>NC_081299.1:56292500-61292500 GCF_030435805.1 Mustela lutreola
AGCATTTTACTGCTGGGGTGCTTTTTGGGAGAAGTTCCTGCAAAGAGAGGCTGAAACTCAACTCCTTTTGAGATGTCTACTTGGCTTGGCCTTAACACTATGAATGCAGTTTCATTGCTTCTTTATCTTTTAGCCTTGTCTTTTTTCTCTCTTCCCAGCTCATGGTTACCCAGTGGTAGATCATTGAGTCTGTTGGTTCCCAACTGGACTTTTCTCCTTTTTTGGTGGAAATCCCACTATTGTAAAAGGGATTTTTTATGAAGCTGCCCGTTCCCAGTGGATTTCGGAAGGAGAAGCATTCATATAGATATATTGGGAAAGGAAAAGAAAGTTATCTTCTCCTTGGATACTGCACACAATTCACTCTCTCCTCCCCATCTTTTATGTGTTTTCACTGTTAGAAAAGATGATCATTGAGTGTGGTAGAGAAGATTTTGGATTCTTGCCTCCCATTCAGCCTTGAAGATATGTGTGAGCCCAAGTGCTGATGAATTTATGAGCTTATAATGTAAGAACTTTGTATGTTTTGTGTATAATTTTGAGCCTTTGCTGTAATTCTTAGAACACAGAACAAAATCTCAAACAAACCTCCTGTTATACTCCACTAAATTTAAATACCAGAAATCTGAGACCATTATTTTCCTATCTCATTTTATGTATTTATTTTTGTGTTTTTAAACTATTAATTGCAGCTTAGTTAACATATAACATATTAGTTTCAGGTATACAACAGAGTGATTTGATTTATATACATTATATATGTACATATATAATGCATATATATATAATTATATATACTTTGAAAAGCTCACCATAAGAAGTGTAGTTACCGTGTATTAGGTACACAAAGTTATTGCAGTATTATTGACCATATTCCCTATGACATGCTTTTCATCCCTGTGATTCAGTCAATTTATAACTTGACGTTTGTACCTCTTTATCCCCTTCACCTATTTTGCCCATTCCCTGACTCCCTCCCCTCTGGAAATTACTAGTTCTCTATATTTATGAGAATGTTTCTCTTTTGTTAATGTTTATCTTTTAGATTCCAAAAATAAGTGAAACTGTATGATATTTGTTTTTCTCTGAGTTATTTTACTTGACATAATACTCTCTAGCCCATCTGTGTTGTCATGAATGGAAAGATTTCACCCTTTTTTAATGGCTGAGTAATATTCTGTTATGTATATATGTCACATCTTTATTCATCTATTGATAGACTCTTAGGTGTCTTCCATATCTCGGCTATTGTAAGTAATGCTGCAGTAAACATAGAGGTGCATTGATTTTTCAAATTAGAGTTTTCATTTTTTCCTGTTCTCATTATATACCTACAGTACCTCACATAGTATCTACAAGATTGTAGGTATTCAATAAATATTTGTTGAATGAATGAAAATCCAAACAGGACACCTAGAAAAGCTGATCCTAAACTCTTTGGCACACAATAGGGAGAGAAGACATCATCTTGGAAATAGGTACCCAGAAAAATTGCTATCAACATCTCAATACTTTCAAACATACAAATTTCTTGAATTGGTCCCTTTGATACCATTGTGTTTATTGTGTGCATTTCTATACTTTCATGCTTTGCTTTTACTTTCTACCTATTAGTTAAATAATTACTTTATAAAAATTGTGGGGATATATTTAAAACTTTACTGTGTTTCTACAGAGTTCTGCTGTAATATAAATACTATGGAATGATTTCACATCTACTCAGAATTATTAACAGGCATGGTCTAAGAAATGTTTTTATTTTTCTTCATTCTTTTCCCAGTCATCTTAAAATGATCCCCTTTGCATTTAGGTGATTTTGTTAAGAGTTTTGTACTCATTTTAAAATGCCAGATTCTTTTTCTAATCTTTATAATTTCTTTACTGGAAACTTGATTTCCAAGCAAAGTATTCAAGAAAAAAATCTAAATTTAAATTCAGTCTTTCAGATAAATATGAATAAAATCTGGTAAAAAGTAATGAATGCTGTTCTTAATATTTCCCTGAAAAACTTGGGAATTTTGCTGGGTTCTCAAGTAGATTTACCTAAGAGATTAGCCATGAGCCATTTTAAGGTACATGAGCTTGATTACTTGATATGAACAAATACCCACATATCTTTGCTAAAAGTACAAAGAAAAATAATCATAATGTTCTGTTCCAATATATTTCAATAATGTTTGGAATAGGAAAAAAGACTTAACCTTTTTAAAAAGTCCTGATTAGAAAATTGCTCAGAGTTTACAAAGATTGTTAAAAAAAAAAAAAATAACTTGGACGTAATAAATTGCACTAAATTTATTGCAAACAATAAATTGCTTGGCTATTTCAGGTTCTTATAGGGATTGGGCTTAGTGAGGCAAGTTACCAGGGAAACCTTTTCCTCACTGGGAAAGGATAATTGTGCACTAGCCATCCATGCGTAGCAAGGCTATAATCTTGCTCTACTTTTATTTCATCTGGGTTAGCCACAGAAGAACAAACATTGTAGAGACTAGATGCTAAGAATGCCGAAGAGTAAAAGTAATTTTTATAATCTTAAGTTGATTATTCATATTAATAACAGTATGAATAGTAGTACTGATATTATTAATAAAAATAAACATTTATAAATCACTCTATATTTTAAAAACTGTGCTTGCTTAAATAGGTCTTTTTGAGACACTATTGTCACAGCCTCATCTTAGAGATGAGGAAGTTACAGTCAAGTGCATGGCCCCTGACAAATAGGAATTAAGTGGGAGCCTGAAAGTTGTACCCAGCCTCTTGATGCCAGAATATTTACCTTTCACGTATCACTTATAAAGCAAACTCCTAGTCTTTCTAGTGAGAGGATGCAGAGGTAGGCTTAGCATGAATTAAAAGAAGCATAGTTTGTTTGTGTCATGTTAAAAAACAAACAAACAAACAATAAAAACGAAAAAAAAAAAAAAAGAAGCATAGTTTTAGGGCCTCTCACTTACCTGGGCTCATTCCAAAGTCTTGGGAGAGGCCTTCACAGTGTTCACATATTTTTGTAAAATTTTGTAGTATTTTTTAAAAAGTAAGATATTTTTCAATCTATAATCAGTCTTTCCATTCTTTCCATTGTATCTTTACCTTTGTTGTATTTCCCCTTGTTTTGGCTTGGTGTTCCAGTAGCTATGGGTAGTTTCGAATCTAGTTTAGAGGAAATTGATTTGGCAATACACTTGGTTTAATGAGATTTATTTATGTGATTTGCATTTACTCCCCCCATGGTTAAACCATTGTCATCCATGCTGATGTAGAGATGTTTTCTAGGAATATTACTATAGCCTGTTGTGTTGACTCAATCAGGATTAAAACATAAAAATGCAGCATAGATAGTTATTTACTATCAATTTACTCATAGTACAGCTTCAGCACCTAAAATATATGAGAAGAGGAAGACAAACAGAATAGTTCAGAGCCAGAAGCTAATTTGTAGAAAATTCTTCCAAGTATTACATGAGTAAAATATAAGTAGAGAGATGGATTCTCACCAACACCTAGTCAAAATCGCCCTCTTCTTGATAGAGGTTTTCCCAAATGTGACAACAATCTTAAAATTTTTCATGTCCTTACTAATGACAAATTATGAAGCTGAAAGTTAATTTAGTAAAGGAAGTTAATTAATAGAAATATGCCATCTTCTGATTTTATATTTTTGGTATTGCAACTTAATACAATTTGTAACTTTTTGTGATTTATATTTTCATTCTGAATATTTTTATTTTATTTTTTATTTAAAAGAATTTTTAAAGATTTTATTTATTTACTTGACAGAGAGAGAGAGAGAGAGCAAGCAGGGGCAGCAGCAGAGGGAGAGGGAGAAGCAGACTCCCTGCTGAGCAGGGAGCCTCTGTCGGGCTCAGTCCCAGGATTCTGGGATCATGACCTGAGTGGAAGGCAGATCCTGAACTGACTGAGCCACCCAGGTGTCCCTCTGAATATTTGTATAGAGGACTTTGTACGTATAATTTTATGTAATTTTTTCTTAAAGGGGCTCTTATTCCCCAAATTGTTTTAGATTAAGACCTCATAAAGCTGAATCTTCCACTGAAGTATGTATGCCCAGGAATACTTGTGGAATAAATAAAAATCTCCATGAATTGGTTTTGATACCAAAGTGATTTGATACTCTGAAATTCTGACCATAAGGAATTGGTAGATTTTCTCTTCCAAACTGGGAGATAGGAGATAGCCCTGTACTTTATGAATCTTGTGCTCTGTATAGATTTATTATGGTTCTTTTTAAAAAAGATTTTATTTTTGTTTATTTGAGAGAGAGAGAGAGAGAGAGAGTGAGTGCAAGAGTGGGGTGAGGGACAGAGGGAGAAGCAGACTGTCTACTAAGCCGCGAGCCTGATACGTGGCTGGATCCTGGAACTCTGGGATCATGGCCTAAGCTGAAGGCAGATGCTTAACTGACTGAGCCACCCAGGTGCCCAAAGATTTATTATATTTCTATTCTAGTACCTGCCTAAAGCTAACTACTTGTGTTCTATAGTCAGAGATTTTCCCTCCTCTAGCAACTTAGCTTCTTACCTTCATTGGATATCAAACAGAATCTTTATCTTTAAAACCCTATGCTCATCAAGGTGATACAAATGGATTGTTTTAGACTGGGAAGGATTCCAATGGAAGTGGTTCACTCTGGGAGAGATATTAGACCTTGAATTTGGGTGTTACAAATGATGGAAGGCTGTAAGGAGAGTCATCTTGTTTTCCCTAAACTTATTTTTTGGAAATGATGATTCTTCCATAAAGCTGAGATGATTGTGACACTATAAGTTGTAGTTTGATACACTTATTAATAGTTTCTGAAGTCCTAGAGTGCCTGGGTGCCTCTGTCAGTTAAGCATCTGCCTTTGGCTCAGGTTGTGATCCCAGGGTCTTGGGCTCTGTTCAGTGGAGAGCCTGCTTTCCCTCTCCTTCTGCCTGCTACTTACCCTGTTTGTGCCCTTGGCTCTCTCTCTCTCTCTCTTTCTGTGTCAAATAAATAAACAAAGTCTTAAAAAAATTAGTTTCTGAAGTACTGAGTTATCACACAGTAGATAGAAACATTAGTGTATTAAGGGGTGCTTGGATGATTGGACTGTTCACATCACAGGGGAATCATCTAGATTGAAGACCATAGACTCCTTTTTCCTAATTTGCCGAACTATATAATCACACCATCTCATCACTCCAACTGAAGACTTTTGTATATATAATGATATTAAAATAGTAATTCTCAAACCATGGTAAACATTTTAGAAATACAAATTCTCAGGACTACTAATCAATAACTCTAGGGAGCAATGCCATAGAGCAAATTTATATGTATTACATATGGATTCGAAGTATTTCACACAAGTGGGGAACACGAAGGTCTGCTGGGCCTCACAAAGGATGGGAAACAGAAACGGAAAAGCCATCAGGAGACAAGGCAATGACACAAACACTTTCTAGATACAGAATAGCATAGTCTGTCCTGGCTTTGCTCTGCGAATCTGAATTTTTCTTTGTTTAAAGATTTTTTCTTTTTCTGCTTCTCTCTATATATGGCTAAAAAGTAACCATCTTTTTGTTCTACAAGAGCTCAGGTAGTTAACAGAGATTGACTATGAATCTGAAACCCAATTTTAGAAGAAAGATTTGATTGCCTCCATTTAGAAGTTTGGGCTGACATGATCATATGGGACAGACAGTGCTGTAAGGGGCCTTACACTTGTGTGTGGTGTGTCAGTTCCCAGAAAAGGGGCTCATGTATCTACATAGTAAACATCAGGATGCGTAAGACTGAAGACTATTAATATTATGGGTTATATTTCTAGTTTTTATTAAATTTCTTGCCTACAGGTTCTTTTGTACCTTGACTAAGTCTTGTGCACATTTCCATGTGCTTGGATATGTTAAAATAAATCGAGTTTGGCAAGGAAGTTAAATTTATGCTGGAGTAAGAGGTAGTTGGAAGTCTGACTTTTTTTTTTTTTTTTTTTTTAAATATGGAACGCTTCACGAATTTGCGTGTCATCCTTGCGCAGGGGCCATGCTAATCTTCTCTGTATCGTTCCAATTTTAGTATATGTGCTGCCGAAGCAAGCACGGAAGTCTGACTTTTATACTGGGATTTTTATTGCCTGCTTAAGACATAAATTGTATTTCCTCCAAAGATCTGAAATAACAGCTTAATAAATAACTACTAATATTGCAGTTCAAGCATTTTAATTAGGCATCGTTAACTTCCACTACTGTAATAGTCAAGTAATGTATGATGCAGCGAGCCTGTTTGGTTGCAAAATTGGAAACTTTCCAATAATCTAAGCAACATTTCAAGTGAATTTAATTTTAACTCAGACTCTAGGTATCTAAGAATTATTTTTACTAATATCTAAAAATAATCACAGATTTGTTATACTTTTAATCTTTGTTTGGTTTCTTTATTGTTAGTACATGTGGTTATTTCCAAGTCTAGGTTTTTATTAATTATTTCCTTAAAGCTAATTATGGTGAATTCTCAATTCCATGCCGTAGGATGAGGTCTCTGATCAAAAAGATCTCAGGATATAAACCAGAAGTTGTCCGGTGTTTTCATTTAAGGGCCAGAGTGTAAATATTTTAGGTGTTATGGACCACAAATAGTGACATAGTCTTTTCCTTCTCTTCCCCATTTTCTTACTTTTCTTCCTCCTCCTTGTGCTCCTTTTCCTCTTCTTCTTCCTTCTTTGTAACTTATTCTTAGCTCAGGGGTCATATAAAAACAGGCTGCAGGCTGAGTTTGGCCCATGAGCTATAGTTTTTGACCCATGATTTTAATTCAGAAAGGAACTAGAAAGTGATTGAATTTTCTGTCTTCAAAGTGTCACGAATTATCAGTTACCCTTTTGTGATCAAATTATATGATCAGATTGTGGTGCAGAAAGAGGCTAAAACATGCAGAGTAAGGGAAAGGAGAACAAATTGATAAATGACTTCAGACTTAATAATAGAGAAGATATTTATAAGCATCTCTATTGTGCCAGATACTAAATAAGTATATGTTTTTCACTTAATCTTCCAAACCACACTGGTAGGTTTTTTAATATCCTTTATATATAAGAAAACATATGTGAAGAGGTAACATTACTAAATACCTTTTCAAGTTTGTTTGCCGCATAAAACCCATCTTCTTTGTGATATACCACATTATGATGTTTCATAGAGTCAAGAATACTATACACATCACCACAGATTTGTAAATATTTTAAAAAAACCCCTGCATTCTAAAAGCATCTTATAGCAGGACCTGGGTGGCATAGTTCATTAAGTGTCTATCTTGTTTTGACTCAGGTCATAAACTTGGGGTCATGAGATCGAGCCCTGTGTGGAGATCGCTCAGTGTGGAGTCTGCTTGAGATTCTTCGCTCTCTGCCCTGCCCCCCCCCCCCCACATGGGCTCTCTCTCTCTCTTTGTAATAAATAAATAAATCTTTAAAAAAATAAAAGCCTCTTATAGAATTGCTAAAGTATTAAAAGAATTTTACAAGTATTTATTAGAGTCAATATGTGCAAATAAATTCAAACTGCTTAGAAATAACATTTCTTTAATGGTAACATATTGTTTTTTTACAATACATATAGTTTGAAAGTTCCAAAGTTCTAGTCCTAATAAATGAAATAATGCATTGCCCAAAGTGTTCATACACCTGTTCCCTTTATCCTTATCAGTACACTTATAATCACAATGTATTCATGAAATATGCAAGATAAATGTGAAACTATTGTTTTACTCTATTTTCTGAGGCACTGGTACATGAAGGAGCTGAAATGAACTTGCTTAGTTGGTGGTGGAACTAAGACTGTGATTAGAATTATATACATACCCTTAAGCTAATGGATATTTTACTAGATTGCCTCTTGTGTGTTGCTTTATGTTTTAGGGAGAGCATTTTCCTTATTTCTAATGAATATACAGCTGGACCTACTTTTCTCAAATTAGCTTATCATCAAGGCTATTATTCCATAAAAGTGAATCAGATGTTACTTAAATCTAGCTTGATTACAGATACTTCCCACAGTTTTATTCAATTGCTTAACTCTAAACATTATGCTATCAAACCATTTAATTTGACCATCTCCAAAAGTTTTATTTAAATTGTTTAATATTATGGGAATTAAATAACTCATTACCCAAGCCATAAAAGGGAGGTCATAACACAGTAATAATGTTACCATATGAATATTATTTTTTTGAAGTCTCCAACATACTAATAAAATACTATATCAACTCAACATAGCTTTGCGAGATACAGTAGCTACCAGAGTATATCTGGACTTTATAGATGAAGAACTCATAGTCATGTATTGATTTGCATTAAGCATAAAAATAACTCAGAATGTTTCATGGCTTAATGCTCTTTCACAGAACAAGAATGTCTTGGTCTGTTTGGGTTGCTATAAAAGAATATTATAAACTGAGTGGCTGAAACAACAAATGTTGTGCCCCATAGTTCTGGAAGCTGGGAAATCCGAGATCAAGGCACTAAGAGATTTCTGGTAAGAGCCTGCTTCCTGATTCATAGCCAACCATCTTTCTGTTGTGTCCTTATAGGCAAAAGGAGCAAGGGAGCTCTTAGGGTCTCTTTGTCAAGAGCACTAATCTAGTTCATGAGGGTGGAGCTTAATTACCTTTTGAAGGCCCTACCTCCTAATACTATCACATTGGGGATTAGGGTTTGTTTTTTTAGACATAATGTTATTGTGCACTTAGTAGACTATAGGATAATGTAAACAAAATTTTTATATACATTGGAAAACCAAAAACTTCATTTCTCTTGCTTTATTATGGTATTTGTTTTATTGTAGTGGCCTGGAACTGAGCCCGTGTATCTCTGAGTTATGCCTGTATTTATTTTGTTTACTTTTACTTTGTGCCTGTGCAAAACTCATTTTAGGAATCTTATTAAGAAAATAGGGGTGCCTTGGAGGCACAGTTGGTTAAGCCTCTGATTCTTGGTTTTGGCTCAGGTCATGATCTCAGAGTTGTGAGACTGAGCCCCACATTGGGCTCCGTGCTTAGCACAGGGTCTGCTTGAGTTTCACTCTCCCTCTGCCCCTCCCCACTCCACTTTCTCTCTCTCTCCAATAAATAAATAAATCTTAAAAAAACCCCAACTAAATATGATAAACTCAAAACAAGTTACCAAAGACAAAGAAATGGACATATAAATAAGGAAGGAAGAAGTCTACAGAGTTTCTGTGAGTCAGGAATTCATGAACATCTTAGCTAGTTTGAAGTCTCTAGTAATGTTGCAGTTGGGATATCTGACATCCTCTGAAGGCATAAATAGGCTGGAAAATCTGCTTTCAAGATAACCCACTCAAATGGCTAGAAAATTGCTATTGGTTGTTGGTGGGAGGCCTCAGTGTCTCCTTATATGAACCTCTTCAAAGTAGGGTTTGTTGTTCTTATTACAACCTGGGTGGTTATCTTCCCAACTGGTGACTGATTTTAAGACCACAAGGCAAAAGCAGCAATGCCTTTTATGACCCAGCCTCAAAAGCCACACATTGACACTTCTGTTATATTCTGTTACAAGTGAGTCAACAACACTAGCCCATGTTTAAAGGAAGGAAAATTAAGCTATAGCTTTTGATGGGAGAGAGATCAAAGAATTTTCAAATATATTTTAAAATCATTATATTGTTTTTTGAAGATTTTAAATACTTCTTACAATTTGAAAAATCAATGTGCTCAGGTTAAGAAGAAATTAAATTAAAAAAAATTATCCCTGAAGTGAAGGTTGTGTGTCTAATAACAAAAGATAATAGAAACTATTGAAAACATAGTAAGAGTGGGAGACACAAGCCAAATGAATTGTAAATGAACAAGTAATTTAAAAACATTTGAATAATTGAATAATGGCCCCAAAGATATACAGATCCCAATTCCTGGAACCTGTGAATGTTATCTATTATGGCAATGGTGACTGCAGATGCGATTAAGTATCTGAAGATGGAGAGATGGTCCTGGTAGTCCCTAAATGTAATGACAGTTGTCCTTTTGGGAAGAAAGCAAAGAGAGATTTGACTATGGTGACAGAAAAGTAGAAGGTGATGTAATGACAAAGCAGAGATGGATTTTAAAGATGTTATCTTGTTGACTTTGAAGATGAAAGAAGGGGCCATAGTTCAAGGGATGGAAGAAATGCAGGTCTAGAATTGGAAAAGGTAGGAAAACAGATTGTCCTCTAGAGCCTCCAAAGGGAGCACAGCTCCCTCCACACCTTGGTTTTGCCCAGTGAAACTCACTTTACACTTCTGACCTCTAGAACTATAAGCAAATACGTGTTTATTGTTTTAAGCTATTAAGTTTGTGGTAATTTATTACCATAACTATAGGAAAATAACAAAGGATTGGCGAGAAATTTGTGTGGAAGAGAGACAAAAGGAGAATTCCAAGTATGCATAATTGTTCTGACTGAAGAATAGAACTGAAAAGATTGAAAAATATAGCTTAAGAAATGTTTTTAGTACTAAAATATTTGAAAGAAAACCTAAATTATTTGAATCAAAAATTAAAAAGTAATATTATATTCTAAAAAAATTGTCACAGAAAAACCCATATCAGGATTTTAGTCATTCCAACAGTCTTTACATTTTAATTAGCATGTGCGTACTCATTATATTTAATGTAATCTTCAGTATATCTGGATTTAAGTCTACTGTCAGCTATTTATTTCCTATTTGTGGCATCTGTGTTCTTTTTCCTAAATTTTGACCTTAGATTATGTGTTTTAATATTCTGTTTATCTCTATTACTGCCTTCTGACTATACTTTTTTGCAACAGCTCTGGAGTTTAAAATATTTAAAATTTATTTTAGTTCACCTTCAAGTAATATTAGACCACTGCATAAATAGTGTGAAAACCTTACAACAAACCTTTGTTCTATTTTTGTCATGTATATTACTTCTACATTTGATCATAATCCCCATGATATGTTGCTATCATTTTGCTTGCATTATTCAATTATCTTATAATTTTTTATGACAAAAAATGTCTTTTATATTTTGTTTGATATTTACTGTATGCCAACAATAAAGAAAATATTTTGTGCACACAGGAAGAGAGGTTAAGTTATCCAAGGACAAAATATATCAAGCTGGCCACAGTCTTCCCAGTAACATATAATATAGGAAGATTGTGATCTTAGACTTATACATCAGCCCAAATATCATTTAAATATAAATAGAACAAATATTTTTGAATTTACATAAATAAGAAACTATAAAAATTATCAGTCACATTTAAAAAAAAGCCAGAAAAAGTTCTTTAAGTGGAAAATTGGATATTTGATAGTAGAGATAAAATAGATGAGTTAAATAGCTTAGGGATCTGAAGGATCTGAAGAAGTCAAAGAAAGTAAAACAAAAAGTGAGTAAGTAATGCAAAATAGTGAGGAGAAACTAAGATATGTGGAAAAATGAGAAGGTCTAACGATATCTAATCAGGGCTCTAATTTTTCAAAACAAAGGAAAAACCTTTAAAGCAGCCAGAGAGAAAAAGAATGATTATTTACAAAGAAATTATAACTGGTCTGACAAGTGACTTCTCAATTGCAGCAAGGGAAGCCATAAGGCAGTGGAATAAAATTTTCAGACTGGAGAGAAAATAATTGTCATTATGGAATTTTTAAGGTATATAAAAAGAGAGAGAAAACTTACTATTAACCTCTTAATAGAGAAACTTTAAAAGATATGTGTTATGTGGTATTTGTCTTTCTCCAACTGACTTATTTTGCTTAGGATAATATTTTCTAGCTCCATCCATGTCATTGCAAATGGCAAGATTTTGTTCTTTTTTATAGCTGAGTAATATTCCATTGTGTATATATACCACATCTTCTTTATTGGTGGACACTTGGGTTGTTTCCATAATTTAGCTATTGTAAGTACTGCTGCTATGAACATTGGGTTACATGTATATCTTTGAATTAATGTTTTTGTATTCTTTGGGCAAATATCTAGTGGTGTAATTGCTGTATCATAGGATAGTTCAATTTTTAACTTTTTTTAAAAAAAGATTTTATTTATTTGACACATAGAGAGAAAGTTCCTTATATATTTTGGATACTGACCAAAACAGACTCTTAACTATAGAGAATTGATAGTTACCCAGAAATGAGGTGGGTGGGAAATGTGCAAAATAGGTTATGGAGATTAAGGAATGCACTTATTGTTGTGAGTACCCAGTATTGTATGGAAATGTTGAATCACTATATTGTACACCTGAAATGAATATACCACTTTATGTCAACTAACTGAATTTAAATAAAAACTTAAAAAAGAAAAAAAAATAGCTTCTGTTGTAAAAAAGAAACACAAGAAGTTAATTGAATGTAAAAAAATTATTTTAATAAAAGTTATGTTTCAGTCATAAAAATAATGAGAGAAGGTGTGAAATGAAAGAAGAAAATAGTAAACATGTGAGTAAATACATGAATGTCCAAATTGTGAGGTTATAAAAAGATGAAACTATTAGAAATTAAAAAAAAAACAGCCCTGAACTTCGGGATAATAGAAGTCAAAAGATAGTGATTTTAGTTAAAATATTTTAAGCTTATATGCTTTTTCCTTAAATCCTTGTTTTGATGTTAAAATTTCTAAAATTGTCATTTAAATAAAGTGGAGTGTTTAACTTTAAAACTAATGCAAGGAAAAAGTGGAAAGAATAAAAGAAATAATAATTAAATTTCTATAATTAAAAAATTACAGAAACTAAATCCATTCAAAACAATGTAGGAAAGAAGAAAAAAGTAAAATCATATAGAAAAAGTAAAAGAAAATTATAAAACAGTAAATATAAATAAATGGACTCAATTTTCCAGGTAAAGAGAAAAATATTCAGACTAGAGTTTAAAAAATATTAGAAAAATTTATGGTAGGCAAATGTAACTAACATAAAGCTAATTAAACTCTTTTAATATAATGGCTATATTGAGGAATCAGAATTTATGGAGTATAATCAAGAAACCAATTTTACTTTTGTTACAGTTTTTTAAATATCTGCTCAGTGATTTAAAGGGGTTACTTTTTCCCTGCTACTCCGTGACAATTCTAGACTCTATAACTTCTTTGTTTACATTTAGAAAATAATTCCAAGATTATTACAAACAGATTCCTTTCCAGACATTATTGACACTTCCATATTCACTGAAAATTTTAGCTGTTCCTGGATAGTCTTTGGGAGAGGAGGTATATTGGAGTTGGAGAAGAAGTAAAGGATATATCCAAATTTTTATTTGACTGATTTAATCATAAATTGGTGTTTAAGCCCAAATGATTCTCAGACCAGAGTGTGTCTGTTGTGGAGTCCTTCCATGGCTACTTTGGAAATTTTTGCCCATCAAACTACAACTTTCTTGGTGGGCAATGCCCCTTTGTCAGATGATGCCCTTTTATCATGTGCCCTGATAATACTTTTCTCACTGTCTTTTTGTTATGATCATCTTATCCGTCTTCACTAGTGACTTTTAAAAATGATCCCATACCGATATTCTAACCATGAATTTCACATCTCACCCCTGGAATTCAAGTACCTTTGTAAGAGATAAATTATTAAAGCTGCAGATTTCTTTCTTTCATTTTTTTAACTTTATCAGACATGAAGTTCTTCTCAAGCAGTTCCAAAACAGGAGGAGAGTGACAGATGCCAGCTTGTCTTTCATAGTTTTGGCTGGTAGGGAAGAAATGATCCCAAATGGATTTAGAGATTATTATTTACAGCATAACAGGAAGTATGAGCTCCATGTTCGTATCAGTTTCCCTTTTTCTCCGAGCTTTAAAGAAGTGATCCAGGTGGATTCTGGGACCAGCTGAGGAGCACTGATCTTAGAAAACATCCAATCTTATTAGAGACTGCTGGCAAATCTACCCATCTTTCCCTCAGAAGAGAGACCTTATCTTTACTATAATGTTTTCAAGAGAAGAGATGTCTCTGTCTTTATTATACATAAATGTAAATAAATTTTCTCCTGAGTCTCTGTGTCTGTCCTGCCAGGGCCACATGGAAAACATTCTTGAAAAAATACTTACGGAGCAAATGGGCTGTTAATGCCTAGACGTGTAAATATGAAAGATACATGGAGAATTGTTTCTAACATTTTTTTTTCTGTCTGTGGTGAGAGCAGAAGGTTGACTCCTAGCAATACAATGAATACCTCATTCTTATTAAATCCTATCATCACTTACGCTATGTTTTGATTCTCCATGTGAGCAAATGATTTTTAAAATATGAAACAAATTCTCAGATCCATCATTTGAAAATCTAGTCTTGCTGTGTCCTTTACTTTGGAATTTTCTATCTGTTGCATGTTGATGCCACACCAAAAAGCTTTCACCTAAGCTGCCTGCTACTTAAAATATCACAAGATAAGACAAGATAGAATTTAAGACAAGGCATTATTAGGAAAAATAATATACTTTGATAAAAAGCTTCTTTTCACTATGAAAACTTAAAATTCGAAAGTTACATGCACCTAATATCTAGTTTTAAATATATATGAAAAAATTATCACATCTGCGAGAACTGAAAAACATACCATCCTGTTGGGAAATATTAAATTTTCCAACTCATTTTATGAGGCTAGTAAGA
The DNA here is from genome assembly GCF_030435805.1 of Mustela lutreola. Taxonomy (NCBI): domain Eukaryota; kingdom Metazoa; phylum Chordata; class Mammalia; order Carnivora; family Mustelidae; genus Mustela; species Mustela lutreola. The sequence continues at coordinate 56,307,116 of NC_081299.1, forward strand.
CTTTGATACTAAAACCAATGAGGGGCACCTGGGTGGCTCAGTGGGTTAAGCCTCTACCTGCCGCTCAGGTCATGATCTTAGGGTCCTGGGATCGAGCCCTGCATCGGGCTCTCTGCTTAGCAGGGAGCCTGCTTCCCCATCCCTCTCTGCCTGCCTGTCTGCTTACTTGTGATCTCTCTTTCCGTTGAATAAATAAATAGAATCTTTAAAAAAATTAAAAACCAATGAGAGAAAGAAATTATAAATGTATTTCACATAAAAACATACAAGAATAAATATTAGGGAATAGAATTAGAAGCTAATGCATCACTATGAAATTGGAATTATAAGGATACAGAATTAGAAAATCAATGTATCTTTCTCTAATAATTTAAAGGACAAGCATGATATAGTCATCTCAAGATTTTTTTTTTAAGGATTTTATTTATTTATTTGACAGAGAGAGACACAGTGAGAGAGATGACAGGCAGGGGGAGTGGGAGAGGTAGAAGCAGGCTTCCTGCCAAGCAAGGAGCCTGATGCTGGGCTTGATCCCAGGGCCCTGGGATCATGACCTGAGCCCATGACCTGAGTCCAAGGCAGATGCTTAATGACTGAGCCACCTGGGTGCTCCTCATCTCAAGATATAAAATATAATTGAAAAAAAATGTAACATTGGTTCATTATTTTAAAAAAAAAACTCTCTTAGAAAGCAAATTATGGAAGAGAACTTATTTAGCCTGCTAGCGCTGTCCACAAAAATTCATACCAAACATCACTCCCAAGAGAATTTCTTTAAGAGTTAGAAACAAGACTTGTATGCTTGATACCACCACTGTTCAACATTTTTACTGTTATTAGTTTTTTCAATAAGTTAATTAAAAGAATAATATTGGAATACATAGAAAAAATGTAAGTGATTATTTTCAGCCAATGTAATTGTCTACTTGAAGAACAAAAAGAATTCACAGAGAAATTATTTAAATTAATGAGATTTTGCAAGGATGCAATATATAATATTGATATTTAAGTCAATTTTATTTTTCTATCCCCTCACAACTAATTAGAAAATGTAATTTAAGAAGATATTTGCAATAGCAACACAGTGTTTTTGAATATAATGAAATGTCTTAAGATTGCTATGGAGACCAATAGAACCCCTTATTGAAAGACATAATTAAATAAAACCTAAATATATAAAATGATACATCGTAGTCATGGGTTGAGGATTCAATAGTGTAAAGAAAGTTTATTATGATGTTCCAGAATGACAAGTTAGTTACATGACCTAACTAGGAAAACGAATTATATAGACTGGGTTTCTTATGCCCTCTAAGAGGAAACCTCTACATGTCTCTGGTAATTTTACTAAAATACAAATAGTAAACTCAGCTATTAAAACATTCCAAATGTATTTTGTGTTGGTATATCATAGTAAAAGAGCTGTGAGTTAAGAACTATCAGCTATGTAAAACTAAACACATTATTTTGGAGGAGATACCAAGTCTCAGAAATTAAAATCAAATGACAGAAATTTTAAAAATTCATGTTGTATCAAGTAAATCTTCACATTAGTAAGGGCTTCAATCTAATAACCAGTGGCTTTTTGAATTATTTATACACAAACCACCAGGTTTTATTAGTTCCCAACCAGATTCTGCAACCTGGATTCCTATGAAGTAATGAAAATTATTCAGAAATCCTAGGAAACTATCAACATACATAAAGCAATAATTTTTGAATGTATGAGAACAATAAAAATAATTTATATTTATGTCATTGATATTTTAGACGAAGTTAGGAAACTGCAAAACTGAGTTTATAAGAGGTTCAGCTATAATAATAGCAGTTTAAATATTTGAAGGAATTTATTGAGTAAAATATGTAGTTACTGTTTAAATTCTTGAGACAGATCAGTTTTCATAACTTTTTAATGGAGATACAAAATCAGTACATCAAAATTAAGCAAAGTACATATGACAATGAATATGTCTTTCCACGTGTATGATTACTTCTCACAACTAAAACACTGACCGGTACTGCAGTGATACAGAGGTGCACTGCCAGATCCCCTCTGCTGGCCCAAGACTCTCCTTTCCCCTTCTCTTGTGAGTGTTGTCTAATGATGGTTCACAGCTAGTCAGTCCCTCTAGGAATTACCTCTTGATGAAGAGAGTTGTCTTGCCCAAGGTTATGCCCCTCCCTGGGGATAGCCTTCATCTGGTGGTTGATGTGGGGGCATAAAGTCTCAGATCTCAATGTGGGACATTAGTGAAGAGCCATCATAGCTCCAGAGCTCCTGTACGATGTGCTAAGGTCTTCAGTGCAATAGTATCACCCTGTTATAGGTGTTGTTCCAGAGCAGACACTCCCCAGTTGAACTTTTGTATTCAAATCTCCATTCAAAATCTATTTCCTATGGAACCCCACCTAAGGTAGGGCTAAATTATTATTTTTTTATTTCTATAAACAAACATTTACTAAATTGACAACTATTTAACAATTGTTGAGTTATTGATATAGATATTGGAGATACAATGATGTATTTCCTGACCTAGGTGGGCAGGGCATCTACATAAACACTACTAAACTACACATACACATACACACACTCACAGAATGAGCCAAATATGTGAAGAGTGGATAGATAGGTAGATAGATAGATAATAGGAAGTCAGGGAAAGAAGAGATCTGTCTTCTTGAACTGTGAAAGACAAGGAGGATTGAAATAAAACAAAAGGAGATAGTATTAGGCCTGGTAGGTGCAAGGCTGTTCATAACATGTATCAGGTGGCACCACGATTTATATAGTTCACATGCCTTTTTTTTTTTTTTTTCCAACTAGAGTGCGAGTTCCTTAGTGATGGGTCCTTATTGTCTTCATCTTTGAATCCACAGAAAGTAGAATGTTTATTAATTCAGTGAGTATGTAGCACTAAGCAGTCAGGTACTGTTCCAGGTACTGAGCATTAGAGTATAAATGAAGTATTTTCCCTGCCTTCAGGGAGCCTATAGTCCAGAGAGGAAGATCATTAATAGACACTTAGGTAGATGATTTAAATACAGATAATTTGTTTAATGTCAAGTGCCATTTATGTGCCAGGCACAGTACTGTCTATGATGAAATAATAAACATAGTGCTGTGGGAGCATACAGCAGGGACCCTCAACCCATGTAGAGAAGAATGTGTTGTTTAAGGAAGATTTCCAGAGAAGGAGATGTTAAGTGAGGTGCATCTTTGGGGTCTGTTCTCTGAGAAGAACTTAGTTCGGAGCTGTTAACTGCTTTGCTTCTAGCAGCAGATGGATTGTCTCCATTCTGTAGGTGATTTGGGCTGAATATATCAGTATTCACCTTGGTGATTTAGGTAGACTAGACCCTCTCAAGATTGAGAGTATGTTGGAATTGCCAAGAGGGCTTTTTAAAACATAGCTGATGGCCCAATCCCCAGGTTTTCTGATATAGTAGATCAGGAGAGGGCCCTAAAATTTGCATATCTAACAAGTCCCAGCTGATGCTGATACTGATGCTGCTGGCTTAGGATCTACACTTAAAGAGCCACTGATGTAGAGAAAGCTGTATTTGAAATGCTACCTCAGAACATTCATTAAGAATAGGTAGAGTTTTGATATTTATGGAATAAATATCTTCAAATTCAAGAATCCTACTTAGAACTGAAGGAGGAGAAACATGATTATAGTACAATGTGATAAGTACTATAAGAAGTTAGTGCAAAGTATTAGCAGGTTTGGAAAAGAAAATGGCTAATTTTCCCTTAGTGTGTCATGAAAATCTTGACAAAGCAAGTGATAGGCAAGCTGAAATCACCTTCTGGATGAGTGAACTAATTGTAAGTAAATTATTTATTATCTTTGCATTTTAGTTTCCCTGTGAGTAAAATGGGGATATTAATATTGATATTGGGGGTGCCTGGGTGGCTCAGTTGGTTAAGCATTTGCCTTCGGCTTAGGTCATGATTCCAGAGTCCTGGGATTGGGCTTTCTGCTCACTGGGGAGTCTGCTTCTCCCTCTCTTTCTGTCCCTCTCCCTGCTTGTGTTCTCTCTCTTGCTCTCTCTCTCAAATAAATAACTAAAATCTTAAAAAAAAATGGTATGAGTGGTTAGGATTAATTAAGATAAGGCATATGAAGGGCACCTGGGTGGCTCAGTGGGTTAAGCCGCTGCCTTCAGCTCAGGTCATGATCTCAGGGTCCTGGGTTCGAGTCCCGCATCAGGCTCTCTGCTCGGCGGGGAGCCTGCTTCCTCCTCTTTCTCTCTGCTTGCCTCTCTGCCTACTTGTGATCTCTCTCTGTCAAATAAATAAATAAATAATCTTAAAAAAAAAGATAAGGCATATGAAATTATAATTTAAAGTAATACTCTTTAAAATTTAAATTCAAGTTAGTTAGCATCTAGTGTGGTATTGGTTTTCGGAATATTATTTACTGATTCATCATTTACAATTATGCATATAACACCAGGTGCTCATCCCAGTAAGTGTCCTCCTTAATGCCCATCATTCATTTAGCCCATCTCCCACCCCCCTCCCTCCATCAACCCTTAGTTTGTTCTTTATAGTTAAGAGTCTCTTATGGGGGGTGCCTGGTGGCTCAGTGGGTTGGGCCTCTGCCTTCGGCTCAGGTCGTGGTCTCGGGATCCTGGGATGGAGCCCCGCGTCAGGCTCTCTGCTCGGCGGGGAGCCCGCTTCCCCCCTCTCTCTGCCTGCCTCTCTGCCTGCTTTTGATCTTTCTCTCTCTCTCTGTCAAATAAATAACTAAAATATTTATTTAAAAAAAAAAAAAGAGTATTTTATGGTTTGCTTCCCTCTCTTTTTTTTCTTCCCTTGTGTTCACTTGTTTTGTTTCTTAAATTCCACATATGACTGAAATTGTATGGTATTTGTCTTTTCTCTGACTTATGTTGCTTGTCATAATAAACTCTAGCCCCATCCACATCATTATAAATGGCAAAATTTCATTCTTTTCAATGGCTGAGTAATATTCCATTCTATATGTTCTATATTCTACACCACATTGTCTTTATCCATTCATCAGCTGATGGACATTTGGATTCCTTCCATAATTTGGCTATTGTTGATAACGCTGCTATAAACATTGATAAGCATGTGCCTCTTTGAATCAGCATTTTTGTATCTTTTGTGTAAATACCTAGTAGTACAATTGTTGGGTCACAGAGCAGTTCCATTTTTAACTTTTTGAGGGACCTCCATACTGTTTCCCAAAGTGGCTGCACCCAGTTTTCATTCCCACCAATAGTGCAAAAGTGTTTCTCTTTCTCAGCATCCTCACCATTTTCTGTTTTCTGAGTTCTTAATTTTAGCCTTTCTGACAGATATGAGGTGGTATCTCATTGTGGTTTTGATTTGAAAAAAAAAAAAGTAATATTCAAAATTTTAGCTTTTGTTCTTTGCTTGATTATCTTTCTAGAATTCTTTGTTTGCTTGCTTGTTTATGTAAGTATCTATGATTTCATTGTTGTAGTAAAATAAATGATACTTTCTTCAGCTTTCAGATTTTTTCTTTTGTTTTACTAGTAATATACAACGAAACAGGATGGAAGTCACTATTAACAGTTAAATGAGAAGAATTAATTACAGTTTCCCTTTGTCATGTAAATTTTGCCTTTACTATAAGAATTGGAAAAGTTGCAAATTCTTTACTTAGGAATAGTATCTAAATGATACAAGAATGGATGTACATTTGATTAGAACTTCTATTTGTGGATTTAAATTTCACCTCTGGAATTTTTTTTAAATAAATTTAATCTCTTTTGCCACATGATGGTAGTATTGCTTCTCTTGTTAAGCCACAAAAATAGATTTCAGATGCCAGTTACAATCATAAAAAAATTACATTTCTCCTAGGAGACCTAACAATAAAACATTAGTTTCATAAAGAAAAAGGACTCCTACACATTTATGTTATTTTTAAAGTGCAGGAAACATCAATGCTTGTGTTTCCTGAGGAGAATTGCCATTTCTTCTTTAGGAAACAGATCTTTGCATGTTAGGAACATCATTTCTCTCTTACCAGATTTTGTTTTAGTCATTGTCTTTTAAGTTACTGCCCCTTTTAATTGGGTTGGTCAATATAATTATTTCCTTGTAAGTTGATGTAGATATTAATCTTAAGAGAAATTTTAAATGGCACTTACATTGATTATATTTTATATAATCGTTTATATCAGATTTAGAATTAGAAGCCAACTTGCAAGTTGTCTAGTGTGACCCTCTTTGAATGCAGTAGTTTCTTCTGCATCATCCAGAACAGATGGCCCTATAGTTCCTCAGCTGCCTCTAAAGTTGCCCTTCAAGGCAGCCTCTATTCTTCGTAGGACCCCTAGTAAAGGAACTTGCTTGCTGTTGTGCTCAACATAATGTGGTGTTGCTTGGAAGCTGTGAATCTTCTGTTTGCTTGAATTCAAAACCATTTCTTTTGTCTGGAGGCAACCATCTTGTTGAGAGAATGAGTCATAGGATAAAATTATGAAATGCAGTTTGCTGCATACTGTAGTCAGTCACAATCTGTCCCACAGATCAAAAAAAAATATTGAAGAAATATAACAAGCTGCAGTTCATAGCCTGAGAAATCTGGGTTTAACATATCAGAAATTTATTTTCTTCATGACCATCATGGATTTATTGAAGTATTGAGACAATTAGGATTTTAGGTTGTCCTTTCCCCCAAAGTGCAGTTTCCATTAACATTAAACTTTCCAATAAGCAGGTGTGGTGGAGGAAATTAAATCTTTGTCACCTTGTCAAATGGGGGTGGGGGTTGTGTGTTGAGAAGGCACACCTGCCTCAGCAGGGCTTTGGCTATTTTCTCATTTTCCCAGTTATCCAGTGACGGTAACCCGTTGAAGGTGAGATGATAAGAGAGAGGTTTGTGCAAAGATTAGAATGAATTTATAGGAGTCCGAACAGCAGTAGAGTCACTGTGGGTCCAGAATGCATTCCTCAGCTTTGTGGATTTAGAAACTTCCTCTTACTGGTTCAGCAAGGGGCTGATTATGCTCTGGGGAAACCTACTACACTAACTGATCTCAGAAGTGAATGTATTATAAAACTGAATGTTTCTTTATTACATTTCCTGTGAGACATTCACCTGGAAGATAATTTACAGCGGTCATTGCCCATGCCATACTACTTCTGTGGGTATTATAATATCAGCTCCCTGAGGGGCACTATGCCAAGGTATAGAGATGAATCAGACCTTATGGGATATGCTACTTCTGCAGATGGCTAATTACTTTCATTTTGTATTCATTTTGTTGGTTCATAATTTCAGAGGGTGATATTTCTGACTTTGACCTCCTGAAACTACATATGCATGACAACTGCATAGATTGTTGTTATAAATTTTGGGATGTCTAAATATAGAAATTAACTAGGAATTATGTATTTTTCAAGTGCATTCTATTTGTAATAATTTTCTGTTATCAGACAGCATTTTGATCAGAAAGGTAAGAAAAAAAACACTTAAATTTCTTCATATTTTGCTTAAACATGGCAGACACTAACTAAGATATAAACAGTGAAAAAAATAGAGTAGTAAAGTGAGAAGACAGACAACAATTCAGTCTTCAAGTGGAAAGTCAGATAAAGATTCATATAATGTCCATCTTCTTTAAAATATCAATGTTGACTTTTTTTTTTACTTGATGAAGGACATCTACTATATATATGTATATTTTGAGTGAACAACTATATATATATATATATATATCTTTTTTGTATACATTTTTTTGTTCACTCAAAACAAAATCACTTATGTTTAACAAATTCCAAGACTGTATTAGGCATGATAGAGACAGAATTAATAAAACAGTCTCTATCTCAAGATATTTACAACCTAGGGTTCCCTGGGTGGCTCATTGGGTTAAGCCTCTGCCTTCAGCTCAGGTCATGATCTCAGGGTCCTGGGATCAAGCCCCGCATCCGGGCTCTCTGCTCAGCAGGGAACCTGCTTTCCCCTCCCTCTCTGCCTGCCTCTCTGCATACTTGTGATGTTTCTCTCTCTCTGTCAAATAAATACACAAAATCTTTAAAAAAAAAGATATTTACAACCTAGTAGGAGAGACTAACAAGGAAACAGGCAATTCTGATTAAATAGGATATAAAGAAACATACAGTGCTACTGGTATTCATGAAAGTTTTCCTAACCAGCTATAGTATTCATCAATAATGCAGGAAAAGCACATTTTTGTAAATTTTTAAAATACTTTTCCATAGTCTTCCTTTATTTCTGCAAGATTTAAGATAGATGATTATCCATAAAAATGAGATGCACTTATTATATGTATTAACATATGGGATAATCAAGGTCTTGATTATGGAAGTGATAGTCCCCAGAGAGTGAGATATGTATCTATATCTATATCATAAAATACATATTTACCATTGGGATGGGGTTGTAATATTCTCCCAAATTTTCAGTGTCTTCCTCAAACCACCTCACATTAAACATACAATCTACATAAAAACAGGATGTTTGGAATGTAAGCACAGATTTAGGGAAGTTTCTTAGAACCCGATCTTTTGTTACCACACACACACAGGAACTCACCCAAACAGAGAGCTGCTTCAAATTCCTCCTATTAAGAAATTTGGAATCGCTACTGTATGAAAGTCTTTGTATAATATGAAGGCAGGAGTCAATGCAACAAAAGGATATAGGCTATTTTTTGTATGATATATAAAGTTATTGTCCGAGATGTTAGAGTCACAACTTTAACATTCCTTACTTAGACCGTAGCATTTTAATATCCTTACTATGAACTAATAGAATATACTCTATTAGACTTTCCAAAACTTCAGAGAACAAAAACATTGGGCCAGTATGGATCCTTCTTCAGCAAGCTGCAGGGAATCTGTGCTCTCAATATTTATCATAGAGTACAGTCCCATGGACTTGTGAGCTCCTATCAATCACCTGACTAGCATAAATGGTATTCAATAAAATTTCATCTACCCACTAATCTACCCAAATGGCATTTGTCAAGCTCCTATAATGTTCTGGGTTCTGTTGTGGATTCTGGGTTTCTATGAATGAGTAACATGTAATCTCTATGTCCAGGGAGTTCTCACTTCATCGTGGGAGGTAGATTTACTAATGATCTATCATGTGGAAGTATTTTAACTTCTCTTGAACATGGTGCCACAAAGATTAGAGAGGAAGGATAAATATTGTGTCTTATGGGTGGAAAAAGATTCTGCAGAGAGGAAGCCACATTTGTACAGCTTCTTGAAGAATGAATAAGAATTTCTAGATGCCTAAAGATATATTGGGAAAATATTATGAGGTAAATTACATGTGATTCATTTATTCTGTTTATTTTAAGATCTATCTTTTAGAAACTTAGATGATTAGAAATCTCTGTGCTTGGACTGCACCATCTGAGCTTTCTGCAGAAATGCCTCCACTGGATTTGTTCAATATTGTGGTCATTTCCTAAGAAATGGCTAGATAATGAATATTGCTGCATTGTTTATAAAATGTTTTTGATTGGTATTACACACTGATTTTTCAATCTGGGCAGTGTTTAGCAAACATTTTCTTCACACTCACCATAAGTAATTATCTTTTCTTGGTGTTAAACTGTTCTAACCCTTTATCATTTTTCTTAATTGAGTTACATGCATTTCTTCTCTTATCTCACTTTTTTAATAGATAAAATAGATCCCACCAGATATGGAAACTCTCAGAATCCCTCTCCTTGAACTGCTAAGTTTTATTTATCTTCATTTATCTGTCCCACTCTTTAAAGAATAACCTTTCCATAAGATTCTTCTAGCCATTTATTTTCAAACTCATTTTGGGATTTCATGTGATCAAATATTGCCTCTCTTCTAAAATCTATCTTTCTTGCTCAACATCACTTATCAGGAAAATATAAATCAAAACCATAATGAAATACCACCTCACACCTGACAGAATGGCTAAAATTAATTATACAGGAACAACAGATATTGGTGAGGATGTGGAGAAAGGGGAATCCTCTTACAGCATTGGTGGAAATGTAAACTGGTGTAGCCACTTTGGGAAACAGTATGGAGGTCCCTCAAAAAGTTAAAAATAGAACTGCTCTGTGAGGGGCGCCTGAGTGGCTCAGTGGGTTAAGCCTCTGCCTTTGGCTCAGGTCATGATCCCAGGGTCCTGGGATAGAGCCCCGCATTGGGCTCTCTGCTCAACAGAGAGCTTGCTTCCTCCTCTCTCTCTGCCTGCTTCTCTGCCTACTTGTGATCTCTGTCTGTCAAATAAATAAATAAAATCTAAAAAACAAACAAACAAACAAAAAAAAAATGCTCTGTGACCCAACAATTATACTACTAGGTATTTACACAAAGGATACAAAAAGCTGATTCAAAGGACACAAGCATGTCAATGTTTATAGCATCATTATCAACAATAGCCAAACTATGGAAAGAACCCAAAAGTCCATCAACTGATGAATGGATAAAGAAGATGTGGTGTAGAATATAGAACATATAGAATGGAATATTACTCAGCCATTGAAAAGAATGAAATTTTGTCATTTATAATGATGTGGATGGGGCTGGAGTTTATTATGGCAAGCAACATAAGTCAGAGAAAGACAAATACCATGTGATTCACTCATATGTGGAATTTAACAAAACAGTGAACACAGGGGAAGAAAAAAAAGAGAGGGAAGCAAGCCATAAGAGATTGAAACTATAAAGAACAAACTAAGTGTTGATGGAGTCGGGTGGGAGATGGGCTAAATGAATGATGGGCATTAAGGAAAGCACTTAGGATGAGTATTGGGTGTTACATGTAAGTGGTGAATCAGTAAATTCTACACCTGAAACCAATTTTACCACATGTGTTAACTAACTAGAATATAAATTAGAACTTGAAGGAAAAAAAAAATAAAATCTGTGTCTTTCTAACCAGTGTCATTTAACCTATGAAGATGCTTAATTCTTTTCATTGGAAAACAAGAGAAAAAAGGCATATCCTTCAAATTTGGCTTTTCCTATTTACCTTTCTTCATTCTAGATAAAGTATAGGAAGAAAAAGAAACTGAGTAACAGATCCCATGGCCAAATCATACTTCAGTCAAACGCTGGTGAATGCTGAATACTTTCAGAGCCACTGAATATTAATTCTGAGCTGTCTTTATATATTTGCATCCTCACATGAGACAAAAAGTCCTGAGTAGAATATTTAATTGCCTTAACCTGGGCCACTTCTCTCAATAAACCCTGGTTGCTCTCTATCTTCTTTAGTAGACACATGTATGACCCTTTACCCTTGGCATAAAGCAAGATTTCCCCCTAAATTAAAAAACAAGTGGGGTGCCTGTGTGGCTCAGTGGGTTAAGCCTTTGCCTTTGGCTCAGGTCATGATCCCAGAGTTTGGGGATGGAGCCCCACATCAGGCTCTCTGCTCAGTGGGGAGCCTGCTTCCCCTCTCCCCCTCTGCCTGCTTCTCTGCCTACTTGTGATCTCTCTCTCTCTCTGTCTGCCAAATAAATAAATAAAATCTTAAAACAACAACATCAACAGCAACAAGTACATTAGAGGGTAAACATAAAAATACAAATGTCATTTCCCCTTCCATGATCCCTCTGTTGGCCTTTGGTACCATTATCCACTCCCTTCTTGAAACCCTTTTCTTTATCTGACTTTTACATACCTCTCCTGTTTTTCTAATCTTGGTATCTCCCTATTACCAATAGATTAGATAAATAGATAACATTTTTAACATGGCCTTCATTGCTCTTTGTAATAAAATTCTTTGGATTTTGATCATTACACTCCTGTCTCCATTCCAGCTTCCCATACTGCCGTCAGCTAACTTTGGCTTTTGATACAACTATTTGTTAGTTATTCTCTCAGCATACCCTTTACTTAGAGATACCTGAAAAAGCCTTTTTTCCTTTTTGTCTTCTTCAAGGTTCAGATCAATCATGTGAAGACCTCCAGGATTATCTCTGGGCAGAATTAATCTCTCCCTTCTCTGGCTTCCTTTGGTACTTTATCTAGTTAGTTGATGACTCCCTGTCAGATATATTCTTAAAAGGAAAACCATATCATATTTACATAGTTGAATGAATTTTGAGTCTTAAAATCTTTTTTGGACAATTTATAAATTGTGTGGTAATAAAAAAGTTACAGTAACTATTATTCCTTATCATCGAAGTTTTCGATTATTTAATGTATTGTTTCCATTTTCTGTGCATAATTAAAATATTCTTAAATTATCTTTCTCTCAAAGACCTGGACATAATTCAACAAACAAAGCTGGAGTCTTCTGTTGAGCTGAGGAGGACACTATGGTAAAATAGGGAGAAAAGCATCTTTCTATTGTGCTCCTATTATTTTCTAGGACAGAATAATTCTCAGGCTGCCAAAAGCTTAATGTGATTGCTGGGATAAAGTTTGGTTGTCTTGTCAAAAACAGCATAGCAAAACCCTGTATGGGCAGCATTCTAGGAGTTGCTATAAAAGCCCCTAAATTTCCACTCATACATAGCTTTCAATGTAGTGCTGGCTATGGTTTGCCCCTTTTAAGACTGTGTAGTAATCTGGAGGCAAAGAGAAGATCTTTCTATTATTCTGGGATACTCTACCACCTACACAATTCCCACATCTCAAGAAGGAGGCAGGATTAAACCAGCAATAGCATTCACCTACTTGTTGAGTAGGTGAATGTCATGCTATAGTTGACTGGGTTCTCTGTCAAATGTGTCCTGAACCCCGAGGAGGTATTTTCTGTTGTTGATCATTTTTAGACAGTAAGTTGCCAGGTAGTTTGGAGTGATGTAATATGCTAAATATGGTATATAATGTTCATCGTTGGACAAGGAAATATCTATGAACAGGAAGATGAATGCACTATCAACAAAGGAAACTATATAAAAACAATCTGTACACCAGTGGTAATGAACTTTAAGTCTTCCAAATCTTTGTCATTATCTTCAGGCTTTAAGGTAATGATACAGATATAATTAAATCTGTGGATAATGTACATTTCTGAAAAGTCATTTATAAAACTCATTTCTATGTGATTCATGTGTTTTTAAACTGAGTTCCAGTTTTAGAAATATAAACCTGGATAGCATATAAACTCTGTAGGAAAAAGGGAAAGAAATGCTAAGAAAAAAAAAAGATATAGATCTAGCAAAATAAAAACACAAATAAAAATGTTACAGGGATAGTCTCCAATCAGCAAACCTGAAAGAAGGCACAAAATAGCAGTGGGAAAATGACTGTTTAGTAATGGCAGTTGACAGAGTTCTGGTTTTAACACTGACATTAGAATTCTCAGCTGCTTAAATTCTGCAAGAGAAAATATTTCCTTTTATGATTCTTTGAAAGTCTTTTGCCCTCATGAAAAAACAGATGCAACAACTTTAAGCATTTTTGTTTCATAGATAGCCAGTGGTTTCTAACAAATCATGCAATGAGTGAGTCATACAAGCCTAAAAACAAATAATAAGGTCACAATCAGAGTTAGAATGCAAAAATTAACAAATCAGGAAACAACAGATGTTGGTGAGGAAGTGGGAGAAAATGGAACACTGTTACACTGTTGTTGGGAATGCAAGCTGGTACAACCACCTTAGAAAATGGTGTGGAGGTTCCTCAGGTTGTTAAAAATTGAGCTACCCTAAGAACCAGCAATGGCACTACCAGGTATTTATCCCAGAGGTAGAGATGTAGTGAAAAGAAGGGCAGATGCACCCCAATGGTTATAATGACAATGTCCACAATAGCTAAACTGTGGAAATAACTGAGATGTTCACAATAGCTAAACTATGGAAATAGCTGAGATGTTCTTCAACAGATGAGTGGATAAAGAAGATGTGGTTCATATATACAATGGAATATTCCTCAGCCACCGGAAAGGATGAATACCCACTATTTGTGTTGACATGGATGGAACTGGAGGAGCTATTGCTAAGTGAGATGAGTTAAGCAGAGAAAGACAATTATCATTTGGTTTCACTCATATGTGGAACATAAGGAATAGCATGGAAGACCATAGAGGAAGGGAGGGAAACTGAAGGGGGAGAAATCAGAGAGGGAGATGAACCATGAGAAACTATGGACTCCAGGAAACAAATAGGGTTTCAGAGGAGAGTTTGGGGGGGTGGATGGGATAGTAGGGTGATGGGTATTAAAGAGGGCATGTATTGTAATGAGCACTGGGTGTTATACACAGCTAATGAATCTTTGAACCCTACATCAAAAAACTAATGATGTATTATATATACAATGGCAAACTGAACATAATTTAAAAAACAGACTTTAAATTTGGGTTCTACCTCTATCCTACTCTTTTGCTTTTGTCAAGTCACTTAACTTTTCTGAACTTCATTTCCCTCATTTTAAAAATTGCTTATACTAATAACAACCAGGCATGGCTGTAGTTGGATAAAGTAATATGTATGTAACTGCTTAGTGGGTAGATGGTACCTCATTCTTCATAGGTACTTGGTGAATGTTAATGCTCATTCTGTACTCCATATTTTCAACCTTCTTCTTTATATATATATTTTTCCTACTGCCCTCAGCAAGTTGTAACTGGTGTTCTTATTTTATGGATACTGGAATGACTAGGCCAAGCTTAATAAAAAAGAATCTCAAATACTCGGGGTGCCTGGGTGGCTCAATGGGTTAAAGCCTCTGCCTTTGGCTCAGGTCATGATCCCAGGGTCCTGGGATCGAGCCCCACATCAGGTTCTCTCTGCTCAGTGGGGAGCCTGCTTCCTCCTCTCTCTCTGCCTGCCTCTCTGCCTACTTGTGATCTCTGTCAAATAAATAAATAAAATATTAAAAAAAAAAAAAAGAATCTCAAATACTCGTCTTGATTCAGTACCCAAGTGTATGAGTCATACAAGCCTAAAACAAAGAATGAATTCACAGCCAGGAAAACCTCTAAAATGTTAAGAATCATGCTATGATCAAGAGACTAATAGTGTTAGATGTGATTGTAAGAATGACCCTATTGCAGGAAGTGTAATATCAGTCCACCTGGACAATTACAGATCAAAATTTGTGAAAGCCAGATTTGCCCTGTCAAATCACTACAGGCAATGCTCCCTTCTTGTTTTTCTGTGCTCACAGCATTTATTTACCCAGTTAATGCTCAGTCTTACCTCTATTATTTTCCCCTCCAACACTGCTTGTCAGTTTTCCTTTAGCAGCCAGACATGTTTGTACCCATCTCTTACAATATTTTATTGGGTAGTTTAAAATTTTAAGTTATTTACAATCCAAATGAATATTTAATGGACTATTTATTACACATCTTCCGGTTACCATTTTTCTATTACTGTAGTGACACTGAAGGATGGCAAAGATGCAAATGCCTATTTCTTGTGAATTTCATCTATCTCCTTCAGTCCTGTTAAATCTTATCATTTTGTTTGGTAATTAGACTATTCTGATGATGCTGTAAAATACATCTCAGTTGTAAAGGGAAAAGTCATTATTTATCATTAGAAGGTGGGGAATATACTCATTTTTCACTGCCCTTACCTGGGCAGCAAGGACAGAGCGATGCAATTTCAACTTGGAGGCCTGTGCTTAATGTGATTCTGGGATGGAACAAATAGCCATGAAATTAATCTGAGAATGTTCAATCATTCTCTTGCCAGGGCTTGGCTGGCATCATCTTGGTATATGAAGTATAGCTTTCCAGGCCTTCAGCTTCCTCCTGAGCATGAGCAAAGTAGGGGAAGATTTGTCCCTGTTACATATTGTTCTATGAAGAGTGAGGATTGGGACCAAAGGAACAAATTAATGAGGGGGGAAATGTCTTTTGAAGCCAAGGGACTATAAATAGTACAGTTCTGTCAGTATTGCCTTTATGAAGCAATGCTGTTACCTATTGTGAACTGGGGAATAACTTATAAGTGTAGGCCTGGGAAAAAGTAAAAACAAGGCTTGACTCAGAGATTTTATATCATAAGGAAAATGAAAAAAACTAAATGTTGGATGGAGGTCACTGGTTTTCAAGAAAAGACAATCTCACTTTCTGTTCATTCAATCAACTAATACATACTGAGCTCCAACTAAATACCAGACACTTATTTGAGAAATAAACATTATTCTGGTATTTAGTAGCTTTAGAGAAAAACTTCAATGTATTCAGGGTTAACTCTCATTAATTATATAATTTACATATACATCATTAACTTTTGATTATTTTGAGTTTTGTATTTTTCTCTAAGCTTAAAAATATATTTCCTTCTTCCTTAGGAAAGACGGTTTATTAAATCACCCTGTAGTCAATACACTGTTGCTGCAGAATTACCTTCTTTGTTTATAACTGTTGTAAATAGTGTCTTTGATAGCATCGAAGAAGCCTTAAAGAGCAGACAGTTTGCAAGCTGTGAAATAACTAGTACCTTCTTTACAGATGCACACGAATTCCCCAGAAAGTTATCCTTGGGTATCCAGGGTTAGACAGGAGGAAGAACTCTTACTCTGAAGTAAATAAACGGGGGGAAATCAGAGGGAGAGAGGAACCATGAGAGACTGTGGACTTTGAGAAACAAACTGAGGGTTTTGGAGGGGATGGGGGTGGGAGGATGGGTGAGCCTGGTGGTGGGTATTAAGGAGGGCACATATTGCATGGAGCACTGGGTGTGGTACATAAACAATGAATCTTAGAACACTGAAAAAATAAAATTAAATTTAAAAAAAAATCAACTATGGATTGCCAGAGAGAAGACAAGTCAGTAATTACTACTTTACTTGGTGTTGTAATGGTTTATTGTGTTTCTTGATGTTAAATATATCATCAGTATTTTATGTTCTTTCTTTCTTTCTTTAATTTTGTTTAACATCTTAATTTTATTTTATTTTTCCACCAAATTCTTTGAATTTAACTATCTTTTCCCCATTTGGAAGACAATCCTTTGATTTTACCACTTTTTTCATTGTCTTTCTCTCTTTCATGATGTCACTTTACTTTTTACCCAGATCAATTGCTATTTTCATTCAGTAATAATCCTCTCTCCAGTTAATTCACTTGCTCTTTTCTCACTCTGTCAGCCACTTTTGTGAAACTCTTAATACTGGTTAAATCTAACTTAAGGTTGTTTGCTCCAATGTAGATGAACAGGGCAGGAAAAACAAACAACAACAAACCAGAAGGGCATTTGAAATTCATGATGCAAACCTCTAATGTTCTCTTTCAACCCATATACTTGTGTACTTTCTGATGCAATTTTCCAGTTTCTTACTTAACTACCTTATATCTTCTTCCCTTTCTTCTAATCTCCTGACCTTTTAACTATCTTTATTCTCAGTTGTTGACTTTCAGAAGATGGCTTTCAAAATCTCCCACAAGCAGATTTAACTATTTGTCAGCATTTCTTTACTCCTATACTTTGCCTGATACCTGCTATTTATTATAGATGAACTATCCCATTTGTTCCCATCTAAGGATGGCATCCCTATTAGTGAGCTGGGTTACATTATTTCTTCTTACACAAGGACATTGTCCCAGCAATTTTCTTCTCCTTTTCCCATACTAACAATTTCCTCTTCTTATTGGATCATTCCTATCAACATAAACATATATTGTTTTTGTCCCATTTTAATGAGAAGCTCTTGACCTCAACTCTTCTTCCTTTTGTAGCAAAACTCCCAGCAAGAGTTTAATATCCTTTTGTTATTTACTACCAGTCATTCTTGAACTCAGTTCATTTGGCTTTTGCCTCCAGTTACTTGACCAAAACTGTTCTTGCCACGGCCCCAATAACCTTCAAATTACTGACAATTCTTGTTCTCTATTTGACTTGAACCATTGGCCACTTCTGACAGACTTAGATCATTTCCCCCCCTTAAATTACTGTCTTCACTTCTTGTTAATAATACCATATTTTCTTGTTTTTTTTTCTATTACCTCTTATTTTTCTCCAAAGCTTATATCACCTTCCAATGAGTGATAATATGTAATTTATTTAATCATTTTTTCTATCTCACCATTCATCCTTATAACATGAACTCCATGAATGGTGTTTTATTGGTCTATATTTTCATATTAAATCTTCAACACATATAATAGCATGCTTGGTGTCAGTAGGTGCTTAATGAATATTCATTGCATACACAAATAATAGTATTAGCTTTATTATTAATGTTACCCAAAGAAGTATAAAAAATACTTCTGATGAACTAATTAGGCATAGTATTTGAATTTTAAATAAATTTTCTATATGAGGAATAGATATTTCTGGTCTGTTTCATTTGAGGAGTGAGACTTAAGGTATTGGCATTTGAAAACTTCAAATATTTCCATTACTGAGAGTTTATGAAAGTAGCATAGGTTTGCATTAATATATCACTCTAGATAAAAGTTAAATTGGAAGAATAAACATTCAACTAGTAAATAAAGCTTTGTGATTTTTTTATTTTATTCTCCATAATGTTATCAAAGTGATGTGTCTAAAACATAACACTGCCTCGATCAAGTCCTTGATGTAAAGTCTTTTTGTTATAATTACCTAGAATAGAAGATAACATTCCACCAGGTCTAAAGATTACTTGTATCTCCAGTTTTAGCACTTCACTTCTACTTCAAACGTATCAACCCGTTTGCAGTTTCTAGGATATTTCAGAGTCTTTCATATATGTTTTAAAATTACTTCTGGAAATTCTGGCTTTCTTCTATCGGGAACATGTAATAGGGCTCATTTCAAATGTTATACTTTCTCCTAGACACAGTCTTTGATTTGCTCAGGAGTTAGTCCTTGGCTTTCATAACTCTATATCTCTGTTTATAGTTATCGCATTATAATATTGTTTAATGTGTTTTTTCCTCCTTAGACTATGAGTTCATTGAAATCAAGGTTAAACATTAATCCATCTATTCATCTTCTAAATTTTTAGATGTAATTTAGACTTACAGAAGAGTTTCAGTTTCACTCAGTTTCCTCTTTATATTAACATCTTATAAAACAATAGAACATTTACCCAAACTAAGAAATTAATCTTGGTAAAATATTATTAAGTACATAATTCATTTGGATTTCATTGAGTGTCTCACCAATGTTCTATTTCTCTTCCAGGATCCAATCCAGTGTTTAGTTTCATGTTTCCTTATTCTTTCAGTTGTGACAGCTCTTCAGTTTTAACTTCTCTTTCATGACCTTGGCACCTTTGACTTTTTTTTTGGTCAGTTACTTTGCAGAATGTCTTTCGGTTTGGGTTTGTCTGATGTTCTCTCATGAGTAAGTTGGATTATGCATTATTGGGAAGGATGCCACAGAGCTAATATGCCCTTCTCAGTGCATTTTAACAGGGGTTTCATAGTGTTAACTGTATTAGCAGTGACGTTAACCTTGGTTAAGTGGTATCAGGTGGGATTCTTTAAACATTACTATTTTTCCCTTTGTGATTTGTAAAAATTTGGGGAGAGTTAGTTTGAAACTATGTAGATACTCAATTTCTCTTAAATATTGCTCTCTAATTATGAACAGTGGATTTTCCCTGAAAACAAAATATTGTGGTGATCTAATGGTGATTTTCTCTTTCCTTCATTCTTTCTACATTTCTCAATTAAAATTATTCTGCAAAAAGAGTTGTTCTTTATTTGTTTATTCAGTTATTTAGTTACATCAGTATCAACAGTTGTATTTTTAAATAAATCATTGGGTTATAATCCAATACTCTTATTATACATTTCATTGTTCAAGTTGTTCCTAATTTAGTTAGTGAAAATTCTTTCAGGTAGGCTCATTTATACTAGTTAATGCATGACCAACATCTACATTTGTTTCTACTTTTGTACATCTTTCTGTATGTTTGTGCTTTTTTAAGTCTGTGACTCCCTATTGATAGTTCTGATTTCAGTCCTACTCCACTATTCATTTTAGATTTCAGTCATTCCTTATTTTTAATGTCCTTAGTTCAACAGTGGGAAAGATGCTTCTCATTATATGTATTTGCTTATTTGTTCAAACCTAGTCCACAAGTAAAGTGCTTTGAGAACTGGTAACAAATACCCATGTAAATAAATTTATAGGATGATGTTTGAGTGTAGTTTCTTTCGCCTTTAGCTTTACAGTATCCTGCAAAAATGTTTTCCAAATTTATTTAGTTCAATAACATTTTTCCAGTTCTCTTTGAGGTTTTGAGATTCATTTGTTGTATGGTTAGATTAATTTCAGTCTGGATTCCATTTTCCCCTTGACATCCTACTTTTAAAATATTATACCCTTTGATGTATCCCTTCCATTCTTTGTGCTTTGTTGTCATATATTTTACTTTTACATATGCCCAAACACAAATATATTGCAGGTATTTTTGCTTTGGACCATCAAGTTTTTTTTTAGAACAATTGAAAGTAAGAAATATTTTACTTCTGTTTTGTTACTACTGTTCTAGTCTTAATTTCTTTGTGTAGATCCCATATGTAGTGTGGCATTGTAATCATTTTGCCTGGAGAACTTGTGCATGAAATCAGGAAGAATGGTATAATGTCTCCTCATGTATTCATCACCTAGCTTCCACAACTGCCATTTTTTGCCAACCTCTAACCTCTTTCCTTATCTTCAAGTTTATTTCCCCCCTCCATTTATATCATGTGCTTTTCTTCATTATTAATGGATAAATATTTCTCTGTAAATCTTTCTTTTAACCACATTCACCAGAATGACCCACTTGCTGATACTTGACTCTGATAGATTTAGTTAACATTCTAACTATATATGATCTGTAAACCTAGCATATTCACTGTTGTTAGTGTAAAAAAAATGAACTTAGCTCTCTGATTCCTCAACCCATTGACAAATTCTCCTGGTTCCATTTAGTCTCATCAAATTTGTGGAATACCAAAAGGTGAATATTTGTGACACTTAGAGTTTATGTTAATGATAGGACAAAGCAATTTTACTGTGTATTTGTGTTTTTCTGAGATCAGATCATTTAAAATTTAAGTTCAATTTTTAATTGCTATTTTACTTCAATTTCCATGTAACATAAATTTTTAAAACTCTTCCAAATTAGTGCTTCATGTACAATTAAGGATATGACAGGTGTACCTGTAATTTATGCTAAATAATTATGTTAAGAAGTCAGAAGATGAAATTTAAAAAGAGACATTTATAAGCATTTCCTTAAAATAATGTTATTAATGTCTTTGCATTTGAAATCACTATTATAAAAATGTTTTAATTAGAGATTATAAACTCAAAATATTAAAATAAAGCCATTTAATATCTTAAGTCATTTATCCATTTATTAATGTAATATGCATTTATTGAGTAGACTATGTGTTAGACATAGGAAAATAAAAATAAGATACTCAGTGGTCAAGGAACTTATAATTTAGGGTGTAAGCAGCCAAAGCATGAGGATGTTATAAGATGAAGATGGGAGAAGGACATTCTACGGAATGGGCATGGCTTAGAGAAATAAAAAATATCATAATATTTAGAAACTGTAAGTAAATGCCTGAGAACAGGAACCATGTCTAGTTGCTTACTATTATATCCTTAGCACATAACATTATAGCTGTTCAATACATATTTCCTGATTTGATTGATTGATAAATACAGTAGCAGATAAAGTTGTAAACTGCTTCTAAATAGTTTTATAGGGTATTTTGTTTTATAGCCCAATATTCACTGAAATATATTCTATGGAACACTAACTCTATAGAAAAATAAGAGGTCTTAAGGGTTCAAAAACCAAACAGCCCTAAGAAATACTGATTATACAAATCAAAACAATTTTCTTTAGATAAAGACTTCTCATACTTTAGTATGCTAATGTTGATTGTGATCACCAAGAGATTTCAGTTCAACCGTTTCCCAAGTTTCTGTACCTGGGACACACTTACCTATGCACTCAGACACTGTCCTGAGGACTGTGGTTGGTACTGTGTGGACTGAGAAAGTCTACTCTAGGTAACAGAGATCCATTTCTTTTAGGTAGGAAATTGAACTATGGTCCTAGTTTTTTTTTTTTTTTTTTTTTTTCCTTAGAAAACTCCCTTTATGTGTTAAGAAAAAAGAATGAAGAAAATTTAGTAATTAAATTGATGTGGAGGTGTGAGAGAAAATGAATACCTTGTATGATTTCTAGGTTTCTTCCTTGACTAACTTGGGGATGGCAGTAAAAAAGAATATGGTATAGAAGATGAGAAGAAGTTTGGGAAGGAAATAATACAGTTAATTTAAGGCAGCTGTGTTTAAAGCTCAAGTGGACAACCTCGATTAACTACTTAGATTATAGTTAGATTTGTTTGTATCTCAGAAGAGACTAGAGATCTTAGGGAAAGCTCTGGGAATGGCTTTTTGAGAGCTCAAAATGTTATTTCCTCTCTCTCCCATAGCCATTTGGATATTTAGTGTCTGTTTTCATGGTACCCATAAGCTTTCTCTTCTCTAGGCTTAATAAACCCAGTTGCCTCAAGCATTCCTAGGGTGAAATCCTATCTGGGCCATTTTACCTATGCACTTCCTTCCTTTGAGTACACTGTAAATCATCAATGTTTACCATAGGATATGGTGTCTCACTGAACATTATACTTCAAGTTTTATATATTACTTTATTGAATGTATTTTCCTATATATCTATAATGTTTTCCTTCTTCAAACTGGTTCTAAGCCATTTGCTACTTTCTCCTACACAATTCTTAAGTAGCCATGCCTTTTGGATTATAACCCCTCTTCAGTAAACCATCACTACATGAAATCTCTCCAGTATCTGTCTCTGGAATCTTTACTTTGTTTTGCTTGACGTAAGTGTCGAGCCTTCCCATTGGAACTTGATGTTTGTACTTGATGTTTCAGACTGTTCTTATTTCCCAGCCTCTTTTTTAAGACTTTGACTTCAGGTTACATTCTGCTAGGTCTGTAGCAAACAACCCATTTCATGTACCCTTATTTCTGACCTTAGTTTCTATATGTCCATCCAGGATCTCTCACTTTGTATCAACCAACATCTAAGACTCAACCAGAACAGGTTACACATGATTAATATATGCCAATTTCCTTGAGAACTGGAGCCATATATTATTCTTTCTTTTTTTTTTTTTTTAAGATTCTTTTTTATTTGAGAGAGAGAGAGAGAGAGGGAGAGAGCAGGTGCACACCCCAGAGAGCTCGAGTAGGATTAGGGGCAGGGAGAGAGGGAGAAGCAGACTCCCTCTGAGCAGGGAGCCCCAAGTGGGGCTTGATCCAAAGACCCTGGGATCAAGGCCTGAATGTGAAGGTAGATGCTTAACTACTGAGCCACCCAAGTGCCCCAGGAGCCATATATTAT
The DNA here is from genome assembly GCF_030435805.1 of Mustela lutreola. Classification (NCBI taxonomy): domain Eukaryota; kingdom Metazoa; phylum Chordata; class Mammalia; order Carnivora; family Mustelidae; genus Mustela; species Mustela lutreola. The sequence continues at coordinate 56,330,370 of NC_081299.1, forward strand.
TTTTTGTACTTCCAATGTCTAATACAATGCTCAACACCAGTGATATTTCATGGGTGGATAGATGGATGGGTGGTTGAAAGAAGGAGCTCTGCTTCTGCTTCATATTTTAACATGTAACATTTTATGCTTCTACATAAAGGTTTGCTTGAAACAAGAGTTTTGACACTAGAACTACTGGGAAGCCAATTCTCTATTAGGGAATGCCCTGATTAACTGAATTAATTTTCTTTCCTAAGACTAAGGAACAAGAGATAACTCCAATATTTAGGCATTTTGTACCTTATTTTTTTGAGGACCAACTACATGAAAATATTGGAGCTAGCATTTTTCATTGAATTATCACATTATTCTATGAGGCACATATTATTCTTGTTTTACAGATGAGGAAACTGAAGCTTAGCTTAAATGGCTGAAGCTTATAAGTGGTAAAGGTGGATTGAATCCTAGGTCCTTTGACTCTGATTCAGTTTTTCTTCACACTGAGAAGCATGTTCTCAATATGTTTAATAAGCACTATATCATATAGACTTATTTCTTTTTCTCTTTATGTTTTTTAAAACTTGAAAGACAGAACATGAAAGGCTGAGAAATATCTGAGAATTTGCTTTACAGGAACATTGATTATTTTTTAGTAATTGGATGCAGTGCTTATTTTTTTGGAGAAGAAAAGATCAAGTTTGTTTTTGGTTCCAGTAGTGATATACTAAGAGGATATAGTGCTAGAGTGACACAGAAACAATGATCTGTTTATTGCTATCATTTTGTTATCTAACGAAGAGACAATGCTGATGCATACAGATATAGGAAGATGCATTTTGTTGAAATACTTAAGGTTGGGGATAGCAAAAGTTAAGAATTATTGGTTGATGGACCTGAGTAAATATATTATAGCACAACTGGGAAATATTGCCATATAAAATTCCATGGTTCAAATAAACCATGGAATTGGTTCAAATAAACCCATGCCTGGCTAAATTTGACTTTTTGTTTAGGCACTGGATTCTGTTGTAATTGCTAATGGTTCATTATAACACTTAAGATTCTTTTCTAAAGCTAGGAAGAAAGGGAAGAGTTACCACTCTAAATTTTAAAGTACAATAGACTTAAGAATAAAATCTTAATAAAATCCTATAGTTCATTATCATTTATTGGGTACTCTATATCAAATTTCTAATTTATTCTCCCAATAATCTTATGGGGGGAAAGTTTATGATTTACCCAAGAGAAAATTGAAGCTTAGAGAATTAAGTAATTTACCTGAGATGTGAAGCTGGGATTTGAACCAAGAACTGTTTCTTTAGTGTTAACCATCCTTTGAAAATAGACCTCTATCTTTCCAAAATTCTCTCTTAAGAGCTCTAATTAATAACTATGTTACTGACAAAAATAAATATTTCTTTTAGCTAAGAGCGAAGAGTAAGTATATATTTCTCTCATTGGTGTAGGTCTCTAGGCAATATATTTATTACTATTTATACATCAAGCTTTAAATAAAGTGGTGTGTGTGTGTGTGTGTGTGTGTGCACGTGTGTGTGTGTGCATGTGTGTGTGTGTGTGTGTAGAAAAGCAAAGGTGGCTGAGGAAGTTCCTTTACATTGTTCAGTGGGTTTGGCTGAAAAAAACATTTTCGTAACTGGGACAAATATTCTTCCTGAGATATCACTCAGTATATTTTCTGCAGGGCTCCCTTTTCTGGGTGATGTGTTCACTTTGATCACTTCCCTTTTGGATTTCTATTGAATTTTTCTTTTCTGATTCCCATGTGGTATCTCTTATTGGTTTGTGTCTCTGGCTCTTGAAAGATCAAGTAGATCAGCATGGAGATGGTAACATTGAAGGGATGGTTTAAGGGAGATTTGGTATGGATGAAAGAATGGTCTGGAGATGAAAGATGGTATGGAGATTTGGATGAAAAGAAGGGGCTTTCTCTTCTCCTCCTGTGTCCATGGGAGGATATAATGAGACTGAGCCTGGTTTCACCTCTCAGGTGCATGGCTATCATTTTCAGCTGGGAGCTAGGATATATATCAGGAACTAAATTTAGGGAAGCAAGTTCATTTAGGGATTCTAAGATTTCAAGTACTTTCTGATGGGTGTTATCCTATGTAAACAGAAAAATATTTCCTGATTTGGAAGATTATCTTGATTAGGGCCTTCAACTAATGAGATGTGACATGGATGGGAGAGGAGATTATTTTTCAGAGCTCATTCATGAGCCTTATAAGATCACCTGGGAGAATCACAAGCCATTTGGAGCAATCTGGCCTTGGCAAGTATGGGGAATCATTTCTCTAATTCTTCATTCGGGAAGGTCTGCTCAAGGAGCTTCAGAGAGCATTGGCTAGAGGCAATCTAGCACTGGGAAGGGTTCTTGGTAGGTGTTTGTAGGGAGTGGGAATGTATTGCATTAGGCAGAGCCTTTCAGGTCTCTTGTTTGAATTGTAATTGCAACTGTTGGTAGATGGAATGGCTTTATCTATCTTAGGTTCTCTTTATCTACCTGTCCATCTGTCTGTCATCTACTATTTTCCACTCATCATCTATCAATCAATCATATTTCTATGCCAGGATGGACAGAATAGAAAATGATGATTATATATGTCAGGGAAATTAGAATGTGAGTTTAACCATAAGGGAGTGATAAAATTTAGCATAAGTAGGAAATAGAGAAATAAAGGGGTTCATATCACATCAGTCATATGTTTTTTGGGGGAGTAGAGGAAAAATTTAGCAGATTTATTGAGAACCCAAAGACAAAACAAGAAATTTTTAAAAAGACTCCATCTAGGACACTTTGGGTTAGAGCTGTTTGCTTCCACATAAAGGAAAATTCTAATCAGCCAATGAAAGATGCAAAATTTGGTACGAGGGTAAAAGCTACCACTTAAGCTTTGGAGTGAGAATATCAGAAACCCAGAGTTTAAGTCCATTTGCTTAGACTAGTTTTTAAATTTTGCAGTAAAATAAAAGACATTGAGAGAATTAAAAAAGGAAGAAAGACACTCAAATGCAATCAATAATGCTAATTCTTATATCTGTTCTTATTTTTGTTTTTTTTTTAGGAACTACTGGAACACTGGGTCATATCCATATCTCTGTGGTGAGGCTAGGGTTGGGAGAGAGAGTTGCAGGGGGGTTGCAGGTGATCTAGTGTAGTCAATAGTTATTCTTCTCCTTCACAGTTACCATAATTGGCCCATGGGTGGACATAGACAAAGGCAGTTGGTATCCTTCTCTGATAGGCATACTGGAAAAAGTCCCTCTGCTTTTAAAACACAGGTGCTAAGGAACATATTTGTTGACACATGGAGTTGCTTGAGTACAGGCCAATATAGGAGAAACATGAACTGAAAAATGAAGATAGAGAGGGGAAGGAGGCAGGCAAGGGGGAGAGAAATAAGGGGCCAAGAGAGAAGGGTGGCAAGAGAGAGAAAGAAGAGAGGGGGAGAGAGAAACTAGCTGAACTGATAGCATCTTTTGAACTCTTAAGACTCAGCTATGCCTGAAGTTATCATCCCTTGGGCTTCCCAGTTGCATAGATTGTATTTATTTCTGAGACTTTGAATTCAATTTTTGTTACTTTCAAAGATAAAAAGCTCAGAGAAAATTCAGAAGCAAATTAAGAAACAGATTGGAACTTTTAAAACCCAGCTGAACATAAAAGGAATAGGGTAAGCAGAAAGGAAGTACATTTAGCAGCAGATAGATGAGTGGCAGTAAAGGATATAGCCCTCATGATTCACCTCCCCTTCCAATTTACCCCAACTCCCTTCTCCTCTCTAACACTCCTTGTCCTCCATGATATTTGTTATGCTCCACAAATAAGTGAAGCCATATGATAATTAACTCTCTCTGCTTGACTTATTTCACTCAGCATAATCTCTTCCAGTCCTGTCCATGTTGCTACAAAAGTTGGGTATTCACCCTTTCTAATACTCCATAGTGTATATGGACCACATCTTCCTTATCCATTCGTCCGTTGAAGGGCATCTTGGTTCTTTTCATAGTTTGGCGACCGTGGCCATTGCTGCTATAAACATTGGGGTACAGATGGCCCTTTTTACGACATCTGTATCTTTGGGGTAAATACCCAGGTGTGGTGAAAAAAATAATGAATACTGTTTTTCTGAAAATAAATAAATCAATTTACTTTAAAAAATAAATAAATAAACAAATAAAGTATATAGCCCTGAATAATTCTAAAGTAAAATGTTTGGGGGAGAGTGCATGGTTGAGTATGTATCCGTTTTCTCTGGGCTTATGAATGCACTTAGTGGCCTTTGAAACATCAGTAGTAACAATTCTAATTAAAACATCTTTTGAGGAAAATCTATAACCAGGACAAATGTAGAAGCAAAATTTGTACCTTACTTGGCCCCAAGAATTATGGGCTGATGGACTTCTAGAGGAGGAGGTAGAAGCAGAAGCTATATTGGCAGAAAAAGGCCAGATGGGACAAAAAAAATCCCTGGGAATGCATCAGATTCAACGAATACAAACTGAAGATAAGGAGGTTTGGATGGTGGGGTTTGTGCCAAGCCACAGATTTTGCTTAGAGGATTTCTTGTTATAAATATAAGGTCCCTGGCTCAGAAGAAAGAATAACATCTTTGTCCCTGGGAAGAAACCATATTAAATTGAAGTTTGGAACATTAGGAATCAAAAAGATTAGGAAATGGGGATCTAGAGAGTTTGGATATAGGAAGAAGAGTGTTTTTGGGAAGACCTTAGGATCAGAATGTCCACCATTTTATCTTTATAAATTTTATTAGTGGTTCAGGGTATTCCAGATACCATTTTGAAAAATCTAGAAGCAATTAATGTATAGGTTAGTGCGATAATGATTTTAAGCTTAAAAAAATTTTTGTTTTAAAAGCAAAACCCTTTTCAAGAAAATCTTAGGCAAAACTCTAATACATAACCAATAAAAAGGCATTCAGGAGTGGGACCTTGGATACCTACTGCTTAGTGTGCTACTCTGTGGCTTTTTTGGAAAACACTGGGGCCCCAGTGTGCACAATATACAAAGAATTGTTTTATACCAAAGTAATTTTTGTGCTTAGTCTAGATCTCAAGGGTAGGAAAATACTCATTGATCTGGGAGCTTAGCCCTGGCTTTTAGTAAATACCATGTATTTGCCAGCTATAATGATCTATAAGATCTCTGTTTCTGCATGATCTGTATTTCCAGGAACCCTGCTGGAGTGGCTAAAGCCATAGCAGGTAGCTGGTTTTGGATTTGGAGATTGAGATCCCATCACCTTGTTTCTATTTTTATCAATGGTTGTGGCCAAGAAGGAAGTGTTTTGTAAACCTGTAAAGAGCTGTAAGAACACAATGGATTTATTTTGATAGTGCTTCTTTGGGTGATCATGCACAATGCTTATGATCTTTTCCTTCCAACTCCATAAACCTGTCCTCTACACCCACACACACCCACACACACCATATTTCTATTTATCTTTCAACTGTTAGTGTAACACTTCTTCCAAGAAACCTCCTATGTCTTTTTCTACCCCTGTTCTCCCCATACTGGTAGCATTTTCCACACTGTACTAAAATTTTTTGTCTGTCTCCAACCTGTTGAACTCATTAAATTGTGAACTCTATAAGGGTAGGGACTGAATTTTTTCATTCTGTGTTTCCGGTGCTTAACAAAGAACCCATTTTATTGAAGATATTATAAATGAATTTTATATTTTATGAGAATATAAAAATATTTTTAATAAGTAAAATAAGTGGAAAAAGTGATGAGATAGAAGGAGGAAGGGACAGAGACCTTTTACAATTTATGATAGTTTGAGAACTTGCACTTAGTTTTATATTAACACAGAGCCCTAAGTAAATTGGATAGTCTATTCCTCTAGACCAGCTGATCATGACCATATATTTATAGCCCCAAAGACCTCACCTCCTAGCCACGTCATAGGGTCATGGGGTCTCTGTTCTTAGAGTTGAACTGTTAAAACCATTTTGGTGTATGTGTTTTATTAATTTGTAGCTGATACTTGTATATATTTTTTAAAACTTCTGTTACTTAGATTTGTCTTTTTCTGTTTGTTTCTTGGTCCTGATTGTTTTACTCTACTAGGTGTTCTCCTAGGGTAGCAGTTGTCACATTTATGTTATGTACCTCCCTGCAGTCTGGCCCTGGGCAGGAGGATTGATTGACAAAGCAGGGTTTCCCAGAACCATATCTGTGAGGGTAAAGTTTATGAGACACTAGGAATATGCATCTTAGTATGTAGTTGCTTAAATTTTATGTGTATTTAAAGACACACACACACGTAAACACACAGAAACACACGCAGGAGTAACATTACAGCCAAGGTATACTGAAAGTAATAAGGCATTTTGCAATTAGAAGCAGCATTGTCTAACTGCCATAATAGCACAATCCTAATCTAAGAAAAATAATTAATGGCTAACTGACATCAGTGATGAAGTTCCTTTCCTCACTTTGATGACTGAGGCTGTAGCTAGTGTGGGAATAGTGAAAATGTCTGGATGCAGCAGTGGAGATAGATATAAAACTGTCCTAAAATTTCTTCAATTAAGATGGCTGACCTAAGTGTGATGATATCTTTAGATCCTTTGGACCAGAAACCTAGGTAGAATCTCAAGGGCTTTGTACTAGTTAGGATTCTCAAGGGCTTTGTACTAGTTAGGATTCTCCAAACCTAGGTAGAATCTCAAGGGCTTTGTACTAAATTGTATTAAACAATACAAATATAAATATAAATATGTCATATACATATATATTATATGTAATATATATGTGTTTGTATGTATATGTATGTGTATATATGCACACATATCTATGTATATTTTTCCATAAGTATTTTTCCGTATATATTGATATTTATTTGGCTTATGTTATTACAAAGGCTGAGAAGTCCTAAGTCTCCCATCTGTAACCAAGAGGACTTACAAAGGTTGAATGTATAATTCAGTCTGAGTCTATAGGCCTGTGAACCAAGGGACTGATGGCATAGCAGGTTGATGGAACAGGTCCAAGCCTGAAGGCCTGAGAACCAGGAGGTCAGTGTCCACGGGCAGAAGAAGATAGATGTCCTAGGTCAAGCAGAAAGCAAATTTGCCTTTCCTCTGTCTTTTTTGTCCTAAAAGCTCTCAACAGATTGGCCGAATCTTACCTCCATTGGAGAAGCAATCTTCTTTATTTAGTTGACTGATACAAATGTTTATCTCTTTCAGAAACACCCCTCACAGACACACTCAGAAATGTTTTACTAACTATTTAGGGATCCCTTAGCTCAGTCAAGTTGACACATAAAATTAACCACCACAATCTTGATCAGACTTCAGGATAAGAAGCAGTTTATGCAAAATCAATCTAGAGGTTCCTCTACTTGAAATATATTAACTTCTCCAACAATTACTAGATCTATATATACATATACTTAAAAAAACCCTCACATTCTAGATGTATTAAAATGAAAAAAAAGTACTCATTAATAGGATTAGAAGAGAACACAAGTAATTATATATGAGACATCAGGTTAAGAAAGTTTTCTCTAGGTGTAGCAACTAAGGAAGAAACAATAAAAGAGAAAAGCGCATTGAAAGTAATAAAAAAAGCAAAATAAAGCAAAATAAAAATCACGGAAATAAAAATAAAATAAAATAAATAAAATAAAGCAAATAAAAATAGAAAATATTTACTATATATATGAAAGACATATGCCATGAATGAATAAAGAATGCTTAGAAGGCAATATGAATAAAGTTAGTATCATAATAGAAGACAAATATAAGTTCTGGCTACTCAAAATCTTTTCTGTATTAAGTTTTATCAGAAAAAAAGGGTGTACTAAGTCACTAATTTATGGGGAACAAGTAGAGGTCAGGAAGGCAATATAGTGAAATAGGAAGGTCTGAAAGAGACCATAGAATATCTCCTTTCTTCCTCCACCCCAAACCCACACAGGTTTATTGAAATATAATTGGCATATAACATTGTGTAAATTTAAGGTACAGAGTGTGGTGATTTGATAACACATATGTATTGTGAAATGATTACCACAAAAAGGTTAGTTAACACATCCATTACCTCACATCGTTACCTTTATTTTGTGGTGAAAATATTTAAGATCTACTCTTTTAAAGACTTTTTATTTATTTATTTGTTTATTTATTTATTGACAGAGAGAAATCACAAGTAGATGGAGAGGCAGGCAGAGAGAGAGAGAGAGAGAGGGAAGCAGGCTCCCTGCTGAGCAGAGAGCCCGATGCGGGACTCGATCCCAGGACCCCGTGATCATGACCTGAGCCGAAGGCAGCAGCTTAACCCACTGAGCCACCCAGGCACCCTAAGATCTACTCTTTTAACAACTTTCAAGTATACAATACAGTATTGTTAATTATAGTACTTGATATACATTAGGTCCCCAGATTTTATGCATCTTCTAATGGGAAATTTGTTCCCTTTGACTAACCTCCCATATTCTCCACCATCCAGTCTCTAGGAACAACAGGTACTCTGTTTTTATGAGTTTGTTTTTTTAAGATTACACATATAAGTGATATCTCACAGTATTTGTCTTTCTCTATCTTGCTTAATTTACTTAGCCCTCCAGATTCATCCATGTTGTTGCAAATCTGTTTTTTGGCTGAATAATATTCGATGGTGTGTAGTGTGTGTGTATATATATAAACGTGTGTGTATGTATGTGCATATATATACCCTCTTCATTTGTATCTTCTTTATCCATTCATACATTGATGGACAATTAGGTTATTTCCACATTTTGATTATCATGAATAATGCTGTAATGAACAGGAGGATGCAGATATTTCTTCTAGATAATGACATCATTTCCATTGGATACATGTCAAGAAATGGGTTTGCTGTATGACATGGTAGTTCTATTTTTAATTTTTCGAGGAGTCTTTATATTTTCTGTAGTGCTATATGAATTTACATTACCATTGACAGTGGACAAGGATTCCTTTATCTCTACATCCCCATTAACACTTGTTATCTTTTGTCTTTTTTGGAATAGCCATTTTAACAAGTGTAAGATACCGCATTATTATTTTCACCTCTGTTTCCCAATTAACAATGTTTAGTGCCTTCTCATATATCTGTGGGCCATTTGTGTGTCTTTGGAAATATATCTATTCTTGTTCTTTGCCCATTTTAAAATTGTTATTTTGTTATTGAGTTGTATGAGTTACTTATATAGTTTAGATATTAACTGCTTATTAGATGTATGATTTGCAAATGTTTTCTTCATCTGGAAACATATGTATTCACATTCTTTGCCTATTGATTGATTGGGCTGCTTTTTTTTGTTGTTGTGGGTGGTTTTTTTTTTTTTTTTTGCTATTTGGTTATATGAGTTAATTATGTATTTTGATTATTAACCCCTTTTCAGATACATGATTTGCAAATATTTCCTTCCATTCTGTAGTTTGCTTTTTTGTTTTATTGAATGCTTTGCTATGCAGAAGTATTTTAGTTTGATGAAGTCTCACTTTTTAAATTTTTGTTTTTGTTGCCTTTGTTTTAGTATCACATAAAAAAAATCAAGACTGAGAGGTCCACTTTGATTCTTTTGTATGTGATTATCCAGTTTTCCCAGCAGAATTTGTTGAAGGAACCATCCTTTTTCCATTTGTGTACTTGGGACTCAGTCTAAGATTAGCTGACCTTATATAAATATGTGAATATATAAATAAACCTGTATGGTTTATCTTTGGGTTCTTGATTCTGTTCCATTGGCTTTTATACCCATTTTTATGCCAATACTGTGCTATTTTGAGAACTACAGCTTTGTGATTCAGTTTTTATGATTTACTTTTTTAAAAAAAGATTTTATTTATTTATTTATTTATTTGTCAGAGAGAGAGAGAGAGAGAGAGAGCACACAAGCAGGCAGAGGCAGAGAGAGAAGCAGGCTCCCTGTCAAGCAAGGAGCCTAATAGAGGACTTAATCCTAGGAGCCTGGGATCCTGACCTGAGCTGAAAGAAGTGGCTTAACTGACTGAGCCACCCAGGCATCCCGTGATTTAGCTTGAAATAAGGAACTATGACTCCTTCCTTTAGCTTTGTTCTTATTCAGGATTGCTCAGTCTATTTGACGTCTTTTGTGGTTCTATACCAATTTTACAATTTAGTGTACAGATCTTTACCTTCTTGGTTAAACTTATTTTTGTTTTCTTTTTGATGCTACTGTAAACTGAATTGGTTTCTTAATTTTTTTCAGGTATTTTATTGTTATTATATAGAAATTCAACTGATACCTACATGTTGGTTTTTTTTTTTTTTTAAGATTTTATTTGTCAGAGAGAGTGAGCACAGGCAGACAGAGTGGCAGGCAGAGGCAGAGGGAGAAGCAGGCTCCCTGCTGAGGAAGGAGCCCAATGTGGGACTCGATCCCAGGACGCTGGGATCATGACCTGAGCCGAAGGCAGCTGCTTAACCAACTAAGCCACCCAGGTGTCCCTGCATGTTGGTTTTGTATCCTGTAACTTGACTGAATTTATTTGTTCTAACACTTTTTCAGTGGGGTATTCAGGATTTTCTCTATTTAAGATAATAACATCTGTGAAAAGAGGCAGTTTTGTTTCTTCCTTTGTAATTTGGATGTCTTTATTTCTCTCACTTGCCTCATTGTTCTGGCTTGACTTCCAGTACTATGTTGATTCTAACTGGTGGAAATGGGCACTCTTGTCTTGTTCTTCATTTTAGAGGAAAACTTTTGGCTTTTTATCACTGAGTATGATGTTAACTCTAGGCTTGTCATACATGGGCTTTATTATGTTGAGCTCCTTCCTTTTATATTCAATATTTTGAGATTCTTTTATCACGAATGGATGTTGGTTTCTTTCAGATCTTTTTCTGCATTTGTTAAGAGGATTGTATGATTTTTATTTTACTAATGTAGTGTATCACATTGACTAATTTGTGTATTTTGAACCATCCTTGTATCCCAAGGATAAATCTCACTTGGTCATCATCCTTTTAATGTGCTATTGAATTTTATTTGCTATTATTTTCTTGAGAATTTCACATCTATATTCATCAGGGATATTGGCCTGAAGTTTTATTTTCCTGTAGTGTCCTTATCTGTGCCTAAACTTATCAGGATAATGGTAGCCTTGTAGAATGGGTTTGGGAATGTTTTCTCCTCTTCAGTTTTTTGGAGTAGTTTGAGATAGACTGGCCTTAGTTCTTCCTTAAAAGTTTGGTAGAATACACCAGGGAAGCCATTGGGTCCTGGGATTTTATTTGTTGGGAGGCTTTTGACTACTGATTCAGTCTCCTTACACATTATTGTCTTTTCAGATTTTCTATTTCTTTTTGATTCAGTGTTGGTAGGTTATTTGTTTCCAAGATTTACCCATTTCTTCTAGATTACCCAGTTTATTGGCATATAAATTTTGACAGAAGTTTCTAATGATCATTTGTATTTCTTTTCTTTTCTTTTTTTTTAGACTATTTTATTTTATTCTTTTTCTTTTTTAAAATAAACATATATTTTTATCCTCCAGGGTACAGGTCTGTGAATCGCCAGATCATTTGTATTTCTATCGTATCAGTTGTAAAACATCCCTTTTATTTATTATTTGAGTCCTCCTTTATTTTTATAAGCCTAGCTAAAGGTTTTTCAATTTTATCTTTTCAAAAATCTAAGTCATAGTTTTATTGATTGTTTTTTTATTGTTTCTGTTCTCAATTTCATTTATTTCTGTTCTGAATTTTGTTACCTCTTTTCTTCTGCTTACTTTGAACTTAGTTCTATTTCTAGTTGTTTGAATTGTAAAGTTAGGTTGTTTGGGATCTTTGTTTTCTCTTCACGTGGGTATTTATCATTATAAATAGAACTGTTAGAACTTCCCTCTTAGAACTCTTAGAACTGTTAGAACTGTTTCTGCAGTCTTCACCAGGAGGATGACTGGGTTACATGCTGATCCCTGCACTTAGGGATCCCTGCACATTGGGCAAATCCCCTTCCTTCAGAACCATGTGGGAAAGGAGAAGGTCAGTCCTTCCTCAGAAAGGAGAGAAAGTCCAGGCAAATAGAGGAGGTAGCCACTATAGGTAACCAATGTTGCAATGTTATATATACACACAAAAATGTATAGCCTAACTGGCAATCAAACAAATGCAAAATAAAGAAGATGGAATATTTTTCACTCATCAAGTTGGCAAATAGTGGAGGAATAACATTAGGTGATGGAGGGAAATAAGAACTTTTTGGTCTTCTGTTTTGTATGTATTTTACTTAAGAAAATTAGTATGCTATAAAATATTATTTAATATAATGGGGAAATTTTAATTGTTATGAAAGAAAGCAGGCCATAGATTGTGTAAACTTATTTTATAAAAATAGTGTATGTATGTATGTATATATTCACAGCGTTGGTAAAATTTTATCTCTTGACAGGATTATGGGTGGTTTTAATTTTCCTCTATGCTTTTATACATACCCCAATTTTCTTAAGCGAATATATGTTATTGTGTTTATTTTTAATTTTATGATAGTAAAAATGTAGTGTACTACAAAGAATTGTATAAAAAATACCCATGTACCAAAAGCTAAATTAGTAATTATTGTGTTGTTATAATTGTTTCAAGTCTTTTTTTTTTAATAGGAGAAATAATCCCTTTTATCCACCATTCTCAGGACTATTTCTTCTACTTTCCCAGAGCTAACCACAGTGAATAATTTGGCGTACAAACTGCCCATCTATTTCTACACCTTTGTTTAAATTGTTTTATTGTTTTTATTTTATAATTAGAAAAATAGCATATCAGTATGCTGCTAGAACAAACAAACTCCCGAAATTTCATTGACTTACAACAAAATTGTTTTATTTCTTGGCACTACTGCTCAATCCTCTATTGGTCCAGATGTTGTTTTCCTAATTTTTATGTTTCTTTGATTTTTGCAAGGAGAACACAGGAAAGGCTGGTGTTAAATACATAGTCTCAAATGATTGCCCTATACCATAAGCTGCTTATTTGAGCCCATTGATTTTTAAGAAATAGTGTAATTTATTTTCACATTCCAGCTCCTTCAAATGATACTGATATACTCAAATGAATGTGCCAACCCCTTCAGTGGGCATTAACAACTATCTGCCAAATTTGTTTAGATCAGTTTTTTTTTATGGGCTCCTATCTTCTGCTTCCCTTCCATCCCCATTACCAGTGTTATCCCCAGGTTGCCCTTGTTTGACTCTCTGTTTTGGATTAGCTTATTTGGTTCAGCCTTGGAAATTAGCTTCCCACACCATATTCCGTAGACAGTCCCCAGACTCATTATGTTTGGGTGAGGCCACAACAGATGCACAGTTACTATTTGTTGAAAGCAATTATTGAAAGGTGTGCTGCTTTTTCTCCATGCCAGCTGTGTAAGACGGACTGGCCAGGCCTGCTTCCCACATGGCCTCTCTGTCATGGGAGGAGGGAACACGGCTAAACTCAATCCAGAGCTCATAATTTAGTCTTAAATAATATGTTGTTATTTAAAATTATGCATGTGACACCTGATAGTTTAACAGAAATCTTCATTTTACATGGAAAATAGCAGACACACAGGGAGTACAGTTCTCTATAGTGGAATGGGTGAATTCTTGTTTTTCCTCTGGATATTCTAATGATTTTTATTATTTATTTATTTATTTATTTTTAAAGATTTTATTTATTTATCAGAGAGAGAGGGGGAGAGAGCAAGCACAGGCAGACAGAATGGCAGGCAGAGGCAGAGGGAGAAGCAGGCTCCCTGCCGAGCAAGGAGCCTGATGCGGGACTCGATCCCAGGACGCTGGGATCATGACCTCAGCCAAAGGCAGCTGCTTAACCAACTGAGCCACCCAGGCGTCCCTCTAATGACTTTTAAAACCCGAATGACTTCATGTTTATAGACATTCTCAGTTTGGTGTGCTTAGAGATGCTCTCTATATGTCCAGATTTGGGTGGGATTTGTCAAAATTTGTCCTCTGAATAGACTTGTCCATTTTTGGTTCAGGTCATGCTATCCTTTATTTCGAGAGCATGGCAGAACTCAACAGTACTGCTGGATCTGGAACCCTCATCTCTCCACCTTCATCTGAAGAAAATGTGGTTCTAAGTCCTGCTTAATTTTTACTAGTTTCCTTTACACTTCAGAATGTATTTTAAACACGTTAGTTCTGTTTGGCTGGCAACTTTTTTTCTTTCTTTTTTTCCCATCCAACTCCCATCTTCTTGTTTTATTTATTGCCAACTGAGACTATGTTCCTTCCATGTTTCAGCAAGTAAAATAGTAGTTTTCCTGGATTCTCATCAAGGGAAAGTGAATGTTGCAACCAAACACGTTGTGACTCTAATTGAAAATTATTCAAAAACATTGTTTACAAAATCTGTTGAAGGCCACTTTTTGAACATTTTCTGAACCTCAGCATTTCAACCTTAGGTTTGTGAACTGCTTTTCCATAGCCTAAAGTGGATGAATTTATGGGGAGGGGAAAATAAACTGATGAAGTCTCTTTATGCTGTGATAAGTGACTGTGATAATGCATGCAGTTTCCCATAATGCCAGAAAGGCGCAGCAAATTACTGCAGCTGCTCTATCCATGGTCATTTTGTTTTTTCCTAATTAGTAGCTTCTTTTGTATTCTCACCAGAACACATGTGACTCTCATGAACTCTTTTTGTTTTCATATTCCTTGAGCTGTGAGGCATTACAGGTACATGTGAAGTTATTTTTACTGCGGTACAATCTCTGGGCAAATTAACACACATTTTCAAAGAGTGGTAGGAACAAAATGGATGAGTACTGCAGTATCCAAGTTTTAGCTCTTGCCTTGCCCAAATTAGAAGCTTTAATCAAAAACAAAATAGTCTTTTGTGTATTTTATACATGAACATATGTGTGAACCAAAAGAAAGAAGCACAAAAGAACCTTTGATTTTGTTACTTGGGCTTGGTCATCTGAAGTGAGCTGATCTAGGAAATAGTTGTATGTGTCATGTTTTGCTTGTGAGTCATATGGGTTGCATTTGTCCCATAGTGGCTGGAGGGGTAGCCCATGCAACATGGAACTATCTTTCTGAGACTCTGGTTAGAGAAGTTTTGTGTGAGATTTTGTCAGTGGGTTCTCTCGACTCCAATCCAATGAATTGGATCTAAGAGAAATAAGCCCTTGGAATGATGTAACACAAAGTTTCCCTTAAGAGCATGTTTGAAAATTTAACGTACGGTGGTGCTTGAGAGATTTAGTTATTCCAAATGCAAACTTTGACACCATTGTTACATACTCTAATTCTGCCTTTTGATAAATTAGTAGGTTTTAGTTTCGTAAGTCTGAGTGCTGGGATTTACCCTAACTCCAATTTGTGGATACTGAATGGGCCTGAATAAGGGGTTGGTTGTTTAGTGTAATTTTGGGGATGGTTTTTATTTTATTTATTTATTTATTTATTTTATTTTTAAAATTTTTAAAATTTTTAAAATTTAATTTTATTTTTTCGGTGTTCCAAGATTCATTGTAAGGGGATGGTTTTTATAAAATCAATTTATAGAGCCACCAAAAAGCTGAACCCTACTAGCTTTCCAAATATAATGCTTGTTATCATGTTTATAATATTTTTAAGATGTATAAGCTAATTTTCATTTGGAGAAAGTAACCTAAGTTACTTATACGTCTTTAACTCATTTTTTTATCTATAAGGAAAGAAAAATAGTACCTACCTCTTAGAGCAGTGGTTAAGAATTCAGGCTTTGGCATGAGACGGACCTGCATTTGAATCTCAGCCTTGCAATTTGCCAGATGTCTGATTTTGGCAATTACTTAACCTGTAAGGTTGTTTCTAATCTACAAAATGGAGATACAAATACCATCAACCTCAAAGAATATTTGTTAGCATGAGATAAATTATGTATGACACACAATGCTTGGCCCACATTAAAGGCTCAGAAATTTTAGTTCTCTTAAGAAGAGGCGCCTGGGTGGCTCAGTGGGTTAAGCATCTGCCTTCGGCTCAGATCATGATCCCAGGGTTCTGGGATCTAGCCCTGCATTGGGCTCTCTGCTCAGCAGGAAGCCTGCTCCCCCCCACCCCCCCACCCTGCCTACCTCTCTGCCTACTTGTGATCTCTGTCTGCCAAATAAATAAATAAAATCTTTTAAAAAATGTAACAAGTTAAAAACATCTCACATCTTGTCTGACATTAATAGGTGCTCAAAAATGTTAATTTCTCTTCTTTTTCTTCCTTTTTCTTTTTGTCCTTATTGTGGGGGTAAGGAGATGTGGGAGACATGGAGATAAGGTTAGCAGAATATGGGGATAAGTGTCAGTAAGGAAGTTGCACTAAAAATTTTTCTTTAGCTTTTGGAAACTCCACCCACCATCCCCCAAATGTCCAAGGTAGACCTGATATCTGTATGGCTGGGTGTTATGTAGATCTGCCTCATCTTCCGCCCCCTTTGTGTGAGGGCATTTATTCCACTTCCTCTCTCTCACTAGTTGAATTTAGGAGTAAGTAAAAGTTGATGTTATTTTTAGATTAGGTTATTTCTGAGAATCGGAATGTGATCATTATCCCCCTCCTCATCTCTCTTCGTCTGTTTATCTGTAACCTTCGCTTTTTCACTTTCTCCCTTTTCCTTTCTCTCCTGCCTCTCATTCCCTCAGAAGGACCCTTGTGATTACATTAGGCCCGCCTGGAAAATCTAGGATAGTCTCCCTATCTCAAGATCCTAATCAAATTTGTCAAGTCCATTTTGCCATATATGGTAACATATATTCACAAGTTCTGGACATTATGACATAGACATCCTGGGTGAATCATTATTCAGCCTATTAAGGCCATTGTCAGAGTTCAGCACTCTGAAAAAGTTGGTAGAAACATATAAGAACCAAATTGCAAAGGTAATCAAGATTGAAAAATGGGCATGATGAAAATTGACAGAGGAGTAGGAACGATAAATAACATGTCCTAATGCAGCAACAAACGTTTTAGATGTATAACAAAGATGACCATCCAAAGATATTTTTGTAGCTTACCAACATCATATGAAGGGAGTAGAACAGGTTAATAGAGAGATGGATAAGGTTAAGACAGACCTGTCAGAAAGGTGAGGATTTAGAGAGTATATTGTTGTTACTCTGAGAAGAACAGAGTGACACTTTTCTATTCTCAATTTTCACTGGTTGCCAGATAGTTGACCTCAATGAGATAAAAAAAGAACTCAGGTATTATTGTAAGTAATACAGTATTGGGATTCATTTATTTTTTAAGCAATTTCAAAACTCTTTTGAAATGGGGATTTAACAGTTAAAATAGTCTGATGCAGGTTAAAAACTTAATTTTTATCTGAAAACTATGATTTATATTTATACAACCTACTTAAATGTGTTAACTTGTTTTCTTTCTTTTTTAATTTTATTTTGTTATGTTAGTCACCATAACATACATCATTACTTCTTGATGTAGTCATGAGTCATTGTTTGCATATAACACCCAGTGCTCCACGCAATCTGTGCCCTCCTTAATACCCATCCCCAGGCTCACCCATCTCCCCAAACCCCTCCTTTCTGAAACCCTCAGTTTGTTTCCTGGAGCCCATAGTCTCTCATGGTTCATCTCCCACTCCAATTATTCCCCCTTCATTTTCCCCTTCTCCTAATGTCCTCCAAGCTATTTCTTATGTTTCACAAATAATTGAAACCATACAGTAATTGACTTTATCTGTTTGACTTATTTCACTTAATGTAATCTCCCCAGTCCCATCCATGTTGATGCAGAAGTTGGGTATTCATCCTTTCTGAAGGCTGAGTAATATTCCATTGTGTATATAGACTACATCTTCTTTATCCATTCACCTGTTGAAGGGCATCTTGGCTCTTTCCACATTTTGGCTATTGTGGACATTACTGCTATGAACATTGGGGTGCATATGGCCCTTCTTTTCACTACATCTCTATCTCTGGGGTAAGTACCCAGTAGTGTAATTGCTAGATCATAGAGTAGCTCTATTTTTAATTTCATAAGGAATCTCCACACTTTTTTCCAAAGTGGCTGCACTAACTTGCATTCCCACCAACAGTGTAAGAGGGTTCCCCTTTCTCCACATCCAACACTTGCTGTTTATTGTCTTGTTAATTTTGACCATTCTAACTGGTGTAAGGTGGTATCTCAATGTGCTTTTGATTTGAATCTCCCTGATGGCTAATGATGATGAACATTTTTTCACTTGTCTATTAGCCATTTGTATGTCTTCTTTGGAGAAGTGTCTGCTCATGTCTTCTGCCCATTTTTTGGCTTGATTAGCTATTTTTTTGGGTGTTGAGTTTGAGAAGCTCTTTATAGACCTTGGATATCAGCCCTTTGTCTGTAGTGTCAGTTGTGAATATCTTCTCCCATTTCATGGGTTGCCTCTTTGTTTTGTTGACTATTTCCTTCGCTGTGCAGAAGTTTTTATCTTGATGAAGTCCCAAAAGTTCATTTTCTCTTTGTTTCCCTTGGTTTTGGAGATGTGTCTTGAAAGAAGTTGCTGTGGCTGGTGTTGAAGAGGTTATTGCCTATGTTCTTCTCAAGGATTTTGATGGATTCCTGTCTTACATTGAGATCTTTCATTCATTTAGAGTTTATCTTTGTATGTGGTGTAAGAGAATTGTCCAGTTTCATTCTTCTATATATAACTGTCCAGTTTGCCCAGCACCATTTATTGAAGAGACTGTCTTTCTTCCACTGGATATTTTTTCCTGCTTTGTCCAAGATTAGTTGACCATAGAGTTGGGGTCCATATGTGGGCTCTCTATTCTGTTCCATTGGTCTATGTGTTTTGTAGCCAGTACCATGCTGTCTTGGTGATCACCTTTGTAATATACCTTGAAATCAGGCATCATGATGCCTCCAATTTTGTTTTTTCTTTTTTGGCATTTCCTTGGTGATTCAGGTTCTTTTCTGGTTCCATACAAGTTTTAGGATTATTTGTTCCACCATTTTGAAAAATGCCATTGATATTTTGATTGGGATGGCATGAAAGCATAGATTGCTCTGGGTAGCATAGACATTTTAACAATGTTTATTCTTCTTATCCATGAGCATGGAATGTTTTTCCATCTTTTTGTGTCTTCTTCAATTTCTTTCATGAGTGTTTAGTAGTTCCTAGAGTATAGATCCTTTACCTCTTTGGTTAGGTTTATTCCAAGGTATCTTACAGCTATTATAAGTGGAATCCATTCTCTAATTTCTTTTTCTACAGTTACATTGTTAATGCATAAGAAAGCAACAGATTTCTGTGCCTTGATTTTGTATCCTACCACATTACTGAATTACTGTATGAGTTGTAGTAATTTGGGGCTGGAAACTTGCGTTTTTCATGAAGAGTATCATGTCATCTGCTAAGAGAGTTTGACTTCTTTGCCAATCTGAATACATTTTATTTCTTTTTGTTGTCTGATTGCTGTTGTTAGGACTTCTAGTACTATATTGAACAATAGTGGCAAGAGTGGGCTTCCTTGTTGTGTTCCTGATCTCAGTGGGAAGGCTCTCAGCTTTTCCCCATTGAGAATGATATTCACTGTGGGTTTTTCATAGATGGATTTTATAAAGTTGAGGAATGTTCATTCTATCCCTGTACTTTGGAGAGTTTTAATCAGGAAAGGATGTTGTATTTTGTCAAATGGTTTTTCTGTATCAAGAGGACCATGTGGTTCTTTTCTCTTCCCTTATTTATATGTTCTATCACATTGATTGATTTGTGAATGTTGAACCAGCCTTGCATCCCTGGTCATGATGGATAATCCTTTTAAGGTACTGTTGGATTATTTTAGCTAGGATCTTCTTGAGAATTTTGGCATCTGTATTCATCAGGAATATTGGTCAGAAATTCTCTTTTTTGATGGGGTCTTTGCCTGGTTTTGGGATCAAGGTAATGCAGGCCTCCTAGAAAGAGTCTGGAAGTTTTCTTTTTGTTTCTGTTTTTTTGAAATAGCTTCAGGAGAATGGTATTATTTCTTCTTTGAGTGGCTAACTTATTTTCTAAGAGGTATATACATATTAGAAAACTTTAACCCTTCTCATTTATTACCAAAGGAAAACAATTTCCTCCTCACCCCTTCCCACCTGTATAAACAATATACCTATCTCTATTCCCACTGTTGGCCTCAGTTCAGGCCTTTTTTTCCTGTCTCCTCAACTTTCCTTTAGCCTAATCTGTTCTAGATGTTTTTCCCTCCCTCTTTATTTACTTTATGTTATGCTATTAAATTAATTGATTATACCACTCCTTGCTTGAAAGTTTTAAAGTTATTGCTAGAGAATACTGTTTTACACCCTTTGGACTTTCACTCAAACTCCTCTGAAATTAGGTGGCCTGGTATGAACAAGGGATGTGGTACAGTGGGGAGAGCTGAAGAGTTGGTAGACATTGGCTCTTGCTCAGCATTAACACTTACAGATTTGTGAATTTGGGCAAAGAAATTAACTTCCATGAGCTATAGCTACTTCATCTTTACACCAGGGAGTATCATAGGATTAATAGCCTATAGCACATATTTCCCTATTTGCCTTTGTGTACATTTCTTATTGCTGCTATAAGAAAGAATCACAAACTCAACACAAGTTTACTGTTTTGTAATTCTAGAGATCAGAAATCTGAAATGGGTGTCAGTAGGCCAAAATCTAGGTGTTGCAGACTTTTTTATAAAAGTCTAATAAACAATTGAAGATAATAGGGGGAGTCTATTTCCTTCCCTTTTCCAACTTTTAGAGGCAGTATCCTTCTCACCTCTGCTTCTGTCCTCAAGTCTCCTTCTCTGATTCACACTTCTGCTTCCTCTTTTAAAATAAGAGCACTTCTGGTATTTATGGTGCATTTGGATAATCCAGGGTAACCTCCCATCTCAAAACTTCCTAATTTAATCACCTCTACAGAGTCCCTTTTGCCAAATTAAGGTAATATAGTCAGATTCTAAGTGGGTAGCATTGGGGGACCATTTTTTTCCCCCTACACTTTGCTTATTAGTCTCTCTTTCCGCCTTGGGTTGCTATTCTTTCCAACACAAGCACACATAATGTTTAAGTGTCCTTTCTGCTATAAAACCTTTCCCAGCTACTCCTAACCAGAGCTAATATCTTCCCTCAATAAACTCCATGTGATAGGAGAAATATTTAATGTATTTACAGCTTTTCTCCAATAATGTTCAACTGATTGATCTAAATATTGCTTTCTTCACTATTCCTCAATATTTAACTCTGTGGAGAGAGGAAAGGTAAAAGCTACATGGACAGGTTCACAAGAAAAGAGTTGAGTCAGTTGATGAGCTGTACTTACCAGTGTTCTGCTTATAGTTAGTGTTAGTGGTGTGTCAAAATAGTCCCAAGTGAGGACCAGGGCTAAGGACTAAGGTGAATTTGGGCCACCTTGGTAGAACCAAAATACCAAAGTGAAAGGCTTTTTTCTTTTAAAGTTAAGAGAGTCAGAGCCTCCCAGTGTTTATGGCAGAGCCATAATAGGAGAAAAGAAAACATTTTAGTGAGTTGGTCACAAACAACTACTTGAACCCTCTTAGATGTGTTTGAGAAAAGGAACAACCAAGAAAGAATGTCATTAGCAGTTATCTACTTCTCTTGGAAACTGCCTAAAGATTTAGATGCTTGGCTTCCATTATGAATGTGATTCATGAAGGTCATGGGAGTTTAGGGTAAAACTTGAGGCAACTGATTCAGAGGTCTTAAAGTAGAAAATAATAAATATTTTCTGTTTCATCTCATTAGACTAGGAAGGTAGAAGTATAGTATGTTCCTTAGATACAAAAATGTATAATATACATTCTTCATATTTTGTTTTGAAGACTACAAATATTTTTTTCTAACTAAATACCAATATTTTTTGGCATTAGAATTTAAGGTTAATATAACTGTACCTAAAAAAAATACACAGTTTAGCAATGGAAAGATGTTACAGAATTGTTTTCTTCTTTAAATAAGTAATTCTTCAAAAGATTTTACTCATAGTTCACAGATTGGACTTTTTAAAAATAGAGAAAATTTTAATTAAAAAAACTGGGTATCTTCTTCTATTTGATAATTACATAGACAATATAATACTAACAATAAGGCTTTTAAGGAGTGATTATGGACAAGGACAGATGTTGCAATGCTTTAAAATAAGATAAAAAAGAAACCCTGAAATAATAGGATAAAGCAAGTTATAAGCTGATCAGAATTCATCAGCAATGGAGTTTAATTCCATAGTACTGTACTGTTATCTGTCAAACATTCTTACAATTAAGAGAAAATATCTCCAAGCGTTTCCATGGTACTAGAGCATTCCAGTAGAACAGTCAGCCCACACAGGGCCAAGAAGCTATAAAATATTAATTCAGTACAAGTATGCATCTGACAATCTTAGCATTTATTACAGGTTACAGTAATTTTGCTCTAACAAATGATTCAGTTAAAATGAACACTGCCAAATATTGCAGAACAGGGCATAACTTCCCACTTTCTTAAAGGGTGTGTTTTAAGCTTGAGATAATAAGAACCATTTGCATGATAGAGAGCTTTCTACAATCACCATTTATATGTAATGGAAGATAAGTAACCATGACATTGAACAACAGTCAATAGTAATGTATCTATGGCATGCTGCTTTTATGAGGCAGGGAGAGAGCTTTGGGCACACAGCTGAAATAAGTTCGATTTCCTTAGAACTCATCTGTTTAGGAATCAGAATTGCTAAATTCTGAGGTGGAAGAAAAAAAGCTCTCTCTCTGTTCTAACTAATTTCAGAGGAAGAAAACATCCAAAAGAGAAGAAGGGGGCCCAGATCCTTTTTGACCAATCCTAACAGTGGCTCATCAGGGAGCCAGAAATAACAGTACTCAGATAGGAATCATACTACACATTGAACAAACTAAAAATGCCATTTCTATTCCCAGTTAGAGGAATGGCTTCATATAAGGTTTTTGTAAATTAAGCTATTCCTATATTAGGACAAGAGTATTCATAACTTGTGAATGAGGGACTCCTCTTTAGTTTTTAAAGATATTATTGTAACAAAAGGCTGAGGTTTACAGTTATTTGTTGATTTTATAAAAAGTCTAACATAATGTTTATCATATATGATTCCAGTTGTGTCTTCAGAGTGACTCATTTTGACATTAGCCCTGTAATTAAGTAATGCTGTTGGCATTTTTGTCTGAAATGCTACACTGAAGAAAGTCTAGCTTTCTGTAGATTCCAGAGAGATACAATAACACAAGTGTCTTATATGCAGTGTCTTGGAGTTGGAGGAGGATAAGCCAAAAAATTTTCACCCTCTCATCAGTGATTGATTTTCCGTTTTTTTAAAACATGACTGCTTTTTCAAGTTTTCAGATACTCATTACCACTGTCTGTAGGCATTGTCATTTAACTACTGAAGACATAGTGATACCTAAATATATGTCTTAAATGAGGAAATAGACATTTCAAACAATAAAATAAAACCTCCCTTTTTATGATTAAAAATGGCTATTCCCAAAACCCACAGCTAATATCATACTCAATGGTGAAAAACTGAAAACTTTTCCCTAAGGTTAGAAACAAGACAAGGATGTCCATTCTCACCACCTTTATTCAACAGAGTACTGGAATTCCTAATCATAACAATCAGATTAAAATAAAAAAAGGAAGAAAAGGCATCCAAATTGGTAAGGAAAAAGTAAAATTTTCACTGTTTACAGTTAACATGATATTATATAGAGAAAACCTTAACAACTCCACCAAAAAAACCTACTAGAACAGATAAATGGCTTCAGTAAGGTAATAGGATACAAAATCAATATACAGAAGTCTGTTGTATTCGTATATACTAATAAAGAAGCAGTGAAAAGATAAACTAAGAAAACAATTCCATTTATAATTACACCAAAAATAATAAATACCTAGGAATAAATTTAACCAAAGAAGTGAAAGACCTATGCTTTGAAACTATGAAAAATTGATGAAAGAAATTTAAGATGACACAAATGGAAAGACATTCTGTGCTCATGGATTGGAAGAAAAGATATTGTTAAAATATCCATAGTGCCCAAAGCAATCTACAGACTTAATGAGATCCTTACCCAAATATCAACAGCATTTTTCTAGAATGAGAACAAACAATCCTTGTTTGTATGGAAACACAGAAGTTTCCAAATAGCCAAGACAATCTTCAGAAAGAAAAACCAAACTGGAGGCATCACAATTCCAGACCCAAAGTTATATACCAAGTTGTAGTGATTAAGACAGTGTGGTACTGGAACAAAAACAAACACACAGAGATCAATGGAATAGAATAGAAAACCCAGAAATGAACCCAACATTATTTAGTCAGTTAATCTTCAATGAAGGAGGCAAGAATATGCAGTGAGAAAAAGACAGTCTTTTCAGCAAATGGTGCTGAGAAAAATGAACCACTTTCTTATACCATATATAAAAATAAATTCAAAATGGATTAAGTATCTAAATTTCAGTCTTGAAACCACAAAAATCCTACAAGAGAGCACAGGTTGTAATTTCTCTGAAATTGGCCATAGCAACATTTTTCTATATAAGTCTCCTGAGGCAAGGGGGAAAAAAAAAGCAAAAAGAAACTAGTGGGGATACATCAAAATAAAACTAAAAGACAACTTACTGAATGGGGGGAGATATTTACAAATGACATATACAATAAAGAGTTAGTATCTAAAATACAGAAAGAACTTAAATAACTCAAAAAACCCAAATAATCCAATTCAAAATGGCAAAAGACACAAACAGACATTTTTCCAAGGAACGCATACAGATAGCCAAAAAATGCTTAATATCACTAATCATCAAGGAAATGCAAGACAAAAGCACAATGAAATATCACTTCATACCTGTCAGAATGGCTAAGTAAAAAACATAAGAAACAGTAAGTGTTGGCGAAGAGGTGGAGAAAAAGTACCCACTTGTACTATTGGTGGGAAAGCAAACTGGTGCCAAACAGAACTCATATAGTGGAAACATGTAGGGCAGTTTCTTTCTTTTTTTTTTTTTTTTAAAGATTTTATTTATTTTATTTGACAGAGAGAGAGATCACAAGTAGGCAGAGAGGCAGGCAGAGACAGAGGGGGAAGCAGGCTCCCTGCTGAGCAGAGGGCCTGATGCGGGGCTCGATCCCAGGACACTGAGATCATGACCCGAGCTGAAGGCAGCGGCTTAATCCACTGAGCCACCCAGGCACCCCTGTATGGCTGTTTCTTAAAAAAACTAAAAATAGAACTACTGTATGTTCCAGTAATTCCATTTCAAAGTATTTGCCCAAAGAATATGAAAACACTAATTTGAAGAGATATATGTATCCACGTTTATCGCAGTATTATTTGCAATAGCCAAAAGATGGAACCAGCCCAAGTGTCCATTGATAGATGAATAAAGAAAATGTGGTACACTGTGGAATATTACTCAGTTAAAAAAAATGAAGTCTTGCCATTTACAGCAACATGGATAGATATAGAGAGTATAATACTAAATGAAATAAGAGAAAGACATACGATAAGATTTCCTTTATATGTGGAACTTAAGAAACAAAATAAATGAACATAGAAAAATAGAGATGAAGCAAAAAACAAACTCAACTATAGAGAACAAACTGATGGTTATTAGAGGGTTGGTGGGTGGGTGGTTGGTGGGATGGGTGAAAAACATGAAGGAGATTACATTTATCTTGATAAGCACTGGGAAATGTATAGAATTGTTGAATCTCTGTATTGTACACTTGAAACTAATATAACACTGTATGTTAACTACACTGAATTTAAAATTTTTTAAAAAATTGCTATTCCCAATAGAAAAATTAGCTCATGGAATGAATAGGTAATCACAACAATTTAGTAATACAAATAATATAATTATAACAAAACCCAACATTTACCAAGGTTTTTTTGTTTGTTTGTTTGTTTGCTTGTTTTTGTTTTTAGTGAGAGTGAGGTGGTGGGGGCAGAGAAAGAGGGAGGAGAGAGAGAATCCCAAGTAGACTCCAGGATCAGCATGGAGCCCGACACAGGGCTTGATCTCTCAACCCCAAGATCTTGGCCTGAGCCAAAATCAGGAGTTGGGCAAATAAGTGACTGAGCCATACAGGCACCCCTACCAAATTTTTTAAAGTTTTATTTTATCTTCATAGGAATTTAAGAAGGGGATCCTGTTTTATTCTTGTTTTTCAGAAAATTACCCTAATTTATGTAAGATGAAACAAGTCTTAACTAGTTTAGGAAACAAAATGCAAATATAGACCATCTTATTTTAGAGTTCAAGCTTTCACTATTAAATAGACCAAACTGCCACTCTGGAAAACCATATGGAGGTTCCTCAAGATGCATAAAAATAGAGCTACCCTACAACCCAGCAATTGCACTACTAGGTATTTATCCCAAAGATACAGATGTAGTGAAAAGAAGGGACACATGTACTCCAATATTCATAGCAGTAATGTCCACAATAGCCAAATAGTGGAAGGAGCTGAGATGTCCGTCAACAGGTGAATGGATAAAGATGTGGTTCATATATGCAATGGAATATTACTCAGCCATCAGAAAGGATGAATACCTACCATTTGCATCGACATGAACGGAATTAGAGGGGATTATGCTAGGTGAAATAAGTCAAGCAGAGAGAGACAATTATCATATGGTTTCAGTTATATGTAGAATATAAGGAGTAGCAAGAGGACAGTTGGGGAAGGGAGGGAAAAGTGAGAAGCAATTAGAGAGGGAGAAAAACCATGAGAGACTCTGGACTCAGGGAAACAAATTGAGGATTACAGAAGGGAGGGGAGTATGGGGATGGGGTAACCCGGTGATGGGTATTAAGGAGGGCATGGGTTGTGATGAGCACTGGTTGTTATATGCAACTAATGAATCATTGAACACTACATCAAAAATTAATGATGTACTATATGTTGGCTAAATGAATATAATGAAAAAAATAAAAAGCAGGTTCCTAAAAAAAAAAAAGTTAAACTGATAAGAAAAGAAAGAAAGGAAAAAGAATAATGGCTTACTCTTTTCTTTCATCAAGTTGACAGCTTTTGATTTTATTGTGAGTATTTAAAGGTTAATTCTCAATATTTGTGAAGACTGGAGGTAACCTGAACTCTATTTGTGGGACTGTAAATCGACAATATCAAACCCTCCTGCCAAAGCTGTTGGCTCAAGAATAGGCACATGACCCAGATTTATCTAGAATGAAGTTTAGGATTTTTGCTTGAGTGTTGGGGAAGATGTACTTTCTTTGACCCTAAAGGAGAAAAAAATGTATAAATGTATTCACAGGAGTTGTTTGTAGCTATTTGTTATCTCCCTAGTATCACAATAGGCAGAGCAGGAGACAAAAGGAAGCAGGGTGATTCAAATTAAAACTACATTGAGATACCACCTTACACCAGTTAGAATGGCCAAAATTAGCAAGACAGGAAACAACATGTGTTGGAGAGGATGTGGAGAAAGGGTAACCCTCTTACACTGTTGGTGGGAATGCAAGTTGGTGCAGTCTTTTTGGAGAACAGTGTGGAGATTCCTCAAGAAATTAAAAAGAGAACTTCCCTATGACTCTGCCATTGCAATCCTGGGTATTTACCCCAAAGATAAGATGTCGTCAAAAGAAGGGCCATCTGTACCCCAATGTTTATAGCAGCAATGGCCACGGTCGCCAAACTGTGGAAAGAACCAAGATACCCTTCAACGGACGAATGGAAAAGGAAGATGTGGTCCATATACACTATGGAGTATTATGCCTCCATCAGAAAGGACGAATACCCAACTTTTGTAGCCACATGGACGGGACTGGAAGAGATTATGCTGAGTGAAATAAGTCAAGCAGAGAGAGTCAATTATCATATGGTTTCACTTATTTGTGGAGCATAACAAATAGCATGGAGGACATGGGGAGATAGAGTCTTCTATCTCCCCATGGAAGGGGAGGTGAACCAAGAGAGACTATGGACTCTGAAAAACAATCTGAGGGTTTTGAAGGGGTGGGGGGTGGGAGGTCGGGGTACCAGGTGGTGGGTATTATAGAGGTGGTGGGTATTATAGAGGGCACACGGATTGCATGGAGCACTGGGTCTGGTGCAAAAATAACAAATACTGTTATGCTGAAAATAAAAAACAAATTAAAAAAAAAAAAAGAAAAAGGAAGAAGGGTCTTCATAACATTGTTGAATTTTGGAGGAAACCAACTATGTGCCCTGAGTTATCTCTGGACTCATGAGCTCCACTAAAAAATCTTTGATAAAGCTATTTAAATAATTTAAATTTAGATTATTTTTATTTTTAATAGCAACTGAAGACTTCATAATTGATATGCACATCAAGAACGTTAACATTTTAAATTTGTTTTTAACCAAGGAATTCTGATAGAAGATTTTTATAATAATGATATAATCAAAGAATGTAGCACTTTGTGTTAAATAATAAAACAATATTTCAAAAACCGACATTACTTGAAATAACAAAATATGGGAGAAAACAAAATTAAATTTCTAACAATGGTGGGCTGATTGAATAACTTTTGGTATATTTATAGAATAAAATAGCATTGTGATAAAATATTGTAATACCAAAGGCAGTTTCCTACCATGGAAATATTTATAATATATTTAAGTGAAAATAGCAGGTCAAAAGCATATACATATATGTATATGTTTGTATGTATATATAACATAAACATAATATTAAGCTTTTAAACAATATATATCAAACTATATTAAATATATTTAACTTCAATATATAGTATACTAAACACATAAGCACATGTGTATATTACATACACACTGAACTGGTGTAAAACTTTCAAAAATATTTTGGTTGTCAAATTATTATGGGTGCTTTTAATTTCTTTTTACTTGCACTTAAAATTTTTAAGGTTTTTTTTTTGCTTTCTTAAATCATAAATCAGAAAAATAAACTTTTCCATGATACTGTGTGTTCTCTTCTCCCCTTTTCTTCAGTTGCTGCTATGTTTTTGGTCTCTTTTTGTATTATGTTGATTAAAGAATAGAGTACATTCTACAACAATGGAGCTAGGATCGGCTATGTGTAGAAAGCACCTATGCGTGGAATCCTCTCCCATTATACAGGGTTACGTATTTTTCAACTTTGCTGCTCTCTCTTAGATCATATATATTTAGCTTCTGTAGTCTGTTCCTATATAATACATCAACAGATGAAACCAGTAAACTTAGATATAGTTTAAATGACTTTTAGAAATTACCATGTTAAATTTAGGTGATTATTCCTATAACCTAGTGTACACATATCTTCCCAAAGTCCAGACCAACATTTGTTCTTTGAATCAATTACAGGAAAGTTGAAGCTACATATAGTACAGTTGGAACTACCTAGAGTGCAATTTTTGGTCATTAACCATCACTTGCACAGATGTATAAATATGAGTATTTGGGCCTGTTCTCAAAAAAGGGTTCCTTAGGGAGTTGGAAAGCCCTCTGGGGAGGTTTGGTATTTCTTTGCTTATCCTAAGCTTTTCCCCAGAGGGTAGAAGAGTCATTATGGATAAAGTCAATGTTAATCTGAGCGTTAAACTCAGGTGGGCTAATACTGTGCAACTAAAGGATGGCTTCATGCTGCTGTTCCTCCAGGGATAAGATGCAGATTATTTAAAGATTCCATTTGTAGATATTTGCTTTTATGTGGGTTTCTTTTCAACCTGCAGTTGGGAACTTTTGGAAATTTTCACCAACACATTCTTAAAGTCACAGTTCCCATTAAATTTTTTTCAAAATGTAGATTTGTTTAATTATTTCTTTTAAACTATTTATTAATTACTATTTATAATTCTTCTCTTAAACATGAATTCTTTTCATTACTGCAATAGTTCATAAGTATTAAGAAAATTTACAAAATACAAAAAATTATGAAAAATAAAAACTGTAATTCCTTCTCTCAAGAGAAAACACCTATTTATATTTTGATGTATTTAAGTATTTTTCAATGTATACATATATGTATGTATATTTTATAAATAGAGGGTAATATCTTAAGACTTTTGGATATCTCAAAACAGATTATTCCGAATTTAAAGATTTTATTTATTTATTTATTTGTCAGAGAGAGAGAGAACAAGTGCGAGCTTGCACACATGGGGGAGTGGCAGGCAGAGGGAGAAGCAGGCTCCACACTGAGCAAGAAGCTCCATGCTGCACTCCATTTTAGGACCCCGGGATTATGACCTGAGCTGAAGGCAGGTCATAATCTGAGCCACCCAGGCCTCCCAGATTATTCAGAATTTAAAAACAAGTAACTAATATAGATTATTCTATTGTTTTTTTCTATTAAATAATACATCTTGAGCAGTTTTATATGTCAGTAAATATTCTTTTACACTATATAATATACAATTCATGTATCATATCATAAGTAATTTTCCATTGTTGGATATTAAGTTTTGGGTATTCTAAACAAATATAATAGATATATCTTTGTATTTTCCATGATTATTCCTTTAGGATAAATTTTAACATCAGGAATTCTGGAAAAAAATGTGGTGTGTACATTTTTAAGGCTTTGATATTTATAGTCCAATTTTCTTATAAATATTTAATAATTTATTGCTCTGTGCACTGTGCCTGACTGAGCTTGTTTCTCTATGCATTATCAGTGCAGCTAGTTTATTCCTTTTCCCCCAGTATGTATCAGCTGCATGATACGAATTTACCCCACCTGAATAACAAGAATGGATCCTAAATGATTTAGGTCAATTATCAAATTGTTTTTTCTCTTGCCACAGTGATTGGTTGGTTCAGGCATAGACATCTAACACAGGACTAATCAAATTAGAAGATACCATTTCCCTGACCATGATCATTGGTCAAATATTGGAAACATGACTTAAACTTATCCAATTGGAATGAATGCCAGGACTGAGGTGACAGGAGAGATACTCTCTCTTTTTTTGAATGGTGTCATAAAAAGCCAAGTCTTGGTAACCATTGCCTTCATGAAGGTAGCCAGCTTTAACACAATGCTGTTAAATAAATAGACCAGGTCCAAAAATTTTAAGAGAATTGGAGCTTGATTACTGATTAAACCAGGCCTAAAGGCAATCCTGTCTCTGGGATAACAAAATTTTGAGGATCTAGTAATTTTTCACTGTTTAAATTACTTTGAATTTGTTTTCTGTGATTCACAACCAAAAACATTTGAACTAATGTATCTATGTACTATCTTTTAAATAAAAGTCTTTGCTTTTATACAAGCAAAAAAAAAAAAAGGTAGTTTTTATATTTGGACACTGAGTTTTTTCATATATTTTTCATTTATTTATTGGTCATTTTTATTCCATCTTTATGCATATCCTCGTATTTTGTGCTTTTTTTTTTTTAAAAAAAAATCATGTCATTATGTGTTTCCTCTTGTGAAAAAAAGGAATGGAACTTCTAGTCATAGCCAATAAAACATTTTCTTTCTTGGTTACTTGTTTTTAAATTTTGACTATTCTGTTTTAATATATCTATAAGTCTTAAGTTTTTATATGTTGAAGTCAGATCAGTCTTTCAGATTCTGGTTTAACTCATATTTTTAAAGAATCCTCCTCCATTGTAAAATCAGAAATGTTTACTTATATCTCCTCTGGTTCTATATTTTTATGCTTGTCTTCACACTTAAATATTTAATTAATTTGAGAAATATTTTGGTGTATCATGTATGGTGGACTATATTCTCTTCCAAATAATGACAGCAACTAAATATTTGAGGTAAATAATCTTCAAATATAAAAGTACCAATATATCATTTGTTGTTTCATTTTTCTTAAATTTATTCCATGGAAGGTAGGAAAAGTTTTCTTGATTGGTTTGTTATTCAAGGTGTGGTGTTTAAAAATCCATTTTTATAGTTAACTTTTAATCTAAATTATTATTATTATTATTTGCCCATCTCGGGATATTGGTGCTATAACTAAGATTAGATGTTTCTATGGCTACAGATTGCCTTTTTTTTCTTTTTTTTCCAAGAAAGGAGCCTGCCTTTATCCTTTAAGTCTTGATACAAAAGACCTAGCAACTGGCCCACTGTGTCCTATAAATACATTTCACTGACACTTTGTAGTGTATATTCAAACAGGAAGTAGAGAACCAGGAACTGAAAAAAAAAGTCACCCTAAATCTGCTGTTCAGAGATTAATACCAACAAAAAGGACCATGACAGTTCTTTACTTTTTCTTTGAATTGCAATCTTTTATGTTCCGACCATATAGAGAAGGGAAAAGAAATTTCAGGCCTTATGGGGACTTTTCAGATAAAAAGTTTTTAGAGGACTCTGGTGCAGAGCAGTTTAATGAGGTGAAAAAGATTTAGGCCATCTCTGAAGACCAGAATGTGGCAATGATTTAGAGGTTTAGAAGATTTCCTTAAGAGACATGTCCCATTATGTGGAACTGTCCCATTACTGCAGGACTATCAGTCTCTATGTGGACCAAACAGGTTGATGATGTTTCTGTTTTGGATCTCAAGGCCTGACGGTAAATGGTTTACCTTGTATGTTCCTCAGAGTTTAGGGAATTTTATGGAAATGATAGTTCAATTTAAATTTGACAAATAGTAGTTGTTGAAAGCTATGTTGATATACTTGCAAGCTTTTTATATGTATTTATAGCATGTGTCTAATGTGTATATGATATCAAGAAATAGAGCTAGGAACAAAAAGTAGTGGCTACTCCAATTGATTTTTTTTCTCCTAAATATAATTTCCATCCATCTCACCTATTCATTTATATAACCACTGTTTCAGTTTAGTCCACAGGTCAGCAAATCTCTTCTGTAAAGGATGGCATACAACTATTTTATGTTTGTAGGCCATATGGTCTCTGTTACAGTTATTTAACTTGCTGTATAACATGGATGCAACTATAGACAATATGTGTACAAATTGCTGTGGCTGTATTCCAAAAGAATTTTACTTAAAGGAGGTGTTAGACTGATTTAGGCCTGTGGGCTATAGTTTGCTGACTCCTGATTTAGACTGTTAACCTCCCTCATCTGGGTTGTTGTAATGATTTCTCTTCCTTATGATCAATTCCTTTCAGTTCCATAAACATTAATTGTTTTAGGCACTTAGGTTTCTGTCCTTGAAGAACTGATAATCCAGAGGAAACGAGGATGAGAAAGCTTATAAAATTAATATAATGAGGTAGAGTTGCTCTCTGCATTGTTTCCAGAATGGGTTTT
Organism: Mustela lutreola; assembly: GCF_030435805.1. Taxonomy (NCBI): domain Eukaryota; kingdom Metazoa; phylum Chordata; class Mammalia; order Carnivora; family Mustelidae; genus Mustela; species Mustela lutreola. The sequence continues at coordinate 56,363,564 of NC_081299.1, forward strand.
ATACAGGAGATGATCATTTTCCTTTTCTGCAAAAATACATTTTAGTGATATCTCATAATATAAGTCCTTCATGAGGCATGTAGGTCTTTCATTATCTGGCTATCTGGCCTATAACCATCTTCCTAGACCATCTTTTTCACCTTATACTTTCATATCCTAAGTTTAATGGCAATAAATCTTACCAATAGGTATGGCAACAATACATAGCATTATGCTCTTTTATACTCTGGGCCTTTGCATATTCTGTCCTGGAATGACCTCCCTTTATTCCCCCCGCAGCCAACAAGAGGAAGACTTTTCTATCCAAGCCATTCCAGGGATTGCAATGGGCCGCCTTCTTAGGTGGAGAAGGGGTATGATGAGGAGTTCTTTCTTACTGAAAATATCCAAGCATGAGTTGGCTAAACACTTGGCAGATGTATCTGATATTTTTGGAGCTTTGCCCAGATTCCCTTTAGCAGGCTTTGTATTCATATTCTAGCTATTATAGGTATTGGTTATTAACAGCATATATCTGTACCCTTTTTCTGAGGATTTCAAGAGGGTTCCACCTTGCCTGGAGATGCCAGAAAATACCCTTCCTTACTTCCTCTCCCTACCCCCCATACCCAGCTTATAGCAAGTTGACTAACTTATATGGGGGGCCTTGTCTCTGGATGGAACAAACTCTATGGTGTGATTCCTGTACCAGGGCTCCCCAGGGGATCAGGCTGAGACTAGAATTCTGAAACCACATCTATAATGATTGACAATTTCCTCAATAAGTTATTTGCAAAAGAATACTTAGAAAGGTAGTGAGATTAAATAATTTTTAAGGTTTTCTTATTAGTCTGCATGATTTTGAATATGAAAGGAAATCACACTCCAATCTTCTCTTTATCACTGTTTGTGTTACCATAGACAACTTTGGTATTTAATTCTCAGTTTCCTCATCATAGTATCTACCTGGAAGAGTTACAAAAATTAAAAGAAATAGTAAATACAAATTTTTAGCACAATATCAGGTGTATAAAATATGCTCAGTAACATTAGGTAGTTTTATTATCTTTATTATAAACATTATTACATGTCCTCCAAAAGAGAAAATATGAAGGCAGCGCTTCTATTTATTTTAATGCAATAAAAAATTTTCTCTAGTAAAGTAATGGGAACCATGACAAATCCATATGCTTGATGAACGTATTTGATTTCTCCATTGAGAATGGCTTTGTGTACTGTTAGCCCAGCACATAGCTGATGTCTCTTAAATATTTGTTGATGAATATAAAGACATATTGTATTAACAGTAGATTTGAATTTTGGGTGGCCATTAAGTCTTAAAAGTTTAAGCAAAAATAAACTGAATTTAAGAAGTTAGAGATTTCCATGGTTTGTATAAGGAATACTCCATTCCAATATTTCTATTCTAGTTATATTAGGCATACGTGACCTATAAGTCATATATTTTGCCCTTGTCTAAATCGCATTTCCCTTGAATGCCCAAATAACAATAGTCAGATGCTCAAACTCATTTGAAAATAGAAGTCCTGTCATTTTACCAGATTCCCAACTGTAGTGATTTCTTGGAATCTTTGAGGAACTTGTTCACATGTTGCACAAAGCTGTTTTGGATATTGTTTATGACTTCATCCAGTTACCCGTGAGCCTTTGATCCAGTTTTTGCAAATTACTTATTGGGATCTTGAGAATGGTTCTTCCTATGCCACTCTTCTCCCACCAACTGTTGCATTCAGCTCAGGTTTTTGAAGGGTTACAGATGACAGAAAAGAATGAACAATTGTGGTAGATTGTATTTTCCTAAGAAGGCACAGTATCCCCAAAGATGGTTGCATCATCCCACATGCTGTTCTTACAAAGTGGTTGTATTGGTTTTCTGTTCCTGTGTAATAATTTACCAGAAATTTAGTGGTTTAAACAACACTAATGTATTCTCTGCATTTCTGTTGGCCAAAAGTTCATGATCAGGCATAGCTTAGCTGGGTTTTCTGCTTGAGGATCTCAGTAAGTTATAGTCAAGGTGTTGACTGGGCTGCTGCTCATCTGGAGGTGTTTCCACAAGTGGAAATAATCCACTTCCAAACTTGTTCAGATGTTTCACAGTGCCTTACAACTGTAGGTCTGAGACCTTCAGCTCCTACCAGATGACTGAGGTTATTTGTCTTGTAGACCTACCCTAGGCAGTTTACATCATAGCAATTTGTTTCTTCAAGGCCAGCAGGATAAGCTCTTTCCAGTTTGCTAAGATCAAGTTTCATGTAGCATAGCACAATCCTGGGAATTAGATCCAATTACCTTTTCTATAAAACCTATTAGTCTGCTTAGGTTGTCATAACAAAATATCATAGACCGGGTGGCTTACATAACAAACTAATTTTCTTACATTTCTGGAGTCCGGGAATCCAAGATCAGGTGCCTGCATGTTCATGTCTGGTAAAGACTCTCTTCCTCGCTGTGTCTTCACATGGCAGAGAGAGAAAGAATAAGTTCCCTTGTGTCTCTTCTTATAAGGGTATTAATCCCAGCATTAGGGCCCCACCCTAGTACCTAATTACTTCTCAAATGCCCATCTTCAAATATCATCACATTGCAGGTTAGGGCTTCAACTTAGCAATCTGGGAGAGGGGCCACAAACATTTGTCCATAACATACATACATACATATATATATATTTTTAAAGATTTTATATATATATATATATATATATATATATAATATATTATATATATCATATATATGTATTTAAAGATTTTACTTATTTATTTGACAGAGAGATCACAAGTAGGCAGAGAGGCAGGCAGAGGGTGGGGGGAAGCAGGCTCCTTGTTGAGCAGAGAGCCTGATGCGGGGCTCGATCCAGGACCCTGGGATCATGACCTGAGTGGAAGGCAGAGACTTTAACCCACTGAGCCCCCCAGGCGCCCCTGTCCATAACATATTTAAGCAGTATTTTCCGTGGAGCAACATAATACCACTTTTTCCCTATGCCATAATCTAATCAAAGGAGTGTCATTCTGCCACCTTTACCATATTCTGTTTGTTAGAAGTAGTCCCAAGGTTTGCACTCAAGGGAAAGAAATCATACAAACACATGTCTCATTGGGGCTACCTTAGAGTGTGTCCACTATGGTGATATTGACACATTCTTACCTCAAGAGATGAGGTCCATTATACTTCTTCCCCTTGAATATGAGTCCTCTTCTTTGTGACTTGCTTTTATCACATTAGAACATAGTAAAAGTGATGCTATGTGTCTTGGAGTTAAGTCATTGAGGATGATTGGCCTTTCTCTTTCTCTCCATACCCCCATCTCTCAGGACATGTGTTTTCTGAGAGACTTCATGAAGAGACCCATTTGGAGAAGAGAGGATACCAGCCAATAGTAGTCTGACGTGTAAGTGTGCCATACTTTAGATGATTCTAGTTTCCTGGCCTTGAGTCTTCCATCTCAGTCCAAAGACATCATAAAGCTTAGACAAGTTGTCTATACTGTGGTCTACTTGAATTCCTGATGTGTAAAAACATGAACAAAATAAACGATTGTTTCTTGCCACTAAGCATGGAATTATTTGTGATAATAGTAACTGGAATAACAATGAAGAAAAATTAAAAACTGCTAATACATAATAATATATGTGATATATCAGACTCATATTCTAAGAGTTTCTACTTTCTATGAGAACGCTCTTGTCTGCCTATTTGTCTCCTTAGTTTCTGGCTTACTACCATGTTGTAGAGATAGTTAGAATTTCTTGAAGAGTTCTTAACACTTCCTCCTTGAAGTTCAGGCCCAAATTTTCAGGCTCTCAAAAGGCGAACAACATTCTGAAAAAGATACATGTTCTGGATATCTATAGTATCACCAGCAATAAATAAATTGGCTATAAACATTTCATGAGGAGCACTTAAGCACCTTAATATCTCACACCTTTCTGTGCTCTTATGGATTCTTTCCTTATTTTGACCTAGTCAAATTATGTGTTAAGTTGTCTTATCCTAAAACAAAGATCCAATCTTCTCTTAAGAGGTAAATCAAATCCTTAATATCTAGGGAATGAGAAAAACTGCTGCTTTAAAATTATTTTTCTCAGGGCACTTAGGTGACTCAGTGGGTTAAGTGCCTGCTTTTGGCTCAGGTCATTATCTCAGGGTCCTGGGATTGAGCTCTGCATCGGGCTCTCTGCTCAGCAGGGAGCCTGCTTCCCCCTCTCTCTCTGCCTGCCTCTCTGCCTATTTGTGATCTCTCTCTCTCGAAAAAAAAATCTTTATAAAATTTTTTTCTCATATCTCAAGATTTTTCTCATGTCTCAAGCTCAAACTAAAGACCTGATCATTTAATTTCTATTGTATTTAAGAGGACGGATTTGGAAGATATCAATAAATCATTTCTTTTCATATAAAGAGAGTAGCCTTTCTTTTTTTTTTTCAACCAATTCCTGGTAACAGGAAGAGTAGGATATGTTCAGAAAACTTACTTTATTCTATATTAAGAAAATAAATTTCTGAAACTTCTGAATGTAATACTACCTCCAAATTAAGAGGAAGTTATGTCCCTTGTATGAAATGATGAAATTCAGCAAAACAATCTATATTCTTCCGTTAAATTACTCCTGAAAAACATTTTCCATTGGCAAAGCTTTAAACATAAAATTTAGTTTCCTGGGAATTTTTCTTTATTTTTTTTAGTAGTGGGTTGTCACCTCATGATGTATCTCTCAGACCATATTTCTTGAGTAGTTTCTAAAACCACAGAAAGTATTATTTAAATTATGTGTTCTTATTTATTTTACTCTGAAAAACAGGAACCCAGGGGCAGCTGGAAGGAAAGAGAAGAAAAAAACAACACATGTATCTTCTATTAAAGCACTGGGTCATCTCTTTTTGGTAACAATAATGCTATCTGGGCAGTGAGAAAGATGATGTGAGATACACACACACACACACAGGAATATTATTCAGTCATCAAAAAGAATGAAATCTTGCTATTTGCAATGATGTGGATGAAACTAGTCTATTATGCTGAGTGAAATGAATCAGTCAGGTAAAGACAAATACCATATGATTTCATGTAGAATTTGAGAAAGAAAACAGATTAACGTGTGGGAAGGGGGAAAAGAAAAATAGGAGAGAGGGAAACAAGCCATAAGTGACTCTTAACAATAGAGAATAAACTGAAGATTGATGGAGGGAGATGGGGGGTCAATAGGCTAGAAGAGGGCCCTTGTTGTGATTAGCCCTGAGTGTTGTATGTAAATGATGAATCACCGAATTCTACCCCAGAAGCTCTGTATGTTAACTAGCAAAATTTAAATTAAAAAAAATAAATTAAATTAAAAATGAAATTAAAAAAAAGAAAAGAAATGGGTTTAATAAATATCCTGTGTGACACTAGTGACTAGCCAGATTTGCTTGAGACTAATGATGCTCAAAGCCTGAGAACTTTTGCAAGACTTCTTAATATAGATTTGATGGAGGGATGCCCGGTGACTTCATGATGCCCATAGGGAATTTGCATATTGAGGTTTTCCTTGGTCCTATTCTTCAATATTGGCTTCCCTAGGTGGTCCTGCTGAAGAGGACTTTTCTATGCTTGCCACCCTCTTTTGCTTTTGTGGAGTGTGAGCCATTTTGATTATGTAGCAATCTTATTTCCAACAGACTTCTGCATTTGTTTATTAGGCAAACTACAACCTTCCTCTGAGTAGTATTGGCCCTATCATTTATCCAAAAATTAAAAAAGAAAAAAAAAAGAAAGAAAAAGAAGAGAGATCCTGACCAGTCCAAACACAGTAATCCTTTCAGTAAGGGTGGAGTTGTGATTTGCATCACTATAAATAATAGCATTGAGTGTGCTTGCTACAGATGATGTTTCAGAAAGAATTCCTACTTTTCCATTATATCAGTTCATCTGTGAATTTTAGCTATATAGCATTTTTACCAATGGAGTAGTGGTGGCAGTGATGGTCAGGAGGATAATATCCTTTCCATTTTTTTAATACATTAGATTTTTAATCTGAAGATTGTTGAGAGACAAGTTTGAGATTTTTGCAAATGCAGAAGCTGTTTTAACAGATTAGCTCAACCGGTATCAAAAGATTGGGATCATTCCCTGCATATTTTCAGACCACAATGCTCTAAAGCTAGAACTCAACCACAAAAGGAAGTTTGGAAAGAACCCAAATACATGGAGACTAAACAGTATCTTTCTAAAGAATGAATGGGTCAACCGGGAAATTAAAGAAGAATTGAAAAAAATCATGGAAACAAATGATAATGAAAATACAACGGTTCAAAATCTGTGGGACACAACAAAGGCAGTCCTGAGAGGAAAATATATAGCGGTACAAGCCTTTCTCAAGAAACAAGAAAGGTCTCAGGTACACAACCTAACCCTACACCTAAAGGAGCTGGAGAAAGAACAAGAAAGAAACCCTAAGCCCAGCAGGAGAAGAGAAATCATAAAGATCAGAGCAGAAATCAATGAAATAGAAACCAAAAAAACAATAGAACAAATCAACGAAACTAGGAGCTGGTTCTTTGAAAGAATTAATAAAATTGATAAACCCCTGGCCCGACTTATCAAAAAGAAAAGAGAAAGGACCCAAATAAATAAAATCATGAATGAAAGAGGAGAGATCACAACTAACACCAAAGAAATACAAACTATTATAAGAACATACTATGAGCAACTCTACGGCAATAAATTTGACAATCTGGAAGAAATGGATGCATTCCTAGAAACATATAAACTACCACAACTGAACCAGGAAGAAATAGAAAGCCTGAACAGACCCATAACCAGTAAGGAGATTGAAACAGTCATTAAAAATCTCCAAACAAACAAAAGCCCAGGGCCAGACGGCTTCCCGGGGGAATTCTACCAAACATTTAAAGAAGAACTAATTCCTATTCTCCTGAAACTGTTCCAAAAAATAGAAATGGAAGGAAAACTTCCAAACTCATTTTATGAGGCCAGCATCACCTTGATCCCAAAACCAGACAAGGATCCCATCAAAAAAGAGAGCTATAGACCGATATCCTTGATGAACACAGATGCAAAAATACTCAACAAAATACTAGCCAATAGGATTCAACAGTACATTAAAAAGATTATTCACCACGACCAAGTGGGATTTATTCCAGGGCTGCAAGGTTGGTTCAACATCCGCAAATCAGTCAATGTGATACAACACATCAATAAAAGAAAGAACAAGAACCATATGATACTCTCAATAGATGCTGAAAAAGCATTTGACAAAGTACAACATCCCTTCCTGATCAAAACTCTTCAAAGTGTAGGGATAGAGGGCACATACCTCAATATCATCAAAGCCATCTATGAAAAACCCACCGCAAATATCATTCTCAATGGAGAAAAACTGAAAGCTTTTCCGCTAAGGTCAGGAACACGGCAGGGATGTCCATTATCACCACTGCTATTCAACATCGTACTAGAGGTCCTAGCCTCAGCAATCAGACAACAAAAGGAAATTAAAGGCATCCAAATCGGCAAAGAAGAAGTCAAATTATCACTCTTCGCAGATGATATGATACTATATGTGGAAAACCCAAAAGACTCCACTCCAAAACTGCTAGAACTTATACAGGAATTCAGTAAAGTGTCAGGATATAAAATCAATGCACAGAAATCAGTTGCATTTCTCTACACCAACAGCAAGACAGAAGAAAGAGATATTAAGGAGTCAATCCCATTTACAATTGCATCCAAAACCATAAGATACCTAGGAATAAACCTAACCAAAGAGGCACAGAATCTATACTCAGAAAACTATAAAGTACTCATGAAAGAAATTGAGGAAGACACAAAGAAATGGAAAAATGTTCCATGCTCCTGGATTGGAAGAATAAATATTGTGAAAATGTCTATGCTACCTAAAGCAATCTACACATTTAATGCAATTCCTATCAAAGTACCATCCATCTTTTTCAAAGAAATGGAACAAATAATGCTAAAATTTATATGGAACCAGAAAAGACCTCGAATAGCCAAAGGGATATTGAAAAAGAAAGCCAACGTTGGTGGCATCACAATTCCGGACTTCAAGCTCTATTACAAAGCTGTCATCATCAAGACAGCATGGTACTGGCACAAAAACAGACACATAGATCAATGGAACAGAATAGAGAGCCCAGAAATAGACCCTCAAATCTATGGTCAACTAATCTTCGACAAAGCAGGAAAGAATGTCCAATGGAAAAAAGACAGCCTTTTCAATAAATGGTGTTGGGAAAATTGGACAGCCACATGCAGAAAAATGAAATTGGACCATTTCCTTACACCACACACAAAAATAGACTCAAAATGGATGAAGGATCTCAATGTACGAAAGGAATCCATCAAAATCCTTGAGGAGAACACGGGCAGCAACCTCTTCGACCTCTGCCGCAGCAACATCTTCCTAGGAACAACGCAAAAGGCAAGGGAAGCAAGGGAAAAAATGAACTACTGGGATTTCATCAAGATCAAAAGCTTTTGCACAGCAAAGGAAACAGTTAACAAAATCAAAAGACAACTGACAGAATGGGAGAAGATATTTGCAAACGACATATCAGATAAAGGACTAGTGTCCAGAATCTATAAAGAACTTAGCAAACTCAACACCCAAAGAACAAATAATCCAATCAAGAAATGGGCAGAGGACATGAACAGACATTTCTGCAAAGAAGACATCCAGATGGCGAACAGACACATGAAAAAGTGCTCCATATCACTCGGCATCAGGGAAATACAAATCAAAACCACAATGAGATATCACCTCACACCAGTCAGAATGGCTAAAATCAACAAGTCAGGAAATGACAGATGCTGGCGAGGATGCGGAGAAAGGGGAACCCTCCTACACTGTTGGTGGGAATGCAAGCTGGTGCAGCCACTCTGGAAAACAGCATGGAGCTTCCTCAAAATGTTGAAAATAGAACTGCCCTATGACCCAGCAATTGCACTATTGGGTATTTACCCTAAAGATACAAATGTAGTGATCCAAAGGGGCACGTGCACCCGAATGTTTATAGCAGCAATGTCCACAATAGCCAAACTATGGAAAGAACCTAGATGTCCATCAACAGATGAATGGATCAAGAAGATGTGGTATATATACACAATGGAATACTATGCAGCCATCAAAAGAAATGAAATCTTGCCATTTGCAACAACATGGATGGAACTAGAGCGTATCATGCTTAGCGAAATAAGTCAAGCAGAGAAAGACAACTATCATATGATCTCCCTGATATGAGGAAGTGGTGATGCAACATGGAGGCTTAAGTGAGTAGAAGAAGAATAAATGAAACAAGATGGGATTGGGAGGGAGACAAACCATAAGTGACTCTTAATCTCACGAAACAAACTGAGGGTTGCCGGGGGGAGGGGGTTTGGGAGAAGGGGGTGGGATTATGGACATTGGGGAGGGTATGTGATTTGGTGAGTGCTGTGAAGTGTGTAAACCTGGTGATTCACAGACCTGTACCCCTGGGGATAAAAATATATGTTTATAAAAAATAAAAAATTAAAAACTCTCAAAAAAAAAAAACAAAAAAAAACAGATTAGCCAAAATTAGTCTTCTATAGAAAATTTTTGTTATTAAGAAGAAAATCTCGTTTGTTTTGATCACTTGGAAATCAACTTTGCCCTTTGTTGGAGAAAAGTCTGGTGTAATTTCAGGATTTTATTTTTCCTGCTTCCCTCCTTCCCATCTGGTCATTTTTTACTCAAGCTTCGATATGCCATGTATAGTTATCCCTTCATTTATACCTTCTCTCATTTCTCTAGAGAGTTAGTGGCTTTTTCTTATATTCTTACATATGCTGTTTGGAGGGACCAATCTCCATTATAGTGCTTATAATGTTTTTCTCAATAAATTTGAACCTAAATGTCAAAGACTGTGCCTTTTTTCCACATTTTTCCATAGGTAGCACATAGCATAATGGCAAGTGCTTTTTAAATGTTTCTTATATGAAAAAAGTCCTTCAGTGTAAAAGACAGGTAAAAGATTACCCCCCTCACACAAAAGTTTCTCCTGTAACTTATACTCCTTTATAGTGGATTTCCATGCCCAAGTATGATTCATTTCAATTTTTTCTCAGTATGGTTAGAATTTTTTTCTGTGTACTTTGTTGTTTTCTTATCTATGTATAATTGACTGGCAGCACAATTAATATTAAAATCAAAATTAGTAATTAAGGGGGCCCCTGGGTGGCTCAATTGGTTGACCATTTGCCTTTGGCTCGGGTCATGATCTCAGGGTCCTGGGATGGAGTACCTCATTAGGCTCCCTGCTCAGCGGGGTGTCTGCTTCTCCCTCTCCCTCTGTGCCTTCCCATGCTTGTCTGTTTTCTCTATCAAATAAATAAATAAAATCTTTTAAAAAATTAGTACTTTGGATGATGTTCACTAATGATGTTCAATGATTCCATTTCTACCCCACCTTTATTTTTGTTCTGGATGGACCTTGTATTTATCATGTAAATACTGTGAATGTTATAAAATCCCCCTAAGATACTGGAAGAGAAGGCAGGTACTCCTATATTTCTTGACCTAGAAGGGAAGGAATAGCCTAAGGTGGAAAGTTTTCTTTGGACATTGCATAGTGTACTATATTATCATCAATGTTGCAGACATAAATTGATCATCTCTTCCAGAAATAATGCAGCATATTGTGTTATCTAGCAACCAAGCATTTCATTAAACTTCATAGACAACTCTTCAGTAATCAGATATTTAAAATAATTTAGGTCTATGTAAAAGATGTCAGACATTTTGTCATCTCTTATTCTCTCTGTTGCTCCAAATAATGATCTAAAATACAAAGTAAAACAATTTTTAAAAAAGGATTGGTGAGATTTAGGGTAAATCTATTGCTATATTTTGTATTTTTCTATGAAAAGGATGCTATTTTCATAAAAATCCACTTTAATTTCTGTTTTGATTTAAGCCACAATAGTACTTCCCTGTTTATTATTTCACTTAGTGGTTTTCTATGTCTTAGTGGTTTTCTATAGTGTTTATTCCATGTCTTAGTGGTTTCCTATAGCATTTATTCCATGTCTTAGTGGTTTTCTATAGCGTTTATTATCTGTATTACACACCTGATATTTATATTTTGACTAAATCAATAAACAATGATTATCCCATTTTTATTGAAGGTTTATATATGTAGACCTCCCCAAGTAGACAGTAAACTCCTTTTGAGAACAGGGATACAGATTCTATTTATGTTCTTAACAGTGCTTAATATAATGTCTGCACAAAACAAAAATTAAATAAATATTTATTTTTATTAATTTATTCACCTCACCTTCTAAACAGTGTTTTTAAGTCAGCCATGCTATCTTAAATGTTATTCTTTATTTCTTTTTAAAAAGAATCATTTAGGATTGAACTTTTTTTCTTCTAGAACATGTAATGGTATATGGAAATGGGATCATGTGATGGTTAGAGCACAGTCTCTGGAGTTCAGCTACTTGGGTTTGAATCATAGCCCTATGATTTACCAGCTATGCAAATACTTTGCTACTTTGCTGAAGAAATTACTTACTTCCTGGTTCCTTAGTTTTCCCACCTATAGAGGGGGGCTAGTAATAGGCCCTATCCATGGAATTATGAGGATTAAATGAGTTAAAAAATATATGACATACTCAGAAAAAGGCTTGATAATAGAAATAAGTGCTATGTAAGCTATGTCTATATTTATATATGAAAAGAGTTTTACTGTTTCATAGGATTATAGAACATTGGGATTGAAAGGAACGTTTGAAAGCAAAGTGGAAAGAAAATGAGAATATGGTCAGAAGACCTCGCTTGAGTTCTAGTTCTGAAACTTCTGAAGTGATTTCATTTGTGAAGCAAACAGGCTAATAACATCATTATTGATCCTAAGAGTTTTTTTGAGGATTAGAAAGAAAAATATACTGAGCATGACATTTTAAATGGTGAAAAAACCCCACAAAACTGTTATTAGCACTTACAGATGAAGAAACTGAAGTTCACTCTATAGCCTTAGACAAGTTACTTATTCTTTCAACATTTGTTTCAGATCTATAAAGTATGGATAATAAAGGAACCCAGCAATATGATTTTAAGAATTAAATGAGTTAATGCAAAGTGACTCTAGATAATATCTTGGCAATAACATATATTTATTATTTTTATACTCATCCAATAACTATTTGTGATCTAGTGCTAGTTTGTATTTGTTTATAATAAAATGTGGGGGTATTGTTAAGAATACTGACTCCTCTGCTAAAGGTTTTTTTTTTTTAATTTTTTATTTTTTATAAACATATATTTTTATCCCCAGGGGTACAGGTCTGTGAATCACCAGGTTTACACACTTCACAGCACTCACCAAAGCACATACCCTCCCCAATGTCCATAATCCCACCCCCTTCTCCCAAACCCCCTCCCCCCAGCAACCCTCAGTTTGTTTTGTGAGATTAAGAGTCACTTATGGTTTGTCTCCCTCCCAATCCCATCTTGTTTCATTGATTCTTCTCCTACCCACTTAAGCCCCCATGTTGCATCACCACTTTCTCACAATGGAATACTATGCAGGCATCAAAAGAAATGAAATCTTGCCATTTGCGACAACATGGATGGAACTAGAGCGTATCATGCTTAGCGAAATAAGTCAAGCAGAGAAAGACAACTATCATATGATCTCCCTGATATGAGGAAGTGGTCTGCTAAAGGTTTTGATTTAGGGGGTGGATAAGAAAAATGCAGGGGATGCCTGAGTGGCTCAGTCTTACTCTTGATTTCTGCTGAGGCCCTGATCTCAGGTTGTGAGATTGGTCCAGTCTAGGGCTCTGTGCTCAGCCGGGAGTCTCCTTGAGATTCTTTCTCTCTGCCCACCCCCTGCTACCCTTCACCCCGCCACCCCCACATATGTGTTCTCTGTCTCTCAAATAAATAAATCTTTGGGGAAAAAAAAGAAAACTGTCAAATAATCTTCAGCTTAGTTTTCCTGTATTGACATACTTCTTTGAATTCCTTATATCTGCCCTGAGACTTATTATATGTTATGTGTTTTCTTGTCCTATATGAGCTGTTCTAGTGATTCTATGTAAATGAAAACAAACAGCAAAAAAATTCCCTATATAGACAAAGGCAAATAAAATATACGGTTAGCTTATTATCATACTCAGGCTTTTATTTTATTTTTTTTCCACTAAAGGGAGTATCTTTTAGTTTTGGACATGGTAATTTGCTTCTTCTTCTTCTTCTTTTTAAAAAAGATTTTATTTGTTTATTTGTGAGAGATAGCACAGCAGGCAGAGGGGCAGGCAGAGGGAGAGGGAGAAGCAGGCCCTATTCTGAGTATGGATTCCAATGTGGGGTTTGATCCCAGGATCTTGGGATCATGACCTGAGCTGAAGGCAGCCACTTAATTGACTGAGACACCCAGGTGCCCTGGTAATTTGCTTCTACGGGAAGAACTGTATAGCATGTAAGCAGTTAAGGCAATTGTGTTTTTAGTTCAAGATGGTTTCCTATTTTATAATCAAATATTCCTTTACAGGGACTGGCCTTGCTTTAATAGTCTAAAATTTTATATTATTTTTTAGTTTTGTAAATTTAAATTAACATATAATGTATTATTTGTTTCAGGGGTACAGGTCTGTAATTCATCAGTCTTATATAATATCCAGTGTTCATTACAGCGCATACCCTCCCCAGTGTCCATCACCCAGTTACCACATCCCTCCACCCCCCTTCCTCCAGCAACCCTCAATTTGTTTCCTATAATTAAGAGTCTCTTAAGTTTTGTCTACCTCTCTGGTTTCACCTTGTTTCATTTTTTCCTCTCTCCACCTGTGATCCTCTGCCTTGTTCTTAAATTTCACATATGAGTGAGATCATATGATAATTGTCTTTCTTTAACAATCTAAATTTGAAACCAATAATTTTGAGGTTCTAGGAGGTACTGGTTATGAGAGATTTCTTTATGACTAGCAGGAGAGTTTGCTTTATATTTTTAATAAGGTGATATCTCATTGTGGGGCTAATTCTTCTTTTTAAAAAGGTCTAATTTAAGGCTCTTCTTTCACTTGCCCTCTCAACATTGAATCATTCTTATTCTCAACACTTGAAGCATTTGGCAGAATTCATGATTAGCTTGCAAGCCAAGGAAACCTGAATACAGAAGTTGTCTGCTTTAAACATTACCTTGGTAGAATTATTTACTGATAACTTAGCAGTCCAGTGTTCTTTGATTAATCTTTGTATTCTTGGTATAATGTGAGTATCTGGTACCTATGAAATTCCCCAATAAATATTTGATAAAGAATAATAATAACTTATATTATGCCAGATATTATGCTAAGTATTTTATATGCATTATCTTTTAATCTTGATGAAGTAGACACTGTTATTAATTCTATTTTAGAAAAGAGAAAACTAAGGTACGGAGAACTTGTGGAACTTGCTCAGCTTCTAAGAGCAAGTGAGTGACAGAGAACCTGGGTCTTTTTTTATTCTAGAGATCAGCTCTAAAAATCTACCTTTCATTAAACTATACATGAAAGATGAATGGATAAATGTTACCAAGTCAAGTTTTGGTGATTTGGTGATATTGTTCCACTTGATTCTGCTGAGTCTATAATTTGAATATATATGGTCTGATTATTGATTCTATTTGCTTTGTTTATTCTCTCTCCTTCACTAAATTATAAATGATTCTAGTGCAGAGATGATGATTTTATTTTATCCCCTTACTGCTCCTAATATGGTGGACTCGCCATAGGTGTTTGCTAAAAATTATTGACAATGCAGCTAACTGACTAGAACATACTAAAAATAAGCAGCAGATAAACAACAGGTAACAGGCCTCAGTGTTCTTTATTTAAAAGACATGACTAATCATTCCTTAAGTTCTTTGGTAAAATGTAATACAATTTACAGTTTTCTTTCCAGCTTTATTTAATTTTTTTTTTAAAGATTTTATTTATTTATTTGACAGAGAGAGATCACAAGTAGGCAGAGAGGCAGGCAGAGAGAGAGGAGGAAGCAGGCTCCCTGCCGAGCAGAGAGCCCAACGTGGGACTCGATCCCAGGACCTGAGACCATGACCTGAGCCGAAGGCAGCGGCTCAACCCACTGAGCCACCCAGGCGCCCCCAGCTTTATTTAATTTTAATGGAAAAATAAAATTGTATACATTTAAAGTGTTCAATTGATAAACTTTGTGAAATGATTACCACAACATGGTTAATTAACCCATGCATACCACACAGTTACCTTTTATATGTGTGTGGTGAGAACTCCTAAGATCTATTCACCCATCATGATAATTTCAAGTATACATTATTATTAACCATAGTCATTATGCAGCACATTAGATTTCAAACTTATTCATCTTATAACTAAAGGCTTGTATCCTTTGACCAGCATTTTCCCATCTCCCCCACACCTCAGTCCCTAGTAACTATCATTCTACTGTTTCTAAGAGTTAGGGTTTTTTTTTTTGTTTTTATTTTATTTATTTTTTTTTTAATTTCATATGTAAGTGAGATCATGTAGTATTTGTCTTTCCCTGTCTGGTTTATTTCACTTAGTATAATGTCCTCTCATTTCTTCCACATTATTGCAAATGGCAGAATTTCTTTCATTTTCATGGCTGAATAATAGTCGTATAGTATTACATATCACATCTTTATTCATCAGATGATGGACACCTATCTTGTTTCCATATCTTGGCTATTGTGACTAATGCTGTAATGACAATGGGTGTGCAGATAACTTCTCTAGATATTGATCTCATTTTCTTTGGATATATATCCAGAAATGGTTATTAGATTGTATAATACTTCTATTTTTAATTTTTTGAGGAAACTCCATACTGTTTCCCATAGTATGGAAAATTGGCTATACCAATTTACATTCCTACCAAGAAGGCACAAGTGTTCCCTTTACTCCATTCTTGTCAAAACTTTTTATTTCTCATCTTTTTGGTAATAGCCATTCTAATAGGTGTGAGGTGATATCTTATTGTGATTTTGATTTGCGTTTTTCTGATGATTAGTGATGTCCAGTACATTTTTATATTCTTATTGGCCATCTGTATGACTTCTTGTAAAACACAACAGCTACTTTAGGACTCTTTCATTCTATATGCTTCACTGTTATTCTGCAAGGCTCCAAGCCTGTTTACGGGCTGGACTTTAGAATAGAACTGCCCTGGAATTGTCACATACTAGATACACTTGGACAAATTACTTGTCACTTTACATCCAAGTGTCTTTCCTCTTGCATTATATTATTTCCTTTACCTGAAAAACCGTTAACATCTAGGGCAAGTTGTACTTCAACCTTAACTCCTGTGAAGCTGTCATGACTTGTCCTTGCCCTCAGGCAGTTTATCATTTTCTCTTCTGGTCCACTACTGTCCACTCCTGTCTCCAGCTCCACTCTTACACTCCACACTCCTGTGAAAATGTTTCATGTAATTCCTTAAGTCTGAGATGTTCTCTTTTGTCTTTGGCCTTCTTACATGTTGCTTCTCTGACTAGAATACTATTTTCTGCCTCTTATTATTTCATCATTTTTTTAGTCTCAGTTATGTTTCTTCCTTGGGAAGCAACCTGCTTTAACACTATCATATACATGTTACTTGTTTAATTTTCTGATTTTCTCTTATAGACTGTAAGCTGCATAAAGGAAAGGATACATTTTTTTAGTTTATGTTATATCCTCTGTGCCTGTCCAAATGTTTTTGGTACATTATGATCACTTAAATATTTGTTTGAGAAATTACTATATTTGACTTAATATGGAGTCTTTGGAAAAATTATGAGTTTTATGTTTATGAAGCTATAAGAAAATAATAGGTTTATTTCATATATATAAACGTCATATAAAACTATATTTTATGATATTTATATATAAGTATATATTCATATATAAATCCCATATCTATAAACATACGTTTCTGTATATATATATATACTTATATGCACATGTACACACACTTGTGTGTATGCATGTCTGCATATCTCTCCCCTACCGATTGCACAGGGGGTGGCTCTTACTAGCCAAATACTAAATGCTTTTGGTTTGGAATTACTGTGTCAACCCATGGTGTGAAGCTAGAGAGACATTCCTGAAATATGCTCCATAGAACATGTAGGAAAGGTTTTGGAGTGGATTTCTACTACAGACTAAGGAAAGTTTTTTCTGAATGAACCAGTCAGATAGATAAAGAAAAAAATAAGATTATATTTCATAGTCAGTTTCATTTTTTTTTATTAGGATAGCTGTAAAAACAGAAAAAAAAAAAAGAGAGAAAAAACCCAAACTACTGTCACTTTCTCAGACAATAGTTGAGAAGAGATTAAGGATTAAGCATTAGTTTGTTAATAGCCATCTCCAGTCACTAAAATATCTGTAGGAGACAGATAATAAACTCAGCAAAGATGTACTACAGAGAGGAACTAGATGGCTAGAGGGAGGTTTATTTCCCCCACTGTATATTATCAAAACTTTATAATTTAACATCATGTGAATGCACTTTATAAAAATGTATTTTTCAATTAAATAAAAAAGTAAGTTAAGTCACTTGAAAAAATGGCTTGAGAAAACATCAACCAAAATTTAACAAGACAGAAGCACAGAGCAGTGAGACAAACTTTTAAAGAAACAGGGTTTCTTTTGTGGTATATGCTCTGCTGAAATAAATACTGTAGAATCATGGTTTTTTTTTTCTTTTTTTGAAGATCAGAAAATTTCATAGAAATTATATTAAGAGAAGTTTGAGCAGAGATATTTGAGTATGTTGATCACCATATCTCTGAGTGGGTATATAAACACTGATGTCAATCATTTTGCTCCCATGACTCCACAAAATCACAAGCTGAAAGTTTGGTCCTTTACTACCTAACATAGATGCTATATAGAGAACTGATATAGGACACAGCACAATCCTCTCATTTGCATTCTTAGAACAAGATATTTGGTGAAAATTTACTAGCTTAAAAAAATGTACCAGCTTCGAAGCAACCATATGGAATATTTTATACAAATAAAGTCAAGTCTGGGATTGCATATAAGTGGCAAAGTTTTCACAGAATCCCTGTTCTCATTAAGAATTAAGTAATGTAGTAAACTTCACCAATCAGTGTTGGAAGGAAAAGCTAAGGGAGAGAAGAACAATAATTTCAAAGCCAGAGCTCTGAGTCCTTATATCTGGGTTCCCTGTGTCCCTGAGTCATTATCCACCTTTGGTGGTGCCTTTTTAATTTTTACTTTAATGATTAGTTTTGTTTTTTTTTATCTCCACTTCTAATGGCTCTTCCGTTATGATCTCTATTCTGTTTATTTCCTCTTCTGGAATGCAGCATCTTGGCCCCTGTCCAAAAGTTTTTTTTTATAGAAAGAAATTCACTTTCAGATGTGAGGCAGGATGGTAAATGATGAATTACAGTGCTCATGATTATTTGTATTCTTCCCTTCTTCCTGGGTCCCCTACTTTTCTAGCTCCCTTGCACCTAGGTGATAATTCTGGCTAATGTAATACAAAAGGATTGATGAACGCCATCTCTAGACTGGTCCCTAAAATTTCTGGTGAAGTCTCTCCACTATTATTTTACTTCCTTGGTCTGTTGGCTGGTCCTAGAGCAGTGCTGTCTAGTAAAAATATAAAGTGACATATACATAATTAAACATTTTCCAGGAGGCACATTAAAAACCATAAAAAGAAACAGGTGAAGTTAATTCACTAATGTATTTATTTAATACAATATATCCAATATATTATCATTTAAATATGGAATTAATTTAAAGGCATCTGGGTTGTTCAGTCAGACTCAGTTTTGGCTCAGGTCATGATCTCAGAATCCCGAGATCTAGCCCTGTGTTGGGGTCCTGCTTCTCCCTCTTCCCTTCCCCATGCTGATGCACTCTCTCAGATAAATAAATAAATAAACCTTCAAACAATGTGATCAATTTAAAATTAATTAAAAGATAGTTTATTTTTTTTTAAATATAATTTTTTATTTTTTATAAAGATAGTTTATTTTTTAATACCCTTTCTTCAAAATCCATTTATTTTATACTTACAACTGATCTCAATCAAGACTGAATATCTATTTCAAGTACTCAGTGGCCACCTATAGATAGAGGCTATTCTGTTGGATAGGACAGGGCATGTCTGGAGGATGACATGGAGAGAATGTCATAGCTATTTCATGGAAAAAATGAGTCACTAAATGTGGAAAATGATCATGTATCACTGATCTACACTGAACTGTACTGTAAGAAATAAATCTTTAAGTCATTGAGATTTCTGGGTTTATTATCAGCTACTGTATTGTGGAAAATTAGATTATTGTATAGCAAATATTTCCTACTTTTCCCTTGTTTTCTCTTGAACCACAATGAGAGGAATTTTCATCTCTGCCTCATTGCTACTGGGCTTGGCCATGTGGTTTTCTTTGGCCAGTGAAATGTTGACAGGAAAAACAGTATGCCGGTTTTGAGTCTAGGCCTTACAAATTTTTGTATGATTCTAATTAATATTCTTTGAGGTTTTTTGCCCTCCTATTAAAAAAAATGTAACCCAGATTATCTACTGTTCCCAAAAGAATGAAAGACATGAATGAACTGAAACAAAATTCATGAACTGAATCTGTGGTTGCAGTTAAGCTCAGCTGAGTCTAGTCTAGATCAAAAGAATATCAACCAATGTGCAGATGTACAAGCAAGTAATAAATGCTTATTGTTCTATGCAACTGTATTTTGGGGTGTATTGTTTTATAGCATTATTTGTGACAATGGTTGATTAATAAGAACTACCTTAATGGAATTTCATTTCTCATGGAAGAATCTCTATTATCAATTCACAGTCCTCCTGTGGTACTTTCCCATGTTGCATCTTCTCTTCATCCTCTTTCTTCCCTTTCATAATCTTCTGATCCATATTCTTCTATGTTAGCACACAGTGTAGCTCTGCTATTTGTTTTATAATTATTTACATGTTTAACTCAGAGATTAGCCAGTATCTTCTTGCAACTTAAGATCTAGATATACGATCATTCATTCAGTCACCCAACACTATTTTGAACTCTTGGTATGTCCCAGGCATAGTCATAGTCTACAAGGATGCAATAGTAAAAAAAGAACTGTTTTCATGGTACTTGCAGTTTTGGGGGCACATAGATAATGTACAAATAAAAATACATAAAAATATAGTGTATAAGTAAGTGTTAGTAAGTGTAAGTAAGTAAAAATGAAGAGGAATTAGAGGTTGGAGATGGGAGCAGGGAAATTAGTGCTATAGAAATGATCTTATAAACTTCTTTCATATTCTTCAGAAATAGAAAATAGACTCTCTAGGATCTTTGCCTTTTGCTAGGGGCCTATGTTCTTATACTTCTCCGTGGCTTTGAATGGCTTACACTGAATTAGTTGAGTTTAAGGATTATTTCTATGGTTTTGTTTGTGCTCTGCCTTTCATTAACTGAGTTAATTAGTATCACACAAATAATTCAAAAAGTATTTGTATGTGTATAAGACTTTACTCAAAAAGCATCAGGTTGTATATTTTAAGTATATAGAGTTTTTATTTAGCAAGTATACTTCAATACAGCTGGGAGGAAAAAAAAAACCCCAAAGACAAACAAATAAATATTTAAATAAAAAGACTACTCAATGTGTTGGAGAGATGGAAATATTTTCATCATGGTAACACAATTTAAAATTCAATAGCTATTTAAAATTCAGTTAGCTATTTCTGATCCTAAAAGTCTCAAAGCTAGACCCTAGCTTCTGCCATATTTCTTTGCTTATATTATTCAGTATTTATCCTTTTGTTCCAATCTGATATTAATTCAACAGAGCAATTTAGCATTTTCCTTTTCTTTGTATAACAACCCATGCCCCTACAACAACCCAGGTCCCTAGAGTCTCAATTTTCTATTAAATAGTTTACAAACTTATTATTCTATGCATGAAAACATTGAGGTTTAGAGGCATTGCGTTTTATGTTGAAGGTCACACAGCTACAACATGGTGAAACTGAGGTTCTGGTCTGCTCTCTCTGACTTTAGAACTAATGTTTGCAAAGTGAAAACACATTTCCTAATCACATATTAACTTGTGTACTTATTTTTTTGGTAAATTATTTGCTGCCTAGAATCTCCCTAATAAATGTAATTTAGTGTAGTCACCTCCACGTCAGCCCATTTATTCCATGGCATGAATACAGTGAAGTAAAAATTTAAATAGATGTATCAGTAAAGTCTTAATTCCAGGAAATTATGTATTATTGGACATCATGGGGAGTGATCCCTTGTTTGTGGCTATTCTCTGGCCATTGCTGGTGTCTATTGAGTTTTGAGTCATTTATCCTGTTCATTTAGCAATGACCTCCTTCTTTGACATAGATATTATTTATATCCCTTGTCTTTCATGATCATTGACAGAATATGCCACCTTATACACTCTGACCTCGCCCTTCATCATATTGTTCCAGTGAGCCTGCTCTCTCTCAGAAAATTTTGTGCCTTCTGGAAGGAAAGTAAATATACTTTTTCCAAACTAACATGTGGGGTACTTTAAAAAGCCATTCTAGCCCATCTACTTACATGTCTTTTTCAAGCATTACTAGGGAAGTAGGATAGTGCCTTCATCCACACTGCCCCCCTCCCAAAAGTGTCTTCATTCTAATCCCCAGAACCTGTAAGTTACCATACATGGCACAGAGAATTATGCATATGTGCTCAAATTAAGAATCTACTGGATTATCTGGGTGAGTCAAACTTTACCATACAGGTCTTTAAAAATGGAACTTTTCCCAGCTGAGATCAGAATGAGATATGACTATGAAAGAATGGTTGTAGAGATGAAACATGCTGGTTTTGAAGATGGAGGGAAGGAATCACGAGCCAAAAATTGAAGCTGGCCTATAGATTCTGGAAAAGGCAATGAAATGGATTCCCCCCCTAGAGCCTCCAAAAGGAACACAACTTTGCCAAGACCTTGATTTTTATCCCAGTGAGACTCATATTGGACTTCTATAGAACCGAAAGACAATAAAGGCACAAATATTGTTATAGCAGTGTTAGAAAACTACTACCTGGCCAAGACTAATAATGAACTAAAACTTATCTGGGAGGCATGCCAATTCTCAGATTTCTAAGATTCTCCTGACATTTTCTGAGGATTCTAAGATATCTTATTTCACCCAGGGAATCATTGAAAGGAACAGAATCTCAATACTTTCCCAACTCACAACACTGACCAAATTCCCTTATATTTTTCATTAATGAAGAAATATCTCCCTGTTTCCCCCAGTTAACTGAATTTTTCTGCAGCTCTTGGAGCATGGTTCAGTTTCCCCAACATGGTTCGGTATAATATTTATGCTGTATGTTCTTCAAGCTTTTAACAGTTTTTAAGTCAAATACTGCTTTTTTTTTTTTTTTTTTTTTTATAAAGAAATCTACTTACAATGTAAAGCCCTGGATTTCAAGACTATTGGTTCTATACTGAGTTTCAAGAACATATTTTATAAATTGAGAAGTTTAATAATTATTTTGCTGTGCCATTTTGCAAAAACAGTTCAACTGATTGTGGAGAAAATAGTATCAATAGTAATAGTCAATAGTAATGACTCTTCCTTAATTTCTGATATTGCTAACTTGTGTTCTAAGTCTATCCTCTAGCTCTCTAAATTTGTCTCCAGTTAGTCTGGCTAGAGGTTATCAGGGTTTTTGTTTTGTTTTGCTGTTTTTAAAACCATCTTTGAAATTCCTTGATTTTCTTCATTATTTTCCTATTTTCAATTTCATTGCTTTCTATTCCAATCTTTATTATATTTTCTGCTTACTTTAGACTTCAATAGCTATTCTTTCTTGAATTTCCTAAGTTCAAGCTTAGGTTATTGATTTTAGATCTTTATCCATTTCTAAAATATGTATTTAACACTACAAAGTTCCCTCTAAACTATTGCTTTCACTTACTCCCAGAAGTCTTCATAAGTTGCATACTTAAAATGATTTTATTTTTTGTACATATAGAGGGGGAGCATGAGCATGGGGGGGTGAGGGTTGGGCAGAGAAAGAATCAGGATCCCCCCTGAATAGAGAGCCTGATGTGGGGCTCAATTCCAGGAACCTGGGATCATGACCTGAGCCAAAGGCAGATGGTTAACTAACTGAGCCACCCAGGCACCCTGGTAAGTTGTATTTTTATTTTCTTTTTGTTCAAAGTATTTAAAAATTTCCCTTAAGGCTTCTTTCTTCACCCATGTGTTACTTAGAAGTGTGTTGTTTAATTTCAGATATTTCAAGATTGTGTTGATATCTTTCTTATACTGACTTTTAGTTCAATTCTATTGTGGTTTGAGAACACACTTTGTATGATTTTTACCTTTCTACATTTTTAAGTTGTGTTATGGACCAGAAGGTGTTGTATTTTGGTGAGTGTCCCATGTAAACTCAAGAGAATGTATATTCTGTTGTTGTTGGATACAGTCTTCTATAAATGTGAATTAGATCTATTTGATTAAGTGCTGTTCAGGTCAAATATATCCTTACTAATTTTATGCCTGTTCTACTTATCAATTGCTTCCATCTAGTCTTCTACTGCAAGAGTGGATTTGTCTATTTCTCCTTGCATTCCATCAGCTTTTGTCTTATATATTTTCAACATTGTTTTTAGGTGCATACACTTTTAGATTAGATATGGCTTCTTGTAGAATTAATCCCCTTGATATTCTGTAATGTCTTTTTTTGTCCATGATATCTTTCCTTGTTCTGAAATCAGCTTTGTCTGAAATTAATATAGCTACTCCAACTTTCTTTTGACTAGTGTTAGCATTATATTTCTTTCTCTGTTCCTTTACTTTTAACCTATTTGTGTCTTTACATTTAAAGTGGGTTACTTGGTGCTTGCTTCGGCAGCACATATACTAAAGTGAGTTGCTTGTAGATAACCTATAGTTGGGTCCTATTTTTTAAAAATTAACATAAAATGCATTATTAGCCCCAGGGGTACAGATCTGTGAATTTCCAGGTTTACACACTTCACAGCACTCACCATGGTACATACCTTTCCCATTGCCCATAATCCAACCACCCTCTCCCTTCCCCTTCTCCCTGCAGCAACCCTCAGTTTGTTTTGTGAGATTAAGAGTCTCTTACGGTTTGTCTCCCTCCCGATCCCATCTTGTTTCATTTATTCCTTTCCTACCCTCCAAACCCCCCATGTTGCCTCTCAACTTCCTCATATCAAGGAGATCATATGATAATTGTCTTTATCTGATTGACTTATTTCACTCAGCATAATACCCTCTAGCTCCATCCATGTCGTCAAAAATGGCAAGATTTCATTTATTTACATGGCCGCATAGTATTCCATTGTACATATCTACTACATCTTCTTTATCCATTCATCTGTTGATGGACACCTAGGTTTTTTCCATAGTTTGGCTATTGTGGACATTGCTATAAACATTCTGGTGCATGTGCCCCTTTGGATCACTACATTTGTATCTTTAAGGTAAATACCCAGTAGTGCAATTGCTGGGTAGCTCTAATTTCAACTTTTTGAGGAAACTCCATGCTGTTTTCCAGAGTGGTTGCACCAGCTTGCATTCCCACCAACAGTGTAGGAGGGTTCCCCTTTCTCCGCATCCTCGCCAGCATCTGTCATTTCCTGACTGTTAATTATAGCCATTCTGACAGGTGTGAGGTAGTATCTCATTGTGGCTTTGATTTGTATTTCCCTGATGCCGAGTGATGTGGAGCACTTCTTCATGCATCTGTTGGCCATCTGGATGTCTTCTTTGCAGAAATATCTGTTCATGTCCTCTGCCCATTTCTTGGTTGGATTGTATGTTCTTTGGGTGTTGAGTTGGATAAGTTCTGTATAGATTTTGGATACTAGCCCTTTATCTGATATGTCATTGGTAAATATTTTCTCCTATTCTGTCAGTTGTCTTTTGGTTTTGTTAACTCTTTTCTTTGCTGTGCAAAAGCTTTTGATCTTGATGAAATACCAATAGTTCATTTTTGCCCTTGCTGCCCTTGCCTTTGGCAATGTTTCTACGGAGAAGTTGCTCCAGCTGAGGTCGAAGAGGTTGCTGTCTGTGTTCTCCTCAAGGATTTTGATGGATTCCTTTCTTAAATTGAGTTCCTTCATCCATTTTGAGTCTATTTTCATGTGTGGTGTATGGAAGTAGTCCAGTTTCATTTTTCTGCATGTGGCTGTCCAATTTTCCCAACACCATTTTTGAAGAGACTGTCTTTTTTCCATTGGACATTCTTTCCTGTTTTGTCAAAGATTAGTTGCCCATAGAGTTGAGGGTCTATTTCTGGGCTTTCTATTCTGTTCCATTGATCTATGTGTCTCTTCCTGTGTCAGGACCATACTCTCTTGATCATGACAGCTTTGTAAAAGAGCTTGAAGTCTGGAATTGTGATGCCACCAACTTTGGCTTTCTTTTTCAATATTCCTCTGGCTATTTGAGGTCTTTTCTGGTTCCATATAAATTTTAGGATTATTTGTTCCATTTCTTTGGAAAAAAATGGATGGGATTTTGATAGGGATTGCATTAAACATGTAGATTGCTTTAGGTAGCATAGACATTTTTGTAATATTTGTTCTTCCAATCATGAGCATGGAACATTTTTCCATTTCTTTGTGTCTTCCTCAATTTCTTTTATGAGTACTTTATAGTTTCCTGTACAGATTCTTTGCCTAATTGGTTAGGTTTATTCCTAGGTATCTTGTAGTTTGGGGTACAATTATAAATGGGATTGACTCCTTAATTTCTCTTTCTTCTATCTTGTTGTTGGTGTATAAAAATGCCACTGATTTCTGTGCATTAATTTTATATCTTGACACTTTACTGAATTCCTGTACAAGTTCTAGCAGATTTGGAGTGGAGTCTTTTGGGTTTTCCACATAAAGTATCATATCATTTGCAAAGAGTGATCGCTTGACTTCTTTGCTGATTTGGATGCCATTAATTTCTTCTTGTTGTCTGATTGCTGAGGCTAGGATTTCTACTTCTCTGTTGAATAGCAGTGGTGATAATGGACATCCCTGCCTTGTTCCTGACCTTAGCAGAAAAGCGCTCAGTTTTTCTCCATTGAGAATGATATTCGCTGTGGATTTCTCATAGATGGCTTTGATGATATTGAGGTATGTACCCTCTATCCCTACAGTTTGAAGAGTCTTGATCAAGAAAGGGTGCTGTACTTTGTCAAATGCGTTTTCAGCATCTATTGAGAGTATCATGTGGTTCTTATTCTTTCTTTTATTAATGTATTGTGTCACATTGATTGATTTGCAGATGTTGAACCAAACTTGCAGGCCTGGAATAAATCCCATTTGGTCATGGTGAATAAACCTTTTAATGTACTGTTGAATTCTATTGACTGATATTTTGGTGAGAATTTTTGCATCTGTTTTCATCAAGGATATTGGTCTGTAATTCTCTTTTTTTGATGGGATCTTTGTCTGGTTTGGGGATCAAGGTAATGCTGGTCTCATAAAATAAGTTTGGAAGTTTTCCTTCCATTTTTGTTTTTTGGAACAGTTTTAGGAGAATAGGAATTAATTCTTTAAATGTTTGGTAGAATTGCCCTGGGAAGCTGTCTGGCCCTGGGCTCTTGTTTGTTGGGAGATTTTTGAGGACTGCTTCAATCTCCTTACTGGGTATGGGTCTGTTTAGGTTTTCTATTTCTTCCTGGTTCAGTTGTGATCATTTATATGTCTCTAGGAATTCATCCATTTCTTCCACATTGTCAAATTTGCTGGCGTATAGTTGCTCATAATATGTTCTTATAATTGTTTGTATTTCTTTGGGGTTGGTTGTCTTTCATTCATGATTTTATTTATTTGGGTCCTTTCTCTTTTCTTTTTAATAAGTCTGTCCAGGGGTTATCAATCTTATTAATTCTTTCAAAGAACCAGCTCCTAGTTTCATTGATTTGTTCTATTGTTTTTTTTTGGTTTCTATTTCATTGATTTCCACTCTGATCTTTATTACTTCTCTTCTCCTGCTGGATTTAGGCTTTCTTTTCTGTTCTTTCTGCATGCAGCTCCTTTATGTGTAGGGTTAGATTATGTACGTGAGACCTTTCTTGTTTCTTGAGAATATCTGAAAATATGCCGGGAATGATTCCAGTCTTTTGGTACCAGTTGAGACCTGATTTGTGACCCAGGATGTGATCTATTCTGAAGAATGTTCCCTGTGCACCTGAGAAGAATGTGTATTCTGTTGCTTTGGGATGGAATGTTCTGAATATATCTGTGATGTCTATCTAGTCCAGTGTGTCATTTAAGGCCTTTATTTCCTTGTTGATCTTTTGCTTGGATGATCAGTCCATTTCAGTGAGGGGGCTGTGAAAGTCCCCTATTATTATTGTATTGGTATTGATGTGTTTCTATGATTTTGTTATTGATTGGTTTATGTAGGTGGCTTCTCCCATGTTAGGGGCATAGATATTTAAAATTGTTAGATTTTCTTGTTGGACAGACCCTTTGAGCATGATATAGTGTCCTTCCTCATCTCTTATTATAGTCTTTGGCTTAAAATCTAATATATCAGATATAAGGATTGCTACCCCAGCTTTCTTTTGATGTCCATTAGCATGATAAATTATTTTCAACCCCTTCACTTTAAATCTGGAGATGTCTTTGGGTCTAAAATGAGTTTCCTGTAGACAGCATATTGGTGTATTTTGTTTTTTTATCCATTCTGATACTCTTTGTCTTTGTTGGGGCATTTAGCCCATTTACCTTCAGGGTAACTATTGAGAGACATGAATTTAGTGCCATTGTATTGCCTGTAAGGTGACTGTTACTGTATATTGTCTCTGTTCCTTTCTGGTCTACTACTTTTAGGTTCTCTCATTGCTTATAGGACCCCTTTCAATGTTTCCGATAGAGCTACTTTGGTGTTTACAAATCTCTTTTAGTTTTTCTTTGTCCTGGAAGCTTTTTATCTCTCCTTCTATTTTCAAAGATAACCTAGCTGGATATAGTATTCTTGGCTGCATGTTTTTCTCATTTATTGCTCTGAATATACCATGCCAATTCTTCCTGGCCTGCCAGGTCTCTGTGGATAAGTCTGCTGCCAATTTAATATTTTTACCAGTGTATGTTATAGACTTTTTGTCCTGGGCTGCTTTCAGAATTTTCTCTTTGTCACTAAGATTTGTAAGTTTTACTATTAGATGATAGGGTGTGGACCTATTCTTATTTATTTTGAGGGGGATTCTCTGCGGCTCCTGGATTTTGATGTTTGTTTCCTTTGCCATATTAGGAAAATTCTCTATAATAATTGGCTCCAATATACCTTCTGCCCCCCTCTCTCTTTCTTCTTCTTCTGGAATCCCAGTTATTCTAATATTGTTTTGTCTTATGGTATCACTTATTTCTCAAATTCTCCACTCGTGGTCAAGTAGTTACTTGTCTCTCTTTTGGTCAGCTTCTTTCTTCTCCATTATTGGGTCTTCTATAACTCTAATTCTCTCTTATGCCTCATTTGTCCTAGCAGTAAGAGCCTCCATTTTTTATTGTACCTCATTAATAGCTTTTTTGATTTCAGCTTGGTTAGATTTTAGTTCTTTTATTTCTCCAGAAAGAGTTTTTATTTCTCCAGACAAGGTTTCACTAATATCTCCCATGCTTTTTTCAAGCCCAGCTAGCACCTTGAGAATCATCATTGAACTCTAGATCTGACATATTACCAACTTCTGTATTGATTAGGTCCCTAGCCTTTAGTACTGCCCCTTGTTCTTTTTTTTGTGGTTTGGTTTTCCGCCTTGTCATTTTAGCCAGATAAGATATATGAACGAGGGAATAAATACTAAAAGAGTGGCCAAGGCCCTAGAATAATGTGCATTAATCAAATCAGAAGAGACCCTATGTCATGGGGAGAAGAAAAGAGGTAAAGAGAAATTAAAAAAAATTTTTAAAAAAAGTATGTATTAGACTGGCGAATAGAACAGAGCCACCCACTAAGTTTTGTGAGTATTTTGGTCTCTTAGACGAAACTACCTCCCAAAATTTTAAAGAAAGAAAAACATATATATACACAAACTTACATATATACACAAAAAATATATACACAAAAACTTTTATACACACACACACACAAATAAGGATAAACATGATGAAGGGATGGAATATGACTATAAAGATGAAAATTTAAAAAAATTCTAAAATTGGAGTTGATAAATTGGTTGGGAAAAGAAAGGAAAAGAAAGTGGAGATAATTTGCTCAGACTCAAGACTAAACAAAGCCCTGTGCTAGATTTAGGGCATATTTTGATCTATTAGAAGAAGTTGTATCCCCAAATTTTAAAAGAAAAACCCTATGTGCATACAAAAAATAAAGTTAGATACAATGAGGGATAAAATATGACTATAATAATGAAGTTTCAAAAAGATTTTTTTAAAGAAAGGTATCGTTAAAATAAACCAGTTTAAAAAAAAAAATTAAAGGAGGAAAGAGGAAAGTTAAAAAAATAGAATAAGGAAAAAAATAAAAAAAATTTAACTCTGTAAGACTAAAGAATCATGGGGAGAAAGCCATGAATTCCATGCTTTGCTTTCCCCTCCTCTGGAATTCTGCTGTTCTCCTTGATCAGTGAGCTTGGTCTTGGCTGGAAATTCTTCCTCATCTTCTGGATGGAGGGGCCTGTTGTAGTGATTCTCAAGTGTCTTTGCTCCACCCTTGCCAGGGGCTGGGCTAAGTAATCAGCTCGGGTTTGCTTTTGGGAGCTTTTATACCCTGAATAGTTTCCCTGGAGCTCTGGAGGATGGGAATGAAAATGGCGGCCTTGCAAGCCCTAGTCCAGAGGAGCTGAGACCTCGGGTCCCCTCTCCTCTGTGCTCCCTCAGAGAAAAGCAGTCAGTCATTCTCATCTCCCTGGCTTCTGGCCACACTCTGAGCTCACCTGGCCTGTGATGGAGCATCTCTGTGTCTGGCACACAGCCCCACCTGGAGTCTCCAAAACCAGCAGATCCCTGCCACTCTTTCAGGGGGGGTGTCTCCCCAGATTTGCCACTTGTGGGATTCCCTGCTCAAAGAGTAGTGGTCTGACTGACACGGATCACAGTTTAAGGTAACCCTGATTTGAGAGCTCACTCCTCGGCTCGTCTCTGTAGCCAGCTTTCCTGCTTTATGATGCTCAGACATCCCTGATCCTTCTGTGACCCCATGGGACCTGAAACCATGCTGTTCCCACGAGGGCTCCACCCCTGTTCAGCCTCTGGAGTGATGTCGAGCAGACTTTTAAAGTTATGATTTTGTGCTCCATTGCTCTGCCACTTGCTGGGAGCCGGCCCCTCCCCCTGTGGTGTATCTGTCACTTCAGATTCACTTCTCCGCATGACCTTTTGGACAGTGGTCAATTTCTTGTTTCTAGAATTGCTGTTCTTCTTTTCTTCAATCTCCTGTTGGATTTGTAGGTGTTCGGAATGGTTTGATAAACTATCTAGCTGATCTCCTGCTACCTGATGTCATCTCAGCCTGCTACTCCTCCCCTTGACTCCCCCCCAAACGGGTCCTATTTTTTAAGCCACTCTGACAATCTGTGTCTTTAACTTCGTTTATATACATGATTTACATTTAAAGTAGTTTTTGAAATATTTGGATTAATAACAATCATATTTTCAACTGTATTGTATTCATTGCCAAAGGCTTATTTTCTGCCCTTATTTCAATTAAATATTTAATATTATTTCATTTTATTTCCTCTCTTTGTGTATCATTCATATTTCTTTAAAAATGTAAATGATTTCCTAGAGTTTTTATATACATTTTATAAATATTCTAAGTTGTTCTTTAAATAGCATTATTCTGCACCATGTGTAATATATGTACCTCATAACAGTGTTCTCTTAATTCCTTCCTTTCTATCTTGTGATATTACTGTCATTCATTTAATTTATTCTTATTTAGTAGTCACCCAATGTGTTGTTATTTTTTCCCAATGCATTTTTATTATGGACATTATTTTAAATAAGAAGTTATTGTATACATCAATTAAGAATAAGAAAAATAAAAGACTATTTCAGCTGTCATTTATTCTTTGTTGCTTTTCTTTTCTTTATATAAATCTGTATTGCTAACATAGCATTTCCTTCTCCTACAGAACATCTGTTAATATTTCTGGCATTAGCTAGCAATGAATTCTCTCAGTTTTTATTTGATTTAACAAGTATTTTTCCTATAGTTTTGAATAATAAATTTTGCTGTGTAAGGAAGTCCAGGTTGGTGGTGTTTTTCTTTTAATTCTTTAAATACTTTACTCTCCTTGCTCCCATGGTCTCTCATGAGAAATTCACTAAAATTTTTTGAACATTTTTATCATTTTTTTATTGTTTAGGTTAGTCACCATACAATATGTCATTAGTTTTGATGTAGTGTTCCAAGATTCATTGTTTACATATAACACCTAGTACTCCATGCAATAGGTACCCTCCTTAATACCCACCACCAGGCTCACCCACCCCCCTCTCCTCTCAAACCTTCAGTTTGTTTCTCCCAGTCCACAGTCTTTTGTGGTTCCTCTCCCACTCCAATCACTAAAATTCTTATTCTTGTTCTGGTATAGTTAAGGTGCTTTTGTTTCCTTTTGGTTTCTTTAAACATTTTTCCCTTTGCCTGTGATGTTCTGCAGTTTTAATATGATAGAGTTTAAAATTTTTTTTCTATTTGTTCTGCTTAATGTCTTCTGAGTTTCCTGAATCTGTGGATTAGTGCCTACCATTAATTTTAGAAAGTTCTTAGACATTGTTATTTCGAATATTTCTTCTACTCTGTTTTTTTCTTTCTGTTATTCCACTTAGACCTATGTTACATCTTTCAAAATTGTCTCACACTTTTTGAGTGTACTGTTCTTTTGTTTTTCATTTTTTTTCTTTCTGCATTTTAATTTGAGAAGTATCTGTTGACCTGCTTTGAAGCTCACTGATTCTTTCCTCATCTATGTCGAGTCTCTTGGTGACCACACCAAAGACATTCTTCATTTCTGTTAGTGTTTTTGACTTCTGGCATTTCCTTTTGATTCTTTCTCAGAATTCCCATCTTTCTGATTGAGTTACCATCTATATTTGGATGTTGTCTACTTTTTCCATTAGAGCCCTTAAAATAGTAAATATAGTTATTTTAAATTCCCTGACTGAGAATTCCAACATAACTGAATCTTGTTCTGATGCTTACTTTGTACTTCAGGCTGATTTCCCCCATCTTGCTGGGCCTTTTAATTTTTTGTTGAAAGCTAGACATACTGTTTTAGGTAATAGGAATCATATTAGATTTCTATTGCTGCTATGACAAAGTACCACAAACTTAGTAACTTAAAACAACACAAATTTATTATCTTATAATTCTGGAGGTCAGACATCCAAAACATGTCTCTGTGGGCTAAAATCAAGGTATCCACTTTCCTTTGTGGACATTCTAGGGGAAAATGAGAAGCCCTTTCTAGCTTCCAGGGTCTACCTGCATTCAGTGGCTTGTGGCACTTATTCCACCATCAAAGTCTGCAACTTCTGGTTAAATCCTTTTTCAGGCTGGCATCTTTTTAGTTCTTGCACTCTACTTCCGACTTGCACTTAGCCTTATGATTATATGGGCCCATTTGGAAAATCCAGGATAATGTTTTCCTCTCACGGTCAGTTGACTGGCAATGTTAATTTCATTTGTAACTTTAATTCTCCTTTTCTGTGTAACCTAATATATTCATAGGTTCTGAATTAAGACACGAACATCTCTGGGGATGGGAGATGCGTTATTTTTCTTTCCATAGGAAATGAAGTCAGTAAGCCTCTGGTTGGAAGATTTATGGTTATCTGGCTAAGAGTTGGGCTTTGTTCAGTATTTTCTGAAGTTATAGGTGCCAGGGGCTTCAGATTTCTCTTGTGTGGTTTTTTTTTGTTTTGTTTTGTTTTGTTTTTTCCCTTTGCTCCCCTCCTGAGTTTGACCTCCAGTAACCCTATTATTCTCTGCTAATAACTTCTGACCTAGATATCCAGGAAACTCTTTCAACATCTCTTCTTCCAATTAAAGAGCATCCATTTTATGAATGCCCTCAATTTCTCTAAGTCTTCTATAGACCACTCTTCCATGTCTTCATAAGTTCTTCACTTGGTTTTCCTATACCCATCCACTGCTGTTCTCTTCTTGTGTAGTACAACCATGATTCATTTTGTGTTTTCCTTTCTCACCTTTAAGTTCCAGGGTAATTTACATAAATGAAAGTTTATACTTCTAACCCAAACTGAGTTTTTAGAACCAGTTTCAACCCCTATCTGAATTTAGCTTACTCCCTCTCCCATGGCATCTACAATATTTCAGTATTGTAAGTATGTTGTGTCTCTCTTTAACCCCTCTTGTTTTCAGTCTTTTTTCTTTCTTTCTTTTTCTTTCTTTCTTTCTTTCTTTTTTTCGTCTTTATTGAAATTAGTTTAGATGACATATACTGTATTATCAGTTTCCGGGGTAGAATTTAGTGATTCGTCAGTTGCATATCAGACCCAGTACTCATTTAATCAACTGCCCTCTTTAAGGCCCATAAGCCAATTATCTCTTCTATGCCACATCCCATTCACATTACATCCAACAATCATCCATTTTTCCCCCTGTACTTAAAAGTCTCTTTATCATTTGTCTCCCTCTCTGATTTCATCTTGTTTTATTTTTTCCTCCCTTCCCTATGATCCTCTGTTTTGTTTCTTAAATTTACCAGTTCATCTGTGGATGGACATCTGGATTCTTGCCACAGTTTGGCTATGGTGGACATCGCTGCTATAAACATTCAGGTGCACATGCCCCTTCAGATCACTACATTGGTATATTTGGGGTAAATCCCTAGTAATACAATTGCTAGGACATAGGGTAGCTCTATTTTCAACTTTTTGAGGAACCTCCATACTGCTTTCCAGAGTGGCTAGACCAGTTTGTATTCCCAACAGTGTTATTCTCATCCTTGCCAACATCTATCCTTTCCCGATTTGTTAATTTTAGCTGCTCTGACTGGTGTGAAATGGTATCTCATTGTGGTTTTGATTTGTATTTCCCAGATGCCGAGTGATGTTGAACACTTTTTCATGTGTCTGTTGGCCATTTGTATGTCTTCTTTGGAGAAATGTCTGCTCATGTATTCTGCCCATTTCTTTTTTTTTTAATATTTTATTTATTTATTTGATAGAGAGAGATCACAAGTAGGCAGAGAGGCAGGCAGAGAGAGAGGGAAGCAGGCTCCTTGCTGAGCAGAGAGCCCGACGTGGGACTTGATCCCAGGACCCCGAGATCATGACCTGAGCCGAAGGCAGCGGCTTAACCCACTGAGCCACCCAGGTGTCCCTATTCTGCCCATTTCTTGATGGGATTTTTTGTTTCTTGGGTATTGAGTTCTTTGGGGTGATAAGTTCTTTATCAATTTTGGATACTAGCCCTTTGTCTGATAAGACATTTGAAAATATCTTCTCCCATTCCCCAGGTTACTTTTTAGTTTTGTTGAATATTTTCTTTGTTGTGCAAAAGCTTTTTTTTTTAACCCACTGAGCCACCCAGGCGCCCCCCCCCTTTTTTAAAATTTATTTATTTGACAGACAGAGATCAGAAGTAGGCAGAGAGGCAGGCAGAGAGTACAAAAGCTTTTTATCTTGATGAGGTCCCATAGTTCATTTTTGCTTTTGTTTCTCTTGCTTTTGGAGATGTGTCTAGTATGAAGTTTCTGTGCTGAGGTCCAAGAGGTTCCTGCCTGTGTTCTAGGATTTTGATGGATCCCTGTCTCACATTTAGGTCTTTCATCCATTTGGAGTTGATTTTTGTGTATGGTGTAAGAAAATGGTCCAGTTTCATTCTTCTGCATGTGGCTGTCCAATTTTCCCAGCACCACTTGTTGAAGAGACTGTCTTTTTTCCATTGGGTATTCCTTCTTGTCTTGTCAAAGAGAAGTTGGCCAAAGAGTTGAGGGTCCGTTTCTGGGTTTTCTGATCTGTTCCATTGATCTGTGTGTCTGTTTTTGTGCTGGCACCATAATGTCTTGATGATTACTGCTTTGTAATATAGCTTGAAGTCCAGCATTGTAATGCTTTGAGCTTTGGTTTTCTTTTTGGACATTGCTTTGGCTGTTTGGGGTCTTTTCTGGTTCCATGCAAATTCTAGGACAGTTTGTTCCAGTTGTGTGAAAAGTGCTGATGGTATTTTAATAGGGACTGCTTTGAATGTGTAGATTGCTTTGGGTAATATAGACATTTTAACAGTATTTGCTCTTCCAATCCATGAGCATGGAATGGTTTTCCATTTCTTTGTGCCTTCCATGAGTGTTCTATAGCTTTCTGAGTACAGATCCTTTGCCTCTTTGGTTAGGTTTATTCCTAGGTATCTTATGGTTTTGGGTGCTATTGTAAATGGGATCAACTCCTTAATTTCTCTGTCTTCTGTCTCATTGTTGGTATATAGAAAGGCAACTGATTTCTGTGCATTGATTTTATATCCTGACACCTCACAGAACTCCTGTATGAGTTCAAACAATTTTGAGATGGAGTCTTTTGAGTTTTCCATGAAGAGTATCTTGTCATCTTTGAAGGCTGAGAGTTTGAATTTTTCTTTGTGTATTTGGATTATTTGTTTTTGTTGTCTGATTTTAAGGCTATGACTTCCAGTACTATATTTAACAATAGTGGTGAGAGTGGACATCCTTGTCATGTGCTTTGACTTTAGTTAAAAGAGCTCTGTTTTACCCGTTGAGGATGGTATTTGCTGTAGGCTTTTCTTAGATGGCTTTTATGATATTGAGATATGTATCCACTATCCCTATACTGTGAAGGATTTTAATCAAGAAAGGATGCTTTATTTTGTCAAATGCTTTTTCTGCCTCAGTTGAGAGGGTATCATATCTTTCTTCTCCTTTCTTTTATTAATATAGTATACCACATTTAGTTGTGGATGTAAACCATGCTTTCAGCCCAGGAATAAATCCTACTTGGTTGTAGTGAATTATCCTTTAACTGTACTGTGGGATCCTATTGACTAGTATCTTGGTGAGAATTTTTGCATCCGTGTTCATCAGGGATATTGGTCTGTAATTTTTTCTTTTGGTGGGGTCTTCAGTTTGGGGATCACAGTAATGTTGGCCTCGTAAAATGAGTTTGGAAGTTTTCCTTCCCTTTCTATTTTTTGAAACAGTTTCAGAAGAACAGGTATTAATTTTTCTTTAAATGTTTGGTAGAATTCCCCTAGGAGGCCATCAGTCTCTGGATTCTTGTCTGTTGGGAGATTTTTGATTACTGAATCAATTTTCTTGCTTGTTTTGTGTCTATTCAGGTTTCCTATTTCTTTCTGTTTCAGTTTTTGTAGTTTTTCAGTGTCTAGGAATGCTTCCATTTCTTCCTGATTGCCTAATCGGCTAGCATACAGTTGTTCATAATATATTCTTATAATTGTATTTCTTCATCATTGGTTGTGATCTCTCCTTTTTCATTCATGATTTTATTTGGGTCCTTTCCCTTTTCTTCTTGATAGTCTGGCTACAAGTTTATCAATCTTAGTAATTCTTTCAAGGAGCCAGTTCCTAGTTTTTTTGATCTGTTCTGTTTTTTTTTTTTTTTTAAATTTCTGTGTCATTGATTTTTGCTCTAATCTTTATTATTTCTCTTCTCCTCCTGGTTTTTAGGCTTTATTTGCTCTATATTTCTAGCTCCTTTATGTATAAAGTTGTGTAGTTGAGGCTTTTCTTATTTCTTGAGGAAGACTTGTATTGCTATGTAATTCCCTCTTAGGGCCACCTTTGTTGCATCCCAAATGTTCTGAATGGTTGTGTTTTCATTTTTGTTTGCCTCCAAGTATTTAAAAAAATTCTTTAATTTCCCAGTTCATCTATTCATACTTTAGTAGGATGCTCTTTAATCTTCATGTATTTTTGGTCCTTCCCAATTTTCCCTTTGGTTGACTTCCAGTTTTAAAGCACTGTGGTCTGAATATGCATGGTATAATCTCATTCTTTTTATGCCAGTTGAGACTTGATTTGCAACCCAGTATGTGATCTATTCTGGAGAATGTCCCATGTGCACTTGAGAAGAATGTGTATTCTGCTGCTTTAGGATGAAATGCTCTGTATATATCTGTGAAGTCCATCTGATCCAGTGTGTCATTAAAGCCTTTGATTATTTCTTGATATTCTGCTTAGATGATCTGTCCATTACTGTGAGTTTGATATTAAAGTCCCCTACTATTGTATTATTATCAATGAGTTTCTTTAATTTTGTTATAGTTTGGTCTATATGTTTGGCTGCTCCCATGTTAGGGGCACAAATATTTACAACTGTTAGATCTTCTTATTGGATAGACCCTTTAATTATAATTTAGTGTCCTTCTTCATTTCTTATTAGTGTTTGGTTTAAAATCAAGTTTGTCTGATACAAGGATGGCTACTTCAGCTTTCTTTTTGATGTCCATTGGAGTGATAAATAGTTCTCCACCTCCTCACTTTACATCTGGATGTGTCTTTGTGTCTAAAATGAGTCTATTTTAAGAAGCATATCAATGGGTCTTGTGTGTGGTTTGTCCTCCCCATTCTGATACCCTGTGGCTTTTGATTGGAGCATTTAGTCCATTTACATTCGGAGTAGTTATTGAAAGATAAGATTTTAGTGCCAATGTGTTATCTGTAATGCCATTGTTCCTATAGATTGTCTCTGTTCCTTTCAGGTCTGTTACTTTTGAGACTCTCTGCTCAAAAGATCCCCTGTAACATTTCCTGCAGGGCTGGTTTAGTGTTCACAAATTCCTTCATTTTTTGTTCTTCTTAGATACTTTATCTCTCCTACCCTGAATGACAACCTTGCTGGGTAAAGTGTTCTGGGATGCATATTTCTCCCATTTAGCACATTAAATATATCATGCTAGTCCTTTCTGGCCTGCTAGGTCTCTGTGGACAGATTTGCTGCCAGCCTTATGTTTCTTGTAGGTTAAGGACCTCTTGTCCCAATCTGCTTTCAGGATTTTCTCTTCATCTTTGAAATTTGGAAACTTACTATATTATGTTGAAGTATTGATGTGTTTTTATTGATTTATGGGGGGTCCTCTGTGCCTCCTGACTTAAATGCCTGTTTCCTTTCCCATACTAGAGAAGTTCTAATCTATAATTTGTTCATCTAAACGTTCTGCCCCTCTCTTCTGTTTCTCATCATCTGTGACCCCTATTATCTGGATATTATTTTGCTTTATGGAATCACTGAGTTCTCTAAGTCTCCCTTCACAATCCAGTAATTCTTTTTCTCTCTTCTTCTCAGCTTCCTTATTTTCCATCATATTATCATCTATATCACTTACTTGCTCTTCTACCTCATCCATCCTCATTTTTATAGCTTCCATTTCTGACTCTCTCTCAGTATTAATATTTTTACTTTCAGTCTTGACTAGATTTTAGTTTTTTATTTCTCTAGTAAGGGATCCCTAGTGTTTTCTATCCTTTTCTCAAGCCCAGCTAGTCTCTTTATAATCATTCTTCTAAATCCTAGTTCAGACATCTTAGTTATATTCATATTGATTAAACCCTTGGCAATGAGTACTACCTCTTGTTCTTTCTTTTGGGGTAAAATTCTCCATCTCATCCTTTTGTCCAGAGAGTAATAGAAGAAAGAAAGAGCAAAAATAACAGTAATAAGGGTAATGGGAAAGGTGGGGGAGGAGAAAAGAAAAAAGGAACCAGGAAAAAAAATACAAAGCAAGAAAAAAACAAACAGAACAAAACAAAACAAAAACTAGGTCCTTGGTATGTTTCACTCTGCTTGTTACAAGAAACTAGATCCCAAAATAAGAAAGAAAATTTATATGTATGCCAAAGTGAAATAAAATAAAATGCAATGAGAGGAAACAAAAGTTAAAAATCATGTATCTATGTTGTATACATAAAAATACAAATTAAAAAAATAAAAGAATTGAAAAAATAAGAAAATAAATGAAAAATAATACTGAAAGACTAAAGAATAAGGAAAATAATGAATGCATATACTTCTTAAAATCTTTGGTGCTCTCCATGATCTGTAACCTTGGTGAGCCATTTTTTTGTGCTGGTCTTCTGCGGAGGGGCCTGTCATGCTGATTCACAGGTTGATTTGCCCCAGTAGATATGCATCTCCAGTGCACAGGGAGATCGGCTTTGGATTCCATTTTATGGCACTGTTGTGCTCCCTGATGGCTTTTAGCACCCATGGGCAGATGAAAATGGCCCCACCTATTTTCTGTCCCTGAAGTTAAAGTTTCCTACCCCCTACTCTTGAGTAAGGCGTCAAAGAAAAGCAATCAATAGCTCTTGTTTCCCTGATTTCTGTCAGAACTCTGTGTTCACCCAGCTCATGAACAAGTTTTTTTAAAAATCTAGGTATGCAAGTGAGTTTCCAAACTGCAAATTTTACGATTCCTGTGACATGGACCTGTGTTATTCCTCCTAGGAAAGTATGGGTCTTCCTACACTTCTGCCTTTTGCTGGACCCCTGACAGGAAAGTGGTTGCAGGAGTGTGGAGTGGTTTGCAGTTTACTGCAACACAGAGCAGAAAGTTGGCACTTGGACTTGCTGTTTTCAACCAGCTTCCTCACTCTTGTGCTTGGGAATTCTGCCACAGTCAGGCACCCCCATTCTTCTTGTAATCCCAGGGATACTGAGACCACACTTTCATACCTGGAATTCTGCCCCACTTTGCCACCTGAGCACCTTTAAGTCAGGGACTTACCCCACCATTGCAGACTTCTTAAAGGGCCAATTTTTGTGCTCTGCTCCTTATAACACTTTGTAGTAACCTCCTTAAGCAGGCTCCCTCCCTCCACCATACCCTCAGATATCTCCCTGGAGCCAAGTCTTTACACCTTGTACCTTCCAAAAAGTGTTTGTCTTTTTACTTGTAGAGTTACAGCATTTCTCTTCTCAGATCTCTGACTGATTTTGCAAGTGTTTAGAATGATTGGATAACTATCTATCTGTACTTGAGGCACCAGACAAATTTAGGGTCCCCTACTCCTCTCCCATCTTAACTCCACCCCCCATCTTAATATATAGCCTATCATGTCTTATGACAAAAATTGGAGCCTTCAGTTAAAAACTCCCTCACTTTCTCTGCTTCTCCATTATTGACTCAGACATGGCATTCAATTAACAAGGAAGAGTAAGATCTAGTCCCTACATTTAAGGAAGTTTAAAAACTTATATGCTCAAGTACAAAATGAGTGCTCTATGCAACAGGTGCTCAAGTTTGAAACGGTAACAAAAATCAAAACTTTAAATGTATTATTTTCTTTTATGCATACAATGACTTAGAAAGTAAGTATAATTATTACCTCTATTGCATAAATGAATGAACTAAGACCCAGAGATATAATGTAATTTGATAGAGATGATGAATGAAAGAATGGTAGAATCAGGGTTTCCAATCATGTCTGTCTTATGAAAACTAATAGACTCTTTTATGAACTAGGTATAATACTATATTATGTTGACTCTGTTCTAGACCCCTTCTATGGGTTGTCACAAACCTCTGAACGAATGTGAAAATAGGCAAGCATTGCCAGCAGTGGGCTACAGAATTAACTTTAATCTTATTCAGAACTCAGTAAAGCATATGTCTGTCTTTTCCCTATCCTGGATTCCTGATTTCTAGGGTTTCTTTCTAAGCAGCAAAGTGAAAATAGATCAGGGGAGATAAGATAGCCATGTAATTATGTGATTTGTTTTTAACTCTGCCTTGAACCAGTAGCAAGGAAACAAAATAAAACAAACACAAAATTTCAGCAGTAGCTAGAAAGTTTCTCAAGCAAACAGGCTAAAATCCATCCTTTATTTCTTACAGAAGTCACTTTATTTCATTTGTTGGCATTATTCTTTGTCAGGAATGTGAGCTCTTCCCCCTAGCTTCTCATGATAGAAGCCTACTTGGCTATGTGAGTTCCTTCTACTTTTTACTTCTTATTTCAATTGCATGTGTTTTTTTCTTAATATTTTATTACCATTATTATAAAGTGAGGTTCTCCTTTCACAAATATCTGAAATAGGAAATATATACAGTACATCCTTGACCAATACCTGTGTGTATATCTGAATAGAATCCCATTATGCTCATGACTACCTTCATAACTATGAGTTATAAACAAACAAAAAGAAAAGCAAACCACTGGATAGTACAGCCTATCTTCTCTTCTTGTTTTGACTGTTTACTCCCCAGTTTTGTCTGACCTGAATATTTCTTCCTTAATTTATGATTTTGCTCTATTTCTATTAGCCAACTTGATCTTCCTCTCATCTTTCCCCATCGATTATCCTTCTGATCAATACTTGAAGCATCATCTTAGAGTGCATAAACCATCTTTTAATTGAAACTTATACCCTTATGAGGGCTTCAATAATTCTTATATTTTTTTAGTGTTTTTATCTACATATCAGTTAATATAGAATATAGTATTAATTTTAGGTGTACAGCGCTTCTTTTGTCGTGACAGCTTAATTTTTTTTCAAAAAAAATTTTTTTTTCTCAG
This sequence comes from Mustela lutreola, assembly GCF_030435805.1. Classification (NCBI taxonomy): domain Eukaryota; kingdom Metazoa; phylum Chordata; class Mammalia; order Carnivora; family Mustelidae; genus Mustela; species Mustela lutreola. Next base: position 56,405,072 of record NC_081299.1, read on the forward strand.
TAGCAGAGACCTGAGACTTTTTCATTGCCTTTCAAAGTACTTACCATTCAAACTTCCTTATGTTAAGGGACAAGGGACCATTGTCTTTAATATGCCATTCAAATATATCACAATTCCCATCAACCATCTCTGTGTCAATTTTAAACAATGGCCTTTATTTTATTTACTGCTGATGTAGGTAACACTTCTAAGTATAGTTTTAAACATGTGCCTGTGGGGCATAAAAAGAAAAGTGATGCCGCACATAAAATCTCAAATATATTTCTAAGATCATCAGAGTTGTCTTTTGGAAAAAGGAGTATGATTCCCTGGATTAAATATAAGTATAAATTTATAAAATATCATGAAGTTATCACTGGGCCTGTAATTATTATTGTTAAAAGGATTTAGAAAAATATTATTCAAATACTTAATCTTTCTCTTCCTTCCAGTATGTGTGTGAAAAGTTCTCCTTCAAGCTCTTTGGAGAGTGTGACTCACTTATGAAACTTCTAAAATTGAACAAAATTTTCAAATACAAAGTGATCCAGTTTATTGTCACTCCTATTATTGAAATTAATTGCCATTTCAAAATCTCAGGCCTGTTAGATCTTTTGCTTTTCACATTAAGCAAAATATATTCTGAGTAGAAACCGCCTAAAACAATATTAAGGAATGACTACTGTAGGAAAACTGTAGGAAAACTAATCTTAGAGGAGTCAAGAAAGCCCTGAAATCCCTGAAAAATCCCTGAACTCCCAAAACAACTTTAAAAAATAATGGCTTTCAAACAGAAGAACATTGTCTACTCAGGGAAAGCCCATGAATGTGTAGAGTTAATAACTGATGACAAAACTAGGTTTTTAGTTGTTGTTGTTTTGTTTGTTTTTCTACCAATTCTCTCTCATATGGAATTGTTTTGTGTAATAAGAATGGATTCAGAAGTTTACTGTTTATAAAGAGAGGGAAAGCCTGGGGCAACATCCCCTTAAGATGGGTAAAGGGATAGAAGGACTGATTGTTTTGAGATGGGGAGTATGTGTTGCTAAGAATAACAAACAACTCCTTCATGATAACCTAGGTTCACATTTTATTTAAGGTTCCTTTACTGTGGGGGTACAGTTTAAGAAGTTTATTGTCTCAATTCTAGAAGACTCCAAAAGAGAGTGACCATATTTTACTTTGGCAACTCTGTACAATGTGTGTGTGTGTGTGTGTGTGTGTGTGTGTGTATACACATACAATTCTTATTGATTTGTGATGCTTAGCAATATGTGACCCAACAAGAAGACTTTAAATATATAATCATTCTGGCTTTTAGGGTCTTACACTTAGACCGAAGCAGAAGCTAAATTTGGTAGTTTTCTAATAAAAAAGGTGGGTAGGTCCCCAAAGTGCATTACTGATGTGGTTGACAATGTTTTATAAGAATGCTTAGCTTAGTGTTCCTTCTTGTAGGCACAGTTATCTTTCATGAAAGTTAGGCACAGTGGTAAAAAAAAAAAAAGGGTGGAAGTGTGTGGTGTGAAATTAAATGGTTCAAATTAATCAGGGATTGGAAAAAGTGCAAATGGAAAAGTATAATATTCTCAAAGGGCATCTAGCATTCTTGAGACTTACCTGAACTAGCTGCATAATTTGCCTAATTCACATTCATAAATTAGTGGAAGAGGTCTGATAGAATACAGGATTTGGAACCAGAGAATCCTGAGCTGGAATACCAATTTTTCTATTTATCAGTAAAAAGACCTTAAAAAAGTAAATAATCTTTCTAAGCAATATTCTCATCTGTGAAAGAAAAATAATGAGTACTTCCTTGAGTTTTTATATGGGACATTAAAATACATGCAAAACTTCAAGTACCTATCTCACAGTAGGCATTTAGAAATATTATTTACATTTCTCTTACTGCCAGAGAAAATATGGTTATGTGTGGTATTGCTTTATTTTAGTGTCTCAATTTTGAGGCTCTTAGGGTTTGTCATTTTAAGGAAATTGAATTCTTAAAATTGAATTTCTCAAGGGATTTCTGATAGTCAATGGCATGCACCTAAATTTGAATCTTCTAATACATCCTCCAAAACTATAAAAATGAGGTAGATCAGGGATTAGCAGGCTTATTCTGTAAAGGGACCAGATACTAAATGTTTTTGGCTTTGTGGACCACAGCGTCTCTGTTGCAACTATTTTATGCTCCTATTGTAGTGTGAAACCAGCCATAAAAAATACATCAACAAATAAACATGTCCATGTGTTTTCTTTCAAAAACAGGTGATGAACTAGATTTGGCCAGGGAATCATAGTTGGCCAGTTACTGAAGTAGAAGAACAAATATAACCACACAAATTCCATATCTTTACTATAATTATATGCCAGAGAAATGACATATTTCAAAATGCCCCTAAGTAGAAAAATAAACATCAGTTTTCAGTGGAGCTATTTCTCAGATCTCTACCACAAGCCTTCGCAGAGAGCAAGATGTGACCAGAAAAACTGTAGAAGAGAAAAGAGGGAAATGAAGGGCTTAAAATTGAACTAAAATCAACAGCAGAAAGAGAAAGTCAGTCTCTGTAAGCAAATACTGAAAAACAAGTTCTGGTAATTTTGAGTATTAATTACAAGAAGGGTATGTACAGGTAAGGGGGGTCTCTAAGGAGGCATCTTTGGAAGGACAATACTTGGGAAAGGTAGAAGAAAAAGGAAAGAAGAGGCATATTTTGGAAAGTGCATGGAAAAGAGAAAAGGAGCCAGAGGAGGAAATTTATGATCCTGGAAAACAAAAGAAAAATTTAAATAATTGAAGGACATAACTCCTCAAAAAAGAGGCATCTATTAAAGAAACTGCATGTTAGATCACTGACAGAAAAGTATTCTTAAATTAGGAAGCTTTTAAACCAACCCAAACTATCAGTCTGTTCTCAGAATTGCAAAAATATGAGTTTTATAGTACAAAGCTACTACAAGAAAAAAATAGAATATATGAATAAAAGTTTTTTCAGATGAAGAAAATCCCATTCCAATCAACCAGGAGGCAGAAAATAACTGCAGTATGTAATTCCATATTGAAGCATACATCATCAAATAAGCACATGAAGAAATAGCTTATATCTGATATCTAACAATGCAGCAAAAAAAATGAACAAAAACCATAAATAAATCAAGAATTGATTGTTCAGCAAAAAAAAAAAAAAAAAAAAAGTAATGCCAAAATGATACCAGAATTGAAGACTGAATTAGAAGATACCTGGAAGGAATAGATTTGAATAAAAAGCATAATTTACTCTTAATAAATTCAGAAAATAATAATAAAATAAAATTGTTAGAAGTAAAGCTTTAAAATTAATGCAATCAAGGAAGATCCAACATTGGAATCCATGAAGATGAAAACTCAAACACTGAAACAGGACTCATGTTTAAAATTCTATTACAAGAAAAGTTTTCTAGAATTAAAAAAAAAATATATATTTTAAGTATCTACTGATGCCTCGGAAAATTTTTCCAGAATTGTCAACTCTGATATGTACTGGTGTGAAACTAATAATTATAATAACAACATTCTCAGGGCCTCTAGAAAAGCAACATGTAAATCAAGCCATCAAAGGAACATCATTTGGAAGAAATTCAAACAAAGAAATTGTAAACCAAGGATATTATATTCATCCAAGTTGTCCTTGAAATGTCATGGCCATATCAAAATAGTAGACATGCAATGACTCAAGGGATATTGAATACTTTAATCCTTTTTGGGCCAAATAACTAGAGAGAGATCTTTATCCAACCAAAAACTAACTAGAGAAATTTCAGCCAAAGGAGATTTTTAATTTAAAATATAAGAATAATACATCCAGATGGCCAACTGACACATGAAAAAGTGCTCCATATCACTCAGCATCAGGGAAATACAAATCAAAACCACAATGAGATATCACCTCACACCAGTCAGAATGGATAAAATCAACAAGTCAGGAAATGACAGATGTTGGCGAGGATGCGGAGAAAGGGGAACCCTCCTACACTGTTGGTGGGAATGCAAGCTGGTGCAACCACTCTGGAAAATATCATGGAGGTTCCTCAAAATGTTGAAAATAGAACTGCCCTATGACCCAGCAATTGCACTGTTGGGTATTTACCCTAAAGATACAAACGTAGTGATCCAAAGGGGCACGTGCACCCGAATGTTTATAGCAGCAATGTCCACAATAGCCAAACTATGGAAAGAACCTAGACGTCCATCAACAGATGAATGGATCAAGAAGATGTGGTATATATACACAATGGAATACTATGCAGCCATCAAAAGAAATGAAATCTTGCCATTTGCGACAACATGGATGGAACTAGAGCATATTATGCTTAGCGAAATAAGTCGAGCAGAGAAAGACAATTATCATATGATCTCCCTGATATGAGGAAGTGGTGATGCAACATGGGGGCTTAAGTGGGTAGGAGAAGAATCAATGAAATAAGATGGGATTGGGAGGGAGACAAACCATAAGTGACTCTTAATCTCACAAAACAAACTGAGGATTGCTGGGGGAAGGGGGGTTGGGAGAAGGGGGGTGGGGTTATGGACATTGGGGAGGGTATGTGCTTTGGTGAGTGCTGTGAAGTGTGTAAACCTGGCGGTTCACAGACCTGTACCCCTGGGGATAAAAATATATGTTTATAAAAAAAATAAAAAAAAATAAGGAAATAAAAAGAATAATAAAAGTGAAGATGAGTAGAAGAATGATGTATAAATATTATGTGCTTAGAAAGTGAAAATAATAGGTGTGCCTGGGTGGCTTGGTCAGTTAGGTGGCTGCCTTCAGCTCAGGTCTTGAACCCAGAGTCCTGGGCATTGGGCTCCCAGCTCAGTGGAAAGAGAGCCCAATTCTCCCTCTCCCTCTGCCTGCCTCTCTGCCTACATGTGCTCTTTCTCTGTCAAATAAATAAATCATATCTTTAAAAGCAAAAGAATGAAAATACTAGAACTTAAAGGAAGAAAGGAGAGGTAATGAGAAAGTAGAATAAGCTCATTGAATATTATGTAAGCACTATGTGGGAGTCAAAATGTACTACTAAAGACTGACTAGATAGTGAAAGTTAAATAAAATAGAAATCTTACAAATATGTAAGTATAAGAGGAACCAATATAACCAAATCATAAATCTTTTGATGTAACAAAAGAAAGAAAATTAAAGAAAAAAAACCCAACAAAACACCGGTAACCAAACATGGAAAACAAAGTACATATAATACTTACAACATTGAATTATATCAGTTATATCAATATATGTGGGCTTAATAGAAGAACTTCAAAAACAAAGAAATTATATTGGTGACCCCTCTGCAGATATATGTAAAGACTTCATGAAATGGGGAACAGTTTACTTTTTTAATTGAATCCATAGAAGAGGGAAAGCTTAAGCAGGTCAATTTTCATGGAATAAATGCAAAAGTTTATCAAGCCAACTTCATAAGGGATTTCTATCAAACTTAAAATTTAGATAGTCCTTTTTAAATTTAAATTCAATTCATTAACATATAGTATATTATTAGTTTCAGAACTCAGTGATTCATCAGTCTTATAGCCAGTGATTATTACATCTAGTGTCCTCCTTAATGTTCATCACCCAGTTACCTCAACTGCTGCCCACCACCCTCCCCTCCAGCAACCCTCTGTTTGTTTCTTATAATTTGGAATCTCTTATCATTTGTCTTCCTTTCTGGTTTCATCTAGTTTTATTTTTTCATTACTTCCTCTATTTATCCTCTGTTTCTTTGCTTAAATTTCACATATGAGTGAAATCATGTGGTATTTCTGTTTCTCTGCCTGACTTACTTCGCTTAGCATAATGCTCTCTAGTACCATCCATGTTATTGTAAATGGCAAGATTTCATTTTTTGATGGCTAAGTACTATTCCATTATATATAAATACCAGATCTTCTTTATCCATTCATCTGTAGATGGACATTTGGGCTCTAGCCACAGTTTGGCTATTGTGGACATCACTGCTATAAACATTCAGGTGCACATGCCCCTTCAGATCACAACATTGGTATATTTGGGGTAAATCCCTAGTAATACAATTGCTAGGACATAGGGTAGCTCTATTTTCAACTTTTTGAGGAACCTCCATATTGCTTTCCAGAGTGGCTAGACCAGTTTGTATTCCCACCAACAGTGTAGGAAGGTTCCCCTTTTTCCTCATCCTTGCCAACATCTATCCTTTCCCGATTTGTTAATTTTAGCTGCTCTGATTGGTGTGAAATGGTATCTCTTGTGGTTTTGATTTGTATTTCCCAGATGCCGAGTGATGTTGAACACTTTTTCATGTGTCTGTTGGCCATTTGTATGTCTTCTTTGGAGAAATGTCTGCTCATGTATTCTGCCCATTTCTTTTTTTTTTTTTTTAATATTTTATTTATTTATTTGATAGAGAGAGATCACAAGTAGGCAGAGAGGCAGGCAGAGAGAGAGGGAAGCAGGCTCCTTGCTGAGCAGAGAGCCCGACGTGGGACTTGATCCCAGGACCCCGAGATCATGACCTGAGCCGAAGGCAGCGGCTTAACCCACTGAGCCACCCCGGCGTCCCTATTCTGCCCATTTCTTGATGGGATTTTTTGTTTCTTGGGTATTGAGTTCTTTGGGGTGATAAGTTCTTTATCAATTTTGGATACTAGCCCTTTGTCTGATAAGACATTTGAAAATATCTTCTCCCATTCCCCAGGTTGCTTTTTAGTTTTGTTGAATATTTCCTTTGTTGTGCAAAAGCTTTTTATCTTGATGAGGTCCCATAGTTCATTTTTGCTTTTGTTTCTCTTGCTTTTGGAGACGTGTCTAGTATGAAGTTTCTGTGCTGAGGTCCAAGAGTTTCCTACCTATGTTCTCTTCTAGGATTTTGATGGATCCCTGTCTCACATTTAGGTCTTTCATCCATTTGGAGTTGATTTTTGTGTGTGGTGTAAGAAAATGGTCCAGTTTCATTCTTCTGCATGTGGCTGTCCAATTTTCCCAGCACCAATTGTTGAAGAGACTGTCTTTTTTCCATTGGGTATTCCTTCTTGTCTTGTCAAAGAGAAGTTGGCCAAAGAGTTGAGGGTCCGTTTCTGGGTTTTCTGATCTGTTCCATTGATCTGTGTGTCTGTTTTTGTGCTGGCACCATAATGTCTTGATGATTACTGCTTTGTAATATAGCTTGAAGTCCAGCATTGTAATGCTTTGAGCTTTGGTTTTCTTTTTGGACATTGCTTTGGCTGTTTGGGGTCTTTTCTGGTTCCATGCAAATTCTAGGACAGTTTGTTCCAGTTGTGTGAAAAGTGCTGATGGTAGATTGTGAAAAGTGCTGAATGTGTAGATTGCTTTGAGCTTTGGTTTTCTTTTTGGACATTGCTTTGGCTGTTTGGGGTCTTTTCTGGTTCCATGCAAATTCTAGGACAGTTTGTTCCAGTTGTGTGAAAAGTGCTGATGGTAGATTGTGAAAAGTGCTGAATGTGTAGATTGCTTTGAGCTTTGGTTTTCTTTTTGGACATTGCTTTGGCTGTTTGGGGTCTTTTCTGGTTCCATGCAAATTCTAGGACAGTTTGTTCCAGTTGTGTGAAAAGTGCTGATGGTAGATTGTGAAAAGTGCTGAATGTGTAGATTGCTTTGGGTAATATAGACATTTTAACAGTATTTGCTCTTCCAATCCATGAGCATGGAATGGTTTTCCATTTCTTTGTGCCTTCCATGAGTGTTCTATAGCTTTCTGAGTACAGATCCTTTGCCTCTTTGGTTAGGTTTATTCCTAGGTATCTTATGGTTTTGGGTGCTATTGTAAATGGGATCAACTCCTTAATTTCTCTGTCTTCTGTCTCATTGTTGGTATATAGAAAGGCAACTGATTTCTGTACATTGATTTTATATCCTGACACTTTACTGAGTTCCTGTTTGAGTTCTAGGAGTTTTAGGGTTGCTCGTCTTTCTTTTTCTCAGCTTCTTTTTTCTCCATCATTTTGTCTTCAAATCTCTAAATCTCTCTTCTGCCTGGTTTATCCTAACTGTTAGAACCTCCATTTTTTTCTTGCATCTTATTATCTTTTTTAAAAAATTGACTTGTTTAGATTTTAGTTCTTTTATTTCTCCATAAAGGGATTCCCTAGTGTCTTCTATGCTTTTTTTCCACCCTAGGTACTATCTTTATAATCATTATTCTGAACATCTTACTTACACTCATAATGATTAGGTCCCTGGCAGTCAGTATTGCCTTTTTTCTCTTTGTTGAGGTGAGTTTTTCTGTCTTGTCATTCTGTCCACGGAAGAATAGATGAACAAGAGAACAAACTACTAAAAATGGCAACAATGATCCCAGAGAAGTATACACTAAACAAATCAAAAGAGACTTGAAATGGAAAAATATAATAATGAAGATTAAAAGATTAAAAAAATGAGATTATAATCAAACAGGTAAACAGAATACAGCAATGCACTGTATCCTCTGTGTATTTTTGTCTGTTTATTAGAAAACTATATCCCAAAATTTAAGGAAAGAAAAACTCATATATGTTCAAAACTAAAATTAAATACAGTGAAAAAATAGAATTTAAACATAAAAATGAAAATGAGAAGAAAAAAAAACTAAAGATTATTATCAGAGAGGTGGACAGCACAGAACAATATACTATATATCGTTGCTATGTTTTGGACTGTTCATTAGAAGAAACTACATCCCAAAATTGTAGGAAAAAATTGAAAGGAAAAAAATTTTTTTAAATATATACAAAACATGTATTTTGTATATATATAAAACATATACAACTTTTATATGTATACAAAATAAAATTAAATACATTGAAATGACAGAATGTAACTTTAAAGATGAAAATTTAAAAAGTCTTAAAAAAATAATACAATTAGGTGAAGAAAACAGAGCAATACACTTGATTCTATGTGTATTTTGGTCTGTTACAAGATACTGCAATCCAAAATTGTAAAGAAAGAAAAACATACATACACACACATATATACAAACATATACATACAGATAAAAATAAAACTAAATACAATCAAAGGATAGAATGTAATTGTAAAAATGAAAATTAAAAAATACTTTAAAAAAGGTTGATAAAATAAGAAATTGGTTGAAATATAAAGAGAAAATAAAATGAAAATTGAAAGACTATAGAATCATGAGGAAAAAACCCTAGGAATTCTATATCCCATTCCTCCCTAGTGCTGGAGTTTTGCACTTCTGTGTGTTCTTGGTCTTAGTTGGATGTTTTTGCTGATCTTCTATGCAAGGGGCCTGTTGCACTGATTCTCAGGTGTCTTTAACCCAGGCATAATTGCACAGGCCCTGCCAGGGGGCCAGGCCAAGGGGCTCTGGATTGCTCTATGTAGATTTGTCCCTTGAAGGCTTACTAGGACACTTTAGAGGATGAGCATGAAAATGGTGGCCTCCAAATCTCTAAACCCCTAGCCCAAAGCTTGTACCCTCCACTCTTCCTTATGCCCTCATGGAAAAGCAGGCAGTCACTCCTGTCTCCCTCCACTCTGTGCTCACCTAGCCCATGGCTGAGCATTTCTATCTCAGGCATTTGACCCTGCTCTGAATTTTCAAGCCCTGTAGACTCCTACGGCACGCAAATGTTTAGATAGTCCTAATGCTACATAAATTGTTCCAAAGTACAGAAATTGAGGAAAATATTCATATTCCTTCAATAAAACAAATATATTAGTTGCTTAATCTACTAGAGATAGTGAAAAAAATAAAATGATTGACCAATGTGATATATAAACATCAATATAAAATTTGATAAGTAAAATAATAGCAACCAGAATCCAACACTATGATAAGAAAATATAACACTCTTGACCCAGTAGGATTTATTCCATGCATGCATGGTTGGTTTAATATTTGAAAGTATATAAAATATACTGTATTAATAGGTCTAAGGAGAAAAATAGAATTAATGAATACTTTTTTTAACAATTTTATATCTGTATCTCTGACTATATTTATAATCCATCCTATTCCTAAACCGGCATCATATTTAATGGGAAAATGCTAGAAGCATGTGTACATCATGATCATCAAGGCAGGATGCTTACCACATTCACTAGTATTTATAATGGAAGCATTAGTAAATGAAATCAGACAAGAGAAACCATTTAGAGTTATAACAATTGGAAAAGAAGTAAAACTGTCTCTATTTGCAGAGATATAATGGTATAACTGGGCAATACTAGGGAGTCTGTGATAAAATACAAACAATAAAAGAATTCAGTAAGAAGCAGATATAGAATTAACATACAGAAATCAATAATCTGACATGTACAATTACTATAAAATGGTAGAGAAACCTCACTTACAAGTAAGATAAAGTATTAGAAGTAAACATAAAACGGAATATGCCAAAATTATATAAAAAAAACTTTATAACCCCAGAAGATACAAAATGAAAGGATACTTTTTATTCTAAAACAGGGCAGCTATAAAACAGATGTTGTTTCTCCCTAATTTATATATTTAAAGCAATGCCATTAAAATCATTGTATCTGGAAACGATGTATTGATAATAAAGGTAATATTGAAAAACATACAAGAATAGCTAGGAAAGCTGACAAAGAAAAATCTGTAAGAGGTGACTAGCCCTGCCAGATATTAAAATATGCTGTAAGTCTATTTTGTTAAATTGTTATACTGCTGGTACATCAATAAATAGACAGACCAGTTCTTTATATTCTTTTTCAGAAAGTCTGAAGTCCAAAAAGAAACCAAAATGCACATGGGGATTTTTTTTTTTTTTTTTTTATGATGAGGGTAAGATCTCAAATTAGTAGGGAAAGGTAGTCTTCTTAATAAGTGCTTCTGGAATAATTGGATAGACATTTGAACAACAACAAAAGTAAACCAGTGAAACAAAATGCCTATCTCTAGTTTACAGAAGAATTAATTCCAAATGGATAAGAGATGTAAATGTAAAATAATAAAACAATAGAATCCTAGGAGAAAACATGGATAAAACTCTGTATAATCCTGATGTAATCAAAGACTTCTGAAATAATTATGCCTCAAAATCTAGATTCAATAAAAGCAATTAATACATTTACCTATCAAATAAAAATATTTGTATGACAAATTAAAGTCAAATGCAAAAAAAAATACTGTGTTTGCAACATATAGCTCAGGTAAATGAGAATGATATCTAATTTATAAAGAATTCTACAAATTAGAGAAAAAAAAAGACCTTGTAGGAAGTTGGCAGAAGATATAAACAGCAAAGATATTGATATGGTTCTTAAATATAAGAAAATATACCTATCCTCACCCATAATAGGAAATTGAAATAAAAGTATTTCTCACCTCTCATGCGGGTCACAATTATAAGCTCAAATTTGATTACCACTTTCTGGGCTACAGTAATTCTTCAATGCAGTAAAATTTATTTGTTCTACCTCTCTTAGTGATTATTGTTCTTTGTTACCTGGTGTCCAATGTCTTAAAAGTCATTTCCTTATGTATTCTATGTTTATTTTAGAGGGTAAGGAAGGTCTAGTTCCTGTTATTCTATCTTCCAGAAGTGGAATTCTTTCATTTAAGCTACATCTTCTTGCTTGGAATGTAGATATTTAGAAATCAGCCTATATCTCAAGAGAAAAATCAGCAGGAGAATATCAAATTCACTTTTAATGAGATTTCTCCTCTCTCTAGGATCCTAACTTTTAATGTCCTAGCTGCTTTTGTTGCTTGTTGATGCTTTTAAATAGATATTTGTTTTATTTATCTAGTATTATAGTTCTTCTTAGCCGGAGGGTTGGTCTGATAAAAGCCTTTTCATTATAGCCAGAGGCAAAGGACTCAACTAACATCTATTTCTAATATAATTCCTCCCCTACCCTTTCTATTCGATCTGGAACTCTGATTAGATATCAGTGGATCTTTCTCTATATATCTTCACATCTTTTTCATATATACTGTCTTATTCACTACCTGTGTTGAATTCTTAATATTTTTTAAATTTTGTTATTTAACTTATGAATTCAGTCCTTAGCTGTTGACCTGTCTATTAAGGTTTAAATTTCAATTAATATATATTTGTTATTTTCAGGATATTTAGATTTTTTTGTTTTTCAAATCTGCCTGGGTCATATTTGATTTTCAGACACGAAATTTTGTCATTTCTTTGCTCATTCTTTAGCTCCTTTTATTTTATTTTATTTTTTAAAAGATTTTATTCATTTATTTGACACAGAGAGGTCACAAGTAGGCAGAGAGGCAGGCAGAGAGAGGGGGAAGCAGGCTCCCCTCTAAGCAGAGAGCCCGATGCGTGGCTCCATCCCAGGGCCCTGAGATCGTGACCTGAGCCGAAGGCAGAAGCTTAACCCACTAAGCCACCCAGGTGCCCTCTTTAGCTCCTTTTTATTTCTTAAAACATATTTTATATTTTGTGTCTGATACTTCTAGTATTTTTAGATTTTTGTACCTCTGACACTTCAATATATTTTTTCTATAGAATTCTCATTCTTAACGATGTATTTCTTTAATGTTCTGTGATTTTCAAATATTATTAGCTAATATCTTTGGAACTCTATCTGTGGGAATTCCTTGAGCCTGCTTTTGAAGTGCATTATGTCACAGGGCATTTCCATTTCCTTTTGCCTAGTACTGGTTTCATGATCAACCAGGGCTACTTCAAAACTATCATGTTGACCTCTTGGGGGAAGAGATGGCTCATGGGTAGTGGGCATTCAAGCTGTAGAACTCTCAGGGCTGGTTAGGGATTTTACAGATTTCCCCCTCACCCCTACCCAAACTTTCCAACCCTGGGTTGTGGGGTTTTTTTGGATTTATCACTTGGTGATGTCTCTTTTGGGGGGATTTTGCTTCATCAGCGCTTTCTGTTTTGACTTCCCACAGTGACTGAGCCATTTCTCTTATTCCTAATAGGTATGAGTGGCTGGCCTGTTAATAAACACGTTCTCAAGTACTCAGGATTAGAAAATGCTTTCAACTCCCTGAGAAAAGAATCATTCTCAGGATGGCTGGGTGGCTTAGTTTGTCAAGCATTCCACTCTTGATTTCAGCTCAGATCATGATCTGAGAGTCCTGAGATACAACCTTGAAGTGGGCTGTGTCCTGGGTGGGATGCCTCCTCAAGATTCTCTTTTCCTCTCCTTCTACCCCTTCTCCTCTCGCTTTTGAATGTGTGCATGCACTCAACTTGTGCGTGCTTTCTCTCTCTCAAAAAAAAAAAAAAAATCATCATTCTCTTTTGACATTTTGGGCCTCCTTGTATGGTTTCCCTTTATTTCCCAATCACTCATTGTTAAAAATGTAACTTAAATTCCAGCAGTCATTATTTAAAATGTAACTTAATGTTTTTGTACTGAAGGGATTTCTTCTGCACATCTGATCTACCATCTAGATTGCTAGAAACAACGTCTCTCCAACCTATGTGTTATACTGCAATCTGGGTTATATGCTTAACTGAAAATATTATCAGGTATTTCACATTCTCAAAACATTTGATGCTTCCTGAATGTCTTCAAGTTGAAGGACACATTCCTTATCAAGGAGCCTGACTTGATTTCCTTCATGATTTTATCTTTTCTGAGCAGTTTAGTTTGAACTTGTATATAACTCTTCCTTCCTAAACTTTGTTTTATTTAAAATATTTGCATTTTTCTCTGTAGAACATCCTTTATCTTAACTCTTTGTCTTTGCCTGTTTAACTCTCAGCCAGAAATATAGTTTTGGTTTTTCTTCGCCTAACCAATATCTCAAGACTGAAGGGATGCTTTGACATAATGTCTTACAGGAAGCATCCTTTGAACTGCCACTCTCTTTCCTTGTATTTACCATGTTCCAGCTGCCCTCTGACTGTATCCTGTCTTTATCTAAGTTGTAGCATTTATCATACTGAGAACAAATTGATGTTAAAGACTTTCTTATTTATCTAATCATCCCAAATGCCTGTTATGTTACCTTCCACATAACAAATCTGTTAAATATTTAATGAATGAAAATACTTGTTAAAAATCTCATTGCAGGGTGTACCTGGATGGCTCAGTGGGTTAAGCCTCTGCCTTCGGCTCAGGTCCTGGGATCGAGCCCCACATCGGGTTCTCTGCTCAACAGTACTCCTCTCTCTGACTGCCTCTCTGCTTACTTGTAATCTCTGTCTGTCAAATAAATAAATAAAATGTTCAAAAAAAAAATCTCATTGCAGGACATAGTAACTTTGTTATTTTTTATCACCGGTATGTTACTTTATACTTTAAGGTGTTTTGTTTTGTTTTTGTTTTTCAGTATTTCACAAAATATTTTCTTGCACATGATCACATTTTATGCTTGAAGGAATTCTCTGAAAATTAAGTAACTTCTTCAAAGTTAAAACAAAAACAAATGAAAAAAGTAACATAATCTGGATTTCAAAGGGATTTTTTTTTTTCATTCTAACCTTCCAGTCTTATGAGAATCATATAACTCTCAGTGACTGTTAATGTCAAGATGGCAACAATGGTGTGATGCCACTGTTTGCTAACATGATGAATATTTCCAAAGTGTCTCAATTTTCCTCATTGTACCTTTTGTCTAATTTTATAGTTGCAAAAACTTTTGGTCAAGTCAAAATAGGTTTCCTTAGTTTTTCTGTGGTGCAGTTTGAATGCTAACAAAATCAATTTGACATTGATATTTTTCTCTTGGAGGGTGGTCATTTTTTCAGTACTCTAATGAAATAAAGAAGATTTATCAAATGTTTTCTCATGGTATTTATGAAGAAAAGTTCAAAATTTTTACAAATATGTCAGATGAAAGCATTGAGGCTATAAGGACATTTTATTTATAATGATATGTATTTTGGTCATTAAACATACAGGAAATAAATGAAGTCAGCTGTTGGATCTCCTTGAAATCTACCCAGAGTTGTGTAAGGGGAGACATAAGAAAGCAAGGAATTCAGGTAGGGAATCTGATAATAAACACAGAGATCATAATCTATTTTAATATATCCCAGAAATAAAGAAGCTGAAATGTTTGATCTCATGACTAAGGTTTTTACTGAGGTGAAATTCATACAACATACAGTTAACTTTTTTTTTTTTTTTGTGGTCATTAAATTTTTTATTTCTCTAGTCCCACAGATTAATGGAAATAAATCAGATGTCAGCCACCCTTCAGGTATCTTATCCCACCCCTGTCAAGCCATGAGATGCTACAGTTAACTTTTTAAAAGTGTACAGTTCAGTGTCATTTACTGTATTCCCAGTATTGTGAAACTACCATCTCCCTCTAGTTTAAAACTTTTTTTATCACATGAGAGCATCCCTACTACATAGTCAATAAATAATCACTCTCTATTTCTCCCTCCCTCCATCCTCTGGTACCACATAAAAAAGAATCATACACATAACCTTTTGTTTCTTGCCATCTTCACTCAGCATGTTTTAACTTTTGTCCAAATTGTAGTATATACCATTATTACATTACTTTTTATGATGTAGTATTACATTATGTATTATGTATACAGATACATACATACATATATACACACATACATATATACACACACACATAGACATACACACCACAATTTGTTTATCTGTTCATCTGTTGACAGGCATTAAGGTTGTTTCCATCTTTTGGCTATTGTAAATAGTGCTGCTCTGAACACTCAGCAAAAAGTGTTTGAGTACCTGTTTTTAATTCCTGGGGGTGTATACTTTAGAGCAGAATTGTTGGGTTTTATTGTAATTCTGTTTAACTGTTTGAGGCAACACAAAACCATTTTCCAAAGTGGTTGCACCATTTTATATTCGCATTGGGAATGTATGAAGGTTCCTCTTTCTCCACATCTCACAAACACCTGTTATTTTCTGGGTTCTTTCCTTTTTTTTTTCTCCTCCTCCTCCTCCTTCTTTCTTCTTCTTCTTCTTCTTCTTCTTCTTCTTCTTCTTCTTCTTCTTCTTCTTCTTCTTCTTCTTCTTCTTCTTCTCCTCCTCCTCCTCCTCCTCCTCCTCCTCCTTCTTCTTCTTCTTTTTCTTTAACTATAGCCATCCTAGCAGTTAATGAAGTGGTTTATCATTATGGTTTTGATTTGAATTTCTTTAATGGCCAATTATATTGAGCACCTTTTCATGTGCTTGTAAGCTTTTTGTGTATCTTCTTTAGAGAAATGTCTGTTCAAGTCATTTGCCCATTATTAAATTGGATTATTTGCCTTTTTGTTCAGCTTACATTCTTTTTTTTTTTTTTTAAAGATTTTATTTATTTATTTGACTGACAGAGATCACAAGTAGTCAGAGAGGCAGGCACAGAGAGAGAAAGGGAAGCAGGCTCCCTGTTAGGCAGAGAGCACATCCCAGGACCTTGAGATCATGACCGAGACAAAGGCAGAGGCTTTAATCCATTGAGCCACCCAGGCACTACAAGCTTGCATTCTTTATATATTCTGGGCACTAAACTCTTATCAGAGAAATGATTTACAAATATTTTCTTTCATTCTGTTTGTTTTCTTTTCACTTTCTTGATGTCTATTGATGGACTTAGTTTTTAATTTTTAAGAAGCCTGATTTATCTATTTTTCCTTTTGCTGCTTGTACTTGGGTGTCAAATATTAGAATCTGTTGCTAAATTCAAGGTAATGAGGATTAATCCCTGTTTTTTTTTTTTTTTTTTTGCTAATAATTTTATAGTTTTAGCTCTTACATTTAAGTCTTTGATCCATATTGAATTAATTTTGTATTTGGTATGAAGTTAGGGTACAGATTCATTACTTTGCTTGTTGTTATCCAGTTCTACCAGCATATTTTTTTTTAAACAGCATTTTTTTAAAAGATTTTATTTATTTATTTGACAGACAGAGATCAGAGTAGGCAAAGAGACAAGCAGAGAGAAAGGAAGGGAAGCAGGCCCCCTGCCAAGCAGAGAGCCCAATGCGGAGCTTGATCCCAGGACCCTGGGATGGTGACCTGAGCCAAAGGCAGAGGCTTTAACCCACTGAAGCACCTAGGCGCCCCTCTACTGGCATAATCGTTGAAAAGATTATTCTTACACTATTGGGTGGTCTTGAAAACCTTGTCAAAATTGATTGGCTGTATATGTATGGGCTTATTTCTAGACTCAACTCTCTTCCATTGGCCTATAAGTCTATCTCTGTGACAGTAGTACATTGTCATGATGATGCTTTGTTCACTTTTGGCACATGTGTACCTCCCCAAAGCAAACACCTTTTCCTTCTTCTTTCTACCAAATGACAGAAAATAGGCATTACAGCATTTCCAATTTTTCTTAACTCTGATGCCTAGCAAATATCTGTGACAAGAGATAGGAAAGGATGTGTGATCATATCCGTGAAATGAAATTGAGGTATGATGGCATAATAGAAGGAAAGTAGACTTGGGGCACCTGGGTACCTCAAGCAGTTAAACATCAGACTCTTGATGTTAGCTCAGGTCATGATCTCAGGGTCATGAGATTGAGCCCTGAGATGGGCTCTGGGCTGAATGTGCAGCCTACTTAAGATTCTTGCCTTCTCACTCTCTGCCCCTCCCTTGCTTGTGCACACATGCACACACTCTCTCCCTTAAAAAAAAAAAAAAGGTAGATTTTATAGTCTAACATACTTAGGCTGAAGTCCCAGCTATTAGTTATAATATCTTGAAAAGTACATGAATATATCAGATCAGTAATATCATGAAAAGTACTTTTCATCTCTTTTAACCGTAGTCTATAATTCTGGTAAATGTGGATAAAAATGCCTATCCTCTTGCAATTAGTAGGCACAATATATGTAAATTTTCCCTAGTTCAGTGTCATATACAAAATAGTTATAGAAAAAAGAGCTATTAATAGTAGTTTATTGTTTTTAAAAACAGAACTTCATAAAGAGAATGATTCTAAACCTTGAAAAATTGTCTCCTGAAGAACTTGAAAAAGTAACCCATCTTAGCTATTTCAGAAATTGTTTTCTAAGAAAGTGGCTTCTTACCTACTAACCATTGCATTTGGCTTTGAGTGTCAGAAATTAGCTTCTTCTTATTCAGATGCCAGCAGGTGTGTACGTGTGTGTGTGTAGATCTCTGGGAGAACATATCCACTCTGTTTGCTTTTATTTTACATGCTGAGTCTGTAATCCTTAGTTCAGGCACTGCCTTTATTAATATGCTGTGTAAATGTGCCTAAAGTCTATAAAAGGGTATGTTGCATATAAAGAAAATAAAGAGAATTAATGCCTTCACTGGCAATTGAGTGTGGGGGGTGATCTTCTATCATCCCCAGACTATCCAACAATTCTCAGATTCATAATCAAGTCACTTTTTAAAATGTAATTGGGTTATAGGAAAGAGAACTCAAGCCAATTTTGTTTCTTTGAAAGGATTATTTGGTTTCTGTTGCTCCTGTGGTCCCATATACTTTTTTACTAGGATATGGTGTTGTCAGAGAGCTAGAGATTTACATGTTATGAGACCAGGTTTCAAGTCCGTATGCCACAGCTCATTGGCTATATAATCTTTTAGAGTCACTTTACCTCTTCAGACTTCATTTTCTCATTTGTATGAGAAAGAATAATTAGCTCATAATGCTGATTATACGAATCAAATGAATCACTGAAATCAATTATTTTTCAGCCATAAAGCACCATATACATGTGAGCTCTCATTATTAACATTTAGTGCCATTTATGAAATGTGGAGTCATAATTAGGAAGGTACCTGCCCAGCCACTTTGTCAATTACCCACCATTGTATTTGTCTTGCTAGCAGGGATTGTAAACTACTTTGTTTAGCAGTAATTCTTATTCCTTGCACTGGATGCTTGAACATGGTACCATTTTAGTATGAAATGGCATATGCAATTAAAAATATGAACCATTGAAAACAGGACACACTCTTCTCACTGGTCTGTAAAATGACTTTTTTTTTTTTTTAAACTTTTAGAGGCAGTTAAAAAGCCTTTGGTAAATCCAAGAAATATCTGGTTCTTGAGCTCTGCTTTTTAAGTAGTACCAGGCTCTCTACTCTCTATGAGTGTACAAATTTTGATTGATGCTAATGGTAACTTGGCCAATTTCCCATTCCTGGTGTTTTCATTCTCATGTGTATCAGCGGCAAGCTTCTACAGTTTGAACACAGGGAATATAGAGGCAGGGCACTTCAAAAAAGAACATTAAATACTGTAATGGTAATTACTAATAGCTCATTAAGCTAGTTACTCTGTAACAGTGGTTTGAATTTAGATATTTTATATAACTGCCTAATTTATAAAATATTTGAGGTCAAGGGAAAAATGTTTGTAAATTTAATTTATTTATTTTATTCCCCCATCCAAGAAATGTTATCATCTTCAATGTAGTAGTAGGATATTTGTGTACTTTGCCAAAGTATAATTATGGACTATATTAGTAGGTGAGCAGTTCTGTGATTACCGTTGGTGGAGGAAAGTCAAATCATATTTGTTTTTCAAAGTCTTTGATGATAAACAATGTAAATATGAAGTAAAAACATCACATAACAGAAATGAATAGTTTGATGATGCCCTTTTGTGTTGGAGAGTTGTGTGTTTGCATATAGCAGTCATTCTCCCAATTTTTTTGGAGAATCTTCCTTCTTTTACTCTTAGTCCATATGTGATTCAGTAGTATTAACTTCCTTACTTATTTTAACAATAATTTATTTATTTAGTTTTTAAAAAAATTTTGAGATAATGATAGATTTACATGCAGTTCTAAGAAATAACACAGAGAGATCACATGATGGCTTTATCCAATTTTCTCCAGTGATAACATTTTGTTAAATTATGGAGCAGTATTACAATATGAATCTTGTCACTGATCCAGTCAAAATACAGAACCTTTCTGTCCCTGCAAGGATTCTCTTATGTCGCCCTTTCCTAGTCACATTCACAACCCTCCTGCCCTCATTCCCTCTTTAACTCCTGGCAACCACTAATCTGTTCTCTATGTCTCTAATTTTGTCATTTCAAAAACTACATAAATCACCTTATATAGTATATAATCTTTTGAGATTGGCCTTTTTCATTTAGAATTATTCTCTGGAGATTCATCCAGATTGTTCTGTGTATCAGAAGTTTGTTCCTTTTTATTTGTGCGTAGAATTCCATGACATGGATGTGCTCCAGTTTGTTTAACCGTTCACCTACAGAAGGACATTTAAATAGTTTCCAGTTTGGGGCTATTACAAGTAAAGCTTTTACAGATGTTTGTGTACAGGTTTTTTGTGAACATAAGTTTTTATTTCTTTGGGATGTAAACCTAAGAATGTAATTTCTGGTTAATGCTGTTACATGCTTACTATATTGCATAGAATTCTCCAACGACACCATTTGAGCCTGGTCATTTCTTTTCTTGGAATTTTTAAATTATGAATTTATTGTCTATTGATGGCCATAGGACTATTTGAATGATCTATTTTATATTGGATGAATTGTGGTAGTCTGTATTTTTTGAGGCATTAATCCATTTGTTTTATCTAAGTCATAAAATTTATGCTTAATTATAGTAAAACCCTTTTATTTTTTAATATAAGTAGGATCATTAGTGATGTTCCCTGTTTCATTCCTAATAGTGGTAATTTATGTCTTCCTTTTTCTTCGCTTTGTCAGTCTTCCAAGAAGCTAGCCAGTTTTATTGATCTTTTCAAAGACCCATTTTTTTTGTTTCATTGATTTTATTGATTTCTGCTTTTTATTATTATTTTCCTTTTGTTTGCTTTGGATTTATTTTGCCCTTTTACTAGGTTCTCAAGATGGGAGTTTGGATTATTGATTTGATACTTTAAAAAAAAATAAACATTTAGTGCTATAAATCTTCCATTCTATAGTACCATTTATAACATTGCATCATAATTAAGTGACTCTAGTATTTTAGTTGTGTCTCACAAATTTGTTATGATATACTTCATGTTAGCTCACTTATTCATGGATTATTTAGAGTTATCTGGTATTTTGAAATTTTCTATATCTTTTTGTTATTGATTTCTCATTTGATTTTACTGTAGTCAGAGAACACATTCTGTATGATTTCAGTTCTTTTAAATTTGTTGAGGTTTTGTTTTATGATCTGGAATATAGCCTGTCCTAAGTATACATTTTCTGGGTACTGGAAAAGAATATATAGTCTTCTGTTTTTAATGGAATATTTTATAAATATCAACTAGATCAAGAGATGGGAGTGACAGCTTCTAAACTTTTTATTTGTCAGAGCTGAAATTGACTAGAATTTTTTTTTTCCCTTTTAGATTTATTTTAAGGTGTACCTATTCAGGAGTATTAACTGTAAGCCTGGGATGTTTATTGAATTTCTTCACTCCAGTAAAATCTGAACTCTAATGTTTGTCTCTTCAGTTGATTTCTAAAAGTTTACCTTCATTTCTCCTCCTAGCTTCTCCTTGTGATTCAGCAAATAACTTAAGATAAATGGTGTCAAGTACACTATTTTCTTCTCTATGGAATCTTTGCCCCTGACATCTCTTGGAAACTTTCTAGTGTGTGTGTATGTATGTGTGTGAAGATATTTATATTTTTAATAAAAATTTCTCCAGTTTTCCTAGTTTTATTCATGGTGGGATTGGGTTGATATAAGATGATTTGTCATAGCCAGAACTGGAAATGTCAACAGTTTTTTACTGAGTACCTATTACCTGCCAGGTACTATTCTAGAATCTTTATTCTAGATTCTCTTCCATAATAGGGTTTACATTCAAGTGGGTCATTCAGTGCAAGGTAGGCATAACATGAAAACTCAGTCAGTGAGCATAGCGTCTCCTTGGTAAGTTGTTGTTCCAGTGATAGGTTTTATGAAAACAGCCAAGCCAGTTACACCTGATGAGGCTCAGTTAGAGGGTGTTTGAAGGGACTGTTATTAAAAATAAATGTTACTTCTTTAGGACTTGGAGTTAAGAGAATAGAAGCCTGAAGATGCTAGGATGCAAGAGAAGAGAGAGATTTTGTTGTTATTGTTGTTTGTCAATGTTTTGTTTTGTTTTTTCCCACTAGGCAAAGGAATGAAATCAACATACAAAAATGTAGAGCTGAGAAATGAAGAAAGTCACTATTTTGATTGTTTACTTTTCTAGCAGTATTTCTGGATATATCAACTATGTGAATTATACTGGTTTTTGCTCAAGCTCATCTGATTTGAGTTTTTGTCACTTAAAACTTCTTAATACCCATTTTTAAGCAGCAAATTCAATGGATACTTTTTGGTATTGATTTTGCTGGCCTCTGTGCGTTTGACTTTTTATGGCTTTTTAAAAAAAAATATTTCTTTTCCTTTGGCTTCTATTATACCACTATTTATTGGTTTTTCTTCTTGGGTTCACACTAGTTTTTCTTGGACTGCTTCCCAATTTCTTTCTCCCCTTCTCTCTCTTAACTCTTGCATCTTTCATGATAATGACCTTGGTCCTTGGTTTTCTGGTATCTAAATGAATGTCTTTGCATGCCTTAGCTAATGAATATCAACTAGAATTTATCCAGAAATATGAGTTGTTTTGACTCATTGATTCTGCCTCATAAACATTTTTTTATTTCCATCCCTTGATTATAGTTAACTGTATTAATTCAGGCCTTTGCCAATTCTCACCAGTATAAATTAATAGTGTCCTCCTAACTTAACTCTCCCTCTCATCATTTTCTAAATAACTACCAGAGAAGTAAGGCTTCATGGCAACACTGAACATGTCATTTCCTTATATTACGACATAAGATAAAATCAATAGGGCCAGAATATGGTCCTAGCTGACTTCTCTGTTCTCAGTATTTGGTGATCTTCCTTTTCATTCTTTGCTCTTATTAGAGAAAAAAGCTTTAGATTCCAATGAAAAAGTTATGCTTTCTTATGTTTTGGTTCCACTGTACCTGCTATTCCCTATAAAATGTATTTTTCTATGTGTCAGTCTGCTGAACACATAGTTGTACTTCAAATCACAGCTCAAACTATTATCTCCTCTTTGAAACATTCCCCAAACTTGGGCAAATTCAGACAGTTTACTCCATTTATACTGTAGACCTAGTATTCGTACATTGCAGCATTTATCATATTAAAATTAACTGTGGCTCTGCCTCTTTCCTAAAGAGAAAATTTAATTCATCTAAGGAGAAATTTCAATTCATCTTTGAACTTCCAGAATCTTGAACAGTATCTGACAGACAGTAGGCACTCAATAATCTAAGTGAATACATTAGATAATTGGACAGACATTATGTTTATATAGTGAAGTAGGCTGTGATATAGTTTCACTTACTTTTTTCACTAATAACTTTACATGCGGATCATTTTTACATTTGTTATTTTTTAATTCTGGAACTATCTTCAGGAACATTAAGAGAATGTAAAACCGTATGCATTATACCCATCTACTTAATATCATATGAAACTAATTGCAATCCCAATCAAATTAAAGGGATTTATTACACTCACTTTGGTTTTTATTGTTTTGTTTTGTTTTTACAATTGGGTAAATTAAATGGGAGAGAGTTAAGAAACTTGTATAGGGATACAGGACTAGTAAATTTTGGAGGTGAGACAAGAGCTTAAGGTTTTATAACTCTGAAGTATATAGTTTTCCACTACAATACAATTTGTTCTTTAGGATCTAGGGGATAAGCATATATTATGCTTATCATTCTAAAATGTTTGAATATTTTAAATGTCAAACATCTTAGAAGATTAAGTGTGATAATGAACCTAAAGTTTCATCATATGACTGATTTCTTGGCAAATGCCAAGAAAAACCACTACACATTCCCTCACCTGCTAAAAATCTTTCCCCAAGTATCTTTCTCAGGCAACCTTGTTCAATCCCTTTATAAACATAAGTGCTACCCAGCTTTTCAACGTTTTTACCATGCTGTTCTTTTCCCCCACAACATTTAATCATCTTTTAACTTAATATAGAATTGATTTATTATTTATATTGTTATTTTCTGATTCCTTCTACTTGACTTTAAATTCCAGAAGAGAAAAAAATTGTTTATTTTGTATGCTAATAAAAATAACACAGAATCATTAAGAAAGTTTGGTAAATATTAGGTGATGATTTAGAAATAAGAGCTAGAGATAGAGCTAGACATATGTAAAGTGCATTGAGAATGAATGAGTATAGGTGAATAAAAAGACGCAATGCCAAGAGTAAACAGAATTTGACAGGATGTTTTGCAACTTTTCTTAGAAAACCTCAGTTAATAGAGCTTTTGAGAAGTTTGAATATTCAGAACTATTTGACAGTAATGCTTGCCAAAAAGAAATATGTTCATACAAATTTAGAATTTTTCTGAACAAACAAAATTTAAACCAAATTTTTACCTTATCCCTACCTACAATTACCAATTGAGAAAGAAAAAGAGCCAAAACAAAATTCCCAATTGATGTAAGTGGTGGACTCAAAGTGACTAACCTAAGGATAGTTGACAGTCAAAGAGAGCAAGAAAAATTAATGAAAAGAGAAGACTAAATTGATTATATTCCCGTTAGGGTTTCTGTTTTGTTTGTGGTTTGCAGTTTATTTGGAAGAAACAGAAAAAAATGTTTATGAATAGAAATAAATCACAAAATCTTTTCTAGAAGTTTAATCTATCTGGAATTGTTATTTGTGGATGGTGTGAGGTAGGGTATGAGGTAGGGTCCAATTTCATTTCTTCCTCATGTAATTAACCTGTGTTTTCTATGTACTTAAATACACATACACATGTGTATGTATATATGCATATGTATATATATTTTGTTTTTAATATATACATGTGTATTTGTGTATGTATGTGTATCCCTTAAATTTATGTTACATTGGTCCGTTTATCTATCCCTGTGCCTATACCATGCTTCATATATCATAAGTTCTGGCATTTTCCTCTTCAAGAATATTTTGGCTAATCATGGCTTCTGGTCTCACATAAAAATTATAGGTTTGTTTTGTAAGTTTCTTTTTTTTTCTTTTTTTTTAAATTTTTAATTTTTTATAAACATATAATATATTTTTATCCCCAGGGGTACAGGTCTGTGAATCGCCAGGTTTACACACTTCACAGCACTCACCAAAGCACATACCCTCCCCAATGTCCATAACCCCACCCTCCTTCTCCCAACCCCCCTCCCCCCAGCAACCCTCAGTTTGTTTTGTGAGATTAAGAGTTACTTATGGTTTGTCTCCCTCCCAATCCCATCTTATTTCATTGATTCTTCTCCTACCCTCTTAAGCCCCCATGTTGCATCACCACTTCCTCATATCAGGGGGATCATACAATAGTTGTCTTTCTCCATTTGACTTATTTCGCTAAGCATAATATGCTCTAGTTCCACCCATGTTGTCGCAAATGGCAAGATTTCATTTCTTTTGATGGCTGCATAGTATTCCATTGTGTATATATACCACATCTTCTTGATCCATTCATCTGTTGATGGACATCTAGGTTCTTTCCATAGTTTGGCTATTGTGGACATTGCTGCTATAAACATTCGGGTGCATGTGCCCCTTTGGATCACTACGTTTGTATCTTAAGGGTAAATACCCAGTAGTGCAATTGCTGGGTCATAGGGCAGTTCTGTTTTCAACATTTTGAGGAACCTCCATGCTGTTTTCCAGAGTGGTTGCACCAGCTTGCATTCCCACCAACAGTGTAGGAGGGTTTGTTTTGTAAGTTTCTTGTTGAAGATTGTATTTTTCAGAGATGGCTCCACTAATGTGTTCTATCCCATGTGTTCCTTTTACAGTTGGACACTGATACTCATCTATCAAGAGTGTGGTTTATGTTCTTTCCCCTAGAATCTGTGTGGCTATGTGATCATGGTAGAAGTGATACAGATCTTCCAAGACTGAGTTATAAATGCTGTTAGGGCTTCCACATGGCTCTCTCTCCCATGACATGTACTTCTGGACTCCTAAGCAGACATGTATATCTGGCTACCCTAAAGTAGCTGTGCTGGAGAGATCATAGGGAAAGAATATAAAAAGAAAGACACCAAAGGAACCCCAATTCTTTCAGGTTGTTCAGACCTAGTTTAGGTACCAAACATGAGAAAGCAAATCTTCAGATAATTGCAACCCCCTTCTTCATGATGGCCCCAACTACTCAGAATGACTAAAGTCAAACACACAAGAAACAAATGTTGACAAGGCTGTGGAGAAAACGGAACCTTCATGCACTGTTGGTGGGAATGCAAACTGGTACAGCCACTGTGGAAAACAGTATGGAGGTTCCTCAAAAAATTAAAAAATAGAATTACCATATGATTCAATAATTTTACTACTGGGAATTTACCCAGAGAATATGAAAATCCTAATTTGAAAAGATATATGCACGCATATGTTTATTGAAGCATTATTTACAATAGCCAAATTATGGAAGCAGCCCAAGTATCCATCAGCTGATGAATAGGTGAAGTATACACACATACATATATAGCGAGAGAGAGAGAGAGAGAGAGAGAGAAAGATAACACTATGGAATATTACTCAGCCATAAAAAGAAATGTAATCTTACCTCGTGCAACAACATGGTTGGAGCTAGCTTAAATAAACCAGTCAGAGAAGGACAAATACTATATAATTTCACTCACATGTGGAATTCAAGAAATAAAACAGATGAGCAAAGAAGAAAAAAGGGAGACAACCCAAAAAACAGACTCCTATCCTTAGAGAACAAACTGATGGTTACCAGAAGGGAGGTAGATGGGGAGATGGGTGAAATAGATGAAAGGGATTAAGAATATAGCACTGAGTAATGTATGAAATTGTTGAATCACTCTATTGTACACCTGAAATTAATGTAACACTGTATGTTAACTGGAATTGAAATAAACAAAACAAAAACAAATGAACAAAAACCTCCAGGTATATGCCAAAGCAAAAAAAAAAAAGAGATGGTCACTGCTTAATTGTTTAGTTGAGCAAACAAGAGATTGCCTCTGAGTTTGGTCCAAAGTACAGATTAATGAATGAAATAAATATTGCTTTCATTTTAAACCACTGAGTTTTCAAGTGGTTTTCATGAAGCCACAGTAAAAACAAAACAAAACCAAACAAAAAATAAAAGAAAAAACAGTTCAATACATACCATATATACCCCTAAATGGTGTAACTTTTATAGTAATTGCGTTGAATCTGTAGCACAATTTAGGGAGAGGTGGCTTTGAATTAATAGCAATAAGTGCTTTCCAATACATGGATGTGACATAATTTTCATTTATTGGTACTTCTAAAAGTCTTGTAGGAGAGTTTATAACTTTATAGACGTCTTACATTTTTTAGTTTTTCCCTAAATACCTTTTATTTTAATGCTATTTTATAAAAGATTTTATTTATTTATTAGAGAGACAGAGAGAGAGAGCACAGCAGGCAGAGCAGCAGGCAGAGGCAGAGGGAGAAGCAGCCTCCCTGGTGAGCAGGGAGCCAGATGTGGGGTTCGATCCTAGGATCCTGGAATCACGACCTGGGCTGAAGGTAGACGCTTAACCCACTAAGCCACCCAGGTGCCCCTTAATGCTATTTTTTATGGTAGCTTTATTTTTTTGTTTGTTTTTGGTTTGAAAAATAATAATTTGTGTTTATTAACTAAAAGGAGGGAACTCAGAGCAGTATAGACTCCTACCAGTCCTTCCTGTAGTCTACCCACATAGGCTAGCCTGCCAAGCCCCTGCACCAAACCAGAGCAAGTTCTTGGGGGAAACAGGGCCCACTGGGAAAGGAAGAGGAAGTCAGCAAAGATCAGAGGCCAAGGAGGAAAGAAATGGAGCTACTGGGTAGATAGGCCTAGTAAGATCTTTTGGCTCCTAACTCTCAGTGGAGAAGGCTACGTGCTCCAAATCTGAACCCACAAGAAGAAACAAACAGGACTTGTTTTTGGTTTTGGTTTCTTGTCAAACCTCTACATATGAGCGGTAGAGGCATCTCTCTTCAGGGTCAGTCCTTGCCAGATGGCCAGATGGATGCTGGTCCAATCTTTGAGCCTTTGCCTCCATACCAGGTTCATATAAGGCAGGAACCTCTGGTCGGTCCCAAGAGAGGGAATGGATCATAACAGGTCAAGGGCCAGTTTAATGGTACTTTTGTATTGACTTTTTTTTTTTTTTTAGATTTTATTTATTTATTTGACAGAGAGAGATCACAAGTAGATGGAGAGGCAGTCAGAGAGAGAGA
Source organism: Mustela lutreola (assembly GCF_030435805.1). NCBI lineage: Eukaryota > Metazoa > Chordata > Mammalia > Carnivora > Mustelidae > Mustela > Mustela lutreola. The sequence goes on from NC_081299.1 coordinate 56,433,169, forward strand.
GGGAAGCAGGCACCCTGCTGAGCAGAGAGCCCGATGCGGGACTCATCCCAGGACCCTGAGATCATGACCTGAGCCGAAGGCAGCGGCTCAACCCACTGAGCCACCCAGGCGCCCCTGTATTGACTTTTTAACCTAGTTATTACTAGTATATAGAAATACAATTGTGTTTTTAAAATTGATTTTTTTTTTTTTTTTTTTTTTTTGTCAGAGTGAGTGAGCACAGGCAGACAGAGTGGCAGGCAGAGGCAGAGGAAGAAGCAGGCTTCCTGCTGAGCAAGGAGCCTGATGTGGGACTCTATCTCAGGACGCTGGGATCATGACCTGAGCTGAAGGCAGCCGCTTAACCAACTGAGCCACCCAGGCGTCCCTAAAATTGATTTTTATATCTAGAACCTTGCTAAACTCCTATTAATTCTAAAAATTTACTTTTAATCATATGAGATTTCTACATAGAAAATTTTTTCTAATATTTCTCAATTATTTATTCCTTCCTAATAACTACATATTTTAGCATCCTTCATTGATTCTAAGGTACCATTGATTATAAACTGCATAAAATATGTTTTATGTTTATGCAAAATATAAAAAATATTTGTACCATATAATTAAAAAGTGTTATTTTCTCCTTTGCTTTATGGGACTAATGTGGACCTCAACTATAATTTTGAATAGAAGTGGTAAAAGATGACACCTTTGTTTCATTCATATTTTTATGGGGAATGCTTTCAGTTTCATTTGTTTTGGAGGTTTTGGAAATATACATATTGAATCTTACTGAATGCTTTTTCTGCTTCAGTTGAGATAGCTATATGATTTTTCTCTTGATGTGATCAGTTATGTTAGTTTTTTTTTTTTTTTTAAGAATTTATTTATTTGTTTGACAGAGAGGTCACAAGTAAGCAGAGAGGCAGGCAGAGATAGGGTGAAACAGTTTCCCTGCTGAGCAGAGCTCCCAATGCGGGGCTCAATCCCAGGACCCTGAGATAATGACCTGAGCCGAAGGCAGAGGTTTACCCCAGGCACTCCTGTTAGCTAATTTTTTAAATGATAAACTAATTCATTCTTAATATAAACCCTACTTAAATATTAAATATTCTATTTTTTATTCATTACTGAATTCCATTTGCTAATATTCAGTTCAGGATATTTGCATCTATCTCTTTGGGTTAGGTTGCTCTTTACTTTTCTTCTCTTACACTGTCATTTTAAGTTTTGGTGTTAAATTTAGTGTAGGATGTTAGCATCTATGTCCATGAGTAAGGTTCATCTTTAATTTTCTTCTCTTTTTCTATCCTTTTATAGTTTTGGTATCAAGGTTAACCTAGGCTTATTACATGGAATGTAACTACATTCTCTTTTACTCTGTAAAATGGAATATTTTGTGAATTATTAGATTTGCTTGTTGAATATTTTATAAAAATATTCAAATCTGTAAGCAAAATTATTTTGGCCTTTAATTTTGTGAAAAGATTTTTGACATTTTCACTCAACTACTTAATGGTTGTCATTAATCCTGGTTGGGCTTTCTACTTATTTTTAAGTATATTCTGCTGCATTTTTAAAGGAATGTATCTACTTCTCTAAGATTTCAAACTTTTGGTGTGAAGTTGTTCAGAGTACTTATTCATCTTTAAATATCTGATGAATATGTAATTACATCTCTTTCATTTATAATATTTCTTATTTCACTTTCTTTTGCTTTATCAGTAGTAGCAGACAACTATCAAAAGTTGCTAGAAATTCCAACATACATTTTTTGAGACTCACTATTTGGCTCTTTAAAATAATTTTTTCTCTTATCTTACATTTTTTAAACTTTTAGTTTTGTAACTTCTTAAGAATTCTAAATTTCAAGCTCTTACACATTTCACTGTGAAAACAGTTTGGGGTATACCCTTAAAGTTTTAAATTGCAGGGTTTTTTTTTTTTTTTTTGAGATTTTATTTATTTAATCAAGAGAGTAAAAGCTGGCGGAAGGGCAGAGGCAGAGGAACAAGCCGACATCCCACTGAGTGGGGAACCTGATGTAGGGCTTGGCTTGATCCCAGTTCTCTGAGATCCTGACCTGAGCTAAAGATAGACACTTAACTGAATGAGCCATTAAGTGCCCCTTAAATTGTAGCATTTTTCAATATTTTGAAGTCCTAAATATTTTCTAATTTTCATTTTGATTCTTTCTTTAACTCATAAATTTAGAAGTGTGCTTAATGATTTCCAAACTTATGGTGTTTTTCTAGTTAACATTTGTTATTGATTTTAAGTTAATTTTATTGTGGTTGTAGATGGTGGTATATTATACTAATCCTTTGAAATATACTTAGGTTTGACTTTTTGCATGGCATAGTATCAGTTCTCATCAATGTTTCTCTATGCTTGGAAAGAATATATATTTCTCTGATATTGGTTGCAGTGTTCTATATATAGCCATTAGATCAATTTTTAATTGTTTCATTTAAATGAGCTCTATCTTATTCATTTGTTTATTTATTTTTGCTTAATCTCTTAATTACAGAGAATGCTATACTAATGTATGCTATTCTGCTATAAATGGTAAGTTTGTCAATTTCTTTTTAGTATTCAAATATGTACTTTATGTATTTAAGATTATACATAAATGATTTTAGAATTATGTATTCATGTTGAATTAAAGCCTTTGTTATTTTATAGTGCCTTCTATTTTTTGCAATGTGTTTTCCCCTTGAAGATATTTGTTCCCATTATGGTTATACCAGGTTTTTTCTGGCTTACTATGTGTACAATAGCATTTGTTTCCATTCTTTTGCTTTCATTTATTAATTTTCTAATTTTTAGGAGAATGCAGTACTTGGACTTCAATATGAGAAACTTCCTGTTATATCTAAAGAATTTAATCTGTATTTTTTTTATTGAGGTATACTTTCTATACAGTAAATGATACAGATCTTAAGTATACTACATTGAACAAAATTATAGATTTACTGGGGTTTAAGTTCACTGTCATTCTTTGTGCCTTCTCTTATTTCTCTTGGTTCTATTTTTTTCTTTTTTTGCCTTCTTTTTGATTCACTTGGTATTTTTTGGTTTGCTTATTATTTCATTTCCCTTTTTAATAATGTGAATTTACTCTGTTAATTCAGAAAAAAATTTTCTGTTATGCTTTTTCATGGTGATCTAAGAAATTATAATGTATAATGGTGATCTAAGAAATTATAATGTATAATGTAAATTAGAATTATTTATCCATGATTTCTATTGAAAATATTTAGTATCAGCATACTATGAGCTCTGGTTATTCCACATGGATGCTGGTCAGAACTTATACCAGTCAAAACATCTGATTATTTATCAGCCTACTAGCACATATACCTTAGGATACTTTATTCTCCATTCATCTTTTCTTGACTTATATGTTATAGCCACATGGTTTAATGTTACTTTAAGATATTACAAGTTTTATTCATTTGTGTATTTCAAAAATGTTTAGATTTATTAAGGTGTTTATTACATTTTTTGCTGTTGGTTTCTTGAAACTCAGAACTGTTTTGAGATCATATTTCTTCTGAAGGAAACATATCTTTAAAATTTCTTTTAATGAGATTAAGAGTCACTTATGGTTTGTCTCCCTCCCAATCCCATCTTGTTTCATTTATTCTTCTTCTACCCACTTAAGCCTCCATGTTGCATCACCACTTCCTCATATCAGGGAGATCATATGATAGTTGTCTTTCTCTGCTTGACTTATTTCGCTAAGCATGATACGCTCTAGTTCCATCCATGTTGTTAAAAATAAAAAAAGTATTAAAAAAAAAAAAATTTCTTTTAATGAAAGTTCTTTTGGTGGAAAGCTTAAAATTTTTCATGTTTTTGAAATGTCCTTTCCTCATTTCCATTTGAGAAAGTTACTTTGCTACAATAATCTGAGAGTTATTTTCTCTCTTTATAATGAAAACATCTTCCACTATCTTGCTTCTGTTGTTGGTGAAGTGAAATTAGCCATCAGTCTAACTGATACTCATTTGAATGCAATCTTTTTTCTTTGGCTAATTTTAAGATCTTTCTCTTAACATCCTATATTTTCAGCATTCCTCTGGCTTGAGATCTTTGGGGTACTTGAATTTGTGATAATGTATTTGCTTAATTCTGGAAGGTTCCCAGCCATTATCTATTTAAATACTGTCCTTGTTCTGTTCTCTCCTATCTTTCCTATTGGAACACTATAAGGGTGTGTTAGCTTTCTTCACTTCATCATTCATGTCTCTTAACATCTATTTATCTCTCTGTGCTGTGTTCATTGCTATTATCCAGTTTACCAATTATCTCTTTAGCTGTGTCTAATCTGCTTTTAAGTATGTCTAGTAGTTTTTATTTTCTATTTTAATATCTGGAAATTCTTTTTAGTCCCTTTTAAAATCATATGGCTCTTTACTCATCAAATATCTATTTTATTTTTTTAAACATATTAAACATGGGTGGTCAATATATTGTTTCTGTTAAATTTAGTGTTTAAATTCCATAGGGCACCTGGATGGCTCAGTCGATTAAGCATCTGCCTTCAGTGCAGGTCATGATTCCAGGGCCCTGGGCTCGAGCCCTGTATTGGGCTCCCTGCTCAGCAGGAAGCCTGCTTCTCCCTCTCCCACTCCCCCTGCTTGTGTTCCCTCTCTTGCTGTCTCTCTCTGTGTTAAATAAATAAATAAAATCTTAAAAAAACTAAATTCCATATATATCTGATTCTGTTATGTTTTTTCTGCTTGCTTCTACTTCATGATGCCTTTTGTCCTTGGCTGTTTTCTAACTCTTGATGATCTGATATACTTCTTCTGTGGAAACTCTTTAAGTCCTTGGATGAGAGAAGGTTGCTCTAGATAGAATTAATGTTTGCTTCTGCCAGGTACCTATAATCCCTACTAGACCAAGGTTACTTCCAACAGATTCTTGGCTTGAGGCTTTTCTGACCACCTATATAGTATGAACTCAATTTGCAAACAATATGAAGTCCAGCTTTGTTATAATTTTTAAGAAAGATAGTTTTTCATATATTGATACAAAGTTTTGAAATATTTATTGATTGACTGATTGATTATTTGTCAGATTGGGGATAGTAGAGTGTTGTCCTTTGGTAATTATATTTTTAAATAGGATGATCTTCTATTAGAATCCCCACCTTGCTTGGGCCCTAGAGATTTTTTCATTTTCCTGGTTTTGTAAATACTCTTTCACAAAAACTATTTTAAGTAGTCATCTTACCTCTTTAGATTCCAAGCTTCTTGTTTTTGCCCCAGATATTCTTTCTTTCTTTATTTTTGGTTTATGGATAAGTTTAAGATGAGTTAAAAAGACTTTCTATTTTTGATTACAAGTTGATTCAAATAAGGTTATCTGTCCAAGTCCTTAGTATGCCATAGCCCTAAAAATGGAAATCAAATATGTTTTCTTTTCAATCATTTTATAAGCCTTTATTGGCCACTTCTTATGTGCCAGTCATTATGGAAATAGCTTGAAATACAGAGTTCAATATCTTGCAGTCTGTAACTTCAAGTTAATTAGAGTTTGGAGGGGGGAGAATTTACATAAGTACAACATTATAGCATATGAAAAACAGTGAGAGTTTTATACAGGATATGATGTTTTAGAGAGTAAATATAGCAACTTGTTTTGTGCTAAAACAGGTGGTATTAGGGAATATGTTTTGAAAAAGTAAGCATATGAGGAATATAAGCAAGATAAGCTTCATGAGGGAAAATACCTAATTTGGCTTGGTTAATATTGTACTCTTTATGTCTAGAATAGGTCCTTAATAAACATTTGTGAAATAGCAAATGTTTGACTAGGATGTAATTAAAATCTGGTACTTCTATTGGCTTTGTCTGAAAGAATCATGACTATTGGTGAGTTACATCATGTCTTTATTTTTCCAAATTTTCTCTAATCTGTCCTTTCCCATGTTAAAAATCATGTGTCTACCTTCTTCATGGATTTCTCAAATATATAAGAATAGGAGAATAATGGGAAGTGGCTCTGGAATTCATGGGGTCTGACAGAACAAGTTATTTGTCTAATCCATTTATTTAATATTTCTATTTGTCCTTGGTTTTGTTTGAAAATACAAGGGAAGAGTTAACTCTGACTCTTGAATTTACTTTTATTATTATTATTTTTTTAGATTTAAAAAAAATTATTTATTTGACAGACAGAGATTACAGATAGGCAGAGAGCCAGGCCCGGGGGGGGGGGGGAGGGGGGAAGCAGGCTCCCTGCTGAGCAGAGAGCCCAATGCGAGGCTGGATCCCAGGAACCTGGGATCATGACCGGAGCCAAAGGCAGAGGCTTTAGCCCACTGACACACCCAGGCACCCCTTGAATTTACATTTAAATAGTTATGTCATAATGGAAATAGACCTTAATTTGAATTTTATCTGTACAACTTGTTAGCTATATAAACTCTCTAAGCCTCATTTTCCCTATTTATAAAATAGAGTTAATAAAACTTTGCAGTGTTGCAACTTTTAGAAAAAATATATATGATTATAATATATAAATATATATATAGATATAAATGATATGCTTGAATAAATTACATATATTAATAGTGTCAGGTTTTTTTTTTAAAGATTTATTTATTTATTTGAGAGAGAGTGAGCACTCAATGGGGAGAAGCAGAGGAGAGAGAATCTCAAGCAGACTCTGCACTGAGTGCAGAGCCCATTGCAGGGCTGGATCTCTAGACCCTGAGATCATGACCTGAGTCAAAACTAAGAGTCCTAGGCTTAACTAACTGCTCTACCCAGGTGTCCCTCAACTTTCTTTCTAATTGAATGCCTAGATTTTTTTCCCCTGGAGTTCCAAAATTATGAATATTAGAGGACTAGAGAACTATAAATATAAATTCTGATTTTATACAATTTTGAGGTCATTTTTTTGGTTAGCTGTTCTAACAATTTTCCTCCTTATTTTAAGAGTCTTCTTTAGTTTGGGACATATTCTCAAGTTTTGAGATTCACAGAGGCATGTTGAAAACTTAATAAGTCAGCATGGCAGTGCTGAAGTTTATGTTCTCATTTCATGTTAGTATAATTATCCAGGTAACTTTGGCTGGCTTCACATAAAATTTAATAATCCTTCTTTGTATTGTTTTGGTATTTTTTCTCAAGATTAGTTAGGTCAAAATTCAAGTACTCACAAGGGAAAAAATAAAAAGAAAGAAAACTAATGGAAATTTTTTTTTAAAAAATAACCAAACATTATGTTAGGAATACTGATATTACAATTTAACTTCAACTGTTGTGACATTTAGAATTGGTGTCTCTAGAAACTTGAGGGAAAATTTACCACATTTAAAATAAGAGATATTTACTGAGTATCTATTTCATATTAAACATTTTGCTACATCTGTAGGAGATATAAAAAAAAGACACTTTTTTTTCTTGACTTTAAGTAGCTTCTAATCTATTTGGTAACTGGACAAATATGTAATGATATATCAAACAAGGCACAAAACTATGTCTGGGAGCATTCAGATGAGGGAAAGTTTACATCTCCTTATAGGTAGAATAATAAAGAAAGAGATCACAAACCTGTGGGCTCTAGAATTAAGCTTTCATAAAACAAATAGAATTTTGGTAACTGAGGATATGAGATGCTTCCAGAATAGCAGTCTGTACTAACAGCATTAGATGATAAGAGAAAAATTCAGGGTATATTTAAAGAATGGTATGTATCATAGGGTTCCCATGTGGGAGATATTGAGAAGCTGAATGAGAGGGTTTTATCTGGTAGCTCAAGAAATTTAGTCTATAATTAAAGCCATATAACAATACTGTATTGCATATTTGAGAGTTGAGGGAGTAGATCCTAAAAGTTTTCATCACAATAGAAAACATTTGTAGCTATGTAGAGTGATGGATGTGAACTAGACTTATTGTGGTGATCATTTCACAATAGATACAAATATTAAATCATTACATTGTATACCTGAAACTAATAGGTCAATTGTACCTCAATTTTAAAAAGAAGAAAAAGAAAAAACCAAACGTAGTTTATATTTAATGTCCATGGGAAAAATGAAGTATAATGAAATCATCCAAGCTAGTCTATGGAAATAATTCTTTAGCATCATGTTCAAAGACCTAGAGAAGGTAATATCACAATGCATTCAAAACTGCAAAGACTTTGACACAATAGGAGTAATAGAGTCATTTAGGGGGAATGCAGAATGCTAAGAGAGGGGTCAAGAACCTTGGGCTCTAAGGAGCATTAAACTGATCTTAATAGTGAAAAGGAATCAAGGAAAATTTTTACTAGAGGTATAGCAATAAGTGCATTCTAGAAATCTGGGAGTAGATGCACCGTATCCATATCCCCTCATCTTGTGCTTCTGTCCAGAGACTATTTTTTCTTCCTTTTTCCTTGACTTTTTGACTCATTTTCTCATTCTGTTTTGAGAGAGGGGGGATGGCCGAAGGGAAAGAGAGAGAGAATCTGAAGGAGGCTCCATGTCTAGTTGCACAGCCCACCTTTGGGCTCAGTCTTAAAACCCTGAGATCATGAAATCCCTGAGTTGAAATCAAGAGTCAGTTGCTTAACCTGAGCCACCCAGGAACCCCTCAATTTTTCTTTTTCTTCTTCTTCATCTTTTTTTTTTTTCTTTTTAAATTCCAAGAAGATCTACTGCCAGGAAATCTGTCCTTCCCCATTCCCTTGTGCCTAAAACATTTGAAAACCTCACATTTGAGGGCAAGAATCCACAATAAGGAAATAGCCCCAACTGGTTCTAACCTTTACAAATGAAATTTCTCGGCAAAAAGAGATAATTGAAACCATTTCAGTGGATGAGGCTGTCACGGAAGAGAATTTAAACAGAGGAGGAAAGTCAGGCACAGAGCCTTTGGGATTTCTTATTTTTAGATGGCAAGAGGAAGACTAAGAGTCAAAGTAGGAGAAAGAAGGGTAGGTTGGAAAAGTAGGAGCAGAGCTAGGGACAGAGTGTAATGGAATAGAAGAGATAGGAGACTTGCCAAAGGAGTTGTAGTGAATAGAATTGATGGCATAGACACAATGATAAAGAGGACCACTTGGGTAAAGCAAGAAAATTAAGAGTTGATTTAGTAGGCTATGAAGTCTTTAGATTGCAATGAGTTAAGGGTAGGAGGAGATTAAGATTGAAGATGGAAAGGATCAAAGAATGATGGATAGAGGAAAAGCGTAAATGAGACATGTCATTAAGAACACAATGGGAGGATGGGGTCCTGGGTGGCTCAGTTGGTTAAGCAACCAACTCTTGATTTTGACTCAGGTCATGATTTCAGGGTCCTGAGATCAAGCCTGGTGGCTCCATGCACAGTGGGAAGTCTGCTTAATATTCTCTCACCCTCTGCCTCTGCCTCTCCTCTTGTGTGTACTTTCTCTCTCTCAAATAAATAAATACATCTTAAAACACACACACACACACGCACACACACATACACACACACACACACACACACACACACACACACACACACACACTGGGAGGAGATAGCCTTGAGAAAGAGAGAATAGAGAGCAGAAAGAAATAAGAGGCAGACAACCAAGATTTTAGGTGGAAAAGGGGAGGTTGAAGGCACTGGATGACATAGAGTAGCACAGTGGTTTATCAGTGCTGGTGGGAGCAGACCTTAGTTCTACCACTAACTCTGAGCCCTTTCATATGGCATTTGACCGCCCTGAGCCTCAGTTTCTTTCTCTCCTCTCAAATGAGGATAATGACTGTACTTATAGGCATATCAGTGAGGACTAAATGGGTTAAAGCTTAGAGCAGTACTTGGCTCATAATCATTACTTACTATCATATATAGAGTACTTACTATCACTGTAGGGTTGGTAAGAATATAGTAAGAATATCATGGAAGAGTAAACGTGTGGAAGTAGAGCCAGGGAATAAGCACCTTTTGAAATGGTCGTTCATGTATTCCAAGTAAGTAAGGGGGCGAGATGGACCTGGATATCAGTGAGATAGACTTTGAGAATACTGTAAGAGATAGAAAAGGACTAAGAACCAAATGAGAAAAAAGTGCCTTAAACCCTTATACAATTATATATGTGAAAGAAATGTAAAAATGGGGAACACATCTCTGACTTTTTATAAGTCCAGTAGACACAACACTACCGTCCAATTACAGGTGGTGCTGGGCTTGCTCATGGAAAACTTCTAAGATTTCTTGCATTCTGTTTTTCCAAAGGGACTTAAAAAAATTGACAGAGGAAAACCAAGTAATGGCTGGCCTAACATGTAATACAACATTAGAATTTTTCTTTTTCTAAAGTATAGAAGAAAGGATCATAGATTCTCAGGGCTGGAGAGTGCCTGAAAAGACATTCAACGGGACCAATTAGCAGATACTCTAATCCTATATTGCTGGAGGAGGTGATTGATTGGGTGTTTTTGTTTTTTGTTTTTTTGTTTTTTGTTTTTTTAGTTTCTGTTTTAAACTACCAGCAGTACAGAACTAATTGCTCTGATCTTTAGAAGGAAAGACCTGAGACTTTCTTTTTTAAGTCAAATTGTTTTTCTGTAACATATACCTATGGTCATAGCTCTATCATTTGGCTCTTAATAGAATATGTGTCATGTCTTTCCTATTGCCATTTGGTTCAATATTTGAATGTAATCAATTTGTTTTGTCTGAATCTTTACAAGGGGAGGGCAATGATATGTTAAAACAGATTTAGCTTATTCCATCACTGCTCCTCTGACATGTTTTTGAGTTCCTGGATTGCTTTGGCCACTTTGGACCTCAGTTTGTTTCAATATCTTAGGAAGGTCTTACCCAGGAAGAAGAGAATGAAGGCAATACACAGGTCAGGTTCAATCATTGTGAAAGGAGAAGTATAAGCTAAATTTATTATTTTATATAAAACTGGTTACCAAGTTCAAGAGGGTGAACAAAAAGTCTATATGAGAGTCTGAGTTAATTTACTTGTAAAATGGGGGTGAAAGTACCTATCTCTTCAGATTAGTGTAAGGATTAAATGAGCCTATAGCCAGAGACTGACATCTTAGAGCACTCATTAAAGAACACCTATTGTGGCTATTAACATTTTTATTGAGTGGTGTTACCAATAACAGTAATGAAATCTGTGCTTTTATGTGTGCATTAGGTAAATATTAATTCTTTCCTAAGTTATCATTATGAAGAACATGCGCATATAAATCTTTTCTATATTCTATGGAGCTATTTAATTGGAACTGTAATAGTTTTCATTTAAAATGAAGATCATTTAAAAAGTGAATATGTTGTATCATCTGGCTTTGTTGATCTTTGTGTTCAGAATTTAAATCCAGGGGAGAGATCATGTCACAGTTTACATTGGTATGCAGAAGGAAATGGCAATTCTGTATTCATGACAGCCTACTTAAAATGGCCATGAAAGAGTCTCTCATAACAAGGTTATACGGTATTGATTTGCCTTTCAAGTATTTATTTATTTATTATATGTACCATTTCTGAAAAATGAAAAGTGCAACAAAAATTCATGGCTATTTCTAGCTTCCGGGGAGCTGGGTAGATATGAGAGTGTATTTATGGGGTGTTTAGTTCCTAATATATGCAATGGAGTTGATTCTAAATGATTTGACTTAGAAGCACAATATAAATCTCTATAGGCACAAGTAAAATTAAGGTTTGCACTAAATCTTTGCCTAAAATACCCCAAAGCAGGTTATGAAAAATTCCTTTCCTTGTATCAAATTAAATCTTACCTTACTGGGAAGCCAGTGATGAAAGAGGACCCCTGGACCTCTTTGTTTTTACTACAACATCCATCATTAATGTGTATTTGATTTATGGAGGAAGTGTCTTTTTTCTGCTACAGTAATATACATTCTTTAAACACAATGTCTTTGGCCTTTAGTGCCTTGCATATAAGTGAAGCTATGGGGGGAGGGAACTGCTTTTTATATAACTCCTCCTCTGTGACAAGCACTGTTCTGGGCATTTTGATAATGTTAAACATTTATGTAGAGCTTACTATGGGCTGGGTATTTTGTCCCAAGTGCCTTATATGAATTACTCATTTAATTCTCACAATAACCATATGACTAGATATCATTTCTCCATTTTCCAGGTGAGAAAAATTCAGATTCTGAGTGATTGAGTAACTTCCCCCGATTTAGCACATTACTGGCGAATCCAGGCCAAGAACCCATTTGATTAATTGAAAAACCCATCTTTTTTCCATCGTTCCCCAAATAGTTTTTAAATACCTTTTGATCTGGGAATGACTGCATAAATGAGAATTTTGGTGTCTTTTTTCTGCTACAGTAATATACATTCTTTAAACACAATGTCTTTGGCCTTTAGTGCCTTGCATATAAGTGAAGCTATGGGGGGAGGGAACTGCTTTTTATATAACTCCTCCTCTGTGACAAGCACTGTTCTGGGCATTTTGATAATGTTAAACATTTATGTAGAGCTTACTATGGGCTGGGTATTTTGTCCCAAGTGCCTTATATGAATTACTCATTTAATTCTCACAATAACCATATGACTAGATATCATTTCTCCATTTTCCAGGTGAGAAAAATTCAGATTCTGAGTGATTGAGTAACTTCCCCCGATTTAGCACATTACTGGCGAATCCAGGCCAAGAACCCGTTTGATTAATTGAAAAACCCATCTTTTTTCCATCGTTCCCCAAATAGTTTTTAAATACCTTTTGATCTGGGAATGACTGCATAAATGAGAATTTGGGGAATATTCCTTCTTCTGGACCTAAGACCAAAACATAATCGCTAAAACATTAAAAATTCTCATTTACCTCAGAGATCAAATAAAGAACATAATGCTCATTCACTCATTCAGTAAACACTTAATGCTAGTTCACTTTGTGCCAAGCATTTCACAAGGACCTGAAGACATGGAGGTAAAAAATTGTCCCTGATCCTCACTGGCTCATGGTCTTTTGGGGATTCAGACAATAAAAAACTTCTAATATGTAGTTACTGTAGAAACTTTCACAGCTTGGGGGTGCAGGAAGGTATTAAAAACTTTCCAGAGTGGCTGACAGCCAAGCTGAGTCTTACAAACCAGGAGTACTGAACCAAGAGAAGAGAAAAAGTGGGAGAAAAAAAAACCAACAAATAAAACCCTTTTTTTTTTTTAAACTTCTCATTTCAGTCAAAAACAGTTTTTCAGCTCATTCAGTTGCAACCCTTGGCAGCAGCTTGATGTGAGAAAACTCTTGGCAGGAGAGAGGGAGGGACAAGGAGGGAGGGAAGGAGAGAAGGTGGGGAGAGAGCGAGCGAGAGCGAGGAAGCACCAGCTTGGCCCTCCTGAGATTTCACTGCAGTTTGCAGTTTGGCATTGTCTTCTTATCTGGTTTGGGAAATTATACCCTTTCTCAGGAATTGATTGCCATTTTTGATTTTCTGTAAAGGAGGTTGACAGTTGAAAGACTGCTGAACTTTTCTGAGATTCTGCACTGTCACTTGCTCCCCTTCTGCAATCTTATCCTTTCCTACACTGACACCATCAGCCACTGCAAAGGGTGATGCTGATTTCCTTAATAGCCACACTGAGATTTGAACACAAAGGCTACACTGGTCCAAGTAGGGTGGGAAGAAACAGCAACCATAATTGCATTTACTCCTGGACTCTAGGTCAAACCAGAGTAGTTAGGGAGTGAAATACAGGGGTTGCTGGAAGTGCTCCAAGAATGAATTACAAGTGGCAGACTCTAAATTTTGGGCAGACTTCAAAGCTGTCAATTGCCAGTCATTTCAATTGCAGTGCAGTCAGCAAGGGGCCCCTTTCTTTTGGAATGTTGTATTCTCCCTGCTCCTATACACACCATTATGGAATTTAATATAAAACAGAAGCTCAAGAAATATATGCTTTAATCAATTTTACACCTAAGGGAAGAATAGTAATGTTTCTGAAAAAATGAAAACATTATTTTCCACCTCCTTTCTCTGGTCCATTCCCCTCTTTGTCTAGCACTGTCACAGATTTTCTTGTTTTTACTTTTTCTGTGCCTGGGCTTTTTTTAGTACTCTCATGACAGACTAAGTATTATTTTCTCTTGGTTCTATTCTTGTTGACTTGCATATTGTCTAATGCAAACCTTATTCTCTTGGGACAACACAGTCCCTCATCTTCTCACCCCTTCAGCAGTCTTCCTTTTCTATATATACACCTTCAATTTCAAGCAGTTTTCCTACCTCGTCACAGTCTCATGTAGAGACACAATTACAGCATCTGTGTGGATTCCTTTCTCTGTTGTGAGGTTTTGAATTGCTTGTAATTCTCTCTCTGAGACTTAATGATTTCCCTGTTTAAGATTTTAGAATCAACAACATTTTTCTTCCTCACTGTGATTTTATTTTTTCCTGTTCCCCTGCCTTGAATCGATCCTAATGGATGTTTACTGATGGTTTGATGCAACTGTAGGAGAATGAGAAAGTTGGTTGAATCATTCTTCCTGTTAGGTCCTTCTGTTACCCAGATACTTTCTTCCTAGAAAAATATTGGGTTAAAAAAGGAGAAAATATACCACTAGAGAAATGTAGTCCTGGGATATTGTTAATTTTAAAGATGCCTAATTTTAGGCAAATGTGGAAATGTCTGTATTTTTCATGCCTTGATCATAGCTCATATCAGATTATATATCAGTGATCAATTTAAATGATCTTTCTTACTAAATTGTATATACTTCAAGCACAGAGGTTTTGTCTTATTAATCCTTGTGTCCTTAGCACTTAGCATAATGCCTGGCATATATCAGGCCCTGCATAAAGATTCTTGAGTGAATCTTTTATCACTATTATCTGTTGAGTACCAGAGTTTTAATTTTCCCAGTGAATATTATGTAAAATTCATACAATTCAGATTCAGAACCATACTTTGTTGATCCGTACTGTTGTGTAAGAATTTAAACAACTGTTCTATACGTCTAAATGCCTTTTAAATTGTATTTTGTACAAACACATATTAGAACATTAAATTATACAATGAACTTGAAAAAAATGCTTTATTTTGAAAATATGAACATATGTGGTTTAAAAACAGAAAGGTAAGAATTTGCTTTTCAAAACAAGAAACAGGAAGGATTTAGGAGATGAGCTGAGTCTATATGATATAATACATAATGTTATGAAGAAAGCCAATGTGTCATTCGTGTGCTTAATTGTTAAGTCAGATGTTTAGATGGCACACTGACTTTACCTAGATTCCTGTCACTTAACGAAAGCCAAAACCTTCTAAGCAGATACAGATGGATTGACTAGCTATTCTGTTGTAATTAGCCATAAAAGAAAACAAAATGCCAAGTGTATTTCTGTCCATTGATTCATCTGGGGCAGAGTGGGAGATAAAAAATGTACAAAGTGCTGCATAACGAGCACAAATACAAAGCTACCATCCTTGAAACAGAGAAGTAAGAATCCTGAATAAGCACTACCAAATACCATTTTCATGAAAGCAAAAAAAAAAAAAAAAAAAAAAAAAAAAAGTGCTGCAGGCTGAGGGGGAGGAATTCAAATTGAAATGAGCTAGGAGAGGAACTGTGCCATGGAAACTCCTCAGCTGCTGCCTGTAAGAGATCTTCAAAAGCCCTAAAAAGGAAGAAAAACCATCTTCTGTATGAATATGATGAAAAAAATAGGAAGAAAAATTTAGAAGATCGTTTGTAGATAGGCATGCACGTTTCCAAGCTGACTCCAACCAGGGAAAGAAGGATTAAAAAAAAAAAAAATGAGTTTTGGATGAAGTGCTTTTTGGGAAAACTAAAAGATCTAGATGTTCAGTGTATTCTTTTGTCTAGAATGAGATTATATTGTCAGCTTCTTAATACATATTGTTTGAAATTATTCTCTCTAGGGGTCTTTCAGTTTTATACCTTATAGGAAAAGTTGGACACTATCTAGCCTTCTTAGATGGCATAGAAAAAAACCAAATGAAAATTTGAAAGTTAATCTGAATAATTTTCTACACCTTGCTGATAGTAAAGATGCCCTAAGAATGTAACTGGATGGGTTATTTGGAATTCATGGTGGTAGATACGTGATAGGTGATATAAAAGAATTGAGTTAGGGGTGCTTGTGTAGCTCAGTGGGTTAAGCCGCTGCCTTCGGCTTGCGTCATGATCTCAGGGTCCTGGGATTGAGTGCCGCATCATCATCATCATCATCATCATCATCATCATCATCACCACCACCACCACCGGGCTCTCTGCTCCGCAGGGAGCCTGTTTCCCTTTCCCTCCCTGCCTGCCTCTCTGCCTACTTGTGATCTCTCTTTGTCAAATAAATAAATAAAATCTCTGAAAAAAAAAAGTCTTGTTTAAAATAAAAAGAAAAGAATGGAGTTAGAGGGAAAAAGCATGGGTTATACAGTCAGTCAGGATTTCATTCATTCACTCATTCATTCATTCATTCATTCACTAAACATTTATTGAAAGCCTACTATGTAGAGATCAGGCATTTTACTGGCTTCTAAGTAACTAGAAAATAAAAGAGAGCATGCCCCTGTCCCCATGGCACCCATAGATTAGTAAGGGAGGAAAATCTTTAAGTAAATAGTTATACAATGAATCTATGACTGCATTATTGCAACAGATACATAAGAATAAAAGGACATTTGGGTGCCATAGTCAGTTAGGCATTGAATTCTTGATTTTGGCTCAGTTCTTAATCTCAGATTGTGAGATTGAGCCCCACATCATGCTCTGTGCTCAGTGCAGAGTCTGCTTGAGACCCTCTCCCTCCCAGCCCCCCCCCAAATTAATAAATTTTATAAAAGAAAAGAAAAGAAATGAGGTTAGGATGTTTAAGGAACTAAAAGAAGTGTTCTGGTTCAATTTTTAAAAATTCATTGTGTTTTGACTATAGCAAAGTTACTTATACAAGCCTCAGTTTTCTTATTTGTAAAACAGATTTAAAAAGAGCTACTGGGCCATCTGGGTGGCTCAGTGGGTTAAGTCTCTGCCTTCGGCTAAGGTCATGATCTCAGGGTCCTAGGATCAAGCCCTGCATCGGGCTCTCTGCTTGGCAGGGAACCTGCTTCCCCCTCTCTCTCTGCCTGCTTGTGATCTCTCTTTCTCGTGTCAAATAAAATAAAATCTAAAAAAAAAAAAAGAGCTAATAAATAATATTGTGTGAATGAAATGAAATGAGATGGGTTAAGTGTCTAACACGTGTCCATTTTGGATCTTTTGCATAACTGAAAATTAACTAGAAAACCCTTTTGTTCTAGTAATATTATCAATAACCTAAAATATGCTTTCTTCTCTTCCCTGTTTAAGTGTCAAAGAATCTGACCCCAGACCCAGGTCAATATAGATTACTGAAAGCTGACCTTCAAGGGAACATGCATTGCATTCCCTGTGCTCCTAGGCAAGGACCCTGTTCTGCCATGGCTAATTAGCCACAGACACAACTTCTATATAGAAATGCATTAAAATCTCCTTCCTAATTACTCTGTTTTATTACCAGCAAATAATCCATCCCTTAGTTTTTAAAGTGGTTAGTTAAAAGAACCTCAACTCTTTATGTTTGTTCTGATTAATCTGTTGTTAGCCTGTGCATTTCATCTTTTAAACCCTTTCAGGGAATTGGGTATAGAAGGTTCATTCTTGATATTTGGTATTTGGGAAGGCCTGAAGTCCAAGGTTGTCTGGCATAAAGAAGAATGTTAATATTTCAGGCTAATAGCACAGTGGGGTGAACATAACTGCTTTGGAGATTCCAAGCCATTTAATGCCCTAGTGTCAACCTGCTAATGAATTGGTAATCTAGCATGCTAGGAGCTCAGAGTGAAAGTGAATACCATATGAAATCTGGACTACACCTCAGAAGCTGATTTCTTTAAAATGGAATCCTTATATGTCCTTATTTTTAACGTTTTGCCTCTTTTTCTTAAGGAATGAATTTTGGTTCATGGAGTGATCTGGAAATTGTATTTCAGATTTTAAAAATTGAATTAGGGAGGATCTTAGTATCTAAAGTACAGAAATAGTGATGTGTAAACACATTTCTTCTATCCATGCTTCACCCACATATCTTAGTGGCATATACCTTGGATTCAGAGTGAGTTTTTCCTACCTGGAAATTATTCCTATTTCAGGTAGCATAATACATAACCTGATTAGGGAAGGAATTACTGCTATATCTTACTACACATTATCCAAGAAAAGCTTTTGAAAATACTTCTTACTGGGCTCTATGTGAAATACCCAGAATGAGAAATTTTAGGGGTGGAGCCTCTGAATCTGTAATTTTAAAAAAAATCTCTCCAGGTGATTCTGGTGCATGGATATGCTTTTGAGTACTAGCTAAGGGAAAGTGGCAAGTGGCTGTGTGTGTTTTGTGCTAATGTGTATGAGTTTTTGCCCAGAGGCACATTTCTGACAGTCATTACAGGTATAATCAGTGATTCTGCTGATTGCAGTTGTTCCACTCTCTCTAGTTATGACCCAGATGTGTTGTAATTCAAAATGAAACTCCATTTCAAGAATTGAGAGTGAAGGTAATGTTGCTCACAGAAAAGGATCCTTGCTTACTTACAAATATTCTCTCTGTTTGGGTAGTACTAAGAAAATATTGAAAATAAAGTATGTATATATGTATATTTATGGGCATATACAAATGTGTGTTTTTACCTCAAATAATATATGCCTTGATGAGAAGCCCTTTCATTAGGATTATAGCATAAGGGACTATACAAACATTCTTAGGTAAATTGCCATTTTGTAAGCTCCTCAGTTTGAATTGTTCAGTTGTGGTTACTATGGAACCACAAGCCTTGTTCACATTGTAGAGGAAAATTCTAATGGTCTCCCAGTGTCCCCACACTGCAGAAGAGCTCATTAAAGTAAAAGTACTGCTCTCCCTTTTAAAGACACATAAGCCAACCACAGAATGTCCACATCAGGGTTTTAGGTGTACCTTTCATGTGGCAGAGCTTGCACTTCCAGATGGGGTTTGTTCTTTGAAGTGTTAAGAATGTCTCTTTGCTGGAAACAGTCATTATTGGTAGGTCAGCTGAATTCCAGGGATCTGACATTTTGACATAATGAAACTAGCTTGGTCTTCCTTTTCGATATAATGAATGAAATAATAATTTGTTCACCATTTATTTAAGACTTAATAATTTCTCCTTATTCTGCTGGTGGTTTATGTATATAATTTATGTAATTCTTCTAATGATTCTAAAGGAGGATTACTCCATTTTACAAAGGAGAAAACTAAGATTCAGAATGGTTGGATAAATTATCCAAGTAAGTAAAAGAGCCTGGATTTGAACCAAGTTCTGACTCTGAATACTGAACTTTATCACTAAATTAGAATATACAATTTAGGCTCAGTGGTAGAGGAGCCTTTGATTGCTACCTGACTGTACTCCAAGAATTCAGAGGTTTAGTAACTACTCTTCTAGCTGAGGGGGGATTTTGAGCAGATTAGAGTCCACAAAGCCCACTGCTTCATTTCAGTACTGCTGTCAGGAATTTGTACCCTACTAAGTAACCATAGCTCTGTCCTCCTTCATTTGGATTTATGAGGTCTTCTGACATTGCAGGGGGAATGGATTTGTGATTCCCCATCCCCCACCACTGCAAGGTAAGTTTTAGAGTGAGCATGTGAAATCTCTTGAGACGCGGATGGGCTAATGTTGATCTTGGAAGCAGGCAATGGTCAGAACTTGGTGAGGTAAAGGTGGGACAGTCTGCTGTTACATTGTTTGCCCATTCTTACTGATAAGAAATTGAGGTAAAGCGAATTGAATTTTTCAGGTTTACAAAGGAAACAGTTGAAAAATTAATTCAGCAATAAATCCAAAACATTTTATTCCTTTGCAAAATTGAAGTGTTTTTTTGTTTGTTTGTTTTTTGGTTTTTGTTTTTTTGTTTTAATTAGCTCAGGGGATTTTAGAGGTAATTGAGGAACTGAGGGCCATAGAGATGACAGATTTGCCTCAGGGGTCCTAAGGCCTGGAGGGTGAAAGTAGGAAACTGGAAGTAGAATCCCAGTTTACTGACAAGACCAGCCTTTCCAGGCTAGGTTTTTCCCTCTCTTTGGTCATAGGTCAATCCATTTAAGATTGTGTTTGAGAAACAGCAGCCTCTGGCTGGGTGGAGGGAGTACTGGGTATGGAAAAGTAAAATTTGGAAAAGGACAAGAAATAGTTGAAGATGATACAAATACAGAATTCTGTCTCACTCCCAACTTTATAAATCTTTTTTTTAATGAGATTGTTTGCTGATTGTTATACATATTAGAGTTTGAGAAACACTGGTTTAGAGGATACATTCGATTGTTTGCTGATTGTTATACATATTAGAGTTTGAGAAACACTGGTTTAGAGGATACATTAGTTTGTTATTCTACACATGTTCTGCTGTAATGAACTAACATAGACTAGTTGGCTTAAACAACAGAAATTTATTTTCTCACAACTCTGGAGGCTAGAAGCCGAAGATAAAAGTGTCAGCAAGTTTGGTGTCTTCTGAGGCCTCTTTCCTTGGCTTGCATATGGCTGCCTCCTTGCTGCGTATTCACATGGTCTTTCCTTTGTGTATGCACATCTCTGGTATCTTTGTATATCCAAATTTCCTCTTCTTATGAGGATACCAGTCAGATTAGATTAGAGCCCACTCTAAGGATTTTATTTTAACTCAATCACCTCTTTAAAATTCCCATCTCCAAAAACAGTTCTGAGGTACTGGGGGTTAGAGCTTCAACCTAAGAATTTTGGGGTTAACACAAGTTAACCTATAACAGAGAGTATGGTGATCATAAATAAGCCTGCTAGTATGTACTTCTGTCATTGACAAGAACACTGAGAAGTTGAGAAACTCATATCTAAGGGGGGGCCTGAACCCTCAAACCAACTTTTTATCCTGTGTTCTCCATCTTGGTAAATGACACTAACTTTGACTTAATTTGTCCAAGCAAGATAATTTGGAACCTAGTGCTCCCTCACTCTTAACATCACACTGAATTAATAACTATATCCTACTATTTTTACCTCAGTTAACTCTCCCATACAATTTTTTCCCACTCTAATTTCCACTACTCTGGTCCCTACCTCCTCATCTTTCATCCTAGGCATACACTTCACATATGGAAATAATAGCTCACTTTTCATACTGAGATCTTAATCTCTAATTTTCTGGGTCTCGTTTATCATGTATATTAGGCAGAATGTTTGTTATAAAATAAAAATCTTATAATGCTATTCTCTTGTTTAAAATCATTCATGGCTTGCATTGCCCTAAAAAGAAAATACAGTCTCCCTAGGATGGTTTACAAAACTACTTATGATCCAGCAAATGCTTCCCTGTCAGCTGCATCTCTCCCTTCTCCTCACTCTAATTCTTCACAGTTCACTCTGTGTTCTAGCCATTCTGGATTAATTTTCCTTCTAGTTTTTTTTAACATGTCACATTGTGCCTTATGTCTTAGCCTTTGCAAAAGTTATGCCCTCTATCTGGAACTTTGTTTCTTTTCTCCTCCCCCACCACCCGATTAACTTTTTTATTATCTTTCAAATCTCAGTCCATGTCATTTTCTCTGTAAAGCCTTACTTCCATCAGTTGTTTAGCATAGGTGGCTTTCTTTAGAACCCCTAACGTGTCACTCATCACATTATGTAGAGTAAGCTTGTTTACCTGTTTCCTGCAATGGACTAAAAACTTCTTGAAGACATGGACTGTGTTTTATATACAACTGTATTTCTGAAACCTGTCCAGTGAATGACATACGTACTTGTTGAATGTACTAGTGAAGGAATCATTGTTTATATTGTTTATATATCATTGTTTATATGAAGTCTAAAAGCTTGGGGAATGGAGCATCTGAATACAAGTATGAATAATTACCATTAATACGGCTTTCTTAGGGAGTAACTTTTAATTACTAGATGTTATCTAGATTACTAGGTGTTAGAGGTAAGCATTTGATTTTCCCCTGAAGAAGTTAAAAATTTTTAGCTCCGTAATTATTGGTTTTAGAACCTTGGGTGTACTTATACGGACAAAGGAACAGGCCCTCTAAAACAGAGATGGACATTGTGCTACCAAAGCACTATGACTTCACTCTAGTATCTCAGTCTTCAGTGAATGCTGAAAGTCACCTATCCCCCAAGAATCTTCTATCAGTCCATTCTGGTCTTCCATTATGATAAGGTGGCACAGAAAAATTTTTTTATCAGGCATCTTTTTTTTTTTTTTTTTAATTTTTTATTTTTTATAAACATATCTTTTATCTGACCTTTACAGTAACTCAGGGAAAAGAGCATCCTAATAGGAATTCTTACTCCTTCCTAGACTCTCTTTTTAGAATTGTCATTGTATCTGGGTTCTCAGAGAGTATTTGATATTGGTTCAATGTCCATTTTTCTCTTTAGACCTGTAAATTCCGTAAAGTCAGTGATCATGGCTATCTCATTCACCACTGATTACTATTAACAGAACTAGTTAAGCACATAGCAAGTACTTCCTAATTTTGAAGGGTTTTGCTTAGACAATTAGGGGATGATGACACCATTAAGTAGGACCCAAAACAGAAGGAAGTACACATCTGACAAGAGAAGATAAAGATCATAGTGCAGATTAGGAGCCTAAGAAATACACTGGCACTAGAGTTATGGAAGTTTTTTGTCATGGAATGTTGCTGATATTTAAAGCTTTGGGGAGGCATGACGGTATATAGGCAGAACATATTTAGCATGTGTATATAATGAATGTAATATTAACTAACACTTTTTAAACACCATATGCTATGTACTTTAAGTGCTTTGCAAATATCAATGTGTTTAATTCTTATAAAAACTCCATGCTGTATGTACTATTAGAGTCCCTTGTAACATACGAAGAAACTGAGCCAAAAGAAGGTTAAGGAACTTGTCCAAGTTCACACAACCTTTTAGTAGCAGAGACAATCTTCAGATCCAGCCAGCCTAGCTTATGATTCAAGATGCCTGAAGAGAAAGAGCAGGGAGGAGGATGGTTCCTCCTCTTTCTTCAACCTTCTTTCAGTAAGTGTTGATTAAAAAAAGGTCATTTTTCAGTGAGATAGGAAAATAGATTTCAGGATTTGGTATCTTGTCCTGACTGTTGTGCATTATTTCTTATTGAGTGCAAATCTATGCACTGGCAAAGACTTTGCCTAAGCTGCTCCTGGTTTTGAAATGGCCCATAGCTAACATGATAGCAAAAGACTTTCTGTTAAAGCACCTTGAATTGTTCTTGGCAGCTTATCCTTTAAAAGGAGGAGTACCCGAAAAATGAACTGAACCATGCCTTGCGTTGCTCTGCCTGTCACAATCTAAAATAGCTGAGAGTCTCCAGAAACTGTAAAATTGTCTTAAAGGTCCAGCTATACTTTCAGTTTCTCTGATTTTCTTAAAAAGAAAGTAGTTTAATTCATTCAGTATGACCTTAAAAAAAAAAATAGCACTATATTCTATTTTGAATTGAGTTGGCACCAATATAGGCCAAGGGGATTGCCTTCCCCCAGATCAGATCACAGAACTGCTTAAGAGTACTCATTATCATATGTAAATAACAATTGACATGTGCTTTTATTTTATCACTTCTATATTTTCATGTCATATTTTGATGTGCTTCTTGACACCATATTAGATGTCTCCTATTCCCAGAAAAGCAATAAATACATTGAATGAAACACTTTCCTATATGTGCTGTTGAAAACACATATTTTTGATGATAAATACGCTTATCTAGTTTTTTAAAGAAGCATAGTTTTGTGGAATTGCAGCATCAGATATATATCTGTGCTTCCCAATAATTGCTTTAAGGAAAAAAAAAACCCGCCAAATCACCAAACAACGAGGGCATTTTAAAATAAGATTCACAGAATCTGATTTCTAAAGACAGATGAAACAGATGAGGATGATCACCAGCTTTGCACCTCATTAGAATATTTTAGACAGAACCCTGCACCAAGGAGCTCTAGTCAGGTGACTTTGCAATGAAGACATGGATTTTAAAGCATCTTTATGTATAGGTTCTATTAAAAGTGGACTTGATCTTTAGTTTGACTTTTAATTAGCAGTGTATACTCAGCAGTCGGTTTTATCTGGAGCATTTAAAGAATGATTTACTGTTTATCTCTGTGAATGTGTGTGTGTGTGTATGTGAGAGAGAGAGAGAGCGAGAGGGAGAGGGAAAGAGAGAGAGAGAGAGTATATGCATGAGAGAATGTGTGTGAAAAAGAAAATGTGTGTGAGAAGAGAGAGTATGTGACAGCGTGTGTGAGAGAGTAAGTGTGAGAGTGTATGAAAGTATATGTGACTGTGTGTGTGTGGGAGAGACTGTATGAAAGAGTGTATGTGAGGAGGTAGTGTTTGTGAGTGAGAATGTCTATGAGTGTGTGAATGTATGTGTGTGGGAGTGTGCATGAGAGAATGTGTAACGGAGGGAGTGTGTGTGAGAGAGAGAGGGAAAATGAATAGAAGTCTTAATAAACTGTTAAAATTGAAAGCTAAAGTCCATCTCTACATTTTCTTACTCCTGCCTCATTTTGTGGTTGTCTTTGCTAACATTTAGGAGAGCAGAGGGATGACTACGTGAAGAGTCCCCTCCCTTGAACATCGGTGATATGAATGTCCCTGCAATGGCTATGGCAAATACTGCAAGATTCCCACTGTGTTTCTACTAAGCTCAGCTTGGTCTTTCCTGGGGCCTTGGAGAGAAGCCATTTATTCACTCGAGCATTCTGGATATCCTTGACATTTTCTTTGTGCCTCAGGCTGTTGTAGCGGCTAGGGCTTTTAACAGGAGGGTTAACTGCCTAAATGTCAGAAAATTTCAACATCCACATGCTCTACCAGCAAATACATTCATGTATTTTTGTACATTCAGGTAGGTCTGAGAGCAGGTCACATGTTAATAGGCTGTGTGTGGAGATGGGGAGGGTAAGGCCCAGCTTTGAGGAAATTTTTTGGTCCTTGCTATTGTCCCTCTGCTTGGGCATTGGCAGTTATACAGTACCTAGGGATTAGGTGATAGAGGACTGACTGGAGCTTGCAGAGCAACATTAATAATTATTTATTTATTCTGTCTTACATTCTGCATATTTCAAAAGCCAACTATAATTCTATCTAGAATAGGTGTCAAGATGGAAATTGCTGGACCCATCAGAATTTAATTATTCTGGTCTTTAGACTCCTTCTGGTGACTAGAAACGGGGCCTAGCTACCAAGGTTCCCTGGTTGATTGCCTTAGTGTCCTCATCTGAAAAATAGAGATAGTGATAGTATCTTCCTTAGAGAATTGTGGGGATACAGGGAGCTAATAATGCACATACAAAGACTCAGATTAGTGTCTGCCACAGAGTACATCTTGCTCAAAGTGTTCATTCTCATCACCACATTCATCATCAATCAAGATTACCTCTTGTTGCCATAGGTGGTCAAACCAGCCCAGTTTGTACAGATAAAGTGGGGTTGCACCTATCTCCCACCCCATGGGTAGCATTATAGGGCTGACCTCCTTTCTCTTGCAATTCACCTAAAATGCTGAGCTGATACTCTCTGGGCTGTGGGTGAGGTGAAAGTCAGAGGCACGGAGAGCAGTCTGATGTAGTATAAAACATTGTTACAGGGATGATATCCAGTTTTTGCTCCCCGATCTTATGTGTAACCCTAAGAAGAAGACAGAGGGAGTAAAGTATTAAGTAGGGATACTTTCTGTAGGTTAAGTGCTGTACTATTGTTTTATGTTGTCACATGCAATATTTTCCTTATAACCAAGTTATGAGGTAAGTGAGTTCAATGAAATTAAATGACTGGCCCAAGTCTCTCAGCAAAGCTTACAATCAGACCAACAGTTCTTCCCAAGGTTATCTCTTGGGTACTTTCTTTTATTGAGAAAAGGGAGGATTTGGATTTATATATTTCAAGGAAATTCTCAGGTGTGCTGGAGGTATTGTTTTTCTGTACTGTTTGTTTTTCTGTACTGTTGGGTGTGATTCCTTTCTCATTCCACAAAGTGCTATCTCAGAACTTTTACTTCTTTCTCATGCTCCACGTTCAGAGATATCTTCTACTACTTGAGGGGATGACACTGCTTCCAACTTCACTGAGCACATTTGGGAGCTCAGAGCTGGAATACCTCAAACTTCCAACCCCCACCCTCCCCGCCATAAACTCATCTATGATTATATTCACCATGATTATCTTCTAATCTCAGAGGCATAGTGACATAAAATAAGATTTTTTGGCCCCTTACTATGTGCCAGGAACTTTACAAAGATTAATCCTTAAAACTCTTTGAGGTAAGGGGGAACCTGGTGGCTCAGTGGGTTAAGCCTCTGCCTTTGGCTCAAGTCATGATCTTGGGGGTCCTGAGATTGAGCCCTGCATCAGGCTCTCTCTGCTCAGCAGGGAGCCTGCTTCTCCCCTTCCCCTGCCTGCTGTTCTGCCTACTTGTGATCTCTCTGTCAAATAAATAAATAAATAAAAATCTTAAAAAAAAACCCCACAACTCTTTGAGGTAAGTACTATTAGTGTCCACATTTTATACATAAAAACGCAAGTTGCTATGGCTGAATTTTGTCCTTCAAAATTCATATATTAATATGTTCATATATTCATACCCAATATGATGGTATTCGGAGATAGGGCTTTGGGAGTTTAGATGAGGTCAAAAGATTGTCCCTCATGATGGGATTATAAGTGCCCTTATAAGAGTAGAGAACTTTTTTCTACCATCAGGTGAGGACACAGTGAGAAGGCAGCTATCTGCAACTTAAGGAGAGCTGAATTGGCTGGCATCTTAATCTTAGATATTCCATTTTCCAGAACTGTGAGGAATAAATTCCTGTTGTTTAAGTTACCCACCCTATGGATTTTTGTTATGGTAGTTCAGACTGAGTAGTACAGGTATAATTTGTCTGAAGTTGAACAGCTATCACTTGGAGAAGTCAGAACTCAAATCTGGGTGTGCCCTTAACCACTCTACCTTATTGCTTCACATAGAGTTGCCCCATTTTCTGACAAAGGGTGAGGCTCTCTGTGGGCTCTTAATCCTCTCTACTCAGGATTTTAGCTTCTTCTAGAATCTGTAGTCCTTTCTTTCTTGCATTTTCAAGTTTAATCTCAATTATCTCCTTCCTTCCTTAAATATGTGTGCTCTGCTTTCTTCTTAAACCACATCACAGTCCTTTGTTTCCTGGTAAGCCCTCTTTTTTTTTTTTAATTTTTTATTTTTTATAAACATATATTTTTATCCCCAGGGGTACAGGTCTGTGAATCACCAGGACTGGTAAGCCCTCTTAATTGCCAAAATCAATGCATTCTATTTAAGTGCTTGGTTAGTGATCTCATCTTAATGTTTGACAATGTTGAGCCCCACTGGGGGGAACTTTTCTCTAGATTTACTAACATGACACCATTCTCTGCTAATATTTCTACTTCTGCTTCTTCTTGCTCATCTTTGTTCATCTTGCTTAAATATAAGTTCTTACCAGGATTCGGCTCTTAGTCTTCTGTCTTTCTGCAAATGGAGATGTTATTTCTTCTATAAGCACCATATTGCTGGTGGCTCTGGCATCTATATATGTGGTCCAGACTAGCATGCAGAACATGGCTTGGTCCTTCCATTCAGGTTTTTCATTGTTCAAATGTTACATCCTCAGAGAGGACTGTTTTAACTACCCAGTATAAAATGACATCCCTGTCCATTGCTTAACCCTGCAATTCCCTTCCTTGTTTTTTTAATTTTATTTTTTAGATGAATCATCATCTGACTTTATATTCGGTATTAATTTAATTTTTAATTTTCTGTTTCCTCTACTAAATGAGTGCTTCAGGAGGAGGGGTTCAATATTGTGATTAAAAACATAAAATCCCTGGCACATTGCACATTCCAACTTTGACACTTCCTAACTATGAATCTGGCAAGTTATTACACTGTGTCCTACTTTCCACATTTGTGAAATGAGGATAAAATTAAGAATACAAGTCAACATTATTTAGTGAATGCCTCCTATGTCCCAGGCTCTGTTCTAGGCATTTGGGATGTAACAGACAGAAACCTGCAGAGAGATATCCTTGCCCTCATGGAGTTCATTCTATCAAAGAGAGACAAGACAAGAAGCAAGATGAATTAGCCAAGTATATAATTTGTCAGGTAATAGTAAGGCTGTGGAAAAAATAAAGAAACAGGAAAGGGGATGGAGAATAAAATTAGTGTTCAGTTTAAATCAAGATAATCAGAGAAGGCTTCCCCATAAAGGAGAACTTTGAGCAAAGGTATGAAGCAGGTTAGGACCTTGGCCATGTGGATATTTGGGAGAAAAGTTCTCTAGGCAGCAGGACCTGATTTTCTTGGTTCATGTTTTCCTTCTTGTTCTCACACTGACTTCCTCCCATCACATTTACTTACATTTTAATCATTCTAAACTATGAATGCTTCATACCTCTATATCTTAGGTAATTATACTTTTTCAGTTTGTATTCTCCACTTCCCTTTGTTTTTTTTTTTTTTTTCTGGAAAATAGCTCTATATTTGTAAAATAGGGATGATGACAATTGTATCTGCCTGAAATGCATTGTGAAGATTAAATTACTTTATATGTATAAAGCATAAAATACAGTGACTGATCCATAGTATGTGTGATAGAAGTGTTGGCTCTTATTATTACTAACATGCAAATAAATCATGTCATTCTTATTAATATGGTTACTTGCCTAACTTTTGCTCATCCCTTAGGTCCCACTTTCCCTCAGTCCCTCAATCTGGAAAGGTGTTCTTCTTATGAAATCCCTGTGCTTTCCCTAACACTGTGTTTATCACAAAGACTTGCAAAATATTTATTTGGCTGCATTCCAATCTAGAATTTAAGCAGTCTGAGAATGGAGACTGTCTCTAGTTCACTGTTAAATCTCCAGTAGTTGGTCTCCGGCTGATACATGCTAAGAACGCAATAAATGAAAGGTTACTATTATAAATGATAACTATTAATTATTATTTTATTAATATACTTATAAATACAAACAAAAATTAATTAAATAGGTCAGTTGTATTCTACTGAAAAAGTTATTGAAAAATCTACCATAATGAAAGCTTTTTTAAAAGGATTTTATTTCTTGAGGCTTCAGTGAGACCTGAGAATTCTATCTGGCTGCTTTCTCTTCTGTTCTCCCAGAGAAAGTATACTTTTCCACAAAAATTTCTGCCTGAATATCTAGTATTATCAATAATATGTGTCTTGAGGGATTTATTGTATTAGTCATAGCTGGTCAAATTATGCTAAAGGAATAAATAATTCCCAAATTCTAGAGGCTGAACATAACAGTTTTATTTCTTGTTTCTTCAGTGATCTGAGCTAACAGAAGCTCTACCAAATTGTGACTGCAATCTCAGGAATAAGTGGCCTGCCAGACCATTTATAGGAGGAGAGAGCTTTAATTCTCATGCCTTTTACTCTCAGCCTGAAGTGAGAAATGTGCATCTCTTCCACTCCTTTTCTTTGGCTGTAACGAGTCACATGTTTGACCTCCTTTCAGATCAAGAATTACAGTCTTTATGCCTGCAGGAGAACTTTACATTAGTAATGTTTACCACATACATGAACCCAGAACCAAAACTGGGTTACAAGTTCTGCTTATAGTTTCTGTAGTTGACCAAATTAAGTAACTTGCTATATTGTCTTCCCTTGGGCTTAGAGATGATCATTTCAGATATGATTCAAAGTTCTGATTTGTCATTAGGTAGAAAACCCTATTTATATGTAGAATAGCATTTGCCTATGAGGCTCCTTTCTGAATTTTATGCCAGCTGGCCTTCACTTTTTTTTTTTAAATTTAAATTCAACTAGCCAACATACAGTATATAATTAGTTTCAGATATAGTGGCCTTAGAATCTTGCCACAATTGCCTAAATTGTGAGCACCTCAAAGGTAGAAATAAGTCCTAGTTATCTTTGTATTTTAATATCCAATAATAATTTATATGATAAAAAATCTAACAATATTTGATAATGATTTTTTTAAACCTATAACGTATTATTTGCCCCATGGGTAGAGGTTTGTGAATTATCAGACTTACACATTTCACAGCATTCACCATATCACATACCCTCCCGTGTCCATAACCCAGCCACCCTATCCTTCCTCCCCACCTCCGAGCAACTGTCAGTTTGTTTCCTGAGATTAAGAGTCTCTTAAGATTTGTCTCCTTCCTATGTCCCATCTTGTTTCATATTTTTCCCTCCCTACCCCCATTGTACTCCTGCCTTACTTCTCAAATTCCTCAGAGAGATTATATGATAATTTTCTCTGATTGACTTATTCGCTTTGCATAATACCTTCTAGTTCTGGCCACATCATTGCAAAGGGCAAGATTTCAATTTTTGATGGTTGTATAATATTCCATTATATATATACACCACACATTTATCTGTTGATAGACATCTAGGTTCTTTCCATAGTTTGGCTATTGTGGACATTGCTGCTATAAACATTTGGGTGCATATGCCCCTGAAGATCACTATATTTCTATCTTTAGGGTAAATACCCAATAGTGTGATTTCCAGGTTGTAGGGAAGCTCTATTTTCAACTTTTTTGAGGAACCTACATACTGTACTCCAGAGTGGCTGTATCAGCTTTCATTCCCACCAACAGTACAGGAGGGTTCCCCCTTCTCTGTATCCTCGCCAACACCTGTTTTTTCCTGAGTTGTTAATTTAAGGCATTCTGACTGGTGTGAGATGGCATCTCACTGTGGTTGATTTGTTGATTTGTATTTCCCTGATGCTGAGTGATGACGAGCACTTTTTCATGTGTCTGTAGGCCATTTGGATGTCTTCTGTGGAGAAATGTCTGTTCATGTCTTCTGCCCATTTCTTGATTGGATTATTTTTTCTTTGGATGTTCAGTTTGATAAGTTCTTTGTAGATTTTGGATACTAGCCCTTTATCTGATATGCCATTCTCAACTATCTTCTCCCATTGGGTCAGTTGTCTTTTGGTGTTGTTGACTGTTTCTTTTTTTTGCTGTGCAAAAGCTTTTGATCTTGATGAAGTATGAATAGTTCATTTTTGCCCTTGTTTCCCTTGCCTTTGGTGATGTTACTAGGAAGATGTTGCTGCGGCTGAGGTCGAAGAGGATGCTGCCTGTGTTCTCCTGAAGGATTTTGGTGGATTCCTGCATCACTGAGTTTCTTCATCATTGAGTTTCTTCATCCATTTAGAGTCTATTTTTGTGTGTGGTATAAGGAAATGGTCCAGATTCATTCTTCTGCATGTGGCTGTCCAATTTTCCCAGCACCATTTGTTGAAGAGACTTTTTTCCTTTGGACATTGTTTCCTGATTTTCAAAGATTAGTTGACTGTAAAGTTGAGGGTCCATTTCTGGGCTCTCTTTTCTGTTCCATTGATCTTTGTGTCTTTTTGTGTCAGTACCATACTGTCTTCATGATTACAGCTTTGTAATAGAACTTCATGTCTATAATTGTGATGCCACCAACTTTAGTTTTCTTTTTTAACATTTCTTTGGGTATTCGGGCTCTTTTTTGGTTTCTATAAATTTTAGGATTATTTTTTCTATTTCCTTAAATAGTTGATGATATTTTAATAAGGATTACATTAAATGTGTAGATTGCTTTAGGTAGCATAGACATTTTCACAATATTTGTTCTTTTAATCCAAGGCCATGGGATGTTTTCCCTTTTTGTGTGTGTGTGTGTGTGTGTGTGTGTGTCCTCCTCAATTTCTTTCATGAGTACTTTATATTTTCTGAGTACAGATTATTTGCCTCTTTGGATAGATTAATTCCTAGGTATCTTATGGTTTGGGGTACAGTTGTAAATGGGATCGTTTTGTGATCATTTGTGAATCATTTTAATCAGGAAAAGATGCTATACTTTGTCAAATGCATCTTTGTATCTATTGAGAGGATCATATGGTTCTTGTCTATTATTTATGTAGTGTATCACATTGATTGATTTGTGGATGTTGAACCACCCTTGCAGCCCAGGAATAAATCCCATTTGGCCATGGTAAATAGTCCTTTTAATGTACTATTGGATCTTATTGGCTAGTACTTTGGTGAGAATTTTTGCATCTGTGTTCAGATATTGGTCTGCAATTCTCCCTTTTTATGGGATCTGGTCTGCAATTCTCCCTTTTTATGGGATCTTTGTCTGATTTTGGAATCATGGTAATATTGGAAATCAACAGCTTGGAAGTTTTCCTTCCATTTCTATATTTTTGGAACAGTTCAGGAGAGTAGGTATCAATTTTTCTCTTAATATTTGTTAGAATTCCCCTGGGAAGCCGTCTTGCCCTGGACTCTTTTTCTATTTTGGCAGATTTTTGATTACTGCTTCAATTTCCTTACTGGTTATGGGTGTGTCCAAGTTTTATTTCCTCCTGGTTCCATTGTGGTAGTTTATATATCTCTAGGAATGCATCCATTTCTTCCAGATTGTCAAGTTTGCTGGTATATAGTTGCTCATAATGTGTTCTTACAATTGTTTGTATTTCTTTGGTGTTGGTGTGATCTCTCCTCTTTTATTCATGATTTTTAAATTTGGGTCCTTTCTCTTTTTTTTTCGATAAGCTTGGCTAGAGGTTTATCAATCTTATTGATTCATTCAAGAACTTTTCAAGAACTAGCTCATAGTTTCGTTGATGGGTTCTACTGTTCTTTTGGTTTCTGTTTCATTGATTTCTGCTCTGGTCTTTGTTATTTATCTTCTCCTGCTGGGTTTAGGTTTTCTTTGTTGTTCTTTCTTCAGCTGTTCTTTCTTCAGGTTTAGTGTTAGGTTGTGTACTTGAGATCTTTCTTGTTTCTTGAGAAAGGCTTGTATATACTTTCCTCTCAGGACCACCTTTGCTGTGTCCCAAAGATTTTCAATAGTTGTGCTTTCATTGTCATTTGTTTCCATGAATTTTTTTCAATTCTTCTTTAATTTCCTGGTTGAACCATTCATTCTTTAGTAGGATGCTCTTCAGCTTCCATGTATTTGAGTTCTTTGCAACTTTTCTCTTGTGATTGAGCTCTAGTTTCAGAGCCTAGTGATCTGAAAATATGCAGGGAACGATCCCAGTGTTTTGTTACTGGTTGAGACCTGATTTAGGACCCATGATGTGATCTATTCTGAAGAATGTTCCATGTGCACTAGGTAAGAATATATATATTCTATTGCCTTGGGGTGGAATGTTCTAAATATATCTGTGATGTCCATCTGGTCCACTGTGTCATTTAAGGCCTTTGTTTCCTTGATCTTTTGCTTAGATGATCTTTCTATTTCAGTAAAGGGAATGTTAAAGTCCCCTGCTATTATTGTATTATTGTCAATGTATTTCTTTGATTTTTTTATCAATTGGTTTATATAATTGGCTGCTCCCATATTTGAGGAATAAATATTTAAAATTGTTAGGTCTTCTTGGACAGATTTTTAAGTATGATATAGTGTCCTTCCTCATCCATCTCTTATTATAATCTTTGGCTTAAAATCGAATTTATCTGATATAAGGATTGCCACCCCAGCTTTCTTTTGCTGTACTTTAACATGGTAAATTGTTTTCCACCCCCTCACTTTAAATCTGGAGGTGTCTTTGGGTCTAAAATGAGTTTCTTAAAGACAGTGTATTGATAGGTTTGGGGTTTTTTTTTTTTTTTCTTTTTTAATCCATTCTGATGCCCTGTGTCTTTTGATTGGGGCATTTAGCCCATTTACATTCAGGGTAACTATTGAAAGGTATGGATTTAGTGCCATTCTATTGCCTGTATGTGCCTATTATGGTAAATTCTCTCTGCTCCTTTCTGATCTGTTACTTTTGGGTTCTCTCTTTGCTTAGAGGACCTCTTTCAATATTTCCTGTAGGGCTGGTTTAGTGTTTGAAAATTCTTTTAATTTTTGTTTGTCCTGGAAGCTTTTTCTCTCTCCTTCTATTTTCAATGACAGCCTACCTAGATGTAGTATTCTTGGCTGCATATTTTTCGTTTATTCTTCTGAATATATCATGCCAGTCCTTTCTTGCCTGCCATGTCTCTATGGATAGGTCTGTTGTCAATCTCATATTTCTATCATTGTATATTATAGACCTCTTATCCTGAGCAGCTTTCAGGATTTTCTTTTTGTCACTGAGACCTATAAGTTTTGCTATTAAATGACGGGGTGTGGATCTATTTTTATTAATTTTGAGGGGGATTCTCTGTGGCTCCTGGATTTTGATGTTTGTTCTCTTGCCAAATTAGGAAAATTCTTTGCTATAATTTTCTCCAATATACCTTCTGCCCCTCTCTTTCTTTCTTCTTCTTTTGGGATCCCAGTTATTCTAATATTATTCATTTTATGGTATCACTTGTCTCTTGAATTCTTCCCTTTTGGTCCAGTAGTTGTTTGTCTCTCTTTTGCTCAGCTTCTGTATTCTCTATTGTTTGGTCTTCTATATCACTAATTCTCTCTTCTGCCTCATTTATCCTAGCAGTAAGAGCCTCCATTTTTTATTGCACCTCATTAATAGCTTTTTAAATTTCAACTTGGTTAGATTTTAATTCTTTTATTCTCCTGGAAGGGATTTTATTTCTCCAGGAAGGTATTCTCTAATATCTTCCATGCTTTTCTTGAGCCCAGCTAACACCTTGAGAATCATCATTCTGAACTCTAGTTCTGAGAGATTACTCCTGTCCATATTGTTAAGGTCCATAGCCACCTGTACTGCCTCTTGTTCTTTTTTTTTGTGGTGAGCTTTTCTGCCTTGTCATTTTATCCAGATAAGAATAGCTGAATGATAGAACAAAATACTAAAAGAGTAGCAACGACCCCAGAAAAATATACACTAACCAAGTCAGAAGAGACTCAAAACCAGGGGGAGAATAGAGGGGAAAAAAGAAAAAAAATATATACATGTATACATATATGTGCATGTATATATAAATGTGTGTGTGTGTGTATACACTTAAATATATTAGTTATTATTAGGCTGGTATTTAGAACAGAGGCACACACTTGATTTTGGGTATAGTTTGGCCAGTTAGAAGAAACTGCCTCCCATAATTTTAAAGAAAAAAAAACTTCTATATATGCGAATGTGTGGGTGAACACAATGAAGGGATGGAATATGACTCCAAAGATGAAAATTAAAAAAGATATTAAAAAAGGTATTGATAAGAAGTTTGTTGGAAAAAGGAAAAAAAAAAGAAAGAATGTGATAAGGCTGGAGAGTAGAACACAGCCATATACTAGATTTAGGGTATCTTTGATCTTTTAGAAGAAAATTTATCCCAAAATTTAAAGGGAAAAAAACCCCTATAGATATGTAAAAAATAAAGTTAAGTATAATGAAGGGATAAATTATGACTATAAGAATGATAATTAAACATTTTATAAAAAAGGTATTGATAGGATAAAATAGTTAAAAAACATTAAAAGAGGAAAGAGGAAAAATGGAAAAAATAGAATAAGAAAAAAATAAAATCTAAAAAATTTAACTTTGAAAGACTAAAGGATCATGGGAAAAAAAGCCATGAATTCTATGTGTTGCTTTCCCCAGCTCTGGAGTTCCACAGTTCTCGCTGACTGGTGAATTTGTTCTTGGCTGGATGTTCTTGCTGATCTTCTGGAGGAGGGGCCTGTTGCAATGTTTCTAAAATGTCTTTTCCTGAGGATGAATTCTACCACTCTTGCCAGGGGCCAGTCTAAGTAATGTGCTTGGGTTCACTCTTGGTAGCTTTTGTTTCCTGAATGCTTTCCGTATGGCTTTGGAGTAGGGGAATGAGAATGGCAGCCTCCCAATTCTGGGGCTGTGTAGAAGCTGAGAGCTCATGGCACCACCCCTCAATGTGCCCTCAGAGAAAAGCAGTCAATCCCTCCCATCTCCCTGGTCTCCTGCTGCACTCCAAGCTCAGTCAGCCCGTGCCTGAGCATTTTTATTTCTTGTGCATTAGTCCACTTGGTGTCTCCAAACCCAGCAGATTCTTACAGTGTGCTCCTGCACCTCTCCTCCTGGAGGTTTCAGAAGGAGGAGGTCTCTCTGGATCTGCCACTTGTAGGTTCCCTGTTAGAAGAGCAGTGGACCAACTGTGCCTCGGATCATGGTTTAAGGTAACCCTGAGCTGAGAGCCCACTGCTCGGCTCTCTGTAGCTGGCTTCCCCACTCCAATACCTGGGAGCTGTGCCACACTCGGACACACTGGTCTTTTGTGTACCTGTAAGTCCTGAGACCACACTGTCACCACAAGGATTCCATCCTCTGCTTAGCCTCTGAATTGACGTCTCTAAGTGGAGCAGACTTGTAAAAGTTCTGATTTTGTGCTCCCTTGCTCTCTCACTTGCTGGGAGATAACCCCTCCCCCCATGGTTTATCTTCCCATCACTTTGGATTCACTTCTCCACGTGTTCTATCTTCTGGAATGTGGTCAATTTTCTGTTCTTAGAATTGCTGCTCTTCTTATCTTCTATCTCCTATTGAGTTCATAGTTGTTCAGAATGGTTTGAGAACTATCTAGCTGAACTCCTGGGACCTAATGATATTTCAGTCTCCTACTCCTCTGCCATCTTGCTCCTTTGATAAGTTTTTTTTAAATGAATTAATAAGTAAATGCCCTCTCTGAACATAGTTACTTAATTTGTTCCCCTTTATTGACCCATATCACTCCATTTTTAGAGGAAGAAAGGGCAGTGTGTCGTGGGTCAGGAATAAGGACTCAGAAGGCAAGGAGATGTGGATTTTTTGCCTGGTTTGCAAGTTAACAAAGACACATTTGTAAAATTCAATTCATAGTGTTACCATGAGGTTGTTTTGAAGATTTACTGAGATAATCCTTAAAAAGTGCTGAGGGTAGCACCTGGCATTTAAAAGGCTTCAATTGATGTTAGCTATTATTATTAATCTCTAATTGGTCATCTGCCAGTTCCTACCCCCTCCCCCACCAAAGGATTTAGGCAGCATAGTAAACAAGTGTGAATAATACTTATTGATAAATTATGTGCCAAACATTGTACTAAGCATTATATATTTTACTCACATTTAATTCTTAAAATAACCTTATGTCACTCATTATTACTAATTAGAGAAACTGAGTCCTAGTTTAGGTAAAACTTTGTCAAGTTCATGTAGCTGCTAACTGTTGGAGCTGAGAATCAGAATCAGATCCATTGTACCATTTTGTCCTCACCATTTATTTAAAACCCTATGGGTGATCTTTTGGTTGCCGTGCTATGAAGATGCTTTCATATTAAAGTCTTTCTGTTTGCTTGGCTAGCAGAAATCATTAAATGTTATTAAACTGAGGTACTAAGACCAGTTCTTATTTTATTTGAGCTTATCAGTTTTTTATTCCAACTTGGAATCCTACTTGTACACAACTGGAAATACTAAGTCTTATTGTCATCCACTGTCTAACTGTAATTTAACCACAACTATAAAAGCATTAGTAGCAATACAGGGTTACTGAGATACTATGTCATTATTAACTTCTATCATCCATTCTTATGGCTGTGCTTCATTCTGGGAGCATTCTTAGTTCCATTTTATATGGTGGTAAACTATAGCATATGTTAGATTTTCCCCATATTACCACTGACTAGTTTTAATACCAAGATTACAACTTCATGGTGCATTGCTTTACCACTATCCTTCACATCCTAAATGATTGAATTGTGACCAATTAACTGAAAAATGTGGCAAATTAGATGGTCATAATTCTACTATGGGGGTAGGAAATAACTTGACTATGATCATGGAGCCATTAAGTGGTAGAGCTGAGAATTAGACCCAGAACCACTGGTTCAAAGGAAATAGTATGATACTCTAACACAGTTGAAGATTTTTTTAACCTATGCCTTGAGTTATTTGACTGAAAATTTTCTTTTTTTTTAATGTTATACTTTAAGCTATTCCTGTTTTTCCCTCTTTCTCTGTTGGTAGGGTTCTCTTCTCTTCAGTTAGAATGTGAGCTTCATGAGAGTGGAGAATTTTGTTGTTTCACTCCTGTTGTATCTCTGGAACCTACAGCTGAGTGTGGCACACAGTAGGTGCAAAATTTATTACTAAATTTGTTGAATGAATGAATGAATGAATGAATCCTCTTTTGTCTAGACTATAGTGTTAAATGGTGAAAGTTTTGAATTTTAATAGTGTGGATGGATGACTGCATCATTGGCCTAATGCCTTCCTGTATTTACATCTATTGCCATTTGATCTTGTAGTTCCTCCCACTAAAGGAATTATGTATTCACTCTTTCAGTTTCAGTTCAACCATATGACTTGTTCTAGTTTATAGAATGAGAAAGAAACTGTGTTTGAGCATAATCTCAGAGACTTTTCTTTCTTCCCCTTCTGTATCTTTGCTATAAGCAGTGACCAGCTGGGTACTCCAAAGAAGATCATAGACACGTGGAGAGAACTGCACACTTGCAGTATATAGCAGATCTACCCTAGGAGCCCAGATTCTGTTAGTCCACCAGACAACTTAAAGATATGTGAGTGAACCAGCCATGATCAGCAGAGATACCCCATAAAGCCCAGCTCCATCACCTGATCTCCAGACATTCCACAGACATATGAACAATAATAAACACTTGTTCTTTTGAGCCACTGACTATTGGCTTTTGGTATTTTGTGATGAAAGATTGTCACAGAAAAAATTAATCAATACATCCAATTTACTGTTGATAATGTATTTATAAACATATATAAAAATATTATATTCTGAAATATTGTGTGGTTAAGCCACTGCCTGTATATATTGATACACCTTCTGATTTCTCTAATTCTACATAGGTGAAGACATAAAAACTAAACATTGATATAATTAGATGTATTTAAACAATGCTTATATATTTGGGACAACTAAAATATTGCAGAAGAATAATGTTTTGGGGAAAATAAATTTAAATTTTAATTGCTACCCCTTTAAGTGATTTAATGTACTATGATTATTATAATACACTATTTATTAATGTTTATTCTTACAAATATGAATAGGATAAACAGGTAACATAAATGCCTTGTAAATAATATTTTTTATTTTAGAAAATTGTAACATTTTGTACTCCTATAAGATTGTGATGGAATTTTTAAGAAAAACATATTTAAAAGATTTTATAAAATATCATTTTTTGATTAGCAAAGTATATATAAATAAATTAAGGAGATTTCCTATTTTATTTTTTAACCACTTAAAATGAGCTTCACTATTCTTGGAAACCAAAGAATAGGGAACAAAGTATAATAAGTATAAGGCTACTAAAAATCACCACAATTTCCAAATAACTTCTCAGGTTTTGTGCACAATGATCTTTGTAATCCTACAATGGAAAGTACTTTCCACATAGTCATGCACCAGTTGAAGAAGTGCAGAAACTTGATTCAGCAAAACAATAAACTTCCTTGTAGTGGCTTCAGCCAGATAGGTCAAATGGCCAGCATGTATAGCATCTAGGAAGTTCTCAAATGTTTAGGTTGCTAAAGTTGTTTTTATTTCAAGCTACATTGATCTTATGAACTTAATCTCTCTTGAACTTCTTTCAGACTTTTTAGATAAAGTAGAGTTAGCTAAAGTAGAGTTAGCCAATGGGTTGCTCCTCACCTGATTACTATTTATTTATGTGAGATGTTGTAATCATAATGCTTATTGAGACTTCTGCTAGCTGCATTGAAGACATACTGCATTTATGTAGAAATGTGCAATGTAATTGAGTTTTCCATATTATCTCACATTATATTATATTAATTATATTATATTATTTTATAATAATATTTTATATTATTTTATTTAACTCCAATGTAGTTAGAACAGTGTTTATTAGTTTTAGGCATACAATATAGTGACTCAACAATTTCATGTATTATTTAGTGCTCATCAAGATGAGTGTACTCTTGGGTCACCTGGGTGGCTCAGTGGTTAAAGCCTCTGCTTTCGGCTCAGGTCATGATCCCAGGGTCCTGGGATTGAGCCCCGCATTGGGCTCTCTGCTCAGCGGGGAGCCTGCTTCCTCCTCTCTCTCTGCCTCTCTGCCTACTTGTGATCTCTGTCTGTCAAGTAAATAAATAAAATCTTAAAAAAAGAAAAAGATGAGTGTACTCTTAATCCCCTTCACCTATTTTATCTACCCCCCGCCCCAATATACCTCCTCTCTGGTAACCATCTGTTTGTTCTCTATAGATAAGGGTTTGTTTTTTGGTTTGGCGCTCTCTCTCTCTCTCCCTCTCTCGCTTCCTTTATTC
Source organism: Mustela lutreola (assembly GCF_030435805.1). NCBI lineage: Eukaryota > Metazoa > Chordata > Mammalia > Carnivora > Mustelidae > Mustela > Mustela lutreola. Next base: position 56,473,329 of record NC_081299.1, read on the forward strand.
ATTTGTTTTGCTTCTTAAATTCCAAATATGAGTGAAATCATATGGTATTTGCCTTTCTCTAACATTTGACTTAGCATTATACACTCTAGGTCCATCCATGTTGTTGCAAATGGCAAGATTTCATTCTTTTTTATGGCTAAATAACATCCTATCTTTATCCATTCATCTGTCTATGGAAACTTGGGCTGCTTCCCCAATTTGGCCATTGTAAATAATGCCTCAATAGATATAGATATTCAAATGGATATATTCACTTGAATTAGTGTTTTCATATTATTTAAGTAAATACCCAGTCATGGAATTACTGGATCATATGGTAATTTTTAAAAAAAAATTTTTGAGGAACCTCCTTGCTGTCTTCTACAGTGGCTGCACCAGTTTGCATTCCCACCAACGGTGCACAAGTTTTCTTCTTTCTTCACATCCTTGCTAACACTTGTTGTTTCTTGAGTTTTTTGTTTTAGTCATTCTGATTGGTGAGGTGCTCATATTATCTTACCACATGGGTTTTGATTTAGCTTAGTGACTGGGGATCCAAAATAGAATATAAACACCATGTCACCACAGACATGCATTCTTTACAAGGCTTTTTAAATAAATATAATTGTTACTTGTAATTCCATATGTGCATTTCACTATATATTATTATTATTCTACTATAATTAGTTATATTTTTTATTAAATTAAATCAGTAATCTTAGGATCAGTTGTGCTTGAAGAGATAGATAACTGACACAGAGCCTCTTGCTCACAAATTCAAATTCAGTACAATTTTTTTTTAAAGACTTTCATTTATTTATTTTTGAGAGAGAGTGAGTGAGAGAGAGCATGAGAGAGGAGAAAGTCAGAGGGAGAAGCAGACTCCCCATGGAGCTGGGAGCAGGACTCGATCTCAGAAGTCCAGGATCATGACCTGACCCAAAGGCAGCCACCCAACCAACTGAGCCACCTGGGCGCCCCAGCACAATTTTTTTTTTAAGGTTTTATTTATTTATTTGACAGACAGAGATTACAAGTAGGCAGAGAGGCAGGCAGAGAGAGAGGCGGAAGCAGGCCCCCCGCTGAGCAGAGACCCTGACGTGGGGCTCAATCCCAGCACAATTTTTATATAGTGTTTTCAACCTTCCCATCCTGCCTCCAACCCTTTAAGCTAAATGATGTGTCAAATGGATGATTTTAAAGTACACTGGATGATATGATGCATGAGGTATGGTGGAATGAGCACAGGTTCTGCATTCATACATACCTGAATTCAAGTTGTAGATCTGTTATTTGATTTTTGAACACATGTAATCCCACTGTATCTCAATTTCTACATCTGTAAAATGTATATACCTCTCAAAGTTGGTGTGAATATTAAATTATATAAATAGTACCCTGCAGTAACACTACCTGCATATAGTAAGTACTCAATATTAGTTCCCTTTCCAGCTAACCATATTCCTTTCCCCAAGCTCTGGAAAAAAAGAGAGGGAGAGCTAGAAATAGACACTAGCATTACTTAGAGGTAAGAACATCCACTATTGCCAATAAAAATGCAGTGGAGACCTTGGCTTGCATCTGAGGTTCAAATGCACTCTCAGTAATTTGCATACGATTTTATGATAGTTTCCTAATCTATATAGTTATGGGGTAAGGATTACTACAGTTCTTCCCTTCAGAAACAGAGCCTGCCCCATCTCACTAACATTTCTACCCAAAGGAGGTAAGAATATGTACATCCTGAGGTTAGGTTGAATACAAAGAGACAATAATGGGACTGAGCTGTGCCCCACTCAGGCACAGCTTCTTTTTTCCATTCCTTTAGTTAGAGATATCGCAGTTTCTTCTTATGGAAAAAGTGAAGTGGGTACAGAGAATAGCAGGTTTTTTTTTCTTTGTTTGTTTGTTTTAGTATTTCCTGCCTTAACGGATGTACTAAATGTATAAATGGAGCTCATACGCATCTGGGCAGAGGTGATGAAATGTACTAATTCTTTTTTTTATTAAATTATCCATTTAATTTTAGTCTTTTTAAAGATTTTATTTATTTGAGAGAGACAGAGACAGTGACAGAGGTAGTGAGAGAGAGCAGCATGAGTAGGGAGGAAAGAAGCAGGCCCCCTGCTCAGCAAGGTGCCTGATGCGGGACTCCATCCCAGGACTTTGGGATCATGACCTGAGCCAAGGGAAGATGCTTGACTGAGCCACAGAGGTGCCCCCCCCTTTTTTTTCCTTTCTTTCTTCCTAAAGATTTAATTATTTGAGAGAGAGAGCAAGAAAGAGAGAGTGCATGCAACGGGAGGGGAGTGGCAGAGGGAAATGGAGATGGAGAAATCATGATCTGAGATCATGATCACTCTGAGATCATGATCTGAGCAGAAATCAAGAGTTGGACACAACTGCCTGAGCTTCCTTGGAACCCTGAAACTTCCTAATTCTTTAGCGCTGAAGCTTTGGGCTATGACTCAGGACTGATGCATAAGAAAGGTGGTTGAAACCCCTGTGACATGTGCCCTTTGCTTTCAAGCTGACATTTAGTTATCACATTCTTCCTGATGATCTTTGTCATCATAGTAATTACCTTTAGGAACATCATTGGTATAGTGAAGTGTAGCATTGAAGGGCAAGGCAGAGAGGACAGGTAGACATAAGCAAGGCCAGTCCAGCAAGCAAGGTGCTATTCTGAAGGCACGGTAGTAGTGAATAGTTCTGAACTACCTGTCCAGTGTGCTGACATAACCTCCTATACTTTCTTCATTCAGCCATGCATCCATCCATCCATTCATTCATTCATCTAGTATGTGCCAGATAGTCTAGGTTTTGTGAATATATCAATAAATAGAGTAAAAAATCCCTGACATCATGTGTTTCCTCACTCTTTGTCTTATTATCCTCTGTTAACTGGTAGCTCATTAGAGTAGAAATTGTTTTATTCACTGGCAAATCCCTATCAGTAACACTATGCCTGGGACTCAGTGTGGCCTTGTATACTCAACAAGTGTTTGTGGAATGAATGTTGAATAGCCAGCATTGGCTAATGATATGTTCTGATAGATGGACAAAGCAGTAAAAAGGAATCGTGAAGTGTTCTGTTTTGTGCCACTGTATCTATAGCTCTCTATAGTATTTATTTGTTTCATGTTGTCAAAGTATGAAGTAACATTCAGAGATATAGGGAGGCAGGTAGGTATTGACATTAAAGGCTGTCAGGAGGGGTGTTATATGTAAAGGGTACAAAATGGGAAACAATTCATTCTGCCTCCCATACAGAGATTTGGAATGGCTTAATAGAGGAGTGGCACTTGAGTTAAGTCTTACAAGCTAAGAAGATATTTCCCAAACCAAATACAAAAAAAAAATAAGACAGCCTTTTATATTAGAACTAGTTTGCCCCAGGGAAAATGAACACCCATCACATTGATTTCTATATTTAGAGATTTTTAGGTAATTTATAGATATACAGACTACATGTCTCTGTGTCTGGGAGTGTTTAGCTTTGTTTACTCCTGTTTGGTTTAGTCTTCAGAAAAGGTCAATAACAGTTTCTCTTGCTAATTTATATTTGTTATACTCCAGTGGCTTCCCTGAAGTTTCAGAAATACCCATGTTAAAGAGAAGGCATTTGACATGAGAGGAGAAAATCAGCTGACCTTGCTAACCAGATCTTTCTCTTCCCCTGTGCCCTGAGAATAGATGTTTTCTGGTAATGGAGAAGCTGGGCATCATGCCACCATGGACATGCCTAGATGTGTTTAACAGGCAGCTTCATTAGATTGTCCTCTATTTCTTGAGAGGTAATTACATTAAATAGTGTTTATCAGTCTTTGTGTGCTCTGTTTGTCATTACTCACCTGTTCAGTAGCACACAGCACCCTTAAAAAATGTGTGTGTATGTGTATATATATGTATGAGCAGTATGTCTTAAAAGCAAAACTGCCTGAATTACATTACATTATAGAAGTTATCTTCATAACGTAATAGAAATAGAAAAGAGTCTAAGCAGTCAGCACCTAAAATACAGACACACACACACACACACACACACACACACACACCCCAATACAATAGTTCTTTCAGTTCAGCAATCAGATCTGTGGCAATAACCAGAAAGCACTTGAAAACATCAAGTGTCAATTATTTAGAGTACTTAGCTGACCTAAGCTACACACTCATCAGCCTTCTGAGGGGGAATTTTTTTTCCATAGCGGTTTGCTTATTTTATGAGGAATAATTTTATTTCCTGGTACACTAGAATATTTTTTTCTCCTGCTTTCTTTCCCCCCTCCTATACTCACTTCTAGTAGATAAATACAAGGCATATATATGTTGAACAAGCCTATTATATGCTCCCCAATCCTCTCATATGCTCCCCTGCTCTTTCACATTCAGATTTGCATGGACAATGTTTCTCTTTTATCTGTTATTTCTAGTAAATATTCTGGAAGGGGTGTGTGCCCTGTAGGTCATACTTTCTATTTATTATCTTTCTTTCATGCTCTTCCTTATTTCTATAGCTCTTTCTTCCTAACCTCACTTATCCATATGTATTTCATATGGTCTCAGTCTCAGAACGTGAAGTTTTCTCTTTAAATCCTTACTTAAATCGTAGCTGCTTTATTGGCCTTTTACAAATTTATAGTACTTTGAAAAGAGCATTAAAGATTATCTTCTAGCTTTAACTACTTCTTCTTCTTATTGGTTCAGGTTTTCAAGAAATAGAGGCATCTTGGTTATTTTCTTCTTGTTGGCTTTGGGAGCTCTTAATGACATGGCTTCAGGCCACCTTATCAAAACAAATCCTGGTAGTCACATACATTTATCCTCAACTCTGCCTACTACTTACTATTCCCAATCTCTTCATTGCTTTTTGCCTCTTCATTTTGTCCATGCTTGTCCTTCCTCATGCAGTGCCCTTTCTTTTTCCTCTGCAAAATCCAAAACTTCTCATTAAGACCCATCTCAAATACCCTTTTGTCTAAAGTTTTGCTCCATCCCTTGTTCTGAAACCTGACAGAACTTTATCTGTATCATATTGATAGGATGGATTAATTATCTGCTGCTTAGCCATAAATTGCTTGAGGGCAAAACCAGTGTCAGATTTAACTTAGCACCTTTCACAATGCTTAACATGTGCTGGTCCTCAATATCAATTCTTGGATAAATTCTGTCTGTATATGATTATTTCATTTAAAGATTCCTTTTTTTAAAAATTTTATGCCATGTTTTTATGTTTTTATTTACCCTATGAATCCCATCTTTATAGCAGAGTATATCACCTGTGTTGTCTTTTTTTTTTTTTTTAATAGCATGGAGATTCTTGCTTCAGAAGAAGTATAGCAGATTCCAAGAGGATGCACAGATTTCCCCCACTGTCTAAAAGTAGAGCATTCAGGCCCCTGGGTGGCTTAGTTGGTTGCACCACTGCCTTTGGCTCAGGTTATGATCCTGGAGACACAGAATCAAGTCCTGCATCAGGCTCCCAGGTCTGTAGGGAGTCTGCTTTTCCCTCTGACATTCTCCCCTCTCATGTTCTCTCTCTCTCTCTCTCTCTCTCAAATAAATAAATAAAATCTTAAAAAAAAAGTAGAGCATTCCTATGGAAGTTTTCATTAAGCTGAACTAACATCAAGCAAAGAAGCTATTACCATTTCAATAAAAGCAAAAATCCTTTTGGGAGTTTTTTCAGTTAGCAAAAACAGGTACCAGCATAGGTTTTTTTGTAAAAGAAAAGTAGTATGATGCAAACTTTTAGATTTCAGAGACCCTGAAATTCTCCACAAATATTTCATATTCACATACTTATTTTAGGGCTGGAGATTTAGCCCTTCTATTTTAATTATTTTCCATTTAAAAAAAATTAAATTCAGTTAACTAACATACAATATATTATTGGTTTCTGAAGTAGAGGTCAGTGATTCATGAATCTTATATAATACCCAGGGCTTATTACATCAAGTGTCCTCCTTTAGCTTCATCACCCAGTTACCCTGCCTCCTACCCCTTTCTCTCCAGCAACCCTTAGCTTGTTTAGATTAGGATTAGGAGCCTCTTATGGTTTGCCTTCCTCTCTGGCTTCTCTTTTTTAATTTTTCTCCTCTTCCCCAATGATCCTGTTTTGTTTCTTCAATTCCACATACAAGTGAGATCATATGATCATTGTCTTTCTCTGATTGACTTATTTTGGTTAGCATAATACCCTCTAGTTCCACCCTCGTCATTGCAAATGGCAAGATTTCAATTTTTTGATGGCTAAGTAGTATTCCATTGCACGTAGTATTCCATTGTACCATATCTTTTTTATCCATTCATCTGTCAATGGACTTCTGGGCTCTTTCCATAATTTAGCTATTGTGGATATTGTAGCTATAAATATTGGGGTACAGCTACCCCTTAGATCACTACATTTGTATCTTTGGGGTAAATACCCTGTAATGTAATTGCTGGATCATAAGGTAGCTTTATTTTCAACTTCTTGAGGAACTTACATACTATTTTCCAGAGTGGTCATACCAGCTTGCACTCCTACCAACAGTATAGGAAAGTTTCCCCTTTCTCTGCATACTTATCAACATCTGTTGTTTTCTGAGTTGTTAATTTTAACCATTCTGATGCGTGTGAGGTGTTATGTCATTGTGGTTTTGATATGTATTTCCCTGATGTTGAGTGATGTGGAGCATTCTTTCATGTGTCTGTGGGCCATTTGGATGTCTTCTTTGGAGAAATATCTGTTTGTGTCTTCTGCCTATTTCTTGACTGGATTATTTGTTCTTTGGATGTTGAGCTTAATAAGTTCTTTATATATTTTGAATATTAGTCCTTTATCTGATATGTGATTTGCAACTATCTTCTCTCATGCTGTCATTGTCTTTTGGTTTTGTTGGCTGTTTCTCTTTTGTGTGCAAAAGCTTTTGATCTTGATGAAGTCTCAACAGTGCATTTTGCCTTCGTTTCCCTTGCCTTTGACAATGTTTCTAATAAGAAACTGTGGCCGCTGAGGTGGAAGTGGTTGCTGCCTTTTTTTTCCTCAAGGATTTTGATGGATTCCTGTCTCACATTGAGGTCTTTCATCTATTTGGTGTCTATTTTTGTATGTGGTGTAAGGAAATGGTCCAGTTTCATTCTTCTGTATCTGGCTGTCCAATTTTTCCAGCACCATTTGTTGAAGAGACTGTCTTTTTTCTATTGGACATTTTTTCCTGCTTTGTTAAAGATTAGTTGACCATAGTGTTGAGCATCCATTTCTAGATTCCCTATTCTGTTCCATTGATCTATGTGTCTTTTTTGTGCCAGTACCATACTGTCTTCCTGATTATAGCTTTGTAATAGAGCTCGATGTCTGGAATTGTGAGGCCACCAATTTTGGTTTTCTTTCCCAACTTTCCTTTGGGTATTTGGGGTCTTCTCTGGTTCCATACAAATTTAGGATTGTTTGTCTCAGTTTTGTGAAAAACGTTGATGGTATTTTGATAGGGATTGCATTGAATGTGTAGATTGCTCTAGGTAGCATAGACATTTTTAACAATATTTGTTCTTCCAATCCTTGAGCATGGAATATTTTTCCATTTCATTATGTCCTCCTTAATTTCTTTCATGAGTTTCTATAGTTTTCAGAGTCCAGATCCTTTCCCTCTTTGGTTAGGTTTATTTCTAGTTATCTTATAGTTTTGGGTCCAGTTGTAAATGGGATTGACTATCTCTTTCTTCTGCCCCATTGTTAGTGTACAGAAAGCAACTGATTTTGGTGCAATGATTTTATATCCTGAATTCCTGTATAAGTTCTAGCACTTTTGGGGTGGAGTCTTTTGCATTTTCCACATAAAGTATCATGTCATTTGCAAGGAGTGAGGGCTTGACTTCTTCTTCAGCAATTTGGGTGTCTTTTTTTTCTTTTTATTGCCTGAGTGCTGAGGCTAGGAATTCTAGTACTATGCTGAACAGCAGTGGTGATAGTGGAAATCTCTGTCATGTTCCTGATCTTAGGGGAAAAGCTCTCAGTGTTTCCCCATTGAGAATTATATATTCACTGTGATCTTTTCCTGTATGGCTTTTATGATATTGATGTATGTTTCTTCCATCTATATGACATATTCCCTTTATAAATATCAAGTGATATTTAATTTTTTGAGCACTCTTTGTGCATTATGCTGTAAGCATCACATTCCTGGTTTCATGTTAGTAAGACAATGGTTTTTGTTTGTTTAGTTTTTGTTTTAAATATTCCCATTTAAACTGATGGAACTGACTAGGGCCTGCCCTAAGGTAAATGAAAAACTTAATAATGCCTTTTTCTTCTTTCAACTATTGGTTACCTGCCCTTTCCCATTATCTGCCTCCTTCTGTGCATGCTGGTACCTAAGGGTGTGTATGTGTGTGTCTGTGTGTGTGCAAGCACATGCATGTGTGCATGCATGTGTGGGTATGTGGCCATTTCTTCACCCCCCCCCCAAAAAAAAATTATAGTTGCTAGTGGCAGGAAGTTTGGTTTGTTAGGATCTATTTAGCTATTTCCAGAAGCTTAAACTTGTATCATTATTTTAAAAATTATCACTTTATATCATTATTCTTTATATTTTGTATGGCTAATAGTAACTTCTTTGTAGCAAATAGTATTTATTCAAATAAGTAGATTATGATACTTTATAAAATCATCCTGTTTCTTTAATGGCCACATGCCTTTACTGTTATGTATGTATCCCTCTTAGTTTTAATTGAGATTTGCCTGATTTTTTAAAATTTATTTTTTATTTATTTTCAGCATAACAGTATTCATTATTTTTGCACCACACCCAGTGCTCCATGCAATCCGTGCCCTCTATAATACCCACCACCTGGTTCCCCCAACCTCCCACCCCACCCCCGCCACTTTTTGACTTACTTTTTTTTAAAAAACGGTGTCTACAGCAGATGTCCTAAATGCCTTTTGCTCAATTCTTCTGTAATACTGCTAGATAAAATCAATAGATTGTAATATATATAATCCTTTATTATTTCTCTTCTAAGTTTCATCTTTTTTTTAGCTTTAACCTTCCAACTATTTTTGTCCTTATATTTTTGATAGTTCTTTTAAGCAGAATAAGTGGTTTACAAAATTAAATCCTATCAGTTGATCACTCAATCATTCCGATAGTCTGCTTTTAAAAAATGATTTTATCCCATTTGTATTTATTATGAATATTCATTTTTTGAACTTGCTTGTGGCACTTTTTTTTGTTTTCTTATTTCTAGCTTTTCCTATGCTTATTCCCCCATACCCCACCTCCAGTTTTTGTTTTTGTCTTTAAGTTTAATAGTCATTTTTCTTTGTTAGTTTTTATGTTGCATTTCTCCCTACTTTAAAGGTATGAAATTATATACACTATTACTACTTTTTAGTGGCTAACATAAAACTTTTTGGTATATGCTTACCTAACAAATGCCAAGGTTAGTATTTTAGCTCCTTCTCCAAATAATTCAAGGGTCTTAAAACACGTTAATGACCCAATTCCAAATATATATTATTCTGTTTGAGACTTACATACAAATTTATGCATTTCTTTGCTTACCATTTTTCTTGATTAACATTCCTTCAAGCTTATTAACTTCTTTACTTACCATTCCTTCTCAGACCTTTCTGGGATAATTTTCTTTTATAATGAAATACATCCTGTATAATTATTTAGCACAAGTGTTAGTTAAGCATACTTTGTTTTTTGAATTGAATGCTGGATTTATTTTGCCCTTATTCTTGAAAATAATGATTTTGTGGGTACAAAGTGGGGCATGATAGGCATTTTCTTCTCAGCAATTTGAATATATTATTTTGGTATCTTTAGTTTCCACTGTTGTTATTAAGAAGTATGCTATCAGCCTATCTTCCTTTTTTTGGTAGGCTGTCTTTTCTTTTCACTCCTTTTAATACTTTCTGTTTGTTTTTTGTTTTCTGCAGTTCCAGTATAATGTTTCTAGGTGTAGACTTCTATTTATTTATTCTGCATGTTATAGATTATGCCTTTTATATCATGAATTTATACCTTTTTTCAGTTTTAGAAAATTCTAAGCCATTATTTTTCTATATACCATCTCTTCTTTATGTCTTCTATCCTTTCCTTCTGAGGCTTCAACTAACTATATTTTAGACCTTTTTATTCTGTCTTCCATATCCTTTAATCTCTCTTTAAATTTTTTCTGTCTCCCCAGTCTCTGTGTTGCATTCTGGGTAATGTCTTTAGTTTTTTTGTTAATCTTCTTTCAACGGGAGACAATATGCTCTTCAACCCCATCTATTACATTAAAAAATCTTTAACAACTACACATTTTCTTTTTTGAAAGTTCTATTTATTATTTTTTTAAATCTACCTAATTCTGGGGGAATAATCTCATATTGCTTACTTATTGCTTTCCATCCTTTGTTTCTAAGTCATACATAGTTGTTAAATATTATGTATCTAAAGTCTAAATTTGATGATTTTTTAAATTAACAATTTCTTAATGTTGTTTTCATGCATATTTGTTGCTCTATGATTTTGACCCCATTCTTAGCTGATCTTAATCTGTGTTGAATATGGGAGCTAAAGCTATTACATCATTCAGAGGTTTACTGTTTGCTTCATTTTGCAATAGGGACCTTCTGTCTGTGAATTTTTTTTTGCTTCTTTCCATTGTTCATAGTCCCTATGACTCAGTTTTATTTCCATCAACTTGATACTGTCTCAAAGTTTAGTATTTTCGTAAAGGGCAATTGTTCTTATGATCACTCTACATTTCGTATATAGTTAGTGTTTTTACTATTATTTTATGTCATTTTTTGACAGTTTTTTTTTTTTTTAAATTTCCCTTACTTCCTCTAAACTTAGAATGCAGGATATTGTATTTTATGGAGGACCTTGTTTTGTACTGGGAGGGTGCTTCAGAATTTTGTATACCATACTAATTTAGTCTCTTACTCTTTTTTTTATGTGGGATTTATTTTGTTATTTTTAAGACAGATAATATATACATACTTTATAGTCTGTATTTGATAGTTCAAATTAAGATTTTTTTTCAGATATGATTTTATTGTTTCTTTGTTTCTACTGACTCTTCCTCATATGTCTTATTTCTTGTCAGTTTGATTATTTTAGACTGTAATTATGGTTCTTAGAACTTTATCCCTGATAATTCTTTGAAAACGTTGATGGGAGTGCATTCCTCTAAAGAAGATTTGTGTTTTCTTATTTTAGGCGCCTGAAGATACTATAAATGTGGGACCCTTTAGAATTAGATTCTGAGGTTGAGGTTTTTGAGACCATCTCCGCCAATAAAGGGAAGTAGTTTAAGGTTTCTTTTATCAAAGGAGATTTTAATCCCCTATCCATTCAATACTAAAGAAGAAAAGTAATTTGCCTTGCAAGATCTGAGGGAGAAGGGTCATTTCCAATTTTCCTTTCCCTGGAAGCCCCAGTTTTGATGGTCATCCTTGATTGATACTGAATGGTCTTCTATTAGGTTCTACATTATCTGTTGGCTCCAAGCTTTGTCTTCCATTCTCTACATTCACAAAAACAAAGCTCAAGTTCATTAGGTTAGTTTAGTTGTTTCACTTCTCTTTTGGTTATTTCTGAGTATGTTTTACTTGCTAGTTTCTTGATACATCACAACTCCCAAAATATCTCTTATCCAACATTTTTAATTGCTTACAGTAGAAGGGTCAATCAGGGTATATAGTGGCCAAAGTGCTAGAAACATATGTCAGTCTATTCACTTGTAGTAAAATTAGACTTTCACCCTAAATAGAGTGAGTCACTGTTTTTAATTTAAATTTACTTGCTTGGTTGGTCAAAGAATTTAAAAGCTATCCAATTAGTTTTTAAATTACAAGAGATAACACAAATACTAAATAAAAAAAATCTTTGGATTCAGTTTTGCTCATTTTAAGAGAATATAGAAGTATGATTATGTGTGTGATCAAGTACCGAGTATGCCTAGCAAAAACTCATGTTATAAAGTAAAAGTGACTTGGTGTGAGAGGTCAGCCGAAGTGTTAATAAATCATTAAATATGAGTTCATACAGAGAATGCTATACCACATCATTATCAACAGTTTTTGTTATACTTGAGCTTGATATTTAATGTTCATTGAGCAGTTCAGGACATTTTTCTTTGCTGAGGCAATGGGAAGGACATGAATAATATGTACATGTGGATATAGTGTATATGTTTGTGTAGTACGTATAAGAGGACACCTCTTCATTCTTCTTGAAGAGTAATTCACTGAGGTCTTATTATATGGGAGATTTGGCACTGTGAGTGGTGAACCATTGTACTCTTGTTTTGGGGGAACTGACACGTTTTCTAGGAAGCATAGGGTTTGCTCTTCCCCAAGCTCCTGCCTTCACATTTGCAGTAGCCTCACCTGTATGCTTACCCTTCTTATTTTGCTGTGGACGAATTGTCTATAAATAGGGGATTATACCTCCACCTATTGCCTAGCTTAACTTTGTATTTAAGGACATTATCCTATCAGTTCTCTCCTGTCTCTCTTACACTGTCAGTTTCTCTCCTTTAACTGGTTCATTCTGTTTGGTGATGTTAATTTTGTTGTCTTTGTCTGTGATTTTCTCTTTAGCTGTGGTCTCATTTTTCAGGTCTCCATTCACAGGAATATTTCTTGAAGAATTCTCTACACTGCTATTTTCCTTGCATGCTCCTTGAAATTTACTTCATTTAGGGTTTTGCTCCCACCATCAACAACATTATTTTCTTAAGGTCAAATATTATTGCCATGTTGTCAAATATAATTAATGATTCTCAGTCTCGCCTTACTTGACCAGTCTAAAGCAATTAGACAGTGGTTCATTCTTTTCATCTTGAAACTTTTTTGTTACTTTGCTCTAGTGCAACACACTTTGCATTTCTTCTACCTGAGTAATTGCTTTTGGTCCATTTCCTCTGCTGGTCTCTCCTTGGAGCATCTCAAGTTTCAGTCCTTCCTCTCTTTGTACATTCACTTGAGGATCTCACTGATTATCACTTATCTAAATGCCATCTGTCGCTGATAACTTCTAAATTTAAAGCTCCAGTGTGGAGCTCTCACCTCAGCTCCAGACCCTTTGTCTCACTGTTACCAGAACACCTCTGAAAGATATTTACTGGTCATGTAAAACTCAATATGCTCAATACTGATCTTCTTCCTTAAACATCTTCCAACTAAGTCTTCTCCAACTCAGTAAATTGCAATTCTTGTTCTTCAGATGGCAACTCTGTTCTTTCAGTTGCTTAGGGAAAAGAAATAAAGCAGCCTTGAAATCACTTTAACTTCTCTGTTTCCCACATACCTCACATCTTACCTGTCAGGAAATCCTGTATGAAAGTCCGTTTAATTTTAACCATCCCTTTTGCTACCAACTAGATACAAGCTATTATGAATTTCTTCCCTGCATTATTATAATAGCTTTTTAATAGCCCTTCCTGATTCTACCTACAATCTAGTCTCAACACAGAGCCAGATGATTTTTTTTTTTTTAATATAAATCAGATCACGTCACTTCTCTGTTCTGCTCCAGTGGCTTTCTTTTTCACATAGAGGGGGAAATAGTCCTTAATGTGGCCTGTAAGGCTCTGTATGATCTAGCTCCCATTATTTCCTTAACTTCCTCTCATTCTCTTTTCCTTTGTACATCATTTCTAGCCACACTGATTGACCTTTTGTTTCCTAGGACACACAGAATTTTCTTTCAACTCAGTCTCTGTACTTGTTTTTCTTGATTGGAACAGATTTCCCCTGTTATTAACTCCCTCACCTTCCTTAAGTCTTTGCTTAAAGTGATCTTTCTCAGTGCGGTATCCCTTAGCCACCCTATTTAAAATTGCAAACTGTGTTCTCATTCACCGTTTTCTTATTCATTTCTTTCCTTAGCATCATATTCTATATAATTTACTAATTTGTTTTCTACATTTGTTGTTTCTCATGACTTAAATATAAACTCTATGAGAGTAAGCATTTTTATCTGTTTTGTTCAGTGATGGATCTTCAATATATAGAGCAATGAGTGGTATGCAGACATGGCTCAATAAGTTCTTTATTAAGTAAACGAATAAATTCCCACTCACTTAAATCACATACCTCTTTCAATGATCACTCTCATGTCCTTCTAGCTTGTACTGCAAGGCCTTTGTAAATGTTTTTTACTTAGAATAATTTCTCCAAATCATTTTGGTGTCTTTCCCGTCCCAGGTCACTTCCTCTAAGAGACTTTCCTGTCTTCTCAATCTAGATTAGGGAATTATAGTATTCTTTAGAGGCCTATTATTTTTCTTTCACAGAATTTAGGAATAAGTTAGACATAAGACATCCCTACTTCTTTAAGTTGAAGCTCTGGTTTCTGGTATAAACTCTATACTCAAATATCCTAATTTGATAAGACTGTGGCACTTCATAGTTAAAGAAAGCTTTTGGAATTCAGTAACATTTTTCTTTCTCAAGAGTCTGGGTAGGGCACCTGGGTGGCTCAGTTGGTTAAGCATCTGCCTTTGGCTTAGGTCATGATCTCAGGGTCCTGGGATCATGCCCCATGTTGAACTTCCTGCTCAGTGGGTAGTCTGCTTCTCCTTTTCTCTACCCCTCCATCTGCTCTTGTTCTGTCTCTCTCTCTCTCTCTTTCTCTCAAATAAAGGAATGAAATCTTAAAAAAAAAAAAAAAAAAAAAGGAGGTCTGACTAGAAAAGCTATTACTTTAAAGGATTTCTTTACTTCTATAAATTTATAAAAATCTTTTCAGACATTTCATTTGACTTTTTAATTTAAGCTATATCAGTTTTCTCCTTATGGACACTATTTAGAAAGCCATGAATAATAGGAAAACAATAGGAATAAGGGAGATAATTATATTGCTACCCAAAGAATGCGGAGAGTATGCTAGGGTCTAGTTAGGCGACAACGATAACAATTGGTGAGAGCAATTTAAACTTCATTTAAGTTGATGATGGGACAGTGGGGATCAGCAGGGGGATCTTGCTTTGCACAAACAGAAGACAAGAAAAGGTGAGGGGAATGGCATATTAAGAAGTATAGAATGTAGAGGAGATTTGTTACAATTTTGGAGAGTATAGTGTAAAAAAATTAGGACATGTGGCTAGCAGAGGAAAGATGGACCAAGGGAGAAGAGGCACAAATATCCTTGGATAGAGTCCTGGATAGGATGAGCCTAGTACTTTGTGCTATGATCACAGCTGGCATGGGCTATGATGGCAGGATGAGACTAGATTAAGGCCACCACAAAAAATGCCAGGGTAAATTTCAATGTTGGGAAGGGTCAAGACAATTTTTTCCAAGCAGACAAATATAATAAATATAAAGGAGAAATACAGAAAAGATAATTTATAAAGAAGTTATCTATATTTCAATACATATACTTTCTGGAAAGACCACATTAGAAGGCTCAAATTATCCAATTTCCAAACCACGCCTCTTTCCATGCAAATACTGGTATTCTGTTGCAAATACTGTATTCTCTTTGGACTAATAATGACCTTCAGACAACTTTCTAAAATATTGGACCAGATAGACCCTTTGAAATCAGAAAGATGGAAGGAGGCAGGATGGAATTCAGAATGCGTTGAATGTTTATATACATATGAGAAATCTTTTGTTTGCTGACTGAATAATTCTATATAGTAGGCATTTGTTAATCATATTTATGTTATAATTTGGCCTTGAAAATTATAATAACAGCTTCAGGGAATATGGACTCTTACATTTCTCATTTCATAACTGAGGAAACTTAAGATTAGAGATGTTAAATAGTTTGTCAAGTAAGTGGGGAGATGGGATTCGAACCCAACTCTCTCTGCCTTTAGAGTCAATATCGCAGTGGCTACCTGTGTATTTCCATCATGTAAGGCATTCTTAGCACAGGGACATGATTTGACATACGTTTGTTGAATGAGCTTGCATGTAAAAGTTTGGAGGAAGGGCATAGTTGTTCATTCAGTAATTTTTTAAAAAATCCTTTCTCTAAATGAACATTAGATTAACAAACAGACCAGTGTGAAAGGCTCTGAGACATATAAAATATCTTTTGGAATCATTCTATAATGTTTGTTTCAAATCCTAGTCCTGGCCTGCCCTTAGATACCCTAAGCTGGAATCTCAGATTACTCATTTAGGGTTTTGTGACTTCTACTCATAGGGTGGCAGTATTCTTTTAGATCCTAAAATGAGCATAGCTAGCCCTCTGGGACAAGAGACTGAGGAAAGCAACCACATCTATAACATGGAGGACAAAATGGACTGTAACTCAAAGGACTCTGTTTGGATAACTCTCTCCACCCTCACCATTAATAGATGTGTTCCACAGAGTAGCTGCTGCAGGGTGAAGAAGCCCACTCTCCCTAGAAGTTATAAAATTAGCCTCAGGACTCAGATTGCTTAATCAACCATCTGGAATTTGCACAAACCCTTTTTTAATGATTTTTTACTTTGCTAGACCAATTAACTTGGTGCTTTGAGAGAACTTAACCCAGAGATACTAGTGATTCAGTCCTTTGGTGGTGAGTCTGAGAACAGTCAGCCAGGAAGTTCCCATCTTCTTAGTGAGACTGCCAAGAAAGGAAGAGTTCTGAATGCAAACACTGGACTTGAGAAACAAACAAATAAAACACAGAACACAGTTTCTTTATCTTACACCAGTATGCCCTTTAAAGCTTAATTCTTATTCTTCAGAAAGCAGATTTCTAACACTACCAGTGTTATGCACATGTAATCCTTTCTTTTTCTTCACTTTCACCTTTGGAAAGCCTGCTGATATGCCACTGACTGCCTAGCGACCTGAGTCTTCCTCCTATTCCTTCTGTGGCCGGCTGCAGAAGACCTGTCTTTGGAGGAGCAGACTACTAGACAAGTAGCAGGATGATTTAAATCTGTAAAGCTATACCTCAGGGAATAGGCCCATCCCTGCTGTGAATCTGGCAGCTACCCTGGATTTTTTTTTTTTTTTTTTAACCAAACCATCTGGCAGCCTCAGTTCTCTGGTAATAATTGTGCTACTTACTCCATCTGTACTTATAAGATAACTAGTTGTCTTTACAAATTAAGCCATCCCCATCTGTTTCCCTACTTTATAAATGAGTACAAAGGCTACACACCCCCTGCAATGTGGACAACATGAAGCATGGAGAGCCATGAAAGGGAAAGCAAGAGGGACTTTTCTTCCTGTTGCGAGAGGAGTACTAGGTTCTAAAAGCTCAACATTTTCTCTCCTGGGTTTGCAAGTACACAGGGAGTCTATGGTGGGTGTCCTATTTGCATCCAGGTTGCTAGACTTCAGGATAGGCATAGTTACCCTAAGGGATTAGCTGTGAGTAGGTTCTGTTGGAACAGAGTGCAACTATTCAGTTAAGAACCTAAGCAGAGAAGAATGCTGATGCAGTGACCATTCTGTGTTCTGTAAATGCTGGAATTGAGATGAGGAGAGGGATTAAGAGAGAAGACCAAAGGGACCTCTTCAAGTTGTTCTGATTCCCTTGCTGCTCTTAATCTGTACCTATGGAAAAAACCCAAACACTAAATTTGTTTTATAACATCCTAGTACCTGTAAGAGTTAAAATAATTTCCTAAAGTGACTAACAGAGAACCACTTACACATTTTGAGAATTGGGCTCAATATTTGATATAGCACATCATCTTTCTGCAAGAAAAATTCATGGGCTAGAGACTCCCAGGGAGACTTCCTTTGTGTTCCTAGAAGAAGGTATGAGAGGTGGTTGAAATCTCCTTTGTGTTAAAGGATAATTTCAAAACAAACAAAGAACAAACAAAACAAAACAAAACCCCCAAAATACTAAACAGTAAAATCATGACTACCACAAATATAATATGAACACATGTAAATGTTTTTGTTTAATTCATTAATTAATGAAGGAATAAGATGTTACAACTGGTTGAAAGAATTCAAAAAGCAGAAATAGTTATAGGCAACTAGGATGCTTAAATGAATTTGTTTAACAGAGGCACAACTGACTTCTGTAGTGGGGAAAGAAAATCAAGGCACTTACACCATTTAAAACCATTTGCACATACATGGACAAGAATTATTTGCATTATCAGTTATCTACAATTTACACAGAGTTGTAAAATAGCTCAAGGACGATGAATGACACAGAGACCTTATAAAATCAGGTAATGAGAAAAGTTTTCCATTGAAGACACTCAGTAATCATTTTTGTTCACATCAAAGGTATTTATATCTGTTTTGAGAGTTCAGAATTATATGAAGTACTAGCTGGGCCTGGGCTGTAGAGTTAAAGATATTTTCGGTTCTGACTCTGTCATCTGTCAGCTTTTTAATTTTTTAAAAATTAAATTTGTCAATTCATATAAGCTGTCTCAGAGCCTCTGATTCCCCTTCTATAAAATGAAATTTGTCTATAATATCTACCTCACAAGGATGTTGCAATTATCACTTATAAATACGGTTTTCTATAAAGTTCAATGTAAGCAGACCTTTCCCATAACAATGTTGTTTTCAATAACAGTAACTAACATTTTATTTAATACTTACTATATACCAGGCATTACGTCAAGCACTGTCCCACTCAGTTAACTTTAACTTCAACTCTATGTGATTCTTACTGTTATTCTTATCATATTACAGATGACAAAATTAAGCTTAAAAGGTGGCTTACAACTCTGTGTCATAGAGTGGCAAAATGAGAATTCAAAGGCCAGAAGACTGAGTCAGTCTACTGAGTGTGTGTGTGTGTGTGTGTGTGTGTGTGTGTGTGTGAAGAGACTTAGGGGCTTTCACTGTCTCTTGAAATGCAAATACTTCCCTAGGAATTTGAGATAACTGCTTATACTGGTGGATCTAGTAGGATCATTGCTATGGGAGTGGGTAGAGAAAGCTGACCTATGGAAATTTCACTTTAAATGTATTAACTCCCTCCTAGGAAGAAAATCTTCACATTGTGATGTTTATAACTCAGGACTGGCCTGCTTCCTTCTCTTCCCATTTTAGACAATGGACTCCAAGCAGAAGAGAGAGGAGGCTGGCAAACTGTGTTTGAGACATGCCATAGATGAAAAATCTAGAATGAATATTTCCACTTTTTCTCACTTTTTTCTTAGAGTTTCCTGCAAGTTGGAGACTATTTCTACCCTACTACTTGGGAAACCCATAAATATGAATGTGTCATTTTAACAGAACTATTTTATAGTATTGATGATATAACTGGTATTTATACTGAAGGCATTCATGGGATTGTCCTAGTATTAACAACCTGTTTTTATGTATTTTATTAATGTTTTTATTTTTCATTTTTTTTTCTATTCACAGTTTGAATCATAGAAAAACATGAAGGAAAATTTTATTTCAAATGTTTATTTCTGCAAAGAACAAAATGAAGATATATATGGTTTACTTAGTAAAACTCAATGAATTTAATTTTCATTGACATGTTTATTTTTGGATGAGCTGATTATAAATACTTTTACATGGGGAAATGAAGCTTTCTTGAAGAAAAGTAAGAATGATTAGATTTGGCTAAAGAAAAGATAGTGTTACTTTCTAGGTTTATTTTCTATGTCCCTCTCAATAACAATTAGTTTTATAGAGTTCTTTTTTTGCCTGTCAGTTGTTATTGAATGATGGACTTTTAGAATTGGAGGGCCAATCTGCTCACATCCTCCATCACCCATGTTTTGTTTTGTTTTAATTTTTTTTATTAGAGTGTAGTTGACATATAACATTACATTAGTTTCAGGTGTACAACATAGTGATTCATCACCTATTTTATAAATAGGTAACTGAAGCCTGGGTTTTTATGAGTAACATTATTGAAAGGATAGATCTGGATTAATTGCTCAGGATCTGTAAAACTTCTATCATTGCTATGAAGTCTGTATCAACAAAAAATGATTTATCCATTTTTGAAGCTTGGCATTTTTGTTTCTTTACCACTCTGTAAAGGAGAATCATAGATATTTACTAACTTCTAATGTATTTGGTTTCATCTGATTTCTTTTTAATATTGGTTATCCAGTTTAAGCTTTTTAATTATATAACTATTTGTCCCTTCCTCTCTCTTTTTTTTTTTGTGGATATGATTCTGGGAATGTACAGAGTAGCCCCATAGTTGAACTTTTGGGGAACATTATAAGCACTATAGAAATTTTCAAAGCATCATTCATTTCCACCTGAATAGTTCAAACTTAAAGAAATGAATATTTCGTTAACATTTCTGCATTTCAGTGTGTAGCTGGTTAACTGAGACTAGGATAGCAGGCAGGTAGTGTAGAAATCTATGGCTAAGGAGGAGCAGCTACCTTTCAGACTGAATGTTAATACAAAAAATATTTATTTCTAAATTAGAATTAAGGCTTTTGTGGCATTTATATGTATAGCTATTAAGAAAAAAAAAGTATGTTTGATATCCTGGGTTGGGTAGCAAAGACTGATTCTTCCACAAACCATTAACAAGGCTATTGTCTAAACTGAGTGATGAATTCCTGCAAGAACAATAATTTGGCCACTTCTGATCTGCTGTTACATAGTTAAAAAGATTTGCAAAGTCCTAGAAATCAACTACAGTCCTTCTATAGAAAGAATAACTTCTGAATCTGAATATCAGTGTGCATGCACATATATAGAAACTCAGGGACAAACTAGGTGGTAAAAAACCATTTATTACAAAAGAATTCACTGTGAACCCTCATAAGGCCTCCTGGGTGGGCTTCTGTAGATCTTTTTTCACTGCCATGACATCTCTATCAGCTCTAGATTTTTCTCTTTGGCTGATGTACCATTCCCTCTTTACTTTTCCCTCTCTCTCTTTCTCAGAGAGATTGCTCATGTCTCTTTAGTATTATATATATATATATATATATATATATATATATATATATCCTCAGTTTGTCCTTTACTAATACTTTAAGGTTTTACAGCCAGTGGACTAAGAACTTCTGAACATCATTCTTTTTTGTTGTCAGAGCTAAGAGCATTGGATTTGAGGTCAAGTGAGTAGAATGTGATCTATTCTCTTCTGCTCACCAGCTGTAGAACCTTAGGCAAATTATTTGACATCTGTGAGTCTTACTTTACTCATTTATAAAATAGAGCTAAGTACACTTCCCTCATGATCATGAGGACTGACTGATGATAACTATGTTCCAGGTGAATGCCTGCTTTTACCAGACGCTGTGCAAAGTTCTTTACATTTTCTGACCTTGAAACTACTCTGCCAAACAGGTTCTTTTATTACCATTTTATAAATGAGGAAACTGAGGCCCATAGATGTTCCTCTAGCTACTAAGTATCAGAACAAGACTTTGTTGCCACAAAGGGGATTGATTTCTTAAAATCTTCTAGTGCTACCCACTTGGTTTCAAGTATTGCCTATGATCTATCTAGTTCATGAAAACCTAAACCATAAATGAACTTTCTCCACCTGTTGAATGCTGTCTTTGAATTGTCTGTTTCTATAGCTCTAGCCTCTATAGCCAAGTTATCATATCTCTTGGCCCAGGCTTTTTAACTTTCTAGTTGATGATTACATGCATAAATTTTTGAACTGTATAGCTCAGGTTCAAATCCACTTTCCTAGCTGTGTGACCTTGAGCAAGTTATTTAATTTCTGTAGCTTGGGGATTTATGAAACTTATTTGCAAATTTAAATTCTCTAAGAATTCCTGTAGAAAGAAATCTGTTTAACTTTGTTTAAACCAGTGTTTGTCAAACATTTTTTCCACTTTCCCTCCCCCTTTTTTTAGGGGAACTACCCATACAGTGTTGGCAGTGCTAGTCTAGTGGTTTCTGGCTTCTTTTATTAAGGGATCATCTGAAGAAAGTACTTAGGAAACTTGTCTTAAATATATGCCCCATAGAAATTTTATCCTTGTAGCAAACTAAATTACCAGAATGCTACTTGGTTAGCTTATCTTAATTCAGACTATTGTAAAATCACCAAAACTGCATTGCATTTTAATATTGTGAGCTTTATTTATGCTGAAGATAGAGATAAGAGTCATTTGCAATTCATCTGGGCTAGTATGCTCCACCAATGTTGAGAATATTGTCTTTTATATGGATTAGGTAGGGTCTTTAATATATAATCCTCTATGATGAATTTTACTCCAGAATTCCCTCCTGGGAACAGCTTTGTTTGCCTTTGAAGACCAAGGGAAACAATATTTTCCTCCTTTCTAATGAGAATCTTTTTACTAGCAGATTCCAAGAAGCTCAAAGAAATATTTGAAGCCCAAATAGGGTAATTTTGTTGCTCTTTATATTTGGCATTTTTATATTTTTCTTTTCTTTGGTTTTAGTTTTCTATTTCCTTTTAAATATTTGATTGCAGTATCTTATATTATAAACTATTTCAAGTCCTTTGTGGAAAAATGTAGGCATATAATAAATACAAATATATTAAATAAGAATGGCTTTAAAAGGGAAACGATTGCTATCAAAGGAAGCAATTGCTATATAAATTTCTGTGAGAAGCAAGTACAAAGTGCTTAGCAGCTCAGAATTAAACTATGGGGAATATGGAGAGTGTGGAGAGAATAGAAGCATCAGAGAAGATCTAACATGTGAGATGCATCACCAAGGATGAGGCAAAGGAAATGGTCTTCTTATTAAAAGAGTAACATCTCTAGAGACAAAGAAACAAGAAAGCAGTATATTTAGGGATTGGCTGGTAGTACATGGGGCCTGAGATACGGGATTTTTGTGAGCAATGAAGCAGGAATGTTGAATAGGGTCTTTCCTATTTCAGTTCCTTCTCATTTCTACAGTGATTCGTAATATGCTCTCAGCATAATGGTGACTCCTGGGTCCTTGAAGATCCCTTCCCCTAAGGGGTCCTAGGGTGTTCCTGTGTCTAGTAAATTCTAGGTGAATTGCTATAATAGTGGTTTATAATCATCAAGAAACAACAGAGGGATTATAGGATATATTGGATGAAGATTTACACAGAAAAATGAGAGTCACAAGTGATCTGTGGTTGTGTGTAATATTCTGGGCATAAATTACTTCATAATGGTCTTTTTTGTTGTTGTTGTTGTTTTTTAATCTGATGCTGTTTCATCTAATTCCATATACTGTCTTACCACAGCCAATCAGAGAGGTTTTGTTTACTCAGAGAAGTTAATTGTACCATTTTATACATGTATTTTCTATTTAATAACAAAGAAAGATACAGTCTTCTTTATTAGTTGACTATATCTTCTGCAAGCTGTTGCTTCAGTGTGTTTCAGTGCATCACTGTTGCCAGGATGATTCACAGAGAGCTCTAATTTCTCCATTGCATGTTGCAGTGAAAAGACATCTTTGTAAATCTGCCAAAAGATGACAGCTCCAGGGTAGAGCCAGTAAGAGGCAATTCTCTCTACATCCTTTTTTAAATTTTTTCTTTTGTTTTTGCCAGGTACTTGATGTTCTTTGGGCCACCATGTTCCCACCATACCAATTTCCCCATATAAATTTTTTGTTTCTATATAAGGATATTTTCTGAATTATTTCTGATAACTTCTCTAAATTACCATTATTACTTTTGAATAGCATAGGATATATGGTTAAAAACTGATGAGTCTAATCCATAAGAATTTTGCTTGTACAAAATGAATTCACTGGGGAATTTCACTGGGGAAAAATAATCTACCCAGTTATTGACATAGGGCTTAAGAATTCTTTGATGTTGTCTCTGGAATTTTCATTTTTTAACCTTATGTTTAGTACTGAGAATATATAAAATATATTGAGAATCTCCCTATACATTCTGAGAAGATTATTGGCATTATCTTTTCAGAATTCCTAGTCCCCTAGGACAAATTCTCACGGTCTTCAAGATATCCTGTTCTGACTTAAGACCTTTCACCAATGCAGGTAGCTTCTGGTAATTAGAATATTCTTCTTATTAATCACAATGGAATGCCTGATTGATCTGGAAAACTTTGTAAAAATATCATTTGGTTCCTGCCTTTAGAAAAAAGTATCATTTGGGGGCCATTTTAATATTGTGCTTAATTATTTTGTCTTATTGTTGAATTTTATTCACTTGATAATAATCTCCCAAGTTTCACTCTTCCTCCATACATCCTATATGTATGTTTATATAGGGAAGTTTGATCAGAGTCAAGGGAAGTAAAATTTGATTTCCGGTTATTTTTATTCCCATTTTCTGATTTTATTCTTGGATTGTTGAGGTCAAATGTACCTGAATTTCACTGAAGATTGGGACCATTACTTCAGATTCTTTGGAATAGCTGACCTTTAACACAAACCTTTCCTATTTCAGTGTCTCCTGATTTTACCAAGCTAGGTCTTTTGCTGAGGAATGGTGAGATGGAAAGTTCTTATTAAATGGTGAGCAATTATGAAAGTTATTTTAAGGTAGATTTAAACTTAACCATATCAATGTTAACATATGTAAATGGTCTAATACTGCAATTTAAAGATAGAAATGATCAGATGTGATAAGCTTCTCTGCTGCCTGCAAAACACTCACTTTAAAAAGAAAAACACAAGTATGTTAAAAGTAAAATGATAAAAAGTTTACCATGATAGGAGTGCCTGGGTGGTGCAGTTGGTTAAGTGACCTACTCTCAGGTTTTAGCTCAGGTTGAGATCGAACCCCATGTAGTCCCCATGCTTAGTGTAGAGTTTGCTTCAGACTCTCTCTCCCTCTTCCTCTCCCCCTCCTTCCTGGGTGCCCCCCCCCCCCAAGTAAATAAATAACTCTTTAAGAAAATATATACCATGATAATACTAATGAAAAGAAAGTTTAGTGGCTAAATTGGTATGGGCAAAGACTTTATTTTATTTATTTATATTTTCCAAAGTAGATTTTAGAGCAAAGAATACTACCAGGGTTAAAGAATGTCATTTCTTAATGATATAGGGGCCAGTTCATCGAAAGGACTTAAAAATCCTAAAGGTTTACACAGTAATCCTAAACATTCAAATAATGGAGAAAAAACTGACAGAATTATGAAGAGACATGGACAAATACACAGTTATTCTTGAGTATTTTGACACAATTCTCTCAATAATCAGTTGAGGAAATAGACAAAAAAAATCAGTTAGTATAAACAAGATCTATGCAACATTATCAACCAAATATACCTATTTGACAATGATAAGATACTTTCCCTAATGACAGAGAAAAATATATATTCTTTTCACATACACATGGAACATTTTCCAATATATATTATATTCTCATCATAAAGCAAGACTCTATAAATTTTAAAGTGATCAAGTCATGCAAAGAATGTTTTCTGATCAAAGCTGGATTAAACTAGAAATCAATGAGGTAAAGATGTCTAGAAACCCTTTAAATATTTGAAATTAAACAAGATATTTCTAAATATCCCATGGGCTAAAGGAATAATCAAAAGGGAAATTAAAAATTATCTGAAAAACAATCTGAGAGGTTTGAAGTGGTGGGGGGGTGGGAGGTTGGGGTACCAGGTGGTGAGTATTATAGAAGGCACGGATTGCATGGAGCACTGGGTGTGGTGAAAAAAATAATGAACACTGTTTTTCTGAAAACAAATAAATCAATTTAATAAAAAAAAATTATCCTGAATGGAATAGAAATTAAAACATATCAAAATTTGTGGATGCCCTAAAAAAAGACTTAAAAGGAAATTTATATCACTATATATCTACTTTGAGGGGGGATTTCAAGTCAGTCATCTCAGCTTTTACTTTAAGAAACTAAAAATGGAAGAGCAGATGAAACCCAAATCAAGAGGATGAAAGAACTAATAAGTATCAGAGCAAAAATCAGTGAAAAAAAAAGAATCACTAGAGGAAATAAGTTGAACCAAAAGCTAGTTAGTTCTCTGAGAAGATCAATAAAATTAATACCTCCATAGTCAAATTTATGAGTAAAAGAAGAAAAGAAACTGCCACTATCATAAATGAGAAAGGTGATAGCACTCCATATTCTAGAGATATAAAAGGGTAATAAAAGAATGCTGTGAAAAGCCTTAATAAATTTACCAATTTAGATGAAATGGACAAATTCCTCAAAAGGTACAATCTATCAAAACTCATTGAAGAAGAAATAGCTAAATAGTTTAATATTATTGAAGAAATTAAGTTTTTTTATTAAAAAAAAACCACTCACAAAGAAAACTGCAGACCCAGATGGTTTTGCTGGTAAATTTTATCAAATATTTAGGGGAAAAATTATAAATTTAATTCAGACTTTTCTACAAAACAGAAAAGGAAAAAATAAAACTTACTTAATTCTTTGAGGCTACCATTATAACTGAATACTAAGGCCAATGATATTACAATAAAAACAACATATAACCCTAATACTCATAGATGCAAAACTCTTTTACAGAATTTTAGCAAATGTAATTCACCAGTATATACAAAGGATAATACTTCCTGACCCAGTAAAATTTTTCCCTAAAATACATTGCTATTTCAGCCCTCAAAATTCAATCATTGCAAGTTGGTATATTACCAGTCAGGAAACTAAAATTCATAGGATCACCCCAATAGATGCAAGAAAATCATTTGACAAGATTCAAAAGCCATTAATTAAAACAGTTTTCAGAAAACTAGGAATAGGGATGTATTCTATAATCTATAAAACAGGCATCTATAAAAGACCTATAGCCAACATCATGATTAAAGAATGAATTTTTCCTCAGGAAAAAAAAGATGTATATATATTTATATATTGGTGAGGCAGGGATATCCTCTTTCACCATTTGTATTTAACCTTACTGATGGTTTTAGCCAGTGCATTAAGGCAACATGAGAAGTAAAAAATATCTATAATGGAAAAGAAGAAGTAAAACTGTTTTTAATTACAGATGATATGATAACCTGATATGAAAGAATCTACAAAAATCCTAGTAGAACTCATAACTGTATTTAACACATTCACAGAATATGAAATCAATGTACAAAGATAAAATTTATGTTTATACATTAGCAATAAACAATTACAAATTAAAATAAAAATATTTATTATAGCATTAAATACTATAAAATGCTTTGGGGCAAATTTAGTGACATATGTATGAGACTGCCACAGTGAAAACCACAAAACATTGTAGAGAGAAATTCAAGACCACCTAAATAAATGGAGGGATATATCATGTTAATGGGTTAGAAAACAAGATATTCCTAAGCTATCAATTCTATCTTAGTTTGACTATGGAGTCAATGCAGTTCCAGGCAAAATGTCAGTAGGATTTCTTCATAAAAATTAATAAGCTGAGTCTACAATTCATATGACAATGTAAAGGGAAGGGCTTAGAATTTCCAAAAAAACTCCAGCAAAGAACAAAGTTGGAAGTCTTATACTAATTTCAAAACTTATTATAAATTTATAGAAATTAAGGCAGCATGGTGTTACATATGGTAACATATAGGTCAAAGGAAAATATGGAGTTCAGAAATAGACAACACATATAAAGGCAATTGATTTTTGACAAAGATACTGAGGTAATTCATGGATATATTGAAAAGACTCAACGAATGATGCTAAAGAAGTTGGATATCCATGTGCAAACAAACTGCAGCTCTTTCTTTACAGTATGTATAAAAATTAACTTGAAATGGATTATAGATATAAATATAATGCTAATATTTCAAAAACCCTAGAGGACTCCATGGGGTAAAATGTTTATATCTTTGGGTTAGGCAAGGATTTCTTAGATAGGATACTAAAAGCATAATGCATAAGCCATGTTTTATTGGACATTTTTTAAATTAAAAACTTTGTTTTTCAAAGGCACTGTTAAGAATCTGGAAAAGTAAGCCACATACTGAAAGAAAATAATTGCACAATCTACCTCTGATAAAGAACTTATAATTGGAATATATAAACAACTCTTGAAACTCAGTAAAAACAATAAAACCTGTATTGACATGGATGGGACTGGAGGAGGTTATGCTGAGTGAAATAAGTCAAGCAGAGAGAGTCAATTATCATATGGTTTCACTTACTTGTGGAGCATAAGGAATAACATGGAAGACGTTAGGAGAAAGAAAGGAGAAGTGAATTGGGAGAAATTGGAGGGGGAGACAAAGCATGAGAGACTTTGGACTCTGAAAAACAAACTGAGGGTGTTAGAGCGGAGGGAGGTGGGGGGATAGGTGAGCCTGGTGGTGGGTATTAAGGAGGGCACACATTGCATGGAACACTGGGTGTGGTGCATAAACAATTAATCTTGAAACACTGAGAAAATAAAATAAAAATTTAAAAACCAATAAAACATGAAGATTTATAGGTTTCACAAAGGGTGATATAAAAATGGCAAATAAGCACATGAAAAAATGTTCAACCTCATTAGTTATTGGGTCAATGCTAGTTAAAACCAATCTAATTACAACCACACAGTAGAATGGCTAAAATGAAAAAGACTGACATTATTAAGAAGGGGCAAAAATTTAGAGTGACTTGAACTCTCATACTTTGCTGTTGGTAATACAAAAACTGCACAAACACTTTGGAAAAGTAGTTTCTTATAGTTAAACATGTACTTATCATCAGGCCCATTAATTCCATTTCAAAGTGTTTACCCAAAAGATATGAAGACTTGAGTGTATATGCAGACTTATTCATAACAGCTTTATCCATAATAGCCATAAACTGGTCCTGAAGTTCCATCAGCTGCTGAGTGGACCACACACAGATTCTGATCATATCTATAAGGAACAGTCATGATCATTCTTTTAAGGAATTTGGTAATGAGAAGTCCCAGGTCTGTCAGCTCAGTCATATCAGGATGATCATCTGGCTTGTGTATAATTCTCTTGACATTTCTTTATGATTCTAAGATGCTTACATAGCTCGGGGCTTCACACAGTGATGTCTTACGCAAGGGAAGGAGAGGTGCTATGGTAAACAGTGCAAAAAGGTTTTCTTTTTTTTTTTTGGCACTGATTTTTTTTTTTAAATTTTTTATTTTTTATAAACATATATTTTTATCCCCAGGGGGTACAGGTCTGTGAATCACCAGGTTTACACACTTCACAGCACTCACCAAAGCACATACCCTCCCCAATGTCCATAATCCCACCCCCTTCTCCCAAACCCCCTCCCCCCAGCAACCCTCAGTTTGTTTTGTGAGATTCTTATGTAGCTTTTTATTTTGTTTTGGACCAATGATATTTTGAGAAGCTTTTAGCAGACCTCTAGACCAAACTACAGGTGAATAAAACTGTAATTTCTCTGACAGGCTTTTTTACCAATCATGATTCATTTCTTAGATCTGGGGCAAAGGTTCATTATCTTTTCACACAGGGATGGATCCAGCTTTTGTAAAGGCTAAAGGTTTTTATTTATTTTTTAAAGATTTTATTTGAAAGAGGGAGGGAGTGAGAGAACATGCACGAACAGGGGAAGGGGCAGAAGGAGAGACAGAAGCAGACTCTGCACTGAGGAGTGAGCCCAATGCAGGGTTTGATCCCAGGACCCCAGGTTCATGACCTGAACGGAAGGCAGATGCTTAATCTGCTGAGCCACCCCAGGAACCCTGAGACTAAAGGTCTTTTAAGTAAAGGAATATAAAATTCTAAACACCAACTTACTAGGTCCCCTCTTAAGGCCTTAGAAGTAGCTGTACACGTGAGGGAGCCTTGAAGTGTTATCATAAACTCACTTACCCTTGAGTACTTGCCACGTATTCTCTGAACAAATGCAAGGCTTTGTTGGTAAGGGTCAGATAGGTGTTACATGATCAGTCAATAATTTTTGCCACAATTCCCTTAATAAATTTTGGAATCTTGGAAAATTCTCTATGGGTATGATGATGGAATTTTTGGGAACTGTAAATTGATAGAGTCGCTCCTGCCTTCAGTGTTCTTTAGCAGTTAAATGGCAAGTAATGCTAAATGCCGGCCACTTTGTAGGCCTGAGAAATAGAGCATCATATCATAGAGTATAGTTGAAGCTTTGTTGAGTTTCTTCTTCTTCATTTTTAGTTGCTTGGCCTTAAGCAAGTTATTTAGTATTTCTGGGCTTTCATAACTTCCTGTGTAATGATAGATAAAAACTAGATTTGAAGTAAATCTGCTTACTATTCTCCTGACAGGTTGGATTTTCTTCTGAGAAAGTTATGAGCACCTTGGAAGGAGTATTCTGCCTATATTGTGATGCCCGTTTTCAGTTCATTAAATGAGGCTTTTTTTTTTAACTTTTTCTTTTCTATCTTCTTTAGGCTTTGCTACAAGATGTTTTTTTTTTTTTTTTTTAAATGACCATTTAATTCCAAAGAGCCAAGTTGCAGATTGTTGGGTGGGTGGTGAGAAGCAGTATATTTTTCTTTCAAGGGCTTATTTAGAGTGATTGTTAACATGTATCCTTAGTGATTAAATCATTAAGTGAGAATACAATTTATGAAATAATGTTTTCTCAAGCTACTCAATTTTTTTTAAAGCATGGCACAGCAAACGTCAACTCATTGCTTTTATTCTGACTGATCTGAATTCCTATTATCAAACACTTCATAAATAATTCAAAAGGAAAACAATGGATAACTCATGTTATATTTTTCTTTCATAAATAATGCTTTCAAACTATGAAGTCATGTCTTCACAGCAGCTTGTAAAATGGAGACTTTCCCATTCTTTGGTTAAATCTGATCAGTGCAGGGGTGCCTGGGTGGCTCAGTGGGTTAAAGCCTCTGCCTTCGGCTGGGGTCATGATCCCGGGGTCCTGGGATCAAGCCCCGCATAGGGCTCTCTGTTCAGCAGGGAGCCTGCTTCCTCCTCTCTCTCTGCCTGCCTCTCTGCCTACTTGTGATCTCTGTCAAATAAATAAAAAAAATCTGATCAGTGCAGTCTGAAAAGATACTAAATTATTATAACAATTAGGACAGGATGCTTCCAGTTATTAGGTACCTTCTGGATGACAGATACTATATACTAGGCACTTGATATACCTTATTTCATTTAATTTTAACAACAACCGTGCGATGTATTTTTTTTTTCCATTTCACAAATGAGGAAACAAAATGAATAGAACGTTAAATAATCATCCCTATATTATAAAATTAAAAAACAGAGAGCTAGAGCTCAGTCATCTCTGTCTGATGTGCCCATCACCACACAGTGGTGCCCATCACCACTACTACCATGTGATGAATGAGTATTATCTGGAGGACAGAAATTTGGAGTTCTTGGTTCATTTCTCTGACACCAATTTTTAATGGGAAAAAAATTTTAAAAATTTTTAACTTTTAATAGAATTAATTGTCAGATTATAAACAAATATTTTCATTAAGTAGCCAAGTCCTCAGTATCCTCAAGATTCAGAGTCTATAATCCAAAATATCAGTCATGGGAGTCCCAGTATAGTCTCATTCCTGATCCCTGCTCTGAATATGAACACACTTTCTCACATGTGCCTGAATAGCTAAGTTCCAATAGAAGTCATGAGATAGTTCATCCAAATGACAGTATGGTCCGAGTGCCAGATCTTTGCTGTGAGCTTGCTGCGTGAAAGAGGAAAAATGCAAGAGCAGGTAGAAAAATGGTCCACTGAATGCCTGGTAAGAAGGAATGGGGAAGGATAAGCTGTGAGTAGATAGTATAATCCTTGCATCTTTAACTGGTTCATGTGACAGCAAGTAAAAGAAGAAGGATAGCATTTGCTTTAGTCCCCATGGCACAGTATTCCTGCCACCTAATTAAACCATGTGTTCAAAAATATATTTGGCTTAGATATTTGCGGGAGGATGGTAGAATGTCATTTATTTAAGCCAAGAAACAGTATGGTAGAATGGAACAAATGCTTGTTTTCATTCTAGACCTTACTAGATATTTGCTGTTACTAGATCTTACTAGATATTTGCTCTTGGGACAAGTTATTTCGAATCTCTGAGTCTCAATTTTTTTCACATATAAAATAACAATTATAGTGTCAGTCCCTTAGAGATATTATAAAAATTGAAATATTTATGAAGCAAATGTTACCAGGCATATAGTAAGCACTCAATAAATATATCCTTTATTGTTATTGATGTTATTATTAATAATAATGATAGTACATCCCTGTGAATCCATAGAATAATAGTTTTAGACTTTGAAAACCACCACCACAACTACTACTTATTTTATTCATACTCAATTCCAGAAAGTTTATGTGTGTACTATTGTTATACCCATTTTATACATAAGGAGCCTTAAAAAGGATGTTAATTACCTAAGGCCACATAGCTAATTTGGTGGTAGAACAGTCAAGTTCTTATAGTCTTCTATGCCAGTTTCATGAATTATTGATTATATTCAGATTATCTCAAACATAAGAGAATCTTATTTCCAGTTAATATTTCTGCCTTAAAATTTTTCAATGTTTCTCCTTTGTTTCACTTTGACATGGTATTTGACATAGTATGAGCATAGCCTTCCTCTCCAACTCTCCAAGTCTCCTGACGTTTCCACCCCCCACCCCCTGCCTCATCTCTAACCCACTCCAGCCATACCAGTCTTCTCACTATTCCTTCAATATGACTAACCCTGTGTAGGATTCCACAACTTACTTAGAATGACTTACTCTGCCTGGGATATCCTTCAGGCTTCTATGTACCCTTAACCCACTCTTGAATTCAAACTCCTTAAATTTGACCTGGTCATATATTATCTTCTATATGAAAGCTTTTCTGAATCCCTTGTGGAGGATTAAGGATGCTTTCTTCTGTGCTTAGATTTACATTTTCCACATTGTATCATAAATATCCATTTTGTGTCTGTTTTTCTTGTAGGAATAGGAGTTCCTTGAGAGGCACTTGATTTACTCTGTTCTATAACCTCAGTACCTGTAGTTGTGTGTGACTAGGTAACTAGTAAACGTTTGCTGATTAAAAGACTAAAATAAATGGATCAATATTCTTCTCAGTCCATCTCTGTGCAGATGAGTAGCATTAAGTCCAAACAATGACTGGGTTGGTAGTGGTGGAGTTTGTATGAGAATCCAAGGTGCTCCTGAATCCAGCCTTATATGTCTTCTGTGCTAGATCACACTTGTCTAGTTGTGACAAATAGCATTTTAAGACTTTTAAAAATTTTTATCTTATTTTTATTTTTTCAATGTTCCAAATTTCATTGTTTATGTACCATACCCAGTGCTCCTTGCAATATATGTCTTCCATATTACCCACCATCAGGCTCACCCTTTTAAGAAGCAGACAGCTTTGGAGCATCTTTCTTTAGTAGCTTAACCTTAATGTTTGACTTTTCTTGTTCTCAGTGGGGTACCCGTTGGGGTACCTGTAACACTGGAAGTATAATGAAGCAGGTTTATGTAAAGGAAAATGTGATATCTGCGCTGACACTTAATCGCATTTCAGCAAGGCCTTTGGCACTCTCATGATAACCTGTGGATTAGATAGAGAAACACTGCCTGGATAAATGTAGCATTTAATGGATTAATAGCTAGTTAAATAAAGTATTGTACCTAAGCATCTATGAAGTGGAATTCATTTCTCTTCTGCATTCATTTCTCTCCGCACTCTCTGGGTCTATAGTTCTACTAAGTTCTATCCTCTTCTAATAGCCAGCCTATTTCAGTTTATAATAGTCAATAATAGTTTATAACAGTCAAGCCAACCTTGACTATTTCAGTTTATAATTACAAAATAATTAAAACATAATTTTAAACGTTTTATTATTTGTTTCTTTCATGTATGTTTATTTTATGATCCCCAAAGTCCTTTAGAACAGGACTTGAATCCTATTATATTCTCCTCCATAACACATTAGAGGCCTGGCATAATTGTAAGATCACAGGACCCAGGGTCAGACAGGCTTGAGCCAAATTTCTGCTTTGTTACAAACCAGAATTTTAATGGTGAGCCCTTATTTTGTCCCTCATATGTAAAATGAGGACACAAACATCTTTGCCCCCATAAATGTAATCATTCTTCATGTCTTTGCTTATGATCACTTCCTCCGGATAGCTTTTCTTGAAGCTTCAGGTGATGTTTGCCCCCCCCCCCTTAAAATGTTCTCATAACATCATATTATTATCTAATCTGGCCCTTTAAATAAATTACAGCACTTAATTTTATAATTATTTGTTAAAAGTATTATACATGTAATTGTAATCTCCATGAGATCAGGGAACATTTTTATGTTTTACACTCCTGTATTTGCAGTACACAACTGAAAACTTAGACCACAAAAGTCACTTAGTAAATGTTTCTTGAATAAATGAATCAACTTTAACACTGCCTGCATGGTTCTGCCTGCCTCAGCAGCCCCATTTTCAGCCATCTTCCTCATGTCTCTTCATGTGCCAGCCACACTGGCCTGTTTTGGTTCCTGAAAAGTTTTATGCTTTTTCTCTCTTTGGTTCTTTCTCACATTATTCCATCTGTTTGGGACAGAATGTTTTCCTGTGCTCCTCTCACTCTAGTCTTTCTCCAGAAAATGCTTAATCTTTGTTCATATTTCTGCTCTAACACCTCTTCCTCAAGAAAGCCTTCTCTGCACACCTTCACACCTATTCCCCACCTTGAGAGAACTATATTAAGACTCTATTACAACCTATTCTGTACTTTCATTCCTCTTATATAGGAATGAATGTATATATAGGAACTTCCTTCTATAGTAATTGTAATTATTTATTTAATGTAGATGCCTAGATGCATGGTAAAGTTCAGGAAAGCAGACCATATTTACTGCTATAGGAGTTCCTAGGGTCCAGCACAGTACCTGGCACCAGTGTGCTAGTAAATATTTATAGCCTAGGAAATTTAGGATCTTTAACTGCAGGCAAGAAGACTAGGGGAAAAAATAGGGAAATGAACAAGGTTGTGGTGGCAGAGACTGAAATCTCACTAAAATCCATTTTCTTTTCTTCTTGGGCACAATACTAGTGTGCAGGATACACCTCTAGTACAGTAGATGTGACTGTGTGACTGAATGTTAGCGAAAACAATGTGTCCTCCGTGCTCTGCCTGAATGACCCATACAGAATTCCTACTCATGCTTCTCCATACATTTTCACTCTTGTGTATGGCTGGAATGAGGGTGGCTACAGTGATATTGGAAACCTTAAGTTAAAGATTTCAGTCTTCTTTATCCTGGGTCCGTGAGTGTCCACTTGGGGGAAG
Source organism: Mustela lutreola (assembly GCF_030435805.1). NCBI lineage: Eukaryota > Metazoa > Chordata > Mammalia > Carnivora > Mustelidae > Mustela > Mustela lutreola. The sequence goes on from NC_081299.1 coordinate 56,508,352, forward strand.
GGGTTGTTATCTGTCTTACTTATGCAGGATCACCTGCATTGGACAGTCATATAAGTAAGAAATAAAGCCCCTTTGGAATATTCCTTTCATCTATTGATCTATTCTGCATTTTGAAGTATATTTGTTATAACTGTTCATGTTATGCTGATAAAATAACTTCTATAAAATATTTGAAGGACTGTTTTATAGCAAAGCGAAGAGATTTATCCTGCGAAGTAGGCTAAGTGTGTACTGAAGCAGTTGTCCTCAAAGTGTGAATGGAAGCTTCACTATCCCCGGAGGTCTTATTAAAAATGTAAATTCTCCGGCCCCTGCCAAGACCTACAGAATCAGAAACCCTGGGGCGCCTGGGTGGCTCAGTGGGTTAAGCCACTGCCTTCGGCTCAGGTCATGATCTCAGGGTCCTGGGATCGAGTCCCGCATCGGGCTCTCTGCTCAGTGGGGAGCCTGCTTCCTCCTCTCTCTCTCTGCCTGCCTCTCTGCCTACTTGTGATCTCCCTCTGTCAAATAAATAAATAAAATCTTTAAAAAAAAAAAAAAAAAGAAACCCTGGGGAGGAGCCTGTGCTCTGTGTTTTAACAAGACCTTCAGGTGATACTGATACATATTAACTAGGAGAAGCCCTGGAGTTTGAATATAGAAGGGCTTAAAAACCTTGGAAGATTTTTGACTTTGGGCAAATTATTTAGTCTGAATTGTAATTTTTTCGGTAAAGTGTGAGAGATATTTACTTTGTGGTGGTGTTCTGAAAGTTTGAATGAGTGCTTTTTATAAAGTATCACAGAGTAGATTCTCAAGCCATGTCTGTTCCTTCCATTTCTTTGTGGCTCCATGTGAAACTGGGCTACTGTGAGGACTCTAGGAATTAAGGGAACTAGGGATGAATGGAATATCACAAGTGTAACATGTGGAAGTTATGTCCTAGGCTAACTGGGCCAGACTTACGGGAAGAGGAACAATGTGTGATCGATTACAAGTGCCAGTCTGGGGGCACCTGGGTGGCTCAGTGGGTTAAAGCCTCTGCCTTCAGCTGGGGTCGTGATCCCAGGGTCCTGGGATCAAGCCCCACGTCGGGCTCTCTGCTCAGCGGGGAGCCTACTTCCCTTCCTCTCTCTGTCTGCCTCTCGGTCTACTTGTAATCTCCGTCTGTCAAATAAATAAATAAAATCTTTAAAAACAAAACAAAAAAAAGAAGTGCCAGTCTGTGCTGTTTTTAAGGTTAGGTTGACCTGTTCAGTGTTTAATATTTTTTGACCTGATGATTTATGAACACTTTTTTTCAGCAGCTAACCTCTTTTTCTCTTGTGAACTTTACAAATCAAGGGCTTAAAAGAGTTCTAACACTCAGTATGAGTGAGTTAGTCATTACTAAACTAAATTCCATGAGGTCAGTGACTTTTGCTGTATTTTGTACAGTCTCCTCAGCACATAAAACCATGCCCCGCACATAGAATGTGCTCAATAAACATATGTTGAATGAATAAATAAAATAATATCAGTATATAAATGACATAGTTTTATACACAATAGCTTCTTTTCTTCTCTTTTACCCACCCACTTTGGCTTTAGTTTAGAGTCATGCTATGGAATACTCTGTAACTTCTAGTTCATTGAGCCCCATAGTTTAATGTGCATATTAGTCAGAGGGGAGGTTATCAAAATGTAGATTGTGATGCCCTTTGTCTGGGGAAGCCCTGAGATTCTGCATGTCTGATAAGCTCCCAGATGATGGTAGTACTTCTCTTACCTGGGCCCAGTTCATTCCTACCTGTTCAGACTTCTGAAACCCCATTATCACTATGGTTGCAAAAGATTTAATGATCCTTTTTGGTTTGCACAATTCTTCATAAAATACATTGCGTTTGAGTGGTATTGATATAGTATGTTTTGAGTGAATGAGCTTCTAATTTTTTATTATTATTATTTTTATTAACATATAATGTATTATATGCTTCAGGGGTACACATCTATGAATCATCAGTTTTACACAATTCACAGCACTCACCATATCACATACCCTCCCCAATGTCCATAACCCAGCCACCCTATCCCTCTTCACCCACTCCCAGCATCCCTCAGTTTGTTTCCAGAGATTAAGAGTCTCTCTCATGGTTTGTCTCTTTCCCTCGTCCCATCTTGCTTCATATTTTCCCTCCCGACCCCCCTATGCCCCTGCCCTGCCCCTCAAATTCCTCATATCAGAGAGATCATATGTAATTGTCTTTCTCTGATTGGCTTATTTTGCTCAGCATAATACCCTCTAGTTCCATCCACTTTGCTTCAAATGGCAAGATTTTTTTTTGATGGCTACCTAATATTCCACCATATATATACACCACATCTTATCTATCTATTCATCTGTTGATGGGCATCTAGGTTTTTTACATAGTTTGGCTATTGTGGACATTGCTGCTATAAACATTTGGGTGCGTATGCCCTTTCGGATCACTACATTTGTATCTTTAGGGTAAATACCCAATAGTGTGATTTCTGAGTTGTAGGGAAGCTCTATTTTCACTTTTTGAGGAACCTACATACTGTATTCCAGAGTGGCTATACCAGCTTGCATTCCCACCAACAGTGTAGGAGGGTTCCCCTTTCTGTGCATCCTCACCAACACCTGTTTTTTCCTGAGTTGTTAATTTAAGGCATTCTGACTGATGTGAGGTGGTATCTCACTGCGGTTTTGATTTGTGTTTCCCTGATGCTGAGTGACGACAAGCATGTTTTCATGTGTCTATGGGCATTTGGATGTCTTCTTTGCAGAATTGTCTGTTCATGTCTTCTGCCATTTCTTGATTGGATTATTTGTTCTTTGGGTGTTGAGTTTGATAAATTCTTCATAGATTTTGGATACTAGCCCTTTATCTGATATGCCATTTGCAACTATCTTCTCCCATTGGGTCAGTTGTCTTTTGGTTTTGTTGACTCTTTCGTTTTTTGTGCAAAGGCTTTTGATCTTGATGAAGTCACAATAGTTCATTTTTGTCCTTGCTTCCCTTGCCTTTGGTGACGTTCCTAGGAAGAAGTTGCTGCGGCTGAGGTTGAAGAGGTTGCTGCGTGTGTTCTCCTCAAGGATTTTGATGGATTCCTGCCTCATGTTGAGTTCCTTCATCCATTTGGAGTCTATTTTTGTGTGTGGTGTAAGGAAATGGTCCAGTTTCATTTTTCTGTATGTTGCTGTCCAATTTCCCCAACACCATTGTTGAAGAGACTGTCTTTTTTTCCATTGGACATTCTTTCCTGCTTTGTTGAAGATTAGTTGACTATAGAGTTGAGGATCCATTTCTGGGCTCTCTATTCTGTTCCATTGATCTATGTGTCTGTTTTTGTGCCAGTACCATGCTGTCTTGATGATGACAGCTTTGTAATAGAGCTTGATGTCTGGAATTGTGAGGCCACCAACTTTGGTTTTCGTTTTCAACATTCCTCTGACTATTCAGAATCTTTTCTGGCTCCAAATAAATTTTAGAAATATTTGTTCCATTTCTTTGAAAAAAATGGATGGGATTTTGATAGGGATTGCATTAAATGTGTAGATTGCTTTAGGTAGCATAGACATTTTCACAATATTTGTTCTTCCAAACCATGAGCATGGAAGGTTGTTCCATTTCTTTGTGTCTTCCTCAATTTCTTCCATGAGTACTTTTAGTTTTCTGAGTAAAGATTCTTTGCCTCTTTGGTTAGGTTTATTCCTAGATATCTTATGGTTTGGGGTGCAGTTGTAATTGGGATCATCTCCTTAATTTCTCTTTCTTCTGTCTTGTGTTGGTATATTGAAATGCAACTGATTTCTGTGCATTGATTTTATATCCTGACACTTTACTGAATTCCTGAATGAGTTCTAGCAGTTTGGGGAGTGGGGTCTTTTGGGTTTTCCACATGATGTATCATATCATTTGCAAAGAGTAAGAGTTTGACTTCTTCTTTGCCAATTCGATGCCTTTAATTTCTTTTTGTTGTCCGAGTGCTGAGGCTAGGACTTCTACTACTGTGTTGAATAGCAGTGGTGATAGTGGACATCCCTGCCACTTTGGGGAAAAACTTTTAGTTTTTCCCCATTGAGAATGATATTTGCTGTGGGTTTTTCATAGATGGCTTAGATGATATTCATATATGTACCCTCTATGCCTATACTGTTAATAGTTTTGATGAAGGAAGGATGCTGTACTTTGTCAAATGCTTTTTCAGCATCTATTCAGAGTATCAAATGGTTCTTGTTCTTTCTTTTATTAATGTATTGTATCACATTGATTGATTTGCAGATGTTAAACCCAGCCTTGCAGTCCAGTAATAAATCTCACCTGGTCATGGTGAATAATCCTTTTAGTGTACTGTTGGATCCCATTGGCTAGTATTTTGGTGAGAATTTTTGCATCGTGTTCATCAAGAATTTTGGTCTGTAATTCTCCTTTTTGATGTGGTCTTTGTCTGGTTTTAATATCAAGGTAATGTTGGCCTTATAAAATGAGTTTGGAAGAGTTCCTTCTATTTCAATTTTTTTTTTTGTGGGGGTTAGTTTCAGGAGGATAGATATTAATTCTTCTTTAAATGTTTGGTAGAGTTCCCTCTAGGAAGCCGTATGGACCTGGGCTCTTTGTTGGAGAGATTTTTAATTTTGTTGTTTGTTGGGAGATTTTTGGTGACTGCTTCAGTTTCCTTACTGGTTATGGATCTGTTCAGATTTTCTATTTCTTCCTGATTCAGTAGTTTGTCTCTAGGAATGCATGTTCTTATAATAGTATTTCTTTGGTGTTGGTTGTGATCTCTCCTCTTTCATTCATGGTTTTATTTATTTGGGTCCTTTCTCTTTTCTTTTTGCTAAGTCTGGCCAGGGGTTTATCAATCTTATTCTTTCAAAGAACCCACTCCTTATTTTGTTGATTGGTTTTACTGCTCTTTTCGTTTCTTTTTCATTCATTTCTGCTCTGATCTTTATGATTTCTCTTCTCCTGCTGGGCTTAGGGTTTCTTTCTTGTTCTTTCTCCAGCTCCTTAGGTGTAGGGTTAGGTTGTGTACTTGCAACCTTTCTTGTTTCTTGAGAAAGATTTGTATCACTATATACTTTCATCTCAGGACTGCCTTTACTGTGTCCCAAAGATTTTGAAGAGTTGTGTTTTCATTGTCATTTGTTTCCATGAATTTTTTAAAATTCTTCTTTAATTTCCTGGTTCACCCATTCATTCTTTAGTAGGATGCTCTTTAGTCTCCATGTATTTGAGTTATTTCCAACTTTCCTATGGTGGTTGAATTCTAGTTTCAGAGCCTTGTGATCTGAAAATATGCAGGGAATGATCCCATTGTTTTGTTATTGGTTGAGACCTGATTTGTGACCAAGGATGTGATCTATTCTGAAGAATGTTCCATGTACACTAGAGAAGAATGTGTATTCTGTTTTGTGTTTGGGATGGAATGTTCTGAATATATCTGTGATGTCCCTCTGCTCCAGTGTGTCATTTAAAACCTTCATTTCCTTATTGATCTTTTACTTAGATGATTTGTCCATTGCAGTAGGGGGGGGAGGTGTTAAAGTCCCCTACTATTTTTGTATTATTGTCAATGTATTTCTTTGATTTTATTATTTATTGGTTTAAATAATTGGCTGCTCCCATGTTAGGGGCATAGATGTTTAAAATTGTTAGATCCTCTTGTTTAATGGACCCTTTAAGTATGATATAATGTCCTTCCTCAACTCTTATTATTGTCTTTGGCTTAAAATCTAATTTATTGGATATAAGGATCGTCACCCCAGCTTTCTTTTGACGTCCATTAGCATGGTAAATTGTTTTCCACTGTCTCACTTTAAATCTGGAGGTGTCTTCAGTTATAAAATGAGTTTCTTGTAGACAGCATATTGATGGTCTTTTTTTTTTTTTTAATGCATTCTGATACCCTGTGTCTTTTGAATGGGGCATTTAACCCATTTATATCCAGGGTAACTATTGAGAGATATGAATTTATTGCCACTGTATTGTCTGTAAGGTGGCTGTTACTGTATATTTTCTCTGTTCCTTGCTGGTCTGTTACTTTTAGGCTCTCTCTTTGCTGAGAGGACTACTTTCAATATTTCCTGTAGAGCTGGTTTGGTATTTGCAAATTTTTATAGTTTTTGTTTGTCCTGGAAGCTTTTTATCTCTCCTTCTATTTTCAGTGACAGTCTACCTGGATATAGTATTCTTGGCTGCATATTTTCCTGATTTATTTCTCTGAATATACCTGGCCTGCCACGTATACGGCAGTGAATGTGTCTGCTGTCAATCTAATATTTCTACCATTGTATGTTACAAACCTCTTGTCCTCCCAAATTTTAAAGAAAGAAAGAAAGAAAAAAAAATATATATGAAAATAAGAGTAAGCATGATAGGGGATGGAATATGACCATAAAGATGAAAATTTAAAAAGTTTCTAAAATAAGAATTGATAAGGTAAGAAGTTGGTCGAAGAAAAAAAAAAGAATGTGTTCAGGATGGAGACTAGAACAAAGCCATGAGCTAGATTTAGGGTATATTTTGATCTTAGAAGAAACTGTATCCCCCAAAGTTAAAGAAATAAAAATCTATATGTATACAGAAAGTAAGGTTGATGGCGCCTGGGTGGCTCAGTGGGTTAAGCCACTGCCTTCGGCTCAGGTCATGATCTCAGGGTCCTGGGATCGAGTCCCGCATCGGGCTCTCTGCTCAGCAGGGAGCCTGCTTCCTCCTCTCTCTCTCTCTGCCTGCCTCTCTGCCTACTTTTGATCTCTCTCTGTCAAATAAATAAATAAATAAAATCTTAAAAAAAAAAAAGAAAGTAAGGTTGAATACAATGAGAGGGTAGAATATGTCTGTAATAATGAAATTTTAAAAAGTTTTTTAAAAAGGTATTGATAAGATAAAATAGTTAAAAAATGTTAAAATAGGAAAGAAGAAAAATGAAAAAATAGAATAAGAAAAAAAATTTTAGAAAAATTAACTTTGAAAGACTAAAGAATCATGAGAAGAAAAAGCCATAAATTCTATGTTCTGTATTCCCAGAGCTCTGAAGTTTTGCAGTTCTCATTGACTGGTGAACTTGGTCTTGGCTGGATGTTCTTGTTGATCTTCTGGGGGTAGGAGCCTATTGCAGTGCTTCTCAAATGTCTTTGCTGGAGGCAGATTTGCACCACCCTTGCCAGGGGCCAGGCTAAATAATCTGCTTGTGTTTGCTTTCAGGAGCTTTTGTTCCCTAAATGCTTTCTGTATAGCTTTGGAGGAGGAGAATTAAAATGGTGGCCTCCTATTCTCTGACCAGGAGGAGCTGAGAGCTCAGGACCCACTCCTCAGTATGCCGTCAGAGAAAAGCAGTCAATCACTCCTGTCTCCCTGGTCTCTGGTCACACTCTGTACTCACCCAGCCTGTGACTAAACATTTTTATCTCTGGCACACAGTCCGGTTTGGAGTCTCAATCCCAGCAGATTGCTGTAGTATGCTCCTATGCCACTTCTCCCAGAAGAGGAAGGAGGGAGTCTCCTCAGATCTGTCCCTTCTGGATTCCCTGCTTGAACAAGAGTGGCCCAACTGCCTCAGATCATGGTTTAAGGTAATCCTGAGCTGAGAATCCACTCCTTGGTTCTGTCTCTGCAGCCAGCTTTCCCTCTCTTATACCTGGTAGCTCTGCTGCACTCAGGCACCTCCTGGTCATTTTGTGACCCTTTGGGTCCTGAGACCACACTGTCCCCACAAGGGCTTCACCACACGCTTAGCCTCTGGAGTGACAACCCAGGGTGGAGCAGACTTCTAAAAGTTCAGATTTTGTGCTCCACTGCTCTACCACTTGCTGGGAGCCGGCCCCTCCCCCTGCAGTCTATCTTCCCATTTATCACTTCGGATTCGCTTCTCTTCGTGACTTAGTTCCAGAAGGTGGTTGCTTTTCTGTTCCTAGAATTGCTGCCCTTCTTCTCTTCTATGTCCTATTGAGTTTGTAGGTGTTCAGAATGGTTTCAGAACTATCTAGCTGAACTCCTGGGACCCTGGTGATACTTACATCTCCTACTCCTCTGCCATATTGCTCCTCGTCTTTCTTCTAATTATTTTTTAAAGCAGTTTCATATTTTGGGAGCATTTTAGCTTTTTATTATAAGAAACTTTGGATGTAGAATAAAATGAAGATAATAGAATAATGAAGTCTCAAATGTTCATCATGCCAATTTAGTAACTATTAATTTATGGCCAATCTTATTAATCTATATTTTTCCCTATCACTAGATATTTTGAAGAGAATCCATGTATCACTCGACTCATAACTAATTTAGAAAGTATCTCTAAAGTATAAGATGTTTTTAAAAATATAGTAACAATCTCATTCTTACATCCCTTGAATTAATAATTTATTAATATCATCAAATAAGTATTCAATGTTCACATTTTACAAACTGTTTTTTTTTTTTTCCAGTGGTTGGTTGGTTTGTTCAAATCAGAGTCCAAACAAGGGCTGCACATTGAATTGGTTGGTGTGTCTCTTAAGATTATTTCAATCTGTTTATATCTTTTCTCTTTCACTTGTTTCCTTAAAAATTTATTTGGTGAAGAAATGGGATCATTAGTTCTGTAAACTTTCCCATATTCTAGATTTTGATAATTGGATTGTCATGATGTCCTGTGCAATATTTGTCCTTTGTGTTTTCTGTAAATAAGTATGTAGATCTAGAGGTTTAGTACATCTTAGGTTCTATTTTTTTGTTAATGACTCATAGATGCTGTTGGAGGGCATTTCTTAAATAAAAGGCAGCTAAAGACTGCTGGATATCTGAGAGTTGGAGGAGGGGAGAACTCACTAAATGGTCCAAGGCTAGGTAGTTTTTGGCTATACAGGCTTTGGAAACTTTAATTTTTCCTAATATGGGTGAGGTACCTTGTGAGGAATAACTCACTCAGACGACTCTCCTGGGAAGTGCTTATAAAGTTGTGTCCATTGGTTTCTTAGAAAGTGGTGTATGTGTCATGGCACAGAACTACCTTGGATTTAAAAGGAGTATAGAAGCAAATTTTCAAATGTTATTAGATTCTTGGAATTTATGCAAGGGTTAGAATTTAAGAGGTAAGAGAAGAATGAAGCCTATTGATTTTGACCTAGGTAATAAGATAATAAGAGAATGTGCTCTTTTTTTTTTTTTTTTTTGAGGGTTATATAGTGATTACTGAGTGTCAGAGATTAACTAACTTAGAAGTCAGATTCGAGGGTTTGTGGATACAACCACTGTCCCAAAACACCTTTTGAGGAACTATCTTACTGCTCTGCTAAAATCCTTTAGTGTTTCCCATTGAAAATATCCAAATTTGCTAATATGGTGTACAAGGCTCTTCAGACATTGCTTATCACGACAAGTTCATCTCTGGAAATGACATTTTTTCCTCTCCTGCCCATCCCTAGAAGCAAAGATAATACCCGATCCAATTGCACTGAAATAATTTTACTTCTTTGAATGCACCATGCTTTCCCACTTCTTGGCCTTTGATATGCAGTTTCCTGTATCTGAAGTAGTCTTTCTTATGTCCTTCCCACTGCCACCCTTCATCATATTAATGCTTACTTATCCTTCTGGTTCTCGGTTCAACTTTCTTTTCTCAGGAGTCTACTAATGACCTTCACCTGCATGTTAGCAACTCCTCTGAGCAGTCATGAAATCTGTTTTTCTTTTTTTAAAGTTTTTTAAAAAATTTATTTTTAAAAACTTATATTTCTAAGATTTTATTTCTAAGGAATCTCCACATCCAAAGAATATGTGTTTCTGCTGTGGGGGCATTTAGTACACCATAATTCTATTCCTTCTCTGAAAATAAGACCAGAAGATCTGCAAAGCTATCTCATTCATCATTCTGTACTAGATACCCTACTGTTTGCCTGCAACATACAAAATGCTTGAAAATATGGTTTGAGTGAAGGGCAATTAGGCTAGTACCCTTAGATACAAAAAGGCTTAGCCAGAAAGAACTGCTCCAATGGACACTCAAACCTCACTTCTCTGATGATGCCCACTTGCTTCAAACTAATATCATAAAGTGAGGTTCTCAAATCCTTGCCCATTACTGTGGTCTTCCCTGACACACTTAAACCTTTTGGGGAGCTAATCTATTTTGCTTCAAGCCCTGTCCTGTAAGTAAGTTGGAAAAGGCACATAGAATCTGTATTCCATGAGTACTAAAACCTCACCATGGCTGAGAATTTTTAAAATAAAGCATGTTTGTACACGGAACTGCATTTTATAAAACCCCATTAAGAGGCATGGGGGCAGCAATCTGTGGTGATCATTCATCACCCTGCCCACACAGCAATTTTAAGTTACTTTGAGGCAGTGTTTTCTTTCATCTGCAAACTGATAGTTCACCAGGGGGCTGGAATGCTGACTAATATATGTAGCATTATTGGTGGCTGCTTAGAAACCCTTGTTTCCCAGAATCATGTAAATTGAATTATTTTGACTCCTACTGACGATGTATGACTTCTGTTAACTCTTCTTGCCAAACTTCCTTCTTTTTTCTTTGTCAAGTTCTCAAAGCACTTACTTCTCAGTAGGACTTAGAAAATTACTGAGGATGTTGTTAGAGCATATGTATTTTTATGTATAATACAACCTATAAAATAGCATGGATATTATAAGGAGAAACCTAGCCTCTCTTTTCCTTTTTTATTTGAAAGTATATATGGAATATTTAAATATAAGAGGGGATTTTGTCATTGTTTGTGTTACACCTTAGCTACCAGGTACTTCCTGACACAACATCCACTGACTGTGCTACTGGAATACTTGCTAGATAGTCATCACTCTAAAATGATTGGATTATCAGAAATCTGGTCCTTCCTCAAAGGATGGAGATAAAGAATGCTGTGCTGTCATGATCAATGAATCTCTTAAATAATTCCAAAATGATAATTGATTAGACTGATTTCCTTGTTTCCAAATTTCAACTCTTTTTTTGGAAAGTTGGCTTCTCAAGGACAGAAACAGTATTTTATTCATGTATGTATCTCTTTTAGGGCATAGTTCTGTTTCATGTATAAAACAAGTTATTCAATATATGTTTAATTTCACCGAATATTCATTGTCCTGAATTCTGAAGTGTTGGTCCTTATTAGAAAACATTAAAACATAAGTACATTTTAAGATAGATAGGGCATGCCACTAAATAGATATGATCCAAGATTTTAAAATATTAAAATATTCAACTTCAACACTTCAATAAAAAAAGTTCTGTTAGGTACAAAGGCCATAGAAAGATGATTGTGATTGATATCTGAATATAGATGCAATATAGCCAAACATACAAGCAAGGATTCAATTATTCTGAAGGCCTTCTGAGTCAGCATTTTGTCGACTACTGGCTGCTTAATTGCATCTAAAAAAAATTCCTTCACCTATACCATATGCTGTTGGCTAGAAGCAAGTCACAGATTGTTATGGGCTAAATTGTATCTCCCCTTTCCCACCTTTCCTTCCCCTCCCCTCCCCCACCAGATTAATATATTGAATTCTTAACTCCCAGTACTTCAGAATGTGACTGTATTTGGAGATAGGGCCTTTAAGGAGGTAACTAAGTTTTAAATAAAGTCATTAGGGTAAGTCCTAATTCAATATAACTGGTGTCCTTATAAGAAGAGGAGATAAGAACACAGGGGTGGCTGGGGGTGCTCATAGGTTAAACATTTGCCTTCAGCTCAGGTCATGATCTCAGGGTCCTGGGATTAAACCTGCATTGGGCTCCTTGCTCAGTGGGGAGTCTGCTTCTCCCTCTCCTTCTGCCCCTTCCTCCCCACTACCTGCATCTGCTCCTCCATTCTCTCTCTCTCAACTAAATAAATAAAATCTTAAAAAAATATATAGACACACAGAGGAAAGACTGTATAAAGACAGAGAAGACAGCCATCTACAGCCTAAGGAAGAAGACCTCGGAAGAAATCAACCTTGATCAATACTTTGATTTCAGACTTTTAGCCTTCAGAATTGTGAAAAAATTAATTTCTATTGTTTAAGCCTATGGTATTTTGTTTAAGTCAATGTTTAAGTCTGTGGTGTTTTGTTATGTAATACACACATCCCACCCCAAATCAAGGAGCAGGTGTGTGGGTGGTTGGGACTAGGGATGCAGGGCATGAACACCAAGGGATAGAAATCATGGAATCCATCCTAGGGTCTGCCTTTCTTGGCAACCACCCCAAATAACTTAATCTGGGGAAGAAGGAATGGAGGAGCATTATTCATCAATTTTGGGATCTCCTTTATTTCTAAGAACATGGAGGATTATACTTCTCTATCTGTTGGGGTTCCCTCGGAGGGGTGGAGGTGACCAGACCAGCTGGAGGCCCTTTCCCGGGGCTGAGCGGGATGGCGAGTGTCGCGAACCCGGATGCACCAACGGACGACACCAGGCTCGGGGGATCTGTCGAAGCAGGATCTCACTTTATTGAGCGGGGTTGCAGCTTATATTGGGTAGGGGATGGGAAATGAGGTCAGCAGGGAGAGAGCCTATGGGGTTTGGTTACGTCAGTAACTGGGTAGGGTGCGTTGGGCGAGAGGAGGAAATATCAGAGATATGCGGAACCAAAACCGCCATGTTGGCGCCAATACTGCCACAGTGGCGCCTTTTCTAGCCGGAAGAGAAGGCAGGCCAGCGCCATCCTTGCTGTGCCCAACATCTATCCTTTTAAAACCAAAGAAATGGGAACAAAAGTGTCCAGTATCACTTCCAAAATGAACCATTTAGCGCTGGTTTTCACTGCTCTAGCCCTCATTCTCTTGCCTTTTTGGGGTGGACCTCAAGACTTTCTATTGCAGTGATAGTGTCTTAATATGGTGAACCTCCATCAAACTGGGTCCCTAAATACTATGAATAGAGCCCCACTTAACAGCTCACACTTAACATGTACCTTAAACAAGAAATAAACCTGTGTTAATTTTAAGCCACTGGCCCTTAGGAGTTGTTTATCCTAACACATAATCTAGCCTAACCTGTTAAGACAATTGAGACAGAGTTAAGTTTTACATTGTTAATGAATTTGTGGAGTTAAAATAACTAAACAGTAAAAACAAAAGTATTTGAACAAATTTGTGCAAAACTGTGAAGCAAGGTAGCCATTTTCTTTATACTCTATGGACTTTATACTTTTTATACTTTATACTCTATGGACTGCTATCAGAAGGTTGTACAATACCTGTTGGGACTATGAAATAATAATTGAAGTTCAGATGAAAAATAAGACCTGCCCCTCTGAAAGATTCCCTGATCAATAGTTTATATAAACAAATCTTCTAAGTCATCAGCTCCTGTAATAGAGCTGTATCTAATATTATAGTAGAAGGAAACTATATAATACAATCTTAGAAAATTCACTATATCTTTGAAATGAATAACCATCAAGGTGAATTAAAATTCTTACAATATTGTGTCCATTTCACTTTCTCTCTCTCACTTGCTCTCTTTCTCTTTATTCCCAATCCTCTTGAATCTTTCTCCTTTCATTATTCTCTGGTAGTTTCTGTTTAAATAGTACACTGAAAAATCTTTTTTTTTTCCTGGTTTGAGATCAAGAAAAATTAAGGAGGAGCTACAAGAGTATGTTTTGCATAACTGAGAAAAGGAGTTGCAGTGAGAAATAGCTGAAGCAACAAGAAAGAATTGAAAAGCTGGAAAAAAAACTCTTATAATTCATACCTAATTCTTAGCTAGCATTCATGAGTGGGGGCAGACACATCTATTCTATGAAGTCATTTTTGCCTTTCCATACAGTGTTATCTTCAAATAAATGCTTTCAGGTAACAATACTTTAGCTCATATAAAGGGAAGGGGAGCTACCTTGACTAATAGGAAGAAAGTCAGCAATTTATCCACTTTTGGCAAGTGACATAATAATATGTCAAATTCTGTGGCCTTATCCCCTTTGTGAGAATCATCTCACTTTTCTCTTTCCAGTCCATCATCCCCACTGAAGCATTCCTTGGAAATGTCAAAGCCATCTGGAAAAGATCAATCTTTTTTGGTTAGGAGACTGTGAGAAAGAAGAGACATTGGGGGATGCATGCAGAAGAAAGAACAGGTTAGCTAGCATACTACTTAAAGATAAATTGGTTGTCACTGTCTAATATATATATATATATATATATATATATATATATATATATATATATATATATATATATTTCAATTAGCAGAGAGTCAGACCAATAAGTATTCTGATTACTCTGGAGACCAAAGTAGAGCCTGGGGAATGTAAGAATTTTATTTTTGAATGTTAACATTTTGCTACCATTCTAGAATTAAAAAAAGGTCTTAAATTACTTTAATTAGAAGTATTTAACACCTACTATGAAATGGGTTTGATTATGTCTAGACAAGCATAGAATTTTTAATGTGTGTCTTTGTCACTCCACAGATGTGTCTATTTTCCCACTTTGAAAAGAAGTTTTGAAAGCATACAGTCCATTTCCTGAACATTGACAAGAAGCAGAGTATTATACTCCATTTGAGCATATTTGTATTCTTAAAGTTTAGGTAAACAAACAAGAGGGTTAAGTGAAACCAGAGAGAAGGCCAGGAAAAAAAAAACGAGCAATGATATTACCTCTCTCTGTGATGAATCTACATATTTGAGGGTTTCTATGTGTATGGATATGTGAAATAACCTTGGTTTCTGTAATAGAATATGAAGTGAAATGGAAATTATAATTTTACATCTTAGAAAATCACCTGGAAATTTAAGGTGAGTTTTAAATGGCTTGATTAGCTGTGACATGATTAATTTTACCTTCAGGAATTTAAAGCATTATTTTAGATAAGCTGCTTTTTGAACTTTAAACTATAAGCCATTGTGTTTAGGAAGTCATATGAAGCACAATTCATGATTTTCCCCCCAGCCTTCTCAGGATTAATGAGAGAGAATAAAATGATTTTAATGGTATTAATACTTAAGTTGTATAGAAGTGCCCAAACATGGTTGCCAACCATTCTCCTTACTAGTCCTTTTGCCTCTTCCCCATTCCCATTTGTAGTCCTTTTCTAGAATCCTTTTAATTTTTAACATTTGATTTTTCCCCTCTAATTTATCTACATCTTTCTACCCCCAAAGCATCCCCTTTTCTGTCATCTCATCCCTACTCCACTATAAAAGCCCACTAAATAATCCCCAAGCTTTGTTCTTGCCCACTTCTAATTCATATCTCACATTTTGGTAGAATACTGTATTTAAGACAAATTTGATTGTGTCACTCTCCCAGAATATTTCAAAGGGATCTTGTCCTCCTCGGCATGAAGATCAAGATACATAGCATAGCTTACAAGTTCCTATAGAATGCGTTTCATGCTCATGGTCCTCCTACCCTCAAATCCACAACCTAATCTCATACCTCTTCATGCTCTCTATCCTGCAGCCACTTTTGCTGACTTTCTCTTTTTGGACACATCATGTTCCCTCTGTCTTTGGGGCCTTTACACTTGCCATTTCATGTGTCTAAAGTGCTATTCTCTTTTTCTGCTTACCTGTTTAGTACCTACATCCTTCAAGCTTCATCTCAAATATCAGTTCCACAGGGAAAACATTTTAGAGACCCCACACTGGACCTTTTGTCTACTTGTGTGACATCCCATAATTTTCTTTATAGTATATTTCACAGGTTGTAAATGTAAATTGTGCTTTCATGAATTTCCAAAGTTACAGAGTTCAGATATGTGCAAGCATGTAATTTCCTTTATTTCTGTTCAGCAGGAATTAGGGGGATTCCACTTCTGTCTATGGTACAACTAAACCTTGCTACAAGTCACTTGCAGATTTTTTTTTTTTCAATTTATCTCAGATAAATACAGTTTTTTCAGTTCAAGAATTTTTCCTCCCTTATCTTCATTTCTTCTTTTAGAAAGATGAGTTCCTGGACCTCATGGAGAATGGGGCACCTTTTTTGTAGTGATTCTCTATAACCTATAGTGAGATCTACCTGTTCTTTCCTCTTTGTGCTGTATTTCCAGCTACTATACCTGATCCTGCAGTGACCTCTGATTGCCACACCCATGTCCCCTGTCTCATTTTATCTCCAACCCAGAGGCTATTGACTTGTTTTTTTTCTTGCTTGTAGGAAGTAGAGGTTCCTTTCTAACTTGGTTAATTTTCTATACCCTGCTGTGTTTTTTGCACTCTGTGAGGCTTCCTTCAGTCTCATCTACCTAGGACACCTCACTCAGCCACAGCCAGAACAGAGCCGTGATACCATGGTAGAATTTAGCTTTCCTAGGAGCCTTGACTTCTTCCCAGAAAGCAACAGGGAGAGCAAGGCCCTGCTCTAGCTTCTATCTACAGTTTTGGCTCAAGAGGAGGCAGAGCTAAGGGCCCTTTCTCCGCAATGCACAACAACTAGAGGTTTACTTTCTCTCTTTCTCTCCCAGTTGTGAAACTCCTACCCCGATGCAAACTGAATATTCCTTGATTGCCTTTCTAATATGAAGTTATAGATGAACTTTGTATCCACCTCCCTAAGATTCTGCCTTTTTTTGATATGCAGAGTTAGGCTTTTATTTTGAACCTCTTTTCATTATCTTTCAAGGCAGTTGTCCCTGCAATGAGCTTTTTAAAAATGCATTCAGAAACCCAATTGATTTTTTTTTTTAAATTTTTAAAATGATTTTGTTTACTTGAGAGAGAGAGTATGAGAGGGGAGGGAAAAGCAGACTCCCTGATGGGCAGGGAGCCAGATGTGGGACTCCACTGGATCCTGGGACTCCAGGATCATGACCTGAGCCTAATGTAGTTGCTTAAACAACTGAGCCATGCAGGTGCCTGGATTTCTTTTTTCTAAGCTGATTTTCACTTTCTCAGGGCAACAGGGATGAGTTTGAGGGAAACAAAACAACAGCAACAACAACAAAACCTTGGTTATTTTCGGAATATTATCTTTCTACCTGTGGTTGATTTTTTGTATCTTTCATGGAACTATAAACTCTCCAAAGTCAAGAGTCAGGTTTCCATATATGATGGTAGCCAGTAACCTACATTAAAGCTCTCTATTAATAAGTATTACTGAAGAAATTAATATAATAACAAGAAACTTAGCAAAGGGAAATAAACTCTTACTTCACTTTAGTAGGTTGGGCTCAATCTTCTAAGTAGAAATCTCAAGCTTTGGTGGAGTTGGTGGTCTGTGCTGGGGTTTACTTATTTCCCCCATCTAATATTAGGTTCTTTTCTCCCTCTGGGCCTGTCCTAAGGGGAAAGGCCATGGCATTTTTTGGTCTCTGGCTACATAGAATAAAGAAAGAGATAAGAACATGAATGACACCCAGAAAAAGCTTACAACCCACAGAAAGTGTACAGAAGAGAATATCAGAAGCATGGCTGTGCTTCTTTCAGGTAAAAAAGGTGTCATGGGTCATTTTGTTTTAATGGTTGTATGGATGAAATCAGAGAAGAAAATAGTCACTCTCATTTTCATATAATGTATAGTGCCCTATCATTTATACATGCCTCCCAACTGGTGACTTGGAATCTGGCCAATATTCCTTTTCTTTGGGAATAAGAGGAAAGAGAGGGTGGAGAAAGTTCTTTGTTTTCTGCCTGCTGTACTTATTTCATTAAACCTTCTTTAATGATTAAATAATTAACCTTAACTTGGCCCAAAGAGCAACTAATTCTTATTGCTGTGCGTGACATCAAACAAATGTTGGGGTATGGCCAGTTGATGGAAGCATATAGTTTTGGGAGTTGGAATCCAAATGTAAAATAAGATCCCATTTTCATTTGTCCATCTACTTTTTATTATTGACTTTTATAACAAGAGGAATTTTGCAGTGAAGTTTCCATTTTAGAGGTCAAGTCCTTTTTGTTTTATTTTGACCACATTTCAGATTCCACAAAGAAAAACATTACAAGGAAAATAAGACTGAACTTTGTTGAGCCTCACAGTGCAGCACAGTTTAGAAATGTTGTGGGGAAAAAAAAACAAAGAACATTCAGGAGGTTTCTTAAAATCACCATGAAACGTAAAAGGCCTAAAATTCTTTTTAGATTATAATCTCAGAGTTACAAAAAATTACTGAGATAATTTTGTCCATCATGCATAGTAATTACTTCATTTGGTAATTTGCTCAAAATTAAACTGTAACTCAGTGCAAACTGTTAAGCAGAGTTTTTATCTTTGATTCCTAACTAAGCTAGTCAGACTCTCTATTCAAGTAAAGTAAAAAAAAAATTTTTTTAGGTCTCTTTTATTTTTTACTTATCTTTAATTTTTTTCCCTTTTATTAATTAACATATAATGTATTATTCTTTTCAGGGGTACAGATCTGTGATTCATCAGTCTTAACACAGCACCCAGTACTCACCCAGCACATACCCTCTTCAGTGTCCATCATCCAGCCACCTCATTCCTTCAACCCTTCTCCTGCCCAGCAACCCTGGGTTTGTTTCCTCTAATTAAGAGTCTCTTATGGTTTGTCTCCCTCACTGGTTTCATCTTGTTTCATTTTGTTCTCTCTTCCTATATAATCCTCTGCCTTGTTTCTTAAATTCTGCATATCAGTGAGATTGTATGATCATTGTCTTTCTCTGATTGACTTATTTTGCTTAGTATAATAACCTCTAGTTCCATCCTCATGATTGCAAATGCCAAGATTTCATTTTTTTGATGGCTGAGTAGTATTCGATTGTATATACATAGCATATTCTTTATCCATTCATCTGTCGATGGATACCTGGTCTCTTTCCATAGTTTAGCTCTTGTGGACATTGCTATTAAAACATTGGGTGCAGGTGCCCCTTTGGATCACTACATTTGTATCTTTGGGGTAAATACCCAGTAGTACAATTGCTGTTTTCTACTTTTTGAGGAACCTCCATATTGTTTTCCTGAGTGGCTGCACCAGTTTACATTCCCACCAACAGTGTAGGAGAGTTTCCTTTCCCCTGCATCCTCACCAACATCTGTCATTTCCTGACTTAATTAATTTTAGCCATTCTGACTGCTGTGAGGTGGTATCTCATTGTGGTTTTGATATGTATTTCCATGATGCTGAGTGATGTGAAACATTCTTTCATGTGCCTGTTGGCCATTTGGATGTCTTCTTTGGAGAAATACCTGTTTGTGTCTTCTGCCCATTTCTTGATTGGATTCTTTGTTCTTTGGATGTTGAGTTTGATTAGTTCTTTATAGATTTTGCATACTAGCCCTTTATCTGAAATGTCATTTGCAAATACTTTCTCCCAATCTGTTGGTTGTCTTTTGGTTTTGTTGACTGTTTCCTTTGTTGTGCAAGAGATTTTGATCTTGATGAAGTCCCAAGGGTTCATTTTTGCCTTTGTTTCCTTTCCTTTGGAGACATGACTAGCAAGAAGTTGCTGCAGCTGGGGTTTAAGAGTTTGCTGCCTGTGTTCTCTGCAAGGATTATGATGGATTCCTGTCTCATATTAAGGTGTTTCATCCATTTTGAGTTTATTTTTATGTGTGTTGTAAGGAAATAGTCCAGTTTCATTCTTCTCCCTGTGGCTGTCCAATTTTCCCATCACCATTTATTGAAGAGACTGTCTTTGTTCCTTTGGATATTCTTTCCTACTTTGTCAAAGATTAGTTGACCATAGAGTTGAGGGTCCATTTCTGGATTCTCTATTCTGTTCCATTGACCTGTGTGTCTGTTTTTGTGCCAGTACCATAATGTCTTAATGATTATAGCTTTGTATTAGAGCTTGAATTGTGATGCCACCGATTTTGGTTTTCTTTTGCAACATTTCTTTGGCTAGTTGGTTTTTTTCTGGTTCCCTACAAATTTTAGGATTATTTGTTCCAGTTCTGTGAAAAAAAGTTGATGGTATTTTGATAGGGATTTCATTGAATTTGTAGATTGCCCTAGGTAGCATGGACATTTTAACAATATTTGTTCTTCCAATCCATGAACATGGAATGTTTTTTCATTCCATGTGTCTTCCTCTATTTCTTTCATGATTATTCTATAGTTTTCAGAGTACAGATCTTTTACCTCTTGGTTTAGATTTATTCCTAGGTATCTTATTGTTTTGGGTGCAGTTATAAATGGGATCAACTCCTTAACTTCTCTTTCTTCTGTCTCGTTGTTGGTGTATAGAAATGCAACTGATTTCTGTGCATTGGCTTGATATCCTTCCACTTTACTGAATTTCTGTGTGTGTCCTAGCAATTTTGAGGTGGAGTTTTTTGGGTTTTCCACATGAAGTATCTTATCATCTGCAAAGAGTGAGAGTTTGACTTCTTTGCCAATTTTGGTGCCTTTATTTTCTTTTTGTTGTCTGATTGCTGAGGCTAGGACTTCCAATACTATGTCAAATAAAAGTAAATAACACAAAAGTAAAAACACAAGAATGGAAAGGAGAAGAAAGCTGGAACCAAGGTATCTGATAGCTGTGGCCTAAAGATATTTTATAAATTACTGTGGAGGTGCCCACATCCTCCTTGGCTGGCTCCTGTCCTTCTAGAGGACTCCTTTATTCCCTGTTGGAATCGATGAGCTTTCTATACAGTATCTTTCTAGCATATCTCTTTGGTTAATTGAATCAGTGACCAAAACAATGGCTTATAATCAAATAACCCAAAAAGATTAATTAAATTAACTTTTTTTTAATGTTTTTCTACTGCTTAAAATTTCTCAAAGTCCTTTGTATATTAGTGTAAATTTTTTTTTTAAGGTCTTACACACTTCAATTATATCTTAGCGATTACAGAACACTTCTTTTTTTTTTTTTTTATAAACATATATTTTTATCCCCAGGGGTACAGGTCTGTGAATCACCAGGTTTACACACTTCACAGCACTCACCAAAGCACATACCCTCTCTAATGTCCATAATACCATCCCCTTCTCCCAAACCCCCTCCCCCCAGCAACCCTCAGTTTGTTTTGTGAGATTAAGAGTCACTTATGGTTTGTCTCCCTCCCATCCCATCTTGTTTCATTTATTCTTCTCCTACCCACTTAAGCCCCCATGTTGCATCACCACGTCCTCATATCAGGGAGATCATATGATAGTTGTCTTTCTCTGCTTGACTTATTTCGCTAAGCATGATACGCTCTAGTTCCATCCATGTTGTCGCAAATGGAAAGATTTCATTTCTTTTGATGGCTGCATAGTATTCCATTGTGTATATATACCACATCTTCTTGATCCATTCATCTGTTGATGGACATCTAGGTTCTTTCCATAGTTTGGCTATTGTGGACATTGCTGCTATAAACATTCGGGTGCACGTGCCCCTTTGGATCACTACGTTTGTATCTTAAGGGTAAATACCCAGTAGTGCAATTGCTGGGTCATAGGGCAGTTCTATTTTCAACATTTTGAGGAACCTCCATGCTGTTTTCCAGAGTGGTTGCACCAGCTTGCATTCCCACCAACAGTGTAGGAGGGTTCCCCTTTCTCCGCATCCTCGCCAGCATCTGTCATTTCCTGACTTGTTGATTTTAGCCATTCTGACTGGTGTGAGGTGATATCTCATTGTGGTTTTGATTTGTGTTTCCCTGATGCCCAGTGATATGGAGCACTTTTTCATATTAGTGTAAATTTTTAAAAGGAGGTACTAAATATACATTTGGTGATTTCCATATTTATTTAACCTTTCTCAAGGAATATCATTTGGACTTTTTTTTTTTTTTTCCAGATTACATTCTGGAAAATAATGCATTACACAATTGCATTTCTGTCCCTTAAGGATTCATCTTAGCCCGGGAGCTAATTCTCATCCTACTTAGCAGAACTTCAAAAGACTTTCCTATTTACTAAATAAAGATGCTGCACCGATGATATGTTATGATAGGTATGTTTTGAGGATAGCACAGTCTCTGTGTTGTAATGTTGCAACAGTTAGAATACTGGTATGAATTTTACTTGAGGCTTTCTGTTTGAACTCTCTGGGTAGGGTTCCAGAGTTTCTCTGATTTTTTTTTTTTGTTATATTGCTGACTCAGTTATATTCCAAAAAGATTTTGTGTTTTAATTTTCCAAGAGGTTAAACAGAAAGGAATAATATTTACCTGATATCTCACTGAGTGATGGCAGGTTGAATTAAGTAATGTCTATAATGTGACCTGAATTCTGCAGAGACAAGACTTCTAAAACACCAATGATAAATGTTTGTTAAAGAAAAGACTGCACAGTGCTTTTCATGTATTTTAACCCACTATTTAGGTAATTGCAAAGCCAGTATATTAAATCATTTTAAGAAAAGATAAAAAGACAAATTAGAGCAGTTCACATTGAGTTCTGCACATGTTTAAGAATGTTAGACCTTATGGTAGAGCTATTGCTTCCCACTAATCCTAGGAGTAGAGACACAGGTTGCTCCACAATCAACATCAGTGGGGGAGATGCATTTAATAAAGCGGCCTTATGGGTCATGTCCATGGCATATCATATCTTTACTGCATGGCTGATTAGGAAATGCATAAATTGTTTAATTGTCCTAGGTCAATAATCTGTCCCTTCATTTTGCCACAGTTACTCCAACCTGAGGGAAGGTAGTTGGGGAAAACTATGAAAATTTGATTAGAAGCCAATAGTACATTCTACTCATTAATCTCCAGAAAATTGCTCACATTCAGCCCTCTCAAACTGAACAGATATGTTAGTGAATATTTGAAAGACAAATACCTCTTTTTTTTTTTTTTTTTTTAAAGATTTTATTTATTTATTTGACAGACAGAGGTCACAAGCAGGCAGAGAGGCAGGCAGAGAGAGAGGAGGAAGCAGGCTCTCCGCTGAGCAGAGAGCCCGATGCGGGGCTCGATCCCAGGACCCCGGGACCATGACCCGAGCCGAAGGCAGAGGCTTTAACCCACTGAGCCACCCAGGCGCCCAATACCTCTTGAAAGTCATAGCCTCTTTCCCTGGTCTTCACCTAGAGCATTTTAAAAATAGAGGCATGCTTTTGAGGAAGTGAGTCTATTGCTTTTCCTGGTATCTTGTTATTCCTTGGTATCTTCCTGGTATCTGAGTATAGGTCCCACAGTGTAGGTTTGATGAACTCTGAACCTAACAAACATAGAAGCACTGATAGTCAAGCAGCTGGTATGCGTGAGGAAGGGGACATTGACAATGACATTCTTGAACCTTGAAGAAGGGGGTGGGTTTGGAGGTTGCTGGCAAAGTTGAGTATAAACTCTTTGAGTTCTCTTTCTTAGTGGGAATCTTGGCTACTCTTGGAAAGGAGGGCATGGCAGAAGCCATGGCAGAAACCCCTAGATGAGGTTTCAAAATTTATTAGCTGTTGCTTCTCTGCTTGGGCACTTCTAACTAGAGTCACACAGTTAATTAGAAACACTCCCGAATAGGAGAGTATGCTCTTAAGTTCAGCCCAATAGTATTTTCATGATATTTAGATGGAGCTTGCTTCTGTCTTCCTTGCAAAAACATAGCATCCAATGTACCTCTTTTCTGACATGAGGTATTATTTTATGATGTTTGCTCATTAATTAAGTAACCCAATAAGTACATATTGGTATTATTGCATGCAACATTGTCCTATCCGTTGATATAATGGTAACTAGAGCACATTCCTTGCCCTAGCATATCTCATATACTAGTTGTGAATTTATTGCATAATAATAATAATGGCAATAATATAATTAATTGTATAATTTAACTTTGATAAGAAAGTAGAACTTAAATGTTCTTAGGGGGAAAAAAAAGGATGTGAGGTATGGAGATATTAGTTAACTCAATGGAGAGAGTCCTTTTACAGTGCATATGTACATCGGACCACTATGTTTTCACTTTAAATAGCTTACAGTTTTGTCAATTATACCTTAATAAAGCTGAAAAAACAAGACACAATTAACCAGGTGATTTTAGTACAGTGAGGTAGGCATTTGATAAAGTTAGGGAAACTGAGTGGAAGAAAGGAGCATTTAGAGTGGGTTAAAGCATACTAGACCAAGCATTCCAGAAGACAGCAGAACTGAGAAGTCTAACAGGTGGATAGGAATTAGATAGGTGTAGAAAGAATAAGGAGAGGAATTTCTCTCTCATGGCCTTGGAAGTACAACTTCTACTAGCCAACAGTTTTTAACACTGAAGTGCTCTGTGATTTATATAGATCACTTTTATTTCTTATAACAACCTTCAGAAGAAAGTAATATATATTATTCTTAAAAGGTAAAGCAATCTCTTAGAGGTTAAGCTGTTTAATCAAGGTCTCATGGTGAATAAATAAGTCGGGCAATCTAGATTCAAACTCAGGTTAGTCTGACCATAGAACCTGAGTTTTTCCCCATGATGCATACTGGCCTTCATCTCTTTCTAATTGGCCACTTCTAGTTGGACATGGGATGGAATTGTGATTTAAGTTCACCAGTTTGAGTGGGTAGGATCCAGTCAGATTATCTATCTTGTGAATTCTATCAGAGAACTGGTTACCACTGTAACTAAAAGCTGTGATATAGCAACCAGGGATGGTCAGAATGGACCATGTATAAAATGCAGAAATGGAATTTATTTAACAGAGAGTGAAAGTGGAGGGTTTGTAAAGAGAGGAGCTGAGGGGAATCTTCTGAGAGATGGAGAGAAGAGAACTGGTAGCTGCTTCTCTAGTCCTAGTGTTTATGAGATCATTATGTTTTGTCTTCTGCACTCTAGTACTCATGAGAGCATCCATGACATCCTTACAATCAATAAGTATGTCAGTTTATGATTCTGGCAGCCAAAAAGTTCCACCTAAGACACATTCTATGTGCCAGATATTGTGCATAGAATATTTCTAGTTTTCATAAACCACTCTAAATTCAGTATGTATTATAGTAAGTTTTCTTATGGTTTCTATTTAGCAAGAACCCATGGAGAGAAGCAAAAAAACCTGTTCAAAATTAAATAGCTGGTAAATACTGGAACTAGAATTTGAGTCTAGGACATTCTTACCCTAAGACTTTTCCACGTTGTGTACAAAATCACAAATCATGCCATTGGTACTTAAAGAGGCCAGAATACTTGTTTTGCCCTTGCCAATAAGTCACTGTATGATTTTGGATATTAGTATAAAATTATTTGGACTCATTTTTATCATGGTGTATAATGATGGGGTTTGGTCAAAGCAATGCAAATAAATAAATGTACATAAATTTAAAAAAAATCTGTGAACATTTTAATAATAGTTGGCACTTCCTTTCTTTTTCTACACTATACCTTGCTATTTTAGCAAGGCATGGATACCACCTGAAATATGTTTTCAAAACTGTGTAACTTCATGCATACATTTTAAACTTTTTGAGCATTACCATATTTTTATTTTATTATTTTTAAAATATTTTATTTATTTAATTGACAGACAAAGATAACAAGTAGGCAGAGAGGCAGGAAAAGAGAGAGAAAGAAGCAGGCTCCCTGCTGAGCAGAGAGCCCGCTGTGGAGCTGGATCCCAGGACCCTGAGATCATGACCTGAGCCGAAAGCAGAGGCTTTAACCCACTGAGCCACCCAGGCGCCCCACATTATTATATTTTTAAAGGGAAATAGCAATACAGAAGTTACAAGATAGTTGAAAGGATTAAATAAAATAATGTAAGTGAAACTAGATTGAAATGCATGAAACACTGCATTTCCTTCCTCCTTTTCTCTCTCTTTTCATTACTGTCTTTTCTTCTTCCCTCCTTATACTCCTTCCAAGGGTGCTTTTTATGCAAGTTCAGGGCTTATATTTCAGGAATCATTTTTAAAGGCACATGAGAAACATGGTCCAAAAAGTTTAACGATAAGAGCCACATGGAGGAAGAGGAGGGCAGGAGTTCCTATCCAGTGTCATTGTTTCTCCAAAGCAGTGCCAAGGAACAGAGTTGATGAGCTAAGTGTCATTGTTGCCTCTAATCGCCATGATCATTGCTTCTGGAACTGACACAAGGGCCAGATGTGTTTCAGAGAAAACATGCATGCTTGGCTTTGGAAAAAGACATCAGAATTTTTAACAACCTCTTAAGAATGTTTAATTAACCTTAGGGAAGTAGTAAGGACTCTAAAAGAATTGTTCTGTGTCATTTTGCTCATAAAGAGTGTTTTGGAAGAGAAGAGATGAGATGGGAGGCAGTAGGAATACAAAAGTATAAGTAAAGTGTCAGGGTGGTTCATATAAAAGGAATCACCATCAGATCAGAACTAGAGGGCTTCCTGATGTGATTTCCAAGTTGTCAAGTTGGCTGTGAAAGACTATGAGAGGATAACGAGAATTGCTGGCACTTTTAGAACTGTGATTGAAATTTTCTCCCATTGTCCATTTAGAATAGAGCCTATCTAGAGTCAGCCTATTTAGGCTGGGAGTTTCTTAAGCAGGGCTCTTCCATTGTAGAGCTCCAAGGAACATCACATGCATTGTAATCAATATGAACATCACTCCCTGGGCTGTGAAGTTGTATAGTACAAAGCCTAACACAGTCTTTAGTCTAATGCCTCATTTATAGGTGAAAGAGCTATTTGAGACTCAGAAAGAGCAAGTCCTGGGCCAAGGTCATTTAGGCTGTAGCAGAGTTGAAGCAGAAGACAAATTTCTCTACTTTCAACTTGGTAATCTTTCAAATAAACTTGTGACTCCTAGCCTATGGGTTACAGTTCTCTAAATACAGTGGAATTGTTAAAAGGAGTACAAGGAGTCTTGTATGTTTGTGTGTGTGTGTGTGTGTTTTCTAATCAATATACATCAAAAGTACAAATATTGTAATGTCCTGGTCTTTTACAATTTCTTGTATTTAAAGAGGATTCCTTATGTAAGATTAGATTGGCAACTACTGCTTAAATCACTTTGTTTAACAATCAAACTCCTAATTATACATTGCTCACTTTTTTTTAATCAAAAGGAACATAAACAATACCTTTGAAACATGAGACCTTGAGAAGTACCTACCAGAGCTTGTGTAATAAAAGAATAGCCAATGAGAGTCTGCTATTTTGTTTTTTTTTTATTAAATTGATTTATTTTCAGAAAAACAGTATTCATTGTTTTTTCACCACACCCAGTGTATGCAATCCGTGCCCTCTATAATACCCACCACCTGGTACCCCAACCTCCTACCCCCCCCCCCGCCACTTCAAACCCCTCAGATTGTTTTTCAGAGTCTGCTATTTTGTTTTGAAAATACATTACAGTGAGATATGACATATTCATGGAAAAAGCTTCAGATTCAAATCTAACTCTGTCACTAACTGCATGATCTTTGACAAGTCACTTAAACTCTCTTCTCTCATTTACTTTATAGGCAGTTATTGCGTGCTCACCATGTTCCAGGAATTTTCTGTAAAGAAACAGATAAGAGAATTCATCATAATCTTAAGGACCTCACAGTCTAATGAAAGAGAGATGGACATTGGGGAGGGTATGTGATTTGGTGAGTGCTGTGAAGTGTGTAAACCTGGTGATTCACAGACCTGGGGATAAAAATATATGTATATAAAAAATATATGTTTATAAAAAAAAAAAAAAAAAAAAAACAAAACAAACAAACAAAAAAAACAGTTGCTATAGAGCACAGTAAGTTCTGTGATCATTTTGTTAACTATTGACAATAGGACAATTGACAATTCCTTTAGGGGTGAAATCTACCCTGGATCTGGAGGGGAGAAGGGGGTTTGAGGATATTTTCAGAGGAGTCCATGCTGAAACTGAATTATAAACTGAAACTCATCCCCAGTAAGTAAAGGGGGAGGGAAAAGAAAACTTACCAGACAGAAGGATGTCATGTCTAATGGCACAGGGGAATGAAACACTATGTACTGTCTGGCTCTTAATTTCTTACCCTCAGTTCTTTGAAACCTGAAATTGCTATCAAAGAGGAATCTGTGAACTATTTTTCATATTTTAAGAAATTTAAAATCACAAAATTTCCCCCTTAAGTGCTGCCAAGGCTAACTAAAATATCAAGTTGCTTAGCCTTTGATTTAAATCATATCAACTAAGTTGACCTCTCTGGCTATGTCATGTCAATCAGAAGTACCATTTAATAATTATATATAGCATTAATTTGTAATAATGGAAAACATAAACAGTTACTTAATAAATATGAATTAGTAGATAAAGTTCTTTCAACCACAGGATGAAAGGGGGGATATAATTAAATACATGGGGTCCTAGAGTTCTGTTACATGCTTTTGAGAAGTAGGACATTAATCAATGTACTGGCTTATAGATATTACTCAGGGGTCACATGTTGAATTAATACATAAATTGATATCTATTGGAGACAGTCTTGCTTGGGGAGTCCCTTAATTCTTTTGTTGTTCATTAGATTTCAAATCCAAGTTTTATTTACTCCTTCCTCTCTTTGAGATTCATGAATCAAGAAGGAGATAATAAAATATGATCAAAATATCTGGATTGCCATTTCTCTCCTAAAGCAGTTATATTTAAAATAAAATCAATAAGAACTCAAAATATCAGACTAACTTACTAAGCTTTTACCTAGGATAAGGACACTAGAATGTTCTTTCTTGGATAAGGTTTTTTTTTTTTTTTTAAGTTTTTATTTATTTCTTTGACAGACAGACATCACAGTTAGGCAAAGAGGCAGGCGACGGGGTGGGGGGAGGGGAACAGGCTCCTCACTGAACAGAGAGCCTGATGCCAGGCTTGATCTCAAGACCCTGGGATCATGACCTGAGCTGAAGGCAGAGGCTTTAGCCTACTGAGCCACCCAGGCGCCTCTTGGATAAGGCTTCTATCTTAGATTATAAATGCCTAAGAAGTTTAAGATACAGGGCATAACTTAAAGCATTTGTACTTAAATTAAGTACAAATAAATGCAGATGAAACATTTTAAGAAGAGAAACTAGATAGTCATGATGCCCATTCCGCTATGCCTCTCCATCTATTCTCTTCAAATAGATGCAATCTTCAGTTTTGGCATAATTTCACTAAACACATAACTTTGCCATAACTATATAACTATATAACTATAGCCTCTGTAGTACTGTTTGGTTTTCTTAGCTGTAAAATAGGAATATAAATGTAATATTAACTTTTTAGATTTCCATGAGCATAAAATGAGGTTACATGTGTAAAATATGTAGCACATAGTTCATATATTAAACTGTTGCTGTTATTTGGAACAGGCAGCAAAGAATAGCGCAGATGGCTTGAATTTGAATGGAGAAGAGCTAAGTGTATACTTTCTCTCTGCTTGTTACCGGGTTTATGATCTTAGGCAAGTTAACTTCTCTGAACTGCTTTTCCCAATGTGTCAAGTGAAATAAAACCTATTTTCTGGAAATGTGAAGATAACAATTAACTAATCTATGGTACATGCCTAGCACAGTGCCTAGAACATAGAAGTTAATACTATCCAGAAATTTTCTCTCTCCCTTGTTGGACAGTGAGAAACTTGAAAACAGGGGCTTTCATTGAACTATTTATCATTGTATCTCCAGTCTCTAGTATCTAGGACAAAACTTAAAACCTAGGAAGTTCTTAACAACTATGTGTTGAGCTGAACTGAATTTTTAAAACATAAATTTAGTTAGCCTTATTTAGTGCATAGTGTATACCAAGATTTCTCAAATAAAGGTATGCACAGATTAGGAATATGAGAAATGTGGAAAATCAATATCCAGAATTTTAAGGGTCAAGAAACTCATTATGTTGTTTTGTGTCTAAATCAGAGGTTGTTCTGTATATATATCAGGGTCATTAGCAGCATAGGTTTGAGAATCTTTGTCCTAATGCTCAGACATTATAGGACTCAGCTGTGTTCCAAATGCCTGCTGATGTCTCTCTTTGTTCCCAACTAGTAAATTCTTTTTTTTTTTTTTTTTAATTTTTTATTTTTTATAAACATATATTTTTATCCCCAGGGGTACAGGTCTGTGAATCACCAGGTTTACACACTTCACAGCACTCACCAAATCACATACCCTCCCCAATGTCCATAATCCCTCCCCCTTCTCCCAAACCCCCTCCCCCCGGCAACCCTCAGTTTGTTTCGTGAGATTAAGAGTCACTTATGGTTTGTCTCCCTCCCAATCCCATCTTGTTTCATTTCTTCTTCTTCTACCCACTTAAGCCTCCATGTTGCATCACCACTTCCTCATATCAGGGAGATCATATGATAGTTGTCTTTCTCTGCTTGACTTATTTCGCTAAGCATGATACGCTCTAGTTCCATCCATGTTGTTGCAAATGGCAAGATTTCATTTCTTTTGATGGCTGCATAGTATTCCATTGTGTAGATATACCACATCTTCTTGATCCATTCATCTGTTGATGGACATCTAGGTTCTTTCCATAGTTTGGCTATTGTGGACATAGCTGCTATAAACATTCAGGTGCATGTGTCCCTTTGGATCACTACATTTGTATCTTTAGGGTAAATACCCAATAGTGCAATTGCTGGGTCATAGGGCAGTTCTATTTTCAACATTTTGAGGAACCTCCATGCTGTTTTCCAGAGTGGCTGCACCAGCTTGCATTCCCACCAACAGTGTAGGAGGGTTCCCCTTTCTCCGCATCCTCGCCAGCATCTGTCATTTCCTGACTTGTTGATTTTAGCCATTCTGACTGGTGTGAGGTGATATCTCATTGTGGTTTTGATTTGTATTTCCCTGATGCCGAGTGATATGGAGCACTTTTTCATGTGTCTGTTGGCCATCTGGATGTCTTCTTTGCAGAAATGTCTGTTCATGTCCTCTGCCCATTTCTTGATTGGATTATTTGTTCTTTGGGTGTTGAGTTTGCTAAGTTCTTTATAGATTCTGGACACTAGTCCTTTATCTGATATGTCGTTTGCAAATATCTTCTCCCATTCTGTCAGTTGTCTTTTGATTTTGTTAACTGTTTCCTTTGCTGTGCAAAAGCTTTTGATCTTGATGAAATCCCAGTAGTTCATTTTTTCCCTTGCTTCCCTTGCCTTTTGCGTTGTTCCTAGGAAGATGTTGCTGCGGCAGAGGTCGAAGAGGTTGCTGCCCGTGTTCTCCTCAAGGATTTTGATGGATTCCTTTCGTACATTGAGGTCCTTCATCCATTTTGAGTCTATTTTTGTGTGTGGTGTAAGGAAATGGTCCAATTTCATTTTTCTGCATGTGGCTGTCCAATTTTCCCAGCACCATTTATTGAAAAGGCTGTCTTTTTTCCATTGGACATTCTTTCCTGCTTTGTCGAAGATTAGATGACCATAGATTTGAGGTCTATTTCTGGGCTCTCTATTCTGTTCCATTGATCTATGTGTCTGTTTTTGTGCCAGTACCATGCTGTCTTGATGATTACAGCTTTGTAATAGAGCTTGAAGTCCGGAATTATGATGCCACCAACGTTGGCTTTCTTTTTCAATATCCCTTTGGCTATTCGAGGTCTTTTCTGGTTCCATATAAATTTTAGAATTATTTGTTCCATTTCTTTGAAAAAGATGGATGGTACTTTGATAGGAATTGCATTAAATGTGTAGATTGCTTTAGGTAGCATAGACATTTTCACAATATTTATTCTTCCAATCCAGGAGCATGGAACATTTTTCCATTTCTTTGTGTCTTCCTCAATTTCTTTCATGAGTACTTTATAGTTTTCTGAGTATAGATTCTGTGCCTCTTTGGTTAGGTTTATTCCTAGGTATCTTATGGTTTTGGGTGCAATTGTAAATGGGATTAACTCCTTAATTTCTCTTTCTTCTGTCTTGCTGTTGTGTAGAGAAATGCAACTGATTTCTGAGCATTGATTTTATATCCTGACACTTTACTGAATTCCTGTATAAGTTCTAGCAGTTTTGGAGTGGAGTCTTTTGGGTTTTCCACATATAGTATCATATTATCTGCAAAGAGTGATAATTTGACTTCTTCTTTGCCGATTTGGATGCCTTTAATTTCCTTTTGTTGTCTGATTGCTGAGGCTAGGACCTCTAGTACTGTGTTGAATAGCAGTGGTGATAATGGACATCCCTGCCGTGTTCCTGACCTTAGCGGAAAAGCTTTCAGTTTTTCTCCATTGAGAATGATATTTGCGGGGGGTTTTTCATAGATGGCTTTGATAATATTGAGGTATGTGCCCTCTATCCCTACACGTTGAAGAGTTTTGATCAGGAAGGGATGCTGTACTTTGTCAAATGCTTTTTCAGCATCTATTGAGAGTATCATATGGTTCTTGTTCTTTCTTTTATTGATGCGTTGTATCACATTGACTGATTTGCGGATGTTGAACCAACCTTGCAGCCCTGGAATAAATCCCACTTGGTCGTGGTGAATAATCTTTTTAATGTACTGTTGGATCCTATTGGCTAGTATTTTGTTGAGTATTTTCGCATCTGTGTTCATCAAGGATATCGGTCTATAGCTCTCTTTTTTGGTGGGATCCTTGTCTGGTTTTGGGATCAAGGTGATGCTGGCCTCATAAAATGAGTTTGGAAGTTTTCCTTCCATTTCTATTTTTTGGAACAGTTTCAGGAGAATAGGAATTAGTTCTTCTTTAAATGTTTAGTAGAATTCCCCCGGGAAGCCGTCTGGCCCTGGGCTTTTGTTTGTTTGGAGATTTTTAATGACTGTTTCAATCTCCTTACTGGTTATGGGTCTGTTCAGGCTTTCTATTTCTTCCTGGTTCAGTTGTGGTAGTTTATATGTTTCTAGGAATGCATCCATTTCTTCCAGATTGTCAAATTTATTGCCGTAGAGTTGCTCATAGTATGTTCTTATAATAGTTTGTATTTCTTTGGTGTTAGTTGTGATCTCTCCTCTTTCATTCATGATTTTATTTATTTGGGTCCTTTCTCTTTTCTTTTTGATAAGTCGGGCCAGGGGTTTATCAATTTTATTAATTCTTTCAAAGAACCAGCTCTTACTTTCGTTGATTTGTTCTATTGTTTTTTTGGTTTCTATTTCATTGATTTCTGCTCTGATCTTTATGATTTCTCTTCTCCTGCTGGGCTTAGGGTTTCTTTCTTGTTCTTTCTCCAGCTCCTTTAGGTGTAGGGTTAGGTTGTGTACCTGAGACCTTTCTTGTTTCTTGAGAAAGGCTTGTACCGCTATATATTTTCCTCTCAGGACTACCTTTGTTGTGTCCCACAGATTTTGAACCGTTGTATTTTCATTATCATTTGTTTCCATGATTTTTTTCAATTCTTCTTTAATTTCCCGGTTGACCCATTCATTCTTTAGAAGGATACTGTTTAGTCTCCATGTATTTGGGTTCTTTCCAAACTTCCTTTTGTGGTTGAGTTCTAGCTTTAGAGCATTGTGGTCTGAAAATATGCAGGGAATGATCCCAATCTTTTGATACCGGTTGAGTCCTGATTTAGGACCGATGATGTGATCTATTCTGGAGAATGTTCCATGTGCACTAGAGAAGAATGTGTATTCTGTTGCTTTGGGATGAAATATTCTGAATATATCTGTGATGTCCATCTGGTCCAGTGTGTCGTTTAAGGCCTTTATTTTCTTGCTGATCTTTTGCTTGTATGACCTGTCCATTTCAGTGAGGGGAGTGTTAAAGTCCCCTACTATTATTGTATTATTGTTGATGTGTTTCTTTGATTTTGTTATTAATTGGTTTATATAGTTGGCTGCTCCCACATTGGGGGCATAGATATTTAAAATTGTTAGATCTTCTTGTTGGACAGACCCTTTGAGTATGATATAGTGTCCTTCCTCATCTCTTATTATAGTCTTTGGCTTAAAATCTAATTGATCTGATATAAGGATTGCCACTCCTGCTTTCTTCTGATGTCCATTAGCATGGTAAATTCTTTTCCACCCCCTCACTTTAAATCTGGAGGTGTCTTCGGGCTTAAAATGTGTTTCTTGGAGGCAACATATAGATGGGTTTTGTTTTTTTATCCATTCTGATACCCTGTGTCTTTTGACAGGGGCATTTAGCCCATTCACATTCAGGGTAACTATTGAGAGATATGAATTTAGTGCCATTGTATTGCCTGTAAGGTGACTGCTACTGTATATGGTCTCTGTTCCTTTCTGATCTACCACTTGTAGGCTCTCTCTTAGCTTAGAGGACCCCTTTCAATATTTCCTGTAGAGCTGGTTTGGTATTTGCAAATTCTTTCAGTTGTTGTTTGTCCTGGAAGCTTTTAATCTCTCCTTCTATTTTCAATGATAGCCTAGCTGGATATAGTATTCTTGGCTGCATGTTTTTCTCGTTTAGTGCTCTGAAAATATCATGCCAGCTCTTTCTGGCCTGCCAGGTCTCTGTGGACAAGTCAGCTGCCAATCTAATATTTTTACCATTGTATGTTACAGACTTCTTTTCCCGGGCTGCTTTCAGGATTTTCTCTTTGTCGTTGAGACTTGTAAATTTTACTATTAGGTGACGGGGTGTGGGCCTATTCTTATTGATTTTGAGGGGCATTCTCTGAACCTCCTGAATTTTGATGCTCATTCCCTTTGCCATATTGGGGAAATTCTCCCCAATAATTCTCTCCAGTATACCTTCTGCTCCCTTCTCACTTTCTTCTTCTTCTGGAATCCCAATTATTCTAATGTTGTTTCGTCTTATGGTGTCACTTATCTCTCGAATTCTCCCCTCGTGGTCCAGTAGCTGTTTGTCCCTCTTTTGCTCAGCTTCTTTATTCTCTGTCATTTGGTCTTCTATATCACTAATTCTTTCTTCTGCCTCATTTATCCTAGCAGTTAGAGCCTCCATTTTTGATTGCACCTCATTAATAGCTTTTTTGATTTCACCTTGGTTAGATTTTAGTTCTTTTATTTCTCCAGAAAGGGCTTTTATATCTCTCGAGAGGGTTTCTCTAATATCTTCCATGCCTTTTTCGAGCCCGGCTAGAACCTTGAGAATTGTCATTCTGAACTCTAGATCTGACATATTACCGATGTCTGTATTGATTAGTTCCCTAGCCTTCGGTACTGCCTCTTGTTCTTTTTTTTGTGTTGAATTTTTACGTCTTGTCATTTTGTCCAGATAAGAGTAAATGAAGGGGCAAGTAAAATACTAAAAGGGTGGCAACAACCCCAGGAAAATATGCTTTAACCAAATTAGAAGAGATCCAAAATCGTGAGTGGGGGGAAAGGGGATAAAAAGAGGTTCAAAAAGGAAGAAAAAAAAAAACAAAAAGAAAAGAAAAAGAAAAAAAAAAAGAAAAGAAAAGAATTTTTTTAAAAAAAGAAAACACCTAAGAAAAATGTAAAAAAAAAATATATATATATATATTAGATAAACTAGTAGAAAATCGTTAAAAAAGAAAAAGGTAACAGTTAAAAAAAATTTTACCCGAAGGCGAGAGAAAAAGAAAAAAAAAAAAAAGAAAAAGAAAAAATTAAATTAACTGCAAGACTAAAAAAAATCACAGGAAAAAAGCCATGAGTTCCGTGCTTGGCTTTCTCCTCCTCTGGAATTCTGCTGCTCTCCTTGGTATTGAAACCGCACTCCTTGGTAGGTGAACTTGGTCTCGGCTGGATTTCTTGTTGATCTTCTGGGGGAGGGGCCTGTTGTAGTGATTCTCAAGTGTCTTTGCCCCTGGCGGAATTACACCGCCCTTACCCGGGGCCGGGGTGAGTAATCCGCTCGGGTTTGCTTTCAGGAGCTTTTGTTCCCTGAGCGCTTTCCGTAGAGTTCCAGAGGACGGGAATACAAATGGCGGCCTCCTGGTCTCTGGCCCGGAGGAGCCGAGAGCCCAGGGCCCCACTCCTCAGTGCGCCCTCAGAGAACAGCGCCAGTTACTCCCGTCTGCCTGACCTCCGGCCACGCTCCGAGCTCACCGAGCCTGCGACCGGTTCAAGGTAACACGGAGCTGCGAGCTTACTGTCAGCTCTGTCTCTGTAGCCGGCTTTCCCGTTCCAATACCCGCAAGCTCTGCGACACTCAGACACCCCCGATCCTTCTGTGACCCTGCAGGACCTGAGGCCACGCTGACCCCGCGTGGGCTTCGCCCCGGTTTAGCCTCTGGAGCGATGTCCCTCAGCGGAACAGACTTTTAAAAGTCCTGATTTTGTGCGCGGTTGCTCCGCCGCTTGCCGGGAGCCGGCCCCTCCCCCCGGGGTCTATCTTCCCGTCGCTTTGGATTCACTTCTCCGCCGGTCCTACCTTTCAGAAAGTGGTTGTTTTTCTGTTTCCAGAATTGCTGTTCTTCTTCTCTTCGATCTGCCGATGGATTTTCAGGTGTTTGCAATCTTTAGATAAGCTATCTAGCTGATCTCCGGCTAGCTGAAGCAGTCTCAGCTTGCTACTTCTCCGCCATCTTGACTCCTCCCCCAACTAGTAAATTCTTATTCTTCCAGTTCAGTTTCTCATAAGTGGTTAATGAGATACTTCAACTCATCTTTGGAATAGGTCACGAAATACTTTCCTATTCAGCCTATGAATTATCTGTCTGTTGGTCATATGGCTACTTTTGATGTACAAAGTTCATACCTATCCCCGCACCCCTCAAAGCAGAAAGCCCGGGTATAGTTGCAGCTGGAAGAGGGAGGCTGGGTATGGCAGTCAATTTAAAGGGCTTGTTCAGTATACTCTATACTTTGACTTCCATCCTCATACATCCTTCCATTTCATAAAGTTAGTGATTATCTAAACTTGTTAAGATGCAAGAATAGTAAATATAGTTATTAGCCTGTCTGATAGGGATCTATTCATGGGATGTTTGTATATTTCTCACCTACACCTCCTTGAAGAAGAGATGCAGGGACTATTCTAATGCTCTTGTTTAAAATATGCAGTGCATGGGGCTCCTGGGTGGCTCAGTCTGCTAAGCATCTGACTCTTGATTTGGGCTCAGATCATGATCTCAAGGTGTGATATTGAGCCCTGCTGCACCCTCTGTGCCTTACACCTTAGGAGAAAGAGATAAGCAAATGAGAAGTTAGCTTAGTCCTAATGGTCCAGACTAACGGAAGGGGAAAGGCACATTCAGGAAAGGCTGAATCTAAGCCAGGTGTGGTTGCTGCATTTTAAGAGGAGGCTCTAAGACCCAAATTGGTCCCACTCCATTTGCTTTGTAAGAACGTGATAAGCAACTGGTAATAGGATCCACACAAAAGTCATGTATTGGTTCTAGAGGGATCATTGCCATCAATTTGTTGTAGGCTGTGTTCTGAGCAAGAATACTGTCTAGGGAGAAAGGATATGGGATTAAGTAAAATACAACTGGTCCTTTTCAATTTTTACTTCCATTTTGCTCACTATACTCAGTAAATAAGCATCCTAATGCTTTCTTTTAAAAAGGTGCTTAATTTGTTTGTTCCATGTAGGTTGTCTATGGAGAACTGAAATGGACTGTGTACATATTAAGGTAGTTAAGAATTATTTCTAACCATCCTTTTTCCTATTAGTATTACATACACTATCATCTCACATGATCCAGCAGTCAAGCATACAACTTTAATGTATTTAACTTGTGCACCATAAGAAACTCAAAATCATATAAAACCATTTCATTTAGTGGTTATGATATCATGAAGTCCCTTTAAAGACCTTCATCCTCATCACCCATAAACTCTAGGTGATGTTAATTTGTCCTTTAGATCTATTATAATGCCATATGACCTCCTTACTGTTTCACAACCTGTAAACACTATGGTAGCTATTAACACCAGTAACATACCCAGTATATAATAGTATATAATGGTTGAAAAAGAAGGTTAAACTAGTAATGACTACCTTAATTGTTCCTGTGCTTAAAAAAAAAAAAAAAACCACCAAAAACAGAGAGAAGGGACTAGTATATTTCATTTCCACACATCTTATATTCCTTTAACTTTCAGACAACACTGCAGTTGAACAGGGATTTTATTTCAAGAGAGATCATCTTCATTCCTTTGCGGTCTCAGTCCTTGGTAGTCTTGCCAATATGAAATTGAGGTCATTTTCTATTAACCTTATCCATTGGATGTGATGATACAAGGAGTTACCCAGGAAGTCTCCCAGTTCCAGGGGTCTACCCATACTCCTTGCAAGCACAAAATACAGTAGAAACCAATTACCTCTTTAGACTTAGTGTCAACAATTTGGCTAATATTGGAACCATTTCCCAATTGTTACAATAGTAGCCCAAGAAGCTAGAAATATCCATGTGGCAATCTCAACTGCAATTTAAGCATTATTGTTCACCTAATTGGTTGTGTCATTCTCTTGGGAACTAAAAACTACAGGCTGGTAGAGTTCAGTTATTGGGATGGGAAACAAAATTTGAAAGTGATTGATTCTCAGACCTGTATAGTTTGGGTATGGAGGAAGCAGCATCATTTGTGGGTCCTTGGTTCAATTCACGTGACTTTAAATTTACACAACAATTCACAGGTTGATGTCTTATGATAGGAAAGTTCTAAATAGGCTTTTCCACCATTCATTGGTTAATGAAAGCTAGCTTTCATTATTTCATTAATGAAAGCTTGCTCTTTTTGTCTGTTTGTTTTTGCATAATAGGCTGCTAATAATTCCAGTTATCTCAAGGGCATTAGACATTGCCTTCCTACATTCATTGTGAAATTATGTCCTTTGGTTAGATACAATGTTATTATGAAGACAAAAAATGTTTGTCTTCAAAGCATTTAACAAATTCATAGATGCTAGTGTTCTCAAAAGCATAGTGGGTAGGGAAAGGAAGTCCAGAACTAGAGTATATTCCAGTGGAAGGAGTTTGATGTAAATAAGATAGCAGCCAATTGCTGAATCCTCTTGTTTTGGGGTGCCAAATTAGGGTGGCTAAGGGTTGCTCTCTATCAATCAGTGGAAACTTGTATTGATTTTGATGGTATCCAAGTTAGCCAAGGTGAAGTGCACATATAAATTGTTTTTTCCTAATATCAATTTAAATTTTTTTTAAATTTTATTTTTTTTCAGTGTTCCAAATTTCATTGTTTATGCACCATACCCAGTAATCCATGCAATACATGCCCTCCATAGTACTCACTATCAGGCTCACTCAACCCCCCACCTCTGCCCTCAAAACCCTCAGTTTGTTTCTCAGAGTTTCCCCCTCTGATTTCCCTGATCTCACTTCTCTTCTCCATCTCCCAATGTCTTCCATGTTATTCCTTATGCTCCACAAGTAAGTGAAACCGTATGATAATTGACTCTCTGCTTGACTTATTTCACTCAGCATAATCTCTTCCAGTCCCATCCATCTTGATACAGAAGTTGGGTATTCATCCTTTCTGATGGAGGCATAATACTCCATTGTATATATGGACCATATCTTCTTTATCTATTCGTCCATTGAAGAGCATCTTGGTTCTTTCCAGTTTGGCGACTGTGGCCATTGCTGCTATGAATATTGGGGTATAGATCACTACATCAGTATCTTTGGGGCAAATACCCAGTAGTACAATTGCAGGGCATAGGATAGCTCTATTTTTAATTTCGTAAGGAATCTCCACACTGTTTTCCAAAGTGGCTGCACCAACTTGCGTTCCCACCAACAGTGTAAGAGGGTTCCCTTTCTCCACATCCTCTCCAACACTTGCTGTTTAATGTCTTATTAATTTTCACCATCTTAACTGGTGTAAGGTGCTATCTCAATGTGGTTTTGATTTGAATCTCCCTGATGGCTAATGATGATGAACATTTTTTCGTGTGTCTGTTAGCCATTTGTATGTCTTCTTTGGAGAAGTGTCTGTTCATGTCATCTGCCAATTTTTTGACATGGTTATCTGTTTTGTGTGTGTTGAGTTTGAGGATTTCTTTATAGATCTTGGATATCAGCCCTTTGTCTGTAGAGTCATTTGTGTATATCTTCACCCATTCCGTGGGCTGCCTCTTTGTTTTGTTAACTGTTCCCTTTGCTGTGTGGAAGTTCTTATCTTAATGAAGTCACAAAAGTTCATTTTTGGCTTTATTTCCTTTGCCTTTGGACACATATCTTGAAAGAAGCTGCTGTGGCTGATGTTGACGAGGTTACTGCCTATGTTCTCCTCTATGATTTTGATAAATTCCTGCCTCATGTTGAGGTCTTTTATCCATTTCGAGTTTATCTTTGTGTATGGTGAATGAGAATGGTTGAGTTTCATTCTTCTCTATATAGCTGTCCAATTTCCCTAGCACCATTTGTTGGTGACTAGAGACTTTCTTTTTTTCCACTGTATATTTTTTCCTGCTTTGTCGAAGATTATTTGACCATAGAGTTGAGGGTCCATATCTGGGCTCTCTACTCTGTTCCACTGGTCTAATGTGTCTGTTTTTGTTCCAGTACCATGCTGTCTTAGTGATCACAGCCTTGTAGTAAAGCTTGAAACCAGGCAACGTGATGCCCCCAATTTTGTTTTTCTTTTTCAACATTTCCTTAGCAACTCGGCGTCTCTTCTGGTTCCATACAAATTTTAGGATTATTTGTTCCAGCTATTCGAAAAATGCCAGTGGAATTTTGATCAGGATTACATTGAAAGTATAGATGGCTCTAGGCAGTTTAGACATTTTAACCATATTTATTACGATCCATGAGCATGGAATGGACTTCCATCTTTTTGTGTTTTCTTCAATTTCTTTCATGAGTCGTCTGTAGTTCTTCAAGTACAGATCCTTTGCCTCTTTGGTTAGGTTTATTTCCAGGTATCTTATGGTTCTTTATGCTATAGTAAATGGAATCGATTCTCTAATTTCCCTTTGAGATCAGGAACATGACAAGGATGTCCACTCAGGCACTGTAATTCAACATAGTACTAGAAGTCCTAGCAACAGCAATCAGACAACAAAAAGAAATAAAAGGTATTTAAATTGGCAAAGAAGAAGTCAAATTCTCTCTCTTCTTAGATGACATGATATGACTCCACACCCAAACTACTAGAACTCATACAGCAATTCAGTAATGTGGCAGGATACAAAAATCAATGTACAGAAATCAGTTGCTTTCTTATACATTAATATCAGCTTTTAATACTAAATTAAATTCTAATTTTGTTTATGGCTTTCCACTGTTGTTTTTTTTAAAGGAAGGAGACATTAAATGTAATAATGAATAGAGATTATCCTCTCTAGGGAACCATACATTTTGAGTAGAAAAAAATCACAGTAAATCCTTTTTTTTCTAGTTTCTGGTTCCGAATTACAGTGATGATACATATTCCTTGAGTTATCAGAAAGAAACAATTTTGAGGCCTCCAGATGCTCAATTTAGTAAGGATAATAAATTATAGAAATCAGATTATGGGACTTAACAGTGGAAGGAAGAAATAAAGATACGGATATGATTACTTTAGGGAAGTCTGAAAGTGAAAAGTTGCAAAATGAGGTCTTACTGAGGAAAGATGTAAGCTCAAGTTAAGACCTTTAAAAATGAAAGATAAACAATTCCATTTGTTGTTAGGGGCTAAGTAGCTGGAAAAGAAGGAATGCATCAGGAACCATGAATCCTAGTTACAGTTTTGAGGTTACCTGTGTGACCTTGAGCAATTTGTTGGGTGTCTGTCTGATTCACATTGGTTGTTTGATAATGATAAATTAACTGCTTTGCCCAAAGCTTATCAGAGTAATTACATCTGGTTTGGCCCTATATAAGTTACCTATGTAATTTGGAAGGGAGTTCGAATTATTATTGTTGAAGATCCTGTTGTCCTTGTTAACCCCTGGAATTCTGGCCATTTAGGATTAAAGCATATAAATAACTATGAAAAATATCTTCTTGGCTCAGAAGGTAAATAATTGGTGGCCTTTTACAAACCTTAGCAAACATCCTACACAGAAAACGTCCTACTGCTGCCAGCCTTGCAAAGACAGCACCATGTGGCCGAACAAAATGCATTCTGTTCTGCGTCATGCATCATCAACAAAATTGCCACTTAAGCCCTGATTCCAGAATCTTTATTGTTGGTTCTAATTTATGAAGCAAACATCAGAACACAGCTTGATTTTTCAGATGCCAAGATGAGTTGGCAGTTGCTAAAATCTTGTTTTGACTTGCAAACTGATTGTATTTGAGCTTAAAGCTGTGAGGGAGGCACAAATATAAGACACCAATGTCCTGTGAAAATTTCTAGCTTTTAACTTTTGGAAATGGGATTCTTGTTAGGAAGGAATAGTGATTGGAAAGTAGACATGAAGATTTTTTTTTTTTTTAACATTTGACTGACAAGTCAGTAAATAAAAATGCTAGCACCCGACTGTGCATTTAATCAACTAGTTCAGAATAGGAGGCAACTCTAGGGCTAGATGCTATGAGTTGTGTAGAAAACTAAGAACCTATTTGGGTCAAACTAGCAGTATTGAGAAGGAAAATATCAGGGCATCCTTTGGATTGCGTTGAGAGAAAGCAGACCCCTGTGAATTGTGCTTCCAGAAGTTGGTTGAGACAGCTGCTGATCTTCCAACTGTTCATGAAAAGCTGGTATAAAGGGAGATTTGAGAAACAGTCTGAGGTGAAGGAGAAGAACTATTCAAGAGTAGGGCTCCCAAGTTGTAGGGATGAGCAACTGTCTAAGGAAAGCCTTAAAGTTTGATTTTAGGTACTATATTACCTCTTTATCTGGTCATTCAAGGCCTTACATAACCTTGCCTTATGTCTCTTTCCCACTGTAATGCTAATGTTTTCTTTCATGTGTGTATCATGCTTGTCAATCTAGCAATAATATATAGAATTCCTTCAGTCTCTACTATATATTTCCATAAGAAATCTACAATGTAGTTATTATTATCTCTGTTTTACTTGAGGAGAACTAAGACACAGGAAGGAAAATTCATTTGCCAAAAGTCACATAGCATGTCCATGGAATAGGAAGGATTAAAAGTTAAGACTGATTCCCTAGGTTACAATGGAGGATAAAAGTATCATAATATGAGTAGTACTCCAAGAGACAAAGAGAATAAGACAGCCTTACAACAGCTTGATCAATATACGTGGTAACTGGAGTCAGGCCTCCTAGTGGGGGTA
The DNA here is from genome assembly GCF_030435805.1 of Mustela lutreola. NCBI lineage: Eukaryota > Metazoa > Chordata > Mammalia > Carnivora > Mustelidae > Mustela > Mustela lutreola. Next base: position 56,551,070 of record NC_081299.1, read on the forward strand.
GCAGTGAATTTGTAGCAAGGCCAATGAGGTGGATTTGGGGGAAACAAGAAATAAATCCAAAACCAACATACTAAAGCAATGTTAAGATTAGTTCACATCATTGCTCAATATGGTAAGGGAGCAGAATAGAGTAGTTCAAACCCTGTGTGGTAGGAGGTAGAAAGAATGTCTCCAGTTGCTATAGAGGAAACCATTTATGGCCGTGGTACAAAGACCTATATTTCCCAAAGAGGTTCAAGTCCTAATCTCTAGAATGTATGCATATGTTATCTTACACAGTAAAAGTGACTTGGCAGATGTGATTAAGCCAAAAATCTCAAGACAGGGAGATTATTCTGAATTATCCAGGTATGCCCAATGTAATCATAAGAGTCCTTAACAAAAGGGAATGTGATGTGTTAATGAAAGCAAATTGAGAGAGACATTGACTGATTGATTGAAAGAGCTGGTTTTGAAGATGGAAGACGAATCCATGAACCAGGAAATCCAGTTGGCCTCTGGAAGCTGGAAAAGATAAAGAAACGAATTCTCTTGGGCCTTCAGAAGGAACACTGTACTGCCCACACGTTGGTTTTAACCCGGTGAGACCCATTTCAGACTCTTGGCCTCCATAAATGTAAGAAAATAAATTGCATTGTTTTAAGCCACAAAGCTTATGGGTAATTTGTCATTGCAGCAACATAGGAAACTAAAACAGTGATCAATAAGACGACTGGGTGAAACTCTGAGAAGAGAGAATTTGTGTGTGTATGGTATAGAGTTAAACAACTAATGAGGATAGAGGGAAGGAAGAATGGAAGAAATGGATTAATAAAAAGAGGAATTTCTGTGCCTGTTTCCTCTAGAGTCACAGAAGTGAGGCGTTGGCTCTTTGTTTATTTTATATTCTCCTAACTCCTGAGAGAGTAGTTGTTTGGAAATCACTCAAGTGTATACTACAATTAGGAGAATTTAAAGGAATGGTTTCCTGTGGGTATATCTGATGTGTCAGAGGAAAGGTTTCCCTGTGTGGCTCATGCATGGAGCCTGAAATGATAGCTGCAATGCCTATGGCTTCCACATGTCAACATGGATGCATTTCAGAAGTAGCATTGATCTTAGGAAACAGAGAAGGGTTTCCTGAGTCCGTGCTAAGAGGAAACCAGTAAGATTTATAGAACAAACTAGGTCAAATGCAAGGGTCTAGGTGTAAAGGGTATTGAAAGAGAGAAAGCTAAACATGGGAAGCTCAGAGCAAGAAATTGCATGTGTGAGGCTTTGCAAGTCAGTACTCATGCTTAGTTTGGCTTGAGGTGCTAAGCACTTAGAAGGTGATGGTGAGTGACCAGAGATAAGCCTGAGGGTAAAGTAGGTGTTTGGATGTAAAGAACATCTGTCCACTGAAGCCTTTGTGGTTTAGAAGGCTCATTCCTGCTAGAAAGTAAGTTTCATAATGGCAGTGGCTATGTTGATCTCATTTGTTATCATCAGAGTCTTAGGGCATACTACAGTTCTTTAAACATAATGGAGTTCAGTAAATATTTGCCAAGATGAAAGTAAAGGATAAATAAAGAGTGTGGAAGGGGACAGAAAGGAGGAAAGAGGGGGACTCAGAGAAAGAGGGAGGGTAGCAAGGGAAGGGACAGGGCAAGGACAGATTCCAGCAAACAAAGCCTTGTAAGAATAGTAGGTCTATTAGTGGCACCACCAGGAAGCACTTGCTGCTTGCTTTTGTCTCTGCCCTACATTTCTAGGGCTCGGTTTTATTAATCTTCTTTGTACAAAGAGCACTGAATATAGACAGACTCCCAAGTTACAGTCCTAGCAAATTCTGTGGCCTATAAAGGGGGTACTGACCTTATTTCTCAGTGTTCTAGTATAAAGGACAATGCCTGTAAAAAGAGTGTTGATTTACCTCCTTACTCTTCCCCACCTTTTAAAACTTCAGTATTTTCACTCATGCTGATAGCATTTACTGTGATGGACACAAAAAGACAAAACAATGAACAGGACTAGATGAAGAAGACTCTGGTAGATACACAGTAGGACCAGCTGGGATCCTATCTAACCTCTTTGCTCAGGAAAGTCTAGTTCTGCATTCCCTTCAGGAAAGCTGCAGAATGTGTATTTATCACCAACTTTTAACAGATATGTGGCTAATAAGTTTCTGGATTTGGAGTTTTCTTTGGAGGACTTGGGTTGATTCTGACACATGCCATATGACTGACTTCTGATGCATGTCTGAGATACTTGTCCTATCATAATGCCTGGTTGAAGGAATTAAATGAAATGAACAGGATTTTAGAAACTTGAGGCTTGAAATTAGACACTTCAGTCACCATAGCACCTATGTAGGAAAGCATTAACTCAGTAGGCCTGGGTTGCTCAAATTCTGCAAATTCCCCACAAAAGGCTGTTTCTCAGGATTGGGTCTTAGCTAGCCCATGGGGGCTAGGCTCTGAACCTATAAAATGTCTGTCTGATAAGTGTTTTTATATGGTTGAGGTTTTGGGACATGCTGTGACAGTTTGACCAGAGAGATTATTTAACAAAGTGATTAATGGTAAACACCTGTTTTTGCTTTGGGAGGTCTGAAATATGAGTAGCTGAGCTAGTCATGCAGGTGCTACCTGTTTAAGTGGCTAACTAAACCCCAGCAAAGATTCTGGATTCAAGGGTAGGATCAGTTTCCATGGTTGGCACTGTTTTACATGTATGGTCATGCATAACTGCTGGGAGAATTAAGTGCGACTACTGGTGTGACTACTGGGAGGAAACACTCAGAAGCTTGTGCCTAGCTTTTCCCAGCCTTTAACTCCTATGCCTTCTTCCTTTGCTGATCTTTATCCTTTCATAGTAATAAACCATAACCATGAGTATGACCATCTTCTAAGTCTTATGATTCCTCTAAGTGAATTATCAAGTCTGAAAATGGTCTTACAGACTCCTGACACAGTACTTTTTATAAAATGTAACAAGACTTTTTAGGTAGCATGTAGTATAGTACCAAAAATATAGAACAGAAAGGTTTTTAATTCCTCTTTCAGAAATATTAGATAATAAATGTATTAATGTTTTCCCAGAATGAATTAATGTATCTCTATGTAGTAAAGATGGAAAATATATTTTGGCACTAGAATTCCTTTTAGAAGACTAGAAGATAGCCCTCTTTGTTTAGGAGAAGATCATGAAAGCTGTTTGGGATACAAAAGAGACTGAGTGTATGAATATAAAGACAGTAAGTATAAAGAGATACTTACTGCTTATGTAAGAAAATGGGAGGGGTATGGTCCTGATAGAGGGGTAAAAGAAGAAAGAAGAGAAATGAATGGCAGCCAATAACAAGAGGTGGAAAACAAATGCCAGTAAAATGGCACAATCCTGCCACACTCCCTGGAATGAAATGGCCATGGAAAAAATATCCTGATATGAAGGCCAAAGGAGAATGTAAGGCCAGGAAAGTCCAATACCCAATTGAAAATATTTGCTTTATTAAAATGTCAGCTGTTTCTTGATGTCCTCAGATATTTAACAAAGTCTACTTAATCAATGAGTGTGGTTTTTCTAACACCTGAGGAAAATTTTGTCTAGAGAGATACAATTCAGAATAAAGATACTAGGTAGGACAGTAAAGTATACAAATTAATCAAATGGACAATGAAAGCCTGTGAACATTATTATTCTATTCCTTAATAATTTACAAAACTATCAGAGCTTTTGATGTTCAAGAGGGATGAAATGAACATGGGTTTAAATTGATCTTATTCTCAAAGGTCAGGTGGAACCTAGGTTGTATCTAGATTATAGCTATATCACAAATAGCTGACTAGACTAATTGCCTATGAGGAAGGAAGGGCTGTTGAAGATTATTATCTTCATTTTTAAAAAGATTTTGTTTATTTATAGAGAAAGAGAGAGAGAGAGAACAAGCAAGGAGAGTAGTAGAGGGAGAGGAGACACTGGCTCTTGCCTGAGCAGGGACCCCGTTGTGGGTCTTGATCTGCAATCATGACCAAAGGTGAAGGCAGATGCTTAACCAACTGAGCCTCCAGCCCAAAGATTATTGTCTTCTTGACAGTCAACTTCCTTGTTTGAATTCATCACATAAGGTGGGCTATCAGGTTTCCCAGGGAACAGATTCTTAGACTGATATTTGTTTGCAGAAGGTTTATTGGGGAGTGCTCTCAGCAATGGCACAAGTTGGGAGAGGATAGGGAGAATGGGCTTGGGCAGAAAGAGGATATGAACAGTGGTTTTAGCCCATTGCACAGAATGTTATGGAGCTAGAATGTCTTTGGGACATGTCCTTAGTGGCAGCAAGAAATCAGGTCTTTGTAGCCTCACATAGATCAGTCATTGGATCCAAGCTGCCCCCTAGGGAGAGAGAATACCATTGTGCAAACCAGCTTTTTGGCAAAGGGTAATTCCTAGGGAGTGGCTCATTTGTGAGTCTCAGTGGGAGCACTCAATAGCTGTAGGCATGAATGCCTCCATCTTGAATGCCTCCCAAACTCCCTCCATTAGGGAATTAGAATTTAGCAAATTTAAGAGTTTCTACTGTGTACATGTAACTGCTACTGTTGAGGCTAAAAAAAAATTGAGTCATGCTGCCTGTTGTAATGACCCTCATAGCCCAATAGGGGGAGATAGATCTGTAAAAACAAATCAATCATAGCAATAGAATGTGTGGAAGGCATAGAAGTAAAAGAAAGGTGGGATACCACATGACTCAGCAATACCGATATCTACCAAGGGGAAGTGAGAACATATGCCCTCGCAAAGAATTGCATGTGAATGTTCATAGCAGCATCATTCACAATAGACAAAAGCTGGATTGGGCTAAGTATTCATCAACTGGTGTATGGATAAACAAAACCTGGTGTATTCATGCAATGGAAAACTCTTCATTAATTAAAAGAATGAGGCATTGAAAAATGCCTGCAACTCAGATAAATCTCAAGAAAGGAAATTATTCTAAATGAAAGAAGCCAGATATAAAAGAACACATATTGTCTGGTTCCATTTGTATAAAATACCCTGAAAAGGTAAATTTTATGGAGATGGTAGATTTATGGTTGCCCAGGGTTGAAGATGGGAATAGGGAAGGACTGTAAAGGGGCATTCATTTCTTTCTTGGGTGATGGAAATGTTCTAAAATTAGATTGTGACGATGCTTACATAGCTGTGTAAAAATACTAAAAGTCACTGAATTGTATACTTCAGACTGGTGATGTTATTTCACTTAAATCATTCCTCATTAAAACTGTTAAAAATGATAGTGAATTTTAAAATATATGGGAGAGACACATTTGGCTAGAAGTGAGGGGAGATAGAGAATCTAAGAGAGAATTAATGGTACCTGAGAATAAGTTTCCGAAGTAAATATATTTTTCTTCTGTGCAGAAATGCCAGGAAAGGGTATTTCAGGAAGAAATAACATACGCGAAAGTAAAAAAGAATATGCAGTTCAGGAAATGTTCAGGGTGTTTTCTTTGAGTGTGAAGGGTAGAAGGGATAAAGAGCAGTTGGCATATAATCAGTACTTGGAAGCCACTTCATGAAGGATATTTTATGCCATGGTAAAAATTCTGAAAGTTCTTAAGGTCTTTGCACAAGCCTGTTTCTATGCTCTTATGCCCTTCCCGTGGTTTTGTTTGTTTCTTTTAATGTCTGGCTCTTTCTCATTCTTCAGGCCTTAGCTTAAAAATAACTTTTTCTGTCTTCCCTGGTCACTTTATGTCAAAAAGTTCTACTCTCTGCTCATCATCATTCTCCATCAAAAAACCACTATTTTCATTTGTTGTCCATATGTTTTTGTTTACAGATTTTCAGTGCCTCATCAGGCAGTAAGTGGGGATTAAGTCTGTTTTATTTACTGGAGCCAGGACGCTAAAAACTAGACCCTGACTTTCCCACTTTTTTACTGTGTGACCGTGGAACATCTTAATTGACTCACCAAGTTTCAGGTTTTTCTTCTGAAAAATCTGGAGTATTTAACATGTTTTTTTCTGGTTTTAAGTGAAGAATAAGTATTATAATTGATATAAAAATGCTTTGTAAATGTTAAATTTTATGAAAATTTATTGAATTACAGTTGAGCAATGGATAATGTATTAATAAGTTATTACTAATTTATTAAAAGTTAACTCTCCCTATAAATTTATTGAAACTGTATAATTTGTTATTGTTAAGACATTATTAATAAATAATTATACATTAAAATATTTAAGATTCAGGGTGTATTTTATGCACATGAGTTATTCCTTTGACTTGTATTTTACTAACATTCTCAGGTACATAGGAATTATATGCTCTCATATAAATAGTCCCAGTAAACTACAGTTTAGAGAGGTTTGTGTTTGCCTTTTGTATTTTCTGACTTAATGAATTCAAGAGATTCTCTTAATGAATAGAAAGAATTAATTTAAGAAACATGTTTATGGGGCTCCTGGGTGGCTCAGTGGTTTAAAGCCTCTGTCTTTGCTCAGGTCATGATCTCAGGGTCCTGGGATCTAGCCCCGGATCGGGCTCTCTGCTCAGCGGGGAGCCTGCTTCCCTCTCTCTCTCTGCCTGCCCCTCTGCCTACTTGTGATATCTGTCTGTCAAATAAATAAATAAAATCTTTAAAAAAAAATTTATGTGTTAAAGCGCTGCACAAGGTATGTAAGACAAAAGTGACTCAGATATGGATCTAGTCTTTAAGGAGTTTGTATTCTAGAAGGAATGATAAGCTTAAAAAATTAGAATGGAAGGTAAAAATAAAAGTATGGTATGAAAGATGCAAATATGTGTTTGGAGGAGGGAAAAGATATCATCAAATAGAGTGAATAGGGAGGATTTCAGTTACGGAATTGTGTTTGGAGTGACACTTTGATGATCCATACGTTTTCCACCAGGGAATGTGGCAGGGATGTGGTTCAGTAGACATTCCAGGCAGGAGAAAAACCATAAACCCAGAGATGTGGACAAAGTATGAGATCTCTGTCTGGATACATCTGTAGCCAAGAGGCTAGGAAAATAGCAGATTAAAAATAAAGATGAATATTAAGGAATAAAAAGACATCAATGGATTGTTCTGTAATGGGTCAGCTGATCATTTAGGGAGAGCAGTTAAAATGGAGTGCTTCAGTCACTTGACAGGCATGTAGTGTCTGAATTATTCCATGTAGAAGCCAACTTGCACCGACTGTAATAATTACATTGTATGAGCTCTGTAAAAGTTACACAGCATGAAAAATAAACAGATTCTATATATAAGATTAGCTTTTTTAAAACGGAGAAACCATGAATAAACACATTTGCACACATACAGGCACATCATTTGAACAGCTCAGAGAAATGCAAATACTTAAGAAGATGGAATATTTGAAAGTCAATGCTATTGTCATAGAGTTTCATATCCTTTTTTGAAAAGTGAACAGTTTCTTTTCCTTCCCTCCCCCTCCCTTCGTACCTTCCTTCCTCCCTTTCTTTCTCACTCTCTCTCCCTTCATCTCTTTCTTTTTCTCCCTTCCTCCCTATTTATTTATTCTATTTCTTTATTTCCCCTTCCTTCCTTCCTTCCTTCCTTTCTTCTTTCTTTTTCTCTCTTTCACTCTCTCTTTCTCCATGGATCAGCCTGTGGCCATTCTTTTGCATATTTTGAATTCATCAATAAAGAAACTTGAAGCTTCCATTTGCACACTATTTAAGAATAACATGGGCTTTTGAAATTACATTAAAAATGGATTCATTTAGGGAATGCTTTTAGGCTTTTTAAATATAGCCTTTTCTAAATTTAGTTCAGAGGGAGTGTTGGTATTTTTTCAATTAGTATTTTAGAGTAAATACTATGTTTTGACTTTTTACCAACTTCTGGCCCTTAGGGCAAAGTGCTTGTCCTGCTTCTGCCTTCTCATTTCTTTATCAGTACACATAGCCAAAGGAGCACTTAGTGCTAAATGTTATAGAGAGACTTCATTTTATAAATTTATGCAAACTGCTAACAAATGTTAATATTTTACCATATCTAGTCACATCTGAATAAAAGGTAAAAAATACAGTTGAGGACATACTGGGTTGGGGTGGTCATGTAATATCTGGACAGAGATGTTTAGTAAGCAGGTGAATATTCAGGTTTGACAGAGATTGTAGGAAAATGTTTGAGAATCATTGGTTTATGAAGGGAGCAGAAGCTATGTGTATTGATGGCAGGCTTGATGACTAACTGGGAATATAGAGCATATGGAAGAGTAAAACTCTAAGAATAACATACAGATAATTACTTAAATATATAGATGTATAGATATATGTCTCTTTGTAGCCATAACAGAGGAAAAATAAGAGGAGAGGATCAATCGAAGGGGATAACTAAATGTTTAGTTTTCAGGTCTCTGCCATGTATTTCTGTGCTGATTTCATTAAAATCCATAGCTTTGGCTACCACTTACACACTAACAACTGAGCTCTGGTGGCCAATGACATGATTCCCATGTTACTATTACAAAACAAAATGTTTAAACAGTGGGCTAAGGAAATGAAGCAGCCACACCCAAGTCACATAGGTAAAAATGTGACATCTTTCTTTTTTTTTTTTCTTTTTTTTTTTCATTCTCATTGCCCATCCCCTACACAATGTATTTAGGTAATGAGTTCCCTAATCATAACTGGATTATTTTAGTAGCCTTTCATCTGTGACCATTCATTCTCCAGAAAGCTGTTAGATTAGTGTTTCTAAACAGTGGGTTTTATTCTGTAATTTCTTTGCTCAAACATGTTTACTTGCTTTTCATTCCCTATGGAATCAAGTCCAAAATATCTAGGTTGGCATTAACAGCCCCCTAGTATAAGCTCAACTAATACTTGTAATCTTGTTTTTCAATTAACTTAGTAAATACTAAGCACTTATTTGTCAAAAACTGCTAGACACCAGTTATGAAGAGTTATATAAAACACTTATATACCTACCCTCACAAATCAAAGACAGTAGAAATTATAGACATTGGACAAATAATCCTAAATGTGATAAATATTATGAAAGGGGAAATAGAACGTGAAAAGCAGGGTTCAATTTAGAAAAAAGTAGTGGAAGCTGAGGCTTTAGTACTCAGGCAGTACTAAGAGCCAGGAGGGCCTCCAAAGCCACATTTAAGGTTTGAAACTTCAATAACAATGGAAAATCATTGCAGATATTTAAGCTTTGCAGGCAATTGATCATAATTGCATTAAAATAATACTTTGGTTATAATGTGCAAAACTGGAAGAAGGCTGTCTGGAGGCATGTTTGTTGAGGGAATTTTAAAGGAATCCAGATGTGATTCAATGTTGATATTCATTATGTTTTTGAAAGCTGATATGGAAAGAAGTTAAACAGAAAAAATATTGAAAGGAGAATTGGCAGGACTCAATTTATTAATTGTCTGTTTATTTACATTTCCTTATTTGGTCTCATACTTTTTATGCTGGCTAGAGAGAGAGTTCTAGCATGACTAAGAAGATGGACTAAATAATCTATATTTTTCTTCCTTCCAGTTTTGAGAATTCCTACCTTAATATTTGGGTTCTAGGTTGATCATCTTGATTTGTCAGAATATTATGCCACTAGGCTGGGATCAAAAGGTAGATCTGTATCTACATTCTCAGGCATTTCTCAATTAAATCCATAATGTGGTTTCAAAACGTACCTCAACAAATACCTAAAACTTTACAGTTTAATTTCAAGGGATACCAGATTAGAGCATAGGCAATCTGCCCCACCCCAGCTTTACTGAATCAACACAAAACTGACATTTCAGGGACACCAAGTTAACAGTATTCTTTCTAGGAAAAATGGCTTTCAACAAAGAAGGATGACTGTATCTCAAACATGATACATGCCTATTTTGGCTAAGAGATCTTTCATTTTGTTCTTCATGAATATATTTCATATTATATACTGTCCAGATATTAACATAAAAGATCTATAACCTATGTGTACCATCGATGCATGGAAACTATTAAGGCTTCTCATGAGCACAAGAAATACCATCAACATCTTTCATTGTGAAAAATTGCATTTCCATTCTCAGAAGTGTTATATATTGGAGTAGATATATCTGGCATGTTTCTGAATAGGTTAGAGTGTCAAATCAAGTTTAGCAGGTAGTTTCCTTGCATTCACTCTGAATTCTGTGGGATTACACTGAGACATTCAGATTTTCTTTTCATATTTGCTCTGCAGTTCACTGACTTCATACAGTAGAAGTAGCTATTTAGAATGTGAGTGGTCCTGAGCCTACCTCTGAGAAGTTATCTGCATATTAATATGAATCTCTTTTCAGGAAAAAAATAACCTTGACCTTCTGAATCATACTTATTGGGGAAGGCTATGGATCACGAATTGCTAACCTATTCATATTAATAAACTGTGAGCTGGTGAAATCATATTCATTTGCATAAGCTGCTTCTCTCTGTAGCCCATGAAATTAACATTGTTTAATGGCTGGAAATAAGATCACCTTTGGCTATACCAGTTGCACTCTCATCTCCAAAAGAAAATATAAAGGGGTCTTGACTCAGTAAGCAGAAAACTGTTTTAAATGACAAGTACTGTCATTAGACAACTGGTGTGAGCCCAAGTGACAAAAGCACTGCCAACTCTAGGGGAGTGTAGGATTCTAGGGCAAATGTTAGCATATAAAGCCCCTTTCTACTTAGTTTCCTTGACAACCGTTTTATTCAACATGTATTTTTTTAATTAAATGCCTACTTTTGTGGTATATATCATGATAGTCCCAGACCTTCCTTTCGAAGGCTTCATAGTTTATAGGGGGAAAGAAATACCCAACTTTGTCCTATAGGCTTGGGAAACTTTTATTTTTTTTTTTATTTTTTTTTTTTAAAGATTTTATTTATTTGTTAGAGAGAGAGAGATACAGAGCACAAGCACAGGCAGACAGAGTGGCAGGCTAGAGGCAGAGGGAGAAGCAGACTCCCTGCTGAGCAAGGAGCCTGATGTGGGACTCGATCCCAGGACGCTGGGATCATGACCTGAGCCGAAGGCAGCCACTTAACCAACTGAGCCACCCAGGCGTCCCAGGCTTGGGAAACTTTTAAAAAGTTTCTTCCAGTCTCTCTCTTGACTTGACTTGTCATGGTGTTTTTTTTTTTTTTTAATTTGGCTTTTACTGTTGTCCTAAGTGAAGAAAAATGAAAATTTTAATATTATCATGAATTTTTCTATTCATCTTTATATTGAGCAATGCCAGCTTTAAATGCAAACATAACAGCATTTCACTAGTGAAATAACCAAAATTTTACACAATTTTTTCAAGAACAAAGAACAAGAACATGCATATGTATTTTTTTTAATCATAACAATGGAAATGCCACACAAAATTAACCCAGTTGTTTCTTTTTCACATCTTGATATGTGTACATTTTACCACCACTGTCAACATTCAGCTTACTGTTGGGTAAAAAGGTGAAAGACCACTATAGATTTTCCTGTCTCTTCCTTCATCCTATATCATTGCATTTAAGAAATAACCATTTAATAAAGGGAAATAACACAAATAAGAAAGGATATGATGGAATTTCTTGGTCGCTTGTGCTTTTCAGAATACCATTGCCTTCATTTTTGCATTTAAAGTAACTTCTTCAAACACAAAGCATGCACTCTCAAAACTATCAGTGAACTTATTTAACTATTTTTAGATATAACACACATACTTTGTAATTGCTTTGAGTCCTGTTGAACGCCCACCCATTGGGGGTTCACTGAAATTCTGTGCTCATTGGGTCATCACAATGCTATGTGTGGATACAGTATCAAAGAAGTACAGACATATACAATGTGTGTCTCCTCTATTCATATGCATGCCCCATTGTTCTGCTGGACTTATAGAGCATAGGTTCAAAGATAAAATTATTAAGAATTTCAAGAAGGCAAAATTAGTGTATTAAACAAAGTGAAGGAGGGGCACCTGGGTGGCTCAGTGAGTTAAGCTGCTGCCTTCGGCTCAGGTCATGATCTCGGAGTCCTGGGATCGAGTCCCGCATCGGGCTCTCTGCTCAGCAGAGAGCCTGCTTCCCTCTCTCTCTCTCTGGCTGCCTCTCCGTCTACTTGTGATTTCTCTCTGTCAAATTAATAAAATAAAATCTTTAAAAAAAAAAATAAACAAAGTGAAGGGGCCTTCTGAGGACAGGACCCTGTAATACTGCACGTGTTGAACAACCATGATGCTGCCGCGGTATGATAACTGTAGGGTACATGAGACAGAAAGAGGTTATGTAGGGAAAGATTGGGCCCAGTTTGTAAATGAACATATATTCAAAACTATGAATTTTGGAATTGAAACTGTTTGATATAAGAAACCAAAACATATTTAGGTTTTACAAAGCTAACCCTGGAGGTGGTATGGAAAATGCAGTGGAAGGTAATAGGGGTGAGGGGGAACTAAATGATACCAGTGGCAGAAAGACTGTGTTGGAATGTAAGGCTGTATATGAATAACAGCTCTGAGAAAGAATCTTTAGAATTTGATACTTCAATTTAGGAAATGAGGTAGGTGAGAAGTATGGGAACAAAACTGGTTTCTGAAGTAAGCTTGGCACTTAATTTTCAACCTGCAAATCACACCTTCCAGCTCTAAGTCTCCTAAATTATAATCAGTAAATATGTAGCATTATATGTATTTCCCTTCTTTCAATGTCTTGGAACACTGATGACAAGTTGTGCTTAGATTATATGGCAAATCTCATTTGGCAAGAACATGTTGTTAACTGAGCTCATTGGAACCTTTTTAAAATGGGTGGACCAAAAATATCATTGTGGTTCTGAGCTTATAGTAGGTGACAAATATTTTGAACATGGAAAAACAATGACCTATTCATATTCCAAAAGCCAGAAAATGTGCTACATATGCAAAGCAACCCTTCAAATCCCGTGGTTTCACATAGTTCACTGATAATTAGGGACTCAGTTATAAAGACTTTTCAGATCAAGAAAATCCATTTCATGTCTTGAGTCAGTGATTAAGAATAAGTAATATGAAAGATACTACCTTTCTAGCTGTCAGGATCAGCTCTCTCCTAGTTAGAATGGGTGAGATGTGTTAATCACTCAGCTGGTGTTTACTTCAAAGGTGTTAATTGAAAAGGTGGCATATTCAACTTTTCATTTTATTAGCCAAGATGCTTTTCTGAGACTTTTGTTGTTGTTTTAAAGTATTCTTTAAAATGTTATCTCTTATTGTAAGGATATTTTTATTAACATTTTTTGGGGGAGCATCTCTTACCTTCTTAAAGGATGGTCGTTTTTAACTCTAGCTACCTATTAGAATCACCTGAGAAGATGCATCACAATGTACCTCTACCCTACCCAGAACAATTAAATCAGAATTTCTGGGAGAGAACCCCAGGCCTCTGTATTTTCAAAAAAGCTTCCCAGGTGATTCTTAAACATAGTTTAGGTTAAAAACAACTATGATGGTTTTTCCTCAGATCCTCAGAAACACAATTTTCATCTTAGTTCAAAGTAAATTTAATGAAAGTAGAAGAAGGAAAAATGGTTCAATCAGTTAGAGGTAGAAATAATTAAGCCAGTAAAGAAAACAAAGTTTAAAATTTTTTTTTGTTTCTCCTTTATGTTTCTTTTTTTGTTTTCTTCTTTGTTTCTCTTTTTCAAATAAACATGAATGTGTTTCTTTAATAGTAGTCAAACTAGTCAAAGATCAGTAACGATGCTTGAATACCATGGTTGCAAAGGGCATTAATCACCTTATGTCTCAATTTCTTTGTATTTCTATTAAATGTTTTATTTCTTATTTTCTTTGCTTAGCGACCTATCTAATTGTTCTTAGGAGAACTAGCTTAGAAGATACAAGTATACCATTTTCCAATAGTTTATAATCTCCTTATGTAATGAGCTGTTTCTGGAATTTTCTCTGCTCAGATAAATTTTCAAAGACCCAAGCATGGTGATTTTTATAGTAGTGTAGCAGATACTGTTGCAGTAATCTACATGACAAGCAATCTCCAAAATCTCAGTAGTTTATATCAACAAATATTTATTTTTCGCACCCATGGACTTGTAAGTCATCAGTCGTTTTGCTGATCTTGGCTGTGTTAGGCTGGGCTTGTCTCTGGCCTGTAGGTGAGATGTGGATCAGCTTCACATGTTTCCTTCTGTGGCTGTCAGGAGCAGAGGAGAACTGGGGCATTGCCCCTATTGTACACAGCTTTTATTATCAGTCTTATTGTAAAATTTTCATTTTTATCCTAGAAGGCAAAGTTATGGTTTAGGAGTAGGAATTACTGGAAACCTGAGTTCAGAAAACTTGATCAAGTTTCTTGAGAATACGGCTGGAGTATAGAAAACTAAAAGAAATAATTGCATATTTTAGAAAAGCTATTTGTCTATGTTGGTGTTATTTCACTGTCTGTCTTAGGAAAATTCTTCAAGCATGCTTTAGATGATCATCTTCTTAGACCTCAGCACTCACTGGCTTTTCTTCTGACTAGTCCACCTCAATCTAGCTTCTCTTGCTGTTAAGAGTTTAGGTGATGTCAGAGGAATGTAGATGTAGAAACTGCCTGACAGCTTTTGATCTTTTAGAGATAAGGTAGCATCAATTTATGGTATCTATTAACATAATAAATTTTTTTTAATTTTTTTTATAAGCCTAACCAAAGAGGCACAGAATCTATACTCAGAAAACTATAAAGTACTCATGAAAGAAATTGAACATAATAAATTTAACATTGGAAGTTATAGCTTCTTTCTGAAGGTCTCCATGAAATATTCGTTTCTGGTTTATAAATTGTTTAATTTTGCCATCCATAAAAAAGATAAGTATGCTCTTTTGTTTATGGGGTAGAATTTTTTTTCCCCATGATCATCTTGAAGATTTTGTGCTTGTGGCGGGAGAAATGAGTTTTTTTTTTAATGTTAATTTTATGATTCTTCAAATAGCATATTTCTCTAAGTTTCCATTTTTGGATACAGTAGAATATGCCATTTAAACAGAATGGTCTATTTTATGGTGAAAAAACTGATATTACAGTAAAAAAGAGCAATAATTCAATATTGCAGCATGACGTGCTCTTAGGGAAGATGGAATATGGTGGTTTGGAGAACCTCAAGCTCTACCTATAGTCAGTTCTTCTATTCCTGAAACCCAGCTCCAAAATACTGCCAATTCACCTTCTTTATTACTGTTCGGCCTCAAGGTACTGAGCTCTCAGTCTTTGTAGGAGGAAACTAATTTGCAGGATTTCTCTGGGAGACCCGTAGAATATAAAACGTGGGATATTTTCTTGAAATTTAAGGTAAAGAAGCTGTGTGATGTGATCTTTTCTGCACTGATTTGAAGCCTCTATAAGATCAAGGTAATTAGCTGGAAGATTAAACCACCACTTCAGATTTTAATTAATTAATTTATTTATTTAATAGTGGGTTTTGCAAAACTACAACAGGTGATGACAAAGTTTTCCTATTGGGTTTCTTGCTTTGCAAGCACACCTTCTCTACATATCCTATGTAGCTGGGCTGGTTCTCCATATTACTGAAGCGGCTCCATGCCATGGTGAAGAATAGAAAATGAATAAATAGCACTATGTATCTGTGGGGTACTTCACTATTTCCTTATGTCTCAATTTCTTTACTTCCTCTCTTCCCCACTTTACCACACAAGTTTCTTTCCCTCTTATTTATTTCTCACATATTTTTAAAATTCATTTGGTTGTCACTGAACAATATTTGAAACAATTGAGAAATGAAATAAAGGTCTGGACCATTTAGGGAAGTAAAGGGAAACAACACCCACCATTATGGAATGTCTTAACCAGGTTTTCTCATTCCCCTTCACAAACTTTCATGGCAGGTATTCTTACTGCTTTAATTTTTCCGCTTGAAGAAATTGAGACCAATGCACCTTAAGTTGAAAGACTTAACTCTAATATTTGTTTCTAGGTCTATTTTACATTAAATCTCCCCTTTTTTCCCCTCCCACCACCATGCTGAAAAGGAATTGATTGAAAAATTTTTGTTCTTTCCTGTGATTTTACTTCCACCTTTTAAACCTACATTGTTCTCCGCCCCCCACCTTTTTTTTTTTTTTTAAGAATTTATTTGAAAGACAGAGAGAGAGAGGGAGAGTGAGTGGGGGTGGGGAGGGGCATAGGGAGAAAGAAACATAAGCAGACTCTGCTCTGAGCGAGGAGCCTGAGGTAGGGCACAGAGTCCCACAGGGACTACCCTGAGATCAGGTCCTGAACAGAAACCAAGAGTTGGATGTTCAAATGATGTGCCACTCAGGCACCCCTACATTTCTCTCTCTCTTTCTTTTAAAGATTTTATTTATTCATTTGAGAGAGAGAATGAGTGAGAGAGAGAGAGCATGAGCAGTGGTGGGAGAGGGGGAAGCAGACTCCCTGCTGAGTAGACAGCCTGATGCAGGACTCTATCCCAGGGCCCTGGGATCATGACCCAAGCTGAAGATAGATGCTTAAAAAATTAAACCACCCCGGTGCCCTCTTCTTTTTTTTTTAAATTTTTAATTTTTATTTATTAAAGAGAGCATGAGTGGGGGATGGACAGAGGGAGAGGGAGAAGCATACTCCCCACTGAGTAGGGGGCTAATTCAGGGCTGGATCTCAAGACATAAGATCATGACCTGAGCAAAAATCAGATGCTTAGCTGAGTGAGCCACCCAGGTGCCCCCATTTCTTTCTATTTGACCTTGTTTAACTGCTAGGCTGAGTGGATAAGAAAATAAATTTTAAATTAGTAAGATGACAAGGAGCCCAAATTTAGAAATAAATTGAGTGATCTATGGGATATTAGAATATTTTATTTTGGAAAGTAAAAAGTAGACCATGGATAGATAAATCTATCCCTAAGATAATTTTGGAGTTAATCGTGTCACCTTACTGGTGAATACCTACCATGAGCAAAATATACTATTGAAAATACAGAGGTAAAAAAGATGATTATTAATACAGAGTTTGAAGCTTCAAGGAGGGTCTGCAAATAGGCAAACACATAGGGATATTCTAATCTATGATACAAAGTGAACTAAAGTAGGTGCTGTTGTTGAGATAAAATTAATGGGTCGGGAAAACAGAAAATGAAGGGAATTCATTTTCATCAGAGTTATTTTGGCTCCATTTGTCAAGAAGGTGACATTTGAAATTTTCCTTGAAAGATAAGAAATTTGATGGGAGGAGAAGATAAATATTAACATCTCCAATTGAGAATATAGCATGAAAGAGAAAATATGAGATGTTATTCTGTTCTGGCTGGAGTATAGTAGGGCTCTTGAGGATCATAATAGAAGATAATAACTGGGGAAATGGATTGAGATTAGATTCTGAAAAGCCGTAGTAAGAATTTGTACTTCAATCAAGAGGCAATTAAGTTATTGATTTTTTTTTTTTACATTAGAAAATAACATTATTTGACTTGTGCCCAAATAATTCTGACTCTGCATGAAGGATGTACTGGGGTCTATGGTCAGAGAGAAGAGTTTGAAGGCTATTGAAGTAATGTGGTCAAGAGAGGAGAGGTGATGTATTAGTTATCTATCACTGTATAATAGATTCTCCTGAACTTATTGTTTAAAACAGCAAACATTTATTATTGCAAAGCTTCTATGGGTCAAAACCCAATATAGCTTAACTGGGTGCCTCTAGCTTAAGGTCTTTAATGAGGCTGAAGTGAAGTTGTTGGCCCTGGTTGCAGTCATTTCTAGGCTTGACCTGGGGGCCATCCACTTCCATACTCATTCATATGACTCTTTTCAGGCCATCAGGTCTCTGATGGCTATGGTCTGAAAACATCAGTTCCATAATCCATGAGCTTGCATAGGGAAACTCACAAACAGCTATTAACTTCCCTCAGAACACATAAGAGAGGATGCCCAAGACAGGAAACATAGTTTTTTTGTAACTTAATCTTGGAAGTGACAGCTCATTGTTTTTGCCATATTTTGTTCATTAGAAACAAATTGTCAGATCCAGCCCAAATTCAAGAGAAAGAGATTGTTTAAGGAGGCAACCTGGACTTCCAGCTTCCAGAAGTATGAGGAAATGTTTCTGTTGTTTCAGACACCCAGTCTGTAGTACTTTGTTATGGCAGTGTAGCAAACTAATGCAAACTCCCTGGGAAGGGAGTTAGGGGAGGACAGGATGAGCAGGAAAGGAAGGGATGGTTAGAAGCATTGTGTTTTGTTTAGCAATCTCAATGTTAGTTCTTAGGCAGAAAAATGGCAACTACCAGTAAGAAAAAGAGATTCTTAAGTATAAATCAAGTGAAATAAAACTATTGGTCTTTGCTTTCTTGCTTAGTTTCTTACTTTTGTTACTTACTTTATGTGTGTGTGTGTGTGTGTGTGTTTGCATGCACATATGTGTTTTTTTTTTTTTTTTGTTTGATAGGGTAGAGAACTGATAGAGCACACACAATGTAACTTGATTCCAGCCACACATTCGACAATACCATCTGTCACAGGTTGAGTTCCTCAGAAGCAGATGCTAAAACAGAGATTGAGATGCAAGATGTAGAGATTGACACACAAGAAAGATGAAGCAGAACCTCGCAAAGGGAGAAGTCAAACTGTAATGCAAACACTTCTCAGGAGCTCTGGAAAAAGTATTGTCTGCTTAAATTATATTGGAGTTACTTTTGAGTTAGATTTAGGATACATTGGACTCAAATGCCTGCATTTTAATAATCCTCCACATCCCATTAGTTCAGGCTGTCTTGGAAGGGCATGGCCCAAGGCAGGGTGGCTCTGTAGCTGAGGCAAAAAGCTGGAGATGTCTCCAGTTTGCTCATTGTCCTCTCTTTAATTAGGTAGAAATTTTTTTCTTAAAAAGGACCAGGTGACACATCTCCAGGTTTACCAAGTCTTCCCTGTTGTGGGGCGAAATAAATGTTATAAGTAGCATGATTACCTAAACTAAGAACTAGGCTGTAAAAGTACATGAAATGTAAAAATGTAAAAAAAAAAAAAATTTACTGTTAATCAGAATAATACTTAACATTTTAAAAAAGCTGAATATGTGCCATTGCAATGCTATTGTCTATAAATAATCTTTTTTCATTTATTCTTCAATAAGGTTTTACTATTATTATTTTATGAGAATTCTTCTTTTTATTTATTTAAGATGAAAAGCCTTAAGATTTAGACATGTGAAGTTATTCCTTCCAAGTCATGCCATAAGTGGCAGACCCAGGGATACAAATCTAGGTCTCTTGACTCTAGAATCCATGATTTTAACTACTAATTTATATTGCAAGTTGACTGATAGATGATGTCAAACTTAAAGCATTTCTTAAATGATGCACTACAGGATTTTGTTCAGATATCTGTACTGTTGGATAACACTTTAAATGACTGGATGGAGACATATCAGCAGATGAACTTGTCAGATCTATAGATGACAAAAAGCTGGGAAGAATGAAAAAAAAAAACTTTGGACACAAAAATCAAAGAGAATCCTAGACTGCAATTTTTTTTGAGATTATCAAGATGAAATTTAGAAAGGAATACACATAAAATTTTACAATAAGGTTCAGCATTTTCTTATACAAATTCTGAATGAGGAAAAACTAACTTAAGAGCATTCATGTGGGAAACAAAACCTTATGGGATTTAACTGACTCTAAGGAAATCAGCAAAAAAGGAAAAAGGCTAAGCTTGAATATCAACTAAACCTGAGTTTAGATCCTGGTTTCAGTACTCAAACTTGGCTGCATACTTTGACTTTTCGAGACTTTTTTTTTTTAAATCTAAAATGAGGATAGTAATGATATCTGTCTTGATTACTTCAGAGATGTCTCAAGAACATTTTGTTAAAAGAAGTTAAAAGAGCTTTATAAACTGTTATAGATTAAGTAAAAGCCAAATCTTTGCCATTATTTTTATCATCTCATGTCAGACATGTAGTAGGTCTGCAATGTGAAGAATGAGATTAGAGTAGGGCTATCCTAGAATATACCTAATTTTCACTGGGCTACTTCCATGTCAGTTCCTTTCCTGTGTGATTTAGGGTCTAGCTATGGCTGAAGGCATAGTTTCACAAGGTAGACTTGGAAAAAATGGTTGTAGTTAGATAACTTTTTGTGGAAATCTAATAAGAGTGAGAGAGCTACAGATTCCAAGAGGATTGAGTAGGGAAAAGAAAAGAAAAGGAAAAGAGAGGAAAGGAAAGGAAAGGAAAGGAAAGGAAAGGAAAGGAAAGGAAAGGAAAGGAAAGAAAAAAGGAAAGAAAAAAGAAAAAAGAAAAGAAAGTTAGTTATAACAAAATTTCCTACTCTGAAAGTCTGTGGATAATGTTTAAGGTTACTTTCTACCAAAGTCTTTCTGAGTAGGAAATTCTGTTATAATGAATTTTTTTTTTTTGTCCTTTTCAGTCCTCCTGGAATCTGTAGCATTTTGTTTGAGTTTGTGATGTCCACAAAAAGTTATCTAAATAAAGAAAAAGAAGAAAATATTGAGTATCAATTTATAGTAATTGTTGTGCTAGATCTTATACAAATATTTTGTTTCACTTGTCCTCACTTTGTATAGCTAGAAACACTGAGGCTTGTGGTTTTTTTTTTTTTTTTTTTAATTAAGATTTATTTATTTATTTATTTATTTGAGATAGCTGGAAAGGGAACAAGAGCCAGAGGGGAGGGGTTGGAGGGAGAGGGGTAGGCAGGCTTTCCACTGAGTAGGGAGCCCAATGTGGGCCTCGTTCCCAGGACCCCAAGATCATGACTTGAGCCTAAGGCAGGTGCTTAACCAACTGAGCCACTCAGTCACCCAGGGGTTTGGTTTAAATAAATTTTTTATAAATAGTTGAATAAATTATTCAATTGCTAATTAGGAAAGTTGGAATGGAATCCAGATTTCTGACTCCAAAACTACATTAAACGTCTTTATATCTCTGCCATGGAGACTGAAACACTGAACAAAGTATGTTTTTAACTCATCACCTTCTGTCTTAGTGTCACCTTTGCCACTCTGCGAGGGAAAATAAGAGAGTTACTCACAGAAGGATTGTCAAAGGCAGTGACAGCAGTTCTTGTTTTGAACAATAACCTCTTATATGGAATGAGATGAGGTTTTAATGACATGTGAATCTTTCTACTTTTATCCTTCTTATAGATGTGACCTCCATGGGATTCCAGAAACCAGTCAGACCAAAAGTTTTTAAAAACAGTTTAAGGAGACTATGAATCATTCACATAGGTGATGTAATATCTCAAGCCCAGCCTCAAGGAGTCAACTATGAACATTGAGATAAGTTATAGGTCCTCTGGGACCCTGTATAACATTCATTATGCCCTCTCAGTTTAGTGTCTTACTTACACCATAATGATCCATATTCCAGAACAAAATACTGTGGTCAGTCTGGACTCAGGGTTTATAAACAAAGATGAAGGAACTTGCCTGCAAGTTCAACTTGCATTCATAAGTCAGAGGCACAGAGTCTCTCTGGATAACATGGTAATCCTTTAGTTCATGGGCCAATCAGTAAGTCTAACACCACAACATGGTACTGGACACAACTGGTCAGACCAGGCTACTGTAACAAAATACCATATGCTATTTAAAAATTTGGAGGTTTTATTATTTTCATTATCTTATCTTTGGCCAGGAGCATAGTGATATGATATTAGAGTTGGAACCCACCAAAAAAAGAGAATATTGTTCTCTGATTGATTTAAAAAAGTACTCAGAAATATAAATTAATCCTGGTAGTAAACCAGAAGCATTCCTGGCATATCATATAAATGAATCCGGGGGATCAAAAATAGAGGAAGAACACAAATCTTCTCTTCTGCTTTGAAGGAATTTAATGCTCACAAATGTAGTTGATTAGAATGAACAAACCAGGAGCGCCTGGGTGGCTCAGGTCAGGATCCCAGGATCCTGGGAGCGAGCCCTCCCTCAGGCTCTCTGCTCGGCAGGAAGCCTGCTTCCTCCTCTCTCTCTGCCTGCCTCTCTGCCTACTTGTGAGCTTTGTCTATCAAATAAATTAATAAAATCTTAAAAAAAAAAAAAAAGAACGAACAAACCAAATGAAAGTTGTCCTGATTCTAAATTATTACTTGATGTATTAGCATAGGGTGAAAAAAAAAACATACAGCAGAATATATTTGACAGAATGAACCCTTGGCATTTGGAAAGCATAAGGTAAATTAGGAGTTAACCTTATCAAACCTGAAAAAAATGAGCTAGCCTGAAGTTAGCTCAGTGGTTCTTAAGAGGCCTTTAAAATTTGTCCTGTTTTCTGTGTAAGGTGAAGTAATTAATTACTTTAATCAAGGAATTTGATTTATTCTCTCTCTCTCTTTCTCTCTTCTTTAGATTCCAAATATAAGTGACAACATGAAGTATTTGTCTTCTATGGTTGCTGGGGAAAACAGAGATTGATAAAAGGGTACAAACTTTCAGTTACAAGATGAATAAGTTCTGAGAACCTAATGTATAAAATAGTAACTATAGTAGGTAGTACTATATTATACAATTGGAATCTGCTGAGAGAATAGAAATTCATTGTTCTCACAAAACAACAACAACAAGAACAACAAATAAAGTCCTACAACCAAACCAAACAAAACAAAATGACAACAACAGTAAGAAAACAAAGAAAAGAGAGGGTAAAAATATGAGGGGATGGTAGTGTTAATTAACTTGTTGGATTTATGAAAGGGAGTCCTTTCATAATGTATACATATGTCAAATCACATTGTACACTTTAAATATTTAACTTTTTTTTTAAGATTTTATGTATTTATTTGTCAGAGAGAGAGAGAGAGGGCAAGCACAAGCAGGGGGAGTTGCAGGCAGAGGGGGAGCAGACTCCCCATGTAGCAAGAAGCGTAATGTGGAACTCGATCCCAGGACCCTCAGATCATGACCTGAGCCAAAGGCAGCTGCTTAACTGACCGAGCCACCCAGGTGTCCCAAAATATCTTACTGCTTTGTTAATTATATCTCACTGAAACTGAAAATAATTAATCAGAACCCAGTTAACTGGAACATTTGAGTAAACAGAATGTCTTAGATATTTCCTTATAGTCTTCGCTTTTGTTGATTAAAAGTTGAGTTATGTGGTTATTTTTGAAGTTTTCTTCTATAATTGTCCTAATAATAAAGTAAGAATTTCAGACTAAGAAAGAAATTAATGGATAGTAATTGTCCAAACTCTGTTCTTAATCATAAACTCAGTACCCACTGAGGTCTCCCAATCAACATTTAGGCTGTTAGAAATGACATTAAATGCTAAAGTAAAATCTGTCTCCTTATAAACTGGAGATATTTTGCCTTCTTTCCTCTGGTATCACAAATCCTGGTCAGGCTTTGGTGCCCATTTGTCTACTGATGCTGCTCATTTCAGTGTCACCAATGACCTTCACATCACTAACTATAAGGACCAATTGTGTTAATTAGCTAGGGCTGTCACAGTGAAGTCCACAGACTGGAGCCATAGATAACATTAATTTTTTCACAGTTCTGGAAGCTAGAAATTTGAGATCAAAATATTGGCAGGGTTGGTTTCTCCTGAGGCCTCTCTCCTTCACTTGTGGATGGCCATCTTCTTATGTTTTCACATGGTCTTGCCTCTGTGCATGCCTATGGTAACATTTCCTCTTCTAATAAGGACACCAATCATATTGGATTAGGGCCTATACTAATGCCTTCATTTTAACTTAATTACCTTTTTTTAAAAATTTTTTTTCTTTTTAATTTTTTATTTTTATTCCCCGGGGTACAGGTATGTGAATCACCAGGTTTACACACTTCACAGCACTCACCAAGCACATACCCTCCCCAATATCCATAATCCCATCGCCCTTCCCCCATCCCCCCACCCCCTAGCAACCCTCAGTTTGTTTTGTGAGATTAAGAGTCAATTATGGTTTGTCTCCCTCCCGATCCCATCTTGTTTCATTGATTCTTCTCCTACCCCCTTAATCCTCCCTGTTGCATCTCCACGTCCTCATATCAGGGAGATCATATGATAGTTGTCTTTCTCTGCTTGACTTATTTCGCTAAGCATGATACCCTCTAGTTCCATCCACGTTGTCGCAAATGGCAAGATTTCATTTCTTTTGATGGCTGCATAGGATTCCATTGTGTATATATACCACATCTTCTTGATCCATTCATCTGTTGATGGACATCTAGGTTCTTTCCATAGTTTGGCTATTGTGGACATTGCTGTTATAAACATTCGGGTGCACGTGCCTCTTCAGATCACTACATTTGTATCTTTAGGGTAAATACCCAGTAGTGCTATTGCTGGGTCATAGGGCAGTTCTATTTTCAACATTTTGAGGAACCTCCATGCTGTTTTCCAGAGTGGTTGCACCAGCTTGCATTCCCACCAACAGTGTAGGAGGGTTCCCCTTTCTCCACATCCTCGCCAGCATCTGTCATTTCCTAACTTGTTAATTTTAGCCATTCTGACTGGTGTGAGGTGATATCGCATTGTGGTTTTGATTTGTATTTTCCTGATGCCGAGTGATATGGAGCACTTTTTCATGTGTCTGTTCGCCATCTGGATGTCTTCTTTGCAGAAATGTCTGTTCATGTCCTCTGCCCATTTCTTGATTGGATTATTTGTTCTTTGGGTGTTGAGTTTGCTAAGCTCTTTATAGATTTTGGATACTAGCCCTTTATGTGATATGTCGTTTGCAAAAATTTTCTCCCATTCTGTCAATTATCTTTTGGTTTTGTTAACTGTTTCCTTTGCTGTGCAAAAGCTTTTGATCTTGATAAAATCCCAATAGTTCAGTTTTGCCTTTGCTGCCCTTGCCTTTGGCGATGTTCCTAGGAAGATGTTGCTGCAGCTGAGGTTGAAGAGGTTGCTGCCTGTGTTCTCCTCAAGGATTTTGATGGATTCCTTTCTCACATTGAGGTCCTTCATCCATTTTGAGTCCTGTTTTCATGTGTGGTGTAAGGAAATGGTCCAATTTCATTTTTCTGCATGTGGCTGTCCAATTTTCCCAACACCATTTATTGAAGAGACTGTCTTTTTTCCATTGGACATTCTTTCCTGCTTTGTGGAAGATTAGTTGACCATAGAGTTGAGGGTCTATTTCTAGGCTGTCTATACTGTTCCATTAATCTATGTGTCTGTTTTTTTGCCAGTACCATGCTGTCTTGATGATGACAGCTTTGTAATAGAGCTTGAAGTCTGAAATTGTGAAGCCACTAACTTTGGCTTTCTTTTTCAATATTCCTTTGGCTATTCGAGGTCTTTTCTCGTTCCATATAAATTTTAGGATTATTTGTTCCATTTCTTTGAAAAAGATGGATGGTACTTTGATAGGAATTGCATTAAATGTGTAGATTGCTTTAGGTAGCATAGACATTTTCACAATATTTATTCCTCCAATCCAGGAGCATGGAACATTTTCCCATTTCTTTGTGTCTTCCTCAATTTCTTTCATGAGTACTTTATAGTTTTCTGAGTATAGATTCTTTGCCTCTTTGGTTAGTTTTATTCCTAGGTATCTTATGGATTTGGGTGCAATTGTAAATGGGATTGACTCCTTAATTTCTCTTTCTTCTGTCTTACTGTTGGTGTAGAGAAATGCAACTGATTTCTGTGCATTGATTTTATATCCTGACACTTTACTGAATTCCTGTACAAGTTCTAGCAGTTTTGGAGTGGAGTCTTTTGGGTTTTCCACATATAGTATCATATCATCTGCAAAGAGTGATAGTTTGACTTCTTCTTTGCTGATTTGGATGCCTTTAATTTCCTTTTGTTGTCTGATTGCTGAGGCTAGGACTTCTAGTACTATGTTGAATAGCAGTGGTGATAGTGGACATCCCTGCCGTGTTCCTGACCTTAGCGGAAAAGCTTTCAGTTTTTCTCCATTGAGAATGATATTTGCGGTGGGTTTTTCATAGATGACTTTGATAATATTGAGGTATGTGCCCTCTATCCCTACACTTTGAAGAGTTTTGATCAGGAAGGGATGCTGTACTTTGTCAAATGCTTTTTCAGCATCTATTGAGAGTATCATATGGTTCTTGTTCTTTCTTTTATTGATGTGTTGTATCACATTGACTGATTTGCAGATGTTAAACCAACCTTGCAGCCCTGGAATAAATCCCACTTGGTCATGGTGAATAATCCTTTTAATGTACTGTTGAATCCTATTGGCTAGTATTTTGGTGAGAATTTTCGCATCTGTGTTCATCAAGGATATTGGTCTGTAGTTCTCTTTTTTGTTGGGATCCTTGTCTGGTTTTGGGATCAAGGTGATGCTGGCCTCATAAAATGTGTTTGTAACTTTTTCTTCCATTTCTATTTTTTGGAACAGTTTCAGGAGAATAGGAATTAGTTCTTCTTTAAATATTTGGTAGAATTCCCCCGGGAAGCCGTCTGGCCCTGGGCTTTTGTTTGTTTGGAGATTTTCAATCTCCTTACTGGTGATGGGCCTGTTCAGGCATTCTATTTCTTCCTGGTTCAGTTGTGGTAGTTTATATGCCTCTAGGTGTGCATCCATTTCTTCTAGATTGTCAAATTTGTTGGCATAGAGTTGCTCATAGTATGTTCTTATAATGGTCTGTATTTCTTTGGTGTTAGTTGTGATCTCTCCTCTTTCATTCATGATTTTATTTATTTGGGTCATTTCTCTTTTCTTCTTGATAAATCTGGCCAGGGGTTTATCAATTTTATTAATTCTTTCAAAGAACCAGCTCCTAGTTTCGTTGATTTGTTCTATTGTTTTTTTGGTTTCTATTTCATTGATTTCTGCTCTGATCTTTACGATTTCTCTTCTCCTTCTGGGTTTAGGGTTACTTTCTTGTTCTTTCTCCAGCTCCTTTAGGTGTAGGGTTAGTTTGTGTACCTGAGACCTTTCTTGTTTCTTGAGAAAGGCTTGTACTGCTATATATTTTCCTTCAGGACTGCCTTTGTTGTGTCCCACAGATTTTGAACCGTTGTGTTTTCATTATCATTTGTTTCCATGAATTTTTTGAATTCTTTAATTTCCTTGTCGACCCATTCATTCTTTAGAAGGATGCTGTTTATTCTCCATGTATTTGCGTTCTTTCCAAATTTCCTCTTGTGATTGAGTTCTAGCTTCAGAGCATTGTGGTTTGAAAATATGCAGGGAATGATCCCAATCTTTTGATACCTGTTGAGACCTGATTTAGGACCGAGGATGTGATCTATTCTGGAGAATGTTCCATGTGCACTAGAAAAGAATGTGTATTCTGTTACTGTGGGATGAAATGTTCTGAATATATCTGTGATGCCCATCTGGTCCAGTGTGTCGTTTAAGTCCTTTATTTCCTTGTTGATCTTTTGCTTGGATGATCTGTCCATTTCAGTGAGGGGTGTGTTAAAGTTCCCTACTATTATTGCATTATTGTTGATGTGTTTCTTTGATTTTGTTATTAATTGGTTTATATAGTTGGCTGCTCCCACGTTGGGGTCATAGATATTTAAAATTGTTAGATCTTCTTGTTGGACAGACCCTTTGAGTATGATATAGTGTCCTTCCTCATCTCTTATTATAGTCTTTGGCTTAAAATCTAATTGATCTGATATAAGGATTGCCACTCCTGCTTTCTTCTGATGTCCATTTGTATGGTAAATTCTTTTCCACCCCCGCACTTTAAATCTGGAGGTGTCTTCGGGCTTAAAATGAGTTTCTTGGGGGCAACATATAGATGGGTTTTGTTTTTTTATCCATTCTGATACCCTGTGTCTTTTGATTGGGGCATTTAGCCCATTAACATTCAGGGTAACTATTGAGAGATATGAATTTAGTGCCATCGTATTGTCTATAAGGTGACTGTTACTGTATATTGTTTCTGTTCCTTTCTGATCTACTACTTTTAGGCTCTCTCTTTGCTTAGAGGACCCCTTTCAATATTTCCTGTAAAGCTGCTTTGGAGTTTGCAAATTTTTTAATTTTTGTTTGCCCTGGAAGCTTTTAATATCCCCTTCTATTTTCAATGATAACCTAGCTGGATATAGTATTCTTGGCTGCATGTTTTACTCGTTTAGTGCTCTGAAAATATCATGCCAGCTCTTTCTGGCCTGCCAGGTCTCTGTGGATAAGTCAGCTGCCTATCTAATATTTTACCATTGTATGTTACAAACTTCTTTTCCCGGGATGCTTTCAGGATTTTCTCTTTGTCACTAAGACTTGTAAATTTTAGTATTAGGTGACGGGGTGTAGACCTATTCTTATTGATTTTGAGGGTGGGTTCTCTGCACCTCCTGGATTTTGATGCTTGTTCCCTTTGCCATATTGGGGGAAATTCTCTCCAATAATTCTCTCCAGTATACCTTCTGCTCCCCTCTCTCTTTCTTCTTCTTCTTGAATCCCAATTATTCTAATGTTGTTTCATCTTATGGTGTCACTTATCTCTCGAATTCTCCCCTTGTGGTCCAGTAGCCGTTTGTCCCTCTTTTGCTCAGCTTCTTTATGCTCTCTCCTTTGGTCTTCAATATTGGTAATTCTTTCTTCTGCCTCATTTATCCTAGCAGTGAGAGCCTCCATTTTTTATTGCACCTCATTAATAGCTTTTTTTGATTTCAGCTTGGTTAGATTTTAGTTCTTTTATTTTTCCCAAAAGGGCTTTTATATCTCCCAAGAGGGTTTCTCTAATATCTTCCATGCATTTTTCTAGCCCAGCTAGAACCTTGAGAATCGTCATTCTGAACTCTAGATCTGACATATTACCAATGTCTGTATTGATTAGGTCCCTAGCCTTCGGTACTGCCTCTTGTTCTTTTTTTTGTGGTGAATTTTTCTGCCTTGTCATTTTTTCCAGATAAGAGTATATGAAGGAACAAGTAAAATACTCAAAGGGTGGCAACAACCCCAGGAAAATATGCTTTAACCAAATCAGAAGAGATCCCAAATTGTGAGGGGGGAGAAATGGGATAAAAAGAGGTTCAGAAAGAAAGAAAGAAAAAAAAAAAGCAAAGAACAGAAACAATTTAAAAAAGAAAATAAATGAAGAAAAAGTATAAAAAGAAAAATATATATATATATTAGATAAACTAGTTAAAAATATTAGAAAGAAAAACGTAAAATTTAAAAAAAATTAGCAGAGGAAGAGAAAAAAAATTGTAAAAGAAAAAAAAATTAAATTAACTGCAAAACTAAAGAAAGCCAAGAGTTCCATGCTTTGCTTTCTCCTCCTCTGGAATTCCGCCGCTCTCCTTGGTATTGAAACTGCACTCCGTTTAGGTGAACTTGGTCCTGGCTGGATTTCTTGTTGATCTTCTGGAGGAGGGGCCTGTTGTAGTGATTCTCAAGTGTCTTTGCCCCAGGCGGAATTGCACCGCCCTTACCAGGGGCTGGGCTGAGTAATATGCTCGTGTTTGCTTTCGGGAGCTTTTGTTCCCTGAGCGCTTTCCGTAGAGTTGCAGAGGACGGGAATGAAAATGGCGGCCTTCTGGTCTCCGCCCCAGAGGAGCCGAGAGCCTGGAGCCGCACTCCTCAGTGCTCCCTCAGAGAACTGCGCCCAATAACTCCCATTTCCGTGGCCTCTGGCCACGCTCCGAGCTCAACTAGCCTGCGACCCATTCAAGGTAACCCCAAGCTGGGAGCTCACTCCTCAGCTCTGTCTCTGAAGCCGGCTTCCCTGTTCTAATACCTGTAAGCTCTGTGACACTCAGACACCCTGATCCTTCTGTGACCCTGTGGGACCTGAGGCTACTCTGTCCCCGCGTGGGTTTCACCCCGTTTTAGCTTCTGGAGCAATGTCCCTCAGCGGGACAGACTTTTAAAAGTCCTGATTTTGTGCTCCTTTGCTCTGCCGCTTGCGGGGAGCTGGTCCCTCCCCCGGGGTCTATCTTCGCATCGCTTTGGATTCACTTTTCCGCCAGTCCTACCGTTCAGAAAGTGGTTGATTTTCTGTTTCTAGAATTGCTGTTCTTCTTCTCTTCGATCTGCCGTTGGATTTGTAGGTGTTTGCAATCTTTAGATAAGCTATCTAGCTGATCTCCTGCTAGCTGAAGTAGTCTCAGCCTGCTACTTCTCAGCCATCTTGACTCCTCCTCCTAACTTAATTACCTTTTAAAGACCCTAATATACCTCCAAATATATTTACATTTTGAGTTACTGGGTGGGGGTTAACTTCAACATCTGAGTGAATTGTGGGGGACAAAATTCAGTCTGTAATATCAACTTTTTCAAATATCATCTTACTTGATTTTAAAAAAACGTATTTGAATTTTTTAATGTGACTGCCTAAGTATCATTATTCTCCTAGCCTTTCTTGTATTTTGTTAGTGTCTCTTTTTGGTTTTAACCCAAATCCTTCATCTTTGGAATTTCCAAACCTTTGAGTGTCCCAGGACACCTAATCACATTTGTCTCTACTCACACCTTAGGTGATCCCATCCTGTCCCATATATTAAGAACTATCTCTATATGCTGATGGTTATTAAATGTATTACTCAAGACTGAGAATTTTCCCCTGATACCCATTCATGTAAGTCATATATCTAACTGCCTACTTAATTCATTTGGAATTAAATTCCTGCTCTAACTCCTACCTTGAATCTATTCCTTATTCCTCTTCTCCAACCAGTTACTTATGCCAGATTTTGGAAATTTCCTCAACTCAATTCTTTTTTCATGTCCGACATCTATTCTAACAACACATTTTGTTTACTTCATTTTTAAAGTATATCCAGAATATATCTGCTTCTTAATATCTTTACTATTACTCTTTATGCAGGCATCTGTCAGCTGGAAAATAGCTGTAGCCTTTTACCTCATCACTTTGCTCCCACTATATTGCCTCCCTTGTAGTCTATTCTCCACATAGAGACCATAGTGATTCTTTTTTCAAGCCTGTTGGATAATGTGACTTGTCTTTTCTAACTTTCCAATGGCTTCCTTTCTTACAGAATAAAGCCTAAAGTCTCTACCATGGTGTACAGTTCCTCAATTATTTCCCCCTTAACTTTTTCTAATCTAGCTCCACTGTGCTGTTCATGCTGTTTTTTTAACCTCTGAACCTCAGAGCTGTTTCTTGAACATACCAAGAGTACTGCCATGTAAGGGTCTTTCCTTTTGTTCTTTTCTATGTCTGAAAAGCTTTTACCCTAGTTTTCCACATGGTTCCCTTTCTCACTTTATTTTTCTTTGCTAAGAAATTGTCTTAACAGACATGCCCTCTCTGACCTCATATTTAAAGTGAGGATCTTCATTACTCTTCTTCTTTATACTCTGCTCTATTTTTATTTATAGCTCTTATCACTTTATTTGCATTTGTATTATTTGTTTACTGTTTCTCACCCACTCCTAGAATGTCAGCTCTAGGGGTCAAGATATTCATTCACTTATTCATCTTTTCAGCACATAATATGTATTGGACACTCTGGAGACAGAACAGAGTCCATTATTGAGCACTCCTTCTATAAATATGCATAGTTTTAGATGTTGTGGATTCATTAGTGAATCAAAGATTGAGTCCATGATGGCCCTTTAGGTATACTCTTTGAAGATCATCATTTGCCTGCATTTATGACTCAAAGTAATTCTTACTAGTTCTGTAAGGGGCAAAGAAAAGGATATTAACTCCAGGTCATTTATAATAGCAGAAAGTTGGAGGAACTCCAGAGGACTACAAGATGGATAATGGATAGATAAAATACAGTGGATGGACATTATGAACACCTATGCCATAGTTAGAAACAAATTAGTATACAGAGCAATATAAATAGATATCTCTGGCATAGTGCTGAGTAAAAAGAACAAGATATTTAATAAAATAACTTTTATGTGAATTTAAAATATATGTGCACAAGTACCAATGTATTTTTTGTAAAAAGGTAGAAAAAGATATATATTAAATCCATTAGAATGCTGCCATGGGGGGAAGGAAATGAGACTGAAGTCTGAAGAAAAAAACAAGGAAATGAATCAGTGAATGGATAACTGAGCAGGTGAGATATAAAAGAGCAGAACTGAGTGGACCAATGATGCTATTATGTCCTCATTAACTTAATTGACAGCCCAAGTCTTCTCATTTCCAGGGGAAGTAGGCTGTTTGAGCAGTTCCTCATGTGTCACAGTTTTCAGAACCTGTAGCATTCTGGATCATCTCTTCTGAGAGATCATCTCTTCATTCTGTGTCCAGTTTATCTAATATTCAGACAATTTTCCAGATTTCCTACAGCTATATGTGGAGCAATAATTACTAAGATTTAAAATTATGTCCTTGGGAACCTAGAAGATTTTAAATTTGAAAAGAACAATTCCATTGTATTCTGTATTCTACTTACTAAGGCAGGGGAATGGATACTAAATTGTCAAAAAAATTCAGTTAGCTAGATGTTATGAGTTTTCTATATGACTGATATTTTATGGCATTTGACTTAAATAAAAATCACAGAGTACACTCAATAATCATGAGGAACAGTAAAAATGAGTCACATAGTGACCCAGACCACTGAATATTGATGTTTTAGAAGACAGTGTGGTAAAGTGGTTAGGAACAGGGATTGTGGATTCCACCTTCTAATGTCTGAATTCACTTTCTCCAGTTTTTGACCATGTGATTAAACCACCATCCCTTTATTTTTAAAAGAGGGATAATATCCTGGCTTATGCGTTGCTATAAGAATTAAGTGAAATATTTTGTTTAAAGCCCTTAGAACAGTATTTAGTACCTAATGCATACTCAATAAATGCCAGCGTTTTTTTTTTTTATCTCAGTAAAGTAGCACATTCCTTTATATAAGATATACCAGATTCCACTACCATGTCAATTGTTATGTTTGATGTTGAGAGAAAAGACCAAGGGCTAGATTTTTTGTTTGATACTCTTATACTCTAGTGGATACAGTAAATACATACACAAATTTCTGGTGTACAATTTTTAGGAACTCACTATGTACAAATTGCTGGACATAATGGGTTAATTTTGTATGAAGGAGTCACAGAAACTTAGCGGTGGTGACACTTGGAGATAAAACATTCAGCCTTTCATTCAGCAATCATTTGTTAAGAATCTACTTTGTGACAGAGCTTGTAATAAAGGCAAGGAATATAAAATAAATATACATAATTCCTTTATAACATTTCAATTTAGTGAGAGAGGTAGACACATAGAGGTAGACATATCATATGCAGTGATATAAATCCTAATATTTCATGGTAAATATTTTGATAGAAATATGAGTAAAATACTATAGGGTGTCATGTCCTATCATGTCATGTCATGGCACAGCAGGCATCTCCAGAGATGAGGTAATAAGTTAGCTGCATATGGAACAATGAGCAGGATGTGGCAAATAGAGAAAAGCTAAAAGAGACTTCTAAGCTGAAGAAATTATGCCTAACAACCATCAGAAAGATTTGTAAGCATACTAGACTTAAGTCTAGTATGCTTCATAGATCTACCCCTTACAAATTCCTCAGGACCTCTTGTTTGAGTGTGCCTCTTCTATTTTTCCATGTGTTATTCTCTGAGAAGGTAAGAATTGATAGAAAAATGGTGTATTGAAGGTATGGAATTCTGCTCCTGCTGGTGGTCTGGAGACTGTGGGTGGGGCTGGAAAGTTGCCTGCACTACTTCTCATTCTGCCAGGTCTCCATCAACACCATGCCCCCAGTCTGCTTCACTAATTGCCCCAACTCTATTCTTAGATTGCAGGAAGAAGGATCTAATAAGATGCTGCTCTGCATCCCTTTAAGGGTCACTGAGATCCAAATTATGACAAGTGAGGAGCTGCTTGGGATGTGTTACACTTAGGGAGAGCAAAGGACTAGAGTTCTCAGTGGGCTTGCTGCAGAAGAGGCACCAGAGCAGAACCACAAAGTTATAGATGCAATGAAAAGAAGCATTTCTAAACTATCAATCAATCAATCAACATCATCATCCAGATCAACCATGATGAATTTCTATTCACAAACCCTTACCATTCTACAGAGAATATTAAAAATCATTGCACGTAAAGAGGCAGTCAAAGAACTTGTAGCCTCCAGATTTAGAAAAATAGGTATTGGCTATGCCAGGACATTAAAAATGTTAATTTTCTGGATTATTTTTTGTTGTTATATTTTTAGCTTTCTAAAATTTATAATTTTTCATGATTTTGTAGTTATGTAAATTTTTCTCAAGAAAGACCCCGATATCTTCTCCCATTCCGTGGATTACCTCTTTGTTTTTTTGACTGTTTCCTTTGCTGTGCAGAAGCTTCTGATTTTGATGAAGTCCCAAAAGTTTATTTTCGCTTTAGTTTCCTTTGCCTTTGGAGACATATCTTGAAATTGCTGTGGCTGATATTGAAGAGAATACTGCCTATGTTCTTCTCTAGGATTCGGATGGATTCCTGTCTCACATTGAGGTCTTTTAACCATTTTGAGTTTATCTTTGTGTACGGTGTAAGAGAATGGTTGAGTTTCATTCTTCTACATATAGCTGTCCAGTTTTCCCAGCACCTTTTATTGAAGAGACTGTCTTTTTTTCCACTGTATATTTTTTCCTGTTTTGTCGAAGATTAATTGACCATAGAGTTGAGGGTCCATATTTGGGCTCTCTACTCTGTTCCACTGGTCTATGTGTCTGTTTTTATGCCTGTACCATGCTGTCTTGGTGATCACAGCTTTGTAATAAAGCTTGAAATCAGGTAACATGATGCTCCCAGCTTTATTTTTGTTTTTCAACATTTCCTTAGTGATTCGGGGTCTCTTCTGATTCCATACAAATTTTAGGATTATTTGCTCTAGCTCTTTGAAGAATTTTTGATCGGAATGGCATTAAAAGTATAGATTGCTCTAGGCAGTATCGACATTTTAACAATGTTTATTCTTCCGATCCAAGAGCATGGAATGGTCTTCCATCTTTTTGTGTCTTCTTCAATTTCTTTCATGAGTGTTCTGTAGTTCCTCAAGTCCAGATCCTTTACCTCGTTAGTTAGGTTTATTCCCAGGTATCTTATGGTTCTTGGTGCTATAGTAAATGGAATCGATTCTCTAATTTCCCTTTCTGTATTTTCATTGTTAGTGAATAAGAAAGCCACTGATTTCTGCACATTGACTTTGTATCCTGCCACGTTGCTGAATTGCTGTATGAGTTCTAGTAATTTGGGGGTGGACTCTTTTGGGTTTTCCATATAAAGAATCATGTCATCTGCGAAGAGAGAGAGTTTGACTTCTTCACTGCCCATTTGGATACCTTTTATTTCTCTTTGTTGTCTGATTGCTGTTGCTAGGACTTCTAATACTATGTTGAACAAGAGTGGTGAAAGTGGGCATCCTTGTCTTGTTCCTGATCTCAAAGGGAAGGCTGCAAGCTTTTTCCCATTGAGGATGATATTTGCTGTGGGTCTTTCATAGATAGATTTGATAAGGTTCAGAATGTTCCCACTATCCCTATACTTTGAAGTGTTTTAATCAGGAATGGATGCTGGATTTTGTCAAATGCTTTTTCTGCATCGATTGAGAGGACCATGTGGTTCTTCTCTCTTCTCATATTAATTTGTTGTATCACATTGATTGATTTGCGAATGTTGAACCAACTTTGTAGCCCAGGGATGAATCCCACCTGATCATGGTGGATAATCTTTTTAATGTGCTGTTGGATCCTGTTTGCTAGGATCTTGTTGAGAATCTTTGCAAATGACAGTACAGACAAAAGGTTGATATCCAGGATCTATAATGAACTCCTCAAACTCAACACACACAAAACAGGCAAACATATAAAAAAAATGGATGAAGATACGAACAGACACTTCTCCAATCAAGACATGCAAATGGCTATCAGACACATGAAAAAATGTTCATCATCACTAGCCCTCAGGGAGATTCAAATTAAAACCACATTGAGATATCACCTTACACCAGTTACAATGGCTAAAATTAACAAAACAGGAAACAATATGTGTTAGAGAGGATGTGGAGAATGGGGAACCCTCTTACACTGTTGATGGGAATGCAAGTTGGTGCAGCCTCTTTGGAGAACAGTGTGGAGATTCCTCAAGAAATTAAAAATAGAACTTCTCTATGACCCTGCAATTGCACTAGTGGGTATTTACCCCAAAGATACAGATGTGAAAAGAAGGGCCATCTGTACTCCAATGTTTATAGCAGCAATGGCCACGGTTGCCAAACTATGGAAAGAACCAAGATGCCCTTCAATGGACGAATGGATAAGAAAGATGTGGTCCATATACACTATGGAGTATTATGCCTCCATCAGAAAGGATGAATACCCAATTTTTGTGGCAACATGGACGGGGCTGGAAGAGATTACGCTGAGTGAAATAAGTCAAGCAGAGAGAGTCAATTATCATATGGTTTCACTTATTTTTGGAGCATAACAAATAGCATGGAGGACAAGGGGTGTTAGAGAGGAGAAGGGAGTTGGGTTAAATTGGAAGGGGAGGTGAATCATGAGAGACTATGGACTCTGAAAAACAATCTGAGGGGTTTGAAGTGGCAGGGGGGTGGGAGGTTGGGGTACCAGGTGGTGGGTATTATAGAGGGCATGGATTGCATGGAGCACTGGGTGTGGTGAAAAAATAATGAATACTGTTTTTCTGAAAATAAATAAATCAATTTAATAAAAAAAAAAAGATCCTGATATTTGCATAAATGTCTGCTCTCACAAAAAATAGATTCCTCCTTGATTTATAAGATAAAATATTTTTTTCTATTGAAGTTTCCTTCCTTTGCTCCATGTTGTTTTTAACCAAAAGTTCTATATGAAGGACGATAGCTATATGTATGTAGATGTGAACACATACACAAATACATACATACTCTTAAAATTTATTAATAGCTGGGCAAAGGCATCTTCTATGGTACTACTTAAGTACTCTCTAGCAGAATCTTGTTTGGGGGATATAGCATAGGCTACAGGTAGGGCCTCCTGCTTGTTTTGTTGTTGTTGTTGTTGTTTTATTTTTCTTTTCCTTTTTGAATCTGACATTGTTGTTTCTGTAAACCAGGGTCCAACTTAGCCTACCCATATAATTGCCAGTGCAGAGAAAATGAAACACAAGACCTTGCTGTGTCTAAAGGCAGAATAGCAAAGGAATAACCATTTTATATAATGAATTCACTCACTAGTAAATATGGCCCAATCACTGTTCCAGACTCTGATTAGTCCAAATTTCCAAAGCTTCTTTTCCCATGGTCAAAGTTTCTTTTCCCATGGCCAATTGTGTTCGATGAAGGAAGATGGGCAGAGGCAGACATCCTTATTCAGAAAAAGGCAATTTTGAAGGATCCTATGTGATAAACTTGATTTTATATTATTCACAATTAAGAGCAACTGTAGGTTTTTAAAAGATTAAACTCAGCTGCCTAGACTTATTTTTGAGGAAAGTGACTCTGGAATAGGTGAATAAATATAAATGTGAGAGGTTCTATTCAGAGACATAGTTGCCACATTTCAGGTAAAAGATTGTGAAGACCTAGGCAAAGACAATGCCAAAGTGAATGGGGAAGTGTCTAGATTTCAAAGATATTCCTAAATGATATTTGAAGGTAGTAGATGACTTGCTTGATTCTGGGACTGAAGAATTAACCTAGGGTTGGTTTATTTTCTAGGCTTCTGGTTTTGGAGAGTGGATAACTTGTAATATTGTTTGGAGCAAATGAAATTCAGAAAATTGGGTTTATGGGAAAAATAATGAGTTCATTAGGTAGATAGAAATTTGGATCTTGAGCTTGGGTGAGATGTTAGGGCTGGAAATAAAGTTGTAGGTGTTGTCCACAAGTGTAGTTGAATCCATGTAAAAGGAGAAGGTATATAAGGAGAAGAGTTAGAAAACAAATGGAAATTTCTGAAAGAAAAGAATAATTAAAGCAGGAAAGGAAATAAAGCCCGTGAATAAAAATGAGGAACTTTTACAGAAGTTGGAACCAAGAAACGTGTAACCTGAAGACTAAGGGAAAAGAAAATATCATAAGGTGGAGAATGGCCAGTTTGAAGAGTTTTAAATAGGTATGGAATATAATCAATTTTCCTTTTAGAAATTGAAACAAGTTAAACAAAACTTGAAGCAGGAAAATCAGCTTGAAATTATCGTCATACTTTGAAAGAAAGGGAGATGCCCTCAACTAAACAAAAGAAGTAGAGATACAAAGAGAAGAAAGAGACATTTAGAAATCACTTTGGCAGAAATTGATAGGACTGACATGAGGAGTGGAGGAAGCAGAAGTCATGACTGATTCTGAGGTTTCTATCTTTATGAATGGTGGTGCTATTACCTGAGATGGGGAATGACAGGGAAACTGGTTTGGGGAAATTTGGGGGAAGGTAATGAATCTTAATTTGAATTTGTTGATTGCAACATACCTTAAGACATAAATTTTAAGAGTATGTATATATTTGTATGTGTGTTCATATATACATACATATGGCTATTGTCCTTCATATAGTCCTTTTGGTTAACATATAGTCCTTTTGAATAACATCATTATTCAACATATTCAGATGTCCTGTATAGGTCTAGAACTTAGGAAGGAGTTTTGAGTAGGAGTTAGAGTGCAGAGTGGGAGAACCATAGGTTCCAAGTTAAGCCATGGGGAGACTGAGATTGCATAGTAAGTGTACATGAGTATGAGAAAAAGTGCTTAGAACAGATGACTGATGACGTTGTGACAGAAGCAAAGTCAATAAGTGTCCTAAATAAAAATTTTGCTCAATATCTTCATGAAGGTAACCAGCAAATTTATAATGAGAAAGTAAATTCACACTAAGCATTTGGCTTGGGATGTGTGATGTTTATTAACATGTAAACTAGATTAAAGGAGAAAAAAGAACATGGATGTAAAAATGTTCTAGAATTGGATTCAAATCTTGGTCCTGCCAATTATATCTTGTGGGACTTTGCATAAAGTAGGTACTCA
Source organism: Mustela lutreola (assembly GCF_030435805.1). NCBI lineage: Eukaryota > Metazoa > Chordata > Mammalia > Carnivora > Mustelidae > Mustela > Mustela lutreola. The sequence continues at coordinate 56,589,867 of NC_081299.1, forward strand.
ATAATGTTAATTATCCAACTATCCCATTTCTCACTCTCTCATCCTTCTCTTGCTCTCTTCTTTCTCTTCATTCTTTCCCTATTGTGGGATCAACCATTTGATATAAAACTGCTGGCCTTAAAAATTTGCACTCAAGGGGCGCCTGGGTGTTTCAGTAGGTTAAGCCTCTGCCTTCAGCTCGGGTCATGATCTCGGGGTCCTGGGATCGAGCCCTGCATTGGGCTCTCTGCTCGGCGGGGAGCCTGCTTCCCTCTCTCTCTCTGTCTGCCTCTGCCTGCTTGTGATCTCTCTGTCAAACAAATAAAATTGAAAAAAAAAGAAAAAAAATTTGCACTCAAAATACAAGGGTTGTATAATATATTGATAAGGATGGTTTCCTTATGTGTAACTTAAGTATACCTTCTTTTATGTATTAAGTATACATACCATTAAGTATATAATGATATAATTTAAAGCAACTATCCTGGTACCCAGCAAAACAGCACTCATTTGAAAATATCCATTGAGCAATTTCTCTTTCTGAGATGAGTTACCTATACTCCAAGGAGAAACTCAAAAGAGAAAGAGAAGAGAGAGAGGGAGGGAGGGAATCTTGCCTAACAATGTTAATTCAAGCTAAGTAATTTCTACTTCTTTTCTTTCAAAATAAAGACAATTAAGAAATTCTTTGTCTATAGACATAGAGTTATTGAAGGAGCTAATGAGGGTTTTAGAGATATGGAATATGGTATTTTCCCTTTCTTTTGTAGCAGAATCTTCCTCCCACAAATGATACTTTATACACATAAAAAAGTTAACAAAATTAACAGAGTTTTCTCAGATTGATATAGGGGTAGGATTCTCTGAGCCCTGCTTTCTCAGTCTCCCCTAATTCCCTTTTTCAGTTGGTCCCTGAGGTACCATAGCACCATTCTGAAATTCTGGGACTCAGTGGAATAGAGTTTCTAATCACAGCTTTAATCCAACTCTCTTATTTAATGAAGGGGAAACTGAGTCAAATGGTGAGGAGGCATGGGGTGTAAGTAGGTTTCTCCATGTCCTGGTAGTGTAATGGCAGTGTTGTCTTGACTTCTCTTCTGGGCTTTTTTTGGAGGGGCCTTTTTTAAAGTCTGTATTTTAAGCAAATCATCATCTTCCCACTTTATTTTTGCATCTATTGTTCTATAAAAATAAGAAAAAATTCAGAGTGTGTTACTCCAACCTCTCTGTCTCTAGGCAGAGTCCCAGAAGTTTGACAGCTGCATGAGAAAATATATAAAGCATTTCATTCTGAGGACTGACTAGCTGCCTGCCAAATTTGATTAAATGGGAGTGGTAGTTGGCCAGGGAGTTGGGACTGAATGAGTGGATTCCTTGAGGGCAGCCAAGAAACAGAAGTCTCCCATGTGGATATGCAGCATGGATTCCCACTGGGACTGAAATGCACGTCCAGGAGCCAGGACTTAATGACCACACATTCATCTCTGGTGCTTACATGAGGTGGCCTATGCAGTGCTTTCTGAAGACAACATAGGATTTTACATGGCAAGAGGGCTGAGAGGGCTAAGTTCTATCATGGCCAGGAGGGCATCAAAAATAATTAGGGGATGATGAGGAGGGCATTTACTAGTTTTAGGAGGAGGCAAATCTAATCAATGCCTTTTCCAAGTCAAAGTCTTGCTGAGGCTTTACCTCAGTGGAATATTCAACTAATTTAAAATCATTTTCATAAACATTTTCTGAGCCCCTACTATGTCCAAAAAGTTGTTTGGTGAGCTTTAGATAATCAAAGTAACTTACTTACCTCAATAATTTTATATCAAGGGCGCCTGGGTGGCTCAGTTGGTTGGGCAACTGTCTTTGACTCAGGTCATGATCCTGGAGTCCCAGAATTCAATCCCGTTTTGGGCTCCCAGTTCCGTGGGGAGTCTGCTTCTCCCTCTGACCTTGCCCCTCTCATGTTCTCTCTCACTCTCTCTCTCAAATAAATAAATAAAATCTTAAAGAGAATTTATATCAAAAAGACATGAAATCACTATCTCTATTAGAAAATTTCTGCCCTTCTAAGTTCATTGCAGCACTAGTCACAAAGAGCAAGATATGGAAACATGTCTTGTGTCTCTAAATACATGAATGGATAAAGAAAATGTGATACTTGTGTGTGTATACACACACAGAACAGTATTATTCAACCATTAAAGGGAAATCTTGCAATTTGGGACAATATAGATGAAACTTGAGGGCATTATACTAAGTGAAATAAGATAAAGAAAGACAAATACTGTATGGCCTTAATTATATATGGAAACTAAAAACATTCAACTCATAGAAACAGAGAGTAGAACAATAGTTGCCAGGAGTTGAGGGGTGGGGGAAATGGAGAGATGCTGGCAGAAGGTATGAACTTTCAGTTATCAGAAGAGTAAGTTCTGGGGATCTAAGGTACAGCATGGTGACTATAGATAACATCTTATATTGTATACTTGAAAATTGATATGGGAGTAGAGCTTTAATGTTCTCATCACAACAACAACAAAATTATGCAAGGTGAAACATGTATTAATTTAATCTTATTGTAAACATTTTGAAATATATGTATCAAATCATTACATTGTATACTTTAAGCTTACATAATATTGTATGTCAAGTATATCTCACAAATTTGGAAAAAAAAAGAATTATAATAGTGAGAGAAATAGGCGTGTGTGTGTGTGTGTGTGTGTGTGTGTGTATGTGTATGTGTATAGACTTAACAGCTCACTCATCTTCATAGTCTAGCAAGGTGCTTAGCTTAGTGTATGTATTTGTTGAACACATTTATAGTCCATCAAGGAAAAGGATTTAAAGCAATTGCAATGTGCTAAATAAGTATATTAGTAGGGTGGAAAAACAGGACTAGAATTAAAAGAATAATTTTATAATTTTCTTCTGCAAAGAGAATTGCAGTAAATTGGTTCAAGTCATGGATCTACCACTTATTACTTGTGTGAACATTTGTAATTATTTAACCTCTTTATGTTTCAGTCTTCTCTATAAAATGGTGATAATAACAGTGTCTACCTCATGGATTTTTGTAGGACTTAAATGACGACTTTTAATACATATCAAAATAGTAACTTGTCAATAAAGTTCCTATATTTTGCTTTGCTTTTTGGGAAATTTCTTTCACATTATCTTCCTACTGTTTTTGTGGAGTTTTAGATTATTATTGTTTCTCAGTGGTACTGTTTAACCTCAAAGGGCTCTTTTTGGTCTTATAAGTGTTTCTTTTGCTTTTTTGTAACTTACTTCATTAATGCAATTATAATTTATCTGCATATAGTAAGGGTCTTCTATTCATAATCCATTTTAGTTTCTTGTATTTACATAGATTGTGATTCTTCTAGGTTTTTTTAAAAATCATTTTGTTCTAGTGATTATCATTCAAATTAGAGTATTAACTTTCAAAAATGTTTGACTCTGACTCTCAATAAAATCACTTTTTACATCAATATCAAATATTTATCTCACAGACACAGACAACAAATACATTTATTCACAAACCATCCAAGATTAGCAATTTATGTAATATAATAGTGCTTATTTTTACTGTGGCAACTATTGTACATCTGATAATCTATGAATTAAAAAGCAGGTAGAGGGCTCTAAGTGTGCACATTGGCATTATTCACCAGAACTTTCAGTAAACTGACCTAGCAAGCCCATCCAGTTGATGATACTTCAATATTAATATTGTTAAGTCTTTTTCTTAGGCTGGGCACTTTACTAGGGATTTTGCTAGCAGTTTCCTTTCTGGAGGATAAGGTGTAGATACTGCTGCCAGCATGGGGAGGGGTGCTCAGGATCTCAGCATCCAAATGCATGTTCATTTCCTCTTTTCAATGCAATATATCAAACCCCAATTCTATCTGGTTAGATTACAAAGATTCTGTTGTTCAATTTCTAGAAAATAAACCAGTTTTTTGCCAGGGGAAGGGAGAAGTAATTGTCTGATTGCATGGATGCTGTAAGGGATCTGATTTTTATAATTGATTTCTAAACAGACTTTCAACCATTCTTCCTAATTTAGCCCCTGTTTACCCCCTCTTTTAGAGTACTAAAGCTGCCAATTCCTGAGTCTTTTGAAAATTCTGGAGGCCCAAGTTGATTAGGTTCTCATCTCATCCCTATCATCCTGTGACTCACATTCTCAGATCTCCTGAATTATTTACCCTTCATTCATCTTCTGTTTAAATTCCATAATTTTGGGGGTACCTGGGTGGCTCAGTCCATTGATTATCTGACTCTTGGTTTCAGCTCAGGTCATGATCTTCTGGGTCATGAGACTGAGGCCAAAGTAGAACTCTGCATTCCTCTCCCTCTGGCCCTCTTCGGCTTGCTCTCTTTCGTTATTTCTTGTAAGTAAGTAAGTAAGTAAATAAATAAATAAATATCTTAAAAGAATAACTCTGTAATGGTTTTTGCTGATGTCCTTTCCACTTTTCTTTTCCTTTTTTGTATTTATTCCCTCAAAATACCCTTTATTGTGGGTTCAGTAGAGTTTTAGAAGGTGGTAAAGGACCATGTACCTTCAATTCATCATCTCTATTTGGAAATCCTGGATTCATTTTCCATCTCTATACCTTAGTAGCTGTGTGTCTTTGAACAAGAACATGAAAATATTAAGAGCCTATAAAATAGTTTTGGTTTTTTTTTTTTTTTTTTTGTACATGAAAAGCACCTTGCAGTTCCTGAAAACTGAGAAGCAGAGGTGATATTCAAAATTTTAATGAATGTTACAGACTGGACATTGACTACCTAGGTTCTCCATGAATTTTGCTTCCTTTATTTCCAGAATATTAGGGTCTCAGGAGTAAGAAGTCTATTTCATATTTTGTATTTCTTTCCTTTTATGCATGGTCCAATATTAGGAGTCAAATACTTGCATGGATCTTGCAGATATATGGCTTTTCACTAATACTTCCTGATAATTCCTATAAATTTATAGTTTAGAAAACCATTATTCTTTTTTGAATTAATTATTTTGGCGAGAGAAAGAGCAAAGTTGGGGGGGTAGTAGGGGAATAGAGGGAGACAGAGCGAGAGACTTTTAAGGAGGCTCCATGCCCAGTGTGAGCCAGACTTAGGGCTTGATCTCCTGATGGTGAGATTATGACCTGAGCTGAAATCAGGAGTTGGACACTTAACTGAGAGACCACCCATGAGCTCCTAAAAAACGTTATTCTAATTCAGTTTGTAGTCTGTTACCCTTGTTGTGATTAAAAAAATCTCCAATCTCCTACCCTGCTACATCATTAGGTTGGGGTTGTGGTAACTCAGGTTGGGGTAACTCAGCTGGAAAGCAAAGCAAACATTTTGGGACCACTGATTTTTTTCTCCCCAACCAGAGATCTGAGAGTAAGAATCTCTTTTGGTTGGGGTAGATGAAGATCACTCTTCCAGTTGAATTAAGGTGGATGAATTTGATTGGAGAAAATGTGACCACTCCTGCTTTTCCATAAAGAGTGTAATCTTGAGTGTATTACCATATGATTTTACTTAATGTGGAATTTAAGAAACAAAACAGATGAACCTAGGGAGAAAAAAAAGAGAATGAGGCAAATCATAAAACAGTCTTAACTATAAAGAACAACCTGAGGGTTGTTGGAGGGGAGGTAGGTGAGAGGATGGGCTAAATGGTTGATGGGCATTAAGGAGGGCACTTGTGAATGAGCACTGGGTGTTATATGTAATGATAGATCTCTAAATCCTCCTGAAACTAATATTACATTATATATTAACTAACTGGAATTTAAATAAAAACTTGAAACACACAAACAAGTGTAAGTTTGGAAAAGGTATTAATAAAAGTAAGAAAGAAAACGATCTCAGTCAATGCAGTCTTCTGCACTATGGCTTTAAGCTTTTCCTTGCAATGTTTTTCTGGGTAGAGCAGAACACTATATCCCCTTTAAGAGGTACTTTCTGGTCTAGTTATGTTTTTCTTTTTCTTTACCACACTCACAATTGTACAAGTACCTTATGCAATTTCAGTGAATTGTTGCCCGGCATAGATCGATACCAGTTCCAGTACTGACAATTTCTCAAAACGCATAACCCTTTAAAGCCACCATGTGAACAATTCCATAGAATCCTTTTTTAAGGCTCTCTTGAAACTTAAGTACTCTGTGGGGATGGCGTATAATCGATTTTCTACAGCAAATTGACCCCCTTAGATCTTGGGCAAGTGTGAGAGCTTGCCATAATAAGGTGAAATGGGAACCCTTAGGATAAATGGTTGTGGGTGAAGGAGAAATTTCATAGGTGCTGATCTAAACTGGAAAATGCTAATTCACCCTCCCCAACAGACTGTTCATGGAAAATTTCATAGTGGTGAAAGAGAGAACCAAAGTTCATGAATTCTTTCCTTTGCTGAAAACTCTAGAGCCTTTAACTCATATTTTTTTTTTTTTTTTAGTATTTTTCCCTCAAGATAGAAAAAGAACCTTCCTAAATATGCTGATCATATTTTTAAAGAAAATATGAGATTTTTTTTTTATTATAAGAAGAGTACATGCTCATAATCAAATTGTAAAGCCCAAAAGAAGCAGGGACATCCCCATCCTGCCATGTTGTTAACTTACTGAAATAATTATTGTTTGTATCTGTGTGGATTTTTTTTTTTTAAAGATTTTATTTATTTATTTTACAGAGAGTGATCACAAGTAGACAGAGAGGCAGGCAGAGAGAGAGAGAGAGAGGGAAGCAGGCTCCCCGCTGAGCAGAGCCCGATGTGGGACTCGATCCCGGGATCCTGGGATCATGACCTGAGCCGAAGGCAGCGGCTTAACCCACTGAGCCACCCAGGCGCCCCTGGATTTTTTTTTCTTTTTTGGTCTTTTTCTCCCCTGATATGAATTTTTGAATATTTGAAAAGAATGTAGTTGTAATTTTACAGTTTCTAGAATTTAATTGCTTGCTTTCCCCTACTGACCATACCATAGGAACATTTTTAATGGTATTGTAGATTAATTATGAATGTCATATTTAATTAATATTGAGCTATAGCTCAATATACTATTGAGTAGATAATTTCATTATCTTTTACTATAGAATATTTAAGTTAATTCCAATTATTTCAAGTTTAGAATACAATAAAGTAGCATTTCATAATTGTGTGGAATAAGAAGACCATCCCCACACCATCCCCCCCCAAGATGGGGAATTATGTTAGAGCCCACTTCTTAACTTATTTCTAAATAAATTCCAGATGGATTAATAATTTAATATATAAAATGGTATCATAAAAGGGTTAGAGAATCTTAGGGTGAATTTTGATATAATCTTGACATAGAATGGCCTTTCTAAGCAAGAAAATACTGAAGAAACCATAAGAGAAATAATTGGTAGATTAAAAGGAAAAATGACAAACTACATAAAACTATATAAAAATCTCTTTAGAAATCAATATTAAGGCAAAAAAAGGTATAAAAATCGTTTACATTTCATGTATAATAATTCATAAAAATATGGCATACTTATTTGAAATATTTATATGCTCTAGTAATAAAAGATATGTAAATTAAGATAATGAAATTTCATTTCTTTTCTCATAATTACAAAGTTTAAAGTGGTTAGAACTCCCCATGTTATCATGACTTAGGGGAAATAGGCACTTTCAAGCACAGAGTGAGATTGTGAATTGGTACAACTTCCTTGGAAGATATTTTGATACTTTGATAATATATTCAAAGACCCTAAATATCCAGCACTTTCAAGAAATTCTTAGAAATTTTTGAGCCTTATCTTCTGGGCAGTATAATTCAAGGAATTTTTGGAGGAAAGATGAAATTAAATAGATATCCATAGACATGTGTGCATAAATACTCATCTTGGTGTCTGTATAATCATGAACAACTGAAAGCAACTGAATTGTTCAAAACACTGTGTTGTTAAAAATATTTTGGCTTGACCATACAGTACAAAACCATGTGGTTCCTAAATAAAATGATGTAAATTTATATATAGTGTTACAAAGTTGAGGACAATCATTGTCTACTAAATGCAAAAAGCATTACTGAAGAAAACATATGTTATTCTATGTTTCTGTTGTTTTGCATCCATTTGTGTTTCTGATTACCTGTGGGAAAATCTGGAAGAAAAAACAAGAAAATGTTAACAGTGATTACTTCCGGAGAATGAGAGTCATGTACCTCCCCCAATCTATATTACCTATTATTTGTCTTATTAGAATCATGTACTTCTTAGTACTTTTTTGAATAATAGAAATATATAAGTAATATTTTGATGAATATTTAAGTCCTTGTGTTCTTAAATGCATTTATCATTTTAACTTAGGATAAGTAACAAATATGGAGGTCATTCTAAAGGATGTGAATTTTTTTTTTCAAAGATTTTATTTGTTTGAGAGAGAGAAAATGAGAGAGAATGAGCAGGGAGAGTAGGAGAGTGGGAGAGGGAGAAGCAGGCTTCCCACTGAGCAGGTAGCCAGATTCAGGGCTGGATCCCTGGACTCTGGGATCATGACCAGAACCAAAGGTAGACTCTTAAATGACTGAGCCACCCAGATGCCCCAAGGATGTGAATATTTTTGAAACTCTTCACATATCTTGCAAATTGCCTTGTATCAACATAAGACCCATGGGCATTAACATATCAGTGGCATTTTCACTATACTCTTACCTCCACTGAAAAAGTCTTACTTATAGGAGTACATTAAAATTTTAAAGAGTTGCTAATCAATTGAATTTTCACTATGAATTTCTTTCTTTGAGGGTATTTTTGTTGTTGTTGTTTCTGAGTTTCTTCTTCTTTTTTTATTAACATATAATATATTATTAGCCCCTGGGATACAAGTCTGTGAATCACCAGGTTTACATACTTCACAGCACTCACCATATCACATACCCTCCCCAATGTCCATAACCCAACCACCCTCTCCTACCCCCACATCCCCTCAGGAACCCTCAGTTTGTTTTGTGAGATTAAGAGTCTCTTATGGTTTGTTTCCCTCCTGATCCCATCTTGTTTCATTTTTTTCCTTCTCTACCCCCCAGATCCTCCCATTGTTTCTCAAATTCTTCACATCAGGGAGATCATTTGATAATTGTCTTTCTCTGATTGACTTATTTCACTAGCATAATACCCTCTCGTTCCATCCAGTGTTTTGCAAATGGCAAGATTTCATTTCTTTTGATGGCCGCATAGTATTCCATTGTATATATATACACACCACTTCTTCTTTATCTATTCATCTGTTGATGGACATTTAGGTTCTTTCCACAGTCTGGTTATTGTGGACATTGTTGCTTTAAACATTTGAGTGCACATGCCCCTTCAGATCACTACGTTGTATCTTTAGGGTAAATACCCAATAGTGTGATTTCTGGGCTATAGGTAAACTCTATTTTCAACTTTTTGAGGAACCTCCATGCTGTTTTCCAGAGTGGTTGCACTAGCTTGCATTCCCACCAACAGTGTAGGAGGGTTCCCCTTTCTTAGCATCCTTGCCAGCATCTGTCATTTCCTGACTTGTTGATTTTAGCCATTCTGACTGGTGTGAGGTGATATCTCATTGTGGTTTTGATTTGTATTTCCCTGATGCTGAGTGATGTGGAGCACCTTTTCATGTGTCTGTTGGCCATCTGGATGTCTTCTTTGCAGAAATGTCTGCTCATATCCTCTGCCCAGTTCTTGATTGGATTATTTGTTCTTTGGGTATTGAGTTTGATAAGTTATTCATAGATTTGGGGTACTAGCCCTTTATATGATATGTCATTTGCAAATATCTTCTCCCATTCTGCCAGTTGTCTTTGGTTTTGTTGACTTTTTCCTTTGCATTGATTTTAAATCCTGACACTTTACTGAATTCCTGTACAAGTTCTAGCAGATTTGGAGTGAAGTCTTTTGGGTTTCCCACATAAACTATCATATCATCTGCAAAGAGTGATAGTTTGACTTCTTCTTTGCTTATTTGGATGCCTTTAATTTCTTTTTGTTGTCTGATTGCTGAGGCTAGGACTTCTAGTACTATGTTAAATAGCCGTGTTAGTAATGGACATCCCTCTCAGTTTTTCTCCACTGAGGATGATATTCGCTGTGGGTTTCTCATGAATGGCTTTGATGATATTGAGGTATGTACCCTCTATCCCTACACTTGGAAGAATTTCAATCAAGAAAGGATGCTGTACTTTGTCAAATGCTTTTTCAGCATCTATTGAGAGTATCATATGGTTTTTGTTCTTTCTTTTATTAATGTACTGTATCACATTGATTGATTTGTAGATGTTGAACCACCCTTGCAGCCCAGGAATAAATCCCTCTTGGTCGTGGTAAATAATCCTTTTAATGTCCTGTTGGATCCTATTGACTAGTATTTTGGTGAGAATTTTCACATCTGTGTTCATCAAGGATATTGGTCTATACTTATCTTTTTAGTGGGGTCTTTGTCTGGTTTTGGGATCAAGGTAATGCTGGTCTCATAAAATGAGTTTGGAGGTTTTCCTTCCATTTTTGTTTTTTGGAACAGTTCCAAGAGCATAGGAATTAATTCTTTAAATGTTTGTTAGAATTCCCCTGGGAAGCCGTCTGGCCCAGGGCTCTTGTTTGTTGGGAGATTTTTGAGGACTGCTTCAATCTCCTTACTGGTTATGGGTCTGTTCAGGTTTTCCATTTCTTCATGGTTCAGTTGTGGTAGTTTATATGTCTCTAGGAATGCATCCATTTCTTCCAGATTGTCCAATTTGCTGACGTATAGTTGCTTATAATATGTTTGTATAATTGTTTGTATTTCTTTGGTGTTGGTTGTGATCTCTCCTCTTTTATTCATGATTTTATTTATTTGGGTCCTTTCTCTTTTCTTTTTGATAAGTCTGGACTTATCAAAGATCTTTTGATAAGTCTTTGATAAGAGGTTTATCCATCTTATTAATTTTTTCAAAGAACCAGCTCCTAGTTTTGTTGATCTGTTCTACTGTTTTTTGGGTTTCTATTTCATTGATTTCTGCTCTCATCTTTATTATTTCTCTTCTCCTGCTGGGTTTAGGCTTTCTTTACTGCTCTTTTCCAGCTCCTTTAGGGTTAGGTTGTTTACTTGAGACCTTTCTTCTTTCTTGATAAAGACTTGTATTGTTATATATTTTCCTCTCAGGACTGTCTTTGCTGTGTCCCACAGATTTTGAATAGTTGTGTTTTCATTATCACTTGTTTCCATGCATTTTTTCAATTCGTCTTTAATTTCCTGGTTGACCCATTCATTCTTTAGTAGGATGCTGTTTAGCCTCCATGTATCTGAGTTCTTTCCAAATTTCCTCTTGTGATTGAGTTCTAGCTTCAGAACATTGTGGTCTGAAAATATGCAGGGAATGATCCCAATCTTTTGGAACCAGCTGAGACCTGATTAGTGACCCAGGATGTGGTGTATTCTGGAGAATGTTCCATGTGCACTAGAGAAGAATGTGTATTCTGTTGCTTTGGGATGGAATGTTCTGAATATATCTGTGATGTCTACGTGGTCCAGTGTGTCATTTAAGCCTTTATTTCCTTGTTGATCTTTTGCTTAGATGATCTGTCCATTTCAGTGAGGGGGCTGTTAATGTCCCCTACTATTATTGTGTTATTGTTGATGTGTTTCTTTGGTTTTCTTATTAATTCATTTATATAGGTGGCTGCTCCCATGTTAGGAGCATAGATATTTAAAATTGCTAGATCTTCTTGTTGGACAGACCCTTTGAGTGTGATACAGTGCCCTTCCTTATCTCTTATTATGGTCTTTGGATTAAAATCTAATTTATCTGATATAAAGATTGCCATCCAAGTTTTTCTTTTGATGTCCATCAGCATGGTAAATTGTTTTCCCTGCCTCACTTTAAATCTGGAGGTGTCTTTGGGTCTAAAATAAGTTTCTTAAAGACAGCATATTGATGGATTTTGTTTGTTTTATCCATTCTGATACCCTTGTCTTTTGATTGGGGGCATTTAGCCCATTTACATTCAAGGTAACTATTGAGAGATATGAATTTAGTGCCCTTGTATTGCCTGACTGTTACTGTATGTTTTCTCTCTTCCTTTCTGGTCTACTACTTTTAGGCTCTCTCATTGCTTATAGGACCCCTTTTAATATTTCCTATAGAGCGGCTCTGGTGTTTACAAATTCTTTTAGTTTTTGTTTTTCCTGGAAGTTTTTTATCTCTCCTTCTATTTTCAATGATAACCTAGCTGGATATAGTATTCTTGCCTGCATGTTTTTCTCATTTAGTGCTCTGAATATATCATGCCAGTTCTTTCTGGCCTGCCAAGTCTCTGTGGATAAGTCTGCTGCCAATCTAATATTTTTATCAGTGTATGTTACAGACTTTTTTGTCCCGGGCTGCTTTCAGGATTTTCTCTTTGTCGCTAAGACTTGTAAGTTTTACTTTTAGATGAATAGTATGTGGGTGTGGACCTATTCTTATTGATTTTGAGGGGGGTTCTCTATGTCTTCTGGATTTTGATGTTTGTTTCCTGTACCATATTAGGTAATAGGGAAATTCTCTATTATGATTTGCTCATACCTTCTGCCCCCCCTCTTTCTTCTTCTTCTGGAATTCCAGTTATTCTAATATTGTTATTCTTATGGTATCACTTATCTCTTGAATTCTCCCCTCCTGGTCCAGTAGTTGTCTCTCTTTTGCCCAGCTTCCTTTTTCTCCATCATTTAGTCTTCTATATCACAAATTCTCTCTTTTATCTCATTTATCCTAGTAGTAAGAGCCTCCATGTTTGATTGCATCTCATTATTATTTTTTTTTTTCAGCTGGGCTAGATTTTGCATCTTTTATTTCTCCAGAAAGCGCTTTTATTTCTCCAGACAGGGTTTCTCTAATATCTTCCATGCCTTTTTCAGCTAGCACTTGAGAATCCTCATCCTGAACTCTAGATATGACATATTACCAATATCTGTATTGATTAAGTCCCTAGAATTTGCTACTGCCTCTTGTTCTTTTTTCTGTGTGAGTTTTTCTGCTTTGTCATTTTATCCAGACAAGAATATATGAATGAGAGAATAAAATACTAAGAGAGTGGCAAAGACCCCAGAATAATGTGCCTTAACCAAATCAGTAGAGATCCTAAATTGTGGGGAGAGGAAAGAAGGTAAAAAGAAGTTAAAAATTAAAAGAAAATTTAAAATAATTAAGAAAAATATGTGTATATTAGACTGGTGAATAGAACAGAGCCACCCACTTGATTTTGGGTATATTTTGGTTTCTTACAAGAATTATACATATATATATATATATGTATACATACACACACACACAAATAAAGGTAAACACGAAGGGATGGAATATGACTGTGATGATGAAAATTAAAAAAAAAATCTAAGAAGTTCATTAAGATAAGTTGGTTGGGGGCGCCTGGGTGGCTCAGTGGGTTAAAGCCTCTGCCTTTGGCTCAGGTCATGATCCCAGGGGCCTGGCATCGAGTCCCGCATCGGGCTCTCTGCTCACCAGGGAGCCTGCTTCCCTTCCTCTTTCTCTCTGCCTGCCTCTCTGCCTATGAAATGCCAATAGAGTATTACCCCCACCTTAAAAGACCACCAGAGACGTGAGTCAAAGCCAATCAGCAAGGGTTGTTTATTGCAGGTTCGAACCTGGACCTCTGCGCCGCTCGTTGCCGATAACGCCGGGAGGTCTGGAGCTGGGTCAGTGCAGGATTTTTATAGAGAGATACAAACAAGTTTCGGGTGGGGCTGAGCTGATTGATTGATAGTTTGAACAGGCATACTTGGCATCAATGGATTGGGTCAGGGGACCCGCGTGCGAAAGCAGACAAAGCAATCTTACAGAAGCAGAACTGGCCGGTTAGCCCACGCATGCAAAAAAAGCACTATCAGGATATTGAAGGCCTGGTTACTATCAAGTAAAGACAATTGGGAGTCTCCTGGTGGAATGTTACATTCCTGCTATCAAGCATCCTTTTTAATGAGATTTAGGTTTAGAAGAAATTTAACTTTATTTACTTTTCCTTCTACCTCCGCCTCCTTCGGTTTTTTATGGAGGGGAGGGTGACATTAGGGCTTGAGGAACTGAGTTCTCTGTCCCTGGAAATTGGGCTATTGATAAGGTAACTTCTTTATTTGTCAAGGACATTTGCAAACCAAGGGAGACTCCTGTCTTGCAGGATTGTGATCTCAGCAAGTTAACCATTTATCATTTTATGGCAGTCAGGGGTACCTGAGGAACACCACACATATGGAGGGGAGCGGGTGAAGGGGGGGTGCAAGGCGCCAGCCTTTGCTTTGTCCTCAGCCAGCCTCCTGCTCCTTCACCTACTTGTGATCTCTATCAAATAAATAAATACAAATCTTAAAAAAAAAAAAAAAAAAGGTAAGTTAGTTGGGAAAAGAAAGAAAAAAATGGAGAGAATTTGCTCAGGCTGGAGACTAGAACAAAGCCCTGTGTTAGATTTAAGGTATCTTTTGATCTATTAGAAGTTGTATCCCAAAATTTTTTAGAAGAAAAAACCCTATATGTATACAAAAATTAAAGTTAGATACAATGAACAATAAAATATGAGTATAATAATAAATATTTAAAAAGATTTTTTTCTTAAGAAAGGTATTGTTAAGATAAACTAGCTAAATAATATTAAAAGAAGAAAGAGTAAAAGTTAATAAAAGTTAGAATAAGAAAAAAATAAAATAAAGAAATTTAATTAACTTTGCAAGACTGAAGAATCATGGGAATAAAGCATGAACTCCAGGCTTTGCTTCCCCCCACCTCTGGATTTCCACTGTTTCCTTGATCAGTGAGCTTGGTCTTGGCTGGATGTTCTTGCTGATCTTTTGGGGGAGGGGCCTGTTGTAGTGATTCTCAAGTGTCTTTGATGAGGCAGATTTGCATCTCCCTTGCCGGGGGCTGGGCTAAGTAATCTGCTGGGGTTCACTTTTGTTCCCTGGAGCTTTTGTTCCCTGAACGCTTTTTGTAGAGCTCTGGAGGATGGGAATGAAAATGGCCATCTCCCAATCTCTGGCCCAGAGGAGCCCAGAGCTCGGGCCACCTCTCCTCAGTGTGTCCTCAGAGAAAAGCAGTTAATCACTTTCATCTCTCTGGTCTCCTGCTGCACTCTGAGCTGACCTGGTCTGTGATTGAGCATTTTTGTCTCTGGCACACAGCCCCATTTGGAGACTCCAAACCTAGCAGATTCCTGTCTTCAGAGAAGCAAGATGAGTATCCCCAAATTTGCCACTTGTAGGGTCTCTACTCAAAGAATAGTGGTCTAACTGTGCCATGGATCACAGTTTAAGGAAACCCCAAGCTGAGAGCTCACTATTTGGCTCTGTCTCTGCAGCCAGCTTCACCTTTCTAATACCTGTGAGCTCTGCTACACTCAGACACCTCCAATCCTTCTGTGACCCCATGAGACCTGAGACCACGCTGTCCTTGTGAGGGCTCCACCCCCGCTTAGCTTCTGGATCAATGTCCTTAAGTGGAGCAGACTTTTTATAAAAAGTTCTGATTTTGTGCTCCTTTGCTTGCCAGAAGCCAGCCACTCCCCCTGCAGTCCATCTTTCTGTCACTTCAGATTTACTTCTCTGCATGTCCTACCTTTCAGAAAGTGGTCGATTTTTTGTTTCTAGAATTGCTGCTCATCTCCTCTTCAATATCCTGTTGGATCTGTAAGTGTTCGGTATGGTTTGATAATTATCTAACTGAACTCCTGTGACCTGATGTCATCTCTGCCTGCTACTCCTCCACCATCTTGACTCCTCTCTCCTCTTTGAGGGCATATTTTAAAAACCATAACAATAAAGCTTGTATTGCAAGCAGTGGGTTTTCAGATAATCATGAAAGCAACCTGGTTTTTTACAGACCACAAAAATGCTACAGAATAACTGACTTTTTTTGCTTTTTAGGCTAAGGGGACATAGTAGTTGACAAACTCACTGATACTGATCATTTTCTGGTTTACCCTTTTCAGCTCACTTGTAACCTTTTGAGGATCTCATGCCTTTTCCTTTTTCATTCCAATGAATGAGTCATTGTTAAGGTAAAGGATATTTTACTGAATCCTATTTCTAGGAGATGGTGTTTTCACTCTACTGAGCAAAGGAGGTTAAGATTTTGGACTCTGGTAGCAATTATCCCTCTCTCTCTTCTCATTCTTTCCTTTTTGAATCCCTCTTATACTGTGATGGAAGATATGGACTCTATCTTGAGAAGGACTTATTTGAGTTTCCTATCAGTTCTTGACAGTGGGACAAATGTTCTCTTTCTTCTCTCTCTCCTTTCCTTCCTCCCTTTTTTTCTCTCCCTCTTTTTATCTCCCCTCCCTTGTACATGCTGCTTCTCAGGGACTATCTTGCTCTTCCTTGTA
Source organism: Mustela lutreola (assembly GCF_030435805.1). NCBI lineage: Eukaryota > Metazoa > Chordata > Mammalia > Carnivora > Mustelidae > Mustela > Mustela lutreola. Next base: position 56,606,202 of record NC_081299.1, read on the forward strand.
TTGACCTTTCCTCACATTGCCACTGGAATACAGAGGATCAAGTTTGAGGTTAGTCTTACATAGAGAGGAGCTAGGAAAACTAGTTGGCCTTACTTGGTTTACAACACCTAGGTAAAAAGCATTTCTCTTTCAGGTCTATCTTAGCTTGCCAGGGAACTATATTAGAGTCTTAAAGTCCTCTAAAGCATGTGTTTACCTAGTCTTATTCTCTGGGCCATATGGTTCACAGGAATCTTGGGAGTATTGCCTATGGTATTGTAGTAGAGAATGTTAGCTGCTCATAAAGACCAGTAGTCTCATCTTCTTGAGTACAAAGTTAGACTATACTTCCCAGGTTCTTTTCTAGTGAGCTTTGGTTATATGACAGAGTTCCAATGAAAGAATGTGAATAGAAGTAATTAGTGTCACTCCCAGGCCATGCCATAAAAATCTTCCTTATGTGCTTCTCCATGAATTTTCTACTTCCAATTTTTGGGAGTAGTTACATCACTTATGTGTGTCTTAAAATCCATGAGTTAATGATACTACAACTTCTAAGCTGGGTAAGTGTTTATAAACAGAAGCACTCTCATATGCCATAGGATTTAATACCCAGTTAAGGATCCTGGGTGATGTTGCTAACATGCTGCTAAGATGGCTCTTAAAAGAAGAAGGAATGGCCTGCACTATGGGGAACAGAAAGACTCAGTGGTGGAAAAGGATATCCAAAGTTTTAGAGAACTGTGCATGCTAGAGTGACTATATGGATGGAATTTCCACCAGCCAACCTAGGTGGATGGGAGAGTCCAGGGTCCATTCCATTTGCCAAAGCAAAAAGAATTATGTGGGGTTAGAGGGTCACCAGCATTACTGAGAAACTCAGTAGTGGCTCTTCTCTGCAGGCTGAGACTGACCCCAGGAGAACCTATCACAAAGTTAGCTTCCCCAATAGCAATTGAGGTGACAGGACCTCAAAATAATAGAAATTAGGTAGAGGCATTAATCATCAGAAACAGAATGAGTGCAATTATCATAATGACTAAATGGTCAGAATGACATAGAAAGTGTCCTGAGCTGCACCGAACTGTGCTAATAATTAATACAACATGGCATCCCTAAGGGCAAATAAATGGGCAGCCAATAAAGGAGATGTTCAATTTATTCAAATAAAGGAAATCAAGGTTGTGTGATCAGGAAGGTGATAATAGTCTCCCCAGTAGAGGTCACAATCCTTTGGATTATTTCCAGACATGAGCTTTTTAAAAAATCCATAACTTAATGACTAAAGGAGATGCTAAATCCTTAGGAATAAAGATCCTGCAAATATCACAGAGAGTGTACACAGTAATGATTACTTCTGTCCTTTCCTAAAGGGACCTATAGTGATTTTCTTAGATATCCATATACTGGGGCAAAGGGCAATATCTAGACATTTTAACAACCCTTGAAAATAGATGCCAAGGTGACACTGATGCCTAGAGACCCAATATTATCATGCATCCATTGCATAAGAGTAGGAGTATGTATATGGGGTCCAGGTGAAAAATGGTATCCTAGTCCAGGGCCTGTTAACTTGGATCCACTATTCCCTGTCCTTAAATGCTTAACTGGAATGGACTTAGCTGATAGTTGACAGAACTCCTACATTAGTTTTTTGGCTTGTAGAATAAGTTATTCTATAGGGGAAATCCAAATGAAGGGCACTGGAACTCTCCCATTCCAGGAAAGATAATAACAAAGCAAATAAAAACAATTTCAGGGGCACCTGGGTGGCTCAGTGGGTTAAGTCTCTGCCTTCGGCTTGGGTCATGATCTCAGGGTCCTGGGATCAAGCCCCGCATCAGGCTCTCTGCTCAGTGGGAGCCTGCTTTTCCCTCTCTCTTTGCCTACCTCTCTGCCTAGTTGTGATCTCCCTCTCTCTGTGTCAAATAAATAAATAAAATCTTAAAAACAGAAACAAAAACAAAAAACAACTTCATCCTGTGGAGGAATGGTAGAAATAATGCCTACCTTAAAACCTTTAGCTTTTGTGGGGCGCCTAGGTGGTTCAGTTGGTTAGGCATCTGTCTTTGGCTCTAGGTCATGGTCCCAGGGTCCTGGGATTGACCCCTGCATCAAGCTCCATGCTCTACAGGAGTCTGCTTCTCCCTCTCCCTTTGCTGCTTCCCCTGCTTTTGCTCTCTCTCTGTGTCAAATAAACAAAATCTTAAAAAAAAAAAAAAAAAGCCTTTAAGGTTTGTAAGGATGATGATCCTGTCATATTTATAAGTTAATTCACCATTCTTGCCATGAAAAAGAAAAAACCAGAATGGTTCTGGAGGATGATAGTGAACTACCATAAATTTAAACAAGTACTAGTCCCAATTGCAACTGCTGTGCTCAATGTAGTATCTTTGCAAGAGCAGATTAATACTGCCTCAGGATGTGGTATGTGTCCACTGATCTTGCAAATGCATTCTTTTCCACTTCTGTTAGGAAGAAGCAGAGGAAGCAGTTTACATTCCCAAGAGATGAACAATGTTTTGCATTTATGATTTTGCTGCAAGGCTATGCCAGCTCACTGGGCCTGTCATAATATAATCCAAAAGGACGTGGATTAACTGAGTTGAATAGTTCATAGAATATGGATTTAATTAGCTGAATCAGTGGCCTCATATTCATAGGACCAGATAAGAAAGACATGACAAGTACATTAAAAGCACTCCTTTATGTGAGAAGAGGGTGAAAAATAAACCTTATGAATTTGGGCGCCTGGGTGGCTCAGTGGGTTTAAGCCTCTGCCTTTGGCTCAGGTCATGGTCTCAGGGTCCTGGAATTAAGCCTCCCATCAGGGAGCCTGCTTCCCCCACCCCCTCTGCCTGCTTCTCTGCCTACTTGTGATCTCTCTCGCTCTGCCAAATAAATAGAATCTTTTAAAAAAAGAAAATCTTATGAAGTTTTAGTGTCCTGCAAAATCAGTGAAGTTTTTAGAAGTTCAGTATTCTAAGGCATGCTAGAATATCCCCTCTACATTAAAGAACAAATTATTTTACTTTGGACTTTCTACCACTAAGAAGGAAGCATATTTGGTAGATATCCCCATGTTCTGGAAGCACATATTCCACACATATGATTTCTGACCCATTTGCCAGTGATTAGAAAGACTACTAGTTATTAATAAGCCCAGAGCAGTAAAGCCCTTTGTTGTGGGTACAGGCTACAGGGTAGGCAGCCCTGGTATTTGGGCTGTGTATCTAGAAAATTCCTGTAGCATTAGTTATCTGTGATGGGAAAAAGATGCTCTGTGTAATTTATGGCAGACTGCAGTAGAAAAATCAAAACCTAAATGTCCATTGTTTGTCCTTTGCAAGGACAAAGCCATTTGCAGCAGTAGATTGTATAACATTAAATAAACTGTTCATGCCATGCTACTGTGTTCTGAAAAAGACAGAGCTCCTAACCATGAGCCATTAAGCAACCATGTGAATAGATGCAAGGGTCCAGGAGTACAAGGGTCCAGGAGTCAAGTTGAGATACAAGACTAAGAAAGATGAGTCAGAGCTGGCCAATCCACTAATTCAGTAGGAATATTTTCGAGTCATGCTCCAAGACCTATCCTCTAAGAATTCTCATAAAATGAGCCAGTGTGTTGTCCTGCAAATGTTCATGAATTACCGCCAAACATCTAGTAATCAAATGATTAGGGTCAATCTTCTGCAAGTACTTTGAGACTCAATATTTTAAAAAAAATTGTATACATCACAAGACTGACTTTCAGTTAAATCCTATAGCTTTTATCAATGTGACAGTGATGCTGATACTTAAAGACAGTGGATACACTCTCCATCTCCAATATTCTTTATCTACTTTCTTGTTTAATTTCTCCATCACAGTTATCAGCTTCAAACTATAACATATTTTATTTTACTTATTGTCTTTTTCTCCCACTAGAATGCAAACTCAACAAGAGTAATAATTTTTGTCTCTTCTGTTTACTGCCATATCCATTCCTAGGTTCCAGGACTGTGGTTGGGATATAGTACTGGCTTGATAATTTGTGTGTGTATATGTGAATGAATGAATGACACATAGGAGTCTAGTGCAGGATCTTATTTTTGTGATTAGTGGGGTACATTAGTATACTGAACTTGAAGTGAAATAGAATGGACACTTCAGCTGAAGTCATTCCGGTGACTTTATGAAGAAGCTATTTCCTAACTATTTCTTTACATCTTCCTTTGGGATATCAGTGGTCCTGGTTAACCATATACCCTGCTCTAAACCATTCTTCTGAATAAAAGGGAAAATGAAATGTAGGAAAATGCTGGCCTCTAAAGCTGTTTTAATATTTTCTTTTTTTTTTTTTTTTTTTAAAGACTTTTTATTTATTTATTTGACAGACAGAGATCACAAGTAGGCAGAGAGGCAGGCAGAGAGAGAGGAGTAAGCAGGCTCCCTGCTGAGCAGAGAGCCCGATGTGGGACTCGATCCCAGGACCCTGAGATCATGACCTGAGCCGAAGGCAGCGGCTTAACCCACTGAGCCACCCAGGCGCCCTGTTTTAATATTTTCATTTGGTGAAGGAATGCACCTGCTGAGGCTGTCCCTCCTGGTTTGGGAGATGCCGTTTGAAGGCTTTGGAAGGACAGCCCATATTTGCTCCACTCTGGGTATAATGAAATTCTCTCTTGCTGTTGCTATTTCTTCCCTTGTGTCTTTATCTTCTTGTAACTAGAATAGCCTTGCTGTCAGAGTGATATTACAGTGGCTCAACACTCAGGGTAGAGAAATGGGCATTTGTAGTTTGGACGGCATGTGAGCATGCCAAAAATGGCATGTGGTTTCAACTCATCCCACCAGCAGATATAATACAGAATAGGAAAAAGGAAGTTACTTCTTATGTCTAAGAGCATGCTTAAACGCAAAAAAAAAAAAAAAAAAAATTATTGTGATGTTGAGACTATAAATGTCTCAAAGAAGAGGGAGTTAATACTGTCTCTGAACTCTTGGAATCAGACTTGAATTCCAACAGCTACATCTCATCAACATTCAAATTGAATTCCTATCAGCATCAAACTAAGAAAAATCCTATCTGCCAATTTATTCTTATAAATTATCAAATTATCTACTTTTCATCTTAGGGAATTTATCACCTAAAGTACCTACTTAACACATGGTAAATCATGCAAAACAAGAATCAGAGAACCCCTACCATGGCACAATAGTAGAAGCATATTTAGGTAGAATTTTTAGCTGATACTGCATTCCGGTCCCAAGTGAAAAAAATGTCAAAATAATTTAAATTCACCCAAGTTCTTGATAACCTCTTCAGTGTGCTTATATAAACCTCTGTACTGTTCCATTAGAATATAATCACTTGAAATTCATTTTCTATTGAGAGTTCATTACAAATGATGAAATTATTCGTAAGTACTATCACTAAGAGTGAGCTAAAATGAATTTTTGAAGCTTCAGCATCTACAATAAATTTTCTTTTCAAATCTGTCAACATTCCAAGTGTCTGTAGCATACTTGAGGGAGTCTATCTAGCATAAATCCCCTGACTTTTGCATACTTTGAATTTTAGCTGAATGTGCTGAATAACTTGAAGAAAGTGTGTGGTATGCTCTGAACTGCATTGTATCCCATTCCAATTCCACCTGTCTTTGGTTACTGAATGACCTGCCACCAACAGCAAGAGCTACAGTGATAGCTGCTACTAGGTTAAATGCTATCGATAGCTGGTTTTAGAATCTCCATGTTATAGGTGAGGGAATTAAAGCTCAATGATTTTAAATAATTTTATCCCAAATATTATCAGTCAATAAATGTGATTGGCACATATTACAAAGCAGATTTGTCCAACAGAAAAGCCCATGCTCACCACCATTAGACTAGGTTATATATTGCTATCATGGTGCCATTTTCTGACATCCATACCATTTGTTTTGTATTTATCTAGAAGTATATGAAAGATGGTAGAAAGATAACCAATCACTTTTCTGTCTCCCTCTTTTTTTCTAATAAAGATTTTTATCCTAAAAAAATATTTTTATCCTGTGAACTAAATGATTTTAAAAGGTAAAATGAAAACAAATAGTCGTTTAAGATATGCCACACACAAAGAAAGACTTACGTTAACTTGAGAGATAGCATAGCATATTAGAAAGACCAAGTCTAAAGTGTCTTGGGAGGTAGAGAGTCCCAAGTTCCTATCACAGGTTTGGCACTTACTGGCTGTGAAACTTTGGTTAATATTCTGGTCATATGCCTATTTGCTCTTAGATCAATTCCTTGTATTTCCCCTACTCTATTTTGAATTGCAAGGGCATTGCCTTTAGCAAACTACATTTCATATGCTCTTTTGCCAGTTGGATTCTGGGTGGGATCAGCTAATGGAGGGCATTGGGAGAACATTGGAAATAAGAGGGAAGCCAGGTTCTTTCTCTCTGGCTCTCTGTGCTTTAGGCAGTCAGTAGCTTCCTTTTCTTTATAGTTCCTGCAGCATTACAGTTCTAGCTTAGTGGCCACCCAAGTAGTTTGGCTCTGACAGCAACACCTACTCCTTGTCCCATTAGTGCTAGGGCTGCTGATGGTTTCCTGGTATTCCTTAACTCTGAATTACCTCACTGTTTTATGTGTCCTTTCAGCTCTTCTAACCCTTTGAGGAAAAGTTCTACATGCTAAATATCCCCTATTGAACAACTTAATGTGGGTTCTGTTTTGTTAACTAAAACTGACTGATATAGTATGGCCAAATACTCAACTTCACTGAGACTCAATTTCCCTATTTATAAAATGAGGATGATAATAACTCCTTGCAATTCTTCTTTAAACTCTCAGTGCCTCAGTTTCATCATCTGTAAAATATGGATAAGAACACTACTGAGCTCAGAAATGAGTAAGCCAAGTACCGTAAGAAATAAACCATCCAATTCAGCAGCTTACCTTAGTAAGTAAGCAGTCTAATGCAGATGCAGGTAACAAAGGTCAGAGATGTGGGGGCAGAATTCAGTCTCTAGTTTACACAGTCATTCAGGAGGCTCAAGCTAGTGGCAGCTTTCATATCTTCTACACATGGCTTCCAAGCTTACCTTGGGGGTTATGTCCATTCCCTAACCAGAAAATGAAAGGATTACATGCATGATTCTTGTAGGCTGAAAGTGGTCCACCTCCATCCACAGTTCACTGATTACAATTCAACTACATTGCCTCATCTAGTAGCTAGGGAAATTGTGAATTTGGTTAGTGTCAAGGAAGGAAATTATTTTTGTGATCAGGCGACAATTTTTGTTACAGCTTCATAGGGGTTTTATGAGAATTAAATTAGTTAATAATATAGACTGTGTAGAACTAGCATTATGTAAGCTTAAGGTGTTGCTGTTATTATTAGTACTACCTGAGATAGTGTTTGGAAAGTGTCTAGCAAAGAGTCCAACATATGTAAAATACTCAAGAAATATAATATATTAGCACCAGGATCTCATCATCATCATCATAACCATCATCTGAGAATTGGGAACCAAATATAAAATTTGACTTTATTGTTACTCTGGACAAGAGTTTTTCTTTTTGATTCTCATCATATCTGTGAAATAGAAATGTCAATATTTAACTAATGATGATAAAGATAGTGGTAAATTATAAGGTAGCTAGGAATTTAAATGAATTTAGATATGAAATTGTCTTCTGCAATATTTAGTACATGATATATACTAAAAATTGTTAAGTCATCTCCTTTCATGGAGTCTAAGGATAAAAAAAAGTTGAAGGGGACCCAAAGATAAATAAGAATAGTTATTTTCCATAAGATATACACAGTCTGGAGGGAGACAAAAAATATATCACACAATAGTCTAGGTACTTTGGCCTTCATGGAAAATACATCTTAGTAGTGAAGCAAATAATAAACAAGTTAAGCAAACATGTATGTATATGTATATATGTGTACTAAATTGTGGGAAGTGCTAACAACAACAACAAAAAAAAGCAGAGAGAAAATATATAAAAAAAAACAGTGGTGGGGAGAAGGGTAATTAGTTAGGTTTCCTGTAAAGAGGCATTTGAGCAGAAGATATGAAGTCTGTGATGGAGTTGGTAATGAGGGGAAAGGAATGTGAAGTGTGGGCTAACATGACCTTGTGGTCTCAGGATCCAAACTGGAATATAGCTGTGGCAAGATGTCCCGATTTTAATTTTTAGATCACTGGTGTTCATTGTCAGGTAATCTTTCCCATGATTAGAGATGGCAGAAGAAGCCAAATATATGGAGCCACTTAAATCCTAACTTAAAGGCTTGGTTAGTGGTAGGTATTATTCCTAGAATTAAAGGCAGAACAGATCTGGCAGATCCCATCTCAGGTCAGTCCTTTGGCAAGACTCTTCTCAGCTCTTGGGAGTCAAATGAGCATGATTGGTGTGGCCAGCATAGAAAATCTGAGCCAAAGGCATCAAAGAAAAGGGTGGTATTTTTGGAGCAATGTTTTGGAAATTTGCCTTATATTGAGATGAAAAGAATCATGGCTTGGATTCCCCAAGTGAACTGCTCTAATCAAATTTTATTTGAAGTATGAGTACAATGGAGGAAAGAATGACAACAACAGCAGAACTTATGTAGAGGTAAAAGTCATGGACCAAGAATGGATTGTGTCCTTATCCCAAATCTATTACTGACTTACTTGGTGATATTCTTTTTTTTTTTTTTTAATTTTTTATTTTTTATAAACATATATTTTTATCCCCAGGGGTACAGGTCTGTGAATCACCAGGTTTACACACTTCACAGCACTCACCAAAGCACATACCCTCCCCAATGTCCATAATCCCACCCCCTTCTCCCAAACCCCCTCCCCCCAGCAACCCTCAGTTTGTTTTGTGAGATTAAGAGTCACTTATGGTTTGTCTCCCTCCCAATCCCATCTTGTTTCATTTATTTTTCTCCTACCCACTTAAGCCCCCATGTTGCATCTCTACTTCCTCATATCAGGGAGATCATATGATAGTTGTCTTTCTCTGCTTGACTTATTTCGCTAAGCATGATACACTCTAGATCCATCCATGTTGTCACAAATGGCAAGATTTCATTTCTTTTGATGGCTGCATAGGATTCCATTGTGTAGATATACCACATCTTCTTGATCCATTCATCTGTTGATGGACATCTAGGTTCTTTCCATAGTTTGGCTATTGTAGACATTGCTGTTATAAACATTCGGGTGCACGTGCCCCTTCAGATCACTACATTTGTATCTTTAGGGTAAATACCCAATAGTGCAATTGCTGGGTCATAGGGTAGTTCTATTTTCAACATTTTGAGGAACCTCCATGCTGTTTTCCAGAGTGGTTGCACCAGCTTGCATTCCCACCAACAGTGTAGGAGGGTTCCCCTTTCTCCACATCCTCGCCAGCATCTGTCATTTCCTGACTTGTTGATTTTAGCCATTCTGACTGGTGTGAGGTGATATCTCATTGTGGTTTTGATTTGTGTTTCCCTGATGCCCAGTGATATGGAGCATTTTTTCATGTGTCTGTTGGCCATCTGGATGTCTTCTTTGCAGAAATGTCTGTTCATGTCCTCTGCCCATTTCTTGATTGGATTATTTGTTCTTTGGGTGTTGAGTTTGCTAAGTTCTATATAGATTCTGGACACTAGTCCTTTATCTGATATGTCATTTGCAAATATCTTCTCCCATTCTGTCAATTGTCTTTTGATTTTGTTAACTGTTTCCTTTGCTGTGCAAAAGCTTTTGATCTTGATAAAATCCCAATAGTTCATTTTAGCCCTTGCTTCCCTGCCTTTGGCGTTGTTCCTAGGAAGATGTTGCTGCAGCTGAGGTCGAAGAGGTTGCTGCCTGTGTTCTCCTCAAGGATTTTGATGGATTCCTTTCTCACATTGAGGTCCTTCATCCATTTTGAGTCTATTTTTGTGTGTGGTGTAAGGAAATGGTCCAATTTCATTTTTCTGCATGTGGCTGTCCATTTTCCCAGCACCATTTATTGAAGAGGCTGTCTTTTTTCCATTGGACATTCTTTCCTGCTTTGTCGAAGATTAGTTGACCATAGAGTTGAGGGTCTATTTCTGGGCTCTCCATTCTGTTCCATTGATCTATGTCTGTTTTTGTGCCAGTACCATGCTGTCTTGATGGTAACAGCTTTGTAATAGAGCTTGAAGTCCGGAATTGTGATGCCACCAACATTGGCTTTCTTTTTCAATATCCCTTTGGCTATTCAAGGTCTTTTCTGGTTCCATATAAATTTTAGAATTATTTGTTCCATTTCTTTGAAAAAGATGGATGGTACTTTGATAGGAATTGCATTAAATGTGTAGATTGCTTTAGGTATTAAATGTGTAGATTGCTTTAGGTAGCATAGACATTTTCACAATATTTATTCCTCCAATCCAGGAGCATGGAACATTTTCCCATTTCTTTGTGTCTTCCTCAATTTCTTTCATGAGTACTTTATAGTTTTCTGAGTATAGATTCTGTGCCTCTTTGGTTAGGTTTATTCCTAGGTATCTTATGGTTTTGGGTGCAATTGTAAATGGGATTAACTCCTTAATTTCTCTTTCTTCTGTCTTGCTGTTGTGTAGAGAAATGCGATCCTGACACTTTACTGAATTCCTGTATAAGTTCTAGCAGTTTTGGAGTGGAGTCTTTTGGGTTTTCCACATATAGTATCATATCATCTGCAAAGAGTGATAATTTGACTTCTTCTTTGCCGATTTGGATGCCTTTAATTTCCTTTTGTTGTCTGATTGCTGAGGCTAGGACCTCTAGTACTGTGTTGAATAGCAGTGGTGATAATGGACATCCCTGCCGTGTTCCTGACCTTAGCGGAAAAGCTTTCAGTTTTTCTCCATTGAGAATGATATTTGCGGGGGGTTTTTCATAGATGGCTTTGATAATATTGAGGTATGTGCCCTCTATCCCTACACTTTGAAGAGTTTTGATCAGGAAGGGATGCTGTACTTTGTCAAATGCTTTTTCAGCATCTATTGAGAGTATCATATGGTTCTTGTTCTTTCTTTTATTGATGTGTTGTATCACATTGACTGATTTGCGGATGTTGAACCAACCTTGCAGCCCTGGAATAAATCCCACTTGGTCGTGGTGAATAATCCTTTTAATGTACTGTTGAATCCTATTGGCTAGTATTTTGTTGAGTATTTTCGCATCTGTGTTCATCAAGGATATTGGTCTATAGCTCTCTTTTTTGATGGGATCCTTGTCTGGTTTTGGGATCAAGGTGATGCTGGCCTCATAAAAAGAGTTTGGAAGTTTTCCTTCCATTTATATTTTTTGGAACAGTTTCAGGAGAATAGGAATTAGTTCTTTAAATGTTTCGTAGAATTCCCCCGGGAAGCCGTCTGGCCCTGGGCTTTTGTTTGTTTGGAGATTTTTAATGACTGTTTCAATCTCCTTACTGGTTATGGGTCTGTTCAGGCTTTCTATTTCTTCCTGGTTTAGTTGTGGTAGTTTATATGTTTCTAGGAATGTATCCATTTCTTCCAGATTGTCAAATTTATTGGTGTAGAGTTGCTCATAGTATGTTCTTATAATGGTTTGTATTACTTTGGTCTTAGTTGTGATCTCTCCTCGTTCATTCATGATTTTATTTATTTGAGTCCTTTCTCTTTTCTTTTTGATAAGTCGGGCCAGGTGTTTATCAATTTTATTAATTCTTTCAAAGAACCAGCTCCTAGTTTCGTTGATTTGTTTTATTGTTTTTTTGGTTTCTATTTCATTGATTTCTGCTCTGATCTTTATGATTTCTCTTCTCCTGCTGGGCTTAGGGTTTCTTTCTTGTTCTTTCTCCAGCTCCTTTAGGTGTAGGGTTAGGTTGTGTACCTGAGACCTTTCTTGTTTCTAGAGAAAGGCTTGTACTGCTATATATTTTCCTCTCAGGACTGCCTTGTTGTGTCCCACAGATTTTGAACCATTGTATTTTCATTATCATTTGTTTCCATGATTTTTTCCAATTCTTCTTTAATCTCCCGGTTGACCCATTCATTTTTTAGCAGGATACTGTTTAGTCTCCATGTATTTGGGTTCTTTCCAAACTTCATTTTGTGGTTGAGTTCTAGCTTTAGAGCATTGTGGTCTGAAAATATGCAGGGAATGATCCCAATCTTTTGATACCGGTTGAGACCTGATTTAGGACCGAGGATGTGATCTATTCTGGAGAATGTTCCATGTGCACTAGAGAAGAATGTGTATTCTGTTGCTTTGGGATGAAATGTTCTGAATATATCTGTGATGCCCATCTGGTCCAGTGTGTCGTTTAAGACCTTTATTTCCTTGTTGATCTTTTGCTTGGATGATCTGTCCATTTCAGTGAGGGGAGTGTTAAAGTCCCCTACTATTATTGTATTATTATTGATGTGTTTCTTTGATTTTGTTAGTTTGTTTTATATAGTTGGCTGCTCCCACGTTGGGGGCATAGATATTTAAAATTGTTAGATCTTCTTGTTGGACAGACCCTTTGAGTATGATATAGTGTCCTTCCTCATCTCTTATTATAGTCTTTGGCTTAAAATCTAATTGATCTGATATAAGGATTGCCACTCCTGCTTTCTTCTGATGTCCATTAGCATGGTAAATTCTTTTCCACCCCCGCACTTTAAATCTGGAGGTGTCTTCGGGCTTAAAATGAGTTTCTTGGAGGCAACATATAGATTGGTTTTGTTTTTTTATCCATTCTGATACCCTGTGTCTTTTGACAGGGGCATTTAGCCCATTGACATTCAGGGTAACTATTGAGAGATATGAATTTAGTGCCATTGTATTGCCTGTAAGGTGACTGTTACTGTATATGGTCTCTGTTCCTTTCTGATCTACCACTTGTAGGCTCTCTCTTAGCTTAGAGGACCCCTTTCAATATTTCCTGTAGAGATGGTTTGGTTTTGCAAATTCTTTCAGTTTTTGTTTGTCCTGGAAGCTTTTAATCTCTCCTTCTATTTTCAATGATAGCCTAGCTGGATATAGTATTCTTGGCTGCATGTTTTTCTCGTTTAGTGCTCTGAAAATATCATGCCAGCTCTTTCTGGCCTGCCAGGTCTCTGTGGATAAGTCAGCTGCCAATCTAATATTTTTACCATTGTATGCTGCAGACTTCTGTTCCCGGGCTGCTTTCAGGATTTTCTCTTTGTCACTGAGACTTGTAAATTTTAGTATTAGGTGACGGGGTGTCGGCCTATTCTTATTGATTTTGAGGGGCATTCTCTGAACCTCCTGTATTTTGATGCTCGTTCCCTTTGCCATTTGGGGGAAATTCTCCCCAATAATTCTCTCCAGTATACCTTCTGCTCCCCTCTCTCTTTCTTCTTCTTCTGGAATCCCAATTATTCTAATGTTGTTTCTTCTTATCATGTCACTTATCTCTCGAATTCTCCCCTTGTGGTCCAGTAGCTGTTTGTCCCTCTTTTGCTCAGCTTCTTTATTCTCTGTCATTTTGTCTTCTATATCACTAATTCTTTCTTCTGCCCCATTTATCCTAGCAGTGAGAGCCTCCAGTTTTGATTGCGCCTCATTAATAGCTTTTTTGATTTCAACTTGGTTAGATTTTAGTTCTTTTATTTCTCCAGAAAGGGTTTTTATATCTCTCGAGAGGGTTTCTCTCATATCTTCCATGCCTTTTTTGAGCCCGGCTAGAACCTTGAGAATTGTCATTCTGAACTCTAGATCTGACATATTACCAATGTCTGTATTGATTAGGTCCCTAGCCTTCGGTACTGCCTCTTGTTCTTTTTTTTGTGTTGAATTTTTCCGTCTTGTCATTTTGTCCAGATAAGAGTATATGAAGGAACAAGTAAAATACTAAAAGTGTGGCAACAACCCCAGGAAAATATGCTTTAACCAAATTAGAAGAGATCCTAAATCGTGAGGTGGGAGAAAGGGGATAAAAAGAGGTTCAAAAAGGAAGAAAGAAAAAAAAAGAAAAAGAAAAAAAAAGAAAAGAATTTAAAAAAAAAGAAAACAAATAAGAAAAATATAAAAAAGAAAAAATATATATATTAGATAAATTAGTTAAAAAACATTAAAAAAGAAAAAGGTAAAAGTTAAAAAAAAATTTTACCCGAAGGCGAGAAAAAAAACCAAAAAATGAAAAAGAAAAAATTTAAATTAACTTCAAGACTAAAAAAAATCACAGGGAAAAAGCCATGAGTTTCGTGCTTTGCTTTCTCCTCCTCTGGAATTCTGCTGCTCTCCTTGGTATTGAAACCGCACTCCTTGGTAGGTGAACTTGGTCTTGGCTGGATTTCTTGTTGATCTTCTGGGGGAGGGGCCTGTTGTAGTGATTCTCAAGTGTCTTTGCCCCAGGCGGAATTGCACCTCCCTTACCAGGGGCTGGGCTGAGTAATATGCTTGGGTTTGCTTTCAGGAGCTTTTGTTCCCTGAGCGCTTTCTGTAGAGTTCCGGAGGACGGGAATACAAATGGCGGCCTCCTGGTCTCCGGCCCGGAGGAGCCGAGAGCCCAGGGCCCCACTCCTCAGTGCACCCTCAGAGAACAGCGCCCAGTTACTCCCGTCTGCCTGACCTCCAGCCGCGCTCCGAGCTCACCGAGCCTGCGGCTGGTTCAAGGTAACACCGAGCTGTGAGCTTACTGTCTGCTCTGTCTTTGTAACCGGCTTTTCCGTTCCAATACACGCAAGCTCTGTGACACTCAGACACCCCCGATCCTTCTGTGACCCTGCGGGACCTGAGGCCACGCTGACCCTGTGTGGGCTCGCCCTGGTTTAGCCTCTGGAGCGATGTCCCTCAGCGGAACAGACTTTTAAAAGTCCTGATTTTGTGCGCCATTGCTCTGCCGCTTGCCGGGAGCCGGCCCCTCCCCCCGGGGTCTATCTTCCCGTCACTTTGGATTCACTTCTCCGCCAGTCCTACCTTTCAGAAAGTGGTTGTTTTTCTGTTTCCAAAATTGCTGTTCTTCTTCTCTTCGATCTGCCAATGGATTTTCAGGTGTTTGCAATCTTCAGATAAGCTATCTAGCTGATCTCCGGCTAGCTGAAGTAGTCTCAGCCTGCTACTTCTCCGCCATCTTGACTCCTCCTTAATTTTCACTTTTTAAAACTTGTTTTGTAAGAATAATTTCCAATGCAGGCCACTGAATTTGTTTTCTCTTTGATCCCTGAGTCTGGCTAGGGTCGATCCTTCTGGCCCAGATTAAGTGGTATTCCACCAAGAAAGTTGAAAAATCTTCATATACTTTAACCCACTCTCGTTTATCCCATTCAAGATCATCAAATTCCACATACACCTGAGTCCTGGAGCTGCAGATCCCTCACCTGTAAGCTCAAACCAAACCTTGCCAACACAGCATCTCCCGACCCTTGCGGGATCTCAGTCTCATGGTGGCGGGCCCCTCTGAAGGAAGACTTGGTGATATTCTATTTCTCTGTCTGCAAATACTCCCTGACCCACAGGGCTGGCCTATGGTGAAATGAAATTCAATTCAGCATACACTTGTTGACCTTTATTATGTGCCAAGCAGTGGTACACATCTGAGGATGCAGGAAGATTACATTTCAATGAGGGAGTCAGACAATAAAAAACAAGTATGTGAGTAGCATGGATAGTATTAGATCGTAAGTATTATGAAAGAAAATAAGTAGGCAGGAGTATAGGGGAAGGGTCAGATTTTAAATAAAATGATCATAGAAGGTCTCAATGAAAACAGGAAATATAGGTTAAGACCCGAATAAAATGAAGAAGCAAGCAATTGGCTTTCTGGGGATAGATCATTACAACACAGGAAACAGAAAGAACAAATGTCCTGGTGCAGGAATATACCCGGGTGTTTATGGAACAACAAGAAAGCCAGCTTATAAGCAAGCAGAAAAGTAATGGAGTAGGGTGGGGTGGAACACACCAAGGACAAGGAACCAAATCTATAGGGCCTTCAAAGCCACTATGAGGACTTTGGCTTTTAGTCAGAGTGAAATGAAAAGCCACATAAGTGTTTTGAGGGAAGGAATAATATTATATGATTTATGGTTTAACATGATGCTTATATTTGCTGTTCATCCATAGTGTGATATAGGGCAAGGTCAGGAGAAAGGAGACTGGCTAGGAGAGTACACCTTTTGTTTACTTCTTTCTGTGCACTTATCCTCTCCTTGATGGTCATATACTTCCTTTCCACCCCACTTCCGTTGCTCTTAAGCTTCAAATTATCTCATGTGCTCATTCTAATCTCCTAATTTCCTCAGGAAAATGGATAATAAACTCATCTACTTTGAGGGTTAATGATTTATAAGATGTTTTATAAGCAGAGTGTCTAGTTTAAACAAAAGGCATGTACTCTAATTGTAGAATTTCAGGCTTAAGTGCACAGATATTTTATTCAGGTCAGTGAGTCTTTTGAAAATAACTAAAATGGCTTTGTACAGACACCTAGATACTCTGGATAATCACGGAAGCCTTAGTTTAATTCTTTTGTGATAGGAGGTAAGTTTTACAAACAGAAAAACTGTAAGTCCAGGCTTGCTTATCCTTTCATAGGATGATAGAATATCATATTCATATGCCCAATTCTTCTTCTTCTTCTTTTTTTTTTTACATTTTCATTTATTTGAGAGAGAGAGAGAGAGAGTACCAGCAGAGGGAGGGGCAGAGGGATAGGGAGAAGCAGACTCCCTGTTGATCAGGGAGCTCAATGCAGGGCTCAATCCCAGGACCCTGGAATCATTACCTGAGCCAAAGGCAGATACTTAATGGACTAAACCAACCAGGGGCACCCTCCCATGCCCAATTCTTATCCAATCACTCACTAATTCATTAAAGATTCTACCTCTTTACTCCCTCTTATTGTCATCCTATTGTTAAGATTTCATCTTTGGCTTGAAAATTAATTTCATTTCCTAATTTGTTTCCAGCATTTGGAGTTTAATCTCCAGTTTCCTACCCTACCCAATTTCCAAACCAGAACAATCTTCCAAAAATGCAAGTAGTGTCTTTACCCTGTTTAAAACTCTTCAGTTGTTCACCAATGCACACAACATCCTTGGTCAGACACATGAAGTCCTTTAGGAACTGGTCTTTCCATCCCTGTCCAACTAACCCCCTAACCATCCTGCCCCCTACATTTTCTGCTCTAGCCACATTCCATGCTGTTGCCTTCCTTTGGGACTTAGTGCTTTCCATCTTCTCTTTCTGGTAAAAAGTTTTATTCTCTTTACTTCCACACTTAGCCTCAAAATTCAAACAATGAACTTCTTTTCACCCTTCAGAGTTCAGTGTAGATGTCCCTTCCCTGAAATGCCTTTCCTCATGCCTATGGTTTAATTAGATGCTTTTCCCAAGGGTTCCCACAGCAATCTACTCTGGCATTTTCATTTTATAAAGCAAAAGGATTTTCTGTTATTTGCTGGTTTGTCCTCCTCATTTGATTTTGAGACCATAAGGGTAAAGACCTTGCTTATATCTGTGTCTGAGATGCTTAAGAGTGTGCTTAGTATATAATGGAACTACAATAGGTGATTGAGTGCATAAATGAAAGTTACAGGTGGAATTACTTACAAAAGTTCAAAACATGAAATGAGGGAAAAGGTATTACTGGTCTCCAAACAAATGAGTTGCTAGAGAGCAATACAACTATTTCTGATACTGAGACCAAAAGGGAGGTTTCTCTCTTGAGTCTTCATAGAAAATGCACAAACAGTACAACAGGTTTAGAGCCTATGTAAAGAGAAGTAAATAAGTTGGTTAGTATAAATTGGTGCTACTAATTTTTAACTTACTGAAGTTAGGGAGACTGGACATGATGATGTCTTCAGTTCTTTCTAGTTTTAAGCAGTTTTAAAATGGTGATAATCATTCCAGTGCAATTCTCTGCAAGAAGTTCACATATTCATTTATAGGTGATTTTCTAAAAGACAAATATGTGCTAAAAAATCTTAAAACATAACATTTGTCTAATTCAACACTATTATATATATCAATAATTCTTCATTGTGAAATAGAGGATTATTACATGCAGTTGTCTAAAGGAGGTAATTTTAAGAAAAGTGAAAGAAATAGTTCATGGTTATGAAAATCCAATACAAAAATCTCAGTTTCAAATAAGCATAATATTAAGTTGTAATTTTTTTCAAGGTCATTATGTAATAAAAGTATTTTTCAATCAAGTGATAGACTCTTTAGTTCTAAAAAATGAAAATGAGGGGCGCCTGGGTGGCTCAGTTGGTTAAGTGGCTGCCTTTGGCTCAGGCCATGATTCCAAGGCCCTGGGACTGAGCCCCGCATCCAGCTCCCTGCTCAGCAGAGAGCTTGCTACTCTCTCTCCCTCCACTGGTTGCTCTGCTTACTTGTGCTCTCTATCTCTCTGTCAAATAAACAAGTAAAATCTTAAAAAAAAAAAAAAATGAAAATAGTCACTGGCCTCTTTTTATGTTTTTAAAAACTTTATTTGAAAATAGCAATCATAGATCATATTTTGTTCCTTTTGTGAGTTAAGAATAAATGATTTACTTGCTTCAGTTTTCCACTAAATTTTAGGGTTTAATTGCATTTTTCTTTAGAGCCTTGGAACTTCTTATCCAGTGTGACCCCAGTGTGCCTTCACCACCTCTTTCTATGCTCTCTGGGCTCTACTGGGGAACTTTTTGAGCTCATGGTGGCTCCCTTCTGAGATCTCTGCCTTTGTAATAAAAGAGAGTGACTGCAATTCTATTTCTGGGTATTTATCTGGAGAAAATTAAATCACTATCTCAAAAATATACCTTGATCCCCATGTTCACTGCAACATTATTTACAATGGCAAGATATGGAAACCACCTAAGTGTCCACTGATGGATGAGTAAAGACAGTGTGATGCATATACATGCACGTGTGTGTGCCTATACACACACACACACACACAGGGGTATTATTCAGACATAAGAAAGGTAATCCAGTCATTTGTAACAACATAAGTAGACCTTGACAGCATTATGCTAAGTGAAGTATGTCAGGCAGAGAAAGACAAATACTATATGATCTCACTTATATGTGTAATCAAAAATTTAAAAAATGAAAAAGAACTCATAGATACAGAGGACAGGTTATCAAAAGTGAGGGTCATGAGGGGGAACAAAATGGGTGAAGGGGTTAAAAGGTGCAGACAATATTTATTAGATAAATAAGTTGTGGAGATATAATATATGTTGTGGTGACCATAGTTAGCAATATTGTATTATATATTTGGAAGTTGCTAAGAGAGTAGATCTTAAAACTCATCACAAAACAAAATTATGACTATTTATAGTGATGCAGGTTAATTAAACTGTTGTGGTAATAATTTCATAACATATACAGATATCAAATCATTATGTTGTACATCTAAAATTAATACAATGTTACATGTGAATTATATCTTAATTAAAAATAGTTAAAATGTTAAAAAAAATAAGAGAGTAAACTGAATCTTCATTTGGAGTCATTCAACAGGAGTTTTAAGCCCAAATTGTCCTCTAAATTGCTGTGTAAATCTGGGAAAGGCACATCATGTCTCCAGTCTATTAAAGAAGATGTTTGAATTAGATGTTCCCTAAATTTCATTCCATCTTTACTGTCCTAAGTTATGTGACTTTATGATTTGTACAAGAAACCTCAGTTCTTTCCACAAATCTTCTAGTTGGCAAGGGACTAAATTAGATACCTTGGGCATATGTACTTCTCTGATTCCTTAAGACCAGTGAGTACTGGTATCTGACATTACTGGTGCTTGGATCCCCTTTTTAGATCTAGGCAATGTGGGGTCAAAGGATAAAATAAAAGAGGATGTACGTCTTTCAGCCATCAAATTCTTTATAGCCTAATATCATCCACCATGATGGAAGTTAGATTATACCCTTGAAATTATTATTTAAATCTATTTGAATTTGTAGATATGAGATAACAGGGATGAGATGGATTTAACATTTTTCTGCTATTTACTCCCATTCTGACCATGAACTTGCTGAGTGCAGAAACTCTAACTAATTGATATATTGCTTCTGTAGCAATAGGTTCCATGACCTAAAATATAGTCTTCTTCAAAAGCTACCAAGTGTGATATACTTGATGCTGAAGTATGACCTTCTGAAACAAAACTTTCTCAATCATGTTTGTATTATGAAACAGTCTGACCTATTGAAACAAAAGTTTCTCTATCATGTCTGTATTATCAACTCTGGCTTCATTTATTTTTAGAATTTCCTTCTCCTGAATTTAGCACAACAAACTTGGAAGGGTTTTGGAGTTTAAAGACATGAAGATTTCTGTATCAAGGAGAAATTATTTCCCATTAGTATTTTATGTTTATCAAAATCAGATCATGGTGACTGAATTTGTTTCCTTACTCCAAACATTGATTTGATAAAGATACTGAATTATTATGGACAATAGAATCCACTGTATAATACAGACAAACTAATCTAGCAATGAAGGGATTGATAGTTATCTAACCTAGTAAGTTCCTCAGGTGGTAAGGCTCCCTAAATCTTGATATGTATATATCTACACATAAATAATATTAGCCTTAGGTTTTATTGATATGGGAAAACAAAATTCATGAAATCTTAAAAATTAATTAATTAATTAATTGAAAATTAATAAATTTTATCAAATAAATAATATATTCATAATCTTAGAGTGAAATGTCTATATCAATGTTCCAGAGAGAAGGAGAAGAGGAAAGAAGAGTGCCTTTATCAGAAAAGCAAAAGCCTACCCAGAGGTTTTTGCATCACTTCCCAAAGGAAACAATTTATGAAGGTAAGGTGGGGGTTTGGTTGGGGAAGAAGACATCAGAAGACACAGGTGCCATTATCATGGGTTAGGATTTACTCTGGACCTGTAGACATTGATTCAAGACTTTTGGGGATTCAACTTGTATTAACACTAGGCTGGTGTTAGAAAATGAGTCAGAAGCATTTCTATGTCCATGGATAGCCTGAAATAATTCCTATACCATCTAATTTACCTATGTTCAGCATTTGGTTATCCTGTTCCAGAGATAAAGAGTACACTATTTGAATAGATTGTAGTGTCCATGGAAATTATCTAGTGTAGTGCTCTAGATCTGATCATCATCCTGCTTTGAGTTAGAAGATCTGTGGCTCTCCACAGATGTGAGCCTGTGCAGAGGGTGATTGTAATGAAGAGCCCAAGGTGGACATCTCACTTAAAATCTTGTGACTAAAAATGTATATGAATCAAAATTTTTTAAAAAGTTGTAAAACTTCTTAGAAGATTTCCATTGACCAGTAGTTGACCAGAACTACTATATAACATGGATACTGTGACCTATAAGGAAAACCAGGATTTTTTTTTTTTTTTTTTTTTTTTTTTTTTTTTTTTTTGTGAGCTGGGGATATTGATGTTCCACACAAACGATTTAGTAACAGAGAAGAGAATGGATAATTTGGTGAGCAACTAGCCCTAATAGTGTTTACTACATATGCCACTTTCTTACACCATATAAATGAACTTGGTCAACCATTTGTCTTCTTTGCAACAAAGCATTCAGGTACCAGCAAAGAATTACAGTTAATATTTGAGAAGTTGC
This sequence comes from Mustela lutreola, assembly GCF_030435805.1. Taxonomy (NCBI): domain Eukaryota; kingdom Metazoa; phylum Chordata; class Mammalia; order Carnivora; family Mustelidae; genus Mustela; species Mustela lutreola. The sequence continues at coordinate 56,627,688 of NC_081299.1, forward strand.
CCAATAATGACACATTTTGATATACGATTCATTTTGCAGTGAAGCAATAAAGACTTGCAAATCTGCAATAGTTGGAATAGGACTGTGAGAAATTTTTAATATCCCCTTAGAATAAATGTCTTATCCTTAACTTTGATTTTACAAGTTCACTCACTGGGAGTGACTTATGCTGAACCAACTCAAAGAATCACACATTTAAACACATTAAATTTTTTTATTACTATAAAATGGAGAATACATTCTAGTGACCAAAATTAACATTATCTAAGGTACCTTTAAAGATGGTAATATATATAAAACACTTAAAATAGTTTTGTGGTTTTGTTAGTCTCTCAGTAATGTCTTTTCCCATTTTCATCCTTTCCAAGTCCTAGGATGGCTCGGTTTGTTAAGTGTCTGCCTTTGGCTCAGGTCATGGTCCCAGGATCCCATGATGGAGCTTCTCAGTGGAGAGCCTGCTTCTCCCTCTCCCCGCCCCCAGCCCTGTGCACTTGCTCTCTAATAAATAAATAAAACCTTTTAAAAATGATTATTTACAAATATGGAATTAGAGCAAAAGGAAATAGTTGGAGGTAGATGATACAGGCCATGTGGAGTCTAGAGAATGGTGATTATTCCAGGGTACATGATTGTGATGAGCAAAATACATATCTTCTATATAATCTCAGTCTCCCCTTTGTCTCTTGCCCCACTCCTCACTCCCTCTTGCTATATTTATCCTTCCTCTCTTTCCATTTGAAGATAAACTTTGCAAATGATGCTTTCTGGTCTCTGATTTCTAAAAACACATGCTAATCAACATCTTATATCTAGTTACAAAATTTCTTTATGATTTATATTTTCAGACTTCATACCTGTTTCTTTTTAAATGGATCCCTTTCTTTTTAGGGATACTTATTTGTCTCCTTGTCAATCTGGAGAAAATATCCTCACCTGTTTGCAGCCCACTTATAATCATGTATTTTTTTTTTTTTTTGAAAAAATCTTATATTACTTCCCAGGAGAATCAATGCTTCCTACTTTTTCTTTCAAAAGCCAGGATAGAAAATGTCATTTTCTGAATGTAAGGAAAATCCTGGCTTTTGATACCAGAAATTTTGCTGATTAGAGCCCAGAATTTCCTGTATAAAAATCACTATTCTTTGGAAACCATCTAATGTTTAATCTTAGAAAAGTTCCACTAATGAACTAAAGATTGACATAGTAATTGTTGTTCCATGGGAAAAACACTCAAGTGGGGGAAGGGTATGAGTTTCTCTTGTTTCATTTCAATAGTAGCAATCAAACTTCTAATTACAATTAGTCACTCAATTGCTTTCTAAATGATTCTAGTGACTTCATTAATCTGCAGTGATGAGCTATCTCTGTAATATTTAATATCCTGACAAGACAAGCCACATATCAAGCATGAGTCAAATTTCAGTCATCCCTCTGATATTTCTGGACAGTAGGAATCCATTGCTTCTGTTTTATGATAAGGGTGTATTTTCAGACATGGTCCATGTCCTAAGTATCCGGAACACTAGTCTAATATTGTAAACTCCCAGAGGGCAGACACCAGTGGCAGCTATAATGCATGTTAACTCACTCAAAGGAGCACTAAGAAGAAGTGATAAAGCTGCTCATCAACTCTCTCAGTCACTTTGCTGAAATTTCTTGGTTTTAAGGGTGAAGAGGCTACCCTCAGAGGCAAATAGGATCTCTTTAAATCTCTGAGGTGAATATTGCCTTTTGTACACGCCATGTCTCTTAAGGACAATTTTCTTGTAACTTTGTCCAGAAGTTGCTTTTCTCACATAACCCTGTCCTTGGTGGATCCCAGCTGTGATCCCATCGTGCTCTTAATCTTTATTTTTAGTCCCATCCCTTGTGATCCAGACTCAACTATTCCTATATATCACTTAAATAATTAAGAGGCAGGTCTAGCTTAATATGTTCAATAGTCAACTCTATTTTTATTTGAAAATATGCTTGTCCTCCCAGAATCCCAGCTATCCATGTCAGAAAATTGAAAATGCTTCCTCAATTCCTTTCTTTCTCTACCATCCACATTCAATCAATGACCAAGTCTTGATCTTCTGTCTCTATAACATTTCTTTGTCCTCTCCTTTATTTATTCTTGACACTTCTTTTATTCAAGCCATCACCTTCAAAGATGGATTTTGATGGCTATTCCTTAAATATCCTCTTCCCCTTCCTATTAGTAATCTAAATCTTGTTCATATATATATGCCTGCTTCTATATGGCCTGGGTGATTCAGGTAAAGATCGTTCAGTCCTCAGCTTCAGGGGCAGGTCTGATCAATCCAATATCTATACTCCTTACCCCAGTTATTGGTTCAGGAATCTAGATTTCCACATTCTGGAACAAAAGATTGGATCAAGAACACATGATTCAATTTGCCAGTGAAATGTGACGGGATGATTTCGGGGGTATTAAACTGATGATTTAAAACCTGGAGCCACTTACCACTATGAGGGAAGCTAGCCAGAGGATAGAACATAGCCAAGGGAAGAGAAGTAGATCTGGGACATTGCATTAAACTGTATTTGAAGTTCACCCTACTTCCCTCCTTTCATTACATGAACCAATAATTTTTATGTATTGATTAACTGAATTTGACCAGGAGTTTCTCTCATTTGCAATATTGAAATTCTAACTGCTAACATTTTCTCTTGCCAGAGTTATTACAGTGATCTGGCAACTCATTTGTCTATCTGTGGTATAGACCCTTTCAGTTGACTACCCACTCTCCTGACAGGGTGATCTTTCAAAAAACCCCACAGATCTATTCATATGCTTCCTACTTAATCTCCTACCATGGTAACCTATTATCTTTAGAATAAATTAAACCATATTAGCTTGACATACAAGGTCCCACATTATTGGATTTTTTTTTTCTGCCTCCTCAGCCTCATATCTCGTTTCTTCCCAATGTGAATTTTTTTTTAAGGTTTTATTTATTTATTTGACAGAGAGAGATCACAAGCAGGCAGAGAGGCAGGCAGAGAGAGAGAGGGAAGCAGGCTCCCTGCTGAGCAGAGAGCCCGATGCAGGACTCGATCTCAGGACCCCGAGATCATGACCCGAGCCGAAGGCAGCGGCTTAACCCACTGAGCCACCCAGGCGCCACCCCCCCCCCCATGTGAATTCTATATACAACCGTGCTTAACTACTTTTGGTTCCTGGAATAGAAAGTCTTTATCACTCACCTCTCTGTTTTTATATATGTGGCAATCAGCTTAATTCCATTCTATTCACCAACTACCTACTTTGAACCTACATTGTACCCAAATATGTATAATGTGCTGACAAAACTCCTCCCCTCACTGTTTACCTGGTGATGTTCTACTGTAAAACCCATCTGTTCCTCAGAAGACTTTGCGCTTTCTCCTTTGTTTCATGTCTCCATGTCTGTTGGCACTTACCACTTTCTGTTTTAGTGGTTTGTTATAGTTGTTCTCTACGTTGTTGTAATTGTTCCTCTCTTGAAGGTAAGAGCTATTTCTTACTCATCTTTATATTCTCAATTCTAGTATTAATGTTATTCATGGAGTTAAGTAAACAGAAAGACACATTATTAAAATGCTGAAGTATATTAGCGATCAGCTAATCCTAAAATTCAAGGAGGGAGGTGACTCATCTACTACCTAATGAAAAATGGCATCTAATACTTGGTTTCCATGTAAGCGAGGCAACAGCAAGTAAAAGGGTGTGAGCAATTGGACAGCATGTGCAGACACAAGGGATATTCCCGTCTCAGCCCTGTAGTTTACTGCTAGAGGGAAAATGGGGCTAGTGCTGCCAAAACTTCTGATATTTGCTCAAGAAAACAAGGAAACCTAATGTGTAGGTCAATAAAGTGAGTAGATCTCACATCTATAGGATGGATATGCTTATGACCTTAATAGCATCCTTGGATTTATTCCAACCCCTTCATTTAAGGTAAGGAATCAACATCAGGACCAAAACAAAGTTTCCCTTAAGAAACCCCTCAATCTGGGGTATATCCTTCTTCTATATGCTTTTATGGCCCCTGTGCCCTTAACTCAATGTTTAGTCTGTCTTTCTTTCTTTCCTTCTTTCTTTTTCTTTCTTTCTTCCTAAGATTTTGTTTATTTATTTAAAAGACAGAGATCCCAAGTAGGCAGAGAGGCAGGCAGGGTTGGGGGGAATCAGGCTCCCTGTTGAGCAGAGAGCCCAATGTGGAGCTCAATCCCAGGACCCTAAGATCATGACCTGAGCCAAAGGCAGAGGCTTAACCCACTAAGCCACCCCTTAATTCAATGTTTTAAAGCAGTCTTATCTCCTTCCTCCATTACAGTGCTTGTTCTCTGAGTACTGGGAGTACTTGTCTTTTGTCTTTATAACACCAGATACTGAGGGCTTAGTTGATACTCCTTGAATGAACACTGAATGAAAATCATGCTCCTGGAAGACAACATTTAACTCTTGATATGACCGTCTTCTTTAATTTGTAGATTTGTAGATTTACCTCACAGGGCATTTAGTAAAGTTTTCTGTGCTGAGTCCTTAAAAGTTGGAAGTGGGATAGAAGGGGGATACTAAAATACTGGGAGAGTTATGTAGACCACAATCTTTACTACCAGGCATAAAGGTGAAGTAGAACAACAGTGTGTTGTATTAGGCATTCTAAACTGAATGACCAAGAATATGTAGGATTTTGACAGGTAGAGAATTAGCTGTTGGTTTGGGGTGTTGGTGAGCCCTGGTCATACACTGACAGTGTCTTGCTGCTTTCACTTTTCGCTTCCATGAACATCTCCATATTGATTAGACTTGATGCAGAGTCCTTCTCCAGGTTTTAATGCAAGATCCTGAAGCAAAACATCCTCCAAATAGAGCTATTTTCTTTCCAGTCTATGGTTCTGGACTTGGGAGAAAGCAGTAAAAACAAATAAAATACAAAAACACAAGATAAGCAAAAATACCACCAACAAAATGAAGGTCCAGAGATTCTAGGGACTGTAACCCAAATTTCACCTTCAGGTGAATTTCAGATGGCAGATTGCAGATTCTTGCCATTGAATGGAGAATTTAGCCTGTCCTGAATACTCAGCTCAGGAAGCTGGCTCTAATTGCACATTTATTGAAAACTCTCTGAATAGTAAGATTTGATTGCCATCCTTAGTTTGTGAGGCCTGCTAGTGTCTTATGTAATAATAGGCATGTGTCACCATTGTGCACATATTGTGTTCCAGGCTTCTGTTATTATTATTTCACCTAACAGGCTTTCAGAGTAGGTGTTTTTGTTTGCCATTTATAGATGAAGAAACAAAGACACAGAGAGGTCAAGGGCTTAAGATGTTCCACAAAGCCAGGATATGGAGGAATTGAACATTGCGTTCAGCTGTAAATGACTTTTTTGAAGTTCTTTCTATTTCACCTGGCAGAGGAGGAGGTACAAAGACTCCAGATCAAAACCCTAGTGTTTGAGATGGCTATGTCCTTCGTCACAAGTGGAACTCTCCTCATAACACTTGTTTTCTCTGATTCTAATACCTCACGTGGGGATAATAATAAACCTTCCCTTCTCAACTTCGTTGTTGCTCTGTTTGTACTCAAATAAGATTGTATAGTGTCAGATTAATAACATAAATATTAACCATTGAGTTGTTTGGGAAAATGGAACTGGTGGGACTCATGAGACTTATTCTCATTTTCTTTTGAAGATGATGTTTTTACAGTAGTTTTGGTATAGTGTGATTGGTGGTTAAGAGCACAGCCTTCAGGATTGGATATATTTAGCTTCCAATCCTGGCTTTACCTACTTTATATTAGCTGTGAAATTGGAATACTAGCCCTTCAGTGTTAATCCCCAGTAACTAGAATATGTTAGATTACATGACCAAGGGGATGTAAAGCTGCAGATAGAATTATGGTTGCTAATTGGCTGGTTTTAAGATGGTGGATTATCTAGGCAGAACCAATGTAATCATGCAGACTCTTTTAAGTGGAAGGAGGAAGAAGAACCAGAGTTGAAAAAAAGATGTGACCATGAAAGCGAAGGTCAGAATGATGAGGTTGCTGGCTTTGAAGATAAAGGAAAAGGACCATGAGCCGGTATGTAGGCAGCCTCAAAAAGGTGGCAAAGGCAAAGAAATGGATTCCCAGGTCTTCCAGAAAGAAGTGCAGCAGACCTGTTGACTCCTTGATTTTGGTCCAGTGAGACTTGGGCGTATCCAGGACTATAAGAAAATAAATTAGTGTTTTTTAAGCTACTAGGTTTATGGTGATTTGTCAAAGCAGCCACAGAAAACTATACACTAGCTCTGTGACCTTGGACAAATTACCAAACTTCTCTTGAGCCTTACCTGTATGACACAGTAAGTAACCAACCAGTAAAAAGAAAGTTTACTATTATGATTAATATTGTATAGCAATACAACTGGACTCTCACTAGTTTTAATGGGCAGTAGGACTTTGTCTTTATTATAGTTAGGATCAACCTTGATTTTCACGTTTATATGGTGATATTAACCCTGAGAAGCTCAAGGTAGAGAAATCTGGCTGATTCATTGCAGGCATAGATGAACACCCATTCACATTGCCACATTAACTGACTGAGGTTTCTGCCAGAAATATCTGTTGCCTGGTTAAGGGAGTGTTCCCTGCTTTGGAAGCCTAGGCAACTGCATATATGAAAGTTTCTGGTTTCCTGGGATTGCAAATTAAATGTCAGGGAAAACAGAAATGCTGTAAAAGGATTCCAAGAAGCAGTGCAATGAATTAGATAAGGAAAAAGATCCTTCTTTGGCTTGGGAAGCCCTTTCATAGAAACCATTAATGGATAAGCCTAGATGATAGCATCCACCTCATCCACAATTCCTTACATATCGTGATGAAATTGGAAGTCTTGCTGGATATGAGCCATGCACCCCTTATCTCCTGTATAACATTCAGGGGTCAGAATAAGCTAACTTTGTGCTGTTGACATTTTACTTAATTTCTCTTTGAGATTCAATTTCCCCTTCTGTACCATGGCACAAGTAGGGTAATAAAAAGCACTGTGAAATTTAAATATGATCATGATAACTATTTATTTGTTGCTTGCTATATGCAAGGAATTATTCTAAGTACTTCACATATTAAATCACATTTAGTCCTCATAGCAACACTGTGAGACCTTCTAGTTTTACAAATGAGAAAACTGAGACATAGGGAGATTCATTTCCCAAGGTCACACAGCTGGTAAGTGGTAAAGACACTTAATCAACATGCTCAAATGCCTTTCTAAGAATTGGTTTGTGGCATGGTAATGGCTCAGTAAATGTGAGCTGTTAATATATACCTACTCTGCATTGTAGTTGTTAGGATTAACTAGGAAATTAAAAACAAGCATTTAAATATGTCTTATAGGTGAAGTGCTGTTGTTTCTTCCTCTTTCATATACTCTTAGCTTGCCTGGGTTTTGGCCAATGGTCTCCTAACTCTTCCTTCTCCAGCGCTCCTCCATTGTTTCCTGACCTCACAATGCTGTGAGAGTGGTCCTTTGAAAATATAAACCAGAGGATGATATTCCCTGACTGGAAGCATATATGCAGTGCATTCAAGTCCCATGTAGTACGTCATAAAAGCCTTCCAACATGCTGTGGTTAATGTCCATCTTTCCAGTCCTCTCTGGAGTGCCATGTCCATAAATTGAGGCTCTGTTAAAATGGTTGTTTTTCCCTTGTCATGTCTTATTATTCTTTAGCTAGGCATATTTGCACAAGTTATACCCAGAATATCCTTATTCCCTTTTCCTGCCTGGTGAACTCACATTCACCTTCAAAACTTAGTACCTGAACTGATACAACAATTTTTTTTTTTTTTTTGGGCAAATATATATATATTTTTAATTTTTTATTTTTTATAAACATATATTTTTATCCCCAGGGGTACAGGTCTGTGAATCACCAGGTTTACACACTTCACAGCACTCACTAAAGCACATACCCTCCCCAATGTCCATAATCCCACCCCTTTCTCCCAACCTCCCTCCCCCCAGCAACCCTCAGTTTGTTTTGTGAGATTAAGATGGGATTGGGAGGGAGACAAACCATAACTGATACAACAGTTTTAATGACCATTCTGTACAACAGGTGAAGTGCTTGGTCTGCAAATAATATCTTCACAAAAAAGGAAACATTTCAACTTTTGTTTAGTGTTCTTATTTAGTTTCCTGGATCATCCAAATTCCCTCACTCCACACCTTGTCTCTTGCTTTATTCATATAAGCTCCCTTGGCCATTCCTTTCCCTGTATCATCTTTATCCTTCTGCTTCGTTCACAGTTCAGGTTCTCCTTACGTCAAGGTTCGGCTTCCTTTCCAATCACTTCATTGTTCCCCTTATGCATGGATAATATCATGGTAAACACCTCTCCAGGCTTCCTCTTCCCTCAGGAACTTCACTTACCAAATGCTGGAAGTTAGCATAGCCTTTTCTAAACTCTCCAAGAATAGCTGTGCTCTCTTCTCCTAGTTCCTATTGAGTCAGGTCACTATTATGATGTCTGTCTAGCTGGGGTGTCTATTATACGCTTTTTTTTTTTTTTTTTTTTTTAAATAACAGTAGACTAGGCCTGGAAAACAGGAATAATGTTCTATTTAATCCTGTCCCAGGCCTTGCCACTTAAACTTGAGTGAATCACTTAACCTTTTCTTTCTTTCTTTTTTTTTTGTTTAAATTTTATTTACTTATTTGACAGAGAGAGATATCACAAGTAGGCAGAGAGGCAGGCAAAGGGAGAGGGGGAAGCAGGCTCCCCGCTGAGCAGAGAGCCTAATTTGGGGCTCGATCCCAGGACCCCGAGATCATGACCTGAGCTGAAGGCGGAGGCTTAACCCACTGAACCATCCATGTGCCCCTCACTTTACCTTTTCTTAACTTCACTTTCCCAATCTAAAAAACTCCAGTTGATACCTGATCTGGACATTGTCAACTTTCTTTTCTGAGGGCCAGATATGATCTTTTTTCTGGGTTTTGTATAAAGTTCCTCAAAAGCCTGTTTTTGTTCTACCCTTCGGGCACCACTGATTGGACTACTACTGCCTGGGGAGAACACAGCCCTACAGCCCTAAACCTGGCTTCCTTCCACTACTCACCTATTGACACTTCTAAGATTCCAGTATTTCTTCTAACTCAGAGTTCACATGAGTTATGTGAGAAGGGATGACTCATGATCTTGCAAGGATAGAAAAACTGATGATAAGCAGCTAGATACTGATGTTCTAGTCCTTCCTTTCCAAGCTAATTTATAAATTCTGGTGATGCATTTACTGGCAAAATTTCTCCCTTTGCTTTAAAAAGCCTTATTTCTAAGTGCTCAGAGATCATCACTACATCAAAAAGAAGGCAAGTTGTTTGATCATGACCTTCAGATTGTTTGGTTCCTTCAAATGCCCTTAAAAAATTCAGAGAGGAAAGTGTGTTTTCTTTAAGACCTAGACATTGATATAGGCTATTGATATGAAAATAACTTATACTTGTATACAAGGATAGTATTGTTCATCAATACTATCCTTAAGTCCACCTGGTACCTAAATTTCTACTGTTAAATGAGGTTTTGTGGCAAATTTCTAGAAGAGTCTTTATGTGATAGAAAGGGGTATAACTTTTAAAAGCAGTAAGTATTCACTCAGGGCCACCTTTCCTTTTCTTTCTAAAGGTATCTTTGAATGAAGTAGAGGAATTCATCTTTTGGCATACCTTTCAATGCATAGACTGGCCTCTTTCTACTGTGCCAAAAAGCAAACTTCAAGTCAGGGACCAGATCTCATCTGTAAAAATTGCATTCCTCCTTCATTTGTAAGGCATTTGTAAGGCAGTTGAGAATTCAAAGGAATTTTTTCCTCCAAGCACTGAATTCACAAAAAACCTTAAAAGGTAGCTTCTTGAAAGGTTTTCTAGCGAATTAGTTTGTGAGCTGAACTATGTGACTTATCATGGCTTGCACACTTTAGCCTGTGTCCCTCTTGATAAGAACTGAGAGAAACTAACTTATCACCAACCCCCCTCCAAGAAAAACACCGCAGCAGACTTAAGTAGCCACCTATAAGGACAGGGATGGGTAATAATGTAGTCTGCAATGTCAGGGAATTCTCTCTCTATATATTGTTCTTTTTACTTGTTCTGGGCTTTAGATATTACTAGATGCTACTTTCCACCTGAAACTTATTTATTCTTAGGTTTTTGAATTCATATTATCACTCCTCATTTTTCAACTAGTTCATCTTCCTTGATGTCCTTAATTTTTTGATGGCACGGAAATCAGGATTATCTTCAACTTTTCCCTTCCCCATGCTTTATAGTCAGTCAAAAAGTGCTGCCAGGCTGGGAGCCTGGGTGGCTCAGTGGGTTAAGCCTCTGCCTTCGGCTCAGGTCATGGTCTCAGGGTCCTGGGATCGAGCCCCACATCGGGCTCTCTGCTCAGCAGGAAGCCTGCTTCCCTTCTTCTCTCTCTCTGCCTACTTGTGATCTCTGTTTGTCAAATAAATAAATAAATAAAATCTTAAAAAAAAAAAAAGTGCTACCAGGAAACAACATGTGTTGGAGAGGATGTGGAGAAAGGGGAACCCTCTTACACTGTTGGTGGGAATGCAAGTTGGTGCAGCCACTTTGGAAAACTGTGGAGATTCCTTAAGAAATTAAAAATAGAGCTTCCCTATGACCCTGCAATTGCACTACTGGGTATTTACCCCAAAGATACAGGTGTAGTGAAAAGAAGGGCCATCTGTACCCCAATGTTTATAGCAGCAATGGCCACGGTCACCAAACTGTGGAAAGAACCAAGATACCCTTCAACGGACGAATGGAAAAGGAAGATGTGGTCCATATACACTATGGAGTATTATGCCTCCATCAGAAGGGACGAATACCCAACTTTTGTAGCAACATGGACAGGACTGGAAGAGATTATGCTAAGTGAAATAAGTCAAGCAGAGAGAATCAATTATCATATGGTTTTACTTATTTGTGGAGCATAACAAATAACATGGAGGACAAGGGGAGATGGAGAGGAGAAGGGAGTTGAGGGAAATTGGAAGGGGAGGTGAACCCTGAGATACTATGGACTCTAAAAAACAATCTGAGGGTTTTGAAGGGGCGAGGGGGTGGGAGGTTGGGGGAGCCAGGTGGTGGGTATTGGAGAGGGCACATATTGCATGGAACACTGGGTGTGGTGCATAAACAATGAATTCTGTTACACTGAAAAGAAAAAAAAAGTGCTGCCATGTTTGCATTTGAAATGTTTCTCCAGTTCATACTCACCACTACACTGCAAGACACATACACATCCAATTACATTGACAATAATCTAATTCAGGGGTCAGTAGCTAACTGCCCATGGGCCATATCTAGCTTGCCAACTATTCTGGTTTATTTAAGTTTTATTGGAACATAGCCATGTTTGTTTGTTTACGTATTATCCGTGGCTGCTTGGGTGTTAAAATGGCAGAGTTGAGTAATTTCAAAGCCCAAAATATTTACTGTCTGGCCCTTTACAGAAACCATTTTCTGGCCCCTGCTGTAGTTCATGCTCACATTATCTGTCATCTGGGTAGCTTTAAACAGCTTTCCAACTGATTTCCTTGCTGTTAGTCACTCTAACATCAGTCAATTCACCAGGTTATACCCAAGTTTCTTTCTATCTCAAACTTTAGCAAATTCCTTCTAGTCCTTCAAGAATCAGTTTGCTGGGACGCCTGGGTGGCTCAGTTGGTTAAGCAGCTGCCTTCAGCTCAGGTCATGATCCCAGCGTCCTGGGATCGAGTCCCACATTAGGCTCCTTGCTCCGCAGGGAGCCTGCTTCTCCCTCTGACTCTGCCTTCCACTCTGTCTGCCTGTGCTCGCTCTCACTCGCTCTCTCTCTGACAAATAAATAAATAAAATCTTAAAAAAAAAAAAAGAATCAGTTTGCTTACAGCCATTCTTTTATACTTTGGCACAAGTATAGGTGCTGGAGATATAGTGGTGGATAAGATAATCCAGATTGTTGCCCTCACAACTTTTGTTCTTTATTCTAGAAGAACAGATATGCAGTTAAACCAGAAGTAATATAACAATGTGGTCTGTGTTGCATCAGGTATGCTAATTTAGGCAAACCTGAGTCTAGATTCAAACGCCAGTTCTATTCCATATCAGTTGTGTGACTGTGAGAAATTAACTGAACTTTAGCTTTAGTTTTTATATCACTACTCTGGTTTTGGTGATCAGAGATAATCCATATTGGGCACATAAACTTGTATCTGGTACATTCTCAATAATTTTAAATAATAATTACTGGGAAATTATAATTCTTTGGGAATATTGAGCAGGACCGTTTAAGCTAGTTTTATATATAGAAATTGGCTGGTATTACTAATATTTATATTGAGATCTCAAAGCAGAGTTAACAAGAAAAAGAGGAACAGTTTCTGAGAACAGAGAATGTCACATGTAAAGAATAGGAGGGGGAAATATTCCTAATTCCCTGAATGCTAAATAATTGCTGTCATGTCTATGTTCCCTAAAATGCTTTCTTTATACTGCTAATATAGTTCTAATCAAAATATATGAGTTGTAGTTTTAACAGAAAAAGGTATACTTATATTTTCATCTTATATTTACAGCACTTAGGAGAGACCTGGCACACTACACAAGTGCTCAAAAAGGATTGTCTAATGGGAAGTAGCATAGCTGAGTCAAACAGCATGATTTTGGGGATAATAAGAAGCCTATGCTTAATTCTGTTTCTGCTGTTAAAGAGGTAGATGATCTTGGATATATTAAATCTCTTGTGTGATCCCTCAACTTGGCTCTGAATTGTGGAAAGAAGTACCTGCCACATAGACTTGAAGGGTTTAATTAGAAAGCAAAAGTAAAACTCTTATTTCTGCATATAGTAGGTATTTGATAAATGGTAGTTGTTATTGATAATGAAGATTTTTATGCATTCTGATCCAGGGTTTTGCACAAATCTTTAGAGGTAAAAACTGAACAGCTGAGAGATGCCAGCTGATTTCATAAATATTTAGTCCAAGCAAACCTAGAAAAATATCCAGGTTTTATGCTTGATTCTTTTTATTTCATCCAACCAACATATATTTATTGAGTGTCTACTATGTGATGGGTACTGGGTAAGATGTCAGGAAATTTTATTGGACAAGACATGCCCAGTAGTGCTGTCTTAGAAGATGCAATCTAATACAACATGGTTGTCAAGCATATAAAACATTTTGTCCTAGACCATGTTTTTAAGAGAATGTATGTTGGTGAGTAGCTGTGTATATCTCCTACATTAAAGTTAGTGAGCTCTTTCTAAGTATTTTAAATTGAGGAGGTACTAGCTGGAGCCAGATGTGCCATGTTTTATTTAACTGGGCCAATAAGAGTGAATGTGTGTTTTGGTTTTTTGCAGCTTTTTTTTTCCTGCGTATATTCCCAAGAGAAGCCCATTCTGTTATAGTAATTATTCTCTGACTCCATTCCCACTAACTAACCTTATTGGAGGCACCTTTCCTTCCCATGCATAAATTTCTGTTTCTTTTTGCTGTCTCCTTTCACTTTTCTCTACAGATCTGATAATATGACAATGAACTAATAAATAAATATTTATCATGTGGCTAATATGTGTCCTGGAAAAGAAGGTAAAGATCAAAGAAAATAGCATATTATAAATTTGGTAAGATTGACATTTTACCATGATCTAAGCATTTTAAATGATATCTAGTCCTCACAGCAAATAATACAAGGTAGGGATTACTAAATTCATTTTGTAAGTGAAAAAGTAAGACTCAAAGGTGTTAGAATTACCTTAACTCATTCATTTGGTAAGAGGCTACACTGGGATGCTAATGTAGATCCACCTGACATTAAAGTCCACATACTCTCAAGGTTCAATACCTTATGTGGGAGGCAGAATAATGCCCCCTCCCCCAAAGGTCCATATTCTAATTGCCAGAACTTATTAATTTAAAGGAGAATTAATTTTTCATATGGAATTATCCTGGATTTTCTGGGTAGCCCACTGTATTCATAAAGTCCTTTAAAGTGAATCAGGTAGGATAGTAGGTTAGAGTAATGTGATATGAGAAGGCCTCAACCCAATTTTGTTGGCTTTGAAGATGGAGGAAGGGGCCACAAGACAAGGAATACAGGTAAACTCTAGGAGTTGGAAAAGGCAAGGAAGCAGATTCTTCTCTACTTGATTTTACCATTGGAATCCATGTTGGGTATCTGGCCTATAGATAAGATAAGATAGTACGTTTATATCTTCAAAACTGCTAAACAATATTACATTATGACAGTGATAGAAAGCTAATATACTACTTCTCTAGGCACAAAATGATTTGAAAATTTATGCAAGGGAATGACTAAAGGCTAATTTTTTTTTTTTTTTTTTTTTTTAAGAGAGGGGAAGGAGGCAGATAGGGCAGAGGAGGAGAGAGAGAGAGAGAATCTTAAGCAGACTCCATGCCTGGCACAGAGCCCAACATAGGGCTCAATCCCACAATCCTGAGATCATGACCTAAACTGAAATCGGCAGTTGGACTGAGGCACACAGGCGCGCCTAAAGGTTACCTTTTATCATTCTGTTGGAAAGGACTTTAGATCAGAACTCAGAACAAGATACATTTAGTGTCAGTTTTGGTCTCTGAATAGAACTTTATTAGAAGTAAAGAACTATAAGGGTGAATTGAAATCAGGCCTTATTAAAATAGAAAGTGAGTGTATATTATGACTGGGAATTACTCATGTCTGAAAGGAGAAAAGAAAGGGAAGGAGGAAAGAAAGAAAGGAAAGGAAAAGAAAGGAAAAACATTTAGATTGTACTATAAAAAAAGAAAGCAGATTTAAATATTTTAGGGTTTTGTTTTTGTTTTTGTTTTTAATTATGGAGAAGGAAGCAGTCTGAAAACAAAAATAGCCTAACAGGAAACAGCTTTTATCATTCCTTTCAGTTCTTGGTCTTTGCATTAAATTAATCCAATGGGGAAGCTTTTCTTCTCTCTATGCCTTATCTAAGCAATCATTTCAGCTTTTTTAAAAAATAAATAATACAAATAGTCTTCATGGAGATGTTGCATTCATTCATGAAAATAATAGAGCTGAATTATTTATAAAGTAAATTATTTTTGCAAAGACAGTGACTGACAAATAATGGTGAAGGAGTGCTTTGCTGGTAATTTAATTAAAAAAAAATTGTGAAAAGGGGAACCTGGGTGTCTGAGGGTTAAGCCTCTGCCTTCAGCTCAGGTCATGATCTCAGGGTCCTGGGATTGAGCCCCACATTGAGCTTTCTGCTCAGTGGGGAGCCTGCTTCCCCCTCTCACTCTGCCTGCTCTTCTGCCTACTTTTGATTTTTCTCTCTCTGTCAAATAAATAAATAAACTCTTCTTTAAAAATTGTGAAAATATCTGTGGCAGGTATTAAAATTTAACAGTAAATCTGCAGTAGATTAATAGAAACTTTTAAAAAGAGACCTGTCTGGTTGTAACTTTGATCAAACTGGGAAGTTGTGGGCAAATCCAGTATTAGGATATTGTCTACATGAGACGCTACGTGTTTTATAATTTCCAATGGGAATTTGGTTTTTATAGTTTAGAAAGCTCAGGCAAAGGCTCATATCCTTTTCTAGTAATAGTGGATGGCAACAGACAAAAGCAAAGAAATTCTTTTGGTTTGGTTCTGGCCTACATCAACTAACTTAACACTAATGTGTAGAAAAAGTCAAAGTAGCTAATTTATAATGACTTCTTCTTGCTATTTATTTCCTTCTTTACTAAAAGAAAAAAAATTCAAAGACTTACTTAAAAATTGTTCTCAAAATATACAACTTATGTATAAAACCATTCAGTTTAAAGAGTTCCAGATGAGGAGTTGAAGGTAATAGAGCATTTTCATGTTCAGTGAATACATTTTCTTTCCCATACTGATTCAAAATTATGTAAAGGTATGTGATGATATCCATATAACTCAGAATATCTCTCAGGAGAAAAACTAAGTCCCAAAAGCTAAGAGCTAAAAGATCTCGCATAGGTTCACTAAACTCTTAAGTTTTACTGATTTTCTAGAATTTCAAAAAGATACAATTTCGTCTCAGTCAAAACATTCCTTAGGTTGTCTATTTATTAGAGTTTAAGGATACAGAGCTAGGATTACATTTCCATGATAAGTTTTTTTCATTTTTCTATATAAATTGAAAACTTTGTGTGCTAGATTTTTTTAAAAAACTCAATGTAAAACAAGCATAGGGGCAAAGAAGTTAACAGCACAAAATATATTCAGTGGAAAGTAATTCTCCACCATGCCACCCCAGTCCACCTTCCAATGACAACATTTATTACCAGCTTCTTAATCAGCCTCCTAGAAGTAGTTAATGTATTTATACATTAACCATGTATCCATTTTTTTAGACATTATTTTGCAATAGGCAGTATTTTGCACCTTGATTTTCTTGTTTAACAATGTACTTCAGATGGTTTGATATCAGTATGTATAGATTTTTACTTCATTATAGTTAAAAGAAGCAAATTATTCTATTAAATAGATGTATCATAATCTAATTAACTGACCTCCTGTTGATGGACATTTATATTATTTTCAGGCTTTTGCCACCACAAATAGTTCTGCAGTGAGTGAATATACTTGAGCATATGTTTCTGCACATATGTGCGTATATATGTATAAAACATTCCTAGAAGTAGAGCATAACTAAGGGGAACATGTGTTTAAATCTTTAATAAATATTTATATATTGTTCTTGAAGGAGAGTGTACCAATTTACACTCCCACCAATGGTATATGAGAGTTGGGTTTCATTGTAGTCTCTTTAAACATGGTATCAGTGTTGCTAATACTTGTCAATATGACCGGAATAGAGTGGAGATTTGTCGTTTTAATAATATTTGTTTAATACATTTAATACATTTGTTTAATACATATTGAAAATACTTTTAAATAAATACATTTTTCAGTAAAAGAATCATGATAGATTGTTCCAGGTATCTATTGCTATCAACAAACTATCCCAAAATTTGACTGCTTAAAGCATTTTATTCCTATTTTATCTCCTGATTAAGAACTCTGACAGAGGGGAACCTGGGTGGCTCAGTGGGGTAAGCCTCTGCCTTCAGCTTAGGGCATGATCCCACAGTCCTGGATTCAAGCCCTGCATTGGGCTCATTGCTCAGCAGGGAGCCTGCTTTCCCCACTTTCTCTCTCTGCCTGCTGCTCTGCCTCCTTGTGACCTCTCACTCTCTATGTCAAATGAATAAATAAGATCTTAAAAAAAAGAAAAAACTCTGAGAGATATCTGGGCTTTTTCCATAGTTCTACTATTGTGGACATTGATACTCAGATGTCTACTGATAGATGAATGGATGAAGATGTGAAAAAATATATATATATACACACATATGTGTATGTGTGTGTGTGTGTGTGTGTGTGTGTATATATATATATATATAATGGAATATTCATATAATGTATATATATGCATAGCATATCTAATCTATAATGTATATATACTATATATATAATGGGATATTACTAAAATATAATGGAATAGATACATATATATAATGGAATATTACTGTGCCATCAAAAATTTGAAATCTTACCATTTGCAACAATGTGGCTGGAACTAGAGGATATTATGCTAAGCAAAATAAGTCAATCAAAAAAGACAGTTATTATATGATTTTATTCATATGTAGAATTTTAGAAACAAAACAGAGGATTATAGGGGAAGGGAGAAGAAAATAAAATAAGATGAAATTGAGGGAGAAAGAAACTCTTCACTATAAGAAATAAATGAGGGTTGCCGGAGGGAAGATGGGAGGTGGTAGGTGGGATGGGGTAACTGGGTGATGGACATTAAAGAGGGCACTTGATGTAACGAGCATTGGGTGTTTATGCAACTGATAAATCACTGACCTATACCTCTGAAACTAATAATACATTATATGTTAATTAAATGAATTTAAATAAAATAAAGTAAAATAAAATAAAATAAGAATTCTGACAGAACATAACAGGAACAGCTTGTTTCTGCTCTGTGGTGTTGGGGCCTCAACTGGGTTGTATCTAATATCTGGGGATTGTAATAATGAGTTAGCCAGGGATTGCTTTGTCTCTTTTTCTCTTCTTTCTCATCTTTCTTCTCTCTTTCCTCCCTCTCTCTGCATCTCTCTATCTTTCTCCTCCATTCTTGGTGTGCAACATACTCTGCATTTGGCTAACTTAGGCTTTCATACAGGGCTGACCCTCAAAAAAGCCTAGTGGTTAAGAACTCTTTTAGTTGTTCTTCAAAGACTATTGTGTTTGAAGACATACATTTTTAAAATCCCTCTAATTATGTTAATTTTAAGATCTGTGAGATATTTAATTTATTATATAAGGTCTTAAAATATGATTATCTAATATAGAAGACTATGACCATTCAAAAATGGAATCCTTTGTTATCCACTGAGGTTATAAGAATCAGAATGACTGTATTTTTCCCAGTGTCTACTGGGTCTTTTCTTTCTCCAACCTCTGCACAGCTATTAATAATAGAAAAAGTCTTTATTTTTTTATGAGATAAAAGCTACAGTTTGTATCAAACTTGAATTAAAAATAGGAAATTTTTTCAGCAGCTAATACTTTATTCCCCAACAAACCTGTTATATGTCTTCATTGGATTTATGTTCTGATAGTATTACAGAGAGTAGTCGAATATTTACACAAGCAAACTCTGCTGAGTGCTATGAAATATATAGTATGAGATTTTTGTGTGGTTTCTGGGATTAGGGGAAGATTTTTCTTAAGGAAGTAAAATTTGGAATGAGATTTGGAATGAGAATAAAGAAGAGGAATTAAGTAGGGTTAAGAGAATCAGTGTAGGGAATGGGAATGTGGGGAGAGGAAGAAGTGCGGAGAGAGAAAAGCAATAGGTAGGGCATATATTTCAGGAAAAGGCCAGAACATTTACAAATTCCTTGGCATGGAAGGGAATATGATGGCTCAAGTACTAGAAAAAAAGCCATATGACTACAGAACAGAGAGCTAGGAAAGAAGGCACAAAATGAGGCTGAATCATAGCCTTTCTAATGGAGCACATTAAGGATTTGATTCTTTTTTTCTGAGATAAGTAGGTAATAAATAACTTGAAAATGCCTCCAACTCTAGGCTTTAGGTTCATTGGTGTGTCTACTTTGAGCCCCCAACGTTTCTATAAGTTAAGCAGTAGACTAGAAAGGGGGAGCAAGAGAGACATTATCTCAGGAGCCTGGGGCCTAGACTGAATCTGGGGAGCTGGAAAGGTACTCTGGGGGTTTGAAAGAAATAATTTTAGTTTTGAAACATTCCACTTTCAAATGGTGATTGTATTAGGGGTTAGTGCATGAGAGATGAGTCTATGTTTTTTTAGAAGGAAGGGGTTTTATATAAGAAATTAGGTGCTTCTAAAATGATTTTAAGTATTTAGAGAAGTAGAAGTCAGGAGTTCTCCTATTGATTTCAAGATCTAACCTCTGTAGCTGCAAACCAAACATCAGGATGCTACTGCCACTATGACCACAATCACTACTATCTCATACCCATGTAGCTGGTGATCAGGCACTGGAGCAAGGAGACCAGCTACCTCAAGCACTAACATCTTGGGAAAATTGGCCCCTACTCCTTTTTACCTCCCAAGTTTTGAACAAATTCATCTTGTTGACAAAAATCAAACTGCATACATACCCGACTCACAACAGAGTTGGGCTAAGCTGTTTTTAGGCTTGCTGCGTATATAAAAGGCAGTGAGAATGAATGCTGAGAGCCAATAGGTAATATCCAGTACACAATCCAGACCTACCTTTCATGAAAAGAACATTGGCAAACAAGCCAAGAGTGAGAGATGAAGACTGAGACATAGCAAACTCTCAGTGATTGCCAGCAAAAATTGATGACTGTGATCTGAGAAGAAAAAAATTCAAAATGCCTGATACTGTGTTGGCCATTAAATATATACTTCTTGGATGGGTGCCTCCGATAGGCAATACCTTGTTTTCTTAATGTATTTGTGAAGAACTTGAAAAAAATTACACAGAATAAATATGGAGGTCAAAAAGGTGAACTTTTAAGTGTAGGATTTTTGACAGATGAGAGTGTTTGGGGCATGACAGTTCTTTCTGTTATGACCAGAGCTTTGATTCATTATTATCCTAAAAAGAATGTATCTAATTGCCTTACTTGGTTTTAAGAAATAGTGTTAATTGTCTGCAACTATAGATGTCATGGTGGATAAAATGTAATTAGCATTAGAAAAATGTGTGTTTTAGTTCTTGGCTACTTCCTTGGAAAAGTTACAACCTCTTTGTATCTCAGTTTCCTCATATTTAAAATTAGGAGCTCTAGATTTAAAAATTTCCTAGTGCCTTGTGCTCTAAAATTCTAGTTGTATGCAGGCATAGCCACTGACACTCAAAAAGATGATGTATCAAATGACTTAGGCACTCTTCCATTTGGTTTGAAGTCTAGAGATTGCATAGAGACTTTGATCTAATCTTTTCTTGTTGCTTTAAAGAAAGCAGCATTTATGTGGTTTCTTTTCTCTCCACATCTCACTTATACATATTTCTTTCCATTCCTGAGGTAAAAAACATTTAGCACAATATATATATTTTTCCAGAAGAAAGTTTGCAGTCATGGAAACATTCCTTTAAATCATGCTGTGTGACCTTCCACAAAGAATAGGATGTCCAAAAATTCTATATCCATAGAACAGTCTGTATAAAATCTATCACTAGTAGTTGGCAAATGCTATGGGAGCAGTTGAGGGCCAGGTCCTCATTTAAGACAATGCAACAATGTTGACCTACAGAGGACTCTGTCAGCATTCAACTCTTTCAGAAGTCTCTTGTGCTTCTGCCAAAGAAGCAAACTCCTCTCTGATATGTGAGACTTCTTATTTGAAAAACCAATTTCATAAACAATAAAATTTCACATTTTTTAATCCTTACCAATTGCAATTGCTTGAGATTGATGCTAGGTTTTTATGGGCTGCTTTTTGAAATACGAAGAACAAAAGCATCCCAGGCTTTGCCAGAGGTGCCAGCTGTGGCACTGCTATGAAAACTTGTATAGTGCTATGTTGTTCCATAAAAGAAAGTAAAAATTTGAATATGTATTGGATATTTTTCCCTTCCAGCTGCAGAATTATCTTTTTTATTTTTTTCCTAATGCAAAGATATTTTACTTATGCTGATGCTTCTTCTATCCTTATTTGGCCATTGAAACAATTTATTGAATGCCATCTTTCTAGAAAATCTTAGTTCCTCCAGAATTAATATGCTGAGTCAGAAGCTGTTCCATAAATCCATGAAGCAAAAACATTAGGACACATGACTACATGAAGCTTACCCTGTAAGAGGAAGATATAGTTTCAGAATGACTACCAACATTCTTGATTCCCTTTAAAGAAACTAACTGGATATTTATTTTCCTGCTTGATAAAACATTATTGGAGGGAGGAAGCACAATAGGATTCAGGACTTAGAAGGATTGGAGAGATACTGTTATAGGAAAAGGAGTTAAAGTAATAGGAGGGAACAGAGTCACAGAGGCCATAGGGATTAAGAGAATCTCTTGTAGTAAGATATAAAAGGATGAATACTTACCCTCCATGTCACTCTTTCTACCTCCTCCAAACTCAATCCATATTTGGCTCAATACTTCCACATTATCCTTGTTAAACCCCCTTCTTAGATGTCTCAAGTTGTATGGAATCACTAATCCTACCTTTAAAAAAGTTTCAAAAGTAACTTACTAGGAAAGTGAAGGAAAACCTGAAAGAGTCCTACACTCTGAACTACTGAAAATAGTCCCAAGAGACTGTTCATTTATTGAGCCCATGCACCATGCCATGCACTGTACCATAAGATGGGATACAAAGATAAAGTGGAAGCTCACCCTGTAGAGGGCAAGTGAACAGACTTGTGAGCAGTGAACAGAACACTTACATTATAATGAAAAAAGTGCTAAATTGGAGGGATATAACAAGTGTTGGAGAAGTGAGAAATGATTGGCTCAAAGAATAAACACCAGGTGACATTTGTGTTGGAAATTTGAAGGAGTTGTGGTGGTTTATCAAGAGGTCAAAAACACAACAAATTAAAGATGAAATGGGGCCTAGGGTAGAGAATTCTGCTCAGGGGAATAGTATATACAAAATTATGAATAAACACATCCTCAGAAAACTATTACTGATTTAGTGTGGTGGATACCAGTTGAAGACATGAGTGGTAGTTATAAAATGACTTATAGAATGAAATGGAATTTTCTACCCTTGCTTCAATAACTGTACTAATTCTTTTCTAAGTAAGAGCTTACCCTTTTTTCTTCCACTTGTTCTCCTTCC
The DNA here is from genome assembly GCF_030435805.1 of Mustela lutreola. NCBI lineage: Eukaryota > Metazoa > Chordata > Mammalia > Carnivora > Mustelidae > Mustela > Mustela lutreola. The sequence goes on from NC_081299.1 coordinate 56,650,057, forward strand.
CAAGCCAGTGATACAATCTTTAGGTTCCTACAACTCCTCATGTCTAACTTTGATTTTCGAGTATATCTTTTTTATTAAGGTGGAGGTAGAGATGATAGGTGCTTTTTAGGCAAGGTAATTTTGGTAATTTAGGCAAGGTAATTTTGACAGGCCATGTGGAGAGAGACCAGGGGCTGGAATGGAGTGGGTATTGAGAAAGAGTAGCCAAACATCACCAGAAGTAACGCTTCATGGAGAGTATGGAAGTGCCCTGGAGCTGCCAAAAGGAAAGATAGACACTAATAGGAAGGAGGCAGGGAAAGATGGTTAAGGGGTATGGAACCCTATTTCAACCAGTCCCCTGAATTGAGCTGGATATCAATGAGAACACACTGAGTATCTATGAATCAGCCTGAGATATAAAAAGATATATCTGGATCTCTACAGACAGAATATTTCCAGCAGTTGGTTTTGAGGTATGAGCGGGGAGCCATGATTATATAAGCAGATATCAGATAATAAACAAAAGGGGGAGGGAGCCTCCAGGATCCTGTGCTGTGGGAACACAGAAGTCTCCCACACTGGGGATGGTATACAGACTTGAAGACCTGTAGCAGTGGGGAAAAGACAGCCCCCCAGACTGAAACATGAAGCTGCGGGACTGCACATGTGAACTGGGGATGGCTGGCGATTTTAGAAGCACAAAGGGCAGATATGTGTCTGGATCTGGAAGCGAGGGCTGGGAGTGCTGCTGTGGGGTAGACAATCCAGGACAATGCAGTTCTTAGCAGCACAAACAGAAAGGGAGACAGTGTGGCCTGGAGAGTTCAGTGAAGAGCAGACTGCAATCTCTCTGTTCTGACACAGAGGTTTAGATACAGTCACTTCTTCTTTGACTCTTGGAAGAGACATGGATAAACACCAGGGAAAGCCACCAGAGAATAAGAGCCCCCCAAAATTGGTTTTCACTGAGCCCACCCCCCACCAGGGGCAGGCCAACTCTGTCCAAACAGGGTTGCCTGAGTAACAGCACAACAGGCCCCTTCCCTAGAAGACAGACTGAAAGAACAAGAGGCAAACATCTCTAAGGTCCCTATGAAACAGGTGCATCTTGCCTGGGTTGTGGTCAGTAATTTGGAATCTGTACATTCCCTCAGCCACCTCTCAATAGAATGACTACAAAGAGGAACACATAATACAGGAAAAATTCAGAGACTGACATGTGCCACAGAACTAATGGATATGGGTATAAACAAGAAGTCAGAAACAGACTTCAGAATAACAGTTACAAAGATAATAGCTAGGATGGAGAAAAGCATTAATGGCAACATAGATTCTCTCAGAGCAGAAATGAGAGCTGATCTGGCAGAACCTAAAAATGCTTTCAATGAGATCCAATCTAATCTAGGTACTCTAACAGCTAGGGTAAATGAGACAGAACAAATTAGTGATCTAGAAGACAGACTGATAGAAAAGAAGGAAGAGGAGGAGGCCTGAAATAAACAGCTTAGAATCCATGAAAACAGAATTAGAGAAGCGGCACTAAGAAATGTGGCAATGTCAGAATTATTGGAGTCCCTGAGAGGGTAGAGAGAGAGAGAACAAGAATATATATTTGAGTAAATCCTAGCTGAGAATGTTCCTAATCTGGGAAATGAAATAAACATTTGTGTCCTAGAGGCAGAGAGAATATCCCTCAAGATCAAGGAGAGAAGACTGATGCCCAAGCATGTAATAGTGAAAATCACGAATCTTAAAGCCAGGGAAACCATCTTAAGAGCAGCTAGGGGAAAGAGATTCTTTACGTACAGAGAGAGGAACATCACAATAAATCAAACCTGTCTACAGAGACCTGGCAAGCCAGAAAGGGCTGGCAAGACATATTCAGGGTACTAAATGAGAAGAACATGCAGCCAAGAATAGTGTATCCAGCAAGGCTCTCATTTAGAATTGATGGAGAGATAAAGAGCTTCCAAGACCAACAAAAACTGTAAGAATATGTGACCACCAAGCTGGCCCTGCAAGAAATATTAAGGGGGGAGGGTTCTATAAAAGGAGAAAGACCCCAAGAGTGATATAGAACAGAAATTTACAGAGACAGTCTATAGAAACAAGGACCTCATAGACAACATGATGACAATAAAGTCATATATTTCAATAATCAATTCTCAATGTGAATGGACTAAATGCTCCCATAAAATGGCACAGGGTTGCAAACTGGATAAAAAGACATGACCCTCCCATACATGTCTACAAGAGACTCATTTTGAACCTAAAGTTACATCCAGGCTGAAAGTGAAGGGATGGAGAACCATCTTTCATGCCAACAGGTTGCAAAAGAAAGCTGGGGTAGCAATTCTCATATCAGAAAAATTAGATTTTAAGCTATAGACTATAATTAGAGATGCAGAAGGGCACTGTATCATTCTTAAAGGGTCTATCCAAGAAGAAGATCTAACAATTTTAAATATCTATGTCCCCAGCATGGGAACAGCCAACTACAGGAGGCAATTAGTAACCAAAATAAGGAGATATTGATAATAATTCATTAATAGTAGGAGATATCAATACTCCACTCTCAGCAATAGATAAATAATCTAAGAAGAAAATTAAGAAAGAAACAAGAGCTTTGAGTGATACACTGGACCAGGTGACCTCATAGATATATACAGAACATTCCACCCTAAAACAACAGAATGGGACTGGGACTTTCTCCAGAAAAGACCACATACTAGGCCACAAATCAGGTCTCAACTGACACCAAAAGACTGAAGAGTATTCCGTGCATATTCTCAGGCTACAATGTTATGAAACTGGAATTCAATCACGAGAAAAAGTTTGAAAGAAACTCAAACACTGGGAAGTTAAAGACCATCCTGCTCAAGAATGTATGAGTCAACTAGGAAATCAAAGAACTTAAACAATTCATGGAAACCAATGAGAATGAAAATACATTGGTCCAACAACTATGGGATACAGCAAAGGCAATCCTAAGGGGGAAATACATAGCCATCTAAATCTTACTAAAAAAAAAAAAAAAAATCCCCAATACACAAATTCTCTTTACCTTAGAGAACTGAAGAATCAACAACCAATTAAGCCTAACCCATGCAGAAGAAGGGAAATAATTAAGATTAGAGTAGAGATCAATGAATTAGAAACCGGAAATATAGTAGAATACACCAATGAAGCTAGAAGCTTGTTCTTTGAAAGAATTAATAAGATTGATAAGCCACTGGCTAGATATATCCAAAATAAAAAGGAAAGGACCCAAATTAATAAATTTAGGAATGAAAGGGGAGAGATCACGACCGACACCAAGAAAATAGAAACAATCATTAGAAATTATTATCAACAGCTATATGCCAATAAATTAAGCAACCTAAAAGAAATGAATGCATTCCTAGAAACCTATAAACTTCCAAGACTGAAACAGGAAATAATTGATAACCTGAATAGACCAATAACCAGTAAAAAGATTAAAGCAGTGATCAAAAACATCCCAAAGAACAAGAATCAGGGCCCTGGGGAATTCTACCAAACATTCAATGAAAAAATAATACCTATTCTTCTGAAGCAGTTTCAAAAAAATAGGAACAGAAGGAAAACTTCCAGACTCTTTCTATGAGGACAGCATTACCTTGATCCCAAAACCAAGCAAAGACCCCATCAAAAAGGAAAATTTCAGACCCTGATGAATATGGATGCCAAAAGATCGTATCTAATAGAATCCAACAACAAGATTGTATCTAATAGAGTCTAACAGTACATTAAAAAGATTATCCACCATGACCAGGTAGGATTTATCCATGGGGTGCAAGGTGGTGCAACATTTGCAAATCAATCAGTGTGATTAAACACATTAATAAAGGGAGAGAGAAGAACCACATAGTCCTCTCAACTGATGCAGAAAAAACATTTGACAAAATATAACATCTTTTCCTGAAAACTCTTTAGAGTTTCAGGACAGAGGGAACATTCCTCAATTTCATAAAATCCATCTGTGAGGGCACCTGGGTGGCTCAGTTGGTTGAGTGACTGCCTTTGGCTCAGGTCATGATCCTGGAGTCCTGGGATCGAGTCCCACATCAGGTTCCCAGCTCCATGGGGAGTCTGCTTCTCCCTCTGACCTCCCCTCTCATGCTCTCTCACTCTGTCTCTCTCTCTCTGTCAAATAAATAAATAAAATATTTTTAAAAATCCATCTGTGAAAAACCCAAAGCAAATGTCATTCTCAGTGGGGAAAAGCTGAGAGCCTTAAGATCAGGAACACAGCAAGGATGCCCACTCTCACACTGTTGTTCAACATAGTACCGGAAGTCCTAGAAACAGCAATGAGACAACAAAAAGAAATAAAAGGTATTCAAATTGGCAAAGAAGAAGTCAAACTATCTCTCTTCACAGATGACATGATACTTTATGTGGAAATCTAAAAGACTCTACCCCCAAATTACCAGAACTCATATGGCAACTCAGTAATGTGGTGTGCTACAAAATCAATGCAGAGAAATCAGTTGCTTTGTTATACACTAACAATGTAACTGTAGAAAGAGAAATTATAGAATTGATTCCATTTACAATGGCACCAAAACCACAAGATACCTTGAAATAAACCTAACCAAAGATGTACAGGGTCTATATCCTCTAGGAACTACAGAACACTCATGAGAGTAATCAAAGACGACATGAAAAGATGGGAAAAAAATTCCATGGTCATGGATCAGAAGAATAAACATTGTTAAAGTATCTATACGCCCAGAGCAAGCTATACTTTCAGTGCCATCTTGATTAAAATACAAATGGCATTTTTCAAAGAGCTGGAACAAATAATCCTAAAATTTGTATGTAACCAAAAAAGACCCTTAATCACCAAGGAAATGTTGATAAAGAAAAACAAAGCTGGGGCCATCATGTCGCCTGGCTTCAAACTATACTACAAAGCTGTGATCACCAAGACAGCATGGTACTGGCACAAAAACAGACACATAGACCAGTGGAACAGAGTAGAGAGCCCAGATATGGATCCTCAACTCTATGGTCAAAAAAATCTTCGACAAAGCAGGAAAAAATACACAAAAAAAGTGGAAAAAAGACAGTCTCTTCAACAAATGGTGCTGGGAAAATTGGACAGTTAGGTGTAGAGGAATGAAAACTCGACCATTCTTTTACACCATACACAAAGATAAATTCTAAATGGATAAAAGACCTCAACGTGAGGCAGGAATCTATCAAAATAATAGAGGAGAATGTAGGCAGTGACCTCTCTGACATTGGCCACAGCAACTTCTTTCAAGATATGTCTCCAAAGGCAAAGGAAACAAAAGTAAAAATGAACTTTTGGGACTTCATCAAGATAAAAACTTCTGCACAGCAAAGGAAACGGTCAACAAAATAATGAGGCAGCCCACGGGATGGGAGAAGATATTTGCAAATGACACTGCAGCCCAAGGAGTGATATCCAAAATCTATAAAGAACACGAACTCAACACCCAAAAGACAAATAACCAAGTCAAAAATTGGGCAGAAGACATGAATAGACACTTCTACAAAGAAGACATTCAAATGACTAACAGACACATGAAAAAATCTTTATCATCATTGACCATCAGGGAAATTAAAATCAAAACCACATTGAGATACCACCTCATACCAGTTAGAATGGCAAAAAATTGACAAGACAAGAAACAACAAATGTTGGAGAGGTTGTGGAGAAAGGGGAACCCTCTTACACTGTTGGTGGGAATGCTAGCTGGTGCAGCCACTTTGGAAAACAGTATGGAGATTCCACAAAAGTTAAAAATAGAACTACACTATGATATAGCAAGTGCACTACTGAGTATTTACCCCAAAGATACAGATGTAGTGAAAATAAAGGACACATGCACCCCAATGTTGATAGCAGCAATATCCACAATAGCCAAACTGTGGAAAGAGCTGAGATGCCCTTCAACAGATGAGTGGATAAAGATGCGGTCTCAGCCATCAGAAAGGATGACTACCCACCATTTGCATCGACATGGATGGAATTGGAGGAGAATATGCTAAGTGAAATAAGTCAAACAGAGAAAGACAATTATCATATGGTTTTGCTTGTATGTGAATATAAGGAATAGCATAGAGGACATTAAGAGAAGGAAGGGGAAAATGAAGGGGGAAATCAGAGGGAGAAAGGAACCATGAGAGTTTATGGACTCTGGGAAACAACCTGCAGGTTTTAGAGGGAGGGCGGGTTGGGGGATGAGTGAGCCTCGTAATGGTATTAAGGAGGACATATTTTGCGTGGAGCACTGGGTGTTATATGCAAATGATGAATCACAGAACACTACATCCAAACTAATGAGGTATGGTATGGTGACTAACATAATTAAAAAATCTAAAAGAAACTAATAGGAAAACAAACTGAGATATTCTTTTCCTTATGGATGGTGACATTCTACAGCTGGAGCTGTAGCAACGCAATAGGAAAAGTATGTGAGGATTGCATACCTACAGATTCATGGAATAAAGCAGACGTTCATGTCTTCATGGAATCAGGAATGGGAGGAAATAGGAGAGGATTAGGGCCAGAGGCTTAAGGAAAGGTTGAAGCTCAGGATGATATAAAGGTTAGAGTAAGGCCCAAACTGGTGAAGTTTTTGGAGATGGAGTGAAGAATTAGAATAAAATATTAGGGATGCCTATTGATCTCCTATCTTGGTAATAATATGGTTATTGTAAAGAGTTCCTCTGAAAATTTCTGCCTCCAAGCATTGCAGTGGAATGTTCTTTGCATTAAGTAGTATTGGGGATGAGGCAGGAGAGGGTGTTGGGATCAGAGAGGACTTTCTGTCAGAATCAAAATACAGTGTATGTTTTCTGTGGGCAAGGGATATATTAGTTACACCAGAAAAGATGTTCTCAGAAACCTGGTGAAGGAGAGGTTTTAGCATTTGTACTGGATCCCTAGGAAACTAAAAGAAGTAGATTTCAAATTTTTAGTCAGGAAAGCATAAGCATTTTCAGGTTACATGATTAGTTTTACATTCTGGAAATCATCAGAAATTCTCAACATCTGAATGTAATCTATGTAGTGCGCATTGATAAATATGTTTTACAAAATTTCTGTTAATTTTACTTTTTAATATAAATCTATGTTAAGAGTGCTTACCTAGTATTTCAGATAGTCTCAGTAGTTTTGGCAAATGATAAGGAGGAATACCATTCTCATTTTTCATGAAAATACTTTCACAGAGAATTCATAAAGAATTTTATTATTTTAAATGCTATATAATTTTAGTTCCATTGTGAACAAGTATACTGTGTTGATATGGTTGTGAGCAGATAAACATTTTGCATTAATAGGTAGGAAATCATGTAATTTTTATAAATAAAAATTTATATTTTAGTTCTAAGTGTTTTAGTAGAGTTCAAAGGTAATGGGTCAGTAATGGGGAAAGTCTGTAGAGGAGTCAGCACAATGGGTTACAGGAGGGTAATATGGCAATCAAAGTTCTAGGCAGAATTGCTCATAACTTAGTAGGGCAAGGAAGTATTTGAAGGGAAGGAAACCTGGTCAGAAATCTGAAAGCAGTTGGCATGGTGGTTAACATACTTAAAATTCAAGGATAATAAAATTGAAACCATAAACCAATAGTCACTGTAGAGAACAGGACATGAAGGATGAGCTCTGATGCATTCCTGTAAATTTGCTATTATGATCCTAGCTTGATTTTAATGCCTCTGAGAGCAACTGAATTGTATCACAGAGCTTTGTACCCAAAACTATTAATTCCTTTATGCAGCCTTCTTGAAGGCTTCTTGTCCATTCAACAAAGAAAACTAACCTTGGGCATGTTTTCCATTGATATTCCTTCAGGTATTCTCATGGGCAATATGGAAGCAAGGCAAAAGATCTCTTGATCATAAGGCTATAAATGACCAATCAAATGGGCCAAGTGGCCTGGGGCATGGGCTCCTTGATTCTTACTGCAATCTATCAATGGTAGCTATGCACAAATAACCTGAGAGTTTCCATTTAAAATTTCATGGAGAACATAATGTGCAGCAATGCACATTTGATCTATTTTTGAAATGTTATTGCATCACATATTCATAAGAAGGGCAAATATTTTAAATGTAGTAAATATTAAAAGCATGACAGACTCTTGAAAACATTTACCACTCTCACATAGCAGTAACTGTTAAATGTTAGTACTGAAAATGCCCGGCCAGGAAGTACTCCATCACCTGGAGGAGGATTTTAAGCTGGGTACCTCCACTGACACTTTGCTTTGATTAGGGCTCCTGCCAATAGATTTGATCAATGTTCTGCTTGCCTAGTGGAACCTCCTAAATTCTCATTTGCAGCTGTCACTTTTCAGGGACTTGCAAACTCTCAGATCATTAAAGTGGCATGCCATGTGACTTAGATTTGACAGACAATCACTTACTAAAAATATCTGTCCTGATCAGTGCTGATGTTCTAAAGGGATATTTTCAGCTTCTTGTTCTCTCTTCCTCTCTGTGATGACACTGTACCCAGTGAGTTGAAAGCAGCAGAAGAAATAGCATTATTAAAGGCAGCAGGTTATCACAGTGCACAGTCTGCCAATGGGGATTTGGGTCAGAAACAGGAATCCACGCAGTCCTGTGAAGGTCTAATATCTGTTGATCCTTGTAGCTCATGGACCTGTCACTGCATACTCCCATGCTTCCCAAATAGTCATAAGTCTTCTCTCCAAATGGCCTTTAATTAGAACTGCTGTCACTGTTGCTTGGTTGGGTAGGTTTGATCTGACTTTTTTTTGGAAGCCTTTATAATCTCTCCTGGTTCATGCTCAATTGGTGTGTCAGAGATTAAGGCCTTGCATGATTTCTCAAATTGACAAGTAGTTATGGGTTATGGACTGGGAAGGCTAGAAACATTGTGATAAATGGACCTCAAAAAACACCACTGCAAGATTAAACTATGGTCTTCTCTACTCCTCTATTACATATGTTGAGTTTTTAAGCAAGGTAGTAAAGAGCAAGGTAGAAACTCACCTTTATACTGCATTCTTTTGTGAATTTTATTTGTGCTCTGGGCTTTGGAAATTTAACTGCAATTGCTATTGGGATTTATCCCTTCTAGTGTGTATCTTTATTCCTGAAGTGGTTGCTTTATAAACGTTCTTGGCGTTTTTGTTGAAAAATACTTATCTTCAAACTGAGTACCACCTCCATAAAGACTCCCCACCTGAATAGAAATGTTATTTCTCCCTATATCATATTTTCAAAGTTTCTTTCTTTTACTCCAAATTTAGAAGTTCAAGGTTGTGCTGTTTAAATATTTCACCCTTACATGTGCAATGTTGTTTAACCAAATATTTTATTGTAATTACATAAACACAATGAAAATGTAATTATTTTTTCTGCCTGTGACTTCTCTGGTACTTTAGAATTAGATTGAAGGATGAGCTCTATCAGTATGCCGGAGCCCACAGGCTACCCAGATTTCAGAGCTAATTGAGTCAGGGACTGAGAAGGTATAATTAGTGGTATAATTTTCACAATATGTTTGGATTTGGATTGAAGGTTTCTTTTTAATTGACCCGTTCTGATGGGTAATGTGTAAGGAAAGTCTATGAGTAATTTTTTGAGTTAAAGAATCCTACATGTACTCCCTTTCTTCTGGCTCATTCATAAGATTGTAATATTATTTATTTTATTTTTCTTTAAGATTTTTTTAATTTATTTCAGAGAGAGAGAGAGACAGAGATAGAGCACAAGCAGGGAGGAGAGTGAGAAGCAAGCTCCCCACTGGACAGGGAGTCTGATGTGGGATTCAGTCCCAGGCCCCTTAGGATCACCACCCAAGCCAAGGCAGATGTTTAACTGGCTCAGCCACCCACACACCCCAGGAGTGTAATTTTAAATCAGATTCCTTGCCTGGCACTCCACGTGAACTGGAACACTTCCCGAAATCTTGTATTTTCACATGGGAACTCTGACATTTGTGTGACTCCAGTTTACTCCTTTCAGATCTAAATTCTCCTCGTGGTTACTCTCTAACTAGCTGGAATCTTTCCACAAATAGTCTGAAAGTTTTTCTCACAGTATCTCCCCCTGGAATTAATTTTCCCCTGACTCCTGCCAATGATGAAGACGCAACCACACTTAGATTTATGAAGCTGCTCTTCTCCCTGGCCAGCCTCACAGCCTATTTTATCTAGCTCATCCAATAATCTTTAGTGACTGAGGCTGTACATAGTCCTAGAGTCCTCTGCTCCCCATTGCTGAGTTGTGCTAAGGTTCTACAAGACTTCATACCTAAACTTTCTCTCATTATAATCCACTACTGGTAACACCAGAATTTTTAAACAATTTGGGAGAAAGGAAAAGGTAATTTGGTGCTATTCTGGAAAAGCTGTTTAAAGCTGTTTTCTGCAGAACTGCATTAAAATCATAACGTCTTTTCATTGTCATTGCTGGTTTTCAGAGTTTTTAATTTAATTTTTATCTAAGTAATGAATGTACATTATTAAGATTTTTTAAAAAAGATTTTATTTACTTATTTGTCAGAGAAAGAGAAAGCACACAATTAGGGGAAGCGGCAGGCAGAGGGAGAAGCAGACTCCCCACTGAGCAGGGAGCCAGATTCAGGAGTTAATCCCAGGGTCCTGGGATCATGACCTGAGCCAAAGGCAGATGCTTAACCAACTGAGCCACCCAGGCATTCCTTGTTAAGATATGTTAATACTTCAAGGCTTATAATGGAAAATCAGGAGTGTGTTTCTTCAATTTTCATTTCTCCTGATTCTCATTCCACAGGGTCAGTTCCCTTAGTACATTTAGCTATTTCTTCTCATATATAATAATTATCTTATTTTAAAAATAATATTCGTTAACATTTATTTTTCAGTTTTTGAAATTATCTTTTATTTTGAACTTATGTAAGATAAGGCTTATAATTCTCACTGTCCTCCTGTCATCTTATATCCATGCAAGTTGCCTTCTACCCATCCTCTGAATATATCTGTGTTACCATTTAGATTGGATATGAGTTTAGTATTTGTATTATTCTAACTATTGACTCTGTTTGTAGCTCTGCTATAGGGTATACTGTAATTATGTTTTCCTTCTTTGACTCTAAGTTTTTCTTGAGGTTAATTATCCTATTTTTTTTCATTTACTCAGTTTTCTGTTTATATGTCACTACATCTGCAAACTCTCTAACACAGCAGTGAGACTCCTCTCAGTATTACCTAAATGGTTAACTAATCTATTGTTCTCTCTCTCTCTCTCTCTCTCTTTTTTTAATCTTTTCATGGTGATATCTCCCCAGGATCCCTCTCTTCTCTTCTTTTAGTTCAAACCATTTGCAATCTGGGTTTGCTGCATAGCTGTGTCACCCTGGTATTTCCTTTTACCTCCCTTCTAGGATTCCCCTAACTTATCTCCTGATCCAGAATCCTGTATTTTTATCTTTATTGACTTAATACTTCCATTTTGGCAAGCCATATCTGTATAAGAGAGATTCGAAGTTTCTCCTTATCCCCCTATCCTGGTATTTATGCCTGTGTGTGTGAGGTATCTAGCGACTTGCTTCTAGGCAACAGAATATGGCAAGGGTGTTGGGTTGTCCATTCTATAATTCCATTACATAAGATTGTAATGCTGGTCTTGCTAGAAGGTTCTCTCCCATACTGGAATTGAAAACAAACAAACAACACACACGCACAAAACAAGCTGCCATTGTGTAGGGAGAGGGCCTCATGAAAAGGGACGGAAGGCAATTTTGGGTGACAGCAAGAAACTAAGGTCCTTAGTCTGGCATCTGCATGCTACCTACAAAAAAGTGAGCTTGGAAGGAAATCCTCCCCTAATCAGACTTTCAGATGAGAGTGCTGGTCACCATCTTGATTGGTAGCCTTGAGAACACAGCCAAAGCACACCTGACATTTCTGTTCCACAAAATATGTGAGATAATAAATATATGTAATTTTAAGTCACAAGATGTATGATAATGCTATTACACAGCAATAGAAAATGAATATTGTACTAAGTTTGGTAATATCATTATGCAGCAAAAGTGAACCAATATATTATCTTTCAATACCTCCCTGATAAAGAGTGCCCCTTTTGCTTATGTGAGCATGCCTTTCTTCTACTTTCAACCTTGACTGATAAGTTTGTTCTTTATGAAATTGCAGGTTAGAAATAATTTTTTAATAGAATTTTGAAAACTATATCCTCTTCTAATCTGCTATTTGGAAATCTTATGAGTGAACATTTTTAACCCATGTATCTGACCCCTGGTTTTGTTTTGATTTGTTTTTTCCTATTCCACAAGTATATTAGATCTTTATGTTAGGCCAAATGTTTTAAAAGATACTGTTGATGCACATTGATGGAAGTTTTTTGGTGTCCCCTGTCAATTTGAAATTAGGTGTTCAGCAATTCTGGGAAATTTTTTGAAATTTTTAATGTTAATTTCATCTCCCACTACCCCCCACCATTTTCTTTTTTTGATCACCTAGGTCCCCACCCCCTTTTTTTTGCACTGTCTCTACTACATTTAAGTTGTTTGTTTGTTTAGGTCTCTATCTTTCATTTTAGAGGCATTCCTAAAATGTCGAGTAGTATTTGACTGTTTACTCATATATCACAGTGAGGTACTAAAGAATAAAAGCAGTGGATAGTTGGGGGTAGATGTTTACATTCTGGTGTATTTCACTGTGGAGGTGATATGTTTCTCCAAAATCAATTGCTGCAGATATTTTTCCTTGAGCTATTCTGTTTTCCAAGATAGAAACCTATAATCTCCAATGTGGGGTGATAAGCCTATCTGCCAACCTTCAGAGGGCTAAGTGAGTGAAGGAGACTCTGATAGGACAATTAGTGTCTGTATGGTTTCTTACCTTTGGCCTCAGTTGGTTGAGGCCAAAGTCCAGAGTCTTTCTAGACCTGTTGTTACAGAATGATATTTGAGTCCTCTGCCAGAATAAGGAAGAAGTAATTGACTACCAAGTATATTTTCTATTGACACTCTGATAATATGTATGGGAAATAAATTTGGCAATCCAAAAGGATTACTATAGGATAGCATGTTATCATTTGTTCCTACAAAACACATTAATGTTCTGTGAATGGGTTATAGATGTGTGAGCTACCCAACCACATCAGTTCTTGGAGAGCCACTATGCCTCCAGACATGAATAGTAGAATCTATCTATCCCTGTACAGCATATAAACATATGTGTCATGACATGAAATCACTGGAGAGCACCATTCTTTGTAATCTCATTCAACCTACATTTCTAGTCTTGCCTCTCAGAACTTCCCAGAATAAACTTCTTTTTTTCAGTCAATACATGCAGTCTCCCATTGTCTTATTTTTATCATCCTTTCTTACTTTTTGTTTACTCATGTAGTCTTCTTACCTGTAGATCCCACTTACTTAACCTTTAAGTCTAAACTCAAACTTCAACCATTATATAAAGTTCCCCTAGATCACTTTACTGTATATGATGTTTCTTTAAATTCTCATAACATTAATTTTCCATACTACTAATTTTACTTGGTCTATTTTATTTTTTTTAAAGATTTTATTTATTTATTTGACAGACAGAGATCACAAGTAGGCAGAGAAGCAGGCAGAGAGAGAAGAGGAAGCAGGCTCCCTGCTGAGCAGAGAGCCCAGTGTGGGGCTCGATCCCAGAACCCAGGGATCATGACCTGAGCTGAATGCAAAGGCTTTAACCCACTGAGCCATCCAGGATTCCCTGGTCTATTTTATATTGTCATTATTTACATGTAAGTTATGCCTAGCTAGATTGTGAGTTTACTGGAGGACCAAGTCCTAAGTCTTACTACTTAGTCATTGTGTTGACTCCTTTACTATACCATTTCATCTCCTCAGTAATCTTCTTTGGAATGACTAAATGAATCAATCAATTAATGAAGCTAGTTTACTATTATACTCTTTGACAACTTTTATTGCTGAACTTTAAAATCCAATCTCTTTTTACAGACCTAAGTGAACTTTCTATGGGAATATGCTCAGAAGTGATTTCTTCATTTTGATGAGATGGTAATATACTGTCTGGATATAGGGTGTTGTTATTGTTGTTGTCGTTTTCTGTCAAAATATAAAAATCAGCATATTCTGTCAACTGGGTTTATAATTTCTTTAGAAACTCTTTGTTTCTCTTAAAATGACATGTGAAAAAATGAAAACCATAGAATTAAGCAGAGCGTAAATCAGTGCCATGCAGAATTTAACCTTTTGTTTTCTTATTAATCAGTTAAATTTGCATGTATAATGCACTTTGAAAATATCAACCCACTTATATTTTCGCACTTTGAAAATATCAACCCACTTATATTTTCCTCTGAAGCTAGCTAAAGGGGTTGTTGTTGTTGCCCACAGGAAGTACTTTTATTAGCTTTTTTCTAAACCTTGTCCATTTAAACATTTTCATTTGCTTTGTTTCTTAGTATACAGAGTGCTACATTTTTACAACTTTCACTCCAGAATTCTCTGTGCAACTTCTTTTGTTGTCCCACTTTCTAACAGTCCTCATCTGGCTCTGGCCTTTGACTTGCTGATAAGGCAAATGTGTAATTTCTGTACTTACTCTCTGCCTATACATCATTTATTAAAGTAACGTGGAGTCCTTAGAAAAGTAGGGTTTATGGTTAAAAGCCCTGAGTTTGGATTATAATTCTACTAGTAGTCAACCAGTAACCTCTGGTAAATTATATCTTCTTTTTGTTTTTCCTTCACAAGGAAAGTAAATGGCTTAAACCAAACCATTGGTTTTCATTTTATAATCCTTAGTGGTTTAAGAAAGCAAGAAGATAACGCCCTGGCCAGACAAACAAAGAAGAGCAAGCTACACACACACATTCACAAAATAGGAGTTCTAGCTACAGCTAGGGTGGGTAAAATCAGGCTTGACAGTAGGATGAAAGAATGTCATATCTCTAATGTACCAAAGCATAAAGAATTCACCACTGATAGGAAGAGCCATATAGATTTGTAGAGAGATACTGCTTTGGAGTTTAGCATTAGAACTCATTAAAGAACATGAGAGGAAGACCTTAGGTCTTTCCCACTCATGTATTTCAGTGTCTAATACAGTATCTGTATTACCCTAATGCTCAATAAATAATTACTGAATTCGTGAATGAATTAGTGAATGAATGGATGAATGGAACTTTAAATGGAGTTGACATTTTGTGGGCTAAAATTTTTTCTTGACCGAGGAAAAAAATGGACTAATTTTTTCCCTGTTTTGCAGCCACACTAGCTTCTGAGATGATAGAGGCATTGTTGATATAAATAGCTTTTAGCAGCTTAATATGCTATAAGCCACAGAGATATAGCACTGAAGCCAAATAGCATACATGTGCAAATTTTGCTGAAAAATTTGTCCAAATCAAGGATGTAGTTTCCTTCTATTTTTTGGATATATAATCATGTAGATGAAGCTCCAAAATAGCCCTTTATATTAAAAAAATAATTACTCTTTTAGACCTAGCTAAAGCCCTACCTCAAATCAAAATAAAAAAGATTTTCTTGGCAAAACTGAATTACATTTACCAAAGCCAAATAGATTTCCTTTCTTCCTTCCATCCCTCTGTCCTTTCCTTGCTTTCATCCTTTCTTTCACATATATTTATTGTGTACTTATGCACAGAATGGTAGGCATCATGGCATTATGGCAAGTATTAGATATTAAATCATAAACTTGAAATATATATGATTTCTGCCCTCAAGGAACTCACCATCTGTTGAAGGGTTCAGAGAAGTGTTTGCATGTGGGTTAACCTGATAGAAAAACACGTAGGTAAACCATTACACTCAGTAAGGTTGTTGGTATGCTCCAGGGGTACCAGCTTCCTGAGTTTGTGGATACTGAAAAAGATGTTTATATATAGAAAGATATATATATATATATATATATATATATATATATAGAGAGAGAGAGAGAGAGAGAGAGAGAGAGAGAGAGAGAGATAGATAGATAATGGTGAGGAAAACTCACATTAGAAAAAATACCCATTAAATAAGGCCTTCCCTGTCTTCTCCCCATGCCATCTCCTTGCTACAGCCCCTGAAAAGCAAGTCCTGAAGTGAAGCTGATGGTCTTCTGAAATTCTCTTCTTCAGTTTCCAGGTGTTCTGTAAGGGAGAGAGGAGTGGTATGAGACAAGCACCTTATCATTATTTGCCGGACGGAGCTGGTTTTCAGAAGCAGAGGACATTTGCTATTTGCTAGCAAGGGAGAAGCACACCAGAAGCTAACAGTCCAGACCAGGCCTATGGAGGGACCAGCAGTAGTCACTTATTAGGAGTGATTCAAGAGGGACCATGGAAGCAGCAGCCATCAGAGTAGAAGGGACACAAAACCACTAATAGCAAATCCGATTGCAATATTCCCCATGCTCAGAAATTCCTTTTGTTTTTTCCTTTTTAAGAAAAATTTTTTGTTCTATTTTTTAAATATATATTTTTTATTGTGTTACGTTAGCCACCATAAAATATACCATTAGTTTTTTTTTTGATGCAGTGTTTCAAGATTCATTGTTTGTGTACAACACACAGTGCTCCATGCGATACGTGCCTTCCTTAATACCCATGACCAGGTTCACCCATCCCCCCACCCCTCCCCTCTAAAACCCTCAGATTGTTTCTCAAAGTCCACAGTCTCTCATTGTTCGTCTCCCCCTCTAACTTCCCCCAATTCACTTTTCCTTTCCTTCTTCTAATGTCCTCCAGGTTATTCCTTATGTTCCACAAGTAAGTGAAACCATATGATAATTGACTTTCTTTGCTTGACTTATTTCACTCAGCATAATCTTCTCCAGTCTCATTCATATTGATGCAAAAGTTGGGTATTCACCCTTTCTGATGGCTGAGTAATATTCCATTGTATATATGGACCATATCTTCTTTATCCATTTATCTATTGACGGGCATCTTGGCTCTTTCCACAGTTTGGCTACTGTGGACATTTCTTCTATGAATGTTGGGGCACATATGACCCTTCTTTTCACTACATCTGTATCTTTGGAGTAAATACCCGTTAGTGCAATTGTCAGTCATAGGGTAGCTCTATTTTTATTTTCCTGAGATTCCTGATGGTGATAATTAGGGAAAGAGATTCTGGAAAAAATGAGAATCCTACTAGTCAAAAGATTAAGGTCTCAGACCATTGCCTTGTGCTCATTCTGTACCAACCCTAAAGAAACTTAACAGTGTTATGTAATGGGGTGTCCCCTGAGCAAGACTTCTAATAAGTTACTTGCCCTCTATCACCCTAATGTGCTATACCAGCTATCCACATCACTTCCTTCACTCTCCAAATATTCCCACTCAAGCATCTCAGACATCTGATGGTTATGTTACTTACTACTTCTCCAAACTACTTATCCTAGGTTGTTATCTACCCAGCCCAATCCCAATTGCCTCATATTTGAATATTCTTTCTTTTCCCCAAAGAAGGTTCCATTTCTTTAAAACAACAGATCTTGGTCAAGTGTATGGATTAAGCTGATCCAATTAAGAAAATTCAAGTAAGACTGAAATTGTTCAACAATCATTGATTGAATATTTATTTTGTTCCAAGAATCATCATAGATAATGTGTAAGGCACAGTTTTTACTTTAATAACTTTATAAACTATTCTAAGAGACACAGCATTTGTAATGAGAACTATAAAATTAGGTAGAATGTATTAAGTATCCTGTTTGGGTTTGATAGGAAAATTTAGAAAAGAGAGAAATCACTTTAGATTTGGGAAAACAAGGCAAGGCAATATGAAAGTGGTACTTGAAAGGATTCTTGAGAGATGTAATGGAAAGGACTTTTGGAATGATGGCAGAGTAGGAGACTTTGAAGCTTACCACATCCCACAGATAATACCTAGATAACAGCCACATCAGTACAACTAACCCACAAAGTGACCTAAAGACTGACAGAATAGATTTTCCACACTTAGTCATAAAGAAGAGGCCACATTGAAAATAGTAGGAGAAGCAGAGATGTAGTTGGGAATCAAACTCCTGGTGAAGACTAACCACAAACAGGAGTAACACCAGAAATACAGAGACGGGAAAGGAACAGACCTCACACCAGGTATCCCGGACATGGGGTACTTAAACTGAGAGGACAAGTCCCTATAACATTTGGCTTTGAAAACCAGTAGGGTTTAACTTTGGACATTTTTACAATAAGTGAGGCTTAACTTTAGACACTTTAAAACTCAGTGGGCTTAGCTCTGGAAAGGCTGAAGGGTAATAGGAAACAGTCCCAACTTTAAAGCCAGCATAATAAAACAACCCTGCTGAGATACAGCATAGAAGCAGCATTTGAAAAGCATCTAGGGTATATGCAAAGGGGATTTATTTACTATTAGAATATGTGCTGGAGGGGCAGGGATATTTGGAAGATTTCTCCAAGAACAAAAGAGCTAGAAGGTGCCATTTTTCTCCCACCATTCCTCAGCCTAGATAGTCAGACACTTGCTAGGAATATATCAAACACTAATGCATGCTACCTACCTTGCTAGAAACATGCACCCTGTCATGTGCCCTGCCTGCTTATTCTCCTGCCATCTGTTCCACCCAACACCCCCCCCCCCCCACTCCACAGGAGTCCCTCCAAAGTAGTTTCTGTGGTTACATCTTGCAAGCAGCCCCTGCAGGGACTAGTACCCTTCTAAAGTGACTCCTGCCTGGGGAGAAGGGAAGGTGACCAACCACAGATACCAGTTTGACTTCAGTCCCAGCAGATGGACCAGGGACAGACATATAATTTGTTTACTGGCCATACATACCCCCCAAAAAATCTTTTAAGGGGCAGCACAAGGAGGGGAACCCTGTAGTACCAGGTCACTGCAGCCCCAGAAGATGGATTGGGGGCAGGCCTTTGGTCTAACTCATGTCCATGCTAGCCAACAAAAGCTTCCCAGGGCACAAGGCAGGGAAAGCATTCTGAAGATTGGTGCTACTATAGCCCCAACAGCTGGACTGGCAGTAGGCATTTGATTTGACTGTTGACACTGCCCAACTACAAGCCCATAGCAGCCCCAAAGTGGCTCCTAAACAGTACAGGGAACAAACTGTACCTACTACAGGAAAGTGGGTTATTGCCACCATCTGGATTGGAGGAAAACATGGCTTAGCCACAACAGTAGGCTGCACAACCCACAGAGAAAACATCCCTGCAGTGCCTGGTTCTGGTGAACAGGAGACATTGTGCTACATGGTACTACAGAATTTCTTCTTCATAAGGCCATTACTTTCAAGAACAAGCTGACTTTCCTAATACATAAAAATAAGCACATAGAGTTAGAGAAAATGAGGAGACAGAGAATTATATCTCAAATGAGAGGACAGGACAAAATCAAAGCAAAAGAGCTAAATGAAATGGAGATAAGTAATATGCCTGATAGAGAACTTGAAATAATGGACATAAAGATGCTTATTGGACTTGGAAAAAGAGTGGAGGATCTCAGTGTGACTTTCAACAAAAAGAGTCAGAATATATAAAAAAGAACCAATCACAGATAAAGAACTCAGTAACTGAAATTATATATACATATATACATACATGTATATATACATTTATATACATATACATATATACACAAATACATGTATATGTATATATATAAGCTAGAGAGAATCAATAGCAGATTAAAGGAGGAAGAAAAATGGATCTGTGATCTGGAAGACAAAGTAATGGAAAGAAACCAAACTGAACAGCAAAAAGAAAAGAGAGAATAATAAAAAATGAGAATGGGTTAAGGGAACCCAGTGACATCATCAAATGGAATAACATTTTCATTATAGGGGTCCTAGAAGGAGAAGAGAGAGGAAGGGGAGCAGAAAATTTATTTGAAGCAATAATAGCCTAAAACTTCCCAATCTGGGGAAGAAAACAGACATCCAAGTCTAGGAAGTACAAAAGCGCCCAACAAAATCAGGGCGCTTGTCCACAACAAGACACATAATATTTAAAATGGTAAGTGGTAATGATAAAGAGAATTTTAAAAGCAGCAATAGACAAGAAAACAGTTATATGCCAGGGCAACCCCATAAAGCTGTGGGCTGATTTTTATAGCAGAAACTTTGCAGGCTAGAAGAGAGTGGCATGATATATTCAAAGTACTGAAAGTAAAAAACCTGCAGTCAAGAATACTCTATCTCACAAGGCTACCATTCAGAATAGAAAGAGAAATGAAGAGTTTCCCAGACAAAAGTTAAAGGATTTCATTACCGCTAACCTAGCCTTATAAGAAACATGAAAGGACATATTCTAAGTGGAAAGAAAAGGCCATAATCAGGAGTAAGAAAATTGTGAAAGGAAAAAATATTGCAGGTAAACATAAATATAATTAGATTCATTACTCATAAAAACATAATTGAGGTTAAGCACAAAAACAGTAGTATCAAATATACATATAAAAATCAGTAAAAGGAAAAAAAAATCAGTAAAAGGATTCACAAAATAAAAAGATGTTAAGTATGGCATCATATACATAAAACATGGTAGTAGGGGAATAAAAATGTAACACTTTTAGAATGGGTTCAAACTTCAGTGACTATCACCTTAGTATAGACTGCTATATGTAGAGGATGTTCTATATGAACCTCATGGGAACTACAAATCAAAAACCTGTAATAGATATGCTTGGATTCCATTCTTTTTATCTTTTGCATATCACTAAAGAAAGTCATCAAACCACAAGGGCAAAAAACAACAAGACAAGAAAGGGACAGAGAAGAACTACAGAAACAACTGTAAAAAAAGTAACAAAATGGCAATAAATACATACCTATCAATAATTACTTTGAATAGTAATTGGACTAAATGCTGCAATCAAAAGCAGATGGTACCAAATGATTAAAAAGCCAAGACCCATCTATCTGCTGCCTAAAAGAGGCTCATTTCAGACCTAAGGACACATGCAGATTAAAAGCAAAGGGATGGAAAAACATTTACAATGCAAACAGGAGCAAAAATAAGCCTGGAGTAGCAATAATTATTTCAGACAAAATAGATTTTAAGGCAAACACTACAAGAGACAAAGATGGACACTACATAATGAGAAAGGCAACAATCTAATAAGAGGATATAACAATTGTAAGTATGCACCCAACGTGAAAGCACATTCATACATTAGGCAACAATTAACAGACGTAAGGAACAAATTGACAGTAATATAATACTAGGAGGGGAGTTTAACACACCACTAACATCAATAGATAGATCAGACAGAAAATCAACAAAGAAACAGTGGTTTTGAATGACACATTGGGCTACATGGATCTAACATATATTCAGAATATTATATCCCCAAACAGCAGAACATACATTATTTTTGAGTGCATATGGAACATGCTCCAGACAGTTCACAAATTAGACCACAACATGAGTCTTAACAAATGAAAAAAAGATTGAAAACTTACCACGTATATTTTCTGACCACAATGGCATGATATTAGAAATCAATCACAGAAAAAGTCTGAAAAGAATACAAATTCATGTAGGCTAAATAATATACTACTAAACAATAAATGTGTCAACCTGTAAGTCAAAGAGGAAGTAGAAAAAAACACATGGAGACAAGTGGGAATGAAAAGAAAATGGTTCAAATAAACTCTTCGTGATGCATCAAAAGCTGTTCTGAGAGGGAATATTATAGCCATTTAAAGGCCCACCTCGAGAAGTAAGAAAGAGATCATATAAATAACCTAACCTTACACCTAAAGGAGAGAGGAGAAAAAATAACAAAGTACAAAGCCAGCAAAAGGAAAGAAATAATAAAGGTTAGCGCAGAAATAAGTGAAGCAAAGTTTAAGAAGATAGAATAGATCAATGAAACCAGGAGCTGGTTCTTTGAAAAGATCAATCAAATTGACAAACCCTTAGCCAGACTCATCAAAAAAGAAGGAGGAAAAGAAGAAGACAAAGAAGAAGAAGAAGAAGAAGAAGACGAAGAAGGAGGAGGAGGAGGAGGGGGAGGAGGAGAAGGGGAAGGGGAGGAGGAGGAGGAAATGAAGGAAGAGGAGGAGGAGGGGGAGGGGGAGGAAAGGGAGGTGGGGGAGGAGGGGGAAAGAGTACAATAAAATCAGAAGTAAAGGAAAAGAAATAACTGACACCACAGAAACACAAAGGATTATAGAAGAATATTATGAAAAAATATATGCCAAAAATGTAGACAACATAGAAGAAATGGATAAATTTCTAGAAACATACAACTCTCTAAAACTGAATCAGGAAGAGATAGAAAATTTGAACAGACTGGTTACTAGCATTGAAACTGAATCAATATTAAATATTAAAACTACCACCAAACAAAAGTCTAGCACAAGACAGTTTCACAGGTGAATTCTACCAAACCTTTAAAGAACAGTTGACACCTATTTTCTCAAACTATTACAATAAATAGAAGAGGAATGAAAGATTCCAAATTCATTCCCCAAAGCCAGCATTACTCTGATACCAAAACCAGACAGACACTATAAAAAAGAAAATGACACACCAATATCTCTGGTAAATATAGATGCAAAAATTCACAATGAAGTAATAGCAAACCAAATCCCACAATGCATTGAGGAAGTCATTCATCAATAATTGATTATTCATCAATAATCCCTGGATTATTTCCAGGGATGCAAAAAAGTGGTTCAATATTTGCAAATCAATCAATGTGATGTATCACCTTAACCAAGAGAAAGGATGAAAACCATATGACCATTCAATAAGTGCAGAAAAAGTATTTGACAAATTGCAGCATCCATTCATGATAAAAACTCAACAAAATAGGTTTAGAGAGAACATACTTCAGCATAATAAAGACCATATATGAAAAACTCAAAGCTAACATCATATTCAATGGTTAAAAACGAGAGTTTTTCCCGTAAGATCAGGAACAAGAGAAGGATGTCCACTTTCACTACCTTTATTCAACATAGTTCTGGAAGTCTTAGTCACAGCAATAAGACAAGGGAAAGAAATAAAAGACATCCAAATTTGTAAGGAAGAAGTTGAACTATTTGCAGGTGACATGATACTGTATATAGAAAACACTAAATAGGGTGCCTGAGTAGCTCAGTGGGTTAAGCCTCTGCCTTTGGCTCAGGTCGTAATCTCAGGGTCCTAGGATAGAGTACCACATCGGGCTCTCTGCTCAGCAGAGATCCTGCTTCCCTCTCTCTCTGTGTCTACTTGTGATCTCTCTATGTCAAATAAACAAACAAAAAAAAATAAAGAAAAGAAAAGAAAACACTAAATACTTCACAGAAAAAACTGTTAGAACTGACAAATTCAGTAAAATTGCAAAATACCCAGAAATCTATTGCATTTATATACACTACTGGAGAAGTATAAAGAGAAATTAAGAAAACAATCCCATTTACAATTACACCAAAAATAATAAGATGCCTAGGAATAAATCTAACCAGAAGTGAAAGACCTATATCCTGAAAACTATAAAACATTGATGAAAGAAATCGAAGATAACACAAATGAATTTATCACATGCTCATGTATTGAAAGAACCAATATTGTTAAAATGTCCATAATACCCAGAACAACCTATAGGTTTAACACAACTTCTGTCAAAATACCAACAGCACTTTTTCACAGGACTAGAACAAACAATCCTAAAATTTGTATGGAATCACAGAAGACCCCAAGTAGCCAGCACAATCTTGGGAGGAAAACAAAACAAAACAAAAACAAAAACCAACAAAGGTGGAGGTGTCATGATTACAGATTTCAAGAATTACCACAAAGTTGTAGTAATCAAAACAGTACGGTACTGGCACAAAAATGGACACATAGATCACTTGAAGAGAATAAAGAGTCCAGAAATAAACGCACACTTATATAGTCAATCTATGATTAAAGACACAAGAATATACAATGGGAAAAAGACTGTCTCTTCAACTAATGGTGCTGGGAAAACTGAAGAGCTATACACGAAAGAATTGAAACTAGACCAATTTCTTACACCATACACAAAAATAAAGCAAAATGAATCAACAATTTAAATGTGAGTCTTGTAACCTTAAAACTCCTTGAAGAAAACTGAGGCAGTAACCTCTTTGACATAAGCTGTAGAAACATTTTCCTAGATATGTCTCTTTAGGCAAGGGAAAGAATAGCAATATTAAACCAGTGGGACTATACCAAAATAAAGTTTCTGAACCACAAAGAAACTCCCAACAAAACAAAAAGACAACCTACTGAATGGAAAAAGATATATGCAAATGATTTATATGATAATTGGCTAATATCCAAAATATATAAAGGACTTTTAAAACTCAACCCAAAAAAAGGCCCACAAATAATCCAATTAAAAAATAGGCAGAGGACCTGAATAGTCATTTTTCCAAAGAACATAGACATATCTAACAGACACATGGAAAGATACTCAGTGTCACTAATCATCAGGGAAATGCAAATAAAACCACAATGAGACATCACTTTACATTTTTCCAAATGGTTAAAACAAAAAACATAAGGTGTATCAAGTGTTGGCAAGGATGTAAAAGAAAAGGAACCCTGGAGCACTGTTGTGGGAAAGCAAACTTGTGCAGCCATTGTGAAAAACAGTATAGAGGTTCCTCAAAAAATTAAAAAAATAGACTTACCATGTGATCCAGTAATTCCATTAGTGGGTATTTATACAAAGAAAGTCAGAACACTAATTCAAAAAGATGTATGCATCCATATATTTATTGTAGCATTATTTACAATAGCCAGCATATGGAAGCAACCCAAGGTTATGGATGAATAGATGAATGGATAAAGAAGATGTGGTAAATATGTATACAATGAATGTTGTGTATTTCTCAGCCATAAAAAAGCAATGAGATCTTCCATTAACAACACAGTGAATGGACCTAGAGGGTATAATGCTAAGTGACATAAGTCAGAAAAAGACAAATAACATGATTTCACTCCTACGTGGAATTTAAGAAACAGAATAAAAAAAAAAAAAAAAAAGGAAAAACCACACTCTTAAATGCAGAGTGGTGGTTGCCAAGGTGACATAGGTAGGGGGATAGATGAAGTACTTGAAGGGGATTAAGAGTACACATCCTGATGAATGCTGAGAAATATATATAATTGTTGAATCATTATATTGTATACCTGAACTTATATAACACTGTACATTTATTATACTTGAATTTTAAAGAAAGAAATAAGTCAAGGAAAATGTTTATATGGGGAGAGGGCAGAATCATTTCATAAGGGAGTTTTTTCACCCTTCCCAGGGTTACTTAAACTTTTAAAATTGTTGTCTTTTAACCAAAAGGATCTCTAATGGGTGAAATTTGCTTCCAATAAGAAACAGAATGAAAAAGGAGGTATCACTTATAGGGTTCTTACTCTTTGCCAGGGGCTATATGCTAGGCTCTTTGCCTATGTTAATTCACTTAAATTTATAGCTCTATAGACTTAGCGTTATTATCTGTATTTATAGATGAGGATATTGAGGCTTAGAAGTTGAATAAACATGCCCCATGCTCCTAGTTTGTGCTAGAATGTAAATTCAGATCTGCCTGGTTAAAATCTTTCCAACTATTTTGAAGTATATACTATTTTTACTTAAAAATAAGGGAGGAAAAAAAAATCAGGCAAAAGATTTCCAGCTCAAATGACTAGAGAACATGTTAATCAGATACCATTACTATAAGCATTCCTGGAGACTTACTATTAATAAACATTGAAAATCTCCAAAAAGGGATATAGACTGTATGATTTTCCTCATTGGACCACAGAACTGGATTTTTGTAGAGCACTCAGTGAGTGTATTCGTAGAATATGTTTTGGAGAATGCTGCATTATAGCCTAGAATACCGAGCAGAATTTCAGGTGATATGGGGGAGATAGAGAGGTGGCTCTTTAGAACCCAGGAAGCTCCTTTGTTCTACTTGAAGCACAACTTGTAGGCAAGCACTTTCTTTAGCTTCTGTCAGGTCAGCCTTGGCTGAACACATCTTAGGAGCTCAATCAATACTCAGAATTGAATTGAATTACATAATGCAGCACATCCTCTCATTTCATCAGAGGTGCCAACAACAGCAGAACGATTTGGAGAGAGAAGTTGTGTGAGGAACTGCCCTGCCAACAGCTTTGATTTGGTTGCTCTGGAGGCAAGAGAAGGTCATGTTGTGAGGGTCCCCTCTCTTTGCAATCCAATAGTAAATTTCAGTTTCTTTTCCTACTCGGGATCACCTCCTCTCCTTACATTCAGCCCCAAATCAGGACTTAAAGCCTTATGGTGTGTTTTCTGAGTGTTTCAAAGAGAGACTAGTTTGCAGCATTCTTTTAATCAAACATTAATATGGTGGTTCAATTTGAAGGCAAAATATTACACTTAAAGCTCACCCAGATAATTGCAACATCTTGGTCTACTCAAGCTACAAAACCTATAATGTTTGTGTGTGTGTGTGTGTGTGTGTGTGTGTGTGTGTGTGTGTGTGGTGTGTGTGAAACCTCTAGTAATTTGCATCTATATACTCTCCTGAATTATCAAGTAGAGAGAAAATAGGATTATAGGAACAGAGAGAGAGAGAGAGAGAGGTCTGCTTTACATGGCTAAATTTTGTTCAGTTGCCCTTTCAGTTTTAAAGAAACGGTGATATGTATATACGCATGCTCACATATACACACATGTTTATACATATGTACATATAAAATATGGTGTGATATCTCTGTTTAAATGGAAAATTTAATCTATTAGAAGTTTTTAAATATCCATCTTACTAGCTTTGGTTGTTGCTAAAATCCTATAAAAGGAAAATGTCAGTTATTGATTGACCTCCATGTCATAGAAGAAGAAACTGAGACCTGAGAGGATGGTGACTTTTAATGGCCACAAAGCTATTTAATTTATTTGAACATATCTTCTGAGAAACTAGTATGTGCTAAGCACTGTGCTAGGACCTGGGAAAATGAGGATAAAGATAAATAAGATATTGTCCCTATCCCCAAGATCTAGCAGCCCAGGGAGAAAGACCAACATGGAAATGGCAAATTGGAATCTGTGGTGATAAGCACAGTGACAAGTTCTGCTTACAGTGCTGAAAGAGCATCTGCTTTCTTAGTGAGATATGATAGATGTATTGAGAGTGATTCAGAACAGTGGTTCCTAAACTACAGTGTGCACCCAAATCACCACAGAATGCTGGGTCCCTCCCTCAGAGCTCCTTACTCAATAGGTCTAGGATGGAGCCAGAGAATTCAATATATAGTGCTGATGTTGCTGATCTGGAGGCAACATTTTGAGAGTCATTGATTTAGGAACTGGTTGATGTGCAGCCTTGGTAGTGTGGCAAAAATTAGATTCATCATTAAAAGGACAGGGAAAAGGTACCCAAGCTCAGAAAGGAAATTGTCAAATTGTTTTAAGAACCCAGTGGTATAGGGAATTATACTTTTTTAAAAAAAATTTTTATTTTTTATAAACATATAATATATTTTTATCTCCAGGGGTACAGGTCTGTGAATCGCCAGGTTTACACACTTCACAGCACTCACCAAAGCACATATCCTCCCCAATGTCCATAACCCCACCTCCCTTCTCCCAACCCCCCTCCTCCCAACAACCCTCAGTTTGTTTTGTGAGATTAAGAGTCACTTATGGTTTGTCTCCCTCCCAATCCCATCTTGTTTCATTTATTCTTCTCCTACCCCCTTAAGCCCCCATGTTGCATCTCTACTTCCTCATATCAGGGAGATCATATGATAGTTGTCTTTCTCTGATTGACTTATTTTGCTAAGCATGATACCCTCTAGTTCCATCCACGTCATCACAAATGGCAAGATTTCATTTCTTTTGATGGCTGCATAGTATTCCACTGTGTACACATTTTTATTTTATTTTTTATTTTATTATTTTATTTTTTTAAGATTTTATTTATTTATTTGACAGAGAGAGGTCACAAGTAGGCAGAGAGGCAGGCAGAGAGAGAGAGGAGGAAGCAGGCTCCCTGCTCGATGTGGGACTCGATCCCAGGACCCTGAGATTATGACCTGAGCCGAAGGCAGAGGCTTTAACCCACTGAGCCACCCAGGCACCCAGGGAATTATACATTTTTAATGGGATAAATTAATACCCCTCCAATGTAACTAACTAAGGTTTGGGGGCATGAGAAGGGAAATAGAAAAATAGGAAGTGTGGATGGATCCTTGCTTAAGACTGTCCTAAGAGTAGAAAAATTATTGATGTTGGTGACAGTGTCTTCAGGCATGTGATCTATTTTGGATTGAACAAAATGATACAGGTTGGGGCAATAGGCTTACCACAGTAGTTTTCATACTGTGAAAAGATGGGAATAATTGTTAAAGCTGAATATCTATGGAGATGTCTTGAGGAGAAGAGGCAGGTTTTGTGCCTTCCCTGTTGCTTCACAGTAGCTATACTTTTGTTTTATGTTGTACCTATTGAGATTCCCTGTAATAATTCATTTTCACAAAAGGTACTGTAGCCAAGTGGAATTTGGCTTCAGTTGAACCAATATAAAAGGAAGAGGTCAAAGATTTGGGAGTCTTGATGGATTTTGCTGAAATGGGTTCTTTGTAGTTTCTATCACAGCTCATGTGCCTTCTGGTTGTCAAGGTCAATTTTTGTGTGTGTGCATAGCAGTGATTCTGTTTCTGATAATGTTTTCATGGAGAAAACCCTAATGAGAAATAAACACAGCTGTCTGCTAGTGAAAAGGTTATACAATTACTCCCAAGGGCCTTGAGAAGGCAAGAAATGTGTAGTTCTTTTAGCTAGATACTGTGTCCAGGGGTCATTTATTTATTGGGAACATGGGGTAATTAGTAAATTCACTGGCCTATTTGGCATTTGTCTTATTGATCCCCTGATATTTTATAAGTGCTTTCATTCATGTGATGCTATTTGCTCTCCTTATATAACCCTTTCTGGCGTGTTTATGAAGAAAGTGAGGAAAGAGGAGACAGTTTTATACACAGATATTTATACATTATGAACCCATCAAAACAAGGATGGGGGGGCAAGATAAAAGGCACGTTATAATTTAAGCCAATGTTTCCAAAATATGTCTGGATACCAATTTATATAAAATTCTTTTTAGAAATTAATATCTAGATTTGAAACTACTAAATGAAAATATTCAGTGGAGCATTTTGAACCTGTATTTTTATCAAGTTTGCAGGTGATTCTTATAGAGTCAACTCACCAGATATTTAAAAACCATAGCTTTATGCCATCAAGGCACCTGTGTATGGCCTTCTTTGATGTATTCAACTAGGGCCAGTCTATAATACAAGAAGCTATGTCTAACCTGTGGGGTAGCCTAACCTTATTGCACACACTTCCTTCACCGCTACCATTTTTATTTGCTTCCTTTGGTCTTCCTTCCCCAATATATGTTCAAAATAGATAATCTCTAATGATCCTCTGGGGAATAAGCAGCAAAAACTGAAAAGAATATAGGATACAGAACTACCATCAGGGAAAAATATAAACCAATTACAGGCTTGTAAATGTTTCCTGATTCTTCGGTATTTAAGAATGAATTTCAACATTTTGGTACCACTGAAAGAATGCAGTTGCTATAACATATGCAGAGAATATGGATAGAGAGACTGATTTAATTAAATTATCTTTTTATATTCCCCAAACAGTTCTGCATTGTAGCATTGTTACCCCGTATATAGAGATGGGGAAACACAACATAAATAACTACCTCATTGTCACACAGGTAATAAGTGACATCAGGACTCAAACTGACATTTATTGGTTGTAAAGGTGACATTTCTTTACTGTATCATGTAGTACTTATGCAGTTTATCATGTTTCCTGCTACCATTAACATTGACGAATGCCAAGATGTATTCTGAGGGAATAACTACGTATCTCAGATTGTTTGACTAAGGCTACTAGGAAGGAGGGAGATTGTGTACATAGAAGTTTTGGTGCACAGAGGATGAGAGCATGCACTCTGGATTCAAGCTAATGTTTTAAATACCACCAGTAACAATTTTTGTGACCTTGGGGAGTTATTTTTGGATCACTAAGCCTTGGTTTCCTCACCAGAAAAATGGACATAGTTTTTCTACCTACTCGGAGGGTTGTTATAAGAATCGCATGCTATGGGGTGCTTGGGTGGCTCAGTCTGTTATGTGTCTGCATTCAGCTCAGGTCATGATCCCAGGGTTTTGGGATCAAGCCCCACATTGGACTCCCTGCTCAGTAGGGAGTCTGTTTCTCCCTCTGATCTTCCCCCATTGTACCTCTCTCTCTCTCAAATACATAAATAAATAAATAATCTTAAAGAAGAAAGAATCATGGGTTATGAAGTTTCCAGCTCAGAAACTGGAGAATAGTAATTATGGAATACATTGATCACCTTGGAGTCTTTTTTCATCTGCATGTGGTCATATAGGCCCACCTGACCCAAGGTAGTGCATTGTTTTATCATAGTGTGGTTTCTTTTTATTAATTTATTTTTTTCTCTGAAGCAAGACCTTACCCTATCATATTAATGCAATCAGTTTTTATTTCAGTGTAATTCTTTTTTTTTAAAAGATTTTATTTATTTATTTGACAGACAGAGATCACAAGTAGGCAGAGAGGCAGGCAGAGAGAGAGAGGAAGGGAAACAGGCTCCCTGCTGAGCAGAGAGCCCAATGTGGAGCTCGATCCCAGGACCCTGGGATCATGACCTGAGCTGAAGGCAGAGGCCTTAACCCACTGAGCCACCCAGGTACACCCAGTGTAATTCTTCTTTCATATAATTTAATGATTCTTTTGTTCGTTTTAAAGATCTTAATTATATATTTGACAGACAAAGATCACAAGTCGGCAGAGAGGCAGGCAGAGAGAGAAGGGGAGGCGGGTTCCCTCTTGAACAGAGAGCCCGATGCAGGGCTCGATCCTAAGACCCTGGGATCATGACTTGAGTCGAAGGCAGAGACTTTAACCCACTGAGCAACCCAGGCACCCCCAATTTAGTGATTCTTGATAAATCTGATTTTTTAACTATATAATTAAAAACTTCGCTTTATACTATGGGTATTGTGAGGATTCAATGCTCAAAGGATCTAACAACATGAAAAATACCTGTAAGTAAAATTATCATATAAGAATGTTTTCAGCAGCAAGTAACAGAAGACAAACACAAACACACATATACAGTGATTTAAACAAATAGTGTTCTATTTTTTTTTCTGATTAAAAAATACTAAAGAAATATAATTGCTGACATTGGATGAGTTCCTCAGTAATGGTGGCATAAACTCAGACCCTCATTTCTTTGTACCAGACTTAACTATTACCTTTCATCCTCTGAAGCTGTTACCTCATGATCACAAGATGACTTCTGTACATTCTGACTTCAATTTTAAGAAGAAAGAAGAAAAAAAAGAATTTAAAAGTCTGCTCTTCAGGAGACTTAGTCTTTGTATTCAGAAATAGAATCCTTTGCTACCAAAGTACCCATTTATAGGTCATTGCCAGAACTGGGTCACATCTTCCCCTTTAGGCTAATCAGTGTCCAAGGGTAACAAAATTACCATGATTTGTCACCTGGGCTAGAGCAAGGAGGGGCCTAGCCTATATGAGATAAAAAGATCTTTGCCAAATTCCCTAAAACAATAGCATTTTATCAGTCAAGTAAAAAGAAATAGGATGGGAGCAAAGGAGATGTTAGGTGGACCATGGAAAGTATCTACCTTAGTAGCCATTCAACAAAGGCTAATTTTACTCTCCCCTTACCTGATAAAAATGAATAACCTCATATAAATAAAATACTTGTGGTCAGTTTACAAGTCTTGATATTTAGTTCCTGAAAAATGTGACCACTGAATCCGAACATAGGATCTAGAAAGTTGCCCTTAAAATAGCTGGACCTTTAAGAAATTACCTGAATAATTTGGATCGGGTTTTTTGACATGAATTCCAAAGAATGGATTTCAATCTAAATATTGGAGGAGATTAATAGCAACTGTTGAGCCACTTTCAAAGAATGCTGGTCTTGGCTAAAGACTTAGGTAATAGAACTATCTGCAAGAGTAGGACTTACATTATTCCTTTTCCCAGAATTGCATTAGTTAGGCACAGTAAATGGAGAAGGGGAAAGCTAGAGACATAGTTAAGTATCAAGGACTACCTCCTCTCATGTGGGAAGGTTTGACTCAATTCCATTTCATTATAGTTGTATCCCAAGCTAAGATCTGATTCCTAATTACATTTCTAGGCTCAAATCTTACTATTCTCTACTCTACCACCTCCCTCTGCATCATGGCTCCTTGCCTCATCTGTTACCCCCACCAGGCTGTCACCTGTTACCCCTGTCACCCTGCCTGAGTGCCTGGTACATCTCTTGTAGCACATATAACACTAACTTGTAAATAATGATTGGTTATTTGTGTAATTATGGTTCACTACCTCTCATCCAGTAGACTGTAAGCTCCTTGAGGTATTATATCCTCAGCACCAACAGATGTTTGGTAAATGATAGGGAATCCATAGATATTTTTTAACATGTATTTAGAATGTACCAATTAAGAAATTTATCTTAAAAACCAAATATGCTGACAAATTGGGGAGGAGGGAGTGAATTTTTCCTTCATAAAATAATTTCCTAGGGGAATTCTTTGAACATAAAGCTTCTTTCAAGCGTTTAAAATGGGATTTGATTTAACAGCATTTGATTCACATTATTTTTCAGGAACACACACATGCACAAACACACACACACACACACACATCCCTACCCCTATTGCAAAACCATATGCTACAAACACACCCTCTCAATCCTTCATTTCTGGGCATGATCCAAAGATAACTGTGAAAAAAAATTAAAAAGAAGGAGGGCAGGGAATCATGCCAGTTTTCCCTCCCTTCCCTTATGATCGTTTGCACTGTTTCTTATATTCCACATATGAGTGAAACCATAGGATAATTGTCTTTATCTCATTGACT
Organism: Mustela lutreola; assembly: GCF_030435805.1. Taxonomy (NCBI): domain Eukaryota; kingdom Metazoa; phylum Chordata; class Mammalia; order Carnivora; family Mustelidae; genus Mustela; species Mustela lutreola. Next base: position 56,682,983 of record NC_081299.1, read on the forward strand.
TATTTCACTTAACATAATACCCTCCAGTTCCACCCACACTGGTGTAAATTGTAAGTATTCATCCTTTCTGATGGCTGAGTAATTTTCCATTGTATACATATACCACTTCTTTATTCATTCATTTGTTAAAGGACATCTTGGTTCTTTCTATAGTTTGGGTATTATAGACATTGTTACTATAAACTTTGGGGTGCAGGATCGTTATATTTGTATCTTTTGAGTAAGCACACATAGTGCAATTGCTGGTTGTGGGGTAGCAAAAATATGGAATGCTTCACAAATTTGTTTGTCATCCTTGTGCGGGGACCATGCTAATCTTTTAGTTATTACTCCAGTTTTAGTGTATGTGCAGCCCGGGTGAGCACTCCAGACATTCATTTGATCTCTTGTCATTCTGCAAGTGAAACAAATGATGCCTGTTTTAATCTCCTCACAAAATAAAGCTCAAAGTAGATGATGAATATGAATATACTCTGTAAAGCACTATAGAAATATAAGACACTTAACCATGCCTTATATTTGTATTTATATATTTCACATATATAGTTATATATGTGCTGTCTATTTACTTATGTATTTTATACTTTGACTTCCATTTGTATTTATTTTGTTTAGACAAACATTTAGTTAGATCTATGTTCAGAATATAATGGTAGCTGAAAGACCATCCAGTTCATTAAATTTTGAGATTAAGAAAATCCTTCTTGGAAAAAGAGAGGCCAGTGTTGCCTCTTAAAGAATGTGAAGGAGTTGTGCAAGTGAAATGGGATAGAGGAGTCCAGGGTATACCACACAGAGGCAACAGAATGAGCAAAAGGAGAAAGACATCCAACAGTAGCCAACAGTTGGTACTGGGAAGTAAAAACAGTTTAGTATTACTAGATATAGGACTTGATTCAGTGTCAAACATTGAGGCTGGAGAATTACACAAAAGCCAGGTTATCTAGGGCATCCCATGCCCTACTAATTTGTTTGATCTATATTTATGGAGAACAAATGAACTGCTTTCAGCAGAGGGATGACATGGTCATATTTGTATTTTAAAGGGATTGGTCTGGAGGTAGCAATGAAGGATAGATTTGAAGGGAACAAAACTGGAAAAGGAAAGTTAACTTAGGAGGCTAAACAGTAATTCTAGCCTGATTACAAGGCCTGAACTGGAGTAATGGTAGTTGGAATGGAAAATACAGAATAGATTCTCTGAATGTGGCTTAGCGAAAAGTCTCACATTGACAAATTCTGGTTACTGATTAAATATGGTAATAAAGAAGAAAAAAGTAAAAGCCCATAGTGAATCCAAGATCCATAATTTTTTCCTGGATAGATGGATAGAGGGATGGGGGGGGGAGGTGGATAATTTGGGTATGTATGTACTGAAAGAGTTTGATTTGGTCCTGGACTTTATAAGATCCCAGAGATCTGATTTTGTTTCTACTCTCTGAAGTCTGATTACTCAGTCAAATTAGTCACTCAAATACCCAAATCCCATGAATCCTATGATATACCAAACACTGTGCAGTGCTCTCTTGGGATGCAAAAATGAATACAGTTTACTCTCTCCAAGAAATTTATATTCTTGGTAGAGAAACAAGACTTAGAGATAATAACATAAGGCAGCCTGGAGGCAAATGATGTATGTGGGAATGAGTGGTTCAAGTCTTTAGATATGAAAGAGATGGGATGGGGTGGCACAGAGGCCTTTGTCCTGCGTGTGCAACCTTATGGGACATAGAATGGAAAGGACAACAGAAGAGGGTCAGAGGAGCGGGGAAGGAATTAATAGCAGTGAGGAAAGGGGAATTAAAGGGTGAGGGTACTGGCAGAGTTGTGTTTGAGGGTTGTAACTAGGTTGCTATGGCTGGATAAGCCCTCCTTCTTGTCTAATCACGTATGAGACAGGACAAGTGGTCCAGCCTTTTCATGGTCCTCTTTGCTATGTCATAGCAGACCTCTGCAGGGACCTTTGGGATCTTCTAAATGTTTTAGCTGTCAAATCACTCACCTTTCTAATTGAACCTTTCTATATCTAATAATATATAAAATAGATAAAAGATGAACTGAGCTTATTGAAGTAGAGGTGAGGGACTAGCTCTTGTTCAACCAACTACCTCAGAGATGACTCCTAAGACAGTTGAGAAAAAGCTGTGGTGTTTTTTTTTTTTTTAATTTTTTATTTTTTGTAAACACAAACCATAAGTGACTCTTAATCTCACAAAGCTCTGGTGTTTTAAAGGTCTTACAGTTTGGAAACCATTGGCTTAGTTCAGTCTTAATTTGAGAGATGGGAAAACTGGAGTCCTGAAAAGGTGTGAATTGTGCTTATAGCCACACACAATTCAATGGAGTTAAGCTGGGGCAAGGCTAAACTGGAACAGTTTTTTGTTTTTCCTATTTTATTTACAAATTTTTTTAACTTAAATTGAATTAACTAACTTAATTTCAGAGGTGGAGGTCAGTGATTCAACAGTCTTATGTAATACCCAGTGCTCAGCGCATCACATGCCCTTCTTAATGTCCATCACCCAAGTACCCCATTCTTCCAGACCGCTTCCCTTCAGTTTGTTTCCATGATTAAGAGTTTCTTATGGTTTGTCTTCTTCTCTGATTTCATCTTTTTTTATTTTTTCCTCTCTTTCCCTATGATCCTCTGTTTTCTTTCTTAAATTCCACTTATAAATGAGATCATATGATCATTGTCTTTCTCTGATTGACTTATTTCACTTGGCATAATACTGTCCAGTTCCATGCACATTAATGCGAATCCCAAGATTTCAATTTTTTGATGGCTGAGTAGTATTCCATTGTATGTATATACCACATCTTTGTTATCCTTTCATCTGTTGATGGACATCTTGGCCCTTTCCATAGTTTGGCTATTGTGGACATTGCTGCTATAAATATTGGAGTTCAGGTGCCCTTTCAGATCACTATGTTTGTATCTTTGGGGTAAATACTGGGTAGAGCAATTGTTGGGTTATAGTGTAGTTCTATTTTTAACTTTTTGAGGAACCTCCATACTGTATTCCAGTGCACCAGGTTGCATTCCCACTAACAATGTAAGAGGGTTCCCCGTTCTTCATGTCCTTGCCAACATCTGTTGTTTCCTGAGTCGTTAATTTTAGCCATTCTGACTGGTGTGAGGTAGTAACTCATTGTGGTTTTGATTTGTATTTTCCTGATGCTGAGTGATGTTGAACATTTTTTCATGTGTCTCCTGGACATCTATATGTCTTCTTTGGAGAAATATCTGCTCATGTCTTCTGCTCATTTTTTTTCTTTTCTTTTTTTTAATTCAGTGTTTATAATTATTTTTTCTTTCTTTTACTGTGTTATATTAGTCATCATACAACATATCATTAGTTTTTGATGTACTGTTTCAAGATTCATTGTTTATGTAAAACACCCAGTGCTCCATGCAATACGTGCCCTCCTTAATACCCACCACCAGAGTCACCCAGCTCCTGTCCCCCCTCTCCTCTAAAACCCTCAATTTGTTTCTCAGAGTCCAAAGCCTTTCATAGTTTGTCTCCCCCTCTGATCCCCCCCCTTCACTTTTCCTTTCCTTCTCCTAATATCCTCTATGTTATTCCTTATGTTCCATAAGTAAGTGAAACCATATGATAATTGACTTTTTCAATTATCATTTGACTTATTTCACTCAGCATAATCTCCTCCAGTCCCATCCATGTTGATGCAAAAGTTAGGTATTCATCCTTTCTGATGGGTGAGTAATATTCCATTGTATATATGAACATCATCTTCTTAATCCATTTGGCTGTTAAAGGGCATCTTGGCTCCTTCCACAGTTTGGCTATTGTGGACATTGCTGCTATGAAGATTGGGATACATTTGGCCCTTCTTGACTGGATTATTAGTCCTTTGCATTTTGAGTTTTATAAGTTTTTGGTTTTTTTTTTTTTTAGATTTTGGATACTAGTTTTTTGTCTGATATATCATTTTCAAATATCTTCTCCCATTCTGTTGGTTGTCTTTTTATTTTGTTGACCATTTCCTTTGCTGTATAAAAACTTTTTATCTAGATGAAGTCCCAACAGTTTATTTTTGTCTTTGTTTCCCTTGCCTTTGGAGATGTGTCTAGTAAGAATTTGCTGTGGCCAAGGTCACAGAGGATGCTTGTATTCTCCTCTAGGGTTTTGATGGATTTCTGTCTCACATTTAGGTCCTTCATCCATTTTGGGTCTATTTTTATATATGTTGTAAGGAATGGTCCAGTTTCATTCTTCTGCATGTGGCTGTCCAATTTACCCAACACCATTTGTTGAAGAGACTGTCTTCTTTCCATTGGATGTTCTTTCCTGCTTTGTCAAAGATTAGCTGACCATAGAATTGAGGGCCCATATCTGGATTCTTTATTCTGTTCCATTGATCTGTGTGTCTGTTTTTGTGCCAGTACTGTACTGTCTTGATGTGTATAGCTTTGTTATCAAACTTGATGTCCAGAATTGTGATGCCACCAGGCTTGGTTTTCTTTTTCAACATTCCTTTGTCTATTTGGGGTCTTTTCTGGTTCCATGCAAATTTTAGGATTATTTGTTCCAGATTGAGAAAAAAGGTGATGGTATTTTGATAGAGATTGCTTTGAATCTATAGATTGTTCTAAGTAGCATAGATATTTTAACAGTATTTGTTCTTTTCATCCATGACCATGGAACATTTTTCCTTTTTTTGTGTGTCTTCCTCAATTTCTTTCATGAGCATTCTATATTTTCAGAGTACAGATCCTTTCCCTCTTTGGTTAGGTTTATTCCTAGGTGTCTATTGGTTTTAGGTGCAGTTGTAAATGGGATTGACTCCTTAATTTCTCTTTCTTCTCTCTCATTGTTAGTGTATAGAAATGCAAATTTTTTCCATGCATTGATTTTTTATCCTACCACTTTGCTGAATTCCTATATGAGTTCTAGAAATTTTGGGGTAGAGTCTTTTGGGTATCATGTCATCTGTGAAGAGTGAGAGTTTGACTTCTTTGCTGATTTGGGTGCCTTTATTTCTTTTTGTTGTCTGATTGCTGCGACTAGGACTTTTAGTACTACGTTGAATAGCAATGGTGATAGTGAATATCCCCCCCATGTTCCTGATCTTAGGGGAGGGCTCTCAGTTTTTTCCCATTGAGAATTATATTTGCTGTGGGCTTTTCTTATATGGCTTTTATGATATTGAGCTATGTTCCCTCTATCCCTACATTGTGAGTCATTTTAATTAGGAAAGGATACTATACTTTGTCAAATGCATCTTTGTATCTATTGAGAAGACCATATGGTTCTTGTCTTTTCTTTTATTTGTGTAGTGTACCACATTTATTGATTTGCGAATGTTGAACTACCCCTGCAGGAATAAATCCCATTTGGTTCTGGTGAATAATCCTTTTAATGTACTGTTGGATCCTATTGGCTAGTATTTTGGTGAGAAATTTTGCATTCATGTTCATCATAAATATTGGTCTGTGAACTGGAACAGTTTCTACATTCTTGGTTAAATCATATGCACCTTGTTAAATCATACACTGTCCAGGTTTTGACCTTTTTTGGATATATGTAAGTTGGCATTGCCTGGTATATCCAAAGAATTTGCAAAAGCCCCACCTGGTGTCTAATGAGAGTAGTCAGAAGCCACTCAAGAGGCCTCCTGTTTGTAAACAATGGTCAGAGAGAGGGAATCTTTGTTTTTGGCAGTGGGCACAGTTATACTGTTCCTTGTACTGCCTTAGAGAAGAGCTAATTTCCTCTGCTCTGTGTTCTAAGGAAAATATCCCTACTTTTGACAGATGTTATAATTCAACAATTAACAGTGACTATGACATACAAAAATTACCAGTTGCTAAAGCCTCACTTAGCCAAATGGAAGACATACGTTATTTTTATACCTGCCAGCCTTGGGCTGTGTAGCTTGAGGCACACTCTTGCCCAGTATTTCTCTGGCTTATGTGTTTCACCAGTAACTGTAATTTATTTTTAAATGTTCTAAAAATGTGTCCATCCAACAGCTTCTGGGTGGCGGGAGGAGAAAAGAAAAGCATGGGGTGCTCTATGAAATGACACCCACTAAAGAGCTTCCTTACCGGCCTTTGGTAACATTACACCGTGGGAAAGTCTGGCAACACTTCAGCCAAAGGGCAGCTTTATTAAAAGAGACCCCAAATGAAACATTATGTCCCAGCAGATGAGTCTTTTCCTTGCCACTCAGGAGTTCTGAGTAAAATTAAAACAGGAGATTTCTTGGCTTCAGTGCTCTCAGCTCCTCTTTCTGGATTTCTCCCACCCCTTGTTAGTAATAACATGCATCCTCCATTTGTCTCCATTTGTCCATTTGCATACCAGGTATTTTCCACATCTCCATTTTTCTCCCAACAACATTTACTCTCAGAAAAATTCATTCTTAGTACTTTGAAATAACTACAGAGCCTCACAGTTGGAAAACCACTGATAGCTATTTCCAAACCTTTTGCACTACCCTTGTTTTAGTAAAATAAATGTACACATCTGCATATTTACATACATATATACAAATATGCAAATGAGCAGGCACTTGCAATAGAAGTGTATTCAAAATATATGCACACCTCATGGATGCTACATTCTAAAGATCAGAAGAGCTCTCTTTCTGACTTGGTCCCCAGTGCCCTTATGACAATCTGTTACAGGCTTCCTGACAATTGGGTTGTCTGCCCTTTTCTCCTGCTCACCATTCAGATAGCCATAGTACATCATACTTTCACATAGGGCATATCTTGCTCTCCACATCCAACTCCTTCCCAATTCTGTTCTACCATGTCTCACATATTTCTCTATCTTCACTCTTAGCACCCTAATTCAGGTCTTATTATCCTGCACTTGAATTGGTGGAACAGCTCCCTACCAACATTTCTGTGTCCTGTTTCCTCCCTATGAAGTCTCTTTTCCACACCACTACCACTTCCAAATATGCTTCTTCTTGGCTCTGATTTCCAATGGCTCCTTCTCTGCCTATACTATTAATTAAATCAGTAATTCAGGATGTCATTCATTTACTGTATGTGCCTAATCTGCCTTTTCTGGCTTCCTGCATTCCTCTGAAATTATTTTCCAGACACATGATTTTTTCTGCTATTCCATAACAAACTTCACATTTTATACCTTCATGCCATTTTAGTTTCCTCTGCCTCAAAAAAAACTTCTCACCTTCATGCTTTAATTCACTCATTCAAGTCCTACTTTTAAAATACATACTAAGTTTTTCATGATCTATCACCTATAATGTCTGCCTGTTTTTCCAAGCACATATCAGCTATAACCTCCTCTATTAAGTCTTTCTTGCCTTCCCAAAGCAATATGATTTCTATATCTTCTAAACTTTCTTGGTATTTTATTTGTGGTTTTCTTAGGACATTTTTTGGTTTGTTATATCTTATACTGTGGCATTCAGTTAAAAAATACCTAGTCTGTGGCATATACTGTGAAAGGTCATATGATTATATCTAATACTCCTTATTACCATTGCTAGGTCTATAATCTAATACCTATTTTAAAGATTAGGAAAATAAAGCTCAGAGGAAAAGTTACTTGCCCAAGGCCAAATTGCCAATGAGTTTGGATTTAGGAATCAAACCAAGCCTATTCTCTTTCCTGTTTATATGATGCCCTGATTATGATCATCATTAGACCTCTTTGTCCCCCAAAATGTATCACAGAGTTCATGAGGACATGACCTAAGTTTTATTTACCTCAGTGCTAGCTATATCATACTTACTAAATATTGATGAAACTGGATTGATTGAGTTTGATTCAATTGCTCTGTAGATGAGGAACCTTGGGGAGGGGAAGTCAAATGGGTTGGTAATCTCTACATGCCTTAGAATTGGTTAAACCTGCTAGTAGGGGACTTTTCACACAAAAAAGGGCCTGAATAACTCAGCCAGTCTCAATCTATATAGGTCTTAATTTTCTAGCTCTCTAGAAGTTGCTACTGTGTAACTCCTGGCTGCCACACAGTCTGTTGTAGCTTTAAATATTCACTATGTTAATGCTGATTACTGAATAAAGTGGCAATTAAGTTTTCATGGCATAATTTCTATGTTGCACTAGAACAGTGCTAATAGTACATTGTGTCTATCCCTTCAAAGAACCCACCTGTTCTTTGGGGGAGATAGCAGCAGGCTGATGCTGTGGGCTGCTCATTGAAGTGCTGGTGTTAGTTAAGGGATTCAATCACTGTCTCAAGAGCTACAGAAAATCTGAACTACAGGAGAGGTGAAAGATGTATACTTTCTTTCAACTCTGCCCTGACTGGGGTTGAATTTGTCTTGGACTTAAAGGACTCCTTCCTCTCTGTCCTTTGCTATTTTATATTTCCTGGTGTTTAAAAAGGCAACTGAACCATATTTTATAGGCTGGTTCCCTTCTTACCAAAGGCAAGACCACAGGCTTCTAAAATTTTACCTGTGTCATAGGAATTACTCTCTGCGTCATGTGTGTCTCACTACACTTGTAGTCTCAACCTCCATTTCCCACTGCTGTTCCTAAAACTTAAGCCCAATTTCTCATCTCTGCTCCATTCCTTCGGATCAGAATCTTCCTTCAGACTTAATCTTCATTTACCCAGCCCACTGTTATTATTATTCAGGAAACTGATCTATCTGTTTGTCTTTGTTCTGGCTTTAGGTCCCACAGCCAAGGGCCATCCTTACCTCTTGGACCACAGCCCAGTTCATAGTCCTAAATAGACCACTCTAGCAAGCTGAGTGGTAGGCAGGCTGGGACAGAGCTAAAAATGGAAATGGGAAGGACTGCAGCTGGAGGAGACTTGCCTAACTATGGAGCTGACCTGTGAAGAGGAAAGCCATCAACCCAAGTTTTATATCCTTAGGAAGCTGGAGGAGGGAGCCAGCATTAAGGCCCAAGATGGTTCTATCTGGTGGGCAGTTCATAGAGATTAGAGTGCTGGTTAGTGGCAATATGGAAAGTCAGACTCATAACAGCTTTGTCACTGTGAGTAGTTTGCATTATTTGGAGAAGTCCACCCTAGCCAAAGGTGAATTAGGCATAATGAAAAGGAATTTGAGCTTTGGAATTAAAAAGACTTGAGTTCTAGTTCCAGCTGATCCCTAACTAACTCTGTCATTTGGGACAACTTAATCTCTGTGATCTTTGGTTTCCCCACACAGAAATAGATGGCATAATAATTACCTCTTAAGTTAATGATGAGTTTAAATATGGTAATATGTATTAAATACCTCATATGAGAACTGACAGTAAGAGAGAGTTCATATTAGATGGTAGGAATAAGACACCAGGAAAAGGATTAGGTTATAGGCAGGTAGTAGACAGTGGCTTGTGTTTAGGGTCTCAGAAGTAGAAATGAAGTGCAAACCAAGAAACAAGGTCAGAAGACCAGGAATACAGATAGTACATAGTGAGCCAGAGCCAGGGGAAGACAGTGTCAGAGCTCTTTGGTACATACACTTGGAGCTGGCAGGACAAATTTTAGACCTCACAAACTGGTAGATCAGATGTTGCTAATGTTCTCTCTGCCCTCATTAGGTCCGGTAAAGGAATTGGACAGATGGCCCTTTGAAGCCTCTTGATGAGCATGCAAGGGTATTGGAAAGCAGAACAGCTTCTCAAGTAGATGATGAGAGCAGCTGCCTGAGAAATAATGGGAAAGGCACTGCCAGCAGTTCCACCTACCTTACCTCTGCCAGGAACTGGTGCAGCCACCTGGAATCCTGTCCCAGGAACCAGAAACATACGGTGCAATGGCACTGTACTTAGTTCTTATGTTAGAGGTCCTGATTAAGGCAGGAGATTACTGGCGGTCAACAAATAGCTTGTAACAGAGTAGAGTCATCCATCAAGGGAGGAAGCAGATTAGAAGTCAGATACTGAGATAGGCCCACTGACGAGGCTTGCCTCACCCCTTCTCTGTTTCTTCTTCTGGCTCTTGACTGATTTCTCTGTGTTTGCCCTTCTGGCCATGATATATGTCTGTTGATATACATATTATACATGTTGATATCACAGTCATGATACATGTGTGTATATATGTATGTGTGTGTCTAGTGCATACATACACATATGAATAAAAATAAGAAGAATGAATATTAAAAAATCAATACATATAGTAATGAAGTTGTCTAACTATTTTAAGGGGCCCATAATTTCAATCTTTCTTTCTGTATTAATTAAAGTTTCTATATGCATCCCTACCCCAAACTTTAAACTCTATGAGGGCAGAGAAAATTATCAGAGTTTGCCTAGCGCAGAATAAGTCCCTGCCATCATTACTTGAATGAATCAACTGTATTTCAATCCCTGTGTGAGGCACTTTGGTATGTTATTTCTCAGTTTTTGCCACAATCTTGTGAAGTATCATTAAGTTAAATAATATAAATCTTCACAAAACTGAGATACAGAGAATGTCCATACAAAATTTGTAAGTGACAGAGTTGGGAAATAACCTTTATTCTAGCTCATGTATCATATAGTATGTTTAGATATGTGAATTGGTAACATGATTATTCAGCACTGTAGCTCTAAAGTGGGAAGGAGAACACACAGGAATTCTGGGGTCAAATGGATAGTATAAAGTGTCAGAGAGGGAGAAAAATAGGAATTGTCCATTTCCAGAATGACATAATTAATAGTAGCACTCTTTGACTAGTATAGTATTGCCAGATTTAGCAAATAAAAAAATCCCACATAAATTTAAATTTCAGGTAAGTAACAATTTTTTTTTGTTATGAGTATATCTCATAACAAAAATTGCATGGGACATACTTATATTAAAAATTGTTGTTTACCTGAAATTTAAATTTAACAGGGCATGCTGTTTTTAATCTGACAACACTACTCTGGTTTGAGCTATAGGATAGCTTCAAGAGATATTGGTTAAGATTAATGGGAATGGAGTTATGTTTAAAGAGGTGATATACAGGGGCAACAAATTTGTGTGACTGTGTGTCCTTTCAGTCACTCAATAAACATTTTGGGTGCAGCTCCCCAGGCAAGACTCTTTAAAGAAAGAAATGTCCAGGTCCCAGTTTTTCCTCTCTCAATGCTTAGAGTCCAATAGAAGAGCAGAAGAACATATGTAATTACAGTAATATTAGACTATGAGAGGTATGTGACAAATTGCTGGAAGAGATTGAGTATGGCCTCAATACAGGGAAGTCTTCCTGGGAAAAATTTACTTCAGCTAAGCATGAACCAGGGTCATTTCTCTGCTGCCATTCCACAGCCTCAGCTGTACAGCTGTACATCCTGATGAAATGTTTTCGCCTCAAATGCAAGTCTGTGTATATCCTGCTCTTGCTTAAAATCCATTAGTGGTCCCCCAAATCTTTTAAATGATGCCAAACCCATCTGCTTGGGATAGAACTCAGTCTGATAGAGACCCTTTGTATTGTCTCAGTCTCATCTCCATTCTGCCTTGGCTCTGAAGAAATGTCTTGCTGGGTCAGTCATGCTCTGCTTGTCCTCATGCCTTCCCTCAGGCTGGTCACTCCATGATAGGGCTTTATCTGTGCCTCACATGCCTAATTCCCACTGTCTTATATATGGTTACTAGTCATGAAGCACCTTCTATATGGCCAGCTCTTTAATAGATACTTAATTTAATCCTCCAAGGCTCTATTGCTGAACCACACCTCTCCCTGCCTGCAACCTTGTGGGGTATTAGGTCTCTCTTATCAGAGCACCTACAAGCAGGTGTGGCCATTGACCATTTCCAGTGTTCTTCATTACAAAGTGAGTTCTTTGAACATAAAGGTTGCATATTACTTTTGTCTGTATCCTCAGGATCTAACACTGTGCCAGGCATGTAGAAATGACTCAGACATTTGTTGTATGAATGAATAAATATTTTAAGGAAAATAGAAACACCTTCTAATATTAATTGTTACTACTAATAGCAATAGCTATCATTTACTGAGCCAGATCTTTGTTAAGCGTTTTATATACATGCCTTCATTTAATACTCTCAGCGACTACCTGAAGTAGGAATGTTTATAATTTCCATTTCACAGATGGGGAAACAGAGGTTAGAAATGTTAGATAACTTCCCCAAGCTAGTGGTGGAGCTGGCATTCAAACCCAGGTGTGACTGATTGCAGGGCTCACGGTCTGAACCACTAAGCTGTCCTGCCTCTCAGCTGTCCCCTAAGACTATCATCTTCCTTAGGAGTCACTTACTCTTTCCTACATGGGTTAAAATCATTTGTCACATCTGACTGCCCAACAAAACCCAGCTGGGTAAAGAAAACATCTCTATTGGGAGATTTAGGGCTTATGCAAATATCCAGACGGTGAGGAAGGCCTGCGGGTTTTCCTTTGTGCCCTGTTTATAATAAATAAGCTTCAGCAGCATGCTTAGGTCATTAACAGAGATAGATGGAGCCAGCCAAACCATTTCTCTGTACTTGGCAAAATGGAGCTCTTGCTTCACTTGTGGAGCAGGGTGGTAAAGGAATTCCATAGTCTTTATGTGCTTTAAGAAGATGATTATATACGGGAGGAGAAATATGCTCCAATGGGATTTGTTGGGAAAATCACTACTGGAGAATGCAAATGAGGGACTGTCTAATGCCATACCTGAGTTTGGGATCTGAGTACAAGTTCTGGCATTGCTGGGACCTCAGTGTCCTCCTCCATAAACTGGGGCGAGAGATACTACATTAAATCAGGATGTTCCAGTGTGTCCTGATGTATACTAATTTTATGGGATATTAGAAGGCATCGTATGGTGAAAATAACTTCATATTTAAAGCGAAAATGGAAATGTTTGCTCAGACAAGGATTTTTTGTTGCTGTTTTTACTGCAGGATTTCTCAGGGCCTTTCAGTGTTAATGTAGATTACTAATCTCTCCCAGAAGTTTCATACAGCATTTCCCAAACCTGACTGACCACCGAAACACATTTGAAGACCTTATTATAGGAGAGAATTTCCCAGGACAGAGGTCTGGGGAATGCTATACTAGATGGTATCTGGGGGTCATTTGTTTGAAGGAGAGCTGGACTACCATTTCGGCTTGGTAGGAAACACCTGGGATAAGATAGGTGCAGATCTGACTTATCTTCTGGTGTGAAAAGGACACACACAAGTATACTTTAAAAAAACTTTAAAAATTTTTTATTAACATATAATGTATTATTAGCTCCAGGGACATAGGTCTGTGACAAGTATATATTTTGGTTTAAAATATCTTTACCCATCTCTGTTCCTGAAACTTACGTCGTGCCTAAAACTCTGCTAGAGAGAAATTGAGCTTTGCAGGATGCTTTGAAAGATAGAGTTTACACATATGTTGAACACTAACACGGTACAACACATTTAACATATTTTTTAAATAAATGATCAAATTTAATTTCCACAAGGCCCCCACAATAATGGTTGTGCATATTGTGTAATAGATGATATTCACAGCTCTGCCTGAAATATACATCTTATAATTTCCATTTAACAAATAATTAAACTGAAGTCCAGGGAGCATAAGTATTAGAATAGCTAGTAAAGCATCAGAGCCAGGATATAAGCCTAAGTCTCTCTCACTGAAGTACGAAGGTAAATTTCAGTTCTTTCCCAGTTTTGTTTTGTTTGTTTATTTTTAAAATCAGGCTGACCCAGATAGATGGTTAATATATGATTGGAATCTTTGGTACTAGTTCCAGACTTAGCTTTTAGCACTTCCTTAATCAGCTGAGGATCAAAGAAAGTTACTAAATTTGTGAAAATTTCCATCAGTTACTACCATTTCTGCACAGTAAACCACCGCAAAAGAGGGTTAAAACACAAACTTTCGGATTTGCCCATAGTAACTGTTGTTGGTCTCATTTGGGGCTAGTTACATGGAGGCAGTTATCTGATAGCTCAACTGGGGCTAGAAGGTCTAACACAGCCTTGTTTTAGATATTTTATCTGATGGCTATTGCTGGCTCACAGTAGGACTCCCTATATCTAACAGGCGAATATGGAGTTTTTCTCATGGCAGTGTGCTTAAGCCTCTTGAGAATTAGGCTTAAGAACTCCCACACCATTAGTTTCCCTACATTCTGCTACTCAAAGTGAGGTATAAAACCAGCCTAGATATAAGGGGCAGGAAGTAAACCCTTGTTCTTGGTGGAAAAAGCAACAAAATCACACTGCAGAGTGGCCTTTGGACAGGAATTATTGCAGCCATCTTTGTAAACACTTGGCCACCATTTTAACAGATTTTTTTTAAATTTTTTAAAGATTTTTAATTTAAATTCAATTTATTAACATATAGTGTATTACCATTTTTGTGGTAGAGTCCAGTGATTCATCAATTGCATACAACACCCAGTGCTCATTACATCAAGTGCCTTCCTTAATGCTTATCACCCTGTTAGCCCATCCTCCCACCCACCTCCCCTCCAGCAACGCTGCTTGTTTTCTATAGTTGAGTCTCTTATGGTTTGCCTCCTGCACTGTTTTATCTTACTTTATTTTATTTTTCCTTCCCTTCACCTATGCTCATCTGTTTTGTTTCTTAAATTCCATGTATGAGTGAAATCATATGGTATTTGTCTTTCTCTGACTTATTTCTCTTAACATAATGTCCTATACTTCCACCCAGGTCATTGCAAATAGCAAGACTTCATTCTTTAATGGCTGAGTAATAGTCCATGGTATGTGTGTGTGTGTGCGCACACGCGTGCATGCGCACGTGCCACTTTGTTGATGAACGTCTAGTCTCTTTCCATGTTTTGGCTATTGTGGACATTGCTGCTATAAACATTGGGGTGCAGGTGCCCCTTTAGATCACTGTGTTTGTATCCTTTGGCTAAATATCTTATAGTGTAATTGCTGGGTCATAGTGTAGTTCTATTTTGAACTTTTTGAAGAACCTCCATACTGTTTTCCCAAGTGGCTGTACCAGCTTGCATTCCTATGGAAAGTGTAGAGGGTTCCCCTTTCTCCACATCCTTGCCAACATCTGTTGTTTCCTGAGTTGTTATTTTAGCCATTCTGACTGGTGTGAAGTGGTATCTCATTGTAGTTTTGATTCGTTTTTCCCCGATGCCTAGTGATGTTGAGCATTTGTTCATGTGTCTATTGGCCATTTGAATGTCTTCATTGGAGAAATGTCTGTATATGTCTTTCTTGACTGGATATTTTTTTTCTTGGGTGTTGAGTTTGGTAATTTATTTATAGATTTTCATACTAGCCCTTTATCTGATATGTTATTTGCAAATATCTTCTCTCATACTGTAGGTGCCTTTTAGTTTTATTGATTGTTTCCTTTGCTGTTCAAATCTTTCTATCCTGATAAAGTCCTAATGGTTCTTTTTTAGCAGACACTTTTGAAAACACCTGCCTTGGGAATGCCCTCTTTTCTGAGAGTCTGCCTCTCTATTAATGGGGATCCCTCACAGGAGCTAATTAGATAAGAGGTAGACCCTTACCCAAGGAGTCAACACATTACCAAGTTGGGTCAATCAAATTCTTTTCCTAAGGATTTAAAATCGTGAAGCAAAGATACAAGTTAATAAGTCAGTGGTGCTGGAATCAAAAGCCATTCCATATGACCACTTTTCCTCCATACTGAGGGAGAGGCAAAAACAGATCATTCATTCATTCATTCACTCAAAAATATTTATGGCATACCCATTGCATATTTGACATTGTGGTAGACACTGGCCCATTCTATTGAGAGAGAAACAATGAAAGCATATATGCACATGGTTGAGGGAATAACCTCCACATGTTTCTAAGTAGACAGAAACTCTGATTCCAGAACCTGGAGATGACTGGTTATACATCCTGTTCTTGTTTTCTGTAAGTTGCCTCTGGAATTGTACAAAAAAATCTTTATCTTCCTTAAGCTGGTAGAAATGGGTTCTGTTACTTGCATCTAAATGAGTCTAGATTTAGTTTTCTATTAAGAGAAGCTGCCAGTTACTTTCTGTATTCAGAGTGAATATGACACTGGAACAAATTGTCTACTATTCTGGGACTTTTAAGAATTAGTACCTGGTGACATGGTCATTTGAGTTTAGTGGCAACAGGACCTCAAGATGTCAGACAGATTCTTCTTTATTTTTAATACAATAAGACACTTACAAATAGAGTAAATCTCTGACTTGCTTACTGGATAAGAAATGACTTAGAAGGAAATAAGCTCCTAAGAATAATTTCTAATAATAATTATTGGGGTACCTGGGTGGCTCAGTCACTAAGCGTCGGCCTTTGGCTCAGATCATGATCCCAGGATCCCTGCATCGGGCTCCCTGCTCAGCAGGAAGACTGCTTTCCCTCTCATGTTCCTGTTCTTGAAGTCTCTCTGTGTCAAATAAATAAAATATTTTTTTAAAATTCTATGGAGTTAACTTTCCACTGATTATTTTTTGAACACCTACTGTGTACCAGGCACCATTTTAGGCACTTAAGAAACACCAATCAGCCAAATTGATGAAGGTCCCTGTTCTTACAGAGCTTACAGTCTAGCACATTATTCCCAATTAACGAAAACTAAGAAAAACATGGAGGTCATTTTAACTCTTTTGATCCCTGTAGAAATAAGTATTTTCTAAAACAGGTGTTTTTTTAGAATGGGTATTTTCTCAATGAGAAATCCAATGGCCAATAATGTATCCAGTTTTAAAATTAATACTGTAGAATAAACAAGTGCAATAGGAAAAAAAAAAAAAGGGGGAGTGGCTTAGTTGGTTAAGCATCTTACTCTCGACTCCACTTGGGTCATAATCTCAGGGTGGTAAGATCCAGCCAGAGCTACATGTTGGGCTCTGCGATCAGCAGGGAGTCTGCTTGTACCTTGCCCTCTGCTCCTCCCCCACTGCTCACATGTATTCTCTCTCTCCCTCTCCCTATCTTTAAAATAAATAATAAGCAAAATATTTTTTAAAAATGAAAAAATACAAATATTAAAATATACAGTAGTATCAACGTAATTGTTTTTGTGAAATATTTCACTGACTTACTCTCTTGCAAGATTGAGTCTATACTTCGTTTTTTTTTTTTGTTTGTTTGTTTGTTTGTTTTTTGTTTTTTTGAGTCTATCTTCTGACCTGGTGAAGGGCCGAGGTACATTTTGCATTGGGGTAGAACTGGTAAGGTCAGGATTAATATATACTATAGCAGGATTTGGGGCATTGTAACTTATCTATTATGTGAATGTTAAGAGCTTGATTTCATTCTCATTAGTCCTGGGCAGTATTTGTTTCTCCTCTTACAATTATTATTGTTAATACAGATTTTAATCAATTAATTATTCTATTCTGCCTATAACTTTGTGAAAACAAAATCTATTTCATTTTTAAAACTATTTTTAAAATGAAGAATTTAAAATATTTTTCTGAGTCCTTTTTACATGGAAGCTGTTTTTAACTTATAAAAAACATGACTTCTTTTATCATAGTCAAAATGTTTCTTTTTAGATGACTAGATTTGATTATTGATGCTGGGAGTTCAAACATTAATATCTTTTCTCAATATTATAGACACTCACATGGGAATATTAATTGTCGTAACAAACTTTGCAGGATATTGCAGATAATTCTGCAACAAAGGATGGGAAAGAGAGAGAGAGGGAGACATAGACATAAGAAATAGTATATAGATACAGATATATGGCTTCTGATGTCCTTGCTTTGTTTGTAGACTGTGAAATAATCTCCTCCTAGTAGACCCTTTAAAGACTTAATAAAAACAGTTGATAACATGCCTGTACTTGGTATTGCCCATTTTTGCTCATCCCACAAAAACAAGTCTGTACAATTAGCCCAGGCTATCAGAAGAGATTACACAAAGGAAGATATCATGGACTAACTGTTCAGGAGGAAGGGAGGTAATATAGCATAAGAACTAAGAATATAATCTCCAAGATAAACAAATGGGTTCAGATACAAGCTTGGTTATTACTGGCCACATGACCTCTAACAAATTGCTTACCATCTCTAAATCTCAGCTTTTCTTGTCTGTTATATGGTCACTTGAATTACATTTAGTTCATAAATTTATTGTAAGAAATTAAGCAAAATAATGCAAGCAAAACACAATGGCACAGATTAAGGCACTGTTATTGCTAGTGTCAGATGATAGAATAATAATGGGGGCAAGGGGATTTGAGTTAGTAGAAAATAGACTTGTGGAACTTAAAGCATGAAAGGACCTTATCAATCAGCTTTTCCAAGTTATATTTTGTCAAATGAGTATCAAATGCCCAGAATGGTTAAGCGACTCACCTAGAGTTACTAAACAAGATGATCTACAGTCAGTAAGATACTTTTAAACTGGTTTGTTCTTTTATTTTTCCTTCTCATAACAAGAAGGAAATATCTGTGATCTTTATAGTTAGATTACCTGAGTGACTTTTGCAGTAACTTCAATCCAGGGAGTTACCTGAAACTCTACCACTTAAATGCGGCTTTTTCAAGAGAAAGAAACTTTTGTATCATCGGGATAAAAGGGAGTGCAGGACTTAAAGAACAGACTCTATCCTTACTCTATTAACTCTATTTGTATGCTTTCAAAAGGAAATTCTCTTGGGCAGATAAGAAGTTAGTGTGCTCAAAGGTAATACATAAATTTCCATGCTCAATAGTCAGGACTTGAGCAGGCTTGTCTATAATGCAGCCCACACCATCCAGAGATTTTCTGTGCCTTCTAGCTCCTATGCATTACTCATGGTTCTGAGCAACAGAGCAGGGCAGTGCTTATTGCTCAAACTATAAATTCATCATCTGAGGGGGCTGTTCTGAATAGAAATCTACCCCCTTCCATCCTACCATATACCTCCTTCTCAAGATGCCTTATGGAATATGAGAAGGTTGAGGACAGTGGAGGAAAGGGCACTTAACACTGCATTGTGTGGGTACCTGAGGCGTACTGCTGGACCAGGAAACTGAATTCTCTTGCTGAGCAACTGTACCTTATAAATGGATCCTTTAAAAAAAAAATCTATAACTTTCTTATGTGATGCTCTTGTGCAAATCTGGAGAAAGAGAGGCATAAAAATCCATCTTAGTTTGGGGTAGCAGCTCAGAAATGCCATAGTGATCAGCTATTTAGTTACATGATCTCTGATGGGGAAATATTTGTTTAATCTCCTCTAGATTGCTAGGCCAAACTGTTTTCCAAGAGAAGATCAAACAGAGAAAATAATAATTTTATAAGGTTAATTGCATATAATTAGTCACTACCATAATTTATTAGAATTTATTTTTTAATTAAAAGTCTTTATTATATGTGCCTATTGAATGAAATGGTAGAAGGCCATTTTACTATGATTCAAATAGCTGGGGAGTAATTTTAGCCTTCTGGGCCTGAAGTTTCTAATCTGGGCTCTTAGAAGAGAATGACACCCAATATGTATATCTTTGCTTCTGATGTTCTGGGAATGCATATATTTTGTCTTAATACTTATTTTGAGGAATATTAATGAGTTTAAGTTACAGAGGCTTAATATGTTGCTTAATATTAATCATAATATTCTAACTGAATTGAAATATGAAAGGGCAGAAAATATTTTAATTGAGCCATGACCCCCACCCACATTGGCTAACATCATCTCCTTAAACAGAACATCTGTGAATGGTTTTCTTCATGGATTTCTTGTTTCTGCTCAGACTCCTTTTTAAAAAAAAAAGAAATTGTTCCTCAGTTTCCTAATCACTTAGAATACCTTAGCTGATACATCTTTGTTTAAGGCCAGTTACAGCACTTTGTGAACAAGACTGCAGTCTGGGAAAGGGATGTAAAATAAAGTAAAATTCAGGTAACTTGGTATCTTTAAATCTCAAGCTTGAGTTTTCTTGCTGGAGCTGCAGTTCATGGAGTAGCTAAGGAGACAAAGCACTCCCACCCCTCTGGATAAGTATCAGCAACCTCTTGTCCAATCTGTTTTGTGTTGTATGTTGCCATGGTTTTGGAAGGCAGTGGCCTACATAAAGCATTGCAGCACTGAAGCTCTTAGGAAAGCTCTAGGAAATAACCTGTCTCTCAGTCAGGATTGGATTATCCAGGGTCTTTGTCTAACTTCCATGATCTGATGTAGGCAATGCCAATGTTATTAATAAAATTTTCCAAAATCCCTAAATGATCTTTGTTGTCTCTTACATTTCTGAATGTCTCAAAAGTGCTTTGGTTACTGTCTTTTTCTCTATCTTTATCTCTCTCTTATTTCTTTATCTCTATCTGCCCCCTCAATTTTGTACATATTTATTGAGTATCATATGTAGTATTGTGCTATAGGAAAATGGTTCCTAGTAACACAACCCTGCAACACATGCCATTTCTCTTTTCTTGTACCTATTATACCTAAATATTAGTTTGAGTGTCATGATCAGGTTACACTGCCAGAATATTTGGCAGAGTCAGATTTCAAGTCAGGTCAAGTTCTATTTAACTTTACAGTCCCTGTATATTTCATTGTATCTGACTACTTCAGGGGTCTAAAATGGTCTGGTCACTATAGATGCCCCCAAAGCTAGACCAGTAGGTGATTTGTTAATAATTTGTAGATCTAGGGTCTTCTTACTGGTGAGGAAGTTGATAGTAAACATCTAAAGAAAACAAATACCTGAGATGGTTGAGAGGATCCTATAAGTATCAAAAACACCAGATATTCAAAGATTTTATTTATCTATGTAAAAATATTTATTCAATGTAATTTTATACACACACATATATGATATATATGTGTATATATATATATATATATATTCATGTATGTGTGTGTGTGTGTGTGTGTGTGTGTATTGCATTCATCCAGTAAACATTTTTAGTACAAGAGTGTCTTGGTCACACCCTGTCACTTAATTTTAAATCTTAAAGGAATTATTCCACTCCAAGTCCATCTAAATTTTGAAGGTGGTGATTCAGAAAGCTCGGACACGTAATTATAGAATACTTAAAAAGCACGTATTAAGGAAGGCATGTATTACATGGAGCACTGGGTGTGGTACATATACAATGAATCTTGGAACACTGAAAAAATTAAAATTAAATTTTTAAAAAAGTAGTAAAATAGTTTGATAGAGCAAAACCTTTTCAAAATCATTTAACAAGAGTGATGAGATCGACAGATCATTTTCTCTCTGGCCTGTGGAACAAGAAAAAGATCATAGTTTCATATTATGTTTGACTGCTGTCTTCATATTGAAGGAAAAATAGAGGATAGGACTAATGTTTGTTGATCCCATTAGGGACCTAAGATTTTATTGTGCATATTTATACATGATCTCATTCATAGTTTACATTCTACAGATGAGAAAACAAAGGAGAAAACAGATATTCTTAGGTGAGTAATTGGAAGTTTTTTGAAAGTAACTGATCAGATTTTCATTTTGATCTGTAACTGGTCTCCATCACTATTCTCTAGTACTCCCCAAATGTAGAATATGCTGCTGTTTCCACTTTGCTTTTTATTCAAAAACTAAGCTCAAGTACTTCTTCTAGGAAGCCTTCTAAGACTAGCGTAGACCATTTATCTTTCCTTCTCTTCAGAATTCCTATAGGAATAGTTTTCCGAATTTTAAATGTAGTTCATTTCACATTGCCTTAAGTTTCTCACAAATGGAGTTCATTTCACACTGCCTTAAGTTTTTTTCTGTTTCAATAGAGTATGACTTGCCTCTCTGTTTGAGCTTGATATTTCTGAGCTTCTTGAGAAGGATCTCTACTTCTCATTACTTTTTTATCCCCTATTGCAGCTAAAGATAGCTAGTCATGAACATACTCATCAAATATCTTTGAACACAGATGAGTCCTGTTCCCAGAGTACCCAAGAAGAACTGGACATTTTCACTGGATTAACCATGTGTCATTGGGCAAGTCACCTAATTTTTTTCTGGGTCTCTACTGCTTACTTCTAAAAATAGGCTGCTTAATACAAATTAATACAACCGGCAATTCTTTTCAGTTTTGTGAGTTTCCCAGGGGATCCCGGACAAAAATTCAGATTCTTGTTGCTCTAGCCCTATTTTATGCTTTACCAGGAAAGAAAGGGCAGCCAGAATCTGAATTTTTAGCAGTTTCCCTGGGTTGTTTGCAAATGATTTGGGGACCATACTTCAGTGCTCACAGCTGGAAAGAAATGGTTACCAAAGTGGGCAAGAATGGAATAGCCTAGGATGTTTGAAAATAATATAGATTTCCAACTCTCACTCCAGGCCAGTAGAATCAGAAACTTTGGAATGGGCAAGAGATGGGACTTAAATCTGTATTTTTTAAAATTTTGGCAGATGATTTAGAAATAACCATCTTTTTGTTATCTTTTTCCTGCTGCAAAAAATGTATTATTTTCATTTGATTCCACATTTTGGCAGAGGGCTACAGGGTGGTTAAAAAGCTGCCTAGGGGCTGCAGGGAGAGGCTGAAGCAGAAGTTCTGACACCAGGGGGATGCAGAGGGACCCCTCAAAGGCTGTTGATCTTTAAAGCTTCTAGTCATGTTTTAAAAGAGATACTCTCTTTGAAAGAGAGTATCAGCCTGGGGATTGGCCAATGCTCAGAGGTTCATCAGGTGGCAACCCATGTTGGTAAGTGTTACCTGTTCATTGAGGAAATGGCTCTCTAGGAAGTCACAGAGATAGAGGTCTGTGTGGGCATAACACAGGGCATACAGATTTAGAAGGGCCTGGTTCAGGTTCTTCTCTGGGGCCATGGCAGCTTCCATGGCATCCATAGTTTTACTCCACTCTGGGTGAAATTTGCATGTTCTGGAAGAGAGTGTATCGTCAAGAGACTCCACAGTCATATCTTCATGGTCAAAAGAGAAGCTCAGAGAGAAGTAATTATAGGAGGCCCGTAGATACATCTTAAACAGGTAGCTGCCACATTAATGGAATAATTCTGACAAATCTAGGAGCTCATGGTTTGCTGGCAACAAGGAGCGAATCACACACACACACACACACACACACACACACACACACACACACACAGTGTTAGCTGGTTCTAAAGGTTACAACTGAGGAAAGTTAGACTGTAAGAGCTAGAAGAGAGGAAGTCCCAGGTGTGTTTCTTCTAAACACTGTTGATTTAAGAGACAGATTTGTGGAATTCCCCAGGCATGCTCTGAAATAACCAGTCTTATTGCCAGCATTAGGAAGTTCTTTTAACTACTTTCCCATCCTACTTCATTAGCATCAGACTTTTGGTTCTACACCAGCAATTTTGACACCTTCTGCCAGGTCTGTGACTATATCCCATCACTCTCTTTCTCTAAGGGTTGAGAAAATGCCTAAAGCTAGACCGCCATTTTTGGGGAAAAAAAAAGTCTTCCCTAGGAGACCAGCACATCTCAAGTACCATCCTAAGGTAAACTCTTGATTTCAGCAATAAATCTCTTTAAAAAATTGTGAAGAAAAATGTCTTAGTGAAACTACTGAAAATTTCATAAAATTTGTCCTACATGACTAAGCTGTTGCAGATTTTTTTTTTAAAGATTTTATTTATTCATTTGACAGAGATCACAAGTAGGCAGAGAGAGGGGGAATCAGGCTCCCCGCTAAGCAGTGAGCCTGATTCGGGGCTCGATTCCAGGACCCTGAGACCATGACCTGACCCGAAGGCAGAGGCTTTAACTCACTGAACCACCCAGGCGCCCCTGTTGCAGCTTTTTTGTATCCAGTTTAACCCACATGGAAAGTGTTAAATCACCATATTAAAAACACAATCCAGTAGTTAAATAGCATGGCAGTTTCCATGGAAATGTGCCAAACACAGGTGGGTTGGCAGTTTGTGTAGAGGATATTGTGTAGGGGGATGTATTATAGGTTACCTAAGAACTGCTCTGTCCCATTTTAGTTTTTAAATTTTTTATGCAGTAAACCAATTTAAATAGATGCAGCTGGGCTTTTAAAAGTGCGGTCTTCTAAATCTCTACCTGGTCAAACAGTTGGAAGGAATTATTTAATTGCTCTAAATGCAACTATTCTCCTTTAGTATGAACATGGTTGTTTCTTCCTTCAGATAGAATTCCTGAGTCTTCATATATAGTTTTTTGGATAGAATAACAACAACACCAACTACAACAAATGTAAAATCCACATACATTCCATGTCCTTCATGGTCCTTGGTGAATGGAGCCCTGCCTACCTCTTTGATGTCACTTTGTACCAACATTTTCCTGTTTATCCGTTTTACCCACCTTGGCCTGTCTGTTCCTCAAATATTCCAAGTCTATTTCTTCACATCAGCGGTTGTTACAGGCTGAATTATATTCCATTCAACATTCATATATTACATTAGGCACGACCAGTGTCTAAGAATGTGTTTGTATTTGGAGATAGGCTCTTTAAAGAGGTAGTTAAGTTAAAATGAGGTCATTAGAGTGGGCCTTAATCCAATATGACTAATGTCCTTATAGGAAGAGGAGATTAGATCATAGACACAGAGGGAAGATCATATGAAGATACAGGGAGATAAGACAGTCTTATCTACAAGCCAAGGAGAGAGGTTTCAGAAGAAAAGAACTCTGCTAACACCTTGATCTTGGGCGTTAGCCTCCAGAGTTGTAAGAAAATTAATTTGTTGTTTAAGCCACCTGATCTCTGGTATTCTGTTATGGAAGCCCTAGGAAAGTAATAAATGGGTGTTTCTACTTCTTTCTTTGTACATGAAATGTCCTTCTCCCAGGTCTTCAATTGGCTAAATATTTCTTTGACATTCATTCTCATCTCAGTGGTCACCTCCTCAGAAATACCATTATTACCTTAAATTTTGCCCTGCCCCAATCGCTAACTGAAATGAAAACTGGAGAGGAGAATGGGACTAAATTGTCGGTCAGGACTGTGTTAGTTCAAGTAAATAGCCCTAAACCAATTAATTCATGCCATTGTCCTTGTTATAGGAATTTGTTCATTAGCAGTCCAACTGGTATGCAGCATAGGATTTTTGTTAAATGATTATGGGAAGTGACTGCCAGGGAAACCTGTCTGGTACTCCTGGCAGCTGTTTTGTAACTAGTAAAAGGAACTAACTGAAGATAAAGCAGACACACAAAAGAGAGCCAGCAGAGAGAATGATAGAGGGACAAAACCAGGTCCTTGAATATCAATGTTTAGTCCTTATTCTATCATCAGACTTTAAGCTACCAGTAAAACTCTTTTACTATCTAAGGCAATTTTATTTGGGTTTCCTGTTCCTTGCAATGGAACAGATACTAATGGATGCACTTGCTATTTTATCTTCTCTGCAAAAAATATTGGAATGTGTCTGATACACTTATTATTCTGCTAGAATCAGTATCTCTAGGAACAGATACCCTGTCTTGTTCTCTTTATTTGTAACATGTGGAACAGCTTGGTCACATAATTGATGCATACAAAAAAATATGTGATAAGTAGTATCATATTAAATATGCAGATACTATTGCTAAGTGCTTTATGTTATTATGAATTTCATTCCCCAACCAGTAGAATTTGAGATTTATGAAAATGAAGGCATATTTTGTTCCTTGCTGCATCCTCAAGATTTAAAACAATATCAACAATAACAATAGAGGACTCAATCAGTGAATACTTGCCTTGAAATGAATGAATTTTACTGGATCCTTATAATAATCCTATAACTTAAATACCATTCTTATTCTTGTTTCACAAATGAGTAGGAAGCTTAATATAAGAGGTGGCAAACAAGCCTAGTCCTTTGGACTCCAAAGCCTGTAACACTGTACTGTCTCATGAGGATATAGCTTACAGGTTAAAAGAACTGTAGTCAGTATTAAAATTGTCAAAGAAGATTTTCCACCTAGAAGCAGTTAGATTCATTAGTTGTACTAGTTTGGTCAACTTCTAGTGGCACCTTGTGAATCTGCATCATAATCGCTCATGGAGATTATTAAAAATAGTAACACTTGGGTCTATCCCAGAATTACTGAATCATATTCCCAGGGGAGAGTGGTGGGGATATATGTAGCCCAGGTAAAGGTAGTTTTAGAAGCACAATAGGTTATTCTGATGCACAAGGGTTGTGAATCGTTATAGAACAGCTTATTCTGCTAATGAGACAGTTGCACTGGAAAGTGCTAGGGAGGGACCAAGGAAGAAGCTTTCTGAGGTTTCTTCTGTGTTCCAGTCACCTTACATCAGCAATGCCTAGTGCGGTCAATGATAGCAATACCACTGCCATTACTATTCCAAATAGTGATAACAAATATGATTATAAACTGATCTCTCTGAACCACACACTGTACTGTTATGCATATTGTCCTGTTAAATCTTCCAAACAGTCTATGGAGGTAAGTTTCAGATAAGGAAACGAAGGGTCAGCCAGGCTAAGTTTTCGGCCCTGGGTCCCACATTGGATATGTGAAGCAGGTTTTCTTCTTATCCTAACTCTAATCCTAACCTCTATATAGTATTTCTTCTCAGAGATCCTCAATTAATGCTTTTGGGAAGGAAGCAACTGGTGATAAGGAAAGAAGAAAGGAAAGATAGATGCAATAAGAAAAAAGGATGAAAGGAGGGAATAGGGAAGGAGGGAGAAGGAACAGAGGGAGGTGAGGGAACAATGATGCTATGAAAGTAGGAAGAGAAGTCAGCTCTGGACTCAGACCTGCCTTTTCTTCAAAAGGTAGGCTGTTTCTTGTCACTTGGCAATGACATCTTGGATTTCTGTCACCTTTGAGACTGCTGGATTCTAGAACTTGCTGAAACACCACCTGTCCCTCTCTCCCAAAGGAGGAGTGCCAATATGGAAGGGTCATGTTCAAATACATTAAGAAATGGTACTTGGGGAATTTTTGGTGTGCTGAGCAAAGAGATTAAAAAGCTCAGTTTTCTGTGAGGAAATTCTTTTTGGGGTGCTCTTATCCTTTTTTCTCTTGCCTTTTCTGAGTTTAGCATGAGAGAATGATAAAATATTACTTCCTACCATATACCTAATGGATAAAAAGTGATTGAACTGAGGCTATATCATGGTAAGTGTGGGGGGAAAGGGATGAGGATTTGGCTAACTTCCCCAGGTTTTAGGGAGAAAATTTCTGTCTTTGGATTTGTCTTTTGTTATTTGTCCTCACCACTGAAGTGATATTATTTAGAGGGCCAAGATTAGAGTGTGGGCCTGGCATAAAGTGCCAACAATGCCATAGTCTTGCTTTTGATCTGGTCTTCTTAGATCTGCCTAACGTAAGCCAAAGTTGTCCCTATTCTTCTACCTGGTAAAGCACAACAATGCAGGAGTTCTCCTGTGAGGTCAGGGACCAGTGTCCGCCAGGATAGTAAAATGTGCGCATGTGCCTGGAGTGTCCATTCTACATATCCTATTTTAGTATCTGAGTTAGAAACATATAACTGGTCACAAGATTCATAAATTTTGGGTCTTCATCAAATATCTCTTCATGACTAATAGATTCCCCTTCCACCCCAAGCTTATAGTGAGAAGAATTCTACTTAATCTTGTGAGCACGTAGCACCAATGACTACCAAAATTTTCTGTGGTTCAGCACTTGAGAGATAGCAGCTTTCCAGGCAGAACTTTACCTGCTTAAATCAGGAAAATTTTCCCAAGGCCCAAGTCTTTTCACCCTGGGGGGGGGGGGGGAATGCTGCTAGCACTTAACTTGAGTGAGAAAACAGAGCAAGAAGGTATGATGTATGACAGTACAGCCTTCAGAATCAGACATACCTCGATTTTATTCATGTTAAATTACTTAACATGGACACAGATAAGAGTTACCTAACATTTGCAGAACTTGTCTCCTTTATCTATATATTGGGAATAACAATAACCTCATAGGGTTTTTTTTTGATAATTCAGTGCAACAATCCATGGCACTTACTAAGTAGCAATGAGTAGATGCTGTTATTCCTTAGAAATTTTTATGAAGACAGACACCAAACCCAAGAACTGAGTCTGAGGGTTTTGTTTGTTTGTTTGTTTGAAGATTTTATTTGTTTATTTGAAACAGAAACAGAGAGTGAGAGCACAGCAGCGGGTGGGCCGGTAGGGGGACAGAGGGAGAAGGAGAAGCAGATAGAATCCCCACCCAGCAGGGAGCCAGATGTAGGACTTGATCTGATCCCAGGACCCTGAGATCATGACCTAAACTAAAATCAGATGAATAACTGACTCAACCACCCAGGCTTCTCTGATCTAAGCCTTTTGATTCTATGTTGCACTCCCTCCACCAAGTCCCGTACCTTTGGCCTCAAAGAACTCAACATGCTCAACATATTGCATGTTGAGTTCTTCAGGAAGCAGACTCTGAGATGTAGCTTAGTATACAACGTGTTGGTATGGGACAATCCTTTTGTCCCATAGGATTTTTCCCTGTGAAAGGGAAGAAGGAAGGAAATAGGAAGGAGCAAAGGGAGGGGTCAAGTTGCAATGCAAGCTGAGCAGCTTCAGCTGACACCACAGGAAGCTCTAGACCGGAGTGGTGGTCAGAATTGTCCTGCGATGGACAAAGACGACCAAGTTTTTATTTCTGCCTCAACAGTCATTGTATGTGGCTGTTTCTGGGATGACTTGATCTTGGGCAAGGTGGCTTTCTACACCAAGGCAATCCTTGAAGCGACTGGCAGCTGGAATATGTCTGCTGGCAGCACTCTCCACAGCTTAGCAACAAGTGCTCTTTGAAGATGGATTTGTGTGGACCATCCTCATGATCACCATATCACATTCCTACCATACTGATATATAATGATAGCACTAGCTCTTGGCTTCCTACGTGCCAACAATGTTATGCATCTATCCATCTCCCTTCTTCCTTCTCTCTCTCCCTGACATCTCAGCTGAGGGAAAAATTAATTGAACAAATTACTCCAGATCAACCACCTGGTAAGTAATAGAGTAGTTTCAAAATAAAATAGTCCAACTGCAGTGCTCACACTTTTAAACAGTGCTATGATCTATCTAGCAGTGACCTGAGTCCCTAAAGAGGTCTGTTCATCCTGTCAGATACAGATGTATGTTTCTAGTAGCGTGGTTATTAAAAAGTGGTATCTAGATCAGCAACATCAGCATCTAGAAATTTGTTAGGAATGCAAATCCACTGGCCTCACCTAGATCCAGAATAATAATCTCTGGGGGCATCTGGGTGGCTCAGTCGATTAAGTATCTGACTCTTGGTTTCTGCTCAGGTTGTGAAATAGAGTTCCAGGTCAAGCCCTGTTGGGCTCCTTGCTCAGCCAGGAATTTGCTCAAGATTCTTTCTCTCTCTCTCTCTGCCCCTCTTCCCACTCTCTGTCTCTTTCAAATAAATATAAATAAATCTTAAAAAAAAAAAAAAGAGAGAGAGAAATTCTGGGGATAGGTCCACAACCCCTGTTTTAACAAGTTCTTTAGAGGACTCTTAAGTTTGAGAACCATAAGTGCAATCTCCCCAAAAAGGTCTTACCAATCTCTCCTACTAGCTTTTCTGTTCAGTCTTCCTCTCAGGTATTTGAGTGGCTTATCCCTCTGCCATCAAATTTTGCCCCCTTCTGGTCATTGATTTCCAGTTCTGAGTAACCTTGCCTGCTATTTTTCACATTTGAAATGGAGGATTATCCATTGTATAATGTTGCTGTCTTCCTCTTTCAGCTTTAAAGATAGTGCTTGATTGATTTTATTATTTTTGGTTTGATGTTATCCCAAGGCAAGTTTTGGTAACCCAAACCAAGTATGTTATTTGTTGGCAGGCCAAGTGCCCATTGAAACCCTAATTAGGCCCATGATTTACCACCAGGATGCCCTTGTCCAAGTTCAAATTCATCTTGATATCTCAATGTTATCATGTGTAAAAATGAGAGCAAAACCACTATCTCACAGGATTGTTCTGCATATTTATTTAGATCATTTATTTATATAATTACTTAGGTTTCAACACATAGAATATGTTCCATATATGATTTGCCAAAACTTATGTGGATGCCGTTTTCCCTTTCCCCTGTCAGATATCTTTGAAAGACCAACTGAACTTAAGAATCGATAGCCCATAGATAAATGGCATCTTATGTCGTCTACAGCATCCTACTCATCCATTCTTCTTACTCTCCCCAAGAATGGCACTTGTTGAAATATTTTACCTTTTTTTTTCTTTTTGGTAAAAAATTTCCTGTGCCAGAAATATGTAGGTACTCCAGTGGATTGATTGAGTTTCAATCTATGCATGTGTATACACACACATCCCTAAGCTGTTGTAATAAACCTTTACATAATCATGCTATGAGTCTAAAAACAACCCTATGAGATAAGCAGATGCCTTTATTTTAATGATGGTAAACTATTAATAATGGCTAATTATCTTGTCAGTTATCTCATAGAGTTAAAAGGGAAAAACAGAATTGTAGCTCAGAATCTTGTTATAGTTTTCTTTTCATTATAAAGCCCTCCCTAAAAGAACTATGATTAACAATTAAATTAACAAAATTTTTTTAAACTGGGGAAGTTGTTAGATGATGCTGATAGATAAAGGTGATATCCAGATAATGACATTCACCATTTCTATTTGGAGCATTATGAAAGTTCTCTCTGTGGGTTGCAGTTGAGAATCCTGCAGAGAAAAATTCAGGGTCCAAGAAGGCTATAATGTGGAAGAAGCAGAGAAGTTATTAAAAATACCAAGGGATTATTATTAAACCTAAACTAAGGAAACTATGAATGGAGAGAAGAATGAATATCTCCTGGAAATGAGTGAAGAGTCAGGCCCAGTAATATCCTGGGAAGAGCTAATTGTGGAATAGTACCCAAGAAAGAACCCCAAGCTTCCTGGAGGTTGACCTTGAAGACCTAGCCAGACTCCATAGGAGTCTTAATCCTGGCTGAGGTACTGTTCCCTGGAAGTCAGTTCAAATAAGAATGACCGCAGCAGTGGTCATCAATGTTGGCTGGGTATTAGAATCATTTGTGGGGATTTTAAAAATGCCAATGCCCAAACCACACCTGGATCAATTAAATCAGAATTCTTGAAGGTGGAACCCAACCACTGGTATTCTTTTAAAGCTCTCTATAGGATGATAATGTATAGCTAAAGTCAAGAGCCACTATTTTGGGAGTTAAAATGTTTTCCTCTCTCTTTTCTCTTTTTTTCCTTTGTATAGTTTTCCTTCATTCCTCTCTACCTTCTTTGCATTCTTTTTTAAAAAAATATTATATGTGAAGCCATGTGCTATATAAATAGGATGTGATTTCTGTCCCTGTATTATTTTTATGCAGCATTGTAATGAATGAAAATATAGAGGTTTAAAGCAATATTTATTTATTGGCTAATAGTTATGTAATTCAGAACTGAACTCTGGTACAGCATGAATGGCTTCCCTGCTCAGGATATCATAGGTCTGAAAATGAAAGTGTTGACCACATTGATTTCTTATCTGGAGGCTCTGGGAAAACATCTGCTTTCAAGCTCATTCAGGTTGATGGATGATTTTATTTCCTCGGGCTTGTAGGACTGATGTCTCAACTTCTTTGCTGACTGTCAATCAGGGGCTCTTCTCAGTACTTAGAGGCCTCTCACATTTCTCTCCTTTTGGTGCCCTCCATATTCAGGCCAGCAATGATGCACTGAATCCTTCTCATACTTTGAATCTGTGATTTCATCTTCTGCAGCCATCTGTAGTAAACTCTCAGCTTTCAGTGGATTCACATGATTAGGTTAGGACCACTTGGACAATTTCCTTATCTTACAATTGATTTGGGACCTTGATTACATTTGTGAAATTCCTTTCATAGCAACACCTAGATTAGCATTTGATTGAATAGCTGGGAGGTTTCTGTATACATAGGATAGGAATCTTGGAGGCTATCTTAGAATTCTACTACAGTCCCCAAGGAGTTCACATGGAGGAAAATAGACTTGGAGTCCCATATAAAGCAATAGAAGATGACAATACATACAAGGAATAGAGTGATATTAGTGAATTATTGAAAAAGTATTTGACTCCAGGGGATACCTGTAGACAATCAGAGTTGGCTTCTTATAGAAGGTAATACTTAAGCCCATTCACACATTGGACAGTTATTTATTGAGCCCCATTTTGTATGCCAGGCTCTGAACAAGTTTTGAGAGATGAATAATTAATTTTCACCTCAAAAATGAATATACCATACTGAAAGGAGACACCAGATGAAAATTCACAGGTCCAACAAGTGACAAAAAAGAGTGGTATGAAATGGTTGAGAGGTCGTTCAGTTCTTCCAGAGCATAAAATGTATGTGGGGAAGTGCCTGGAGATAAAGCCAGAGTGACACAGGGATCTAACTTATGAAAAATTTTGTGACACAGATTTTACTTTACTCTTTGGTGATAGAGAACCACTGAGGGTTTTCCCCAACTTTGTTGAAGTATATTTAAAGTATAATGCATTGCATGTGTATAAAGTATACAGTTTGATGAATTTAACATATTACTACACCTGTGAAACTATCAAACTATCACCATAATCAAGAAAACAAATATTTTTTCTATCACTTCAGTAGTTTTCTCTTGCCCTATTTTTTTTTTTTTTTTTTTTTTTTTTTTTTTTTTTGAGAGAGAGAGAGGGAAAGAGAGGTGGGAAGGAACAGAGGGAGAGAGAGAATCTCTAACGGGGTTTGATCTCACAACCCTGAGATCGTGACCTGAGCCAAAGATCAAGAGTTGGACACTCAGCCAACTGAACCATCCAGGAACCTCTCAGCAAAATGATTTTGAGGTTCATCTATTTTTTTAAA
Organism: Mustela lutreola; assembly: GCF_030435805.1. NCBI lineage: Eukaryota > Metazoa > Chordata > Mammalia > Carnivora > Mustelidae > Mustela > Mustela lutreola. Next base: position 56,715,593 of record NC_081299.1, read on the forward strand.
CTTGGGAAGTTGTTAGATGAAAGTATTTGTTGCAAGTATCAGTAGTTCATTCCTTTTTGTTGCTCAGTACTCTTCTATTGCAGCATATGAATATATCACCACTGTTTTTTTTTCCTCTTGATAGATATTTGTGTTATTTCCTGGTTTTGGCTACTTAATAAATTATTTAAATTTATTTTATAAGTTATTTAATAAAACTTGTATGGACATTTATGTATTAGTCTGTGTAGACATGTTTTTATTTCTATTAAGTAAATATGTAGAAATAGAATGTGTGTCATAACTTTTGTCTTTTCCTTTAACTTTTTAACTTTTTTAAATTGAAGTATAGTTGACACACAATGTTATATTAGTTTCAGGTGTACAACATAGTGATTCAACAAGTTTATACCTTATGCTATGCTCAGCACAAGTATAGTTACCTTCTGTTAGCAGACAACACTATTATAATACTGTTGACTATATTTCCTCTGCTCTAACTTACTCATTCCATAGTCAGATGCCTGTATCTCCTGTTCTCTTTCCCTATTCTTCCCAGCCCCCTCCCCTGAGGGGGATTTGTTCTCTGTAGTTATGAGACTGTCTCTGCTTTTGTTTGTTGGTTTGTTTGTTTTGTTTTTAGATTCCACGGAGAAGTTAAATCGTATACCATATGTCTTTCTCTGTCTGACTTATTTCACTTAGCATAATACCTCTAGGCCATCCATGTTGTTACAAATGATAAGATCATATTCTTTTTTATGGTCAAGTAATAGTCGTGTGTGTGTGTGTGTGTGTGTGTGTGCGCGCATGCGCCACATCTTTATCCAGTTATCTATTGGTGGACACTTAGTTTGCTTTCATGTCTTGGCTATTATAGATAATGCTGCAATAAACATAGGTGTGCATATATCTTTTTGAATTTGTGTTTTCCCATTTTTGGGGGGTGGTAAATAGCCAGTAGTAGAATTATTGGATCATATATGCTGTACAACTTCATTAACACTTGGTATGTTCAGTCATTTAAATTTCATCAAATCTAATGGATATGCAGTGGTATCTCATTTGATTTCATCAAATCTAATGGATATGTAGTGCTATCTCATTGTGTTTTTAATTTGTATTTCCCTGATAACTGGTAATGTTGATTGGCTCTTCATATACTTATTGACCATTTATATATTTTCCTTTATGAAGTGTCTGTTTAAATCTCTTGCTCATTTATAATAATTTATAATAATAATAATAATTTTAATAATATATTATTAATAATTTTAATATATTATTAAATTATTATTAATATATTATTATTATTAAATTATTACATTTAACTCACTGCTTTTATGTTATGATTGTTCTTTATGTATTCTAAATGTAAGTTCCTTTTTGATATATGTGCTTTAATATTTCACTAGTCTGTGGCTTACAGTTTCATTTACTTTATGATGTTTTATTTTTTTATTTCTTATTTTTTAAGATTTGTGGTGTTTTAAAGTGTTAGCAAATATCATTTATTTCTTTTTGTGTTTGTGCTGTTTGTGTGATAACTAACAAACCATTGTCTATTCCAATGTCACAAAGACTTTCTACTGTGTTTTCTTCTAAAGATTGTATTATTTTAGGTTTTACTTTTAGGACTGTGATCTGTTTTGAGTTACTTTTCTTGTGTATGGTGTAAGAGAAGGGTCCTTTTTTTTTTATATGGATGTAAAGCTTATCCAGGATGATTTCTAGAAAAGACTTTTCATGTCTCATTCCATTGCTTTAGTAACTGTTGAAAATTAATTAACCATATAAATGTGGACCACAGAGGAGTTTTAAGAAGGAGAAAGATTATGTTCCATATATTTAAAAACACATTCAGTTTTTTGTTAATTCATTCAATAAATGTTTCTGAAAAATTAACAATATGTCAAAATATGCCATGGGGAGTGTCTTACATGCACCTCCATCTTCAAAACTAGAACTAGAACAGAGTCTGGCCCATAATAGGCCCTTGGAAGGATTTGTTTAACAAAAAAGAAAGACAAAATAAGATACAGATACCTTTAGGGTTCTAAGAGTTGAGAGTAAAAGAAGAAGCTTTGGTGGGATTGGGTGAAATTATAGGCAAAGAGATGATTGAAAGCAAATGTGGCCCGTTAAGTAAAGAAAAGGTGAGAAGGCATAGAGTTAGGATGGTGATAGTGAAATGTGACGAGTTCAGGAAATACAGAGAATGGTGATTGGCTAACCAACAAGAAGTTTAAGTTGTTTTTCACATTTGCAGCTTAGAAGATAAAAAAGATGTAGCAGATTTAGTGGGGATAGAAGCAGAGATTCATACATCTGTCTGAATGCCTTGGGCAGGAAAGGGCGTACAACCTGATTGCTGCCTTCAAAGAGTTTATAACCCAGCAAAGAACAGAAACCAGTGCAGAGAAAGTATGATACATGTGCAAAGAAAAGGATCAGAACAGATAATGGGAAAGAAAGCAAAGAGGAGAATTTGTGGAACTAGTAGTATTTAAGGGGTGCCTGGGTGGCTCAGTCAGTTGAGTGTCCAACTCTCGGTCATGATCTCAGGGTTTTGGGATCAAGGGTTGTGTTGGCCTGTGCACTCAGTGCATTTTCCGCTTGTCCCTGTCCCTCACCTTTTACTCCTGCATTAAGTAAAATCTTAAAAAAAAAAAAAAAAAAGAAAGAAGTAGAATTTAAATAAGACCTCAGAAGAAGGTGAAGATTTTCATTGTTTGAAATGGTTGGAGAATATTCAAGGCAGAGGGAGCAGTGAGTTAAAACATGTGCCTGTCCATGGCATGTTTAGAGGTCAGTAAGATCTGTGTTATGGATAAAGCAGGGCAATGTGGGATTCATGGAATTTGAGGCTGGAAATGGCATGTGATATTTTCAGGTATTGATTATAAAATATCTATTGTTTATCAAATCCTACATTAGACTTATCTGACCAGAGTAACAAGATTTGATCTCTGCCTTTAAGAAACTCATTCTTATTTATTTGTTTATTATATTATTTGTATTAACATATAATGTATTATTTGCATCAGGGATACACATCTGTGAATATCAGGCTTACATATTTCACAGCACTCACCATAGCACATACCCTCCCCATTGTCCATAATCATACTCTCCCCATTGTCCATAACCAAACCACCCTATCCTACCTCCCAACTCCCCAGCAACCCTCAATTTGTTTTGTAAGATTGAGAGTCTCTTATGGGGGCACCTGAGTGGCTCAGTGGGTTGGGCCTCTGCCTTTGGCTCAGGTCATGGTCCTAGGGTCCTGGGATTAAGCCCTGCATCAAGCTCTCTGCTCAGTGGGGAGCCTCCTTCCTCCCCTCTCTCTCTTCCTGCTGCTCTGACTACTTGTGATCTCTTTCTGTCAAATAAATAAATAAAATCTTAAAAAAAAAGTCTCTTATGGTTTTTCTCCCTCCCAATACCATGTTGTTTCATTTTTTCCTTCCCTACTCACTCAACCCAACACCTGCCTCTCGAATTCCTCATATCACAGATATATGATAATTGTCTTTCTCTAATTGACTTAGTTAGCTCAGCACAATACCCTCTAGTTCCATCCACATCATTTCAAATGGCAAGATTGCATTTCTTTTGATGGATGCATAGTATCCCATTGCATATATATATACACACCACATCTTCTTTATTCAATTAACTGTTGATGGATATCTAGGTTATTTCCATAGTTTGGCTATTGTGGACATTGCCACTATAAACATTCAGGTGTGCGTACCCCTTCAGATCACTACATTTATATCTTTAGGGTAAATAACCAATGATGTGATTTCTGGGTTGTAGGGGAGTTCTATTTTCAAATTTTTGAGGAACCTCCATGCTGTTTTCCAGAGTGATTCCACCAGCTTGCATTCCCACCAATACTGTAGGAGGGTTCCGCTTTCTCTGCGTCCTCACCAGCATCTGTTATTTCCTGCCTTGTGAATTTTAGCCATTCTGACTGCTGTGAGGTGGTATCTCATTGTGGTTTTGATTTGTATTTCCCTGATGCCGAGTGATGTGGAGCACTTTTTCATGTGTCTGTTGGCTATCTGGATGTTGTCTTTGCAGAAATGTATGTTCATGTCCTCTGCCCATTTCTTGATTGGATAATTTGTTCTTTGGGTGTTGAGTTTGATAATTTCTTTATAGATTTTGGATACTAGCTCTTTATCTGATATGTCACTTGCAAATTTCGTCTCCCATTCTGTCAGTTGTCTTTTGGTTTTGTTGACTGTTTCTTTTTTTTGTGAAAAGCTTTTGATCTTGATGAAATCCCAATAGTTCATTTTTGCCCTTGCTTCCCTTGTCTTTGGCAGAGTTTCTACAAAGAAGTTCCTGTGGCTGAGGTCGGAGAGGTGCCTGCCTGTGTTCTCCTCAATGATTTTGAGGGATTCTTGTTTCACATTGAGGTCTTTCATCCATGTGGAGTCTATTTTCGTGCGTGGTGTAAGGAAATGGTCCAGTTTCATTCTTCTGCATGTGGCTATCAAATTTTCCCAGCACCATTTGTTGAAGAAACTATCTTTTTCCATTGAACATTCTTTCTTGCTTTGTTGAAGATGAGTTGACCATAGAATTGAGGGTGTATTTCTGGGCTTTCTATTCTGTTCTATTGGTCTATGTGTCTATTTTTGTGCCAATACCAACTGTCTTGATGATGACAGCTTTGTAATAGGGCTTGAAGACTGGAATTGTGACGCCACCAACCTCAGCTTTCTTTTGCGACATTCCTATGACTATTCGGGGCCTTTTCTGGTTCCCTATAAATTTTGGGATTATTTATTCCATTTCTTTGAAAAAAAAATGAAGGTATTTTGATGGGGATTGCATTAAATGTGTAGATTGCTTTAGGTCGCATAGACATTTTCACAATATTTGTTCTTCCATTCCATGAGCATGGAATGTTTTTCTCTTTCTTTGCGTCTTCCTCAATTTCTTTCATAAACGTTCTAGAGTTTTCTGAGTACAGATTCCTTACCTGTTTGCCTAGGTTTATTACTATCTTATGGTTTTGGGAGCGATTGTACATGGGATTGACTCCTTAATTTCTCTTTCTCCTGTCTTGCTGTTGGTGTATAGAAACACAACAGATTTGTGTGCATTGATTTTATATCCTGACACTTATTGAATTCCTGTATAAGTTCTAGCAGTTTTGGAGTGGAGTCTTTTGGGTTTTCCACATAAAGTATCATATCATTTGCAAAGACTGAGAGTTTGACTTCTTCTTAGCTGATTTGGATGCTTTTTATTTCATTTTGTTGTCTAATTGCTGAGGCTAGGACTTCTAGTACTGTGTTGAATAGCAGTGGTGATAGTGGACATCCCTGCCGTGTTCCTGACCTTAGGGGGAAATCTCCCAGTTTTCCCCCACTGAGAATGATATCCACTGAGATTTTTCACAGATGGCTTTGATGATATGGAGGTATGTACCCTCTATCCTTACACTTTGAAGTGTTTTGTTCAAGAATAGATGCTGTACTTTGTCAAATGCTTTTTCAGCATCTGTTGAGACTATCATATGGTTCTAGTTCTTTCTTTTATTAACATATTGTATCACATTGATTTGTGGATGTTGAACCACCCTTGCAGCCCAGGAATAACTCCCACTTTGTCGTGGTGAATAATCCTTTTAATGTACTGTTAGAGCATATTGACTAGTATTTTGGTGAGAATTTTTGCATCTGTGTTCATCAAGGATACTGGTCTGTAATTCTCCTTCTTGTTGGGGTCTTTGTCTGGTTTTGGGATCAAGGTAATGCTGGCCTCATAAAATGAGTTTGGAAGTTTTCCTTTCTTTACTAGTTTTTGGAACAGTTTCAGGAGAATAAGTATTAATTCTTCCCTAAATGTTTGGTAGAATTCCCCTGGGAAGATTTCTGGCCCTGGGCTTTTTTTTTTTTTTTTTTTTTTGGGCAGATTTTTGAGGACTGCTTCAATCTCCTTATTGGTTATGGTTCTGTTCAGGTTTTCTATTTCTTCCTGGTTCAGTTGTGGTAGTTTATATGTCTCTACGAATGCATCCATTTTTTCCAGATTGTCAAATTTGCTGGCATATAGTTGCTCGTAATATGTTCTTATAATTGATTGTATTTCTTTGGTGTTGGTTGTGATCTCTCCTCTTTCATTCATGATGTTATTTATTTGTGTCCTTTCTCTTTTCTTTTTGATGAGTCTGGCCAGGAGTTTATCAATCTTATTAATTCTTTCAAAGAATCAGCTCCTAGTTTTGTTGATCTGTTCTACTGTTCTTTTGGTTTCTATTTCATTGATTTCTACTCTGATCTTTATGATTCCTCTCCTCCTGCCGGGTTTAGACTTTCTTTGTTGTTCTTTCTCCAGCTCCTTTAGGTGTAGGATTAGGTTGTGTATTTGAGACCTTTCTTGTTTCTTGAGAAAGGCTTATATTGCTCTATACTTTCTTCTCAGGACCACCTTTGCTGTGTCCCAAGATTTTGAACAGATGTGTTTTTCATTTTCATTTGTTTCCATGAATTTTTCAACTGTTCTTTAATTTCCTGGTTGACCCATCCATTCTTTAGTAGGATGCTCTTTAGCCTCCATCTATTTCTGTTCTTTCCAACTTTCTTCTTGTAATTGAGCTCTAGCCTCAGAGCACTGTGGTCTATAAATATGCATGGAGTCATCCCAATCTTTTGGTACTGGTTGAGACCTGATTTTTGACCCAGGATGTGATCTATTCTGGAGCATGTTCCATGTGCACTAGAGAAGAATGTGTATTCTGTTGTATTGTGATGGAATGTTCTGAATATATCTGTGATGTCCCTCTGCTCTAGTGTGTCATTTAAACCCTTTATTTCCTTGTTAATCCTTTGCTTAAATGATCTGTCCATTTCAGTGAGGGGGTTGCTAAAGTCCCCTACTAATATTGTATCATTGCCAGTGTGTTTCTTTGATTTTGTTATTAATTGGTTTATATAGGTGGCTGCTCCTATGTTAGGGGCATAGATATTTAAAACTGTAAGATTTTCTTTTTGGATGGACCCTGTAAGTATGATACAGTGTCCTCCCTCATCTCTCATAATAGTCTTTGGTTTAAAATCTAATTTATCTGATGTTAGGATTGCCACACCAGCTCTTTTGATGTCCATTAGCATGGTAAATTGTTTTCCACCCCCTCACTTTATATTTGGGGATGTCTTTGGGTTTAAAATGAGTTTCTTGTAGACAGCATATTGATGTGTCTTGTTTTTTTTTTTTTAATCCATTTTTAATCCATTCTGATATGCTGTGTCTTTTGATTGAGGCATTTAACCCATTAACATTCAGGGTAACTATTAAGAGATATGCATTTAGTGCCACTGTATGGCCTGTAAGATGACTATTATTGCATATGGTCTCTGTTCCTGTCTTGTCTACTACTTTTAGGCTCTCTCTTTGCTTCGAGGATCCCTTTCAATATTTCCTGTAGGGCTGGTTTGGTGTTTGCAAATTCTTTTAGTTTTTGTTTGTCCTGAAAGCTTTTTATCTTTCCTTCTATTTTCAGTGACAGTGACAGCCTAGCTGGATATAGTATCCTTGGCTGCATATTTTTCCCATTTAGTCCTCTGAATAGATCCTGCCAGTCCTCTCTGACCTGCCAGTTCTCTGTGGGTATGTCTGCTGTCAATCTAATATTTCTACTATTGTATGTTACAGTCTTCTTGTCCTGTGCTGCTTTTAGGATTTTCTTTTTGTCACTAAGGCTTGTAAGTTTTACTTACAAGTAAAACTTGTAAAACTGACAGGGTGTGGACCTATTTGTATTGATTTTGAGGGGAGGTTCTCTGTGCCTCCTGGAATTTGTTGCTTGTTCCCTTTGCCATATTAAGGACATTCTCTATTATTCTTTGCTCCAATATATTATTGCCCTCTCTCTCTTCTTCTTCTTCTGGGATCCCAATTATTCCAATATTGTTTCATCTTATGGTATCACTTACTTCTCAAATTCTCCACTGTGGTCTAGTAGTTCTTTGTCTCTGTTTTGCTCAGTTTCTTTATTCTCCATTATTTCATCTTCTATATCACTAATTCCCTCTTCTGCATCATTTATCCTAGCAGTAAGAATCTTCATTTTTTAAAGACTATTTATTTATTTATTTGACACAGAGAGAGATCACAAGTAGACGGAGAAGCAGGCAGATATAGAGGGAGAAGCAGGCTCCCCTCTGAGCAGAGAGCCAGATGCGATGCTCAATCCCAGGACCCTGGGATCATAACCTGAGCCAAAGGCAGAGGCTTTAAGCACTGAGCCCCACCTCCATATTTTACTGTATCTCATTAATAGCTTTTTAAATTTCAACTTGGTTAGATTTTAGTTTTATTATTTATCCAGTCTATCTTCCAAGCCTTTTTAAAGCCCAGCTAGCAACTTGAGAATTGTTCTGCTACCTCTGACATATTACCAATGTCTGTATTGATTAGGTCCCTAGCTATTGGTACTCCCTCTTGTTATTTTATTGTTTTTGTTGTTGTTGTGTTTGTGATGAATTTTTCTGCCTTGGTTTTTACCCAGATAAGAATATATGAATGAGAGAGTAAAATACTAAAAGGGTGGCACAGACCACAGAAAAATATATGTTAACCAAATCAGAAGAGACCTGAAATGGGGGGAGTAGGGTGGGGGTGGGAATATGAATATATATATATATATATATGTATATATACATATATATATATATACATATATATATATATATGACTTGTGAGTAGAGTAGAACCACCCTCTTGACTTTGGGTGTATTCTGGTCTCTTAGAAGGAACTATCTCCCAAAATTTTAAGGAAGGAAAAACTTACATATATATAAAAATAAAGGTAAACACGATGAAGGGATGGAATATGATTGTAAAGGTGAAAATTTTAAGATATTATAAAAAACAAATTGATAAGTTGGTTGGAAAAAGAAGAAAAAAAGTAGAGAAGGTGAATAGGCTGGAGCCAGATTTAGGGTATATTTTGATCTAGTAGAAGAAATTATATCCTAAAATTTTAAGGAAAAAAATAACCTATATGTATACAAAAAACAAGGTTAAATACAATGAAGAGCCAAAATATGACTATAACAATGATAATTTAAAAGGATTTTTTATAAAAGCTTAATGATAAAATACTTAAAAACCATTAAAAAGAAGAAAGAGAAAAAGTTAAAAACATAGAATAAGAAAAGAAATAAAATTTAAAAAATTTAACCTTGCATTGCTAAAGGATCATGGGGATAAAGCCATGAATTCTGTGTTGCTTTCCCCTAGCTCTGGAGTTTCACAGTTCTCGTTTACAGGTGAACTTGATCTTTTCTAATGTTCTTGCTGATGTTCTGGGGGAGGGGCCTGTTGCAGTGATTCTCAAATGTCTTTGCCTGAGGCAGAATTGCACTGCCCTTGCCAGAGACCAGACTAAGTATTCTGCTTGGGTTTGCTCTTGGTAGCTTTTGTTCCCTGCATGCTTTCTGTAGAGCTCTGGAGGACGGTATGAAAATGGCAAACTCCCAATCTCTGACCCAGAGGAGCCAAGAGCTCAGGACTGCACTCCTCAGTGCACCCTCAGAGAAAAGCAGTCAATACCTCCCGTCTCCCTGGCCTCTGGCTCTGCTCTTTGCGCACCTGGCTTGTGACCGAGCATTTCTAACTCTGGCACACAGCCCCATTTGGAGTCTCTAAACCCAGAAGATTCCTGCCGCATGCTTCTGTACACCTCATCCTGGAGGAGGAAGGAGGGGGTCTCTCTGGATCTGCCACTTGTGGGATCCCTGCTTGAAGAGCAGTGACCCGACTGTGCCTTGCATCAAGGTTTAAGGTAACCCTGAGCTGAGATTCCCCACCTTGGCTCTGTCTCTGAAGGAGCTTCAGAGGAGGAGCTTCCCTCCTCTGATGCCTGGGATCTCTGCCACTCTCAGACACCCCTGGTCTTTCTGTGACCCCATGGGTTCTGAGACTACACTGTCCCCACAAGGGCTCCATCACTACTAGCCTCTGGAGTGACATCCCTCAGTGGAACAGACTTCTAAAAGTTCTTTTTTGTGCTCAACTGCTCAAAGGCTTGCTAGGAGCTGGCACCTCCCCCTGAAGTCTATCTTCCCTTATATAGCCTTGGATTCATTTCTCCACAGATCCTCCCTTCCGGAAAGTGGTCAATTTTCTGTTCCTAGAATTGCTGCTCTTCTTCTTTTCTATCTCCTGTTGAGTTTGTAGGTGTTCAGAATGGTTTGATAACTATCTAGCCAAACTCCTGGGACCTAATGCTATCTCAGTCTCCTAATTACCCTCCATCTTTCTTCCTCCCCTTCCAAGAAACTCATTCTTTAGTGACTCTAAAAGCCCAATAAATAATTATAAAGAAGCTGAAATGCACAACAAGGACATATCTAAAGTGGAAGGCACAAAGTAAGGAGGAACTTACTCTGCCTTGGAAATCAGGATGTCTTCCCTCAAGAGTATCTTAAAGGGCCAGTAGAGGTTTCTGAAGGGTGTAAGGTGGAGCTTTCCAAGATATCTTTCTAAACAAAGGCAGCAGCATGAGCAGAAGTGTGGAAGTAAGTGTGCTCATATTCTGTGTATCTCTCTTGTTTATTTTTTCTTTATTTCTACTCGAAGAAAATACAATCCTAATGTCCAAGTTTGGGCATAAGGTAGAAATGGAGACACTGTTTTGGCTTCCAGTCCCATCTTACCTGGGTCGTTACCAATACCAGAGAGTCCTTATTGTAGTATCAGATGCTGGCTAATCTTTAATAATGAAGCCTACTTTTTTCTCTTGATATTTATTCTTAGGTGAATCTGCCTCAGAAATCTTACATGAGGAAGTAGTGATTTCAAGGTAAGAGTCAGGTTCTCCTGCATTCCCATAAAAACTTTGCTTGCCCCTAATTATTCATACTGCAGATTTAGTTTTCTGCTCAGAGCAGACAAACTTTTGATTGGAAATGCTAAGTTTCCAAAGGCTTCCAAAGTTATTCGTTGTTTTCTTGGCTCAGTGGGTTCTCCTTATCGCGTGTCTCAGAGTGCTGACTGCAGTCTTGAATTTTGATAGTAAGGATCCTTAGGGGGGACAGTGCAGGTGTTTGGAATTTCAAGTGATTCAGCATCACTGGGGACATGACGTATTACAAATGACAATCTCTCCATTTCCACCTGCCAGAAACTTGGGGATCAGAAGCAGCCTCTCCAATTCATGAATATGATGAATAGCTTTGTGCTCACTAGGCAATTATCTTCAAGTAATTCAGACTGAGAAGACACTCTCTAAATAAAAAGCTGAATTTCAACTCAGAAAGCACTTTAAGTATATTGGAATCTTTATGTTTGTTTGTTTCATCGGGTTCTCTCATTTTCATTTGAAGCCAAGAAATTGTCCTGATCTTATAGTTTAGTAGTGGTGTAAAAAGTCATTGTTGCAGGTTGGATTTCCTGGGAAGCAGATGCTGAGGTGAAGTATATTAGTCAGCTTTGACTGCCATAACAAAATACCATAGAATGGTTGGCTTAAGTGACAGAAATTTATTTTCTCACAATTTTGGAGCTGGAAATCTGAGATCAGGGTGTCAACAAGGTCAGGTTCTTATAAGGATTCTCTTCCCCACTTGCATATATCTACATTCTCACTGTGTGTTCTTATGACCATTACTCTGTGAGTCACACAGAGACAGAGAAGAGATCTCATTCCTTTTCTTATAAGCCCATCATTCCTATTGGGTTAGGATTCCACCTTTAGGAACTCATTTAACTTTAATTACTTCCCCATAGCCTTGTCTTCAAATACAATCATGTTGGGGGTTAGGGCTTCAACACATGGATATTTGGGGGTTGGGGGGAGGGGACACAATTCAGGCCATAGCACAGATATACCCTGCAGGAGGCTTATGAGGAAATACCTGGGTTCACCTCTTCTGGAAGGGAATATAAAGAAGCATCATGGAACAGAAGGAGAAGCTGGGTTGTGAAGAAGTCTCCTCTAAGATGGCAGTTGACCCTACAAGGAGCTCTAAAGCTGGGGAAGGTCTTACAGATTTGTCCCAGCTGAGGCCTTTTTATTGTCATGTCAACTAGTCATGGATGTAGATTGCCTCTAGTGAGTTTTCTTGTTTTCTCCTTATCTGTATTTTGAGGTTGTATGGATAGATTCTTAGGCAACTGCCATTATTCCCTGAGAATGTGGAAAGCCTTTTCCAGATTCTTCCTGTAGATGATGGTATTGATGGCTCATTCCTGAGGATGGATGGATAGATAAACGGATAGATAGATAAAGGGAGAATCCAGACAAAAAGGATTGTGCTTCTGAATTCACTCAGGGATAAGACACTCAAAATCTCCTAGTTTTAGGTGACAGTGTAGAGAATACCCATATCAGAAATATACATCACCTTGCATGACTCAGTTACTAACAATGGAAGCATCTGTCTTTATTTCCTTAAAATCTAAACTGGCTGGCTCACTTAGCTAATTTGACCATTTCAGTTCCTTATCTCTCATCTAGCAAATACTATTTCATCACCCTCATATATTTAACTACTACAAACCATTTTGAGATTTGGCATTCCCTAATCTCACAGAATTTAAGTCTTTTTATTATAATTTTTTTAGCCTGCTGCATCATATCTTTCTTAGCAATCCCCATATGTAAAATGACCCAGTTAATGGTTATTTCTCTGTTACAGTGTTAGTCACATGAAACTGAAGAACCATGATTATCTTATTCACCATTGTCTCATTACCATCCAGTACACTGCTTGGCATACTGTTCAAATATTATTTGCTGAGTGAATAAATGAATGATTTAGTGAATTTTAACAAGACAAAATTATCAACCAGACATTTTGGGTTCATTTAGTACCCATGATCAGAAGCCCATTCAATACCTATGATCTCTGTCAACATATTAAAATGGATCGCTTTTTTAAGATTGCTTTTCAATAACTCATTTTGAAAACTAGTTGCCCAGACTGTCCATTGGCGTAGTTTTTCCTTAGGCCAACACTTTTGGTAAAAAATCTCAAGCTCTTCCTGACATGCATCAACAATAATCTGTAATCATGAAAAAGTTAATGATTTTAATTTGTCATCCTTGGTCCCTGACAACATGTTAAGAGGTTCTCACAGGGTGATACAAACAACTTTTCATATCCCTTTACTGAAGGATAATGTTTTATCATGGAAAGCCTTCTTTGAAACAATATGGGGATCGTTCCAGTACTTCTATGAATATTCTTTCATCTGATAGTCATAACATTCCAATGGAATAGGCAAATAAGATGTTTTCTTTCCATTTTATTGATTAAAAAAATCAAGACTGTGAAGTTTAAGAATTTATTTGGAATAAAAAAACCTAATAAATAAAAAATTGGTCTTTTAATGCCAAGTTATTTTCATTTTCTATAGAAACTTTGTTTCTATGGAATTATTTTATAATTTGATATGTTTTCTGGTATAATTATAGAAATATTTTTCTATATAATTAGAATGATTTTTTTCTTCCTATGGTTTCTTTCTAATGATTACATTGATTGATGTATAGGGAGTCTGGGTAGGAAATTCATAAGGCTGAAAAATATACTGTGGCAAACTTCTCTTACCCTGATAAGAGATCAGTTAACTATATCAGGGAGAAAACATGATTCTAGTATGAATTTTATTTGAGACATCTGAAAAAGTCTTATTATTCAGAGAGAAAACTTCTTGTTTTTCAGCACTATTATCAAAATACTGGCTGATTATTTCTGACAGACAAGCTACTTAAAAGCCATCACGGAGTTCTCATGTTAAGCCCCATCACTAAGCATGAAAGCAGAGAACATTACTATACTTATTTATCAAAGGTACTCTGGGAAGGAAGACAACATTGAAAATTTAATTCTGTCTGTACTTCTATATATTCCACAGATAATACTGTCTCTATCATCACTCTCAAGTTCTTCGAGACCGGTTAAATACCAATGAATCCATCTGTGAGGCTACATGGGCAACCTAACTTTTAGTAAAATTACAATTATTATAAGAACTAATCATATGGAAGCCAAGGTCTGAGAAGTAGGGATCAAGATATGGAGTTTCTAAAATAAATCTGTGTGTGTGTGTGTGTGTGTGTGCATGCGTGCACACGTGTGTGTTGTATGTTAATATTTGGAAATGAATGACCTAAAAACAAGGCTTGATATTTACTAAATCTATAGGGGCTTCCAAATACATAAAGATAGATTAAAAAAATTAGGTTGCAAAAAAAAAAAACCATTCAAGAATAGCAAAATAAAATTTCTTTAATAATAGAGAACTGTATATATCCAATACTCAAACCAACTATTCAGGATAATTAGTTAAAGACCAAATTGTCATTTTAGATACACTGAGTAGTTGAAGAATCTGCATCAATGGGTCCAAAAAGAAAGTAGCCCTATTTAAAAGTATAAATAATACAAAATTTATTGAGATAGGTCTTAATTTTCATTGTAAGTTAATCAATCAAATCTTTCAAATCTTTTTTAGTTTGGTTTTTGTGATCAGTACCTGCTCTGAATAGCCTTTCCCTCTGCTCCATAAAATACAGAACCTAAATCTGCATACTCAGTCCCATCCAGACTGAGCCAATTCTAAATGAAAGTCCGTATGATATCAGAAGTCAGTTAGACACAGTAAATTAAAGATGCATATTGTAAAATTTAAAACAACCTCTAAAAATTAAAAAAAAACCTGATAGAGCAGAAGTGAAGATAAATTTAATTTTAGAAAATAATAAAATTTGAAAACAAGCAGTAAAAGCAGTAAAATAATATATAAAAATAGGTGGAACAAATAAGCAACACCCAATAATATAATGGATTTAAATCTAACACTTCAAATATTTACAGTAACCGTAAAAGGTCCAATCATTCCAATTAAAAGATAGAGATTATCAGGGCAGAGAGTGTGGTTATATTTTTTTATTGTGTCTACATAAAAATTCACTGCAAATATAAAGATATTCATAAGTTAAAAGTAATAGAGTAAAAAGGATATGCAAACACTAAAAGAAAAATAGAATAGTTGTATTATTATCAGAAAATACAGATTTCAGTACAGGAAACAGTATCAGAGGGAAAAATGAGATATTACCTAATGATAAATGGTTTAATACCCCCCAAAAGACATAGCAATACTAATTATGAATGAAACTAACAATTGAGCTTTAAAATATAGAAACTGAATGGGGCTGAAAGAATAAATAGTCAAATCCACAATCTTAATTGAGAGACTTTAATATTCCTTTCTCAGTAATCTACAGGAAAAGTAAAATCAGTGAGGATATAGAAGACCTTTACAATTTAATAAACCAACATGACTTAATTAACATTTTCAAAACACATTTCTGGGGCATCTGGGTGACTCAGTCCTTGAGTGCCTAACTTTGTCTCAGGGCATGATTCCGGGGTCCTGGGATGGAGCCCCACTTCTGGATCCCTGCTCAGTGGGAAGCCTGATTCTCCCTCTTCCACTATCCCTGCTTGTGTTCCCTGTCTTGCTGTCTCTCTCTGTCAAATAAATAGATAAATAAATAAAAATAAATCTTAAAAAAAAAACAAAAAACAAAACACACTTCATTCCAAAGAGAGGAATATACATTTCCATTATTTCTGTGCCTCCTATACGCTGATCCCAAGATAATATTAGGCATTCAAGAAATTTATTGGTGAGACCACATCTATGGGGGGAATAATAGAAGGAATCCAAAAGGGATAGGACAGGTATTAAATTATTATAAAAATCTGACTTATTTGAGAGAATGAAGAGAAAGAATTGGACAGGCAGTTTCAGGTTGCAGAACACTTTGAAGAAGATTTCAGGAAGGCAAACAAGGAAGTTCTTCAAGCCAAACCTGTCAGTTCCACATCTCACAGGAATGGACTTGCCTTTGTATTCCTGCCATGTTCAGTCTTAATATGAGAGAATCTCACAGGTAGTAAGACCTAGCATGAATAATGCAGTGATGAATTCAGTGAACAGCAGCTGGAGCCATCCAACAATTATGCTTCCACATTAGAAGAGCTGAGTGGCACATCTTCATGGATGCCAAGTACATGTCTTATGCTGCACAAATTTCCTTCATACAGCTTTTAAGAACAGATCCTCCATGGTTTCTATGGACCTCTTTCGAAAGACAAACAGAAAAGGATGACTAATGAGATGAATTATAGCCACTGATGCTGAGAAATACAAATAAAGTTCATAATTTAATCATTAATATTGTAACTATGTTGAATTTTTAGTTTTTCTAAATGTACCTGTGACATATAATATAAGAAATATATATTTCTTTTTTACTTCCTCTACTAATCAGTCAGGTTCCTTGTCAGTGTGGTGAATCTTCTTGCTTGCTAATCTTTGGACACAAGGTGTCCAAAGTATCCTAGTGGTAGTCATAGGTTGTAGTGATTGAACTCTTTTTGAGTCCCTTTCACGAACATTTAGTCAGAATGATGAAGAAACAATAAAATTAGAGGTGCAAGGGTGGTTCAGTTGTTAAGCATCTGCCTTCAGCTCAGGTTGTGATCCCAGGTCCTGGAATTGAGCCTTGCTTTCAGCTCCTTGCTGTGGGAAGCCTGCTTCTCCCTCTTCTACTCTCCCTGCTTGTATTCCCTCTCTTGCTGTCTCTTTCCCTCTCTGTGTCAAATAAATAAATAAAATCTTAAAAAAAAAGAAATAATAAAATTAGGGAGAGAAGAGAGAAAGAAAGAGAGGAGAGCTCCAAATGACAAATATTACAAATAAAAAGAAGGGATCTTCCAAACATTGAATGATAATATGGAAATATTTTGAATAACTTTATGTGGACGTAGTTTACAAAGTAGATAAAATGGACAAATTATTTGAAAGCCAAACTACCAAAGGTCATTCCAAAAGAATTAGATATACTAAATTGCCTTTTTTTAAAAAAATATGTTAGTCACCATACAGGACATCAGTAGTTTTTGATGTAGTGTCCATGATTCATTGTTTGCATATAACACCCAGTGCTCCATGCAATACACGCCCTCCTTAATACACCAGTGGCTCACCCATCCTCCGCTCTAAAATCCTCAGTTTGATTCCCAGAGTCCATAGTCTCTCATGGTTCATCCCCCCCTCTGATTTCCCACTCTTCATTTCCCCTTTCCTTCTCCTGATGTCCTCCATGCTATTCCATATGTTCCACAAATAAGTGAAACCATATTGTCTTTCTCTGACTTATTTCACTTAGCATAATCTCTTCCAGTTCCCACCATGTTGATGCAAATATTGGGTATTCATCCTTTCTGATGTCTGAGTAATATTCCATTGTATATATGAAATAAATCCTTAGCCATTCATCTGTTGAAGGGCATCTTGGCTCCTTCCACAGTTTGACTATTGTTGCTATGAACATTGGGGTGCATGTGCCCCTTTTTTCACTACATCTGTATCTTTGAGGTAAATACCCAGTAGTGTAATGGCTGGGTCATAGGGTAGCTCTATTTTTAAGTTTTTGAGGACAACCTTTTCCAAAGTGGCTATACCAACATGCATTCCCACTAACAGTATAAAAGGGTTCCCCCTTTCTCCACAATCTCCCCAACATTTGTTGTTTCTTCTCATCAATTTTTGCCATTCTAACTAGTGTAAGGTGGTACCTCAGTGTGATTTTGATTTGAATTTCCCAGATGGTTAGTGATGCTGAACATTTTTTCATGTATCTGTTATCCATTTTTTGTGTCTTCCTTGGAGAAGTTTCTGTTCATTTCTTCTGCCCATTTTTTGACTTGATTATTTGTTTTCTTTTTGGGTGTTGAGTTTGAGAAGCTTTTTATAGATCATGGATATCAGTCCTTTGTATGTAGTGCCATTTGCAAATATTTTCTCCCATTCTGTGAGTTGTCTCTTTGTTTTGTTGACTGTTTCCTTTGCTGTGCAGAAGCTTTTTATGTTAATGAAGTCCCAGAAGTTCATTTTTGTTTTTGTTTCCCTTGCCTTTGGAGACATGTCTTGAAAGAATTTGCCATGGCCAATGTTGAAAATGATACTGCTTATATTCTCCTCTAAGATTTTGATAGATTCCTATCTCACATTGAGGTCTTTCATCCATTTAGAATTTATCTTTGTATGGTGTAAGAGAATGGTCTAGTTTCATTCTTCTGTATATAGTTGTCCAATTCTCCCAGCATCATTTAATAAAGAGACTGTTGTCAGTTTTTTTTCCCCCATTGGATATTTTTTCCTGCTTTGTCAGATTATTTCACCATAGAGTTCAGGGTCCATATCTCGGCTCTCTATTATGTTCCATTGGTCAGTGTGTCTGTTTTTGTGCCAGTACAGTGCTTTCTTGGTGCACACAGCTTGATAACAAGCTTGAAATCAGGCAACGTGATGCCCCAAGCTTTGTTTTTCTTTTTCAGCATTTCCTTGGCAGTTTGGGGTCTTTACTAGTTACATACAAATTTTAGGATTGTTTGTTCCAGTACTTTGAAAAATGCCATTGGTATTTTGATTGGGATGGTGTTGAAAGTATAGATTGCTCTGGGCAGCATACATTTTAATAATGTTTATTCTTCTCATCCATGAGTATGGAATGTTTCTCTATCTTTTTGTGTTTTCTTTAATTTCCTTCATAAGTGTTCTGTATTTTCTAGAGTATAGACCTTTACCTCTTTCATTAGGCTTATTCCAAGGTATCTTAAGGTTTTTGGTGCTATTGTAAATAGAATTGATTCTCTAATTTTTCTTTCTACAGTTACATTGTTAGTGTATAAGAAAGCAACTGATTTTTGTGTATTGAGTTTGTATCCTGCCACATTATTGAGTTGCTATATGAGTTCTAATAATTTAGGCATGGAGTGTTTTGGGTTTTCTACATAAAGTATCTTGTCATCTGTGAAAGGAGAGAGTTTGACTTCTTTGCCAATTTGAATACTTCTATTTCTTTTTGTTGTCTGATTACTGTTGCTAGGACTTCCAGTACTATGCTGAATAATAGTGGTTAGAGTGGGCATATTTGTCATGTCAAGAAGTCTCTAAGACTGGCAGAAATTGGAAGAATATATTCCAATTTCTGCCGGTCTTAGAAACTCCTTGTCTCTCCATCCTTTCTGAATGACAGCCTTGCTGGATAACACATCCTTGGCTGCATGTTCTCATTTAGTGCCCTGAATATGTCTTGCCAGTCCTTTCTGGCTTCCCAGGTCTCCTTAGACAGGTATGCATTATTCTGATGTTCTTCCCTCTGTTGGTAAGAAATCTCTTCTCTCTTGCCACGTTCAAGATTGTTTCCTGGATCTAAGATTTGCAAATTGTACTATTATATGTCCTGGCATCCAGTGTTTTCATTTATCTTGGGATAAATCTCTCTGCCTCTTGGACACAAATACTTGTTTCTTTTCCCAGATTAGGGATGTTCTCAGTTGTGATTTACTTTAAGATATCTTCTAGACCTCTCTTTTTCTCTCTCTACCCCCATCAGGGTTCCCAATAATTCTGATATTGGAACATTTCATTATGTCACTAATCTCTCTAAGTTTGACTCCTTGGGTTAAATTTGTTTTTCCCATGCCACCTGATTCCCATCTTTGCTATCATCTTATCCTCTATCTCACTAATTCCTTCTTCTGCCTCATTTACCCTGGCAGTCAGTGTATCCAGCTCATATTGCATTTCATTCATCACATTTTTAATTTCAGTCAGATTAGATCTTATTTCTGCCCTTAGAGATTCTATATGGTCATTAATATTTTTCTCAAGTCTAAATATCACCTTGATAATTGTTACACTGAAGTCAATTTCTGATGTATTGGTAATATCCATATCCAGAGGTTCTGTGGCAAAAGCCACATTCTCTTGTTCTTTCCTTTGTTGGGGGCTCCTTCTTTTAGTCATTCTATTGAGGGGGTGGTTGAGGAAATGTACAGAGTCCAAATTATTGACCACAACCCAAACATGATGCGCCTGTTTTATAAAGACCCCATTTCTTGGCCTTTTATTCTTCCATCCTGTCTTCTGGGGGAGGGGTCTGCTGCATTGTTACTCAGGCAACCTTGTTTGGGCAGAGTTGCCCTGCCCTCTGTGCTGGCGGATGGGCTCAGTGAAAACCAATTTGGGGGGTTTTTCCTATCTCTATATTATAGAGTTAATATAGCCTAGGATATTTTTCTTGTTTCTGATAATGTCTCCTCTACCAGTTTCCTGGTGTTATTTATTTCTGAGTGAGCTTGAAGCAAGCACCTTAGAAAGAAATACCAAAATTAACTCTACACCTTACCCTTATATCCTAAAGTCACTTACTCTTTAACAAACAACTTCACCCTCCCTTTCTCCTGGATTTCACATTGGCCTCTTTTCAAAACTAGAAGTGCTTTTCAAGGAGAAAGGGCATTGGTACTTTTAACATGGAGGTGGGGGGGAAGGAAAGGAGGATTTTCAAAAATAGCCACTTTTGACAAATACTTCTAAATGTTGATCTCCTTCACTAGACTGAAGCTCATAGGGCTGAGATCATGTTTTATGTCTATATTTTATTCTTGTTTGTTTGTTTTCATTGACACTACTACAGGCTTAGCACAAGGTTAGCTTCTTATTAAATATTGAATGAATAAGTGAATAAATAAGTGTTTTATATTAGAGGAATATGTTATATTGATGTATTTGTTCATAGTCTGTAAGGATAGATTTTGTTCTCTGAAGAAACTAGAGTATATTTCAACATTTATGTGAGTCAGGCCACAAGCAATAGCCAGTGATAACGTAAATCACAAATAAAATCCCTGGTATAATTTAGAGATAAATAGAGACTTTTAAATGAGAAAGCAACAGGTAATTTATTGAAAGAGTACAAACATGTACTGAGGGAAAACACAATAGAAGTTTGTTTATTATTTATTTATTTACTTGTTAGTTTGTTTGTTTTTATTGTGAGTAGCATCTAGAAATTTATGTGGACACACTAGATGACACTCAATTGTCCAATAATTGTGTTCTTTCTGATACTAGTTCAGGAATGGGGGTGGTGAATAGCACTCTGGGAATCCCATTTCTTGTTGCCTTGACAACCATAGGTAGAGCACAACAGAGATGGGATTGACTCACTAAATCCCTTTCTAAATCCTCTTAAAGATTTAATTTTGTTAGCTTATCAAGTCTATCTATGGAACTCTTGCTCCTCTAAAAGACTTAGCAGAACCCTTTGATTGAGATCCAAAATGATTTCTCTGTATCACTGATGAACTTTTATTAAGCTTGATCTTTTGAACACTCATCAAAATAAAGTTTAGCTTTTTTTCACAATGGTAAATCACAGATTACAGACCAGGTTTTAGATATTTATGGTTCATAGATGTGATTCCCCCAATGAAGAAAAATCTTAAAAGAGATTTTAGCCAAAAAGAAGCTCACTTAACCATGGTATTTATATTCAGTACTTATTGAATATATTAAGACAAATATGCCTGGTGTTGAATAATAGACAAACAAACATAACAGGCCATTAAGTTTTCTTCTGAACTCACCATATTTGCTAATATCCAAATGTCCCTTCTAAATCTTCCCCACTCTTCGAATTGTCCAGCCATTGAGCAAAAGGATTATAATTTTTTTTTTTTTACTTTAGATGGAAATCATGTAGTGTTCAACCCCCAGTATGTTATTTCACATTGATAAGTAAAAATAACTATTTTAACATAATGAGACCATCATGTAGTATTAATCTTGCATTTCCACTGAATCTTTCAGCCTAAAGAGAACTTCAATATTGCTCATCTTAATTTAAACTGCAGAACAACTGAAATGAATATTACTCTCTTCTTTGTATACATGAGAAAAGTGAAACAGAGAATACAAGTTATTTTGCCCAAGATCACACAAGTAGAGAAGCTAGAATTTAATACACATTTGCTGAGATTTTTCTTACATCAGTTTACTTCCCCCTTTATGAAAAGTAAGATTTTGGCTTGGCTGAGGTGGTGATATGTACAAGGAAGTCCACAGAAAGACCTGAAAAGTATTTAGGTATCAGATGATAAAAAAGTAAATTTTTTAGTCTTTTAAATAGTTTGAACTCCATCCTACAAATTTTGAAGAAACATTGAAAACTATTAAGCAGGAAAGGAACATACTAAATTTACATTTTTCAGTGGTGACTCTGGAATTATTAAGGAAAAGAGATTCAAGTAGCAGAAGACTAGGTAGAGAGGTTAGTTAGGATATACTTCTATTGAAGTGGTCCATAAAACTTGCAATTACAAATGAAATAAATTTGTGGGATATGAGTAGAGAAAGAGGTACCTCATCTACTAATCAGCCAGGTACTGTACTAGATGCTTTGCAAATACTATCTCTAATCCTTAGAAAAGCCCTATTGTGCACTACTATTTTTATGCCCTAAAGAAATTATATAATATGTTTCATTTCTCACAACCAACAAATGGCATAACCAGGATTTAAATTAGGGTTCATATGATTCCAAATCTCTTGATATTTTTATTAATATAATTCATCAATATAATAGTGCAATGGGATGGAGAGGAAGAAACATATACAAGTCCTTTTTAGGAAACAAAACCCAACATTTATTTGGATTGGAATCTGGAGTAAAGGAGACAAGAATCCAGAATGTTTCTTAGTTTTATGGCTTGACTGCCTAGATGAATTATTGTAATGAGTATTAAAATGAGCAGTTGGGGATGGAAAGCAGATTTGGTGAAAAGATAAACATTTCTATTGTGATTACTAAAATTGTACTTTAGAATTACCTGAGATGCTCTTAAATTGCCCAGTTTCAATTGCCCAGTTTCCCCACCAAATGTAAACCTCAGGAGGACAAGGATCAAACTATCTCTGAGTACAATTACTCATAATGGTGTAGCGGTTGTCATGTAACAGATATTTAAAAAAATAAATCAAATTCCTGAATTTTCAAGGACTGTGAAACCCATAATAGTTGTCTTACAGTGAATTGATTAGGGTTTGCCAAAGAAAACAAAACCCACACTAATTATTTCAAGTAAGAAGGGATTTAATACAGAGAATTGAAGGTTATATAACTTTTGGAAGTTCTGGAGGAATGGAAGCATTAGAATCATTGCTATTTTCTCAGAAAATTCAGAAGAGAAAGAATTGCAGAAATGTTAATACTCTTAAGTCTCTGCAAAGTCTTAGTGTGGTATTTTAAGGACAGTTGGAACCTGCTAGCAAAATTCCACATTTGCCATATCTCCTGTGTCTGCCCATTGCTGCTCCTGAAAAAAATAGCTTCTCCTTTGCTTGCACCTTCCAAATATCTAATAGATTCTTCAAGGTTATCTAAGAAATGTGTTTTCTAGGTTTTTAGCCATTATATAAAAAGGAATAACTTGAAAGGTAGGTGTGACATTATCATCAAATGATATTTAGCAGGTAAGTTTATGTGCTTTATCCTCAGGCTTTTTCAAAGATGAAAGGCTACGTCCTTACTCCTCTTTCTGCCTTCTCTTCCCCCTACAACATGCAAAATTTATGGGCCATTTTCCTATTCTCCTCTCAGTGCTTCACAAGTACACATATTTTCATCTGCTTTTGTTCAAAATAAATATATAATATACTGATAGATTAATTTCCTTCCATTTCATTGATATCTTCTGGTGGATTCTGAATCCGTGCTATTGCCACAGAAAGGGAAAAGGTATGACTGCTTCACTGGTTTGGAATATGTTATTCACAAAGTGTACTCATTAAAAATCAAACCAGGTCTTAGAATCATAGAAGAGTGAAAACACTCTTTGAAGGAACCCAAATATCACTTTGTCCAGTCTCTCCTTCAATATATAAAACTCTTTCATAATGCTTCCAAACACTTCTAGCTATCAGGATCTTATTTTATGGTAAAGTAGTCCATTCCTTATTATTATTTTTTTGTCTCACAGATCAAATATTTAATTGTTCCATATACACAATTTGTTTCTGTGTAATACATAGTAAATTAAATATTCTTTATCAAATGCATATATGAAGTCATGATACTATGAACCTTTGCTCAGGTAATTATTTGTTTTCCCTATAAATGCAAGGCTTAATCTCTCTAAAACTTCACTGTATTTATTTCAGTTACAGAATAATCTTATCTGTCCTGTTCTCAACTGTGTCATCCAACACAGAAGCCAAATTTCTCAACTGTGGGTAGCATTCTATGTATTAATTCAAAGCAGTGTTAGAATATGAAGAAAACATATTTAGAGCAAGACTATTGAGTAAAACATTACAGTCCTTTTTTCATTTGGACTCCAATAAACTATTCAATATTTTAAAGTTTAATAAGCTACAAACCTACCTGACAAGAGCAACATAGTATACATATCTCAATTTTGTTCAGAAAACACTATCAAATATGTTGCTGAAGTTAATACTTTAAAAATGTTTATTGAAATATGATTGACCTCCTTGAAGTACACAGGTCTTAGGTGTTACTACTGAACAAGTTTGGACAAAAGCAACCATCCAGGTAACTTATACCCCTATCAGAATATAGACAGTATCATCACCCAAAAATATTCCTTTATATTCTATCCCAGTCATATTCTTCCCTCTTCAAAAGCAACCAATATTCTGATTTATTTCACCATGATTTAGCTTTGTCTGCTCCAAAACTTCACATAAAAATAAAGCAGGGTGCATACTTTTGTGTAAGGCTCTCTTCTCAAAAGTCTTGGAGATTCAGCTACATTGTTGCATATTTGAAGTAGTTGACATTGTTAAATGATGGCTAATATGTCATCATATAACTATCAACTATATTATAAGTTTGTTTATTCATTCACCTGTAGATAGATGTATGGATTTTTTGGATTATTACGAATGAACCTCCTATGAGCATTCTTTTTTTTTTTTAAGATTTTTAAATTTATTTATTTGACAGACAGATCACAAGTAGGCAGAGAGTCAGGCAAAGAGAGAGAGAGGAGGAAGCAGGCTCTCCACGGAGCAGAGAGCCCGATGTGGGGCTCGATCCCAGGATCCCGGGATCATGACCTGAGCTGAAGGCAGAGGCTTTAACCCACTGAGCCACCCAGGTGCCCCTCCTATGAGCATTCTTACACAAGTGATTCTGTTGATATCTATATTCTTTTCTCTTGGATAAATACATAGGAATAGAATTTCTGAGTCATAGTGTAGGGTATGTAATTTTTCCCAAAATGATTGTACTACTTTATATTTACATCAGTAACATTTGAGAAACCTGGGTCCTCAAGATCCTCACAGATCATAGTTTCAGTCTTATAAGTATATATATTTTTCTTTTTATTTAATTTTTAAATTTGAGTGCAGTTGGCACACAATGCTACATTTGTTTCAGGTGTTCAACACAGTGATTCAACAAGTTTATAATATGCTCACAAGAAGTGTAGCTAAAATCTATCATCATATCACTGATGATACTACTTTTGCTGTGCCTTTCATTCCTCTAAGTCATTCATTCCACATCTGGAAGCCTGTATCTCCCAATACCTTCATCCATTTTCCCCATCCCACTACACCTTCCTCTTGGCAACCATCAGTTAGTTCTCTGTATTTATAAGCCTAATTCTCCTTCTTGTTTATTTGTTCGTGTGTTTATTTATTTATTTTAGATTTCACATATGAGTAAAATCATATGGTATTTGTCTTTCTCTCTTACTTATTTCATCTTCTGGGACCATCCATTTGCAAAAGGCACAATCTCATCTTTTATAGCTATGTCATATTTCATTATATATATCTCACCTCTTCCTTATCCATTCCTCTATCAATGGACACATAAGTTGCTTCTATATCTTGACTATTATAAATAATGCTATAATAAACATAGGGATGCATATTTAAAAAAAATTTTTTTTTTAATTTAACAGACAGAGATCACAAGTAGGCGGAGAGGCAGGCAGAGAGAGAGAGGGGGAAGCAGGCTCCCTGCTCAGCAGAGAGCCCGACGTGGGGCTCGATCCCAGGACCCTGGGACCATGACCTGAGCCGAAGGCAGAGGCTTAACCCACCAAGCCACCCAGGCGCCCCTGCATATTTTTTTTAAATAGTGTTTTTGTTTTCTTTGAGTAAATACCCAGTAGAAAAAGTATTGGATATATGATATTTCTATTTTTAATTTTTCAGGAACTTTCATACTATTTTCTAAAGTGACTGCACCAATTTCCCACCAACAGTGTAGGCATGTTCATTTTTCTCCATATTGATTACAACACTTGTTATTTCTTTTGATTTTTTGTCATTCTGGTAGGTGTAAAGTGGTATCTCATTGTGGTTTTGATTTGTACTTTCTTGATGACTAGTGATATTGAGCATACTTACATGTGTATGTTGGCCATCTGTATATCTTATTTGGAAAAATGTCTATCTAGGTCATTTGCCCATTATTTAATTGGATCTTCAAAATTATAATTCTAGTAAACATTAGTGCTATATTAGTTTCAGGTGTACAATATAGTGATACAACAATTCTATAATTAATTACTCATATCTATATAGATCTCTATATAGATCTATGTATAGATACCTATAGATAGATAGATAGATACCTATATCTATATATAAAGATATATCTATATATCCATGGAGCTATATAGAGAGATATATAGATATAGATAGATAGATCTATCTATCTATCCCACACCTTCTTTATCCATTCATCATTTGTTGGACACTTAGGCTTCCTCTTTGGCTATTGTAAATAATGCTGTAATAATCATAGAAGTGATATATCCCCTTGAATTAGTGTGTTTGTATGTTTTAGGTAAATATGCAGTAATGTGATTTCTATATTGTGAGGTAGTTCTATTTTTAATTCTTTGAGAAATCTTCATGCTGTTTTCCACTATGGTGGCACAAAATCAGCATCTAATACTCTTATCTAATACACAGTCCTTACTTAAATTTTTACAGTTATACTAATATTATCCTTTATATATTTTTTTTAACCAGTAAAAGATCCATTTCAAGATGAAGCACTATTTTAAATAGTCAATCTCTGATCTCCTTTACTCTGGTAAAAATGCTCAGACTTCTTTTCTGTTTCATACCGTTGATATTTTTAGAGTAGAACCTCATTGTTTTTAGAATGTCCCTCAATTTTGGCTTGTCTGATGTTTTCTCAGGTGTGTTTCCTTCTCCTCATCTTGAGGTTTCATTTCTATTCTGGCTTTTTCTTTAATACCAAGATAAGTAGTACTATACAGTATAAGCTCAGCTCTAACTGGCAATTACACTAACACCTCATTACAGCTGGCATTTTCTAAGATCTGCATTGCATCCTTCCCTGTATGTAAACAACACTTACCTAAACAGTATAGCAAATACTAGTGACCTACTCATATTAAAATCCTACATATCTACTGAAGTCTGAGGCTTAACTCTATTTACTCAGGCTATTTGAATTTAAAACTATATGCATAATTGTAAATAATCATCTCCTTAATACAGTATAAACGGCCACAAATAGGCACAATTAAAAAAACAACAACAAACCAACCTAGATGGATTATGCTTCCTAATGTGCCACAAAAGTCTAAAGTCACCAGGTTAAGAGCTCCAGTCTGTGTTACCTATGTTTCCAACTTTAATCATTTACTTATTTCTCAAGGATCTCAGCACATGAATGTACCATACCTATCTGGTGGGGCCTCAATATGTGGTTGTTACACTTAGTTGAATTGCACTGGGTTAGACTGATGTTTGAGTGGTTGGGCCTAAATAAGATGTTCTTTTGCATAGTAAGAGCATAATTAGGGGTGTCTGGGTGGCTCAATGGGTTAAAGCTTCTGCCTTCGGCTCGGGTTATGATCCCAGGGTCCTGGGATTGAGCCCCATATCGGGCTCTCTGCTGAGCAGGGGGCCTGCTTCTTCCTCTCTCTGCCTGCTTCTCTGTGATCTCTGTCTGTCAAATAAATAAATAGGATCAAAAAAAAAAAAAAGGATAATTATTCCAATGTGGTAAAAATTTACCTCCATTTTTCAAGTAGATTATCCACCTATGTAGAAAAAGTCAAATTTTTTTATTTCTGCAAGTCTTAATCAGAAGTTCAGCTAACTAAAAAAAATTGAACATCCTTAAGTGATAGGCTGAGCACTTCTTAAATGATAGGCTGAGACTCAAGGGCACACATCAGACCCTGGATTTTGGCATCCACAAAAAAGAATAGCAGGCATAGAGAGCATAGGTGTGTTGATGTTGCTGTTGACAGAAAAAGACTCTAAAGCACCGGAAAAGAGAAATGGAGATAATGAACAAATCAACCCAGAGAACAGGTGCTGACATGTGGCTTCATATCAGAACACTTCCTTCACTTGTGTGACAAGAAAATTGAGGACAGAACACCCAGTAACATTTCACAAAAACAAAATCTCAGAAAAGGAACACAGAGAGGCATAAAATGATAGATGAAGGAACCCTAAGAGGTAACTTGATCAAAGAATTTGGAAACGATTGTGGTTGAAGCCTGGGTAGTGCTTCACTCCTGGCCTCTGTTGTTGGCCTCTGGTGACTTCACCTCAGTTAGCTTTTGCATTGAATGAATGTTTTAATGTAAGTTCTTTTTGGTAGATTAAAAAGGATCTTTCAGTTTAAATGTGGTTTTGAAGAGCTCTAGATTTCTAACCATGAAAAAAGTGAAAAACTAGGACCAGGAAACCTATTTTAGCTTCATAAGGCAGCATTTTTTAACCCACAGAATTTTCCAGAAAGGATATTAGCCGGCATTTCTTAAAATTTGATCTGGGAGTTTCTGGAAGTTCTTGTGATACTTTAAGGAAGGATTTAAGTGCAGTTAAAACTGTATTAATAATAATTCTAAATTGTTATTTGCTTTTCTTCACTCTTACTCACTTGTGAGCATACAGTGGAATTTTCTAGAGGTGACCTGAAATGTGATGACATCCTTACTTTGTTAGCTAATGGGATGTGTACTTATGTATTTTGGAATTTCTGACATAGTAAATTTAGGGTATAAATACATATTTTTTATGTTTTAATTATTTTTTAAAGATTTTATTTATTTATTTGACACAGAGAGGCACACAAGAGAGGGAACATAAGCAGGGGGTGTAGGAGAGGGAGAAACAAACCTCCTACAGAGCAGGGAGCCCGATGTGGGGCAGGATCCCAGGACCCTGGGCAGAAGGCAGATACCTAATGACCTCACCGCCCAAGCATCCCAAATATATTTATATTTTTAGTGATTAACTCAGTTTATTCTCAGTGATTTCACTCTGTTATCACTATCTGCAGTTATACCTTTAATAATCTCACTAACTTTATTGTCATCTAAAATATCATTATTTTGAAATTCTAGGATAAACTATAATATTTTGTAAGAATTCAAAAGGCAAATTTTAGAATTTCAAATAATCATTTGTTAGATGATTACACTAGGAAATAAAATTGGTCTTACAGGAGAGGCAACAAGCTGTCTTAGTAATTTTTCACCATCACACACTTACAATTTCACTTAAGAATGTTTTCAATGAAGCAGTAAAAAGATTACCAACTTTATTAAATATTGACCCTGGAATACTTACTTTTAGTATTTTGTATTACTAAATAGGAAATACACAATTCTATATTGTGAAGTATAATGGCCATCTCAAGGAAAGGCACTTGGGCACTTGTTTGAGTAATGAGCTAACTGCTTTTTTTTTTTTTTTTTAAATGAAACAGGAAACTGACCAATTATGGTTATTCAGACTTAGGTATTTGGCAGGGATTTTCTCAAAAATGAGCAGTATGAGTCCATCACTTTCAGGCGATTGACTTCCACTATTTGTGGCCAATGATAAAAATTTGAGCTTTCTACCAAAAAAGGGAGTTTTGGTAAACTTGTATTCATTCACCAGGGTAAGTTTGACAGCTCTCCGAATACTTAAACTTCACTGCTGAGCTTAGTGATGATATTAACAACTGCGATTTATTGATGGTATTATGAAATTAAATGTGTTCACATATAGAAGATCCACCTAAATCATTGAACCAGTATTTCCTGAATGATCCATGCATGATGCTGTAAATTATGTATGAGTGAAAGTTTGGTTCAGACTACTGATAGGTTAATGGCATTTAATGGAACAGAATTCACTGACTATTGACATAGTTTCAGGTTTTACATTGTAAACAACTGAAAAAAAACTACCACATTTTGCATTTTGATATAGTAGCAAATAAGAATATTTATAATTATCTAAAAGTGCTGTTGAAATATTCCTATTTCCATCACAGATCTTTGTGAAGTTGGATTTTCTTCATAAGCTTCAAATAAAACCACACATTATAATTGATTGCATACAAAAGCCAATGTGAGAATCTAGTTAACTTTTATTAAGTCAAACAAAGAATTTTGCAAAAATTTATACAATACATTCTTCTCACTAACATCTTGTTTTGTTTTATTTTGGAAAGTTTATTATTTATGTGAACAAGTATTGGTTTTATTTTTATTATTTTAATTGAATTAATATTTACTGTTAACCTTCAGTATAGTAAATGTAGATAGTTATGACCAAAATAACAGAAGACTTTCGGGTTCTGTTATACTAATTTTTATAATATAAAGGGATAATAAGAACAAAAAATTGAGAAGAGCTAACATAAGCTGTTTTTCATCAGATAGTAACAAAATTATTAGGTACTGTTTATGTGTTAGGAATTGTTCTAGGGATCAGTGTATGACCAAAAAAAAAAAAAAAAAAAAAAAAGGCAGAACATACATTTAACATCTAGTAGAGAAAATATTTTTAAAAACATCTGACCTTATTCTTGTACCACCAATGTGAACTATATATGTTAATAAATAAAATTTACTGTGTTCCTACAATATGACAGTTACTTTATATTTACATAATTTCTAATTTTTACAAAATCTCTTTAAAGTATCCTCATTTCAAAAATGAGGGAGTTGAGGTCTATTGAAGTGATATGCTCATAAATACATGCCTACTTAATGACAAAGCCATGAATCAAACAGGTCTGTCAGTTTCTAAAGTGCAGAGTGCTTCCATTATACAAAACTTGCTTAAATGCAGGTTTGATGACCCAATAGGGGAGATGCTATGTAAAATTCCTATGTATAAGAGATGTTTGATTTTGGCCATTCTAACTGGTGTAAGCTGCTATCTCAATGTGGTTTTGATTTGAGTCTCCCTGATGGCTAGTGATGATGAACATTTTTTCATGTGTCTGTTAGCCTTTGTATGTCTTCTTTGGAGAAGTGTTTATTCTTGTCTTCTGCCCATTTTTTGACGTGATTATCTGTTTTGTGTGTGTTGAGTTTGAGGAGTTCTTTATAATCTTGGATCTCATCCCTTTGTTTTTACTGTCATTTGCAAATATCTTCTCCCATTCTGTGGGTTGCCTCTTTGTTTTGTTGACTGTTTCCTTTGCTGTGCAGAAGCTTTTGATCTTGATGAAATCCCAAAAGTTCATTTTTGCTTTTGCTTCCTTTGGAGACATATCTTAAAAGAAGTTGCTGTGGCTGATGTCAAAGAGGTTACTGCCTATGTTCTCCTCTATGACTTTGATAGATACCTGCCTCATGTTGATGTCTTTTATCCATTTAGAATTTATCTTTGTGTAGGGTGTAAGAGAATGGTCTAGTTTGATTCTTAGCTGCCCAATTTTCCCAGCACAATTTGTTGAAGAGACTGTCTTTTCTCCACTGTATATTTTTTCCTGCTTTGTTGAAGATTATTTGACCATAGAGTTGAGGGTCCATATCTGGGCTCTCTATTCTATTCCACTGGTCTCTGTGTGTGTTTTTGTTCCAGTCCATGCTGTCTTGGTGATCATAGCTTTGTAGTAAAGCTTGAAATCAGGCAACATGTTGCCCCCAGCTTTGTTTTTCTTTTTCAACATTTCCTTAGCAATTTGGTGTTTCTTCTGGTTCCATACAAATTTTAGGATTGTTTGTTCCAGCTCTCTGAAAAATGCTGGTGGAATTTTGATTGGGATGGCATTGAAAGTATAGATGGCTCTTGGCAGTATAGACATTTTAACAATGTTTATTCTAATCCATGAGCATGGAATGCTCTTCCATTTTTTGGTATCTTCAATTTCTTTCATGAGTGTTCTGTAGTTTCTCAAGTACAGGTTCTTTACCTCTTTGGTTAGGTTTATTCCTAGGTATCTTATGGTTCTTGGTGTGATAGTAAATGGAATCAATTCTCTAATTTCCCTTTCTATATTTTTATTGTTAGAGTATAAGAAAGCAACTGATTTCTGTACATTGATTTTGTATCCTGCCACATTAGTGAATTGCTGTATGAATTCTAATAGTTTGGAGGTGGAGTCTTTTGGGTTTTCCATATAAAGTATTATGTCATCTGCAAAGAGAGAGAGTTTGACTTCTTCTTGCCAATTTGAATGCCTTTTATTTCTTTCTGTTGCCTGATTGCTGTTGCTGGGACTTCTTATACTATGTTGAACAACAGTGGTGATAGTGTACATCCTTGTCATGTTCTTGATCTCAAAGGAAAGACTGTCACCGTTTCCCCATTGAGGATGATAATCAGTGTGGGTTTTTCATAGATAGATTTTATGAAGTGAGGAATGTTAACCCTATCCCTATACTTTGAATCATTTTTTATCAGGAACAGATGCTGTATCTTGTCAAATGCTTTTTCTGCATCAATTGAGAGGATCATGTGGTTCTACTCTCTTCTCTTACTGATTTATTCTATCACATTGATTGGTTTGTGAATGTTGAACCACCCTTGCATCCCATGGATAAATCCCACCTGGTCATGGTGGATAATCTTTTTAATGTACTGTTGGATCCTATTAGCTAGGAATTTGTTGAGAATCTTGGCATCCATATTCATCAGGGATATTGGTCTGAAATTCTCCTTTTTGGTGGGGGCTTTGCCTGGTTTCGTGCCCAGGGTAATGGCTGGCTTCATAAAAAGAGTCTGGAAATTTTCTTTCTGTATTTATTTTTTGAAACAGCTTCAGGAGAGTATGTATTACTTCTTCTTTGAATGTTCGGTGGAATTCCCCAGGGAATCCATCAGGTCCTGGGCTCTTGTTTTTTGGGAGGTTTTTTTTTTTTTTAAGATTTTATTTATTTATCAGAGAGAGAAAGGGAGAGAGCAGGCACAGGCAGACAGAATGGCAGGCAGAGGCAGAGGGAGAAGCAGGCTCCCTGCTGAGCAAGGAGCCAGATGTGGGACTCGATCCCAGGATGCTGAGATCATGACCTGAGCTGAAGGCATCTGCTTAACCAACTGAGCCACCCAGGCGTCCCTTTTGGGAGGTTTTGATCACTGTTTCAATCTTGTTACTGGATATTGGTCTGTTCGGGTTGTAAATTTCTTCCTGTTTCAGTTTTGGAAATTTATAGATTATATTTATTTATTGATTTATAGATTATAAATTTATAGAGTCCCATGAATCCATCCATTTCGTCTAGGTTGCTTTAACTTCCTGGCATATAACTGTTGATAATAATTTCTGATGATTGTATTTCCTTGGTGTTAGTCATGATCTCTCCCCTTTCATTCATAATTTTATTAATTTGGGTCCTCTCTCTCTTCTTTTGGATATTTGGGCAAATTAGCATTTAGGTATTATCTAAACAGAGATATTATGATTCAAAGGTTCATATTCCATGAATATGGTGGTTAACTCGGGAAAGAGTTGCAATTTGTGTCCATAGTCTGCTGGAAAACCAGGAGGAGCTGGTGTTGCAGAAGAAGTCTAAAAGTAGCCTGCTGGAGAATTTTTTCTTGCTCAGGGGATGTCAGCCTTTTGGTCTATCCAGACCTTTGACTGATTAGATGAACTCCAACCACATTATGGAGGGCAATCTGTTTTATTTAAATTTTACCAGTTTATTTGCAATTATCATTGAAAACACTTTCGCAGAAACATCCAGGATGATGTTTGACCAAATACCTGGGCAAGATGGCCCATCCAAGTTGACCTAAAATAACTATCACAACTAGGTTGGATGTCACTAGGTTGGATTTCATTAATTTTCTCTATTTTTTTCCTAATTTCATCTTTGTTGATTTCTGTTCTTTTCCTTATTACTTGTTCCTTCTTGTTACAGATTTTATTTTTCTGGTTTCTTTAGGTGAAAAAGTCAACTCTTGATTTTAAACATTTCTTCTTTTATATCACTGTTAGTTAAAGTTATTCATTTCCCTCTAAGAATTGCTTTGTATCCCATGAATTTTGATATGTTTTATGCTCATTTTCCTTTAGTTCAAAGTATATTCTTATTTCTCTTGAAAATTCCTCTTGGCCTTAATTTAATTTCCAAGTATTTGAGAATTTTGTTCACATTTTTTCTGATTTATTAGTAGTTTAATTCCATTATGGCCAAAGGACAAACTTTGTATAATTTTGACTCTTTAAATTTATTAAGATTTTTTTTATGACCCAGGATATCATCTATCTTGATGATTGTCCTGTGTGTGCTTTTTAAGATTTATTTATTTATTTGGGAGAGAGAGAGCAAGACAGAGAGCAGGGAATAAGACAGAGGGAGTCAGGGAGAGAGAGAATATCAGGCAGATTCCATGCTGAGTGCAGAACTTGTGAAGGGGCATGATCTTAGGATCTGAGCCAAAATCAGAAGTTAGATGCTTAAGGGGTTGAGCTACCCAAGTGCCCTATGTTTTGATTATTTTCTTTTTAAGTGTGAGATTTGTTTTCATTTTTTTCATTTTAGCCTACCTACATCTTTTTATTTAAAGTGGCTTTCTTGTATGCAACTTTTAATTGGTTTGTGTTTTCCTTAATCCAATCTGATAAACTCTGTCTTTTACTTGGTGTGTTTAGATCATTTACATTTATGTAGTTATTGATATGCTTAAATTATGTCTAGAATTTTGTTATTTGTTTTTATTTTACCATCTTCGTTTTTATTCCCTGTCTGCTTCAAATTATTTGAATTCTTTTTAGTAGTGCATTTTTATTTCTCTTATTTATTTTTATTTACTTTTATTTTTAAAAAGATTTATTTATTTATTTATTTATTTATTTATTTATGTACATAGAGCTGACCAATTGATATTAGTAATCAATACCTTTCCTTCAAAAAAGCTTTTAAAACCATGCAAAATTTTTATGTGCAGAGAATAGAATACATAAATGTGTGTGTGTGCTTTCTTTAGGCATGTTTGGTTCTTCAAGTAATCAAAATCTATAATAACAAAGGTAGAAGAATAAAATAGAATAGAGTAGATTTATATAAAAATAGGCTTAAAATTAATGGGGGTATTTTTCAATATCATGTGTGCACTGAACTGAGGACTAATTCAGGAGAGTGTAGTTCTTTGATTCCAGCTCACAAAAAGACATCCAAAATTATATATGGATACTCTTGATTCAAAGAAATATAAAATTTAGTTGTTTGAGACAAACTGCTTTATTTTTTATTTCCTTGTCTGGAAATGAATCTTTGTTCTCTGCAGAACATTTAAAGAACTCTTGGTTATATTTTCAAGTCCTGACTTATAAATTTAGCATTAAATCACATTCTAAAAAATCCTAAAGAGTACTTGTGATGTAACAATCATTGCATTAAATGCTTACCATGTGTACATTATTTAATCATTAAAAACATTCTGTGATATTGATGTTATCATTTCTGTTTCCTTTTTCTTTATAAATATGGAACTTAAGAGAAGTTAAATGATGTACCCAAGGTAATACAACAGATAACAGGATGAGTAATTACATGAACCTTGATCCTTTGACTCTGAATCATTTATTTTTCCCAATTTACCTTTTATTATCTATCCACTGTAGGTTAAAAGAAGGAAAAAGAGATTATGCTTTCTTTTTAAAAACTTGTAACTTGTTGCATTTTAAAAGCAGAATACGATACATGCTTTCCTAAAGAGATTTTACACCCTTGTGTATTGTGTCTGCATGTATACTTGTATATATGGAAAAAGAGTTGAGGGAAAAAAAAAAAAAGACTGTGATAATGTAAAATAAAATTAGAAATAAGAATAATTTAAATCTCTGATTTTTTAAAAAGATTTTGTTTGCTTCTTTATTTCTTTATTTATTTGAGAGAGAGAGAGAGAGAGAGAGAGAGAGGTGGAGGAAGTGGGACAAGAAGATTCCAAATTGAGTGCAGGGCCCAATGCCTGGCTCCTTCCTATGACTCTGAGACCATGGCCTGAACCAAAAGCAAGAGTTGGATACTTAACTGACTGAGCCACCCAGGCCCCCCTCAAATCTCTGATCCTAAAATCCAGAGGGGGAAAAAAAGAAAGAGAAAAGCAAGAAAGTGGAAGGAAGGAAATAAGGAAGATAGAGGAAGAAAAGGAAGGAAGAAAAAGAAGAAAGGAGGAATGAAAGAGAGAGGAGAAAGAAAGGGAAAGAAAGAAATGCTGTCCTGTAAGGGAAATTTAGAAAAGTCAAAATTGTTTCTTATTTTCTTTTTCTTTTTCTTTTCTTTTTCTTTTTTTTCTGTAGACATAATGTTGCATTAATTTCCGGTGTCTAGCATAGTGATTTAACTTCTCTATATGTTGTGCTATGCTTACCATGAGTTGTAGCTACCATTGGTTACCATGCAACAATATTATAATATCATTGCCTATATTCCCTATGCTATGATTTCTGTTCCTGTAATTTATTCATTCCATAACTGGAAGCCTGTACCTCCCATTCTCCTTCACCCATTTTTACCATTTTCCCATCCCACTGGCAATCATCACTTTATTCTCTATAGTTATAGATCTGATTTGCTTTTTGTTTGTTAATTCATGTTTAGATTTTTATAAAGTAATACATTGAATGTATTGTATATACTGATGCAGTATTTGTCAAAATTATCCAAATACTTAATGTTACCATTTATAACTTAATACTTTTAGTTTCCTATGCAGTCGTGGGTTTTTTGTTTTTTTTTTTGAGAACACAGTTTTTCTCTTATTATTTTTTATTAATGATTTTTATTAACATTTAGTGTATTATTTGCCCCAGGGGTACAGGTT
The DNA here is from genome assembly GCF_030435805.1 of Mustela lutreola. Taxonomy (NCBI): domain Eukaryota; kingdom Metazoa; phylum Chordata; class Mammalia; order Carnivora; family Mustelidae; genus Mustela; species Mustela lutreola. Next base: position 56,752,511 of record NC_081299.1, read on the forward strand.
TGTGAATCGTTAGGCTTAAACAATTCACAGAACTCACCATATCACATAACCTCCCCAGGGTCCAAAACCCAACCATCCTCTCCCCAACCCACTCCCCTCAGCAACTGGAGTCTCCTATGGATTGTCTCCCTCCTGGTCCCATCCGTTTCATTTTTTTCCTTCCATAGCAAACCCCCCAATCTGCCTCTCAAATTCCTCATATCAGAGAGATCATATGATAATTGTCATTCTCTGATTGAATTATTTCGCTCAGCATAATGCCCTCTAATTTCATCCACGTTGTTGCAAATGGCAAAATTTCATTTCTTTTGATGGCTGCGTAGTATACCATTGTGTATATATATATATATATATATATATATATATATATATATATAACACATCTTCTTTATCCATTCATCTGTTGATAGACATCTGTGTTCTTTTCATAGTTTAGCTATTGTGGACATTGCTGCTATAAACATTTAGGTGCGCATGCCCCTTCAGATCACTACATTTTTATCTTTAGGATAAATACGCATGGTGTGATTGCTGGGTTGTAGGGGAGTTCTATTTTCAACTTTTTGAGGAACCTCCATGCTGTTTTCCAGAGTGGTTCCACCAGCTTGCATTCCCACCAACACTGTAGGAGGGTTCCCCTTTCTCCGCGTCCTCACCAGCATCTGTTATTTCCTGCCTTGTGAATTTCAGCCATTCTGACTGGTGTGAGGTGGTATCTCATTGTGGTTTTGATTTGTATTTCCCTGATGCTGAGTGATGTGAAGCACTTTTTCATGTGTCTGTTGGCTATCTGGATGTTGTCTTTGCAGAAATGTATGTTCATGTCCTCTGCCCATTTCTTGATGGGATAATTTGTTCTTTGGGTGTTGAGTTTGATAAGTTCATTATAGATTTTGGATACTAGCTCTTTATCTGATATGTCACTTTCAAATATCTTCTCCCATTCTGTCAGTTGTCTTTTGGTTTTGTTGACTGTTTCTTTTTTTTGTGAAAAGCTTTTGATCTTGATGAAATCCCAATAGTTCATTTTTGCCCTTGCTTCCCTTGTCTTTGGCAAGGGAAGTTCCTGTGGCTGAGGTCGGAGAGGTGCCTGCCTGTGTTCTCCTCAATGATTTTGAGGGATTCTTGTTTCACATTGAGGTCTTTCATCCATGTGGAGTCTATTTTCGTGCGTGGTGTAAGAAAATGGTCCAGTTTCATTCTTCTGCATGTGGCTATCAAATTTTCCCAGCACCAATTGTTGAAGAAACTATCTTTTTCCATTGAAAATTCTTTCTTGATTTGTCGAAGATGAGTTGACCATAGAATTGAGGGTGTATTTCTGGGCTTTCTATTCTTTTTTTTTTTTTTTAAGATTTTTTATTTATTTGTTTGACAGAGAGAAATCACAAGTAGATGGAGAGGCAGGCAGAGAGAGAGAGAGGGAAGCAGGCTCCCTGCCGAGCAGAGAGCCCGATGCGGGACTCGATCCCAGGACCCTGAGATCATGACCTGAGCTGAAGGCAGCGGCTTAACCCACTGAGCCACTCAGGCACCCCTCTGGGCTTTCTATTCTGTTCTATTGGTCTATGTGTCTATTTTTGTGCCAATACCAACTGTCTTGATGATGACAGCTTTGTAATAGGGCTTGAAGTCTGGAATTGTGACGCCACCAACCTCAGCTTTCTTTTGCGACATTCCTATGACTATTCGGGGCCTTTTCTGGTTCCCTTTAAATTTTGGGATTATTTGTTCCATTTCTTTGAAAAAAAAATGAAGGTATTTTGATGGGGATTGCATTAAATGTGTAGATTGCTTTAGGTCGCATAGACATTTTCACAATATTTGTTCTTCCATTCCATGAGCATGGTATGTTTTTCTCTTTCTTTGCATCTTCCTCAATTTCTTTCATGAGCATTCTATAGTTTTCGGAGAACAGATTCTTTACCTGTTTGCCTAGGTTTATTCCTATCTTATGGTTTTGGGAGCAATTGTACATGGGATTGACTCCTTAATTTCTCTTTCTCCTGTCTTGCTGTTGGTGTATAGAAACACAACTGATTTGTGTGCATTGATTTTATATCCTGACACTTACTGAATTCCTGTATGAGTTCTAGAAGTTTTGGAGTGGAGTCTTTTGGATTTTCCACATAAAGTATCATATCATTTGCAAAGACTGAGAGTTTGACTTCTTAACTGATTCGGATGCCTTTTATTTCATTTTGTTGTCTGATTGCTAAGGCTAGGACTTCTAGTACTGTGTTGAATAGCAGTGGTGATAGTGGACATCCCTGCCGTGTTCCTGACCTTAGGGGGAAATCTCCCAGATTTCCCCTTTGAGAATGATATCCACTGAGATTTTTCACAGATGGCTTTGATGATATGGAGGTGTGTATCCTCTATCCTTACACTTTGAAGAGTTTTGTTCAAGAAAAGATGCTGTACTTTGTCAAGTGCTTTTTCAGCATTTGTTGAGACTATGATACGGTTCTAGTTCTTTCTTTTATTAACATATTGTATCACATTGATTTGTGGATGTTGAACCACCCTTGCAGCCCAGGAATAACTCCCACTTTGTCGTGGTGAATAATCCTTTTAATGTACTGTTAGAGCATATTGACTAGTATTTTGGTGAGAATTTTTGCATCTGTGTTCATCAAGGATACTGGTCTGTAATTCTCCTTCTTGTTGGGGTCTTTGTCTGGTTTTGGGATCAAGGTAATGCTGGCCTCATAAAATGAGTTTGGAAGTTTTCCTTTCTTTACTAGTTTTTGGAACAGTTTCAGGAGAATAAGTATTAATTCTTCCCTAAATGTTTGGTAGAATTCCCCTGGGAAGATTTCTGGCCCTGGGCTTTTTTTTTTTTTTTTTTTTTTTGGGCAGATTTTTGAGGACTGCTTCAATCTCCTTATTGGTTATGGTTCTGTTCAGGTTTTCTATTTCTTCCTGGTTCAGTTGTGGTAGTTTATATGTCTCTACGAATGCATCCATTTTTTCCAGATTGTCAAATTTGCTGGCATATAGTTGCTCGTAATATGTTCTTATAATTGATTGTATTTCTTTGGTGTTGGTTGTGATCTCTCCTCTTTCATTCATGATGTTATTTATTTGTGTCCTTTCTCTTTTCTTTTTGATGAGTCTGGCCAGGAGTTTATCAATCTTATTAATTCTTTCAAAGAATCAGCTCCTAGTTTTGTTGATCTGTTCTACTGTTCTTTTGGTTTCTATTTCATTGATTTCTACTCTGATCTTTATGATTCCTCTCCTCCTGCCGGGTTTAGACTTTCTTTGTTGTTCTTTCTCCAGCTCCTTTAGGTGTAGGATTAGGTTGTGTATTTGAGACCTTTCTTGTTTCTTGAGAAAGGCTTATATTGCTCTATACTTTCTTCTCAGGACCACCTTTGCTGTGTCCCAAGATTTTGAACAGATGTGTTTTTCATTTTCATTTGTTTCCATGAATTTTTCAACTGTTCTTTAATTTCCTGGTTGACCCATCCATTCTTTAGTAGGATGCTCTTTAGCCTCCATCTATTTCTGTTCTTTCCAACTTTCTTCTTGTAATTGAGCTCTAGCCTCAGAGCACTGTGGTCTATAAATATGCATGGAGTCATCCCAATCTTTTGGTACTGGTTGAGACCTGATTTTTGACCCAGGATGTGATCTATTCTGGAGCATGTTCCATGTGCACTAGAGAAGAATGTGTATTCTGTTGTATTGTGATGGAATGTTCTGAATATATCTGTGATGTCCCTCTGCTCTAGTGTGTCATTTAAACCCTTTATTTCCTTGTTAATCCTTTGCTTAAATGATCTGTCCATTTCAGTGAGGGGGTTGCTAAAGTCCCCTACTAATATTGTATCATTGCCAGTGTGTTTCTTTGATTTTGTTATTAATTGGTTTATATAGGTGGCTGCTCCTATGTTAGGGGCATAGATATTTAAAACTGTAAGATTTTCTTTTTGGATGGACCCTGTAAGTATGATACAGTGTCCTCCCTCATCTCTCATAATAGTCTTTGGTTTAAAATCTAATTTATCTGATGTTAGGATTGCCACACCAGCTCTTTTGATGTCCATTAGCATGGTAAATTGTTTTCCACCCCCTCACTTTATATTTGGGGATGTCTTTGGGTTTAAAATGAGTTTCTTGTAGACAGCATATTGATGTGTCTTGTTTTTTTTTTTTTAATCCATTTTTAATCCATTCTGATATGCTGTGTCTTTTGATTGAGGCATTTAACCCATTAACATTCAGGGTAACTATTGAGAGATATGCATTTAGTGCCATTGTATTGCCTGTAAGGTGACTGTTACTGTATATGGTCTCTGTTCCTTTCTGATCTACCACTTGTAGGCTCTCTCTTAGCTTAGAGGATCCTTTTCAATATTTCCTGTAGGGCTGGTTTGGTGTTTGCAAATTCATTTAGTTTTTGTTTGTCCTGGAAGCTTTTTATATTTCCTTCCATTTTCAGTGACAGCCTAGCTGGATATAGTATTCTTGGCTGCATATTTTTCACATTCAGTCCTCTGAATAGATCCTGCCTGTCCTCTCTGACCTGCCAGTTCTCTGTGGGTATGTCTGCTGTCAATCTAATATTTCTACCATTGTATGTTACAGTCTTCTTGTCCTGAGCTGCTTTTAGGATTTTCTCTTTGTCGCTAAGACTTGTAAGTTTTACTATCAGATGACCGCGTGTGGACCTATTTGTATTGATTTTGAGGGGGGATTCTTTGTGCCTCCTGGAATTTGGTGCTTGTTCCCTTTGCTATATTCAGGAATTTCTCTATTATACTTTGTTCCAATATACCTTCTGCCCCTCTCTCTCTATTCTTATTCTTGGATCCCAATTATTCTAATATAATTTCCTATTATGGTATCACTTGCCTTTTGAATTCTCCACTCGTGGTCTAGTTGTTGTTTGTCTCTCTTTTTCTCAGCTTCTTTATTCTCCATTATTTCATCTTCTATATCACTAATTCTCTCTTCTGCATCATTTATCCTAGCAGTAAGAGCCTCCATTTTTTATTGCACCCCATTAATAGCTTTTTAAATTTCAACTGAGTTAGATTTTAATTAGCCCCATGCCTGGCAATTCCGCCTCAGGCAAAGACATTTGAGAATCACTGCAACAGGCCCCTTCTGCAGAAGACCAGCAAGAATATCAAGCTAAGACCAATCTCATGGATCAAGGAAAACAGCAGAACTGCACAGTTGGGTAAATCAACACATAGAATTCATGGCTTTTTTCCCACAATCCATTAATCTTGCAAAGTTGTAACCATCCCTCAAAATAATACACTGGTTAAACTATAACTTTAACTAAGGAGGAGTTGTACTGGTCATGCAAACATGCTTAAAGATGACTTTGAGAAAAACATGTATCAGCAGCAGGCCTCTGGTGGAGGGGATGATACACATCCTTGAAGCCAAGCAGCTGAGGATGCCTGGCTCACTCATTGCTTCATGGAAGCCAAGCAGCTGGGAACACCCCACCCACTCAGGGACACCACCTGCTTCCCCTTTTTGTTTTCTCACATACCTCCGAGAAAGCCTTCTGTTACAGCAATCCCTTTAAGTGCATTTGCACAACTACAAATCCCCTGCTGCTGGACTGGACACACCTTACTCCTTGGTTTACCTCTAAAACTTGTGACCAAGATATGACTTATATTCCTTCTTGTTTACCTACTAGATATATGACTAATGAATAACATTCTCTTCTTATGGGATTGAGGAGTTCTTCCAGACGATAGTCCAAGCTGTCATCTCCTGTTCCCCTTCTCTTACAGCTGACTTGTTTGTGCCTCATTCTTCTCCTGTGTGCCATTAGGAAAGTGGTACAAAGTTAAATATTTTTAATTTATTTTATTATTCTATTTTTAAAAATTATTCCTCTTTCCTCCTTTAACATTTTTAACTAGTTTATCTTAACATACATTTCTAAAAAAAAAATCTTTTTAAACCTTCCTTGTTATAGTCATATTGTATCCCTTCATTGTATTTAACCTTATTTTTTGTAAACATAGAGGTTTTGTTTTCCAAAAAACTTTTGCGATTCAATTTCTTCTAATAAATCAAAATATACCCAAATCTAGCACATGGCTTTGTTCTAGTCTCCAGCCTGAGCATATTTTAATTCTTTTATTTCTCCAGAAAGGGATTTTATTTCTCCAGAAAGGGATATTATTTCTCCAGAAAGGGACTCTCTAATATCTTCCATACCTTTTGGGAGCCCAGCTTGCACCTTGAGAATCATCATTCTGAACTCTCATTCTGACATATTACCAATATCTGTAATGATTAGGTCCATAACCATCAGTACTGCCTCTTGTTCCTTTTTTTATGGTGAGTTTTCTGTCTTGTCATTTCATCCAATTAAGTATATATGAACAAGAGAATAAGCTACTAAAAGGGTGGCAAAGACCCCAGAAAAATGTACACTAACCAAATCAGAAGAATGCCAAAACTGGTGGTGGGAGAAGAAAGGGGGAAAATACACACACATACACACACACACACACACACACACAGGCACACGCGCGGGGCTAAGTAATCTGCTCAGGTTCACTCTCAGAGCATTTTTTCCCTGAACACTTTCCATATTGCTTTTGAGGACGGGAATGAAAATAGTGGCCTCCCAATCTCCCTGGTCTCCAGGCACACTCCAAGCTCACCTGGCCTGTGACCGAGTGTTTCCATCTCTGGGGCACAACCCCATTTGGAGTCTCCAAACCCAGCAGATTCCTGCTGTGCTGCTCCTTCCCGGGGAGGAAGGTGAATCTCCCCAGATGTGCCACTTGTGAGGACACTGCTCAAAGAGCAGTGACTCGACTGTGCCTTGGATCATGATTTAATGTAACCCCAATCTGAAATCTCAGTCTTCAGCTCTGTCTCTGTAGTCAACTTCCCTGCCCTGATACCTGGCAGCTCTACCACACTCAGACATCCCCAATCTTTCTGTCACCCCACGGGACCTGAGACCACACTGTCCCTGTGAGGGCTCCACCCCCACGTAGCCTCTAGAACGATGTCCCTCATTGGAGCAGACTTCTAAATGTTTTGATTTTGTTCTCTACTGGTCCACCACTTGCCAGGAGCTGGCCCCTCCCCACCATGGTCTATCTTCCCATCACTTCAGATTCACTTCTCTACATGTGCTACCTTTCAGAAAATGGTTGATTTTCTGTTCCTAGAATTGCTGCTCTTCTTTTCTTCAATCTCTTGTTGAGTTTGTAGGTGTTTAGAATGGTTTGATCACCTATCTAGGTGAACTCCTTGGATCTGATTTCATTCCAGTCTGCTACTCCTCCTCCATCTTGCCTCTCACCAAGAACACAATTTTTAATGCTACACAGGGATAACCTTTAATTTATTTTTCTGTAACACTGTTGGAAACAGGTTGATTTCAATTCTTGACACTATATATGATGATGTGATGGGAATATTTGTACATACATTTTTATTAGAATTTCTAATTATTTCTATAGTGTACATTCTGAGAAGTGGAATATGTCATTCAAAGGGTATGAATATTTTTAAGACTTCTGGAAAAGTTGTGTCTCCTTATACTAACGTCAGTAATAGATTAGAGTCTGTGTCCTACTACACCTTTTCCCCTTTCTAAAACTCAAGTGTTACTTTTAAATTTAATAATTTATTATTAAAATAATGTATTTCATTTTTTTCCTTTGGTTTCTTTAATTAATAATAAGTATGAGTTATATTTTCATATGGTTATTAGTTATCTGTAGAGAAAAAATATGTTTTTAAATTTTTCAGAAGGTTATCTTTAAGCAATAATACCTTTGAGGAGATACTGAATGTGTATGTGTGTGTGTGTGTGTGTGTGTGTATACATTCAATTAATTGACTCTTCTAGTTTTACCAATTAGACAGAGGGATGCAGAAAGTAATTTGCCTATGATCATACAAAGGTTAATTGGCAGAACCAGCATATGAATTCAGGTGATCACTGCTGGAATCTCACCTTTAACAACTGTGTTTCATTGATTCTTTATATATATAAATTTCTAAGTACATTCATACTTATACCTGAGTTATTTCATAATTATGTTAGGCTGTATCAAAATTTATTTTCAAGATGAAATGTTACTTCTCACAGAGATAGAAAATATATTTAGATAAGAAAATGATGTGCACACATAGAATAAGGCCTTTCATGTGATACATATTATGTAGACTGTATCAAAATAATACTATCTATGTTAAAGATAATTTACAAATAGTTTAGAAGCCAGTTTATTTTGCCATCTGAGTCATCTTTAAATAGAGTTATTTTATTAGAGGGACATATCTATTTCTGTGCTTCTTAACTTTTGGAAAAGCAGGACTTCATAGTTCAGCAAATAATTTTGACTATAATTAAAGGAAATAAAGACAGTGGTGCAAGAAGTAGGAATGATTTACATAGAGAAATGAAAATAGTAGAATCTTTTAATCATTGTCTAGAAATATATACAAATTAGCATTAACCTATTATCCTTTGAAATTTGTTGCCAATGTGTTCTTAAAATGTATAGGTTTTCCTTTTAATTTTGATATTCAAAAGATTTAAATTATGTGTTAAAAAATCTTCTCATTGCTTTTATTCTGAGTATCATTTCATAAACAAAGTCCACCCAGATATTTTGCTGCTTATTTTAACTTTTATAATTTTATAATTTACAGTTTCTCCTTATGCCATCAAAAATTTACTATGATCTGTGGTGAAAACTAATAACAGAAGCTGATTATTTTCTAATACTTTGGTAATTTTTCTAACAATGATCAACTTGTTAATAATGAGTGTTAATTTTAGAGTTTTATTGCACTGCAGTCAGAGAATAACATTCTTACAAGTTTTACTTCTGAAAATAGAGCTCATTTTTTAAAATCTGTTTTAAATATTCCATGACAGGTAATATATGTATTTTTGTGTAATATACAAGATTAAATAAGCATAATTATTCAAGTTATTCAAATACTCTATATGCTTTATTTTGCCTTTAGTTACCCCATAACAGTCATACTTATGAGAAAGTGCATCAAGGACTTCTAGTTGAGTGGCATTTTAAACCTAAATTTTGAAGAGGTTATTTTATGAAGACTAGTTAGAGCAGTTGAAGAAACAGAGAAAATGGTTTTAAAGTAGTATTAAAAATTAATAAAATAAATAATTAAGTAAATTTAACTAAATAGAATTAGTCATGGAAGATATTTATTGGGAGCAATTCCTGTAAAAATAAAGGAAAGAGAAAAAGGAGTAGATAGGGAGATTCCTCAGATCATATAATTTAGGGTTGAGATCTGAGAAATGAGAGAGAAAATGAAGGATTGAGTAGTAGGAGCCTCAGACTTCAAGTTCTGAGAAAATCTGCAAAGAGGAGGTACAGAGTAAAAATTACTTACCTGTAAGAGGAATGTCATGTTGGCAGAAATAGCACAGCTATCATACCCCAAGCAAGTTTTGTCATTAGCTTTGAGCAACTCAGGGTGAGTTTGGGCTTGGAGATAACACTATCATGGACTCAAAGATGTGGTACCTAGAAGCAGTCTTCTGACCTCTGCTTTTCCCATAAGATTTTCTTAAAGGGGATCAACATACACCCAGGGCCACCACAAATAATATAGCATGAATTATTCTGCAACCCCTTTGTTTTGTTTTATCTTGTTATTTTGTTGGTATGTATTTTTATATGGGTGCTTCAAAATATCACTGGAATGAATAGATTGGAATTTACTTTTAACCAGAAGACTAAAGGTAAGATCATAAAAATAAATGTTAGGATCTATTAGGAATAGAATGGATATTGTTCTGCTTTATTGGATAGTTCATTAACTCCCCTAAACATTTGATTATACTTGTTTCTATCCATGTTTCTATCCATGTCTTCTAAATTTTTAAAATTTTTTTTATTAACATATTATGTATTATTAGTCCCAGGGTACAGGTCTGTGAATGGCCAGGTTTACACACTTCACAGCACTCAACATAGCACATACCCTCCCCAATGTCCATAACCCAACCACCTCCCTACCCGTTTCCCCCTGGGAAATCTCAGTTTGTTTTGAGAGATTAAGTCTCTTATGGTTTGTCTCCCTCCTGACCCCATCTTGTTTCATTTTTTCCTTTCTTATGCCCCAAACCCTCCACATTGCCTCTCAACTTCCTCACATCAGGGAGATCATATGATAATTTTCTTGTTCTGATTGACTTATTTCCCTCAGCAAAATACCCTCTAGTTCCATCCATGTCATTGCAAATGGCAAGATTTCATTTCTTTGGATGGCTGCGTAGTATCCCATTGTATGTATGTGTGTGTGTGTATGTGTGTGTGTGTGTGTGTATACATATATATATATATAGACATATATATATGTGTGTGTGTGTGTGTGTGTGTGTGTGTATATCACATCTTTTTCATCCATTCCTCTGTTGATGGACATCTAGGCTCTTTCCATAGTTTAGCTATTGTGGACATTGCTGCTATAAACATTCAGGTGCACATGCCCCTTCGCATCACTACATTTTTATCTTTAGGGTAAATACCCAGTAGTGTGATTCTTGGGTTGTAGGGGAGTCTATTTTCAACTTTTTGAGGAACCTCCATGCTGTTTTTCAGAGTGGTTCCACCAGCTTGCATTCCCACCAAGCATCTGTCATTTCCTGCCTTGTGAATTTTAGCCATTCTGACTGGTATGAGGTGGTATCTCATTGTGGTTTTGATTTGTATTTCCCTGATGCTGAGTGATGTGGAGCACTTTTTCATGTGTCTGTTGGCCATCTGGATGTCATCTTTGCAGAAATGTATGTTCATGTCCTCTGCCCATTTCTTGATGGGATAATTTGTTTTTTGGGTGTTGAGTTTGATAACTTCTTTATAGATTTTGGATACTAGCCCTTTATCTTATATGTCGCTTGCAAATATCTTCTCCCATTCTGTCAGCTATCTTTTGGTTTTGTTAACTGTTTCCTTTGCTGTGCAAAAGCTTTTGATCTTGATGAAGTCCAATAGTTCATTTTTGCCCTTGCTTCCCTTGCCTTTGGTGATGTTTCTAGGAAGAAGTTGCTATGGTTGAGGTCGAAGAGGTTGCTGCCTATGTTCTTCTCAAGGATTTTGATGGATTCCTGTCTCACATTGATGTTTTTCATCCATGTGGAGTCTAATTTCGTGTGTGGTGTAAGGAAATGGTCCAGTTTCATTTTTCTGCATGTGGCTGACCAAATTTCCCAGCACCATTTGTTGAAGAGACTATCTTTTTTCCATTGGACATTCTTTCTTGCTTTGTCAAAGATGAGTTGACCATGGAGTTGAGGGTCTATTTCTGGGCTCTCTTTTCTATTCCACTGATCTATGTGACTGTTTTTGTGCCAGAACCATACTGTCTTGATGATGACAGCTTTGTAATAGAGTTTGAAGTCCGGAATTGCAACACCACCAACTTCAGCTTTCTTTTGTGACATTCCTTTGGCTATTCGGGGTTTTTTTTTTTTTTTTTTTTTTTTTTTTTTTGTTCCTTTTAAATTTTAGGATTATTTGTTCCATTTCTTCGAAAAAGAATGATGGTATTTTGATGGGGATTGCATTAAAAGTATAGATTGCTTTAGGTAGCATTGACTTTTTCATAATATTTATTCTTCCAATCCATGAGCATGGAACATTTTTCCATTTCTTATCAAGAAATGGTGCTATATTTTGTCAAATACTTTTTCAGCATCTATTGAGAGTATCATACAGTTCTTGTTATTTTTTTAATTAATGTATTGTATCACATTGGTTAATTCACGGATGTTGAACCAACTCCAGCTCACCAATAAATCCCACTTGGTCGTGGCGAGTAATCCTTTTAATGTTGTTGGATCCTATTGGTTAATATTTTGGTGAGAATTTTTGCATCTGTGTTCATAAAGGATACTGGTCTGTAATTCTCCATTTTGCTGGGGTCTTTGTCTGGTTTTGGGATCAAGGTAATAGTGGCCTCATAAAATGAGTTTGGAAGTTTTCCTTCCATTTCTCTTTTTTGGGAACAGTTTCAGGAGAATAGGAATTAATTCTTCTTTAAATGTTTGGTAGAATTTTGCTGGGAAGCCACCTGGCTCTGGGCTCTTGCTTGTTTGGGGATTTTTGATGAATGCTTCAATCTCCTTACTGGTTATGGATCTGTTCAGGTTTTCTATTCCTTCCTGGTTCAGTTGTGGTAGTTTATATGTCTCCACCAATGCATCCATTTCTTCAAGATTGTAAATTTGCTGGCACATAGTTGCTCATAATATGTTCTTATAATTGTTTGTATTTCTTTATGGTTGGTTGTGATCTCTCCTCTTTCATTCATGATTTAATTTATTTGAGTCCTTTCTCTTTCCTTTTTGATAAGTCTGGTGAGGGGTTTATCAATCTTATTAATTCTTTCAAAGAACAAGCTCCTAGTTTTGTTGATATGTTCTATTGTTTTTTTGGTTTCTATTTCATTGATTTCTTCTCTGATCTTTATGATTTCTCTCCTCCTGCTGGGGTTAAGCTTTCTTTGATTGTATTTCTCCAGCTCCTTTAGGTGTAGGGTTAGGTTGTGTATTTGAGAACTTGTTTCTTGATAAAGGCTTGTATCACTATATATTTTCCTCTCAGGACTGCCTTTATTGTTGGCCCGCAAATTTTGAGCCATTATATTTTAATTTTCATTTGTTTCCATGAATTTTTTTCAATTCTTCTTTAATTTCCTGGTTCACCCATTCATGCTTTAGAAGAATATTCTTTAGCCTCCATGTTTTTGGGTACTTTCCAAATTTCCTCTTGTGATTGAGTTCTAGTTTCAGAGCATTGTGGTCTGAAAATAGGCAGGGAATGATCCCCATCTTTTTGTGCCAGTTGACACCTGATTTGTAACCCAGGATGTAATCTATTCTGGAGAATGTTCCATGTGCACTAGAGAAGAATGTGTATTCTGTTGTTTTGGAATGGAATTTTCTGAATATATCTGTGATTTCCATCTGCTCCAATGTCATTTAAGGCCTTTATTTCCTTGTTGACCTTTTGTTTGGATGATCTGTCCATTTCAGTGAGGGGGGTATTAAATTCCCCTACTATTATTGTATTATTGTCAGTGTGTTTCTTTGATTTTGTTATTCATTGGTTTATATAGTTGGCTATATAGTTCTGCTTAGATATTTTAAATTGTTAGATCTTCTTGTTAGACAGACACTTTGAGTGTGATATAGTGTCCTTCCTCATCTCTTATTATAGTCTTTGGCTTAAAATCTAATTTATCTGATATAAATTAGATTTATAAATCGGCCCCCCAGCTTTCTTTTGATGTCCATTATCATGGTAAATTGCTTCCCACCTCCTCACTTTAAATATGAAGGTGTTTTTGAGACTAAAATGAGTTTCAGCATATTAATGGGTCTTATTTTTTTTATCCATTCTGATACCCTGTGTCTTTTGATTGGGGCATTTAGCCCATTTACATCAGGGTAACTATTGGGAGATATGAATTTAGTGCCATTGTATTGCCTGTAAGGTGACTGTTGCTGTATATTGTCTCTGTTACTTTCTGGTCTACTTTTAGGCTCTCTCTTTGCTTAGAGCACCCCTTTCAATATTTCCTGTAGAGCTGGTTTGATGTTTGAAAATTCTTTCAATTTTTGTTTGTCCTGGAAGGGTTTTATCTTTCCTTCTCTTTTCAGTGATAGCCTAGCTGGATATAGTATTCTTGGTTGCATATTTTTCTCATTTAGTGCTCTGAATAGATCATGCCAGTCATCTCTGGCTGGCCAGGACATTGTGTAAGTTACTGTGAATATAATTATTCTACCATTGTATGTTACAGTCTTCTTGTCCCAAGATACTTTTAGGATTTTCTCTTTGTCACTGAGACTTGTAAATTTTACTATTAGATGACAGGGTATGGACCTATTCTTATTGATTATTAGGGGGATTCGCTTCACCTCCTGGATTTTGATGCTTGTTCCATTTGCTATATTAGGGAAATTGTCTACAATAATTCACTCTAATGTACCCTCTGCATCCCTCCCTCTTTCTTCTTCTTCTGGGATCCCAATTATTTTAATGTTGTTTCTTCTTATCTCTTATCTCTCTAATTCTTCTCTTGTGGTCCAGTAGTTGTTTGCCTCTCTTTTGTTCAGCTTCTTTATTTTCTGTCATTTGGTCTTCTATATCACTAATTCTCTCTTCTTTATCATTTATCCTAGCAGTTAGAGCCTGCATTTTTTATTACACCTCATTAATAGCTTTTTTTTTTTTTTAATTTCAGCTTGGTTAGATTTTAGTTCTTTTATTTCTTCAGAAAGGGCTTTTATTTCTCCAGACAGCATTTCTCTAATATCTTCCATGCCTTTTTTTGTGCCCAGCTAGCACTTTTAGAATCATCATTCTGAACTCTAGATCTGACATATTACCAATCAACATTTGCATTAGGTCCCTAGCCATCTATAGTGCCTCTTGTTCTTTTTTCTGTGGTGAATTTTTCTGCCTTGTCATTTTATCCTGAGAAGAATATATGAATGAGAGAATAAAATACTAATAGGGTTGCAAAGACCCCAGAAAAATGTGCATTAACCAAATCAGAAGAGACCCAAATTGTGGGGGAGAAAAGAGGGGGTAAAAAGAAGTTTAAAAAAAAAAGAAAAAATATATATAATTAGACTGGTGAATAGAACAGAATCACCCACTTAATTTTGGGAGTATTTTGGTCTCTTAGAAGAAATTACCTCCCAAAATTTTAATGAAAGAAAAAGCTTTATACACACACACACACACACACACATACACATACAGGGATAAACATGATGAAGGCATGGAATATGACTGTAAGGATGAAAATTTTTTAAAAAATTCTAAAAAAGGAGTTGATAAGATAAGTTGGTTTGGAAACGAAAGAAAATGAAAGTGGAGAGAATTTGCTCAGGCTGGAGACTAGAAAAAAATCCTGTGCTAGATTTAGGGCATATTTTGATCTATTAGAAGAAGTTCTATCCCAAAAACTTTTAGAAGAAAAAAGCCTATGTGTATACAGTAAATAAAGTTAGATACAATGAAGAATAAAATTTGACTATAATAATGAAGTTTCAAAGAGATTTTTTTAAAAAGGTATTGTTAAGATAAACTAGTTTAAAAAAACATTAAAAGAGGAATGAATAAAAGTTAAAAAAATTAGAATAAGAAAAAAAAATAATATTAAAAAATTTAATTAACTTTGCAAGACTGAAGAATCATGGGGAGAAATCCATGAATTCCATATTTTGCTTTCCCCCTCCTCTGGAATTCTACTGTTCTCCTTGATCAGTGAATTTGGTCTTGGCTGGATGTTCTTGCTCATCTTCTGTGGGAGGGGCCTGTTGTAGTGCTTCTTAAGTGTCTTTGCCCGAGCGGAATTGCTCTGCCCTCGCCAGGGGCCCCGCTAAATAATCTGCTCGGTTCGTTTTTGGTAGCCTTTGTTCCCTGAATGCTTTCTATAGAGATCTCTGGAGGATGGGAATGAAAATGGGGACCTCCCAACTTCCCAGTGGGAGGAGTTGAGTGATCGGGGCCTCACTTCTCAGTGTGCCCTTAGAGAAAAGTGCTCAATCACTCCTGTCTCCCTAGCCTCCAGCTGTGCTCTGAGCCCATGCGGCCTGTGACCAACTCCAGCCCCACCTGGAGTCTCTAAACCCTGCAGATCCCTGCCACTCCTCCAGATTTGCCACTTGTGGGGTCTCTGGTCAAAGAGCAGTGACCTGACTGTGCCACAGATTACAATTTAAGGAAACCCCGAGTTGAGAGCTCACTCCTAGGCTCCATCTCTGTAGGTGGTTTCCCCCTCTAATACCTGTGAGCTCTGTGATACTCAGACACTCTCGATCCTTCTGTGATCCTGCAGGACCTGAGACTGCGCTGTCCCCGTGATGGCTCCACCCCTGCTTAGCCTCTGGAGCAATGTCCCTCAGTGGAGCAGACTCTTAAGTTCTGATTTTGTGCTCCATTGCTCCACCATTTGACGGGAGCCAGCCCCTCCCCCTGCCTATCTTTCTGTCACTTCAGGTTCACTTCTCCACAAGTTCTACTTTAAGAAATTTGTTGATTTTCTGTTTCTAGGATTGCTGCTCTTCTTTGATCTCTTGCTGGATGTGTAGGTGTTTGGAATGGTTTGATAAACTATCTAGCTTATCTCCTGCTATCTGATGTCACCTCAGCCTGTTATTCCTCCACCATCTTGACTCCTCCCCTGTTTTTATCCATGTCTTATATTTTCAGAGTATCTTATTGTCTTAATTCTATTTTCACATGATTTCATGCATTGAGAAAGGTCCAATGTATTTCCTTCTCTTTCCATCTATTGTCTGATGCCTGAAATTACACACTCAGATTAGTGATATAGTCTCTTACACATCATGTTTTATTTTGCCTCTCCCTGAAGTGCTCTGCAATCTTTCTTTCTCTGCTTATCTCACATACCTTTCAAGGATCAGTCCAGGGATCACCCTCACATACCCTTTCTATGCTTCTGTAATATGCCTTATATACATCCATCAAATAACTTGTCCTACTGTACTATCATGATTGTTTGAGCTTCTTGAGCAGAGAGCATGTGTTTAACACCTTTTTAGCACAGGTATATTTATCACTTTTACTTAAACATTTTCACTTGAAAGTGATTAAAAGACAGAAGTTTGGTTTTTAATGTAGTAGGAAGTGGCCTAGGGGTATTGATTGGGGGGTGGGGGGGGGCACTGCTCCTGAACAAGGTTTTAAAAAAGCCCACCTCTGGTGTCTGGATGGCTGTCATTATGTGTCTGCATTTGGCTACTTCATGATCCCATAGTCCTGGGATCAAGGCCCACTTTGGGCTCCCTGCTGGGTAGGAAGCCTAATTCTCCCTCTCCTCCTCCCCCTGCCTGTGTTCCCTCTCTCTCTGTCAAATAAATAAAAAATCTTAAAAAAAAAAAAAAAAGCCCACCTCTGAAATCATAGAAAGTGTTCAGAATTGGAACCCTGAAATGAAGTTACTTACTCAAAGAAAACATAATTTTTCTAAAACTGGCCCTGGAATAGGCTTATTTTAATTTCAGTATGTTATTTCAGCCAAAGTGGCTTGGTTTGGTGAACTATGTTTTTGTTTTGTTTGTTTTTCAGCCATTAGTAAAGGCAAATGGCATTCGCACATCTGCTTGAGTAGAAAAATGTTTTCTTGATTTCCTACAGATGTGATCTCAAGAATGACATGTTAGTTAAATCCAGAAGCAAATAAATCAATACCAAATGTGAAGTGGCATTTAAAGGTTTATCTCATTGCCAATTTTTCTTTTAGAGCTGGCTTGATTTCTTTCAATAACAGACCTTCTGGGACTCTACCAGTTTGCATGGCTTTCTTCATTGTTTCTCCTCTGGGACACCCAATGACCTTTTGAGAATATTCTCAACTCCTCTTATTACTATGGTCTCTGTCTCTAGGACTCTGTTCAGAGTGAATGAGGACAGATTTGAGGAACAATGTAGCTCTTCCTTTTGCAATATTGTACTTAAGTAGTCATTGGCATAATCATCTTAAAAATTAATGATGGGAATTATAACTGTCTAGAGATTTTATAAATATATTCTGAGTGATAATTGTAAATATACATTTTTTCTTATAGTGAGTCAAAGATAATTAACTGTGGAAAACATATTAAAAGGGAAAAACAGAAAAATTTTCTTTAAGATTTGTAGACATCGCTCCTCTGTGTAAAACCTTCCAATGGCTTTGAAGTGCAAGTAGAATAAACTTTAAATGTTGTCAGGGTCTGTACGACCTTATGTGATCGGGACCTACTCTAATTTTATAACTTCTATTAGCAGTTTTACCTGGTTTCCAAGCTCCAGTAGACTTCCTTTTGATACTCAGACATGTCTAAGCCCTTACATATGATAAAGGTCCATATTTTTTCTGATTTTCATGTACCTGCATCATTTTCATTTGATCTCAGCTCAAATGCCATCTTCTTAGAAAGAAGTCCATCTCTGACCATTGTAGATAAAATAGGTCCATGCCCACCCCATATATATTCCATTATTGTATTTTATTTACTCTAAAGCACTCTGAAATTACCTTAGTCTGTTGAATCGGTGAGGGTATTAGCTTCATCTGTTTGGTCATGGACAAAAGGGACACTTCGCTGCAAATATCATCAGGCTTATATATGATCCTCTCACCTTCAAGTCTAGTCCTTTAAAAGTACTTTGACTAGCTCTGATTGGGCCTGCTTGGATCAAGTGATCACAGTGGAACCAAATATTGAGACCAAGGGGGAAGAACATAAATTAATCAAACTGGGATTATATGTCACCTGTATGTAAAGGGTAGGACAAACCCAGATAGTGATATCAGGAATATGAACAAATTTTTTTTTTTCAAAGATAATCGGGGCACTTTTCCTGAAAAATATATAAATGGAGTCTAGGAAGTAAAAACAGTGGCTGTTCATACAAAAAATGGAAATAACATGGTTACTTTGCAGGGTAGCAAGGCATTCTTTAGTGTGGGCATATCTTGATTTATCAACCATTTCACTCTGGATGGACATTTTAAGTTGTTTACAAAATAATGATGTGATGAACATCATTGTATGTGCATTTGATCATATCAGAATAATACCTTGAAGTGAAATGGATTTATACATATTAAATGATTTAGGGAAGCTCTACTGAATGAGAATAGGTTTTCTTGTGAAACTTCATTCCCCTTGTTAGAATAGTTATGTCCAACAGAAGTATAATGTGAGCCACATATATAATTGTAAATTTTCTAATAGCTATGTTAAAAAAAAGTAAGAAAGAGGGGCACCTGGGTGGCTCAGTGGGTTAAGCCTCTGCCTTCAGCTCAGGTCATGATCTCAGGGTCCTGGGATAGAGACCCACATCGGGCTCTCTGCTCATCAGGGAACCTGCTTCCTCCTCTCTCTCTGCCTACTTGTGATCTGTCAAATAAATGAATAATGTCTTTAAAAAAAAAGTAAGAACTAAGTGAAGTTAATGTTTAAAATGTATTCTATTCAACCTAATAAGGCAACAATAGTATCATGTCAAAATGTAATTAATATAAAAATATACTCATGAGATAGTCTATATTTTTTTTCTCATGCTCAAGTTTGAAGTGAAGCATGAATTTTACACTCACTGCACAACTCAGTTAGGACTAGTGCTCTGTGGATGTGCAATTAGTGATTACATTATGGGAGAGCACTGCTCTATTCTAGTTCTAGTAAGCACATGGGGATTTTACACACAGAGGTGTTTTCAGAGACTACTCTATGGGCAGTTGTTTAAAGCTAGCTCTAAAATGAACCTGGTAGAAATTACTCATTAATCAAAAGTGTCATTCTAAGTGATAGTCTGCAAATACATAGAAGAGAGGACTTGACAACATTTGAAACCTATCATGAAGACAAGGGTATAGATACCAGGAGGAGGCTTGATAGAAAAGCTGAGTGAGGTTCCATGATGAAAAGTTTGCTAGTGGGCATAGTGATAAAGGATGCAAATCTGGGAAAACTTAACTAAATTGCCTAGAGGAAAAGAATACTAAATCTGGTGAACTGCAGTTATCTGGTTAACACCAGAATGGTAAATTCCACTGTGATCAGAGGGATTTAATCAGACTTTGGAAGCCTGAAAGAAATATGCTTTCAGAATCTGAGATTTTTTACTCTGGTTTTAGAAAAATGTCTGATATATATTGAGTGCTTACTCAAACTGTGTTCTGTATCCATTTGTTCCTTACAACATATGAATTAAGTACTATAGTTACATGAAGATAAAAAACTGAGACGAAAGTAATTGTTCTCATATCTAGCAACTGGTGGAGCTGGAATTTAAACTTTTGACTTTTAATTCCAATGTCCATGTACATTAGCTCAGTTCTATTTTATTCTTACTCTCCTAACACTCTCATATAACAGCCTTTCAACTAATAATCTAATTTCTTATGCACACTGACAGAGCAAGTAATTACCCTTAAATATTAGACATAAACTAAACATTCTAGTCACTAAAAGTTAAATTCACTTTTGAAAATTAATACTTAGGAATTTAACCTACAGGTTTATGTCTTATGAAATGGTCAATGAACAGCTCTAAGTATGAAAAAATATATATATCTGAAGTTGAAGACCAAATCTTGAACCCTGGGGATTCCTTCAGACCCTACCTGAATAGTCAATCTCTCCTCTTTTCTTTTGGACGTCTCCATCTCATTTTTAAG
The DNA here is from genome assembly GCF_030435805.1 of Mustela lutreola. Taxonomy (NCBI): domain Eukaryota; kingdom Metazoa; phylum Chordata; class Mammalia; order Carnivora; family Mustelidae; genus Mustela; species Mustela lutreola. The sequence goes on from NC_081299.1 coordinate 56,772,722, forward strand.
ATAATTTTATATAATCATTTAGGAAAAAAATGCCTTGGAATAAATAATAAAGTGCCATCATTTTAATGTGACAGATAGAAAAGTAGCACAGGACCAGAACAAAAATCATTTAATCCCCAAGTGGGAAATGCTGCTGAGTTTCAAAGAAGTACCTGGGGGAGTGTGTGATAAAAATGTTGGTGTCAGGGGTACCTCGGTGGCTCAATCAGTTAAGTGTCTGCCTTTGGCTCAGGTCATGATCCCAGGGTCCTGGGGTCAAGTGCCACATCAGGCTCCCTGCACAGCAGGGAGTCTACTCCTTCACCACCTGCCTCTTCCCCTGCTTGTGCTCTGCCCTTCTCTCTCTGACAAATAAATAAATAAAATCTTTTAAAAATGCTTGTGTCAGAGTATGCATTATCTGATTCTAATTCCTAAATCTAGTTGCAAACACAATATTCTGACAAAAAAAAAAATGATAAATCAATAGCCTGAGGATGCAAAGGTTTTATGTTTGACTTTGACACTCCAATTAGAAATCTGTCCATCTAGGATAGATTTGATCTTTAAGTACTTATTAATTGTTCATTTATAAAATTTAGGACTTATTATTGTAACAGAAGTGTTAAATCAATTAAATAAGGGGGTCATTAGACTGAGGTGGTTTTAATGCCTTTACAGTCTAGTGAAGAAAACAAAAGCTAAGCTTATAAATGCCTCAAAGTTAAGAAATGGAAACAATATTAACCAATCACAAACAGCTAACTGGCTTTTTCAAATAAGGCAATTGCTTAAACTATGGCTTCTTCGTCTCTTCTGTAAAAGTTTTGTCCCTAGGTCATGTTGATGCAGTGCTCTTAACTGTCTCTGATTTAGGACTGCCTGATTTGAATTGATCTTTACTCAAACTCACAATTTTTAATACACTTTAGTTTATCTTTTAATGGAAACATGGAGAAGGCCCATGAAATTATTCACAAAGCAATTAAGTAAGGGGCACTTATGTTTATGTGCTGTGGTACCAAGGTTGGAGGAATGAAAAGAAATAAACAAGTATTCTTCCTATTCATAAGCCAGGAAAAGAGTAGTGTTTTGCACAGTATTTATAAACAACCCTTATTACCAAATCCTGACAGTTTATGTAGGTAAGCACAAGGTTGAACAACTAGAGTCTTAGGATTTCAAAGTTAAAATTGCAGAGAAAATGGCTCTTTCTTTCAACAAAATGTTTTGTTGAAATATTTGAAATATATTTACCTAGAGTAAAAAAATGACCCAATAGACTTAGAGCATCTCAGAGGTAGTGCTCAGGGAAGGTAGATTTCATTTTTTTTTTTCAACCTACTTTGGTATTCTAACAGCTTGATAGGAGGGATGTGGTAAGCTGACTGAGGCAGAGACTGTGTTCCTCTGGTTTGTTACTGTATCTTCAGGGGTTGGCACTGGCAGGGAAGTATGCAAATGATGACAAATAAATGAGAGATTTCCATTGCTGAGAAGTTTTTTTCATCAGTAGTGGTTTGGCTACACAGCTGGCATTTGGACCTCTTCGTATGCTGCCATAGAGAGTCAAAGCAGATGACCTTACTGTCATTTTCAATCTTGAGATGACTTTAAGACCTTTTAAAGACTGGCAATTTGATGGGAATGGTGGATCAGAAAGTCTAGTCCCTCAGTCTCAAAAACACCACCTCTCTGATAAAATTTGAGGATTTGTTGATGAAGATAAACATTTAGAAGGACTTCTCTACCCCATCAGAAATGAGTTGAGACACAGCGTTTGTCTGACACAAGTTTAAATTCAGAGCCTCCAAATAATTTTGGGAAAAAAAATGGTTTTATCATATCATGCTCAGAAATGACCTCATCAAAGTGTTTTAGGACTTCTCTCAAGTCCCAAAAGCTCCATGGGAACCATTTGAGTTTGGGGAGACACATAGGAGGCTTGAACTTAATTGGCTCCTTTTTTGGCTCCTCTGAGACCCTAGCTGTCTCAATATATAAATGGAGGTAATGACACTTGCTGCCTTGCATTCATTAGTATAATAGCTTTAATGATTTGATTTGCTCCTATAAAAGGTGCTATATAAATGCAAATGATCACCAAGAATGATAATTAAGTCTTTAGCTGCAAACCACTCACACCAAATGTCCATATGTCAGTGAATGAGAAATGTGGAGGTATTAAGAAAACTGTCCCCTCTTTGAGCTAAATATGGTTACAGGCATTTGAAAAAGCTATGCCTTTCTCTGGTTCCATAGCCCGAGTACTTTTGCTGAGTAAGGGAGATAACTGATATAATTCATCTTTCAGAAGTGTTATATGCTAGGGTAGCAAGATGCGGCATTAAATATGGAGGGTGAGGGGGAGAAAGGGAATAGGGAATTTATTTCCAGGTGGGAAAACACAAAGTCCCCAAACCTTAAGTGCATTTAATAGAGAGAGATTTATCATGATTTGTACACTGTCAGCACTGTACACAAACAGCTTAACAAGAGGAAATATGTGCCAAAAGCAGGACCTGAGCATCTCAGCCTGAATGTAGCTTAGTCCTACATGCATTGTTTTCTCTGCCTGGACCAGGTGTTAGATACCACTTATTGACAAACATTGTTCTTCTCCATGAAACCAACAATCTGATTAAATAACAATTATTCCTATCTCTTGTTTTAAATTTAGAAAGAAGAAGGAACTTCTCTTGCTAGAAATATGCTTTCTTGACCTTAAGTTTATCTGCCCATTCTACTGTTACATTACAAAAAAAATATAAAAAAAAATAAGATAAAATACTAAAATACAGCATAAAGGTGGCCAGCCATTCATTCCTGTAACAGGTTGATTGGCTCACCTTTATTTTTAAAGGATGCATTTCATGGGGTTTGATTTTTACAGTGTAAACTGGAGCACAGTTTTTGATTTTCTTATTAACTGATGTATTCCTTTAATACCCTGATACTGCTGTACATGTGGTTAAACATAATACTTAATAGAGCATTAATTATTAATAAGGAAATTTTACCATTAGCTTAGCATCTTTATCTTTCTTTGTTTGCTTGGGACTGTTATTTTTATATTCTATGGGCATTTCTCATTGACTTCTTACAGTATCACAATGTAATCTAATCTTAAATTCTTGTCTTCTCCTTTGTCACCCATTCTAGTTTTATAGTTTGGCTCTTTGATCTATTTCTCGATCTAAGATCAGTTCATTCATTTGTTTATAGATAATTTACATCTCTGGGTTTTTTGGTGGGGGAGAGTGGTAAGCTTAAAATTCCAGTTGAAGTGAGGAGTTCAGAAAAAAGACTCAAAGTACGTTGGAGTCTAAGACATTTCAGTTTTATCCCAGGGGGTTAGCTCTCCAATTCAAAATGAGAAGGTTTATAAAAGTTAAAAAAAAAAACTGGTAAACTCATGAAATGACTTCTAAAGTCTCATGTAATTTGCTTTTTAAAAATGGGTTCAAAAGAGAGTATATATCACAAGAGAATTAATCCTGAATATTTGTTTCTCCCATGCATATAGGGAAGTTAATGTAGAAAATAGGAGAAATTTACCTAGCAGCCAGCTAATGGTAAATTTTAACATGTAAGTGGTAATATTTTCAAAACATATTTTAAAGAAGTCCAAACCCAATTACAGGATTAGAGTGATTTGAATCCTCAGAAAAAATTTAAAACTTGCAAATTTGTTTTTGTTTTCTTCTCTCTTTCCATTTTTTCATTTTGGTGCTGCCTCCACTTCACCTATATTTTAACTGTTCAAACCTCAGCTGGCAATTTAACACTCCTTATGCCCTCTCTTTCTCCATATGCTTCTAAATTCCTTTCTTTGTAAGGTGATTCACTTAGGGGTTAAGAGAAAAATAATTGAAATTAACTCCCCTTTACCAGAGTATTTGTGTACATAGGAGAAATTAATTCTTATAAAAGCAACATTTTATAAGTGGTATGATAGCTACTTTACTGCTTTTGCCTACTCTGAGCAACAAAATCTTGACTCCTGTGCCCATTCTTTTATATGATTATCTGTATTGTGTGTGTTGAGTTTGAGGAGTTCTTTATAGATCCTGGATATCAGCCTTTTGTCTGTACTATCATTTGCAAATATCTTCTCCCATTCTGTGGGTTGCCTCTTTGTTTTGTTGACTGTTTTCTTTGCTGTGCAGAAGCTTTTGATTTTGATGAAGTCCCAAAAGTTCATTTTCACTTTTGTTTCCTTTGCCTTTGGAGACATATCTTGAAAGAAGTTGCTGTGGCTGATATCGAAGAGATTACTGCCTATGTTCTCCTCTAGGATTCTGATGGATTCCTGTCTCATGTTGAGGTCTTTTATCCATTTTGAGTTTATCTTTGTGTATGATGTAAGAGAATGGTCAAGTTTCATTCTTCTACATATAGCTGTCTAGTTTTCCCAGGACCATTTATCAAGATAAAGAGTCATATTGATACGAATACATTAATAGTAGGAGATCTTAACACACCTCTCTCAGAAATAGATCATTGAAGCAGAAAATAAAGAAACAAGAGCATTGAGTGACACATTGGACCAGATGGACCTCATAGATATATACAGAACATTCCATTCTAAAACAACAGAATAATCATTCTTCTGAAGTGCACATGGAACCTTCTCACGAATAGACCACATACTGGGTCACAAATCAGGACTCAACCAATACCAAAAGACTGAGATTATTCCCTGCATATTCTCACATCACAATGCTTTGAAACTGGAGCTCAATCACAAGGAAAAGTTCAGAAGGAACTCAAACACCTGGAAGCTAAAGACCACCTTGCTTAAGAATGCTTGGATCAACCAGGAAATCAAAGAAGAACTGAAACAATTCATGGAAACCAATGAGAATGAAGACACTTCTGTCCAAAAACCTATGGGATACAGCAAAGGCAGTCTTAAGGGGGAAATACATAGCCATCCAAGCCTCCCTCAAAAAAACTGAAAAGTCCAGAACACACCAGCTGTCTCTACACCTTAAAGAACTGGAGAATCAACAGCAAATCAAACCAACTCCACATATAAGAAGGGAAATAATCAAGATTAGAGCTGAGATCAATGAAGTAGAAACCAGAGGTACAGTAGAACATATCAATAAAACTGGAAGCTGGCTTTTTGAAAGAATCAGTAATATAGATAAATCATTGGCCACACTAATCCAAAAGAAAAGAGAGAAAGCCCAAATTAATCATCTACTTCCTTGGTGTTAATTGTGATCTCTCCCTTTTCATTCATAATAAAATTATGGGGAATTCTATCAAACTTTCAAAGAAGAAATAACACCTATTCTCCTGAAGCTGTTTCAAAAAATTGAAGCAGAAGGAAAATTTCCAGACTCGCTCTATGAAGCCAGCATTACCCTGATCCCCAAACCAGGCAAAGATCCCACCAAAAAGGAGAATTTCAGACCAATATTACTGATGAATATGGATGCTAAGATTCTCAACAAGATTCTAGCAAACAGGATCCAACAGCACATTAAACAGATTATCTACCATGACCAGGTGGGATTCATCCCTGGGTTACAAGGATGGTTCAACATTCAGAGAACAATCAATGTGATAGAAAAAATTAATAAGAGAAGAGAGAAGAACCACATGGTCCTCTCAATTGATGCAGAAAAAGCATTTGACAAAATCCAGCATCCGTTCCTGATTAAAACGCTTCAAAGTATAGGGATAGAAGGAACATTCCTGAACTTCATAAAATCTATCTATGAAAGACCCACAGCAAATATCATCCTCAATGGGAAAAAGCTTGCATCCTTCCCATTGAGATCAGGAACATGACAAGGATGCCCACTCTCACCACTCTTGTTCAACATAGTATTAGAAGTCCTAGCAACAGCAATCAGACAACAAAGAGAAATAAAAGGTATCCAAATGGGCAGTGAAGAAGTCAAACTCTCTCTCTTCGCAGATGACATGATTCTTTATATGGAAAACCCAAAAGAGTCCACCCCCAAATTACTAGAACTCATACAGCAATTCAGCAACGTGGCAGGATACAAAGTCAATGTGCAGAAATCAGTGGCTTTCTTATTCACTAACAATGAAAATACAGAAAGGGAAATTAGAGAATCGATTCCATTTACTATAGCACCAAGAACCATAAGATACCTGGGAATAAACCTAACTAAAGAGGTAAAGGATCTGGACTTGAGGAACTACAGAACACTCATGAAAGAAATTGAAGAAGACACAAAAAGATGGAAGACCATTCCATGCTCTTGGATCGGAATAATAAACATTGTTAAAATGTCGATACTACCTAGAGCAATCTATATTTTTAATGCCATTCCGATCAAAATTCCACCGGTATTCTTCAAAGAGCTGGAGCAAATAATCCTAAAATTTGTATGGAATCAGAAGAGACCCCGAATCACTAAGGAAATGTTGAAAAACAAAAATAAAGCTGGGGGCATCATGTTACCTGATTTCAAGCTTTATTACAAAGCTATGATCACCAAGACAGCATGGTACTGGCATAAAAACAGACACATATACCAGTGGAACAGAGTAGAGAGCCCAGATATGGACCCTCAACTCTATGGTCAATTAATCTTCGACAAAACAGGAAAAAATATACAGTGGAAAAAAGACAGTCTCTTCAATAAGTGGTGCTGGGAAAACTGAATATAGTTTCTAAAGGTTTAACTTAAGCAGAAATACACCACACAAACTATACATAATATCTAATTGTGTTCCATGTAATTTTCTTTTTTTTTAACTTCTTTTCAGCGTAACAGTATTCATTGTTTTTGTACCACACCCAGTGCTCCATGCAATTCCATGCCCTAATACCCACCACCTGGTTCCCCCAACCTCCCATCCCCGCCCACCGCCCCTTCAAAACCCTCAGATTGTTTTTCAGAGTCCATAGTCTATGGAACACATAGACTATTTTGCAACATTAACTGTTCTTCATACCAGATCATTTGCAGCACTGTGCAATGTCATGTCATTATCTGCCTTAAAAAAGACAATAGAAAGCCTCGTTTTTGACTTAACCTAATTACCATCCTCATTTTCTGTCCACTTGTACATCTTATCTCCTCAGATGAGTTGCCTCTATGTCCTGTGTTATAGACTAAAACATGTCCCGCCAAAATTCATATGTTTAAGCTCTAATCCCCAGTATCTCAGAATAACTGTATTTGGAGATAGGACCTTTAAGGAAGTGATTAAGGTAAAATGAGGTAAGACATTAGGGTAGACCCTAATATATCTGACTGATGCCCTTATATGAAGAGGAAGCTTAGATACACAGACACTTGGGGTACACACATAGAGAAAAGATGATGTGAGGACAGAGTGAAAAAATGTCCCTTTGTAAACCAAGAAGGAAGGTCTCAGAAGAACCCAAACCTGCTGACACTTTGATCTTGGGCTCCCAGCTTCCAGAACTCAGAAAATAATTTTATGCTGTTTAAGCTACCCAGTCAGTGGTATTTGGTTAGGGCAGCACTAGCAAACATTTGTCTCCCCCATTTTCTCTTCAGCCTTCTCTATTCAGATTTTTGCCCTCACTGTTCTTCCAGAACAGGGTACATATTAGGATATGACTCCATGTGGCACAGTTGATTACTCCTTCCTTCTTGGAAATCCTTTTCCAGTTGGCTTCTAGGACATCAAGCTCTCCTGGAGACTTCAGTGACTGTGCTTTCTCAGTTTTCATTCTGGGTTTTCCTCATCTCCCTGATCTTTTTTTCTTTTTTTTTTTAAAGATTTTATTTATTTATTTGACAGAGAGAGATCACAGTAGGAGAGAAGAAGGGAAGAGATCACAGAGAGAGAGGAAGGGAAGCAGGCCCCCGGCTGAGCAGTGAGCCGGATGTGGGACTCTATCCCAGGACCCTGAGATCATGACCTGAGCCGAAGGCAGCGGCTTAACCCCCTAAGCCACCCAGGCGCCCTCTCCCTGATCTTAAACAGTGCTCCACCCTGGTCCTCTATTCCTCTTTCCTTCCTGCTGTCATTGTCTAACACCTAGCATGTATTTATTGTTATCCTCTGATTCCCTCCACTGAAATGTGAGAGATTTTTTTCTCGTTTACCCACTGATATTTCATCAATAGCTAGAAGAATCCCTGGCACATACTAAGTAGGTTCAACAAAGGATTTTTTGAATAAATTGGGTAAAACCAATTGATGTAATTGGGGAAATGGCCTTTTATCTGGTCTAGAGCGTCCCTTTACTTATTATGTCATTGATGAACTTTTCTTGTGTTCCATGCTATTTGGAGAAAGTAGAGGTTTATTTTTATAGCACTTTAGTAAATAGTCTGGAGGTAAAGAGCATGGCTCGACTTGGACTCTATACTTTAAGTGGTTGTGATAACACAGATAAATTCTTTAAACTTTTGTGCCTTTTGCCTCAAATTTGAGCAAAAACTAATGATTGCTTTGTGCTACAGGGTTATCATGGAGATTAAAGGAAAGAACACATGTAGGGTACTTAAAACAGTGCTTGGCTGTTAAATTTTGTCATTATTAAACAATATTAAATTCTATCATAAATTCAATCAGAATTTCTATAGCAGAGCTGCAGTGCTGGAACTTTGGCTTCTATTCTTTTATCTTTACCAGCTGCTAGTGCAGAAATCTGTGTAACTGTGTTCCCATCTACCTCACACACTAATCAAAATCAACACTCTAATCAGCTACATAGGTATTAGGAAGCCTCAGTCCTAAGTGTTAATGGAACATTAACATTAACATTCTGGGTAGAAGAATGCTAACAGTAACTCCTGTTCAAGACCTCACATGTCCAAAGTACCTCTTAACAATTCTATGCAAAAAGACAATCTGGGATCCTCTTCAAATTTAAGAGTTATGAGTTAATGAAATACTTTTTTGTTATGGAAATATAAAATAACTAATCAGGCATATAGCATAAGAACTGTAATAATGTCTATCTCTGGTTGAAGAGGAGTGGTGGAGGTAGGAATGGGGCTGTGTTAAGCTCAGAACACAAAAAAGGACTTTAAAGAATACTTTATTTGCTGTACTCCTTGTTTGCTATAGAAAACAAAAGGTTAGTTCACAAACATGGGCCAGAGAGCTTGGAATATCTGTAGGAAAGAGGCTTCAGGATTCAACATACAGATGAGCGAATCCAAACACAAGGTGTTAACACATACAGGAAGCCTAACATTTGGCAGAGGTCTTTGAAGGGGGCGAATTTCTTTAGCAGCACCAATAATATGTTGTTGAAAATGCAGATTAAATGTTTGGAATAAGGAAAGACTGGACTTTTAAAATAAATTTTAAGAAGGAAATTGTGGACAAAAAGAAAATCAAATGTAAATCAGGGCAGAGTTAAAATAAGAAATGGTTTTGAAGTGACGGGGGGGGTGGGAGTTGGGGTACCAGTTGGTGGGTATTATAGAGGGCACGGATTGCATGGAGCACTGGGTGTGGTGAAAAAATAATGAATACTGTTTTTTCTGAAAATAAATAAATTAATTTTAAAAAATGAGAAATGGTTTAGTATGATAGAAACATAATGTTGAGTCAGGTTTTCAAAACATTTTTATTGAGAATGTGATTTTTACATTATTGCAGTTAACTGACCCTCCCCAAATGTTTAAACTAAGAGTAAATTACATTTTTTCTCTGCTGAATATTACAGGAGGGACTTTGGTCACTACAATGTGAAACTCTAACAAGGAGTGGTTAAAGTTCAGCATAGTAAGTGGTATAGTATAATATCTAAAAATGGGATTGAGTTCTGACAGACAAGTTCAAATTCCATCTCTGTGACTTATTAATTGGGTGACCTTGGACAGGTTAATTAATGTCTTTGAGCCCAAATTCTATTTTAAAGAATGTAGTGATAATAATATCTTCCTCACAAGTTGGTTGTACGGATTAAATGAAGTTATAGAAAGCATGCAACATTGTATATGCCTTATCATTAGTGTTTGGTGAGGATAGGTGATGATTGTTGAAAAGAGCAATCACTGAAAGTGCTTAGGAGAGAGTCTGGGAAGGAAGTTTTTAATATCAGAAAATGGACAAAACAAACTAAAATTCAGATAAAAAAATACTCATCAGGAATATTGATCTGAAACTCTCCATTTTGACGGGGTCTTTGCCTGGTTTTGGGATAATGTAATGCTGTCCTCATAGAGAGAGTCTGGAGTTTTCCTTATGTTTCTATTTTTTGAAACAGCTTCAGGAGAATAGGTATTATTTCTTTGAATGTTTGGTAAAATTCCCCAGGGAATCCATCAGATCCTGGACTCTTGTTTTTTGGGAGGTTTTTGATCTCTGGTTCGGTCTTGTTAGTGGTTGCTGGTCTATTCAGGTTGTCAGTTTCTACCTGTTTCAGTCTTGGAAGTTTATAGGTTTCCAGGAATGCATCCATTTCTTCCATATGGCTTAACTTATTGGTGTATACCTGTTGATAATAATTTTTGATGACTGTTTCCACTTCCTTGGTGTTAATCATGATCTCTTACCTTTCATTCCTAATTTTATTAATTTGGTTCCTTTCTCTTTTCTTTTGGATAAATGTGGCCAGTGGTTTATTGATCTTATTAATTCTTTCAATGAACCAGTTCTAGTTTTATTAATGAGTCCTACTGTGTTTCTGTTTCTAAGTCCTTGATCTCTGTTTTTTTTTTTTAATTTTTTATTTTTTATAAACATATATTTTTATCCCCAGGGGTACAGGTCTGTGAATCACCAGGTTTACACACTTCACAGCACTCACCAAAGCACATACCCTCCCCAATGTCCATAATTTCACCCCCTTCTCCCAAACCCCCTCCCCCCAGCAACCCTCAGTTTGTTTTGTGAGATTAAGAGTCACTTATGGTTTGTCTCCCTCCCAGTCCCATCTTGTTTCATTTATTCTTCTGATGCATGGGTTAGGCTTAAATTGTTGTTGATTCTCCAGTTCTCTAAAGTGTAAAGAGAGTTTGTGTATTTGGGATTTTTCTGGTTATTTTTGAGTGAGGCTTGGATGGCTATGTTTCCCCCTTAGGACTACCTTTGCCATATACCATATGTCTTGGACTGTTGTGTCTTCATTCTCACTGGTTTCCATGAATTTTTTAAGTTCTTCTTTGATTTTCTGGTTGATTCAAACATTCTTGAGCAGGAAGGTCTTTAGCTTCCAAGTGTTTGAATTTCTCCCAACTTGTTTCTTGTAATTGAGTTCCAGTTTCAAAGCACTGTGGTCTGAGAATATGCAGGGAATACTCTCAGTCTTGTGGTAACAGTTGAGACCTGACTTGTGACCCAGTATAGGGTCTATTCTGGAAAAAAGTTCTATGTGCATTCGAGAAGAATGTGTTTTCTGTTGTTTTAGGGTGGAATGTTCTGTATATATCTATGAGGTCCATCTGATCCATGTGTCTTTCAAAGCTCTTATTTCTTTGTTGATTTTCTGCTTAGATGATCTGGCTATTGCCGAGAGTGGAGTGTTAAGGTCTCCTACAATTAATATATTTTTATCAATATGTCTCTTTATTTTGATTAACAGTTTGTTTCTGTAGTTGTCTGCTGCCATGCTGGGGGGATAGATATTTCTAATTTTTAGATTTTCTTGTTGGATAGACCCTTTAAGAATGATATAGTGAAAAAAAGGCCCCCTGTATCTCTGACTACAGTCTTCAGCTTAAAATCTAAGCAGAGAGAGTCAATTATCATATGGTTTCACTTACTTATGGAACATAAGGAATAGCATGGAAGACATTAGGAGAAGGAAAAATGAAGGGGGAGAGTCAGAGGGGGAGATGAACCATGAGAGACTCTGGACTCCAAAAAACAAACTGAGGGTTTTAGAGTGGTTGGGGGTGGGCAGATGGGTTGGTTTGGTGATGGATATTAAGGAGGGCACATATTGAATTGAGCACTGTGTATTATATGCAGACAATGAATCTTGGAGCACTACATCAAAAACTAATGATATACTGTACGGTGACTAACATAACAATAACAACAGTAACAGCAACAATAATAAAAACAAAAAAACAAAAAGAACAAACAAACAAAATAGATAAACAAATACATCTCATTTCCTATATTGTATTGAAGGAAAAGGAGAATATCACAGCTTCAGAGGAGAGGATGTGTAGGGATATGTGTGACCTTCTTGTATACCTGGAATTTAACAATAAGGAAATGTAATCAGCATGGACCTGGGTCACTCGAGCATGCTTTGCTCTCATCAGTTGGTCAGCTAATGTCACAAGATCAGCAATAAACTCAATAAACTCTGAAAAGTTTGATTCTGGAACTTTATAAGTGAAACCATATGATAATTGACTCTCTCTGCTTGACTTATTTCACTCAGCTTAATCTCTTCCAATCCCATCCATGTTGATACAAAATTGGGTATTCATCCTTTGTGATGGAGGCATAATACTCCATAGTATATACAGACCACATATTCTTTATCCATTTGGGTTCTGAACTTTAGAATGCCACAATATTCTTTTACTGGAGTGAGTGTAATAACAGAAAAATTATCTTATTGGATTGTCAGTGATAGAAAAAAAATATGTATTAAAAAGTCCTATTGGGCTTTAAGATGGTTATTTCTGTTGTAGTGGTGCTTCACAGTTCAGTGGGGGGGGGGGGGGGCTAGCCAGATCTTATACTAGAAAGGATATGACAGTGATGTCCAAAAAACATGGTTGCTGCCCTTCTAAGTTTCCCTGTGCTATCCTTCAGGACTATGCTTGCCATGGAAATGTTATGTAAGTCTCTCCTTTTTCCTGAATTGTATATCAAAACCATTTATGAAATGGTGAAGATTTTTATCTATGTTACCATCATTCACATCAATAAAATATTTTTCTACTGATCCTCTCAAGCTCTAAAGCAAAGCTTGCTATTCCAAAATATGCCCTGACTCCTGAGATGATTACATTTTATGCTGGCTCATGGCATAAACTTTCAAACCTGCCAGCTGAGTTGTCAATGTAGTACAACTGATTCCTTGATTGATATAGAGTGTCTGAGATGTCTTTGTTCTCCTGGCTTCCCACTGGTTATCAGATTATAGTTAAGAAGAAGAGAAAAGAGTATAACAATCAGAACAACACTGGGGTCTCTAATGATATTAGAGGTTACCTTCTCTTTAAGAGAGCATTTGTTATTTTGAAGTGATTGGATCATCCAACTATGTCATGCTGGGCAATTCAGTTCAACTCTTTACTGGGGCTTTGGAAAGCTTTCTTCCTGATCCCAGAGTTCATCTCATTTTTGGCTGTAGGAAATCATGCCTTGAGAAATTAGATGTCTGGAACAATCTTTAATCTCAGTAGATGGCTTTTGTTATTGTTGTTGTTGAGTGCTGCCCAATTGTGGAAAAAAAATATCCACAATTTTCCTTACAATGCAGAGAAAGGAAGTTGTTATGTATTTATTTATTTTTGTTTTTTTAAAGGAAAATGCATAATACTGGCCTATTACTTGAAGAAAAGAGATAATACTTTATGCTTGTGCTGAGAAAGCTTCAGCTATTTTGCTTCCTTTTCTTTCAAAATGGAAGAAATTTGACACGTTGAGACATTATTTGGAAAGCATATAGGACATTTGGAATTGGCTTGCAGTCTGTAGATAGCCTATCAAAAGATTCAGAAATAAGCCTTGATTAATCAACCAATTTTCTTGTTTTGAAAACTTCTCTGAATCTATTATTATGTAAAACAAATAAAATTGGTTTTCTTTTCAAAGATGCTTCCTAATCTCCACTGTGCTTCAGAATTGCAACTTCCTATATGTATATACTGTTCTTACAGAAATGGAACTCTTTCTCCTCTCTACCCTCACCTCTTCTTTATGTTGCAATGGCCAGGTAAGTGTGACTGGGTTAAATGCTTTGTGTTTAAAATGTCTTTGCTTGGGTGCCTGAGTGACTCAGTTGGTTGAGCATCTGACACTTGATCTCAGCTCAGGTCTTGATCTCAGGGTTGTCAGTTTGAGTCCCATGTTGGGCTCCATGCTGGGTGTGGACCCTACTTTAAAAAAATAAAAAAAATGTCTTTCCTGAATCCCAGCTGTGGGCTTTTAATCTTAATGGAATAAATGCACCGATTTTACATGCTTGTTTTGTGCAACAGCTGCTTGTCAAAGGAGGTTGGAAGGTAGATGTAACCTCTAACAAGGAAAATTCAGACAAACCCATATCAAATTGTATTGAAATAGGTGGAAGCTGAGATCACCATAGAGAAAATGTGTAGTCTGTAATTCAAATAGCTAAGGCTGACTGTTTAAAACAAAAGTCAAAAAGCATTCTGCTTGGCAGTAAAAATTTTAGTTCTCCTTCCATCTTCTCAAACAGTTTCATGTTGTACTATTCAGCCCCACTGCACCAGACTTAGGGGATCCAGTCAGAGTTTGTAGATAATGCAGAACGCTAATGACATCGGAAAGCACTCTGCTTTCTTTCAAGCAGACTGTGAAGGCTATGACTTCTTTAGATACATCAGGCTGCTGTACTGGTCTGATTAGTCACAGTGGGAGCAGTGTCCAGCTAATCCTTGTGATCAATCACACCAACAGTACAAAAACCCATAGCTAGAATTTCATATCTTCTAGCTTGTAACCAAAGTTGCCCAGAGCTGGTGGGCACATGGGCTCTGACAGAGAATTATGGGTAGGAGAGTTGAGAGCTAGCACGTGGTTATTTCAGAACAGCAGCTCTGAGGATAGACAAGGGTAAGATATAAGATAAAGTGAGCTTAGAGAAAGAATATCTAACTCCCTTCCTGTGTGTGATTCTATTTTTCTGTTACTTCTTAGTCCACTCTTATGCATGTTCTATTTATTTATCCTGTTAACCCATCAGACTGTTGTCTTGCTCAATGCTGGCTCTATGCCTTGTTCATTTTTCTAGGATTTGGCTTATAGTAGACATTCAGTAAAAGGTGTCAGAGTTGATTGATCCTTTGTTTCAGTTCAATGCTTGCAAGGAGTGATAGTGTCTGTGTAGGCAGGAACAAAAGCAGATTTGGGGAAAGGGAGGGATTATGGGCTCAGTTCTAGAATACCTGTCATGATTTGCATGCAGATCAGTTCATGTAGCTCCAGTGAAATCATGTTCTCTATTTTAGCATTTATGCAGTCAGCCCTAGGAGGGCTACTTAGTCCATGGCCAAAAAAGGAGGGGGGAAAAGCTCGGAAAAGGTGGCAGTGTATGTCTCTGGAAGGCAAGCCTAGACTTGTGGTGGGAGTTAAAGAAATGCAGAATTACAAAAAAGAATCCCTCCCACGGATGTCTAAAAATGATGTTCCTAGCAGCTTTAGGTACCACAGTTGTGCAGGCAGAAAAGTATTTGATTAACTCACTGGCATTATCTCTGAGGTGTGGGTGTCTTGGAAATCTGCATGTACAATATTCTTTTCAGATAAGCTACTGGGCATTGTTGTACATATGCCGCATAGCTGCTCTTCAGCTCACTTTGTAGATGGTTAAAGTCATATACTTTAGGAATTGCCCCTCCCAAGGTTAAAATAGTTAATGGCTATTTCATGGTTTGCATTTAAGAACAAGATAGGATTTAAAGTTGACTTTAAATAGAATTTAAAGTTGACTTGAAATAGAATTTCTGAATGTACCACAATGGATAACACACACCACCCCATCCCTTCATTCTCTGTATATTGCTTTCTCCTGAATGTTTTTAGATAGTTCTTCTGCATCTGCATTTTCCCTGTATTTAGGTATACGGTGAATCAGATTTGGTTCATTTAGGTGGCAGAGTTAGTCATAATGCGCCACATACAGAAGGATCTCAGAATAATGGGATGAAGATGTAGTTTACTCAGTACCCCACCTATTCTGTTCCCTTCCCACTCCTGAGTCAGACACTCTTTAACTGGGTGATTCTTGTGATTAGAGAAGAAAGTTTTCTGCCTAACACTTAAGAAGGCCAGACAACAGACCCAAGTTCCCAAACTTCTAGGTATTCCTGTGACCTTACTTGAGTCCATTGATTTATTAGTTATTCAGTTTCTTCATCTGATTTAGAAGTAAGATTGATTGATACTTTCAGTTCACAGGAATACTTAATAGGTTTATTTCTTTGTCAAATTTCAGTTAACTGGTAATGGGTACCAGGAGCAAGTTGTTGATAATGACTCTGAAACTGAGTGTTGATTCATAGAAAATTATGCTTTAATCCAGGGGTTAGTTGGTTTTTTTGTTTGTTTGTTTGGGTTTTTTTTTTTCCTTGCATAGAGTCAGGTAGTAAATATTTTAAGCTTTTCAGGCTACATGATCTCCATTGCTACTTCCTAACCCTGCTATTGCAGCCCTAAAGCAGCCAAGAGAATATATAAACTAATGGCTGTAGCTATGTTCTTTTTTTTTTTTTTTAAAGATTTCCTCTATTATTTGAGAGAGAGAGAGCATGAGAGGAGAGAGGTCAACAGGAGAAGCAGACTCCCTGTAAAGCAGGAAGCTTGATGTAGGACTCGATCCCAAGACCCTAGGATCATGACCTGAGCCAAAGGCAGTTGCCTAAACAACTGAGCCACCCAGGGGCCCTGGATATAGCAATGTTCTGATGAAACTTTTTTTTTTTACATAAACAGGTGGCAGGATATGGCCCAATTCAAGGCCACAGTTGGCTGACCCCTGCAATTAGCAATGTCTTTGGTGGACAGAGGGAGATTGGTGACACAGATGCCATATATTTCCATACCTCATATTAAGAGTTACAGCATCCAAGCCTTTTTACTTTTATAGTCTCATTGTTTCTTCCCAACAAACATGAGGCAGCTCAGCAGCATGTATTTTTAGAATAGTGGTGTATTCTGGCTAAGAGCAGAGGCTTTGGAGAGCAAGCAATGTGAGGATACAGCTCAATACTTATAAGCTATAGGAGCTTGGGCAGACTGTTTTCCTCAAAGCGCCCCAGTCACCTAGTTTGTTAATAGAGCATAATAATAGTATCTACCTCAATATAAAGGATCCTTCAATAGATGCTCATGGTAAATTATTTTTATCTTTCATGTTCTTACCTATAAACTGGGACTAACTTCGTGGTACTTATAAGTATTAAATGATGTAGCATGTGTAAAACTTAAAGCATAATGCCTTGTAGATAGGAATGCTTAATAAATGTTAACTAGCATTCATATTTTCATTTTATCAAAAAAGGAAGTTTAAAATGATCAAATAGTTTTGCCAAAGCTTTTTAGTGAATAACAGCAGATATGGGATTGAAACCTAGTTCTTTGGATACCAGAGATCATAGTATCCACTAAAAATGAACAAATATGTGTTAAAACTTTCTGAAAAGGAACAAAGTAAAATTCAAATGGTAATATTTTTCATTAGAAGTGGTAGGATATAGACCCTAACTTTCCATTACTCTGACTGATTGGTTTTTAGTCATATATTTCTCTATATAATTCCCTAATTTGAGGTGTATTTTCTTTATATGCTAGTCAGGAGAAACTTGTCCCTAAGAATAGAACACAGATTTTAGAACTTTTAGGGAGAGGAGATTTAATATTGCCTTTTTCTCCTAGATGTGTTTCATCCTTTATGAAACAGACCTTACTGCCCTAAGTGCCCAAATTTTATTCTATATTGGTATCACAATCTTGACCTCCTCTGAGTGAAGAAGGTAGTAGACATACAAACCAAAGTCGGATTTGGCTAGAGAGCTCTGAGTTGTGTGCTTCTGTGGCTCAAAAAGATGATCTGGGCCAATTAGACTAATTTCCATCCCCCTTCACTCTGCCATGGAGAATGGCAGAGCAGTGAAGTTCCATGGACAAGAGATGACACTTGGAAAGTTATGAAAAGGAAAGAGATATTCAGCAAGAGCAGAAGGGGAAATGCTTTATAGGTAGAAAGCACAGATTAAGCAAAGATGAGTTGACTGGAAAGGGGAGAGAGATCCTAAAGAACTGCCAGGAAGCTTTTGAGACTGTTGCCTGGTAACCACCTAGCTCAGTTTGGTAGCTGTAGCTGAATCATTCAAGTAACTCTCACTTGCCTGATTTCTTTCTCCGCCCCCGTAAGGGTGAACACTTGGAGTGGAATCTAATTCTAAAGCAGCAGCTGATACAGACACCAGTGATGCGAAGTAAATTATCTCAGGGGCATCTCTTCTTAAGTCACGGGGTAAGTTCTTGCCTTCTCTCCTAGGAACAACCAGACACTCCCTCACCCATGCTTAAGCTGGCCCCGGAACTTGACTGACACTCACTTTGTAAATGTTTCCATGAATAATACCTAACTTAAGAAGAAGACATCACATTTAAAACTGAAGGAGGATGAGGAGGAAAAGACCCATGGGAAGGTGCAGATGAGCATTTTCATTTATTTTTTAAAAATGTAAATACTTGTAAAAGATGGCACTTCTGACACTGACTAGCAATGGAGAAAGAAATTTGTCAAGCTCCCATGTGTTTTCTCGATGATACTTCTCCTCCCTCAGTGAATAAATTGATAAAATATCAAGAGCTGTTCTGGAGATAATAAGCCCACGAGAACTTCCAGCATATGTACACTGCAGCAGTGATTGTGTCTATTTGAGGGTAGCCCAGAGAAGCTCCTACTCACCTGCAGAGAAGGGCAGAGATTCTGGTCATGACTCACAAGGGGTGGCCTGAAGAAGGAGGGGGAAGACCAGCATAGTCATCTCAGGCTTGAGTGGGCCTTGTGTGCTCTTGTAAGCCCAGGGAGTGGGGGGAAGTTATCTCCCCCCACCTGCCTCCATTTGCTTTTCACTTCTCTTTTCCTCTATCTCCTTTCAACCCCTCGGCCCCTCCCACCCCCCACCCGTCCCACGTCCCCACCCCTCCCATTCCCCACCCCCCACCCCACCAACATGTGCACACGTTGGAGGAAAGAGGCTATTTCTGGTGTGCTAAAAAAGACAGAAATCACACCCAGATACAAAAAAGCTAGGAGAGGATACTGCTGGCAGACTACATTTTTGTATAGCTAAGGACCCTTCAGAAGGAAGAGACCCGTAGATAACATTTGGTCTTCCCATTTGACTGATTTGTTTTACTTCAATGGTTAAAACTCTTTTGAACTTCTGTTATTAGCACCTCACATGAGAGTTTCAGAAAGAACAACAGAGTGGTTCCATCAAACAGAATTCCTTTTCTACAATGCACTTGAATGTTTAGTGTGTATTTCTTTAACTTCCAAGAATGGCCTTACACAGCTAATACCTGGGGGTCTGGTCATGTTTTGTTTTTTAAAAATTCATGTATTGGGGAGGAAATGAGTCACACTTGATTAAGGGGTTGATACCACCTACTCATGCAAATTGTGTGTGCAGATGGGGGCAGGATGCGGCAGTATGCCATAGGGTGGGCAATGTAACTTTCCTTGAATCTTGAGTTCTCCCTTTGCAGATTACAGTTTTGGCATCTCAATCCCTGAGCTTTTGGGTCTGTAGTTAACACTGCAGAGAAATGACATGTCCGTGCGTGTGTGTGTGTGTGTGTGTGTGCGTGCGCGCACGTGCTCATGCCAAATCTCTGTGTCTTCACAAAATGTCAAACTGTTATATTTATGTGATCCTTATTGCCTCTGTGGAAGAGACTGTTTGAATACCAAATCAGACTGCCAGCACAAATTATGGTAATAACAATAATGGTTATTTATTATTTGTTTTGTGCTTGGCAGTGTGCTAGGTGCATCTCCTCATTTAATCTTCCAAATATTCCATGAGTAGATATTTATAACTTCTACTATAATAATCTCAGGGAGGTTAAGTGAGTAAACTCAACCTCAGATCTGCTTATTTCTAAAATTTGTGCTGTTTTACAGCTTCCCTGCTCTTATTTTAGAGTTGTACTGTGAAACCCACTGTCTTTTAAAAACATTCCTATAAAATGTAAGAATATTTTATTTATAGTGTATGACAAAGCCAGAAATTTAAAATGCTTCAATATCTATACTACTCACTTTAGCATATAATTTTATATTTTCACAATTTGTTCTGTGTTTTCTTTCTTTCTATTTCTTTCTTTCTTTCTTTCTTTGGTTGTTATTTTATGAAGACCAGTCCTTGAGGGCATATTGTTTTTTTAATACTTTTTTTTTTCTGCATTTTCCTCTGGGTTGAACATAAGATAAGAAATCCAATTACAGCAAGGACAAGGGAACAGACAAGACATTAACATGTGTGTGCCCAACACAGGGTGACATGTTTTCATACGGTTCCTGTGGAATCACATTTTATGTGAAGACTAGATTCTTAAAGTCAGCACACGTGATTATTTGTTCATTTTTTCCCAGCATTAAGTTGCCTTTCTTCAGAGCCCCTCAATTCTCAGCCATGTAGAATTTGAATGGGATTGGTCTCATCACAGCTCCAGAGTGGGTCCTACTGAATTAATGAATTCCATCTCCTTGGCTATAGTTATTGATTCAGAGATGTCATATGATCCAAGCAAAAGCAACCAACATGCAGTTCCTGGGACTTTAATCTGAACTTTAAGAAAAGGCCAATTATTTTTTCTGTAGCCGTAGAGCCTTTGTGGACCAAGAAGGAAGGATCTTTATATGAAACCAGCCAACTCTGAAAATGCAGAGCTCAGGTGAGAAAGACCTGTGTCTCAGGAATATTGTTTAGTCCTGAATCAGTCAGTCCTGAGTCAGACTAGGAGCCAATAGATTTTCTTATTGCATAAGGATTTTAATTGATTTTTCTATTCCTTATAACATGAGTCCACCTAATTCTCCAGGAAAGGTTAAAGAAAACAAAACAAAACACTAATTTCTCAAACTAAGACTACTACAACTAGTTTTTGTTATTGTTCATTATCATGGAGAAAATTGCTGTATTTTGATTTGTATAGATGATAAGGTGACTTTCATTTAAAGGCCATGCTAGGAAAAATACATATTTCTTACAGTTCTGAAAATGGAAATGTCTGAGATCCAGGGTGCCACTTTGGTCAGGTCCTGGTGAGGACCCTCTTCTAGGTTTCCTCACATGGTGGAAAGAGAGAGCTCAGGTCTCTTTATCCCCTTATAAGGGCTCTAATCTTACTATGGGGGCTTCATCTCCTTGACTTCATCTAAACCTAATTACCTCTCCAAAGACCTTGCCTTTATATACAAACATATTGGAGATTAAGACTTCAGCATATGAGAAGGAAAAAAAAAGACTTCAACATATGAATTTAGCATGGTTGGGCAGGGGTGGGGAGACAAACATTCTAATCATAGAAATTATCTGCATTGTTTCAAATTACTTCTCCCCTTAATGTGCCAAGTATGTGTATTTGAAATTGCATATGAAAAATAAATATATCTACATTATGACTCCATGGAATTATCTAACCTTGTCTTCACAGCATCACTTTAAGGAAAGAGTCAGTATTTCAGTATTCTATATATGAGGACATTGAGACTCAAGGAAATTTTAGGGCTTTCTTTCAGCTTTATAAAGACAGTAACAAAAGCCAGGATTTATAACCAGGCCTATCAGACACAAACTACATGACACAGGAGATCAATAAATTCTTTTTTGATTGCTTAAAAATCTTATTGGGCTTCAATTCAATGAAAGCTATAAATATGGTAGCAAATTGCTACCACTCAGGAATCAATGAGCCTATTTAATAATGTGATAGTTAGATGTCTTTGCCTATCTCCTTGATTGAATTTTTTTCCCACTATAGTTTTAGAACCTTGGCTATCTCTAAATTACAGGGTACATGGGGAATGTGTAATGGCATGCCCCTCAAGTAGATTTGTTTGGCTAAAGCCTGATCATTTCTTATGAAGCAAGGAAGTCACAAAATATATGTCAGGAAATAGTTACTGGAATTAGGAAAGAATATTATAATTACTAAGAGGTTAAAAAAAAAAAAAAAAAAGACTAGAAGTGGAAGGCATTTCGTCATTAACATAAGGAAAATCATGGTGGTCTTTTGCTCCATCCAGAAATGCTATAGATGATCTGAGCAGAAGAATGTATTTCAGACTTTTGAGACCAAATGTTTTTATCTTCAAGACTGTGCATTTTCTTTTGGGTGTGAGAATATAATAGCGAGAGAAGAGCCAGATTCTGATCCTATCTCTTAGAGACTTGCCCTAAGTAGAGTTTCTTTTCACACTTCCCTTATTGGCAGAATGAAAAGAAGGAACTAACATTTTTTGAAGGCCTATACTGTACCAGTCTCTTTTAGTTGGTGACATTATTTAAATTAATCACTTCAAGATCTCTTTGAGATAGACTTTCATTTTAGAAACAGACAAAAATTTGGAAATTTTGAGAGTTTCTCCAAAGTTAATATGACATATTAGAAAAGCTAAGGTCCCCAATTCTCAAATTCAGAGCAGAATCCACCAGACCACATGGGTTTGAAAGTCTCCCAATTATCAGAAGTGGTCTTCACACAGATGTCTAAAGCTTTTTCCAAATCTAAACCTTGATGATCAGAGAAGTTTTCAGTTTGTTTGTTTTTTAGCTAGAGATATTAGTTCTCTATGCTTTCCTTTGAATTTCTTTGCTAAACTGGGACTTTATCCTTTTTATTCCCTGGTTTTGCATATACTCTATAGCCTAACGATTGCATGGCAATATGCATTGAAGAAGGAGGGGGCAAAAAGAGCATTCTGAGGTTATGTAGTGTCAGGCAGACGTGGGTCTCTTCACTGGGTCTTTTTACTTCGCATTGTGGTATCTTGGAAGGTTATCCAACCACTGTGAATCTTCCTTTTTGTCTGAACTATAAAATGGAGATAATGACCTTTCATAAGACTGTTAATAAGAATTAAACTTTATATGTAAATCACCTTACATAGTTTTATTTCAATCCTCCACCCATCCTCCTTATGTGGTATGTGGTATAAAAAAGTAGGAATCAAGTTAACATTAGACAAATGCTCTGATTGTCCAATATGTTCCAGCAGATATACTTTATCCTGGATCACCATCCCTGTATAGTGTCATTCAGTATTCTGTTGTCCCTTAATGCTTTCAACAGTGTGTTGGCTTCAGTTTCTAGTGATTCTCCATCTTGACTATGTATCAGAATAGTTGATGGAATTTTTTAAAACCCACATATATAAGTTCAACTCTAACCAAAATACTTTTATTTGAAGGCTTTTTCAAAAATACAGCCTTTCATGAAGTATTTTGAGAAGGGAGAGGTAGAAAGTAGCATGGAAAAAAGCTAACTCGTCTGCTCCATAGTTCACTCCAAGTAGGACCATTTCTTTTTTCTTTTTTTTTTTTTAAATGTTCATTTAAATGATATATTTGAAGCAGAAAGTTCTGTCACAGGACAGGCATTTGCCTTTGCATTTCCCACACAAATCTTGATATCACCTTTTAGGGTCAACGTGGTGGAATTTCACGGTGCAGGAGCATCTAGTCTGTTTACAACTTTGACAGGTGATATCCTCCACTTGGTAAGTGTTGTAAGACTTCTGACAAATTCTGCAGAACTGCTTGAAGTAAACCTTGTTGATGCCCTGCGCATACCACCAGAGGTTGGTGCGGTTTAGTAAGGAGGCTTAGAGGTCAGGGGAGAAGCCTAGTAATGTGCACCATTTATAAGCTCTATGGAAAATTCTGCTGCTCATGGCAGGTTGGGAATTATTACAGTTTGGGCCACATGCTATAGAATGGCAAAGTAGACCACTCTTGGAGACAGATGGTAAGGTTGGATTCCTAAAAGTTGAATATGCTAAACCCTTCTTAATCCCCATAGCTTTTTTCTTTAAAAAGTAGTCTTTAAATTATCTGCATCAGTAATACTTGGTGTTCTGGTAAGTGTGGCTACCTAGGCCTGACCCAGATTACAGTCCTTGTTTTGGGGTCTCCAGGAATCTGTATTTAACAAATTTTGCAAGTGATTCTTCTGTGCCCTGACATTTAAGAATGATTTCCAGAGACATTTCAGACTAGAGATATATTGAAGACAGATCTGAGAATAAGGCACAGACCTGAAGGTGTTTCCTTTGGGAATTGAGTGTGCTGATTTCTTTAAGCATAATGTCTTTTGACTTGTGAACTGAATCTATACTTGTTTCTTAAGTTAATTGACTTTTTTATACACTTAGATTTGACTGACTCTTCTTTTTTCTTATCCTTCCTTAAGTCCACTGTGGAATTTCAGGTATGCCAAGGTCTTGAAGAGAACCAAGCTCACTTTAGATCCACTTCAGAATTAATATTTAAATTTTTGGTGTCTCCTTAGAAAATCTGACTTACTTAGTATAGGTTCTATTTAGGGTAGAGGCAAAATAATAGGTGTTCTTTGAATTCCTCAACTTTGTGTTACTTTGAGTGAATCCAGTAAAGGATAAAATATCACTTGTTTTTAGAAGTCAGAAGGAAAACTACTTGGCAAGGCATGTAATTCAATGTCCTAATTTTTGATAGTCTATCTAGGAAAATGTTGTACTGCATTGCTTCGGGTTGCCAGTCTCTTACAAAGGAAAGCAAAGTGGTTTTGTTTCTGCTTTTGTTTTTGTTTTTGTAACTAAGGATTTTTAGTGTGCACTCAGATATGAAGACTTGAAAGTACTTGGATCTTTTGGTAGAAATGCTGGAGCTGTGCTTACTCCCTCTATGTCTACACCAATCAAATGCAGTTTTGTCAGAGTTGCTTTAATTTAGTTCCTAACTAATCATGACTTCTGTTGAGATGTGGTCATATGGACAGGCCTTGGAAATAAAATAATGACAGTGGTTCTAGAGGTTTTCTTCTTTAATATTTTTTAAATATGTCCTGATTAAAATGAATTAAGCGTCAGCTAATTTAACAACCCTTCCAATAAAGTCATCAGACCTCTAAAGACAGGAAAACAAAATTGCTTCTACACGCATGTATGAAGCTTCAGGTTTTTAGTATTCTGTAGCTTATCTGTTGAGGTTTTTGGCAACCCTTCTGTGGAATGCCTTCCTTCTTTAGTGTTAGGAAGAAGGGATCAAGAAGAAAAACAATTGCCTTTTAATTTCATTAATTGTTTTAATACAATTAATTTTTGTATGGTTTTTAGATTCTATTTTCATCATAAAGGTAAGAAATACTATTTCTTACTATTCATTTAGGACAGAGTGGTCTACAATTTTCTCTAATGTAACAAGAGTCCAGAAGCATTTTGAGGGAAACTGCTTTATCTAGATGTTGACGTTATCACCAGTATTTTTTGTTCATATCCTTTTGATTTGCTTGTTTATGTCATAATAATCCCAAGGTGGGAGAAAAAGTCTAGGATTCTCCTAATCCCAAGTCTAATGTCCATCTCATTACATTGCATTGTATGGTCGTCAACCTCTTGCATATTTCCTTACTGTTTTGCATTTAGATTTCATACATATTAACCACAATTACATCTCTTAAAATACATTAATTCCCCAGGGTGGGAAATTTTGTTGTCTAAAAGAAATGAACAGACCATGTTATTTATTTTTTTTTAAAGATTTTATTTATTTATTTGACAGAGAGAGATCACAAGTAGGCAGAGAGGCAGGCAGAGAGAGAGAGGGAAGCAGGCTCCCTGCTGAGCAGAGAGCCCGACGCGGGACTTGATCCCAGGACCCTGAGATCATGACCCGAGCCGAAGGCAGCGGCTTAACCCACTGAGCCACCCAGGTGCCCCATGTTATTAAAAGACATAAAAACATCTTGTAATTTGGAAGTAAGGATTCACATGGTGTTGGACAACTCACTATGATGGATTTTCTGAAAGGAAAAGAGAGAGAGAGAGTATTTAAATTCAGGAAATTTTATTTAACAGGATAAATTCCAGAACATGTATCTGAGGTCCTCCTTCATCAAACTGCTTCCTACTTTTCTAGTTCATTCCTGTAAATCATCATCTTACACTAAATATTTCAACAACACTAAACTGTTTAAATTTTCTAGACACACTATGCTGGAAAGAAATAACAGGTGGTTTACTAGAAACTAGGAGCTGGGATTGTCATGTAATCATGGTATAGGTTGCGAGGTGGGACCTGAGGCCACACAGATGCTGTTCCATCAGGGCTAAACCAGGGAAAGCAAAGCTGCTGCTGGAAATGACAACACCCAGAGTGTGAGAAATGTAAATATCCTAGCTTTTCTCTCTTCCTGCCCTCGTTCTTTTACCACTGGCTCCTAATGACCAAACTAATTGGATGTCAACTGGCAAGGGAGCCCAGGAAATATAGTTGCCTGAGATACAAGGCTGAACAGAGAGGGTGTAGGAAATGGATCTTAGAGCAAACGTGCCTGTGAATTTTACAACTTGTTTTAAGTTGAACTTACCAAGAAGTACTCTAAAACAAGGACTTGAATTCAAGTAGTTTATTTTAAAATTGAATCCAGGATACACAGGAACAGAAGTGGGAAAAAGACATCTAGAAAGTAAGGGAGTTGATGAAAGGAGCATTATGAAGCATGTTATCATTGTGGGCAGCTGAGGCTCAATCATGTTGGGAACTTCTGAGAAACTGCTTGGAAATGAGGAAGCTGGGGTATGTGAGTACCAACTCTCTTCTCTTATTGGTTGAGAACTACTCCAGGGAGGGGATTGTCCATTCTCTTGGTGCCACTTCCAGCCTGCACTGATAAAGTCTGAACATACTTAGAGAAAGTTAATAAAGAAAGTACACACTTAGGGGGAGGAGTCAAGATGGCGGAGAAGTAGCAGGCTGAGACTACTTCAGCTAGCAGGCGATCAGCTAGATAGCTTATCTAAAGATTGCAAACACCTGAAAATCCATCGGCAGATCGAAGAGAAGAAGAACAGCAATTCTGGAAACAGAAAAACAACCACTTTCTGAAAGGTAGAACCGGCGGAGAAGTGAATCCAAAGGGACGGGAAGATAGACCCCGAGGGGAGGGGCCGGCTCCCGGCAAGCGGCGGAGCAATGGCGCACAAAATCAGGACTTTTAAAAGTCTCTTCCGCTGAGGGAAGCCCACACGGGGTCAGCGTGGCCTCAGGTCCCGCAGGGTCACAGAAGGATTGGGATGTCTGAGTGTTGCAAAGCTTGCGGGTATTGGAACGGGAAAGCCGGCTACAGAGACAGAGCCGAGAGTAAGCTCACAGCTCGGTGTTACCTTGAACCAGCCGCAGGCTCGGTGAGCTCGGAGCACGGCTGGAGGTCAGGCAGACGGGAGTAACTGGGCACTGTTCTCTGAGGGCGCACTGAGGAGTGGGGCCCTGGGCTCTCGGCTCCTCCGGGCCGGAGACCAGGAGGCCGCCATTTGTATTCCCATCCTCCGGAACTCTACAGAAAGTGCTCAGGGAACAAAAGCTCCTGAAAGTAAACCTGAGTGGATTACTCACCCTGGCCCCTGATAAGGGTGGTGCAATTCCGCCTGGGGCAAAGACACTTGAGAATCACTACAACAGGCCCCTCCCCCAGAAGATCAACAAGAAATCCAGCCAAGACCAAGTTCACCTACCAAGGAGTGCGGTTTCAATACCAAGGAGAGCAGCAGAATTCCAGAGGAGGAGAAAGCAAAGCACAGAACTCATGGCTTTTTCCCTGTGATTTTTTTTACTCTTGCAGTTAATTTAATTTTTTTCTTTTTCATTTTTTGTTTTTTTTCTCACCTTCTGGTTAAATTTTTTTTTAACTTTTACCTTTTTCTTTTTTAACGTTTTTAAACTAGTTTATCTAATATATATATTTTTTCTTTTTTATATTTTTCTTGTTTGTTTTCTTTTTTTAATTCTTTTCTTTTCTTTTTTCTTTTTTTTTTCTTTCTTCCTTTTTCAAACTCTTTTTATCCCCTTTCTACCCCCTCATGATTTGGGATCTCTTCTAATTTGGTTAAAGCATATTTTCCTGGGGTTGTTGCCACCCTTTTAGTATTTTACTTGCTCCTTCATATACTCTTATCTGGACAAAATGACAAGACGGAAAAATTCAACACAAAAAAAGAACAAGAGGCAGTACCGAAGGTTAGGGACCTAATCAATACAGACATTGGTAATATGTCAGATCTAGAGTTCAGAATGACAATTCTTAATGTTCTAGCCGGGCTCGAAAAAGGCATGGAAGATATTAGAGAAACCCTCTCGAAAGATATAAAAGCCCTTTCTGGAGAAATAAAAGAACTAAAATCTAACCAAGTTGAAATCAAAAAAGCTATTAATGAGGTGCAATAAAAAATGGAGGCTCTCACTGCTAGGATAAATGAGACAGAAGAAAGAATTAGTGATATAGAAGACCAAATGATAGAGAATAAAGAAGCTGAGCAAAAGAGGGACAAACAGCTACTGGACCATGAGGGGAATTCGAGAGATAAGTGACACCATAAGACGAAACAACATTAGAATAATTAGGATTCCAGAAGAAGAAGAAAGAGAGAGGGGAGCAGAAGATATACTGGAGAGAATTATTGGGGAGAATTTCCCCAATATGGCAAAGGGAATGACCATCAAAATTTAGGAGGTTCAGAGAATGCCCCTCAAAATCAATAAGAATAGGCCCACACCCCGTCACGTAATAGTAAAATTTACAAGTCTCAGTGACAAAGAGAAAATCCTGAAAGCAGCCCGGGAAAAGAAGTCTGTAACATACAATGGTAAAAACATTAGATTGGCAGCTGACTTATCCACAGAGACCTGGCAGGCCAGAAAGAGCTGGCATGATATTTTCAGAGCACTAAACGAGAAAAACACGCAGCCAAGAATACTATATCCAGCTAGGCTATCATTGCAAATAGAAGGAGAGATTAAAAGCTTCCAGGACAAACAAAAACTGAAAGAATTTGCAAATACCAAACCAGCTCTACAGGAAATATTGAAAGGGGTCCTCTAAGCTAAGAGAGAGCCTACAAGTGGTAGATCAGAAAGGAACAGAGACCATATACAGTAACAGTCACCTTACAGGCAATACAATGGCACTAAATTCATATCTCTCAATAGTTACCCTGAATGTTAATGGGCTACATGCCCCTGTCAAAAGACACAGGGTATCAGAATGGATAAAAAAACAAAACCCATCTATATGTTGCCTCCAAGAAACTCATTTTAAGCCCGAAGACACCTCCAGATTTAAAGTGCGGGGGTGGAAAAGAATTTACCATGCTAATGGACATCAGAAGAAAGCAGGAGTGGCAATCCTTATATCAGATCAATTAGATTTTAAGCCAAAGACTATAATAAGAGATGAGGAAGGACACTATATCATACTCAAAGGGTCTGTCCAACAAGAAGATCTAACAATTTTAAATATCTATGCCCCCAACGTGGGAGCAGCCAACTATATAAACCAATTAATAACAAAATCAAAGAAACACATCAACAATAATACAATAATAGTAGGGGACTTTAACACTCCCCTCACTGAAATGGACAGATCATCCAAGCAAAAGATCAGCAAGGAAATAAAGGCCTTAAATGACACACTGGACCAGATGGACATCACAGATATATTCAGAACATTTCATCCCAAAGCAACAGAATACACATTCTTCTCTAGTGCACATGGAACATTCTCCAGAATAGATCACATCCTCGGTCCTAAATCAGGACTCAACCGGTATCAAAAGATTGGGATCATTCCCTGCATATTTTCAGACCACAATGCTCTAAAGCTAGAACTCAACCACAAAATGAAGTTTGGAAAGAACCCAAATACATGGAGACTACACAGTATCCTTCTAAAGAATGAATGGATCAACCGGGAAGTTAAAGAAGAATTGGAAAAAATCATGGAAACAAATGATAATGAAAATACAATGTTTCAAAATCTGTGGGACACAACAAAGGCAGTCCTGAGAGGAAAATATATAGCGGTACAAGCCTTTCTCAAGAAACAAGAAAGGTCTCAGGTACACAACCTAACCCTACACCTAAAGGAGCTGGAGAAAGGACAAGAAAGAAACCCTAAGCCCAGCAAGAGAAGAGAAATCATAAAGATCAGAGCAGAAATCAATGAAATAGAAACCAAAAAAACAATAGAACAAATCAACGAAAGTAGGAGCTGGTTCTTTGAAAGAATTAATAAAATTGATAAACCCCTGGCCAGACTTACCAAAAAGAAAAGAGAAAGGACCCAAATAAATAAAATCATGAATGAAAGAGGAGAGATCACAACTAACACCAAAGAAATACAAACTATTATAAGAACATACTATGAGCAACTCTACACCAACAAATTTGACAATCTGGAAGAAATGGATGCATTCCTAGAAACATATAAACTACCACAACTGAACCAGGAAGAAATAGAAAGCCTGAACAGACCCATAACCAGTAAGGAGATTGAAACAGTCATTAAAAATCTCCAAACAAACAAAAGCCCAGGGCCAGACGGCTTCCCGGGGGAATTCTACCAAACATTTAAAGAAGAACTAATTCCTATTCTCCTAAAACTGTTCCAAAAAATAGAAATGAAAGGAAAACTTCCAAACTCATTTTATCAGGCCAGCATCACCTTGATCCCCAAACCAGACAAGGATCCCACCAAAAAAGAGAGCTATAGACCAATATCCTTGATGAACACAGATGCGAAAATACTCAACAAAATATTAGCCAATATGATTCAACAGTACATTAAAAGGATTATTCACCACGACCAAGTGGGATTTATTCCAGGGCTGCAAGGTTGGTTCAACATCCACAAATCAGTCAATGTGATACAACACATCAATAAAAGAAAGAACAAGAACCATATGATACTCTCAATAGATGCTGAAAAAGCATTTGACAAAGTACAGCATCCCTTCCTGATCAAAACTCTTCAAAGTGTAGGGACAGAGGGCACATACCTCAATATCATCAAAGCCATCTATGAAAAACCCACCGCAAATATCATTCTCAATGGAGAAAAACTGAAAGCTTTTCCGCTAAGGTCAGGAACACGGCAGGGATGTCCATTATCACCACTGCTATTCAACATCGTACTAGAGGTCCTAGCCTCAGCAATCAGACAACAAAAGGAAATTAAAGGCATCCAAATCGGCAAAGAAGAAGTCAAATTATCACTCTTTGCAGATGATATGATACTATATGTGGAAAACCTAAAAGACTCCACTCCAAATCTGCTAGAACTTATACAGGAATTCAGTGAAGTGTCAGGATATAAAATCAATGCACAGAAATCAGTTGCATTTCTCTACACCAACAGCAAGACAGAAGAAAGGGAAATTAAGGAGTCAATCCCATTTACAATTGCACCCAAAACCATAAGATACCTAGGAATAAACCTAACCAAAGAGGCACAGTATCTATAGTCAGAAAACTATAAAGTACTCATCAAAGAAATTGAGGAAGACACAAAGAAATGGAAAAATGTTCCATGCTCCTGGATTGCAAGAAAGTCACAGGCGCTTGCATTAAGACCTTTTCAGCAAGTTAAGGAATAGTAAGTGTCAAGGGGCAATGACAGCACCTCCTCTACATTCCCAAGACTGAATTAGGGGCTTCTCTTCTATGTATTTTTTGTACTTTCTTCATATGTCTGTCATTGTGTTTATTACATTTCAGCTTTTGCTCATTAAACCAGAAGCTACTTCTTATTCTTCATCTAGTCCTCACCATTCAGCCACAGAAGTCCTTAATATATATGAATTGAATTTATATTTCTTAAGCCAATCAGACCTAACTCTTCCCTTTTTAATCACAAATAATTTGAAATACCTCATTTACTGTCCTGGAATTTAAATAATATAACCTGCCTACACAAATTAAAACAAAATAATTTATATTATGTCTTAACTCTGATATAAAGCAAATATAAGGAACAAATTTATAATAAAATACTATGCATATCTTTATGTAAAAAATAAGACACGAATATACTTAGAAGGCATAGTAAATGCTTAGATACTTGTACTTACGAAAAAATACATTTAACTTTAAAAAAAGAAAACAATAATCTGAATATCATTTATTTTTTAAAATCGTTATTAATTAAAATACAGACTAATACATAGACTCCGTGTATATATATATGCACAGACTTAGTGAAAATGAAATAATTAAAAATACAGGATGATGCAGAAACATTGTATTGGCAACTTAAATTTCATAACATTATTTTAACTTATAACATGCTTTTCCAAAGGAGTGAACAAATCTTCATAGATTTACTAAGAAAGTATTTTTTGTTGATTAACATAATGACATTTCTGAAAAATTCTATGTAATCAAAACAACAAACATGCATATGTGTATTTATATGAAAAATAGAGTTAAAATCTGGGCTCAGACATGGTATAGAGATTATTTATCTACATGAATCTCCCACAGAATATTTGATAGTTACCAGATGTGAGACAGTTCTCTAAAGGTACAGAACAGTCCTGTGTATTGCAGTACATGTAGCATCCCTGGTCATCCCTACACACTAAATTCCAAGAAGACCCCATTACCATTGTGAGAACTAAAAAAATACTCTTTAACTTCTAAAACACCCTATTGAAAATGGGAGTTCCTGGAGAACTTTGTTAAATGTTTATTGAATGCATCTGCTTTTCAGATACCTGGGACCTGAATGTTGGAATAGCTATGGATAGGTGAGCAGAAGGTTGAAATTACCTGGGAATATATGAAGTGGAAATCCACCAATGTTTTAAAATCATTTCCTGACTATAAAGATGATAATGGATGCTTTGGAAATATATGTTTAATCATCTAAATATTTGTTGGGATATGTAAAACTATCCTCCAGAAGAAAATATAATAGACTTGGCTTTTTTATTTCAGCATAAGAGCTTGGAATATATAGGAGCCATGCTTATCAGATTTGGAGATAACACAAAGTTGGGAGAGATGGTTAATGTGATGGTTAACACCCATCATTAAAAAAAATGAGTTAAAACAAAATAAAATTCTGACTCAGTTTTCAGAATATGATTGCATCAGTATTGAATGAAAGTATAGGCTCACTTATACACACATAAGTAGAATGATACTGGTTTCACCTATTTCCATGTAACTTTAAGTACAATAGATGTCTAGCAAGGTTATAACCTCACTGGATTACATTTGTTTATGGAAATGTATTTAATTCTGAGTGGTGGTCTTTATGAGAAGCATTAACCAACCTGAGAGCTTTTAGAAAAGACATAATGAAAAATCTGAAAACTCCTCCATTTAAAGAATGATGGACAAAAATTGGGGATGTTCAGAGTAGAGAAGGAAATATTTAGGGAAGACATAGTTTACATATGAGTGAATTAAGACTCAGAGAGATTAAGTAATTTGTCCAAGGTAATAAAACTAGTAGTGTTTTAGATTAATTTATTAAACATGCATTGCCAAATAATGGACTACATCATTTACAGTGTTCATAATAAGCATATGTATTGACTATGGCAATACAAACCACCATTTAACAACCTCCAAATTCTAGTAGCTTGTTAATTTGATGACTGAAAATTATTGTATTTCCACACATCTAACTGTCCAATTTTTGATCCTCCTAGGTCACATGCTTTCTTCCATGTGGTGACTCTAGAACTAAGGTTTTCTCCTTCCTATAGTTCCTCTATCCTTTATGGCCTTAGCATCTTCCACATTTATCCAGCTAACAGGGAAAAAAGAGTCTATATAGTATAGTGTATACTATATATGTATATAGTAGCACAGCTGCTTCTTAAAAATTACTTGGGAAATGACACGAACATATTCCACTAGCCAGAAGAACTCATATGACCAAATTTGTAAACAAGGGAGATGGTTGGGGAAGGGGGGCAAGGTGTCAGGAGGAAGTTGAAATATATAGGCCTTTATCGGGCAGTTGTCTTCCAAAGATTCCTGGCTATGAAAAAGAGAGAATGAATTTGTTGATAGGTGACTAACCTTTTCAGCCACAACAAGCAAGATGAATTTTGTTTCCCTCATTTTATAGTTGAGGACACCAAAACTCATAGATTCAAGCAACTTTCCCAAGGTCTCACAGCTTTTATATGATTGCTGAATTTTTGTCTAATTTCAACGTCCGTTTATGTTCTTACACCATACTACCATCTCTAGTAAGAGATGACCCTTCCTATTATTGCACATTCCTCTATTCCTCAAATGAATTTAATCTTCCAATATCTACTGGCTTTTTTTTTTTTTTTTGATCAGTCAGTGAAATCCTAGCTAGTTGTAGTTTCTTGAATAAAGAGTTACATCTCCTTTCTAGAAAAAATTCTTTTTTTTTTCTTAGTTCCACTGAGGCATGCCAAAAATCACCTTTTAACTACCTTTTGAGTGGTCAAAATGCACACATCCACAACAGACACATACCCACTCGCGCACACACACACACAGAAGCCCCTTCTCTGACCTTTCCTAAGTCATACATTTTTCTCCTTAGGGGGATTAAACTACTTTAACTACATTAAACTCTCTGGTATTTAAATAAATCTGCATAAGATACTGAAGTCACTTATCTTCCAGGCTTTGCTCAGTCTCCTTAGCAACCTCCCTAGCAACAGACTTCTTTAAAAAGGAATCTCAAAAAAGTTGCACAGGACCATATTCTTTACGATTATACTAAAAATCAGAAAAAATGTGAAACAAAAACTCTCATGGCAGCTTACACTGGCTTCCCTCCTATTGGTTCATTCAATGACTCTCAAACCTGTTGAGGAGCTTCTGTTCTTGCCCATGCTGTCTGTTCTCTACACTGCAGTCAGAGTCCTCTTCAAACACAAACCAGTATGTATCATTTTCCTAACTAAAATCCTTCTTTCTAATGGCTTCTACTCTCATTCTGATACAGTGCAACCTGGGCCTTTGATCTGAGCCTACAAAGCTTTATTAAGTTTCCCCCAACCCCCTCCAGGATTTTGCTCTTCCTTGCTCCTTTTTGCTCTCACTGTCTTTTTTCGTTACTCCATCTGCCAAACGCATTTCTCCTCCTAGACACTAACGTTGGCTATTGTTTCTTCCTGGGCTACTCTGAGATTTTTACATCATTCATACCTTCTTATTCTCACTGACTACCATAATTAATCTGCATTACTTTTTAATAGAATCTGACACTATCTGAAAATACTGTATTTATTTATGCATTTATTATGCATGAGAGGGAAGACTTTGTCTTTTCATAACTTTATTCCCATCACTTAGCACAGGATTGGCAATGAGTAATCAATCACTCAGTGTTGAATAAATTAATTAACTAATGACCAATGTTTGTTCAGTGCCTCCTGTGTATCAAGTATTCTTGAATAATCTATTTGTTGTTTGAGAGTGTTGACAAAATGACGCATTTAGGGGAACAAGGCCCAGTACCATGTCCATCCTAGAAGTAAACGCTTATATATTAGGGACATTCCACTCCAGATTTAGGTTAAGAGCAGAATTGGGATTCTGTCAGGCAGCCAAAGCAGACCATAATTAGTCTGCAGAAGTGAGAAAGGCACTGTCTATGTCGTTTTGCTCCCTGTATTCATCTAGACTTTAAGATCATGCATAAAACATGTTTGCTTTGACTTTGGGCAAAGTTCAACATACTGGGTTTTGAGGGAAATTCATCTTTCAGACAGGTGGTTTTAAAGATTATAAAATTGAACACAGGTGACAAAAGGGATTTGCTTAAGAGAGAGGAAGGATTCTTTAGTGTTTCTTACACTTACCCCTCTTTTTGTTTACCAAAAATGATGCTTGATAGAGAACATTGGCTAAGTGGGTGCTTTATGGATAATGCAGAGGAAATAAACATGGTGTATAAGTTAATCAAAAATTTCTCCCACATTGACTTTCTCCCTTAGCTGTTTAATTAGCTATTCAAGAGCAGCAATCCTGTACATGACTAAAAATAGGCCAAAGCTTGGTCAGGAGAAAAGTACAGCAACCTGTTTTCTCTGTATTTTTAACAGTGGTTCAGATTTGCACTTTAGTTTCATGAGACAGATTTTTATATTTTTTCTTTTAAAATTATGTGTCTATAGTAAAAAATACATTTTTTAAAGATTTTATTTATTTATTTGAGAGAAAGACGGTGAAAGCATGAGAGAGGAGACGCAGACTCCCTGTGGAGCTGGGAGCCCAATGCAGGACCCGATCCTGGTACTCCCGGATCATGACCTGAGTGGAAGGCAGTCGCCCAACCAACTGAGCCACCCAGGTGCCCCTAAAAAATACATTTTAAAAGTATAGTATTACATTACTTTTGCATAGAATTTTATAATTTGCAAAGCACTTTAATATAAATAATCCAACTTTTCTTCTTTGGATAGGTGTTATTAATGTTAAAAACCTCCTGTGGTGGCCTCTTGTCCCCATTTAAACATAAACTGGCAGTCCCTCCCACCTTTGTGTTTCTGAAAGTCCCAAGGAGATATTTGACTTCATGTCACAATATCGTGTAAATTATTACTGGAAGTCCATTGTTTTCTTTATTTTCTATACTGGATTATTTTGTTAATGTTCTCTGTTCTCCGAATTACTTTCAGAAGGTCTGTTAGTGCTTCTGTTTATCATGACAATGCTGATACCCTTGCAGACACTTGTGCTAGAGGAAGAGTGTTGTGAAAAAGTGAAAAGAATATTTTGTGATAACCTATTTTATGCTACATCTTCCTCCCTTTTGCTTCCACCTACTGGGACTCTTATGCCAAGTCCGTAGATTATTTGAGCAGACCTTCCATTCACTCACAAGGAATGCTTAGATTAATGCCAGCACTGAGCTCAATTTAGAAATGGCAGTCTGCTATACATTACTTCATTAGGTTTCCATGACAGTTCTATGAGATAGTCAGTATAAGGTAGTATTGGTCCCATTTCATATATGAGAAACTAAAGTAAAACAAAATTGATTCATTTTTTAAATTAAAAAAATAGTTATAATTATCAGATTAAATTAGACATTCAGATGCCTTTTTGTTTATTTTAACCCAGACCTTTTTTGATATTTGTCTAAGATCAAAGTATTCTTTTGTTAGCTCCTCATGCAAAGAATTTTTTTTCCTTATTGAGGTGTAATTGATAACAAGGACATTCTAATTGCCTGTAAATGAAAAAAAAGCTACCCAGGAAGGGATGAATTTCATGTGAATAGCGGTTTGGAACTAGAGACTGGCAGGTATATGCGGGCAATGAAATACCAGATGGAGGTTATGAGCCAGATAATCTCTAAAATCCTTTTCCAATCCTTTTGTGGTCAGTAATCACCCAGCTAAACTTCAAACCAAACAAACAACAATGTGACTCTGCTAAAAGAAAGGGGGGGAGGTCTGGGCTTTTATTAAAAGTAGCATGAAAGCAAAGCAGTTGATGAAAGAAAAGCAGAGATGAGAGAAAAGCAGAGGAAAGCCAGAGGGAGATTCTCAGTTTAGACAAGAACAGGGTCTGGTGAAGCAGTTTGTGGATGACAAACTCTATCCTAGTTGTCCGGCAGAAATGCGCTGATCTGACCTGAGGTCTTTTATGGGGAAAGAGGAAACTGCTGGTGGGCTGGAGTTGAATGGGAACAAAGTGTTGAGTTCAGAAGCAGCTGGGCCCCTAGAGCATATCAGAACCCTCTCCTATTTGGTTCTGACTCCCTGTCCAAGTCTAACACCGCACCCCCCTGCCGGACACAAGAGTGATAGGGCTGATAGTGGTAGGACAGAACTCTCTGGTGCAAAACAGCCAATCAGGGGAATCCAATCTTGTCATAAAAAAAAAAGAAAGACTAATGACAATGGTGAGATATCCAGAAATCTCCTCTTCGGTTTCTTCGTTTTGAATAAACAGGGCTCAAAAAGTTCTGGGACAGAGAATTGTGAACAGACCATGACACAGCCCAGTGGCCTGGGAGAATTGTTACTCTGTTATTCTCTCTATATCTAATTGACCTATAACCACACTTTACTGTTCATTCAACTTACTAAAGGTTTTCCAGCATATGGATTTTCTGTGCACTTGTTTTCCCTGGCATGCTGGAGCTCATTGCCTTGTGTAAGAGTTGGCAGGGTGGAGGGGGATTTTCCTTGATCATATATCATCTTACTCCTGAAATGACCCATGTTTCTTAGCTTTGACCCATGGACTGTAAACACGTTTATTGCTAAATTCTTGAGCCATTATCACATGATGCTCTGTCTGTCAACCCATACAGGTGGCTTTGCATCATTTATTTCAGCCTTGGAAGCTGAGCATGCTAATACAAAACACCCTTATGAATGATGTGATATTTATTTTTTAACGGTATATTCTTCTTTTTTTTCCTTTTTTACATAAGAAAAGTAATTTCAGGCAGCTTTAATAATCTTGCTAAGGCCTACATCAGAAAAGGAAAGCAGTTTTCTTTCTAGATGGGTAAATTTAAAGAAGTTAAATGTTTTTCTCTTCGTAATGACAAAAAGAACAGAGTTGGGAATACAACTCTGCAACCTTGATTCCCAGTTCCCTGTTCTCATCAATAAACACATTCAACACGCTGCTCTCTTGCTCTGATTGCTGTATTTACACGCCCCAATTCTCCCACTAAATCTAAATTGTATTTGTATTTAAATCTAAATTATATTTAGCATCTCTAACAGAAAGCTTTAATTTTTAAATTATTTCTAAGAACCCTGAGGAGAGGTTATTAGAATTCTGTCTTGAGAACACAGATGAAAAGGTAGTGCAAAGGTTAAAGGACTGAATACAAGTCATGCAAAGATTGCTATTGCCAGTGTAGATAAAAATTCATAGGATATAATTCCCTCTGCTTTTGTGTATGGAAATTTTCATAGTTAAGTATTTAGAATGACACTAAATATTAGTGTCATTAGTTAAGTATTTAGAATGACACTAAAATGACAAAGTGAAAAGAAAAAACTAATATCCATTTGCCTACTCTTTAACTTAATACCTTGAATATTTAATTATCTTTATGTAATTCCTATGTTTTTCAAACCCTATATAACCCCCAGCAATAGTTTCACATGCAAATAATGACTATAATGTGTCAAAGAGCTTTAGAAACAGTCATACAGATTTGAGCTTATATATTGTCTTGATATATATGTGCTAACTATTGACATCAATATACTCAATTCCTGAGTACATGTGAGATCACTAGTCCAAGTGGAAGACACTGGATAGGACTAATAAGAAAACATGAGTATGTGAAATTACCTAGTAACTCAGAATATTAGCATGTGGCTAGGGAAATTAAACTAGCATCAATACATTCAGAAATTTCTGTACCAAAGACAAGAATGAGTAAGGAATAAGGTAAAGCTCAGAATTTAATATAAAAAGATAAATAAAACTAGATTTCACTAAGACTTGGTAAATGGAACTCTCAATTAGAATAGAGCAATAAAGGGGTAGGATTTCTACAAAATGTAGAAGATGGGGAAAATCTTTTACATGAGTATTATCCTGTGCAAGAAATTACAATATTTTCAGAAATTTAAGCAGGAGAATGACACAAGTAATTTGCATATTCTTAGAACCTCGTGGCATGTTATTAGAGAGTGGAAAACAGGAGTCAAAAATCAATTTGGAGGTTTTCCAGTAAGAGATAATACATGTCTAAACTAATTCAGTGACATGGCCAAGGGAAAGACCATATATGAGAGATAATGAGGAGGAAGAAATAATTAGAAATGTGAAATATCAAGGAGTCTTCTCTAGAACAATGGGTGGATGTGATTTCATTTACCAGGAGAGAGAATGTGTGAATCTGTTCAGAATACAATGAATTTCAGAAATGTTGCTTTGACATGGTTGAAGGACACTTAATTTAAGATGACCAGCAGTTGATAGGAAAATTATGCCTGGACCTCAGCCAGGAGGTCTGGAGAGAAATACTCTTAATCCTAAAGGTTTTGAGATATAAGATAACCTATAGTGACTGTTCCAAGTAGGAAGAGATGCATAGATTGGACCTTGGAAATTCCATATGTAATAAATTAATCATATCTTTGGGATTAATGTTCAAAGAACTAAATCTAGCACAAAAAATGGGCATATGTAAAACACTTGGGAATATAGAGAGGGAAATAATTTTTATGTGCTCTATTTTGGTAAATTAGAAGGTTTTCCTTAATTTTAGATTATGTCTCCTGAAAGAGGAACTAGACTTAATCTATATGGCCTCAAAAGCATAATTCAGAACAATGAAATAAGGAATAACTTTTTAATAGACTGAACTGTGACAAAATAGTTTTAGTTAGGCAGAAACAAATTTCCAGACACTCAAGCTATGTTTAACATATAGGGAACACACAGTAAACATTT
Source organism: Mustela lutreola (assembly GCF_030435805.1). Lineage (NCBI taxonomy): Eukaryota > Metazoa > Chordata > Mammalia > Carnivora > Mustelidae > Mustela > Mustela lutreola. The sequence continues at coordinate 56,812,777 of NC_081299.1, forward strand.
GTTAAGTGAATAAGAATGATCACTTTGCTGAGAGTTGTAAATGATGATGAAATACTGAATGAAGAGCTCCTTAAAATGCCCTCTGAAATTGATTTTGTCAGTCTTATGACCTTAAGATTTAACATTGAGTAGGTATTTGGTCCATTGAAAACTTCAAACACAAGGGCTTATCTGAAGATAAAATTTCATTGTAGATATAGCTTCATAAAATTAGTTATAACCCTTTTCTGAGAAAATAGTTCATGTAAATGTGTTTGAGTATATGCACTAATACTTTGTCAAATATAATGTGCAAATCTAATTAGACATTTACATAAACTTACCACTTTACCAGTATTTTTACTTTGAACATGATTGGTTTCCTAAATATTTTTAGAACAATTTAACATTTACAGTGAAGTTTAGAGGAAAGTTCAGAGCTTTCTCATGCATACCCTCCCCGACCACTACATGCATAGCCTTCTCTATTGCTAGCATCACTTACCAGAACAGTACATTTATTACCAAGGATGAACCTACATTGACACATTATAATCATCCAGAATCTGTAGTTTATCTTAGGGTCTACTCTTGGTATTGTACATTCAATGGTTTTGGTCAAATATATAATGGCATATATTTATCATTATACTATCATTGAAAGTGTTTTCACTGCCTGAAAATCCTCTGTGCCATGATTATGCATCTTTCCCCCACTCCTCACCCCTGGAAACCACTGATCGTTTTATTGTCATCATAGCTTTGTCTTTTCCAGAATGTAATATAGTTGGAATTGTATAGTAGATAGCCTTCTCAGATGGGTTATGTGGTAATTGTGTTTAATTTTTTAAATTTTTGATTCAGTATTTATTTTTTAATATTTTTAGTTTTTCATACTGTTTTTCACAGTGGCTGTATCAATTTGCATTCCTCTCAGTAATGCACAAAGTTTTCTTTTTTTCCACATTTTAGACAATACTTGTTATTTCTTGTGTTTTTTATTTAAGTCATTCTGGCAGGTACTCATTGTAGTTTTGATTTGCATTTCCCTGATAATTAATGATGTTGAACATCTTTTCATGTGTCTGTTGGCCATTTGTATGTCTTCTTTGGACAAAGATCTATTCAGGTTCTCTGCTCTTTTTAAAATCAGATTATTTGTTTTTTGGTGTTGGGTTGTCTAAGTTCTTTATGTATTTTACATATTAACAACTTATCAAATATATCATTTGAAAATATCTTTTCCCATTTTGACCTGATACTATATATAGAAAACCCTAAAATTCCAGCCAAAGATTCCACCAAAAGACTACTAGTTTCAATAAATGAATTCTGTTAAGTCTCAAGATACAAAATTGATTTATAGAAATGTATTGCATTTATATACACTAATAATAAAGTAGCAGAAAGAAAAGTTGAGAAAATAATCTCATTTATAATTGCACCAAAAATATAAAATACCTAGGAATAAACTTAACCAGGGAGGTAAAAGACCTGTACTCTGATAACTATATTGATGGAAGAAATTGAAGATAACACAAACAAATGGAAAGACACTCCATGCTCATGCAATGGAAAAACCAATATTGTTAAAATATCCTTACTACCCAAAGCAATCTATAGATTTGATGCAATCACCACCAAAATACCAATATTTTTTCATAGAACTAGAACAAATAATCCTAAAATTTGTATGGAAACTATAGTAATCAAAACAGTGTGGTACAAAAATAGATACACAGATCACTAGAACAAAATAAAGAGTCCAAAAATAAACTCATGCTTATATGGTCAATTAATCTATGACAGAGGAGACAAGAATATACAATGGGGAAAAGACAATCTCTGCAAACAGTGGTGCTGAGAAAAATGGACAGCTGCAAGCAAAAGAATGAAACTGGTCCATTTTCTTACAACATAGACAAAAATAAACTCAAAATGGATCAAAGACCTAAATATAAGACCTGAAACTATAAAACTCCTAGAAGAAAAGATAGACCATAATCTGTTTGACAACAACCAGAGAAAATTTTTTAGATTCATCTCCTCAGTAAGTGAAACAAAAGCAAAATTAAATGATTGATGCTACACAAAAATAAAAAGCCGTTGCAGAGCAAAGGAAGCCGTCAATAAAACAAAAAGGGAGCCTACCGAATGGGAAAAGATATTTACAAATCATGTTATTTTTTCTTTATTAAATTTGCAATGCCATTATAATGCTTCTGAATTGGAATGATGTTTATCATTCTCCAAAGGTATATTTCCTCTGTGTTTTGTGGAAACCCAGTATTAACATGTAAAATACATTCTTTTGATTGCTGTACAGAAACCATGTTTATTTTTAATATGCAGTACCACCTTATGTTTCCTGGATGCAATTAGGACAGAATGTATGAAAAATGTCAACAGGAATAACAGCTGAGGGTTTGACACTAAACATGTGCTATTGCCATTTTAGAGACAAATCTAAATTAAAAATTCTAATTAGATAGAGGTCAGCTTTCCTAAGCAAATGAATTAATAAAGAAGCACTATTTTCTTCCACAGTATTGATACTATGGCCAAAATATAGTATATAGTAAGATATAGTATATAGTAAGACATATCTGCTTTGATTTGACATATATCTAATACATATATATTAAACATTTCTTAAGGACTATGTATATGAAAGAAGAAAATTACAAAGTTAGGGTATCCCAAAGCATTAGCTGTAAGTTAGAGATGGTTTTAGGTAGTATGTTGAAATGGTATTAAGTGACAATGCATCATACAATGGGCAAGTTCTTTTCCCTTCTCTTTCTCATGCCTTTTGGTTATTATCAAAGAGAATGTTTCAGTTTGGTTCCCTTCTATCTTCACTTCCTCTATAGTACTGACAAATCTCTTACTTTCTCTCTCTCTCTCTCTCTGTATATAAATACTTCCATATATATGTATATACTTTTATATATAGTATATATGTATACATGTGTATACTTTTTTAATGAATGGAGGTACCATTAGTCTAGAGCTTGAAGCAGACAACAATATCACTACAATTTAATAATATGATTTTTATTTTGTCATTTTTATTTTGGACTTTTTAATTCGAATAAGAGATAGATTTTTCTTTAAGATAAATTGATTAAAGCTAAAAAGCAAAAACTCTAAGTTAAAGGAACATTACCAATACAGGTGATGCACCAATGTGGTGAAATTTGTGGATTTTCACACAAATGGGTAAAGTTGGCAAGTATTGGGCATTTGTATTCTTTGCCCTGGAAGATAACAATTTGAGTTATTTTGCATGGGACACATTTTCTGAATATTCCTTTCATTATACCTCTATTTAAGTGCTGTACTACACTACTAGTTATATAGGGACAGAGATTATCACTATCCTGGAAGCATGCATTATTTTAAGGTTGATATGAAAAGACAAAATTAGAAGAAAATTGAGAACTGGGCTTTTACTCTAATGCATTTTTTTCAAAACCAAATGTGAGCTGAATATACGCCATGGCCTTGCTCTATGATACACTACACTATGGTTGTGCATCTTAAAACTGTGGGTTTTGCTCCTTTTTGGTTAAAAATCACTAAGTTACTTTGGGTACTTTCAGAGGATAGATAAGGCAACTTTAGATAATACAGATATATATTATTTCAGGTTATGAATGTAGTTCTAAATCAGAAACTGGCCAAAAAAAAAAAAAATCAAGCACTTAACAAATCAGGCCTCCATAAATACTTAACTGATTGGTTTTTTGCTCTCTATAAGGTGAGAGAACAATGGCTTTTTGTTTTTATCATTAAGAGAATGAATGACCTGCTATGCAAATATAAGACATTATTATAACTGTGTATTACCAGCTTTCCTTTTGTGATGTTGATCACTTCTTTCCCCTGCTCCTTAGCCCATAATTTCTCATATTTATTATTCTCCTACATCTATGCTTTCTGTCTCCTGATGGATGCAGGAGCTTGACAAGCTGCCAGGAGAACATTGGTGTTTGACAGGGAGCCCTGTCCCAGCCCCTCATTTGCTCTATCTTCCCCTTAAGGACTCTGTCCTGGATATACTGCCTTAAGCTTGACCTTGGCAACATTAGCTGTTCTATTCTCATGAAATAAGGGAAATGAAAGTTTGAAAAGAAGAGTCAAGATCTCAGAGGTATATGGAAAACACTTCTCCCTTGTCCTGGATGCTGGTGGCATATGAATGATATTTGGGAGTAGGTGTAATTTAGAAATATTTCTTTCAAATTTCATGATCCAACTCAAATATCATGTTTCCTTTGAAGCCTTTTCTGATCCTCTTGGACAGATTAATAGATCCCTAGAACTTGGGTTTTCATTACACTTTGATTAAACATCTATTGTGGCACGTACGATATTGTACCAATTTTATTTTTTGGCTTTTGTATCTGATTTTTTGCAATTGATCTCCTGGAGAAAAGAAATCTATTTTATTTATTTCTATTACCTCAGCACCCTACTAGTGTCTTCTACATAATAAACCCTCACATATTGGGGATGAATAAAAGTTTGGGAAAGAAGGAAGAATAGATGAAAAAGAGAGGGATAGATGATGGGGAAGAGGAAGAGTGAATTTTCTTTATCCTTTGGAGTGGATGATTTTGTTTTCATCTTCGCTGAGTACAGATTTGCAATTTAAACAAATTAATTTTAACTTAATTTAGGCTAGATTCTAGCCTAAGAATATATAACAAGGATATATTACTTTTCTAGGTGGCAAGATAACTGTGATAACTGTTGGTCAAAAGATATAAAATGCTCCTGCATTAGAATCCATTTTGACTACAGGTTTTCCTTTGGTTTTAAAAATAATTTTTGTTCTGAAGTAAGTGCTATGCTTGTGATATGCTAAACATATATAAATGGTAATCTGAAAGTGTTTTAATCAGTTTTTCTTCGCCTGTGGGATTATTTTTGTTTTCTAGCTCCAAAATGCCAAAGGAGGGAAAGGAAAAAAAAAAAAAAACTAGTGCATTTTGAAAAACTCTAGACAATTTTGCCTTTTGATTTGAAATCTGGGCATTCATCTTATTCTCAAACTGCAGTTGGAATCAAGCAAATCATTAAGCAGCTCTAAGAGGAAATCCTATGTGAATTTAAATAGCTTATATTTTTATTTCACTTTTCCCAATTTTAAGCCACTGTACCACACATAAAAAAGCTTTTCCAGGTCCAGTGTTTCCCTACCAAATTTCTTGCTAGAGTTTCTACTGAGAGAAAAACTTAGCACTTGCCCTCTCTCCTCAGGTGGGTGGGTTTTAAACTGAATGTGATTATGAAAGAGAAAAAGAAAGAAGAAAAAGAGAGGCAGGGAGAGAGGAAGAAAATATGTTTCACAGCAGAAAACAGGAAATGTTTTAGAGATAAGACTCCAACTCTGGGAGAAGAATAATCAAAGTGCAGAAACCTTATACAAACATATAAATCTAAGCAGAATATTTGTTTTTCTGCTATGCTCTAAGAACCTTTAAGGAGTGGCCCTATTCATTTTTTTCTTATTGTACAATATTCACAATCTTCTCTATCCATTGCTTTTGATGTTTAAAAGTTGCTTATTTTCCTCTTAAGATTTTAATACGATCTCATTAAAGCTGCTTTATCAACACCAAATGATGGTCTTCATAAGAAAGCTTGTCTTGTACAAACACTGTTATTTCATTGGGGTCAAGAACCATGTATTTTTCATCTTTTTATTTAGGACTTAGTAAGGTAGTAGACACATAATAAAGTATCCAGTGAAAACTATATAAAGATTGAATGTTCTATGAACAACAAAGATCAAATTTAAATTTAAATTTAGTTGAAAATCATAAATCTAAAAAAATCATAAATGTTTACCTTGTGCCTGCCGTGATTTACACACTGAATCCAATACTATAAATTTTGTAAAATTAGTCACTTTCTGGTCTTCAAGAACATTTTTAATGTCAGCCTCATATTCTATCTTGGTGTTTTTAAGTAATCAACATCAGTTTTGCTTAATTGATATTGTAATATTATGTATGAATTAATAAGAATGCTGAAATTAACCTCAGTAACTGGTTTTCTGACTTTTTGTCCAGTTTGCAGGGACTCATAGAGGAAAAAAAATCTTTATATGTAAAACTTTGTTGTTGTTTTTAAAGATGTATTTGCTTTATTTTAAGAAAGGGAAAGTAGTGGGAGAGGGAGAGAGAATCCTCAGGCAGATTCCCCACTGAGCATGGAGACCTATGCTGGGCTCATCCCAGGACCCTGAAATTGTAACCTGGTAGTTTAAAGGACTGAGCCACCCAGGTGTCCCATGGGTAAAACTTTGTATCAAGACAATATAATATCCTTCACTGATACTAGCAGAGGCTTTATCATTTTAGTTACACATGGAGCTTGAAATAATTTCATTTTAGTTTGAAAATGGTTAATTTTTTAGGCTCTTAAGAGGTTAATTTTTTAGGTCTCTCTTCTGAGTGTTAAGGAACCAGAGGTCAAGGTGGCTAATTAGGACAATGAGAGAAATTGAAAGTAACATTCAAGGCTTTATTCACTTGCTGTGACAGAGCAAGCAAGAGGCAAAAAGTAGCAACGGCTCTTTAGTATTCCACTTCTTTCCATGGATCAGCAGCAGACAAGAGTCAGTTGGATTAGGACAAATAGAAGAAATCATCTTACTGTCAAGAAGTCCTGAACAAAAGGTCTCTGACTTTTTATAGGCCTTTGTGTGTACATATGTGTCTGTGATGAATAGGAGTAGAAATGTGCTGAGTGAAAGTGGAGAGAAGTACCTTAGCCAAAGGACTCAGTAAGGAGGTTTTTGAATGAAAGTGCCTAGGTTAGGAATGCAAATATGAGTGTGAGTATGTCTGGCTGTCCCAAGGATAGGGGATTGAGTCCTTGACTGCCGTTCATTCCAGAAAACTGCAATGTACTGGCTGGGCACCACCTCTGATGTGGGGAGGGCAGATTTCCTCAATGAGACTTGAGAGACAAAACTTTGTTATCATACATAGAATTTTGTCCCAGAGCCAGATACCTCACTGACTCACTATCTTCCCTCAGCTTTTCAGCACTGGGATTATGCTGTGCAACTGCATTCACTCCCTTCTGTGAGTGTCTGTCTGCCTTGAACTCTACAACATTTGGCTCAAATGTATCATGCCTTTCAATGCAAAGTGTCTATCTTTTAGACACTTGATCTCATGGTCAATTACCCTGTGCCTCTGGTAACTTTCATTTCCATGTCTAATCAGTCAAGTACCATAAATAAAAGAATAAAGTATTATGCCTGAGTATACACAGTACTGTTTAAAATCAAAATATCCTCACTTGTCATTTCTTGCCTTTTTCCTCTCATGAACAAAATATTGATACTGATATTTTAGAATATTATTCTCTTAAATTATTAAATAGTCCTGTTATGGCTAACTGGTGCTCTTTTTTTCGGCCAACTCAGTTACCTGAATTCTATTACTTCAATTGCTGACACCCTGTCTTTCTCTGACCCACACATTTCGTGGCATTCCAGTATCAAGCCCTACATTATCCTCATATTTAGTTTTCTGTCCTCTATTCCTGCTTCTGGGCTACAGTCTTTTCTGGAACTATCAAGCTTGGCTTACTATAAGTTTGTGCTGTCCAACCATAACTTGGATGTGGATATTTACTTGGCAACCTCTTATTCATTCCTCATGGATTTCTGGCTTCAGTGGAAGACCCAGGCTTTAGCCTTCCATTACTTATCTTTTCCCACCTCTCCTTATAGCTGGCAATGTTCTCTATCTCCTTAATGAGATGTGAACTCTCCAGCTACCTTCTTAGTACTCTTGTGTATCTTTTCCTTGTAAGAGAAAAAGTGATGTCTTTTTTTTTCTTTAAAAGTAACATGACAGTATCTTTGATAATGTACTATAGCATAACAGTAAAGAGCATGGGCTTTTTAGAGGAAAAATATAGGAATTCAGTTACTATATTCATGCCTAGATTAAGATCTAATATGATGTAGTAACAGGATCTGTATTTACACTCAAGTCTGAAACAGTCCAGAAAAAAAGGAAAAAGGAGAGAGACAAATACATGGTACAATTGTTTTCGAGACATTGGAATTAGGTTACAAAAGATGACCTATGAAAAATAAGAAACAATATATGATAAGCCCTACAATTTTATGAGCCTAGTGCCTTGATAGATTCCAGGTTACAGCTCAGGGAGGAGGAATTCAGGTGAAAATCACCTAACTCTCTGAGTTGAGATAATTAGTAAGAAGTTTAAAAAAAAAACTAATATGGCTTGACAGAGTATCAGAAAGCTGCATAAAACAAAACAAAAAATAACCACCCTGAGATTTATTAAAAACTTATGCCAGGTACTCAGCTATATAGTGATCAGTGTACTCCTGTGAATAAGCTACTTGAGGCTGGAGCAAATGGGGAATACTGCCTCTCTACTCATACAGGCTGGGAACAGTGCTTTCTCCCACCAGCCTAAATAGAAAATTCCTTTATAGAGCATTGCATAGAAGAACCACAAAGATCTTCCTTCAAATGTGGGAGAATAATTAACTCTAGTTTGAACACTGTTCAGGACTCACATATGGAATATAAAAGTAAGGCTGAAAAGAAATTACATCTCACAATAAAGCTCAAGGGTATTTATAGGAGTATCGAGATATCCTGCATCCAAAAAGGAAAATTCACATGTATCGCACCCAATTAAATACTATCTAGTGTGCAAGAAAGCAGGGAATATGCTCCACAGTGAGAATAATCGAAACTGAAATTGAGCCAGAATAGACACAGATGTTAGAATTAGTAGACAATGACATTAAAATAATTATTAGAGTCTATGTATTCAAAAATTAGGTAGAAACATGGAAGATATAAAAAAGAACAAAGTCAAAAGTATGGCAAAATAAATAAAAAGAATATCATTGAGTGCTAGGACAGCTTCAAGATGCCCATACTTAAATATTATAAAATCAGAGTACCTAAAGTGAAGGATAGGGAAGTGAGCCCACAGGTCTAAGCTCAATGAATTCTAAAAACAAGAACCATGTGGAGAAGTAAACTAAAGCATACCATACCATGTGGAAAAGTAAACTAAAACACATCAGGATCAAATTTTTCAAAACTTACAATAAAGAGAAAATTATAAAATCAGCCAGAGGAAAAAAAAGACACATGTTATAGAAAGAAACAAAGATGACAGCAGAATTCTCCTTGAAAATAATGCAAACAAGAAGGAAATATAGCAACAGTTTCAAAGCATAGAAAGAACAATACTAGTCAATCTAGAATTTAATACCTTGCTAAAATACATTAAAAAATAATCAAAAAGCAAAAGGTGAAAGAATTCATTACCAGGTGATTCACACTACAAGAAATATTAAAAGAAGTTCTTTGGGTAGAACAAAAAAGGTAGAATAGAAATCTAGTTCTCCATAAATGAATGAAGAGCATTGGGAATAATAGCCATGTGCATAAATGTATAACAGTTTACTTATTAATCTTTTTATAAATATTAACCACTGAAACAATGCATTGTGCATTATACAATATATATGTAACTAAAATGTATGGCAATGATATCATTAAGGCCAGAAAGAGAGAAACAAAATTATACTACTCTCAGATTCTTATATTATGCAGTAAGTAGTATAATATCACTTGGAGATGCATTATAAAAAGTTAAAGATGTATACTCTAAACTTTAATTCAACCACTGAAATTTAAAAATGTTATAGTTAATGAGATGATAAGAGAAATAAAAGCGAATAATAAAAAATACTTAGTGACTTCACAAGTTAATAAAAAAAGAGAAAAAAGGAACAAGGAGAGATGAGACAAATAGAAAAAAAATAGCAAGATGATGAATTTAATTATATCAATAATTACATTGCATATTAATGATCTAAATACTCCAGTTTGAAGATAGAGACTGTTGTATTTGGTTAAAAAAAGGAAAGAAAGAAAATGCCAGATATAAGTTTATGCTATCTCATAGAAACTCGCTTAAAATTAAAACATACCACAAATAAAGCTCCAGGACAGATGATTTCATTGGTAAATTTTAACAAATACTTAAGGAAAAAAATAATATCAATTTAACACAAACTTCTGGGAGTTTTAAGGAGGAAATACTTTCAGATTCATTGAATAAATAAGGCCAGTACCACTAATAGATATTGTTGTTGTCATATATGTGTGAGGTTTAGCAAATCTATCTAGAATGATTTGGAAAGCTTAAATTTTCTTCCAGTAAAAGCTTATTGAATTTACATTTGTTTTAATTGACAATAAAACACCTTCAAATAATGCCTAATGTATAAGCAATATATTTTAACCAAGAAAATGTCAGCAAAGGGACAAATATTAAAATGCCTTGTGAACAGAATGTCAGCTATGAATCTATTAAATACCTATAAAATAATTCTAAGTTCTTTATTTACTTATCATTTACTGAGAAGCCTTTTAAAGGTTATTGTAAAGATGAAGTAATTTTTCTTGATAAAAGTTTTGTATATCATTTCTTTAGAGCAAGTTGCTCCAATTATCATTTAGCTAATGAACTCTTCAAATTTCATTTGCATAATTGGTTCCAATTTTGACAAGGAGAATGTATCCTGCTGTGATAAAAGCATCATCGGACTCACCAATTGAGGGATGATTATTTGGTTTGAAATCAGCATGGACACACCACTGAACAGACAGGCAGAAACACTGGCTTGTCATTATGAGTTTCTAAAGCTCTAGTTTGCTTTCTGCTTACAGAGCCTGGAACTCAAAACTCAAGAAACTATATTCAGTGTTAAGATTACAACTAGCAATGGAGCTTTCACCTGAACAGTATCTTCAGATGAACCGAACATTCTCGTGTAGCTTCATTGCTTGGGGGAATAAAGCCGTGATCATGTGAAGCAGATTACTAGGCAAAATTAATCTAAAACCAATCACTCTCAAAAAAACAAAAACAAAATAAAACTGATCATTCTCTCAGGCCTGGAGTGTACTTAATAATTAGCACAGACCCCTATATTACAACTGTGATGAGTCAGAATGATTATACAGAAATGAAAAATTGATTCAGACCAATTATTCATTTGCATCTTAATCTGTCTTGTGTAAATACAGCAGAATTTGTGTATTTTTTAAATTTATGCATTTTATAAAACTCATGTGTCCATGAAATATCACTGTGTTTGATTATTATGACATGGACTCAGAGGATAAAGCCAAGTTAATATTTTTTTTTGATAAAATTTTTTTAAAGCTTTTATTTATTTGACAGAGAGAGACATAGCAAGAGAAAGAACACAAGCAGGGGGAGTAGGAGAGGGAGAAACAGCCTTCCTGCTGAGCAGGGAGCCTGATGTGGGGCCCAAACCCAGGACCCTGAGATCATGCCCCAAGCCAAAGGCAGACACTTAACCACTGAGCCACCCAGGTATCCCAATATTTGTTTCTTTTTAAAAAAATTTTTTTTAAACATTTTATTTATTTATTTGACAGACAGAGATTACAAGTAGACAGAGAAGCAGGCAGAGAGAGAGGAAGGGAAACAGCTCCATGCTGAGCAGAGAGTCCAATGCGGCCTCAATCCCAGGACCATAGGATCATGATCTGAGCCAAAGGCAGAGGCTTTAACCCACTGAGCCACCCAGGTGCCCCCCAATATTTGTTTCTTATTAACATTATTAAACCCAGTTTCCTCCTGAAATTGCTATGTGGATTAAATGTGATGTGACAAAATCAGTGATAACAATGTTTCCTATATATCACAATTAATCATATATTTCAGGAAAGTAGAGGTTCACTAATTAATTTTTTATTGATTTAGATAAGTTAACATAAAAGTTTTAACTCCTACTGGATTGAAATTAGCCATTATGTTAAATTGAAGGAATTTATGAAATAAAGAAAAAAATACATTTGAAAAAGAGTCTAGAACTTATTGGAAATCAGAGCTCGAATAGGGGAGTTTTGGGAATCTGACATTTATTAAATACTGACAATACACTGGGTAGAATATGCAATACACATAATATGCTTTATTACATTTATCCTGTAAGGGTTTACTGAGTGCCTACAAGGCTATACACATTATGTTCTGGCACAATGCTGGTTAGGAAGCCTGTGATAACAATGATATTTTGTCCATTTTTCTCTCTTGCAAATAAACTGAATACTGAAGCTTTAAGTAACTTATGCAGGATTGTACAGCCCTGGGTTTTCAAAAATTGGACCTGAGTTTATTTGATTCCAAAGCACATATTCTCAAACCCTGCACAGTGCTGTCTTCTACATTCATAGAAATTTTCCTTATCAGACAGTGAAATTAGGGTAAAGAATATGGTTTCTAGGAGGGAAAGAAAAAAAAGATTTGTGTTTAAATTCTGGTTATATGAATATTAACTTTGTAATCTTTGGCAAGTCCAGCCTCATAGCCCTGTTTCTTAAATAGTATAATGAGAATAAAACTCTCAACTTATCTGGCTTATAGTGATGATTATATGTGACAATGTAAAGGATGTAGTATATCATCTTGTACCAAAGGAAAAAGGAATTTGTTACATTATTTTAGATGATTTGTGCCTTCTTTGCTCTTTTCTTAGCATCTAACACAAAGTCTTTTATGCTATAGACAGAAGAAATGCTTGTAGACTAAATAATGAATAAATGAGTGAAAGGATAGATATAAGGCATCCAAAAGGCCATGTACCTCTCACAATAGTTTTCTCATTCAAATAGTCAAGATGTGCTTCCACATTGTCAATGTTCTTGCTTGTCTTGTTTCTGAATGATCCCTGCTGTGAGATAATATTAATATTGCTTCACCTTGTATTTTTTAAAAGTATGCCATGCCAGAGCATATAGTAGGAGCTGAGTAAGTACAAATCACATCTAAACTAGTACAAAAGAGAATGATCCACTAATCTAGAGTAAAACAGTTTTATTACTGAATCAAAATTATCAGAGATTTTTTTTTAAAGAATTTATTTGTTTATTTGACAGACAGAGATCACAAGTAGGCAGAGAGGCAGGCAGAGAGAGAGGAGGAAGCAGGCTCCCCACTGAGCAAAGAGCCCGATGCAGGGCTCTATCCCAGGATGCTGGGATCATGACCTGAGCTGAAGGCAGAGGACTTAACCCACTGAGCCACCCAGGTGACCCGATCAGAGATGTTTAAATGGGCTCTGATCTTAACTATAACAAATAATCTTAAAATTTGTATGGAAGACCCCCCAAAGTCAAAGCAATCATGAAAAAGAAAAGCAAACCTAGAGACATCACAATTCCAGCTTCAAGTTATATTACAAAGCTGTAGTGATCAAAACAGTATGATACTGGCACAAAAATAGACATATAGGTCTATGGAACAGTATAGAAAACTCATGCTCAATTAGTCTTCAACAAAGTAGGAAAGAATATAGAATGGGAAAAAGACAATCTCTTCAACAAATTGTGTTGGGAAAACTGGATAGCACCATGCAAAAGAATGAAACTGGATCACTTTTTATACCATACACTAAAATGAATTCAAAATGGATTAAAATCCTAAATGTGAGACTTGAGACCATGAAAATCCTAGAAAAGAATACAGGCAGTAATTTCTTTGACATTAACTATAGCAATTTTTTTCTAGACATGTCTCCTGAGGCAAGGGAAACAAAAGCAAAATTAAACTATTGGGACTACATCAAAATAAAAAGCTTCTACACAGTGAAGGAAACAATCAATAAAAGTAAAAGGCAACCTACAGATTGGGAGAAGGTATCTGCAAATGACATATCTGATCAAGGGTTAGTATCCAAAATATTTTAAAAACTTCTAAGACAATACCCCCAAAATGAATAATACACATGAATAGACGTAAATTTTTTCAAAGAAGGCATATTGATGGCCAACAGGCACATGAAAAGATTTTCATCATTGCTGATTATGAGGGAGTACAAATCAAAATTACAATGAGGTATCAACTCATACCTGTTGGAATGGCTAAAATCAACTCTTTTGCCCTGTGGGTGGGAAAATGGAAAGTGGCAAAATGATGTAGCCACTTTGGAAAACAGTATGAAGTTTTCACAAAAAGTCAAAAAGAGAACAACCCTACAATCCAGCAATTGCCCCACTAGGTATTTACATACAAGATACATATTTACATACAAAAATACTAATTCTTAGGGATATACACATCCCAATGTTTATAGCAGCATTATGTACAATAGCAAAACTATGGAAACAACCCAAGTATCCATCAACTGATGAATGGGTAAAGAACATGTAGTGTGTACACACACATAGGAATATTACTCTTCCATAAAAAAAGACTGAAATCTTGCGATTTACAATGATACAAATGAAGCTAGAGAGTATTATGCTAAGTGAAATCAGTCAGAGAAAGATAAATACCATATGATTTCATTCATATGTAGAATTTAAGAAACAAAACAAATGATCACAGGGAAGAAAAAGAGAGAGGCCAACCAAGAAACATACCCTTATCTATGGAGAACAATCTGACAATTACCAGAAGGGAGGTAGGCGAAGGGATGGGTGAAATAGGTGATGGGATTAAGGAGGACACTTGTGATGATCACAGGATGTTGTATGGAAGTGCTGAATCACTATATTGTACACCTGAAACTAATATAATTCTGCATGTTAACTAAGTGGAATTAAAATAATAACTCTAAAAAAAGGCTCTGATTTTATAAAATAATCCTTACAAAAACATACTTGATTTTTTTTAGTTCTTCCCAACCTGATGTATAGATTGAATGTAATCCCAAACAAAATCTTAGCTCATATTTTGTGGATGTCAACAAATTGATTCTGAAGTTTATATGAAGAGACAAATCCAGAATAGTCATGTCAGTAGTGAAGCAGAAGAATAAAGTCGGAGGATTGACACTACTCTAAGACTTATAAAGGGTGGTAATCAAGTCAGTAATCAAGTCAGTATTGATGATAGAAGAGACAAATAGATCAATGGAACAGAATAGAGAGCCTAGAAAGAGACCTATTAAATATAGTCAACTAATCTTTGACAAAGGAGCAAAAACAATAGAATGGAACAAAAATAATCTTTTCAACAAATGGTGCCAGAATGACTGGACTTTGCATGCAAAAAAAATGAACGTAGACACAGACCTTACACCTTTCAAAAAGATAAACTCAAAATGGATCACAGACCTAAATATAAACTGTTCAACTATAGAACACCTAGAAGATAACAGAAAGGAAAACCTAAAAGACCTTGGGTGTGATGATGCCTTTTTAGATGCAACACCAAAGATATGATATGTGAAAGAAATAATTGATAAGCTGTGCTTAAAAACTCCTGGACTGTGAAACTTAAAAACTTCTGTGCTATGAAAGACACTGTCAAGGGAATGAGAAGACAAGCCACAGAGTGGGAGAAAATATTTATGTAAGACATACCCAATATAGGACTGTTATCTAAAATATACAAGGCATTCTTAAAATTCAACAATGAGA
Source organism: Mustela lutreola (assembly GCF_030435805.1). Classification (NCBI taxonomy): domain Eukaryota; kingdom Metazoa; phylum Chordata; class Mammalia; order Carnivora; family Mustelidae; genus Mustela; species Mustela lutreola. The sequence continues at coordinate 56,828,247 of NC_081299.1, forward strand.
AAACAAGCAACCTGATTAAAAAACGGGCTGAAGATCTTAAGAGACTCCTCACCAAAGAAAATATACAGATGGCAAATTAGCATATGAAAATATGCTCCACATCCATGTGTCATCAGGGAAATGCAAATTAGAGCAAGGAGATACCACTATAGACCCTATTGAAATGGGCAAAATCTGGAACACTGATAACACCAAATGCTGATGAAGATGTGGAGCAACAGGAACTCATTGATTGCTGGCAGGCATACAAAATGGTATAGCCAATTTGGAAGATAGTTTGGCAGCTTCTTATAAAACCAAATATATTCTTACCACAGGATGCAGCAATCATACTTACCTTCACACAAAAACCTACACATGGATGTTTGTAACAGCTTAATTTACAATTGCCAGAACATGGAAGCAACCAAGATACTCTTCTGTCGGAGAATAAACAAATACTCTATGCTACATTCAGGCAATAGAATATTATTTAACACTAAAAGAAATGAGCTATCAATTCATGAAAACACATGGAGGAAACATAAGTGCATATTACTAAGTTAAAGAAGCCAATCTGAGAAGACTACACACTATATGATCCAGCTATGTGACACATGGAGGAAACATAAGTGCATATTACTAAGTTAAAGAAGCCAATCTGAGAAGACTACACACTATATGATCCAGCTATGTGACATTCTGGAAAAGACAAAACTATGGAGATAGTAGAAAGATCAGTGGTTGCCAGAAGTTGAGGAGGGAGGGGGGAAAATGAGTAGGTAGATCACAGAGGATTTTTTCGGGCAGTGAAAAATACTCTGTATCATACCATAATAATGAAATACATGTCATTATACATTTGTCCAAAGCCATAGAGTATATAACAGCAAGAGAGAAAGGAAAGATAAATTACAGACTTTGGGATTATAATGTGTCAATAAACAATAAGGTTTAATGAACAATAAGGTTTGATGAATCTCATTAAAGTTTCATCAGTTGTGCAAATTTACCACTCTGGTGAGGGATGTTGATAATTGGGGGAAACTATGCATATGTGAGGGCAGGGGTTGTATAAGGAATCTCTGTGTTTTCCCCCTCAATATTGCTGCTTTAAACTGCTAAAACTGCTTTAAAAGTAGTGTTAATTTTCTTTTTTTTTAATTAAAAAAATTCCAACATACAAAAATGTTTGAAACTGTTCCTAGAATATTTTATCTAGCCCAAACGTAAAACAGGAATTTGCAGTGTAACCAGGTATGATAAAAAAAGAAGTATTCAGATAAACACAGAATTATTTTTAATACAAGTAGGCATAAAATTATACATGGAGAAATTGAATTGAAAAATGCTATTATTTTAGGAATTGGGTATTGAAATTCTACTGACATACTTGTCAGTAGACAAAATATTTGTATATTACCTTTTCTACAAAACAAGAGAATAAAGTGAGACTAATTTTACTTTATAGCCTATGGAACTTATAGTGTTATTTTATAATGTTGACATATTATGCATGGGTTTTTCAACCAAAAAAAAAAATGTTTGAAATACCTATATTACATTTTATTGATCTTTTTGCAATGTTTGACAAACAATAGCAGATTAGATTTTTGTGCAAAATATTCACTTTCTCCTTTCCATGATATATGTGTACTGATCTTTTATTTTGGGCTCTGTCGTTGGGCTTTCTTTGGCCAATAAAATTTGGATAGAAGCAATGATATATCAGTTTTACACCTATGGATTAAGACTAGGATTACCAGATGTAGCAAATAAAACTATAAGATAGTCAGTTAAATTTGAAATTCAGATAAACTGTATCTTCATATAAGTATGTCCCAAATATATTATGATACTTACATAAAATGTTCCAAATAGTTTCTCATGCTAAAAACTATTTGTTGTTTATCTGAATTTCAAACTTAACTGGATACCCTAAATTTTATCTGGCAATTCTACTTAAGGGCTATTGAATATTTTTGCTTGTCTTTTTGCCAGTGCTTGAGAAGAATACGTCCTGGGAGCCAACTGGTTCCAAGAGATGAGGAGTTTGTAGATCTGACTGAGAGTTGACCTATAAATTAGAACTGCTCAGATAAAACTCATCTACATCAATTAATTTTCTACTCACTCATTCAAACTACAGATAAATTAGCAAAAAAATGCTTATTTTTGTTCATCACTGAAATTTTTGTGTTTGCTTGGTACGTAAGAATAGCAGACATATGCATAGGTTTTCAGATAATAAAGGGAGTAAAGAGCACATTGACATCATTATCAAAACACACAGAATCAGTTTTCATTGGTGGCTTTTTTTACATTAATCAAAGCTTCCATAGATATACCTGATAGTAGATATTTTACTTTTGATTTATATCCAGATAAAATTTGTTCATTCAGTAACACAGAACAGTGTACAATCTCTGTGACCATTACAAATTATCACCGATTGATTACTGCACCTGAATCTTTTCCCAGATCATAGGTTTTTCTTGTTTTTACCTGTTTGCTATCATACATTCATTCATTTATCACTTTATTCAGTGAATAGTCACTTAGTGCCTTGTTAGTTATTTATTACTGCCTAACAAATTATTTGAAAATGTAGTCGCTTAAAACAGCATCTTTTATCTCATAGGGTCAGGCATCTGGGAGTGGCTTAACAGACTCCTTTGCTTTAGGATCTCTCATAGGCTATAATCAACGTGTTGACTAAAGTATTTTTATGAAAATATTCAGCTAGGGAAGGATTCTGCTTCTAAGGTTATTCACATAGCTGATGGCAGGATGCAGTTCCTCATGCATTGTTGAACTGAGAGCCTCATATTCTCAGTGGCTATTTGACAGAGGCCTACCTGAGTTCCTTGTTACATCCAGCATGACAATTTGCTTTTTCAAGATATGTAAACCAAGAAAGCAATGAGGAAAGAGAGGACTGGCAAGATGGAAATCAAAGTGTTTTACACCCTGATCACAGAAGTACCATTATATCACCTTTGCCATAGTCTATTCATTAGAAGCAAGTGGCTAGGTTCAGTCACCACCCAAGGAGAGGGTATTCCACTAGTGTGTGACTAGTGGGAAGTAGTGGACATTGGGAGATGTGGTAGGCTGGAAAATCCTCCCTGAAAGATATTCATATCATAATCCCTAGAATCTATAAATGTTACCTAATAGGGCAAAATTAGAGTCTGCGGTTGTGATTAAGTTACGGATTTTGAGAGGGAGAGATTATCCATCTCTGGGTGGATAACCTGGGGTAAACCCTAAAAACAATACATATATCCTTATAAAAGGGAGCCAAAGAGATTTTACATACAGATAGGAAAAGGAGATATGAAGGTGGGACAGAGGGAGTTTTGAAGATGTTGGCCTTGAAGATTGGGGTGATGTGACCACAAGCCAAGAAATGTCAACAACCAATAAGAAGGTGAAGGGGCAGGGAATGCATTCTCCCCTAGAGCCTCAAGAGGAAGTACAACATTGCTGGCACTTTGATTTTGGTCCACTGATACTGATTCTGGACTTCTGGCCTCCAGACTATGGAATAATAAATTTCTTTTGTTTTAAGACACACAGAGTCATACTTAAGCTGCCAAAACAAGAAACATGTGCATTAATTTACATAACTGAAACTCCCAAATTGAGTTAGTTTCAATTACTATCTCCAGTCGGGACTCAAATAATGTCATGTATCTTTCTTCATTATTACTTTTATACTTAAGCAGAATAAGAATTGTTGCCAAAATGTGATAAGATAATTAACAGTAGTAACTCATGACTTGACTACTATTCTGCCATAAACCTGAGCAGAGAGAGTAATTCTTCTCAATAGACCCCCATAAACTCCAAGAGCATTTCTCATTGGCTGTGATTGGTCATATGTTATATGTGAAACCAATCTTTGTCTTTAGAGGTATGTAATGGTCTTATTTTCTTGGCTGGCTCCTATGTCCCCCTTATGGGGGGGCTCCTATGTCCTATGTCCTATGTCCCCCTTAGCTTCAACAGAATCATATATTAAGAGGAGAAGAGTGATTTCTTAACAAAAATTAGAAGCTTATTGGAAAGATGATGAGTAGGTCCTGAATAGGTGAAAAAGAAAAAAAAAATAGAAAAAAAGGAATTTGTAATTTATTCAGTACCTGTGAGAAGAAGAGCTTTAAAAAAAAAATCAGTCTTTGTATTTCAAGGAATTTAGAGTCTCATGTTGGGTGCAAAACAATGAAGATATAATGTGTCTCAAGTAACACTATCTCAGAAACCAAGACTAAACAATATCATAGATATAGATAGATAATAGATAAATAGATTTTCTTTTACTTTAAGCAAGTACCTCATTGATCTTCTTGATACTCCCTGGAAACATCATGCTATTATATATCTCAGGACCTTTGGGAAGTAGAATAATGTTTTATTTAAAAGCATGGGAGATGGGAGAGAGATGGGCTAAATGGGTGATGGACATTAAGGGGGACATTTGTTGGTGATGAGTACTGGGTGTTATATGTAAGTGATGAATCACTAAATTCTCCTGAAACTAGTATTACACCAATGTTAACTAATTAGAATTTGGATAAAAACTTGTAACAAACAAATAAAAGCCTGTGTCATGGTGTTGTTGTATTCTCTTGGTTTAAATAATGACACTACCATTTGTTAGTTCTGAGAACTTTGGTAAGTTGCTTAACCTGTCTGAGATTTAGAATCTTATTTTTACATTTGAAATCAGATTACTTTGTGTGTAAGATTTTTTTCTAAGTCAGGATTTAATGAGCCAGCTCATTCTTAGAATTTTAGCATAATGTCCAGTTATTGCTCCATGAATATTATACGTCATTATCTCTCAGATTTGCTGGGCCTACCTAGAATATTTTTTCTGTTTTTTTTTCCCCCATGCCAATGAGCTCCTTTATCTTAAAGGAGTAGATTAATTCGGCTCGTCTTGAAGTCTTATCTCACAACTTTTCTTACATAGTATCTATAACAATCCATGGTAACATATTCTTTGCTCTTACCTCTATTATCACACTCACCACACAATCTTGTCAACATATGCTTTTTCATTTTTTTCTCTTGCTAAATGTTCAGAGTTCTGCTTGATATATAGTGGATCCTCATATGTATTTATTGAAAATTCCATGAAATCTCACCTTAAGGAAGGGCCTTGTGAGTAAAAGTTTTGCTCACATTGCAAATACCAGAAAATAGGAACATCTTTATTCTTTTTTGACTGTCCTAGAAGTTCACATAATGTTCTCCACAATCTAATTAATCCATATATTTCTATAATCTATGACAAAGCATTGTCAGTATGTCAGACTATTAGTAAGAAATATTATTTTTAAAGTGCATGAAGTATTTTAGTATATGATTAAAGTTTTTTTACTCTTGTTCAGTGATATAATTCTTTTCAAAAGACATCTTTGCCTTTGAAAAAAACATCAAGTCACTTGAATATTTACTCTCATGATCTATGTTTAATTGTTCTTTGTAATTTAGACTGATAGGTAAATTGGTAAGAGGGTATGAGAGAAAGAGTGAGAGAGAATGAGAATGAATGAAAATCTGAAAAGAGATGAAAAGTCTTGGAGTTACCTCATATTTGGTTCTTTTCAGAAATTTGTTTAAAAGGTCACATCCAGGGTTACTTAGTCTGTGGCTTTACCCAACAATACACTGTTACTGAAGAAAAATATCTCATTTGGATTCACTCCTAGTAGGGGTAGTAAAAGAGTATTTGTTGAATTAAACTGAACTGAGTTGAAAATCCTCCTTTAACAATTTTATCCAGAGCTCAAGCTTTTTCTCATATCTAAGAGGTCTAAGTTTGAAAAGCCTAATGAATAGAAACGATTGTATTTCCAAATGCCTTCTCTATCTTTCCCTTCTGTGCCCACCTTTCAACCACTCTTATAAGCACTTGTCTAATTTTCTTTACTAACAAATTTCCCAAGTAGCAGTATAAGCAAATGGGGCCAACTCACAGATGGAAAGTTAGAACTTGGGCCAGGCAGCTAACATATTCATCCACTGCCTTCCAGAGTTAGTCAAGTGTGTCCAGCTGGTTTAGCATAATAGGAGGCTTATTAATACAACATAGCATTATAATCACTGAATTGAGACTAAATTTTCTTTCAACAGAATTGAAACTACACAGTCACAGTAAGTGTTCCATAGACTCTGGGGAAATGCACAAACTTTTTTAAACTTAGGATTCCTCAATATTTAGCAGAACAATTTTTATCGGGGTAAGCAAAATGTATAGTTGCATCTTTTATCTCATTTCCCTTGAAGACGTTTCAATCGATAGTAAAAAATAACCACAAAGGGTAGATTGTTAAGGCACTTGTAAATAGACAATGTACAATGTTCCAATCTAAATTTTTTGCAAGTGATTTGAATTCTGAGATGCAAAAGGTAGAAAGCCTAGGATGCAATATTCGTAAGTGATATTAAAACAAAACAAAACAAAAAATCAAACAAACTCATTAAAATTATGGTTCACCAACTTGCCAATTATTTTATAGGGAATATATTAGTATTATTGTCTAATTATGAAAAGAACTCTCTTTCACATTGTCCTTACCAGCGACATGCTCAGTGAAGTGGAGAAGTGAGTCAATTTTAAAGCTAAATTGAACAAGTAAGCAGTTATTCTTAAATAACCTAAAGAGTCCAGAACTTAATTTATGTTGGCAATTTAAAAAAATCTTAATTCATCTCTCTGCCTTTGGCTTCCAACATTTGGTCTTCCATAATCTTAACTTTTTAAAGAATTTATTTAAAGTACGAAAACCTAGAAATGATCTTAGGATGATGAGTTTAACAATTATTATATTATTGTTGATGAGTATCAATCAATCTGTAAGAAGGGTGCCATATTGGAAAGAGCACAGTCTTGAGGGGCTAGAGGGTATACTTAAGAGATAGTCTCTAGGGCTCGAATATTACCTCTGCCAATTATTAGCTTAAGTTAGTTACTTAAATTCTATCTTAAACTCTAGAATAATTAGAATAGTACCTACCTAATAGAATTCTTGTAAGGATTATATGATACAATGCGCTTAGAAGGTTGGCATGTAATAACTCCATAAATTTTAGACATTATTATTACTATAGTTATTTAATTAGTAGTACTAATATTCAGATCCAGAAAAAATGTAATTACATTACAATTTTGTCCCTTAACTAAAATTTCACAGACTTGAGGAAGTTGTTCATGTGTTCTGACTTTCAATTTCTTAGTGTATCATAAGAGTATCATATTGCCTACCTCATAGATGTGCTTTGAGCTTTAAATAAGATATTCCTTGGCAGCTTGTACTATCCTGTAAAGCATCAATATAATTTCTCAGTGTAGCATTTGATAACTGATACATATTTTTATTGTCTATTCTTATGTGCTAACCAAGGTCCTAAAAACTATCAGAAGTTCAAAAACTATATGTACCAAAACAAAGCTTTCTCAACCTAATTGGGAAGTCAAAACATACAGAATGAACTAAGAAATAAACTATCTAAACATTCAAACTTTTCTTTTTTTTTTAAGATTTTATTTATTTATTTGACAGAGATCACAAGTAGGCAGAGAAGCAGATGGAGAGAGGAGGAAGCAGGCTCCCTGCTGAGCAGAGAGCCTGATGCGGGGCTTGATTCCAGGACCCTGGGATCATGACCTGACCTGAAGGCAGAGGTTTTAACCCACTGAGTCACCCAGGTGCCCCAGCACTCAAACATTACTGATAACTCACGTTTCAGTAAAGAAATTAGACCTTCTTAATATATGATTATTTTTATATTTCTTTAAAAAAACACGTTATGGTACTAGTATATTATAAATATTATATAGTATATACAAGTAGACATTTTAGAATAAGGTAAATATCAAAGATATAAAATCACTTTTACTCTTATTAAAATATTAATATTAATCTATAAATACATTAAATTTGGGGTAAAGCAATGTGATTGACTATGCCTCACTGAGTTTTTAAATTTGCTTTAACATTTTGTGACATAGCAATATAAAGATCTAATTCAGGTTTCATTTATTTTTAAATTCCTGATTTTTATGACTGTCTCTGTTGAAAAAGACATGTCTAAGTAGCACAAAACCACCATGAAGTATCATATTAAAAATATTACACAAGATTTTTATGTTTATGCACCAATTAAGGAAAGTTTATGTTGAATTTCATCTTGTTAATGTTTTTCTTCCCTGACTCAATTTTTTTTAACCTAACTATACAATGTTGTACTTTAAAAATTTTTTTAAAGATTTTATTTATTTGACAGAGATCACAAGTAGGCAGAGAGGCAGGCAGAGAGAGAGGAGGAACAGGCTCCCTGCTGAGCAGAGAGCCTGGCGGGGCTTGATCCCAGGACCCTGAGATCACAACCCGAGCCAAAGGCAGAGGCTTTAACCCACTGAGCCACCCAGGCACCCCTCCACTTTTAAATTTTTTAAAAAGGAGTTTCAAATCCCTTAAATGTCATTTGTGAGAACTTTAGAATAAAGTTAATAAATTATGTTGCTGAGGTTTTAGAGTCTGTAGAAATGCGTGTTTTTATGGGTGATAAGTAGCATTTTTGGCAACACCAAAGAAGGATGGAAACAATTCTAAGCATCTATTTTCCAAATACTCTCTCCATAGCAAGAAAGTCTTTCAGAAAGTAATTATTTTCTTGCTTATTGTTGAAATATTATTTTTACCTCAAAGAGATGAATTCAAAGAATTTATTAATTTACTTAAAGATCTGATAGGTAGCAGCAAACTAACAGTTACCTGTCATACCAGAAAAAAATCAGCAAATTTGGAACATCTGTAAAATAAAAACAAATAATTCATCTTTAGGGTCAACAACTCTTTTTTTAGTATAATGGCAAAATTTTTATAGTCAATTCCCCCATTTTATCACATAGTACTGTGAAGATTTTACTATTTTAAAATCTTTATTTTAAAAATACAATTAACCAGGGGCACCCAGGCATCCCTATTACATATGGAGCCTGGGTGGCTCAGTTGGTCAGGTGTCTGCCCTCTGCTCAGGTCATAATTCCAGGGACCTGGGATTGAGCCCTGCTTAAGATTATGTTCTCAGTGGGGAAACTGCTTCTCTCTTTACCTACCACTCTCCTGCTTCTGCTTTCTTTCTCTCCTTGAGAAATAAATAAAATTAAAAAAAAAATTAAAGATTTATTTTTAATTAGAGAGAGCACACATGAATGGGAGAGGCAGAGGGAGAGAGAATCTCAAGCAAACTCCATGCTAGCAGGAGGCTTGGTCCTGCACCCTTGAGATCATGACCTGAGCCAAAACCAAGAGCCAGACACTCAACCAACTGTGGCACCCAGGTGCCCCTTCCTCATATTTTTATTACAAATAAATACCATACACTCTAACTGTATTTTCTTTCACAACCCCAGTGGGTCATCTTGTACATTCCTGGGTTTGTGGCTCCCGCTTTTGTGTCCTCTGCAAAGACTGCAAACTTGATATAATCTGTGTGGGAGAATAAGCAAAACTTGGAGTGGTAAAATAAAATGTTAGTCCTTTGGGTTTGGATAAGGGGAAACAACCTTTAGTGGACATCTCTTTTGTGACAAGTCTTTTGGTATACACTTTTACATTGATACTCCTTTTTCCTTATGGTATAAAAAAAGTAAATTAATAATCAGGCGTCTGTACCCGTGTTGTTCAATAAAGTAGCTGCTAGCCACATATGACTATATAAATTTAAATCAATTAACACGAAAAAAAAATTGGGGTTTTTTCAGCTCCTCTAGCCACATGTCCGATCACATGACTAGTGGCAACCATATGGGACAGTGTAGATTATGGAATATTTCCATCATTTCAGAGAGTGGTATTAGATAGATCTAGTCTGTCTGGAATGAGGCACAAGCATAGATTTTCTCTGTTGCCATTGGTACTATCTAACTAAGCAAATACTTTTAATCTATAAGACCATAAAAGGTATAATTGCCCTTCCTCAATTAGTCAAATTAAATTAGAACTCCACACATAACAGCACTAGCTCATATTTATTAAGAACTTACTTTGTGCCAGACATTGTAGTAAGTGTTTCATAAGGATTATTTTATTTAATTCTCACAAGATGTCAATGAAATAAGTTCTTAAAGAAGTGAAGTAAGTAATCTGAAGCCATAGGGTTGATAAGTAGTATATCTGTGATGTGAATCTAAGCAGTCAGAAGTAGTGCTGTGCTTGTCTGGTGACTTCATATACTCTGTGGCAAGGACATAAGTGGTGTGAGCAGACTCAGCCACATGCCTTGAATATAAAATTTAAGGGAGAGGAATGTGCCATTAAAACTCATTAATTAAGATAGATAATATCTTAATGTACGTTTTGTAAAAAATAAAAAGTAATGGAAAAAATCCATGGTGAATACAGTATCAAAACTTTAAATAAAAACAGGATCACTAGTGCCTGTTTTTCCTTTTGCCCCAGGTGCCAATGTAGTTGTTCCAGCACTTTATTTAAAATTGCAATGTTGTGGGGCACCTGGGTGACTCAGTTGGTAAAGCATCTGCCTTCAACTTAGGTCATGATCTTAGGGTCCTGGAATCCAGTCTGTGTTGGACTCCATGTTGAGTCAATGGGAAGTCTGCTTTTCCTTTTCTCTCTGTCCCTTTCCCCAGCTTGTTCTCTCTCTCATTATCTTAAAGAAAAAAATCTTTAAAATTGTGGTGTTAGAATTTTTTTTGTATTAATTTGGTGTTCAAAATAGTCCCTTCTTAAACTCTTTGAATCACTTCTTCTGACCCTTGCTGGACCCATGATACAAGTAATTAATTAGAATCTCTGAAAGCATTAACCAGGAAGCTAAATTTTTTAAAAGCTTCCTAAATTTGGTAAATTTGGTAAAGACCCATGGTTCTTTCTTCTGCTTTGTTTACTGGTGGTGTATCCAGATAAATTAACTATGGGCACAATAAATTCTTTATATTAGCCTTTTGCAATAACATGATTTATCTTGCTGTCTGTCTGTCTTGATTTTTAGGGAAAAATCTTTCTTCCCATGCCACCCTGAGTAACAATGATATGTGATTCTAGTCCTTAGAATGAAGTTACTACATATACATTTCTTAGGTATAGAATTTTTGGGAACACATAGTAAACACCCAATAAAAGGTAGCAATATATTTTAGTTAACGGAATTTATTTTTCTTTATTCTTGATGTTTTTCTTAAGAGATGAGGAAGTTGGCATAGAATAATTAAGAACTTTTATATTGTGGTGGAATTTATGTTACAGAAAATAAGGGCAGCCATAGCAAGTGATGAATAATCAAAAATTATCTGTTCCATAAGAGACTAGTACCTTCTCGAGTTGCATTCAACTACCAAGAAGACTACAGACCTTTCACTAGCATCTGTTCAGTGTTATAGTCATAAGCTTTACACCTTACAGAACACCTTAGTTTCTAGCAGGCACTGTGGTACACAGAGAGAAAGAAAAAGAGAAAGGCTTATGATACAGACAGAATTAGATGCAATCTTGGGCAAGATACTTTCTCTCCTTGAAATTCAGTTTCCTTATAGAAAAAGGAAGATTATTTGAGTGTGTTTATATTTCATTGTGGCATAGGGTTTATATTTTCCTAATCTAGATTTTGTAGAGCTTGGTTAGTTATATAAGTTTTAGATCTAAAACATAACCTTTGCTTGGTTATTGCTAACTACAAGACACTGTAGCTTCAGCTAATAAGGATAGAATGATAATGAGAAAAAGAAAACTGAAGAGGAAAATTTAATTTGAACTTCTCATAAGTATATTAATCCAACCTCCATCCTAATATGTGAATAAATTGTATGAATAAAAGCATAACTAATAGGGATGTATTAGTTTAATATCAGTTACCCTACCTTTTGTCATGCATTTGTTGAGAAATTTATAGCTACCATATAACAAACAGGATATCAAGTAATAATTCCTACATATTTGTGGAGTCTGGCTATATATATATATATATATATATATATATATATATATATTTAATTTAATTTAATTTTTTTTCAGTGTTCCAAAATTCATTGTTTATGCACCATACCCAGTGCTCCATGCAATACATGCCCCGAGGGTGCATATATATATATATATTTTTTTTTTTAATTTATATATTTTATTTTAAAAGAGACAGAGAGAACAAAAGTGGGAGGAAAGGGACAGAGGAAGAGATAGACTCCTCACCGAGCAGGAATCCCAATAGCCCAATATGGGGCTGGATCCGAGAACCTTAGGATCATGGCCAGAGCCAAAGACAGACAATGACTGAGCCACCCAGGTACTCCAAATCCAGCTTTATTTCTTATTTAATCCTTGGTCTTTTTGACTTATCCTAATCGAATACATTTAATGAAATCATTAAATAAATAAAACAAAACTATTCTCAGAGCACCGGGTGGCTCAGTCATTTAAGAATCTGTTTCGGCTCAGTCTTTGTACTAGGATGGAGATCCATGTCAGGTTCCCTGCTTAGTGGGGAGCCTGTTTCTCCTTCTGCCCCTCTCCCTGTTCTTTCTCTCTCTCTCTCAAATATCAAATATATTAATCTTGAAAAAAAAAGCTATTCTCAATTGTACATTATTCAGATACTTTATTTTGATGAATATAAGCAACTTTAGTGGCATGATTATATATAAGTTGAAGCTATAGAGAAAGGAACCGCATTTTTAACTGACATGTAATGTAATTGTTGTATATAGTTCCATGAACAAAATTTGTTTCAGTTAACTATTGCTGCTTTAAAAAATATATATAAACTTTGATGACAAAAAATATTGTATTATTTCTCATAGTTCTATGCATTGACTGGGCTAAGTTGGGTGGGTTTTCTTGTATGTTGTATAAGCTAACCAAGGCCACATTCACCTGAGAAGAGCTGGGATTGAAATGACCAAAAAGACATCTTATCCTGTATAGTGTGGTTTCTTGACATATTCTAGTCCAATGACTGTCTTCCATGAGGTAAAAGCAGATGCCAGTCTTATTAATACTTGGGCCCAGAATGTCATTTCCACTGCATTCCAGCTAGTCATAAGATGAGGACAGTTTCACGGAATAAGGAAATAGATTCTACGTCTTCACGGCAAGAGTGGTATATATGTACAGGGGTGTAAGCAAGTGTTGATAACCATATTTGGAAGCCATCCATCTCTGTACTCTGCCACAACTATTCACATCCCCAGCACCTGCAAATACATTTCCCTCTCTCCCCAAAGTCACATCCCTACTTGACTTGGAATCAAATCAGTTCCAAATTCAGGATCCTTTCACCTAGAGCAAGCATAGATGTGAAAAACTCCTTGGGGGCAGTTGTAGAAATTCAGGTGCAGTTCCCAGCATAAAATATATAACATTGCATTTTTCAGTGAGTAGCTGGAAGAGAGGGATATGAATGGTGAGTAAATTGTTAATGGATGAAGAATGAGGAAGTTGCTATAGAAGACTGGAGAAAGGATAGGTCATGTCAATTAAGTTTTGGCATAAAAATTGAGTTTGTTTCCTGAAGTTACTTGGATGATAGAGAAAGTACCTCATGAACCCTGTATCTGGTTGGGAAGATTTCTAGGCAAAATTTTGAAAATGTTTCGTTTTAGCTACCTCTGCAAAGACACTGCAAGAGACAGATAAACTAAAGAAGGAAGTTCTCAGTTTTCAAGCAAAATTGAGAAGAAATATTTTCAACCCAATTCTTGCTGGGTTAGAAAATAACAGTGTTTGTCAATCCTAGTTTCTCAAACTGACAGAAGGTTCTCAAAGCAAGAAAGAGTTTCAGGAGAAAGATCAAGTTGAGGTTCTGAAAATAAAATGTGGCCTCAGGGTTAAGATCAAATCATTAGCACAGCTATACTACTGCTTGTTATGAATTCTGAAAGGTTTAAGGCGGTGACACATAAAGCCTTTCAAACAGACAAAGCCTTCAAAGAACTGTAAAGGTATTATCCCAGGGTATCCTGAGTCTCAACCCAAAGTAGAGTAAGACCCACCTTGAAGAGATTTGTGGTTGTGGCATTTTTCTAATGTAGTGGATTATAATTTCATACAATGGAAACACAGGGCTTTTTAAGGTAGTTGAATTAGATTGGATGAAAAGTGACAAAGTTTAAAATAAAAAGAGACTCCATGGTACTGGCACAAAAACAGACACATAGATCAATGGAACAGAATAGAGAGCCCAGAAATAGACCCTCAACTCTATGGTCAACTAATCTTCGACAAAGCAGGAAAGAATGTCCAATGGAAAAAAGACAGCCTTTTCAATAAATGGTGCTGGGAAAATTGGACAGCCACATGCAGAAAAATGAAATTGGACCATTTCCTTACACCACACACAAAAATAGACTCAAAATGGATGAAGGACCTCAATGTACGAAAGGAATCCATCAAAATCCTTGAGGAGAACACGGGCAGCAACCTCTTCGACCTCTGCCGCAGCAACATCTTCCTAGGAACAACGCAAAAGGCAAGGGAAGCAAGGGAAAAAATGAACTACTGGGATTTCATCAAGATCAAAAGCTTTTGCACAGCAAAGGAAACAGTTAACAAAATCAAAAGACAACTGACAGAATGGGAGAAGATATTTGCAAACGACATATCAGATAAAGGACTAGTGTCCAGAATCTATAAAGAACTTAGCAAACTCAACACCCAAAGAACAAATAATCCAATCAAGAAATGGGCAGAAGACATGAACAGACATTTCTGCAAAGAAGACATCCAGATGGCCAACAGACACATGAAAAAGTGCTCCATATCACTTGGCATCAGGGAAATACAAATCAAAACCACAATGAGATATCACCTCACACCAGTCAGAATGGCTAAAATCAACAAGTCAGGAAATGACAGATGCTGGCGAGGATGCGGAGAAAGGGGAACCCTCCTACACTGTTGGTGGGAATGCAAGCTGGTGCAGCCACTCTGGAAAACAGCATGGAGGTTCCTCAAAATGTTGAAAATAGAACTGCCCTATGACCCAGCAATTGCACTATTGGGTATTTACCCTAAAGATACAAATGTAGTGATCCAAAGGGACACATGCACCCGAATGTTTATAGCAGCAATGTCCACAATAGCCAAACTATGGAAAGAACCTAGATGTCCATCAACAGATGAATGGATCAAGAAGATGTGGTATATATACACAATGGAATACTATGCAGCCATCAAAAGAAATGAAATCTTGCCATTTGCAACAACATGGATGGAACTAGAGCGTATCATGCTTAGCGAAATAAGTCAAGCAGAGAAAGACAACTATCATATGATCTCCCTGATATGAGGAAGTGGTGATGCAACATGGAGGCTTAAGTGGGTAGAAGAATAAATGAAACAAGATGGGATTGGGAGGGAGACAAACCATAAGTGACTCTTAATCTCACAAAACAAACTGAGGGTTGCCGGGGGGAGGGGGTTGGGGAGAAGGGGGTGGGATTATGGACATTGGGGAGGGTATGTGATTTGGTGAGTGCTGTGAAGTGTGTAAACCTGGTGATTCACAGACCTGGGGATAAAAATATATGTATATAAAAAATATATGTTTATAAAAAATAAAAAAAAAAAAAATAAAAAAAAAAATAAAAAGAGACTTACAGGCCTCTAACTTTCTATGGGCAGGATGAAGACTGAGAATGCCACTTAGCTATATAGGATATTTCTTGTAGTAAAGGAAGGATGGTTCAGGAAAGAGTCTAAAGATGGGGTTGGGAGACATTGAAATTACTGCCAGGGAACAGAACTGAATCCCAATTTTTCTTGCCCAAGAGTAGAGTGCTCTGAGAGTTGATATCATGCCATTGTATGCTGAATTTGTTTTTTTACATTACAAGTATACAGATTTACAGGGTTCATAGGAGAAGAGCCTTATTTGGACTTGAATGTGAGTCATAAGATACCAAACTTTTAACCTAATCTGCTAATTGGATAAGATTTATGCTCCTTATTGGGTGTGAGAGACTTTTGCAGGTATGACAGATGTAAATTGTCATGGTCAGAGGGCAGGTTTTGGCAGATTGCCTGCAAGTATTGCCATCAATAATTTCTCCCATTCCAAGATGTTAATGATGCTCCCACATTAAGAAGCAGAGCATATTTTCCTACCTTGGACCTAGAATAGTCTTGTGATATGCTTTACCAATAAAGTAGGCAGAAGGGAGGCTCTAGGACTTTTGAATCCAGGCCTTAAGAGATTTGGCAAGTTACACTTTCTATTAGATCTCTAAGCACCATGTTAGAAGTCCAATTCTTCCATTGGAGAGATATGTAGAGAGGAGTGGAGGGGATGTGTGAGACCATCCCATACATTTTATCTGACCTCCCAGCTAAAAGCAACCACATGATTCTCCAGCTGACCTTACATGAACCCAAGTCAACCCCTGAAAATGACAAATAATAAATCATTTTTATTTCAAGACACTGTATTACTCTTTATTGATATATAACAAATCAACACAAAGTTAGCAGCTGGAAACAACACACATTTATTTTCTCACAGCTTCCCTTGGTCAGGAGTCAGGTAATGATCATGAAGAGGAAAATTACCCAGAACAGACCCAAGTTGGTAGGCTCAGTAGATGGAAAGTTACTAGAAAGAGCAAGAGATAACCAGAAGCCCCCCTGGAAGCAAGAGATAACGAGCCGTTTCTGCTTCTGTAAACAGGCTTCCCACCACAAGCCCCCTGCACTACACTAGCCACTGTTCCCACCTAAAGCAGCACCCCCTGTTCCCCTAGTTTAAACCCACCTACCAGCAGTCAGCATATCCCTTGGAACATGACACCCTGCACTCTCCTATAAAAGCTCTGTAACCACTTTACCTAAGGCCCAGAATATCAAGCATGAGCTACTCTGGGTCCTCTGGCATAAACTGAACCCAAGTTCTCCTGCTTCTCCAAATGTTGCTTGCTTTCTCCCCAGTCTGATTTTTATTTTCCGCAACAGTCTATTGGGTTCTCTGTAGAGGGTCTCAAAACACAACAATGAAGGCATTGGACAAGCTTCATTGTCATCTGAATCTTGACTAGCAAAGTATACACTTACGAGCTCATTCAGGTTTTTGGCAGAATTTATTTCCTTGCAGCTCTGTATCTGGGACTCAGCTTTTTATTGGTTGTTGGCTTAAAACTTCTCTCAGGTCCTGCAGGCCACTTATGGTTCCTTGCTACATGGCCGTCTCCATAGGCAGTTCAAAATATGGCTATTTATTTCTGGCTCCAGTCTGCTTTAGTCTGCTATAATTTAATATAATCAAAGTTGACCTGTCACTTTTGCCATACAATAAACCTAATCAAGAAAGTGATATTTCATTGCTTTTGCCTTGTACGGTTGGTTAGAGGGAAGTCATAGATTCCACCTGCATTTAACAGAAAGGGATTGTATAAAGAGGCATTTTGCTCACCTTAGAGTGGGTCTGTCACAGCTATTATTTTAGATGGCTTTTCAAATAGCTATTAACAATTTGGATGCTTTCCTTTGAGCAACAACTTCTTGAGTAAAATTTGTCATTTTTTAGTCATTCAAATAAAGAACCTAGTCAGTGAACCATTTCATTACATGTTTACAAAATTAAAGAGCCATCTTTTCAGTAGAAATTTCCTAAGAAAATACTTAGGAAGAGAGTGTTTCCCATCTGAGTCAGGAAGTGAGAGGTGCCAACACTAGAAGATCTTTAGGTCTTTGCAGATGCTGAGCTCAAGCTGAATAGTCTTCTAGTAGTATTCTGCTTTCAGATTCAAGGTTTAAGCAAATTCCCTTATTAATAGGCCCATATTGGTCTATGTGTCCGTTTTTGTGCCAGTACCATGCTGTCTTGGTGATCACGGTTTTGTAATATAGCTTGAAATCAGGCAACATGATGCCCTCAACTTTGTTTTTCTTTTTCAACATTTCTTTGGTGATTCTGGGTCTTTTCTGGTTCCATACAAATTTTGGGATTTTTTATTCCAGCACTTTGAAAAATGCCATTAGTATTTTGATCAGGATGGTGTTGAAAGTATAGATTGCTCTGGGAAGTATAGACATTTTAAATGTTTATTCTTCTGATCCATGAGCATGGAATGTTTCTCCATCTTTTTGTGTCTTCTTTAATTTCCTTCATAAGTGTTCTGTAGTTTCTAGAGTATAGATCCTTTACCGCTTTGGTTAGGTTTATTCCAAGTTATCTTAAGGTTTTTGGTGCTATTATAAATGGAATCGATTCTCTAATTTCTCTAAGTTACATGATTAGTGTATAAGAAAGCAACTGATTTCTGTGCATGGATTTTATATCGTGTCACAGTACTGAATTGCTGTATGAGTTCCAGTAATTTGGGGGTGGAGACTTTTGCATTTTCCATATAGAGTATCATGTCATCTGCTAAGAGAGTTTGACTTCTTCTTTGCCACTTTGAATACGTTTTATTTCTTTTTGTTGTCTGATTGCTGTTGCTAGGATTTCTAATACTATGTTGAACAATAGTGGCAAGAGTAGGCATCCTTGTCATGCTCCTGATCATAAGGGAAAAGCTCTTAGCTTTTCCCCATTGAGAATGATATTTGCTGTGGGCTTTTCATAGATGGTTTTTATGATGTTGAGGAATGTTCCTTTTATCCCTATACTTTGAAGAGTTTTAATGAGGAAAAGATGCTGAATAGAGAGCCAGGATGGACCCTCAACTCCGTGGTCAACTAATCTTCGACAAAGTAGGGAAAAATTGGGGAGATAGAGAGGACAAGGGAGTTGGGGGAAATTGGAAGGGGAGGTGAACCATGAGAGACTATGGACTCTGAAAAACAATCTGAGGGTTTTGAAGGGGTGGGGGGTGGGAGGTTGGGGTACCAGGTAGTGGGTATTATAGAGGGCACGGATTGCATGGAGCACAGGGTGTGGTGCAAAAATAATGAATACCGTTATGCTAAAAATAAAAAATAAATTTAAAAAAAAGTAGGGAAAAATACCCAATGGAAAGAAGACAGTATCTTCAATAAATGGTGCTGGCGAAAATTGGACAGCTATATACAGAAGAATGAAACTTGACCATTCTCTTGTACCATATACAAAGATAAACTCTAAATGGATGAAAAATTTCAATGTGAGACAGGAATCTTCAAAATCCTAGAGGAGAACATAGGCAGTATCTTCTTCAACATTGGCCACAGCAATTTCTTTCAAGAAATGTGTCCAAAGGCAAGGAAAACAAAAGCAAAAATGAACTTTTGGGACTTCATCAAGATAAAAAGCTTGTGGAATGCAAAAGAAACAGTCAACAAAACTAAGAGGCAACCCATGGAGTGGGAGAAGATATTTGCAAGTGGAACTACAGACAAAGGGCTGGTATCCAAGATCTATAAAGTACTTCTCAAACTCAACACCTAAAAAACAAGTAAGTTAAAAAATGGCCAGAAGACATGAACAGACACTTCCTCAAAGAAGACATACACACACACACACACACACACACACACACAAATGAATGAAACAGGGCCATACTGGCAGAATATGTCATTTCAGCTCACAAGAATGAAGTTCAAAAAAAGTTATAATCATCACATCACCTGACAACAGATGATCTTTAAAGCTGAAAGCCAAGGGTTGTAATGTGTTTCATAGCAGGAGATGTTGAATGCTAGTTATAACTTTTGTACTAATACTTGAGCCACCTAAGTAAATCTGAGAAAGATACTAATATTCAAACCTGCTCTTTACAAAGAGTACCAGGATCAACATACATCATTCAGGTTCAAATTATGTAACAGCATATTATTGCTATAAATTCTACAGCAGATGCTGCTTCATTGCAAATAGTTTCTGTAATATATATATTCATACTATGTGCAATAACAAATTGTGTAGAAGGCACTTTATACATATTACTCAATTAACACTCAAAACAGCTCTATTGCAGTTAGTATGGTACAACCATTGAAAGAAATAAATAATGAAAATGAGTCTTAGAGAGTTTATTAAAATGGCAAAGTTTACACAGTGGGAAGTCACCAAGCCAGGATTCCAGCTTCATTCATTTCCATCAGACTCCAATGCTTTTTTTGCTATGATGAACTGTCTCTTTATTTATGTCTGTTTATTTATCCTCAAAGGTGTGTAATGTCAAACTTTTGGGAAGGATTTGATTTTCATCACTGAAACCTAAGCATTCCTCTCATTGAAAACTAGTAAGAGATGGGGAATAGATTTTTCAGGGTTTTCTTCAAAGGGATTATAGATGGCAGCAATAGTGTCATTCCATATGCATCAAATCACTGATGTGTAGAAATGTCCTTTTTCTTTTCTTTTTAAATCAAAAAGAAAAGTTTGAATATCTAAACTAAATAAGAAGACTTTGACCCAGTCATCATAGCTGGCTGGTTTTACCAATCATAGTAATAATAAAAACCAGTGGCATTCTAAACACAGAGGACTGAAAAGAAGAATTAAATAAATAGAGTTAGAGGAAAGTAATTCTGAGCTTATGAAAAATAAAATCAATCAGTTGAAGAAGAAATTTGCAGTGAAAGAATCAGCACTTCTAGTCCAATAGATAAAGTGTGAAAAAGTCTCGTACTGCTAAGGAGGGGCAAGTTGATATACTTTACACTGCAGAACTTCATAGAACTGCTGAACTTCAAAGGGCCTAGCTGTAGACAACTATGAAAACTCAGGAATGCAGTGGTTCTCCTAGGGTCATCACAGAGCCTGAAATAGACAAAGGATTTTACGCTCACCATTTTGGCTCAGATACAGCTTCAAAATAGGCTTAAAAAGCCACTTTACTTGCTCATTCATTCATTCATTTTTATCATGCCTATATACAGTCATTCCTACTCTGCATAGTGTGTACTGAGATAAACACTGGGATACAATGGTGAGTGAGACATGCCTGGTTTCTGCCTTCATAGAACATAGAAAGCAGAAAAGGAGGACAAGTGAACAAGCATTTGTGATAATAGTGAAACAGATCAAGTGTGTTATATGAGCCATGGGGGAGGGGATTAGTTCAGGGAAGGGTTTGGCATTTGAAACTTAAGAGTTAAGGGAAAGGTTATCACGGAGGTGTTCATGAAGGAAATCACACATGATAAACCTGAATAAAGAGTGGTAGTTGGCCCAGTTAAGAAGTCTTGGGAAGCTTAAGAAAAGAAAATGGTTTGTGTCAAGACTTAATAGTGAGAAAGAGCAATGTTGATGAGGAACAGAATGAATTATAACCTGATGGAGACCAGAGTATAAAGGTGGAAGTGACTAGAAGTAATGGGAGATTATTGGGCCAGAGCAGTTTTATGAGTCTTGTGAGCCTTGTTCAGGCAGTGGAAAAGAGTTTGCATGATGAGAAGCATTGAGGGTAAGAGAAATGGTCAGATTACTTCTGGCTATTGTTTAGAAAATCAATTAGAGTTAGTAAGACAAGATGTAATGAGACGACTGTCGTAGTGACTCCATTAGAGAATTAGGTTTTGATGACTGACTGTTGGAGCTGAGGATGAGAATGAATCAAGAAGTCCTCTTAAATCATTGAATGGGCCAGGGTTATGGATGGTGGTTGGAAATCTAGGAGGAAGAGCAAATCTTTGCATGGATTAAAGAAGGGGTAAGTAATGAACTTAGTTTGGGTCAGGAAGAGGTTTATATTGTTTACTGAGAACCATTGTAGTGAAAGTACAATATGCTTTATTGTTTCTTTTGGATTATAGTTAGCTTTCTAAAAAAAAGATTTAAAAGTTTTAAGTGTTTCCTTTTTAAAATGTTACCAACCTTACTGTAACTTCTATTTCTACTACTACTGTTACTATGACCATAACCTCCAGTTATTGAACAGCTTCAAAGTGTCAGCCTGTGTACTAATGAATTATATTATTCAAATATTTATAGCCATCCTGCAGGGTAGGCACTATGAGAAAAGTGAAGCTTAGTGAAGTTCTATAACTTACCTAAGGTCACATAGTTTGTAGTGGAGAAAGGACTTGAATCCTGTCTTACTAAAAACCTTGTGTTCCTAACTAGGATGTTACATTGAAACAATAGCTAACTCTGTAGCTAGAAGAGTAATCCATTCAGAAAAAGAGAAAAAGAGAGAAAGGGAGATGGTAGAGTCTCTGTTAAGTCTCAAATGCCATTTCTTCAGAGATAAACACAACATTAAGCCTACCTTGAAAAGCACACACCTTAGTGCAAGAAGCAGAAAAGCATGAAAATCGCTTTGAGTGGAGTAATTTGGTGGCACTGAGGAAAAAAATATACAAGAGGCTTACAACAAAAGAAGTCATAGAAGCCTTCTAAAAAGCGATAGAAGTCATTAAGGCAATACGGAGCATAGGACACTGAATGATCCAACAGAATTCCAGGATGACTACATCATAATGTGATGTGGGAATGCTGAGGAATATAACTAAAAATAATCAGAAGTCAGATAATTAAAGGATTGAATGCCAGGGTAAGGGGTTTTGAGTTTAGTCTAGAGTTAAATCATTGGAAAACTTTTAAGTAGAGGACTGAAATCATTAGTTTTTTATTCCTAAGCAGATAATTCAGCAGCCAACTAGAAGAATTGTAAAGTACCTGGTGTGGAGACCATGCACACAGTTTACAAAATAGGTAAGAATTTAGCCACAGAAGCAGTCAGCCCCAGTGATGCAAAATAAAATGTTCAAGCAACAACAACAACAAAAAAAACCCTTGAATGTGAGTGCTTTAAAAAGGGGTAAAAGTCCTCCAGTTCCTTATAGTTTTCACTATTCCTGATATAGTTTTTTAAAAGATTTACTTATTTATTATATAGAGAGAAAACATGTGAACAGGGGAGGGTTAGAGGGAGAAAGAGAGCCTCAAGAAGACTCCATGCTGGGCACAGAGCCTGATAACATAGGGCTCATTCTCAGGACCCTGAAATCAGCTCTGATGGTGACACTTCACCAGCTGAGCCATCTAGGCACCCCAATTCCAGATATTCTTATAGCTGTCTGCTTCACTTATTTATGTTATTATCCTGATTCCTTAATGAACACTTATAATAGTAAGAAATGAAATGATGAAGACCTAAACTAAGAATGACTTCAGGATTAATGTAAACTAAAGGAATTACAGATAGATTAAAGAAACAGAATACAGAAATTAAAGTCCATGGAATTGCAGACAGAGAATATAATTTGTAAATCACCATGAATTGTGAGAGACAACTTTAAGATAGATTAATTCACCCTTTGAGGCTTTGCAGCCTGGTAAGAGAAGCAGAACAAGGGTAGAAATGTGCAAAACACTTGACATTAAATGGTAGATTTAAGAAGGGGAGTTCATTAAAGGGACCTCGAAGGTGAGCCGTGTGCAATCTCTGCTTACCTCTGTTCTTCTCGAGCCTGAGGCATTTGACTATGAATACTGATTAAAAGAAGGAAGAAAAAAAAATGTAATAACATCGTTCATAGATTCATAGCATTGTAGTCAGCTCCATTCAACGTCCACTTTTTCAAACATCAATAGGAAAGGCAGTAAACCCAGACTATGCATGTTAGTACCTCCAGTAGGCTAAAAATGTGGCTCCTCTTACATGTAATATTGTGTAGAATTAGGTTCACATTTATTTAGTGGAAGTGGAGGTAATCTCATTTCATTAAACAGTTATTTAAATAACATATCTAATATATGATTCTTGTTAAAAATCATTCAAATACTTTAGAAGCACAAAGAGCAGAAAAAATGAATTTCTCCTTACATTCTTGACCCCTAATAGTCCTCTGCTATTTTGCAATTTGGTGTATGTTATAGATTATAGTTTAATATGTATTTTCCAGACATACTTCTGTGCTTTTACATAAATATGTGATGATCATTTCCTATATTTGAATTCAAAGCTATACATTAAATTTTCATATTGCATAGTGAAGAATTAACCTTACTCAAAAAGAAGTCTGTTTTGATCAAAACTCTTCAAAGTGTAGGGATAGAGGGTACATACCCTCAATATCATAAAAGCCATCTATGAAAAACCCACCACGATTATCATTCTCAATGGGGAAAAACTGAGAGCTCTTCCCCTAAGGTCAGGAACATGGGATGTCCACTGTCACCACTGCTATTCAACATAGTACTAGAAGTCCTAGCCTTGGCAATCAGATAACAAAGACAAATAAAAGACATTGGAATTGGCACAGAAGAAGTCAAACTCTCACTCTTTGCAAATATGATGCTTCATGTGGAAAACCCAAAAGACTCCACTCCAAAACTGCTAGAACTTGTACGGTAATTCAGTAAAGTGTCAGGATATAAAATCAATGCACAGAAATTGTATTTCTTTACAACAACAACAAGACAGAGGAAAGAGAAATGAAGGAGTCAATCCCATTTACAATTGCACCCAAAACCATAAGATACCTAGGAATAAACCTAGGCAAACATATAAAGAATCTGTACTCAGAAAACTATAGAACACTCATGAAAGAAATTGATGAAGACACAAAGAAATGGAAAAACTTTCTATGCTCATGGATTGGAAGAACAAATATTATGAAAATGTCTATGCGACCTAAAGCAATCTACACATTTAATGCAATCCCCATCAAAATACCATCCACTTTTTTCAAAGAAATAGAACAAAGAATCCTGAAATTTATATGGAAGCAGAAAAGACCCCGAATAGCCAGAGGAATGTTGCAAATTAAAGCCAAAGTTGGTGGCATCACAATTCCAGACTTCAAGCTCTATTACAAAGCTGTCATCATCAAGACAGTATGGTTCTGGGGAGGAGTCAAGATGGCAGAGAAGTAGCAGGCTGAGATGACATCAGGTAGCAGGAGATCAGCTAGATAGCTTATCAAACCATTGCAAACACCTACAAATCCAATAGGAGATTGAAGAGAAGAAGAACAACAATTCTAGAAACAGAAAATTGACCACTTTCTGAAATGTAGGACCAGTGGAGAAGTGAATTCAAAGCAATGGGAAGATAGACCATGGCGGGAGGGGCCAGCTCCTGGCAAGTGACGGAACAACAAGAGCACAAAATCAGGACTTTTAAAAGTCTGCTCCACTGAGGGACATGGCTCCAGAAGCTAAACCTCGATGAAGCCCATGTGGGGTCAGCATGGCCCCAGGTCCCGTGGGGTCATAGAAGGATCGAGGGTATCTGAGTGTTGCAGCGCTCGAAGGTATTAGGGCGGGGAAGCCAGCTACAGAGACAGCGCCAAGGAGTGAGCTCTCAACTCAGGGTTACCTTGAACTGTAATCCATGACACAGGCCACTGCTCTGTGAGTGAGGTCCCCACAAGATCTAGGGAGACACCCCCTGGGAGAGCTCAGGGATCTGCAGGGTTTGGAGACTCCAGGTGGAGCTGTGTGCCAGAGACAGAGATGCTTGGTCACAGGCTGGGTGAGCTCGGAGTGCAGCCAGAGGCCAGAGAGATGGGAGTGATTGAGTGCTTTTCTCTGAGGGCACACTGAGGAGTAGGACCCCAGGCTCTTGGCTCCTCCCAGCTGGAGATTGGGAGGCTGCCATTTTCATTCCCATCCTCCGGAATTCTACAGGAAGCGTTCAGGGAATAAAAACTCCTGAAAATGAACCCGAGTGGATTACTTAGTCTGGCCCCTAGTAAGGGCAGTACAATTCCACCTTGGGCAAAGACACTTGATAATCACTACAACGAGCCCCTCCTCCAGAAGATCAACAAGAAATTCAGCCAAGACCAAGTTCACTTACCAAGGAGAACAGCAGAATTCCAGAGGAGAAGAAAGCAAACCATGGAATTCATAACTTTCTCCCCATGATTCTGTAGTCTTGCAGTTATTTAATTTGTCTTTTAATTTAATTTTTTTCTTTTTTCTTCTGCTAATTTTTTTACCTTTTATCCTTTCCTCTTTTAACATTTTTAAACTAGTTTATCTTAAAAATACCTTTCATAAAAAAAAATAGTAATCTTTTTTGAACCTTCATTATTGTAGTCTTTTTTTTATCCTTCATTGTATCTAAATTTATATTTCGTGTACACGTAGGGCTTTTTCTTCTAAAAAATTTGGAGTACAACTTCTAATAGATCAAAATATACCCTAAATCTAGCTCCGGGCTTATTCTAGTATCCAGCCTGAGCAACTTTTCTTTATTCTCCCAACCAACTTACTTTATCAACTCCTTTTTTAGAAATTAAAAAAATTTTTTTTTCATCTTTATAGGCATATTCCATCCTTTCATTGTGTTTACCCTTATATATGTTTTTCATTCTTTAAAATTTTGGGAGGTAGTTTATTCTTAGAGACCAAAATACTCCCAAAATTAAGTGGGTGACCCTGTTCTAGTCACCAGTCGAATATATACATATATATTTTTTATATATATATTTCTTTATTTGTTTTATTTTTCTAATTTTTTTTCTGAACTTCTTTTTATCCCCTTTCTCCCCCCCCCCCCATGACTTAGGGTCTCTTCTTATTTAGTTAAAGCACATTTTCCTGGGATCTTTGCCACCCTTTTAGTATTTTATTTGCTCCTTCATATATTCTTATCTGGACAAAATGACAAGGTGGAAAAACTCACCACAAAAAAAAAAAAAAAAAAAAGAACAAGAGGCAGTACCGAAGGCTAGGGACCTAGTCAATATGGACATTGGTAATATGTAAGATCTAGAGTTCAGAATAACGATTCTCAAGGTTCTAGCTGGGCTGGAAAAAGGCATGGAAGATATTAGAGAAACCCTCTCCAGAGAGATAAAAGCCCTTTATGGAGAAACAAAAGAACTAAAATCTAACCAAGTTGAAATAAAAAAAGCTATCAATGAGGTGCAATAAAAATGGAGGCTCTCCAATGAAGACATACAAATGGCTATCAGACACATGAAAAAATGTTCAACATCACTAGCCATCAAGGAGATTCAAATTAAAACATTGAGATACCACCTTACACCAGTTAGAATGGCCAAAATTAGCAAGACAGGAAACAACGTGTGTGGAGAAAGGGGAACCCTCTTACACTGTTGGTGGGAATGCAAATTGGTGCATCCACTTTGGAGAACAGTGTGGATATTCCTTAAAAAATTAAAAATAGAGCTTCCCTATGACCCTGCAATTGCACTACTGGGTATTTACCCCAAAGATACAGATGTAGTGAAAAGAAGGGCCATCTGTACCCCATTGTTTATAGCAGCAATGGCCACGGTCACCGAACTGCAGAAAGAACCAAGATGCCTTTCAACAGACAAATGGATAAGGAAGATGTGGTCCATATACACTATGGAGTATTATGCCTCCATCAGAAAGGATGAATACCCAACTTTTGTAGCAACATGGACAGGACTGGAAGAGATTATGCTAAGTGAAATAAGTCATATGGTTTCACTTATTTGTGGATCATAACAAATAACATGGAGGACATAGGGAGATGGAGAGGAGAAGGGAGTTGAGGGAAACTGGAAGGGGAGGTGAACCATGAGAAACTATGGACTCTGAAAAACAATCTGAGGGTTTTGAAGGGGTTGGAGTGAGGGGTTGGGGGTGCCAAGTGGTGGGTATTAAGGAGGGCACGTATTGCATGGAGCACTGGGTATGGTGCAGAAACAATGAATTCTGTTATGCTGAAAAGAAATTAAAAAAAAATGGAGACTCTTACTGCTAGGATAAATGAGGCAGAAGAAAGAATTAGTAATATAGAAGACCAAATGACAGAGAATAAAAAAGCTGAGCAAAAGAGAGACAAACAAATACTGGACGATGAGGGGAGAATTCGAGAGATAAGTGACCCGGTAAGATGAAACAACATTAGAATAATTGGGATTCCAGAAGAAGAAGAGAGAGGGGAGAAGAAGGTATGTTGGAGAGAATTATTGTACAGAATTTCCTTAATATGGCAAAGGAAACAAGCATTAAAATCCAGGAGGCATGGGGCGCCAGGGTGGCTCAGTGGGTTGAGCCTCTGCCTTCAGCTCGGGTCATGATCTCAGGGTTCTGGGATTGAGTCCCACATTGGGCTTTCTGCTTGGCAGGGAGCCTGCTTCCTCCTCTCTCTCCCTCAGCTTGCCTTTTTGCCTACCTGTGATGTCTCTCTGTCAAATAAATAAAATCTTAAAAAATAAAATAAAATCCAGGAGGCGTGGAGAACCCCCCCTCAAAATCAATAAGAATAGGTCCACACCCCATCATCTAATAGTAAAATTTACAAGTCTTAGTGGCAAAGAGAAAATCCTGAAAGTAGCCCAGGAAAAGAAGTCTGTAACATACAATCATAAAAATATAAGATTGGCAGCCGACTTATCCACAGAGACCTGGCAGGCTAGAAAGAACTGGCATGATATATTCAGAGCACTAAATGAGAAAAACATTCAGTTGGATACTATATCCAGCTAGGCTAGGCTAGGCCATCATTTGTTTGCTATTTGTAGGCTATCTCTGAAAATAGAAGGAGAGATAAAAAGCTTCCAAGACAAATGAAAATTGAAAGAATTTGCAAACACCAAACCGCTCTACAGGAAATGTTAAAAGGGGTCCTATAAGCAAAGAGAAACCCTAAAAGTGGTAGATCAGAAAGGAATAAAGACAATATACAGTAACAGTCACCTTACAGGCAATACAATGGCACTAAATTCATGTCTCTAAATAGTTACCCTGAAGGTAAATGGGCTAAATGCCCCAATCAAAAGACACAGGGTATCAGAATAGATTAAAAAAAAAAAAACTATCAATATGCTGCCTACCAGAAACTCATTTTAGACCCAAAGGCACCTCCAGATTTAAAGTGAGAGGGTGGAAAAGAATTTACCATGCTAATGGTAAATTTTTTTCATAGGAAAGCTGGGGTGGCAATCATAATGTCAGAACAATTAGATTTTAAGCCAAGGACTATAATAAGAGATGAAGAAGGATACTATATTGTACTCAAAGGGTCTGTCCAACAAGAAGATCTAACAATTTTAAATATCTATGCCCCTAACATGGGAGCAGCCACCATTATAAACCAATTAATAACAAAATCAAAGAAACACATCGACAGTAATACAATAATAGTAGAGGACTTTAACACTCCCCTCACTGAAATGGACAGATTATCCAAGCAAAAGATCAACAAGGAAATGAAGGCCTTAAATGATATATTGGACCAAATAGACATCACAGATATATTCAGAACATTCCATCATAAAGCAACAGAATACACATTCTTCTCTAGTGCACATGGAACATTCTCCAAAATAGCTCACATCCTGGGTCATAAATCAGGTCTCAACTGGTATCAAAAGATTGGGGTCATTCCCTGCATATTTTCAGACCACAATGCTCTGAAACTAGAACTCAATCACAAGAGGAAATCTGGAAATTTGTGGAGAATTATACATGGAGATGTATGGAGACTAAACAACATCCTTCTAAAGAATGAATGAGTCAACAAGGAAATTAAAGAAGAATTGAAAAAATTCATGGAAACAAGTGATAATGAAAACACAATGTTTCAAAATCTGTAGGACACAGTAAAGGCAGTCCTGTGAGGAAAATATATAGCGAAACAAGCCTTTCTCAAGAAACAAGAAAGGTCTCAAATACACAACCTAGCCCTACCTAAAGGAGCTGGAGAAAGAACAGCAAAGAAAGCCTAACTCCAACAGGAGAAGAGAAATAATAAAGATCAGAGCAGAAATCAATGATATAGAAAGAAAAAAAAAATAGAACAAATCAATGAAGTTAGGAGCTGGTTCTTTGAAAGAATTAATAAGATTGACAAACCCCTCACCAGACTTGTCAAAAATAAAATAGAAAGGACACAAATAAATAAAATAATGAATGAAAGAGGAGAGATCACAACCAACACCAAAGAAATACAATCAATTATAAGAACATACTATGAGCAACTCTACGCCAACAAATTTGGCAATCTGGAAGAAATGGATGCATTCCTAGAAACATATAAACTACCACAACTGAACCAGGAAGAAATAGAAAACCTAAACAGACCCATAACCAGTAAGGATATTGAAATAATTATCAAAAATCTCCAAACAAACAAAAGCCCAGGGCCAGAAAGCTTCCCAGGGGAATTCTACCAAAGATTTAAAAAAGAATTAATTCCTATTTTCCTGAAACTGTTCCAAAAAATAGAAATGGAAGAAAAACTTACAACCTCATTTTATGAGGCCAGCATTACTTTGATCCCAAAACCAGACAAGGAGCCCATCAAAAAAGAGAATTACAGACCAATACCTTGATGAACACAGATGCGGAAATTCTCACCAAAATACCAGCCAATAGGATCCAACAGTACATTAAAAGGATTATTCACCATGGCCAAGTGGGATTTATTCCAGGGCTGCAAGGTTGGTTCAACATCTTCAAATCAATGAGATACAATACATTAATAAAAGAAAGAACAAGAACCATATGATAACTCTCAATAGATGCTGAAAAAGCATTTGACAAAGTACAGCATCCCTTCCTGACCAAAACTCTTCAAAGTGTAGGGATAGAGGGCACATACCTCAATATCACAAAGCCATCTATGAAAAACCCACCACAAATATCGTTTTCAATGTAGAAAAACTGAGAGCTTTTCCACTAAGGTCAGGAACACAACAGGAGTGTCCATTATCACCACCACTATTCAACATAGTACTAGAAGTCCTAGCCTCAGCAATCAGACAACAAAAAGAAATTAAAGGCATCCAAATCACAAAGAAGAAGTCAAACTCTCACTCTTTGCAGATGATATGATACTTCATGTGGAAAACCCAAAAGACTCCACTCCAAATCTGCTAGAACTTATACAGGAATTCAGTAAAGTGTCAGATTATAAAATCAATGCACAGAAATCAGTTGCATTTCTTTACACTGGTAAGACAGAAGAAAGAGAAATTAAGGAGTCAATCCCATTTACAGTTGCACCCAAAACCACAAGATACCTATGAATAAACCTAACCAAAGAGGCAAAGAATGTATACTCAGAAAACTATGAAGTACTCATGAAAGAAATTGAGGAAGACACAAAGAAATGGAAAAATGTTCCATGCTCATGGGTTAGAAGAGCAAATATTGTGAAAATGTTTATGCTACCTAAAACAATCTACACATTTAATGTAATTCCTATCAAAATCCCATCAATTTTTTTTCAAAGAAATGGAACAAATAATCCTAAAATTTATATGGAACCAGAAAAGACCTCAAATAGCCAAAGGAATATTGAAAAAGAAAGCCAAAGTTGGTGGCATCACAATTTCAGACTTCAAGCTCTATTTCAAAGCTGTCATCATCAAGACAGTCTGGTACTGGCACAAAAACAGACACATACATCAATGGAACAGAATAGAGAGCCCAGAAATAGACCCTCAACTCTATGGTCAACTAATCTTTGACAAAGCAGGAAAGAATGCTCAATGGAAAAAAGACAGCCTCTTCAACAAATGGTGTTGGGAAAATTGGACAGCCACGTGTAGAAAAATGAAACTGGACCATTTCCTTACACCACACACAAAAATAGACTCAAAATGGAGGAAAGACCTCAATGTGATACAAGAATCCATCAAAATTCTTGAGAAAAACACAGGCAGTAACCTCTTTGGCCTCAGCCACAGCAACTTCTTCCTAAAACATTGCCAAAGGCAAGGGAAGCAAGGGCAAAAATGAACTATTGGGACTTCATCAAGATCAAAAGCTTTTGCACAAGAAAGAATAGAGTCAATGAAACCAAAAGACAACTGAGAGAATGGGAGAAGATATTCACAAATGACATATCAGATAAAGGGCTAGGATCCAAAATCTATAAAGAGCTTATCCAATTCAACATCCAAAGAACAAATAATCCAATCAAGAAATGGGCAGAGGACATGAACAGACATTTCTGCAAGGAAGACATCCAGATGGCCAACAGACACATGAAAAAATATTCCACATCACTCGGCATCAGGGAAACACAAATCAAAACCACAATGAGATACCACCTCACACCAGTCAGAATGGCTAAAATTCACAAGTCAGGAAACTACAGATGCTGATGAGGATGTGGAGAAAGGGGAACCCTCTTACACTGCTGGTGGGAATGCAAGCTGGTGCAACCACTCTGGAAAACAGCATGGAGGTTCCTCAAAAAGTTGAAAATAGAGCTCCCCTACAACCTAGCAATCGCCCTCCTGGGTATTTACCCTAAAGATACAAATGTAGTGACCTGAAGGGGCACGTGCCCCCAAATGTTTATAGAAGCAATGTCCACAGTAGCCAAACTATGGGGAGAATCTAGATGTCCATCAACAGATGAATGGATAAAGAAGATGTGTTGTATATATACAATGGAATCCTATGCAACCATCAAAAGAAATGAAATCTTGCCATTTGCAATGATGTGGATGGAGCTAGAGGGTGTTATGCTGACAAAATAAGTCATTCAGAGAAAGACAACTATCATATGATCTCCCCGATATTTGGAAGTGGAGATGCAATGTGGGGGGTTTGCGGGGTAGGAAAAGAACATATGAAACAAGATGGGATTGGGGGGGAGACAAACCATAAGTGACTCAATCTCGCAGAACAAACTGAGGGTTGCTGGGGCATGGGGGATCAGGAGAGGGTGGTGGGGTTATGGACATTGAGGGGGTGTGTGTGTGCTGTGGTGAGTGCTGCTGTGAAGTGTTTAAACCTGGTGATTCACAGACCTGTACCCCTGTGGCTAAAAATACATCATATGTTTATTAAAAAAAAATTTTAATTAAAAAAAAAAAGACAGTATGGTACCAACACAAAAACAGACACATAGATCAATGGAACAGAATAGAGAGCTCAGAAATAGACCCTCAACTCTATGGTCAATTCATTGTTGACAAAGCAGGAAAGAATGTTCAATGGAAAAATGACAGTTTCTTCAACAAATGGTGCTGGGAAAATTGGACAGCTGCAGGCAGAAAAATGAAACTGGGCCATTTCCTTACACCACACACAAAAATAGACTCCACATGGATGAAAGACCTGAATGTGAGACAGGAATCCATCAAAATCCTTGAGGAGAACACAGGCAGCAACCTCTTCAACCTCAGCCGCAGCAACTTCTTCCTAGAAACATCCCCGAAGGCAAGGGAAGCAAGGGCAAAAATGAACTATTGGGACTTCATCAAGATCAAAAGCTTTTGCACAGCAAAGGAAATAGTCAACAAAACCAAAAGACAACTAACAAAATGGGAGATGATATTTAAAAAACAACATATCAGATAAAGGGCTAGTATCCAAAATCTATAAAGAACTTATCAAACCCAATACCCAAAGAACAAATAATCCAATCAAGAAATGGGCAGAGAACATAAACAGACATTTCTACAAAGAAGACATCCAAATGGCCAACAGACACATGAAAAAGTGCTCCACATCATTCAGCATGAGGGAAACACAAATCAAAACCACAATGAGATACCACCTCACACCAGTCAGAATGGCTAAAATTCACAAGTCAGGAAACTACAGATGCTGATGAGCATGTGGAGAAAGGGGAACCCTCCTACACTATTGGTGGGAATGCAAGCTGGGGCAACCACTCTGGAAAACAGCATGGAGGTTCCTCAAAAAGTTGAAAATAAAGCTCCCAAACAACCCAGCAATCTCACTCCTGGGTATTTACCCTAAAAGATATAAATGTAGTGATCTGAAGGGGCATGTGCACCTGAATGTTTATAGCAATAATGTCCACAATAGCCAAACTATGGAAAGAATCTAGATGTCCATCAACAGATGAATAGATAAAGAAGATGTGTTGTATATATACAATGGAATATTATACAGCCATGAAAAGAAATGAAATCTTGCCATTTGCAATGATGTGGATGGAGCTAGAGGGTGTTATGCTGACAAAATAAATCAATCAGAGAAAGACAACTATCATATGATCTCTCTGATATGAGGAATTTGAGAGGCAGAGTGGAGGGTTTGGGGGTAGGGAAAGAAAAAATGAAACAAGAGGGAATCGTGCAGGAGACAAACCATAAGAGACTCTTAAGTTCACAAAACAAACTGAGGGTTACTGGGGGAAGGAGAGGAGATGTGTGGCGAGGGTAGTTGAGTTACGGACATTGGGGAGGGTATGTGACATGGTGAGTGCTGTGAAATGTGTAAGCCTGACGATTCACAAACCTGTATCCCTGGGCAAGTAATACATTATATGTTAATAAAAATACATTTTAAAAAGATAAATAAATAAATAAATAAGTTTTTAAAATTATATAAACCCCAGATTTATAAAAACCATCCCAGCCATTGCACCTTAGGATACTACTTTATTACTTGCAAATAAATCCTTCCTAAAATGAAAGATAACCCTTCTATCGCACTATTTCTCTATTCAGATAGTTTCACTTACATCTCATTTGCAAATGGTAAAGTAAAGTGCAAGTGCCTTGGTGAGTTTCAAAGCCCCTTGCTTTGGAACAGGAACTTTGGGCACTGAATCCTTATGGGTTCTTCTGGTTCACTAAGTTGGAGTGGATTGTGGTGGAACAGAGGGCAGATCTAAGCAATCTGCTCTATTGTAGTTGAAGCTGAATGATAGGTATCTTTCGGGTACTCCTGGTACATTGGAAATTTACTGTAAGAAGTTTTTTTTTTTACTTTTTCAATTATATTCTTAGTGTACAGTGCTTCCCAAACTTAAGGTTCTGTGGAATACCTTCACAGCTTTGGCCATCTCATAGTTGTATTATCATATAATATCATATAATATTTTTCTTTATATTGACTTTAAACTGATCCACAGTTTTAACAAAACTTATACTAATAAAAATATTCATGAAATCCTAGGTTTAATGATATCATTTCTAATATACATTAAAATCAATATATATCAATATAAAAGTATTTCTACATATGCCATCAACATCACTCATACCAACAGTGGTATACAGATCTTATTGTGGGAAATACCAATAGGAGAAAAGTTTGAGCCTTGGCCTCCCTTATCAAGAACATCAAGTATCTGGGGCATCTGTTTGGCTTAATTGGTAGAGCATGGGCCTCTTGATCTTGGGGTTGTACATTTGAGCCTCAATTTGGGTGTACAGATTTCTTAAAAATAAAGTTTAAAAAAAAAAAAAAGGAAATCTGGATAAGAGTGCCTTTGTTTGTATGGAGGCTTTAGCCCCTGGACAGTCTAACAGTGAGAATTGTGATGGGGACTTTGTACTACAACATACAACTTCCAGAGAAACTGGTGACTAAGGGTATTAATCCAACTTCCAAGAAGGACTAGAGACTAAAATTGAGCCTTGTCAGTAAGCAGTATGTGATTGAGCCCCAATAAAAACTCTTGGTACCAAAGACCAGCTTTCCTGGTTGGCAGTACTCTCTATATATTGCCAACAACATGACCATGCTCTTTGTGACTTTATGGAGAAAGGACACCTGGAAGCTCCATGTTTAGACTGCCTACCCCTATTTGCCTCTTCTCTTGGCTGATTTTAATCTGTATCCTTTCCCTGAAATAATTAATTATGTGAGTATAATAGCTTTCAGTAAGTTCTGTTATTCCTTTTTGCTGATTATTAAAACTAAGGGTGTTTTTGGAAATCCCATGATTTTGCAACTGGTGTCAGAAGTAAAGATGGTTCTGTGTGGGAATTCTGTCACCTCGTAATTCAGATAGCTTTGGCTTCACAGAGATATGGATCTGCTTGATACCTGGAGGGTTAAGACATAAAAGGTTTTATTTTTTTTCTCTTTTCCAAAAAGTTCTTCTCTGTCTTTATGAATTTTTCCTTTCTTTTTGAATTGAAGAATTACCTTGTCAGAGACACCTGAGAATTCAGTTAGTACTGTATTTGGGATAGCATTGAATTTACAGATTAACATGAGGATATTTACATATTTGTAATATTTAGTTCTTCCATTCATGAATTTTCTATGTCTATTTACTTAAGTCTTCATTTATATCCATTAGTAAAGATTTACCTGTTTATATAGGTAGTGAATATATTGGATATATGCCTAAACATTTTATATTTTTTGATGCTAATTTAAGTAATATTTTCTCTTTGCTTTTTCTTACTTTAATTTCTGTTGTATAAGGTATTGATTTTTCATATATTGAATTTTTTATTCAGCAATATTACTAAAGCCAATTTTTAATTTTAAGAATTTTTTATATTAATTCTTCCTGATTTTCTTGATAGACAATTATATCATCTGTGACTTATGACAGTTTGGGCTTTTCCAAATATGTGTACTTTTAAATTATTTTTTTGGACTTACTACATTGTCTGGAATCTCCTGTAAAATTAAGGTATTTGCTTAATGATAGCAATAGTTGGTATCTGTAATTTGTTCCTGAGCTTATTATAATTTTAAAACTACTTCCTCTTATGTATGTTTTGCTGGGAAGTTCTGTTATACAGATGTTACCAAATAAAAGAAGTTTCCTTCTATTTTGACCTTGCCAAATTTTTTTTAAACAAAAACTTTTCAGATGATTTTTACATCTATCAGTTTGATAAGAATTGTTTTCCATTAATGCAAGTTGGTGCAGCCACTTTGGAGAACAGTGTGGAGACTCCTCAAGAAATTAAAAATAGAGCTTCCCTATAACCCTGCCATTGCACTACTGGGTATTTACCTCAAAGATACAGATGTAGTGAAAAAAAGGGCCACCTGTAGCCCAATGTTTATAGCATCAATGGCCACGGTCACCAAACTGTGGAAAGAACCAAGATGCCCTTCAACGGACAAATGGATAAGGAAGATGTGGTCCATATACACTATGGAGTATTATGCCTCCATCAGAAAGGATGAATACCCAACTTTTATAGCAACATGGACAGGACTGGAAGAGATTATGCCGAGAGAAATAAGTCAAGCAGAGAGAGTCAATTATCAAATGGTTTCACTTATTTGTGGAGCATAACAAATAGCATGGAGGACATGGGGAGTTAGGAGAAGGGATTTGAGGGAAATTGGAAGAGGAGGTGAACCATGAGAGACTATGGACTCTGAAAAACAATCTGAGGGATTTGAAGTGGTGGGGGGGTGGGAGGTTGGGGGAACCAGGTGGTGGGTATTAGAGAGGGCACAGATTGCACGGAGCACTGGGTGTGGTACAAAAACAATGAATGCTGTTATGCTGAAAATAAAAAAAAAATAAATTTAAAAAAAAGAAAAAAGAAATTCCCTTAATTTTTGTTTGTCTAAGTTTTTATTTCTCTTTCACTTTTTAATAAAATATTTGCAGGGTGCAATTAGACAACAAGAAGTAATAAAACATTTTTATTACATTTTCTTTACTACATTTTCTTTTGCCATGGTTGTTCAATTCAGTTTTTTGAAGTATTCTTGAGTTACTTTCTTAAATTATACATTATATTTGTAGGCTTTTTATGATTACCTTTGATTTGAAGCTGATATTTAGACTGATATTTTCTCTAACAATGTCTGAAGTTAATACTTACATTCTCTCCCTGATGTTCTTCAATAAAAATGTTGGCTAAGTATAAAATTATAGTTTCAAAGGTGTTTTCCAATTTTTTCTGCAAAAGATTTAAGATAGTACTCCATTCATTCTAGAATATAGGCAGTATACAGAAATCTCATCAAAATCTTTCTCTTTATGAGTAGTTTGATAATTTGAAAGAAGATTTTAGCATCAGTTTTTTTTTTTTTATTAGAGTTCTTAGGTAAATCAGGATATGTCTTTGTTTTTTCTTTTTAAATTCATGCTGTTTGTCATTCACTGAACAGTTTTAATCTTATATTTTATGTCTCTCTTTAGGTGAGTGGAAAGCCTTCTATTACTTCTTTTCATCAATTATTTCTTTTGTTTGACTTGAAACTCCTTTTAGATGGATATTTGATAACTTAAATTGATCTGAGTCTTAATTTGCCTGACTTTTAATTTCTTTGTCTTTTGCTTTATATTTTTGTGTATTCTTGGACTTTATTTTATATATCATTAGTTTGTCCTTTAGTCCTTCTCTATTTCACCCTTCTTCTGTTTTCTCTAATTTTAGCTACTTTTTAAAAATTTCAATAATTCTCTTTATAGTATAGATTTTTTATCTTTGTTGTTGCAATAGCTACTCTATTTTTTTTCCTGAGAATGTAAAAATATTTTTAGATTTCTATTTATTTCTGAATTTCCTTATCTTTTTCCTGTCAACTCTTCCTTGTTTGTAAAGTTATGAGATAATTATTGCATGTAAAGATTCTCTCTTTTTAAACATGAAGTAAAAGTGTTCACTTCTTATTAACGGACATTTACAGAGACTAGATGAAGAATGAATACAGTATAATCATCAATTCTACTTTCTGCACCAAATCCTTTAAGAATAGAGAAAAACATGTTTAAAAGTTAATAAAAGAATATTTTCTTGTTTATCTTGTTCATTCTTTTTCAGTTTACTACCTTTCTCCAAAAGTGTGCTGACACTCGGTTTGCCAAATGAGGTATAGATGAAAGACTAGGTAGATTAGTAAGACTATTAAGAAACAACTTCTTTCAGGATACATAGGTCTGTATTACCAATTGCCATCTTCTGACTGGCTGGACTGGCTGTGAGGTTAGTATTTGTGTGGGGGATGCAAGAAGTAAGCTTTACTTTAGGGTGTATTGAGGAACATACCAACAGAAGAACTGAAGATCTTGTCCTATGCTTCTACCAATTTTCAGAATAAAGAGGTCGGCCTTATTTCTGAAGCACTGTGGATCATTTTCTTTCTCTTAGGACCCTTTTTTCGTTGTTTTCCAATCTTCCCTGACTCTTCCTCTACTACCTTCTTATGTTGCAAACTGAGAATGGCTCAAACTTTACTCTCCTCTTCTCTTAAACCCCCATGCTCTACTGGTAGCCTCATAAGTATCCATGATGTTTCCATTTCAGTCTGATCAAAGGAAGAGTACGTGTTCAGTTCTTCAAAATATGTAGTATTCTTTAGATAATTTCTTCATGGTCTTCTTTGATTTTGTGCACTTTGAATCCTGAGAATCATTAAAAGTGTTTGAACTTACATTCCTGATTTTCCTCATATTTGGGGGGCTATGCCTTTCTTTACTTTTGTTTCTGGTCAATCAATTATGTCTGCAATTCACCTTTAAGGTAGTCTGCAAAATTTCTATTCGGCTGGTGACACCCTATCTTGTTTTCCATTATATTCAACACATATTTTAAACATATTTTTCTATAACTTTTTAAAGATTTGGTGCAAAACACAGTAGAATTGATGATTGTGCTGTATCTTTATTCTTCATCTAGATTGTCAATTAAAAACAAATGGATACTTTTACTTCATGTTTAAAATAAGATTTTAATATGTATTAATCATTTCATAATTTAATAACATTTGTAACTATCTTCCATTTCATACCTTTCTGTCATTTATAGATAATGTTAGTCATTGTATTGGTCAGGTTCTCCAGAGAAACAAAACCAATAGTATATGAAAGATAGAGATAGGAATAGAGATAGAGACATAAACACACACACACACACACACACACACAGATTTATTTTAAGGAATTGGCTTATACTGTTGTAGGGGTTGACAAGTCTAAAATCTGCAGACCAAGCTAGCAGGCTAGAGACCCGGGGAAGAGTTAATTTTGCCGCTCAGGTCCAACAGCAGTCTAGAGGTAGAATTCCCTTCTTGTTGGGAGAACTTCAGCTTTTTTCTCTTACGACCTTTGATTGAATGAGGCTCACCCACATTATGGAGGGTAATTTTCTATACTTAAAGTCTACTAATTTAAATGTCAGTCTCATCTAAAAAAAAATACCTTCAGAGAAACCTCCAGACTAGTGTTTGACATAATTTCCAAGTACTGTGGTCTAATCAGGTTTGCACATACAATTAATCATCACTGTCATATATATTCACTAATATATAAATTATGCTTGTATGTGTATCATTACAAAGCCTTGTTCAAATATATGTATTAAATATATATATATATATACACTATACATGTATGTGTATATATGTAATATATGTTATAATATAACATATATATTAAAGATCTTATTTATTTATTTATTTATTTATTTGAGAGAGAAAGCATGAGCAAGCAGGGGAGGGGCAGAGGAAGAGGGAGAGAGAAAATCTCTAGCATACTCTCCACTGAGCACACAGCCCCAGGCCAGACTTGATCTCATGAACTGAGATCATGACGTGCACCAAAACCAAGAGCTGGACACTTAAGTAACTAAGTCACGCAAGTGCCCCTCAAGACATATTTTTAAAGTTCACAAGTATGTGTATTTAAAATTAGCTTTTTTAAAAAAATAAAATTGGCTTTTTAAAAAAGATTATTAATTCTTAGCAGAGAGTCCCATGTCACCCATTAGTCAATTTCAGAATTTCAACTGATTATGACTGAGTTTAAGCAGTCAATGATGGACCAGTCTCAAGATTGATGTAAAATTCCCAACAGAGGTAATTAGTACTATAGAGGAGTTTGCTGCTGTTTATTGTTATTGCTTTTAAATTTCTATTCAAAAACAAGTTATCCTTGAGGAATAAGTTAAATCGTATTTTTTTGTCTCAAAGCTTTTATATCCTCCTTAAAATAGGACTTGGTATTCACACACTGTCATGTGACTTTCAAGAAGGTAAGTCAAGAATTATGTCCTCATTGACATTGAGTTTGTCTCTGCCTTGTTTTGAGTAATAAAATGTGCACAGATAGCAAACAGAAGCTATAGTTGCATGACTTGATATAAACTCCTGTGCTTCTACTATTTGACGTAAGGAAAGAATTCACTGTCTCAGCTGAGAAACATGTGGAGCAGACCTAAACTGGACATGCAGTTAGAAGTAGAGCCATAGCAATTGTCACAGATCTATGAGTGAAGAAATATATTTCCTAAGCCACCGAAGTTTGGGGGTTTGTTTCTTTTTTCTCTCTCTTTCTTTCCTTCCTTCTTTCCTTCCTTCCTTCCTCCTTCTTTCTTTCTTTCATTTTACTTATCTATTTGAGAAAGAGAATGAGAGGGAAATCACAAGCAGGGGTGCAGGACAGAGGGAGAGGGAGAAGCAGACTCTCCATTGAGCAGGGGGCCTGACTTGGGGCTATAATCCAGGACCCTGAGATCATGACCTGAGTCAAAGGAAGACACTTAACTGACTGAGCCACCCAGGTGCCCTTGGGGCTGTGCCTTCTACAATTATTTTACACTGAGATCTAATATTGTAGAAAAAGGACTGATTTACATGCCACTTTAAAAAAAAAATTTATATTTCTTTTCAGCTTAACAGTATTCATTGTTTTTGCACCACACCCAGTGCTCCATGCAATCTGTGCCCTCTCTAATACCCACCACCTGGTACCCCGACCTCCCACCCCCACCCCTTCAAAACCCTCAGATTGTTTTTCAGATTGTTTTCATAGTCTCTCATGGTTCACCTCCCCTTCCAATTTCCCTCAACTCCCTTCTCCTCTCCATCTCCCCTTGTCCTCCATGTTATTTGTTATGCTCCACAAATAAGTGAAACCATATGATAATTGACTCTCTCTGCTTGACTTATTTCACTCGGCATAATCTCTTCCAGTCCTGTCCATGTTGCTATAAAAGTTGGGTATTCATCCTTTCTGATGGAGGCATAATACTCCATAGTGTATATGGACCACATCTTCCTTATCCTTTCATCTATTGAAGGGCATCTTGGTTCTTTCCACAGTTTGGCAACTGTGGCCATTACTGCTATAAACTTTGGGGTACAGATGGCCTTTCTTTTCACTTCATCTGTATCTTTGGGGTAAATACCCCATGGTGCAATTGCAGGGCTATAGGGAAGC
This sequence comes from Mustela lutreola, assembly GCF_030435805.1. Lineage (NCBI taxonomy): Eukaryota > Metazoa > Chordata > Mammalia > Carnivora > Mustelidae > Mustela > Mustela lutreola. The sequence goes on from NC_081299.1 coordinate 56,869,936, forward strand.
TCTATTTTTAATTTCTTGAGGAATCTCCACACTGTTTTCCAAAATGGCTGCACCAACTTGCATTCCCACCAACAGTGTAAGAGGCTTCCCCTTTCTCTACATCCTCTCCAACACATGTTGTTTCCTGTCTTGCTAATTTTGGACATTCTAACTGGTGTAAGGTGGTATCTCAATGTGGTCTTAATTTGAATCTCCCTGATGGCTAGTGATGATGAGCATTTTTTCATGTGTCTGATAGCCATTTGCATGTCTTCATTGATGAAGTGTCTGTTCATATCTTCTGCCCATTTTTTTAAATATGATTGTTTGTTTTGTGTGTATTGATTTTGAGGAGTTCTTTATAGATCCTGGATATCTACCTTTTGTCTGTACTGTCATTTGCAAATATCTTCTCCCATTCTGTGGATTGCCTCTTTGTTTTGTTGACTCTTTCCTTTGCTGTGCAGAAGCTTTTGATCTTGATGAAGTCCCAAAAGTTCATTTTCGCTTTTGTTTCCTTTACCTTTGGAGACATATCTTGAAAGAAGTTGCTGTGGCTGATATCGAAGAGGTTACTGCCTATGTTCTCCTCTAGGATTCTGATGGATTCCTGTCTCATGTTGAGGTCTTTTATCCATTTTGAGTTTATCTTTGTGTATGGTGTAAGAGAATGGTCGAGTTTCATTCTTCTACATATAGCTGTCCAGTTTTCCAGTACCATTTATTGAAGAGACTGTCTTTTTTCCACTGTATATTTTTTCCTGTTTTGTCGAAGTTTATTTTATATGCCACTTTTACTTGACTGAATTGTTATCATATTTTACCCATTCATCCCACAAATATTTAGTGAGTGACTACTACTTGCCTGGGATTACTGCGGGCAGCATTAGTACTTTCCAAATGCCAGTGATATTTCCCTTTTTTTATGTAGGGCACAGAAAACCTGCCTTGCTGACTTTCTATTTAATTTGGATCCTGATGGAGTGGCTATTGAATAAAATAAACCTCTGTATTATTTTTACAAAACAATCAGCATCAGTCACTATGCAGCCTGAAGGAAGAAAGTCAGACACTGAATATGATACTTTCTGATTAATGGAGTAATAATAGAATTTTAAGCACCTTATTTACAAATGAATTTACAGATGGTGGATGGAGCACTGAATAAAAGCAGGTCAGGATAGACTGCAGTAACAAATGACTCTAAGATCTTAGTGGTCACAACAGCAAAGATTTATTGATCACTAATACTAGGTATCAATCTTCAGGTGACTTTTCTTTATGTTGTCTCTTCTCTAGGACTCTGGAATACCCAATGTATAAAACATTGTTGAACTCATAATAAAGGAGAAGTATGTTCTAGCTCCTAAAATTTCTGCTTGAAATAGAATTCAGTGACTTCTATTTTCATTAAATTGGCTGATTCTGTCATCAATGGGTCATGAAATTATAATCTTCATCCAGGGAGGGGCAGCAAACAATTGTCAATCATTAGGTAGTTTTTACATGCCAATATCTAGAATGTATAACTACAGAATTACTTATATTTTATAGGAGAGAACTTTAAACTTGTGAAGTCCATAGCCTTAAGGGAAAATTTTCAAAAATAGCCCAAGCATTTTATGATAAGGAGATACAACACAGGTATAAATCAGCACAAATCTTACTCTAACAAGAAATAGAATTTGTATTTGTAATAACTCTAGGTCAAATATCTTGCAAACATTCAAAAATTTTATCTTTATCAGTGAACAATAAATGACTTTAGAGTTCAGAATTTTTGCTTCCTATAGTTTACTGGAGTCTATAAACTTTTATCCTCCCCCAACTTTTGCTAACATGTGTCAATACGATCCCTTAGAGTCTCTGGTATAAGCATGATTTTTATTAGATAGGACTAAATTAACGAATTTGAAGCTTATAGGTTTTCTATTTTGACATTAAAGATTATGGGACTTACATTTTTCTTTCTTCTTGGTAAAACAACTAGCAAATTCTCTGGCATAGAAAATCCTCCTCCTCTTCCTACAAATACACTTCCAGCTGCCTTTAAGGATCGCTTAACCTTTATAAAACCTAAAAGTAATGCTTTACCATATACAAAGCTCTTTTCAAAAATGCAATTAATTCTCATTACAATCCTATGAAATATGTATTACTACATTTCCTTCTTTATGGATGAATATATTGAGACTACAGGAAGTTAAATAACTTTTGGGAAAATATCAAATACTTTGCAAGTATTTGCTAAAGGGACCTTTCCTCAACATCCTATACTTTTTCCAGCACACTTGTTATAATGTCCATAATTTACTTTAAAACCCATGTGTGGGCCAGTTACTTGAATTTTAGTTCTAAGGGTGATTAAACAACACTATGCTAACAGAACTTTAGAGTTTAGAGGCAGTTATCTCGCAATATGATACAGGACTACATTTCAGTGATAGCAGATGTTGGCCAAGAAAGAATTCACTGATAATCAAAGAAAACAAGCAATTACTTAGGCAATTAAGAATTGCAATTTGGGTGATGTGCCTGGGTGGCCCAGTTGGTTGAGGTTCGGCTCTTCCTTTCGGTTCAGTCACAATCTCATGGGTTGTGGCATGGAACCCTGCAATCAGTGGGGAGTCTACTTGTGGATTCTCTCCTGCTCTCCAACCCTCTACGTCCCCACCCCCACCCCGGACTCCTGCACGGGTGCATGCTCTCTTTCTGTCTCTCAAATAAATAAATACATCGTAAAAAAAAAGAATTGTAGTTTGGGAGACACAGACTCAGGGAGAAACTTTTATTGTGTTCTGAGAAAGACAAAGAGGGGCTAGAGTTATAAAGACAAAAGGCCACAAATACAGTTCTCCTTTAGGTCCTCTCTGCAAAAGAGGGATTGAAATTAGGTTAACTAGGATTGTCTGGGTCAGTATCCAAATGAGAGACTGAAGCTTGTTAAGCTCCACTGGCTATTTTAGAAGAGAGGAATAGGGATGATCTAGTTGCCATGGAGAAGAGGAAGTTAAGTCAGGGTTAAGGGCTTGTGGCTAGCTTAAAAGTTCAAAAAGTTCATAGTTCCTCCAATGAGGATATGTATAAATTCCTCCTCCCTTTTATCCTTCTGACTCTATTTTAAAAGAGATTCTCTTAGCTAGGCCAGCTTGCTTGATGTTGAAGTCTTGTTTTCCATAGAGAAACACATCTTTCTGCTATTTATACCTAATCAACAACTGATACTTTACTAAGTGGACAATAGGTGTTAAAAATGGGATTTTAGGGGGCGCCTGGGTGGCTCAGTGGTTTGGGCTGCTGCCTTCGGCTCGGGTCATGATCTCAGGGTCCTGGGATCGAGCCCCGCATCAGGCTCCCTGCTCCGCAGGAAGCCTGCTTCCCTCTCTCTCTCTCTCTCTCTCTCTGCCTGCCTCTCTGCCTACTTGTGATCTCTGTCTGTCAAATAAATAAATAAAATCTTTAAAAAAATGGGATTTTAGGGACACCTGGGTGTCTTGTGGGTTAAGCCTCTGCCTTCAGCTCAGGTCATGATCCGGGGTCCTGGGATTGAGCCCCGCATTGGGTGCTCTGCTCGGTGGGGATCCTTCTTCCCTTCCTCTCTCTCTGCCTACCTCTCTGTCTGCCTTTCTGCCTACTTGTGATCTCTGTCTGTCAAGTACATAAATAAAATCTTTTAAAAAATACAAAAAAAAAACCCCAAATGGGATTTTATTGTGAAGTTAATGTTATTATCATCACTAATTTTTAAAAGGAACCTTGTTTGAGAAATTGAAAATACTCAAGATATATAGTTGGACTAAACTATCCTTGGTTTATACTCTGCACTTTTCAGAGCTTCTGTGTTCTTAATTCCCTAATTAGTCCAGTGTCCATTTATTGGTGTTGGGAGTATGTCTGGATTGCATGATGCCATTTAGATGGATTCCTTGTCTCAGGAATTTTGCCATGTCCTCATCAAAACCACTTTAAGTGGGACACCTAAAGGACATAGAGCTGAGGATTCTTCAAGTTTAGAAAACAGGTTGTATGAACTCATTTTGTACCAGCTTTCCTAATAAATAGGAATCTAATGAATGCACATGTAGGAGATAAAATTGAGGAATAATCTGTAATTTGCTTTCTTTGTAACCTGACAACTATGTTATAGAAAGTAACAAACACCAGCCACCTCTGAAGTTACCAGCAGCTACTTTTATCTATGACCAAATTGGTTTAAGTCAGTTCTCAATCACATTGTGTATCTTCTCATGAACACTGTTCAACATTCCTTCTTGAATGGTGATCTTTGTAACCGGAGATCATCTGTGTGCTACTGCTGAGGATAGTGACTTAGTGACTGGAACATGATATTTTCAGGACCTTGAAATGGTTTGGAGATGTATCTGACCTCTTCGAATTGTTGCACAAGTTAGAAATCAACTCCTTAAGAATGTTCCTTTAGGTGCTCTGGAGCCCCCTGATTCTTTCTTTTTTTTTAAAAAGATTTATTTATTTATTTATTTATTTATTTGAAAGAGAGAGATTACAAGTAGATGGAGAGGCAGGCAGAGAGAGAGAGAGAGGGAAGCAGGCTCCCTGCTGAGCAGAGAGCCCGACTCGGGACTCCATCCCAGGACCCTGAGATCATGACCTGAGCCGACGGCAGCGGCTTAACCCACTGAGCCACCCAGGTGCCCCCCCCCCCAATTCTTTCTATACAGCTATGTAGAATGAGAGATTCTACTGCAATTTTAAAAATGAATGCTCTTTATATACAACAAACACTCGGAGAAAAAAATGCTATTTGGTAATAAAAAAGTGCTTTGCAATTCTAAAAAGCCCATTTTAGATAGCTTTACAAATACCAGCTAATTAAATTTTACTAAAGACAATTAATTTATAGTATAAACATATGGTGGAAATAAGAAAAACAAAGGCTAGACATAGAAAATAATATCCAAATGGAATGTAAATTGATTGAAATTATTTTTCCTCCTTATAAGGTACAGGAGTTTACTCTCTTCAATATTTTTTATTATTGTCTCAAGAAAGATGCATAAATTTATTTTGAATAGCACACTTCTACCAGGTCTTTGAGATTGCCTTTAATTATCATAACCATCATCTCAAGGGAAAAGAATTCTTTAACTGTTACAGGAAAACCATTTTGAATAAAAAATTAAGTTGCATTGTTATTGAAATAAGTTATAAAAAAGTAATTTTCCTTTGGTTTCCTACCTTAGATACTTTGATGATTCAATTACCAATTTTTGTCTTTCTTGTTCAGCTTTCCAAACTAGAAGTATTATTTTGATGATGAGCCTTTTTTGATAGTACAAAACTCGATTTTGTAGTCCCCATCAGTTTTAAAAATTTTTATATAGCTTTGTTTGTTTGAAATCAAGTCTGTAAGAATGGACCTAGAAACTGATTTGGTCTTATAAACCTAATTGCTATTTCTGCATCAGTAAGACCCCAGAATTGGGGGTGACTGGGTGGCTCAGTTGGTTGAACCTCCCACTCTTGCTTTCAGCAGAGATCATGATCATAGGGTAGTGAAATGGAGTTCCATGTTGGACTCCATGCTCAGCACAGAGTTTGCTTGAGATTCTCCCTCTTCCTCTGTTGCCCCTCCCCTTGCTTGCTGGTGTGATCATGTACTCTCACTCTTTCTTTCTCTCCCACATATAAATAAATAGTATCTAAAAAAAAAAAAAAAGAAAGAAAAAAAAGAAATTCCCTGTAATTGTATGGAAGGGAGTAGATGGCTCTGTTATATTTTTGGCATTTTGGCATTTTATGATCTATTAAAATAAAGTTTTAATTGTTTTTCCCTTTTTGTAGACTTTATGATTTCCTAAAATCATTATCCTTTTTAAAAACATGTTGGAGCTGACTTGCCCACGTATATTAGAAGAGGCAAATTTACCACTGACACCTCATCACCTACAGGACAAAATTCAAACTACTTAGCATGATAGAGAATACTTCTATAATCTTCATTTACTGATTTTTATTTTTACTTTTCAGCAAAATCTCTTAATACAGTACCCCTTGGATCTGGAACTCTAGTTATACAAGGAATTTTTTTTTAAAGATTTTATTTATTTATTTATTTATTTATTTATAATTTATTTATTTTTTATAAACATATATTTTTATCCCCAGGGGTACAGGTCTGTGAATCACCAGGTTTACACACTTCACAGCACTCACCAAAGCACATACCCTCCCCAATGTCCATAATCCCACCTCCTTCTCCCAAACCCCCTCCCCCCAGCAACCCTCAGTTTGTTTTGTGAGATTAAGAGTCACTTATGGTTTGTCTCCCTTCCAATCCCATTTTCATTCATTTATTCTTCTCATACCCACTTAAGCCCCCCTGTTGGATCACCACTTCCTCATATCAGGGAGATCATATGATAGTTGTCTTTCTCTGCTTGACTTATTTCGCTAAGCATGATACGCTCTAGTTCCATCCATGTTGTCGCAAATGGCAAGATTTCATTTCTTTTGATGGCTGCATAGTATTCCATTGTGTATATATACCACATCTTCTTGATCCGTTCATCTGTTGATGGACATCTAGGTTCTTTCCATAGTTTGGCTATTGTGGACATTGCTGCTATAAACATTCGGGTACACGTGCCCCTTTGGATCACTACGTTTGTATCTTTAGGGTAAATACCCAATAGTGCAATTGCTGGGTCATAGGGCAGTTCTATTTTCAACATTTTGAGGAACCTCCATGCTGTTTTCCAGAGAGGTTGCACCAGCTTGCATTCCCACCAACAGTGTAGGAGGGTTCCCCTTTCTCCGCATCCTCGCCAGCATCTGTCATTTCCTGACTTGTTGATTTTAGCCATTCTGACTGGTGTGAGGTGATATCGCATTGTGGTTTTGATTTGTATTTCCCTGATGCCGAGTGATATGGAGCAGTTTTTCATGTGTCTGTTGGCCATCTGGATGTCTTCTTTGCAGAAATGTCTGTTCATGTCCTCTGCCCATTTCTTGATTGGATTATTTGTTCTTTGGGTGTTGAGTTTGCTAAGTTCTTTATAGATTCTGGACACTAGTCCTTTATCTGATATGTCGTTTGCAAATATCTTCTCCCATTCTGTCAGTTGTCTTTTGATTTTGTTAACTGTTTCCTGTGCTGTGCAAAAGCTTTTGATCTTGATGAAATCCCAATAGTTCATTTTTTCCCTTGCTTCCCTTGCATTTGGTGTTGTTCCTAGGAAGATGTTGCTGCGGCTGAGGTCGAAGAGGTTGCTGCCTGTGTTCTCCTCAAGGATTTTGATGGATTCCTTTCGCACATTGAGGTCCTTCATCCATTTTGAGTCTATTTTTGTGTGTGGTGTAAGGAAATGGTCCAATTTCATTTTTCTGCATGTGGCTGTCCAATTTTCCCAGCACCATTTATTGAAGAGGCTGTCTTTTTTCCATTGGACATTCTTTCCTGCTTTGTCGAAGATTAGTTGACCATAGAGTTGAGGGTCTATTTCTGGGCTCTCTATTCTGTTCCATTGATCTATGTGTCTGTTTTTGTGCCAGTACCATGCTGTCTTGATGATGACAGCTTTGTAATAGAGCTTGAAGTCCGGAATTGTGATGCCACCAACGTTGGCTTTCTTTTTCAATATCCCTTTGGCTATTCGAGGTCTTTTCTGGTTCCATATAAATTTTAGCATTATTTGTTCCATTTCTTTGAAAAAGATGGATGGTACTTTGATAGGAATTGCATTAAATGTGTAGATTGCTTTAGGTAGCATAGACATTTTCACAATATTTATTCTTCCAATCCAGGAGCATGGAACATTTTTCCATTTCTTTGTGTCTTCCTCAATTTCTTTGATGAGTACTTTATAGTTTTCTGAGTATAGATTCTGTGTCTCTTTGGTTAGGTTTATTCCTAGGTATCTTATGGTTTTGGGTGCAATTGTAAATGGGATTGAGTCCTTAATTTCCCTTTCTTCTGTCTTGCTGTTGGTGTAGAGAAATGCAACTGATTTCTGTGCATTGATTTTATATCCTGACACTTTACTGAATTCCTGTATAAGTTCTAGCAGTTTTGGAGTGGAGTCTTTTGGGTTTTCCACATATAGTATCATATCATCTGCGAAGAGTGATAATTTGACTTCTTCTTTGCCGATTTGGATGCCTTTAATTTCCTTTTGTTGTCTGATTGCTGGGGCTAGGACCTCTAGTACTATGTTGAATAGCAGTGGTGATAATGGACATCCCTGCCGTGTTCCTGACCTTAGCGGAAAAGCTTTCAGTTTTTCTCCATTGAGAATGATATTTGCGGTGGGTTTTTCATAGATGGCTTTGATGATATTGAGGTATGTGCCCTCTGTCCCTACACTTTGAAGAGTTTTGATCAGGAAGGGATGCTGTACTTTGTCAAATGCTTTTTCAGCATCTATTGAGAGTATCATATGGTTCTTGTTCTTACTTTTATTGATGTGTTGTATCACATTGACTGATTTGCGGATGTTGAACCAACCTTGCAGCCCTGGAATAAATCCCACTTGGTCGTGGTGAATAATATTTTTAATGTACTGTTGAATCCTATTGGCTAGTATTTTGTTGAGTATTTTCGCATCTGTGTTCATCAAGGATATTGGTCTATAGCTCTCTTTTTTGGTGGGATCCTTGTCTGGTTTTGGGATCAAGGTGATGCTGGCCTCATAAAATGAGTTTGGGAGTTTTCCTTCCATTTCTATTTTTTGGAACAGTTTTAGGAGAATAGGAATTAGTTCTTCTTTAAATGTTTGGTAGAATTCCCCCGGGAAGCCGTCTGGCCCTGGGCTTTTGTTTGTTTGGAGATTTTTAATGACTGTTTCAATCTCCTTACCAGTTATGGGTCTGTTCAGGCTTTCTATTTCTTCCTGGTTCAGTTGTGGTAGTTTATATGTTTGTAGGAATGCATCCATTTCTTCCAGATTGTCAAATTTGTTGGCGTAGAGTTGTTCATAGTATGTTCTCAAAATTGTCTGTATTTCTTTGGTGTTAGTTGTGATCTCTCCTCTTTCATTCATTATTTTATTTATTTGGCTCCTTTCTCTTTTCTTTTTGATAAGTCGGGCCAGGGGTTTATCAATTTTATTAATTCTTTCAAAGAACCAGCTCCTACTTTCGTTGATTTGTTCTATTGTTTTTTTGGTTTCTATTTCATTGATTTCTGCTCTGATCTTTATGATTTCTCTTCTCCTGCTGGGCTTAGGGTTTCTTTCTTGTTCTTTCTCCAGCTCCTTTAGGTGTAGGGTTAGGTTGTGTACCTGAGACCTTTCTTGTTTCTTGAGAAAGGCTTGTACCACTATATATTTTCCTCTCAGGACTGCCGTTGTTGTGTCCCACAGATTTTGAACCGTTGTATTTTCATTATCATTTTTTTCCATGATTTTTTTCAATTCTTCTTTAATTTCCCGGTTGACCCATTCATTCTTTAGAAGGATACTGTTTAGTCTCCATGTATTTGGGTTCTTTCCAAACTTCCTTTTGTGGTTGAGTTCTAGCTTTAGAGCATTGTGGTCTGAAAATATGCAGGGAATGATCCCAATCTTTTGATACCGGTTGAGTCCTGATTTAGGACCGAGGATGTGATCTATTCTGGAGAATGTTCCATGTGCACTAGAGAAGAATGTGTATTCTGTTGCTTTGGGATGAAATGTTCTGAATATATCTGTGATGTCCATCTGGTCCAGTGTGTCATTTAAGGCCTTTATTTCCTTGCTGATCTTTTGCTTGGATGATCTGTCCATTTCAGTGAGGGGAGTGTTAAAGTCCCCTACTATTATTGCATTATTGCTGATGTGTTTCTTTGATTTTGTTATTAATTGGTTTATATAGTTGGCTGCTCCCTCGTTGGGGGCATAGATATTTAAAATTGTTAAATCTTCTTGTTGGACACACCCTTTGAGTATGATATAGTGTCCTTCCTCATCTCTTATTATAGTCTTTGGCTTAAAATCTAATTGATCTGATATAAGGATTGCCACTCCTGCTTTCTTCTGATGTCCATTAGCATGGTAAGTTCTTTTCCACCCCCTCACTTTAAATCTGGAGGTGTCTTCGGGCTTAAAATGAGTTTCTTGGAGGCAACATATAGATGGGTTTTGTTTTTTTATCCATCCTGATACCCTGTTTCTTTTGACAGGGGCATTTAGCCCATTCACATTCAGGGTAACTATTGAGAGATATGAATTTAGTGCCATTGTATTGCCTGTAAGGTGACTGTTACTGTATATGGTCTCTGTTCCTTTCTGATATACCACTTGTAGGCTCTCTCTTAGCTTAGAGGACCCCTTTCAAGATTTCCTGGAGAGCTGGTTTGGTGTTTGCAAATTCTTTCAGTTGCTCTTTGTCCTGGAAGCTTTTAATCTCTCCTTCTATTTTCAATGATAGCCTAGCTAGATATAGTATTCTGGGCTGCATGTTTTTCTCATTTAGTGCTCTGAAAATATCATGCCAGCTCTTTCTGGCCTGCCATGTCTCTGTGGATAAGTCAGCTGCCAATCTAATATTTTTACCATTGTATGTTACAGACTTCTTTTCCCGGGCTGCTTTCAGGATTTTCTCTTTGTCACTGAGACTTGTAAATTTTACTATTAGGTGACGGGGTGTGGGCCTATTCTTATTGATTTTGAGGGGCGTTCTCTGAACCTCCTGAATTTTGATGCTCGTTCCCTTTGCCATATTGGGAAAATTTCCCCAATAATTCTCTCCAGTATACCTTCTGCTCCCCTCTCTCTTTCTTCTTCTTCTGGAATCCCAATTATTCTAATGTTGTTTCGTCTTATGGTGTCACTTATTTCTCGAATTCTCCCCTCGTGGTCCTGTAGCTGTTTGCCCCACTTTTGCTCAGCTTCTTTATTCTCTGTCATTTGGTCTTCTATATCCCTAATTCTTTCTTCTGCCTCATTTATCCTAGCAGTGAGAGCCTCCATTTTTGATTGCACCTCATTAATAGCTTTTTTGATTTCAACTTGGTTAGATTTTAGTTCTTTTATTTCTCCAGAAAGGGCTTTTATATCTCTTGAGAGGGTTTCTCTAATATCTTCCATGCCTTTTTCGAGCCCGGCTAGAACCTTGAGAATTGTCATTCTGAACTCTAGATCTGATATATTACCAATGTCTGTATTGATTAGGTCCCTAGCCCTCGGTACTGCCTCTTGTTCTTTTTTTTGTGTTGAATTTTTCCATCTTGTCATTTTGACCAGATAAGAGTATATGAAGGGGCAAGTAAAATACTAAAAGGGTAGCAACAACCCCAGGAAAATATGCTTTAACCAAATTAGAAGAGATCCAAAATCGTGAGTGGGGAGAAAGGGGATAAAAAGAGGTTCAAAAAGGAAGAAGGAAAAAAAAAAAGAAAAAAGAAAAAAAAAGAAAAGAATTTAAAAAAAAAAAAAACACCTAAGAAAAATATAAAAAAGAATAAATATATATATTAGATAAACTAGTAAAAAATCGTTAAAAAAGAAAAAGGTAACAGTTAAAAAAAAAATTTTACCCGAAGGCGAGAAAAAAAAACAAAAAATGAAAAAAAAAATTAAATTAACTGCAAGACTAAAAAAAATCACAGAGAAAAAGCCATGAGTTCCGTGCTTTGCTTTCTCCTCCTCTAGAATTCTGCTGCTCAACTTGGTATTGAAACCGCACTCCTTGGTAGGTGAACTTGGTCTCGGCTGGATTTCTTGTTGATCTTCTGGGGGAGGGGCCTGTTGTAGTGATTCTCAAGGGTCTGCCCCAGGTGGAATTACACCGCCCTTACCCTGGGCCGGGGTGAGTAATCCGCTTGGGTTTGCTTTCAGAAGCTTTTGTTCCCTGAGCGCTTTCCATAGAGTTCCGGAGGACGGGAACACAAATGGCGGCCTCCTGGTCTCCGGCCTGTAGGAGCCGAGAGCCCAGGGCCGCACTCCTCAGTGCGCGCTCAGAGAACCGCGCCCAGTTACTCCCATCTGCCAGACCTCCGGCTGCGCTCCGAGCTCACCGAGCCTGCGACCGGTTCAAGGTCACACCGAGCTGTGAGCTTACTCTCGGCTCTGTCTCTGTAGCCGGCTTTCCCGTTCCAATACCCGCAAGCTCTGCGACACTCAGACACCCCCGATCCTTCTGTGACTCTACGGGACCTGAGGCCACGCTGACCCCGTGTGGGCTTTGCCCTGGGTAGCCTCTGGAGCGATGGCCCTCAGAGGAACAGACTTTTAAAAGTCCTGATTTTGTGCGCAGTTGCTCCGCCGCTTGCCGGGAGCCGGCCCCTCCCCCCGGGGTCTATCTTCCCATCGCTTTGGTTTCACTTCTCCGCCGGTCCTACCTTTTAGAAAGTGGTTGTTTTTCTGTTTCCAGAATTGCTGTTCTTCTTCTCTTCGATCTGCCGATGGATTTTCAGGTGTTTGCAATCTTTAGATAAGCTATCTAGCTGATCTCCGGCTAGCTGAAGTAGTCTCAGCCTGCTACTTCTCCGCCATCTTGACTCCTCCTCTCGATTTTATTTATTTATTTGACAGAGATCACAAGTAGGCAGAGAGGCAGGCAGAGAGAGAGAGGCAAGCAGGCTTCCTGCTGAGCAGAGAAAAGCCAGATCGGGGCTCAATTCTAGGACCCTGAAATCATGACCTGAGCCAAAGTCAGAGGCTTTAACCCACTGAACCACCCAGGCACCCCTACAAGGAATTTTTATGCTATTTCATTTCTTTATTTTTTTGTATAGTTTTCTCTTCTGCCTAAGGTGAGTTTTCTTATACCTAATAAATTCCTGATCTTTTAAGGTGATTTTGAGGATCTCCTTTAAATTACCTCCCCTGGGAGATATCTGTGAAACCTCCCAGGTGGAGTTCATGATTCTCACCTCTGGGTCCCCTATCATCTTGAATAAACTTCCATTATACTTCTATTTGTCTGGATTACCTGTCTGATTTCTTTACTTGTCATCAAGTTCCTTGACAACAAAGGCTACCTTTTATCTATTTATTTTTGCTTCCCTCATTATTTCTAGCAACTTTCATAGGCCTTTAGAAGAAAGAAGGAATCTGGCCTTTCTCCCAGTTTTAAGGATGGTTTCTTCATTGTCCTGACTCCTTTCTCATTAATCTTGAAGGGAGAGTATCATTAATCTGATTGGTCAGATACAGCTTAATGATTGGCCTCATTAGCTGGTGAGCATGGTCATGTGTGTTCTCTTTTCTGCTTCTTTCTGTCATGTAGCTGAAACAGAATGTGAGCCAGAGTTCTTCTTTTCCAGATAAGCTTGTTTACTTTTCTCTCTTTCTGATCATCTTTTCCACAGTTTCAGTTAAATGGAGGACAATGAAATGTGGCTTTGGGTAAAGATAAGAGATCTATTAATCTTACATTTTAGAAGGGTCTGAAAAAGCTCATTTTGTTGACCATTCAGAGTACCATCAGTCCAGGCTATCTTTTGCATACCACCAGCTCATAGGGCTAGAAAATGTCTTGTGTCTCATAATTTATGGGCCTATCACTAGTTAGGGAATTTCAGAAGCCAAAATTTGTCTCTAATAAGCTGACAAAGAAAAACCATAACATATTAAAGGGGATCCTATATCTGCAGAGAGAAGACAAACCAAAGATCAGATGGTTGACAAAATATAGCTGCTGGAGAAGAAAAATGTCAACTTGAATAGAAATAGAAAAGTAATATGAGCAATTAGCATTCAAAATTAAATAGAGCAGCAACTTTTTGGAAATAAAAATATCACCAATAAAACATGATTTCCAACTAAACAATTTGATAAGTAAATAGAAAAAAAGTGTGACCATTGTTGAGACCTGAATTTGTAACCTAGAAGATTAAATAGAAGAAATAAAGAGGAGCTCAGAGCAAATATTTTTAAATGGAGATATTGATGGAGAAGAGATTCTGAGGATATCCAGGATTCAATATGCCAATAACAGAATTTCCAGAAAGAGAAAGGAACAGATGTAGGTAGGGGTTATATTAATTTAACCACTATTCAACCCAAGTATCTGTGAGCTAAATAAAGATCGGATTTATATCATTTTAAAGGGTGCATTGAGTTCCTGTTTTGAATGATAAAAAAGGACATGTACCCGAGCATAAAAATTTCTAAATTCAATGATAAAGAGAAACATCTCCTAAAGTTTCAGACAGAAAGATCGAAGTCCCTACAAAAGTAAAATAAGCTAGAAGATGTTGGAATAGGACATTCAAGTGAGTGAGATCTAAAAGTTAAAACCCCAGAAACCTGTATTTGGCCAAGGTATTAACATGTAAAAGCAAGATAGATAGATAGATAGATAGATACAGATACTCAAGAATACAGAGTGTAGGTCCTGTTATGTAGCATGATATATAATTCATCATTCTGACTGAAAGTGAAAGGTGCCACTATTAATAATTATTCTACAACAATAGGTATAAACTAGGACTTACTAGGAAAACTGCACTGGCATAAAATTTATCATTATGAAAGTCAGAGATAGAATATAGATGAGGTTCAGTGGGGTGGAGTCTGGAGCTGATGACCAGGAAATAATTCTTGAGACATCTTTGGTATATTTTTAAATTTGGTATATTATTAAATTGTGGTGACAAGACCCATGGGCAGACAGAGCTGCTACACTGGGGTCTTGAAGAGTGGCTGATTGGGAATTGGGGAGGTGAGGATAAAGAAGGTGTTCAGAAGATTGTCATATAGTAAAGAACATTCTCAAGATAATGTAAACCTAGTCATTGTCAAGCCAAGCTGTTTTAAGGAGATAAACAACAAGAAGAAAGTCGGGAGTTTCCTGGAGGAATGTCACATTCTTCCTATCACAGGTCCTTGTCAATGAGCTTTAGGTTTAGAAGAAATTCAATTTTATTTGCATTTCCTTCCACCTCAGCCTTCTTCAATTTTATGGAGGGAAGGTTGATGTTAGGGCTTCAGGAACTGAATAATGGGTGTAGAAGTTAGGCTATTTACAAGAAAGTTTCTTCCTTGTAAATCACTAGGACATTTGTCAACTGAGGGAGACTCCTGTCCTACAGGGCTGTGATCTCTATCAGTTAACCATTTGTTTTCCTTTTGGGCTGCCAGGAGTGCCCAAGGAATGTCACACATCACATGGAAGGGGGGAAAAAGGTTGCTAGCTTCTACTTTGTCCTCAGCCAGCTTTTTGCTCCCTCATCAGCACTCCTACCAAAACAAGTAGGACTTCATACGAAAATGAGGATGAATGGTTATTATTTATATACCACATTTGAGGAAAATTTTAAAGTGCTTAAACCATTAAAAAAATAAATAAAAGATTTAGGAGAAAGATCTAAACACTTAGGAGGGGAAAACATGAATTGGGTGGAGATAAGTGGTGAGCAGTAAAACTTAATGTTAAATTTAAATAAATGGTGACTGATCATTTGATAATAGAAATACAATGTTACATAGGGCTTCCTGAAATAAAGGAAATATATTCTAGATAAATTCCAATAATAGCCCAGAAATAAAAGTAATGAATTATGTCAACAAGAGTTGGGGTAAGAATAGGAAAAAGAGAATGTAAAGCATTTTTATCATTCATCTGGAGGGAAGAGGGACTATTACAGAAAGAGTAGTAGAAGAATTCTTAAATTCTTAGTGTGTTAAGGTGAGTAGGGGAGGAGTACAACAGAATACCCAAAATTAGCCAAATTCAGTTTGAAGATACAGTCCTTAAATCACAGGACTTCCAGGACTTCTGATACAAGCCACAAGTTCAAGGATAGCAATGGTTATCATCACTTTAAAACAATTTTTTATAGATTTGGGAACCTTACAGACTTCCTCAGATTCAATAATTGGCTAGAATAACTCCTAGAACTCAGGAAAGCACTATACATAATTATGAAAGCAGTTTTATTATAACAAAGTATACAAATCTGAAACAGCTGAGGAAGAGATACAGAGGGCAAATTGAGGAATTGGAAAGGTTCCAAACACAAAAATTTCATATCCTCAGGGATGTGTTACTGTTCTCGCATTGACATGTAGCAATGCATACACACAGTACTGGCAACCTAGGGAAGCTCATCTTAGCTTGGTATCCAGAGTTTTAATGGAGTCTTCATCATATAGGCATGATTGATTGAGCAATTGCCTACATAACTGAAATCAATCTCCATTACTATCACCCTTTCCTGAAAGTTAGGCTGATATTATATTGCTTAAAATCCCAGCTCTCTAATCACATGGTTAGTCTTTCTGATGTGGCCAGACCCTATTCTGTGTCATCTCATTAACATAAGTGGTCAAGTGTTAGAGGGATCAAACATGAATACTAATTCTAATTACTTGAGAAATTTCTAGAGTTTAGAGGTTATCCCAAAGGAACTGGAGACAAAGTTCACAGCTTTCTTTGGGCTAAAGCCAAATTCTTTATTATACAAAATTTTCTTTGCAGAGTAATTACTTGGTAAATTTTTCAGTTTATATTATGGAGGTTATGTATCCAAGAAAGAACAGAAATATATAGTACAACTTATTAATTATCCGGGGGGAAAATGAATGAATTGTTGAACTAAATCAACACAAATAAGGAAAAGTTAAAAGATGAAATATTGGTCAATGGATAAAAACAGAAGTGACTTTTACAACTTTCAAATAATTGCCTTGAAAGGGAAGGTCCTGCCCATCCATTTGTTCCTTTCTCCATCCAGTTAGCTGGAATGTGGGTATTATAGAATAAAATATATTTATTTTAGAGTACAAGATGAAATCTGTGAACTGAGAAAATAGAAGGTCTGGACTTAACACCATTGAGTAACAAATTCAGCTGTGGGTCACTTACCTTGATATTTGTGAAATGAGAATAAGTATATATATTTTTAGAAGAGCCTGACCCATATCCTAACTAGTACAACTTGGCAAAGGGATACTAAGAACTTGCTATAAGTAGATAACCATAATAATAGACAAGATAGCATTTAATGTTAAAAGCACAAAAAAATGGCTAAAATAGGTCATCGTGTAATAAGAGGTAGAATTCAATATGATGGCATAATAGTCATAAGCTTCTATACTCCAAACAATCTGATACCTAACTACATGGGCATAACTGTTAAAAATATAAGAAGATAATGAAAAAAAAGATGGAATTGTTAACTTATAGTAGAAAACTTTAAAAAAACTTCTCTAGAACTAAAAAGATTTAGCAGACAAAATTTTAAAAATACAGATCATACTTTAATGATGTAATCAATACGCTTGATTTAATAAACACATTTAAGATATTAGAACCGTTATGTAAAAAAATCTAGAATTTTATTTAATGTGTCATAAGATTTTTTAAATTCAAGATTTTTTCAGGGCATTCTCTCTAATTATGATCCAATCAAATTAGAAATAAGTAATTTAAGGGTGTTAAAAATCTTAGCAATTTGAAAGACACTTAGATTTAGAAAAAGTCCAAAGTGAAATTAAGAATTATCATAGAAAAAAGAGAATTTGGAGAATATTTTATGTCAAAATGTGTATAGGATATAGAAAAAACAATACACATGGAAAAATGTGTAGCTTTGAATGCCTTAATTTTTTTGAATGCCTTAATTTTTAAGATATGATGAAAAAGAATGAATTTGACATTTATAAGGAATCATTAACAGTAAACAAAAAATGAGCTGTAAGGGTAAAACTAACCTAAAAAATTGACATTAATATAACGGGAAAAAAAAGAAAGGAAAGGATTTTCTTAAATTGAAAAGCTGGTACTCTGAATTCTTTAATTTGTAAGTATTAGATGAGTTTGGAAAATTTACAGTAGAATAAATCCTAGATTAATATGGTTCAGAAGCAGTTGATTATTTCTGTGGCAGAATGTTTTCAATTTTATTTGAAATTCTCTGAGTTTTTGTTGTGATAATTTCTTTTTAAATTAACAATATAGGTAAACATTGTGATAGATAAAAGCCAACCAAAAGCTGCATTCAAGCTATATGTCACCAACTGGCACATTTTGTTGTATAGTATTCTTTGATGTGGCGGTCCCTATTTTTAGCATGCTGTCTGCCAATCTGTCAAGTATGTTAGGTAAAATGTACAGAACATTGTCATATAAAAATAATCAGTCTCTCTGAGCCTTGTATGTTTTCTAAGATAATTCCATTAATATTAGTTGGAGCCCAGTATTCCTTTTATTTTTTATTTTTTTTACTTCTTGGAGTTATGAAAAGTGAGAGATATGAAACAAAATTATTCTTTAAAAAGATTGTGGTGGGGCGCCTGGGTGGCTCAGAGGGTTAAGCCGCTGCCTTCGGCTCAGGTCATGATCTCAGGGTGCTGGGATCGAGTCACACATTGGGCTTTCTGCTCAGCAGGGAGCCTGCTTCCTCCTCTCTCTCTCTGCCTGCCTCTCTGCCTACTTGTGATCTCTCTCTGTCAAATAAATAAATAAAATCTTAAAAAAAATAAAAAATAAACAGATTGTGGTAACATAATCATGAAAGTGAAGAAGAAGGACAATTTTACTTGGTACCCTAATTATATTTTTCAACCACTTTGTGGGGTTTGCAAGCCTTCGTCTACTCTGTACCTAGCATGAGATGTTCAATAGTTTGATTCGACTATCTTTTTCCTCTTCAACCAAAAGTCATCAGATAAAATCAGAAATTAGTGTTCTGGTTTATATCAGCCAGGTAGGATGCACTGAAGTTTTACTTTACCTGGCTTTCAAGACAGCGACATCTTCCTTATGAATTTAAGATAAAAATCAGAATTGCCATGAATTACACCATATCTGATCATTTAGGATTGTGGATTAGTCCCACAAATATTCTTGAATCAGTTCTGTAAAGATGATAAATGGCTAAAACTGTGGTGCCAGAAGGGAAGAAAAGGACAACATGCAATCTGTGAAAAAAAATGCAGGCCATTTGGCTTTAACTGTAACTGTGTCCTAGTGCTTTGCCAAAGGAGAGGAAGGGCTTGGAAGGTAAATAATGAGTCCAGATATTCAAGCCCCATCTGTTCAGACAGGCTGAAACTCACTGTGATGACAGTATTTATGCTGGGCATTGATTGATGTCATCTCAATTGGCTCTTGACATGAGAGATAGTTGAGAATGTCTGAATTAGAAATTGGTCTCAGGATCTTAACATGAGCCAAGACCAGTGGTTGTGAAAACATTATAGCAAAAAAAAAAAAAAAAAGCTAGTGTCCTCTTTCCACTATTTCCAAAAAAGAGGAGAAAAAAGGAGGAAAGAAGAGAAGACAAAGGAAGAAAAAAGTAAGAGAATGTAGAGTGCTACACAAGACAAGAAAATGGCAAAAATACCAGTTGCCTATTTGTAAATAATGATTTTTGGCATACATTTGACCCACTTGTTCCATTCTGCCACATTTACTTTTTTTTTTTTTACTGTTCTTAAGTGTTAGTTTTCTCTTATGTTGTAACAATGAATTTATACTCAATATGGGCAGTTTCTGATGATAATTTGTTAAATTAATAATTTATTGTTTTGTTTTTAATTATGTGACAGATAACATAGTGTCCTTTTGTGACAGATATTCCTAGATTTATAATGCAGTTACATACTGATAAACTCATTGTAAATTGAAAATGCCATTAAGTTGAAAATACATTTAATACATCTAACCTGATATGAACCTATGTTAATCTAACCTAAGTTTTGAACATCATAGCTTAGTCTAGCCTATGTTAAACATGCTCAGAGCACTTACATTAGCCTATAGTTGGGCAAAATCTTCTAACATGTTATGCCAAAGTTTTCGCGTCCAAGAGACCACCAAGGAGCCAACACCGATACAATCACATGAGGGTTTATTTAACAAGCTTAAGTTTGGGCCCAAGGATACCTGATACAGAGGAATAGGGACTTGGACCCCGAACCAGATTGCAGTCAGAGTTTTTAAAGGCAGAGTAGGGGTGGACTTTGCACTAGGTGAGGGCAAAGGGGATTAGGGATGATGTAAGTCTCTAAGGAATTTTGGAAGCAAGGTCTCCAGGACCTTGAGGGGCTAGCTATTATTGGGAAAAAGGTTATTTATTACCAGTAATACAAATCTTCTCAAGAGACCCTTTAGATGTATATCAGTGGGTCATATGCTTGGGGATGATTGCTGACACTATCTTGAGGGGTTAGAGATAAAGTTTCCTAAAAGAATTATTAGCGTAGACTTACAGGATCCTGGTTGGACCTGTTGGAGGAGGGGGTCAGTCAGGCTAGAATTGTCCTTAGCAAAACCTTGAGGTGAGGGCAGTTGAGTCCCCATGGGAGAGCCTTGGCTAGCTTGTCAGTAGGTAAGGAATTTTAATGATTTTCTTCTGCCTCTGTTTCCCACATCATTCCCCCCTGAACAATTTTGACCCTAAAATCTTTAAGGTTGTTGAAGGTGGAAGGTCTCATCTTCTATAACTTCTTCCTGCTGAATAGGGGCTTAGAGTTGTCTCTACCTACTAGGGTCAACACTGGTCAGTTGGGGAATGTGTAGGGAGTGATGAAAGATGGAGGCAGCTGATTTCAGGGGAGATTACTCAAGTGATCTTCCCAACTGGAAAGGATCATCTGTGGAAGTTATGACTGCAAAGGAGGTGAAGTCAAGTGAGGAGACATGGGAAAAAATAGCAAAACGTGATTAGTGTTACAAAAAGAAAATGAAGCTCAAATAAGTTTTTTTGTTATTTGACAAAAAACCCTTTTCCAGTCCAGGGGTTTAAATCAATCATTAAAAGAGAGAGGGACTGTTTAAAGTGCTAAACTGAGTAGGTTAGAACCCAAGAAATATTTTGTGATAATCTGGACATCAAGATGGCTGCATTTACATCAGGGTTAGACTCGAGGTGGGTACAACCTTGTTTTTCTTGGCCTCCACAGGACAAAACCTGTTTTATAACTGAGTATTGAATATCTTATGTAATTTATTGAATAATCTACTAAAAGTGAAAAACAGAATGGTTGTAAGTGTATCCATTGTTTACCCTTGTAGTCACATGGTTCATTGGGAGCTGCAGCTTTTTGCTGTTGTCCAGCATCATGAAAGAATATTGTACTGCATCCCCCTATTTTGGGAAAAGATAAAAATTCAAAATTCGAGGTATGGTTTCTGCTGAATGCATATCACTTTTATACAATAGTAATGTCCAAAAATCACAAGTTGAACCATTTTGTATTATATTATATATCTGTCTGAATCATAGCATATATGTACTCATTTTTTTTTTTTTTTACATATGTTTCTCTTACTAAGTAAGTAAGCTCTCTGAGGAAATAGATCTTATCACTTGCTCTCACTGCTACATCCCCAAAGCCTAGAACAGTGCCTGGCACATTGGGCTCACTGTGGAAAAGGCTTGCTGAATGAGTGAACTTATATTCATTAAAAATTGTTTGAATTTTTAACATTTTTATGTGAGTTATTTCCTTAAATTCTTATAGCATTCCTATGAGATGAGAAAGCTGAATTTTCCAGTTATTTGCCTAATAGCACACAGCTTTTGGAAATGACATCAAGCCAATGCTAAAGCCCAACATATTTTTTTGTTGTTGTTGTAGCTTCAAGTTTTTTTCAAATTCCAGTTAGCTAACATACAGTGTAATATTAGTTTCAGGTGTAGAATTTAGTGATTCATCACTTGCATACAGCACCTGATAGTCATCATAAGTGCCCTCCTTAATACCCATCACCCATTTAATCCACCCATTTAACCCACCCATTTAACCCCCCACCCCCCCACTCCCAACCCCCGTTCAGCCTCCCCTCCAGCAACCTTCCATTTGTCCTTTGTAGTTAAGAATCTGTTTTATGATTTGTCTCTCTTTTTTTTTC
This sequence comes from Mustela lutreola, assembly GCF_030435805.1. Classification (NCBI taxonomy): domain Eukaryota; kingdom Metazoa; phylum Chordata; class Mammalia; order Carnivora; family Mustelidae; genus Mustela; species Mustela lutreola. The sequence continues at coordinate 56,891,680 of NC_081299.1, forward strand.
CTCCCTGTATGTCCATCTGTTTTCTTTCTCTGAAGGCCAGTTCTTAATGACTACTCAATAGTTGCATTGCTGATACATCCATCATTTTATGGTTATTTAAGCTATCTTTTGGAGAAGTTACCTGGATTAGAATTATTTTTAAAGAACCAAAAGAGGGAAAAAGGAAGACTTTAGCATACATGAAGAAAATCTCCTAACTCTGATTTCTCTTTCAGAAGACTTTTATGGCAGACAAATTTTTTAAGGCAGCAATAGCAAAAAATAATCCATGAATCAGTCATCTGTCGTGGATGGTTTTCTTCATTCAGGTGAAGGTTTCCTTTCTATATTCATACTTTAGCATTTGGGATCATAGAATCGAGTTGTTAGAGATGAAAACAGCTTTAAAAGTCTGGTTCATTTACAGTCATGTATTTTTTGTTTTGTTTTACAATCTTTCTATTTAGAGATAAAATGGTTCTCTCTGAATTACTGAAACAGCCCCATGGCCTTTACTTGCCGAGGCCGCATCACCTGAAATTCAAGGGCTGAGGCCCCAAAATATGATTTATTTAACAAAGATATAGAAATGAAGTAACAATTAAAGTATGAAATGATTTATATCAGGATAGAAATGTAAACTCAAAAAATACAAATTTCCCAGGGAAAGCTACCTGTCTTTGGTTCTTTCACTAGATTTCAAAGCATTTCAACCACATTTAAATGGATTGAACTGAGGAGTGACTAGAAACTAGAGACAAATTACCAAGAAGCTGCCTTATTCAAGGCACATGGTTATATAGTTAGAGATTTTGCTGAAACCCTCACAAGGCCAGCATGTTGAATTAGTTTTGAGAAGTGATTTTTTTATTGCCTAAATGACCTGTTGTGAAAATGCAACCTATCCCACAGAAAGGGCTTGTAGGTTGCTAGTTGCTAGCATACTGGTTGGCAAAATAGTCCTAGAAGTAATCAGATTTCCCAGAGAAGCTGGACTTTTTCATCTCAGGGCAAGTGTACGTTTTGCCTCCCTCCCAGATTTGGAGCCTTAATTCTCAAACAAGGAAATAAATCTTTCTCCAAAGCATTCAGTATCTGAATTGGCTACACACATCTTTTAGTGGAACTTACTGGTTTCAAGTGAAATAAACCCATTCAAATGTGCTTAAGCAAAACAGGAGAATTTATGATGAGATTCTAGGGGTAGTTTACAGAAACTGAGAGCATGCAGTCTAGGGGATCTTAATAGGTTTAAGTTGGAATGCAGCTACTGGTGTAAACTGTTCAAGACAAGTGTGCATTACTGAACTTCCTGAGCTCTGCAGTTCTTTCAGCCAGCTGCCACTCACAGTCATGCTAGCTTCACACTGCAGTTGTTTTTCTGGCAGCCTAACACCTTTGTTTTCCCTTAGTGCAGTGTTTGAAGCTTCCTTGAAAGAAAAGTAACAAGGAAACTCACCTTCCTTCTGTTCTACTGGTTAATAAGAATCTTTCCTCTCTGTCCTATAAGGTTCCAGAAAGCATGGCATTTCCTTTCTTCAAATTATGGGTGGTTACTAGTTAACCCTCTCCTTACAGTCTCTCAGGGAAAAGCATCTTCAGTCCGGAAGATGGTTCTCTGGGAGCAGAAAAGCACTTCAGCAGAGAAGGCTTATGACCTGACCCAGTCCCAGCAATTATTCGTTCTCTGTCACTTACAGTGACTTGTTGTCTTCTGTACTGTAATTATTCCAGATTCATATTTTATGTATTTTGAAGAAGATTAAGGAAAAAAATATGCTGGGCATTCACATCTTGTGTAAGAATGACATATGTAAACAGCAAGTTAATGCCAATAACTTAAAAAGCTATAGAAAATTTTGTGACATTGGAGTAATACACTGATGATCAATACCAGTTGTTGACTCTTTAATATGAAGCTTTTGAGAAACAAGTATCACTGCCTCTTATTGCTGAGTTGGCTGGAAATATTTATTGCTTTAATCAGTGGCTAATTGAAAATCAGTTAAATTCTTCTATGTTAATTCCAATCAAAGTCTCAATGGTAGACGGTACCTCATAAAATAATCCCCAAAACTTACCTGCAAGAGGAAATTGTATCAACTATAAGCTAAAGATTTGAATTCACTAGGGTATTTTAGCCCTATTTTTGATACTTTAAATAGAGGAGCATAGGCTTTAGAATTAGACATGGAAAAGTTTGAATCTTTGTCATATTTTAGTTGGATGGCATTTGATACATTTTTAATTATCTGTAAACTTCATTTGTAAAGTGGAGGAAATAATATCCACATTATAGAATTAACATGGGGAAAAAATGGAGGATTATACATACACAGTGAGTAGAGTGACACACACCAAACTCAGTAAATAGCAACTATTATGATACTATTATATAAGGAAATACTGTAGCATGTAACAGTTCTATACTATAAATAAGGTAAGAGTTATGTTCAACATGTAGAGTCCTGGAGGAACTGGAAACCCAGATATCTAATAATATCGATACACTTATTTTTCTTTCCTACAGTATACACAAAATAATTTCAAAATTACAACCCATTATTATCAAGAACAAAGTTATTAAATAGAAAGCCTAGGAGAATAAAAATCAAATATATATATATACTAAAAAAGTAAGGTTTAGTGAAAAAGTCATTCCTTTCATCCTACGTTATTCAGAAAATTATATTTTCTGAACTCAATTCAGAAAATATAATTGGAAAGTTTTTACACACACACACACTCATCTCCAATGAATAAACTGAGTCAACAAGTTTGCAGAACTCTCTTGTGCAAACCAGGGTTTCTCTGCCTTGGTACAATTGACATTTAGGACTGGATAATTCTTTATTGCAGGAGACTTTCCTGTTCATTGCAGGATGTTTAACAGCATTCCCATAGATTCCAAAACCTCCTTCTGTCCTCCACCCCAAAGCCATGATAATCAAAACTGTCTCCAGATATTGCCAGATCCCCTGAGAAGCAAAATTGCCCCCAGATGAGAACCTTTGAGATAGCCTATATTATGAAAGAACTCTGTCTTAAGTGGAAAGAATGGTCAGTTTCTTTCATACTAACCTAAATACTATAAAAATGTCAGTTATTTTCAGTTTTAAAGAGCTTTACATTAAAAAAAGTTAAGAAAAATAACAACATAGAAGAATAAAGATATGTAGATACATAAATCACAAGGGGTGCCTGCGTGGCTCAGTGGGTTATGCCTCTGCCTTCAGCTCAGGTCATGACAGGTCATGATCTCAAGGTCCTGGGATCTAGCCCTTCATCAGGCTCTCTGCTCAGCGGGGAGCCTGCTTCCCCACATCTCTCTACCTGCCTCTCTACTACTTGTGATCTCTCTCTCTCGCTGTCAAATAAATAAATAAATAAATCTTAAAGAAAAAAAAGGATATAATATTGACTAAATATATATATAAATAAAATTTCTAATTCACTAATAAGGCAATAAAAATATAATTGGATAACTAGAAAAATAACTAGATTGTTTTAATCACCAATGTTAGTAGAAGTGTTTTGACATAGATTTCCAGTTTCCCTGCTGATGAGAGTGTGTACTGATGTATGCTTTTTTAACAGGTAACATGGCAGTAATATCGAAATGTTTTTAAAATATGCATCTACTTTTACTTAGTAATTTCACTCTTTAAAATTTATCCTGCAGATATAATCATATATGTGCAAAAATATGTCTGAATAAGATGTTTTGTTATGTGATTTTAAAACAGCAAAAGTTGGAAATACTATTAATGTCCAAGAAAAGGAATAATTACAAAATCAACATATGGAACATAATATTGTATATAATATTATAATAGAATATAATATTATTCCTCTATTATCATATTGTTCAATTATATGTAGTTCTTATAACAAATATCTTTAATAATGATGATATGTGTGTATCTGTATGCATGCAATTAAGAGGTTAAATTTCTCAGGAAGCAGATTCGGTAGATTCAGACACAAAAGTTGGTATGCTGGATATTTCTTAAAGACAATCCTTGGGAAGAAGACCTATAGAACAGAGAGAAAGGAAGTAGTGGTAAGCAAAAGAATTCAAGCTGTGACTTATGCCCAGTGATGATTTTTTTTCGATCCTCAGAGCTCTAGAGCTAGAACAGCCATTGAATGTCCCACAAGATGGGCCAAGATTTTATATCCCCGTATCAATCACTTACTGGATGTGAACTTCCACAGGGAGGTACATGACCTTGGATAAAGATGTTCTTCTCATCTGACCTATGGTCCATGAATGTGCTAGCTCTAGAGGCTGAGACAAGTCTTTATGGAAAGGCTATCCAGGTGGTGCATTACAGCATCCATCTTACAGTGTGTGTGTTTTGGTCTCTGTGGGAGGAATAAAGCAACATCCTTCTTTGGTGTCCAAGTTCTGAACAAATTGAAAAATAGGATGAAAAGCTCTTCAGAATGAAGGCTAAGCATACCATCTTGATTACAAAAATAAATAAATAAATAAAATGAGAAAACCCTGCTATTGAAGAAAATGGCAGGTGGGCTTTCTAATACACCAAAATTAGAGTTCCCCATTAGTCTTCAGGATTGTTAGGCTGGGACAGATTTCCTATTGGGTGCCCATTTTAGTGAGGCTTACCACATGGAGGAGCAGAACTGAAAGTGTGCTCCTTTGTAGGCAACTGTCCCAAGAGAATGAAGAGAAGAAGGTGCTTGACAACTTACCAGTTTCCACTTCCAAACTCACCAATCGGATTTCTCCTCCTTTGGGAAAGAATGAAGGTGTATAGAGAGAAAATGGACCAGAAAGATTGACTTACTCTACACTAAGTGGCTTCCTCCACAATGTAGAAAATATCAACAATTCAGAAATAGCATTTATTTAGTAATGGTATGTGGGAAAAAAGAGTATAAGCAAACATACCATATTATATCTGGGTTGTGCTATTGGGGCAATACTGCTGCTTTAAAAAAATTTTTTTTGGGGGGGAGCGATTTTTACAAGTATCTTATATTGATGTTTTGATTTTATGATCTAAAAGGAATATTGTAAAAAACAAAGCCACTTTATTCATAATAAAATAGGTTGTATGCAGAGCACAGGGATAGTGAGGTGGGAGACTATGAATTAAATAAATAGGGAAAAGAAGAAATAATAGGACAACAAGAATAGCAGATGCAGATGGTTGAGAGATGAGTTGAAAAGAGAGTGGGCAGGACACTTGTTACTACAGAATGGAAGAGAGATATGCAGAACCCATCCATACCAGCTACAACAACTAGTGGGTTATGTTAGAAAATTAACTTCTTTAGGGGCACCTGGATGGCTTAGCTGGTTAAGTGTCTGCCTTCGGCTCAGATCGTGATCCTAGGGTCCAGGGATACAACCCCACCTCAGGCTCTCTGCTCAGCGGGGAGCCTGCTTGTTCTTCTCATGTTGCCCCTCCTCCTCCCCATGTTCTTGCACTCTCAAATAAATAAAATCTTTTTAAAAAAATCGCTTTTTTTAACTTACCCTTTGAGAGCAGAGTGCTTCCTAGCATGGCTGGCTGCCTTGAAGTTTAATAACAAAACTTCAAAAATGGCCCTTGGATCTATTAGAGTTGAGCCAGAGTTGAGATTAAAAATGCTATGGACACCTAATTATTTTATTTCTCCCCACCCTACAATGTAAACATCATTGATAGCACTTGATTTGCTATATACGGTGCTATTTCCCCAACCCTTTTAACAGAATTTATAATAGACCATCAAACAATAGTTTTTAAATGATTGGAAGTGAGCTAGATGTGACTGTTTACCAACTTGTGACAAAGAATCCAAACTTAATCTGTAACCTTAAAATTATAATAGTTAAATAAAATCCTGTTTTTAGAAAGACTTCGCAAAAAAAAAGTATTTTAGGGTAAAATGCCCATTTTAAATCAAAATGCTTTTATTAACATAGAAGATAGCTTAGAAATGGAAGTTTTTGATAAGAACACATAGACTTTTCTATAGCAATGAAGCAAATTCATTTGAAGGTTTATGATTTTGAATAAAAAAAGGCAAACATCATTGTCATTTTTCTATATGATAATCAGCACCAAATACATAGGTGTATAAACAAATATCCACAACTAAAGCATTTATAACATATTAATCAGATGAAGCAGCCTTCAGCCGATGTCCTTGCCATTAATCATAATGGCCATTGTCTTTTACTTTATTTCTTAAATTTTATAGCCTTCTTATGAGGGAAGAATTTTATGATTTGCACTGCTCTTTGGGCATTCAGCTTATGTGCACAGTGACAAGACCAACATAAATCTACCTGGTGGTTAGTTATAGTTTGAAGATGTAGGTTTAAAGAATCTGTATATTTTTAACTTAGCATTCTTCTTCAATACAGTCTCTATGAAATATAGATGATATGGAAAAGTGATTTTTGTTGTACACATAGGTTCTTACATGTCTTTCTGTTATAATAATAACAACCCACATTAAGTTCTTACTATATGCTGAGAACTCTTATAAGCATGTTTTATATATTTTATTTATATTAAATCTTTGTGATGACACTATGGAAAAATGTCATGATATTTTCCTCCTTTTTATGATTTTTATTGAGGTATGATTAATAAGCAATGCTATATTAGTTTCAGGTATACAACGTATTGATTCAACAATGCTATACATTACTCAACACTGACCATGACAAGTGTAGTCACCATCTGTTACCATACAATGTTATTAGTATTATTGACTGTATTCCCTTTACTATATTCTTCATCTCTGTAACATTTATTTTATAACTGGAAATCCATACCTCTTTATCCCCTTTATCTATTTCATTCGTCTCCCTACTGGCAACCATCAGTTCACTTAATTAAGAGTTTGTTTGGTTTTTCTTTGTTTATTTGTTTTGTTTTAAATTCCATGTATAAATGAAATCAAATGGTTTACATCTTTTTGACTTATTTTATTTAATGTAATATCTTATAGGTTCCTGTTGTCGCAAATAGGATGATCTCATGCTTTTTTAATATTCCTTTGTATATATGTGTATGCACTACATCTTCTTTATCCATTTATTTATTGATGGACATTTGGGTTGCTTCCTTATCTTGGCTGTTGTAAATAATGTTGAAATGAACCTATGGGTGCAGATAGCCTTTTATTTTTTTTTATTTTATTTTTTTCAGATGCAATTTCTCTTCTAGTTTTATTGATAAATAATGGACATATATCATTGTATAAGTTTAAGATATACAGCATAGTAGTTTCAATTTACATCTATAGTGAAATGATTACCACTATAATTTTAGTTAGCATCCATCATCTCACATAGATAACAATAAAAAGAAAGCAAAAAAAAAAAAAAGAAGAAGAAGAAGAAGACAGAAAAGAGATTTTTCCTTGTGATGAGAACTCTTTGATTTACCTTCTTAGCACTTTTCCCATGTCTCATATGGCAGTGTTGACCCTTAGTCATGTTGTATGTTGTTGCATCCCCAGTACTTATCTCATAACTAGAAATTTGTACCTTTTGATCACTTTCTTCCAATTCCTTTCCTCTATTCCCATTTGACCCTTTTAAATTAGTGTTTTCATTTTTTTCTGGATAAATACCCAGTAGTGGAATTACTGGATGATATATTATTTCTATTTTTTATTTTTTGAGGAATCTTCATACATTTTTACACTGTATGTACAGTGTACAATCTTCATACATTTTACAGTGGTTACACCAATTTACATTCCCACCAACAGTGCACAATAGTTCCCTTTTCTACACATCCTAGCCAACACTTTTTTATTTCTTGCCTTTTTTGATACTAGCCATTCTGGCTGGTGTGGAATGAAATCTCATTGTGATTTTGATTTACATTACCTGATAATTAGTGATCTTGAGCATGTCTTCATGCACCTTTCAGTCATCTGTATGTCTTCTTTAGAAAAATGTCTATTCATGTACTCTACCCATTTTTAAATTTGATTGTTTCTCCCCTTGTATGTAGATATAGATATAGAAACTGAAGAAGAAATGTTAATTAAGTTGCAAATGATTTGCACACTTCATCATTTATTTAGTCACTCAACAGATGTTATTAAATGTCCTTTTATAATATGCATTATTCTGGGGATTAAGAGTAAAGCTGTGAATAAGCAGACACATTTCTTGCTTTGGAATGTTTAAATTCCTGTAAGAGAAATAGGAAATAAATAAAAACAAACACAATAAATAAGATAATTTTTGTATAAAAAATATATAGAATATATGTTATGAAAAAATTTAATAATGCAAAATATAGTGGTTATGGTCACAGAGCATGATTTTAGATAGAAGAAGAGCCAAAGAAGGTTTGAAAAAGTAGAAGTTGCGCTGAAGGTCAGTGTTGAGAGGAACCAGGCATAAGAAGATCTACAGAAGGGGAGTTTCACCAGGGTGGAGTAGGTAGTGAGAGAAAGAAGTTCAGTGTACTTTGGTATAGCACACAAAAGATAACAAAAAATGAATTGATGAGGTAAACCCAGGTCTCCTGACTCTAGAACCTGCATTCTTATGTAATAGCTAACATTTAGGATCCTTTCAGACTTAGAGTTTTCCTAGCTCAGGAGTGGACCACAAGAGTTCTAAGACTTAGAGTAAGGTAGTTGCTACTGTGAAGTGTGAAAAGTTTTGGCATTTTTCAGGTGTTCGAAAACTTGCATAAATTTCACATTCTATTCCAAATATATCTATCTTTGTTTTTTCATGAGAATATACTCTCATGCCCTTAAATATTTGAATTTCTGGGAGGATGAGCCATATTTTTTCTGAAACTCTGCATGGAACCTCCATGGAGCACATCGTAGCACCCCTGGTGTGTATACACCATTTTCTGAGAAACACGATTAACATAGCTCATGGTAGACACTGAATAAATGCTTAATGAACAGATAAGTGAACTTACTCAGTTTGTTCCTCTCCTCTGAGCACATGGGGATTTCACAGCATAACCTTAAAGGTCTTATTGAAAGATGGCAATGCATAGTGTTAGTTATACCTATGAGTTGTGTATTGAGATTTATTTAGGTGTGAAATTTTGACTCTAGCATTTGCTAGCATGTGACCTATGGCCGGTCATTTTAAGCTTTATGTGACTAAGCTTCCTCACCTATAATAATTGGTATAATAAATTCCTATAGTACTTTTAAAGAATGAGGATTAGCTATGATAATGTCTTTAAGAAACTCAGCATGGCACTTAGGATATTTAGAGTGTTATGTACTATATAGAGTCATGGAAACTCCACTCTTTTCCAGTGACTAAAAAGGAGCTGCTTTCAGGACATGTGGTTGAGTATCTTGACACTGAGAACTGTCAGTAAAATTTAAAATATACTAATATCTAGAAGTGGTATCAGGAGACAATATTCAACTATTGTATCATGGTTCATTAGTATCTGCTGCTTAGTAGGCTCTTGAACAATTACTGGATAAGTATATCAGTAAGTGAAGGAATGATCAGTAGGGTAGTAAGATACATGTAATTGGTCAATAAAATAGTTGATAATGTAATTTTTTAATGAATTCACTTCTTCTTGCAGCTTATAAGGGGCCCAATTTTATCCTCACATGGCATTGCTTCCAGAAGTATTTCATGATCAGATATGTTAATGGTATCATGGATATTATCATTTTAAAATCTCTTGGAATCTCTGTGATAATGAAATTATCATTTAGAGGTATGCTAATAAACTACTCTCTGGAAAAAAAGTTCTCTAATTAGAAGTGTTTGTAGATTTCCATTATGTCAATAGTTTCACTATGACCTATTTCAGAACATCATGTGACATCACTAAATGAAGAGATGGAGACAAGAGGAATTAGCTCTTGTGAACTGGTATGAACCAGCTTCAGCAGAGTACTGTTTTATCATAATATCAGTATTTTCTAAACTTATATAGCTTCCCTCGACTTTTGTTTAACAGCACACCTATTAGTAAAGTAAATATTTTATGAAACACCTCTTTGTGAAACTCTGCCCTAGATTATAATGTTCTCTTACTTTTATTTCCATACACTTTCTTGAGTGGGCAACAACAGAGGAAATGTGATAGCTACTGCATATTTCCCGGGGATGGTACTGACATCCAATAGACTTTCATTTCAATCTAAGCTTTGATACTTAACTAGTAGGACAGAGTTGGACCAGTTTCTTAATCTCCCTATGCCTCATTTTCTTTTTCATCTATAAAACTAGGATCATAATACCCACTCAGTGGGATTGTTGTAAGATTTAAAAAATGTTTAGTCAATGTCTGGTATATAGTAAAATGTCAATAAATGGTGTCACCACCATTATCTTCATTATTAATAAAATAAAAATGGATTATGAAGGTTTTGGAATAATTAAATAATCTATGAAATGCTGTTGAGTGTTTGGTTTGGTTTCTAGTTTCTTAGTTTCTATAGAAAAGTAGTAAGTATTGTAGTTGTGTCCTAAGTTAAACACATAACATAAACAGCAGTTTGTTGAAATAGACGGTATTAAGTCTTTCTCATCTGTGGAAAATTGATTATTTTAATGTACCCTTCTTCACCCTTTTTCATGGGACTTGGAACTTTCCTATCAAGAAGCAGAGTATATTTTCTATATATATTGCTATGACCAGTGAAGTATTAATAGAAATGAGCTAGCAGAGGCTTATAAAAGCAACGGCACACTTACAGTAGTCCTCTGAAACACCTTTGCTATTGTCATTAGAAGGGCATTTCTGAGGCAGCCTCTGGCAATTTGAGAGACGCATGGAGCAGAGCCAAATTGCTCCAGTCACCTCCGCTGACAGGCAACTTGCAGACCTGTGAGAAAACCCAGCCAAGATCAGGAGAGCTGATTCCAGATGCATAAACTGTCAACTTTTTGTTGTATATCATGGAGGTCTATGGCTGTTTCTTACTCAACATTAGCTAACTGATACATCATCAGACAATGAGATAGATAAAACATCAAGATTCATCAGGTAAAAAAGAAAAAGCAATCCTTACAAGGTTGTTGTAAGGATTAAAACACACAAGTACACAAACCATCTACCATTAAAGAGGCATTTAATAAGGGTTGGTTTCTGAGAATGAAAAATTCAACTCCCAGTAAATGTCTCTAAACTTTTAACAATGTGAAATATTTTACAGTTTTTGATTACTATTTATTAGACTCAACAAAGAAAGAAAATATAAATGTTACATTAGAATCTTTGATACTAGATTTCTGTGTGTTTAGAACAACAAAATAGACTTCCTTTCTGAATTTGTATGTATTACATTTGAAAGGCTGATTTTATATGACAGTCATGAAAATAAGTCTCTCTTTAAACAATGAACTGCTCAAGTTAAGACTTTATTTTTCCATTTTCCCCCCATTAATACAATGGCCTTGTTTTCCATTTATATAATGGACTCAAGCAGTCAATGATTGGTTAAATTACTCATTCTGCCTCTTGCCTGCAAGGCTTTTGCTGTGAGCAAGCATCAAGCACAAAATCTGACTGCCATGGAACATTAAACAGGTATTCTCCTTTTTAAACTTCGTGATCTCAATTTCCTGGAGTTATCCAATAGAAAACAGATGCAAATTAAGAGCTCAATTCACAAAAATAATAGGTAGCATTTATACTGGCTTCCTATGGAGATGGCTCAGAAAAAGTGTGGAAGGCACAGCTAGCATTTCCAAATGAAATGTGTATTCCCTCAGTTTCATAAATATCCTTCTTGTTCTATTCCAAATATTGACCTTTCTGTACTGAATGCAAAGGTAAGCACAAGCGCAAATAGGCAAAAACAGGTAGAATATAACAGAAAGCCTTTTCTCCTCCTTTAGAACATGCTTTGATGGGTTTTACTGTATCTTTTTTAGACATACTGGAAAAAGGGGAACAGATTTATGTGTTCTGACTTATGCCTGCTGAATAGTGTATTAAAGGGCCAGGAAACTGATAGGTTTCTGGCCTGCTTTCAACATTACTGGTAGAAGATCTCTAGCACTCTAGAGAAAATCATTAAGGAGGAAGTTCTGATTTTTTGTTTGTGTAGAGTGTGTGTGTGTGTGTGTGTGTGTGTGTATGGATGTGTGTTCTATTTCTTCATTTCCTTTAGAAGAGAAAGAAAAAAAAACCTGGGAAAGATAAATGGTTCTTCTATGTGTTGATGAATTTACAGCAGTCCTTAAAAGAATTTAGACCACGTTTCATCTACATTAATTAGTGAAACTCTTCACACAGACTTGGTTGTGTTGTTGTTATTGTTTATTTATTTATTTTTAGCAAGTTTGTAACCTTAGGTGACAATAACAGAAAAGGACATAGAAAAGTGAATCTAAAATGTTGCTTTTATTTAGGGAATAGAAAAGCAATGTGAAGATAGAAATTTCACACTGAACTAAATTCTGTTATTGATGATCATATGGTCTGAACAGTTTGTAGAATCACATTGAGTTTATTGAAGATTTTTATCAAGGAAATCTATGTCATGTGTTTAACATTACATGATGCTCAGTAAGTACTTACTGAAATGAAGTGAATCTAGGCTAGGCAGATACTAAGTCAAATAATTGGTCGCTTGCATAGTAGGACTACTTCGTGATAAATAGTTGAGTTATCGGAAATATCCAGGTATTTGTCATATGATAGGTAGAAAAGTCACTGATAGTTCATCTTCCCTGTGATTATTTTGGCAAGATAAAAATCCTCAATAAGGAGATCTTTGCTATAAGGAATGTATCAACTTCTACCCCAGCTCTTACATCTGAGTTGTCTGCAGGCAGCTGATGCCAAATGAATTCATTTTTTTAAAAGACTTTATTTATTTATTTGGCAGACAGATCACAGTCGACAGAGAGGCAGACAGAGAGAGAGAGGGAAGCAGACTCCCTGCTGAGCAGAGAGCTCTATGCGGGACTCAATCCCAGGACCCTGAAATCATGACTGAGTTGAAGGCTGCGGCTCAACCCACTGAGCCACCCAGGTGTTCCAATGAATTCAGTTTTAAATGTGAGAAGTAGACACCGATTTCTAGTCTGACAAATTGCCTAAGACCATTCTCTATTTTTTATTCAATCCTCCATCCCTGCACTCATCTCCATAGCTCTCATATCCCAGGATCAGAATTTTGCTATTGCTCAGAACTGGTCTCTGCCAAATTGCCCATGTTGTAGTAGATTATGGTAGTTGCTATAGTTAGATGGAGATGAGCCCTAGATATTCCCTAATAATGTCAATATTTGGATATCAGTTTATAATAAAAGTAAGTGTAATAGCAAATTCAGTCACATTTGGAAATATTTCCTGGAAATGATATTTATTTAAAAAGCCATAACAATAAGAGCTCAATAGCCTATTCTATACATTCAAAGATTTATTGGTTCTCTGTTCATTAGGTGCTCTGAATATAATATGCCATCTCTAGTTTTACTGGAAGTGAAGTAAAATATGGGAGAAGGATTCAATTAACTTTACAATCATCATCAGGCAAAGAAAATCCTCTGACTACTACTTCTTCTTCTTCTTCTTTTTGCTCAAGCCATTACTTTATTTTTAAAAAAATTTTTATGTCATTTTTTCAGTGTTCTGAGATTCATTGTTTATGTACCACACCCAGTGCTCCATGCAATACGTACCCTCTTATTACCCACTGCTAGGTTCATCCATCCCCCAATCCCCCTCCCCTCTAAAACCCTCAGTTTGTTTCTCAAAGTCCACAGACTCTCCTCATTCATCTCCCCCTCTGATTTCCCCCAATTCACTTTTGCTTTTCTTCTCCTAATGTCCTCTAAGTTATTCCTTATGCTCCATAAGTAATTGAAACCATATGATAATTGACTTTCTCTGCTTGACTTATTTCACTCAGCATAATCTCCTCTAGTCCCATCCATGTTGATAACAAAAGTTGGATATTCATCCTTTCTGATGGCTGAGTAATATTCCATTGTATATATAACCACATCTTCTTTATCTGTTTGTCTGTTGAAGGGCATCTTGGCTCTTTGCACAGTTTGATGACTGTGGCCATTGCTGCTATGAACATTGGGGTACAGGTGGCCCTTCTTTTCACCACATCTGTGTCTTTGGGGTAAATACCCAGTAGTGCAATTGTCAGGTCGTAGGGTAGCTCTATTTTTAATTTTTTCAGGAATCTTGACACTGTTTTTTCCAAAGAGGCTGCACCAACTTGCATTCCCACCAACAGTGTAAGAGGGTTCCCCTTTCTCCAAATCCTCTCCAACATTTGTTGTTTCCTGTTTTGTTAATCTTTGCCATTCTACCTAGTGTAAGGTGGTATCTCAATGTGGTTTTGATTTGAATTTCCCTGATGGCCAATGATGATGAACATATTTTCATGTGTCTGCTAGCCAATCCTCTGACTTCTAGCTGGATACAGAGCCATTCCAAAATCTAGCCTCAACATAATCTTGAAGAATGGGTGGGGAGGTCTCATTGGATTTCCTATTATGATATAAAGTGAGGAGTGTTTCCAGAATATCATAGATCTTTAACACTAGTAATTTGTCACCATTGGAAACCCATTCTTAATATATGTTACATCAATTAGCAACACATCTAGTATTGACTGGAAATATACCTCACCTGTATAACAACCACCCCTGGAGTAGGGTCTTTCTGGTCCAGAATTCTATGAACAATGAATTCCTGTAATAGATACCTCTAGACAATTAATTCAAACACACACACACACACACACACACACACACACACACTCATGTGTGTGTGTGCTTATACCATATTGCTTGCAAATTTATAAAGCAAATTGTGTACGTATAATAGTTGTCAAAACCTTCATCTGGCCCTCTCAGCTTTTTGAATCCTCACAACTTTTTCAAAATTTCTGTTTTGGTTATTGAATTTTGGTTTTCTCTTTGGGATATCTTGTGTTTTACAGTTTGATTTCAGCACCCATTCCCCCTCTTTTGCTCTTTCCCTATTCTTTTTTTCCATCTTTAGTCACCTAAAACCCTATAGGCTATGCCAGTATTCAGTTCTTTTAGAGGAGGGAGGTTAAAGAGAATTACAGTTCTAATTACATCCAGAATGTGTGTGACTAGTACCAGAAGAAATGGTGCTGAATGAAAAAGAATATATTTCTGGTATAATACAGTAGAAAAAACATATGTAAGTTGGGGTTCAGTTCTCTTTGTATTTGATATCTGACTTTACCATTTACTTCCTGTATAACCTGTGTACATTGCTTGACCTCTTTGAATCTAAGTTTCCTCATCTGTAAAATGGAGATAAATTTTGCTTACTAAATATTATAATATATGTAAAATATAGTGTCTGGCATATCTTACTTTAATAAATGAGATCAGTGGCAATGATAGTAATAGTTTTTATTGTTGTTCTTATTGATATGGTTTATCCTACAGACTTGATGTGAAATTGTGGGAAATCATTGAGACCTATAAAATGAAAAAATAAAAAGGCTTTTAATGAGCACATGGAAAGAACAGCTGTGTGAATTAGCTTTCTATAGACAGCAGATTCTATTGGCAATAATGTGGTCTAAATTAAGACTTCTTTATGCACATATTACTTATCATCTATTGGTCTTTAAAACTATATCTATATGCGGTAATTGTCTTCAGTAGTGATATCTTCATTCATGAAAGGCAACAAATACAGATTTGTATGTGCATATATAGTATACGTCCTCAAAAAGAGGAAGGCCAATGAGGGTCTTAGTAGGACTCTGGATTATAATCTTTAAAGGAAACAATTCATCAATTTCAGAACAGGCATTCTGGTACAGTGATTAAGAGCTATAAGCTTTGCATAGAATAAAACTGAATTGTAATCTCGGATCTACCTCTTACAAGCCATGAAACTTCGGTTATAACATCAATAAAATAGGAAGAAAAACAGTTGTGAAGATAAAATGAAGTAATGTATAGAAAGCATTTATCACAGTACTTGGCACATAGTAAATGTTAATTATATCCATTTGACAGCCAAGGAGAAAAACAGAAAATCTCTTGGATGTTCCAATGATATGTGTATGTGTATAATAATTTTAAAATTACATATATATGTTTTTAATTGCTATAAGGCATATTTGGTTCTATCAACAAAATTCTAAATATTTTAACCGTCAGGAGAATGTTTGAATGTGGACACATACTTTTATTAGGCACAATGAAGGTCGGTGCTTAATCTCAGACCACTGTGCAGGAGACACACAGTGCCAAGGTCTAAAGATGATCCCAATGGGGACTGAGCTAAAGGCCATCTGACCCTGCATAAACACACCCTCCACCCGAGATTCTCAAGTTACCATGAACACAAAGCTTAATTTCTCTTCTCAGGCAGATCCTGCCAACTGACTGTGAAAGGGTAATGAGAATCTAGGATGCCTGCTGCCACACTGTTGGGGGAACACAGTGTCAATGGGGCACTGAGCTTGAGCCAAACCCAAAGCCTCTACTGCATGATGCTCTACAATACCTAGAGCCAGGAATTTGTCACCTTTGGAGCCCTTACACCTTGTAGATATTCAATAGGTATATGTTGTATACTGGAGAGACTATGGAAGTCACTTATAAAAGTAATAACTACAGGGATAAAAGCAAGCATATGTTTGCTTTTCCATATTTGTTCCAGGCTCTTGGCTAAACACTCTTATAATCTCCACAATTACCAAATGAAATGGGCACTATTATTGCCCTCATTTTTACAGATGCAGAACTGGGACTTATATGAAATAACTACTCAATATCTCACAGTTTACTGAGATTTTGATTCAGGCTATCTGGCTCCAGAAAGTAAATTTTTAACCTCCAAAGTATAGCACCTCTTCTTTGTAAGAAACAGTCCTCAAGCACCACCAAGTCCTGCAGACAACTATTATTCAAGCCCCGAACAAATGTGTCATAAAGCCAAAGCTATTTTACTCATTACAGTCTAGGCATCATTGTCCCAGCCTCAAATAGTTAGGACAACCCTCCACCACTTTTAAAATTGACGGAAAGCCCTTCACAATCTTGCTCCCATTTACTCTCTGGTCCCATCTCTCTCCACAAGCCCCTTACACCTTGTCTCCCACTCTAAGCGCCAATCATACTAAATTGCTTTAATTTTCCAAAATCAGCCTGCCTTCACTCCTGTCAGGATTCTGCACAGTCCTTTGCACTGGCCAGAACACACTCCACTTTTCTCTCATCAGCGCCCAGGTGTTCTCCCCAGGTATTTGCTTACCCTGTGCCCTGTACCTATATACTAGTGGCCGGCATATAGATCAGTGATTTTCTCCCATAACCAAGCTTCAATGTTTGATCCTGACATTAAAGATGTACTTCCTCTCAATGGCACTTCCCAATATTTCCCACATCATTTTGAAATAGTAAAAGCAGGCAGTAAGAGCAGGAAGTGATTGATGCATGCACATATATTAGAATTCCTAAATTTAAAAGCACTAAACTAAGAATCAGGCTCCTTTTGCAGATCACAAAGTTTAGCACCAGACTGTTATCTGAGTCCTGACTATATAACCTCAAATAAGTATCTGTCAAGTCCGTATTGAAGATACTACAGTCAGAGAATGTGGCGAATGATAACACTTGGGGCTTATTTCCAGATCCTCATTGTGTGTATGTGTGTTTGAACATTTAAAATTAAGAAGGACTTTAGCATTTCATGGGGGGAAATGAGCCCTAAGTGCAAAATGTAAAAGTATCTTTTTAAATGAGCTTTTAAAATTTAATATATTGAATGATTTATTTATCATCTAGAAAAATTTCCTGGAGGGGATATTTAAGAATATATAATTGTTTTACAATTTTCAAAGTGTTTCCACCTCTCTTTTAATTCTCTGCTGCTGGCTGACAGGGCAGTTTTGATAACCATTACTTTACAAGTAGAGGGAGAAAGGGGACAGGAAGGTTGAATGATTTAGAACATTGAACTTTCAAAACTTGTCATCTTCTAATTTTTTTGACATTCTCCACATGTCTGTCTGTGCTCTCTCATATATCATTAGACACCAGAACTTGAACTTCAAAAATCTGGTCTTTATTAGAAAAAAAAATGCCCTTGCCAATGAGACTTACAATTGTGAAAAAACAGTCTCTTTTAGTCAGATTTATTTTGCCAATTCTCTTCCATTGTTCTCTCTTCTTAAACTTTTGTTCACAATTGCAATCACTCTTCTTTATAAAAAAGATACAAAGCTTCAGAAACCAGGGTGTGTAAAGGATGAAAATATACCAGCTGGGTCTTGGCTTGTTTCCAACCCCAAGAAGGGTATAAGTTTCAGTGTCATGCTTCCAGTTTCCCTGGAAAGTTCTCACCTCTTTCCCTACATCCCAGGCCTCTCTAATCTTGCAACCTTGTATCTGCATTGCCTCTGCTTGTCTCGGCCTTTTCAAAAAACCTAGGTGCTTATCTCAGATATACCATTACAAGCTCCTCGTCTTTTCTACATTTGTCACTGATATCAACCCCTGCTGTCAGGGTTGGTTATCAAGATTGTAATCTTTTTTATATATACTCTTCTGCTCTCTGAATGAAAGAAAGTTTGTATGCTGGCCTTGAAGGATGTTTTATTATGATCCCTTTTTGCCATCTTTGCTTCCTTTTAGGAACATAAAGGCAGCATTTTGTTGTTTACTATATATGCTGTAATTCCAACAAGATTTGCATAACAGAATGAATTTCACTGACCTCAATTTAGACCGCACTCCCTTACCTTGTACCTGTATTACGACAATTGCCCCCTAACTAGGCTTCCTGCCTCTTTTTAAAGTGTGTTTCTCAATGTTGACAAATCGAATTATCTTTTTGAAATGCACATCTTTTCATGCTCTTCTCTGGTTTATAACCTTTCAGAGTCTCCCAACAGCTCTTAGGACCAGAGTCCACATGCTGCAGACTCATCTCTCAAGCCTTCTGCCATGTATGTGATCTTCATTGACCTCTTCAGTGTTGCTCTCCTAGCCATCTTGCTTTCATTATACTTCTTGCAATTTTCTCAATATGCTTGCCTCTCTTTCTGGATTTTAAGAGTTTGGACATGTCATCTCACAGTTTAGGACCCCTTCGTTTTTCTGCCTACTGCCTACTCACTATTTTATTATTCTGCAAGTCTGCAAGACTTACCCGGCAGCATAATCCTTGACCACACAAACACCATGGGTCTGGGAGAGTTCCTTACTTGGGCTCTAGCACCACCACGTTTACCTGAGACTTCTTTGTAGTTTGGAGGCAGGGGCTCTATATTATTTATTTCTGTGCCTCAATGCCTGGCACAAAGTGAGCACTCAGTGATAATTAATAAATGAATTATTTCTGTTCTATGCTCAGTGTATTGAGCGTCACAATACCCTTTCTATAATATCACCTGGTCGGAGATTGGATTTTTTGGCCTACTTGTATTCATAACTACTTGTGTTTTGGCCTACTTGTGTTCATGACTCCCAAACCACGTAGGGTACCACCAAACTGGGAGTCAAGAGGTTCAGGTCTGGTTCCTATTAACTTTCCATGCTATTTTCTGAACCTCCTATTTCATTCCTCTATTTTAAAATATATATTCACTGACTGTCTGGAAGGGGCTGACACAGTTCCAGGTGCTGAGGATGCAGTGGTGTACAAGATAGGGAGAGTCCTTGTCTCATGGAATTGGTGTGTTGAGCAGACAAAAGCAAATAGATAGACATAAGTATGTATCAAGCTTTTGCAAGAGTTATAAAAAAATGAAACAGGATAAGCAGGTTAAAGAATCAAAGGTGTACAATTTTAAATAGAATGGGCAGAGGAGGCACTTATGATAAGGTGATATTTGAGCAGAGAATGAAAGGAAATAAAGGAATAAGCATGCACATTTTTGGAGAGAGAGGATTCTGAGTAGAGGGAACAGCAAGGTCAAGAAGCCTGAGAGTTTGTGCTTAGTGAGGCTGCCATTGTTTGAGCACAATAAAGGAGGGAGAAGTATTAAAGACCAGGATCAAGAGTTAACATGACCGAGTCACACAGGGTCTGTAGCTCAAAGTGAAGTGCATCCTTTTTACTCTGAGTTAGAGGGGAATCCATGGCAAGATATTGAGCAGATTTGTGGCATGATCTGACTGCACTTTGAAGGTAGCAGTCTGACTCTTCTATGGAGTAGATACAGTTGGAGGGCCAAGTTGGAGAAGCAAGGTTAGGAACCATGGCTGATGACTTGGGCTAAGATGATAGCAGGGAAAGCAGTGAGAAATAGGTTCCAGATAGATTTTGAAGGTAGATTTCATAGCATGGAATTTTTGCTGATGAATTGCATGTGAAATGGGTAAGAAACAGAACAATCAGTGATGAACCTAAAACTTCAGGCCAGTTTCTAAGGTTAAGAAGACTGAGAAGAACAGATTCTTGTTGAGTGGAGAAGACTGAAAGGATCAATTAGATGTCAGGAGATATAAATTCAGTTGTAGGTATAGGTATAGTTACATGTTGGTGTAGCTTAAGATATATATACCGAACAGTCAACTAAGATAAATGAGTCTGGAGAAGAGGTAAGATTAAACTCTGAGAATTACCTAATATGGATAGATTTCTGACCACAGGATTGGAAATTGTCACCAAGAGAGTGAATGGAGGCAGAGAACATAAGGGGCATAAGCACAGCTTTAGAAGGCAGGGAAAAACCATCAGAAGAGACTGAGAAAGAAGGACCCATGGAATAAGAATAAAACCAAGAGAAAATGTTGTTTTGGAAACCAAGCAAAGTAGTTTCAAAGAAAGAGTTTCAAAAGCTGCTAGTAGGTTAAATACAATGAAAATTGTGAATTTACTCTAGAATCTAGAAATGTGCTAGGTTACTATATCTCTGACAAGTGCAGTTTGGGGCAATGGTAGGAACAAACTTGATAGAAGCAAGTACCTGAATGATTAAAAAATAAGTATATATTTGGAATATAAACAATTTAAAAATAAGACTGTTGTACTAGGTAATTTTTAAATTACCTTTTCCTCTCTTAATTTCTGTGCTTTAAAAAATCATGTCCATGTTATATACCTCAATACTTTCTTGGGTTGCCAATGCAGAACATTTTAGTTTAGCTGGTATCCTGAGTATCAAATTACTTTGAATGCACTTTATTTTTCCTTTGAGAGTTCAGCAGGCACTTTTGCTTTTTCAGAGCCTCAGGGCCACTTTTCCCTGCATCAGTTATCACTGCACTATAGAACTTGTGAAGTGTCAAGTAATCGACTGCTAGGTAACAGAAAACTTCTTGCATTTATAGTCACCTTGTCTTTTTGTTTCATTCTTCCCTCTGTTCTGCATATCTTATCATTGACACATCCATCCATCTATCCACACATCTACCCTTCACTTATTCATCAAATATTGGAACTATCAAGATCTCTGAGCATTCTCTCTTCTTTATCTGGGGAGACAACTATGGAATATCTCTTGACCCATAGGAGAATGTACTGGTACAGATTAAACTGAGGAGGTCTAAGAGAAAAGCACGTCCAAAGTTAGAAAAGAAGGGACAAGATATAAAGAGATGCTGAAGCATTACAGCTGGAAGACTATTTTGTTTATTTATTTTTTTAACGATTTTATTTATTTATTTAACAGAGAGAGACACAGCGAGAGAGGGAACACAAATAGGGAGAGTGGGAGAGGGAGAAGTGGCTTCCTGCCGAGCAGGGAGCCCAGTGCCGGGGCTTGATCCCAGGACGCTGGGATCATGACCTGAGCCAAAGGCAGACAATTAATGACTGAGGCACGTAGGTGCCCCCAGAAGACTATTTTAATCACAAACTCAGAGTGAACCTTACATTAAAGCTATAAATATTGTGCCTAGCATCAGATCCAAAAGTGAGCATTTGGAGAAAGTTAGGTATGGTGTACAACCTGAGAAAAGCAGTGTCGGGTGAAGTCCTTATGAGAGGAGCTGGAAGTCTATTTTACATTATGAAGACTTATGCAACAGGGGCAGTGTTGATAGTAAAAGGAGATGTATGGTACCAGAATAAAACACAATAAAAGTAATGAAGATCTTGGGGCACATGGGTGGCTCAGTTTGTTAAGCGTCTGCCTTAGAGTCAGGTCATGATCCCAGGGTCCTGGGATTGAGTCCTGGGTGGGGATCCCTGCTTAGGGGGAGCCTTCTTCTCCCTCTATCTCTGCCTGTTGCTCCCATGCTCGTGCGTGCTCTCTTTCTCTCTCAGATAAATAAATGAAATCTTTTAAAAAAATTTTTTAAAGTAATGAAGATCTTAAGGTGCTCAATTTTTCATTTTTTTATTTCCTCTTTTCCTATTTTTCTTCCCTTTTTTTTTTTCTCACACAGCATAAAGAAAAAACTGTTAAAAGTATTTGTTAAGATCACATGTACATTCAGAAATAAAGCTTTTGCAAACCAAAAAAAAAAAACAACTGATACAAACCATGATGACAAAGTTCAAAATAAAGCCTTTCTTTTTTAAAGTACACAATTGAGCTTTAATAAAATTGAGCCACCTCTTTTAATTTAACTTCACTTCTAAGTTCTATATCTAACTGCTTTCTTCAGAGGAAACATCTATTTTCCTGAAGTGACATTCTTGACACTTTCTCAATGGGCAGAAAACATTGCATTATACAAGATTTTAAGTGCAACCTTCAGCACAGTAAGGTGCATAAGCACAGTGAATACAAGATAGAACAGGAGAAAAATGGTTCTTTTTTTTTTTTTTTTTTTTAAACTCTTGGCTGCTTCAGCAGAACAAGAAAGATAATGGTTTGGACTTATGTGCAGGGGTTCAGAATTACAGCCAATGAAGCAGAAAGAAGTCAGGCTATCAGGTAGAGAGGTACATGGATACTATCCAAATAAACTTTTCCTACCAGAGAAAGAAGATCCTGATACTCATACCTGCCTCTGTGAGACACTTGAGACAGTTGGAGCAATGCAACAGATGTGCCTAGAGATTTTAAATAGATAGACTTGATAGGGAGAACACAGAGCAAGATAGTTTCAAGTTCTTAAGGGAAATAAGTTGCTAAAATCAATAGAACCAAGAAGGTTTATTATGTCGGTTGCTTCTTATAGGATGTCGATCTTCCTAAGGGAATTCTTTGCTAGAGCCATGAAGACTTTTACCCTACTCAGGCAGATTTGAGTCTTGAAATAGATTTCTCATTCTGAAATAGGTTAAGCTTCCACTCTTATCTTGAACAAGAAGTTTCCAGTGTTTATGATAAACAAAGAAAGAGTTTCAATTCCAGAACCTATTTCTGAATTAAAGACAGAGTAGCCGTGCTTTGTTGATGGATCCTAAGACTAGTACTAATGGGTGAGACCCACTAAATTCTAGAGTTCTTTTACTTTTCCGTGTGGATTGCAACCCCACAATGTGGCTATGCTAACTGAAGAACCAGAATGCCAATAGCTTGGAAAGAAAAAAAAAGGTGTTCCGTGGAACACAGGGCTCTCTTAGGAGCCCATGAAAAACCCTTCTGTCTGGCATGATTCTGCCAGGTGATGATATCCTTGAGCCCCATGTTCATCTTGGAATTGTGGTAAAGTGTTTCTGAGCTCTCTTGTTCTCATCTAAAAAACTCTGATAATGCGACTTAGTTTACAGTTTGTTGACTAAACTAAATAACACCTGCCTGACCATAGTTTTGTGTTTTCTTTTAATTTTTTAAATTTCTTTTCAGCATAACAGTATTTATTGTTTTTGCACCACACCCAGTGCTCCATGCAATCTGTGCCCTCTCTAATACCCACCACCTGGTTCCCCCAACCTCGCACCCCCCACCCCTTCAAAACCCTCAGATTGTTTTTCAGAGTCCATAGTCTCTCATGGTTCACCTCCCCTTCCAATTTCCCTCAGCTCCCTTCTCCTCTTTAACTCCCCTTGTCCTCCATGCTATTTGTTATGCGCCACAAACAAGTGAAACCATATGATAATTGACTCTCTCTGCTTGACTTATTTCACTCAGCATAATCTCTTCCAGTCCTGTCCATGTTGCTACAAAAGTTGGGTATTCATCCTTTCTGATGAAGGCATAATAATACTCCATAGTGTATATGAACCACATCTTCCTTATCCATTTGTCCACTGAAGGGCATCTTGGTTCTTTCCACAGTTTGGTGACCATGGCCATTGCTGCTCTAAATATTGGGGTACAGATGACCCTTCTTTTCACTCCATCTGTATCTTTGGGGTAAATACCCCATGGTGCAATTGCAGGGTATAGGGAAGCTCTATTTTTAATTTCTTAAGGAATCTACACACTGTTTTCCAAAGTGGCTGTACCAACTTGCATTCCCACCAACAGTGGAAGAGGGTTCCCCTTTCTTCACATCCTCTCCAACACATGTTGTTTCCTGTCTTGCTAATTTTGGCCATTCTAAGTGGTGTAAGTTGGTATCTCAATGTGGTTTTAATTTGAATCTCCCTGATGGCTAGTGATGATGAGCATTTTTTCATGTATCTGATAGCCATTTATATGTCTTCATTGGAGAAGTGTCTGTTCATATCTTCTGCCCATTTTTTTATATGATTGTCTGTTTTGTGTGTGTTGAGTTTGAGGAGTTCTTTATAGATCCTGGATATCAACCTTTTGTCTGTACTGTCATTTGCAAATATCTTCTCTCATTCTGTGGGTTGCTTCTTTGTTTTGTTGACTGTTTCCTTTGCTGCCTGACTATAGTTAAACTGTAAATTGCTTTAGATTTTATTAATCTGAGTAAAGGACAAGTGGGGGCTAGGTAGGAAGAGGTTGGTAGGGGGCTATGTGGTCAGACTCACAAAAATCCCAAAAATGCAGAGGTGTGAGGAAACCAGAGATAAGGGAACATGGGAACAAACCAGACCACCCTGCCCTAGGTGGTGGTGGTGTTTGTGTCTTTTTAATGACAGTCACCTGTGACCAAGAAAGAATAACTAGATCCTAAAAAGAAGTAAGCCACTAGAGATGTTATCACCAGTCCTTACTCAACCCAAGATATCACAAGAATGTTAAGGACACAGGCTCTAAATAAAAGATTGTCAGTGGAGTCCTGCATTGGCAATCTGGTCAGGACCCCCTCACTCCTGAGAGCTTTTTTTGTATTCTTGCTTAATAAAACTCTCTGGCTTTACTCACTCTCCTTTGTTGGCGAGATTCATTCTTCGGCACTCTGAGACAAGAACCTAGCTCTCCTGCTTCAACTCCAGGTTGGCCGCTAAGTTACTCAAGAACTTTAACACTGAATCTCAGCACCTCGCAAGTTTTTAGTATCAAATAAGTGCTTCTTAAAATGACGTGAGGAATTATTATTACTATTATTTTTTTCCTACTGGATTGGTTTTGTGCTCTTAAACAACCTGCTGGTAAGTGATAACTTCTGTACTATTATATTTGATCTGCAACAAGCTAGCCTGAACCCCTGCATAAATCTTGGTGCTATGCAATATGGTAGTCATTAGCCTTTATACCCAAGAGCACTTGAAATGTGGCTAATGCAACTGGGAAGTAGAATTTTTATTTCAGTTAACTTAAATTTAAATATGGACACTAAATTCAGTTATGGGAAAACTTTAAGTATATATAGGACAACTTAGATTGTGAATCTACCTTTTCTCCAAACTTTATGAAAATTAAATATAGATCAACTATTTCTGATGAAAATTCAGTTTCCAAATTGAGATGTGCTAATGTTTAAAATGCATACCAGATTTTGAAGACCTATACTTTTAAAAGGATGTATCAGTGTTACTAATAATTTTGCTTATGATCACATGTTGAAATGATAATAACTGGGACACATTAGATTAACCAAAATACATTATTGAAATAAATATCACCTGTCCTTTTTTTTTGCATTCTTAAATATTGACTGCTAGAAAAATTACAATATGTGTCTTACATTAAATTTCTATTGGACTATGTTGCTCAAAACAATCCCCAATGATGACCAGTTATGCTCCAATTTTAATTAATACTATGAATTTAAAGCTAAATTTGAGTCCAATTCAGGTGGTGATGACAATGATGGCTATAACAATAAAGCTAATATCTTAATCTTATTACTCACATGGAATTTTAGAGTTTACAAAACATTCTTACCTAGAATATTATGTTAAACTCTATAAATCACTGCAATGTGCTATAAAATGCATGAAAGCTTCAAGAAGCAAATAACTTACTCAGTTATTCTGTCTATTATTGGGAGGGCTGAGATCAGAACCCCTGTGTCCTGATTCCAAAAAGCCTTTTCCACCAACTTCACTGACCTTATTTTTGTTGTGTTGTCTGCGATTTCTTCTAAAATACATCATTTTAATTGTAATAGCATATTAATCATAGTTACATACATTTATGAAGTCTGTGGCTTAGTACTTATATCATGCAGAAGAGTAACCAAGGATTAGGATTGTTTTTTCATTGTTAGACCATTTTTCTGATTTTTTTTTCCCCCCACAAGACTACAATAGTAATATTAGAATCCTGCCACTGGAATTTTTCATAACCCTTCGGAGTGAATCCTTAACAGGTACTATTAGAGCACCCAAAATGGTGAGAGACTTGGGACTTCTTTCAGCTTACCACACATTGCATAACCAGCAGAATGCCTGTCTGCTAGTAGAATGACTGTCTATGTTACAGAATTCAATTTGAGTTTATATGATTTATTAATGTGTGGACTTGCTTGAGAGGGGCTTTTAAGGGGGAATAGTTTCCTTGAGAGCCTTTCTACATCATCTCAATCAGTAATTTAAGGACCAGATTCTGTAGCAGTCACTTATAAACTGGTAAGAATGAAAAAGAGAAGAATTGTATAAAGCAGGGTAACATGATCAAAACAGATTCCTTTAATTTATGTCTAGTACCTTCTATGTGTGGGGAACTTTCATTATATAATTTCATTTAAATATAAAATAACCTCATGAGAAAGATATCATTACCATTTTATAAGTAGAAGCCCACAATTCAAGTGGTATATTGGATTCAATCCCAAGTCTATGGCTATAACTTGATCTCTTTAATTTTCCTTTTGTATAAAAAGTGGCAATTGTAGTTCAGTACAATAAACACTAGGCTTCAGATCAGAACTGCATCCATGGGTGCCTGGGTGGCTCAGTGGGTTAAGCCGCTGCCTTCGGCTCAGGTCATGATCTCAGGGTCCTGGGATAGAGTCCCGAATCGGGCTCTCTGCTCAGAAAAGAGCCTGCTTCCTCTCCTCTCTCTCTCTGCCTGCCTCTCTGCCTACTTGTGATTTCTGTCTGTCAAATGAATAAATAAAATCTTTAAAAATAAATAAATAAATAAATAAGAACTGCATCCAAATTGCAAGCGTAACACTTAAGATTACATAATACTTGAGATTTAAAAATATTCATAATGTTCCCGATTTGAATTACAGATACAATATTCAATCTCTACCCAACATCATTGTATATTCATTCATTCATTCATGCATTCATTCAACAAGTAATGCTGATTGCCAAGCCCTGTGTTAAACGCTAGGATGTTGTGAAGATCAATAAGATGTATCTATAAAACAACAAATGTCTAAAGTAGCCTGTGGTGATGTGTAGAAATACCGATCCCTATACCCAGCTACAAAGATGGAAGTAATAGACACCTTCATCATCTACTTGGTTATCCAGGCCAGAATTCACAGTATCAACACAAGAAATTCCCCTCTCCTCATTTCTGTGTTATATTTACAGCCTTAACTTTTGGACGTCTGATCATGCCTCTCCATCTCCATTGCTATTGTTTAGTTTAGGCAACATCTTTATTTTTTCTTTCAATAAACTTTATTTTTTTATTTAAAAAATTTTTTTTATTAACATATAATGTATTATTGGCCCCAGGGGTACAGGTCTGTGAATCGTCAGGCTTACAAACTTCACAGCACTCACCATAGCACATACCTTCCCCAATGTGCATAACCCAGCCCTACCCCCATCCCCCGGCAACCCTCAGTTTGTTTTGTGAGATTAAGAATTAAACTTTATTTTTAGAGCAGTCTTTAGTTCATATAGTAGAAGATACACAAACTTCCCATATACCTTATGCCCTACATATACATAGCCTCCCCTATTATCAACATTCCCCACCAGAGTGATGTATTCATTACAATTGAAGAACCTATATTGGCACATCATCAACTGAAGTCCATAGTTTACATTATGGTTCACTCATGGTGTTGTACATTCTGTGACTTGGGACAAAGATATAATGATATGAACCCACCATTGTAGTACCATACAGAGTAGTTTCATTGTCCTAAAAATCCTCTTCGCTCTTCTTATTTATCCCCCAATCCCTAATGTCATGTAGTAGGGTTATACAATATATAGCCTTTTCAGATTGGCTCCTTTCACATAGTAATATGTATATAAGTTTCTTGCATGTCTTTTCATGGCTGGATAGCTCCTTTCTTTTTAGTGCTGAATCATATTCCATTATTTGGATATACTACAGTCCATTTATCCATTCACCTATTAAAGGGAATTTTGGGTTCTTCCAAGTATTGGAAATTATGAATAAAGCTGCTATAAACATCCATTTACAGATTTTTATACTGACATGCTTTCAACTTACCAAGCAGTGTGATTGTTGGACTGTATATTAAGAGTGTGTTTAGTTTTGTAAGAAACCGTCAAACAATCTTCCAAAATGGCTATACCATTTTGCATCCCCACCATCAATGAATGAGAGTTACTTTTGCTCTCTATCCTTGTGAGCATTTGGTGTTGTCAGTGTTTTGGATTTTGTCCATTCTGTTATGTGTGTGGTGGCATCTTGTTTTAATCTTCATTTTCTTGATGACATAAGATGTGGAACATGTTTTCATATGTTTTTTTGTCATCCATATATCTTCTTTTCTGAGGTTTCTGTTGAAATCTTTGGACAATTTTTTAAAAAATTGGGCTGTTTGTTTTCTTATTGTTGAATTTTAAGAGTTTTTTAAATCATATTTTTTATAATAGTCCTTTATCAAATGTGTCTTTTGTAATTATTTTCTCCTTGACCCATGCTGAATGGGCAGTTATGATTCTCTCTTAACTACCTCACTGATTCCCAACCTTAACCTGTACTCCACACTGCTGTTAAACTCAAAACCCCGTAGTGTGAACTCTAAGATGACTATTTGCACCTCTAGCTGCTTCACACCTCTCTTCCTCACCCCTGCATGCCGGATACACTAAACTACTTATAGTTTCCCAAACAAGCCAGGCCAATTGAAGCTTCCATGCCCCTGATTATGTTTTCACCTGCTTCTTCACCTAATGAGCTTTCACTGATCTTTCAGGAATCATCTCATAAGTCTTTTCTTTTAGCTTCTTAAACATCTACATTAAATTTGCCAGTCCCTCAGACCTCTTTGTTATCCTTAAATAAATATAAAATCTAATGCCACTGTAGCAGTAGCAATACCTATCTGCACTTACTTACTTACATAAAAGTCTTCCTCTACTAAACTGTTCCCACCTTGTGATCAAGGGCAGTTTTATTCATGACCAGTGCCTGGCACAAAGCAGGCATTTGGTATGTATTTACAAAGAAACTGAGTAAATATTTATCATTGCTTAAAATCTTTAACAGATACCCTTTATCTACAAAATAAAGTGTGAATTCATTTCAAGGGTATACCACCAAGCAATGGCTCCTCATAAGGCCTTTGCTTAATCTAGAGTCTTTTGCTTTGTCCCTACATTTATTTATGATCCCATTATAGTAAAATACAAGCATTTCTTCTAATGAGTGTTAGGGTTGCAGGCTTCAAGGCCATGACTCATCCACATTCACAGTTGAACTATTTAAGGGTCTAGTCAATCAGGCCATTCCTGCACTAAGGACCAGATGAGAAAAGGCTTGTGGGAGCTCTTTGTTACCTTTGGATCTAAGGAGAGTGGGTGTGCTAAAATGTAGGCCAACCTTTAAGCAAAAGCTAAAAAATGTTCCCAACCCCTTTTATATATCTAAACCTTGCCAATTCTGTCTCTCTCCAGCTGACATTCCCAAAAGCTTCCCTGCCCATCACTCTTATATACTCTTAAGTGTTGAGGTCTTTTTTGTGGAATGTTAAGTTGCAAATAACTTCCACTTTTATCACTCATCTTGACTACCATCCTATCTTCATAACTTTATGACTGCCTGGTGGAAGCAGTGCAGAGAGGCCACCTCATTCCCCATGAAATATGTAAGTGCTCAGAAATGAGAAACTGTGCTTTCCAAGAGAAAAGACTGTGAGTGAGCTGTCTGCAAATTCCTTACACTTAGTGAGTTAGCTTGACATTCCCCAACGTACGTGGGCTGGAGCTGGCACACAGCAATGCCAGCATTTCCTCTGCTGCTAGCATGTAATTAAATGCTTTGTGAAGCATTTGGGGACATTCAGTTATGTGAAAAACATCACAAAAATGAAGATTCCCTTTGCCTTTGTTCTTTAATCTAAGGTGTCTTGTTTCTCACATTCATTCAGTTATTCTTTCTTCAGGTACTTATTGGTCCCCATAATGTCTGAATTAGACATTTACATAAGAAGATTTTGTTTTACATATCAGAAAATCTCAAATAATTTTGAAATATTAGCTGTGAAGGACACACCTTTAATTTTATCAGCAGAATGATGGTTATTCCCTCTCTTGTCTCTCAGCATTATCTGGTAGGTCGCTAACAAGCTATTGTTTTGGGTCAACCTAATTTCTAGCAAACTGACTTTCTTTTCTGTCTACTTCTTTCCCTGAGCCAATTATGCAAAGTTAAGGGCCATATAAGAAGCTCTGTTGCTATCAAGTGAGGGAATTTGTCTTTGATTTTACAATCAATAGGCCTAGTATTTAGTGTAACATAGATAAGTTCTTGGTTGAGTCCAGCTAGCTTCTAAGTCACAGCTTTCTCTGCTTCTCAACCTCTACACCATGTTGATACTTTATTTGGCAAACAGATCCCTGTTTTCTTTGCCTCTTGAATTGGCCTGATAACCTGAACTGCTCTGAAATCATAGTAGCTAATTGTTTCCTCTCTAGTTTTCCTTCAATTTCCTGTCCAAGGCTTTGAGATTCTCTGCATCATCGTGTGAGCACCCCCTGCTGGATGATATTTGTCTTCCAACACCTGCCCAACACCTGCCTCACAACCCATGCCCTGTATCATAGGCCAGGTTTGACATTTTCTTTCTTCCTTATTCCCTAGGCACAGAATAGTAAGTTCTGCCCGAACTGTGCCATGGCATAAATGCTGACCAGACTCGGTCTCACAGAACCAGATTCTGTCTTAATTCCATTTTCTTCCCTCTTCTCACTGTT
This sequence comes from Mustela lutreola, assembly GCF_030435805.1. NCBI lineage: Eukaryota > Metazoa > Chordata > Mammalia > Carnivora > Mustelidae > Mustela > Mustela lutreola. The sequence goes on from NC_081299.1 coordinate 56,922,909, forward strand.
CTTGTTTCCAAGAGCTAAGTATGCCATATAGTGTGGCCACTCCAGTTTTGACAAGTCCCAACTTAGAATTGTCATCTATGTATCTTCATGGGAAAAAAAAGTCATTTTTATCTTTGACATTAAAAATGCAAACTGAATGATCTTCAAATTTGCAGACTTGGGCATATTTATAACTTATATTTATACATTTTCAGTTCTATTCATTATTTATCATAATGTTGCTTTTGTTGAAAAGAATACTGTAAGTGGATACACTCACAAACCAAACACATATGGTAAATATATATATTTGTTTATATAAGCAGCATATAAATATAATATATTTATATACATGTATCTATGAATCTTTATTTAAAAAATTTATAGAGGCAAAGCAGAAGAGCATTAATACTTCACTCTTGAAAAATACAGCAATATCCTTTATAAAAGCAATTTAAAATATTTCTTTAATTGGAGGACTACAGTATTAAGAGCCTGACTACATCACAGTATATATGAAATGTTAACTATAGCCAACAATGTTTCAGTAGCTCAAAGAAAAAGAAGCAAAAGGACCAACCTCTGCTTGACCATCAGAGACACAAATGAAATTTCTAACAATGCTTAATTATGCTCTTTGCATCAACTTAGCCTAGATCGCATAATTATGTTGATGATCCCAACAGACTATTTCATCCAGAAATAATATTCTATTCTACTGTTCTACTACCTGTGAGGTACGATAGCTATCTGCTTATATAGGAAGGCAAAGATGACTCTTCCATTTGCCAGTAATTATATATATGCTCAATACATTCTGAAAAATCAGATTGGAAATTTTCAAAGTATACCTTGGGTTGCAGTTGTTATGCTAGATAGTATATTATGTGTCATTCGATTTGGCAAAGAGATGACATTGAGTTGCCTGAGTTGCCATTAACAGGGCATATGTCAAAGTCACTACTTAATAACATGCTCCCTAACAAAATGATTATAATTTCTTTGTATATTCTACACATACACACTTTTCTTGAAGTGTAATTGTTTTTAGGCTATAATATTAGAGATACAGATGTTTAACTTCTCTGAATCTCAGTTTCTATAATAGGATAATAGTGTCCACTTACACACATGACTATTGTGCAGATTGAATGAGATAATGTACATGAACACCAAATAAGAATGTGACAAATAATAATCATTTTAATAAATGCTATCTAGTTTCCCACTTTCATTCATGAAATTTGAGGAGATCTTGACAGTAGTTATCTCAGCTAGTGTTGTGCTCCAAGAACAAATCTACCTTGGGTGGACATATCACTACATCAATTTAGTCATTTGGATTAATCTTCCATTGTGAATTGGTTTAAAACAGTCCTGTCTGCTTTCACATGAGCTAATATGCAATATCATACTACAATGATAATGATGGTTCCCATTTATTGATAATTATGATCTGTGCATTATTCCTACACCTAAAATCTCTGAAAAGTGAAAATTTACCCCCCTCATCTTACAAATGAAAAAAGTCCAGGCACCATTAGATTAGGAGACATACCTAAGGTTCTACAGCTGGCAAGTGCCAAAGCTGGTAGCTCAGTCATTGTGCTGGCTCTCCACCTTCTGTATTTCCCCCATATGGCATGAACGCCCTTTTGTTTTCTCATGTATTTACCTTAACAGTCTAGGAGACATGGCCTTTGTTACATTCATGCTGTTATCTTTACTGCATGGTACAGTTCAAGGCATAGGGTAGATCCTAAGTAATTTCATGAAAGAAGAAAGGACTCTTGAACACAACTAATGTGACCCAGTTCAGCTCAATAAATAGCTCTAAAGGTTTACCCAGTAGGCCCATAAAATTTTGGATGTAGGAAAATCACAATCCTAAATAAGAATATTATTGTTGCAGTTTCCTAAAATCAGTCTGGGTTTTATTCCCTAGGGAACTTGCAGTGTGATGGGGGACTCCATATATGTAATGCTAATATCCCACAAGACTCAGAGTAATGAGCTAAGAGTGATGCAATGTGTGTGGGTATACACTTGGATTCTGCTTCTGGTGGTCAGAAAAGTGTCAACGCAGGGCGTGGGATGGTGATATCTGACTTGGACTTTGAAAGATGAGCAAAATTTCAATTTGTGACAACAGAGAAGCTGACATTTTGAGCAGAGGGAGAAGTATTAAGAAAATTAAAAAAATGTAGTTTGTTAAAAAGTAGCTTGCATAAATGTACTTAAAGATAATCTAGATAGAATCCAGGACCTTCTACAATTCCGGAAGTGATATGCTTGTTTAATTTGAACTCAAAGTAACCACGGAAACTGAGCGTTTATACTTCATCTTCACGAGTAAGAAACAATGACCAACTTTTATCAAAAAGTTTACATTTGGGGGAGGAGTCAAGATGGCGGAGAAGTAGCAAGCTGAGACTGCTTCAGCTAGCCGGAGATCAGCTAGATAGCTTATCTAAAGATTGCAAACACCTGAAAATCCATCGGCAGATCGAAGAGAAGAAGAACAGCAATTCTGGAAACAGAAAAACAACCACTTTCTGAAAGGTAGGACCGGCGGAGAAGTGAATCCAAAGCGACGGGAAGATAGACCCCGGGGGGAGGGGCCGGCTCCCGGCAAGCGGCGGAGCAACCGCGCACAAAATCAGGACTTTTAAAAGTCTGTTCCGCTGAGGGACATCGCTCCAGAGGCTAAACCGGGGCGAAGCCCACGCGGGGTCAGCGTGGCCTCAGGTCCCGCAGGGTCACAGAAGGATCGGGGGTGTCTGAGTGTCGCAGAGCTTGCGGGTATTGGAACGGGAAAGCCGGCTACAGAGACAGAGCCGACAGTAAGCTCGCAGCTCCGTGTTACCTTGAACCGGTCGCAGGCTCGGTGAGCTCGGAGCGCGGCCGGAGGTCAGGCAGACGGGAGTAACTGGCGCTGTTCTCTGAGGGCGCACTGAGGAGTGGGGCCCTGGGCTCTCGGCTCCTCCGGGCCGGAGACCAGGAGGCCGCCATTTGTATTCCCGTCCTCCGGAACTCTACGGAAAGCGCTCAGGGAACAAAAACTCCTGAAAGCAAACCCGAGCGGATTACTCACCCCGGCCCCGGGTAAGGGCGGTGTAATTCCGCCTGGGGCAAAGACACTTGAGAATCACTACAACAGGCCCCTCCCCCAGAAGATCAACAAGAAATCCAGCCGAGACCAAGTTCACCTACCAAGGAGTGCGGTTTCAATACCAAGGAGAGCAGCAAAATTCCAGAGGAGGAGAAAGCCAAGCACGGAACTCATGGCTTTTTTCCTGTGATTTTTTTTAGTCTTGCAGTTAATTTAATTTTTTCTTTTTCATTTTTTTTTTTTTTTCTCGCCTTCGGGTAAAATTTTTTTTTTTTTAACTGTTACCTTTTTCTTTTTTAACGATTTTTTACTAGTTTATCTAATATATATATATATATATATATATATATATATATATATTTACATTTTTCTTAGGTGTTTTCTTTTTTAAAAAAAATTCTTTTCTTTTCTTTTCTTTTTTCTTTTTTTTTTTCTTTTTTCTTTCTTCCTTTTTGAACCTCTTTTTATCCCCTTTCTCCCCACTCACGATTTTGGATCTCTTCTAATTTGGCTAAAGCATATTTTCCGGGGGTTGTTGCCACCCTTTTAGTATTTTACTTGCCCCTTCATTTACTCTTATCTGGACAAAATGACAAGACGTAAAAATTCAACACAAAAAAAAGAACAAGAGGCAGTACCGAAGGCTAGGGACCTAATCAATACAGACATCGGTAATATGTCAGATCTAGAGTTCAGAATGACAATTCTCAAGGTTCTAGCCGGGCTCGAAAAAGGCATGGAAGATATTAGAGAAACCCTCTCGAGAGATATAAAAGCCCTTTCTGGAGAAATAAAAGAACTAAAATCTAACCAAGTTGAAATCAAAAAAGCTATTAATGAGGTGCAATCAAAAATGGAGGCTCTCACTGCTAGGATAAATGAGGCAGAAGAAAGAATTAGTGATATAGAAGACCAAATGACAGAGAATAAAGAAGCTGAGCAAAAGAGGGACAAACAGCTACTGGACCACGAGGGGAGAATTCGAGAGATAAGTGACACCATAAGACGAAACAACATTAGAATAATTGGGATTCCAGAAGAAGAAGAAAGTGAGAGGGGAGCAGAAGGTATACTGGAGAGAATTATTGGGGAGAATTTCCCCAATATGGCAAAGGGAACGAGCATCAAAATTCAGGAGGTTCAGAGAATGCCCCTCAAAATCAATAAGAATAGGCCCACACCCCGTCACCTAATAGTAAAATTTACAAGTCTCAATGACAAAGAGAAAATCCTGAAAGCAGCCCGGGAAAAGAAGTCTGTAACATACAATGGTAAAAATATTAGATTGGCAGCTGACTTATCCACAGAGACCTGGCAGGCCAGAAAGAGCTGGCATGATATTTTCAGAGCACTAAACGAGAAAAACATGCAGCCAAGAATACTATATCCAGCTAGGCTATCATTGAAAATAGAAGGAGAGATTAAAAGCTTCCCGGACAAACAACAACTGAAAGAATTTGCAAATACCAAACCAGCTCTACAGGAAATATTGAAAGGGGTCCTCTAAGCAAAGAGAGAGCCTACAAGTGGTAGATCAGAAAGGAACAGAGACCATATACAGTAACAGTCACCTTACAGGCAATACAATGGCACTAAATTCATATCTCTCAATAGTTACCCTGAATGTGAATGGGCTAAATGCCCCTGTCAAAAGACACAGGGTATCAGAATGGATAAAAAAACAAAACCCATCTATATGTTGCCTCCAAGAAACACATTTTAAGCCCGAAGACACCTCCAGATTTAAAGTGAGGGGGTGGAAAAGAATTTACCATGCTAATGGACATCAGAAGAAAGCAGGAGTGGCAATCCTTATATCAGATCAATTAGATTTTAAGCCAAAGACTGTAATAAGAGATGAGGAAGGACACTATATCATACTCAAAGGGTCTGTCCAACAAGAAGATTTAACAATTTTAAATATCTATGCCCCCAACGAGGGAGCAGCCAACTATATAAACCAATTAATAACAAAATCAAAGAAACACATCAACAACAATACAATAATAGTAGGGGACTTTAACACTCCCCTCACTGAAATGGACAGGTCATCCAAGCAAAAGATGAGCAAGGAAATAAAGGCCTTAAACGACACACTGGACCAGATGGACATCACAGATATATTCAGAATATTTCATCCCAAAGCAACAGAATACACATTCTTCTCTAGTGCACATGGAACATTCTCCAGAATAGATCACATCCTCGGTCCTAAATCAGGACTCAACCGGTATCAAAAGATTGGGATCATTCTCTGCATATTTTCAGACCACAATGCTCTAAAGCTAGAACTCAACCACAAAAGGAAGTTTGGAAAGAACCCAAATACATGGAGACTAAACAGTATCCTTCTAAAGAATGAATGGGTCAACCGGGAAATTAAAGAAGAATTGAAAAAAATCATGGAAACAAATGATAATGAAAATACAACGGTTCAAAATCTGTGGGACACAACAAAGGCAGTCCTGAGAGGAAAATATATAGCGGTACAAGCCTTTCTCAAGAAACAAGAAAGGTCTCAGGTACACAACCTAACCCTACACCTAAAGGAGCTGGAGAAAGAACAAGAAAGAAACCCTAAGCCCAGCAGGAGAAGAGAAATCATAAAGATCAGAGCAGAAATCAATGAAATAGAAACCAAAAAAACAATAGAACAAATCAACGAAACTAGGAGCTGGTTCTTTGAAAGAATTAATAAAATTGATAAACCCCTGGCCCGACTTATCAAAAAGAAAAGAGAAAGGACCCAAATAAATAAAATCATGAATGAAAGAGGAGCGATCACAACTAACACCAAGGAAATACAAACTATTATAAGAACATACTATGAGCAACTCTACGGCAATAAATTTGACAATCTGGAAGAAATGGATGCATTCCTAGAAACATATAAACTACCACAACTGAACCATGAAGAAATAGAAAGCCTGAACAGACCCATAACCAGTAAGGAGATTGAAACAGTCATTAAAAATCTCCAAACAAACAAAAGCCCAGGGCCAGACGGCTTCCCGGGGGAATTCTACCAAACATTTAAAGAAGAACTAATTCCTATTCTCCTGAAACTGTTCCAAAAAATAGAAATGGAAGGAAAACTTCCAAACTCATTTTATGAGGCCAGCATCACCTTGATCCCAAAACCAGACAAGGATCCCACCAAAAAAGAGAGCTATAGACCGATATCCTTGATGAACACAGATGCGAAAATACTCAACAAAATACTAGCCAATCGGATTCAACAGTACATTAAAAAGATTATTCACCACGACCAAGTGGGATTTATTCCAGGGCTGCAAGGTTGGTTCAACATCCGCAAATCAGTCAATGTGATACAACACATCAATAAAAGTAAGAACAAGAACCATATGATACTCTCAATAGATGCTGAAAAAGCATTTGACAAAGTACAACATCCCTTCCTGATCAAAACTCTTCAAAGTGTAGGGATAGAGGGCACATACCTCAATATCATCAAAGCCATCTATGAAAAACCCACCGCAAATATCATTCTCAATGGAGAAAAACTGAAAGCTTTTCCGCTAAGGTCAGGAACACGGCAGGGATGTCCATTATCACCACTGCTATTCAACATCGTACTAGAGGTCCTAGCCTCAGCAATCAGACAACAGAAGGAAATTAAAGGCATCCAAATTGGCAAAGAAGAAGTCAAATTATCACTCTTCGCAGATGATATGATACTATATGTGGAAAACCCAAAAGACTCCACTCCAAAACTGCTAGAACTTATACAGGAATTCAGTAAAGTGTCAGGATATAAAATCAATGCACAGAAATCAGTTGCATTTCTCTACACCAACAGCAAGACAGAAGAAAGAGATATTAAGGAGTCAATCCCATTTACAATTGCATCCAAAATCATAAGATACCTAGGAATAAACCTAACCAAAGAGGCACAGAATCTATACTCAGAAAACTATAAAGTACTCATGAAAGAAATTGAGGAAGACACAAAGAAATGGAAAAATGTTCCATGCTCCTGGATTGGAAGAATAAATATTGTGAAAATGTCTATGCTACCTAAAGCAATCTACACATTTAATGCAATTCCTATCAAAGTACCATCCATCTTTTTCAAAGAAATGGAACAAATAATGCTAAAATTTATATGGAACCAGAAAAGACCTCGAATAGCCAAAGGGATATTGAAAAAGAAAGCCAACGTTGGTGGCATCACAATTCCGGACTTCAAGCTCTATTACAAAGCTGTCATCATCAAGACAGCATGGTACTGGCACAAAAACAGACACATAGATCAATGGAACAGAATAGAGAGCCCAGAAATAGACCCTCAACTCTATGGTCAACTAATCTTCGACAAAGCAGGAAAGAATGTCCAATGGAAAAAAGACAGCCTTTTCAATAAATGGTGCTGGGAAAATTGGACAGCCACATGCAGAAAAATGAAATTGGACCATTTCCTTACACCACACACAAAAATAGACTCAAAATGGATGAAGGACCTCAATGTACGAAAGGAGTCCATCAAAATCCTTGAGGAGAACACGGGCAGCAACCTCTTCGACCTCTGCCGCAGCAACATCTTCCTAGGAACAACGCAAAAGGCAAGGGAAGCAAGGGAAAAAATGAACTACTGGGATTTCATCAAGATCAAAAGCTTTTGCACAGCAAAGGAAACAGTTAACAAAATCAAAAGACAACTGACAGAATGGGAGAAGATATTTGCAAACGACATATCAGATAAAGGACTAGTGTCCAGAATCTATAAAGAACTTAGCAAACTCAACACCCAAAGAACAAATAATCCAATCAAGAAATGGGCAGAAGACATGAACAGACATTTCTGCAAAGAAGACATCCAGATGGCGAACAGACACATGAAAAAGTGCTCCATATCACTCGGCATCAGGGAAATACAAATCAAAACCACAATGAGATATCACCTCACACCAGTCAGAATGGCTAAAATCAACAAGTCAGGAAATGACAGATGCTGGCGAGGATGCGGAGAAAGGGGAACCCTCCTACACTGTTGGTGGGAATGCAAGCTGGTGCAGCCACTCTGGAAAACAGCATGGAGGTTCCTCAAAATGTTGAAAATAGAACTGCCCTATGACCCAGCAATTGCACTATTGGGTATTTACCCTAAAGATACAAATGTAGTGATCCAAAGGGACACATGCACCCGAATGTTTATAGCAGCTATGTCCACAATAGCCAAACTATGGAAAGAACCTAGATGTCCATCAACAGATGAATGGATCAAGAAGATGTGTTATATATACACGATGGAATACTATGCAGCCATCAAAAGAAATGAAATCTTGCCATTTGCAACAACGTGGATGGAACTAGAGCGTATCATGCTTAGCGAAATAAGTCAAGCAGAGAAAGACAACTATCATATGATCTCCCTGATATGAGGAAGTGGTGATGCAACATGGAGGCTTAAGTGGGTAGAAGAAGAAGAAATGAAACAAGATGGGATTGGGAGGGAGACAAACCATAAGTGACTCTTAATCTCACAAAACAAACTGAGGGTTGCCGGGGGGAGGGGGTTGGGGAGAAGGGGGTGGGATTATGGACATTGGGGAGGGTATGTGATTTGGTGAGTGCTGTGAAGTGTGTAAACCTGGTGATTCACAGACCTGGGGATAAAAATATATGTATATAAAAAAAAAAAAAAAAAAAAAAAAAAGTTTACATTTACCTTTATATCTGCCCTTGCAAGGAATGACAGGGAAAAGTCAGCTATTATCTTTGACTGGTATAGAAGTAGCTGAATGTGAATTAAATGGTAGGAGTAGTAAAAAATGAGCCCAAGGAGAAGGAAAGGAGTAAGATCAAAGAAATCCTTGAAGTGTTAATTGCAATCACCGAAAAAGAGGTAACATGAAGCTGAAAGTAAGATGAACTGCTATAAATAGAATTTGAATGCAGAATATTAGAAGGTCAGCAGATGGGGCTCTAAGAGGTGAAAATTACATATAAATTCAGCCTAAGAAATAAAGCTATGTGATAAATTCAGAAAAAGATGAGATGAGTCCAAAACTAGGAGATAAATTTTCACTTTGTGAGTTAAATCAGTTAAATACAAAGAGTACAGATAAAACCAGCTCTCTGCAGAAGTAATTAGAGGATAAAATGACTCCCAAAATAAAGCAGAGAGCAGAGAGTTTGTGAAAATAGAATCCACAGACCAGCATGTGGTCCTAGGAAGACAGGGTATATGAAGGAAAATGTAGAAACTCTTGGCAAAAAAATATATTGAAGTTTGCATACTGTCTATAGTTCTTACTGATTGCATGACCTTGGACAAGTCACTTACCTTCATTGATCCTCAGTTTCCACATCTGTATAATTTCTCTATTATACCCTTGGAGGCAATATAGGAAGTGGGATTGCAGAATCAGACTGTCTGGGTTCAAATCTTAGCTCTACACCTTACCATCTGTGAACATAGAGTAAGACAATTTTTTTGCCTCATTTTTTTTCATCTGTAAGATGTTAATGATATCTATGTTACAACATTTATAAAAAATTACTTCTAGGAGGTGAAAGGCAAAACTATCAAATTTTTTTTTAAGATTTTATTTATTTATTTGACAGAGATATCACAAGTAGGCAGAGAAGCAGGCAGAGAGAGGGGGAAGCAGGCTCCCTGCTGAGCAGAAAACCCAATCCTGGGCTAGATCCCAGGACCCTGAGATCATGACCCAAGCTGAAGGCAGAGGCTTAACCCACTGAGCCACCCAGGTACCCCTCAAAACTTTTAAAAGCAATATAAAATAATTTTATTATTATCTCAGGACTGAGAAGGCTTTTTTTCAACAAAAGACACAATTATAAATAGAGAGATTGATAAACTTGTATATGTTAAAATTAAAAGACAGTAAAGAGAGCAAAAGAAAAACCATAAACTGAGAGAAGATACCAGGAACTCACACAAAACGTTAAATATCAATATTCAGGATATAGTAACAACAATGGAAACCTTACAAATCAGTAAGATAAAAGAGTCCCAATAAACCAAAAGAGAAGAAAGGGTATTATTAACAGTACACTAAAAATTCTGGTTCATTGAGTTGGAGTGGGAAGCTCAGTGGTAGATACTTAGGTATTCATTTTATCATTATTCATATTTTATACACTTTTTAAAGTAATATGTATTTCTCAATATGTTTTTAAAAATAGAGATTGCAATATGTACTTACTTCATAAGGTTGCTATGCAGAGAAACAAGTTATTTAGAACAGTGCTTGAAATATAGTAAGTACTTAACAAGTATTTATTATTATTATTATCTTAAAGCATAAGATAATAGAAACATTGTAGGCAGTTAACAAAGGTAGATACTATTTTTAAGCTATCATCTAGGGAAAGAATATGTGAATATTGAGAATATGGTCTTCATGGAACCTAGAAGAAATCATCCAGGGGAAGGTCTGAACCTCTGCTTGTCAAGATGGTTGTATAAGTAGAGATGGTTCATCACAATATTGTAGGTCTTTTATACCAGCCTTTATGATCCCCTGGCTGTCATATCAAGTGCATATAATAAATAAAACTACAGTTTCTCATACAACTGTTCTCAGAGGAATGTAATATGCAAATCAAGCAGTATAAATATTCTGCTCTTTTCGTTAGCTTTATTACATTTTTTCCCCATTAATAGAGAAACATCTTATTTTTGTCTCAATCTCTTCTGAGTTTATTTAGTGGAAGTTTTAGCCTTCCAAATTCAGAGAGCATCGATAAAATTATGTTTCTAGATCAGTGAAGCAGAAGACTGGTTCCTGGATCATGATCCAGCCTCAGCGACAGAGCCTAGACTGAAGAGCCCAGCAGACCCCTCTCTGGTCAGTACCTAACTGAAAAAGATTAAAGAAAAAATTGAAAAATGTTTTGATAAGAGACTGTTTTGATTAGGGTTTTTCTTTTTTTTTTTTTAAGATTTTATTTATTTATTTGCAATGGAGAGAGAGAGAAAGTTTGACAGAGCATGAGAAGGGAGAAAGTCAGAGAAAGACCAGATTCCCCATGAAGCTGGGAGCCCGATGTAGAACGTGATCCCAGGACTCTGGGATCATGACCTGAGTGGAAGGGAGTCGCTTAACCAACTGAGCCACCCAGGCGCCCTTGATTAGGGTTCTTGACAATGTTACTGAGTAGCAAATACATGTTATCTCTTGAAATCATTTAAATACACTGGAATGGCCACCTGGTATACTATTTGAGTTAAAATCTGAAGTATTGTCCACAGAGTATAAGAAGCTAAGCATGGTGAAAAGGAAGACATATGATAGCAGGTGTGCTATGAATTAATAGACAAATACTGATCATCAAACCAAAGAGGGGAGTGGTATTTTGTGTGTGTGTGTTTTAAAGACATAGAGTGTCAAAACAAAAACTACACTTATTTTAAGAAAGGATGTAGGGGCGCCTGGGTGGCTCAGTGGGTTAAAGCCTCTGCCTTTGGCTCAGGTCATGATCCCAGGATCCCAGGGTCCTGGGATGGAGCCCAGCATCCTGCTCTCTGCTCAGCAGGGAGCCTGCTTCCCTCTCTGTCTCTCTGCCCGCCTCTCTGCCTACTTGTGATCTCTGTCTGTCAAATAAATAAATAAAATTAAAAAAAGAAAGAAAGAAAGAAAGGAAGGGAAGGAAGGAAGGAAGGAAGGGGGTAAGGATGGATGTGGACCAGGCTTGGGAATATTTGATCCTTATAAATGAAAAAGAGAGGTTTCCTAGGGAGTTTAGCACTTGTTCTGTGTACAATTTATAGCATGAGAAGTGTAATAAATTCTACTTCTGGTGTCTAGGTTTAAAAATAAAAATGATTGGCAAAACCACACATTTAGGGATTATTTGTATGTGTATGTAATTACAGAATCTGGATTTGAGTATCTGTACTCATAGGTTGATCAGTACTATCAAAAGTGTGAGGTAATCACCAAGAGAATTGATAGAGTTTATATAAATAGAGATTGTAATAAAGTGAAACATTGTGTTTTCTGACCATAATATAATAGTAGTTGAAATTAATTTCTCAAAAGCTAGAAAATTTGACATAGATAAATAGAAGAAGGTCAAATTCCCATTAGAGCAGATGAATTGTTCTTAATGGCGAGCAGGTTGATAAATAGGAGAAAAGGAGCTCTCTCTTTTCAAAATATCCAAGAGTAGTGTTAAAGAAAAATTATTCTGACACTTGTTAAAATGGAAAAGCAGAATATTCAGGACTATCTCAATAGGTATAGAGACTGCAGTGGGGTTTTGCAATATGGGAGAGAGACTGTGCTCACCTTCAAATACAACAAGGAGAAGTGGGGATTTATAGCCCAGTTGCGGAGTAGGGGCCTGTGAATGGAAAATTACTAAAAAGAAACATCAGGGATAAGGAGGGATTTTGGCCAAACTGGCTATGCAGGATTCCTCGTAAAGGCAGATCAGGGTGATCAGGTATCAATCTGGGAGAGGAGTAGAAGATGAGGAATTTGATCAGATATTGAGGGTGGGAGATTCCGCCTAAACTGACTTAACAGGATTCTTGCTGAGGTTGAGTTCTTGAAGACACGCCCAAGGATGGGGCCTAGTCAGGCTGAGAGGAACCTGCCTGAGGAACCTGGTCAAGGAGAGAGTCTTTGTCTAATTAACACTTGGTAATAAATGATACAAAGAAAACTTTCAGGAAAGGGGAAAAATGGAGCTAGAATGTATAATGCTAAGTGACATAAACCAGTCAGAGAAAGACAAATACAATATGATTTCACTCGTATGTGAATTTTAAGAAACAAAACAAACAAGAAAAGGGAAAAAGAGAGTGACAAACCAAGAAACAGACTCTTAACTATAGAGAACAAACTGATGGTTACCGGAGAGGAGCTGAGTGGAGGCTGGGTGAAATAGCTGAAGGGGGTTAAGGAGTGTACTTGTGATGAGCACTAGGTGATGTATGGAATTGTTGAATCAGTCCCTTGTACAACTGAATCTAATGTAGCACTCCTTATTAACTAACTGGAATTAAAATAAAGACAAAACAACAACAACAACAACAAAAAACCAAAAACCTCTCAGAAGAAGGAATAAAGCCCCAAACTCTAGGCCTGCTTGTAGAAATTATGGTGGTGGTGGGGGGGGCTTTCATAGGATTTCTAAAGCTAAAGAAATTGGAGAGAAAAGTATACACACCACCAACAGTAAGGAGTTAAGTATGACAATTCGAAGTTGATCGGAAAGAGAGAAGGAGATAGATAGGTGGGTAGGTAGATAGATAGATACGGAGATAGGTATACAGATGGTAAGATAGCCTTTGTAGGCCATGCAGGAGAAAAAACATATGGAGAACACGTTAAAAGAGAAAGGATGGATAAGAGAACAGTTCATGGGGCGCCTGGGTGGCTCAGTGGGTTAAGCCTCTGCCTTTGACTTAGGTCATGATCTCTGGGTCCTGGGATCTAGCCCCCCATCGGGCTCTCTGCTGAGCAGGGAGCCTGCTTCCCCCACCTCTCTGCCTGCCTCTCTGCCTACTTGTGATCTCTGCCTACTTGAGATCTCTGTCAAATAAAGAAAAAAAATCTTTAAAAAAGAGAGAGAGAACAGTTCATTTTGGAATTGTTTCAGGAATAAGATGAGTCATTCACTCATTCATTCTTATGGTCATCCTGCAGAAACAGGATGCTTCCCCACTCAAAATTTGATTTGGGTGTCAAGATTAATACACACACACACACACACACATATTCCAATGAGTATGAAAAAGTTTATTCCTACTATAATGAGGCTTTTTGGAAGAATAGATTTCACAAGGTGTTCCAAAAATCACTTGACAGAGCGAGGAAAAGAGATTGGCTCAAAATTTTTATTGTGGATTGGGGTGGGGGGGGAGGCAAAATTCCCACTTAAGCAAGATATTGTGTAGTTTGAATCTTCCACCTACACCAAAGGAGGGTGAAGGGCCCTAGATGTGAGCCATGAAAGGTAGGTAAGATTTCTTCTGACATAATAGGAAGGTTTTGAAGGATTCTGTGCAAGAGAATTACATGCTTTACATGCAATCACATGATTTACATGTTTGCAAGATTGATTCCTTTGCTTCTCTATTGAGAATGGAGTGTAGGAAACGAGAGCAATAGAAGGGGATTAGTATGAAGGATTAAGTAGCAATGCAGGTAATTTTTACTTGATAAGTAGCAGTGAAGCTGGTAGGAACAGATTTGCTTTGGGATATATTTTGACAGTACAACCAACAGTATATAGGGACAGATTGCATTTAAAGTGTGAGAAAAAGAGAGGAATGTAAGAAGATTCCTAAGTGTAAGGGCTGGTTACCTGGTTAAATAGTGGTTCCATTTAATGAAATGGTTAAGACAACTGTGAAGGCAGCATATGGAGTTTTGTTGGGACATATTAAATTTCAGATACTGGTGAGACATCTAAGTGGAAATATCAACTAGGCATTTGGATGTACTAGAGGCAGTACACTAAGAAAAGGCTTACACATTTCAAAATTATTATTAAATGAAGACCAATCAAAAAATAATAATCATTCGGTAGCACATGTAAAAAGTCTAGTAATTCAGTATAATTTATATTAGCAAGATTAGTCAACAAACATCATGAATTTTTTCAAAAGAAAAAATCCTTACGGTGAAGCTAAAATCTCTGTTCAGATCCACAAGCCAAGAAGTGGGGGAAGCCCTTTGTGATGCTGCCAAACCTGTCTGAGATCCCTGTTGAGTCCTCTAAAACATCTGAACATGGCTTCCAGCCAACCTTTGGCTGCACTTTTAATGGCATATGGGCTGAAGGTATAATGACCAGCATGAGATAAAACAAGAGACGTTAATAATGCTATTTAAACAAAGCTGAGAGAGATTTTATAAAGTGGAGGCAACAAGCCATACTTATAGACTACATGCTTTTTTGGATAGAAACTAGTTTAGAGTTTGGAAAATAAAAAGACAAGGAGATAAAGCTAAACAAAGAGCCATAAACGTCAGTTAAAATATGAAAAGTATTGGGGTGCCTGGGTTGCTCAGTAGGTTAAAACCTCTGCCTTTAGCTCAGGTCATGATCCCAGGGTCCTGGGATCGAGCCCCCCATTGGGGCTCTCTGTTCAGCAGGGAGCCTGCCTCCACTTCTCTCTCTGCTTGCCTTTCTGTCTACTTGTGATCTCTGTCTCTCAAATAAATAAATAAATAAAATCTTTAAAAAATATATGGAAAATATTAAAGTTCTGGGAAGAACTTAGAATCTATTGTATGTAGAACAATAAATGAACTTGGGAAGGAACATCATGTTCAGACTTCCCTCAAAAACTTGACTGGTAACCCCTCATAGGAAAAGTTGTCCACCTGCTTGCTTTTCTATTTATATGCCATGCTTCACATGCTTCCAGAACTATCTTCCAGGAGCATAACTCATATTTTATTTCTCTTATTTCTCAAAAACTTAGTTAAGGTTCTCCATTATCTGATATCAAACTGGTTTTCACACCACACATTCCACTCACTGTATCTCATTGTGTATTTTTCTCTCTTGTCATTCTCTCATGTTCTGCTTTAACCTTTGAAAAACATTTTCCTATAGAATTTTTCTCATTCTTTAAGATCCAGGTTAAAAACCTTCTCTTCTGAGAAGCTTTCTTTGATCATCTAAGCATAGGGAGGTTTTGCTTCCTCTGTTTCTTTTCTTTAGTTAAGCTTGACTTCACGAGCAAGTACTACAGTTGTTATAAAGTTGTTAATTTTCCCAGTGAGGCTGTGAACACCATGAGGCCAAACACCATGTTTCATTCCTTATGTTGGTATTTCTTCAGCCTTTAGCAAGTGCCATGGTCACTATCTTCAAGACAGATTTGAAATCAGGAATTTTAAAATGTTTTACCAGTGCCTGAGGGGATTTAATTAATCTTAGCTCTTGATATTAATATTAGTAATTTTAACATAATTAAAAACCATAGGAGCTGAGTTTTTTTTTTTTCTTAATTCCAATTTTTCCCATTTATCTACCTATGGATTGAAGTAGAATCCAGAAGTTTGGGATAAGGCTTAATCATAGGTCTTTCCCATTATGTAGCATACTAAACAATGAACAGAGTATAGGTAAGTAGCTATGGTCCTGGGAATTTTTAAGGAAGCTTCTATTTCTTTCTCTTTGTTCCGCAGTCAGGTTGCAAGATCTGAAAGTTTTAGGTTTGAATATGGGGTAATTTTCAAGGTGCAGTGCACCAGATAACCTAACTAATGACCATTTATAAAGTTCTTGATGGAATTCTGTGGAAAGATGCTATGAAAGAACAGATTTTTTTTTTTTATGGCTTCACTTAATTTCATTTAATTTATAGTTATTCATTTCAAAGTTAACAGGCTTTATCTTTATTGTTACTCTCTGTGTTCAGCTTTATTAAAACAAGCTATTCTCCAGGAAGAAATTATTATAGATTTTAGAACCCCATGTCACATAGAAATATAACAAAATAAATCCTTGGTAAAATAAAATCTTTAGTTTTTCCAAAAATAAATTATAAGTCTTTTCATTTTTATTGGTATTACTGGAATGATTAACCACTTTGGAACATTTGAACTTGCTGGAATTTAATATATTCATCAAGAAACTAGACAGTAGATGGTGTTTTTAAGACAGACTTGGCAATTTTTCATTCTGTTTCTGTATATCATTGACATCATAAACTACTGGCTATAGGTTTACCCCTTATTGTGAAGGCAGCTTAGCTCCTAAAAAAGCTATCTAAGAAGAATATTTTTGTTCAGTGAAAAAGGAAGAAGAAAATTACAGAAGAATTAATTACAATGCAAAATCTCCAGTTATTTACTATGGAGAACATTGATTGTCGCAGGCTAAATTGTGTCCTCCCCAAATCATTCATGATGAATTCCTAGCTCCCACTATTCTCAGTGTGTGACTGAATTTGAAGATAGGGTCTTTTAAGAGGTATTTAAATTAAAATGATTGAATCTGACTGATATAATTATAGAAGGATTTTCGACACACAAGGAGACACCAGATAAATAAGATGAGGGAAGGTTCCTTTTTTCTAGAGCTCCCCATGACTAGATGTTTACATTTGTCTAATTCTGGGGTACAGCTTTAAAAATCTCAGTCAACCCCAACACAAGCCAGCTAATTAAGCTGACTTTTGGTTTCTAACTGATTTATTGCTTTGTTTATTCACTTTGATTCTATTTCAGGTGAATTGGAAAGGGATATAATTCATTTACATCTTTAAAACTCAACATATAAGAAGTTAAACATCAAGTTAGAGTAATCACAGATTCTGGATCTGTGCATGATAAATATTTTCTTAATAATTGATTATGAATAATTGATTATGGTCCAAAAGTTAGGTAAACCAGTGACTAGACTATTTATAGATACATTTTTACTTTATAATTGCAGATTACTTGTTGGTTGATAGGTTTTGTTTAACTTGCCACCTACAAATCACACTTCTAGTTTGTGCATAGTCTTAGTATTTGCATTTCCTACTATCCTCAGGCTTCTGGACATTTTATTAATTATAATCCATTTTTCAAGAAGATGAACAACAAGCTCAGAGGGGAAAATATAAGGAGGAGCTAAATTATACAATGCTTGATTTTAGTAAAAAGGGAAGTCCTGGTTTAGCAGTATTTTCAAGTGATCCAAGTTATAAAACTGATACTTATAATTAAAATTTATTGGGTATATATTTATACCATGTACATGTTACAGCAAAAATCTCAGTACTGCACATGCATTAACTCTTTTAATCCTTATGCCAACTTTAAGATGAAAAGAAAGTGTAATATGGTTAATAGTACCTTGCCCAGGGTCACCCATCTGGCAGGAAGTGGAGCTGAGAATTCAACTTTGGCTTTCTGATTCCAAAGCTAATGTGTTCACCACAACAACTTGCTACTTGCCCTACTCTCTGGGCATTGAGAGCCACACAGAACCTTTCAATAATGGGAAGATGCAGAACCAGTTTGGGAGGTCATTGTTCAATTAGAGAAGATTAATTGTTGAACCAGTGACTTATTTCAATTTACATAGAAAATAATTGGAAGAGTTTGACATGTAATTCAAACAGAACTTCTCTCATCTTTCTCCCCAACAAGTCCACCAAAAATCCTTTTTGGTGAAATAAAATTGCAATTCAGCCATTGGTATAATTGCTTTAAAAATTGGTGATTTCTTTATTACCTTTTTTATAGGGGAAAAAGAAGTCTAACTAATTTTGCCAACAATGTAATCTTTTAGTGTTATAAGGTTCTTAAGAAAACTGACCTCAAAAATAAACTCTAAAAGTATACTATTTAGCAAAACTACACCTACATAAAAGAGCTAACCTAAAAGTTGCCTAGCACAAGTAAATTATCAAAGGGTCTGTTTTTATTAATCTTTGTTTATAGAATAAAAATTTCCCATTTGGTTCTTCTTTATTATAAATAAACTCCCTAAATATTAGCAGATTTCTTTAATTGCCACTGAAAACACATTCTACTCTATTAAAATCTAAATCTGGATCATATGAAAATAACAGTGTAAGTAAAGCAAATCTTATTCCGTGTGCTAGATGAGCTAAATATAGTTCTACAAAATATATATCTCTGCTGAGTTGATCACACACACACACAAAAATGACCTCAAATGAAACATGAAGATCCCCAAAAGCACATGTACAGAAATTTAATGAGTATTAATGATATTCTGAAAGAGATGCTAGACTTGTTAGTGGTGAGCAAGAATGCCTAGATCATGCTAATGTTAAAGCCTAACAGATTCCCTAAATGCCTTTCTTGTTGATGAGAGATTCCTGTTTCCATGGCAACCTGCAGTGAGTTAAGAAGAGTACTGTTAAACTGTACTGCAATTTTGCTTAGTCTCTCTGAAAGAAAAATGTCAGAAGAAACCATTTCTTTATCCATGGTGTAATCAGACATCCTCTACCTCCACCCACAAGCTTCTGTTTTTTGCTCCTCAAGAAGAAATTAAAGACAGTAAATCAGCAATCTATTTAATGATCAACTGTGTTCTAGATGAACTACAGACCCTTTACTGGATCCAAGAATCATATTTGCAGCACATTAGCCCTGGCAAATCTGTAGGAAGGGATCAACACAGGTAATGGTGCTAAATAATGAACAGCGAAAATAATGAGGAAGGCATCCATACCCTCATTTCTAGAGGCTGGTTTTAATTTTGTTAAAATAATTTCCTCCAGGGTAGTGCATTTCTGTCCTGGTTTTGAAGCTCTGGCATTCTTTGTATTTTGAAAAGAATGAAAATATAATGAATATTTCTGTTCTGTAAGGAATCTAAATCAAAACTCTGACAAGGGATGTCTATCTACATATTTGCTTCAGCTTTCCTAATTCATTCATTATCCTACTCAAAGCTCAAAACCAAAAGATTTGTCTTGAATGACAGAGACAGCATGTCCATTGGCAAGTATCCCAGATCATTCAAGGGGAAAAATGTAACTGAAAATCAAAGATCTTCACTCAGGGCATCTTTTATATGAAATGGTATGATAGGAACATACAGTTAATTTTTAAAATCACATTTCTTTTAATATATCATAGAACATTTGTAGCTAACATTTATTGCACACCAACTGTGTTCTAAGCATTATGTTTTCATACATCATCTTATTGATTGTCATAAACGTTCAAAAGGCAGGAACTATGAATATTATCTTCAGTTATATAAATGAGAAAATTACCTAGTAAATGACCTAAGGTCACACTTATCCTAGGAAAAATTTTAACGTAATTGAGGTAGACTTTGAGGCTGTCTACCTCCCTTTTAAGCAGTCTTCTACTATTAAAATAATAATAATAATAATAATAATAATAATAATAGAATATTTATCTATCCTGATCTACATCTAGATTGATAGACTAGTAAATACATCAATACTAATGTCTGCAATAGTTATGCCAACAATATAATTGAGTAAAGCAAACTGGTTGAAGTGGAGAGAATAGAGACTGGTGGGGATTGTAACCTGTTGGGAGCTTAGGTACCTCTAACAGAGGCAACTGTTGCTCAGCTCCTACTAGTGTTTGTCCCATGGGCAAACACTTTGTGTGACCAGACTTTCTTACTTTTCAAGACAACCTACTAATTCCAATTTTCATGTGAAGTCTATGCATTTTTAAATGTGGGTACAAAAAAGAAGTGTGAGAACCAAGAAACAAAGATCTGCCCAAGGCTTTCTTATTTTGCTTCTCTTTTTTTTAGGAATTAATCATTCTTTTCTCCAAAAACTGAAATAATTTTAAAAAAAGAACCCCATCTCCCTCCAAAAGCAATACTGAGGACAAAATATAACAAAGGAATAGGAGTGGTAGAATTTTGGGTCACATGCGAGTGGTAGGATTTCTGATAAATAAAGTGGAAAGAACAGTTGTATAAATAACATTTGAACATAATGCCCAGTTCTGATTTTAATTTTACATACTGAACTTCTTATAAAAATGTAATGCTTTCGTTTTTTTCCTTAATGTTGTATTTTTTATACCAAAGTAGAACAGAATTTTATTTACTCCTTAATTCAGTAAAATAGCATTTAAAAAAACATATAATTTTCTTCTGTGTGATGGTACAAAGTGACAAGTTTAATTTCATTCATCTGAATGATAGTAATAAACACCCAACAGAAATGAGTAACTTAGATTTTGAAAGCTCCTGCTATTGTAGTCACCCAAGGTATCAAGAATAAGGAAATTTTTAAGACATACACCTCCCACAGCAATGGACCCTTTCAGACAGCAAGAATGAAGGTTACACTGAAAAATGTTTGATATTGTCTTAATACACTTTCTTTTAATGACAGAAGGTCAAATTACATGACTATATATAGAACTACATTTTTATATACAGAAAAAAAGAATCTCTTTGTTTCAGCTTAACTGTCTCATTAAAAAAACAATAAAATTTGGATGTTTGCTCAAAATGTCCTAGTGATTTTTCTCAGGCAGTGTTAATATCACATTAAGTATCAATAAATCATTTTGTTGGACTAGTGATATTAGACCATTTCCTCATAATTTACCACAGTCATTAACTAACCAAATAAAAGACCCAAAGTTACATGAAAGTGAGCGTGATTATAAAAATAATTCTGAGTGCTCACAGTGGTCCAGCAACACATGTAATAATTTATGAATATGGCCCCTACAATGATATTTCAGGGATTTTTTTCTTCTCTCATTTTACAAAGCTGTGATAACAATAAGCAACCTAGCTCAACCAGCATTCTGGTATTAACAGCAGCCAATCAGATCTAATGAATTTTGAAATGGAAGTGCATATGGATGGAAGTAAAAATTTGTTTTTTGGGAATCTGAATTTTAGGCCAGGAAGGGAATCAGAGCAAATACTTGAATTTCCATTTTCCTTCAGTTTCACACTGTACTTCCCATTATCCACTTTTTCTCAATAATGGTTCTTAGGCAATAATATGCTTAGTTTTTACTATATACCGGGCATGATGTTTAAATATATTTCTCATTTAATGCATACAACAACTCTGAGATAGGGGCTGTTATCTTTATTTTACAGAGTAGGAGATTGAGCCAAAGAGGTTAAGTAACTCATCTAATCATAACTGGTAAAGACTAGAGCAAAGATATGAAAACATCTTTTTTTATACTAATGTCCTCACAACTCCGATGCTATAATACTGCTGTTTCATTACTATTAATGGTACTGTGAATCCAGGACACAAGTGAATTTCTCTCGGTGACAAAATGCAGAGAGCTAAGGTGAGCAAGCCACTTGGGGTATTTGTAAAATAAGAATAATACCTTTGCACTATCAACTCCATGAGATTATTGTGAAGAGGAAATGAGGAAATGTATGTGAGAATAATTTGAGCAATAGTGACTGCTGTAAAATATAAAGTAATGTTAATATGATACCATTGGTGAATCCTGTCAATTAACTGTAGGAATATTTATTTTTTACAGGGCAATCAATAACATTTATTTTCTGGGGCACTTGTGTGGCTCAGTTGATTAAGTGTCCGACTCTTGATTTGGGCTCAGGTCATGATCTTAGGGTCATAAAATCAAGCCCTGTCTGGGGTCTCTGCACCCAGTAGTGAGTCTACTTGAGATTCTCTCTCTACCTCTTGTTCTGCCCCTCCCGCCCAACACTCACTCTCTGTCTAAAATAAATAAATCTTTAAAAATAATAATATTTATTTTTCTTACTTTTGATTTGACCCAATCCAGAGAACAACTAAACAGCTAGGCAGATAGAAATAAAAATAGGAGCATGGCTTGGAGGATACGGCATAAACATGTGGTAACAATGGAATTCCTAATCTTTCTACACCCGACTCTAGACCTTTGAATAGACAAACAGAGAAACTAGAGTTTGCGGAAAACTCCCTTACTCTTCACCAGCAACTTCCTGGCCTGGAAAGAGAGAGGATCTACCATGTTTAAGATTTCTGATTAGGTGAGCTCTATTAGGTATATGCTCTTTCCTACCAACTTCTTGGTTTGATTAGGTAAGCTCCACCAGATAAATGCTCTTTCCTACCAAGTTCTGCTGGGAAAAATAAGGGAGAGGGCTAAAACCTGTGGGATTTAGTGATATTCTCTCCTAATGCAAATCAGGGAAGCAGGTGAGAACCATCTTCAAATAGTGACCTAAATGCTAATTGCTACAATTGTTGCAGGATCATAGACCACTACTTCAAACTAAATAAAAAATATATACATACACTAAGTCTGACTAAAGCAAATTATGAGATCATTATGTTTAGAACTGTAAAAATATTCTGCTTAATACAAAATGTTCAGGCTGTATTACATTGTTCAGTTTTCCCTAATGTTTTTATCAACTACAAATGTTGGAATTTATTGTGTATCTTTAGTGTACATTCCTTTTAATATTTTTTCCTTCTCCCTAAATGAAATTAAAGAGTATGTGACAAATTAGAAAAAATGGAAGCCTAACTTTGTTGATGAAGGATAGCAGAATATGCTACCTCAAAATAAGCCACTTCAGCATAAGGATTATTTTGGGCTAAAATCAACTGAAAGAAGCAGATGCAAGGAAAGTTCTCTGCCCCCCTCCTATTTGCCTAAAGGTAGGGCAGAAATTGTAGAGATGCCCTCCCCCCACACACCAAAAAAGGACAAAAGTTAATCATTGGAAACAACTCTAAACCCTTATCAGCCCAGAGAAGGCACCAAAGGAATTAGCATAACTAATTTTCATAAAACTAGCTTTTATCTACCACTGGTTTGCTCATATATTTGTCTTTCTGTCTTTGGTGCCCCTGGAAGCTACAAGTCCTCCTTTGTCTTGTCACTTCTCTAAAATTGATTATCATTTTGTTAAGATGTTTTATAAAGCTTAAGTTCCAACCACCCCTGTTAGTTACTCATCTTAGTGCTCCCACGCGTATGTATGTGATACACATGCTAAGAAACTTCTGGGTCTCCTTTTTCTCTTTACAATATGTCTTTTGTTATTCTAATTTATAGGACCCCAACCAATGAACCTAAGATGAGTAGAAGGGGAAAATATTTTTTCCCTTCTCTACACTGAGAACCACTTAGAAATTTTTGACTGAAAATATCCCAGAACTGTGGCCACTCTGAAATTGGTTCCATCCTTTCTTTATAGTCTCACTGCCTCAAACTGCTTTCCCACATGCACACACTAACACACAATTTATGCCCCAAACACATTACACTTCCTACTCATGCAAGAACTCCAAGCTCTTTTTTGCATCCAAACTTTTGTATTTCTAATTTCCACTGCCCAACAGGATGTGATATTTCTTTGTTGAACAAAAAAAGTCTGCTCATTTTTCAATATCGAGCCCAAGTGTCCCTGCTTAAACAAAGATTTCCAGAACTCCTAGGCACAGTGATCCTCTGTGCTCCTCAATTACTTTGTTCCTGTCTCTATTACGGCATTTGCCATGTCCTATGTGTAGCAGGATTTCCTGTGTGTCCAAATGAAGTCAGGCTGTCCACATTATTAGTGGGCTGGTGGTGACAATTTGCACAAGTATTTTGCACAAGATTTTTTATATTTTTTGGTTAAAGGACATGGGAGATTTTGTTTTGTTTGTTTTTTATCTGTTTGCTTCAAAATCTTGAGAGATAGAAATAAAAATAGGAAAACAACAGAACATATGTCCCTGCCTAATCCTTCGAACAAGTTGTTGGCTTTTTTAGAAAGAGGAGAATTACACCTGAGACTCTGTGAGAACTTGTGTACCCCTGGGCTCTACTAGAGAATACACTATTAACTAAATGTAACTCAGAATTAGATCAAGGGCAGTATCCTTACACTGTGATATAGGGGAGAGGAGTGGCTTGGGCCACCATCAACAATGACCGTACTGAAGTTGCCATAAACCATTTTACGAGAACAGGACATTATCTTCCCTCCCCTCCTGGGGCTCTTCTAATCAGTGTGTCTAATATGAAGTCTCTGAGCTGATGTGTCAGTTCATATACCAGAGGAAACACCTACTAGGTATTTCTAGAAATCCTTGGGGATATTTTGCAAGAGTCAGGATGGTCCTGAGTAAACAGGTAGGAGAAAGAGTAAGACTGAGAGTCTTTGGGACACTGAGTTACATATTCTCCAGAGCATTAAAAGACTTAGAATGCAACTGGGTAGCTTTTACTGTCAATACAATAGCCATTCTAATTGTTTCTTTGGAAGCCTATATAATCCTGTAGGCTGTGCTTGTGATTAGGAATGATGTCTCAGTAATCAAATGGAATGCACCTCACCCAACATGCAATGTTCATTGTCTTAATGAAAAATTAAATGGATATAAATTAATCAAAGAACACATCTAATTGTTGCTTTGATTTAATTCACAAGTTTAATTCATAACCACATATTTTTCTTTCTGTATCAAAATTCTTATAAAGTTACCTAGAATTAAGGAACAGCAAAGGGAAACTGAGAAAACTTAGATTTTGACATCTTCCCAAGGGAAAACAACCCAATGTAACTACTTTTGTATTTTGTAGGCCATATAAGTGTTCTCCATTATTAAAAGTGCTCTGTCCCTACAATAAGAGTATTATAGTGGTTAAAAGTACAGCTTTAGAGTCCAATAGCCTAGATTGAATCTTTGGTCTCTCACTGAGGTTTGTGTCCTTGGCTTATAACTTGTGATTTCTGTTTCAATTCTATCATTAATTTAATGGTAAAGATAATACCTACCTTGTCAGATTGTAGTGAATATTAAATAGATATCATTAAAGTGTTGATAATGATTCCTGGCACATGGTAAGCATTCATCAGATGTTAACCAGAGTTTATATTTATTTACTGAACTCTATATCACTTAGGATGGTCTTGGCTTGGCCAAAAAGTTATTAATTCCAGCCACTTATTCAGGCTTGAATTTCTTATACTTTAGTTTCATTTTTGTAATACTGGGGTTAGGACTGTATGGACATACTGAATATCAGCAATAGCATGTGTTAAATTTTTTGTTAGGATGATATTTCAAAATACCTACCGTGTATTACATCTACATTCCTTGCCTTGTAAAAAAAAAAAAATGTCAAATACTTTCTCAAACTTTATCTTCAGCCTTTTCTTTTCCTTTCCGTTTTAACACTACTCCTACTGCTTATGGTTATTGACCTCCTATGGAGATTCTGGTTTCCTGGTGATGCGTGTACTCACACAGTTGCAAGCTCATAAATTGACCGATCGGTAGGTGAGAACAACTCATTCCAATCTGACCATTACTCTGTTCCAGGGAGTTGCAATTAGAACTCTAACAATGGCTATATGAGAGAACTCCTAGGGAAGAGGTTACAAAGCAGGGGCACAGAGATATTTAGGAAACACATGAAGTCATAATTAAAAATGAGAATTTGTGCTTTAGAAAATGGAGAATAGTTTCTGCTAACTGACAATACGCCCATTTCTTCTGCAGGTAGCATGGAATGCTATTATTTTTCTAATGGATCATGTTTTAGTAATTGCAGTGTCAGTCCATTTAAAACACCTCACTATGAATCAGACTGAGGTGGCCATGAACTCAGCAGAAGTTATTGCATTCTGAAAATGTCAGGCACAATAATCACATGCTTTGTAGAGGATTAGGGAGTTGTGAAATCTAGGTTTAAATGGAAGCAAAATGAGTGAGCTTAGTTTTGCAAGTGAAATTGCTGTGTTTATTGGTCACTTTTGTGTTCTGCTTTTTCTCCTCAGAGCATGAATGCAAAGAGTAGAAGCCAAATTTCTTATTTTGGCAGAAGTCATCCTCATTTGCCATATTACTGAGACTATAATTTATCTTCATCAGGCTATATTTACAATTATTATCAGTCACAGGATATAGCAGATTCTCATAATTATTGGTTTTATGGTGAGACCATGTTGAAAGGGGCCCTAAAGAAGGTTGAGAACATTTATTTGGAAAGAGATTTTTGCCTTTTGCTGCATGACTGGTTTTCTTTCTGTCTGATTTCTGATTATATCAATTCAATGTTTTCAAGGCTATAGTGGTTTGTTATTTCCCTTAGAATAGAGTTGTAAGATAAAATACAGAACATTTAGTGGAATTTGAATTTCAGATAAATAATGAATAATTTTTAGTCAAAGTATACCCCATATATTGCAAATATAACATGGAACATGTTTGTACTAAAAATTATTTGCTTTTTTAAATCTGAAATTTAAATTAAACTGGAGTCTTATATTTTTTTTTGCTTAATCTGGCAAACCTATCTTAGGACAAATATCTCAACTCCATATTCAAGCTCTAAACAAGCTCTCCTGTATACAGATCTGTTCATCTTTTACTTTTTTTTTCTCCAGTCATATTGGGTTTAAATATATATTTGTTAAATCATTAAATATATGATTTGCTCTTTCAGTGCCATGCCTTTGCACAGCTATTCCCTTTGGCCTAGAAAACCTGTGTTCCCACCACCATCAATATTACTTCTTTGCCTATCCCAGCAACTTATATTTGTTCAAATCTTTGAAAGGTTCACCTGGAAAGCCAATATGCACAGTCTTATTCTTGCTAGGGTTATGGTGGAGGCAATAAATAAAAACCATGCCTTGGACTCTTGAGTTTGTAGCCAATGAGAAATAAGATGTAGGAAAAAAAAATGAGAGAAAGAAAAATTGACTTACGAATATGATTATACATTTACAGCCAGATGGACTTCTACAACTCTCCCTGAATTGGACTTAGTCCTCTAAGTTGTAGCATTATGAAGAGCAGGCTAGCGTGTCACTCCCAAAGGAGAGAGAAACAAGAATGAGCTGAGTTCCTTCTCCAAAACTGATGAGTCGAACTAGTGGCTGAAGGAAAGAGGAAAGTTTTGGGAAATCTGGATTTTAGAGTTTTCCTATTTTTTTAGAGGATGCCTATTTTTTTAACTTTTTATTTATATTCCAGTTAATTAACATACAGTGTAATATTAGTTTCAGTTGTACAATATAGTGATTCAACACTTCCATACCACACCTGATGCTCATCACAAGTATACTCCTTTTTAAAATCTTTTTAAAATTTTTTATGCTTCAAATTTTTACTTAAATTCTAGTTAGTTAACATACCCTGTAATATTAGTTTCAGGAGTAGAATTTAGTGATTCATCACTTTACATATAATACCCAGTGCTCACTGCAACAAGTGCCCTCCTTAATACCCATCACCTATTTAACCCAACCCCTCCTCCCACCTCCCCTCCAGTGACGCTGTTTGTTCTGTGTAGTTAATAGTCTGTTTCTTGGTTTGCCCCTCTCTCTCTCTTTTTATTTCCCTTTGCTTGTTTTGTTTTTAAATTCCACATATGAGTGAAATTATATGGTATTTGTCTTTCTCTGATGACTTATTTCTCTTAGCACAATATTCTTTAGCTCCATCCATATCATTGCAAATGGCAAGATTTCATTCTTTTTTATGGCTGAGTGATATTCCATTGTATGTATATACCACATCTTCTTTATCTGTTCATCAGTCAATGAACATTTGGACTTTTTTCACAATTTGGTTACTATAGGTAATGCAGTAATAAACATCAGCCTGCATGTTTCCCTTTGAATTAGTATTTTGTGTTCTTTGGGTAAATACTTAGCAATGCAATTGCTGGATTATAGGGTAGTTCTATTTTTAATTTTTTGAGGAAAATCCTGGTTTGCATTCCTGTCAACAGGACAAGAGAGTTTTTCTTTCTCCACATCCCTACCAATACCTATTCTTTCTTGTGCTATTGATTTTAGCCATTCTGGTAGTTGTGAGGTAGTGTCTCATTGTAGTTTTGATTTTTATTTCCCTAATGATCAGTGATGCTAAGCATCTTTTCATGTGTCTCTTGGCCATCAGTATGTCTTCTTTGGAAAAATGTCTATTCATGTCTTCTGTCCATTTTTTAATTGGATTATTCATTTTTGGGGTGTTGAGTTATAGAAGTTCTTTATATATTTTGGATATAAACATTTATCAGATATGCCATTTACAAATATCTTCTCTTGTTCTATAGGTCACCTTTTAGTTTTGTTGATTGTTTCCTTCGCTGAGCAGAAGCTTTTCATTTTGATAAAGTCCTAATGGTTTATTTTTTGCTTTTGTTTCTCTTGCCTCAGGAGACACATCTAGTAAGAAGTTGCTATGGCTATGTCAAAGAGGTTACTGCCTATGTTCTCCTCTAGGATTTTAATGGTTTCAGGTTTCACATTTAGGTCTTTAATCCATTTTTAGTTTAATTTACTGTATGGTGTAAGAAAGTGATCCAGTTTCAAGCATTTACATGTTGCTGTCCAGTTTTCTGAATACCATTTGTTGAAGAGACTCTTTTCCCCATTAGATATTTTTTTATGCTTTGTCAAAGATTAACTGACCATATAGTTGTGGATTCATTTCTGGGTTTTCTATTATATAGAAAACAGAATAACATGCCTGTTAATTTGTATCAGTTATCTGAAGGCTACAGCCTGTGCAATTAAATTTTTATGAGAAAAACTCCCATAAACTTATTTGTAGCATCATGTTTGCCATTTGTAGGGAGGAAGGATCCACCTATGTACTATCTCAGCTCTTCAAGAACAGTATTTGAGACATCCCTGCCCCATTTCAAAGACATTAGAGCTAAGCACAAGTGGCAGCTTCAGTCACCAGATTTTATTAGACATACCTTTCTTCCCCAACTGGCATGTGCAACACCTCTTACTTCTGCGTTTCCCTTCAGAATTTCTGGTGTCCAGGGCTGTGTTGTGTGTTTTGTTTAGGGACATACACTCCACCCTTTTCTTGTGAGTAAGCACTTTAGTCTTATGTAATAGTGGTTACTTCTACTGCTTCTTTTAATAAAAGTTTTTTGACACTTGAAACCTCCATATTCTCCATATTTATTTATGCTGGAAAATCATGATGCTGTCTCCTGCATTGTAAATGTGATCAATGTTCCCAAAGCCTGAACCATGTGGGTCTAGTGAGCACCGAGATACCTGCTATCTACTCCTTAATACCCTGCATTTTCCTGGCTTTCTTAGACAAGTAACCCCAGAAGTAAAAATACAGCTTTCTTTTTCCATTCTTTGTATTTTATCATCCTGTTCGACTCAGGAATAATACAACTATCATGTTCTTTAATTCATTTTGATCTTTTCAAATTTTAATTTTCCATTGTTATTATTATGCATAGTCCCTGGTTATTATAATAGTTCATGTCACCATCCTCAATAATCAAAGACAAAGACTTCAAATATCTAAGCTTACTAAAGCACTGCTAATTTTCAGTCCTTCTTCAGTTTAGGCCAAAATCCTTCCTCTTTCCAACCAATGGAATAATTTGGTTCTTAAATGCCAGTTTTTTGTATCTACTTCTAAGATATTTGGCAAAGGCACCGAGATAATGGAGTATCAGGTACACTGATAAATAACATATCTATTTTTTCTTCTGAGTTTAGAATCTATTAAGAAATTAAGCTCTTGACAGATGGATGAATGTCAAATACCAGCTCCGTTTTAGTTCCATAAAGGTGACTGGAAAATGTGGTTTAGCTCTGATGCTAAGCCTGAGTTAAACCAACTCTTCACCATTTCTTGATTTGCTGCTTCAAGGCAGAGTCCCTCTACTCAACTAGTTTCTTGGGGGAACTGAAGATTATGGTGCACAGTCCTTCGAGGCTCTTCATTTAAAAGAGAAACCAGAGAGATTGAACATCCTGTTTCTTCCTTGCAACTCAACATTCACTCAGGCATTCCATCATTGGGAGAGGAGTGAGTGAGGGTGCAGAAAAAAGAAAATGAGAGGGGTGAGGAATTAATGTCCTAATCTCAACTCTCCTCTCTAAGTCAGTGCTTCCCTTAATGAGTTTATAGCAACTTTCCTTTTCATTTTCCTGTCTTCTGATAGATAACATCCTTGAGGGCAAGGGTTCTGTTTGCCTTGCTTGTCAATATATCCTTGGTAGCTGGCACAATGGTGGCAATCAGTAGATATTTGCTGAATAAATAAATGTTTGTTTGGGCTCAACTAGTGTGGAATTCTGAGGCAGCACATTGCTTGATAACCCTGATTGCAGCAACTGGAAATGGTATTACCTGGCTATCCAAATAGAGGCACTCCTTCTGCTCTCTTTCCATAGCACAGGAATAAGTAGCACATTTCAGATATTCACCATGTCACTGTCCCTTGTGCGTCCTATTTCTGGCAGTGCAGAGTATCGTTGAATAGCCCCAGGGACCCATCAGTCATTTTTTTTTTTCTTCTCCTCCCATGCAGTGGCAGTAGGATAATATTCTAGGTATCTGTCCCCTGAGAGTACTGAGTTGTTTCCAGAAACATCATCTCCTCATAGAATGCAAGGTTAACTAGGTATCCTCCTTTAAGGACTGTGTGCAAAACATTTATTTCATTTTATATTTCCCTAAGCCCTATTTTTAATGTAAAGTTGTAACTCAAAAGCTTTCATAATAGTGACCATAAGAGCTAAAAACAAGTTTTCCAATAGGCATAAACATTTTTAAGAGAAATAGTATTGACCACGAAGCCCAACTCTGTTCAGATTTCATGTATATGTGTTGGCATCAAAGACATATGAGAAGAAAATTGAATAATGAGGCTGCAATAGTATAGAATTCCTCATATCCTTTCAAAGGACTGGAAGTGAACTCTTCAATAGAAAAATTAAATAGAGAAAACATAAAATTAGATGGAGACCATTCACTTTATCCTGTCTAGCAGCTGGTATGATATGATTAAAGTTAAGTGAGGAATGGACTGTCCTGGATAAAATTACTGTCACTTATAAAAGAATTACCAGGTATACCAGACATCATGCTTTATGTATACTACACATGATTTTAATTATGCATATAACCTGCAAAGCAGGTACTATTATTCACATTGTCCAGATGAAGAAACTGAAGTTTAATGTGCCCAAGGTTACAAAACTGGTATTATGTATCAGGATTAGAATACAGGTCTGTCTACTTCTGGAGGCCATGTTTATTACCAATAAGCAGTGATGCTTATTCAATGCGCACCAAAGGGGGGAAAAAGTATAGACCGTGTGAGCTGGCTCTAGTTTAGGGTTTAGGTAAACAGTCAAAAGAAGTATCCCCAAAAGTTTGTATGTTATGCAGCCCAGCTCACCTGAGAGGGGTAATTTCCACCAGAAATAATGAGTATGCAGCAGCTTAAAGTTTTCTATGCCAAAGGAACAAGCATAGAGACAGAAAGCTGTGCAAATATGTGAAGTAGAGTCTAATACTAAAGGGACTTGTCAGGGTTCGATGAAATGAGAGTCAAAAGTTCTAGGTGGAAATAATCCCAATGAAACTCTCGACCTCATAGCAGATGGGCTATTCTGGGGGCTCCTACTTAGAGGCACAGCCTGATCCTGTGTGCCTTCCTTGGTGAGCAAATGGCTCTCTGACACCAGGGAGTGTTGAACAGGTCAGTTTTTGAGAAGCTGTTGAGTGTAAAATATAAACAATGTCTTTGAGGTCCCACCATAAGTCTTCTGCTAATGGTGTCATATACACACTATCTAAAAATAGCACATCTCATTTCCACAGAATAAAAGATTTCCCTTTTTACTTATTATTTTGTTTCTTTTTTGATATTTCTTAGCCCTTGGGGAAGTTTGAAGCACATAAAACCACACCTGTGGTTTTTAAATACTTTTGCTGAGTTTCTCTTTTAAGCCTGAGTTACAATTTAGTTACTTACATAGTTGTAAAAGGCAGATTGAATTCAGATAAATGCCTTTGATAATGACATTACATAAGACTATAAAACCAACCAGAGGGGCACCTGGGTGGCTCAGTTGGTTAAGTGTCTATCTTTGATTCAGGTCATGATCTCAGGGTCCTGGGATAGAGCCTCACTTTGGGCTTCTTGCTCATCAGGAAATCTGCTTGTCTCCCTCTCTGTCTGCCACTCCCCCTGTATGTGCACTCTCTGTCTGTCAAATAAATAAATAAAATCTTTAAATTAAAAAAAAAAAGACTCTAAATCGACCAGGGGTTTATCCAAAGGAGACATAGTGCTGGCAAAAGTTTGGATTTCTTTTATTTGATGAATGGCTTCTGAGAGGATTGCTCTGTGTGTGTGTGTGTGTGTGTGTGTGTGTGTGATCTTAATAGCATCAGAGTTAAGACAGGCATTAGTAGAGCCTTTGGCCAAATTTAGAAATATTTTGTACAGTGTCTTGGAAATGGTCATGTACCTTTTTAAATAATGAAAACCTTGTTGGATGGGGAGATAACCAGTTTCTCCAACAGCCATTTTGTTTTGAGTTTGGTGAAGGTCTTTATGCTAATTAAAAATATGCCCATTATAATTTAGAGTAATGGAACTGAAAAGACTTTAAAATCCATGTCGCAGAAACCCCCTTTTTATAATAAGTTCATTGATTCACTCTACAAAAAAATATTGACCATGTGCCTGATATTGTTTCTGATATTGGGATATGACAATGAATCCCTAACATATAGAGTATACTCCTTTCAAATTGAGTTTCTCACAGTCATACAATATTGAAGAGAAAAGAAAGAAGACTTCCATTACCCTATACTATGTATGTTACCCCCTTTAGATTACACTCTTTTTCTTCATTCTTCAGCTATATTCTTCTAGCTAACAAAACATTGTTTAAGGTCATCCATATTTTTCAAAAAAGTCTCCTGTAAGTCCCCAGGATTGTTTTTTAAAATAATTTTGATATTGTATGTTTCATGCTATATCTATTTACAAATTTATCTTTTTCAGTAGACTATGAAGTCCTCAGATACCACAATTCATTCATGCTGAGAACTTCATATCTTTATGGGTGTTTTAATTGAATGAATTAGTGAATTACTGAATATTATTTTTTTCATATTCATTTTATAAATATCTATTAAGTACCTATTATTTGCCAGTCATTATACGAGCTTCTGGAGATCAGTAGCAAAAAAGACACAAAGCTTATATTCTGGTACTGAAAATGAGACAGTGAACAATAAATTTAGCATAAATTTATTATAAATAGTATAATTTAAAATAGTATAAATTTAAATAAATTTAAAATTAAACTTTAAATGGGAAAGTCATAAATTCCATGTAAAAAAATCAATTAAGGTTTTCGGGAATGTTGGGATAAAGAAGGCAATTTTAATTTTTTTTAATTTTTTTTATTTTTTATTTTTTCAGCGTAACAGTATTAATTATTTTTGCACCACACCAAGTGCTCCATGTAATCCGTGCCCTCTCCAATACCCACCACCTAGTTCCCCCAACTTCCCATCCCCCGCCCCTTTAAAACCCTCAGGTTGTTTTTCAGAGTCCATAGTCTCTCATGGTTCACCTCCCCTTCCAATTTCCCTCAACTCCATTCTCCTCTCTAACTCCCCTTGTCTTCCATGCTATCTCTTCCAATCCCGTCCATGTTGCTACAAAAGTTGGGTATTCATCCTTTCTGATGGAGGCATAATACTCCATAGTATATAAGGCCACATCTTCTTTATCCATTTTAATTTTAATGAAATGCAGTCAAGCATGTCTCAGTGGAAAAATGACATTTGAGGAAGGACTTGAGGGAGATGAGGATATGAACCATGTGGACACTAAGGGAATAGCTTTCTAGCAGACAGAGCAGCCACTGCAAAGATCCTCAGGAAAGACTGTGCCTAGTGAGTTCCAGGATCAGTGAGGCTCTCAGTATGACTGGAGTAGTGGTAGAAGATAAAGGCAGAAGGGTAAGTGGGAACGTGGAGATTACCAGAGCTTCGTGATAATTATAAGGATATCAGCTCTTACTCTGAGAAACTGGGGAGCCACAGAAGCATTTTGAGAGGGTCATGGTAGGCTTTGACTTAGAGTTTAACGGGTTTTTTTCTGGATATTCTATTGAGAACAGTCTGAAGGATGGCATAGGAAGATGGAAAAGAGACCAATTAAGGGGCTGTTGTAATAACCTGGGACAAATAAAATGATGGTGTGAGATAGTAGAGAAGGACCTATGAAGTGCTTCAATTTGTGATATACTGAAGGCAAAGTCAATAGTGTATTCTATATGGGAGGGCATGTGATAGACATCAAGAGTGATTTTAGGATTTGGGGCCTAGATGACTGAAAGAATAGCATTGCCAGTTGCCTCCAACTACAATTTGCAATGTGATCAATGGAGCAGATATTGCAGGAGGATGAGGAAGCAGCAATTTTAGACATAAGACTGAGATACTGATGGCATCCAAGTGGAGAAATCATGTAGGCAATTGGATATAGGGGGAAAAACTTGATGGAAAGCGTGGTAAGGGAGAGATGATCCTAATTGTGTTTGTGTGTGTGTATGCATGTGTATGTGCAGTATCAACATGTAGGTAACATTAAAAGCCACGAGACCAGATGAGATTACCAAGGGGCACAATCCAAGCTGGAAATAAAAGAGGGAATGAAGAAGAAATTTTTGTGTTGTCCTATTAGAGGAAGATAAGAAAGTGTGAAATAATTATTTAGAAGAATGAGGACAGTGAATAGAGAAAGGAAATACAGTATGATTTCCAAGAAGCATTAAGGGCACCTCTGAAGTTCATGGTCACAAATGTAAAGTAAGACCAGTCAATATGGTTTATGTTTCCCTCCAGCCATGTTCAGTTGTATGGAGACAGGTAAAGTACAAATGGAAAGTTGGGTTTAACATTTTAGACAACATTAAATATACCCTGCATGAACTATAGCTATTTGGAAAAATCTATTGATAACATCAGACTTTATTTAAGGATAGAAGTCTGTATGTGTCAGGAATATTGGTTAGTCTTTTGGATGTACTTGGCTAGTCCAAGTGTATAGGTCAAAAGGATATAATTAAATACACATAGAAAAAAGTACTCTGTGTAAAAAAATTTACAAAGTTTCCCTAATGGATAAAGCAGTGAATGAAGAGGGTGCTGTTAAAAGAACAGATCAGCAACATGGAAGGAATCCAAAGTCGGAGGAAGCACATCACTACGAAGAAATTTCTGATGGCCAAGAGCTTTATGGACAAAAGTGACTAGTTTTTAATTATAACATTTTCAGTATGTTAGGATAATAAAATCCAGTCACTCTAAACACCAAATAGAGACTGCCATGCACACAAAATCTGAGGGCATGTGGGGAAAATCGGGCATCAGAGAAGACGAAGGGAGGCCAGAGGTAGAACTCAAGAGAAGCAAGAACTTGAGGTAAAAACTATTAAAGAAAACCTAAACCCACAGGGATTTACAGAAAATTAGAAGGACATTAGACATGACATAGAATTTGTGAGTTCAGGTCAATTTTTTAAAATTAAAATTTAAACAATAGCAATATATCAACTGATATTTAAGTTAGATAGTGGTAATAGTTACTATTTTTTGAATGACTACTATGTGTCATACATACCTACAGATGTGCCTGCTGTGAATAAAATAGGAAGAAATGTATTATTAAATTTGATAATATAAAACATCTGTACTTTTCATAGTTGATGTGTATGATGCATTTGATATTATCTATCAATTACATGATAGTTATTAAATTGCTGCCATGTCTTATGTTTGATATTATCTTAAAATTAAATGTGACAATGCTCTTTATATAAGAGGTAAAACTAAAATTCAGAAAGATTAATTAACTTCCCTAATTTTCCATT
Organism: Mustela lutreola; assembly: GCF_030435805.1. Lineage (NCBI taxonomy): Eukaryota > Metazoa > Chordata > Mammalia > Carnivora > Mustelidae > Mustela > Mustela lutreola. The sequence continues at coordinate 56,959,114 of NC_081299.1, forward strand.
GATGACTGAGCCAAGGATTCAAAATCTATTTCTCTAGGACCCCAAACCTCTAATACCTCATGTAAATTCTAGTTTATTTTCCCACTGTTTGACAAACAGCCCTTATTCAGCCTCACAAGCTTAATTCCATTTGCATACCCAGGAATACATGTTCATGTCACAAAAGCAAAACATTTTCCCATAGCAACAGCTCATCAAACTAAAAAAAAAAAAAAAAAATCTCGTCAGTGAGTATACAGAAAGCATCTTGGTAGTAGAGACAAAAACAAGTAATATAACTATCTGATTTATCAAAAGAAAGTAGACGGGTCACAAAGAATAAAATAATTTCTGAAGGATAGAAAGAAATCTTGTTTTCTTAGTTAAGTAGAGAAATGGAAAAAAAAAAAATCAGCCAGAAGTAAGGCTGAATTTGAAACGCAAGAGTGAAACGATCAATTGTGAAAAACAAAGGATTCAACCAAAGCAACTATTTCATGTAGTAGAACAAGTCTTTATAAAACCATCAGTCTACTATCACGTCATTCATCAGGTAACCCAAGTATACCTTTCAAGAAGATATCTTTGTATGGATCTAAGCTATTTCAGCCAGCCTGTGAGTCTTATGTTTTCTCAAAATGCACTATGTATTTTGGGTCCTAGGCTTAAGAACTCATGGCCCACATCTGAAGTTGTGGCTGAAGAGGCCAGGAATCGACTAAAACTGGTATTAGATGTTGGGTGGGAGATGAAGAAGGTAGGAAAAATAGTGAGTCACAAGACAGGGAGAATTCTGAACAGATATATGTATGTATATAGATGTGTGTGTGTGTGTGTGTGTGTGTGTGTGTGTGTGTGTGCAATAAATTCTAGAAGTCAGTCAGGGAAGGAAGTACCAAGTAATACAATTAGAGCCACAGGAGAAGAGTGTATTGGAAATATTATGCTCAGGGGATAAGCAAAATTGTTAGTGAGATAAGGTCCTAAAATACAAAATTATAATAGTCATGAAATAAAGAGATTCATGTCAGAACAATGGCAAATGATGCATAAAGTTAACCGAGTTTTTTAAGTCATTTGCATACTGCTTTTTTTTTTGCTACTTTTTTTTTTTGTTATAGTGATCAATTCCAGAAACCATTGAGTACCTCTATGACTCTATGTCTTAGATGCTCTATTGTTAAAATTTTGATCTGTTAAATTCCTATCCATATTTCAGCATTTTTTGTCTAAAACGACTCAACACTTAAATGGCTTCCTCACAAATCACTGATGAGACTATCTGGACTTCTTACACTGGAATGCAATCAGTAGACTTTCGATTTTACAGCTTTTCTACAGTCTTTCAGCTTTTACCGTCTATTCATATCCTTTATCTATTTATCTAATTCACTTACTGATTTGTAGATTTTCTTTATAGGTACTGAATACTAATCTTTTATTGTTAAATGCATTGCAAATAATCTTCTCTCAGTATATGGTTTTTCTTAACTTTTTTTATAGGCTCAATTTACTAATACTTTCATTTGCAGTTTGTCACTTTTCTTGACCTCCTCTAAGAAATCCTTTTCAGGGTCCCTGGGTGGCTGAGTTAAGTATCTGCCTTAGGATTGACCCTGAGGTCCTGGCATCAAACCCTGAGTTGGGGCTCCCTTTTCAGCAGGAAGTTTGCTTCTTCCTCTCATTCTCTTGCTCTCTCTCACATGCTCTCTCTCTCTCTCATAAATAAGTAAAATCTTAAAAAAGAAACTAAGAGAAAAGAAAAGAAAAAACCCTTTCGCATTAGTATATAATTATGATCTCCTGCATTCTCTTTCAAAAGTTTTGCTTATCATGTATTTTTCTTTAATAGATCTGGAATGTTTGTATATAGTGTGGGATAAGATACCAATAATATTTTTTCTATATACAAGCCAATTGTTCTAGTACAATTTAGTTATATTTTACCATTTAACCAATTCTCACTGATTTCTAATGCTACCTATTATATTTACAAAGTCCCATATAGGCATGAATCTACTTTGCCTTCTGTATTATGATTAACTCTTTTTCCTGACTTTCAAAACCTTATATAATCAAATCATATAGACCTCAAGTGTATACTCTAAAGACAGCAAAAGCACTAAACCCACATTATCAGAAAATCTTAGAGCTTGGAAGTAATATATGTCTTAAATAATCTGAAATATAATTTTATAGATAAGAAAAACACAAGCCCAAAGAAGCTAAATGAGTTGCCTATGGTGATTCAACCTGTTTAATGTTAAAGCCTCTTCTAGAAATATGTTTACTCCATATCTACTGCCGTGCATTATTCACAGAACAAGTGCTCAGTACATAGTAGCTTGATTTACTGTTTGAATCAAATGACAGCATCAAATTAAATCAAATGGGGGAAATGTGACTCGCTCAGTGCCTACCATGTGTTGGACACTATGCTAATAGTCCCCTAAAACCAGAGTAAGTTGCCTTTGAACTTTGGTTCATGAGTTCCAGTTTGTGTGCTCTTTTCTCTGCCTCTGTACCATGGTTGATAACTGTGAGAATACTTGTAGTATGATAAGAAGGTACTATTCAAACTTGATTCCTACATTGCTGTAGTGCAATTTTCTCCAACATGCAGAAGAGAGCATTTTGGAAAACCCCTGAATTATATGTATGTGTATATTATACAAGAATTAGGAAGATAGAAACTCTATCTTTCCTTTGAAAGTTATAGAAAAGTAGTAAAAAAAAAGATGAGAAATGATCACTCTACCTGGTAGAGTCCAGGAAGTCCTCAAGAGTGGGAGTATATAGCTGAATTCAAAGTATGGGAAGGGAAACAAGTATTTGTGCATAGATATAAATGTTGATAGAGAAAATTATAACACAAAATCGTTTTTAAAGAATGTTGAAATTTAGTGTTAATTGGTGATGTGTCAAACTTCTCTTCCCAAGATCTCACATTGTGATCAATATTGCTTAATATTTGTTAAGCAGTTATTTTTCCTAGATGCTATGAGGGCCTTGGGAATGCAGGTACAGACAATATAGGTTTGATTACTGCTTTCAGAGGTAGGGATCCACATAATTTAACTTTGAGTATACTTTCATATTGCAAATAAATACTATTAATAATTACAGTGTGGCAACAGACATAAATCAGGATTGCCCTGAGCTAACTAGAATTTGTCACCATATACAACGGAAAATATCAGTGTACAGTGTGACTACACAATAGGGTTCCAAACCCTTTTGAATGTGTCATAGAAGGTGGTGTGAATGAAGTATCTCCATAGAATCAGGACAGATTTTATCAGGATGCAACCTGAGCAGTTGCTCAAGGCCCTATACCTAGAGGGTCTCCCCATCTGGTTTAAGTCTCTACTGTTGCTTTCCTGAAATTAAGGATATTTTCTATACAAGAGGCCTCACATATTCATTTTGTACTGGGCCCAGCAAATTATGTATACAATACTATACAGAAAACACATAATCTGCTTTAGCAGAATGACAATCAAAATGCCAGAGGATTCATGAACCATATAGTATGAGACTAGCTGAAGGACCTGGAAATACTTACCCTGATAAAAAATTTCTTTAAGATGAATTAATAGCTGCCTTATAATTGAAAGTTCAGATGGATCAAAGGAGAAGTAGAATTTTGTAGTTCAGTTCTGGAAGAGGGAAGAAGAATTCTTGGGAGTATAGGAAAACTGAGAAAAGGCAGAATTTTACTATAATGGAAGGCAAGACATCATTACATGTTAACTCCCCAGTATCAGGTATTAAATCTGAGGCTTGGTGGCCATCAAATCACGATTGTTAAAAACAAATATTTCCATTCATTAATAAAAGAACGAGAGGACTACAATGGTCCAAACCAATCATAGGATTTCATATTTATGAAATACACTGAAACTTTCTTGTCAAAATGACTCATATTTCAGAATTCTAGGAAGTGAAGGGAACAAGAAACAATCTTTCAATTATCTTCTACTTGAAGCAGGGAAAATGAAAAGAAAGTAGAGAAGACTGATAGTATGCTCACCTAAATTGTCTCATTATTAAGCACACAAATCATGCTGACCTTAGTTGCAGTTATGAGTCCCAAGACATGGCTTTACAGTTAGCACTAAGTCAATCGGAGAAAGACAACTATCATATGATCTCCCTGATATGAAGAAGTGGAGATGCAATGTGGGGGTTGGGGGGTAGGAAAAGAAAAAAATGAAAGAAGGTGGGATTGGGAGGGAGACAAACCATAAAAGACTCAATCTCAAAAAACAGACTGAAGGTTGCTGGGGGGAGGGGCAGAGGAGAGGGTGGTAGGGATATGGACATTGGGGAGGGTATGTGCTATGATGAGTGCTATGAAATGTGTGAACCTGGCGATTCACAGACCTGTACCCCTGAGGATAAAAATACATTATATGTTTATTTTAAAAAAGAAATTTGATTTTTAAAAAGTTAGCACATGGTGATAATAGCTCTTTATTCAACAAATGAATCTAATTTAGTTGTTTAAGCTCTGCAAAGAACATGTGAGTTAAGCTTGATATTTCCTTTTACAGATAAGAAACTGAAGCTCAGAGCTGACTTTTTTAGTCACATAACAGATTAGTTAATTGGTTTCTTTACTCATGAAATAACTATTTATTGAGTACCTAGTATGTTCAAGTGCTGTGCTATGTGCTAAGAATGCAAATATGAGCAAGACAGAGCAGGGTTTATACTGCAACAAGTTAGCCAGGATAGAGTAAACTTTTTTGCTTTATTCTGTTCAAAAGGAAACACTCAGACAACTTTTCTTTTTGGCAAACAATTGTTATTTGGGATAATTCTGATTTGCATGAACCATGTTGATTTAGCCTTTATTTCAAGTCTAAATGAATCTGGCACTATTATATCAAGAAGTAGGCCCCTTATCTTTTGAGAGGTATAAAAGAGAACTATATAAACAACTGACTATAAGTACAAAGCAGAATGAAATAAGTAGTAAGTAAATTTGGAAATATTATAAAATGGGAGAGCAGAAAGAGAGGGAGAGTTAAATGTGACTAGGATATCAAGAAAGGTTTTATGGAGAAGGTGAACTGAGAAACATGACAAGGAGATAAAAGTTCAAAATTATGAGAATAAATTCTAAAAGAGGAAATACTGTGATGTATCAAGCCATATATCCACAGCACATAGCATAGTAACTAGCATATGTCCAGTTAATTAGCAATAAGTATTTCTTAAATTCATTAACATAAGCACTTATTTACTGGTGTGTGTTTAATATTGAGCAATAAGAAAAAGCAAAATTTCACTGTTATGAATATCCATGGAACATGTGGGTAGTGGGCAGGCTAATAAACATGAATGGTAAGTGATATGACAGTTTATAGACACCGTTTATGGAAAAAAGAGGGACAGATGCTTGAAAGAGAAGTAGGAATCAAATTGTGGAAAGCCTTATTATTTAGATGAAGCTTGAAGTGAACTCATAGCAAATGACAAGCCAGCAACTTTTAGGACCTAGCACCTATTAGAGTGTCTTAAAAAAAAAAAAAAACTTTATTTATTTATTTGAGAGAGAGTGAGGGAGGGAGAGAGAGAGAAAGAAAGCAGGCAGAGGGAGAAGCAGGCTCCCTGCTGAGCAAGGAGCCTGATGTGGGACTCAATCCACCACCCTGAGATAATGACCTTAGCCAAAGGCAGATGCTTAACTGACTGAGCCACCCAGGTGCCCCATTTTTTTTTTTAAGATTTTATTTATTTATTTGAGAGAGAGAGAGAGAGTAGTACAGTGTCTTAAACAATAGTATACTGTATAAGTTTGCTGAATGAATAAATAAAAATGTGAAATAATAAATGAGGGAAGGAGTGACATCTATCAGCTTATTCAATAAACATTTATTGAGCACAGTTCTAAGTACTGTGAAACAAGAGCAATGGTTTCTATCCTCATTCACTTCCTCAGCTAATGTGGTGTACACATACACACGTGTCAGCGAACAGTGTCAGGGCTACGTGAGATGAGTGTGAGGGGGAGAAAGAAAGTCCTTTGGAGCACATCAGGAAGATTTCCTAATCCAGCTTCTGTGGATCTTCAGATTTATTTTATTTTTGATTTTTCAGGAGAGAGTGGTTAGTGAAGGACAATTAACAGGAAAAAAGTGACACCTACATTAAGGCATGAAATCATGCAAGAGTTGGGGAGAAGTAAGAACAAAGTGTACAGAGGTCTAGAAGATAGAAAGGTTAACTAAAAATATTCAAAGGAGGCAATAGGAAGAGCTAAGGCTACAGAAGTAGAAAGGAAAGTGATGAAAGATAAAATTGGAAAAGTGAGAACCCGAATGCCAGCATAACAGTAGGGTGACTACAGCAATAGCTCACAGGAAAGGCAACTAAGGCCATGACAGTGACAATGGAAAAGGAGAATGTCTTTCTGACTTCCACATACTCCGTGTTCAATAACTACAGCAGGATTTGGAAACTGATTGCTTATGTGGGGTAAAGACGGAGAAGAGAAAATTGACTCTGAGGTTTCTAGTTTGAGGGGTTAAATTGATGTTTAATTTGAGATAGGAAATATAGTTGATGACCAAATTTTGAGGTTAAATTAGTCTATTTAGTTTTGTACATAGCTTGTTTAAGAAATCTGCCTACCATTTAATTGGCATTCCCTAGAAGAGTAGAAATATATCTGGAACTCAAGCATCATGGTTAAAGAGCAACTCTTAGGAGAATCTTCTCCATTCTACCACCAGGTAGCAGTTTTTTCTTTTTCATGGAAAGTGAATGAAATTAACAAATGGTGGCTATTTTCTATTTTCCTTAAGAGATTGCCAATATGTGCTTGCCCTTTCCAAAAAGGTAGACTTCTTCTCTACATTAAGTGATTACACAACATCTGCAAATCTCCTATTTAAAGCCATTTTACTTAGAAATCATGCTTGTTTATCTTTTTATGTTTATGTCTAAATAAATAACTTGAAGGAAAATATGTCCCTTTGAATATTGAAAAAAGGGAAACAAAATTATGCTTGGAAGTTTCTTAATTCCTGCAGAAAGAGGATAATTAAAGGAATCTGAATAACCCCTTCTTGATGAAAGTGTTGCCCATAGGGACTTGTCTTTAGTCTACTAGAATGATCCTTTCATACCCACTCTTTTCACTCTGCTAGCCCTGCCAGGACCTCTTAGAACATTGACACATCTCATCTTTGACAAAGATCTGAATGCAGAATTTCTTGACATTTGTTTTTATAAGATATTGAGGGAAAATAAGAACATTTTGCCGGATTTTGTCTGTTGATGCCCTGAAATGCTGTCCTGATTGCAGCCAGAGAAATCAAAGTATAGTTTAGCCCAAAGAGGGAGCCATCCTTTATTTTTAAGTCCATTAGACTTTCATAAAGACAGATATGGCATTTGAGTCAGAGCATCCTCTAGGCAAATATAGCATTTGAGTCCATGGGAAAGAATAGAAGAAGAGAGACAGAGGCAGAGAGAGGGAAAGTGGGGGAGAGAAGGCAAGAAAGAGCAAAGGAAGGAAGAAGAGAGAAGAGAAGGGGGAGAGAGGAGCGGGAAGAGGGGAAAGGGCAAGATGAACAAACTGAATACTGCAAAGAAACAAAAATTTTAGGAGTGAAAAAGAAAAAAGTGAAAGAAATTCAAGGGAAGGTGATGAGGAATGGTGAAAAGAGTGAAGGCAGAGGTGAAACCCTGTCTCTGACCATCAGGAGCTCTTTGGTAATTCTGGGTGAACCACTTATACACACATTCCAATTTGGATGCAATGGGAAAAAAACACTAAGTCTAGAGATGATACGTATGGGAGGAGTGACAACTATGTGCTGAGACATGGGTATATGTGAAATATTCTAGACTTTTAAGAGAAAATCTGACTTACATCACAGCAGATTCCTCTTACCTCCATTTCTATACTTAGCCTCAATTGTTGTGATAAGTTCTGATGGAATGACAATATTAGCCTCTTATAAAGAGTCTATCTCCCATTGAGCCCATCCCTCAGTATTTTGAGTAGAGAACAAACTCAAATACACAAATTCAGTGCATTTCAGTCATTCAGCTTAATTCTTTTAATACAGCTACATTGGCCAGATAGATGACACTTATGTTCAATCATTTTTCAATTCCAGTTAGTTCTTAATCCTAATTATGCTTGACCTGATTTAAAGTGAACAGAAATTCATTTCCAACTAAGTAAACAGGAGCCATAGAGCTTTTGTTATCTGTTAGAACAAGCCTTGTTAAATAGCAAGCATCTGCTTTCCATTTCAATTATTGCTTGTAGGTTTTAAGGGTCTAGGTTAAGTAGAGTTGTCAGATTTCACTTTGTTGGATAATGAAGTCAGAAAATGAATTAATAACAAAATCTGTCCCATTTTACAGTTTGCTAGTTCATCCATTAGCTCATTGGATTATAATATTGCTGGGAGGAAATATGTCTGGCTCTTCATCTGTATAATGGGGATACAAATCCTATCCTCCTCATAAGGTCGTGGTGAGGATTAAATGATTTAATAAATGCAGAGAGCTTAAAATTGTGCTGGGCACACAGCAAATGTTCAATAAGTATTAGCTATTTTTTTGTTGATGCTATGATTATGGTTATTAAGTTCATTGTGCTCTGTAAAATCTGTATCATGCTGAGAGAAGAGGGACAAAAAAAAAAAGAGATGAGAGAGGGAGGAAGAGGGAGAAAGGCAGGGAGTTGAATGAAAAGAAGAAGGGATTAATATGAGACTTAGAGTTGAGAGGATCTAAACCTTGCCTATTTGAAAAGGCTATTTGGGGTAGTGCCATGTCATTAAGTAAAGTAGATTGAAGCAGATACATTAAACTGGTATTGATTAGCTTTGTAAATATCCATTCTTTTGCAGTCAGTAATGGGAGATTTTCTTTAGATTAGAAGTAATGTGAGAAGACAAGGTGTTCCAGGGATTAAACTGAAGGATTAGGAACCACTGACCATTTGTATGACCCTGTGCGTTTATAAGAAATATGCCAGGGCCAGAGCAACTTTCTCCCAAAGTGGACTGGAATAATGGTTTCTTATATTTATCTTGTGGTGAGACTAGTAAAGTCAGAAAGGCATTTGGAGGCTTTCACATAGGCTGAATATAATAATAAAAAGTTTCTTTAATTGTTTTTATTCATTGTTTCTTTTATTCTATGTAAAGTAAGTTCAAGTCCTCATCATGCCTCATCTGAATGCTTGTATAACTTCTCACTTTTCAATTCTTCCTTCCTTCAGTCTGTGTGCCAGGATAACACCAAACACAGATCTGATCAAACTAATCCTATTGCCCAATAAAAAATCAAGTCTATCACTGTAATATGAATTTCACAACCTGAGACTAGAAACTTCATTAAACCTTACTCATTATGTCCTCATCTTTATAGGACACTATTCGTTATACCCTTGTCTTTATAGGATTCATCCAGGCTAATTTGCCATTGCTGTTTTACCATCCTTTGCTGTGTAAACTTGGAAAAATTGCTTGACCTCACTCAGACTCATTTTCCTGATTCTGGCAGTGATTCTCAATCTGGGGTGATCATGCATCCCAAGGACATTTGTCAGTGTCTAGAGACATTTTTTATTTTTACAGCTGGTGGGGAGTAGTGCTATTGACATCTAGTGGATGAAGGCCAGGGATCCTGTTAAGCATCCTATGGCACACAGGACAGCCCCCTACTATAAAGAATTATTCATTCTCAAATGTCAAATTTTCAAGGTTGAGAAGTTCTGCATTATGGAGATCATAAACCTTCTGACTCATGTGATTGTAATAGTTAAAATTAAGTGCCATGAAGTACTCGGCATTTCTAAGCACTCAACAGATGTTCGTTTTTATCACCTGTAATCTTATGTCCTGCTTTTCCTGATTCCTGATTTTTATTTATTTAACAAAACCTTCTTTAGTGCTTCCTATGTGTCAAACACTTGAAAAATTTTAATCTTCAAACTGGCCCCTGAACTTACCTTAAGTTCAAGCCCATTTTACAGATGAGGAAACAAAGAAAGAATGACTATTTTGGATAAAATGACAGAATTTGTAAGTTACCGATGTAACATTTGACCACTGGCAGTCTGACTCCACAATCTGTGTTCTAACTACTGTGTTGAGCTGTTTTTCTATACCCTGTTGTCCATACCAGTCATATCAGACTTCCGTTTAGTTTCATGATATTTCAAGCATTTCCAAACCACTGAACAAGAAACGATAAGCTTTTTTTAAAATTAATTAATTTATTTATTTACTTAAATTTTTTATTTTTTATAAACATATATTAGAAACAATAAGCTTTTTAAAAAACAGGAGTACCTTGTCTTTTCTCTTCGAATCCCCTATAAGTAGCACAGTGCTTAACATGAACTAGACAGTATGTGAATAAATTAACCAAACTATCAGCTAGAGTTCTTTGGTATGGTTTTTCTTCTAGGCACCAGTATAGGATCAGAAGGACAGTCCTTGGGCCTAAAGTAGATTGAACCCACTGATCTACCAAGGGGCTTTGTCATCCTTTACCATTGCTTCCACAACCTGAGCTCCAACTATCCAAACTAATCAAAACTAACCCTAAATGATTTCATGTGTACTGATGCTCCCAGGGGCTCTCCACGTGGCTTGAGGAAAATGCTTTTATCACAATAGGTGCACTTGTATTTCCATCATTTGGCAATAAAGCAAACACTAACAGGAATATATTTTGGTTCTTCAACATCAAAGATAAACATTTATATTATCTTTTGAGTAAATAGGTAGGACAGTTACTGAAGGCTTTCCATCTGTTATTATTTTGTGACACAACCCTAACACATTAAATAAGTTGAACTTTCTTCTTATATGTATAATGTTCCAATATAAACATTGTTCTTAAGGTCCAGAATCTGGATTTAGAAACCTTAGGTTTAAGCCCTAGCTCTGTTACTTCCAAACTTTCTGACAACAGCCTTGGCAATTAATCTTTCTGTGTTTCTGTCTCTTCAATCTGAGAGAAAGGACATTAATGCATAAACACACACACACACACCCCATTCATGACTATTTCAAGGATCAAATAAGATAAAGTATATGAAAAAACCTGGAAAACTAGAAAAAATAAAAAACCTGTGAATTTAGTTAATATTAGAGAAGTCATGACCATTTTTGTGAATCCTCAGAAAGAAAAAAGTGAAAAGAATGATTCAGGGGGCACCTGGGGGGCTTGGTCAGTTAAGCATCTGCCTTTGACTCAGGTTGTGATCCTAGGGTTCTGAGATAGAGCCCAGAGTCAGGCTCCCTGTTTAGTGGGGAGACTGCTTCTCCCTCTCCCACTGCCTGCTGCTCTCCCTGCTTGTGCTCTCTCTCTCTGTCAAATAGATAAATAAAATCTTTTTAAAAATTTTTTAAAAGGAGTAATTCAGAAGTGGTAACATAAAACACATCCATAGTAGCTTTAAAAATGGACCAAAATGGGGAACCTGGGTGGTTAAGCATCTGCTCATTTGGTTAAGCATCTACTTTAGGCTTAGGTCAGGCTAAGGCTCTTTGCTCAGCAGGGAGCCTGCTTCTCCCTCTGCCTGCCACTCACCCTGCTTGTTGTATTCTCTCTCTTTATCAAATAAATAAATACAACCTTTAAAAAATGGACCCCAAATCAACTAAACAGGACTAATCGTACCTGACAGGATGCTTAAAGTCTCATACTTGAGAGCACAATTGCAGTTTTCACTCAACCTTTTCATCTTTATCAAGATTTTTGGTTTATGGAGACCCATGTTAGGAGTGACTCATCTGTATACTTGGTCCTGTATTCCTCAAAGTTGCCCTCACTTCTACCTTCATGATAAACAGTGGGCATCACATATGAAGGACATTCCACCAATGAGTCTACATCCATGCAGTCTTGTCCTCAACCACTCTTCACCTCTGAGTCTATGATGTTCCTGAATGCAGACTTAGGTTTTACAAAATGTTTTGTTGTTGTCTTTGCATGCTTATAAACTGCTCTTAACAAAGACTTTCCTTAATTGCGCTTTAGTTGGGGCTCATCTGAGCCTTTTTTGATGAGGTCCTGTCCTGGCCCTTCTCCATAAGACCAAGAATCCCGCTAAGCCAGTTTAGCAAGAAATCTCCCACCCAATATATCTGATTATCCATGATACATTTTCATATTCTTCATTTTCCACTCTCCCCCATTTGATATCTGACCACCCCCCCACCCCGCCCTGGCCTGTCTTTAGCAAGAATCCTTTAACCACAATCCCCCCTTACTTCTGAAATTCTTTTTTAGTAATTTTCCATTTGCTGACCCCTACCATGCCCCTTAACTATAAATTACTATTTTTCCTTGTATTTGGAGTTGAGGCCAATCTCTCTCCTTTACTGCAGAATCCCATTTTAGTAGCCACTTGAATGAAATCTTCTAAACTAAACTAAACCTTTGTTGTTAACAAGTACAGAATATTTTTTTTTTATTTAACACTTTGACTTTGATCTCCTGAATCAGCTCTTTTTAAAAAATATTTTATTTATTTATTTGAAAGAGAGAGCACAAGCAGGGGGAGGGACAGATGGAGAAGGAGAGAGAGAGAAGCAGACTCCCTGCTGAGCAGGTAGTCCAATGTAAGGCTCAATCCCAGGACTGATCCCAGGACTCTGGGATCATGACCTGAACTAAAGGCAGATGTTTAACTGACTGAACCACCCACACTCCCACTGAATCAACTTTTTTTTTTTCCTATTCTTGTTTTTATTTTATTTTATTTATTTTTTTAAATTTTTTATTTTTTATAAACATATATTTTTATCCCCAGGGGTACAGGTCTGTGAATCACCAGGTTTACACACTTCACAGCACTCACCAAAGCACATACCCTCCCCAATGTCCATAATCCCACCCCCTTCTCCCAAACCCCCTCCCCCCAGCAACCCTCAGTTTGTTTTGTGAGATTAAGAGTCACTTATGGTTTGTCTCCCTCCCAATCCCATCTTGTTTCATTGATTCTTCTCCTACCCACTTAAGCCCCCATGTTGCATCACCACTTCCTCATATCAGGGAGCTCATATGATAGTTGTCTTTCTCTGCTTGACTTATTTCACTAAGCATGATACGCTCTAGTTCCATCCATGTTGTTGCAAATGGCAAGATTTCATTTCTTTTGATGGCTGCATAGTATTCCATTGTGTATATATACCACATCTTCTTGATCCATTCATCTGTTGATGGACATCTAGGTTCTTTCCATAGTTTGGCTATTGTGGACATTGCTGCTATAAACATTCGGGTGCATGTGCCCCTTTGGATCATAGTAATTCCGTTTCACAGTCATAGTTATGCTACCTCATTCCATCCTTGAAGAAATGCCCACTTCTAGCTAGGTTCAAGTCAGCTCTTCAAACCTTTAGGCTTATGTCAGCCTCCAGACTAGGCACCAACACATTTCACTCTCCCTAGAATTGTAATTCTAAGTGTACAAGCTTCATTATTGCCAGCAATAGAAAGTTAAATGTCAAGCTTGGTCATACATGTGGTATTCTCTACATATGTATTCTCATTTAGGAAAAATCATGTACTCACATGAGAACCTTCAGATCATACAATAAAATTCCCTTGCTGAGATATCCTTCATGACTTTTGTTTCTACCCAATAAGAATTTTAAAATGAAATAAGAACTAGTTGAAGGGGCGCCTGGGTGGCTCAGTGGGTTAAAGCCTCTGCCTTCAGCTCAGGTCATGATCCCGGGGTCCTGGGATTCAGACCCACATCAGGCTCTCTGCTCGGCGGGGAGCCTGCTTCCCTTCCTCTCTCTCTCTGCCTGCCTCTCTGCCTACTTGTGATCTCTATCTGTCAAATAAATGAATAAAATCTTAAAAAAAATAAAAAAAGAACTAGTTGAAGCCATAGCAGTGCTTGTAGCAGGTGCTTCTGAAATACAGTGTTTCCAATTTGGATTTTATAAAGATCATTACCTTCCTTTGACATAAATTGCTAATCTACTTCACTAATAATATCTGCAAGTTGCTGCACAGATTTAAGCTGCAACTCAATCCTCAGTCTCAGCGATCTGGGTGTAGATGCTGGAAAAGTAAAGCAGTCAAGCTAATCAGATGGAGGCATTAGGACCCCCAATGGGCAGGATCGCAAATGAGATGATTTCACCTCTGAAGCTTTCTTGGCTAATTGACTTGTACCTTTTAAAGTCATCCTAATTCAAATTCAGTTCCGGAGTTCTCATTCCTTAAGTTCTCCTAATTTGTAGCAAAATGAGCCAAGAGAGGTTTCATCAAAGGTCAATTTTCAGACTCAAAGTGGGTGAGCAATATCAAAGAGATCTATATAGACACAGAGTAAGACTTTACTACTCCCAACTAATCAAAGAAAGGAGAGCAAAAGTGTGATTTTTAGGCATTTTTAAAAGAAATTAACTCTTTCAGAAGATTAAACATTTCTCCTTTTAATCATGTTAACCTGATATAACTTAAGGTAAACTATGTAGCTGGAAATGAAACCAAAGAAAATCTCAGGATTTCAAACTTGAAAAATGCACATGATTCAGTTCACTTATATAATCTTACATAGTATAGTTCAAAGAGAAATGAACTAGAATTTAGAAGACCTAAGTTCTCTTCTCAGCTCCAAACATTATTTTCAAGTTATTTGTTTCATTAATTTATTTATTAACCAATTATTTATAGTGTTCAATCTGTGCTGTGTGCTATTTCAGACATTAGAGATAAAGAGATGACAAAAAGAGCACACAACATTATGGATCTTAGTTGCATTTGAACAAGACAGGACAATAAAAACAGTAAACATACATATATATAATTTCACATGATGGCTAGTTACACATTTTTAAAGATAGTACTGCAAAGGGATAGAATGTGAGGTATGAAGGTATGGGAAACCAGGATTTAACTTAATACAAGGTGATTAGGAAAACTGTCTAAATATTTGAGCTGAGCCTTGAATATGAAAAAAATCCCATCAGCCTCAGTCTCCTTATCTGAAAAATGAGAATAATGATAGTACACATTCCATAAGTTTATTTAAAGTTTTAATGTCTTGAACTAAAAATACTAACCAGTTGAATGATGGCTCATTATAAATACTCAATGGTAATGTTTACTAATACTATTGTTAGTCATTGCAATGCTGATAAGTTTGAATATATTTACTATAACACAAATAATGTTCTCTAGAGAGGATGGAGGCAGGTGGTATCACTATTGAAAATAATTAAGATACTAAGTAGAATGATTACAAAATAGTAAGGAAAAAACTAAAAAATCAAAAGCTATATCATCACCTATCACAGTTCTATTACCACTCATTATCATATTAGATTGAAAATACTGCTGCTTGTTTATATAACACCTTTTATCTGAACACCTTGGCATGCTTGGATCATATCTGGATAGAACAAACTATTAATCTCTGTTGGAGTTTGATCAAAATAAGCTTTGTCAGTTATAATACTACAAGATGGAATCAGAATTACAGGTTAGCTAGAGTCTTGTATTTTATACAGAACATGATTTTCTAACCTTTTAGAGCTCTAGCTGTAGCAAGATGAAGAGTGTTCATTTGTTTGAGAGACACAGATCTCTGAGCAACAATCACTCCTTGCCACTTACTAGCTTTTAAGAACATAGATACTTAACGTCTTGAAGGCTTAGTTTTCCTATCTGTAAAAGGAAAACTGTAGTTCCTAATCACAGGTTGCTTTTGATGTCTAAGTGATATAATAAATACAAAACCAACTAGCACAATGTTGGTGATAGAAGAGTAAGTGGAAAAGATGTGGTCACTCTCTCATGAAATTTAACCTAGTTGGAAAGAAAAACCCACACATCAATATGAGTACAATTGGGCAAAATATCATGAGAAATAAAATAATGTAAAAATTATGAAATAGTAATAAAAATACTGTGAAGAATACAATGGACTATTTTCTTTGTAGCATTGCCTGTTTTTGAAATAAATTCAAAGAGGACATAACAAAAATGCCATACTTAAAAAATTGATTTGATAAAGGCAATTGATTATTGCAGTTTCATAGTATAAACTGGTAAGGGAACTATAGCAATAGGAAAATAAGAAGATTACTAAGACAGAGTGTCTTCTCCCTGCTTCGATGAATCTAAAATCTCAAGGGAGATAGAAACGAAGAAATACCCTTGGACCAAAAAACAGAGTTCCTCTATCTGAAAAGATCACCCTCTTACACAGCCTCTAGAAGAAAGAACAAAGACAAACAGATGCCAGGGAGAAAGAGAAAACCCGCCTTGCCAGCAGATCAGCCCAGTCAGATTTGTCAACCAAAGAGGATACTATTTTATCAGAACCACATCCTACCCAGTGGCCACAGGAACAAGGCAGAATGCCACAACTGAATCAAGGAGGCACAAGGGTTGGCTTTGTCTCAAAAGGAAATGAAAAAAAGAAATGCATGCTGACCCTCTGAATTGGGGGGAGTTCACATTTCAAAACTTCATATCCGTTGTAAATAATTTGTGAAGTATTCCAAGTTACTTGACAAGTATAGACACAACTGAAAGAACTTTCATAATTGTCAAGTAAGTCTTACGAGAGAAGTTTTCTACTGTTAATTACCCCTCTCCATTATTTTTCCCTTAGATATTTACCCACTTAAAGAATGAAGGTCTTTAGCCACCCAGACCAAAAGTAAAATAGTAAGTCCTTTTCCTATTAAGAAAGAGTCAAATATTTTGTTTACATTACTTCAATAAATGCCCCAGAAATTGTCTGGGCCCCAGAAATTGTCCATTTTTCTTACACATGGTAGGAGCTTAAAGGACACTATTGAAAAATTGACCCTATTTTATGAGACTAATTGTCCAAAGAATATGTTTATACACTTTCTGGTAGCTTGTTTAAAATACTGTCACTGCAATTGTGAAAACCAGAAAGAAGTGGCAGCTAGGAATGGGACTTTTTCTGTGCATTTTTTTTTAACACTACAGCTTTTATACATACACATGAATTGCATTTTCTACAAGCAAATTTACTAGTTTCTGCCACTCAAATCACTGTTCTCATTTCCTTAGAAAACTCAAACTACCTGTCTTAATGGAAGCAATAGTTTTCTTGCAACATAATATAAAACATTTTGCCGAAGAGCAACCCTAGAAATAAAAAAAAAAATTAATGGGTATGACAAATGCTTCATTAACCTTCTTTTCTTATCCTTATGATAGAATGCTATGTAAAAAGACTTTTGAATCTTTTTTTTTAATAAAGTAAGAAGTCAAGCAGATATCTGAAATAGAAATCCTGAGATTCTTTTAAATATTGATTCCATTCAAAGAGTATTCAGTGATGTCCTTTCGATTTTTTGAGGATGAATGAGATTGAAAGAAGTGGATTAAAGGAGAAAAGTCACTGAAGCTGGTAATAACAATAGCAACATTTTTATTAGGGGCCTAAAGAAAATTTCTCAGTCTCAGAAAATTGTTTCGTAAATCTTAAAGGTACATAAGAACACAAGGTATATAAATATCTTAAAGAAAACAAGGCAGATGGGATAGCATTTGCAGTATCTGTTACTTCACTTAAAATTTATAGGGCACATACCCTCCCCAATATCCATAATCCCACCCCTTTCTCCCAGTGCTTTGGTGAATGCT
This sequence comes from Mustela lutreola, assembly GCF_030435805.1. Taxonomy (NCBI): domain Eukaryota; kingdom Metazoa; phylum Chordata; class Mammalia; order Carnivora; family Mustelidae; genus Mustela; species Mustela lutreola. The sequence goes on from NC_081299.1 coordinate 56,976,736, forward strand.
GTGAAGTGTGTAAACCTGGTGATTCACAGACCTGTACCCCTGGGGATAAAAATATATGTTTATAAAAAATAAAAAGTTAAAAAAAAAAGAAAAAGGACATTAAGTAAAAACTAAGGAAATCTGAATAAATTTGGGAGTTTAGTTGATTAAAAAAAAAAAATCATAGGGCAGAGAAGAGGGGCTTCCCATTGTTGGCATGTTTATGTTCCCTACACTTCCTCTGGCAGAAGAATGCTATCACCCTTCATCTCTGGATATCATTCGTCCTGAAGTCAGATACATTTTGGCAATTGTGGATGACTATCCCACAACCTTAAAGATCTCTAGAGAATCTAGCAGAAGTTTCTGAAATAAATATTTAAGCTTTTAAATTATAGGCTGCAAAGGCTGTAAAATTATGGCGATAATATCAAAAGAATTACCCTCCCTTCAGATCACAGCATAGTGGGATTTGAACAAAGAATATTTCAAAGTAGAAACGTTCTCTGGTTTGCCATAATTTACATGAAGTAAGTGTAAGCGACCTATATTTTTATCTAGATCAAAAATTGTGTGTATCATATTAATTACTATAAGAAGTTAATAACTTTAAAAAAAGACAATGTCTATGAGTTTGTTTGTTTGTTTGTTTGTTTTTCATTTTCTAGTCCTTTGTTATCAGGAAGATTTTTCCTGTTAAAATACACAAGTTTCAAAAAAAGATGCATTTGGAAATATGGAATATCTTGGTGTGCAGGCAGTGAAGTATAGTGATTGAGTGTTAGACTTTGCAGACAAGTCAGCTTGATTTGTACTTTAAGTTCATGAATACGAACTCCATATTATGTCACACTCCTTTATTTTCTGTGTATTCATTTTACTCGCCACATCTATTCCCACCTCTTCTAGAATGCCTCCCTTTGCAGTAGAGGATTGAAGACTTAAAACTACATTTCCCAGATTCCCTTGCGATAGGATCTGGTGACAAATTAAGATTACACATTAGATTGCACTCAAAGAAATTTTGAAAGGTAAAGGAGAGAGATCCTGTAGACCATGTTTTTACTGCACTTAGTTATTTGTTTTGTTTTGTTTTGTTGCTGGTTAAAAATATAGAAAGGTTGGGGAGAAGGGGGTGGGATTATGGACATTGGGGAGGGTATGTGATTTGGTGAGTGCTGTGAAGTGTGTAAACCTGGTGATTCACAGACCTGGGGATAAAAATATATGTATATAAAAAATATATGTTTATAAAAAATAAAAAATTAAAAAAAAAAAAAAAAAATATAGAAATGACAACACCGCACACTAGTATCTAGCTTTGAAGTTTAAAGAAGGGATCATGATGGCTTCAAAACCTTCCTGGTCCTTCTTTCCACTTCCAGGTATAGCTATATGTTCTTATAATCAATAGCTCAGGAGAAATCTCCTGATCCCCCACATTTCCCTTTGGAGATTAGCCCTGTCCTGTTCTGTCTGTTGAACATTGTTCCCAGAGACCCCACCCAAAGCCCACTCCTCCCCCTTCTCAGTGATTTTTATAAGCACCTAAATCCATGTATTAAATGTATTTCTACTTAGCTCTCTTAAGTGTTTAGCTCTCTCATCCATAAATTGGGACAGATTAGGTGTTTACGTAATACAAGTGTTTCAAGAATAAAGTAAAATGACTCAAGTAAACCTTTTACCCAATTCTAGACACACAGTAAGCACCCACTGTATATTAGACCTTATTAAGTATTATTTTAATGCTACTCTGCCCACTACTGTACCCTTTCTAAACCTCAGGCATTCATTTAATAATGGTAATAGGAACAACCAAGAAAGAACTTGAATAGAACACTTGAGATAAGAGAAAACATTTCTAGGATCTCCTGATCATATTAAGAAGAAGGCTGTAAAACAAGCATATTCCATAAAGAGAAATATGGGTGGAATAATTATCTGGAAAAAGAAGCTTCAGGAAAAAGAAGAAATGTGTACCTGGCCACAAAAGAAAACATTAAAAAGACATAAGAACAGGGAGCAACTGCAAAAGAATGAAATAAAGGGATTTTTTTAGGTCAACACTATCACATTGAAACAATTAACTGTGGAAATTTAATAAAAATGCCCCAAGTACCAGGACTACAAACCCAAAGTAAAACTTTTGACCCTAGACTGCCAGACATCTTAGGGTAAGGTATTTTTTCTTCTACCTCTAGTAACCTGAAATGCCTACTGCCTTGTTCATTGCCCCTTGACCTAGAATTATTTTACTGGTATTTAATTTCTGACTTAAGGAAAATGCATGAGAGAGTTCATTTTAAGAACTAGCAGATATGAAGGAGTTAATTTTAAGAACCAGCAGAAATCAGGATTATGAGAGTATTTATAGCATAGTTCTTAATCATTTTCACCATCTTTTGGATGTGCTTTAAATTAAGCAATTGCTCTCCCACCTTTGTCAGGTTCAGTCAATCAATCCTGCCTGTAAGTTTAAGCAGTATCTCTCTTATGCAAATTGGAGGTCACATTATAGGAGATAAAATTAGAAGAGGCTCTACAAAGAGGCTTTAATGGGAGCTATTGATCTGCTCATTACTTGGCCTTCAGTTTTTAGACATCATTAGCAGGAAAGAACTTAACTGAAAAGCCTCATTAGTGTAGGGAAGGTGGACTGGCAGGAGAAATGTATGAAGGTAAAATCAGGTATCAGAACTCTTAGACATGTATGAAGCATTCCCTGGCTTCTGAAAGAACAGAGTAAATGCCTTCCTAAAAGCAGCTTTCCTTTTGCATCCTGGTTCCCCCAGCAAAGATGTTGTTATAAATTCAGATATAGATACAATTCCAAAATGCAACCCAGCTCTTTCTGTTCACCCCTTCAAACCTTAGAAATTACAAAATGAATATATAGAATTTATGACACAATTAGAAGGAGAGCCCAGATTTTCTGCTGTCCCGCTCAAGGAAGTTTTCTACCGTTATCGCCCTCTTACTTCCAATTCAGATAACATATGGCCTGAAGTGATTTGTTTCTTAATGAGTTATCTAGTAAGGCTGAGTATACACTCTAAATTAATTGTTTTATTCTTAACATTACATTTTCATCATATACTGGGTAGGTCTAGTTTCAGAAAGATTCATAAATCTTCATATAAATGTCATTCTCAACATTTCACTTTATTGTACAAAAGGTAAATCAGGTTTTAGAGAAATTCATAAATCTTCATATGAATATGATAGTCACTGTGGAGACTAGGATTTGAGAAATACAATTTACAAGTTCAAATGAGAGGTCTAGACTCCACTCAGCTCATAAACCTATTGGTAAGCTCTGAGAAGTAAGAATTCTCATGAAACAAAACTATGAAGAAGGTGGAAAGATGGAGAGTAGTATTTTTCTTATCCATTCAAAAAAATGCCTTTGTTTTTAGGGAGAATCAATAAGAACTTCAATGTGATGGAGAGTGTGAATTATTTGCATCTAAGCAACCTATACTAAACTTATTAGGAAAGATTCTCAAGAAAGTTTGGTTCTTGTGATCTATTCAAAACTTCTGTTTAGTGATACCTGGCATAATCATTTCATCACTCAGGGCTTTAGTGTTGTCAGTGAAATGAAAACATGGCTCTTGTTTTCAAACTGAGTTCTATAGAGTCCCAGACCTTTGACTGAAGGTCTGAGTACAAGAAGGAGCTGCATATGTGGGATTTCCAGAAAAGACCTTTTGTCTCTTGCAAGAGTTTCACCAGTGGTTTTGCTTAAAGATAAGGGTTCACTACTTTAAAAAAAAAAAAATGAGCTTTGATTATTTGAGCTCATTGCTTGATCTGAAATTCTAAAATTTCAAATAGTTCACTTAATTGTCAGATCTAGCTTTTAGTAATTAGATCAAGACAAGATAGAGTAGGAAAATAATTTTTCCTCTACCCTTCTAACTTTTCAGCTGGAATCCTTGTAACAAAAGAGATTAACAAGAGAAAAACATACAATTTTACCTAATATAAGGTTTAAGAGGCACACAGGAGACTTCATAAATAAATGAAGGCTTTAAAATGATTAAATGTGAGTGTTTTTATGCTAGGTTTGATGAAAAGTGGAAAGTTGTAGAAAGAAACAATAGTACAAAGTGAACTAAGTGTAGTAAACTAAGGGTAGGTGTAGTAAACACCCCAGCTCACCTTGCTCTTCTCACGGTCTGTTCGGATGTCTCTTCATCTTCAAAGATAAGAACGTTCCTTATTCTTTGGTATAGGGAGAGCAAACTCTCACATGACCTGCTTCAGGGGAAAGTCAGAAAGTCCTTTCTGTGCATGCCATTTCTCAAATTCCTCCAGGCTGACGTATTCAGTAGGCCAAGTTGCCATCTTTTGGGATAGCATATCCTGAACCCCATCAACATGTCAGGAGAATATGCCTGAGAGGCAAAAATAAAGGGATGTCACAAATCAAACTACAAGAGTAGGTACACACTTTTTTCCTTCGAGAAAATGTGTAGTTGGGTCTTACATTAGGCCTCTAGTATCTTGAACTCACTCCAGTGTGGGTATAAACCCTGCTAGAGTTAGCGAACAGCAGATACTACACAAGTCCTCTGCATGCAGCTGTATTTAAGTCAACAAATACTTCCTGGGGGTCTTACCAGGAATTCTTATAATTCTAGGCCTCAGGAATAAAGAGATATGTAGTCATGTTCATTAGCTTCTTGAAGCTTCCAGTACCATGGGAGAGGCAGGCATTAAAATAGATCTATATCCAATACATAGGTTCACTCTCTTTAAACTTTTTATTGAAGAAGAATTTTAGATTTACACAAAGATGAAGAGAGAGTACAATGAGTTCCTGTACACACTCCACCCAGTTCTCCCTAAGTTACATCTTATATAACCATGGTACATTTGTCAAAAGAAAGAAATTAACATTGGTAAATATTATTAACTAGCTAGAGACTTTGTTTGAATTTTGACAGTTTTTCCACTAACATCCTTTCTCTGTTTCCAAATCCAATCTAGGATAACATTGCATTTAATCATCATGTCTCCTTAGTCTTCTTTAAGACACTCTGCAACAGTGTCTCAATTTTTTCTTACTTTTCATGACCTTGATACTTTTGGAAGGTACTATTAAGGAGTTTTGTAGCATATCCCTCAATTTGAATTTGTGTATTTTTCTCATGATTAGGCTGGGGCCATGAGGTTTGGAAAGGAGTATTACAGAAGTAAAGTGCACTTTCACCACATTGTATTCGGGAATGCATGTGATCAACAAATCATTGGTATGTTAACTTTAATCACCTGGCCAAGAAGGAGAGCCATGTTTCTCTACTGTCAAGTGACTATTTTTACCTTCCCATGCTCTTCAGTAGAAGAGTCACTGAGCCCAGCCTACACTCAAGGGGAAGAGAATGAAGCTTTAACCTCCTAGAGGGACAGGGTATACATTTGTTATTTGGAATTTTTCTCTAAGAAAGAGCTGTCTCCTCAACCAATTTCCAATAAATAGTTTTAAAATTTATTATGAGTACAGTATAGGAAAATAAAAGGGAGACATGGAGAGATAACAAGAGAGATCTACTGAGAAAGCTCTGTAAATAAGAAAGACATCAACGTTAGGTCTCCTACACTGATGCCCCAAAAGACGCAGGAGAACCAAAACAGCAAAGGACAGTAGAAAATATACCATTACTTGTTTTCTTACCTGCCCCACCTTCCAAAGCAGGTATTACATATAGATACTCAGGATTAGTGGTGCTGGGAGACAGCATCAGAAAAAAAAAAAAAAAAAAACATGACAAAGCATCAGAAAAAAAAAAATGACAAAATAAAAAACCTGCAAAACTCTACCTGGGACATGAACAGAATTCCTGTACTACTTGATGGCTACTATTAAAAATACAGAGTATCTTGAAGGAGTTCTTGAAGAAGTAGCTAACTTGAGCAAAAGAAAAGAAAAAGATCACAAGTCAATTTTTCTACCTGAGATATTGTTTGAGAGATTACATCTCTTTTGGATGAGGTGGGGGTCGGGGGTTGGGTGAGCCTGGTGGTGGGTATTAAGGGGGGCACGTACTACATGGAGTACTGGGTGTGGTGCATAAACAATGAATTTTGGAACACTGGAAAAAATTAAATTAAATTAAATTAAATTAAAAAAAAACTCTTTACTTCCTCTTTTCGTATTTATTAAGCAGAGTTGTTGTACAAGACAGGAATTATGACATGCAGCATCACAGGATCTCAGACTGATATAGTTGGAGTATATAAATGAGGAAAGTAATCAAGGCAAGTAGATGGGGGCCAGGGCAGGCAATAGGCTGGAGTTAGCAGTGAAGAGCCATTTGGAATGAAAAGAGTTAAAAGGATGGAGTTAGGCTGAGTTTACATCCTAGCTTAAATCTGGAGAGCTCAGTTCATGGAAAAGAAGAGAAACTGGCACATACAAATGTCTGGGCTTAGAATCTTTCCTCAGTAGGATGTGAAACTACAAACCCTCTGTGAGTTTACAAGCACTATGCCAAAAAATGAAATACAAAATGCAGGAAAACCAGTATTTTAAATAAAATAATTTTAAAAGACAACTGCATTGGAGATTAAAGTGAAAGAGGATTGATTAGTTAATTGAAACTCTACTTCCAGCAGAAAAATAGATGAAATAAGCAGATAAAAGTGCTTTCTAAGCTCCCATACCCTTCCTTGTTTTGTATGCTTTAACTTTCTTCCCACAGCTCTCAATCCTGTGCCCTATTTCAAAGCCTTTTTTCTACTCATCTTGGGAACCTCAGGACACTGAGGAAATTTGATGTTCAGAAATTTTATTTTTAGGATATCATATTATGTAATATCTTAGGCTGGTGTCATTCATTCCAAAAACTGCTGTTTTGAACAAGAACTGAGAAAAATGTACCCAGTAGATATAAACCTTTTACATTCAAACCATCTTGAAAACACCTTGTAAAAACTCAGCAATCCTTCCTGAAAATATTTTTCTTCTTTTATCTATTAACAAATACATATGTGACTCCAGATTCGTTTTCAAAGTCTGATGCCTGCAACTCTATTTCTGGCAGTGTTTCTCAATTAATTAACATTCCTGGGAGCACAGTTATGCACAATACTGGGGAAAAAAAAAAAAAAGAAAGAAAACGTTTATTTATTTAGTTTCCCTGCTGAGTAAAGGATGTTACAACTCCTGCATACTTTATCCTTTAAAAAATATCCTCTAGTTCTCCAATCAAGGATACCTAGGAAAGCAAGATATTGAGAAGGGAAAGGAGAACAGGTACAAAGTTAAAGAATAATGAAGAATGTTGTATTTGTACTGAGGCTCAAATATCAATAGGGCTCTGCTGCATAAAGGACCCACAGTGTGGCTGCTCACCACTCAAAATACTCTTTTTTGACTCAAAGGAAAACTTTTTGTGCAATGTCATTGATAGCGAGATCAATGTCAATTTTTAAATTCTGCATGGAAAACACAGTGAGCTTCTGACCAACAATTAACATAAAATCAAAACATATAGGTTTTTTGCTGAATTAGTAGAATTGTTTTGGTACGGTATTTATTTGAAAGGCTTTCCATCGGCTCCAATGAGTATTTGATTTTGCATCCTGCTATAAAGTAACTGGTCTGATGTTTAAACAAAATTCCGCAGTAGTAAAGTGGGGCAGCAATCCTAGAACGCTGCTGAATTGCCCATGGATAAGCCAGCGTAGTCATTAGCTTTATTGCTAACAAAGAGGAAAATAGTGCATATAATTATACGGATTGCCAAGCCAGCAACAAGAGTTGGCACCAGGGAATATTTTCCTGAGACCATTACTTCATGAGGATCAGAAGTTGCCTGTATGTCTTCAAAGAAATGCAGGACTGGAAACTATGTAAGTGTGTTCACTTTTTGCTGTAGACGGTTTCTTCACCCCTATGCAAACCACTCTCTGACAACTGACAATTAAAACTATTTTTAGAAGTCAGTGAACTCAATGAGTCAGTGTGACTTTAGACTTCTTATGATTATCCTAATGTCATACAATATTGTTAGTAAAAGTAACAATGTTTCTGAGATTATGAGATCATGCAAACTAAAGTTCAGAGAAGTCCAATTTCTTCAGAGTTATAAGACTGGTAGTATGTGTATGTTTTGATGCATTGCATGTGAGTGTGTAGGGGAACTAGAACTAGAACCTAGGTCTTGTTGCCAGACTAGTGTCTTCTACATGTAACTCTTGTTCATTGTAATCACTACAGTAAGAGACATACCAACATTTTAAGGTTCAGTCATAGCAAGCCTCTAAGTGTCATGAACAGACATGAACACGGGACCAGATGGACCTACTACTTGGACCTATTTTGGAAATTTTTTTTTTTTTTTAAGATTTCATTTTAGAGAGAGAGGGAGAGAGATAGCATGAAGGAAGGGGTGGTTAGAGGGAGAGGGAGAAGCAGGCTCCCCTTTGAGCAGGAACCCCGGAGCGGGGCTTTTTCCCTGGACTCTATGAGTCAAAGGCAGATGCTTAACTGACTGAGCCACCCAGGTACACCCGAAATTCTTATATTCCTATTCTTTAAGGCCCCTTTAGACATCAGTTTCTTAGTAATCCTTGTAGCTCTCTTATTTCTCTGATGGAATTAATTGGGATAAATGTATAAATCACCAGCACATTCCTGGAACAAAGCAGATATTACTCCTTCTCTATTCTTGTTTTCTTTTGAAGTAGAAGAGCCCTCACTTTGGGATCCAAAGTACTCTTATTAGCAGTGATCTGTAGCCATTCAGATTCCTCCCCAAAACATGAAGGTCTTAAAATCGAAAACCATAATACATATGAAATTGTTTTGTTTATAATTGATGAACTGATTTAACTTGAGAGTTCTACATAATTTTCATGAAACAACACTGCTTGAAGCTATTGGGATTTCTTTCCTGTAGGAAATCAGACTTTGTTGTTATCCATGATATTCTTTGGTGGATTTTATCTATTGATTATAAAAATTCTTTTCAATATGCCCCATGCTCAGAGATATATAAGCAAAGATAAAAAATGGTCCCTCTAAGCTTTGTAAACATGAGGATATTAGTGAAGTAAATTTTATCATGCACAACGAAGATAAATGACAGTTCCAAATGGCCTTACCGTTGAAGGCCTCCTAGTGACCCAGCTCAGCTCACAGATGCAGCTGCGGCAAATAATAGCCAGAGAGTAATCATCATTGTGATTTCAGTCCATTATTACCAGAAGCCTGATATACATAAAATGTAGGTCAAAGCATTCTGTTTAATGCCATATTTATCTTCAGAATATGAAGCATGAGAATGTTATTCTAGCACTAAAGAAACAGAGGTGATAAATTAGTAGTCTCCAAAGTGCTATTTAAATGACTACATTCAATTTTTAATTCCCCATTGAAATATTAATTCTACAAGAGGGAGGACCATGTTTATTTTGTTTCTACTGTCTCTCAGAGCTTAGCACAGTGCCTGCCTCATGTAGGCCTGTAATCAATGCATGTAAAAGGTTGGACTATTTAATTGAGACCTATATTTTTACACTTATTTATTTACAATTGTTTTCATATATTTAAACTAACCCTCTGTCATATCCATCTCTATGTATCTTCTGTCTTGGTAGGTCCTTATTCAGTGAACGAGTGGTTGTTAGAAGGATGCTGTACAAGAAGTTGCTGCCAGGTATTGCTTTTTCCTCTGGGCCTTAAGCATTATGTATGAAGAGAAGACAAGATCCCTAATGCAAACAGTTGTTTCCAGGATGAGGCCAGCAAGAACTGATCAGTGAAATAAGACAGAAATTATTATAGAGAGAAAAAGTATGGGAAAGATGAGAAAACTAATGGGATGTTCTGGGTATAAATTAATTGGCACAGAATACTGAAGGTAACTCTGAAACAAGTAAAGAACAAAAAGGAATGGAGGGAATTCATGTAGTCAAAGAAGTTAATGGAGAGTGGTAAATACAGCATATTGCTTTTTAAATGTCAGAGCACAAAGAAAAATTTAGAGTTAAGTTATGGGTTTCAACTGTAAGAATTTAAAAGAAACAGCATGGAGACAATCGTTGGAGGGTTAGTGATGTGTTTAGATGTAATTTTGTGAGGAATATGGCAGTTTTGATTGTGAAAAGCTGTGGTTAAGAATATAGAGAACTGTTTTTTAAGCTAAGTAAGTAAATTCAGATTGTTGGAGATAATCCAGCAGCTGCTGTGCATGGAATTTAGTGTTTACATCATGGAGACTAACACATTATATTTGGCCTTTACTTGAAAATGATTTAACCAATGCCTCTTGGGACAGGTTATATAAAATTTATCTCACCATATTTTCTACAAATTCTGTCCAACCATTTGAAATTCTAAGGGAAAATTCAGGAAATTTTACATGTACTTTTCTTAAATATCTCACTCTTTCGTATAAAGATGGAGTTGAATAGTTTATCTGTTACCAGAAAATGCTTCCTACAATTTAAGAAGATGACAATTTTAACAATGAAAAAAAAGTTGAACAATATCATATGTTCCTCAAAATGATTGATTTGTTGAGATCAATGAATTTGATGAAATTCATGTTCAGCCTTAATTTAAAAGAAAACCTCTCCTGGTGTGTATATACACCCTCTATCACTTGACAGATACAGAGATATCATGAGATGGCATGAGATGGCCATTGTTTAAACATTTGGTCAATGTGGAAAACAAATTAATTCTAAGAATCATAATACATACAAGAGCTATAGTTTTTTTTAAGATGAGACCAACTGATGGACTTGCACTGATGTCTCTCAGGACTGCTATTTTTCTTTCAAGTAATTGCCTCCTCTTGAAACCACATTATTAAAATTCACTCTTCATGAAGAGCTACACCTCTCTTCCATCTGTCTATTTAAAAAAAGCAAATTTAATTATTCAAAAATGAGTCTATGGAATATTTGTATCCCATGGACTCAGTAAATATTTTAAAAATCTCTATAAATGTTCATTTATGTGTAAGTAAATAATTTGCATTTAGATCTTTTATTTTCTTTCATGGGAAATATATGTGCTGAACTGGGAGTTAAAAGAACTAAGAAGTTGTCCCAAGTTTGCCATTATGGGCAAGTCATTTAGCCACTTTGGTCTCAGTACTTAGAGTGAAGAGTTTGTGTTAAAAGTCATTTAAGCATATTAACTAAATTGGCTTCTATGGCAACATTACTGAAAAGAATTATTTGATATAATTTGAATTGGTAAAATTAAGAATAATATAATCAACTGTTGTGGACTGAGTGATAATGTTTAAAGCCAATAATACTTTGGAAAATAATTAAATATATTGAATGGCTTGTGATTATCGTTATACTACAGTCAACATGTACAGTTGCAGTAACCTCATTTTAGTTAAGTGAAAGATATATTATGGGCTTATACACAGATTGAACTCACAGAATTTGATGAACTAGCAAATACATTTTAATGTGCATTCATGATAAGCATCAGTTCTATTTTTAATTAATATCCTGGCTAATTTTGATAGAAGTCTGGAATATCTAGACTGCTATCACCTGAGTTGATACTCTCAATTTTACTAGCAGTTCAAATGTGTATAAACATTTTTTTGTTAACTAGTTATCAAGATATTCTTATATTTGGGAACATTTATCACCTAGTTAATGTTAAAGTTAGGATAATATTGACCTTGATTTAGGTATGACAATTGTAGTAGCCATGATGAAGTTCAAATCAGTGTATTTGATGGGCTCTGGTGCATAATTATAGTAAAAAAAACAGAGGTAAAATCAATTATTTTATAGGTACAATTAATATTTTTGTAAATAGCTTCAAAGTTTAACTGCCTTATAAGGCCATAAATAAAATGATTTTTTTTTCCTTTTTTAAACTCTGGAGCACTTTTCTAATGATGACAGAGATAAGTGTGAATTTGCACTGCTTAACTTTTATTTGAAGCATATAATTATTGTGGCATGAAATAAGCATAATTTGCATTTCATATTATGTACTTACTATGTGCAATGATGAAATAAAAATATTTTAAAGAAAAGAATTGGTCCTATGAACAAATTTTCAGACAACTCTCAAAATAGATGTTTATCAATATCTCCTGTGATCTTTAAAGTGAGTCGGTCTTTATAGAACTGGTATCATAAAATACTTGTGTGCTAGGACCTTGTAAGTAACAAAACAAATTTGAGCTCACTGTAACTTAGTATTTTCCCAGTGTTCATTTGTGGTATGTAATATATACGAAGAATTATGTGCAAGGTAAACAGACCATTCACCTTTCCATATATTTGAAATTAGCAAGCCAGATCAGTGACATGGTAAACATACAGACCATATTATAAAGGATACATCTAGGGGCACTTGGCTGGCTCAGTGGGTAGAGCATGTGACTCTTAATCTCAGGGTTATGAGTTTGAGACCCACATTGGGTGTAGGGATTGCTTTTAAAAAATGATCATAAAGGCTGTATCTTATTCTAAAAAGCAATGATATAGGTTTTTAAATTAAATACTACCTTTTAACTAGATAGTCCCTTCTCAATATGTCATAAGTATCTTCTTATCTTTACATGTTATTGGCACATTTTAGTAGTTATATAACAACGTACCCTCCAGTCATACTATAATTTATTCATCGTATTTTCTTTTTCAGACATCTATATATTTCTTCCAAATTTTACCCTCATACACAATTTAAAATTTCTTTTGAGGAATATTTTACCAATCCATACTTCTACTTTTGTATTGTTTTCTTTAGTTACTGTCTAAAATATCACACCTTCACATGAAATTTTCAAAATTTGGAATCTTTTCAAATTTTTCAAAATTTGGAATCTTTGCCAAGCTGTGATACAAAAAATCATATAAATTGAGCTGAGAATAGAATACTAAGAGCTAGCAATTGGACTAGATACTTAGGAATTTTTCTTATTAAGTGTTTGTCTTTTATAAGTATTTGTCCTTATTAAGTATTTATCTTTTTCTCAGAGGCTTTTTTTTTTTAACGTCTAATGTATTATTTGCCCCAGGGGTACAGGTTTGTGAATCGTTAGGCTTACACACTTCACACACTTCAAAGCATTCACCATAGCACATACCCTCCACAATGTCCACAACCCAACCACCCTCTCCATACCACCCCCAACTCACAATCCTCAGTTTTGTTTTCTGAGATTAAGAGGCTTTTAAGGTTTGTTTCCCTCCTGATCCCATTTTGTTTCAAACCCCCCACTCTGTCTCTCAAATTCCTCATATCGGGGAGATCATATGATAATTGTCATTCTCTGATTGACTTATTTCACTCAGCATAATACCCTCTAGCTCCATCCACGTCATTGAAAATGGCAAGATTCCATTTCTTTTGATGGTCACATAGTATTCCATTGTATATATATATCAGGATGTTCTGTGTGCACTAGAGAAGAATGTGTATTCTGTTGCTTTGCGATGGAATGTTCTAAATATATCTGTGATGTCCATCTCCTTCAGTGTGTCATTTAAAGCCTTTATTATCTTGTTGATCTTTTGTTTGGATGATCTGTCCATTTCAGTGAGAGGTGTGTTAAAGTCCCCTACTATTGTATTATTGTCGATGTATTTCTTTGATTTTGTTATTAATTGGTTTATATAATTGGCTGCTCCCATGTTAGGGTCATAGATATTTAAAATTGTTAGATCTTCTTGTTGGACAGACCCTTTGAGTATGATATAATGTCCATCCTCATCTCTTATTATAGTCTTTGACTTAAAATCTAATTGATCTGATACAAGGATTGCTACCCCAGCTTTCTTTTGATGTCCATTAGCATGGTAAATTGTTTTCCACCCCCTCTCTTTAAATCTGGAGGTGTCTTTGGGTCTAAAATGAGTTTCTTGTAGAGAGCATATTGATGGGTTTTGGCTTTTTTTTTAATCCATTCTGATATCCTGTGTCTTTTGATTGGGGCATTTAGCCCATTTATATTCAGAGTTACTATTGAAAGATATGAATTTAATGCCATTGTATTGACTGTAGGGTGACTGTTACTGTATATTGTCTCTATTCCTTTCTGGTCTACTACTTTTAGGCTCTCTCTTTGCTTAGAGGACCCCTTTCAATATTTCCTCCTGTAGAGATGCTTTGGCATTTACAAAATCTCTTAATTTTTGTTTGCCCTCAAAGGTTTTTCTCTCTCCTTCTATTTTCAATGATAGCTTAGCTGGATATAGTATTCTTGGCTGCATGTTTTTCTCATTTATTGCTCTGAATATATCATGCCAGTTCTTTCTGGCCTGCCAGGTCTCAATGGATAAGTCTACTACCAATCTAATATTTTTACCAATGTATGTTACAGACTTCTTGTCCTGGACTTCTTTCAGAATTTTCTCTTTGTCACTAAGACTTGTACATTTTACTATTAAATGATGGGGTGTGGACCTATTCTTATTGATCTTGCCTCCTGGATTTTGATGCTTGTTCCCTTTGCCATATTAAGGAAGTTCTCTATAATAATTTGCTCCAAAACACCTTCTTCCCCCCTCTCTCTTTCTTCTTCTTCTGGAACCCCAATTATTCTAATATTGTTTTGTCTTATGTTATCAGTTATCTCTCAAATTCTCGTCTTGTGGTCCAGTAGTTGTTTGCCTCTCTTTTGCTCAGCTTCTTTTCTCTCCATTGTTTGGTCTTCTATATCACTAATTCTCTCTTTTGTCTCACTTATCCTAGTAGTAAGAGCCTCCATTTTTTATTGTACCTCTCTAATAGCTTTTATGATTTCACTTGGTTAGATTTTAGGTCTTCTATTTCTTCATAAAGTTCTTTTATTTCTCCAGACAGGGTTTCTCTAATATCTTTCATGCCTTTTTCAAGCCCAGCTAGTACCAATGAGAACGGTAATTTTGAACTCTAGATCTAACATATTACCAACCTCCATATTATGTCCTAGTCGGCAGTACTGCCTCTTTTTCTTTGTTTTGTATTGAGTTTTATGCCTTGTCATTTTATCCAGAGAAGAATATATGAAGGAGAGAATAAAATACTAAAAGGGTGGCAAAGACCCCAGAAAAAAGTTCACTAACCAAATCAGAAGTCCCTAAATTGGAGGGAGAAGAAAGGGATAAAAAGAAATTAAAAAAAATTAAAAATATATATATATGTGTGTGTGTGTGTGTGTGTGTGTGTGTGTGTGTATTTTGGTCTCTTAGAAGAACAACCTCCCAAAATTTTAGAGAAAGAAAAAAAATATATATATATACACACACACAAAAAAATAAGGGTAAACAGGATGAAGGGATGAAATATGACTGTAAAGATTAAAATTTTTAAAAAATCCTAAAAAAAAATTTTTTTATTTTAGATAAGTTGGTTGGAAAAAGAAAGAAAAAAAAAAAAACAAACTGGAGAGCATTTGCTCAGGCTGGAGAATAGAACAAAGCCCTGTGCTACATTTAGAGTATATTTTGACCTATTAGAAGACATTGTAGGGGTGCCTGGGTGGCTCAGTGGGTTAAAGCCTCTGCTTTCAGCTCAGGTCATGGTCCTGGAGTCCTGGGATCGAGCCCCATATCGGGCTCTCTGCTCAGCGTGAGCCTGCTTCCCCCACCCCCTCTCTCTGCCTGCCTCTCTGCCTACTTGTGATTTCTATCTGTCAAATAAATAAATAAATCTTTAAAAAAAAAAAAGATATTGTATCCCAAAATTTTAAAAAAAACACCTATATGTAAATAGAAAATAAAGTTAGATGCTATGAAGGATAAAATATTATTATAATAATGAAGGTTTAAAAAAAATTTTTTAAAGAAATGTCAAGAAAAACTAGTTAAAAAACATTAAAAGAGGAAAGAGAAAAAGTTTAAAAAATTAGAATAAGAAAAAAATAAAATAAAAAAATTAATTAACTTTGCATGACTAAAGAATCATGGGGAGAAAGCCATGAATTCTATGCTTTGCTTTCACCTCGCTCTGGAATTCTGCTGTTCTTGATCAGCGAGCTTGGTCTTGGCTGGATGTTCTTGCTGATCTTCTCAGGGAAGAGCCTGTTGTAGTGATTCTCAAATGTGTTTGCCCAGACGGAATTGCATTGCCCTTGCCAGGGGCCAGGCTTAGTAATCTGTCAGGTTTACTCTTGGGAGCTTTTGTTTACTGAATGCTTTCTGTAGAGCTCTGGAGGACAGGAATAAAAATGGTGGCCTCCCAATATCTGGCCTGGAGGAGCCGAGAGCTCAGGGCCCCACTCCTTAGTGCACCCTCAGAGAAAGGCAGTCAATCACTCCCGTCTCCTTGGTTCTCAGCTGCGCTCCAAGTTCACCCAGTGTGTGACTGAGAGAGTTTCAGTCTCTGGTGCATGGCCCCATTTGAGGTCTCCAAACCCAGCAGATTCCTGCTGTGCTGCTCTCCTGGTGGAGGAAGGTGGATCTCCCCAGATCTGCCACTTGTGGTGTCCCTGCTCGAAGAGCAGAGGCCTGACTATGCCGTGGATCACAGTTTAAGGTAACCCCAAGCTGAGAGCTCACTCCTCAGCTCCGACTCTGTAGTTGGCTTCCCTGCTCTGATACCTGTGAGCTCTGCTACACTCAGACACCCCTGATCCTTCTGTGACCCCGTGGGACCTGAGACCACACTGTCCCTGTGAGGGCTCCACCTCTGCTTAACCTCTGGAGCAATGTCCCTCAGTGGAGCAGACTTCTCTAAAGGTTTGGATTTTGTGCTCTGTTGCTCTACTGCTTGCTGGGAGCTGGCCCCTCCTGCTGCAGTCTATATTTAGAGTCTTTATAATTCCATGTCTATATTAACTTAGTAGTTTGTAACTCAAGTGTTAGAATCATAAGTTTCACTGAGTTAAGTGTTCATATTGTACATGCAAGGTATATAATGTGTAAATGTAATTTTGAAGTTGAAAACACATTTTCACTTAGGCATTAATTAATGACCTTCATCAAGAGAGTAATAAAATTTTACTTAAGCCAAAAAAAGCATAATCTTCTTAGCAAAGTTGGTATTCACAAATGTGTGCATTGCTACCCCTTACTATAGACATGTCAGTATTCAGCGTTTTGCTGTGCTGTACATAAAAAAATAGAGAAATACAAAAGAAAAGCAATAAAAGAATGGCAGATGGAAGCAATCTTTTCATTGTAGTTGCCAGGTAATTGTGGAACTTTTGTCTGTCTTATTTGGAGTGGGACTTTGGTTTCTTGAGAGGACACAAAAGCACACAATGCCCAAGCCAAAAATTCTGCTTCTTCCCAATCAGTAGTTTTTAGATATACCCGAATTGAACCAAATGGACTAAACACTTACATTTAAATGTCTCCAATTGTTTAATGTCTACATTTATAATTTTTTTGTGAACTAGAATATAAACTGGAATAATCATAAAACAAAATACAATATAGCAATGAAAGTGAGAAAGCTACATCAACATAATAAAGTATGAATAAATTCCACATACACAAAGAATGTTGAATCAAAGACTCTGGTATAAAACTTACCGATTCAGTTTACAGAAAGGTTAAAAACAAGTAGAGCTCATCTGTAGTGTTAGAAGTCAGATGGAGGGTACCGTTGAGTGGGCATTGGTGGTTCCCAGGACTCAAGGAGGGATTCTGAGATTCTGGTAATGCTCTGTTTTTCTTGATCTAGGTGCAAGTTACATGGAATTGTTCAGCTTGTGAAACACAATTTGTGATTTTGTACATTTTTCTGTACATATGCTATGCTTCACTTTAAAAAGTGAAGATGGTGCTTTTCACTTATGAGAGTGGCAGAAATATTAGGAAGTATTTTGGCTGGGGAATAAAAAGAAAAATATTATCTTACAGTAATGGTATGAATGTAAATTAGTGCAGCATCTATGGAAGGCAATTTTTATCATATCAAATGTCAAAACTAAAAATGCACATATTCTTTTTCCCACCAAATCAGCTCCAAAGAATACATTCTTTCAGATACTCTAACACATGAACAAAATGATGTGTCTTCAAAGTTATTCATTTCAGCATTGTTTGTATTTGTAAGAAATTGAAACAACTTCAAAGGACATCAATAAACACCTCTTTAAATAAGTGATACAATAGAAAATTATGGAGTTATAAAAAATGCACAAGGCTTTATGCACTGATATGGAGCAAATCCCAAGATATATATTTTAAATTTCAAAAAAAAATATAGTGAAGTATAGGAAGCCTGAATTGCCTGTTCCCATTTATTTTAAAAGAATAAGTGCTTGTGTACACATAAGAAAGGATGAATAAGAAATTTATAACATTTAATGCTTCTAGGAAGGAGAATCAATAATGAACAACTAGTAGAAAGATTTTCTACAGTATACCCTTGTGGTCTTTTTGAATAGGTAAATATATTACTTTTTCAAAAAAATACAACATACATGGAAATGGAAATCAATTCATAAGGAAGGAAAACATGCATATGCTACCACAGAATAATTATAAATACGGAGGGAAGTGAATTTTCTTACCTGGATTCTGTACCCATGTGGTATTCTAAAGTCACACCTTATATCATTAAGTGTGAGCTTTAATAAATCATTGAAGACATTCAGAGAAAGGCAGTTTTATAGTTCCTCCCTAATAGGATATAGAATACTCTTGTGAGCTTATTTATTGGACCATGTCATTGTCAATTTAAGATCATATCTACTTCTTTATTCATTGAATTGAGAAGAAAATAAATTATCTATCAAACAGTCAATTTACACTTCCCTTTGTGTTTTCCAGTTTTTTCATAATTTAAAAGAAATATACAGAGACATGTTCTTCAAGAGTAGCTATGTTTATAAAGTATTTTATATCTGGATGAAAAGTCAAAAATGCTTTAGTTCTAACTCTTTGTTTATATTCTTAGGGTTAACAGTCTTTTGTGATTTCAGAAAGATATAGATAGTACTAATATCTTTGCAACCTTAAAGATTTTATGAGAATCAGTTGTTTTATTCCTAATTATAATAATAGAAAGGCTAGGAAGTTTATTTCAATGATTTATTAATGTGATTTTTTTCTCTGTCATAGTTTGGAAATATGGTATGATTTATATCCAGATTCAAATGGTTAGTCAGGAAAATATTTTTTTTATAGTATACCAAAAATTAATGTATTTTTTAATGTATTTTTTAAATAGAGAGGTAAATATAGCTTTTATTCAGTATTTTAAAATAGTGACATATTTAGTCTTTAAATGAATTGTGTAACTACATCAAGAAACTGAATGAAGAATTATATGATTTGACAAAATCATTCCACTAAATGCCACCAATATTTATTGAGAATGTAATCTGTCTGCTAGAAAATACAGGATAGAGAGAACAACTATAGAGTCATAAAAATTCTTTGAGTGGTTTCAAAAGATGCAGAACAATCAGATTACAATCTCTACCTAGAAGAGGCTTCTTTTATTTTGGTTATTTATATGTACCAAAGTTTTTATTCATTCATTTGACAGACAGAGATCACAGGTAGGCAGAGAGGAAGGCAGAGAGGAGAAGCAGGCTCCCTGCAGAGCAGAGAGCCCGAGGTGGGGCTCGATCCCAGGACCCTGAGATCATGACCTGAGCTGAAGGCAGAGGCCTAACCCACTGAGCCACCCAGGCACCCCTTGGATATTTATATGTAAATATATTCAAAGATACATACAAAAAGGAAATTATGTCTGAGTTGTACAGACAACAAATATTGCATGAGAAAGCTTGAGACATAATAGCCTATCAGTCCGGAAGGAAGTTGGAAAGCTGACAGAATTACACAGAATCCTGAGAATATCTAGTTTATTAAGCAACTTGTTCTGAATTCCACTTTACTGTGGAATTATGTGTTTTATTACAGGGAATTCACATAGTTGCAAATAATAAACATTTGTTGACTAAATAACTAAATTAATTTTTAAATTAATTTTTCTGCTTGTAAGGAACTCATAAATCACCATGGACATAACATTTTCATAATTAATAAAACACAGAAAGAATACATGACACATTAATGTAGGGACAATAAAGACCTTATATGGTACTTTGCAAATAATAAGGATTAAAATTTTTATTTTTATTTTATTCCACTTATTCTATTACTTGTATTTTATTTTTTGTTATTGAGGTATAAAAATTTGTTAGTGAGGTATAAGTACCTAGAGATAGTGTTATCTTGGAGCCAGCTCCATAACTGTCCATTAATTCATATGGTCTTAAAATACATCATAGAAATCAAGCAAAGCCCACAAATCAGAATTATCCCCTTCCTCTAGAACCAGTTGTTAAACTTGTTTTACATAGCAGAGTAAAGAGTTTAATACAGCATCCCACTCTGTAGGGGCTAGGTAAAAATGCATTTCCTTGAACAAAATTTGTAGTCTACCTGACATTCACTGAACATAACGGCCATCCTAAAATTGGATATACTCCCAGCCATTTTGCCTGGCTCTGTGTCACTGAATCAGTGGTTTATAAAGAAAATTACATTATCTAATTTGTACTAATAAGGTTCCTCATAATTTCTTTATGGAGTCCACATGTGTCAGAACATAATGTGTTTTTCCATGGGGGCAGTATCCAAATGACTGGAAAATAATGTGTGCTATGAAACGTGTAAGCCTGACAATTCATGGACTTGTTCTCCTGGGGCAAATAATACATTATATATCAATAAAAATAATAAATAAATAGATAGATAGATAGAATGGGCGAGCAAAAGATAGAAAAGGGAAGAAGTTGGAATTGGAGAAATAATACTAAAAAATAATTCAACACACATTCATTTCAAATGTAGTTATTGAATACAAAACTGGGTTCCAGGTACTGTTCTACTTAATGCGGTGGAGAACTGAAATAAACACACTTTGTTTTCATGGTGCTAATGGCATTCCAAAGTGGAAAGGGAGCTGGAAAATGTTAGTGGTTTACAAATACCTTAGTTCTCCTGTGAAAGGGATATATTTTAGCAGAGTGATGCAGTAGTTTCTACTCTTATTTTAAGCAAAGAGAATGGATTTCTTTTGTGAGATAAAGTATCTTTTTACCATCAGCAGGTTGCTGAAATCAGAGTCCTTATTATTTCTTTTAATGCTTCTTTTCTTCTTGTCATTGTCATTTTTGTCATCATTGTCATCTTTTTTGTCTTCATCTCATCATTGTCTTTTTTATCCTCTTCTTGTTATGAGCATTTAATTAATTTTTTAAAAAGATTTTATTTATTTATTTGACAGAGAGAGACACAGCTAGAGTAGGAACACCATCAGGGGGAGTAGCAGAGGGAGAAGCAGGCCTTCTGCTGAGCAGGGAGCCTGATGCAGGGCTTGATCCCAGGATCCTGGGGTCATGACCTGAGTAGAAGGCAGACATTAATGACTGATTCACCCAGGCACCCCAAATGAACATTTAATTGAAAAATTGTAGGAAGCTTCTCTGGGGATTACTGTATAGATGAATTGGCATTTATTTGATATACTCTGCCATCCTTAAATATCCAATTTTAGTATGGCAAAATGTATCCAAAATTGGATATTCTCTAACTAGGAGTCATCCGTTCTTTTTTAAAGTAGGGCTTTAATTCATAAGATATTTACTCCTTGAATTGCAATATTCATTCATTCAACCAGTTTCTACTGAATTCAGTCCTAGCTCTAAACATTATTTTTGCCAGACAACACTTACCAGTTGCTAGGAAAATGTACCTCACTTGACCATTCCTTTCTACTTTTTATTGACATGACTGGGTTTTCTTCATCTTGCTTAAATTAAACATCATTTTTTTTCCCCAGAAAACTGATTCTGCATCAACATGAACCCCAACCCCACTGTCTAAGGCAGAGATATTTTGGGCTCATAACGGTCCTGGAGCCACGAGGAAAAATGTTTTTGCCAAGATTAGTATAATGACATTTTTTATTTACCCCTCATGTCAAATTTTTCCTTCTGGGAAGATTGATAATATGATAGCCTCCTAAAATTGTTTCTAGTCAAATGTCCCACTGAACAACTAGAGGTGCCTCAAATTTCAGTGACTCGAGCAGTGAGTAAAACCAGAGAATTTCTTTGCTTTGGATGGTAAAAGCAGATAATATATTGGCTTGCAATTTCTCTCACAAACACATTCTAAAGCATATATGGAGATGTGGGGGGTCTACTAAAATGTTGTTCTACTGGCCTCATCAGTAAAATAAGAATTCTTTTGGACAAACCATAAGAGACTCTTAATCTCACAAAATAAACTGAGGGTTGCTGAAGGGAGGCAGGTAGGGAGAGGATGGTGGGGTTATGGACATTGGGGAAGGTATGTGCTACAGTGAGTGCTGTGAAGTGTGTAAACCTGGTGATTCACAGACCTGTACCCCTGAGGCTAATAATACATGTTAGTAAAAAATAAAAAATTATAAGCAAAAAAATAAGAATTCTTTCAATTTTTAAAGTAGCTTTTTCTTTTGAAAGATGGTTTTCTTGTATTGTCCTCAAAGCCTAAAATAGTTACCAAATTTGTAATTAGCAGTAATTAGATAGGAAAACTAGAGACCAAAAATTAAATATCATTTAGGAAATTTAATATATTCATGGTACATTTAGTATAATTATATAATTAATTTTATACTATAGCCATCAAAATCAATCCAATTTCCTTTATATATTCTTTTATAATTAGGAACTTCTTATAATGCAGTTGGCAGGTGGTTCATTTTTAAATACCAGACATTATTTGCTTAAGCAATTTAATGCCTACATGTGAAATTTCTTTCTAAATAAAGTATATCATGATTTTTAAAAATGCTATACTCAATCTTTTTATATATGTTATAATACCAAAATTTTATTTTGAATGGTCATTATCTCCATAGCACAACTTCTTTAATGTCAAGATAAATGTATTGATTGATTGTTTAAGTCATTCATTAAAAGATATTTGCCAAGGGGAGACTGGGTGGCTCAGTGGGTTAAAGCCTCTGCCTTCAACTCGGGTCATGAGCCCAGGGTCCTCGGATCGAGCCCCGCATCGGGTTCTCTGCTGAGCGGGGAGTCTGCTTCCTCCTCTCTCTCTACCTGCTTCTCTGCCTACTTGTGATCTCTGTCTGTCAAATAAATTTAAAAAATCTTAAAAAATATATATTTGTGGGACAGCTATATGGCAGGCATTCTGATAAGGGTACAGATGTCTGAAGGCTGCCACCCTCAAAGATTTTTTAGTTAAATGGAAAAAAAAAAAGCTATATAATCTAATTATAATCAGTGTAAAGGTATTCAGAAAAAAAATAGGTGGGGGCTATGAGAATAGTGGAAAGAGCATTAATTTCCATTTGGGGCATGGATAAAGCCTTCATAATGTAAGTGATATTTATATTCAACCTTGAAAGTCAAGAAAGAATCCCACATTAGGAGAAAAGTGTGTTTCACAGAAGGAGTGGGGAGGGGGTGGATTCTGCACAGAAGGAAATACATGTCTGCAGTTAGGCTTAGATGGAAGAGTATGATATGTTTCAGAAACTTCCAAGTCCTGTCCTCAGTGTGACTAGGGTACAGAATGCATGTGAACAGAGAAATGAGCCCGGAGAGCTGGGCAAGAGGGTCTTATATGCAGTTCTTTTTTTTTTTTAATTTTTTATAAACATATATTTTTATCCCCAGGGGTACAGGTCTGTGAATTGCCAGGTTTACACACTTCACAGCACTCACCAAAGCACATACCCTCCCCAATGTCCATAACCCACCCCCCTTCTCCCAACTCCCCTCCCCCCAGCAACCCTCAGTTTGTTTTGTGAGATTAAGAGTCACTTATGGTTTGTCTCCCTCCCAATCCCATCTTGTTTCATTGATTCTTCTCCTACCCACCTAAGCCCCCATGTTGCGTCACCACTTCCTCATATCAGGGAGATCATATGATAGTTGTCTTTCTCTGCTTGACTTATTTTACTAAGCATGATACTCTCTAGTTCCATCCATGCAGTTCTAAAGAGTTTTAGCTCACATCTGTAGTATAGTATAGGAAGATACTGAAAAGTATATAATCTATGAAGGAAACTACATTTCATAGATTGGTAGCAAAGAGGAGGACAGACTGAAAACTTTGAGGAAATGCAATGTAGGAGGCCAGGGACACTGCTGTTATGAGATTGTTGGTGGAAGGCTCTGGGGACCTGAACTAAAGCAAGTGTGGTGAATAAGGATAGAAGTAAAGGTTTGAGAAGTATTTAAGAGGTAAATTAAAGATGAGTTCTAATTAGAATTAGGTAAAGTAGATGTTCACATATTCATGTGTATATGCACCTTCATTCAGTCACTTCATAATTGTCTACTGTTAACTCTTTATAAAAATACCATGAGGAATCAGTCACAGCTCCTAGTCTTAGCCAAATCACAGCCTAGAAATGAAAGAATGGCATATTTAAATATGTGGAATGAAAGATAAATAATGGTTAATGTCTCACTAATGAGAAACTTGATAAATAGTGTACAAAAAATAAAACTTGGATGCAAACTATTGCATCTATTACTAGCTCATTATTATTATTTTTATTAACATATAATTTATTAACATATAATTAGCATATAATATATTATTGTTAACATATAATATAATATTAACATATAACATATTAATGTATAGTATAACATATAATATTTTATTGACATATATTATTTACATATATAATTAACATATATTTATTAACATATGTTATATGTTATATACATTATTAACATATAATATATTATTTGTCCCAGGGATACACATCTATAAATTATCATGCTTACACATTTTGCAACACTCACCATAGTACATACCCTCCCCAGTGACCATAACCCAGCCACCCTGTCCTACCCCCATACTCCCAGCAACCCTCAGTTTGTTTTGTGAGATTAAGAGTCTCTTATGGTTTGCCTCCGGCCCGATCCCATCTTGTTTCAATTTTTCCTTTTCTACACCCTAACCCCCCCCACTCTGTCTCTCAAATTCCTCATATCGGAGAGATCATATGACTCTGACTGACTTGTTTCGCTCAGCATAATACCCTCTAGTTCCAGCAACGTCATTGCAAATGGCAAGATTTTATTTCTTTTGATGGCTGCATAATATTCCATTGTATATATACAACACATCTTCTTTATCTATTCATCTGTGGTTGTACTTCCAGGTTCTTTCCATAGTTTGGCTATTGTGGACATTGCTGCTATAAACATTTGGGTGCACATGCCCCTTCGGATCACTACATTTGTATCTTTAGGGTAAATACCCAGTTTGCTGGGTCAATTTGCTGGCTCAGTTTGCTGGGACATAGGGTAGCTCTATTTTCTACTTTTCGAGGAGTCTCCATGCTGTTTTCCAGAGTGGCTGCACCAGCTGCATTCCCACTAACAGTGTAGGAGGGTTCCCCTTTCTCTGCATCCTCACCAACATCTGTCATTTCCTGACTTGTTAATTTTAGCCATTCTGACTGGTGTGAGTTGGTATCTCATTGTGGTTTTGATTTGTATTTCCCTGGTGCCAAGTGATATGGAGCACTTTTTCATGTTTCTGTTGGCCATCTGGATATCTTCTTTGCAGAAATGTCTGTTCATGTCCTCTGCCCATTTCTTGATTGGATTATTTGTTCTTTGGGTATTGAATTTGATAAGTTCTTTATAAATGTTGGATATTAGCCCTTTATCTGATATGTCATTTGTGAATATCTTCTCCCATTCTGTAAGTTGTCTTTTGGTTTTGTTGACTATTTCCTTTGCTGTGCAAAAGCTTTTGATCTTGATGAAGTCCCAATAGTTAATTTTTGCTCTTGCCTTACTTGCCTTTGGTGATTTTCTAGGAGGAAGTTAATGTGGCTGAAGTGGAAGAGGTTGCTGCCTGTGTTCTCCTCAAGGATTTTGATGGATTCCTGTCTCACATTGAGGTCTTCCATCCATTTAAAGTCTATTTTTGTGTGTGGTGTAAGGAAATGGTCCAGTTTCATTTTTCTGCATGCGGCTGTCCAATTTTCGCAACACCATTTGTTGAAGAGACTGTCTTTTTTCCATTGAACATTCTTTCCTGCTTTGTCAAAGATTAGTTGACCATAGAGTTGAGGGTCTATTTCTGGGGCTTCTATTATGTTCCATTGATCTATGTGTCTTTTTGTGTACCAGTACCATACTGTCTTGATGATAATAGCTTTGTAGTAGCTCTTGAAGTCCGGAATTGTGATACCACCAACTTTGGCTTTCTTTTGCAACATTCCTCTTGCTATTTGAGGTCTTTTCTGGTTCCATGTAAATTTTAGGAATATTTGTTCCATTTCTTTGAAAAAAATGATGGTATTTTGATAGGCATTGCATTAAATGTGTAGATTGCTTTAGGTAGCATAGACATTTTCACAATATTTGTTCTTCCAATCCATGAGCATGGAACATTTTTCCGTTTCTTTGTGTCTTCCTCAATTTCTTTCATGAGTACTTTATAGTTTTCTGAGTAAATTCTTTGCCTCCTTGGTTAGGTTTATTCCTCGGTGTGTTATGGTTTTGGGTACAATTATAAGTGGGATCAACTCCTTAATTTCTATTTCTTCTATATTGTTGTTGGTGTATAGAAATACAACTGATTTCTGTACATTGATATTATACCTTACACTTTACTGAAATTCTGTATGAGTTCTAACGTTATGGAGTGGAGTCTTTTGGGTTTTCCACATAAAGTAACATATCATCTGAAAAGAGCGAGAGTTTGACTTTCTCTTTGCTGATTTGAATGTCTTTAATTTCTTTTTGTTGTCTGATTGCTGAGGCAATCTAATACTATGTTGAATAACAGTGGTAATACTCGACATCGCTGCCTTGTTCCTGACCTTAGCGGAAAAGCTCTCAGCTTTTCCCACTGAGAATAATATTCACTATGGGTTTTCATAGATGGCTTTGATGATATTGAGGTATGTACCCTCTATCCCTACACTTTGAAGAGTTTTGATCAAGAAAGGATGCTGTACTTTGTCAAATGCTTTTTCAGCATCTATTAAGAGTATCATATCGTTCTTGTTTTTTCTTTTATTAATGTATTGTATCAAAATGATTGATGTGCGGATGTGGAACCAGCCTTGCAGCCCTGGAATAAAACCCACTTGGTTGTGGTGAATAATCCTTTTAATGTACTGTTTGATCCTATTGGCTAGTATTTTGGTGAGAATTTTTGCACTTATGTGTGTCAAGCCTATTTGTATGTAACTCTCCTTTTTCCTGGAGTCTTTGTCTGGTTTGGGGATCAAGGTAATAGTGACCTCATAAAATGCATTTGGAAGTTTTCCTTCCATTTCTACTTTTTGGAACAGTTTCAGGAGAATAGGTATTAGTTCTTCTTTAAATGTTTGGTAGAATTCCCCTGGGAAGCCATCTGGTCCTGAGCTCTTGTTTGTTGGGAGATTTTTGAGGACTGCTTCAATCTCCTTACTGGTCATGGGTCTGTTCAGGTTTTCTATTTCTTCCTGGCTCAGTTTTAGTAGTTTATATGTCTCTAGGAATGCATCCAATTCATCCAGATTGGCAAATTTTCTGGCATATAGTTGCTCATAATATGGTCTTATAATTGTTTGTATTTCTGTGGGGTTGGTTGTGATCTCTCCTCTTTCATTCATGATTTTTTTTTAATTTGGGTCCTTTCTCTTTCCTTTTTAATACATCAGACCAGGAGTGTACCAATCTAATTATTCTTTCAAAGAACCAGCTCCTAGTTTCATTGATTTGTTCTACTGTTTTTGTGGTTTGTTTGTTTTTCTTTTTTTGCTTCTATTTTATTGATTTCTGCTCTGATCTTTATTATTTCTCTTCTCCTGCTGGGTTTAGGCTTTCTTTGCTGTTGTTTTTCTCACTCCTTTCGGTGTATGGTTAGGTTGTGTACTTGAGACCTTTCTTATTTCTTGAGAAATAGCTGTATTGCTATGTACTTCCCTCTCAGGATTGCCTTTTCTGTGTCCTTAAGATTTTGAACAGTTGTATTTTCATTATCATTTGTTTTCATGATTTTTTAAATTTTTCTTTAATTTCCTGGTTGATTCATTCCATGGTTGATCCATGCCCTTTAGCCTCCATGTATTTGAGTTCTTTCCAACTTTTCTCTTGTGATTGGGTTCTAGCTTTAGAGCATTGTGATCTGAAAATATGCAGGGAATGATCCCCATTTGTTGGTGCCAGTTGAGATCCTGGTGCCAGGATGTGATCCATTCTGGAGAATGTTCCATGTGCACTAGAGAAGAATGTGTATTCTGTTGCTTTGTGATGGAATGTTCTTAATATATCTATGATGTCAATCTGGTTCATTATGTCATTTAAAGCCTTTATTTCCTTGTTGATCTTTTGCTTAGATGATCTGTCCATAACAGTGAGGGAGGTGTTAAAGTCCCCTATGATTATTGTATTATTGTCAATGTTTCAACACATTGTCAATGTATTTCTTTGATTTTGTTATTAATTGGTTTATATAATTGGCTGCTCCCATGTTAGGGTCATAGATACTTAAAATTGTTAGATCTTCTTGTTGGATGGACCCTTTAAGTATGATATAATGTCCTTCCTCATCTCTTATTATAGTCTTTGGCTTACAATCTAATTGATCTGATATAAGGATTGCCACCCCAGCTTTATTTTGATGTCCATTAGCATGGTAAATTGTTTTCCACACCCTCACATTATGGCTGGGGCTGTCTTTGGGTCTAAAATGAGTTTCGTGTTGAGAGCATATTGATAGGTCTTATTGTTCTCATCCATTTTGATACCCCATGTCTATTGATTGGGGCATTTAGCCCATTTACATTCAGGTTAACTATTGAAAGATATGAATTTAGTGCCATTTTATTGCCTGTAAGATGACTGGAGCTTTATATTTACTCTGTTTCTTTCTGGTCTATTACTTTTAGGCTCTCTCTTTGCTTAGAGGACCCGTTTCCATATTTCCTGTAGGGCTGGTTTGGTATTTGCAAATTCTTTTAATTTTTGTTTGTCCTCAAAGCTTTTTCTCTCTCCTTCTCTTTTCAGTGATAGCATAGCCGGATATCATATTCTTGGCTGCATATTTTTTTTGTTTAGTGCTCTGAATAGAAAAGTTTTCAATTAGCAATAATCGCGCCTCGGATAAACCTCATTGGCTACGATACTGCCACTGCGCAAAGCTGTGCTCTGAATAGATCATGCCAGTCCTTTCTGGCCTGCCAGGTCTCTGTGGATAAGTTTTCTGCCAATCTACTCTTTCTACCATTGTATGTTACATACATTTTGTCCTGAGCTGCTTTCAGGATTTTCTCTTTGTCAGTAACACTTGTACATTCTACTATTAGATGACGAGTTGTGAACCTATTTTTATTCATTTTGAGGGGGGTTCTCCTTGCCTCCTGGATTTTGATGCTTGTTTCCTTTGTCATATTTGGGGAATTCTCTACTATAATTCACTCCAATATACCTTCTGCCCCCTCTCTCTTTCTTCTTCTTCTGGGATCCCAATTACTGTTAATATTGTTTTGTCTTATAGTATCAGTCATCTCTCAAATTCTCTCCTTGTGATCCAGTATTTGTTTGTCTCTCTTTTGATCAGCTTTTTTATTCTCCATCATTTTGGCTTCTATTTCACTAATTCTCACTTTTGCCTCATTTATCCTAGCAGTAAAAGATTGCATTTTGATTGCATCTCATTAATAGCTTTTTAAATTTCAACTTGGTTATATTTTAGTTTTTTTATTTTTCCAGAAAGAAAGGGATTTTATTTCTCCAGAAAGGGATTCTCTCATATCTTCCATGCTTTTTTAGAACCCAGCTATCACCTTGGTAATCATCATTCTGTACTCTCTAGTTCTGACATAATACTAATGTATGTATTGAATAAGTTCCTAGCTATTGGTACTGCCTCTTGTTCTTTTTTGTGGTGAGTTTTTCTGCCTTGTCATTTTATCTAAATAAGAATAGATGAATGAGAGAAGAAAATACTAAAAGGGTGGCACAGACCCAAGAAAAATATACACTAACCAAATCAGAAGAGACCCAAAACTGGAATATGACTGTAAAAGTAAAAATTTAAAAAGGTTCTTAAAAAGGAATTGATAATTTGGTTAAAAAAAAAAAAAAGAGAGAATGTGATCAGGCTGGAGACTCAAAACCATGCACTATATATAGGGTATATTTTGATCTATTACAAGAAATTGTATAAAAACTTTAAACAAACAACAAAAACAACAAAAAACCCTATATGTATACAAAAAATAAGGTTAAATACAATGAAGGGATAAAATATGACTATAACAATGAAAATTTTAAAAGTTTTTTTAAAAGATATTGATAAGATAAAAAGTTAAAAACCATTAAAAGAGGAAAGGAAAAGTTAAGAAAAAATAGAATAAGAAAAAATAAAATAAAAATTATTTAACTTTAAAAGACTAGAGAATCATCAGAAAAAAAGCCATAAATTCTATGCATTGCCTTCTCTTTGCTCTCGAGTTCCAGAGTTCAAATTGATCAGTAAACTTGTTCTTGGCTGGATGGTTCTTGCTGATCTTCTAGGGGAGCAGCCTATTGCAGTGATTCTCAAATGTCTTTGCTGGAGGTGGAATTGCATTGCCCCTGCCAGGGGCCAGGCTAAGTAATCTGCTTGGATTCGCTCTTGGTAGCTTTTGTTCCCTGAATACTTTCCACAGAGCTTTGGAGGATGGAAATGAAAATGGCAGCCAATCTCTGGCCAGAGGAGCCAAGAGCTCAGGACCCTACTCCTCAGTGCACCCTCAGAGAAAAGCAGTCAATCCCTCCCATCTCCCTGGTCTCTGGCCTCACTCTATTCTTACCCTGGCCTGTAACTGAATGTCTCTGTCTCTGGTGCACAGCACATTTGGAGTCTCCAAACCTAGCAGAGTCCTGCTGCAGGTTCCCATGCCACTCCTCCTGGAAGAGGAAGTGGCTGGATGGGTCCCTTGTCGGGTCCCTGCTCAAAGAGAAGTAGTACCACTGTGTCTCGGATCACTGTTTACAGTAACCCTGAGCTGAGAGTGCACTCCTCACTCTGCCTCTGTAGGTGGCTTCGCCACTCCGATACCTGGCAGCTCTGCCACACTAAGACACCCCTGGTCTTTATGTGACCCCACAGGTACTGAGATTACACTGTCCCTTGGAGGGCTCCACCTTTGCTTAGCCTCTGCAGCAACATCCCTCCATGGAGCAGACTTCTAAAAGTTCTGATTTTGTACTCCACTGCTCTACCACTTGCCAGGAGCCAGCCCCTCCCCTCCACCGTCTATCTTCCCATCACTTCAGATTCGCTTCTCCACAAGTCCTACCTTCCTAGAATTGCTGCTCTTCTTCAATGTTCTTGTTCTTCTTCTCTTCCTGTTCCTTCTTCTCTTCTCTTCCTGTTCCTTCCAGAAAGTGGTCAATTTTCTATTCCTAGAATTGCTGCTCTTCTTCTCTTCGATTTTGCTGTTCTTCTTCTCTTCCTGTTCAAAATGGTTTGATAACTATATAGCTGAACTCCTGGGACCCAATGATATTTCAGTCTCCTACTCCTCCACCATCTTGCATCTTCCTCCTTACTAGCTCATTATTATGTGAATTGGAACATTGGTGTAAGATGTCAAATATTAGGGTTTGACCCACAAGCTAATTCATTCTAGGAAGACTAGGTACAGACTAAATTCAGGTATAGTTTAGAACTTAAGTGAATATTTTCTACCTTTTAGGAGATGGTGTTATTAAACTTAAAAAATATTTATTAAAATTTTCCTACCTTTAGAGTTTGGAGTGACATACAAGAAATGAAAAGTATTCTAGAATGCAGAAGCAATTTGAGCAAATGAAAAGGTGAAAATTAGATGGTTTGTATGACCAGAATTAAAAGTGAATTTTAGGGAGGATTATTCTCAGGAAACATGGATCTTATTGTTATGTTAGACAGCATATTATAAAACATAAGGTCTTAACACAGACAAAAGAAAAGGTAAGAATAAAGCAAATATCTATTAGTATATAGAAACTAGTTGTTAAAAGAAATAAAATGTGTTTTATTTTAAAGGCACTGAATTATACCACTTACTAGGTATTTGACCTTGGGTGAGGTGCTTAAGTTTTCTGCATCTAAATTTTATCTGTAGAGATCATAATAATACCTGTATTTTAAGTACTCAGAACAAAGATCTAGAGGCATTGGTTGTATGGTGTACAATATAATAGGCAGTTTTGCATAGTTGAAAGCTCATAAACCCATGGCATGTGGTAAGTTCTCAAGGAATATTTAAAGGAACAAAATGAAGTAATGTTGAAAAAAGAAAAATGTGAACTTTAATTACTGTTCCATTATTTACTTTTTGTGTGACCCTCGACATTTACTAGATAAACACTTATTGAATATTACTCTCTGCCAGACACAAAAACAAATGAGACAGACTTGTTCTTTGTTTTTGCAGAATTTCCCTTTAGAGGGAAAGACAAATAAACATGTAAACATATACATAAAAATAACAATTTCAATTGTGATAAGCACCTCAATCCCCTTATCTGCAAATGGAATATAACAATGCTTACTTTTAAAGGCACTGCAGTGATTTATAAACATATGTATAAAAGCACTTGCATAGTGCCTGGTGTAGACTGTAGAGAGGTATTGAATGACTTTTTAGTAGCGGTTTTAGCAGTGTTCAAACAATAGCATGGTTTGAGTATTTCAGAAACTGATAGTCTAATGCAGTGGTCAGCAAATTACAATGCTTGGGCTGGTCAGTTGTTTGGTTTTTGTTTTTTTGTGTGTTTTTTTTTCTTTTTGGTGTGTAAATAAAGTATTATTTGAAAGTGTCATGCCCATTTTTACATATTTTTATACCTGCTTTCTCACTAAGAGGACAGAGTTGAGTAGTTGTGAGAAAGATTATATGGTCCTTAAACAATATTTACTTAAATGTTTACTATCTGACCTTTCAGGAAGTTTTCTGACTCTGGTATAGTACGGTAGTTAGGTCATGTTTACCAAAAATTGGATACATATATGACATACTCGATGATGGATATAAATCTTTAGTCTTGTGAAAAGGGAGGGATTGCTCCTAATTGGAGTTAGCAGAGGAATCTTCCAAGGGTAGAAAGCATTTTAACTAGACCTTGAAGGATAAGTAAGAATATAGGAGGTGGAAATTGCTAGGGAGAGGGCATTCTAGGCAACTTTCTGTATGAAGAAAGGCCTCAAAAAAAGCACAATATTTAATGAGCACCATGTTTCATAAAATGATTGGATACAAAGATGAGAAGCATCAAATAGAGAAACGTTTTGAAAACCAGACCAATGTATTTGAACTTAAGGCAATAGAAAGTCACTGATCTGAGTATAAGAATGACATAATCAGTATTTTAAAGATATTCATTTGTCAGTCGGTATGCAAAATTAACTGAAGCAGAGATAATGAAAGAGTAAGCTGTCCATAAGTGAATTAAAAAAAAAAAATGCACAGGCATAGATCATGAGGGTTGGCACCAGGATGGTAGTTGGAAAAGGAAAATATAACTACATACATTGCTGTAGTTACTCGGACAGATTGAGTATGAAGTATGGAATCAGGGGAAAGAATGAACGCTGATAAATGCCATCAGTGTCAATGGTGATGAGAATTGATGAAAATGATGAACAATGTCAAAGTCAGGAGAGAAAACAAGATCACGTGGACTGAGAAAAGATCAATGGATTTTGTTATTTAGGAAGTCAACTGCCTCTGGAATCCTCATGGAAGATGTGAGATTTTGACTTAAAGAGATGGTGTACTTGAAAAAAGAAGGAACAGCAAGTAGTAAGGTGGTGATAATAAAACCTGTTTCACCATCATTGATGGTTTATGATGTGCCAGGTAACATTTTTAAGCAATTCAGGACACCATTTTATTTAATTTATATAATGACTCCATGAGGTGTCACTATTATCATCATGCTATTTTACAGATAAGGAAATTAACGCTTAGCATGATTAAATTGCCCCAGGCTTTCACAGTTAATAATGGAGTTTGAACTCAAGTTGTATGACCTCAAAGCCTTTTGCTTAACCACACAACAATGCATCTCACATAAATAATAAATAAATAAATAAATAAATAGATAGATAGATAGATAAATAAATAAGATGATGAATCACAGCCATGGTGCTTTTTAATTTTTTTCTTTGGTGAATGAAATATTTTGTTTCCTTTTGTTAAGGGTTACATGACTACTATTTAGAATGAAATCTTCATGGTTGCAGGAGAGGGGATATTTAATTTAGAATACAACAACTACTTACCAAAAACACAGTACAATGTTACTTTAATTAGTTAGGGTTTTGTTTTTGTTTTTGTTTTTTATTTTTTGTTTGTTTGTTTGTAAATGTTGAGAGGCAAGTAACTACCTGGGCCAGGCCAGTTTGTGTCAGAATGGCAAGATCCTGCAGTTTACTACTGTAATGATGACTTCCAGTCCCTCAGCTTCCTGGCTGCGGCAAAGGTAGCAGCTATTTGTGAGCCGGTTCTGCAATGCTGTTCTGTGAGTTGTTCCTAGAAATTCAGCCTAAAGCCTGCCAGACTCAACTTTCGCTCTCCCAGTGATTATGTAAGCACCAAATTCCCTCTGTTAAATCCCTTTCTATTTAACTTAGCAGGAGTGATTTCTGTTGTATAAACCGTAATCTATTCTATATATTATTGAAGCAGTAAAATTAGCAAACATGAGATTGATAACACTGACATTCCAGAAATCTCCCCAGCACTACTTTTTTAAAGCTTTCCCTGCCAAACAAAAGGAGTGCAACATCAGTGGCAATTTTCCAAACTGACAAATGGGTTGAGAAAAAGATGAGTAGCCAGAAGATAAAATTTCTTAGGCTAAGATCTTTGTCTCTGTATACAGTTTCCTCATTCTTATGGAATTGACCAGAGTCAAAAATCTTGATGCCTTTTAGGATCTTAAGCAAACTGTGTTGCCAAAAACTTGGTCAGTAACAGCCTCTCACTATTCCACCTAAAGAAATCCCTGGACTCCTGAATCCTACCAACAGGAGCAAGGTGTGGATGTGGATTTTGTACAATGTCCCAGAAGGGCAGCCTTAGTTGAATTATATTATCATCTGATAATGTAGTCTATGCTATTTCAAACTTGAAATTAAATGACTTTTTCTTTGAATTCAATATGTAGTCCATCTTTACAACTATTCCATAGATGAGTTCTTTTTTGTACTACATGTGTTTATAGGTCATACCCATTTAACTTATCAATACCTTTGTTAAAATCCCTTCTATTCTTACTTTTATTTTTGGCTAGACAATCTAACATGAGGTAAAAAGAGATACATCCCCATTTCTGTATCTATTATTATTTATCTGTTCTTGCACTTGAAGATTTGTCTATAAGTATTTTGATGCGATGATATTTAAATATTTATGACAACTATGTTCTCATTGTGGACTTGTGAATTATAAAGCGGTACTTTCTGTATTATTCAGTTTGCTTTGAATTCAATTTTGTCTCACAATTTTTTTAAAGCTTTAAGTAGATACTCAGTTTGTCTGACTGAAGAATCATGAACTTTAACAGATAGTTGATGGACAAGAGACCCCCCCCCCACACACACACTTACATCTGAAGTGAGGGCTCAGTAATGAGGAGAGTTGATGTCTGCCAATGGAAAATAATGAATCTAAGGAGAAAATGAACTTAACTTTTCATCCTTCATAAAGTACACTAAAAAATAACAAGGACTAGGAAAAAGCCTAAAATTCATTAAAAAAAAGAACCCCTCACCCCCCAAATATTATCATTCTTCCTTATTTTTCCTGGTAATTCTGTTTAATCTGAAGTTTCTAGGTAGGAATGTGGTAATAGCATGTAGCGGTCATAAATTATTTTTATTGTTTATATATTTTTGTCATTTATATGGTATAATTTTGGGAATTAAATTTCACTAAGTATACTTTAATTCTCAATATTTTATTCCTTCAGAACCCTAGCTAAAATTTCATTAAGTCATTATCCTTCCACTTAGTTAACATAATAGATTCAAACACTTTATTAGGGCTTTTATGCAGTAAAAGTGTTATTTTCTAACACACTTAAGATCCAAAAAACAGACTTGTCATAGCTTTACTGAATGTTTTCCTCAATCTCAATGGAAATTTTAAAAATCTAATACCATTCACCATCAATGTTGACATAACAGTTTTTAAAAGTCTTAAGTAACCACTGTGAAGTGAAAATAACCTTGAAGGGCAGATATTCACAATCTTAAATGATAGGTGTGATTGGGCTTGTTTAACTGCAATGCATGTAGCTATCATTAAGATCAAATCTCAGAATATCCTTTTTTGAAATGTTTTATTGGACTTGATCTTACTTTACATTAATGATGACATACTTAGTAATTAGAAGATTTTTTTGGCATTTGAAAAAAGTTCCTATCTCTGATGGGCATCCCACTGCAAGGGTAATAGATACACTTAATAGAAGCAAAGAGATGTACAAAACTTAAAAAAAAAATCCTATTTTACACTTTTCTGGTTTTCTATTATCTCTTGTATATTTTATTTTAAATTTGGCGAGTTTATTGCTTTTTATAGTTGCCATTTGTTTTAGAGTTTTCAATGTTAGCTGTTTTGTAGCAATTTTCCTATTCAGCCTAGTAAAGTCCTAACAATTTTCAAAACATGAAGATGCATCCACTGTGATGAGCCCATTCTCAAAAATTTTAGCCCAGATGGTCTCTCTTTTCCGAGAACTCCTGTAGTATCAGTTATTATTTAATCTATCCAGGTACTTGAAGTTTTCTTTTTTCTTTTTTTTTTTTTTAAGATTTTATTTATTTATTTGACAGAGAGAGATCACAGGTAGGTAGAGAGGCTGGCAGAGAGAGAGAGAGAGAGAGAGAGGGAAGCATGCTCCCTGCTGAGCAGAGAGCCCGATGTGGGACTCGATCCCAGGACCCTGAGATCATGACCTGAGCCGAAGGCAGCAGCTTAACCCACTGAGCCACCCAGGCGCCCCTGAAGTTTTGTCTTTAAGTATTTTGATGCCATCCCCATTTTGGTGACATCATCATTTGTCTTATCTTTCAGATGGCTCATTTGTAAGTCTATTCAGATCCTACCAATTGGTTTCATCCCCTATTTGTATTTCTTCTCCTGTCCTTTCAACATCGTGTCACCCAACCTATCTCTATTACTGACCCATTCCTGTCACCTACTTGTCTTCTTCCCCCTCTAGGTACATTCCAGGCTTGACAAACAGATATTTGGATTTTTTTTTTCTCCATAAATTCTGATTATCCTCATGGGGTTGGCTGAAAAGAATCTAGAATGATCTTGGCTATAGTAGTTAATCAGGCTTCCTCAGGATTTTTCAAAGTTTGCTGTTTAATATGCAAAAATCCTGGTTTCATGCACACTATTCTGTTACTTTTTGAACATTTTCTTTCATTTTTTGAGCATTTACACTTGGTACTCTGAATGTCCTGCTGAACTCAGTTTCCCTGCATGATAGCAATCCAGCTGCAATAAACATTGCGTCTTTCTTAATGTTCTTCACATCTGCTTCTCAAGGCTCTACATTCCCACTGGAGAATTATTAGGCCATATAGTCCTTTGAGGGGGTCTCCTCTAGATCATAGGTCACAGGTCAGGGATGTCAGGGCTCAGATATTCTTTCAAGTTGAATTGGCTTTCCTAGTTCTGACCTTATCCAGACTGACTTTTACTTTCTAAAAGAAAGACATAGAGTTTTGTTTTTTTCTCACACATAGACTTAAAAAACACATTGTACACAGGAACTATTTCTTAGAAAAGACTAAGCATTAATAAACTATTTTTAAGACAGTAAATATTGCTTCAAATAAGTGAATGTTTAATGTTTTTTATTTTTATTGTTCTAATAACAAGTGTTTTTTTAATTCCAGTATAATTAACATACAGTATTTTTTTTTAAGATTTTATTTATTTATTTGACAGACAGAGATCACAAGTAGGCAGAGAGGCAGACAGAGAGAGAGAGGAAGGGAAACAAGCTCCCTGCCTAGCAGAAAGCCTGATACGGGGCTCCATCCCAGGACCCTGAGATCATGACCTGAGCCGAAGGCAGAGGCTTTAACCCACTGAGCCACCCAGGCATCCTAACATACAGTATTATAGTGGCTTTATATGTACAATATAGTGATCCAACAATTCCATACATTAGTCAGTACTCATTATGATAAATGTGCTCTCTGTCTTCTGTACCACTTTCCCTATTCCCCATCCACCTCCCCTGTAGGAACCATCAGTTTCTTCTCTGCAGTTAAAGGTCTGTTTTTTTGGTTTGTCTCTTTTTTTCCTCATTTATTTATTTTGTTTCTTAAATTCCACAGATGAGTGAAATAATTTGATATTTGTCTTTCTCTAGCTGAGTTATTTCCCTTCAAAGTATACTTTCTAGATCCATCCTTATTGTTGCAAAGGGCAAGATTTCATTCTTTTTTATGGCTGAGTGATAGTCCATTAGATACATATTCCACTTCTTTATCTATTCAACTATCGACAGAGACTAGGACTGCTTCCATAATTTGTCTATTGTAAATAATGCCATGGTAAACACAGGGATGCATATATCTTTTCAAATTACTTTATATTCTTTGGGTAAATACCCAGTAGAGGAATTACTGAATCATATGGTAAGTCTATATTTTTAATTTCTGAAGAATGTACATACTGTTTTCCACAGTGGCTACACCATTTTGCATTCCCACCAATAGTGCATTAGGATAATATCTTCTCTGCGTCCTCACCAACACTTGTTCTTATGTTGTTGTTTGTAGCAATTCTGACAGGTGTGAGGTGATATTTCACTTGGTTTCAATTTGCATTTCCCTGATGATGAATGACATTGAATACCATTTCATGTGTCTGTGGCCATATGTATGTCTTCTTTAAAGAAATGTTTGTTCATGTCTCTCCCCATTTTTTTTTTACTTGATTATTTGTTTTTTGGGGGTTGAGTTGTACAAGTTCTTTATATTGAGTTGTATAAGTTCTTTATATATTTTGGATATAACCCAGATATGTCATTTGCAAATATCTTCCCCCATCCAGTAGGCTGTCTTTTAGTTTTGTTGATTGCTTCCTCCACTGTGCAGAAGCTCCTTCTTTTGATGTAGTCCTAATAGTTTATTTTTGGTTTTGTTTTTCTTGCCTCAGGACACATATCTAGAAAAGTGTAGCGATGGCCAATGTCAGAGAAATTACTGCCTGTACTCTCTTTGAGGATTTTCATGTTTTAGATCTCATATTTAAGTCCTTAATCCATTTTGAGTTTATTTTCGTATAGTGTAAGAAAGTGATCCAGTTTCATTCCTTTGCATGTACCCATCCAGCATTCCCAGCACCACTTGTTCAGGAGGCTGTTTTTTCCCCCACTGCATATTCTGGCTTCCTTTTTTTTTTTTTTTTTTTTTTTTCTCCCTTGCACTTTTGTAGAAGATTAATTGATCATATAATCATGGGTTATTTCTGGGCTCTCTATTCTCTTCCATTGATCTATGTGTCTGTTTTTGTGCCAGTACCATGCTGTTTTGGTTACTACAGCTTTGTACTATATCTTGAAATCTGGGCTTGTGATACCTCCAGTTTTGTTCTTTTTCAAGATCGCTTTGGCTATTTGGGTCTTTTGAGGTTCCATACAAATTTTAGGATTATTTGGTCTAATTCTGTGAAAACTGCTGTTGGTATTTTAATAGGCATCTTGCAAAATCAATTTGGGTAAAAAGATTGGTTTGGGTAATGTGGACATTTTAACAATATTTGTTCTTCAAATTCATGAGCATGAAATATCTTTCCATTTGTGTTGCTTCAATTTCTTTCATCAGAGTACTGGTCTTTCACCTCCTTGGTTAAGTTTATTCCTAGGTATTTTATTCTTTTTCATGCAGTTGTATATGAGATTGCTTTAAAATTTTTCTTTCTGCTACTTAATTGTTAGTGCATAGAAATGCAGTGAATTTCTGTATATCAACTTGTATCCTGCAAACTTACTGAATTTATTTATCTGTTCAAGTAGTTTTTTGTCTGAGCCTTTTGGGCTTTCTATATATAATATTATGTCATCTGCAAAAAGTCAAAGTTTTACTTCTTCTTTACCAATTTGGATGCTATTTATTTCTTTGTGTCTGATTGCTGTGGCTAAGACTCCCAGTACTGTATTGAATAAAAGTCGTAAGAGTAGACATACTTGTGTTGTTTCTCACCTTAGGTGAAAGCTTACAGTTTTCCACTACTGAGAATAATGTTAGCTGTGGGTTTTTCATATATGGCCTATACT
This sequence comes from Mustela lutreola, assembly GCF_030435805.1. Taxonomy (NCBI): domain Eukaryota; kingdom Metazoa; phylum Chordata; class Mammalia; order Carnivora; family Mustelidae; genus Mustela; species Mustela lutreola. The sequence continues at coordinate 57,016,941 of NC_081299.1, forward strand.
ATGTTGAGGTATGGTCCCTCCATAAACCTACTTTGTTGAGGATTTTTATCATGAAGGGTATTGTACTTTGTCAAATGCATTTTTTGTATCCTTTGAAATGATTACATGTTTTTTATACTTTTTATTTTTGGTGTGATTGACTAATACATTTTTAAAATTGAAAATTCACTTTTACATAACAATATGTAAAATTCTAATTCACTGATTATCTTTAGAGACACAAGAAGTATTGTCTTGATTTACATATTTGTTAAACGCAGGCCTTGAAATTTTCTGCCTTACCAACTGGCTGCTGAATGTTAACTTTATAAAGACAAAAATCATGTCTATTTATTTGTTTTAAATAACATAAGAACAAGGTTTACTGGATGATTTTGTTTATTTTTGTTTTTCAAATAAGATTTAAATCATTATGCCTATTCTCATGTTTAATCCCAGGGAGATTCAAAGATGAAATTGACATCTTCTTGAGAAAATCTGTAATTTTTTAAAAAGATTTTATTTATTTATTTGACAGAGAGAGCACAAGCAGGGAAAATGGCATACAGACTGAAAGAGAGAAGCAGGTTCCCCATTGAGCTGGAAGCCTAATGCAGGGCTCCATTTCAGGACCCTGAGATCATGACTGGGGCCTAAGGCACCTGCTTAAACCAAATGAGCCACCTAGGCTCCCTTTGAGAAGATCTTTAAATTAATCAGCCACACAAAACATCATTGTCAGTCAGTGTCTGGATATAATTTGTCCCTGGATTCTTCTTTGCACTAGCAATGGCCACATAGGACCTAAAGTACAATTAGAGAATGTTCAATCTAAAGGAACATGGGAAATTTTGTTTGCTATTAGAAGTCATAATATTCAATCCAAATCTAGCTTAGAGAAAGAGATTTCACTAAGTTCTGGGTTTCAGAGTTACATTCTTCTCCAGTGTCTCTCAAATTTTTGTTACTCCTATTACATCACTAGAACAGGAGGGAAAAAAAAAAAACATTTATATTCTTTATCTTTTATCTGAAATTACATGGTCCACTTTCTATATCCTAACACCAAGTTCGTCCATATGCCTTTGAAGATTTCAAATATTACAAAATGAGAAAACTTTGTCCTCAAAGAATTAGAAAATATTTTAGGCCAGAAACATGTGATAAATAGGAGCAGTCTTTTAAAACTATTCGTTAACACAACAGGAAAAATGAGGTGACTAATCATTTATGGTTACTACACATTGAGGATATAATGCCACTTCTTGGTTATAAACATGATTATTTCTTGCCTATCTGCTTCATATTATTGGGAAAAGGCACCCAAAACCTGTAAGTAAGACAAAAGAATACATATCTTTTCAATATCTTAAAGAAACATTGCTTAACATAGTAATCTAACAGTTAATTTTTTTAGGAGACTATATGATTATTTTCCATTGTTATTTATTATTTATTAAGAGTTTAGACTGTGAAGATACATGTGAACTTGGAGGTTTTTATATTGTAGACACATGAATAATTTCTTTTGTAAAAACGTCAACCCTAGAGATGAATTATATAATATTTACCAGGTTTTTAAAAATCTAACCTAGTAATCTTCTCTAAAGTTTCTTTATCAAAATGCCCTATAACTATCCAAATCTTAAAATATCCTTTGAGCTACTATGACTGCCTTACTGATCCTTAATCAATTACTGAGTGAAATAAATTTTGGAAACAAGTTCATTCTATATGTGTATGAAGGTCATGATTGTACCACTTGGAAATTATTATTTGTTAGTATATCTCAAATCTTCTTGGATTCTAGATTTGTTTTGCAAATAATCTTAAGCCTCCATGGCAGGTGCTTCTAAAAATTGAACTCATTAATTTTCTATAGTTGGTGCAATGGAAAGGATTTCCTTTATGTGGGTGTACTTTGTTTTAGTTTAGTTAGACACTAATTTGTCTGATTTTCTGGGCTTCCCAGTAGAGCGACCATCAACTCAGAGTAGGATGGAGGTATTCAGTATTCTATCCTTCAAGTTTCTTCCATGTGGTCTAAGAAATAAATTGACATGAAATGAATTAACAGGAGGAAAAATAAATATGTGTGCACAAATGCTCAGTAATGCAATTGAGACCTAAAGTAATAATCAAGGCAGACAGCTTTTATACTTTTTAGACAAAGACACAATAAACCTATGAGGAGTTGATAGAACAAAGAAAACTTGACTTTGGGAGCTTTGATTAGTAATGAATTTTAAATAGAATTTGGGTTAGGGTAATAAATTTGTAAAAAGTAACAAGGTTTGTTTATATAGCCTTCTTGGCTATGAATTCCCTTCTCTGGTGATAAGGATGTCTCATTACTTCCTGGTATAAAGAAGGTACATTTCATATGGTAGATATATTTCCTGCTTCCTGAAGACATAGTGGGGGTGCGGGGGTCAGAGTGTTTCTCTTGCTCTGGCTGTTTCTTAAGTATCTTTTGATTCAAAATAATCAATATTTCCAAAGTAACATTCTTGTGGTGGCCTACCCGTGGCCCCTTTAGGGTAAGTATCTGACATAGTCTTCACAGGTACAAATTGACAGACACAGATCACAAGGAGGCAGAGAGAGAGGAGGAAGCAGGCTCCCCGCTGAGCAGAGAGCCCGATGTGGGGCTCGATCCCAGGACCCTGAGATCATGACCTGAGCTGAAGGCAGAGGCTTTAACCCACTGAGCCACCCAGGCGCCCCTACAAATTGGATGATAATGTGGTTTCTAGGCTGTCTCTGTCATCTTCTGCCAGACTGATCCTGAACACTGTTTGGAATACAGTTTTGTTAACATTTCTTGCCTAAGCAGGTCCTTTGATTTTATTTTCTGGGCCCTTAGCTCTCACTGCACAAATACCTGGCTGTTGCTGCTAGCCAATTAACTGGGGTGCTAAAAGAAACCCAAAACATCATAACACAGTTGTTAGATTCTATTGCATTTTATAAATAGAAAATATTCAATAGAAACAAAACCATTCAAGTAAATAAACAGCAGGTGAATACAGGCTTCTTGTGTGAAAATGGTTTTAGAAATAAGCAGGTGCCTTTATTTTTTATTTTCAAGATCAAAAAGTTTGAGAGTAGACATCAAAGGGCCAACATCATCATTGCAAAGGTTCCCATGGGTCAGAGAAAACAGACTGCAAACATAATGCTGTGGGCACTTGATATGGCTACTATGTGGACTTCAAAGAGCAGAGGGTCTGATGGAAGCTAAAGTTGTTCTATTTGCAAGTTCTAAAAATTGTTTCTCAACCTGCATATTAAAAGCTGTGACAAACTTTGCAAAATCCAGAGGAATAATATAAACAGAATAGAAATACATCCTTTCCTGTGTGATCCAGATTGTTTTTATCTTTGCATCACAAAATAGAAGCAGTTAATTGTAGACATTTCTTGGAATTTTTCTTTTCCAGGAAAAATTTTTATTATTCTTATTTTTATTCCAATACTGTGCTATAACCATTTACCTTAACACATAGCTAGCTTGACACAAAATGCCTGAATAAAACATTTGACTTACTGGGCTAGTTAATTCTATAAAATCACCTGCAAATCTGGTGAAGCAAGCAGACTGAGTTTTGGAAGGAAGATTGTGAGACATTTTTACTTTTTGTCTGTTTAAAAAAAATATAGAATCACTGTGATTTAGGGACCAAAGATATTAACTGTATGTGACATCAAAACAACAAATTGAAATTGTTATATTTCATTTTTAATCAATCAAACCAATGTTTTAAAGACCAAAGAATTGCTTGGCTCCGTTGAACTTTGTTTTTCCAAAATGGAATCGAATCATTTTATGTGTAGTATATATCTAAAAAATATGATAGAATTCCTGAGCTTATTCAAGAAATCTGACTTTATGCATGCAGACATCTCTGAGGGAACTCAGCAGGAAATCCAGCATCTGCTACAGAGACTAGAGAAATCCCTTGGTTCCCAAACTGCCTCTGTCTTAATTTCCTGTCCTCCTTTTTGCTAGCTTATTTAACCTGCAATTTTATAATTAAAGTACAATGTTTTCAGCTCACTGAAAATAACTTTATTCAACCTCTTTTCTCCTGATGTGGGTCCCAGAACCCTGGTAGATTTGCAAAATGTTATAGGAATGTATCTCTCTCTTTTTTCATTGAGCTTCTGCATTCTTTCCTGAGTTTTACAGATCGAATGCCTCACTTTATAAGCACGAAAGTGAAAAGGATGTGACTACTGGTATGATGTTTGCATCAAATGGCCTGAGACTGATTCCTTGGATTTAGAAAGAGAACACCAGTGAAAGTGTTTTGTGTGGCATTCTTATTAACCCTATACAATGTCAAACCCGACAAAGAGGTAGCCATAGACTTCTTTTTTTTTTAAAATTTATAAAATATACACTAGTATGAAGTCCAAATTCTAGCTTTAGTGTGACTTTACACATCTTAATTCTTACTCATTAAGTGTTAAGCTGTATTATACAAGATTCTTTCAGATACAAATAATGGAAATGCAATTCAAAGTAACTGAGCAAAAAGAAAAAGGAAAGGAAATGATGATATGCAGTCTACTCTTTTTAATCCCTGGGATCCTTATATAATAATATTTCCTTTTTCCGTTAGGTAAAAGTGGGTATCAGAAACTGTACAGATCATTGAGATGATGGTTCCTAACTCTGTTTCTTTCACAGGTAGGGTCTGTTTTTGTGGTAGCTCACAATAGTTTCAAACTTATATCATCCCAACTTAGCAACAGCAGTGACAGAGTGCTTTTGTCTTTTTTTTTTTTTTTTTTTTTTAAACAATTCTAGCAAGCGTCCTGTACCTAACTGTCAGGGTCAAAGTGTGGATTCTGGGTCCAGCTATTTTATCAATAACCGTGGTTGGAAAGTTTTCTGCTTTGCTTGGGCCTATGTCCACCTTAGAGCTGGTAGGTAGTATTAGAACTAGCTATACCATTATCACTTGAATTGGGAGAATGGGGGAAAGGTGTATTCAAACAAAATTTTGTATTCAATTAATAAAAGGAAGCACAAGAAGACTGGCTGCAAAAGCAACAAACATGAAACATTAAGTTAAGCTTGTGGATGACACATGCACATGTACACATACACAAAAATCTTGTCTCAAACCTACAATTTAAATAATGCTCTAAGTAGTATATTGCATCTCCTTCTTTAACTAAAAATGGCCTCCCTCTCTCCACAAGGAGATAACCAAAATCCCATGCAGTTGTTGCATCTGATTGCCAATTCACCACCCCTGAATGATGTACCTTACTCCTATAAGGTTCTCGTGCTGGGTCTCATATTCCAGAACTCCATGACTAATAGATAAATAAAGTTAAGCAACCATTAACATAATCTATAAACTCCAAAGAATATCTGCCATAAAAGAAGCCTATTTGAAAAGAAGGAAAAAAAGTTTAGAGTAGTATTCAAGGATGTACCAGGGCTGGTTTGTGAGCGTTTGAGAGTCAGAGATTTGTCCTACCAGTCAAATGATTGAAGGTCTCTGTTTTTTTTTTTTCCTTAATTACAGTATAGTTAACGTGCAGTGTTAGTTTCTTGTGTACAACATAGTAATTCAACAATTGTATACACTGCTCAGTGCTCATCAAGATAAGTGTACTTTTAATCCCCTTTCCCTATTTCGCCCATCCCCCACCCACCTCCTCACTGGTAATCATCTATGTATTCTCTTTGTTAAGAGTCTGGTTTTGGGTTTGTCTCCCCCCACACACTTTGTTCATTTGTTTTGTTTCTTGAATTCCACAGCTGAGTGAAATCATGTGGTATTCATCTTTCTTTGACTGATTTATTTTACTTAGCATTATCACACTCTCTAGCTCTATCCATGTCATTGTGAATGGCAAGATTTCTTTCTTTTTTTTCTTTTTTCTTTTTTCTTTTTTTTTAGTGGCTCAATAGTATTCCATTGATGGTCTATATTTTCTGTGTTGGAGGAGGAAAAATCTCCCTTTGAAGTTAGGTGGAAGAGCAGGTCTTCAGTCCTCAATGGTGAACTAATTCGCTTTGCACTGAAATGATCTTCCCATTTAGAAGAGTTGGGGGTCACTGAAAAAATATTTTAAAATAAAATATATTTTTAGTTATCAGAGGGCCACCAAGACACAAGTCTTGGGAGACTGAGATCTCAGAGGAAAAGAAAGTCCAGCCGGTGATCCCAACAGTCCGATATGCTTTCCCCACCAGACATTGGCTGATTCCTTGTCAGCCGCTGAGAGTCAAAGAAAGTAGAACTGTGAAGATGAGCAGGGATTTCAGCAGTCTCACATGCTGGAGGAAGAAACATTGATGAGAACTTTTGTTTCCTAGAGAATTAAGAAACTTGAAGGATGGATCTTAAAATTGCCTTTAGTAATTAAACTTGCTACAAAACTATTGATATCATTTTGCAATGATTTTCTTTTTCATTTGCAACACTTACATTGTATTGGCTTTAAGTTTCTTTTCTCTTGTTTTTGAAATTGGATTTTGTGGATTATAAATTGCTTATCATTGTTGAGGTCTCTAAAAGGGCTAAGAGCTGCAGCAACTTTAGTGTGTATTACGAATGTGTGTGTGAGTGTGTGCATGCATGTGTGTACATGACTCTTAAAAGATTTTGCTACATAATATTTGAAATATTTGAAAACATTTCCATTTGCTCCATTCTATATTTCCTGATAGTGAAACAAAGGGGTTAAGAGTAAGATATAGAGCAAATACCATGGTGGGATCCCCTTTACTTAATGTTAAGAACAGCACTTATCAGCTGGTGAGAACTACATAAATGCTTATTTTCACCTTCGTCATCATCATCTTCTCCTCAAATGTAGGGCCTTCTTTGAAGAAGCCAGAAAATAGATTTTTTTTTTTTTTTGAGGTTAGCCACTTTATTTCATGCTCTTATAAATTCCTTTCCCAGGAGCTTCTTTGGTGTGTTTTTTAATATGCTTGCCAATTAGTTCTGGCCATAGTCCTTTTAGATAGTAGACATGGGAAATTGATTATGATGTGAGAAGAAGAACATAGTGAAAGATTTGTCTATCAAAATTACTGTGTGTTATTTTTCATTGAGGTGTTTTGCCCATTAGTGATCAAGAATTCTTGATTCTCTTTTTTCTATTCCACAACACTCATAGTTTGTCATAACTGTGTTCAAGGTGGCAGAACTGCTTCTGAGCTGTGAGCTGTTCTGGCTACAACTTTCAGGGACACTAATCAGCTCAGGTCCATCCAACAGACTGGCAGAGACCCAGAAAGGTTGAAATAGTGTACTCAGCAGATAACAGCTCATGAATTCTTCTGAAATATGAAGCTAACACAATTCTGAAATAGGTAGACAGCTATGCTGGCGGATGCAATGCTAATATTTTGATGTTACCACATGATTTTGAGATTTTTTTTAACTCACTAATGTTGAGTGTCATTAAAGTCAAAACCACTTCTATAATTGTGATGATTCAGTGAATTTTTTTTTTCCTGATTTGAATCACAAAATCTCTTTCCAACTCAAAATGATGACTGATTGATTGTATACTCTTATCCCATGGAATGTCAATGACATAAAAATCCAAATATACTCTCATCCTTTTATACTTTACAACATTTAATCCTGATTATGTCAAGCTCCTAGACATCTACATTTGAAGTGAAGAGCTAGAAAAAATTTAAAACCAATGGGTTATAGACAAGAATTTTTCCTTCATTTCAGTTTAGAATTTCAGGTGTCATTCTCTTAATCAATTTAGAAGTACTTTTCCATATCCATAAGTGACTAATAACTACTAAAGTAGGTTAATGCTGATTTTGGTGAATTGCAATGATAAAGGAAAGAATATTTGACTCTCAAAATTTAAAAATTACTGTATCATACATTTCATAAATATATCTATTTGGATGTGGTTATTGAGTGAGTTGAATCAAATTTCTCAGTACTAATGATGCAGGCTTTTAAAATGAGTGAATGAAATATAGCAAAAATAATTTCATTTTAAGTGTTGACACAGACACAACATATTGTGTTATAACTACATACAACTACATACCACCTGTTATTTATAAAATACACACAATGCAATGTGTACTGCAGCACATTATATACACTTGTCTTTATAGCAGGGACCATGCAGTTCATTTTGTTCTTTCAATTGCCTGGTCGAGAGCCTTAATAATTTAGAAAGTATTTGGTAAATGATTCTGAGAAAACATGAATCAATAAATATAAAGGACTTTTACAATATTCATATTTTTAGTAGATGAAGTTTCAGGTAATGAAATGAACATCGGTATTTTCAGCACACAAATAATCCATATAATAATTTACATAAAACTGTGTTATCCTTTATTATGAATAATAAAATCACAGTTAAATTCATAAAGTGGCTAATGTCCAATGATATTCATCCATTTCAAAATTTAGGCCTATGATGCTTTTCAAATGAATTATTTACTTTAAAATTTCTGTCATCTTTGGAACTGTTAAACCATCTGGATTATGTTTGTTGAATTTGTCAAGGGGAAAACATGTTTATATTTACTTTTATTTCCATTTTGAATATTATATTTTCAAAATTAATATCCTTATTGTTTTAAAAGTATATTATTGAAGGATAATCAACATATTAGAATTTTTAGGAATATGATATAGTGATGTGACAATTCAGGACGTTATGCAGAGCTCACGATGATAAGTATATATGCCATCTGTCACCATATAATGATCTTACAATATTATTGACTATATTCTCTATGCTGTACATTTTATCTCTTTTTTTTTTTTTTTTTGTAAATTGGAGGTTAAGTAGCATGTCCATGGTCACACAGCCAGTAAGAGACAGAAATGGTTCACAAAGCTAAATGCATTTTCTCCTGAGACCATATCAATAACCACTATGTTACACTGCCTCTAAAACACCCATCATGGTATGAATAACTAGTTTATCTATTGATTGTTATAGACACTTGGTATTCTTCAGCATTCTTCAAATTATATCAAGAACCTTTCTCCAATTTTTGTAAAGTTCTTGCAGAATTTTTTTAGGTTAAATAAAATATTTTCAGGTGGAAGTAATGGCCACCTGTGGCCCATAGTAGGAACATAGACTGGTTTCATACACAGTGTTTAAGATATGGAAAACTGCACATCTCTCTTCTGGTACAATGGAATATTAAATATGATATTTGAAGAATGGAAAAAATATGGTCTGACTGAGAGCTCAGCAAAGGAATTGCTATTCTTCCTGTTAAAACTGATTAAATATGCTAATTCCTGGTACCAAGCAGAGCCTGTTAGAGGTATCTCATATGAAATCTCTGGGTTTACAAAGGGCATAGAAAGCTTAAAAATTATTTCTGGAAAGTAAATTAGCTGTTCTGTACTATTTTACATATTAGCCTAAACTGAAAAAGTAGTGAGATTGCTCTATTCTTTCCTACTGCCTAAGACTTTGACTTATTATCTTTATTCTTTTAAATAATCTATTTTTTTGCTATCTAGAAGTCTCAGCCGATAAATTAAACAGTGCAATATTAAGGACTTTGGAATTGCAAGTCTTGACACCATCAGTTAAGAACAATCCAAGAAATAAGAATATTAACACTATTGTACATTGACTATTGTATAGTCAGTCTTTGAGGTAGATGGCTTTATTATCCCCATTTTACAGATAAGGAAATGAGGGCACGGAGAGAGCATGTAAACTACTTCAGAACACACAGTTGGTAGGGGGCAAATTATAAACTTGATTCCAGAGCCCTTGCTTATAATCACTATTACCTGATTATATAGCTTGCAGGTAATAATCACTATCTGTACAGAGTTTCTGTAAAAATTAATAGAAAGTAGCACAATGTTAGGAACATGATGTACAATTAACAAATGATTGCATTGTTGATGATGTTATAGTTATCATCCCATTAAAAATATATCTTCTATTTGTGTGAAATATTAAATATATCTAAGTAATACATGTATTTTACATAACAAAATAAACACCTGCCTACCACCTAATTTAAGAAATAAAACATGACCACTGCCTTTGACAACACTACACAATTATGTCCCTCTCCCTGCCACTGCCCAAGAATTATCTTACTCTGAATTTTTGGTTTATTTCTCTGTCTGTCTCTCTCTCCCTCTTTTTCTCTCGTTGCATTTGAAAAAATGTTTTCGTTTATTCAGTATCTGAGTTTTTGTCACAGAATATCCTCTTAGTTATCTAATAGTAATGATTTGTGAATAAAAACTCCCTTATTCTCTCTTTAAAAATTTTTGTATTTAAATTCAATTTAATTAACATATTCTCTATTATGAATTTCAGAGGTAGAATTTAGTGATTCATCAGTTGCATACTACACCCAGTGCTCATTACCTGAAATGTCCTCCTTAATGTCCATCACCCAATTACCCCATCCACTCACCCACCTCTCCTACAGCTGTCCTTAGTTTGTTTCCTAACGCTAAGAGTCTCTTATGGTTTGCCTCCCTTTCCTTTTTTGTCTTATTTTTCCTTCCCTTCTGCTATGTTCATCTGTTTTATAAAATTAAATTCCACTGTCTTATTTCACTTAGCATAATACTCTCTCGTTTCATCCATGTCATTGCAAATGGCAAGATTTCATTCTTTGGGATGGCTGGGTAATATTCCCTTGTATATATACACCACATCTTCTTTATCCATACATCTGTGGATAAACATCTGGTCTCTTTCCATAATTTGGCTATTGTGGACATTGCTGCTGTAAACATTGGGGTACAGGTACCCCTTCAGATCACAACATTTGTATCTTTCGGGGTAAATATCTAGTAGTGCAATTGCTGGGTTGTAGGGTAATTCTATTTTTAATTTTGAGGAATCTCCATACTGTTTTTCAGAGTGGCTGCACCAGTTTTTATTCTCATCAATAGTGTAAAGGGGTTCCTCTTTCTCCACATCCTTGCCAACATCTGCTGTTTCCTGAGTTGTAAATTTTAGCCATTCTGACAGGTATGACGTGGTATCTCATTGTGGTGTTGATTTGTATTTCCCTGATGCCCAGTGATTTGGAACATTTTGTCATGGGTCTGTTGACCATTTGTATGTCTTTTTTGAGAAATGCCTGTTTGTGTCTTCTGACCATTTCTTAATTGGATTTTTTGCTTTTTAGGTGTTGAGTTGGTAAGTTCTTTAGAGATTTGGGACATTAGCTCTTTATCTGATAAGATATTTGCAAATATCTTCTGCCATTTGTAGGTTGCCTTTTAGTTTTGTTGACTGTTTCCCTGGGCAAAAGCTCTTTATCTTGATGAAATCCCAATAGTTCATTTTTGCTTTAATTTCTCTTGCCTTTGGAAATATATCTAGTAGGAAATTTCTGTGGCCTAGGTCAAGGAGGTTACTGCTTGTGTTCTCCTTTAGCATTTTGATGGATTCCTATCTCACATCTAGGTCTTTCACCCATTTTGAGTTTATTTTTGTGTATGGTTTAACAAAGTGATCCAGTTTCATTCTTCTACATGTGGCTATCCAACTTTCCCAAAACGATTTGTTGATGTACTGTCCTTTTCCCATTGGATATTCTTTCCTGCTTTGTCAAAAGGTAATTGACAATAGGACTGAGGGTCCATTTCTGGGTTCTATTCTGTCTGCTTTTGTGTGTCTGATTTTGTGCCAATACCATACTATCTTGATGTTTACAACTTTGTAATATAGTTTAAAGCCTGGAATTGTGATGCCTCCAGCTTTGATTTTCTTTTTCAACATTCCTTTGGCTATTCGGGGTCTTTTCTGATTCCATACAACATGATACTCTACATAGAAAATCCAAAAGACTCCACACAAAAATTTCTAGAACTGACAGGAATTCAGCAAAAGTGCACGATATGAAATCAATGCACAGAAGTCAGTGGCATATCGATATACTAACAATGAGGCAAAAGAAAGAAAAGTCAAGGAATCAATCTCATTTACGATTGCACCAAAAACCATAAGATACCTAAGAATAAGCCTACCAAAGTGATAAAGGGGCTGTACTCTGAATATCATCAGCATTTTTCATAGGGCTGGGACAAACAATCCTAAAATTTGTATGGATCCCTTTTGGGGCTTTTTTTTTTTTTTTTTTTTTTGAGAGAGAGAGAGCAAGAGATAGTGCAGGAGCAGGGGTCTGTGGTGGGGGTTGGGGGGGGCAGGACAGAGGGAGATGAAGAGAATCTTAAACAGTCTTCACTGCCAGTACTGAGCAAGGCAGGGCTCAATCCCGAGATCATGATCTGAGCTGAAATTGAGTCAGATGCTTAACTGACTGAGCCAGCCAGGCATTTCCCTTATCCCTTTTTACCTCCAAATTTCTTGAATGGTTATTCTCTATCATTAGTTCTTTTTCTTTAGGTAATTTCATTCATCAATGAATGGTCCCAATTTTTGCTGGAGCACAAGGGCTGTTAGAGAAAAACAAGATGCAAAAATTCTGGGTGTAATGCTAACATTCAAATATAGCGTCCACAAGGGCATTTGCTATTGGTGCTGGAAAAATGCTAATGTTACCTGATGATGTGGCCTTGTCAGAGATTCAGAGATGCCTTTAGGTAGTAGTGATATTTGGACCCAGGCGCATAGGTACCACAAGGCCCTTTCAGTGAGAACCAGTATTCTAATCAGGCACTGGAGTTTTTGGAAATGGTTTGATTTTGGAAGCTGAGCTCTCACAGGAGCTTAGGTAAGCATGGCAAGGAAGAATTTCTTTTTCTACATGATGTGGAGACCAGTTGCACATCTGTGACCCACTGAAGACTGCAAAGATAATATGATGAATTCCAAATGCATATGCCAATGGAAATGTGGGCTCTATAATATTACCAGATTTTTTATTTCTAAATGGTCTAGATTTTCTTAGCATTTCCCTGCCCTAAACTAAGCTCGAATGTTACCAGATTGTGATGCCAAGTAGAACTGATGAAGAAAGCAATGCATCTTTTTGTTTGCAAGTCTTCACTTTTTGTTCCTCAATCCTTTGCAAATATGCTTTTAGCTATATCACACTACCAAATTCTGCCCAACTGTCTAAGTTGCTCAGCTCCCTTACTTCTTTCGAGTATTTGAGAACTCCAATCACTATTTTTTCTAAATCTTTTTGTTTTTCTTCCTTAACATGTATATGTCCAACTTCTGTTATCCCTCTGTATCTTCTTTGTTTCATTTGCTGTTTGCCATTCAACTATCTTTCCATTAAATGTAATTTATGATGGATCTATCTTCATATTTCTCTCCTTCTAGTTTCTACATCTTCCCCCTTTGACTAGCTACCATTCCTATAGTTTCAAACTATTGTCTAATCTCTTTTAAATTTTTGTTCTACATTTTCACCTTGTCATAGGTAGCTCTACATGAATATACTATATTAATTCCATCTCAATATATCTAAAACTGGTCCTATTATCTGCCCCTCCAAAACTTGTGCTCTCTTACATGTTTCCTGTCTTCATTAATGGCGTCTACATAATCCCCAATACCTAGACTCAAGATATTAGTGTAGCAGTTCTCAAAGAAGAGGAACTCTCTGGAGGGGGCATTTGGGATATTTGTGGAGCCTTTTGGTTTGTGGTTGATATAAGGATTGAAGTTTGCTAGTACTACTTAGTGTGTAGGGGCTAGAGATGCTAGATAGCCTGCAGATTAGGCTATCATTTCCCAAAATTGTCTGACCTCTTGAGTGAATTCTTAATGTCCTACCAGAAATTCAGATAAGTAAAAAATGTTTAAAAAAAATTCTTACAGCTTAGAATTCAACTCTGTTTTACATTAAACAGGAAGAATTTTTGGCAGTTTTAATATATATTGAATTTCCAGAAATTCATACACTATGTAAATTGTCCTCTTTCCTAAACACTGCCAAAAGTTTTTCACCATTATGGAAAATTATGTCACTGTTAGCAACACAGCTCATAGTGTTTGAGTCACCAATACACAACCATCCCATATATCTTCACTTATAGTGTTAGCAGTTGAAGTGATTATTCATATGGCTGTGAACATCTGAAGAGTAACTGCATTCATTCATTCATTCATTCATTCAAGACATTACAACTTTATTATACCTTCCCAAGGTAGTGCTGTGGTTTACATATTGAAGTACATTTGTTAAAATTATTTTTCTTTAATCTCTCTTTTATATGTTATAACTAAATCATTACACTGGTTTTGTTTAATGAATGGGTGCACATAGTTTTTAAGTATCTAGAAATTTTGTTTCATCATAAACAAGGGGGGATTACTAGTAATATTTTTACATATGGGGAGTTTGGGGTCTGAGAATTGAGAACTGTTGGCATAAAATCTCTAAATTTTTCCTTTTCTTCATCTACCAACATGCAAATATTTACCAAATTCTATAAATTTTACTTTCATGATTATTCTATCATGTTTTTCAATAACTACTGCCTGTATCTCAATTTCCATGTTCTTGATCTGAATGCTCAGAGTCTTTCCTTGAAAGGTGAGGTTCTTAAAAATATAGACATTGGTATTATGGAAGGCACGTATTGCATGGAGCAATGGGTGTGGTGCATAAACAATGATTTCTGGAACACTGAAAAGAAATAAAATAAAATAAAATGAAAAAAATACAGGCATTGGAATTATATTGACTTAGATTCACATTCTATCTTTTTACTTATTTATTCTATCTTTTTCCTAAAAGATTATATTTATATATTTGACACAGAGAGAGAGAGTGCACAAGCAGGGGAGCAACAGGCAGGGAGAGAGAGAGAGGGAGAAGCAGGCTTCCCATTGAAGAAGGATCCTGATGTGGGGCTCAATCCCAGGACTCTGGGATCATGATCTGAGCCAAAGGGAGACACTTAGCTGACTGAGCCACCCAGGCATCCCTATTGGTTGTATCTTATAGTTTTATATTTAAGAAAGACTAAAAATTCTTACCTAGGAATAACACTATTGTTACAAATCAATATACAATAAGTCTAATGCATAATAATATCCACTTATGTTAGTTTACACTTTCAGTTTGATTATATATTATAAAAAAACACACACAAACATACATGTAGTATGGTCATAACATTATTCTATAAAATAATCTTGATTGCAGTATTGAGTATTGTTATCAGACCATGTGAAATGATGTTAAGCTTAAAAAAGATGATTCACACAATTACAATGTTTCTTTCGGTATACCTACTGAAGGCCCTGGTGTGTGTTCACCCACAGAACAAGTAATTGAAACTTCTTTAGTAACGGGTATTATATGACCTCAGGAGATAAATTCTCATTACTTCCTCAAACATATTACAGATACATTTGATGCTGGTTATGAACAAAATTTTCTTCATTCATCTAAGCTGCCATTTCTACTGAATGTCAGGAACTTACTTATTTTCAGCTTACATTTTTTATGAACTGTATTTCCATTCAATTTCTGTTCACTTGAACTGGAAATTTGAAGTACTTATCAGGAAGTAGGACTTTTCTTGCCTCTTTATAAAGGAAATATTTCTGAAAATTAATGTGTACCTAAGTTAACAGCAGTAATTTCAATGCCTGCATGGACGCTACACAAAAGAATAGGGGATGAAAGTCATTTTTATTATTATCATTATTTGGAAAGCCCATTTCAGAAGATTGCTTATTTCCTCCAGTTTGGACTTGTTTATTTAAATATTCATCTGTAAAATAAGTTTCAGAAGGTTAATTTAAAACTGCAGCTCTTGCCAGTTTTCTGAGATGGCGTTCTTAAACGTTCTGGGATTAATTTATTTATGTCAGGAATATTCCCAAAAAGGGATCAGAAAGAACTACAGGAAAAAGGGGGTGGCTAAATTTGGGGGAATTAAGGACTGTGGGAAAACTTGTTTTCCACTAATTTTAATGAACTGGATGTACCTACAGAAAATACAGACAGCAAGCCCACAGTATTTTGAGCCATAAATGTGTGAGGTGGTGGGGTACAATTTGTAATCAGACAGGGAAATACCATTCTAGAGAAACAGATTCTACATACAATTCTGGAAAATAGGAATAAAATTATTGGGTGGATTTAAAAGCAAGATGTGGGAAGGGGATAGGAGCATGCAGATATAAAAAGGGACAATATTAGGTTGAGATAGATTTTGAAAAATAAAAAGAAGAAAGGAAGGCAGTTTTAGTGAAGAATAAATGAATCAAAGTATAGATGTTTTGATGGAAACACTGTAAGATAAGATATAATCAAAACCCAGGATGGATATGCCAAATTTAAGAAAACTCACTGGCTTCTTTAGTGTAATTATCAAACGGAACTTGTAGTCTATAGATAACTTCATGTTTGAGCCATCTGTTTTTATAAAATATGAATCCATGGTCACATGTTGAGCAATTAAATTGTTTTTCTTCTATTGTTAATAACAAAAAGTAATCAAATTTGAAATAATTTGGATTTTCCAACTATGTTATTTTAGAAGCTAGGATATCATTCTTTGAGTGTACTGTTACCCTTGACTTTCAGTGAATCAATTTAAAATGTTTCGGTAAGTTAAATATAAATGATCATGGAACTTTTACTTCTAGCTATAACAGGAAATTTTTGAGTAAGTAGACTGAAATTGCCATCTTGATGTAAACAACTGTAACACTGAACAAAATATGTGAGGCAATTGATTTCAGGCAGTGTAAAATAGGCAGTACAGGACTGGGTTCTTAAAGTAAGATAAAACTTGAGGTAAGGGAGCCCTCTGTTCACCAAAGCTGTCTACCTGGGGGCATTCTCCTGAGAGTGGGCCCTGGAGATGGGCCCAAAGTAAAGCACAGGGGGAGGCAGAGACCTGACCTTGAGGCTTCTTAAATATTTCTAACATGCATGGCAGAGAACCAAACAAAGGTAGCTGTGGAGAGAAGAAGCCCCAGAAGTCAGAAGAGAATGGCATATCACTTATTGACAAGGATTATGCTGCAAGATTTCCAATGCCTGGCAGAGAGTAAGTGCTGTGGGTCCAAGAGTTGGGGGCTGAATGAGATACCTGAAGTATTACATTGTTGGGAGATGCAGCAGTTCGAGACTAGACAGCAAGGGCAGGCACCTCAGAGATTCAGTAAGTAGGGAGGAGTAAGAACCCAACCATAGCATAATGGCCGATGTCATAGGACTAAAATACAGAACTGAAATAAGTAATCCCCCTAAAAAAAAAAAAAATAGTAAAACTAAGCTCAATGGGATCAGAAGTATCTGCCAACAATTTAATTATCTGCTAGAACAAAACTCCCTATCCATTAAAGGAAGACATCATAATTTAGACTCTCTACAACATATTATCTACCAAATCACCCCCAGAAGAATTCTGTAGTAGTGAAAATATTCCTAAAATAAGAGTAATATAAAGACATTTTTAGATAAACAAAAGCCGAGGGACCTAGCTTGCAGTGTTGGACTCAGCAAACTAACACTGCACGAAATACCAAATGACATTTTTCTCAGGCTAACGAAAATGATACCATAGACAGTCCCCAACTTATGATGGTTTCATTTGTGATGATGCAAAAGTAATAACACATTGAAAATAAACTGTACTTTGAATTTTGAAGTTTGATCTTTTCCCAGTCAAGCAATATGCAGTATGATACACTCTTATGATGCTAGGCACTAGCAGCGAGATGCGGCTAATAGTCCACGACATAATCACAAGGGTAAATAACAGATATACTTACACGCATTCTGTTTTTCATGTTCAGTACAGTATTCAGTAAATAACATGAGATATTCAACATTTCATTATGAAATAGGCTTTGTGTTAGATGATTTTGTCAACTGTAGGCTAATGTAAGTGTTCTGACCACGTTTTGGTAGGCTAGGCTAAGCTATGATGTTTGGTAGGTTGTTGTATTAAATGTATTTTGACTTCAGGGTTTATTAGGGTATTCCCCATCATAAGTTGAGGAAAACCTCTAGATGGAAACTTGAATCTAAGAGCAGAGTATTAGTCCCTAGGGCTACTGTAACAAAGCACTACAAACTGAGTGGCTTAAGAAAGAGAAATTAATTGCTTCATGGATCTGGACCCTAGAAATCCAAGACCAAGCTGTCAGCCCATTGAGTCCTGTCAGCCCAAAGGAGAAACAAAAGAGGAAAAAACACAGAACAAAAAATGCATTTGGCTAGATGTTAGAATTAAACAATATAAAAATTATGTTAAATATATCTTCATTTAATTTATGAACTAAGCCTTTTAATTAAAAACCAGAGATTATCAAACTGAGTAAAATTTTGTAACCCAACTATATGTTATCTGTAAGAGATGTACTTTAAACATGGTCACAGATAGGTAAATGAATAGAAAATATACACCATGCAAAGAAAACAGGTATACACACACACACACACTTCTTGTCTCTCTCATATTATATATCTATATACAAACATATGTATATAATAATGTTATATGTAATAACATACTTCAAAATACATGAAGCAAAATAAAAGACAGAAATAGAGAAAAAAAATCTACAATCATGGTTGGATATTTTAACGCCACTCTCTCAGTAATTGACAGAACAATTATACTAAAATTAAGCAAGTGAATCTAATTAGTATAGAATACCTCACCCAACAACTACAGGATAAACATTCTTTTTAAGTGCACATGAAACATTTACCAAGATAAATTACCTGCTAGGCCATAAAATAAATATCTCTCATTAATATGAAAACACTAATTCTTGCAGAGGAGTTTTTTTGACCATAAGAGAATTAAATGAATTTGGTAATTAATCAATAAATGTATCTGGAATATCTGCAAAATCTTCATTTATTTGAAAAGTAAACAACACACTTCTACATGAGCCAAGGGTCAAAAAAGAAATGACAAAATTAGAATTAGAAATTAGAATATGTATCAAAATGAATGATAATGAAAATACAACACATCAAAATTGGTGATAGACAACTAAGGCAGTGGTTAGAGGGAAATTTATAGCTCTGATTGCTTATATTAGCGAAGAAGAAGGTTTAAATTCAGTATTATAATTTTCCAGCATAAGAGGCTAGAAAAATCCATGAAAATTTAAGTCAAAGTAAGTGGAAAGTGAAAAGGAAACTAAGAACAAAAAAATCAGTGATATATAGAACAGACATAATTAAGGAAAATAACAAAGGCAAAAGTTTATCCTTTGGTAAAAATCAATACAATATATAAAACCCTAGCTAGATCAATAAATAACAAAATAGAAGAAAATATAAATTACCAATGTCTAGAATAAAAAATGGATCATCTCTACAGATCCTGCAGATACTAAAAGAATAATAAGAAAATATTATGAACAACATAAAGCCAATTAATTTGATGATTTGATGAAATGAGCAAATTTCTTGAAGCACAGAATTTAAAAAAACTGATACAAGATGTTGAAATAGAAAATACAAATAACAAATATATGTGAAAAGAATTCATTATCCAAGCCTTCCCTAAATAATACTTCAGTCCCAGAAGATTTTCTTATGAAATTCTATTTAATGCTTAAGGAAGAAAAAATAACAATCTTCATAATCTATTTGAGAAAATAGAAGACCAGGGAATATTTCCCAGTTTACTTATAAGGCCAGCATATCTTCAATACTAAAACCTAGCAAAACATCATAAGGAAAGAAAAATACAAACTAGTATCCGTCATGAACACTGCTATAAACTTTCTTAGCACATACTAGCCATCCAAATCCAGAAATAAATGAAAAATACATCATGTACAAACCGGTTTCATTACAGTTATATAACTTTGGTTTAACACTTAAATATCAATAAATCTATTTTACCATGTTAACGAGATATACCGACCTAAAAGGACTATCTCAATAGTTGCCTGAAACATGGGAAAACCCAACAATAACTTGATAGGATTATAGAAAGGAATAAATGCTTACATATACATTTATATTGTCTCTTGTGTAATACAGAGTCTGAATATAGAAGTGCTTATTTAATGTCAGGATTTGTTACTAAACATTCTGAAGCAGTTTATTTTTCCTTTTTTTTAATTAAAGTATAATTAACATACAGTGTTATTTTCATTTCAGTTGTACAATGATTTAACAATTCTATACATTACTCAGTGCTCATCACAATAAGTGTACTCTTAATCCCCTTTATTTCACCTTATTATTGTTCTTATTTTATTATGACTTTCAGAACAAAATCTTTTATTTCATTAAGGACCAAGTTTCATAAGTATTGATGAGAAAATGAGTAGCAATTTATTTATTTTTTTAATTTTTTTTTGTAATTTTTAAAAAGATTTTATTTATTTATTTGACAGACAGAGATCACAAGTAGGCAGAGAGGCAGGCAGAGAGAGAGAGAGAGACGGAAGTAGGTTCCCTGCTGAGCAGAGAGCCCAATGCAGGGCTCAATCCCAGGACCCTGGGATCATGACCTAAGCCAAAGACAGAGGCTTTAACCCACTGAGCCACCCAGGTGCCCCTGTAATTTTTTAAAAAAGTTTTTATTTAATTATTTGAGAGAGAGAGAGCATGAGAGGAGAGAGGTCAGCAGGGGAAGCAGACTCCCTGCCTAGCAGGGAGCCTGATGTGGGACTCTATCCTGGGACTCCAGGATCATGACCTGAGCCTAAGGCAGTCGCTTAACCAACTGAGCCACCCAAGTACCCCAGAAATGAGTAACAATTTAATTCTGAGAGATATTTAAGGTAACTGCTCTGATTCATCGGTGATACCAGAGTTAGTGATCACCAGCTCATGGATGACCAGAAGAATCTGCAGTTCAATATCATCCACACAGTAGCCAATATTTTTACACTGGTTATTATATGCTGAGCCAGAAAGCATAGAGAATGTGCTTAGCTTAGTGCCTGGCAAATGATGTTAGCTGAATCTGAATTTGCCTCTAGAATCTATAAATGACTAACTACTTAGGAGAAATTAAGTAATGATAGAAAAAAAATAGTGAAGTAAAAAAGTCAAGTGGAATAGACTAATAAGAATTTGGAAAAAGGCATGATGAATATTATATCTGTCTTCTATTGTACACTTACCAAGCCACTTTCATAAGCATTATGAAAGCATCAGATCTGTATTTGTTAATACTAAACTAATTTTAAGCAGAATTTTTGAACGCCTTCCATATGCTAATAGGCATTGCAAATCTCCAAAAGATGACATAAAATTAATCATTTCCCATACCATTTCATCAAAACATCATTAACCTCCTATAAGATGATAATGATACAGAATACAGTTTAGAAAGTGTGGCACTGAAAAGTTGTGAGGTCATTGGGAGTATGGTCTATGTTCCAATCAATTCTATATCTCTAGAACCACACACAGAATCTGGCATTCTATAAATATTTCTTTAATTTTTTCCATTATTATTCTTGCTTTACAAATGAGAAGTAGATGTTCACAGACATGATTTGCCTATGTCAAGTAGTCAGTAACAGGGATGGGATTTAATTCTTACTTGTAGTCTTCTGCTGTGTGCACTCAAGTGGTCAGACTTCATGCTTGAAATAGACTGGAAAATTCATGGGGCAAAAATGGTATCAAATTGGTAGTTGGCAAATATATGATCTGGTAGTGCTACTCCTCTCCAGCAGGGTAATTTAGAGCAAATTATGTAATTTTTGGGGGCTTTATCTACTTCCTTTGCTATTAAGTAAAGGAACAATTAGATAATAACTTCTAAAACGCCCAATAACTCTAACTTGATCTGAATTTGAATGTATAACAGAATACAAATGGATGGAAAAGGTAAGAAATATAGTTTCAGGTATCTGGGGTGCAACTTGCCCTTCAAAGTTGGTATCCACTGGCAAGCTCACCCTAAACCTGAAGACTGTCATTGGTTATTTTATTTTATTAATATTGCTTTTCTTTTTAATCTGTTTACTTCCATTATTAATGCTAATAATAAAAATAATAACTGCTTGAGGTAAAAGAGGGCTTCCTTTTTTTTTTTTTTTTTTTTTTTTTTAATTTTTTATTTTTTATAAACATATATTTTTTATATACATATATTTTTATCCCCAGGTCTGTGAATCACCAGGTTTACACACTTCACAGCACTCACCAAATAAAAACTGTCTCCTCACTTATTTTCCCACCTATCCTTGGCTCATTATGAAGTAGAAAGTGATGGCAGATATATCTACTGTATCGAGATCCTTTGGGCAAATGGAAATTTGGCATAAGTTCCCCAGAAGGCAAAGTGCTGATTCAAGGTCTTACTGAATTCTACCCTTATGTTCCTTTTTCAAATTGCTTTTTCTATTTTCTCATTAATATTTTAAAATATTTTTCTTAGCATATGGACCTCTTCCAGATTTAGATTTCTAACCTTTTATTTTGCCTAGGATGATCACTGCAGACCTATATCATTTTATCGCACTTTATTTTATCTTGCTTCAAAAACATTTTGTTTCTCACAAATTGAAGATTTGTGGTATCTGTTTGCTGAGCAAATCTAGTAACACCATTTTTCCAATAGCATTTGCTTACCTTGTGTCTCTGTGTCACATTTTAGTAATTTTTGTAAGTCTCAATCTTTCTTATTATTATATTTGTTATGGTGATTTGAGATCAATGATCTTTAATGTTACTATTTAATTGTTTTGGGGTGTCACAAACTACACCCATATAAGAAAGCAAACCTAACTGATAAATGGTCTGTGTGTTCCAACTGCCTTACTGACCACCGTTCTCCCATGTGTCTTCTTCTCACGCCTCCCTATTCCCTTAAACACAACAATATTGAAATAAGGCCAATTAATAACCCTACAGTGTCCTTTAAGGGTTCAAGTGAAAAAAAAAATCACACATTTCTCACTTTAAATCAAATCTAGAAGTGGTTAAGCTTAGTGAGGAGGGCATGTCAAAAGCCAAGACAGGCTGAAAGCTAGGTCTCTTGCATCAAGTTAACTAAGTTGTGAATGCAAAGGAAAAGTTCTTGAAGGAAATTAAAAGTGTTACTCCAGTGAACGCATGAATGATAAGAAAGTGAAATAGCCTTATTGCAGAAATAGAGTAAATTTTGGTGGTATGGATGTAAGATCAAAGCAGCCACAGCATTTCCTTAGGCCAAAACGCAATCCAGAACAAAGACCTAACTCTCTTCAATTCTGTGAAGGCTCAGAGAGGTGAGGAAGCTGCAGAAGAGAAGTCTGAAGCCAGCAGAGATTGATATATGAGGTTTAAGGAAAGAAGCTTTTTTCATAACATAAAAGTACAAGGTGAAGCAACAAATGCTGATGTAGAACTGTAGCAAGTTATTCAGAAGACCTAGCTAAAAGAATTAATGAAAGTGGCTACACTGAACAACAGATTTTCAATGGAGTTGAAACAGCTTTCTTTTGGAAGTGGCCATCTATGGCTTTCACAGCTAGAGGGGAAAAATCAATTCCCAGCTTCAAAGGGCAGGGTGCCTCTCTTGTTAGGGGCTGATGCAGCTGGTTACTTTAAGTTGAAGTCATCATTTCATTAACCATTCTGAAAATCCTATTGCCCTTAGGAATTATAGTAAATCTCCTCTGCCAATTCTTTATGAATGGAGCAATAAAACCTAGATGATGGCACATATGTTTACAATGTGGTTTACCGAACATTTTAAGCCTGCTGTTGAGACCTACTGCTCAGAAAAAAAGATACATTTCAAAATATTAATGCTCATTAATAATGCACCTTTTACCCAAGAGCTCTGATGTAGAGGTACAATGAGATTAACGTTTCATGCATGCTAACACAACATCCTTTGTTGTGTGGATCCTATGGATCAAGGAGTACTTTCACCTTTCAGGTCTTATTATTGAAGAAATACATTTCATAATTCAAAGAAGTACATTTTATAAGGCTCTAGGTGCCGTGGTTAGAGATTCTGCTGATGGATCTGAGAAAGTAGACTTTCTCAGAAAACTTTCTGGAAAAGATTCACCATTCTAGATGTCATTACGAATATCTATGATTCATGGAAAGAAGTCAGCATGTCAACATTAACAACAGTTTGGA
Organism: Mustela lutreola; assembly: GCF_030435805.1. Taxonomy (NCBI): domain Eukaryota; kingdom Metazoa; phylum Chordata; class Mammalia; order Carnivora; family Mustelidae; genus Mustela; species Mustela lutreola. The sequence goes on from NC_081299.1 coordinate 57,040,906, forward strand.
TCATCATTCTAAATGTTGTTAAGTAAATTCATAACTTGTAGGAAGCATTGAAAATATCTACATTAATAGAAATTTGGAAGAAGTTGATTCCAATCCTCAGGGCTGACTTTGACTTCAGTAGAGAAGGTAACTACAGTTGTGGTAGAAAAAGCAAGAGAACTAGAGTTAGCACTGGAGCCTGAAAATGTGACCAAATGGCCGCAACCTATTGATGAAACTTTAACTATGAAAAATTGTTTCTTATGGATGAGCAAAGAAAGTGGTTTCAAAGAGCTGGAATCTACTCCCAGTGAAGATGCTGTGAAAATTACTGAAATGACAAGAAATAATTTAGAATACTACATAAAACTAGTTGATAAAGAAATAGCACAGTTTGAGTGGCTTGACTTTTATTTTGAAAGAAGTTCTACTATGGGCCATATGCTATCAAAGAGCATAGCATACTCCAGAGAAATTGTCTGTGAAAGGAAGAGTCAATCAATGTAACAAACTTCACTTTTGTCTAATTTAAGAAGTTATCATGGCCACCCTACCTTCAGCAACTACCACCCTGATCAGTCAGCAGCCCTAACATCAAGGCAAGACCCTCCACCAGCAAGGTTATGAGTCACTGAAATCTCATAGCTTTTATTTTTTAGTAATAAAGTACTAATTAAGGGATGTATATTGTGTTTTTAGACACAATACTATTGCATACTTAGTAGAATACAGTATAATATAAACATAACTTTAATATATACCAGGAAACAAAAAAATATTTCACTCATTTTTTTGCAGTGTTTGCTTTATTGCAGTAGTCTAGAACAAAACCTGCAAAACTTCTGAAGTAAGCCTGCATTAACTAAAGCCAGAGATGCTTGTTTTCTTTAATTTCAGGGGCTTTCTTCTGTAACTGTAGATGACTAAAACATCTCACTTGCAGGGATCTCCTTTTTAACACCACTCCACACTCAAACTTAAAATTTCTTGTTATGAAAATGCCTCAATCCTCAACTCACAGATAAAGGTATCACACTTTGTAACTATACCAGAGATTTAATAGTACTCTCTTTAAATTCAGTTTCCATACATATTATTTCATTTCTCCACAGCAAAGTAAAAGCTAGAATACATCTTAGATTGCAGTCTTGTTAGATATTTTAGGGTGAAGATGGTGTTAATGGAGGAATATATCTACTAAACACCTAATAGATTACATAACATAATTATGTTAAATAATTCTTAAATTATTTATCTTAAATCAAAATAATGCTTTTTATGTAACAACATTTATTCTTTCATAAATATTTTTTGAGCACCAATTTTTGCTAGACTTTGTGCTAGGTTCATATTGATTTGGAGATAAGCACGACAAAAAAGAAGAGAAGAAAAATCCTTAGTGTCAAAATTTCATAGTCTAATATGTAGAGAAGAAGGGCAACGTTTCATATTGTCTTATACTGTTAGAATCCAAGTGAAAATAACCTTAATAGAGGTAGACAGAGATAGAAACAAAAGGTGGCAGTTCCCAAGGGTTAGGGTGAATTCAGAGAAGAAGTGATGCTTGAGTTGAATCCTAAAAGATAAGTGAAAATCCATCAGGAAACGAATGAGGAGATTTTAATCTCAGGCATTTGTTTCAGCATATGGAAAAGGCACAACACTTTATGGGAAATGGATATTCTTTACTATGGCTACACTGTGGGTCATGTGGAAAAATATTTGTGGAAAAATATTTGTTAAAGAGAAGGTAAAGTAAATCATTAGGGGCACTGCATTCCAATTTAAGGAATTTGGATTTTATCATATACTTGAAAAAAAAATCTCTGACGATTGTGTGAGGAAATTAGATTGGATGGAAGCAATTAGAAAACTTACAAAATCTAGATAATAAGGATGATGTTCCCTTTATTGGGAAAGTGTTTGAGGGAAAGAGGCACACGGTGAGAGATAGAGGCAGAGGGAGGAAGAGAGATGGTGGCATAAAAGAAAATTTTATCTCACAGAATCTATAGGACTAATGGACTTCAATGGGTAAATAAAAGACTTTTCCCAAAATAAGCATGAACATAAAGGTAGTTACTTTGCAAAGGAAAGCTTGGGAGAATAGAAGTTCTTCTTTAGACATAATATTAAACATCCAAGTGGGAATATAGAAAGTTGGATACTCAAATCTTGAATTAAGAAACATCTAAGGCTGAAATTATGCAGTATAATTTCATCAGTATATAGGTAAGATTTAAAAGCAACAACTAATGAGATCACCAGGGAAAAAAGTGTAGGTAGAGATATCTTCCAGTACTTAAGCTGGGAATATGTAAAAGATGGTTGTTTGGGGAAACTAATTTGCTGTTAGAGAAGATCAAGCCTTTTCCTTCTCTTGCTTATCATAATCCAGGAATGAATCTGTAGCTAAACAAGACAATCCCTCTGCATGAATTAAGATATTACTTAAGTTTGAGGACATTGGTTTCTGAGATGGAGATTGCAAAGCACGTAGAATTCTAGCTAACTTGGATATGGACTATTCTTCTTCTTCTTCTTCCACCTGGACACACTGAGTGCTAAATAAGGATATAATCTTTCAGAACAAGAATTAGTTACCTCTCTTTCTCACTTGTGGTTGAGGCTTTTTATTCTTCCCATATGACTTCAAGGCCAAGGGCTACTTCCCTAACCTGGGAAATCTTAAGGCAAGCACCTTAGACATTCTCTGTTTAGTAAATCAGTTTTGTTCATTCAAAGAAATTAATGTAATGAAATATATGTGTCATAGAAATGAAACTTAAAAATGCTATAAATGGAATATAACAGTTACTAACAAAGTCTTTTAACCATGATTTTTCATTCTTGATGCCAGTGTTATCAGATATCTCTCAATCTTCTATTTTCTCTAGGATATGGAGGCTAGTGGGAAATTTCTAAAGACATGAATATGGTGTATTAGAATGTCTTCCGGTTATATTTAATTTCCTATCTTATTAGAAGGCTGTTTTATCTAACTTAGGTCCCACCCACAACCCTCAACTGATCAATTTGAACTAACCCACGAAGCAGTCATGGCTCACTCACTTACTAAAAACTGCTTTGGGAGAGAGGTGGTGACAAACTGGAGTCTTGCTACCACACCAAGGTAGAAAGGGCAGTCATAACAACAGATTCTTTTTTAAATACTGCCTTAGATACCCCTTGTATGTTAAAGCATTTGCCTCAGCATTAGACTGCAGCGTTTTCTCCCTTACCCCTAAATATGTTATAAATGTAATTATAATAGCTGCCTAATATGTTGTCATGTAAATATATGATCATTTATTAAAACAGTCCCCTACAGTTACCCATTTTGGTTGTTTCCCACTTTGTGATATCATTAAAGCAATCACCTATTTTAAATACAAATATTTGTCCACTTCTCTGATTAGTTCCTTAGGGGAACTTCTTAGCAGAGAAAATTATTGGTGCAAAGATAATGAACATTTTAAAGGCTTTTGGTATATATGGTCAACCACTTTTCAAAGGTGCTGCACTGATCTCTGAAGCCAACCAAGATAATGTTCTGTAATTAATTCTTCCTTTGTTGCTGTGATGGGTGCATTTCAATTGCCTGGCATAATTTAAACAGAATTCGATTAAAGCCTGTGTTGTAGGCTGTACCAATCAATAACAAGTATTAAACATGCTGTAATATTAATAAATATTTAATATGCAAAAAAAAAATAAATAAAATAAATAAATAAATACCCAGAAGTGTTGTAATCTTGATTTGTGTATTCTTTTGTACTAGCAAGATCATTGCATTGCCACTCTTTTGTTTCATGGATATATCAAACAGGAACGACACACTTGGCTCAAGTTATAAAGTATCTTAAAGGTTGCATGGTTGTTCATATAAATGAAGCATGCTGTTTTGATGATTCCTGAGGACTAAAACTTATTTATAAGAATAAAATAAAATATATTAAGCAAAAATTATTCATCTATTAAAACCTCAAGTGTTTATAGGTAAGATGAAAGCGGGAGACACCATGGTGCCTGATCTCAAGCTATATTACAAGTTATAGTGATTAAAACAGCATGGCATTGGTGTAAAAATAGACATTTAGATCAATGGAACAGAATCGAGAACCCAGAAATAAACTCATGCACATACAGTCAATTAATTTATACCAAAAAAGTCAAGAATATACAATGAGAAAAGACAGTCTCTTTGGTAAATTGTGTTGGGAATATTGGATAGCCACATGTAAAAGAATGAAATTTGATGACTATCTTACCTCATGCACAAAAACTAGCTCAGAATGGTTTAAAGACTTGGACGTAAGACCTAGAACCATAAATCTAGGGGAAAAAAAAGTAGATGGTAAGCTTTTTGGCATAGGTCTTGGCAATGAGTTTTTGAATCTGACACAAAAGGCAAAAGCAACAAAGGAAAAAATAAACTGGTGATACTCATACTACTCAATAGCAAAAAACAAACATTCCAATTAAATAATGGGCAGAATATCTGAATAGACATTTTTCTAAAGAAAACATACAGATGGCCAACAGGTACATGAAAGGGTGTTCAGAATCATTAATCATCAGGGAAATGCAAATCAAAACCACAAGATATCACCTCACACTTGTTAAAATGCTCATAATCAAAAAGACAAGAAATAACAAGTATTGGTGAGGATGTGGAGAAGGGGAACCCCTGTCAGCTGCTAGTGAGAATGTAAAATGTTAAAATGGTACTATGGAAAACAGTGTGGAGGCTCCTCAAAAAAATTAAAAATAGAACTACCATATGTTCCAGCAATTTCACTTCTGGGTATCTATCTGAAGAAAAACAAAAACACTAATTTATAAAGATATCTGAGCCCCTGTTTCACTGTAGCATTATTTACAATAGCCAAGATATGGAAACAATCTAATTGTCTATGGATGGACGAATGGGTAAAGAAATAAATATTGGAATGCTATTCAGCCATAAAAAAGAATGAACTCTTGCCATTTGCAACAGTATGGATAGAACTTGAAGGCATATGCTAATAGAAATGTTAGAGAAATATAAATACTGTATAATATCTATTATATGTAGAATCTAAAAAAAAAGAATAATAATGGGAATCTCAGCATTCTTGTGCTTAGTGTTATTATAATTTTACAGATGAAGCTGAAGTCCAGAGAGCATATGGGATTCGCCTAATCTTATGGGAATAAGTAATAAAACTAAAACTCAAAATAAGAATCTCCACAAGAATTGATCAGTAGCAAGGGGAGAAAATGGTATTCCAACATGTTAATCAACGTAAATACCATCATGGATGAATATCTGGGTAATATTTTACAAATAATTAATTAATTTTGACATACTTAGTAAAGCCTTAAATATCTCCATAATCCTTTTTTGACACCTCGTCTCTGACTTGTTTCTATCCCCACTCCCACCCCACCAGTCTGCTTCCATTAGCAAGTAAAATTTGCAAACAGAACATTTTGGTGTCCTTGAGCCCATGCACTCTGGAAGCTTACACTTACTTATAAATACAGACCAACAAAGCAAGTTACATGAGAGGGAATCATGGAAACACAGTAAAAATGAAGCCAGAATAGGCTTAATCTTTTAAGATATACATGTATATATTTACTGTCACTCTAAGAATTTGGTTCATTTGATAGCTTGGATAAATATTTATGTACTCTGCATTATGCGTTTGAATTTAATATAAAATCAGTTTAAAATATTCCCTATGGTGATATGGCTGACAAGTTGAATACTGAATATGGTTACCGCTATAAGGCAAAGCATTCTGCTGGTTTGCCTTAGGTAAAATGACATTCTCATTAGTTTCCCCCAACCCCTGCCAACATCAAATATATCAACTTGTTATCAAAAGACCAGTTTGGAAGACTTCCGTTTACAAATTACTCCTCGGGGCACCTGGGTGGCTCAGTGGGTTAAGGCCTCTGCCTTCAGCTCAGGTCATGATCCCGGGGTCCTGGGATCGAGTCCCACATCGATCGGGCTCTCTGCTTCGGCAGGGAGCCTGCTTCCTCCTCTCTCTCTCTCTGCCTGCATCTCTCCTACTTGTGATCTCTGTCAAATAAATGAATAGGGTCTTTAAAAAAAAAAAAAAAAGAAAAGAAAAAACCAAATTACTCCTCTTCTCCAAATAACCAAGTAGAATTTATAGTAAATCCAGGAAATGTTACAGACATTGTAATGCCAAACACTGAAGGGTAGGAAAGAAACATTCTCTTGCTCTCAACTGATATGAAGCTTTGCCATTTTTTAACTTGGTTTGACATGAGCAATCTCATTTGAGTTTCCTTTAATAAACACTCTATTTCATAGAGATGGGATGAGTCTATGGTCAGCATTAGATGTCAGCTCCACTTCCTACTCTAGAGATATTCTGTCCATTGAATTTTCCCTATTATTTTCAGAATATGTTATGGCAAAATTTAAATTTTATGGCAAATTAAGACAATAGTTTAAGTATTAAATTTTTATTAAAGCTACATCACTATTCAAAAACCTCGAGATTTTTCCTATTGCAATAATAGGGTTTAAAAATTCTGCTTTTGTTGCCTTAGAATAGAATGAAAGGAAAGAGTGAGTAAAGGCAAGAGAATGAAAGAAGAGAGATGGGGGGGGGGAGGGAAAGAAGTAAGGTAGAAAAGAGAGGGGATGAGGGAGAAAGGAAGGAATTGTGAGATTGTTGAGATTTATTATTCTATCAACATTAAGTATAAATTACCCAGGAAATGAAAAGTCTGTCTTTCTTCACTGTTTAACACAGAAGACACTAAATTTGTAGTTGTTTTATGATACATGAAAACTAACAGCAAATCCTAGAACAGGCTGTTTCTCAGCACCAATTCCCTTGTATCATCTAAAAATTATTTTTAGATAAAACCTAAGTACTTTATTTCATTATTTGTAAGGTATAAAAATACTACACGTATGACATGCAAATAAATGTTCTTCTCTACTTCACTAATTCTACAATAAAAACTCTGTGATTCTATTAGCAAAATATTCCCAAGCTGATGGATAGAGATCTTGAGGAATAGTATAGAGGCTTGCTTATCGAATTAATCTTGCTTAGAAATTAAGGAGCTGTTGATGCACAGTGATTATTTAACATGCATAGCTACTTCAGTGGAAAGGGAGTGATAATCTCTAGACTCTTAAACTAAGAATAGTTGGAGATTGAAACAATTTTGCTAAAAACTAAGTTCCCTTATGTAGCACAATGTGACTTTTATAAAATGCATTTGCAGCATTTTGGAATTATAGAATTCATAACCCAAAGATCTAATTCATTTTTTATAACTTTAAATTTTTATCCTGTGAAATTTTCATAGCAGAGTTTATCATTAGTAGTTACTACTAGTAAAGTGTGTTGCTATCGCCCTGTTTTCTTAGGCAAAATACAATATCATTAAAAAAGGAAAGAAGAAAACAGTTAAAATAATTGGATTATGATAATATTGTTTACTTAGCATGTTGTCTAAAATGTTTCACTTATGAGAAAGTGATGTGCAATTATTAAATGAATTTTTGTAGTCCAGAGTTATACAGAGACATAACTGAAGGTGGAAAAAAAATCAGAGACTGGAAACAAAATAATCAATGTTCAAGTAAGAACCATATTTGCAGGAAATTCATTTATTTATCCCTCATTCCTCAAATACTTATTAAGCTCTATTTCCACTGAAGGTACTGTGCTTCATGTCTCTGGTACCTGGCGATCCCACTCTCCTTATGGGGTGTAATGGGAAGAATCTTGGCCTCAGAATCTGACAACCAGGGATTAATTCTCTCTTCTAAACTTTATTAGCTGGGTAGTGATACATAAATAGCTTAATCATTGCTGAGACTGTTTCTCATCTGCAAAATAGAAGTGATAACAGATGTTTCATGAGTTCATGAGAATTAATTGAGATGCAGTCCGTAAACAGCTGGCAGAACATCTGATCCAAAATTCAACAGTTCTTAGACTCTGTTGAGTCAGGCAAAACTGAGGATAATTATATGCCTAAAATTTATTTCATTTGACTTTTCCTCTACCAGACGAGTTTCTTAGGTGATCAAAGAGTACAGCTCTATGCATGGGTGGAGATTTTTGAAGAAATATGAAAACTTTTGTTATGTAAATTAATCAAATAAAGCTGGAGATGTGTGAGTCTGTATCATAAAAGTGTGCTGAGGTAATTTAGAAACCTCAAAGTTTTTATGATACAAGGATTAATAAATAAAAATGACATTTATTATTATAGCGTGGACAGTTTAGAGATTTAGAGAGTTCTTAAACATACATTCAAATTTAAAGAAAAGACATAACTAGAACCCACAGCCAAAGGTAAGAGATGACTAGTATTTTAAAAACTTCACCGATGCCCCTTGTGTGTCCCTCCTCAATCACACAAACCTCATTCACCTCTAGAAGGAACATCGTTTTTTTGTGTGTGCTAATCAGCCCCTTAAATTTTTTTATAGTTTTTGTCACGTATATAAATGACTCTAAAGAATATATAATTAGAGTTTCCTATTTTAAAGTTTTTTAATGATAGAATCATGCTGTGTGTGGTTCTGTGGTGTATTTCTACAGCCATTATATTTGGGGAATTGGATTGACCCAGTTTATAGCTGTAATTTATTTTCACTACTGAGTAATACTGTATTAATATAATACAATTGTTAATCTATTCTACAACTGATCAGCATTTAAAATATTAACATTTATTTTCTTTTGTGAACATTGTTAGAAGCCTTATAAATTACCTTCTTCTGCACTTGTGCAGGATTTTCCCTAGTATGTATACCAAGAAAGTGGAAATGTACCTGTTCCATTTTACAGCACACTGGCAAACTCTCTTCCAAAGTGTTTGCAAAAATTTTCACTTCATGAGTAATGGATGAATATTTCTCATTGCTCCACATTCTTGCCAACACTGTGTTTTAAAATGAAGAGTTATTGAGACATCAGTGCACTTCTGGGTTTGCTAATGTGTTTGCACATCTTTTCATGTATTCAAAGGTTATTCGTGTACCTCTTCTATGAAATGTCTTTCTGTGGTTTTTATTCAACTTTAATTGGGTATTTCCTTTTCTCTTATTGATTGATTGGTATGGTAATAATACTTTGTAAGCTGTATATGGTGAGAATTTTCTCAATCCTTAGCTTGTATGTTTTGGTCTTTATGAAGTCTTGTGATGATCAGAAGTTGTTCATTTTAATCTAATAATAGATTTTATTAATTTTTTGTTTTATGATTTGGATTTTCTGAATTTTGTTTAATAAACTCGTTTCTGTCCTGAGGTCACAAATGTTCTATAATAATTATAGAGGTTTCCATTCATATTTTAATCTATCTGGAATTGATTCTTTTGAATGATGTAGAGGGCTAACTTGACATTTTCCCCCAAATGGATAAATAATGATCCAAAACCATTTGTTTTAACTGATCTATGCTGACAACTATGTCATAAATTAAATTAAATTTTCATATGTAGGTAGAATCACTTATGGACTTTTCTATTTGCTTACATTTATCTAGAATTCTATCCTTGACCAATACTATACTATTAAAGTAATCATAGCTTCATAGTAATTTTTGTTATGGGAAAGAAAATCTTCTTATATTTTTGATCCTTTACTCCAAATAATTTTTGTAGTTTTATGGTTTTATTGACAAAAATAAATATGCACACAAGCTGTCTATCTATTCCTTTTCTTCACTGCACAGCCTGGCATTAGGATTGGTGACTCTGATGGCCAGCTGGCTGCTCTTTCCACAGTGGCTCTTGGAGGAGACATTGTGAGCGATCTCTGCATAGTTAGATTTGTTGCACATCAGCAGTACTTGAAGATCCTTGACGTTGTGGACTAGGAACTTCTGGATGCCACTGGGCAACATGCTTTATTATCTTGCTACTCCGATAACCAATGATGGGCATCAAGATCTGGCCCTTGAATCTTCTGTTCACCCTACTGTCAATGTCTCTGGGTTTCCCCCAGAAACATCATTTGAATGGTGCCAGTTGAATTTCTTTCTCCTTTTTTGAATGATCTTGGGCTTCACCAGAGGTCTGAGGGAGGCCATGATGCTGAGTAGGAGATGGGTGCTACCTCCACAGGCAGCACTGAAGAAGAGAGCCCTTTACTCCAAATAGTTTCTAAAACTAGATAAAATTTTACAAAGATTCTGTGAAGATTTTTTTTTTAATTTTTTACTCCCTTCACCCATCCCCACCCGGTGGGAATATTGATTTGAAATAGTCTAGGGAGAAGTGACATTTTTATTACTGTGAGTCTTCCTAACTAGAGACATGGATATATCTTCATTTGTAAATCTGTGTCATCTTCAAATAAATGTCATAATCTTTTTCATAAAAGTATTACACTTTTTTAGACATATGTTATTTTCTTCCTTATGTAGTAATTTATTTTAAATTATATTTTAAACTAATCATTGCTTTATTTTGTATATTGATTTGATATCCATTATACTTCCTAAATTCATTTTTTAATTCTAATATTTTACCTGTGGAGTCATTGGTGATTTTTAATAGCAGTCACATCATTCGCAATATTGATAGTTTTCTTTTTTTCTTCTTAATCACTATACCTTTGTTTCTTTCATGATTCTTTGTTTTGTTCTTTTAACTGTTCTGACTAGGACCTCCAGTGCAATGTATAAGGAAAAGTGGTGAGAATGTGAGAGTGCACATCCTTCACTCATCCCTGATGTTTAAGAGAATGATTTTAACATTTCACTTTATTTTTTTTTTAAGATTTTATTTATTTATTTGACAGAGAGAAATTACAAGTACACTGAGAGGCAGGCAGAGAGAGAGAGAGAAGGAAGCAGGCTCCCTGCTGAGCAGAGAGCCCGATGCGGGACTCGATCCCAAGACCCTGAGATCATGACCTGAGCCGAAGGCAGCGGCTTAACCCACTGAGCCACCCAGGCGTCCCCTTAACATTTCACTTTAAATGTGATACATACTCTAGATATTTTTGAGGGTTCCAGTCTTCCAACTTAAAGAAGTTCCAGTCTCTTTTGATCTATTTATTTAAGTCTTGAGTGGATATTTTTTTTTCCCTTTAGGACTAGTTCTTACAAATGGTCAAAGCCAGACTCCCATGCTTTGGCTCTATGTTATCTCATTTACTACACCACTCACACTCACAACTCCAGGCACACCACATTTTTTTATTCCTGCAACACTCCAGACATGCTTCTGCTTCAGTAATTTAGTTCTGTTGAATTATCCACCCTTTTCCTGAGATATCAGCATAGATTACCTCTTCTTCCTTCAGTCTTTAGGTTATTAATAGAAAGCCACCTTCTCAGTAATACCTTGTCAGGATACCTCACCTAAAATTTCAATTCTTACCCTCACCTTGATACTTCCTGTATTCCTTCCTCGTTCTCCTTCCTTCCTTCCCTCCCTTTCTTTCTTTCTTTCTTTCTTGCCACAAGAATGTATTGGCAATTGAGGCACCTAGCTGTTTCAGTCTATCAAGTGTCTGCCTTCAGCTCAGGTCATGATCATCAGGCTCCATGCTCAATGGCAAGTCTGCTTCTCCTTCTTCCTCTCCCTCTGTGATCTCTCTCGCTCTTGCTCTCTCTTAAATAAACAAAATCTTTTACAAAAGAATTATTAATATGTAATATGCATATTTTTCTTCTTAATGTCTTATTAAGGAGAATTTTCCCTTGAGTATGGATCTCTGCTTTTATAGATCAACTGAGATATTACTTTAGAAGCAAATAGACTTGATTCTGTCTTCTCTTTGTGTATATTATTATCCTAGGTGAACTCTCTGAGTGTTCTCTGTCAAAAGGGAAAAGCACTTCAATAAACTTTCAGTGGTATCCAAATATCTGGCAATATCTATCTCTGAAACTATAGCAATTTCTTCTGATTATGTTTCCTCCGGCTGGGCACAAAGACTGAATCATGATTGTTTGCTTATTTGTTTGTTTGTTTTTGACATTTCATTTATGAGAAATGCCTCTCTCAATTACAGGAGAATATAGTTCCTTTCTTAGTTATGATAAATAGAGTAACTAGAGGTTATAACATGAATTAGATTGATTAGTAACCATGTTTCTATGGCTACTGGCATTCTTGAACAAAGAAAAATAAGAAGCAGATTATTGAATGTTATGGTGTCAGAGTATTTGTTTTTCTTTTGGGTGTCTATAGATGATAACAATTGTCTTTTATTTAAAATAGAGAAAAGGTATTAAATTTTCATTTATTTGTGAGGTAGCTGCTTTGTGGTAAACAAAAGCAAAACTTCTTCCCTAAAAACCTGTAACTGTTGTCATTTTAAAGAAAATAAATAAAAATGACAGAAATGTTTGCCCTCCACAAAAATCTGTAGGATCCAACATATCATGATTCAGAATATTCATATTCTAAGTTATCTAACTGAATATATTAATTATATAAAAAGAGTCCATCAATTAGAAGTGGTGAGAGATTGGTCTGCCACAGCAGAATGACAAAAGAAGGGTCGCAAGGACAAGAGTGTCCATCTCATTAAAGCACGGGCCTAAATAGAGGGGCCTTGTAGTACTTCTGGTATCTATCCCATTGACAAGACCATTCTCATTATCACACAGTCATGTCAAATTATTTTAGCCTGATACTATTACACTTCCATTTTCCCCCATGCCTCTTATTCTATTTCGACGCCCACCAACTGAGATTCTAATTATGTTTTGGATGAAATAGACTGATAATGCTCACCTATTATCTGTCTGGTTGCAGTAGTTCTACTTATTATAATAAACTTTGATATGGGTATTCCTGCTCCATTCATTACTCTTGAGCTCACTTTATAGGGATCTATTGCTACAAAATACATTACTTCTTAATTTCTTTATGAGACCAAGGTTTGAGACTGTAAACACAGAAGGTTACTGCCTGGATGATGGGAAATCTACCAATGCCAGCTTGCAATACCTCTTCTCAGATAACAAATGCACCTTTCCATAGGAAACAGAAACAAACCAGACATTATATATGACCATAAGTAGAATTAAAGATTTGTTTGTCTTTGTTTCTTACAATAGTTTTACTTTTCCAGGAACATAAGAGAGCAACTCCTAGAACTCCTATTCTATTTACCCATTTCATCCGAACTTCTGAAGTTTGGTGTGTGTTTTTAAGATTGTAGTTAATTAACTTATTTGAGAGAGGGAAGAGAGATTGAGAGAAAGCAGGGGAGGGGGAGTGGGGCAGAGAATCTGAGGCAGACTCTGAGCTGAGCACGGAAACTGATGGAAGGCTGGATCTCAAGATCATAGGATCATAACCTGAGCTGAAACAGAGTTGGATGCTTAACCAACTGAGCACCTAGGCACCCCTGAATTTCTGAAGTTTTAAGGCTATGTCCAAACTCCTTTTCTTGTACAAATATATTGAAATCTGGTTGTAATTATCCATGCTATTCCAAGGTATATTATAGGTAGTTGAAAATGACAGTAAATATTTGACATCGATTTCATTATTCTAGATATAGGGTCCTGAATGCTTCCTGATAGCTTGAACATTAAATCATGAATACGCTAAGATAAAATTTAATTTAAACTTAAAACAGTTCATATTTCTTTTTAAGCACACAGTGCTTTCTGAATAGTAAATGGTTTATAAATGCTTCTTGATAATGGTGAAACAAAATTATTCCAAGAGGAATAATATATGAATTGTACTTTTTCATGATTTTACTCTGTAGCTGAATTTGAGGGAAATGAATCATATTTTTCACCACTTAATCTTTTTAGTTCTTTTAAAGATCAGAATAATTTTGATGCAGTTTTGAATCAGTAGCAGGGGTTTGTGACAGGATTTGTAGGCAAACACTTTACCTGCTCTCTAAAATATACTTAATTCTAGACCCTTTATAAGAATAATTATTATAAGAATAATCCCATTTTAAAATTTCTTATCTAATAATAATATCTCATAACTTGTTATAGTGCTTTACATTTAAAAAATTGCTTTTGCATTCTTTATCTATTTGACTTTAGCTTATAAGCAAACTTGTTAGGTAGACTGGACAGTTATTCATTATTCCTCTCATGTAGTTGTAGGTAATGAAGTTCAGAGGATATGCTGGATATATTAAAGTCACCTAGTTATTTAGTAATAGACCCAAATCTGAATTATGAGTTTCTTCTTTCTTTAATCAACTTTATTGAGGTATAATTTGAAGTATACCATTTGATGGTTTTTAAAAATTTTTATACCTCCATGAAACTCCCCCCCACAATCAAAATAGGCAACATTTACATCAATCCAATAAGTTCCTTTGTGCCCCTTTGCAGTCAATCCCCTGCCTCCCCGCCTTCCCCACAATCCAAACAGACATGGCTCTAGGCAATTCCTGATGTGAATTCTGTTCCTAGAGATTGGTTTTGCTTTTTCTAAAATTTCATACAAATGAATATTTGCAATATTTACATTTTTGTTTGCAGTTTCTTTTGCTAAGCATGTATTTGAGATTCATTCATCTTGCTGTATTTATCATTATGAACTGCTATGTTTGAATGCTAGGTAATTATTATTTCTAAGGAACAGTTCTATAGTGCTTTTTCCCCTTTATCCAACTTTAAACAGTTTTAATTTTTTATTCAAAAACTAAGACTGGGCTTTTAAAATTGTCTCCTAACTAATACCCTCATTTTGAGTCTCAGCCATACTAACCATATGGTTTAAAAGTGCTCATTCAAAAATAGAATTTTGTCAGGCCCTGGCCTACCACCACATTGTCCACCTCAGTAGTTCTCAAGGTATTATAGTAGAATCTAAAGGGATTGCAAGAGTAAGTTGAACCAGTTTTGCTTCTGTACTCACCTCTCTGACTTCAATCAGAACAAGCCAGTGTTTTATCTATTGTATGTATTAGATTTCCATGTAAACTTTTAATTTCAGAAAGAAAAGTTACTTGATTAAAATTTTGAAAGTAGCTAATCCACCCCTGCCTATCCAACCTGTGTCTTTTCTTGAATCCCCCTCTGCAATTACCCTTCTCCCATTCACAGATTATAAACTATGTTCTGACCACACATCGTGCTCTTAACTCCTCAGGCTCTTTTACTTTCCAAGTCTTTTTCCCAGCTGCTACGTTGCCTGGAGTAGTTTTCTACTCTCAATCTTTACCCAACTAACAAATACTTCATACTTGAGATTTTAAACTCTAGATATACCAACCATATTTATGAAGTTCCTTTGACTCTTTCTCCTAATATTTAAGCTACCGTGACACCAGTTTCCTAAAATATCACTGAAGCACTGTGCTGGGAAACTAGTTTTGTTTACACATGCTCATTTCTAGTACTTATTCCTTTCCCATTTATATGATTACCTTGGAAATAGCTATTCTACACAACAATGACATGAATCAATGGTCACAGTTCATTGATGAGGAGTGATTCATGACTCAGTCAGAAGCTCTCACGCACTGGCTGCCACTGGGATATAGTCCATCATTTCAGGATAGGCACATGATCCAGAATGGGCCACTCATATTTTATTCCCACTTTTGCTTATGCTAGTTCAAGCTGAGTTTTCATGACCAAAAAAAAAAAAAAAAAAACCTCTTCTAAAATATATAAACACTGAAGTACATTTATTTGTTTTTTCAAATCTGCAATTTCCTTGACTGCTATCTTGTTCTTTATATCCTGAACGAGTAGCCCAAATGCCAGCTGCAAAACAGATACTTTTTAAAAAATTAACGTATAACGTATTATTCGCTTCAGGGATACAGGTCTGTGAATCATCAGTCTTACACAATTCACAGCACTCCCCATAGCACATACCCTCCCCAGTGTCCATAACCCAGCCACCATATTCCTCCTCCCCACGCCCCGGCAACCCTCAGTTGTTTCCTGAGATTAAGAGTTTCTTAATGGTTTGAAAAACAGGTATTTATTAAATGTTTAAGGAGTAAATGAACATCGGCACCTCAGTGACTCAGTCAGTTAGGCCTCTGCGTTTGGATCAGGTTGTGATCCCGGTGTCCTGGGATGGCACTGAGCATCAGGCTTTGCGCTCAGCAGGAAATCTGTTTCCTGGTTGCTTCCGCCCCTTGCCTCTCCTCATTCCCTCTCCCCACTGCCCGTGTTTTTTCTTGCTCTCTCTCTCTCTCTCTCAAATGAATAAATTAAAAATTAATTAATTTTTTTAAAAGGAGTGAATGAACAGAAAGGTGGGGGAACAAATGTGCCTGTGGGACATAATAAAGAAGAATGTATGGGAGCTAATTTAAAATTAATTGCAAATTTAAAACAACCATACATAAAAATATAGAAAAACTGTTGGGATTTAACATAAAGAATATTACAAAATAAAGGTACAAACAAGTGGGTAGATAAAGGTTAAATTGGAGAACAAGTTTCAAAATTTCATAATTTCAAACTGCCATAAGGATCTGACAATTTTAAATCTTACAGAGGCACCTTTCTTAATTAAACAATTTTCATAGATGTATAATTGCAAATAGCCATCTCAAGGAAGCCCTAAGAGAGTAAGTAGAAATTATGAAAGTAAACTTATTCATAGGTAGGAAGAAAGTGAGAAAGCCTCACCATTGGCCTTTGGTTTTTAACATTAAGTAAGGTGTGCATGCTAATTCCTTTCTGGATAGTATGTAACAGAACCCTGGTTAACATTCCATTGTATTTTCAGAAGGAAACAATTATTAAAGGGAAGCAATAAAGATCATTTGAGGTCTAGACTTAAGTCACTAAAGCACCCATGTAAATAGTAATATGAGAATGTATTCTCTTTATTTTACCACACAGCGTTAGTGACTTCATAGACAGAAAGAAACTCTGGGTATACAAAATCAAAACAATAACCCTGTCTTTGAATACATAACAATTCCACAAGGGACATGAACACAGAAATAAATTATAACATGATATGGTAAAATGATGTAAAAGGATAGGAATAAAGTGAAGCAGAGATAACCTTAAAATTCACCAAAAAAAAAAAAAAAAAAAAATTCTCAAAGAGCTTAGTAAAGAGATTGGAGAATATGACCCATTCTGAAAGAGTTTTAGCCACTATTCATCTCTCTTCAGCTAGAAGTAGCAAGTTTTATTGGTTGTCTCTTCCTTATCCCCCATATTTCTTTGACTAAGCTATATACTAAAAGATATTGGAAAGAAAGAATTTACTAAATAGAGTAGAAGCAGTGGAAGGATTATTTAGGTCCTATTATTGCCATCATATATATTTATGTTATATATTATTTTGTTTAATCATCTACAAGGGGCTTAGTCTTATGAGCTTAAAAGGGATAATTGATTAATTCTCTTTTCATATATGAGATATACTAATAATTATGTATGGGTGGGATTGACTCTATGAAAGAGGGAGATAGGCAGCTATTAATTTGACTTGAGGAATATAGAGTCTTACTCAAAAATATTACCTTCTTTCTGGACTGCCTTTGCCTGAATTTCTTATGATGCAAGCCATATTTTTTGGTTAAGACATTTTCTTCAGAAGTCATTCTTACTATGCAAGTACTAGAAAAGGAAAGCTCATTTGCATGTTAACAATGGCTATTGTGCTAATGTGTCAGTGGGTGCCTAGCCCAAAGTAGGATATGAAGAAATAGGACACGATATGGTTACATTTTGTTTAAAAAAAGGGAAAAGAAAGAGTCTCGAGTATTTAAAAATTCTTAAAGGCAGATCCAAGAAATCAAACAAACAAACAAAAAAAAAAAATGAAGTACCACATTTGGAAGAAAATAAGGAAACCACACTTGGAAGAAGAGATAAGCACAAACTATTCAGATTAAAATGAACACATTTTGGGAGTGCCTGGGTGGCTCAGTGGGTAAAGTCTCTGCCTTTGGCTCTGGTCCTGATCCCAGGGTCCTGGGATTGAGCCCTGCATGGGCTCTCTGCTCAGCAGGAAGCCTGCTTCCCTCTCTGTCTCTCTGCCTACTTGTGACCTCTGTCTGTCAAATAAACAAATAAAATCTTTAAAAAAAAAAAAAAGGAACAGATTTTGTTTGCTTCACAATTTTTATTATGTATTTTGCCCTTATAACCAATGTGATTTATATATCTTTAGTGTGTGTGTGTGTGTGTATTGCTTTCTTTATGTAAACCTGTACATTTATTTGAGGGATTGCCATTGAAAACCTCCATGTGATAGACAATATTATAGGATCTAGAGATAAGATGGTGAGCAAGAATGGCTCAGGTCCCTGTGTCTTAAAGACTAAACAGTCTCTTGGAAGACACAGACAAATTTAGTGCAGTACCTCATATCATAGGAGGTATACTGGGAATTGAGGATTATTGAGGAGAATTGAAGCCTGATGTGAGGGGTGAAGAAGGGCCTCTAAAATAAATGCTTTTTAAGCTGGGAGCTGGAGTATGTACAGGAATAGGCTGGGTCAGACCAGTAGAGGTAGGAAGGGAGAAGGCAGAAAGAATAATATGTGCAAATAACTAGCAAGAGGAAAGACTGAAATTCAAAGATCTATGAGACATTTGTATGCTAAAGTTCAGAGTATGAAAACAATGTTAAAAGATGAAGCTGTAATGTTTTAGGATTTTGTTGGAACAACATGCAGAGACATAGCTTAAGTAAGTAGTTTAAAAAAGTAAAGGAAGGATATATTATACACCTAATGTGATCTCCCATGAACCAAGGATCAGGGATCTTTTTGGCCTCAAGAAAGGAGGGAGTTCAGAACTTAAATGATACTGGATTCCTCTTTATCATTCATCTTTGTTGACTTCATTCATACTCCATGCTCATTGCGAATGCTTTCTCTACTTGATAGGCTATAATTTTGCTTTCTTTGCTTCACAGAGGAGATACTCAAGTTGCTTGCTCAGTCCCTGTCATTATAGTGAAAAAAAACTTCTTATACAGTTGGCATGGTAAGCCCCAGTATTCATTTTGTACTTAATTGTTGCAAATAGGCAGTTGGTGCAAGATAAGATAATAAGAATGTTTTCCCTGGTTGGTCTTTTGAACGGAAATAATTTAAGCTTGATTGATATAGGACCAGCATATCACCATAAATACTATAGAGGAAGCTCTTTTAGGATAAGGTGAGGGGCTATGCAAACAACTCTGTAGATAATCCACTACAATATAGTAAACAGTATTGAGGAATTTGACCTCCATTATGTAAAAATATGGGCTTTATCAAACTGTCAAAAACCTTCATTTGGTTAAAGAAAAAAATAATTCTTGAACTAGTGTGCACTTCTAGTGTGTTCGATATTTGCAAGATATCCATTTGCTTACAACTTGTCAGGAGCAAAATCACTGTGAAAGCAAGATGAATTTCTTAAACGGATGAGTCAAGTCCTTTTGTTGTGTGTGACTCTGACACCAAGTCTGAAGACCAATTCTCATACCATACTGGTCCCACAGAGCTCTCCATGATTTCATGATTCTGAGTTCGGAGAAGTAATGGGTGGGAGCAGATACTGTTTAAGCATTTTATTTATTTTTAGCATTTTGATTTCTGATTTAATGAGATTTTCTAATATTTAATTTTAGATGGAGCTCTGAAGCTTTCTCCCAGATGCCATCATCTGCATTAGACAGGCTGTATGTAGGAGAAATACATATAATCCTTAGTCATGGGTCAGATTACATCTCATATGAATGGTGCAGTAGTCTGACATGCCAACAAGCGAATGTTTTGGCAAAACACGGAACAATACAGACTAGCTGGGTAGCCACTTTTTAGTCCTACTGGCATGTATTAGAAAAATTATTTTAAAGATTTTTGGATCCTGTCATACTGAGAGTAAAGGAGTCTTGTAGAGCTTTTATTTCTTGTGCTTTTCAAGAAGAATAACAACTATCTTTATAAATACATATTGTATTCTGAAGGCTTTATGAAACAGTACATTAACTCTTTGTTCCTCAGGTTTGAATGAGATCTCAGCACTGGGTAAAACACATACACACACATACGTCAAGTGCTTGTTCCAGTTAGTACAGTTTTGACAAAATAATCCAAAATTCAGAAGCAAAAAGACACCATTTCCTTATGCTCACATATTCTGTGGGTCAGGAATTTATATACAATATATGATATCTCAGCTGATTCCAAGGCTGGGGGTGACTCAAAAACTAGGAACAAAAGTCATCTAAAGTCTTTCTTACACATATGTCTGGCACTTTAGCTGAGAGGACTCAAAAACTACAATTGCAGACTAGAATTCCTACATGTATTCACTCTAGGTGAGTCCGGCTTCCTCAAAGTTTGGCTGCCTCTCGGTATTTGGACCACTTACATGGAAACTTAGGGATTCCAATGCAAATATTTCAGCAAACAAGGCTAAAGCTTCATCATCTTTTATGACTCAGCACCAAAAGCCACATGATGTTATTTCCACCATATTTTATTAATTAAAACTTCTCACATTTAAAGGGAGATAACATAGACCCTCCTTTTAATGGGAGTCAAATTTGTGGTGCTATGTTTTCAAAAAGCCAAAATATCAGGTTACATAGGCAGAACATGCTTTAAGAAACTGTAAAAATTGCATTGAAATTTTTAGCTCATTACTGAAGTCAAGGATAAAAAAAGAGATGTGAGGAATTAGAGAAAGTAGATCTTGGGATTGCTTTAAAGAAATTGTCAGTATGTCCTGGATTCCACTGTTCCATGTCAATCACTGTGAAGCACAGGGAATGGGAGGAGATTACTTTGGTCTCACATGAGAAGAGATGTTATAAGAGTTTGGAGAGTCTGAATGCACGCCCTGAAATTTGAAGGATGCAGTGACTGGCATCTGACTCCCGTCTAAAAAGTCTAAAGGTTGAGAGCTTTGACTAACTAAAGTAGCCCAGAGCAGAAGAATTAAAAAGTCTTCACTGAAAATAAGATATACCTCCAGAGTACACCATGGCAAGGATTCCTATGTGATCTCCATGTACCAGAAAAGAGATAGCTATAAGTTGTCTTGAAAATTACTCTAGGCCAATCTCCTTTGTTCAAAGATTAAGGACACTTTGGAATAAGGAAGCCAGAGGTGTTAGAGGAAAAAGCTAAATGGAGATGGATGTGGCCCACTGAAAATTATCACATGCATCAAGGAACTGAAGTCAGAGATCCACAGAAGTGACAAAGGAAATGACTATGAATATTTATGACGTCTGGTAAATATCACTAACAGTAATTACAAGTACAAGTAAGACTTTCTTTGCTTCATACCTTTGCTATCTTCTATTGTCTCCCAAAACAGCAATCTGGTATTAGAAAGTGTCAGCTAAAAATAAGAATGGAAGTCTTCCCTTCATCCCAACTAGAGGATAAGGGGAAAGAAAAGATATTAATTGAATGAAAATTCAATGTTTTAAATGCCTATGGATTGACTTGTTATTAAAACTTGGGAACAGCACTTCCTCATATCAGGGAGATCATATGATAGTTGTCTTTCTCTGCTTGACTTATTTCGCTAAGCATGATACGTTGTGGTGATGCAACATGGAGGCTTAAGTGGGTAGAAGAATAAATGAAACAAGATGGGATTGGGAGGGAGACAAACCATAAGTGACTCTTAATCTCACAAAACAAACTGAGGGTTGCCGGGGGGAGGGGGTTGGGGAGAAGGGGGTGGGATTATGGACATTGGGGAGGGTATGTGATTTGGTGAGTGCTGTGAAGTGTGTAAACCTGGTGATTCACAGACCTGGGGATAAAAATATATGTATATAAAAAATATATGTTTATAAAAAATAAAAAAAAATAAAAAAAAAAAAAAAAAAAAAAAACTTGGGAACAGAGGTATTCTTCGATAAGAGGGACCATTGTATGATACCTGCTGAATATTTTTTGCAGAATTAGAGGAAAATGAGGAAAAATGAACCTTAGAATAGATGGCAGTTTGTAGGAGTAGTTGTTGGGAGATAATCATGCAGTATACTTACTTTCTAACTTTTTCTAGTATTTCAATAAACTTGATTCATGTATATATTATATATATAATACATATATATTAAATTTTATTTAACTAATAATAACTTTAATGAGGTAGGAAATATTATTCCTTAAAACAGATAAAAGATAACCATAAACCCTTTGACATTCCATTCATCAAGAGATGGAGCTTGTGTGTCCTCGCCTTGAATGTAGGTCATCTCTGTGATTGCCATAATGGAAAGAACACACAGAAGTGACGTTGTACCAGTTTCTAGACTGACTCATTAAACACTAACACCTTTCATTTCCTTTCTCTTAGAAAATTTTCACTCCAGTCTTAAACCACAATGAAATCCAGCTACTCTGAGGGTATCATGTTAGGGAAACTACCATGTAGGCGTTCCAATCAACTAATACCAGCTGAGTCCAAACATACCACATGGTATCAGGCAAGGGAATGATGCCATCTAGGACCCCACAGTCAAAACCATTTCCCACATCAATACCAGTGGGTGATCTCAGTCAACACTGAGGGAGTCAACAGAAAAATTATCCAGCTGAGCCTATCCAAATTAATGACACATAAAAGCATAAGATAAAATAAAATAGTTAATGGTTTTTGTCTTAAGCCACTGAGTAAATTAATTTGCTACACAGCAATAAATAGCTAGAATATCCCCATTTTATAGAGAAAGAAACAGACTCAGAAAGGTCAATCAAGAAAACATTTAACAAATGATAGAAAATATTTAAAATTTAGTTTTTGTTTTTTGTTTTTACTTCAAACTCTTGCCACTATGTCATACTACTTAAAAACCAAATATTGGCTTGACAGGGGAGCTCATTTATTATTATGTTGCCTTTTATATTCTACATACAGCAATATCAACAAGGACAACAGAGTAGAATTATCATATCCAGGAAGTTTGGATGGACTTCAAGTACTGTTTGGGGTATATTTTCTTTTTAAAGCTTAATATTGATATGCTGGATTAATTTATTTTATAGGTCAACTAACTGACACATAACTTAGTTTTTGTGTATTTGTTACCTAATTTGCTAGCACTTAATATAGTTCCTCTCATTTAGCTATTAATTATATAGTCCCTTCTAGAATTTTTGTACATATGCATGTATATATGTGTGCAATTATTCTTTCATTCATTAATCCATTCATTTGTCTTCCCCTTGCTACTTAATTTTTCATGACTTTAAGACTGGTTTCCATAATTAGATAAGAACATACACAGGGTTTTGCTTTTTTTTTTTTTCCATTCCTCAAATTTTAACTTGTGGTGCAGAGGATTAGTCCCTGGTTGAATTTCAGGAATTTTAAAATACCCTCAAATTTCATGCAAAATCCTAATTTGTTTCTTAGCCTTAAATATTTCAAGCCTCTCTGCTCTATGAAGAGAGAGGATCTTAAGTAGTACACCAATACTGAAAATCATCTTTTCCATAACAGGCACTTTTCTAGGATTGGGGAATTTAGCAAGGAACAAAGTCATCAAAATTATTCCCTCATGACGCTAACTTGCTATATGAGGGGAATACAGATAATAAACAAGAAAAATACTAAAGAAAAAAAAGGAAGTAAGAAATGATTGGTAGTTGAAATGCAAATGTGGACCCTAAGGAAAGCTAAACCGAAAAAGCAGACTTGAGTAATGAACTCAAGGAATAGTGAGAATAAGCCAGGTGAGTTCTAGGAGAGAACATTCTAGGCAGAAGGAAAAGCAAATGCCAGAAGACACAGGAAAAAAAAAGCGCCAGATTTTCATGTAGGTTTTATATGATTTTTTTACTAATTTCTAAAAGAGTACCATGACCTTTGCAAGCAATGTCCTCTAAAGAATTAAAATGAAGGTGGCTAAGACCAAGGTAGTGACAGGGCAGGTGTTGAGAGGTGCAAATATTTTGAAAGGAGACCAATGAAATTTACTGACATATTGGGTATGGAGGAAAAGAGAAGTCAAGATTAATCCCAGTGTTTGCACCAAAGTAACTATAAAAATGGAGTAGTTGTTAACAGAGATGGCAGACTATAGTAGATTAGGTTCTGTAGGAAAAAACAGAATGAAAGGCAGATGGATTGATGCATCAGTAGAAAGATATCTATTGAGGAAAAACAAATGAAAGCATGTACATATGCATTACCAAGGCTGCACTCAGATAATATATATATATATATATATATATATATATATATATATATATATAACTACTATGTATTGAGCTGCTATAATGAATTCGATGTTATACTATGCTTTATATTTGAATTTGACGTTATACTATATATATATATATAAATATTTATACATACACACTATAAACTTTATATTTATATTTGAATTTGATGTTATACAATACTGTCTTAGTCAGGGTCCTGTCATGAAAAGAACAAACATATCAAGTATTTAAAGAGAGGGTGTTTTATGTAGGGAATCAGTTACACAATTATAATCACTTATAGGTGTTGGAAAACTGGGAAAGAAAAAAAAACAGTAAAATAACCTAAAAATTAGAAATTTACATGATCAGATTCTGCCACTAAATCTGTGAGAATAAAATGTTGCAGGAATATAAGGTTAGGTAGATACTGTGAGTCACAGGCAGCCAGGGTAGAACTTAGAGAAAATACACATTTCTTTGGAGGGGGGGCAAGGAGTGACTAAGGCCTACAAAGTTTCAAATTTGCTGTTGTAAAGCAAGTGATGTGGTGATGTGGTGGTCTTTGAATGTGTCAGCTTGGCTAGATTGCAGTCTCTAGTGATTCTGTCAAACACAAATCTGGATGTTGCTATGAAGATATTTTATAGATGTCATTTCTTTTGATGGCTGCATAGTATTCCATTGTATATATATATACCACATCTTCTTGATCCATTCATCTGTTGATGGACATCTAGGTTCTTTCCATAGTTTGGCTATTGTGGACATTGCTGCTATAAACATTCGGGTGCACGTGCCCCTTTGGATCACTACGTTTGTATCTTTAGGGTAAATACCCAATAGTGCAATCGCTGAGGGTTGCTGGGGGGAGGGGGTTTGGGAGAAGGGGGTGGGATTATGGACATTGGGGAGGGTATGTACTTTGGTGAGTGCTGTGATGTGTGTAAACCTGGTGATTCACAGACCTGTACCCCTGGGGATAAAAATATATGTTTATAAAAAATTTTAAAAAAAAAGAAAAAAAAAGATATTTTATAGATGTTATTAAAGTCTTTAATTAGTTGATTTTATGTAAAGGAGATTATCCTAAATAATCTGGGTGGGCTTGATTCAATAAGAGCTGAATTTTCCCTAAAGAAGTAAGTCCGTCTGTGGACTGTAGATTCATCTCATGTTGCAGAGAGCCAGCTTGCCTTTCTTGATGGCCTGTTCTATGGATTTGACTTTTCTAGCCAGCCCCCACAATCAGCATGAGTCTTGCAGTAAATCTTTTAATATACATGTCTCCTACTGGTTCTGCCTCTCTGCCTGATCTCTAACTAATACAAGTACTAAAAGAGAAGACACCATGACCAGGTGGGATTTATCCATGGGATGCAAGGATGGTTAAACATTCGCAAATCAATCAATGTGATAGAACAAATCAATAAGAGAAGAGAGAAGAACCACATGGTCCTCTCAATTCATGCACAAAAAGCATTTGACAAGATAACAGCATCCCTCCCTAATTAAAATGATTCAAAGTGGGTGCCTGGGTGGCTCAGTGGGTTAAGCCGCTGCCTTCGGCTCAGGTCATGATCTCGGAGTCCTGGGATCGAGTCCCGCATCGGGCTCTCTGCTCAGCGGGGAGCCTGCTTCCCTCTCTCTCTCTGCCTACCTCTCTATCTACTTGTGATTTCTCTCTGTCAAATAAATAAATAAAATCTTTAAAATAAAATAAAATAAAATAAAATAAAATAATTCAAAGTATAGGGATAGAGGGAACATTCCTCAACTTCACAAAATCTATCTATGAAAAACCCACAGTGAATATCATCCTCAATGGGGAAAAGCTGACGGCCTTCCCTTTGAGATCAAGAACACAACAAGGATGTCTACTCTCACCACTGTTATTTGACATAGTACTAGCAGTCCTAGCAACAGCATCAGACAACAAAAAGAAATAAAAGGTATTCAAATTGGCAAAGAAGTCAAACTCTCTCTCTTCACAGATGGCATGATACTTTATATGGAAAACTCAAAGACCCACCCCCAAACTACTAGAACCCATACAGCAATTCAGTAATGTGGCAGTATACAAAATCAATGTACAGAAACCAGTTGCTTTCTTATACATTAACAATGAAAAAATATAAAGGGAAATTAGGGAATCTATTCCATTTACCATAGCATCAAGAACCATAAGATACCTGGGAATAAACTTAACCAAAAAGGTCAGGGATCTGTACTTGTAGAAGTATAGAATGCTCAGGAAAGAGATTGAAGAAGACACAAAAAGATGGAAGACCATTCCATGCTGATAGATCGTAAGAATAAACATTGTTAAAATGTCTATACTGCCTAAAGCCATCTATGCTTTCAATACCATCCCGATCAAAATTCCACTGGCATTTTTCAAAGAGCTGAAACAAACAATCCTAAAATTTGTATGGAACCAGAGTGGGGGTAAGGTGAGCCTGGTGGTGGGTATTATGGAGGGCATGTATTGCATGGAGCACTGGGTATGGTGCATGTACAGTGAATTTTGGAACACTGAAAAAAATTAAATTAAAATTTTAAAAAAGAGAGAAGACAGGGAAAAGGATGCTCATAGCAAGAAATAAGTCAGTGGGAGGGAAGTAGATAAAGGAACCAAGGACTGGATTAGAGGCAAGAATAATCAGATGAAACTTTGACAAATGAAGTAACTTTTGCCTCAGCCATGGGACTTTTTTTTTTTTTTTTTTTTTTTTTTTTAAAGATTTTATTTATTTATCAGAGAGAGAGAGGGGGAGAGAGTGAGCACAGGCAGACAGAATGGCAGGCAGAGGCAGAGGGAGAAGCAGGCTCCCTGCTGAGCAAGGAGCCCGATGTGGGACTCGATCCCAGGACGCTGGGATCATGACCTGAGCCGAAGGCAGCTGCTTAACCAACTGAGCCACCCAGGCGTCCCAGCCATGGGACTTTTATCTTTCTATTTGGACAGTAGTCAGTCTTTAATCATGGAAATGCTAGGTTAAAACTCTCATATGAAGACAGAAAGGAGAGTGATTATGGTAGATTGCTATGTCAAAGGCCCCCAATGAATTACACCTAGTAATCATACCCTGTGTCACTACTGACACAGGTCTTGGCCTTGTCATTTGCTTTGTTCAGTAGGACAAACTGGACATAGTAGCTCCTGAAAAGGAATTGAAAATTACACTCTAGCAATGCTGTTTGAAACTGCATTTTAAGAAGCTCAGCCTAGAGAAAGAGAGAGGGAGAGAGAGAGAGAGACAGGGGCAAACCGAGAACCAGACTCTAACTATAAAGAACAAACTCATGGTCACCAGAGGAGAGGTTATTGGTGGATGGATTAAATAGGTGACGGGGACTAAGGAGTGCACTTGTGATGAGCACCAGGTGTTGATGGAAGTGTTGAATATTGTACACCTGAAATTATTATTACACTGTATGTTGACTAACCAGAATTTGAATTAAAGCTTTAAAAAAGAGAGAAGTCATTCTAGTCTCCATTGATGAATCACTACAATCAAAGAGAGGCCCAGCTTTCCAGCCATCCCTACAACGCCCAACGCCGAGTCCCCAGCAAACCTACCAGTTGGATATAGTTGTGTAAATGAATGCACGCCAGAAAAACCACCCAGGGAACCTAACAAACCACTAACAAATAAAAGGTAGTTTTTTAATCTGCTAAATTCTGGAGTGGTTAGTACAGCAAACTGATACATGGGCAGTCTCTGGTAATGCTATATCCTAAGAGCACAATCCCCAATAGTATTAGTAGAGTATTAATAGTATTAGTATACTAATATACTAATTAGTAATTAGTATTAGTAGTGCCAGTAGGTAATATTTTATCCACATTCATTTTAAGACATTTTATTCTCCCGTTTGCTCAACTACTTTATAATGATAAGAATATAAGCTAATTTAATTTCTTATCTGAAAAAATAATATGAATGAACATAATTATATAAAACTATTAACTGAGACTAAGTGATACAGTGGTCATTGTGAACTTAAGAAAAAGTGAAGTGTGGATATAAATAACAGATATGAATAACATTATCAAATAGACAGTTTTATATAAGTTCAGAGAATAATACTATAAAAGAATAAAACCTCCTGCTGCCCAGCAGGGTTGCAAAGTTGTTTTGCATGCTTGAATAAGAGCCATTCAGGAGATATAGTTCCTAAATTATAACTAATTCCCTCTGAGGATATGGTTCTGCCTCCTAATACAGATTTGGGAAACTCTCCTCAAAGTACTTTTATTGATACTGTTACCTGGGCTACATTCATTGCATTTCTTTTTCCTTTGTGCTCTGCACATCTGAGGGTTAGACTCAACTATGCAGGACTCAGTTTCCCTGCATTCTTTTTTGTCCTGACTTTAGTGGCACATACTCTCAAAACTGTGCTTTTTTCTTTGGACTTGTAAGAGTCCTTATCCTCCTTTAATCTCTAAGTTCCCTTGCCTTGTCTACCATATTAAAACTCTACTTGTTCTAGTGGCCAGTTGGCCTGGTAGAGATACAAGCCCATTACTGGCCAGTATATTTCTTTAGTCTGAGTGGGCAGTTAATCCAATTTCAAACTACTCTGATTTGCAGGAATGCAAAAGGGGCAGAATTACTAATGAATGACTTTTCTTCCCCCCATCTTCCTTGTGATTCAATGAGAATATTTGTTTGTTACTATACTACCGGAATAACTCTCATGCAATGGGAAAAAAATAAGAGATGCTTCCATGGTCTTTCTCTTTGCTTGTTTTAAATTATGATACATGCATCTCTCTTAAAAGTAGATCTTTACTACATCAAGGAAGAAAACGTAATACAGTGGTTAAAATTCAGATAGACAAGGATTTACCCGCCAAGATGGAAGAGCAAGTTCCTTAACTTCTTTAGACTTTAGTTTTCTCTTATGAAATCAAAGAATAAGTTTGTTGTGATAAGCAAAGTTAGGCAGTTTATATGAGGCTCTAGGCTGAGTATTGTAGCATATAGTAAGTGTTTAATATCAGGAGATGTCAATAGTGGCCGTGCTTATTTTCTTCATGTATTTGCTTGGGAGAAAAACAAACAAACAAAAATACGCCCAATTCCAGTCAGTCCAATAAATTATAGAAGGTAGGTCTTTATCAGTAATTTGCTGGCCAAAAAAATGCTCAAGACCTTGGATAGGAAAAATGTCCCTTTTTCTTGTCCATTACAGAAGGTAGTTGTAAGTGGATTTGATGAGCTTCACCTCTGTGGCATTGAGGCTGAGTCATTCATCAGAGGCTGTTAGAAGTCATCTAGATCTGCTCTAACAGTGGCAACATCCCTGCTCCTGGTAACCTCACGTTGCACTATCACTCATGGGTGTTAAACGTGCTCTCTCCAGGGCAGAGCTTTTATACTCAGAAAATTCAAGTGAGCACAGAAGTGCATTGCCAAAATTAAGCACTCTGAGAATTAAGAGCCCAAGGTATGTATTGAAAGTTGTTAACAATACACTATTTCAATAATTGCTGTCACAGAGCAAATATTAGGCTGTTTGGGCTAGTACAGCTTAGGAGGCTATATGGGGCAGGGGAAAAAATCTCTTTTCTGAGACAGAGATTCTTTCTAGAACATAAAGCTGATGCAGTGAGACAAACATTGAAGTTAGTGTCAGGAGAACTGGGTGGCATGCCAGCTCAATTTTCATGTGAATCTGTTCCAGTGGTTTACTCCTCTGTCTTAGTTTCCTCTCTGGGAAATTGGAGATAATCATACCTGTTGTAGAAGGCTTTGGGAGGTATGTATGTGACAGATTTTCTTACTGTAAACATCAGTTAATGGGTATAAGAATTGTGTTTGCATAGAAAACTTGTTAGATGCCAATTACTAGGCCCTTCTCTAGAGATTTGGACTTGGATCTGGGGTAAGACCTAAAAACCTAAATATTGACCACACATTCTGCAGATCCTCAGACCCTCTTCAGGTCAGCTATAGACCACACTTTTAGAAATGTTTTAATTTTTGTAGACCGTGTACATTTAAGTTGTTTAGTCCCACTGATGATCGTAAAAGAAGGAACAGTCACAAATTATTTTCTGTAATCTTTGAAAATAACCAAATGTGAAAACCCCTGAGAGAAATGTATGGATTCATAATGTCCCCCCCCCACAACTATTTTCAGCATAATTATTGTTATCCAGAGTGAAACAAGGGATGAAAACATGAACATGCCAATAAGTAAAGACCCATTCTAATGCCCTAACCACCATAACGTCATGTGGTTAAACATACTTAAGGCTTGAATGTGAATACAATGATGGAGAGAAAGAATATAGAGCAATACATACAAAATTGATCTTTGTTTTGGCCTGAGTAAGCTAGCTAGTGCCACAGATCTATAACTTCCACTTAACCATATAGCTATATCCCCCAAAATAACCTGTTTCTTTTAATCAATATCAAAGACATTAGACAAAACAATAAATGGGGGAAAACCAAAATGTGTAAGGATATCATGGTGTTTTTCTTTTCCCCAAATCAGATTCTGAACCATAGTTGTCATTTTACAGATTATACTCCAGAAAAAGCTGTTGTTATCAGTTTCCAGATACCACTATTACAAACACAGATAATTTCTACCACCCCCATTAACAAGAGAGACTTTTCAGAGACAAAGTCTGTATCTACCTCTGGGTTATCATTTGAAAGATGCTTAAAAGACATGGTGCTCTGGCTAAAAATGGTGACACAGACCTGCCATCAGCTGATTCTACATAGCCTTTTTAAAAATAGAATTTAGAAGTCACTCAATACTTATAATGAATTAAATTAAATAGGTATTTCATCCATATCAAAAAGAGTCAAGTAAGCAGACTTTTACTGGTTTCCTATTTGTTTTAGGAAGTTCGATAGCCATTAGAGACTTTAAATTACATTTTTAAAGTTTTGTTTCAGACAATGTTGACTGTTTTAAGCCAATTCTCCTTATAATCAAGTAAGGTCTGTATATAAGTATTATTTATAAGCTACCAAACAAATAGGCTCACCAGACTAAGATCCCAAAGACAAGGAAAACACAGAAATATAGATCTGACACTGAGAGCAATTTTTCCCTTCAAAGCATTTGCTAATTTGAAAGTAGTAGCTGAGAAGCTAAGAAAGTAGTCAGAAACTTTTGGTAGACTCATAGACTAGGAGAATAAAGATTAAGGTCAGAGCCTACCAAGAGTGAGGGGTCCCAAATTGAACAACAAAAATGTAAGCTTCGGGATTAATAGTCAATCTGAAATATACTAGCTCTCTTAGGGCTTCAAATCTCAATGCCTTTTTCCTTTAACATTAAATGCCCTTAACCTAGGATGTGACAGAAGCAAATCTACTAGAATAAGATAACATTATTTAGAATGTGAAATGTTCTCTAGAAAATATCATCTAATGTTTCCAACCAGTGGTACTGGGATAATTGGATGTCCATACAGAAAAACAATTGCAAGATATTTCATGATCTACATATAAAAATAATTTTTAATAAACCTAAAAGTAAAGGCAAGCAAATAAAGTATATAGAATATAACATAGCTATAGATAACTATCCAAGAGAACATCTTTGACTACACTAAAATTACAATTTATCTTAAATGAAAGAAACTCTTAAAAGAGGGCAAAAACGATCTATGTTGTTTATAAAACTTGAAAAATATATGCTCAAATAGGTACTTGTGGCCAGATTATGTAAAGAATTTCTGCAAATAAATAAGAAAAATTCAGACAACCAGCAGAAAAGTGGGCAAAAGACCTGAACAGGCACTTTACATGGGAGGATATCCAAATTGCTATCATTAAGGAAATGATGCTTCATTGCATCACTACACAGCTACAATACTAGCTAAACACTTAAAAAATTGACTATAGTGTTGGTAAATGTGAAACAATGAGAATTATCACATGCTGCTGGCAGAAATATAAATTGGTACAATTACACTAAGAAAACTACATAGAAAGAGCTATTAAAGTGAACATCTGCATATTTAATGGCCCAGAAATTCCAGACCTAGAAATGTGTACATAGGTACACCAAGACATGTATGTATAATTCGAGAATATTTATAGCAGCAGCATTATTTATAATTGTTACAAATTGAGGAATAAACAATTTAGAATATATTTGTGCAAGTCAGAAAATAGAGAGTGTGGGGGGAAGTAAAATCTCTGCTATATGTAATAGTATGGATGAACCTCAAAAACAATATTAAGAGAAAGAATACAAATTCTTAAAAATATTCTATTATTTTGTATGTATGAAATCAAAAATATGCAAAATAAATCTTTGGTATTAAAATACAAAAAAAAAGTGTTACTCTGGGGAAGAAAGTGTTAAATACTTTAGAAATGTCATGAGGGGGTTCCAATTCTGTGTTATTTAAATTTCTTGACATGAGTGGGCATTATATAGGTGTCCTCCTTTTTGATCATTCATTAAGCTATATACTTGTGACTGTACTTTTCTCTATATGAAACTTCAGCTTTTAAAGTTAACATTATATCCTTGGTGAAAGAGCTGATTTTTGAAGTAGCTTTTTGTCACTTTAGATGTCAAAGCCCTCAGGATCACAGTTAGGACCATTTATAAAATTTATTATGGCCATGACCAGCAATTGAATTCAATTCTTTAGGGATAGGACCCAGGAGTTTATTATCTCCAATTCCCTGGGTGTATTTTGGCAGCCAAGATTGAGCACTACTGCACAAAGCCTTCCAAGTCTTTCTCAGTTGCATCTATATACCAAAGCTATTTTCACATTTGGTACTCAATAGTTGTATTTATATTGATTAATATACAAGTATGTATAGTATGAGAACATCCATAATTCTTTCCATAAATATTTTTGTAAGCTCAATTTTTACAGGAAAAGATGATTGATCTTTGAGTACAATTGATTTACCTGTGCTTAAATGTTTTTTCTTAATAAAAGGTTTATATATAAAATTTAGGTTTTATTGTATTATATTTATTAAATTTGGTCTTCTAATATTATAGAGTTCCTGGGATATCTCAAGTATTACTTAAAATTATAAAGTTGAGGATACAATAATTCTAGGAACATTTCAACTATTACTGTCTTCTTGATACACATTCAGATGGAAAAAGAATAATTAAAACTGACTTATGAGATTAAGAGTCACTTATGGTTTGTCTCCCTCCCAATCCCGGGGGTTGCTGGGGGGAGGGGGTTTGGGAGAAGGGGGTGGGATTATGGACATTGGGGAGGGTATGTGCTTTGGTGAGTGCTGTGAAGTGTGTAAACCTGGTGATTCATAGACCTGTACCCCTGGGGATAAAAATATATGTTTATAAAAAAAAAAACCTGACTTATATTAGGTTTTTAGAAACAGACTTTGGCCTAGATGATACTGTTAAGGTTATTTAAGTATTACCATAATGGTAGGAAGAACTGCACAATTTCTCACCCTTCTTGTGTATATGTCCTGTATAATCCTAGGGATTTTAAATTCTATTTCTATAATGAGGATAATATATTTTATTCCAGTGATCAGGTTATATCATATAACACAGCTGACTTTAAGAAAGGGAGATCATTCAGATGGGTTTACATAATTATATAATCCATTTAAAAGTACACTGTTTTCTCTGACTGGTAGCAGAAAATGTTAAGAGACTTGTGCCCATACTGACCTGGAAGAAAGCAGATATTCATGTTCTGAATGGCCTATGGAGAGGATTGACCTCAAGGAGCTGAAGGTGGCCCCCTCTGACCACCAGCAAGGAGAAGGGGATTTCAGACCTACAATAAATAGGAACTGAGTTCTCCCAGTGATCACTTGGAAGAGAACCTCAAGCCACAGATATGAACTGCAACTCCAGTAAAAACCTGATGTTTAGCTTTGTGATACTGTAAACAGGGAATCCAGCCATACCATATCCAGACATCTGACCTACATAATTGTGAATTAGCAAATGGGTATTGTTTTAAGCTGCTAAATTGTGGTGATTTGTTACATCACCAAAGCAAACAAATACAAATTTTGGTACCTGGAATGGAGGTACTACTATAACAAATATCTAAAATTCGTTTTGGAACTGAGCAATGACCGGAAGCTGGAAGTGGGTAGGAGAAGAATCAATGAAACAAGATGGGATTGGGAGGGAGACAAACCATAAGTGACTCTTAATCTCACAAAACAAACTGAGGGTTGCTGGGGGGAGGGGGTTGTGAGAAGGGGGGTGGGGTTATGGACATTGGGGAGGGTGTGTGCTTTGGTGAGTGCTGTGAAGTGTGTAAACCTGGCGATTCACAGACCTGTACCCCTGGGGATAAAAATATATGTTTACAAAAAATAAAAAATTAAAAAAAAAAAGAAGTTTGAGGAGAATGTTGAGGGTCATACAAGACAAAGCATAAATTACCTTGAACAGAAGTTAGGGAAAACATGAACATTGAAAATGCTGCTGCTGAAGGCTCAGAAAGAAGTGAAGAATGTATTTGAGAAATTAAAGCAAGAAGCATGGAGCCTTGTTATGTAGTGGTAGTAATTGTGTCCTACAGTGATGTGGAAGGCAGAACTTCTAAGTGATGAACCTGCATGTTTAGCTAAGGAGATTTCCAAGCAAGATGTAAAGGTTTAGTCTCACTTATTCTTGCTACTTATAATAAAATGGAAGAGGAGACAGATTAAGGGAAGAACTATATAGCTGAACGATTCACTGTCTAGAAAGCATACTCTAGAGAAAAGGCTAAAGGAGTGACTCTCCAGTCCTCTGGTGAAGCTCCGAAAGATCAGAAAACTCATTCACAAGAACTTAAGGATATACTTTGCAGATCTTCTCATTCAAACCAGAAAGCCCCTAGGAAGCTAGAGTGTCGTCATTAAGCCACTTCAACAGGAGGCCAGGGTAGAAATAATATTGTCTTAAAAATTTGTGGATGTGACTTTTGTCTAACGAAATGAATCCCTGTGAAATCTACATAGGACACATATGTACCCACAAGACTCCTGAGAAATTCTGTCAACAGAAACACTTCCAGAAACTCTTTCACAGAAGGAGTGTGAAATTAAAAAAGAATCTTGAACCCCACAGTTTCTACTGGCAGACTGATAGAAATTCTCAGCTGTAAACACTTTCTATTATTTATGAAAAAGAAAGGATGACTTAGAGGGCAGAAACAAGAGCCCAAGGATATTACCAAGTGCCCAGAAGGCAGAACTGAGAGCGACAGAGGATTACATCTAGGCCATGAAGCCTAATCAGGGAAGTCTAGCTAGATTTTGCCTACCTGGATTCAAAATTACATTAGGCTAGTGCCTCTGTTCTAAAGGTGGAAGTCTTTTGTTTTGTCTTGTTTTTAAACAGTAATGCCCATAATTATTATATTCCTACATGCTGACCATACTTTAGGAGTGTTGAGGGAAGATAATTTGTTTCATTCATTTCAAAAGTCCAGAGATGGAGAGGAATTGTTGCCATAACTTTCATCTTAATTGATTACTCACTGGTACATTATTTAGATAGGTTAGATGATGCAATTTTGGATTTTAAACTGATGCTGTTATGGGATGAGACCTCTAGTCACCTTGGGAGGTAGAAGGGGAAGGAATAGGGTAGACTGAAAATGTGTAGCATCTTAAGGTTAGGATAAGAAGTGGGTATTCCATAGGCAATGGGGAATCACAGAGAATTTATACATTTTTAAAAAATGACAAAGTTCAAGAAATGCCTAATGGAAGAGCTTGTGACACATTAATTCAGGACTTTTGTGTGTGAAATAAAACATCCTTCAGAAAATGAAAAAAATTACTATAAAATGGTCTCGATATCAAAGAGATTTAGTTTCTTGTCAGGGCTGATCCTACAGATGTAAAGATCCTCTGAATTGAAATAGAAAGATCCTTCTTCATTAATCATTTTGGAATTTGCCTTTTTGGTTGGAAATATTTGTGAGGAACTCTTTGATGTTTTATAAATTACTAGCTTTGTCCCCTTTATGTCAAGGAAGGATGTCTAAACAAACGTATGTTTATATTTATTTATGCCTCGCAGATATAAGGCAAGTGTCTCATCAATACTGCATCTATGACAACTTTTAAAGTACAAATTAGGAAAACCTTTTTTTTCCATGAATTATCCCTTATTTTAACTGCAAAGGATGTCATTTATCACAGAATTTTAGTGTACCGTATATTCAGTTATAATAAGGTCATTTTTTTTCTTTGTTTAACAAACTCCAGAGTTACATGCTTTATAATCCCTAAAACCTTGTCATGGTTTCTTTAGCAAATGATGGCCTCCTGCATCATAACTGATGGCAGCATGTCTTGCACTTACAATGTGAATGAATTTCCTAGGCTCCATCGACTATATAGTTTCTTGAATTCTGGCATAAGCACTCAACCATAGACCATCCAATTAATTAGAAATCAGTTTCAAGAACAGTACATTTTTATAGTAATTTTGACATAGACCTGAGGGATCTTGAGACCATGTTATATGAGGAATGACTAAAGAAATGAAGGACATTTAATTAGGTGGAAATGAAGCACATTTAGTGTTCACTAATGGACTGGTACCAATAGGTAGACATGAAATACAAATCACTATTTGCAAGGCATTTCTAAGACCTTGATTTGTTCAACAAAATAAATTTATTTCTCCTAAATGATTTGTGAACATTTTCTAAGCGAGCTTATTAAGAGCCTATCAAGTCTCCATTAGATATCGAGACTGCAATGTTTGTGTGGCTGCATTGGGTGAAATGGGCTACATGACCTAAACTTCCTTTGAACTCAGAGTCTAGGATTCTGGGTTTCTGATGTAAAAAAACCCAGCTGGTGCCAGGAAAAAAATGAATAAAGGTGACCTATATTATTTTTGAAATAGAAACTTTCTCTGACAAAATTCAAAGCAAAAATAAAAGCATCTTATTCCAAAGAGATTTGAAAGCAATCCTAGAATTCATCTAGTTCAAACTTATAATCTTACCAATGAGGAAACTGAGGCCCAGATAGTTGATGTGATCTTACGCAGATCACATCAAGGTCATACCCCTAAAATGTGGGCAGGGAACTCAACCCATCTCTGAGAACCCAAATGATTTTAATCTGAACTATGTTAAATTGCAGCTCTTTTGTTTATTTATCTCCTATTAAATCATCCTTAAAGAACAGTGTGTCCCTCCTCAAATTCCCTCTCTCATGTCATACAGTCAATTAGTAATATTAATTTCCAGTTTTTTTCTTTTTCCTCACCCTCACTTCCAATCTCAAATCCCATTAAATAGGTGAAGTCCCTTTCTGCTTCTTCAGTGAAATAACAATGGACAGATGGCTGTATGATCTAAAGTAGAGTAGACCTTAGGTCTTGGAGACATAAGTAGCAATATTAAAAGGGAAGGAACACCTGTTGGTTACTATCATCAAAGATCAGAAGTCAAAAGTCATAAAATGGAAAGGGAAGGAGGCTTTAAGGTAGAAATAGAAGAGGTGATTGTGTAGGACCCTGAGGACTGAGAAGATTTAGACCTGGACAACACAGGAAATTACGACTGAAAATACTTCCATCCCTCCTCTGAACTCTTGTAGCTCTGATCCCACTCATTACTTAAGAACCTGTAATAGTCAGCTGGGCCTGCCATAACAAAATACCATAGGCTGGGTGGTTCAAACAATAGAAATTTATTTTCTTACAGTTCTGAGGCTAGAAATCTGAAATCAGGGTGCCAGCATGATGAGGTTCTGGTAGAAGTTCTCCTCCGGGCTTACAGATAGTAGTTATCTCACTATGTGTTCATATAGCCTCTTCTTCATGCTTGTTGACAGAGAGTAAGATCTCTGATATCTCTTCTTATACACGCACTAATCCCATTATGCGATTTCAATCTTTCTAACTTCATCTAATCCTAATTATCCCCCAAAGGGACATATCTCCAAATACCATCATATTCAGGGTTAATGCTTTAACAAATGAATTTGGGGGATGGGGAAAGGATACAAACCACAACAGAAGCATATAGTCCATAACAGTCCATAACAGAAGCCTATTTGCTTGCCTTAGAATATAGAAGCTGTCAACAGATTCTGATACCAAACTTTCATAGCAAAATACATTTTCTATGGGTTTCTAGCTTGTGGAAAATTTTGAAATCATGTACTTACCCTAGGGATGATGAAAACAAATGTAAAGATGCTGTTCTCCTTTATTTAGTGGGTTTTAGAATTTTTTGAAAAATTTCTCCAAGGATAACTTACTTAAGCCTTGAATACAAGACTAATTCAAAATCATTTTTCTCAATCTTAAAATTGTACTTTAAGATACCGAATAAAAAAGATAATCTCTTTTATCTGGTTATGCATACTCCAGCTAATGCCTCCAATCAT
Organism: Mustela lutreola; assembly: GCF_030435805.1. Lineage (NCBI taxonomy): Eukaryota > Metazoa > Chordata > Mammalia > Carnivora > Mustelidae > Mustela > Mustela lutreola. The sequence continues at coordinate 57,079,352 of NC_081299.1, forward strand.
CCCTCAGTCCTATGTTAATACATTCCTGGTTTAAACAAGTGTACCATGTGTTGTGTTGGACATCATTTTGTTTATACTGGGATCCTTTTATTTGGGGGTAAACATGTGGATGGTTCAGTCTATTCTTCTAATTTCTTTTACATTTTGAAATTGTATTTCCCCTCCACTTCATTTCCTAAGTGGAACAGTGTATTCAGTAAACATTGATTTTTTTTTCTTCTAATCTTTGCTGCACACTGAATATACTTGAGGAAATATAGGTTTCTACATGAGGGATGTAGGTTAAGTATCAAAATATTTTGTTCAGCAGATTAAGGTTAAAGAAGGGTTGATGGGAGATGGAACTTTTATGCCATTTTTAATGACCTATGAACTCTGCTTGTTTTCAGATATGTACTTCAGAAAGAGTAAAGGGAAGTTATATCCATTCATATATAATTAGAAGGTCAGGATGGCCCAACATCTATGTCAAACAAGTTAAATCTAAGGACTCCAGAATGGATATTTAGTATTCAGAAAATGTAGAAAGAAGGACGTCTTGATAAAATACATGTGGTACAGTGTATTATTAACTTATTTTGCCCACCCAGGGACTTCCTAATTATAAAATCCTGGGAGAGGGCATTGGTCAATTACCTATCTGCAACAATGCTTGAAATTGTTCTTAATCTCAGGACATCTGAAGACAAACTGATTTGTTAAGAAATTGATAATGTAGAAGTAGAAGTCAGTGTATTTTACTGTATGCAATTACATACAATTTACTCTTAATAACATGTATTTGGGTTACAATAAATATTTTTAAATTTCTCTTTTTTAAGAAAATGATAACAATTAGATTCTATACCCTAAGGACTACTTACTGATCTTCCCATTCTTCTCCTGCCTACATCGTCTATATTCTGAATCATGGGATACTCTTGATTAAACCTACTTGCATTAGAATGTTAATACCTGGGGCGCCTGGGTGGCTCAGTGGTTTAAACCAATGCCTTCAGCTCAGGTCATGATCTCAGGATCGAGCCCCGCATCGGGTTCTCTACTCAGCGGGGAGCCTGCTTCCTCCTCTCTCTCTGCCTGCCTTTCTGCCTACTTTATTTATTTATTTGTTTGACAGAGAGAGAGAGTTAAAAAAACGAATGCTAATACCTAATATGTGGCTCTGCTTTCTAAGTAGAGAAAGCATATTATCTATCATTAAAACTCAGGTTGAATACCAAGTAGTCCCTATCAGTGGTATACTATATTTATGAGTAAGCCATAAACGGAAGTGTGTAAAAGTGGACTGTTTAGGTTTTGTATGAATGGACTTTATTTTATTTTTTGAACTTTATTTTAAACCCATATTCCTCCAGAAATATGCATAAATAAAAATACATTTTTATTTATTTATTCTGGCAACCATTGACACACATGTGTGCCATCTGATGTATAGATATAGATTAATACAGTCTGTTGTTCTCTCTCCTTGTTCCAAATTTAGGGCACTAACACCTATGCCTTACGATGTACAAAAGATAGATTCTGCTAACTATAAACTCATCAGGCTATGGGTACCTTTCGTACTTCCAGTTTGAAAGATGTTAGCTTAGTACTTTTTTGCCTTTTGCTCTAGCTGTGTGCTTGCTGTGTAGTTGCTCAAGGCTTTACTCTGAGGAAGAAATTATAATTCCTCTCTTCTCTTAGATCTCTAAATATATCCATAATATTCTCCCATATTCTTCCTCAAGAGTTCTGTATTTGGTAAGACAAGGGCAAGGTACAAATCTACATCTTGGAGAGACACCTTAGACTAAGTTATTGTTTTATCTATTGTGTTTTCATTTTTTCCCAGAGAACATCCATCTAATCTAGAGAGAGATGAGGTGATAATCTCTTTCTTCACTTTTCCTTTCAAAGTTATCATCCATGGCATGATATATCTGAGTTCTTTAAAGTCTTTAAAGTCTAGGCTTTTGAAAAGCTAAGGATTTGATTTTTTTAATCTTAAATGATTTATTTTCCATGCTTTTGTGCTGTATTATACCTCCAAAAGGGGGAAGTTTAAAGGGTACAAAACAATTTTCAGAAAACTCCTTGGTAAGTATTTCAGTACTAGCCCTGATATTTACTTTCCTTTAAAATGCTTTGCATACATCCTGCTGTGCCTTCCCAGCACTGTTTCATATATGTGTCTTTCTCCTCCAGTTGCCTCTGTTTCCTACATAAAGGGCAAGAGGAGGTAATATTACTTTTCCTATGAAAGAACTGATTTTCAGTTTTCTATTAATGATATTATTGCCCCCACACAGACACACACATTGGGAATAAATATTACACTGTGATACTGACTAAACTGTCATTAAACGTTCTCCATTCTGACACACTCTCATCCTATTGGCTTTGGTAGCCCAGCAGAATTATCATGTAATCATATTACACTCAATATCATATGAGCTTCAGAAGCATATAATAAACTTTGAAATGCTATCGATATGCTTAATGCCAAATAATCACTATGGATCAAAGAATGAGCTAGTTTAAAAGGATGAAATCCAATTTAAACTGCTGTTGTTGAGGAAGGTTCACATATAGTCATTCAATATCAAGAGCGTTACAGTAATTGACTCTTCTAGTGAGCGTAGTGCAGATGTTAACATTAATTGCAACAGAGAAACATGCTTAATAAGTAACTGGTAGCCCCTCCAAAATGTAATAGGAAGACTATGGATGATACATAAATTTTATATGAAATTGCCCTTCAGGTAGGAATTAATTAAGCTGAAAGATTTTTTTCTCTAAAACAAATTCCTCCTAAAACCTAATAAAAACCTTTTGATTGGAAAAACACTGTTAAAATAAAATCACTGTTTCTTTTATGTTTAACAATTGATCTTATTCCATAGACTTTAGGCATTACAGTCATTTTATTTGTTTATTTATTTATTTAAGATCTTATTTATTAAAGAGAGCACAAGGCGGCACTAGTGGGGGGCAGTCCAAGAGGAAGCAGAGGGAGAGGGAGAAGTAGACTCTCCACTGAGCAGGAGCCCAAGCAGCCCAGGTGTCATTCCCAGGACCCTGAGGTCATGGCCTGAACTGAAGGCAGATACTTAACCAACTGAGCCACCCAGAGGCCCCTGAAACATTATATGCATTTTAAATTTATATCAAACATAGGATATTTGGGAGAGAAAGGAGGTAGGATGCTGCAAATACTGTTCCTACAAGTTCAAGCTTATAAATGGGTATTTATGTTTTCAATAGGTCCATCGTACAATTCTTATCCTCAAAATCTATTATTCCATTTAAATATTTTGTTGAAGGCTATCCAGCAACTCTGAATACTGCTTACCTTTATTAAAGATTCTTGATAATCTTTAAGGTGTGATGAAATATAACTAAATATCAGTAGAATAATCAGGAGAAAATTCTGTGTTTTTCCTCAAATAAACACATTTATTTCATTCATTTTCTTTTCCTATCTAGGATATTACACTTGGTGCTAAAGGTAACAAAAGGTCAAGAAAAGCATTCTTACGAAAAGAAAACAAGTACATATTTAAATTTTAAAAATGCAAATCAGACATCATATAAGGAGTATTTTTTTTAAGTGTTATGAAGTTTCAGTTGTTTGAATGTTTATACTTAAGTAAAGAAATCAAAGTCTTTATGGGGAAGTTGTCATCTAAGATGTTTTTTAGAAGAAGCCTAAGACTTTGAATAGCAGGTGTTCCTGGGTGGCTCAGTTGGTTAAGCCTCTGACTCTTGATTTCAGCTCAGGTCATGATCTCAGGATCGTGAGACTGAGCCCCATGTGGGGCTCTGCACTGGGAATAGAGCCTGCTTAAGATACTCTCTCTTTCCCCCACCCCACTCATGCTCTCTTCCTCTTAAAAGAGAGCGAGAGAGAGAGGGAAGGAAGAAGGAAGGAAGGAGGAAAGAAAGAAAAGAAAGAATGGAAAGGAAGAAAAAGAAAAAAATGACTTTGAACAATGGAAATTGTGAGTAAAAACAAGAAAATATAAACAAAGATCATTAAGATGGGAGATAGCATGAGTATTAGAGAAATATGGGGCATAACTAAGGAATAGGTTTGTTTGACTTGTGTGGCTAGAATGCAGTTATTAGGATCAGAAGTTAAACAATGGGTCTGAAGCCAGATAGTGAAGGACTTTAAAAATCAAGTTAAGAGGATCTACCAAAATTTTTAAGCAGTGAGAAACCACTAAGGGAATGATACCATGTAGAATGTGTTTTCTGCAGCTTTTTCTGGATTACAAATAAGCGGCTACATATAAAAACTAACTCTTACTATTCTTTCTTGGTCTTGTTTCCCATGTCTGTATCTTTTATCTAGTTCCAGATGTTGATCTCCGTATTTCACTTACTCTTCCCACATACATATAAACATGTGCACATGTATTGTGAACACGTGTACATACACTCTAGCAAGCTCTTTTCCAGACTGGCTTACTGTTCAGGTGTGTGTGTGTGTGTGTTTTCCTTTCACAAGAATATGGGCAATAGTTTTGGGTAAGTATTGTGATGATTTGAGGTGCCTGGGTGGCTCAGTGGGTTAAGTCTCTGCCTTTGGCTCGGGTCCTGATCTCAAGGTCCTGGGATCAAGCCCCGCATTGATCTCTCTGCTCAGCAGGAAGCCTGCTTCCCCATCCCTCTGCCTGCTTTTCTGCCTACTTATGATCTCTCTCTGTGTGTCAAATAAATAAATAAAATCTTTTTTAAAAAACAAAGTATTGTGATGATTTCTGGCTGCGTTGTATGGGATATCCAACACCAATTTCCTACACCTCTTTTCTCTGCTATTTCTATCACAGGGACTGAAAGGAATAAATAATCACTTTTTCAGATTCTCTTGCAATAGAAAGTACCATGTGCTACAGATCTTGGTATATAAGCTGAAATCTGGTAGAATGTTTCCTAAGAAAGATTTTGTTTTCTAGGTTAAAGCCATTGGATTAGTATCACCCACAGTACTTTCTTTCTATTTTCTTCTTCCTAGAACCTGGTTATGTTGACGCTTTAGCTGGGGTAGGGGTGTGGGGTAGGAATAGATCAAGAGAATTTCAGAATACTGGTTTTGATGTATTTGAGCTACTGAATCAATATCAGCAGATATTTTATGTATCTCCAGATAACCAATTATATGACAAAAGTAAATCTCAAGTTGCTTACTTCCCTTTTATTTTCTTGCTACCAAAAAATTTAAAAGTTCTTACTATGTTTGGTGAAAGTCAAATAATTTACTTGCTGAATTCTGTATCTTATCTCTACCGCCTACTCTGAAGAATTATGAGGACAAAGAGCAATAAAACACCTAATACAGGATAAAAACACCTATCACGTGGTCTGATAGGTAATTTAATAAATATTTTTGAATTAATGAATAAAACATATTTCTAAGAAGCTTATCTGAATGATACTAAGTTTTTGTTGGGTTGCCTGATTATCTCTGAACAATCCTATTGGTGATCAGAACATTTGGTACCAGTCCAAATATCGATTTGGAAATCAGTATTATGTCTATGTCTAAACCAAATGACTGAAATCGCATCTTGGATTTGGATTCTCTCCCTTGATCTAGAATTAAAGTATTGTGATTTACTACAAAACTGTAATTTTATACTAAATCAAACTTGGTGATGAACTGGTGATGAACATCAAATTTGATGCCGATATGATTTTATAATGCTTAGAAGATTGCCAACTACCATTTTGTCTTCTGTGATCCAAGATTATATTTCTTCTGAATATTTGCATTAAGAGCTTAATGTATAGATAGTAGAATATACTAACAACTTGTGACATTATACAGGAAATTCAAAATTGTGTTTGTAAAGGCTCCCTGCTATATCATGATTCTGTTTGGTAATCATTAAACTATAGGATGATGTTGACTGATACTAGAAATATTTCTTAATTTAATACTTAAATAAACAAAGGATCAGGAACACTTATATGGTTCAGTTAGGTAAGCATCTGCCTTTGACTCAGTTCATAACCTGGTGTTCTGGGATTGAGCCCCAGTTTGGGATCCCTGGTCAGCAGGAAGTCTGCTTCTCCCTCTCCTTCATCCCCCTCCCCCTGTTCCTGCTTTCTCTTTCAAATAAATAAATAAAATAATTAAAGAAAATAAGGCAGAGGATCAGTCATTTTATGTGGAAGGAAGATTGACATTTAATCATTGCAAATCAATATTACTTTCAAGAGTTTGTTGCATAAACAGAAGATAATACCCAACATCAGATAAAGAGGAATGTAGAAAAGACAGCCATTAAGAAATGGCAGGGTATATAGGTGGCAGTTTGGGGATTGGTCATATCCATCTTCAACATCTTCTTGTAAGGTCAACCTATGACTATTGAATTCATATCCAAATTCATATAAAACTGTGTAGAATTTCTGAAATTGATTTTCTTTCGTATAAGAAAAAATTTCTATTGTGTCTTATAGTAAACCATGTCCCAAATTATTTTTTTTTCCTTTATAAACTCCCCCTCCCCTGCAGAACTCAATCCTGCTGAACATGTAGAAATTCAGAAGAAAATTTATGGAGAGTTCTTTATCAGGGATCGCTATCAGAGTCTAGATTAGAGGCACCTGAGTGGTTCAGTTGGCTCAACATCTGTCTTTGGCTCAGGTCATGATCTTGGGGGTCCTATGATCAAACCTTCATGTTGGGCTCCCTGCTCAGTGGGGAATCTGCTTCTCCCCCTCCTTCTACACCTCCCTCTGCTCAAGCTCTCTCTCTCTTTTTCCTCTCTCAAATAAATAAAATAAGAAAGAAAAAAAAAATCTAGATTGAAGTTTGAAACAATAAACATGACCTTACTGGCCATAATTCACAAGCAAAAGAATCACTTGACTTCAAAAAGCTCTTGCAAAATTTTGAACCTCAGAATACAAACAACTTACTCACAAAAAAACCTTCCATTCCTTTTTTTCCTTCAGAGCATTTTTTTCAGTATTCCTGTCGGTGTAGAGTTTTACTCCATTCTTTATTTCAGTGGACTTCAATGTGAATTCATTCTTCACTTATAAGTATAGGTAAAGCAAAGGTGGGAACTGTAAAACAGAAAAGGCATGGGTTTGGTATTAGATTCTATGACATTTTATTCTGCAGGGATGAATCTCATCTTAGTCCTCTCAAAATGTGGTTTGATTGAACTATAGACAAGTAGTTCAAATCACACTGAAGAAAGTGGTCAGATAACCTTTTGCCAGATAAATCAAGATACAGTTAACTAATCTCATAGTGAGGCTTTTGGAGTACTACTTCATAGTCAGAAAGCACATTTATGGGAATTTAATGTGAAGAGTTAAGGTAAGAATTGAAATAATATCATACTGGATTTGGTGGGCCTTAAATTTAGTAAGAGTTGTCTTACACATCACAGAAAATGACAGAGACACAGAAAAGGTGATTTGAAGATAGAGACAGGGATTGAGTTATACTGTAACAATCCAATGGGTGCCAGAGGCCACCAAAAGTTCAAAGAACCAAAGAATTCTCCCTAGAGTCTTTGGAGGGAGTTTTGTGCTGGGACTTTTAGCCTCCAAAATTTACAAAATAAATTGCTATTTTTTCCCATCTACAGTACATGAAGGTCCCTTTTTTGTTCCATATCCTGCAATCTCATCTAAGGCTTGACTGAGATAGGTTCTGCTTCCATGCTTATGAGGTTATTGGCAGGATTCCTTCTTGTGAATTGTTGGGCTGAGAGCTTCAGTTTCTTGCTGGCTATCAGCTGGAGGTAACCCTTAGTCTTCACCATGTGGGCCTTTCCAATATGGCCCTATATCTTCAAAGCCAGGAAAGAAGAGTATTTCTATAGAAAACGGGTATTTCAATCTTATATAACATAACCATGTACATGCAATCAATACATCTGTGATTTTTGTCTCTTCTGTTGCTTACAAGCAAGTATCAGGTCCTGTCCATGCTGAAGATGACAGCATTACACAAAGGCATTAATGCCAGGAAGCAGGGATTGTTGCAGCCACCTTAGAGTCTGTCTGCATAGGCAATCAGACACACCTATTCTTTAAATTGGGGAATGGTGACATGGAGAATCAGAGAGAGTGCAAAATCTATTCTGGAGTAAGTAGTAGTGGTAGTAGCAGCATCAGGTTCTAGTGACAGCCATCAGAGGCAGTCTGCAGGATCCAGTGTTGCCAGTTTTTGGTAGATATGCTACTGAGAATTGTGGTTATCAGCAGGGCAAATGGTGTTGTCATCACACTAATTCTATAGCATGATTTTGTTTATAACTTTGGCTATAAAATCTCCATTGTTTCTGCTTATTTTATTTGCCTGTTTCTTTGGTCAACCTGGTGATTTTTTTAGTTACCTGAATACTTTCCAATGAATTCATTTTATGCTTTAATTAACCAGACTTGGTTTCCACTGTGTGTAATCAAGAACCCTGACTGATACACACAGTACAGTTAAAATTGTTTTCTAAGATTCCAGCCCACCTACACCTCTCCTGCCTTCCCTTACATTAGACGATAGAGACAAAATAATGATCATTAAACCTGGATCTAAACAACATTAGAAGAGATGTAAAATATGTTTATTTCTCTCTAGAAAGCCTACCTCTGACTCTTTAAGTACCCAAGCAACATGTTTCTATAGCATGTCCCTTCCTACTAGACTCAAAGTCTCTTTGTCTACAGATATCATCAGCATTTAAATTAGTTGCCTGGTACATCAGTGGAGTTTCTTAAGTGTTTGCTGAAATAATGAATGTGTGAGTGAATGGATTAATAGATTTATATTATTACATTTTCTATAGTTCTGATCCACATAGTAATTAATTGTGACCACCTTTTGGAAGCTACACATGTTAAATGTGCTAGAGTTAACATTTTCTTAGATTATTTTGAAGGTTTTCTCCTAGAATGATATTTCAATATTCATTCACAGCTTAATTTCCTAATTTCCTCAAAGTCATATAAAATATAGAATTATTATTTCATCTTTTTTTGTATTTGAGTATGGTTGACAAATAATGTCAACTTGGTGATTTGACAAGTTTACACATTATGCTGTGTTCACCACAAGTATAGCTACCATCTATCACATTACATTGCTATTACAATATTATTATATTCCTTATGCTGTGCATTTTATTCCCATGACTTATTCATTCTATAACTGGAGCCCTGTATCTCCTTCTCCCCTTCACACATTTTGCGAACCCCACTCCACCCTCCCCTCTGGCAATCATCAATCTATTCTCTGTATTTATAGTTATGATTCTGCTTTTACTTATTTATTCATTTTTGAGATTCTACTTATGAATGGAATCACATGGTACTTATTTCTTAGTCTGATTTATTTCCTTTAGCATAATACCTTCTAGGTCCACCTATGTTGTCTCAAATGTCATTATCTCATCCTTTATTACGGCTGTATAATATTCCATTGTCTACATATACCACATTTTCCTTATCCATATGTCTATTGATGGGCACAGATTTATTCCATGTCTTGGCTATTGTAGGTAATGCTGCAGTACACATAAGGGTGAATATATCTTTTTTAATTAGTGTTTTCATTTTCCCTGGGTACATACCCAATAGTGAAATTATTGATCATGTGGTATTTCTGTTTTTAATTTTTGAGGAGCCTCCATACTCTTTTCTATAGTAGCTATACCAATTTACATTCCCATCAACAGTGCACAAGGGTTCCTTTTTCTCAACATCCTCACCAACACTTGTTTCTTTTCTTCTTGATTTTAGCCACTCCAGTTGATGTGAAGTGATATCTCATTGCAGTTTTGATTTGCATTTCCCTGATGATTAGTGACATTGAGCATTTTTCCATGTCTCTTGGCCATCTGTATATCTTCTTTGGAAAAAAAATGTCTATTCAGATCCTTTGCTTTCTTAATAGTATTGGCTTTTTTGTTTTGTTTTGTTTTTCTGTGGGTTTGGTTTTTTGTTTTGTTTTGTTTTGGCTTGGGTTTTTTTGGTGTTGATTTGTATGAGTTCTTTATATATTTTGGTTTTTATTCCTTTACTGGATATGTCATTTACAAATATCTTCTCCCATTCAGAAGGTTGTCTTTTTATTTTGTTATTGGTTTCCTTTGTTGTACAAAAGCTTTTTATTTTGATGTAATGTCAAAAGTTTGTTTTTGCTTTTGTTTCTGTTGCCTTATAGATATTGTTTCATCTTTGGGCCTACCTGAGATTCCCTAAATCATTTTCCAAACTTTATGACATTTGATATGCTACCAGATGAAATTCCTAGATGATGTTTACAATTAAGTTCTATCTTATTGCCATGTTTTTACTGCATTCCAATATTCTCTCTCCTTGCCTCCACATGTTCTTTGCTAATATCCTCTGTTACTCATACAGACCACCATGTTCAACCACCTTACCTTCACTCATACCTTTACTCATACCATTCCTTTCCCTAGAATACTCATTTCCTCCTTCTACAAGTCTTCAGATACTCCTTGGTAACTTATGAAAGGGACATGCTATAGAAACATGTAGCTTGGTTACCTGACCTTATCTAAGAGTCAAAGGAGGACTTTCTAGGGAAAAATAAACATAATTTACATCCTTCTAATGTTGTTTATATCCAATTTAGGATTATAATTTTGTCTCTATTATTGATACCAAGGGAAGGCAAGAGAGATGTAGGTGGGATCTTCAAGATCCAACAAAAACATGATTTTTTCTACTGTCATTTCCCTGCCTATGCCAAAGTAATCTTTTTATCCTTCAAACATCACATTTATTGTTTTATAACATCTGTAATATGTAGTATGTGTCATCTCTTTTTTGTACACTATAAGTTCCACAAGTATATGATACATTGATTCATATTCCTATTCTTTGAGTACCTTGTATATAGTATATATTTAGTTAATACGTAGATGATCTTACAATAAGAAAATCATAGGATATAATAGTTATAAAGGCAAAAGAAATCTTATTAAGTACTACCTGTGTATATTGATCTTCTCTCAAATAAAAGGTGTCAAGTTTTCTAAATTGCTTCATATACATATAACCTGAATACCACCTATGAGTATAACTCAAATTGGCCAACCCATATAATACCATTCACAAAAATCTTACAGAATTGATCACCTCCTTCAGTTTCTGTGGTAGTTATTACTGGTGCTGTGTACCAAATATTTCTGGCTTTCTTCCATCTACCTTCCAGGCACAATTTGAGATTATGTAGGGCCAAGTGACAAGTTTTGACCAATGAGTTTGAGGGAAAGTGACAATGGCCAGTTCGGAGCCAGAGCATTTAGTTGACTATGTAAGTAAGACTTTGGGAGTCTTTTGTTTTACTCTAGTATGAGGATTTACTGAATTTGAGATGCTGCTGTTTTATCCTCTGGGTCCCTCAGACATAATGGTGAAGATAGTTCCCTGATGACTTATATTAATGAGAAATAAAACCATGGGCATTTAAACCACTGAGAACTGGGGTCATTTGTTATCACAGCATAAACCAGTCTATTCTGATAGTACCTTTGTTTTCTTTTCAATATAGCCAGCCTAATATGTTTAATAAAAATTCTCTACAATGATTCACTTCTCACTATTCTTTGCATCACACTTCCTGTACCCCCTACTTAGAACATCAGCCATAATTTATGCACATGCAAAAAGAAGACAAAAATCATTGATGGGGAAAATTAGCTATTATGAATTGAATATGGAGGTAGGCTTATTCAGTGAAAACATAGAGGTATAACAGAATACATTTCTTGGGAAAAAATAAAGGATTTAGCCTTATTTTAAGTGTAAAATGCCATGAATGTTATACTACAGTCTCAAATTCCTATAGACATGTGTTGTTTATTTCAAGAATTATTTATAAAACAAAGACAAGATGATGAATGCAACTAATAAAAAAGTTTGGGTTTCAGGCTATGATTATAAAGGTAAACTTTTCTATGTTAAAATCAGTACTTTTATTAGATAAGCATTTCCACAGAGGAAATTTATATTAATATACAATATATAGAAACATACCTTTCTAAAGAAGACTGCTCCTTTGTCATATACTATCACAAATTTTTAAGAAATTATTTTTCTTTTATAGAGAACCTGAACATTAGAGGTAAGTGACCTGCTCTAGGACCCAAATGCAAGTAATAGAAGTTTTAAAAATAATATGACTCAGTCTCAGAATGGCTTTTATTTTATGTTATATATTTTTTTAAAGAGAAGCTCTCAATTCTTTTTTTTCCTTTCTATAGTTAGCATATTTATTTTTAATACATTCTGAAAATCATTGATCTTTAACTGATCTGTTTAGATTATTTAATCTTTTATTATTGATGTATAGTTGACCTATAGTGTTGTATTAATTTCAGATGTACAAGGTAGTGACTTTTTAATTCTATACATTATTCAATGTTCACCACAACAGGTATAAGTACCATTTGTCACATACATTATTACAATCTCATTGACTATATTCCCTATGCTGTACTTTCCATTCCTATGACTTCATTATTTTATAACTGAATGTTTGTACCTCTTAATCTCCTCCACCTATTTCACCCACCCCCCCAACCCCTTCCTCTCAGCAACTTCCAGTTTGCTTTCTGTATGAGTCTGTTTCTCCTTTTATTTGTTTGCTCATTTGTTTTGGTTTTAGATTTCAGATCTAAGTGAAATCATATGATACTGTTCTTCTCTGTCTGACTTATTTCACTTAGCAAAATATTCTCAAGATCCATCCATGTTGTCAAAAATAGCAAGATCTCAATGGCTTTTATTTTAATAATCTGCTTCCTGATATGCAAATGTCAATTTTAGTATAGTAGACCATTATTATTAATATTTCTATTATTATTATTATTATTATCATTACTAAAGATTGGGGTAAGTTTCCTATCCTAGAATAAGTTGTAATAAATTCTTAATCATGATGTCATTTGAATGCACAGTTACATCTGGGTATCAGGAAATTTCTTCTTTTCTTTTTTTAAAAATTATGTTATGTTAGTCACCATACAGTACATCATTAGTTTTTGATGTAGTGTTCCATGATTCACTGTTTGCATATAACACCCAGTACTCCATGTAATCTGTGCCCTCCTTAATACCCATCACCAGGCACAACCATCCTCCCACCCCCTCTCCCTTCTAAAACCCTTAGTTTTTTTCCCAGAGTCTATAGTCTCTCCTGGTTCATCTCCCATTCAGATTTCGACCCTTAATTATTCTCTTCCTTCTCCTAGTGTCCTCCATGTTATTCCTCATGTTCCACAAATAGTGAAACCATGTGATAATTGACTTTCTCTGACTTATTTCACTTAGCCTAATCTCCTCCAGTCCCATCCATGTTGATCCTTTCTGATGGCTGAGTAATATTCCATTGTGCATATGGATCACATCTACTTTACATCCCTTTGTCTGTTTCAGAGCATCTTGGCTCTTTCTACAGTTTGGCTATTGTTGACATTGCTGCCATGAACGTTGGGGGTGCATATGGCCCTTCTTTTCACTACATCTGTGAAGTGGTTAATGATGAACACTTTCTAATACCCATAAGACATTGTATGTCTTCTTTGGAGAATTGTCTGCTCATGTCTTCTGCCCATTTTTTGACTTGATTATTTGTTTTTTGTGTGTTGAGTTTGAGAAGTTCTTTATAGATCTTGGATATCAACCCTTTGTTTATAGTGTCATTTGCAAATATCTTTAAACCGTGTCTGAGGAGGATGATTGAAAATGAGAAACTCTTATCCATTGATCTTGAAAGAATTGCTGGTATAGTCCTTATGAATTCCCTATATAAGTAATCTTTGTGTAGAGTGATATTAGCAAAGCATGATTCTGTGAAAGACAAAATGGATCAGACAATCAAAGAGATAATTTTGGTCAGGCTATTGTGTAAATAGGGATAACATTTGTTAAAGAATATCTCAGAAGGAAGGGGCTTAGGTTTTACAGAGGCAGGTAAACAAAGAAGTCTTGCAGTCTTGTGGGAGTCCTCAGGAAGGATGAAGGAAGGTCTTATCTTGGAGTTTGTAAGGGCAGAAATGGCTGAGAACAAATGAGTAAGTGTAATTCATAACTATCCATATTTTCTAGGCAAATAGGGCTTAGATAAAGTTCAATATCATCAATTCCAAATCCAAGTTTCAGTCAAGACATAGAAATCACTTTAAGTATTTTTAGCAAAAAGGGTACTTAACTGCTTACAAAACCATTGAAAGGGCTAACGATGGAAACACCAGGGGAAACTTAACTAGCTCTCAGCTTTACCACCACAGGTGTAGTGTGGAGAACCAGGTGGCAACTGGGTTTTGCCAAGAAGGACAGAAAATTATAGGAAGCTATTCTTGATGATCACAACAAAACCTCTATGGCATCTTACGTCTGCTAAAGCCCATGCACTTGCCTGCCACTGCCAAAAGGGGGGTGGGGGGAGAATATGGCTCTGTCTCTCTTCCACCCTTCAAATCATGCTCAAATGTCTCTCATTGGTAGAACATAAATTGTATTCTAAACCCTGGAATCAAGAAAACTGGAGAATGTGACTCCTAAATACTCAGCCACTGTGGAACAGAGACATTTTGTTAAATAAAAGATCATCTGCTATGAAAAAAAAAAAAATGATGCCATTCCCATAGGGACAGAAGGGGTGGCCAATGTTGTGATTCTAAACAGACCAATTTGTTTGGTACTATGCTATTCAAAGAAAGAACAATTCCTTAATTCTCAAATCTTAACCTCATAAAAGAGAGAACTGTGTAATTAATATAGAAGCAAGCTGAAAAGTAAAGTGTACAGAGAAACAAATTATTGTTGTTCCTAGTTTAATACTCTGGCCAAGACACTACAGACTTCCTTAGAGAAGTGTATGAGTAGAACAATAGCAAGCTTCCATTCCTAAACACATTTTGGTTAATTCAATGGAGAAATAGTGGGTGTAGTGGGCAAAAGTGTAGTCTAGACTCAGCCTATGTGCATTTGTATCCTGTCACTGACACTTACTGTAATCTGGGATCTGGGACATCTTGACACAACATTTCTAAGTTTCTGTCTCATGAACTGTAAGAGATAAAATAAAGACAGATATCTTGCTTCCCTTTGAGTTATTAAAATCATTATTAAGGTGAAGTGTGTAAAGCACTTAAACACACACAAATGTGTGCATTAATACATATGCACTTTTATGAAATATCAGTCACCAAAATGAGAATGTGTTTTCTTTTATTCCAGGCTCTTTCCTCCACTTCATCCTTCATGTCCAGTTGCTCACAAAACTTGGACAATTATGCATTTTAAATGTCTTTCAAATCTTCCACTCTACTTTAGTTTAAATCTTCAACAATATCTCCTGCCTGGAGGGGTAATCACATCTTAATTCATTTCTATCGTTGTGTTGTCCACACGTACCTTTTCCCATTTTTCACTGACACTGCAGCCAATGATCTTCCTTTATGGAAAATGTGATCAGTGTAACTTCAATATTAAAACCTTCATTTTAAAATACTTAAAACCTTTAAATACGTATAAGGTAAAATGTAACCTCTACAGTTTAGTAAATATGAACCTTGTCATTCAAATTTGCAAACCTCTATAGCAATGAATATCAAACTTCAGAATGCATCAGAGTCCCCTGGATTGTTCATTAAAAATGCACATTTTAAATCCTTACTCCATGAACAGTCTTGTATAGTAGGTCTCAGCTAAAGACCATAAATCTAAATTAAATACATACATACATACATATATACCACAAATTTGAATTTTCAGCAGTCAATCCAGGAAATTCTGATGCAAGTTTTCCAAGATCTCCTTTTGAGACACATCCTGTGCTATGGCCCATAGTCATTCCTCCACTATCTCACTCTCTGTTCACCCTATCAACATAACAGGTGGGTCTTCAAATATGACATATTTCCCTTTTGCCTTTTGTAGAGGCCTTTTTGCCTCTACAACCACTAATTTCTACTTCCCAGAAGGTCCTTCCACACTTTCTGTCTTGCTAATTTCATTCAGCTTTCAGCATTTCATCCAAATATCACTCTTATGTGAGGAGATTCCTGTGTTTTCCCAGACAGCAGTTTCTTATATTTTCTGTATTTTAGTAAGATTCTGTACTGACTTGTACATGTACTTGTGGCATTAAGTTATAAACAAATTTTGATTATTTTATCTCTCTACTAGACTATAAAGTCATGGCAAGCAGGAAAAGTATCCCCTTCATTTCTGTATTACCATTATCCATGTCCTGAGACATGTTAGGTACTCAGTAAGTATTCACTGGCCAGAAGAAGAAACTAGTGAGAGTGAGAAAGTCACTTACTTGGGATTATTTAAGGATTTAGGTCACTTCTATGTGACAAAATATTTCCTCCACAAGCTTTCTGCTCTTATCTGACATACTATCATTGGATATTATCTCGATCTTCATAATAAGGCTAATAGATCAATATTATTAATGTTATTTTGAAAATGTTAAACTGACAAAATTGAACTGTTTTCTCTTTATTTGATTTCAATGAAACAGAAATTACAAGGTGTTGCAGAGGTCAAAGGTGAAAAGGGGCTTCATTTTTACTTACTCCCTTTTAAATACACTGTCCAGAATAATCCAGGTATCACCTGAACTGTTGGTAACTTTGCCTGAAGGTAGAATTCTCTATCCCAAACAGTTCCTGTGTGCTACAGCTGGTACAATTCACATGTCTATGGGAGTGGATGATTTGTGGATTTACCTGGGATTTGCAGCCAAACTTTGTTTGCATAACAGAGTGGCCATTCAAAGAAGGCCTGGATTCCTCCCCAATATTTTACTATTTCACCTAGAGGAAATAGTAAGGACTGACATTGTTCAGCTTTACCTGAGCCCTGCATTCCTAGAAAGCAGCAATGGTTAAGAAATCCCCTTACCTCTTTCTTTCTTTCTTTCTTTCTTTCTTTCTTTCTTTCTTTCTTTCTATCTTTCTTTCTTTCTTTCTTTCTTCCTTTCTTTCTTTCTTTCTTTCTTTCTTTTTCTTTCTTTCCTTCCTTCCTTCCTTTCTTTCTTTCTTTCTTTCTTTCTTTCTTTCTTTCTTTCTTTCTTTCTTTTCTTTCTTTCTTTCTTTCTTTTTTATTCCAGGAAATGGTTTATTGCAAAAAGACACTCTTCCCCATATGACCTAGATAAAGCTCCCAGATGACCACCTTGTTTGTCTACAACAAGGCCAGACACAACCTCCAAATTCCCATTATCTGTCACATAAATGATTAGCTAATCTGTTCATCTCTACTGACCAATCTGGACAAAATGCCCACTAATTTAATTTGACCAAACTGTAGCCAGGCTTCTCTTCTTCCCCCAGGACCCTGAATTTGACTGGAGCTTAAGTAAGCATTGGGAGCTTAAACTTCTTCATTGGAACCTGGACAATCCTCCCCCCACCCCCATCAGTTAACAACTTCTAAAATATGGCTAATTGCAAAAAGGCATTTTCTGTTCAACTGTCCACTCGTGCTCACCTGCTTATCCTACTCTCCATCCACCAAAGCAAAAAAGAAGATAAAAAGAAAATCATAGTTTTCTTCTTTTCCAAATACACTGATACTTTACAGTAGTTTCTACTTTCAGAACCATCAGAACCTTCGTCTTCATGAAAATCTAGTAAGTACAGAGAGATGAGGGGAGTAACAAAGTACCTATCATTCACTGAGTGGGGTTTCTGCTATGGACCAAGGAATGTGCTAGTCATTCTACTTTAACAAAATTGGAGGGAATTGAGTTAAAAGGTGATGGCTTAAATAAGATAATATGCACGATGATTGAGATTTAGTCACAGGATCTAGTCAATACACAAGAGTAGTCACCAATCATCATAACTTTCTTAATTTTAATAGGTAGAGATATAAGGTATTAGCACTTGAATTTTGGGAATAGTCCCTCAGGATTTGCAGAGAAAAATACAAAAAATTATAAAATTTTTTCTAATACAAATGTTATACTGGCTTTTAAAAAATTGTTTTACTTACCTTCAGTTGGGCCCTGACATATAGATGTGAGCACTGGGTGATTTTGTGTGGTGGGTAGAATCATAGGCAGCTCTATTTAGCATGATTGATGACATTTTTGTTTCAATTGTATGATTCTAGTTAAAGCAGTTCTCTTTTCAGAGTAATTCTTAATTGAGGTATTGCTGTACAAGGAAACATACAATACATTCATTTTTAAAATAAAGCATAATTTAAAAAATGATATTGTTCTTTGGCTTGATATTCTACTATATAATACCAGAATGTTTAGGTTCTGTAAGTTTATAAATTGGATGTTTCATTATGTTCCAATTCTAGGCATATTATGGAAATCATTATTTTGGGCTTGTATATTCTAATCATACCCCTAAGATTTATAGATGTGATTAGAAACACTTTGATATTCAATGTAATGCAATAACTTTTCGAAAGTGATATTTACGGTTGGTAATATGTGTGCTTCATCATTCTCTGTCTGAGCTGTCATTGTCTTAAAGAATAGAGGTAGCTATGCCTATAACAATGAGGATAGACTACACAATTAAAATTAAAAAGAAAGCCAGAAAATAAAATTTCCCAAGTTTCAATATTACAAGAATGTGGTAGCTTATAAAAAAAATCAAGCAGAAGAGATAGAAAACTATATACAATTTTGAGTTTAACTATAAAAAAGTAATGGTACTAGGAGTAGAGTAAGAATACTGAAAAGCCGTCATTGGCAATATGATTTCTTTTTTTTCTTTCTTTTTTTCTTTTTTAAAGATTTTATTTATTTACTTGACAGACAGAGATCACAAGTAGGCAGAGAGGCAGGCAGAGAGAGAGAGGAAGGGAAGCAGGCTCCCTGCTGAGCAGAGAGCCCGATGTGGGGCTCGATCCCAGGACCCTGAGACCATGACCTGAGCAGAAGGCAGAGGCTTAACCCACTGAGCCATGCAGGCACCCCAGCATATGATTTCTAATGTAATATTTTACCAAGCCATCATTACTTAACCAAAATACAACACCCTATTACTTCACACAACTGTTGATATTGGAATAGCTTTAAATTTACATTAACAGGGATTGACATCTGCTGGATAGAATATTACTCCTATTCTGCTTCATTATGCTAATTTAATTTTGAAAGTGTTTCTTTTCTTTTTAATTACCTTAGCTTTCACCTCTTTAAAAATAGGAAGATTATTTTTTCTTTTAAAGACAAGAATCCCTGTGAAATTTTCTGAGAGCAAATGTGCTGAAATGAAATTTTACCATTTACAGCATATGCTACCCCTCCTTATAGAATCTTAGTGAACTTTAATTCTTCTACCCCCTTCCTCAACTTTTTTTTGGAAGTCCAATTATGGCCATGGAAACAACAGCAACGTGTTTCAAAACATATTCCAGATTTTACAGGACAACACTCTGGCTTTACAAGGTTTTGCCTCCCACATGACACCATAATTGATTAGTTACTGGGCCATTCCTACATCTTATAAGGCCAGGTGCAACAGGATAATGTAGAAACAATGAATTACATAGTGTAAAACTATTACTATACTTCTTTTGATGTAAAAATAGCTGTTTGATCAGAAGCAATGTTTCTTGACCATAAATAAGGTAATCAATGAGTTCACATGTGGAAGCATTGCAAATGTGGAAGGCATGTTCACACCAAGAAAAAGTCTAACCAGTTGAGATAAATCACTGCCCATTCCATAAGGAAAAGTATCCAATGTAATCATTCTGTTACTGCATGGCTGGCTTGATCTCTCCCCAATGCGGTGCTGTGTTCTAGACTCAATATTGGTCTCATTTGTTGGCAAGCTGGGAACTCTGCATGAGCAGTCACCATATCAGCCTTGATGGTTGAGCAAAGTCTTCAATCCTGATGCCAAGTCCACTTTTTCATTAAGCAAACACCATATATAAGTTTCCAAGGACCACCAAAACATCACAAACCGGGTAGCTTAAAACAACAGAAAATTATTCTCTTTCAGTATTGGAGGCCAGAAGGCTGAAATCAGGTTATTTTCAGGGTTGATTCCTACTGGAGGCCTTGAGGAAAAAACTGTCCCATGCCTTTTTTCTATTTTTGAACTTTGTCAGCAACCCTTGGTGTTCCTTGGCAAAAACTCCAGTCTCTGCTTCTATCTTCATGTGGGCTTCTTCCCTGTTTGTCTCTGTGTCTCAGATCTTCCTCTTCTTTCTCTCATAAGTACACAAATCATTGGGTTTAGAGACCACCCTAAATACAGGATGATCTTACCTCAAGATCTTTAGCTTAATTATATTTGCAAAAACCTTATTTCCAAATAAGAATATATTTATAGGTACTGAGAAGCTAGGATTTGGACATATATTTTTCAGGACACAATTCAACACACTACACAGTGGCTTAAAGAAAGAGTTTGACTGAACTTGACTGGCCACAACAAGGTACATGTTGTCTCCCTACTGAGATATTCCTCTGCTCTGAATTTCCCTGTTGATTATTCACATGAGACACAAATATCATCACAGTCTATGCCTGTCCTAAAATGTCTACCAAATACCTTGCATGTATATCTTTTTGTTAACAATTTGCCAACCCTTTATCTCCAAGTCCTGACCATCCTGACCATCTAGCCAAATTGTTAGCTATGCTCCATGAATCAGTGAAGATACATACAATGTATATCTATCATTTCTCTATTAAAATAAAATGTCAATTAGATAAACTGCTTGAATTTCTGCTCTTTGGGAGAATTCTCTACTTTCTATGTTTGAGGAATTTCCTTGAGTAAGCCTATAATGTTGCAATAGTTCTTTTCTGGCTAATTCCAGCATATTGTGCAGAGTGATTAGAAAGCCCAGGCCTAACATTGTTCTCCTTTAGTCAACTAGTTGTAAGGAACTGTCTATAACAGAGATTGGAAAATTATGGCCCAGGGGCCAAATCCAGCCATCTTTTATAAATATAGCTTTAGGGCACCTGGGTGGCTCAGTGGGTTAAAGCCTCTACCTTCAGCTCTGGTCATGATCCCAGGGTCCTGGGATTGAGCCCCACATTGGGCTCTTTGCTCAGCAGGGAGCCTGCTTCCTCCTCTCTCTCTGCCTGCCTCTTTGTCTACTTGTGATCTCTGTCTACTTGTGATCTGTCAAATAAATAAATAAATAAAATCTTTAAAAATAAATAAATAAAGTTTTATGTAAACATAGTCACATTCATTTGTTTACATATTGTCTTTGACTGCTTACACACTACATTGGCAGTGTTACTGCGCCTTTACTTAGCCTTTTCTAAAACTCCCTATGGGTAAAACATTTTGATAGGTATGATTACGGCCATTAAGGCCCACAAAGCCTAGACTTTTTAGTATCTAGTCCTTTACAGAGAAAAATTTGCCAACCTCTGTTCCATGGGATCATAGAAATAATGAATGAACAAGAAAGAGTAAGCAATATAGCCACAATAATGGTTTAAAGTCATGCAGTTTACTTGTGCCTTCATTACCTGTTCAAACCCAGCCTTGAATTAGTTACATCCACTTGATGATGATATGTTGCTTCACTCACTGGGTTGATGGATTAGATAAGCCCAATTCTTGTCACTTGTCCTATGGTCTAGCATTTATACATTACTTGTGGCCAATAACGAGTGAGGTGCTTTTGTTCTAAAAAGGAATAGTTGATAAAAAGAATTTGTTCCTTAAACATTGTGATTCACCCCATTTAGGCTTATAACAATATAATCTCTGTCATATATATTTTCAACATCATCCAATCTACTGGGTCATATGGACCAAGTGAGGAAGACTTTCATTGCATACTGGATTTGTTGCAAATTTTCTCTTTCTCTAGGTACTTCTCAAAACTGTTAAGTATATGGGTTAATTAGTAACTGAATCAGAGAAGAAGCCATAAATGCAATTATATGTTGTTTCTAAAATCCGTATAGTTCCACCAAGCATTGTGCCTCTTCCTTAGCCGTAGGTTATATAGGAAGTGAAATTTGTCTTTCAACTTGTTCATGTCTCAGATTATTAAACTGAAAGAAAATTTATGTAATGTCCCTTAGTTTTCATAAATGTATCTTCCACACTAGGATTTTTATGTGTTACGAAGTCATTTAGAATACTTCTTGCTGTGATGTCCAAATAGCATGATGTCATCAAAGTGGGTAGCCAGTGTGATTTTTTTGTAAAGGCAAACCAGTCAACGTTCCTGTAGTTTAGATTTTACAAGAAAGCCACAGATCTGACATAACCCTGACATGAGACAGGAAAGGTGTACAAATGTCACTTCAAATGAAACCAAACTACTTATGATTGTTCTTACTAAACAGTATAAGAAGAGCATTTTTCAGTTCAATAACTCTGTACCATATATCAGGGAGTGTGTTGAATAATTCCAATTAGGAGATCAATCTGGAACAGAAGTTGCAATTGAAGTAACCACCTGGTTAGGTTTATGATAATGCATAGTCATTCTCCAGGAACCATTGGTCTTTTTCATAATTCAAAAAGTAAAGTAAATGAAGATGTTACAGGAATCACTACCTTGCATCTTTCAAATATTTGATAATGATACTGCTTTCTGAAATGCCCTCAGGGATGCAGGATTACATTTGATTTTCTGTTTTGATTGTTATTGACATTTCAGTGGCCTCTATTTAGTTGTTTCATATGATAGACCTTAATGTTCAAGTCAGGAAGCCAATGCAGGGTCTTACTATCTGCCAAAAAAAAGTCTATTTCAACTATACTTCCAGGAACTGATTATGTCTGTTTCATCACTGGGGCTTATTTGAGAAAGTATTAAACCAAAATTTTATTTAATACCTGACGTCTTTAAGTACCTAGTTAGACTATTAGACCACAGTGTCATTTTAGGTCTGGGGATTAGTGTCAAACCTGAGCCATTGTTTAGTGACCCTCTCCAAGTCCATCTCCCTCTATTTCCTTGATTGTTTTAGTAAATGTTTAAAGATTAACAGTATTACTTGTGTTGGTACAAGGGAACTTAACCTCTCCTTCAATAAAGTGACTCCTGATCTCTGAATTGGCTTAGATATGGCAACTTGGGGCGGGGTGGGGGGCATAACCCTTTGTGAAAACTCACGTTGGAGTTTTGGCCATCAGATCAAGAGTTTTATTTTTATGTTATTTAGATCAAATAATATTTTGATAGGTTGTCCCTCTCTTACATTCCTAGGAACAAAGTGGTTACTTAGCCTTTTCTAAAACTCCCTATGGGTAAAACATTTTGATAGTCCTCTAACTTTGCTGCCTATTATATTAACTATATCCCATCTCATACCTGGTGTTTTAAAAACTGGCACCAGGGCTTCACTTCTCTGGCATCCTATTATCTCTATGGTCTCCAAAATCATTCCTGACATGCGGAGGAAAATCACTCTAAAGATTTTAATGAATGCTGATCTCCTTTCACCAAAGAACTGAGAAGTTCCTTGATGAAAGAAATGCCGTGTACTTGCCTAAGTGATTCTCACTTAAGTCCTTGTACCAAAAGTCGCAGCATCATTTGAGATTGTTAAAAATACATATTCTCCGGGCCCCTGGGTGGCTCAGTGGGTTAAGCCTCTGCTTTCGGCTCAGGTCATGATCTCAGGGTCCTGGGATCGAGCCCCCGCATTGAGCTCTCTGCTCGGCGGGGAGCCTGCTTCCCCTTTTTCTCTCTCTGGCTGCCTTTCTGCCTACTTGTGATCTCTGTCAAATAAGAAAAAAAAAATGCATATCCTCTTCCTTCAACCCACACTCACTAATCAGAAACTTTGGGAGTGAGTCCCAGCAATTTGTGTTTTAGCAAGTCTTCCAGGTGATTCTTATATGCACCCCAAGGACCATCATTCTACGTTATGCCAGAAAAGTTTGGTATGGAATTTAGGTTATCATTAGGTTGAGAATGACCTCAAAGGCTTCAAATCAATCAAAAGAACTCTTCCATCCACTCCTGGCTGCTTAGATGAACCCATTAAATACTGAATGTCAGTGTATTAGTTGTTTAGGGCTGCAAAACAAAATACCCCAGACTAGGTGTCTTAAACAACAGAAATGTATTTTCTCATAGTTCTGGAGCCAGAAATCCATGATCAAGCTGTTTAAAAATTTGATTTCTCCTGAGAACTCTCTATGCCTTACAGATGGCTACCTTCTCACTGTGTCCTCATATGGCCTTTGCACATCCATGTCTAGTGTCTGTACCTCTTCTTATAAGAATACAAATCATATTGGATTAGATTCCAACCCTAATAACCTCATTTTAACTCAGTTGTCCCTTTGAAGTCTGTATTCTCAACTACCATCACATGGATTAGGGCCTATAGGTATGATCTTATTTAATTTTAATTACCTTTGTAAAAGGTCTATATGATTATATTTTAAGGTACTAGAGGTTGTGACTTCAACATATGTATGTAAAGGGAGCATAATTCAATCCATAACAGCTAAGTAAGTACAGCTAAATCATCCTAGTGTAATGTGGTTTCATTCTCCCTGATCTAGCATAGCATGCATTCTTTTTTTTTTTTTTTAGGAATTTATTTTATTTTTTATTAACATATATTATTTGTTTCAGAAGTAAGGTCTGTGAATCATCGGTCTTACATAATTCACAGCACTGACCACAGCACATACCCTCCCCAACGTCCCTCACCCAAGTCGACCTTTCCCTCCCACCCCCTGCCTTCCAGAAACTGTCAGTTTGTTTCCTGACATTGTGAGTCTTTTATTTTTTATTATTTATTTATTTATTTGACAGACAGAGATCACAAGTAGACAGAGAGGCAGCAGAGAGAGAGAGAGGAGGAAGCAGGTTCCCCGCTGAACAGAGAGCCCGACGCGGGGCTCGATCCCAGGACCCTGGGATCATGACCCGGGCTGAAGGCAGAGGCTTAACCCACTGAGCCACCCAGGTGCCCCCATTGTGAGTCTTTTATGGTTTCTTGATTCCGCGTATCTACTGCTATAAGCCAGAATATTGCAAAACTTATTAGTGGGTACATTCCTCCTTCATACTTATTCCACTGGGACATATCTTGGGCATTTGAGAGACAAGTGGAAATGCAGGTTACAGAATGGAGTTTGAGGTGAATAGACATAGATAAATAAGGTCACTTATGTTCTTCAAGCAAAGTCTAGTATCCTCAAATAGAAAATAAAGGGCTGCTCCTAAAAGGTAAGGCTCATGATATTATGGGAGTTCAAAGTTCTCAAAGTCATCCAAATCTACCCAAATGAAATTATTCTTTCCTCGGGGTCCCACTTCTTCAGTCATTTTCTTAATATCAGAGACATGGCTGATGGGGATAAAAATGAACACCTAGTGTTGTATGTAAATATTGACTTACTAAAGTCTACACCTGAAACTAATATTACACTGTAAAAAATAGCAATATGGAAAAGCCAAATTTAAGTTATGTTGTAATTTGATAACATGTAAAGGTCCATGATATCCTCAGTGTTGTAGCTATTGAGTCTCTCAAGATGTCCTTCATCATAACTACTGCTTAACAGAGTGGGATAAAACACAAAAAGCCTGACTGCCCAAGGTATAAGAATATTGGTCCTAAGCAAAGCACCAGATGAGAAAAGCAGAAAAAACTAAAGGTTTCTAAAGTACACAGGAATTTAATTCAGGCTATTAGATAATGAAAATTTTGAAAGACCTGGAGGAACAAAAGGTCTGTGTTATTACCCTCAGATTAAGAACTGTAAGAAGTCATCCTCACTCTGCAGAAACCCAAGAGCTCACACGATGGCTTCTACATCTTCCAATCTTCTAATCTCAAGGAAGTACTTCCCACAGTCTCTAGAAATGCTTTTCCACAGTATTTATTTTTTGTTTTTTTCTTATAGTATTTTTCAAATTTAGAGATATGTTTAAAGAAGTAAGAGTCTAGAGAGGTTTCCAATATATACAGTTACAGATACTTGTTTTCGAGTACTCTACACAGAGCTTCCTCTTGCTGTGATTCTGCTAACTTAGCACAACCAATAAAGGCTAATCCTCACGGCTTCTCTGGACTCAATGTGTCTTTGCTGACCATTGCCTCTTCTGTCCACAAATTTTTCCTTCCTTCCCTTCCCTTCCCTTTTCCTTCCCTTTTTCCTTCCCCTTTTCCTTCCCTTCCCTCCCCTCCTCCTCCCCCTCTTCTTTCCTCCCCTCTCCTTCCCCTCCCCTCTTTTCCCCTCCCATCCTGTCTCCTCCCCTCCCCTCCCCTCCTTTTCCCTCTCCTCTCCTTTCCCAAGGTCACTGATTAAACTACAGTCAAATCACTGACTCCAGAGGCCAGACTACTAACCAAGAGGATATGCTGCCTATAAAGCTAACATTTTATAATTTTCTAATCCACTATAGTGGATATAGTTTATAATTCAGTTTCATACTATGGATTCTTAACTACTCTCCAGTCTCTTCTCTCATCTTTATTGAGCTTCCCCAATGTATGTGAGTATATGCTCACACACACATACACACTCTTCAGGCTTCAGAAATATAAAACTGCTGGTAGTTCTCATAACACAACTCACTGATACCTACTTATGTTTTTCTGCATTTGCTTCCTCCTCCTTAGTAGGCTTTACTTTACCATATCAGCCCAGAGAGCACTTTCATCTTTTAAACACCACCTTGCCCCACACATTCATACTCTCAATAGAATGCTTTGCCTTTTTTAATCAATGAAGTCTCTGACACTTATCTAAACTTTTATTTTTGCAATTACTCTTTGTATGCTTGTCTCTGTTGTTAAATTCTAAGTGTAATGAAGGCAAGATTCAGATCTCATTTATCTTTATACCTCTAGTGTCTAGTGCAGTTCCTGGTACATTATATATATATTATAAATATTTGTCATGTTTAATTCAAACCCATTTTTGTCATTCACTTGCTTTAAAAAGACCTTCAAACCTTCCTACTGCATATAAAAAAAAAAAACTAAAAAGATAAAATCCCTTAGCATTGAAATAAGGCCTCATTATTACTATTGTTTTGACCCTCCTTTTCTCTTGCCACTAATTTACTTTTCTAGGTTCAGTTTTCACCCAAACAAAAAACACACATTTGGGGCTCTAGTAAAACTAAACCGGGACCACTTAACACTGTACAGGACAATTTCTTCTTTTTTTATTGAAATGTAATTGACATAAAACATGGTGTAACAAGGTGCATGGTGTTGTTTTGATACACATATATTGTAATATGTTCTCCACTTTCACTTAGTGTTATTTGAAACTTCTATCATGCTGCATAATTATCATTTCTTTTTTGTAGTAAGAACAATTAAGATCTAGTGTCCTAGCAGCTTTGAAGTTTATAATACAATATTATTGATTATAGTCATTTTGTTGTCCAGAACTTCTCCTCCAGTTTCGGGTTTATGCCTTTTAACATCTCCCCAAATATTCCACCTTCCAGGCCCAATAAACACTATCCTACTCTGTTCCTATTAGTTTAGTTTTTTCAGTATGCACAGATAATTGGGCCAAATTCTACAGTATCTGGGCCAAAATTTATCATTCTACATGCAAATGCTGTAGTTTCTTGTGTTTATGCCTTTAGATACGTCTTCTCCACCTAAAATTCATGTGTCCAATTTTCACTGTTCCTTGAAATTCTGCTGTCCCGCTTAAATGCCATCCCTTATTAAATTGTCTCTTCTTCCCTAAATCAGATCAAATTTATCTTTTTATCTTTTGTGAGACCACTCACCATATTCAGCTTTTCTTTTATTTATGTATAGCTATGGTTTATTTCATGCAATGTACATTTTGATTTTTTTTCCACACAAAACATCCTTAGCTCCATGGAGACAGATGACTCTGCATTTCCCATACTTACTCCCCAAGGCACTTTTCATTGAGACTTTCCCTCAGTAATTACACAGTATTAGCTACTACACTGACAGTAAAATGACATGCTTGTCCACATGCTTGCACACAACTAAGTGATAATAGACACATGTATATTATGATTTGGTAATGATTAGATTTAATCAATAGCAGAATAAATATGTTTGCTGGTCGCATTCCATTAATAAACATGCTGATTCAGAAAATTTGGAAAAATAAAGCCAGAAAGTAATATAAGTAGCTACTATTTATTAAGTGTAAAAAACATTAAATGAGACATCCAGTTTTAAAGAAATATTATACTTGCTTCAGCTAATTTGTGCTGCTTAGCCAGATCCATGGGGGTTTTGCCTTCACTATCTTCTGCCACTGAGGTCATTTAGGGAGAAAGATTGAAATACACTGATATGTATTATTTCATTTGAAGCCTATGAGTTATATAAACTTAATTTTACTAAGTGGATCAGGGTGATTTTTATGGTAGTGGGATAAGTATTTAAAATTTTTCAAGTCACGTTCTCTATTTCCTGCCTTTCTCACTCTCTACCTGTAAAACGCTGGGTATTCCCTGGAACACATAGATGAATAAGTGCTCTGAGGAGATGAAAACAAACCATCGACTTCCACCCTTGTGCTGCCTGCAAATGTTTCACTAACATTCACTGACTCTTGCCATTTTTCCTACCTCTTGGATTACCCTGCTTGCTGTGACTCAGTAAACCCTTTGGATGGGGCTCATGCCCAGATGACATTAGAAAATAACCAATGACACACTCTTTCAGACCTCATTTCATCCGAGTCAATGGCAATAATTCTTCCAGTGTTATATGGTTTCTTTCATAACTTGATTGCAGCAATTGTGCCCTAAGTGGTACTCAGTCATTCTAACCTAAATGTTTTTTATCACCCTCCTCATTTGTATCTTCTCTAAGATAGACAGATCTTCAGCATGCAGCTGTTCCCTTCAATGTGCACAATCTAATAAAGCACTTGAGAATGGTACTTCGGAGTGATTTAGAGTTTACTCTCTGAAGTCAGCAGACCTGGGTTTTAAGACCAGCTCTGCCACTGGCAGGGAAGTTGTTTCACCTTTCTACGATCAATTTCTCATCACTAAAATTAGTGCACTATCTTATATGACTAATGGGAGAATTAAGTGAAACTGTTACCTAAAACCCTGTGTCCTTAACTTAGAATAAGTGTTCACAAATGATAGTCACATTTATTGTTGTAGCTATTACTCTTGTTGTTATAAAGTTTTTAATTAAATATAAAATAAAAACTTCAAAAATCTTTGGTATACAGCTTGATAAAGTGAATGACCACAACCATGCAGATACCACTCAAATATAGGATATCTGTACCCCAAATCCTTGCTCATGCTTTCATCCAAGTCTTAACTATCTCAAGGAAATAATATTTTTACTTTTATCACCATCAGTTAGTTTTTATCTATTTGGGTAATTTACATGAATAGAATAACATTATATGTACTCTTCTGCATCTCACTTTCTTTTCCCAAGGTTATATTTCTGATTTCTTTGTGTCAGTACCTGAAGCAGCAATTTGTTCATTCTTATTTCTGAGCTACATCAATATAAAATTTTTGTATCCATTCTTTTGTTGATAGAATTTTTCTGTTAAATGTTGGAACATTTATTTCTAGTTTGGGACTATTTTGAATAATGCTGCTTTGAACATTCTTATGTTCATTCTTATGTCTTATTCTCCATTTTGTTGTGTTTATACCTATATATAGTCTAGGATTGCAGGACCGTAAGGTGCACAGTTTAAGCTTTAGTAGATGTTGTTAAACCATTTTCAAAATCATTGATCCAATTTGTAATTCCCCACTAGCCATGTATGGAAGTTGTAGTTGATCCACATCTGCACCAACAGTGGGTATTGTGAATTTTTCAACTATTTTAACTGGAATGGCATCTGATTGAAAGTGTAATTTATATTTTCCTTATGATTAATGACATGGAATGCATTTTTTAATACTGCACACATTTTAATATGTTTACAGTCAAGCCACTATATTCGTTGGTCTTTTCTAATATTGTGCCACTTATCCCCTTTTAATGGCTTAATACAAATTTTGTATTAGATATACTCTAGATATGAGTTTTTTGTAAAATACATGTACTCGAAATATTGTTATCTGGTCTGTGCCTAGAATTTTCACTCTATTAGTGGAATTTTTTTTTTAAAGATTTTATTTATTTATTTGACAGAGAGAAATCACAAGTAGATGGAGAGGCAGGCAGAGAGAGAGAGGGAAGCAGACTCCCTGCTGAGCAGAGAGCCCGATGCGGGCCTCGATCTCAGGACCCTGAGATCATGACCTGAGCCGAAGGCAGCGGCTTAACCCACTGAGCCACCCAGGCGCCCTATTAGTGGAATTTTTGATGAACTTTTTTAAAATTTTAATATAGTTCAATGTTGGTCATTTCCTTTATGATAAATGTTTTTGGTTTCCCATTTTAAAATAAAGGTGCCTATCTCAAGGCGACAAAGATATTCTTTAATGTTATCTTCTGGAAGGTTATTTTAAATTTCACAAGTAAGGTCTACAAACCACGTAAAATTGTATTTGTATGTGCGACGTAGAGGTTAAGGTTCATCTTCTTCCTATAATGACATCAATCAACACAGTATTAATTACTTAAAAGACCATCCTCCTCCATTGCACCGCAGTGTTTGCAATGTTTGCTTTCATCCAACTATTTGTTTCTCCTTGAACAAGTACCCATACTGTTTTTATTACAGTACGTCTGTAATAAGTTTTTATACCTGGTAGTGTACGTTCTTTCCCAACTTGGCTTTTTTCTTTTTAATATTGTTTTTGTTAGGGATGCCTGGGTGGCTCAGTCAGTTAAGTGTCTGTCCTTTCACTCAGGTCATGATCTTGGGGTCCTAGGATCAGGCCCCATGTTGGGCTCCCTGCTCAGCACTGAGTCTGCTTCTCCTTCTCCCTTTGCTGCTCTCCCTGCTTGTGTTCTCTCTGTCTCTCTCTCTCTCTCTCTCTCTCTCTCTGTCAAATAAATAAATAAAATATTTTAAAATATATTTTCTTGTTATCCTTGGCTTTTTTGATTTCCATAAACAATTTTAACTGCCTTATCAGTTTCTATCCTTTCTTCCTCCCCCCAAAAAAACACCTCTTGGAATTTTAATAGGGATTGTATTGATTCTGTAGATTATTTGTGGAAGGTATATCATCTTTAGAACATTGAGTTTACCAATACGTGGATACCAGTACCTCTTCATTTATCTAGATCTTTGGTTTTCTCAATATTTAGTAGTTTTATTTATAGAGGTCTTCCATTAGGTTTATTTCTAGGTATCTGATATTTTAAGTTTTTAATTTTAATTCCAGTTAAGTAACATACAGGGTTATATTTCTCTTGGGTGTGCAATATAGTAATTCAATAATTCCATCAACAGCCAGTGCTCATCCCAAGTGCACTATTTAATCCCTATCAGCTATTTTACCCATCCCCCATCCATCTCCCCTGGTTTGTTCTCTATAATTAGGAGTCTGTTTCTTGATTTGTCTATTTTTTTCCCCTTTGCTCATTTGTTTTGTTTCTTGGGTTCCACGTATGTGTGAAATCATATGGTAAGACTTATTTGGCTTATCATTATACTCTCTAGCTTCATCCATGTCGTTGCAAATGGCAAGATTTCATTTCATTTATGGTTGAATAATATTCCACTGTAGATGCATACCACATCTCTATCCATTCCTCAGTAGATGGACACTTGGGCTGCTTCCATATCATGTCTATTGTAAATAATGCTGCTATAAACATAGGGATACATATATCCCTTTGAATTAGTGTTTTGTTTTGGTATTTGTTGGTTAAGTACCCAGTAGTGTGATTGCTGGATCATAGGGTAGTTCTATTTTTAACATTTTGAGGAAGCTCCGTACTGTTTTCCAGAGTGGCAGCACCAGTTTGATTCCCACCAACAGCTCAGAAGTTTCCTTTTTCTCCACATGCTCATTAACACCTGTTGTTTCTTGTGTTGTTGATTTTAGCCATTCTAAAAAGTGTGGAATGATATCTAACTGTAGTTTTGATTTGCATTTCCCTTATGATAAGGATGATGACCATCATCATATGTCTGTTGGCCATCTGAATGTCTTTTTTGGAAAAAATGTCTGTTCTGTTCATATCTTCTGCCCATTTTTAAATGGATTATTTGGTTTTGGGGGTACTAAGTTTGCTAAATCCTTTATATACTTTGGGCACTAACCCTCTATTAAAAATAACATTTGCAATTATCCTCTCCCCTTCCAGATACTGCCTTTTAGTTTTGTTGATTGTTCCCTTCACTGTGCAGAAACTTTTAATTTTGATGTTTCTTTAAGGTTTATTTTTGCTTTGTTTCCCTTGCCTCAGGAGACACATGTAGAAAAAAGTTGATATGGCTGATGTCAAAGAAGTTAATGCCTATGTTCTTGTCTAGGATTTTTATGATTTCAGGTCTTGCTTTTAGGTCTTTAGTCCATTTTGATTTTTTTGTGTGTGTATGGTGTAAGAAAGTAGTCCAATTTAATTTTTCTGAATGTTGCTGTCTAGTTTTCCCAACACCATTTTTTGAAGAGACTGTCTTTTTTCCATTGGATATTCTTTCCTACTGTTAAAGATTAATTGTCCATATAGTTGTGAGTTTATTTCTCGATTTTTTTATTCTGTTCCATTGATTTATGTGTCTGTTCTTGTGCCAGAACCAAACTGTTTTGATTACTACATCTTTATAACTTGAAGTCCAGAATTGTGATGCCTCCAGCTTTGCTTTTCTTTTTCAAGTTTGCTTTGGCTATTTGAAGTCTTTTGTGTTTCCATACAAATTTTAGAATTGCTTATTCTTTTTTTTTTTAAAGATTTTATTTATTTATTTGACAGGCAGAGATCACAAGTAGGCAGAGAGAGAGGAGGAAGCAGGCTCCCTGCTGAGCAGAGAACCTGATGTGGGGCTCGATCCCAAGACCTCCAGAGTCAAAGGCAGAGGCTTTAACCCACTGAGCCACCCAGGTGCCCGAGGATTGCTTATTCTTGATTTGTAAAAGATGCTGTTAATATTTTGATAAGGATTGCATTAAATGTGTAGACTGTGGGGCACCTGGGTGGTTCAGTCTTTAAGCATTTGCCTTGGGCTCAGGTCCTGATCCCAGGGTTCTGGGATTGAGCCCCATATCTGGCTCCCTGCTCAGCAGGAATCCTGCTCCTCCCTGTCCCACTTGCTTCTGTTCCCTCTCCTGCTCTCTCTTTCTCTGTCATATAAATAAATAAAACCTTTAAAAAAAAAGTGTAGATTGCTTTGAGTAGTATAGACATTATAACAATATTTGATCTTCCAATCCATGAGTATGGAATATCTTTCCATTTCTTTTCATTGTATTCAATTTCTTTCATCAGTGTTTTCTAGTTTTCAGAGTATAGGTCTTTTACCTGTTTGTTTACATTTCTTCCTAGGTATCTTGTTATTTTTGTTGCAATTATAAATACTATTAATGCTCTTAATTTCTCTTTCTGCTGTGTCATTATTGTATAGAAATGAAGCAGATTTCTGGAGATCTGCTTTGTACCCTGTGTCTTTACTAAGTTCATTTATCAGTTCTGGCAGCTTTTAGTGGAGTGTCTTGCGTTTTCAATATATTGTTTCATGTCATCTGCAAATAGTAAAAGTTTTATATCTTCCTTACCAAATTGGATGTCATTTATTTCTTTTTGTTGTCTGATTGCTGTAGATAGGACTTCCAATACTATGTTGATGACATGCACTGAAAGTGGACATCTTTGTCTTTTTCTTGACCTTGGAGGAAAAGCTCTCAGTTTTTCTCCATTAAGCATGATGGTACCTATGGGGTTTTCATATATGGCCTTTATTATGTTGAGGTATGTTCCCTCTCAACCTACTTTGTTGAGGGATTTTATCATGAATGAGTGTTGCACTTTGTCAAATGTTTTTTCTGTGTCTATTGAAATGATCAGATGTTTCTTATCCTTTTTTATTGATGCAATGTATCTCACTGATTGATTTGAAAATATCAAACACCCTGGAAACCCAGGAATAAATCCCACTTGGTTGTGGTGAATTATTTTTTTTTTTATGTTTTGGTGAATTCTGTTAGTATTTTGTTGAGGATTTTTGCATATGTTCATCAGGAATATTGCTTTATAGATCTCATTTTTAGTGTTGTCTTTATCTGGTTTTGGTATCAGGATGTAGAATGAATTGGAAGTTTTATTTCCTTTTCTAGGTTTTGGGATAGTTTGAGAAGAGTATTGACTATTCTTTAAGTGTTTGGCAGAGGGGTGCCTGTGTGGCGTAGTCAGTTAAGACCTTTGGCTCAGGTCATGATCTGAGGGTCCTGGGATCAAACCCGATGTCAAGCTCTCTGCACAACGGGATACATGTTTTTCCCTCTCCTTCTTCCTGCTGCTCTCCCTGTTTGTGTGTTCTCTCTCTCACTCTCTCTCTCTGTCAAATAAAAATAAATAAATAGATAGATAGATAGATAGATAGATAAATAAATAAAATATTTTAAAAAGTAAATGTTTGGTAGAATTCTCCTGTGAAGCCACCTGGTCCTAAACTTTTGTTTAGAGTTTTTAGATAACTGATTTAATTCCTTTGCTGGTTATTGGTCTGTTCAAATTTTCTATTTCTTCCTGATTTAATTTTGGTAGTTTACATGTTTCTAGGAATTTGTCTATTTCTTCCAAGTTGCCCAATTTGGTGGCATATAGTTTTTCATATTAATCTCCTATAATTGTATTTCTGTGATGTTGGTTGTTATTTCTCCTCTTTCATTTGTGACACTACTTATATGAGTCCTTTCTCTTTTGTTCTTGGTAAATCTGGCTAGTAGTTTATCAATTTTATTTTTTTTCCCCAAAGAACCAGCTCCTGGTTTCCATTGATATGTTCCATTATTTTTTTAGCTTCCATATCATTTATTTCTAATCTAATCTTTATTATTTCCTCCCTTCTGCTGGCTTTAGGTTTTATTTTTTTTTTTTCTAGCTCCTTTATAGGTTTTGCTTGTTCTTTTTCTAACTCCATTAGGTAAAAGTTAGGTTGTTTATTTGAGATTTTTCTTGCTTCTTGAGGTAGGCCTGTATTGCTATAAACTTCTGTCTTATAATCAGTTTTACAACATCCTGTTGTGCTTTCATTTTCATTTGTTTCCATGTACTTTTTTTATTTCTTCTTTCATTTTCTGGTTGACTCATTCATTTTTTACCAGGATGTCATTTCCTCCATGTATTTGTGGTCTTGCCAGATTTTTTTTCTTATGGTTGACTTCTAGTTTGCGGCATTGTGGTCAGAAAAGATTAATGGTATGACTTTGAGTTTCCTAAATTTGTTGAGGCTTGTTTTGTGGCTAATACATGATCTAATCTGGAGAATGTTCCATGTGCACTTGAAGATAATGTGTATTCTATTTCAGTATGGGAATGCTATGATTATAAATGCTAAAGCCATCTGTTTCAGTATGTCATTCAAAACCATTGTTTCCTTATTGATTTTTCTGTTTAGGTGATCTGTCCACTGATGTACAGGGAGTATAGAAGTCCCCTACTATTATTACATTATTATCAATTAGTTCCTTTATGTTTGTTATTAACCGTTTTATGTATTGAAGTGCTCCTATTTTGGGTGCATAAATATTTATAATATCTTCTTGTTAGATTGTCGTCTTTATTATTATATAGTATCCTTTTCTTTCTCTTGTTACAGTCTTTGTTTTAAAGTCTGTTTTGCCCAGGGGTGCCTGGGTGACTCAAACAGTTAAGTGTTCAATTCTTGATTTCAGCTCTGGTCATGATCTCATGGTAATGAAATTGAACCCCAGGTTTGGCTTCACACTCAGATGCGATTCTGATTCAGATTCCCTCCCTCTGCCCCTCCCCCTGCTTGAGCTCTCTCTCTCTCTCTAAAATAAATAAATAAAATCTTTTAAAAATAAATAAAGTCCATTTTGTCCTATATAAATATTGCTACTCCAGGTTTCTTTTGATATTCATTTAAATGATAGTTGTTTTGGGTGCCTGGGTGGCTCAGAGGGTTAAGCCTTTTGCCTTTGGCTCAGGTCATGATCTCGGAGTCCTAGCATTGAGCCCCACTTCAGGCTCTCTGCTGGGTGGGGAGCCTACTTCCCCCACTCTCTCTGCCTGACTCTCTGCCTACTTGTGATCTCTATCTGTCAAATAAATAAACAAAATCTTTTTAAAAAATAAATAAATAAGTGATAGATATTTCACCATCCCCTCACTTTCAATCTGCTGGAGTCTTTAGGTCTAAAATGAGTTTCTTGTAGACAACTTATAGATGGGTCTTGATTTTTAAAATCTATTCTGTCACCCTATATCTTTTGATTGGAGTATTAAGTCCATTTACATTCAAAGTAATTACTGATTGATATGTATTTATTGTCACTTTATTATTTTTTTGTAATTCTTTCTAAAAATTTACTCTGATCCTGTCTTGTCTTTCTCTCATGGTTTGCTGATTTTCTTTTGTGATATATTTGGATTTCTTTTTCTTTATTTTTTGCACATTATCAATGTTTTTTGATATATGGTTCCCATTAGGTATGTATATAGCCTCTTTTGCATATAGAAGTCTAGATTAGATTGATGGTCATTTAAGTTTGAACCCATTCATTACTCCTCTCCTCCCCACATTTTAGGTATATGTTGTCATATTTTATATCTTTTTATTTTGTGAGGTCCTTGACTGATTTTTTAATAGAAATGTTCATTTTTACCACCTTTGTTTCCTACCTTTATACTTCTTTTTATTCAAAGAGTCTCCTGATGGCTGAGCCTGGTGGTGGGTATTAAGGAGGGCATGTATTGCATGGAGCACTGGGTGTGGTGCATAAACAATGAATCTTGAAACACTGAAAAAATAGAATAAAAATAAAAATTTTAAAAAAGGTCCCCTTTATCCCCAGGTCTGTGAATCACCAGGTTTAATATATGTTTATAAAAAATAAAAAAAAAAAAAAAAAAAAAAAAGGTCCCCTTAATATTTCTTGCAATGCTGGTTTCATGACCATGAACTCCTTTACTTTCTTTATGTTTGTCTTGGAAACTCTTTATTGGTCCTTCTATTCTGAATGCTAGCCTTGCTGAATAGAATATTTTTGACCACATATTTTTCCATTCAGCACTTTGAATGTATCATGCCATTCTCTTATGCTTTGGAATGTTTCTGCTGAAAAATATCCTATAAGTCTTATGGGTTTTCCATTATAAGTTATTGTCTTCTTTTGTCTTGTTGCTTTATTTTTTTTTTTCCTTTACTGCCATATTTTACTAATTTCCTTACAATATGTTTTGGTGTGGATCTGCTTTTGTTGACTTTCATGGGAATTCTCTGTGCCTTCTGGATCTGGATATCTGTTTCCATCCCCAAACTAGGAAAGTTTTTAGCTACTATTATATCAAATACATTTTCTTTCCCATTTCTCCCTCCTCTTCCTCCTCCTCCTTCTTTTTCTTCTTCTTCTTTATTAGTGTGTTACTATTTTTGATGAATGTTACTATTATGAATTTTACTATTTTTGATGACATTACTGAGTTTCCTAAGTTTATTCTCATTTTGCATAACTCTTTTTACTCTCTTTTGTTCAGCTTGATTACTTTCCATTACTCTCTGTTGAAGGTCACTAATTCATTCTTCTGCTTCTTCCATCCTGCTGTTCAATAAACTCAAGAACACTGAAGTCATACCATGCATCTTTTCTGGCCACAGTGCTACAAAACTGGAAGTCAACCACAAGAAAAAATCTGGCAAGAACACAAATACATGGAGGTTAAATAACACACTAATAAAAAACGAGTGGGTCAACAAGGAAAAAAAGAAGAAATTAAAAAGTACATGGAAATAAGTGAAAATGAAAGCACAACAGTGCAAAACATTTGGGATGTTGCAAAATTGATTATAAGAAAGATGTTTATAGCAATACAGGCTATCTTAAGAGACATGTTTCTCATTTCATTTATTGAGAATTTATCTCTCCTATGTTATTCTTTATCTCTGTGTTAAGGGTCTCACTCATGTTTTCCTCTCTTTTTTCAAGTCTAATGGGTATCTCTATGATCATTACTTTAAATTCTCTATCAGGCATTTTACTTAAGAGATTTCTGGTTATGGCCTTGTGCTGTTCTTTCCAAATGAAAGAACAGCACAAGGCCATAACCAGAAATTTGGAATAAATTTCTCTGTCTTCTTATTTTGTATAAATCTCTGTTCCTGTTTCCCTGTGTTAGGAAATTCAGCTATACCCCTGGTTCTTGAGGGTAATAAGCTTATGAAGAAGAGGTCCTGTCATGCCCTGCTATGTGATATCTCCTGTTCCCCAGGCCTGGTGCTTCTGGGAGTGTCTCAAATGTGTGCTGCATATGTTCTGCTATTTTGTTCTGGCTGCTTTATCCTTCAGGCTGGTTATCTGCAAAACTATCTTTGCCTTTTGTGGGGAGTGATTGGTTCTTGGCCTGAATGTTACACATTTTAACTAGGTGTGCTCTGATTTGAAATGAGACCTGTTGTCACTGTCACTGGAACCAAGGCTCTGCAAAACTTCTACATTGGGAAACATGGTGTGAGCAGAGGTTAGGACCTGTCTTCTGGGAAAAGGAACCCATCATGCTTCAGCAAGTGCAACTGAGAGGCGCAGTTCTCCTTGAGCATGGGTGTGTGTGTGTGAAGGCCTTGGTGTAAGCAAGTTAGGCAGCAAGTGTTGGTGCTATGCTGGTTCCCACAGGTAGCCCTGTACTTAAGCTGGGGAGTAGGGGAGGAAAATGATGCCTGCCAGTTCCTTTTCTCCTGGAGAAGTTTCTTCAAGAATGCTATTTCTCTCGGATATGATCTGAGATGAGCAACTAAGCTCCCATCTTTGTCCCAGCTCTCTTCAGATCCCTGTTTCCATGCTGTATTCTCCCAGGTTGTTTGCTGTGTCTTCTCTCCAAGAGCAGCCCAATGTCCTCTGAGCTCTTCCAGAGACAAGTGTACTAACTTTTAAAACTCCAGGCCCTAAGCCCTGCTTGATGCTAGAATTCTAAAATGCAGCCCTTCTTGCTATCCAAGGCAATTGTTATGGGGATTTATTTTCCCTGTGCATTCCCCTGTCTTACTCTGTCTCTGTCCCTTCTCCACAACCACATCTCCCACCCCACTACAGTGGCTGTAATCCTTTTCTCTCCCAAACCACATCTTTATACTTCCTACCTTCTTCAGTGTGGCTTTTCTCTACCTTAAGTTGTGGAATTTGTTCTGTCATTCTTCAGGTCAGTTTCTGGGATGTTTAAGATGATTGTGTTACAATTGTATCTGTGAGATGAGGAAAAGCTAGGTTCCTCCTACCATGCTGCCATCTTCCTCTCTCCAAGAATATATAAAAACAATTTTCAAAGATTTTTTTTCAGTTCCATTTTCTACTTTATTAAAAGTGATTAGAAATGCAAATGATTTTTTATATTGACCTTGTATCCAGTGACTTTGTTAAATTTATTCACTAACTCCAAGAATTTATTTATAGTTTATTTTGGGTTTTCTATACCCATACTCAAGGCTTCTGTTAATAATGGAAGTTTTACTTCTTTCTTTCCAAAATTTATATTTCTTATTTGTTTCCAACCTTATTGGAGAGGCTTGTTCTGCAGTTCAACATTGAATAAGTGGTGATAGCACACATCTTTATCTTCTTTCTATACACAAGAAACTTTTGATAATTTTTGCCAAATTTTTTTTTACAGATTATTAGGTTAAGGACATGCCCATCTATTCTTAATTTGCTAACAGTATTTATTATGAATGAGTTTTGAATTTTATAAACATAATATGATCTCATAAAAAAAACTTGGGAAATTTTACCTCTTTTTCTATCCTCTGAAAGAGTTTATGTAAGATTGTTGTTACATCATAAGTGAAAGAATTGATTTCATTGTTAGGCAATTAGTTATGGATTGAATTTCTTTAATGAATATGAAATTATTAATATTTCTTATTTTAATTTGATTAAATTATTTTGGACAAAATTTCCATTTATTTAAATTTCAGTTTTGTTGGCATAAAGTCTCCATACTATCCTCATGTTAACTTTGTAATATCTGTAGAATATGTGATTATAACCTCTTTTTTTCTTTCTTTTTTTTTTTTACTATCCTCCTTTTTAGTCCTGGGATTGGTTTTTCATTCATTCTCTCCTTTTTCTCTTGGTCAGTCTTGCTAAAAGATAAATAATTTTATTTGTTTTTTTTTTTTTTTAAGATTTTAGTTATATAAAAGAGAGAGAGAGAGCACAATGAAGGGGAGCAGCAGGCAGAGGGAGAAGCAGGCACTCCGCTGAGCAAGGAGTCTTCTACAGGACTCAGTCCCAGGACCCTATGATCATGACCTGAGCAAAAGGCAGACACTTAACCAACTGAGCCACCTAGGCATTGTATTTTTCCCTTTCCCCATATTTTGAGGATAATTTGCTGCTGTTCTTTTTTGTAGCTTTTTGAGGTAGAGAATTATAATAATTTTAATCTTTTCTGATTTTCTAGTTTATGGGTTTATATATAAACATACCCCTTTAGATAGTCCCACATGTTTTGATATGTGGAATCTTAATTTATTCAAATACATACTAATATTCATTTTTAAATACCCCATAAGTTATTTACAAGTATGTAGCTTAACTTCAAAGTATTTGGGGATTTTCTAGTTATCTTTTTATTATTGAATACTTGCTTAATTTCTCTGTGGTCAGGAGATGCTCTGAATTATGATGAGACTTGCTTTACAGCACAATAATTGGTCAGTTTTAGTAAATGTTCTATGTGTACTTGAATATAAAATGTATTCTGCATTTGTTGATGTTGCACTACAAGCATATAAATTAGGACATTTTGTTAATCAGGATATCTAAATCTTTTATTCCTTACTGAATTTTGGTTTGCTTTTTCTTTCAGTTAGTGGCAGAGGTCTGATAAAATCTCCAGCTGTAATTAAATGTTTTCCTATATCTCATACAATTCTGAGGCTTTTTGCTAGGGGTATTTTGGATCCATGTTATTAATTGCATTATAATATAAATTATGGAATGTTATGTTTCTGTTGAATAAACCCTTAGTTATTGTAAAAAGTTCCATTTGACCCTCATAATACTTTATGCCTCCAAGTGCAAGTTTTCTGTTTTATAGTATCCCTGGCTTTCTTTTACTCAGTTTTTACAGTAATGTTTTTTTCTTCATTTCACTTTCAATCTTGGCCTGTCTTTGTATTTTTCATTCCAGTTCTAATGTATTTTTTTTTAAACTGGGCATTTGGTTTATACCCATATATAAATAATACTCTATTTGGGTTTTGATCTACCATATTACTTTCTTGCTCTTGTCCAATCTCTTATTTTTCTATTCATTTTCTAATATTTGTAGGATCAATCATGTTTCATTATTCTATTTGTTCCCTTATTAAGCTTATCAGCCATATTGACTTTTGTTACCCTTTTATTAAGTTCTATCAAAAGTTCAGAAATAACAGAAGTAAAACCAATGAATCACCAAAGTAGTAATTCATAAAGGTATACTGTGCACCCACCAAAAAGGCACTTGGCAAACCAGGAGCACTCATACCAAAACACAGAATGAAGCTCAGGAGTATAAAGTATATTATAAAATGTTGTTATAATACAACTTATAGTGTGGAGGCAGTGACTATTTATTCCTTTTTTTTTTTTTTTTTTTACTATTTATTCTTCACATTGTTTGATTATAATATCAGAATTTTCTTAAATGGTAAGGAATTGGTTAGTGGTAACCTCATGCCAATTTTGGGAAACTTTTTTTTTTTTAAGATTTTATTTATTTATTTGACAGGCAGAGATTACAAGTAGACAGAGAGGCAGGCAGAGAGAGAGGAGGAAACAGGTTCCCTGCTGAGCAGAGAGCCTGATGCAGGACTCAATCCCAGGACCAATTCCAGGACCCTAGGATCATGATCTGAGTTGAAGGCAGAGGCTTTAACCCACTGAGCCACTCAGGCACCCCTTGGGAAACGGTGTTAAGTTTTGTTTATCATTTTCAAGGACATAACCCCTAGTGACAATGGAAGGCAATAGCATAAAGAAGACACTTTTCTTCTGGGTCAGGACCTTCATGTTTATATTTAGATTTCCTAAAGACCTCACAGACCAGTTTCAACCACACCTTCTTGTTCTCCCCACCTACTGGTTATTTCTCAGAGCTCCCTTGTGCTTTTATGGTAACCCTCTCTCTATCCATTTTGCCCCACCCCATGGCTGCTCCTGAGAAGTTCCTGTGGGCTGCTTGCTTAGCAGCAATGGTTACATTTTCAAGGAACTTTTTCCATCATAGAGATCTAAGCTCCATAGAAGAGCTCTAACCTGCTTATGTTTTCTAACCATGGTTGGTCATTTGTAAAGACCAGTTCTGGTCTGTGCCCTCTGGAAATTTTCTTCACCACTGTGATATAACCTGTTCCTATGGGAGCCCTGATTTTTTTTTTTTTTATAAGCCTGAATTTCAGCTTTGGGCTGAAACAGGGGCTGGTAGGGAGAAACTCTTAAGTCATCTGTTCTTTGAGTTTTCATTCTCCCTCAGCCTAGAAGCAACAGCTGTTTTTGTTTGTTTTGTTTTGTTTGCACATTCTACTTACGAACCTATTTTACTTCTTTTAATAGTTAGCTATCTTTGACTAGTGAACAAATTTTTACATTAAATTTTCTCAGCTCTAATAACTGGTTTGGTTTCTGTCTTCTGGCTTGATCCTGATTAATATGCTCTAATTCCCAGTAGTGTTTCCCATTGTTTATCATTTCTGGTGCTCTTTATTCCTTTCTGTGATTTCATCTGAGATAATTTTCTTTGTCTGAAGAGCACCCTTCAGTATTTTTCAAACTGCATGTCTGCTGAAAATAAATTATCTCAATCTTTGTCTAAAAATGCTTTATTTTATATTACTTAGTAATGAATAATTTTGCTTTGTGTAGAATCTGAGGTTGAACCTACCTTCCTTTCAGCACTTTAACAATGAAATTTGTTATCTTTGGCTTTATCATTTCTATTTATGAGTAAGCTGTTCATCTCATTCATGTTTCTTTGAAAGCAATGTCCCTTTTCTCTGGTTATTCTTTTTTTTTTTTTTTCTATTTGGAATATTTATTTAAATTTTTTTGAGATTTTTAAAAATTTATTTTAATTTCTAACTTTTTTTTTAATTTTTTATTTTTTATAAACATATATTTTTATCCCCAGGGGTACAGGTCTGTGAATCACGAAACAAACTGAGGGTTGCCGGGGGGAGGGGGTTTGGGAGAAGGGGGTGGGATTATGGACATTGGGGAGGGTATGTGATTTGGTGAGTGCTGTGAAGTGTGTAAACCTGGTGATTCTCTGGTTATTCTTAAGGTTTTAAAGTACACATACCAAAAACAAATGTAAGGTATAATTCTAGAATTAAAGTGTATAATTAGAGTTACTATTTAGACCACAATATATTCATTATTGGCTTTATTATGTTATTTTGACATCTTCTAATACCTTTCTATCTAAGACTTCATGAAATGCATTTTT
The DNA here is from genome assembly GCF_030435805.1 of Mustela lutreola. Classification (NCBI taxonomy): domain Eukaryota; kingdom Metazoa; phylum Chordata; class Mammalia; order Carnivora; family Mustelidae; genus Mustela; species Mustela lutreola. The sequence continues at coordinate 57,122,793 of NC_081299.1, forward strand.
TGAAAGGCTCGACCAAAGGAATCTCAAATAAATATCATCTTTATTAAGGAAGTGGGTTACATTTGGAAGAGATATGTTTTTGTCCTGAGGCATTCATGATATAAATATAGAGCAGGTAATTATGTTTTAAGTCTACTAATTGCTATTAAAATGAATATAAATCTACCAAGGATTTGAAATTTTTATAGTCTTTATTAAGTCAGTAACACATAGGTCACTGATAGATATTTAATGTTGGGGTCTTTGTCATCATCACTTACTGTTTTAAAGTTAGAGCATTATATTTTGAAAAAATACTTGTGGAGAAAAAAAATCTTTAAACAACTGTGGAGAGAAAGAGAAATACAGATGGGGAGGGGCGCCTGGGTGGCTCAGTGGGTTAAGCCACTACCTTCAGCTCAGGTCATGATCTCAGGGTCCTGGGGTCGAGTCCCACATCAGGCTCTCTGCTCAGCAGGGGGCCTGCTTCCCTTCCTCTCTCTCTGCCTGCTTGTGATCTCTCTCTGTCAAATAAATAAATAAAATCTTAAAAAAAAAAAAAAAAGAAATACAGATGGGGAAAGAGAGAGAAAAAAGAAAAGATATTTAACAAAAGATAAATATTTCAATGAACACCATTGGGAAAGAGTTATATTTATACCAGTCATATCTAAATATAATAGAACAATTCGGTATGCTGAAGACAAGGTATTAAAGTAGAAGTGTTTGGGCCTGAATGTTAACAGAGGCAGTCTTCAGATTTGAGTCAGGAAGAAGGTATTTTCTTCCTATGTTCTAGTTCTATATCTATACTTTCTGTGGGTGTAGATAAGCAGCACTTTTCATAAGCAGCACTGTCAGACCGAGTTAATTCACCTTGAAACTACTGCAATATAATCTTAACACCTACTCTCTCCTTTGGAGTATCTCAAATGTTTCAATGGTTAGACAGTGGACATTGACCTATATGGCTTTAGGGACAGTGGACTAGGATATTGCAGGATCTTACTGTTTTTAGTAGCAGTGCTGTTAATTACACAATGACATAACTTATGTGAATAAAACTAATGTTCTGTGTCATCCTAGGTCCTACAAAATAGTTAAGCAGTTTTTTTTCCAAAACCCAAAGTTATGTTTCTGATGGTCTAAATTAACATGATTATGTGTCAAGGTGTTGATTGTTAACTTTAGGATTTCTAAAAAATATTGAACTTTGGTAAGAGTGAAAAGAAAAAAAGAGAGTGAATGATTACAAGATAGACACCCAATAAATCTTAAGTAAATCTTTGATGTTGCTTGTAGAAATTACATATAAAGCATTGAGCATTATAGACTGAAGTTCCTACATTTCAAGAGTCATTTCAGGTATAAAAATCATCACACTATCATGAGAAAATTAACCTATTTTTTAAAAAAGTTAATTTTTAGAATAAGAATTATTTTATAAGACTAGGAAAAGATAAGAAAATGATAAACTAAAAATACTTCATAAATATATCATATTGACTACTTATATTCATGTCTTCAAAAGTTCTTTTCTATTTACCAGTAAGGATAATTACTTCTCTGTATTTGGTCAATAGTCAAGTTTTTGTTGAATTTAAGAGGTATGTGTTTTTGTATTACAAAAGGATTACAGTGTTTTTGGAAAAAATAATCTTATGGCACTCTCAGTGGGCATTTCTACTTGGAATTTCTTTTAAAATTTACCTTGTTATTTTCATTCCATCCAGAGCTGTTCTGTGCAAGGAACTCTGTTAGGCACAAGGGATACAAAGATGAGTAATATAGATTTCCTGCCATTAAGAAATGAAACATAAATTTGCAAGAGGATGCACTGTATTAGTTTAAATATGAATTTCATCTTGGTATTCTAACTTATCTCCAGGTTCCCAGGGAAGAAGTTTTCTATATATTTTAACAGATTTTACATCAGATCATAGCAGTGAATCAAAGTAATCTATATACAATATTTTTCTTCTTCTTCAGAATTATAGGATTTTTGCCCAGTTTAAATATAAAAAATAAATTCTTCTTCTTTCTTTTTTAAAGATTTTATTTATTTGACAGACAGAGATCACAAGTAGGCAGAGAAGGGGGGATGGGAAGCAGGCTCCCTGCAGAGCAGAGATGCAGGGGCTCAATCTCAGGACTCTGGGATCATGACCTAAGCCAAAAGCAGAGGCTTTAACCCCCTGAGCCACCCAGGCACCCCCCAAAATAAATTTTTCTTAATAAAAATTTAAAAACTATGTCTCACAGACAAAGTAACAAAACATTTCCAAAATTTTTTTTCAAATCATTATGTGTGTGAGATTTTTAGATTTTCTGTAAAAAAGTTTAAATCAAAATGAGTTTGTGAATATTTTTTTCTTATTCCTTAATTCCCTCTGTGGATAATCCCAATATGCATGAAATATCAAAACTTTTGAGGAGCCTTTGATTTAAAAACTCTATTTAAGTTTGTTTAGTCTAACATTTCCCACTTATTTAACCATAGATCCTCCCTTGTGAAATACATACATACACACACACACACACACACACACACACACACAAATATATACTATGGAAAACAGTGGACTAAGTTAGAGTTCACACAGCAAAGAAAATAACACCCAAGTTTTTATTCTGAAATCTGAGTGCTCTTGACTAACTGTACTTGCCTGGCCAAGTAATAGAAAGGATGTAAAGTTATTTTCACATGAAGATTAGGTACATGGCCCAGTAAGGCAACAGACCAAAAGGTGGGATATTGACCTTTTTTGTGTAAGTCAAAGAAAGAAGCTGTCATAGAGAGGGCAACAAATTTTTCTAGAAAAACCCTATGTAGTAGTTAACAACAAAGGCTGTGAACCTAGACTACTTGTGTTTCAATCAACTCCAGTTACTACAAGTGTGACCTTGAAAATTTTGCTTAATCTCTATGTGCCTAAATTTTGCTATATGTAGGTGGAAATAGTAATAGAGGCGCCCATAATCACATATCATAATCACTAAATTAGTATTGTTAAAATACTTGGAACAATGTGTAGCACATAAGAAAAAAGTACTTACGTGTATAAATAAATAATTCTCACAATTCTTTGTCTTTGTTGGGTCTCATAGTTGATGGATTACCTTCCTCCAATTAAGAGATCCATTTTTAAATTTTTTTACAAATTCAAGCTCACTGGGTTTACACTTATTAAATATCATGTTTGGGAAATTAACAAAATGTGTTTGTGGAGTGAATAAATAAAAGGAGAAGAGAAAATTTTCTTAACACAATCTTCAACTTGTGTTCATATCCAATATCTTGGGGCATGTTCACTGGAGAAACCCAACTACCCTTATGTAATGAGAATAGCAGATTATTTTCTATTTTGGTCCCTTTTGCCTCCAAATGTTTGCTTGTGGACTTGGTTACACAATATTAATAATAACAGCATATTTACTGAGTGCTTACCATATGCCCTGTGCTCTTCTTATTGATTTTAGTATAATTTTTTCACTGAATTCTTACAAGAATCCTCAAGTTAGGTATTGTTATACCTTTTTTATAGAAGGAAAAATAATGAAAAATGTATTCTTACTACTAAGCAAATTTAGAGTTTTAAAATATTTTAAAAATACTGGAAATATTTTAGTTCTTTCAACATAGAAAATAGTCCTTTAACAAGAGTCTTTCTAAGATGGGACAGCTGGAAAGAATAATTTGTAGATTACAGATAATGAATAGTCACAACTTGTCAGTTTATACATGAAAAGTGGTATCTCTTTTGATACTCACCAACCCCATGAAGTTGCTTTTATTATTCTGTGTTACAGAAGCAAATTGAAGGTCAGTGAGGTTAATTCACTTATCCATGTTCACAATGAAAATGGTCCACTTATCTCTTTAAAAATGGGCCAAAATATCATCTGAACATGAAATACCCATACCTTTGCCACTGAGGCTAGAGAAAGAAATGTTAGCAGTAATGGTAGACACATATGAAGCTATCAAACATAGGCAGGTCTCTAGTGCTGAGCTAGAAAAACAAAGCATAATTCAGAAAAAACTTTAATGGGAATTTTTTCTTAATGCTCATTTAACTGTGCAAAGGCTAATTATGGATTCATTTATCTCAAGAACAAAACATGGGGAAGTTGCTTTAGTATGTACTAAATAGGACAAACAATTATGAAATGAACATTTACATAATTTGATATTTCCCATGCAGGTATGTGAACATCTCTAAATTAAGCATAGGTCTTTGAACCATGCTGCAATTATAGGAACTGTCAGAGTAAAATTTATAGTGATTTTTTATTGTATCTACTTACATCTGGTCTCCCTATCAAAATGACATGGAGCAACCTCCAAACAGCATAAATATATACCTCCTATCCATGTGCATGTTTTGAAATCACTCCAATACATTCAAGTTTTAACAGAAAACACATTATTTTTCAGTTTCTGTGTAAGAAGCTTGCAAAGAGTCTGTCTCCACAGAGCAAAATAAATAAATGTCATGACTTTGTAATTATCATCTTGAAATCTTCTACATCTTAGTTTATCTATTTGAGAAAAAAATCTTTACAACGCATCGGGTACTGTTTATTTCATTGTAAAGGTTGACAACCCATCAACTAATTGTCAAGAAAAATCCAAGTTTATATTCAAAGTATCCAGCATTAATTATCATGAAAATGTGAAGAAAAACTTCTAGTTCACTTCTCACTTGTTCTAGGATTTAGATCTACTGCTTAAAATTTGATAAATTCTTGCATGACAATTAAATTTCCTTTGAATACAAACTATGCAAACTAAAAAGAAATGCAATTCAGCTCTCTCTTATTTATATAAATGCAAGGAAACAACAACACAGTGTCAACAATACCTGAATTAAAAACAGCACATTTAGAGCACTTCAAGTAGTTTGTTGTGGCCACTTTGTGGAACATATGATCCTGGGCTCTAACAGTAGGCTAACTTGTATCTGAATTGTACTCAGCTATGTCACTAACTCATTATGGAACAATGGGCTAATAACTTCACTTTTCTTAATCTCAATTTATGTAAATTTATATAAAATCATAGTGATTATAAATAGTCATTAGGAAATATATATTAAAATTATATATTACTATCTATAAATATTACTTAGTTTCCAACATAAAGGAATGCTATAAAACTAATATGAAATAATGAATTCTATCTCCACATTGTGCATTGTAAGTGGTAGATACTATTATTACTTTGGTTAGATTAAAAATCAGATTTTAACTGGAAGAGTCAGAGCCATGGGTTCCAAAATGTGTTTTGCCACGTAAGGACTTTAGATTTCATACTGTGGTAGACAAAAGAAAGCTACAGAAGAATTTTACCTGGAAGAGCACTGTGATACACTTTGCATTTTCAAAAATCATTTTGCTTACAGTACGGAGGGTGAATTGGAAGGAAAGCAGCTATAAGACCTTTTCAATAGTCCTTGAGAAAATAATAAAGGCTAGAAACAAGTCAACCACAGAAACAATGGAGAGACTAGAATCTGTATGAGATTATAAGGATCTGGAAATAATGGAGCACTGTTACTAACATAACTTTGCCACATGGAAAAGGGAGGAGCCAAGAATGACACCTAGCCTCCCAAAAGATGGTCAGGATGGCAAATGCAAAAGGAAGTCCAGGTTGGAAGGTGCAAGGGGGAAAGAGTAGAACTAAATGCATAAGGTAAAACTGGTTTTGAAGAAGTAGAGTTCAAGTTGCCTATAGGACATAAAAGCACAGAAGTCTATCACATAATTTGTTATACTAGTTTCAGCTTGGAGTTCAGGACTTATACTAGGTAAATGAAGTTATAAGACCATAAATAACTGCTTATTGAGATTAGATAGAATGATGAGAAGAGAGCTAAGAGCTGAACTTTAGGAAACCTCAAAATATAAAAGGCAGAAGAAAAGGGACTTAAAATGGAGACTGAGAAGGCACATCCATATAGTACCAAGAGATCAAGAGATAGTGACACCAACAGAACAAAGGTGGAAGTCTATCAAGAAGAAGGAAGTGGTCAACCCTGCTAAATGTTGTGGGCAAGTAAAGTAAGATAAGAAGAGAAGAAATACCATGTGACTGAACAATTATTGGGTTGCTCGTGTTATTTGCAGAGGAGTTTTATTGCAATAATGGGCATTGTAATCAGACTGTAGAAGGTTGAAGTATGAATGAAACACTCTGGTAGATGTTTTTTTTCCAAAATTGGACACAGACATAGTTTTGATTCCAAATCTTCTTCCAGAATCTTGATATACCCTATCAAAAGTGGAGCTTATTTCTTATTCCCTTGAATCAGAGTAGGACTTTGTGACTGTTTCAATAAACAGGATGAACTAGAGGTGATGGGCATGATTTCCAAGATTAGATCATAAAGGAAATAAAGACCCCCATACCCCACCCCCAGTCTTTCTCTCCCTCTCTCTATCTCTCTCATCTTTAGTTCTTAAAACCCACCAACCATGTTGTGAGGAAGCATAGGTCACATGAAGATTCTCCTGATAGGTATTCCGGCCAACAGACCCATCTAACATCACTCTGCTAACCCCAGCACCAGCTGCTTGAGTAAGCAATCTTTTCAATGATTTTAGCCCCTGGGCTTTGTGCTGTTCCAGCTAATACATTTGAAGCAGAGATGGGCTATCCCCATTGAGCCCGTCTCAAATTGTAGATGAAATGTTCTAGATGTTTTAGGCTACTAAGTTTTGGATAATATTTTACACAGCCATAGTAAATTGTGTAGACATAAAGGGAAAGAAACCATAAATTTAAATTATTCTTTGGAAGTAGTTAATATCAAAGAATTACATGAGAAAAAGAAATTAAAGCCAGATGAGCATAGAGGGTCAAGAATGTTTCAGTTTTTCCTTTGCTTATGAAAATAAGATCACCAGGAACCATATAAGATGTAATATGATGCATGTTAAGAATGGGAAAAAATGATTGGTGCAAATTCCATATCCTGGTGAATATAAAGGGTATCAGATAGAGAACATAAGTGGTGTGATTAGTTTGAATAGGAAAACTGATATTTGTACATATTTAGGTGCTCTTACATGTGGGAAAAGAAGCTAAAGAAGATTATTCTCAATATTTTAAGTCATCTCTATAAAATCAGAAGCAACATCATCTGCAATGAAGATGTGGTAAGATAGGTGATGGGGGAATGAGTAGAGTGTTTAAAAGCATCAGAGAGCTGTTAGCCACTAAACTGTTCATAGAGTAATATAAACACATCTTTCTATTCCATAGATTTAATTATCAAACATATCAAAGTTTCCTTATACTCAGTCCTTAACCCTAAGGTAATCGATATATAATCACCATTGATTAGCTTTTTCTATTCTTCTATTTTTGAAATATATGTAAGCAGAATCATAGAGTAAATATACTATTTTGTTTTGGGCTTATTTTGTTCAACATTATGCACATTAAATGCATACATGTCTTGCATATATGAACAGTTTGTTCATTAACATTACTGAATAACATTATATTACATGAATATAAATTTTTTTCATTTAATATAGGTGGATATTTTAGCTGTTTCAAGCTTGGGGCTATTAAAAATAAAGCTTCTATGAAAATTCTTGTGCATGACTCTGCAGCAAATATGAATGAGTTTCTGTTAATATATCTAGGAAAGGAATTGCTAGGTTACTAGGCATGCATGCTTTCACCCACTGATCTTATCAAACAGTTTTCCCAAGTGGTTTTACATAGTTTACATTTCCACAAGCAATGTATGTGAGTGAACATAAATTCGTGTTTCTTCACATTCTTGCCAACACTTGGTGTTACTGATCACTTTCATTTTAATTGTGCCAGTGTATGTGTTATACTTTTCATTTTTCTATCTGGCTTCTTGCCCCTTTTAATTAATCATTATTTTTATTTTTTATTGTGTTCTTGCTTTGTTTTAATTCTGGGTCCAAATCTTTTCCAGATATATGCACCACTGTTTTTTTTTTTCCCACTCTACAGTTTGCTTTCTCTCTCTCTCAATGATGTCCTTTGGAGAAAAAAAGGCCTTAATTTTAATCTCATCGAATTTTTTTTTTTAAATTTTTTTATTTTTTATAAACATATATTTTTATCCCCAGGGGTACAGGTCTGTGAATCACCAGGTTTACACACTTCACAGCACTCACCAAATCACATGCCCTCCCCAATGTCCATAATCCCACCCCCTTCTCCCAAACCCCCTCCCCCCGGCAACCCTCCATTTGTTTTGTGAGATTAAGAGTCACTTATGGTTTGTCTCCCTCCCAATCCCATCATATGATCTCCCTGATATGAGGAAGTGGTGATGCAACATGGAGGCTTAATGGGTAGAAGAAGAATAAATGAATCTCATCGAATTTATCTGGCATTTCCTTTGATGATAGGGATCTGAATTCTATTTAAGAAATTTTTGCTTATCTTAAAGACATAAAGATATTCATAAAATATCTCATGGCTAGAACTTGAAGTTTTAAAGTTTGCTTTATATGAACAGTAATTTTTTTTTTAAGATTTTATTATTTTGACAGAGAGAAAGTAGGCAGAGTGGAAGGTGGAGGGAGAGGGAGAAGCAGGCTTTCCGTTGAGCAGGGAGCTCCACATGGGGCTCCATCCTAGGATTTCAGGATAGTGACCTTAGATGAAGGCAGCTGCTTTAACCCACTGAGCCACCCAGGTGCTCCTCAACAGTACATTCTGAATGAAATTTTGTATATGATTTGAGGAGGAGTTCAAGCTGCATTGTTTTCTATACAAATGACCTAGCACTATTTATTTAAAAAAAAAAAAAAAAAGCATTCTTTCTCCATGCTGCTGGTGTCATCTGTATAAGCATGTCTATATCAATCAGCTTTTGGACTCTATTCCATGGGTCTGTTTGTCCAAGATACAAGAGTACCTTTTTGGTACTCTGTTTATGACTGTGCCTTTCTATTAAACCCTGACTCATGGTAGACCTCAAGCTTTGTCCTAAGACTGTCTTTCCTAGGAGTACCTGAGTTTGGTCAGTTAAGCAACCGACTCTTGATATTGGCTCAGGTCATGATCTCACCCTGCCTCAGGCTCAGCACTGAGCATGGAACCTCCTTAAGATTCTCTCCCTCTGTTGCTCTTTCTCTCTCTCTGAAAAGAAAAAGAAAAAGAAGAAGAAGAAGATTGTGTTGTCTATCATTTAATCATTGCATTTTCATTGTAGTTTAGAATAACTTGCTGTTTCCACAAAAATAAAGTCCTAGTATGACTTTGATTGAGATTTCAGTAAACCTATGAATAATTTAGAGACAATTGATATTTTTATAATATTGTAACATAACCCATGAAATTGTATGTTGTTTGGAGATTCATTCATATCATTGTTGATATCATCAATTTATTTCTTTTTATGACTGAGTAACATTCAGTTGTTGAATGAACTGCAGTATTTTATTTTATTTTATTTTATTATTTTATTTTATTTTATTTATTTATATGAAAGAGAGAGAGAGAAAGAGAGTGAGAGAGAACATGAGTAGGGAGGAAAGGGAGAAGCAGGCTTCCTGCTGAGTAGGGAGCCCAACGGGGGGCTCAGTCCCAGGACGTGGGGCTCAATCCCCAGACCCTGGGATCATGACCTGAGCCACCAAGGAGCCCAGTACCAGTTTTTTTATCCATTTTCCTAGTGAATGACATTTGATTTATTTCCACTTATTAGATATTATGAATAAAATTTCTATAAATATTCTAGTACAGATATTTTCTTAGATATGTTTTTAAATATCTGTCTTGAGTAAATACTGAGAATAGGAATTACCAGCCATTTGTGTATCTTTTGCAAAATGTTGAATTCTTTACCCAAAATTTTTTTATAAGATTTTATTTATTCATTTGACAGACAGAGGTCACAAGTAGGCAGAGAGGCAGGGAGAGAGAGGGGGGAAGCAGGCTCCCCGTGGAGGAGAGAGCGTGATGCGGGGCTCGATCCCAGTACCCTGAGACCATGACCTGAGCTGAAGGCAGAGGCTTAACCCACTGAGCCACCCAGGTGCCCTTCTTTACCAAAATATTTAAAGGGACTGTTTGCCATTCTATTACTGAGTTGTAGAAGTTCTTTCTGTATCTTGAATACCACTTATTTGTTAGATATGGTTTTAGAAATATTTTCTCTTAGGGGCACCTGGGTGGCTCAGTGGGTTAAGCCTCTACCTTCGGTTTGGGTCATGATCCCAGGGTCCTGGGATCCAGCCCTGCATGGGGCTCTCTGCTCGGTGGGGAGCCTACTTCCCCCTTTCTCTCTGCCTGCCTCTTTGCTTACTTGCGATCTCTCTCTCACTCTGTCAAATAAATAAATACAATCTTTAAAAAAAGTTTTTTCTGTTAGTCTTTAGTTTGCCTATTTATTTTCTTAATGGTATCTTTCAATGAGCAGGAATGTTTAGTGATAATAAAGTCTAATTTATTAAATTTTCTTTTGTGGTCATTAATTTTTTGTGATTGCCTAAGGAACTTCAACCCACCTATTGTTTAAGAATATATTCTCTTTGAAATATTTTTCCCCTTTGAAATTTTAGTTTTAATGATTACATCTATAATACATCCCAAACTAATTTGTGTTTATGATATAAGGTAGGGGTTAAAGGTTATTTTTTTGCCATATATATCTAGTTAACTGTTTGCTGAAAAGTTTTTCCTTTCTCCACTGGAATTGATACCTTTGTTAAAAGTGAGGATTTCTATGTTACAGAAAATAGAACTGCCCTATGACCCAGCAATTGCACTATTGGGTATTTACCCTAAAGATACAAATGTAGTGATCCAAAGGGACACATGCACCCGAATGTTTATAGCAGCAATGTCCACAATAGCCAAACTATGGAAAGAACCTAGATGTCCATCAACAGATGAATGGATCAAGAAGATGTGGTATATATACACAATGGAATACTATGCAGCCATCAAAAGAAATGAAATCTTGCCATTTGCAACAACATGGATGGAACTAGAGCGTATCATGCTTAGCGAAATAAGTCAAGCAGAGAAAGACAACTATCATATGATCTCCCTGATATGAGGAAGTGGTGATGCAACATGGAGGCTTAAGTGGGTAGAAGAAGAATAAATGAAACAAGATGGGATTGGGAGGGAGACAAACCATAAGTGACTCTTAATCTCACAAAACAAACTGAGGGTTGCCGGGGGGAGGGGGTTTGGGAGAAGGGGTTGGGATTATGGACATTGGGGAGGGCATGTGATTTGGTGAGTGCTGTGAAGTGTGTAAACCTGGTGATTCACAGACCTGTACCCCTGGGGATAAAAATATATGTTTATAAAAAATAAAAAATTTAAAAAAAAAGAAAAAAAAAGTGAGGATTTGTTTCTTAGTTCCTTATCCTATTTCACTGATGTATTTATCAATCCTTATACCAGCACCACACTTGAAAGTACTAGAAGATCTCTACCTTTGTACTTTTTCAATATACCTTGGATATTCCTTCTTTTATATCCCCACATAAAATTACACATCTCCAATCAATGAATGACGTGTTGTCTTTTAGGTTGGATCTTCTTAAAATTTGCTCAAAAGTTGTTGTTTTTTTTTTTTTCTTTTTTAGTTCAGAGTAGAAATCTTGTACATCTTTTAATACATTAACTGCTGAGTTTCTTGTTGCTATGGTAAAGGGAATTGTTTCTTAAATACTATTTTCTGATTGTTTGCTACTGGCATATAAAAATAAAATTGATTTTTCTGTATTTATCTTGTGTCCCTACAACACTGCTAAATTCAATATTCAGTTCTGTATTTGTTTTGTAGACTTCATAGGATTTTCCACATAAGTAATCATGTTATGTGTAAGAACACTTTTTTCTTCCTTGCTGATGTGTGCCTGTTACTTTTCTTTTCTTTTTTTTTTTTTTTTTGATGTTTCACTTTCTTTTATTAATTTTTTATTTTTTATAAACATATATTTTTTATCCCCAGGGGTACAGGTCTGTGAATCACCAGGTTTACACACTTCACAGCACTCACCAAAGCACATACCCTCCCCAATGTCCATAATCCCACCCCCTTCTCCCAACCTCCCTCCCCCCAGCAACCCTCAATTTGTTTTGTGAGATTAAGAGTCACTTATGGTTTGTATCCCTCCCAATTCCATCTTGTTTCATTGATTCTTCTTCTACCCACTTAAGCCCCCATGTTGCATCACCACTTCCTCATATCAGGGAGATCAAATGACAGTTGTCTTTCTCCGCTTGACTTATTTCGCTAAGCATGATACGCTCAACACCCAAAGAACAAATAATCCAATCAAGAAATGGGCAGAGGACATGAACAGACATTTCTGCAAAGAAGACATCCAGATGGCCAACAGACACATGAAAAAGTGCTCCATATCACTGGGCATCAGGGAAATACAAATCAAAACCACAATGAGATATCACCTCACACCAGTCAGAATGGCTAAAATCAACAAGTCAGGAAACGACAGATGCTGGCGAGGATGCGGAGAAAGGGGAACCCTCCTACACTGTTGGTGGGAATGCAAGCTGGTGCAGCCACTCTGGAAAACAGCATGGAGGTTCCTCAAAATGTTGAAAATAGAACTGCCCTATGACCCAGCAATTGCACTACTGGGTATTTACCATAAAGATACAAACGTAGTGATCCAAAGGGGCACGTGCACCCGAATGTTTATAGCAGCAATGTCCACAATAGCCAAACTATGGAAAGAACCTAGATGTCCATCAACAGATGAATGGATCAAGAAGATGTGGTATATATACACAATGGAATACTATGCAGCCATCAAAAGAAATGAAATCTTGCCATTTGCTACAACATGGATGGAACTAGAGCGTACATAATATATCTTTACATACTATATATTTTCTATTTATTTTCAACTTTTTTCTGTCTATATATTTAAAGTACTTCTCTTATAACAAAAATTGTTTGGTCCTGCTTTTTTTAATCCATTCTGATAATCTCTGACTTTTATTTTTTTTTTTATTTTTTTTTTATTTTTTTTTTAATTTTTTATTTTTTATAAACATATATTTTTTATAAACATATATTTCTGACTTTTAATTAGAGTGTTTACTACATTAAACTTTAATGCAATTATTAATGTGATTGAATTTAGGCCGTATGTTTTATTTTTCATTTGCTGTTTGATACTGCTTCCCACTCTGCGTTTTTAGTCTCTGTTACTCCTTTCTTGCCTTTGTTTAGATTATTTGAATATATTTAGAATTCTACTTTAATCTCTCTGTTGGTATTTTAGTTATACTTTTTTGTGTTGTTATTTCTGGTTGCTTCTCAAAGTATTTCAATATACATCCATAATTTTATGCAGTGTACTTAGAATTAATATTGTACTATTTCATACAAAAAAATGTAGAAACACTGTAACCACATTCACTTATCAACCTTCATCCTTTATGCTATAGTAATATTTCTAACATATATTATAACTTTCACTAGAAAATGTCATAACTTTGTTTTATATGTTAAGTATTATTTTAAAGGAATTATAAGATATTTACAATCTCCCAAATAGTTAACAAATTGTGATGCTATTTATTTTCTCTTACAGAACCAAATTCCTATCTGGTATAATTTCCCTTCAACTGGAAAGACTTTTTTTTAAAAATTCTTATAATATAGATCTGCCAGTGATAAACTCTCTTAGTTATCTTTTATTTTGAAATATCTTCATTTTGCCTTTTATGTTGAAGAATATTTTCATTGCCTGTAGAATTGTTTGGTGAATTTTATTTTTCTTTTAACGCTTTGAAAATTTTACCCTTTATCTTCTTGACTCCATAGTTTTTAATGATAGTCAGGGGTCAGAATTCTGAGATCATGATTACTATCTCCCCAGTTCCCACCTCAAGATGTTTGCAAAGGAGCTGAAGTTGGTGTTCTGGGATGCCCAGTGCATGAACTATGGCTGGCATGAGATGGAAGCACTGGTGTAAGCCTGAAAAACAAGCAAGGTCACCAACATGCTAGTTGTTCATGAACATGGAGACCCACCTGTGGGGTTCATTGTCAGCTATTTGTCTTTCAGCCTTACTGCTTCTTCCATACTGTGAATGTGATCATGTGTCATGATGTCTCCAGCCTGGACACCATGTCAAGCCAAGCCTTATCTCATCACATGTGGCTTCTCTCTCTACCTGGGCAAGAGAATACCTGACATATTCTGGTACCTGTTCCCTGTGCCCAAAGATGACAGACACCTGGTCATCACCATTTTAAACCAATATAATTACCTCTCCTTTCATGCATATGATCCACCTGGGTACAGTGGAGCAAGAGACCACAGCAAACATGGAATTATCTTGTACTCTTACACTAACACCTCACACAAAAGCATCTTCCTGAGCACTGAGTGAGCCCACTTACCAGTCAGTACATGGACCTGGACCCAGAAAGGAGGAGTCAGGATAAATTCTGTGTCTGTCTGTCTGTCTATCTGTCTGTCTGTCTCTCTCTCTATCACACACACACACACACACACACACACACACACATACACACACACGTCAGTGGCATTTCTTTTTCATCAATGAGGATGGCTTTATACTTGCTATAAAATCCTTGAAGGGTAACTCAAACATCTAGGTCTTTTTGCAGATAGACTCCATTTTGTCTTTTCTCTTGCAATTGGATCATATTTTCCTGTTTTTCATTTTTATATCATTATGGACATTGTGACTGCTGTGTTTGTAACTCTGATTTCTCTTAAAGGGTTAGTATTTATTTGTATTGTCTATTCTTTCTCTTGATCCTATTTCTTCATATGTCAAAAATACATGTATTTTAATGTCGTATGTTGCATCTGAAAATTTATGGGATTGGATAATATTATTCCCCTTTAGAGATGGTTTACCCTATTCACTGATAAGCAACAGAAGGTCTATCAGTTCAATCTATTCATGGAATGAACTGACTTAAAGCTGGTTTTCAGTGTCTGTTAGGCTCAAACTTTCTCTTTTTTGCCCATGTTCCTACAGTATAGCCCTCCAGGGAGCCCCGCTGACAGTCTAGGCTATATTTTAAAGCCCTTATTCCTAGGGGCTTCTAAACTCCATTTGTTTGCTCAACAGCAGAAGACTACCAAAATTCTACTCTGCTTTGCAATCACTTTTTGCTTGATTTCTTAGCTTCTTGTCATGTGGGCTGAAATAGCAAATGTTTTGGGCACTAAACATGTACTTCGTGTCAAGATGACTTATTTGCACCTTTCTTCTCACTGAGATCTTAAACTTTCAAATTCAGTCTGCTTTGGCTTCCCCAAACTCAACTTTTATCTTCCCAGACTGAAGAGATCATTTGAAATTCTACTGGCTTCTCTGCCAGTATCTACTCTGGCAAGCTTTTTGGTGTTTTGGTCTCTGGATCTATACAGAATATGAACAAATGTTCCTGCAGAAAGTTAGGCACACTTTAATAAATTTCCCTTCTCTGTTTCATATGGCCCCTCACACACCAGTACATTAGAACTCTGTCATTGTTGTTTTGTTTTTTAATTATTCTAGGTGAAAGTATTGGTCTGCTACACATTAACCATCATAGCCAAGAGACTTACATAGAATGAATATTTCTAGGAAATCGCTTAATTACAGGCATACTTTTTTTTAATTGAGCTTCTCTTTATTGTGTTTCACAGACATTGTATTTTTTACAAACTGAAGGTTTGCGGAAACCCAATGTCAAGCAAGTCTATCAGCACAAATTCTCAATAGCATTTTCTCATATGTGTCTCTGTGTCACATTTTAGTAATTCTTGCAATATTTCAAACTTTCAAAAATTTTTTTTATTATGGTCGTCTGTGATGAATGATTACAACTCACTGAAAGCTCATGATATTTAGCATCTTTTAGCAATAAAGTATTTTTTAATTAAGGTATGTACATTGGATTTTAGACATAATGCTTTTACACACTAAATACACTACAGCACAGTGAAAATATAACTTTTACATGCACTGGGAAACCAAATAATTCATTTCACTTACATTATTGCAATATTTGCTTTATTGTAGTGTTCTGGAACAGAACCTGCAATATCTCCAAGGTATACCTTTAATTTTATAACAAATGTCTATGATCACATCATATTTCATTGAACTGGTGTTCTTTTTTAAGATTTTATTTATTTATTTGACACAGAGAGAGACCACAAGTAGGCAGAGAGTTAGGCAGAGAGAGAGGAGGAAGTAGGGTCCCTGCCGAGCAGAGAGCCCAACACGGGGCTCGATCCCAGGACCCTGAGATCATGACCTGAGCTGAACACAGAGGCTTTAACCCACTGAGCCATCCAGGCACTCCGAACTGGTGTTCTATAACTTTCTCAATATCCTTCTTTGATATGTATAATGATGTACCTTAAAATTTTCTGCAGTTGACATCTAAATTTATATAGCTTTTTCTGAAGAATTATTTTTTCAGAATTAATTCAAAAATATTGTGCCATCTGCAATACCACTTACAAGTGTAATTGTTGCATTTTTCTTTCTAGTTCCCCAGCATTAAAGACTTTTATAATAAATAATTTTATATGACTTAATAATTATAAATAACATCTTATTTCAATATGAATTCTCTTGTATCACTGGAAGTGCTTGGCTGGCTCAGTTCTTGAGTCTGAGTCTCTTGATCTCAGGGTCATAATTTCAAGCCCCACATTGGGTGTGGAGCCTATTTAAAAATATAAATAAATTTGAATTCTCTTTGATCACTTACAAAGTTAAAAATTGTGTTATATTTGGGCATGAGGAGTAATTTCAAGGATGCATGTCAATAGAGCTGTTAGGTTAATATCCTTAATTATATCAATGGGTCAATCTATTTCTCCAGTTGTTTGTGGTATGTTTTCCATTGTATTCTTCTCAGAATTTTGTACAACATCTAAGACATAAAATGTACCCAGTCAACATTTATTAACCTGAATACATCTTTACTTTTCTTTTTTAATAATTTTAGACAGCCTTTGAGTAACATTTCAGAGGCTTTAGTTGTACATTGTATAAAATTGTGTCTTATCGGTTTAAACCATTTACCATGTGTCCAATATCTTTCTTTCCTGGATGCCTCATTCTGATCTATTTTATCATCATGAGAAATAATAATCATTAGTTGTATATCTGTGATCTAGAATATCTATCTAGAATTATATTGGTAGGTTTTTCTTTTATCTGTAACAAACTGCAAAGGGAACACAACTGTATTCCTGGACTTGAGCTGGCACATAATAACAGTTTTGAAAAATGAGGACATTATTCATAGCTGCTAGATAAAGCATGTCAGCCTAAGTTTTTGATTGGAAAAACAGTCAGCTCTGCTTGGCCATCATTCTCTAAACTCCTATCTTTCTGTAAGCAAAACTAATGTAGCCAACTTGTCATCAGTAATATGGTTTTGAGTTGCCTTTTTAGAAGTAGTAATCAATTTGCCATGATCTTTTCTTATATTGTAAAATTTCTCGACAAGCTGAACTCATGGCAAAGTAGTTTATTGTTATTAATGATATCTTCAGGAAAAAACATTTTCACAAAATACTTTAAAATGTACAATATACAATACCCTTTAAAAATTCTTAATATGTTTAAAGTTACTTGGAAGCATAAAATACATGCATCTCCATTTTCTCATAAAACCATTATATTTGCTATATTAAATTTAGAAGTATAGTTTATTTAAGCAATAACTACAATTATCCTGATTAAATTTTCCTGCAGTCTTGTTGTTTTTTTAAAATCTGAAAACATAAGCTACTTAACATTTAAGATTTCAAAATCTCTTGAGGTATTGAGAAGCAAGCTAAAATTTGTGAAAAAAAGAAGACATATTTTTAAATAAAAATAAACATTTAAAAAAAAAAGAATATGTACTTTGGCTATACACTTTTCCAGAGAAACAGACAGGTAAAAAATAACTTTTTTTAATGAGCCAAAAAAATACAGTAAAAAAGTCCTTTAACTCTTAAAATAAAATTGCATTTATTTGGTTTTATTTTCATACTAGAAAAAAATTTAAATATATTTTATTCCTCCACTATTCAATGGATATATACTCTTTGCATCATTTCTTTTATGTAGTTATCTATACTCTGGGGTTTCCTGGCTGGTGAAAGACATACATTTCAAGAGGTATCTAGGGAAGCCAATGTTAGTTTCCTACATTATCATTTTGTCAAATTGAAGACAATAAAAACATCAACTAAGAAAACCTAAGGTCTACAAATATAATTTCTCAATAGAAACAATATCTTATATCAAAAAAAGAAAGAAAAAGATGCAGTCTCAGTAAAATAAAGGCTTTTTATTGAATATGTTTCACTTTGTAGAAAAGTAATTATAGCTTTTAGATTTTATTTTTTTCCATTTATCTTTATCATATGATATTTTATTTCTAGAACTGAGCATTGGTTATAGGGTGGTTTCACTTTGCCTCAGAATACAAAAATTATCTTTAAAAGAAAAAAAACTTCATAGGCTAGAATCAATTCCCAGACTAACATATACCTAATCTAAATACCTCCAGCCACAGAAAACTTATTATTATTATTGAAATTAAAAGGTTAAAATAATATTAGTATTTTCCAGATGTCTTTCTGCCACATTTTATCGTTTTCAGGGACTCCTGAAACCCAAAGCTTGAATATATTGAAAGCAACTTTCTTTAATTTAATGGCCCCTTCATTTTTTTATTTTGTCTGAATTCAAGCAGATAGGTGAGCTTAAGATAATGGCCAACATCTTTGAAGCAAGAAGCAATAATCAGAGGCCTTACCCACAGAGTGCCAGAAGGCTTTTCTTGGCAGCATCTGAGACTGCATTCCCAGATCAAATAGCTAACGGTGTACTCTGTTCTCTAACTGCTGAAAATACCTTTCCACCATGAGTTCTCATGTGCAGCCTGGTTTTCTATCCTGTTAAGGACCATAATAACGTAGCCCTTATCTAATGAGAAGTGTCCCTGGAGGCAGACATGAATCTTGCTTGCTTTTGTGAGTTGTATTATTTGTCCTTGGTTACAGAAATAGTGATGATCTTTTCCTGTGTAATTTAACATCCTCCTTCTGCAACATTTGTAGGAATCACTCTGGGGGGAGTAAGAGCTGAGTAACAGTATTATAGTACTTAACCAAGGGATTTAGTTCTAATATTATTCCCAGCCTATTTATTTTCAACGCTGCTACAAAACTTCTCTACAAATATGTCCATTGCCTTTTTACTAGCATCTTGTCATTTTCAGGGTAAAATACAAGATCCTTGTGGCCTAGAGAAACTTCCTGACCTGATTCCTCCCTGCCCTATCTTCAAGATCTCTGATCTTTTGCCATAACCCCCACCCCTGCAACTGAAAACTGCAACTGCATTGAACCACCAGCTCTCCAAAGATCCCCCCTCATTCTTACCTCTGTGTCCTTGTGCTTGCCTAAAATGCCCTCTCCTACCATGCTTCTCCTGCATTATGTACAACAGTAATTATCAAACAAGCTTCCCCTAACTGCCGTGCCTTTATGCGCTACCACAATGCTCTGTGTGCAGCTCGGTGCCAGCAAAAACCACACTTGTATCAGAGCTTCAGTTTTGCCCACCCATAGATTGTTTTTAAGAATGAGGATCTTATTGTATCCACCTGTGTATCCTCAGCATTTTGCACAGTGCCTAGCATATGGTTGTCTCCCTGGAAAATGTATTTTTCTTCTCTTCTACTTTGATAATTGATAAATGCGCTTTCGTAGGATCCTTTTTTTCAAATAGCTGCACACCTTTGTAGGAAAACTGACAAGAAACTGGCATGGAAATTGAGAGAAACAAACCTACCTGCCCCCTATACCTATCAAAACAACACAGTTAACTGCATTGTTAAAATTGTCTAATCACGTAGTGACTAAATCACAGACCTTTTGCTATCCCCTGTCTGCCCAGGAGTACTGGGTATTTCCCTTTGTGTTAGTGCAGCAATGTTTGATGTTTTTGTAAAGATACATCGAGCTCTACTTCTAGTGACAACCATAGCACCTATGTGACCAATTTATGTAGAAGAGCTGACGACTGTGAAGTCGGGATAACAATAAATTTGTCATGCTCTTTTACAGTGACAAGTCAAAACCACAGTTTTATATTTTCAGCTTCTTGGTGAGTACAGTTCATATTTTCTTTAAAATATTTCCCAGTCATCGTGCTGATGGATTGACAAGCTCAAAATAATTTTCTCACAAGGAAAATTCAGCAAAGCTTCACAAATCTAGTTCAAAATCTAATGAAGTTCAGAAAATTAAAAAAATAAAAACGTGGATGAAAGAAATTAGTGTCTCCATTAGGGCATATGCCACTTAGATTAAGGAGAAAAAACAAAAGATATTTCTCTGCATAGGATCATCCCAACTTTATACCCACAATCACATGCATTATTTCTTTTTCACGCAGCAAAATAAAAAAAAAATGCTGCCAATGAGAATTGCAAAAACAACGCATGGGTTTTTTGTTTGTTTGTTTTACTTAGAAATAACCTATTAGTGGGGCATCTGGGTTGAGCCTCTGCCTTCGGCTCAGGTCATGATATCAAGGTCCTGGTATCAAGCCCCTCATCGGGCTCTCTGTTCAGCAGGGAGCCTGCTTCCTCCTCTCTCTCTGTCTTTCTCCCTGCCTCTCTGTCTACTTGTGGTCTCTCTCTGTCAACTAATAAATAAAATCTTTAAAAAAAGAAAAAGAGATTAAGAGTCACTTATGGTTTGTCTCCCTCCCAATCCCATCTTGTTTCATTTATTCTTCTACCCACTTAAGCCTCCATGTTGCATCACCACTTCCTCATATCAGGGAGATCATATGATAGTTGTCTTTCGGGGAGGGGGTTGGGGAGAAGGGGGTGGGATTATGGACATTGGGGAGGGTATGTGATTTGGTGAGTGCTGTGAAGTGTGTAAACCTGGTGATTCACAGACCTGGGGATAAAAATATATGTATATAAAAAATATATGTTTATAAAAAATAAAAAATAAAAAAAATAAAAAAAAAAAAAGAAAAAGAAAAAGAAATAACCTATTAGTAACAATCTATAGAGACCACCCATTTCAATTTAAATAATCCAAATAAATTTCCTTTGTAAGTCTATGCAAATCTGTTGCTATAGATATGACTAGTTGAATAGGTTCCATCATTCTAAATTGTATTCAATCACATGTATTGTATTGTGAATGTAGCATGTACAGAGGCAGAGTATCCTGCAAAAGAAATGTTTACTTAGCGCTAACTCTTTGCCAAACATTGGGTCAGTTTCATTACATGATTATCCAATCATTACAAGGATCCTATAGGTATCTATATCTGCTTTTTACAAAGGAGAAAAATGTGGCTCAAGTAAATAGCCAATCCAGGGCAAAATCCAGGTCAAAGTAACTTGAAAGCCCCTATTCATTTCATCGTGTCATATTATACACAAGACACCTCACTTGTGATTTCATCTTCATGTAGTGCGTGCTCACACTGAGCAGGATAACCTCCAGTGGGTTTGTTTAGGGTCCGCCAAGTGACTTGGTTCTGCCCAATGACATAGGAGCAAAGGTGTGCCAGAGGTATCTGGTCATGATCTCACTGCTCTTAAAAAGACATATCAAAAGGGCTACATTCTATATAATTCTATCTATCACTGTGGTTAAAAACAAAATTGTGAATACTGTAAAAGGATCCGTGGTTGTCAGGGGATAGGGAATGGAGAGAAGATAAACAGTCAGGGCGCAGGTTTTTAAAACAGTGAAACTCTTCTGTAAATGCTAGATACATGTCTTTATACATTGGTCCACACACATAGAACATCTAACGCTCTAAGTGACCCCTAATATAAGCTACAGAATTGAGATGATAATGATCCATCAGTGTAGTAGGTTCAGCAAGTGCAACAAATGTGCTAATCTAATGCAGGATGTCAGTAGTGGGAGAGGTTGCGCACATGTGCAAAGGAGTATATGGGAACACTCCATACTTTTCACTCACTTTTCCTGTGAAACTAAGACTATTCTAAAAAAAGTAAAGTTTATAAAACTTTTTAAAAAATAAGCACAGACCATGTACTGTAATGTTAACTTACCAAAATTATTCTGTAAATGTGAAAATAATATGCAGAAAACCCATAATTTTCAAAATTCAGAACACATTGATATACTGACCGTGAATTTGTTTAGATCTGTGTCTTACCTGGCCAAAGTGATTTTAAGCCAACTTACTCTTTTGTTTGCTTATTTCACTTGATGATAACTTTGACTAGGGAAGCAATTATAATTTTACCTCCCAAAAAGGACAGGCAATTGGGAACTATTTTCATAAACCACAATTCAGCAGTTTATACTTTTTTCATTAAATTGGCAGGCCATACTCTCAGTGAATGATCCACCACTTTTACCAGAACTGATAAAATTGAAAAATATTCTTTTTTTCTTTTAAGATTTTATTTTATTTATTTGCCAGAGAGAGAGAGAGAGAGATCACAAGTAGGCAGAGAGGCAGGCAGAGAGAGGGGGGAAGCAGACTCCCCATTGAGCAGAGAGCCTGATGTCGGGCTCAATCAGGACCCTGAGGTCATGACCTGAGCAGAAGACAGAGGCTTAACCCACTGAGCCATTCAGGCACCCCAAAGAATATTCTTTATATGCCAGTTTATTTTTCTTTGGTTATGGACAGTTCATTGCTGTTTATCTGATTAGAGATAATCTCTCAGTAGGGCTTTAGAAGTCTTAAAATAACCCATAGAAGTGAGAAAGAGAGAGAGAGAGAAGAGAGTATATGTGTGTTTGTGTGTGTGTGTGTGTGTGTGTGTGTGTGTGTGTGTGTTATTATAGTTTCACTCTATTCAACAATAGTGCCTTGTACCTTTGTAGGGGAAAATAATTTCCCAATTCTAATACTTAATGTTGTGTAAGGCCTAGCTACTTAGCCTTTTTGTGCCTCAGTTTATTATTTGTCCAACATCTTTTTTGACAACCAAGCATATCAAATGAAAAGAAAGTATGGACTAACATTCAAGTATAATGAGGGGTTATTATACAATCAAAATCTTACTGGATCATAGTATTAATGTAGAGGGATAGGAGGCAAACCAACAAAACTGGTGTTTGGTTTTCCCTTAATGAGTGTTTTGAGAGTTTTAGAGGCCCTATAGAAGCTCAGTGGTTTGAAGTGAATAAAGATCTTGTGAAACCAACACCTGTACCTAAAAAATAAAGCTGCTTAAGAGAAATTTTCCATCTCAACAGATATCTACTTGCCAAAAGGGACATACTGTTGGGAAAAGGTGCTCCAGAATATAGACAATGGGCTCCAGGATGCCTGGATTAAAACTTTCTAATAAAATGGGGCATAAAGGGCCCAAAATAGGTAAATATTTCTTTAAAGCTCAGGACGTTTAAGCACATCCTAACACGTCTTGAGAGTTTGCGTGCTTGGTGGTGAAGGACATTTATTGACAGGAAATGAGTATCACACAAATATACTTTTGTTTTAGTTTCCTTGAGAGTTGCCTACCTAGAGTGAGGGGTTTTAGAAGAAACTGGAAGTTTCAAGTGGATCTTTCTGAAACTTTAGTAGAATACATGATGATATGACAAAAATATTAAATTAACAAGGTCATCTTTTGAAGATCCTAATATGGAGGAAAGGGACCACAGGTAGAATTTTTAGAAAATTACCCTCACAAAAGACATTAAGCACTTCAGGTCACCAGTAGAAACTAGAAGAATAACAGTGACACTTCTAGGTCATTAGGATAGAATGGATAACAATATGAATGATAAATGTAGCAAAAATGGGGGACAAGGAGACTTTACCAGAAACACTGGTGGATGATAAAGAGACTTGAGTCTCATTTTTCTGTGTTGAACTTGGAGCCAAATGTGCTTTTTCTTTTTTTTTTTTAAGATTTTATTTATTTTTTTGACAGACAGAGATCACAAGTAGGCAGAGAAGCAGGCAGAGAGAGAGAGAGAGGAAGCAGGCTTCCCACTGAGCAGAGAGTCTGATGTAGGGCTTGATCCCAGGACCCCGGGACCATGACCTGAGCCGAAGGCAGAGGCTTAAACCACTGAGCCACCAGGTGCCCCCCAAATGTGCTTTTTCAAACCATTCCTGTTATTCACATACTTCATAAATGGTATGCTCCAAAGATGCAAGAGACACAAAATAAATACACCTAAAAACAATCAAATGGATATGTTGCGGGGGGGGTGGGTAGTGTTTCTTAAAGAAAGAAATCAACAGTCATAAGGCTAAAAGCAAAAGAATATGAAAATACATAGATCTCTTCAGTGAGGATTCATGAATTTATAAACATCACATTGTTTTACTTAACTCTGAATAAAATTTTAAGTAATTAATGCTTAATTTTCTTAATTCAGCAAAAGATAAAGAAAGATCAGCCAAACTGAGATTTAAGTACTAGATCTAACATGTGGATCTATCTTTGGTCCATATCAGTTCAGTTTCACAGGAAATTTGCCAAGACTCTCTTCTTTGGAAAGGACTATAAGAATACTTCAGTGTTTTCTCCTAGGGAATATATAAGTCATCATTTGTTATCCTGCAAGTTTTTGTGTAATATTCAATGGGAAGATAAAATATCTTCTTTTGGAGATGGTGTCAGAAAAAAATTCTTTAGACAAACTGAAAAATGCCTCAGAACTGAAGACTTATAAAATGCAGGTTTCAAGCTTAAAATGCTTATTTTTAAAAAATATATATCATGTAAATGAAGTAAAAATATCCATAGAAAGTGTATGTATTCTATATTAATCAGGATCCTACAGAGAAACAAACCAGTAGGATACACACACACACACACACACACACACATTTACAGAGGGATTTATTTGAAGGATTGGCTCACATGGTATGGAGGCTGGCAAGTCTAAAATCTGCAGGGTAGGTATGCAGGCTTGAGACTCAGGAAGAACTGATGTTGCA
This sequence comes from Mustela lutreola, assembly GCF_030435805.1. Classification (NCBI taxonomy): domain Eukaryota; kingdom Metazoa; phylum Chordata; class Mammalia; order Carnivora; family Mustelidae; genus Mustela; species Mustela lutreola. The sequence continues at coordinate 57,147,736 of NC_081299.1, forward strand.
GTTCAAGTTGAAAGGGTATCAGACAGGAGAACCAAGAAAGAGCCAATGCTGCGATCTCTGGGAGAATTCTGTCTTGCTTTGGAGATGTTAACATCTTCAACTGATTAGATGAAGCCCATCCAAATTAAGGAGGACAATTTACTTTACTGAATGTCTACTAGTTTAAATATTGAATGTCTACTGATTTAAATATTCATCTCCTCCAAAAACACTCTCACAGAACCATTTGGAATAACATTTTTTTAATTTTTTAATTTTTATAAACATAGGAATAACATTTGACCACATAGCTAAACACCACGGTCCAGCCAAGTTGACACATAAAATTAGCCATCACAGTACTGATACAATTCTTTGATTTTTAAAAATTTTTTATTAATTATTTTTATTAACATACAATGTATTATTTGCCCCAGGGGTACAGGTCTGTGAATTGCCAGGCTTACACATTTCATAGCACTCACCACATATCGTAAGTCAATCAGAGAAAGATAATCCTTTGATTTTTAAAATTCAGGTTTTCTTTCCAAAATCATAAACATGTTGTGAGAAAAGATCTCCTAAATACATAATATTTCACTGACTGCCTATAATTATTAAATAAATAATAAATTTGTCACAGCCCCATTAGTTTCAGTACCTCAGATGTACATACTTCTGGCATTTTCTAAATGGTCAGTAAGTTAGGTCAAAAATTTGCTACAGAATTATGTCTCTTATCAAATATAGAAAGTGAGTATGAGAGATTATTATTTCCCCAAAAATTAATCTTTCTCCATATAACTTTATGTTCAAAGCACCTCGAGCATTTACTAATATTTGACATACATGCTATGCCAGTTTATCGAAAGAACTGCAGAGTGAGAAGTCCAACTTGAAGGCTAGTAGTGCTTGGCATGTACTATGCATGCAATCAATGCACAAGGAATAGATGAACGGAAGATGGCTATGAATAGCATACATTCTTCCTTGCTTCTTGAAACAGCATAAGCCAAATCTACTGAAAATTTGATGTCACTGATATGAATATCTTACATCAATCAATCAATTAATCAGTCTGGATTTTGTGTCTTTGATATATTGAACGTTTTTTTTTTTTTAAGTTTTGAAATTCATCTCTTAGTACATGCCTGTGCCCACCCGATTCTCAGCACAACTTTAGGCACTTCTGTTTTCTTTATAATATATTCCTTTCTTCTCTCTAACTCATCTTCTTCTTTTTCCTTACTATTCTTTCCTATTTATAGTTCTCATTTCTGTTTTTTAACGTTGCCATATTTAAGCTTGACATCACCCTTTCCTATCCCCTGTTGTATTATTTAGTCTTCTTACAAGCACTTGAAATTAAGAAGTTCTCAAGCTTTTCAGTGATTTTAAACTCATTTGTCTTGCTAATTGCATTTGTGTCTGTCTCAAAGTTCTATCTAAAGTTCTAGGGTTCTATCTAAATGTCTATTCAGGAAGTGTAAATATCTATTGACCAAGTGTAAAGTTAATCTCAGGTATATAAAGATGATGATGGTCGTCGATGATGATGATGATACCATGATGATAATAATGGCAAATGACTTGCGGAGTGAACTACTGTCAGTTATCACTACCTACCCTATCCTCTCTCATCTTGCTATAATAGCTCCCCTTTGAAAAACATGGACTTTAGAACTTTGCTTTTTATTCTAACATGGACAAACAAACAGAATGACACTGATATTGTTGATGAAGCCATGGTTGAATACCTGACTCAGAGAAAACACATATAGGCTGGACAGGGACTTGTGGAATTGTTGGAAAATTGAACTTGGTTCATTTTGATTCCAGTCTCAAGAATTTGGAAACTAAAAGGCTTTGTTAATAAAATATGTGATAGCTAGGAGGCCATGATGTAAAGCTGAAGTTTTTAGCCATTAACTGAATATATGCATGTATATAAATTGATCAAATAAGAATGTGGTGGGGACTGGTGTGGAGACAATGCAGCCAGCTCTGGGGCATAGCTGAGTACAGACAGATGATACAGTGCTTGAGAGACGCAGAGGAAGCTCCTAATTTTCTAGTTTGAAATTCCTAGTTCCACTTTCACCTCTAAGATGCATGAGATTCTTGAGTGGCTTTCCGTCCCTTAATACAAGAAAAGTCTTATGAGTTTCTTAAATCTCTGCTTCAGAAGGAAGAATATTTACATTTTTTTTGTATTACACCTTAACATATATTTTATATAACTAGTCAAAATAATGTTTATTTAGTGTCTATTATAAATAAAAAATCTCCCCATAAATCATAAATAGAAGTAGAATATTCCCATTTTGTATTTCTTTACAGAATTGGATGGCATCCATCATCACTTCTTTCTTTCTATTTAGAAATAGAACTCCCACATCTTCCTATGTCACATGTTCCAGGTAAGTTCTGTATCTCTCAATCTCCCTTGCAACTAAGTGAGGCTAGGATTGTAAATTAAAGTGATCTGTGCAAATTCCAGTCTGATTCTCTAACAGAAGGGAGCATGCTCCCAATTCCTCCTTATCCCTTTTCCATTGGCTGGAAGGTATCCTTCATATTAGCAATCATCTGGGGCTACATGGTAATTTCACTATGATAATGACAGTCTCTGGTATTATGGATCTTCATTTTAAGATCTGGACTCTTTATAATTGACTTTTAGCATGAAATTTCTATGTTATCTAAGCCATGTTACTTTACCTTTTTTATAACAACCAAAGAGATATCTTAACAAACATAGACAGTTTTGATGAAAAGGGATTTTGTTAAAAGGAGGAAGGAAAACTATTAAAGGTGATTAGGTTAAATAAGATTAGTTTTGGAATTTAGTACCAAGTGCATATTTCAGCAAAATGTTGAAAGCAATGGGCAAAAAATTACACCTCTGGATATATAGGAAATCAACTAAACTATGTTGAAATTGCAAATGATTACTTCTTAGTGTTATATTATGCTCCTATGGCTTGTACTAAAATAATAAAAGTTGTGTCTTTTTATCCTAAAAAAAAAAAAAAAAAAAAACAAATACTACATTTGGATTAATAGTTTATGTAGTTCAAATATCTTCTCCCATTCTGTCAGTTGTCTTTTGATTTTGTTAAGATATTTGCAAACGACATATCAGATAAAGGACTAGTGTCCAGAATCTATAAAGAACTTAGCAAACTCAACACCCAAAGAACAAATAATCCAATCAAGAAATGGGCAGAGGACATGAACAGACATTTCTGCAAAGAAGACATCCAGATGGCGAACAGACACATGAAAAAGTGCTCCATATCACTCGGCATCAGGGAAATACAAATCAAAACCACAATGAGATATCACCTCACACCAGTCAGAATGGCTAAAATCTACAAGTCAGGAAATGACAGATGCTGGCGAGGATGCGGAGAAAGGGGAACCCTCCTACACTGTTGGTGGGAATGCAAGCTGGTGCAGCCACTCTGGAAAACAGCATGGAGGTTCCTCAAAATGTTGAAAATAGAACTGCCCTATGACCCAGCAATTGCACTATTGGGTATTTACCCTAAAGATACAAATGTAGTGATCCAAAGGGGCACATGCACGTTTATAGCAGCAATGTCCACAATAGCCAAACTATGGAAAGAACCTAGATGTCCATCAACAGATGAATGGATCAAGAAGATGTGGTATATATACACAATGGAATACTATGCAGCCATCAAAAGAAATGAAATCTTGCCATTTGCAACAACATGGATGGAACTAGAGCGTATCATGCTTAGCGAAATAAGTCAAGCAGAGAAAGACAACTATCATATGATCTCCCTGATATGAGGAAGTGGTGATGCAACATGGAGGCTTAAGTGGGTAGAAGAAGAATAAATGAAACAAGATGGGATTGGGAGGGAGACAAACCATAAGTGACTCTTAATCTCACAAAACAAACTGAGGGTTGCCGGGGGGAGGGGGTTTGGGAGAAGGGGTTGGGATTATGGACATTGGGGAGGGCATGTGATTTGGTGAGTGCTGTGAAGTGTGTAAACCTGGTGATTCACAGACCTGTACCCCTGGGGATAAAAATATATGTTTATAAAAAATAAAAAAATTATAAAAAAAAAATAGTCTATGTAGTTCAGTGGAATGAAGTCTGTTTGGGAAAAGAAAAGAAGACAGGAAGGGGAAAATTGCACAAATTTTATGTGCTCTTAATACCACAACAATGAAGTAAATAAATAATACAGTGGATGTTTCATAAGTATCTTAAAATATGAGTTAAAGCTGTGCTGCCCTTGTACTGCTCCTGAAAGTAGGACTTGTCTAGACTAATGCCATTCTGGTGAATAATATTATATGCAAACGAAGTAAATTAGAGATAGAACAAGCCACACGTTGTCTAATCAACACCATGTCAGAATAGTCAACAAAAACTAAGGTCATGAGTGAAAGAACTTTAACTATATACAGAATGCTTAATTTGAATCTGTGCTTGAAAAAATCTTTTGAATGGCATACCTACTTTTCCTTATGACTTTGCTAAAAGTTAAGGTATATAATAAATACGTAGTTGTATATTCATGTAGTCTCATCAATTCAACATATTGGTCTCATTGTCTTAAAAATCCTTTAAAACTGAGAAATGATATAAATTCTTTCTCTTGATAACCTGTGCAAACTGATTGTAGAATCTTGCTGCTTATATTGCTTTCCTCAAACTGATCGCTATCAACCAGGGGGATTAGAATGGCCCAGAAAGACAGTGGGAATAAGACAAAGAGACAACACTCTGTGGAAATTGTAAGGATTTAATACAGATTCCAAAACCAAACAGTCTGAATCCAGATCTGTTATCAGCATAAAAAGGTTTTGTTTTGATAAGGGACTGGACAAACTTGCAAGACTTATTTACTCTGGGAAGCCTTCTCTATAAACATGGTAATGATTAATTACAGCTAGAACACAAATCATAATTTAATCAAAGATATTAAATGTGTTTGTTCCTATCAAATATTGGCTTTATTTTTTGTATGACAATAATACTGATCAATTTTATAAAGTTGTATTCTGTTAAGGTAGTTATTATTTGTTGATATTTATAGAAGACCGTAAACTTGGATTTCCAAGGATAATGAGGAATGAAGAAGTAAATAATATCCATCTGGGTGTGCCATATTTCCAAATATCAGAATAAAAGTTTCTTATCTTACCAGACAAACTTGCAAGACTTATTTACTCTGAGAAGCCTTCTCAAAATCCCTACTCTATGCTTAGGTTAGGTCTGTGCTCTATGCTCCAGTGGCACAATTTATTACCCCATTATAAGACTTGTGAATTTATTTACCTGCATCTGTAAGATTAAGTAAGATGGTAGGAATATATATTACTTCATCCTTATATGTTCCAGTTATTGATTGCTGCACAAATGACTCTAAAACTTAAAACAATAATCTTTTATTTTGCTCACAAATCTGCTATTTGGACAGAACTCAGCAAGGATGGTTTTTGTTCACAAAGTGGCAGTGGAGTGGCTGAACAAAGGCAGGAAAATAAATTTCCAAGATGGTCTTATGAATGTCTGATATATTTGTTATTTATTAGTGCATAACAATTTAACTCAAATTTAGCAGCTTAGAAAAACAAAAATATTTGTGGATCTTTTTGTTTGTTCCATATAGTTTTTGTGGGTCGGGTATTTGAGAGAGAATTAGTTGAGTTTTTCTTCTGGTCTCTTATGATGTTACAGCCAGACATTGACAAGGGCTGCAGTCACCTGATGGCTTGACTGAAGCTGGAAAATCTTTTTTTAAGTGGCTTACTCGTTTTGATTGCGAGTTCGTACTGGCTATTGGCAGAAAACCTTAGTTCCTCACTCTGTGGACCTCTCCATAGGGTTGCTTGAATGACCTTATGACATGGCAGCTGGCTTTCCCCAGTGTGGTCTGAGAAAGAACAAAACAGAAGTTGCAATGGCTTTTAATGTTTAGCTTAAGAAGTCACACACTGTTTTTCCTGTAACATTTGATTAAACACAGTTCAACTTTATTCAGTGTGGAAGGATGTTACATAAGGTGATGAATACCAGGAAAGCAAAGATCATTGTGGGTCACTTTAGAGGCTGGCTACCACAGATGGCATACTGGTACCTGTGTGTTTTGATAAGCCTGTTTGGGCTTCCACACAGCATGATGACTAAGTCTCAAAAGAAATAAGAGGCAAGAAAACCAGGAGGCAGGAAATGGCCCAATGGTTGGGTCAGTTTTGGGGTGTATACTCAGAAATATTTCCATTTTACTCTACCAATAAAAGCAATTATCTATCCTACACAGAATATGCAATAGGAGGAATGTCAAAGGTTTTGTGGTCACCTATAATTTTTTACATAATTGTTTTTGTGTTTGACATCATGTAATAACATCGTGTGTGTGATTCTACACTTAGCACAATGTTCAGTGGGCATTGAATAAATATGGGTTCAAAGAGCAAATTAACTTTGTGTTTATTTTGTTAAGAAATGATTGGTACAAGTATATGCTACAATCATTTTAGAATTGAGATTTTTGCATATATTAGTACATTCACAAATAGAAGGAATAAAAGCTTTTCTGTTCTAGTTAAAACACACATTATATTATTTAAGATTACCCATTTAGCATTGCTCTTTCATAAAGAGAAAATCAAATTATAGAAACTGTTTTTTTCAAAACAGCTTTATAAAAACAAGTCTTGAGTAGAACCTGCGGCTATTAAAGGCTGTGATGACATACCATCATTATTATTTAATGTTGAATTAGTAGATAGTAAATATCACAGCCATTAAGGAATGGAATTCATAGAATTTCTTTCAAATAGATGAAATCCTTATAAGGTAGAATCATAGGAAAACGAAAAGAAAGGTTCATGAAATATCTAGATACTTTTAACATATGGCTTATTCACAACCAATTTTAGTAGGAGTGTATGATTCCAAATATTCAGGCATGGGGCAGGAGGGGCATTGTTGTTATGCAAAGATACATCCAAACTGGTTTAAGCAAAACTCCTTTAGTTAAAGACAGCATTTGAAGCATCGCTGTCTATGTTGTTTATACTTTAAACAGAAAGCTAACTATATTTTTTGAAAGGTAGTAAAATAGAATTACTGTCCTGCTGAGTCCAACTTTACCTTTAGACAATTCTTTCCAACCAAATTATGAAGGTTTTGTAAAACCAAGGCAGACATTTAATTATTATCACAAGAGCAGCGCCATTCCAAAATAACCTTCAGTAACACATATTATCAATCAACTTGAATTTTCAAGAGTGTTTTGTAGAGAATACACACTCGATTATGTACTCTGTGTCAAGAATAGTTTTCTAAGGACTTTAATCCATATTGGCTTTAGCTGTGTTCCCTAGGGTTCTTTCCAGTATTAAATCTGGAGTGAGAACATGTGACAATAGACAAACAACACAGTACAGTGTCTAATAGTAGTATGCAAACCATAACACAGTCTGAGTTTTGTTGCTATTTCACAGCAAAGCACAAGCTGCAGCAACTTGACTGTGACCTGAATAATCAAAAAAATAAACTTGCATTAATTTTCACCTTGAACAACTATGGAGAATTTTTATTTCTCAAAAAAAAAATTTGTCCATAAAGTCTTCTTTTCATTAGCACTCTCCTAGTAAATTATTTTGAACAGAGGGCAAATTCTGTAATACTTCCCCTGTATTAAATGCTATATACCTTGAAGGTAATTGGGCAGGCTGATGTGCATTAGCAACAGCAGCAACCTCAAAATCTTCTATTTTTTTACATAAATCAATACATAGAAAAAGTAGTAGCTTTCAGAGATATTTAAACCTAAACCTAAATTATAAGGAAAGAGATTTCATGGAACCCAAGGAAGAGGATTCTAGTTATAGGAAAAGAGGAGTGTAGAGTCTGAGCTAGGAAAGAGCTTCATGTATAGAGAGTATCAAAAACTGAATGTGGCTGAAATGCAGAAGTGAAGGAAGAGGAAGAATACAACATGGGTTTGGTGGGTAGGCAAGCAATAGCGCATACCTACAGGCAGGCAACGTGTGTCGTGATGAAAGAATAAAAACCTTCTTGCTAAGGACAATGGGAAGATATAGAAATACCTTGCTCGTATGAAGGTTTAGTGAGTAAATTGCAAGGGCACAATTTGAAACTGTGGAGACAAGTTAAGAGATCACTCAAATTGGACATGATGATGTAAACCAGGGGAGAAGCAATGATGATAGAATGGAACAGACGTATTTGAAATACATTGTAGAGAACCAGTGGAACAGGGTTGAATTGGTTATGCAATCTACAAAAGATGGAGATATCAGGAAGAACTTTCAGGTTTCTGAATTGAGCAACTAATTCAATTTTAGTGTCCTTTAGTGTGATGGGGAAGGCCTGGGGTTAAAATAGGTTTTGGGGAAAATGCAATAGTTTTAGTTGAGGATATGTTAACTCTAAGGTGCTTATTAAATAGGTAAGTGGCAAAGTAAATATTCTTCAGTTAAAGAAGTCAAGATATCTAAAATGTCAGGACTGTAGATGTATGTATGGAAGATAATTTTCTAAGTCATAGGAATGGATGACCTCATATAGCAAGGAAATGTAAAGACAAGAACCAAGATCCGAGCTCCATGCAGAATTTCAATAGTTGTATATAGAAAGAGCAACTAAAACCTTTGTAAGAAAACCAATGGAGCAGTATTATAAAAACTGAGAAAAAGTTCTGTTTGAAAAGAGGGTGGTCTAATTACATTGAAAGATTCTTCAAGGTGTGTTGTGATAAGCTTAGGAAATGGCAATTTCAATGGCTTGGTGGGTATAGAATACTGATTAGAAAGGCTAACAAAATAACAGGGTGTGAAGAAATGAAGACTGTAGATGACACTTTCAAAATATTTTATTATGAACAGAAACAAAGAAATGTAGAGAAACTTGGCAGCACATGTGGAATCAAGGGAAGTTTTTGTTGTTTTGTTTTGTTTTGTAAGATGAAAAGGGCTCTGGAAGCTTTATATATACTGATTAGAATGATATACAAAAGAAAGAGAAAAATGATGATTCAGAAAAGTGAGGTTATTGTCAGAGCATCCTGCTACCTGGCTGAAGTAGAGATGTCAAGAAGGAACCAGGTGATGAATGAAAAGTTAAAGGTGAAAGGAAGCAGTCAGTTGCTGAAGACGGAAAGGGTGGGGTAGAAAAAACAAAGAGGAGGGAGACTTTATCTACCATAACCGGGGAAAGCAGGAACAGATGGGACAGTGTGTGAAATAATTATTTCAGAGTGAGAAATGAATTTTATAGAAAAACAAAGCAGAACTGATGTGCAGAACCAGGGACCTGTTTGAGGTTTGTGGTTATGAATTTAAACTGAAACCAGTGCTCTGTGGCTTTCTCTGACAATATTCACTTCCTTGAGTCCAGGCAAAGAGGAGAAAATAATTTGGTTTCTCTAGGGTTGAGGATAGATCATGTTATAACAAAAGAGGGAGAGAAGAGCAAGTGAGCCAAGAATGTTTGCCAAGGTGTGATTATAATTATAGACCAGGGAATTTAACCTGAACAAGGAATGTAGTAAAGACAAGAGGGAAAAGGCACAGAGGTAGTGAGAAAATGTGAAGTCCTGTTTTAGGTCTCATAGAAGTTGAATTAGAGAAGTTGTGGTTCTACAACAAACGTCTTTGAAGTATAGAAAGTTATGATGAAATATTGGGGTATCTGAAACCCAGATGTAAGAGAAGACTGGGTTTCTGAAAACAGCACCCAGGTGAACCCAGAAGACTAGGTGGCTGAGGTGAAGTGGAAGAAATGTCATTGGGAGGTGGTGAGGGAAAAACAAAACAAAACAAAAACAATTGAGATTCCAGTTTCCATAGAGATCATTGATATCCTTAGGTCACTAAGGATAAAGGAGAGGAAGAAGACTGTGAGCCGGGAATGGAAGTTTTCAGATGTGTGCAATAAACCAGATTTCCATCGCTACACCTACAGAGCACATTTGTTTCCTTGAATTGATCTTTTTAATGTAATCAGATTTATTTTTCTTTGGTTAACATGAACTCATGAAAAATGGAAGTTTTTCAATATAGTTTTTTAATTATGTGAATGAAAATTTACACATTACAAACCAAAACACCTCACAACTGCAGTTCTGGGAAATGCTGAATCCAGAAATGACTGAGAATAGCTGCTGAGGTAGCAAGACAGCAGCAGTGAAGTCACAGAGGAGCCAGACACCTAGGAGTAGAGAGAAAGGCATTCAGTTGCGAATTACATGGGCATTGAAGGGGGATGTGAATCCAGAAAAAAACCCAAATAAACAAATGACTGTTTAAAAGGCATAAGTTTTGTACTCAAATTTTTTTAAATTATGTATAAGCTGAAGACTGGATCATTAATATAGAAATAATAATAATAATAATAATAAAAATAATAATACCCATGCCAACCGGTTGTCTTAAAGATCAAGTCAAGGGACAAATACGTAAAGCCCATTTATCATTCACAGTATAGGCTAAGGTGTTATAGCAAAACTCCTAAAATTATAGTTACTTCCAAAAAAGAAATGTATTTCTCTGCCATCTGAGAGGCCAAGATGGTTAGGTGAGGCCTGCTTTGGTCATTCAGGGACATCAGTTCTCTCCATATTGATGTTTTCTCATATACTATGGCATGGTCGTGCTCCTGGTTCAAGCTGGCTGACCTTATCGTCTTCATTCATGTTTTGGGGGACAAGAGAGAATAGAAGTCCAGGTCAGAACGCTTGTCTTCAGGAAGTTAAGACAGGTTGTACACATTATTTCAACACCCATCCCGCTGACCCAAATTTAGTTACATGGCTATTATAGTCTCTAGCAGTAGCCTGGTTTTCAGTCTTATTTGGAGTTTTGGGGTTTAACGCCAAAAGAAATAAGAGAAAAAAATGGGCCTCAAGAGAGTTTCAGTCTCCATCACAGCATCTACCACAGTAAGTGGTCCATATTAATGCTAATCATCAGTTCCATTAAGTATGCTTTTCAGGAATTCCTTTTATTCATCCTTTATAGACTTTATTGGCTTAGAAGTGCAAACATAGGGGCACCTGGGTGGCTCAGTGGGTTAAAGTCTCTGCCTTCGGCTCAGGTCATGATCCCAGGGTCCTGGGATCAAACCCCTCATCAGGCTCTCTGCTCAGCAGGGAGCCTGCTTCCTGCCTCTCTGCCTACTTGTGATCTCCATCTGTCAAAAAAATAAATAAAATCTTAAAAAAGTAGTGCAAACATATTGGGTTTTTATTCATAAATATATAGTAAAATTGGATTCCTTGGTGGTTATCAACATATCTCTATCAACGTTTCGGGAACATTTTATAAGTACAAACGTTTAACCTGGTGTTTTGCTGAACGTATTGCCATAAAAAAATGGTGGCACATATGGTTTGTCTCCCTCCCAATCCCATCTTGTTTCATTTATTCTTCTTCTACCCACTTAAGCCTCCATGTTGCATCACCACTTCCTCATATCAGGGAGATCATATGATAGTTGTCTTTCTCTGCTTGACTTATTTCGCTAAGCATGATACGCTCTAGTTCCATCCATGTTGTTGCAAATGGCAAGATTTCATTTCTTTTGATGGCTGCATAGTATTCCATTGTGTATATATACCACATCTTCTTGATCCATTCATCTGTTGACAAACCATAAGTGACTCTTAATCTCACAAAACAAACTGAGGGTTGCCGGGGGGAGGGGGTTGGGGAGAAGGGGGTGGGATTATGGACATTGGGGAGGGTATGTGATTTGGTGAGTGCTGTGAAGTGTGTAAACCTGGTGATTCACAGACCTGTACCCCTGGGGATAAAAATATATGTTTATAAAAAATAAAAAAATTATAAAAAAAAAAAATAGTTAAGATGGTAACTTACATATTCTTGACTAAAATAAAAGCCAAAAAAGAAAAAAAAAAAAAAAATGGTGGCACAGTTCGTGATTTAATTATATATAGAACTTTAATATGGAGTCTACACTCAAACACTTATTATATCTGGATATGGATAAAGAAGAAACTATAATTTGACTTATGTCAAATAAGTCAAAAGTGACAAATTTTATACACATGGATCCAGCCCAATTCAGACAGCAAACTACTCATAAGTAACTTAATAAAATGACAATAAATCAAGTTCTGTAGTCTGGTAAATGGTCTCACAGCAATATATCATTTCTGCCAAAAAAAAAAAATTGCGAATGTCTAGTTTTGTCACCTGTGTTTTACTTACTAAGCATTTTTGCTTATGAATACCCCTAGTTGTTCAACATATGCCCAGTGAAGCAAAAGAATATTTGCCTCTGATTTCATCAAAGCATTTCCACTAACGGGCCTATGCTGAGTCAAGCTGCCTTTGCAGCGCTAGGGACATGTAAATCAGGATGTTAATGAAGAACTGAACACTCAAATTTAAAGAGTTCACAGGAATATGGCTCATAGAACTCAAATAGGTTATTACAACTCAAAGCCAATTTTATTGGGGAAATAAAGCACTTTACTTCTAATGGCAAATGAAGAACTTAACAGAGACTGCAAAATCAATGAAAACAATAATAAAACTAGTTCTGCCTAAAATAATAAATTTTTACATATGGATCTATGTGGAGGGCAAATTACCTTCTCACGTCCTTCCTTTTGGTCTATATGTACCATCTCCTTTAAAGTCATCTTACATTTTATCTTCTTTAAGAAGCCTTCCTTGAGGGCGCCTGGGTGGCTCAGTGGGTTAAGCCGCTGCCTTCGGCTCAGGTCATGATCTCAGGGTCCTGGGATCGAGTCCCGCATCGGGCTCTCTGCTCGACGGGGAGCCTGCTTCCCTCTCTCTCTCTGCCTGCCTCTCCATCTACTTGTGATTTCTCTCTGTCAAATAAATAAATAAATAAATCTTTAAAAAAAAAAAAAAAAAAAAAAGAAGCCTTCCTTGATTATTTATTATAATCTTATGTTCTACTTTTTATGCTTTGAAAATATTTTAAAACTTTTTAGACTTGTTGATACTGGGGTCTGCAAAATTAATAGCATTATAATTTCATTGCAGAGTCATGAATATTATAAATATAAAATATTTCTACTTTATAGATATATAATTAGATATAATAAGATAAACCGACATATAATTAGCACATGTATGTGTCAGTTACATTCACACACATATTTTCATTTAATCCAGTGCAGTGTTGTATGATGGTAGACGCTTATGTTCCAGATTCAAACAGTCCTAGATTTGAATTGCCTGCTTACCAATTTTTGTATAATTTATTATAGGCAAAATAATACTAAATTTCTCCATTTTCATAATTACAGAACCTATTCAACAATGTTAATGAACAATGAAATAAAATAAGGTATGTAAGCACTTAGATTATGCTGATATGGAGGAAACAGTAAATAAATATTAGCTATTATTGTTGTTTGACTAATTACTTCTGAAGCTGTAGGTATTTTAAATCCATTCATATCAGTAACAAACCAGAGTTCAAAGATTTTAGGTAACTTAAAAAATCTAAGTGGAATTGAAGTTTCAGAATTTATTTTATTTTATTTATTTTTTTTTTTTAGAATTTAAAACCCGGTCTAGAAATCCAAATGTGTCATGCTTTCCTATCACTTCTTGTTCTTATCTTCCTTTGTTTGTCTCTTGCTTTCCCACAACACCTAAGCGTAATTATTGTTTAAGAATGATTATTGAAACAGCACCTCACTTCTAGGAAGAGGGCTGGTTGAATATTCTGTATCCTGGGTGGATTGGGAAAGGAAGGTAGTAATTGCTTTCTCATACATTTTGGCTTTGGTTGCTTTTCACATGGCGTTGTTAAACAGACCAGTGGTTTTTTTGTGTGTGTGTGTTTGTTTGTTTGTTTGTTTTTTATTGAGTGACTTTTATTATGGCATTCCAGCTTCCTCCCTTCTCTTGTGAGAGGTGGGAAAAGGAACCTAATCTGTCAGACCTAAAACTAAATGTGCAGACAGTGAACAGTGGAGGAGTTCTGCACTCAGTTCTGAAAAGTTTGGATTACTTTTGTCTGACTTATAAGCCAAAATTTTTACTATACTATGCTTTGCTACTTTTCCTTGAAAGAAGTAATATTTATTATTTTCTTAGAAGCTGAGTAAGAACTTAAGAGCTGTAAATACTGAGTCGAGCAGTGTTCAAAGAAAAAATCAAATTCAGACAGCAAAGAGAAAACATAAATACCAGGTTTAAGGATCAGAATTTTGAGTCACCAAGCTGCAGTGAATTGTCCATCTTGTACCTTGGGGGTAATTTGCAATGCAGCCACGATTACAATATTCATATGAGTAACATATAGATTATAATGTATGTATATTGTATACATAAAATCACATATATAAATATATGCTTTGTGATAATATAAGTTGTATATAGAAAATATTGTATATTATAAATTATATATATTAATATATAATTATATATAATTAAATTTATTTCTAAGAGTTGGCACTTTGTTAATTCACAAGAAATGTATTTATCTGAAGACACATCAGTGTTTTGGCAGTCATGTTCTACTTCTACACTTATCTTTTTGTGAAGCCAGGTGAAAAAAATCCTATATGAGTCCAATGCTCCAATGAACAGATCCTAATTTCAGAAGCAATGGATGGAAGTTGCTTTGGTACAAGCAGGACTAGCAGCAAGGAAATGGACAATTGGGAAGTTTTAGCTAACAAGTGATAAGAACTGAACTAAGAGGAGATGTGGTGATAGAGAAAAGATACGTTAAAATACCTGGAAGTATCAGGCTAGAATAGTACTTGGAAGTTAAGAAGGAATACAAAGAAAAGGGAAGGCACTTGGAATGAAGCTTAGATTTGGACTGTGTTGACAGGTGAACAGATTTAAAAGAAAGGTTAAAAAAAAAAAATCAAGAACAAGGACGCCTGGGTGGCTCAGTCAATTGAGTATATGACTTTTGGTTTCAGCTCAGGTCATGATCTCAGAGTTGTGGGATCTAGCCCCAAGTCGGGCTCTGTGCTCAGTGTGGAGTCTGCTTGGGGTTCTTTCTCTCCCTCTCCCTCTGTCTTTGCCAGCCCCCAAACTACCTCAGCCCCTAGCTGGGGCACACACTCCTTCTCTCTCAAATAAATAAATAAATCTTTTTTAAAATTAAGAATAATTAGGGTTATAAGATCATAAAAGCCATTCAGATGAAAGCTAAGTATACACAGTAACCAAAAGTTCTAAGAAATCTTATGAAGATAATTATTTAATCATTAAAAAATTATAGCAAACAAATACTCTGTGCTTCATATTAGCTCTATTTATGGCTCATTTAAAGATTTTATTATTATTATGTTGAAATTTAACCCAGATAAAAATGTAGTATTTTGAAAGCTTTTAACTGAAAATATTAGAGCCATAATATTTTATATCTCTTTAAAGCTTTTATCTTTTAAACCTGGTTATAGATTTTATATTTGTTTAAAGCTTATTCAAAGATTTGTTTGGTTTCAATGTAAGGTTCTCTGACCCAATAGAAAGATATTTTAGTTTTCTTATTGCTGGAACACTTGGAGAGCACAAGTTTCATATATTATATAATGGTTTATATTTGTTTTAGTTAAAATGTTGTCTAAAAAGGATTTTAAAAAACCTTCAGCTCATTGCTTTGATTTCATCAAAATCAAGAAGCATTCATTCCTCTTAGGCTGTGTCAGCACCCATATTGAGGTCAAACGTTCAGTTAATTTGGATGAGCCAGGGACATTGCAAATACTACCTCAAATCAACAATTCAATGTTAGCAGATTTTTCTTCAAAGAAATTGAATTTCCCTATGACTTTCTATATTGCAGGATACCAACCATTCAGTTGTTCTAGAGCATCCAGCTGTTTATCAAAACTCAGATGAGAGATTTCAATTATGAATATAAATGAAATGTGTGTTTTACTTTTGTCTGTGGCATTTTATTGACACAACTTTAACCAAGGCAGCACAATATAAATCAATACCTCATTTTTTTTCTTTCTGCCACAAGATTTTCCATTTTAAATATAGTGGATTGGAAATAGAAAATAATTTAGCAATGGTGATTATAACTTTCTTTACCATTGTTCACATTTTCCATATAGAGACCCTGAACTAATGTGCTGGAAACATTTCAATAATATGAATTTTCTAATTGATTTACATCTCCTTTTTCCTTTCTCTTGTTGAAAAAACAAAAATTGTAAAATATATATCTAGTCTCAAAATAAATATGAACACAGAACACATCATCTTAGATTAGGAAAATAGTACATCATTGTAAGTTTTATAACAACGAATAAGGCACTGAAACTCTCTAAATTTCATTTTCCTTACTTAGAAAATAAGAATAAAACAATCTACTTCTTAGAATTAGTGCAGGAGTGGATAGTAATTGAGATAACAAGTAAGATAATAAGTGTAAAGGATTTTAGAAAACTGTAAAGCCCTCTTAATTGCAATCAACAAACACCAAACACACATTATATGCCAACCACTCAAGAGATGAAGAAAGTAAGACAGAAGCCCTTCATTTAAGACTCTCTCAGCCTAGATGAAGATATGATAAAGGAAACCAACACTGGCAATACAATATGATAGGAAGCACAATAAGGTGTGCATGTGGCTTTGAGAATACTTAGAGAATTACATATCTAAATCTGTTAAAAACTTAAAATAAAACGTTCTAACTATACAATGTTTTATGTAAGCATCATGGTAACCAAAAAGAAAACACCTAAAGAAGATACACAAAAGAAAAATAGGAAAGAATCAAATCATATCAATACAAATCAATCAGCAAATCACAAAGGAAGACAGCAAGAGAGGAAAGGAGGAACAAAATGAGATCATGAACTGAGCCAAAATCAAGAGTTGAACACTTAACTGACTGAACCACCCAGGCACTCCAATAACTGCTCTTAGTGTAAATGGATTAAACTCTACAATCAAAAGACATTGAGTGACTGAATAGATCAAGAAAAAAAAAAAAGCAGGATGCAGCAATATGCTTTCTAATAAGAGACTCACTTTAATTAAGTATATAGATAGTCTAAAAGTGAAAAAAATGGGAAAAGATATCTCATGCAAATGATAACTGACAGAAAGCAGGGGTGGCTATACTTAAATGAGACAAAATAGAATTTAAGTAAAAAATAGTCATAAGAAGGGTACCTGGGTGGCTCAATCAGTTGAACATACAGCTCTTAGTTTTAGCCCAAGTTGTGATCTCATGGGTCATATCAAGCCCAGGATTGGGCTCCACACTCAACAGGGAGTCTATTTGGGGATTCTCTCCCTGTGCCCCTTCCCCCACTTTGCTCACTCTCTCTCTTTCTCTCAAAGAAAAAAATGAATCTTAAAAAAAAAAGTAGAAACAGTCATAAGAGACAAAGGTGGTCTCTCTCATTGGAGCAACTAAATATATAAAGCAACACTGACAGATCTAAAGGGAGAAATAGATAACTATAGTTGGAGATTTTTTTTAAAGATTTATTTATTTATTTGACAGAGAGAGATTACAAGTAGGCAGAGAGGCAGGCAGAGAGAGAGAGGAGGAAGCAGGCTCCCTGCTGAGCAGAGAGCCCGATGCGGGACTCCATCCCAGGACCCTGAGATCATGACCTGAGCCGAAGGCAGCGGCTTAACCCACTGAGCCACCCAGGCGCCAGATAGTTGGAGATTTTAATATCCCATTTTCAATAATGGATAGAACATCCAGGTAGAAAATCATAAAGAGACAGTAAATTGAATGACGCTGAAGACCAGAAGTACCTAAGAAAAACAGAGAACATTCTATCCCACAGCAGCAGAATACACATACTTCTCAAACAATAATGGAACATTCTCCAGGATAGATCATATGCTAGGTTAAAAAACAAATCTCAATAAATTTAAGAATATTAATTTTATACCAAGAATCTTTTCTAAACACAATGGAATGAAGCTAGGAATCAATAGAAGAAAAACTGGAAAATTAAAAATAAATGAATATTAAACAACACATTCTTTTTTGATTATTAACATATAATGTATTATTTGTCCCAGGGATATAGGTCTGAGAACCATCAGGCTTACACAATTCACAACACTCACCACAGCACATATCCTCCCCAATGTCCATCACCCAGCCACCCTATCCCTCTTCCACCTCCTCTCCAGCAACCCTCCATTTGTTTCCTGAGATTAAGAGTTTCTTATGGTTTGTATCCCTCTCTGGTTTCATCTTGTTTTATTTTTCCATCCCTTCCCTCTGTGACCCCCGACCCTGCCTCTCAAATTCCTTATATCAGAGAGATCATATGATAATTAAACAACACATTCTTAAACAACCTTTGGATCTAAGAAGAAATAAAAATGGAAATTCAAAAATATCAAAACAAATGAAAATGAAAACACAACATACCAAAATATATGTGATAATAGCAAAAACCATACTAAGAAGCAAGTTCACAGCAATAAATACCTCCATTAAAAATGAAGAAAGACCTCAAATAAACAACCCAAACTTACACCACAAGAAACAAGAAAAAGAAGAACCAGCTAAGTCCAAGGTCAGCAGAAGAGAGGTTATAATAAAGATTAGAGAAGAAATAAATGAAATAGAAAATTAGAAAACAATACAAAAATTAATGAAACTGAGTTGATTATTCTGAAAGATAAATAAAATCAACAAAACCTTAAGAAGAATAAGAAAAAAGAGACTAGGGATGCCTGGGTGGCTTAATCAATTTAGCATCTGCCTTTGGCTCCTGTCATGATCCCAGGGTATTGGTATAGAATCCTGCATCAGACTCCTTGCTCAACTCCTTGCTCTGCTCCTTGCTTCTTGTTCCCTCTGCCTGCTGCTCCCCTAGTGCTTGCTCTCTTTGACAAATAAATAAATAAAACCTTTAAAAAAATAAAAAGGAGAAAGACTCAAATAAAATCAGAAATGAAAGAGAAAACATTGTAACTGATGCCACAGAAATTTTTAAAAATCATGAGACCATTATGCATAATCATATGCCAGCAAACTAGACAACATAGGAAAAATGCATAGTTCCTAGAAATATATAATATACTAAGACCGAATCAAGAGGAAATAAAAAAATTGAAGGGATCAGGAAGCAATAAAAAGATTGATTAGTAACCAAAAATCTCTCAACAAAGAAAAGCTCAGGCAGTTTCACAGGTGAGTTTTCCCAAACATTTAAATAATTATTCCCAATCCTTCTTAAACTCTTCCAAAAAATAGAAGAGGAAACACGTCTGAACTCTAAACTCATTTTATGTAAGGCAGATGTGCTAAACACTACACCATGGAACCTGAGGGCTAAACTCATTTTATGAAGCCAGCATACCCTCATACCAAAGCTAGACAAAGAAAAGAAAAACTACAGGTCGAAATTCCTGATAAGCATAGAAGCAAAAAATTCAACAAAATCCTAGCAAATAAAATTCAACGGCATGTTAAAAGAACCATATACTATGATCCAGAGAGATTTATCCTGGAATACTAGTATCACTCAACATGGAAAAATTAATCGATGTGATAATACCACATTAATAGAACAAAGGATAAAATAACATTGTCATATCAACAGATGCAGAAAAATATTTGACAAAATTCAACACCCTTTCATGATAAAAATTAAAAAAAAAAGTTTATGTCAACAATAAGGGGCACAGTTAACATCTTACTCAGTGGCAAAAAACTTGTTTTATTTAACATCTGGAACAAGGGGAAGGATGCCCACAGTATTAGAAATCCTTGCCAGAGCAATTAGGCAAAACAAATAAATAAAAGTTATCCAAATCAGAAAGGAAGCAGTAAAATTGTCTCTGTTTACAGATGACAGGGTCTTTTATGTAGAAAACCCTAAAGACTCCACATAAAAAAATAGAAAAGTTACAGTATAGAAAAACAATATCTTAAAAAATCAGTAGCATTTATACACACTAGCAACAACAAACTGGAAAAGGAAATCAAGACAGCAACCTTATTTACACATAAAAATTAATAAAGTACTTAGGAACAAACTTACAAAGGAGGTGAAAGATATATACATCAAAAATTATAAAACATTGGTGAAAGAAATTGTAAAAGACAAATAATGGAAAAACTTGCTATGTTAATGGATTAGATGAATTATTTGTTAAAATTTGTTAAAATGTCCACTCATCAGACAATCTAGAGATGCAGTACAATCTCTATCAGAACCACAGTGGGATTTTTTACAGGAAAAAAGAAATCCTAAAATTATTTTGTAACCCAAAACTCTCTCATAACCAAAGTAATCTGATCAAAAAAAACTAAGCTGGAGGTGAGACACTTTCTAATTTGAAATACGTTACAAAGCTATAGTAATCAGAACAAGTACAGATATAGAAAGAGGTATACAGACCAATTTAACAAAATAGAGAGCCCAGAAATAAAGTCATGCAGGTATGGTCAATTATCTTCAACAAGAGTGCTAAGAACATACAATGGGGAAAGGCAATCTCTTCAATAAGTGATGCTAAGAAAACCCAGATACCCACATGCAAAAGAATTGACCTTTATTACACCATACACAAAAATAAACTCAAAAGGGGTTAAAACGTTAAATGTAAGACCTAAAACCATTAAACTTTCTTGAAGAAAACATAAGGAAAAATCTTCTTAACACAGCTTGGCAATGATTTTTTGGATAAAACACCAAAGGTACAAGTAACAAAAGCAAAATTAGACTAACAGGATTACATGAAATTGAAAAGCTTCTACACAACAAAGTAAACCATCAACAAAATAAAAGACAACCCACAGAAAGAAAGAAAATATTTACAAAATATATCCAATAAAGGGTTACTATCCAAAAAATTGAAAATTACTACGCAAAAAATACAAAGAACTCCTACAACTGAATAGTTTTAAAAAAATCCAATTTAAAAACATATGAAGGGACTTAATGGACATTTCTCCAAAGAAGGTATACAAACACCCAAAAAGTATATGAAAATGTGCTCAACATCACTTATCATCAGGCAAATGCAAATCAAAACTACAATGAGAGGGGCGCCTAGGTGGCTCAGTGTGTTAAAGCCTCTGCCTTTGGCTCAGGTCATGATCTCAGGGTCCTGGGATCAAGCCCTGCATTGGCTTTCTGTTCGGCAGGGAGCCTGCTTCCCTTCCTCTCTCTCTCTACCTGCCTCTTGGCCTACTTGTGATCTCTGTCAAATAAATAAATCTTTTAAAATCTTAAAAAAAAACTACAATGAGATAGCACCTTACACATGTTAGAATGGTTATATATAGTAATTTAATTATGTATAGTACATATAAATTTATATATGCAACATATATAAATTAAATATTTATAAATGCATACACATGTAGAATATAGGTAGATAGATAGATAGATAATTGTTAAGAAGGATATGGAGGAAAAGGAACCCTTATTACTGCTTGTGAAAATGTAAATTGGTGCCGCCACTATGGAAAACAGTATGGAGATTCTTCAAAAAATTAAAAATAGAACTACTATATGATCCAGCAATTTCACTTCTGAGTATATATCCAATAGAACTGAAGTCAGAATCTCAAAGAGTGTCTGCATTCCCATTTCATTGCAGCATTATTTACAATAACCAAGACATGGAAGCAACCTAAATGTCCACTGGTAGATGATGGATAAAGAAAATGTGGTATATGCATACAATGTTATATTATACATACTTAAGAAAGAAGAAAATCCTGCCATTTATGGCAATGTGGAGGAAACTGGAGGACTGCTGAGTGAAATAAGCCAGACACAAAAAGGCAAACACATGTGATACCACTATATAAAGAATGTAAAATAGACTCTAAAAAGTAGAAAGTATAATGGTGGTTGCCAGGGGTTGGGGTTAGGGGATAATAAGGAGTAATAGCCAAAATATACAGAGGCTCATAGATTGTGGTGATTGTTTCATGGGTGAATACCTATCTCCAAACTCATTAAACTGTATACATGAAATATAGACAGCACTTTGAATGTCAATTATACAAAAAACCAAAAAACTAATCTGAATGTAACTTTATAGAGAAAATGATGGGGAAAGTAGTGGGGAAAATACAAATAGAAATCTAAATTAATAAGACCAAGTTTCTGTTTGTTACCATATTGTGTGAATAATATGCATATTAATTTGGTATTTTATGTCAATAATATTCACAGAAAAAATATTTGAGGGAAAAAGATTAATACTGTGTTTAGGATTGGAATATTCATATTAAGTATGTCAATTCTCCCCTAGTTGATCCATAGGTTTAAAGTAATTTTTATCAAAATCCTTCAATGTTCTTTTGTAGACATAAACAAGCTTATTCTAAAATGGATATCAGGAGATATGATCTCTAGAATAGCTGAAATAAATAAAATGGAAAAAATCTGATATTAAGGCCTGTTACATGGCTCCATTGATCAGGACAGTATGATACTGATAAATGGATAGACTCCAGTGTCAATGGAACATAACAGAAAATCTAGGAAGCAGCCCATACAAGTACAGTACATTGTTTTTGGCAAAGGTGCAAACACAGTTCAGTGGAGGATGGAGGGGCAGTCTGATCTGCTTCCAGGGACATCCATTTTTTTCCTCATTATGCGCTCTGTTAGTAAAAATGTCTGACCATGTACCTCTAAGACTTGTGGACCCATTTAATTCTTTATAAATTAAATGTGTGTTCTACTACATTAACTTTTTGTGAAAAACACAAACCAACTATACAAATTTTTAAAGTATAAGATAAAAATATATATAATTAAGGATTTTAAAGAATTATTTCTATACTGCAGTGAATCATCTTGTGATGCAAGAACCACCATCTGATGATGGCCAATTGTAAACAAAAAGCAGTTTTTAAAGGATTCTTTTCTTTTGTTTTAGTAGCACTTTTGGTTTTAATTTTTTTTCCCTAAAATCACTGCCCTCAAATATTACAAAGGACTACATAATATAAATGACATTCTCACAGTATTAGAATCTACTAGAATTCTCTAGAGAATATTTTCTGTATTATTAATAGGGGAAACTTTAACCAGTTTCTGGAGGCAAGAGAAATGTGAAGAATCTTGGGTTTGCTCATTATATTTAAAATATGTGTGACGAGTGTTGTAGTGCTAAGAGCACAGAAAAGCAAAACATACATTTTTTTCCTAATCAGTCTCCCCTCACACTTTCTTCATTATATCTCCCTGCAGAATATATAGTGATTGAGAGTTATAGTTTGTTCACAGTCTGCATACATGTATGCATACTTTAATATTCAGTAGGGCTGAAAGAAGATGAGAATTTACTGAACTAAATATATTGCTATAAAGTGTTTGTCTTCTGGTGTTTTTTTAATATATATTTCTTGTAGCATATTTAAGCAGATAGACCAAATAAACTGGTTTCTTTTTTTCATAAAGGGAAGACAATATTGTGCTTTATTTCTTCCTATATGACCAACAGAAATATTTTGGTAATTAAATGTTAGAATACCATATTACAAAACATATATTATATATATTATAACATATATAAGTAACATGTATGTAAAATATAAAATAATAACAAATATTCTAAATGTACAGGGAAGAGCACTGAATGGGAGGACTTTCAATAAACACAGTAAAATTTTTGGAATAAATGCATGTTAGCAAATAACCCTCCTTAAAAACCAAGGAATTAAACAACAATGAAAATGTCCAAGTACTAGATAAAAATATTATCTATTCTAAAATCAGTAAAGAGCTCAACCTCCTGCCACAAATTTTGTTGAAAACCCACCTGATACAAAACAATTGTGAACCAGCTTAAGAAAGGATGCTGACAACCAATGTACATCTCATTTTTTCATGAGTGTGGGGCAGTGTTATAAAGGATAGGTTAGAAATTTCTACTTTTAGGTTCCAATAGACGAAGGCTAAAAATAAAAGTGGGCTTTGTGGTAGAATGTAGAAGACCCATACTTCTTTAAGTCATAAAATCAGACAGGACTAGAAGACCATTTATTATCTAATCCACCCTTTTCATGAAAAAAAAAAAGAGAGAACTAGAGGTACACCTTCTAGAAATAACTGTAGAGATAAATAATATCTGGACTATGATATTAAAAAATTTTACTAATTACGTGGAATCTCCCTCACTTAAATTTTGAGTGAAATAACTGGGCCAGTCACAAGAGAAAGAAGAAACTGAATTTCAAGGCAACTCACCATCAAAGGGAAAAACATATTCCTGGTTTAATAAAACAAATCTGATAATTAAAACACTGAGATAAGCTGGACTGTATTGCCCAGGGTCCCAGCTCATTGAGACTTCATTCAACAGCCAAAATACTAAACACTGAATTTATAATTTAGTTTCTAGCATATTCAGGAAAGCTTTATCTAATATTAGCTAAATATGAATGAGTCCTACAGCCATGCTCTACTACGTTCCCACATGTCAATTTTCTCCATAGTATTTATTGATGTTAAAAATTATCCTGTGTATTTATCTAATTGCCTAAGTTTCCACATTGGAATATAACCTCCTAAAGAGCTGGCCTGTTGCCCATCTTGTTAACTTTTATGTCTCCAAGGTGAAAAAGAATTCCTAGTACAGCATAGACACTCAATAAATGGGTTTGCGTTGAATGAACAGATGAACAAGGGTGTCTGGGTGGCTCAGTCCATTGAGCTTCTGATTTTTAGTTTCCACTGGGATCGTGACCTCAAGTCACCAGATCAAGCCCCTTTCTCAGTTCTGTGCTCTATGAAGAGTCTGCTTGGGATTCTCTCTCTCCCTTTCCCTTACCCTCCCCGCTACTTACAGGGGTGTGTGTGTGTGTGTGTGTGTGTGTGTGTGCGCGCGCGCGCACGTTCCTGCTTTCTCACTTTCTGGAATAAATGAATCTCTAAAAAAAAAATGAACAGATGAGCATAAAGATAGTCAAGGAGTTTCTACTTGTGACTTTGTGACATGGATTTAAATAGAATTTACCCTACTTAAACAAAAATAAACAGAAAAAAAGTAGGACTTCAGCAAAAAACTGACAACATATATTTAAAAAGCAATATTAATAAAAAAATACAGTTAAAAAAAAGTAAAAACATTTTGACATAAAAAAAAAAAAGCAATATTTATGTTGCAATTAAGGACATTGAGGAAAACAGATTTTATATAATAGAAGTTATTATAATAAATTAAATGAAATAAATTAAAGCAGAATAAGGACAAAAAAATTAAAGGGAACAAGAAAGATAGACCAGAACTTATAGACAAGCCAAAGAACAGTCATGTTTCAGGGATATCCAGATCAAATCAATGGCATGCAATAGAGATTTTAGAAAATCACACACAATACACTGGAAAACAATTAAAGAAGGGTAACTGGTGAAAAAGACAGCAGATATCCAACACAAAGATTAGGGTTATGCTTAGAGAAGAGAACTGATCTAATAAACAAGAAAAAAAAGTCAAAGTATTAATGAAAAAAAAAGTCCCTGAAATAAAAAATGACATAAATCTGCACCTTGAAAGGACTCGTTGAAGTCTAGTTGTCAGAAAGAAATTGTAAAAATTGGCAGTCGCAAATTCTATTTGTCATTAATTTTATATTTAGCTTATCTAAGAAACATTCAGCTAAAATAAGTAGGGCTCTTACAAAGAAAAACAATAGATTTACTCATACTTCTCTTCGGCAACTTTAGATGTTGACAATAGAGCAGTGTCCAAAGCTGAAGGATGAGTGCAAATCAAGAGCTTTAGCCATTTAGATTGTCACTCATATGTGTTAGCAATAAAAATACATTTTAAAATACACTCAGGATGATGTCTGCTTGGGTTTCTCTTTTCCCCTTTCCTTCTGCCCCTTCCACTATTTGCTCTTTCTCTCTCTTAAATAAATAAATAAATAAATTTTTAAAAATGTTTGAAGTAATCCAGTTGAATGAGAGATGAATCAAAATAAAGAATCTATGTAGTAATATTATAAAGTAAAATACTGAAAAAATAAAATATTTATTGATGAAATGTTATGTTTATTTTACTCATAAAATATTTATTCATAATTCTACTTTAGAATTAAATTTTAATATTTATGGCAATTGTAGCTATAAAACAGAATGTGCATATAATTTAATATTCTGCTTAAACTAGCTAGGGGAGTTTCTGTTATACAACTGAAAACTGTTACAGAGTCATATATATGTATCAGGGAAGTGCAATCTGCTATGAATGTCACCCTGTCTTTACTGACATTCATTGCTACACATACGTCACACCTAAACTTGGATCTCACTTTGCACTGACATCAGCTGCTGCTGTCTGGTGTCACTTGAGCTTTCATCCCATATTCTACAGACTCTATATCCCCTTCCTTTGCTTCTCAATATCTTTGTCCTTCTACCACTGCTGATGGTAGAAAGACTGGGAGGAAAGTGGGTCTCGGAATTTCCTAGCTACTTGCCTACTTGATTTCACCAAGTGACATTTCTTTTCAAATTATCTGTCTAGCTACATATCCCCCCTCCATCATTCCTTAATCTTCCTGGGCATCTCTAAGAAGCTTGCATCCTCTCTGCATTTGGAGATGTGAATCCAAATCCTTGCTACTCTGTATAAGAACATTTTGGGAGGTCTCGGAGCATCTTTATCAAATACATATGCACCCATATACACACATGCATGCGTACTGAGATTTGAACTGCCGGAGGTAGTACAGAGATTGCTACTACATATACCAGCTAATAATTGATAGGCTTCTCCCTTCTGAGTTTCCCCTTTCTATGGTTTTGCTCTATGGCAAATTTTTTTTTCAGTCCTCTACACTTTGTTCTGTATAGTTAAAACTCAGCTTATGAAAACAAGGACAATCTTCCCCTTTCATCTAAAATCAAATATGTTTGGCCTTAAAACCTTTGTCCCAGACTTGGAATTTAAATATCTATCTTAAAATTGAACAATAAAAGCCCTCTTTGTTCTAGTCTGTATCTATCTGCCTTCTCTCTGATATGCAGGGTTTCAATTTTTAAAAAAAATATTTTATTCAAACAGGAAAGGTTTTTCTTTTTTTTAAAGATTTTATTTATTTATTTGAGAGAGAGAGAGAGATCACAAACAGGCAGAAAGGCAGACAGAGAGAGAGGGAAGCAGGTTCCCCGCCAAGCAGAGAGCCTCATGCGGGACTCGATCCCAGAACCCCGAGATCATGACCTGAGCTGAAGGCAGAGGCTTTAACCCACTGAGCCACCCAGGTGCCCATCAATTTTTTTTTTTAATTATACACGGTAGGCTCATAAATACTCTCCATTATATTGTATCATTATAAAAATAATATAAAATTATAATATACACATTTATTTTTCTGTTTTATTAATACTGAGGTTGAGTTTGGTGTCTGTTTCATGGTGTCAATTTTCTTGAATTGTCAACGATTCTTGGTTATTTTCTCATATTTGTGTTGAGGTTTTCTTTTTGCCTGCCTGCCTGCCTGTGGTACTTGTGATGGAATACTGGGTTAGGTAGTCTAGAAGTTTGTCTTTAGAGTTTGGGTGCCACGCTCCAGCTTGGATTATTAACTACTGTGGGTACTCTCTGTTCCCCAGGTTTCAACTTTTATTCCTTTAAACTTGTGGGCAAATTATCTAGTCACCAAATACTCAGCCAACCATGAGACAACCCCTTGACTGCTTCAAATGCAGCTTATTCAGAGATCACCCTAACTTCTCTTTTCTCCAGTTCTGTCCATGTGCTCTGAACTCGGTTTCCCTAAATCACTCCTGACACCCCCAGGAATCTTTCCCTGATATGTCCTCTCTCTAGCTCAGCTGTTCCTCAAGGTTTCTGGTCTAGTGTCCTTGCTGATTTCATATAAGGCAAGTAAGGGGTTAAAATGAAAAAGGACTAGGGAAGACATCTGGGAGAGGTAACATTTCAACAGAGACCTAAAATGGGTCATAATATCTTATATGGTATTTATAACATATCTGTGAGAATAGTATTCCAAAGAGTGAGGATAACAAATGCAAAGATGCTGGAAGAAAAATATTCTTAGCTTGTTCAAGGAGTGCAGTAGGACTGAGTATAATATGCTAGTTGTTTCTTAATGGAATCAATAGAGGAAAAGCCTTGTCATTATATTAGAGGGTAACAAATATGCACAGGTGAAAATAATGAACGCTAAACAGAATAAGATAAAATATAAGAAGGTCTCTACTTATAAGGGACTATAAGAATGGGAGAAATTAATTCTGGTATGGTCACACAATACCAAGCAAGATTGTGTGAAAGACCTTAACAGAAGTATTTTATTTCTTGTTTATTCAAAAGTGTGAATTTGTTTGTTGACTCTATTGCACGACTTCATCAAGGGCTCCATGGTTTGTAAAGTATTATTCTTGCCTGAGGAGTAGATGTTTCACCATTATGCTGACATTGCAGCTACCGAAAAGATAAAGGGAGGGTAATGTGGATCATCTCTTCCTGGGCAAGACTTGAAAAATCACAAATATCACTTTTATGAACACTCCATTTGTCAAAAATTTAGTCATGTGGACAACTTAGCTGAAATGGAGGTTTGGAAGTATCATCTTTATTGTGTTTCATTCTACCTAGCTAAAGTCTCTATTACTTTGGAAGAGGGGAGAAAAAAATACAAGTGGAAATTGGAAGTCTATACTACACTTTTTATAAAGAAAATATCTGGGGTGTGTGGGTGGCTCAGTCAGTTAAACATCTGCCTTCAGCACAGGTTGTGATCCCAGAGTTCTGACATTGAGCCCCATGGTGGGCTCCCTGCTCCTCAGGGAGTCTGTTTCTCCCTCTCCCCGGCCCCTCCCCCTGATGTGCTCTCTCTCACTTGCTCACTTCTCTCTCTCAAATAAATAAAATCTTTAAAAACAAATAAGAGAAAATACTCATAATTATAGTCATTAAAATCTATCAATTATAGCACAGTTAAAAGCTTTAAAGCTATATAAACTTTAGTTCCATTGACCATCTAAAGAATCACATTGATTTGGGGGCAGGGCTAACCTCATCTTTCATTATATTTAGCATTAGGTATTATATGGAACATTTTTGACTTGTTGGATTCCTTGGCTAATGTATTGTAGCATGAATTAAGTAGACACTCTACATCCAAATAATAAATACTTCATAGGCTACCCACCAGATTTCAAATTATAATGAATAAAACTTTTATTACTTTGTTCCCCATCACATTCATGGATTTTTATGTTACCATTTGTAAGGGTCCTTTCTATTTCCAGTTTGATGAATGTGCATTGTGTACGAAGCAATCTATATTTATGTTCCTTGCAAAGGTCAAAAGTTGACTAAACACATCTAGAAACTGCTGCTGTTGAAATGTAGTTGCTCACATCATGAATACATTACCACCGCTGTGGCATCGGCAGCGTATTGGCACCAACTGCTGCAGACTTTCACATCTCTCATCTTCAGCAAATGGCAAATATATGTTGCTCTTTTATCCAAAGGGGAAATGTTGCATGCTTTTTTGGGAAAGGATGGTCCCCAAATCAGCAACAAAACATAAACACAAGTACGATTGTAACAGTTATGATAGTCTATAAACGGAAGATTTCAATAATTCTCCACATATGCTAATCTGCAAGAAAATTTCATTATCCTATATTATCCATGACCTAAATATAGATTCTGAGTGAAACTTAAAATGTTAATCTCAATTTGTTAAAATAGTGGGTTTTGTGACCAGAATACCAAAGGTCTTATCCACAAAACATTATACATGCAAAGGGAAGAAATAATTCATGTTATTAAATGGTGTAAGTAAATGCTATCTTGTATTACTTACATTGTCTGTATGATAAATAGTCCTATAGTTAGATAAAAATAATAGAATGAGGTGAGTAGACATTTTAGCATTCAGGTAAGTTTTATTTATTTTTAAAATGAAAACCGTCAAATTAAAGCATAGCAATCAAGAAATGATCACTCAGGAAATCATTCTTAATTTACATCTTATGGCCCATTTGTTTTTAAAAAATCAATGAAAAACTATAATTAATTTGAGAAAGATAACACATTGCATTGATAAAAGAGAATTTTATAAAAATGGAGCAAAGAAGAATGAGTTTTTGAAAATGAGAAATATGATGACCAAAATAAAAGTATTAAAAAATAATGGTTCAAAGTATTGACAAAGAACATCACTTAGGAGGAAAATAAAAAGATAAAGATTTCAAAAACAGGAAGAAAGAGATAGAAAATTAGAGTCAGTTTAAGGGGCTATACATCTAAATAACAGAAACTCTTGATGGAATAGACAAAACAGGAGATACTATCAAAAAATAATAAAACTAGACTTGCAAAACCAAAAGACTTGAGTCTTTCCATTGATAAGACTCAGCAAGGATCTAACACATCAGATAAAAATTATCCGTAACAAGACAGCATTATAAAATATCAGAATACTGGATACTAAGAAGAACCTAAAAATCTTCAGATGAGAGAAACAGGTCAGATACAAAAGAATAAGAAGAAAAGGTGGCATTAAACTTTCAACAGCAACTCCAGACACCAGAAACAACCAGCAGTGTTTTCAATGTATTTAGGGAAAATTAGTGCCAACCTAAAATAATATACCTAACCAAGCTCTCAATTGTGAGGATAAAAGTTTTATACATGTGAAGAGTGTAAAAAAAAAAAATTATATTTAATGCATTTTCTTAGTAGACCAATGATTGTTGAATCTCAGCAGAACAAGGAAATAAAGAGAGATTTAAAAAACCCTAAGCAACAAAGAAGTTATGCAAAGGGCATTTCCAAAAGAAAAGTGAAGGAAGTTCCTGGGTGACAGCTGAGAAAGAAATCTGTCTAAATAGGAGCAGGAAAAAACAAACAAACAAAAAACAGCAAACTAAGAATTGCATGAGGAAAACTGGAGGAGGGGAGAGAGACAGGGAGAAAACAGATGAAAATAAAAGCATAGAAAAGATAAATCATTTGATATTCAGCAGTGTTTAAGAACACTACTGACAGGTATTTGGCAGACCTGTTAGAGAAGTTAGAAAAAAAAATAATTGGTACATATAACACTGAGAAAATGAATAAAAATAGGACAATAATTAGCACTAGGTCAACTTAAATGTGTTTTTGGAAAAAGGAAACATATTCAGAGTCTGCTACCTGGCTCAGCAATTTGCTTAATTCTAGTAATGTAAATACTAACAATTTACCAAAAATTATGATATAGTTGTATTGAGAATATAAGAGAAGGAAAGTTAGCTCATCCAAACTCTTACCTGTTATAATGAAAAGTTCAGTAGCTTCTATCCAAATTAATTAATCAAGAGAAATCAGAGTTGTATCTAGAAGCTATGGATGTGGGGTGCCTGGGTGGCTCAGTGGGTTAAAGCCTCTGCCTTTGGCTCAGGTCATGATTCCAGGGTCCTGGGATGGAGCCCCACAACAGGCTCTCTGCTCAGCAGGGAGCCTGCTTCCCCCTCTCTCTCTGCCTGCCTTTCTGCCTACTTGTGATCTCTGTCTGCCAAATAAATAAATAAAATATTAAGAAGAAAAGAAGAAGAAGAAGAAGAAGAAGAAGAAGAAGAAGAAGCAGCAGCAGCAGCAGCAGCTATGGATGTAAATACCTGAAGAAGCAGCTAAGATGCTTGACAAGTGGCTGCCTTTGGACTAGAGGAATATAGACAATAGAGAAGACATTCTGGGCACAGATACTTTTGGATATAAGGGTGACTATTTGATTTTAGATATATGGGCAAGATTCAATAAGGTGCAAATGGAAAACAAATTGATGTCTCCCCTTCTATTTCAAATACTATCTGCTGTCTCTTTTTCTCTATTGCTTCAGGTAAAATTTCTGGTAGATATAATAACTATTTTAGGTTATTCTCTAACAATAACATGTTCTCTGGTCATTTTTAGATCTAAGCATAGAATTTACATTGTCCAGACTCAAGTGATTATTGCAGATCTCCAGCGTCTAGCCCATTTTGAAATCTTTCCCTCATCTTCAGGGATGTTTTAGGCTGGGAAGCCTACAGGGAAGGCTGGGGAACAGTGACAGGAGACAAAGGAAAGCTTCTCTATTTCTTACTTTTCCTTATTCCTTACCCTGTGATTTTTTTTTTTTCTCTTGTGGGTGGTGGCACTTTTGAGAGTTTCTCAAGGATGCTTTTTCTGGGGCTTGCTCAATAAAAGCTCCCTTTTTTGCTGTGGACAAGAGTGGTTCTCCACTAGTAACCTGCCCTCTTCAGTTGATACCCTCTGTTTAGGAATCCAGTAAGACCTTCAGCCTTTAAGATATACTGTTTTAACTTGGCTGCTTAGCATGTCCATCTTACGGTTCCACTGGGCTCCTGGGAAAGTCTCACATTCCTACCAACCAGAATGGAAATGCAGCTTCCTCCCAAGGAAAGAAAAAATGGGAAAAACCTCTTCAGTTTGCTCTGCAGCCTGGCAGGCAACTCCACATACGACTTTCTATTTCAACCTAGATATGAGTCAGTTACCAGGATGTACATCCCTATAAAATCTAAAAGATAATATGCAAGTTGTCCGGGTGATCCCTCTCAAGGCCCCTCTCATTCATCTTGAGCTGAGAGGGAGGCATTTCTCACCCTCAACCTTCTAGAGGTTAAAAACTACACAGCACATAAGAGCATTCTCCAGGAATTCTCTCTCCTAACTCTTTTACCTGCCCTCTCTTGCAGGGTGTGAGGGGATCATCAAAGCTGGGAGAATCAGTTCCACAATTGGTTAGCCTATATAACATAAGTCAATAAGCAGATTCAGAATACAGGGCTATTTGGACATTGAATAAAACTGAAAAAGAATTTTTAATTTTGTCATTTATGCACAACTTTTTAGTTCCACTTTTTAAATTATGTGCACTTTTTAAAATTTAGATCAAAAATGAAAGTTAATTTTTGTTTAAAAAGGAAAACTAATGAGACCCCACAGTATAAATTAAGTACTAGTTCTTGATCTAGTCTGATCTGCAAAAGTTGCAAACTCAGGCACCTACCAGACCAGACCATAGGAGGGTAATGAAGGAGGGTAACATAAACAAAAAGGTGGTGAAATTCTAACCCCCACCCCAAAGATAAATAGGTGAGTTAATGGGTGCAATTAACTAGATAAGAGATATTCTTTTACAATGTATACATATAGCAATCATTATAGTATCACAGAACTACACTTAAAGGGGCCTGAAAATTTGTCAGTTATGCCTCAGCAAAGCTGAAACAAAGAAAAAACAAAAACCAACCAACCAAACAACAACAACAAAAAAACTGCAGTGCAAGAGAACTGAGGGATGGCCACCAGTGTCAGAAAAATGGGACTGAGGGGCAAGAATTCTGAGATCCCAAACAATCTAAAATGAATAGCTACTATGTTTTAGCTCATTGCCACTCAGTGATTTAAAATCTTCTCTTTTCAAAGAGAAACTTATTTTATGTAGACTTTCTCTCTCTTTAAAAAAAAAAAAAGACAATTAATTGCAAAAATGTTGAAATGATTTTTAAGACAGACAAAACTTGTCTGCCAGCCCCATCCAGCAGCTAGGCAACCTCTGATCTTCAGATTTCTTTTCACAGTGCCTGTTGTATATCAATGCTGTTATATAGGTAAATTATTTCCCATGAAATTGTGCAATTTTCTCTAAAACTGTTAGCCCTAGATTACAGAACCACCAAAACCAAGGTCATTAACTAAATCCATTCAATCTTTTAACACATTTATTTAGTGCCTACCATGTTTCAGGCACTATTCAAGGTACTAGAGATATAGTAGTGAAAGTAAACAAAATCTCTATGCTCATGGTACCGAGTCCATTGGCAAACAAGCAAACACTAACCAGATTATGGTTAATGCATATGTTTAGGATAGAAGTATTATCTTTGTAAGCATCATTGCTGGTTATGGACTGAGCATTTTTTTAATCATCATAATAAAAGATAGTGAAGATGCCATTGGTTTCCTCATTTTACAGATAAGAAAATTGAAGCCTAAGAGAGATTGAGTACCTTGATTAACTTAACACAGCTCTTAAATAGCACAATAAGGGCTTGACCTCAACTTTGTCTATCTCAAGAGCCCTACCTACATTTAGTAGGTTTAGAAGGTGAGCTCAAACAGAGAGGCTATGTGAAAAAAGATACGATGATCACACACACATACACACACCCCCACACACATGCACCCCAAATGTATGCTTCAAGGAATAACTCATAGCCAGAATATTGAAAAATAAACACAGGTGCACAAACCTCATGTTTACATATCAGAGGAAAATAAACTTTTTAGACAAACATGTGAAAAGATTATTGTCTCACCTAGGACAATGTAAAAGAGAACATGAATGATAGTAGCTTATACTGGACATTTTGTATTTATTAATAAAACTAAAAGTGGCTGGTCCCACATTTGTTTATAGCAGCTCAACAACATTGTTAAGATCCCAGAGTTTGTTTAGGTCCCAATTCTTCCTCTTATGTACATATGACTTGCTAGCTTCTTGTCTTCGTTTTCTCAAGGTCACAAGTGTCTAAATGAGGAAGAGAGGGAAGGGTTCTTCTTTCTTCCTTTCGTAAGTTTCTACCAGGGTGAAAAATATTTTCCAGAAGTCCCTTCATAGATATTTGCATTTCATTGGTCAAAACAGTAACCAAGAGGAATGGGATTGTTAGGCTTGGACAAATGTTGATTCATCTATGTGGCCAGACACATTGAACAAAATTATGGCTTTCCTAGAAAGGAGGAAAGGATAAATGGTTGCTGGTTAAGCCACTAATAAAATCTTCCAAAATAATAGAAAAACAAATATTTCTTATGCTTTTTATACATAGATACCTTATAATACAAAGAAATAAAACAGTGCAATGATGGATAACTACAAAAACTTTTATTTGTATAAATATTAGGGTCAGAATTCTGAGTCAGTTCATAGGTTTGATCCAATGTATCAAAAGTAATGACCTCCATGAAATAAAAAGTGTTCTAAAGGAAAGTCACAATGAAAACTAAAATGCAATCTTGACCTTAGCACAGTAGGAAAGACAGTGGATTCTTGCATAAAGGAAATCATCTTACAGTAGGTAACAATATCTTTTACTACTATAATTCTTTAACTTTATTGGATTTAGATACACATAGAAACAGAATCTCTTTTAATAAGCAGCAGAGTCAAGAGCTTCTTGTGTAACTTTTAGAGACCTATCCCTCTTGGTCTCTCAGTTGTAGGCAGGCAAGAAAATATCTCAAAATGAAACTGCTCTGTACCTGAGTACCAACAACATACATACTTTATTAAATCAGCATACTATCTTTTTGGGTTCTTTTTTGCTTACTCTGGCTTCTAAGGCTTTGCAGACAAATTAAATGTGAATCCTTTCAAATCGCACACAGATTCACACACACACACACACACATCCACACCACATATATATATATATTTTATTTTATTGAGGGGGAGGGGCAGAGGGGGAGAGAGAATCTTAAGCAGGCTCTCTACCTGCGGTGGAGCCCAATGCAGGACTCAAGCACATGACCCTGAAGTCATGACCTAAACTGAAATCAAGAGCTGGTCGCTTAACCTACTGAGGCAGCCAGGCACCACCATACACACATATCATTTAAAGGACAGTTGTGCCCTTCATATAATTTTCATTGTTGTATCTTAATATTTGCTTCCCTATTTGTTTATTTTTATTATTCCATGATGTGCGAATCAAATATTATTTTAAACATCAGGAAGTTATTTATCAACTCAATACACATGTTTATAATAGTAATTTTTAAGTTTATTACCTCAAATAATGTAAATAAAAATAACCACCCAAACCTTACTATACAGAAAAGCAATGTCTGGTTTACTTCCCCCCTTTTCTTCAACTATTCAATGTTCATTGATTGTCTCTTAACCCACTGTGCCAGATGATTTCAGGTTTTGCCTATATTCTCAGGCCCTTTATGTTATTTTTAAAAAATATTTTATTTAATTATTTGCGAGAAAGAGTGAGCAAGAGAGACAGCATGAGCAGGGTAAATGACAGAAGGAAGGGGAGAAGCAGACTCTCCTGCTGAGCTGGGAGCCCGACTCAGGGCTATCTTCCAGGACCCTAGCATCAGGCCTTGAGCCAAAGGCAGATGCTTAACTGACTGATCCACCGAGGTGCCCCATCCTCAGGGCTCTTTACCAAATTTCCACATAGAACTTGCTGTTGTTCTTTTCCTCCAAAAGCTAGCAGTTAACATCCGTGGATCTTTATTCACAGGCTGGCTGCTAACTGCTGGAAGCAGCTCTTCCTTGAGCACAAGGAAAACCAGAAGTGCCCCTTCCGCCTACCCAATGCCTTCGGGTAAACCTAATCAATAACAGCTGTGTACAGGAGTTCAAAACTCCTGCTCTCCTGCCTCTGCCCCAGATAACTCAGAAGTGGCACTTGCAGTGTTTACACAGTTCTGTGAGATTAAACCAAAGTCACCCTGTGTGGACCTTTGTCTCCTTGCTTGCCTTCCTTCCCGTCTCAGTTCTACTTCCTAAATCCCCCAGCACTTTATCTTTGTTTCCTGGGGCTGCTCTAACAAACTACCACTAACTGGGTGGAATTTATTATCTCACAGTTCTGGAAGCTAGAAGTTCAAGATCAGGGTGTTGGTAGGGTTACTTCCTTCTGAGGATTATGAAGGTATCTGTGTTAGGCCTCTGGCTTAGCTTCTGATGGTTTCCTGACAATCTTTGTTGTTCCTTGACTTGCGCTAGCATCACTTGATCTCAGCCTTCGTGTTCACACAGCATGGCTATGTCCAAATCTTCCCTTCTCACAAGCACACTAGGCATATTAGATTAAAAACCCACACTATTCCAGTATGATCTCACCTTAACTAATTACATGAGTGATGATTTATTCCCCAAAAGGTCAAATTCACATCACATGTACCAGAGGTTAGGACTTCAACATCTTTGGTGGGGGTGGAGGGGGCACAATTCAACCCACAACAAAGTTTTTCTTAATAAATCACTTTCACATGAATTCTTCTCTTTCTCGAGGTTTGCTTCTGGCAGGCTCATTCTGTCCATCAAATATTTAATTACTGTTTCAGTGGCAATGCTGTCAGCTGCAAAGAAAAGATAGTTCAACTTAAATTTACTTGCATAACGAAAGGAATGCATTGCTTTATATAAACAAAAAATTCAAAAAGAGATCAGACTTTAGGCAAGATTTCATTCAGAGATTCATGAGTCACTCAACAACAAAGTTTTTATTAAGTGCCAACTCTGCCAGGAAATGTACTCTGTTTTGGTGATATAACAGCAAACCGAACAGAAACATTCCTAGAACTTATATTCAATTAAGCGAAGGCAAAAAAGTAAAATCAATAAGTAAATGAATAGCAATACATGATAATGAAGATAATGGGGAAAAAATAATGCTGACGAGGAATCACGTAGAGTTGTGGTGAGTGTATGCATGGGGCAAGCAGTGGTGCTGGTAATAATAGTTTGGTCTTGAAAGTTCTCATTTAAAAAGTAACATCTGAGTAAAGACCTGAACAAAATGACAAGGTGATCCATGAGAATACGTAGGAGAATATCTGGGAGGAAGGCATTCCAGGCATAGGGAATAAGTAGTAAACGGTAGGAGTTTGCCTGGGATGCTAAGAAGCAGGAGGAAGGCCACTTTGGTCTGAGCAGAGTGAGGGAGTGTTAAGGTAGAGAGCACTGGTCACGAAAAGAGTGTTCACAGCACATAGAACATTAGAGGCTATTGTAAGAAGCTTAGATTTCACTCTGTAGGAGATGGAAAGCTATTAGCTAACACTCAGTAGAGAACTGGCCAGATCATACACTTTAACTTGAATCCTGTGCTGAGAATAGACTGGATGGGGACAAGGGTAGAAGCAGGGAGACAAGTTAGAAGGCTATTGCAATAAGCCAAGCAAGAAGAGATGGAGGTGGCTAAGACTAAGCCATAGCAATAAATGTACAAGTTGGTCAGATCCCAAGTACATTTTAAAGATAGAGGAGTCAAAAGATGTCCTGGGAACTTTTTTTTTCAAAGAGCAAATATCTTTAAAATGCATCTACATTTCTTTGCACCTACATTTCTCTTTAATTCTCTCAACTTAGCCATGATTATGGACTAGCTGCTTCTTCAGAGTGCTCTCCCCATGGTAGAAAAACAGCAGATTAATGCTTCCTTGATAACATCCAGGAGAAAAAGTGGGCTTCTTTCATTTACTCATTGCCAGTAATGTGCTAAGCTCCCTTTCTGAATGAAATAATTTTACATCTACTGTAATCAGGAGAATATCTTACACAAGATGGTATAGGCATGAGTTATGTGCCCATTCCTAAACCATTAACTCTGGCAGGAAACAGAATTTCTCTGATTGTTCAACCCAACTGCTGTTCATGGTATGGTCAGAATCACCTGACTAGTATGGTGGCCACAAAATGGGTAAAATAGATACTAGCAAGGAAAACACATTGTCTACTACAAATACAATTCTGTGTTCTAAAAATTATTTTCAACCCACAGACCTATGGCTTCCTTAGTAAATATAGTCAGATATAAAATAAATTGTCACAATATAGTCCATGACAATTGCTAATCCTCCAATTGCCAATTATGATGCTTTTTTTGATCAGCACACAAAGTCACATATAGAATGAGAAAAGAAAATAAGAAGAATCTAATCATATATAATAATTTAAGTAAAGAGTTTATTATTCATACTTTACAAGTCAATTGGGCATTTCTGCAGAGAAGGCTGCCTTAGTAAGTCTTAGTCCATCATGGTTATACCATCTTCGAATTAGTAAGTTTTTATTATTTTCACTTTGGGCATTACCAAATACTTGGGTTTGAGAGTGATCTATAGTATTGATATCATCTTTGATTAGGTTAACCTCTTTCTCAATATAGAGAACATGAAAAGAGACTTCGATCATCTGGAATCACAATTTTTCAATTCTGTTCTTGACCAGTAATTAAATTTCTATTTGAAAACAGCATATTTGATTTGGTTAAAAAATTCTACATTAGCTTAAATTCCTATAAATCCCTATAAACCTTAGTGGTCTAAACAATTCAATATACATTTTCTTCTCCAACTTATCAGATGGTCTAACCCATCTTGAAGACTTGTTACTGTCAGAGTTATTATAGTGGTAGTAAAAATAATAGTCAAAATCATAGATTCCAAGCATAGAATGGTGCCTCCTGAGGATTGGGGAAAGGAGGAAATGGAGGAGGACATAGAGAATTATTTATCAATGGGGTTAAATTTTCACTTAAGCAAGATGAATAAGCTCTAGAGATCTGCTGTACAACATTGTAGCTACAGTCAACAATAATGTACTGCACACTTAGAAATCTGTTCTGGGGGTAGATCTCATGTTAAGTGTTCTTACTAAAATAAAATTTATTAATTAAAAATAATACCATCACCAACAATAACAATAATAGTTAACTCATTCACTATTAACTCTGTGCCAGGTACTCTTCTTCTAAGCACTATACATATTCAACACATGTTCTCACAATGGTGTTAGGATCTCCATTCTACAGATGGAACTGAAGCACTAAAAGGTTAAATGACTCACCCAGAACTGAAGCCAGATGGCTTCACTCCAGAGGCCGTAATCCTTACTGCTATGCCAGTGGGAAACTGTTATCCATTTCATTATTTTTTTTTATCTCAAAAGAATTATTTTGAGAATAAATCAATATTTGTGTTGTTTCTACTTTCAAATCTAGTGACAAACACTAAAGCAAAAATGCTAGGTCTCACATTTTTTTAATATTTTAATGTGAGCTTTGTATCATTAACTCTATTGATTTCACCATGTCAAGTAGCCACATTAAAAATAAGGAATTTTCAAACAATCAATTCTGTTGTCTAAATAAATACAACTTGATCTAATAAGATACGGAATAAATGAACTCAGTGGTAATGGTTATTTTTAACACCCAGGTATAGAATGAATAAAATAAATATTTTATTTTGTTAAATTACTTAACCCTTCATATTTCAATATATTAAGAAGAATTGTAATATATTTGAAAGGTGCTAAAACT
This sequence comes from Mustela lutreola, assembly GCF_030435805.1. Classification (NCBI taxonomy): domain Eukaryota; kingdom Metazoa; phylum Chordata; class Mammalia; order Carnivora; family Mustelidae; genus Mustela; species Mustela lutreola. The sequence continues at coordinate 57,187,788 of NC_081299.1, forward strand.
AACATTTCAGCGTTGGCTCTATTCTGATATTATTTCATCTTTGAAATAAGAAGAAGAATTAAATTATCTCTAATTTTGCTTCTAGCTCTTGCATTCATTCATAAATGGAAAATTGATAAAATATTTAAAATGTATAGTTTAGTTCCTACAGTTTAGTTTTGTATGAAATTAAAATATGATTATGTTTTAGACATCTAAAACATACATTTATATATGTTTATATATAATGTACATGTATGCATGTCTGTGTGTATGCACACACACATACTGTTTCTGATAATGTATTGATGTATTAATTCAACAGATTGCTTTCTCTATCTTATACCCAAAGTTGGGGTAAATGTCTTATAAATAAAGAGTTTTACTAATATTCAAAAAAAATATGAGACAGCTATATAATTTTGAATCTCAATTATGGTTCCCTTTTTTGATTCCAGTCAATCTAAAAGAAAAAGTAAATTTAACTTCTTGACTTGGAGGACAAAATCACCACACATTAAGTTTTTATTTTCTCTTACAGAGTTCTAATGCAAGTAGTTCCTTATCATGAACTCACCTTGACCTAAAGGCTTTGACCACATTTTAGATCTCAGAACAGGTTAAACAGACACCACACAAAATATTGAGAGAAATTTGGTTTCTTTCTGATATGGCTTTGATATTTTATAATACCCATTGACATGATGACTCAAACTGTCACTACACAGAATAATAGTCACGTTATCTGAGAAATTTCAACTAAACTTATAAGCAGCCTTATGAAGAAAAGAACTGTATTTGGAAGTAGTGTCTTGAATAATCATCCTGGTTGTATCTGTTGCCTCTGGGTTATTCATTTAATCTCATCTTTGGTTTCCTCATCTATAAAAAGAAGATAAGGATGATCCTTGTAAAACATGGTTGTTGTTATGAAGTCCCTGATTAGCTAAAAATGTATGATCTTCTTTGTAAATGAATATAGTAAATGAATACAGAACTCTCTCTCTTAAGCACTAGATCTCTACATCCACCCAGCTGCTCAATAATAAGATAAAAAACCGTTTTTTAATCTGTTTTTTTTAATCACATAAATTATGTGTCAGAAAAAAAAAAACAGGAAAAACAGATTTCCAACATTATGGTAGATTGAGTTGGCATAGAAAAGACTCCTGCCCAAATATGTAGCAATATTTGATGAAATATAACAATTTTTAAATACATAAACAACCTCTATTGGAAGAGATGAAAAAAATCCCAGATGACAGAAAAGAAGTAACCAAATGCCATTTCAACATGGACATTAGTTGATGCTGTGGGAATTTAGACAAGTATTAATCAGGTATGATCCCTAGGGGTTAGGCTGTGTGATTTTAACAAACAACAGGAAGCAGATGAGACTTGGACCAGAGTAAGGTGAGGATTTGAAACCTAGATACTTAAAAAGAGCTGGTATCCAGTAAGAGCTCATCTTTGCTCTAAACTGAGAAAAAGAAAAGCTCCCATCCTATGCTGAGTCTTACATGGTGTGGGGTTCATGTTGACACTACTTTTATGGAATAGGAATTCTAAGATTTTAAGTATAAATGTTGGCCCAATACTAGGAAGACTCTAGGGAGTCCAACAAAAAGCAAAGCTTTGCATTACGGAAAGTTTGAAAACCTAGTACTCATGGGTTCCCCACAGGAAAGAAAAAACAAACAAAAACCAACCGGTTCTGGAAGTTCCTACTGGGAAATGGCTCCAATCATATTCTGTAGCCCTCCACCCAAGAAAACAAAACGTAACTGATAAAACATGATCATGTAAGGAAACAGTTCATCAAAAAGGGAGAGTTAGCAGAAAATATAAACAAAAGAATCTGCAACTTAAGAACTTAAGAGAAAGAAAACTTCAAGAAAAAAAAAACTTTTCTTTAAATGATAACAACAGTGATTAAGGCTTATTTTGAACTATGTGCTGTACTCCGTTCTACTTGTTTTACATGCATTAAGTTCTTTAATTTTATAATTGCATGTACAACTTAAAAATAACTTTAAACAAAAGGCAGATTACCTTTAAGGAATGATATTTAGGCAGAAAGCAATAATAACAATAGTCATAGAGACAGAAAAATACTGGAATATCTTCTTCAAAATGCTGCTGAAAAATAACTTAATTGAAAATTCCATTCCCATATAAATTGTTAATCAAGAATGAAAACAAGGGGGCACCTGGGTGGCTCAGTGGGTTAAGCCTCTGCTTTGGCTCAGGTCATGATCCCAGGGTTTGAGCTCACCCCCCAAGCCCCCCAAACCTCCCCAATCCGCCCCCCCTCCGGCTCTGCTCAGCAGGGAGCCTGCTTCCTCCTCTCTCTGTCTACTTTTGATCTCCATCTGTCAAATAAATAAATAAAATCTTAAAAAAAAAATCAAAACAAGTACATGTCAGACAAAGCCTAAAGACTTAGCCACTTATAGACCCTGTTTGAAATAGCCACCAAAGTCTACCCTTTACTATGGAGAAATTCAAATTCAGAAAGAAAGAACGTGATATGAGAAATATGATAAACATAGTAATTGGCACTGGCAAGTCTGAATAAGCATTGGTTATATAAAGCACAGTAATGATGATGTCTAATTCTGAAGGTATAAGATGAATTAGAACTAAAATACTATATCTCAGCATGGAATATGAAGAGGAGAGTTTAAATGCTGTAAGGTTTCAGTAGTCTTCTGGAGTAAGCCAGAAATATGAATTAAGAAGAAACTTATTAAGTCAAGTATTCACCTAAAGAATAAATATGTAATGTGTAAACTTCCAATCAATAGAGGAGAGGAAAATAAAATAAAAATGGTTATGAACACAACTGGAGAAATCTAATACAAAGCAGGAAAGGAGTAAAAAAGCTAAAAGCATGGTAAAAAGAAAACACAAGTAAGATGTTAAATGTATGTCAAAGTTTATCAGTAATGACAATAAGTATATATGTAATAAAATTATTAAAAGACGGTCTCAGGATGTATTAAAAGTACTAATATCCAATATATGATTCTTAGTACGACATCTGCTGTTTCAGACATATGCTAAACACATAAAGGTTGACAAAAATTGGAAATGAAGAGATGGAAAAATAGTAGCTGACAAATAGTGATAGATGGTATGGTTCCATTACTAAAATAATGGCAAAAATATTGCTTGCGATACTAAAACTGAGCCAACTGAAATAATGGCAAAAATATTATTTGGGAAAAAGAAGCATCTGGAAAAATGATAACATTCACCATGAAGATATTATAATTCTAAATGTAAACACATGGAATAACATTTCAAGATACATATGGCAATATTAGAAAATTACAAAAAAGGTAATGATTAATCCATAATCATAATAAATTTCAATAGACCTATTTAGTAACATACATTGAGCATAAAAATATTAGTGAAAAAACAGAAGATTTAAGGTACATAATTATTAAATTGAACATAGAATTCATCAATTAGAGAATTTCTATTCTCAAGTTCATATAAAATTCCCTTAAAATGTGCTCATCTACTAGAAAGAAAATCTCCAAAAAATCAAATAAAAATGATAAGTTCAATGATTTCTGACCATAAAACATTCTTATAGTCAATAAGAAAACACACCCTAATATTCACATGATTTAAATCAAAAAACATACTTTCAAATATCTTATCAAAATATCTTAAAGGAGAAATCACAATATAAGTTGCATAATGTTAAGAATTTGACAATAAAGACACTAAAAATCAAAATTTATGAGATACCGGGGTGCCTGGGTGGCTCAGTGGGTTAAAGCCTCTGCCTTCAGTTCGGGTCGTGATCCCAGGGTCCTGGGATTGAGCCCCGCATCGGGCTCTCTGCTCAGCAGGGAGCCTGCTTCCCCCCCTCTCTCTGCCTGCCTCTCTGCCGACTTGTGATTTCTGTCTGTCAAATAAATAAATAAATCTTAAAAAAAAATTATGAGATACCTTGGGAAATCAATGGCATTAAAAAGGTAAAAAGATTGAAAATTAATGAGGTAAGAGGTTAATTCAAGAAATTATAAAAAGAACAAAGCAAATGGAAATAAGAGAAAGGTGATAATGAAAATATATAGAGAAATTATTGAGTAGGGAACATAAAATTAATGAAAGCAAAAACTAGATATTTAAACAACAAATAAAATGAGAAAGTTGACAAAGAGCTATGGTTAGAAAGAGAGAAAGAAGAGAGAGAGAGAATATAAATATTTGGAAGGAAAATGGCTATAAAAATAATACTGTAAAATAAACCCCACTTTTCTAGAATGTTCTTCCCACAAATACCTACACCATTTGCTTCTTGACTATATTCATTCTCTACCCAAATGTTCCTCCCAACTGATTGATGTAGGTATTTGGGTAGAAAAAAGTAATTTCATATTATTCTGCTTCAGTATGACTGGATATAAAACTAGTAGATTCTACAAACTCTGAGAATTAATAACTAAAACCTAATAGCTTCTAATTATTAATCAATAAGCTTCTAAATATAAAATCAACATAAAAAATCCATAATTTCCATTCAATATCAGCATCAGTTGGAGAATAAGTTTTAAAGAAATAGTTGTATTCACAATATGAAAAATAATCTGTAAAAAAACAATAATAAATCCCTGTGAAAAGCAAGGTCATGAAGAACATATAAGAATATAAATCTAGCAAACTATTCATGAATGGGTACATTCACTTTTGCTAAAAGATAAATTCTCCCAACTTAATCTGCACATTCAATAATATTCCAATCAAAATTTCATCAGGGTTTTCACTGATTTTGAAAAGCTTAACTAAAAAAAAAAAATTTTATATTAATTATTAGACCAGAAGAGACAAGAGTATTTTGAAGTATATTGGAAGGGAACTTATCCTATCAGATTTTGAAACCCACTATATTTGTTTTATTATGGACTCATTTGACATAGAGTCAATCATGAGAGTAGAACAGAAGTGGATTCACATGTGCAGGGGAACTTGATTGATAACAACTTTTGGAAATCAGTAGGGTAAAGATCAAGTGGTCAATTCATAGCCCTGGGAAAACCAGCTTTATGTTTGGGACAATAATGAACTATTGTTACTTCTAATTGCCAGAATTAGAAAACAACACTTCAGTTGTTTTCACTCCAGGAATTTTTTATCACCCAGTGTCCCTTCAACTTGGATTTTTTTTAATTTTTAATTTTATCATTACTATTTGCCTACACTATATTTCTTTCTGAATACAATGAGATACTTGATCTTTCTATTTATAGTACCTGTTTTATCTGTCCCTTTCTTTTTTTTTTTTTTTTGATAATTTCAAAATGTTTTTATTTATTTATTTATTTTTTTTTTATTTTTTATAAACATATATTTTTATCCCCAGGGGTACAGGTCTGTGAATCACCAGGTTTACACACTTCACAGCACTCACCAAATCACATGCCCTCCCCAATGTCCATAATCCCAACCCCTTCTCCCAAACCCCCTCCCCCCAGCAACCCTCAGTTTGTTTTGTGAGGTTAAGAGTCACTTATGGTTTGTCTCCCTCCCAATCCCTTTCTAACCTCTATTTCTTCCCTGGATATCTCAGTTGATTACTTCAACTATTCTCTTGCCAAAATGCTCAGATTCTTCAAATTCATGTTCTTTTGTGTCATCCGTATAGGAAAATCCTAACTCTTGATTACTTCCACAGTTGACTTTCTCTGATCCAGGCTGCTGAGTGCTACTTGATAAAAATTCTTTGCTATACACCTTGGTGCCACCAAATTCATGGGTTCGAGTCTCAGCACCTAATCACTTTTTATATTCGACTAGTACTTCAGTCACTTCCTTTACAGAACTTTCCAGATCCTCATTATTTTCCTTCCAGTTTTCTTCAAACCCTCTATGATAGTTACTCTCAGCAAATATTTTTGTTTCTTACTTTCACAAAATTTAAGGCAATCTGGCCTAAACCACCATCATCTCTTCTCTCTATGTAGAAACATTTGGATATTTACACACATTCACAATTCCATCCTTCCTGCTTCAAGGGCACAGGTGGCTCTCATCCTGTTTCCACAGTAACCCTCTAACTGTAATGCTTATCTGATCCATCTTTATGGCTTTTGGGGCCTTGCTCCATTCTCCTTTCTCCTCAACCTTCAATAACTTCTTCTGAGTAGTTCATTGACCTTAGTGTGGACAAGCTCATGCCTCAGCCACCAAAATAAGTTCTATGAATGGGTCTTTCCTCTAGCCAATGCTCTAATTTACTCGCTTCTCAACCCATCTCCTTGGAAAGTATAGTGTCACTTACTGCCATTTTCTCATCTCTTGCTTATTCCTCGGCTCTCTACAATTTCTTTAAAAAAGTAAATGAAAACTTCTTAACATCTCCAGGAAACTCCCCAATGATCAGTAGGTGACACATTCTAAGTGTTCATCTTTCTGGACTTTTCTCCTGGATCTGATCTTATGGTTAATTTATTCATTTTTGAAAGTCTCCAATGTTTCCCAGAATTTCAAGAAAATTTATCTCTTGAAATACTCTTTTCATTAAAGGTTTGTGGCCAAGTTTAAGAAAGAAAGAAAAAAAAAAAAACAAACTCCACACGACTGACTTCTTTCTTGGGGTTTCTAATACATTATCATATCAAAATGTAAGAGAGAATATCTTTACTCTTCTGTCATATAAATTGTGCTCAATGCAGTCTTTCCACTGGTATAGCCTTGGAAAGGGAGTAGATGTTAAATGGCTTTTCTGGAACTGTACAGTGATGTAGAGGAAATCCTGGTGAAGTCTGGGGTTAAGTGGAAATTTTACCTCTTCTGACCTCAGATGAATGTTGGAAAAGTGCAGAAATCCAAAGTAAAGGAATTAGTCAATAGGACCTGTGTGTCCTGATCTTTCATCTCCAGGCTAAAGAAGGGTTGTTTGCTACAGAAATGAGTGTCAGCTCTGGGGCTGAAAGGTATTCCTTCACTAGTATTGGTGAAGTGAAGCTTTCACAGAATGATACCGCACAACCAGAGGCAACCCTGTTAAACAAAATAAAGGCAATGTTAGGTGTGTTTGGACAGATGCTAAATGGTTACTTGTCCAGAATGTCAGTGTCCAGAAATGCTCTGGGATTTCACAGGCTTCTAGACATCCCCTGCAGAGGCACAGAAAGTAACATGCTGGTGAGTTTACTACAAACATTCCTGCGATAGAATAAAGTAACTCCAAAGCTATAGATTAGGGTTTAATTAGGTTGTATCCAAAGCTCAAGTGCCAGTGAGGACTAAGGTGGGGCCAAGTTATCTGGGAGGATGACAGTCCCTTAATCAGGCAAAACACAATTCCAACTTAGTCACTGAATGTCAGCTACAAAAGTAATGACCAAATGAGCAAGGAAATAGTCAATACAGGAAAAACATAATTCCAACTTGGTCACTGAATGTCAGCTACAAAAGCAATGACCAAATGAGCAAGGAAATAGTCAATACAGAGTTCAAAAAGACACCTGATTGCCCTATGGATACAAAGCGCCTTTTCTACCACTGTTAGCACCACAAGGACACAGTATTCTCTCTAAGAATTCCAAATGCCATTTTGGGGAAGAGCAGAGGAAGGATGTAAAAGTTTAGAAAACAGCTTCTATGAGTAAGAGACTAACTTAAATTGAAAATTATTACAACTAGCTAATCTTTAAAAATTTAAAGTAGGGTTTGTTGTTGTTTTGTTTTGTTTTGTTTTTAATAAAAAGCAACCCCCTGACTACCCAGAAGAGTGAAGATTAGCGAGAAAGATCAGAATACATAGAACACTGAGAGGTAGTTATGTGTTCATAATTCAACTCCCAACCCTAGAATCATTCTTGAATACCCCTGCTTCTCGAGAGCAGGAACGTTATATTCTGCATCTTTTTTGCCCTAACACCTATCACAGTGCCAAGAGAAGAACAAGGTTGCAGTTTTGCTTTGTTTTGTTTTAACTAACCTTAATTTGTAAGTTAATTTGGCTGACTTTATAAGGTCTCTATAGAGCAGTAGGTTTTTTGTTTTTTGTTTTTTAAGATTTTATTTATTTATTTGTGAGAGAGAGAGAAAGAGAGCACAAGCAGAAAAGCACAAGCAGGGTGAAGCAGACAGATGGAGAAGGAGGGAACCTGATGCAGAACTTGATCCCAGGACTCTGGGATCATGACGTGAGCCAAAGGCAGACGCTTAACTGATTGAGCCACCCAGGCATCCCTAAAATAGTAGTTCTTAGACCTGTTTGTAGACCCTTGCATCCAAGCGTCTTAAAGCTTTTATAGGGATTCCATAAGGACAAAAATATTTTTGTAATAATATGAAGACATTATTTGTTTTATTCAGACTGTTGAATTTCACACTGAATGGTGGGTAAAACTGCCATCCTTGTAGCAGGAATCAGGGCAGTGGCACCAAACTGTACTGTCAGTTGTATTTCACTGCTCTCATTAAATAATAACTAAATATAGAACTCACACTCTTAAAAATTAAAAAAAAAAAAAGAATTCCAGGGGCACTAGGGTGGAACAGTCAGTTAAAGTGTCCAACTTTTGGTTTCAGCTCCAATTGTGATCTCATGGTTGTGAGATCGAGTCCCACATTGGGCTCTGTGCTCAGCAGGGAGTCTGCTTAAGTATTTCTCCCTCTCCTTCTGTCCCTCACCCCCACTCTACCTCTCTAAAATAAATAAATAAATCTTTAAAAATAAAACATAAAAAGAATTCCAGTTTTACTTAAGACTGTTCTTGATGCAGAAATAAAAATTATTAAATTAAATCTCAGCCTTTGAATATACTTTTTAAAATATATTCTGTGTAACAAAAACATGAAGTATGCCAAAACACTTCTGCATAACAACGAAGTGTATTTTTCTTAAGATTTTATTTATTTGTTTGACAGAGAGAGACACAGTGAGAGAGGGAACATAAGCAGGGGGAGTGGGAGAGGAAGAAGCAGGCTTCCCATGGAAGGGATCCCGATGCTGGGCTTGATCCCAGGACCCTGAGATCAGGACCTGAGCTGAAGATAGGTGCTTAATGACTGATCCACCCAAGCACCCCAACAAAATATATTTGTGTCATGAAAAGGATTTACATAATTTTTTAAGTTGCCAGTCGGTTAAAGCCTTTGCCTTCGGCTCAGGTCATGGTCCCAGGGTCCTGGGATAGAGCCCTGCATCGGGCTCTCTGCTCAGCAGGGAGCCTGCTTCCTCCTCTCTCTCTGCCTGCCTCTCTGCCTACTTGTGATCTCTCTCTCTCTCTCTCTGTCAAATAAATAAATAAAATCTTTAAAAAATATATCTTCTTCCCCCACAGAATACCATTTTTATTTGTAGATAATATGCTAATTAAATAATTTACTAAATAAAAATTTCTACTAGCATATCTGAATATAGGATGCTCTTGATGAATAAAAAGCAATTGACTTCCTTTGTTGCTTATTCTAACTCAACTATCTCTTGTTTCTTCCTCTCAGAACCTCACTTTTTTTTTTTTTTAACCTCACTTTTATTCAGGTATAGTAATCCTTTCCATGCAGCTCACATGCCTCAGGAAAAAAATGTCCCTGTCTCTTAGTTCTATGATAATCCTGATTGTTTTAAAAGACCTGTTCCCCCTTCTTTGGAATTAATCATAGAATAGATAAGTGATTTGATTCAAGTTGGTAAGAACCAGAGAAGTTTGATAGAAGTTTTTTGAAAAATGATTCCTAACATTTAAAACAGAGTCATGAAAAGCCCTTCTTCCTCTCATTCTCTGTCTGCATGTGAAGAAGAAAGAATACAGCCTCAGTAACCATTAGCAACCACCTAGTCATCTAGGGTGCTGTGAGTAAAGATACAGGAAGAACCTGTGTTTTTGATAACGCTGTTGACATTTTAGGTCAACCACCCCTGAGAACTTCTCTCCATCTGGAGCTCATATTTGAGCTCCAAATGACTTTCCTTATCAGTTAAACTAATCTGAGTTATATTTTCTGATCTCTGTAGCCAAAAGCATCCGAAGTTCAATAAGATAGCTGTTTTTTATTCTCAAACTTCCCATTAAGTAGAATGCTATAGATTTTTAACCTTCATCTGTTGCTTTCTGGCCAAAGGGAATAATTTGCAGGGCAACTGATGTTCATATTCTTCCATTTGTCTAGAACACCCTCCCCACCCATTTGGCTGATTGATTCAGGCCTCAGGTAAGGTCTTTTAAAACTTTGGCTTTATATTTTTCATAGCAATAAAAATTTATGATGCTGCACTAACAGATGAGCTGTTTAACTACAATTGCTATAGCTTTAACAAATACCTTATCTTTTCAGCACTGTTGAGAACTTTGAGAGTACTATTATACCAAACCAAGTATTACATTGATGACTATCCAAGGATGTTGCTATTTAAAAAAAAAAAGTATACGATCTATGTTTTCTATATAATATTCACTGTGTGATCAGAATATTGTACCAATAGACTAAAATATAAACTAATGGCATAACTTATTTTACACCAGATCCACACAAACTCGCCATTAATCAGAATGATTTTGATTTCAGGTTAGAGAATGTGCTACTAAAAATGACTTAAAATCATTGCATTAATAAGTAGAAGAGGAAAATGGCTGAGCATAAGGAAACCAACAATATATATCACTTTCCATCTCCTGTATGAGATGTAATTTAACCCTTTTTCTTCTGAACAGCTCTACTCCCCCCAAAACCTATCATTTAACTTGGGAAAATCAGAGTTGTTGTTTTTTTTTTTTCAGCATAACAGTATCATTATTTTTTCACCACACCCAGTCCTCCTTGCAATCCATGCCCTCTATAATACCCACCACCTGGTACACCAACCTCCCACCCCCACCCCTTCAAAACCCTCAGGTTGTTTTTTAGAGTCCATAGTCTCTCATGGTTCACCTCCCCTTCCAATTTACCCCAACTCCCTTCTCTCTAACTCCCCATGTCCTCCATGCTATTTGTTATGCTCCACAAATAAGTGAAACCATATGATAATTGACTCTCTCTGCTTGACTTATTTCACTCAGCATAATCCCTTCCAGTCCTGTCCATGTTGCTACAAAAGTTGGGTATTCATCCTTTCTGATGGAGGCATAATACTCCATAGTGTATATGGACCACATCTTCCTTATCCATTCATCCATTGAAGGGCATCTTGGTTCTTTCCACAGTTTGGCGACCGTGGCCATTGCTGCTATAAACATTGGTGTACTTTAATTTACTTCTGAAGGCAAGCAGGTTGTTAGTACAAAGCAGGGGAGGGGAGAGGAGTTGTATGAAAATCAATGTCTGGAGGTGCCCAGGTGGCACAGTGGATTGGGCATCTGCCTTCAGCTCAGGTCATGATTCTGGAGTCCCGACATCAAGCCCTGCGTTGGGCTCCCTATTCAGCAAATAACCTGCTTTCCCCTCGGGCCTTCACCCTGCTTGTGCTCTCTCACTCTCCTCTCAAGTAAATAAATAAAATCTTAAAAAAAAAAAAAAAAGTGTCTCTACAAATCAGTCACCATGACATAATCCAGTGTAGTTGACACTTTGTGATTTAATAAATAATGCATATTTCTTTTAAAAATGACATATTCACTTAAAATTTAGAAACAGTATAATCTCAAAATGTGAGTTCTAATGAAGAGTAGTGCAGTTGTAATCTACATTGATACTAGGTAGATGGACAGATACCCTTTAAAAAAAAAAATCCTTCTGAATCAGCACTGACCCTCAGCCCAGAAGTATAAGTAAGCTGTGGGACATTAGAAGTAATATCTGAACAAACTGAAACACTGAAGAGCAAGATTTAAAAGAAATACAAATTCCTTTATCCAAGTCATTGTCATATCATTTCTTTCTAAATTCACTCTTGGTTCCTAATTAAAATAATCTAACTTTGGTAGTCTCTTCCAAGTGTCATTTAATCCATCATCTTGTCTTATTCATAAATTAATTTATTTAGTCTCTTAACACATTTTTGAACACATATTGCATGTAAAGCATAGCGACAGGTGCTTTAGCAATATAATGTTTAGAATTAGTCCATTTAATTACCTTCCCCATTATCTTATTCCTCAATTCTTCAGGTCCCTTCAGGTTTACAACGGTTCCTCCAGGTATTAAAAATCTTGCCTAGGGGTGCCTGGTTGGCTCAGTTGGTTTAACATCTGCCTTCAGCTCAGGTCATGATCTCAGATCTTCAGCTCAGGTCCTGGAAATGAGCCCCGCTTTGGACTCCTGCTCAGCCCGGAGTCTGCTTCTCACTTCTACCTCTCCATCTACCCTTCAGCCCCTCCACTTTTACTCCCTCTCTCAAGTTAAAAACAAAAAACAAACAAACAAACAAAAACTTAAAAAAAAAAAAATCTTCCCTAAAACTTATCATAGAAAAGGAGGTACTTTTCATCTTAGTTTTTCTTGTTTCATTTTTTTTATGTTACTTACTCCAAATCTGCTCTCAGTTCTAACAATAAGCATGTTCTTTTCTATATTTAGAAGAACATTTTAAAAAAATTAACTTTAATGTCAGCATTACAATCAGAAACAGACTCTCGTCATTTGCTCTGGGTGCTTTCTCCTTCATAGGACTTGCCACAAGAAGAATTAAAGTGCGGGTCTGTTTTTCCTTCTAGCCTGGAATATCCTGGAGGGCACAACTGAAACCTGCTACTCATTATCATATCTTCAGTGCCAGGAACAGTTCTTTAAAAATTGTTAGAACTGAACTGGTTTGTTGTTGTTGTCATCGTCTAAGAATTTATCTATCTATCTATCTATCTATCTATCTATTTATTCATCTATTTATTTTTGTGTGAGAGAGAACACACGCGTGTGCACATAATGGGAGGGGAGGGAGAGAGAAGGAGAACCTCAAGCAGAATCTGCGTTCAGCACGGCCTGCCATCTTATGACCCATGAAATCCTTTCCTGAGTCAAAACCAAGATTCAGTTGCTTAACCAGCTGAGCCACGCAGGTGTCCCAGAACTGAGCTAGTTCTTGTTGAAGGAATAGTGGATGAATTTTAATATTACTCAACATTAAGTTCTCCATTCTCCACTAATCAGTGATTAATGTATATTAACACTATAAATATTCATTAAGCAAAGACTGAGTGAGCATGTGCTACATGCCAGGCAATGGGAAGATAAAACTTGTGATCTCAAGGAGCTCACAGTACAATGAAACTTATTTTATCACATTTAAAAACTTGATTCTGATTTTTAAAACAGGCCACACTGGTGCCTAACAGGACTGATCTCTCATACGTATCACTCTCTGGATGTCATCTTTCTTTGATTATTTTAAATACAGTTTAAACATAATGAAACTGATTTATTTTAAAATCAAAGCTGGGGCACCTGGGTGGCTCAGTTGTTAAGCATCTGTCTTCAGCTCAGGTCATGATCCTAGGGTCCTGGAATTGAGTCCAGCATCGAGCCCAGCACTGAGCTCAGCATTGAGCCCAGCATTGGGCTCCTTGCTCAGTGGGAGGAGGAAAGCCTGCTTCTCCCCCTCCCACTCCCCTGCTTACGTTCTCTCTCCCGCTGTCTCTCTCTGTCAAATATATAAATAAAATCTTTTTAAAATGTAAAAAAAAAAAATTAAAAGTATATAATGCTTTACTGTTAAAAAGTCATTCAGGGAATAGAGAAACTGGAGGAAATGCTTGGAAGAGTAAAAAGCCATGCAAAGTACAATCAGGACCATTTGTGATGTCACGTTCATGGAGCAGAAGTTGATTTAGCAAGCACAAATGAATGAAAAGTATACCTGAACTATCAAAACAATAATCACAATTACATAGATAAGATTTCTTTCTAATCAAATGGTGGAATCCATAAAAATTCTTAAATAATATTTTTAATTTTGAAAGGTAGTATTTTCTATATTATTCTCCAGCTAACTTTCTCATGCCTCAAAATCTTATTCATGGGCTAGCTCTCATAAGAAGTTTTCAGTGATTCTTCTATCTCAATATAATTCTATCTACTACAAAGAATTGTCAGAAAGGGTAGTAAGTAGAGAATGAAATCAAGAGGTCACAGGAGAACAGATATATAGATCATTTAAGATTTATTTACCAAATGTGTTAATCAGTTATTAGTAATTACTTTTTATAATTAATAATGAAATATTTCCATACTTGAGCACTCACAGTACATTTTGATGGTACTTCCTTAATAGTACTTTTAAATTGTCTTTATCATTATTTTCCTCTACCAGTGCTTCTCTTCTTTATTAGATTGTAAGATTAAATCTTATTTATTGGGACCCCTGGGTGGCTCAGTTCATTAACCATCTGATTCTGGGTCAGGTTGTGATCCTTCAGTCCTGGGATTAGCCCTGGCTCCTAGGTTCAAGCCCTGGGTCCTTCTGTCTCCCTACTCAGAAGGAAGTCTGCTTCTCCTTCCCCAGCCCCCCCACCTGTTGCTCCCTATCTCAAATAAATAAACAAAATCTTTAAAAAAATAAATCTTATTTATTATTTTGTACCTTACAATATTACATTGCACAGTGGCTGCTCATAAATATATGAGAATAAATCCAAATGACTGAATTGACTTTCGTTAGTATTTTTATCATAAATAGATGGCCACAAACCTGGCTCCACCTTCACATGAGCCAAAGCAAGATTTGGTGAAATTCGACAAATTGTATTCAGTCATAGTCTGAATACCTGATTGACTCTCTGCAGATGTGCAGTTTTCCAAATTCGGTTTGGGACCATTAATGTACCATCAAAGTTCCGCAGGGGTGTGTGTGTGTGTGTGTGTGTGTGTGTGTGTATCTCCAGTAAGTCAACATGTACAATTCAATGACATCTATGTGCTAAGGCTTATGGGGATAGAATGGTAAATCTGATAAACATCCCTGTCTGCATAACACTTATACTTCAATGGGAAAGGCACTCATTATTTGTAGTTATAGTACTTCTTAGCAAAAGTGATTATTTTTTATTCTAGACTGAATTACCATTGAAATATGTCAGTTAATGATAAATAATAACTATCATTTATGAATCCCTATGTTCCAAGTAGTTGTTAAGCACTTTTTAGGTGTTATTTTATTCACCATTCATAGAACATAGATAATCAGATATCATTTCCATTTTATAGAAGACACTGAGGCACTGACAGATCTTTTTAAAATGCCGAAATATGGGCAATATTTAGTAGAACCAGGATCAAAACCAAGATCTGCCTGACTTTAGTGTCTTGTTTTTAACCTCTTAACCAGAGTACTTCCAACTGGTAACCTCTTCAGTGTATCCTCTGGAATTTTTTTATTTATTAATTAATTTTATATGGCAGGGGAAAGTTTGGGATTTGTCATATTTCAATTTTCCATAATGGCTAGTACTACAAATGTCCTTACAACATCGAAGTTACCAAGATATTGAAAATGACTATGAATGGTCATAGTTTAAGAGGGCAGAAAAAGTATAAGAAAGACCTAGGACAATGCAAAGATAGTCCAAGCATATTAAGTTTTGGTGAGGATACCAAATATAATACCTAGTACTTTAGGTAATACTTTAGTGAGGATAATAAGCTTAGCTGTTGTTTTGAGGCTCTTTTCATATTCCTTTATAAATGTTTTGTGGTTGCTTGGATCAGTTAAATTAAATTAAATTGGAATGTAATTTAAGAGACCATGTCTTAAGTTGATAACATATGCTTCTGAGAACTCCAAAAGAAAAATAAAACAACTCAGTTTGCTTCTCTACCCCATGATGTAGACAAGGACCTGCCAAAGACCTTAAAAGAAATGCTTTGATGTCAGAGTTTAAGAGGCTAATAATGATTTCTGGGATAGACATTTGTCTCATGCACAACAATCATAATTAGTCCCTGATGCCTAGGCTATGAACAAGGCTGGAACATATTCTCATGTTCTCTAGAATATAAATTCTGTTATGCATATTTTCTATAGGTGTACACAAGCATGCTCTCCTAAGGAGCTTTAAGAGTTCTTGAGCTTTGCAAGGCATATAGGAAAGTGCCGCTTGAGTTACTATTTAGCAGTGGGAGATTTTCAATATAAATTGGCAAGGACTTAGAAATCTTCCCTCCTGTTTGAAAAATTTCCTGACCACTCCTGTTAGGAACTCATAAAATACTTCATGTTGATGTATTCTTTCAGAAGTGGCTGTGTCCCCTCATCAATTATTAATTTACATGTTCACAGATAAGTGGATCATGCTCATAGGCTGATTTTGTCTCCTCCTTCCAGAAGTCAGTATGTGGTCATCAGTCCCTTCATTGCTTGCTATGAGAAATCGAAACACAGTCAGCATTTCCTCAGCTCAGCTTCTTTTGTGAAGATTTGATGGAGTCATGTAGCTGAATCATGTTATTTGACTCCCATAATTTCACCATCTGATTTTCTTTCTTCCCCACACTATCTCGTTCCGTGGAATCTCTTCTATAATTCTATTCCAAATAGTGGCCGATATCCTAGCTTCTTCTACCTTCTTCTTTGATTTCCTGTTTATATCAGTTGTCAGCACTGCCAATACCTGCTTTTTTTCACAGAGCAGTGTATCTCATATTAGCTTCTATCCTCAGCTCTTATACCCATGCCCATTCCAGTCCTCAGAAAAATGACAATAATAATAAACTTATTTAGCTATTATGAATCATCAGACCTGGGAAAACAATGAGAATTATAAATATTTTTCAAATATCAAATATATGTATGTGTATACACACACACACACATATGGAGAGAGAGAGAAAGAGAAGGAGGAAAGAGAGACTGAATATACTTTGAAAGATTTCAAAATACTTTTCTATCTTATCCATAATTCCTTGCACTGGGTAAACACTGTATTACATATTATTTAGTTTGCTTAAATAGAATAGACCACCAGGTGAGGTAAATTAGTAAAGGAAAGATATCTTATCTCCAACCCTTCTGGAAAGGGGTGAATTACTGCATTTTATGTACTGAAATGGAGAGAATCCAGTAGTCCCTTTTGTTAGGAGTTTTTCAAACAATATCTGTGTGAACTTACTGGACTTCAAGCTCCTGGAAGTCAGAGTCTTGGTCTATTTCATCTTCACTGTGAAAGGTCATGGGAGTTTAGAGGCAAGAATTGATAGACACATCCATAATGGATGCGGTTTATGAAAGATAAAACTTACATGACTGCTGTGCTGTGTCATGAGGAAAGTAAAACCAAGATGGGAAACAAGAAGAGTAAGGGCACGTGCACATGTTCTGCCCATGTTTAAAAGCTTATCTGTGTTGCACTTGATTTACCTTGCCTGCGAGAGAAGTTATTCAATTTAAGGCAAAACATCTTTAAGCTCTTGTGGTGCCATCATCAGAGAGCAGGTGTCTGGAGGTGGCGTATCCAAGAGCAGCCGGCTGGAGGTGGAGATAATGGACTCCTTCTTGGAAAACAACAAATTTAAAATGCAGTCTACCTTCTAGCTTCAAATTCTCCACATCATAATGGGCAAGGTAACAGATATTTGCATCAGCTGTTTAGATTGTTGAATAATCCTCATCAGTTGAATGGAGTGTTTGACCTTCTTCCTATTCTTTAAGAGAGTCAAATGCCCACAGTAGTCATTGCCCATCAGGGAGACTTGATATTGTGATTTATATTCTCCTTTGCACTTAAAGTGTTTTGCATATAATAGCTATTCAATAAATGGGTTGAATATCATTTTACGTAATTCACTGTACATTCAGTATGAAGTAGAATTTGAAAACAGACCTGAAAGTTTTCATTTTGTAGTCATTTTTATGAAAATCAATTAACAGGATATATTTTTTAAAACAATCATGGAAGTATAAAAAGGAATTTTTTTTGGTTAAATAATTTTGGTACAGATTACAGTTACAAAGATATTTAAACACACATTGTGGGTAATATAAACGATCAAGTTCGATTTTAAATTAAGGAGTTTTTAATGTAACAACTCTGCTACGTGTATAAAATATTGAGTGTTTCCATGGAAGTAAAATAATCTCTTTAAATTTGATGTTAGCATAAGCATAGAAATCTTAAATTACCCAGGTATGTACTTTAGAGAAACAGGAATATTATCTTGACATATTTAAAGGTATACAATACGGAAAGTTTAAATAACAATGGTAAAATCTTCCTGGTCATTTTAGATATGGGTTTAACATTATAAAATTTTGTTGGGCTTTAAGAAGATAGTGTCTGCATAGCGATCCATTATCTATTTATATAATGAAAGTAAACAAAACAAAACATATCTTCACTGGTTTAATACTATAAATAAATTACATTCATAATGATTTTCATATTATCTATTTATTCCAAACCTTCCCAGATTCTTACTTATTTTTTAAATGCCTTATATTGCATAAAGAAACTGTACAGAAACAAATGTTGTTCTTTTTTATTTGAAATAATCAAGTTTAAGATAAAATGCTTGACGGTGAACTGTATTTCATTTTCTTTTCCTATGCAGGAACAAATACACTAAGTAACCCATGCTCAGAGATACTTGTCTATAGCATTTGCAGACAATGAAACCAGGGAAATGCTATTGAGTTTGAAGATCACAGAATGTGAACTGTCAGTGTCGGGCAAGAAGAATAAGGTTATCAAAAACACTTTGGCTACCTCTGTGTAATGTCCAAATTCCTGTCTGAACACTAAAACATTCCTTTCAGTCAACTAAGTGAAGGTTAGTTTATTGATGTGGTTTAAATCCAGGAGGATATCAGACACTCTCAGATCCGTGACCTTTTTCTTGGTAGAGAAATGAGAAGGAACTGGGGGTTGGGATTGTGGGGATATGTAATGAATTGAGAGAACTTCAACACCTTTTCCTTTTACCACTAAAGTCTCATGGGACTTAACTAAAAACTGATTTTTTGTAGGAAAGACTTTGATTTCCATTCTGTTACCTCATTTTTGGTTATTTTCTTGCCACAGGTAGAAGATATGGAACGAGATAGTCTTATCCATTTACAAGTAATAAGGTAAACTGTCTGCATTTCAAATTTCAAAGACATGCTTAACCTCAACCTAATAATTATTGCAGATAAACAAGTGAAGGAATCAAACATGCTTTTTTATTAGATTGGGACGTTTTAAAAGATGGCTAGTACTCAATGTCAGTAGTTGTGTGGAAAAACAAAAATTTTGATACACGACTTATGATAACATAAAATAATTTAACATTTTTTGGAGGGATTTTGGTACTATCAATTTTCACACATTATAGTTTTCAGTAACAATATAATAATCATGACATAATTATTTCCTATATTATTATATGTATATTACTATATAAGATATTTAGTTAATTCACTGCTCTTTATCAAAGAGTCCATCTATTCCAAAAGGAGGTAAATTTTCTTGTTTTTTTTTCTTATGTCTCATATTTGAATTTTTAATTGGTAGATGAACAATATTTTTACTTCGAGTTGTTTGTGTTACTGCTATCAAATAATAACCATGAATGCTATCTAATACTGGGCCTTATAATAATAACAACAATAATAATAATAACTCATTTAGATGAATGTATTCATTATCTGACAGATGATAACTGGTATTGAAATATTTGCCTACACTGACCCTGAAAATATATTAGAAAGATCAAAAAATGATAACCAAACATGTTTTTGTTTGTTTTACTTAAAAGCTACCAATCAGTAAAGTCAGCAGAGCCATTTCTAACAACTTCATGATGGCAAAACTCATTCTCACTGCCACCATTTAAAATAATAGCATGCTCTACAAAAAGGAAATACACAAATGCTATTTCAGCGAGCTTCAACATTTTGACAGTGAAAAATATCACCTCAAAAATTGTGATGTAAACAGATAAATTAGTTCCACTTCCAAACTATGGCAGCCTAAATATCATGGAAATAGTTTTAGAAAAAAAAAATCTAGAAATGCTGGATAAAAGTAACAAACTGCTTTTATTTATTATTTTATGGACAGTGAAATTCCAAAAAGAAGGTTCTTGGAGGCCAAAAAATGAAAGGAAAACAGAAAATCACAGTGATAAGAAGCATCAAATTGAAGAGGGAGGGCTGCCTGGCTGCCTGGCTGGCTCAGTCGCAGAACATGTGACTCTTGATTTGTGGTTGTCAGTTCAAGCCCCATGTTGGATGCAGATAATACAAAACAAAACAAAACAAAATTAAATATGTAATTCCTCTGAAGGAATGACACTGAATATTCTAGAATATGTCTATTAACAGGCAGCTGAATAGAATATTAGACCTTTCACCCAAGAAAGATGGGAGTCAACTGAGACCTCTACTTAAGCATGGGAAACATGAAGACCTACATTTTCGCTAAAAGGCTAATTTAAAATTATCTATCCTTGGTAAATATCCAGGTATAGAAATTACAAGGTACATTATCAGCTTCACCCTTGGCTAGGAGTGGAGAAGAAAGTTTTTCTCTGAGAATTTATAATCATAGGCATGTCTTTTTTATCACTTGGGTAGCCTGGGAAACCCACAGCTAAAAATTGAAGTTATTTGGAAAGCTCACTCTCCAAGGCAGCCAAAAAACACAAATACAGATCCTTTTGGAGGAAAACATCTTCAACCCAGGATTTACATTATTTCCATACAGAACATCCAACTGAAAATGAGCTCAGAATCCAAGGTAATATAACACCATTAGCAAGCATCAGGAGAAAAATAAGTCAGCACCCCAAATTAGATACCTTGAACTTTAGATATTAAAATTATTAGACACAGCATGTAATATAAAAGAGGGAATCAAAAGCGTTAGCGAGAAACATGACATTTTCAGAAAAGATCAGAAAATTTTGATACATAAAATAGAATTTGAAATATAAATATAGTTAATGAGATTGAAAACATTACATTAGATAGTTGGAGAATTAGTCAACTGGAAGATAAAGCACACAAGTTTCCATAAAATGTAGCACAGAGACACAAAAGGAGAAAAATGTTAAAAAGTGGTTAAGAGACTTGGTAGATAAAATAAGGGGACAATACAGTGAATGAGGGAGAGATAATATGTAAAGAGATAAAGGCTTAATTATTTTTCCCCAAAATGAATTTTTAATTCCTAGCAGCATAAAAAGAAATAAAGGAAATAAAATCAGATAAAAATTAGGAAATAAAAAGAATCAAATCATTCCTAAAAACATCAGTACTCACAGACAGGAAATATCTAACAATAACAGCAATGAAAGAAATGAT
The DNA here is from genome assembly GCF_030435805.1 of Mustela lutreola. Taxonomy (NCBI): domain Eukaryota; kingdom Metazoa; phylum Chordata; class Mammalia; order Carnivora; family Mustelidae; genus Mustela; species Mustela lutreola. The sequence continues at coordinate 57,208,951 of NC_081299.1, forward strand.
TGGCTACAAAGAAACGGCAATTAAACTGAGGGCAAATATTTCAACAGCAACAATGAACGCCAAAACCCATGGAACAGTATCTTCAAAATACTGAGAAATAATAACAACTTTGAATTGTATACTAGCTAACTTATTATCGAAGAGTGAGATGTAAAAAAGATTTTCATTTAACATAAAATATTGGAATTTGGGGTTTTCATAGCTATAGATTATAAGATATCAGCTGAAAACTATTGGAGAGAAAAATTCACTGAAATAAAATGTTACCCTGAATCTCAATAAATCTCTACTTGTTTCATGTTCAACAAACACTATTCTTTTCTGGTGATAAAGTAGAGATGTTTTAAAGAAATAAAATTAGAGACACCTGAGCGGCTTAGTCAGTTATGCATCTGCCTTTGGCTCAGATCATCATCCCAGGGACCTGGGACTGAGCCTGGTCATAGGCAAAAGGCTTCCTGTTAAGTGGGGAGACAGCTTCTCCCTCTACCTCTGCTGTTCCTCCTGTCTGTGGTTTCTTGTTCTCTCTGTCAAAAAAATAAAATTAATGTTAAAAGGAAGAAAGAAAGAAAGAAAGAAAGAAAGAAAGAAAGAAAGAAAGAAAGAAAGGAAGGAAGGGAGGGAATCTGGTAATAGGAAGTCAATCTTATTAATCAATAGTATCAAGTCTCTACCTTGAACTTTGATTAAATTCCATGCTAAATATCACCATTCTTAAGCATACCATGTTCCAGGATGATTTATATACCGAAAGACATTTCTTTGGCTTTGAAGTAAGCAAAATAGTGAAATCTAACCAAAAAGTCCTGGGCTCCTGACTACGTAAGATATCTAAACCATCATGCTGCTTTTACTAAAAACAAGTAATTTAATAAACTCATCAAATTGTTTGGCATCATCATTTGACTATTCTCTCAGGCAAATAGACTGACAAGATTGTGCAGAATGAAAAAGGAAAAAACTTGTTATACAAAACTATCAGAGTTATCACAGTTCAGTATAACTTGCCATAATTAAATTAGGATTTAATCCTATTTGTATTTACCTTCATCATTTCCATCTATATTTAAGGGTTATCTTAAATATTGAAAAAATATACTCATAATATTCTTATGGCTATGTCTATTCTCTCATCATTGAATGGAAAGATATTCTTTCCTAGGAATTATTTTTCTGGACCAAAGCAAATTCATGATACTATAGTTGAAGTCCAAGACTTGTGTTAAAGAAGAAAGCAATTATAGATGGACCAATATGACTGCATAATAACAACCATAACAAGGCACTATTCTAGCAGTTATTTGAAAAAGTAAAACTTGGAAGACTTTAATGGTAGCTAATTTTTCAGTTATCCATCTGAAGTTATGACAAAGAACAAAGCAGAAAAAAAGCAATAAATATTATTTTGCCCTAATTTTTTTTTTTTTTTGACAGACAGAGATCATAAGTAGTCAGAGAGTCAGGCAGAGACAGAGGGGGAAGCAGGCTCCACACCGAGCAGAGAGACTAGTGTGGGTCTTGATCCCAGGATGCTGGGATCATGACCTGAGCGGAAGGCAGAGATTTTAACCCACTGAGCCACCCAGGTGCCCCATTGTCCTAACTTCTAAGGAAAGATAATTGGTGTTTCTATACTGATCGATTTAGTATAGAAAAAAATTAATATTAACAATGAACAGATTGTTAGATTAAAGTGTTATGTTATCTAAGGGAAGTTGAGTGTTGCATATGTTCTGGATTGAGTGTTTACGCAATCTTCTGAACTCGAGTTAATTATGCAGTTTGAATTAATATATTTGCAAATCACTGGAAGTTCTTTGGTAGTTTATAGTTGTATTAAAGAAAAAAAAAAACTTTGTGGGGCACGTGGGTGGCTCTGTTGGTTAAACATCTGCCTTCAGCTCAGGTCATGATCCCAGCGTCTTGGGATCCAGTCCCCTACAGTGCTCCCTGCTTAGTGGGGAATCTGCTTCTCTGTCTCCCTTTGCTGCTCCCCTTGGCTATACTCTCTATCTGTCAAATAAATAAATAAATAAAAGCTTTAAAAAGATTTAAAAAAAACTTTGCTAGAAAAAAACATCAATTTCCTACTTGTTATTTTTTTAGAATTCTTTTCTCTTCAAGTTAATAATAATGTACTATATTAAAATTTAAGAACATAGGATACTGCAATTTTAGAATCAGAAAGACCTGTAGGATACTTTAACAACACATATTAATGTTAGAATGAAAACTGTATTGTAAATTTTTTATATAGATATGAACCTACTTAGAGATAGCAAAGTTCTTATGAAGTTTTTACACTATAATTGTTAGTGAACTCATATGCATTACTTTTGAAAAAAGATATTTCATTCCTGTTAGCTTGTCTTTTTACTCATATTTTATCTAAGATAACCTTCCTGTTAGAGTACTGGCATGATAAATTTAGTTGGAACTGCTTGAGAGAGAGAATTGCCAATTTGATATAGTACTAGACAGAGCAAGGTCTTATGCTTTCACAGTCTGTTTTCAAGAGATCTGTGGTGTGAAAAAAATTAAAGAAACTATCATGGATCCACACCATGCTTACAAATCAATAGCCCAAAGAGAAGGGTTGAAGAAAACTCAAAGACATTTTGAAGAACAAGATGAAATGCCATGTTCTTCCTATATAAAAGCATTGAAGGAATTTAGAGCAGTTTCCAGTTGAGACAGTATTAACAAGACAGGGGAAACAAAATGCATAGGCCAAAAATTGACCAATGAGCTGGCATATGACAAAGGAGGCATCAGATTTTTATGAGGAAAAAAAATGGAAACAAACAAAAATTGATCCCTTACCTCACACCATATGCATAATTTCAGAATCTTTGAAGTCTGAAATGTAAAAAATTAAAATTAAAAAAGTTTTAGAATAAATAGAGGAAAATATATTTTTAATGTTGGGATAGCAAAGGTTTTTTTTTCTTTTTAAATAAAAGCAAAGCACATATCATAAAGGAAAGTACTGATAAAGTTGATTATATTAAATTAAAACTTCTTTTCATAAAAACACCATATTAACAGTGAAAACTAAAGATAAAAAATAAGTGACAAAGGATTATAATACAGGACACACACACCTAAGAAAACCCAAATTGAAAAATGAGTGAAATATATATAAACCAAGAAATTCATATCAGAAATGTGAATTATCAATAAACTTATTAAAAGATAATCTCATAAGTAACCAGAGAATTATGCATTTAAGCCATAATGAAATACCATTTCATATTTCTAAGATTGGGCAAGATGAAATGTCTGATAATTCCAAGAACTGCCAAGATATGGTTCAAATGAAATGTAAACTGAAAACAATTTAATATCGAATATATTCTACAACCCAAGAAATCTACTCCCAAGTGGTATATCGACTGGAAAAACTTTTATACTCATACATAAAAAGATACAAACACTTTCACAACAGCATTATTATAAAAGCAAAACTTGTCATCAGAATGTGAAGATGATAAATTCATACAATCTACTATCATGCAACAGTAAAAATTAGTGAACCAGAGTGACACACATGAATATCAATTAGTCTTAGATACATTATGTGTTTTTAAAAATCATAAGCAAGTTGCAGAAGAATACATATTCCATTATATCATTTGTGTAAGGGTTAAATTTCCAAAGCAATGCAAAAATATTGTTGGCAGTAAAGTGCATGAAATTAGTTAAATAATGACATATTAATTAATTAACACACAATTAAAGAATGAGATTACCTCTGTGGGATGAGGGGAGCAGAAATAGAAGAGTGGGAGAGGAAACTTCAATCTTTCCTTCTTAAGGTGTGTAGTGAGTACATTGGTGTTCATTGTATTTTGTATATCTTAAGTGTGCAAATTAAGGTTTAAAAATTAAAAAAAAATCCAGATAAATTAAAAACACAATAAAGAAGCATTCTCTTCAGCTAGACAGGTTGTTAATCTGAGAAATTAGTTTCACAGTAAAGGCCATCTAACAAATTCTAAGAGAAAGAATCTTAATGATTCCTACTTCCTATTCAGAGGTTCTCCAGGCTTTTCAAAGATTGACCACAACAATGCAGCATCCCCTACCCTTCTAGTACCCCACTGATAAAGATCCTGTCCTACCAAACTCTACCAGCAATGAGCTTTTCAGATCTGTATTTCCATACATCAAATTTTAACAATGTTTTTCTATTTCCCCAAGGACCAGTCTCTAACCAGTATCTGAGATATTAACAGTTGGTAAAGCAAAAAGTGCTCTGCTTTCCCTAAGTAAATTTACTTTAATCAGGAATTGCCAGAGAGGAAATATTTAAGACAGGGTGACATTTCAGGCCTCCAAAGAGAAACATTAGGAAGATAGTTAGCATCTGATTGTTTAATATCACCACATGTCTTTTATTTTCAAGTAATTTAGACTTGGGAATAGATGATCATTTCAATAATTGTATTAGTGTGGGTCAAAAGCATTGATGAACAATTTACAAAATTTTATGGAGAGTAATAATGTCTAGCAATCCATAGACGTAATCTGAACAGCTAATCTGTTAAAACTTCCTTGGTCTAACTTTTAAAGTTTTGCTATTTTTAGTGTTAGACCTCTGCTTGAATGACAGCTTGAGGATATTCATTTCTCTTTCTCCAATTTTCAGACAGTCATCTGCATTTCCAGAGGGTTGATGACAGGGCAACTTGGAGTTTAAAGACAGCATCTGCATTTGCATTTCAATAGTTCCATAATTCTATGAAAGCATTGAAATCTCTTCAGTATGCCTCATTGTTTAAATAGTGAAGGTAGCCACATTTTGTTCCAGATTCATGAATCTTAGGGGGAAAAAAAAATGGACCATTGTATCCAAAGCCTATTCTACAGAAAATATTCTACTTCCTTCGTTTCCTTTTTTTTAAATGCTAAAATCATGTTGTTAAAAATCGTAGGCACTACATCACATCTGTACATAGTTTAAATCTTTTATCTATTTGAGTATTTATGACCTGAAATCAAGGTTCTAACATAAAATAAAGGGAAAAGGAGGACATATATTTTGAAATGTATTATAAGAACATCATCAATTTTTAATTTGGAGTTGCAAAAAATATCTCTCCCCATTGGAAAGGCATTTCCTCACAAGTTTGTAGTGAGTTAGGAAAACAGTTCCATTTAACACATGTGAGGTGACTTCATTGATAGGTATGTTGCCTGTTTGTAAGGATCTGCAGTTACTCATAATTAATTATGATTTTAAGTAGAAGACCTTTTCTCAAATATTTTGATACGAGGAAATGAATCCTGGAGTTAAAATAAGAAATTCTGAGTTAAAATACAAGGCAGCTGGGTACCTTTCTGGTTGAACGTTTGTGCCCTTCCTATAAGTGTAGATAACATTATCCACCAGGTAGTTTTAAAAAAGTGAAAATTCTATGTAAACTTATTTAAAAGAACTGAAGTTTATAAAATATTGCTACAATTGTATAATTGTTGTGTGAGGTTAGTTTTTTATATTTTCAATCAGTACCTAAAATTTTTCATCTCACTCCATCGAGCTGAGACACTGAGATGTGATAATATATTTGCAAGGACAAAACTATTGGAAAAAAAGAAAAAACAAAAACAAAAACAGAGCTCCACAGAGGTCAGCTCAAAAATCTATCACTATAACAATTTCTTTTTAATCTCCTTGCCATTTCGGGACAGTCCCCCGCCCCCACCCGTGGTGTTTTATAATACATTGTAAAAACGATAAGACTTTTTAAAATATATTTTCCTTTCCACATGCAAATGATACGAAATAATGCGAAGTTGTCCTTATAAGTTAGCCCATCTTCGTGCCCCAGGTAATGTGGGAAATAATCCTCATTCTTGGCGCTATGCAGATTAAATCTGTAATCTGCAAAATCTCTTCCTAGATAATCCCTAGCAGTCAGAAACGTTTTTGACCTTGAAGATTTTAGCATTGCAAATCTAAGAATATAAGCAAGTGCATTTTCTTTTTAGCAGGCTGTGAGTTTACACCCACCCAGAGTGGCAACTGAATGCCGTGTGGTCTGACTGTATAAGGAAAGGGAGATTCTTTCTCTTCCATAAGGAGGAAACAAACAAACAAATCCTATCGCCTATATTTCACAAAAGAATGATTCCAACACAATAAATCCAGTGTCAAAGAAAGAATTTATCAGATGGGTGTTGAGAATAAAAGAAAAGTCTAAATGTAGTACTAGCTTCATCTATATGTTTAACATATTGCTGCTTATAAGAGTTTGAAGAGAAGTGTGTGAGAATAAAGTGTCTCTGTGTGCCTTTATGTAAAAGAGCATATGAGTGTGTGTGAGTGAGAGTGTGTGTTCACAGCAAGAGGAGTGGCGGTGAAACCATGAAGGGTAGTTGGGAAACCCCTTCTCTTTTTGCGCACTCTCAGGCTAGCATCCGCGGCCCCAGAAGGAGAAGGGAATGTCAGAGCAGGCACAAAGGTCACTGGCTTGACTGATACGAAGTGACCGACCCGCAAGCAGAGACTTTTCTCCTTGGCAGCCAACAACCTGCAGCAGGAAAGGCGGGCGGGGGAGGAAACCCCGAGGAGGCGCTCCCGGCCGCCTCTTTGCTGAGATAGCAGGAGCAGCAGCCTGCGGAGCCACGAGCGCAGCGTCACTGAGCTGGTGCGGGTGCAGGGGCGCTCCGGGAGGCGCAGAGGCCCGGAGCCGCTACAGCCGCGGAGTCGCCCGCGCTGCAGGACGCCGCGCCGCGCCACTCCAGCGCCACGGGCCGGTCCGGCAGCAGGAGGAGCCGGTGGCGGAGCGCTGCCAGGCACGGTGCCTCGAGCACCTGCCTGGAGCATCGTGGGCGACGAAAGGAACCCAGAGAGCTCGGCCTTTTGTCCCGTTCTCTAAAAGCAGCTTGTGACCAAGCCCGGAGGAGGCGAGCATTTCAGTTCTCTGCCGGACTGGGATTTTTCTTCTCACAATTTGGGGGAGCCCAAGTAGAGGTCAGAGAGGCAGGGGAGGATCTCAAAAAGGGGCCGAGGGCTGTGAAAGTGGGCACCCCCTCTTATCGCTGGAAAATCTCCTTGACATTTTTCACACTTTGAAGCAGCTGCAGCTGGTGTCGTCGGAAAAGGGGGTGGGAAAAAAGAGAGGGGGCGGGGAGAGCGGGGAGACACAGCCAAGAGCCACGAGCAGCGTCTCCTCGCCTGCCAAGCCTGGCACCTGTGCGTCGAGCCACTGCACGCAGGAGGACCCCCACTCCGGGCGAACCCTGGGCTTGAAGCCACCGACACCCAGTCCCTGGGCAGCGGGTTCTCGCCGAAGGGACCTGCAGCCACCTACAAAGACCGCCGCCGTCGCCTGCAGACCCTGGAGCGCTTGGCTCTTCAGAGCCGCGGCTGCGCCGGGTCCCCGGGGATTCTCGCCCAGCAGCAGGCAGGGTGTGTTAGAGTTGGGTGCAAGATTCGCCTTTTCTGCTCGTCTTTTCTCCGCCTGGAATTTATTGTCTGTGGAGCCTTTTGGGGGTGGGGAAGGAGCTTCGCCTCCGCCACCGCCGCCGCCGCCGCCGCTGCGGTCGCTAGCGCGGCGCGCAGGGCAGGCGGAGGCAAGGGAGTGAATGCGCTCCTGCCTTCCCGGGCAGCGCTTTGGGCTTCCCCTCGACCGCTTCCCGCCGGAACCTCTCCAGCGGTCCACCTGAAGGGCAGCAGCATCATGGTCTAACGCGGCACCTGCCTGGAATCCCCTTTCTCCTGGTCTTCTTCCACCTACTCCACCCCTCCTCTCTTCCTGCGAGGACCCTCGTGCCCACTCCACTGCGGACCCCCGAACACTTTAAGGAATAAGCGTTGGCAGCTGCACGATTCACTCTCTCCAAAACCTCATGGGCAGTTTCTCCCGGCGATGTGAGTAGCACACTCTTGCTTCGTGTCGGGGAGGGAGGTTGCGGGGGGGGGGGGGTGGTGGTCGCCGTTTGTGGCTTCGGTGACAGTGAGCGCCCGAGGTGTGGGACACAAGCGCCCGCGGGGAGGGGGGCGGGGGTGGGAGGACAAGAGCCTTCAGCTGCTCGCGAGGTGGCCCGCGGAGGCGGCGGGGATGTGGTAGGTTGCGGAGCATTTGGAAATGGGTGCTAGCTGTGTGGGTGCATGGGAGCACCGAGTGGCCTGGGCTGGCGGGAGACCCTAAAGGGTTACATACTGCGAAAAGGAAAGGTAAAGAGCGAGTGCTGGGCGCCGGTACTGGGACCATTGATCTAGCCGAGGTAGTCTTAGCTCCTCTTTATTATCTTGGGTATCTTCAGTGAGCTTTTTCTCAGAGGTATCTGGAGGATGAAGCTCCCATTTGATCGTCTCTCGCTATCTTTCTCTGTTTCACACACACACCGCGCGCGCACACACACACACACACACACACACACACACTTGTGGCAGGTCGCATTTGTTCCTTTATCTTGGACGGTGTAGCATTACTGTTTGATGTCCGTTTGTTTGGAAAATGCAATTAGAAGATCTTTATGCCTTGGGGATTGAAGGGAAAGGGTGGGGTTTGGGGAATGGAGGAGAAGAGGAGTATGACAGATTGGAGGACAGAAAGAAGTGGGGGAGCAATGGAGTGAAAGCTTTTCCAGAGAGTCAGGGAGAACGATACCTCTCTCCCCCTAAACCAGACAACTCCTGCCCACACATCTCCTTTGTGTTGCAAGGCGAAGCTGGTGAACCTGCACTATTCCCAGTCCCAGAGCTGGGCCCCCTTCAGCATCTTGTGATCCTTCTCTTAGACTCATTAAGGATGCAGGACTAGTTTCGGATCCTAAGATGAAAGAGAGAGGGAAGCACATTAACATTACGGTAATCATGGCATCCTGGCTCACGGACAATTAGATTGGTTCCCGAAGGTCTCTAGTCTTACTGTTTGCCGAGTCAGGAATGCGGGTGAGGGGATAAGGGTTGAACAAAATGCCTTTAAAAATAGTGTGACTTCATAACGGCGATGGCTGCAAAACTGCTTCATTATACTACTTCTTGGCCATCAGGGCTGAATAAAGGACCCGCCTCCGCCCTCTCCCTCACTGTCTCCTCCCCACCAAGTCACAAAGCGAGCGGGCTGGGCGAAAGGGCGCAGCGCCAGGCAGAAAAGGGAAGGGGTCACTTTCACAACTCCCGGGAATCGGCTTCAGAATGGAACCATCTGCGACTCCCACGTTCCTTTCGAAGTTCTCCTTCAAAAGGGATTAGAAATGATGCAGGGTGTGTGTGTGGGGGGGGGGGCGGGGGGATGGTCAGGGAGGCATAAAGGTCCTCCACCTGCTCTTTCTGATTACTTTCCCACCACACTTTAAACACATCGAGTTTACCTGCCGTGGTAACTGGGTCAGTACGTAAATATGTGTACCTGTCTACGATGAAATGTGGCGGTCTTGATAAATGAAAAACAATTCGTATGTGATCACATTTTAACCTTGGCAAAATTTCTAAGCACAATAGAGATTTTATAGCGTGGGCGAGAAGAGTGCATTCCAGCGAAAGCAGGACACGTGATCTCTCCGACGGGAGAGAGACAGTATTAGGAACTGGATTTTCTTTGTTCCAGGCTGAGCCTATGTGATGCTCAGCATCCGGTCGCTTAAGTCCTCCAATTAGAGGGAAAAATAATAAAGTTGACCAGGGGCGAGAATATAAGGTAGAAGAGCACAGGTAGACACGTACCTATGAAGGGTTTGAACCTTCTCTGCCGCCCACTTCTCCATTTTTACCGCCCACTTCCCGTCCCACCCCTCGCCCCAGCTAGTCCCCTATTTAAAAGTGAGGCATTCCTTCCGGGAGACGTGGCAGAAAAGTTCTTCAGCCCCGGCACACGTGGGTTCTCCAGCGCCTCAGAACCTGCTGCTATTCGCAACAGATTCTCTACCTCCCCAGCCCGTGTCACGCCTCCATCCAGGCGTCGAGCTGACTTCACCGACTCCAGGAAAATCAGCCCAAGATCTTTTTGCAAAAGACAGTAGACGAGGTCAAATCCCTGCTTCCTGAAAATCATTAATCGCACCTGGGCAAGGATGAGAAAGTAGGGATGTTAGAATGCTTTTATTTTCCCTTGAAAATAAGAGTCCGTAGGGCTAAAGTATATTGAAATGAGTGGGTAGCAGTATTTGCACTTGGACTCCAGGGGAGATGTCTGCAGGCTTGTGAAATAGTCCCGAGGTGTGATTATTTATTAATTTAATGGAAGTAGAACTTGTTCTAGACCCACCATTTAAATAGAGTTACCTGACCTGGAGATTTCTTATTTCCTTTTTCGCTCCGTGTTTTATAAGCCATCTTAATGGGTTGAAGTTTTTAAAATGCGGGCTATTTCTGTACTATACTGCATTGCATCATATAATATGTGGTGGTAGGGAAAGCAGAGTCAATTTCCATGACATATTATGAAGTGAGAGTTCTTTATACATATTTTTTTATACTTCACCGTCCAAGAAAAGATGTGTACTTACCATGGCAACCCTTCTATTCTCCATCACGTGTACCTGCACATATGCAGCTTCAGAATTAGAAACAACTTCTTAAAGAAAGAAACCTGGTCCAGTTACAGTAGCCATGTTTTATTCAGAATTTCAGCACTGCTTTAGGCTGGCATTAAAATTTTCTTAATTAAAATCTTATAATACTTACTTTTGTAGGAAGTATTCCTACAAAAGTGAAGTATTCCTACAAAGTCCTTTTAATTTTTCTGCTTCCTTTATAAAATACAGAACATAGCTTAAAGTTTTTGTGTGTCTAAATTTTTGTTTGCTTTTGGAATTAAAAAAAATTGTGAAGATACACATAAATATACTATGAATTTTTATCATTTATGAACGTCATTAAAAAACTGTCTTACCCATATGAGGGGTATTGCTTAGTTCTCTCTTATTTGCAGTTCATAGTGCATGGTAATATTGATATAAAAACTTGGTCTCTTTAATCATGACTTAAAACCTTTAAAAATTTGAAGATAAGTTACATTTTAACTTGACTGATAACTTGATAATTGATGTATCAAAATTACATCATAGGATGACTATGGTCTTAACAAAAGAATGGATCACACATTCCATGACATTACAACTTCATTCCATATCCAAATTAATAGAATACACAAAGACTAACTATTGGTGAATTACCACTTGAATTATTTCTGGATTCCTCTTACATTTTCTTCTTTCAATAAATTATTTTATAATTTTCAGAAAATTCTTCATTTAAAAAATATATGCTATCCATTGAGTATAACAGCTGTAGCAATCACACCATCAATAAAAGACATTATTTGGAAATTTGTTCTCTCCAGTAACAATGACTGCTTTGTAGAGTACTACCCATATTCTTTTTTGGGCCACTCTAGTCAGTCATGTGAATTTGCTATGTCCCCAGGAAGATCATTAATTCAAATCTGTGACACAGAACAGACCTTTAGTTTGTGCCAAGCCAAATGGCCATTAAGTAGTTCATATTTCCAAGGAAATTACTTGGAGATGACTCTAGGATCTTCTGAGAACCCTGAAGTCTTTTTTTTTTTTTTTTATGTTCCATCTCTTAAAACTAGGGCCACATCACTACTTAATGGAGAGGTTTTAGTACCTCAGGATTTTAAAAAATTGAATTTTAATATTAAAATGACAATTTGACCATATAGTATAACAATTAAATTCTATTCTGAGGACACACAAAAGCAGACAGGGGAGGCAAAGATGGTAGTTTCTGCATGTTTGTTAAAATACTGAATTGTGAACTGTCAAGGAAGACTCAAAAGTGGCACTGTAAATCAACAGTGTTTGGAAGAGAATGACCCCAAATCAATAATAATTTTCCTTTATGTAGTTTTTAGGCATGTTTGGTTAATCAGGTTTGAATCATTACAAATAGTCATATTTTATAGAAACTGCTCTAGTGAGTTATCCTGAAGTAGTGAAAGAGGAGTAAGAAAACCTTAGAAAACTAGTTTTCTTACTTCTAGAATAAACATCGATCTTTGGTAATATAATTAGTCGCTTTTAATGCTATAAAATTGAGGTAGTAATAATCTCTGATTTATAATTCTAGTGCATAGCCAATAAGACGACAAAGTGGTGCATGAGGAATGATTTGGAAATACTTTAGAGGAGTGGGACATAAACTTTTTGATACAAATCAGTTTTTCTATAGTAATGTTTGTGTGGGAGGTGTTGTATATTGTGATGGCATAGTATATTTTTAAGGTGTGCCATTGAAAGTTAAACATATCTATTTCCTATCTTGGAATTAAGTGATTATGCTCAGAAATCCATGAGCTTTTGCGATCAGAAGCCATTCTTTGTCATCTTGCTTCCCTTAACATAGTGCATGAACTATAATCATAATTATAATAGCAGTTACCAATTATTAAACACCTATCATAATTCAGATGCTTTACTTCAAAATAGTCATATAATGCATTATTATCACCATTTGAAAGATTACAGAATTAAGGTTCAGTGACAGAAATGACAAGTCCACATCACACAGCTAGAAAGTAATAGAGCTTTGTATGTAGATTTGGCCTCTATACCTTTTTCTTCATACTATGCTCTCTCCCTCATAAACATAAATCAACACTTGTTAAATGACTGAAATCTATAGATCATAGAGTTATTCCTAGTAAATAAAGAAAATTTAATATTTTGAAAAAGCTTTTCAAAGATATTTACATATTTGGTGATAAAGCACTATATTACTTTTGACCACAATTTAATATGGTACAGAAGATCTGCTGCTTATCTTCCTGATAATTAATTCATGACAGAAACATTTAATAAGCTATTAGAATCTGTCATATAAATGTACATTAAGGAAGTTTTCAATAAAGCAAGTTTTAAGTCAAGAGCTGTCATCTCTACTTTGAAACTGTGATGATATATTTGATATATAATCCCCTGGAGAGGTATGTGCTATTTAAATTATTAACCATAATAGAAAATTATCATTTATTATTCAATGACACATGGAAAAAATATTAAATAAATTTAATAACCCGAAGGATTTCCTGCATATACTCATTTTCATTACATTGTTCACTGCTTGATAAATTACTTAAAATCTATACAAAATTATTATTTTACTTTAATACACATGGAGGCAATTGCAGTTACCACAGATGAAGTATTGGAATTTATGTTAGCATTAACATGATCTGTTTAAATATTTTAACAATAGAGTAAATGCTTACATTGTTAAAAGGAACTCATTTACTTTCTTCTTAAAGATGTGGTTTCTTCAGTTGTGCCAGGGTATTTTTGCCCTATCTGAAGTTCAGTAAGATGGAGAGCATATTTAACATCAGAAGATAGTGATACCATGCCCAAAGTCGTAGCATAACAAATTTGTTAAAGAACAAGGGAATTGTAGAACGTGTGTGTGTGTGTGTGTGTGTGAGTTCAGTTAGAGATAATTGAATTTGTGTTATCCAAGAGGTAAACACGTGAGACATTATAAGTTTCAATTCAATTATGGAAAAGGGGTAGCTGACCTAAAGAGAAAAATACTGGTAGTATAAGTACTATCAGTATCATTGGGAAATTTTCACAGGGCGAGAGGAAATTTTCACAGGTGGTATGGTGAAACACAGTCCTTGCAGAGGAAATGGTGAGAAAAACAGTTGAAAATGAGCTGTTTGGCTTACCTCACCAAGAAAAATTACAATTTTTTAAATACTATTATCATATTGAAAGAGATAAAGATAATTTTGTGTAGTGGCAAAATGTCCTATAGATGTCTGGCTGCATTATCAAATTTTTTGGTAGTAGCAAGGCAAGAAATAAACTTTCCTAAGATAGTGCTTAACTGTTATGAAGACTGTGTTGCACCAAAAAGAAGAGTAGTGGACATAAACCTAAAATGTGTCAGGTGAATTTAAAAAATTAAGGTGACAGTGCAACTAAAATTATTTCAAAGTGAAAATAATTAGATTTCTTGAGTAGTAGCTTCTTGAGTATTCTGCAGTGAATATATTCAACATTGTAGCTCTTTTCACAAATGGGCATTTTACAGAGTCGTGTGGGATGAAGATGCCCCTCAGAATACGTATTCTGAGCACTGATACCATATTGGATATTTACTCTGGTGTTATTCTGAGTCAGTGTAATTCAAGACATGAAAAAATTTTCTTCCTTACTTCAAGTGTGATTAATTTCTTAAGACAATTATAAAAGCTATTGTAATTAAATCAAATACCTATTTAAACTTTGAGTGATTGTTAAATATTAGCAATGTCCTTAGGGTAATACCATATTGAACATTGGCATACCACACACATACACATACAGCTATAATTGCTCCATTTTGCAACACACACAGACACATGCACACACGCAGACACACACACAGAGAACTATAATCTTATTTCATGAGTTCATAACACTTTAGAGATAGCAAGGTCTCTAGTTGGTCCTATTTTACGAAAGAGGAAACTGAGCCCTGCTAAGTTTGTTTTCTTGCTCAAGGGCACATAGCTGTTAGTGAGAGAAATAGAAATAGAACCAGATCTCTTGGCTCCCAACCTCTGCCAGTAAAAAATCACACTCTTGGAACAATTGGAGTCCTTTACATTTGAGAAAAAGGAAATAGGGAAAAGAAGCTTAGCCCAAATAAATCCAGTTAATGAAACCAGCCAATATGATGACCCTGTCCAAAATGCATCTCTTTCTCATGTCATTTTTGGCCTGAATTTTGGGCTATGTGTTTTGGATGATCATCTTATCTTACCATTTTGATTTGACTGTCTAAGCAGTTTAATACTATAAATTTCATGTCTATTAGCTATTTTACTTTTTAAAGATACCTTTATTTAAGAAATATGGAATAAATTTCACTCATATTAAACCATTCTAAATTTGGATGCTATGTCCTTTTTAATGAAAATTAAAGTGTTCTTTTAAATTATTGATCTTTTTAATGTAATACCCACTAAATTAGTGTTGGATAATGAAGAAATTTTTTTTTTTAATTCATTTTACAAAAATGATTTACTCCTAAATTTGCTAATTTCATTAAGGATCAATCACTGAGGTTTCTTACCAAAAAATAAGAATGATTTGAATGGAGGTTAGGACTTTCTATATAATATTGTCTTAGATTTTGATAAGAAAAAATTTTAGTCAAGAAAACAAAATGTAATACAATAGGAATTTGTGAAGCATATTCATTTCTGTGAATATTTTTGCATTACAAAATTACATTTTGAAGTGTCCTTTGAAATAACAAGTTCCCTCTTACTGTTAAATAGCTATTTATATAACTCTTATGGCTTAATTCTCTTTCATGAAACAAATTTGAAATAAATACTTCTCACTTAATTTTTTTCTAATGCTAAAATTCTGAGTCTACTTTATCAAGAAGTTTGCTTACTGGGAAATTTAGGGCAGGATTTTTTTTTTTTTTTTTTAACTTACTGCCAAAACGTATTTGCAAAGATAATAAAACACCTTGGAAATTATGATCTACATCTCTTAAAATATGCCTTTGGTTCATAAGCAATGACATAGAGAAATATTTACAAACTAAAGTATTGATTTAACAAGATATACCTACATACTTCACATCTAAGGACCCTCTTTAAAAGACAGATTAGAACTTTTTAGTGCCGCAATGATGTTTAAAATTGCAGAAAAACCATGATGACTAAATTAGTGCATTACATATCAGCACATTAGCTATGCTTTTCATTTGTAGAATAGTTCTTATTCATGCCAGCTTTCAGTGTACTGTTCTGGGACTCGTGGGTGTGATAGAACGGAACATATTTCTGTATCTGTGAATATAATCCCACACACCATTTTACATGACAAAATCTGAATGTCCTAAAACTTGGTGTTAAAGATAAGACAAGATGTCAACCTTCACCAGTCGAGGATTTGAATTGCCTCCATAATAATACCGTTTTATCTTTCCAAGTATCTAACTTTATTAAAGAGATGTTATTTAGACGTGTATACAAGGAGTATGCTTGTTTGTGTTTGCTTCCTTACTTGCTTACTTAACCTGCTTTCTTGCTTTTTCCACTTCAACATAGCTAAGATTTGCTTGATGCAGACAATAAACAAGCTGCCGAAACTAAAAAACAGTAGACATTAACGTAGGATATGAACAAAGGAGGAGAGGTGCAAAGGTGAGGTGTCTTTGCACTTTGAAACAAGAAGAAACTAGCAGAACTGCAACACACATCCATTTTCTATGTAAAAATCACAAAAAAAACAGTATTTATTAATAGTTAATATAGATTAACAGGATCACATTCTGTACTGGCATAAGGTACATGCTCATTTATGAAAGTATGTTGGAAAAACTAGGGAGATGGTAATTGAGGATCATTTCTCTTGAAGTCTAAAATGTGCTGGTGGTCTAAAAAAGTTAGAACAATCTTTGTATAAGCAATGTTTAATGTCTGTTTTTCCTAAATATAATGGTATATATGTCAAGCTCTTAGTTCCAGGTACACTTTTGGTAGATCCCTGTCTAATCTACAAGGGCACTTGTCTTCTGAGTGGGCCAAGGGCACTTGTTTTCTGTAGCAGTTATAAGGTATATACTTTCTCTAATATTTAAAAATTAACATAAATTCAGCCCTGAAGACATGGTAGAACAGTGACTGCTAACAGAATAACTCTCTGCGATCAGTCTTGAGGATGCCCTTGGCACTCTTTTTGGCTCTGCATGGGGCCAGGACAGCCACAAGCCTCGAGGGTGCATGTCTTCTTTGCATGTGTAAAATTATCCATAATTTTAAGAATGTAATGTGTTCTTAATCTTCTTCCCCTTTTTCCTGATAGAATTTCTTTTTATTTGATCATGTGTGAAAAACAGGAATGCAGAAAAAGACAGTCGAACGTGGATTCGGGGAGTATGGATGAATATTCTGTCTTAAATGTTACCTAATATTTCTCATATTATTGCTTAACAATGGGCATAATAGTGTTATTAGTGGGTATAGAAGATAGAATATTTTATTGGGAGTCAAGAATTACAGTCTGATGCTCACATTATAAAAACCAATATGATAGCTTCTGGTATTTGCACTGAAAAGGAAGATAACAAAAAAACTATGCTGCTACTTGAAGAACTGCTTGAAGCATTTTGTGGTTCCTTCTAGATCTGAATCAAGTGAGAAATTTACCCTTTAGCTGGGTAAAGATCATTGTAAAGTTGATCAGTTCTTTTTAGAGTGCTTGTCTGAATGAGAAATATATAGGATGTTAATGTAGTTTAATGAAACTTTAGAGTTCCTTGATTAAGCTTTCTAAAATGAAAATGGTCCCCTTTTTAAAAATTATATGTTTTGTGGGTAGTTGGTCTTTTCAGGATAATTCAATATGTGAATATGTGTCATTCTTAGCATTGTTAAGTAACTGTTTTCTTGAATGACTATCTCCAAAACCACCACCTATATAGTAGCTTACTTGATTTTTTTTTTTTTTTCATCCCTGGCAAACTAGCTCACAGCATAGTGCAGAAAAAGCGCATGTTGTGCAAATGAATGGTTTCACTTATGCTTCTGAATTTTTCTAAATGACTCTTGTAGCCTTTGGTATTCCCTTCGATTTCTTTTTCTCTTTTCTTTCTAAGACCATCATGGGATTTTTAAAAAAGTTCTTATTTATTTATTTTTCAGAGAGATAGAGCACACAAACGGGGCCAACAGGCAGAGGGAGAAGCAGGCTCCCCACCAAGCAAGGAACCCCACTTGGGGCTTGATCCCAGGACTCTGGGATCAAGACCTGATCCAAAGGAGACACTTAACCAACTGAGCCACCAAGTCACCCAGTATCATAGGATTATACTTCCCAGTTCATCTTTGATGTGAGGCATGGTAAATGTCTTAATTTGGCCAGTGCAATAGGAACAAAAAGTGAGGAGTCTCTTGAATAGAAGAATTTATGGCCTTGTACGCTCTTTGTTTTTTCCTGATATAGCAGTTATAGAGGCATGTGTCATGATGTACCCTCTATCAGCATGGTCCCTGAACAACACCACCAAATAAAGTCATTCCTGCACACATGTATTCAATACGTATTATGAACAAGAAATAAAGTATTGTGTTAAGATTTGGGGATGGAGGTATTGTTAACCTTTCACTCATTTACTGAATGAAATTCTAGGGCAGGTGAAATCCTGATGTCCAATTTATGGGACATTATTCAAACATGCCTTTATTTAGAATTTAATACTAAAATGCATTCTATTTAATGATTGATTAAAATTATAACAATTAGCAAAGTTATTTTTGAAAAACACAAAGGTCAGTCTACTTGAGAAAATTTTAAGGTTTCAAGCACTTTGACTTTCTCAATTTTTAATTTAGTATACACTCATATTTTGGTACCCCGGAAGTCCAAGAACTTTGCTACTATTCTTATACAGTGCAGTAACCCTTCCTCTGATTTGTAAACAGATGAATTTTTTTATATTTGATATATTTTTTCCCATTCTGCAGATGGTTGGAACAATATTTATAATAAAAAAATATCCATTGGAATCTGCAAAATTTTCTCCATTTGATAAATTTTATATGTTTATGTATTAACTAATTCATTCTAGATATTTATTGTGCTCTTATTCTGTGCCAGAACCTGTTCTAGTCAAGGCTGATTACAAATGTGACCCCTGTTTCCATGGCACTAATAGAGTATGCAGACATTAAATAATTATTCTAGGGATATAAGAATTTCAAGTTATGCAAAGAACTAAGAAGGATAAGACCAAGGTCCTGAGAATGAATATAATAAAGTCTGAGCAGGAGAAGTAGCATCTCTCAGGAGCTGTTATTTAAATAAGACCTCAAAGATGATAGAAGTTAGCCAGGCAAAGGGAGGAATCAGGAAAATTTTAGGCCAAGCAAATGGCATATGCAAAGACTGTAAGTCAGGAGGAGATGGTGTGCTGGAGGGCAGAGTGATTGGAAAGAAGCTGGTGAGCCAGCTGTTAGCCAGATGATCTCAGGATTTATTGACCAGGTTAAAAGTGTAAGATTTTTTTTATCATACATCCTATCCAAAGTCATGAAGCATGTTTAAATGGAAGAGTGGTTATGAACTGATTGATATATTTAAGTGATCATTTGGGCAGCTATGTTTACAATGTATTAGAAGGCCAGAGTAGAAGTAGGGCTTTGTAAATTAGGAGATGTTTACAGTAGGCTGGGCAAGACTTTAAGGTGTCTCAAGCTAGGATTATGGTAGTGGAAAGGAAAAAGGTGGCTAGAGCTGAGATGTGCTTTGTACAACCTATTGGATTCGTTGCTGAATTGATATTGGGAGATGGCTAGTAAGTAAAAGTGTAGTATCAAGACCTAGTGTAAGATTTCTGACAGGAACAACTGGATACACACAGGAACAATTTCTTGTCTGGGGAAACTTGGAGAGGGAGCTAATCTATTCAAGTACAACTAGAATATTGACACTAATATAAAGGAAACTGAATAAGAGGCTGACATATTGAGGAAACATGAATCAGTGCATCAATCTATAAAATGAAAAATCCCTATATAAAAATTACTGGAAATGCAGTGAATACTTTTGTGGTGGAAACAATTAAAGCTTCTTTTTTTTTTTTTAAGGTGTTATTTATTTATTTGACAGAGATCACAAGTAGGCAGAGAGGCAGGCAGAGAGGGAGGAAGGGAAGCAGGCTCCCCACTGACCAGAGAGCCCGATGCAGGCTCGATCCCAGGATCCTGGGATCACGACCTGAGCTGAAGGCAGAGGCTTTAACCCACTGAGTGACTCACCTTATATTGCTATCATAGTTTTTCTTCTAATTATTCTTTGGCATGAAAAGAAAACATCAGTGCATATCCTTTCCTTCGGAATTCTAGTTTCTTCCATCTTTCTCCATTATGCTTTAAAGTTTGAAAAGAACCATCTACTCCTGATACTTCTATATTTGGTTTCCTAAAATGAGCAAAATGTTATTACCCATTGGTAGCATTTGTTTAAACAACTCATCTCAAGTACTTTGTAGCACCTTGTAGCTCTGTAACTATCCAGGTATCCGTACTGTGGACTTCTCCGGGCAAGGCCTCATACATTTGCAAGTTATCCTCTGTGTGCTTTCCCTTTCCTAGAGGCCTTTACCTTTATGACTTTCTGGCACAAAGTTTTGTCCGTTAAGACACACTGTAAGTTGCTGCGGAGAATGCATGTATAGGTGATAATCATTCACTCATGTACATATTATGGATACATTCTTTAGGAATGTGTTCAGCTGCAAGTAACCAACACTTAGTGGCTTAATTGAGTGAGATAGTTATTTTACTCCTCCTTCCAGTTAGCATTTGCAGCGGTAACCAACAAGCCAAAACTTTCAGTGGCTTACAACCACAGAGATTTATTTCTCACTTGGAGATGTGTGGGTAGCCACAATCCTGCTTGGCTGTGTTCACCGTCTTCCAACCTCCAGCATCTAACCTGAAGGAGTAGCCCTTATCTGGGATGTGTTGTTCCCCTGGAAGAGGGCAGGAACAGGAGGCCACACCAGCCATCAAGTTCCATGAAATCTTCTTCTCACACAGCATATTTTGTGTTCTTTCACTTCTGTTGGCCACAGCAAGATACACAATCAAGAGTGGCATGGAAAGAGAATAGACGGCTAAACATCCACGCTAGGATTAAGGCTCAGTAATGCTGTTAGGAACTCTGAATCTTTTCCAATTATTGCCTACCTTTGTAGTGTTCTCAGCACTTACACTCTTGAGTTTTCCTACCTTAACATAATTGCTTTCAGGTGGACTGGCACCAAAGATGATAGCGACAATGAGTATCAACTATGAGTTCTCTAGTCTCTTCTTTGGTGGTTTTTGTTTTTTGTGTTTTTTTTTTTTTAAGATTTTATTTATTTGACATGGAGAGAGATCACAAGTAGGCAGAGAGGCAGGCACAGAGAGAGAGAGAGAGAGAGAGGAGGAGGAGGAAACAGGCTCCCCACCAAGCAGAGAGCTCCATGCGGGGCTCAATCCCAGGACTCTGGGATCATGACTTGAGCCGAAGGCAGAGGCTTTAACCCACTGAACCACCCAGGAGCCCTTTTTTTTGGTTTTTGTTGTTTATCCTGGCCAGCATGAAGATCTATTTAATACAGTAGTACTTGCAAATACGTTTTGGGTTTTTAGTCCTTTGATTGAATTGAAATGTATTTTATAAATTTCTGAGATGGATTACTTTTACTCTGTCTTGCTATTTCCCTAGCATGGCTATTTTCCTAGCAGGTGGCCCTTGGGAAAAAAAATAGCATTCATCTTGAAATTTAGATTAATACTAATTTGGTTTTAGCTTGGGGAAACAGAATTTCTTTCAAAGTACTGAAGTTTAGTTATGAAATAAAGTTTTATTTTTTAATGAAAACCTGGAGGATCTGTGGAATGATTTAGATTTTAAGAATGGATATACTTTGGAGTTTATGAGATTACACTCAGTTGATAAAGCTGTAATCTGAAATTCCCTTTAATGTTTAAACCTTATACATATATATTTTTGTTCGTGTCCACTTTACCTAGCACCTTGAATTAATACCATTATTTCATGAACCATCTTTTCACAAAGAAAATTTTTAGTTTTTGTTTTGTTGTATTGACAGGTGGAATCACTTAAATTGAGAGTATTTCTAATTAAAATAAATTCTTCAAAAATAAACAGATTAAATCATTCATGTTGAACTTCCTTGGGTGTTTTTTTTAAGCCACTTGGACTCCTACTTTGGATGGTAACACAATCTCCACTAGATGAGTGCTTTTCAAACACTTTTATAATTGTGGCACTCTTTTAGCAAATGAAATAGCACAAACAACCCCAATGCATAAAAGACAAGTAAGACTGCTGTGCTTGAAAATTATGTTTTATATTCAAGAATTATCATGCCAAAGTATAATTATTTTATAATCTCTCACTTCCTTTTTTAACAGAAGAAAATACTTTACCCCCAATTGAGGAAATTGCAAGAAAATGTAGATATCATTTAATTTCAGCTGCAGATTACGAACAAATTTAGAGTAAAGCAAAGTCATTTGAATTGTTCAATGAGTATAAGTAGGGCTGCGTTGCATTAGCTCTTCATTTTTTTCTTTGATTGTCAAAGGGTGATAATATCCACACAAAAACTCTCAAGAGGGTTTCACTTTATCACACCAATTATCAGTGTATATTTGAGGCTTCAAGACAGAAAGTATTTGGGACTGCCAATTCTGCCTCTTAATGAATATCTTCTGTGCCCAGCTAAATAAGCAAAATTGTAGAGAAAACACAACTCCAGGATAATCTGAAGCAGATGAAAGGACTCATTTTGTTGAATACAGCTCATTAGGATGGTTTTGGTTTTTGTACTTGTTGGACCTTGAGATGACTTCTCTCATCCTAAATATCCTATTGAGGCAGTTTTCACTTTTTGTGAAAGTGGATTCCAGGCTGAGCAGCAAAAAAAAGCTTCAGAGGCAAAGGTAAACAGAATGATTATTTCTTTTCTCTACTATCATATATGCCAAAAATATTTAACAGTTTTTTTGGGGGTCTTCTATTTTAGATACCTTTCAAAATTTAATTTTGCTGGCATCTGTGGTTTAGTGACATGCATAGTTGAATTGCAGGCAGAACAAATATATGGGTTTAAAGTTTCTTATGTTACTTCCTTTCTAGGCAACCTTAGGACAATTATTTTTAACTCTTATATCATAATTCATTAATCCTGAAAATGAATGTAATACTGCTCATTGTAGTTATAGTTGTAGTGATCAAATAATTTATGTAAAAGAAAGTATCTAGCACACCACTGTTATAGTGATATTTTGGACATGTAAGTCACATTTCCTTATCTCCTCCCCATTGACAATAATTTATTGATTTTCCATTTCTTTTGGGATAAAAATAAAAAAGTACTTTTGTTTCTTGTTGAAAAGCTAGAGAGTTAAAGGAAAGTTTTATTACATAAGGATAATTTCATATTGTGGAATATTTTAATCCTTCTTTTTTCTCCAGGGATACATTTACCACTACTTCAGACTAAATGAAATATAAAGTTTTTACAAAGATGATAGTCTATATCTTGTGCATACTATATATATATATATATATATATTTGTAAATAAAGCAACTATTATAAAAATAATTCCCATCACATATGGAAGTATCTATGATACAGACATTCATTTGAACCATAAAGATAAAAAGAGAAGCTTTGAAAGAAGCTGCAGAGGTCAGAAATAAGTTGTGGGCCATCACAGTAATAAACATTTCTTAGAAGTACAATATGTGATAAAGCACTTGCAGCCTGTTAAATGAGGGCCACTGACCTTGTCAAAATGACATAGCCAGCCACCGGGGAATTCAGAAAGAGCTATATGAACTATTACCAGGAAATACATCCCTCTAAAATTTTTAATTAGCAAACTATACCATTGTTTATCTTATATATTTTATGAGATCATGGCTTTGGTTTCTTTATACCGCAAATATGGTTAATGTCAACTAGAGGAAAATCTTTGCTTACAAAAATGATTCTTAAAATGGAAGGACTGTGGATTCTTATATGAATTTGTAGAGAATGGAGGGTGATTGTGGACCTAAATCTACTATTGTTTAGCGGAGGTGCTAAGAGCTGATCTGCCATTCAGCCAGGCTTATTGTCTCCCTTTATATTAGATGATAAACCAAAATTCCAAAATAAATGTAAGTTTTTGTCAGTTTAAAATACTGCCCCACTCAGAAGTTGTTTTATTGTTGTCCTTGTTCTGCCTGCCTGCTTCCTAGTAAGAATTTAGTGTATTATTGTAATTGATCTTTCTGACTTTAGTCTCCCTCACCCATCCATCAAGGTAATCTTTGTGAGCGCCTCCCTTGCAAAATTAATTTTTCTTCTGGGAGAGCTCCAGTAGTTTCCCACTCTTTATAAAAAGTCTTAACATCTTAAGTTGAAGCTCACAAACCTTCAGATTCCACTTACAAGTTTCTCAAACTTATTCTCTGCTCCTTCTTTATACAAATATTGCTCTCTGTTTAAACTGAGCTGAGTTCTCCCAAGAGACCTTGCTTATGTTATCCCAAGGAGACATCTTGAGGCGTGGGTGGGACAAAGGCTGTGCAGTTGTGTTTGGTTCTCCATTCTACTCTACCAGTTACGTTGTGAGCTTTGTAGGTCCACAGCTTTCTCCATTCCCCTCTGATTTTGTTTCCCTCTTTCATATGGGAACAACTACAATAATAACTTCCCTCATGGGAGCGTTTTAAAGTTATATAGTATAAGAGACACAGAGTAACAAGTGAAGAGCCCAGCACTGCTAGTCAAGAATTAATCGATGCTAGTTCTCATACCTCTTACTTTATTGAGTACATGATTTCCCTAAAAGTACCAGTGAGTTGCTCAAGGTCATAGTGAGATGCATATTTTATTGATTATGAAGACAACATGAGAAGAGAGATTTTGTAGATTTTGTGGTTAGGAGCAAGGCTTTCAGCTTCAGCTGGTCTGGAACAAGCTCTAGTGCTGCTTCTCCCCCGCTGTGAGACAATGGACAGTTTAGTCTCTCTGAGACACCATTTCTGATCTGTAAAATATGCAAATATCCTGTTCTGATAGTGGAGTAGGGGAGGATTAGATGACATAATGCATGCCACATACTTAAAATAATTCCAATAAGTCTTGATACATGTTATGTATTTTTCATTGTACTTGACAAACAAGTTTTCTCAGTTTATTAGATGCCAATGTTGTTTTTTTAGTCAAATTATTAGTATAAAAAAGATATTTTTAATGAATGCTATTCTTGGCATTTCAAGTGTTACTTAAAGCTTACATGTATATTACATATTTCTCTAAAATATAGTCCATTGTCCATTGTTAAGCAATAAAATTAAGATCCTAAAAACTTCCATTCATTGTTAAGCATTGGATTTATCATTTTCTGAATTCTGAGAAGCAAAATGTAAAGTGAGTGATTCTAATAATTTCTAACACATTCACGCCCTCTTCACAATTATATCTAAATAATGTAATTTGTAGGAGGTATTATTTTCTTGCCTTTAGTCTGTTGACTTGAAGGAATGCATTGTACATATTTGTATACCTTGATGTCTATTGTCTGGAATGTTTTTAAGTTTGCATGTGTTAAAATATGGTATAATATCCTAGACTACTTTACTAATAGATCATGTCTTCTGTCTTAAATCACTGATCTTTAATTATTGTTTCTATTGCTTCCTCAGTTATCCAAACCTGACATCCCTTACTTCTTTCTTCCCGTACTTCTTCTCTTCCTTATCAACATATACTTTATCTTTCCATTTTATGATTTCTTTTTTTTTTTTTTTTAATTTTTTATTTTTTATAAACATATATTTTTATCCCCAGGGGTACAGGTCTGTGAATCACCAGGTTTACACACTTCACAGCACTCACCAAATCACATACCCTCCCCAATGTCCATAATCCCACCCCCTTCTCCCAAACCCCCTCCCCCCGGCAACCCTCAGTTTGTTTTGTGAGATTAAGAGTCACTTATGGTTTGTCTCCCTCCCAATCCCATCTTGTTTCATTTATTCTTCTTCTACCCACTTAAGCCTCCATGTTGTATCACCACTTCCTCATATCAGGGAGATCATATGATAGTTGTCTTTCTCTGCTTGACTTATTTCGCTAAGCATGATACGCTCTAGTTCCATCCATGTTGTTGCAAATGGCAAGATTTCATTTCTTTTGATGGCTGCATAGTATTCCATTGTGTATATATACCACATCTTCTTGATCCATTCATCTGTTGATGGGCATCTAGGTTCTTTCCATAGTTTGGCTATTGTGGACATTGCTGCTATAAACATTCGGGTGCATGTGCCCCTTTGGATCACTACATTTGTATCTTTAGGGTAAATACCCAATAGTGCAATTGCTGGGTCATAGGGCAGTTCTATTTTCAACATTTTGAGGAACCTCCATGCTGTTTTCCAGAGTGGCTGCACCAGCTTGCATTCCCACCAACAGTGGAGGAGGGTTCCCCTTTCTCCGCATCCTCGCCAGCATCTGTCATTTCCTGACTTGTTGATTTTAGCCATTCTGACTGGTGTGAGGTGATATCTCATTGTGGTTTTGATTTGTATTTCCCTGATGCCGAGTGATATGGAGCACTTTTTCATGTGTCTGTTCGCCATCTGGATGTCTTCTTTGCAGAAATGTCTGTTCATGTCTTCTGCCCATTTCTTGATTGGATTATTTGTTCTTTGGGTGTTGAGTTTGCTAAGTTCTTTATAGATTCTGGACACTAGTCCTTTATCTGATATGTCGTTTGCAAATATCTTCTCCCATTCTTTCAGTTGTCTTTTGATTTTGTTAACTGTTTCCTTTGCTGTGCAAAAGCTTTTGATCTTGATGAAATCCCAGTAGTTCATTTTTGCCCTTGCTTCCCTTGCCTTTGGCGTTGTTCCTAGGAAGATGTTGCTGCGGCAGAGGTCGAAGAGGTTGCTGCCCGTGTTCTCCTCATGGATTTTGATGGATTCCTTTCGTACATTGAGGTCCTTCATCCATTTTGAGTCTATTTTTGTGTGTGGTGTAAGGGAATGGTCCAATTTCATTTTTCTGCATGTGGCTGTCCAATTTTCCCAGCACCATTTATTGAAAAGGCTGTCTTTTTTCCATTGGACATTCTTTCCTGCTTTGTCGAAGATTAGTTGACCATAGATTTGAGGGTCTATTTCTGGGCTCTCTATTCTGTTCCATTGATCTATGTGTCTGTTTTTGTGCCAGTACCATGCTGTCTTGAGGATGACAGCTTTGTAATAGAGCCTGAAGTCCGGAATTGTGATGCCACCAACGTTGGCTTTCTTTTTCAATATCCCTTTGGCTATTCGAGGTCTTTTCTGGTTCCATATAAATTTTAGCATTATTTGTTCCATTTCTTTGAAAAAGATGGATGGTACTTTGATAGGAATTGCATTAAATGTGTAGATTGCTTTAGGTAGCATAGACATTTTCACAATATTTATTCTTCCAATCCAGGAGCATGGAACATTTTTCCATTTCTTGGTGTCTTCCTCAATTTCTTTCCTGAGTACTTTATAGTTTTCTGAGTATAGATTCTGTCTCTAACCCTAACCCTCAAAATCAATAAGAATAGGCCCACACCCCGTCACCTAATAGTAAAATTTACAAGTCTCAATGACAAAGAGAAAATCCTGAAAGCAGCCCGGGAAAAGAAGTCTGTAACATACAATGGTAAAAATATTAGATTGGCAGCTGACTTATCCACAGAGACCTGGCAGGCCAGAAAGAGCTGGCATGATATTTTCAGAGCACTAAACGAGAAAAACATGCAGCCAAGAATACTATATCCAGCTAGGCTATCATTGAAAATAGAAGGAGAGATTAAAAGCTTCCAGAACAAACAACAACTGAAAGAATTTGCAAATACCAAACCAGCTCTACAGGAAATATTGAAAGGGGTCCTCTAAGCAAAGAGAGAGCCTACAAGTGGTAGATCAGAAAGGAACAGAGACCATATACAGTAACAGTCACCTTACAGGCAATACAATGGCACTAAATTCATATCTCTCAATAGTTACCCTGAATGTGAATGGGCTAAATGCCCCTGTCAAAAGACACAGGGTATCAGAATGGATAAAAAAACAAAACCCATCTATATGTTGCCTCCAAGAAACACATTTTAAGCCCGAAGACACCTCCAGATTTAAAGTGAGGGGATGGAAAAGAATTTACCATGCTAATGGACATCAGAAGAAAGCAGGAGTGGCAATCCTTATATCAGATCAATTAGATTTTAAGCCAAAGACTATAATAAGAGATGAGGAAGGACACTATATCATACTCAAAGGGTCTGTCCAACAAGAAGATTTAACAATTTTAAATATCTATGCCCCCAATGTGGGAGCAGCCAACTATATAAACCAATTAATAACAAAATCAAAGAAACACATCAACAATAATACAATAATAGTAGGGGACTTTAACACTCCCCTCACTGAAATGGACAGGTCATCCAAGCAAAAGATCAGCAAGGAAATAAAGGCCTTAAACGACACACTGGACCAGATGGACATCACAGATATATTCAGAATATTTCATCCCAAAGCAACAGAATACACATTCTTCTCTAGTGCACATGGAACATTCTCCAGAATAGATCACATCCTCGGTCCTAAATCAGGACTCAACCAGTATAAAAAGATTGGGATCATTCCCTGCATATTTTCAGACCACAATGCTCTAAAGCTAGAACTCAACCACAAAAGGAAGTTTGGAAAGAACCCAAATACATGGAGACTAAACAGTATCCTTCTAAAGAATGAATGGGTCAACCGGGAAATTAAAGAAGAATTGAAAAAAATCATGGAAACAAATGATAATGAAAATACAACGGTTCAAAATCTGTGGGACACAACAAAGGCAGTCCTGAGAGGAAAATATATAGCGGTACAAGCCTTTCTCAAGAAACAAGAAAGGTCTCAGGTACACAACTTAACCCTACACCTAAAGGAGCTGGAGAAAGAACAAGAAAGAAACCCTAAGCCCAGCAGGAGAAGAGAAATCATAAAGATCAGAGCAGAAATTAATGAAATAGAAACCAAAAAAACAATAGAACAAATCAACGAAACTAGGAGCTGGTTCTTTGAAAGAATTAATAAAATTGATAAACCCCTGGCCCGACTTATCAAAAAGAAAAGAGAAAGGACCCAAATAAATAAAATCATGAATGAAAGAGGAGAGATCACAACTAACACCAAAGAAATACAAACTATTATAAGAACATACTATGAGCAACTCTACGGCAATAAATTTGACAATCTGGAAGAAATGGATGCATTCCTAGAAACATATAAACTACCACAACTGAGCCAGGAAGAAATAGAAAGCCTGAACAGACCCATAACCAGTAAGGAGATTGAAACAGTCATTAAAAATCTCCAAACAAACAAAAGCCCAGGGCCAGACGGCTTCCCGGGGGAATTCTACCAAACATTTAAAGAAGAACTAATTCCTATTCTCCTGAAACTGTTCCAAAAAATAGAAATGGAAGGAAAACTTCCAAACTCATTTTATGAGGCCAGCATCACCTTGATCCCAAAACCAGACAAGGATCCCACCAAAAAAGAGAGCTATAGACCGATATCCTTGATGAACACAGATGCGAAAATACTCAACAAAATACTAGCCAATAGGATTCAACAGTACATTAAAAGGATTATTCACCACGACCAAGTGGGATTTATTCCAGGGCTGCAAGGTTGGTTCAACATTCGCAAATCAGTCAATGTGATACAACACATCAATAAAAGAAAGAACAAGAACCATATGATACTCTCAATAGATGCTGAAAAAGCATTTGACAAAGTACAACATCCCTTCCTGATCAAAACTCTTCAAAGTGTAGGGATAGAGGGCACATACCTCAATATCATCAAAGCCATCTATGAAAAACCCACTGCAAATATCATTCTCAATGGAGAAAAACTGAAAGCTTTTCCGCTAAGGTCAGGAACACGGCAGGGATGTCCATTATCACCACTGCTTTTCAACATCGTACTAGAGGTCCTAGCCTCAGCAATCAGACAACAAAAGGAAATTAAAGGCATCCAAATCGGCAAAGAAGAAGTCAAATTATCACTCTTCGCAGATGATATGATACTATATGTGGAAAACCCAAAAGACTCCACTCCAAAACTGCTAGAACTTATACAGGAATTCAGTAAAGTGTCAGGATATAAAATCAATGCACAGAAATCAGTTGCATTTCTCTACACCAACAGCAAGACAGAAGAAAGAGATATTAAGGAGTCAATCCCATTTACAATTGCATCCAAAACCATAAGATTCCTAGGAATAAACCTAACCAAAGAGACACAGAATCTATACTCCATTTTATGATTTCTAATCCCTAAATAGTTTTCAAGTTCCTTTCCCCTCGTTGGTCCCACTACTGCTCTCCTCTAGTTCAGGGCCTCTTTAGGTCTCCCATGCCCTATTGCAGTGGCCCTTAACTTTCGACTATATTGTTCTTCTTCCATTCCAACCTCGGCGGGGCTCCCTGGCTTTGAGATTTTGTGAAATAACAAGGTCGGCTTAGGAGAGTTCTGGTTAAAAACCATCCCTGACTCCCTGTGCTCAGACTCTTTGACATGGATTGCATATACACTCAGTGACTTCTGCCCTAACTCTTCTCCCAAATGCCTTTCATATTCTGACCATTTTGAGCTACTAGAAGCTGCAAAAAACGTACCGTGCTTTGCCCTAAGCCATGGTATCTGCCAGAAATACTGGGAAACTTCTTCTACCTATTTTTTATATTCTAGTTCCAAATGTCACTTTCTCTGTGAAGGCTTTCTATAACTTTTCTCCTTCTACATTCCAGAGAAAATTAGTGGCTTTTTCCCTGTGTTGTGAAAGTAATTTGCACATATCGCCTATCAGACAGTTGATTCTATTGTATTTTAATTGTTTATGTGTCTTTTGCAGTAGGAAGGGTTATGGTATCAAAGCTAGCACCTTATTTTTTTTTTTTTTTTGTACATTCAGCTCTTAGGACATAGTTCCTATTCAATAAATATTTGGAGAGTATGAACTTGATAAAAAATTGACAACTAACCTGTCTACACATATTACTAATCATTTCAGGCATAATGTGACCAGGTCTATGTTCTAAATTGCCTTTTTCCTCTTGTTATTAGATGCAGATAAAGAATATACTAAACAGTTTTCTACATTGAATATATCAACATTAAGTAAAATAAAACCAGTATAGAATAGTGGAGAAAGTATGAGCTTTATCATTGCAGAACCTGGATTTGGGTTCTAGCTTTACTAAGTTATAACTAGGAATTACTAGTCTGGAACAGGCTGCCTAATTTTTCTAAGTGTTGGTCTTTTCATCTGTGTAAAGAAGAAGATATTAATATCCATCTCACCATTTGGCCATAAGCATCAAATAAGATTAATATATTAAAGTGTTTTAGAAACTATTAAAAACTAGGTGTTTTTAATTTAATATTTTGATGAATTGAAATTTGTAATTACAGTTCACAAACTCTGATGTGCCAAAATATAACTCTTAAAATCTACTCACACCTTATGTCAAAGTATCTCACAGGGTCTCATTTTGTGTTTGTTGAATTTATATTTCCTTGAAAAATTTACCAAGTCAGTTTTTGTCTTAAATAGTATATTCTTCTTTCCTTTTTCTGCCTGCTACTGCTGGAGTGTGTGCATGTGAGTGTGTAAGTGTGTTTGTGTCTTTCTGGTCTCCGCTGAGCTGAGGTTTCCAACCACTGAGTTAACTGCCCTCATTAAGGTTGCCTTTAACATTTCTGTGTCTCCCTCCTGGACTACTAATAGCTCAGGTATCTGCATTTCATGTTCTCTGCATCTCAGCTCTCCATCTCTACAGACATACCCAACGTTTCAGCACTTCATGCTCACCTCAGAGACTTTAAGTTCAGAAACTTTCACAAAGAACTGTGAGGTATGAAGAACTCTATGAGGTGGTCCTTGGCCCCATGTCCATAAAGATCCCTTAGAGTCTTTTGCTCAGAAACCAATTGTAGATTTGGGATGTTTTAAGAAGCTTTTTGGCTTTTAAGGTTATATTTTTAGAAAGAGAAGCACAAGCCCTGAAGAGATGCCATTAAAGCTATTTGGATATTTCTTTCATATCCACCTGAGATTTTAATCCTAATAATGGGATGATCATTAGCCAGCTGTGGTGTGCACACACTGGTTTTGTTCACTTTGAGTCATTCTCCCTTCTTACATGGTAAAATGTCTGTTTCCTTTGGGGTAGGAAATCAAATATTAAGTAGTCAAATACTTGTTTGTATTCTGTGGCTGACAGTTACAACTTTGCCATTTCTCCTAGCTTATCCTTGATACCTAATGTCCAGCTTTTGAAATTCCAAAAAGAACCTTTATCTCAACAAGTATTTGGCTTTCTGACTATTGTGCCAGACAAGGGCTTTAAACACTCTATTTTGAAATTTAAGGGTGAACAATAACTTCTTTGTTTTCAGCTATATTCATCTTCTTCCCCTATAATGAAGGCAAGTGGCTCCAAAGTTTCAAGGGACATAGGAGTTATAAAAAGAAAATGTAGGAAAGATTATTATCCATAAAATATCTCTAATATTATATAGACATAATATTATTAGTCTGTGCAGTTTAGACTTTCTACTGTTTCTTTAAAATAAACTACCAATTATATCCTAAAATTTCCCCCCAAAATAAGGTAACAAATTTGTTTGTTCTATTTGTTCTGTATCCCCAACTAGAGTAGAAATTGAAGACAAAAACTCTACTTAATTTCTTTGTCAACAAGTTGGGGCTAATAATATCTATCTTAATCAAGTTACTCTGAGTATTAAATGTGATAATATACATGGAACACCCAGTTAATTCCTAGCATGTGGTCAGTGTTCAATAAATTTAGTTCTCTAATCTTTCTTTCATCTTGTTTCCTTCCATAGCTCTTAACAGAGCTAACTAGTGATCAGAATTAGCAAAGTTTAATAATATTAACAATGATGTGTCCACTAACAATTATAGCTTTATCAGCCAGCTGTGGTGGACTTTTGCAAACTTTGCAGAAGCTTAAGGAAATATGACATTTTGCACAAAATAAGCCTACTTCACCCCCCCAAATTGTTGGCAACAGTGGGAACTGAAAAGCTTTTTCTAGAAGTCACCACCACGAGAAGCTGTAAACTAATATTAAATTGACTGGAATGTCATGTGAAGAAATGTCTTTGGAGTATTTCGGAAGTAGTGGACATCATGTTCTAGGTTTCTAATTTGATGGTGTGTCCAGTTAATCCTGACAATTCCAGCCATGACCTAGTTGCATCTGCCACAGATGTGCTATTTATCTCTGAGCATATGTATTCTAGACAGCTCATTGGCCTAAGCTTAATATCAAATACGAGCTGCAGATATAAAAAACACAAATATACATGATTTTTATGGAAATTTAATCTTCTTACATTCTATTACTCCTGTAGAGATGTAAAGATGGAGAGAAAATAAATATGAAAACATTTAAAAATATAAGATGCAACAAAATATCATAGATAATCATTTATAATTATTATATTAAGAAGTGGTGTTCAGAAACTATAGGTATTTTGTTTAAATGTAGAAAGCCTTAGTCATACATAAATTGAAGTTTCATTTTCATTTGATGAGGATGATAATGATTAATCGAAATGGAAAATAAACTCTAAAAAATCCCATGAAAACAGCAAGATATAATCTTTGACCTTTGATTCTGGATAGCATACCAGAGGGAAACGCTGTGCTCAGCAGTTATAGGTCTTCCTTTACTTTATTCCTTGCAATTTTCTGAGGATTTCCTCAAAACAGGCAAAAACCAAAAACAGTGATAATCAATGACAAAGAGAAAAAAATTGTAGGGTGTCCAATTAACATGGGAGACCACTTTACATAAGTTTTAGTTCTGTTTGTTCACACCAATATCTCATGTTGGGAACGTTTTATATTGCTGCCACATAGAAAGGTTGGGGGTAAGAACTATTTGGCTGAACAGTGGTTGTCTCATAGATGTCAAGAGGAAAAATCTCTCTACCTGGCAAACATAAATCATACATGCTTTGAAGTAAAACCATATGATCCTCAAATAATCTCCCTATAGAAAAGTATAATAAAAACAGTAGCTTCTATGATGGATTTACTCTATGGACGTTTAAATATCTGATCCTTAGCATTTTGACAACTCCCTCTGATTTCATAACCCAGTATCACAGAGATATTCTTTATTTTTCTATATTATCTGGAAATTCACCAGACATCTGTGATTCAAGATTGATGATCCTAACTACCTATTTCTTCATCCAATGACAAAAAAAAAAAAAAAAAACAAAACCTAGATAAAGCAAGGAGTGGACATTTTTATTTTCATTAAAAAGACATTAGCAAATTTATCCCATCTATTTTTACAGTATCTCTTTAAAGTTAATCTACCATCTTACCTCAGTAATACACAAACTTTCCTCATATCTTTGTGTTATCAGTTCTTCTTTTAGTTTTTTTCCTTTCTTATCCTGTGAACACTTACTTAAAAATACATTGATCTAACCATGTTCCCTGTGTATAAGACACTATGTCAAATGCTGGGGATGGACTTAGTATCTTAAACATCTTACTGTCTAGAGGAATAAAGACAGTTGAGGTTACTTTGTGCCACATGATACAGTAGGGTGGCATAGGTTATCTTGCTTCATAGTCTCTTCTTTCTTCTCCCTCCCTTAAACTCTTCCAGCTTCCCTCCCTCTTCCCTCACACATGCACAATACACACACAAATCAACAAACACACACACACACACACACACACACACACACATCCCAAACCACAAATACCATAGCTCTTCAGTCTTTAAAATGGAGCAGATGTTCCAATTTAATGAAAGTTTTAAATGAAATTAAATCATTATATAAAATCTGCTGATTCAAAAGAACATAAGAACATTACTTGAAAGGGATTAAGAATAAAAATTTAGAGGGATTATATTTTATTTCTAACAAAAGAATAAAAAGGAAAAAGAAGACAGAACAAGTAATATTTTTTCTCAAAAAAAGCTGACTTTTTGCCAACACTTTTTCATTTTCATAACTTTTGAGTTTTAAGTCATTCTACTGTAAGCACTGAATGCTAGCCAAACACCACTGTAAATTTTCTATCTATAGGGCAAAGATTGCCTGATTTGAGTTCAGGACTGAATTTATGGCAGTGAGCATTAGGGAACACTGTAGAAATGTAAGAACTTATATTGGGAATATAAATGTCAGGCATTCTAGACTTAAAAATAGCAGCTAATATAATCAGTAATCCGGCATACTTTAATGACCAACATGTATTTAAGTTTTACAATATCTCTAGGAGAAAGGGAATTTTATCTTCCCAGTTTTACAAATGAAGAAAATGTAGATGTATGATTGGGGAGGATGAGTGATTTTCTCAGGGTCTTATGAGGCAAAGCTATGATCCAAGCCTAGGAATCCTGACATTTAAAAGCTACCTTTTAATGCCTCATAAAGCCTTAGTTTCTTTTTCTAAAATTTTTATGTAATATTTCTAATTAATATCTTGTTTTATTCTATATACTGGTTTTTCAAAGAATCAGGTTTTCAGAGAATTAAGTTTATTTAGGTGTATAGTATGTAGCATGGAAGAAAGGCTGAGTAAATGCAGCATAGAAAATGAGAGTTTTTTAATTTGGATCATTTAGAAATTTGATTCTTGGAATTTTAGTTAATTGAGAAATAAAGAAGCATACTCTAGTATAAGCAAATTGGTGAAAAATAATTAAGTTCATGAAAAACCCACAATAGAATCCAAGTGGTTTTAATAATAATAAGACTATATTTGGACATCTAACACATGCTTTGTATTGTTCTGCTTTTAGAAATAATTCACAGGTATTTAAAAGAATGTTTCTTTTTTATTCTTAAGCAAATAGTAGATATTGAATAACTTCTTTGATTTTTAATTTTTTAAAAATATTTTATTTATCTATTAAAGAGAGAGAGAGCGAGAGCCCACAAGTAGGCAGAGAGACAGGCAGAGGGTGAGGGAAAAGCAGCCTCCCCTCCCCCGGCCCCCTGCCCTCACTGAGCAGAGAGCCTGATGTAGGTGTCTATCCCAGTAGGCCAGGATCCTGACCTGAGCCAAAGGCTTAACTGACTGTGCCACCCCAGGGCTTCTATCCTTTGATTTTTAAAAAAATGTACTGACAATTTAAGATGTCATCAAGAGACTTGGGTGCATAAAATGGAATATAAAAGAGTTTTTTTTCCCCAAACTCTAATATCCACTTATTTTTTTTAAAGATTTTATTTATTTATTTGAGAGAGAGACAATGAGAGAGAGCATGAGAGAGAAGGTCAGAGGAAGAAGCAGACTCCCTGTGGAGCTGGGAGCCTGACGCAGGACTTGATCTCGCTACTGCAGGATTATGAACTGAGCTGAAGGCAGTCACTCAACCAACGGAGCCACCCAATATCCACTATTTTTAATATCCTTTAATATCCACTTATTTTTAATATCCTTTCTTTGTAAAATCAAATTGCAACCTAAGGAAATTGTTAAAACTTATAAAACACAGCGGCTCGCTTCTCTTTTATCCGTCGTCTATTTACTTTTGGGCATGCACATTTTACAATTGAAACCACAGACTGTGTATGACATTTATCTCTTCTTATTTAAACACTATTTGGTCGGCATAGTGTTCGGAGCAGAGCGCTTTGTAAGTCAGATAAAACCCATCTGACCTGAAATCCTTGTTGTGCTATTTTTCATTGGTGGAAGGAGAGACTGGGAGCTTCTTACATCCGGGAACACCACAACTGGCCCTATCCTTTAACGCAATTATCCACAGGCAACATCTCCAGTCTCTTTGCCACTCATTAGCTGGGTGACCTTGGGAAATTTTCTTAAATTCTCTGAGGCCTAATTTTTTTATTTATAAAATGAGGATGACAGTACTTACGGTTGCGAATTATGACAGTTAAATGAGATCATCTATAAAGTACAATAAACTCAGAAAGTAGTAGGAGTTATTACAATCTATAATTGTTATTGTCTGTATGACGTTCTATGAAGTTGATATGCAATATGACTAGTCTCCTGAAG
Organism: Mustela lutreola; assembly: GCF_030435805.1. Classification (NCBI taxonomy): domain Eukaryota; kingdom Metazoa; phylum Chordata; class Mammalia; order Carnivora; family Mustelidae; genus Mustela; species Mustela lutreola. The sequence goes on from NC_081299.1 coordinate 57,245,585, forward strand.
ATCATTCGGGCTATACAGACAATTTCCCTAGTATCAATTACGTCCAAAGTATATCTTTGTATACACAGTTTTTATTCCATTATTGACTAAACTCATTGAAATAGATTATTGGAAGTAAAAGTCTTAATATGATTGATTATGAATAGTTTTATTCCTCTTTATGCATACCATCAAATTATTTTCCAAATGGATTATGCTAATGTCGGGTGCTTACTGTGACCAGTTTTATTTGTCAAGCATTCCAGAATACAAACACTAACAATAAATGCGATTGTACTCTCCTCTTGAAAAGAACCCCTAGGAAGGCCCTATTCTGATGCTAACAATTCTGTTAGGGCTCCTAAAGGTCCTGAAATGCCTTTAGAATTACTCTTGCTACTTGCTTCTCAGAACTTGCTATTGAATTTTCCCTCCCCTTAGCATCCTTTATCTTATTCATTGCTATGTCCTGTCCATACCCTCCTTGCAAATTTTCATGCTCACCACTGTTTTTCTCTTTTTGTTGCCATGCCCTAGTATAGATCCTCATAATTTCTGGCCTGACATATTCTACTAGCATGTTACATGGGCTCTCTGCCACCCATATCTCCTCCTTCCCCCAAGTCATAGTCTCTGGTGCTAACATGTATCTTTCCAAAAACCTAGATCTCGTCAAATCCTGCATTTCCTTTTCATTCATTATGTTGCTTCTCTCCTCAGTGACTTTGCTAAGAGCTTGCCTGGCTAACTCCTACTCAACCTGGAGGAGGTGTTACTTAAACTATCTTAAAAGATGAGAAGGAGTCTTACATCATTCCCTTTTAATATCAACATACATAGAAGATGATGTCACTGAACCTAAAGAGAATTTTATTAAAAATGATCATTGTCATTTTTTTTGGTATTCATCATGTATTAGATACTATATTAAACATTTTACATGGATTTATTCATTCAAACCTCACAACTGCTTCATGAAGTGGGTACTATCATTGTGTCTATTTTTCAAATGAAGAAAGTAAGGTATAAAAAGGTTAAGTAACTTGCCCAAGGTTTACAGCTAGTAATGGATAGGGCTGAGTTTCAAACCTAGGAAATTTGGCTTTTAACCACTACAAGGTAGATAGCTGCCTGGCAACTCATTTCTTTCAGTAATTATGATTGCAGCTGGTAAGTTTACAACATTGTTTTCCTTAACTAGGTTGCCTTGCTCTAATGGTGCAATAGACAAGTGCAAAAGACTAAATGTAGTCATTTCGTAAAGTTCAACCTATTTTGGCTTCACTGCATGTCAGATATGATGAAATTGTGTATCACATTACTCATTCCAACAACAATTAACTCTGCCAGATGGCACTTCAATAATATATGATGGCATATTATGAAATCTATATAGGTATTCCATCATTTGTCTCTTCTGAAATATACTATTTAAGTTCTTAGGGGCTCCTGGGTGGCTCAGTTGGTTAAGCATCTACCTTCACCTCAGGTCATGATCCCAAGACCTTGCGATCTAGCCAAGTCCAGCTCCCTGCTCAGCAGGGAGACTGTTTCTTTTCTTCCCTTGCTCCTGCTTTCTCTCCCCTTCTCTCTCTGATGCATGTGCCATCTCTGTCTAATAAATAAGATCTTTTTGAAAATGTTTTCAGCAAATTTTCTTGAACTTGCTTAGCTTTTCTAATATAACACATATTGTTATTCTAAAAAGGTATTTAGTAATAATATTTAGTAAGTGATTGCTTACCCTTAGGCTACCAAATAGTCTCATATAGAGTAGCTTGTGTTATTTGACAATTGCTTTAATTACCTTTTACTTGATTTTTCTAAGTAAGAATTTATCATCAACTATACACACAGACAATCAATCATACCTGTGGATCTGCATTTGTAGGTGAAGAAGGACTGTCCAGGTACTTTAAAGCAAAAACTTTCTTGTTTTCTGTTCTGAGTCTAATCCTTTTTCATAGTAAGAACATAGTGTTACTGTGATGAGTATAAAAAAAATAAGTAATTTATAGATTATATTGGGAATAAGTATTTCAACATCAATAACTAGTAACTTAATTCATATCCAGATATGCTTTCATAAGCAGAACATGTTGAGTATTTAATTCTGATTTTGGTATACAGACTTGAAGTTTATTACATAATTGCTGAATGACAGGAAAGAATGAATGAGGTAGAGACATGAAGATCATTAAATTTAGGAAAAGCATCTGTAATTTCTATATCAATTGTGGGTTAACTGATCCATTCATATATTTATCCGAAAAATAATTATTGAGTACTTACTGTGTGCCCTGGACATAAACATCAATCAAGATGGCTCCTGCTGTCAGAATGTTAACAGTTTTGAGGGAAAGACATATAAAACCAAAGCAAGCATTATAATTTTAAGGAAAAAGTACATGGTGACATGAGAGAGGAACATAGTCAAGTAACCAAGACTCCAAAAGAGAGAAAATTGTCTGGGAGGAAGTGACATTTACATTTTGGGAAGAGAAGAGGAGGAAGCTGGAGAAACACTCATAGATTAAGAAAAAATTTGTGTATAAAAGTTCAGAGACTACAAAGATTATCTTTGATTTTCTTAGTGATTTGAATCCATTATCCTTTAAATGGTTTGGGTTCCTAGGGCCTGTATAAGGTAGGAAAACTTACTGTCTTTCCCACATTTTCTAGTTTCTGTCCCCTTCTACCATATAGTATAAATAAAATTTCCATTGAATGAGACTGGTCCCACTAGCTAAAATTTAAGTAATAAATCTTCCAGATTTAATTCGAACTCCAGCATCAAGCACAGTGTCTCTAGCACCTAAGAAAATGCCAGATCCATAATAAATGTTCAGTAAATTACTGTATACTGGAAAGAAGTTATCGACTTGAAACCCCAAAGTAGGTGAGTGTGGAGAAGATACTAAGAAGAAATATGTGAAAAGCAATCCACTAGCCTGATTAACTATTTCAGGTGATGTCCATTTGCTTTTTGCTTCAATGTAGACTACTAGCATATTGAATCAAATAATATCATATAAAAACGTGTAGCAATGTGATCACTTTTATATTCCCATTTTTGCAAATAGTTTTGTGACTCTGAACTTACTTTAATCATAATCTTCAAAAACAGGGAGAAAGAAAGCAAGGAATACTTGACAGAAAAAACAATGAGTAGAGAATGTTCTTTGAGGGACTCTTTCCAGCCAGCAAATGGAATTTCATGTTCATTGATATCTATAGCTATCTTGTAAGGTAGATGGGATTACCACCATGCACTAAATATAGAAAATAGAAGCCCAGGGAAGTAAAGCAACCAAGAAGCAATCAAAGAGATTTATCAAGAATTAAGATATGGCAGAGCTCCAACTGAAACCAAGTTTTCTGTTCCTATTATGTGCCTTTCCACCCATATCAAGAAATGTTTAAGACAGTCTCAGGATTCATACATTGTTAGGGTTCTCCAGAGAAAGCAAACAAACAGGATATATGTATGTACATACATACATATATAGATAATTGTATATATATGTATACATATAGATAATTGTATATATATGTATACGTACACACAAGTGTATATATACACACACACACACATTGAAAGAGAAAGGATTGATTTTAAGGAATTACTCACATGAATATTGTGGAGGTTTAGTGAGTCCAAAATCTCATGGCATGGGCCAGCAGTCTAGAGACTCAGAGAAGAGTTTCAATTTGAGCCCAAAGCCAGTTTCTGACAGAATTTCCTCCTGCTTGGAGAGGAGGTCAGTGTTTTTCTATTAAGGTCTTCAACTGATTAGATGAGGTCTGCCCATATTATGGAGGGTAATCTATTTACCCAAAGTCTGCCAATTTAAATGAATGTTAACCTTATCCAAAAAACACTTTCACAGAACCATCCAGAATAATGTTTGACCAAATATCTGGGCATTGTAGCTCAGCCAAGTTCACACATAAAATTAACCATCCCAAATACCGTGGTGTTTTCAGCCAAAATGCACAAAAGGATATTGGATACAACTGGTTAAGTCAAGGATGCCATTATCAAAGTCAATGATCCAATATCCTACAAATTTCACATTCTTCAGTATTCTACTGAACATATTTTTTAGGGGTCTACTGAACATTATTAACTTTGGTTCCACTGAAAAGTGCTTTCTCTTTCTCTCCCTCCCTCTTTCTCTCTCATAGTCCCATATTTCCAACAATTTCAGAATCACCATGGATTTCGTATACTTTGTTCACACACTTTTTTTAACCTGAACTGGCATGACAAATGAAGCATAATAATTGCCACAAATGTGCCTGAAACTTTAGGAAGAGTCTCTATAGTGAAAGTAGAAAAAAAGAAGTCTTGCTCATTTCCTGTATTTAGTTAATGTGAACCTCACAAGTGTGAGGTAGAAATGATTTCAGTTTGCAAAGGAGGAATCAAGGGACCAGAGAGGATTACACAAATAGTTGGAGTGCAGATGTGGTTCATACCAATTCCTTTTTGGCATACATGTCCTGTTAATTTTGTTACCATTGCCAAGAACTGGTACCAAACAAATACCAAGAATGTGTTACAATTACCAAGAATTGTACACACCTGAGGAAGTGCATAGGCAGCTTTCTTGATCATTTATCTTGTTACAGTGCTTCTTTAATCTGTGAGCATATATACAGGCTAAATTTTCACTGAGAGCTTCACTGCATTGCTTTGGACCTTCTATTTTCATGAAATAATTTATGTAAATTATAGCAGAAGACTAGACCGAATATAGAAAGATCTCCAGTCTGCGTCCTAAGCCATGTTATAAGTTATTCCTCATTTTTTAAAAATTTAGTACAGTAAAACTATGATAAGACTTTTGATTATATAAGCTTCAGAAAATAATATTTCATTCATTGAGTCACATATGATAAACTGAAGCAACAAGCTACAAATGAAAAGTAATGATAGTTGGAGCCTAGGGTTTTTTAGTCTTGGTTCTTCCATTTACATGATTTTGGGATGGCAGCACACATGACTGTTTATATACTTGACATCCAGTCCCTTTTTTTTCCCCTTGTTGGAAGAGCCCTGATTTTATTTGAGTATTTTATTTGGGTATCTGCCCTCCCACACAAATCTTAGGAGAGATGTAGCCATTTCCAGCTCCAGGGTCAGTCATGATTGGTCTAGCCCAATTATGTGGCCATTTCAATCTCATTATCAGTGATTATTATCAGTGGCCCAGTTGTGGACTATAAGACATTGAAAGGAGGTCTGCAAAAAATAAAAATAAAAAAATAACTCACTCCTAAGAAGATACACAAAAGAAAAACTGCCCCTTTTATTCTTATGCATATTTTCCTATTTAGATATTATATCTGAAATTGATGCATCCATATCTAACCAGAAAATGAGCCAGTCTTATAATTAATTTGATTTAGGAGTCGACAGATTAGGGAGATAGAAGATTTCCAGTTCTTTGGTGACACTTCCAAGACATTGCTCAGACCAGGTCTAGTAGATTTACCTTATATGTCAGCTTAAAACAGTATTCTTTATTGTTTGAGCCAAAGAAGCCAAGTTTTCTATCACTTTCAGCCAAATACATTCTAAAAGATACAATTGACTTTAATGAAGAAGAAACAACCACTTCTTTGGAGTGATTATATGAGACTTGTATCATTTTTATTTCTCTCTCTCTTTTGTTGTTGTTTATCCAGATATATTAGGAAAATTAAAATTTAGCAAAAAATAATGAAATAAAATAAAACAAAATATTACTCCAAATTGAAAAAATAATTCCCCCGTAATTCCAGCACCAAAGCTCATATGGGCAAGACATTTAACCTCTCTAGGGTTCAATTTCTTTAGCTGTCAAAGGAAACGATAATAAATCTACTATGTAAGGATTTAATATAATAATGGATATAAAGCACTTAATATAATGCTGGACATCTTATGCTCTAAGCTCATTTTATGCATCCTAAGCTTTACATAAAGGCTAATTCTCAATAAATGTTTATTGGCTGCCTGTACTCCTAATTTCTACTGTACTTTTTGTTTCAAATTTTTTTCTTATAAAGCTTAGTTATCTTTCATTTCCTATAGAAAGCAAAGTAACTGGGACGCCTGGGTGGCTCAGTTGGTTAAGCAGCTGCCTTCAGCTCAGGTCATGATCCCAGCGTCCTGGGATCGAGTCCCACATCGGGCTCCTTGCTCCGCAGGGAGCCTGCTTCTCCCTCTGACTCTGCCTTCCACTCTGTCTGCCTATGCTCGCTCTCGCTCTCTCTCTGACAAATAAATAAATAAAATCTTTAAAAAAAAAAAAAAAAAGAAAGCCAAGTAACTATATACAGACTTTAGCATGTATCTGACTGTAACTTTATACAATCCTTAGAAGCTCAAAAAAGTTACAGATTTGTTTCAAATTGTGAAAAAGTGGCAGAACCCAAGACCTCTAACTCTGTTATTTGTGCTCTTCATACTGTATAACAGAGTTCCCAGAAGTAACAGGATTGAAGAAGGGAACTGACTGCTAAAGGGAGGCAAAGTATATGACAAAATGAAAACTAGAAATGTGATCATGGAGGAACAGATAGATGATCACCTCAAAGTGATTGCAAGAACCAGGTTTAGAACTGCAAGAAAAAACACACACAAACTCTCCTTAAGGAATCACGGAGTTAGAGAAAAGTCACATATATGATGTTTAGAAAAGATGGTGTTTAGTGTATTCTGTTAACTAAAAAAGTAACATATAAATATGATATTTTTCTAAATGCTGTTTAGTATTTTCCAGTTAAATATACTAGTAACGAGGGGAGCCTGGGTGGCTCAATGGGTCAAAGCCTCTGCCTTCGGCTCAGGTCATGGTCCCGGGGTCCTGGGATTGAGCCCATGAGGCTCTCTGCTCAGTGGGGAGCCTGTTTCCCTTCCTTTCTCTCTGCCTGCCTCTCCGCCTACTTGTGATCTCTGTCAAATAAATAAATTAAAAATCTTTAAAAATAAACATGCATATAGTAGTAATGAATCACTGTGAGCTCCATTGAAATGCTGCCATGTAGATAAATTTGTTGAATTATGTTCAGAGTCTATGAAATGGGATCACCAAGTAATAGAAAACTAAACCCATAGATTTTATATTTGTCTAGAGAAATAAATTGATACTGTAGTATAGAGGACAATATATTGAACAAAGTATAAATTCTCAGTTTATTTCATTTAATGATTTTTGTGACCATGAGCCAATGTATGCCTTAGTTTCCCACATAAGGAGAGGTCTTTGGAATGGGGGATTTATTGAGTAGGCTTCTTGCTCTAGCATGTCATAAATATAATTTTTTAAAAAATTCTTTTGTTTTGTGATATTAAGAGTCACTTATGATTTGTCTCCCTCCCAATCCCATCTTGTTAATAAAAAAATAAAAATTAAAAATAAAAAAAAATAAAAAATAAATAAAAAAAATTTTTTTAACAGTAAGTATATTAAGCTCTAAAGAAAAAGTGCAAAGATATTACAGAGGGCTCCCTTATATCCCCTTGGCCACTTTTCCTTTCCTTATAGAATGGTACATGTCTTACCATTAGTTAATCAATATCGATATATTATTATTAATTAAATCCCATACTTTATTCTTATTTCCTTAGTTTTTACCTCATGTTTTTTTCTCTTCCAGAGTATCATTCTTGATACCACAATGTATTCAATTATCATATCTCCCTAAGTTACTGTTGGCTGTGACATTTTTTTCAGATTTTCCTTACTTTTGATGATCTTGACAGTTTTGAGGTACACTGGTCAGGTATTTTCTAGAAATCTCTCCATTGAGACTTGTGGGTTTTTTTGTTTGTTTGTTTGTTTGTTTTATGATTGGCCTAGATCTATAGGATTTTGGGAGGAAGAATACAGTTATAAGTATCAGTATGAGCTCATGTCTCTTTCTTTTAAACTTTGGGTTATAATACATTTTTATTTATTTATTTATTTATTTTATTTGTTTTATTTATTTTATTGTTCACATTATTTATTTACTTATTTATTTTATTGCTCACATTGTTTATTTATTTATTTATTTTATTGTTCACATTGTTTCAGCTTTAACCATTAGGTACTCTCATTGGACTCCTAGGTTCCTTTGAAATGCGTTTAAACACTTGACTTTGTATCCCTACCAGATGCTCCAGGCTTATCTTTTATATTTTCTGTCCCAGTCATAGAAACAGCAGTTTTTCTAAGGAGCTCTGGTACATTTTGTAAAGAATGGTATCAGAAGAGCACCTGGGTGGCTCAGCAGGTTAAACGTACCTGCATTCAGCTCAGGTCATTATCTCAGGGTTCTGGGATCAAGCCCTGAGTCAGAGTCATGGGTCTCCCTGCTCAGCAGGGAGTCTGCTTCTCCCTCTCCCACTGCCTCTGCCCTCCCCCCCATGCTTGTGTTTTTTCTCTCTCAAATAATAAATAAAATCTACAAAAAAAAAAAAAAAAGAATAAGAAAAAGAATGGATCAGCAAAATCAGAGCACTAGTTGCGGTGTTGTTACTGGGGTATTACTGCCTCTGGGCCCTCTCAGCTGACAGAGCAAGGAAATGTATGCATAATACTAACATATATATACCACTTGTATGTATGTATGTGTGTATGTATATATATCTCCACGCACACACACACACACACATATATATATAACCTCCAGAAATATATCTGTGTGTTACTATCTGTATCTATAATAAGTTAAACGTGAATTCTTGCTATCTCCCAACTCTAACCTATTACCACATAGATCATTCTAACCTCCTCCTCTTGTTTTTCTGAGATCTCCCATTGCAATAGTAAGAAAATTGATTTCCACTATTCACTATCCATTTACTTAATGGTTCAGTCGCACTATAGATACACATATGCATATAGACATAGTGGCTTCAGAACTGCTAAAGCGTTGTTGGTCCAATGTATTACTTTTACAACATTAGAAGAGGATGCTGGTTTTTTTTTTTTTTTTTTTTTTTTTTTTTTTTTTTTTTTTGTTGTTGTTTATAAACATATATTTTTTATATACATATATTTTTATCCCCAGGTCTGTGAATCACCAGGTTTACACACTTCACAGCACTCACCAAATCACATACCCTCCCCAATGTCCATAATCCCACCCCCTTCTCCCCAACCCCCTCCCCCCGGCAACCCTCAGTTTGTTTTGTGAGATTAAGAGTCACTTATGGTTTGTCTCCCTCCCAATCCCATCTTGTTTCATTTATTCTTCTACCCACTTAAGCCTCCATGTTGCATCACCACTTCCTCATATCAGGGAGATCATATGATAGTTGTCTTTCTCTGCTTGACTTATTTCGCCTGGTTTTAACAGCTAGATTCAGTTTTGTAAGGTTACTTCCACTAGTTCCACTAGTTCACACTCCTAGTTTCTTTGCAGTTTTATGATCAGAAACATGACCTAATTAAGAAAACACTGAAGTGTACAACCTCAATAATATGTAAAACATGCTCATATACATTTAAGTTTGTTTCAAAGAGAATCTTAAGGAGTTAGATAGGCAAGTTTTCTCAGCTTTACTTCACAAATAAAGAAACTGAGATTTAGTTAACTCCATGTTTATGTTACCTTAAAACTTTAAAATGCCAAAGCCAGAAACAAAACCCAGATCTTCTGTCTCCTGGTTCAGTTAAAATTTTGACAATATCTTCTTGTCATCTCCAAATGGATTCATTCTAATACATACAATTTTTTTTTACATTTTCATAATTAATTGATGGTACTAGATGACATATGCAAGTATGCCTTGCTGGCTCAGTCTGTAGAGCATGTGACTCTTGATCTTGAGGTTGTAAGTTCGAGCCCCAGCTTGGTGTAGAGATTACTTAAAATAATAAAATCATGGGGCACCTGGGTGGCTCAGTGGGTTAAAGCCTCTGCTTTCGGCTCAGGTCATGATCCCAGGGTCCTGGGATTGAGTCCCACATCGGGCTCTCTGCTCAGCAGGGAGCCTGCTTCCTCCTCTCTCTCTGTCTGCCTCTCTGCCTACTTGTGATCTCTGTCTGTCAAATAAATAAATAAATCTTTAAAAAAAATAATAAAATCTTAAAAAAAAATCTTGCTTATAAAAAAATTTTAAAAAATAAATGACATAGGCAGTATTCCTAGTCAACAGTCTAAGACTGATCATAATGCTTAATAATTAGAATATTATAAACAAAGATACAAGAGTAAATATACTCTGAAATAAACCATGATTCTTACAAATGTTATATACCTAGATGTTATGATATATATTTTGACTTTCAAAAAGACTTAAAATGGAAAATTTCAAATAAGAAGGATTTTGGTAAAGTAAATTTAAATTGACTTAAAAATTATTGATATTCATTATCATTTTTACACCATAAACATATCCCATGTATTATATTAGTTTCCTAGCACTACCATAAACAGGTTACCACACACTGGGTGGCTTAAAACAACAGAATTTATTTCCTCATAGTTGGAGACAATAAAGTCTGAAATCAAGGTGTTAGCAGGATTGGCTCCTTCTTGGAGGCAAAGAAGAAAAATCAGACACTCAGGCAGCCTTTAGCAATCTTTGGTTTATACAATGTATCACTCCAGTATCTAATTCCATCTTCACATGGCTTTTTTCATTGTCTCTTTTCTCTTTTTCTGTCTCTGTTCTATGGACGCTCATGGTTGGTTGCAAAGCCTACCCACATTTTGCATCATGTTGAAAGCCAAAGACCCTATTATCACACAAGGTCACATTCACGATTATCAATGTTTAGACATATCTTTTTGAAGCTATTATCACACAAGGTCACATTCACGATTATCAATGTTTAGACATATCTTTTTGAAGCTAGTATTCAGTCTACTATAAGTATCTGGCTGAGATAGTAGAATTCAGATGACTTAGAATAACATCAGTAAACTTTGTAAGTTATGCGAACCTGGTGAAATTTGGTAATGCTGATGACGGATATGATAAATGAAAGAGCTCCCTTGCTTGTTAGGGAAATAGCTTACCTATGTTGAAAATAATTTGATATGTAGTAATAATTATATTTTATAACTTTTCATTTCATAAAAATGTATCTCCTACATTTACTGTAACTCATATTAATTATATTTCATTGTTGAAACCCCAATCTACCAGATAGTCTTTACACATTGTAACTTCTGCTAGACTAATATCTTAACCCAAAAGACTAATGGAAGCAAGTTAAAAGTGAAAATAAGTTAAAATTAAGCAAAAAAAATAAGCAGAAATTTTTGTATCCTGTGTTGCTTTTTAGATCCTAGGGGCTAGATGTTTGTTATAAGAGCTCTAATTTTTTATGTTTATATTATATCTCTTTAATAATATTCAACTCTCTGATTTGTTTTTAAATTTAAATATGTTTTTAAATTTAAATTTATTGTATATGCTCTAGAATATCAGATTGTAGATGATAAGTTAGGAAATATAGTAACCACTCTCCTTTGTAGTTGCTTTGCTTATGCCTTGTCTTATTCTCCAAAATTTGGTTACAAAATAAATGCATTATTTTTCCAACATATTAGTAGTGTAAAAAATTCATTTTATAGCAGCCTTGTAATTTTTTTAACTGTATCAAGTTCTTCAATATTTTAAGATCTTTTTTTCTTTTCTTTTTACCTGGAGAAGCCAATTTTATCCAGGACTTTTTGGAAGGAAAATTATGACTTTTCTATTGTTCTTTCTAGGATTTTACATAGGTGGATATGCTGCTTTCAATTCAAGATCTAAAACCTCTAAAAAATTATACATTTTCTGATTTTATTTTATTTGATGAGTCATTCTGGATTTGATCCTAGCCCACAGAGCTAAATACCATAATTTTATTTGTGGTCTTCAATACAAAATCATTTTTAATTTTAATTAGGTGTCAATTAAAAGTAACGTGTTTTATTTTAAAATAATTTTAAAAATTACTTTAAAAATTTTAAATATAACTTAAAATAATTTGAAATTTGTAAAATCCCCAAATAATCCTCTTGGTTAGTGAGAGACAGATGTGTTACAGAAGTCTTCTGTTAAGATTCAGTTGCTGTGTGGAAATAGAAAAAAAATTAACCACTTGATTTAGTGGTTTGGTTTGTTGGACTAGCTCTAGTAGAGAACAGAACCCCTAGAGAATTATATGCTTGATGGATTAGGCTTTGATGAAGGACTATGATGTCTTTGGCGTAACTTTTTTTTATTTTTTTATTTTTTATAAACATGTAATATATTTTTAACCCTCGGGGTACAGATATGTGAATCTCCAGGTTTACACACTTCACAGCATTTACCATAGCACATACCCTCCCCAAGGTCCATAACCCCACCCCCTTCTCCCAACCCCCCTCCCCCCAGCAACCCTCAGTTTGTTTTGTGAAATTAAGAGTCACTATGGTCACTTTTTATTGTTTCATGAGTTTTGCTATAATTAGTTTTAAATCTGCCAACATTTTTATCACAACCAGTATAGGGTAGTGCTAAGAAACTTCCTGCCACTTCAGGATTTGAGAGATAATACAAATTAGTGATGTGTACTCTGTAAAGGAAAGCCAAAACTTTACTACTGGGGCACTTAGGTGTCTAGTTGTTTGAGCCTCCAACTCTAGATTTTGGCTCAGGTCATGATCTCAGGGTCCTGGGTACAAGCCCAGCATGGGTCTCCCTTCTCAACAGGGAGTCTGCTTGTCTCTCTCTCCTTCTATCCCCCAACTCCCTGCTTGTGCTCTGTCTCTCTCTCTTTCTGTGAAATAAATAAATCTCATAAAAAAAAAAAAAACAGAAAAACAAAAAACAAAACCCTTTATACTGCTAGTGGTACTACACAGAGAAGGTAGAAAAGATACCTAATGTATATGATAACAAAATATCTTAATAACAAAATATTAAAAATCAATCATTACAGAAAAGTGTGAAAACAATCTGGTTTTAATATAGGGCATCTCATTAGGTATCTGCCTGATTGGCTAGCTAGGCAGGTGTGTTCTCACCTCAGTGAGGATGATTGTCCTGATAGAACTGGACTGTTTTGTTAAATGTATATGTTGCATTCAACAAAGCTACTGACAACCAGCTTTGTGTAAGGCCCTTGTTATATACTGTAGAGGATCAAAATTAATAAGACAAAATGTCTTCTTTAGAAGTGGTTAGGTCTGTTAAGGGTGTACAATTTGTGTACTGATAGTCTTAACTGAGGTATAAAGTTAAGTGCTACGTGACTGTAATTCTGATTAGACAGAGACAACTACCAGCTCAAGTGCTCAAGGATAGTCCTTGGAAAAGGGAATTTTGATGTAGGTCCTGAAAGAAGGAATGTTTTTTAGTAGTTTAAGATGAGATAAAGACATGGTATGAAAACACACACAAGTAGGAGGGCAATGGTTTTTATTATTTATTTACTTATTTGTTTATTTAGAAAGAAAATCTATTTTGCCTAGAATGTAAGGCTCACTGAGGATTACAGCTGAAAAAATAAGTGTGCCAGGTGTAGGAAATGATCTTAATGCTAGGCAAAGATCTAGAGTAATATTATCTAAAAGCTAAATTTAAATCAAACTCAAAATTATTTTTTATCTTATAAAAATTTTATTGTAAAGGGACAAGCAATAGTTGCTTTAAGTCGTAGAGATGTATGTGTGTGTGTGTGTGTGTGTGTAGGTCTCAAAACTTTCTGAACTAAACTAATTCCCTCTCATTGGTTGATGAAAAAAAATCATATAAAGCGAGAACAAAATGTCCTTGACATTCATACATTTGACATTTTAGATTTTTGACTTGATAAGAGGTATCCTGAAAGTCTGCAGCACTTTTTAAATTGTGTTTTTGCTGAGGCATACTTTAACATATATTTGGAGCTAATTCAAAGGTAGTCATTTGCCTAGTTCCTGAGCCTGAGAAATCAATTTTCTAATCCTGATCTCAAACACGTATTATTTTAAAAATTAAGTACAACAGTGGCATAAGGGATTTACATGAAACTTACAGTGTACCATACTCTGAACATCCAGTAATTACTTTATTCAAATATTAAAGTAAGGAATTTCAAAAGATCCTCCATCTTTTTTTTAAAAAAGTCATTCACTCTCATATTTCTCACTTAAGGAAAAAATGAAGATATCAAACCATAACAATTAAAACATATATAGATAACAGAGTACAAACAGATTATGGGCAAAATGTATGAAAGGAAATGGGAGATGCAAGCTTCTAGTTATGGAATGAATAAGTCATAGAAATAAAAGGCACACTGGGACGCCTGGGTGGCTCAGTTGGTTAAGCAGCTGCCTTCGGCTCAGGTCATGATCCCAGCGTCCTGGGATCGAGTCCCACATCGGGCTCCTTGCTCCGCAGGGAGCCTGCTTCTCCCTCTCCCTCTGACTCTGCCTTCCACTCTGTCTGCCTGTGCTCGCTCTTGCTCTCTCTCTGACAAATAAATAAATAAAATCTTTAAAAAAAAAAAAAAAAGAAAGAAATAAAAGGCACAAAATAAAGAATATAGTCAATGATGTTGTAACAACATTGTATGGTAACGAATGATAGCTACACTTGTGGTGAACATAACATAATGTATAAACTTGTCTATTTAAAAATTAAGTTAAATTAAATTAAATTAAAAAGTAAATAAAAAATAAATAAAACTTCTTATGATTTCCAATGAAGTAATATATATTTTGACTATAATAAAGTTTTAGGGACTATAAGAAATCTATTTATAGTACTATAACAGTACTCAAGTCCAGTTATGTATATTTTAAAAATAAGCCTAACTTTATTGAAGGCTTAAAATAAAACATCATATTTTCAGGGCAGTTTTGGGAGATTTTCATAATCTATAGAGTCCATGGCAGTTTTACCCATTTATGTACCATCTTACAGATTATCTATTGAGCAAAGGAAGGGGAGAGATATAGGACATATTTCAACAGCAATCATCTAACAAAAGTGTCATTTTATTTGATTTATATTTTTTTAAGAGTGGTGGGTTTTTTGTATTGTTAAGTAATAGATTTCAAGAAACACACACCTAAATAAGTTACCTTTCTTTTTATTTCAAAGTCAGTTAGAGCCTTATAGTTCATGCTGGATGTGCACCTACACTTCAGCAAGGTCAATATTGTGCTTTTTTATTCTTTGTTCTTTTTTTAGAAAAAGATTTAATTTTCTGATTTTTACTAAAGGAGACAAATAGACATTGATGATATCTCTCAGAATAAGACCAGGGGACTGAAGAGTTTCAGGTAGTGTGTGGTAAGAATTTGTGTTGTTTTGGAATTTTTAGTTTATTTTTCCTTGGTATGTTTTATTCTCCTTTGATAGAGACCCAATGATCAGGCTGCTCTATGATTTATTGGCAAGGTTTTGAAGTATTAGCAAGCATTGTGGAGGGTGAATAGAAGTCATCATAATCATCTCCTGGACTTAATTCACTCGTGCTCATTTCAGACTCATTGTTACTGCCTTTCTTTAGAATCATTTCTTATTTTGTTTTGTCAGAAAGTAGTAACATAAAACCAAATTAAAATTGTAAGCATTACTAGAACTGAAAGAGCCATCCAAATATCTTTTTTTTTTTAAGATTTTATTTATTTATTTGACAGACAGAGATCACAAGTAGGCAGAGAGGCAGGCAGAGAGAGAGAGGGGGAAGCAGGCTCTCCACCGAGCAGAGAGCCCGACACGGGGCTCCTTCCCAGAACCCTGGGGTCATGACCCGAGCCGAAGGCAAGGCTTTAGCCCACTGAGCCACCCAGGTGACCCCAAATATTTTTTAGAAATAGTTATTATTTTTTAAATCTTCATTTTGGCTCCCTCTAAACCTTGATATATGTGTTGATTTTCTACTTCTGTTAGCTTTTCTTTTCTATATTTCTTCCTTGTGAATTTCTAAGTTTCATTTTAGTTTACCCAAATGTAGTCTTAGAGATAGCTTCTTTTGCATTGGTAATTTTTTCTAGGTGAATAAGCCTTGGTGATTAGTTAATTTTGTCCTTATTACATTAACAAATATTTTGTTCTACACTTTCAGGTATATGTATGTTTACTAGAGGGTCTGCAAATATAATTCTTTTCGGTTCAAAACATTTCCTTGACAAGTAAGTCATTTCATAGTTATCCAAGTTATCAAAATTATTAAGATCATGAAATCTTTGCTTTCAAATGAAGGATGGACAGATCCAGTTCTGTGAGAGACATTGTTAGTAGATTAAGTTCAGTTGAACTGGAATATTAAAAACAAAAATGACTGTTTTGAGCAATAGCTGGTATTAACTCTTCTATTTGTAATGGTTCTCCTTGTTCTGGAAGGTCAGCTTTCTTAGGGTGAACTTGATGCAAACATCTTCATAAATAAGGTCTTGGAGTCATCATTTCTATTGGATACCATTCCAAAAGGACATATCGACTGGTCCTGAACAGGTTCTCTTTGTTCTGAAATATGTTTTTCTTTCAAAGCCAATAGTTGAAATTCAAGATGTAACATTCTTTTCTCAGCTGTAAGATGATACCTTGGGCTTCTCTCATTTTGGATTTTTCATTTTCCAAATCTTAAAACATTCTATTGTAGTTCAGATCACTTTTTTAAAAGATTTTATTTATTTATTTGAGAGAGAGAGAGACAGAGAGTGAGCATGCAAGCATGAGCAAGGGAGAGGGCAGAGGAACAGGCAGAAGCAGACTCCCCACTGAGCCCAGTGCAACGTGGAGATGGATGCTTGCTCAGGCTGGATCCCAGAACCCTGAGACTGTGACCTGAGTCAAAGGTAGACACTCAAATGGCTGAGCAACCTAGGCATCCCTATAGTTCAGATTTTTTTTTTTTTTTTAGGATTTTATTTATTTATTTTACAGAGATCACAAGTAGTCAAAGAGGCAGGCGGGGTGGCGGGGGAGCAGGCTCCCTGCTGAGCAGAGAGCCTGATGCGGGGCTTGATCCCAGGACCCTGAGATCATGACCTGAGCTGAAAGCAGAGGCTTAACCACTGAGCCACCCAGGTGCCCCCAGATCATTTTTAAACATTATAGAAATGTTACTGATTATTTGGTACAGCACAGCTACATATGAGTTGGAATTTCCTGATCTCTGCTAAGTTATTATAACTTTCTCTTTTCATTTATGTCTTCAAGACTAACCTGAAAAGACTTTTTAAGGCACCTTTCTTTATCCAATTTGTATTTGGTCATCATGTCTGCTGTAGCCATCCTCCTCACATCCGAAGGCTCTGTGAGGCTGCTGGCATGGCCCTCACCCCCAAAGACTCTGACACCATCTCCTGTCTCCTTGGACTTCTGCAATCACATTTGATATTCTGTTTCACTCACCCATTGGCTCTCTGGATATCATGTCACATCACATGATGGGAAGGTGCTGCCAGTCACTCAGGGGGAGTCCTTTTCTGACAGGCAGCATCCCATCACACCTTAATATAATTTAATAAAAAATATCCCACACCAGTTACCTTGCCATATGTAGTCCCTAACTTAATTTCTTTTCAGCTTCTTTGACAAACTCATTAGACGTTTTCAATGTACTAGAGAATTTACTGGACATTGCTGGGTGATGAAGTATGGAAATGAACAAGATATGTAAGAACCCTGTCCTCAGAGATGTATATTCTACTAAATGTTTTACCTAAATAGTTTTAAAATAAAAAGTGGGATTTTATCTAAGCTGCCATGTATATCTTCAACTTTACATACTGGAAAAAAAAAATAGAATTTATCAGATCGTCTAACATAACATAAGTATTAGGAAATTGATATTCTTCCATATTTCCATATTTCCAGATAAATGGGATATCTGATGGTAAACAGAGGCAGCATGAAAACACTGGGTTTTTTAGTTGTAATGAGAAATAATCAGGCTGTAAAAGACAAAGGAGAATGGAAGGAGACTTTGGACTTCACATTTTGACCTTGAACAAACCTTGCTTTATTACAATTGTTAGAATATTGCTTCTATTCTGCAATTCAGCCAGATAGTATATTTTACCCTCTCATTATTCTAATCTAACCCACTTCTACATATTCATAGAAATGATTATTTATACAGAACAATGATAGAAAATTATTAAATATGTTAACCTTTACATTATTCTAATTTTAGCTGAAAAATCTTACTGTGTAAAGATTAGATAAATTTATGAGCCTCTTAATTTTTTATGCATATACATAGATAACAGAAAAAACTAAAACTGAAGAAAAAGAAAAAAATCAACACTGATCCTATCACCAGGAAATAAACACTAATAACACTTAATACTAAAAATACCTCACTAATCTGAGTATTATTATAATTTCCATTTTATGGAGGAAGAAATTGAGGCCGAGATGTGTTAAGCCAGTTACACAGTGGGGCTGAGATAGTAAGTGGTGTAGATTTGAACCTGTCTACTTCAGAGCCCTGTTTCAAGCCCATGTGAATAATTGATCCTATATTATGGTTTCTTTTTTTTTTTTTTTAAAGATTTTTATTTTATTTATTTGACAGAGAGAGAGAGATCAGGCAGAGAGGCAGGCAGAGAGAAAGGAGGAAGCAGGCTCTCTGCTGAGCAGAAAGCCTGATGCAGGACTCAATCCCAGGACGCTGAGATCATGACCTGAGCCGAAGGTAGAGGCTTAACCCACTGAGCCACCCAGGTGCCCTTTTTTTTTTTTTTTTTTTTTAAAGATATATTGTAGTGTCTTATGGTGTGTGTGTGTTTTATTTAACCAATACTCCATTTTTGGATATTTAGTTTGTTACTTTTTTTTTTTTTCTTATACAGTAGGACAGTAAACACTGGACATCTTGCCACAGTTTTATACAGAAAATGCCTAAAAATGAGAGAATTTTTACAAAGACATTTTGTAAACTATTTCCCACAATCTGTTTATATATAGAGAAAAAATAAAAAGAATATTATAAACCCCAGTGTATCTCCATCAGCTAGCTTTCAACAGTGATCATTTTTACTACTCTTGTTTCATTTATACTGTTTAGTTTGTTTACGTAAGTTTTAAAGAAAATTCAGAGAATATACCACTTTACATATGAAAACTTCAGTGTGTATCTCCAACAGATAAGAATGGAACTTTGTAAAAAAAAAAAAAATTGAACTTTGTAACGATTTTCTGTTTCCTCTTGCAATTCATGTGTTGAAGAAATAGAATCATTTTTCTTCAAAAAAATTTTATGACCTGGATTTTACTAATCTATTATGGTATTGTTTAGCCTGTTCATTTTCCATCTTTTTTTTTCCCCACCTTATTTTTCTTGTGAACTGGTGGTTAGACTTAAAGGCTTTATGAAATTTAAATTCAGGTATAGTTTTTTTTGTTTTGTTTTGTTTTGTTTTGTTTTGGCAATAATATGGTACCGTGTACCATATTAGGAAGTATAAAATTTCAGGTTGCCCCATTTTTAGCAATGACAAGATTGGTCATCACTGGTTTCAGGCACATGTCTTTTAGTCTCTCTTCCTTTTTTCCTTCCTTTCTTGCCCATCCCTTTCTTATTTTTTAGTATACTGCAATCTCATAGCTTGAGATTAGTAACTTGTTGTTTTCAATTTCCAGGATTACTAGTTATAATGATTTTTTTTCACATTTATTGATTGGCCTTTTGAACTGCCTTAATAAATTGCTTCTTTTTCTTCTGTTCATTGTGCTATTTGCCATTGTGGAAGAATGAACAAGTCTTTTGTTAAATTTTAATGTAACTAGACTAGAGACATATTTAATTTTTTTACATATAACATTTTTAAGAGTGCTTTAAAACTGCTTCTAATCTAACAAGAAATCTCTTTATATGGCTTAACTTATTATACCACATAGTGGTTAAGCTATTATAACACTGGTAAATTTATTCAATCTTCAAGACAAAAATGTTTCACAAATTTAAGGGAAAATATAGTTTTCTATACAGAAATATATTTTTAAAGGCTTTATTTATTTATTTAACAGAGAGAGAAAGCACAAGTAGGGGAACCAGCAGGCAAAGGGAGAGGGAGAAGCAGGCTTCCAGCTGAGCAGGGAGACCGACTCGGGTCTTGATCCCAGGACTCTGGGATCATGACCTGAGCTGAAGGCAGCTACCTACCAACTGAGCTGCCCAGATACCCTTATACAGAAATATTTTTAAAAATATAGTTTCCTATAATAAACATCTTCAGACTCACAATTATGCATCAATACTTCTTGAATTTTTAAATCTGACTACAGAAAAGATCTTTGTCTTATTTAATATACTTTAGCAAGAAATTCAACTTATGATAGAAATATTTAAAATAAGCATAAATTTAATTAAAATATTATGGAAAATGTACATAGATATTTGCTATTTTTTTTTTCCCAAAAGAAGGTAATGAGCAACCTGGTGCTTTTATTCTCAAAACACTGTGTCAACAGGTTTTTTTTTTTTTACTTCATATTTCTCAAATTTCTTTAAATTTGTGACCAATGTTATTATACAATTTTAACAAAACTGAGATTATAGTCATTTAGCTAATATATTTTATTTTCACACTTTTAAATTTTTTATACATCATTGATAATAAGCCTTTGCTGCTTTAAGTACTGTGACTATTTTCCTAGGTTGTCATTGGCCTTTCACCTGATTTACCATCCTTTCGAGTTGTAATACTTTTTAAAATATAGGAAGTAAAATATGTCAGGACAGTTGATTTTTATTATTTCAAGTAGGTATGTTCTTATTAAGTTGCTGCAAACACAGAATAAATGAATATTAAATCATTGCTCCTAGAGGAAATACCAGTTTAGGTTTCTGTGAACCTCTGGTCACAGTTTTATTCACCAATCACTATATAACTTTAGTTGATATATATTGTTGATTCATTAACATTGGATTTGTAGCCAGTAGCACTCTAACTCATGCTTGAACAAAACTTATCCAATGTATTTCCTCTCTAAGATTCATGAGTCCTCTGTTTAGGAATACTGACAGCAGTTCAGCACTACGCTGGTAGAACATTTTAAAGATTAAATTACTGATAAAAAGTACAAAAATGAAAAACAATTGCACTAAAGACCACAGAAAGGATATTTGTTTGAAATATAAAAAGAGAAACAAGAAGGCAAAGCATTGCCTTGTTCTACCTTGTTTGAAATATGAAAAGAGAAACAAGAAGGTAAAACATTGCCTTATTCCACCTCAGGTGGAAATGGTCCACAGTGAGCAACTCAAAATTTTTGTTACTCTGTATCCACATGATCATGAATGGTAAAAAAATAAAGGCTTGGGTATTATGATTTTTTTTGTGTGTGTGAAAAGGCAACTTCATAAAATCACAATATCCAAATAGTGAGGATGGACTGTATTTTCCTTTTTGATTCTTCGTTTGCTTTTCTGAGTCACCCACATTTTAATGATGTCTTTGAATAATCCTAACATGGTCTAATGTTATTGACTTATATTGTATTAAAAGTAAATAATTGGGCGCCTGGGTGGCTCAGTGGGTTAAAGCCTCTGCCTTCAGCTCAGGTCATGGTCCCAGCGTCCTGGGATCAAACCCCACATTGGGCTCTCTGCTTGGCAGGGAGCCTGCTTCCCCCTCTTTCTGTCTCTGCCTGCCTCTCTGCCTACTTGTGATCTCTGACTGTCAAATAAATAAATAAAATCTTTAAAAAAAAAAGGTAAATAATTGTATTTCAGTGCTCTGCAATTTAAATAATATATCAAACCAGTATTTTCTTTTTTGTTGTTTTTTTTTTCATTTTATTTTATTTCTTTTCAGTGTTCCAAAATTCATTGTTTATACACCACACCCAGTGCTCCATGCAATACGTGCCCTCCATAATACCCACCACCAGGCTCACCCCGTCTCCCATCAACTCCCCTCCAAAACCCTCAGTTTGTTTCTGAGTCCACAGTCTCTCATGGTTTGTTTTCTCCTCCGATTTCCCCCAACTCGCTTCTTCTCTCCTCTCCCAATGTCCTCCATGTTATTCCTTATGCTCCACAAGTAAGTGAAACCATATGATACTTGACTCTCTCTGCTTGATTTATTTCACTCAGCATAATCTCTTCAAGTCCTGTCCATGTTAATATAAAAGTTGGATATTCATCCTTTCTGATGGAGGTATTGTATATATTGTATATTTAGACCATATCTTCTTTATTGTATATATGGACCATATCTTCTTTATCCATTCGTCCGTTGAAGGGCACCTTGGTTCTTTCCACAGTTTGGCAACTGAGGCCATTGCTGCTATGAACACTGAGATACAGGTGGCCCTTTTCACTACATCTTTATCTTTGGGGTAAATACCCAGTAATACAATTGCAGGCTCATAGGGTAACTCTATTTTTAATTTCATAGGGAATCTCCACACTGTTTTCCAAAGTGGCTGCACCAACTTGCATTCCCACCAACAGTTTGAGAGGGTTCCCCTTTCTCCACATCCTCTCCAACACTTGTTGTATATAGTCTTGTTAATTTTGACCATTCTAACTGGTGTAAGGTCAAACCACTATTTTCTCCAATAAAATAGTGTACTATAGATTCTTAAGAATTTAAAAATTTGGGCGCCTAGGTGGCTCAGTGGGTTAAAGCCTCTGCTTTTGGCTCAGGTCATGATCTCAGGGTCCTGGGATCGACCCCCGCATGGGGCTCTCTGCTCGGCAGGGAGCCTGCTTCCCCCTCTGTCTCTGATTCCCTCTCTGCCTACTTGTGATCTCTCTCTGTCAAATAAATAAATAAAATCTTTAAAAAAAAGAATTTAAAAATTTAAGTGACTACATCAAATCTTGATCTGATATGAGATTTAAAAAATTATCATTCATGCTTTTTTCTAATCAAAAACAATTATGTTTTACATAATTTTTTGTAGTCTTTTGTTGGAATTAATATTCTAATACTTGGAAAACTTTTGAATACGTGTAAATTAAATTTATGAGAATTTTAAGAATTTGGTTTTTGGATGTTCTGCTATTTTATGTTTTAATATACAGAGTTTAATTACTAGAAAAGGTCATATCCTGGCTTGAAAATAAGCCGTAGTGAAAAATTTATAATGAGAAATTTATGTTTATTCTGAAACTCTTATTACTTGAGCTTCTTTTTGCCTTACGTGCATTCCTATAATGGTGAAGGAACACATCCGGAATTTTAGAATGTTGGTATGAGGAACTCTTTTCTTAAATTGATTTGTATATTTTACAACAAGTATGTAATTTATGTAATACATTCCTAACTTGATTATGTAAAATAAATATATGTATACACACACATAGTCATTTTTACAACTCTGTATTGAAGAAACCATTATTTCTACCATATAAATGGGGAAAGTAAGGTTCAGGAGCTTAAAGAACTTACCCAAGTCAATTAAGTGCCCAAGATTACATAGCAAGTGCTAAAACCAAGAGTTGTTTTTTCACCCTACATACTATCAGCTCTAGTCATATTAAACAATTTTACGTTCTCTAGTTTGGCATATTCTTTCTTACTTTTTGGCCTTTGCATATGCTACCTCCTCTTCTCAAGCAATGTTACCTTCTCCCACTAACTTCTCTTACTGAACTTTCACTCATCCTTCAGTTTTCTTTTCCTTGTCCTTCAGTTTTCAGCCCAAGCATCATCTTCCAGTCTGTGTGAGATGTCTCTCAAACATAGACATTAAACATTCAGCACATTCATGTTGATATTGACCACATTGTATTAAGTTTGGGCTTTTCATGCTTGTATGTACAATTAGTGAGGTCAGGGAGTAGGTTTCATTCATTGTTGTATTCTCAATCCCTTCACACTGACTAGCATATAGTGAGCCCATTTGATTTGAAATATTTGCTGTTTAAATAAACATATATTTCTAAATATTGAGCAAAGCAACATGTTTCTAGATTCAATAAATGTAAGCATTTCTGTAAGTATTATGATGGTGGATATCCCAAAACTATTATAATTGACTTATGAGAGAAAGCTAAAGGACAGGAATTATTTTGGAAAGATGTCTTTCTGGTGTCGTTAAGTTATATTTACAGTTAAATGACAGAAAACATTATATATATATACATATATATATATATATACTTATATATATATATAAATATATATATACACACACACGCATAATCCAAGAGGAAAGGATAATAAAAAATATGGCTTTTCATTAAAAGCCTGAAAAACAGTAAAAACTAATGTGCAAAAATATTTATCTGACATATGATTGTGAGAACACAATATTATCATTGATAAAACTTTAGCAATAAGAAAAAATTAATCTCCTCAACAAAACACCTAATAGCTCTTTTCTTTTTTTTTAATCTTTTAGTAATAACTCTTTTCTTGACAAACCAGTTAGTTTACTTTTTATTTCATATTAATTAAGACTGATCCATGAATATATCATATATATATATACACATAAGCTCTTTTTTGTAAAATTTTACTGGCTTATTTACCCTTACTATGAGTATTTATTAATCACCTTTGTGCTTGAAATGGCACATGGGAGGGACACCCACATGAAATAAGTGTGATAAAGGCAGATCCACTTCTCAGAGAACTTTATTGTTAAGACAAACACCCAGGAGCACAATAAGAAACTGTTCCTTATAACAATTTCCAAACCCAATTCCATTGTCAACATATTTCAAGCAATATTAAATACAATTGGAATACAACACTGGAGTATGTGATAACAGTGTATCACTATTCTAATGTCACTAAAACTGAAGGCAAACTAGCTAGGGAATGTGTTTATTTTTACCTATCAATGCTGTAGGCAGATAAAACTCATTTGTCCTGGCCTCTGTGGCATGTTGAGATCACTGGCCAAACACCAATTTGGGCTGTGTTCTTTTGTGCAGGAAGGAACAGGAGCAATTTAAATCACCCTTAGGCAACTTTCATTGTCTTCATTCATGTTCCCTTTCTTGGCACTGATTACTTATCTTGGCTCTCCTATTCACTTCTGTGTGACTTGAGGGATACAGAAATTTAACAACTTGCTTGATCTTTCTCATTTGTAAAATGCAACTAATTTACTTACTGTGGAATGAGCAGAATACCTAATAATGCCAGGCAACTCTAATTACTTAAATTACTGGAAACAATTTGCCACAAATTTGGAGACTAGACATGGGTTATATAAAAAAGTCTCTATATGTAACATACAGATATTTCCACAATGTACCCCACTGGGTAGGTTAAGAACTAGCTCAGATATACTGTATTTGTCTTTTGGCAAGAGCCTGGAGTAGTTTTCCCTACTTTTACTTAATAGCCAAATATTTTGTTTTAAGCTAAACACATTCTTTTAGCCAAATATTTGTCATCAAATATTCAGATTAAATATAAATATGCTGGACTATAGGTCTATATAATTACTCTTCCTGCTTTAGTATCCTGTTAGGTTTTACCAACAATGTAATCCTTTTGTAAAGAATTTATAAACACTTTTGTAGAAAAAAACTCTTACTTCCCTTCTCTCTTGCCACGTGTATCTATAGAGGTTAAAAATGTAATTTCTCATTTCCCCAGCCTCCCTTGCATCTAGGGAGGCTCGTAACAATAATTCTGATCAATAAAACAGCAGATTACTAGGGGTGGTTCTTGAAATGATTTGGGAGTTTTCTAGTAAAAGAAGCAGAGGCTACTGATAGCCTTTTTATCATGTTGAAAGAAATCTCCATTAACCATCTTGAGGAAAAGACCAAAATAATAACAAAGAACAAGGAGCTGACTTTGCTGAGCTATTAAATCAATGTCATGAGCTACTTACTTTCAGAATTTTAACAACATGAAGAAAAACAAACCGTTATTTATTTGAACTATTGTAAGTAGATTTGTTTTAAACAGTACACATTCCTGAAACAAGGAAAGAGTATAAATGTACATGCAATATTATATATATGAATATACATATGTTAATGAAGCAAAACATTTGAAGAGGGTGCAAAAAATTGAATTGTATGAAATGCAGGTTACTATGATGTTAATGAAAATCACTATTTTAGCAAAAATAGCATAAATACTGTCATTGAGAAAATCCCACTGATCAAGCAGCTATCACCTCCTAACATCTCATGGTACCCCTCCTTCACACCCTAACCACACAAAAGGTAAGAAATTTTACTCCCTTAGGGCTGATCAGAGGATGGGACTTAATCACGGATTATGTATTAGAAGATTCCTATTAATGAAACTATTAATGTACTATGTTTAAAAGACAAAGCAAAATTTAAATGTGATTATCAAAGACATTCAATAAATGTTTCTCAAGTGCCATCTTTGAAAGGAGTGCTGTGCTCACACGGCAATGTTTACCAAAGTATAATTCTAAATATTTGCCTTGAAGAAGCTTATAGTAAACATCGAATCTATTTAAAATAATCTTTAGTGTAAATATGGTGCAGTAAATAAAATTGAATGTCCATTTCAGCTACTTAGAAAGTGGATTTTTATTAGTAAAATCCAGTAAAATGTATATTAGTAAAAAGATTAAATCAGTAAAAGTATTAGTTTTTTATTAGTTAAATAAAGATCCTTTTTGTTTTTGTCAAAAAAAAAAGTATGCCTACCTTTTGTGCTTATATTCTAAAATAATTTACAGAGGGGTGCCTGGGTGACTCAGTCAGTCAAGCGTCTGATTCTTGATTTCAGATCAGGTCATGATCTCAGGATCATGAAATAAAGCCCCACATCATGTTCTGTGCTCAACGTGGAATCTGCGTGGAATTTTCTCTCTCCCTCTCCCTCTACCCCTAACCCTGCTCCTGCATGTGCTCCCTCTAAAATAAAATCTTAAAAAATAAATGAATAAAATAAAATAATAGGTGAAGGGGCACCTACATGGCTCAGTGGCTTTAAAGCCTCTGCCTTCGGCTCAGGTCATGATCTCAGGGTCCTGGGATCCAGTCCTGCATGGAGCTCAGCAGGGAGCCTGCTTCCCTGTCTCTCTCTGCCTACCTGTCTGCCTACTTGTGATCTCTGTCTGTCAAATAAATAAATAAATCTTTAAAAAAAAAAAAAAAAGGTCAATTATTCTCTATTAAATACAAAACCTTTAGTAATACCATAGCACATATAAATCAGAGCACCTTCATAAACAAATTTTTAATAAAATAAAAATACTCTGTACTATACTCAAGCCTTCAAGTCCTTTGTGTTTGCTTTCTTGATTAATTTAGTAATCTTTTATTTAGAGTTATTATTATAGAAAATTCAGTGGGAAAGAATTTTTCCAACATTCATGGACTTTATGATAAGGGGAAATAATAATCTAAAGCCTAGAAAGACCATCTGAAAAGAAATTTCACTTAAAGTTCTCCATATTGGGGCGCCTGGGTGGCTCAGTGGGATAAAGCCTCTGCCTTCAGCTCAGGTCATGATCCCAGGGTCCTGGGATCAAGCCCCACATCGGGCTTTCTGCTCAGCAGGGAGCCTGTTTCCCCAGCTCTCTCTCTCTGCCTGCCTTTCTGCCTACTTGCGATCTCTGTCTGTCAAATAAATAAATAATATCTTAAAAAAAAATACTCCGTATTGCTAATGAATAACCAATGTTGGTCTGACTTCAGCCTTAAAGATATGTTGTCAAAAACGTTAGCCTTGCCAAGTTTTCAGAGAATTGACATGACCTATATTTCAAAGTGGAAGGGACACATTTAGACTGGGAAGAGATGGGCCAGAGTAGGGACAATGAGAGTAATTGAAGCATTTTTCCTCAATGAACTATTTTATACTCAATGAAACTTCCATGTTCATCATGTAATGTACTGCAGGAAATTGAGAGGAACATGTGTTCCTGAAGAAATTCTGTCAGAACTTGTGCTTAACTTTAAACCACTTGATAATATTTAAATGTTGGAGGTCAAAGTTATTCATTGTTCTTTGAGAAGAGTTTAATTTCCATATTGTATTTGCATTTTTAATCCTCCATCTATTTCAAGCTACATGACAAAAGAATTCAATTTCTAATCAGTAACACAACCAGCAATTGTCTGGTGTCCAGTTTCATTGTTAGTGCCCCTTTTTAAATGCATTTAACTCACAGCTGTGGTGATTGAATGGATGGCCCAGTTACATTGGAATATGGGTGGCAGCAGCTAGAAATTAAAGTTCAGCTCCAGGAAGGACTAGGACGGCATCTAACACAAATCAAGAAACTATAAGTCAAATGCAAATAAATCAGCAAAGCAAGCATACCATTTATTATGAGAGAATGGATCACATCTGACTTGCTTATCGTTGTATCACAGCACCAACTACAATGCCTGGCACATAGTAGGTTCCCAATCAATAGCTATTGAATCTCCAGTTTAGAAAACAAACAAAAAAAAACAAACAAACAAAAAACAAGGTCAGAAATATTGTGGGAGGGAGTATTATTTATTAGAAGAACACCTTAGCAACAAGGGTAGAATACGGTGCAAAAATCTTTTTAAGCGAAAAGATGTTTTATATTCTTTGAGTCAAAAATCAAAAATACTCTGAGAGCTACTGGGGCTTAAGTTTACAAATGAAGAAAATTATTTTGTCTGCAGAACTCAGCGCCTCAGCCCTTATGGTCAGGGTAGCTGAATGCTATAACAAAAGACTCCCCAAAGCTCAGCAGATAATTGTAATGAAAGGTTTATTTCACATTCTTCTAAATGTTCCATGCGGGCCCATAGGATGCACTCAGTGCAAGCAGTCATCCAGAGTTAGGCTCCTTCTATTGTTCTGCTTCTATTTCCTCTAAATCTTTAGATATTTCTCCATTAGCCCACAGGTGAAGAAAGAGAATGAGGTATTCATGTCCTAAGAACTTAGTGCACATCACTTCACTCACATTCCATTGTTTAAAAACAAGTCACAAGGCCATATTTAAAGGGTAGGGAAAATGTACTCTCACTTTGCTCAGGAACAAGATTAGAACATGCAAATTGGTCAGCCCCAGCGGCATCTGTTATCTAGTCCACTCTTCTGAACATCACATATCTGTTTGTTTTCCCATGCATAGAATATATTCATTTCTCTTCAAGAAAGGATCTCATTTAGTCACTGGATCCAGGTCAACTGCCAGGAGCAGTACTTGGGTGGTAGGCAATGCTCTCCATAGATCTGGATGTGCTTCCTTGTGGGCCAGCAGCCTAAAAACTAAAAGGAAAAGTAATCCACACTTTCATACACGATAATATGCAGTGATTGAACATAATCAGGAAAACAGACCAGAAACTTGTTTTTAGTGAGAGACAGAAGACTCTTGTCCATAACAGTTATGAAGTATGACTAGGCAAGAGGTGAAGACCCCTACTGTGGTGTGGGTGGGAGGGATGTTCCTTAATTAGACTCCATTTCTATTAAGAAGAACATACTCATGCACTTTTTCCTGACTCCTGGCTCCAGGCTTTAGGAAGTTCTTCCTCTTGCATTAGCTTCCATGACCAGATCAGAGTAAGCCTATCTTGATAGCTATCCCATGTTCACAGCATTGTCTGACAATTGCAAGTATTGGGGCCAAACAGTTATTTTATTATTTTTTAAAGATTTTATTTATTTATTTGACAGACAGATTACAAGTAGGCAGAGAGGCAGGCAGAGAGAGTGAGGACGAAGCAGGCTCCCCGCTGAGCAGAGAGCCTGATTCAGGGCTTGGTCCCAGGACCCCAAGATCATGACCTGAGCCGAAGGCAGAGGCTTTAACCCACTGAGCCACCCAGGCACCCCAAACAGTTATTTTAAATATCAACTAAATTTAGGCTTCTGGTTTCCTTAGCTGTAAAAATCTTGAAAACTTATTAGGCTTTGATCTATTTGATTCTAGTCAATTCTATGTCAGTAAGTACACCCAAAGTTCTTTCTTGTGCATGTTGGTTTCTCTCCACCAGATGGTAGTTACATTAGGTGATCAGACAAGGCTAGGGAGCTTATATCCTGAATCTGATCTTTGCCATAAGGATTAAGACTTAGTAGGCCTTTGGCTCCCAGAGATAATTTTTTTCCTATTTTATGGAACCTAGAAGTGGTTGTTAAATTTAGCATTCCTTCAAGGCCTCAAATTTGGGGACTTTCTCCTAAATATCACTTCTGCTAATAAACCTGCTCATTTTTAAGCTCATTTCTTTCTCTCAAGATTCTGCTAAATAAAGCAGTAACAATCAACAGTGGTCATGTTGATTCTTTCTCATTACTTTCTTAGAGATGTAGGCTGTGTGAACATATGCCTGCTCTCCAAGTTATCCTGGAGATAGATTTACCAAATGTTTGAAAAGCAGAATCAGGCTTTTAAGCCTTGTAGCTTCTGACTCCTTGCCATCTGTGGCCCACACACCTAACATTAGTTTAATGCCCCATATTTTAGTTTTTGTCATGGTAGCACCCAACTATCAATCTCTACATTCAGAGGCTTACTGCTGTAATCAACAACCTCAACATTGAGTGGCTTCAACAACAAAAGTTTATTTCTGGGGCGCCTGGGTGGCTCAGTGGGTTAAGCCGCTGCCTTCGGCTCAGGTCATGATCTCAGGGTCCTGGGATCGAGTCCCGCATCGGGCTCTCTGCTAAGCAGGGAGCCTGCTTCCCTCTCTGCCTGCCTCTCCGACTACTTGTGATTTCTCTCTGTCAAATAAATAAATAAAATCTTAAAAAAAAAAAAAAAAGTTTATTTCTCACTCCTGTCACAATTCAATGTGTCTTTTTATTTGGCAGAGCGATTGACACTAAGCTCTGCTTTAGTGCCTCGGACATTCCTATCCCAGTTATTTTCTTACTCCTGGACTAGCAGTTCTCAAATTATGGTCCATGGACCTTTGTAGGAAGGTGGTGGCCTAGAAGGCCAAACTTCTTTTTTTTTTAAAGTTATTAGTGGACATTATATTCCTTTTTCAATATGTTGGCATTTGTACTGATGTAAAAAAGTGATGGTGAGGGGCGCCTGGGTGGCTCAGTGGTTTGGGCTGCTGCCTTTGGCTCGGGTCATGATCTCAGGGTCCTGGGATCGAGCCCCGCATCGGGCTCTCTGCTCCTCAGGAAGCCTGCTTCCCTCTCTCTCTCTCTCTCTCTCTGCCTGCCTCTCTGCCTACTTGTGATCTCTGTCTGTCAAATAGATGGATAAAATCTTTAAAAAAAAAAAAAAGTGATGGTGAAAGGATTGCTGGTGACTTCACATGAATCAAAGCAATGGCATCAAAATTGAATTGTAGTCACTGTCTTCTTCACCACCACTCATTTACAGGCAAAACATCATCAGTTTCTTAAGAACATCCTTGATGATGGAAGAATAATTATTTTAATAAATCTTGACCTTTTTTTTTTTGGGTTAGAATGGTAATTTTAATGTGTAAATTTAGATTTCATTATTTTGCTTTCTCTAGCTCTGTATTACAATTTTTTTTGATGTTTCACTTTCTTTTATTAATTTTTTTATTTTTTATAAACATATATTTTTGGGAGGGAGACAAATCATAAATCTTGACTTTTGAGTGCAAATCTTTTTCATATTCTTCATGAAGGAGTGGGTGTGTGCATAAAGCAACTTTTGCTGTGCACCAAGGTACAATGGCAGTCTCAAGGAAAAGCTCTTTTTCTAGTTGAGTTTCAAGATAGACTTGTCTTTTTTTCTAGAATATGATTTCCACCTGAAAGAACAGACAATTCAGACTTTGGTATTTGGTGGAAATTTCCTCAAAAATGAACAAAATGAGCCAATTATTTCAAAGACAACAATGATCAGTATTTGTCACAAATGGTAAAATTCAAGGTTTCAAGTAAAAATTAGAGTTTTAGAAATTCAGAATTTAGAAATTTGTGCCATGGTGAGCTTGAAGGCTTCCTAGTGTTTAAAGACTATTCTGATGAGATTGGTGGTGATATTTATACTGTATAATGAGATGTGTCAATGTTTTGAAGATACTGTAAAACTCAATAATCCATTGTTTTCCAAAGGACTAACACTTGATATTGCAAAATCATATAGCAGTAAACTGTCCATTCAGAGTGCAAGATAGAGCCATGGGTTTTAATGTAGTGAATATCAAGTCTGTTGGTATAGTTTCAAATTCTGTATTTTGAGGCTTTAAGCTGCAGTGAGGCCCTAAGAAACCAGGAGATTTGTAAAGTATCAAAGAATATTCAGTCATCTTAAAATACTTCCTTTTCCAACCACTTGTCTACATGAGGTCAAATTTTTTCATATGCAGAATCAGATATGAAAATGTAGTTATATTAGGTCAACATTAAAGAAATTCACAAAATTGTAAGTAATGACACTCTTCTCAACATTTTTTTGTGTGTTTGCAATTATGGTTATTTTTAATGTGGCTACAATTAGAAGGTTCTTGACAATATTCCTCCTATTACAAGGATTGTTCTCATCTTTTTCTATTCATTTCTACTAGTTATTTGCTTGTTTTATAAATATGTGTCCTCTTTTTCTGTGATTACCATTTATTGAACCCTAACTATAAATTGGACTTGACATGGTGCTTTACGTGTATATTTAAATACTTGAATAAAATTCCCATGGGGAAGGATTATCTCCATCTTACAGGTGAGAAAATCTAGGTGCAAGATGGTGAAGAAACTTACCCAATATCCTCTGGAACCAGAATTCAAATCTAGATTTATTTCAATTCCATTGTCTCTGTACTTTCCACTTTCTTATATTCCCTTTGACTGTTTCAAGTCAAAGCCTGGACATCTGATTTTCTATTACATGTTTTTGTCTTGATAGATTTTCAACTCTAACACACATTGTCTGGAATCTTGGGATTTTAGGACATCTTTAGAACTTAATTCAGAACATGTTCTTGTCTCAGATACATACAAGAGATATCTTGGCTGAAATATCATAGTTGTTCAATAATTATACTCAATCTCTTTACTAGACATTGGCATTTAGTTTTCTACTTCCAGAATCTGAACTTGCAAATTGCCTTGTCACTTTCTATCATTTTTATTTGTAAAGATGTTTGCACCAGACTTTCTAACCAGTATAGCAGCCTGGCAAGTTCCGTCTCTGGAAGAGGTAAATTTACCACCTCTCTCCTTATTTGCTGCCATCCTGCCTGTTAAGAATCTCATCCCCGTCCTCTAGAACTGTTGCAGTAAGTATACTACACAATTCACCTGCTTTTCCTCAGTTTTTTTCTATTTTTATCATTCCAACTCTTCCTACTCATTAGTGACTGATGGAACCACTCCCATACTTCAAACATTCAGTGCCCCTCAGAAGGCTACTGAATTAAGTACAAATTCCAACTTGGAATGTATTTGAAGCCTCGTGGCATGCCTTGGTACTTCTTCCCTTACTGCCATGGACTTTCTCTAAGCCCTTATCAGACTAGACCACTCTTTTTCTTTTTTTTTTTTTTTTAGACCACTCTTTTTCTAACTGTTGTCCTCTCTCAACCCTTCAACTGCCTATGTCTTTTCTTTCGTCAGAGGAATAGGATGTCCTCTCCAACCTATTCAGACCTAATTAAATTCTTTTGATTCTTCAATGTCTCTCTGAATCCTGACCTTTACCCAAAGCTTTACCAGACTATTATATATAATATTTTCCTTCTCTGAACTCCCAGTTTTCTATTTGTATCTTTCTGAGAGCCTCTATTATGTTTTATTTTATTTTATCTGTTTGTGTATTTGGCTTACTCTGAAATTACACTCATAACTTCTTTGAACAAAGAAATCCTGCCTTGCTCATCTTCTATCTTAATAATGCCTTATGTATGAGTTCCTCATTCTGTGTAGCTGTATGTAAATATGTTTTCTACTCTTCTAAGTTTACTAATTATCTAATACAGGTGGAAAATTCTATGAGAATGAACATCATATAGAAAGTAGATGGTTTTAAAAATTATTTTTAAATTTAAATTAAAAAATTTTTAATTCCAATTTTATTTTTAAAATAAATTTTAAATTTTAAAATTATTTTTTTGGCACTGGTTTTGGGACAGAAACTGTTGTTCACATGTGGACCACATCTTCACCATAGTTATTCTATAAATGACTTTTCTTTGCCTGTGGTTTTTCATTAGTTCAGGACCATTTCCTACATGCTAGTCTATTCAAAAAAGTCATAAAAAGGCAAAATCTGTCTTTCTTCTTATAACTTGATGATAATGTATAATTCTGTTTGGACTTTGCATCTCTGATATGAACTTCAGGACAACCTATGATCATTCTGGAACTGGAAGAAGATATGATGGACTTTATACATCAGTATCCACAGGTGTGGAACTCCTAGGAAATACTGGCTCTCAATGAAACCCAAGACCTGATGTAATGTTCACAATGAAGAAATTCTGGAGAACTGTACAGAAATCCACCTTGAAGTTGTGGTGAAATGGGCCATAATGGATTTTGAAAAGGCCCAGTGTCTCAGGGAAAAGAACAATATGTTAATCATATGCATTGCTTGTCCAAGTAAAGGAAGGATCTTTTCAAAACTCCCCATAACATATCAGAGACCATACCCAATATTCAATTTAGCAAATGAAAACTCAAGGCTCTATCTTAAGTCTGTGGTTCCTGGTCTGCCTACTCAGGGCAGAAACCAATTTGTCTGCCATTTCTGAGAATGCTCAGACAGTCTCCTTAAGTCAGAGTCCAGGTCTGCTGCTCTTTGGACCTTTGAGAAAGGAAGAAGAGTGGGATATGTGCACACATTTCTTTTGGGTATGGAAACCTTGTAGTTAAATAGCTTGGTAATAAGAAGTATGTATATTCAACTTCAGTAGATGATGCCAAATTGTTTCTCAAAATTGCTGAACTATTTACAGTCACTCCAGCAGAGAACTTCTGTGGTTATTTATTGGCCCCTATGCCCGGGACTGTCAGTCATTTTTAATTTTAGCCATTCCAGTGGACATGTAATAGAATCTCATTGTGATTTAAATTAACATTTTCCTGATGACTAATGATGTTGAGCACCTTTTTGTACGCTTATTAGCCATTTGGATATATTTATTTATGAAGTCCCTACTCAGGACTCATGTATTTTTTTTAATAGGTCATTCTTTTCTTATTTCTTAGTAAGATTTCTTTAAATACTCTGTATAAATATTTTATGTTGATTATATGTGATTTAAATATCTTCTCCTACTCTATGGTTTGTTTTTTCCACTAGTCTTTTAGTAAGCAGAATGTTTTTACAATTTTAAAATCTAATTTCTATCAGTCTTTTTTGGGTAGAATATGCATTTTGTATTCTCTTTAAGAAATATGTGGCTATCAGATTCATGAAGATATTCTCTTATTTTACAATCTAGAAATTTTATTTCTTTGCTTTTTATATTACAATCTATACTCATCTAGATTTTATTTGTATATGTACTATAAAGTAGATATCAAGTTTTATTTAATTTTTTGTTATATGACTACCTAGTTAATCCAGCAGTTATTACTAATCAAGTATCCACATAGGCATCATTTGTTCCTAAACT
This sequence comes from Mustela lutreola, assembly GCF_030435805.1. NCBI lineage: Eukaryota > Metazoa > Chordata > Mammalia > Carnivora > Mustelidae > Mustela > Mustela lutreola. The sequence continues at coordinate 57,280,924 of NC_081299.1, forward strand.
CTATTCTTTTCCATTGATCTATTTCTATATCCTTAAGCCATTAGTACATATTTAATACTGTGGCTTTATAATCATACAATTTGTGAGAATAGCCCTCCTTTCTTGTTCTTCTATATTGGCTTGGCTGTATACTTTATATAGTAGTCTATAATTGCCTATACTTGCATAGGCCCTATCTCTATTACATGAGAGTAAACTATTTTCATATACAACTTAAAAACAATTTGACAAATCCTTTAAAAAAGCAAACCTGCTTTGATTTTGATTAAGATTTATGGAGTCTTTGAATAAATCTGGGAAGAGATTTTGATTAAGATTTATGGAGTCTGTGAATAAACCTGGAAAGAACTGACATCTTTAATAATATTGTATCTTCCAATCCATATATCCTCTAGCTCTATATATCTTCTTTACTTTTCCCCAATAATGTTTTATGGTATTTTGTAAGATATTATATGCATAATTCATTCTAATCTCATGTATTTGTATGCTATTGTGAATGGTACTTTAAAACATTTTTTCTGAGGTATGATTGACAAAAAATTTGTGTATTTAAAATATACAATATGATGATTTGATTGCTAGTTGTAGGAATAACAAAGAGTTTCCTTAATCTGATTAAGCATATCTACAAAAGACATATTTCAGATATTGTAGTTAATGGTGGAATACTGAAATTTTATCCTGATTCTTAAAAGCCAGACAAAAGTGTTCACTGTAACTTTTTATATTTTAGTTGCACTTATACTGTCACAAGGTAAGAAAAATTTTTTTTCTAGTATTTGGAAATAAAATTGAGTTTTGAATATTAATTTTATATCCAGCAACCTCGATAAGCTCTCTTATTAATTAAAATCATTTATTTCTAGATTTATTTCTCAGTTTGGGGGGATTTATATCATCTACCTTTATACCATCTCTTACAATTATTATCATTTTTTCTAAGTACAGATATATTAGCATAATATATTATGTTCATAATAGCCTTCGCTTTTTAATGTTTATAGAATATTTAGTGATGCCTTCATTTTCATTCCTGGTATTATATATGTCTTCTCTGTTTTTTCTGAATCAGTCTCAGCTTTATCAATTTTGTCAGTCTTTTCAAAGCGCCACCTTTCAGCTTTGTTAATTTTCCTAACTTTGTGTTTACTTGATATTTCAATAATTTCTTCTAGTCCCTTTAATACTTCTAAAATTTTACTTGGAGAAGTTTAATTTCTTGTTCTTTTTCTAATTTCTGTAAATGGATGCTTGAGTATTGTTAATTAATACATTAATTCATGGGTATAAATTCCTCACAAGCTTGGCTATAAATAAGTTTAGCTATAAGCAAGTGTATCTACAAACTTTTCATAAGTTTTGGCATGTAACATTCTTCTTATTAGTCTGTTAAAATATTTCTTTTTTTTTTTTTTTTTTAAAGATTTTTATTTATTTATTTGACAGACAGAGATCACAAGTAGGCAGAGAGGCAGGCAGAGAGAGAGAGAGGGAAGCAGGCTCCCTGCTGAGCAGAGAGCCCGATGTGGGACTCGATCCCAGGACCCTGAGATCATGACCTGAGCCGAAGGCAGCGGCTTAACCCACTGAGCCACCCAGGCGCCCATGTTAAAATATTTCTAATTTCCATTTTGCTTTCTTTTTGACCCAAGGGTTTTTTTTTTTTTAGAATACTTACTCTGAATTTGCAAGCATTTAGAATTTTTTTTAATATGGTTTCACTTATATGTGTAATTTTAAAAACAAAACAAAACAAACAAATAGACTCTTAAGTAGAGAACAAATTGTTGGTTGCCAGAGGAAAGGTGGGTGGGAGGGATGGGTAAAATAGATAAAGGGATTAAGAGGTACAAACTTCCAGTTATAAAATAAATAAATGGCAGAGATGAAAAGCACAGCATAGGGAATATAGTCAATAATAGAAGACATCCAGATGGCCAACAGACACATGAAAAAGTGCTCCATATCACTCGGCATCAGGGAAATACAAATCAAAACCACAATGAGATATCACCTCACACCAGTCAGAATGGCTAAAATCAACAAGTCAGGAAATGACAGATGCTGGCGAGGATGCGGAGAAAGGGGAACCCTCCTACACTGTTGGTGGGAATGCAAGCTGGTGCAGCCACTCTGGAAAACAGCATGGAGGTTCCTCAAGATGTTGAAAATAGAACTGCCCTATGACCCAGCAATTGCACTATTGGGTATTTACCCTAAAGATACAAACGTAATAATCCAAAGGGGCACGTGCACCCGAATGTTTATAGCAGCAATGTCCACAATAGCCAAACTATGGAAAGAACCTAGATGTCCATCAACAGATGAATGGATCAAGAAGATGTGGTATATATACACAATGGAATACTATGCAGCCATCAAAAGAAATGAAATCTTGCCATTTGCAACAACATGGATGGAACTAGAGCGTATCATGCTTAGCGAACTAAGTCAAGCAGAGAAAGACAACTATCATATGATCTCCCTGATATGAGGAAGTGGTGATGCAACATGAAGGCTTAAGTGGGTAGAAGAAGAATCAATGAAACAAGATGGGATTGGGAGGGAGACAAACCATCAGTGACTCTTAATCTCACAAAACAAACTGAGGATTGCTGGGGGGAGGGGGTTTGGGAGAAGGAGGTGGGATTATGGACATTGGGGAGGGTATGTGATTTGGTGAGTGCTGTGAAGTGTGTAAACCTGGTGATTCACATACCTGTACCCCTGGGGATAAAAATATATGTTTATAAAAAATAAAAAATTTAAAAAAAATAATAATAATATTGTAATAATGTTTTATGGTAACTATACTTACTGTGTTGAGCATTGCAAAAGGTATAGAATTATTGAATCAATTTGTTAAAAAATTAGTGATATGCTATTTTACACCTGTCACAGGCCCTAAAATGTAAAAGTCTATAGTTTAGGTATTTTTCAAAGAAAGAAAAAGTGGAGATGGGGTAGCACAGGTTGTTTATCCCAATAATTTATTTTAGTTGTTTATTCCTGCTAATGATTTGCTAAATTCTGCTGGGAATAGTAGATTTCAATCCTTTGAAATGTGAAGAAATTTGTAAATATTCCATGTATATTTGAAAATAATGTATATTGTACAATTATTGAGACAGTGTCCTGTAAGTGTAAATAAGATCATTTTAAGAATCATATTCTTCAAATCTCCTCTATACTAACTGATTTTTTATTTTTGTTGGTGTGTATTTCAATTATTTTTAGAATTTTATTATGGTTTTTAATTCCAAATCCCCGTCACCTGTTTCACCCATCCAGCTACCCTCCTTTCCTTTGTTGGTCATCAGCTTCTTCTCTATAGTTAAGAGTGATTTCTGATTTCCTATTCAATCAATTTCTGAAAGAGTTGAATGAAAAACTCTCACTGTGATTGCAGATTAACTCTTTTTGCCTCTAGAACTTCCAACTTTTTCATAAACTTATTTGAGGCTGTATTATTAGTTCCATAAAGTATGAGATGATTCGAGGATGGGTTTCAGTCTCTGCTGAGGACTGTCTATATTTGATTTGCTCTTATTCCTAGGATATAACCCCCAAGAACACCTTGCTTGAGGACCATGATCTTATTTTTCCTCTTAGCCTCAAGGGACTACCAAAAATACTCTACTCAATTTTCTGTCCCCTTTTTAGAGTTGCCCCTAATGAAAAGTTTTCCAAAGGCTAGACTCATCTGTCTGCATCATTATTATTCTAGATCTTGACCCCTGTATTTCTTTACTGCCTTGTTCTTTCTATGGTAATTCAATTAGGTGTTTAAAAATATTTTGGGCAGATTTTTTGGCTGTTTTCAATTAGAAGGGTTGGTATGGATTAATGCTATTAATATTGAAAGATTTGTTTTTATATTATGTTACCATGTTATTATACCTTCTTTTCTCCAGAATTTTCATTTTTTTGTTGTCATGCCTTCTAGTCCTGCCTTTTTTTTAAAAAAAGTTTTTTTATTTAAATTTCAGGTAGTTAACATATAGTGTAATATTAGTTTTAGGCGTACAGTATAGTGATTCCACACTTCCACACAACCCTTGCTGGGTGCTCATCAGAGCAAGTGCACTTCTCAATCCTCATCACCTTTATTATTCAAAGGTTTTTTTCTTCAAAAATTTTTTTAAATTCTAGTTTAAAATAGTGTGCAATATTGCTTTCATGAATAGAATTCAGTGGTTCATCACCTATTTATAACACCTAGTGCTCATCATAACAGTACCCTTCTTAATACCCATCATCCATCTAGCCTATCTCCCGCCTACCTCCCTCCATTGACTCTCAGTTTGTTTTCTATCATTAAGAGTGTCTGATGGCTTGTTTCCCTCTCTCTTCCCTCCCATATGGTCATCTGTTTTGTTTTTTAAATTCCACATATGAGAGAAATCGTATGGGATTTGTTTCTTTCTGACTTATTTTGCCTAGTGTAATACACTCTAACTCGGTCCACATCATTGCAAATGGCAAGATTTTATTCTTTCTGATGACTGAGTAATATTCCATTAAATATATATACATCTTCTTTATGCATTCATCAGTCCAAGGACATTTGGGCTCTCCATAATTCAGCTATTGTTGATAATGCTGCTATAAACATTGGGGCACATGTACCCCTTTGAATCTGTATTTTTGTATCCTTTGGCTAAATACCTAGTATTGCACTTGCTGGATCCTAGGGTAGTTCTATTCTTAGCTTTTTTGAGAAGTGGCTTCATAGTTTGCATTCTGACCAATAGTGCAAGAGAGTTCCCCTTCCTCTGCATCCTCACCAATACCTGTTGTTTCCTGATCTGTTAATTTTAGCCATTCTGGCAGGCATGTGGTGCTATCTTATCATGGTTTTGATTTGCATTTCCCTGATAATGAGTGAAGAGCTCCTTTTCATGTGTCTGTTAGCCATCTGTCTATTCATGTCTTCTGCCAATTTCTTTTAACTGGAGTATATATTTTTTAGGTGTTGATTTTTAAGTTCTTTTTAGATTTTAAATATTAATCCTTTATCAAATATGTGATTTGTAAATATCTTCTCCCATTCTGTAGACTGTCTTTTAGTTTTGTTGATTGTTTCCTTTGCTGTGCAGAAGCTTTTTATCTTGATGAAGTCCTGAGAGTTCATTTTTACTTTTGTTTCTCTTGCCTCTGGCAATGTGTCTAGTAAAAAGTTGCTGTGGCCAAGGTCAAAGAGGTTGCTGCCTGTATTCTTCTCCAGGATTTTTATGGTTTCCTGTCTCACATTTATGTCTTTCATCCATTTTGAATTTTTTTGTATGTATATGGTGTAAGGAGGTACTCCGGTTTCATTCTTCTGCATGTTACTCTATGGTTTTCCAACAAGTAAATATCTAAATTTTTTCTCCAAGGAAAGTAATTTTGCCAATATCTTTATTAAATGATATTTTGTTTTTTCATTGACTTGAAACCCCTATTTAGTATATATGAAATTTATATTAGTATAAATATACTAATTCATAATTATAACCCATATTAGTATATACTAATATTTTCAGATTATTTCTGGCTTTATATATTTGTTCATTATTATAGTTCTGTACAAAAACCACAGTTTAATATGTTAGCTTGGTTACAGTTAATATATTGGTGTTTGACTTTTCTCATTGGGATTTTTTCTTTTTCAAAAACTACTGGGGGCACCTGGTTGGGTCAGTCAGTAGAGTATGTGACTCTTGATCTCATGGACATGAGTGAAGCCTACTTTAAAAAAAAAAAACAAACAAACTATTGATTCTTTAACATCATACTCAATAGTGAGAAACTGCTAAAACTGTGAACAAGGGAAAGTTGTTCCCTCTTACCACTCATTTTCAATGTTACCCTAGCTAATGCAATAAGGCAAGAAAATTAAATTAAGGTATACAGAATGAATGAAAAGGAAGAATTAACCTTTTTCACAGACATCATAATTATTTATATACAAAATTCAAACAAATCAACAAAAACATTCCTGGAACTAAGAAGCAATAATTGGAAGGTTGTGGGATACAAGATAATACACATAAGTCAATTGTTTTCCTATATAACAGCAATGAAGAATTGGAATCTGAAATTAAAAGCACAATTTACAATTTACATTAGTACCTAAAATATGAAATACTTAGATATAACTATAACAAAGTATGTGTAAGTTCTATACAAGGAAAACTACAAAATTCTGATGAAATTAAAGAACTAAATAAATGGAAATATATTCCTCGTTTATTGATAAGAAGACTCAGTATTGTCAAGATGTCAGCTCTTCTCAACTTAATCTATAGATTCAACACAATCTCAATAAAAATCTCAGCAAGTTATTTTGTGGATATTGACAAATCGATTCTAAAGTTCATTACCTAGCCAAGTCATTTTGAAGAACAAAATTAGAGGAGTGGCACCACAAACTTCTAACTTAGTATTAAGCTACAGTAATCAGGACAATGTGGTATTGGTGAAAGAATACTCAAATATTCTTGTTAAGTAATTCTGGAACAACTGGAAGTCCATATGCAAACAAAACAAAACAAAACAAAACAACTGGAAGTCCATATGCAAACAAAACAAAACAAAAAACAAAAACAAAACAGAAAGAGAGAAAGGTAGACATAGATATTACACCCTTCACAAAAATTAACTTAAAATGTGTCATACACCTACATGTAAACTGCAAAAGTATGAAACTCTTAGTTGACAATATAGATTAAAATCTGAATGACATTGCATTTGATGATGACCTTTTAGGTGCATCACCAAAGGCATGATTCATGAAAGCAATAATTGATAGGTTGGAGTTCATTAAAATTAAAATCTTCTATTGGTTGTGCAAAAGACACTGTCAAGAGAATGAGAAGACAGACCATAGGATGGAAGAAAATATTTGCAAAAGACATATTGATAAAAGACTTTTATCTAAATATATGAAGAACTCTTAAAATTCAACAGTAGGAAAGTGAATGGCCAGATTGCAAATTGGGCAAAAGACCTGAAAAAATACCTTACTGAAAAAAGTATACAGATATCACATAAGCATATAAAAGATGATCAACCCCATATACCATTAGGAAATTGCAAAATAAAACAACAATAAGACAGCACTGTACATTAACTAGAAAGGCAAAATTCCAAAACACTGACAACTGAAGTTGTGGAGCAGCAGGAACTATCATTTATTGTTAGCGAGGATGCAAAATGTTATAGCCACTTTGGAAAATAGTATATCTGCACAAACCAGCATGTGGTTGTTTATGACAGCTTTATTCATAATTGCCACAATTTCAAACAAACCAAGATGTCTCTTGGGAGGTGAATAGGTAAGCTGTGGTACACCCAGATGATGAAATATTTTTCAGTGCTAAAAATAAATGAGCTATCAAATCATGAAAAGATACAGAGAAAACATAAATGAGTATTACTGGTTCAAAGAAAGCTACATACTGTATGAGTATGGCTATATGATATTCTGAAAAAGACAAAACTGTGGTTATAGTGAAAGATCAATGATTGCCAGGCTATTGGGGGTGCAGGAACTGATGGATAGGCAGACGCAGAGGATTTTTAGAACAGCAAACTATTCAGTGTGATACTATAATGGTAGGTACATACATTTGTTATACACTTGTGTTATACACTTATATAAAAATACAAAATGCCTACATAATAATATATGTATTATCTGTTGGTCAAAGCCTACACATTGTCCAGTCACAAGAGTGAACCCTGATGTGTATCATAGACTTTGGGTGGTAATGATCACAATGTATCAACATAGGTTCATCAGTTGTAAAAAATGTACCATTCTGGTGTGGCATGAGGGCAGTAGGGAAGACTGTGGTTGTTACATCAGGGCAGCAAGAGTATGAAAACTCTCCACTTTCTGCTCATTTTGCTGTAAAACTAAAACTACTCTAAAAGATAAAATCTATTGAAATAAAAATCTATTTGTTCTTCTCAAAACGCCTTTATAATGACCACTTTGAAAATATTTTTAGTTGCATAAGAATTTTGTTTAAACTTTAAATAAAACTGTACATTAAGATTGATTGACAGTTTTATATATTTGGTAGAGTAATTTCTTTCAAAGAGTATGTTATTCTTACCTTTGCTGGCATTATGAGCTGGAAATGCCATCTCTTTGTAACCTTTAATCACTGTCTCTCCAATATTATCTTCAGTTCCTTTTTCTTTGTCTTCTTAGTCAGTGACATGTTCTCTCTCTGCTTTTATTAACTACCGGCAAAAGTAAATAACCCCATGGCGCCATAAGAATTAACATTTCTGTATTTTACTATCATGCTCTTGTTATCATTATGTATATACTGGTTCTTTATTATCTTTTTTACCTCCCCAAAATGTAACTTGACTATATCTCTTCTAACTCTCAGCAACTTAAACTATTTTTCTTCTTAAATCAGAGAGAATATAGACATCATCAGATTGAAGCTTTTCAAACCCTTGTTACTAAATCTATAATCACACTGGCATGTGTACCCATTCCCTTCTCTTCCTTCTTACATCACAGTTCTTATAAAGTGACTCTTCTCCTCATGTCTGGGATTATATTATCTTCTACCTCCATCATCCATTACATGTGGTCTTTGCATTTTAATATCTCTCTCTTGTTCATTCCCTTCCTCTTTTAACTTCCAAGAGGATTTTTCATTAAAGACAAACAAGGGGCTGCCTGGGTGGCTCAGTGGGTTAAGCCTCTGCCTTCAGCTCAGGTCATGATCTCAGGGTCCTGGGATCGAGTCCCACATCAGGCTTGTTGCTAGGCAGGGAGCCTGCTTCCTCCTCTCTCTCTCTCTCATTGCCTCTCTGCCTACTTTTGATCTCTCTCTGTCAAATAAATAAAATCTTAAAAAAAAAAAAAAGACAAAAAAACTGTCCTTCCATACTTTGGTTTCTGTCCCTACTGTTTACCATCTATTTCTCTCCTGTTTACAACAAGACTTTTTATTTTAAGTTTTACTGATTAATTTTTGAACGAGAGTGAGCAAGGTATAAGGGCAGAGGGAGAAGGAGAGAATCTCAAGCAGACTCAGCTTAGTGGAGAGCTTGATGTGGGACTTGACTTTTTGACTCTCAGATCATGATGTGAGCCACAAATCAAGAGTCAGACACTTAATTGACTGGGCCACCCAAGCACTCCTACAGCAAATCACTTTCTTCTTCTCTTTCTCCCCCTCCTTCTCTTCCTCCTCCTCCTTCTCCTCCTTTTTCTTCTTCTTCTTCTTAAGATTTTATTTATTTATTTGAAAGAGAGAGTGAACTGGAGGGAAAAGACAAGAGAATCTGAAGCCGACTCTGTGCTGAGCCGACTCAGTGCTGGGCTGATCCCATGACTATGAGATCCTGATCTGGGCCAAAACCAAGAATTAGCCATTCAACCAACTAAGACATCCAGACATCCCTACAACAAACCTTCTTAAAAGGGTAAATTAGTTCCACATTGAGGACTATTTTCAATATTGTGTGATCCAGACAATAGTGAAATTAGTACATATTTGTGTAGGGTAGATGTACAGGATTGCTACCAATAAACCATGGGATTTTAGTGTTTAAAGGTTTTATAGCTGCTGCCAAATTGACTTAGAAAAATAACTGTAACAACTACCAACCCATAAACTTGCCACACTTAACATTGTTATTAATAACTAATTTTGGTTAAACTGAAAGCTGAATGTTGTACTTTTTTTTTTCCCCGTAATGATATTGGTACTTTCTGACATATTCATTGTCTATTTCTTTTTCTATCAGTTGTGTATATCCTTTAGCCTTTTATTTTTATGTTTCTAGGCTATATTAGTAAATGCATAAATAGGAACTATAAATACTTATCTATTTGGCTTATAAATTGCTTGATAGTTATGTAGCCAAATATGTGATTCTCTTTTCTTTTGGCTCCTGGGTGACATATTTCAAAAATCACTTTCTTTGAGAGAATTGTGTACATTGATTGCCTGCACTTTTTGAAACCTCATTATACCTTAACTTATAGCAGTGTGGATTTCCATCTCACTCTACTGAAAGTGCTCATGTCAAATCACTAATGGCCACAGTAACTACAGCTTTCATGAAATCCCATTTTCTGCTGTTTTCACATGATACCATACTGTACTTATTTTGCTCCTTGCTTTCTGACTACCTCTTTGTCTATACACTAATTTAACTCAAAATTCGGAATTGTTGATATTCCTCAGAGTTTTGCCACAGGACCTCATCTGTCCTCATTTCACACACTCTTCCCTATGACAATAAAAATCATCCTTGAGCCTGATGTTATTTTGATGATTTGCAATCAGGTTGATGTCCTTATTCTGTTTGATATCATGGTGGCCAGAGATTCAGGAACGCCAAGGTCCTACCCTGTCAGTTTCCCTTTTTTCTTTTCTCCATAATGCTCTGAGAGAGCTTTTGACAAAGAACAAGAGCCAAAAAAGGGGAGAGAAGACGCCATTTTGTAATCAAAGATGTCAGATACCCCTCAGTAAAGAGTTCTGTTAAGTTAGGTAACAGTGGGTTGTTTAGGTTCCTGCCATCACCTTTCCCCAAAACCTTAATCCCTACCTTTGTATCTTACTATGCTCTAGCTAGCTGCTTGGGAAAGAAACTCAACCTGAAGATCAGTCTTCTCTCCGTGTGTTCACAACCTATTTTCAACTCTGTAGCTAGCTAGCTAGTGTGTTCATCTTAATCTTAAATCTGATCACTCCAAGGCTTCCTGTTGACCTAAGGTTAAAATCTGAAACCTTTATCATGCCTTACAAGACTTTCTGATTGACCTCTGTTTCCTTTTTTTCTTCCTTAATATTTTTTCTTCTCTGTGCAGTAGGCAGTCTGAATCTTGTTTAAATTTTCTAACAAAACTGTGTTCTCTCTAACCTTAGGACTTTTCACAAGCTGCTCCTTCCAGCCTGGACCCCATGCATTTCTTTCTGTAACCCTTTCTTGGACATCAAAGACAGGGTGAATGGCCACCCTTAGGTGTGTGCATAGCATCTGTTGCTTCTTTTCATCCTCTAACACTTAGTACATTTTATTTTTCTTCCTTGAACACATTTTGTAGCCCCCACACTAGATTTTGAGCTATATGAGGAAATCAGTTTTGTTCATCATTGCATCTCCAACACCTAACATAGTACCTGGAGACTATTATGTCGTCCATAAATATCTGTAGAATTAAAAATAACTGAGTGCCAAGTATTCCTTTATAGTATTTAAAATTTTCTATATCATTTACTATTAATTTTGCATGCTTTTGATGAATCTTTTTACATAATTCCTTTGTAAAATCCCATTTTACTGATTTTTCTAGGATTTTTATTTATTTATTTGAAAGAGAGAGAGACAGAGAACATGAGAGAGAGCATGAGTGGGGGAAGGAGAGGGAGAAGCACAGTCCTTGCTAAGCAGGGAGGCCAAAGTGGGGCTTGATCCCAGGACCCTGAGATCAGGACCTGAGCTGAAGGCAGATGCTTAAGTGACTCAGCCACACATGTGCCCCTGATTTTTATTTTTCAAAAAGTCATTTTATATTTATTTTTCACTTTTACATCTTTTAGTACTCCAAATCACTATTTTATTAGTCACTGTATTTTGGTATTGCCTTTCTCAAGGTTATTTTTTTCCCTCTTTGAAATAAGAACTGTGTTGTCTTGTTCATCACTGGAACCTCAGTGACTAGAATAATGAATATATATGGAATTAATGAATAAATACCTAATTTTAAGGCTGTGATTTTACTAACTAGTTTGAAGTTTCTATTTTAATTTTCTCTCTACCTTAAGAGTTAAGTATTCTTTTAAAGATTTTATTTATTTTTTGAGAGAGAGAGAGCACACATGAGTGGGGGGGAGGGGCAGAAAGATTCTCAAGCAGACTCCCCATTGAGCACAGAGTCCAAATGGGTGCTGGATCCCAAGATCAAGAGTCAGATGCTTAACTGAGCCACCCAGACACTCCTAGAGTTAAGTCAGATATTGGTATCTAATATAATTTGGATATATAATATCCAAATAGTGAAGAAGTTTTTCTTTCTTCTTTATTTTGTATTAAGATATTGGTATCTAATATAATTTGGATATATAATATCCAAATAGTGGAGAAGTTTTTCTTTCTTCTTTATTTTGTATTATTACCTTATCATTTTGCTGCAATGAAATCACAAAAATAAAGCATTTGCAATTTGTGCTTTTGAAAACTTGTTGGGGCTTTCTTTGTGGGATAGTATCTGATAAGTATTTTTCTTAAGATTTTATTTATTTATTTGACAGAAAGCACAAGTAGGCAGAGAGGCAGGCAGAGAGAGAGGTGGGGAAGCAGGCTCCCCGCTGAAGCAGAGAGCCTGATGTGGGACTTGATCCCAAGACCCTGGGATCTCCACCAGAGCCAAAGGCACAGCTTAACCCACTGAGCCACCCAGGCACCCATCTGATAAGTATTTTTTTTTAAGCTTAACATCATTACTTAAATATAAAGTCTCCATAAGTTACCATGTTTTACTTGCAACTATGAAATCATTAATACAGAATTCAGATCTCATTACTTACTCAGTTTTTGCTTTGTTGTTCTGGAAAAAAATTCTCAAAAAGGAGTTTTACAATGAATTCTGCTATGCTGAAAAGAAATTTTTAAAAAAGGAGTTTTATCTTCTTTTATCCCATTTATTTTAATTTTCTTGCATTTTCAACATTTCTGCAGATTATATATTAATATCCTGTTATTTGTTACATTAAGATTTGTGATTATGAACCATATCTTTTGTCAAAGTTAACTCACCACATCTGTTCAATTTAAAGCTACTTTCTTTAAAATATTTGTATATTATTTTAATATTTATTTTGTTCATGTTTTCTGGAATATTTTTGTATAATACTTTATTTTATTGGATTTCACTTTCCTAATACTTTATTTTGAATCCTTTCTGTTATTTTTCTTTGAGTGGGATCCTTAAATAGCTTTCAGTTAGACTTTGTCTTATGAGCCAATCTTAGAGTCTTTGCGGTATAATAGGGTTTGACTCATATATAATTAATGACATAGGAGCTAATGTCTAATGATAATCAATAATTTAAAGGCACTTAAGATATCTTGTACTGTTCTAAATACTTTTATCTAATAACACATTGATCCTTATAATAGCCCAATCAGATCGATTTATTAATACATACATTAATTAATATATACATTTTACTGGGAGACAAAAAGATTCTGAGTGACTTGCTAAGGTTACAGGGATTAAAAAATTAAAGAGTCAGGAAGTATATCTATGCAGTTTGATAGAAGAGCCTGCTTTAACCACTGGGCTTTATTATGAAGAAGTTGTATGTTGATTTTGAAAACTTTAGACCGTACCTTACATAATTACTGTGTGATATTCAAAGATCTTTGATATAATCATTTAAAAATACTGCTTTCACTTCTTTTGGATATATATCAGAAGTGGCATTGCTGGATAATAGGACGGTTCTATTTTTTATTTTTTGAGGAATCTCCGTATTGTTTTCCATAGTGACTGCACCAATTTCCATTCCCACCACAGTGCACAAAGATTACCTTTTCTCCACATCCTCACCAATACTTACTTCTTGTCTTTTCATGATAGCCATTCTAGCAGGTTATTTACAGCAGCCAACGTAAGGAAACAACCTAAGGATCCATTAGTGGATGCATTGATAAAGAAGATATGTATGTACACACAATCACACACACATGTGCATACTCACACAGTAACAATGAAATAGTATTCAATCATGAAAATAAAGAAATTCTGCCATTTGCAACAACATAGGTGGACCTTGAGGGCAGTATGCTAAGTAAGATAAGTCAGACAAATAAAGACAAATACTGTATGATGTCACATATATGTGTAATCCAATAGAGGCAAACTTGTAGAAACGGAAAGTAGAATGGTAGTTACCAGTGACTGGGAGCCTGGGGAGATGTTGATCAAAGAGTACAAACTTGCAGTTAGAAGAAGAATGAGTTCTGAGGGGCACCTGGGTGGCTCAGTGGGTTAAGCCTCTGCCTTCGGCTCAGGTCATGATCCCAGGGTCCTGGGATCAAGCCCTGCATCGGACTCTCTGCTCAGCAGGGAACCTGTTCCCCCCACCCTCTGCCTGCCTCTCTGCCTACTTGTGATCTCTGTCTGTCAAATAAATAAATAAAATATTTAAAAAAAAAGAATAAGTTCTGAAGATTTAATGTCTGACATAGTGATTATAGTCAACAATACTATATTACAAGCATACTTGATTTTATTGCACTTTACTTTACAGATAATGCATTTTTTACAAATTGGAGGTTTATAACAACACTGTGTTGAGCAGATCTATCAGAACCGTTTTTTCAATGGCTCACATCTTGTTTCTGTGTTACATTTGGTAATTCTTGCAATATTTCATTATTGTTATACTTGTTATGCTAATCTGTGATTAGTCATGTTTGACGTTACTATTGTAATTGTTTGGGACACCATATAGTGACCTTAATGAATAAGTATCTGTGTATTCTGACTGCTCCACTGATCATTTCCCCATCTCTCTCCCTTTCCTCAGACCTTCTTCTCTGAGACACAATATTCAAATTAGATCAGTGAATAACCCTACAATGGACTCTTAAGTGTTCAAGTGAAAGGAAGTGTCAAATGTCTTTCATGTTAAATCAAAAGCTAAAAATGATTAAGCCTATTGAGGAAGGCATGTCAAAAGTCAAGTGGCCCAAATCTAGGCCTCCTGCACTAAATAGTCAGCCAGGTTATGAATGCAGAATAAAAGTTCTTGAAGGAAATTAAAAGTGCTACTCCAGGGAAATATGAATGATAAGAAAAAAAAATAGCTTTATTGCTGATATAGAAAAGATTTAGTGGTCTAGATAGATCAAAGCAGCCCCAATATTCCGTCAAACTAAAGCCTTACCCAGATTAGAGCCCTAACTTTCTTCAATTCTTTTCTTTTTTAAAAGATTTTTTTCAATTTATTTGAGAGAGAGAGAGAGAAAGAATGTGAGAGAGAGACCGTGTGTGTGTGTGTGTGTGTGTGTGTGTGTGTGTGTGTGTGTGTGTACAAGCAGTGGGGAGCGGCAGAGGGAGAAGCAGACTCTCCTCTGAGCAGGGAGCCTAACATGGGGCTCAATCCCAGGACCCTTGGATCATGACCTGAGCCAGAGGCAGCTGCTTAAACAACTGAGCCACCCAGGTGCCCCAACTCTCTTCAATTCTATGAAGTCTGAGAGGTGAGGAAGCTGCAGAAGGAATGTCTGAAGCTAGCAGAAGTTGGTAACATGAGGCTTGAGGAAAGAAGCCATCTTCATTACATACAAGTACAAGGTGAAGCAGCAAATGGTGATGTAGCAGCGGCAGCCAGTTAGTTACCTGGAAGATCTAGCTGAGATGATTACTGAAAGCAACTATACCAAACAACAGATTTTCAATGTAGATGAAACAGCCTTCTGTTGTAAGAAGATGCCATCTAGGACTTGCACAGCTAGAGAGAAGTCAATGCCTGGCATTAAAGCCTAAAAGGACAGTTTGACTCTTTTGTTAAGGATAATTGCAGCTGGTGACTTTTAAGTTGAAGCCATCATTCATTAACTTCTGGAAATCCTGTGGCCCTTAAGAATTATGCTAAATATTCTCTGCCTCTGCTGTTCAAAGTGGAACAACAAAGCCTGGATGACAGCACATCTGTTTACGTCACAGTTAACTGGATATTTTAAGCCCACTGTCAAGAGCTACTGATCAGAAAAAGAGAAGAAGATTCCTTTCAAAATATTACCGCTCATTGCATCTGATCACTGAAGAGCTCCAGTGGAGACATAGAACAAGATTCATCTTGTTTTCATGCCTTCTAACACAACGTCCATTCTGCAGCCCAGAATGGGCTCCTTGTGATCAAGGAGTAATTTCCGCTTTCAAGTCTTATTATTTAGGAAACACCTTTCATGAGGTTGTAGCTGCTCTAGACAGTGATATCTCTCATGGATCTGGGCAAAGTCAATTGAAAATCTTCTGAGAAGGATTCACCATTCTTGATGTCATTAAGGACATGCTTGACTCAACAGGAGTATGGAGGAAGTTGATTGATTCCAACCTCATGGGTGACTTTGAGGGGTTCAGGACTTCAGTGGAAGAAGTAACTGCAGATGTGATGGAAACAGCAAGGGGACTAGAAGCGGAGCCTGAAGATGGGACTGAACTGCTTCAATCTTATGATAAAACCCTAACAGATAAAGAGTTGCCTCTACGGATGAACAAAGAGTGCGGTTTCTTGAGATGGAATCTACTCTTGGTAAAGATACTATGATGACTGTTGAAATGACAACAAAGAGTTTAGAATATTACATAATGTTACTGAGAAAGCAGTGTCAGGGTTTGAGAGGATTGACTCTAATTTTAAAAGAAGTTCTACTATGGGTAAAATGCTATCAAAACAGCATTGCCTGTTATAGAGAAATGGTTCATGGAAGGAAGTCAGCTGATGCAGCAAACTTCATTGTTGTCTTATTTTAAAAAGTTGTCATGACCACCCCAGTCTTCAGCAACAACCCCCTTAATCAGTCATCAACCATCAACACTGAGGCAAGACCCTCTACCGGCAAAAAGGTTACAAAACACTGAAAACAGATGATATTTTGCATTTTTTAGCAATGAAGTATTTTTTTTTTTACAAAGGGTTTTGCATGTTTTTTCAGACACCGTGCTACCTCACACTTAACAGACTACAGCATAGTGTAAACATAAATTTTATACAAACCAGAAAACCAAAAAGTTCATTTGACTCACTTTATTGTGATATTCTCTGTATTTCCTTTGTCTGGATCCAAACCCACAATATCCCCAATGTGCGCCTGTGTATCTGTCAACATTGCTAAGCAACTAGATATTAAGTGTTCTCGTTATCAAAAAGAAATACTAATTATGTGACATGATAAAGGTATTAGCTAATGCTGTGGGTGATAATCATATTTCCATGTACAGCTGTATCAAATCAATACATTGTTTACTTTAAATTTATACAATGTTTTAGGTCAACAATATATCAATTACAAATCAATATCGACAGCATGAATCATATTAAAGAATCCAATGAGGTTATTATGAAAATGAGGACAATGCATATCAATTTTTAACCACAAACCATACAGATAATAAAACTGGATTTAAAAAGTTCCCTTAAGGGGCGCCTGGGTGGCTCAGTGGGTTAAAGCCTCTGCCTTCGGCTCAGGTCATGATCCCGGGGTCCTGGGATCGAGTCCCGCATCGGGCTCTCTGCTCAGCCGGGAGCCTGTTTTCCCCAGCTTTCCCTCTGCCTGCCTCTCTGACTACTTGTGATCTCTGTCTGTCAGATAAATAAATAAAAATCTTTAAAAAAAAAAAAAGTTCCCTTAATATGTAGGATTAATTTCTCATTTCAGTTGTAGGCTTTTTTGGGGAACATATTTATTAGTGCTTGAATAAATGAATGAATGCTGAGCCTCCTTCTTGATTTTAAAGAATCCACCATGCACCAATTTAGTACTACTAAGGAAAGGTGTAGAGTTACTCATTTCTTAAAAAAAAGAGTGGCCAGATTCATGCAACCATGTATATGATTTTATTCAATTCTATGCTACTCCAAATCTATTGAATACTTTTTCTTTTCCTGGCATATGACAGTTTCTTCTGTTAGGAAGCTTGCATTCTTCTTAGGCAAAAAGAGAATGTAAATCTATGTTAAACTTCAGAATATCTTCTCCTAACTAACTATATAAAATATAACATCACTATAGATCCAATGGATTTCTCCCTCTCTCTCCACACATACACACATACTTTTTTTTTATCAGAAATAAATTTCGTAGGAGAAGAAAGCTGTGGTTATCTAAAGAACTTCTTGAATATTTTGATCATTTGTTTTCTTACTATGGGATATTGAGGAGCTCTAGTACAATGTTAAATGTAAATATTGTTGGTGGATATATATTGTTTTGTTTCTAAGTATAAAGGAAATTTTCTTATGTTTACCATTAAGCATGATGTTTGCTGAAGGTATTAGATATATACCTGTTTCAAGTTGAATAAATTTGGTATTCCTAGTTTGTTGACATATGAAAAATTCAGAGTTGAAATTTATCTAGAATTTTTTGCAACTATTGAAGTAGTCATGTGGTTTTCTCCTCTAATATGTTCATTGGGGGAAAGTGCCATAATAGACTGTATAAAATGGAGTCAACAATGCATTCTTGGAATAAACTGAGAGTAATCATAAAGTCTCAAATATCTATATCTTAATGGATTTGTCTTGCTAATTTTTATTCATATTTCAACTATGCTTCTGAATTAAATAAGACTTTAATTTTCTTTTCTCATATTGTCTTTGTCTTGTTCTTTGACATAAAGTTTATGGGGAATTCATATTAATTGGGGAATATTTTCTCTTTCTTCCTCATTGTTCTTTCCCTTCTTTCTCACTCTCTCTTTTCTCTTACTTTCTCTTCCTCTCTTTCCTTTCCCTAGAATATTTTGGGTAAAGTAGGTCATTCAAACCAGCTAGGCTTAGTGGGGGTTTTGTCCTGGTGTCTGATATTGTGTTTGATTTTAAACTACTGGATGGATGTTTTTTAGGTCTAAATAAATTTAGATTTTCTAATTCCTCCTGGAATTTTTTGCATTTTCCATAAAAATGGTCATTTCCTTTACATTTCAAATTTAAAAGAACAATATTGTTTGTAATCTTGGGGTTATTTCTCAATAAACAATTCAGTATTGCAGAATTAGGCAGGAAAATACTAACATGGGACTGGTAGTTATATGACCTGATTTCTTATCAGTGCTCTGTCACTAACTATACATGGTGCCTTAGGCAAGATATTTAATCTCATCAATTCTATTTCCTTATCTAAAATTTTGGAAAATTGATCTAGTTCTGAAAATTAAATAAGATAATTCATTTAAAGTATCAGACTCTTTCTAAGAGAGTGATCAACAATCATGTTAATTTTCTTTTTCTCCCTTTTTCTTCCCTTTTATGGATATTTACAGGTATCTATTCTGTGAACTACCTTCACTGATTTCTTTACCTTATAAAATCCCACTCCCTAGAGCCGCCATACTTCCTGGTCTATTTCTTTCATCTTATGTATTTATACTTGGATACATAGAATAGTTTTAATACACGAATGGTTGATTTTCTTTTCTTTTCTTTTTAAGATTTTATTTATTTGACACAGAGAGAGAGAGAGAGAGAGCACGAGAGTGAGGGCACAGGTAAGGGGAATGGCAGGCAGAGGAAGAGGGAGAAGCAGGCTCCCCAATGAGCAAGGAGCCCTATACAGGGCTCCATTGCAGGACTGTGGGATCATGACTGGCACCAAAGGCAGATGCTTAACCAGCTGACCCACCCGGTACCCCAGTGGTTGATTTTCTAAAAGACATTCTTAAAAGATAAGCAAAAGTATGTCTTGATCAAACAAAGTTAACTTTCTTAAGCCCAAGTACAATAAATAATAAAATACCACTTTGAGAGAATCTTAGTAGTGTCTCAGAAAAGGGAGGTCAGGGTGGGATCTTTCAGGTTTTAAGATACTAGTCTGAGATTTTCAGGTAGGTTCTGGAAGCAGAGAAAAATTGGGATCGGAGTGCAAAATGAAGTGAGTGTTGGTAAACAATATAATAATCTTGAAAAACAAATTTTTGGTTAAACCACAGAATTGTATTTTAGGACTAAGTATTTCCTAGAACTACAACCAAGGTTTTTATTGCTTTTTCTTAATATTAACACAGGGACAGGAAACTACACAGTATCTCAACATTGCTTAATTTAGATACACGAAAGTACTCCTACTCCTATTATTAACACAATGTCAAGATGTTACACTTATTGCAGTTTTTAGTCACATTCTTTTGGTCATTTCTAACCCTACATTGCAATATAAGCCATCAAACAGAAGTACAGGTCTGGATTAGTCATTACTAGTGATTAATGATTACTAGAGTAATCTAACTAGAGTAATCATTACTCTAATATTAGAGTGAATTACAAGGTGGAGAATTGATTAGAGTTTGTCAGTTTATGACAATAGCTTTAAATTATTGGGTACAGCAAGTGTTTTGGATCAGTCTTGATGAGTAAGCTGATAGGCTTGATATATAAGCTACTTTCATTTACTATTTCATGTTTAAAAATTTATTTATTTATTTGAGAGAGAGTGTATGTACCCAAGTGCAGAAAAGGGAAGAGGGAGAGAATCTGTAAGTAGACTCCCTGCTGAGTGTTATATCCCAGAACCCATGAGATTGTGACCTGAGCCGAAACCAAGAGTCAGTCACTTAACCCACTGGGCCACCCAGGCACCCCTCATTTACTATTCACAGTCTCATTTTATAGTGACAACTACTTCCTGTAACAAGTTGTTTGTTGTTGTTTAACATAGGGACAGGAAGATATGTCTGCACCCAGAATTATTAAACATAGAAATAGAAAATTATGTTGGTTTCCATTCTGAACATTAGTGGAAGTATATCTATGTTAGAAGACCAATCTGTTAAAAAATAATTTAATGTAATCTTAATTTAAATCTCAATGACTTTTGAATCGCGTGTTATTTCTTTCTTTTATTAACAAGGAAAGTTATTCACAATCACATGAATTTCTCTTTTAACAGAAAAATATATTCTTTTTTTTTAAGTATAATTTTTTATTTTTTATAAACATATATTTTTATTCTTTAAGTTCAACATAATGTGAAAGTAATACTGAAAATGTTTTTAATTATTTAGAATGCAGATTTTACATTGTAAATCAACCTATAACCCAAAACCCTGATATATTGGAATATAAACAATGTTGGTATTTCTTATAGTAGATCACATTGGTTTATTTTATTAATAGTTGTAATAACTCACTGGGCAATTTGACATGCTTATTGGTTTAGCAATCTGCCACTAACTGATATGCTGTACCAACAATCCCACCACTTATCCTAAGTTAGTAATGTGTTTCTTAATACCACTCCAGAATGAGTGGTAGGAGAAGCTTCACTTTAAACTGATGTTTGAGTGGTAGTTCTAGGATAGTCCTTAAATGGTAAGCTAGTAGTTCAATTAGTGGACTGAGGGTGACAAAATGTTAAATCAGCTGTCAATGTATAGAGTGATATATTTAATTCCTATAAGAAGAAAAAATTAAATCTTTTATCTAAGGGACAAAAGATCTAACTTGGCTTATTATATATATTGAAAAGATCCACAAACTAAGTAACTAACAGAGTAGTTAATGACACATTAAACAATTTGGAATATGTCTTTCCAAGTTACATATAGAAATAATATACAGTGTCAAGGGGCACAGATTAAAATCTGTCATGTGAACATTCAAATCCTACCATTTCCAATTTAAGGCTTAATTACTTCATTACTTAAGTTTTCTGAGGCTTTATTTCTTAATCTGTTTAATGGATAAAAAAAGGTTACTGAAAATTGCATGGGATAGCATTTACAAAATTCTACTGAAATGCCTTGTAAAAGCATAGATGATGTAGCTCTTTCTTCTTCTTTTTTTTTAATTTAATTTTATTTATTTGACACAGAAAGAGAGAGAGAACACAAGTAGGCAGAGAGACAGGCGGGGGTGGGGGGAAGGGGTGGAAACAGGCTTCCTGCTGTGCATAGAGCCTGATGCAGGGCTTGATACCAGGACCCTGAGACCATGACCTGAGCCATAGGCAGAGGCTTAACCCACTGAGCCATCAGACACCCCTAGCTCTTTCTCCTTTTAACTGGTGATGTGATTATGTGTTTATAATCATATGCACTGTTTTCCCCCATATAAGAGTAAAATTGATCTTTTCTTACACCATTTTCTCATACCATTTTACAGCTTTTATATTAAATTTTGTTTTATAATTAATTCTACTTATAAACTGTCATAATTCATAACCCTTTTTTGGTCTATGGGATATGTTCTCTGATTATAGCAGAATTAATTTAGAAATCAATTTATTAAAACCAGAAAATCCCCAAATATTTTAAATGATGAAAAGGAAATTACAAACAAAAATTAGAAAATATTTCAGTATTTTGTGGATGAAAATAAAGAAATACCAAATTTTGTGAGATGTAGCAAAAGCAGTGCTTAGAGCAAAACTTTAAGCTTTGAAAGATTTTATTTCATTGCCCTGTATTTGGTTTATCTTGAATTATGTCCCATGTGCACTTGGAAAGATGTATTCTGAAGTTTTGGGGTATAATATTCCATAAATGTCAATAAGATTAAGTTGATTAAGAGTGATAATCAGATCTTTTGTATTCTTTTTTTAATTTTAAAACAAATTGAGTACATTTAAAAAAAATATTTATTTATGATCCATAAGATCATGACCTGAGTGGAAACCAAAATTCAGACGGTTAAAAAACTGAGCCACCCAGGCACCCTTGGATCTTCTGTCTTCTTGATTTTCTCTCCACTTATTCAGTTACTGAAATAGAGGTATTAAAATTTCAGTTATGATTGTGGATTGCTCTATTTTTCTCTTTTATTCTGTCGGTTTTGCTTCATGCTTTTGAAGGTCTCTTGGTGCATGCACATTTAGGATTTGTATATTTTCTTGGTAAATCATCCTTCTCATCATTATCAAAAGTCTCTCTTTGTCTCTGGTTTTATTTCCTGTCTCATATTTTACTTTTTTTGATGTAACTCTAGTTCCACAAGCTTTCTTATTTTTACAACTTGCATGATTATCATTTTCTATCCTTTTACTTTCAGTGTACTGTGTTTTATCTTACAAAGGTGTGTTATAAACAGATAAAATTGGATTTTGCTTTTTTAACCAGATGGTTTGACTGGCAAATTCTATGAAGTATTAAAAGAAGAAATAATGTCAGTATTAAGCAGACTCTCAAAATGTACTGGAGGAGGAAATACTTCTCAAACTAATCCTGATACCAAAATCTGATAGCAAAGACTGATACCTTACTAGGGAATAGACCACAAAAAATCCTTAACGAAATGTTAGCAAATTGAATCTAGCAATATATAAAAATGAGAATATATCATGAATGAGTGAGGCTTATCTGAGACTTAACATTCAAAAAATCAATATAGAGCACTATTTCATGTGTCTGTGGGCCATCTGGATGTCTTCTTTGCAGAAATGTCTGTTCATGTCCTCTGCCCATTTCTTGATTGGATTATTTGTTCTTTGGGTGTTGAGTTTGCTAAGTTCTTTATAGATTCTGGACACTAGTCCTTTATCTGATATGTCATTTGCAAATATCTTCTCCCATTCTGTCAGTTGTCTTTTGATTTTGTTAACTGTTTCTTTTGCTGTGCAAAAGCTTTTGATCTTGATGAAATCCCAATAGTTCATTTTTGCCCTTGCTTCCCTTGCCTTTGGGGTTGTTCCTAGAAAGATGTTGCTGCAGCTGAGGTCGAAGAGGTTGCTGCCTGTGTTCTCCTCAAGGATTTTAATGGATTCCTTTCACACATTGAGGTCCCTCATCCACTTTGAGTCTATTTTTGTGTGTGGTGTAAGGAAAGGGTCCAATTTCATTTTTCTGCATGTGGCTGTCCAATTTTCCCAGCACCATTTATTGAAGAGGCTGTCTTTTTTCCATTGGACATTCTTTCCTGCTTTGTTGACGATTAGTTGACCATAGAGTTGAGGGTCTATTTCTGGGCTCTCTATTCTGTTCCATTGATCTATGTGTCTGTTTTTGTGCCAGTACCATGCTGTCTTGATGATGACAGCTTTGTAATAGAGCTTGAAGTCCGGAATTGTGATGCCACCAACGTTGGCTTTCTTTTTCAATATCCCTTTGGCTATTCAAGGTCTTTTCTGGTTCCATATAAATTTTAGAATTATTTGTTCCATTTCTTTGAAAAAGATGGATGGTACTTTGATGGAAATTGCATTAAATGTGTAGATTGCTTTAGGTAGCATAGACATTTTCACAGTATTTATTCTTCCAATCCAGGAGCATGGAACATTTTTCCATTTCTTTGTGTCTTCCTCAATTTCTTTCATGAGTACTTTATAGTTTTCTGATCATAGATTCTGTGCCTCTTTGGTTAGGTTTATTCCTAGGTATCTTATGGTTTTGGGTGCAATTGTAAATAGGATTGACTCCTTAATTTCTCTCTCTTCTGTCTTGCTGTTGGTGTAGAGAAATGCAACTGATTTCTGTGCATTGATTTTATATCCTGACACTTTACTGAATTCCTGTATAAGTTCTAGCAGTTTTGGAGTGGAGTCTTTTGGGTTTTCCACATATAGTATCATATCATCTGCGAAGAGTGATAATTTGACTTCTTCTTTGCCGATTTGGATGCCTTTAATTTCCTTTTGTTGTCTGATTGCTGAGACTAGGACCTCTAGTACTATGTTGAATAGCAGTGGTGATAATGGACATCCCTGCCGTGTTCCTGACCTTAGCAGAAAAGCTTTCAGTTTTTCTCCATTGAGAATGATATTTGCGGTGGGTTTTTCATAGATGGCTTTGATGATATTGAGGTATGTGCCCTCTATCCCTACACCCTGAAGAGTTTTGATCAGGAAGGGATGCTGTACTTTGTCAAATGCTTTTTCAGCATCTATGGAGAGTATCATATGGTTCTTGTTCTTTCTTTTATTGATGTGTTGTATCACATTGACTGATTTGCGGATGTTGAACCAACCTTGCAGCCCTGGAATAAATCCCACTTGGTCGTGGTGAATAATCCTTTTAATGTACTGTTGAATCCTATTGGCTAGTATTTGGTTGAGTATTTTCGCATCTGTGTTCATCAAGGATATTGGTCTATAGCTCTCTTTTTTGGTGGGATCCTTGTCTGGTTTTGGGATCAAGGTGATGCTGGCTTCATAAAATGAGTTTGGAAGTTTTCCTTCCATTTCTATTTTTTGGAACAGTTTCAGGAGAATAGGAATCAGGGGAAATACAAATCAAAACCACAATGAGATATCACCTCACAGCAGTCAGAATGGCTAAAATCAACAAGTCAGGAAATGACAGATGCTGGCGAGGATGCGGAGAAAGGGGAACCCTCCTACACTGTTGATGGGAATGCAAGCTGGTGCAGCCACTCTGGAAAACAGCATGGAGGTTCCTCAAAATGTTGAAAATAGAACTGCCCTATGACCCAGCAATTGCACTATTGGGTATTTACCCTAAAGATACAAACGTAATGATCCAAAGGGGCACGTGCACCCGAATGTTTATAGCAGCAATGTCCACAATAGCCAAACTATGGAAAGAACCTAGATGTCCATCAACAGATGAATGGATCAAGAAGATGTGGTATATATACACAATGGAATACTATGCAGCCATCAAAAGAAATGAAATCTTGCCATTTGCGACAACATAGATGGAACTAGAGTGTATCATGCTTAGCGAACTAAGTCAAGCAGAGAAAGACAACTATCATATGATCTCCCTGATATGAGGAAGTGGTGATGCAACATGGGGGCTTAAGTGGGTAGGAGAAGAATAAATGAAACAAGATGGGATTGGGAGGGAGACAAACCATCAGTGACTCTTAATCTCACAAAACAAACTGAGGGTTGCTGGGGGGAGGGGGTTTGGGAGAAGGGGGTGGGATTATGGACATTGGGGAGGGTATGTGCTTTGGTGAGTGTTGTGAAGTGTATAAACCTGGTGATTCACATACCTGTACCCCTGGGGATAAAAATATATGTTTATAAAAAATAAAAAATTAAATAAAAAATAATAATTTAAAAAAAATTAAAAAAAAATAAAAAATTTAAATTAAAAAAAGAAAGTATACATAAAAAAATCAATATAACACATTACATTATAGAATGAAGGGGCAAAATCATATAGCTATCATAACAGGTGCATAAAAAAATATTTGATAACATTCAATGCACTTTAATCATAAAAATCTTTAGGAATTCTGGAGTAGAAAAGAAAAGAAATAGAAAAAAATAGAAAAAATTGTCCTCCATTAAATAAGGGCACCCATAAAACTCCACAGCTAACATTATACTTAATAAATTAAATGTAACCACCTAAAATAGGGAACAGGGCAAGAATATCCTCTCCATAACTTGTATTCAATGTTGTACTGGATATTCTAACCACTGCAGTAAAGGCAGACATAAAGTTTGGAAAAAAGTGAAAGTCACTCCCTCTTTTCTTATTTCACAGATGACATGATTGACTTTATAAAAAACCTGAAGGAATCTATAATAAAAGTTAGCAAGTTCAAAATATATAAGTTCAACATATGAAACTAAATTACATTTCTATGCACTACCCACAAAGCTTTTCAAGATGAAAAGCTTTAAAATTGAATTTACTATAACACCAAACATCATAAAATACTTAGTCATATGGCAAGCTTTCACAACACAAAAGCTCAAGTCTTCAGTTCTGGAAAATTGCCTTTTCTTCCCCTAATTGTTCTCTATTTTGTGTGTTCTGTATGGATTTTCAGTAAATCAGGATACCTATCCCTCAAAATTGATATATCTGATTTTCTTTTCTGTACTTGCTCAACCTAATTTCAGGACAATTTCTTCATGATTTTCATTATTCTTTACTGTTTATAGATCAGGAAAGTGAGGCACAGAAACACAAGTAATTGTTCAGATCATTCGGCTAGTGTTTGAACTGCTATGTGAAAGCCCGCTGTGTGACTCGGGAGCATGCAATCTTAACCAAAAACATTCTACTGTGTTTTAGAGAAAACATTTTGTAATACGTAACTTGATGTTTAATTAAGAAATATGTCTTATCAAGAAGAGAACCCACAGGGTGCCTGGGTGGCTCAGTGGGTTAAGCCGCTGCCTTCGGCTCAGGTCATGATCTCAGGGTCCTGGGATCGAGTCCCGCATCGGGCTCTCTGCTCAGCAGGGAGTCTGCTTCCTCCTCTCTCTCTGCCTGCTTCTCTGCCTACTTGTGATCTCTCTCTGTCAAATAAATAAATAAAATCTTTAAAAAAAAAAGAAGAGAACCCACAAAGAGATATTACTATGCATTTGTAATGCTATATTAAAGATTATATTTTCTAGAAATCATATATTAAAGGTCCCAGCTCATTTTGATTTAGAACTATGATAAATCTTGGTGACCAAAAGATTTTTCTAGTGAATATTTTTTTAAAAAAAATTTATTTATTTACTTGAGAGAGAAAGATAGTGAGAGCGGGAGGAGGGGTAGTGGGAGAGACAATCTCAGGGTCATGAGACCGTGACCCAAATGGAAACTAAGAGTTGGGCACTCAACTGAGTGAGCCAGCCAGGTGCCCCCTGAGTAAACATTTAAAATACAATGTGGGAAATTTTTTTCTTAACCCAGATTGCAAAATCTTCAAGCTCAGAGCCATGTTACATAATGTTTCATAACTTGTAGTGGATACCTTATTATCGTTCCCTATGAATATTTCATCATTGATATTCTGAGATTTTGGAAATTATAGTACTTATGTTAATGATTTAAAAAGTATACACAGTAGCCAATTAGCATTAAAAAGTATACACAGTAGCCAATAGGCTTTAACTCTACTCCCTTTTTTTAAAACAGAAGTATGGATAATATATGCCATATGTTTTTATTATGTATCTGTAATAATAACTTAGAATTTATGTTTAAGTACTAAAGCCTTATATATTTGTTGATTTTATTCTCTTTTCTATCCATTAGGGAGTGTTTTTATTTTTATTTATTTTTATTTTTTATTTTTTTAAAGACTTTATTTATTTATTTGACAGAGTAGACAAGTAGGCAGAGAGACAGGCAGAGAGAGAGAAGAGGAAGCAGGCTCCCCACTGAGCAGAAAGCCGGATGCAGGGCTCAATCCCAGGACCCTGGGATCATGACCTGAGCCGAAGGCAGAGGCTTTAACCCACTGAGCCGCCCAGGTGCCCCTAAGGAGTATTTTTAAAAAGATCTGAAAGTCTGATGAATATTTTTGTATAAATTTCCACCTAAGCCATTATTTTCTATTTTTCTTCATCTTTTTGGTCTAAAGCAATAAAATAGTGTAAATAAACAAATTTATTCTATTTCAAGCAGTTGTAATAACAAGTGGCACATATATAACATTTAGAATAGCAGTGATGCAGAAACGAGATATTTGGCTTTGCAGTTTCTTGGCGTAACGAAAGTTAAGTGTTGACTTCCAATTTGAATGTCCATGTTTTCTAATCTAGCTAGCAGTCCTTCATGCAGTCTCCTTAAACATACCACAAATTAGCTATGAAGACAAGGAAATTTGAAATACGAAAAAATTAGTGCTCACATTCTATAAAGAGAGGGGTTCTCATGGGCTGCTATGCTATGCTGCTACAGAGAAACCGCTCTATTGAAAAGCAGGACTGTTCATCTTTGTGGTTTTCTGCATAGGGCTTGATGCAGTGCACATTCACGGTTCCCCATGTTATCTTTGGTTCTGAAAAATCTGTATCCATCTAAAATCAGTGCAGCTGAACCTCTAGAGTAGTGGTTTTTAGTCCTGGGTACTCTAAAATATGGCGTATGATCCTGAAAGGATTTGATGCCACCAGTCTTTTCTGGTGCTTTTGAAATGGGGCTTAAGTATTTCTGTTCTTCGGAAGTCGTGCTGGTCATTCACATCGAGAACTACATAGTCCACCAGCCGCATTTTAGAGCCTCTTCACATCAATTTAGAAGACCTCAGTTCCTAGAGAAAAATCTGGGAGAAATAAAGAACAGTCCTAGTAGGGAACAGAATCCTAGAATGTATGTCATTTCATATAAGGCACTGGAGGCAGAGACAAAAACATCTGTTATTAATGCTAAAATGTAAAATAGCAAATTTTCAGGTCCTTCACCTCTTCCACTAATTGGAAGAACAGAAGCTGAGGGTAAGAGAAATTTTACCTCATTGTGGCAGACACCTTTGGTGAGGAATGGGTTTGTATCAAACAGCAGAAAATGGGCCTTTGGTGGGGTCTTTGGTGGGGAATGGGTTTGTATCCAAGAGTACAAAATAGGCCAAAAGTCATCTACACATTTTATTGATTGATTGATCAACACTAGGTCTGGATGAGGCCCATGGAATGGGAATGGGTAGGATAAATTAGAAAATATGAAAGAAAATATCATTTTGAATATTCAGTAGAGGAGAAGAACTCAGAAAATGATTAGTTGTGAAAACATTTTAAAAAATTTGTTGTCAAATATTGATTGAAGAGTTATGGCCTATAAGAATAGAAGAAGAGGGGTGGCTGGGGGAGCTCAGTGGGTTAAGCATCTGTCTTCTGCTTAGGTCGTGATCCCAGGGTCTTGATTTCAAGTCCTGTATCTGACTCCCTGCTCAGCGGGTAGTATCTCCCCCTCCCTCTGCCAGTCCCCCACTGTGCTCTCATTCTCTCTCAAAGAAAGAGAAAGAAAAAGAAAGGAAGGAAGGAAGGAGAAAATTTTAGGGTAAGATTTGATTGAAATTAAAAACAAAAAAAAACCTCTTTAGAATAATTGTTACCTAATTTTGTATGTTAATGTTTCCCCAGCATCTTAGTTCCATTATTTGTCTGAAAGGCTGCCAATTTTGTCTTGCTTAATTTTTAAGGTCGATACATTTTAGATTTACCAATATATTTTACCTTTTTTTTTTTTTCTGCTGACTGAAATTTCTTTACATCTGACTTCCTGTACTAAATTTAGTTTTTCTCTTGCAGTTTATTCTTTAGACGTTTTTGAAGAAGAATCACAACTTTTAAATGAAAGTGGCTTTACTTTTCTCTTAGGCTTGAATGTTTTAACAGTGGTTGTAAAGTGAAATTCTAAGTTTTTACATTAATTTTTTTGACATTGAAACTACTTAACTCTAGCTATCATTTTTGCTTATGAGAAGTCTGCTACCATTCTAATTACTGATTTTCTGATTGGTATTGATTTCTCCTTGGTATCTTTTAAGAACTTATGTTTTTATTTAATGTTTTGTATTCACAGTACAATTTATTTAGGTGTAGATTTTAAAAAATTTATTTTACTTAGAGATTGTGGACTTCTTTAACATGAAACTTATTGCATGCATTTACTTTTGGAAAACTCTGTCTATTCTTCAAATACTGTTTCTCTCTCATTCTCTTCTTTTTTTTAAATCCCATTATATGTCTATTAACTATATCCAAGCAATCATCCATGCTCCTTAATATCTCTCTAATATTTAACAGTTACCTTAGTCTGCATGCTGCATATGGGGTGATTTTTCAGAACAATATACTTATAATGTACTAGTTTTTCTCTTCTGCTGGTTTTCTTTTACTGCTTAACTTTCCATTGGTGTTTATGTATTTCAGAGATTATATATATTTAATTTCTATTGACTTTTCCAAATCATCCAAGATAGCTCAATAGTTGGCTAGATACGGGTTAGATACACACACACATTCTTGCTTTCTGAAATAATATTTTTCCTTTATATCTTTCTACCCTTGAACACTAAAATATTCTTACTCTGCGGCTTCTATTATCTACAATTCTGTGGAGTAAATTGTGCCATTGGTTGGTTTGCGGACCCTTCATATGGTAGTTTGTTTCATCTTGACATGAGGAATTTTAGACTTTGAGTTTATTTTCAGTTGTAGTTACTGTCCACAGGAATCTCACTTGTTTCACTTGTTCTGGATGACAGACTACTCTATATGGTGCGCAGTTCTGTATTTCTTTCAGCCAGGAGTCATTATTTTCATATTTCATGTCTCATCAATATATTGGCCTAGGTTTAAGTTAAAACAGAGTGATCCCGTTTCCTTTCGATTCAAGGCTTAGGCTATTAATTTTTCACTGCACTTTTTTCCCACCACTACCCTGGATGGAGAGCTTGCCACATCCCCAGGCCAAAGCAAAAAGCCACCCCAGCCGATTCCATGTCTTGTAAATAGAAAGCTCTTGTAGTTTCCAACTATATGCATTGCGCTGCATTCTACCCTCCAGTCATTAGATGCTTAATTCCACCTTTCCTGAAAATAGCGCAAGAGAATAGGAATCTTGTCTGCTTTGTTTACCTCTATATTCTCAGCATATAGAACTGCGCCTGATATATTATCAATAAATACTGATGAAATAATGAAAGAATGAAACGTAATAGTCACTGTAATTCACATATTTTTGTTGATCAGGCAGCATTTATTAGTTTGCAATATTTTATAATAAAAATGTATCAAACATGATTTCTGTTTGAATTTACATTGAATAGTTATATCTACACCCAACATTTATTCTCTGTATATCATATACTTAGTTCCTTTATTTTTTTCATAGAAAGTACATTTCTGGTTAAGGATTATTCTGATCTTAGTTGTTAGAATATATGTAACTTTTTGTTTATTCTTATTCAGCCAAAAGACACAAACAAGAGCTTAAACTAACTTAGCAAGAGGTCTGAAGGTGGGAGACTCTGCAGTTTGTCAGTTTTTAGGGGCTTAGTGATGTTCAAAACTCTATGATTCTCTTTGCCTTTCTGAATCTAAGTCTCATACAGGTTCCTTAGTCTGAGCATCACTACAAGAAAAAGGATTTTTCTTTCTTTGAGTTGGGATATCATTCCCAGAAACCCCTCAATAGTTTTAAACCACCCAAAGGTCAGAATCAGTCCATATGCAAATACCTAAAGAGGCTTGGAAAATGTACACATGGGAAAGAATTGGATTTCCATATTTGCTTTAAAAACATTGTTTACATCCTGAGACTAAGCATGTCACTTTCCCAAACCAATTTGGAATTTTGTTTTTAAAGAAATGAGAATAGCTGCTAACTTGACAAGTGATAGGGTTTCCCATACTTACTGGCTCACATTTTTTTGGTTTCTTGATTATCAAAAGAGCTGTGGCTTTCTTTTAATATTTTAGATAAAAATCCACTAAAGAAAAACTGCTTAAGACTTAGAAAACTTTATTTGTGAAATGATTTTGCTATCCTTTACATACTTATAGGTATTAATAATAAAAATGAGTTAAGCACTTGAAGAAATTACATCAATTTTAAAGAGGAATAAAAACCACTAGTCACAAACTTTATACAAAAATTTACTTCAGAAAGACTCTAAAACAGTCAAATTACATTCATCAAGATACACATTTTGACAATTTTTTTCTCAAATGTTAATACATAGCTTTATCATCTGGAATTGAATTTATATTGTGCTCACTAATTTATTACAGGCTAGGTTATTAAATTCAGTGATTCTTTGAGTAAGTTTGTCTGAATATAAATGAAAATATCTTTAGCTAATATGAAAAATACTTTAAGCTTAACCCATAATCTTTTTTTTCCCCATATTATTTCAAGGAACTTTAATGATTCAATAAAAACTTGTGGGCTCCCTACTACATGTTAGGATCTATTCTAAATGCTCAGCTAATAATAGAAAGCAAGGTCCCCATTAGAAGAAAATACAGATTTGTTTGTCATGATTGTTGGTAGGTTTAGAGGAGAATGTGTATAGGATTTAGTGTCTGTCCATGTCCATTACTCACAGATTGTTAACTATTATTAATTTAAAAAAATAATACTCAAAGTGTTATGAGAAGTGAATTGTATGGTTTCGTCGAAGAATAAATAAGGAACAGAAAGATCTCTCTGAGGAAAGTCGAAGAATGAGGCATTCATTAAATGTTCAGGGCCTGGGCTTATGTGCCCTTAGAATCAGTCCTTGCTCTTCCTCTGCATTGTTCCATGCTCCATGGAATGACCTGTTAACTGGTTTCTTTTTCTTTTTCTTCTTCTTCTTCTCCTCCTCCTCTTTCTTCTTCTTCTTCTTCTTTTTTTTTTTTTTTTAAAGATTTTATTTATTTATTTGACAGAGACAGAGGGAGCAGAAGCAGGGGGAAGCGGCAGGCAGAGGGAAAGGGAAGAGCAGGCTTCCTGCTGAGCGGGGAGCCCTGTGTGGGACTCCTTGATCCCAGGACTCTGGGATTATGACCAGAGTTTAAGGCAGAAGTTTAGCTGACTGAGCCACTCAGGCACCCTGTTGGCTGATTTCTGAAAGGAGTTAACCAGTGGGAGATTCTGTTTGGAGAAGAGAGAAGGGGGAAATGAAGAAGCCAATGTAGTTCTTTTCCACTCCTCTGCCAAAAGAATTTACCTGGTGGCAGCTACATTTCCTCCATCTGGTTATACAAAATAGGCCTACTGTAGTTCCAGCTTCTGCCAGATGAATTGATACCATGGGTTTCATAAACATGCCTTCTTCCTCTTTTACTATACACTAGTGTTGACAGTGGCTATCTCCTGTTGCTAATCTCCCTCCCCTGTAGGGCTTCTCAGCTTCTCCACCTTCTGTTCAACCAATTTCTCTTTGCTCTGTTCTCTTTGTTATAAATATTCAAAGTGGATTTTGTTTGGTTTGGGTGTTTGTTTGCTTATTTGTTTACCATGAAACACCAGGTAAAAAGTAGGCAGAGACATGTTCTAGATAGCACAAAGAGGTATGTTCTAGGTAAAACAGAGTGTATAATACTGATTCTATGTATCATAGAAAGCCACTAGAAAATGTTGAGCATATATTATTCTTATTTTGAGAAAATGATAATGTACTGATGCAGATGTAAATACTTATTAATAATCTTAAGTTGCAGTTTTTCAAAATTTTTGTTTTTTAAGAGGTTATTTTTACTGGAATATGAGCATACAGATATTCTTGGATTCTCTGTCTCACCGTGACTCTGTACTCTTCAAATCCTGGTTCCACTACTTACTGGTTACCCGATGTTGTGTTAAGTTCCTTTATCTCTCTGTGCCTTAGTTTACTCAATTGTAAAATGGAAATAATAATAGTAACTATTTACCTCATAAAGAGCTTAAATAGTAACTATTTACCTCATAAAGAGCTTTAAATGATGTGCCTAGCATACGAGTGCACTAAAATTATGAATTATTATTATTATTATTGTTACTTGCCAATTTTAAAGGCAGGGAAACTACTTTTTGTTCTGGAAAGTGAGGAATGATTTTTTTGTTTTGCCTAACCTAGACCTTAAGCAGACTTTTAGGGCTGTGGAAAAATGAATGGAAGTGAGTGCTGCAAAGGTTTTGAAGAATCTTGTATGACATATAAAATTTCATTAAGTATCTGGAGGTTAGGAACTATCAATGGTTAAGGGAAATAATTACATTCATCTTTTTATAATTATTATTTTTTAAGAGAATAATCTGAAGCCTTTGGGTAATGGAATTGGAAGGAGGTGAGCGTGGAAACTGAGAGGAGTGTAAGAAAGCTCTAGAAACACTTCAGTACAGATATCAGGAAAGGTGCTGTTAACCCATATGGTGTCTTTGTGCTAACTGAAAGGAGACTCCCCTTTCTCCATGCAGATGGAGCGTCATGCAGGAGCATATGGTTTGGTGAACAGACTTTCCAAGCCAAGAGTCCTTATGCAGTTAACAAACTGCCCCAGTTTACACTGTAAGCACCCCAGACTTTACCTAGCACCTGGCAGAGGCGGTTAAGAATGAGTAAAGAATAAGTTGGATTTCATTTTTTTAAAACTTTTTTCCCCCAAAGATTTTATTTAAGAGAGATGGAGAGAGAAATGAGAGAGAGAGAGAGAGCGAGCATGAGGGGGCAGAAGGAAAAGTAGATTCTTTGCTTGCTGAGCATGGAGTGTAATGCCAGGCTCAGTCCCAGTTCCCTGGGATGATGACCTGAGCTGAAGGCAGACACTTAATTGACTGAGCCACCCAGGAGCCCCATAAGTTGGATTTCAAAACGAGTCCCCTGTAGGCTAACTCTTGCCTTTCAGTGATAGTGAATTCACATGAGGATGAGGCTCATTTTTCAAGGAGGTTTAATCTCAGAACAAAAAATGAATCCTTTAGGAATGATGACAGGCAAGCATACCTTGCCTCTTATACATATATAAGGTATGCTTGCCTGATTAAAAATATATAGTAAAAAAAAAATCCATCAGTATTTTGCATACAAATGTTAAAGTCAGTATGACTCACTGCTAGTGAAACTCAAGGACGTAGCACAACAGTAAAAATATTACTTTATTATTTATTTTGTGTTTTTCTTCTTCAAGGCAAATTCTTTCCATGTCACCTTACTGATAATTCTGTTTCTTCCTCTTAAAAAAAGAACAAATTTACTTCTAAAAAAAATGCTTTGGAGTACTGTCCAAAAACTTTCTGATAGAAAGCCAAACATATATCTTCTTTGTATACAGGAATACATTGTTTCATACACAAAGCAGATATTTATTAACCACCTTTTGTGGGTTGTCTGTGAAGTATTTGACTGATTTATTCTAACCATTCTCTCTGAATAAGATGCAATGTATAGTTTCTTATAATCAGGAAATTTTTATTCTTTCTTTTTAAATGTATTCTGAATGCTTCAAATTTGCAGGAACATTTTGGCAGAACTTGGGAGCAGATTGCAAGCATCATTACTTTGGCACTGTCAATAGCTTACCTAATTTAATGGGTATATTTTAGCACATTTTTCATTCGATTATAGCTGCCACAGATAGGAATGGTATCCTTATGTGTAAGTTACAGCAGTGATGACAAGTATAGATGTCAATTCCAGAATTATGGACTGAGGCCTCCAGCTAAATCATCCCCAAGACAGTTTGGCACATCTAGATTCGTAAAAATAAGTGATGAATGTCAACTCTTTCTAATTAGGTGACAAGCCAGAGGCACCCCCTGAGTATAACTAAGTTCTGGAATAAACTTTAGAGAACATAAATAATGGTAACTTTAAAAATATTTTATTCACATTGTTGTATGTAGTTTTAAATATGTAAGTCTATTTAAAGAAATAAATATACTTACAAAAGTTGTTTGCTGAGGTAAGTTTGACCTAGTTTATACACTGTTATGATACTGATTTAAAAAAATTAAAATTTGCAAGAAAAGTAACTAACCTTCTTTGTAGTTGAGACCAAAATTATGAATCCTTTTAGGTCATAATGAAATTTTGAAAATCCGATTAACATCTGTCAATTCAAAGATTATTTATTTTGTTTCACAACATCTATCAGAGTTATTTTAAAAAGCAATAGCAGTTGAAATTAACTGGGTGATTTACTTAAAAGTCAGAAGCACAGTAGGAAAAGCACAGATATGATATTAAGAACCACATGTTCATCTTAGAAACAGGATAAATTATCAAAACATAGCAGCATAAGAAACTTGAGAACAATTCCCAGAATATGGAAGTTTTAAATTTATGCTACTGGTTTAGTTAGGTTGTTACTTCACTTTCTTTTTTTGTATGTTTGTTTTTAGTATATCTCCTTCATCTTGCTAAAGAAAACTGTATGTAGGGACACCTGGGTGGCTCAGTTAGTTAAGCAACTGTCTTTGGCTCAGATCACGATCTCAGGGTTCTGGGATCCAACCCTGTGTCTGGCTCCCTGTTCAATGGGGAGCTTGCTTCTCCCTCTCCCTCTTTTCCTCCCAACTGCCTGTGTCCTGTCTCTTTCTCTCTCTCAAATAAATAAATAAATAATCAAAAAAAAAAAAAAAAAGAAAACTGTATATATATGACTCAAAGAACATTTTTAAATGAAATATGAAAATGTAAACCTCTATTATCTTTACATTTTATTCAAAAACATCCACATAAGAAAAGATATATTTTAATGGTGGTTATTCCATTTTAAATTCCTAATAGATACCTGCTTCCCAAATAAGAGTTGTTGTAAGAATTCCATTGTGTATATATACCACATCTTCTTGATCCATTCATCTGTTGATGGACATCTAGGTTCTTTCCATAGTTTGGCTATTGTGGACATTGCTGCTATAAACATTCGGGTGCATGTGTCCCTTTGGATCACTACATTTGTATCTTTAGGGTAAATTGGTGAGTGCTGTGAAGTGTGTAAACCTGGTGATTCACAGACCTGGGGATAAAAATATATGTATATAAAAAATATATGTTTATAAAAAATAAAAAATTAAAAAAAAAAATAAATAAATTCACAAGAGTTGTTGTAAGAAGAAACAATAACCTTTCTTGAAACAGTCAGTATTATCACACAGAGTATGTGCCAAATAGACCTCCAGATGACTCCCTGTTGGTACACTTGTATAATGAAACAACAAGCTACAATTCTTAGAACATCTAACTTTTCAAATTTAATAAGTCATTTCTGAACCCTTGCTGAATGTACTTATTTTATGCATTACAGGTTCATTTTTAGAAAGATGATATTTAGCCTACAAACAAGTGAGAGAAAGATTAAGATGAGTTAATAGTGAATATGGCCATTTGCCTGCCATTTTATTCACCATTAATAAGTAATAAATTATTTTAATAACATAAATGGATTGCACTTCTCATAAGTGTAATTAACAAAAAGTATACATTTTTGATGAAAAAATGGTCAGAATTACCATATACGATGTGTTGGCCAGTATTTAAACAGATTGGTTTCAATTTGTGTACCCTGTTGCCATTCATCATGATGAAGGTTTTCTTCTAAAATGGAATAATATTCCATATTTCACAACTAATTTGTCTCCTCAAGCCAGTTAGCAAATGAATCCCTAGAGCAATTAGGCAGGTTGAGAAAGCTATGGACTTGCTCAGATTTCTATAATAAAATTCTATTTGATAAATATTTAAGGAAATTAAATAAAAGAATTCACAAAGATATATACTTACTTGAATACATTTTTTACTAAAAGATATTTGTGTAAGTTATGGAATGCACTCAATTTTTAGTAATACAAGTCCTCCAAAACTGACTCTGACTTAAATGAATAGGTGTTTTATTTTCCTAATCTTATCTCCACTGTAAGTACTAATATCAGGTGGTGAAGTAGCTCAGAGATGACACCAGAAATACCAGCTTCTTCCAACTGTGTACTCAGCCATATGGATTTTGTCCTGCTTATTGCCAGCATGTTGCATGTGCCATCTTTAACATCATATTAATATTATAATCACAAAGATGAGAAAGGGCAGAAGGACAAGGCATGGAGAAGAGGGCAACAGTACCTGTCTCTTTTAAACAGTTAAGCCCCTAGTGACATTGACTTATAGAACTTTAGCCTGGTTTGGGTCACATTGCCAACCTTATATTCAAAGGATTTTGGGAGATGGAGGATTTTAATATTTATTGAACTACTACCCTGAACAAAATTGGAACTCTATTAGTAAAGAAGAGGGGATATGGGTACTAGAATGCTTCTGAGAATTTGAAGCATTCATCTACAAGAGACTCCTTTCAGACCCTAAGACAAATGCAGATTAAAAGTAAAGAGATGGAAAAGCATTCATCACACAAATGGTAGTGAAAAGAAAGCTAGGGGCAACAATACTTTTACTAGACAAAATAACCTTACAACAAAGAGTATACAAGAGACAAAGAATGACACTATATAATCATACAGGTAATAATAAGAAAAATTATAAATTTTTATGTACCAACATGGGAGTACACAAGCATATAAAGGAGCTAATAAAAAACATAAAGAAAGTACTCAGTAGTAATACAATTATAGTAGAGGACTTTACCACGCCACTTACATCAATGGACGGATCATGCAAACAGAAATATAATAAGAAATCAGTGGCTTTGAATGACACACTGGACCAGATGGATCTAACAGATATATTCAGAACATTCCATCCTAAAACAGCATAACATTTTTTTTCAAGTGTACATAGAATATTCTCCAGAACAGATCATGTTAGACCACAGAACAAGTCTCAACTAGTTCAAAAAGAGAATAGTTCCATACCATTTATTTATTTTTTTTTTCCAATCACAACACTATGAAACTAGAAATCAACCACAAGAAAAAAATCTGGAAAGAACACATGGAGGTTAAATAACATGTAACTAAACAATCAATGGGACAACCAAGAGGTCAAAGAGGAAATTTAAAAAAATATGTGGAAAGAAATGAAAATGAAAACACATGGTCCAAAATCTTAGGGATGAAGTAAAAGTTGTTCTAAGAGGGAAGTTTATGGAAATACAAGTCTACCTCAAAAGCAGAAAAATATCAAATAAATAACTTAACCTTCCACCTAAATGAGCTAGAAAAAGAAGAACAAACAAACCCCAAAATCAACAGAAGAGAGGAAATAATAAAGATTAGAGAAGAAATAAATGAAATAGAAACTAAAACAATAGAACAGATGAAACCAAGAGCTGTTTCTTTGAAAAGATCAAAGAAATTGATAAGCCATTAGCCAGATTCATCAAACAAACAAAAAAAACAGAGAGAGAGAGGACTCAAACAAAATCAGAAACAAAAGAGGAGGAATAACAGCCAACTCCACAGATACACAAAGGATTGAAAGAAAATATGAAAAATTATATGCCAAGAAGATGGACAACCTAGAAGAAATGGATAAATTCCTAGAAACATATAACCTCTTAAAACTGAATCAGGAAGAAATAGAAACCTTAAACAGATGGATTACCAACGATGTAATTGAAGCAATAAGAAAAAACTCCCAACAAACAAAAGTCCAGGATGAGATGGTTTCACAGATGAATTCTACCAAACATTAAAAGAAAAGTTAATAACTGTTCTTCTTTAACTATTCCAAAAATAGGAAGGAAACTTATAAATTCATTCTATGAGGCCAGAATCCCCCTCCTGATGCTAAAACCAGGTGAAAAACTCTAAAAAAAGAGAACTACAGGATGATATATCTGATAATCATAAAAGCAAAAATCCTCAATAAAATATTAACAAACCAAATCCAACAATACATTTAAAAAATTATTCACCACAATTAAGTGGAATTTATTCCTGGGATGCAAGGGTGGTTCAATATTTGCAAATTAATTAAAATGATACATAATATCAACAAAAAATAGGATATCTACAACATCCTATTACAAAATAAGATCATTTCAATAGAGACAGAAAACACATGTGACAAAAATACATCCATTCATGATAAAAACCCTCAACAAAGGAGGTTTAGAGGGAACATAGCTCAACATGATAAAGAGTGTATATTCTTTTTTATTTTTATAAAAATTTTATTTGACAGACAGAAATCACAAGTAGGCAGAGAGAGAGAGGAGGAAGCAGGCTTCCCGCTTAGCAGAGAGCCCGATGCGGGGCTCCATCCCAGGACCCTGGGATCATGACCTGAGCCGAAGGCAGAGGCGTTAACCCACTGAGCCACCCAGGCGCCCCAAGAGTATATATTCTTAATGAGGAACAACTAAAAACTTTTCCCTTAAGATCAGGAACACGGCAAATGCCCACTCTCACCGCACTTACTTAAGATAGTACTGGAAGTCCTTGTGACAACAATCAGACAGGAAAAAAAAAAAAAAAAGATATAAAAGCATCCTAATTGGCAAGGAAGAAGTAAAACTTTCACTTTTTGTAGACACATGATACTATATATAGGAAGCTCTAAAGATACACCAAAAAACTACTAGAACTGAAAAATGAATTCAGTATAGTCACAGGATACAAAATCAATATATAGAAATCCTTTGCATTTCTGTAGACTAATAATAAAGCAATGGAAAGAGAAGTTAAGAAAACAGTTCCACTTACATTTGCTTCACAAATATTAAAATATTTAGGAATAAGTTTAGCCAAGGAGGTAAAAGACTGTACACTGAAAACCATAAAACATTGATCAAGAGAATTAAATATGATAAACAAATGTAAAGATATTCCATGCTCATGGATAGGGAGAACAAATAGTGTTAAAATGCCCATACTACCCAAAGGAATCTATAGATTTAATGCAATCCCTATTAAAATACCAACAGCATTTTTCACAGAATTGGAACAAACAATCCTAAAATTTGTATGGGATCACAATAGACCCTGAATAATTAAAACAATCTTAAAAAAGAAGGACAAAACTGGAGGTATCATAATCTCAGAGTTCAAGACATACTGTAAACCTACAGTAATCAAGACAGTATAGATATTGACACAAAAATAGAGACCTAGATCAATGGAAAAGAAAAGAAAACATAGAGATAAACTCACAATTATATGGTCAATTGATCTTCAACAAAGGAAGGAAGAATATGCAATAGGAAAAAGACAATCTCTTCAGCAATTGATATTGGAAAAATTGGACAGCTACATGGAACACAATGATACTGGGCTACTTTCTTATACTATACACAAAAATAAATTGAAAATGGATTAAAGACATAAATGTGAGACCCGTAAACATAAAAAATCTTAGAAGAGAGCACAGGCAGTAATTTCTCTGACATGGGCCTTAAGGACATTTTTCTAGGTATGTCTCCTAAGGCAAGGGAAACAAATACAAAAATAAACTACTGGGACTACATCAAAACAAAACAAAACAAAAAAACCCTTCTGCACAGAGAAGGGAACAATGAATACAACTAAAAAAGAGGCTGCTGTTTGGGAGAAGATATTTGCAAATGACATATTTAATGAAGGGTTTCTATTAAAACAAATAAAGAAATACAATTCAACACCGAAAAATAATTCAATTAAAAAAATGGCAGAAAACACAACACACATTTCTCCAAAGAAGACATACAGATGACCAACAGACACATGAAAAGATGCTCAACATCACTCATCATCAGGGAAATGAAAATTAAAACCACAATGAGAGGGGCAAGTGAGTGTCTCAGTTGGTTGAGCCTCTGCCTTCAGTTCAGGTCATGATCTGGGGTACTGGGATGGATCTCTGCATCATGCTCCCCGCTCAGTGGAGAGTCTACTTCTCTCTCTCCCTCTGCTGCTCCTGATGCTTGTACTTTTTCTCTCTTTCTCTCTCTGTGTCAAATAAATAAATAAGTAAAAGTTAAAAAAACACCATGAGATATCATCTTATACCTGTTAGAATGGCTAAAATTAAAAACGCAAGAAACAGCAAGTGTTGGCGAGGATATGGAGAAAAAGGAACCCTCATGCATTGAGGGTGGGAATGTAAATTGGTGCAGATGCTGTGGAAAACAGTATGAAGTTCCTCAGAAAATTAAAAATGGAATTACCACATGATCCATAATTCTACTACTGGATGTATACCCAAAGAATATGAGAACGTGAATTTTAAAAGGCATATGCACCCTTATAT
This sequence comes from Mustela lutreola, assembly GCF_030435805.1. Lineage (NCBI taxonomy): Eukaryota > Metazoa > Chordata > Mammalia > Carnivora > Mustelidae > Mustela > Mustela lutreola. Next base: position 57,322,917 of record NC_081299.1, read on the forward strand.
TTATCGCACCTTTATTTTCAAAAGTCAAATTTTGGAATCAACCTAAGTGTCCATCAGTATATGAATGGATAATGATGTGGTGTATGTGTAGGTATATAAAGAGGATGTGGTGTGTGTGAGATATATGTATGTATATTATTCGGCCATAAAAAATGAAATCTTGCCATTTGCAACAAGATGGATGGAGCAGAGAATATAATGCTAACTGAAATAAGTCAGTCAGAGAAAAGACAAATACAATATAATTTCACTCATATGAGGAATTTAAGAAACAAACAAACTAGCATAAATAAAAAGACAAGAGGCAGAGACACAAACCAAAAAACAGACTCTTAACTATAGAGAACAAACAATGGTTACCATAGGGGAGGTGGGGGGTATAGGGGAAATAGGTGAAGGAGATTAAGAGTGCACTTATCATGATGAGCATTGACTAATGTGCAAAATTGTTGGATGACTATATTGTACACCTGAAACTAATGCTGTATGTTGATTATATTAGAATTATTTTTTAAATGATAAAAATTTTTTTAAAAGAAATATTTGAAGCATTCCAAGTACAGTAATCACCAAAATGGAAACATTCTTATTTGTCAAATTTTGAAATGTTACCTACAAATATTATTCTAAGAATTGCTGCAAATTTGAGTTCTCATATTAATGAGATGGTATATAAGCTATACATTGACATAATGTATTTTGTAATAATAATATACCATGTGATAACATGAACAAAACTACAAATGTTTCAATAATGTTAACAAAGCCTGATGAGTTGTCCTGAAAATAGAAAAGTATCATGTAACATCTATTAAATGAGCTTCTACAACACTAGGGCTAACTAATGCTTTTTTGCAACAATGTGGTAGTTGGTTTAATTCACTTTATGTGGAATAATGACTTTCTTGTTCAATGACTCATATATTTTTAGGTAACCACTCCCTTTGAAATAATGCTTTATAATTTAAAAAACTGCAGATCTTATGTTATCAAAAACTTATAACAGCATTTGTTTATTTAATATTCATTAAATTGAATGCTGATTTATCCCAACCACTTTGATTGGTATTGAGTCTATAGTAGTGAATGTAGCTTACTTTCTGCTCTCAGGAGTTGATAGTCTGATCTAGTGGATACCAGTGGTAGCTCATGGTTGCCAAGATCCACAATTCCACAGGCCACCACTCATTGTACTCTAAGTGAAAGATGCCTCCCCCAGGTTGTTAGGAGAAGGCTCGAGGTTAACCACATGAATATTAGAATAACTTCACAGTTTTCTACCATAATTGGGAAATGGGATTTTTCTGGAGGGGAAAAATGTTATAATGTTGTTTGAAGGATTAAATAAAATAACATATAGAGATCATATAGGCCCAGTAAATTTTAGTTTTATAAGAAATGTTTAGTTCTCTTCATTAACAATGTGAACTCAAGAGCCACCTGGCCTGAATTCCAATCCTCACTCAATCATTTTCTAGCTGTGGATGACTTTGAGAAATGTCCTCTATGAATTGCTGACCTTCTAGGGTTTCTGTGAGGATAAATGTGCTATGTAATTCCTGTAATCATACATTTTCAATATTTTTGGTTATTAGCCTATTAATTGAAGCTGAATTATTATTAAGACTCAGCATCCATTTTATTCAGCAGTATTTGATAGTCATTTTCATAGGTGTTTTATGCACTTTGCTTTTGTTAATAAAATAAATATCTTTTAAACTTTTCCTCATATTTAAATACCATGAGTACAAATATTGATATACCTCAATAAAATAAGCTCACACTTACTCATTGTTTACTTTTTTTAAAAAGATTTTATTTATTTGCGAGAGAGAGTGCACAGAGGGAGAGTGAGTGGGAGAAGCAGCCTCCCTGCTGAGCAGAGTTTGATGCAGAACTCGTTCCCAGGATCCTGAGATCATGACAAGAGCCGAAAGCAAGACGCTTAACTGACTGAGCCACCCAGGTGCCCTTACTGAGCACAAAGACTCATGTAAATGTCTCACATGTATAATATCACTTAAGTCTCAGAACTAAGTTTGCTATTACGAATTTAGAGGTTTTATTTTGTTTTGTTATTGGCTTCTTTGCAAAGTCTCAGCTATAATTCATGTAGTTGAGACTTCTAAATAAATGAAAACAAGATAAGTAAAAATGAATATTTTAAGTATTTTGCAATGAACACTGCTGACTAAGCCCACAGAAACATTCTAGCATAATGTTTCTTTGTGTTTTTTCCAGGATAGACATCTCCCCATAGAAAGAGAAGCTATGATTCTGATCTAAAAAATTAACTCTACCCACACCCACCCCAACTGTAGCTGTATGATTTGCTCCCTAATGAAAATTACTGCTTAGGATGTTTGGAAAAATTATGATTGACCAGTGCAGTACTTCATTAAAAAATTCCCATCCATGGAAAATTATTTAATATCAATATAAAATTCCAAAATTATGGAAGAGATTGTTTAAGAGTTAAGCTTTTGCATTAACACAGGATTCTAATTACAAATCCTGTCCTATACCCACACCATAAAGTCATTCTGTCTTGATCTCAATCCAAAGTGACAGAGGCAAGTACCATAAACAGTTCTTATTTGTCAGTAATCAGACCACAAAATCTAAGTTAATAAAATAATCAATTAATCTTTAACACAAAAGACTAATCTGTGTTATTTTGCTGAAGATGTCATGACAAACTATCCCAAACTAGATGCCTTAGACAACAGAAAATTGTTGTTTCACAGCTCTAGAAGCTATAAACCCAACATCAAATTGACAGTAGTTTTGATTTCTTCTGAGACTTCTCTCCTTGGCTTGCAGATTGCTACCTTTTTACCGTGTTCTTAAATGCTTAAATGGTCTTGCCTCATGTGCATGCTCCTGGTATGTCTTTGTGTGTACAGACTACCTCTTCTTATAAGGACATAATTCATATTGGACTAAGGCCCATCTTAATGCCTGATTTCAATTTAAGCAACTCTTTAAAGACCTTATTTCCAAATACAGTCATGTTCTGGCATATTTGGGATAAGTGCTTTAACATATGAATTTTATTTTTAAAAAATACATATTTATTTATTTGAGAAGAGACTGAAGGGGGGGGGAGGGGCAGAAGGACAGAGAGAATCTCAAGCAGACCCCGCACTGAGTGAAGCTGGAAGTGGGGCTCAATCTCATGACTCTGAGATCATGACCTGAGTGGAAATCGAGAGTCAGTCACTTAACCAACTGAACCACACAAGTGCCCCAATATAAATTTTAAAGACAAGGGGCACAATTCAGACAATAACACAATCTATTTAGACACCACTTTTCTCCCATACCTTCTTATTTATTGGACATTAGACTTCAGCTAAAATGTATAAAACAAGTAATAACATGAAATAATATATCTTTTCATATTGTAGTAATACACCATGTTTTTCTGATCAAGAATATGCTATTATTTTAACAAATACAGAAGGCAACTTATTTAAATACAAGGTCTTGGTTTTTGTGATAAAATCAATTTCAGATTAGATCACTGTATTGACATATAATGTGTTATTAATGCATCTATTAATCTAACTATATTTTTATCAATATCTATTTAATAATGCTAGCCAGTGTAGGAAAAAAATGTCATTCTAGGTAAAAAAATTTAGGACTTGTATCATTCTCTGCTAGCAAACATAACTTTTATTCTATATTAGCAAAATAGTTCTGATTCATTATTTTAAAGACTCCTATGTAAAATAATACTGCTTTAAAATGAGATAATATTTTTATATGTAGGATAGTACATTCAAGAAAGATTGTTTTGGGGTGCCTGGGTGACTTAGTCAGTTAAGGGGCCTACTCTTGATTTCAGATCATGTCATAATCTCAGGGTAGTGAGATCCAGTTTAAGATTCTCTCTTTCTCCCTCTCTCTCTGTCCCTTCCCCCCCCCCCTCAAATAACAAACAAATAAACCTTTAAAAAAGGAAGAAAGAATATTTTATTTGTTGTGATTATTAACTTCTAAATTTTGTACTGAAATTGATCTGGATTTACAAAGGAAGTTACCTTTTTTCTCTCCTACATCTTCAGATAAATTTTGGTTAAGAGTATTTATGTTGTTTATTGGTATTTGTTTGCTTCAGGATTCACTTGTGCCTACTATGTGCTTATCATTATAGTGCTGCCAGGCACATAGTCCTCCAAATCAATTCAGTGTGCAAAACTTCTGACTGGGTAACACATATTCAAATATATCCACCTATAATTCCAATTGTACTTTCATTTATTAGACATGCAGTCAGGCCATATTTTTGGAACACTTACCATGTGCCACCCACAGTGCTAAGCTCTTCCTCTTGCTTTTTAGTATTATTTCCATAAGTAAGAGTATTACCAATGTCTAATTTATCATGTTGGTCAAGAATACCATGTTTCCCCAAAAGATCCTCTCCAAGATCATGCAATTCAGTGGTCTCCAGACACTGGAATTTCACAGAGCACTGGTATTTTTTAAAAAAGTTGGAACATTTTATTAGAATAATGATAAATTTATCACTTATTATCAATGCCTTTTTATGAGAAAGAACATTTCAACACCAAAAAGATTGCTCAATGCAAACCTCAAAACTTTATTATTTCAATGCTTCAAAAAAATTCCTATAGGTAGAATTACTTCAGAATGACACACAGAACTACATGTGGAACCAGATTAGAAGGATATCTTTGTTGTCCAATTTTAAAAAGTAAAGATTCCCAAGGATCCTCTTCATCCAGATGCTGTTTCTGAACAATCATAAGTAAAATGCATAGATAATATCTTTTCCCTAATAGGTTTTTTCTCTATAAAATATTATAAGGAGTAATATTAAATGACTTCACCATAAGATGATTCACCTTTAGATCCACAGAGAATATAAATAGAATAAATGCAGAGAAAGCATGGGAAATGAGGAAAATAAACAAAAAGATATTTGAGGGTTCATGCACATGGATTTTTTTCTCTAGGAATAGTCTTGGATTTTTATCATGTTACCTTGCAGGTTGTCATTTATTTCACATTCTTCACCAAATACAAAGATTGATTTATCTTAGAAGCTTGTTTATAGAAAATTTCTATCAAGTAAAATAAATTCCTTTGATTTATTAATATTGAAAATTATGGAAATGTGTTGCTTAAAAATTTCTGTATACTATTTTACTAATGTTCTCTAGTATACTTTTTTTAATTCATCACTTTTATACTACTAGCATGAGCATTTAATGGCTCTTACTTAATCTTAAAGTAACTATATATACAGTTATATATATATAATATAAATATATTTTGATAAATATATAGTAAACAGAAGTCTTATAGCATAGAGATCTTGGAATTAAAGAAATGTGAATTTGAATCCTATCTTTCCTTCTTCCTCTGTGTCATCTCCTGCAGCCCACATACTTAGCATTTTTAAGGCTCAATTTCCTCACATTTTGAATACAATGGTAATATTTTAAGTAATTTCTATTGGTTTGCTTTTTCCCTTCCAAAATGTATCATGACAAGTGAAAGCCTGTTTATTTATTTATTTATATTTTCAAAAGATTTTATTTATTTATTTAACAGAGCTCATAAGCAAGAAGAGAGGCAGGCAGAGAGAGAGAAAGAGGAGGAGGAAGCAGGCTCCCTGCTGAGCAGAGAGCCCGATGCAGAGGGCTCCATCTTAGGACCCTGGGATACTAGGCAGAGGCTTTAACCCACTGAGCCACCCAGGTGCCCGAAAGTTTGTTTAAAAAAAAAAAAATGTAACTTATATTATTGTTAGCATGAAGCACTGCATACCCTGAAAGTACCTTCCCATGAAAACAACTAAAAAATCTGGCTGAAAAACAAATTACATTTATTTAAATGAATTGCTGAGCTGTCTAGATAATAAAGAAGTAGCCAAAAGCTAAACGAAGGAGAAAACCAAGGAAGGTAGGTAAGGATTGAAGCTAGATTTGCCCTGGGACCATCTGCTAAACTATAGGAAACTTGAGCTCTTGTTTTGGTGTCTGGAAATGGCCACACAGTCAATCAGAGAAAGACAACTATCATATGATCTCCCTGATATGAGGAAGTGGAGATGCATCATGGGGGGTTAAGGGCGTAGGAGAAGAATAAATGAAACAAGATGGGATTGGGAGGGAGACAAACCATGAGTGACTCTTAATCTCACAAAACAAACTAAGGGTTGCTGGGGGGAAGGGTGTTGGGAGAAGGGGAGTGGGGTTATGGACATTGGGGAGGGTATGTTCTCTGGTGAGTGCTGTGAAGTGTGTAAACCTGGTGATTCACACACCTGTACCCCTGGGGATAAAAATATATTATATATTTATAAAAAAATAATAATTAAAAAAAGAAAAAAAGAAAGTAAAGCTTAGATAATTTGTGAGCTAAATACACTCTAATCAGGACCTCAAAGACCTTAAAGATAAAATTTCCAAGAAAAATGAGCTTATCTTATAAAATCACAATATGCATAAAGAAACAAAAAACCATAAAAAACATGGCACTATGAATCAGAATCAGCAGAAAGAAGAACCAAAAGAATCAGATCACAAAGTTTTCAGGTATTAGAATTACCTTAAATGTACGTGTTTTAAGAAACAAGACATGAAAATGTCAGAAAAGAACAGCAGTCTATAAAAATAATCAGTGGATTTATGAGAACATAAATTATACATGTATAAATTTATACAATATGCAATATTTCATGTCTTGTTTCTTAAAACACGTACATTTAAGGTAATTCTAATACCTGAAAACTTTGTGATATTGTATACAATATACAATATGCAATATTGTATAAATTTATACATGTATAATATATAGTATATTATATAAATTTATAAATAAATATATAATATAAAAATATATAAAAATTATTAACATTATTAAAAACATTTGGCAGAATTAAAGAAACCAACAAGGTATGATGAAGCATCCTGGAGCTAACAACAGCAAAGAACCATTTTCACCACTGTGTCTAAAGTAGCATGGAAAAGGACAGGTTTTGAGAAACTTAAGAGAGCTGTCATTGTAGTTATAGCAATGTATCATCTGAGAAGACTGCAGGCTTTGGTAGAAGAATACAGTGGGGAAAATAAATACCTCTACCTCTGTCCTCTCCCACTCATTTTTCCTGCTAATACCTTTCACTGGTCAAACATACCAGGATTCAAAGCAAGGGAACTATGTTGATGCAGAACATAGAAGTTATACATCCTGGTGTGCCAGGACACAGAACAGAGTGGAGGAAGGAGGTTTAGCAGGGCAAAGAGAGAATTTCCAATGCAAGAAGTTAAGAGACATTGAGGTTAAAGTGCAAAGGCCCAAGTTACATTTAAACAGTTATAAAAAGAGAAAAACAAGAAAAAGCAATAATCGAAAGTACAATGAATAATTTTTAGAATTGTTAAAAGACAATACATTTTGAATCTAAAAGCAGACCCAATATAAAAAGAAATTTACAAATATACATATCATAGTAAAACTGAAAAACAGAACAATTTAAAAAAAAGTTAAAATCAGCTAGATAGGAAAGAAAGATTACTTCCCAAAGACAAGTCGCTAAAGTCATAACTGATTTTTTAACAGCAACAGTGGGGCTACAAGTTAGAAATTACACAATTACACAATTACATAAGTTATCTTTCCACATTTAATTCTTCATGTTATAGAGCTATCTCTGAAAATGAGGTACAAAATGCACATGAACAAGTAAGTAGTTTAAGATGTCCTGATTTACTTCACAAATAATTTTAAAGGATGAACTTTAGGAAGAAGGATACTTACCAAAGGTAGAATGTTTGAGATAGAATAAAGAATCATAAAGCAAACATTAAATATGTGGATATATGTAAACACAGAAATCATAATTTCCAAAATGGAAGACAAAAATAAAATGAAAACAGGAAAAAAAAGCACCCTAATTTGAAAGAAGAAAGTAAAATAGAAACTCTGTATAAATAGAAAACACAAAATAAAATTGCAGAAATAAATCCAAGTTATTAAAAAAAATAAATCCAAATTATTATCAGTAAAATCAGATAAATGCAAATACAATGTTCTGGCTTAAAAATGAGTTTGTAAAAAGCTGGATTTAAAACATATAATAGTATTTTCTTTCCAAGAAACAATTTACATATTAAGACCCCAAAATTTTAATCTAAATTATGGAAAATTATATTCTAGGTGATTGTTATGCCTGGGACCTCTTGCAACTCTATTATCAGATAAACTGAGTTTGAAGCAAACAGCCTTATTAGATCTTAAGATCACCACAAAATGGTAGAACATCCTACTCATCAGGATGTTATAGCTTCTATATATTCAGTATTATAGACCCAAATTATATAAGACAAAAAAATGACAGAAGTACAAAGAGAAATAGACAAATTCACAGCATGTTAGGAAAGTATTCATATATTTCTAACCAATTAATATATAAGCAAAAATAAAAATCATCAACATTTGATAATATACATTCTTTTCTGAGCACATGTGAGCACAGGTTAATAAACAGTGAATTCTATAAATAAGTAGATTAAGAGATCATATTAGAAGTTGATAAGCACTAAAGTAAAGGTAAAGTACAATAGAGCAAGAAGTATTGGTACAGGAGGGAAATATTGGGAGAGCTACTCAAAGTATGGTGTTAAATGTGGTTGCTCAGCTAGACATTATTGAAATAGTAACCTCTAAATAGAGTTTTGACCAAAATGAAAGAGTTTCCAGAGGACTCTGCCAGAGTAAAGGCCCATGGCAGGAGCATACTGTATATAGTGAAGTGCATTGACTAAAAGGGGAAGAAAATGTTATGAAGCAGCATAATGCAAAGGGCCACATGGGCCATTGTAAAGACTTGAGCTTTTGTTTTGAGTAAAATGGAAGTCTTCAGAGTGCTAGGAGCAGTGCAGTGCAAGATCTGACTCCTGATTTAAAAAGACTCCCTGGCTGCTGAATTGGAAATAGACCATAGGGACGAGGGTTGTACCACAGAGACTGTGAATGTGAGCTGTCCTATTCTTTTAATGGATGATATATTTACATACCCACAAATGAAGCCAATAGAAGAAAAGCAAAAGGAACAAGAAAAAAACAAACAAACAAACAAACAAACATAAAACCCTCTGGACTTGTAGGGCAAAGACACTGTATGAAATGCCCAGTGAGGAGTTCTGAGGTGAAATAGCCATAACACCATGTGATGTGATCCTTTCCTGTGATCCCATAAATTTTTAGAAAAAGCAGAAAGATTTTTTAAATGCTCCTAGAATTAGCACATAATTATGTGATGTCCATCTGAGTAGTTCAGGCTGTTCGGGTACTCATTCAGCCTCAAATAGGAACATAATTGGGTTTTTCCCAGAAATCTATCTTCCTAGATGAATCATCTTGACTCCTCTTTCTTAGTAAAACAAACCACATGTTCCTTTTTTTTTTTTTCATTTTAGTATAAGATACTAAGAGATTCAAAGTGTTATTACTTCAAAATAGTCTAGAAATTATAAATGTGGTTCTGGTTAGGATGTTACCTGCTTTTGTCATCGATAAGAGCATCACCATCAAACAGGACTCGCTTGATTTATCATAGCAGTTCATTTATTGAAAGTTTTGAGTATCTTCTGTGACTCACAGGCAACAGTCTAGAGAAATTACTAGGAGAACATTGTCCTCACATTCAGAAATCTCGGGTTAGTCGCTGTGAACCATTGGCCTTTGGGAGATAACTGCAATTAAAAGAGATTCATCAGGAATAGGATGCAGAAGAACAGACTAAAGACAGAGAGCAACAGGGAAGAACTTGGGTCTTCACATCCCTCCATTATAAAGAATATGATGTCTTAATTTACATATTATAATACATGTTTAGATATTTATGCTCATTTTGAAAAGAATAATAAGTATTTATGTTTGCCAACTCTCCCCATTTTATTTTGAGAAAGGAATACATGCTTTTCTTACAAAATAATTACAGCGCTTTCACACATTTTTTTTTCTGCATCTGAACAACTACTATATGTGATAGGAGGCCCTTTTCTGAGACTTTAGAGGGCTCCATGTCAAAGTGGAATAAGCTGAAAATGAGCAGAGCAGTTCCTTCATTTAGGCAGCTGTGCGGAGGTGGGAAGATCAGCAGGAATCAGAAAATCCGGACATGAGTCTGGCTTTGTGCTGACCTTGGGTAAATGAGTCTCAATTTCTTCATCTATAAAATACTAAACCTGTGAGTTTAGTATTCCTAGGCTAATTCCTACGAAAGAGCCTGAGGAATAAATAATATATATGAAGATGTAGTATAACCGTAGATCACATTAGAGCTGTATAAGGCATACATTTATTTCTGACACATTTATTCATGTAATCATTTAAAGAGGAATATTTAATTTCTGTTGTATTCTGTGAATTGTAGTAGATCCTCGCAGATGAGATAACTGCTGTCTTCAAGGATTTTTGGTGGAGGTTGGGGTGATAAGATGTATGTGTAGGACACTTAATAGGACAGAGACAGGATAATTGGGGAAGCGGGCAAAATTAGAAGGTGTTCCAGAAGAGAGATGATTCTGTATTTCGGTGGCATTAGTCTTCTCATTTCATAAATGGTAACTTGGGTATTTTTCTCTTCCTTTAAAGTCAAAGTATGGGGGGAAGAAAAGAGAATGTAGAAAAGGAATCATACTAGGATTATAAATGTATTAAATGGTAATAATTTCTAGATGAAAGATAATTGTATATCTGGATTTTTCCATAACCAAAATACAAATTTTTTAAGAAATTATTTCCATATGTTATGAAATTTTAAGAATGATGGGTGATTCAGATATAATTTGTAATATTATCATAATCTAAGTGGTAATATTCAAAAACATATCATTTTTAGGGTATTTTTTAGTATCAACTTCATCTTTGCATAATTATGTTGAATGAGCATTAAGACTTCTTTAAGAATTCTTACCATTTTTTTTTTAAATATTTTATTTATTTATTTGACAGACAGAGATCACAAGTAGGCAGAGAGGCAGGCAGAGAGAGAAGTGGAAGCAGGCTCCCCGCTGAGCAGAGAGCCCGACGTGGGGCTCGATCCCAGGACCCTGGGATCATGACCTGAGCCGAAAGCAGAGGCTTTAACCAACTGAGCCACCCAGGCGCCCCGAATTCTTACCATTTTTAATTGATATATTTCTTCCTCATTGCCAGCTCTCTGTTTTTGCTCTTGAGAGTAAAATATACATTTTTTGAGCATTTTGGATGTTTGATTTATTTCTTTTTATGCCTTCTCTGCATATTTGTCATCCTGTGAATGTCATTCATTTTTATATGCAAATGTTTCTACTAATCACTTAATTTATGTAGTTTTAAGGGACTTTTTAAAAATAACTGAGTGTAGTGAACATTGTTGATTATCCCTTTGTAATTTCATTAATGAACATATTCCTAAATCTTGCATGTAATTAATTTCTGGAAGAACTTTCACTAGGGGAAGCTTGCTACTCCTTATACCAACTGTCAATAAAATTTGTCAATATTTTGACAAATAAATTTTGTCAATAAATGACAAATAAAATTTGTCAGTTTGTCAATAAAATACCATTGTATAGGTAACAGACTTCTGATACAATATTATTTTGTGTATGGGTAAAAAACACAAAAATGAGAAGTGAATCAGTTTAAACTAGAATTTTGTCAGTGTGGTTCCTGAATTTATGAGGAGCTTGACTTTCTTTTTTCCATTGCTACACATGCTCTTTCCATTGATTTCAGAGATTTTTCATAGAAGAGTTGTCTGTTACAGCCTCTATAGGGTAAATTATATATGCCATTCCCATTCCTGATTTGTTGTTTACAAAAGGTGAACTCTAGATTTTCAAGAAGTCCATAATAATACTCATCTACTTTGAATTCTGTTTCTTTGGAAAAAGGTGAAAACAATATACTACAGCATTTGTCATCCCTTAAATGTATGACAAGACAATGTAAAAATAAGTTTCTCTTCTCCAAAACTATTGATGATCCTTGCAGTTTTGGTAAATTATCACTGGCCCTTAAACTCAGGCATGTCTACTTTTCTGACTCAACCATACGGTGTCTATCTCTCTATTCTGTTAAGCATTTTGCTCTCTTTTCAAGCACTTCAAATGTAGTTAAGAAGTGATCTCTTTTCACAGTAATCTTGCTCTTTAACTTCAGTATGTCCTTATTAACTATCATCTCAAAACATTTGTCTGAGATAATTGGGTATTGATTATTTTTGCGATGTCATTTGTAGTTCAAATTGGATCTTTATAAACCTTTGAGACATTATAATGGCAGTTGTCTGCTCAACATGCATGCATAGTTTTAGTCTGGGGTTTGGTTCACTGTGCTGAATTCAGGCTCAACTTCACTTAAAAGAAAATAGCCATTTGGTGATAAAGCAAGAGCACTTCCACTACTTCTTCAACTCTTTCCTTTTTTTTTTTTTTTTCTTGAATTCTAAACCAAATAAGGAATTCCAAAGCTTGGCTTCACTTGGGGTTACTTGGTTTTAAAATTTGTGAGGATGGATGGTCACAGAACACTACTCTCTTATTCTTTTCATTCCCCCTTGAAGGACTGACTACTAGTCATTATTTCCAAAAATAATGACAATCTTATTCTTCCTTTTTCCATATGTATGCTTAAGCACAGTTTTATTTTTTAATCCTCATTATTTGTATTTATTTTAGTTTGCCATGAATTCCTTCTGTTGAGTTCTTAGCCATACAGAAGCATAAATCAAAGTGATAATTACTTTTAAATATTCAATATTTTAAGATTTTTTTTTTACTTCTATGACTCACTTCTTATGAATCCTACCACATGACAGTCTAGAAGAAAGAAAAGAATAAATATTTTCTATGCATGGGGCATTTGAAATGAAGACTGGGATTTGGGAGTTAAAGGAAGAAGTTCAAGTCCTGACTCTGGCCTTTCTGTTACTTTGCATATGTCACTTGTCCCATCAGATTTCCACTTGTCCCATCTATAAAACAGTGAGAGGCTAATATAAATTTCAGAATTGTCATGAAAATGAAATGAAATAAATTATGGGAAAGTATTTTAACAACTGCAGTGCACTGTGTCAAAGCCCTCAAATGGTTAAGAATCTATGCGAGTGAAGGGCGCAAAAACTGACATGGAGACTAATACTAGCTTGAAAATTGCTGATTATTCTTCCAAAGCTTAATAGATATAATATGGAAAATTCAGAAGGGTGCACTGAGTATATTTGAAATGTTTGGATTTATTTGAGTGGAACTGGTTCTTAAAAATAGCCTTGCAAGAATGGGTAAAACTTGAAATGAAAAAGAACAATCTTCTAAATGTTCCTGCTAAGAAGAGCAGACTTCATTCATCATTTATTAAATCATTTATTAAGTATTTATGGAGTGTTTACTATAGTCTATGCATGGTGCTAAGGAATACCATGGAAGATAGAGTGGCTGTGGAATGAAAAAGATGCTTAACTTTTGTCATATGATACACATTTTAATCCTTGGATTCTGATGAATTAAAAGGTATTAACCTCTTTATCACAAAATTATTGGATGAGTTTTCATATCATAGGCAATATTGTATGGCTTTGTACTCTAACAGAAATGCTCCTTGTACATTCATTGTTAAATTCAAAGGCAACAAAAGCTACCATTTTACAATGTATCTTACTAAGCTTCCTAATCCTACTGATTATTATTTTAAATATAAGAGGTTGTGTTTATTTATAGGTATGTAATTTATTGTGTCTAATTCTGCTTATGATCAAATTAAATAAAAGCTCAATGGAAGGTAAATCTGATTAATTTTTTAAAATTTGTTCTATTTTTATGGGGCGCCTGGGTGGCTCAGTGGGTTAAGCCACTGCCTTCGGCTCAGGTCATGATCTCAGGGTCCTGGGATCGAGTCCCGCATCGGGCTCTCTGCTCAGCAGGGAGCCTGCTTCCTCCTCTCTCTCTCTCTGCCTGCCTCTCTGCCTACTTGTGATCTCTCTCTGTCAAATAAATAAATAAAATATTAAAAAATAAATAAATAAAATAAAATAAAATAAAATTTGTTCTATTTTTTAAAAAATTAACATATAATGTATTATTTGCTTCAGGGGTACAATTCTATGAATTATCAGACTTTCACAATTCACAGCACTCACCAAAGCACTTACACTGCCCAAAGTCCATAACCCAGCAACCCTGTCCTTCCGTCCCCACCCCCTAGCAACCCGCAGTTTGTTTCCTGAGATTAAGAGTCTCATGGTTTGTCTCCTTCTCTGGTCCAACTTTGTTTCATTTTTTCCTTCCCTAACCCCCAAAACCCTCTGTCCTGTCTCTCAAATTCCTCATATCAGAGAGATCATATTATAATTGTCTTTCTCTGATTGACTTATTTCACTTAGCATAATACCCTAGTTCCCCCCATATCATTGCAAATGGCATGATTTTGTGGTTTTCTTTTGGTGGCTGCATAGTATTCCATTGCATATATATATACCACATCTTGTTTATCCATTCATTAGATGATGGACATCTAGGTTCTTTCCATAGTTTGGCTATTGTGGACATTGCTGCTATAAACATTCGGGTGCCTATGCCCTTCAGGTCACTACATTTGTATCTTTAGAGTAAATACCCAGTAACAATTGCTGGGTCATAAGGTAGCTCTACTTTCTACTTTTTGAGGAACCTCCATGCTGTTTTCCAGAGTGGCTGCAACCAGAGTGCATTCGCACCAACATTGTAGGGGGGATCCGCTTTCTTCACTTCCTTCCCAACATCTGTCGTTTCCTGACTTGTTAATTTTAGCTATTCTGACTGCTGTTGGGTAGTACCTCACTGTGGTTTTGATTTGTATTTCCCTAATGCTGAGAGATATTGGGCAGTTTTTCATGTGTCTGTTGGCCATTTGGATGTCTTTTTTGCAGAAATGTCTGTTCATGTCTTTTGCCCATTTCTTGATTGGATTATTTGTACTTTGGGTGTTGAGTTTGATAAGTTCTTTATAGTTTTTGGATAGTAACCCTTTATTTAATATGTCATTTGCAAATATCTTCTCCATTCTGTCAGTTGTCTTTTGGTTTTGTTGACTGTTTCCTTCATTGTGCAAAAGCTTTTTTTAAGTTTTGATGAAGTCCCAATAGGTCATTTTTACCCATGCTCCCCTTGCCTTTGGCAATGTTTCTAGGAAGAAGTTGCTGCGGCTGAGGTCGAAGAGGTGCCTGCCTGTATTCTCCTCAAGGATTTTGATGGATTAGTTTCTCACATCGAGGTCGTTCATCCATTTGGAGTCTATTTTTGTGTGTGGTATAAGGAAATGGTCCAGTTTCATTCTTCTGCATGTGGCTGTCCAATTTTCCCAGTACCATTTGTTGAAGAGACTGTCTTTTTTTCCATTGGACATTCTTTTTTTTGCTTTGTCAAAGATTAGTTGACCACAGAGTTGAGGGTCTATATCTGGGCTCTCTATTCTGTTCCATTGATCTATGTGTCTGTTTTTGTGCCAGTACCATGCTGTCTTGATGACTGCAACTTTGTAATAGAGCTTGAAGTCTGGAATTGGGATACCACCAACTTTGGTTTTCTTTTTCAACATTCCTCTGGCTATTCAGGGTCTTTTCTGGTTCCATATAAATTTTAGGGTTACTTATTCCATTTCTTTGAAAAAAATTGAGGTATTTTGATAGGCATTGCATTAAATGTGTAGATTGCTTTAGGTAGCATAGACATTTTCACAATATTTGTTCTTCTAGTCCATGAGCATGGAATATTTTTCCATTTATTTGTGTCTTCTTCCTTTTCTTTCACGAGTACATTATAATATTCTGAGTACAGATTTTTTGCCTCCTTGGCAAAAAATAACCTAGGTATCTTATGGTTTTGAGAGCAATTGTAAATAGGATAGATCCTTAATTGCTCTTTCTTCTGTCTTGCTCTTTGTTTATAGAAATGCAACTGATTCCTGTGCATTCATTTTATATCCTGACACATTACTGAATTCCTGTATGAGTTCTAGCAGTTTTAGAGTAGAGTCTTGGGGTTTTCCACATAAAGTATATCATCTGCAAAGAGTGGGAGTTTGACTTCTTTGCCAATTCACACGCCTTTAATTTCTTTTTGTTGTCTGATTGCTGAGGCTAGGACTTCTAGTACTATGTTGAATAGCAGTGATGATAGTGTACAGCCTGCCGTGTTCCTGACCTTTGAGGAAAAACTCTCAATTTTTCCCCATTGAGAATGAACTGTACTGTGGGTTTTTCATAGATGGCTTTGATGATATTGAGGTAGGTACCCCTTATCCCTACACTTTGAAGAGTTTTGATCGAGAATGGATGCTGTACTTTGTCAAATGCTTTTTCAGCATCTATTGAGAGTATCATATGGTTCTTTTTCTTTCTTTTATTAATGTATTGTATCACATTGATTTGTGGATGTTGAACCAAACTTGCAGCCCAGTGATAAATCCCATTAGGTTGTGGTGAATAATCCTTTTAATGTACTTTTGGGTCCTATTGGCTAGTATTTTGGTGAGAATTTTTGCATCCATGTTCATCAAGGATATTGGTTTGTAATTCTTCTTTTTGATGGGATCTTTGTGTGATTTGAGAATCAAAGTAATGCTGGCCTCATAAAATGAGTTTGGAAGTTTTCCTTCCATTTCTATAATTGGAACAGTTTCACGAGAATAGCTATTAATTCTTTAAATGTTTAGTAGAATTCCCCAGGGAAGCTTTCTGGCCCTGGACTCTTATTTGTTGGGAGGTTTTTGATGACTACTTTGATCTCCTTACTAGTTTTGTGTTTGTTCAGGTTTTCTATTTCTTCCTGGTTCAGTTTTGGTAGTTTATATGTCACTAGGAATGCATCCATTTCTTCCACATTGTCAAATTTGCTGGTGCATAGTTGCTCATAATATGTTCTTATAATTGTTTGTATTTCTTTGGTGTTTCTCTCCTCCTTCATTGATGATTTCATTAATTTAGGTCCTTTCTTCTCTTTACTTTTTGATAAATTTGGCCACAGGTTTATCAATGTTATTAATCTTTTTGAAAGAACCAGCTCCTATTTTCATTGATTTGTTCTACTGTTCTTTTGTTTTTTAATTCATTGATTTCTGCTCTGATCTTTATTATTTCTCTTTCCCTGCTTGGTTTAGGCTTTCTTTGCTTTTCTTTCTCCAGCTCCTTTATGTGTAGGGTTAGGTTGTATACTTGATACCTTTCTTGTTTCTTGAGATAGGCTTGTATTGCTATGTACTTTCCTCTCAGGACTGCCTTGGCTGTGTCCCAAAGATTTTGAACAGTTGTGTTTCCATTTTCATTTGTTTCCATGATTTTTTTTTTTTAATTCTTCTTTAACTTCCTGGTTGACCCATTCATTCTTCAGTAGGACACTCTTTAACTTCCATGTATTTGAGTTCTTTCCAATTTTCTTCTTGTGATTGAGTTCTAGTTTCAAAGCATTCTGGTCTGAAAATAAGTATGGAATGATCCCAGTCTTTGGTACCAGTTGAGACCTGATTTGTGACCCAGGATGTGATCTATTCTGGAGGGTGTTTTATGGGCATTAGAAAAGAAATATGTATTCTGTTGTTTGGAATGAAATGTTCTAAATATATCTGTGATGTCCATCTAGTCCAATGTGTCATTTAAAGCCTTTATTTCATTATTGATCTTTTGCTTATGTTATCTGTCCATTTCAGTGAGGGGGCTGTTAAAGTCCCCTACTATTATTGTATCATTATTATTGTATTATATTATTGTATTATTGTATTATTATTATTATTGTATTGTTGTCAATGTATTTCTTTGATTTTCTTATTAATTGGTATATATAGTTGGCTGCTCCCATGTTAGGGGCATCGATATTTAAAATTGCTAGGTTTTCTTTTTGGATGCCCTTCCTCATCTCTTATTATAATCTTTGGCTTATAATCTAATGTATCTGCTATAAAGATTGCCATGCCAGCTTTCTTTTGATGTCTATTAGCATGGTAAATTGTTTTCCACCCCGTCACTTTAAAGATTTTATTTATTTATTTATTTATTTATTTATTTTATTTATTTGACAGACAGAGATCACAAGCAGGTAGAGAGGCACGCAGAGAAAGAGAGGGGAGGAAGCAGGCTCCCTGCTGAGCAGAGAGCCCGATGCGGGACTTGATCCCAGGACCCTGAGATCATAACCTGAGACGAAGGCAGAGGCTTAACCCTCTGAGCCACCCAGGCGCCCCACCCCCTCACTTTAAATCTGGAGGTGTTTGGGTCTAAAATGAGTTTCTTGTAAACAACCTATCGATGGGTCTTGTTTTCCTATCCATTCTGATACCTTGTGTCTTTTGATTGGGGCATTTAGCCCATTTACATTTAGGGTGACTATTGAATGATATGAATTTAGTGCCATTGTATTGCCTCTAAGGTGACTATTACTATATTTTGTCTCCGTTCCTTTCTGATCTATTACTTTTAGGCTCTCTCTTTGTTTAGAAGTCCCCTTTCAATATTTTCTGTAGGGCTGGTTTGGTGTTTACAAATTCTTCTAGTTTTTGTTTGTCCTGGAAGTTTTTTTTAATCTATCCTTCTGTTTTCATTGACAGTCTAGCTGGATATAGTATTCTTGGCTGCATATTTTTCTCGTTTGTGCTCTGAATATATCACACCAGTCCTTTTTGGCCTGTCATGTCTCTGTGGATAGGTCTGCTGCTGATCTAATATTTCTATCATCATATGTTACAGAATTCTTTCCCTGAGCTGTTTCAGGATTTTCTCTTTGTCACTGAGACTTGTAAGTTTTACTATTAGATGATGGGGTGTGGACCTATTTTGTTGAGGGGTGGGTTCTCTGTCCCTCCTGGATTTTGATACTTTTTCCCTTCGTCAAATTAAGGAAATTCTCTGCTATAATTTGCTCTAAGATATCTTCTTCCCCTCTCTCTTTCTTCTTCTTTTGGGATCCCAATTATTCTAATATTGTTTCATCTTACGGTATCACTTATCTCTCAAATTCTCCTCTTATTTTCCAGTAGTTGGTTGTCTCTCCTTTGTTCAGCTTCTTTATTCTTCTTCCTTTGGTCTTCTAGATCACTAATTCTCTTCTGCCTCATTTATCCTAACAGTAAGAACCTTCATTTTTTATTGTATCTCATTAATAGCTTTTTTTATTTCAACTTGATTAGGTTTTAGTTCTTTTATTCTTCCAGAAATGGACTTTTTTTCTCCAGAAAGGGGTTCCCTAATATATCTTCCATGCATTTTTTAATTCCAGATAGCACCTTGATGATTGTCATTCTGAACTCTAGTTCTGACATATTGCTGCTGTCCATATTGATAAGGTCCCTAGCCATTGGTACTGTCTCTTGTTCTTTTTTTTTTTTTTTTTTTTTTTTGTGGTGAGTTTTTCTACCTTGTCATTTTATCTAGATAAGAATAGATGAATGAGAGAGGAAAATACTAAAAGGGTAACAGTGACCCCAGAAAGATATACACTAACCAAATCAGAGGAGACCCGAAATCAGGGGGAGAAGAAATGAGGCAAAAAATATGTATATAAATGTAAAAATATATAACCATATATAGTATATGGTTATATATTATTTATACACACACACACACACACACACACACTGGTGTATAGAACAGAGCCTCACACTTGATTTTTGGCATATTTTGGTCTGTTAGAAGAAACTCCCTCCCCAAATTTGAAAGAATGAAAAGCTTATATATATACACAAAAATAAGGGTAAACACAATGGGTATGGAATATGCCTGTAAAGATGAAAATTAAAAGATTCTAAAAAAGGAATTCAAAAGTTGGTTGAAGAAAGAAAAAAAAAGAGGAAAGAATGTGATCAGACTGGAGACTGGAACAAAGCCATGTGTTAGATTTAGGGTATATTTTGATCTGTTAATAGAAACTGTATCCCAAAATTTTTAAGAAAGAGGAACCTATATGTATACAAAAAAAGTAATGTTAAATACAATGACGTGATAGAATATGACTGTAACAATGAAAGTTTAAAAAGATTTTTTAAAAGGTATTGAAAAAATAGTTAAAATACATTAAAATAGGAAAGAGGAAAAATTAAAAATATAGAATAAGAAAAAATAAAATAAAAAATTTAACTTTGAAAGACATAAGAATCATGGTAAAAAGCTATGAATTCTATGTGTTGTATTCCCATAGCTTGACATTTTGCAGTTCTCATTGATCGTTGAGCTTGGTCTGGCTGGATGTTCTTGTTGATCTTCTGGGGGAGGGGATTGTTGCCATGCTTCTCAACTGTCTTTGTCCAAGGTGGAATTGCAGGTCCTTGTCAGGTACCAAGATAAGTAATCTGCCCGGTTTTGCTCTTGGTAGCTTTGGTTCAGCTCCATATAGCTTTGGAGGATGGGAATGAAGATGGCTGCCTCCAATTTTCGGTGCATAGGAACTAAGGGTTTGGGGCTTCACTCCTCAATGCGCCTCCAGTGAAAAGCAGTCAATCCCTCCCACCTCCTGGGTCTCTGGTGACAATCTGTGCTCACCTAGCCTGTGACCAAGTGTTTCTATCTCCGGCACGTGGCCCTGTTTGGAGTCTCCAAACTCAGCAGATTCCTGCAGTGCATTCTGGCATCACTCCTTCTTCAGGAGGGAGGAGGGAGTCTTCCTGAATCTATCACTTGTGGGGAGCAGTGGACTGAATATGCCTCAGATCACAGTTTAAGACAACCCTGAGCTAAGAGCCCTCTCCTCGCCTCCATCTCTCCAGCCGGCTTCCCTGCTCAATTACCTGGAAGCCCTCCCACAATCCTTTGGTCTTTTTGTGACGCCTCAAGTCCTGAGACCACACTGTGTCCGCAAGGGCTCCACCCCCTGCTTAGCCTCTTGAGTAATGTTTCTCAGTGGAGCTGACTTCTAAAAGTATTTTGTGCGCCACTGCTCTACTGCTTGCTGGGAGCTGGCCCCTCCCCCCACAGTCTCTCTTTCCATAAATTGCCTCAGAATCACTTCTCTGTAAATCCTACTTTCTGGAAAGTGTTCAATTTTCTTTTCCTAGAATTGTTACTCTTTTCTTTGATCTTCTGTTGAGTTTGTAGGTGCTCAGAACTGTTTGATAACTGTCTAGCTGAACTCCAGGGACCCAGTGATATTTAGGTGTCCTTCTCCTCTGCCATCTTGTTTCTTTTACCTAGTCTGATTTTTTTTTAAAAACGTCTGCATTTGTTTAAGATGGTTTAATTAACAATAGTTATTAAAAACATATTTGAAATATTTACTTTTTAAGAAACTAAGTCAAGGATATATATTCTTTATAATTTATTTTCTATCTACTTAGCTGACTTAAAAAAAAAATCCTTTAGGGGACACCTGGGTGGCTTAGTGGGTTAAGCTTCTGCCTTCAATTTGGGTCATGACATCAGGGTCCTGGGATCGAGCCCCGCATTAGGCTCTCTGCTCAGCAGGGAGCCTGCTTCCCCCTCTCTCTCTGCCTGCTGACCTCCTTCCTTGAGATCTCTCTCGCTTTATCAAATAAATAAATAAAATCTTTTAAAAAAAATTCCTTTAGGAGTCTTAGAGAGACTATAGAGCACAAACAATGGGGCTTGCTAATAGTCAATTCATTGCTTGTGCACTGAACTTCATTTAGGGGCTTATCTAGGTTGTCTGGTCATCAAGTAAACCCATATAGCACTACATTTTTTTAGTTTGGGTTGTGCTTACAAAGTAGTAGATACAGTAAAAGCTCAATGAGAAGGGAAAAATTAGCCTCAGTATGTTTGTTATCTTGTGAGCAAAACAAGTTGATTTTACTTTTTAATTCAGTTCTTTTATGTCACAATTAAATCACTCCCCTCCTCCATACATACTAATCAGGACACTTAGTTCTGCTGAGGAAAGTCCCCACAGAGCAGCATCACACTAAGGAGAGCAGCTCCAACTTCCTCTCCTCCCATCCCTAGGCCCTGCAGCAAAGGGAATCAGGGATCATCTGCCCTGCTCTCTGTTGTCTGGTAGCAGGTGGAAAGTGCAGTTGTGAGAGGCTACTGTTGGGTGCAAGACGATGGCTTATTAGGAAAGTGTCAGGAAATGCCAGTGAATGACTGAGGGAAAGGACATGGGTTGCAGGTAAGGCAATAACAACAATATATAGAAGGTCACTCACGAGTTCAACTACCTGGTTCACACCCAATGATCCCAGAACATAGTTTCCTTCATGGCAGGTTTAGGAGAGATAGGTTCATTCATTCATTCAAACAACATATAATTCATGAATGACAAACACTATGACAACTTCTTCATTCCACTGATAAAGTGGAGAATAAAATCAATATCAATCCTGCCTTCATGGAACTTCACAGTACAGGAGGGAGGCAGACATTAAATAGAAATTCTGGAAGACTAATATATAATTGCTATTTATGATAGCTGTTAGGATGGAAAACTCTAAGCTGTAAAGTGGAGCCATATTTTGGAACCTCATTGGATTAAGGTGTCAGAGTGATCCTGTATTATCTCAAAAAGTGATATTATAATGAAGACTGGAAGATGACTAAGTATAATTCAGATAGAGTAGGAAGAGGACTCATTTGAGTCAAAAGGAACATTATACATAGAGGCCAACAGAGAGGAATGCATTTTAAGTGTATATTCAAGGCACTTAGAAGTACTAGACACAGAGCTCCGTAGTTGAAAACCATAGTTGCGTGAAAAACCATGTTTCTGCACAGGAGCTTTTAGGAGGTTACTGTGAACCAATTCCACATAGAGGAGTAAATTGTTCATTTGTCTCTAAAGACCCTCAGATGGAACACTTCCCCCAAACTTAACTTCCCTGCTCTTGTTGAATAATTCAGAATTCTTCAGTGGAAAATCGTATCTTTACCAGTCATGTGCTATATGGAGACTTCTAGGTATGCTGTGTTGCCTACCATAGTAGTCACATGTGACTATTTAAATTTAAATAAATTAAACTCAATAAAATTTCAAAAATTCAGTTCCTCAGTCACTCTAGTCACATTTTAAATGTTCAACAATTGAATAAGGCTAGCAGCTGCTATGTGAGACAATATAGATATTGAACTTTTCCATCACCACAGAAAGTTCTATATGCATAGTTCACAGTGTAGCCAATAGCCTGGGCTCTTGTGTCCAGGTAAAATAAGAATGACATAGATAATGTACATATAAAGAACTTAACATAGCACCTGGCACATAATAGGCATTTTAGAAATACTTATCCCTGATACCTCTATTCTCTTAACTCAACACCTTTGTCTTCCAGTGACTCAGTTGTTCTTCCTCTTCCTCCTTCATCCAGTATAAATTCATTCAACCATATTTACACCCAACTTGACTTCCTTTCTTAACTAGTCATACTCCTAACCCAATCCACAATTCTAGATTAATCTAAACTTGTTCTCTCATCCAGCTGAATCTGCCAAATCTTGTTGGAAAAAAAAATCACTTCACTATTGAGAATATCAGCCTTATCAGTTGGCAGCCTTCTAGTTCATCTGGTAGACTACCAGTGTACTTGGCAAGCCTTTGACAATGCTTCTTTGACTAATCTTTCCATTTTTGTAGTATCTGTCCTAACTGCATTCTCTTCACCTTTGTATATCCAGATGACTATATCCTGGAATGAATTCACTGAACTTCCCTCTCCTATATATCTAGGTGTATTATTTGTATTTATTTGTAGGGGTTGCCAAATGCCTGTATTGGGATCAATGTAAGGCTACTTCAGAAGTATTTGATTGTTAAAAAGTACATCTATTGGGACCTGACTGTTGCTTACTGAATGAAAATCTTTAGTACTGGGAATGGCAAAATTTGTACTTGTTTAAGGCTACTCAGATTATTATTATGACCTAAGTTTTGGAGATACCACCAAGAGAATTGTAGATACCTTTACTCATAATCTCTGATTGCTTTTTGATGCTCTTTATTATTAATGTGGCTGCCTCTGTTTCTTCCCAGCAGTTGACACGTAGGCTGCACTTTTCAGAGCTCTTCAATGAGTTGTCAGAGCATCTGTCTTGCCTGTGGTCATCACACTTAATCTCTCCTTGCTGGCACTGTTAACACATTCCCACTGGTGGCTTGCCAAGTTTGAAAGTAGCAAGAATAGCTCCTTTGCTGTGTCCTGGCTTTGCTCCAAAACTTCATTTTTGGTCTCTTTGTCTGACCATTTAATGCAAACTGTAGATCATAGATGACACTGGTGGAAGAGTTCAAGCAGCCAGGAATGTAATCTCAGGAAGATGAAAGTCACACAGTTACATAATAGTTTAGACATGAACATTGTTCTGAAAGTGTTAATTTAATTCAAAGTGTGTTTTCTACTGGACATAATGTTTAGCATTCCAGGGGAAAAAGAACTTTTAAAGCTGCTTTAATTTTTTTTTTTGTCGATTAGTGTGTTGTATATATAACATGTAGTGAGTTTCTTTGTCCCTGTTACCTTTTTGGTGGTTCCCAAAAGCTTAAAATGTCACTGGTAGGTACAGCATTGGTGATATAGTGTTGAGTATATCTGCCTTCCAAAGTGTCACTGACAGAACAAACACTTCAGTGAAAATAGCTAAATGGTCAAAAATCAACATGTAATTAGCAAATAACCTTATAGACAAACATATAGATTTGTGTGGTATTATATTTATATGAATATCTAACATGTATACCATTTATATATAGGTATAGATTAATATATTAATGAATTTAAGAAGAATTTCCTCATTAAGGGTGTCTGGGTGTCAGTTAAGTGACTCTTGATTTCAGCTTAGGTTATGATCTCAGGGCTGTGAAATTGAGCCTGGCAACTAGCTCTATGCTCAGCAGGGAGCCTGCTTGAGATTGTCTCTTTCCCTCTCCCATTGTCCCTCCCCCCGCTCACACTTTCTCAAATAAATAAATATTAAAAAAAGAAGAATTTCATCATTTATTATTCATTACACAGTAGAATCCCAAATATCAGTCTCCTAGTAGAATTATAATAAAAAACTCATAGAAATAATAGATGAAGAAACAATAAGAAGAATGTGAAAAGTCCGAGAATCCTGATTAAATCTCACTTGAGCCTTTTATTTCATGTGTAACTGTGACCAGGTCACTGAATATTTCTGAGCCTTAGTTTCCTCATCTTCAAAATGATCTTTCAGGAGGTTGTTATAAAGAAAAAATGTAATAAATGATAAATGATAATATATTCTAAAATATATTTATTGTTGTTGCTAAGGTCACAGGGCACTATACAATTCTGAAATATCTTCTAAATTCTCTAAGAAAGAATACAGCATGTAACACTTTAGTTAGTTCATGAAGATAACAACTCATTTTTATCCATCTCACTATCCTTGAAAGATTAACATATAGTAAATCTTTAATCTTATTAAATAAAATGAAGTATATTTTATTATTTATTTCTGAAAACTGGCAGTTTATGTGCATGGATGTTTTGTGTTTTTCTAATAACCAGGACATTAATTTAGTCAGAATTTTTTTTCCTCAACACTGTAATCTGTTCTTTTTCTTTATTGTAAAAAGGCCAGCTTTCATAGTTTTCCTAACATACTGGACATTTAAATTTTAGTATATGATTTCATTTTTATTTGAGATAATTTTGATAAACAACAGTTACATTTGTTGAGCTCTCAAATTGTGATGGACAATGTATGTAAAGCATTTAACATATTTGATCCTCATAACAGTCTTATGAGATGGCTTATGTTTTCCCCATTTACTTATGGAAAAATTAAGGTCCAAAAGCAGATAACATTCTCTAAATCATCTTTTAAGAGACTAAATGGGAGTTTGAACATAGGCAGTCTGCTTCTAGAACCTAGTCTCATCATATTTAAGCCACACTTCATTGCATAATATCTACAGATCTGCTTGTGAGTGTTCTCAGAATGCAAACTTTGGGCCCCACAATTCATGTGGGAGTTGACCTGCAGATATTTGATTCCAAAAGGAACCGTAATAGTAAAATCCTCTTGGAGTCTTAGTAGTGCTTTCTAACTTGTTCTATGAAGACAAACAGGGTTATATGGAATCAATCTCATATCATCAGTAGTCAGAAATATAAAAGGAAAAATAATACATTAAAAAGTTTCCTTTTGTCTATCCTCAGTAGTTATTTAAGGCTATCAAAATGAGTAGATTATGTATAGGTGACACAAAACTGTAAGGTTCACTGAAACCAAAAAGAAAAAATCACAAAAAATGTCCTATAAAATATGTCAACTCAAGTTGAATTTGATCCATTTACTGTTACTTTCTAGTTGTCATCATTGCTATGTTGTCAGCTTCGTTAATGTTGCTAGTAACTGAGTTCTATCACCGTAGGGATTAGGGCTTCAACATATGAATTTGGGGATAGGGGACAGACACAAACATTCCATTCATAGCAATCTACTTGGAGAATGGGCATTTGAATTTTGTCTATATGGTGTTTTTAATTTTTTTTAAATTTAGAAATTTAAATGGAAATGTCACTCTTGGAAATGTCACTCTCCAGTTTACCAGATTCCCTGGACTCCCTACTGTCTTATTCTCTGCTAGGTACTAAATAAATAGTGTTGTGTACTGAACCTCAATAGATTCCTGAACCATTGATTCTTGATTTAGACAATTTAAAAAGTCAAATTTTATCAAAGTTTCAGTATTAAGACTTAGTTTTGGTTTGCTCTTATAGGATGGAGAACCTAATAAGGGGAAGGAATCCCCCACAATATCAGAGAAGTCCTTGTAAAGAAGTTCGTGCAGCACTTCGGAAGAGGCCTGAAGAAGAGTGTAAGTATGTTTAATAGGATTAAAATAAGTTCTGGTAGATTTTGGTGAGTAACATTTAAAATATAGGATTAACTTTTAAGTGATTAATCAAATGATAGAAGTACTTAATAAATATTTGTTAAATTAAATTAAATTTATTTTTTCAAAACATAATGATAAATGATATCTAGATTCAGACACTAGGAACATTGTTTTCTTAAGTGTTTCTCTTGTACTTCAAGATCTTCTACTGATAATTGAGTTCCATGTTCAAATAAAATTGGAAACTGCTAAATAATCTACCGTATCTTCCTACCATGAATATTAATGTTTCTGAGGAGTCCTGAAGTAAAAGAAAACTTTTGAAATGTGTTTAAATTCAATAGATTCCACTTTCATTTGACCACAACACTCTTTCAACATTTTTTTTAACCTGAGGACTCTTTGAAAACCACTGCATTAGACTAAAGAATAAATATCTAATGGTAAACATAAAGTCATCGGTCAAAAGGAAACATTTGATTAATCAAATTTAGGTAAAGATTTTGAAAGATGGAAGTTATATATCTTACCATAAAATAATTTTACTCCATCTGCAAGTTAGTAAATATTCAAATATGTAATTGTCTCTCAGGACTTTAATTTTAATATTTCTAGTCTGTAGCATTGTTGGAGACATTTGACAAAATATTTGCATTTTAAGTTTATGAGATGACCAGTAATACTAACTTTCCTCATGCTGTTTGTGAATAATTATTTTCAGGGAACTAAAGCACATTCTGTTATGGCAAAAATGTATGTGAACCTTGTTTTTATACAGAAACTTACATTTTATAAGGATAGAGTTAATGCCATGATTTTATTGGCATATATAGTTTAATAGACCTTTAAGATTATATTGACATTTTAAGTTAGTTTGAAGTACACCATTCTGAGTACAGATGAAGTACATTAAAGCTGGGCACACTCATGGCAAGTAGAGTGTTTTCATTATATTTTGTTTGATTATAGAGTTAATAAACAACCTGATTGGGTTATAATCTATGTCATTCAGTATAGTGTTAGTTTTCTTTCCTTTTTCTTAATGCTGGTTTTCTATTAACCAATAGAAATACAACTTTTAATACTATAAATAAAATACCCAATTAAAACTAAAATTTGAAAATGAAGATTGAGTTCTGGGCATCATAAAACTAAAACTATAAGATGCAGACTCTTGCCCAAAAAGGCTTCATAGGGAAGCTGTGGGGTTTCTTTTATGCTGTTTTAACACAATTAGCTTAGTCTCTGGTATATGTCTTTTCAGATTTTATTTCAAAATTTTGTAAGGGATTTTTGTGAATAAATCTATCATTGATTCTCTCAGAACTGCTATTTAATATAGATAAAGTGATTTCTTAAAACTCTGAGTTAGTCTAGACTGAAGGTTGAGCACTGGGTCCATTGACCAAATCGAGTCTGACACCTGCTTCTGTAAATAAAATTTTATTGAAACATAGCTAGCTCTTATTTATTTAGGTATTGTGTATGTTTGCTTTCATATTACAGAGAAAAAGTTGAGTAGTTATGGCAGAGACTATATGGCCCACAAGGCCAAAAGTATTTACCTGGCTCTTTACAGGAAGGGGTTTAAACCCAGCTCTGGGCCATTGCTTCTCAAAGTGTGCTCTTCAGATCAGCCACAGTAGCTGCATTTAGAAACTTGTTAGAAATGCAGATTTTAAGAGCTTTAACCCATATCTACTGAATCAAGACCTCTGAGTTGGGTGCAGTAATCTAAGTAAAACCTGCAGAACACTCTGATGCAAGCTCAAATTTGAAAATCTCTAGACTAAGTCAAATAACTGGCTGCAGACGATAGTAAATTATCATGGATCCAAAAGACTAATAAAGGTAGGCATATTTTAGAGTTAAGTCTTATTGCTGTTTAATTAAGGTACATAACATAACTGATGCTGGTATTATAACAAAACAAGTCCTCATCAACTGGGCTGTGGAAGTCAGGGCAATTTTTCAAGTGTCATTACAGGAACTCAGTTGGGTTGACTGAGTTATTGAACATGGAAAGACATAATGAGAAATAAGAAACTTATAAAATGCTGTTCTCTTTCAGAGAGGTCTTCATTATCCCTTGTTAGTATAATGAGCAGTTCCTCTTGCCTTGTTACAGACCAATGTTAATTCCCCAAGTAAGAAGGCTCTTTTTCAGAACAGAAGCAGCATATCACATTAGCTAATTAAGACATTAACTTTAAAGTCACACAGAAGGGTTTATTCTCCAATGTGACACTGCGACCAGCTGCAGGAAACTGGGTATTATTTTTTTAATCTAAGACTCCATTTACTTATCTGAAAAATGAGGATAATGATAGAATCTACCTTGTGGGGTTGCTTTGAGAATTAAAGGAAGATATTTATATGGAGATAGGCAGGTTCGGTTCCAGACAATGGAAATACCGTAAAACAATTATTGCCATAAAATGAGTCAAATGATTTTTTTTTGTTTTCTAGTGCATATTGAAAGTTATGTTTATACTATATTGTAGTCTGTCAAGTGTGCAATAACATTATGTTTAACAAAGTGATGTATATACCCTAATAAAAAATACTTTATCGTTAAAAATTGCAAACTGTCATCTGAGCTTTCAGTGAGTTGTAATCTTTATACTGGTGGAAGATCTTGTCTCAGTGTTGATGACTGCTAACTGGTCAGGGTGCTGGTTGCTGAAGGGTGAGGTGGGCATGGCAATTTCTTATAAGAAGACGACAAAAAATTTTGCCACATTGATTGACTTTTCTTTTCATGGACCACTTCTCTGCAGTCTGCAGTGCTGTTTGATAGCATTTCACTCACAGTAGAACTTCTTTCAAAATTGCAGTTAGTCCTCTCAAACCCTACTGCTGCTTTATCAACTAACTTTATGTAATATTCTAAATCCTTTGTTGTCAATTCAACAATATCCACAGCATCTTCACCAGGAGTAGATTCCTTCTCAAAAATCCACTCTCTTAGTTCATCAATAAGAAACACTTACAAAAAAAAAATAGATTTTATTTATTTATTTGTGAGAGAGAGAGAGAGAGCACAAGCAGAGGGAGCAATAGGTAGAGGGAGAAGCAGGCTCCCCACTGAACAAGGAGCCTGATGCAGGACTTGATCCCAGGATGCTGGGATCACAACCTGACCAAAGGCAGACACTTCACATACTGAGCCACCCTGGCATCCCAAGAAGCAATTTCTTATCTTCTAAGATGAGATCATGAGATTGTAGCAATTCAGTCATATCTTCAAGCACCATTTCTAATTCTAATGGTCCTGCTATTTCTATCACATCTTCAGTTAATTCCTCCACTGAAATTTTGAATCCCTCAAAGTCATCCATGAGGGCTAGACTGAACTTCTTTCAAACTCTTGTTAAAGTTGACAATTTTGACTTCTTCCCTTGAATCACAAATTTTCTTAATGGCATCTAGAATGTTGAATTCTCTTCAGAGGTTTTCAATTGACTTTGCCCAGATAAAATCGGAGAAATCACTATGGCAGCTATAATCTTACAAAATGTATTTTTTAAGTAATAAAACTTAAAAGTCTAAATGATTCCTCCATCCATGTACTGCAGTGTGAATGTTGTGTTAGCAGGAATCAAGACAGCATGAATCTTATAGTACATCTTCATCAGAGCTCTTCAGTGACCAGGTGTATTGTCAGTGAGCAGTGGTACTTTGAAAGAATTTTTTTTTTCTAAGCAGTAGTTCTCAACACTGGGCTTAAAATATCCAGTAAACTGTGCTATAAATAGATGTGCTATCATCCAAGTTTTGTTCCATTTATAGAGCATAGGCAGAGTAGATGTGGCATAATTTTTAAGGACCCTGGACTTTTGGAATGGTCATTAAGCATTGATTTCAACTTAAAAGTCACCAGCTGAATTAGTCCCTAATAGGAGAATCAACTTGTCCTTTGAAGCTTTGAAGCCAGGCATTGATTACTTCTCTCTAGCAAGGAAAGTCCTACCTGGCATCTTCTTCCAATAGAAGGCTCTTTCAGGGCTGCCTGCATGGCTTATTTGGTTAAGCTTTGACTCTTGATTTCGGCTCAGATTATGATCTCAGGGTCCTGAGATCGAGCTGCTCTTTGAACTCTGCACTTAGCTGGGGGTTTACTTGTCCCTCTCCCTCTGCTCCTCCCTCTGCTCTCTCTCATTCTCTCAAGTAAATGAAAAAAATCTTTAAAAAAAAAAAAAAGGCTGTTTCGTCCACATTAAAAATCTCTTGTTTAGTGTAGCCACTTCATTAATTATCGAAGCTAGATCTTCTGGGTAACTTGCTACAATTCTACAGCAGCACTTGTTGTTTCCTCTTGCACTTTTTATGTTAGGAAAACAGCTGTTTTCCTTAAGCCTCGTGTGCCAACCTCTGCTGGCTTCAGACTTCTTCTGCAGCTTCCTCACCTCTCTCAGTCTTCACAGAATTGAAGAGAGTTAGGGCCTTGCTTTGGATTAGGCTTTGGCTTAAGGGAATGTTGGGGCTGGTTTGGTCTATTCAAACCATGAAGACTTTATCCATATTAGCAGTAAGTTATTCCACTTTATTACCATTTTCATGTGTTCGCTGGAATATCACTTAGAATTTCCTTCAAGAACTTTAACTTTGCATTTACGACCTAGCTAACTATTTGGCACCAGAGACCTAACTTTCAGCCTATCTTGGCTTTTGGCATACTTTCTTCATTGAGCTTAATTAAAGTGAGAGACATAAGATTAAAGTGAGAGACATAAAGATGAGAGACATAAGATTTTTAAAGTGAGAGACATAAGATTTTTCCTTTTGCTTGAACACTTAGAGGCTATGATAGGGTTATTAGACCTAATTTTGATATTGTTGTATCTCAGGGAATAGGGAAGCCTGGGGAGAAAGAGAAAGGTGGTGGTTGGTGAAGCAGTCATAGCACATACACTTATAGAGTGAACTTACTATCCTATATGGACAGAGTTTGTGGCTCCCCAAAACAATTATAATAACAACATCAAACAACACTGATCTCAGATAAGCATAACAGATATAATAGTAATGGAAAAGTTTGAAATATTGTGAGAATAACCAAAATGTGACTGAGAGATGTGAAATGAGCAAATACTGTTTTATAGATGATGCAGAGAGACTTGCTCAACACAAACCTTTACTTATCTGTGAAGCCTAATAAAGCAAAGTGCAAAAAATACAAACTGAGGGTTTTGGAGGGGAGGGTGGTAGGGGGTGGGTGAGCCTGGTGGTGGGTATAATGGAGAGAACCTATTGCATGGAGCAGTGGGTGTGGTGTAGAAACAATGAATTCTGGAACACTGAAAAAAAAATAAAATGGGAAAAAAATGAGGTATGCTTGTAGCAAGTATTTGGCATAGAACCTGAGACATAGCAAGCTTTCTTTTCTTTCTTCTTCCTTCTTTTCACTTGTTATTATTGTTCTTCTTATTCTAAAGTAAGTATTTGTGTGAAGATAATAAATCAGAAATGGAAATTAATAGGAACTACCACCACTATTTTTAAACACAATAATGCATAGCAAGCAAAGGTTGTACACAAATGACATAAATCTGAAATTCTTGCAATAGTGTTAGATAGTAATTCATGTTAGGTAGTAATTTTCTCACATAACGACATAGTTCTTTCTCTATTATTCTACAAATTCCATATGGGATCTTGACCAGACTTGCTGGGTTAATTCCCATGGAAAGCTGCCATCTTAGAAAACCATCATAGAAAGTCAAATGATAGTGTCTTCCCTTTACTGAGAGTTGGAATAATAAAACTTGACTCCTTCGGATGCAAGGAGAGCCAGCTTTCACTTGGAGATACTGCATACAGAAGATTTTTTACTAAGTAGCATAATTCATACTGCTCTCTTTTATAATCTTTTATACTTTTCTGCAGTATTTTCAATGTGAAGATCAACATTAGGTCACCAGACATAGCTCTTAACCAATTATTTCCTGTGAATTATATCTCACTCTTCTACATCTAGCATAGTCAAGCAGACTTTCAGTAAAAATAAATTGCTTCCTATAAAAGACTGACTTTGAAACATGCTCAAGTTACATCCCATTAAAAAAACAAATACATAAATTTCGTTCTCCAAGCCACAGCCCCATTCAGCTACAGCACTACATTCTAGTTTTATTCCTGTGTAAGCCTCTGTAAAGAGTTACCTACTTATGTCCCACTCATTCCTCCAAAGCCATGCCATCTGGATCCTACCCAGCCACTCAACTGAAACAGCTTTCATTCAGACCACCAATAATCACTTTGTGTTGTTATTTGTATTCTGTTTCCCTGTAACAAATTATACAAACTTAGTGACTAAGACAACACTCATTTATTATCTTGCAGTTTCTGAGGGTTGGCAGTCCCGGCTGGGCTTAGCCTAGTTCTCTCCTTCAGGGTCTTACCAGGTGAAGTCTTATCATGAGTTGAGGAAGCATCTATTTCTGAGTTTACCCAGGCTGTTTTGAAGGATTTGTTTCCTCATGGTTGGCAGTTCCATAGTGTAATGATGAGCACTCTGGACTCTGTTTTCTTGTGGTTATATGACCCAAATTCCTGCTTTTTGCTAACTTATAGCTGAAGGCCACCTTCAGGTTTTAGAGGTGTTATTGCTGTATATAGGTTCTCTATAAGGCTGCTCAGTTCTTTGAGCCAACAAGGAGACCCTGTCCTCAGGAAAGTCCCTGCCCATCTTTTAAAGACTTTCAGTAATTAAACCAAGAAAATCTACTTTTGTGTAATTCACAGTCAACTGATTTGGGACTTTACTTGCATCATCACCTTTTCCATTTTCTGTTAGCTAAAAGCAAGTCTCAGATCCTACCCCCATTCAAGGGAAGGGAATTTTACAGGGCTTGAGCACTTGGAGGTATGATGATCATGGGTCCATCTTAGAATTCTATGTAACATTTACTAAATCCACCAGGCAATTTTTGTAATGCTCTTTTCATTTAAGTTCTTAGCAAGAATCAATACTATTGATTATTTATGCCTTTTAGAAAATATAATTTTTTGGCTATCATAATATAATAATCTCATTTTCCTCCATCTCTCTGGTTATTCCTTTGCATGTTCAACTTGCTCTATCTAGCCATTACATATTAAAATTTCCAAATACTGTTTGAAGTCATCTTCTTCCAAGTATAGTCATTCCATGAACAATCTCATTGCACCCATCCACAGCATCAGTTAATCCTTAATCAGTTAATCAGTTAATCAGATGTCTCACAAATTGATAACTCTAACCCAGACCTCTCCCCATATATCCAAATGTCTACTTGATACATACTCCTGGTTGTCTTAAAAGTACCACAAAGCCTCCAAATCCACTATCTTTCCCTCAAAACCTGAACTTCTTCCACTTTTTCTTTTTTCCTTTTTTTGTCTGAATGTTGTATACTCTTAATCATCCAAGTTTGAAAGACACAAATCTTGGAGTGATTTTTTTCATATCTTCTCCTTTTCCTCTTATATCC
Organism: Mustela lutreola; assembly: GCF_030435805.1. Taxonomy (NCBI): domain Eukaryota; kingdom Metazoa; phylum Chordata; class Mammalia; order Carnivora; family Mustelidae; genus Mustela; species Mustela lutreola. Next base: position 57,357,196 of record NC_081299.1, read on the forward strand.
ACCATAGTCTCAAGGCTTCTTAACTTTACCTTCTGAAAATGTTGTGAATCTATTCACAAATCATTTCTGCAAAAATTTTAAGATTCGACCAAATATAAGTTGTTTTCCTACATAGTGTTCTGAAAACTTTTCATTTAAAAATGATCCCATGGCTTTCCATTGTTCATTCAAGAAAGACAAAATCTTTACTATAGTTTACAGGACCTTGCAGAGTCTAACTTGCAACCTACCCCTTCAGCTTCATCTCATAGTCTATTCCCTTACTCTATGTATTCCAACTACATGTACTTTCTTTGAATTCCTGAACACATTCAGCAATAGGGGAGCAGAATATAAATAGCTTTAAATGATATGAAATGATGGAATGACAGGAATGACAAAAATTACCTTAAGGGAAGAGTATATTTTTGGAAAATATTGAATGCAGAAAAAAAATTTTTAAAGTTGAATGAAATTTTTTTTTAAGATTTTATTTATTTGACAGAGAGAGAGAAATTACAAGTAGGCAGAGAGGCAGGCAGAGAGAGGAGGAAGCAGGCTCTCTGTGGAGCAGAGAGCCTGATGTGGGGCTCGATCCCCGGACCCTGGGATCACGACCTGAGCCGAAGGCAGAGGCTTTAACCCACTGAGCCACCCAGGCGCCCCAAAAGTTGAATGAAATTTTTAATAATCACAAGAAGATGAATACTCTGAAATAACTGCAAAGTAACAATAAGGAAAAACATCATTCTTTCTCAAAAAGCAAAAGAAAGAAATAAAAATCAACATGGATGAGGAAAGATACTACAAAAAACTTAAACATGAAAACTGGACAAAATCTTCACTGGAGTCAGTCAAAGGAGACTTAACATTGTAAAATTCAAGATATTTGAAAAACAAATATAGAAAACTCATGAATACAAAGGAAATAAGGCCAAAACAACAACAACAACAAAAGATGAAGGGAAATAATGACAAATGTGGAGAAATTAAAGGGTGAGAACCAACCTAAGAATTACAAATTGTTCCAAGAAAGAAGTCCAAGTGATTCAAAGGAAAAAGTCATCAAAGACTTAATTGAATGTACTTTTCAAGGCAGTAAAAACAGGTGACCACATACCAAAATGTCTTTCAGTGTATTATACAATCACTTAAATGAGATCTGCATCCAAACACATCGAGACAAACATTTTCAAATTACACTATCAGCTCTTTTACAAGAAGATATCTGTCTTATTTACCATTACATCAATAGCACATAGTGTAGTGGCTGGAACGTGGGAGATATTTAACAAATACTTCAGAAGAGTGAAGAAATTAATTGCTTAACTTTTAAAATAAAGTACACCAAAGGAATCTGTCTTGAAAGAAAGAGAGGGGAAGAGAAGAGAAAGAATTAGAAACCAAGAAACACAAATAGAGAGAAATGAAGAATGTGAGGAAGGAGGAAAGAAAGGGAGGGACGAAAAAAAAATGGAAGAACAAATTTTTTATTTTAAAGCAGATGTTATGAATTCATTTTTCCTGTTCTCTCCTTCTAATGCAAATGAATACCTTGAAAATTTTCAGTGGACCATGATGAAAGGTCCCTAAAAGCTTAAAAGAAGGATGAAAATTGGGACTTCAGTAATTAAGGAAAGACAACATTGTGAATTTTTTGAGTATTTCTTTTTATCCATATACCCTGGGCACCAGAGATAACTGCAGACTGGCACTATCAAAAGACATTGATCATCATAATCACCATCAAGAAAAGTCTGCTCTTCCAGTCCGAAGAAATAGGACAGGCGAGGCCTAATAGATACCTTGTAGAGAGCCCTAATCTTTATTCTAAAATCCTAGCTGACAGGCAGTTTAATCCGTCTGCAGTAGCAGATCAGTGAGGGCCCAGCCATCCAACCCTACTTTCCCTGGCACACAGACCTATCTGCTAGTAGACCTATCTGGTCTCAGTGAAACCCTGTGTCTCCCTACCTTGCACCCAGTGGCATAAGGAGACCTAGACACAACAGTTTCTCTGTCTTCCCAGAACATAACTCGGTACACTCAGGGAGCCAGAAAGGCACTTTCACTGTGGTAGATGTCACCAGTAGGATTTGAGGGATAGCCCAACAATGCCGGAAGAATAAAGTAGATCAGATTAGTATTATCATTATAAGGAGTTAGAAAACTGTGATTGTAACTGAAGCCCCCAAAAGTAGGCCAGAGTCTATGGTCTGGTAAAAGTAGAAGATTCTTATACATTGAAGAATTTCCTAATGTAATAAACAAAATGTCCAAAATACAATTGAAAATTGTATTATACCAATAGTATTATTATGTATTTGCCAGACAAAAATGGGTATTGGGGTGTCTAGGTGGCACAGTGGTTAAGTGTCACCTGCCTTCAGCTCAGGTCATGATCTCCAGGTCCTGGGATTCAGCCCTGTGTCTATGCTCCTCCCCCTACTCCTGCTCTCTCTCTCTCTCAAAGAAATAAATAAAATCTTAAAAAAGAAAGATGATAAAAATGGTATTATACCATTCTATTAGGAATCAGGAAAAACCACAATCTGAATGAGAAATGACAACTCTCTGACACCAATACTAAGATGAATCAGATTGAATCAGATGTTGACATAATCTAACAAGGAATTGAAGTAGGCATTACAAAAATGTTTCAATAAACAATTATATAACCTCTCGAAACAAAAAAATAGAAAATCTCAACAATAAAATAAAAGTTATTTAAAAATAGAAATTATACAACTGAAGAATTTAATGACCAGGATAAAAATCTTGCTGAATAGACTTAATAGTAGAGTGAAAATAGTAGAGAATAGAGTGAGCAGGAAGGCAGATTATTCAAATTTACTCAATCTAAACAACAAAAAGAATAATAGGCTTAACAAAAATGAACAGAATTTCAAGAATTTGTGTAAAAATAACAAAAGATCTAGTATTTTATCATTAGAGCCTCAGAAAGAAAAGAGAAAGAGCATTTGATAAAAAGTATTTGAAGAAATATTGGTTCTAAACTTCCCCAAATTGATTAAAGACATAAATTTAGACGTTTAGGAGGCTAGATGAACTCCAAATATGATAAACCCTAAAATATCTCCACCAAGGTGTGTCATAATTAAACTTCTGAAAACTAAAGAAGAAACCCTTATAAACTGCCAGAGAGAAATAAAGACGAGCCAAAAAATTCAAATAATGGTGAAAGAACAACAGAATGGATAAAAATAGAACTAAACATAATAAGAATTTTTTATTTCATATTTTATAGTTGTAGCAGAAATTGTCACAAAACTTGATAAGGTGCACAATGTATGTAGAAGAAATAATTAAGATAAGTACATATATAAAGCGTGGAGAGTTAAGGGAACTAAGTGTAAATAAGATTTCTCTACTTCACTTTAACTGGTAATAACACTGAATCCAGTAGATTGTGGGGAGTTATATAAGTATGTTTTAATAATCAGAGCAACCACTAAAATGACATCCTTTAAATTATAAATAAATAAAAATAAATTATAAATCATAAATAAATAAAAATTGAGCTAAAAATACATCCAAATAACCTACAGGAAGACAAGAAAAAAGAAACAGAAGAATGAGAAACCAAGGGAACAAACAAAATATAAAATGGTGAACTTAACCCTTAGGATATCACTAATTGCATTAATTATAAATAATGTAAATTCTTCAGTTAAAACGCAGAACTTTTCAAATCAAATGCAAGGATAAAGGATAAAAAAGCAAGACATCATTTGCAGCCCATAGGAAATTTCTTTAAATGTAAAGATGTAGAAAGATTAAATATAAAAAGTTAAAAAAGTAGATATGTCACGCTATGTAAATGAAAGCTAGAGTGACTATATTTATATCAGGAAAATTAAGCTCAAAGTAAAACATAATAAAGGCATTCCATGATGATAAAGGGGTCAGTTCTTCAGGAGAATATACCAATCTTCAAATTATTTTTACAAATTAATATTTTCTTACTTTCCCTGTAACTTCAAGCTGTATATACTTCCCCTTTAGTTTAGCTTTGTTATAATTTTTTTTTTTTTACAATTTAGTTCTAATAGCTAAGAAATTCTTTGTAGCATAGTAATGATTGTGATCTGCTTAAAAAAGACACTGTTTTTGGATGCCCAGGTGTCTCAGTAGATTAAGCATCTGCCTCTGGTGTAGGTCCTGATCTCAGGACGGTGGGATCCAGCCCCATGTCTGAGGCTCCCTGCTTCTCCCTCTCCTCTCTGTTTGTGCTCTCTCTCACTGCCTTTCTCTCTCTCAAATAAATAAATAAAATCTTTTTAAAAAATCACTTGTATTTATATAGAGAAATTTTTATGAAGGTGTAATCTTCCCTTAGAATTATACTGAGTCAATATTATGGAAACGAAAATTCCACAAAGCCTATCCATTGAGTTTTAGAATCATAAGAAAAATTCTTTGAAGAGGTTCTATTTCTATTTGACCTTTTATAACATAATTCTATCCTTATGGCAATCATACTATACTTCCCATTGCAAACAATATATTTGATATTATCACATTATTTTATTAAATATAAAATTATACTGTCTTTATATAACTTCAAATAATACATATTAAAATTATATTGTCTTCAAATAACTGAATGCTACCTTTCCAAATGTCAAAATATTCTTCTATTAACCAATTTGGTAGAAATCATGATGAGTAGTCATGTTCCTGCCTTCATGTTAGAAGTTACTGAACATGATTTAACCTTCTCCTGGTGATTCAAGGACAGTTTTATAAACATGCATTACTCTAAAGTGTGGTAATAGAATTCCATCTGTGCTTTCCTCCCTATCAAGTTGTCAGCTGTCACTTTTGCTGTGATTATTCTTGCTTTTAAGCTACCCCTTCTTTTGACATATTGTTTCCTGTTTTCCTTTCCTTCTTCAGAAAGGTGATAAACCACCCTTGTTAAGAATTATAAAATAAATAAGTGTTAATGAATCGGGGATTGAAAACTAATCAAGCCTTGGATGATGTATGATAAACAAGATAAAGAACTATGAGACATTAGTGCAGAAGTGGGATGCTTATTTTAAAAGATCCCTTTCTCTACCTGACCTCACTTTAGGTCTGTACTGGATCCTTTTACTAGGTTGTTGCAGTGACTCAACTATGATGTTGGTGACCTGGAGCTACTGTCATTTCACTCATTTGATGAGGGATTTACACATTGGGGATGGAGAGGAATCTAATGAAGATCATATCCAATAAAGAAATCTAATGAAATCCTCAGTCTATACACTTACAGACCTTGTACATATGCATAGCCATGTCAACATGCAAAGGAAGAAATATTATCTTTTCCTGGACTTCTTTTTATGCTAGAAAACTTCCAAGAAGCTCTTGGAAAATGTTCCCTATCATTTCACTGTTCTAAACTGTGTTATATCTTTATTCGTGTACCATGACTATATTCCAGGAAAAAGTTATGCACTCATTAGCTTAGGGGAATGGGAATAAGGGATAGAAGAGATGTTGTTACCTGAGAGATCAGGAATCTGGGCATTGATAGTAAAGGGCCCGCATATGTAATTCAGTGCCTTTTTTCCCTATCCACGCCTTGTAGTTTGTGGGCAGTATGTATTAGAATTATCTTCAGCTTTTCCTTTAATTTAAACATTTCCATTTTCTTCTGATTTGGAATGAGACCCATTTCTCCTGCATCTCCCTTTCAAGCTTAAATAATCATTAGTCACATTTTACAGATCAGGCTATAGAACCTCAGACGTGTTCAGTAATGTATACAATGTCACACCTCTAGTAAGTGCCAGTGCTGGAATACAAACATAAATTTGGCTCTAAAAACCATCTCATTTCTTCTGTTCCATTCTATATAACTCCACTGTTGCTACGTCCTCATTTTAGTTTTTAGGTTTCACCTTCTCCTTAATCCTTAAAAGTTTTTTAAGCATAAAATATCATACATACAAAGAAATGCACATAACATATTTGCGTGTTTAAAGAGTTATAAATTAACATTCATGTACCTAAAATATCAGAGTTGTTGAATTGCACATTCCTACCCACCTCTGATCATCTCTTTTAGTTCAGTAACTCCATTCCAGAAGCCCAGTTTTCCCTACTCCTCATTGCTTAGGTCCATCTTTAAGGTGAACATTTAAGTCCTATAACAAAGCCAATAATGTATACAATTTTAGTGAAAGATCACTCAAGAGAAACAAGTGGTCAGTGATTTCTCATTGGCCAGGAAAACTTACTAAATATTACACTTTGTATTAATATCTTCCATTGTGCCATAACAAAAACTGAAGTTGCACTCAGTTGAATTTTATCATCACAACTGAAATCAACATGTTACTGACTAATTATTTTGGCATAATAAAAAATAAGATTAAAGGGAGATTCGATTAAATTTGATTCACAGCCTGAACATTATTAGACATTAGAAAATTGAAATCAGGTTCATGCAAATGTAGTATAGTGCTGATATATTTCAGACAGTTTTCAAAGTTGTAATAGAAATCCAGGCAAATAACTTAAAAAAAAAAAATGTCTTAAGCTCTTCTCTGGAAAATCCATAGGTTTAAGCCAGCTTGCTTAGTTATCTCTGCAAACAGCTTCCTCCAAGATTCTACTCAGGATACAATTTTAGAAAAGATTCTCAGTGGGGTGCCTGGGTGGCTCAGTCATTAAACATCTGTCTTCAGCTCAGGTCATGATCCCCGGGTCCTGGGATCTAGCCCTGCATAGGACTCCCTGCTAGGTGGTGAGCCTGCTTCTCCCTCTGTCTCTGCCTGCTGTTCCCCCTGCTTGTTCTCTGTGTGTCAAATAAATAAATAAAATATTTTAAAAAAAGAAAGAAAGTGTGTTTCTCAGCACTTATTTTTGTAGTACCTCTGGCTTAACATATCCCTTATTTGTGTAAGGGCTTGAACCTCTACTGAACTTCTTTTAAAATGCAAATTCTTCTGAGGGGAAACTCCAGTCAGATCATAAAACTCTTTAATATAAAAGTGATTTTAGAATTAGAAGGAATCAAACATCAATAGATGTTTGGATGCCCAGGAAGAAAAGGAAAAGTCAGAAAACCAATACATAGATGAGGAGTTTGAAAAACAAATTTGACCTGCTCTATATTTTGCTTAAAGTTGGTTCTGTTACCTGGTGAAACGATTTTTCACATAAAGTTTCAGCCCTTTCTACATCCTTCCTCTCATTTCTGTGGTAACCCCCCTAATTCATTCCTCCTTACAAAAGCTTCTCTTCTTCTCCTTGCCAGAGGGCAGGACCTTCTTTCTCTGTGTCCCTGGAACACTTTGTACAGATTGTTAATGCAGTGCTTAGAGCGTGGTATTTTATCCTGTTGCTTCCATGTCTGTTTCCTCCCTGTTGGGTTGTAAGTAGCTTAAGGGCAAGCAGACATGCCTTATTCATCTATTATTAGCATTAAGCACAATGTTTGATATGTAGTCATTACTCCAATAAAAATTTACAAAGAAAGCAAGGAATTGTAAAATATACAATTCAATTCATATCATGAAACTTGCTAGAGTTTAAAGGCATCCGATAAATAACTTCTGTCTTCTAGAACAATTTTGGAACCCATTCAGATATTGACAAGATGTCGGACTGAGATCAAGAATCAGTTTTTCATTGCTTTTAAATGCTAGATTGGGGGTCATAGCTAAGATGTTTGGCAACAATGTTCTACTTCATACTACGCTCCAGGTGTGTGCATACTTATCTACTTAGCCACAGCAATAAGGAAAAACTGCAGGCTTCTTCATATGGGGAATTTCACTCACAAACTTTATAGCACTGAGGAACAGATCAATGTAATGTATCTCCTGAAGCAGCTTCATCATAAAGAAAGATGGAGGAATGAACTGAGCCACACATACCTAGTTCTTCTTCAAAATTTATGAATTAAGTAAATTGCTGCTTTTCCTAACAAGAGTTAGAAATGAAAAAGAAGTCAGGAATGTTGGGGAAGTGTCTCCACACAGAAATTAGATGAATGCATGGAAAGAATCTCCATTTACTGTGTCCCCAAGAATTTCTATCTCTTAAACTACTGGGCTTAAATTTTAAGCCCTTAGACAACCAGGGGGAAATTGATTAGAGCACCTTCAACCCAGATATCACCTGCTACTCTTTTGTGGATCATTCTGGGATCACTGGGGGCAGAGAGGAGAAGCAATAGAGATTTCTCTCTAAGATTACTTGAAACCAATCTTGACACTTCATTTCATGTTCTGCTCATCGCAAGTAATAGCCTACATGATTATCAAAGCTTCTGCAGTATGATTAAGTTCACCCATTTATTCAACAAATACTGATTGGGTATCTGCCCTGTGTGCCTCTCTCCCCGTTCTGGTGCTTGTGATCCATAGTGAGCAAATATTTAAAAATCAAAAAAGGGAAACTTTCCCATTCAACAGAGTTATGTTCTAGTTGGGAAAAGCAGACATTAAACAAAATAAATAAGTAATAATTTATTAGAGGGTGATTCATTTTGTAAAAAAAAATACAAGAAATATTATGGGGGTTAGGACTAGAGAGAGATTCCGGTACAATTTTAAGTGGAGAGAATAGACTAAACTTCATACAAAGGATGACAGATGAGCAAGGAGGAGGAGTTAGCCACAGGGCTCTACAAGCCACCTAGAATCCAGGACTTCTGCATTTAAATTCAACTGGGAGAACTTGACGATTCAGATGTTATTATGGCCTGATCCATTTATGATATGTCACGTATATATACAGTCTCCTCTCAGAGAGAGGCTATGAAGATAGTGTTGCCTTTTTGCAAAATTTAGAAATTTGTATTAATGAACATCTTAATCATCAGAGTGCCTTTCTTTCCCATGAACTATCTCCAGACTTTTGAATGCCAGCAGCATACTGAATGGGAGTCTGTCTAATGGCCTGATTTTTACAGTCTGATGAGAGGGCGTGTTTGGTCCTAGAACCCTAGTGACCATTGCCACATGCATTTCTGTGGAATTGCTTAGTCATGTCATTCTTGTCTGTCTCATTTGGAAAATTAACCTCAGCATGTTCCTGACCAAAAGCATCCATTGTTAATGGAGGATTATGTGCCTATAAGGACCTAAGGAAGGTAAATATCTGCTCTTAAAAAAAAACTTGCTTTCTTCCCCATTAGAATGTTCCAGATGGGTGTTTAGTAGAATTTCTTTCTACTGTATCTTTTTTATAGAAGTGTAATAGGCTCATGGTGTGTTTTATTTCCTATTCTATAATTTTTAGAGGAAGGTTGACAGATAAAGTACAAGACACCTGGTTAAATCTGAATTCAGATATTTAACAAATAATTTTTTTAGGGTAAATATGTCTCAGATAATATTTAGGATACATTTATATTAAAAATTACTCATTCCAGGGCACCTGGGTGGCTCAGTGGGTTAAGCCTCTGCCTTCTGCTCTGGTCATGATCTCAGGGTCCTGGGATCAAGTTCCGAATCAGGCTCTCTGCTCAGCAGCCTACTTGTGATCTCTGTCTGTCAAATGAATAAATAAAATCTTAACAAAAAAAATAGTATTCATTCCTTATCTGAAACTCACATGTAACTGATTGTCTGTATTAGGGTTTACCAGAAAAACAGAAATAGCATGATATCCATCTATCTATTGCTAAAAAACAAAATTCAACCAAATAAATTTGAAGATTTAATTGGGTTTGCTAAGTGATTCCTGAATTGGGCATCATCTCATCTAGCAAGTAAAGAGGCATTCTGAGGAACTGTATAAAACAGGTTTTTATAAGAAGGAGGGTGGGGCAAGAAGTTGTTAGCCAAAGACAAGAAAGGATTGTCACAAGTTTTTTTGGCTGGGGAGAGAATGGCAGGGTTTTTATCATGCAGATTACCTCATTAGAGCTGCTCAGGAAATTTTAGACTGATTGGTAAAAGCTCACATTCCTGGAAGAGGTTGAAACTTTATATTTAAAGTCTTAGTTTGCTATTGTGGGGGGCAAAGACTCCATTTGGGGCTTGCTATTTCTTTTTTTAACACTACATTTGGCAACTGGGTGGCTCCGCAGGTTAAGCTTCTGACTCTTGGTTTTGGCTCAAGTTGTGAGACTCCCCCCTTGCCTCACCTCTCCACTCAGTGTGAAGTCTGAGATTCTTTCTCCCTCTGCCCCTCCCACCGTGCTCTCTCTCTCTCCCAAGTAAGTAAATAAACCATTAAAAACCCCACTATATCTAATTACAAAATGCAGGCATAAATATCTGTACCTATAAATCTAAATAGAGAGATCTCTCACTAAATATAGACCTATCTCTTTTTGTATGTATGTGTATATATTAAAGAATTGACTCACATGTTGGGGTGCCTGTGTGGTTCAGTAGGTTAAGCATCCAACACTTGATTTCTGCTGAGGTTGTGATCTCAGGATCCTGAGATCGAGCCTCCTATAAGACTACATGCTGGGCCTGAAGCCTGCTTAAGTTTCTCTCTCTCTCTTTCTGATCCTCTTCCTACCCTTATCATCTTCCTTGCCTGTGTGTACCCTGTTTTTCTAAATTAAAAAAAAAAAAAAAAAAAAAAAAAAAGAATTGGCTCTCATGCTTATGGAGGTCTACTAGTCCAAAATCTGCAGGGTAGTTTGGTAAGCTGGAGATCCAGAGAGGAGACAGTATTGCAAAACAAGTCCAAAATCCATCTGTTAACAGATTTGTTTTTACTTAGACGAGATCAATCTTTTTCTATAAAAGCCTTCAATTGATTAGATGAGACCCTCTCATATTATGGACAGCAATCTGCTTTACTCAATGCTTACTAATTTAAATGTCAATCTCGTCTAAAAACACCCTCATGGAAACATCGAGAATAATGTTTGACCACACATGTAGGTACTCTGACTAGGTTGAGAGTCAGGTTGACAGAAAATTAACCATCAGAGTATCCTTTATTTTTTATTTGCTGAATTTGGCAACCCTATTTCAGGGGTCTCAACTGAGTTTCTAAGAGTTTAAGTTGTCTCCTTAGCTGATCTATTTCTTTAACAATGTAAAACTAGTACTATTTACTAGTATGTTTTGTTTTGCCTTGTTTTTTTCATTGCTTTGGAGGCAAATATATATTTTTGTAATATATTTTCTTAACTGTTGCCCTGTGAGATCTCCCATATGAGATAGGAAATCAGTAAATACTGAGTCTTTCAAAGTCTTCACTATTTAAATGAATTATATCCATCTTCTCCTTCCTGGGTTGGATAATCCCACCCAGGAAGATTCCCATGAAGTTACACAGGCTTAAACCTGGACTTGATCTCTTATTATTCTGCATGCCTTTTCCTGTAATATGCCCCATTTAGTAAGTCTTATGTTCACTGGATCTTTCTTTGAAATGCTGATTCTATAAATTTCTGGAATGTCACCTGAAGGCAAAGCAATACTATACCACCACCTCTAATGATTTCATCACTTTGAAACTCACCTAAGAATGCTTTAAATATTTTGTGTTGATTTTCTGCCTTCTACTCTTAAATTTATGAGATTCGCTCGACCATTAGTGTAGTTCTCTATTCTTCAAGTTGTGATTCCTAATTGCTGTTACTCTGGACTTTTTATCCACAGCTGTAAAAGGCCACATCCTCCATTCCTCTGATCCTGCCTTCTCTCAGGTGTTCATTCTAGATTGCGTGCTGAAATTCTGTCACTCTGCTTTGTTTAGATTTCTTTAGGTTCCAGTCACAACTGTTTGACTTAGTATAGCTGAAACGTCTACTTTTCTACTTATCTCTTTCAGTTTAGTCAGAGTTGGGTCTACCCGTTTCCTTTTAGTATTTGTTTCTTTCAGTCTTCAAGATCCCATTTTCTGCTTCATAGCTGCCTAATCTATCTCATACGCTCAGTATTTCTCCTAAATAAATCCCTTTTTTCTCTCCAAAATAATCAACCAGTTTTCCTTTATTTTGTTTTTATTTTCCTATTGCTTCTGTTCTGATAATAAAACTGAACCCTCTTTTCATACCACCCTAATTCCTTCTGGATACCCTACACAAATTCAACTTCTAAAGGCTAAGTGCTCCACACACAGGCTTTACTATTTCCTTGTATATCCTTTAGGTATACAGTAATTTAAATGACTTGTTTATTATCTTTTTCAGTTCAACCTAGGAGAGGGCAGATTTTCATCATTGTAAGGGCTTACTTTAACTTTTCATTTGTTTACTAGTCATATTCACTACCCTTCTATGGGTGCTTCCACAATGAGTGTTTTCTGAATTATAAGGCAAGGACAATTCTCATGGGATTATTCAGCCCAAAGCTCACAGTCATACAGCAGTAGCTCTGACACTGGCTACTATTCACTAAAGTTAACAAGGCCAATACCGTCCCATTTCCCAACCATGCTCCAGAAAACAACCGCTTGCTTGAGAATAAAACTGCTGCGAACTATAAGAAACACCTGAGTCAAATCCTACATGGCCCACTTGCTAAAGCTGAAAGCCCATAGCCATGTGTCCTGGTCCCATCAAAAACTTCTCCAGGTATAATTTGAATCACCAAATCTACTTTTTGTCTACTTATGCTTATTGCTGATAAAACCAACATTGGAGGATGTGAATCAAATATGTGGTGACAGTCGGAAAATTAGCTCACCTAGTCTCTGAGGCCTTGGAGAGTAAAACTGAATGTTCACAAGCAGACTCCAGGAGGAGTCTGAGCTCTGAGCCTGAGCTCTGCCTTTATGCTCAGTTCTTCAGAACCTAGCAAATTTCTTTCTATATCCATGGAAAGGAGAGCACAGGGCAAGAGCCTAGGAAGTTTAGGGAAAATGCCTCCTCATGGAATCCTGAGAAGTAAGCTATAAGTCTGTCTCCTCCTACCACAATTCTATGTCACTTATAACCATGAACATCTCTGACAAAAGTTTTTGTGGGCTCAGTCTGCCATGATATGACTATACATCAATACCTAGAACATCTGTTTCAGAATGAAAGGCAACACAGAAAGCTTCTCCTGATAGAATTTACACATCCATGTGGTACCATAACTCCATGCAGATTGTCCTGTATTAGTTAAATTTAGTTTTCAACCCCCATATTTTCTAATATTGATACCACCTCCCTGGTACCTAACAAAATTGATCCCCTGTCAGAATGACTTCCAAACCATGCCCCAGAAAGCAAAGGCTCTATGCAAAGCTGCCATTATCTAAATCAACAAGAAGCCTCCCATAATTCGATAATCCCATCTGATTCTCCTATTATTATATCTGCTCTCCAGGAACATATAGAAAATTGCAGAAAATTTCTAGAATCCTTTCTTATCCCCAAAACCAAGTATGTTGCATTCTATTTCTGTTTTAGACAACCCTATAATTAAGATTTTGAACAACCATATTTCGTGACATCATTGAGATGCCACTATTTTTGTCTCCCTCTATCCCTTTAAAAAAGGATAGTCATCCTCTATGTTCATTTGCTTCATTTCTTAAATTCTGCATATGAATGAAATCATACTGTGTTTGTCTTTCTCTCACTGACTTGTTTCACATAGCATAATACACTCTAGCTCATCCAGGTCATTGCAAATGGCAAGGTTTCAATTTTGATAGCTGAGTAATATTCCATTGTATATGTATATATGTATACCACATCTTTTATTTTTATTTTTATTTTTTTTTAAGGAGAGAGAATTGTAAGCAGGCTGCGCAACCAGGGTATAGCCAGAGGTGGGGCTCGATCTCACTACCCTGATTGTGACCTGAGCTGAAACCAAGAGTTGGATGTTAATGGACTGAGCCACCCAGGCACCCTATACCATATCTTCTTTATCCATTCATCAGTCAGTGGACATTTGGGTTTTCCCTAACTTGGCTATTGTTGATAATGCTGCTATAAACATTGGGGTGCATAAACCCTTTGAATCAGTATTTTTGTATCCTTTGAGTAATTACGTCACAGTGCAATTGCTGGCATTATAAGGTAGTTCTATTTTTAACTTTTTGAAGAACTTCCATACTGTTTTCTAGGGTGGCTGTACCAGTTTGCATTCCCACCAACAGTGGGAGAAGGTTCCCCTTTTCCCAGATCCTCAAAAATACCTGTTGTTTCCTGTGTTGTTAACTTTAGCCACTCTGCCAGCTGTGAGGTGATAGCACATGGTGATTTTGACTTACACTTCCCCGATGATAAGTGATGCTGAGCATCTTTCCATGTGTCTTATAGCCTTCTGGATATTTTCTTCAGGAAAATGTCCATCCATGTCTTCTGCCCATTTTGTAATTGGATTATTTATTGTTTTGGGTGTTGAGTTTTAGAAGTTCTTTATAGTTCTTCTGGAGAAGGTCTATGGAACTTCTTTATAAGTTTCTTGGATATTAATTCTTTATTAGCTATGTCATTTGCAAATATCTTCTCCCATTCTGTAGGCTTTTAGTTTTGTTATTATTTCCTTCATTGTGCAGAAACTTGTTATTTTGATGAAGTCCCAATAGTATATTTTTGTTTTTGTTTCCTTTGCCTCTGGAGACATGTCTAGTAAGAAATTGCTACAGCCAAACTCAAAGTGTTTGCTGCCGTGTTCTCCTCTAGGATTTTGATGGTTTTAGATCTCACATTTAGGTCTTTCATCCATTTTGAGTTTATTCTTTGTATGGTCCAAGAACGTGGCCTAGTTTCATTCTTCTGCATGTTACTGTCCTGTTTTCCCAACACCATTTGTTGAGGAGACTGTCTTTTTCTCATTGGATATTCTTTTCTGTTTTGTTGAAGATTAGTTGACCACATAGTTGTGGGTCTTTTTTTTGGATTTTCTGTTCTGTTCCATTGACTTATGTCTGTTTTTGTGCCAACCATACTGTCTTGATGATGACAGCTTTATAATATAACTTGAAGGCTGGCATTGTGATGCCTCCAGTTTTTTTCTTTTTCAAGATTGCTTTGGCTATTTGGGGTCTTTTGTTGTTCCATAAATATCTTAGGATTGTTTGTTCTAGATCTGTGAAAAATGCTAGTAGTATTTTGATACAGATTGTGTCAAATGGGTACATTGCTTTGGATAATATAGACTCTTAACAATATTTGTTCTTCCAATCCATGATCATGGAATGTTTTTCCATTTCTTTGTGTCCTCTTCAATTTCTTTCATAAGTGTTCTATAGTTTCCAGAGTACAGATCTTTTACCTCTTTGGTTAGGCTTGTTCCTAGGTATCTTATGGGTTTTGGTGCAATTGTAAATGTGATTGATCCCTTGATTTCTCTTTTTGCTGCTTCATTATTATTGTACAGAAATGCAACATATTTCTGTACATTGATTTTTATATCCTGCAACTTTTCTGAATTCATGTATCAGATTTATTAATTTTTTTGGTGAAGTCTTTTGGGTTTTCTACATAGAAAATCATGTTGTCTGTGAATAGTAAAAGTTTGACTTCTTTATTGCTGATTTGGATGGCTTTTATTTCTTTTTGTTGTCTGATTGCTGAGGCTAGAACCTCCAGTACTATGTTAAATAACAACAGTGAGAGTGGACATCCCTGTCTTGTTTCTGACCATAAAGAAGAAGGTCTCAGTTTCTCAACACTAAGGATGATATTAGCTGTGAGTCTTTCATTTATGGCCTTTATGATGTTGAGGTGTGTTCACTTTATCCCTACATTGTTGATTTTTTGTGGGTTTTTTGCCACATTAATAAAAGAAAGGTAAGAACCATATGATCCTCTCAATAGATTCAGAAAAAGTTTTTGATAAAATACAGCATCAAATTAATTTATTTAATTGAACCAGATAAAATTGTACTTGTGGTTTTAAAATTATGGATAAAAGATACAGACCAAGCTTTAAGAAACTTCCTCTCTGAATCATCAAATCAGATTTAATAGAAAGGAACCAAGAAGAGTATTAAGAGAATAACATATCAGTTAGAAAATCAATGCAGCTTTAATGTTTCAGGTTTATTGGAATGAAGTTAGCATAAGATACCCTCCAAAAGCAGAAATAGTATTAAAAGAATGTTGATTTGTGAAATTTGCTTCACTAGACTCTCAGTTCTGTGGAGACAGGGATGGTGTGTCTGTTCTATCTGCATCACCAATGCTGAGCCCAGTGCCTGACACATGGAGATATTTGGTAAATGCTTACTCATTAAATGAATTAATTAATGAGCAGCAGAAGACATCTGCATTAAAAAAATACAAACACTTCAGTTTTTTTGTTTTTTTAATCTACCACTGATGCTAAAATGAAAAAGAAAATCATTAAATTGATAGCATGTTAAAGCCAGTGGTATATTTATGGATTCATGTTCCTTAGCGTTTACTAATGGACTTATTAACATCTAAAACTCTGATTAATATCTAAAACATCTGAAAACATGAGGCTATTTTTATATGTAGAATGACTAATTGTTTCTATGAAGTAAATGTTCCAAAAGCAAGGAATGTATTCTAATCCCTTTGGAAGATTCTTCGGTTTTATTAAAAAAAATAATAATAATCAGAGCATGCCTTTTGAAAAAGTTGGCTTCATTTGTTTTCAAAGTGGTACACAGAGGGTATTCATATTTAAATATTCTAAATTGGGGGCACCAGGGTGAGTCAGTCTGTTAAGTGTCCTGCTCAACTTTGGCTCAGATCATAATTTCAGGGTCCTGAGATCAAGCCCAGCAATGGGCTTAGCGTGGGGCTCCATGCTGGGCATGGAGCCTGCTTGTTTTTCCCTTTCTCTCCTTCTCTGTCTGACCCCCCCTACCTCTCTTCAAAAAGAAAAAAAGGTTCTAAGAGGTTCCAAAATGACAATTGTGGGGTGGCCTGGGTGGCTCAGTGGGTTAAGCCTCTGCCTTCTGCTCGGATCCTGATCTCGGGGTCCTGGGATCGAGTCCCGAATCAGGCTCTTTGCTTGGCAGGGAACTTGCTTCCTCCTCTCTCTCTCTGCCTGCCTCTCTGTCTACTTGTGATCTCTCTCTGTCAAATAAATAAATACAATCTTAAAAAAATTTTTTTAAATAAAGTAAAATGACATTTGTTTATTCTTTCTTTTGTCTACAAAAGTCAGTATTGTACAGGCTAAAAGAAAGAATACATTTTATATGTTTTAACTGTTTCAACTAATGGTGTGCCCATATGATACAAAGTGCAGAAAGTCTTGCTCTAATTTCTGTTTTTAAATTAATTTACGTTTTTTACAACAAATGCCCTAAAACCAGGCATTATGTTGCTTTCTTTCATGGGAGTCTAAACATCCTGCCATCATGACTAAATCTAAATACTCTTCTTAATTTTATTTTTTATTTTTTATTTTTTTTTTTTTACTCTTCTTAATTTTAAATGTGAAAATATATGTGACTTGTGTCATTCAGCTGCATGCCTGAAGAGTGACTAATGTTACCTATGTGTTCATGGGTCATCACACACCATGTTTAATCAAGAACATATTTTCACCTCTGGTATTTGACATGTCACATGCCTATCAGTTTATTGTCATGCAAGAAAGAACACGTCATAAAGGGTGTCAGTTCTTATTGCTGTCTTATGGAGCCAAGCACTGCAGATGACAGTAAATATGACATCTTTTGTGATCAGCAACATTTTTGCTGGCATCCTGTTATTAATAATACTCTGGCTAGACTGTATTACCAAGGATAATCCATGGTGGAACGAGAGCTCCTGCATCATTGGTCACAAAATGATTTTTAAGCCTCAGAAAAGGCTTTTTGTTTTTCAAGGTTTTTTTTTTTTTTTTTTTTTACCCCTTCAGGCAAGCAATTAACTAAACTGGTACAAAGTAATTGGGAAGGGGAAGAAGGGAAAAGTGACTATTGAAGCTCACTTTTAAATTCTTGACTCAAAGGCTATATTTACCAATTTTTAAGGAACACGGTGCATACTGAAGGGTATTAAGACTGAGTATGATAGAAAGGTGAACTTAAAAATTGTAAATAATGCAAAAATGATTTTTGGATATATAATTATAGCACTTGGGACATTTATTATTGAGATGAATATTTTGATGATATGTGAAATGTAGATAGTATTCTGGGCATAGTATAATATGTGCTTAATACTCATAATGACCTTTATGTTCAATAAAAAATCAGTAACAGTTGGGAAAGGATGAGCAGTTTTATGACTAGCAATATCCAGACATTTTTTTTTCCTTCTAGGATCAATTGCAATGTTTATTACATAGATTTAATTTATATTTCTGGTGTTACATATTATGTATACCACCATTGAATAAAGTTCAGTAGATGACCTATTCCCTGGATTACTGATCCTTCTTCATAGAATACAGTCTTTAATTACTTAATGCCTTTTAGTTCTTGTGAATCCCTAGAAGATTCTGGAGATAAAACACCAAAACTTTTAAATACAGAAGACTTCATATTCACAAACCACAATTTATTTTTACCTTGTCCTGATTTATTTTTTTCTTGGAAAGAAAGATTTTATTTTTTGGAAATAAACATTTCCATTCCACAAAAATAGTCTCTTGTGACATCATTTTTAAGGATTACACATGGTTAAAAGCTGTTAATTTACTATTTCTAATTGTTTAATGCTTCAAGACAAAAACAAATAAATCTATAAAATTGGTACTCTATTTTTAGATTTCCAATTTCAAGTCTAGGTGTTTTAGAAAAATTTTAAATGGGACTATGAGAGTTGAAGTTACTTTTTAATCTTAAATTGCACTTGTTACCTTATTTACCCAAAGATGCCATACTTTTAATTAGAGTCTTTTATGATAGCACACAAGTTACATATTTATATATCTATGTAAGAATAACTTGAAATCTGATATATAGAAACTATTCAACAGATTATATAATTGTTGCTTCAAATTCTCAAAATTGTATAAATGTGTGTATGTGTATGTATACATATGTACTATATATAATACATATGTTAACATACATTAACTTAATTGTGAGCCTTGTTTTTTAATTAACAACAATGATTTATCATAAAAGGCTATGAACATAAAGTACAGATAGAGGTTATCATGCACCTGACTTAATCACTTATGTTTACCAAAATGTCTTCCAATTCTTCTTAAACTTGAAAAAGTAGTGTTTGGTCAGTGGTCTTATTTAAAGGTATTCTTGGTTAAAAGATACATAAATAGGGGCACCTGGGTGGCTCAGTGGGTTAAACCTCTGCCTTCTGCTCAGGTCATGATCCCAGAATCCTGGGATCGAGCCCCGCATCGGGCTCTCTGCTCAGCAGGGAGTCTGCTTCCCCCTCTCTCTCTGCCTGCCTCTCTGCCTACTTGTGATCTCTGTCTGTCAAAAAAATAAAATAAAATCTTTAAAAAAAAAAGATACATAAATAAATTAATTAAACCCCTTTAAGAATCTTGTGTCAGAATTAGTGAACTTCCTTATAACAGGCAAAAAACATTTGTAGCCTATGTTTTTCCTTTGTTGCCTTTTTCCAGGAAGCAAAAAGTTACATTAATTCTAGTCTCTTAATACAGTCTTTTCTTTCTCTTCTTTTCCTTTTATGATTTCTATATTTTTTTTACTCTTTTGTCAAAAGAAAAATCAATCAAGGAATAATTTTCTTCTAATAAACAAATATCTATAATAGCTAGAACTTTATTTATACTTGAAAATTTAGGAAACTTTTATAAGTAAACATACCTTAATATTTTAAGGCAAAAAAGAGAACAAAATACATTTTAGGAAGCATTTGAAAGCTATTTTGGAAATTGTAGAATTACTAAATCGAATAAATTACCATAATTTTGGTTTCAGGCAACTTTAATTTCTCTATGTCTCTATTTCCTCATCCATAGAATAGAAAATATAGTACGGCTTCATAGTGCTTCCGTTATTGTGAGTTTTAATGTTTTAAGAAGACTTTTCTGCATAGTTGGGACTATTTATGGCTATATGCAATTTTCAATTAATTTTTATTTTATGAGTTAAATTTTTTACATTTAAGTCTAGTTTCTCAGTAATTTTTTTTAAAGCTAAATATCCAAATCTTATTCTGTATATGAATCTAGTACATTCCAACAGTCACTTTAAAACTTTACTATTTAGGAGGTGCCTGGGTGGCTTGGTCAGTTAAACATCCCTTGATTTCAGCTCCTGTCATGATCTCAGGGTGGTGAGATTGAGCCCCAAGTCGGGCTTCCCAATCAGCAGGGAGTCTGTTTGAGACTCTCTCTCTGCCTCTCCCTCTGCCTCTCCCCCTGTGCATAGCCATACACACCCCCTCCTCAAGTAAATAAATAATTTTTTTAAAAAACTTAATTATTTAGAATCTGTTAAATTTTAAAAATATTTTTATTTTCTTCATAAATCTAATACATTTTATCTTCTTTATCAGGTTCTTCAAGCCCTGATATAACAAGCAAAACCTCCCTAGGCACTTAAACCACTCTTGCAAATCTAATCTATTAAATGTATAAATATGGTATATTTCAAGTTCTTTTAAGCATCACAATACTATTGTTAACCAGCTAAATGAAATTCCCCTACCAATTTCAGATAAACCTCTGTAGGGGCAGAAAACTTTCCCTATCTTCCCTTCCATGTGCTTTGTTTGGCCTAATAATTAAACTGACATAGATTAACAAAAAACAATTAATTTTGTAGACAAAAAAAAGAATAAACAAAGAAAGAATAAATTTGTGAAGAATTGACAAAGAGGTTTGGGCTTAGAGTAGTAAATTATTGAAAAGGTAATAATATTTCTCTGCACTGCCTTCTCAGGCCCATAATTCCCTCTCTCTGGTGATAAAGATGCCTTCTACTCTCCTGGTACTTTTCACATGGGAGATTTGTTTCCTGTTTTCAGGGGACAAAGGCCATTTTGTATCAGTTCTTTCTGAAGTGATTTTAATTCGAAATAATCAATATGCCAAAGTGGCATATTTTGGGGTTGCTTATTCTGCTCCCCTTCACATTACAACTCATTTCTCATTTCATTCAGAATCACACATTCTTATGCCCTCATATGTCAATTTTTTTGAAAATTATAAACACATTTAATATCATTTATAAATTTTTCTTAAGTTAAACTCTAAATTATGAATGGAAAGTGGTTTTCTTCATGATCTTAATTTAAAAATTTTTTTTAAATGTTTTAATTTTTTATTAACATAAAATGTATTATTAGCCCCAGGGGTATGGGTATGTGAATCACCAGGTTTACACACTTCACATTACTCACCATAGCACATATCCTCCCCAATGTCCATGCATGATCTTAATTTTTAATTTGTAAACTTCTTCAGAATTAGAAAGACACTTATACCTACTTCTTAGACAGCTTTACCATTACAGTAGTAACCCCAAACCTTAGCATTTTCAACAGCAAAATTTATTTTTCACTATTATTACATGTTGGCTACATATTGGCTGGGGTTCTGCTCTGCATTCTCTCTGTTCCAGAATCTAGAAAGAAAATGGAGCTTATAGCTAGGGTTTGCCACAGACAGCAAATAGTACTAGTAGCAGCAGAGGCTGATATAAAACTTTGCCTTGGCTTATATTCCATTAGCCAAAGTAAGTCACATGGCCTCAGTTAACATTGGGACTGGAGCTATGATTCTCCCAAAGAAGAGGCACCTATAGGATCCTGATAGCATGGGAAAATGCTTCAAATATTTTGATCAAACGATGCTTTCTACAACATCTTTTCTCCCAAAAAAAGAAAAAAAAGTCATTTTATTACCTAATTATTTCTTCTTACATGAATTTTTACCCTAGTACTCAGTGGCTTCTTTACTCAATGCTAAATTCTTTTCTTGCTTTTGTCAGGCCTTACAATGATATTAAAGACCTTGTCCTGAGGCTTAAATGAGATAATGCAAATGAAAGCATCTCTACATCCTTAGCAGATACAAG
The DNA here is from genome assembly GCF_030435805.1 of Mustela lutreola. Taxonomy (NCBI): domain Eukaryota; kingdom Metazoa; phylum Chordata; class Mammalia; order Carnivora; family Mustelidae; genus Mustela; species Mustela lutreola. Next base: position 57,379,006 of record NC_081299.1, read on the forward strand.
TAAGGAATACATTAGGGGTTTTTTGGTGGTGGTTCTGTTATTTTTAAATTTTGTCCTTCCTGGTTCCATTTTGCTTGTATAGTTGTGGGATTTTTGTTCAGGCCCAACTATCTAAAGCAAAATCACTTACTTATGCATGGTTAAGAGGAATTTTGCTGTTTGAAAGAACTCAGTTACTTTGAGTCCAAGTTATTTGGGCTTGGGGAACAGTCTTGCATTACACCATCATTCTGATGTAAAAAATAAAATAAAATAAAAACCCGGACAAGTCACACCCTCCTCTGACTGCTTTATTTACATTCATTTAGCCTTTTACATTGGACATTTTGGAGACCAGATGACACTGTTTTCTCATATTAAAATAGTTATTGACAATAAGCAATCTGGAAGTCCTTTTAACATACGGTTTTAAGCAACATTTCATTCATCCCATAATACATTTGTGCACAAGTTTTTTAAGGCACAAGAATAATCTAACTAGCCAGGTTATTGAAGGAATCGGAAAGTTAGGCAGAGGAATTTAAATTTAATGATGTGGCAGATAGGAATTAATTGAGTTTTCTGAGGCAGCCAGAGAAATAGAAGCAGCTGAGGCAAATAGAAAAACAGCATGATGTCATTATCACAGTGTGGTTAGGAGTATGGGATTTTATGTCAGACCATCCTGGATTAGAACACTGTCATCACCAATATGGCCTTTGGGTTCGCATTCACCAATAAAAGTCACACCACCTACTCCATACGGCTGTCATTAAATAATTGATTCAACAAATAGTGGGTTCCTCCTTTGTACTAGTTGTTGAACAAAACCAACTCAGTTATTGACCTCATTATGCTCAGTCTAAGAAAAAATGCAGAAATATGTAAGGAAAGAAACAAATTAATAGTAAAGAATTGTGATACAGGCTCAAGAGCAAAGGAACAAGTGACACAGAATTGGGGTTTATGTCTTCAAATTAATTGATCAGAAAAAGTCTCTTTGAAATGGTGACATTAATAAGGAATAAATAAGAAAAGGATTCTGTGGCTATTGGGGGCCCTTCCATGTCCTCTTGACCTTTAACATTCTACTGTGTGCCCACGGCATCTAAGCACAAGCATTGCTGAATCCTCTTGAGAACATTCTTTCAGCTGATGTTCAGCGCAGCCTGAATGTTAACTCCTCCAGGTGCAGCCACAGTCACTGATAGGTGGGAGTGGGAGAATAAATAACTCACCTTCCTCACCCCTCACCTACCCCCCTGCATTATATTCCATGTAGATAAAGGCTCAGTTGCCCAGAGTGGCAGTGGCTTCATTACTTTCTGTTTCAATTCTTTACTCTTATACTGGTGTCATTCTCAAATCTATGTCTTACGCAGAATCTACTGCAGAGAAAACCAACCTGAGAGAAGTATCATCTTTAACCACCCACGATGATATCCACAGTATAATATGCACTCAGTAAATGTTAGTTCTCCTCTTCCCCACCCTTGCTCCCCCAAGTCAAGCATTCATGATGAATTGTTTTAGAAAGTTATCTCTAGACTATACTACAGCTTTGGAAGTAACTAAAATCGGAGTCCTAGAGACCAGAGAGGAAGCAGACAACCACTTTAGTACTGACAAAAAGCAATAAAACCCGGACAAGCCAATGTGAAATACCAGTGAAATGCCAGTGAAATTTAGTTACAGTGGCCTATTTATATTCTTTTGTATCCTTCACTGCACATTATATACTCTGTTGGACTATGTCATTCAATGGAATATTCAAAGAGAGTAGAAGTGCCATAAAGATACCACCAGGGAAGGAAAATTATATACACTATTACACCAATAAAAGTAGGCTAAGAGATCAGCAAAATGTTCTATGAAACTGGTCAGACTGCAAGGGCTCCTCCTCCTGTCTGTCACACCAGACCCATAGATAGTAGTGCTGGGGAAATATGAAAGGGTTTCTGATCTACAGCAGCACTCTCGAAGCTGCTGATAGATAGTTGACCCTTGAACAATGTGGGAATCAGGGGCACCAACCACCTTATACCCATAGAGTTAAAAATCTGCATTTGGGGCACCTCGGTAAAGCTCAGGTCATGATCTCCAGGTCCTGGGATCAAGCCCCACATTGGGCTTCCTGCTCAGCAGGGAGTCTGTTTCTCTCTCTCTGAGCCCCACCCCCCCACGGCTCATTCTCTCTCTCTCTCTCTCTCTCTCTCTCAAATAAATAAATAAGATTTAAAAAGATCTGCATATAACTTTTGACTTTTCCAAAACATAACTACTGTAGCTTCCTATTGAATGGAATCCTCACCAATAATGTAAATATTTGATTAATACCTATTTTGTATGTTATATGTATTATATATTTTATTCTCACAATAAAATAAAGAAAGGAAAATATTACTAGAAAATCATAAGAAAGAAAACACATTTACAGTACTGTACTCTTAAAAAGCCTCATATAAATGGACCCACACAGTTTCAATCCATGTTGTTCAACAGTGCATATAATGCCTAAAATTAAAGTAAAACCAATATGCTTGCCATATAAGGACATTTTCAAGTGAAGTATTCCTTGTCCTCTCTTATAACTTGTTTTCCACTTTTAAGTTAGGCTTAAGCAGGTAATCTGAAGATTCTATTGGCTCTTGAAAATTTAAAAAAATTATTTCTTACCAGAGCATACAAGGTCTGATCTGTCACGTCCTTCTGTCTTAATCTATCGTTGGGTTACTCTTTTCCATGCTGATTAGGCTCAGCCATACTGGACATTATTTTGTTCCTCTGGGTACACTATGTGTCTTAGTGCCCTTTTGAATGTCGATCTTTGTTCCTCAAATTTAATTACCAGCTGTTTACATACACAAGTCTTTCTTATTCCTTAGGTGTCTGCTTACATGTTACCTTTCCTGTGGAGGCCTTTCTTGACCTCCTTATCTGAGATGTATCACTTAGCTATTACTACAATAATGCTGCAAAACAGACAGCAACAAAAATCTCAATGGCCTACAGTAATGAGCATTTATGTAACCCAAGTGTCTGGGGCTTGGTTTGGAATCTGTCAAGCCAGGCCGGGCTTCCCTGGGTGGCTCTGCTGACCATTTGGTTTTGTTCATGTATGGAGGTCAGATGGAAGTCAGCTGATCTATGATGCCTCTGCTGTAATAACTCTGCTCTGATCTCTCATTTTACTCCTAGAACCAGTGGGCTAATCTGGACATGTTCAATCCATAGTTCTTAAATATGGCAGGGCTCTAATTGTATGGTCAGAAACACACAGACCTTTTAAGGTCTAGGATCAGAACTGGTTCCACTACTTGGCCCCTGTTCTGTTGGCCAGAGCAAGTCACAGAGCCAAAGGCAACATCAGTGGTATATGCCTCCCATAGAAATGCTGGGGTGGTGGTGGGGACACTTCTGAATATTTATGATCCAATATACTGCAAAAGGTCTCCTTTGTTATTATGATTCAAAATACTCAGTTTATGGCTTTCCAAGTAATTTTGTTTTTTGTCTTCAATTATGTGTCTTTCTCACCCATGAAATTTTATATTAGACAAGAAAGAAAGAATAGACTAGATGGCAGTAACAAATTAAACCTCAAATGTAAGCAGTTCCATACTTGTCTATTCCTTCCCCTCCCTGGAAAGTTTAAGGGATTTGGAGAGGGGAGTAAATATAAAAAGAACACAAAAGGCTTATAGTGATTCATGAAGCTCTGCCATTTTTTGTGTCTTTTTACCAGACTTTAAAGTAAAATATGTGCATGGAAGAAACTTAAAGAATCCTGATTTTGTCAATGAAATTCAATTAAAATTGAATAAAATGTATAAAATCCTTAGGGCATCTAAGGCACTGACTGATCGCTGATTCAGAAGGCTTCCCAAACTTACACAGTGTGCTGACTGCTCCCCCACCCTGGTTCCTGTAGTAAAATGTGCACACTTCTGTCATATCCTGTCTCAGATTATGCTTAAATCTGCTTTCGATCTCTGCCCTTCAGTGATAAGCTCTTTTGGAGTCTATTCATAATTTATTTGAAAGGCTATACAGGCAGCACCTGGAAAGCCTTAGTCTCATATTGGGAATTCTGTTTTGCTCTCTAGTTTCTGAAACGTCTTCATATCTTGACTTTCAAGCTGTCTTTAAAGCCAAATGATTTATATTGCCACTACTAAGACATCCTTTGCTCTACTCAGATCTCACAAATCCAGTGTTGGGTGTATAGTCTCACATTTTCTGGAAAGCCCTCCCACTCTAATTCTTATAGATCAATACCTGTAGGATGTGACAACAAATTCTAATGAATTTTCTGAAGATACTGGTGACCTTCAAAATATCCTCACTTGTGCTGTGAAGTGTGTAAACCTGGTGATTCACAGACCTGTACCCCTGGGGATAAAAATATATGTTTATAAAAAATAAAAAATTAAAATATATATATATATATCCTCACTTGCTAAGGATGGCTCTGGGGAAATTCCCCCTAAAATAATGAAGAGACTATGGCTATTTAAAATTCCTTTCAATCTTGTAATTCAACCTAAATACGTTCCCTGTTGTAATTCTTGCCTGGATTAATATTACCAAGTTTCTTTGATATGCAGCACCTATACTTCATTAGCTCTGAGAATATTATTGGCATTAAATAGTCCATGACTATTAGTAATCACATCACAGAAACACTATTTCAGAGCCTTCCTGACATTTCAAGCCCTTAAATGTTTCATTTATTCAGTCGTAGTGGGAAACTTAAGTCTAAAATTTTAGTGTTATCAGGAATACACACTGTGCCCTTCGGATGTGAAAGGTTAATTTTAATGAACATTTAAACACATTAGACAATCTCATTTAAATATAATTGAAATTTAAAGCTTGGAGTTGTGGTGCTTGGCATCGGAATCTGGCTTATTTATTGTGTTGTCATAGCCCAAGTGCTGTATTAACACGTGTTAAATATTAGAGCATCTACAGAGTGACAGACACTGGTTAGAAGCCTGATGGAACAAGGACTTGCCCCGCGGGAGGCCATGTTTTAAGTAGTAATTTATACTTTAAGGACTGTTGATGTGCACTTTCTACTTTTGAGTAGCAGATGGAAGAGGCAGGTCAAGCTAGGATTAAATGCAGCTCAGGCCATCAAAAGATATGGAGAGTTTGGGGAAAAAAGGGTTGTAATAGGAGCTCTAGATAGTGAGAATTAACATCTATTTAATTCATAACGTGATTTTTTTGGGTCATCATTTACATACAGTTTAGGTACCAAGTGAGGAGGTAATATTTCAAGACTTTTGACTAAAAAAACTGGAAACCAGAAATACCATAAAATAAGTGTAGCCCAAAGCAAGAAAACTTTCAAAAGACTTACACACAATGCTTCTATATATAAGTTCTCCCACTAAGGCTTTTAAAATGGACTTTAACTTGGGGCCTTAGGCACTTAGCCAAGCTTACCCTGGACCAAAAGTCACAGTGATAATGCTGGAAAAAACCTCTTGAAAATTATTTTTCTTTTAAGCATGTTATTTTAAGTTATTAAGTAAAAGGTTATCTTCAAGGCTGCTATGCTGATCTCTGTTACAGCGAAATGGTTTTACTCCTCTTCAACACTGGCCTTAAAAATGTGGTCTTACCTGTAAATATGTACATTAGGTCTCTTGTAAAAGATAAATAAACTGTGTTTAAAAGAGTGTGTGTCCTCCTAACATTATTTCTCTTCCCTGATGAGTGTTTGTCCACTAGCCAAGACAAGGCCCAATTCCAGTGATTTGCAAATAATAAAAGCAAGTCTATTCATTCTTCAAATAATAGAACTATATTTCATACTATAATAATATAATTATAATATACTAATATAACTATTAAAATAGTATAATACAGTATACTATACATAGTATAATATCATATAGTGTAATAATATAACTACAATAATAATATTAATACTTCAGACATATTGCTTTCATTTAACAAAGTAGCAACGAGAACAGAAAACAAGAATATAATAATTTACTTTTAAGTATATATCACTTTTTAGGGCAGTGGAATAATATATGTTAGGCTTATAATTTTACTTGTTACAGTAAAACAAAATAAGAGCGAAGATGTTCTCCTAAGAAGTGTACTTAGCTGTTAAGAACTTATTTTATGGGCGCTTGCCCTTGGCTGGGTCTTGGGATCGATCCCCACATTGGGCTTCCTGCTCAGCAGTGAATCTGCTTCTCCCTCTCTCTCCCCATTGTCTCCCTGCTTGTGCTTTCTTGCTCTTTCTGTCAAATAAATAAATAAAATCTTACAAAAAAGAACTTATTTTATATTGTTTTTTTAAAGACTATTTATGAGACACTTAAGGTTAATATTATTGCCACTTTACAGATAAAGAAGTTAGAATAGATGATTCCAGTTTTCTCATCTAGACTCTAGACTATATTAAGTCTATATTTAACCAGACTGTATCTTTGTATTTCTATGAAATTCAGGATAATATATCAGGCTGTAAGCATTTCATTATGTAACCTGTAATTTTGATATGTAAATCATTTTTAGTTTTAGTATAAAAGTTAAAAGACAAAGGTATTAAGACGAACTATAAAATTATTAATTCCTATTTCATTTTAATAATGCATTTGTAATCAGAAAATTACTTCTGCCTAAACATGTGGTTTGCTAAGCTTTTCTTAAGATTGTGCATTTTATACAAGTAAATAATTGCATCAATTAAATAAACATAATCTCCAGCATAGTAACTGTAATTTATGTATTTTCAATTCAGTTTTTATTTTCCAAAGTATCCTTTAGAGTCCTAATTTCAAGAAAAGATTTTTTTTTTTTTAGTGTTACTATGTACATTTGGCTTTATTAAGCAGATTCTGAATATTTTCTTGGTCCTTTCATTCCCCTTTTAAAATTTCTTTTTAGGAAATAGCACTAAATAATATTGATAAAGCTTTCCTGTATGATTTCTAAAAAACACACCAGGCTCAGCCTGACTCTATGTATCATCTAGATACTTCTCTCTGTTCCACTGATAAATGGATGTTTCCTATCGTCCTAACTTAGAGATTTAATAATTATACTGAGATTCTTGGGTTTTATAAATATAAAGACTTTACATTAAGTATTCAAACAAATAACTTCAAGATGCCATTTTCTTCTTTATCCGCCATGTCAATCATGGGTTGTAATGTTAGAGTACAAACTACAATATTAAATAAATGTGCATATCTGCATTAATCTTACTATAGTCACTTTTTAAAAATAAATTTTATTATTACAAATGCAAATGGATATTTTAGGTTCAGTTATTTTAATTGTAATATATTGAACACATTTAGCTATGAATACACATGTACATTATAAATGCCAGTGTCAAAGCACTTTGTTTTAATGATCACTGGGGATTACCAAATCAAGATTTAAGGTGTAATAGTGAGAGCATAAATTTTATTCATTCAGAATAATTAGAGGAAAGGCAAATCACACCTGTAAGAATCTAAATTGTGAAATATTTTAAAAGAAATTCTGTTTTATAATTTTTAAGAATAAGGGAAAATAATATTTCACATTTATTATTCAGTTATTAGGAATAAAAGAGGCAAGGAGGAAAATCACTATGCAAAAAATTTTCCTTGCAGATACTGAATTATTTTTAGAAGGAATGTTGGACAATAATATCACCCTTCTTTTTCACATTGAGTTTATATATTCACAGCTCAAATATTTAAAATGGTAGTGTTTGTGGAATTATTCTGATTAGGATGTATAACCTGACAATCAGAACTACATTTGATTAAGCTCTTCACATTCCATTCTTGCTTACTATGTTCATTTAGATGCATTTGTCAATTTATAATTACAGTTAATTAAAATTTTTTAAATTTTCTTTTTTTTTTTTTAAAGGAGCCCGCTACATGAAAAAAATGCAAGTCAAAGTGGTCACAACCTAGAAGTCTGCAGAGACAGGAATAACTAGCAAGTAGATACTATGTTATTTTACTATGCTTAAGTATATAGAATTCAGTAGTGTTCTGGGAATTTTACTATATAATTACAAAATAGTCTGGTAATTTTAAATTCATATTTAGTACTATTTGTGTTAACTATATCGCATCACAAAAATAGGAAGAAAAATGGTGACTATGGATTTCAGGAAACTAATATTCTGTTAATAATAGTGAAATGATTTTGGTCAGAAAGATGAGTTTAAATATTGTATGTTTTCTAGGACTTATACTTAGAGACCTAATTCAACAATATATTCCTTTCTAAAAAGCGTAAGAATCTCCCTATACCTGGTAACACAGTAAACCACTGTAAAAATGTGTTAATTCCTCTCATAAACCATTAATAGGAATTATATTATAATCATGCTTTTAAGAAATAGAATGAAATTACATTCACTTTTGAAGGTTACATTTCAAAATTTCAAGGCGATATCAAATGAAATCCAGACATTAAGCAGGAACTTTCCATTCATCAGTACTCACTGACATTTTCAAGAAATGAAACAGGAGGGTCAATGATAAGAACATGTAATGTTTGGGTGAATGGATTTTAAAAAAAGATGGAAGAATGAGAAAAAGGTAAATAAGATTGTTTGAATGGCAAGAAGAATCTTTGAAAATCTCATTGTTCAGTATTAAAGTGTTTGGAGTTGATTCTTTGTCCTCAAATGTAACTTGGAGATTGTAACAGTTTCAGAAAATGTTCTGCAAAGAAAAATCTATATGGAACAATGGCAGTATCCACAATCAAAATATTTTAGAAATTATACATATCTTCATATTTAAAATCTTATTGTAGTAGAAATTTCTATAATTATACACATTGTTTAAAATTGTGTTTCAGCTGCTTAACAGTAAAGATTCCTAAAGAACTTTATAAGCCAAATATAGTTTCTTCCCTTTTTTTTTTAAGGCTTTATAAATGACAAGTCATGAAAGAAAAACACCTCACATACAAACTGTATCAAACGTTTATACATTTGGAATCACACACTTTAATAAGAATGCCAAACAATAACTCAATAAAACTCAGATAAAAAGTATGAATGAAAGCCTAATGAATCTGGTTTATAAATTTAGACTTTTTATCTTGGGATGTCACACAGTGATACAAGCTTATATTTTAAGGTGAAAGAATTTTGGAATTCAAAATTCAGACTTTTTAAAAATAGTTTAGTTGGCCTGTCCTGTATTAAAGGAGAGAAAAATCTAAAAATGTCTTTAGAAACACTTTGGTAAGAATCGGCATCAGCATCAGCATCAGTTTTAGCTCAGAAGGAAATGAAGATCATAATTTGAAAGGTACTGAAAAAGTTAAAAGAATAATTATTTTAAAAAGGAAAAACATCTGGAAGGCTGTTGAGAGAGTCTGGTGGTGGGAGCCCCGGAGACTGATGCTTGCAGTCATGTAACTGGGAAATTGAGGACTCAAACTAAAGTGATGGCAGTAAGAATAGAACTGTGATTTGAAACCAACACCCTGTGCTCGCTTCGGCAGCACATATACTGAAACCAACACCCTCTTTGCTGGATTCTACAGGAACTTTGGATGAGTAGTGGCCCCATTATTTGAGATCTGGAACATTAAGAGAAGATCAGTTAACTTTAAAAGTCGATGATGTGAAAATGGTAACTTTAGTTTGGAATATGAAGTTTAGGTGCCTTGAGGATAGCAAAAGGTTGAGGATAGCAGAGTTGGTGGAAATACAGAACTTGGAGGTAGGACTAGAAGATTTCTCTGAATAGACATAGTGGTTGAGGCCACCAGGATCACACCAGGCAGAAAACATGTACAGAATGGAAGGGGAATATTACCATAGGTACAATTCCTAGAACCAATATTCAATCACCAAAATTCTGTTTAGAGAATGAGAAATCAACCACAAAAACTAAGCAGTAGTCAGCAGTAAAAGGAAAACTGGCTTCCAGTATTTCTGTTTTTTCCTGTTTTTTTAAAGAAACTAAAGAAGTAGGAAGATTCATAAAGGTTGGCTATGTGAAACGCTGCTGGAAAGCCTAGGAGGAGGATGAGCGAAGGAGAAAAAGCTTTTAGATATCTCAGTCAGTCACTGGGAGCCCTGATGGAGATAATTCAACTTTACAGGCCAAATGAATTTGTGAATCCTTTTTTTTTTTTTTTTTAAAGATTTTATTTATTTATTTGACAGAGAGAAATTACAAGTAAGCAGAGAGGCAGGCAGAGAGAGGAGGAAGCAGGCTCCCCGCTGAGCAGAGAGCCCGATGCGGGACTCGATCCCAGGACCCTGAGATCATGACCTGAGCCGAAGGCAGCGGCTTAACCCACTGAGCCACCCAGGCGCCCTGTGAATCCTTTTTCATATAGTTCCTTTTTGCTTTACCTTATCTTCTCATATATCAATCCAATAATAGAATTGTTTTTCAGATTATCTTTCATAGTTTCGTATTTTTAACTCAGCTTTACTTATTCTCAGAATATCATTATAACTCCCCAAAACTTCCCCTAATTTGAATAACTAATTCAATTTAATGTATCTTGGCTAAGGAAATTTTTATTACTGGGTAATCCTATCACATATATATGGCCTATTACCATTTCATGCAGTAATCTCATAAATGATTTCTCATAGTAGGTTGACAAATACTTTATTTGCTTCTGTTGGGAGAAACCCAGTCCTTCTCCTGTGTTCCTTCTTTGCTTTCACATGGCTACCATACTCGAACAATTCTGACACCAGTCTGTCTTTTCATTTCTTCTTATGTGTCTATGTTTCCATTAGGGAATACATTATCTCATGCCTGAAGGACTCTCTCTTTTGCATTTCATTTAGTGCCAATGTGCTAGAAATCAATTTTCTCAGTTTTTATTTCTCTGAAACTTTTTATTTCATCTTTGTTTCTGAACATTATTTTTTACTGGTCATAGAATTTTATTCAGTGGTTCAGAGGTTATCATTCCATTGTGTTGTAGCTCCATTCTTTGCGTTGGGAGGAAAGTCATCAGTCTTATGGGTGCTCCTTTGATGATTGTTTTGTTGTTTAAAAGATTTAAAAAAAATTTAAAAATTGATTTTAAATGATGGTAAAATGCACGTAACATAAAATTTACCATCATAACCATTTTTAAGGGGACAGTTTAGTGTTATTCAGTACATTCACTTTGTTGTACAATCATCACCACCAACCATCGCCATAACTCTTTACATGTTGCAAAACTGAACCTCTGTGTCCATTAAGCAGTTAACTCCCCATTCTCCTTCCCTTCTCCTACCCCTGGAAACCTTCTACTTTCTGTCTTTCTGAATCTGACTACTCTGGAGTAGACTAAATGGAATCAAATAATATAGTATTTGTACTTTTGTGAAAGGCTTATAATGTCCTTCAGTTTTGTCCATGATGTAGCTAGTGTCAAAATTCTCTTCCTTTTAAGGTGGAATAATATCCCATTCTATGTAGTACATATTAATTATCCATTCATTTGTTGATGAGCACTGGGGTTGTTTCCATTTTTTGTCTATTACAAATGAACATAGGTGTACATACATCTCTTCAAATCCCAGCTTTCAGTTCTTCTGGTTATATATATGGAAGTGGAATTTTTGAATTATATGATAATTCTGTTTTTAGTTTTCTGAGGGATTGCCATATTGTTTTCCATAGTGGCTACACCATTTTAAATTTCCACCAATGATACAAAAGCAAGCTAATTTTTCCACATCCCACACCTATTTGTGCGTATGTGTGTGTGTGTGTGTGTGTGTGTGTTTGATCGTCCCCATTTTAATGGATATGAAATGGTATCTCATTGTGGTTTTGATTTCCATTTATCTAGTGATGAGTGCTTGAACATCTTTCATGTGCCTATTCCCCTGCATATATCTTCTTTAGATAAATGTTTATTCAAATCATTTTCCTAATTTTTAATTGAGCTGTTTTTTATTGTTGTTTATAGCCTTTTAAGATTATCTCTTCATTTTTTATTTTCACCACTTTGTGATACATCTAGGTGTGGTTTTCTTTCCAGTTATTTTCCCATAGTTTGCAAAGTTTCCTGAATATCTGAGTTCGAGCTTTCATCAGTTTTGGTATATTCTCAGCCATCATCTTTGCAAGTACTGTTTGAATCCCATTCTTTCTCCCTTCTTTCTGGAACTTCAGCTACATAGATCTTTTCACTGTGCACACATTTTTCTTATACTCTATTCTTTATATTCTTTTTCTTTCTACTTTAATTGGATATTCTCTATTGACCTGTCTTCCAGTTCACTATCCAATTTCTAATATGATTTTAAATTTATTTATTGAATTCTGAATTTTAGATACTACATTTTCTATTATAGAACATCTATTTGGTCCTTTTTTATAAATTCTAATTATCTGGTAAAATTCTATTTATTTTCATCCAATCTATCTTGTCCACCTTTTCCACTATTTTCTTGAACATATCAATCATAGTTATTCTAAAATTCTTTTCTTTAGTACTTTGATTACCTACACATCTATTCTTAGTGTCTGTTTATTCACTCATATTTTGGTCATTTTGAATCTCTTTAAGTAATGTTTTACTAAATGCCAGACATGGAATATGCAAAATTTTAGAGTCTTGACGTGATAATATCTTGGCAAGAAAAATAGAAAAATATTCCACCTAACTTTTTCAGGGATTAAGATGAGTAGAGTTTGGGTTTTCAGTCTATCTCTGGTTGTTTTCTGTTTCTAATATGTAGCCCACTAAGATTTTCAACTGAAATGTCAGTGTGTTTACTATGATTCTTCCCCCTCATGAATTTATTGATAAGGCAGGACATTTTACTCTGTGTTTCAGAGGTTTTTATCTAGAATTCTAGTTTTCTGTGCCATAATGCACTAAAATACACCAAAGGATTCAAAGGAAGGATCAGCTGTACATTTAAGTTTCCTCAATTCTCCAGTGTTTACTATAGGATCTCCAGACCACCCAATCCTGTTATTTGTTTTTCTCCAACTGTGGCCCTCTGATCAAACTTAACTCAGATTTTCAGACTCTTATTTTCTGTCATAAAATTGACAAATGTTTCTAGAGAAAGGATCTTTTGATGCTCAGCTCACTTCTCTTTGGTTCTCCTCACTCTGAAAACTTAGCCCAACTAGTTTTACAGTTTCTTACGCTCTAATGTTTCAAAGCAGATGTTAAATTTATATGGCTTTTCCAGCTTCTATCTGTAGAAACAGTGATGCTGCCAAAAAACTTTTTGTATATTGTTTTTGTGTACAATGGAAACTTCTACATGTCAACTAATGTTGACTAATGTATTTTTTTCTTTTCATTTCTTCCACTTTTTTCTCTTAGAATTCTTCCTAAAGTAGACTTTATTTTTTAGAGCAGTTTTAGATTTGTAGCAAAATTAAGCAGAAAGTAAAGAAAATTCCCATATATCACCTGACCCCACACAAGCATAATCTCCCACACCATCAACATCCCTCACCAGAGTGGTACATTTGTTAAAAGCAGTGTTGACATATTATTATCATCCAAAGTTCATAGTTTACATTAGCCTTTACTCTTGATGTACATTCTATAGGTCTAGATATACGTATAATGACATTCATTATTATAGTATCATACAGAATATTTTCACTATCCTAAAACTCCTTTGTCTTCCATGCCTGCTAATTCCTGACAACTACTGACCTTTTTACTATCTCTGTAGTTTTGTCTTTTCTAGAATGTCATGTAGTTGAAATCAAAAAGTATGTAGCCTTTTCAGACTGGTTTCTTTCACTTAATAATATACATTTAAATTTCCTCCCTGTCTCTTTATGGTTTGATAGCTTATTTTCTTCTAACACTGAGTAATATTTCCTTGTACAGACATATTATAGTTTATTTATCCATTTATAATGCATTCTTTTTTTAAAAAGATTTTATTTATTTATTTGAGAGAGAGAGAGAGATTGAGAGAGCACAGAGGGAGAGTATGAAGGAGAAGCAGACTCCCTGCTGAGCAGGGCTCCCGATGTGGGGGTTGATCCCAAGACTCTGAGTTCATGACTTGAGCTGACTCTTAACTGACTGATCCACCCAGGTGCCCCTATACTGTATTCTTTTTAATGGTTTTATTAGATCTATAATATCTGGATAAGTTTTATTAAACAATCCCCACTTAGAGATGATTTACTCTATTTACAATTTTCACCTCTTAATATAATGGTGTATGAGTTAACTTGAATATCCTCATTTATTTACTTGTATTTCCAAAAGGATACATACTCAAGGGTGCCTCTGGGTGACTCAGTCAGTTAAGCATCTGACTTTTGACTTAACCTCAGGTCATGATTTCAGTGTAGTGGGGTTGAGCCCCGTGTTGGGCTCCATGCTCAGCAAGTAGTCTGCTTAAGATTCTCTTTCCTCCCTCTCCATATATCCCTCTCCCTGCTCACATGCTCTCTCTATAAAATAAATAAACAAATCTTTAAAAAAATAAATAAAAAAAATTCCCAAAAGGATACATAACAGATATAAGCTTCCTGGGATATAAATACACTTCATATGTGCAAATTTATATATAATGTGTATTATATATATAATTTTTAAATCATGTTATTTTCATATAGTATGTAATTTTAAAATCATTTTTATTGTGATAAATATACATAATATAAAATGTACCATGTTAAGTATACAGTTCACTGACATTAAGTACATTAGCATTGTTATACACAAAAAATAATCAATATTAATATATGACATTATATAGTTAAAAAGTCAAAAGCTTCTAAATGATATAAATTGAAAAAAGTTTCTTCCAACTCTACCCCCAACCAATCAGTTTCCCTCTCTAGAAGGAGGTAACTGGTATTATCAATTACATAAATTCTCAGAGATATTTTCCCAGTATATATATGTACACACCCATACATTTTTTTTCTTTTCTTTTTTAGATAATAACCTATTTGGGAACTGTTTAATACCTTTTTTCTCACCTGGTAGAAAATATTGGATATAATTTCATATCTGTTTGTAAGGAACTTTCCTATTTTATTTTCATTTTCTGTAAACTCCTTAATAGCCTATTGTATGGATTTATATCACTTTTAGTCTTTTGCTATCACAAACAATGTTACTCTAAATGACCATAAGCATAGATTGGTTTGCATCTATGCAAGCATATCATAAGCCAAGTAGAAATGCTATATACACTGTTATGCCTTTTGTAATTTTGGTAGAATTTGTAAAATTGCCCTGCATAGAGCTTGTCCCAATTTTTACCATTATCCATAATGTGATGCATATGACTTTCTAAAATTAATAGGTGACTTTTGTACTCAAAAACTATGATGATTGAGATTGCCACAGGTATGTAAATATCCATTCCCCACATTGCCACCCAGAAATAAGTTTCAGTCCCTCTTTCCTTATTTTTCTCATTCTGCTGGATATAAACTCAGTTTGCATTTTACTGGCTACTAGTGAGATTAAGCATTGTTTCATATGGATATTAGTCACATACTCTTCTGTAATTTACATATTGATTTATTTCTTTTTGCCCACCTTTTTTTGTGTTGGATTTTTCTTAAAACTTTGTAACTGATCTTTCTATAGCACAAAAACCAGCCTTTTTTCTCTTAAATATATTGCAAATATTTTCCTCACTTAAAATCTGATTTTGTTTATGTGAATTTTTGTCATTTTTTTAGGGTGAGGGAAAACACATTTTCTTTTGTAGTGGAATTAACTCATTTTTGCTGGAACTCTTCCACATATAATTTATATTGGTATTTAGTTCTCTAGAAGCAGTGGGTAGTTTTTATAGGAAGTTTTTACAGGAAGTCTATCTTCTGGAATTATTTTTTTATTTTAATCTTAATTCACTTGTGATTATGAAAGAGTTTTTACAATTATGGAACATTTTATCTAATGTGGAATACAAGATCATTTCATACTTTTTTGTAGCTATCTGAAAATGTTATTTTCTAGATAAGAGATGTCAATAAATGAAAGCTGGTAAACCTCATCTGAGACTTAGTGGATTAAGAGAAAAAAGTATCACAAAATGCCAAGAAGGGGGGAAGAATATTGGTGTGTTTCAATTTTTCTGATGCTAAATAAGTTGTTAAAAGTCTTCTTGGGTTATCACTTACTTATCTCCATGTTTTATTGGCTAGTTCTCATAAATTATTAGGGAGGTTACTGGGAAATTAAAGCTTTTCCTTTTGTCACTATCTTATGCATTATTTAGAGACCCCTATTCTTTAAAGTTACAGTGTTAGATAGGCACGAAGGGTAGCAGAGATGTATATGTCATAACGGCTGCAGAATCTAGTGGTTAAAGTGCATGTTCTGGAGTTAAATCTTCTAGTTTAAAGCCCAGAACCACTGTTCAAGGCTGTATGAAGTAGAGCACATTCCTTAACTTCTCGTTGCCTCCATTTGCTCATCTGTAAAATGGATGATAACTGTACTTGCCTCATAAGATTGTCTAGGTGTTGTGAGTGAAGCAGCAAAAAATGACAAAACTCATGCCATATAAATGAAGTGATTGATCGCTTCAAATAAAATACAAATTTGAGAACAGTACAAAAAATGGATTGGCTTAAGAAACAACAGGACACATGGCACATAGTAAGCACATCAGATCCTGATAATAAAAAAAGAGACAAAAGAAACCGACTTACATATAGAGAACAAACATGTTTCCAGAGGGAAGGTGGGTGAGAGGATGGGTAAAATAGGTGAAGGAGATTGCATATACTTACTGTGATAAGCACTGAGTAGAATTATTGAGTATTTATGTTGTACACCTGAAACTAGTATAACATTGTATATTAATTATAGTTGAATTAAAAAATTTTTTAAATCAATTAAAATCAATCAATAAATTAATGACTTTAGGGTCAATAAATAGAAATCAAACTAAACAAATTTAAACAAATTTATTTTAAAAGAAAATATATTCAAAGCAGAATTTATATTCAGAACTTGTTAACATGTTCTAAATTATTTTATAAAAAGAGTTCTCATTTATAGTTTGTAAAGGAGAATATAACATTGGAAAATCATACCAAAAAAGGACCAATTTATGTTATTTTACAGTAAGATTTATTTATTGAACCAATATTTATTGAGCATCTACTACTTGTTTAACCCTGGGGTTGTAGCAGTAAACAAAACAGATGAAATCCACATCCTCATGAATGTGTGTGTTTTGCACAAGGGAGCAATGGTTTAGGTCTATAAATTTGAAAGATAAATCCTGACAACTGTGTGAAATATGGATTGGAATAGAGAGAAACAGGAGATGTAGAAATCACTCAAGGGGTTGTTTCTTTTTTTTAGGTGAGAAATCAAAGGCCTATACTTTTG
Source organism: Mustela lutreola (assembly GCF_030435805.1). Taxonomy (NCBI): domain Eukaryota; kingdom Metazoa; phylum Chordata; class Mammalia; order Carnivora; family Mustelidae; genus Mustela; species Mustela lutreola. The sequence continues at coordinate 57,396,307 of NC_081299.1, forward strand.
AGTAGCAGAGATATATACAAAAATTAATAAGTTTCTTTAAATAAAATCATATCAATGTACTATGGGGATTTGCTATTTTTAAATAAGTCCTCTTATACCTTTATTTGATTTATAGATTTGGTTTCCTTAAAATGTAATAAGCCTATACTACTTTAAAAAAAATAATTCTAACCCCAAACCACCTGCAAATGAGTATCTTCCTGAAAGTGTATCAGTAGTTTTTGCTAGACAACCAAAGAGAAATTTAAAGTAATCTAATACTATCCATTGAGAACCTGAAATTGATAACCAACCATTACAGATTACAGGCGGCAACTATGGGGACAGAACTTTAAAATTTAAAGGATGAAATTGATGCCATGATTCTCCAAATCCTTTAATTCCTGTATGTAACTTAGATGTCTAAAGGTTACGAATATTATGACAGGAAAGAAGTCACTAAATGCTGGGGTGAGCCACAAAATAGCGATCCTGGGAGAGGGAAGCTAAAAGAAAGCAGTGAAGTTGACACAAATCGTAATCGACTGTTGAGGCCAAGATAAACAGAGAGAGACTCAGACCAGCTGCATACTCCAGGCTCCTGGCCAGACGTGTGCTGCCCTGGGGATCTCTGCGCGGCCCAGCAGCCTGGCTTTTGTGTTCTGAGGTGTTCTGATGCCAGGTGAATGAGTTCCTAAAGCTGCCATTTCTGTCTGACTTTGTGCCTAAATTACCTAAGCTAAACAAAAATCCCTCTTCCTACCTATGGTCTGGCTAAGCACTTTTTAGGTGGAATTTAGAAACGGTTTCGTTGTTTAAAGCATGGCTGGAACAATAAACCTGGAGAGGAAAGGAAGGGCGGAAGGGAGGGAAGATGACATTTACTGAGTAACTTTCATGCAGTCCAAGTGTATTTATACACCACATTTTCTCACTTAGCCCTCATTGTACCTCTGTAAGAGAGATGAGGAACTGAGCTGCAGAGAAGTTAAGTAACTTCTACGGTTACCACAGTTACTAAAGAGATAATCAGTATCACAATCTACTTCTATATGACTCAAAAAACCATTCTTTTTCTACTATACTGCCAGGAAGAAAGAGTTTACATGAGACCAGTTGGATGGAGGGAACATTGGAAAATTTTATTACCATTATAAAACTCTGTAGAGTCCTAGGTTTATGAAATGAGTAACATCTTCTTAAAGCAACAATAGGGGGACAATGGCTGTACCAGTAAGTACTGATGCATTGAATATGGTACCTCTCATTATAGTGTAAAGGGGATCATGCTGGAAGGTAAGAAGAATGTCTATCAGGAGTAGCCATGCAGTATCTGGGGAACAATACCTACTGGATTTTTTAAATATAGGACAGAGATCTAAGGTAAATATTTGGATTCAGGAGGTTTTACCATGAAGATGGGAAATAAGCCAAGGGTGTAAATGAGATTTCCCAAGAAAAAGTACTAAGCAAGAGGTAAGAGTATAACTGAAAACAAAACCAAAACCAAAAGTTTTGGGGTTGAAACCAAAACCAAAAATGAAAAACCTTAGAAAGGTAGAAAGAGGAGTAAGGTAAGCAGATTCATGGAAGCAAGAGAGTCAAGAATACGAAAGGGGAAAAAAATCAACAGTGTTAGCTATAAACTGTCAAGAAGTCTAAGGGTTCCTGGAATCTGGTAGTTAAAACATTGTTGGGAACCTGTGGAAGAACCTTGTAACACTGTAGAGTAAGTTTCAAATGTGTTGTAGATTGGACTCCTTGGAAAGAGGCACTGAGATAAAGATAAGGATTATTGGGGAGTGCTGGATAGAGAGAGAAATTAAACTACAGTGAGTTTGTAGCAGAGGCTTACATAAAGCCCATGTGTATCACTGGAACTGGAGAAGCCCTTCAGAATTAGGCTGGGTAAGATAAGTAAGAGAAGGTGGCTGGGTTTTTAAACCAGCATAAACCAGTTATTACAGAATTATAACCTGGATAAGATAGTTCATTTTGGTAAAAGGCAGTAAGTACCAGAGAGAGAGATGCACCTGTGAACCATCAACAGGCAATCTTCCAGCAGCTGGGAGAATGAATGGTTCCATCCACAACAGGATCTGGGTTGGGCCCCTCCCTCACCCAGAAGAGAGTGAAGAAAGAAATAGGAAGGGTAAGCTTCTGTTTTAAATATTTTGCTGTAAGATATTTTTATGATTGCAGCCACTAATTCTCTCTTCCAAATTCCTCTCCACCACCATTTTCCTGCCAGCTGACTCCTTTACTGACAGGTTTTCTTCTTAGAGGCTTCATGTACTCATATGGTCTGCAATTAAATAGCTCTCTTTTCTTTCACTATTCTTCATGGTTACTCTTAGCCTCTCCTCTACCACAGGGGCAGAAGTAAGCTAAGTGGATTTCTATAGCCACCTCCATTAATACATGGTATGTGAAAAATAACCGTATTTTACAAAATTGCTTTGCCTAGATCAGTTACCATTACAAAGAAGCTTTTCCATGGAAGCTCTAAGTTAAGGAATTTAGAAATTGCATACCAAGACTTAATGTATTACTGCAGGACTCTGACTGTATTGAAGAGTTTGATTTTACACATACCCTGTAAGGGTTTGCATTTCCTTAGAAGGCACTAAATAAACAAACTATACAATTATAAATATGAATTCTTACTATCATTTAATACTCATGAATATAGAAAAGGTTAAATAAAAGCTGTTAATCATTTTGATGATTATTTATATATGGCAGCTCTGAATGTAAGTATAGTATAAAAATAGTTCCCAGGAGGAATTTGAATCAGCATGCATTATATCATTATGTCAAACCCTTTTTAATCATCCTGCATCCTTGTGTTCTTGTAGGTGCTTAATGTAATATCAGCTGCCCCTGGCAGTCACCTGAGATGTGTATTTACTGGCAGCTTTATTACTTTTTTCAGAATATATAGGGCCATATTTTTAGTTTAATATTTATGATGTATTGGCTGGGCTTTCTTTTGAGGGGGAGGTGGGAACTGTGAAGTTCTGATGTATTAAATTCCCATTTAATTAAAAAACACCCTCCCCCCACCAAAAACAAACAAACAAACAAACAAAAAACCAAGAGACTGTTTGAAAAGGTGGATTTGTTCTTGCTTTGAAAATACCGTATAAACATACACACACAAAACCCATCCCATCTGTCCGCTTGCCTGGAGAATGCATTTAACAAGGGATGGAGTTGCATGTTAAAGACCATAAAATATGCAGCAAGAGAAAGAAGGGTAAAGCAATCCTGCAGTCCACGGGCTTTATCTACTTTGTAGGGCTCTCCTTGTGAACGAGACAGAGTGGATAGTTGTTGCTACATCAAATAAGGATGTAGGAGAATAAGGGAATTGAAGACAGAACACGGGACTCCAAATTCCAGCTCCTTTCATGATCATTAGCCAAGGAAACTGTGAAAATTAATTGCATTTTCTTCATTTTAAGGGAGGTTTGTCTCCCTTCCCAGTCCCATCTTGTTTCATGTTTTCCTTACCTACCCCAGACAACCCCCGCCCCGCCTCTCAAATTCCTCATATCAGAGAGATCATATGATAATTGTCTTTCTCTGACGAACTGAAATAAAGCATTTTTTTATGGTTAATAGGGCTCCATACATTCCTGAGAAAGGGAACTTGTCGGTGGCTCAGGAATTGATCTAGGGACTTAGTTCCAGCTATATGTTAAAGGTATATCTAATTCCTAAAGGAGATTTCAGTGTGGGACAAGATCTAGATGGGTTTTAGTAGGAAATAAAGAAAGAAAAAATATGAAACATGTACTTTTTTAACTGTTAAAGACATGGTAAATTTAGAGAATTATAGCAATGGAGATCAATGTATTTCTAAGACACTTAAAAAATAAAAGGTGATTTGATTCAGATCGTGTGGCTACTTAATGGCAGAACTGAGACTAGAATTCAGGTCTCCTGACTCTTAATCTGAAGCTTTTTAAATGGAATTCTGGCAAGATTCCTGATGATACTTGATGTTCCCTGTTAGACACGCAATTAAGCTTATAATTGGTGCTTGTTCCACTTATCTGTGGATATGTCTTTCTTCAGATTCCATAAGATGGCACATTATTCACCCAGGGACAGAGAAGAGAGTGTAAAAATTAAGCCAGCAAAGTAATTTTATTTAAGGTGTTCAGAAAACAAGAATACTAACATGCTTTGATTATTTATTTTCAGCTCATGTTTCTTTATTTGCATTAACTAAGTGCCTGATTCATCTATCTTAGGCACAAGTGACTCCCGATTTATTTTTAATTTTATTTCTGAATAATAGTGGAAAATTGTGGTAAACTGGTGCCTCCCACATCCATTCTTGTAAGTTTCCCCAGAACTTTTGTCATAAATGTCATGACTAGCGTTTCTCTTCTTTAAGATATCAAACTACTCTTTGCTGGCCTGAAAAACCTCACCCACAGATTTCTCAACACCGGACCTGTTTTTTTCTTTATGCAGAGAAATATTGTCTTTGCTAAATTGTCATTTTGTTCAAAGTCATTTAGCTTTACTCTATTTATGACCACCTAGACTTTTAGAAGGCTTTCTAAAAGCCTTAGCCAGTCATCTTTTAAAATATCCAAGATACTGGATTTGCTAATCTTTTCTTCATTATTAGATTTAAGTAATCCATTTGGGTAAGATTACCAGATTGTTGGTATTGTATGCTTTTTGTCACAACAGGATGCATATAATGTCATTTTCTCCCACCACTGATGATAATAAATTTGGCCATTTAATTTAGGTGGTGTCGGATCCCTCCATTATACATTTTCTCCTTGCATCTGGTGATCACTGTGTGGGATCTGAAAGCATATGAATATCCTAACTCGAGCAACTTTTTATCCAGTAGCTGCAGCATCCACTGATGATCCTTAACTGAATTCTCATTAGGGATTGCAAAATGGGCATATCCTGTCATTCATTTTTCTACATTATATTCGCATTCTTTTAAGAAGTTCTCTTTTTGATCTCTCTCTCTCTCTCTCTTTCTTCACTAGGGGCTTACAAGTTTATTTTTAACTCAATGTATTTTTTAAATTCAATAAAAGCAATAGAAATTTAATTCTAAGTCTTGCTCACTTTTTTGCTCGTAAAAGGTTCAGAATTGGTGCTTGGAAGATATATACAGTATGATTAACAGTAGCATTGTTCTGTTATTTTTAAAAACAAAATTTTTGCTGCTTTTCTGCAAGTCTCACCATGACATATGTTGCAATTAATTATTTCACAATTTTCTATTTTGAAAAATGACATTTGGAATTTTTTAGATTAAACAGTACAGAAAAAGTGTTATGTAGCTTCTTTTTTAATTCCCATAAGATTTACTTTTTTCTGACTACTTTTTCTGACTGAATCACTAAGAGTAGACAATTATTAATTTATTCAATAGCTCTATGATGTTTAATATTTGAACATGTGTTAAGTCACTTTGCTGGATCCTCACCTCTTAGAAAATAAGAAAATATTTATAGTTACTATTTCTCTATTTTTAGTTTTTAACACAAATAAAAATTATTCAATGTTTTTAATGTTTTTATCATGTTTTTACATAATCCAGTATTTCAATGACAATGAGACATTTTGGTCACCAGAAGCTGATTTTCAAAAATAGTTCATTAGTGTGTGAATAAGTTAAGTAATGAACCTCTTTCTGAAAAGTAGAACATCTTCTAAAACAGAATTTCTTCTGGTTAATTTTCATACAAAAGTTCATTCTCATGATAAGTAGAGAGGGTATGTAGAGCACAAATACAGATTTTGTAGTTAAACATATTTCTTGTGTTTGAATTTTAACACATTCACTGCTTTGGGATATAGTCTCCCTATCTGCAATATGGAAGGAAAAATCATCCAGTTCTTTCTTAGGAGATTCATGGAAGGCCTTCATGTGATTAATGTAGCCATTATGATTATTATTATCATCATCATTATCTTTACCTTGCCTTTGATATTATCAACACTTGAATTGATTGGAGACAACAAAGTTGTAAACAAAGGTTCTGGAAGTATGAATCTTTGTTATATAAATGAGTTAAAGATGACCTTTGTGTATTGGCGTCTATATTTATTTCTTCACAGCAGGCTAGTACTGTTAGCTCAAAGCCTGCCAGAGCCAAATTCAAATTCTTACATATCCAATTGCTTTAAATAGAGCCAAATAAGTGTATTTTTAGCCATTTCAAGTCTGCCTGCTTTGCATGCCCCACAAAACTGCACCCAATATATGCTACCTATAGAAAATGACAAACCTTATGGCTACAAAGACCTCAAATGGCTGCTACTCTTTGCATCTTTCCAACTTAGAGATTCCCTATTTTGCTGCTGAGCAACATACTCTAGACTTAAATGCCCTCTTCAATTCCCCTATCCACTGGAGATGCCTTGCCCTCTTCCCCTTCTGGGTGGTGATTCCACACAACTGTCTCTGGCATCTGGAAACTCTCGTTTCCAGAGGGATTTCCCAGAACTCTCTTGCAAACCTATCTTTGTGCTATTCAGTAAAGCTTATAAAGTACTGCTTTATTCTGGTTGTGTCTTTCCATTGATCAACCCTGATATATTTAAACTTACCACAGTCTTATATTAGAGTTTTGGATCAAAGACTAAGAAGCTGAATCTTTTAATAAATATTAGGTCTGGAATTTACTCTTCCCTTTTTTAGGACAGGAGGGAAGGAAAAGAAGGAACGTTTAGCTGCCTTTATTTCACACCCTCAACCCAGGGAATTTGATAGTAGATTCACATTTCATTTGTCCAACAAGGAATATGACTGTGTTTGGCAGAAACTGCCTTATTTTATTCCAGAGGGAAAAATATCTCATCTGGGCTTACTAAGAACTTTTTTGGGTGCCCAAGGAGGGCTGAATTACTTGAGGAAAGCCATCTTTGTCTCACTGAGATGATAGAAAATGGAAAATATATTGAGATCTGATGAAAAATTTTGCACTATTTACTCAGTCCTATTTTGAAGAGTATATCTCTATTTTATTGTGAAGGTAACTTTATTGATAGAGCTAGTAATTGGTAAAGCTGTGAATTTGAACCTTGGTCTCATAATTTCATGGTCCATGCTCTAGACTCATAATTTCATGGTCCATGCTCTAGACCTCTCATCATTCTGCTTTACCTACTCCTGAGCTAGCACTAATCTGTAATTGAGTGTTTATGGAAACTTTGATAGTGATATACACCTATTTTTTAAGTTTTCTTCTGCCAGTTTTTACTTCTTTTTTTTTTCTACTTTCACTTCATTAAGTATCTTTTAAAATTGAAACCTGGAACTCTAAAACAAAGACCTACCTTTTAAAATTTGTCTTAATGTGTTTTTCTTGTTTTACAAAGTGTTAGTTTAATAGTAGGCTTCTGTGTGAGCCAATTGCTGAGAAATATTGAATAGTACCCCTTTGAGAGAGAGAGAAAAATCCTACTTTTATTAAAAAACAACACACTGATGGATCTGTTAGTCGTAAAAGGCAAGACCCCCCCCCCCCAGGGTAATTTATGTGAGAGAAATAAGACACAGAAGGAGCTAGACTGCTTTACTTAATAAACTACCAAAAATTACAAATATGATTCTTGGCAGCTTGAAAAGAAAAAAAAAAGACTTAAGTGGACCCCAGAGATGTAGTAAAAAGTAGATAGGCAGGAGTAAGTTCTTGGGGGACTCTTAATACCTTGGTAAAAAATAGGACATTAAAAAAAAAAAATTGCCCAAGTGAGAAATTCCTAAGGGAGGAAAAACAAACTATCATTATGCCCTGAACTGCAGTTTTTGGGTTACTGGGTATAATGTAAAATTCCCATACTGAACAATAAAGTGTGTTTGAGAGACTTGGCTCTAGATAGCGATAGCTGGTCACTATAGCAAGCAGAGGTGAAATAATGATGATGGCAAAGTACACTGCGGTGATTAAGTTGAGCTTATGTAGAAGGGCCATAAAGAAAGCAGATCAGGTTGGCTTTTCCCATGTATTTTTTTCTGACTTGGAAAAGAAAAGATAGAGGGATAGACATTAGCTAGGAAATATCATCATTTAAATTATATATTTTCCCTTGCCCTCACTGAGGCTAGCAGAAGGCAGACCAAGATAAGGGTAAGCATGATAATTAAAGGTGTTAGTCATAGAGGGGGGGCAGCTGTGGGCTTTCAGCAGGTCTACTGTAAGCCTAGGAATATAGGAGAAGGAATTCTTCCAACTCACAAGGATCAGGACGGTTTGAGGCTATCTTTTCTACAGCCAAGGCTGCTTAGCAAACATAGGACGATTTAAACTGTACAGTCTCAGAAGGGATACAACAAGAGAGAACACAAGACTGAAATAAGATTGGGAGTATACTTTTAGAAAGTTAATTAATTTGACTATAGGCCTGTGCATTCATTTTTTTTTCCCAATTGCTCTGAATACTTGTATTTTTATTATCAAAAGAGAAGCAGGGTATTTACTGGTTAACTAGATAGTTTACTGGTTAACTGTACTAGATAATTTAGGCCTCATTTAATCTAATGAAGAACTAGTTAATGAAGGTATAAAATCATTTTTTCTAAAAAACAAAGTTTAATTTGTGTACAATAAATTATTCAGGCTATAAGTATTAATTTTCAAGATGTCCATCACCAGAGGAGAAACTGGCTACTGGTTTATGCCATTAAACAAAGAACAATCACTAGGCAAACTGAGTTCATTAAAAAAAAAAAAGCCTTTGTCAGTTGTTAGTCAGAATCTAGTTTCATAATTATCCAGCTTTCATGATCTGAGCAATATCAGAAAAGACCTCTAAGACAAAGAGCAACCAAATGGAGAAAATAAATGAGAGGTTATCAACTCTTATTGTATGATTGGTCAATTTTCTAAACAGAAGGGGAAAAGTATATTGATTGATGAAGACTACACATACCAGGGATTGCTCTATTCATCTATTTATTCACTCATCTGCTAGGGCTGCTATAACAAAATATCATGTATGTGTGACTTAATCAGCCACAATTTATTTCTGCACAGTTCTGGAGGCTCGAAGTCCAAGATGAAGGTGCTGGCTGACTTGCTTTCTCTTGAGGCTTCCCTCCTGGACTTGCAGACACCACCTTCTTGCTATGTCCTTACATGACCACTTCTCTGTGTGTGCAGGTCCCTGGTTTTTACATGACCACTTCTCTTACATGACCATTTCTCTGTGTGTGCAGGTCCCTGGTGTCGTTCCTCTTCTTATAAAGTCACCAGTCCTGTTGGATTGGGATCCACTCAAAAGATTTCACTTCTCCTTAATTACCTGTATGAAGTCCCTCTCTTTGAAAACAGTGACATTGGAGACCAGGGCTTCAACCTATGAATTTTAGGGGAACACAGTTCACTTCATAGCATTGCCAACCCCCAAAACAGAGCAAGCAAATATCTTTCCATAAATTTATACAACAAATATCTATTAAATATCCACTATGTGCTTGATCCTACACTGGGCACTGGAGGAACTATAGTAAGGAAAATATGATTAAGATCTTATTCTGTAGATTAGTGGTGAAGGGAACCATTTAAACATTGGGTAGAAAGTGCCAAACTCACTGAACTATGTAGAATTTAACAGCAGTTCTCAGTCTTGCCAGGCAAAATACAGAATGCCCGGTTAAATTTGAATTTCAAATAATTTTTTTTAGGGTAAACCTATGCCAGAGATTGCACAGGACATACTTACACTATCCATTGTTTATCTGAATTTTTACATTTATTTGAGCATCCTATTTTTGGTTGTGTTTGTTGTTTGCTTTGTTATTATTATTATTATTATTGTTATTATTATTATTTTGTTCTCTAAATCTGGCAACTCTACAGGCCGGGAGGACCAGAAAAGCTCCACAGAAGTAACATGTAACCTAAGACCTGAGAGAATAAGTAAGACTAGGAGAATGGGAAACCAAAAGAATAGGCAAGAAGAAAAGAATCCTGGCAAAAGAAAGATGCTAAAGACCAGCAGTGAAGGAAGAAATCACCAAGTTACAAAGTAGAGAGAACCAGTGGTGGGAAGCAGGCATTTGGGAATAAAGAACAGAGGCATGTATGAGGAGAAGATAGAAAAAATAATAACCAAGTTCTCCTAGCCCCCAGAAGTATTTTAATACAAGAGCAAGCTAAAAGAGATTTACCAACTGTGACCAATCACGAAGTCTTGCTGACTGTAACTCTAAATTATTTATATACTTTATGTTTTACTATGTTTACTTCACTCTTCTCTACATCTTTTTTCACCACAGAACCTCCTGACTGGTTTCTCAGTCTTCTTCAAACTATTCTTTACTGAATAGCAAGATAGAAAAAAAAGATCTGAGCAGATCCTTTCCATTTAGAACCCTCAGGACATTTCAAGATGAATTTTGATCTCATTTCAGCCAATACAAATTATTCAGAAAGTGATGCTAAGATTTAAAAAGCTAATAGGGATTTGAACACAATTTTAAAAGAGCAAGAACAGGAATATAAAAATATATGTGTGTATGTATGTGTTAATGCAAATTATGTGACCAAAATCTCAGAGGGAAAATTGCCAAAAATTCTTACAGATTCTAAACTGAGTAAAACAGAGCAGGTATATAAAATAATAAGAATCATAAGCTATTAGTTTTGTTAAAGAACTGAGAAATTCCAGTCAAAAATTATTATTTTTCCTATATAGAACTAAGCATGAAATAATTTAATCTTATTTGTTTGCCTCAGAATTAGAATTAGAATGCATATTTCTTGATATTTTAATGCAGTATACTCTAACCATTCCACTTTGTATAATTCATGTGTAACCAACTAACAGAGAATATTTCCCATGGAAAGATTTCCAAACCAATGTGATTTAAAGGCAAAGTATTTTGGAGGGCATCTGGGTGGCTCAGTCATTAAGCATCTGCCTTTGGCTCAGGTCATGATCCCAACACCCTAGGATAGAGCCCCGCATTAGGCTCTCTGCTCAGCGGGAAGCCTGCTTCTCCTTCTCCCACTCCCCTGCTTGTGTTCCCTCTCTCACTGTCTCTCTCTCTCTGTCTGTGTCAAATAAATAAAATCTTTAAAAAAAAAAGGCAAAGTATTTTTATGAGTAAAATATTTTATATATATATTTTTAAAATTTTTTATTTTTTATAAACATATATATTTTTATGTATTAATTTTGGACATGTTTAGTGTCTTTAGACTATATATGGTCATTAAAATATATTATGTATGTGTATATGTGTGTATATTTGTATGTGTGTGTGTGATTTTGTGAGCTAGCTCAGTAATAGCTGAATATATAATGAATAATTTGGGATATAAGACCCGTTTATTTAATAATGTTCACTAGCCAGATTCTGCCCTAGCATGGCCAACGATTCTCAGATTAAAGCAGAAAAATAAGGTGACAATTCTTTCATGAGCTATGACATAGTCCTTAATTATTTTATATCTTCTTGATAGAAAATATGATTATACTAATGCTCTCAATTTTGTCATTTTGTTATTTTTTTACAGGACATAATTATATATTTATATATATAATTATATATATAAAACATATAAATGACAAAGAATTTTTTAAAACATATGCATTATTTTGTGCCTAAAGCAGAATAGCATTTCTGAGCCACAAATAAGTATACAAGATATTGTACTTTTAAAGAAAGCATAGTTGGTCTTATTTATAAATAATAGAATAAATAAATAATAAGAGAATAAATAAATAAAGAAAGCATAGTTGGTCTTACTGGCAGGTCTTATAACCTGCCAGGGTGTTCTTTAGAACATAAATGTTATTAGAGAAGACATTTCATAAGAAAGATGATTCATCATTTAGATGTCATCCATATGTAAGTCTAGAAAAACCCACATGAAAGTGCTGTGACTTGCCTTTCTGATGAAATTTAAAAAGAAATTTGAATTGTTAGCTGGTTAGGGATGGATGTTTAAAAAAATATTTTTGGAATTGCCTGTCTTTGTAAGGGCTGAGCAGGGTTGGGTGATGATAAATCTTTAGAATGAACTTTGACAACTTACCACAATCAATGCTAGAAAGAGCTCTAAGGGCAAAAGAAGAAAGTAACTTACATCATAAGGAAGTTGGAAAAGATTTGCAGAGAGAGTGACATTTGAGCTGCCTTGAGGATGAATGATTAAGATTTCTCCAAGTTAAAAAAACAAAAGAGTGAATATCATTCCTGGCAGAGAAAAGAACTTGCAAAAGCATGGAAGAATGCAGAGGCATCATGGATGTGTTGGGTTGAAGTTAACAACATTTACGTGGTAGGCTGTGTGGAAACCTACTCGAAAGCTATTTAAGAAGTCAAAGGAAGAGGGGAAGGCAACATGATCCAACATACCAGCAATGATTACAGAGAAGGCGCCACATTTGAAAATCTGTTTCATTTGTGACATTGAAAGAGAAAAGTGGCAGAAAATATAGAGTGGAGGATGGTTCTGAATATTTAGTTTAGGAAACTGGATGAGTATTAATTCAATAACTGAAAGATGGCAGTACATTAAAAAGATCAGATTTGGGGGAAGAATAACAACAGCATAAGTTTAAAGGACAGTGAGAGTAGCTGTCAGAAAATCTGTACAGGAGCCGAAATTCATGGGGGAAAACAATCTGAGATATTTACCTGAAATGTAAAGTTTTCTAAAAACTTTATGGTTTCACTTACTTGTGGAACATAAGGAATAACACGGAGGACATTGGGAGATGGAGCGGAGAAGTGAGTTGGGGGAAATTGGAGCTGGAGACAAACCATAAGAGACTGCGGACTCTGAGAAACAAACTGAGGGTTCTGGAGGGGAGAGAGGGGTGGGGAGTTGGGTGAGCCTGGTGGTGGGTATTAAGGAGGGCACGTATTGCATGGAGCACTGGGTGTGGTACATAAACAATGAATACTGGAACACTGAAAAGAAATAAAATAAAATGGAAAAAAATCTAAAAAAAGAAAAAACTTTATTAAGTTTTTAATTTAATTCCAGTATAGTTAACATACAGTGTTATATTAGTTTCAGGTATACAATATAGTGAACAATTGTATATATCACTCAGTGTTCATCATGATAAGCGCACTCTTTCATTCCCATCACCCCTTTCCCCCATTTCCCCACCCATCTCACCTCTGGTAACTATCAATTTGTTTTCTATAGTTAAAAGTGTTTCTTGGTTTGTCTCTCTTTTTCCTTTGTCATTTGCTCATTTGTTCGGTTCTTGACTCACACATATGACTGAAATCATATGCTATTTGTTTTTCTCTGACTTATTTCACATAGCATTATGCTTTCTAGTTGCATCCATATTGTAAATGGCAAGATTTTATTCATTTTTGTGGCTGAGTAATATTCCATTATATATAATATATGTCATTTTATATATATATATATTCATCTATCAGTGGACACTGCTTCCATAATTTGGCCATTGTAAATAATGCTATGCTAAGCATAAGGGTACACATATCCTTTTGAATTAGTGTTTTCATTTACCCAAAGAATGAAAATCTGAATCATATGATATTTCTATTTTTAATATTTTAAGGAACCTCCATGCTGCTTTCCAGAGTGCCTGCAGCAGTTTACATTCCCACCAGCAGTGCATAAGTGTTCCTTTTCTCCACAGCCTTGCCAACTCCTTTTGTTTCTTGCACTTTTAATTTTAGCCATTCTGACAGGTGTGAAGTATTATCTCATTGTAGTTTTGATTTGCATTTCCCTAATGATGAATGATGCTGAGTATCTTCTCATGTTTCTGTTAACCATCTGTATGTCTTCTTTGGAAAAATGTCTTTTCTTATCTTCTGCCCATTTTTAAACTGGATTATTTGCTTTTTGGGTGATGAATAAATTCTTTTTTTTTTAAAGATTTCATTTATTTATTTGACAGAGACACAGTGAGAGAGGGAACATAAGCAGGGGGACTGGGAGTCAGGGAGTGGGAGAAGCAGACCTCCCGCTGAGCAGGCAGCCCGATGTGGGGCTAGATCTCAGAACCCTGGGATCATGACATGAGCCAAAGGCAGACCCTAAATGACTGAGCCACCAAAGTGCCCCAATAAATTTTTTATGTATTTTGAATACTAATCCTCCTTATTTGAATATGTCATTTGCAAATATCTTCTCCTATTCAGTAGGTTGTCTTTGAGTTTTGTTGTTTATTTCCTTCCCTGTGCAGAAACCTTTTATTGTGATGAAATCCCAATAGCTTATTTCTACTTTTGTTTCCCTTGCCTTAGGAGACATATATAGAAAAAAGCTGTTACTGCCAATGTCAAAGAGGTTGCTGCCTGTTTTCTAGGATTTTGATGGTTTCAGGTCTCACATTTTGGCCTTTCATCCAATTTGAATTTACCTTTGCATATGGTATAAGAAAGTGGCCCAGTTTCATTCTTTTGCATAAAGCCAGTCAGTTTTCCAGCACCATTTATTGAGGAGACTGTCTTTTTCCTGTTTAATATTCTTGACTCTTTTATTGAAAATTAATTGACCTTATAATCATGGGTTTGTTTCTGAGCTTTCTATCCTGTTCTATTGGCCTATTTTTGTGCTAGTACCATACTGTTTTCATCACTACAGCTTTATAATATAACTTGAAATCTTAATTGTGATACCTCCAGCTTTGTTTTTTTTTTTTTTTTAAGATTGTTGATACTTGGGTTCTTTTGTGGTTCCATCCAAATTTTAGGGTTATTAATACTAGGTACATAAAAAATGCTGTTGGTATTTTGCTAAGGCTTTCATTGTAGATTTCTCTGGGTAGTATGGACATTTTCAATAGCATTTGTTCTTCTAATCCATGAGCATGGAATATCTTTCCATTTGTTTGTGTTGTCTTTAATTTCTTTCATCAGTATTTTATGGTTTTCAGAGTACAGGTCTTTCATGTCTTTTGGTTAAGTTTATTGCTAGATATTTTATTCTTTTATGTGTAACTGTAAATGGGATTGCTTTCTTAATTTCTCTTTCTGTTGTTTATTATTAATGTATAAAAATGCAATGGATTTCTGTACATTGATTTTGCATCCTGTGGACTTACTGAATTCATCTAGTTCTAGCAGTTTTTTGGTGGACTCTTTAGGATTTTCTTTTCTTTTTTTAAGATTTTGTTTATTTGTTTGAGAGAAAGAGAGAAAGTGAACGAAAGCTGGGGTTGGAGAGGCAGAGGGAGAAACAGACTCCCCGCTGAGCAGGGAGACCATAGTGGGCTCAATCCCAGGACCCTGAGATCATGAGCCAAGCTAAAGGTAGACACTTAATGGAGTGTCTACTGAGCCATCCAGGTGCCCCTAGGATTTTCTGTATGGAGTGGTATGTCATCTGCAAATAGTGAAAGTATTACTTCTTCCTTACCAATTTGGATGTGTTTTATTACTGTCAGTTCTTCTCATTGTTGAATTGCTGTAGCCAGAACTTCCAGGACTCTGTTGAATAGGAGTGATGAGAGTGAACATCCTTGTCTTGATCCTGATCTTGGAGGGAAAGCTTTCAGTTTTTCACCATTGACTATGATGTTAGCTGTGGGTTTTTCATACATGGCCTTTATTATGTTGAGTTATGTTCCTTCCAAACCTACTTTGTTGAGGGTTTTTCATGAAAGGTTGTTCTACTTTGTCAAATGTTTTTTCTGCCTCTATTGAAATGATCATATGGCTCATATCCTTTCTTTTATTGATGCAGTGTAACATGTTGATTGATTTGTGAATATTGAACCACCCTTGTATTCCAGAAATAAATTCTACTTAATTGAAATTAATAATTTTTTAAATGTATTGGATTTGGGGTACCTGGGTGGCTCAGTGGGATAAGTCTCTGCCTTTGGCCAAGGTCATGATCCCAGGGTCCTGGGATTGAGCCCTGCATCTGGCTCTCTGCACAGCAGGGAGTCTGCTTCCCCCCACTCCCACCCCTCTCTGCCTGCCTCTCTGCCCACTTGTGATCTCTGTCAAATAAATAAATAAAATCTTTTAAAAAATGTATTGAATTTGCTTTACTAATAATATTTTGTTGAAGATTTTTGCATCTATGTACATCAGAGATATTAGCCTATAGTTCTTTATTGTTTGCAGTCCTTTATCTGGTTTTCGATCAGAGTAATGCTGGCCTCAGAAAATGAGTTTGGAAGCTTTCCTTCCTCTTATATTTTTTGGAATAATTTGAGAAGAATAGGTATTATCTTTCCTTTAAAGTTTAATAGAATTCCCCTATGAAACCATCTCACCCTGGACTTTCGTTTGTTGGGAGTTTTTTGATTATTGATTCAATTTCATTGCTGGTAATCAGTCTATTCAAGTTTTTTATTTCTTCCTGATTTAGTTTGGGGGGGTTATATGTTCTAGGAATTTACCTATTTCTTCTAGAAACAAGCTTCTTGTTTAATTCATCTACTCTATTACCATTTTAAATTCTATTTCATTTATTTCTGCACTAGTCTTTATTATTTTTTTCCTCCTGCTGATTTTGTTTTTGTTTGTTTTTACTTTTCTAGATCCTTAAGATATAATGTTAAGTTGTTTATTTGATATTTTTCCTGCTTCTGAGATACGCCTGTATAACTATAAAATTGCCTCTTAGGACACCTTTTGCTGCATCCTAATAATTTGGACCACTGTGTTTTCATTTTCATTTGTCTCCATGTATTTTTTTTTTAATTTCCTCTTTGATTTCTTGGCTGATCCATTTATTGTTTAGTAGCCTGTTATTTAACCTCCATTCATTTGTGCTCTTACCAGATTTTTTTTCTTGTGGTTGATATCTAGTTTCATAGTGTTGTGTTCAGAAAGGATACAGGAATGACTTCACCCTTTTTGAATGTGTTGAAACTTTTTTTGTAGCCTAATATGTAGTCTATCTACTCTAGAGAATGTTCCATGTGCACTTGAAAAGAATATGTTCTGCTGTTTTAGAATAGACTGAAATGTTAACTTTTTTTAATTCTTTTTTTTTTTAATTCAATTAGCCAACATATAGTATATCATTAGTTTCAGATGTAGAACTCAGTAATTTATCAGTCACATATAACACCCGGTTCTCATTACATCATGTGCTCTCATTAATGCCCATCACCCAATTACCCCATTCATCCATCTACCTCCCCACCAGCAACCCTCAGTTTTTCCCCATAATTAAGAGTCTCTCATGGTTTGTCTCCTTCTCTATTTCTTCCCATTCTGTTTTCCCTCCCTTCCCCTACAATCCTCTTTCTTATATTCCTCATACAAGTGAAACCATATGATAATTGTCTCTCTCTGGTTGACTTATTTCAGTCAGCCTAATACTCTCCAGTTCAAGGCACATTAATGTAAATAGTAAGATTTCATCTTTTCTGATTGAGTAATATGTGTGCGTTCGTGTGTGTGTGTGTGTGTGTGTTTCATATCTTCTTTATACATTCATCTGTTGATGGATATCTTAATTCTTTCCATCATTTGGGTATTGTACCCATTGCTGCTATAAACACTGGGGTGCAGGTGCCCCTTCGGATCACGTGTGTATCCTTTGGGGTAAATACCTCGTATTACTGGATCGTATACCCAATAGTGTGATTTCTGGGTCATACAAAAGCTCTATTTTCAACTTCTTGAGGAACCTTTTGAGAATGTCTGTACTGTTTTCCAGAGTGGCTGCTTCAGCTGACATTCCCACCAATGTGTAAGAGTGTTTCCCTTTCTCCAAATCCTTGCCAACATTTGCTATTTCCTTACTTACTAATTCCAGCCCTTCTGACTGATGTGAGGTGGTATCTCATTGTGCTTTTGATTTTTATTTCCCTGATGCCGAGTGATGTGGAGCATTTTTTCTTGTGTCTGTTGGTCATTTGTATGTCTTCTTTAGAGAAATATCTGTTCATGTCTTTTGTCCATTTTTTGAATGAATTATTGTTTTTTGGGTGTTGAGTTTGATAAATTCTTTATAGAGTTTAGGTACTAGCCCTTTATCTATAAGACATTTGCAAATATTTTCTCCCATTCCAGAGATGCCTTTTAGTTTTGTTGACTCTTTTCTTTGCTTTGCAGAAATGTCTGTTCATGTCTTCTGACCATTTCTCGAATTGGATTATTTCTTCTATGCATGTTGAGTTTGATATTTTCTTCTTAAGTATTGCATAGTAGCCCTTTATCTGACATGTCACTTGTGAATATCTGTCAGTCATCTTTTGGTTTTGTTGACTATTTCCTTTGCTGTGCAAAAGCTT
The DNA here is from genome assembly GCF_030435805.1 of Mustela lutreola. Taxonomy (NCBI): domain Eukaryota; kingdom Metazoa; phylum Chordata; class Mammalia; order Carnivora; family Mustelidae; genus Mustela; species Mustela lutreola. Next base: position 57,414,490 of record NC_081299.1, read on the forward strand.
TTGATATTGATGAAGTCCCAATGGTTCATTTTTGTCCTTGCTTCCCTTGCTCTTGGCGATGTTTCTAGGAAGAAGTTGCTCTGGCTGAGGTCGAAGAGGTGTTGAAAAAGAAAACCAAAGTTGTTTGACAAAGCAGGAAAGAATGTCCAATGGAAAAAAGGCAATCTCTTAAACAAATGGTGTTGGGAAAATTGTCTAATTTTCCCTGCTTTGTCAAAGATTCCTTAACCATAGAGCTGAGGGTCCATAGAGCTGGGCTCTCTATTCTGTTCCATTGACCTATGTGTCTGTTTTTGTGCCAGTACCATATTTTCTTGATGATTAAAGGTTTGTAATAGACATTGAAGTCTGGAATTGTGATGTCAACAACTTTGGTTTTCTTTTTCAACATTCCTCTGGCTATTCGGGGTCTTTTCTGGTTCCATATAAATTGTAGGATTATTTGTTCCATTTCTTTGAAAGAAAATTGATGGTATTTTGATAGGCATTGCATTATATGTGTAGATTGCTTTAGGGAGCATAGACATTTTCACAATATTTGTTCTTCCAGTCCATGAGTGTGGACTGTTTTTCCATTTCTTTGTGTCTTCCTCAAATTCTTCCTTGAGTACTTTATAGTTTTCTGAGTACAGATTCTTTGCCTCTTTGGTTAGGTATCTTATGGTTTGGGGTGCAATTGTAAATAGGATCGACTCCTTAATTTCTCTTTCTTCTGTCTTGCTGTTGATATATAGAAATGCAACTGATTTCTGTGCACTGATGTTATATTCTGACACTTTACTGAATTCTTGTATGAGTTCTAGCAGTTTTGGAGTGGAGTCTTTTGGGTTTTCCACATAAATTATTCTTCTTTGCCGATTCAGATGTCTTTTATTTCTTTTTGTTGTCTAATTGCCGAGGCTAGGGTTTCTAGTACTATGTTGAATAGCAGTGGTGATAGTGGACAATCCTGCCATGTTCCTGACCTTATGGGAAAAGCTCTCAGTTTTTCCCCATTGAGAATATTTTCTGTGGGTTTCTCATATATGGCTTTGATGATATTGAGTTATATCTCTATCCCTACATTGTGAAGAGAATTGATCAAGAAAAGACTTTGTCAAATGCTTTTTCAGCATTTATTCAGAGTATCATGTTCTTGTTCTTTCTTTTATTAATGTATTGTATCACATTGATTGCTTTGTGGATGTTGAACCAACCTTGCAACCCAGGAATAAATTTGACTTGATTGTGGTGAATAATCCTTTTAATGTACTGTTGGATCCTATTGGCTAGTATTTTGGTTAGAATTTTTGCATCCATGTTTATTAAGGATATTGAACTGTAATTCTCCATTCTGCTGGGGTCGTTGTCTGGTTTTTGGATCAAGGTAATACTGGCTTTATAAAATGAGTTTGTAAGTTTCCCTTCCATTTTTTTAAACTGTTTCAGGATAATAGGTATTAATTCTTCTTTAAATATTAGCTAGAATTCCCCTGGGAAGCCATCTGGCTCTGGGCTCTTGTTTGTTGGGAGATTTTTGATAACTGCTTCAATCTCCTTCTTGGGTATAGGTTTGTTCAGCTTTTCTGTTTCTTCCTGGTTCAGTTTTGATAGTTTATATGTCTCTAGGAATGCATCCATTTCTTCCAGATTTTCAAATTTGCTGGTGTATAGTTGCTTAAATATGTTCTTATAATTGTTTGTATTTCATTGGTATTGGTTGTTATCTTTCCTCTTTCATTAATCATTTTTATTAATGGGGGTCTTTTCTCTTTTCTTTTGGATAAGTCTGGCCAGGGGTTTCTCAATCCTATTAATTCTTTCAAATAATAAACTCCTAGTTTCTTTGATTTGTTCTATTGTTCTTTTGGTTTCTATTTCATTTATTTCTGCTCTGATCTTTATGATTTCTCTCCTCCTGCTATGTTTAGGCTTTCTTTGTTATTCTTTTTCCAGCTCTTTTAGGTGTAGGGCTAGGTTGTGTACTTGAGACTTTTCTTGTTTCTTGAGAAAGGCTTGTATTTGCTTTTAGGTGTAGGGCTAGGTTGTGTACTTGAGACTTTTCTTGTTTCTTGAGAAAGGCTTGTATTGCTTTTTTCTGCTCTCAGAACTGCCTTTGCTGTGTCCAAAAGATTTTGAATAGTTGTATTTTCATCTTCATATGTTTCCATGAATTTTTAAAATTCTTCTTTAATTTCCTCGTTGACCAATTCATTCTTTAGTAGGATGCTATTTAGCCTCCAGGTATTTGAGTTCTTTCCAACTTTCCTCTTGTGGTTGGTTCTAGTTTCAAAGCACTGTGGTCTGAAAATATGCAGGGATGAACCCAATCTTTTGGTACCAGTTGAGACCTGATTTGTGACCCATGATGTGATCTATTCTGGAGAATGTTCCATGTGCACTAGAGAAAAATGTGTATTCTGTTGTTTTGGGATGGAATGTTCTAAATATATCTGTGATGTCCATCTGGTCCAGCGTGCCATTTAAAGCTTTTATTTCCTTTATCTTTTGCTTAGATGATCTGTCCATTTTTGTGAAAAGGATGTTAACATCCCCTAATATTATTGTATTATTGTTGATGTGTTTCTTTGATTTTGTTATTAATTCATTTATGTAATTGGCTGCTCCCATGTTAGGGGCATAGATATTTAAAATTGTTTGATCTTCCTTTTGGACAGATAAGATATAGTGTCCTTCCAATCTCAATATGGTCTTGAGCTTAAAATCTAATTTATCTCCTATAAGAATTGCCATGCCAGCTTTCTTTTGATGTCCATTAGCATGGTAAATGGTTTTCCTCTCCCCTTGCTTTAAATCTGGAGGTGTCTTTGGGTCTAAAATGAATTTTTTGTTGACATCATATAGACACTAAGACTTGTAAGATTTTCTATTAGATGATAGTAATAGGAGTGTGGACCTAGTTTTATTGTTTTTGAAGGGCTTTCTCTGTGCCTCCTGGATTTTGATGCTTGTTCCCTTTGCCATATTAGGGAAATTCTCTAATATAATTTGCTCCAATAAACCTTTTGCCCCTCTCTTTATTCTTCTTCTGGGATCCCAATTATTCTAATATTGTTTCATCTTATGGTATCACTTATCTCTTGCATTATCCCCTCATGGCCCAGAAGTTGTTTGTCTCTCCTTTTCTCAGCTTCTTTATTCTCCATCATTTGGTCTTTTATATCACTAATTCTCTCTTCTGCCTCCTTTATCATAGCAGTAAATGCTTCCATTTTTTATTGTACTTCATTAATAGCTTTTTTTATTTCAACTTGGTTAGATTTTAGTTCTTTTATTTCTCCAGAAAGGGATTCTTTAATATCTTCCACGTCTTTTTCAAGCCCAGCTAGCACCTTGATAATCATCATTTTGTAGTTCTGACATATTGCCAATGTCTGTATTGATGATTAGGTCCCTAGTCGTCGATGCTGCCTCTTGTTCTATGGTGAGATTTTCTGTCTTCTAATTATATCCAGATCAGAATAGATGAATGAGAGAACAAAATACTAAAAGAGTAGCAATGACCCCAGAAACATATACACTAATTAAATCAGAAGAGAGCTGAAACCAAGGGGAGAAGAAAGGAGGGAAAAAAATATGTATCTATGTATATATATATATATATATATATATATACACACACACACATACATATACAAATAAGGGTAAACATAATGAAGGGATGGAATATGACTGTAAGGGTGAAAATTAATAAAGATTCAAAAATGGAATTGATAAGTTGGTTGGAAATTGAAAAAAAGAGGGAGAAAGAGAGAGAGAGAGAGAGAGAGAGAGAGAATGTGATCAGCCTGGAGAATAGAACAAAGTCATGTGCTGATTTAGGTTATATGTTGATCTATTAGAGGAAATTGTATCCCAAAATTTTAAAGGAAAAAACCACTATATGTATACAAAAGATATGATTAAATGCAATGAAAGGATAAAATATGATTATTTCAATGAAAATGTAAAAAGATTTTTAAGGGGTATTGATAAGATAAAATAGTTTAAAAAACATTAAAAGAGGAAAGAGGAAAAGTTAAAAAAATAGAATAAGAATAAAATAAAATTTTTTAAAAATTTAACTTTGCAAGATTAAAGAATCATGAGGGAAAAGTCATGAATCCTATGTGTTGCTTTCCCCTCGCTCTGGAGTTCAGCAGTTCTCGTTGATCTGTGAATTTGGTCTTGGCTGGATGTTCTTGCTGATTTTTTGGTGGAGGGGCCTGTTGTGGTGATTCTCAAATGTCTTTGCCTAACGTGGAATTGCACCATCCTTGCCAGGGTCCAGGCTAAGTAATCTGTTTGGGTTTGCTCTTGGTAGTTTTTTCCCCTGAACACTTTCTGTCTAGCTTTGGATTATGGGAATGAAAGTGGCAGCCTCCCAATCTCCAAGCAGAGGAGGAAAGAGCTTGGGCTCCTCTCCTCAGTGCACCCTCAGAGAAAAGCTGTCAATCCTCCTGTTTCCCTGGTCTCTGGTGCATGCTGTGCTCACTTGGCCTGTGACCAAGTGTTTCTACGTCTGGCGCACAGCCCCATTTGGAGTCTCCAAAACCAGCAAATTCCTGCATGTGCTCCCATGCCACTACTCCTGGAGGAGGAAGGAGGGAGTCTCCCCGGATCTGCCACTTGTGGGGTACTGCTCGAAGAGCAGTAGCCCTGCTGTGCCTCAGATCACAGTTTAAGGTAACCCTGAACTGAGAGCTCACTCTTCAGCTCCATCTCTGTAGGCAGCTTCCCTGCTCTGATACCTGGCAGCTTTGCCACACTCAGACACCAACAGTCTTTCTGTGACCCCGTGGTTCCTGAGACTACATTGCTTCTGCAATGTTTCCATGCCCACTTAGCCTCTGGAGTGATGTCTATCAGTGGAACAGACTTCTAAAACTTTTGATTTTGTACTTGGCTGTCCTCTCAGTTTCCGGGAGTTGGCCTCTCCCACCATGGTCTATTTTCCCATTGCTTTGGATTCACTTCTCCACACATCCTATCTTCCAGAAAGTGGTTGATTTTCTGTTCCTAGAATCGCTGCTCTTCTTCTCTTCTATCTCCTGTTGAATTTGTAGGCTTTCAGAATGGTTTGATAACTATCTAGCTGACCTCGTAGGACCTAATGATATGTCAGCCTTCTGCTCTGTTGCTATCTTGCTTCCTCCTACCTCATTTTTTTGCTTATTTCCATTGCCTTTGTAGACATGTCTAGCAAGAAGTTGCTATGGCTGGGTCGCAGAGATTGTTGCTTGTGTTTTTCTCTAGGATTTCGATGGAGTCCTTTCTCATCCATTTCAAGTGTATCTTTGTGTATGGTGTCAGTAAATGGTCCAGTTTCATTCTTCTACATGTGGCTGTTCAATTGTCCCAACACCATTGGTTGAAAAGACTGTTCTTTTTCTATTGAATATTCTTTACTGCTTTGTTGAAGATTAGTTGGCTGTAGAGTTGAGGGTGCATTTCTGGGTTCTCTATTCTGTATATGTGTCTGTTTTTGTGCCAGTATCATATTGTCTTGATGATCACAGCTTTGTAATACAGCTTGAAGTTCAGAATTGTGATGCCACCTGCTTTGGTTTTCTTTTTCAACATTCCTCTGGATATTTGGGGTGTTTTCTGGTTCCATACAAATTGTAGGAATATTTGTTCCAGCTCTGTAAAAAATGTCAATGGTATTTTTAAGAAGAAAAATAGTCTTTTCATCTTACTCTTATATTAGGATAGTAAAGTTGTATATGTTTATTCTGTTTCGATTTAAAAGTAGAAAATGTCTAAAATATATGACTACATTATTTTTAATTTCTATACTCTCCTCAATTATATCTATTATAATCTTTATAAAACAGACCATAGTTCTCATGATAACTCTGCAACAAGCAGAAAAAATTTAATTATTCTAAACATTTTCTCTTTACTATGGGGAAAATATTTTAAAAATATAAATGAAATGCTTATTCTAAGAAGGTAAAAAGATTAATTATCTGTTATATTCATTTATCTCACTGTCCATCTTATTCCCCACTCTGAATTGTGCATGCTCTTAACCTCAGCATACACATACAAACACACAAACATTATGCATATAAATTCATTTAATGAATTCCTTTTTAATATTCTTAAAAAACTAAGCAGATGGCCCAGGAGAATAATGAAATTATGTTCCTTTTCTGCTTCAGATTAGATTTGGCCCTCCGTTCAGAGCCAGTCTATGAAGAAAGTTGTTGCTACTCACTGAGCAACTAGGTGTATTTTGTCTCTATTGATGCTCATTGATGTAACTTGTTTTGTTCTACATACATCTAGAAAATGTGAAATAGAGGAAAGATTTGTTCTGACCACATTCATATGTTTATATCACTATAATTGCTAGAGGTGGATTGAACTCTAACTGGGTTCATGAAACAAAGTAAAACATTGAATTTATATTACTGTAAGAATTATTTGCTCTGTAGCATTCTATATTCATAAGTAAATATTCTTGATTTAAGGTTGGTGCAAAATTTCAGGGTCAGTTAACAGAAGCGTTATCAAGAGGCATTTCCATTTGAAAGGATATATTAATGACAATGGAGAACAAAATCTTAGGATTTTTTTCTTCCCCATTTATTCATGTTATTATAAAAATCCTTCCATGAAAACACAATCAAGTGGGAAATTAAATTCTATTAACCCTTCATGTATAGAGATGTATCCTTTATAGTCATTTATATCATTCTCTTGTGGTGGACCCACATGTTCAAAAACCATAGTCAATCATAGACTTAACAGAAATATCTGAAAATTTAGAAAGAGCTCTGATATATTCAGAGCACTAAACGAGAAAAACATGCAGCCAAGAATACTATATCCAGCTAGGCTATCATTGAAAATAGAAGGAGAGATTAAAAACTTCCAGGACAAACAAAAACTGAAAGAATTTGCAAACACCAAACCAGCTCTACAGGAAATATTGAAAGGGCTCCTCTAAGCAAAGAGAGACCCTAAAAGTAGTAGATCAGAAAGAAACAGAGACCATATACAGTAACAGTCACCTTACAAGCAATACAATGGCACTAAATTCATATCTCTCAATAGTTACCCTGAATGTGAATGGGCTAAATGCCCCTGTCAAAAGACACAGGGTATCAGAATGGATAAAAAAACAAAACCCATCTATATGTTGCCTCCAAGAAACTCATTTTAAGCCTGAAGACACCTCAAGATTTAAAGTGAGGGGGTGGAAAAGAATTTACCATGCTAATGGACATCAGAAGAAAGAAGGAGTGGCAATCCTTATATCAAATCAATTAGACTTTAAGCCAAAGACTATAATAAGAGATGAGGAAGGACACTATATCATACTCAAAGGGTCTGTCCAAAAAGATTTAACAATTTTAAATATCTATGCCCCCAACGTGGGAGCAGCCAACTATATAAACCAATTAATAACAAAATCAAAGAAACACATCAACAATAATACAATAATAGTAGGGGACTTTAACACTCCCCTCACTGAAATGGACAGATCATCCAAGCAAAAGATCAGCAAGGAAATAAAGGCTTTAAACGACACACTGGACCAGATGGACATCACAGACCTATTCACAACATTTCATCCCAAAGCAACAGAATACACATTCTTCTCTAGTGCACATGGAACATTCTCCCGAATAGATCACATCCTCGGTCTTAAATCAGGACTCAATTGGTATCAAAAGATTGGGATCATTCCCTGCATATTTTCAGAACACAATGCTCTGAAGCTAGAACTCAACCACAAGAGGAAGTTTGGAAAGAACCCAAATACATGGAGAATAAACAGCATCCTTCTAAAGAATGAATGGGTCAACTGGGAAATTAAAGAAGAATTGAAAAAAAATCATGGAAACAAATGATAATGAAAATACAATGGTTCAAAATCTGTGGGACAAAACAAAGGCAGTCCTGAGAGGAAAATATATAGTGGTACAAGCCTTTCTCAGGAAACAAGAAAGGTCTCAGGTACACAACCTAACCCTACACCTAAAGGAGCTGGAGAAAGAACAAGAAAGAAACCCTAAGCCCAGCAGGAGAAGAGAAATCATAAAGATCAGAGCAGAAATCAATGAAATAGAAACCAAAAAAACAATAGAACAAATCAACGAAAGTAGGAGTTGGTTCTTTGAAAGAATTAATAAAATTGATAAGCCCCTGGCCAGACTTACCAAAAAGAAAAGAGAAAGGACCCAAATAAATAAAATCATGAATGAAAGAGGAGAGATCACAACTAACACCAAAGAAATACAAACTATTATAAGAACATACTATGAGCAACTCTACGCCAACAAATTTGACAATCTGGGAGAAATGGATGCATTCCTAGAAACATATAAACTACCACAACTGAACCAGGAAGAAATAAAAAGCCTGAACAGACCCATAACCAGTAAGGAGATTGAAACAGTCATTAAAAATCTCCAAACAAACAAAAGCCCAGGGCCAGACGGCTTCCCGGGGGAATTCTACCAAACATTTAAAGAAGAGCTAATTCCTATTCTCTTGAAACTGTTCCAAAAAATAGAAATGGAAGGAAAACTTCCAAACTCATTTTATGAGGCCAGCATCACCTTGATCCCAAAACCAGACACGGATCCCATCAACAAAGAGAGCTATAGACCATCATCCTTGATGAACACAGATGCGAAAATTCTCACCAAAATACTAGCCAATAGGATTCAACAGTACATTAAAAGGATTATTCATCACGACCAAGTAGGATTTATTCCAGGACTGCAAGGTTGGTTCAACATCGGCAAATCAGTCAATGTGATACAATACATCAATAAAAGAAAGAACAAGAACCATATGATACTCTCAATAGATGCTGAAAAAGCATTTGACAAAGTACAACATCCCTTCCTGATCAAAACTCTTCAAAGTGTAGGGATAGAGGGCACATACCTCAATATCATCAAAGCCATCTATGAAAAACCCACCGCAAATATCATTCTCAATGGAGAATAACTGAAAGGTTTTCTGCTAAGGTCAGGAACACGGCAGGGATGTCCATTATCACCACTGCTATTCAACATAGTACTAGAAGTTCTAGCCTCAGCAATCAGACCACAAAAGGATATTAAAGGCATCCAAATTGGCAAAGAAGAAGTCAAATTATCACTCTTCGCAGATGATATGATACTATATGTGGAAAACCCAAAAGACTCCACTCCAAAACTGCTAGAACTTGTCCAGGAATTCAGTAAAGTGTCAGGATATAAAATCAATGCACAGAAATCGGTTGCATTTCTCTACATCAACAACAAGACAGAAGAAAGAGAAATTAAGAAGTCAATCCCATTTACAATTGTACCCCAAACCATAAGATACCTAGGAATAAACCTAACCAAAGAGGCAAAGAATCTATACTCAGAAAACTATAAAGTACTCATGAAAGAAATTGAAGAAGACACAAAGAAATGGAAAAATGTTCCATGCTCCTGGATTGGAAGAATAAATATTGTGAAAATGTCTATGCTACCTAAAGCAATCTACACATTTAATGCAATTCCTATCAAAGTACCATCCATCTTTTTCAAAGAAATGGAACAAATAATTCTAAAATTTATATGGAACCAGAAAAGACCTCGAATAGCCAAAGGGATATTGAAAAAGAAAGCCAAAGTTGGTGGCATCACAATTCCGGACTTCAAGCTCTATTACAAAGCTGTCATCATCAAGACAGCATGGTACTGCCACAAAAACAGACACATAGATCAATGGAACAGAATAGAGAGCCCAGATATAGACCCTCAACTCTGTGGTCAACTAATCTTTGACAAAGCAGGAAAGAATGTCCAATGGAAAAAAGACAGCCTCTTCAATAAATGGTGTTGGGAAAATTGGACAGCCACATGCAGAAAAATGAAATTGGACCATTTCCTTACACCACACAAGAAAATAGTCTCAAAATGGATGAAGGACCTCAATGTGAGAACGGAATCCATCAAAATCCTTGAGGAGAACACAGGCAGCAACCTCTTCGACCTCAGCCGCAGCAACATCTTCCTAGGAACATCGCCAAAGGCAAGGGAAGCAAGGGCAAAAATGAGCTATTGGGATTTCATCAAGATCAAAAGCTTTTGCACAGCAAAGGAAACAGTTAACAAAATCAAAAGACAACTGACAGAATGGGAGAAGATATTTGCAAACGACATATCAGATAAAGGACTAGTGTCCAAAATCTATAAAGAACTTAGCAAACCCAACACCCAAAGAACAAATAATCCAATTAAGAAATGGGCAGAGGACATGAACAGACATTTCTGCAAAGAAGACATCCAGATAGCCAACAGGTACATGAAAAATTGCTCCATATCACTCGGCATCAGGGAAATACAAATCAAAACCACAATGAGATATCACCTCACACCAGTCAGAATGGCTAAAATTAACAAGTCAGGAAATGACAGATGCTGGTGAGGATGTGGAGAAAGGGGAACCCTCCTACACTGTTGGTGGGAATGCAAGCTGGTGCAACCACTCTGGAAAACAGCATGGAGGTTCCTCAAAATGTTGAAAATAGAACTACCCTATGACCCAGCAATTGCACTACTGGGTATTTACCCTAAAGATACAAACGTAGTGATCCAAAGGGGCATGTGCACCCGAATGTTTATAGCAGCAATGTCCACAATAGCCAAACTATGGAAAGAACCTAGATGTCCATCAACAGATGAATGGATCAAGAAGATGTGGTATATATACACAATGGAATACTATGCAGCCATCAAAAGAAATGAAATCTTGCCATTTGCGACAACATGGATGGTACTAGAGCGTATCATGCTTAGTGAAATAAGTCAAGTGGAGAAAGACAACTATCATATGATCTCCCTGATATGAGGAAGTGGTGATGCAACATGGGGGCTTAAATGGGTAGGAGAAGAATCAATGAAACAAGATGGGATTGGGAGGGAGACAAACCATAAGTGATTCTTAATCTCACAAAACAAACTGAGGGTTGCTGGGAGGAGGGGGGTTGGGAGAATGGGGGGTGGGGTTATGGACATTTGAGGGGGTGTGTGCTTTGGTGAGTGCTGTGGGGTGTGTGGACCTGGGGATTCACGGATCTGTACCCCTGGGGATAAAAATATATGTTTATAAAAATTAAAAAATTTAAAAAAAATCTGGAAATTTATTTACACATTGTTCTGCAACTACCTGAGAATGAGACTAATTATCTAATGGAGACTGTTTCTGTGACTTAAAAATGAGAAAGCTAGGGATTCCTGGGTGGCTCAGTTGGTTAAGCAGCTGCCTTCGGTTCAGGTCATGATCCTAGTGTCCTGGGATCGAGTCCCACATCAGGCTCCTTGCTCAGCGGGGAGCCTGTTTCTCCCTCTGCCTCTGCCTGTCATTTTGTCTTCCCGTGCTTCGCTCTCTCTGACAAATAAATAAAATATTTTTTAAAAAATGAGAAAGCTATAGAATTGGCACAATCCCTTATCCAAGAGAGGAAAAGAGAGTTCCCAGCGATGGTATTTAAAGACAGTGATTGGTGAAAAAGAAATTATTTCCTATTTGTAAGCCATTGATTTAAGTTCATTCAAAGAACTGATTTTAGAAGCATTAATTAAAGAAGGAGGAAATAAAGGAAAAGATTACAAATACTTCAAATTACACTTTCTCTATCAAACTGACAATGATTGAAAATAAACTGATAACATCTACTATGCAAGGAAATAAGTATTCATATGTGATACTCTGGGTAGTATTAATTAGTACAATAATTGATCAAATTTGCAATATTTATGAAGAAATGTAAAAATGTTTAAATTCTTTTCACCTAGTAAATGCATAAGAACTTGTATTTGAAATTGTTTACCAAGGCATTAGTTATTATATGTGCTGCTGAAGCAAGCACCCAAGGCATTAGTTATAATTGGGGGAAATTGCAAACATATAAATTTGTAACATAAGAAAAAGACTGGAAAATTTATGATAGGAAATTTATAAGATTTTATAAATTTATAAATTCATATATTTAATATAAATTTATGCTACAAATTTATAAATATATAAAATAGTAAAGACTGGTCAAATAAATTGGTAGGCATATTCACAATAGAATATTTCATTATCTTCACAAAGTGTTTTCAGAAATGTTTGATGATATAAGAAAATGTTCATAGTATAATGCTAAGTAGAAAAGCACAAGACAAAACATGTTTAATTTTAATACTATACATGTATGTTGTATGATTGTGCATGTGTGTAGATATATGTATGCATGTATTTAGAGTGTAACCTTAAATGAGTGATAGAAAATACTCCAATTTTTTTATAGTTTAGATTATACTATAGATAGATTAGACAGATACACCATAGATAGATTAGACTATAGATAGATTTCTGGTTGAAAGGAATGTAGTGGGACCTAATGATATGAATGTAGTGGATTTTATTCCACTCTTTCATATCTTCCAAATTCTTAATAATAAATATGCATTACTTTTAAATTCTGAAGAAAATAACAAGGGAGATTCTAAGTAACAATATTTTGATTGAGCAGAATTATGTGCCTACAATGTCTAAACAGTTCTTTTCTCATTCTTATTTTTTCTCTCTGCCAGTATAATAATGCTCATTAGAAAAATATCACTCAGATATATTTCACATGATCTAGTGGTTTGTAGTGTATTTTCAAGGTAATATAATTTCTATTTCTATTCTTTTTCAAATGTTCTTCAATTTATTTCCATTATCAGTTTAGGGTGTCCATACTGACATATAGTGCTCTCTCCTTTCTATTAGAACTGATCCTTCTAAACAAGATATGCCCATCATTGGGGCGCCTGGGTGGCTCAGTGTGTTAGGCTGCTGCCTTCGGCTCGGGTCATGATCTCAGGGTCCTGGGATCGAGTCCCGCATGGGGCTCTCTGCTCAGCAGGGGGCCTGCTTCCCTTCCTCTCTCTGTGATCTCTTCCCTTCCTCTCTCCTTCTGTGATCTCTCTCTGTCAAATAAATAAATAAAATCTTTAAAAAAAAAAAGATATGCCCATCATTTTTTTATGATAACCACCATATGAATTTTCAAGAGACATCTGAAATCCTTATTTAAGTCTTCAGTTTAAATTTTTAGGTTCAAGTAGTTTATTATACTTATTATACTTACAATGTGTATTGATGAAAGACATTGAGAGTCATTTCTTTTCCAGGATACTTACTTCTGAGATGAGGGGTTAACCTATCCATTTTGTTCTTTTTGTGATGTCACACATGTTTTTCTTCAGAGTGTCTCACTTTATACTTTTGTTGGACAATTTTAGCTGCACCTGAAATTGCAGTTTTAAGTCTTCAAATAGATGGTGAATTTAAGACCAAGCAAAAGTTCCATCTTTGCCTTTATTCATTAAACTGTACAAAGAGAATTTCATATTGCATATTCGTCTTGGATTAGGAGAACAGCAGCATCAACAAAAGACAGAGTTTATGGTCTAATTAAGAACTCTTGCTACCTCAAGAGATTTCAAGAAAACAATTGTAATAAGTGTTTGCCTTATTGGGCCCTGAGTTTTATAGACATTGGAGAAGAGCCACCTAACTTTTCAACAGAAAGCAAAGAAGGGGTTTGTGTTAGTTTTCTAGGGCTGCTTTAACAAAGACCCCAAACTAGATGGCTCAAACAAAAGACATTTGTCTTATAATTCTGGAGGTTAGAAATACTAAATCAAGTCTTGTCAGTGTTGATTCCTTTGGAAGCCTGTGAGGGATGAATCTGTTCCAGAACTGTCTCCTTGGCTTATAGATGGTTGTCTTCTCCATGTACCTTCACCTTTCTCTGTGTGCATCTCTCTCTTCACATGGTCTTCTTTTTATAAGAATACCAGTCATATTAGAGTATGGTCCTAACCTACTCTGGTGTGAATTCATATGAACTAATTATACCTGCAGTGACCTTATTTTCATATTCTGAGGTGCTTAAGATTAGAACTTCAGCATGTGAATTTTAGGAGGTTACAATTCATTTATAACAGGCATAGCTGAGGAGAATTCTTCTACAAGGATAATCCCTGAGTATAGCTGAAAATGATAAGGAAGAAATTACCTAAAAAGAGAGGTCAGGAGAACAGAAAATACAAAGGCACAGATGCATGGAACGTAAGGCGGGAGTGGGGTTTGGAAGGAGACTGTAGTTTTGGCAGAGGCTTGTATATTATGGACTCAGCCATACAGGATTGATAGTGAATGAGGCAGAGGGATTGTGAAGAATTTTACATGTGTTTAGATTTGAATTTTTAAAATGTTTACTCTGATAGCACTGTGATCACAAAGATCACAAAGAAATACACTCTGTCTACCAAAAGGACCCCATCATTTAGGTAGGCTCTTTCATTCCAAGAACTCTCTTAACTTTTGAAAGCCTTCCCTAATTCTCTTTGCAGAACTTTGATCCTGATTTTATTTTCTTAATTTTCGCAAATCCTGTTGCCTTTCACCATTTCCTAAATAATTTAATTCAGTAAGAATATAAACAAACAGCAAAAATCACATATATACTATTTATTACTTACATGAATAAAGGTAAGTACTTAAATACTCAAGATGTTTTAATTTGTTGTGTGAAATTACACTTTTAATTTCGTATCACAGGCTAACAATGAAAAAATCTCAGAACCATAACAAAGTAGTTCCATTTTAAAATGAGTCTGATTCTGCCATGTTAATTTTCGTGAACATTTCATTTAACAATTATTAAATCTCTGAGTGCATTATCACATGTCTTTAACTTCCTTGCAGAAAGCTTCTTAAATTAATTTTTCTTTTATATTAACTCTTTTTTCAGCCTTAGGGTGACATCAAGTAGGCTTATATGTTTCATGACTCTCTTAAAATCTTTCCAATTATAAAGTAACTGCCTAGATTTATACCCAAAGCAACTTAATTGATTAAAAGATTATCATTACAAGCCCTGTTTATTTAGCTGAGTTTCAGAATTGCAGCATTTTCTCTGTCCTGAAGGCAGAAGTGCCACCATCATTAGCATTAATTAAAATATCAATAAAGATAGATAATATTAGAAGTTATCTATAGTTATGATTGAAGAATGTATATAAAGCAGCATGAAATACTATTCAAAAATGCTGTCTACCATCTGCTTATATCAGATCAAAAGTCTAGGTCTTTTATCATGTCTTGCGAAGGGCACCATATTGACATTGTGTCACCATCACAAAAGACAAGGAATCCCTAAGACAAGACAACTGCATGGAAAATACTTTCTTACTAGCTCCTACTAAAGCTTTTACTCCAGAGGATGTGAAGGGTTTCACATAAATTGATTCTTTACAAAAATAAATATTGCTGATCATATACCCAGATTTTCATTAAGTAAAATATTTAATTAA
This sequence comes from Mustela lutreola, assembly GCF_030435805.1. Lineage (NCBI taxonomy): Eukaryota > Metazoa > Chordata > Mammalia > Carnivora > Mustelidae > Mustela > Mustela lutreola. The sequence goes on from NC_081299.1 coordinate 57,429,825, forward strand.
ACTTCATCTAAATGCATTATACATATCTCTGGCTGTCCAGTAAATCATGCTGAATAACAGATCTTTTCTTAATAACTCAGTCATCATTAAGAACATAAACCATTCTCTTATACCACAGTATAAAAATAATTCAGGAGATATTAAGGCATAAAACCATCATCTGAATAATTTCTTCAAGGGTGAGATAAATGACTAGACTAAGGTTCCAACTGAACCTAACTTTCTAGTAATCAATAGCTTATGTATGACTATTTCCATTCTATTCTCTTACTCTGTATCTCTATGTAAATAAGTCTTCAGATGCTATTCCTAGAAACTTATTATTTTAGTTTATCACCTTAAGAAAGTTAAATCTTTGAGAGTGTCCTAATGCTTAGAAATTTGTTTCTTTATACTAATCTTGGCTGAGGTTCACAACTTGGCCTGAAAGCAACATTCTTCAAGAAATATAACTAAACAGTTTTTTAAAGACTTAGAACTTTTCCCTGAACTTGAGCTTTATTTAATCTAATGCTGAAGTTTGCTTTTTACTGTCTTCTATTGTTATATTTACATATTTAAGTAAATCAATAGATAAAAATTCCAATACAGGATATGGACAGAAAAGGATAGAAGTAGTAAAATATTTTTATTCGTCTATGTGATACAATAAGGAGAAATTTTGAGTAAGCTTGTATAGGCCATCACTTATTACAAAACTTCTCTCAATAGATTTTTTTCCAGATCGCTTCTCTAATCCTTAGGTCATGTTTTATAGGGTAGTTAGTGTTAAGATGACAATATAAATGGTAAGGAGAAGGAAGCCAAGGAAAGCAGCCTTATTTATAGTGTGTAACAGCTAGAGAAGACTTTATAAAGAAAAAATTGATTTCCCATGTGATCCAAACTCAAATTCTGTGAATGTTTTTCTAACTGCACACACTGACTAGTAGGCAAGGAAATAAAGAGTAAAATAAAATATTCCATTTATTATTCTAAGAAGTTCCAATTCACAGATTTTTGTTATATCTGGTACTATGATGTTTTAAGATCTGCAAACAAATTATAATAGCCGACAAATAAAATCATTCAACATGATTTATAAAGAAATAAAGGTGTTACCATACATTGCTTGGATGAATTTAGATGAAGAAAATGGATAAGGAACATTCAGTATTGGGAGTGGTGTAAGCTAGAGCATAGAATTGGAAAAACATGCTTGTCGAAGTAAAAAAGCTGAAAAGTTGCGTTAAAAACAGCTTGAATGTCAAGCTAAATAATCTTGTAGACTAGCCTTTCCTAAAATGTTTGATTCAGAATACTAAATTCTAATTATAGTGATAAAATTTTTAACTTTTTAATTTTTTTAAAAAGTGGTTTAGGAAACACTGGTTTGAACAAAGATAAACGTAATTCTTTATCACAAGATCCCTCTGAGCCCTTAATATGCTAATGTACACTACTTACTTCCTGGAGGAAAATACAGCCCAGGAACATGGGCTGGGAAATATTGCTGTTGAAAAGGTAGATGCAGTGAGGCTTCTAGAACAGGGGAATGGACACACCTTTTAGAAAATTAATCAGGATATTTAATGTAAGTGTCAATACATAAAGTGATAAAGCACTAATATTCTCTTATATAACAATTATCATAATGTGCAATTACAGATTTACTTGAAAAACTTTTTATTTAATATTCATCTCCCTTATAATCCAGTGAATTCATTAGATCAGTGACCAGAATTCTTCTACTCACTGTTATTTCCTAGCATATAGGCCAGTACCTAGCACATTGCCGACATTTAATAAGTATTTGTTGAATAAATGATTGTAGAAGAAGGATATCTGGAAGTACTGGACTTTCGTTCAATATTACTTTCAGTAATACTCCTAGGAGATGGCAAGGATCTGAACTAGATTGAATGCATGGTAAAGGAAGGAAGGTGAAGATGTGAAATGTTTAATACAGAAGAAAAGAAAGGAGCAATTAAAGATGACTCGAAGGTACAAAACTGAGAGAATGAAAACACAATCAAAACAAGAAATCAAGAAAGAGAGCACTGTCTGGGACAGAGTAGGAGTTTAATAAGTATTTTCAAATTCTGCCTTAGACAAGTTGAGTGTTAAAGATTGGTAGTTCATTAAGCAGTTAGGAACTACATCCAGGATAAAGGATATATTAGAAATCATTCATAGAAACCATTTGAAGTCTTTTTGAAGTCAGTAGATGAAAATTCTTGGGAAGAATGTGCAGAGAGAGAAGGGAACATTTTAAACATTTGAGCATTTATTCTTAAAATAAATAACTTGTCTAAAAGCAGAACTTAGAAATATTTAATAAGCTCCTTCTTGGTACCAGGCATCATGCTTTCCTTCTTGATTTATGTGTGTTTGATTGCTGGTATGATAATATCAGCATTAAAGACCATAAGGTGGTTTGTCCAAATAACAGTCCATTGATCGTCATGAGGATAAACTGGTTTCTTTGTATTGATAGCAAATCAAACCATGTGTAACAGTTGCAGACTTTCAGATTTTAAAATGATAAAATGAAAACAAACCCATGAAATCTGAGTATTTTTGAAATATAATTATTTCAAAAGTCAGAAAACAAAGAAAGAAGCCTCAGATATTCCACTTAGGGTCCTAGAATCGCCATGTATATTGTCTGGATAAGGGGGTTTCAGAGGCACACTTGAGGTTAGGTAATGGCTTTAAAGATGTTTCTTGAAGTAGGACATGGAGAGAGCTTGGCAGGTTTCCATATCCCTGGTGGCACACTTAGTGAAGCAAAGGGTTTCTCAGCAAATAAATTAGAAACATTTGTCATTTCAAAAATCTAAGGCTGTGCCAATGAATGAGAACAACCAGAGTATTTATCACAAATTTTGGAAAGATTGGACTTCCTTTTGTCCTTTTATCTTTCCAGGTGTGGGATAGTAGGTAAGGCTAATATGGACAAACATGGATTTAAAATCCTAGGGAACACTAAGGTATTAAAATAAATGTATTTTGATACACATATTGTTTGAGTCAATTACCGTAGGCATAATTCTCAAGTGGTAAAAATTATCTTTGATTTAATCAATAGAAAAGGATTTGAAGAATGTAGCAAGATGAATCTTTTTGTTATTTCACCTAGCTTAGTCCAGGTTAGCAAGCCCTGATGTATAAATGGATTTGGCTCTGGGAGAGAGTTGAAAGGGAGTCTATTGACTGCATACTGTGGTACAGAAAAAGAAAAGTCCTCTTTAGCAATTCAATTTAGATTGATTTAGATCAATTCAATGATCAATTTAGAACACACACACACACACACACACACACACACACACACATATGTGATTCAAGAGAGAGGAGAATCTATGCAGTGCCCTGAGAATCTCTTGTATTTCAATGAATTTACTGGTAGGACTTTAACAGAAAGAGATGAATACCTGTTTACCTATTTCCCTCTCGCCTTTTAAATCCCTTTGAAAAACTGAAATTCCAAGAATTACTTTTGGATGTGTACTAAGGATCTATGTTAACACAAGAAGTCAGATTGCTTCTGAGTCAAAGTCTAAACACTGCATGTGAAGCTACACACTCTCTGTGGTACCCTGGGCACTGGTCAGGTTTCAGAGAAAAGCCTATGTGTGCTTCTGTATATCATGTATGTAACATACATGTGCTTTCTTGTGTTTTGTGCTCTACTCAATTCCTGAAACACTTTCTCCATTCGATTACTATATTTTTATTCCTTTGATGTTCAAAAAAGTCTTTAAAATTGATTGCTAGATATTTCCCTCACTGCTACTCTTTGTTCCACTTTGCACCTCTGGAATATTTTATGTGTAAATCACTGTCAAATATGTGCAAGTGTGCATGCCTGCATGTGTGAGTGTGTGTGTATGTATGTGTGTGATAGAACTGCTGGCAAATTTATGTCTCTGTAAGTTCTCATATGCTAATCTATATACCTGACTGTTAATGTAATACAGAGTCTGCTAAAGGAGAAAAACAATCAACGGCTTTGGAGTAAGGAGATATGAGATCCAATTTCAGGTCTACTAATTAGTCCGTGTGTGACTATACATATATCACAGACTCACTAAACTTTAGTCCACTGTTAAAATATGGAAAATGATATATGATACTTATGCCTTATGAAAAATAAGGTAATAGATTATAAATTAGTTTGAAATTTTCAAAAATATGTACAAAGAGAAGTCATTATAATTATGTTTAGCTCCTATATTCATTACTTGTTAATATTTTTAAAGTACTCTAAGCCAGATACTAGACAAGTGACTGGAAATATACATTTTTGTACAGGCTAGATATGGTCCCCGTCTTCACAGAGCTTTCAATCTAGTGATCAAGACTGATATTGAGTACATTATTGAAATGTAATCAAAAAGAATTGCAGCATATAGTTGGAACATATTCAGCCTGCTTTATTAAATAGGGAGAGGCTATTTTCCTGTAATGTAATTTTTTTTAAGGCAAGGGAAATTGTCCTATATAGAGGCAGTCTTGTTTCCGAGGGCCTGTGTAAAAAAGAAAATTTAGTCTTAGAAATGCAAAGGAAATTATGAATGCGAAGAACACAGAAAGCAATCAGAAGTGGTACCTGGCCTGGTTGCAAAGGGGGCTAAGTGTGAGTGTGGAAGGTAGGAGTCAGACCATAAGAATATATTATACTTGGCACACCACAGTAAAAACTTTGGACTTTGCCTAAAGGGCAGAAACGAGTCATTGAAGTATTTGCAGCAAGAGGGTGACATAATATTTGTGTTACATAAGGTCACTTTGGCTGTCCTGTGGTAGAATAATAGACAAGTATGAATGCAAGAGATAATATTTTGAGCTAGGTTGCTGGGCACTTGAAATGAAGAAAAATAGACTTGATTGAGGAAATATTCCGGCTATTTAATCGTTGTTACTTGGTGATTGTTAAGGATGTGGAGTGTGGGAACTAGAGGAGTCAAGAACAATACGAAGGTTTCTATCTTGAGAAGCTGGGTGAATGGGATTGCTGTTCACTGAGATTGAGAACACAGGGAGAGGAGGTTTGGACAAAGCAGTAATTGCTAACCCTTAGTGAATGCTTAAAACCTGAAGACACAATTCTAAGTGCTTTGTATGTACTCTGTTATTTGGCAGATGACTAAACATAAGGATAAAACACACAGCCAGAGTCCAAGCTCTTGACCATGATGATGTGCTCTGTACCTTTGAAGAGCATTGCATCAATTTTGTCATGTTAGGTTTAGATGCCCTTAAAACATTAAGTGGAAATGATGAGGGAAATAAATCTGAGAAGAGTTAAAAGAAATTTTACAACCACCTATTATCAAAGTTAAATGAAGTCGAGTGAACGAAGATTGTAAAGGGAGAGAGTGTAGAGTTAGAAAGCCAACAAGCCTAGGGCAGGGCGGGCGGGGTGGGGCGTGGGATGTAGGAGCATACCTAATATTATAAATCTCAGTGTTCAGTTAGAGAAGATGGAACCTTCTCAAAAGACTGAAATGGAAGAGCCAAAGTGGAAGAAGAAATGTCAGAAGAGTATGATGTCAGGAGAGCCAGAGAAAGAGCAGTTCCAAAAGAAAGATGTAGTTCTCTGCCCAATGTTCCTAATAGATTGGGTAGGAAGAAAGGAAAAGTATATAAAGGATTAAGAGAGAACTTTATTTTAAACATAGTTATTCTCTTGCCTTCCTTATAAATTTATTCTTACAACCCAGATTATTCTATGAAACTAAAAAGAACTTAAAGTATATATACTCAGGGCACCTGCGTAGCTCAGTCGATAAAGCATCCAGCTCTTGATTTTGGCTCAAGTCATGATCTCAAAGTCATGAGATCCAGCCCTGTGTCTGGCTCCACACTTAATAGAATCTGCTTCTCTTCCTCTCCCTCTGTCTCTTCTGCCATACTGTCTCCCTCTCTTCCTCAAATAATTAAGTCTTTAAAAATAAATAAATAAAATAAAATATGCATAATCATATGGACAAAGAAAACAGAAGAGAAAGCATCAGCAAATAAATTTCAACAAATTTTGAGATGAAATAGAAGGAAGATACAGTTAATATCATTATTTACATACAAAATACACTATTATCTACAATATAAAGTACACATGAAGGGGTATGAAAACTGGGTTAATGCACAGACCTCCTTACAGTCTAGGAGACAACAGGTACCAGGCAAGAAACAGAAGATACTTAGTACTAAAAACAGGAAAACTGACCAAAATACTCACTATATATGGCTACATAGCTATGCCCCAGGCAGAAGTCCAGAATATTCTTTGGGTTGCTGCCAGACCATCCTGTTGTGAAACCTATCATGCATATAAATCTTCCAATTAGCATTTGAGAGCTTCACTCTTCAATTCCTAAGGACAGTCGGGGATCACCAGATTTTTGCAGAAAACTGCTGTTATGAAAGATAAAGATCAAAAGAAATACAGAAAAGAGAACTCAGAAATGATGCAAGGAGCAGGGAGACAAAGACAAAAAGCTTATAGTTAATATCCTCTGAGAGAAATGAAAATGACATGGCACCCTCAAATACAAACAAGATACTATGTAAAAGTAATATTCAGGAAGCAACAAGTAGCTTTTGCAGTAAAAATATGCCTCTGATAGAAGATCATACAGAAGATGAATTTAGAAGATCAAGCTGAGAAAAATCTCCCAGCAAACAGAATAACAAGAAAAAGACACAGAAATTACAAAAGAAAAAAATAATTGAACTACAGGATAAAAGTAGGTTATAGCTCCTACATCCAACTAATCGAGATTGCAGAGAAAGAGAAAATAAAAACAAAGAGGAGAAAATTACCAATTAAATAATGATGGAAAATTTAACAAGATTAAAAGATAAGGGGTTCCAAAGTGGAAGAGTCTTTCAAGTACCCAGTATAATGGATTTAAAAAAAAAAACATCAGAGCACATTACCTGAAATTTCAAAAGACTGAAGACAAGATAAAAATTCTAAGATGTTTAGGTGGAAGGGAAAATCACAGGATTTTGAATAGTAATGGAACTGGATTTCCTGGCAACAATTTTAAAAGCTAGAAAATAACAAAAAAAAATGGTCTTCAAATTTATGAAAGAAAATTATGTCTGACCTGGAAATATATAGCCAAACTTTCACTTGTTTGTGGGTGAAATGAAATCATGTTCAGAGATTCACATACCAGACATCCTTCCTCAATAAATTACTAGATCTTGTATTTCACCTTGGATGTTTTATTCCAGTAAGTCCAGAAAGAAAAAGACATGGGACTCAGAAAATAGGAGATGTAACACAAGAAAGAAATAGAAAATTCACAGAATAATAGTGAAGAGATATTTTAGGATAACAAATACATATCAGATCTACAAAAACAAACATTACAGACAAGAACAAGAAAATACAAGTGTTCCTGAAGGATTATTCCAGGGGTAAAACAAGAGATTATATTCACTTGACTGTATCAAGAGGAAATAGAGAATTGAATTAATGAAAGGTACATAGAAAAATAAAGAAAAAATAAGGAAATTCTTAAACAAAAAAAATGCACAAGAAATAAAATGTGATCAAATTATCACATATGACTATATACTATTATTTATGACTATATATATGACTATAGTAGTATATATGTAGTAGTAGTAGTCATATATATGAAACTATAGTAATATATATGACTATATATATGTATGTCATATATATATGACTATATACTACTATAATTTGATCACATTTTATTTCTTGTGCATTTTTTTGTTTCTTTAAGAATTTCCTTATTTTTTCTTATTTTTATAAATAAGGAAATTCTTATTTTATAAATATAATTCTTATAAATAAGAATTTCCTTATTTATAAAATAAATACTACTAATTTAAAGCAATATTGCTTTCTATGTATTTTTGCTTGATTAGAAGTATGTTGAAATTTGTTAGCAGGAAGTTAAACCACCACATTACATGCTACAAACCTATAATTGAAAAATTAAGGAGTAGCATTATAATTAATTTATTTAGAAATTTAGATTAAAGAAAAGCTTTAAAATTGGAAGTTATTAATGTAGGGAGAATAAATCTAGATTAGAAGGAGTTATGATTGAGATAGTTCAGAAATGAGATACCAAAATTATCAATGGGTGTAGAAGAGTGTTAAAGAGATGGTAAATCAATGTCCTAAGGGAGGAAGGTGTTACTATACAAGGAGACCATCAAAGGAAGAGAGGTTTTACAGGAGAGAAGAATAATGGTTTTTAGAGAACAAGGGGGATAACAATTCCACTTTTCAGTCCTGATGTATTTATGGGATAAGAATGTCAGCATGCTCCACTTTTAAAGGCTACCAGTGAATCAAGTTTCAGTTGAGACTATGAGGGAGGATTCAGTGAAGACGACAAACTCGGTGGAATTTTCGATCATGATATAAGACATACTGTGAGTTCAGACGGAGTAGAGAAGAGAGAAATTGGGCCAGGGGAAAACTTCAGTACATTGTGGGGATGAGGGAAGGGACAGAAAAGATGACCAGAAGAGCCTAAGTTTGGGGACAATGAAATAGAAAACAGTCTTAAGTGAACGGTGCTCCAAAAGTCTCATGGACAGTGGACCCTCTGGCCAAATGGTTTAGGTACAAGCCTGGATAGTTTTTTTCCTCTTAATTTATATTTAAAGATTTACAGTGGGGGCAACAGACAGGTATAAAGAAATAGTTACATGGTTCGACACAATAGGGTGCGTGATAGGCACTGAGCAACACAGGCATCAGAAGTCATTTGTGTATTCATTTGTGGTTCAGAGAGGCAGACAGGGCATGACGTATAGCTGTGTGGTTGATGTGACTACCAGTGACTCAATTAGAAACCTGGGAACTAGAGGGTATTGTGATAAATGAAATAAGTTCATCAGAGAAACACAATTATCATATGCTCTCCCTGATATGAAGAATTTGAAAAGCAGAGTGGGGGTGTCGGAGGGTAGGGAGGGAAAAAATGAAACAAGATGGGACCTGGGAAGGGAGACAAACCATAAGAGATTCTTAATCTCAGGAAACAAACTGAGGGTTTCTGGGTGGTGGGGGGAGGGATAGGGTGGCTAGGTTATGGACATTGGAGAGGATATGTGCTATGGTGAGTGCTGTGAATTGTTTAAGACTGATGATTCAGAGACCTGTAACCCTGGGGCAAATAATACATTATATGTTAATAAAAACAAACAAACAAAATCCCTGGGAAGCTTTCGAGACACCTCTGTCTCCCCCAGTCTCCCCTCCCACCTCTCATTTAATCCATCACCAACCCATTGGATTCTGCTTCTTAAATATCTTTCCAATCCACTACTTCTTTCCATCCTGTTACTCTCATAGTCTAAGCCATCATCACTTAGTTTTACAACTGTAATAACTACCACAAACATTTACTAGGTGCCTAAGTAGGTCAGATATTTACTAGATGCATTTACTTGCTACCTAATATATGCCAGGTCCCAGGTAAAGACTGAGAAGCCACCAATCCATAATCAGGGATTTCAAGTAAGATCAACTAAAATAAGCATTAAAAAACCTTGAGATTCAGACTCCTAGAAATGTGAAGTGTAGGAGTTCAAGAGATAGAAAGTAATGAAGAAGTATTCTTTTAATGATTTTGGTTGGCTTTCTACAGAATGCCAGGTATAAATAACCATCTGAAAGTGCTGACCTATGAACCTGTCCTCAAAATATCATTTTATTAATTCTAGAAGTTAAAGAAAGGATAAGAAGTTTGGGGCTGAATTTCCAACAACTCTTAAACATTTTCTACTCACTTCCTTCCAAATTTGGCTTAACCTAAGCAATTTAAAAAACAAAATGCTATGTTGTTTTTATAAACTAACACTACTTTCTAGTAATAAGCTTATGTTGGTAAGTCAAATAAATTAACAAAAAGGCTCATGTTTCAAATTAATGCTCATTTAGTACTACTCTGTAGCCAGCAAATTATATGGTGTCTACGAATTCAAAAATGAACAAGACAAGATATTTTCTTCAAAGGACTTACCTAGGAGGAAAATGGAACATGTAATTGGGAAGCAATGTGATTAGTGTTATGGAATTTAGAGGAAGACTCCAATCATTCTTCTTGGAAAGACATTCACAGAAGTAGTGTCCTTTCACTTAGAATGACAAGTTTTTCGAATAAATTGTCAATAGCTGATGGTGGTTGGGAGGGAGGGAGGAGAGCCCTAACTATATTCATTTATTCATTCATGGATTCATTTTTTGTTTGTATGGTTTTTTTTTTTTTAGTTTCAAGTTTTTATTTAAATTCCAGTTAGATAACATACAGTGTAATATTAGTTTCAGGTATAGAAATTAGTAATTCAACACTTGTATATTACACCCACTGCTCATCACAACTGGTGCCCTCCTTAAGACCTATCACCCATTTAACTCATCTTCCCACCCACCTCTCTTCTAACAACCCTTGGTTTGTTGTCTATAGTTAAGAGTTTATTTCTTGGTTTGCTCTCTCCTCCCCACCCCACCCCACCATGTTCATTTGTTTTATTTCTTAAATTCCACATATGAGTGAAGTCATATGGTATTTGTCTTTCTCTGACTGACTTATTCCACTTAACACAAAGGTCTGTAGCTCTATCCATGTCATTGAAAATGACAAAGTTTCATTCTTTTTGGTGGCTGAGTAATATTCCACTGTGTAGATACACACCGCATTTTCTTTATTGATTCATCAGTCATTTGAGCTCATTCCATAATTTGGCTATTGTTGATGCTGCTGCTATAAATATTGGTGTGCACTTATCCCTTCAAATTAATATTGTGTACCCTTTGGTAATTACATAATAGTATAACTGGTGAGTTGTAGGGTATTTCTATTTCTAACTTTTTTGAGGAACCTCCATACTGTTTTTTGGAGTGGCTCCACCAGTTTGCATTCCCAGCAATAGTGTAAGAGGGTTCCCTTTTCTCCACGTCCTCTCCAACACCCGTTGTTTTCTGTGTTGTTAATTTTAGGCATTTTACTGGTGTGAGGTGATATCTCATTGTAGTTTTGATTTTTATTTCCCTGATGATGAGTAATGTTTATCAACTTTTCATGTTTGGAAAAATATCTATTCATGTCTTCTGCCCATTTTTTGTATTTTGTATTATTTATGTTTTTAGTGTTGAGTTTTATAAGTTCTTTATAGATTTTGGATATTAGCCCTTTTTCATATATGTCATTTGCAAATATCTTCTCCCATTCTGTAGGCTTCCTTTTAGTTTTGTTGATTGTTTCTTTTGCAGAAGCTTTTTATTTTGATGAAGACCCAATAGTTTATTTTCACTTTCATTTCCCTTGCCTCTGGAGATGTGTCTAGTAAGAAGTTTCTACTGCCAACTTCAAAGAGGTTACTGCCTGTGTTCACCTCTAGGATTTTAATGGTTTCCTATCTCATGCGTAGGCCTTTCATCCCCTTTGAATATATTTTTATGTATGGTTTCACAAAGTGGTCCAGTTTCATTCTTTTGCATGAAGACATACAGTTTCCCGATACCATTTGTTGAAGAGACTATTTTTCTTCCTTCTTTGTTGAAGATTAATTGACCATATCGTGTGAGTCCATTTCTGGGTTTTCCATTCTGTTCCATTGATCTATGGGTCTGTTTTTGTGTCAGTACCATACTGTTTTGATCCTTACAACTCTGTAATATAACTTAAAGTCTGAAATTGTGATGCCTCCAGCTTTGCTTTTCTTCTTCAAGATTGCTTTGAATTTTGGGAGTCTTTTATGCTTCCATACAAATTTATTTCATCCTACATTTGTTATTAAATATTTGTTGTATGTCAAGCTTTAAGACAAATGCAAAATAAATAAAACATTGTTCCTACTCTCAAAAGACTTAGAGTCTAGAAGAATAACATGAAAATCAATAGATTTAATGAAGTGTTGTAAGTGACATGGTACAAGCCTGTGCAAGATTTCATGGCATTTGGTCAGTTTAACCTAGAGAAAGATATTATTGGAATTTCTACCATGATTATAAGTTGCTTTCTACCATTAAAATAAAAAGATTCATAAAGATAGGTTCTCATTCTGAAGCAAAAAACCAATCCATCTCTGATCTGTATCTCCAGTAGAATAGAAGCTTCATGAAAATAGGGACTTTGTTTAATTCATCACTCTATCCCAATAACTAGATCAGTGCCTGGAACATAGGGGTTATTTAATAAATATATGTTCATTAGTGGATTGAATTTTTAGGCCAAAAAGAGGTCTTCATAAACCTTAGAAATGAAACTTGAATATTTTTACAGAAATGGAAAAAATATAATTTTTTTCCAACAAATTCCAGATATTTCTATTCTGCCATGTAATTTGTGTAAAATTAAAAAAAGAAAAAACATACTTCTGTGTATCAAGTAAGCATGGTAATTGCATTGCACTGAGTCAGGATTGTATTCTGGCGAGATTCTGCCATTCCAAAACTGTATGATGATGGGAAATATCTTAACCTCTCTGAATTCCATTTCTTTATTTTTTAAATGGGAATAAAACCTATCTCACATATCTTGCAGGACTGTTCAAGTATTAAATGATGTAATGCATGTACATGTTCTATATAAACTTTAAAACACTATATAATTATAAAACATATACTAAAATTAAATTTCTAAGGTTTTAATATTATAGGACTGCCCTCCAAATTCAGTCAATTAAGCATGGTTTGTTGTTTGTTTGTTTTTTTCCTGTTTTTTTTTTTTTTTTTCTCTAGTGCAGTGCCTGGAGATGACCACCAAACGGAAAATCATCGGCCGACTGGTGCCGTGCCGATGTTTCCGAGGTGAAGAAGAAATCATCTCAGTTTTAGACTACTCCCACTGCAGTCTTCAGCAGGTGCCAAAGGAGGTCTTTAACTTTGAGCGGACGTTAGAGGAGCTTTATCTAGATGCCAATCAAATTGAAGAGCTACCCAAGGTAATCTTTGACAATCAAAAATATACACCATAACTGAGTATTTTATGATATCCAAAGACTTGGCATAATGATAATGTTAATTACAGCTTTCTATCTGAGTAATTGGCAGATAGTTCAAACTGATATAACTTTCCCCAGTATTCTTGTTGGTACCTTTTAATACCACTTCATTTGTAACTTCATGTCATGTGTTAATGACCAATTAAACTCCATGAAAATCACCATTTTATGAATTATATCTTATTTGATTTATTTTTAAAAGATTTTATTTTTCACTTATATGAGAGAGAGAGAGAGAGCACAAATCGGGGGTAAAGCAGAGGGAGAGGGAGAAGCAGACTTCCTGCTGAGTGCAGAGCCCAGTATAGGGATCTATCTAAGGACACTGGGATCATGACCTGAGCCTAAGGCAGATGCTTAATTGGCTGGGCCACCCAGGTGCCCCTGAATTACACCTTATTTTAATTGAAAATGGTTTCCATGAAAATATAGATTGAGATCAGTATCAGTGGGTTGAGTTCAATAGTTCATATTTAGAAAATGATGGAAAGATATGACACTGTATTCCAGAAGTGAAATTTTTATCATTAAGGAGACATTGTTTTAAAACCTTGAATTGTATGTTCTAAGTCTGAGAAATACTTTTACACATAACACACATGCACTGTTACATGTTTAATACTATTATGAAAAACATGCGGTTATTTCTTGAATTTGGAATTTTTTATTATTACAGTCATTTCTGAATATATGGCATGTAAGTATAAACAGAGTAGAGCTAAAAATTTAACTAATATCAAATTTTGCACACACACTGCCATTATGACATCGTGCTAGGCAAAAAAAATCTCTCCTGTCTCCTGTTCTCCATGGCAGAAAAGACTGGATGATAAAAGATTAGCTAACATAAACCAAGGCCACACAGCAGAGAAGTTCAAAATCTAAACCACTATATATTAATGATCATCGAAATAAATGACTCACATTAAATAGTAGGCATAGCATTTACTTGTGAAGGATTTACACCATGGCTCAGAGGGAAAAAAATATCTTACTATACATTTCCATTGAATATGTTAAAAAATGCACATTTAAATACCCAGAAACAAGGAAAAGAAAATCCCATAATAAAAACTCACTTTGTTATCAAATTCTGAGAATAATGTGCTGATCAAACTAAATTATGAATAATTGCTTTCACTTAGGATTATGAATTATATTATATGAATTATAATTATGAATTATGAGTTATAATTGTAATTATATCATATACCATATAGAATTATATATACTATATAATTATATTAATTTTTATTAATATAATACTTCAGAGGCAGGAACTATTTAATTTTTACTCCAAAACAAATATACTTCATTTTTGACAACCAAACTATATAATGTCTTAGATTTGGGGTCAGGAGATCTGGGGCAGGCCTAAAAAAATTTTAACTGTATTGATTGCCATGTAGATGCATATCAAGAAGAGGCTGGCATGAAATGGGCTGTTTCCCCCAAAGACTATGAACTTCTTGAGGGCAGAGATATCATCTTACTCATCTTTGCCTCCTTGTACACGTTATGACTTTCACATAATGGATATTCAATCTCTTTCTTGTCCTGCCAGGTAGAACAATGAAGAGAACTTCATATACTATAGGAATTGATTAGCAAAATGGTGCAAAGTTTAAGTGACTCATAAATGTGACATTTAGCTCTAATTTAGAAAAATAAATATATTTTTAGAGCAGCCTCATCTAAGGTTGCCAGATAAATAAAGGACATCCACTGAAATTTGAATTTTAAACCAAAACCCAGAATTTTTGGCATAATTATGCCCAAAATATTGCATTTGATATATTTAAAAAAATAGTTATTTAACTCGGCATGCTGTATTTTTATCTGCTGAATCTTGGGAGCCCTAAATCAATCTAGTTATTTAAAGCCTTTTTCTAGAGCTATGCAACAAATTCTGTAAGACAAATAGTAAAAAATGGTTTATCAATCAAGTATTTATTTAATATCTATATTACTACACAGTGTTTGAGGGTTTAGGCAGGTAAAAGAGAAATCAGCCTCAATCCTTGTTCTCAAGGATCTAGCTACCTAATCACAGAGAAAACTAAAACATTAGAGGCAGAAGCATGATAATGTATAATTAGAGCCAAAGAGCCAAATACTGTTAAAGAGAATAGTTTCATTGTTGCAGGGGTGGGGGAGGGCTTGACCAAAAGGTAAAGATGCAAAAATTAAGATGGTACATATGGAGAGGGTGAAGAGAGACACAGTAGAGCTGTGAAGAGTCTGGAAATGCAGGTACACATGAGGGAGTACCAACAACATGTAAGTAGAGGAAGTAGAGCGTAGAGGACGCAGGTAATGAAAGACACTGAGAGTCACACAGCATTGTTTGACTCAATGAATTAGGCAGATAGTGTTATTGGAGAGTCTTATATATCATGTATGTCACCAGTAGCCTACGTAAGCTTGGATTCACGGTACATAAAAATAATACAAGTGAACCAAAGACAATTTAATTTCTCAGTGTGTTGAATTGAGGAGAAATTGTTATATTTTATTATTGTTATGCTTTATATATTTCAAAGATCTTTCACATAATCTCTCAAGGTTTCTTTGAGTTCCCAAGTTCAAGGTGTTGCTTTCATAAAACAGCCCTGTGTTACTTTCTTCTAATGTATTTGATATAGAGATATGATCTAAGTTATCTGAAATTGAGACATGATCATAGCAGTACATGGATATATTTGTGCATATTAGAAAAACAGTAAGTCAAACAAAAGCTCTCTTTTTCTGAGAAGGATAAGGAAGTTTCAACTTGTTCTTAGGTTTCATTGGCCCTAATTGTGTTACATGTTCATTGCTGATCCCCTTTACTATAGAATCCACAATGACAAGAAAAATGAGATTACTTTGATTGAATTAAACACTAGTTGACCACCTCTGTGGATTTGTGATTACTGGTCACAACATAAAGGGAAGGAGTAGGAAGGACTGTAGGGAGATTACCACAGTGTACACTACAAACAAAATGTTATATAGTCATTGTTTCCTGAGGAAAAGTAGATGAAGTATTGAGTTTCTAGGGAGTTTAATCTTTAAATTTAAATTAAATAAATTTTTTTTGTCTGCATTTTATTTCACTGTTTTCTTTATGTTTCCTTGGTGTTGTTACCATGGTAATTCCAAATTTGTTGAGTAAATGAGATAGCTATTTGTATTTTTGACATTATAATACGGAAGAATTACCTTTGTAATTTTTTTAAAAAATTTTCTTTCTGATTTTTTATTCAGAGACTATTCTAGGGTGACCAAGAATTACTACTCTAAGATGTTATACAACAGGTATAGAATAGAGTAAGGTTAATGACATTAGAAAAAGATATGTCGAGACTGTGTCAGAAAATATGCAAAAATAGAAATGAAAGAACAGGAAGTTTTTTGATTAGGAATGGTTCAATCTGTGTTACTTAATTTGATATAGTAAAAGTAATTTAATATAATAAAAGGTAAAAATACAAAAGGTAAAAATACAAAATGACATGCCTTTTATGCAGTAATAGAAAACCCACACAGCTTATAATTTAGTACTGCTTTGCTTGTTATTTTGAACCAGGAACTTAAAAGTATAGACAGGATAATAGACCATAACAGGTGCATATTATATATAAAGTAGTGTGGGAAGACAAAAGTTTAAAAAAAAAAGCAATAAAGAGAAAAATTGCTGAGAAACTTCTTGAAACCAAAGAGGAGCCTTAAAAAATAATAATAATAAAAAAGAATAGAAGTAATTTGGAAAAGCTAAAATATGACCAAAATTGAGAGACATAGAGAGTGAATTTGACAGATGAGGTCAATTTAACCACATGTAAAAGGGGATGGAACAAAATCTGAAGTAGCAACCTTGGAAAACTTTCTCCATACTAAACTTTACAATCTACCCTTGAGACATTTTAGAGATTAACAACCTGACCTTTGGAGCCAAACGTGGGATTAGATTTTAGCACTGCTATTTGGTTGGGAAGATATTTTATTTTCTGGGAGTCTCAGTTTCTTCATTAGCAAAAACGGGAAAATAATAGAGGTTGCTAGTGATAGATGATGGGCAGATAAATAGATAAATGCGTACTGGGTGAGATGATGCATATGGAATACCTGGAATAAAGAAATACGCAATAATCGGTAGTCATCATTCTCCCATCACTGATGAAGGATAATCCCCATGTTAATTATCCTGAGTAAAACAAAAGTAAGATTTTGGTAACATCCCAAGGTATTTCTGGGCATTGGATCTCTTAAAAAAAAAAAAAAATGTGTGGCATGACTTTATCTCTAAAATCTCCAAAGACAACTTCTAGGAAATCAATTCCCGGTCTGTAAAGGGTGTAGGTTTTTGACTCTACCAGCTGCACCAACACATTTGTGATGACACCATGGTTTACACAGAAAATTTCCCTGACTCAAAGATATCACAATGTTGTATTATATTTGAATAGATGCAACCTTGGAGATTGTTTAATTTAGCCCTCAATTATTACTAATAAGCAAACCCAGGCCAGAAAAGTTAATTAACTTCTTTTAGGACCCATGGGATGTTAGATTCCTATCCAAAATTATTACCAAAGACTGTGCATTCATTAGGATAGAATAGGCTATGCTACAGTAACAAGTCAAAAGCTCAGTGTGTAACTGAACAAAAAAATTTCCCAATTTTATCCCTGTACACACAGTTGCCATGACTACTGGGGAAAGCACAAGTAACTTCTAGGCAATTTCCTATGGTGAGTTTGTACTATCATTTTGCTTTTTATAGTTTAATTATTGGTTTCTCAGCAATTTTCTTTTTCCTTACTTTCTCAGGGACATTTTCTTGTCTCCTGGTTTTAATTCTCACCTCTAAGTAGATAACCTTTAAATCCATCTCCAACTCTGACCTCTCTCCTGAGTTCCATCACGTTTTGCTTATTCATCTGTTGAAAAACTCCATGTGGACAGACATTTTTATCTGATATATAAATGTCTAAAACCAAGCTAATAATTAGAATGTGTTCAGAGAAGTGTAACTAAGATGGTGATAGAAAGCATGTCTTTGAAAAATGGTCAAAAAAATTTGGAAACTTGTCTTAGAAAAACAGAACTTTAAGGCAAAGAATATGAATTCTTTTAACACATTTGAAGGATCAGGGTAGTAATGCCAGAAGCATAGTTCCTTGTGCAGAGAGGGCATGCCTTAATAATCTAAGGAGCTTAGTACAAACCCACCATAGGAACTTGGCAAGGAGTTACCTGTGTCACTGGGGTAAAACTGGGAAATTTTATAATGCTCATTTAGGTAAAAATTCCATGAGTAAGAGAAATATGGAATCTCAATTAATTTTTATTATGTTTTTTATGAATTATTTTTATTGACATACAATGTATTATTTGCCCCAGGGATACAGGTATGTGACTCATCAGGCTCACACACTTCATAGCACTCACCATATGACATACCCTTCCCAATGTCCATAACTCAGCCACCTCTCCATAACCTCCCCTCCCCCAGCAACCCTCAGTTTGTTTTGTGAGATTAAGAGTCTCTTATAGTTTATCTCCCTCCTGATCCCATCTGGTTTCATTTTTCTCCTTCCCTACCCCCCAAACCCCGCACTCTGCCTCTCAAATTCCTCATATCAGGAATTTCAATTAATTTTGATCTGGATGTCTATAGCTTACAAAAACCTATTGTCTCATGATGAATAGAAGGTTATAGCCTCAACTGTGTGGTACTATCAAAGCTAATTATAGAAATTTCCAATCTTCCAAGTCATTTAAAATTTAAGGTCATTTTACTTGTAAAATATGAGTTTTGTATATGAGAAAGGAGAGGTTCTAGCTTCCTATCTGAATGCCTCAGAGGGACTCAATACCAGTGAGATACAGGAAGTCATACAACTATTTTTAAATAATTAGGAAGAATACCAAAGAAGCAAGTATTCATTTGAATATTTAACTATACATTCTTAAAACCTGCTTATTTTCAGGGGCATATTGATAATGTCTTTATTTGGCCTCTGTTGCCTCAGGCTGACACAGATCAGTAGATCCCACACTTCTGGATTTCAAAAGCCAGCAAAGTGTGGGAACTGACATTCCCTTTCTTTTGCTAAATAAGCATTTTATTTATTTATATATTTTAAAAGCTTTTATTTATTTATTTGACAGAAAAAGAGTGAGCACAAGTAGGCAGAGTGGCAGACAGAGGGAGAGGGAGAAGCAGGCTCTCTGCTAAGTAGGGAACCCCATGTGGGACTCAGTCCCCAGACCCTGGGATCATGACCTGAGCCAAAGGCAGACACTTAACCGACTGAGCCACCCAGGTGCCCCTAAGTAAGAATTTTTAAAAGTCTCATGCAAAACTTATTATTTTACTGTAAAAGAATACTTTCATAGCCAAATGTGGAAAACATTCATAAACACAGAATAAATGGTATTCCTTCACAAGAAAGTCAGTAAACTTAAACTCTTTTTAAAAAATAGAGCAGTTTTATTGAGATAAAATTTACATACCTATCAAATTCACCCTTACAAAGTATGTACAGTTTAGTGATTTTATTATATTTGCAGAACTATAATGCAATCACCACTGTCTAATCATAGAAAATTTTAATTACCCCCCTAATACCCTATACGTATTAGCAGTCACTCTCACATTCTCTGCTTCCCCTAGTCCCTGAAAATCTCTTTCTTTATGGATTTGCTTATTTTAGACATTTCATATAAGTGGGATCATACAACATAGGGCCTTTTGTGACTGGTTTTTTTTTTAAAGATTTCATTTATTATTTGACAGAGAGAGAGATCACAAGTAGGCAGAGAGGCAGGCAGAGAGAGAGGGGGAAGCAGGCTCTCCGCTGAGTAGAGAGCCCAATGCAGGGCTTGATCCCAGGACCCCAAGATCATGACCTGAGCCGAAGGCAGAGGCTCAACCCACTGAGCCACCCAGGTGCCCCTGTGACTGGCTTTTTTTCACTTAGCATAAGGTTTTCCAGTTTTACCAACCTTGTAGCATGCATCAGTTCTTCATCCCTTTTTATTGCCAAATAGTATAACTTTGTATGGATATATCATATGCCACATTTAAAAAATAAGATATAACACCTTTTGAAATGCAGCCAAATTGCTAAAAATATTATTTTTCTGTAATGCATGTGTGTGTAATTATTTTCTCAATACAAAAGCATCGATTTGGAGCTCTATAATCCATAGTACACATGACATTGAGCTCCAGTATCCAATTTCTTTCAGTATTTTGTTTTTAATTAAGCAGTTGTTTAAATTCAAGTTCATAGAGGTATATAGAAAAAAATGAAAGTAAACTCTTACCAATATACATGCAGTGTAGGATATAGTCAGTAAGCTAACAGTAAGGGATGCCAGAAAAAAATGCCTCCCATATCTACAGTTGCTTCTCTGGGGAAACAGACAAACACTGGGGAGCTAGGAGCCAAGCAAGGGCTACATTAAAAACCATTGCTTGGTGACCACTGCTCCATGTTTCCACTCATACAAGGTTGTGTAACTGAAGCATTGATCATCCAATATGAAGCAGTCAGGAATTTATCAAAGGAAGGATATTTTAGACTGATGAAAATTTTGCCATGGCGTGGCTCCAGTCACTGAGCCATGAATAGCAGAAATCCTCATTGACTCTTCAGAAAATAAATGAGCAGCAAAAATGCACCTGAATTGTGCTAGCAGCCAGCAGGTAAAATAGAGCTCAAAGTTAATAACCGGCAAATGGGCTATGACAACTGTATTGTAGCTGTTTGTCCTGAGCCTATACAAAAAAGCCAAGCAAGCTCTGTGTGCAGAGACTTGACCCCCGCTTTTCCCTCTGCTACCATTCTACATGACCTGTGCTTTTTTCATTTCCTTCAGTTCTTTACTCAAACATCACCTTACCAGAGAAGTTTTTCCCATTATCTTATATGAAATAATAACACCCACCACCACCACCACTGTTCCCTCTAACAAAATTTAAGACTTAGGTGTATCTCTGGATTTCTTATACCATTCAATTGTGTTAACCAGAATTCAAATACTGCCTTAATACTTTATCATTGTTATAAATCAGCATAGATAGCTTCCTCCAGTATGATATCTGTTATTTTACAAAGCCTAAGACTTTTGACAGTGGCCAAAGGTAAGGAAGGATGGGAAAAATTAGAGTGTATCAGCACAGGAAACAGAAAATAAAACTCTCTCATTTAATGGTGGTTTGTTTAATTTTTGATGCAATTCTGGGGGGGGGTTGAAGTGAGGTGGGATAATTTTTGTGCCTCCTCTGCAATCCATGACCTAATACCATGCATTCTGCATTTTTTTTAACCTATCAAACTCTGAGTACCTTGTCCATATAGATTAGATCTGCTACATGATATTTTCTCAAGTTAAGGAATGTATTCTCTGACTTTAAAACAAAGGGAACAAAGGAAGGGTGTCATGGAGCATACTTTTACATGTATGAGGATGGAGAAGGAATAAACCCTTTAATATCTCTTTCAAACTTAGTGTTTTGTGATTCACTCATTTGAGATTCCTTTTATTTATTTTATAATATAATTTAATTCTATCTAAGAACTTTATTTATTTATTATTTGACACAGAGAGAGAGAGGGAGAGTACACACAAGGGGAGCTGCAGGCAGAGAGAGAGAAGTAAGCTTCCTGCTGAACAAGGAGCCCTATGCTAGGCTTGATCCCAGAACCCTGGGATCATGACCTGAGCCCAAGGCAAGTGCTTTACCAACTGAGCCACCCAGCGGCCCCAAGATTCTTTTTAAATAGATAAAAATGATGGGCACCTGGGTGGCTCAGTTGGTTAAGCCTCTGCCTTCAGCTCAGGTCACGGTTTCGGGGTCCTGGGATCGAGCCCTGCATCGGGCTCTCTGCTTGGCAGGGAGCCTGCTTCCCCCCTCTCTCTCTGCCTATTTGTGATCTCTCTCTCTGTCAAATAAATAAAATCTTTAAAAAAAAAAGAGAAGAAAAAATAGATAAAAATGATAAGCCACTGAAGGAAGCATTATGACAGAGTAGTGACTGCTGTCACTGGTTAGTATCAAGTAAGTGCTACAATACGATGTGGAGAGGTCTGGAGAAAGAGGTCCTAAGTTTAACACAAGTTCTGGTACTAATTAACCATGAAACATCAGACATATTATTTAACCTCTTTGAACTTTAGCTTCTTCATGTGCCGTAGAGGCTAACAAATTTGCTTCTGTTCATTTCTAAAGATTGTAGTAAGGATCAAATAATACAAAGTATCTGAAAACTCTATGAAAACAGTAGAATGAAAAATAACTCTTGAGTTAAGAGAAATGGCTTATTTTGGTAAAGATGAATATTTATTGGAAATATATCATGGGCTCATTAATTTAATAGGATACTAGAGAACTTTACATGGGAAAAGGTTAAGAAATAAGAAAGCTCTGGATTGCTGCACAAAATCTTCAGCACAGTAGCAGTATGGGCCACATGCTGCTGCTCTTGTGAGGAATGGAGTCTCCAGACAACCTCATGTAATCATGTTGCCTCCCAAGTAAGTCACTGTGAGAGATGTCCTCAAAAAGAAAGTCAAGGTTCTAATGGAACTCCATCCATTAGGAATGGATGTTCAACAAGCAAAAAACAGTGTCCTCCAATGTTATACATATCATATATCTTCAACTTAATTGATTCTCTTTTCTTTTTATTCACTAATATTTGCTGTCTCTAATTTAGGAGTCTGAGAGCATGCTTTTCTCAGGCCTTTAAATAAAATTACTTGAAATCAAGGTCACTTTCTAGTTTTGTGAGAAATGTCATGAGATCAAAGGAGCCGTAGGAAAAATATTTTAGGGAGACAAATTTTGAGATATTAGTTCCTAATTCTGATTTTAGTTTATCAAAACTTGAATGATAATTGACTTTTTTCTTCTCAAAAAGAATCTTTCAAAGTGAAAGACACTACTTGCATCATTATAGTTGCTGATTAAACAATTGTCATGATTGAGAAATATGAAAAGCCTGGCTCTAGATTAAACATGGCCTATATTTATGAGTGGAAAACATGAAAACTGCTACTTGTTTAATAAAGTTGCCTCGTTTTTTAAAATTGCACATTAATAAATAATTCCTTAAGTGTCTGTCTTTCAGAAACTCAGAATTATCCATAACCTTGGCATTTTACATAAGGAGCACCGCATATATCTATGGAGGGTTCTCCTAAGACCTTGGGCTTAAATAAGGAGGAGGGAACAAAAAGACCTTTTCAACTCTGTTGCTCCCTCAGATATTCATGGTATATCACTCTCCTCTGGTGCCAAAGGTATAGAATTTATCTGAGTAGAAAACTACCTGCAGAATGAAACTCATGTGAGTGATGCATACATAATCAAAATGTGACTCTGTTTAATCTCTTGCCTGAAGCATCTTTCTCCAAATGTGTTCTTCTATTGCAATTACTTTGGCATTCAAATGCATAGTTTTTTTTTCAATAAATAAATAGTGTAGGTGGACTCCATAGGGGCTCAAGAAAAAGTGAGATGAAGTACAAATTTTGTAAAAAAAAAAAAAAAATAGTTTATATGTGGAAAATTTTAGATCATTTTTGTCTCACTCTGAGTTCTATTTTTGGTTAATGTTTTACTGTTTCAAAGGTTTATAGTATCAACATCTCTTATTCATGTGTCAGTGAAAAACTAGGACATCCAGAGTACCCCAGTCATTTTTTGAACTCTTTTATAGTCTTCCAACTGAAGTCTTACTCATCATATCATTTTTTTCATCTAATCATTTATTTCTATCTTTTACCCAGTATAAAATCTTGTTGAGATCTGATAAACCAACCCATTTGCTGATTTTTACTGCCAACTTTTTTGAAATGGTATAAAAAACAAATATTAGGTAAAACATATTCATTGATTTGTTCATTCATCCAGCAAACATTTCTTGAGTACCAGTTATGTTGAGACAACTGTTCTAGGTACCAGAGATACATTATTGAGCAAAACCTGCAAGTTCCTATTTTCACAAAATCTACATTGCTGCAAAGAGAGAATGGAAGTAATTTTTAGAAGAAAATGTTAGATAATAGGAAGTGCCATGATGAAAATAACGGAGGACAGTTATGTTGAGTTTTAGTTGACAGAGAGGAGTCAACTATACACATATGAGAAAGAACATTCCCGGGAGAAGTAATGCTCTAGGGCAGGAATGAGAGTGGCATGTTCAAGGAACAGAAAGAAGGTAGGGGTATAATGAGTTAGAGGATGAGGAGAGGGAGGTAGGTAGTAGTGCTAAATCATGCAAATTCAGGTGAGATAGGGAAGAACTTAAGATTTCATAGTAAGTAAGATCAGGGGCCACTGAAGGATTTTAAGGAAAAGGGTGATGTGAAATAACTTATGTTTATAAAATACCACTCTGGCTGCAATGTGGGAAAACACTGTGGCTAGTGGAGAGTGAAGGTGAAATGAGAGGCTACAGTAATCATTTAGGTGAGAAGTTGGTGGCTTCAGCTAGGCTGGGAGTAGTGGAGAAAAAGCAGCATTTTAAACTAAGCTTTATCAGTAAAATTAATAGGACTTGCTAATTGCATGGATTAGAGAGATTGGAGAGAAGGACTTGCCTAGAGATTTAGAAAGAGTTGCTATTGCTAAAGGAAAAGAACAGGGAGAGAAAAGGCAGCTGTGGATATAGAAGGAAACCATGTGTTGTTGTCTTGGAAGCCAGAAGAGAACAGAAAGTGTCTTAAGAAGAGGGAGTGGTAAACTAAGAGATTGGCTAAAATGACAGAGGAGAGACCAATGTATCTGTTAGTGTGGAAGTAATTAGTGACTCTGATAATAGAAGTAGGGCAAAAACCCAATGAAGTGAATTGAAAAGAAAATGGTTGAGATACACATCTTTCTTAAAAGGTTATACTGTGAGGGAGACCAGAGAAATGAGACCAGCTAGAGAGAAATTTGAGGTTAAGATAAATATTTAGGGGGCACCTGGGTGGCTCAGTGGGTTAAAGCCTCTGCCTTCAGCTCAGGTCGTGATGGGATCTAGCCCAGCATCTGGCTCTCTGCTCAGCAGGGAGTCTGCTTCCCCCACCCCCAACCCCTCTCTGCCTGCCTCTCTGCCTACTTGTGATCTGTCAAATAAATAAATAAAAAGTTTTTTAAAAAAAGGTAAATATTTTGTTTGTTTGTTTCCAAGGTCAATGACATTAAGTCACATTTGTACACTAATGAGAATAAATTAGAAAAAAATAATTCTAAGTCCTGAAAGCGAAAGAACATAGGATTTACAGAGTGCATGAAGGGGTTGCTTTGAGAGGCACAGACATGCTTCCTCCATTTTAATGAGAAAGAAAGAAGAAAATATAGGTACAGATGATAGTTTGTAGGACTTGAGGGACAGGAATGATATTGAAATTTGATTCAAATGGTAGAGGTCTCAATGTGTTAAAGAAATGCTTGAACCATTGAACTGATAGCATCAGAAGTGTCAATCCTTTGTTGAGCTGAAAGGGTGGAAGAATGGGGGTGCATATTTAGGATTGCAGAGGAATATAATTTACAAAGGGAATTGAGGGCCTTCAATGTATAAAGTAGCTA
Organism: Mustela lutreola; assembly: GCF_030435805.1. NCBI lineage: Eukaryota > Metazoa > Chordata > Mammalia > Carnivora > Mustelidae > Mustela > Mustela lutreola. The sequence continues at coordinate 57,455,398 of NC_081299.1, forward strand.
TATTTTGTATAGTTTTTTCTTGACATGGTGAATAGTTCAAAAGCAGATGTAAAAGGCAGGATAAAATTATATTAGTTTATGTGCCTGGACCACTGTGCTAGCTGTGGAAACAGAAAAGAAGAAAACAAGTGACAGCAAGTAAAGAGAAAGCAGGAAGTATAATGGATATTTATTGAGCACCTGCTTCATATGCAATAATAGTTATTTTGTCCTCAGCACAATCTTGACAAACAGGTTTTGTTTTCTACATTTTAAATGTAAGGTTGAAGAATTTACCAAAGGTTGTACAACTAAAAAATACAAATTTGGCCTATATCACTCCAAATTCTTTTCAGTTCACTAATCCGAAGGAAAACCTTTCAGAATTTGGCATTTTACTAGATTCAGGTATGAACAAGGAGAGATTAAAGATGGTAAGATTTTCATCCTGGAGACTTGGGAAAGTAATACTATTAAAAAATATATTGAAAGTGGTTACTAGGTAGAAAAACATGACAAATTGTGTTTTAGATGCATACTATGTGATATCAGCTAAGATTCTCAGAAAGATACCACAAGAGAGTGATAGATCCGAAACAGCCTGATCAGATCAAGACTAGAAATACATATTTATTATTTACCCAGAGATCTGAAACAAGCAGCTATGTTTTGCTTAGCCTGCCTATTCTTTTTTTTTTTTTTCCCTTAATGAATTAGTGGTCGATTTATAAGATACCAGATTTTATCAAAAAGTCCAGATTCTGGGCTTATCTCCTTTTTTTTTTTTTTTTGAAAGAAGGGAGTCCATATTCCTAATTGGTAACAATTAAATAGAACTGAGGATTGTTCGCTCTTTTGATGAAACAGATCTAGTTTGGCACAGATTCCACCCAAGCTGCCCCCTAACACTAAAGTTATCTAGCTCCTACAGAAAATTGGAGTTTGCAGCCTATTATAGATATTTATTAATTTTTTCATGAAAAAACATTTACTTTGTGCCTGATACTTCCCTAGTCACTAGGAAAACAGCCGTTGAACAGATGTATGCGCTCTGTAGCATGAAAGGCAGACATTGAACAAGAAATTGTATCAGGTATGCTGTTTATTATGATGGGTGGAGAAGCAGTGGGTGTTTTGGAAACATTCACTGGAGCATCTTTCCTGAGAAATGCCATTGCAATTAAGATTTTCCTTAAGTAAAGGTTCACAAGAAGAGGAGAGAGCTGTTTCCAGAGACAGTGCAAATGAGGCATATTTAAGGAACTGAAAAAAAGTTGAGTATTGCTTAAACACAGTGCAAGAGAGACAATGAGAAACAAGGCTGGAGAGTTATGAAGGCTTTCCACACTAGGCAGTTTGAACTTTATCCTGAAATATGTGGAAATTCATTTAAGGGTCTGTTTGGCAATAGCAAGATCAGAAATATAGCTTGGAAAGTTTTAGCTGCACTAAGAATAAAAGAACGGGCCCAGAGGCAGAGAGACCATTTAGGCAAAACTTAAAGAAATCTGTGAGAGGTGATGATGACCTGGCCTCCCATAGTAACACTTGCAGCCTCCTGACAGCGCACAGGAGAAGAATGAAGCACAAACAAGTCAGCTGCAAGAGAATAGGAGCAAGGGATGACAGTAGAAAAGACTGTCACCCTGAACAACTCCTCAGTCTCGTATTTATTAGAAAGTGAGTAACAACCAACAAAGAAGCCAGAGTAGATTACACATTGACCATGAGTCTTGTAGGTATGTAAGAAGAAAGGCAAAATGTGTCTGGTTACGCAGTACATGATCTATAGTGATCAAGCTCAAATGAAAGGATTGTTAGACTAACTGCTGATGCTCTCGGGGAAAGGGGAGACACTGGAAAAATGAAGCAGGCAGCACTCCATCCTGAGTAAGCCCAGTGATCCCAGCTGCAAGGACATATATCGTCCTCTCCCCCAAAGGGCTGTTGCCAGTACATGTTTTTCTTCAGGCTATATCTAAGCATGCTTGATAACTAGTATAGTTTCTCACAGGTTAGATTTTAAACAGTACATTGTTCTAAGGGACAGTTACAAATGCTGAGGTTGGAACAAAGGACATGGGTTGGAAATGCTTTTTGGAGGCAAAATTTACTGGATTTGGTCATCTGTTTCATATTTATATTTTGAGGGAAGAGGCAAAGTGAGTCATAGGTGACTCTCAGGTTTCTACTAGAGGATGTGGGAGTAAGCCAAAAGACAGAAGGTATGGAATTTGGGAAACCAGAACCAGTTCAGAGGACTAGCAAATGAGTATCTATGGAAGCCATATGCATATCACACAGAGAGCAAGCTGTCCAGACTGGAGCCCACTACACAGGGTGCAGGAGTGAGTTCCTCCAGAATCAAAATAAGATAAAATTTATCTGATGTGCTTTAGCATTTGGAACTATAATTACAGAGCATTTGACAGAGCTGTTTGAGCATCTGGAAAAAATTAAGGATAAATGCATTGAAAACCAAGCAAATAAAACATGAAGCAATTTCAGCAAAAAAAATTGCTTATGAGTAAACAACAAACAGTGTACAAATAAACATTATTAGTATCAGCATTAACTACTGATTTAATAAGAACTTTGGATGTGGGTATACTGGGAAGATGAGGAAAAAGAAAGTAATGATGGGATGGTGAGAAATGGTAATGGTTTTTCAACTGCCATAATATGAAATATACTTGACAATTGAACAACAGAGAGGTTGGGGCATTGACCCCTGCACAGTCAAAAATCCTCATATAACTTTTGACTCCCCTGAAACTTAACTACCGATAGTCTGCTGTTGACCTGAAGCCTTGCCAATAATACAATGGTTGGTCAACATATTTTATGCTATATGTGTTACATATTGAATTCTTATAACAGAATAAGAGAAAATAAAATGTTATTAAGAAAATTATAAAGAGAAAATACTTACAAGTACTGAACTGCATTGACAAACACACACAGATATGTGGACCTGTGCAGTTTAACCATGTTGCTCAAGGTTAACTGTAAATAAGCACTGTCTACAATTGATAAAGCAATAAGTAGAAATACATGTGTATTCTCTGGAAATATAGAAGAAAATAAAAGAAATAATAGCTTTAAAAAATGACAGTAACTACCTCTAGAAGGAGGCAAAGGAGAAGACAAAAAAAAAAAGATTTTTGGTTTATGAAAACAAAAATTAATTTTAAAAAAATTAGAAGAAAAAGAATTGAACTGGAAGAGAAAGCCAGGGGTTAGCCTTTTGCTGGATCTGACCATATTGTGGTCCTTTCTTTTGAAAATGATCTATAAGATGCAGTGATGAATATAAATGTCCAGTGTTCAAGTAAATTATAAAGTCTCACTTGAGAAAATTAAATGATGAAAAATTAAAAATACAAATGTAAAAAGGTAGGTCAATATCTGCTATCTATTGTTTCCATTAGTTCATACAACAGTTGTTAACTGATTATTACATGTTTTAATGTTATTCGTTTCCTGGTTCAGTCTGTGGTAGTATGTAAAGTAGTTCTAAATCAGAGAAGACATTTTACTAATGCAGCAATTTGGCTTCACTTCTGGAGCGGAATCAGCATTTAGGGAACTGATGGAAGATTTTGTCTCTAGAGCATAAATGAAGTTGCTTCTTCTCTTATTTTCTTGTTTTTTTTTATTTTTAAATATATTTATCCCAAATTTCTATGAGAGCATAAATTCTCTATAAACTGTTTTATTACAAACTAGAGAAATAATCCTCTGTTAGTTCCCTAAAGGCCAATTTTGTTCCAAAAGTGAGTTCAAATTGCTTGTATTAGTAGCACTTCAAGATCCAATTGTTGACCAGGGAATCCTGGGAAGTCAGGCCATTCTCAGCTTGCTGTGGGGACATGGGACTACTTCAATGTGTTTAGGCAGCTGAACTTCCATAGAACTAGCTTCTAGTTATATATAAAAAATGACCATGCGAACTTTTTGCATCAACATGGATGGGACTGGAGGAGATTATACTGAGCGAAATAAGTCAAGCAGAGAAAGCCAATTATAACATGGTTTCACTTACTTGTGCAACATAAGAAATAACATGAAGGGCATTAAGAGAAGGAAGAGCAAAGTAAAAGAGGGGAAATCGGAGAAGAAGACAAACCATGAGAGACTATGGACTCCAAGAAACAAATGGAGGGTTTTAGAGGGGAGAGGGGTGAGGGGATGGGCAAGCCTGGTGATGGATACTAAGGAGGGCATGTATTGCATGGAGCACTGGGTATTATATATAAACAATGAATTTTGGATCATTACATCAAAAACTAATGATGTACTCTGTATGGTGACTAATATAACATAATAAAAAAATGTATGTGCTACACTTTTCTAGAAAGACAATTAATTAGAAAGATTTTTTAAGACTGAAACATGAATATGTTATGGAATCAAGTGCAAAATTCATCTACATTGCAAAGATAACAAGTCATGTTCTCTGTGTTTTGTTGTTAGAGGTACTGTAGGGGAAGAGTTGAATAGAGCCTCCACTAGGCTTCAGAGATAATGAACTGTTCCCCAACTGCTGAGAAATAATAGGAAACAAGAGGAAAAAGGACACAGATAATGTAAATTCACACTTATTGCCTGCTAGCTGGTATTACTTAACTTTGAAGGTCAGATCCAAAATTCCACTAAAAGCCTCTAGTTTTTGAGAAGAAACATTAGAAGTAAAATATCTGGTATAGAATGTGCTAGGCCTTTAGAATCAGGCACATTTGAATTTGAATCACAGACAGGGGAAGGTTCTCCCTTCTTGTTTTCTCCCCTATTTAAAGAGCAAACATCTGCCTTTCAGGACTGTTTGGTCAGCATTTTATTTTTGTCATTTTTTAACCTTGTAATTCTTCTTCATTGTTATACATTAAAAAGCAGTGTGTGTGAAGGAAATGTAAGAAAATAGTCGTTTCATTCTCCTGCATGTGGCTGTCCAATTTTCCCAACATCATTTGTTGACAAGACTGTCTGTTTTCCATTGGACTTTCTTTCTTGCTTTGTTGAAGATTAGTTGACCATAGAGCTGAGGGTCCATTTCTGGGCTCTTTATTCTGTTCCATTGACCTATGTGTCTGTTTTTGTGCCAGTACCATACTGTCTTGATGATGACAGCTGTGTAATAGACACTGAAGTCTGGAATTGTGATGCTGCCAACATTGGTTTTATTTTTCAACATGCCTCTAACTATTCAGGGTCTTTTCTGGCTCCATGTAAATTGTAGGATTATTTGTTCCATTTCTTTGAAAAAAATTGATGATATTTTGATAGGCATTGCTTTATGTGTGTAGATTGCTTTAGATAGCATAGACATTTTCACAATATTTGTTCTTCCAATCCATGAGCATGGAACGTTTTTCCATTTCTTTGTGTTTCCCTCAATTTCTTTCATGAGTACTTTATAGTTTTCTGAGTACAGATTCTTTGCTTCTTTGGTTAGGTTTAGTCTTAGGTATCTTATGGTTTTAGAGAAAATTGTAAATGGGATCGACTCCTTAATTTCTCTTTCTTCTGTCTTGCTGTAGATATATAGAAATGCAACTGATTTCTGTGCACTGATGTTATATCCTGACACATTACTGAATCCCTGTATGAGTTCTAGCAGTTTTGGAGTGGAGTCTTATGGGTTTTCCACATAAAGTATCATATCATCTGCAAACACTGAGAGTCTAACTTCTTCTTTGCCAGTTCCGATGTCTTTTATTTCTTTTTGTTGTCTGGTTGCCCTGACTAGGGCTTCTAGTACTATGTTGAATAGCAGTGATGATAATGGACAGTCCTGCCATATTCCTGACCTTATGGGTAAAGCTCTCAGTTTTCCCCATTGAGAATATTTGCTGTAGGTTTCTCATAGATGGCTTTGATGATATTGAGGTATGTATCCTCTATCCCTACATTGTGAAGAGATTTGATCAAGAAAAGACTTTGTCAAATGCTTTTTCAGCATTTATTCAGAGTATCATATGGTTCGTGTTCTTTCTTTTATTAATGTATTGTATCACATTGCTTGATTTGCAGATGTTAAACCAACCTTGCAATCTAGAAATAAATTCGCCTTGGTCGTGGTGAATAATCCTTTTAACGTACTGTTGTATCCTATTGGCTAGTATTTTGGTAAGAATTTTTGCATCCATGTTTATCAAGGATATTGCACTATAATTCTCCTTTCTGCTGGGGTCTTTGTCTGGTATTTAGATTAAGGTACTACTTTATAAAGTGAGTTTGGAAGTTTTTCTTCCTTTTTTTTTTTTTTAAACTGTTTCAGGAGAATAGGTATTAATTCTTTAAATATTAAGTAGAATTCCCCTGGAAAGCTGTCTGGCCCTGGGCTCTTGTTTGTTAGGAGATTTTTGAAGACTGCCTCAATCTCCTTCCTGGGTATGGGTCTGTTCAGGCTTTCTGTTTCTTCCTGGTTCAGTTTTGGTAGTTTATATGTCTCCAGGAATGCATCCATTTCTTCCAGATTATAAAATTTGCTGGCATGTAATTGATCAAAATATGTTCTTAAAATTGTTTGTATTTCTTTGGTGTTGGTTATGATCTCTGTCTTTCATTCATGATTTTATTTATTTGGGTCCTTTCTCTTTTCTTTTTGATAAGTCTGGCCAGGGGTTTATCAATCTTATTAATTCTTTCAAAGAACCAGCTCCTAGTTTCATTGATTTGTTCTACAATTCTTTTGGTATCAATTTCATTGATTCCTACTCTGATATTTATTATTTCTCTTCTCCTGCTGGGTTTAGGCTTTCTTTGCTGTTGTTTCTCTAGCTCCTTTGGTGTAGGGTTAGGTTGTATAATTGAGACCTTGTTTCTTGAGAAAGTCTTGTATTGCTATATACTTTCCTCTCAGGACCACCTACCTTTTCTGTGTTCCAAAGATTTTGAACAGTTGTGTTTTCTTTTTCATTTGTTCCCATGAAATTTTAAAATTCTTCTTTAATTTCCTGGTTGACCCATTCATTCTTTAATAGGATGCTCTTTAGCCTCCATGTGTTTGAGTTCTTTCCAACTTTCCTCTTGTGGCTGAGTTCTAGTTTCAAAGCATTGTGGTCTGAAAATATGCAGGGAATCATCCCAATCTTTTGGTACCAGTTGAGACCCAATTTGTGACCCAGAATTTCTATTCTGGAGAATGTTGCATGTGCACTAGAGAAGAATGTGTATTCTGTTGTTTTGGAATGGAATGTTCTAAATATATCTGTGATGTCCATCTGGTCCAGTGTGTCATTTAAAGCCTTTATTTCCTTGTTGATCTTTTGCTTAGATGATCTGTTCATTTCAGTGAGGTGGGTGTTACTATTTATTGTATTATTGTTGATGTGTTTCTTTGATTCTGTTATTATTTGGTTTATATTATTGGCGGCTCCCATTTAGGGGCATAGATAGTTAAAATTGTTAGATATTCTTGTTAAACAGACCTTTTAAGTATGATGGTATCCTTCCTCATCTCTTATTACAGTCTTTGGCTTAAAATCTAATTTATCTGCTCTAAGGATTGCCACCTGAGCTTTCTTTTGAGGTCTGTTAGCATGGCAAATTGTTTTCCATCCCTTCACTTTAAATCTGGAGGTGTTTTTGTTTCTGAAATGAGATTCTTGTAGTTATTTGTCTCTCTTTTTCTCAGCTTCTTTATTCTCCATAATTTGGTCTTTTTTTTTTAAGGTTTTATTTATTTACTTGAGAGAGAGAGTGTGTGTGTGTGAGAGAGAGAGAGCATGAGAAGGGGGAGGGTAGGAGGGAGAAGCAGACTTCCAGGGAGTCTGATGCAAGACTCAATCCTGGGACACCAGGATCATGACTTGAGCCAAAGGCAGTTGCTTAATCAAGTGAGTCATCCAGGTGCCCCATCACTTGGTCTTCTATATCACTAATTCTCTCTTCTGCCTCATTTATCCTAACAGTAATAGCCTCCATTTTTTTAATTGTACCTCATTAGTAGCTTTTTTTAATTTCAACTTTGTTAGATTTTAGTTCTTTTATTTCTCTGGAAAGGGATTTTATTTCTCCAGAAAACAATTCTCTAATATCTTCCATGATTTTTTCAAGTTCAGCTAGCCCCTTCATAATGGTCATTCTGAACTGTAGTTCTGACATTGTACTAATGTCCATATTGATTAGATCCCTAGCCATTGGTAATGCCTCTTGTTCTTTTTTTTTTTTTTTTTTTTTGTGGTGACTTTTTCTGCTTTAACATTTTATCCAGATAAGAATAGGTGAATTAGAGAACAAAATACTAAAAGGGTAGCAATAACCCCAGAAAAACATACACTAACCAAATCAGAAGAGACCTGAAACCATGGGGAGAAGAATGGGGAAAAAGGAAAAAAAAAATAAAAAAAAATATATATATATCTTAGAAGAAGCTGCCTCCCAAAATTTTAAAGAAAGAAAAACTTACATATACACAAAAATAAGGGCATGAAGGGATGAAATATGACTGTAAAGATGAAAATTTTAAAAGACTCTGTAAAGGGAATTGATAAGAAGTTCGTTGGAAAAAGAAAAGAAAAAGAGGAAAGAATGTGATCGAGCTGAAGACTAGAACAAAGCCATGTGCTAGGTTTAGGGTGTGTTTTGATTTATTAGAAGAAATTGTATCCCAAATTTTTAAAGGAAAAATAACCTCTCTATATACAAAAAACATGGTTAAATACAGTAAAGGGATAAAATATGACTATAACAATGAAAATCTAAAAGGATTTTTAAAGAGGTATTGATAAGATAAAATAGTTTAAAATAGGAAAGTGGAAAAATTGAAAGAATAGAATCAGAAAAAAATAAAATAAAAAAATTTAAGTTTGAAAGACCAAAGGATCATGGGGGAAATGCCATGAATTATGTGTGTTGTTTTCCCTTAACTCTGGAGTTCTGCAGTTCTCATTGATTTGTAGACTTGGTCTTGGCTGGATGTTCTTGCTGGTCTTCTGGAGGAGGGGCCTGTTGCAGTGATTCTCAAATGTCTTTGCCTAAGATATTTGCACTGCCCTTGTCAGGGGCCAGGCTAAGTAATCTGCTTGTTCTTGGTTTCAGGAGCTTTTGTTCCCTGAACACTTTCTGTAAAGCTTTGGAGGACAGGAATGAAAATGGTGGCCTCCCAATCTCTTGCCCTGTAGGAGCCAAGAACTCAGAGCCCCACTCCTCAGTACACCCTCAGAGAAAAACAGTCAATCCCTCCCATCTCCCTGGTCTTTAGCTGCATTCCGAGCTCACCCAGTCTGTTACCAAGCATTTCTGTCTCTGGTGCATGGCCCCATTAGGAGTCTCCAAACCCACCTAATTTTTGCATCATGCTCCCACACTGCTCCTCCCAGAGGAGGAAGGTGAGTCTCCCCAGATCTGCTGCTTGTTGGGTCCCTGCCTGAAGAGCAGTAGCCTAACTGTGCCACAGGTCATGCTTTAAGGTAATCCTGAGCTGAGAGGCCCCTCCTCGGCTCCATCTCTGCAGCTGGCTTCCCCACTCTGATACCTGGATGCTCTGCCACACTCAGACACCCCTGGTCTTTTTGTGACCATGCAGGGCCTGAGACCACACTGTCCCCATTAAGTTTCCACCCCCCGCTTAACCTCTGAAGCAATATCCATCAGGGGAGCAGACTTCTAAAAGTTTTGATTTTGTGCTCTACTCTTCGACCACTTACCAGGAGCTGGTCCCTCCCCCAGAGGTCTATCTTTCTGAATGTTGCCTCGAATTCACTTCTCTGCACATCCTACCTTCCAGAAAGTGGTTGATTTTCTGTTCCTAGATTTGGTGCTCTTCTTCTCTTGTCTCTCCTTTTGAGGTTGTAGCTATTCAGAATGGTTTGATAGCTCTCTAGCTGACCTCCTTGAACCTGATGATATTTAGGTCTCCTATTCCTCCACCATCTTGCTCCTCCTCCATCTGTATATCTCTTTAGAATCTTTTTGCTTGATTTTCTAGTGACAACTAGCCTCACTTGATTTTTCATATTGGCGTGAGTGAATGTGTATGTGTGTGTGTGTGTGTGTGTGTGGTATTTATTGCCTAGAGAGTTACCTCTGTCGTCTTTAAATTTTAAGCAAATTAATTAAATGTTTGTTCTCTTTTTTTGAGGTGGCAATAAAGGTTAATTGTGTTAAATTTAACTCCCAGAGCTCTCAGTTGTCTCTTATCTATGTCAGTGGCCTTAAATAAGATTAGTTTCTCTTTCTTTGTTCTAAATGATTAAGAATTAACTACATAAAAGCTTGTAATATACATTCACCATATGAACTTACTCATTAGCATCAATGATGTCTCCTTCTGTCATTGCCTGGGAAGCACTGTCACCAGCCTGCCCAGTAAGTTCTAGTTTTCTGCAGCAATGGAGCAGGGCAGAGACCAACAGGGCAGGGCATGGGAGATATTAACGGAAGTCTGAACTCTATTTAGAACAGAGTCATAGGAACAAGGGAGTGAGGAGTTCTAATGAGGGGGTAATGAAATTGTTGAGGAATAGAGAAGCCAAGGAAGGCAAAACCTAGGGCTAGGCAATATAGTTTGTTTCCCCCCCCAAAATTTTTATTTACATCTACTGTATTATTAGTTTCAGAGGCAGAGTTCAGTGATTCTTCAGTTGCATTCATCACCCAGTGCTTATTACTTCAAGTGCCCTCTGCCAGCTCAGCCCTCTTTTCGATTTATATGTGCTTTCTGGATTTACTTAAATATTCATACTCAACAAGTCTAGCATTTTTATTTTTTAAGATTTTATTTATTTGAGAGAGCAAGAGCACACATGGAGGGTGGGTCGAGGGAGAGGGAGACTCAGTTTCCTGCTGAGCAGGGATCTCGATGTGGGGCTTGATCCCAGGATCTTGGTATCATGACCTGAGCCCAAGGCAGATGCTGAACTGACTAAGCCACCCAGGTACCCCTCAGTAAGTCTAGTTTTCCTCCTTGAAATCCATCTTTTAGTCTATATTCTGTTTCAGTTGGTGACTGTCTATTTGGTAGCAATGGCAGGACCCAGTCATTCCCTCCTTATTTATTTACCTGCTGAACCAGACCAACAGCCAGTCCTGTCAATTTTGCCACCTATATATTTTTTAAATCTAGTCTACCTCTTCACTTTATCAACAGAGCCTTTGTCGGTGGTCCCTCAGCATCTCTTAGCAGAGTAATGGAACAGTCTCCTATTGATGGGTCTTAAGCCAGCTTTTTTTTTTTTTTTTTGGTCCAATTTATTCTTCACACAGTCAACAGTAATATATCCAAATGTTACTATGACTGGGACGCAACGTAGGTAAGACTATTCCATGTCTTCTCTTTAACTTACAGAATAAAAGCACACTGCTGAGTACATCATTCTAATGTGAGGCATTGTTTCCCCACAGCTCACCTCTCCAGTCTCTTACTTTTGCTGTCTTCTGAAGTGCCCCTCACACACAAAACTCCTTCCTGCCTCTAAGCTCATGCTGTTTCTTCTGCCTCATATGCTCCCTTCAGAGTCTAACCAGTTGTCAGGTCCTCCCACAACCCTCATCCTTCACTCATGCGCAGCTATTTCACTCTCCACTTTGCCTCCATGTTACCCCGTGTACATTTCTAAGTGACACTTACCAAACCTAAGGCCATTATTCATCCAATACCTATTTACTGAATACCTACTGGATTCTAAGGAAATGGGGTTGAAGAAGAAAGACTCTAGGACATGGGACAATGTCTATTTAATCTTTGTTTCAATAGGAAACACATTGTGTTCAAAGTTCAGGTCTCACTAAATTTTTGTTGCATAAATATTTATAATATGATTTTGTAAAAGTGGATTGTAGAACCATTACACAGATTATTTAAAACCACAGTAGACAATCTACTGTGTAGATTAGTCAACTAATCATATTTTGCTAGGGATTGTGTGTATCAGCAAATTCTGCTTGGCAGAAGTGCATTATTAACATAGTCCAACTGAGCTTTTTAAATGTTAAATTGAGTCTTAGAGAAAATTTATGGGACTTGCTAAATATCATGTGGCCAGTTAGGGTGAAGTCAGAATTCAAATCTAGGTTTGTTTGATTCCAAAGCTTATTAACTTTTCCACTATCAGTACAAATGGAAAAGAGACTCTAGCTATACCATCTTCTGTCTGGTTTTCTGACCTGGGCAGGGTTAGCCAGCCCAGGTTGGATCAGTAACCTACAACTGATCAAAGCATAGATAGACAAGAACATTGTGTATATATATGAATGTCTAAATGAATACCATTTAACCCAATTGCTTGCATACCATACTGATCATTCTCTCTATAGACAAATCCAATACTTTTATAAATGTCAATTAGCCAGCCTTTTTTTTTTTTTTTTTTTTTTTACTAACTAGTAGTTACTAAAAAAGTAACAAAAGAAAACCTCCAAGGTGCATCTGTGGGCACATGTGCACAAACAAACATACACACACACGTACACACAGATATCAATTGTCATAAGTATTATAAAGATATCAGGAATTTGCCCCAAATGTCTAGCAGCAATTAAGATGAGTCAAAGGTAAAAACATTTGAAGAGTTACTTTTAAATTCAACTTTCACTTTTTTCCTGTTTCTTTTATGATGTTATTAGCTTGCTACCATCAAGTGAAGTAATTAGGGGCTTGTAAGTTAGAAACCATTTTCATCTAAAAACTTTTAAATGCATATTTTTCTCAAGTAGAATGGGTCTGGCAAGGTTGCTATGCCTTGTATATTCAAACTGACAGCTGTTATTCCAATAAAACATATCTATATTTCCTTCCGTCTAAGGCAATGACAAATGCTAAAATAAACTTGCTTTTCTAAAGGGAGAAATGATTCAACAACACCCTTGTACAAATTGTTGCTGAAAAGATCCATATTTTAAAAACAACAGCAGTGATATTTACTGTTTTCTGGGATAAAATGTTTAGGTATTTATTGCTGTTGCCATCTTTATGTGAGGAAGAAAAGAGCTCTTCTCTGATGCACATTCAATACTGCCAAATGCCCTAGAAGGGATTTTAAGTGTTCCCTTTAGCTATAGCTGCAGTCTTATCTGATGCTATAAGCACCGCCTAGCCCCACACCATCCACACCATATCTGAAAGATTTCCCCTCCTGATGCGTCTCCCTCCTCACCCCTCCTGACACTGCCTTAACTAAGACTCTCATTATTTTTCACCTGTTTTCTGATCACCCACCTGCCTGCTTCTGGTCACAGGTGCCAGTTGTCTCTCAAAAATAACAATCTGAGTCAGTCACTTCCCCTGCGCATGAACATTTATGGAGTGGATGTAAGTGTGTGGGAACAGTGTAGACTAGTTTGAAAGGCATGCGAATCCACACATCCAAATTCTCTAGGATAAACGCAAGGTCTAGAAATGTTTCTTTTGGAGTAAAATGCAGTTCGCAAAGCCCCCTCTTCATTTTAGTATTTATTACATTGCACTTTTTTTCTGAATTTATAACCACTAGCTGACTGTATACTTGAGGAAGCAGATACTTTTGTTATTTATCTCTGGGTCCTGGCACTGTGTCTGTCTACTGAGTAGATGTTCAAGAGATGCTCTCTGACTGCCAGCAGGCAGGAAGGAAGAGAAATGAGGAGAGAAAGGAAGAAGTAGGAGAGAAAGGGGAGGAGGAACGGAAAAGAGGAGAGAAGAGAGAGAGGAAGAAAAAAAAAGAAGCAAATGAATGGCATAATTAGAAGCTTACCATTTCACCAATTACCTATATAAAACCATTTTTTACTCTATTATTTTTAAGTTGGATCTTTTCTAAAGATAATTAACATTTGTATTAACCTGAAGAATTTTAAAACGTTTATTATCATGTGCATAAAATAATTATTTTTTGAAAGAGCTTTCAAAAGAACTTGGAAACATTACATAGCCTGAACACTCTTAAAGGGATTCAAAGAAAGAACTAAGAAATCAGCGATTCAGCAACGCCAGCTCATTAGACAGTCCTTTTCCCTGTTGGAATCCACTTGTGCCAACATATGGCATCAATAACCCTCTCCTTGAATATTTATGATCTTATATGAAACTTTTCAGGAAAAGTGTTTTTTTTTTTTTTTTTAACTCACAAGCAACTAATATTTTTTATTTGTGGTAGAAAAATAAACATCTTATATCTTATTTTTCCTAAGGAACTATGTTTGCAGATATAGTCATTTACATTCACTATGTTTTGATTGTGTCCTTAATTTTTCAAGCCTGAGTACAAACGTGGTAATAAAATGCTAATCCAAATTATAGTAGTTTGCATTTATATAGCATTCCAGGGATAGCAAAATGCTATAACATATACTCACATTTACTTTAATTTAGGTCCTTGCTGTCAAAGATAGTCCTTGAATCTGAGTTTTCTTCCCTAAATCCTCCTAGGACCATTTTGATCGGCTCAAGGTTCCCACTGTCTCATTCACTCTCCCCTACTATGCAGCTGCCAAACAGGTTGTCAGTTGTCACTGTTATCTTTTCAAAACACATATCTGATGGTGAGGAGGGAGCAGAGCACTGCAGTAGAAATGGTTTTATACCAGACAGAACTGAATCTGAGTGCTGGCTTACGACACTTCCTAGGTTTATGGTATTATAAAATTTAGCCTCCTGAGTTTTCTCATGTGAAAAGTAGGAATAATACCTTTCATGCAACACTGTTGTAAGAAGTAGAGATGATATATTTTAAAATATAGCTTAAAATCTAAAATCTAGGGGCGCCTCGGTAGCTCAGTTGGTTGAGCGACTGCCTTCTGCTCAGGTGTGATCCTGGAGTCCTGGGATCGAGTCCTGAATCGGGCTCCCTGCTCAGCAGGGAGTCTGTTTCTCCCTCTGACCCTCTCCCCTCTCATGCTCTCTCTCTCTCACTCTCTCTCTCTCAAGTACATGGATAAAATCTTTTAAAAATAAATAAATAAAATTTAAAATCTAAAAATCTAATTTAAAATCTGGATGACATATTGTAAAATATATTTTTTAAAATCTAAAAGTAAAGATGATGTATTTTAAAATCTATATAACAGGCACAGGAAATGGTGCTTGAACTATCTTGTTAAATTCCCCTGCATTAGAATATTCATGAAAGAACAAGGGATTTACAGAGGGAGACAAGGTGACAATGTGTCAGGCACTGCATGATACCCTATAGATGCTATTAGAACTAGAGAAGCTTACAGTCTAACAGTCCCAAAACACTGACATCCAGGCTTTGATAGGAATAAGTAACAGAATGTTATGAAAGTACACAAGGGGAGCAAGTCAACTGGTCTTAAGCTGTGACCCGAAAGATGGGAGAGCCTCATCTTAGAAATGGGGTAGAGGGGAAGCAGGATGGGGTAGGATGAAGAAAAGCTTCAGCTGAAGACCTGGCTATGCAAAAGCAAGGCAGAGTATGGTGGGTGCAGAAACTGGAGTTGCTGAGTGTGGCAGGAGATGTGATGCAGGCCAGTAGAGAGGAGGGCGTGAGGAAGAGACAAGGAACCAGAGAATGACCAGAGGAGAAACTGGAGAGGTGAAGGGCATTGAAAGCCACAATACAGTTTGGGCTTTGTCCTGAAGAGAGCAGAAAGACGATGAAAACAAAAAGCTGATGGACCCGATTGCATCTGCTTTTTTGGAAATAACATGTTACGTTATTACAAGGTCCTTAACCTGCTCCACAAATCCAAGCATGGGCTTCTAGTGATTTGCAAGTTGTCGAAATTGAATGCAAATGTGTGTGTGTGTGTGTGTGTGTGTGTGTGTGTGTGTTTCTGGAGACAGCAACTGTAAAGTTGACTCAAAGGATTAAAGATTACAACTAGAGCACTTCCTGTAGGATAAAGCCTTGACTCAGACCCTTTAACATTCTGGCTGAAACCTTTATGTGGAAATCAGATATACAAACAGAACTTGTCTTGTAAATCAGTGGAGAAATAATGGACTATTTTTAAAATAATGCTAGAATAACTGGTCATCTATAAAAGGAAAAGAATGGATCCTTACTTCACATCATTCTCAAAAATAAATTCCAAATGAGTCAAGTCAAAGCATTAAAACTTTTGGGAGAAAAAAAGTAGGAGGCCATCTGTACATATTAAAACTGAGAGATAAATTTGACTACTATAAATGCCTTTTTATCAAGAGATACCATAAAAAGAATAGAAAGATGAGCCATATATTGAGAGAACTGGCAAAGAATCAGTATCCAGAATATGTGATGAGCTCTTTTAAATGAATAAAACAAGGAAATATGTTCAATTTTATTAATTATTAGGTAAAATATGTTACCATGGTACATACCACAGATTGGGGAAAAATTAAATAGTCTGACAGTACCAAAGTTTAGAAATTTGTATGAAGAAATAAAAATTCTTATCTTTGTTAGTGGGAATTTAAATTGTTAGAGGTACATTGGGGAAAAAAATCTCTTACTTAGTAAATTTGAGCATATGCCTACCTCCTTAGAGGAACTTCTGTACATGTGCACTAGCTGACATATATAAGAATGTTCTTATATTGCTTATATTAGAAAAAAAGTGGAAAAAGCCCAAAAGTCTATCAAGAGTAGAATATATAAGACAGTTGTGTTTTATGAAGCACAAAGTGGTAAAAATGAATAAATAGATGATATACTTCAACATGGAATAATGTTGATAACACAATATTGTATGAGAAAACAAGTTGCAGAACAAAGCATACAGTATTATTCCATTCATATAAACAGACAAATCTTAACAATATATATATTTAGGATTGGTAGGCACTGTGGCAAAAATATAAATAAAAGTGAGGGAATGAGCAAAATAAAATTCAAGAAATTGGTTGCTTCAAGATGGGTCAGGTAGGAACCAAAAGACATGACTGGGAGGGGCATAAAGTAGCTTTGTTTAGCTAGATTGAGGGATATGGGTCTTTGTTTTATCATCATAATTTTAAAAGGACATACATATTATATATACAGTTTACATTCACATTCCACAATAAAAAAAATTTAAAAAGACAAAACAATCATAAGATGCATATAATGACCCACAAAATACAGGCTTCCTTAGCTTAAGGGTTCCTGGTATGGTTGTTTCAGAATCTCTGTCCTTCCTTCATAGACAAATGTGTTGTGAAGAACTCTTTCCTTTATCTGTTTCCTTTCTACATTCTGTTACCATTTTTCTCTCATCTTAAACTGCATGTTTAACTCATTCATTTCGGCCTTCTATTTTTTTCTTAATATAAGCCCTTGAGGCGACAAATCACTCCCAATTTCTCTAGCTATATCCTGCCATTTTTAATGTGCAATAATTTACTTACTGTTATTTTATAATTTCCAGTATGATTTCTCCTCCGACCCATGACTTATCAAATTTAAATTTTTACAAAGCTTTTAAAGTTATCTTTGGGTGAATAATTTATAACTTGCATTATGATCCAAGAATTTGATCTTTTTGTTACAAATTCTTTGACATTTGTTGAGACTTTCTTTATGTCTAGTATGTGGTTAATTGCAAATTTTTCATATGTACTTTTAAAAAAAATGTACTATGTATGCTTGAGTTCAGTATTCTGTGTCCAGCAGGAAATCTACTTGCCATAAATTCTTCTATAGCTTTTCTTTCTGTCTGTTTTTAATCAATTTATGAGATAAATTTGTTGAAATACCTTGTTATGATGTTACCTCCATGTAGATAAATGAAATTTTTCTTTAAATGTTCTAAAAATAATGATAGTAGGTGCACACAAGTTCAGATTTATATATTCCTGGTGAGCTAGTGTTTTTTAACATATGGCTGTCTTAATGTAGCTTTTTCCTGATACATATGCATTTGTTGTTCAGATTTTTTAGTTCTACCAAGCTTTATTAAGCTATTACTAACATTCACAAATTGTGTGATGACTAAATGTATGCATATATGGCAAAATAGTTATCACAATAAAGTAATTAAGTATCAGTAAGGTACCACATCTCCATCCCTTCACATAATTAGGAGTTGTGAGTATGTGAGTGTATGTACATGTGCATGGTAATAACATTTAAGACCTACCTTCTTTAAAACTCTCAAGTATATGATATAGTTTTCATAATTATAGTCACCATGCTGTGCATTAGATCTCCAGATCTTATTTATCTTATAGTTGAGAATTTGTACCCTTTAGCCAACATCTTCCCATTTCTTCCATCCCACAGTCCATGACAACCACCATTCTACTCTCTCTTTCTCTGAGTTCAACTGCTTTAGATGTCACATATAATTGAGATCATCCAATATTTGTCTTTCTGTCTCTGACTTATTTCACCTAGTATAATGCCCTCAAGTGAAACCATATTGTAATAAAAAGCAAGATTTCCTTTTTTTTATGACTGAATAACATTCCATTTTATCTAAATGTTTATATACACCATACACCATTCATTCATATGTTGATGGACACTTGGGTTGTTTCCTATGCCTTGGCTATTGTGAATAATGCTACAATGAACATGCACCTCTTTGAAACAGGTGTTTTCATTTCCTTTGTATATATATCCAGAAGTGGGATTGCTGAATCCTATGGTAGTTCTATTTTTAATTTCTTAAGAAATCTACATGCTGTTTTTCATAGTGACTGCACCAGTTTACAATTCCACCAAAAGTGCCAGGGTTCCCTTTTATCCACAGCCTTGCCAACACTTGTTTTTGTCTTTCTGGTAATAACCATTCTGACAGGTGTGAGGTGATGTGTCGCTTGGTTTTATTTTGCATTTTCTGATGATTAGTGATGTCAAGCATATTTTCATGTACCTGTTAGACCATTTGTATGTCCTCTTTGGAAAAGTGTCTGTTCAAGTCCTTTGTCCATTTTTTAATCAGGTTGCTTCTTGTTTTGCTTTGTTTTTTGTTTTTGTTTTTGTTTACTATTGAAATTGACAAATGGTATGCAAATATTTTTCTCATTCCATAGATTAACTTTGTATTTGGCAGATCATTTCTTTTTCTGTGCACAAACTTTTTGGTGTGATGTAGTCTCACTTGTTTATTTTTGTTTTTATTGGTTGTGCTTTTGATGTCATGTCACAAAACTCTTTGCCAAAAACAATGTCAAGAGCTTTTTAACCTACGTTTAGTTTTTTCTTACTAGTCCTACAGTTTTGTATATTACATTTAAGTATCTAATCCACCTTGAATTAAGTTTTATAAATGGTATAAGATAGGGGTCTAATTTCATTCTTCTATATGTGGATATCCAGTTTTCCCATCATTATTTATTGAAAAGACTATCTTTTTTGCTTTTTTTTTTTCTTGGCTCCATTGTCAAATATCCATTGAATGTATATGAGTGGGTTTGTTTCTAGGTTTTCACTTCTGTTCCATTGATCTGAATGTCTGTTTTATACGACTACCAAACAGTTTTGACCTACATTGATTTTTAATACTATAATTAGAAATCCTTTCATTATTTTATATAGCTAATGTTTGTTTGGTTTTAAACCACGTGTCCTGTTTAATTAAAAAAAATTTTAATGCTATTACTCCTGCAGCTCAAATGTATCTGCTAGAGTCCTTTGCCTTCTTCCTAAAAGATATTTTTGAGGGGCACCTGGGTGGCTCAGTCAGTTGAGCATCCCACTTTTGGTTTTGGCTGAGGTCATGATCTCAGGGTCTTGAGATTGAGCCCAAGTCAGGCTATATGCTCAATGGTGAGTTTGCTTGAGATTTTCTCTCTTTCTCTCTCCCTCTGCCCCCTGCCCCTGCCCACTCTCTCTCTCAAGTAAATAAATAAATCTTAAAATTTATATATCTTTTGGTGGTTGTTTTAATGAGAGTATCTTGGTAGTAAACTTAGTTTGTCTTTATCTAAAAATGCTATCATTTTGCCCTTTTCCTAAAAAATTGCTACAAATATTACATTATTTACTCTTAGTACTTTATCAATAACATCTAATGAGTCATTGCTTTAATTGTTAAATCTTCTGTCTTTCTCATTCTCAATCTCTAGAAGGTAATCTCTCCTTTGGTAATTTTTAAGATCTATTGACTTTGATACTCTGTAAATTCATATAAGTCTAAATGTAGGTTACCTTTCATTTAATTTATTTAGATTTTTTTGAGCTTCATCAATCAAGATGAGGGTCTCTGAACAAATTTGGAATTCCTCAGGCACCTCATTCTCTTTTTCTCTAATAAGTTTTACTTAAATTTTAAAAGCTCTTCTTATTGTGTTCTTCATGTCATGTAATCAGTCTTTTCTATTTTCTATCCCCTTGTTTTTTAATTAAGTTAATTTCTTCTTAACACTAGTTCACTATTGCCTTCTCTAGCAATATTTATTCTGATCTGTGACCTCTCTGTGATAATCTTCTCTTTTATCATCATGCTTTCAAATCACACTTTTATTTCTTTAAACATATTAAATACATATAAATTGTAGTTTACATTTTATAATTCTAACATCTACATTATTAGAGGCAGGATTATTTGTTTTTCAGCATCATCTCATTCAGTTGATTATTTAATTATATATTTAGTGATTTTTTTTTAAAAAATGATCCCATATTTCTTAGAATTTTGTCTGTGGGAATTCATTGAGGTCTTAATTTAAAGCATTCCTTCAGAGAGGATCTGTATTTACTTTTACCAGGCATTTAGGGCAACAGTAATCCAGGACCACCTGTAACTCTGAACTGGGTTTTAGGGAGCCTTATAGATATTGTGAATTCCAGACTCTTAACTCAGGGGAAGAAGATGGGCTGTGGTTGGTAAACCCTAGGAGGTTAATTTTCATCTTTCTTTCTGTTTTTGTTTTTATTTCTTCCTTTTCTTTTTGTGTACACTTTTCCTTTCCTTCCCTTTCCCCCCTCCCTTCATTCCTTTCTTCCTGGCCTTCCTTCTTTACTTTACTTTCCTTATTTGTTTCTTCTTTATCTTTCCTATATTTTTTCTTTCCCTCCTCTTTCTCTCTCCCTGTCTTCTCTTTCCTTTTTTTCTTTCTTCCTTCCTTCCTTTCTTTTTACCTTTCTTCCTTCCTTCCTTCCTTCCTTTCTTTCTTTCTCTCCCCTTCCCTCTTTTTTTCCTTTTCTTTATTTCTCCTCACTTCACACAGAGTCAAAACTGAGAAAGGCATGCATTCCCCAATGACCTTCTTTGAAGGACTGTTTTTTCTACTTCACTCACAGAGGATGTCACCCTTAGGCAATCCCAAGTCTAACTGTACTGGTCTATAAGCCAATCTCCCACTCTGTTCAGACCCCAAGGAATTTTCCATCCCTCTGTTTGCAAAAGTATTTAAGACTTCAGGCACCACAGACCAACAGGTATCACGAGAGCAAAAGTTAAATGTAGACCTAGTTAACTCTATGTATTATTTTCTTTTCTTGGTATTCTGGGATTTGAGGATTTTTGTACTTTACAGACAAAGCTTAGTTATGCATTCAAGGAGTGTGTGTGTGTGTGTGTAGCTTTGCTGCTCTAAAATGTTTTTCTTTCAATATTTAGTCCACCATACTGCTAAAAACCAGAATTTGACAGGATCATTTCATGTTTCTTTTTTAAAGATTTATTTATTTTAAAGAGAGAGAGAGCGTATGGGTGGGAAGGGGCAGGAGAAGGGGAAGAGAGAAAATCTCAAGCATACTTCCTGCTGAGAGCAGAGCCCCATGCAGGGCTCAATCCCACAACCCTGAGATCATGGCATGAGCTCAAAACAAGAGTCAGATGCTTAATGAACTGAGCCACCCAGGTGCCCCTCATTTGATGTCTTTAATTTCAACGTGGAATATGGACCATAGCATACAATAGGTACTCATTAAATAGGTTTTAAATGCATGTAAATGTAGACTTAGAGTATTCACTCCAAAATCCAAGTCTCCTCATGCTTTAAAACAAATCATCTGAAACTAGATTAAGTTACACATTTTTTGAGTTAGGAGTATCTTCATATGCTACAGAAAGCTACAAAGTTATCCCCCTTTGCCTGCTCTTGGGTGATTCATTTTTTAATCCCCCCTTCTAGGTATACTTTCATGAATCCACCCCACTGCTATCCTCCACATCATTTGGTTCAGATATCTTAATTTTGTGTTTACATAACACCTGTTATTTATCTTCATGGCATCTTTTTTCACATTGCAATTAATTGAGTGTATAAATATTAAACTGTAAGCAATCTGAACTCAGTGGCTGTGTCTTACTCACTTTTTGTCCCTTGCACTTAGCATAGTATCTCATTTGCAACAAATATCAACTCATGGTTCCATGAATAAATGAATAATATACCTCTTGGAATATACATTTTGGGGTCTAAATATGTTTTATTTTCCTCACTCAGGCCTTTATCTTCTGTGGCAGCTCCTTAGAAAATATCTAACCATTGCTTTCTGGAGTCGGCAATTTAAATTGCATACTCTTCTAAAACCAATTTCTGTCAGAGTTAAATCATTTCCTTTCACCCATGAAAGAGAATACCTCAGTACAAAATATTTTAAGACTCAAAATAGTTTTGATGTTTTTGAAATGTGAAATATCATTAGCAAATGAAAGACAGGATAACCATTACCATTAACAGTCTTACTCTAATTAGCTATTAATTATATTTGCTGTTTTGTACTATATGAAAGAATCACAGCTAGTTCATAATCTTTCTTTATTTCATTTTCATTCAAAGCTTGAATCTTGAAAGAATCATTAAAATGCTTTCTTAATTTCTTTGCCAATTTTTAGACATCATGACTCATATTCAAAGTTCACTGCTTTGTTTAGGAAATTTAAATTCCACTGAGATTGTTTACCTATATGAAACTTCCAGTTCAGTGAAGTACCACTCTCAGCTGGAATCTATCACTGTCCTCATTTTCCCTTGACTTATCTAAGTATACTTCCAAAGATACCTATGCAGCATACACTATGTTCAAGATATGGTGCTAGCCACTTTGGCACGTGCAGAGGTGAAACAAGTTAATGCCAAAATGAATTAGACTTGACTCCCAGCTTCAAAGACCTCATCATCTAGAAAAATAAGATATAGGGGCTCTTGAGTGCCTGACTTCAGCTCAAGTCATGGCCCCAGGGGTCCTGGGACCAAGACCTGCATTGGGCTCTGTGCTCATCAAGGAGCCTGATCCTCCCTCTGCCTCTGCCTGCCGTTCTCCCTGCTTGTGTTCTCTTTCTGTCTTTATCTCTGCCAAATAAATAAATAAAATATTTTTTAAAAAGAAAAATAAGAAATAGATTACTGCATAGGTGTGCCTCTGTATTTGTGTATATAAATATTCAGAATAGCCAACAGTTATTAGTTCTCATTATGTGCCAAACTTTTACAAGTAATTCATTTCATTAATTCCAAGGTTACTGATTATAAGACAGGTCATTATTGTACCACTAAGGAAGATACACTCCTTAAAAGTTTGCATTCCTTAAAGGATACACTCCTTAAAAGCCATCTTTGATGGCTTTTTTTTTTTTTTGAATATTTTATTTGTTTATTTAGGGAGAGGGTACAAGGAAGGAGAGAGGAAGAGGAGAGAGAGAATCTCAAGAGAACTCTGTGGTGAGAACAGAGCAGGACTTGGGGCTTGATCTCACAATCCTGAGTTCATGACCTGAGATGAAACCAAAAGTTGAACACTTAACCAACTGAGCCACCCAGGAACCCCCCAAATTATAACTTGCTCTTGATTATATGTGTCATTCCAAATATCAAAGATGTTAATATGTGAAAAAAATGCAGTACTTAAAACTGATGAGATATTTGAATGTGAATATTTGAATATGAATAAATAACCCATTGAATCATCCCAGTACCCTTCAAGTTAGAGAATGTTATTTTTCCCGTTTTTACAAGTGAGGAAATTCACAAGTCCAGAGACGTTAGGTAACTTGCCCAAGATCACACAGCTAATATAATAACTAGATGCATGGGAATTGAACCCACATCAAGCTGATTCCTAATGCCATGCTCTTAGCCTCTATACCACAGGAGTCTTAGATTGTCCATGTAATAGGGTGTTCAGAAGTTTCCATACCTTTTGTTGCTGAATAACTTAATTTAAAATTGGAGAAGAATTGGAGTGCCTGGATGGTTCAGTCAGTTAAGTGTCTGCCTTTGGTTAAGGTCATGATCCCAGGATACTGGGATCAAGGCCGTATCATGGTCCCCGCTCAGCGGGGAGTCTATTTGTCTCTCCCTATGCCCCTCCCCTCAACTTATGCTCACATTCTTACTCTCCCAAATAAATAAGTAAAATCCTTTAAAAAAATAAAATAAAATAAAATTGGAGGAGAATATAGAAATCTCTATTAGTTCTTTTTCCTTAATTTCATTTTTTCCAAGTTTTTATTTAAGTTCCAGCTAGTTAACATACAGTGTAAATTAGTTTCAGATATAGAAATCAGTGATTCATCACTTACATACAACACCCAGTGCTCATCACAAGTGCCTTCTTTAATCCCCATCACCCATTTAACCCATCCTCCCACCTACCTCCCTTCCAGTAACCATAAGTTTGTTCTCTATAATTAAGAGTGTGTTTCTTGGTTTCCCTTTCTCTCTTCCCCCTCCCCCATGCTATGTTCATTTATTTTGTTTCTTAAATTCCACAAATCGTATGGTATTTGTCTCTCTCTGACTGACTTACTTTGCTTAGCATAATAGTCTCCAGCTCCATCCACATCATTTACAAATGGCGAGATTTCAATTCATTCTTTTTGATGGCTGGTAATATTATAGTGTGTGTGTGTGTGTGTGTGTAGACATTGCATCTTCTTTATCCATTCTTCAATCAAAGGACATTTTTATATTTGACTCCTTTTATAATTTGACTATTGTTGATAATGCTACTACAAACATCAGGTTGCATGTATCCCTACAAATTAATATTTTTTTATCATTTGGGTAAATGCTTAGTAATGCAATTGCTAGATCCTAGGGTGGTTATATTTTTAACTTTTTGAGGAACCTCCTACTGTTTTCCAGAGTGGCTGCACAGTTTGCATTACCAGCAATTGTGCAAGAGGTTTCCCCCTTTTGCCACATCCTTGCAAAACCTGTGTTTCTTGTGCTGTTAGCCATTCTGACTGGTGTGAGGCTATATCACATTGTAGTTTTGATTTATATTTCCCTGATGATGAGTGATGTTGGTCATCTTTTCATGTGTCTGTTAGTCATCTGAATGTTTTCTTTGGGAAAAGTATTTATCTATGCCTTCTGCCTATTTTTTTTCCTGCCCATTTTTTAACTGGATCATTTAGTTTTGGGTTGCTGAGTTTACTAAGTTTTTTTTATTATATTTTATATACAAACCCTTTATCACATAATGTCATTTGCAAATATCTTCCCCATTCTGAAGGTTGCCTTTTAGTTTTGTTGATTGCTTCCTTTGCTGTGCAGAAGCTTTTTATTTTGATAAAGTCTCAATAGTATATTATTGCTTTTGTTTCCCTTGCCTCAGGAGACATATATAATAAGAAGTTGTTATGGCCAATGTAAAAGAGGTTATTGCCTCTGTTGTCCTTTAGGATTTTAATGGTTCCCTGTCTTACATTTAGATCTTTAATCCATTTTGAATTTATTTACGTTTGTGTATGGTGTAAGAAAGTTGTCCTGTTTCATTTTTTCCCATGCTGCTGTCCAGTTTTCCCTACACCATTTGTTGAAGAAACTTTTTCCATTAAAGAAAACCCAAAGGACACCATCAAAAAATTGGTAGAACTGATACACAAATTCAGAAAATTCTCAGGATACAAAATCAATATACAAAAGTCAGTTGTGTTTCTATACATCAATCATGAAGAAGCAGAAAGAGAAATCAAGGAATTGATCCCATTCACAATTGCAACAAAAACCATAAGCTATCTACGAATAAACCTAACCCAAAAGGTAAAAGATCTCTACTCTAAAGACTGTAAAACACTGATGAAAGAAATTGAAAATGGAAGCAATCTACACATTTAAAGCAATCCCTGTCAAAATACCAAGAGTGTTTTTCACAGAATTAGAACAAACAATCCTAAAATTTGTATAGAGGCAAAAAAGACCCTAAAAAGCCAAAGTAATCTTGAAAAAGAAGAGCAAAAGTGGAAGCATCATAATTCTGGTCTTCCAGTTATATTACAAAGTTGTAGTCTTCAAGACAGTATAGTACTGGCACAAAAGCAGACACATAAATCAATGGAACAGAATAGAACACCCCAAAGGGAACCCACAACTATAGGGTCAATTATTAATCTTTGACAAAACCAGGAACTATAATTAATTCTTTTTTTTTAATTTTTGATGATTAAACTTGAATTTTAAAAAAACGATTTTGAAAATTATTTGTCTGAATTTTGTATAAAATTGCTATAGTAATCAGATCAAAGAGTTGTTAGTGTGTCTTACCAACATCAGTCATGAGTCAACTGAATTTTTAAAATCTATAAATCTATAACTAACCACACTGCATGTGGATCTAATGGTTCTCAGAGAATTATAGAGACTGAGAAAACTTTGAAATTAATGTCTACAATAAATATAGACATCTATTTTTCTATTTTTTAAAGGGAAATTTAGTAGTTAGTGAAAAACAATCCATCAAAGTCCTCTTTTCTAGGTTTTATTAAAGAAAAAAGGTAGCAACACTTCTGTATAACATGTTGAAATTCTAGCATTACGTGAAGTATTGGAAGTCATCTTTGTAAGGAGCCAAAATGGCTTACCAAAAGCAAGAAATTGTATATTTTATCTTAATAAGCAATAAGCACAATCTACTTTTTAGAAAACTAACGAGTTAAGAAATAACAACTATGTACTACGTTGTTTTTGCCTATAAATAGTGAATTACTTGAAAGAACAAGCGGTTGTTAGATGTACTGTGAGCCAATTGCACAGTCATAGATCCAGACACTTTATCTATGGGAAATCAGTAAAATAGAATTAGAAATGTCAAATAGAAAAGATCCCATTAAGATAATTTTTCCAGAAGTGAGTAAGAAATTCTGTCCCAACTGTTTATATCTTGGGCATTTAAAATAAGATTGACATAGCTAAAAAATCTAACATTTTTCCCCAAAAAGTATTCCCCCAAAATACTGGAAACACATATATCAAAATAATTAGATCACTGGACTGCTTGATTAAAAATGCAGATTTTTACTCCCATCCCAGATCCGCCTCGTCAATACTTCTTTGGGTCAAGTCCAAGAATTCGCATTTTAAATAAGCACCTCCACTTAGCAATGATTAAAACCCTGCTGGATTTGAGAACCATTGGTTCAACACTTGACTCTTCCCTATTTTAACACTTTGGACTGATGGCAGAAGAGAACCAATTGCTAGTGATTTTTTTTTTAACAATATCAAAAGTTAAGTGTTTCATTTGCTAGGGAGTCTTGAAGCAGTGAAGAGGGACACAAAAGAAATATAAGCCCACATATTCAGCTCTATTGCAGTTCTTGAATGTTATATAAATAATTGTTGAACTTGATTAAATGGAAGTGATACGTGAAGAACTGGGGTTATTGTGGTAGCTGTGGGAATAGAAAGGAAGTGACAACTCCAGAAAGTATTTGAAAGAAAAAAAATCAGTAGGACTGGGCAAATTTTACATTAATAGTAAACAGAAGGGGAAAGTAGAATACTTTGTGTTTTGAATTTGGATGGCAGAGAATAGTGAGGCATGAACATGCAGATGGTATGTGAAGCATTCTGAAAAGAATTGAGAATACGGAAATGGGAGGTGGCCATTTTATTACCACATTTATAAAGATGAATTGGATTTTGTTACTGAGTTTATGTATGAATGGATTTAACTAAATTGAGATCTAATTAATCATTATTTTCTTTTACAGCAATTGTTCAACTGTCAAGCTCTAAGAAAACTAAGTATTCCTGATAATGATCTTTCAAATCTGCCAACCACTATTGCTAGTTTAGTTAATCTTAAAGAACTCGACATCAGTAAAAATGGTAAGATTCTCATCTTATCTCTAAATACCTTGAATTTTTAATTAAAAATATGCTTCGTTTTCTCTTAGTAAATGATATAATACTTTTTATTCAATTTTATTGTAACTCAGAGTTAATTTTGTTGAAAAGTTAAATCTTAAACTATAAACCAAAGTGAAAATCTCTCTCCCTTCGACTTAAAGTCCCTGACTCATTCAGGCCTTTTTTCCTCTCTGTATTCAGATATTTGATTTAATCTTTTGTTAGGACATTTTATTACCTTTACACTATTTATTTTCCTCATAATCAGAGTAAAATTTTTTTCCATGTGTTCAATGAGACCTACCTTTTCATGCTACTTGGAACTGAACTCCCAATTCCCCTTACTCTGCTCTATTTTCCCCATAGCACTGACCATCTTCTCAGTATTGCAGAATTTACTTATTTATTATGGCTATTGCCTGTCTTCTCCTGCCTCAGGATGTAAATTCTGTTATTGAATAGGAGGAATTTTCTGTTTTGGTCATGGATATATCTATCTCAAATGTCTTGAGCAGTGGCTAGAAAATAATAAGTGTTCAGTAATATTTGTTATATCTCTGACCCAAACTTACATGTGTGGTGATGTTGTTAAATGCTGATGCTGATGTTGATATTCTTGTGGATGACATTTTCTTTTTAATGTTTGTGGGAGTCTCCTGTGTCCTCAGATATTCATAAATCTTGATTTCCTTCCAAATGAATGTGTCTCCTCATTTTATTAGAATAAGGATTAATCATAAAGGATTATGTCAAGGCACAATTAGGATATAAAACATGACCCCTTCTTAAGCAAGTTGGCTAAACTCTGTGTGTGTGTGTGTACATGTGAGTGTTACTTTTCAGGTAGTATGTTTGGTGCCAAAGGAATAGGCATGAAAACAGACCTCTGCCCTCATGAAACTTACATTCTAGTAGATGCATTAGATATTAAACAAGGAATTATGGATGATTAAATAAACAATTAGAGTGAATGCCATGTATACTAGTAAAATAAATCCATTTGGTGTAGCTAGGGAAGATTTACCCTAAGAAATGATACCTAAGCCTAAACAGAACAAACGGAAGTTGTTTTTCTTTTCTTTTTTTTTTTTTAATTTTTTTTTTTTTTATTTGACAGAGAGAGATCACAAGTAGGCAGAGAGGCAGGCAGAGAGAGAGAGAGGAGGAAGCAGGCTCCCTGCTGAGCAGAGAGCCCGATGCGGGACTTGATCCCAGGACCCTGAGATCATGACCTGAGCCGAAGGCAGCGGCTTAACCCATTGAGCCACCCAGGCGCCCGGAAGTTGTTTTTCAATGGGCATAAAATTTCATTTATGCTGGATAAGTAAGTTATAGAGATCCATTTTACAACATCGTGTCTATAGTTAACAATACAATATTGTGCAAATCTAAATTTGTTAAGAGGGCAAATTTTCATGTTCAGTGTTCTTATCACAAAAAAAAAAAAATAGTAAGGAGACAGAAGGAAATCCTAGGAGGTTTGAGACATGTCTATTATCTTATTTATGATGATGGTATCTTTGGTATTTGCATATGTCCAAAGTCATCAAGTTGTATACATTAAATACATGTAGTTCTTTATGTATCAATTATACTCCAATATTATTTTATTATTAGGGAATAGTTCAATAAAGGCTATGGCTTGAGGAATTCAATGAGGCACAGTAGCATCCAAATAAAGGAGAACATTTCATTTGAAGAAAACAATAGAGTACAAACAGGGACACACACATCTTTCTACACCAGTCTAACTTACCACATAGAGGGTTTTCTGAAAGACAATTCTAAGAGGAACATGTGTTGACTTAGAGATAATGGCAGCTAGATTTAGACCCATTGAAAGATGACATTGTCTACCTTTATTTTAAGAATAGATTTATAGGTCACATATTTGTGTGGATAGATATTTCTGTACTTATGCTGCTTACCTATTTAAATACATTCACATATCAAATTCTATTTTCAAGTTACAATTCTGAGCGATATCACGTTGCCAAAAATAACACATCCATTCGTCTTCAGACAGGTTTAGCTGAGTATTCTGAGTAAATAAACATCTGTTTCTTTTAAGAGGATTAGAAAAAAAAAATCATCCCCAAATAATAAACACAAACTCCTAATAAACATGTTATTTTATAATAGTCTCCTAGTGGGCCTCTTACACCAAGAAATTTATTGCCAGAAAATAAATTGCAAGTTACACTTCTTTGTTTCAGAAAGAAGTCCATGAGCATCCTTAGAAGTTCTTGTGAATATTTTTTAGGGAGTTTTTGCTGTGCTTATGATCTCTATATTCTGGAAATATCTATGCAAAAAGATGTGCTAGACATGGTGAAGCAATCTGCAAAGTTAGTATAGCACAAAAGGTTTTTTTGTTTTTTTGGGTTTTTTTTTAAGATTTTATTTATTTATTTGACAGAGAAAGATCACAAGTAGGCAGAGAGGCAGGCAGAGAGAGAGAGAGGAGGAAGCAGACTCCCTGCCGAGCAGAGAGCCCGATGCGGGACTCGATCCCAGGACCCTGAGATCATGACCTGAGCCGAAGGCAGTGGCTTAACCCACTGAGCCACCCAGGCGCCCAGTATAGTACAAAAGGTTTGATGAACATTATGATATATCAGCCATTGATAGAAGTTACACAAACAGCAAAAGATTTGGACACATCAGTCATTTCACAAAATTATACCTAAGAAAGCTGTCCCTGAGTTCTGTCGCAGAGACCTAGACAGTCACTTAAAGAACATAATACATCCTTTAGGAATCTGTCAAGGGAAGAAACAGTAGATTGGAAAAAATAAGTGCAGTGTTAGAATCACAGTTGACAAGGTTGGAATAGTCCTGGTGGACAAGTCAAGTTTTGTGAGAATGTAATCCGTATTGGCATTTAGGTACTGACAGTAGAATGTTTAATTTTGTGACAGTGACTCACTAAAGTACTAGTCAGTCGAGGCAAAAATTTGCTTGAAATGTGCTTGAATTTGATAAGTGACCTTTTATGATGAAACTAATTCACTTGGAGGCTGGGGTTAAGTCTGATCTTGATTGTCCATATGGCCCCAAATCTTTACTTTTCATATCCATTTCTGCCACCCGACATCTTGATTCACCATTTCCCCCCATAATTCAAAAATACTCTTTTATATTAAAATTTTTATTTAAGTGAACTATTATGTACAGAAAAGTTATCTACCCAATTTGTGTGAATGACATTCTTCTACCTCTCTAACCACAACTCTAACCAACTCATGTCCCCTTCCATTTCATTCTTAGGTGTACCGAATTGTTGCTCCCAAATGCATCAGCCTAATTACTTGTGACAAAGGAAAAATACTGTTTTCTCTTCCCCAAATATTCCTTCCTCCCCATTGCTGTCCTCCTCAGCTAGAGTCTTCGGCACCTTTAAAAGACATTTAAGATGTCATTTATTCTGAGAAACATTTCCTGACCCTTTTTATGCAGAGAGAACTAGTTGTAATCTATGAGCATGCTATTTACCTTTACCTAGGTCTTATTTTGTGTCTTTCAAGGTTTTATGATTTCTTTCAAGAGAGACGCACACATTTTGTTAGAGTTATTTCTAAGTAGTTTATTAGTTTTATGTTGTGTTCATTTTTAAGTACTTTTTAAAATTTTAGTTGATGTTATATGGAAACATTACTAACTTTTAAAAAAAATTTATTTATTTTTGTGTGTGTGTGAGAGAGAGAGCACAGCACAGGGCAGAACAGAGGCAAAGGGAGAAGCAGACCCCATGGAGAAGGGAGCCGATGCTGGGCTTGATCCCAGGACCCTGAGATCATGACCTGAGCCAAAGGCAGGTGCTTAGCCGCTGAGTCACCTAGCACCCAGAAACATTACTAACTTTAATATCTTGACCTTACATTCAATCATGGTGCTAAATACATGACCACTAGATTCTTTTGAATTTTTATGTATAAAATTATATTTTCTGCATATGACAGTTTTTTCTAACCCATCTTTATACCTTCATATCTTTTGTGTTACTTTTTCAAAAGTTATACTTCCCTAGGAAATTACCTATTCCATCATTTAGATATTCAATTGTATTGTCATGCATTGCCCATAGGCTTCTCTCACATTTTATAAATCTCTACCATATATGTGCCTATTTCTCCCTTTCTGTTTATAGTATTGTTTGCTCATGCCATTTTTTTTTTTACCATCCATCCAATCAGAAGTTTTTCTATTTTACTAATCTTTCGAATAAACCTTTTGCCTCTGAATGGGTTGGTTTATTTTCCATTGTTATTTTTACTTTTCCACTTCCTACTGCAGCAATTTTTATCATGCTACTTCTACTTTCTTGGAATTTACTCAGTTGATTTTTGTATTCTAATATATTTGGAGCTTTTTCAGTCATCACATGATTTTGATTGATCTATATTGTAGACTACATGGTCTGATGGTCTGATGATACAGATCTCTTATTGGCTTTCACATTGTGGCCAAGTATATTGTCAATTTTTAAAATACTACCTTTTGTTTATAATAAAAACTAAAACTACATATTCTCTGGTTATTGAGTATACACTAAGGATCTACTAATACTGCAGTATAGAATTACATAAGATATATGTGTACATATTCAAAAAGAGAAAGGGACAGAAAGAAGAGAGAGACAAGTAAAGAAACATTCATGCTGCATGTAGATCACCCTTCCTCTCTTAAGTCTTTCCGTTACCAAGTTAACATTGCAGCAATCCATGGATAAATGTGTCACCTTCCATGCCAATGGATCTTTTATCATTTATTCCTCAGATCTTAATTCAAAGTAAAATAAAAATCCCATTTATCAGAAATCCATGCATTTTATGATATTGTGATCTCTGAATAATAGCCTATGCCTGTTTGTAAAGCTGATACATAATCATAATAAATTGTTTTATATGATAAAGCAAGACAATGAATGATAAGGTTTAATTAGGCAGTGGTTCAATTTTAAGTCTGATTGTTGATTTGTCATTGCTTCAGAGAGACTGATACAGTAATTTAAGAACTTTAATGAAAATGAATTAACATGAAAGCCCTTCTTAATTCTGTAGCAATTAAGTGATTTTTCTCTCATCATCTAAAACTTATTTCTGTACAAGAACAGATTTGAACAGCATCATAGTGGGCAAAATCACTATTGTTAGTTAAAATGAAAGGCAATCAGAGTTGAGGGCATTATTATGTGTTTTACTGACTTGCCAATTATTCCGCCCTTTCCCCAAATGCATGCAAAACAGTGACAACAGATAATATCCTCAACATTCAGTGAGGAAAGGGAGTTTCTCTCAAATACACTAGAAAAAGAAGATATGAGTAACCAATTAAATGATAAAATCTTTAAAAATTTGAGCATAGGAGAAACAGAGACTCTAGTAGTACGTATATAAATTCCTACGGAAATCTATTTTGGGTCACCTTATGTGAGCTGGGGAGAAAATGTTACCACGCAGTTGTTATCAATTAACAGTAAATACTCTTTTTTGTGTCTGGAAAATCATGAGACCTTCTATTTAGAGTAAAGCTTAGTATTTTGCCCTATTAAATGGCTCCCTTACAACACTCTTAATGTGTTATTTATCTGAAAATCACTAGCTCTTCCCTTACTGTAAGACTACCTTTCCTTTCTATAGAGTCTACTTTTACCCAAGATTATAGTGTTGAAATAAAATGAGAATTGACTCCCTGTGTTTCCATTAGAGGATATGATGGCAACAAGTACCAGGTCTGTTTTCTTGCCACCTTCTCAGAATCATGCCAGGACTTCTCACTTGTTTTTTTATGTCTTCATCAAGAAATAAAATCAATAAGCAATGCTTACAGGTATAACTAACACTTAAATCATCAGGAAATGGCATTTACAATCTGATATTATAGCTAAATATAAATTTAAAAAAAGGAACTTCCCTCACACCCTCATTCTTCTGAGGTCTGTTCTGAGCTCTGTCACATGAACTGATAACTTTTCCGAGTTACAACAGAGCCTTTTCTGAGCTGAGTGATTAACCTGTCTTCTGTGTCTCTGTAACTCCTGGAAAATTCTAAGAGAACAAAATCAAACTGGTAATGATGCATGTGAGCCCTCTCTCTACTACTCTGTACTCCCTCCCAGCATCAGTATAAACTCCTTGAGAACAAGAACTGCTGCACCATACATTGTTTCTAGATCTTCAATAGCCACTATCAATATGCAGGCATAGTATGTGCTTAATAAAGTGCTCAATTAATAATGAAGGAAAAATTCATTGGTCAAATATGAAGCAAGATTATTAAATAGCTTATTTTGCTATTATGAATGTTGTGTTTTTCATAATGTTTGTTTCTAAAGTAGAGAGAGAAAGGAAGAGGCAATCAGGTATCACTTTTTTTTTTTGAAATTTTAATATAATTTTTTATTTTTTATAAACATATATTTTTATCCCCAGGGGTACAGGTCTGTGAATCACCAGGTTTACACACTTCACAGCACTCACCAAAACACATACCCTCCCCAATGTCCATAATCCCACCCCCTTCTCCCAAACCCCCTCCCCCCAGCAACCCTCAGTTTGTTTTGTGAGATTAAGAGTCACTTATGGTTTGTCTCCCTCCCAATCAAGAAGATGTGGTATATATACACAATGGAATACTATGCAGCCATCAAAAGAAATGAAATCTTGCCATTTGCGACAACAGGTATCACTTTTTAATTCACTTTGTCTAAGTCAGATTGATTCCTCTGTGAATCAACTCATTGTTGGTCAAGGTCACAAAGACTTCTCAAAATTTTTGCCAGACATATCCCTAAGGCAGAATCAATTGTATGACTGTCTCAGATTATTGATCACCTTACCTGCCGTTGGTTTTTCTCTTTATAATGCCAGTAAAGTAGGCAGAGTCTTGTAGGAGACCTTTAGATTCTCCTTGAATTCCTACTGAGTTCTTGATTCTCTTCACTAGAATGATTAGAGGTAAAGCAAACCATTCCAGTCTGTTTATTTTTCTTGCTTTTTCTCTCTTTCTTTTAAGGTGTAAATGACCTGTACATTTTATCCCAACTAACCTAATTGCTGAATGCTTTTGGCTTTCTCATATGCAATAGATTGGTCCCTCTGAAATCTCCCTATAACCACGACTTCCTACTCAGTAGAGTATTGCCCCATTTATCAAATATCTTTGGGGAATGTAGGTTTATACACAAACTATTTTTCCAAAATAATATCATAATTTATCCTTTTATATATCAAAGTATTTTATTTTAATCATTCTGGTTAGAAATTGTTCCAAGAATGTTTCATATTGCATTATGTTCTTTAAATTGGTATAATTAATGCAACTTAACCTTTCCAGGTTGACTTGAGGTCATCATGGGCTGTCTAACTGAAATTTTTCATTAGGTGTAGCTGCTTACCTCTACACATGATAAGAATGATAGACATGAAGAATTCTTTTATTAACTTTGTAGTTTTCCCCATCTCCCCTTCTATTATCAGACATCATTATAATTTATTCATACTTAAACTTTGCCTATTTTGAGTAGCCCCTGTTTTTTCCCTGTAATAAATATCAGTTGAGCAGTATATAAAGAACACAAATATTCTGAACTAAGCTTATAGCACATGTTGCAGATATATTAAAATCAGAAATAAGGAACTTTATTCCTGACCACTATAATTCAGTTTCAGGAAGTTGATACTATCTGAAACTTGACTGAAGGTAATTAAAGAACAATTGCAATTTACAATGCTCCATGTAAAAATGCTGCATAGTCAATCCTGAGTGTGCACTAAACTCAGAATTCCAGAAAGGTGGGGTTGTTTGTATTTGACCTAGAGAGTATGTATGGAACAAATGCAACATAGAGTGCTTTGTTACAAATCCTACACTGTCAATCTTGGTTAGCTAGGACTTATACCTCAAAGTAGTTTAAATCCTAGTTTTGACGGAGGCAATTTAATAGAGGTAAGATTTGATAGTATTTGGGATAAGGTTGGACTGGTTTCAAATCCTGGCTAGCCTCTGAGGCTCAGTTTTTCCATTAGTTAAATGGGAGTAATAAACCACTTTAAAAAACTGTTGTGAGGATGAAATAAAACAAAGTACTTATAACATTTTCTCAATAAATTCCATTTTTTTCTGCTCCTAAATCTAATCCAGTTTACTAGATATACAAATAGCCTGCCTGTTTTCTCAAAACTGAAAGAAAATTATAAAAATCAGTGTCACAATGAAAATGAATATTAGATGAAAACATCAAAATCTCATAAATGTATTTCCTCCTTTATTTTAGACAAGAAATAACATTTTGTTTTTGTCTTTTATCAGCATATGACACTTATATCACAGAATGAACCATTTGGACAGATGATATCTGTGAAATTCAGAAAATAAGCTTGTCAACCTGCACTATCCACAACTATTATCATGTGTACTGATACATACAAAAGTTATAAGTAATAAACATAAATTTTAATGTATATGAAAGAGCACTAACTCATTCAAAATTTGATATTTGTAGGAAGTCTTTTATATTATGTTTTATTAGAAAGAGATACTTTTGAATCTTAAGCCTCTGTACTAAATTCAAGTATTTCTTTCCATATTTCTAAAATATTTTAGTTCATTGTCTCAAATATTGATGTGAAAATATAATTAGATCCAATTTAATAAACACTTGCTGAGTTTTCATTGTTTTCCTTAGTCTGATTAAGGTACTGTCAGGAATATCAAGAAATTGAATGTCAGCTGATGAATCTCATTCTCCAACTCCATCCTCTTTTCAGATCACTTTCTTACACAACTCCAATCATTTAACCTATCAGAACCACCAATCAATTAATATTCTGACATATCTTTCCAACCTTGCCTTGTTTGTTTGTCTTTTTTCTTTTGCCCTCTTTACATGGCTTGAATCCTATGGCAAGTCATCACATGATACCCTTGATACCCTTTCCCTTTTCATATCCATCTGTTTGCTCAGTGAAATGACAAACCTGGCTGAATCCAACTCCCCACCTATTGCTAAAAGGATCTGGAAAAACCACTCAACCACATTGACTGATGTCACTTAAATTTGTGATCAAAAATCTGAAGTGAAGACTTAACACAATTCCCCAATGTCATGTTACATTTCCTTAGGCCATTGAGTTTCCTCTTTTGGTGATTATTTCATTTGTTCTCCTCTGCCTTCAAACTCCTACCATGCCTTCTCTCCCATCTTTGTGGCTACTGATTCTACTCCACTAAAAAAATTAAAGCTCTCAGATGATAACTCCCCCAGATACTTACCATCATAGCTACCCATCTATAAGCCTCTGCACCCACAGTCTCT
The DNA here is from genome assembly GCF_030435805.1 of Mustela lutreola. Classification (NCBI taxonomy): domain Eukaryota; kingdom Metazoa; phylum Chordata; class Mammalia; order Carnivora; family Mustelidae; genus Mustela; species Mustela lutreola. The sequence continues at coordinate 57,492,573 of NC_081299.1, forward strand.
GACTCCTGCCTGTTAGCACCGATGAAATATTCCTGTTCTTCTCTGAAGCCAGTCTCTCCACTGAATAATCACCTTCTCCTTCCTACCCATAGATACCATTTCAGCAATTCTCCTTGTTTTCTGTTACATCATTAAGATTTACTTTTCTGCTTGTTGACCCTAATTAGTATACACCCATGCTGTTATTTTTTCCATTCTAAAGAAAGCTTCTTGTCTCCTATTCCCTGAATATCCCCCTCCCCCTTGCAGCCAAAGTCTATGTGGGAATGTCTATATTCTCTATCTACAGTTTCTTTCCCCTCATCTTCTCTTAGACCATTCCAGTCTTCAAGCCCACTACTCCTCCAAAATCATTGCAGTCAGGGACACCCTGATCTTATTTTTAAATCCACAGTCAGTTTTTGGTCATCATTTCATTTGACCTATCAGCATAATTTCAAACAACTGATCACTTCTTCCTGCTTGACATATTCACTTCATTTGGCTTTTAGGAGTCAATACTCACTTATTTTTTGACCCATCTGTCTGATTGACTTTGTTCAGTCTTGTATGCTGATTCTTCCTATCCTCATTTTGGAGTCCTCCATGCCTCTTTTCTTCACTATCTTACATCATTAGTGTTCACATTTTGTCCCATGGTTTAAATACTATCTATATAATAATGACTCCCCAATATTTTGACCTGAAGTCCAGACCTATCTCCTAAACTCTAGGTTCATAAACAAATACCTACCTGACATGCCCTCTTAGAAGTCTAACAGACATCTCAAATTATACAAGTCCAAAAGTGAACTCTTTATCTTCTCTTCAATACCTATTTCACATACTGCTTTTTCCATCTAAATTAAGGGGAACCCCTTCATTCAAGTTGCTTGGACCAAAAAACTGAGTCATCCTTGATCCTCTTTTTTCTTTCATACTCCAGATCTAATCTATCAGGAAATCTATTGGTCTTACATTCAAAATACATCCAGCTCCCTTTCACTTATCATTCCTTCCACTGCTCTCAGTGGAAAGCCACCATCAACTCTTTTCATATTTTACTTACAGAAACCTCCAGTTGGCTTTCCTCCTAGAAAGGCCACCCTACTCAAGGACCAGAATGATTCTCTTAAACTATAAATCAGACCAAATTACCCTTATGTCCTTCGGTGTTTCTTTATTTCATTTAGAGTAAGAACCAAAGTCCTTGCAATAGCTTGAGAAGCCCTATATGTGTAGCTACTCTCATCTTAGCCCCAGATCCACACCCCTGTTATCTCTCTGACTTAACATTTTGCTACTTTTCTCTTCTTTGCTGTATTTTAACCATTCTGGTCTCCTTACTTATTTCTAGAATACACTAGGCATACTCAGGCCTCGTAGCATCTTCACTATCTATTCCCTGTGCCTGGAATATTCTGACTTTCCACTCTCAGACATCCAGACATCTGTATCTTATCTCTTTCACCTTGTTTAAGTCCTTGTTCAAATGCCATCTTCCTAATCAATAATGAGGCTTACCCTAATCACCCTAATTAACTTAAAAATTCCCAGGTGTTTCTGATCCTTCTTCATTCTGCTCTTAAATCTTTTCCCATAGCATTCCTTATTGCTAAGATACTATATAATTTTATATATTTACATTAATTTTCTCCATGTCTTATTGTACAAATTCTTTTGCTAGAATAAAAGCTCTGCAAATGAGGAGAATGTATCCATTTTTTTCATGCCATGTCCCCAATGTTTAGTACAGTTCCTAACAGAGTAGGTACTCAAATATTTGTCAAATACATGAATGGCCCTTTTCTCTCGAGGACATTATAATCACAATTAGTGAGTCAAATATCAGAAAACTATATATAATAAAATGGTAAAGCAGTGACTCCTCAACTTGTAAAGAAGTACCATGTCTCACTTCTTAGTGATATTTAATTTTAGACATAGTGTAATCTAAAATACTAGGTATTAAGAGGAAAGAGTGACATGGACTAAAATAATTGAATAAATTTTCATGCAAATGATAGAATTTATATGTGTTTTTTATCGATATTTATATTGAGGATTTAGGTGAGGGAGTGAATGAGGACAGGTAAAAATCATAACATTAAATAAATATATTCAGAAAATAAGTTAAAAACGGTTTATATGTTATAAAAATGTCACATTCCAGCTTGGCTTTCATTTATGATCATAAGGATCAATGTTGCTATTGTTATTGTTAGGCTCTATGTTTGATAATGACAAAATTGTTTGCTTCGCTTCGACTCTGTACTTATCTTTTGCATGGGAAAAACATTTGATTTCATTCTTTAATATCAACTTAAAACCAACTTAAAGTCTAACCCAAAAAATTTTTTTTTTTGACTATACTTTGCCATGTAATTATATAATTATATATATAGCACTGTCATTGGTTTTTCAGCCAAGGTTTGAATCTAGTTTTTTTTTAAGTTTTAATTTTTATTTTTTATAAACATATAATATATTTTTATCCCCAGGGGTACAAGTCTGTGAATCGCCAGGTTTACACACTTCACACCACCATAGTATATACCCTCCCCGATGTACATAACCCCATCCCCCCTTCTCCCAACCCCCCTCCCCCCAGCAACCCTCAGTTTGTTTTGTGAGATTAAGAGTCACTTATGGTTTGTCTCCCTCCTAATCCCATCTTGTTTCATTTATTCTTCTCCTACCCCCTTAACCTCCCATGTTGCATCACCACTTCCTCATATCAGGGAGATCATATGATAGTTGTCTTTCTCTGATTGACTTATTTTGCTAAGCATGATACCCTGTAGTTCCATCCACGTCGTCGCAAATGGCAAGATATCATTTCTTTTGATGGCTGCATAGGATTCCATTGTGTATATATACCACACCTTCTTTATCCATTCATCTGTTGAAGGATATCAAGGTTCTTTCCATAGTCTGGCTTTTGTAGACATTGCTGCTATAAACATTTGGGTGCACATGCCCCTTCAGATCACTCCGTTTGTATCTTTAGGGTAAATACCCAGTAGTGCAATTGCTGGGTCATAGGGTAGTTCTATTTTCAACATTTTGAGGAACCTCCATGCTGTTTTCCAGAGTGGTTGCACCAGCTTGCATTCCCACCAACAGTGTAGGAGGGTTCCCCTTTCTCCACATCCTCACCAGCATCTGTCATTTCCTGACTTGTTAATTTTAGCCATTCTGACTGGTGTGAGGTGATATCTCATTATGGTTTTGATTTGTATTTCCCTGATGCCGAGTGATATGGAGCACTTTTTCATGTGTCTGTGGGCCATCTGGATGTCTTCTTTGCAAAAATGTCTGTTCATGTCTTCTGCCCATTTCTTGTGAATCTAGTCTTTTAAAATCTAAAATCTAAATACACCATTTTGACTATACTTTGTCATGTAATTATATATTTATATATATAGCACAGTTCTCATTGGTTTTTCAGCCAAGATTTGAATCTAGTCTAAATATAATGAGCTTAAACCTTCAGGGAGTCGGGAAAGTGAACTCTTAATACCCTTGGAAGAGAGTTCCTCACAGGCTGTGTTAGAAAGTTTATGTGTTGTCTCAACTGAAAAACAGGGAATAGAACTTGAATTGTAATGGTCTACAAATGCTTGACCTCCTCATTTCCTAGAGTTATCACAAGTAAAAATGGTTGAAATAGGTATATTGTTAAAGTGGAGGGTATGTATCCCTCTATTTCTGGATGAATGCATTTGAAAATCAAAACAAAGTTCGTGGTAGAAAATTGTGTGTGTATGTGTGTGTGTGTGTTAGTTACAAACATAAACTTTTTTTTAAATCAAAAACATTGTGTTTCAGAGGACCAGACAGATCAGCCACAAAGACTTGTTAATAAAGGTGTGGATTCTATAACCAAATCTATCTTAATTTTAATAGGAAGTAACATAATGAAATAAAAAAGAATAAAAGATCTAGTGTTAAAAAATCGAATTAATTCCTTCCTATATCCGTTCTCATCTATAAACACCCTTTAGGTATTTATATGTTACCTAATCTTTGTTAATGTATGGTTCTTCATCCATAAAATTAAAACAATATTGCCTAATATATCTTCCTCATAAGATTATTAAGAGAATTAAATTATTTTATACTGTGGCTTATTAATACATGAATTTTATCCAGTATATATTAGGTACTTTCAAGTGCCAGACATGATATTAATTGCTTTACCTTTCTACCATCTAATACTCAGATCAACCTTGTGAATTAGACAAGAAATGAATATGTGATGCTCAAATATTATATCACATGAGATTATAGGGCTAGTTAAGTAACAGCACTGAGATACAGTCATGTTTCCAATCTGTGCATTTAATTCTTTGCTAAACTACCTCTTCATGTTTAGATTGAACTATGAGTTAAAGATATGTTCTAGAACTTTTCCTAAACCTTATGGCCCATATATTAGTACATATAGTAAAGTTCCCCTGAAAAAGTTTGAGAGCATTTATCTCAAAGATATGTTAATTAGATATTAGAATAGTCATTCAGCATACTAATTCCTATTTATTTGCTTTGTTCTCTTAGGTGGGTAAATTCTATAGATGTAGTACCTTAAGCCAGGTCATTTTGGTATTTGGTTCCTTTCTTGACTGAGACAATCTACTTCTATTTACTGCAGCCCTTGACTAGCACTGGAGTTAAGGGGGGCCATTCCCCTGCACCGTCAAAAAGTTACATGTAACTTTATACTCTCCCAAAACTTAACTACTAATGGCCTACTTTTGACTAGAAGCCTTATCAAAAACACACAGCTGATTAACACATATTTTGTGTGTTAAATATATTAATACTGTATTCTTACAACTACATAGGTGAGAGAAAAGAAATGTTAAGAAAGAAAATACATTTATGGTACTGCATGTATCTATTGATAAAAATCCATGGATAAGGGGACCTTTGCAGTTCAAATCCGTGCTGTTCAAGGGTCAACTGTATTTCTAATAATTATAGATAACATTTATGAAGCACTTTGTGCCAATTACTTAATCTGCTTTATCTCCCTGTTCTTTTCACAACTCTCTTTGAAACCATTTGTATAATCACCAATTTTCAAAGTAGGAAACTGAGACATTGAACATTTAAATGACTTGCATTAGATTACCAAGCCAGTAAGTGTGAAGTTGGGATTCCACCTTAATTCAATAGAATCTTCTTTGAAAAACTTTAAGTTGGAACTGCAAACAACTAATAAAAGTTTTTTTAAACAAGTAATTTAGTAGTATTTTCACCACAACAGGGAATTCCATTTTCAGTAGAAGATAAAGAATTACAGTTTTTTCTTAAAATCATTTTTAAATTTGCTTCTATTTCTATGTCTTGGTTTACACATAATTTAAGGAAAATTTATCCCAAGGCAAGCACCTGTAGAGATAAGGCACCAGGTTCTCCAGTATGCAATGAGCACAAATTGGTGACCAAACAGCAAAAGCTAAAGGGTAAATGAAGTCTTATTCCCCGCTTAGTTGTTGATATCCAAAGTAAATATAAATACTAAATGAAAATGTTGAGGACATCTCAAGGATTGAATTACTGACTTCTTTGCCATTTTATTAAAGTCTAGTTAATGAAGGCTTCTTTAGGTATTATGGTCTTTCTAAAAAAGAAAATTGGCTTTTCCCATTCAATTTGTAGGGAGAAAAAGCATGAGAAACATCCCCATGTAATCTTTTATATCTGTCATTTGCAGTGGGTAAGTGACCCACCTTGATTTGACCATCCTCCTGCTGCTTCACTGCACTTCAAGGTTTTATGGACATGGTTGTCTAGGTCAATGGGAGGGTTTTCTTTCTTGTGTATCTATCATTAAAACGTTCCACAGAAACCTACTGCAAAATGTTCCTTATCTTTTTGTCAAATATGAAGCAGTGAATAAGACTGGTACCTTATGGAAATTTTTTACACCCTTAATAATCATTTCAAAAATTTAGAGCACATAGTACTGCAGGCATATAAGAGTATCTTCATATTTCTGCCTTCTTTTCTTTTATAGGGCCCACTGTATTGATTCACTTATATCAATTGGAATATCCTCCACATCTTTTATTTCTCTGACCTTCACATTTATTGGGCTAGGTTTGTGGCTTGCTGATTTCTAGTTTTGTAGAAAGACCTATGTTTTTCTATCACATAGCCTACAGCACAACTTTGACAGCAGATGAGCAGTTCTCCAAGGGCGTTGAGCCAGACTGGTTATCTCAGACACTCCAGAGACGACCCAAGATGAGCTGCTCACTTCTTCACTCTTTCAGGCAGATGCAGAACAACACTCTGTGCAGCCAACAAGGAAGACTTGCATAAAATTTGTTAGAGACCTGTAGTAATTTGGGAATCTGTTGGGTTTTTTGTGATATCCTTAGATATTTTTCACACATATGTTTCAATCTTCCCATCTTATAAAATAAAAGAAAATTTATCTTCTGATTTCTTTATATCTGATATTTCCTTCCCCTAGTAGCAGCACTTACTGACCAAATACTTATTTTTATTGCTTTAAATTTGTATAGAGCCAAGATCCATCTCATGCCAAATATACAATTGTCTTCAATTTTATATCCAATTTCGTATTACTGTGATAAAATACTATTTAAATTAAAATTTATTTTAAAGTGTATATTTAAAGTGTATATATTATGTAACACTAATATATTATTACATTATTATGCTTAATTAAATGATTATCCTAAAGGTGTATTGATATTATATCTATACTGTGTTCATAGTTTTGATTAATTGTTCTTAATATTAGAATTATAGTTTAAAGAATTTTTGCTGGGACATTTTCATGTGCTTTTTTTTTTCTTTACATTTTAGGTGTACAAGAATTTCCAGAAAACATTAAATGTTGTAAGTGTTTAACAATTATTGAAGCCAGTGTCAATCCCATTTCTAAGTGAGTATGAGTGTTTATATTTTACTTGTATTTATGTTTCCATTGGATAATAATGTACACAGATAAAGGAACTTCACATAATAAATGAATTTTAAATTATTTATTTAAAATTCAATTTAATAGAATGATGAGGAAAATAATCAAAATAGTTTAATAAAAGATGATTAAAAGCACTGCTGAATAATGATGAAGGCCTAATTGGCACAGGATTGCATTACTTTGAAGTAATCTATGTCATCACCTTTGGTTCTCAGGCAACATTCCATGAAAGAGCACTGAAATGAAAGAAACTGTTATTAGTTATGATCACGGTGGAAAATTAACATCAAGGATCTAATGAAAGTTCAAGAGAGTACAAGAGTTTGAGATACTGATAAGTGCATGAAAATAGCTGATCATGTAATTCTAGCTGAAAAATGAATTATGACCAGAAAAAGAGAGTATTTGTGTTCAGGGAAGAGCAAAAAGACAGTTCTATGAGGAAAAGAGAATGGCGACTTGGATGGTAAAGATGCTATGATCAGAAATGGGGCATTTGTGGCTTGCGATCTGTTAGTAGAGAAATGGCATGGGAAGATGAGACCCAACATGTATCAATCAATGTTGGTAAATTATGGTTATGTCATAGACATAGTGTGCACTGTGCAATCAAATAGGTCAAGAAAAAACAGAGTGAATGGCAAAGTCATGAATTTGTAAGTTAAATTTACTTAACAATAGCAGTGAACATAAAACCTGGAAGGACAGTAGCAGCAATATCTGGGAGAGGCTGAAGCAAATCAGTGGTATTGGGATGCAGATAATGAGGCTCAGTAAGACTGACATTATAATTATACAAAAACTGACAGTAGGATTTGAGAAAAAACTTAGGTCATCGGTTTATATTAAATTGGGGAGACTGGGAGAAACTGAAGCCCACTGGAAAGGCATTTAATGAGTAGTGTCTTTTAGAAGAACAAAGGAAGTTTATCAAAGGGAATTTGAAGGGAAATTTTTTCTTCAACATAGTTGAGAAGAGGGAGTAATGAGGATGGTTTCTTTAAGGGTCATGAGAAGAGGCTGTAGATGAGAGTAGGAACAGATTATAAAAGGAGATAAAAGTTTAGATGGAGGTCTTTACAGTGAATTGTTTGTAAAATAACTTATGGCCTTTGGTAGAAAGTGTGGAACATCAAGAAATAAAATGTGTTTGAAAGGGAACAAATTTTCTACCTCAAAAGTAGATTATTGAAGAGAAAAAAAAATTGTGAAAAGAATTTTCCAAAACTCTTAATCTAGAATGCAGTCCTCTCAACAAATAGACATTGCTAGCTTTTCACATAAAGACCACAGCTATATGCTTGACTGAAGTCATAATCCAGGACAGATAATGAATTCTTTTTCAAAACTATAGTTTTAGTGGCTGTATCTCTGAATTCCTTCCATATTTAGGCTTTTTAAAAGATTAATATGACTTGTTTCATTAAAAAATGTCTAACATTAAAAGCATTAAGTAGTTTGGGAATTCATAAAAATTACAAAAAGTCAATTTAAGTTGTATACTAATTTTAAAGGGTTTTTAAGATATAATTCGTATATAGTAAAATTTACCTTTTACCTATATGGCTTAGTGAATTTTGACAAATGTATACAGTTGTGTACCACAACTATAATAAGATAGAGACTATTTCCATCTCCCCAATGTTCCCTCAGCTCAATCATCCATTTCTCTAATTTCTATGATTTTGGCTTTTCCAAATGTCATATAAATAATATCATCCTGTTGTGTCCAACTTCTTTCACTTAACACAGTGATTTTGAGATTTATCCACATTGGTTCAAGAAGTAGTATTACATTCCTTTTTATTTCTAGGTAATATTCCATTGTATAGAAATACCATAAGTTATTTATCTATTCATCAGTTGATAGACATTTAGGATGTTTGTGCCAGCATATTTTTTTTTAATTTATTTCTTTTCAATGTAACAGTATTCATTGTTTTTGCACCACACCCAGTGCTCCATGCAATCTGTGCCCTCTCTTAATGCCCACCACCTGGTTCCCCCAACCTCCCACCCCCCACCCCTTCAAAACCCTCAGATTGTTTTTCAGAGTCCATAGTCTCTTGTGGTTCACTTCCCCTTCCAATTTCCCTTAACTCCCTTCTCCTCTCTAACTCCCCTGTCCTCCATGCTATTTGTTATGCTCCACAAATAACTGAAACAATATGATAATTGACTCTCTCTGCTTAACTTGTTTCACTCAGCATAATCTCTTCTAGTCCCGTCCATGTTGCTACAAAAGTTGGGTATTCATCCTTCTGATGGAGGCATAATACTCCATAGTGTATACGGACCACATCTTCCTTATCCATTTGTCCGTTGAAGGGCATCTTGGTTCTTTCCACAGTTTGGCGACCGTGGCCATTGCTGCTCTAAACATTGGGGTACAGATGGCCCTTCTTTTCACTCCATCTGTATCTTTGTGGTAAATACCCAGTAGTGCAATGGCAGGGTCATAGGGAAGCTCTATTTTTAATTTCTTGAGGAATCTCCACACTGTTTTCCAAAGTGGCTGCACCAACTTACATTCCCAACAGTGTAAGAGGATTCCCCTTTCTCCATATCCTCTCCAACACATGTTGTTTCCTGTCTTGCTAATTTTGGCCATTCTAAGTGGTGTAAGGTGGTATCTCAATATGGTTTTAATTTGAATCTCCCTGATGGCTAGTGATGATAAATATTTTTTCATGTGTCTGATAGCCATTTGTATGTCTTCATTGGAGAAGTGTCTGTTCATATCTTCTGCCCATTTTTTTATACAATTGTCTGTTTTTTGTGTGTTGAGTTTGAGGAGTTCTTTATAGATCCTGGATATCAACCTTTTGTCTGTACTGTCATTTGCAAATACCTTCTCCCATTCCATGGGTTACCTCTTTGTTTTGTTGACTGTTTCCTTTGCTGTGCAGAAGCTTTTGATCTTGATGAAGTCCCAAAAGTTCATCTTCGCTTTTGTTTCCTTTGCCTTTGGAAGCATATCTTGAAAGAAGTTGCTGTGGCTGATACTGAAGAGGTTACTGCCTATGTTCTCCTCTAGGATTCTGATGGATTCCTATCTCACGTTGAGGTCTTTTATCGATTTTGAGATTATCTTTGTGTATGAGAATGGTGTAAGAGAATGGTCGAGTTTCATTCTTCTACATATAGCTGTCCAGTTTTCCCAGCACCAGTTATTGAAGAGATTGTCTTTTTTCCACTGTATATTTTTTCCTGTTTTGTCGAAGATTATTTGACATAGAGTTGAGGGTGCATATCTGGGCTCTCTGCTCTGTTCCACTGGTCTATGTGTCTGTTTTTATGCCAGTACCATGCTGTCTTGATGATCACAGCTTTGTAATAAAGCTTGAAATCAGGTAACGTGATGCCCCCAGTTTTATTTTTGTTTTTCAACATTTCTTTATCAATTCGAGGTCTCTTCTGATTCCATACAAATTTTTGGATTATTTGCTCCAACTCTTTGAAAAATACTGGTGGAATTTTGATCAGAATGGCACTAAAAGTATAGATTGCTCTAGGTAGTATAGACATTTTAACAATGTTTATTCTTCCTATCCAAGAGCATGGAATGGTCTTTCATCTTTTTGTGCCTTCTTCAATTTCTTTCATGAGTGTTCTGTAGTTCCTCGAGTACAGTTCCTTTACCTCTTTGGTTAGGTTTATTCACAGGTGTCTTATGGTTCTGGGTGCTATAGTAAATGGAATCGATTCTCTAATTTCCCTTTTTGTATTTTCATTGTTAGTGTATAAGAAAGCCACTGATTTCTGTACATTGACTTTGTATCCTGCCACGTTGCTGAATTGCTGTATAAGTTCTAGTAGTTTGGGGGTGGAGTCTTTTGGGTTTTCCATATAAAGAATCATGTCATCTGCAAAGAGAGAGAGTTTGACTTCTTCATTGCCAATTTGGATACCTTTTATTTCTCTTTGCTTTCTGATTGCTGTTGCTAGGACTTCTAACACTATGTTGAACAAGAGTGATGAGAGTGGACATCCTTGTGATGTTCCTGATCTCAAAGGGAAGGCTGCAAGCTTTTTCCATTCAGGATGATATTTGCTGTAGTTCTTTCATAGACAGATTTTATGAAGTTCAGGAATATTCCCTCTATCCCTATACTTAGAAGTGTTTTATTCAGGAACGGATGCTGGATTTTGTCAAATGCTTTTTCTGCATCAATTGCGAGGACCATGTGGTTCTTCTCTCTTCTCTTATTAATTTGTTCTATCACATTGATCAGCATATGTTTTCTATTGGGTAAAACCTTAGGAGTGGTATACTGGGTAGTACAGTGTGTATATGTCTAACCTTATAAGAAATTTCCAAACCCTATTCAAAAACAGCTGTCCCATTTTCTTTCCCATAAGAAATTTATTAGAGTTTCTGTTGTTCCTCATCTTTGTCAGAATTTGGTATTATCAGGGGACCTGGGTGGTTCAGTTGGTTCAGGGTCTACCTTCGACTCAGGTTGTGATCCTGAGATCCTGAGATTGAGCCCCAAGTCTGGCTCCGTGTTCATTGGGAAGTCTACTTCTCCTACTCCCTCTGTTGTTCCCCTTGCTTGTGTTCTCTGTCAAATGAATTAATAAAATCTTAAAAAAGAAAAAAAGAATTTGGTACTATCAGGTTTTTATTGTTGTTGTTGTTGTTTTCTATTTTTACCCACACTAACAGATATTGTACCTCATTGTGGCATTTCACTGTGGTTTTAATTTACATCTTTAATATCCAGGTAACATGTTTTCATTATCATGTATTTATTTACAATTTTTATTGCATTTTTAGTAAATGTTCAAATCTCGTTTTCATTTTTTAAAAAATTTATTTATTTTAGAGTGTACACCCAGAGGGAGGGGCAAAAGGAGAGGGAGGGTCTCAAGCAAACTCCATGCTCAACAAGGAGCCTGACACAGGGCTCATCTCATGACTCCAAGATCATGACCTGAAAGCAAACTAAGACTCAGATGCCTAACCAGCTTCACCACCCAGGTGCCCCCATCTCTTGTTCATTTTTATTATTTTACCTTATTATTTTTGAATTATAAGAGTTTTAGGAATGCCTGGGTGGCTCAGTTGGTTAAGCCTCTACCTTCAGCTCAGATCATGATCCTGGGGTCCTGGGATCAAGTGAATTGAGCCCCCAACTGGGCTCAGTGGGGGAATCTGCTTCTCCCTTCCCCTCTGTCCCTCCTCCCTGTTTGTGTTCTCTCACAAATAAATAAATAATCTTTAAAAAAATTCTTTATATATTCTAGCTAAATGTCCTTTATTTGTATGCAAATAATTACTCCTATTCTCTGACTTATCTTCTTATTTTTAAAACAGTGACTTCCAAGAGGAAGATTTTAATTTTGATGGAGAGCTATTCATAAATTATTATATTGGTTTATGCTTCTTCTTCCTGTATAAGTGATCTTTGCTAAATTCATAGTCTAAAAGATTTTTCTCTATGCTTTCCTCTGGAACTTAGGCTTTACACCTAGGTCTATGATCTATTTAAAGCTAATTTTTAGAGGTGCCTAGGTGGCTCAGTCTGTTGAGCATCAGGTTCTTGATTTCAGCTCAGGTAATGATCTCAGGGTGGTAGGATCAAGCCCTGCATCAGTCTCAGTCCTCAGACTAGATTAAACTGGTTCTTCTCTTCTCTGCCTCTCCCCCGGCTTGTTTGCTAGCTTGTTATTTGCATTTGGCTATCCATTTATTCCATTACCTTTTGTTGAAAAAATTATCCTTTCTTCATAAAATTACCTGAGTATTATTTATGTAAATCAATTGATCACAAGTGTTTGGATCCATTTCTGAATTGCCCATTTTGTACATTAATCTATATGCCTGTTCTTATATCAGTTCCATACTGTCTACTATTACTATATTACTATAGCTTTATGGTAATTCATACAATCAAGAAGTCCTTGCACTTTATTCTTCTTTATCAAAATTACCTGGGCTATCTATACCTTTTGCATTTTCATATAAATTTTATAATCAGCTTGATAATATCTACAAAAATAATAAATAATTCTGGAATTTTAATAGCAATTATATTGAAACTATAAATCAATTTGAGCAGAATTAACATCTCAAAAATATTGAATAGTCCTATTCCTGAGAATAGTATATCTCTATAGTTACTTGGATATTTTAAAATTTCTTTTATCAGGGTGTCTGTGTGGCTCTGTAGGTTAGACATCTGCCTTCAACTTGGGTCGTGATCCTGGGGTCCTGGGTTTGAGCCTCAGGTCAGGCTCTCTGTTCCAGCTCTCTGCTAGGTGGGGAGCCTGCTTCTCCCTCTTCCTCTGCCTGCTGCTCTGCCTTACTTATACTCTCTGTCAACTAAATAAGTAGAAATCTTTAAAAAATAATAATAATAATAAAAATTTTAAAATAAAATTTCTTTTATCAATGCCTTGTAGATTTGAACATATGAATCTTTTATATGATTCAAATTATTCCAAATATTTCATGTTTTTTGTGCAATTGCAAAAGATTGTTCCATTATTCAATTGTTTATTGTTAGTATATAGAAATATAACCAGTTTTTCTTTATGGACCCTATATTCTGCAATCTCACTAAATTCACTAATTTTAGTAGATTTTTTTTAGATTTGGGGTAATTCCCTATGTAGACTATCATGTCACCTGTGAATGTCAACAGGTTTGGGGTGTTTTTATTTTTTTTTATCATTTCAATCTGTGTGTCTTTTATTTATTTCCTTTTCTTTCTTTATTGTCTTGGATAGGACCTCCTGTACAATGCTGAATAGAAGAGGTTAAAAGAGACACTGCATTTTTCCCAACGTAGGGAGAAAGCACTGAATCTTTCACCATTACATATGATTGTTACTTGTTGTTTTTTCAGTTGTTTTTCAGAATATACTTTCAATTTAACTCAGATTTTTGGCAGATTCATTTAGTTGCTATTATACAGTTGAGAGCCCAGCTTTTTGGTGCCTCTCAGCTCAAGGCCACACTTGGATCCTAGAGGTTGGTACAGTTCCCAGCCTTGTTGACGTTTCCATAAGCAGTTCACAATGTGGCAGCTTTCTTCTTTAATGTCAGCAGCTGAGTAGAGTTAATATTCTAGTAAGACAGTATTGTGTAATATAGTTATGAGAGTGACATCTCATATTTTCCATACTCCATTGATTAGAAGTAAATCAGAAGTCTTTTCACACTTAAAGGAAAATCATACAAGGTCATGAACATCAGGAAGTGAGGGTCACGGAGGCCACCTTGGAATCTATCCACCATGTCTTTGATATCTGGTTTGCTGAGACTTTTATTATTAATTTGACATATTGAATTTTGTCAAAGCTCTTTTTTTCCCCAAACATCTATTGACATGATGATATGCTGTTTGTTTTTTTTCTTTTTCAGTGTAATGATATGGTGAATAACACTGAATGTTTTTTTCATGTTAATCCAAATTTGCATTCCAGGAATAAACACTACTTGATCAAGAAGTATTACTTTTTAAAATAAATTAATGGCTATTATTTTTTAATAAATTAATTAATTATATGCTAATATTTTGTAAAGGATTTTCCTGTCTATATTCATGAAGCATATTAGTCTGAAATTTCTTTTCTTGTAATTTCTTTGCCTGGTTTTGGTAACAAAATAAAACTAATCTCATAGAAATAGTTGGGAGACATTCCCTTCTATTTTCTATAAGTTTGTATAGAATTGGAATTATTTCCTCCTTAAGTATGGGTAGAATTTGCCAGTGCAGCCCTCAAGCCTGGACTTCTCTTGAAAGTTTTTAATTCAATTTCCATAATAACAGAAGGGTTATTCGAATTAACTTTTTTCTTGAGTGAACTTTGATAGCTGTGATTTTCAAGAATTTGTACACTTCATAATTTTCAAATGTTCTGGCATCAAATTTTTTTATAGTGTTCTTTTATCAACCCTTTAACATCTGTGGGTTCTCTAATGGTGCTCTCTCTTTCATTCCTAGCATCCACAATTTGTGTCTATTTTCTTTTTTTTGCTTGATCAGTCTGACTAGAGATTTGTCAATTTAATTGCTCTTTTCAAGAAAACCATATTTGTGTTTCATTGGGGTTTTTTTTCGCTTTTTTCTTCATTTTCTTTGACTTAAGAGGTCTACAAAGTAGTCTAAAAAGACAAAATAAGTCTTCATGACTTACTACTTTGTAGACTGCTATATAATAGATATAGTGCTGAGTATTATCATCTTAGCTTTAGTTTTAGATGTGAACTTTATTGTAGTCTGAATGCCTTAACTAAGTCATTAGTGAAAATTATCATAATAAAATTGAAAACAACTACTTAATGAGAAAAGCATGAGCCAGCATTTACTGAGAGCCTATCCTGTCTCAGACTTTGAGATGCATTATCTCATTTTCATCTTTACGACAACCTCATAAAGTAGGTAAACATTATCTACATACCCTTTTACAGATAGAAACACATGAAGATAGCATTGAAATTCCTGAGATCCTTTCACCAATTCTGAAAAAAACATTTGATTTTGGCTTAAATTAAAAGATACATTTTGAAAATATGACACATTTAATGCATAATAATAATGACATTGCTAATAAATTATGGCACATCCACTGGATGGATACAAAGATTATATATAGGGTAACCATAGGTCTCCGTGTGCTCAAGTCATCCCAGTTTAAACCTCTTGATGTGACATGATTAATAATAGCTCATTGTTAATTCTCAAAAATGTCCTAGTTTGAATGATAGATAATGTAGTCACTCTGATTATACAGCAAAATTGAAAGATAATTACAAAGTAAAGGGATAAAACATGATACAATTTTGCAGTGATGTTAAAACATTTAATTGGAAGTCAGATTTAAAATACATGAAATGGTAATGAGAGTTGTGTTAAGAAGGTAGAATTATGAGCAATATTTTTCTTTTTTTATTCCAAATATTCTATAATATTATTAATTTTATAATTTATACATTTAAAATTTGTAGAGTTTATCATTACTATGGGAGAAATAATCATTTAATCACTAAAGAAACTTGAAGTGGATAATAGTATCATCATTTTACAAATAAGGAAATTGAGTCTTGCAAAGATTTATAAAGGTCAGAGATAACTGTTGAAAGAACTATAATTCAAACCCAGGTCTTCTAACATCAATGCCTGTATGCTCAATCACTAAAATATATGGGTGTCTGTTGTATTATACTTTCTTTGTGTAGTTTGAATATACCTTTTGACTTCAAGTGATTAATAAAATGAATGTGTTTCTTTAGTGGTGAGAGAATTATTTGCCAATATACATAAAGAACTTCTTCTTTGAATTCTTTATTAGATCATTCAAATGTGGAAAGCAATCAGTTATTTTTCCTTTCTTTTAAGATTTTATGTATTTATTTGACAGAAAGAGAACAAGAGAGAACAAGAAGGAAAACAATAGAGGGAGAGGGAGAAATAGGCTTCCCACTGAACAGGGAGTGTCATGATGTAGGGCTCATTCCCAGGACCCTGGGATCACAACCAACTGGTGCCCAAGGTAGATGCCCAATCATCTGAACCACTCAGGAGCCTTACCAATTACTTTTGGATAGTAAAATCATTTCCTTATTGAGAACTCCTTAACTAACTGTAAAATGTTGGATTTCACTGGAGAACTTGGAGGAGGATAACCCGTGATTGTCATCTTTATCAAGTTTATCTAGCTTACTAGATGGTTAGATAGCTACTAGATAGGTGGATAGTTAGATAGTTTACTAGTATCTTCCTCACTACTCCTTGTAAATTCCTCTGGAAATGGTAATATTGATAAGTGGGGCCATTTTCTTTATTAGAAGCTACAAAATTGTACCATAAAGTTAAAAATAAATGAAATGATTTTCTTTTGAATACTTTATTTATTTTTTAAATAATGTGTTTTAGACTATAGTGCTAGCTCATTGAGGACATTCTTAAAACTCATTGTCTTCAAACAATTTATAATTTATCCCTGGAATAAAAAATACCTAACACTTGTATAAAGCAATTGGTTTCAGTGTTTGGTATAAGCAGTTTGATATAAAATAATTGGTAAAATTTTGCTAAATCTGTGAGTAGAATTCTGTAGAGAAAGTGAGAAAGAAGATACTAATTTTGAATATAAGTACAGAGTAACTATTCAATAATTTCCTGTTGAAGTGAATTGAAATAAAAATATACATAGTATTAAATAAAACATATTGCATAAATAAGCACTTTAATTCTACATCTTTTTTTTTAAATAAGAAAAGTTTGATATAAATGTCAACACATCTTTGTTTATTACCAGACTGAAAAAACTATCTTACTTTGTATTCTGGTTTTTCATATAACTTATTTTTAGCAGTCCAATTTTACAATTGGAGCCTGTACAGTGTGGCCAATTCTTAAATTCTTAAAGTGTTCTATACAAGAAACCAGATTTCCTTGTAGCATAAGAAAAAGCCTTTGCCTGAGAAGCAGCAATAAACAAATATATTTTTGATAAAAGAAGTAGTATAATATAATACCATTTACTGTACATCCATATGCAGAATAGTAGACTAAGGGAAGCTGGACTAGTTCAAACTGTCCTTAAAACTAGGAAATTGGGATTTTAAAGCTTTTTTTATGTATTAATAGCTACCACATTAAAGTAAATTATTAGATCAAAGGTTTTAACATTCTTGTCATTTTACATGTATTAATCTTCTTTTTTAAAATTCATAAATGATACCTTCTTTCCAATGAGTATAAGAACCGTAAGGACATTAGCACAAGATAGTAATTAAATGTATATTGAAATCTGTTGGACATCTGGACCATTATCATAAAAATTGTTATACTCTCAGGATATGAACTAATATATTTCAACAAAAAATAACTTAGAGAAAAACAACAATCTCTCATAGAATTGTTTTTAATTCTGTAGGATAAAATTCAAACCTTGGAGTTAAGCTTTTAGTACCCTCTAAACCCTGTCCCCTACCGATATTCTCAAATCTTAATGCCCAACACTGTTGTACAGAAAGTATTTTTCTCTAGAACTCATCTTCTCTTACTCTCTTAAGGTGAATTCTCACCTCTACATTATTCCTCTGCCTTCTTTCTCTTTTTCTATTTTCATGAATCCTACCTCTGTTTAAAGGAAATTTTTGGAAACAACTTCTATGAAGCCATAAAAAACAATCTAACTTCAAAATACAAACTGGAACAAGATATTTGCAACAAAAATAATCAATAGAAGAGTACCCTAAGAGTGTGTAAAGAATTCGTACAAAGTAAGGTAAAAATATTAATTGCGTTTAGTTTGGATTCCTCAGAAGTGGGTGTTTAGAAAGAAAGTAAGCACTAGATTTAGGATATAGTCTCAAGGATATGGTCTCAAGAAATCCTTATCAAGGGTGTGTTATTCGACTATTTACTAGTATGGACAACTGGACCTTAATCTCACTGGGGAA
Organism: Mustela lutreola; assembly: GCF_030435805.1. NCBI lineage: Eukaryota > Metazoa > Chordata > Mammalia > Carnivora > Mustelidae > Mustela > Mustela lutreola. Next base: position 57,510,938 of record NC_081299.1, read on the forward strand.
CTCTGGGAAACAGTATAAAACATGTATCAAAGTGGTGGCACACATAATGGGTGAAGGAGCTGAAGTATTTATAGTCTTGCTTAGTCGTTAGTTGAGGGCTGTTCCTGAGGGACATTTCTTATGATGAGGGCTAGAAGTTAAGTAATCTTTATACACCAGGACATACGTTTAAAAATATTTACAGAAACAACATTTATAATAAAATAAAAACAGCTGTAATGTTCATTTAAAGAAGAATAATAAATTGTGGTATAGTCATACAGTGGAATACTATGATGATCAGTCATTGACATCAAAATGGGTGAATTTCACAATTCAATACTAACTTGTAAGTTTCAGGAAAATATTCATTGTGTGACTTGATTTATATAATATTTTAAAACATGCAAAAACCACACATTCCTTTAGGGATTGAAGTAGGTGGAGCATAGTAAAACTAAAAAACAGAATAATTAACATCATTCAGGAATTTGAGGAAAAAATAGGATAAGGCGGTTAGGGAAGGGCATTCAGAGGTTCTTTCAAGGTACTCCTTGTGAGATACACATGTACTCTTTTAGATATATAACTTTTCATAACAAAAGATTGGGCATAGGAAGAGAAACCACAGTATCCCAGAAGGAGGAGGAGGGGAAATAGGAAAAAGGTGTACCAGAAGCCAAGACAGAGAGAACATCGGTGACAACTGTTACTAGGCAGTGCTGGATACAAAATGAAATGGAGTTAATGGAATTGGGACTTAAGGGGTCATTGGAGGCTTTGGTGAGTGCAGTTTCAGTAATAGAGTTGGGATAGATGCCAGAAAACAATGGCTTCAGGAGTAATGAAGAGCAATGGGTATAGGCAAGTCTTTAAATAATTTTGTCAGTAAACTCAAGGAGGGAGGTAGGCTGTAATTTGAGATGAAGACAAATTTGAACATTATTTAGGGGTATTTTGTAAAAGAACATAGTAGTGTCTAGACCACTAATAAAGGCATTTAAAAAGGCTTAAGTGGGTAGAAGAAGAATAAATGAAACAAGATGGGATTGGGAGGGAGACAAACCATAAGTGACTCTTAATCTCACAAAACAAACTGAGGGTTGCCGGGGGGAGGGGGTTTGGGAGAAGGGGTTGGGATTATGGACATTGGGGAGGGCATGTGATTTGGTGAGTGCTGTGAAGTGTGTAAACCTGGTGATTCACAGACCTGTACCCCTGGGGATAAAAATATATGTTTATAAAAAATAAAAAATAAAAAAATAAAAAAATAAATAAAATAAAATAAAATAAAATGTCAAAAAAAAAAAAGTTTAAATTATAGGAAAATTTTAAATATTCTAATAAGTCTCCAGGAAAATTGAGTTAAATGTTTTTGGTGAAAAATATTTCAAATAATTGTTTCATCCAGCTTGTAAATTTTCACAAAGGATATTTCTTTCAACTCTTTTAATGACTCAAAGCATTTCGGGTTCTGTGTAGTCAGAGTTTCAATGTTCTTGGTCATTTTTGTGGAAAATTAGTTGAACAAATTTGAATTGCAGTGTACATGAATTATCACTTAGGGGGTCAGAATACTTATCCCTTCCTCTTGGGCAGTTTTAGTCATCATTGCAAAAAGTATAGAAACACGTTAATGATTTCATGAAAGAGTAAGTAGATATCCTTGCCTGACTATAAATATGAATATTCTGTTGAGAAAGAATATTAAATTTAAAATTACAAAACATGGCATACAACTTGAAATTTCTATAAAAAATATCTCACTGGTGTGCATAAGGTTAGGGCAACAGTAGGAGATGATGTCGCTGTGACATAAATCTCCACATAGGAGAACAGTGTGGAGGTGGATGAATGCCATTTATTTTAAAAACAAGCAAAATTTTCAAGCTGTAACAACATGCTCAATAAATTCTTCCATTACTATGATACCAAAGGAGAATTGAAAAATGTATTACACTTCTATTTTCTCTCCTTAGAGATACATATTTTTGTTCTGTTTCTATGGCAACATCGATGCAGTGACTAAACCTTTAACTCCTTTCTAGACTCCCCGATGGCTTCACGCAGCTTCTAAATCTGACCCAGCTCTACCTGAATGACGCCTTTCTTGAATTTCTTCCAGCTAATTTTGGAAGGTAAGAATACAAAATTTAAATGAAATTTTATTTCACTTTAGATGAGTAATTACCAGCGCTAGTAGTTGAGGCTTCAAAGTTAACAATTATAATTAAAGACTCATTATTATTCATTAAGTGAGACAATGTTACTTCATGAAACATTTTCCAAAATGAAGTAAAATTTGGTTTTTGCATGTCACTAATAATCAAATTCCAGGTGAATTGAAGAATTAAATATACAAAAAATAACGTCAGAGGTAATCTGGAAAAAATGCACATGAATATTTATGGCTCTTGGGTTGGGAAATACCTCTATAGTTTAGAAACAAAGGAAATTACAATAAGTGGGTAGATAGACTTGAGTACATAAAAACATTTAAAATAAAATAATATCCGAAAATATTTTTAAATTAAGGGAAAACAATAAACTGGGAAAACATTTCCACTATATATGGAAGCAAATTATATCCTTAAGATATAAAGAACTCTTACAAATGAGTAAGATAAGGTTCTCATTAGAAAAGAAATGAGTAAATGACATCCACAAGGAATTCCTGATTAAATGTACAAACTGGTAGTGAATACATGAAGTGTTTATCCTCACAAACAATAAAAATAATATGAATTAAAATGATAAAGAGCTTTATGTTCTATCATATTACAAAAATTCTTTGTACAGTACAAGAAAAAAAGGTAGTCTCACATAGCTGATGGAATTTCAGAATGTTACGACTTTCTTGCATAACAGTATGCTTTAAAAGATTTGAAAATATTTACAACTACCGCCTTTGTAATTTATTTCTAGAAATGTATGATATTCTTATCAGATACTATGCTAAGATTTATAAACAAGGATATTTGTCATTATTTACAATATGAAAAAAAGTGGAAACACAAATCAGTCCAGGAGATTAGTTTAGTATATTATGGTACCTCCATGATAATAGTATGTCAATTTATAATCTGGTTTAGGGAAATATTTTTTTAATCCGATAAGTTCTGTTTAGGAGCATATTATAATAAAATATATAAATTATATTTCACCAATTTGAATATAATATATGATTGAGATAAAAGACTGGTTCCTTGTTATTTTCATCTTCATATTTTTCAATATTTTCCAGGTATTTTACAATGAACTATTTTTATATATAAAAGATACATCTTAAAAATTAAGACATTTTAAATTTATCATCAACTGTATTTTTCTAAGTGATCACTTTTGAAATTGTTCAAAGAATAAATTGGGTAATAACTCAACACCTATCTGTTGGTGTTATGAAAAGCTCAGTAGAATAATTAAGTCTAACATGTAGCAGCCTCATTTTAAATGCAGAGAATATATCAACATTTCCCAAGTTCCATTACTTTTGCAGATCATGATATCATACCACATATGAACACCATCTAGTTAGATGGTTTTTAAAATTCACAGATCTTCAAAAGAGCATTTGCCAAGTTTCTAAATGAATTGGCACTTCAACATTTGTTCATATAAACTGTCATTTTTTTTTCTGGTACTGACTGTGACAATACAGAATCTTTTGAATTATCAAATCAGAGAATATTTATCACCCTAGACCATACTTCTTTGTCTTAAATTTTTCTCAGTTCTCTTTAAGTGGTCCTAATGTCAAGGAAGATATTTGGCCAAACAGAAAACATAGTACCAAACCACTTGAAATTAGAATTTAAGTTTGTGTAAATTGTCTGCCAAGATATGCTCTACTTTAGTCTACTAAAGTCTACTTTAAGACTTAAGTCTACTTTAAAGACTAAAGTCTACTTTAGTCTACCATGCCCTATTATAGTCTAAAAAGATTTTTAACCTTCAGCTGGAGAATTATTAAATTTCCTTCCAAAATGTGAGATTTGGTGCCCCTAAAAGCCAAAGTAGGTCACAAAGTAACTTCATACTAGTACAGATATTGAGAAGAGTTGAGACATACTGATGTTTAAGAAACCCATTTTACTAGCAATATACCCATGCTCTGAATAACTGAATCATTTTTTTTCATATAGAAATTAAAAGCTTTAAATTTAAAGTTAAATTAGAAACTTGGTCACAGTCAAAACACAAAGAAAAGAGGAAGAGACCTAGATGAATATCTAAAAGCCAGGTAAATGTGGGAGAAATACTTCAAATACTGAAATATTCCCCAAACACCAAGAATTTAGAGAATCCAATTAATATTTGTTCTTTTTTAAAAGATTTTATTTATTTATTTGAGAGAGAAAGAGATAGAGAGAGCATAAGCTGGGGGAGAGGGAGAAGCAGCCCTCTGAGCAGCCAAATGCAGGGCTCTATCCCAGGACCCTGGGATCATGACCTGAGCTGAAGGCAGATACTTAATTTTGAGTATCTTTGAGCCACCCAGGCACCCCTAACAGTTGTTCTAACGATCGCCTCAACAGAGTACATTTTAAACCTCAGTTATAGACATTTTAACAATAGTGTGTCTCACAGCATAGAGCTTAACAGGTAGGTAAGTGTGAGATGCAGGAACCTAAATAGGAGGGTTTGATTAATGCACCAGAGTCACAGTGATAGAATATGACAGTCTGGATTTCATCCAGATTCATCTGACCACAAAGCTCAAGCTTTTAATTAGTGTGCTATATTATTTGCTTTACAAGTTCACTTAGAGTCTCTTGAGGGAGAGTATTGCCATACGCCAGTGAACACAGGACCTAGTATTAAGTAGATATTAAAGAATCTGTTACCTACAATTAAACAACAGTGTGTATATTTTTATAAAACATGAAATTTAGAACTTGGACCCAATGATCTCTTTGTATGATCTTTATTTTTAGTAAACCAGTATTTGTCATTGTCCAATGTTGATGCAACCCTACTTATAATTGATCTGTATATATAATTATTTAAAGTCTGTAACCATGATATGTAAAGTTCAGACATAGTTGTTTGGATAATGCAATGATTACTGACTTTCTCATAGGAATATTGTTTTATACAGAAATATTAAGGAACAGTTTTTTTATTCACTTTTATAGACTTGTCAAATTGCGGATCTTGGAGTTAAGAGAAAATCATTTGAAAACTCTACCAAAGTAAGTGACTGTGTATTTTGTAAATTTCGAATTGTGACTTTAAGTAGTAGGAAAAAAAGGACTATTTTTATTTTGGCTGTGCTTAGCCATTTTGATTGAGTTAATTTTTCTACAGTTTTTTCCTAGAGCCTGAAAAGCACAATACACTATAAGATTAATATTAAGTAAGAATATATTGTGCTTTATAAAACTGTGTAATTACAAGTCAATGCAGGCGGAATCCATTTAAGGTTCTTCTCATAGCGGAACATGCACACCAGGAAGTTACCGCATTGAAACTTATGAAACTGACATTTTTATAGCTGAAAACAATCAGCAGTTACAAAAGGTTCAATCTAATCACTTGCTAATTCTTCAAGTTAATTTATGGACTGTGATAGCTTTCAATTTTTAAATCAAGAATATGAAAAAAACATTTCATAAAAGTGATTAAAATTTTTCTAAAGATCCAAAATGGTTTGTCAGAAATTTTATACATTCTTTCAAACTATTTTTTTTACTAGTCTATTTAAAATTTGGTTTATATAAAAGCACAGGATATTTTTATGGGAAAAGTAATCCTCCAAATTGTATGCAATGTTTAGTTTAACAAAATACTTTGATTCATCCTGCCTTGCCTTATTCATGTCTAATAATAGAATTTTGTCTTGTACAGAAAAAAACATTTTTGAAAGTCAAAAATTATTTGAAATGGGGAATTTTTTATCCAAATAAATCAAAAGGACTTGTATATGTTACAATTAAATTATTGAAAGTACTATACTGCTATTATTACCTTCCTACAGTATTGCAGAAGGTTATGTACGGTGATTAATTTTCCAACATATAAACAGGACTTTAAGACCTTTCTACTGCAGGACCAAAACTCAGTTTTTTTAATCCTTTCCCTAAGCTAACTAGACTGAATTTCACTGATTTTTTAATCAAAATATCAATACAAACCTTAAAATACATTCATATATGATATTATATATGAAAATTCTGTCAATGCAATATTAAAGTTTTAATAATGATGTGATTTCATTTTAAAAATATAGAGATAAACATCTATTAATTCCCCCATAAGTGGAAGACAAAGAGAGAACATGAAAAGGAAGAGATGTTTCCAAACCTGGACACCCTGCAATTTTGAGTAGCTTTTCTCTAAGCCAAAGCATTATACAATATAGGTCTAATGGAGGGCACCTCTCCCAGGTTGGGGGTAACAATGATGGGAAAATGGTTGAGAGTGTTACTTGTTTGGCAGTAATCTGCAAATGCAGCTAGTTGCTAACATTGCCATCCGTAATGCTTTAAATGTCTACATTTAAAATAGAATGGATATATGGCTAAGTAGAAACCAAATCGCAGACAGTAAAAGAACAGTTGTCCCCTTCATCTAAATGTATACGTTTAGATCAAGGAGAAAATATGAGTATGTGGAGGAAAATCCTTTCCCGTCTTCTTTCAAATAATAGTTTTGATGTAAGTATAAAATAAATCTGACACAGATTGTCAGGTTTTTAAATATATATGTATTTCTAAATGGAAATTTTAAATACAAATTAAAATCTGACCATATATTGATAATAAGCACTTAATATGAGGTAGTTGTGTTAACAGTTCATAGTAAGGAGTAATGATGCTCATAGCTGGTGCAAGGGCATTCTGTAGGATTTTAAATTGTGGCACACAGAATAAAAATACTAGACTATTAACTATTGTATTTATAGTTAATATAATAATATAGTTAATATCATATATAGTTATATAATATATGGTTATATATTATATATAATATATAGCTATTTACTATAATACATATATAGTTAATATAATATAATAATTCTATTAACTATGTCTGGCATTAAAAAACATTGTAGAGATGTGTAGAAATGGCACTGGGTCTCATTGGCAAACCGTTATGCATGCATAAGTTGTATAGTTATTTTAGTTTTGCATTTAAAAAAATCATTTTCAAAGTTATATCTGATCTAGTGTGCTATTTTTTAACATATCAACAATAATCTAAATAACCAAGGCCATGAATAAAATACAGAGAATATATTTTAGCTTTGCTGTCTATATGATGAGAATTGCATAAAGTTTTGTCTTGAATAAAAATAAACGTTTCAACATATTAAATATAACACCTTCTAATCACCAATCTAAACCTGTAACTAAGAGAAATGTGAGAGCTTCCTACTATCCTTTATTTTTTTTACTTCCAAAGAAAATAAAGGAAAAATGTCGTTTTAGGAACAACAATTTTAGTTTTGTAATGATTTCTCCAACAAGAGATAGCTCTTGCTTTCCTTAGAGATATAAACAAGATGCTCAGTTTTTATATTGCATCCTCAGTGATTTTCTCTTATTTTCATTTTGTCTTAAAACTCAATCTGTGCAAAATGTGAAAATGTGTAAGAATTATAACCTACATTAAAATGTGTATCCTTTAAATAAACTAATATTTTGACATAACAACATATTTTGATATATGCAGATTCTAGAGACAAATTCTTTTTGTTATTACTACAAGTTACTATTATAAACTGTTTCTTTATGATCATTCTTCTAGGTATATGAATGAGTGAGAAAATTAAATTTCTCAGATACACATTTGCCTAAAAATCCCTGAAACAGTAGGTCTTGCTTATGTGTAATAATTGAGGATATTGAACATCTGAAAAAAACAAATAAGCAAAAAGTAAACTTCTAGATTTCACAGTATAATTGTCCTCATAGCAGAATTATCTCCTAAATTACATTTTTTGAGGGGAAGCAAAAAAAATGAGTTTTTCCCATTTGGGAGTTTTTACACAACCTATTTGTCTATCTAGAAGTCTCTCACCAAAAATTTTTGCATGGCTCGACTTTACTTATGATTTATATCTTTCTTCAGATCTTACCTCTTCAGAGTACATCACATAAGTCTGTCCCTTCTTAGCCTTTATGCCATTCCACTATTCCTTTTGATTTCGTTCATATTATTTATGGTTCTCTAAATTGTTTTGACTCTTTGTTTACTTGGAGGTGATCTCCTCAGGAGAACACAAGTTCTGTTATGAAGACTTTTTTTTCTCTGTTTGGCTACTGCTGGGTTTCCAGTGCCTAAAACAGTATCTGGTAAATAGTTAATAATAAATAAATAAGAATACCAATATATTGATTCACAATTAGAAATATCTGTTATATGACCTGGACATTTTGTGTCACTTGATTACTTTTCTCCATTGAAAATTATAAGAAATATCTAATATTTTAATCAGATGAGTCTATCAATAGCTGATAGCTGAGCTTAGGTCTTTAAACCTACACGTAACAAACAGTCACGCATACACACGCACACACATGCTCCCTCTGGTGGTTTTGTTTTGTTTTGTTTTTTTAAGATTTTATTTATTTATTTGACAGAGAGAAATCACAAGTAGATGGAGAGGCAGGCAGAGAGAGAGAGAGGGAAGCAGGCTCCCTGCTGAGCAGAGAGCCCGATGTGGGACTCGATCCCAGGACCCTGAGATCATGACCTGAGCCACCCAGGCGCCCCACCCCCCTCTGGTGGTTTTAAGTTACACATAATAGCTAAGGCACATCAAGGGAGGAAAATAATTTCAAATTAAGGAAATTAATATTTATAACAACTAAAGAAACTCCAAAAGTAGTGTAACATTTCTTTGCCTTTGCTATTAAAATGTTATACATTTAGTCAAGAAACATAATATTCATAAGATAAAAATGAGAGGAGAAAACAGTATATTTAAATAAAATTCAGGAGGTGCCTGGTTAGCTCCGTCAGTTAGACATCCAACTCGGTTTTGGCTCAGGTCATGATCTCAGGGTGTGAGATTGAGTCCTGCATGGGATTCTATTTCAGCACAGAATCTGCTAGAGAGTCTCTCTCTCTCCGTCTCCTTCTACCCCTCCCTACCATGCAATCTCCCTCTCTCTATATATAAATAAATAAATCTTAAAAAAAAAAAGGAAATGAAATTTAGGAATTATTTAGGAAGTAATCTAACAGCATATAAATAGTGATAATGGTAAGTTTTATTTTTAAATAAAAATGCCCCATGTCTGTGAGAATGCCTTAAGGACCCACATACAACATACATATAACTATTCATAAATGGCATTGAAATATATACCTTATCTGAAATTCTCTAAGACAGAAGATCCCTTGAGTTATAAATCTAAATTAAAACCAGAGCTACATTAAAGCATTATTAAATGAGAGACATTAGATTAGGAAAGTCAAGAAAAGACTAAGGGGTTATTTCATACTGAAGAGACATTATAACTAAAGGCAGTAATTCTGAATTGTTTCTTTTTCTATTAAAAATTATTGGGACAATCAGTCCACTTGCATGGAATTCAAGGATTAGATGGTAGCCAAGTAGCAATGCAAATTTCCTAATTTGGATAGTTGTGGTTTGATTTGGTTGGAGAATATTATTGTCTGTAGGAAACAAACACTGAAATATTTGGAAATGATAGGGTACCAGGATTGCAATTTATTCTCAAGTAGTTCAGAAAAATTTTTGGTATGATACTTTGGAACTTGAAATTTTATGATTGTTTTAACATAAAACTTTATTTTAAAAAGCTGTTTTAAGATTAAAAAAAACCTTTTCAAATAAAAAGAAACACTATTGCCTTGGAGAAAATGATCAGTGTCATTCTTGAACTACATGTATATATTGAGGACAAGGGGAGAGTTTTATTTATGTACTAAAATGACTCTATTAAAAATGAACATTTTAGGGATAAAGCTTCTCCATATATGGTATTTTCCAACCTGAATGGTAATAAATACTCTATAATTATCAGTCAAATTTTTATTCATTTGCAAATACATGTTTTCAGTTGTCATGTATGTTCATTTTTCTTTTTAAGTAAGATTACAGACAGATTAGAAAAATATAATGTACTTGTCACATTTTCTCTTTTAAAAGGTCTCTTCCTTTGTTATCTATTTTACTGACAGTTATCACTGTCAGAATAATGAAGAAAAAGTCATAAAATAATATGCTTTCTGACTGGACAGGTGTGACTAAATCATTTTCTATTCTCATTTCAGTATGCTTTTAATAAATTATCTCAATTGGCATTACTGTACAACTTGTTACAATGAAATACATCAATAGGTTCCTTAGCGCTATTGTAACAAAAAATTCCATTGTCAGGCACAGCTTACAGAATAGCTTTTTGATGTTTTATTAACTCTGTTTTTGTGACTATAATACATAACTGAATAAAATGTATTTTTATCATTATATTACCTTATGCTATTAGGAATGTGTATCAATTTATAAGGCATGCTGTTTTGTTAAACACATGGTACCATCCCATTCCAGGTGATCTTTATCAAAAGTGACATAATGACAAGCTAACAAACCAAGGGTAACCATATTAGTGACCTCTGGCTTTAGAGAGTTGCATTTAGAACAAGGTGTTTTCTTTATTCTTCTCCCCTGTTCTTGTATTTTAAAATAAAATGAAATGAGTAATAATAATGACATTCTATACTTAGAAGCATTCTATAAATTATGACACATTATAGCAATGTAATTATAAGAGTCCCTTCTAAAATATCAAGTACACTTTCCAAGATTTATCAAAGGAAAGGCTGTGAGCTCTCTGTCTTCTGAACTAAACTGTACTTCTGTTTAGCCTTATACTCTTGATGTAAATTTAAGATTTAGAATATTATGGTTAGCTAAGGTTATGTCAAGTCCAGTCAAGAGCTAGGGAGAGGGCACAAAGGGCAAATAAAACCATGGAACCAAATCATTTTTTGTGTTTCAGAGTATTTCAATTAACAGCCATTCTAATCCTTAATGAGTAACTTTACCAAAAGATGAAAACTACCTGGTATAATAGTGACGTTGAAAGTGGTATGGCTTCAGTTTCATAAGAGCTTGAGGCTTAGTCTCTCACAGAATAATTAGCCTATATGTGGTTCTATTTCACGCAAGAAAAGCCATATGTACTGTAATAGGTATATATGTTATAGTCAGACAAACCTGGGTTTCTGTTCAAGCCCTTGCTGCTTGTTGTTTATGGATTATCTAACTCCTAAGAACTTAAGTGTCATCATTTTTAAAGAATGCTCAGTGGTCATTACCTCCATTAAACTGGAAAATATGTTTTGGGTAAACAGTTGATGAAATGAATCTTGTGATCATTTAAAACTAGAGACATATTTAAACAAAAGTAGCTATATCATGGCACTTAGAAAAGTTGAGTGTATTTAAAAAATACATAAAATATATACTTTTTATTTTGTGTCATAACAATCTCTTTATTAGAAAGGGAATAGTGCTTTTTTAAATTTACTTTAAAACAAATTCTTAAAAATTACATGTGATGCTAATATGTCTTTCTTATTTTTCAAGCAGTACAATAATGGAACTCATATAAATGATTTAATAAAGTATATAAATATATAAAAATATATATAAATATATAAGTAAATAAAGTATATATACTTTAATAAAGTATATAAAAACTTTAAATATTTAGTTATTAATTCTTAAAGACTTTTTTTCTTTTTAAGATTTCTAAAATTTTAAAAGTGGGTAAATTGAACTCAAATGGTAAAAGACACAAGAAAAAAATTAACAAAACTCTCAAAAAGCACCATGAGGAACAAATCCACTATTTATGACTTCCTGTACTTATAAATCCATATTTACAAATTCAAGCCATTTAATATGGATGATTGCTTCTTGCTTTATGGATAAATGTAGAAAGATATGTTCTGAACATCATAGGCCAAGTATTGATCTTGGTTTCAGAATCTTGGGCCAAAAAAATACACAAAGACACAAAAGACCTAGCTAAAAGATCTATCCTTATGGTCTCAGATATTACCTCTGTGGTGGTGAATTGTAAATATTTACATGAATTCCAACTCCACATTCTAATAGCCAGTTCTGAAATGGAATTTTCACCAATATCAAAACCAAAATTAACTTTATCTCGCTCTTCCACGCATCACTTGATAGCAAAGCCAAACCAAACCAACCAAAACAAAACAGAAATCCCAGCTTTTTAATTAGATGCTGCCTAATAACAATATCATCCACCTGATTACAGAGATTAGAAAATTCAGTCCTTTTTTTCCTGTCTTACTGTCCCCAGATCCACTGGCCATCAACTTATTTCACACGCAAGAACTCTTTCCTTCATTCTGTCACTGCCTAACTTGAGGTCCTTAGTATTACTTGACTTAGCCTCCAATAACTCCTTCTTCCTCTTATCTCCCCCACTGGAATTCATCTCCTGTTGTTAGTGCTTCCTTACTAAAACACACCATGATACATGTCAGTTTAAAAGCTCACATGATTGCTCACAGATTACAGAAGACAAATATGTCAAGACCTTTCTTGGTTTGGAGTCAACATTTCTAATGTCGTTAACTCTCAACATTACCATCCCACAGGATCTCTCTGCTACATCCAGTAGACAATGCACCTTTGTATTTCCAAGCATTTCTCGGAATCTTCCCCTTTTCTGTCTGAAAAATTCCAAATCAAATCATCCCTAATTTTCCCATTACTTTCACTGTGAAATTAGCCAGAGATTCTGCATTTCTGCTTAGAAAATCTGCTAGAGATTTTCCAAGGCAAAGTTTTCACAGAAATTTTGATCTGATTATAGTTTGACTCAAAAACCTTATAATAAGCTTCAATTCTGGGGCACCTGGGTGGTTCAGTGGGTGAAGCCTCTGCCTTTGGCTCAGGTCATGATCACAGGGTACTGGGATTAAGATGCACATCGCACATTGGGCTGTCTGCTCAGCGGGGAGCCTGCTTCTCCCTCTCTCTCTGCCTGCCTTCTTGGGATATCTCTCCCTCTGTCAAATAAATAAATAAAATGTTAAAAAAACAAAAAACAAAAAACAAGCTTCAATTCCATAGCCCAGCTATCAAGTAAGCAATGCTAAGCAATATGCTTTTCTTTCCCAATTACAAATTTTGTAATGACATACAGTCTCAGCAACAAGGGACATTCAAATTGTGCCAGTGAATTGATCTTCGCTATGGCCCTTTTACAGTATTCTAGTAAGTGCAGAACAAAACTGAACTTTGGGAGATAGCTTTTACTCCAGCCTTTAAAAAGATTTCCTTGTCACCCGCGTTTTGATTTTTACATCTAAAGTGGATCCTTGATGAGTAAATAACAAACCATAGTTGGCTCGATAAGACCAATAAGACAGATGAAATGTATCTAGCTCTTTATAGATTTTTTTGCTTTCTTTATGTTTCCACTCTCCTACTCAAGTCAGGGTTAATTCAGGTCTTTCAGTATGCAAAATAGATCCTTAAAAAGCTTGATTTTCTGCTGAACAGACACAAGAGAAATATTTCTGAGTTACTGTCTTCTACAGTTTCTATGACATTTAAGTTCAGTGCCTGAGCAATATTAAAAATAAAAATTCACATAAGATATTAACTTCATGACATTAACTCCCTTGAATGTATGTTTTATATTTTTTTTAGTAATATAAGATTTTAGTTGTCCTTTTATGGCTTTTAATAATTATTATTTCTTCTTTTCCAAACTTAGTATTCCATTGTATTTAGTTTTATATTACTTATCCTCAAAAAGATCCCAAAACTTTATCTAACAGAAATGTACTTATATTCATTTTTTCTTTATATTTAAACTTTATTCAATATGTTAAAAAGACTTGTGTTAACATTTACCACATAATTAATAAACTTAAATGGTATAAAATAAATGCCCTATAATTTTATAAGGAAGATTAGAAATAAAATAAATCAGGTTAAAATGATAAGACTCTTACTTACCGAGCATTAGTATTCAGATTTATGTTTGTTCTAAAAAAATAGGATAGAAAATATTATGCTACATGAGTTAAAAGGTAAGAATAATACATTTGGGGAGCATCTAGTTGGCTGAGTTGGCTGAGGTCTAACTCTTGGTTTCTGATCAGTTCAAGATCTCATGGGTCCTGAGATCAAGCATTGCATGGAGCTTTGAGTATAATGGAGAGTCTGCTTGAGAGTTCTCCCTCTGTCCCTCTCCCACTCATGTGTGTGTGCTTTCTCTTTAAAATAAATTTTTGGGGGCACCTGGGTGGCTCAGTGGGTTAAAGCCTCTGCCTTCAGCTCCGGTCGTGATCCCAGGGTGCTGGGATTGAGCCCCGCATGGGGCTCTCTGCTCAGCCGGGAGCCTGCTTCCCTTCTTCTCTCTCTGCTTGCCTCTCTGCCTACTTGTGATCTCTGTCTGTTGAATAAATAAATAAAAATCTTTTTAAATTAAATAAATAAATAAATAAATTTTTAAAAAAGAATACATTTTCCACTAAGAAATGTTCAGTAGCAATTTAGAGAAATGAATGAATTTATGTGTTTTAATTATGTTAAAATGCTATGAAGAGTATTGATTCTTCTGTTTACAATGAAACAATTCTAAATTAAACAAATTTCTAAAAGGGAAAACTTTGATTGAATATATCGTGAAATTTTCAGAAGCAAAAGAAAAGGCATTTCTTATCCTAAATAGAATCATAAAAATGATCTCTTTAATTATTATATCCAACTAAGTGGATATGCATTTTAAAATATATACTTTATTTTTATGAAAGAAAGATCTCATACCTGAAGGCTCTATTTAGAGGAAAACATAAAATTTAAAACCTTTGGCTTTCTGTTACTTGCACAGTAACATGCAAACCACTCAATATAGCATTCAAGACCCTTTGCAGTCTGACCCCTACCTTCCCTCCAAACACTCCCTGCTTAAGTCTCTAAATAAGACTTTCAGATTTGTGCTTCTGCACATTTACTGGTATGTTCTCACTTTATATAATGAACAAGTCAGTTTAAAAATAATCTTAATTAAATACGCATGTATCTAATATGTGCCAGACATTATTGTAGGTGCTAGAGGATATGACAATGAGTAATAGAGAAAATGAACAATAGATTCTCTATTCTTCAATACTTTCAAGTCTGATGGAGGGAGACAATCAACACAAGTAAGAAATAAGATAAGTAACTGCTTTAAAGAAAATGGGATGTTTTTATAGAAAGTGTTTCCGTTTAGGGGATTTATATTTAATTGGTGGATTGTTGCTTTTGGGTTTTTGTTTTATTTGTTTATTGGTTAGGCTGGTGGGGAAAGACCTTTGTAAAACAAGGTGGCATTTTGTACTTAAATTTGAATAACGAAAATCATTCAAAGTTCTAGAGGAAAAGTAAAAACAAACCAAACCAGCAGGCATAAAAGCACTTGTGATGGGAGTAAACCCAATGTATCTTGAGTATAAAAAAGCCAGTGTAGCTGGAACATAGTGAGCACGGAGTGAAGGGGTATGAGATAAGATTAGAGTCAGGTGGAGCAAAATTATAAAGTGCCTTATGAGTCATGTTTGAAAATTAGGATTATAGAGGCACCTGGGTGGCTCAGTGGGTTAAAGCCTCTGCCTTTGGCTCGGGTCATGATCCCAGGGTCCTGGGATAGAGTCCCACAACAAGCTCTCTGCTCAGCGGGGAGCCTGCCCACCCCCACCCCCACCCCCGGCCTTCCTCTTTGCTTACTTGTGATCTCTGTCTGTCAAATAAATAAATAAAATCTTAAAAAAATTAGGATTATATTCTAATTGAAATAGAAAGCCATTTGAGGATTTGAGCAAGAGAGACATGTGACTGAAGCTTTACAAAGATCACACTTTACAAAGTATGGCAGTTCTTCAGAGAAGGGGTTTTAGGTGGACAAAATGAAAGAAGGACACCAATTAAGAAATGATTGCAATAGGAAAGATAAAAAATAATGATGGCTTTGTCTAGAATTATATCTGTAAAAATGGTGAATGGTCAAATTTGTTGGAGAAAAGAGCCTTACTTATGGAAAGAATTTTTGGTCAGAGCAAAAAATAGGAATGAAGAAAAATTCCAAAAGATTGGGTTTGACTAACAGGATGGATAGTGGCAAAATTTTCTCATACAGAGAAAATCCAAAGAGGAGCAGATAAAGGGAATCAGAAATTGGATATTGGCAGTGGGACATTTGAGATGTCTATTAGACAATCAAGTGTAGGCAGTTGGGTACATAAATCACATGCTTGGAAAGACAGAGATGCAACTATAAGAGTTTTCATTGCATGAGAATATTTAAAATTCAGACACTGGTTGAATTAATCAAGGAAGAGAAAAGAGAAATAGAAAAGAAAATCAAGGAAATAGAAAAGAGAGGAGAACACAGAACTGAATCTCGAACACTTTAACTTTTATAGTTTAAGCATGGAAAATGACCCTACCAAAGAACCTCAGAGTGAACAACCAGAGTTTAGAAGGAAATCAAATGCGAGAAGTACGCAGATGTCTAAAAGAGGAAGAGAGGAGTCAATTGTATCACCACTTAGAGGTCAAGTAAAATTGGAATAGAAAACTAAGCATTGGCATTAGCGAGATATAGATCATAGATAAGAGCTATTTCAGTAATGCATTATGTGAAGCCTCGTTGGAGTGGTTTAGGAAAGAATAGGGATTAACAAAAGGAGATGACAATTACAGACAATTCCTTCAAGGAGTTTAGTTGCAGAATGGAACAGTAAAAAGCCAGCAGTAACTGGATTGAGATATGGTGTCATGGAAAGGATTTTTAAGATGGGTAATGTCAAAGCATATTTGCAAATATGTAGTAAAAAGAGAGTAAAAAGTAAAAAGAATAAAAGTAAAAAAGAGTAAAAAGAGAGAAAACAAAGGTGCAGGAGAGAAGAGAAACATTTATAAGACCAAATGCTTGAGGAGATGAGGGAATGGGATGGAGAGCACAAGTGAGTGATGTAGCTACAAAAGCAAAAATCCTTCTATTGTGGAAACATAAAGGTCCTAAAGAAAATGGATATAAACAGAGATTGCTGGCTTGGGAAAAGAAAAACAAGAACATTCTCAATTAACTGCTTTGATTTTTTTCTATGAAATATGAAGAAAAGCTATCCCCTAAGAGTGAATAGGAAATGTTGGAGATTTGAGGGGATGCGAGAAAGTGTGAAAGGGTAGTTGGCTTATAGAATGGGAAAGCAAATATACAAGGGTGATGTCATAGAATCATCTGGCGGTGTTGACTGTCCATTTGAAATTTAAAGTTATATATTTGAAGGAAATCCATTCAGCAAGGTTGAGCAGTCTTCTTCAGAAAGTCAGTTACTTTACTGCAGGCACAGCAGGAAACATCTGACTGGGTTTTGCCAGGTACTCCCAGTGGAGGAGGAGAGAAGCAAGGGGATTTACGGCTAATGATAGGAGAGTGTCGAGGATCAGGGACTATAGAATCTCAGAGAAAGAATAGAGGTGGGCGAGGATGTGAAACAGAAGGGAATGTTTATCTGTTCTCTTTTTTCATTTTTTTAAAGATTTTATTTATTTATTTGATAGAGAGAAATCACAAGTAGATGGAGAGGCAGACAGAGAGAGAGAGGGGAAGCAGGCTCCCTGCTGAACAGAGAGCCCGATGCGGGACTCGACCCCAGGACCCTGAGATCATGACCTGAGCCGAAGGCAGAGGCTTAACCCACTGAGCCACCCAGGTGCAAATACAATCAAAATTAATCTTTAAAATACAATCCTAGGGGCACCTGTGTGGCTTAGTCATTAATGTGTGCCTTAGGCACTGGTCGTGATCCCAGGGTCCTGGGATTGAGCCCCGCATCCAGCTCCCTGCTCCGCAGGAAACTGCTTCTTCCTCTCCCACTTCCTCTGCTGTGTTCCCTCTCTTGCTGTATCTCTCTGTCAAAGAAATCAATAAAATCTTTTAAAAAATAATAAAATAAAGTCCTATGCCACTTTTTCTAGCAAGTATCTTTGAACACTTAAAGCACAAGTAGTTTTTCCTTACTCTTTGCTACCATAGCATTGTGTACATTCCTCTGTAATAGCCTTTATCACATTATATTGCACTTGTCTAAGAAAGGAGTGCTTCAGTGCCTAGAATGGTGCCAGGCACTTGGTGGGCACCTGGCGAATACCTGATTGGCTATAAGGACCAGAAATGAATAGAAACTTAATGTCTGCAGTGTTTTTTTATTAAGTAATCTGCACATTGCGGCTGGCTCTTGATTATTGAAAACAACTCACACATAATGCACACTATTTTTCTTTTTCTCATTTTGCTTGTGTACCCTTTCATCATTCCACCCATCCTTAGCCTTGAAAAAGAGTGTGTTACAGATGTCAAATTGGTATTGCTATTTTTTTGTTCCTTTAAAAAATGATGGCAATTTAAAGACATGGCTTAAACTGACACTATTAGTTATATAAGGAGTTTATTTTCTTGTGTTAGTGTAATACGTTATTTATTTCTACTGAAAAAATAAATATCAACTCTGGGGGGCACCTGGGAGGCTCAGTCCATGAAGGGACTGCCATCAGCTCAGGTCATGATCCCTGAGGCCCAGGATTCAGTCCCACATCAGGTTCCCCACTCAGCAGAGTCTGCTGCTCCCTCTGACCCTCCTCTTCTTACGCTTTTTCTCTCTCTCACTCTCTCTCCCAAATAAATAAACTTTAAAAAAAAAAAAAGGAATAAAAAGAAATATCAACTCTGAGTATGTTCTTTGATTGTATTTCCTTATAAGAAAATTTATCATAATACTTTTTTATGGAATGAATTTTCATAGCATTATGTAAAATGAAAATGTATTCTAAAGAAAGAAATAATGAAGGCACAGTGTATTGTGAGGCAATATGGCCTCTTCTAAATTGCCAAATGTTATTGCCAGGGAAGCAAACCATTTAAAACATTTCGTATTTGAATATTTAAATGCAATTATAATTTGTGATAGACACATTTCACCAAAGTTTCAGTGGCCTACTAAATGCAGTGTTTATAAAAATCTTTAAATCATGCATGATACCCAAATGCAACTACTGCACATCCCCTTGAAGAGAGCTGATATCACGAAAAATAAAAACAAAACAAAAACCACTAATAGATGAAGCACAGTGTGTTCCATTGCTGTGTTGAAGGAACCATTATTTGGTGGTTCGTGATCTATCTGAAATTGTAAAACAAGCCATGTTTTTATGGAATTGTCTTCTACTTGAATTATTAAGAAGTTACCGCCTATGTTCTTCTCTAGGATTCTGATGGATTCCTGCCTCACATTGAGGTCTTTTATCCATTTCGAGTTTATCTTTGTGTATGATGTAAGAGAATGGTCAAGTTTCATTCTTCTACACATAGCTGTCCAATTTTCCCAGCACTATTTATTGAAGAGACTGTATTTTTTCCACTATATATATTTTTTTCCTGCTTTGTTGAAGATTATTTGACCATAGAATTGAGGGTCCATATCTGGCTCTCTACTCTGTTCCACTGGTCTATGTGTCTGTTTTTGTGTCAGTAGCATGCTGTCTTGGTGATCACAACTTTGGAGTAAAGCTTGAAATCAGGCAACATGATGCCCCCAGTTTTGTTTTTCTTTTTAAACATTTCCTTATCAATTCGGGGTCTCTTCTGATTCCATACTAATTTTAGGATTGTTTGCTCCAGCTCTTTGAAAAATGCCAGTGGAATTTTGATCAGAATGGCATTGAAAGTGTAGATTACTCTAGGCAGTATAGACATTTTAACAATGTTTATTCTTCTGATCCATGAGCATAGAACTACCAACTATTTTTTTTATATATAATTCCTAATAGAAAATTTTTCATTTAAAATAAGTATTTGAATTGTCATAAGAAGTACGCTGAAAGAGTCTAATCTAAGATGAAGGGTGAACTAAAACTTGGCAAACTGGGACAAAGTAGATAAGAAATATAAACTCAATTGATTTGAGCAATGGATAGCTATTACCATTTACAGTAACAATGAAAAACCTAGAATTCTTTCTTCAGTTGTAATTCAGTAATTTACATATTATTTTGTATATTCTTTATTAAATATAATGATTAACATTCCATATTGGTTTATAAATCAAGTTTACTTCTTTATAAAACCTAGCAGGCATTCCATTTAACTTTCCTTAGAAAGATGATATAAAATCCCAATAAATAAATTGATTATGTTTGCTATCCCTATTCCACCCGCAAAATAAATTTTTAAATGAGTAAATCAACATAGTTTTGTTTTAACTCTAGCCTGTTTATAAGTTGAGACTTTGGATATAATTGTAACAAGGATAATAAACTCTCCTAAGTTTCTTCCATTGGTTTGTTTCTTTTTTCCATCTGTATTTTAAGATAGAAATACATACTGACTTTTTAATCTGTAATTACCAGACAAGGAAGATGAAATAAAAATATGAATTTTTTCATATATCATAAACTATTTTTTAACCATCTTTTTTGGGATGACCCGGTACAGTGGGAATCCAGAAATCCTTGGTAAATTCACAGAGAATAAAGTTATTTCTTCGTAAGTATGCATTAAAAAATAATTAATGCAGTGCCTCTGGGTGGCTCAGTTGGTTAAGCATCAGCTTTTGGCTCAGGTCATGATCCTGGGGTCCTCGGATCAAGCCCGTATCAGGCTCCCTGCTCATTGGGGAATCTGCTTTTTCCTCTCCCTCTGCCCCTCCTCCCCACTCAGGCTTTTTCTCTATAATAAAAATAAAATATTTTTTTAAAAATTACTGTTTCGAAAAACAAGTAGCTTTAGATGAGCTATTCCAACAGTTTTAATGGTAAAATCAAAAATCTTTTAAAATCAAATGTGAATTTTCAAAATATACTCATTTTTTTAAAAACCAGAAGTTCTCTTGATGATTTTTTTTTTTTCAAGTTTACAAAATCAAATCTGGGTTCTTTTTCCTTAACTCACTCTCAGGAACAGGAAAAACACCGTGGCCAAGTGGAGGAGACTTGGACTTCAAAGTGGGCAAACATGAATTCAAATCTCTTTCATTACTTAGTATGTGTGTCCATTAGAACGAATATGTATCATGTACTTAGGCATTATAGATAATGTAATATGTATACTATAACCAATAGTGTTTGCACATAGTTGATGCACACTAAATGTAAGTGCTTCTTAGGCTTCAGAAGGAAGGAACAGAAATGAAGCCAAGAGAAACTTCTCACAGGGAATCAAATATCACAGTATTCTTTGCTCAAGATAAAAAGAAATTCAGAGCGAAGGGAGCCATACCCACCTAAGCTACACCAGTATTACCATGCTGGATCATTCCTGGTGTTCTCTTTTTTCTTTTCCCTTTCATCCTCTGACAGGGCTTCTGGATTCTAAGTTTATCTATTCAGCTCCTGCTTGGTCTGTTGTACGTCCCAGTGGTAGCCACATAGCAGGAGCCGGGTAATGACTGCTCAGGAAGCCAAAGCACTGATAATAAAATCACCCCCTCTGGCCTACTGACCTCAAGTCATAAGGTATTTCTGCTAAATTGCTATGGCACAAGTGTCCATTTTGCATTTCCTGAGTTATCTGACCTCTTGTTCTTTGGGAACTCTTCTCTGAATCTTTATATTTATTGTAGTAATCTCTTCAGTAAGGTTCACTTCCTGGTACGTAGTTGAACAACTGATCAGTAATTGTTAAATAAACGAGGAAACAAATGTCATTTGTTTTCACAGAACACATATTTTAACCTGGAACCAGAAGCCCTAGTGATACACCTACAACATAATACAACCAGAGAGTATTTGTCAGTGTTCCCCTATACTCCACACTCCAAATCAGACAGCATGTGTCTCATAGTCTCATACTGACACCTGCAAACTCACCCAGACCAAAAAGTAATCAACCAACTCCTTGAGTAGATCTATGCGTCAATAATGTGACTGAAGAAAGATGTGTTTATTTGTAGAAATAATGTTTGAAAATTTTCAAATTATTGTTTTTGGTTCACTTGGTGGATAATGAAGATCTGTGGACTTACATACTGCTAATACTGATACATGTTGTGATACTTTTTTTTTTAAGATTTTATTTGTTTATTTGACAGAGAGAGATCACAAGTAGGCAGGCAGGCAGAGAGAGAGAGGAGGAAGCAGGCTCCCTGCTGAGCAGAGAGCCCGATGCGGGACTTGATCCCAGGACCCTGAGATCATGACCCGAGCCGAAGGCAGAGGCTTAACCCACTGAGCCACCCAGGCACCTCCTGTTGTGATACTTTTAAGGTTAAATATTCAGCTCTCTTTGTGTTTTCTGTGCTTAAGTGATAGTAAATATAATAGCATGTTTTATGTCAGGTTTAAGATCTATCATGTTTTCAAACTTTTTTTGTCTTAAAAATACAATGTAACTACTTGAAAATGAAATCATTACTTGAAATAAAATCATGAAAATCATATAGAAATAAATTCTAAACCTTCATTTAGAATTATATCTGGCTAATTTAAAAACGTTGTTCTTAGAATGCTGTGGCACATGAAAACCCCATCAACATTTCACAAACATGCCAAATGATTAACATATAAATGTTATTTTTGCCTTGATCAAATGTTCTTGTAATTATGGCAGTGAATGTCAGGCAGAATATTGTCCTGACTGGGGACTCTGACAGTGGGTGGAATGGGGTATAAGTTCTGTCAATAAGAGGATAGATAGAGTCAGTCAAGCCAGTACCAAAAGAAGATGGTATGCCTGCTGAAACAAGTGATAATTTTTCTTCTGAATATATTCTAATTCAAGTAAAAGCAATAAAGTCTTATTCAAAGAGGGAATAATGCATAAGGATGAATAAGGAAAAATATTATGGATGCTTTCATAAACATAGTGTGATATTGTTACACTCTTATAGTTATTGCTTTGAATTATTCCTGACTTGTTTAATGTTTCCATGAATCTTTTAATATGCTCAAAGCATGCCACCATAGCTTATAGTGTGAGAAAACCTATAGAGAATACAGAAAAAACACAAACTTCTGCATAATATCCATTTAAATTTATGAAAATTTAAGAAATGGTTCTGTATGTTTGACTTCAGAATCCAATTCTTAAAAAAAAGAATCCAATTCTTTCCTACTGCAACTATCGCTTGGTGAGTCTTCCTATTATGTAATTTCAATAAACGATCACTGGTAGTAAGGAAAACATTTAGCAAAGATCCCTTTTCCTGATTGTGTGACACAGAAAGAATAGTTATTAAAATGATAATCCTGCTCCATTATAGCTTTGAAGATAACTTACTATTATTTTTTATAGGGAGACTACAATTTTTTTAGTGTACCCACAAAACTCAGTTTAGTTGAATTTCTATGTTGACATCCAACAAAGGACCCCTTAACACAGAAATGAGAAAGGTTAAACTTGGATTGTATCTGTATTCCAATCAAGTGCACAATAGAAAATGGCACTAACAATCAAGGGCAAACTTTATAAAGATCTGGAAATGATGAAGTTTAAGGAAGTGGTTTTTGCAACTATAAAGTGACTTTAAACCCTAGGGAACTGATCAGGAAATAAATGTCACTATTCACAAGAAAAATAAGCTCCACTGTCCCCCCTCCCCAAAAAGATTTGCTGGGTCAACCCAAACCCAAATCCACTGCTTCATGTATAACCCATAATATTGCATGTTTCTGCACAGAGTGTCTCAGTTTGTAACGTCTATGTATATGAGAATTACATTAGTAAATGTATCAGAATTGATTTTTGATCATTTCCAACAATTAGATGCAGAGAAATTTAAATACTTTTTAATTTGCAGACAACAAATCCATTGTGATTCTTGCATTATCCAGATTAAAGTTTATCCTTTAGCTTTTCTAACATATTATACTAATATTACATATCTATATAGTAGATTTACTATATATGTATAAAACTGTCATTATTATATTAATTATAATTCCCAAATCCAATATTCTATTAAATAACAGCTAATCTGAATATTCTGTCTTCTCTTTTCATTTAGTACAAGTTTTTTTTTTTATAAGTTGAGCCAGGAATTTTTCTTCCTTTTTTTTTTTTCTGTGGTGGTATTTAAGGTTAACAAATTCTTATAGTAAGTCTCTTTCTTTTGACAAGGTAAATTAATCACTTTTGGAGAAGCATTTCTTAGTTAAATTATAAAAAAAAAAAAAAAAAAAAAAAAAAACTTAAATGTTGTCAGTGTTTCTTTAAATGTAATGATTTTGTTAAGAGCTAGCGAAGTTGAGAAAGGAATGAGGGCTCCAAAACAACACAGAAAGATTTTCTAAACTGACAAATATAATGCATTAATTTTGACCCATTTTTAAATCAACAAAAAACCTGCCTAGAGAATTAGATTTCAATAAGATGTGTTAATATTTGAAGAAACTATTAATCTTCTTTTATTAATAAATTAAATTGAGTTAAATGACGTGAGTAAACATTTATACTGAATGTATTTATTTCATAGTCATAAGCTATTGTCAACTTACAAGCTCATTTCTTTTTTCCAATGTTTCCCACAGTTCACAAAATTTAATTCACCATTCTATTTCTCTTTTATTTTTCTTTCTTCATGCAGACATTGATTCTCTGATAAGAGGTTTTTTTAGATTGTTTCATTGCTGCTGTTGTTTTTAATTTGAGAAGGTTCATTGAATGAAATATGTATTCTTTGTTAGATTCTGTTTTGCTAAATGGTTGGCTGTCATTGTATTTTTTTTTTTTTTTGGTTTGGATCATTTTTTCCATATTACCTGGAGAACCTCTTGCTATCCAAAAGAATCCAAGGCCTTCTAGCTTACCTATTTAAAATCTTATATTTATTCTCCCTTTAAATATTATTAAGAAGCAATACTGCTGGACAATTTATAGTTGTTACTTAAAACTGATTTTCTGCCTATGAATTCCTCATGAGCAATAGTAATAGTCACAGCCAACATTTCTCAGGGTTTTATACCTGTCAGACACTGTACAAAAGTGTTTTATGTTATTGATACATTCAATCCAAATAGTATGACAGTAATATGGATACCATTATCAGTTTGCATTTTATAGATGAGGAAAATAAAACAAAAGGAGGTTGAGCAATTTTCCCAATATTGTATAACTCTTAAAGGTAGATAAGGTTTCAAAGGTAGAGCTGTCTTACTCATAAATCAATTAGAAGAACTGATAGTAACAGTTACATTACTTGCTAACCATACATTCATACTTATGTACACTTAGCAAACCTAAACCCTAGTATACTACTAAAATTTTCAACGTGGTTGGAAAAAAAAAAAGTATAGGAATATCAATATTTTTCCATTCTAGAAAAAAAAGATGAAAGAAACCAAAATAAATATTCCATTTTCAATAGAAAGTAAGATCAAGTAATATTTAGGAATAAATTTAACAACAAAGGCATAATGCTTATGAAGGAAGACTATAAAATCCTAATCAAAGGTCATAAAAGAAGATCTAAATGAATGGAAAGATATGTCATTTCTTTCATGGGAAGATTAATATCATGAAAATGTTATTTCTCCAAAAATTACCCATTAATGAAGTTCAAAATTTGTTTAACCTATCTTTCCTTATAATTCCAAAGACTTTCAATTGGACAAAATAATCTTAGAATTTATATGAGATAATCTAGTTTTCTGGAATTTTTAGTTATCTGACAAATAGGACAGGTTTATCAGATCAAATTCTTTGAGTTTGAACCTTCTCTTTTGAGATAATGTTTCATTGTGAAGTTCCAGTGTCTATGTATTTATATAGAATGGCAATCTCTGGCACGTTTGATACAAAGGACATTTCGTACCTTGGATGAACATTAGTCAGTTAAACACCTTCAAAAATTAACCACAAAGTATCCTCAGCAAAAAAAGTCTAATTTTCCTCCTTCTCATCTCTCACACAATTGGACCTACCTATAGCCCAAGACAGTATTTGAAACACAGGTCTGAACTCAACCGTGTAGTCTAGGTTGGATATGAAAAGTGGTAGTAGATCCTTAAATAAGACATACAGGTTATTTTGCTAGGCAAAAGTATTGGATGAAATACCAAGAGATCTGGGCCTTTTTTAACAGAAGGGAATCTATTTTTTTTTTTTTCCACATTGGGGATTTTTTTTTTTTTATAATTTTTTTTTTTTTTTTTATTTTTTATAAACATATATTTTTTATATACATATATTTTTATCCCCAGGTCTGTGAATCACCAGGTTTACACACTTCACAGCACTCACCAAATCACATACCCTCCCCAATGTCCATAATCCCACCCCCTTCTCCCCAACCCCCTCCCCCCGGCAACCCTCAGTTTGTTTTGTGAGATTAAGAGTCACTTATGGTTTGTCTCCCTCCCAATCCCATCTTGTTTCATTTATTCTTCTACCCACTTAAGCCTCCATGTTGCATCACCACTTCCTCATATCAGGGAGATCATATGATAGTTGTCTTTCTCTGCTTGACTTATTTCGCTAAGCATGATACGCTCTAGTTCCATCCATGTTGTTGCAAATGGCAAGATTTCATTTCTTTTGATGGCTGCATAGTATTCCATTGTGTATATATACCACATCTTCTTGATCCATTCATCTGTTGATGGACATCTAGGTTCTTTCCATAGTTTGGCTATTGTGGACATTGCTGCTATAAACATTCGGGTGCATGTGTCCCTTTGGATCACTACATTTGTATCTTTAGGGTAAATACCCAATAGTGCAATTGCTGGGTCATAGGGCAGTTCTATTTTCAACATTTTGAGGAACCTCCATGCTGTTTTCCAGAGTGGCTGCACCAGCTTGCATTCCCACCAACAGTGTAGGAGGGTTCCCCTTTCTCCGCATCCTCGCCAGCATCTGTCATTTCCTGACTTGTTGATTTTAGCCATTCTGACTGGTGTGAGGTGATATCTCATTGTGGTTTTGATTTGTATTTCCCTGATGCCGAGTGATATGGAGCACTTTTTCATGTGTCTGTTCGCCATCTGGATGTCTTCTTTGCAGAAATGTCTGTTCATGTCCTCTGCCCATTTCTTGATTGGATTATTTGTTCTTTGGGTGTTGAGTTTGCTAAGTTCTTTATAGATTCTGGACACTAGTCCTTTATCTGATATGTCGTTTGCAAATATCTTCTCCCATTCTGTCAGTTGTCTTTTGATTTTGTTAACTGTTTCCTTTGCTGTGCAAAAGCTTTTGATCTTGATGAAATCCCAGTAGTTCATTTTTTCCCTTGCTTCCCTTGCCTTTTGCGTTGTTCCTAGGAAGATGTTGCTGCGGCAGAGGTCGAAGAGGTTGCTGCCCGTGTTCTCCTCAAGGATTTTGATGGATTCCTTTCGTACATTGAGGTCCTTCATCCATTTTGAGTCTATTTTTGTGTGTGGTGTAAGGAAATGGTCCAATTTCATTTTTCTGCATGTGGCTGTCCAATTTTCCCAGCCAGCATGGTACTGGCACAAAAACAGACACATAGATCAATGGAACAGAATAGAGAGCCCAGAAATAGACCCTCAAATCTATGGTCAACTAATCTTCGACAAAGCAGGAAAGAATGTCCAATGGAAAAAAGACAGCCTTTTCAATAAATGGTGAAGGGAATCTATTTTTATAAGAAAGCAGACTTTAAAACATTATTGAATATTCTAGTGAAGAGTATAGTGGCAGAGTTCGGATCTGCCTGGAAATAATTAGTCCTGTCTAAAGCTTACCAATAATTAACAGTGTTGCTGTATTTGGATGACACCATTAACAGAAAATTTTGAAACAGAAGTGCATCTCCTTGCCCTGAATAACAGCAGGAGGTATTGGGAAGACTGTCAATGAATGTCATCAACTGAAGATACTGTCAAATAAGGAATTCAACCTAGAGAACACTATTGCAAGAACCCTCTAGAGAGTTATGGTGTGTATTCTTCCTCTTCATAGAATGAATCTTAGATATGAATTATCTATATATTTCAGTGCATCACAGGTACCATAAAGTCAACAGTTCCAGTGATTAACTCATTTACATCACTATCTATGCTTTTTCCAGTATCCCCAAGTTCATTTAGAAATAATAGAAATAACATTTTCTAGATCCTGTGAATCATCCTAGGCCTATTTCTTACTCCCACATTCAATCAGTCAACAAGTTCTGTCAAATCTGTCTAATTTGCTTATTCATTTCCTTCTGTCTGGAACTCTCTGCCCCCAGATCCATCCGTGGCTGCCTCCTTTTTTATCATTTAAATCTTAAATCAAATGTCCTTCCTCCAAAAGTCTTTGATGACCCTTTAATTTTAAGTAGCCACTCCCACTGTAGCACTTCCTAAAACCTTATTTTAATTTCTCGGTAACACTGATTACTGTTGCAAATTCTCTTATATATTACGTATTCTTACCTTTCTAAAATTTCTCCATGAGAATAGGAATCTTGCCTAGTTTGTTTATCACTGTATTCTCACTGCCTAGTTTACTGTCCAATTCATTGTATACATTTAATATGAATGTACTTTTTGAATTTACTCATTATAGAATTCATTCAACAAATACTTATTAAGACCTTTTCGTCAAGCATTGTGTTATGCATAGGAGACCTGAGGGTGGGCAAAACCATATCCTATCTTTGTACTCATGGAGGTTATATTTAATAAAAGAGACAATCACTGATCAAATAACCACACAAGTCAATGTAAAATTACAACTATGAGTAGTCACTTTCAAATAAGTTCTTCCTTCTCTTAATCTCCATTACTATTACTTTAATTCAGGTTACTGTTAATCTCATGCCTCAGCTATTAAAATCATCCATGTTCCTGTCTCCACTCTTGCCACACTCTACTCTGTTTTTCCAAAATTGAAGTGCAAATCTTAAGTCATTTTCTACCTTGAAATCCTTAATAACTTCAATGACCTTCATGGAAAAAAAAATCTATCCTCTTTAAGGTAAAGGCTCTTCATGACCTGCCCCTCAACTATCTCTCCTTTATCTTGTCACCATTTCTTCCCCCTGGTAGCACTCCATGCTCCTGTCATTTTGAATTATACACTCTTATCTCTGGGCCTTTGTGTGTATTATTTCATCAGTCTAGTATAGCTTTCTTTACTCTTTGATTAACTAGTTTACTTATCCTTTATAATTCAATGGATATAAACTCCTATAGAAATCCTTTTCTGAACCCACTCTGACTCTCTTACCTATCCCTTTTCTATGTTCTCACAATAAAAAGGAATAAAATTTGAAAGTATATCCTATATATAAGATTATGATATATATATAAATATATATATATATATCTTAATATATATATTGTTGATTCACTTGCTTATTTCCCTCACAGGTCTATGATTTCCTTTATGGCAGAATGTCTTTCATATTTCCTTCTCCACTACTTAGAGCAGTATAATGTGTGTAGAATAAATAGAATGATTGCTGGATGAATGGGCTCATGACAAAATTAAAAATAAAAGCCTAGGATGACATTCAACACAGCTTCAAACATATACTATTAAGAATGTGTGTAAAAAGTATATTGTTCACAACAGAACACTAGTGAAATCCATTTTGGATCTTCCATGTAGCACTCAGTAATTTATTCACTAATTTTATTCCATGTTTGTTGATATTAAGAAAAAACATCACCTATCTAGAGTCATGTATTTGAAGTGTTGGGAGAGAGGGTAGTATGGCAATTACATCATCAGACTGAAGGACAGCTTGCAAAACTTCTACCACTAATGAAATACTGCTTAAAACAAAAGGTATTAACATCCTGTGGTCTTTGGTGAGGAACTTTGTAACCAAAGAAAAGGTGTGATTGCAATCTCTTTGTAAACTAGATACATAGAATACCTGAGCAATACCATATTATATGTTAGGGAAACGAATATTTAGACTAATAAATAACATACAAGGCAGGCTGATACTTACTAATAAATATATGACAAGCTTTGCTGTTCATGGGAAGTTGACTATTTTTTCTAG
Source organism: Mustela lutreola (assembly GCF_030435805.1). Lineage (NCBI taxonomy): Eukaryota > Metazoa > Chordata > Mammalia > Carnivora > Mustelidae > Mustela > Mustela lutreola. The sequence continues at coordinate 57,540,890 of NC_081299.1, forward strand.
AGAAGAGGAGTATGAGGACACAAAGATAAAATAATTTTTGAGAATCTTTCAGGATCTATTTGTAACCAGAGTTACTTGCTTTAGTTAGTCATTAGGGGCAGAATGAATAGAGACCAAAAATATAATGAGGTGATTTTAGTTATTCTCCTGAAAACATCCTAGCAGAGAGGAACTACTTCCACCTTTGCCCCAACAAATCTGCAGAAAACAACTTCCCTTGCCTGAAGTGGATTACCTAAGCATCAGTGTAAGTACTTTCATACCTCGCATGATCCTAGTTGAGATGTCATTTGAGCACCTGCAAAACATCTGTCCAACATTCAGCAAACACTCATTAAATACGTGCTCTGTGTCAGGCACTAACTGTCAAAGGGAAGAACTAAGAGTAGGTGATGGGATGGAGACATAGTGAACTTTTTGGAGTCAACACTAATAGCCACTGGATTCCAATAGCCAGAAAAGTGAGTCACCAAAGAAAGCTCCCTTTATATAAATGTCAGACACAGAGCAAATAAACAAAGCACCTGTTGCTTCAAGAGTGACCTGAAAACCAGCCTGTGACCAAGATAATTTTAGATTCACCAGTGATAATGAGTTAAGATATAGCTCTCTGGTATTACCAGCAAGTGGATAAGAATATTTAGTGAGAGATGGAATGTTTGGAGAGGAAAACTTGGCCTAAATGTACCTCATCCAACTTTTCATCAGGAGTATATTTGTCGTTGTTAAGATAGCAAATTCTCAAATGGCAAAAGAATGAAATCCAAGTTAAACTCAACAAGATGTTTTTGCTTTAGTTCTGTTGTTATTTTTAACCCTCAAATTGGGGAATGAAAGAGCCCAAGTGGATGAGCATTCTAATGGAAAAAGTAGATTTGCTGTGTTTAAAAAAAATTTTTTGAGTCACTGCATCTGAAAAAAAGAAAATAACAGATGGAGAAAATGAGAGAAAATGGAATGTTTTCCTTGCTTCCTCTCTATTAAAGCTAAACGTTCTTTATGGAATATGAGGTTTTCAAGGGAGACAGGGCTGTTATGCCAGACCTGGGACAACTGTAGAGTCTAGACATTATTTAACCTTAAAAAAAAAATTTACCAGTAAAAATAGGTTTATTTGGGATTAACAGGGAATTTCAAATCAGGACACATAAGCGATGGCAAGACCTTAGGCAAGTCCAACAAACAAAGCCAAGGAATATTATTTAATGGAGAAGAAGGAGGAATTTGGAAGGGGCTGTTTTGAGCATGAGTCCACTGGAGAAAAGCCTAAGTCCAGGGGTGATTATGGTAGTCAATTTCTTTTTTTTTTAAGAGTTTTTTTATTTATTATTTGAGAGAAAGAGAGAGCATGCTCAAGGGGGAGAGGCAGAGGGTGAGAATCCTCAAGCAGACTCCCTGATGAGTGTGGAGCTCAACATGGGCTCCAGCTCCGTCTCATGACCCATGAGATGACCTGAACTGAAACCAGGAGCTGGACATTCAACCAACTGAACCACCCAGATAGTCAGTTTCTTATAGGAGATGCAGTGTACATCCTCCCTTCCAGGGAGGAGGGCATTGCAATTGGTGATTCTTTCCAGTTGATGATTCTTCTGCTGAGGTCTGGTAATTGACAGTTCCTGCCATAATTGTTGTTAAGTGGTGTCCACCTTTATCTCCTCCTCTTTCCTTTCTATCCCATTTTGGTGAAGTTTCCCTTTATCAATTTTCACAAAGTAGAGCAAAAACTGGAGAGATTGTGGAGAACCAGCAATGTGTGACACACCACAGCAGACTAGATATCTGAAAGATATATCTTATTCTCCCAAAGTATATTTAATAAATCTTAGAGGTTAGGCTCAGATGGCATCCACATTTTCAGTCATGGACCTTTATTGGTTCTTAGGATTACTCATCATTTCTTCTTTACAAAACTTATTCTTATAGTCCTTAAGAACATATATATAACCAAGTGTCCCATATAACGAATGCATCAGAACATTCTTTAAAAAATATAATAAAAAATTTATTTAAAATAGTGGTATTATTCAAAGAAAATTTTCTTTTCAATTAGCTTTAAAATTAATTTGTTAGTGCTGAATATCAGTTCTGCATTAGTACTTCTTTGGTAATTATTGCTTACCATCAAGGCTTCATTAAGTTCCATGTTTGAGATGATGAATGTGTACTTTTATTGATTATTGCTTGTGATTTAATGAGTTGTTCTTAAGATAATAATGTTTTTAGTAATATGTTCATTGTTTTTCCAAACAAATTTCCAATTTGTTTGCAAATTGACTAAACCTTGAGGAGTTTATATATATATATATATATATATATATATATATATATATAAACTCAGAGTAGGAAAAATAAGTCACATTTTTGCTAAGGCCCTTTGGGACACTGGTTTAAAGATTATTTATTTATTTATTTGACACAGAGATCACAAGGAGGCAGAGGGGCAGACAGAGAGAGGGAGGGGGAAGCAGGCTCTCTGCTAAGCAGAGAGTCTGATGCAGGGCTCGATTCCAGGATGCTGGAAATCATGACCTGAGCCGAAGGCAGAGGTTTAACCCACTGAGCCACCCAGGCATCCTGGGACATTGGTTTAAATAAGCAATTTTAGTAAGATGTACATTATAGAGAACTTCACAGAATTACCATATGTTCCCATGCCAAAAGAATTTAGAAATGAAAAAATATTTTATTTCAGTTCTGATTATGATTTTGTACAAGGTCCTTATTTTTCAGTTTCCTCTTACTCTTTTGATATTCTTCCTACCTTGAACCTACAGTGCAGATAGTTAAATCTTTTAACAATTTTTACTTTTTATAGTATGTTTTCCCAAGTTTCCAGTTTAGGGATGGAGTCAGACACACACACATTTAGGTAAACAGTCACAATATAGTTCTTTAAGAAACACTGATATGGAAAAGTCAGGCTGATTTCCTCAGAGGGTTGCAAAAAGGAATGAATAACACATAAATAAGTAATAATCTAATATATATATGTGTGTGTGTGCATTTGTGTATAAAACACTTATTACAGGGCCATGAGAAATAGTTGGAGCATGGGTTTATCTGTTTTTAAGTTTAGAATACAGGACAATTTACTGAAATCAATCTCAAGCACACTCTGAAGTCAATAGGGCAGTTAAAAACCTTTCAAAATTAATCCTCATGGAAGCAAAAAACACATTTGCATTCCAAAGTATTTATAAAGTAAAAAAGGCAACATCTCAGTAAATAACTGTTATTTACTCAACATCTCAGTTAAAACATGGTTTTCAGTGATCCACTGAAGAAAATTTAAGCTAGGGAGTGACAACTTTAACAGTTACAGTGTAAGTTATGAAGCTAATGTGAGGAAGATAGAATTGAAGAGTCTGTGGACTGAGGGGAAGATTTAGGGACTATTTCAATTGCTTAGAGATCATGTGAACCAGTTTCAATGACAGTGGAGTGGAGAAGAAAGCCGCAGATACACTTAGGAGACAGAGTCAAAACCCTTTAGTAAATGACTGAATTTGAATCAGGAAAGACTGATGGAAAGAAAAGTCAGGATGACCCACTGGCTGCTAGTTTGGGAGACTTGGTAAATTATTGTGAATAGACAGGTACAAAGAGGTTTGGGAGATATGGGAAGGGTTGGAATGGTAACAGGTAAAAATACTGAGCTTCATTTTGGACTAAGTTTTGATAAAATGCTCTGGTAATGAGGTCCTATGTATCTTTGATACATAGATGCAAAGACCAGGAGAGAAGTCTAGAATTAAAACTTTGGGAATCATAACATAAAATTCATGAACAAGCCTGGGGCAATCAATGATCACTTCTGAATATCTAGTTGTGGAAGAATGATTAGATTAATCAAGGTGCACCAACATAGCAAAATATATTATAGAGTCGTTAAAATTATGTTTTTTTAAATAATAGAAAATGCTCAAAAACAGTATCAGATCAAATAAGCAGAATGCAAATTGCTTGTACAGTGAAATCTCAGCTGTGTAAAAATCTCAATTGTGTAACTGGCTGGAAGGAAAAGCATTAAAGAGTTATAATGGTCGTATTAGTGTTAAAGGTTATAGTGATTTCCCCCCCTTTTTCTATGTATCTATGTTTTACAACTTTTCTTTATATATTACTTAAAAATCAACTCAGGGTAAAGGATGGCTTCCTGATTAAGGTGAATTAAAAGTACTTTGTAATAGAGGTACAAAGAATTTGTAGCAGAGGTACAAAGGTAAAGAACACAGTGTTTGCAAGGAACTATAAGCGGTGGAGGGTTATCGAAGCATAATGTGATGACACAAGGTGGTCAGAGAGGAAACTAAATAGAAAGGAATAGTAGCTCTGTGGAGGCTTGTTAAGTTGAGATTCTATCCCATGTACTTTGAACAACTACTGAAGAAATATGCACAGGGTAGTATATTCATTTGCTGGGCTACTATAACAAAGTGTTACAAATGAGTGTAATGAGTTTATTTTCTCACAATTCTGAAAGCTAGCAATCCAAAATCAAAGTTTCAGCAGAATTGGTTTATTCTGAGGTCTCACTTCTTGATTTGTAAATAGCTATCTTTTCCCTGGGTCTTCACATTTTTTTCCCCTCTGTGAATCTATATCCTAATCACCTCTTCTTATAAAGACACAAGTTATACTGGGTTAAGTTCCACTCTAGTGACCTCGCTTTAACTTAATTATATCTTTAAAGAACTTATTTCCAAATATAGTCACTTTATGAAGTACTGAGGATTAAGATTTCAACATATGAATCTGGAGGGCGATTCAATTCATAAGAGGGTGACATGATTAAATTTCCTTTGGCAACCATGTGGAATATGAATTTCAGGAAGAAGGAATGGATTAACAGGCTGTTGTAATAATCCAGGTAAGAAATCACAATGTTCTACAGAATTATTAATGTAAATCAGTGAAGGTAAATGACCATTTTAAAAAAATCCAGAGAGGGCAGCTGGTTTAAAGGAGAAACAATGAATTCAATGTGGGAAGATTCAGTTCTCTATCTAGATTACAGTTAAATATAGGAATCTGAAGCTCAAAGAAAATTGGACTGGAAGTCTAGGTTTGGGCGTCATTAGTACATATGTTATGGGAGCAGATCCTGTGTATTAAGTGATAAGAGCAATGGACTTAGAACAGAAAAACAATATTTACAGAACAAAGAAAATGAGCTCATGAAGGAGGCAGTAACACATGAAATGAAGCAGAAGAGTGCCTTTTGTAGAATTTAAGGAAATGCTTTCGTGAAGGGAATAATTAATAGGCAAAAAAAGTAAAGAGATCCTAAAAAGATAAAGACTGAGAAATAATTGTTGGTTTTGGAATTAGAAAGATTTTTGGACTGTGAACCTAATAACAGTTCCTTGAACTTTTATGTGCCAGGCACTGGGCAAAGAGCTTAAAACATGCATTGTATTTCATCTTGAGCTTTACTCAGCAAACTGAGTTAAGTGTCACTGTGTCTGTTTTATAGATTAAGAAAATGACTCAACCAATAGTCAAATAACTAGTGTCAGGTCAGCAGACAGCAGCAGATGTGGGAGTCAGTTCTAGATTGCTTTCTATATTTTCAAAACTGTCCTGACTAACTACTAGGACAACTAAGAGCTCCCTAAGAGCAAGGCAGTTTCATTAAGTCAGAGGGGCAAGAAATCTAGAGCAGTGGGCTGATGACTTAATGTTTGGTGAGGAAGTAAGGTAGACTGCCTTTCTCAGAAGAGGAGAGAGGAAGACAGAGACCAGCTCATCTTGCTCTCTGATGTTTAGTACAATTGCTTGACACAAAGTAGCTGCTCAGTAAATTTTAGTTCAGCAAACAAGAAATAAATGTTAACTTGAGCTAGGCACAATAAGGTGCCAATAGAGAGAACCACACTGAAGAAAGAGAAGAAAACTTAAGAATCCAGATCCTCCCCCCCCCCAAAAAAAAGAATCCAGATCCTTCCTAGAAAATGTTGATAGGTGAAACCATATGATAATTGACTCTCTCTGCTTGACTTATTTCACTCAGCATAAAGCATGTTGCCACAAAAGTTGGGTATTCATCCTTTCTGATGGAGGCATAATACTCCATAGTGTATATGGACCACATCTTCCTTATCCATTTGTCCGTTGAAGGGCATCTTGGTTCTTTTCCACAGTTTGGTGACCGTGGCCATTGCTGCTCTAAACATTCGGGTACAGATGGCCCTTCTTTTCACTCCATCTGCATCTTTGAGGTAAATACCCAGTAGTGCAATTGCAGGGTCATAGGGAAGCTCTATTTTTAATTTCTTAAAGAATCTCCACACTGTTCTCCAAAGTGGCTGCACCAACTTGCATTCCCACCAACAGTGTAAGAGGGTTCCCCTTTCTCCCCATCTTCTCCAACACACGTTGTTTCCTGTCTTGCTAATTTGGCCATTCTAACTGGTGTAAGGTGGTATCTCAATGTGGTCTTAATTTGAATCTCCCTGAGGGCTAGTGATGATGAACATTTTTTCATGTGTAACAAATAACACGGAGGACATGGGGAGATGGAGAGGAGAAGGGAGTTGAGGGAAATTGGAAGGGGAGATGAACCATGAGAGACTATGGACTCTGAAAAACAACCTGAGGGTTTTGAAGGGGCGGGGAGTGAGAGGTTGGGGGAGCCAGGTGGTGGGTATTATGGAGGGGAAGCATTGCATGGAGCACTGGGTTGGTGCAAAAACAATGAATTCTGTTACACTGAAAAGAAATTTTTTTAAAAAGGGGGGGGGGCTGACAAGATTTTTGAAGATCTTCAGTAACATTAAAAAACTAATAAAAAATTTTAAAAAAAAGAAAAAATGTTGATAGGGCCTGGGATCAAGTACAGAAGTAAGAATTTGACCTGAATAGATAAAGAAATATATTTTTAGGTTGAACAAAAAGAATGGGGTATAGAAATAAATATTTAAAGACAGGATAAACTGCTTCATATTCCAACAATTCCCTCCTTATTAATCTCCCTTATAAAAGAATATCTCACCATTTCTAAGTTATTTGCCTTAAAGTTTTTATATATTTATACATGCAATTCCCTTTGCCTAGAATATCTTCTTTTTCACTGTATGCTAGTATCCTATTGAAAAATACTCAGATCATAGATTATCTCTTCATAGTATTTCTTGAATTCACCAAACAAAATCTTGTCACTCCCTCCCTTTTATAGCTCTTAATACACACCTTCTGTAGTGACATGGAGACCAGAGATAAAATATCCTTCCACTTATTTATTAAATTCCTTTGAAATACCTTAGCATATCAATAAAATATTCTGAACTATTATAAGGTATATGTTAGAACAAAGGAGTTTCAAAAGTTGAATGAGCACGGTGTGTTATATGAGACTGATGAAACACTGACCTCTACCTCTGAAATTGATAATATATTACATGTTAATTAATTGAATTTAAATTTAAAAAATTAAAACAAAAACAAAAACAAAAAAATTGTTTTAGCTTGCACACAATTGCATATTTAGTTCAACCTTTCATATACAAATAGTATGTATACAAATTAAATTTTCTTATTTGTCAAATGACTACATTTTATAGTGAAAGTATATTCTTTATTCCTTAAGTTTTAATAAGCTTATGCTGCAAATGACACATAGATTGGAAAAATTTATCCAATGTATTTAAAGAATAAAATGTTACTTGCCATTCCAAAGATGTCTCTATTGATCACCTCTGATGTTTAAAAAATGATTTGTACTTGTGCCTTATCTTTAAAGGCAAATTGTATGCTGTAATACTTTAAGCTTTCAGGTGGCATTGAATTTTAGCTGGTTTAATAGTGGAATGAGAATACTGACTGCTATATTACTATTCTGTTACACAAATTCATTCTCGAGTAATCTATATGCCCTTTGAGAAAGTCAAATGATAAGGCAGAGAGCTCTGAGACAAAACACTAAGATTTAATTGTTTTGCATCTGACAGCTATCCAGTTGCATATTTCAAATTATCCAAGAAAAATAGATGAAGTGCACAATTATCTTCAACTTGAGCTACATAGTATTATCTGCATCTAATTTATAAGATACAGGAGAAAATATAAAATATAATATTTTTGTAATATTTGCATATGCTGTTATTTTTCTTATATCATTAAAGTTAAGAATATGGATTTAATAAATATACATTGGGAGAGTTAGTGCTGTGAAATAGATATGTCAATTTGTAAATAAACACCTCTTTTAAGTAACTACTTAATATTACACCAAAAATAAGTAAATGAAACTAAAATTCTAACAAAATCTGTAAGACAAAATATCTTCACAAAGGAACTGTGTATGTATTGCCTGTCAATTAAACATGCAGATAGGTAATTTTTCTTCAAATAGTTCATGTGCATTCCTAATCTACCTATTGTAAGCCTGGAATTGTTCAACTTTTAGAACATTTGCTCTAATATATTTAATAATTATATGGATTTGAGGACTCTATTTCTTGCCTTCTGTCAAAATGCTTCAATATTAATGTGCATTATATTCAGTTGTATATAAAAGTATTATAATGTAAAATTATATTTTTTTATATTTTTATTTTTTAATTGAAAATATAGAAGTATCTTTAGATGGAGCAAAGAGAAATTTATATTGTAGCTAAGTTATTCAGTTATCATTTAGTATTATGTATAACTATAATTGCATTTGTCTGAGAAGCTATAATTTGCTTTTTTAAAGCATATCCCATTTTTAAATCATTATGTGTTAGTAAAGCATTTAATTAATTTGAAAAAATGTAGTACATCAAAAATTGTAAATAAAATATGTATAAGTCCTTAAGTGAAATGTGATTAGTGGTTTTTCTGGAAAAAATGGAGAACAAAATTGAAACAGAGTAATAGCATGATTAATTGATTCAGGATGGCTCCTGCTGAAAAATTATGTTCAATAAGTATCTGTCATTATAATTTGTGATCATTTGTCCCTTTACAGTATATCAAATATAATGGATTCAGGTGCACAAGCTGTGTAAATGACTGTCATAAAAATGCCATTTTTTAGATAAAAAAAGATGGTTACTTTACTGATTTAATTCAAAATAGCCATGGTATATTAATTTGTGCTACTGCTGTGTCTTCAGAGATGCTAAATATTTTGTAAATTATTTTGTTCTAATATGTGCATGTATCATTTTGCATTCAAGTCAATGATTTTTTCAAATATGCTTCAAGATACAAATTACACATATTTTTATTAAACATACTGGGAAAAATCTGCTGTTTAAATATTTAATTTAAAAATTGGGAGGAAAGATTGTTTTTTACAACCCAAAACATTCTTCCAGTCAAAATTGGTTTTATAAAATGTAATCTTCTACAGCATGTCATCCTCCTTATGTATCTCTCACTGGTTTTTCTTCAGTAATATTTTCTCATCTAAGAGCTTTTTTCAAAAACTATACAGATTAAGCTGAATTATTCTATGTGTTATGGAAACTGATCTATTTGAGAAAGAAATTTCATGTTACGGTAGCTCAGTTGGTTGAGCATCTGACTCTTGGTTTGGCTCAAATCCTGATCTTGTGATTGTGATCTCTGGGTCAAGGGGTCATGGGATAGAGCTCCACATAGGGCTTCCACTAGGCAAGGAGTGTGTTTGAGAATTCTCTCTCCCCTTCTCCCTCTGCCCTTCCGACCCCTGCTCTCACTCCCATGTGTTTTCTCTCTCTCTCTCTCTCTCTGTCTCTCTCTCTCTCTGGGATGAGTGAATAAATCTTTAAAAAGTAATAATAATAAAGTCTTATATTCAGAGAGAAAAAAAAAGATGCTGAAATTTGGTGTAAAATACCAATGGGAGCATTTATATCCTGCCTTAAAGGGCATGCATCAATAATGCTTGTTATTGAAGAGAGTTAATTGAAATGTGCAGAAATAACCTTGGAAATGAAAGTTTAAGCAGGTGATTTTTTTGAGAAAATAACCCTCAATTATCTTTATGTGAATGTTTTGCTTTCTCCTTTCAGGAAGTTTACATGTTTTGAGTTATCTGGTCCAATTCCACTCAGTTTAATTTTGTTTCTATCTTACATAATATTCTTCCTAATTCTAGAGCTGTACCTCCTTACAAAAATCTTGTTTAAAACCTATTTCTATGGAATTGCATTAAAACAAACAGACATTCCCCTTCCCTGTACTGTAGACCAGTTGGTAATTATTTTAGTCACCTTCTGCCTTAGGAGTTCCATCTTTTGGGCATTGAAATTGATTTTTCTCATCTTAGCATCTGAAGATCCAGAGTGTGCCCCTTGCCCAATCGCCTGAGACTATACAGTGAGTGACACCTACAACAGAGGATGTGGAGGCAGCAGCTTTTCGGGCACCAGAAATGGCAGCATCAGGAGCATCAGCACGAATAGACTTTGTAGAGGTAGTTCTCCCAAACTGTACTATTGAAACCAAACATTTTTGGTGTGCTACCTGCTGATGGGGGCTGCCTTCTTACTCCCTAGATTTATGCAAAATGTTTGGTCTTTGTTAAACTTTAACAATGACATTTCTGACTAATACAGAGAAACTTGATTTTTTTACAAGTGTGTTCAGTTGCCTTAAATTTCAGTAAATACAAAATTTTATCAGTTTTAGAAAACATTATTAACCATATTTTTATCAAATTTATTTCATTATCTGTAATCTAAAGCTGCTGTCACATATAATTTTTGTATAAGTGCTTTTCAATAGATCAGAATAATTGGTCGTTTTAGAAGCCATCCTAATGCACTAACAAGGAGAACTTTTCTAGTCAGTTATCTTCTCCAGAGGCTGAATATGGTTGCCCAGTTTTTCTGCCGTACTTCCTAAAAACATTCCATTGTGAGCTTATTTTGAAAAGTGAAAGATTATTCCCAGATAGCCCCAAGTCAAAATATGAAAAGCCAGTGATTGATTGATTTTGGTATCCTTTCATTTTATTTAATTTAATGTGAAACAGTTAATTTTGTTACTGTAAACACATTTGTTAATTAACCACATTGGCTTTATCTGTACAGTTCAATGACTTATAGCATTTCAATTTGCATGTAAAATGAGTCTTTGTAATGATGTTTTGCAAAATAAATAATAATCGATGTAATGGGTGCATTTTCTTTTAACTCTTTAAATGTATGACTTAGAAGTAGGGCTAGGTTTCCTATTGAAATTTTGAAGAGTTTGAAATTCAACTTACAGAGGGCTTCATCTTGGTGCAGTGCGACATATTCATTCTTCACCCCATCTTAACTTGTTTTTTGGATCAAAGCAAGATACAAAGAATTTATACTCTTTCTATTGTAACTATTGCTTGATTAAATATAATTAGAAAGTTCTTTTCTAACCACATATGATCAGGAAACATTGAGCTTAATAGTTCTTCATTTTTGTTTTGTTTTTATTCCATTTTGTCATTTAGGAAATTACAAACTCCCATTTTTTTTTTTTTTTTTTGTAAAACCTACCCTACAGAGTTGAAATGCACTTCTCTGAATATTTGTATTCTCTTTTAATTTTAATGTATTTTAATTACACAAAATATATAAAATAATAAAATTATGTCCTAAAATGCTAGCCCTTTGTTAAAAGCACAAATACGTATGAAAGTATTTTTTTTCTTTTAGTTAAAATGATGGGAATGCTGATTTTTTTTCATGAGTACTTATGAAGATCTGTATGTAAAAATTCATAAATCTACTTAATTGTACAACATTACTTTTAGCTGTGTGTGCCATATGTTAATTAACTTTTGTCATTCTTATATATATTGCCTCTATCTCTAGAAACTGTATTTTGAAAGGTATGCTGCTTTTCTAAGAATACAAAAGTAAATCTCTGACTCTGCTGTAAAGTGAACTGTGCTACTTTAGCTTAGGTTTATAACAGGTTCACACCATGTCCTTCAAATGCCATTTTAGAGATTTTTAAAACATTCTTCATGAAAGTAGCTTTAATGATTAAAGAAATACTGCTGTTCTGCCTCTACTATGTTCCGAGGGAGAAACTGGACTTTCCATTGTTAAAACTGTAAAGTCGTATGAAGCTGCGACTAAAATCTGCAGCAATGTGCAGTAGTTCTGTTGGATAATGATTTTGTTGGCATGATCTTACTGCAGTAAGCCATGCTGAGTTTCTGGTCTTATGATAATTACAGTTGAAAGCTTGTATTTGTAGGATAGAGGAAATTTTCTTTTTTTTTTCTTAAAGATTTTATTTATTTACTTATTTGACAGATAGAGATCGCAAGTTAGCAGAGAGGCAGGCAGAGAGAGAGAGAGAGAGAGAGGAGAAAGTAGGCTCCCTGCTGAGCAGAGAGCCCAGTGCGGGGGCTTGATCCCAAGACCCTGCGATCATGACCCGAGCCGAAGGCAGAGGCTTTAACCCGCTGAGCCACTCAGGTGCCCCAGGAGGAAATTTTCTTAATGAGAAAAAATTAACAAGTAACTTGAATAACTTGTCAAAACTGTAATGGTTTAAAACTGCATCAGCAAAAATGATTACAAAAGTAAAAATTTAAACTAATACCACTGAACACAACACTTGGTCCATTTTTGCCCACTGTTAGTGCTCTTCATCACTGTTAATGTTCCAACAAGTATAGATGATTATAAATTCATTCATAATGTTTATGTCGCTCTAATATTCTCCTAAGAGAAGTCACACATACCAACTTAACAAAAATATTAAATATGTTCATTTTGTAGTTAAATAATGTTTAGCCTCAAGATAGGTATCTTTAAATTAGGTAAAATAGTAAAAGGACAACATGTGTTTATAAGCATTTGGAGTTCTTGAAATAATAATAATTTTCTATTGTGAAATCATTTAAAATATACTGATTATAAATTCATGAGTAGTGGGATATTAGTATTAAACCAGAATTTGACTAAAAGTACTTATTATTATTAAGTACTTAAAAGTACTTAAAAGTACTTAATAATAAAAACAAAAACATACCCTTTAAGAAGAAGGCAGCACAATATATGCTTATCAACTCTCCGGATTACAGAGTACAATGCAGCTCTTTCCTACCTTGTGAGATAAGTGACACTTCCAGAAACCTGAACTACCATGTAGGCAACAGCCTGAATTGTCCTTCAACCTCTTGACATCTCCTGAAGTGAAGGTAAATTTTTGTGGCTCTTAGGAATACCTCAGAAAATAAGGTACATCTTCCTATTTTCCTGCAAATTCATAAAGAATCTCATATACTCTCCCATCCCTGTTTTTCTGTTTGTATCAAATTTTACTAAGATTTCTGCCATTTTCTATTTTCTTTTTAATCAATTCATTTTTTTCTGGAGCAAAACAGGCAGATCTCAATTGTGTCACAAAAATGTGATTTTTCCTATCAATTTTTAGTCAAAAGGTAAAGAAATCATTGTAGATGTTGTGTTATTTTATATTGCTTGCTTCTGCCACTAGCAATTAACATAAACTGGATAAAGACAGATAGTTTATATTTATTTACTGGCACAAATAGCAAATATTAGTAGGGCAAAAGTACAGCAAATGGATGTCATTACAGTGAAAAATAACACGTTCAGAACAGAAGTGGTTTAGAACAGCCTGCGGATGTACAGACTACACAGTTGCTCAAATCTCACCGAAGTAAAAATCTGTCATACCAATAATTGCCTCCTCCTCCTCCCACACACAACTTGCTTTGATTTCAGATGTATGATACATATGGATATAACATTTGAAACCCAAATTCTTAGTCACCACTCTGCTTGGGCAAATTTTGGACAGAATACAAATTTTTTTTTAAATTTTTTTTTTAAAGATTTTATTTATTGGTCAGAGAGAGTGAGTGAGCACAGGCAGACAGAATGGCAGGCAGAGGCAGAGAAGCAGGCTCCCTGCTGAGCAAGGAGACTGATGTGGGACTCGATCCCAGGACGCCGGGATCATGACCTGGGCCGAAGGCAGCCGCTTAACCAACTGAGCCACCCAGGCGTCCCAGAATACAAACTTTTTAAAAAAGATTTTATTTATTTATTTGAGAGAGAGAGAGAGAGAGCACAAGCAGCGGGAGCAGCAGCAGGAGAGGGAGAAGCAGGCTCCCCACTGAACAGGGAGCCTGATGCGAGACTCTATCCCAGGACCCTGGGATCATGACCTGAGCCAAAGTCAGATGCTTAACCAACTAAGCCACCCAGGCACCTCAGAGAATACAAATTTTCAATTCAGTCCAGTTCAGTTAACGTTTATAGAGGACCTACTCTGTGCCTAATATTGGACTAATATTAGACTTGGGACTAATATTAGAGACACCAAGTACAGCAGACCCCCTGTTGTTAGGCAGATTACAGTCTAGACAAGCAATGGATTACATACAAGATAGTATATTACATGGGATTATAGAAATGTATGGATTAGAAATGGATTTTTTTGGACAATAAATTGTAATTTAAACAGTGGGCAGTAGGAAAGGGAGTCTTACTTGAAGAGGAATATATCAAAGGATTAAATGTGCAAGTAATATGTATGAGGAAGGAATAGCCATAAGATAGGTTAGAGGAGATAATCACAAAGAGGCTTGTATGCCATAGTTAGACTTTATTTTGTGGGCAATGATAACATTTTAATGAAAAAGTTTTAAGCAGAGAAATGGTAATTTAGATTTGTGAATAAATGGGATAAACTGAAAGTAAGAATTCACAGGTAGCTGCCCCTATAAGGAAGCAAAGAAAAAAAGCCACTCAGGAGATTCTTTTTTTTTTTTTTCCCCCTCACCAGCTTATTGAGGTATATATTTCATAACATAAAACTCATCCATTTTAAGTGTACAATTCAATAATTTTTTAGTAAATGCACAGTTTCATGATCATCAACACACTGCGGTTTTGAACATTTCCATCACCCCCACCAGAAATTCCTTGTGCTCATTTACAGCCTATCCTCATTTTGGTATCAGTTCCCACAGCAGCCCCAAGCAAACAATAACCTGTTTGCTGTCTTTATAAATTCCCTTCTCTGAACATTTCATGTAAGTGGAATCATGTATGTAGTCTCTTGTGTCTGGCATCTTTCACTTAACATCATGCTTTTGTGATTTCTATCCGATTGTTATGAGACAAACAGAACAGCAGTATGTCACTCCCAAAGAGCCTGTGAATACTGGGAATACACGAGGTATAAGAAGGAGGTCCTGTGAGCCTGGCCACTGTATAGAGGATACAAAGGAGAGAGGGACCAAGATGATGAGGACAGAATGGCACGAAAAGACAATTCAGTCAAGGTGGAAGTATCAGAAATGCACAGTAATGTGAAAGTAGAAGAAAACATGTCAAGACATTTTAATAAGATTTGCTGAAGGCTTAATCTTGAACTTCTGTTTCCTCCCCATCTTAAAGATTTGTAACAGGTGTTTGTAAACACTGTAAACACTTTTAAATAGGACTTTGGTTGTTAGTGTCTATAGATATCACAAGCTTTGTTAGTTTCCTGAGTTAAAATCCCTTCCCTGAAGAATGCAATACCTTAGACAAAGCCAAGAAATCGTGACAGACTGACATCTGCAGTTAAAGCACAAAAGCTCAAAAGTGAATCTAGAACAAGCTGTATTTTCCTTGGAAAACCACTTGGGACAAATGCGATTGTTACACCGAGATTAGAACTCCAATTTTTTAGAGAAGGCAAGATTGGTTTCAGAATTCTTGTTCAGTTGGAGAAACACGTAGGTGGCATGATGAGGCCACCCAAGTATTGAGAAAATTAAAAGTTCTTTCTGCAAAGGAAGGGTAGAAAGATAAGGCTTCTGGCACATTCTCTGGGTCTACTTTCCAGCTTTACCTCACTAGCTGAGAAGGGCTGCCATGCTGATCTGGCTATGCTATGGGATTGAACATAAAGCAAGTTTTGGAGTTACCTGTATGGACTACTAATAATCAAAAAATTTTTTTAAAAATCACAGGATTATAGTACAGCTGATGAAGTAAAAAGACTTGAGTGCTGACTGGAATATGCCCACCACTTGGGTGTACCAGGAAGGACAAGCTCAGAAACAAAGAAATAACTCAGTAGGAGAGCCTGACAAGAATATCCAGGTTTAATGTCATGGTTGGCTTCAGGCTAAGAAGCAAGTGAACAAAACAAGATTGGAATCTCAGAACAAAGCAACACAAACAGTTTTCCAGAGAACCTACCAAAAAAAAAAAAAAAAAAAAAAAAAAATCCCTTCCTGGAAACTTCATCTTTGTGTCCCTGGAAGCCAGAAGTACCCCTGCCATACCCCACTGCTGGAGGGATTCTGTGGTACATTGTGGTCTCTGGAGGTGAAGAGTGACTTCTTGGCTCTGGCCAGAGACCCTGTGGACCCATCCCAGATTAAGGAGTGGGATTCAATCCCTAAATCACAGAGTTAGAGTCTCCCGGCTTAGCCCAGAGTGGATGAGACAAATCCAGAACCCTAAATGTTGGTTTCCTTCTTTTAGAGTAATAAGGAGCATCTACCAACTGCAAAACTCAAACTCTGGTCTTAGAAAGAGAAAAGATCAACTACTAATTCATATACTTAAATCATAAGTAGTTGATGTTCTTTTGGGAAAGGTCCAGAGCTGTTGGACAAATATTTGCGTACTCTGGGGCTGGGGAGAGAAAGAGATTCATTGAAATGGAATGAGATAAGACGGACATTTTTTTCTATTTTTCTTCCACTTTGCCCACTTAGCCTCTTCCTCCACCTCTGTTTTCTGAGAGGAGAAAAAGATAACAACCACTGGAAGATTCTTTCAAAGAAAAGTTATCAGAAGAGAACTGTAATCCCCTGTGGGCTTCCTGTGGAAGCTGGAGGTGAGGGAACGTGGCACTGTAGGAGCGCACGCTGTGGGACTTTACCCAGCACTTCTTCCCCTATATTAGCCTACACATCTATCCTTCCATCCTCTGTAACCCATTAGGTTTTAGTTATTTATTTATGTTCTTTCCTTCTGTATATTCTAATTGTTTCTTGAGGACAGGGTTGGCGTTTTAGTCCATTCTCCAGGGTACCTAGCATAGTGGCTCACAAGTGATGGTTAAAGAAGGAAAGAAGGAAGAAAGGAAAGAAAGGAAGTACCACTTACAAAAAGAAAGAGAGAGAAAATAAGATTACTTCTGTTGGGAGGAAAGGAGGGCAGATTTGAGAACATTTGATCTAGGCTTTAAAAGGAAAGTTGCATTTCCGATGTTGGGGGTGGGGGGGAAGCAGAGGCTCCCAGTCAGAGGAAATGACAGATGGAGAAAAGCCCAATTTACGGAATAAGGAAAGCCGTGATTTTGCGGATCGTTGAAATAAGTCAAAAGGAAGAGTGAAATAGAAGTGTAAAGGTACACTGGGGTATTGGGATCTGACTAATTGCTTGCTATTAAAGGATTCTTGACTATGTGAGTTAACAAGGAACAGTTGGGATTTAAGGCAGGAGTTAAAAACTCGAAAAAATACATGGTAATGCAACATCCTACAAATAAGCAATTGGTGTATTTAAACATGGTACAATACTTATTTTTAAATCTCTTCTGAGCATCTGGCGCTTTGATAGACCTGAAGATGCATGAAGTCATCTGTGTTACAACTCAAACTCTGTCTTCCCTTCTAATAAAACATTAACCTACACAAAATTGATTTAGCTTACAAGTGGGCATGTATTCCTTGACAATGAAGAGAAACTAGTATTTACTTATAGGATATGCAAGACCCTTTACCCACAGACATGATTTCATTAAACCTTGTAACAACTGTGTAAGGTGTATGTTCCCACGCTTTTACCAATGGGAAAACTGATGTCACTCTGATAAACCTCCATTCAACCCCACTTCTCTCTCTAGTACTCCATAATATACCATCTTTACCATTTATCTATAGATTATAGTTCTGCCTAAATTATATTTTAGCAACCTCAAATTATGTATGCTGATGTTGCTCATTTGATTGGCTTACCTTCACAGCACTTGATTAGAAATCAAATTATATTAATACTTCTGAAGGTACATTAGAGATATTTGTCACACATGACAAGAATTGCTTATTCTCTTGAAATGTACGTCAGGGTACATTTTGTGTTCAGTCCTCAAAATGATACCTTAAGGAGATGATCAGTGAATTTCATAAGGTTATAAGAGTGCCAAATTATTTGTAATAATGTAAGATTATGTATAATCTTACCTTTGCTCTATGGCTCAGTGTCCATAGTTATCAATTTTAACTTTACAAACTTTTAAATAAATGTGGTTTCTTTTTTTTTTTCATTTCCAAAGATACAAGATTGCAAAGGTAGCAATACATCATACAGCTAAGGTGCTTTACATTTTTCAAAGCATATTAAAAAATGCTTTTAACAATACGTTTTTCTGACCTATACATTAGCCTTGTAAGGAAGGCATAAAAAATATTTCCCTTTCAGCTAATAAGAACTTTAATGTTATTTACTATCATATAAATAATATTCTCTGTGCCACAGGCAAGGGACTAATTTTTGTGTCAGTTTATACTATTTATTGATGTATATTAATTTTATATTGTGTTTCCCCTTGAGGACAAATATTTAGAAATATAATTTTTATTTTAAGTTTATGCTTTGAGGAAGATTTCACACAAACTGGTAAAACTTTGAAATATAAATTGTTTTATACAGTAATTACCATAAAATACAGTTAAGCAGCCCAGGATGTTTCTATATGGTAATTAACTGAACAATGTACTTTCAGTATTCCTTGATATGATAAATACAAAAACTATGTAGCTTCTCATGTCAAGGCATTTGTTTTTCTATAAAATTTTTAGATTTTCTTCTTCTTTTTTTTAAGATTTATTTATTTATTTAACAGAGAGATCACAAGTAGGCAGAGAGAGAGGAGGAAGCAGGCTCCCCGCTGAGCAGAGAGTCTGATGTGGGGCTCCATCCCAGGACGCTGGGATCAGAAAGCAGAGGCTTTAACCCACTGAGCCACCTAGGTGCCCCTTAAATTTTCTTCTTAATACAAAATTTCTCATACTTGAAAATCAAACCCTCATTTTCTGTGATGCGGATAATCGGTATGCATTTGCAATTTAGGCAAAAAATAAAGAGAAACAATATAATTTTAGGGAAAAGCAAAAGAACACCATTCTTATCAGCCTGCTGTGAATAGTCTATGTGGGCACCTATAATTATAAAGGAAGACTGGGGAGGAAAGAGGATTAAAAAAGAGTAGTAAATGTGGACCCAGTGAGATGCAGATCTGTAAACTGTCATTGTAACATCATCATTTAGTCATTCTATCAGAAGTGCAAAATTGTACATTCAGTCAACACTAAGCTTAGGGGACAGGATAGGAAATCACTGTATTTAACATTAGTGACAGAAAACTCAATAAAAGAATGAAAATTGGAATCAGAGGAAACTTGTCCAACATTTGTTAAGAACTTACAATGTGGTGACAGCTATACCATGTGTTGAGAATTTCAGAAATATATTTGGTCCTCTCAATGAGTTCTTGATTCTCTGAAAGAGATATTCTAAGCCAAACAAAAGTTATGTGCAAAAGCAGAAAGCTGAGAGAGAAACTGATGAATTATGTAAAGTACAAGGAGATTCATTTGGGTGGGATGCATTAGCTTATGTATTTCAAGAGATGAGATTGAGATGAGATTTGAAAAGTAGAAGAGAGTTTATTCGAAGAAGTCTTTGTATGCCTGTGGATGAGTAAGATCCATAAGGAAATCTGCTCAATTCAGTCAACTTTGCAAGGAATTATACCCACTTAATTTTACCAGAATCTTAACTTTCAAACATAATATAATTGCTAATAATTATTGGATTTTAAACCCTTTACATATGCTAACTTATACAGCCCTCACATTAACTCTTTAAAATAGCTATTATTGTTATCCCTATTATAAATAAGGAAACTGAAACATAAGGAAATAACTTGCCCCATGTCACAATGCTGATAAGGTGAGGGGGAAGGATTTGAATGCTGGCAGCCTGAATCAGAAGCCTTGGCACAGCTGAGTAGAATCCATCCAAAGTAGACTAAAGTTTTGAAGATATGTGATGATGTATTTTTTAGAGGTTTAAATACATATTGAATGCAGGAAGATTTTGCTGGTACTGGTTTGTAAAATACCCAAATCTCCTTTTTAAAAAATTTCATTTAAATATAATTGGCATCCAATAAATTGTGCATACTTAAAATGCCCACCTTGATAAGTTTTGAAATATTTATGCCAGTGGAAGCATCACCATGATCAAAATAACGAACATGTCCATCACCCTCAAAAGTTTCCTCCTGACGTTGCTCACTGATTCCCCACATGGACAAATACTATTCTGCTTTCTCTCACTACAGATTAGTTTGAATTTTCCAGAATTTTATATAAATGCAATCAGAGAATATATTCTTTTTTTTTTCTGGCTTCTTTTGGGAGCATAGCTATTTTATTTGTCCATATTGTAATGTTTATCAATTTTTGTCGCCAATAGTATTCCTTTGTATAAGTATGCTATGCTTTATTTCTTCACCTCTCTATGAATATATGAATTGTTTTCCTGCAGCTTTTGATTATCACAAGTAGGCTGCTATGAATAGTCTGTACAAGTCTCTGTAGGAATGTTTAAGAAAAGAAGCTGGGCACAAGGAATGTAGAATATATATATGTTTTCATTTATGTAGAATACAACAGGAGACAAAACCAGGCTATGCTATCAGAAAGTGTGATAGTGGTTATCTTTGAGGAGGTAAGATGGTGACTAAAAGAGTGGGTTCATGAGAGGGGCTGCTTTTGGACTCTAGAATATTTTGTTTCTTCATCCTGATACTGATTACATGGGCAACAGTTTCACTGTATAAAAATTCAGTAAGCATTATACTTTGGATATTTTTCTATAGGTATCTTATACTTAGATTAAAAGTTAAAAGTGAGGTTAATGAAATAGTTTGGTTTAGTCCAGAAGATTTTCTATATGTTGTTGGGCATCCTTGTTTTTGTCTTTTTTTTTTTTTTTTTAATTTCATAGCCCTTACTACTATTCCAGTTTCATACTCTAGGAGTACATCCTATAACATTACCTTTATTCCTTTTACTATAATTGCTTGTTTTATTATTTTTCTTGTTATAGTATAAACTTCCTGGGGGGGGGGGGGAGAGGATAATGTCTACCTTTCTCACTTTCATTTCCTGGCAAGGTGCTTGGAACATGGTGGATAGATATCCAATGAATACTGGGATGATGGGATAAATGGATTTTTAGGCACCTGCTCAAAGCTTAGCATCTGAGTTTTCATTAATTGGCTTCTACTAAAAGCTTTGCTTCCCTTATAATCTACTAATTATTGATTTGATTCTGTGATATTGAAAGTTTTTCCTTCTTCCTAACTTCATTCAACTCTTTGTTTTAGCATACATTTTTCAAATAGTAATATGTCCTATTATTATTCACTGTGGGCTCTAAACACTTTATATCTACTAACTTATTCAAGATGCACCACACAAACAATACAGGTATTCCCATGGTTTCCATTTCACAAACAGGGAAACTGAGGCACCAAAAAGATAAATATCCTGCCCAAGATCACAGAGCTTATGGTTGATTCCAGTCTAACTCCAGACTCATGCTTTTATTCAGTATAGATTTCTGTATTTATATATATATTATTTTATGTCATTATATTTCCTCATTTTTTTCTGACCTTTGATAAAATGTTAGCTCTTCAGATTGGCTTTCTTTGAACACTTTATTACAAAATAGCAGCCCTCCAAATATTCTCATTCATTCTCATCATGCTGTATTTTCCTCATAGCACTTACCACCCCATGATATTTTATATATTTGTATCTGTTTCCTCTTTATACATCTCTCCCAATTAAAGTGGTAGCTCGGTGAGGGCAGAGATTTTATCTGTTTTACTTTGTTATATTCTTTTGTCTTCGAATAAGGTCTAATACATAGTAGATACTTACTAAATATTTGTCCAATGGATGAATAAATGCTTCATAGAATCGGCCTATGCTGAGCCACTATGGTACAGGAATGGCAAAGAGTTTTTTAAATCCCTTTTAGCAAAGTCACTTTCTACTTAGAATAGAGACCAAAAAAGATCTCCGTTAGACAAAAGTATGGACACCAATACACATTCCATTCTATGTTCTATATTCAATTGGACATGCCCTGGAAATCTTAACTCAAGAGCATTTCTGGACATTCTAGTGTCATGTAAATTTTTATTCTCAAAGAAACTTTGTTCTGGCAAAGGGGAACCAAAGAGTTTTTATATGACGCATCATATGATTTGCATTTTAAAAAAATTTCTGTGATTTCTGTGTGGAGAGTGGATTATGGAGACCACAATAGAAGACATAATAACCAGTTAATGAAGCCATGGAAATAACCCATGGGTAAATAGAGTTGTGAACCAGACCTATAACAGTAACTTTATAAATGAAAAGAAATAGATTTTAGAGACAGAATCTATAAGCCTTAGTGAATAATTAGTCAGGGGTTTCTGATTTCCATAGTATCAACTACATAAACAGAAAATAGAGGGGGTCTGGGAATATGACTAGTTTTGTGTTCAGTATGATAAACTGTAAACTCATGTTGTATATTTAATGGTGCTGTTCAGTAAATTAAAAAAAAAAAAAAAAATGTTGACCTGGAACTTAGAAGAGCATCTGTGACAGGAGAGTTCTATTTCAGTCCCAAATGCATGAAGTTGCCCATGCTGGTCCTCTGCCGGCCCAGGGTGCTGTCCTGGGCTGCTGCACTAGCGGCCTGCCATCGGTGTTGCTGTCATCTCTCTTGCTGCCACTGCTGCTGCTGCTGCTGCTGCTGCTGCTGCCCCACCATAATGTTATCCACAGGCTTCTACTGTGGAGTAGCCCATGTGTCTGACTTGCCTACCCCAGGTGTCCAATTCACTGATGTCAAAGAGGCTTGAAAACCAGCTTAGAGGCTTCCAGAAGGGATTTTAATAGCCAGCAGGTGAAGACCACCAAATGAACCTCCTCACCAACCTTAGGGTTATTAATTGTTGCAGCAAGAGTGGCTGCACACCATGGAGAACAATGGAGCATGTCAGAGAGGGGGCGTTAGAAACAGCTGGGTAGGTGATTTTGGAGAAGGATCAAGAACATGGTTGTCTTTTCTGGTTTAGGAATTCTCTAAAATTGGGACATTTGGTTATTGAAGATTTTAGTATTCCCCTGTGAGACCAGGGGAATGAAGAGTTTCTGGAGCTGCTTTTTGGGAAGTGTTCGTCCCTCTCAGAATAGTGGAGGTAGAAGGTCTTTGCTTTTGTCTTTCGTCTTTATTCAGGTATGATTTTGTAGATGCCTTGTTTTTGCTTTATTCCATCATGACCATGAAGAGCCCTCCACTGAAGTTGATATTTCATGAAATTTTTTGTGATCAGTAGGGAAATAACATGGCCTGTGGGTAGTAACCCAGCTAGCTACCAGCTGTCAGCTGTCAGGGCGGCCTTCTCCTTTCTCAGTAGGTAAGCTTTGCCTCCTACCAAGACTCTTCAAGCAGCAATTACCAAAACACTAGAGGCTGGTCTGCCAATTAAAAAATTACTCAAGCCTACAATTTCCAACTATTAGGTATTGTATTAGTCAGCTTGCTTTGCCGTAACAAAATACCTTAGACAGGGTGCCCTATATAGCAGGAATTTATTTCTCATGGTACTGGAAGCTGGGAGGTCCGAGACCAAGGTGCAGGCTGATTCTTTTTCCCTGAGAGGGCCCTCCTCCAGACTCGCAGGTGCCTCCTTCTTGCTGTGTCCCCACACAGCAGAGAGAGAGAGGCTCTGACAGACTCTACTTACTATTTTGCTGATGTTCTAGGACAAATTTCTTTACATAAATTTTTTCAAGTTTACTTCTTTTTTATTTGAATATAATACAATTCATGTTTATAATAAGCTCTCTTTCTTCAGTTTTATTCCAGCCGTATTGAGATATAATTGGCACTCATCACTGTGTGAGTTTAAGGTATCTGAAATAATGGTTTGATTTAAATCTATCATGAAATGATTATCACAATGAGCTTAGTTAGCATGCATTATCTAATATGGAAGCAATAAAAAGAAGGAGAAAAAAAAGAAAACTCTTTTCCCAGGTAATGAGAACTTTTAGGATTTACTCCCTTAACAACTTACATATATAACAGAGAGCACTATTAACTAAACTCATCATATTGCGTTACATCCCTTACATAGACTTGTAAAGATTATTTTCTATTGGTCGGCTTCCCATGAGCTACTTCATATGGGATACATAAAAAAGCTTTGGGTTTCTTGCTTGTGGTCTATAAAAATTATGACAGTCTTTAATAACAATAATCTTTAAAGAAGTGAAATCATAACAAACACTTTCTTTAAAAATTTCTCTTTGTATAATGCAATTATTCCCAAATGCATTTTTTGTAATCTGAGGAGTCCTCTGAGATGCATTAAAAGGAACAAATTGAGTCTTATGACATACAAAGCAAAATCTAACAGAGAATGGCTCCATTAGAAAACCTAACTCTTAGAATGCCATAAAAGGCTTATTTTGGCTGTAGATTATAATATGTATAAATTACAAAGGCAAGGTGATGTCAAATTACAAGGTAGAGGTTTGGTAACTAACACCCCAGGTGCTGAAACTCTTCATATAGCTTTTGATTGTCCAAAAACTTACCTATAAATAGCCTATGTTTACTGGAAGCCTTACCAATATCATAAATAGTGGGTTAACTTTGTGCATACATTACAATAAAGTAAATTAGAAGAAAATGTTATTAAGAAAATCATGAGTGAAAATACATTTACATTGCTGTACTGTATTTATAGGAAAAAAAAAAATCCACACATAAGTACGACAGCACAGTTCAAACCCATGTTGGTCAAAGGTCACCTGTATGAGTGAGTTGCTCTTGCGAAAGAACTTTCTGTCTCTTCTTTGGGCATTAGTTAAGAAAGCAAAGAACTCCTTTGATCCCCTCCATGTTACAAAGAATTTTATTGAGAAAATACTTTGCTATTTCAGAACACATCTAATACTTTAAACATCTAAGTTTATACTGACTGATACTAGCATTATCTTCTTTTCTTGGAATATCCTTTCTGCTTTCTTCATCTGGCAAACTCTTCTCTTAAACCCCAATTCTGGCATGGCATTACCTGACACGAGGTTATCTCTAAATCGGGCTCTGAATCATAAGTTCCCATAGCCTTCTCACATCTTCTGGGTAGCATGAATCCAAGGCTTAATAAATTAGTATATTAATTTCATAATCATTTAACTTCTGAATTTTCTGAGAGATTGTAATCTTCATCAGGGCAGTGATTGTGTTTGTTAATCTTTGAATCACTCTCACACACATAATAAAAACACAGTATTATTATTGTTAATAATAATGTAACTAATTGTAACTAATAGTATAACTAATAATGTAGCTTATAATAACATAACTAATGTAAATAATTACAACCTTTAATGATCATTCCTTTGGGTTGTGAGGTACATGAAGGCAACAATCCCATCATAGCCCTAGGCCTTAGCCTAATATCTGATATGTGCTCAGTAGATATTTGTTATTAAAGAAAGAATTATTTGCTTAATGAATTTAAAAGCTTAATTTACAGAACATTTGTAAAGTGAAGTATCAGTGTAGTACAAAAGTAGAGTTGGGACACGTGGGTGGCTCATTGGGTTAAAGCCTCTGCCTTTGGCTCAAGGTCATGATCTCAGGGTCCTGGGATCAAGCCCCACATTGGGCTCTCTGCTCAGCAGGGAGCCTGCTTCCCCACTCTCTCTCTGCCTGCCTCTCTGCCTACTTGTGATCTCTGTCCGTCAAATAAATAAATAAAATATTAAAAAAAAAAAAGTAAAGAGTTTAGATAATAAACTTACTTTTTCCACAATGGCAAGAACGATATGAAGAACTAGGCCTTTCTTCTTCTTTGGACAATTAGCTAAGTGTTTTATCATGTTAATGAAAAGTTAATCTTTCCTGCATAAAATTCAGGTTCAGAAATATAATTGTTATTGAGAGTATGTAGAGAAGCATTGGCTGAACTTATGACTATTTCAAAGCAAGATTTAGATTTACTTTAGATAAGTATAATTAACCAAAAGAAGTAATGCAGTTAGACTTCAGTGTCTTTTACAGTTCTTTGATTGAAATGAGTTTCCATTATGAGGCACATTTCACAGTGGTCTCATTTAGAAGAGATTTCTTACCCATTGTTATTTCTAGTGCGTAGTCCATTATTTCTGATAGTTATTCTATTATACTTTCTTTCACAACTTCGAAGTGCTGACTGTTATAATCATATTTTAGCATGATAATCTGTATGTCAAGTTATACCTGTGGGGGGAAAAATTAGTCCTGGCGAAGGCCAACCAGAAAGTCAGCCTAAGTGAAATTTGTTCTCAAATTCCTATTTTAAGTTTATTATGCAGCTGAAAGCATGCATCATTCCAATTATTAAATAAAATTTGATTTTACTTCTTTGTATTGACAGATACTACCAAAAAATACAGCACTAATACAGGTTTTAGCATTCACATGCTTAGGGAAGACTCTAACAATAACTTTACAAAGAAGAAATATCTAGTTGAGTCTGAGGCACACATTATTTTAAAGAGCAAATGAACTTAGAGAAAATTATTTCTGGAGTAATTTTCATTGAAGATATAATAAATATAAAAAAGAAGAGGAATACAGACTAGAAAAATATTAACATCTTTACCTGAGTCCTGAAACTTTAAAGTAATAAAAAGTGAAAAAAAGAATATATGTAGAATCACAGTCATGGCTCCTGAAAGGCAGAAATTATAAACATCAGACATCACACAAAAATACACAGAATACTTTATAAAAGTGAAATTGTAAAAGTGAAACACTAGAGTATTGAGGTCAGATGCAGGAAGAAAAACATCAACTGCCATAAACCCTGAATAACTTGTAGAAGTGTTTTTTTTTTTTTTAACCTTAGTGATCAACATGTAAAACTATGCACATTATTTCCTTTATATTTTCTATTTCTATTATTTAATAGAATTTAATTTAATTATTTTCTATTTCTATTATTTAAAATGTAATTTATCTCTTGATTCCCCAAACACTAAAATGGTAGAATGAGTGTAGTAGAAAGTACACTTTTGGCCATAAGAAACAAAATTCCAAGTAAAAGTGACCCCTTGAATAGTAAGTCCATTGTTGCTCATTAAAAATTTTCAAGGTAAGTAACTCCGAAATTCGTTTCAGTAATAATGATTTTATCAAACGCCTGGGCTTTTTGCATATTTCTGTGCTGCTTTCCCCATCACACTGGCTTTCATCCTTGGACTTGTTACATCATATGGTTGCACAAGGTCTGCTGCAGCTCTAGACATCATGTTCTTATCTAGCCATGAAAAAAGAGGAATAAAAGTGACAGGGAAAAAAAATCACATGACTCTCTCTCTCTCTCTTCTATTTTATTTATGCTTTATTAACATATAATGTATTATTAGCCCCAGGGGTACAGGTCTGTGAATCATCAGGCTCACACATTTCACAGCACTCACCGTAGCACATACCCTCCCCCATGCCCACACCCAGCCACCCTATCCCTACCTCCCAACCCCCAGCATCCCTCAGTTTGTTTTGTGAGATTAAGAGTCCCTTATGGTTTGTCTCCCTCCCGATCCCATCTCGTTTTATTTTTTTTCCTCCCTCCCCGTACAAACCCCCACCAGCCTCTCAAATTCCTCATATCCGAGAGATCATATGATAATTATCTTTCTCTGATTGACTTATTTCACTTAGCAGGATACCCTTTAGCTCCATCCACATTGTTACAAATGGGAAGATTTCATTTCTTTTGATGGCTGCATAGTATCCCCCCATATATATATATATATATATATATATATATATATATATATATCTCACATCTTCTTTATCCATTCATCTGTTGATTGACATCTAGTTTCTTTCCATAGTTTGGCTATTGTGGACATTGCTACTATAAACATTCAGATGCATGTGCTCCTTCAGATCACTACATTTGTATCTTTAGGGTAAATATCTGGTACTGTGATTGCTGGGTCATAGAGGAGCTCTATTTTCAACTTTTTGAGAAGCCTCCAAGCTGTTTTCCAGAGTGGCTGCACCATCTTGCATTCCCACCAAGAGTGTACGAGGGTTCCCCTTTCTCCACATCCTGGCCAATATCTGCATTTCCTGACTTGTTAATTTTAGCCATTCTGACTGGTGTGAGGTGGTATCTCACTGTGGTTTTGATATATATTTCCCTCATGCCGAGAGATGTTGAGCACTTTTTCATGTATCTGTTGGTCATTTGTTTCCCAACATGTTTTCTGTTTTGTTTTTTTTTTGTTGTTTTTTGGTTTTTGTTTGTTTGCTTGTTTGTTTGTTTTTTCCCATTGGATATTCCTTCCTGCTTTGTCGAAGATTCGTTGACTATAGAGCTGAGGGTCCATTTCTGGACTCTCTATTCTGTTCCATTGATCTATATGTCTGTTTCTGTGCCAGTACCATACTACACTGTCATGCTTACAGCTTTGTAATAGAGCTTGAAGTCTGGAATTGGGATGCCACAACTTTGGTTTTCTTTTTCAACATTCCTTTGGCTATTTAGGGTCTTTTCTGGTTCCATATAATGTTATAAATGTTAGGATTATTTGTTCCATTTCTTTGAAAAAAATAGATGATATTTTGATAGGGATTGTGTTAAATGTGTAGATTGCTTTAAGTAGCATAGACATTTTCACAATATTCTTCCAATCCATGAGCATGGAACATTTTTACATTTCTTTGTGTCTTCCTTGATTTCTTTCATGAGTACTATATAGTTTTCTGAGTATAGATTCTTTGCCCTTTCAGTTAGGTTTATTCCTAGTCATCTTATGGTTTGGGGAGCAATTGTAAATGGGATCAACTCCTTAATTTCTCTTTCTTCTGTCTTGCTGTTAGTGTATAGAAATGCAACTGACTTCTGTGCATTGATTTTATATCCTAACACATTACTGAATTCCTGTATGAGTTCTAGCAGTTCTAGAGCCTTTTGGGTTTTTCACATGAAGTATCATATCATCTGCAAAGAGTGAGAGTTTGACTTCTTTGCTGATTCAGATGCCTTTTATTTCTTTTTGTTTACTGGTTGCTGAGGCTTGGACTTCTAGTAATATGTTAAATAACAGAGGTGATAGTGGACGTGCCTGCCATGTTCTTGACCTCATTCTTAGTTCTTAGTTTTTCCCCATTGAGAATAATATTTGCTGTGGGTTTTTCATAAATGGCTTTGATGATATTGAGGTACTTACCATCTATCCCTACACTGTGAAAAGTTTGATCCAGAAAGGATGCTGTACTTTGTCAAATGATTTTTCATCATCCGTTGAGAGTATCATATGGTTCTTGTACTTTCTTTTATTAATGTATTGTATCACACTGATTGATTTGCAAGTGTTGAATCAACCTTGAAACCCAGGACTAAATCCCACTTGGTCGTGGTGAATAATCCTTTTAATGTACTGTTGGATCCTATTGGCTAGTATTTTGTTGAGAATTTCTGCATCCGTGTTGATCAAGGATATTGGACTATAATTCTCCTTTTTGATGGAGTCTGTGTCTGGTTTGGGGATCAAGGTAATGCTGGCCTGATAAAATGAGTTTGGAAGTTTTCTTTCCATTTCCATTTTTTGGTACGGTTTCAGGAGAATAGGTATTAATTCTTCTTTAAATGTTTGGTAGAATTCCCCTGGAAGCCATCTGGCCCTACGCTCTTGTTTCTTGGGAGATTTTTGAGAACTGTTTCAATGTCCTTACTGGTTCTGGGTCTGTTCAGGTTTTCTATTTCTTCCTGGTTCAGTTTTGGTAGTTTGTATGTCTCTAGGAATGCATCCATTTCCTCCAGATTATCAATTTGCTGGTGTATAGTTGCTTAAATATGTTCTTATAATTGTATTTCTTTGGTGTGGGTTGTGATCTCTCCTCTTCAATTCATGATTTTATTAATTGGGGTCCTTTCTCTTTTCTTTTTGATATGTCTGGCTAGGGGTTTATCAATCTTATTAATTCTTTCAAAGAACCAGCTCCTAGTTTCGTTGATTTGTTCTACTGTTATTTTGGTTTCTAGACCATTGAGTACTGCTTTCCTCTTTATTATTTCTCTTCTCCTGCTGGGTTTAGGCTTTCTTTGTTGTTCTTTCTCCAGCTCCTTTAGGTATAGGAATAGGTTGTGTACTTGAGAACTTGGTTTTGAGAAAGCTTTGTATTACTATATACTTTCTTCTCAGGACCATCTTTGCTGTGACCCAAAGGATTAGGTTGTGTACTTGAGAACTTGGTTTTGAGAAAGCTTTGTATTACTATATACTTTCTTCTCAGGACCATCTTTGCTGTGACCCAAAGATTTTGAAAGGTTGTCTTTTCATTTTCATTTGTTTCCATGATTTTTTAAAAATATTTTTTTAATTTCCTTAAAATATATGTTTTAATTTCATTCTTTAGTAGTATGTTCTTTAGCCTACATGTATTTGAGTTCTTTCCAACTTCCTCTTATGACTGACTTCTAGATTCGGAGCAATGTGGTCTGATATATGCAGGGAATGATCCCAATCTTTTGGTACTGGTTGAGACCTGATTTGTAAATCCAGGATGTGATCTATTTTGGAGAATGTTCCATGTGCACTAGAGAAGAATGTGTATTTTGTTGTTTTGGGATGGAATGTTCCAAATGTATCCATGATATCCATCTTTTCCAGTGTGTCATTTAAGGCCTTTATTTCCTTGTTGATCTTTTGCAAAGACTGTGCATTTCAGTGAGGAGGGTGTTAAAGCCACCTATTACTATTATATTATTGTTGATGTGTTCCTTTGGTTTTGTTATTAAATCACTTACATAATTGTCTGCTCCCATGTTAGGGGTGTAGATATTTAAAATTATTAGATCTTGTTGGACAGACCCTTTACGTATGGTATATAGTGTCTTTGCTCATCTTTTATTATAGTCTTTGGCTTAAATCTAATTTATCTGCTATAAGGATTGTCACCCCAGCTGTCTTTTGATGTCTATTAGCATGGTAAATTGTTTTCCACCCTCTCACTTCAAATCTGGATGTGTTTGGGTCTAAAATGAGTTTCTTGTAGAAAACATATTAATGGGTCTTGTTTTTCAATTCATTCTGATACCCTGTGTCTTTTGATTGGGACAGTTAGCCCATTTGTTTTCATGGTAGCTATTGAAAGATATTAATTTAATGCCATTATATTGTCCTTAAGGTGACTGTTATTGTATATTGTCTCTATTGCCCTTAAGGTTACTGTTTTTGTATAATTTTGTCTCTGTTCCTTTCTGGTCTCTTGCTTTTAGGCTCTCTTTGCTTAGAGGACCTCTTTCAATATTTCCTGTAGGGCTAGCTTGGTGTTTGCAAGTTCTTTTAATTTTTGTTTGTCCTAGAAACTTTTTATCTCTCATTCTATTTTCATTGACAGCCTAGCTATATATACTATTGGCTGCATATTTTTCTCATTTAATGCTCTGAATATATCATGCCAGTTCTTTCTGGCCTGCCAGTTCTCGTGGGTAAGTCTATTGCCAATCTAATATTTCTCCTATTGTATGTTACACACCTCTTGTCCCACGCTGCTTTCAGGATTTTCTCGTTGTCACTGAGACTTGTAAGTTTTACCATTAGATCACAGGGTGTGGACCTATTTTTATTGATTTTGAGGGGGATTCCCTGTGCCTCCTGGATTTTGATGCTTCTTCCCTTCACCAAATTAGGGAATTTCCCTGCTATAATTTGCTCCAATATACTCCCCCTTTTTCTTCTGGGATCCCAATTATTCTACTTTTGTTTCATCTTATGGTATCACTTATCTCAAAATTTGAAAGAAAAAAAACCCCACATATATACAAAAAATAAGGTTAAATACAATGAAAGCATAAAATATGACTATAACAATGAAAATTTTAAAAGATTTTCAAAAAGGTATTGGTAAGATAAAATAGTTAAAAATATTAAAATAGGAAAGAGAAATAATTTAAAAGTATGATAAGAAAAAAATGAAATTTATAAAATTTAACTTTGAAAGAGTGAATAATCATGGGAGAAAAAGCCATGAATTCTGTGTGTTGCTTTACCCTAGCCCTGGAGTTCTCTGATTGGAGATCTCATTGATTAGTGAACTTGGTCTTGGCTGGATGTTCTTGTTGATCTTCTAGGGGAGGGGCCTTTTGCAGTGATTTTCAAATGTCTTTGCCCAAGGTGGAAATGTACTGCCCTTGCCAGGGGCCAGGCTAAATAATCTACTTGGGTTCCCCCGTAGCTTTTGTTCCCTGAACACTTTCTGTACAGCTTTGAAGGATGGGAATGAAAATAGTGACCTCCCAATCTCTCACCCCATAGGAAGCAAATGCTCAAACCTCACTCCTCAGTGTGCCCTCAGAGAAAAGCAGTCAATCCCTCCCAGCTCCCTGGTTTCCATCCGCACTCTGAGCTCACCCAGCCTATGACCAAACATTTCTACCTCTGTCGCATGCCCCCATTTGGAGTCTCCAAACCCAACAGATTCCTGCAGTGTGCTCCTGCACCTGGAGAAAGGAGGGGGTCTCCCCAGATCTGCAGCTTGTGAGGTCCCTGCTCAAAGAGCACTAGCCCAACTGTGCCTTGGATTATGGATTAAGGTAATTCTGAGCTGAGAGCCCACTGCTCAGCTCTGTGTCTATAGCCAGCTTCCCCAGTCTGACACCTGGGAGCTCTGTCACACTCAGACACCCCTGGTCTTTTTGTGTCCCCATGGGTCCTGAGACCATACTGTCCCCACAAGGGCTCCAGCCCTCACTTAGCCTCTGGAGCAAAGTACCTCAGAGGAGCCAACTTCTAAAAATTCCAATTTTGTGCTCAGCTGCTCTAACACTTGCCAGGAGCCAGCCCCTCCCCGCACAGTCTATCTTCCCATCACTTGGGATTCACTTCTCCACACGTCCTACCTTCTGGAAAGTGGTTGATTTTCTGTTTCTAGAATCGCTGCTCTTCTTCTCTTCAGTCTCCTGTTGAGTTTGTAGGTGTTCAGAATGGTTTGGTAACTAGCTGAACTCCTGGGCTCTGATTATAACTCGGTCTCCCACTTCTCCACCATCTTACTCCTTCAGCTCTCTTTTTTAAATCAATGAGGAATATTTTTCTCAGAATCTCCTTCAGCAATCAACCCCATAATCTCTCCTCCTTCTCTTCCTGAGCTAATGGCCAAAACTGAGTCATGTGTTCATTTCCTAGCTTCATAGGAGGTGTGCCTAGTGATTATCTGGCATTTCCAGTCTCTGATGCAGAGCAGATACTGCTGGCAAGGAAGAGGGAGGAGGATAATGACAGTTGTTTGGGATTAATTGCCAGCCATGGCTAACTTGGAAGATTATTTTCAAAGGCTTTTATCCTCTGAAGTTAAAATTCTCTGACACCTTCATGGCAGGGTTACAGCCATCCATATTATACATCAGGGTATCAATAAACTAAGGCCAAGTTTATGTAAAAGTACATGAATTTTCTTAAAAATTCATGAATTAATATCTAGAAAATTCAGTATAACCAGTGATAAATTTTTCTATGAAGTATAGCCAGGAAACTATGAGCCTGAATAGTGTGTGTGTTGTGTGTGTGCGCATGCATGCACATGCACACACACATGTGTATGTGTTAAAGAAATCTCTTAGGCAAATAACGTGTCATTGTTGTTCCCTGCTCAGTTATCTCTAAGAGTGTTAAAATAGCTAATGCCTTCCTAAGTATTTTTTCAGTAGTCTTCAAAATCTCTTCATAACCATACAATGCAGGCTGCAATTATATGGCAGTGAAGATGAGCACCCTCATAGCTGATTCTGTTCTCCATAACATTTTGATTGGACTGTGGCAGTGCAAACTAGAAGTGTCAGTTCCAACAGGTAGCCATCCGCAGAGATAATTGTCATAGTTCTTGCTTATATGGTGCCTTTCCCTCACAAAGAGCTCAAAAAAACCTTACAAGTACATTACATCTTTCTGCACTGTTGTGAGTTAGGAATGCCCAATAATTTTGGGCCAGTGAGAAAATTCATGTAAAGAATGAATAAATGATTAGTTGTGATTATAAGTCCAAGTAGACTGTAGAGAATAAGAAGAATGAAATGTGGGTCTCTCCTTTACCTAAGCAAACTTCACTGAAAGGAACAGTGCAGAATTTGTCCTATATAGCCAGTTGCCGTCCTTATAGTTGTTTTCACTTTAATCTATTTTACTGGACAAGTATTCCTTACTGTATAAACTAGAAGTACTCTTGAGATGCTACTTAAGGGACTATTTCTTCATACAGAATCTCTTTCATGTTCTGCACTGAAATAGAATTAAGTAATTACAAGAAAGAATTTTTCCAATAAGTCATCATAAAATCAACATTAGCCTTTAAATGTTGAATGTTTATAAGGAAAATATATTTCCAAAGGAAATGCTCAAAATATGTGACAGCTTTATGTCAATTACATATTTCAAATGTTTATTCTAATAATTTAAACACTGCAGGGAAGAATATCCTAAATGAGAATTATTAACAAATGTGTCTAAAAAATGGTATTCCCAGTATTCTTTGACAAAGTAATAGATGTTTAGTTTGGCTACATATCCATCTGGAAAATTCCAGGAAGCCAGTTTAGCATTTTGCTGTTCTCATTCGTAGGAGGAAGTTGAATTGCAATGATGGGAAGCAATAAAACTTATAGCTATGACATTGGTTTAAGGTATAGTAATAATTAAGGCAGAATTTTTATATAATACATTTGATCATAGAAATTATGTTTTATCTGCCATCAAACACTATATTTTAATTTTTCCTGTTTTGTAAAGATAATAACTTTATCTTTCTTCAAAATAAGTTGGGCCCATGGTTGCATTTCTTTTTTTTTTTTTAAGATTTATTTACTTATTTGACAGAGAGATCACAAATAGACAGAGAGGCAGGCAGAGAGAGAGAGAGGAAAGCAGGCTTCCCGCCAAGCAGGGAGCCCGATGCGGGGCTCAATCCCAGGACCCTGAGATCATGACTGAGCCAAAGGCAGACGCTTAACCCATTGAGCCACCCAGGCACCCCCATAGTTGCCTTTCTAAAGAATGTCAATTCCTAGGCCTTCCAGTGTTTAGTACCTATCCTGTAAGAATGATTTTTTTCAAAAATTTTTAATATGAGGGTCATTTAAAAAGAAATCATAAACAAGGGAATGATGTTGTTGCTAACTTGGCAGGTCTAAATTGTAAAATACAAATGTTCACTAAACATAAGACAGAGATTAAGCAAAATGGAAAGGTAATTTTCTTTTCCTATTTCAATAAGAGAGAAACATTGGACATGAACAACGGAGAGGAGTTTTCCTATCCTTGTGCCATGAATAGCCACTAATTAGACAGAGTGTTTGGGCACATTTGAAAAACAAGTTAAAAGCTGGGATGCATAAACCCATGCCAAAAATTGGCTGAATTCTGCAAGAGTCAGCAAACCTAAGTTACTACATTGGGAATTTATGGGGAAACAATAGTCCTGCCAACTTTATGTGGCTTCAGGGGTAATTGTACATTTAAATAAATAAAACCTCTGCATCTGATAAAAAGAAAATCATACACTGTATGCAGATGCACCAAGATATTACATTATTTTCCATCATTGGAAAATTCCACTTCAGTTAGAATCTTTTTCCAGATTTGCAATTGGGTAAATTTACAAAGTAATAACATGCTAGTAAGGATTTAATTTTCATAAGTGCAACCAAAATGACAGTCTTAAGAACAAATGTCCCTGGATTCCAGTAGCATATATACTAAGAAATGAAAATTTCAAGTAGTTAATTAATATAAATAGTTATCTATTGGAAATTCCCTAATATTCTCAGTTCTTAATTTAATTTATCATATTTACATTCAAGGGTTTGAAAACTTCACTGTTTTTAGGGACCAGAATTAAATCGAAAACCCATAAAACCATCTATATGTGAGTTTGTGAAGAGCAATATAGACCTGCGGTTGGGAAACTGTGGCTTAAGGTCCAAATTTGGCATCCCTGTTTTTTATAAATGAACCTTTATTGAAACAAAGCCATGTCCATGTGTTAACATATTATCTGTTGTTACTTTTGCACTACAGTGCAGAAATGAGTAGTTGAAGCAGAGATCATATAGTCTGAAACACTTCCATTCTGGCCCTTTACATAAAAAGTTTGCTGGCCCTTAACAGAGACTATAGGGACCTGTAGAGGATATGCTTTTCATACAAACATTCATATTTAAACAATGGTTAATCTAAATATTTCAGGGCAGATATAGATGACTGCCCAGTGCTGGGAAAAGAATGACTCTATTATTCTTAGTCAGCCATTTTACTAACTGTCCATGTGACCTTGAATAAGTCACCATTTCTCCTCTAGTGAGAAGTGAGCCTATCCCTTTACTGAAGTTATGGAACATAAGGTCAAATGGCAAAAAACAGTGTGGTCTTTAAGGAAAATATGTAAGTCAGTCCAGAGAAATGGAAAGAGAGCTTAAAGTGAATATTGAGAGCTGAGGTATAGAGTCTAACAGGTCAGAATTTCAAGCAGATAAATGAAGATGATCTGATCACATTTAAATATTCAAATAAGTTATTTAAATATGCCTAGCCCTGTGTTTTCATGGACAAGAATTCAATTCCATCATCTGCAACAAGAAATTTTTCAAAGTATGCTCCTAGTCTGTAAGAAAGAAAAAATAAATGTCCCTTGGTCACATAGACAGGAAAAAGTCTAAATTAGTTGCATCTGTTGGAGAATCACAATGAACCTTTGTACATTTCATCTGAGAAGTACTGCCAATAAGATATAAAATTTTTACTATTTGCAGGTGACATGATATAATATATAGGAAGCCCTAAAGTTTTCAAAAAATGACTAGAATTGATAAATGATTTCAGGAATGTCACAGGATACAAAAACAATATACAGAAATCTGTTGCATTTCTATACACTATAAGAGGTAGCAGAAAGAGAAATTAAGAAAACAATGTCATTTACAATTGCACCGAAATAATAAAATATCTGGGAATAAACTTAACCAAGGAAGTGAAAGATCCGTACAGTGAAAACTATAAAAACATTGAAAGAATTTGAATATGGCATAAACAAATGGAAGGATATTCCATGCTCATAGATTGAGAGAACAAATGTTAAAATGTGCATACTATGCAAAGTGACCTACAGATTTAATGCAATCCCTATCAGCATACCAATAGGATTTTTCACAGAAGTGGAACAAATGATCTTGAAATTTGTATGGAACCACAAAAGACCTCAAATAGCTAAAATAATCTTAAGAAGAAAGAACGAAACTGGAGGTATCAGTGAAATAAATCAGTCAGAGAAAGACAAATACCATATGATTTCACTAGCATGTAGAATTCAAGAAACAAAAGGGGGAAAAAAAAAAAAGAAGCAAACAAAACAGACTCTTGAATGTACCAAACAAACCAAGGTTACCAGAGGAAAGGCAGGGGTTGGGATGGATGAAATAGAAGAGGGGGATTAAGAGTAGACTTATGACGAGCACAGAGTAATGTATAGAATTGTTAAATCACTAATTGTGTACCTGAAACTAATATAACACTGTCCATTAATTTTACTGGAATTATGAAAAATCTGGAGGTTTCACATCCCAGATTTCAAGAT
The DNA here is from genome assembly GCF_030435805.1 of Mustela lutreola. Lineage (NCBI taxonomy): Eukaryota > Metazoa > Chordata > Mammalia > Carnivora > Mustelidae > Mustela > Mustela lutreola. The sequence goes on from NC_081299.1 coordinate 57,578,554, forward strand.
ATATTCCATTTAACATTTTTAGCAAGCTTTGCCAAAATGTCCTGGACATCCAAAAATTTTTTTAAATCATGCAACATCTATAAATCCTTAAGAAAACTTTAGAAAACTCTGACCTAGAAAATCTCTTAAGTTATTTCCAACTCCGAAAACCTTCCCTATTTTAATAGCTAACTCTTATAGAGCTTTTACCACATACCAGGCACCATCTATGTGCTTTTCCTACATTAGATCTTTTAATCATCACAACTCTATGAAGTAGGGATTATTACAGAATGAGAGAACTGAGTGGAAATGTGTGCTTTAATGTGTCAAAATCAAACAGCTAATGAATGGTAGCATCAGGATACAGACCCAGGTAGTCCGAATCCAGACTCCATGCCCTCAAGTACTCCACATTTATAGTTTTGTTGTTAAGTTTCAGATGTTCAAAAGTGCAAAAAACTTACCTAAATATTTCACAAAATAATTTTTTATTATTTGAATTTCAAAAACACCCTTATTATTAGAAATGTCCTTAAGTCAACTTAACACAAGATTTACATATCCAGAGACTAGTGAACCTCAGCTTTATCTGTATTTATCATCATTCATAGTTCATAATAAAGGTGCTAAGGTATGTTCATTATGGTATTTGTTGAAACAGACCTATCAGAATATCTCCTTGGCAACTGTTAATTAATTGTAGCTGCTTCCTTGGCAACTGTTAATTAATTGTAGATACCTGATAAAAATTGAGCGGTTTGTCTTTGTAAATATTCTGGAACTCAAACCTCTCACTGATAAAGAATCCTTCATTCATGCATGGGTGAATGTCTTCATTAAACAGCCCTGATTGAAAAGCTATTTATGCTGCGAATAAGACCGACAAGTTACTTGCTTTCATGGAGTTTTAATCTAGCAGGGTAAAAATAATGAGTAAGCAAACAAAAAAGATTTTAATTTTTAGTATTAAACATTTAATTAAGTAAAATAAAGTATTTAATTAAATAATAAATTAGATATTTTCAGTGGTAAGTGCTAAGAGAAAAATAACATAGAAGGTGAAGGTACAAAGGAGATTTTATTTTAAGTAATGGGGAATGGACTATTGTGAGGAGAAAACAAATAAGCAGAGTTGAGGAAAAGCAACCATCTTTTAGAAGATTTAGGCGAAGAACATTACAGTCAAGAGAAACAGCAATGATAAAAGTAACAATCACAGAAATTTCAGCATTTCTACAATTTTTATTTATTTAATAGGACCATAGCTTGTTAACATTATTTAATACAACCAATTACTTTGGAAGTTGCACCTTTAAATTCCTAGGTGAACTTACAAATGAATCTAAATAATCAGAAGATATCTGATTCAGGCAGATGAAGATCAAATTGCTGGCATTACCAGTAGAGAATGTGGCCCAAACTTGTGACCAAGTCCTAACATTGTTCTCTCTCATCTATGGTGGCAATCATGTCTTCAAGGCCAGCCATTTGTAAGGGGAAATGACACCAGTTGGATTCCCTGAGGGAATCGATGGAGAGATAGGCTCCCCCTTGACCCACAGGTACTTATGGTAAGGAAGGAGCATAATCAAATGAGGGCCTCCCTCAAGCAGGCTGGTGCGAACTGCTTAGGGACAGCCCACAGGGGAACCCAGTGGTGCAGTAAGGAGGAAACAAATGAAGATAAGATGTTCACCCTCCTACTAATCAGTAAGAAGAGAACATAAAAAACTTGAAATATTCCCCTAACATGGTGGATCTCACCTCGAGACGATTCCCACCCTCCAGCCTCACCCTGCCTCCCAACCAGGGAACATTTGACAATGTGTGGAAATATGTTGGTTGTGAAAGCTGCAGAGGGTGCTGCTGATATGCTGCTAACCATCCCTCAATGCACAAGATAGCTGTATCCTAGAAGTCCCTGTGTCCAGCCATGAGGGTAGGACATAGGGTTTTCTGCAACAAACTGCAAAGGGAATTTTTATAGAGTTTCTTCACTTTGGACCAAAATTTTTTATATCCTTCAAGGATACATGTTAATATTGTGGATTTAAGCTACAATCTCAGAACCTCAGCTTTAGATTTTCATTGTTTAGTATTTTCATTGTTTCTTTTTCACATATGTAAATATATATGATTCATATAGCAAAGTTCTCTAAAACCCAGCCGAAATGTCACCTCTCCTTAAAATTTCCCTAATTACTGAACTGTTAGATGTTCCTTCCTCTGAGCTCCTATGGCAGTCTATACATATTTTTACTTTAGCACTTACAACACTTTGAATTAATTATTCTTTAAAAGATTATTCCCATTTAGAAAAGAAGTCTTTCTGGAGTAGAGACTGTGTAGGATGTGCTAAACTATTCTATAGTGCACACAGTAGGCCCCTACATCAAAGAATTTACCTGTCCAAAATGTTAGTAGTGCCAAGTTGAGAAACTCTTCATCCCAGAAATCTTAGTAACTTCACAGAAATCTTGGTGACGCCAATGTCCATGTGGTGCCTGCCGTAAGAAGGACAAAGTTAAGTGAATGAATTAGGACTAACAAAGAAACTACTAATGCCAAATACCATGGATCTATTTTCTTTTTTTTTTTTTTTTTAGAGTGATTGCAGATATTTTTATTGCATTCTTTTTTTTTTAAATTTATAAACATATATTTTTTTCTCACAACTTCTTACTTGTTTATATCCTGATGAAATTTAAAACCCATTACATATATTCAGCTAAAAGGAACATTTGTTGGACAATTTGACAGAACAATTATAGTTTAACAACTACCACAGGAAGAAGAAAAGCAGTAGGCCGTGATGGACTGTTTAAAATCTTGTGGGTAGAGGCAGTCAATTTTAAAGGTATAAAAATGTAAGAACTAATATTGAATGATAACTTCAAAAAACAGAAGTAAGAGTATAATCATTTTAAAGATATAAAATGTAAGAAATCATGTATTGAAAAGACAACTAGAAAATAGAAGAACATAATAATGGAAGGAAACTTTGGTGACAATAATAAACACTGATGGAAACAAGGATCAGAAAAATAAACCAAGATAAAATTAAGATTAAAAAATGCTATTTTACATAACAAAACTTAAATAAGCTTCAAGAAAAGTTCAGAAAAACTTCATGGGGAAGTCTTTTTTTGTTCCACAACAAGGAAAAAGGAAAAATACTGCCCATTTAGAATGGCAAAGGAATTGTAGGAAACTGTGTTATACATTTAAGATAATGGTTTCTAGGTATGAATTTCTGAACCGAGGGTTTCAGAAGTAGTAGCCTAAGTAGCACAGGAAGAGAAAAATTCTTGGGAGTGACATAGCAGCTATCTATCATTTCACAACAGAAATCAAATTTATACTACACTGATACAGATAAGAAATAACAGGTTTTCTTTTTTTTAAATACATTGTATTAATAAGCCCACATCTAGAGAGTAGTGTTCAATTCTGAGTGCCAGTTGGCCCTCAGAAATAGGAAATGTTTTGAGTTCTGTGATCCTTGTAATCTCTGTCTCAACTATTCAGTTCCACTGCTGTGGTAAAAAAAAAAAAACAAAAAAAGCAAAAACAAACAAACAAAAAAACACAGCTATAGGTAATATGCTAACAAATGGGCATGGCTGTGTTCCAATAAATCTTTACATACAAAAAAACAGAGGTGCCAGATTTGAGCTGGCCCTGTTTTAGATGAGAAATATTGATAAATATAATCACAGTGTTTAGGGGCCTGGAAATCCAGGAATGATTTAAGAAGTCACTATTAGGACACTCAGGTATAAGACATCCCCATCTCTTTATTTAATAAAATTAATTTTTTCTTGGTTTTCCACCACTAAAGCTGGGAAAAAAAAATATTCTCGGGCTTATGTGATATTTTCCTTGGGGATCAGTGAGAACTACTGAATTCATAAATCCAGGAAATTGTGGAAAGGCCTTTGGTCTTCAGCTCATGGTGGTTCTTACTAGAATATTTGTTGCCTAAGGCTACATGGTTAAATCTGATGCAAGTGGCTCTGCTACTCCTCTGATTGATTCTCATTCATATGTCATACATGGCTACTTCCTTCACATTGGCTCTCAAGGCTTTGGTGCTCATCATTTTCTTACTGGACTGTGTGGTCTAGGAGCAAGATTTGCAAGAATCTGCCATTCCTCGATTTTCCCAGGCTCATAAGAAAATCCAAATCTCTTTTCATGGGGCCCAACCACAAACACCCCCTTTCCTGGAAGCCCCTATTCAGTGGTAGAGATCTGGCAAGAGGTGAGACCGATGTTCTTCTTACAATGGTGGCCACAGTTTCAAAACCATCTTTGGACTAGTGTCATACACAGGCCCTGCTGGTCACCTTGAAACATATTTTAAGATCTGAGTGGAGAAAGGAGGGATATACATATGAAAAAAACTGATAGTTCAAGGAAGCAAGTGGTAAATATCAAGTAAATCATGAAAAAGAAAACAAACGGTATGTGAACTAAAAAAAGAGGGATAATTTTCAGGTGGAATAGACAAAAAATATCCTTTGTTTATTTTTTAATTTTTATTTCCACTCGAGACCTTTACCTGAGCTCTGGGCTCTCTCCCTCTACCCCCAACTTTCTCTCTCTCTCTCTGTGTCTCACACACACACACACACACACTTTGCTCTAATTCCATTCCAGTCTTCCCCGTATTCAATCCGAAACTATTTTAAATTCCTTCCTCTCCTTTACCTCCCACACCCAGTCAGTCATCATCATTACCAAGCTATGTCTTCAGCAGAGCACCTTTCATTGCCCACAGTGCCATCCATATTCCCTTTGTCTTCTTTCTGGCCCCAGTTATATCCCACATGCCTTTCAGGACGGTCTTATTGGGCCCCTTTCCTAGCACATCCTCCCTCCATTTCTCACACCATTTGAAGCTGCCAGAGTGAGCTTTCTAAAGTACAAATCTGACAAATCCTTCCAATCTACATTCTAAAGTCTTCCATTGCCTTCAAGCTAAAACCACACTCCCTGGCTTGACATGGATGACCTTATGATAAGACTGCTGCCTACATATTATTTCTTATTTCTTACTATTCTTCTTATTGTTTTTACTAACCTATAGTTCCTTGAAATGGGCCATGATCTCTTTCAACACACCCCTTTGATATTTCCTTCTAAAAAGACCATCTCCTCTGATTTTATCGCCTGATCAGTGTTCCAAAAGGAGGTGTCAGTGGAGACTTTTACTTCCAACACTGAGAAAGTACCTCTCCCTGTGCTCTTTAGAAACCTACACATATACTTCCTATGACACTTATTCCACTGGGTAAAAATTACCCATTGTCTTAGCTATATCTCTCGAGATTATGAGCTACTCGTTAATATTAATAATACTTTTCATCTTGATAACCCTAAAATTTGAGAGATAATAGGAAATCAACATATTTATGTCATTAGCAAAGGCTTAAAACAGAAAATTGATCTTCCCAGAGTGACTATCAGTCATCATGTTATTAAGTCAAGTGGTCAGTTCTCAAATCTATCAGCAGTTTTTGTCACTTGCTTCACCTTGAAACACTTTCTTTACTTGATTCACATATTTCACACTCCTCTGGTTTTTCCTCTGATTGTCCTTTGTCACTTCTCAGTGTTCTTTGTTGGTTCATCCTCATGTCATGTTAGACCTATTCTTATCTCATCTACACTTAGTCATCTCAGACGCTTAAGACGTGATGCTGTCTCTTTGCCAACCACACTCAAATTATCTCTCTTCCCTGGACTTCTCTGAACTCTAGGTGTGTGTATATAACTGCGTGCTTGACATCTCTACTTGACTTTACAATCGAAATCTCAAATTCAACATTTTTTTTCTTCAATTTTATTGAAGAATAATGGACAAATAAGTATAAGGTATTCCAAGTCTACACAGTGATTATTTGATGTATACATATATTGTGGAAGGAGTCCTCCCATCTGGTTAATTAACACATCCATCACCTCGAATATTTACCTTTTTTGTTTGTGGCAAGGTGTGGCAGTGGGGTGGAAAACATTTAAAACAAAGTTCTGATCTACTCAGAATCCTGTTCTACTCTGTCTCCCTTATCCATCAATTACACCTTCATTCGTCCTTGTAGTTGCTCAGAACAAAACACACTTTTTAGTTATATTTGACTTTACTTTCTCCTACTCCCCACAGACATTTCAGCAACAGAACACTTAACTCTAATCTTAAATATGTTCGGAAGCCAACCACTTCCCATCACCTCACTACCACCACCCTTCTCCAAGCTACCATTTCCTCTCATTTGGCTTCTTCCATTAGCCTTGTATGTGATCTCCTGCCTTCCACTTTTGTCCTTCTCAGTCTATTTACAAGACCGCAATCACAAATATCCTTTTAAAATAAGTCACTTCAGTCACAACCTTGATCAAAACCTTTTAGTGACCCTTCATCTTAAGTCAAAATGAAAACCTACATCTTAACGTGGGGCTGTAAGACCAAATATCATCTAACTCTTCATTATCCTCTCTTTACTCCCCCCATCTCTCACTCTGCTTTAGTCACACAGTCTTCTAGAATGTCTTCAAAGAAGCAACAAATTCCTGCTTTAAAGTTTATGCACTAGTATGTTCTTTCATTTCCTGTAGGAGCTGGTTCAAATTTTATTTTCTTAATAAGGCCTTAGCTGGATCTGCCTATTAAAAATTACAATCCCCCATATCCATTCTTCATATCTCTCTCTTCTGTGAAGTTTTCACCATAGCACTTATATTATTCTATTATACTTATTTTAGTACTTATACTTAATTATTTTTTGTAATTTATTGTAATTCTCCCACCAATGCCATGTGAAATCCCTTTGGGCAAGAGTTTTTGTTCTTGAGTAAAGAGTAAAGAGTTTGTTTACTGCTGTCCTCCAAACTCCAGAAGATTGCCTGGTGCATAATCTTTCAATAATAGTTGCTGAATGAACAACGAGTACACACAGGTTTGCGTTTCTGAGTGCCTGACAGTGTCTGTATTATATAGTATTTTAATGTTGAAAAACACACAGACACACACACACAAACTATGAAATAGTTACAGTAGCCATTTTAAAGATAAAGGAACTAAAATTTCCAAGGTTTGAGTCAGTGATGCCTCCTGAATTTCTGTATAGTCAGGACTTAAGGATAGCATTCTGCTTAGTGGGAGGATAAAAACATCTTGGAACTCAGAAAAACACTCTCTTTTCTTACATGGTATGCTGTACTTGAGAATGGCTTAAAAAGTGCTGATTACATGTGGCACAGGCCAATGTACCTCTGGTTTTGGCACCAACTCTTGCTAAAGGTTTTACTGTTTTACAGAGATGTATCCCAGCCAAAATCTTTAGGAGACAATGAATCCAAGAAACTGTCTATAACAGAAGTTTATTTAGGGAAGTAGAAAATGACAAGATTGATGATAAAATGAAGGCCCCATTGTGGGGTTTTAGAATGCTTTGCTGAGAATTGGTTTCACCCATTGGTTCCCAAATGTGTGAAAATTCTTAAAAATGTAGATGTTGTGGACCCGCCCTATACCTCCTACTGGTATAGATATTTACAAGCTTTCTGGATTTGTTTTAAGCAACCAGCTCTGTATTCCTACCATAGATTGGCTTTTGGAAATATGAAAAGCAGGTGGCAGTTTGCATATATTGTTATATATTTGCAGTTTATGCCTCTCTATAAAATACTCCCATTTCTGTGCACTATAAAGCCAGGTAAATCTGACAGGGAGTGGATGGAATGTCTTTTGGAGCAATGTGTCATGGACTGCCTGACAATAGTATTTTTCTCCATCTGTTATAGGTCAATGCACAAACTGGCCCAGTTGGAAAGACTTGACCTAGGCAATAATGAATTCAGTGAACTGGTAAGCAAATGCATTTTCTAAACTTTATAAATACGCTATAGGAGATTATTTCTTTTGTCTCTATAACCCCAGGTATTGAATTATCCAAGTGCACATTTGCATTTTGAAATATAAAAATAAAATGAAACCCGGGATATAAAGTGATTGTTTTACTATATGATAAACCATAGAGAACTAGAGAGTGTTAGATTCACAAAAAAAGAGAGGAAGAGAGAGAAGCAGCCGAGGTAAGCAGATGCAAATTGACAGTTTTGAGCACCAGATAGGAGCAGGCACCAAGTTCAGTATGTCACATATATTATCTCATTTAACCCTTATTTGACATGTTGCCATGTTAACTTTATGGAAATGAGCTCAAAGTGGTCACCAATTTACACAGCTTTTATGTTGTTGGACAAGAGTTAAAGACTTGATTAACTCGAAGTTCATACCTTGAAGACTTCTGCCTTTGAGAATTCCTTAGTGGAGAGAAGGGGTTAAAGACCTTCTATTTACAATTGTACTGAAAGTTTCTTTCTAGTGAACACATATTTTGATCTCGTTGCCACCAAAATTGACAGAATTCTGACTGCTCCTTTCAGGCTTAAGTTTTCTTTAAAATATGCCTGCAGACCAAAATCTCAAATGCAAATTAGAAAGCAAAGAGTCCTTCATAAGTAGACTCTTTATAATTCAGAAGTCTCCTCTTGAACATCTTCAAATTTTAGAAATGCAATTCATCTAAAATGTATTTTAACTATTTTTAAATTAAAACATTTAATTAAGTAATCAACTATTCTCTCCCAGCTGTGTTGCTAATAATGTGACCTTAGGCAAATTACTTAACCTCTCAAAGTCTCTTTTTCGATTTCTCTAAAACGGAAATTATAATGGCTCCTCCTTTAGAGGGTTTGTGTGAGAACTAAATGAGATAATGCATGTGCAGGGCCTGGAAAAAAGGGATTCTCAGTAAATGCCAGTGTACATGGTATAATCCATACTTCATCTTGAATGTGCAAAGATGTGTTTGCCTTTGACCATAACTAATCTGGCCATTATTATCCAAGCCTCTATCAGCTGTTCCTTGAGAGTAAAAGCTGATAATTATTCTTCTGAAATTAAAAGTATAGTCTGATTTAAGAAGTTCCCTTTGGGTTGTGTTCATATTTTTTGCATAACAATTCTGTCATGTATCTTCGTATCTTCCCTTGCCTCTGTTCATAACATGGAATTTAGGCATGTACAAAGGAGGCTATACATCTTTCTGAAGAAAGGGGCTCCCTGGTCTCAGCCTGGCTTGCAGAAGTGTGCTGCCAGCCATGCTGGCCTCTGGCCTGATGTCTGCATCTGATCCTGCCCTTTAAGTTAAATCTGGAATTTTGAAACCATAGTCAGTTCTTTGGGCTCATGTACTACTCCCCATGAGTACCAGCCGGCTCCCCCCTTGCTGGCAGTGTCACCACTCAGCTGTCATTGTCTGTTAGATCTATTAGTCTGTATCTTGTCTCCTCTCCAGCGTCAGGCATGTCATCCATCCCCAGTTTCTGTTGTGAAGATACCTCTCTAATTTGATACTTAATACATTAGTGACCCTGTAGCCCACATGCAGGCTCTGAGAGTGCACATGATGTGCAAACTGAGGCCCAGGGAAAATGGACTCTGGAGCCTCCTTCCTCCTGTTACATCATACCACCAGGTTTGCCCTATTTTGGATGCACTCAATTTTGTTATAGGGCAGTTTTCAAGGTGACCTCAACACGGATAAGAGGGCAAAATGATTCAGTACATAACCCAATGTACCTCAGGCTTTTTTAAGGTAGACACTTATTAATAATATAGGTAGATAGATTGGTAAGGGTAGAGAATAGCTATGGCAAAACTGTTTTGTACTGGGAGTTTAGAAATCAGTTGTTAAGAAGCTACAATCTGCCCAGGAGCTAGGTTTAGTGGTTATAAGAACATGGACCGTGGATTCAGACAACTGAGGTTTGACTCTCAGTTCTGTCACTAGCTAGCCAGGTACAGTTGGTCTATAGCTCACTCTCTATCCTCAGTGTCCTCTTCAATAAAATAAGGGTATAAAAGCTATTGGGCTCATAGGCTTTTGGGGAAAATTCCGTGCAATAGAATCTATAATAAACACTCAATATATATTTCTATGAATTTTTGATTCTGTCAGGTATATGACTTTGGAAATCAAATCTATAAATATGTGGAACAAAAAGATGAGTAGGATATATTTACACATTTTTGAAAGCAGACATAGTAAAAATAACCTTAAAAAACATAATAACTCATGCTTTATGGTATCTAAGAAATCATCATTGAGGAGAAACATTTTTTGTTTGTTTGTTTTTGAACTCCCAATATTCCATGCTAGTCACAAAGCAAGTCTCTTAAAAAAAAAAAGAAAAAGAAGAAAGTTTTTCATTTGTTCCTGGACTACTTATTCAATGATACTGAGTTACTCGGCATTGGCAGCAGGGAGGAGAGTTGGGGAGTATAATTATGGAATTTCACATTTCTGTCATTCACTTTAATCAGATGTCTGGCTTTTATTAGTCATATGTGTGGGACTATCTATTGTTTCTCTGAAAGTAACAACTTTTAATAAGAAAATAAGAGAATTTGCTTTGATAAGAGGCCTCCAGAAACAATGTCATGTGTACGGAAGGGGATAAGTTCCATTCTATAACTAGGTATTAACGCCTAGGAGATTACTGTTAGAGAATTCATTTTGTGTGACATTCTAAAGAGACAGATATGGGGAGAAGATGATAATAAGTCCCAAAAAAATTTTACACGGTGAAAGTCTAATAAAAAGAACAGAAGTTTCATTGCTTGAGACTCAATGTAAATATCCTAAATTAGGTTTGAAGTAGAAAGATCTACCTAAGGATGCCTCTGTCTTAATGAAAGATTCTAAACAGAGAGAATTATTTTACATTTCTAACAGCAGTAACCACCAGAAAATACTGGGCAAAGTTCTGAGAACATGATGGATTCTCAGAGGTTTTTTATTTTGTGGCTTGTTTTTGTCAATATAAAATTAACACATGTCCATTTTTTTTAAATTTAAAAAGTTTAAAAAAATTGTAAAAATTATACTAAAAGTCATCCATGATCTCTCCCCTTATAACCATTATTGATACTTTTGGTATATTCTTCCCCTACCACCACCATTTTCTTTTTGGTTAGCTCAAATGAGTATTATTCAGGGCCAGGTCAGAGATGGGAAATATTAGGTTGATGCATTGGGTAGCATCAGTTCTCAAAACTCCTCTGTAAAACTCTGGGTAGACAGCCTTCTAACTGTCACAGAATAATCAGAAGCTTTCCAAAATCATAGAATGGTCAGGGACCCTAAAACAGATTCGGTGGTTGCTATGGGCCCCAGGAGCCCTGTGATAGGTGTGTATTTTAGGTATATATAGATCTATCCAATGAAGTAAGAGTCGTATTCAATTAAGCACTGGTAGTGGAAATACGAAGGCCCCCTGAGCAAATCACCATGAGAGAGAATACTGGAAAACGAAGCCGACTGAGCAGCAGAGCCTGGAGAAAGAAGGGATCGGTGGATCCAGGAACAGAGGGACACATGACCATCCCCATAATCAGGCCCCAACTTCCAGCTCCCAGCCTCTCATTCCCTTCCCTATCCCCTCCCAGTATTGAAGGATAATAAGGAAAGTGTCACTCAGAGCCCCCAAAATCTATCACAGGAACCTTCATCAAGTGTCAGCTCTAAGAAACAAAACAAGAAAGCTTCTTTGCAAACCAGAAAGAGAAAAGCGCTGAGCCAGGAGGAGGCCAAGAGTGGACTGCAAAGTGGTGTGTGTGTGCTCAGGGTGCAGCCACGCAATGGAGGCTGGCATGGCTTCTAGCCGGCTGGCAGCAGCATGGAGAGTGACATGGTTGGCAGCGGTGAAGGGAAACAGAGAGTGGTTGTCACTGGACCAGAAGCTTCTGTAATGTGGGAGGTTTCCTGGTCTCTACACACCTCTCTGCCACAAAAACACTCCTAAAAGGAATGACTGGGGAGGAGGATCCCAGGAAAGGCCGGATTTCTTGATCTCCTGCTGTTGGAGTGGAGGGAGGTCAGGGAAGTGAGATTTGAAATTGCGCTGTAACTGCTGCATAATACGTACTGGTTCTAGGTGTTTTTATAGAGGTAGTTCTGTTTACCAAATTGGAATTCTAGGATGCATTCTATTTTATATTAATGCATGATGATCAAATTCAAATAAATTCCTTACAAATATTATGTTTTAGAAGTTTTCTCTGCAGCTGAATTAGGAAGACTGTCAAATAGAACCCAAAAAATAAATAGTGAATTGAAATTCAAACTTAAGAGAAAAGAGTGCAATCAGAGAGGTTTGAAATTTCATTATATCAAATGTGATACATATAAAATGATATATGTAGTATATGTTTAAGTTATAAAACATAATAAAATGCGTCTCTGTGAACCCACTGCCATATTTTTATGAACTAGAGTATCACCAGTCCTATACTGCTACCTGTAGGCTCTTACCTAATTCTGCCTCATTCCCAGAGACAAGTACGATCCTGAATTACATTTAACATACCCTACATTTATATGTATGTCTAAATATTGCAGTTCCATTTTGCTTGTTCTCGGGCTTTCTAAAAATATGACTATACTACAACTTATTTACTTTTTTCTTCACAATCATTTTTGTCCAGTTTTTTGTTACATTGCTACTATAAATATTCCTATAAGAATTTCTCTAAGGCATATATGTTTAGAAGTAGAATTTCCCAGTCATTAATTGTGCACATATTCAACTTGAAAAATAATGTGTTTTTTTTCAAAACAGTTGTATTTATTTACCAGCTCTGTATAAGAGCCCCCAAGTTCCACATCTTCGTCCACACTATATTATCAGCCTTCATATTTTTTCCAGTATAATGGCTGACAGTAGCATCTCATTGTGACCAGAATCTGCCTATCCCTCATCCCTTCTGAGACTGGTGCTTTTTCCATATATTGGTGGCAGTTTGTGTTTCCACTTCTGTGAAATGCCCGTTTATGTATTTTTGCTATTGGATGCTATTTCCCTGTAGATGTACCGAGATCTATTATATACTCTAGATGCCAATCTGCTGTTGGTTATATGTGCTACAGATACTTCCTCCCAGTCTCTGCAGTTTTCTTTTTCATTTCTTCTTGGTGTCTCATGATGACCTGAGGTTCTTAATTGTAATGTAATAAAATGCATACTTTTTTTTTTATGCCTAGCATATTTTGTGTCTTGCTTGAGAAGTTCTTGCCTCCCCAAAGTCAAATAGATCTTTTCACATGTTTTCTTCTAAAAGGCTGAAGGTTTCATTATGTATAGTCAGGTGTAGTTCCATCTGGGCTTAATTATTTTACATCGAATGTATTATTTTTTTCTGAAAAGATAGTTTTCCAAGCAACATTTATAAGCAGCCCTGCCTTTCCCCATGAATGAATGCAACCTCTTAACGAAATATGATTTCCATATATTCATAAGGTTACGTGCTTCATTGGTTAGTTTATGATCTGGGTGCCAAAAATCACACCATCTTAAGTAACACAATGTTTTTGATATTTGATAGAGTAAATCTCTACAACTCGGGCATCTGGACACTTAGTTTTTGTATAAATTTTAGAATTAGTTTATGAAGTTCTTTAAAAGGGAAAAAATGTCATTGGGATTTTATTAGAAATTTATTGATTCTATAAATTAATTTTCATTGATTTATGGTGAATTGATATTTTTATGATATTGAGTCTCTATGCATGCCATATCTCCATTTGTCCATTTTAATATCTTTCAGTGAAGTTTTAAAATTTTCTTCAAAAAAGGCTTTATACATTTTTAGTTTATTTCTAAGTACTTCATCATTTTGTTGTAGTTATAAATGTACATTTTCAAAACTTATAGTCCCAATGTTTTATTGCAGGTATATAGTAACCCACTTAATTTTTTAAATTTATACTTCTTACCATCTAAACCCTCTTATTTATATAAATAATTGGTCTATAGATTAGAGATTTCTGTGTAGGTAATCAAATAATCTGAGAATAGTTGACTAGAAGCAATGTTACTGTCTGATTTATGATATTAATATGAATGCATTAAATATTTTGTTATTAAGAATATTCTTTACTATAAGTTTTGCATAGATACTCTTGAGTCCAGATCGTACCTTCCTATTTCTGCAGTACTGAGAAAATTTATCATGAGAAGATGCCAAACTCCATAACATTTTTTTCTGATGATAATGTTTTTTCTTCTTCATCTGTTAATGCTGTAAATTATATAGAGGATTTTTAAGATATTAATATGTATCATTTTATTATTTTTATTAAGTTTTTAATTTTAATTCCAGTATAATTAACATACAATATTCTACTAGTTTCAAGTGTACAATACAGTCATTCAGCAGTTCTATATATTAGTCAGCACTCATCATAAGTGTGCTCTTTAATTCACATCACTTATTTCACTCGTCTCCCAATTCGCCCCTCTCCTGGCAACCATCAGTTTATTCATTAGTTTGTTAAGGGTCTGTTTCTTGGTTTGTCTCTCTTTTTTCCCCTTTGCTCATTTGTTTTGTTTCTTAAATTCCACATATGAGTGAAATCATATAGTATTTGTCTTTCTCTGACTGACTTATTTCACTTAGCATTATACTCTTGTGAGCTATCCATGTAGTTTCAAGTGGTGAGATTTCATTCTTTTTTATGGTTGAATAATATTCCATGTATATATACTACATCTTTTTTTTTTTTTTAAATTTTTTATTTTTTATAAACATATATTTTTTATAAACATATATTTTTATCCCCAGGTCTGTGAATCACCAGGTTTACACACTTCACAGCACTCACCAAATCACATACCCTCCCCAATGTCCATAATCCCACCCCCTTCTCCCCAATCCCCTCCCCCCGGCAACCCTCAGTTTGTTTTGTGAGATTAAGAGTCACTTGTGGTTTGTCTCCCTCCCAATCCCATCTTGTTTCATTTATTCTTCTACCCATTTAAGCCTCCATGTTGCATCACCACTTCCTCATATCAGGGAGATCATATGATAGTTGTCTTTCTCTGCTAGACTTATTTCGCTAAGCATGATACGCTCTAGTTCCATCCACGTTGTTGCAAATGGCAAGATTTCATTTCTTTTGATGGCTGCATAGTATTCCATTGTGTATATATACCACATCTTCTTGATCCATTCATCTGTTGATGGACATCTAGGTTCTTTCCATAGTTTGGCTATTGTGGACATTGCTGCTATAAACATTCGGGTGCATGTGTCCCTTTGGATCACTACATTTGTATCTTTAGGGTAAATACCCAATAGTGCAATTGCTGGGTCATAGGGCAGTTCTATTTTCAACATTTTGAGGAACCTCCATGCTGTTTTCCAGAGTGGCTGCACCAGCTTGCATTCCCACCAACAGTGTAGGAAGGTTCCCCTTTCTCCGCATCCTCGCCAGCATCTGTCATTTCCTGACATGTTGATTTTAGCCATTCTGACTGGTGTGAGGTGATATCTCATTGTGGTTTTGATTTGTATTTCCCTGATGCCGAGTGATATGGAGCACTTTTTCATGTGTCTGTTCGCCATCTGGATGTCTTCTTTGCAGAAATGTCTGTTCATGTCTTCTGCCCATTTCTTGATTGGATTATTTGTTCTTTGGGTGTTGAGTTTGCTAAGTTCTTTATAGATTCTGGACACTAGTCCTTTATCTGATATGTCGTTTGCAAATATCTTCTCCCATTCTGTCAGTTGTCTTTTGATTTTGTTAACTGTTTCCTTTGCTGTGCAAAAGCTTTTGATCTTGATGAAATCCCAGTAGTTCATTTTTTCCCTTGCTTCCCTTGCCTTTTGCGTTGTTCCTAGGAAGATGTTGCTGCGGCAGAGGTCGAAGAGGTTGCTGCCCGTGTTCTCCTCAAGGATTTTGATGGATTCCTTTCGTACATTGAGGTCCTTCATCCATTTTGAGTCTATTTTTGTGTGTGGTGTAAGGAAATGGTCCAATTTCATTTTTCTGCATGTGGCTGTCCAATTTTCCCAGCACCATTTATTGAAAAGGCTGTCTTTTTTCCATTGGACATTCTTTCCTGCTTTGTCGAAGATTAGTTGACCATAGAGTTGAGGGTCTATTTCTGGGCTCTCTATTCTGTTCCATTGATCTATGTGTCTGTTTTTGTGCCAGTACCATGCTGTCTTGATGATGACAGCTTTGTAATAGAGCTTGAAGTCCGGAATTGTGATGCCACCAACGTTGGCTTTCTTTTTCAATATCCCTTTGGCTATTCGAGGTCTTTTCTGGTTCCATATAAATTTTAGAATTATTTGTTCCATTTCTTTGAAAAAGATGGATGGTACTTTGATAGGAATTGCATTAAATGTGTAGATTGCTTTAGGTAGCATAGACATTTTCACAATATTTATTCTTCCAATCCAGGAGCATGGAACATTTTTCCATTTCTTTGTGTCTTCCTCAATTTCTTTCATGAGTACTTTATAGTTTTCTGAGTATAGATTCTGTGTCTCTTTGGTTAGGTTTATTCCTAGGTATCTTATGGTTTTGGATGCAATTGTAAATGGGATTGACTCCTTAATATCTCTTTCTTCTGTCTTGCTGTTGGTGTAGAGAAATGCAACTGATTTCTGTGCATTGATTTTATATCCTAACACTTTACTGAATTCCTGTATAAGTTCTAGCAGTTTGGGAGTGGAGTCTTTTGGGTTTTCCACATATAGTATCATATCATCTGCGAAGAGTGATAATTTGACTTCTTCTTTGCCGATTTGGATGCCTTTAATTTCCTTTTGTTGTCTGATTGCTGAGGCTAGGACCTCTAGTACGATGTTGAATAGCAGTGGTGATAATGGACATCCCTGCCGTGTTCCTGACCTTAGCGGAAAAGCTTTCAGTTTTTCTCCATTGAGAATGATATTTGCGGTGGGTTTTTCATAGATGGCTTTGATGATATTGAGGTATGTGCCCTCTATCCCTATACTTTGAAGAGTTTTGATCAGGAAGGGATGTTGTACTTTGTCAAATGCTTTTTCAGCATCTATTGAGAGTATCATATGGTTCTTGTTCTTACTTTTATTGATGTGTTGTATCACATTGACTGATTTGCGGATGTTGAACCAACCTTGCAGCCCTGGAATAAATCCCACTTGGTCGTGGTGAATAATCTTTTTAATGTACTGTTGAATCCTATTGGCTAGTATTTTGTTGAGTATTTTCGCATCTGTGTTCATCAAGGATATCGGTCTATAGCTCTCTTTTTTGGTGGGATCCTTGTCTGGTTTTGGGATCAAGGTGATGCTGGCCTCATAAAATGAGTTTGGAAGTTTTCCTTCCATTTCTATTTTTTGGAACAGTTTCAGGAGAATAGGAATTAGTTCTTCTTTAAATGTTTGGTAGAATTCCCCCGGGAAGCCGTCTGGCCCTGGGCTTTTGTTTGTTTGGAGATTTTTAATGACTGTTTCAATCTCCTTACTGGTTATGGGTCTGTTCAGGCTTTCTATTTCTTCATGGTTCAGTTGTGGTAGTTTATATGTTTCTAGGAATGCATCCATTTCTTCCAGATTGTCAAATTTATTGCCGTAGAGTTGCTCATAGTATGTTCTTATAATAGTTTGTATTTCTTTGGTGTTAGTTGTGATCTCTCCTCTTTCATTCATGATTTTATTTATTTGGGTCCTTTCTCTTTTCTTTTTGATAAGTCGGGCCAGGGGTTTATCAATTTTATTAATTCTTTCAAAGAACCAGCTCCTAGTTTCGTTGATTGTTCTATTGTTTTTTTGGTTTCTATTTCATTGATTTCTGCTCTGATCTTTATGATTTCTCTTCTCCTGCTGGGCTTAGGGTTTCTTTCTTGTTCTTTCTCCAGCTCCTTTAGGTGTAGGGTTAGGTTGTGTACCTGAGACCTTTCTTGTTTCTTGAGAAAGGCTTGTACCGCTATATATTTTCCTCTCAGGACTGCCTTTGTTGTGTCCCACAGATTTTGAACCGTTGTATTTTCATTATCATTTGTTTCCATTATTTTTTTCAATTCTTCTTTAATTTCCCGGTTGACCCATTCATTCTTTAGAAGGATACTGTTTAGTCTCCATGTATTTGGGTTCTTTCCAAACTTCCTTTTGTGGTTGAGTTCTAGCTTTAGAGCATTGTGGTCTGAAAATATGCAGGGAATGATCCCAATCTTTTGATACCGGTTGAGTCCTGATTTAGGACCGAGGATGTGATCTATTCTGGAGAATGTTCCATGTGCACTAGAGAAGAATGTGTATTCTGTTGCTTTGGGATGAAATATTCTGAATATATCTTTGATGTCCATCTGGTCCAGTGTGTCGTTTAAGGCCTTTATTTCCTTGCTGATCTTTTGCTTGGATGACCTGTCCATTTCAGTGAGGGGGGTGTTAAAGTCCCCTACTATTATTGTATTATTGTTGATGTGTTTCTTTGATTTTGTTATTAATTGGTTTATATAGTTGGCTGCTCCCACGTTGGGGGCATAGATATTTAAAATTGTTAGATCTTCTTGTTGGACAGACCCTTTGAGTATGATATAGTGTCCTTCCTAATCTCTTATTATAGTCTTTGGCTTAAAATCTAATTGATCTGATATAAGGATTGCCACTCCTACTTTCTTCTGATGTCCATTAGCATGGTAAATTCTTTTCCACCCCCTCACTTTAAATCTGGAGGTGTCTTCGGGCTTAAAATGTGTTTCTTGGAGGCAACATATAGATGGGTTTTGTTTTTTTATCCATTCTGATACCCTGTGTCTTTTGACAGGGGCATTTAGCCCATTCACATTCAGGGTAAGTATTGAGAGATATGAATTTAGTGCCATTGTATTGCCTGTAAGGTGACTGTTACTGTATATGGTCTCTGTTCCTTTCTGATCTACCACTTGTAGGCTCTCTCTTTGCTTAGAGGACCCCTTTCAATATTTCCTGTAGAGCTGGTTTGGTATTTGCAAATTCTTTCAGTTGTTGTTTGTCCTGGAAGCTTTTAATCTCTCCTTCTATTTTCAATGATAGCCTAGCTGGATATAGTATTCTTGGCTGCATGTTTTTCTCGTTTAGTGCTCTGAAAATATCATGCCAGCTCTTTCTGGCCTGCCAGGTCTCTGTGGATAAGTCAGCTGCCAATCTAATATTTTTACCATTGTATGTTACAGACTTCTTTTCCCGGGCTGCTTTCAGGATTTTCTCTTTGTCATTGAGACTTGTAAATTTTACTATTAGGTGACGGGGTGTGGGCCTATTCTTATTGATTTTGAGGGGCATTCTCTGAACCTCCTGAATTTTGATGCTCGTTCCCTTTGCCATATTGGGGAAATTCTCCCCAATAATTCTCTCCAGTATACCTTCTGCTCCCCTCTCACTTTCTTCTTCTTCTGGAATCCCAATTATTCTAATGTTGTTTCGTCTTATGGTGTCACTTATCTCTCGAATTCTCCCCTCGTGGTCCAGTAGCTGTTTGTCCCTCTTTTGATCAGCTTCTTTATTCTCTGTCATTTGGTCTTCTATATCACTAATTCTTTCTTCTGCCTCATTTATCCTAGCAGTGAGAGCCTCCATTTTTGATTGCACCTCATTAATAGCTTTTTTGATTTCAACTTGGTTAGATTTTAGTTCTTTTATTTCTCCAGAAAGGGCTTTTATATCTCTCGAGAGGGTTTCTCTAATATCTTCCATGCCTTTTTCGAGCCCGGCTAGAACCTTGAGAATTGTCATTCTGAACTCTAGATCTGACATATTACCGATGTCTGTATTGATTAGGTCCCTAGCCTTCGGTACTGCCTCTTGTTCTTTTTTTTGTGGTGAATTTTTACGTCTTGTCATTTTGTCCAGATAAGAGTAAATGAAGGGGCAAGTAAAATACTAAAAGGGTGGCAACAACCCCAGGAAAATATGCTTTAGCCAAATTAGAAGAGATCCAAAATCGTGAGTGGGGAGAAAGGGGATAAAAAGAGGTTCAAAAAGGAAGAAAGAAAAAAGAAAAAAAAAAAAAAAGAAAAGAATTTTTAAAAAAAAGAAAACACCTAAGAAAAATGTAAAAATATATATATATATATTAGATAAACTAGTAAAAAATCGTTAAAAAAGAAAAAGGTAACAGTTAAAAAAAAAAATTTTACCCGAAGGCGAGAAAAAAAAAAAAATGAAAAAGGAAAAAGAAAAAATTAAATTAACTGCAAGACTAAAAAAAATCACAGGAAAAAAGCCATGAGTTCCGTGCTTGGCTTTCTCCTCCTCTGGAATTCTGCTGCTCTCCTTGATATTGAAACCGCACTCCTTGGTAGGTGAACTTGGTCTCGGCTGGATTTCTTGTTGATCTTCTGGGGGAGGGGCCTGTTGTAGTGATTCTCAAGTGTCTTTGCCCCAGGCGGAATTACACCGCCCTTACCCGGGGCCGGGGTGAGTAATCCGCTCGGGTTTGCTTTCAGGAGCTTTTGTTCCCTGAGCGCTTTCCGTAGAGTTCCAGAGGACGGGAATACAAATGGCGGCCTCCTGGTCTCCGGCCCGGAGGAGCCGAGAGCCCAGGGCCCCACTCCTCAGTGCGCCCTCAGAGAACAGCGCCCAGTTACTCCCGTCTGCCTGACCTCCGGCCGCGCTCCGAGCTCACCGAGCCTGCGACCGGTTCAAGGTAACACGGAGCTGCGAGCTTACTGTCGGCTCTGTCTCTGTAGCCGGCTTTCCCGTTCCAATACCCGCAAGCTCTGCGACACTCAGACACCCCCGATCCTTCTGTGACCCTGCGGGACCTGAGGCCACGTTGACCCCGCGTGGGCTTCGCCCCGGTTTAGCCTCTGGAGCGATGTCCCTCAGCGGAACAGACTTTTAAAAGTCCTGATTTTGTGCGCGGTTGCTCCGCCGCTTGCCGGGAGCCGGCCCCTCCCCCCGGGGTCTATCTTCCCGTCGCTTTGGATTCACTTCTCCGCCGGTCCTACCTTTCAGAAAGTGGTTGTTTTTCTGTTTCCAGAATTGCTGTTCTTCTTCTCTTCAATCTGCCGATGGATTTTCAGGTGTTTGCAATCTTTAGATAAGCTATCTAGCTGATCTCCGGCTAGCTGAAGCAGTCTCAGCTTGCTACTTCTCCGCCATCTTGACTCCTCCCCCTATATACTACATCTTTATCCATTCTTCTATCAATGGACACTTGGGCTGCTTCCATAATTTGGCTGTTGTACATAATGCTGAAATAGATATAGGGATGCATGTACCTGAATTAGTGGTTTTTTGTTTTTTAGGTAAATATCCAGTAATGTTTGAAAGATCATAATTTAGGTCTATTTTTAACTTTTTAAGAACCTCCATACTCTTTTCCAAAGTGGCTGCACCAGCTTACATTCCCACCTGTAGTGCAAGAGGGCTCCTTTTTCTCCACATCCTCACCAACACTTGTTCCTAGTGTTTTTCATTTTAGTCATTCTGGCAGCTGTAAGGTGATAACTCATAGTGGTTTTCGTTTGCATTTCCCTGATGATAAGTGACATTGGACATCTTTTCATGTGTCCCTTGGCCATCTGTGTATCTTCTTTGGAAAAATGTCTATTCAAGCCCTCTGCCCATTTTTCAATTGGATTATTTGTTTTTGGGGTGTTGAGTTGCATCAGTTCTTTATATAGTTTGGATACTAACACTTTGCTGGATATGTCATTTGCAAATATCTTCTCCCATACTTTTTAATTTTATTTATATAGAGGTTTTCTAATGTTAAACCACTTTTGCATCTTTGAAAGAAATGCAGCATAATCATGATATGTTGATGATCCTGACCTTCTATATAAACTGCATTCAGTTTAATCTTTTCTGGGATTTTTTAAAAAATCTATGCTCATGAATTTGATTTTAATACATTATTCTTGTGTGCTTTCATTATCTGTGGGTTAATTTTTTTCATCAATTTTAGAAAATTATCAGTTCTTGTCTCTTCAAATGTTTCCTTTTATTTATGTGTTCTGTATCTTCATCTGGAATTTGGACTAAATATGAATATGAGTATGATATCATACATATCATATTAATATCATACATATATATACATACATATCATATATATATCATATTAAATCCTATTTTAATAATTATTTAGTAAGGTCTTTTTTTGGAAAAGTAACAAGATAAGGGGTAATTTAAGAGATATTTATGTCATCTCCTTAAAGAAAATCTTTCTGCCTCTCTACCTAAAATTATCCAGTATTAATTTTCCAAAACTTGAGGTATGATAGTTAGATATTTTTAAGAGTATTGTCAACTCTTTGAACTAGTGAATGTGCCAGTTACTGACAGAAACATTTCTAAATTATAGGCCATTCATTCTGGATTAAAGAACACAACATGAATTTTAAAAAACAAACACCTAAATTTTTGTAATAAAAAATACTTAAAAAGTAATATATATATATATATATATATATATATATATATATATTTATGCGATAAAAATTAATTTTTAAAAGATAATGCAAAGACTGATTACATTTAAAGTCTAGGGAATTCATCAGGAAATGAGCAGTATCATTCTAACTAATATTTGAGACAGTGTGTCAAGCATCTTTATAAAAACATTTCATAAATTCAGCTAACTATGAACTATATTAGAGGACTGATATCTCATAAAACGTCTTAGAGAAGCTGGAAAAATATTCTGTACTCTGCAAATCACCATTTTGAATGCTTACTAAGGCTACAGATCACCATAAGCAAGAATTTCTAATATCAATATTAAAAATGACTTATTTTTATTGATTTTTATCACCTTATTTGTAGGGTTAAATAAAAATTTCAAGCAGATAAATAAAGAATGGAGACAGAGAAGAAACGTCAATAGTTGTATATTGATGGAGTGGAAAGATTTTATTGTAGCCTTTGAGATTCTTCCAGCTAGTCTAAGAATTAATTTGACATCAGACAGATTAACGGGAGGAGAAAAAGAAAAAATTTAATTGACTGTGTACAGAGTCCCAATAGTGAAATTGAAACCCAAAGAGACTCAAGGCAAGCAGTTTTTATGCTTTTTAGACAGAAAAGATAATAAATCTGTATAAAATTGGCAAGACAAAGAACACTTATGTTTAGGGGTTTCAGTAAGTAAGGAATTCTAAACAGAATTTGAGCTAGGCTGAAATAGTAAATTAGCAAAAATACAAGCTTAGTTTATACAGCTTTCTTGGCTCTGAATTCCCTATCTCTGATAACAAGAATGTATGTCTCTACCTCTTGGTATAGGGAGAGTACCTTTCACAGGAGATTTATCTCCTGGTTTCTAGAGACAAATAGGAATTGGAGTGTTTTTACACTTAAGTAACTTTTTTTTTTTTAAGATTTTATGTATTTATTTGACAGACAGATCACAAATAGGCAGAGAGGCAGGCAGAGTTGGGGGGCGGGGGAAGCAGGCTCCCCGCCAAGCAGGGAGCCCAATGTGGGGCTCGATGTCAGGCTTGATCCCAGGACACTGGGATCATGACCTGAGCCGAAGGCAGAGGCTTTAATCCACTGAGCCACCCAGGCACCCCACACTTAAGTAACTTTTAGTTCAAAATATGCCAAAGTGGTACATTTTGAGCTACCTCCCTTTGTCTTCTACAATTGAATATTTATTTGGACAATATAAATAATACAAATGTGTTTTCATAGAAATTTGAAATAATCCAGTACTTTAGCTAATGATTTAACTTGTAATTTAAATTGACTAGAATTAAATTAAACTCACCCTACTAAAAGCATAGCTGCCATTGGCTTCACCCCCGTAGTTTGCCCAAGCTGTGCTCATTTTTAATTAGCTAGGATGCATGTTTACCTGAGGCAAGCACTATATTTGCATATCCAGCAATTTCCTTCATAAGTAATTACAGCATAGGTTTGCTATACCTACTAATCAAGTTTTGTCAATTATTTTTTCAGATAAAATATTAAAAAGAACAAAATAGCGCAATACAATTTACAATCTTCTAAATGTTTTTAGGGAAAATATTTGATACATCCTAATTATTAACTCCTCCATCTCCTGCATTTGTAAAATTACTTAGGATGTTGATTGTAGATGTTCATTACAAGCATTGCCAGAGGTATTAATATATCAAAAGAAACTTGAGAAGTGAAACTTTTTTTTTTTTTTTTTTAGAGGCACATCAATTTCTGCATCAGTCAAGATCCAGTCAGGGAATGGAAACTACATCAATTGTTTAGAAAAGGAAATTTAATATAAAGAACAGTTAACTCATGATTAGAAAACTGAAAGGACAGAAAGGGGACACTGAGGTATCACAGAGGTGATAATTGTAGGAAGCAGCTAGCACCTGTAGGGTAAGGATCAAATGGAAGAAGGTAGTGTACGGGACTCACACCTGTAAAGAGGCTGGTACTGATGTCTCTGAGGGGCCATGGTAAGGCTGGTTCTAGGTGTGTGGGAAAACTACAGACTGAGGACTGTTGCTATTGTTGAACCTTAGTGTCACCACAGAGAGAATTGTTGCTACTGAAATGCTAAAATGACCAGGAATTAAATAGAAGAAGCAGCCCCATCTTCTTCCTCTAGCCTCCAAGTCTCTCTCCACACCACCCAATTGTCAGTTCCTGACACAGAGTCTCCTGTTGAAATAGAAATGTTGTTAACCTCAGAGTTGCAAAGTTGAATAGAGAAAAATGAGTTCCCTGCTGAAAGGCAAGAGTTTACACATTTAAAATAAAACAAACGTAAAGAAATACTGAAAATAAATAAATAAAATAAAATAAGTGTTTACTTTTGCAGACTCCACTTCGGCATCATTTCCTCTGGATAGTTTTTCCTGCACTTAGTGGAGCCCCAATTTCCAGCTGGAAATTGATAAATGTTTCTGAGTGAATGAATGAGTCATTTGATTTTAAAAAGTGAACAGTTCAGTCAGTTCTCATCATCAGAATCATATCTATATAAACTGGAAATTTTTAATTCAAACTAAACAATAATAGAAGTGGGAGAAATATTTTAGTTTACCTGAAAAACAATCATTCTACGATTAGATATCCTTTAAGAAATCCATTTCAATTCACTCTGAGACAAACTTCCAAATGAGTTTCTCTATGAAACTCAAAAGTACACAATTTACCACTGTGATCAATAAGTAAATAATACTCTTTCCACTAATTCTGGAATTTGAAAGGAGTCCTTTATGAATCATTCAATTAAAATGTATTTTCTGACTGAAAATAACTGTGGAGGATTCTTTTCATAAGACGATCAGATTGGGGTCTCCCCTTTTATAAATACAACAGCTGTTGACTTAGGGTTTTAATAAGCAAACTCCAATGTGATATAAGCAAATAAAGAAACTCTTTTTCTTCCTTTCAGACTTTCCCTTCCCTAGCAATAAAATAACTCATCTTTGCCTGTTTTCAAAGGAAGCAGTTTTTCCCTCATTGTCATTTCTCGTTACTGCAGTATCACGACTAGGTACCATAACTGAAATTAATTAGCTCTGTTTGCCTTTCCACAAACAGATTTTTCTAAGAATGGCATATGTCTCCATGTAGTCAAGTATCCTGGTGTTTCTGTCAACAGTTTCTACCAGAGAAATTAAAGAAAAAAAGAAATATTTCCTAATTGAACCAGGGCAAACTACATTAAATAGGAGTATACATTTAGAATCAAGGCTTACAAAGAAAACAGAAGTATTATGCAATCATGGCATATACCCAAGAGTATATTCTTGAGTTTTGAATAGGGATTGTGAATCACCCCCAAAATAACAAAAAAACTGTATTTGAAGTAATTAAACTAAAATTTACTTCTTCCTCCCTTATGTGCTGAAAGGGTAATATTTGAACATATGATCTGAAATTGAATTAATAGAAAAAATATATTTGATTTCAGGTCTCACAATAAACTAAAACTAAAAGACAATGAAAACGTCAAGGAGACATATAAAGGAAAGGGGGATGGATAGAGATAGACAGGATGGAGAGATAGATGGGAGGTGTAGCTAGTTAGGTTAGCTAGGGAAGCTTCACTCAGAAGGTGACACTTTAGTAAAAACCTAAAGTAGATGAGGGAGGGAACCATGCAAACATCTGGGTGGAAGATAATTCTAGACAGAGGAAACAGAAATTATGAGCACCAGGGATGAGAGCAAAACTAACACGTGAACAGCAAAGAAGACTAAAATGGGTGGCATAGAGTAAGTTAGAAGAATAGATGAAAGGTGAAGGAAGGGTAGAAAGAATCCTATAAGAAGTTTTAAGGGTTTTGCATTTTATTCTGAGTAAAATGGAAGCCCTTTGGAAGGTTCTGAACAAGTAAAATCTGTGGTCTGACATATTAAGGTATATTACATTACATTGCATTATATTACAGTACATGTTACATTATATGTTTCATGAATTCCATTCTATTCCATTCCCAGGATCACTTTGACTGCTGTGTTGAGAATAAATGGAAAATGGGGCAAGATGAAGTCAAGAGACCTATTAGAAAGCTATTGCAATATATAGGCAAGAAATAATCGTCTTTTAGATTGAGGTAGTAGCAGCAGAGGTGGCAAGGAGTTGATTTCTGGGTAAATCTGAAAGATATAACCAGAAATAGGATCTGAATTTGTAAACTGGGGATACTCCCATTCAATAAGTAATACAAAAATTAGGAATACATATTTAATTACAAAAGTGAAATGCTGGGACGCCTGGGTGGCTCAGTTGGTCGGACGACTGCCTTCGGCTTAGGTCATGATCCTGGAGTCCCAGGATTGAGTCCCGCATCGGGCTCCCAGCTCCATGGGGAGTCTACTTCTCTCTCTGACCTTCTCCTCGCTCATGCTCTCTCTCACTGTCTCTCTCTCAAATAAGTAAACAAATTCTTTATTAAAAAAAAAAAAGTGAAATGCTTATTATGATAGAAAAAGAAATGATGAATTTTAAATTACAAAACTGAAGTTAATGAAATTATAAAAAAGCTAACAAATGCTGTAAACATCATTAAGTCCAGGAAAATAGCATAGTAACACATTTATAATGCTCTTTTTCTCCTTATGCTTTGACTTTATACTCCTTGACAGTCTTCACATTACATATATCTTATAATTTCTATGAAGATAATAAAAATAATCCAATGTTTAGCATGATTTCTACTACTGATAGTTCAGAAGCATTCATTTTAGCTTTACAATTTTTCAATGATATGCCTTATAAAATTTTAGGATTGTTGCCAAATTTAGAAAAACCTCTGGCTCCATACGTTTCAAGCACGTTCCTCCTCCTCCACCAACACACTTCTGGTGCTGGGAAACAAAGGGAATGTTCACGTTCAGTAGGTCTTCTGGCCCTGCATTTTCATGTCATGATGGTCAAGGGAATTTGCACAATGGCAGGAGAATTACTGGAAGTGTTTTCTACCCCAGATAGCTAGGAACAAGGTAACTATACGCAAACAAGATTGAAAATCATATAAATATATTCCACCAAACCTATATTCCTAGGCAACTTCCTTGTATTCAGCTCCCCAAAATACCTGTGGCCATTCTATCATGACATGACATGAGGAAAACCACAACATAGGGAAAGTCAAGATAGAAATTGTAGTTAAAGTGTTTTACTTTCAACCCACTATTCCAGGATGAGGCATATACCTATATATTCCAGAATGAGGCATATACCTGTATCCCTTTCCTACTGTTGAATTGTAACAAATGACCACAAACCTTAGTGACTTAAAACAATACAAATTTATTATTTTATAGTTCTGGAGGTCAGATGTCTTAAAATCAGCATATCATCATGGCTTTTTTTTTCTTCCAGGATTCATGAGAGAATCTGTGCCTTGTCTTTTACATCTTCTAGAGGCTGCCTACTTTCCCTCACTAGTGACCCCTTTCTCACATCACTTCATTCTCTGTATCAGATGATACATCTCGTACTCTGACTGCTTCCATTATTACATTTCTTTCTCTGCCTTCTCTGACTCTCCCACCTCCCTTTTTTAAGAACCTTTGCAATTACATTGGGATCACCCAAATAATCCAGGAAAATCTCTTTGTCCCAAGAGCCTTAAGTTAATCATAAAAACAAATTCTCTTTTACCATGTAAAGTAACACATTCACAGATTCTGGGGATCAGGACACGGGCATCATTCAAAGTCTTTTATTCAGGTTACTATAGTCTGGCCTCTGTTCTCAAAGACTCATGTCTGACCCACATGAAATTGCACCCAAGCCAACCCAAGTACCCCAGAAGTCTCATCCATCACAACTTGACTCAAGTACAAAATCTCATCTAAATCTCATCTGTTCAGAAGTCCTAAATTTCATCATCTAAAGCATCTAAATTAGGCATGGGTGAGTTCCGGGTATAATCCATCCTGGAGCAAATCTCCTCTCCATCTGTAGACCTGTGAAACCAGAAGACAGTTCATCTGCTTCCAAAATACAATTGTGGAATAGGCTTGGGATAACAGTTATAGAATTCCCATACAGAAAGGGAGAGGAGTGGGGGATAGGAGTACAAAGGGAGCGTACCCTCAGAACCATTTCAGAATTCAACCAGGAAAACTCCATTAGGTTTCAAGGCCTGGGAATAACATCTGGGGTTCAAGATTTATTGCTCTGTGCCTACAACTCCACCCTTTGAGTCATCCTTCCTTTTCCAGGAAGGTGCACAAGTTTTTGCAGTCAAGTGGATTGAACAACCTGTTTTCCTACCTCTAGAATTTTACGATCTTGCTGTCTTCTCTCATTTTGTCCTCTCTCTATCCCTTCCAGCCCATGCTGGCAGTATTTCTGTTGATGCAATAGTCTTAAGAACCTTGTGGGTCTCTCTTATATATCTTGACGATTTCTTCACTGCACAAGCAGTTCCTTTACAAATCTTCCTTGGATAATCCTATCTCTACTCCTGGCTTCTTCTAAG
Organism: Mustela lutreola; assembly: GCF_030435805.1. Taxonomy (NCBI): domain Eukaryota; kingdom Metazoa; phylum Chordata; class Mammalia; order Carnivora; family Mustelidae; genus Mustela; species Mustela lutreola. Next base: position 57,607,305 of record NC_081299.1, read on the forward strand.
ATGTCTGACAGGTTCCATGAGACATCTACCTAATCTCTTCAGAACCTCTGTGTGAATGAATGAGTGAATGAATGATCTGACCGCTTAATACTTATAAGGCACTAGCAAAAGTTTTCCCAGACACATCGTTGGCTTTATTTCCTGGCAGTGAATCTAATTTTAGCTTTTTTTTTTTTTTTTAATTTTTGGTAATCTGGATAGGATGAGAATTTGTCATAAATCCTGGTTTCTTTTTGCTTAACCATTCTTTAAGTGTATCTCTTTCTTCTTGCATTTTACTGTAATCAGCGGGTAGAAACCAGGACACACCTTCAAAACTTTGCTTGGAAATTTCTTTAGCTAAAAATTAAGTTTACCTGTTGCAAGCCCTGCTTTCCACATAATTGTATGACACAATTCAGCTATTATATAACAAAGACCCCTTTTCCTCCATTTCCCATGTTAACACATTTTTTCATTTCCTTTGCTCTCATCTAGTATTGTTTTGACTGTCCATGTTGCTACCAGCAGTCTTTTCATGATGACTTAGGTATTCTCTAAGATGATGCAGATTTTCTTAACCATGTTTTCTTCCTTCACTTCCTTCAGAGTCTTCCTTAGCAGAGAGTTATTATCATCTATACTTCTACTAACATTGTGTTCAAGGCAATCTAGGTTTTTCTGTCACAAATTTATAGTGAGAATTTTTCTAGTTTCCGTCGCCTGCCGAATTCCAAAGCCACTTCTACATTTTTGGTTATTTCTTATGGTAGTCACCCACTTCCAAGTTCCAACATACGATTCCCAATATTCGACTGTAACAAATTATGAAAAATTGAGTTGCTTAATACAACACAAATTTATTATTTTAAAGTTCTGCAGGTGTTGTTAAGGCTGTGTTCCTTCAGGAAGAGCTAGAGAAATATCAGTATTCTCTCTTTTTCCAGCTTCTAGGAGCCACCTGTATTCCTGAGCCCATAACCACTTCCTTTCACCACTTCAGTTTCTGTTTCTGTCTTCATATCTCCATTTTTGCCTTCTCTGGTCTTCCAGTTCCCTTCTTATAAGGACACTTGGGACTATATTGGGCCGCTTGCATAACCCATCCTCTCCATCTCAAGATCTTTGAATTAATCATACCTCTATTCTCCTTTTCCATGTAAGATAACATATTCAGTTTCTGGGGATTCGGATGTGCACATCTATAGGGAGCCATTATTCACTTGAGCCACACTACCCCCAAAATTTAAAGCACATGTCCACATAAAACCTTATATGTGAATATTCATAGCAGCATATTCTTAATAGTTAAAATGTGGAAAAAATCCAATGTCCATTAACTAATAAATGGATAAACATGATGCAGTTTACCCATACAACAGAATATTTGTCAATGAAAAAAAAAAATGAAGGACTGATCTAGATGAACCTTAAAAACAGTGTGGTATGTGAAAGAAGCCAGAAACAAAAGGCTATGTATTATATGATTGCATCTATATGGAATGTCCAGAATAGAAAAATCCTCAGTAACAGAAAATAGATTTATAGTTTCCAGGGTATAGGGGAAAGGGAAAGTGGAGAGATTGAGTATGGGGTTTTTTGGGAGAGGTGAAGAAAATGATCTAGAATTAGATAGTTGTTAAGGTTGCACAACTTTGTAAGTATACTAAAAAACATTTAACTTTATATTCTAAAAAGGTGAAATTTATGGTATGTGGATTATGTTTCCATTTTTGAAATCTTAAAAAAGAAAACAATCTCAATTTTCCAAATTGTACAAAACGTAGCCAGGTGAACACACTGCCAGGCTTCCTTCCAGGATCTGGGAAGGAGTTCATGCAAATAAGAGACCTGAAACTTTGAACCTCGTTAACTTTAAAGTACATCTGCCTCTAGGTAGAAGCAACAGCATTTGTTGACAGATTGGATGTCAGGAATGAGAGGGGTAGGAGTTAATAATGACTTCATGAATTGAGACCTAAGCAACTAAAAGACAAAATTTCTACTGCAATAGACTACTATACCAGATTATTTATTTTTTCAGATCTTTTTGTCTTTTAATTGTGGGGAAAAGCACATAATATTACCTACCCTCTTAACACATTTTTAAGTATATAGTACTGTATTTCACTATATATTTATAATTAAGTATAAGCACAATGTTGTACAGCAGATCTCTAGAACTTTCTCATCTTGTGTAACTGAAGCTTTGCATCCGGTGCACAGCAGCTCTCCATTACTCTTCCCCCTGGAAACCACCATTCTACTTCCCACTTCTACGGGCTTGAATATTTTAGATAACTCATAGAAGTACAATCATGTAGTATTTGTCCTTCTGTGGCTGACTTACTTCACATGGTATAATGTCCTCAGAGTTCATCCACGTTGTCACATATTACAGAATTTCCTTTTTCTAAGGCTGATTAATATTTATATAAATATATATATATTATATATCCATATAGATATATATATATTTATACCAAATATACCACATTTTCCTTATCATTTATCTGTCCATAGACGTTTATGTTATCCACATTTAGGCCATTAGGAGTAGAGCTGAGATGAACATCGGTCTGCAAATAAATATTTGAGAGATTTCAGTTCTTTTTGAGATATATATATAGATATATATATAGATATATCTATATATATGTGGGACTGCTGGATTATATATATAGCTTTTCTATTTTTTAATTTTTTTAAGGCACCTCCATGCTGTTTTCCATATTCCATAGTGCCTTCACCATTTTACATTGCCACCAACAGTGCATGAGAGTTCTAGTTTCTCTATATCCTTACCAACATTTGTATTTTTTTTTTGTTTTGTTGATAATGGCTATCTTAATACATATGAGGTGATCTCCTTGTGTTTTTCATTTGCATTTTCCTGACAATTAGTGATGTTGAGCATCTTTTCATATACTTGCTGGACATTTATATGTCTTCTTTGGAGAAATATCTATTCAAATTCTCTACCCATATATTAATTGAGTCATTTTTCCAAATTGGGTTGTAGGAATTCCTTCTATATTTTGAATAGTAATTCTTTAACAGATATGTGACTTGTGAATACTTATTTTCATTCCCTAGGTTGCCTTTTTACGCTGTTGATTGATTTCTTAGCTGTGCAGTTACTTGGATATACTCCCTTTTCTTTGTTTCTTCTTTTGTTGTCTCTGCTTTTGATATTCTATCCAAGAAATCATTGCCAAAACCCATGTCATGAAGTTTTTATCCTATATTTTCTTTTAAGAATTTTATTGTTTCAGGACTAACATTGAAGTCTTTAATCCATTTTGAGATGATTTTTGTGTATAGTATAAGTTAAGCATTCAGTTGCACTCTTTTACATATGGATATCCAGTTTTCCCAAAACCCTCTGTTGGAGAGACTGTCCTTTCCACATTGTACATTGTTAAGCACTTTTTGACAATAATTTTTGAGTGGATTTATTTCTGGGCTCTCTATTCTGTTCCCTTGGTCTATATGTCTCTCTTTATGCCAATACCTTACTGTTTTAATTACTGTAGCTTCATGTTTTGAGATCAGGAAGTGTAAGACCTTCAACTTTGTTCTTTCTCAAGATTGTCTTAGCTATTGGGATCATTTGTGGTTGCATAGAAATTTTAGAGTTGCTTTCTATATTTCTGTAAAAAATGTCATTGTGATTTTGATAGTGACTGCATTGAATGTCCAGATCAATTTGGTTAGTATGGGCACTTAAAAAATACTGTGTCTTGCTATCCATGAATAATACAGGGTGTCTTTCCATTTATTTATGCCTTCAATTTCCTTTATCATTGTTTTGGAGGGTTTTTGTTTTGTTTTGTTTTGTTTTGTTTTTTAAAGATTTTATTTGGAGTTTTCAATATAGAAGTATCTCACTATGTTGGTTAAGTTTATTTCTAAGTATTTTATTTATTTTGATTCAATTTTAAGTGAGGTTAATTTCCTAATTTCCTTTTCAGATATTTCACTGATAGTGTAAATAAATGCAAATTTTTTAAAGGATTTTATTTTTTTCAGTAAGCTCTAGGCCCAACTTGGGCTTAAACACAAGTCCCCAAGATCTAGAGTCATATGCCATAATCACTTAGCCCGCCAGGCCCCCCTTTGACTTATTTTTGAATATTGATTATGTATCTTCAACTTTGTCAAATTTGTTTCTTTGTTGTAACAGTTTTTTTGATGAAGTCCAGGTTTCTTACATCTAAATCATGTCATCTGAAAACATAATTTTACTTCTTCCTTTCTGATTTGAATGCTTTTTAATCTTATTCTTGCCAATCCTCTAATAGTTCCTGTACTATGTTAAATAGAATTCGTGAGAGCAGGCTTCCTTGCCTTGATCATGATCTTAGAAGAAAAGTTTCAGTTTTTCACCATTGAATATAATGTTAGGTGTGGGCTTTTCATATATGGCTTTTATTATGCTGAGATACTTCCTTTTTATTCCTAGTCTGTTGACTGTTTTTATCAGAATAGGATGTTGAATTTTGTAAATGCCTTTTTTATATCTATTAAGATGATTTTATTTGATTCTTTGTTATGCTAAAGTGGTGTATCATACTGATTGATTTTCATATGCAAAAACATTCTTGGATCTTTGGGATAAATCCCACATGGTCATGGTTTGTCATTCTTTTAATGTGTTATTGAATTCAGTTAAACTAGTATTTGGTAGAGGATTTTTTTGAATTATGTTCATCACATCTAGTGGCCTGTGGTTTTCTTTTCTGACAGTATACTTTGCCTCGTTTTGTCATCAGGGTAATGTTGGTTTCATAAATGAGTTTGGAGTGTTCCTTTTTTTTTTCAGTCTTTTGGAGAGATTGAAAATGATTGGTTTAATTCTTCTATACATGTTTGGTAGAATTAAACAGTGAAACTCTCTGATCCTGCATTTTCGTTTTTGGAAGTTTTTGTTTACTGATTCAATCTCCTTACTTGTTATTGGTCTGTTCAGTCTTTCCATCTCTTCATAATTCAGTCTTGGTAGCTTTTATGTTTCTAGGAATTTATCCATTTCTTCTAGGAAATATCCAAAGTGTTGGGGTTTATTTGTTCGTAGTAGTCTCTTATAACTGTTTTTATTTCTGTGACATCTATTGTAATGTCTCTTCTTTCATTTCATGTTTATTTATTTGTTCTCTTTTTTTTCAGTGTAGTCAAACAGATGTCCATTTGTTGATCCTTTCAGAAAAACAACTTTTAGTTTCATTGATTTTTCCCATTATTTTTCAGTTCTCTATTTCATTGAATTCTGCTTTAATTTTTATTATTCTTTCTTTTTGCTAACTTTGGGCTTTGTTTTCTTTTTTATAGTTCTTTGTGGTGTGAAGGTAGGTTGTTCATATGAGATCTTTCTTCTTTCTTTAATATGAGTATTTAGCACTATAAAATTCCATCATATTACTACTTTTGCTGCATCCCATGAGTTTTGATATGTTATGTTTTCATTTTTGTCTCCATATATTTTCTAATTTCCTCCCTGGCCCATAGGTTGTTCAGAGTGTTATTTAACTTGCACCTACTTGTTAATTTTCTAGTATTCCTCCTGCTGTCAATTTCTAGTTTCATTCCATATGGTCATAAAACATACTTCATGTTATTTTAATCTTCTTCAATTTATTAAGACTTGTTTTGTTGCCTCATATGTGGTCTAGCTCAGAGAATGTTTCATGTGCACTTGAGAAGAATATGGGTTCTGCTGCTATTGGGTAAAATGTTTCTATATGCCTGGTAGATCTATTTGGCCTATAGTGTTGTCTAAGTCCTTTCCTTACTGATCTTCTGTCTGGATGTTCTATCCATTAGTGAAAGTAGGTTTTTAAAATCCTCAATTATTACAATACCCTCTATTTCTGCCTTCAATTCATTCAATATTTTATTTATACATTTAAATTTTCTGATATTGAGTGCATATATATTTATAGTTATGATATCTTATTGGTGGAATGAACCTTTTATCATTATATAACTTATTTATTTGTCTCTTGGCAGTACTTAATTTAAAGTTTATTTTGTCTGATACATGTATGATTGCCCCTATTTTCTTTTGGTTACAATTTGTATGGAATATCTTCTCCCATTAGTTCACTTTTAGCCTATGTGTGTCTTTAAATCCAAAATAAGTCTTATGTAGACAGCATATAGTCGGGCCTAGTTTTTTATATCCATTCAGTCAAAAAACAAAGCAAAACCAAAACAAACCCAAAAGCCACGATTCTGTGTCTTTTGATTGGGAAGTTTAATTCACTTACATTTAAAGTAATTATTGATCAGGAATGACTTACTATTACCACTTTGTTAAGTTTTTTGTGTCTGCTTTGTAGTTCTTCTGTCTTATTTCCTCTTGCGGTCTTCCTTTGTGTTGTTTTTTTTTTTTTTTTGTAGTGACATATTTTGATTCATTTTGTGTGTGTGTGTGTGTGTGTGTGTATACTACAGGTGTTTTCTTGTTTTTACTATGAAGCTTACAAAACCATCTTATAATTGTGAGAATTTATGTTAAACTAATAACCTCTTAATTTCAATTGTACACAAGAAAACATTTTTATTTTCCCTCCCTATACTTTGTTATTGATGTCACAAATTACATCTTATATTGTGTATCTATTAATGTATTTTATAGTTAATTACTTTTTATGCTTTTGCCATTTAACTTCCATACCAGAATTAACAGTGGTTTAAGCACTACTGTTAGAGAATTACAGTATTCTGCATTTACCTATATATTTCTGTTTTTCAGCAAGACTTATATTTTCGTATGCTTTATGTTGTTGTTTAGCATCTTTTCATTTCAACTTAAAGGACTCTTTTTGGGAGTTCTATAAGGCAGGTATTGAATTCTATCTACTTTATTTTTTTGTAAAGTCTTTATTTCTCTTTCATTTTTGAGGCATAGTTTTGCCAGATATAGTATTCTTAGTTGGCAGTCCTTTTCTTTTGGCACTTTGACTATACCATCACACATTATTCTGGTCTGTAAGTTCTTCTGAGAAATCCATTACAGCCAAATGGATAGATGTATCTTATATGAGACAAGTCACTTCCTTCTTGCTGTTTTCAAAATTCTCTCTTTGTCTTTGACTAGATACATTGATTACAAGGTGCCTGGGTATTGATTTCTTTGAGTTCATCTTATTTGGACATTTATTTCTTCTTTAATGTCTTCTTTAATTTGTATGACCTTTTCCTTCCCCAGAGTTAGGAAGTTTTCAACCATTACTTACTTAAATATGCTTTCTGCCCTCTTTCTTATTCTTTTTCTGGTATTCCCATAATGAATATATTAATATATTTTGTGGTATCCCATAGGTCCCTTAAGCTTTTACACAGTTTTTTGTTTTTTTTTTTCTTTTTCTCCTCTGATTGGATAATTTCAAATGACTTTTCTTTTCTTCTCCTTGATCAAGTCTGCTTTCTTCTGCTTGATCAAGTCTGCTGTTGAAACCCTATAGAGAATTTTCAGTTACTGTGTATAGTTACTATATTCTCTAGCTCCAAAAATTTCTGCGTTTTACATATATATAATATTTTATATATTTATATTAATTATATTTTTTCTTTTGAAATATCTATTTTACTCATATCTTATTCTCCTAAACTCACTGAGCATTTTTATGATGGTTATTTTGAATTCTTTGTCAGTTAATTAATATATTCCCATTTATTTAGCATCAGTTTGGGGAAACTTATTTTGTTCCTTTGTGTGAGCTATAGTCCCTATTTCTTAATGCTCCATGACACTTTGTTTTGGTGTCTGAACATTTGAAAACCCCTCCTTTCTCCATTTTTCACAGACTAATTTTGTAAAGGAGAAAACCTTCACCAGTCAGCCCAGCTAGAAATTTTGAGGAAAAGAGATATAGTTTTAAAGGGAAAGATCAAAAGTTCTATTCTGAAAGTCTGAATTTTAATACTCTTATTACAGATGCAAATGGGGAAGTCAAGAAGTCTGTTAACTATGAATCTAGACAGTTCAGGCCAGATAAATATATTTAAGAAATGTCAGTGTGTATATATATATGTGTATATATATGTATATGTGTATATATATATATATACACACACAAACACATATATACATAAACATATATATAATTTAAAACTGTGAGACTAGATGTGATTACCAAAGTAAGGAGTATGACTATAAATATATATAATAGAATCATTCTAGTTCCCAACAGTCTCCTACTTTCCTTTGTGGTTTGTATTAATACATTCAATTAATAATTGGGCACCATTATGAAAGGCAGAATTCCAAAATGATCCCCAAGATCTGTACCTTCTGGAATATAGATGTCTTCTCCCAGTTATTCAATCAAACACTATAGAAGTACTGCCAGGAAATGATTTTGCTGATATAATGAAAGTTCCAAGTCAGCTGACCTTAAATAGAGATTATTCTGGGTGGATCTAACCTAATGAATTATTATTAAAGGGAATGGACTTTTTTTAATTAAAGAGATTAAAAGTATAAGAGGGCCAGTGGAAGAAGCCATATTTCAAGGAATGTAGCTAGCTTCTGTGATCTGTGACCCCAGCAAGGAAATAGTTGACAGGAAGAAAGGAAACAGGGACCTTTCTCTTATAACACTAAGGAACTGAATCTTGCCACATCTGCATCAGCTTGAAAGAGGACTCCAAGCTCCAGATGATAATGCAGGCTAGTCAATACCACTACTTTAGCTTTTGAGACCTTAAACAGAACACACAACCGCACCATGCCCTGATTCTTGACCTACAGAACTGAGAATTAATAAATGAATACTGGTTTAAGCTATGAAGTTTTCAGTAACTTGTTATGCAGCATTGAAAAACTAATACAGCTATGTTGTATTCATTGTTTTTGCAAATATTACAACATGTTGGATAATTGAAAGGATTTGCAAGTCTCCACAGAGCATACGCACATAAGACTTTCAATAAAGGTAAATGATACAGTAGAGCAGTAGAAAGATAATGCTGACAAACATCAGGGGACAAAGAACCTTTCAAACACAGCTTCCCTAGATCCTTCTTATTCATGGAAGGATATGCTTCATCTCCAAAAAAGCATCATGATTTACATGATAAATCTTAGTTTCAAGAAAACTCCCTGTAAGTTTCCAGTGGTGCTTTTTGTGCCCTTCTTTTCATGTAGCCAAACCAGGCTATCTAACTGATGATGCCAGATATAAGCCCCAATTTAAAAAAAAAAAAAATCAGCCCTGGGTACCACCAGGGGAGTTTCAAATTTTAAATAGTACATTATAAATCATTAATTAGTTCACTGCCCTTATCTCAGCCAAGGGTCAGTGCTTCCCCAAGAGATGAACATAGAGCCAAACCACTTCCACTGTAAAATAATTTATCCCATGAAGTTTTGTTTCTCTTTCCCTTCTTCACTCTCCTTCTTCACTCCAAGCAAGATACTACATATTGGCTATGGTAAGTGAGCAAGTAGGTAGACAAATAAGCAGATATCTCTTAGCGCCTTCAAGAAAGATATATTGCAGCAGAAGGTCCTTCTTCAGGTAATAAACCTCCAATTCAAAGTCTGTTGCCCATACTGAGATAATGTTGTGGACACCACCTGTTATGAGATACTTTAGTTGAGTTACTAGGTCTGCAGAGCAATCCTTAACCCACCTTCTTTTCTAGCCACTGTCAGAGGATACTTAGGGTGTACAGCTGCACTTGCCTGCAAGGTGTGGAGGAAGAATTATTGGTAAAGATAGACACAATATGGAATTTCACTGTTGTTTTGACTGTGCCAGCCTGAAGTTAGCTATGAGAAGCAAGTGGTTAGATCTTTAATGAGCAGTTCCAGCTAGTGAAATAACCCTAAGTACTAATCCCCAAGTATCCTGAAGTCCTTCAGTTGTTCCTTATGGACTGACAATGGCCTATTTCTCTCCCATCCCCTGCTATTATTTCACATCTGGAAATTTTCTTTGTTTAAATTGTTAAACTGTTTATATTGCTCTTTTTTACAAAAGTGATCTTAATATAGTGGTATATAATGCAAAAAGAGAAAATTCCTCCTCGATAACCTCACAGTCTCATTCCCCAGAGGTAAACACAATTTAAGGCCTGTCCTGCCTCTTCTTTGTCTATTCATTCACAAGGGCGCATGAGCATACACATTTTTTTCACTGAAGAAAATAAAATGATCATTGTACAACTTTTATACTTTTAAAGGTTTCCTATAGTAGGCATCACATTATTTAATCTATAACCTATTGATGGACATCTATCTTTTTTCCACTATTTTGCTATTTTAATAATGCAATGACCAACTCTTTATATATGCATGCAAATATCCGCAAAACACGGCTTCTTAGAATTGTTGGATCTTTGGTTATATGTGTTTCATTTTAATAGGTACTGCAAATTTTCTCTCTCAAAAGCAGTACTAATTTACAGAAACTTGGAACTCATTAGAGAAACCAAGATATTCTGACTTCCCAGAGGGATCCCTTTTGGTTTGTACTAAGTCACGGGTGATTGGTGTTGAATTTTTTTTTAAATATAATTGAATCTACTCTGTATCTTCAACAAACTTCTCTAAGTTTCTCTCTTCCTATTTTTACCCTTCCCTGTTTACTTGCAGCACCATTTTTTCCCCTTTCATTTGTTTTCAGTTTTGTTTCCGTTTTGTAATTTTAGTGGAACGTGGGGAGAGATGGGAGATAAAACCTATTTTCACATCTGCATCAACTTACTGTGTTTATTCATTCATCATACATTTACTCTGTATTTATGCAGGCACTGCAGGCACTGAGAATACAAAGATGAATAAAACATAAATTTACCTTTCAGAAATTTTGAAAGTGTAAATGATAGCCCCATAATTAGCAAATAAAAGATAGATGGAGAAATGGATTATAAAATATAACTGAAGAGTGACTTTGGGAGGAAGACAGGTTCAAGGTGAGGAAAGACTTGAAAGGTAAGTAAGGGCAAGAGGACACCCCAAGAAAGTTACAGGAGGGTAGATGTGAGAAGAGTAGGCTTGGAAAGCTTGAAGTGGTCAAATATGGCTGGAGTACAGATTCTTTTGTAGGATAAAGGGAGGTGAGGTTAGAAAAATGAACCGAAGCAGGAGCATTGGAGTCTTTGAATGTCATGAAAAAATGAACGGAAGCAGGAGGACTGGAGTCTTTGAATGTCATGCTTAATACTCTGGTATTCAGTTCATAAATGAGAGATAGCCTGAAAATTGTGGATCAAGAAAATAATTCATGTCAGCAATTTATAATATTTACAATATGCAAGTCTAAATTTTACAATTTACCTCTGATATGAAGGTTGAATTAATCATTCAATCAATGATATTTTATCGATAGCCTACTATGTGTCAGAAATTTTGAGAAGACCTAGAACTTCAATAAGAACAGATGAAAAACAATGATACGTGAAAATTACTGTAATCGTTTAGGAAACAGATTATATAACCAGAAGTAAGAAATGGTGATGGAAGAAATGAAGGCAACAAAAGGTTGAGTTTAAGAAAAAAAGAACTGACAGAAAAGGGTTGAGGTGGTTAAGAGGGTAAAAGAATCAAGTCTGTTGCCTTTATTTGGGGGATGAGGAGCTAGAGAGAATTCTCCTAAGCAAAAATAAGTCAGTCAGAGAAAGACAGATACTATATGATTTTACTCAAGTGGAATTTAAGAAACAAAACAAATGATCATAGGGGAAAATAAAACAGAAGAGAACCAAGAAATATACTCTTACATATAGAGAACAAACTGATGCTTACCAGAGGGGAGATTGGTGGGGGTGTGGGTGAAATAGGAGACGGGGATTAAGGATGGCATCTGTGCTGAGGACTGAGGGTTGAACCACAATGAGATTTACATCGCTTTATACCTGTCAAAATTACTATTATCAAAAAGACTAGAAATAACAAGTCTTGATGAGGATGTGGTTAAACGGTTAAATTCCACCATTGATTGGAAGGGAAATCGGTGCAACCGCTGTGGAAAACAATATGAAGATTCCTCAGAAAGTTAAAAATTCAAACTACTATATGATCCAGCAATTCCACTTCTAGGTATCTATCTGAAGAAAATGAAAAGGCTAATTTGAAAAGATATATGCACCCCTATCTTCACTGCAGTATTATTTACAATAGCCAAGATATGGAAACAACCTAAATGTCCAACAGATGAATGGATAATAGAGATATGGTACACACACACACACATACACACATACCCTGGAACACTACTCAGCCATAAAAAAAAAAAAAAAAAAAAGCATGCAATCTGGCCATTTGTGACAGCATGGTTGGACTTTGAAGGAATTATGGTGAGTTTAATAAGTCCAAAAGAAAAATAAATAATGTGTGATTTTACCTATATGTTGAATCTCAAAAGAAAAACAAAACAAAACCCATACTCACCAATACAGAGAATAAATTTGTGGTTGATAGAAGGGAGGAGGGTTGAGGGGCAAACTGAGTGATTTTTTTAAAAACAGAGGAGAATTGGGGTGCCTGGGTGGCTCAGTGGCTTAAAGGCTCTGCCTTTGGCTCAAGTCATGATCTCAGGGTCCTGGGATTGAGCCCCGCATCGGGCTCTCTGCTCAGCAGGGAGCCTGCTTCCCCCACCTGCCTCTCTGCCTACTTGTGATCTCTATCAAGTAAATAAAGAAATCTTTAAAAAAAAAAAAAAACAAAAATGAGGAGAATGTATAGAATCAGAAGGGAAGAGTGCTATGAAAAATAGCACAACAAATTAAAGTCTTGCAAACTTTAAGATACTATGCAATATAATAATTATTATTATTCTATTATCATTGTTGTTAGTGGGACAATTGAACCAAACTACTATATCTTACTAGCATTTAAGTTTCACAAAATCAGAGCATTTTTTTTCCCCTTGTTTACCAGTATTTTGCAGAACCTAGAGCATTTTCAAACAAGGGATAGGTTTTCAGTAAATCTGTATCTACTTGTCTGGATGCATTTATTGAATGTGTTAGATATATGTGTTTGTTACAGGATGGATTAGGGATCATGGCTTTTCTGGACGAAGCCTCTTTAACCCTCTTCAGTAGTCAAAAATCAATGAAGTATTTGAAAGCCAGTTCTTTAACTTTGAAAAAACAAAAAAAAACTCCAAACAAAATAAAACATTTCTTCCTTAAATATGTAGTCCAAATAAAGCTACATCAATCAGATATTACTTTTTAAAATATTAGAACAATTCATTTTTACAGAATAGGTACTTTTTTCATTCCATGAACACATTTTTATATTATGCTAATAAGACAGAAATACAAATTCAAGAAAATATTTATAGTTGATGCAGAAAAAACAAAAAGGAGCATGCATCTGTATAAAGTTACCAGTAGGCTAGAATGTCATAATTCATGTTTAGACACCTGCAACATCCTCCTAGCATGACCTCTGTGACTGCTGATGGTGACAATCTCCTCATATGCCTTATGTGGTGCCAACAGAATAGAGACAATCCCAGTGGTGATTGATCCTCCTGTGTGCCCTGGAAGCCTTCTTGTGGAGACAAAAGCAATCACTCTTAATCAGCCAGTGAAAGTTTTTTGAACTCCTCCTGTGTGCCAAGCATTGCACTACATTCTGAAGTCCTTAATAAGAAGTATGCAACATTTTCCTTTCTTCAAGGAAAGTATAAGCTTGGGACACCTGAGTGGCTTTGTCGGCTAAGCAACTGACTGTTGGTTTTGGTTCAGGTCGTGATCTCAGGGTCCTGAGATTGAGCCCCATGTTGTGCTCCGTGCTGAGCGTTGAGCCTGCTTGGAAATTCTTTCTTTCCCTCTTCCCTTCCCTCTGCTCGTGTGCATGCCCACATGTGCACAGGCATTTTTGTCTCTCTCTCAAAAAAAGAAAAGGAAAATAAAAGAAAGAAAGAAAAGTAAGCTTCCTGGGAGACAAAGCATAAAAAGTAGTATATGTTAACTGTCAGATGAGTTATCTAATTAATAAATGTTACTCTGAGTTCTAGCATCCAGGGTTTTGTAAGATCTCTGGTCCACTTCTCCTTTCTAATATGTTTTCTTAAATCAAAACTACAAGACAAATAAAAATTGTCCTTCTTGTACCTTTCACTAAGGCAAAATGAACTGCTTGCTCTTCTTACATGCAGCTTGCTTTCCTGCCTCTCTCTCCTTGCTTGTACTAATTCTTCCTTCTGGAAAATCCTTGCTTTCCCTCATCTCCATCTCTGTATTACAGTTTATAAATCTTACCCTTCCTCGGGGCTCAGCTCAAATATAGCACCTCCTCAAAAATTCCCCAATATTACTAGCTAGAAATTATCTTTCCCTCCTGTAAATTCCTCTATAAAGAACTCTCCACTACACTCATTGCTTTCTTATAGTCGTCCCTGTCTATGTGGGTACGTGATAGCAATACAAAGCCTTCCCTTCTCCCACCCTCAGTGCTTGGTGAATATGGCCCCTAAAAAGGATTTCTTTTCAATCCCTCAGAACCCAGTGAGACTAACGTGTGGTGGCAGTGCATCCACTACTATTGCTTCTTTCTATCCTCTCTGGTCTCCGAAACCATTTCACAAGCCTGTTCTATTTTTTTAATGTAATAGTTACAAAATTTTCATTTATATTGTGACTAACCATCTGCCCTAACTAGGATGTGAGCTCCTTGAGGGCAGACAATATGTACATTCATCTTAGTAACCTCTATGTATAAGCAGTGTATATTAAAGAAGCACTCTCAAATTACCATCAACACTTAAAAATTTAAAAACTTAACTTCTAGATCACACTGTTAGAAATTCTGATTCGGTGGGTTTCACGTGAAGCTAAGGAATCTACATTTTTTTTTAGGGTTTTATTTATTTACTTGACAGAGAGAGAGATCACAAGTAGACAGAGAGACAGGCAGAGAGAAAGCAGGAAGCAGCCTCCCTGAGGAGCAGAGAGCCCGAGGCGGACCCTGATCCCAGGACACTGGGATCATGACCTGAGCCGAAAGCAGAGGCTCAACCCACTGAGTCAGACACCCAGGAATCTACATTTTATCAAAATTCTTTTTTTTTCCTCTTTTTAAAATTTTTTTTATTTTTTATAAACATATAATATATTTTTATCCCCAGGAGTTCAGGTCTGTAATTTTATCAAACTTCTAAACGATTCTTATTCACAGTAAATTTGAAAATGGTTAGCAGTTAATAAGTATTTGTTCAATGAATGATGACTTATTTTCTCTCTTAAGCTATAGCATCATAAGTGAAATAGTTAATGTTTGTGTTTCTCCTGTCTGTGGCATAGCTATTTGAACATAGTAGATTCTCAAACTCTGTGGATTGGTGTATGTTAATGGGATTCCTGATGATTGGTATAATTTTTAGAAGTTTCCATCAGACACAAGACTTGCTGGGCTTTGAAGAATGAGTTGGATTTGGATAGGTGGGGAGGGAAGAGAGCATCCAAGCCAGAGGATTAACAAGATCATAGGAATGGACGGAGATGAGGAAACACAAGCATGCTGAGGGTTGGTGATTAGATTATTTTAACAAGAGCAGAGGTTCTTGTGGCAGAGGAATGAAAGATGAGGCTGCCTCCCCACTCTATAAAATAAACCTTTGTTAGCAGAACTCTCATTTTCATTTTAATTTAATAAAAGCAAAAATAAGTGGCTCTGATGTGATTAATGACTAACAAGGGAGATACAGTGCTGACTTGGCAAGCATCCACCTCCATAACACGTGCAGAAGTACAAGATTTAATACAGAACTAACCTGCCCAAGCATCTGTTCACAACTCCATATGAAAAAGAAAAAAATAGACCAAAGCATATGTTACAAGTTGAAGTCTGGACAACTTTTTTTTCATATTATGTTAATTGGAATTCACATTTTTAGCGAAATCCCTTATTGACTTGTTCAAGTGAATTTGAATATTGAATAATCATAATAACGATAAAGCAAGATTTTTAAAAAAGCGTTCTTGTTCACACATGAAGAAAAGATTAACTTGTTACTAAGTGGATAATAAATTTGCAATTAAAATATATTCCTTTGGTGTTATAACCTAGCCAGCATCAACTATGTATCTAAAATGAACCCACTTGGAAATTAACTCATTCGCCAATCCAGCAAATTGTCATTAGAAGTCTACTACTTGCAAGATGCTGTACACAAAATGTTAATAGTAAAGCACCATGCATATGATACAAATTAAAAGATTCATCCTTACATGGATGAAAGGTTGATATGGAATCATTTGTTTCAACAAGTTATCATTCATTCCTTCATTCATTGAACAACTCTTTGATGAATGAAGGTAACTCTATGAGTTTATTTTTTTCTCTGTTATATCCCCCACACTAAGCACAGTGCTTGATATATGTTAAGTGGTCAATAAATATCTTTGGGATGAATACATTTATTGATCACTCTATCAAACTCTCATATACAAAAGTAAAGTAAAAACAAAGTTTATACCAGCCCTCCTGGAGTTTATAGTCTAGTACAGAAAACAAATAATCAAGTACACTCACACATATAAAATTCCATCCATGACAAGTGTTGAGGAGTCTATAATGGAACTTGGCCAAAGATTTTCCTGAAGAAGTGATCTTGAATTGAAATCTAAAGGGTGATTAGAAATTAACCAGGCAAAGAGAAGGAAGAAAAAACACTTTAGGCAGAAGAGGGGACAGGAAGGAGCATGGTGAGTGCACGGTGACTGCAGAATAGTTGGACAGGGACTCACAAAACTGTGGGTGGAAAGCTGGGTAGGTAAGGCGAAAGTATGTTATGACAACTCTTAAGGAGTTCCAGAATTATAAATAGTAGGCAAGATTATAAAGATAGGGAATTACCTTATTTAAAGTTGATACAATATAAATTGTTTCGAATTACAACCTCAAAACTCGTTGCTCATTTGTAATATAAAAAAAATTGTCCAATAAAACATACCAATTTTTTACAGTGACAAGCAAAACAATCAAGCATGTAATTTCAAATTACATAGCTGTGATCTCTGTAGATTGCACCAATAAATATTATAATTTTACTAAATTACATAGTAGCAATTAGCCCTCAAATGGGGGTTAATAAAAGGAATCAACACAGTACCATAAGAATAATTTGGGTGTACTGATGTAGAACTGTATTGACAGTTTAATATACCCTGGAAAACAGCTCATTCAATTGTATAAAACTAATAAAAAAATATATAATTTAATGGTGTAATTCACATGATAGAATTTGTGCAGGAAAGATTAAGCGAGACTTTTAAAGAGCTTTAGAACAAGTGTGGAAACAATTGAAATGTTAAACTCTGACTAAAGAGATAAGTGACTTTCTATTCTCACTAGTTCCTATAAATTGTTTGGTCAGGGAGACTAATATTTTCCTCAGTTCATTTTGTTTTTTCTTTGGCTTTGTTTACTACTTATTATTTTTACCACAGTATTTATCTTGGGATCCTATATCTCTCTCCTTGAACCTATATCTATATTTTGTCTGAGATTATATTGTAATACTCTTTGGTTTTCCCTCCCCCACATGCACCTGCTCCTATATTCCATACCATGGTGCTGGAGATGAAGTGAGTGCCTGATAAGTATTTATTAAACCTTCAGAGGTGGCCAGTTAGAGTATTTATAAATAAATAGTGTAAGTTTTAATACTAATAATGAGAGGTAGAATAAGTTACTAGGTTTAGTTTATTTGTATTATTACTTAGATAATAAGTATTACAGAAACCATGTTTAGGGATAGATGTTGTAAAATATCATATTTTCTTTATCAGTTTATATTGTTTATGTGGAATATGGAAAAAATATTATAAATATCCAGCAACTCTTCTACCATTTGTTTTCTGATCTGATTCTTAATTGATATTAAATGCACACTTAAAGAATAAATATCAGAATATATTCTAAAAGTAGAAGATGACATTATGCAGGAGTAATAACTAAACACTAATATATGAAGCACTAATATGCATAATTAATAACTCAAATTCTACTTAAAATAACCCATAGAATTCTAATAATGTTTTTAAATATTTGTGTTCTCAAAATGTAGTTTAAGGATGCCTGGGTGGCTCAGTTAGTTAAGTATCTGACTCTCGATTTTGACTCAAGTCACAATCTCAGAGTTGTGAGATCAAGCTCCATGGCAGTCACTGTACCGTGCAAGGAGCCTGCTTAGGATTCTCTCACTCTCTCTCAATCTCTCTCTCTCTCTCCATTTGCCACTCCCCAGCCTCTCTCTCTAAGAAAAAAAAGAAAAAGTAGTTTAAAACCCCGTGATGCGTAACATGCAAGATGTGATTGATTTACATAACATTACTATGTAGTGAAGTAAAGCAGGATAAATATAAGGTTTTCCACTTCTCTAATGGGAAAATTAAAGCACAGCAAGAGTAAAGGTTTCCACCAATAATACTAATTACTCTTGGTCTTCATTTAACAAATATTTATTAAACATCCACTAGGCTAAGTGGTAAGGATACAATGGTTACAACTCAGTTTCAGAACTTTGTAACTGTTATAAATTGAAGACAGAATGGTTTTGGAACCCAAATATGAATGGGTCTTGTCTTCACTCCCTTCTTGTCTGCCTCTAATGCACTACTCTTGCTACAAAACACAACAAAATGGTCTTCCTGTGAAAAGATTTACAGGTTTTAATACAGGTCTTCACTTCCACTGAACAAATTTAAGACACTGGCATAAAACATAATGATCTTCCTTATCGTTTATGGACTTCCAAGCAGTAAAAAATAATGCATACACACTTGACAGTTCAGATTCTTATTTGCTACAACCCTTACTGTTCAGCAGATTAGTAGCAATTTGTTATTTTCTGTTCAAGGAATTGGTCATTCTACAGTTTATGGAGAACTAATAATTATCATTTATACCAGATTTTGATTACCGATTTTCACTGAAAACACTCTGAATAGAAGTAGTCTTAGATTAAGAAGGTATTTCAGTTTTGCAGTATATCCTTATGACATTCAAGGGTCATTGGTGGACTATTTTGCAACAGGCACCCTGCTAAGTGTTAGGGATTCAAAGATTCAAGACCTGCTCCAGAAGCTTACAGTAGCAAGGGTAGAGCTAAAAGTTTAAAGAAATTTCAGATTTGGGGTTTGCCAGATAAACTAACATTCACTGTATTTAAGTAAAATCCAGTAATGATATCACGAAGAACCAAGACAAAAAGAAGTTTTCCAGTATCTACAGAAAATAAGAGTAATGATGTAATAGATTTGTTACATACAGTTTAGCAGCTTCATTAAAAACATTTCTCACTGTGGGGCACCTGGGTGGCGCAGTCAGCTAGGCATCCCACTTTTGGTTTTGATTGAGGTTGTGATCTCAGGGTCATGAGATTGAGTCCCATGTTAGGCTCTGTGCTCAGCACAGAGTCTACTTGAAATTCTCTCTCCCTCTCCCTCTGCCTCTCCCCTAGCCACTCAAATGTACTTCCTCTTGAAAAATAAATAAATCTTTAAAAAAATTCTCACTATTGTAAGTTAATTCATATCAGGGGATTGGCCAAAGGTGGTAAATAAAATATAGTAACTCAGATTTGTTTTTCATTCAGTGAAATATCTATATTGGAAAGATACCTATCTGATACAAAAGAAATAAAAATAGCTCTAGGTATTTTCAGAGATTAGCTCCTAAAAATATGTAAATTATGGAATATGTTGGAACTAAAATGTATGGATGTATTGTCAACACTTCAAACATTAATAAGACATAGAGAAAATAGGCATATCGTGGAAAATAGGTATAACAATTTACTGTAATTATAATTTGATTTAAGAACACCTATATGTCACCTAAAGATTCTAGAATTTGAAATTGCATTAGCAGTTGCAGTTTTTTTTCTGCCTTGAAAATAATTATAACTATAAAATTTCCTTTAGCCAGTTGAGCTCCATTTGTACATTTAATATTATTTTTCTTCCCTGGTTTGCTATTTGTCCTATATCATCTGACTTTAACAACTAAGTACTAAGTCTGACTTATGTAGCCATATTTTAGGGACCCCAGTTCCAAAGTAGAGGTCATGATGACTTTCACAAGAGCAGTTTTCAGTTACCTCAGATTGGCCTAAAGGGTGAATGGGAGATAAAGGAGCAAAGGCAAAGAGAGACCAAACTTTTTCTAAAGTCTCTCTGAGGGCACCTGAGTGGCTCAGTTAAGCACCTAAGTTTAGCTCAGGTCCTGATCCCAGGATCCTGAGATCGAGCCCCACTGAATTCCATGTTGAGCTCCCTGTTCAGCAGGGAGCCTGATTCTCCCTCTCCCTGCTGCTCATGCTCTCTCTTGCTATCTCTCTCTCTCTAATTAAATAAATAAAATATTTTAAAAAAATTAAAGGTGCTCTGTGAAGAAGAGCAACAAGTTGGAAAGTAACTGGAAGAGGCTGGAGAGGCAATGAAAATAGTATTTTTTTTTTTTAATGATCAGAGAAACTGAAGCATGTTTGTATGGCCCAGTGGAGACAGAGACTGGCGTGTGTGGGAAAGGGGGTAAGTCCAGGCTTCGATCCCTGCAAAGATAAGAAGAAATGGGAGAGATGTGATTTAGAGCTCAAATGGGCAGGAAGGGAATATGCCTTTGAAAGGGCCAGAGAACCACAGAAGTGACTACAAAACACATAAACATATTGAGCTACATCCAAATTGTATCCCCAACTCAATTTCAACTAAGCCAGATCTCAAATGTGCCCCATTATACACAAAGAAGTATGATGGAGGGAAAGTCTGTGTGGTAAACCAGAGCAATCTTAAGCAATTGTCTCTACAATATATTCCTTTGCCAATTTGCCTCAACATGCATGGGAGAGCCTTGAAGTTTAAGCTTCATTACCTTTGGACCAAATCCTCCTCTGATTGCTTGCTTGTTTGTTTCAGTGAACAATAAGGTAAGCTATGAACTGGGGTTAAAGGAGGATACAATCTTTGACAATATTGAAGAGCTCTGAAATCGTCTCAGTTGAAAAGCAACTTCTCAAGGAAAAGTAATACGGTTGTCTGGCAGTATTCCGTCCCCGTTTCAGGTATTTGTCATGAATTTAAAGTGAGACAATCAGCCAGCTTGTGATTTCTTCCAAACAAAGCTCAATGCAGTAGCAGAAAAGGCAGAAAGTTGGCTTCACCCCAGGTTAAGTTCGGTTGGGTGAATGTGGCAAAAGGAAAGAGAACAAATTTGCCGAGTGATATTTGCAAGAAACTATTTATAATGGTGGAGTGTTAATCATGACTCTCAGCTTAGTAATGAAGGAAAGATAGATGAATGAAGGTAGACACAGCATATCAGTCATATCAGGAGCTGCTCCAGGGAGTTCTAGGGTACTGACATAAGAGACTGTAAGTTTAGGCGCTGGTGGTCATCAGGGGTATAGTTGCAATTGAGATTTCAGAGTTGGTACAGATAATTGTGCTGATAGTTTCAGCAGGGTTTTGGGAGTGAGTTACTGAAATGAAATAGAGAAAGAGATTGGTTCTGCATGAGGATTGGTGATGTTGTTCAATTCAGATGAAATGTGTAAAGCACTAGCACATTATTTTGGAAAGAGCTGGAGATACAAAGGTAAACAAGATTCAGTCCCTGCTTCAAGGAGCTCACAGTAAAATATAGAACATGCTCTAGAAGGAATCCCTACACGGAAGGAAGGATACCTAACTCAATCAATGATCAGATCAGCAGGCTTAGAGAACAACATTTGCCAAGACCTGATCGCAAGATAAAGCATGATACCTTTAGGAACTGCAGGGTTAGGTTTTCCTTGAGGCTCAAGTGTGAATGAGGGTGTAGGGAAAGAAAAGGGTCCCTTGAGAGTTGTTTTGTATCCTATAGTAAAGGCATCTGGAATTTATATCCTTTGGATAGCGGGAAAACTTTGTTTCAAGCAAGAGTGGACATAGTGTTTGCAGTGTAGAGACAGGGCAGAGGAAGGAAGGGGATGTGGTTTTTTGGAGAAGGCTAGAAAGAAGACCGGTTTGAATTATGAGATAAGTGTGTATGTGTTACACAATTTTCCCTCTCAAATTTAGATTCAGACAAAATCATCCAACCTTATAATCTCTGTGCAGGGGTGGATAGTACATTAAAATGGAAATCGTGGGCGCCTGGGTGGCTCAGTAGGTTAAGCCGCTGCCTTCGGCTCAGGTCATGATCTCAGAGTCCTGGGATCGAGTCCCGCATCGGGCTCTCTGCTCAGCGGAGAGCCTGCTTCCCTCTCTCTCTCTCTCTGGCTGCCTCTCTGTCTACTTGTGATTTCTCTCTGTCAAATTAATAAATAAAAAATCTTTAAAAAATAAAAAATAAAAAATAAATAAAATGGAAATTGTGTAATCAGAATTGCTTCCCTTACCTAATTGTTAACGTGTTATGGGGTTCACCCCAGGAAATACACAACACCAGAATGTAATCTCTGTGAGGGCTTGTTTTGTTCACTGCTGTTTCTCCAGTGCCTGGTACAAAATAGATGCTTAATAAATACTGATGGAATACATGTGTTGAATGAATTAAAGTCTCTCTTGAGCATCTGATCTCTTCCTTTGGCACTTTCATCTTAAAGTTGCCTTGCCCAAGTAGCACCATGCTAGATATGAACCACTTAGCATTATTCTCTGGGATACACCTTTTGATATTTATTCATCATCTAACAAACCTTCAAGATGAGGCTCTTGTCTTCCCTGTATATATTAGTCATAAAATTTTGGGCACAGTGATTTTCGTCTTTATGCTTAAATCCCCTTGTCTGTAAGGTAGGGATAATAGCTAATATTCATTGAGCATTGAGCACAAGCACTTAAAACCTGTCAGTGTTCTAAGCATTTAAATACTTGAATATAGTTAATCCTCATTAATGAGCCACTGTCATTCACCTATTACAGACAAGGAACCCAAACGATGATTTTATAGCACATAGTCAACAAAACCCTGAGTTGAACTCTGTCTAGCTCCTGAAACTGTGCTCTTAATCACCCTGCTTACTACTTGTCCAATAATCATGCTTACTTCATTGGATAGGTGTCAAGATTCAGTAAGAATAATTTAGTAAAGGCACCTTGAAAAGTGCTTTGTTTTAGTAAGTGACCAAAAGAAGTTAGCTTTTGTTGTTGTTATTGTTTTGTTCTTACTAATTTTATCTTCTTAGGGAGCTTTTTGATCATCTGTTAGAAGAGTCACTCTCTCCTTCTGGAAATTAGATTATTTCATTTTAGATCTAATTAGAAAAATTCACTCCTTTTATCATGCTGACTTACATCTACCTTCCTGCAACTTTCCTCACTGATTCTAATTCTGAACTGGGGATAAAGATAGGAGAAATCCAGCTCCTCTCTGTACAACACCCCTCAGATACTCAGATGGGCATCTTTTATGCCTACATCTTCTGTTCTCCAGTCTAAACAGTTTGTATCGTTTCTGCCATTTCTCCTATGGCTTATTCCGAATACACTCTGCTTTGTTGAAGATACCTTTACACTTGGACACCTAGAGGGGAACAGAATACTGTAGTCCTTCTGTGGGCTCATGGTTGTATATGAAGCAGGATACTGACAGAAACGATCTTGGAACAGCCCTCCACATTCTGAGTCATATCCCCAGAGATCACTGTAGTGTCTTCGCATGGGGCAGGTAGTATTTCTTGACTAAATGAATGTACCTATAAAGAAATGAACTAGTCAACACTGAGCTTACTCTTGACTTAAATCCACAATTTTCTTCACATTTACTTCTGCTTCTAATTTACATGTGTATAATTGGTTTGGGAGACATATGGCAGGATTTTATATTTGTCCCTATTAAACTTCACATGATTAGAGCTATCCAGTCTTCTAACATTTTCAGATCATTTTGAACACTAATTCAATCATTTCATATATTGTCTCTCCCTCTCAACATCATGTCATCTGTAGATTTTCTTCCTGTGTGCCATCAATATACTCATCTGAGTATTTAAATGGAATATATTACATTCATATTCATATTAAAATATTCATTAAACTTTATGGCTGAAAGTGTTTCAATTAATTATAAATTAATCACATTTTCTCAGCAGTGCATCTTATTATTAATTGTTAAGAATACCTGTTTATTTATTCATTTGATAATTCCTAGAATATAAATATACTTTCTTAAATGTTAACTGATTGCAGTAATTAAATTAAAAATAAAGCTTTAAAACATGAACATTTTAGTGGGAATGACATCTGAAATAAAATTGGGAAACATGAACTAACATAAAGTGGAAATAATCTTTGCGACTGTGGAGCTAAACTTTTCATCTCCCAAGAAATTAACTAAAGAAGTTAAACGGTCTCAAGGCATGTAGGACAGAACAATTGAGAGAATGAACAAGCAGGCTCATCATTAGAGCAGAACAATTTTAATCATCCAATTTTGTGTATCAGAAAGGGTTTCAGCTGTGCACTATGAAATGCATGAATGGAAATTTTCCCAGTTATGAGAGCTAAAGGGCTGTAGCACACCAAGCGTATTATTAAATAAAAAATGTAAAGAGAAATGGGAGAAAGTTTCTCAGAATGTCATCTTGGTTCCTTGGCAAATTGCAAACTCTAAAGATTATCAAAGAAGGTAAACATAAAAAAATAGTAATTTTAAGCAATGATCTCAAAATTAAGAAAAAATGTAGTAACTGAAATATGTCAATGAAATATAATAATTGCATCACTATGGTTAGAAAATATAATTTTTCAGAATTGCATTTGGTATTTTACATTGGTTGATTTGAGAAAAAGCCTTTTATTTATCTGCATTTTGAAACAGATTCTATCCTACTGCCTTCGAGTTCTGCACAGTGTCTGGCATAACAAGTTATTATTATATCACCAGATCATCTCATCAACATTAAGACACTTAAAATTTATATTTTAAAATTAAAATTTAATTTTTTTTTTAATTTGTGTTTAAGTAGGCTCCACGCTCAGTGTGGAGCCCAGTGTGGGGCTTGAACTCATGACCCTGAGATCAAGACCTGAGTTGAGATCAAGAGTCAGATGCCCAACAGACCCAGCCACCGAGGGACCCCCTAAAGTCTTTTTCTAAAATTTAAAATTTTAAAGTTTCTTAATTTAATTTTGACAAAATTAAATAAGTGACAAATGTTATACTTTTCAGTTTATATTTCTCTTAACCTCTCAGAAGAAAAAAATTCATAGATGTTTAAGTACAGTCAAACTATTATGCAAATTAGTGGAATAAAAGTAACACATGCAACAGCCTAAAATTGTGTGTACATGACAGGAGTTATTGCAATTTGTTGCAGTCATGCAAAATATATGTTCCATTTATGTTAATACTGATATAATCATTTTCTTAGCTCGTTTTAACTAATCAAATTAAGGTCACTTCAAAAAGAATTCTAAAGTGGTTTAGGTGAGTATAAATGTGGAAGACTAAAATGTTCTCTAATATTTTTTATTATTTAAATGTGGTGCCTGTATGCTATAGAAAATTTGGAAATTATAGAAAAAATGTGAAGAAGGAAAATATACTTATTCATAAGCCCACCATTGATATTTTTTAAATTAACATTTTTATCTAGTTTCTTCTGATATTTTTCTAACTTTTAAAAAAAGTGAAAATATATAAAGGTATACCTGCTAAGCAAAATAAGTTGATCAGAGAAAGATAATTTCCATAGGATCTCATTGATATGTGGATTTTAAGAAACAAAACAGAGGATCATGGAGGAAGAGAGGAAAAAAAATTTTTAAAGGATATTTTTGTAAAATATATAAATATTTCTCCATTTATAAGTATTTATATTTTAAAATGCATATTTTATAAGGCTATAAAATATAAAATTTTAAAGAAATATATCAAACTCCTACTAAACAAAATGAATACATTAACTACTTTTTATATTTGAGTTTAATCTTTTTTTGAAATAAATAAAACACTGTAGATCAAATGGAAGTCTTTTATGCTGTCCGTCCTAATCTTGTTCCCATCACAGCACAATGACAACTTTGAATTTGATGTGCTTCTAAGCCATATATTCCTATTTTAACTGCATGTATATACACACACACACATATATATACATATCACTATTTTGTAATTTATAGAAATCAGTTTGTGCTATATGAATTTTTATACCTATTTTATTCAATGTGTCCACAAGATTTATCCATCAGCATATTTAAAAATATAGATTATTCACTTTTATTGTTGTGTTCTATACCAGCATATGATTTTATCATAATTTGCTTATCTGTTCCCTTAGGCCATTGTTTACTTAGAATGTGACCTACTTCTTGCAGTGAAATTTTTCTACCATAATATTTTTCTATATTTGAGAGTATCTCAATAAGGATAGTTGCCTGAAAGCAAATATGAATATTTTTGAGACTTAAAAAGATATTTGAAAATGTTTTCCTTAGAAGAATATGCTAATGTGTAATCCTCAAAGCACTTTATATGAGTGCCCAACTCACACACTTTCACCAGATTTGAATACCCGGAGCCATTTTGAGTAAATCCATTCATTTTTAATGGAAACAATTTACATTGCTATGAAATTAATTACAGATGGTCCCTGACTTACAAAGTTTCAACATACAATTTTTCGACTTCATAACAGTACAAAAATGGTACACATTCAGTAGACACTGGACTTGAGTGAGATTTTGAATTTTGATCATACCACTAGCAATATGCAGGGGGATGATCTCTTGCCATGCTGGGCAGTGACAGTGACCCGCAGCTCCCAGTCACTGAGGGGATCACCGGGGTAAACAATCTGATACATTTACAACCATTCTGTGTCTTGCTTTCAATATGGTATTCAATAGAGACATTTAGCACTTTATTATAAAATAGGCTTTGTGTTAGATGGCTTTGCCCAACTGTAGGCTAATGTAAGTGTTCTGAGCATGTTTAAGGTAGGCTAGGCTAAGCTGTGATTCTCAATAGATTAGGTGCTTTAAATGCATTTTTGAAATATATTTTCAAATTATGATGGGTTTATAAGGATGTAACCCCTTGATAAATCTAGGCAGATCTGTAGTATGAAAAAGGACAATTTATGTATAAGGTGTAAGTCATTTAGTTTAGTTCAAAGATCCACTTAAGATTGTTTATTGATCGTGAAATGCCATTTCATCATCTTCACGTTATAGATTTTGTTTCAGCAAGGTCATTATTGATCTAATCAATTTATTTTCTCTCTGCTATTATTAGGAACTGGCTGAAATTTCTTCTGTGGCACATTTTATTATAACATCCAGTAATAAAAATATTATCTTTTTTTTTAATCTAGCATATGCTTTACTTTCTTTATTGGGCATCTGTGATCACCAGCGTTCTTCGTTATTTCAGAATTTCAGTTTTAAGCTGTAACATGATGTCATCTTTGGAGCCAGAAGACCTGAGGAACTATCACAGCTGTAGTTATGCAACCCTCATAAAATCATTCTCATTTCCCACAGGAAATTATTATCAGATTCTTCACCCATAAAGTAGGACTATTATTACCTTATGGTGTTATTAAACAAATTAAATGAGAACCTTTGAAATAAAGTAGATATAGAGGTTAGCATTAGTTATCCCTTTCAAGTAGTCATAGAAGTCTAGGATTCCCAGTAGAACCCACTGTGAGAGCTATTTTACAGGTATAATTGGTCAGCTTTATCTGCCACCTTCTCTGACACAGCTAAGGGAGCACATTATACAGTGCATGAGAGCCAACCCAAATTTTTAGAGACCACACAAGGCTTTTTGTTTCCACAGCATCCTCTCCTGCCCACACACCAACATTTCATACTGCCCAGAGCTTCAAGTCTGGCATTGCCTGGAACCAATCCAGAAATCTTGAAATCTTAAACTCTTAAATTCTGCTCTCAGAATTTTTCACACTCCTACTTCTCTCAATCCTTTCTTCTACTACACTGCTCGCTGACCTCATGCAAACCTGAAATCTCTTGCTTCTTCTGTTTTTTCCTAGCCTATCAGTCCTGCACCTGGTCCCCAAAAAACTTTAAATAATTACCATTGATAGAGCTCTTTTGATTGCCCTTAACTTGCTCTATGAGTCTTCTCAAACTATACGAGTATGCACCATTCTCCCCAAGTGCTCTATATATACAAAAGTCTTGACCTCTCCTGCTCAACAGATTACCTTCCTCTCTACTTCATCAAGAAACATTGAGACTTTCAGACCTGCCCTCTCTCTACTTCTTCTCTTCCCCACATCAAGCTCACCTACAATCATCCTTAACATCTTCCCTTAAGTCTCAGTGAAAGAGGTGTCCTACTTCTGTTCAAGGCCTGCTCCTTTTCCTGTGTTATCAATTTCATCTTATTTGTCACCTCTTAGAATTTACTCCATTAATTTTATAGCGTTTTATCTGTCTTTCATCTGGCCTCTTTGCTAGTGTCTTCTTACCAGCTTGACTTCCTTGATTTCATCCTAGTCCCTCGATTTCTATCGCTAAGGTTATCAGTATATTGCTGTTTCCAAAATTGAGTGGGCATCTTCAGTCTCTTAATTCACTGGACGCCTCTGCTGTAAATGATGCTCTTATACACTTCCTTATTCTTAATACAACACTATTCATTGGACTTTAGTAACCCCTTACTCTCCTGGACTCTATTCCTTCTTGCCTTCTGAGTTTGCTCTTCCTGTTTTTAGCTCTCAAACGTTAGTGTTCCCCAGGGTTCCTCCTTCAGCACCTCTGATTCCTCCCCATTCCTCCTTAGGAAACTTGTCCTCATGTGTTTTGACTCCCAAAAGATGCCTAAGTTGTATCCTCAGCTGGGACAAACTGGGACAAACTGGGACAAACTGCCTGTTGCCATTCATTCATCATGCTGTTTCTCACCTCTGTTAAAATGTGCTTCCTGTCCTCTCCACTCTACTCACCAACCCCTTCTCATGAATATGTATGTGGCTCCATGAATACTTATGTGGCTTCCTCATTACTACAGTATGTAGGTCCCCCTTTCTTTATATTTCCATAATAAGATGTATTTACTTTTTCTGTGTTTGCCTTAGAAATAGAACATGAGTTTCTTGAGAGCAGAGGGCATTATGACTCTAGTGTTATGCCTGGAACTGAGGAGATATTTAGTAAGTATTTACTGAACAAAAGGATAACTAAATTATTAAAGTACTTTGTATCCATTCTGGTCATTCTTTTTTTTTTTTTTATGATGTCATTGTGTAGCATGGACAGTAATGTTCACCAAATATTCCATGAATTTCTCTTATACTTCACAACCTTTCTTGAACTTAGTTTGCAGCCTTATAAACAGTTCTAGACATGGGACTCTAAGCAGAGATGATATGGGTCACTTCCAGTCTGAGATCTTTAAGAGCAGTGGCTGGTTTTCTATACTCTCTTCTCTGCTTTTACCCTTCTGGAAGTCTTGAGATGGTGGCAACACAACGCTCTGGGGACAGAAACCCAGGACAATGGACATGTAATGGGAGTGGGAAGTAAGCCATGTGGCGGCAAGCCACTGAGATTTCAGGATTAATTTGTTACCACAGAACAATCAAGGTTATCTTAACGCTCATTGTTCAACATTTATAAATTAATGTCCATCTTATTACAAGCATAAGGTTCTACTGAAGTTACAGTAAAGTCTGCACGGTATGTAGGCTTAGGGAAATCTGCACCATGTGACTGATATTTCCCAACTAGCCTGACTGTTCCTAGCCAGCCCTCTGCCTCAAAGCCTCTGCACATCAAAGTGGGCTTCGACCTTGATTGGTTTTCCATTCTTGCCCAGCTTAACATACAGGTAGAGTAGTTCATCTAAGTAAAAGAATATTTTCCTACACAAAAAAATCTCCCACACTTATTCACACATGCCTCTGAGTCTATAGCTGAATGCCATGCTCTAACTTTAGATTTTGATCTTGGTTTTTTTTTCTGTTTATTGAGAGATTTTTTTTTTAACTTTTTAAAATTTAAATTCAGTTAATTAACATATGATGTATTATTTGTTTCAGGGGTACAGGTCTGATTCATCAGTCTTATATAATACCCAGTGCTCATTACAATATTTATCTTCCCCTGTGTCCATCACCCAGGTACCCAATGCCTCCACCCCGCCCCTCAACAACCCTCAGTTTGTTTCCTATGATTAAGAGTCTCTTTCTCTGGTTTCATCTTGTTTCATTTTTTTTCTCTTTTCCCCTATGATCCTCTACCTTGTTTCTTAAACTCCACAATATCAGTGGGATCATATGAAAATTGTCTTTCTCTGATTAACTTATTTTGCTTAGCATAATACTATCTAGTTCCATCCGCATCATTGCAAATGGCAAGATCTCAATTTTTCGATCTCTGTGTAATATTCAATTGTATATATATATACATCACACCTTTCTTATCCTTTCATCCTTGTTATAGCTGAAATTTCTCCAAAGAATAGTAACATATTCCATTGCAATTGCAGTCTAAGGGCATCAGAGACTCTCTCCAAAGTAGTCCTGACAGTCTCTGAAGCCTTCCTAAAGTGTCAAAGATGTGTGCATATAACTTCTGCTAACCGACAATTACCAATATTCTCATCATAACTTAGGAATAATTCCATTCTTTTCCATTATTATCCTATTAAATACACTGGTTTTCCTAACTAGGTCTCAAATATTATTAGACTATGGCTGTATCTTTTTTCAGTGATAATTTTTTTTTTCCATTGAAAGAGACAAAACACCTGACTTTAGGTGTGGCTTAATTTGAGCCTAATATGTTATCAGGATCTTTTAACTCAAACAGCCTTTCCCTGCTTTTCATGCCCAAAGCTCCCAGGGCTGTACCCTTCCAGTTTCTAATCCAGCAGAAAAGAACAAGAGTCTCTGCCCCTGAAGTCTCAGTGAAAGAAACTTTGATTCTTATCTGCTCTGAATGGATCCTGTTCCCATCCTTGAGCCAACCCCTGGGGCCAACTGAATACAACGCACTAATTAGCTTAGGCATTCTCACTTCCCTGAAGTGACCAAAAGGAATGAACTTCAAGGGACACAGGTGGCCTGAAGGAGCCTAAAGGGAAAATTTTTGGAGAGAAATCATAAAAAGTTCATCACAAATCAAGAGGTGATGCTGGTAGCAACGGTTTCCTTTATCCTCTCTATATATTTTGCTGGAATTTAGAGACAACTTCAATCTAGGGACTTAGAATTTTTCATTATGCCCTGTGTGTTATACCTAGATCATATTCTCTCTCTCCTTTCTTTGAACTTCTCTACATTATTCTATTCTCCCATATGCTACCTTCTGTTTCAGTTATTTATATGTATTTGTCTCCTTGATTATATCATCAGCTACCTTAAGGCAGGAACCAGATTTGAAAATTGTGGATCCTGCCTTGTGTCTTTCACATATGAGACATCCCCAGTATTCAACCAATAATAATTTGCCGAGTAAATGAAGGGATAAGAAATGAATGGGTCTAATTCGTACTGTCATCATTTCATGGTAACGTAATCCCTATGCGGAGTATGTGTGTAAGTTTCTACTACACACACATAATAAAAACTGTATGCTAAGTACCATAGTAAACAATGGGGATGAGGAATAGTAATTAAAAAACAAACATTGCTCTGCCCTTCAAAAGCTTATATTCTAATGAAGACAAATACACTGAGTAATTAGGTTATAATAAATGCTCTAAATGATAATTATAGGGTATTAAGAAAGAGTAATCGATTTTTTAAAAATTTCTTATCCATTATTTTTATTAACATAAAATGTATTATTTGCTTCAGGGGTACATCATCAGGCTTACAAACTTCACTGCACTCACCATAGTACATACCCTCCCCAAGGTCCATAACCCAACCACCCTACCCCTACCCCAACTCCCCCTAGCAAACCTGTTTGTTTCATGAGATTAAGAGTCTCTTATGGTTTGTCTCCCTCCAGGTTGTTGTTCTGATTGTTTCCAGATCAGCTCTAGGTTGACTACCTCAGGGACTACCAGTTTAGATGGAGGTCTGTTAAATTTAGGACTGCTTGGAGGATTAATATTAGATTCCCAAATAAAATTTCCAGATTCAAGAAATTACACTTATATTGTGCTAAGAAAAGACTAATTTTGTTCTCTTTCTCCCTATCTCTCTCCTAGCCTGAAGTTCTGGATCAAATACAAAATTTAAGAGAGTTATGGATGGATAATAATGCATTACAAGTGCTACCTGGGGTATGTAAGTTTTTATTATGACATGTTGTCTAGAATCTATGTTATATATTAGTTATAATTAATAATAATATTCATTTATAAATCTCAGTGTTTGCCTTTCAATGTTAAACATTTATTTGGTCACCAGGTGTTTTTCATTAGTTGGTTTTTTTTTTTGTTGGTTTTTTTATCCCCCACATACCTTCTGTGAGTGATGTAGGTATATATAATGTATGAAAGATTTTTCTTGTTCTCGCAGGATTCCATTATTCATCTCTCCACATACTGAGTTTTAAAAGATGAGAAATTTATATTGCTATATGGAAAAAGAAAATGCTACATATAAAATCCAAGTCTTGTTTTTACAGAATCAAACATAGTCCTATAGGTAACTAGATAATTGTTTCTGCTCATATTGTTAGTGCTCTTCCACAAAATAAAAATCTTTCTCTCAGTTTGGGTAATTTCCAATAGAATACATTTAAATTTTTGAAATTACAAAAAGTTAAAAATAGACCATTAAACTAGAGTCCATTTTTTTCAACTAATAGACAATCTAATAGACAGTAATATCTAATAAACACTAATAGACAGTAATACCTCCCAAGTAGAAGGTTTACCAGTCAACTCATTGAGTCTGAACGTTCCTGCCTTTTCCATTTAGAGAAAGAATGGCTGCATGAAATACTGCCTCTTGCCACTCATAATATACACTCAAATAAGCATGTACATACACACACACACATCAGCCACAGTGTTCCTGGTGGTAATAGCCAATTCCAAATCCCTTGCATTGGGCTAAGCAGACAGGGCAGCTGAATTTTTAATAACTCTTCAGCCACTGAGATTTAGATGTGTGTTGTCAAAGCCAGTTTAATTCTTTTGACTCGACATTAAAAAGTCCTTAAAATGATTGCGAAAGCAACTAGAACAAGAGGTTTTTCTTTTTTGAACAAGCATGAAGCCACATAAAGGAGAAAATCTGGCAAAAGATTAAGGAAGAAAATGCTTTCTTCTCTTATCAAAAGAATACATTTATACTGTCATCATGGATACAAAACAAAACAGCATGCACATCTCTTATATATTGATTTATTTAAAAACTATTTATAAATACACCTCTATGAACCAGAAACTAAGCTAATGTTTAGTTACAAAGGGTTACAAAGGTAATATAATCAATGACCTTGAATATATTTATTTGAGGAGCTCACACATAACAGGAAAGATAGATATAGATTCCACTACACATAGTAGAGTCTGATTTGTGCCATATTCAAGGCATGTACAGATCCTGGGGCAATACAGGTAAGACACTTATCGATTCCCTATGCAGAGACTGAGGATCAAAATGTATGTCTACTTGGAAAAGTCTATACCTGCCTCTTTGACATATTTATTAATTCAAAAACACCTAAATAATGCCTAGCTCATGATAAATGCTAGGTGTTTTACAAATATTTATTCACTGAATCCTCATAATGAGCTTATAAAGTAGGGTTTATTACCATCCCCATGTTATGGATAGATGATGATAATTCAAACCAGAACCAGAAGCTGTTGTTCAATATGATGTTCCAGAATGCCACTGCTCTAGAATCAACAGAAAGCAAAATGGGAATTACATTCATCTTACTTTTCATAGTCATGACATTCCCCAAATCCAACCTTGAAAGTCAGCTCAGACCTCAAATTCTTTAGTAAGCTTATTATCTAAATGGAAAAGTTGTGATCAAACTGTCCATGAAACAGATAGTGCTGCCTAACTTGTCTGTTTCAAGAGTAGATTTTCCTTATACACAACTTTAAAAGTAGATTTCTCATTTTATTTTTTTTAAGACTTTATTCATTTATTTGACAGACAGAGATCACAAGTAGGCAGAGAGGCAGGTAGAGAGAGAGGGGGAAGCAGGCTCCCCACTGAGCAGAGAGCCCGATACGGGGCTCGATCCCAGGATCCTGGGGTCATGACCAGAGCTGAAGGCAGTGGCTTTAACCCACTGAGCCACCCAGGTGCCCCATAAAAGTAGATTTCTCATTTTAGTTAGTACACTTGAGTTTCATATTTTGCTCTGTTCCTTGTGGGAATACCCCCACCTCCTTGCCATAAAGAGGCATAGTTTTCTGAATGTCTATGCAAGTACCTAGAAACACATGTCCTTGAAAGCTAATCTTGAATGCAAGCTTTAGCTATCCCGTGTCTATCAGTTTCACAGAATGATCATTCCTAAATATTTAGTGTCACAAGACACAGGGGAAAAAAGCAAGTTCATCTTGTTATTACTTCATGTATCATAATATTTTAAATTACGTGCAAAATACTTTTGGAGGCCTGAACTATCATTTTGCTACTCTGTTTTTCATAAATCAGAGAAGCAAGTAGATGATGAAAAATTAGTCTTCTACATAGCTGTCTTTTGACTGTCCCTCTAAGATCAGTCAACATGTGACTAAACAACCCATTGAACCTGTGTTTGTTCTTAAACAAACTTCAGTATCTTCTTTTGTTTGTGACGGCTTGCATTCCTTTCATTTGCTGTCTACTGCTCACTTATAGACCCCTTTTTGTCAAGGGGTGTTGGAGCAAGATTCAGTATCCCCCTCAAGGACTCTGAGACATTGAACTTCAAAAGCCTTTATCACTCCAGATTACTATTGTCCTTATAAGGGTTTGAAAGTGAGGGTTTAGAAAGACTCAAAAATAAACACCAAAGTGTTATTTTGCTTCTAAAAAGGATGTTTAGAAATTTTACACCAAAATATTGAGTTGTACTGCAGATAACAATGAAGGAGCTTTTCTCACGATAAAGCAACAAAAAAGAAACACACACACACAAACACATACATCATTCTTTTTTTGCTCGCCAGGAGAGAAGAATGAGCCATGGTAACATAATAGCTCCTTAGGGTGGAAATCTGTAAGTAAAGTGACAGTATCTTTCCAAGTGACTTATTTCCAGGCATGGGAGGAATTTAGAGCTCTGACCTAGTCACCCAAAGTACTCAGTTCCTACCTTAGCAACCCTTCATCTACTCCAAGACCCTGCTCACATTATCTGCCTCCACACGGAGTGAGGGAGCAGGGCTAGCGATGTGTGCTGGGTTTATTAGGGAGTTAGAGTTCAGTAACTGACAAGATAATCAACAGACTTTGTAGTCTGTAATCTGGGAAAAGTGAGCTTGAATTTTAGCTCCACCCCTTATTGATGGGATAACCTTGGAAAGTTACTTGTAATAGATGCTGGTATGCATCATCCTCCTGGAATGAAGAACTGACTCATTTCTGAAGCTTCTGGGAATGCTACTTGCAGCTCTCCAGCCTCCTCAGGAGTTCCTCCAGCTGAAGAGAACTTCCCTACCCAGGGTCACATTCCTATTCCCTAAGACTTCCACCCAAAGACCAGTGATAAAGGTCTGGCTCCTCACCTTTCCTCAGGACAACTGCGAGGCAATCCCAATTTCGTGAGTCTTAAAGGGCCAGCTGCAGACTTCTCAAGACATCATCTCAGTTTCTTCATCTGCCAATCGTGCTTCCTTTTCCCCCTATGTCTTTCCCTGGCATTGATCCTAAAAACACTCTCTCATAAGCTTCTCTTTGTCTCTGTTTCCCAGGAACGTGTATGCCATTACTTAATTTACTAAGCTATAATGTGTGTTGAAGTGCAGACTCTGAGTCAGTAGGTCTGGAACAGGTCTGAGATTCTACATTCCTGACAGGCGTGTAGGTGGTGCCAACGCTGCTGGTCTGCAAAACACATTCTGAGTAGCAAGGATATGAAGTCTTAAATCAAATAATATATACAAAGTGCTTAGCAAAGGTTGTGCTTGTGTGTGTAGTGCAAGTGCAAAGGTTGTGCTTGTGTGTGTAGTAAGTTTATTTATTTATATTGTCAAATAATTACAGACAATATATTAAAGCGTACACAGTAGATTAGATGAACAGATAACCCAGTGAACACAGATATGTGTAGGGCATTTGTTTGCAAAACATGCCCTGAAAGAAAATGAAAATGAGGACTTTCATCTTGTTCTGACTCCTGTTCCCAGCTAAGCAGCCCCTGTTACTCCTGTTACCGTACCGTGTGAGTTTGTTCCTCCCTGTCCTCAGTAATTGGTTGCTCATCCATTTCCCCCACTTCTAAATTTTTCTTGAGCCCATCCCCTTTTCATTCTCACTTCTGCTGCCTTAGTTCAGGTCCTTCTCATGTCCGCAGATACATGTTTCCGGATCCTTGTGATAGGTCTCTGCCACTCCCCAAAAGAATCTTTCTTCCACAGTTCCCTGATGCTGATATTTTAGAGCACAAATCTGATTGTGTCATTCTCCATCGTAAAAACCTTGAACAGCTTTCCTTGCCTGTACGGTAGAATTGACATCTTCTTACATAACATGTAAGGAAGGACATTTAATGCCTAGCTTCTTATAATCCTACAAATTGAATTTCCCACTCTTCAGCAAACATGCCATGATTTTTCACATTTGCTCTGAACTTACATATTGTTTTCTCTTCCAGGTATAGGTTCCCCTTTTTTCTTTCCTTTTTTTTAGATTACTTATTTAGTTAATTAGTTATTTGAAGGGGGGCGGGGAGAGAGAGAGAGAAAGAGCGCACACAAGTAGGCAGAGCAGCAGGCAGAGGAAGAGGGAAAAGCAGGCTCTCTCCCCTGAGCAGGGAGCCCGATGTGGGCCTAGATCCCAGGACCTAAGCCAAAGACAGCGGGATCATGTCCTTTTCTTGACAAGATTTTTCTTTTTTCTTTTTTTTTTTTTTTAGATTTTATTTATTTATTTGACAGAGAAATCACAAGTAGGCAGAGAGGCAGGCAGAGAGAGAGGAGGAAGCAGGCTCCCCGCTGAGCAGAGAGCCCCATGCGGAGCTAGATTCTAGGACTCTGGGATCATGACCTGAGCCAAAGGCAGAGGTTTGAACCCACTGTTGCCACCCAGGCACCCCCTTGACAAGATTTTTCTTCCAGGCATTTTGCAGCCCTGTGTGTCCATGGCATTCTCCACATGCTTTGTTTTCTTTTATATATTATAGGGTATTATACTTAGTTTATTTGACAGTTTCCTTCACTACTTTGAGCTCCGTAGGATAAAGGCTTTGTCTGTATTACAAGTCTCTTCTCATACTTAGTTGACTTGTTCATGATTTTCTCCATGTGTAACACAAGCCCTGTGTAACACAAGCCCTGACACAGTGGACTCTCAAAAAGAACTGGTGAATGAACAAAATATTGAATCTCTTTAGTAGGATAAAGTCCAAATCATGATTTAAAACCTTTCTTATGCATTTGAAATTGTAAGAATCAACATGTCAACATATGTTGTTTTGGTGGTAATCCATCTTTATTTATTTACTTATTTATTCTTCTGCAGCTTTGAGATTGTTGTGTTGAGATACCACATAATTCACCCATTTAAAACATACAGTTCAGTGGTTTTTAGTGTACTAACATTGTCTAGCCATCACCACAGTCTTATTATAGAGCAGTTCCATTATCTCCAGAAGAAACCCTGAAGCCATTGACAATCACTTCCATGTCCCCTTTCCCACAATGTCCAGCAACCCTGATCTACTTTCTTACTCTATAGATTTGCCTGTTCTGGACATTTCATGTACATAGAATCACACAACAGGTGTTTTTGCTATTGGCATCTTTCACCACTATGTTTTCAAAGCTCATCCATTTTGTAGCACATATTTGCATTTATTGCAAAATAATATTAAAACATGTAGATCTACCACATTCTGTTTATCCATTCACCAATCGATGCGCATTTTGGTTGTTTCCGTTTTTTGGCTGTTGTGAATAATTCCGCTTCAAACATTTACATTTTTTTGTGAACATATAATGTGTTCTTGAGGATATGCCGAGGGATTTCTCCGTCATATGGTAACTCTCTGCTTAATGTTTAGAGGTACTAGCAAACTGTTTTTCAAAGCGGCTGTACAATTTGAATTCCTGCTAGCAGTGTATGAGGATTGCAATTTCTCCATGTTCTTGCCAATGCTTGTTGTAGTTGCTTTTAAAATTAATTTTACAGTGTTGTGGTTTTTATAACTTTCAAATGTCTTATGAAAGTTTCT
Organism: Mustela lutreola; assembly: GCF_030435805.1. Classification (NCBI taxonomy): domain Eukaryota; kingdom Metazoa; phylum Chordata; class Mammalia; order Carnivora; family Mustelidae; genus Mustela; species Mustela lutreola. The sequence continues at coordinate 57,645,519 of NC_081299.1, forward strand.
CAACTAATCCTGAGTTTATGCAATGTTATCAAGTCTATAGGGAAGTTAAAGATGTTGGTATACCTGGATATGTCAAAAAACAGAATAGAAACGGTTGACATGGACATTTCTGGATGTGAAGCCCTTGAGGACCTCTTACTGTCATCCAACATGTTGCAACAGTTGCCTGACTCTATAGGTGAGAATATTCTGTTATGTGATGAATGTTTATATAAAATATATCATTTGCTTTTTTTGTCATCGTCCTAGTTTATTAGTAGATATAGAGAATATACTGTTAGCCTGACTGATATTAATAAATTATCAAATTCATTATTCAAGATGTAATAATAGTATTTTACCAATATTTTGAAATGAAATGGTAACCCTAGTTGTCAAATTCAAGAAGGCTCTCATTAAAAAGATCTTACCAAATTAACATATTTTTAAAATTCATATTTTTTAAGTTGTAAAATGTTATTATAAAAAGTGTATTTCTTAGACCTAGAGTAATTTGATAACCATGTATGTCTCCTTTTATCACCATAGAATTAGCTTCTATTCACAGAGTGTTGCCATACGCTATTTTCAATACTATCATAATACTGCTGTAATCTAGAAATAACATAAAGATGTATAATAAATATAAAAATCTCTTTGTGATTCTATTATTAAAACAGATACATTGTCTTATATGCTGTTAAGATTCATGACAGTAGAGAATTTGTGTGTTATATATGTCAAGCACACAATCCATTTTTGTTACAAATTTTTATATGAGTAAAATAACTAAAGACTCCTTCTAATTTAACAATGAGCAAATCTTTTTGTATGGACATCTTACTATTATTTATGAGAGGACTCAGGAGGGTAAGCAGCCAATTATTTAACTTCAGAAATTAGTTTTTAACACTCTTTGAATTCAATGTGTCATATATTCTGGAACTTATTAAAGCCTCTGAAAATTAAGTTACAACCTAGGTACTCTGATTGAAAGGGAGCAAGAAAACAAGGCAGTATTTCAAATTTTTTCAATATTTTATTGTCTCCACTTTCATCATTCTTTCATTGCTGATAGAAAATATTAGTTTTAACAAAGCAGGCTAGGCTTTTTTTCTTTCTAATTGATAATTTTTTTTATGTAACCACATAGTTTATAACAGTATTTTTCCAGATCATTCCATTGTAGTGCTTACCTGAGAGCTTTATTGAACACTTACACATTTCCAGTTTCTTTCTCTGAAAATTCTGATTCAGTACATTTGTGATGGGCCCTCTGATTTGTTTTTATTAAAATCTTTGATGAAACTTATAATCAGATGAGGTTAGGAAATACTCTTTTATGTCATAGAAGGTGAGGAAGTATAATGGTTAAAAGTGCATCCTTGGATTAAGACAGAGATGACCTTCTCTGGCTAAGATAACCACTCAAATTATAGGCCTTGAACTCCCACTCAATCACCACTCCATATCTCTTCAAAGACATAATGAGAATAGAAAAATGATTTATATTTGAAGGACATATTTTTGTTCCTTCCTGCCTCCTCAGTACCAAGAACTGTGTCTAGTTTATAATAAGGGTTCAGCAAAGAAAATAATTTAGCCATGCTTAAGAAGAATAAACATCTACACGAACCTGAGCTAGAATGGAAATCGAGCAATGACCCCACACCTGATGGGCTCCAGACAACATCAGCAGTGGTGTTATGAGTTCCATTCATGCAGGGGGCAGGGAGTACCTTAAGCATAGCAGGAGAATTAAAATGCACAGGAAACTGAGGCAGCAGCTCCTTTTCTGTGAAGAGAGCCTGAAACAATCTACAACTAGTATGTGGAGCTCACACTGATGAGAACAGATACAGATTCACTGCTGAAAACTGTGGCAAGTCACAGCTATTGTGACCGGATCGGATCTGCACTACCCACATGGGATGAAAGTGCCGTGTTGCTAATAGGAGACCTGGTTCTGAACTCCAGAAACCTGGTGTCAGCGGTAGGTGACCCCACAACTGCCAGACAGGGAGGGGTAAGCACAGATAAGGAGAAAATAGTCACCCTCACAAATGAGCATGCAAACAGAAATCTCAAAGGAAAACTAATGTTGCAACAACAACAAAAAACTCAAATGGGAAAATTTACCCAGGAAGAAAACCAAAGTCATCAAGCAGTATAAAAAAAAAGGTTTTTAAGTATATGTAGATCCTCAAATAGACAAAAGTTATAGTAATGGTCCTAAAAATAATAACTTATAAAACAAAAACAAGAACTATGGCTTATGGACATTGGGGAGGGTATGTGCTATGGTGAGTGCTGTGAAGTATATAAGCCTGACGATTCACAGACCTGTACCCGTGGGGCTAATAATACATTATATGTTAGTAAAAAACAAAAAACAAGAACTATGACTAAGAATAGGTGGCTATTAAAAAAAAATTAGAAATCCTGGAAATGAAAATGGCCCATAGTAAAATAAAAGATGATATAAGTATTTGTTTAAAATATCTTCCTTTAAGGAAGCAGACTAGGAAATTAGCCTTCTGCTTTGGGGAAGACAGCATGGATGGGTGATAGAAAACATTAGGTATGTTATACCTAAAAGATTAGGTATTTGGCTGGCATAAAGCAGACTAGGATATAGATAGGCAGTACTATGTGTTTAACACCGTCACTAAGAATCTGAATGACTCTCAAATGAGGAAAGTAACTTTGTTATAACAACTTATTCAGCCTCAGACTCTACCTTTGGGCCCTGTTGACCTTTCATTGAAAATTACATTTATGCATCTGCAGAGCTTCCAGAATCCCTGATAATACATGTAGAATGGGTTGACTTTACTCCAAAAATTCCCCTCTTGGTCAAGAGAAAGATCTGGCATAAGAGACTGAGAGCTGTGTTCTAAGGCCCTAAAATAATTCATTGATTCTGATTGGATGGGAAATTGCATCTTATCTTCTTTATTTGGACATTATTGCACCACCAACATTTAAGAGAACAAAAGATAGGAAATTTCATAGTATCAATTAAGAAAAATAGCAACTAAAATTAACATCTTTATTTCCTTCACATCTCTTTTAGTCCTTCTGCAACTACGAGGTATTTGAATGGAGTGATACACTCCACAAAACCTATGTGCTGAGTCCCTTTCCTTGTCTGGTTCCAAGGACTATGACAGGGGCTCTTTTCCTTTTCTAGATAGAGCTTTAATATAGATAGATAGATAGATAGATAGATATAGATATATATAAATTTTTCTTTTTATTTATTTATTTATTTTTACTTTCCAAAATACTTTATCATACTCACTTTGTGGTTAAGAACACAGGTTTTGTAGTCAAGTTACCTGTGTTCAAATTCTGGATTTTCTACCTTGCTAGCTTTGAGAACTTAGACCAGCTACTTAATTTCTCTGTGCTCAGTTTCTTCATCTATTAAGTAGGGCAGTAGTAGTACCTGCATCATGGGGTTATTTCCAGCAATAAATGGATTCATATGTTTAAAACAGCTTGGGACAGTACCTGGCACATAGTAAGTGCTCATGGCATCTATTATAATAATATAATAATTATTATAATCTTAAATTTCATGACCGCACAGCTATTTGGCTTTCAGAATTCTATCATATGTGTGTAAATAACATGAAAATGCTAGCTATTTTCTATAACAAATCATATTAATGTTTAATATATAGCTGCTTATTATATTTTTATATAAGTAGCTAAAGATCATAGTAAAAGTCCTCATTTTTCTTGCCCTTCAATACTCCTTCGTTGGGAGTATAGAATAAAGAGGTAGGGAGTTAAGGAAGGACACAAATAGAGGGAAGGAAGAGAATAGAATATCTTTGATTCCTGCTGGGGTAGATGAAAGTCCAAACAGATATGGTATAGAAATGCAGTAAAGGAGTTACCTGCTGGAAGAAGTCATGAGCAATGAAGATAAGGTTGATGCCCTATTTCTGCACCAAGATCAACCATATTCCTATAGAAGCTGCACAATCTCTCCATAGCGTTCCCTTGGATGGAATATGTGAGCAACAACTGAACAAACTTCCTTTAATCCACGGACATGGAGCTAAGCATAGAGAATCAACTTGCTTCCACCTGTAAAGCTGCAGAAGCTTCCAGGGGGTGACAGAGCCACCACTCCATTCTTCAAAAAAACCCTGTTGCATCAACCTTTTGGTTTTTGTCTCTAGCATGCCTCAAGATTTTCACCACTACTTTCAGACTTTGGTGCTGTGATTCTCTTAAAGGCTACCTAGCAACTCAGTTTCATGGTATTTGCACAGTGATCTGTGACCCCACCCGAAACCTCCTATAACCCAATCAGGTGACATTGAGACCACCAAACCTCCTCTAGCTTCACTGGTGGGCAGGTGCAGTAGCTTGATAAGGGCTACCAAGTCATAAAAAATTTAGCTCTAATCCATCACCCCCTGTTTTCTTGCCACAATTGACGAACAAGCTCTTTTCTATTTCCAAGGTTGATATTTCTTACATACATACCAGCGAAGCTGAAGTGATTCAGTCACCCTTGAAACATAGATGAATATGGCAGTGGGGGAGCAAACTTCAGAGATAAATGACCCCAGTGAGAATTGTCCTCTTTCCCAGGTGCTGCTGTTTTCAGCAGTGTATCCTGAGGGCACAAGCTGATGTATTAAGCTCCAATATTTTGTAGATATTTTCTCACAGCAGTCTGACAGTGAGAACCTTTCTCCCCACTAGAGCAGAGATTCTGAGTGCTTCTACAGAATATGTAACTGAGCATACTGAAATTTAAAGTGCAATAATCGCTTTTTATTTCCGATCTATTCTGACTTACTCTATGACTTTAAGGAATCTGCAGAATACGTGATGTGGGTGGGCTTGGTCCATGGCAGTACTTCTCAAAGCCTATTCACAAAACACTGGCTGTACAAGGTATGCCGCACACTCACAGGCATTCCGCAATAACTTTGGAAAGTCACATTGCTTCATTAATATATTAAAATGTCCTAGAAAAACTTCATTAAAGAGATATGTTTAATGTTGTTTAATTTAGCTTTTCCCAAACACATTTGACCATGGAATCCACTCTATCCATTAACACAAGTTTTCTGCAAAAAAAGTAACCGACAGTATATAGGCATATTTCCAATGCAAAACAAAAATTAACCATGCTTTGTCCTTGGGCCTTGGCTATTTAAGCCAGACTGATGCTACATCGTGGCTGGGTAAAGGAAGCTGTCTTCAATTACTCTGTGACTATTACTCATTAAAACCCTAGGAATAGAGCAGTCAGTAAGGGTATGGGAGGCGGTAAATCTGACAGTGAAATATAAATAGTTGAAACTTCGATTCTTGGCCAGTTCTGTTCTGTATATTAAAATTGCAAGTTTTTGTGATTTCTGTGGATCCAACTCAAGGATTTATGGTAGCAAAGAGTATGAGGTCATATGTTGTAATTTTCCAAGTACATAATTATAACCGCTGCATCACAATATTTCAATACCCATTTGTTGATATTAGGCTTACTTCAGATTTGTTTTTAATTTGTATCACAACAGGGATGTTAGTTATTATCTTAGGAGTTAATTAAATATTAAATCACAGCTGGCTCAAAAATTTTCATCTGGTCCATTTGTGGTATACTAGATAAGGGAAATGTGGTAGTGTTGCTGTCTTCGGTTTCTGCGGAGCGCTATGTTGTGTTTATTTGTCTGCATTGATGAACCTGAATTCCCACTGATGCAAGAGAAGTTTTTAAAACTGGAAAGTCGAGATTAGACTACACACAAATATAGCTGTAACTTTATATAAACAGAGTGTAGCCAGTTGGCATGATAAATGGTCATCACAAGTGATTCTTTTCTTTCTTATTGTATTTCCTGTCAGAGATCTGTTGTTGTGTATTAATAAAGCTTCTTCTCTGTTTTAGGACTGTTGAAAAAATTAACAACTCTAAAAGTAGATGACAATCAACTTACAATACTACCCAACACAATCGGAAAGTAAGTGCCAAAGTTTCATACCAGTCAGTCCCTCTTAGCCAGAAACAAAAGGATATGCTGAATCTTTTTACTTCAAAACATTTCTTATCTTAATTTAGTTTTCTATCTGAACATTGCATTGACACTATATAATATCATGAGACATAGCTATGACTCTTTCATAAGCAAAGGGGTTACCCAGATCATTAATTATGTTATTGCCTGTTATTTTCCAGATACTATTAATTTGATGTTTTTAACTGAGTAGCAACTCAAAATTCACTTGAACGTGTCTTGTGAAATCAAATCAGTTTGTATAAAGCCCTATAGTTTATAATATGTTATCATTATACCATAAGTGATTTATATATTATATTTAGTGATTGTTATTTATAGTAGTAGTACTATAAAATAGTACTGTAAATGTTATTTCTAAAAAATAAAGTTATTTGCCTTTAAAAGTAAGAAAATTACTCATCAAAGATAAATGGGCCTATTCAATTCAAGGTTGATTACTGGCTTGCAGGGATAAAGGTTAAGAATCTTATTATAAAGCTCATGTTTTTAGATTTCTTTAAGTGCCATTACCTTCCTTTGATTATTGTTTCAGAGAAAATGAAAGAGAAGTATTAGAGGAATGAACTAAAACAAAAACTGGTGAAAAAAAAAATAAACAAACAAACAAACAAAGAAGCAAGTGGGAATTGTATGGGAAATCTCTGTACCTTCTTCTCAATTTTACTGTGATCCTTAAACAGCTCTAAAAAAAAAAAAAAATAGTCTTTTTAAGAAAAAGAAGGATTAACAAACTGGTTATTTAAACTTGGGTTTTTGGGGGCAGACATTTTGCCGAAAATGAACTAAGTGAGCTTGTCTCTTCAAGGAGAACAACTGACAGTATTTGTCACTCACAGTAAAATTTGAGCTATCAAGCAAAAATTGGAATTTTGGAAAATTCCTATCTGCCACTATGAGCCTGATAGCTTCCCAATATTTACAAGCTTTTCTGATAAGACTGGTGTGATATAAATTAATGTAATTTGTTGATATTGTGCTATAAATGTGTGAGCATCTTGAAAATTTATATAACTCAGTGAAGCAGTATTTCCAAATGACCAATGCATGAATTACAAAATCAGACATGAGTGAAAGACCCATTCAAAATGCAAAATAGACTGGTTGATTTTAATGTGTTGGTATGAAGAATAAGAAAACTCATTGATATAATTTCAGATTCTACATTGCAGTTACCCCTAAAAAACTGGTGGTTGTTGAGTTTTGGTGTAGTATCAAAGAAAAAAATCACAATTATCAAAAAAAACTACTGAAAAATTCCTTCTTTTTTCAACTACATATCTATGTGAGGCTGGATTTTGTTATATATAATTCAGTCAGAACAATATGTCACAGCAGATCGAATACATAAGCAGAGAAGTGATCTGTTAAGCCAAATATTCAAGAGATTTACAAAAATAAAAACTGTCACCTTTTTCACTAAAAGTTTTTTAGAAAAAATATGATTACTTGGAATAAAGATATGTTAATTAACATGTTAAAGGTTTACTATTATTATTTAATAGATACTAATTGTTTTTTAAAACTCCTGTTTTAATCTATAATATAGTGATATCAATAAATATAAAAAATATAAACACATGTTCTTTGAGTTACCAGGGATTTTTAAGAGAGCAAATGGGTCCTAAGACCAACCAATTTTGAAGATATCTGTTCTATATCACATCATGTTTTATATAGTAAAATTATGAGAGCCATTGTCTAATTTACATTCTTACTTCAAGGTAACACCTGAATACAAATGTTTTGTATTTGCACGTATGGCATAAAATAAACTAAATATCTAAAATTTTATAGAATATCTTAATAAACAATTTGTATGAAGTAAAATAACAATAGCAATGATAGCTTTGTTTTTCTTAGTGAATTCAAAATTGATAGATCAGAGGTTTAGTGCAAGTCCTAAAGGTAAAATTTGATTAGGATCTTATTTAATGGCATCCCAAGTCACATGCAAAAAGTGTCTGGTAAAGAGTAGAATAGTCTGCATTTAATCTACTCATAAAGGGTAGAATAGTATAGATAGAAACATTCTACCTAGAACTCTGGACACCAAAATCCTAGATATATTATGATATTCTGTAGTTATATTCTCATTCTGTACTTAGAACGTTTCAATGTTTGAATTATCTTAGGTCATTTTTAGTAGTCCAATATTAAAAACTGCTAGGATTAATTTTTTAACATTTTTCACAGTTGAAGTGGATTCCATGACTTTTATATGAAATGACATAAAATTGATTATTTTGTTGTCAAATCTTAATTTGTACACAGAAGTTCCAGCCACTGTATGAATTGAATGTATAATGAAAAATAATAATTAATAACCTTTTTTGCATTGTGCCAAATACCATGTTTGGTGCTTTACACACATTCCTATTTAGTTAAAGCCCCCATTAACTATCTTCTATGTGTATTATTATCTCCCTCTCGCTATCAGCAGATACTGAGGCTGAGAAAACTTAACAGATTTCAAAGCTAAGCTGTTAGTTGACCTGTGATGCCTCTTACTGTACATGATTGTTGAGTCACACATTTTGTAATACTTGGTAATTTAATGGGTCCCACTGCTCTAAAAGCAAAGGATTTTCCACAGGAAGAGAAAATACATACTAAACCTTCTCTTTCTTAGCTTCATAGCCTTGGTCAAAGCAATAAGAACTCAAAAATCTGAATGGAAATTTTAAAAACTCATTCCCTCATTGAGTATAGTCAAACAGAATGACTTTTGGACTGGGAATCAGAAAATCTAAGTAACTAAGCAAAGCTGGGTAAGCTTTTTCTTCTTGGGCCTCAAATTCCTGAGGGATAATGCAAGGAGCACTGTCTTGGGAGCCAAACAACATAGGTGTGACTGTGACTATGCCACTCAGCGTATGAACTTGGGCAAGTTATTTAACCTTTCTGTTGCTTAGTTTCCTAATTTATAATATCTACCTACATCTATAATGTTCTAGTTCTTTGATCCAGATCTTTAGCCTTTATGATGTTAATATCCTAGATAGTAAATTCCAGTAGTCTAGGTACTAGACTGTTATAACAAGAAAATAAGTGAACTTTATTCTAAATACCTGAATGCTAAAAACATTTTTCCCTCTGTTTCCTAACCATGGAAGGATACATAAGAAACTAGAAATGTACACAGCTTTAGGGAAGAGAATGTGGGGGCAGGTGAACAGAACAAACAGAGAGACCTCTTTTTATTATATACTCTCTGTAGTTTTTTAATTTTCTATCATGAAATGTTATACTCATTAAGAAATTAAAGGCAAAACACACACACACACACACACACACACACACACACACACACCCTTCACTGGGTAAAACTCAAATTCCTTTACACAATATTCAAGTTTTTCCGTAGTCTCATTTAAACCAGTGGTTCTCAGCATGTGGTTGTCTGATCAGCCGCATCAGCTTCATCAGGGACCTAGTTAGCAGTGCACGTTCTGAGACAACGCCAGATCTACTGAATCGAGAAACTTTGGACAGAGGGCCGGCAGGCTCTGTGTAAACAAGCGCTTCAGGGGATTCTGATGTATGCTAAAGATTGAGAACTATCTAGATTCAGCTTTTAGTTATTAGCTATCTTCTCAAACCTGAACCTGTTGTGCCTGTGTCAGAATTACCTGAAATGCTAGTTTAAAATGAAGGTGCTTTAGGGGCCCCTGGTGACTCCTTCAGTTAAGTAACTACCTTTGGTTCTGGTCATGATCCTGGGGTCCTGGGGTCCTGGGGTCCTGGGATAGAGCCCTGCATTGGGCTTTCTGCTTGGCAAGGAGCCTGCTTCTCCCTCTGCCAGCAATGATTTCCATTTAAAAGCCATTGTCTTTTATTGCCTATTTTCTCCTGCACTCCCTGCCTCGGTATTTTAGGACTGTGACCATTTATGTGTTGTGGCCAAATTATAAATGCAACATAAATGTCTCTATATTTTGGTTGGTTAAAAAAATTAGAATCCTATCTTGAGGCATATAGAATCTTTTTTATGGTCTTTTGCAATGAACAAAGCTTTTTCTACTCATAGATTTTAGAAATGTTCACTTTAAAAAAATACTGAATAGAATTTTATATTTGGATAATATTTTTCTCCTATAATAAAACAAATTACAGATATTCTTTTCAATCAACCTAACTAACTTCCAAAGAGTCCAAAGGAAGGGAAAGATAAATAATTACCTTGGAAGAATGGGAAAATGGGTCAAAGGAAAAGTATATTGTCTTGACAATGATGGTAACTCTGTTCAAAATCAGTCAACATGGTTGTTTAATGGGTAAAACCTCTAAATGATTGACTATTCCCAACAAATTTCCACCATGATTTGAGTGAATTCATCTTCGCCTGTAGGATTTAGAACAAAAACTGAGTGGTTTCAGTGAGTAAACATTACAGAAAAGAATTGTTTCAATTTTGTTAATTTCTTGCATTGTTTAGAAGCAGCACAAGCAACTTACCTAATATTAATGACAAAATTAAGGGTAGAATCTAAAACTTGATTCTTGGCTTACATTAAATGAAATTGATTTTACAATCTCTGAAAATAAGGATAATTGCAAAGTTACTTAGCATTCATTATGGGCCCATTCTAAGTGTTTTACCTGTATTTAGTCCTCATAACACATGGTTAACTACCGATATCACCCTCTTGTGCCTAGTGATGAAACTAAGGTACAGAGTAATTAAGTAACTTGACAAGGATATTGCCACTAGTAATTGTTCTAGTCCAGACTCTAATCCCAGCTGACTGGCTGCAGTTTGGTCTCTTAACTCCTGGGGTATCCTGATGCTTTCAGGCAGTAGCTGTTTGAGCAACTTGCCTTTTCCAAACAAATTTTATATCTCTTTCTTTAGTTATTATAGACATACCTCATTTTATTGTACCTCACAGATACTGAGGTTTTTTTTATACAAATTGAAGGTTTGTGGTAACCTTGTACTGAGCAGCATTATCAGTGCCATTTGTCCAACATTTTCTCACTTTGTGACTCTATGTCTCATTTTGGTAATTCTCACAATAATTCAGATTTTTTCATCATTAGTCTATTTGTTATGGTGATCTGTGATCAGCGATCTTTGATGTTATGGCCGTAACTGTTTAGGAGCACCATGAACTGCCTCTATGGAAGACAGCCAATTTATCGGTAATTGTCATTTGTTCCCACTCATCTACTAACCAGTTGTTTGCCCATATTCCTCCCTTTCCTTGGCTTTCTCTATTTGCTAAGACACAACAATATTGAAGTTAAGCCAAATACTAACCCTTCATCAGTCTCTAAGTATTCGAGTGAAAAAAAATGTTGCACATTTCACACTTTAAATCAAAAGCTGGGAATGATATAGCTTAGCAAAGAAGGCAAGTCAAAATCCAAGACAGGCCAAAAGCTAGGCCTCTTGTGCTGAACAGTCAAGTTGTGAATGCAAAAGAAAAGTTCTTCAAGGGAATTACAACTGCTACTCCAGTGAGCACATGAATGATAAGAAGACAAACGGTCTTATAGCTGATACATAGAAAGTTTTCATAGTGTGGTTAGAAGATCAAACCAGCACCAACATTCCCTGCCCCAACAATGGCTAATCCAGAGCAAGAATCTCTTCAATTCTTTGAAGACTGAGAGAGGTGAGGAAGGTGCAGAAGAAGATTTGGAAGCTAGCAGGGTTGTTACATGAGGTTTAAGGAAAGAAGCTGTTTCCATAGCATAAACATGCAAGGTAAAGCAGCAAGTGCTGATGTAGAAGCTACAATAAGTTATCCAGAAGATCTAACTATAACAATTAATAAAGGCAGCTACACTAAACAACATATTTTCAGTGAAAATGATGAAACAGCCTTCTATTGAATGAAGATGTCACCTAGGACTTTCACAGCTAGAGAGAAGTTAATGTGTGGCTTCAAAGTTTCAAAAGACAGGCTGGCTTTATTGTTAGGGGCTACTTAGCTTGTGATTTTATTCATTTTTTTAAAGATTTATTGATGTACTTGAGAGAGAGTACACAAGCACATGAGCACAGGCACATACATGCACACAGAGTGAGGGGAGAGAGAGAGACAGAAAGGAGAGAGAGAAGCAGACTCCCCACTCAGTGTGGAGACTGAGGCAAGGCTCAATGCCTCAACAAGAGGATCATGACCTGATCCAAACTGAAGAGTTAGATGCTTACTGAGTGAACCACCCAGGCACCCCAAGCTGGTGATTTTAAGTTGAAACCAATGCTCATTTATCATTCCAAAAGTCTTAGGACCCTTAAGAGTTTTGCTAAAATCTCCTCTGCCTGTGCTTATAAATGGAACAACAAAACATGGCTGAGAGCACATCAATTCACAACATGATTGAATATTTTAAGCACACTGTTAAGACCTATTGCTTAGAAGGATTCTTTTCAAAATATTACTGCTCACTCATTGATAATGCACCTTTTCACCCAAGAGCTCTGATGGAGATGTACAATGAGATGGATGATTTCATGCCTGCTAACACAACATCCATTCAGCAGCCCATGGATCCAAGAGTCCTTTTCACTTTTAAGTCTTATTATTTAAGAAATACAATTTGTAAAGTTACAGTTGCTATAGACAGTTATGCTTCTGATAGATCTGCAAAAAGTAAATTGAAAGCCTCCTGGAAAGGATTCATCATTCTAGATGTCATTAAGAACATTTGTTATTCATGGGAAGAGGTCAAAATACTAAGATTAATAGGAGTTTGGAAGAAGTTGATTGCAACTCTCATAAATGACTTTGAGGAGTTCAAGACTTCAGTGGAGAAGTAACTGTAAATGTAGTAGAGGTCACAAGAGAATTAGAAGTGGAGCCTGAAGATATGACTGAATTGTTGCATTCTCATGATAAAACATTCAGTGACTGAGGGGTTGCTTTCTATGGATGAGGAAAGAGGTTGGTTTCTTGAGATGGAATCTACTCCTGGTGAAGATGCTGTGAAGATTGTTGAAAAGACATCAAAGGATATTACATAAACTTATTTGATACAGCAGCAGCAGGGTGTGAGAGGACTGACCCCAATTTTGAAAGAAGTTCTGCTATCAAACAGCATCATATGTTATGGAAAAATGGTTCATGAAAGGGAGAGTAAACTGATATGGCAAACTTCACTGTAGTCTTATTTTAAGAAATTTTACAAAAATTTCAGCAACTATCACCCTGATCAACATCAGCTGCCATCAACATCAAAGCAAGACCCTTAGCAAAAAGAACTATGACTCGCTGAAAGTTCGGATGATGGTTAGTATTTTATAGCCATAAATAAATAAATAAATAAATAGGGTATGTACATTTTTCAGACATAATGCTATTGTACACTTAACAGTACACTGTAATTTACTATAAACATAACTTACATGTACCGAAATATTATGTAAAAAACAAAATATTCGATTTACTCACCTTATTGTGACATAAATTTTATTTTGGTAGTCTGGAACCCAACCCACAGTATCTCCAAGTTTTTCCTATATATCCCTTTCTACTAAATCTTCACAAATACAATTAAATTCTACACATCATCTTAAATTAAGGCATCTCCAATGCCTTACTAATCAGTTGCAGGTAGTTTTACATTTTACCTACTAGAAGGTTTTGTTTATAGGAAACAATGTATTTTAAAAAGGGAATATCGGGGTGCCTGGGTGGCTTAGTGCGATAAGCCTCTGCCTTTGCCTCAGGTCATAATCCTAGGGTCCTGGGATTGAGTCCCGCATTGGGTTCTCTGCTCGGTGGGAGCCTGCTTCCTCCTCTCTCTCTCTCTCTCTCTCTCTCACTCTTTCTGCCTACTTGTAATCTCTCTCTGTCAAATAAATAAATAAAATCTTTAAAAAAAAAAAAGGAAATATCACAGGATAACTTTCACATATTTCAGAAATATCACTCAAGATTTTTTTTGAGGTGCACCTGGGTGGTTCAGTGGGTCAAGTCTCTGCCTTCAGCTCATGTCATGCTCCCAGAGTCCTGGGATCAAGCCCCGCATCAGGCTCTCTGCTTAGCGGTGAGCTTGCTTCCCGTTCTTTTCTGGCTGCCACTCTGACTACTTGTGATCTCTTTCAAATAAATAAATAAAATCTTAAAAAAAAAAAGATTTTTTTTCAGGGTACCTCCACCTTAGAACAGGTCATTTTATTGAAGTGATGTGAGATATATATATATAGATAGATAGATATATATATATCTATCTATCTATATATATATATACCATAGGCTTAGCATACATTTAATCTTCTTTGAAACTATCAGCATTAGACATTATCAACCAATTTTACAGATGGGAAAACAAGAATTAATCATAAACAAAATTTGCTCAGCTATTAAGTGGTCACACTAGAATTGGAACCCTAGCCTGTCTGAATATTTTCCACTGAATTACATTATTTCTATTGACTTAAAACTAAACAAAGAAAGTGAAGCCCAAATCCATTTGTTTTTATGTTTGTTAGCATCTATGTTAATAGAACATTTAATAGTATCTAATGGTTTCTCATAGTCATGAATGATGTTAAAGTGAAATTACAGATTATCCATGTAATATATTCATAATCTTTCTTACTTACTAGGTAGGTAATTGAGGGTTAATGATACAATAATATCTTCCCAGACAAAACTAATTCATGAAGACCAAACTAGAGAAAAATGTAGAGAGTATTTTTAGAAAATTAAGTCAACACTATTATTTTTGTTTAATTTCAAGCATTAGTACCTTCAGTAGCCTACTTTAATAGTTGTACTTATGTGTGAACTAAGACAAAGCTTTACTGCACACAATTCTTGTAATATTTATATAGATTTTAGATTTTATGAGCAAGTCTATTTTGTGTGTGTGTCTGTGTGTTTAAATGCTACTCTTGAAATATTTGCAGGGACTTTATTTAAAGCCTTACAACTAACTCAGTGTGTATTCCTAGGACCAGCAGAATTTAATCACCTATGAACTTTTTTAAAATGCAGGATCTAGGCCCACCACAACGCTGACTCTGAATTTGAATTTTAATAAGTTCTCTTGCTGATTCATAGGCATTCTGAAGTTTGGGAAGTGCTGTTTTTTACACTTTCTTTGCAGTGTGTTTTTCCTTTTAATGTGTACAATTATAGACTCCTGAGAACAATTCTTTAAAAATAAAAAAAAAAAAGGAGGACCTTTAGGTCTATCTTATTTTTGCAAAAAGTAAATGAATGTATTTTTATTAAGATACCACTGACATAACATATTAGTTTCAGGTATACACCATAATGATTCAATATTTGTGTATATTGTGACATGATGACTATGATAAGTCTGGTAGCATTCATCACCATACATAGGTTTGATTTTTTTGCTTGTGATGAGAATGTCTAAGATCCATTCTCTTAACAACTTTAAAATATGCAATACATACAGTCCTGCTAACTATGGCCACCATGCTGGACGTTATATCCACATGACTTACTTATTTTGTAAATGGAAGTCTGCACCTTTTGACCACATTTCACCCATTTCTCCCGTTCCCTATCCCCACTTCTGGCAAGCACCAATCTGTTCCCTGTATCTATGAGCTGTTTCATTTTGTTTTAGGTTCCACATACAAGTGAGATCATACAGTGCTTGTCTTTCTGTGGTGTCCAACTTCACTTGTTTTGCTCTATCTTTTGAAAGCCAGTGATAATCTGAATAATGTCATGTAACTGTTTTTGCTAAGGATCCCGTAGTAAAACACTTTAAGTGATTCCTAACAAGATTGCCATTAACAAAGTCAGCTGGAATGTTATGAGTTTAAATCTTTTGAATTTCTGAGATCCTTGAAGAGTGTGTATTTTGCATCTATTAGCTTTCTCTATAACCCAAAGATGTAAAATTCTTTCAGATGTAAAATTCTTTGAGGATAGCCCATAGTGCAGTCAAAACATTGTCTATTTCAATGCAGGAAATTCTCACTTTGCACAGAGGTGAAGGACTGTGAAAACAACCATTCAAGCTAAAATCATGCTACAGTCTTAATCAATGAGGGAGGGGCACTTGGGTGGCTCAGTCAATTAAGCACCTGCCATAGAGCCCCCATGGGTCAACTCTCTGCTCAGCAGGGAGCCTGCATCCCCCCCTCCCTCTCCCCTTTTCTCTTCCACTCCCCCTGCTTGTGCTTTCTCTCTCTCTCTCTGTCAAATAAATAAATAAATAAATGCTGTCTTTTAAAAAAATATAATCCAAGAGGCAAAACTATAATAGTTCTGTCTGAAGATCTTTAAAACCTTTTTAAAACATTAAACACTATTAGGGTTGATTATAAGTGTATAAGGAAATGGAAAAATAGTAAAACTAATATTTGTCTAGTTTGCTGTCTTTGTAGACAGTATGAACATCAAGAATTAAAGTGGGCTTTTTGTAAAAAAAAAAAGTTATCAAGATTATTTTGAACATACTTGCCTTCTTTTCATCATGTAAATCATATTTCAGAGTGAACATTGTTCCTGTACATTGGTGAATTGTCTTTTTAAGCTTAAAGAAGCATCCAGACTTCTATCCTTTGTGCTTTCCCTGTCATGAAACATCCCTGAGAGTTCCTTTAATGGGAATTTTATTACCAGCGTCACTTTCTCTAAGACATCTTCATCCTTTTCGTTACAACCACTTTCCTCATTTACGTCAACAAGCTTGCTGTTAAGTTCCTCCAGGAGCATGTGTACGGTCCTTTGCAAGTGGCAGGCAGCATCCCCACAGTCAGCTGCCTCTTCTATAACTCCAGTTACGTTTGTGCAGGTCCTGCAATGTTTTCTGCACGGTGTGGTGAAAATTTCTGCTGTAATGCATGCGTAGTACTTGCCAGGACTTCCTGCCATGATTCTTGCATATTTTTATTTGTACACTTTATGTCATATTTTTTCCACAACTCAGCTAAAGAAATTATATGATCTCCAGCTGTAGCATTGATAGCCTATTCCAAAGTCTGTGTAAGCTAACAGGTCTTTAGAGTTGAAATAACTCCTTGGTCCATTGGCAGCGTTAATGAAGTTATTTAAGTTTTCACATTTTCATTTAAATCACCAAGAGAATTAGGGAGATCAAGAGCATTTTCCAACAGTATAAATATTAAATTAGTGCACCTATAGTATCTCTCTACTGATTGACAAGAAGGAAAAACAGCCACATGATGTACTATTTGTGGTGTGAACCCAATGACAGATGTTTAGGGACGAATCACTGACAGCCTTAGAAAGAGGGAATGTGATGAATCACATGATGTGCATCCGTTATTTACATAGTGATTTGTGGGCCCAAGAATTAAAAGCGAAGTTTATGTTTTATGCAGTAACTCACAGTTAATATACTGAAGTTTGAGCTTGGTGATGGGGGAATAATGTTATCTAATGAAACCATGATGACTGAAATGCATTCACATCAGAACTATGCAAACTAAGGGCTGCTTAACTGGGACTCAAGACTAACCTCAAAACATGTTTTTATTTTTAAAAATGTTTTTATAAAAGAAAGGAAAAATGAGAAAATTTTATTACATTTTGAACTAAGTCTTTGACTTCTACCTCTGAACATGCATTTGAAATTTTTATTTTTAAACGTCTCCAGTATTTTTATGACCTTTTGCTGAGTACATAATCTTAAACCATCGATAAATGGTTTGTTCAGTTTAAGTGCATTATATATGTGAAGCACTGGGCTAGACTTTTTTTCTAAGAAATAAACTATTACTGGGTTTCACACATACATTGATTTCTGCCCACACCAACACACCACACACACACACACACACACAAAGCAATACGTACCTGGCACCCAGCAATATACTCACCCCTGCATATGGGGCCTCAGAGGATTTAGAAATGAATTTATCAGGGTTCACTGATACAAAGAGAAAATATTTCCTGAGCATGTATTTTATGACGGGTCTTGTACTAAATTCTTAAACAGTATTTCATAAAGTACTGAGAGCAGCTACATGAAGCAGGAATTATTAGTACCCTCTTTGCAAATGTGAAGAAACTAAGACTCAGAGAAAAAGCTACATGCCTTGTCTATATAAAAGGACAGTTGTTCACTAAAGCAGCATTTGCTTATGAGATACTATTCAAAGCTGAATGCCGTGTTTCACTGCAACTGGTTCTAACCAGCTGAAGATGGTAAGAACCAGGAACCACGAGTTACCTTAGTCAGGGTCAAACTGACCCGTGGTGCATGAGACTTGATTTACTTAACTGTACACAGACTTGTGAACTCATTCACCCAATCCGTAATGCAAATATTTAATCTTTAATGGGCATATTCCACTGTGATTACTCTCCTTTTGGCACTGACTTTTCCCCATCAGAGCACTACTCAGTGAATTTCTTCCCCAGTATGTTCCTTTGCCTGGCAGGTAAATAAAATCAGCTTCAGTTTTTGAGCTGTGGTCATTGTTTTATTGTTTGATACCCAAGATAACACACTTAGTAAGTGACTGAGCTGGGGCACAAATCCGTTCCGACTGACTTAAAACCCATATGCTTAATTTCTTTGTTTACTCATTAATTAAATGATGGGAATAAATTGCATTCCAGCCAGCTAGTTCCAAGATGTAAAAATAGGAAGCTTATTCTACAGCTCTAACTCTTACTAACTCTAATTCATTCTTCCCTTTACAACAGCGAGAACCTCACACTTCCTGTTACAGTAATAACGATAATATGAATGGTAATAACAGTGTGATAATATTAACAACAGTATCAATGACAACTTAACTACAGATAGTGCTCCCTCAGTGACGGGCCATCTTTCTTTCCCAGCTATCTCAAACCAGATATTGAAATGTCTTGTTTCCTGATGATAACATGAATGTGCATTTATACAATTTCTGTTTGTAGATGTGAGTTAAAATTGGCCATATGTGGAGTAGTAGGGATTGTGACCAGCTAAAGAACTGTGTTGATGTGAAGGCAGCAGCCATTACTCTGTTTCTGTTGCTTATCATGGAAGAATACCAGACTGGTAATACCAGATTTCCCTCTTTCAAGAGGCACCAAACCTCCGGGTCATTATGTAGAGTTTACCACTTTTTAAAATATTATAATAGGGATGCCTAGGTGGTTTATATGTTTAAGCATCTGACCCTTGGTTTTGGCTCAGGTCATGATCTCGGGGTCATAATATTGTGCCCCGCATCGGGCTCTGCACTCAGTGGAGAATCTGCTTGAGATTCTCTCCATCTGCTCCTCTATATAAATCAAACTAAACACATCTGCTGGCTGAAATGAGCCCTATCCATAGCCTCTGCTTCAGACGCACTGGCTAAGAGGAAAGAAAATACAGTGGAGGCACACGGTGTGCATTTTGGGTCCAAGCTTTCCTACTTTGTTTGCCCTTGGGCAAGTTATTTAGCCTCTGTAGGCTTCAAATTTCCTTATCTGTAAAAATGGGTTTAAAAATAGTGACTATCTTGAGTGCCTGGGTGGCTCAGTTGGTTAAGCAATTGACTTCGGCTCAGGTCATGATCCTGGAGTTCGGGAATGGAGTCCCACATGGAGCTTCCTGCTCAGCAGGGAGTCTACTTCTCCCACTGACCTCTCTCATGTTCTCTCTCTCAAATAAATAAATAAATAAATATTTTTTGTTGTTATAAGATAAAGATTAGTTATTTTTATCTTTAAAATGCTTAGTAAAATACCTAAAATTTAATCAATGATTTGTTGTTAATATTTTGCCCCCTTTATCCTCCCTTTTGTGGACCTGCTCTCTACAGATTTCTGCTATTCCAGTTATATGCATCCATTCCAAGGACATGCATTATGAACATTAGGCTATAACTGATGCTTCCGTTGTATTAACACAAACAAACAAAACCTTGTATGATTTTCAGTGGCTCAGTTAAATGGCAGGGGAATTTAGAAAGGGAAAAAATAAGCCAAATTTATTCTACTAAATTGAACCACTCATTAAATGGTATTGAACCACTTGGCTAAACTGATAAAATAATTTATATGATACTATTGTCACTAAATGAATAAGGTTTTTTTGTTCAGTGAACTTGGATATGTGTCTTTTAAAAGCTCTTTCACCATTTCACCTTTTAATATATGTAACTAATGTATTTAACTTTTCAGTTTATCTTTGTTGGAAGAATTTGACTGTAGCTGTAATGAACTGGAGTCTTTACCTTCTACTATTGGCTACCTTCATAGTCTTCGAACGTTAGCAGTCGATGAGAATTTCCTTCCAGAATTACCCCGAGAAGTGAGGAATAAACTTGTTTCTGTTAATTAACTTTTAATGAATATGTTTTGGGATTAAGACTTAAAAAGTGCAATGGCAATGTAGATTCATGAGTTGAGCTGTCAATGTGTATAGGAATTATCTACATATGTATGTGTTAATTATTTTTTTTAATGATAAGTGCTAAGTTCTTATATTTGACCCAGAAAACCCATTTGACTTAAACATTACTAGCAAAGAAAAGTAATAAAATATTGTAAGTTAATCAATGCTAAGGAATACAATTTTAAATAATTTAATTTAAATGTTTCACTTTTAAGAACAGTAATAAGAAATTCTGAGATAATTACATTTCCATTTCTGAAGTGAAAGACTTTTACTGTAAATAACTTTTTTAAACTATCATGTGGCATGATAATATTATTTTTATTTTAGAATTCACCAAAAGATTCTGTTAGTTTTTATTTCTAAGTGGGATTTTTATTTATTAATGTCAAGAACAAAATGCGAAGTATATTTTCAATTTAATATTTTCTACTAACCACTTCCATAAAGAGAAACAGTAGTCAATATGTCATTATTTTAGAGCAAAAAGTTATAAATAAACATGACAAGTATCATTGTAACACAAAATAAAACTAACTTGGCCATGGAAATGTCAACAATATTTTATCTTTTGTGAATGAGTGATCCATTAGAAACATAGATATCTTAGTATTCACTTGGTTTTAGTGTAAAAACAATGTTATTAATGAAAACAATGAAGCTAATGAGCATTCTAACAATAAAATTATAAAGAAAATTCTTCCTTTCTAATATGCAAAAGAAAATGAGATACATATTGTCTTAACATCTAAAGGAATATATATAATATATACATATATTTTTAAAAAGAGTGATTATAAAAAATAAAGCAGTAGACATATTAAGAGAGTCTTTTTAATTTCTTTTCAGTGTAACAGTATTCATTGTTTTAAGAGAATCTTAAAAGTAATAAGGAAATCTATAAAT
This sequence comes from Mustela lutreola, assembly GCF_030435805.1. NCBI lineage: Eukaryota > Metazoa > Chordata > Mammalia > Carnivora > Mustelidae > Mustela > Mustela lutreola. Next base: position 57,666,734 of record NC_081299.1, read on the forward strand.
TATTTTAATATTAAAAATTAGTACAAAAATCGTTTACTATGTATTTCCTTATTTACTTTCTTTTGTTACCCACAGATTGGAAGCTGTAAGAATGTAACAGTTATGTCTCTACGTTCCAATAAACTGGAATTTCTTCCTGAAGAGATTGGACAGATGCAGAAGCTAAGAGTCTTAAATTTGAGTGACAACAGGTATTTCTGCAACATTTCAAAATGACATTAGTTATTTACTGAAAGCAAATCATTGTTCATTATTAATGATTTTAGAAACATTTTCTGTGTCTTATGAATTATATAGGATGCAAATCAATGTTTTATTGAGAAAATGGCAGAAACCAAATTATTTACAAACTGATATTTCTAAATTTTATTTTTTGAGTAAATTCAGATCAGTTAGTATGTTGTATGTTTAAATTATATAAAATCTATACACCAAATTTATATACCAAAACCCTCCTATATGCAGAAAGCATATTATGAAGACCTGAGAAAAGTTATAATAAAAAGTTATCAATCATATTAATTAAAATCATGTATGTAGGTATGAATTATGTATGCGCGCGCGCGTGTGTGTGTGTGTGTGTGTGTGTGTATGTTTTCATGTACACATTTATGTCTCCAGTAAATTAACAGGGCAATGAGTGCATTGTCAACACCACCAGAATGCCAGTAAGAATATTGCCAATTAAGTAATACTCAAAAGTCATAAAATTTGTACATCATTTTAAGGACAACCAAATGGTTATTTAGTCATGTTCAAAGTAGGTCAAAAAAAACCCTAAAAAGATAGGTGCCCTTCTTGTGACAAAGGTGTTATAGTGGTGGAGAGGCAAAAAGAAAGAGCAAAACTGAATTCATCTTTGTTTCCACAATTGTTCTCAAATAGGGAAGGAAAAAAAGTTAATTTTGACTGAAGATAATTGCTAAGTAGACAAAGTGATTCTACAGACTAGAATGTACGAACTCTTTTCAGTAAGTTTCAGTCAGACAAATGATAGAACGAGAAACTGAGAGCCTGCAACAAAACAGTCAAAGATAACTTTTTTATGGAATCATTAAGAATATTCAACTCTGTAAGTTTCAAGATAAGTGTATGAGTTCTCATTTGTTTGTTTAAGACAAATATTAATAATAATGTGATTTTCAAAGACTATTCACTTAGTAATTCAATAATATTCCCATGTGAGGGAATAAAACATTTTATTGAAAGGTTTGGGTTTTCATTTTTAAAATCAAGATGACAACGAAGATTCATAGCTTGGTAAAACAAGAGTAAGTCATATCAAACCAACAGTTATCTCCTGTTTTGACTGGATTACCAGACAGAAAAATGAGGGAAATGCATTGAATGTTGCTGACTTTTAGCAAAACATTTTTTAAATGTGCTAACTGATATTCCTATGAATAAAATTGGGAAACATGGTCATGGAGAAATCATAAGAAGAAATGGATTCTCAGTAGATTCCATTACAATACCCAATAGGACTGAGCTCCATTACTGTTAACCTGGGGGAGGTTTTGCATGATGAGTTAGAGAAGTCTCTTAAATTCTCAGTCCACTCAACTTTTATTTGTTAATAATCTGCATGATGATATAGAAAATATGCTTATCAAATATTTAAAATGACCCCAAATCAGAAGTACTACAAGTGAAGTTATTTTTGATTCCTTTTACTCAAGTATAATTAACATATAGTGTTACATTAGTATCAGGTATACAATATATTGATTCAATAATTCCATAGATTACTTGGTGCTCATCACTATAAGTGTACTCTTAATATCCTTTATGTATTTCACCCATCCCCTCACCTGCCTCTCCTCTGGCAGCCACAAGGTTGGTCTCTGTATATAAAGGTCTTTTTATTTAATATTTCTTTTTTCCTTTGCTTGCTTTGTTTCTAAAATTCCACACATGTGTGGAATGATATGGTATTTATCTTTATTTGTCTAACTTATTTCACTTAACATTATATCCTCTAGGTCCATCCTTGTGGGACCTGGCAAACATCAAGAGCTCATTCTTTTTTTGTAGCCGAGTAATAGTCCAGTATATGTACACATTTTCTTTATTATAGTCATATTTATCCATTAATCTATGGATAGACCCTTGGGTTGTTTCCATATCTTGGTTATTGTAAATAAAGCTACAGTGCTCAGTTCGGCAGCACATATAGTAAATAAAGCTACAATAAATGTAGAGGTACATATACCTTTTTTAATTAGAGTTTTAATTTTCTTTGAGTAGATACCCAGTAGTAGAATTACTGGATCATATGGCATATTTATTTTTAATTTTTTTTAAGATTTTATTTATTTATTTGGCAGACAGAGATCACAAGTAGGTAGAGAGACAGGCAGAGAGAGGAGGAAGCAGGCTCCCCGCTGCTGAGCAGAGAGCCCGATGTGGGGCTTGATCCTAGGACCCTGGGATCATGACATGAGCTGAAGGCAGAGGCTTTAACCCACTAAGCCACCCAGGCGCCCCTATTTTTAATTTTTTAAGGAAACCTCATACCATTTTCCACAGCAGCTGTACCAGTTTGCATTCCCACCAACAGTGCAGCAGGGTTGCTTTTTCTTCACATCCTTACCAACACTGGTTATTTCATGATGCCTTTTTGATTCTAGCCATTCTGACAGGTATAAGGTAATATCTCATTGTAGTTTTGATGTGCAGCCCTGATGATGAATGATATTGAGCATATTTTCATATGTCTGTTGGCATTTTGTATGCCTGCTTTGTAAAAAAAAAAAAAAATGACTATTCAGTTTCTCTGCCCATTTTTTAATTGGCCTATTTGGTTTTTTGGTGTTGAGTTGTATAAATTCTTTATATATTTTGGATATTAACCCGTTTATCAGGTATATCATTTGCAAATATTTTCTTCCATTCAGCAGGTTGCCTTTTTGCTTTGTTGATGGTTTCCTTCACTGTGCAAAAGTTTTTTTTTTATTTTGGTGTAGTCCCAATAGTTTAATTTTGTTTTTGTTTCCCTTGCCTGAGGAAACTATTTAGAACAATGTTTCTATGGCTGATGTCAAGGAAATTGCTGTTTTCTTCTAGGAGGTTTATGGTTTCAGGCCTCACATTTAAGTCTTTGATCCATTTTGAGTTCATTTTGGGGTATGGTGTAAGAAAATAGAGGGCTACTAATGAAGTTATTTATTCAAGAAATAAAAGATATATCTGTAACTACCAAGGGACAGACATGTTGCTAGATGCTAGGATAAAAGATATGAGTAAGACATTGAGAATCTCACAATATCAGGAACTTAAAATATTTCGTCAGGCCAGTTATATTAGCTAAAGTTTTCTCCTAGTACAGTGACTGGAACACAGTGTAGAGCCAAATTAATATTTTAAGTTAATGAATTAATCCATGAATCTCAGCCTCGAGTTAGAAATCAATATTTAGCCGAAGCGGAGGCCAAAATTGAACACTACTATTAGAGAAAGAACTGCCTGGATAAAAGATTAAATATGAAAAGCTATCCAAATGTCTTGACTATCACAATTTCATACTTAGAATAGAATAGATTTTAAAAGTTTGTATAGTTTAAGAACAATTATTCCTTAGCACTGTCAACTACAAGATTGTTCCTATGGTCGATTTATTGCACATTTGTGATATTAAACAGAGGCTAATTTTCAATGCAGGTTACTGGAAGTGCAAGGAGAAATGAGGATAACTCATCCTTCTCTAATAGTTTCTTTCTTTTCTTTATGCTCTATGTTTATTTTTTTTTCTTAAAGATTTTATTTATTTATTTGACAGACAGAGAACACAAGTAGACAGAGGCAGGCAGATAGAGAGGAAGGGAAGCAGGCCCCCTGCTGAGCAGAGAGCCCGATATGGGACTCGATCCCAGGACCCTGAGATCATGACCTGAGCCGAAGGCAGCGGCTTAACCCACTGAGCCACCCAGGCGCCCTTTATGCTCTATGTTTATAACTGAATTGATGATGATTTATCTTACATGTTATTGCATATGATTCTATAGAGGTCCCCCTCATGTAATTTTGATGTGGTGGAATTTATATTCTGCCTATAATTCATCTCCATACAACGTGAAAAATTCTTTCTGTAGTACCTTACTTCATAATTCCTGGCTTAAATGAAATTAAATAACTAACAACTACAAACGGTTTTTATGTAATTTGTTTTCATGCTACAAACACTGATATAACAATTGTTCTATAAAAAAAGAATTACGATATGTTAGTCTAGTTACTCTTTATATTCTTATAAATATTTATGAGATCAGAGAGGTTATTATGTTCTTCCCAAAGTTTTCTGGCTAATACACACTGTTGACATTCATATTGGCTGTCAATATCTTTTCATATTTATTAAATTATTTGAAAATGTTTAGCAGCTTTTACATATCAAATTACTTCCACAATCCTATTAATTATTATAACATTTTTCATTTTTGTTATCAAAATACATGTACTAATCAGTTGGCTGAAAGAGTTCCAACATATTAAAGACTTAAGAAAATTTTTATTCCAAGTTCTCTCTAAAGGGTGTATCTATATTCAAAAGTGAACATGCAGAAATTAACAATAAGTCCATCAGCATGCTTTGGTTGTATTAGCACTTTGCTGAGTAGCTATTATGGTAACCTATGTAATCACAATTCATTCATCATGCACACTTTCAGGGATATCAGATAGTATGTGTAAGTAGGCATTTGGTGATTTGGTCCTCCAAAGGCTGAAGCCAAAACTAGATCATTTCAATTGAATACCAAAGCTTATGCCAAACTTCAGGTACCTCAAAATGCATTTTTTAAGATTTCCTCTTGGAATATTTACTACACAATATACAAAGGGTGAGAGAACAAAAGGACACAATTCCGGGGGTCAAAATAACATTGGGAGCTGTAGATACCTTTAGTAGTGTGACAGGCATGACCCCTTCCCATCATGGAGGCAACAATTTTGTGGGGCTATCAGCCAATAAAAAAGATAATCACAAAAATAAATTCATAATTACAAACTACGGTATGTTCCATTAGAGAAAATATAAGGTGCTTTGAGACTACATTGGGGAAAGTAATTTAAATAAAGAGTCAGGAAAAGCCTCTTTGAGAGAATTACATTTAAGCTGAGAGCTAAAGGATATGTGTGATTTAGTTTAGTGAACTTGGGGAGAAAGAGAATTCCAGACAGGCAGTAGTTTGGCTAATCTTCCTAGTGGGCTGATAGAATGCCCATCAGTGGCACTGGGAAGACTAAGTCAGGAAAAGTCGCAGAAGTTTCTGAAGAGGTCTGAGGGGTCAGATCTTACAAGGTTTGACAAGGCATGTCCACAATTTTGGATTTTATCCTAGATCTGATAGGAAGCATTTAAAGGGTTGTAAGCAGGAAATTTTCACATTGTAAAGATTGCTCAGAATAATGAAATGAATGTTACATTATTTTAAAAATAATTCTTCATAAAAATGAACTATATCCCCCTTCATCCATGCTATTAGAATTTTCTTGTTTTTGCAGATTGAAGAATTTACCATTCTCATTTACCAAACTGAAAGAGCTTGCAGCTTTGTGGCTTTCTGACAATCAGGTAAAAAATTTTATTACCTGATTTATTTTATTTATTAAGATAAACTATAATTGAAACTTTGACTTACTAACTTATTCCCAATAGATACCCTTGACAATTATTACAAAATATAGATTATCTTCTAGAAGAGAGATTTTTGTAATGATAGCAATTGAAGTATGTATTTCATTGCTACAGAAAATTCAGTACTATAATCCCCACCATCTTTAAATACTTTGATTTGGCATCTATTTCATTCTGAGAGATCTAATACACAAAATGATCACTTTCATACATTGTTATTTTTGATAGTACATATGTGTCCTGAGGGGACATTCTTTAATTATACCTCTGAAGGTAAAGAATAAGAAATTATTAACGCAGTCCCCACAGAGGGAATTATTATCCTGCATGTTCCTTTTTTTTTCATACTTTAATTATAATCAACTTAATTCTAAAACTTTATACAAGAAGTTTTCAGATAGTTTTTGCAAATATTATGAGTACTTTCTGTAAAATTGATTTTATATTATTTTTATACTCAGGAAAATAGATGATAATTGAATCCATAATTGAGTGTTAATGAATAATTTTCATAAGAAAAATAACAAGTAACAGTTGAAGACATCTGATTTGCCACCAGAAAAAAAACTGGCAATAGAAAATTTTGACATAGTTTATTGGTCTTTTTTAACTTTTTTCTTATAATCCTAAATTTTGAAACAGCTATCCCCAAATATGAATGGTCAAATAAAAACAAATCATCTTGAATTTAGTTTCTTATCATTATTTCCTGAGGATAAAATCAACGTTATTGGTAAAGGAATTGTTCAGACTTCTAGGTGTTGGGCTTTTTTTGTGAAAAAATAAAATAAATCTCTACAAAATGTAAGCGCTATAATGTTTGTGCTCCTATAGTCATTATAGCACTTGCTTCCATCTGCTAAGTAAAAACATTAGGTTGTCATTCAAATTCAAATCTTATCAATGACCTATAGATTTTTTTTAAAGATTTTATTTATTTATTTGAGAGAGAGACAGGGAGAGAGAGCATGAGTGAGGAGAAGGGCAGAGAGAGAAGCAGACTCCCCGTGGAGCTGGGAGCCCGATGCAGGACTCCATCCCGGGACTCCGAGATCATGACCTGAGCCGAAGCAATTGTCCAACCAACTGAGCCACCCAGGCGTCCCGAACTATAGATTTTTCAAGGCATTAATGTATCATTATAAATAAGTCATTTCTGGATTCAATGTGAGCTATGCTAATAGAGCAGTCAATGCTAGAGTCCTGCATTGTGAAAAAACATCCACTAATTTCATGATTTATTATTCTTGTGGGAGAATGAACTGAACAGTGACTGCATCATTTAACTTTTATTTAGAACAATGATTTAATGTGTTTCTGACTCCATTTCATGAGGCAAATTGGTATCCCAAATCCCCTTTGTGCTTCACTCCTATTGATAAATGTCATGAAATAAGTGGATTTTTTGAACATTAGATATCCTCATTTCCAGTATATTTATATATGTAGTATATTAATATGTATAGTGTATAATATCAGAGTTCTAAAACACCCTTCAGATAGATTTCTAAAATCAAATTAATAATAAAGAATGGAATCTTACTCTCCATAAGAAATATATTGTTGATATAGCAGATAAAAAACTACAGGTCTTTATTTTTACACAGACTCTGTCTTTGGTTACAAAAATCTCTCTTAAAAAAATGCTTATGTTTTAACCTATTTAAACTCATAGATAATCTTGCAAAAGCATGAATTTTATAGCAATTTCCTTTTATCTTTTTAAGGCAACAGCTTGTGAAAATGAACAAGCGTATAGAACCACACCAAAATCTTACTTAGTTGAACTAATGTAATACATCTGGGTCTCTTTAAGATTAAAAGTGACATTACCAGTGAAGATGAATAGGTTTTGTAAAAGTGTATTCTAGAGAAAAAGAAACTCTCAATATGAAGACCTTAGAATTTGAGATTATTCCTCAGCAATAGTCTTATTTTATGAAATCCTTTCTTATTTGACTACTTTTTTCCTTGTCTTTGTTTTAATTGTTCATTCAGCTCACTGAGGCCAGACTATTGACCATTATCTTCTATAAAAGTAGTATTCTTCATATTTGCTATCTTATTATTCTAATTTATGTGTTCTTTGCTTCTAGTCCAAAGCCCTTATCCCTTTACAAACTGAAGCCCATCCAGAAACAAAGCAAAGAGTATTGACTAACTACATGTTTCCCCAGCAACCTCGTGGTGATGAAGGTAAATTGTCAGTAAAAATTTCTTCTATGCTTATACAATTATGGATTAAAGGAACTAATTTTATTCTGATCTCTGGCCAGGAATCCTGGCCCATGGGCAAGGCTATAAAAATAATTACATGGCACATATAAATCATCCAGGGGTTAACCCTAAGCATGAATCTTATCTTCATAATTGGCAAGGAAGAAGTCAAACTTTCATTATTTGCCGATGACACGAAACCTATATAGAAAACTTGAAAGACTCCACCAAAAACTACTAGAAATGATAAAGAATTCACTAAAGTTGCGCAATACAAAATCAACATCAACTATATTATTTTAAATAAGAATCCAAAAAATGTAACTCTCCCTTTTCATATCTTACATGAAAATATTGATTTCTAGGAACAACTTCCCTTGGGGGGTTGCAAGACTAGGTCATTAACTAGAGTATCCAGCTAACTGAAATGAGCTAAGAGTCAGACCTAAGGAAGGTTCAACAAACCTTTTTATTTTCTGTGTTCACCAATTTCACGAACACAATTTAAACATTCTGCCCAGTGATTGCAGGCCCCAACTCATTTCACGTTAACAGTCAACCATAAAGAGATGACTTGAAAATAATGATCATTCTTTCTCTTCCAAGTTGGGTTTCTCTAAGTGATGTCAGTAGCTCTGATAGGAATAGTTATTGCAAATCTAAACCTTTTTTAAAATCAATCTTCTATACTTTCTGATGACAAATTTCACAAAAATTTTAAAGGAAGTTTGTCCTTTACCATTTAGAACTCCAAATAGGCTCCTTAGCCCAAGCCAGAACAGGCAGCTACACGTGTTTTCTAGTCTTACAGTAATGGTAATTCTTAGAAGAGTAGATCCACCTTAATATACCCATGGATTAAATCCACCCAATCCACTTGAATGAGAGCAACTTTTTTTTTTCATTTTATTTTATTTTATTTTATTTTATTTTATTTTATTTCTTTTCAGTGTCCAGAATCCATTGTTTATGGATCTATTTTCAGGGATAATTATGTTAAACATCTTTAGTCTTTGACTTGTAAATATAAGTGAATCATTTTGGGATACTTTAGAATATTTTATTCAAATTTTGACTTACAAAAGTAGGAAAAGGGTAGATTGTTTTCATATTTTTTTCAGTCTTCAGTAAAACTGAGTTTTTAAATTTTTACAAGAGAAGTCACCATGTCTACTTACGCTATAAGAAAAACCTTAAGTAAGGATTGTTTTTATTCATGTAACTTTACTTATATTTTCATATTAGTATCCTAAGATTATGAAAGTATTTTTTTTTAAAGATTTTATTTATTTATTTGACAGACAGAGATTACAAGTAGACAGAGAGGCAGACAGAGAGGAAGGGAAGCAGGCTCCCCACTGAGCAGAGAGCCAGACACGGGGCTCGATCCCAGGACCCTGGGATCATGACCTGAGCTGAAGGCAGAGGCCTTAACCACTGAGCCACCCAGGCGCCCCTGAAAGTATTTTTTTAAATGTAGGGAAAATTGGAAAGAGTCTCAGATTTCCTGGTAATTTCTGAGATACAGTCTCATAGATTAAATTCCTCATTTATTGCAGGGAGTAAGGTAGATCTAGTAAGGCAAGTCATGACGTTAAGGAATTAGCCTGATTTATGTTCTGTTGTGTTTTCCTTTGAGGAAAAAAGAGTGGTAATAGAAAAATTTTTTGAACTTTAAGTAAGTTACCCTTTGGCTTTTCAGACAGAAGTATAATAAATGAATTTTCAGAATCCCTTGCAACAAAAAAAGGAAATACATGATAAAGTTCATCTTTCGGGAAAGAATTTAGACTAAACTAAGTACTTGTATTGCATTTTCATGTGATCTTCACAATTAATGTTGGTAAGGAAGATATTACTATCAGCCTATATTTTGATATAAAATAAAGATTTATAAGCCACTTATTTTCTTTGTTGAGACATATTTAGACTAGTTTTGAGACTGTAATTTTAAAGTTACCCTAAAAACAAGCTCCCCTTCATTATCCCCACAACCGCATACACACACCAAAAAGAAAAGCTTGCAATCACACATATTTTACTGAAAAGCCAATGTTATGTAGTATGTTTTATAAAATCCTGATAGAATTTAGTGGCTACAAATGTGGGTAAAGGCTCTGTAATCACACAGACATGGAACGGAATCCTGCATTGACCCAGAGAAGCTGTACAACTTTGAGCAAATCTCTTAAAGCTAGCGAGAGTTTTCTCATTAACAAACTGAGGATATATTAGTACTATCACTGGTGTGCTAGTGTGAAGATTAAAAAATAATGTTTTAAAAATGTATATTCCAACTCTCTTTTTATTATTATTATTATTATCCTTTGGAGAACCTGTTCTCCACACTAGAAAACTTCCCAATCCCAGTATATAATTTATATGTACTTAGGAAAGCTGAATTTGAATTAAGATGTAAGAAAACATGTAACAAATATCAAGGGTATTTCATTCCCTCTCTTCTCTTTCTTTCCTTCTTTTTTCCTTTATTTCCTTCTTTCTTTCTCTTTATTTTCCCCTTTTTAAAAATTTTTGTACTTGTTTGCAGTACCTATTGCCATTTTTTGAATAGTGTACTAAGCTCTATAAATAACACTTCATGTAAAAAAAGCAATAATACTTTGGAATCTAACTGTAGATTTCCAGTCAGACAGTGACAGCTTTAACCCTACACTGTGGGAAGAGCAGAGACAACAACGCATGACTGTTGCCTTTGAATTTGAAGAAAAAAAGGAAGATGACGAAAATGCTGGGAAAGTTAAGGTGAAACTTTTCATTTTGTTTCTTCTTTCCTCTCATTATTTTTGTTTATCCATTGTTATTATTAAAATAGACTTTGGGACAAATTGAGTGACCTCTGCTTAAAGGTCAGATACATCTTTGTGTCTCCTTCATTAGAGCATGATGGTAATTTGAAAAGCATTGTGTCCTTCAGAATGTCCCAATTCTGACTGAGCAAATTTGATATACCACCCCATCTTACAGAGTGACAACATGAAAGAGATTCAAGGTGAGAGAAAACCAAAACAGACGAATCTGGGTGATAGGCTTTACCTACGAACCTTATTACATTTTTGAAACAGTGAAATTGTTTTCTTTTAATCACTAAGCAAGGCACCAGGCAGACCATATGGGACCAAAATATACATTTATGGAGGAGCCAGTGGATTAATATGTTATATTGGCTTTAAAATCTCCGAAAGATTTTAGGTCTCTACGGTATCTGGGAAGAATTTATGAGTTTTCTTAAATGAGAAAACAAGTTTTAAAGGAGGCAAGTGCCTAATAGCAGGTGATACTCAATTTTTTCACCTCAAACATCTTTTTAAAAATCCTTTATTGGAAGTAATCTAAGTCAAATAACAAAGTGGAGCTTTAAAATCCATATTTTTTCATTATTTAAATGATATTTAAAGAGATTTTATCATCAGATCATCATATTGTCATCATGGCAACATCTTGAATCTCTAATCATTTATAGAAATATTTGTGTACCTTTTCTATCATGAATACTAACAGCTCTCATTCTGAGTGACTAATTGCCTAAGTAAATGTATGTGCATCCTATTAACAGATCTAGATTGTGTAATGTGTTTTTTCTGTCCCCTCATTCCCACATTTTCTAAACTTTTTTCTTAAACCAACACACCCTGGAACCTTATTAGATTTAGACAGTAAGGTATTGACAAGGCTTACCTCTACATCATTGTGAAAAATCCAAAATGGATTCCCAAATCAAAATGATAGTTTTGTTAATGATTTGGGTTTAAAAAAATGTTTCTGGATGCTTGGTTAATGCTATCTAATAACCAAAGAAACATTTTTTTTTAATTTGTGAATTTCTAGAAATAGCATTGCCAAACTAAAAATAAACAAAGACCCTTACAGCATTTCAGTTCTAGTTTTAAGATTTCATACGTTAAATCTAGAACCAATGGATGATGCATTCTATACTGGACCTCTGATTCATTCTTTTACCTCACTGAATGTCAAAAACTACATGCTTATTCCTAAAAATCCATATTCAAAGGCTCTAACAAGAAAATAGTACTCTGATATACTCTGGTATATGTGTCAATGAAAACATAAAATGCAAACAGTTATTTAGAAGCCCTGTTTGTGTGTTATGTGGTCAGGTGTGTTTATAATCAGAGTAGGCTCATTATACTTTAGATTGAATTTTCTTTGTACTTATTTATATTTGGTTTATTTATATTTTGGTGAAACAATATTTGTTTCGAAAACCTCAAACACTTGGTTTTAACTAATTTGAATATTTCCAATGCCACTGGCTATTGGACAAATTAGAACACAAACAAACTTCTAAATAAATCATCATGGAAGCATGATGAATGGAATATACAGAAATCTTACACCAAATCAATCACACTTTTCTGGTTCATTACATATACATTAAATTTAACACCATTTTACCTTTTATTTATATAAAATTAAGAGAGGAACCACTGACCTATGCCATCAGCTTCCAAATGGACTAGAGTATAATGCCCTACTTATAGAGCGTATAGTGTAGTGTGAATGCTGCATTGTGTGAAAAAATTGTGACCCGTTAGCTTCATATGATATTGGTACTGTTTTATTACAGAGAGTTCGAACTAATTTTTTGATGGTTGTTTTAAATGCATTACCCAGAGTGAAAAAAAGTATCAAGAGTAGAAAAATGATAAAGTGAAAGTATTGCTACAGTGCTCCTCTTTCTCCCAGAAAATGGAGATTCCTTCTCCCACAGGATCACCCCTGCCAAGCCCCCTGGGAAAGGGGCCAGCGTGGGATTACTCTCCAACCTGCCAGACTGTCTGGCGATTGCTGCACACCATGGGCCAGGTGTGATCAGCAGATCCAAGATATGCCCGTCCCCCAGAATGACCCACAGCTGGCATGGGGTTGTATAAGTGGCCTCCAGCAGGAAAGGAGCATGTGTACTCCATTGCCAGTTGCAGCACAATCCACCACTCTTCCCTCTCTAAGTGGCAGACAGGTAGGCCTAGGTGTTTGGGGTAGGAGAATCCCCCATGTAGAGGCAACCTTGGAACAGTGGTTTTATGGGGTATGTTCTGCATGATTTGGGGTAAGAAATGTTGATCCTATAGGAACCATCCAATTGCCAATGTTTGACCTCAGTTTAAGTTTTTGTTCGTTGACATTGGCAATGGGGTGGGAAGACCAAGTCAGAGGGGAGGGAACATCAATAATGAGGTGCCTAATGGTGGGATATATGGCATGATTTTTTTATTTGGGTGCTTCAGTTTTATTTATGTTTTTATTTTTAAAGATTTCTTTTTCTTTAAAGTGTGGGAATACCAATAGTTGGGCAGAATGTTGATGACACTATTGATAAAATCTAAATTGCCCCCACACCACGCACACATTTTTGTATTATCAATTCAGAGGGAGATTAAGTAACTAAAACCTGATTCTTAAAATAGCATGAGCTTTGAATTGAAATTTGCTTTGAGTGGACTTTGAGCACAAAGATGGACATTGTTGAAAAGCATCAATTTCCCTCCAATTTGAAGGCACAGATTATGACAATTCCTGTAAGAGAAGATTGGTTTGGGAGTTGTGGCAAATAGGGCTTCCTTATCTCAGTGGGTTGGGTGTTTAAAATTCAATGAAAAAAAAAAAATGTCTTCATGGGATGAGAAAGGACACTACATTTTTGGTAAGCTTTACCATCCACATGCAATGGACTAGAGTCTTACTCTGTGTCTTATATTATTTCTGCAATATAAGGTCAACTGAGAATCCTAACTAAAACTCCTATAGGCTTCCTTTCTATGTAAAATGTTCTGATTAATTCCCAGAATAAGATCCCTAATGATCAGTCATCAAAGCATCAACTATTACTTCTCTTACTGGAATTTATAGTCAAACCAAATAAGAATTTAATCATTATATAAGAAAACCACAGTTCTTTGAGAATTCAAGATACCATGTCTAAATGCCCTAGCTATTAACACAAATTCTTCTATTGCTAAACTTTTGGGAGTCTCCAACATCTTGCAGCTGCTATTTGCATTTACTGCACTTTTTTTTTTTTTAAAGATCTGAGCTATATAGAATGTTGTAAAACATTTCTATTTTTCTAAAATTAAAATGAAGTAACATTGCAATGAAAATCTTGCATTTTAATAAAATGTATATGTAAAATGAACAAATACTTTATGGTGAGTGATATATGCAACATTTTCATAAGAACAATTGACAGTTTTTTCCCACCTATTTATACCATAAATGAATTTACATTATTTCTCCATCCCATATTAGAATGAGAGAATATTTCTAGTCTATGTATTTAGAAATATAAAGAAACTACTTTTATTTGGGCATGACTGAAGTATTAATAATATTGTATTATGATCATTTTTTTTATTTCTGAAGCATTGCATAAGAGTTAAAAAGTAGGAAGGCATAGGCAAAACAATCTGTAAAAGGGTATAAAATGTGCTTTTACAGAGCTTACAAACATAACAATTCTAAAATATTATAGTTTCTTTTAAGAAGAAATTATAAAATAACTGCTTAAAAATTTGAAATTATCTTGTTATTTAACTCAATAAAATTTATATTTTAGAGTTACACAACACTTTTTTTCTACAAGATTATACAAATATGTGCTTTACTTATATCAGAGAATAGCCTTGAGCCGAGTAACACAACATAAGCTTTGGAGTCAAAGACCTGAGTTGTATGACTTTGGGCAAGGAACTTACAGTGCCTGAGCCCTATTCAGTGCCTGAGCCCATATTTTCCCAGGGGAAAAGGAACAGCTGCTACAATGGATTATAAAATTTAAACTATATTTAATTATAATTAATTATAAATATTTAATGAATGTTAATAATTATAATTATTTATAGTTTGTTTATATTCAAATCTATGGTAAACAATAAACAATAAAATAAGAATTATTTATTATATAAATAACTATTAATAATTTAAATATCTTTATAAAACATTTTGCATGTGCCTGGCAGATGGCAGATACTGACTAAATGATAGTTGTTGCTATACGCAATCTGGAAAAAGTCCAAACTGTTATAGGTAGTATGGAGTTTTATATGTGTATATATATATGTGTGTGTATATATATATACACATTCATATATATATATGTTATATATAGTAAAATATAAACTGCCAAGAAAATTCAGATTTTAAAAATACCTAAGTAGAATCTGATTTTAGAAAATAGTATCTAATCTCTGTATAGAATTTATACATTTCCAAGATTTTCATAGTTATTATCTCATTTTAGTTCTAGATTAACTAAAGATATTATCATTCCCATTTTACACGAACAGAAACTGGACAGAAAAATTAGTGGTTGACAGCTTCTCGGGGGTAAATCTGTGGCTTAGATTTAGGTTTCCTGACTCCACGTCCAGCAAGTTCTGTTGGTAGACTAGTAAATGGGAAGCAAGGAGCTTGTTGTCTAGGTGGAAAAAAATCCAAGTTTTATAGGATCTGAAACTCCCACAGTTCAGAGAAGGGCTTCTTTAAGGAAAAGAATATGAAATAATCATGTAAATAAAAAAGTAGGACCCCTCACAAGACTATGGAAAAAGCATACACAGGTGATAGGCTCTAAAGCTTAAGCTTCATTAGCCTGACAAATCTGCTTCTGTTTCTAAATTTAAATATTTTTCAGAGATAAAGTACCCAAACATATTCTGATGATGTGACTAAAATATTATATTAACATGCTTATAAAATAACCAGAAAATATTGGCACTATGACCATTAGTATATAGTCATCTCACTGTGTCAGATGAGACATAGCATCTACAAAAAATAAATTACATTATTCACTTTAGAAGTGTAATTTTAGCAATGAGTATTTTTTAAGGTACATAAAATTTTAATCTATTGTCTTACATGAAAATTACTTTTCATTCATATACCATTGGTCATTAAAAATTAAAAGATGTTCTTAATTGGCATTATAGCCATACCACTCCACAATCTATATTTTTTTAAATGTAGTTTTTTGACCTTTAGGCCTTTGCTATCAAGTACTTTTAAATGAGTTCAACAATGTAATTTAAAATTAGACTTAATCTGTGATTAACATTTCTAATACCAACTTAAACAGCAGATCCAAGAATGCATGCATCCCAATGGACTTTGTCTAGCATGGATATCATTCTTTTTATGTTTATTTAAGAATGCTTTACAAATTAAGTACCCTGAGCTATATTTATATTACATTTTAACAACTTACACTTTTTTTCTGAGAACTCTAACTTTTTCTTGGGTTATATTTTTAAACGGTAGCTTTATTTCTATATATTATTAATTTCATTCTTATTTGTTTGGAAGTGTAAAAGACTACAACAGTACTTATACTAGTAAAATTATCTGGGTTTTCCTCAACTTTCCAAAAACTATTGGAAAAAGAATTTTTTATGTATTATACTGAAAGGAATGTTAGAAGTCATCATGTGGAGTCCAATTTCAGTATTTGATATGGAAAATGAGCCACAAGGAAGAATAAATATAACAAAGTTGGTGGATTTGTTAAAACTGCAGATGAGCAAAAGTGTTTGAATTCATATTTATAATCCTCAGATCTATTCCACCATCATAGTTTCTTACATCCCATGAATTACATGGGTGTGGGTGGGTGGTATGTGTATGCCCGCCCCACTTTCTCCTTTCCTCTCATTCCCCTCCATCCTTCTTCAGATTTGCTTTCTTCTCCCTTCCTCTCAACCTACCCCCCGACACACTTTCCACAGAAACATAGTCACCACAATCACATAAACCATTCCATTTTGTAAAGTTGGTTCTACTCAGATGCAAAAAGATATGACAGTTGGAATAAGCCGGGACAAATAAATCTGCTCCTTGTTTTCCTTCCCACTCTTTTTTACTCGCCATGGATACTTTATTTATTCCAATTTAAGGAAATTTTAAATATTCTGATAATGGGATTTTCTATTGGAAATGTCTCATATTTTCTCTTTCTGAATTAAATGTGAAGAATAATCGTTAATATATATGTTCCCTAAAGTCAGCTTGACACAACAAAAATGAATTCAAGACTAGAAATAAATAACTGGGTAATATAAACCAAAATTTACATGTTTATCTAGAATATCTTAGAAAATCTCCTCAATTTTTAATTTTCCTCTTATTTTAAGACATTACCCACAAAGCATGTTACTTTATTAGGGTAAAAGCTAAATGTAAAAGTCACCCTGAAGCCTATTCTTTTTAGGTATTTACAAGACTTAGCTGCCTGACCTTTTGGTATAACATGCTAATTAACACAGAGCTAATGAACATTTGGTAGCAGATACTGTCAATTCCCCATTTTTTAATCCGTGATAAACTCTTCTTGTAAATCTTTTGGGGTCTTCTCTTATCATCTATGTTGATATTCCAAAGACAGCTTTAACATGAAAATAACTACTAATAAATAATTAAGATAGGGAAGGAACAGCTTCTAAAGTGTAAAAACACCTAATAGAACACTGAAAATCTTTGGATTACCAGTTACTTATGTATCTGACCTACTGCTATTGCAACCAGCTGCAGGGTAGGTCTAACGATAGAATATAACCCCAAAATTGTTTTTAATCTAGAAGGTGGCAGGGTAGGAAGAGGCCCCATGAGGGCAAAATTGCAAAGAACACTATGTGCTCTGCTCTACATTTTCTCAGCCAGCTCAACACTCACTATATTGCATTTGGTTTTACTACTGCACATAAAATGGAATAGTTTTATGAACATGTTTGCCGAAGGTATTTTTATGTTAAATTTCTTTTTATAAACTTCTAGGTTGAAATAAACCTAAAACGATATCCAACTCCTTACCCAGAGGATTTAAAGAATATGGTAAAATCTGTACAAAATCTGGTGGGTAAGCCAAGCCATGGAGTGCGTGTTGAGAATTCAAATCCAACTGCTAACACGGAGCAAACTGTGAAAGAAAAATATGAACACAAGTGGCCTGTAGCCCCAAAGGAGATAACAGTGGAGGTATTTCAAGGTTATTGGTAATTGCCAGTGTGGTTTGGATTTTTTGGAATTACTAAATTATATGGTTTTTTTTAACTGATTAGATCTTCTCTGATAAGTACATTTATTCCCCTGAAATACAAATGAGTCTCTCTACTTTTTCAAACTATGAGGGTTGCATTTAATCAATTACAGATAAATGACACCCTCATGGTCTGAAATTATTAATACAGCTCCCAAAGTTCCAATACACACAGAAGGAATAACTTGCTCACTCAGCTAGGCCTTGCCAGTAAGTGCATTATATCATTTTCACTATACTCTTTTGGCTACCCCAAACTTTTATTGTATGAGTCATTAGAAAAGACTAAATGAAGATTTTTTTTTTTTACTCTGCAAATCTCAGTAAAATTCTCGATCAGATTTAGAGCCATTTTTTGTTTGTTTCTGTGTTTAGATTAAAACCTTTATAAGAAACACTACTGTAAACATGACAAAGAGGAGATAAGTTTGAAATTTAGCTTTTCTGGATCTAGCCTTGTGAAACTTAATTCCTATATTTTAGAATAAACTAGATGTTCATCCTTACCCATTTGTGTGGTCTGAAAAGAATTCAACTACATTTATGCCACCTCTGTACTATCTCATCCACTCTTCAGCTAATTTGGTTATCACCTTTTTATCTTCATTAGAGACATACCTGATATGAGTACATCTAGAAGTAACTATATCTACTTCTCAAAAATCTAAGTTCGTGAAACTCTTTTACAAATCTGCATTTCACAGCGTCAATTTTTTGCACTGATTAAACACCAACTGTATATTTAGCACTGTGCTAAACACTGTGAGAGAGAGAAAAGAAAGATAAAATGTGCACACAGTCCCCAACTAATTTAGAGCCTTGCCAAGTAAAATTACCACAGATGCAGTGATTAGAGAACACAGTATCTGAACTACGATCGCGTGATTAGTTGTGGGATGGAGCGTATAATAGTACTTTAAGAAATTGGAAAGAGACCTGATCACTGCCACTCAATTAAAAAGTTGTGTGAAACAGTTTAAGGTTGCAGTGCATATTGAAAATGGGGTGCTTCTTTTAAAGTCGAAAGAGAGGAAGTCATTCCAGACAAAGGGAAAAAAGATTGAGCAAAAGTAAGCACGGTGCGAATACCTGCCAGTGGAGGGATCAGCCTGCCCCAGAAAAGAAGATTACAGCTTGGTATCCAGGGAGGAAAACTTCGGTAAATACTCATTTCCCTACTTTTAGGGGGGTTTTTTGCAAAATAAGCAAATGACATGAATGAAATCAATATTATTGTATTATTGTACTCTTTCCTTTTAAAATATCAGAGATAGGCGATAGAAGAGAAACAGACTTTTCTTTTATCTCTAAGATACTGCAATAATATAAAAAGGAACAAAGCCGACATTTAGGAGGAACACACTAACTACAACTACACTTCATATTTAAACCTCATGCAATCACAGTTTAACATTAAAATGATTGTGAGGTCATGCTTAACCCATAAACTGAGTGATTTTACTTTAAATAAGAAGATTCTAAAATTGCTTAATACAGGGTTAGGATAGATGAAGCAAGGAAAAGATGGTTTTGGCCATAAATTTAGTGATAACCCTACTGAGAAAATAAATCTTAAAATTATTCCAAAAGCATTTAAAACTTGAAAAATCCAAAATTAAATTTAATGTTTCTTCCCCAAATTTGCTTCTGCTCCTATATGCCCAGTCCTGATCTCTGCTAACTAACACCATTATTTGTTAGCTTACTCGAGTTAGAAATTGAAAGGTATTTGATTTCTTTTTCCTTCTTTCTCTCTACTCACTGCCTCTCCAGTCACCTAAATCTATGTATTTTCATCTAAGTGTATCTCCTCAACCTCCTCAGGCCCTCAATTCTGTTCTGCATTATTATAAAAACTGTCAACTTCTTGGCTCACGTTGTCCCCAGCCCCCTCATTACTTTGTCAATAAACTGGTTTTTTTAAAGATGGTATTTATTTAAGAGTGAGAGAGAGCACAAGCAGGGGGAAGAACAAAGAGACAGGGACAGGCAGACTCTCTGCTGAGCAGAGAGCCCAATAAGGGACTCAATTTCTGGACCCTGAGATCATGACCTGAGCCAAAGGCAGATGCTTAACTGATTGAGCTACCTAGGTACCCCAGAGAATACGAATTTTTAATTCAGTCCAGTTCAGTTAACATTCCCTAATAATGATCTTTTTAAGACCCAAATCTAATTTTCCCTTCTTAAAAACACTTGTTTCCTATCTAATTGAAACTCAGTCTTAAGCTTTATAGTGATTTACCCCAACTTTTCTTAGTTTTCTTCTTCTCCTGGCCTTTTCTCTTAAATAGAAATTTCACTGGTAATTTCAATACTTTTTCTAAAATTGAGATTCTAGATCTTCTTTCCCCAGCTTTTACCCATCCTAGAACAAAGTGAAACTGTTGCTTTTTTATCATCCTCCCTTTTTGAATTGCTCACCCAGATAAAGGGGCCACACTCCATATTTTCAACTTCCACATAAAATAAACATAGATAGCCAAGTGTCCAGCTGATCAGTGTATATGAAGCATTTTATTGTATGTTTTGCACTTGTATGACATTTTAAAGTAATTATTTAGTTCATACAGTCAAGAATGTGGAAGAAAATATCACACATTGCATGATACATTTATCCATATGGTTAAATATGGAAAACCAAGGAAAAAAGAATAAGGTAAGTAGAACCAGAAGCAGAAAATGATAAGAATAAACAAGGTAAATAGATTATAAATGCAGCAGAGAAAAGGAAAAGGAAAAGTAAATCAACATTTCTTGATGTCTTTCTATTTGTCAACCCTATGCGAAGAGTTTTAGTATGTGTTATGCTAGACAAAGAAAACAGTGGGGAGGGGCATATGAATAAGCAGGACAAGGAGGTATGAAGGTTGTCTTCTACCTCCATATTCCTTTATATAAGTTTTATGAAGCTTACATTTGCTTTTCCCAGTGTCTTAGTCCATTCAGGTTGCTATAAAAGAATACCATAGACTACATGGTTTATAAAGAAAAACATTTATTTATCATAGTTCTGGAGGCTAAGAAGTCCAAGATCAAAGTCCTAACAGATTCAGCATCTAGTAAAGACCTACTTCCTGATTTATAGATGACCGTCTTCTCTCTCTGACCTCATACAGTTTTGAAAGGAGATAGGGAGCTTTCTAGGGTCTCTTATAATAGCACTAATTTCACTCATGACCTAATCACCTCCCAAATGTCCCACTTCTAAATATCATCATATAGGTTTCAACTTATGAATTTTGAGGGGACACAACCATTCAGTCTTTAGCACCCAGCTTTTTATAGGACTAGCATTTCTGCATCTTTCCAAATTTGAGTTTAAAGATGACCTCAACAGTAAGGTCTTCCCTGAGCACCATGGTCAGTAGAACCTCTGATTCCTCTATCACATCATCCTGTTAATTCGTGTTAAAGATAATGAAAGCATTTATGATTATGTTGTTTATTAACTTCAGACTGAGTTTCATGAGGGCAAGAACCAGGTATGTCTTGTCTATCATTGTCTTTCTGGTGTGTAACACAGTGCCTAGTACAGAGTCAGACACAATAAATATTTGCTGAGTACATGAACAACTGATAGAGTCTAGTGTTGTAATACTGATAACGTGTCTCTTTGTCAAATTAGAAGTTAATTGAGGGAAGAACAATTTCTCTTAAGTTTTTGTCAAATTAATCATTATTGAGTGTTGAATGCCATACCTGGTTATATTTTATCACCTATATGTTGAATAGCATGTATTTTAAAAACAACAATTTACCATATTAATACATTAATACAATATTATGAGTAAAGGCAAAACATCATGATGAAGAATATTAGGAGAGTGAGGAAAGCAAGGAAAGAGGAAGGAAGGAAGGAAGGAAGGAGAATGGTATGGTAAATAAATTATGACTTAAAATAAGTAAAGGCTAGGGGTTCTAAAAATCTTGGTATACAAATACTTAGTGTCTTAGTAATTTTGTTGCAAGGACCATGGACCAAAAAAGTACCAAACAGCTCCATTCATTAAGTATTAGGTTTGAGCAACTTCATACATATTTATGCCCTGTCCAGTGGTCATTTGAAAAATAATGCACATAAATTTAAAGGGAAAATAGTAGTTTTATTTCATGTTTAAATAACAAAACTGATTAATGAAATTTGTGCACCTGTGGGACACCACTTATCTTCTCAAACCTTGAATCATATCAGGTACTACAATTCTGTTTCACATTGATTTTCAAATAGCACTTGATTTTTGATCACAGCAACACAAAAACCCAACTTCACAAAGATTGTCATCAAAAGGAAAGTGCATTCTAATACTGAAACTGAGAGCCACCAATTCATATAGTGTCTGACTGATTTCAAGTATTGTTTTGTTTCCCTCAAATTTTTAAAACAACTCATGTACCCCTGTGCATTAATAACAGCATCACAGGTACCTTGGAGCACAGTTTGGGAACAAGAGGAAGTGCATTCAAGTCTAGCAGACATTAATTCAAATCTTGAGTCTACGTTTTAACCAATTTTGTGACCTTGACAAGTCGTTGAAAACTGTCTGAGCTTTGCTTTGTGTATCTTTAAAAATGCAGGTAACAATAACATTTAGAGTTTTGTAGAGATGAAAACAAGTATTTTTACATAGCTGCAAGCACAGTTCTTGGCAAAGAACTTCCCTTCCACAAGAGAATGATGTGCTAATCCTGCCCATCTGCCTTTAACCCTTTTATGAGCCATTATTCTGCATTACAGAAAACTTCTCCCCGGTTACTTATTTACTATGTCCACCGTGTTCATAAAGGTTCTGGACTTTTTCCTTTGTTAGGAGACTCTGCCCAATTTCTTTCTATAGAGGAAACACATCTATTTCCTGGTAATAATGAGTAATCAATTACCTTTAATTGGGTAAATGTCCTTAAATGCTTTTATTTTTTTTTATTTTTTTTAAGATATTATTTATTTATTTGACAGAGAGAGATCACAAGTAGGCAGAGAGGCAGGCAGAGAGAGAGGGGAGAAAGCAGGCTCCCTGCCGAGCAGAAAGCCGGATGCAGGGCTCGATCCCAGGACCCTGGGATCATGACCTGAGCCAAAGGCAGAGGCTTTAACCCACTGAGCCACCCAAGCGCCCCCTTACATGCTTTTATTAATACCAGACCCGGACTCTTGAAAGCTCAGTCATAAGTTTTGTTCCCCCCCTCACTTCTACATTAGGCTCCTTTCCCTACAGCAGTGACAGCTGCGATTTAGTTTGAACACACAAGGTCAATGGGTTAAAGAAAAAAGAGATCATACCTTTTCTTTCCCCCCTCTTCTGTCTCCTTACCAGAAGCAAATATGGTTCAATGTGCTTAAAATGGGACCTCATTATATTTGATTCCTGACCAATAACATCCACTGCCTTCACCATAGAAGTAGCCCCAAAAGCTTCACCCACTTTTCCGACATGAATTTAACTCCTCCAGTCTCTATAAAAGAATTTATAGAGATGAAATCAACAACTCATTTCCTTCTTTGGACAGTTAACTTGTCTGTTCTGTGAAGTCCAATTAGGAAAGGTGAGCTTTTCTTAGGGTAGACAATATAGCATACATAGTATCACACAGAAGGCCTTCCACTAGAACAAATCTCAGTTAAAATATTGGCTCTACCGCTCACTGAGTTTGGGACTTGGAATTATGACTTTACTTCTCTGAGCCTGCAATTCCTTAACTGTAAGACAAAGATGATGATAATGAATAACTTAAAAATGATAAATAACAGTAAAGAACTAGGTTAGCAATTAAGTAATTAACAGAGATGATACAGATTAAGTGTTGAACATAGTAGAGCAGTAGCAGATATGTTATAGATTCTCCATAACTAATGGCATCATCATCTTCAACATCAGCATCATCATTATTATCATTTTGCTCATGAAGATAAGTGTCTAACTGGGTAAGTGAGAATCCACTGTTCTTGCTTCAGTAGTGTTACTCCTCCTACGTGGAGGGCTACAGAACTCTGGAGAACAGGTGCAAACTCATGATTAGCTGATATCATCGTCTCTTCCTAGTCACTAGAGTCACTCTTTTTGATTCAAAGTAGAAATTCTTTAGCAGAGCAAGAGACTTGGATCCGAGTTAGATCACAGCTACCACGACAAGCTCCAGCCACAGTCTTGGGAAACAAATTTAAAAAATTGATCCATACATACAAGATAACTTGGAAACTGAGTGTATAAATCATGAGGAAAACAAAGTAATGAAACCTTTAATTTACATTTCTATGCTTGTACAGCTCTTTTAGTTCTTTTGTTGACTGAAACAAAATTCTTGCCCTTCAGTATCAGGTATCATAAAAATATTTCCTTTTTAAAGTATTATTTCAACAAATAAGTTATATTTAGATTCATAGACTTAATACTAGACAGAAAATAGCACTAATTCCATCTATTACCTTCATCTATTACCTTCATTTTACTGACTAATTGAATACGGTACAAAGAGGTACACTGACTTACCCAAGATAACCTGATTAATAAATGATAAAACAGGAATGGAATAGAAATATGCCACCTTGTAATTGAATATTTTTTTATAAACCTTAATATATTTTATGACTTTTCTCAAACTTGTGTCTGCTTCTACTTATAAATTTCTACAAAGATGTGTAAAGGCATTTACCCTCTATTCTGTCACCTTAAAACTTTATCATAATATCTTGAAATACTTTTCAAAATCCATGAAAACAGATTTCCCTCTTCATCTCTGGAATTTCCATCAATCCCTCTGTCTTTCCTACCTCTCTTCAAATCTGGAATGGGATTTTAAATGTCTGTAATGTGCTCACAGTGGAGCTCACTAGAAGACAGCTCAATATAAGGGAAGGTTATTGGACAGAAACCTGAGAATTGAAGCCTCTATGCTGGATCTGGTCTAATTATCTCTATAACCCTGACCTTGCTGAGTCTCACTTGTAGGAAATGAAAGGTTCGACTAGAAATATTTTTTAAAAATAATTAACAAGTATCAGATATATATAACCAGGCTTTTCACAGGCAAATATTCTTATACAAACCTAACCAAAACCAAACCAAAAAATTGAACTTAAGCCAGGAATTAAAGAAATGGCTATTTGTAATACCCAAAGACGTGACCCTGTCACTCATTATGTGGGACATTAAAATATATAATAAGATTTTCTGTTTGTAATTAATTAGTTAGAAGGTAGAACACATTTCATTACTATATTTTTGTGCTCAAGTATATTCTTTCATTGATTTAATAAAATATTTCTAAATATGTTGCCTTAATGTTTTAAACTAACAAGTACTAATTAATAAGAAAACTAGAAAATACTGAAAGTTAGTTTTTTGAATTCAAATTAACCTGAGTTTAAGTAAAAAAGACATAAAGATAATTGCCATGCATAAATTTATACCACTACCTCCCCATGGGCATAGACAAGACATTTTTATAGGCATAAGAAAGTGGGAATTTGGTATTTTACCTCAGTGCTCTCTCACTATCTGGTTAACTGGAAATAATCATTTTGATTATAGAAGTTTAAAATTCATGGGCTTTTTTAACATGTTCATTTGTCTTTATAAAGTTACATTCTTGTACCTGTGTTGCTCATTACACTCAATGAATGGATTTAGATGAAGATTTAGCAAGCTAGATTAATCACGAGACAACTAGAAACCTTAGGAGGAAGTCATCATAGAACTAAAGAAATGGAGGATAAGATCACTTGGGAAACAGAAGTTAAGAGGGGGCTGGCAATAAAAGTGGGATTTAAAGGACCCAATTGTTCATGAGGACAGCTGAGGATAAAAAGAAATTTAGTTGGTCCATGATGGACTTTCCTCTTAAAACTTTTAATGGAGCTGCCCCCTTAGATTCTTACATTTATAAATATAACATGTATATGCATGTATGTATCATATACTCACATACCGCTTATCATAATTCGGTCCTGTGTTAATACAGATGTATCTCATCTCCCCAGTTAGATGGTAAGTCTCCGAGGGACATGGGTGACATTTTGTCTTTCTTTGGAAACTCTACAGTTCTTTGCACAGTGCCAGGCATATAAAAAGGCATTCAAAATATGTCTGATGAACAAATGGACTCATTTAAATTAGAAAAACAAAACATTTTAGTACTTACCTCAGAGAAACATGTGACTCACTTCTCCCAGCGCTCCACAGTGACCTATAGTCTAGAGCCAAATAAAGATACTGCCATCTTGGTTAACCAATGTTTAAATGTTTACTTTCCTTGTCCTATATTATTATATCTCTCAGGATTCTTTTGTTCATCCAGCTAATGAAATGAGGATTGGGGAACTTCACCCTTCATTAGCTGAGACCCCTCTGTACCCACCCAAACTTGTTCTGCTAGGGAAGGACAAAAAAGGTAACATTGCGAACCTGATGTGGAAAATGTACCACAAATGCATGTGCATGATTAATCTCCAGTCGTAACTTATGATTCATCATAGTCTATAGAAATATTTTACAAATATATATTCCTAACATTGTTATACTATCTGTTTCTCATACTTGCTTTTCTGTGTTCATTATTGTCAATGTTCATAGCATTATAACATTTTCCCCTTTACATTTCAGAATCAACTGATGAGTCTGAAGTTGACAAAACTCACTGTCTGAATAACAGTGTTTCCTCAGGCACTTACTCAGACTACTCGCCTTCCCAGGCTTCCTCAGGATCCTCTAACACGCGGGTTAAAGTGGGGTCCTTGCAGACAACAGCTAAAGATGCAGTACATAATTCTTTATGGGGTAACAGGTGTGTTTAGAATTCCCTTTTTTCTGTTCCCAAGCGCTTACTTTCAACAACTTTTTTTAAAAAAATGGGATCTTAATTTTTGAATTATATTTAACACATGAATGGTGTAGAAGACAGATGGATGGGTCAGGTAAGCAAACACAGTCCCCCCGGGATTTCCAGGAGACAATGGATCCATTTTATACAGCAAAACCTTTGTTTAAGGGAGAGTTGGTAAGAGATTATCAGGTTGAGATAAAAAGAAAAACAGAATTTTAAAAATCAGAAACCAAAAATCCTATTTGCCCAATACTTATTTATGACACACGTGGGCATCTCACTATCCCAAATGGATTAAACTAAGATGCATGGAAAGCAGTTGTGTGCCTAGTACAAAGTAAATATTCAGTAAAATTTTTATTGTTATCATCATCATCATTGTCATCATCATCATTGTTTTTTTACCACATGGAAAAGTTAGGTTCTTTCCAAAATGGTTCCTACCTTATTTCACTTCCATTTTACAGATAAAAATCAAAAACCAAAGAGCACAATAAAGCGAACCAATAAGGTAGTAATTACCCAGTTCTTATTCTCTTGTTTTTTACCTTGTTGCTATGTTTTACAGTACAGGCAACAAATACAAATCATCATATGATAAAGGTAGTCAATGATTATCACTCATATTTTATTGATAATATCAGTACTGTTAGCAATATGTTCTTTGGTAACTAATGGATAACTATTTCTCCCTATCAGTGCCCATCATAAAAATCTTAACTCTTTCACTTTGTAAGTTCATTATTTGTGATAGAAGCTGAGATTAATGAGGTGCTTTGGAAGGTTCTTTCTAAATGTACTAGTTTTTAATTAGCAAGAGCACTTAAAAGTCTTTCTCTCACTGATAAAAAATATATATATATAATTTAATGTTATTAGTGTGCAAACAGTTTAGAATAAGCCTAGAAAAATGAGCATCTTCTAGAAACACTGTGCTCACTGGTGTAAACAAACCAATGGCCAAAAGTCATGATATAATTTATATTCTAGGAAAACATGTTCCCTAAACAATGAATTCAGTGTTTTCAATACCTGGCCTTCAAATAAATGTAGCCTGAAGACAGTTTGGGTTCAGGGGCTATATCAAATATTTATAGGAAAGGTACTCTTGACCAGTAATAGTTTGGAAAAGTACTGAATCAGAAATTGCAGGAATGAGGACCAAGAATTGGGCGATTCTAATTATCAAACAAGTGTTAGGACCATTACTGAAGACCTATCTATTTCTTTCATTCATTTAATCATCCCACAAATATGTATTTTAATAGCTACTATGTGCCAGGCACTATGCTAGGCCTGAAGAGAAAATAAATAAATAAATAAATCTCTGCCCTCAGGAGGGCAGAGGACACACAATACACAATAAATAAAATAGGTAAGTAAATGATATACTATGTTATAAGGTAATGATTACAAGGGGAAAATAAAAATTAGAGCAAGGTAAAGGGATGGATTTGGGGGGGGCGGACATGAAATAACAGTGCACCTTAATTGTAAATGAGGTATGGATGAATGACCCGTTAAACATCCGATAAAGGATTGTGGCACTCTGGGCTGCTTGTTCTCTTTCTGGCAAAGACTCAGCTCTTCCTCGTTTTCATATTTCTTCTTCCCACTGTCTTTACAGGATTGCACAATCTTTCCCACAGCCTCTTGACTCAAAGCCATTGCTCACCCAGCGGGAGGCTGTTCCCCCAGGGAATCTACCACAGCGTCCGGACCGGCTGCCAATGAGCGACGCCTTCACTGACAACTGGACTGACGGTTCACATTATGATAACACAGGGTTTGTTGCAGAGGAGACCACAGGCGAGAATGCCAACAACAATCCTCTCTTAAGTTCGAAATCTAGAAGCACATCTTCTCACGGACGCAGGCCTTTGATTAGGCAGGATAGGATTGTTGGTGTTCCCCTGGAACTTGAGCAGTCTACACACAGACACACGCCAGAAACAGAAGTGCCTCCTTCCAATCCTTGGCAGAATTGGACCAGAACCCCTAGTCCTTTTGAAGACAGGACCGCTTTCCCTTCCAAATTAGAGACAACCCCCACCACCAGCCCATTGCCTGAAAGGAAAGAGCATATAAAAGAATCTGCTGAAATACCTAGTCCTTTTTCTCCAGGAGTACCATGGGAGTATCACGATTCCAATCCCAACAGGAGTCTTAGCAATGTCTTTTCTCAGATCCACTGCCGCCCAGAATCATCTAAAGGTGTTATTTCCATTAGTAAAAGCACAGAGAGGCTTTCCCCACTCATGAAAGATATCAAGTCCAATAAATTCAAAAAGTCACAGAGTATCGATGAGATTGACATTGGTACATACAAGGTGTATAATATACCATTAGAAAACTATGCCACTGGGAGTGATCACTTAGGAAGTCATGAACGGCCAGATAAAATGTTGGGACCAGAGCATGGTATGTCCAGTATGTCTCGAAGCCAGTCAGTGCCGATGCTGGATGACGAGATGCTCACTTATGGAAGTAGTAAAGGGCCACAGCAACAAAAAGCGTCCATGACCAAAAAAGTCTATCAGTTTGACCAAAGCTTCAATCCCCAAGGAGCAGTGGAAGTTAAAGCCGAAAAGAGGATACCGCCCCCCTTTCAACACAATTCCGAGTACGTGCAACAGCCCGGCAAAAACATCGCCAAGGATTTGGTTAGTCCTAGAGCTTACAGAGGATACCCACCCATGGAGCAAATGTTTTCATTTTCTCAGCCATCGGTGAATGAGGATGCTGTGGTGAATGCCCAGTTCGCAAGCCAAGGTGCCAGGGCAGGCTTCCTGAGAAGAGCCGACTCCCTGGCGAGCTCCACAGAAATGGCCATGTTTAGAAGGGTCAGTGAACCTCATGAGCTGCCTCCGAGCGATAGGTACGGCAGACCTCCATATAGGGGCGGTCTGGATCGCCAAAGCAGCGTTTCAGTGACTGAGTCCCAGTTCCTGAAAAGGAATGGCAGGTATGAAGATGAACACCCTTCATATCAAGAAGTGAAAGCTCAGGCGGGAAGTTTTCCAGTTAAAAACCTTACCCAGAGGAGGCCATTGTCTGCAAGAAGCTACAGTACAGAGAGTTACGGTGCCTCCCAGACCAGGCCAGTTTCAGCTAGGCCTACTATGGCAGCTCTTTTGGAAAAAATACCATCTGACTATAACTTGGGTAACTATGGTGACAAGCCATCAGATAACAGTGATATAAAGACGAGGCCCACTCCTGTGAAGGGAGAGGAGAGCTGTGGTAAAATGCCTGCAGACTGGAGACAACAGCTGCTTAGACATATAGAAGCTAGAAGGTTAGACAGGGTATGTCTGGCATTTCTCTGTAAGAATATCCCTCCTGCCTTTAGTTTTCCTTTATTGGCATTTCTAAGCACATGTAGTGAAGCATGAACTACATGAATGAATAGATGATCAGCATTTTATTTCTCTCGCTATTGTGGGGAAATTGATCATAATAGTTTCTCGTGGATATTGTTTAATGCTCTTCGAGAGTCCATAACCTGTAGGTGAATGATTTATCAAATCTAGCCTAAATATTGTTAGTAAGAAAGAATTTGACTCGATTATGTGGGATGGTGCTTCAATTGCTTTCTAGCCATTAAGGTGGAATGCCTCTCCTAGGACACAGAACTGTTCTCAGGGGACCTAAAGAGTATGATTTTTATTGAATCTATAAAAAGTGAGTATTTTGCCCCTTTCTGCACAGACTCACTTATAATAAAGTCAGGCCCAATTTGTTTATAAAATTTGCATACAGTTACTGCTATGGGACTACTAAAGTTATTACTTCTAATGAGCGATAATCTTCCCAGCAAGAAACAGAAAAATAAAATAAGCAGAGATTGAATGCCCTCCTACACATTATTTGACTTAATAAAAAAAAATCCTGCCACTTAGAATGTTGATTTTTATACAAAAAGAAATGTTTAAATTCAAAGCATACTATAGGCAACAAAAATAGATGATGTCTTTATGAAGACTACAAAGGCACAAATTAGTGTGTATATTGCAACCAAAAAAAAAAGAAAATTGATCCCAATTCAGTTACAGAGTGAGTCACAATACAACATGGAATCATAGTGATTGAGGAGGATAAAAATATATATAAATATATTTTGTTTCAAAGCCTAGAATTACTTTTTGTTGCCTATTTATATCTCCTTAAGAGACCGATACTTCATTTTCTAGAACTATGATCAATTGACCCTTATCGTTGAATGTACTTTGTGGCTTTGGTGTAGAGGGCCTTGTGTACTCTGCATTGACCTTGAAACCTTAAGGTCCTTTTTGTCAATAGGGCCTTTGGCTCTCATTTTCTAGGGCTTAAATACTTAGTGTGAAACAGGGATCTGAGTAATAACATACCTTTAGAAAGTTTTGCTCAATAGTTTATGATATTATTTGGTGTCCTGCTAAAAGCACAGGCCACGGTACTTATTATATATTTCCTTAATATTGAATTTTGTGTTTTCAGGTATAGTCTTTTTAAATAATTATATTGTTTGTAGGTCGTGTCTACATGACAAGAAAACAATTATTTTTAGGAACAAGTGAACTAACAAATGTGGGTGTGGGTGTTAGTTTTTCAATGTGGAGATTGGTTCTGCCTTGCAAACTATTTCATCAGAATGTCTGTTTCAAATAGGTGTGCTCAGTCCCATTGAAGGGAGCCTCATCAAAGCCTCATGACTGGCTGTCAGTGGGAGACACCTGGTCAGTTGTCACCATGCCTTACCTCAACTTATACCCTCCATGTAGACAGATAACTTGGAGGGCGGAAATATTTGGGGCCAAATAATACAGTACAGTTTGGGAACTCTGGCCTCGTGTAGACACGACCATACGTAACAGGGTAAGATGAACTAGTCAAGAAAGGTTATGAGAAGCTTTTCAGAGCATATGTACGTGACTAGTAATTTGAGGCAACAGAGGAGTGAGTGAAAACAAAGCATGAAAAAGAAGACAAAATGCTAAGCATTTGGTACCATCATGTATTTACTGGTTTCCCAGATAATGGTTCCTCTCCTTTGATTGGAGCTACTCTTCTAGCTGGAGCAGGAATTTGGAGAGAGGAAAATAGGACCAGGGAGGGGGATTTAGATTGACAGAAGTCTGCGAGCCCTGCCCGGCCCAGATCCAGAAAACTAAAAGTAAACTCATGTGTGTTTTCTATTACTGTGACAACATCTTCCTTTTCAGTTAGTTTCCATGCTTCCCCTCTTCATTTATAGTTCTCTTAGTCTGTCTTTCATTTCCCAGAGCAATTTCAATGTATAGTCCATAGCTTCTTATTTAATTCCAAGAAATTAAGTTACTGGACAGTATTGCTTCAGGGCACTAGATCCTGAAAGCTTGTCCTCTTACTTTCTCCAAGTAACATTTCTTTTCTCCTCTCAAGTGCATGACTGAGCTATTCGGGCTGTAGCTTACTTAGAACTTCCCAGCTACTCAAAAAGATTAATTCAGGGTACGGAAGCAAAGACTTTTTATGTAAGAATAGTTTTGACATAGCTGTGCTTCTTAACATAGTGTTCAAAGTCACACTGCACCGGAGATATGGTCTGTTTCCTTCCCAGTGAAATTTAGTTGAGGATTTAAACCTGGAAATCAAATAGTTACACTAAAAACTACAAGCCCTTTGTCCGTTCTCCATAAGAGAGAAATGCCCAGAGGACTGGACATTGGATAAGCTTAACCACCCAAGATAATGTTGGTTAAAGATCTTGCCTGCTGTTTACCTTGGAGAGGCAGCTCCGAGTACTGCCATAGATAAAAGATGCTGTTTTCTCCTGTAGTTTAACCTCAAGGCTCATGCTTCCACAACAGAGTCCCACTGTGAGAGAATTTAAAACACGAATGCGTATGTCCGAGACTGCTACCCTTCTACCGGAGCTTAGAGGGCACTACTCTGGAATAATCTTAAACCTTAAGGAATCATTCAAGTCCTAGATTGAAATGTCCGGTGTCCTTTCCAACTTTGGCATGGTGGCAATAAAAGATCACTGGATGAAATAATCTAGGATCCATAACAAGTTTGATTGGTAGACCAGCACACCATCAGGAGTATAATTGTCTTTCAGTTGAGTTCAGGGAAACTGATGCTAAAAATCATTATTTTGCAAACAATGCCTTTAGAATAGAATAGCTGCCTGCTGTTATTGTTCAGTAACACTCAGTTTTTAAAAGTTTACTAAGCTAATTTGTGTACATTTTTTTTTCCCAAAATAAGAGAATTACTTAAAGGGACCAAATACTGTCAATTCCTACTTTTTTCATGGAAGGTGGAAAGTGGAGATTGTACTAATGAAAACTATTTGATGACGGGACATACAAAATGTTTTAATTTAAATGAAGTTCTGTAGAAGAAAAATTAACTAGCTCTCAAATCCCTGGAGTAACCTGAGATGCACCTGCTGAAAGACAGCCACAATTCAGATATCACCAGAGTGCTCTATAGGTACTTAGGTATATTAGATAAATAACCTTAACAGCTCAAATCATACTTCCTTTAGTATCACTATGAAATTTCTCCAGTTTAAAATGTAATTTTTAAAAAACAAAGTCAGAAACTTTGGATCCACGTGCCATTTTTTTGACTGGTTTAATTAAATTAATCAGTAAATTCAGTGAGCCAGTAGTCAAGTTGAATGACTTTTTTTGACCAGCTCTTTTTCTGAGTTGCTGTATTTATGTCGATAGACCAAGCAATAATGGACACTGATTTTGGCTTTAACCTTGTAGTGCCTTCGTTTTAAGGCAGAATTAGAAGCTGGTATCTGTCTTTTGTATGTGTTTACTCACAATGTGAAAGAGACCATGAGATCTGGAGCTGGCAAAATTTGATTAAGATCTCCCTCTTTGAATTTTTTTTTAATGAATAGACTACCACAGGCGAACATTTGTCCAACGTCACCACGATCATGATATATGAGAGATAGGTTCTATGCCCTTGAGTTAGCAGCAAATGTAAAACAGAATGTATCCTTGCTTTTTGTCTTTTCTGTAGTTTTGGATGGTACTCATTATGTGCATAACTAACACTGTTTACTGTATGCTTCTGTCTGATCAAGTGCATGTTTAAAAGAAAGTTACTGTTTGCCCGCTTAAAGTTAAATGTTATAAATTTAAACATGTTCATGTAATAATCAGTTTGTTGAGCATGTGTTCACACCCTGTCACATGATTATTTCCTCTACTCAGAATGCTGCTTACAAACACAACACAGTTAACCTTGGCATGCTGCCCTATGGAGGTATTTCAGCAATGCATGCAGGCAGAAGCATGACTTTAAACTTGCAGACTAAGTCTAAATTTGATCTACAAGAACTACCTCTTCAGAAAGTAAGTATGGACTGCCTTACATGTGTCAGCATACCAAAGCCAATTAATGTTGTTTGTTCACTTAATGTGTTTAGGCTGTACATACAACCCTGCTTATAGACTCTCCCGAGTCCAAAAAGCACAAGGGCAAATAATGTAGAGCCCAAACTCTTAGCTGCTAAACGAATATTGAGAGCTAGAATGATTCTCAAGTTCCTGCTTAACAGCTTGCTTTTTGGATTGAGCAGGTACATGGCTTTTGAGTTGCTTTAAGGCTCATTTTCTTATTACTCATTTCTTTTTCTTTTATTCTTTGTTTTCCTTTCTTTTGTGTGTGTATAGATTTATAAACGTATATTTTTTACAATGTTTTTGGAGATAGCCCTCTCTTCCTTTGCTGATGCATTCTGAGAACAGAGCTAGAAATTATTGTTGGATTTCAGCTGATCCCTTTGGAAAAGACATAGAGACCTAAATTACAATGGAAATGAAGTGGTTGGCACTCCTAAATGCTTCTTCAGCCCATTGTCTTTGTGGAAAATATCACACGGAAATAAAACATGAGAAACAACCTCATGGCTTAGCTAGCAAATTGTTACTCATCCTAGACTAATGGAAAAGGAACACGTTAACAGGGGCTTTCAATGTAATTGTAGGCTCATTTGAAATGAAATATAGTGAAAGACAAAACATTTCCATTGTCAAAGGAATATTTCTGCTGTTTAATTCAGGCAAAAGTGAGAATGCACATTTTACCTGTTTAAATTGACTAACGCCTCTGTCTTAGTTATACCTTGTTAGAGGCTAATGAGTCATTTTCATGCAATATGTCATTATGACTATATTATTAATATAGTCATTAGCCTAGTAAGTTTTATGAAGAAAAACAATGCAAAGTAGGGATAACAGAGTGACAGTAGCCTCCAAATACTTCTCTCATAATAAAATTAATGAACATAAGGAACGAATTCCCATCCCAGCAAAATGAAGGCCAAAGACCTCAAATCCATGTTTTATTGTTAAATTAGTCTTAATAACAATCCCTAACTCTGTATAGTTTTCTTCATAGTGTCAACAGAGGAATAAAACCAAAGAGACATCTATATTCACAGCTTTTTCATCACCCACAGTTTTTTTTTGGGGGGGGACTAACTAAGTTAAGAACTTTTGAACGTTGGATTTGCACGGAGAAATAGATAAGACACCCACCATTTAACTAGGCCCCTCTCCTGATGGGCTTGCAATTGATAGGAACCAAGCCCTTAAACTAATAGGATGGAATTTCAAAATTTAGTGAGCAGATCAGCAAGATCTTGATAGGAAGGAGTTGTTGTTTGCACCCCTTGAAATTGTATGGAAAGCCCCTTATTTTGCTAATGTTTATCCCTATTAAACGCAGCCATCTGTAGAACAATATGGATATATTCCGTGCCTGAAAAATGGTGATATACTTGAAACTGTTTCTCAATGTTTAAATTGTTCCCCAAGTATCAATTTGGTGCCTCTATGTTGCTATATTAACTTTCCGATCTTGTTTGGGGTACCCAAGGGAACAGATTCATTAACTGTTACTATAGCTCTAAGAGAATCTATATCAGAAATATTACAGAGTTCTAATATTTAGAGACTTTTCAACCTTCCTCAGTTAGATGACCTAAAGGAATTCTCTTTGGAAGGTACATTAAATTGCAAGCCAAAAATAATTTGAGTATTGAAAGACTCCATCTTAAAATGAATTATCATCAATATATTATCCACACGAGGCAGGGAGTGTGGAGAGAGAGAAGAGAAAGCAAGGGAGGGAAAAGGAATATAGACAGGACAGTTGGCTCCATTACTCCTAAAAGATTACATGACCCTAAATTACCAGTTTAAAGCATATAAACTTTCAGCTTTAGGCATCTGGGGCGACTTTCCTATTCTGCTGCCAGTGTAAGAGCCTTGTCAGGTATGGGCACTGGGTACTTGATGTTTCAGGAATACTCCAGACTCTACTTATTCCCATGGATTCCACTCTAATTCTCTGCCCCCTTGTCCTTGTGCTCAGGCACAGCTCTTCTGCAGAGCTGCTTTAATTTGAAAATGTCTTTGTTTTTTCTGCCAAGCTTTAGAGTCACCCTCTCTTAAAATTTCCCTTTCTTGGCTCCACTGACCATCGCTAACAGGTCTTATGGTCGAGGTTCAATTTCCCCGAGTCCTCACTGGGAGAGGACAGAGACAAAAATTATTTTCCTTTGACTTACAAATGCATAAAAACCTATTACAACATTTTTGTCTTGCTACTTAAGATAATAAAAATTTGTACCATCAATTTAAGATTTCTTTGCGGTCTCTAAATGCTTGTTAGCCATGAGAATTGCACTGAAAATATAAAGTAAGATCAATTTATAAAGAAGTATTTTCTGTATATAAAACTGATAAAACTGTTCATTCTTCCATGGAAATATGGGAGCTCTTTTTATTTATAAAATTTCTGAATGACAATACTAGCCATCTCTAGGTAGGTGCTGTGGCAAATACCTCTGGGTGTCCTGAGGAACCTAAATTAACATTTTCACATATTACCAGTTAAGTGCTGGAAACGGAGTTACAGAGATTCCTCAGGGAATGTTCAGGGGCTGAAGTCCACATCCTTTCCCATACTCTGCTTGGCAAATCGTACCTCTTGCAATTAAGAGAGGCAGTTTTTCGTATTTTCTCTGTCACACGGAGATGCTATTTTTGCAGCTTGTGTACCCAGAAAGGGCACCTTTCTGTGATTCTAACCTTTCCCATCCTCCATATTGGTAACTGACGGAAAGGCACTATTTGTACTAACTGCGGTCCTAACTGAGGGTGTTACTCATTTTCTGTTTTGAGTTTCTGTTTGGTTACCAAACATATCTAGTTTTTTTTTTTTTTTCAAATGTTTTAAACAAATTTATAATAAACTAATTTAAAAAGATAGTTGTTTGTAAATGAAGACTGAAGAATCTGTTCTTCTATTTACAAAGTGAATATTGATGTAAATGAAGAGAGAGGACTCCCAAATTTTTCTGTGTTTTTGAATATTTCTAATTTGTTCATATTTATTACATGCCAGGTCAAGTTTTGTACATTTTTAATGAATTACAAGCTCCATGTAGACTTCCTATACTATAAACAGTAAATTACATGTTCTATGGTAATTTTAGGCAATATATTAACAAAATGTCAAGATATACAACACAGTTATTTTAATATTTAATTTCCTTTAATTTTTTATTTACTGATGTTTATTCTAATTTCCTAAAAAAATTAGTAGTACTTATAACCAAGCACTTAACATGTATAAATCATTATTAAATTATAAAATTATTACTATTTTCTATCTATCCATTTATTTATTCATTCACTCATTCATTTATCATTTATTTCCTGCCTCTCCAAAAAGCATTTAAGGCAACTTTCTATGACATTATTGATGGTTCCATGTGCTTCTTCGGATGTGTTCTGTTGTAATTGAGCTTAGTTATTGCCTTGAAATTTTATGTTATTAGAGAGAAATATAATATTGTAAAATGTCAATTCAAATTGCCATTTTTATAACTCATATTAACGGTAGAATAAATATATCACCAGGAGAATTAAGACAAGGATTTATTAAGAATCTACACTGTCCCTGGTACCATTAGGTACCTTAAATATGTTTTTTCACACAAGCCTCACAGACCCTCAACGGAAGTATTTATCTCCATTGTACAGATCAGGAAACTGAGGCTCATGTGTCACACAAAGGAATTTACCTACATTCTACCAACTTCCTATTGTTACCCTTGCACCTAAAAGTAGTAGCAGGTAGAATCTGAATCGGACTCTGCTTGGCACCAGGTTTCCTGCTGTTTTTACCATACAATGAAGCCTTCTCAACTATTTATAAAACCTGACATTTTCAGAGAACATAACTCATCATTTTTGATAGAACTCTTTCATGTACATTATTATCTTACATCATCTTCATAATAATCCAGAAAAACAGATCTTATGGGATGGAGAAAACACTACACAGTAGAGTATATTAACTGATCTAAAACCTATCATGACCCAAATCATTCCCCATGTGCTACAGATACAGGGCTTTCTCATTTAACAGAACCTAATAAATGCTCACAGTTACCTCACGCTTTTTAAGATTCATTTGCATTTCCTGGGCACTCGGTATTATCAAAAATACGCTTGAAGGCAGTGAAAGGTCAAAGATTGTGAACCCAAGTTAATCACTCCTGCTATTGCAGCCCCAGAGACAAGTGGGACTGGGGAAGAAATCACTGGCCTCTGCTAGATCACCTCTGCAGGTGTGTGGCTGACAGTATAGTGTGATCTCTTACACGCTGGAGAAAGTGACACTTTTTTTCTTGTTCCTTTCTTTTTAACTTCTACCACCATAATATTATACCATAGCACTTACTGCTTACTGGCTTATTGAAATAGACACTAATGTAAATTACAACTTCAGGAAATTATGGAAATGTATGTATTAAATAATCTTTTCATAGAATTTTGCCTGGAAGAAGATGGCCTTGCTATCTGTTTTATTAGTTGATACTCATCCCACTATCTTTTGGATTAGAAAAATTTGGACAGAAATGTGTGCACCTAAATTATTTTTAAATTTCTAATGTCCTATCTTGCCACATCTATGTAGATGACTCAGGATCAAATAGTAACAATATTTAATATGCATTTATTCACCCTAATCTCAAGGGTGGGCACCTTGGGGCAACTTAGGCCTATAGCTTCTATTGATTCTGCTGCATTTATTACTGGCTACCTATCACTCAAGAAAGATTCACTTATCTTTCTAATTATGAAAAAAAAAAAAAAAAAAACCACCTCCGGCCTGTAAATTCACATAAATCCTTATGGACAATGGCTAAAATTACCAAAATAATAATGTTAGTATTCATTCAGATGCTTTTTCAAGATGACAATGAAATGCTGGTTTAAAAACTCATCTGAACATTATATTGAGACCTTCAGAATAAACCCCTCAACATCATAATCATTTATATTGAAACTTGGTGTATATTTTTACTACCTATTTTTTTTAAATATGTGCAGAAAATGAATAATCTAACAATAATTTTCATGAGAAATACTTTTAGGAAGATTATTTTTAAAACATTTTTAAATCTATGGTAATGCTTTTTGTGAACTATATGCCAATTACTAAGCAAAACAGATCTTTGAGTTCTTAAGGCATATATCCCAAGAGCTTTGCGAAGTGCCAAATGTTAATACCACCCTCATAAAATTTTTCCAGCTAAATGCAGTAAGTATAATTTTTCAAGCATTCAGTGCACCCATTAATTAGCTAACCAAAGCAAAACTACTAGATCTGCTAAGCTCATTTATTCATATTTGTGAATCCTGTACATACACACATACTCACACCATAAGCACACACTCACACACATGCACATATATATCACAGATTTTCATTCACATTTATGCCTCAGCAAAATTAGAAATTACTTCTTCCAGTAGACACTTGTGATCCTTTATGGTAGTCAAAAACATAAATGTTAAATCTATAAAGTCCACAGTCATTTCTGGGGCTGTATCCCTTCAGCAAAACTTCTCCTTAGCATTAGTGTATTTCTTAACAAACATAATCTGTGGGTGTTCATTAAATTATAATGACCATTTTCTCTATTCTCTTAAAAAAAAATATCTGAAGACCTACAGAATTTAGAAGCTGAGAAAATGGTGCATTATGGTGATTTTCCATGTCTTTTATATTTAATTAGTTATATATGCCAAAGAAAAGAAGACATTCTTACTATTTTAAAGTATCTAAAGAAA
Source organism: Mustela lutreola (assembly GCF_030435805.1). Taxonomy (NCBI): domain Eukaryota; kingdom Metazoa; phylum Chordata; class Mammalia; order Carnivora; family Mustelidae; genus Mustela; species Mustela lutreola. The sequence goes on from NC_081299.1 coordinate 57,706,623, forward strand.
ATATCTAGAATGTGGTACCAGAAATATTTGAGTAAATAACTGAACCTCAATTTTATTATCTCTGCAATAACAAATTTCAACAGTGATAGCTTCATTACTTTTTTCTATATTTTTCAGTTGTTCCTTTTAATCCTTTATATAATTTTAACAACAAAGCATCTGCATTTATATACAAGTCAGTAGCACTTTATCAAAAGTATAATTTTTTTGTAAATAGCTGTACATCTTTCGAGACAGAATGTGAACCCACTATATAGGGTTTTTTTGGACCACCTCCCCACCCTATGTTAATAAATGGTTTTCATGGTTTTTTTATTTCTCCAAACTTAAGCCCCAGGGAGTCTCACTAATGAAAAACAAAAAGGCCAGAGCATTCTTGAAATGAAGAAAGGAAATTGCGTTCAGGAAATTCTTTTAATTTTGTTGTCTAGTGAAAGTATTTTTTTCATGTGTCTGCATGTTTATGTTTCCTCTGACCCCTGTACTGTAGAAGCGGTGTGGTTGTTAGTTCTAATTTTAAGAAGAGAAAGATTGATTCTTAAACTAAGGAAGAGCCTACACCATAATGATATTAGGATTTTGACTAAAGGATTTTTTTTTTTTTTTTTTAACACCAGAAAGAGTTCTGCAATTCTTAGTTGCTCTCTGTGACTAGGAGTCCTGTCTAGGCAAGTGAAGCAAGGCTAGTGGAGGAAATAGGAAGGAGATGAGGATGATATGGAGGGAAAAAAAATACTTGTGTTACATTCTGTCCTCTTCTCAAAAATAGATTTTGCACACACACCTCACCAGATGAATACATTCATTATCCTACTTCCCTGGCAAAGAAATCAAGCCAGAAAGACATGGATATTAGTTTAAATCATTAATTTAAACCAAACCAAACAAACAAAAAACACCGGTGAGTAGTGCTTACGCTGAAAATTTATATTTTAAGTGCTTAATTTTAATAATTTGACTTGTCTTATTTTAATATGTAGAAAAATTGTATGTGGGCATATGCAAATGTTTTAATCTGAAAAATGAAAAGACTAGAAAATTAATGCTTAACAACAGACAGACATTAAATAGTTATCTGGTTTTATTTCAAGTAGTATGTAGTTTTAACGTGTTACCTACATGTAATTTCTTAAACAAACGCAAGTGAATTCATTCCTCTAACCCAGATGCTTCAATTCAGTACCTGTTTTCTCTTTTTTCATACTTTCTGATAGACTCATGAAAAAGGAATTCTTATGGCCAAACCACAAGAAGAAAATTGAGTTATCTCCTTACTTTTCATGATATCCATTAGACCTTAGGAAAAATTCATCTAGTGTCATAATCTTATTTTAAAACAGTTCTAAGAAATCTCTTTTAAAAAAATGCATGCAGTCAGAACGCAGATTGCATGGTTATATAATTGTTTTTTAAAAAAACAACTAGGACCACTCTGTGTAACAGATGAGGGCTGCCAAGCAGCCCATCTGTGCCATGTTGTGAAGAGAATGGCCCAGTTCTCCCATCTTGGGGTTGGACAATTCCTCACACAGAGTAGAGCTGTACATTCAGCCTCTAACTAGGCTTTATTTGTCTATAGGGATACTTCAAAACATGGGCAGAAAATGGCATAGGAAACACTGGGCAGAATTTCCCACCTATATAAAATTTCCCAGGAAATCAAGGAGTACCTGGATATCCTGTAGGTTAGGGGAGGAGAAAGTCTTTCAGGAAAGTTGATCTGTTTCCACAGGAAAAATATACCAGTACTATATCCTCCACTGGAGGCTGTCTTTCTGATGGTATATAATTACTTGCTATTACTCAGATCAGACTATGGAGCCCTCCCTGGTATTTAATATTAATAATAATAATGACAGGTATTATTATTTGTTAAAAATAATAAGCAATAAATCAGCTAGAACTATATGAAAAGTTTAAACTTTAAATCGTAAATGATCTATATAAATAAATTTAAAATCAAAAGTCATTTATTTATACTGTGATTCTAATAGCACAATATTTTTTATGTTCCTTTCATATTTCCCTAAAAGCAATCTGTAGATAATGTCATAGTACCATAAGTCTTACACTATGTTAGTATTAACACTATGTTGGATTAGTTCAAGGCATGTTCTACCAAAATGAGTACAGCCTTATAAAATCTGTTTTAGGTTATGGTTTGAAATATTGAAAGCTACATACTATGTATTATATTGTTTCCGTTTATATTCTAAATGGTAAGATCATACTAAAGAATTGAATTAAGCAAGTTTTATATGTTGTGTTTTTTTAACAATTGGTTAATTTTATTCTGATTATTTTTTATTCAGGTACTGTAAATAACCTAAACTTTTCTTTAAAATTCAATAAATAACTCTAAGGTGGTTATTTTAATTGAATTTCTCACTGCTTCCAAAAAGCTGTCAATTTAGAATTCTTACTGAGTAATTAGTGTATAACAATTCTTCCAGTTCAGGATATATTGTGTTTCTGCAATTAAACAAAATTAATTTTATCATAGTCACTAGGGACTCTTTTCAGAAAACTATGATAAACGTCTATTTCATCACTAAAGAAATGCCATACCATTTTCGCAATAGACCCCGTCCCAGCAAAGCAACATTTTAGACAATGGACAAGAAGATGTATCTCCTAGTGGCCAATGGAATCCTTATCCTCTTGGGAGGCGGGATGTACCTCCGGACACCATTACTAAAAAGGTAACCAATTTCAAATTAATGATACAAACCATGAACCTTGCGAATCCATTGTAATATGTAATCCCTATCTTGTGTCTTAACATCATTTCTAATTTTATAATAAATTTAGGCTAAATATTACCCCACTATAGGGAGTTCAGTTAACTGTAAGTGCATTGAAAAGGATGAGAAATGAACACTACCAAATGTTAAGAATTGGTAACAAATTTTTGTAAGCAACATCCTGCCACCTCTCTGCAGATACTGTCACCTCTTCCTGGTGCTCCACCTTTGAAGTGCAAGCACAGGACTGTGGGTAATGCATACTTCTGATCCTCTTTAGTGTAGCAGTCTGGTGCAGTCAACTTGTGTAAAATGCAATTTGACTAAAAAAAGTTCGATTTACCATTTTTAAAGTCATAGCAGTTGATTCATCCAATCATTCATTCAATAAATACTTACTGAGCAACAGTATGTGTTTAGCTATGTGTTGAGCACTTGCTAGATACTGGGAAACAAAAATGAGTAAGATGGTGTCTTACCTTGAAGACCTTTTAGTCTAGTGAGGTAGGCTAAGTGATAGGTAGGTAATTATAATATCATGTATTAAATCACCATGAAGGGATGAAAAGAAGCCACAACCTTGGGAAGATAATTGTAGCATATATGAGGACAAGGGATTGGTATCCCAGAATATATTTTTGGAAACTCATATAGTCAACAACAAAAGACATACAACACTAAAAAGAATGGTAAAATACAAGGGGAACTAGGAGAGTAAATAAACACTTTTTTAATATAATTTTTTATTTTTTATAAACATATATTTTTATCCCCAGGGGTACAGGTCTGTGAATCACCAGGTTTACACACTTCACAGCACTCACCAAAACACATACCCTCCCCAATGTCCATAATACCACCCCCTTCTCCCAAACCCCCTCCCCCCAACAACCCTCAGCTTGTTTTGTGAGATTAAGAGTCACTTATGGTTTGTCTCCCTCCCAATCCCATCTTCTTTCATTTATTCTTCTCATACCCACTTAAGCCCCCATGTTGCATCACCACTTCCTCATATCAGGGAGATTATATGATAGTTGTCTTTCTCCGCTTGACTTATTTTTAAAAACGAAATACTTTTGTCAATCAGAAATACAAAAAAAAGATGCTATTTTATAGCTACTAGTCACAAAAATTAAGAAGTCTGAAAAATGTAGGTTGTTTGCAACTATAAGAGCAATGGAAACCTTTTTATAGTTCTCACAGGAATAAAAAGCACAATCAGTTTGGTATCAAATTATCTTATAAAACTGAACATGAACATACCCTACTATGCAAAAATTGCCCTCCTGAGATACTATTCAAGACACTTGTAATATTTATAATAGTAGAAAACTGGAAAAACCCAAATGCCTACCACCAGGAAAGTTTGTAAAAAAAACTCTGCTATTCATGCAGAAAAGTATTTTAAAGCAATGAAAATCAGTTAATCATAATTATGATAATGTGTATAAACTTTCAAAACATAATTTGAGCAAAAAACAAGTTTCAGAAGATGGAACACATCAAAACTATCATATTTATAAATCTCAAAAACAAGCAAAACTAAAAATATATTGTTTAGGCATAAGTACATGAGTCAGAAAACTATTTTTATAAGGGAATGGTTAACAAAATTTATCATTATGGTTATCTCTGAAGGGGAGGCTGGAGGTAGGATTAGGGAAGAAATTTGTATTATTCTTGCTGCTGTTTTATTTCTTAAATTGAATGGTGGCTCTTACATTTAGTTCTTAAGTACATGAGTGTTTATTTTATAATTATGTTTCATAACTTGCATATATAATCACATACTTTCTTTGTAACCTAGGTGATGATTTTCCTCTTGATGACTCCTTCAATGTTTTTTAAAATATACATATATATTACCTATCACATTATTTTACCTAAAATGTTTGTTAATGACCTGATTTGCATGTATTACACATTATTAATCTGCCTATTGGGCAATATTAAGCATAGAAGATAAACATAATGTAGTGTGATTAGTGCTATGAAGTTGGGATCTAGCGCTATGAAAGAATCTGGAAAGGGCACCTGTTCCGTAAAGAAACTGAAGGAAGTTGAGAAGAGTGATGTGAAATAAGGCTGGAGGATAAATAGAAGTTTGATCATGCTGCATTTTATTCTGAAGGAAATAAGAAGAAGAACAGTGAAGTGTTTTAAACAGGGGAAAGCCAAGATTAAATTTTCATTTAAATAACACTTTGATAGCTTTACAGAGAATGAATTGTAGAGGAGAAAGACTGAAGGTGATGGAACCAGTTAGGAAAGTTCTTTTGTAATACAGGGGAGAGTAAATGGAAGCAATGGGTGGTGACAAGAAATGCATAGATTCAATATCTTCTTCAAAGGTGAGCCAACATGATGTTGTGATTGGCTGGACATAGGATATAGGAGATAGATATAAGTCCCATGATTGATACACAGGTTTCTAATTTGGACAAGGGATTGATATTGTGCCATGCACTGAGATTGGAAGTACAAAAGGAGTGATAGGTAGAAGTGGAGGAGGGGAGGTTAACTTAAGTTTTAATGTGTTGATTTGAGGTCTATGTAGAGTATCTGAGATAATGTTTACTGCTTATTTGGATATATTTATCTGAAGTTCAGAAGAGAAATCTTAGCTGAAGATACAAACCTAGTAATTATCAGATACATGTCATAATTAGCTGTGAGTGAGACAGATAGGTGACACAGAACTCCATGGAACACCAACATTTAAAGGATGTTCTTAGGAGGAACAGGAAAGGAATAACTAAAGATTTTACCAGTAGGGTTCTTTCTGACATGAGTTATAGGAAATTCAAGGGAAATAGCCTTGAATGTTAAATACTTAGCTGATTATCAATATCTAGAGTAAGCCTCAGATCTAGTCTTCAGTTTTATAATCTAAATACTTAGGGCTTTTTTCCCTCTCCACTCATAATCATACTGTTGGTTTTATCCTAAAATTGGTTTCTCTCATTATTTTATGTTGGCTGCCAATGACAATTGGAGATACAAGCTTCTGTTTTCAAATCCATCAAGGGAGAGAACCAAATTCCCAATAGCTGTCTGTTACAAGAGGAACATTTCAACCCTAAATCTCTCAACAAACCTCTTCTTATATCTCACTGATCCAAAACAACTAAGGACTTCCTATCCCTAGCAAGTCTATGGAATTATATTATTGGCTTTGACTAATCAGTTGGAGTAGAATATATAGGGCCCTCAACTCCAATGACCACTAAAAAACTAGAAGGAAATGTTTTAAGGAAGGAGTGGTCAGCAGTTCACATGATGTGAAAAAATCAAGCAAGGTAAGTATGACTAAAGGCTCTTTGGATTTAGAAACATAGAGGTCATAGGTGGCCTTGGCAAAAGCAGTTTACTTAACTGATGGAGTGGAATCCATTGGAACTTACATTAAGGAGCAGATAAACATAGAAACCTAAAAAACTCAAGAAAGGAGCTTCCACTTGGAAGGAATGAGACAATTATAGTAGATCTAAAAAAGGATGTAAGGAAGCCAGAAAGAATATTTAAGATGACAGACTCCTGATCATATTTGAAGACTGATGAGAAGCTATTGATGAAGAGAAAATTGAAAATCTCAGAGAAGAAAGGAGGGGAATCTACTTATTAATGAGGAAAGATAAGAGGATGAATGTGATGGCAGACAGTTGAAGGAATACCTATCAGAGTCGAGGGGAGGTTGCCTGACCAAAGGCAGGAACTATATCCACTTGCATAGTTGCAAAGTTCTACTATAATATTCCCATAAAAGAAGATTCATTCACTTATTACTCTAAGTGGAATTAACAGGTGTTTACATTATCCTCCATATATCCATTTTATCTGAAATCTATCTTCAAACTCCCTAATATTATGTTTAATCATATCATTAATACAAATCATAATGATCATTTGTTTGCTTCTCTATTTACTTTAAGAACCCCATGCAATCCTGTATTGATTAAACACTTGTGAGGTTGTTGATCTTATTGAAGACTAAATAATTGCTTAATCTATCTGAGAACTTCATAATTTTTTATATGTCTTGTCAAATGTGAAATACATAGCATGTCTTTCATATATAAGCTCATTTGTATCTTCTTCTTACTATCATGATGTGCATTTTCAGACTACCCCCACGTTATGGCTCTTTGGTCTAAAATATGAGACTGTAGAACATACAGATGTTCACCTATTATCATACAGAGTAGAAAATATAAAGAATGCTCTAAATTTTCAAATATAGTTTTTTATTATATAATAATTGAATATAGTAAGTTAATATTCAGTGAAAAGCAACCTTAAAAAATGAAAATGATAATGGAATTATTAGTCTGTGCTGCAGAATTTACTGAGATAGCTATGAAAATTATACTCTTATTTATTGGTTTTATATTTCATTATACAATGAATGTTTTTAAAAATCAATATTACTTTTGCAGTTGAAGTGAGTAGTCATTAAGCTAGACAGACTGAGAATGGAAAATTAAAAATTGAACTACAAATAGAATAGGAAATCAAAAGAGAATAAGTAGTGAAGAAGTCTTAGCCAGTTCCATTTGCATGTATTTCTTAAAGTCTCTGTATTAAACTTTTTTTCATGTTATTGCTATGCCTAGAGATACACCTCTGTTACTACTGTGATACTCCAACTGTGCGACATTAGTGCTGTGATACTGCTGTGCTCAGAAACCACTGTGATGCTTCAGAGATTTGGTGGGAAACACAGTTTTAGAAAGATTTTGATTGAACTGTGGCTCTCTGTTCTGGTTATCATAGCTCTTTTGTTGATCCAATATTGGTAGTACTCATGGGTATGCCTATAAGTACTCCAGGCACTAAAGGAGCACAGATTTGGGTACTCTCCAACACATAAAATTTTTTAGACACACAAAATAATTAGACAAAGATCATCAACCAGAAAAATTTTGTTCTTTATTGCCTGTTTTTGTCCTTAGTACCTGAGCGTGGCTAATGTTGAGTGTGTTAAATCCTGAGTCGGCTTTTTGGTTTGTTCATTTTCTTTTTTTCTGAGTGGCAAGAGGTGGAATTTAAGTGACTTATTTTTTTGATGATGTAATAGTAGGTGGTAGTTTTCAATTCTCTCTTGCTCTGTCAGTGTCCAAAATCTCAAATTCTAAATGTCCATTAATTCAAAAAGTCTGGGAGTCATTACTAGAAGAACATGTCACAGCTATGTAAATCTCCCTCTGAATTCCAAGTCGTACTACTCAAGCACTTTAAGAGTTGTTATTAAAAACTCTTCAGTGGCTGAAAACAACAGTGGTTTCAGGAGCATTTGTATGTTAGACTCCCACCACATCTCTGCATTAACTGCTGTAGTCTCTGGGATTATGCTGCAGTCACCCTACATAAGAACTGCATAAATCATCCTTCATAAGAACTATTATGTACCATATATTAAATATTACTCTGTGTCAGGCATAGATGTTTTCATGTATTTCTTCATCTAATTCCTATGACAACCATATCCTATAAGTACTATTATTTTCATCCATTGTATGAAGAAACAATTTCTCAGAGACATGGAGTTTAGGTTAGATTACTTGCCAAGATTTCACAGGTGACTAAATATTTTAGATTACTCTCCTACACATAAGAAAAAATAGTAGGAAGGTCATAGTATAAAACATAAGTGAAAAAATTTTCATTTTAAAGTCAGACATTAGGGGTACCTGGGAGGCTCAGTCGGTTAAGCTCCTGCCTTCCATTCAGGCCATGATCTCAAGGTCCTGGGATCGAGCCCCCACCTCCGGCTCAGGCAGGAGTCTGTTTCTCCCTCTCCCTCTGCTCCTCCCCCTGCTCTTACTCTGTTTCTCTCTCTCTCTCTCTTTCTTTGTATCTCAAATAAATAAATAAAATCTTCAAAGAAAAATAAAAAATAATAAAAAATAAATTCAGACATTATACCCTGATTTGGCAGAATCCTTCCACAGGAATGACAAGGTTGTTTTTCTTAGTTCTGAAATGACAAACTCTTTTGAGAATATTGAGAGTCTTAAAAAAATGTGGAGAGTCTTAAGGTTGAATATCCCTGAGAGATATAAAACTGAAGGATAAAACAATGCTGGAGCAGAAAAGCATTGCAGCAAAAAGGCTAAAGCAGCGTATTAAAACAAATGAAACTTAAAACATTTCCTCCTGAAAAGGATAACCAAGAAAATTTAAAATCCTACTGATATTAAATCTGAAAATTTGTTTTATATGTAAAGACTAGACATTCAAAAGTCTCTTTTAATATTAGTGACTCTTCGCTCCCCATGTGTCTGTTTTCCTAGGTTAAATAGATAATGACTTGGCAGCTAGGATAATAAAGATCGGTATCAAGGGTCAACATCAGAATGGACACAGATGAAAAGAAAATGATAAAAATGCAGCTAATTTAGTCTTGGCTCACAAACTTTACCCTCATGCTGAATCTGCCCGTGATTTTCTCCCCTCTACAATGCCAGCCCAGCCATTAAGGGCTTCATGATTGCCAGCTGCTTGTCATCTCTGAGGCATGCCCAGGAACTCATTAGGAGAAACTTAAATAAATCTAAGAGAAATTATATGGGTTTTTTGATCATTTTCATGTCCTTTTTATCCTTTCTTTCCCAGGCTCCCAAACTGAAATTTTTGCTTTTCAGATCATATGAATTATTAAAAAGTTATTTAATTAAGTTTCTGGGAAGGAATACTCATTCCTTATTTTAATTTTGGCATTTCTCCTATATCTTAGTATATTTTACCATTTCTTTCTATACATATTTAGAAAGAAAAGATTCAAAATACCTTCTGAAAATCTCATGTTGTGTTGCTGTTGACCATATGGTCAAGACATAATTTTTGTTTTAAAACAACTAAATTAGGAGCACCTGGGTGGCTCATTTGGTTAAGCATCCAACTCAATTTTGGCTCAGGTCATGATCTCAGGGCCTGCTTCAGATTCTCTCTCTCGGGGCACCTGGATGGCTCAGTGGGTTAAAGCCTCTGCCTTTGGCTTGGGTCATCATCCCAGGGTCCTGGGACTGAGCCCCGTGTCGGGCTCTCTGCTTGGCAGGGGGGCCTGCTTCCCTTCCTCTCTCTCTGCCTGCCTCTCTGCCTGTCAAATAAATAAATAAAATAAAATCTTTAAAAAAAAAAAAAAGATTCTCTCTCCCTCTCCTACTGCCCCTCCTCTGCCCCCACCAAAGAACAACGACAACAAAAAAACTGAATCAAATTTCTATTAGAACTGGTTTTTCATTTGGTAACAAAAGTCAAACTATTCAAAAAGAAGTTTTCAAAAAAGTGAGAATAAATTGATCATTTTTAAATAAGAAGTAGACATTTTAAAATGTGACATATGAAAATTAACCTATTATATTTAGTAATTTAAATAAAAGCATCCTAGTGTTATGCCACAAATATCTTATTTAAATCATATAACCATTAAGTTGTAGTCATTAACAAGTAACTTGCTCCAGACCTTTTCTATTAAAAGCAAATATTGCTACCCACACTCTCTCTCTATATATGGAACAAAAATAAAAATAACAACAATTCTTGGCTTTTGTAATTTTGCTGAGACACATAGTGCTGTTGGAATCCCCTATATCAAATGCAAGGGAGAGAATGGATATAGCTTGCTTACATGGAAAGAGTGGAAAGTCTAGAATAGATAAGAAAGTTGAATATTTAAATACTGGAAAAAGTAGGGATGGCAGAAAGTAGAGTAAGATCTACACTGTAAAAGAGCGAGTCAACGTATGCTTGGGTGGTACAGTTAGCTAAGCATCTGACTTTTGGTTTTGGCTCAGGTCAAGATCTCAGGGTCCTGGGATGAAGCCTCACAGGCTCTGTGCTCAGCATGGAGCCTACTTGAGATTCTCTCTCCCTCTCCTTCTACATTCCCACTTGTGCAATCTCCCTTTCTCTCTCTCCCAAATAAATAAATCTTTAAAGAGAGAGAGAGAGAGAGAGCCAGTCAAGATGTGGAAGAAACAGGAAGATCAACCCAGTAAACCTTGCATATAAGGGATAATAAGATACAGAGAAATAGAAATGTTTCTCATTTCCATCAACTATGTCAGAGTCAGAAATATCTGTTCTAGTCTAAAATAAAACTGAAATGAAAAAAAAAAAAATTCTGAAACCTTAGTAATTGTCAATTCTTTAGCTAAACTCTCCTTTTATACAGAAAGAAATATATCAGGTAGAGTAGGTTTTGCCTGAGACTTTGTATTTTTTCCCTCCCAAAGCAATGTATATTATTGACAGTGAAGAACCTCCAGGAGCAATGCCTTGACTTCATCAGTCCATAAGCAAATGAGAACAACTTTCCCAATCACTGTGAGTAATGCCAAGCACAATCCTGGCTCCCACTTTTTTGCTTCTCTTTCCCAGTCCTCATTTTTTCTCCTCTGCTAGAAGCAAATTTTGTACTGGTCAGAGCAAATTTTTCTTCAATTTTTTTGGTAGACTGGGCCATCACTGAAACTCAAGAACAGATTGGACTCCTTTATATAGACATTTTGAACTCCAAACATTTTTCTGAACATTAGGAAAAGGTCTCTCTGAGTCACCTGGTAGGTTGAGACTCTCCTCGCTTCCCTCGTCCTCTTCCTGTCTCCTTCACTGGCAGTGGCGTCACTTAGGGCTCTGTATTGAGCAATGTGAAGACTGCAGTGATATCCACGGTGATGGCAGTCTTCCACAAGGGCTGCTGAGCTTCAGGAAGAAGTAGCAGCCAAACCCATCTACTGTCAGTGAGCTCTGCCCAAACAAGAATTGAGTCATTGAAAGGGCAAATTGATGAAGTCATACAATTACAGATTTTTAAATTATAAAAAGGAGAGGGGAACAGTGGGAAGATACCAAATATATGAACCTTTATCCCTAGCAGGACCCTGAAAATGACTGTCAGATCTACAGTAATGCAACCCTGCTTTTCTTAGAGTTTTGGTGTCCAGAAATAATTTGAAACTTATTATTTGCATAAACAGTAAGTAGCCACTCATTAATTTTACCCTTTGATTGTAAAACAAGTTTTAAGCAACATACCAGTTGCCTAGGAGGCACACATTGCCACCCTCACATAAATATCCTTCCAGGTTAAAAGGGGTGAGGAGTAGAAGTAGGTAGGTAAATTATCTCTTCTATGGCTTTTGTGGCTAGGTAGCAATTTGTGATAATATTGTTAGGCATCCACCAATTACTCCCTGGAGGCTTTTTGAAATTTCTGATGCTTATATTTAGTGACTGTATTGAGAACATTCACTATCTTCCCCTGCTTAAAACATATATTCTTCTTTCTCTACTAGAATAGTCTCAACATGGTCTTAATGGCATAACTATTAGTTATTTTTCCAGAACAAGATAAAAATGAACTACTAGAGGTTAAGTTAAAATACGTACGCCAATCCAAAGAGCAATACTAGGAGTTGTAAGCTAAGGGCTCAAATCTAGCCTTGAGAATTTCACATTGCACTCCTTTTATGTCACCAGAATCAGAACTGTTATTCAGATGGACTCTTTTAAAACCCAGCTTATTGATTGACTAACATGTTACCTTTTCCAGTAAATCAATGTGGCCATGTCTTTCCCTAAATTAGAGAAATAAGAATGAATATATCCTATGAGATCCAATGCCCCCATAATTGTGAATTATTCATATAAGAGAAAGAAGCCGAAATAAATATAAAGATTTGCTTGTTAAACAATAACTAATTGTCAAAGCAAGAGTATGTGGCCTGTAGGAAATCAAAAATTTCATGAAAAGGGCATGCACCAGATGCAGTACCATGTCCTTGGTAACATCTGAATCAGGAAGGATTTGAAGAAATCAATGACATAATTTTCTCTATTTAATGACCCATTTCAAATATATATTTTATTAATGCAAACAGGATGATGTATTTTTTAAAAAAAACATTTTAAGAGCTTTCAGATTAATTCTGAACTAGTTGTCATGTTTTTTTTTTAAAGATTTTATTTATTTGACAGAGGGAGATCACAAGTAGGCAGAGAAGCAGACAGAGACAGAGAGGGAAGCAGGCTCCCCGCTGAGTAGAGAGCCGATGCAGGGCTCGATCCCAGGACCCTAAGATCGTGACCTGAGCCAAAGGCAGAGGCTTAACCCACTGAGCCACCCAGGTGCCCCAGATGATGTATTTTTAATCAATTAATTTTAGTACTATTTAACTCAGATTTTTATTACTATTATGGAATGAAGTTTGTTCTCAAAAATAATGCAGATAGGAGGTTGTGGAAATGTGAATGGAAAAAAGTCTCTAACTTAAAGCAAAAGTGACAGTTGAATAAAATAGTGTTCAGTTTCACAGTTGCTTTTTAAAATTCTTTTACTCAAACAGCATTAGTTCTTTAACTTCCAGAGTACATCCTTCTATCTCCTAATATCAGTACCACAATACAGCTGTCTCCAGTAGTGAAAGACATCACAACATCACTGTCATAAAATCAGGAGATTGTTCTCATCCGGATTGACCCTAAATTATTTCCTCAATTAAAGTGCAAACCCAAAGAGTGTCTATCAAACGACTATTAAGCCAGAAGTAAAGGAGGAAAAAAAAAAAAAATACCTTGCCACAAATTAAAACAATAGAATAGGGGCGCCTGGGTGGCTCAGTGGGTTAAGCCTCTGCCTTCGGTTCAGGTCATGATCTCATGATCTCAGGGTCCTGGGATCGAGCTCCACATCGGGCTCTCTGCTCAGCGGGGAGCCTGTTTCCTTCTCTCTCTCTGCCTGCCTCTCTGTCTATTTGTGATCTCTCTCTGTCAAATAAATAAATAAAATCTTTTAAAAAAATAAAACAATAGAATAGCAGGCTAAAACTATTTATTTCTTAAAATCCTGACATAGGTGTTCTTTCAGACAAATGACTGTTCTACTTCAGAAAATTGAAATAACTCAATAACATTTATACTGTCTTCATTTTAAAAGAAATATAAAAGCAAAAGAAAAGTGCAAAATTAACCCAATGTGATAAAAATGTCCATGACTGTATGTAATTTGAAGACCTAAACAACATGACACCTGGCAGATGATCAAGGATTATTGCCAAATAGAAGATATCAAAATACTAAGATTCCATTTCTTGCCACTTGGTTTTTGTCTTATTTAGTCTACTATCTAAAGTTTCTTAGAAGTCTTAAGGGTGAAAGGGAAAATTGTCAATTTTTAGTTGTTACTATTAACATCTTTCTTTTATTTTATTTCAAGAATGTGTAAGTTAGCACCATCACAAAACAAAATGTAGGCTGAAAATGTCAGGTAGCTCCAATGTCATCATTTTTGCTATTATGGATCCTTTGTTGTTTTTCCATTTGGTTAATAATTTCCAGTTTCATAGCTGTGTTTTATAAACTGACATTTAATCATAAAAGAATATGCTTATGAGATTCAATAAGCAGGAAACGATTGTCTGCACACATCAGCCAGCTCTCATCCTAAGGCCCATGCACTGAAGGGAAAGGCCTTACTGCCCTTTTTATCTGTCATTTGGAGCACTGGAGTATATGACCGGTTTTTTACTCTAAAAAACTTTGTCAATGAATATTTTGAGTAACGCCCCTCCCAAAATTTTGCACTGTGCTGGCAGAATGTAATGTCACACAGTCCTCAGGGCAGAGGAAAGAACATCTTCCTGCCTCCTTTCTTTTAAGCTTCAGAGCCCCGTTCCAAGTTGCCCCCTAATGCCCAAATGGGAGAACATAGATTTTTGGCATCAGAACTGCCCTAACTGAATATTAAAAAGGAGAGAGAAAGAGAGAAGGAAAAATAGTTTGGTTATCACATTTGGTTATCGAAGCTTAATAGTTTGGTTATCATGATCGTAGAACAATTATCTCTAATACACGGTGGACTGTATCATGATGCTTAACATAGACATTCTTAACAAGACATTCTCATATCATCTTCAAAACAACCTTATTAGACAAGGAGCCAGAGGCATAGAATTGAGGAACGCAAAACTGGAGCCCAGTAATGTCGTCTTCTAGAGCCTGGTCTAATCACTATGTTATACTCTTACTATATCCCTCCCACTCCACTCAACCAAAAAAATTTAGAAAACATTATAACAAAGCCCTGTTGAAATAGTAAGTAACCCTCAATATCAGGAATATATCTGGTATATAGTTAGCTAGGACTTTTTGCCACAAGTTGGTACTGTTTCTTCTGTTCCTTGTTCAGAAGAAAGAAAGAAACTCTGGCACCAGTGATGTGCTTAAAAATGAATTTTGAGTCCTCTTCAACTTGTTTTTCTTGACCCAGCAGTATATTAGTTATTCTTAAATGCACTTGTTTACTAAATCTTCATTTTCTTTAATCTGACACATTTACAAATTCTTTACTTTTGTGAATCTCAGAAGGAACAGAATCAGGAGCCCTAAGCAGGACCGAAAACTACCTACGGATTCTTCCATCATGTTGAATTTAGTTCATTTTGTTAATTTTGTTTCTCAGTGATTTAGCCTGTCAAACTTCCTAATTATATCATCTAAGATTCCAGCCACCACTTCCTGTTTAATATTGTCTCCATCTTCCAAAAAATAACCTAAATCCTGTCACCAAAAACCACTGGTAAAAGTGACAAAACTGCACTGAATATTGAATCAATCACTGGAAAATGACAATTACACTAAAGCATAAAAACTAAGCTATGCACTAACCTGTGTGTGGGGGGGAGATCTGTCTTTTTAAGATCTTGTACTCTTTCTCTCTCTCTCTCTCTCTTTTTGTCAGGAGTGCAAAAGAAACTGTGAGCTTAACTTTCTTTAATTGGCCCTTAGGAATTTTAAGCTTTTATTTTTTTTTAAATTTTATTTATTTATTTGACAGACAGAGATCACAGCTCTGCAGAGAAGCAGGCAGAGAGACAAGGAAGCAGGCTCCCTGCTGAGCAGAGAGCCAGATGAGGGGCTGGATCCCAGGACCCTGGGATCATGACCTGAGCCAAAGGCAGAGGCTTTAACCCACTGAGCCACGCAGGCACCCCGTGAATTTTAAGCTTTGCTGTTGAGTTTCCATCTTAGGGAAGAAAGGACATTGATGCGTACCTTCTAGAATGGTTCTAAAAATTAAGATCGTCATATAAAATACTTATCACAGTGCCTGTCATATGTATTTAATTATTGATAGATATTATGACATTTATTATTTTAGATAAAACTCTGACATCATTGTCAACAATTAACACAGAGTTAATTATGGCAAGGTAAATTTTCACTTAATGTTATTCCTAACAATAGCCTGTTAATGAGACCAAGGTCATAACTTAGTTAGTATCCCTTCTGAATTACTATATGAACACAGGCTGCACTCTTCACCTGGACAGTTTCTTGAAATCATATAAAGAATGGGGATGGAGGTGTCTAAGGGAAAAAAATGAAAGTGAATCACCTCAACTTAAAATACTAGCCATATTAGTGAAGAGTGAGTAGTATCATCTCTACTTATGACAGAATTGTGTTTTTTAAATTTGTGTATGTTGTACCCCTCCATAAAAGAGGTCATTTTTCAATATTTGAAGCAAAATGCATGACTTACAGCTTGCTAACAAATAACTTGTAAGACACAATCTCAGTAAATTGGAGTCTAGGTAAGCCTAGAGTTCCAGGATTGCTGGATTTTCAAAAGTTGGAATATTTAGGGGTTCATTGACCTTGAACTGGTGAAGCATAGTTATTTGAAAGAGACTATTGCTGATTGGCTAACTTTCAGGAGCAATTTCTCATGCAAATTGTCATTAATTAATTGTAACAGGTTTAAAAAAGAGTTTTCTTGGATGATTATTTACTGCTATGTCCAAAGAACAATCAGACCTTTCCTTAGCAGAGAATTTTTTATTCTCAGTGCAATTATTGAGTACTTACTATGTACCAAGCAATATGCTCAATTTATTATGTTACCTTAAATCTTCAGAATATTCTGTGAAGCACTTGTCATTATCTATCACTTTCATATGATAAGCAGAGGGGGCTTAGGTAACTTGCAGAAGATTGCATAACTAAAAAGGGATAGAGCGAGAAATAAAGCCGAGTCCTCCAACTCCAAAGATTGTGTGTTTTATCTGCACTGCCTCTATTACTTTTTAAATTAACTTCTGGCATTTCTACAACCCTCCATTTCTATAATTCTGTCATTTTAAGAATGCCATACAAATGGAATCCTACAGTATGTAATTCTAGGGGATTAGCTTTCTTACTCAGCATAATTCCCTGAAGATTCATTCCCCGTCATCGTGTATGTGTTAATAGTTTCTTCCTTTTTATTGCTGATGAGTGTATTATGGTAAGGACGCATCCGTTTGTTTAACCATTCACACACCGAAGGAAACCTGGGCTGTTTCCAGTTTGGGGCTGTTATGAAGAAAAGTGGTCTAAACATTCATGGACAGGTTTTTGATTGAATGTAAGTCTTACGTCTCTAGGATAAACGTCCAGAAATGTAACTGCTGAATCATATGGCACTCGCATATTTAGTTTTTGAAGAGACTGCCAAATATGTTTCCAGAGTGATTCTACCATTTCCTGTTTCCTGCAGCAGCCTCTGAGCGATCTAGTCCATCCTCATCATCGTCAACATTCGTTGCTGTCACTATGTTTTATTTAGGCTGTCTGATAGGTGTGTAGTGATAGTTCTTTGTGGTATTAATTTTAAGTCTTCTAACAGCTAATGACATTGAACATCTTTCCATGTGCTTATTAGCTGCTGTCTCTGTTGTCTTGGGTGAAATGTTTCTTCATACCTTTTGACATTATTCCAAATGGATAATTTAGTCTCTTACTTCTGCCTTCTGAGAGTTCTTTATTCCTAATACTATTTTTGTCAGTTATGTGACCAGCCAATCTTTTCTTAAACTCTGTGGTTTGTGTTTCATTCTCAGTGTTTTACATTTAAGTCTGTGATCTATTTTGAGCTAATTTATATATATATCAGGTGTGAGATATAGGTCAAGTTTCATTAATTTTGCCGATGGATGTCCACGTGAGCCAGCACCATTTGTTGAAAAGGCTCTTTCCTCTACTGAATTGTTTTTGCACCTTTGCCAATCTGCGAGTCTATTTATAGGCTCTCTGAACTATTCCATTTATCAATCTGTCTGTCCCTCTGCCAGTGCCACACAGTTCTGATTACTATAACTATAATAATCTTGAAATCAGATAGTCTTATTCTTCCTGTTTTCTTCTTCTTTCCCAAAGTCATTATAGTTATTCTAGTTTCATTGCCTTTCAGTATAAATTTTAGAATAATCTTATCCAGGTACATAAAAAATCTTGCTGGGATTTTTACCAGAATTTGTTTAACCTGTGTATCAATTTGGAAAGAATGACATCTTTACTATGTTAAGTCTTCCAATCCACAAGTATGTATTCATTTATTTAAATCTTCTTTGATATCGTTCATCAGCATTGTGTAGTTTTCAGCATAGAAGTCCTGTGCAGGCTTCATTTGATTTACACCTAAGTAGTTCACTTTTTTTGAGTGATTGTACATGGTATCGCTTGAAATTTTGATGAGCACATATTTGTTGCTAACATACATAAGTATAATTTGCTCTTGTATCCTGCAAACTTGCTCAACTCACTTGTTTGTTCTAGGAATTTATTTTTGTTGCTTCTTCTGATTTTCACATGTAGAGAATCATGTCATCTGCAAATCAAAACAGTTAATTTCTTCCTCTTCAATTCTGTATGCCTTTTATTTCCTTTTCTTGTCTTATCTTTTTGACTAGAACCTCCAACTCTATGTTGAAAAAGAGTGGTGAGTGTGGACATCTATGAGTGTCCTTCATCTTATGGCAGAAGTATTCAGTTTTACAACATTAAGTATAATTTTAGCTGTATGTTTTTTGTAAATGTTCTTTATCAAGCTGGGGAAGTTCCCCTCCATCCCTCTGTCTCTGGGGGGTTTTATTATAAATGGGTGCTGAATTTTGTCAAATTTATTTTGCTTCCAATGATAGGCATCACATGATTTTACCTCTGTAGCCCATTAATATGGTGCTTTGCATTGGTTGATTTTGAAATATAGAACAAGCTTTCAACCACTGATATAAGGCCCACTTGGTCACAGTGTAGAATTCTTTTTTTATATTGCTGAATTCTGTTTACCAGTATTTTGTTAAGGATTTTTGCATTTATCCTTGTTTGTCTGTAGTTTTCTTCTTTTTCCTCGCTCTCTCTCTCTCTCTCTCTGGTACTATCCTTGTCTGGTATTGTTATTGGGGTAACAGTATTTTCATAAAATAATTTGGGAAGCGTCCCTTCCTTTTCCATTTTCTGGAAAAGAGTGTGTAAAATTGGTTTAATTATTTTTTTAAGATTTGCTTATTTATTTTAGAGAGACAGAGAGAGAACATGTGTGCACAAGTGAGAGGGGCAGAGGGAGAGGAAGAGAGAGAATCTCAAACAGACTCCCAACGGAGCAGAGCCTGAAGCTTAGCAGACTATGCAACCCAGGGACCTGGTGTTAATTCTCATCTAAATGTTTGGTAGAATTCTCCAGTGTAATCATCTGGACCTGGAGATTTCTTTCCTAAGTTTTTAAATTATAGATTACAATCTTGATAGTTATAGGGCTGTTGAAATTATCTATTTCATATTGGACGAATTATGGTAGTTTGAGTTTTTCAAGAAAGTGACCCATTTCATGTGAATTTTCAAATTTACGAGTATAGAGTTATTTGTAGTATTGCCATAGTAGCCTCATGATGTTTACAGGATCTATAATCATATTCCCTTCTTAATTCTTAATTTTGGTAATTTGTGTATTCTTTTTTTTTCTTTTGCAATCTTAGTAGAAGCATGTCAATTTTATAGATTTTTTCAAAGCACCACATTTTCTCATCTATTTTATCTGTTATTCACTTTCCATTTCATTAATTTCTATTCTTTTTATTATATCCTTCCTTCTGCTTGCTTTGGATTCATTTAGCTTTTCTTTCTCTAGACTCTTGATGCAGGATCTTAATTATTGATTTGAAACTTCTTCTTTTCTAATACATGCATTTAGGGTAATAGATTTCCCTCTCAGCACTGCTTTAGTTGTGTTCCACAAGTTTTTAATGTGCTCTGTTTTCATTTATGTTCAGTTCAATGTATTATTTCTCTTGACACTTCTTTGACCCATGGATTATTTAGAACTGCACTGTTTAGTTTCCAAGTATTCAGATAGTTTTATTTTTCTGTCATTGGCTTTTAGTTTGATCCTATTGTGGTTGGAGAATTCATTGTGTTATTTCAATTCTTTTAAATTTATTCAGATTTGTTCTCTGGTTCATGACATATTATTAGTAAATATTCTATGGGAATGTGAAGATACTGTGTATTCTGCTGCTGTCAGGTAGAATGTCCTATAAATGATCATTAGTTCTGGTTAGTTGATGGTATTATTGAATTCTTTTATTTTCTCACTGATTTTTAGTGTACTTCTATCAATTGTTGAGAGAAGAGTGTTAAAATCTCCAACTATAATTGTTTATTTCTCTGTAAGTTCGATCAATTTTGCTCTCCACAGTTGCAGCTCTGTTGTCTGTTGTGTACACATTTAAGATTACTGTATCTTCTCAGTGGACTGATGTTCTCATAGCATAAGATCTCTCTTTATCTTTAGTATAATTACCGTTCTGAAATTGACTTTGTCTAGTATTAATACAGCCTCTTCTCTTTTCCCTAATTAATATTTGCATGGTGTATGTTTTTAATCCTTTTACTTGTTATCTGCCTCTATTGCTATATCTGAAGTAATATCTACATATAGTTTCTATACTCTGCATATAATTGAGTAATATTTTTTAATCCCCTCTGCCAAGATCTGTCTTTTAATTTGTGCATTCAGTCTCCTTGCATTTAACTTAAGAACTGACACATTAAGGTTTAAGTTTTTGTTTTGTTTTGTTTTTATTAACATATAATGTGTTATTTGCTTCAGGGGTACAGGTCTGTGAATCCTCGGTCTTACACAATTCACAGCACTCATCATAGCACATACCCTCTCCAGTTGTCCATAACCCAGCCACCCTCTACCTCCCCCCACCACCCACCAGCAACCCTCAGTTTGTTACCTGACATTAAGAGTCTCTTATGGTTTGTTTCCCTCCCCTGTCCCATCTTGTATCATTTTTACCTCCCTTCCCCCCATGACCCCCAGTTTAAGTTTTAATGTATTTTTTTTTGCTCTTTTCTATTCTCTCTCTCTCTCTCTCTCTGTTTTGCTCCTCTCTTTTGTTTTCTCTCTTACCTGTTTCCTGTGTGTTATTTTTTAGAATTTCATTTTTATTTATGTATAGTGTTCCTAACAAATCTCTTTGTGTTGCTTTTTAAATTGTTGCTCCTGCTATTACATTGAATATACATAAATTACAAGGGTCTGCTAGTTTCATCGCTTAAGGGTTCAAGTGAAATGTAGAAACTTTATCTCTCTTTACATCACTTCACCCTTCTCTATTTATAATTGTCTCAGACATTTCTTCTACATACATTTAGGACCACCTCAGATAGTGCCATAGTTTTACTTCAATTATCACACATATTTCTGAAAACTCAAGAAGATAAAATGCATTATATTTACCCATGTGTTTGTTTGCCATGTTCTTTCTTCCTTCCTAAAGTTCCTTCCTGAAGTTCTACTCCATCTTCTTTCTTTTATTATTTCCATTTTTTTTAGAGAACTTCCTTTAGCTATTATTTTAGGATAGGTATGGCGGTGACAAATTTTCTTCATTTGTCTTCATCTAAGAATGTCTCAATTCCCTTTTCATTCCTGAAGAACATTCTCATTGGGATAGAATTTTAGGTTGACAGTTCTTTTCCTTCAGCACTTGAAATACTGTGCCACTTCTTTCCTTTCTCCATGGTTTTTGATGAGACATCCACTGTCATTTGAATTGTTCTTCTCTGGTAAGATGTCATTTTTTTCAGGCTACCTTTAAGATATTTTTCTTTTTCTTTAGTTTTCAGAAGTTTAATTACAATGTGTGTCGATGCATGGTTTTCTTTGGGTTTAATCTGTGTAATGTTAGTCTCTCTGCTTCTTAAATCTATAGGTTTTTGTCTTCTGACAAATTTCAGAATTTTTCAGCAATTATCTCTTCATTTAATTTTCACCCCCATTCTCTTTCTTCTCTCTTTTTGATAATATGATTGTCAGAAGTTTTGTATGGTCTCATAGGTCCCTAATACTCTGTTCATTTTTTTTTTCAGTGTATTTTGACCTCTGTAATTCAGACATGATAATTGCTATTGCCCTATTGTCTCCTTTCCTCTCTGCATTCTTCTGTTAACCCTTCCACTGGATTTTTCATTTACTGTATTTTCCAGCTCTAAAATTGCCATTTGTTTCTTCTTAGTATCTTCTATTTCCTTGCTGAGAATTTATATTTTTGGCTGCATTTCTATCTTTTTCATTTGTTTTAAGCACATGCATAATTCTTCATCAAAACATTTTTTTAATGGCTACTTTAAAATCTTTGTCAGATAATGCTAACACCTCTGTCTTCTCAGTGTTTATATTTCCTGATTATCTTTTTCCATTCAGTTTGACATTTTCCTGGTCCTTGGTATGACTGAAACCTGGACATTTTCATATAATGTTATAAAATCTGGATTGTATTAAACCTTCTGTTTTAGCTGGCTTCTTCTAATACCACTCCAGTTGGAGGAGAATGGGTCACTGCCTTGTTCTGGCCAGGTAGGGAGAAGTCCAATTTTCCCATTCAGTCTTCGTTGACACTTAAGGCAACGTCTTCTTGTTTTTGCTAGGCAAGAATGGAATTTCCATCTCCCCAGATGGTCTCCAATGATACAGTGGGGGTAGCCTCACTGGGTGATGGAGAAGGTCCTGATTCCATCATACTAGGACTTCTCTAATCATACTATTGCTAAGATAGAGGGCTGCCTCACTACTGATGGGTGGGTATGGAAGCCCAGGCTCCTTGTGTGATCTCCATTGACATCTTTGGGGTGAGGGAAGATTTGCTACAGGCAGATGGGAATGAATGCAGTGGTATCTAACTTGGCCTTCTTGGACACTACCTAGGCAGGAGTGTGCTTTGTTACACCTTTATAAAAGTAGAAGTCTATGGTCCACACTTGACTCTTGCTGGCATTGTCAGGATGAGGCCACAGTTTTTTCCATGATGTTTGGTTATAAGAGAATAGTCATTGTCTAAAGTCTTGTTTTTCTAGGCTGTCCCTTTTCTGGTCCCTTGGATAAAGAGAGAAAGATACTGTTGGAGCTTGTCTCTTCTGCATCTGTTGGCATTTTGAAGTTGCCTACTTCCCAGCTCCAAGTCTGGGATATATGACCCAAAAATAAAACCTAAGAGATTCGCTGCCATGCTGTTACTTGGTCTCCATATCTGAGTTGATCTACTTTCTTCTGTCTTCTTTCCAGAGCTTTCTTATGTTTGTTTACATAAAATATCCAAGGTTTTAGTTGTTCTTGCAGGGAATAGGAACTAGTATGTCTACTCCATCTATCTAAAATCAGAAATCCAACTGTCTGTATTTTTAAAAACTTAACCTGCTTTCTAAAAAAAGGTCACTATAGAACACATGGTATAAAAAGAATATAATGGGACTGTTTTGTTGTTATTGTTGTTTCTTTACAAAATTACTGAAACTGATTCATTTAAATGAGTGTCACTGGTTCCTTGAAATTAGTTACTGAGTTATCCTTTGTATGTAATTCTGTGTTGTTGACACTGCTCCCAAACATTTTTTGAACTCTATGGAACTCTAATTTGAGAGAATGAGTTGTGTCCTTTGAATATTCTCATTGGCATAAACTCTCCTCCTTTGAAACTACGTTTGATTTTTGGAAGCAACCCCAAGTGGTTAAAGACCCAAGATGGCTAGTAAAACAGATGACTATATTGGGTAATATACTTCTCAGTCTAACAGTCTTTTCTAAGAGAATAGTGTGAACCAAAGTATTTTATAGTAAGAAAGTCATTTCTTTTCTATTATATAAAACTTCCCAAACACTTTAAATTTCTACATAATAAGCCTGATTAGCTGTGGGCTGAATTTTGCATGAACAGTGCCCTTTGGTATCAAATCAATATTTCTTTTCTGTGATGTTGACATTGATGTTTTCTTGGGTCCTATGGATATTGGAGTTTTTCTCTGTAAATTTTGACAGTATGGTTTTGGGTCAACTTGAAAACACTATATTTCATCACTATTCCTCTCAAATACATGTTATTTTGTCCAACCTCCCCTTGAAAGTTCAAAACAAATGTCAGATCTTCTCTATTTCATTTTATCATTCAAAATGTGTAGCACAGTCTTTACAGAAACCTTTACGTTCAAATTCCCCTTCAGTATGAGTCAGTGTTCTCAAAGCTAACCCTCTGCTTGAACAAATCCAGTCTCTGACATTTTCAACATTTTCATTAGCCCTTTGTACTTCATCATGAGCATCCTCATTACCTTTCTTAAACTTTTGTGCCAATCAAAAACAAAAACAAAAACAAAACAAAAAACCACTTCCCCTTTACAGTCCCTCCAACACCATAACTGTCCCTTTAGATGTCTTGTGTCATTTATGTTTGCTTAACTTCATGCAAAATTTAGTGTTAATTCTTGGCTTTCTACAGCTGTCACCCCCCCATCCCCATTCAGTACAGCCTGTAATCCCAATAGAGAGTGAAAAAACAGTACTGCAAACAGAATCATTTTACAGCACATTCCTTCCATGCCCACTTGATGTTTTATCAAACTATCTGAGAACATGAGCTTTGTCACTTCATAATTGTGGGAAGATTACTAAATACACTTATTTGTTTAACTATAATGATCTGTGTCACACCCATAGGATCTAAAATAGATAACAGATCTAATTCAATAAGTAGGAATGGCCCTTTGGCAAACTAAAGAGCTGCTAAAGAAATGCAATATATCCTACAATTTGATTCTTTTGTTCTTTTCATGGTTTCTTTTCAATTCACAGTTCACCTATTGGGAGAGAGAGTCGATTTGGTGATTAGGGGATTGCAGTATCATTTTGTGTTTAAGCCTATGATCTTTCAAAACTAATGATGTACTCTATGTTGGCTAATCGTAAATAATTAAAAAAAAAAAAGAGGGGGTGGGAAGAGCATGATCTTTCATCGTTAGACAGCCTTGGTTCAAGTCCTCATCCTGTCAGTTTACCAGTAGTGAAAACTACTTGGGAAAGCTATTTAACTTCTAGAAGCCTTTGTTTCCTCATTAGTAAAATCGGATAATAAGAATTCATAATAGTTAACCTCTAATACTGTTGTAAGGACTAAAGGAGGTAATATATGTAAGGTAAGTTTTATTAGCACATTGTTTAGCACATTATTTGGCACAGTGTTCGATAGTAGCCATTATTAAATGCCAGTTATTGCACTCATCATTAAAGATGTTAAGTAGGATATGCTACTTGCCTTCAAGGAGTTCCAAATCAAAGCATATTTCTGGGCTCCAACTGTCTCATCAGAAGGGAAAACTAAACCAGAAAAATAAGTCTACAGGCTATAATAGTTACATAATATATGCAAACAGTTTTTCACCCTTGGATATACCATTACCTGAATAATCTAATCAATGAAGAGATTGTTAAGTGTTCCTTATTAATTTTCTCATGTAGACTATGTATCCATGTTCTGGATCCCTCTAATTTTTTCTGAATGTTAACAATTCTTTGCTTGTCTACATGATCACTTTCAATTACACTGCTGGTTTTCCTTTTGTACACTGGTTCAAGCACTGACTGAAGACCCATAAGTATTATGACAGTGAAGGTAACAAACAGGTTGAAATGTAAATTAACTTATTGTTTCATAGCCAGGCTAGTCAGTTTTAGTCAGCCTCCACTGTCAGCATTTCAGACTCTAAGAAGTCATTGTCTCCAACTATGACTTAGCATGCTAGTAAGTTCATTCAGAGTATAGCAGCTCAAAATGTCACACAGTTATCATGGTGTTTCTCTCCTACCAAACAAGAGAACATGAGATTTCATGGAGGTTGAACAGAATCAAACTAAGGGGAAAAACTTGAACATCTAGAACAGCCCTCAAAGTTGCAACACCTTCTTTCATTTAGATTTCTGAAAATGGCATAGATGCAATAAAGAAATGTACATTAGTCCTTTATGAAGTTATCTTAGTTGTGTTTATGATATTATAGCCTTGCCATTGCTGGTTAATTGTGTTGGGTAGTGTTGGATTGATCATTATTTTCACATTGTGCTGGGATAGTCTGACTCTTTTTTTTTTTTTTTTTGCATCTTTTCCTCCAATTTCTCATGACTGAAATATCTTTACTATTTCTGAATGTAAACATTTACATGATAACAAGACAGCCAGTTGGGCATCTAAAAATATAATCAAATGGTTGTTTACTTTCCCATATGTATTGCCAAATAATAATTTTAAATATTTTCTTCACTGAAATCACCTCTTGTTTGGAACCATTATGCCTCCCATCTTCTGCAAATGATTTTCCATGATCACTGTCATTTCCTTATTTCTCTTAATGTTGCTCTTTTTAAAGAGCTTTTAAAAATTCAAATGAAGAGAAATCATAAAGATCAGAGCAGAAATCAATGAAATAGAAACCCAAAAAACAATAGAACAAATCAACGAAACTAGGAGCTGGTTCTTTGAAAGAATTAATAAAATTGATAGACCCCTGGCCCGACTTATCAAAAAGAAAAGAGAAAGGACCCAAATAAATAAAATCATGAATGAAAGAGGAGAGATCACAACTAACACCAAAGAAATACAAACTATTATAAGAACATACTATGAGCAACTCTATGGCAATAAATTTGACAATCTAGAAGAAATGGATGCATTCCTAGAAACATATAAACTACCACAACTGAACCAGGAAGAAATAGAAAGCCTGAACAGACCCATAACCAGTAAGGAGATTGAAACAGTCATTAAAAATCTCCAAACGAACAAAAGCCCAGGGCCAGACGGCTTCCCGGGGGAATTCTACCAAACATTTAAAGAAGAACTAATTCCTATTCTCCTGAAACTGTTCCAAAAAATAGAAATGGAAGGAAAACTTCCAAACTCATTTTATGAAGCCAGCATCACCTTGATCCCAAAACCAGACAAGGATCCCACCAAAAAAGAGAGCTATAGACCGATATCCTTGATGAACACAGATGCGAAAATACTCAACAAAATACTAGCCAATAGGATTCAACAGTACATTAAAAAGATTATTCACCACGACCAAGTGGGATTTATTCCAGGGCTGCAAGGTTGGTTCAACATCCGCAAATCAGTCAATGTGATACAACACATCAATAAAAGAAAGAACAAGAACCATATGATACTCTCAATAGATGCTGAAAAAGCATTTGACAAAGTACAACATCCCTTCCTGATCAAAACTCTTCAACGTGTAGGGATAGAGGGCACATACCTCAATATCATCAAAGCCATCTATGAAAAACCCACCGCAAATATCATTCTCAATGGAGAAAAACTGAAAGCTTTTCCGCTAAGGTCAGGAACACGGCAGGGATGTCCATTATCACCACTGCTATTCAACATCGTACTAGAGGTCCTAGCCTCAGCAATCAGACAACAAAAGGAAATTAAAGGCATCCAAATCGGCAAAGAAGAAGTCAAATTATCACTCTTCGCAGATGATATGATACTATATGTGGAAAACCCAAAAGACTCCACTCCAAAACTGCTAGAACTTATACAGGAATTCAGTAAAGTGTCAGGATATAAAATCAATGCACAGAAATCAGTTGCATTTCTCTACACCAACAGCAAGACAGAAGAAAGAGATATTAAGGAGTCAATCCCATTTACAATTGCATCCAAAACCATAAGATACCTAGGAATAAACCTAACCAAAGAGACACAGAATCTATACTCAGAAAACTATAAAGTACTCATGAAAGAAATTGAGGAAGACACAAAGAAATGGAAAAATGTTCCATGCTCCTGGATTGGAAGAATAAATATTGTGAAAATGTCTATGCTACCTAAAGCAATCTACACATTTAATGCAATTCCTATCAAAGTACCATCCATCTTTTTCAAAGAAATGGAACAAATAATGCTAAAATTTATATGGAACCAGAAAAGACCTCGAATAGCCAAAGGGATATTGAAAAAGAAAGCCAACGTTGGTGGCATCACAATTCCGGACTTCAAGCTCTATTACAAAGCTGTCATCATCAAGACAGCATGGTACTGGCACAAAAACAGACACATAGATCAATGGAACAGAATAGAGAGCCCAGAAATAGACCCTCAAATCTATGGTCAACTAATCTTCGACAAAGCAGGAAAGAATGTCCAATGGAAAAAAGACAGCCTTTTCAATAAATGGTGCTGGGAAAATTGGACAGCCACATCCAGAAAAATGAAATTGGACCATTTCCTTACACCACACACAAAAATAGACTAAAAATGGATGAAGGACCTCAATGTACGAAAGGAATCCATCAAAATCCTTGAGGAGAACACGGGCAGCAACCTCTTCGACCTCTGCCGCAGCAACATCTTCCTAGGAATAACGCAAAAGGCAAGGGAAGCAAGGGAAAAAATGAACTACTGGGATTTCATCAAGATCAAAAGCTTTTGCACAGCAAAGGAAACAGTTAACAAAATCAAAAGACAACTGACAGAATGGGAGAAGATATTTGCAAACGACATATCAGATAAAGGACTAGTGTCCAGAATCTATAAAGAACTTAGCAAACTCAACACCCAAAGAACAAATAATCCAATCAAGAAATGGGCAGAGGACATGAACAGACATTTCTGCAAAGAAGACATCCAGATGGCGAACAGACACATGAAAAAGTGCTCCATATCACTCGGCATCAGGGAAATACAAATCAAAACCACAATGAGATATCACCTCACACCAGTCAGAATGGCTAAAATCAACAAGTCAGGAAATGACAGATGCTGGCGAGGATGCGGAGAAAGGGGAACCCTCCTACACTGTTGGTGGGAATGCAAGCTGGTGCAGCCACTCTGGAAAACAGCATGGAGGTTCCTCAAAATGTTGAAAATAGAACTGCCCTATGACCCAGCAATTGCACTATTGGGTATTTACCCTAAAGATACAAATGTAGTGATCCAAAGGGGCACATGCACCCGAATGTTTATAGCAGCAATGTCCACAATAGCCAAACTATGGAAAGAACCTAGATGTCCATCAACAGATGAATGGATCAAGAAGATGTGGTATATATACACAATGGAATACTATGCAGCCATCAAAAGAAATGAAATCTTGCCATTTGCAACAACATGGATGGAACTAGAGCGTATCATGCTTAGCGAAATAAGTCAAGCAGAGAAAGACAACTATCATATGATCTCCCTGATATGAGGAAGTGGTGATGCAACATGGAGGCTTAAGTGGGTAGAAGAAGAATAAATGAAACAAGATGGGATTGGGAGGGAGACAAACCATCAGTGACTCTTAATCTCACAAAACAAACTGAGGGTTGCCGGGGGGAGGGGGTTTGGGAGAAGGGGTTGGGATTATGGACATTGGGGAGGGCATGTGATTTGGTGAGTGCTGTGAAGTGTGTAAACCTGGTGATTCACAGACCTGTACCCCTGGGGATAAAAATATATGTTTATAAAAAATAAAAAAATAAAAAAAATAATAATAAAAAAAATAAATACTAGTTGTACTAACTACAAAAAAAAAAAATTCAAATGAATCTGTTCCTTGAATGCATGTTTAATAATTTTTCCTTTATTCCTCCAATCTGAATTTTTAATCAGAAATCATGATTAGTCAGACTTTCCTAGGTAATGAATTACAAATTTGTTACAAATAGCAAAATTCACAGGCTTTCCTAGCGAATGAATTCAAAGGTGAAATTCAGTTTTGAATTCCAAATGATCTACCCTTAAAAGATCAACAAGAAAGAAAATGAATGCAAGAAGTAACCCCTCTGACACTTCTGTAGTAATAGGTAGAATACGAAGCACAGCAGTGGAATATGTGTTTAAAAGTATTAATAAGCATTTACTTCCCGTGTGAGACCTCCATGTTAAACCATCCATAATTATAAAAGGCATGTTGTGGGTTACCAGTCCACAAGCAGAACCACTTGTGTGGTGGAAAAGATATCAAGTAGAATGACTCAAAAAAACGATGATAAGACAAAGCTGAGAAAATCAGAGTGAGTAAGGAACAGTGGTGCACACCATAGCATTTGAAGATGGAAGACATAGTGAGCATGCCCTCTCCCTCCGACAGCCACCCTTAAGGAGTGAGAAATGGTCATCGTTCCTTTCAATGAGATACTCATGAATGTCTCTGAAAGCTCACAGTGGGATGATCTACATACAGACCTCACCTGGAAGACCCTTCCACATCTGTGCCTCCAGGAACTACAGATTCTCATAGGAGTTTACCACATGGTTCATTTTCAATGTGACTTAAAGATTCCATAAACCATACTCTTGATCTAATAATGCAGAACATGAATGGATATTGGTTAACCTCACCTGAACGACCTCATTATGCACCTTTGACATAAAGGAAAATGCACACTTTGATTCTTTTGCTTCAGAATCAGGATCCAGCCTCTATCATTCTCCCTCTGATGTTTCCTATATTATATCTCTCTCCCTGTTGTTAGTCAAAATAAAACGCCAGGTAGAACTCCACTTTATTTTTAAGCTGTGACTTCTTTTTGTTCTTGAGATTTTTCGGAGAGATTTTTGCTTCCTTAAAATGGGGGATAAAATAATCTTTGACAAGACACTAGATGACTATGAATGTATTTAATGCAAGCTTGCTCCAGTATTAACATTTTCACAAACCACAGTAGGCAGACCCTTACTGTTTTTTCATTATCCTTTCCAGTAGTGGCTGAGAGCCCAAGTGATGCCACTTTACCAGATAGGTATTCTGTACGTGTGTTTGACTTTAATCACATCCTTTCAACACCACGAATCTTTGTCTGACAAATTATCTTCTCCACAGGCAGGCAGCCACATCCAGACTTTGATGGGGTCCCAAAGCCTTCAGCACCGTAGCCGGGAGCAGCAGCCATATGAGGGAAATATAAACAAAGTGACCATCCAGCAATTTCAGTCACCATTGCCTATTCAGATCCCCTCTTCACAGGCCACCCGGGGACCTCAGCCTGGACGGTGCTTAATTCAAACTAAAGGGCAAAGGAGTATGGATGGCTATCCGGAGCAGGTGAGAAGAGTTATGATTGTTGATGAATTTTCAGGAAATGTTCAGGGAAATCCAGTGGATCCGTGGTTTACCTTCCCTCACTAAGGCAGTCTGGGACAAATTAATGTTGCCACCATGTTGAATGGAGTGGAGAACTCTTTCTAGGGGTTTTACCATTATTTTCAGTGGTTAAGCACTACAAGATATAAAAACTGATAGTTGGTAAAATGCCCACTTCACATAAGGAGAAACTGATGAATTTGAAAGTTTTTTTCTTGTATATCCTATCCCTTCTCCTATCCACTTTCAACTCTAATTTAGTGCTGTAGCTTGGCTTTTGAATGATACAGAGCTTCAGTGGATTAGGCATGTTTACCAAGGCCTCTGGTGAAACTGACAGTGTAAAAAGTAAACTATTGGTGAGAACCTTTTTGAAAAATCCTATCTTCTGGTTATTGAATAGGATAAAGTTAAAGCTTTGCTTGAAGAAAGTGATAAAGAACAGTTAAAAGGGAAACACTTCTGAAATGATCCAAAAACCACTGATAAGTACCCTGTAGGAAAAAAAAAAAAAATTGCTGCTCTCCCGACCTATCTAAAATTGGGATTTACTTTTCCATTATAGAATGTTTTCTTCCTTAGAACCAGAACACTGAATAGAGTCTTATTTATTGGTTTATATTATGCTTAGAAAATAGGCATTAAGATCTTAATACTCCAATAAAATTAATTTCTCTTATTTCATTCTTCAGATAACTGGGCAAAGCTCCTACTGACTTCACTAACACCTTAATATGGTTAATAAAGATTTCACCTTAGTATTGACTACTCAAAGCTTCAGATATCACCCTGCCTTATTTTCTGAACATCTCAGACATTATCATTCTCCAGTTTTTTCTTTCACACTGTTAAGAGCCATTTATTATTTGGATTCCAGCTGCTCTAAACATTGCCTTTACTTCTTAATACACTTCTTGAGGCTTAGATTAGGTATTAATCATTCTCAGACTTGAGATAGCTTGAAGACAACTTTTTTCTTGTCCTACCTTGATCTAGGTTGAGTATTGGATTTAAGATAAAGAAATCAGACAGGTGCCTTTAATCAGGTAATGATATAAGGCTTTTAACTCTCCAAATAGTCTTTAAAGTTAGTAAAGTTTTAAATTATGTTTTACTACAGGCACCTAGAAGGTTAAAGATTGTTCATATTCCCTCCCCCCAAAATATCACAACCTCAGTGAAGCTCTTGGATTTCATGATTCCTATTAGAAGCTACATCGAAAAATCCACTGAGATCAATGCCCTCTGTTTCACCTACTTTGAACAGTAGGTTTGAGCACTCTAAATTTAAGGGCCTTTTTTACATTATTTCTAAAAATACATCAATTGTATAGTTTGACTAATGAGAGGATTACTAAATTCTAAAGTTTACATACTTATTAAACTTAAAACATCATGATTCTTTCAGAGAAGGTATTTGTCATCGCTGACAGGTGTTTTGGTCCACAGCTGCAACATCAGGTGCCTTTCAATCTGAGAGGTAAAAACTGGAACGTTCAATGGCTGTGTTAAGGAAGGGACTTAAGTAAATTCTTCTCAGCTTCCCAGTTTTTTTCCTGCCTTGGTTTCAGGCTGAAATGCTTTGGAATGCTGAGGTAAAAATTTGCCAAGTGAATAAGAATATATTGTTATTATCACTAATTTGATTCATAACTTGTTCATAATTTTCTAAAAATAACTGACATTAACTTGGTTTTTCTCTTTTGCAAATGTATAATCCATGATGAAGTATATTTATATTTGTGGAAGAGACAGATACCAAAGCAGAAAGCACTTTGGAGAGATCATGTGAAAGCCTAAGGAGCCTTTAAACAATGAGTACTAGTCTGCAAACTCTGCCGCCCATTCTCCAGAGTTACGAATCTGAAGACATTTTCTCAACATTTTTTCACAGTTCAGGGTAACATTTGTCCGCCACGCGTGGCGTGCTAGATTCACACTGGCCCATGACCGTGTGTTTTTCCTCCCAACTCCACCTTCAGCGACCCCACACAGTAGAATGAGACTGTGGGCAAAGTTACATCAGGGAAATTGACAAACACTATAAACCAAGCTCTTCCCTACCCCCAGGCAGCCCCCAAACATCTCCCAGCACATCATCACCAACTTCCACTCTGGTTTTTTTTTCATCTCTCTTCCCCACCCCCTCATAACTTCCCCACTTTTCCATTTAGCTTTGTAGCACTCAAGAAAGAGAATACCTGGGTCTCAGAATTTGGATTTTGACTCTCATGTGAAGTTGTGTGACCCTGGCTGAGTCTTTAACTCTTTCGGGGGTTCTGTTTTCCTCCTTATAAAATGAGAAAATTACCACCCACAAACAAAATTCAGAAAGTTTTTTAAGAGTCCAAATGATACAATTCTACACACAGACACACACACATACACACACACACACACAGTTAAGTCTGGCTCTGTGAGTATAGACATAGGCAACAGAAGTAGAAATACAACATTTTAAGAATTTAAATATCAGAGGAAACTTCACGGTTATCAGTCCCAACTTCCCTAATCTTCAAATAGAAAAGCAAGTAAAGCAAAATAAAACAAAAGAGAGAGCCTGAAAAAGTTTCTGAATATCACTCTCATGATGAAAATATTGCCTGTATTTTTTACTTTCCTAAGTTATATTTCTTTTAAAAACAAACCTCTTGATATGTGTGTGCTTCCACACATTAAAGACTTTTATCCCACATTTAACAAGGAAAAAATAGATAAGAATATTTAAAATATTTTATCTTATTATATTTTTATTTAATTTTATTTTTTCAGTGTTCCAAGATTCATTGTTTAGGCACCACACCCAGTGCTCCACGCAATACGGAGCACTAAAGAAATATTTTAAAGCTATACAGTTTCAAATGAAAATTATAGAGTAGTGACTAAAGTGCAAAGACCAAGGAAGTCACTGAAAAATTTCTAATATGGGCTCAGTCATTTAAATCAAGACATGCTATTTTAATAAGGCATTTCTAGTGCTGCAACAAAAGAGCCATAAAGAGGAAAACAGAGTTTTCTTCAATGATCACAACAATGTTAATTTGGTCAAGTACATACATTTCCCAGCTTACAATGGTTTCACTAAGATTTTTAAGCTTAACGATGGTGCAAAGGCAAGACACATTCAGTAAAAAACTGTACTTCAAATTTTGAATTTTGATCTGTTCCTGGATTAGTGAGACACAGTTGAGAACTCTCTCCTGATGCTGGGCAGTGGCAGCGAGCTGCGGCTCCCAGTCAGCCCCAGGATCACAGAGGTAAACACCAATGCACTTATAATCACCCTGTACCCTTGCCACCATTCTGTTTCTCACTTTTAGTACAGCATTCAATAAATTTCATGAGATACTCCACACTTTAGTATAGAATGGGTTTTGCATTAGATGATTTGGTCCGACTGCAGGCTAATATAAGTCTTCTGAGCACATATAAATTGGGCTAGGCTAAGCTATGGTGTTCAGTAAGTTGGGTGTATTCAAAACATTTTTGACTTATAATATTTTCAAGATATGTTGGGTTTGTTGGCCTAGAATCCCATTGTAAGTCAAGGAAGATCTGTACAATATGGAAAAAAACTAAATTGTTCACAATTTTTAAGTGCAAAGAGACATTATAAACATAGCACAGAGAGATTACACAGCATGACGAAGCACACTAATTTCTATTAAAGTTAGGAGATTGTACATTTAAAAAAAAGTAATCACTTATTGCAGTGCTATAGTTGAAAAAATATCCAATTACAAAGAATACATTTTTAATTTAAGGAAAAGAAGTCTGAATGAAACTAAGAAAAGAAAGGGCAGTTAGTGTCTCTTATACTATGTATAGGATACACAGTAGCCCTCCCCCACCGATTCACAGGGGATGTGTTCCAATTCCCCCAGTTAACGCCTGAAAACCATGGATAATATGGAACTCTCTATATGCTATTTTTCCCATACACACAAACCTATGATAAAGTTTAATTTATAAATTAAGCATGGTAAGAGATTAACCACAATAACAAACAACAAAATAGAACAATTATAACAATACTCTGTTATAAAAGTTATGTTAATGGGAATGTGCACCATATTATGCAACCATAATGTAATGTTTAAACAGATTCATTATTCTAAAAAGAAACTTTGTATTCAATAACAGTAACTTTCCATACTCCCTTCCCTTCATTTCCCCCAGCCCTAGACAATGGCTCATCTACTTTGTGTCTCTATACATTTGCCTCTCCTGTGTATTTAATATAAATGAGATTATACAATATGTGAGGGTTTTTTGGACTAATTTCAATTAACATAATGTGCTAAGTGTAGAATGTATTACTAACTCATTCCTTTGCATTGCCAAATAACATTCCATGATATGGATATACCACAAAGTGTTTATCCATCAGTTTATGTACTTTTGGATTATTTCCACTTCACGGCCATTATGAATAATATTGCTATGAACATTCATATACAAGTCTGTGAAACGGTAGTTTTATTGGGGGGGTAGGTTTTTTTGGAGGGGTAGTTACTTAGGAATGAAATTGCTTGGTAAAATGGTGATTATATTTGTAATTTTGAGAAGCTTCTAAACCTCTGCCTATGGTGGATGCCACATATTACGTTCCCATCAGCAATGAGGTATCTAATTTCTTCACAGTCTTACCATTATTTATTGTCTGTCTTTTTTTATTATGGCCACCCTATAAAGTAGTATGTCATAATGATTTTAATGTACATTTTTTCAATAATTAATGATGTTGAGTGCCTTTTCATGCATTTATTAGCCATTCATATGTCTTCTTTGGATAAATGTCTATTAAAAATTTTCACCCATTTTTTATATTTTTTTAAAAATACTTGTTCATTTATTTGAGAGAGAGAGAAAGAGCAGGAGGAAGAGGGAGAGGGGAATAGAATCTGTAGCAGACTCCACACTGAGCAGAGAGCCCAATGCAGGGCTCAATCTTACAACCCTGAGATCATGACCTAAGCTGAAACCAAGAGTCAGACGCTCATCTGACTGAGCCACCCAGTGCTCCAGCCCATTCTTTAATTAAGTTATTTGGGTTTTCAATTTCTGAACTTTAAGGGTTGTTCATATATTCTGGATATAAGACCCTAATCATATATATTATTTGCAAATATTTTTTTCCCATTCCTTGAGTTGTCTTTTCAAATTCTTGGTAGTCCCCTTTGAAGCATCAGAGTTTTTAATTTTTATAAAATCAATCAATCATTTTATCATACTTGGTTTCATATCTAAGAAATCATCACCTAATTGAAGATCATAGAGACTTACTCTTGTATTTCTTCTTTGAGTTTTGTAGTTTTCACTCTTACATTTCAGTCTCTGATTTAGCTTGAGTTCATTTTTGTGTATGGTGTGAGGTAGGGATAAAAGTCATTATTTTGTATGTGGATATCCAGTTGTCCCTGTACCATTTGTTGAAAAAACTATTCTTTCTTCAGTGAATTACCTTGGACCTTTTGTTGAACATCTACTGGCCATAAATTTTGGGGTTTATTTCTAGACTCTCAATTTTATTTCATAGATCTATACATTTACCCTTATGCCATCTTGTTGTTTCTTGATCTTATAAAGACCCATCTACCTTCAGGGCATTTAAAATCATTGACTTTCTGGGCTGGCAGTTTTCTCATGTTTCTTTTTAACTGTTGCATGATCCTTTACATTATTTGTATTTCTGCTAAAATGTCACTTGAGTATTTGAAATATCATTTCTTGGCTATTCTTCCTAAAACAGTTCCACTCTTCTGATCCACCACTCTCTACTACCTTTTTTGCTTTATTTTTTTCACAGTTCATCTCACTATCTGAAATTACTTCTTGTTTACATGTTTAATATGTCTTCTCATTAGAATGTAAGTTCCATGACAGCAAGGATATTTTATCTGTCTGACAAGGTACCTGGCTCTTAGTAGGAAATCAGTAAATATTTGGGGAATAAAGGTGTTAATAATGATTTCTATAACAATTTTCATTTACAAAGCTATAATGGTTTTTCCAAGCAGTTAATTACATAATTGGAGCATGCCATTGAACAACTGGCATACCTTCTAACAGCTCGTGACATATTTTAAGAAGGAGCCATTATATACCTTTGACAAAGCATATTTGAAAGTATCTTTTGTCATATATGCACATAGTTAAAAAATAAAAGTTGAGTGCTAACTATGTGTCAGCCATTGCCCTAGAACGTCAATGAAGAGATAACATAATAGATATGATTAATACAGGTGATCCAAGTGTCCTACTTGCATAAAAATTCATGTGGATGTGGATACGTCTTCAGTAATACTCTCTGGTAATACTCTCAGGAGTCAGGCACAGAAATGGCCTCAGAAGCTTAATATACTTGATGATAAAGTTCCTTCTTGATGCTTCAACAACTAACAACCCTCTAGTAGATCAAAACCTCACCTTGAATTTCAATCAGTACAGAATTTTTGAGATTCTGCCTACTTCACTTCCCAAAAAGATTTTCCACAACCAACTATATTTTGTGTTTTTTTTAAGTAAAAGACAAGAAAAGTCAGTTGTTTTATAACAAATAAGCAAGTGTCCCCTTGAATTTTTACCAAGTAGCCCTCTTGATTATAAGTGACTCAACCTAATAAGACTTAAGCAAAAAAAGTAATAATAATAAAAAAAAGGAGGAGGGCATGAATACATACTAAGCTAAAACTACAGGAATGGGCAAGCTTCAGATGAGGCTTAAAGTGGGCTCATCACCTCTCTATGGGTTGGTTCCTGTCTCAAAAAAGGCTTTCTCCTCATGGTAGTTTTTAAAATTAGCAGGAGTGAGCAAGATTCTCTTTCCTGGAAATCATAGTAGGCATCTCATTACTCCTTTTTGATTGGATTACTTGCCCATCTTGTAAACATTCACATTTCTAGGGGATACAGTGCTTTTTTTGAGGCCTAGATAACATGATTCACCTAAAGTATATAGGCTGAGAATAAAGAAGTTGGTGAGTTATTCAGAGAGAAATTAAGGTTATAGCTACCAGAATTAGGATGAGTGGATCTTGGACAGCAAAAACAAAGGTATCCATTAAAAGCTTTTACACACACTCCTAGGAAAGATGATGATAATTAGAACATATCATAGGACATCAATTCATTACAGCACCACCAAATACTTTTCTGCAGTGCAATTCCCTAATTCTGATCCTAATCCTAATTCCTCCCAACACATACACACTCACACACACAAACACGTAAATTGTTCGTATGTGCACATGTACACACAAGAGCTACCATTTCCTTTATTCTTGCCACTAGGTTGTAGAGCATTGCAAGACCATATTACTACCTTCAAGAGATTATAGGTTATGACTTCACAGGGCCTCGCTGCTACCTAACAACCCATTTTATCGTAGACCTCTCTAAAATAAGACTCATATTTTAATAGAGCAAGATTGACACGGACCAGAAGCATGAAGTCAAGTCAGATGATGGAAGCAGACTCTCAAAGAAGCAAATACACCCTTGACTTCCAGCCCATTACTTGTATATTCAGCCAGAAACTTCATTCCTTGGTATCAGTATCTTAATAGAGCATTGAAATGCTGATTTTCATTACATAAGCTATTTATTAGCCTCTTAGTTCTGACCTTTTGCTAGAACACTGCATTTCCTCTTTGATAATTCTCATTAGTTTTTGACTGCTTCTTGGCTGTGAGCTATTCTCTCCTCTTACATTTTATGGCCCCGTTACCAGGCAGGTAGAACTTCTTATATGTGAGATGAATACGCTTTGTGACATGCTTTATGGGACACAGCGATCACAACACAACCTATTAGCCATACCATAGCATGCCCAAGGGCGGTCTAGCTTCAGATGAGAATTTATGGCTGTTTGTCACATTTATAAAACCACAGTGTCATCTTTATTATTTCTATTATTAAAAAATATATTGAGGCAGTTCTTCACATACTTGGCACATACGAAATTTGTTTCCCTTAGATTTTTAGTGCCTTCCAGATTGACAATAATATAAAATAGATATAGTCAGTGCCTTGAAAGAGAAGTACTAAAAAGTATTCTCAGCAATTTAATTTGTAAACAAAATCTGTTGCATACATTTCCTTTCAGGCTTTAGAGTGGCCTGGGGAAAACCAGAAGTGTATATACTTTCCACATATTTCATTTGCAATATAAAATTTTCACATTAGAAAGATAAAACCCAAATTTCAAATAATTTAATTGGAAACATGTAGGGGAAGCACAAAGGTAAAATGTTTAAACCATATTAGTTCCTTCCTTATATTTTCTAATTAACCACTAATAACAAAAAAGGATAAAAGGTAAATTGGTATATTGAATAAAACTAAAATATTCCTTTGAGCTATATCAAGCTATTTTATGTTCATATCCACAGATGGTGAGCCATGTAAGTACAAAACTATTATAAACTGTTGTTGCTATTACCCTATGATAACTAGTTTTAACAAACATAGCTCAATTAGAGGAAAAGTTATAATTAAACATATCTTTAAAATAAAAATATGGGAAAGTACTTATGGTAATTGCAGTTACCCATAATTTAGGAACTATTCATTAAAGACTCTACCATAAAAATCCCATTAGTGGATAGTGTTTTGCCCTTGTGTTGCAAGTGAACTATGTAATAGTTAAACATTACGTTTATTATTAAGAAATATGACAGTAAATTAAGGATAGTCTCATTAAGTGGCCAAACCTAATTAATCCAGTTCCCAGTGACTCTTAATATATGCTAATTAAGCCAGGAACAGACTATCTAAAGGTAGGGATTAAAGGTATCTTGAAAATGAAAATATAGAGAGCATCTAGACATTTACATTTGTCCACAAGGAAAGTAATAGTCTAACTAAGCAAGATTGCTGGGGAAGACATTACGCTACCTAAGAAAGCAAACATCTACAATCACCTTTAAGAACTTTCTCAGTATATGTTTATATAAATACAAAATATATGTGAATGTATTTCTTTAGATTATTTTTCTTAACTCCTTATTAATCTTTGGCCTGCTAATCTCTGGAAAGACTTGGTTCACCTAGTTCCAGTATTTATTCTGTACCTAAAAGTTTAAAAATCTTTCTTTCTTTCCTTCCTTTTTTCTTTCTTTTCTTTTCCCTTCTTTTCTCTTTTCTTTCTTTTTCTCTTTCTTTCTTTCTGTAACCAAAATGTCTGCACCCACTAGAGTCCCAAGTCTTTGAATCATCTCAGGTCACCCCAACCTCCTTTACCTGGAAAGCTAGCATTTTCACCATGGCCCTCATACATATCCCAGCTCAGGATCATCAACAATTCCTAGGTTTGGGGGCACCTGGGTGACTCAGTCAGTTGAGTCTGTCTTTGGCTCAGGTCATGATTCCAGGGCCCTGGGATAGAATTTCCCATCAGGCTTCTTGCTCAGTGGGAATGCTTGTGCATTCGTGCACACACTCTCTTTCTCTCTCTCTTTTTCGCTGACAAATAAATAAAATCTTAGGGGGGAAAAAAGCGCATTCCTAGGTTTGTTATCATCTCTCCAGATCATTCCTGGCAATGACTTCCCTTCTGCTGAATTCTTGATCTGCGTTCACTCTTATAATAGCTTCGTCTATACTACAGCCTTAGTGTGACCTGGACCTACTCCCGTGCCGTCGCTTCCCCATCGGTCTTAACGCACAAGGCTCTTGTGTTTAACAGATTTTCAACGATGGTTTAGGGTTTGGGGAGATAATACAGCACAGAATACTAGAATATTAGCCCTCACAGTCCTAAATTTTTAACTATTCCTTGTCTGTTTCTCCATAGTCTTGACCTCTTTCTGTTTTCAGTGTTCTCTGTCTTCCAAGGCTTCTAACTGCCTCTCCAGGAGCTGGTGACAAACTCAAAACTTCTATTACTGGATATTTCATTTTCTCACTGTTCCACCCTCACTTGAGCTCTGATCAAAAGTTCTCCCCTGGGCGCCTGGGTGGCTCAGTGGGTTAAGCCGCTGCCTTCGGCTCAGGTCATGATCTCAGGGTCCTGGGATGGAGTCCCACATTGGGCTCTCTGCTCAGCAGGGAGCCTGTTTCCTCCTCTCTCTCTCTGCCTGCCTCTCTGTCTACTTGTGATCTCTCTCTGTCTAATAAATAAATAAATAAATAATCTTTAAAAAAAAAAAAAAAGTTCTCCCCTTTCTTAAAATAAGAACCCTGCTATTTCCAAACAACAGAATCACCTACCAAGGAGATGAATTGTGCTACTCTCCTAGCAAGCAGTAGCAACTTATTTAAACAGCCATATTTTCCCTCACTGAACATTTGCAAATTTTCTTTCAGTTATTCATACGGTCTCTTCTACTTGGTCAGAATATATGTGCATTTAAAGTAGGTAACTGAAATAATGCATGATTTTATTATTGTTATAATGATAGCTTTTCATTTTTTAAAAACTGCTAATCAAAGTGCATTTCTACCCACAATAATGAGTAAGTAGTAATATTTGCTTGCCCAGGTAATTTCAGGTTATTTCAGTCACGACTTATGCCTATAGAAGCACTAAGTACTTTGTCTTTTGTGTACTGAGATAATATAGACTAACCTTGGGAACTTAAAGTGAAATGTGGATCTTTTCTACTGTGAGGCAGTTATTTGAAAATATTTAGCTTTCATATATATTTGATCACTTTTTTGTATTTTTTTTATATAGTTTTGTGTGAGAATAGAAAAAAATCCTGGCCTTGGATTTAGTATCAGTGGTGGAATTAGCGGACAAGGAAATCCATTTAAACCTTCTGACAAGGTAAGAAGCGACTTTCTTATTGATGGTTTTAATTAGAAAAACACTGTCTTTTACTGCAGAAAAAAAAGGTCAGAAAAAAACGTACTGGGCTTTAATAAAATAGTTAATTATGAAGCCAATCAGATACACTTTCAGCACACGGGAAAAAATTCACTGCAGTGCTTGACAAATCCTAAGAATAGGGGGAAAAAAATCAGCATTCTCTTTCAAAGGAAAGTTGTTTGTTTTGGTTTTTTTGCTTTTTGTTTTGCTCATAATTGTATATATTTTTAAAGAAAACTATAGTCTGAAAAACAATCTGAGGGGTTTGAAGTGGCGGGGGTGTGGGAGGTTGGGGTACCAGGTGGTGGGTATTATAGAGGGCACAGATTGCATGAAGCACTGGGTGTGGTGAAAAAATAATGAATACTGTTTTTCTGAAAATAAATAAATTAAAAAAAATAAAATGGGAATCAACATTAAAAAAAAAAGAAACACACAAAAAAAATAAAGAAAACTATATATGCAATTTATAACAAGTTGTTTCCAAAAGTTTCCTTGTAGATCAGTTATCCGGGAAAATGTTTCCTCATGGTAACAGAATGATTAAATAATGCTTTATTGCCAGGGCCAGCTGACTGAAATCTCTTTAAGTAATTATGTTGATAAAATATTTCACTAATAGAAGTATAGAACTGAAAGACCACAGAAAACAAACATTCTATGGGAAAATCAAAGTTAGCCATGACAGATAATTAAAGGCATCCTCTCATGCTTACCTGTTTTTCAAACCATGGGTAAAAGGTCACCACCACCTCCACGCTGAACACCCAACATGTGCCCATACTGACATCTGGCCTGTCTGATCCCACTGTGGACCTGGACTACCTGACTTTTTTATTTAAAAAAATTTATCCCGAGCTATATAACCTACCCTGCCACCATCAGTGTTTAATGCTCTCAGCTTTGAATCAATTAGTAATTATAATTTGATAATAATTGAAACTATATGCTTTTCACCTCATCAAATGTATTTGTATGAAGTGACATCGCAAAACTTTGGGATAATGAAAAAAGACAGAAATTAGATATGAGTAAAACCTCCACAGGTTCTCAATTTACTTTTGAATTATAACCTGGGACAGATTCTTTCAACTTATCACTATTATAAAAAATAACCCACACATCAATTTCTGATCATGAAACCTCATTCTGAAAACACGTGGGTGTCCCTACTCTGGAGATTTCTATAACCTGAAACAGAGCCTTTAATCCCTTATTTTCCTCTACTACTTCCCAATATTCTTGTTTTCTCACATTCTTTATGCCCTTCTTCCTTTCCTTTCTGGAAAAGAAGAAGAGCGGACTAGAAGGTAGAATTTTTCACACCATACATATTTAGAGGGTAGGGACTAGAAAGAAATCCCCAGTGGCTATAGATGGAAGTACCTTTGGTCAGCTGGTTGGTTGGAGCAGCTATTCTACAAAGAAATGTGCATGAGGCAGCCTTACATAATTAGGGGAATGCCAGTTAGCAATGTCTATTCATAAATGACTAGTGTCTTTCTATTTTGAAATGATGTTGAAGATAACCATTGATATAGTAGAATTAAAGTATTCATGGTTTTGTAGGATCAAGTGTTTATTTAATTTTAAACAAATTATCAGTATAGTTTAAGACAAAAGTATGAAAATTCAAAATTATCAGAAATATATGATGGTATTTTTAAAAGCCT
The DNA here is from genome assembly GCF_030435805.1 of Mustela lutreola. Lineage (NCBI taxonomy): Eukaryota > Metazoa > Chordata > Mammalia > Carnivora > Mustelidae > Mustela > Mustela lutreola. Next base: position 57,750,083 of record NC_081299.1, read on the forward strand.
CAAATCATTATGTTTTATTCATCTTGACCCTTCTCTTTTTCTCCGGTGTCACATTTTCTCCACCAAGTTCTTTCAATGAGAAGTTAATAATCATATCTTTCTTAAGATAGTCAAAATCCAAAAGACATGTTTTCTCTCCTTTCTCACCAGCAAATATAACTTTTCATTTTATTTTTGGAAGGCACAGGATAATAAATGTTTAAACTAAGGATCAACAGATTGCTAAATAGTCAAGAAGTCTGAACACTACTGCTTTTCTGCTGCTATTTTCAACTCAAGGAGATAATAAATAGAAGGTTTTAAAATTATTGCCTGTAATTCTTCCACTCTGACAAATATGAACGTTTTAGAACTATTAACTTAATTTCACATTTGTAACATTTTAATGACTCTAGTGAGACTGAACTGTTTCTATGATACTATAATTTGCTCTTTTGCTTAAATGCAATAGATATGAAGCTTGAATTGATGATGTGTCCACTGAAAGATTTCCCCTCAAAAGCACTTTCCTTCACCTGATTACTCTCTAAAACACACTTCACAATCTAAAAAGTGAATCTCTATTATTGCAAAATTGATGAGAGTAATTAAAAATTGCAAATCTGCAGAAGACTCTAAAGATTGCTCTTAATTGATTGACCACTTTTGATGTAATGGCAAACATAGGGTAGATATTTAGTTAAAAGTGTACAGAGGATCTGAAGACCTTGGGTCTGACAATTATTACAAGAACTCAATTCACTCACAAGGAAAGGGATTAATCTCTTGGAAATTCAGTTGCATTTCTTTAGCCCCATGTCCCATTCATTTAGCCATTGCATAAAATTTAGAGTAGAATCCGGTACCTAAACTAACCAAAAATGCCAAAAAGGAAGAAAATAAAAATGAACTTTAAAAATACTCCTCTTTCCACTGCTGAAAAAGAGACTATTTTTTGTTTTTTGTTTTTTCATGAGTTGGCTAATTTACAGCTGAGGGTGAGAAAAACCAAATTAAACAGATTTTTTAAATGAACAGATACTATCTGAGTCAGAGTTGGATGTTTTATAAGGAGTCCCAGTCAAGCAAAAGCTGAAACTTTCATATGATACATATTCTCTTCCAACAAACAACTCATGGGTTACTATATTCTCAGAAGCACACTATATTATTTTACGTACTGCTCATGAATGTTCGAATGCTTTGTAAAATTCTAGATAACTGAATGTCTTTGAGGCATTCAGGACTTTATATATAAAGTAGCCAGTAGATTTATCCCATCCTCTTCATTATGATTGATGAGAACCACCATTTCACCAAATGCCAAGGACCATTGTGAGATAGGATCCAAACTGATTACCTGCTATGTCGTCAGACAGAGAAAACATGAAGTACAAAGTAGTCATCCTAAAAGGCTGGGAGTCTGGGAATGAGGCAAAAGTGAGTTGTATCATTCATCTGGCAGAAGTTCCCATTTAAATTCTGGGGTAGCATGAGATTATGCAGAAAACACTTAAGACAGCCCAAAAGTTAACTGAGACTTTAGAGGGAAGTCAGGATTAAGCCAGACATGGGGACTGTTTTATACTGGACTTTGAGAGCTTCTAACAGCATCTGGTCTTACAAACTTAACTACTCTCAAAGACTCGGAGGTTGTCCTAATTGAATATGGTCTTCTGGGACTATATTGATGGAACATAGTCCTGCAGCTTATGTCATTGACAGAACAAGGTTTAATAATTGAACAGACCTATTCACTTGCCATGGAGTTCATTATTTTGGGTTCACTGCCAGGTGAAAACTGCTTCTACATACTTGGAAAGGGAAAATGACAGAGAACCAGAGGAATATGGTCCTATGTAATGCTTGCTTCTGCCCTCCAATAAAGTGGTTGGAAGCCATGATCTGTTCTATTATCATAGGAAACATTGCTGTCAGGAAAACCATATGCTAGAGAGAGATGAAAGATTTTAATCTAACATATCTGATGATAATAATAACAGTAATAAAGATAATAGCCTTTTATTGAGTGTCTATAATGTGCTGGTCACTCTATTAGGCTCTTTACATGCTTATCTGATCTTCATAACAACTTGTGTTAGTTGAGTATTACTATCCCTCATTTTGCTGAGGCCCAGAGGGGTTAATTAACTTGTCCAAGGTCATTTAGGTGATCTGTGGCAGGCAAGATTTGAACACAAATTGATCTGACTCTAAATCCTCTTCTCTTAATAAACACTCTGATGTATGCCTCTATCTGCAAATGCCACTTAGCAGAAGAGCCACATGATAAATTTATACCCTGTAGAGTTGAGACTAATATGATATTCTAATATTGAAAGTATTACAAAATCCTCTAATTAGTCATAGTCTAGATATTTGTTTCAACAAGTCCTTGGAAGTCAGCATGTATTCTCTATTGAATCTAGATAATTAGAACAGCACTGTACACAGTGGATTACTAAGCAATTACATAACTTTTGGACTAAGGTATCATTATAGTTGTGATTTTGCCAATGGAATAAACCACAAAATCTTTGCCCATTTTTAAATGTTCATGGAATAATAATCCATGTTTACTAAATTCAAATAATTAAGCAATGCAATTTCCAGTCCATGTTGTTAGAAAGAAGAGACTGGATTAAATGGATGACTGATACCATGTTATTGTAGTGACTTCAAAAGTCAGCCCAAGACCCTGAAGATGAGTGGATTTTTAATGATACATTCACATAGCTCATCTTTCAGAGACTGATAGCCCTCCTTGTCTCATTTAAGGAGAAAAGACTAAGCTCCTAAAGCTTAAAGATATAAAAAAGGGGCACCTGGGTGGCTCAGTTGGTTGAGCTTCTGCCTTTGGCTCAGGTCATGATCTTGGATCAAGCCCCACGTTGGGTCCCCTGCTCTCTAGGGAGCCTATTTCTCCCTCTCCCTCTGCCTGCCTCTCCCTCTTCTTGTGAACTCTCTCTCACTCTCTCTATCTGTCAAAAGATGGGTAAAATCTTAAAAAAAAAGAAAGATATCAAAGAAAACTCATAGACCCTTTCCCTATATGCTCTAAAAGTACAGTACTGAACAGTCCCATGAACAATTATCTAGTCATAATATCAAAATAAAATCCATGTTATGGATATCCTCAAAACACTGGACATCAGGAAATATACATACTGGGGCATTGGGACTGAACAATCACCCAATTCTCCACAATTTGAACATAATAACTACATTCAGCAGATGCCATATTTTTCCTGATTTGACCAATCTGCATGTAGACACAGAAATGATAGGAGAATAAATCCATGTTCTTAAAATTTTTAAGCATCTTTGCCTTCAGTACAGGTAAAATCCCTAGCACAGGAAAAATACTAGAATCATGGCAAATGTAAAATATAACTGCCAATAAACCCTAAGTAAATGCCCTGGAATTTAGAATACCTTACTCTATTTTATACGATATGACTTCTAAAAGATTGACTCCAGATGCCAGAACAGCAGACAGGACTTAAACATCTTTACAACCTTACTTCCTCACCTAGAAAAACAATGGGACTTTTTCTTTGTGTGGAGATGGGTATTGCATCAAATAAAAGTTTATATGTTGTATATGATTAATATCAAGAGAAGGACTAGATGTTGGGAATCAAAGCATTTACTTGATACCTTTACTCAGGAATAATAATAGCCAGAGGACACTTGGCAGTGTTAAGTTAGAAAAGCACAGGAATAATCTTCCAGGTTTGCTCAGCCTTGTGCCATTGGGTAATTGGCAGAAGATATGTTTTTAACTTACAAAAAAGTACATGCGACATGTCTATTTCTTGTCATGTGTTCTTCATAGATATAAAAATCAAGAATAGCAAACACATTTGTCCAGAACTCCACACAGCATATGATTTATATTTACTGCATAATTATTAAACTGCATGTAACACATTTCCTTTATTTTGTACATCTACCAGATACATATGATTTATTTTCTAGATTTAGAAATTAACTTTATACTATAACTTATATACCTGTCCGATCCTTAATTCTACTTCAGGTGATTATGTAATGCAAAGTAATTTGAAGACTCAACAAATTATGTGAAAGTAACAGTCAGGAGCAAGGGATAGAAATAATTCTGTTTACATACTGCATTTTGGACTAAGGAAGGATTAAATCGTCTTTTTTTTAGATATAAAACCAAATTTTTATTTTCTAATCTTTTTTATTTTCTTTCTTTGTGTGTGTGTGGGGGGGAGGGGCAGAGGGAGAAGAAGAGAAAGAATCTTAAGCAGGCTCCAGCATGGAACCCAAGGCAGGGCTGGGTATCACAACCCTGAGATCATGACCTGAGCCAAAATCAAGACTTTGGACTCCTAATTGGCTGAGCTACTCAGGTCCCCAGATATAAAACTAAATTTTTTAAAATAAATACCAAGCATAAATTATTTTACAACATAACTGATTATTTTGGCTCTATCTTAGTCAAATTGTAATTTGAGGTCCAGAGCGCCACTTTGAGGACATTAAAAGTGAAATTTTTTTAAAATAAAAAGTGTATTTTTCCATATTCTGTTCTTTGTGTTTGAATCTATTCAGAAATATTGATAGAAAAGTAGTCTCCTATCAGTAGGATTCCTACAGGTATTTCACTTAAATGAAACTTTCTAAAGGCATGGCACTGTGCTTTATCCAATAGAACAATGTAGCTTTGAGACTTTATAATATAGAGAGACAAGACATGGATTCCACTTCTGAAAGAATATAATAAAACTCAACACAGGCTTGGTTCTTCCCAAAAATATCACTGGGGTATATATGTGAAAAATATAAGGCAATTAAAAAGAACCACTTTAAATAAGAACATTAATTGGAAAGTTTTAATTCAACAATAGATTTAGAAAAATCACTGGAATTAAGATTGCTATCACTTTATGATATTTTATAACAATCAGTAAAATTAAAGCCCAAGTACATAGCTACTACATTAGTAGTTGTACTGGTTGCTAGAGTTGTACATTATTTATTTTCCATCTGCTGCATCATTTTAGCCATTTAGTAAGGAATAAAGTAAATAAAATATTCAGGCAGAAAATGGTGTGGGAAAAGATATAGAGATGTCCAAGTTTGCTACTATTTACTGGAAAAGTGCCAGACACTTCTCAATCAAAATATGAAAGCATGTAAAATTAATTCATAAATAATACCTGTGATAACTAACAAGAATTGACAGACCCATCAATGAAAGAAAGTTAATTACTAAGGGTCAAACAGATATTTGGAAAGTGTGAAGTCTTTTTTCCATTTATAAAGTTACTCCAACATGATTTAAGTGGTATTCCAGGGTCTCACAGTATTTCTCTTTTCTTGCTTGAAAAGCTTAGAAACCTACTAGAATTCTTGGAAATGTTATGAGAAATAAAACAGAAAATAAATAAAAAGGAATAGTTACTAGGTCTCTGCCTGTAGCAATACTATCTAAATGTTTTCTACCCACATAATATTTGAGATAGGTCTCAAAAATATGTATTTAAAAACAGTATCATCCACTTTTCCTCCATTCCAACCCCAAAGTTATTCTTTGCTGACTCTGACCTCCAAAGAATCACTGGTAAGCAGAATAATAGACTCTACATATCCCTACCAAGCAAGAAGATACTGCAGAGCTTTAACTTTTGTAGTTTGCATTTGTCTAAAGTCGGTTTCCCTTGATGCAAAACTCGAGATGGGGATTGTTATACAAGCAATTAATGGAAGAGCTGTTCTCCAGTGAAATATTAAAGAAAGGCCCGCGGGCGAGGAAGAAACTGGCAAAAGACACAGGAATTGTGATGGCACAGTGCTCAGGGAGATGAGTAGTTCCACTAGATGTCTCACCTTGAAGAAGGAAACAGCCTTGTGTGCCCCAGTATCAGGGATTGGATGTAGTTATTCCCAGAGAAGAGGTGATGGTATAACCTGCCAAGCATTTCACAATAAGTAGGCTCTTGCTGATGGTAATTTTGAAGAGAAGTGTCAGATATGAGCCATCAGGAACACCTGTAGGATAAGAACACCAATTTGATAAAGAGAATCTGGGTAGGTCCCCAAAAGTGTCTATTATACTATCATGAAAACAGTAGATTTTTTTCATCTTTCAAACGGAAAGCCCCTTAGTACTAGGGATTCCAACATGCTTGCATCTAGGAGAGGCACTGCCTAGAACCTGCATGCTTTCAACCACGGTATCTAACTGAGATCGCCAAAGCAACCGGTATTTCAGTATGGACCCAGAAATTGACTATGTCAGGCTTTTTGCAGTGAGACCCATTTAAATCTGCTTTCAAATCCTTGTCATTTTTCTGAATAATATTTTTTCTTACAAAAAAAAGACACTGCTGTATTCTACAAATAGAGTCCCAGTTTCCCTAAGAGATAGTAATCATCAATTGAAACAAATCTGTGTTCTTCGGTAACTAAAGAAAACGTTTGCAAAACTAGATCAGAAGGAACAGGGAAGTTCAGAGTTAACACCCTTAGTTTTCTCTTTGGGTGTGTGAAAAAATCATGTAAACTCAAAGAGCTAATTCTTAAGTTCTGCAAATTCTGACTTCAATTCTCCCTAAGATCCTTCTAATAAATCAGGAGAAAGCCACAGACAGATGAGAATAGATTTCCAGGAGAAACTAAGACAAGTTAACTTGAAAGTTTTAGAACTAAGCCAGAAAATTAAGTTGTAGATCAGAATTTACAGTGTGTTATTTTTTAAGAATAAAAAATTGACTAAAATATTTTAAGTATTTTAAGTATATAATAGTTTTATTTAATCATTTATTTATTATTTATTATTATTTAAATTATTATTTGAGTCATAATATATTTTACATAAAATAGATTATTAAATTTTTAATATATATTTAAATTTAATATTAAATTTAAATATTAGAATATTTTATATTAGAAATTGACCAAAATAATATATTTAAAATATATTTTATTTAAATAATTGTTTCTTTTTATTACTTAAATTATTATTTAAATAAAGCCAGAATTAGATTAAGCAGTGAGTAGATAATAACAGTTAAGGGTTATTATATGAGCACAAAATTGCAAATATGCATTTGTTTTGTTTTGTTTTGTTTTTATTAACATATAATGTATTATTTATTTCAGGGGTACTGGTCTGTGATTCATCAGTCTCACATAACTCACCATAGCACATAGCCTCCCAAGTGTCCGTGCCTGAGCCACCCTATCCCTCTGACTTCCCTTCCCTCCAGCAACCCTCAGTTTTTTTCCTGAGATTGAATCCCTTATGGTTTGGCTCCCTCTCTGGTTTCATCTTGTTTCATTTTTCCCTCCCTTACCCTATGATCCTCTGTCTTGCTTCTCAAATTCCTCATATCAGTGAGATCATATGATAATTGCTTCTGCAAATATGCATTTGTTTAATTGCCTGTCACCTTTACAATATAATTAGTACAGCTGTACATGGTCTTAGTAACTAATTCTACTGTCTTGAGTATAATGGAGTAGAAAACTACTTCCTATATTTGAAACCTCATTGATCGTACCCCATCACCATATATAAATGACATTTCCATAACAAGGTACTGTTTGTCATTGAACCCCCAAAGACACTCATTGATAGGAGGTTGGAAGCAACCTCTTCTAGTGTTGGACTAAACATTAAGGTGATTAAAGAAGAATCCTATCTTACTTTCCTTTGTTTCTTTGTTTACTGAAGTATACCAAAGTCTCTGACTAAGGAAAATCATGTTTACTCTATTTCCTCCTTGACCAAAAAAAAAAAAAATGTTTCTATCGTGACTCTGAATGGCATATTTAGTGAGATAATATAGACTTGGGAAGACTGACTTTTACTGCAAGAAAAACTCCACAGTATGTTTGGTTTTGTCTGACACTCCAGCTGGGGTGGCTTCAGTCCTCTGAAGGACTCCATCTCTGAACTATAAAATGTTAGTGGTCAAAGAGACACAGAATCAAGAACCACTTATTCTTAGGTGCCTTCTGACTGTGAACAGCTTCCCTTCCATTCATCAGCCACGTGGCTGTCTCAGTGCATTTACTCGGGGTGACATCAGTCATCATCCTGTGAAACTGTACCACATTCTTAGTCTCAAATGTCTACAACTGCAAAGTCCTTTTTCCTTAACTTACACTTGTTAAAAAGTTACACAGATAATAAATGAAAACATTGCCACTATAAAATTTCAAATAACGGATGAACAGAGCATCTCCAAAGTGGGAAAAACAAACAAACCTACCATCTTTGTCATTCCCCACTATACAACCAATGCACAGCCTTAGCCTAAGAGCCACGTCATAGGTCAGTGTATTAGGAATTCAAAACTGTGTGCCTTCTGGGCATTTATCACTGGCCCTTTTGACCTCTGAGTTCCCTGCCACCTCTGAGCAATACTTCTAGCATGGTCTAACTACACAACGATGTGTTAGCCGTTAAATAAAACCAAAACCTAAGTCTAAAAGAATCATAGTTTGACTAAATCTAGCTTCCACAAAATAATTCTTCACTTCAAAAACCTTATTTCAGCATAAGTGACAAAAAGTTTTCACTGAATCCTTCACTTTGAAGTTCATTATTTTGAAATAGAGTAAAAAATTATACCATTGTAGAGGCTTTAAAGAAGCCTGCAGTGATGATAACCAGGAAGCTGATTACCAGTACTATTTTGGGAATTGCTACAAAGAAGAATCCACAGCCACCTATAGTCCCCTACTCCTGTTTCTAATAGTTTCCACTCTTTATGCTATATATGAAGCTGAAAAGAAAACCCTCTGTTCGAAGGGCTCTAACAGAATCAGTAAACAGTTCAAGCTCAGCAATCCAAAAATTCACTACCGCTTGAGGTGGCATATTAAATATAGGCTTTAAAGCATTCATGAAATAAAGGAAATGGAATTTTTAAATTTTTTTTCCAAAGAGGCAGAAATCTGAAAACACAATATGTAAAGGAGTGTGAGCATTTACCTTTAAGAGAAAATGTGAAAATCAAATGAAAGAAAATTTTATTCAGTTCAAGCATTTCATTAAGAGGGGCACCTGGGTGGCTCAGTGGGTTAAAGCCTCTGCCTTTGGCTCAGGTCATAATCTCGGGGTCCTGGGATCAAGCAGGGAGCCTGCTTCCTCCTCTCTCTCTCTGCCTGCCTCTCTGCCTCTCTGCCTACTTGTGATCTCTGTCTGTCAAATAAATAAATAAAATCTTTTAAAAAATAAATAAAATAAAATAAAAAGAAAAGAATTTCATTAAGAAATGAATAGGAGACAAAGGTACTTTCAGTCATAATGGACAGACATCCCAGAGATGTTTCATTTTTTGTTAATACTTGGAGTACTGGAGCAATTAATAAAAGAAAAGTTATAATGATAAGGTAACCAAAGCCAAACATAATTTTAGCCCTTACATTCAAATTTCCCCCCAAAAAGAATAGTGCATTATGTCGGCATGAAACTATAAAAATTATTCTAGTAGTCAATTTGTCATTTCTTACAGGAATCTCAAGTAAAGGGGAATAAACAGCTTACTTTTTGGATACTTTTAGCAAGTCAGAAAGCAGTATCTTGAAAATTATATATTATGTTTATGTTATTTAACTACTAAACATTATATATGTATAGTATATATACTTATTTCTACAATGGTGTTTATATATATATTTATATATTTTATGTATATAAATACATATATTTTTTTTGTGTATATATATATATATATATTTTTTTTTTTTTAAATTTGGCTACTAAACAAACCTTTAAAATGACCTAAAAGAAGGATGCAAGCCTAAACAGCTTATAGTTCATCCATTAAGATCATGGCTGTTAAAAAAATGAAACAAGGGACGCCTGGGTGGCTCAGTTGGTTAAGCGGCTGCCTTCGGCTCAGGTCATGATCCCAGCGTCCTGGGATCGAGTCCCACATCGGGCTCCTTGCTCCGCGGGGAGCCTGCTTCTCCCTCTGACTCTGCCTTCCACTCTGTATGCCTGTGCTCGCTCTCACTCGCTCTCTCTCTGACAAATAAATAAATAAAATCTTTAAAAAAAAAAAAATGAAACAAGATGGGATCTGGAGGGAGACAATAAGAGACTCTTAATCTCAGGAAACAAACTCTGAGGGTTGCTGTGGAGGGTTGGAGGGGAGGTTAGGGTAGCTGGGTTATGGACATTGGAGAGGGTATATGCTATGGGCAAGTGCTGTGAATTGTGTAAGACTGATGATTCACAGACCTGTACCTCTGAAGGAAATAATACACTATATATTAATTTAAAAAAAATCATGTCCATTATATTGCCATTAAGGTATTTGCAATCGTGTAAGTCAATTTCTATGAGTTTTACCAGTCTTCTTGTTGTTCCAGTGAATTGTTAATGAATTTTTTTACAAATGTAGCCAGGTGATTTCTTTTTTAATGTTTACATTATTTAAAAACGCATGAAAGAGAGTTTAATAAATAAATATATACACTATATGTTATTCCTTTGAACATCTGTGCATAAGATTTTTGAGAAATTTTGGAGGACTTTGGTCAGTTGTAGCATATTTATATCTCTGTCTTTTGATGGTCAGATTTCCTAGGCTTCGAAACAATTATTTCTGTTCATTGCTTATGGATTTTACATTTCATTGCTTTGTTGACTAAAGCTCATTAATACACAGAAGCATCATGGTCACTGCTAATATCCCTTTTTCTTCCTCCCTCCCTCCCCACTCTCCTTTGGTTTCTAATGGCCATGGATAAATATCTTCTTTTGCTACATATAGATTCCTCAGTTGTTAAGGTAGCAAACTATTCAAAGCCTAAGATTTGACACTTAGCAATTAATCTTTTTTTTAAATTTTATTTTATTTTTTCAGTATTCCAAGATTCATTTGTTTATGCATCACATCCAGTGCTCCGTGCAATACATGCCCTCCTTAATACCCACCACCAGGCTCACCCAACCCCCCACCCCACTCCCCTCCAAAATCCTCAGTTTGTCTCTCAGAGTTCACGGTTTCTTATGGTTCATCTCTCCCTCTGATTTTCCCCAATTCACTTTTCCTTTCCTTCTCCTAATGTCTCCATGTTATTCCTTATGTTCCACAAGTAAGTGAAACCATATGATATTGACTTTCTTTGCTTGACTTATTTCACTCAGCATAATCTCCTCCAGACCTGTCCATGTTGATACAAAAGTTGAGTATTCATCCTTTCTGATGGAGCCATAATACTCCATTGTATATATGGACCATATCTTCTCTATCTATTCATCTGTTGAAGAACATAGTGGCTCTTTTCGTAGTTTGGTGATTGTGGCCATTGCGGCTATGAACAATGGGGTACAGATGGCCCTTCTTTTCACTGCATCTGAATCTTTGGGGTAAATACCCAGTAGTGCAATTGCAGGGTCTTAGGGTAGCTCTATTTTTAATTTCTTAGGGAATCTCCACACTGTTTTCCAAAGTGTCATCAATTAATCTTAAAATATTTTTTATCACATTTCTGATTCATAGAGAGGAGAACTATTGATAATACCTTTATATCCTTGATGTGTCAAGTCTTCTACTAATCACAACAGTTAAGTAAATGCATTCTATTACATAGATCCAATTCTGCTTCCATAAGCCACATCATAGGTTCATGAAAAAAATTATTTGCACACTTTTGGCAGAAAGTAAAAACCCAAAACAAAACAAAAGAAACCAAAAAAAAAAAAAAAAAACCTTTAAAATCTATTCAATCTATAGCTGTGTTTGTTCTTTATGAGTCAGTTTTTTCTCCAGAAACACTTTTGAACTTTCATAATTATATGAAAGCATAAAATACTATATTCTATAATATTTAACCAATGTGTTCTGAATTGTAATGGTAACAGTATACAATTTTTATTTGAGATATGGCCTTCCTAGAAACCAATTTCTTAGCATAAGCTAGAGCCAGGATTTTGCAGAATTTTAAAGAAAAATATTTCATAAATTGAAGTTGCAGTTCCCTTAAGACAAGTTCTATTTTGGGGTCTACATTTACAATAGCTGAGACTGTCACACTCATTCACCTTCATCATTAAAAAGCCATACAAAGTTCCTTTCTCCTCTAAAGTTAGAAACGTTGGCCTTGTAGATTAACTTTCTGAGTCCATTTAAGTTTACCTCTAGAGGTGTATAGACTGGGTAACCAGTTAGACAAGATCAGATCTTAACACTATGAAAAACCTCCCATACTCACTACTTTTTAAAATTACTTGTGAAAAGTAAAACTTTCTTAAGAACCTAGTCTGGATACTTTTAAGAAAACAAAACTATTTGGGACTTGCATAAAAACTGTTTCTAAAAAAAAAAAAAATGGGGAAGAAAAATGAAATGGCAAAAGGTCCTGCCTCTTAGCAACACCTGGCCAGCCCTCTCTAGATTAGCGTTGGTGCAAACTTGTGTGGGTCCAACTGTAATGCATGGTCCAGGGGGTCTGTGTCTGACTCAAGCACACCCAGGTATTGGTGTCTGAGGAAAGCAAACATATATTCTTTGGAAAAGGTTGCAGCATATATTTTGTTGCTCTGTTGTGGGATGCTCTCTAGAGGTGGTGCTAGGGGAAAACGATTGTGCTGATTATGAGATGTCAGACATTAAAAAATATACTCAGAGATGACAAAACTAGATTGTAGCAGCTATTACTGTAAAGAGCAACTGGTCCTGACTTCGAGCTACCGAAGGAAGTAGCCCCTGAAAGTTACTAAGAACTATCAGAAAGCCCTCTAGTTGGGACCCATGTCCACTGCTGAGAGAGAACAATAATTAGAACGATTACCACTGACAGCCACCACTAGAAAACCACAGATGAAACAGTAGACTTCCCAGCCATCTTCCCGTCATCTTTCCTAAATAGGACATGCAAATCCTTTTATCTGCTGGGCATTCGAGAGAAAGATAACAAATGTTGGCCTTTCAATATATTCCAGATTGAATATTTCCAGACAATAAATATGAAACTGTTAGAGGCTCAGAAACTTTCGATATGGGTTTTACTGAAGATAAAGACCTTGGATTGTAGCTCAACTTTCAATAAATATGATAACATTTATTGTTGCTACACTGAATGCCATCTACTGTTCTAAGTATTTTTTTGTATATATTTACTCAATGTATTAACTATGAGGTATGTGCCTTTACTATACCCATTTTACTGATGAGGGAAAGTTAAGTACACAAAAGTTAATTAACTTGCCCAGTTTTTAAGTGAGGAACACAGACTAATTCCAGAGCTATGCTCTAGCTTCTTATACACCCAGAAAAAAATGCCCCTTTGCCAAAGATAGCCACATCCTAATGCCTAGAACCTGTGAATATGTTACATTACATGGCAAAAGGGACTTTGCAGGTGAGTTTAAATTACCGACTTTGAGATGAGATTATCCTGGATCCAGTGGGCCAAATCTAATCACACAGGTCCTTAGAGATAGAGAATCTTTCTTGGCTATGGCCAGAAGGAAATGTGAATATAGAAGAACGGTCAGAGAGATACACAGTTGCTGGCTGTGAAGATGAAAAAGGGGGACTATGTGCCAAGGAATGTGGACATTTACTAGAAGTTGGGAAAAGCAAGGAAACAGATTTTCCCCTAGAGATTCCAGAAAATAATGCAACCCTGCCAGCACCTTTGTTTCAGCCCAGTAGAACTGGTTTTGGACTTCTAACCTACAGAACTAAGATAATAAATTTGTGATGTTTTAAGCAACTAAATTTGTGATAACTTGACAGCAGCAGAAAAGTACTAATATATACTACCTTGCTGAAAAAGAGTTACTGAAGCATTTTCTTTGCTTGGGCAAAATGGTTTTGCTATAAGCTTAGGTGTATGTGTTGTTTCTCTTGTTTTGAACATATCATGTGGTTATTTGTCCCACATTTAGCACTCAACCAAATGTTACAGAAATTGAGCATACTTTAAGTCTTGCAGCAGAGCTATACAACTAACCAGATGCCATGATATAGATCTTTGATAACATACATGATGGCTTTTTACCAAACAGTGGGAAGTTACTGTTCTAACATTCAGAATACAAATAATCTGATTCTTTACCAAATTCTGTCATCAGGGCCAAAGTATTTTTTGAAGTCTCACAATAAAATGAATTTATTAAAAGGGAGATTGGTACATTACTACAACGAGCTTTTCCAAAACTGTACCAAAGTCATCAATATTCACCATAACAGATACCACAAAATGGGTTGAGTTATTTTTCTCATATGGCTGTATTTATATACACAAATACAGTGAAAAATCAGGGCACTGGCCTTTGCAGGCAGTCTTTTGGGAAGCATTCCACCTCCACAAATTATGAATGCCACAGACCCTTATCAAATGTAACACTCGTTGCTATCTGCTTTGACTAAAGTGGCAGTTTGCTGCCTGATAAGATATAGCTGTATATCTGTATAAATATAGAAAAAAAAAAAAACTATACCAAGGGGCAGTAGCAGTTTCTTAGTTGATGAAATGTATTGATTGAAAAAGAAATATTAAAGCTTTAGAAAGCAGCAATAAATGCTTTGGAAGACTCAGGCCGTCCTAAGAGTAGCTTCAGATCAAGTCTTCAGGGGGCGCCTGGGTGGCTCAGTTGGTTAAACACCCAACTCTTGATTTTGGCTAAGGTCATGACCTCAGAGTCATGGGATCCAGCCCCACATCAGGCTCCACGCTCGGCAGGAAGTCTGCTTGAGATTTTCTCTCTCCCTCTCCCCAGCTCCATGCTTGCTCCCTCTCTCTCTCTCCGGAATAAATAAACCTTTAAAAACAACAACAAGAAAACAAGCCTTCAGAACAGAGATTGAATCCCACAGAGCTTTGTGATGGATGAAATTAAACCTGCCACATACAGTACACTCATATTCTTCCAGCAGTCAGGTTGTGGAGCATTACCCGTTCCTCCAAGCATTGTAGACACGATCATAATTTAGCTCCTATGGTCTGGATTCATACAAACATTATTAAAATGGTTCTTGCAGAATAAGCTGGAGAAAAGCAGTCAATATTAACTAGGTAGCCCAGATGTTGACTGCTGAGATAAATAGTCAGAACAACTTCACCTCTACCACCCAGAGATGTAGTGGCTTATTTTGAGCAACAGTGGCATTCTGTCTGTTGTATAGAGACCCAATAGGAAAGGGGGGGTCTGCCAGGAGGACCAAGCTCATACAGTCTTCTGGACGGATAGAATGAGTGTTATGTGTGTAAAGGGCCATAGGGATTGTTTTTGTTTTCATAACCAGTGCCATTCCCTGGTCTGGTGGATTCACCATCATTCCTTATGTTGCTGTCCTTTCCAAATAACCTGTTTTCTTATTTCTTTTGAATTGACCATTTGTACAAGTGAATAGACAAAATTAACAAGCTGAACATGATCTGAATAGTGACACTGTTAACCTAAAATTTTTTTAGTTTTTATTATTTTCTTAAGGCTAAAAGCAGTACATAATCATTGTAGAAAAATTAGAAAAGACAGAAAGCAAAAAGGAAAAAACCATATGTATATATATGTATGTATGTATGTGTATGTATGTATACATACATATATGCATGTATACAATGAAGTCTCATTACCCAGTATAACCACTGCTAATATTTAGGAATATACTCTTTACACAAATATGTATATAAACATGTTTCAGCAAAAATAGTATGATAACATAGTAATAGCATCGTGGGGTATAATGTTTTATAACTTCCTTGTTTCACAAAGGACTAGTATACTTTTGTAGCTGCCACCTAGAACTTCATTTTTAATGATCACATATCATATTATTGTGCGACTTTACTGTAATTTATTTAATCAGTTCTCTGTTATTAGACTTTTAAGTGTGGTTTGTAACTTTTATTATTACAAATAATACTATGATGAACATATTAGTAAATGAATGTTGCAACTTGTCTAGTTATGTACTTAAGCTAATTTCTAGAAGTTGAATTGCTGGTTAAAAGTTACACAGTTTTCTAAGGATTTTAATGGCTGTCTATAGTTTCATCTTTAAATGGGAAGGAAAACAGATTAAAATCAGAAAGATAAAAATCATTCAACATCTCTAAATTAATAACTTTCAAAAAGATCTGAAATGCTAAATGAAAACACACATAGAAGTATTTCAACTAGGGCCTTCTTGTTAAACCATTCAAATACACGTGCATAAGGTTAATGGGTTTAAGTGAGAGTTATTAAGTTTACAAATCAACAAATAAGATGATTCCCTAAATAACAGGCAATGACATTACAATATTATCTTCTATTCTATTAATACTTATTTAGGAACGAAAAAAAATAATGTCAACTGTATTGAGATATCATCTTTATTATTTAATACATTCTGTTATGTAAATTATTTATATTTTTAATATTTCATAACTGTTGGTTTCTTGACTTTTCTTCTACTATATTATGAGCTCACTGAAGCCAAAAATTATATTCTGTGTATCTCTGTAACACTAGTAATCAAGCCCTAGCATATGGTAGGCATTCAATAAATGTTTGCTTTATATACATGGGCAACAAAATTAATTTGACTTTTTTATTAACTAAATTAATCAGTTTCAGGATTCTGTAACTACATTGGCAGAAACATTATGTTTAAATTGCATATTGGAATTTTCTTATGTTTAATTTGTTCAGATATATTTTATATTAAAATTACCAGTAATATACAAAGTAATACTGATTAAAATAAAATAGCATCTGTATGTAATCTGATAAGGTTTTTAAAGTGTACACTGAACTTACAACCTGTCAAATAGAAGACATTTTCAATGAAGAATAACTTAGGATGATTTCGGAATTATATAAAAGATGGTGTAATGCCATGTTTCAAATTATTTAAGAAAGAAATTAAGACTATGCCATGAGATTACTTTATAAATCATAAATGCACTTTAAAAAACAAGATCAGCTTTTGTTATGCAAGTAAAGATGTTACTGTTCTTAAACTTGACTTGAAGAGTGGTGCGCTGCTTAAAATACTATAAAAATCTTTAAAGCTTATATGTGGAAACTGTTTTTAGTCTGTTTTCATTGTTTTCTATGTGAATGAGAAATTTGTTAACTAGGCCTAGTTCTTGATGATACAATCCTAACCTCTGTTACTTCTGACTTATAGGGTATCTTTGTTACTAGGGTTCAGCCTGATGGACCAGCATCCAACCTGCTGCAGCCTGGCGATAAGATCCTTCAGGTAAGAGAGACAAGAAGCACTGTTTTCAACTGCCACACTAAAACAAATATGTACCCACGTTATAGAGTAACTTGAATTAAATGATTGGAAGTAAGTCCTTTTCACATTTCTTATTTGCCTTTATTTTGGGGGGTTGAGAAGCAAATCAGAAGCAAAGTCAATCTGATATAATCCTGTATATTTCAGTTTTTGGCACATGGTAGATGTTCTGTGTATTTTTGTTTATATGAATACTGGGGTTTTTGGTGATACAAGAAGAACTGAAACACACAAGATCTATGCAGAGCTATCAAGTATAAATAAGAGTATTGGAGTACTAAACCAGGGTATCTGTGTTGACTTTGGATGAGGAAGGGACTCATCCATATTTAATTTCTCAACAGTAAGCTTATTACAGTTTGAATACCGTGAAATGCATGGTTGTATGCCCCTACTCCCCCTTCTTAAATACTTGAACAGATGTTTACCAAATATAAGGTGACTTATTAAAATGTACTGTCTGATGGAAAGGACTTTCTAACTTAAAGCTCTATGTAACAGAAAAGGGTCACTCCAGAAAACAGTTAAGAAAATTCTTGGTGTAACCATTTTGCTGTCTTTATTCTCTCTGAATTCACTTCTGCTTAGTCATTTCCTACATTCCAGAGAAAGGCCCTTAAGTATCTTCAGTTTATTTAAAATTCAGTGTTTTGACTTATTACCCTGAAATTATCCACTATATAGCTAGGTGGAACTATCTGAAATTTTAGATATTTAACCACTGAAGCAATTATGACATGGTTCCACATAATATATTGAAGATATAGGGACATTGAGAAGATAGGACATGTGGGAAAGGAACCTTCTTGTTAGACTACAAACAGTTACAGCAATGCAAGGACCCCACACAACTCAGCTCTAAGGAGATAGTCTATCTTTTATTTATTGAACACTTTCAAAAAGTCCTAGAGAAGTAGAAATCCTATATAATTATGTATTTTTATATATTATATATATAGCCTTAATATTTTATTCTCAGAAATATTTTAAATGAACTAGGAAGATCATGAAAACTCAAGTTTTCAAAAATAATAATTCTCTGAAGACCACAGGTTGCCTGAACCTGTGACAATGTCACAATAGAAACAGCATCCAGCAGATTTGAGTCCATTCCATGCAGGCAGAAGACCAAGCCAGCAGTTGATCTTTAGAGTTAAAATCTTGAAACATAAAAGACACATAAAATATTCTGAATTTATTTTTACCATTTGGTTATGGAAGTTCTATATTTTTTACTTCCTAGCTAGCTCTCTGATCTTAAGCATTTTATATCATGTCTATAGGACTCACAATTATTATGTGTAAATGAACTGTGGTTTATATTATATTATATTGCATTATTTTGAAGCTGATGTCCCCTCAGCTTCAAAATTCAACTGTTCAATAATTCTATAAATTTCCATGAAAAACAGTCAAGAATAAATTCACAATGTAGTTCTCTAACACTTGGTAAATGCTGTTGTTTAGCAGAAGAAGTGGATAGTCTTTTCCTCTACTGAATTTCAAAGAAGTTATTTTGAACCTCTGAGTCTGAAAAAAAATGTAGCCAGTTAATCTCAGATCTCTGATCTATTTGAATGCCATACCGGTTAGAGAGGCCTTCCATAGCTTGAGACAGTTTGGGAGTAGCCTTCATCCATGACAGAGTTGGCAAAAGAAAGGTTTTTCTCTCGGATTCAGAAAATATTTATATATATTTATATATATATATAAAATAAATTAAATATTATATAAATTAAATATATATATAAATATTTATATATATATGTATATATACACACACACATGCACATACATACACATGTGTATATATGTGAATAATCTGTGTATATATATATGAATGTTAAATATATATGTTATATGTTAAAATGTTATATATCCATATATCTATAGACAAGTGATAGATGATAGATAGATAATCAGTATAGATGAATATAGATATCCTGGAGAAGGGAAATGAGAATTCAGTTAGTGTCTAGTTGCAGGGTTAGAATACTCTTTCCTGACTGTGCAATTCTAGAAGGATTTCATGGGGGGACATGAGGGTTGAGTATTTCTAGTCCCTAAGAGGTATACAGCAATGGCAAAGCGCACCGAGAAATCAATTCCTAATGCAAGAAGTAGGAAGGAATTATAAACTCAATCTGTAAAAACCACAAAACTGCAGGAGAGCTGCACCTGGGTTGGCTCTTCACTCCACAAATGACTACAAAAGGTGTAGCACTTTATTTTTGCTCTAGAACTCATTTGTATCTAGTACAATAAAATCAAAGTCCATTTTCAGCAAAAGAAAAAAGCACATAACCATAATCAGACAAATTACTATATTTACAGTTTCACTCATACTAGTTAAAAAGCACAAGTGGCTAATTATACTTTCTGAAAGAGATAAGAATGGCTAATTCTAAACTGAAATCATTGTCAGCATCAGATGTTAAGAGGGCAAATTATATTTTTGTCTATAAAGCTATTGGCTCTTTGTTTAAAGAACACTGGAAAAAATGAGTTGCCTCTCATTTAGAAGATCCTTAAAATATGTTATCCCTGGAGCAAATTTGTTTACTAGCTTTGATGACAATGTAGCAGCCTAGAAAATCAAGGTAAAAGGAACAAAGAAATAAACAACTACAACAATAACAACAACAACCCCCCCCACCCCCGCCCCGCAATGAATGAGCCTCCTAAGTGATGGCAGTTGCCGGGTTTGATCTAACCCAGTAGCAAATAGAAAAAAAAGATACACTTTTCCCAAATCTCCCCCAAGCCCCTAATTTATTATAGAAGAGCTTTCTCTTTCTTTGTCTATAACTCTTTTTACCCACTATCTCTTCTTATTCTGTTATGGGATCATGAACATGTTACTGGAATTACATAAAGAGGTGTGCATTAAGAGATAATCTTTTTTCTTTTTTAAGAGATCATGATGGAGAGGAAAAGTGAGTTGGGGAAAATCAGAGAGGGAGACAAACCATCAGAGACTGTGGACTCTGAGAAACAAACTGAGGGTTTTGGAGGGGAGGGAGTGGGCGTTTGGTGAGCCTGGTGTGGGTATTAAGGAAGGCAGGCATTGCATGGAGCACTGGGTATGGTGCATAAACAATGGATCTTGGAACACTGAAAAATTACAAGTTCAAGAATAAATTGAATAATCTAACAGTAGAGTATCAATAAGAAAGAGAGACATAAAAATGGAAAGAAATATTATGTTCTCAAACAATCAAATAATCACATATACACTTTAAGGACTTTTATTTTTCACAAATCACTTTATAAATATCATTCAAACAGAAAGCTTAAATTAAAATTATGAGTTAGTTTTAAAAAAGATAATGTTAATTAAGACATATTCACATGATGTTTCCATCCTTTTACTGTTCATTTTCCCAGAATAAATACACTATAATTAATGAATATATTCATATGACCTACTGTGTTTAGCGAGTCATGTTGCTTTAAGACACTTTGGAGGAGGAGCTAGCCATGAGGCTGGGAAAACTAATCCCTCCCAGCCCCACCCACCTTCTCCACAAAGTCAAAGCACACAGGGGTGAGAGAGAACAAATGTGAGCACATGCATTATAAAAAAAATGTTATTAGATTGAACCATGTGAATTTGCCAATATTTGACCATTTTTGAAGTGGTAATTTTGTTGGTTTAACATCAAAGTTTTTTTCTAATGTTCTTTCCAATTAAACAATTCAATCTAATTTATTATGCATTTTAAATTCAAAATATATTAAAATACAGAAAATCTATTAATTATCGTTACTCTGTTGAAAAAATGAATAGACTGGATAATAGGAATTTATTATACTTGATAGTTAACATGGTTCATAGTTATAGCCTAACACTCATTTGTAAGTACATTACACATTATGTTACATATCATTTTTATACATATAATATTCTAGTATATCACTGTAGTCAAACCCTATCCTCTTCATTTACCTGCCCACCCCTTCCCTTGGACAGGAGGCTAATTTGGCAGGAAAAACAAAAGTAAATAATTTATAAATACTTGTCAATAACATCCAGGTTTTACCAGTTATCAAAACAGTTTTCTCATATAAGGTATACTAATATCATACCTAATTGAAGATCATTTCAGAGTCTCTTCTACTGTACTATAATTTTAAGTGTTTTCCAAAATATATTCCTCGTCTTATATCTCTAAGATACCGAAATAGAATAATCAAAGAGATGTAATTCGAACAAATCAGGTATTTCCCCTTTTTTTCTAGTCTTAAAAAAACCTGGTTCTACAATTCATATAGACAAATCAAGAACCCACTCTGAATGAATACGTGTCTGAAATTTTAGTCAGCCGTTTGTAGGTTGTTGGCTCAGAGTGCCTTATCAAGAGAGTTTACTCTTGATGGAGCAGGAGTTACTCCAGGCTTAACAGAGAAGAAAGAGGAGGATGAGCAGAAGGACTAACTGGGTGAACCTGGCAGCAGTGTTCAGGAGCAGAGGGGAGAGACTTCTGTCAGAATGAGCTAGTGTGGAGTTCAAAGAGAGAATACTGGAGAGGGAGACCACAGGCATAAAAAAAGAAAAGGTTTTGCCCTGAGGTGGAGAACTGAAACCTGCAGAGGGCTGGGGGAGGAGGTACTAAGACACAGCTTTCAAGGCTGAGAATGTGAGAAGTGTAGCCTTCCCTAAAATCTAACTAAAACGTCCGCAGAGGGCTGAATCTACTATATACAGAGACAGAGTACTGTGTCTGTATTTGGCCACCGGATCAAGCCTTCCTTGTCTGAATGGAAGTTCTGTGCTTCTTCGAATGACCAGTAGGTGTGGTGAGCTGCTAACAGTATTATCTTACTTAGCTAAAGTTTATTTCTTCAACAATCTCAAAGCAAAGAGCTTCCGAGAAGCCATAATTAATGTCACAAAGTCCATGCACTAAATTTCATGCCTTTCACTCAAAAAGAAGACTTTATTTCATACTTGGAATGTCTTACCTCGCTTTCCAGACCACAAAGGGGAAAGCCTCTGGATCCAGGCACATAGCCAGAAGCAAAAGTCATAGCAAACAGTTTCATTGTCCAAGAAGAGAGAGAAACTTCCTTCTTTTAAAAGATAGAACCAAAATTCAAAGAGTACAGCAGAGTCATTCAGTATAGACTATAGAGTGTTTCCCAATGGCACCCCTTACAGTATCTTTTTTGAAAGGAGTTCCTTACTCAAAGAAGTTTCAGACCCATCTCAGATTCTATCCCTTGTTTCAGGATTTCACAATGTATTAAGAATTTCAGAACCTGAGAAATCTTACAAACTTACATGTCCCAAAATATTTAACCATATAGCCCTCTTTACGAACAACATTAACTAACTACCTCCACAGAATACACTTTGGGAAATGTTTCTTACAGAAGCTTCTAACTGGGCCCACGGCTTTATCCCACAGTGTTCATGTTCATAATTATCATCATGAGTCATCTGGAATGGGTTAGAGTATATTCATGTCTCTGAATTTTTAAAAATTTCTCCCAAAAAAGCTACAAAAACTCAAGTGAGAAATTTTTGTTATGGTTAAAATGAAGTATGGGACCCTTAAAAAAATGAACTTAAGCTATTTGGAAATTTCATTAAAGCATTTTCCAACAAAGTCAAATGAATTAACGCTTTTCTTTAGTTGATCTTACTTGGTGGTTGAAAATCAAAAACATCAGAGAGGTTGGGGAAAAGGTTGGGGGAAAGGGTCAGTAATCACATAATTCTTAATGTTCAGAGAAATTATTGCTTTTAATGATGTAATATATTTGAAGAATAAGATTTTTAATACAATTTGATTAGAAGACAATAAATAATTTTTTTAATGTATATGGTTTTATATGCCAGAGTTTCACTACATATCTCATTCAATTTATGAAATTCAGTTCAGTAAATTAATAAAAGATTGCGTTTAATTTACATATTGTGAATCAAAGCAGGAATATTATATAGAGTAAGTAAAACAGGAAAACCAATAAGAACAAGTTAAGTTCATTAGACTGGCTCTAACTTCCATAATTTGGCTGAAATAAAAATAACAATTAAGCACCTATATTGTGCCATTTATATCAGGCAACAATTCTGCAAGATATCTACTATTGACAGAGGCTAAATGACTTCTTTGAGCTTCTTACATTATACAGTACTGATTCCAGTGGAACAAATTTGATTGATAGCATCATATGCATCAGATTTTCTATTTACATATTTGGAAAACATGTATTAAATGCCCATTGTGTAGGGAGTACTGTGCCAAGCAATGTGAACAATGTAATAGACTATAGCTAAGTCCCGGGCTTTACCTAACCTAGCCCAGGAAGTAGACATGCCCAAAATTATCTGAGCAGAAAATGAATGAAGAAGAAAGGAAAGAAGATGACTTCAACATTTAATAAAAGCAACTTCCAGTCTGTCCTCTTTTAAGAGTGAGTGCTCTACCCCACAGAGACCAACAGGGCTACACAAGCCTCCTGAAAATGAGAGATTCATTTTGCAGTTCTGTTCATTTTACAGTTTCTATTTCTTTAAAAAGAAATAAAGTATAGCTTGTCAGGGAATTGCTTTGCAAACCAAGGTAGGGAATTCATTTGTTAGACATGTTCATTCAACACACTTGATAAGAAGAAAACTGGCATTCTAAAATCAGACCAGATAAATAATAAGTAAATGTCTTCAGAATTACTACTTATTACCAGTTCCTTGCCCAAATTCCTAAACAAATAATTGACAAAGTCTGTAGTTGAGTCTATTCTAGTTTGCCATGTCTTTTTTTGAGCCAGAATTCATGAAACATTCAAACTGCAGTACGTGTGTGCACTTAAGATAAAAGAAAAATTCTTATTTATGCTTAATTCTATGAAGTTTTTTAAATACTTCAGTAAAAGCCATTAAGACTTCAACCTTTCTCACATTTAAGAAGTGCAATGTAAATTTTTCATGGGAACTCTCCAAGAATTTAAGGTCTATAGTTCAGATTTTTGATAGAAAGGAAAATTTTTCAAATGACTTGGCTTAAAGTCAAGGTAGTATTGATTATGCAGTATTTTCAGCTCCAAATATATGCCAGTATTTAATGAGAGTACTCTATCAGATTAAAACTCTGAAATGAGACTGAATTCCAGGTAGCTAATGTGAAACATAATTATGATTATTTAAGATTCCCACTGTTCCTCATAATGTCTGGCTATCAGGATCAAACACCAAGAAGGCTTGCCCTTGTAGCTCTAAAACGATTGCTGTATTTTTTAGTTTTCCCTCGTTCCAAGAGTTATAGGCTTTTAGAGATGTTAATGTACTAATGTATATCTATGTACAAAATACATGTATACTGTCCCTTTTAAATGTTTGTCCTGAGGGTGAGTTTCAATCAACCAAGAATCACTCACCTAGTCCCTAATACCATTTGTTTTTTGGATTCTAAAGGAGTCATGCTGTCCTCCTTACTGGAAAATACCACCAACCCTGTGGCCAAGCCTTCTTAGCAATTAGTTTTTAAAGTTATAACTTTGAATAATAAGGATACAACAAAATTCCTGGGAGAATTACAGCATCCTCTGTAGAATTTCTGTAGTATAAACATCCATAATTTACCCATTTAACAAAACAGTTACCAGAAGGAAGTCAAAGATAAATCTTGGAAGGAACAAGAGGATGGAATCCAAAAACCAAGTAGGCTTTACAGTAAACTGATGGGCCATAATTGCAAAGCTCTACTTTTTGTTTTAATTGTAAATATGATTTTCATTAACTATCCATCTTTCCATGTCTAAATCATGCAAAGGGACAACTAAAAAACATTTTATGGCACCAATGTCAAGTGGAATTTTAAAAAGGCAGGATATCTCCTAGAAACAATAGCAAGATTATACAATAAAATGTTCCTTTATACTTTCAAATCAGCTAAAGCCAAGCCCATTAGTTATATATCCTCGAAGCATAAAACTTTCAGAATATCTTTTCCTACCCGAATTTTTTTCTTATTAGCTTCATTTTAACTTAATAAGCCATTTCATTTATTTCTCATTTTTCATTAAATTGCTATTTCCCCTAAAGTGCCCACATTTATTATAATAGACTGTGTTTATATAAAACATATATGTGACCAACTTTGACAATGTATTTTAAAGTTTCATTAATTTAGCATTGATTCTTCAAATTATCTTTTGCATTTATAATACTCATATATTCAAAATATCAAATGCACAAATGTAGATTATACACAATTTCTTTTCTTTTTTAAAAATGTTTTAAAGATCTTTATTTATTTATTTATTTGACAGAGTGAACGAGAGAGAGAGCACATGAGCAGGGGCTAAGGGAGAGGGACAAGCAGACTCTCCAATGAGCAGGGAGTCCAGTATGGGGCTTGATCCCAGGACCCTGAGATCCTGATCTGAGCCAAAGGCAGACCCACCGACTGAGCCACCCAGGCGCCCCTACATTTACTTTTGAAAGCACCATTGGATTTATAACCTGCCCTCAAAAATATTGCCTAGTAGTAACCTCTACTTCCTCAGCTCTTTTTCCATTCACACACATAAGACAACCACAAAATACTACTAGGTGAAATATTATGATTCTTCTCATATTCATTTTAATTGGAAAATCTCTATACAAACATAGTAACATAATTTTCTGATTTCCTGTCTGAATGATTCAAGATGTGAGCCAGATAGCAAAATTCATTTCAACAATATAAATTCCCTTTGCTCTTCAGTCCTAACAATGGAAAAAGAAGGTTCTCCTGAACTGAAATTTTATCTCCTTTCATTCAAACCCTTCTTCCAACCCCTTCTCTCATTGTTTCCCCCCGCAACAGGCCTAACCCAATGTTCCATGTCAAGAAATGACTCAATTCATATTAAAAATTCAATTCATTTAGTGAACCTAAAACATTCATTAATAATCTCACAACATCCAATGAAACGGATTGTGCCATGTTACTGAGCTGACTACTGTAACATAAATGCCCACCTAGTCACTAGCTCTGTGAGCCTAGATACTTCATGTATTATCTCCGATCCTCACATTTTCATCTTAAAAAAAAAAAAAATAGGGTTAACTAAACAAGAAAAAGGTGGTCCCATCTGACATTTTGTCCTTCTATTCTTGTGACTTAATGAAAACTCAAGAAAGTAATAGTGAAGTAATATTAATTAGTAGTGGGTTTATTTCACTGGTTCGTAGTGTGTCAGGCAAAGTGTGCCAGACCAGTTGGAGGTTCCGATGTATGCCTTTGCATACATTAACCCACTTAATCTTTAATAAACTTGCTAAGATAACGTGCTTTCTGATCTTTCAGAGTTCTCCTGTTATTTGAAGACATTCCCAGATAGTCCCTAGTTGTGGCGTTTTAAATAAGCGTCTTGAGGTTTCCGAAAGCTCTGGTTTTTAGATACCAGATATTTCTGGGGACTAAAATTACCGGTAGAGCCCTGATGTTTATTTGACTCAGTGATCTAAGTTATCAACCTGCTTATTTCCTTCTGGGAAATCAGCTCTGCAACTTGAGTCTCCAATTGTAGAACTCTCATTTGTCACTACAAAGTATGAAAACTAAAAGCTGATGGTTTAAAGCGATATTAAAGCTAGTTTATACGCTGGATCTTTCTATCCTTGAATCAGAGCCCGGACGGTGGTTCAGAACATCTTGAAGCCAGTTTTATTGGAAACTGAGCCAGATACAAAGCCAGACTTCAGCAAGCTTTATCTTTTCCCTGGTTGGGTTTTTTTTTTTTTTTTTTTTTTTTTTTCCCCCTCTCTGCTGCAGCAAGCTAGGGTTCATTGGGGCCACTGGAAAAGATTTGATTCTCTTGGATTTTCTGCAGCTTTTGTGAGCACAGTACCATGATCCCCTTCCTGCTCACTCTTCCCTGTTATCCTTCTGTCTGGATCTCCCAGGAGCCCCTCTGTCCTGTTTTCTCCCCTCCGTGCCTCTGTCCCCTGAGATCTTGTTCTTCAATTAGGCCACTGAGTTGGAGCCAGCTTTCTGCCATCCTCCTGCAGGAAGGATTAGGCCCTCTTACCTCAGGCAGATTTTCCTAGATGCCCAGGCAACAGCAAATGCTATCTTTCAGCTTTGCTCTAAATGTCACAAGCTGCAACCCCATCCCACTCCCCTGGTTTGATTTCCCTTCTTTCACAATGCTCCCTTTTAAATTTATCTTCTGATAAATCTCTCAGCATTCCCAGTGGTGAATACCACAGTAAAGCCTAACCTCTGTTGCTAATGCTGCCACCCTGACCTCCTTCATGAACTCCAGTCTCTTGTTTCTAAATATATGATCAACATTTCCTTTGCATGCATTGCCATGGCCACAAACCCCATTGTCTTCCCAACGAAGCTATTACTTTGTTTCCATTTTCCGTTAATGATATCACAATCTGATTCGTTTGTTTCTTCTACCCTTGTTCAATTAAATGCCAAATTTATAGATTCTACCCTAAAAGTTTTCTCCTTTTTTAATCCATTTCCTCCCAACTTTCCTGGCACTGTCCTAGCAGATAGCTTGACTTAGTCTTTCCACTTTTGAGAGAGAAAGCTCACATATGGCTACAAAAACCCAATTAAGCCAGAGTTAACACTATAATAAGAATGAGAGGTTCAGCATTTCTGGAGATTCTAATTTAGGACCAAATGTTATTTCTACCAGTATTTTTGGAATGACTTATGTTAATCCTGAGAGGAATCTGAATGAGAATTAAGGTTTTGCAATCTCTGTAAAGAACAAATTATGTCAGGAGATGATATAGCAACAACTTTAAGGGGGAAATGGTCATTATTTTATCATAATCAATGAAATGTCAGTTCAGATCAATGGAAGCAACCGTGGTCTTCTTATTTTAGTGAAGTATTGAAAGAAATAATAAGCACAAATATTACGGTGTCAGATTATTCAGCCCTGGATGTGTGGCCTTAGTCAGGTGGCTTGGCCTCTCTGAGGTGTAGCTCTTTCACTGACAAAATAAGAGCATTAGCCTAGAATATCCTTGCTCTCACTCTCTCATTCTCTCACTCTCTTACTGCCTCTTTCTATCTCTCCAGAGAAGTTTTGTTTAAATATTTCACATATTGGGCTATCTCTCTTCATTTTGAAGAAAATAATCATTTTGAAGAAAATAATCTACAAACTAACCCCAGCTTTCATCAACCCCCCCACCAACACACACACACATTAGCTTATTTTTAGGGTTCTTTCCTATGCTAAAGCCTAGGGTCTAAGTTCACTGATAATTTTATTTTTAAATTCTCATAAAAATGATTTCATACTGAGATCATCTTAAAATTATTTTCCTTATACGATTGTTGAAGAATTTACTTGAAAGAGCCAACTGTTCACATGTCTAGAGCTGGAGGAGGCTCTAGGCTTGAGTGAGACAAGATTGTGGCCCTTTCGTTAACCACACTCTTGCCAGGTGTGAGTATGGGGAAAACTCTTCTAATTCACCTCAGAGAAATCGGGTCCCTGAAAATTTTCCCTCTTCCCTTTCTGTTCCACTGAACTACCCTAGTACTTTTTTTTATCTCTTCTGGTGATAATCCAGATGTTGAGTGCCTTCTATGGGTAAGGCATTTTCTACATTATTTTACATTATGTCCATGGCTAATTTCCCCTTCTGGATGGTTACTTCTTTAAGGGGAGCGTTCCCTGTCTCATCTCTTTCTTATTCCTATCCCCAGTGCCAGGTACAACGCCTTGAGCACAGTTAATATAACAGGCGTTTTTGATTGAAAAAAAAAAAAAAGGAAAAAAATGATAGAAGTAAAACACCCTTTTTTGAAGACCTTTTGAAAAAGTATCATTCAAAATTAACAGCCGTGATTAATTTGCTATCTGGGCTCTCTTCCACTTGTGCTCTTAAAATTGATATTATTTTGGGACTGGTAGTTCCTAAAACCAGGAATGGTGAGGTCTAATGGTGGACAATATACCATTCATGACCTCCAAACCTAGAGAATTCCTTTTCTCTGAAACACTAAGATACTGAAATTTCAAACAATTCCCTGAAAATTCTTGGTGGGTCTGGAGTTCATTGCAACTCTAGGTTTTGAGTCTTCCGATAGAGAAATCTGAGCATTCACAAAGTTATTATTAAGGACATTTAAGAATTCCATTATTAAAATTAAATTTAGGAGCACCTGGCTGGCTCAGTCAGTACAGCATGCAACTCTTGCTCTCTGGGTTGTGAGTTCCGGCCCCACATTGGGCATTGAGCTTGCTTAAAATAAGTAAGTAAATACATAAATAAATAAATTTAATTCTCAACTCAGGTATGTCTTTTGGTCAAATTGGGGACATTAAGGCAGTTAGTATATTCCTCAAAAATACAGTGGAAGAAGCATACATTTCACCCAAGTTTGCTATTTTCCTGATGTCAGATACAGATTGAGAATAAAAAGAAGAATGCACCATATGCTGTGTTCTCTATCCCACATCTTCATCTGACTAGAAATAACATCACATGGAATCCAATTCTCTGGTTTTAACTACAACTGAAGCAAGAAATGTGGGCTGTGGAACAAACCCAAAGTTCTACCCAACTATAATTTCCTGCCACCCAAACAGCTGATGCTAATTTGATAAGCATTTCCATTAATTAAATGTTATTATATACATTAAAGGAGATAAATATATTTAGAGAGAGGAGGGAGGTTAGGAGAGAGAAGGAGGTTCTTCTATTCAAAATAAATTTGGGGGCGTCGTTAAGTGTCTGCCTTCGGCTCAGGTCACGATCCTGAGGTCCTGGGATTGAGCCCCACATCAAGCCCCATATCGGTCTCCCTGCTCCGTGGGAAGCCTGCTTCTCTCTCTCCCACACCCACTGCTTCTGTTCCCTTTCTAGCTGTGTCTGTCAAATAAATAAATAAAATCTTTAAAACAAACAAATGTATACTTCTAGTAATATGGGCTTTCATGGTTTTACATTTCTGTGTCCTCGTATTTTCCCTGTTAGATGTATTGAGGTTTAAGAAATGCAGTATTTTAGGACCTCCTTTTTTTTAATCATATAATTAGTCAACCAATTTTAACAAACTACTGATAAAATATAATGTGTCAGATGACTTTCATCTAAGTTATAAAGACTACACAGTACTGTGATGTTGTTTTAAATTTTAAAAAGCCAAAGGCAGTGAAATATCTAAAGTGGTTATTTGAAATATTAACCATATTTTAAGAAAGCATTAAAAAAGTAAAACAACAAAGGCAATAGGTTCCCCAAATTAGTATCAGTCAACTGAAAACTGAAAACATCAACCAATTAACTGGCTCTGTTATCAGTACTTTGCCACCTCCGTCAGTCGAAATCAACGGAGTCCCAGATGCGAGGAAAACTTACATAATTGTTAGTCATGGAGTTTCCAAGAATTATTCCTACCAAGTTTCTGTAAGGTTGTGTTTTATTTGGGCCTTAATGACAGTCAAGTTTTATGGGATCCACTTCTTTATACATTAATAGTAGAAATCATTCCAATCAAGAGAAGCTGTAATTTAATACAGGGAAAAAAAGAGCACTAACAGCAGAAAAGCACGTGAAGAGTCGAATACTAACCAGTTGAATCCCAAAATTTTAACCTTAGCCTGTGTTTAAAATGGATTTTGAATGCTTAGATTGATGATTCTTAACTAGAAGATGACAGGCATTTTCACTGTTACTAGTATCAGTGTGCTTCACCTCTGAGGGATGGATATCTTAGGTATATTGGATGCCATTGAGAACAACCGATATAAATAATGAATATATTTGCATTTAGCAATGGGGGAAATAAAAATGATCTCTTTAATATAAAACTGTAGGGGTGGGGGCGCCTGGGTGGCTCAGTGGGTTAAGAACTCTGCCTTCGGCTCAGGTCATGGTCCCAAGGTCCTGGGATCGAGCCCCGCATTGGGCTCTCTGCTCGGTGGGGAGCCTGCTTCCCCCTCTCTCTGCCTGCTTCTCTGCCTACTTGTGATCTCTCTGTCAAGTAGATAAATAAAATCTTAAAATATATATATATATATATATATAGGGGTGGGGCGCCTGGGTGGCTCAGTGGGTTAAAGCCTCTGCTCAGGTCATGATCCCCAGTGTCCTGGGATCGAGCCTGCATCGGGCTCTCTGCTCAGCAGGGAGCCTGCTTCCTCCTCTCTGCCTGCCTCTCTGCCTACTTGTAATCTCTGTCTGTCAAATAAATAAATAAAATCTTTTTTAAAAAAATTTAAAATTAAAAAAAAAAATGTAGGGGTGCCTGGGTGGCTCAGTCAGTTAAGCATCTGCCTTTGGCTCGAGTCATGATCCCAGGGTCCTGGATGGAGCCTTGCATTGGACTCCTTGCTCAGCAGGGAGCTTGCTTCTCTCTCTGTCCGTCTCCTTGATTGTGCTTTCTCTCTCTTTCCCTCTCTCTCTCCCCCAAATAAATAAATAAAACCTTTTTTTTTTAAGAATTTAAAAAAATATAAAAATGTATAAACTAAGAACTTTTCAATGATCCAAAATAAGATCTAATAAGACCCTAAGTGTGCAACCATGTGTGTCATGAGTGAAATATTTCACCTTGCTGATGGGATTATTCTTTTCAGTAATTATATAGCAAGAAGGCAATGGTCCAGTCCGGTGGACACTTCCAAAACATCTCAACTAAATATCTGTAAATACAAGACAAAGCAAAAGAACGACCACAGAACAACTGCCATATTTCAAAATGTATCTATCTGTTATTCACCAGGGCATCTCTATGATTAGTACAGTGCCCAGGACAGTCTTAGTTAGGAAGTACTAGAAGCTTGTTAAATATTTGTTGAGTTAATAAACTGAATCAAAGGTGGGTGAAATTAATTAGCTGTTTCCATAGTTATAATTCTATTATGAATTTTGAAAACCAATAGTTTTTGGCTGCTCAAGAGTCCCTTTTATCTTAGGATTAGAAAAAATGATGAGATTACAAACAAGTATCTTGCATTGATTGCCCTGTTTTATTTGTGTGTTTACAGGCAAATGGACATAGTTTTGTACATATGGAACATGAAAAAGCTGTATTACTACTGAAGAGTTTCCAGAATACAGTAGACCTAGTTATTCAACGTGAGCTTACTGTCTAAATATTTTTTATAAATAGTGAAGATACGTCTAGCCAGACCTAATGTTCAAAAATAAGTTTATACATAGAAACAAATTTTGCCATTTGCTGGACCAATGGCAAACATTAGTGCCAAATGTATAATATTATATGTTAGCACTGATCATCCTTAAAAATGTTAACTATATAAATATGATGTTCATGTGGTTATGTATTAGTTTTACTTGTCAGCCTCCGGCTGTGCATTGGTGCAGTTTTGTTTTTGTTTTTGTTTTGTTTTTTTAATCAAATAAGTTTCTTCTCGAAGTGGATTTCATATAATTTCGGAGCACGGAAGCACATACAAGCTCTTTACGAATTCTGCTCTCCATCAGAAACACTGCCTCAAAGTTGTATATGCCTTTATATAGAAAATACAAATATAAAGAATTGTAATTCCCATAAAATATTTCTAGCACAGGTATATGTTGGCATATATACAAAAAGAATATAGAGAAAAACAATATTTTCATAAACTAAACATCTCGGATTGAGAAAGAAACTATATCTTAAAATAAGACTTTACTATATTGAATCTTTTTCAATAAAAATTACATGATAATGCCTTATGAAAGTAACTGTACATATGGTATAAAGTGTTTATATTTGGTTCCATATTCATTTGCTAAATTCTCATAACACAGAGTGAAATATTTCATAAATTAGCCATTTATCTCTGGGACCGGAATAAAAATAGGACAAACTAATTTGTTCAATGCCTTTAGCTAATTACAATACACACAAAGAGTTAAGAAACAGACTAAAGGTCATTACAGATAAATCTTTTTCACCACAAATTTAAGCAGTGAATGATGGGTGGCAGGAAAGATATTGCTTAATTTCTTTCAAGTTTATGTTGATTATAAAGTGGAGCCCATGTGATTTCTTTACTTGTAAATGTGGAATTTATTTGTGTGTTGCTTTATCTAATTTGCTACTTTTAAATAATTTAAAATGAGTTTTGGAGATTGATAAAATTTATCATTAAGGAAGATCGTTGTTAGAAAGTTATGGTGGATGATTAAAAAACTTTGGCATTTAAAAATGAAACTTCAAATATAATTTCTCAGAGCTGTGGTCTACCTGTATTATTAATTTCAGTGCCTGTTTTGTGTGGGCAAAAATAGAGAAAATACTTTTTTTCCAAAAATGTTTCAAAGTATAATCCTGCATTCTCTTATTGAGAGAAAGACAAGCATAGTTAATAGAGAATTTGTTATTTTTACATTAGAATTGTTTCCTCTATAAATAATCAAAATTCATTTTATAATCCTTTAAAAATATTTCTTTTTTATATTAGTCATTAATTTGATTAAAATATTAATTTAAATTCCAGAATAATTTCCCAGAGTTGGTTGTATGCATGCTCTCATATTTCCACATAGCCATATATATATATATATATATATATATATATATATATATATATGTATGTATAATGGATTTAGTTTACATGGTAGTGTTTCAAGTATTCTATTAGGATTTTCACAATAGTATCATGTACTGGTGTCACCAAAGCTCTGAGAGTAATATTTGTAAGTTAACTGTTTTATGGGGACATTGAAAATACTGTATTTTTGTAGGGTCTATTAAAATGAGTGTCACTTATTAGAAGTACAGTGGTATTTTTTGGCAATAGAATTTGTCACTTGAAGGCAAATGATACTTCACTTTATAGATGATGCACTAATTTTGATGTTGCTTTACGTCAGGGTGACATTATACCATGATTTTATAGGGTTTGACATTTAGCAAATGATTAAATGATTGGCCTATTTAATACGTTTCCCAGAAGTAAGTTTTAAATGCATTTTAATATATCAACAGTTTCTGATGAGAAATGTCTTTCAGAGCCTAATTTCCTTTGTCAAAAACTGACACCAA
The DNA here is from genome assembly GCF_030435805.1 of Mustela lutreola. Lineage (NCBI taxonomy): Eukaryota > Metazoa > Chordata > Mammalia > Carnivora > Mustelidae > Mustela > Mustela lutreola. Next base: position 57,784,275 of record NC_081299.1, read on the forward strand.
ACCATGGTACCACGGTTTCCAGCTGCTATTATAGGATGATCATCATTAATCAAGATGGAGGCCCCCACTGGCCTCACAAGATCACTTAAAAGAAAAACAAACTCCTGGGTGTAGTGTTGGCAATGAAGCATCTCAACTCATCCCATCAGTTCTGTTTAATCTGTTCTGGGAGAGGTCGAAGAAGAGTCAGACAGAGGACCACCCAAGTCTCGTCTCTTATGTCAGGTCTCCCCATCAGACCCAGGGCTCCAGGAGAGGCTTCTGAGGCACAGAGCTACAAGGATCATAGTAAACACCTCTTCCACTCCTGATGGGACACCATTGTCCTGGCCCAGGGCTCTCATCCTTACTGTTCTACAGGAAATGAGGAAAAGAAATGGGGTTCCTGACCCACTGGAAAAGAAATATGATGTTTCAAAGCACCTCATTGTCAATTGTTCTGCCATGCTGCATACTGAGAAAAGGCAGGTAATAATGAAAAGAGACATTTTTTTTAGATTGATTGAAAAAAAAATTACTAATTACTCGAGGGGTTAAAAAATCTAATTTATTCCATAGGCGACCAAAACCAAAAATACATTAATTTCTGAGTATTGACTTTTGGAATCATTGGCTTTGCTCCCTGAAATAAGAATCTGGTTTATGTTAACCACCCCTTCCCACCAAAAGAAAGAAAGAAAGAAAGAAAGAAAGAAAGAAAGAAAGAAAGGAAAGGGGAAATAAAGTTAAAGGTGTGCCTTTTTAAAAAAGAAAAACGACGACAACAAAGGAGTGAAATTCATGATGATTCCAATAGATTTGCCTCTTGGTCTTTGATTTTTACTGAGATCTTTCTGCTGAGGAAGCGATCTCAATCTGGTGAATCAGTAAGACACAAGGAAGGAGAATGGGAAAGATAAGGGTGGAAAGAACAAGGAGCGAAAAGTACTGGTAGAATTCCTGCAGATTTTGCAAAGCCAAATAGACATTCGTGGTCAATTTTTAAAACCTTATATGGCTTAAAAATACATTGCCACAAAAGATCTCTTACAATAATTTCCACCTTCTAGACAATATAACTCACTTTAACAAAGAGAATAATTTCAAAATATAAGTGTACTTTTGACAAGGAATACTCAAAATCAGTATAACATACTGATATTTACATCATGCTAATTGATTGCTCATTGAAACCTATAAAATATGTGTGTCTCGGTTCATTAAAACTCTTAATTGCATAAAAACATCAAACAATCCTAGTTGTTTCTGGGTCTTACATTGGATTACCACTTTCAAGATGAAAAGCAGTTTTAAAGAGAGGATGACAAATCAGCATTAATTTGTTCTTAATCTGAAAGATGACTGCACACATATTACTAATATAATTGCTTATTTAAGAAGTAGGACTGAAATATCTTTCCGTGGGTGAACTAAAGAGATAGTATACCCAGAGAGAGGAAAATGAAGAAATTAGATTTACACCTTCAAATATTAAGTGAAAGTATTTGATTTGCCAGAATGATTAGATGAAAGGAGCAAGAAAAACATTTTACCATAAATCATCAAATCAAATACCTCCACCAAAATTTAAATATTTGGAAAATATAGTGTGTTTGTCACCTTGTCTTTTCATTGGCTTTTAATGCTGTGTTCGGTCAATTCCTGCCCCCTCACTGGCACCCAGATCAAGAATGTCTATTCTGATGGATCTGCTGTTATCAAGAGGTAACAATACACCATAATCAGATAAACAGGCATGCTGGTACAGGACCACTGCTCTAAGCCTTTGGTAAATTCAATCAGGCAATGTGTTTGACTGATTCTTGAAATACTGACCAAACAGCGGGCTTGCTGAAACATTGGGTCAGTAAAAAGTTATGCAAATAAGGAAATCCAGTCAGTTCAGAAGATGGGTCCTTTATCTAGTATCAAGAAAAGCAGGGTTGAGTTTCCAGGAAAGTTCCTCTCACAGAAATGCTAAATTTTTCTGAGGCTCAATAAAATGTTCAAACACTGGGTTGATGATGCACCCTGTCTTATGGTTGTAGTTAACGGATCATCTGGGAATTGGGGGTTGAGGGGGGTGGGAATCTCCAGAGTTTAGATCACCTGCATGAACTATGTTCCTTAGCAATATAACTGCTTCCCATTATGAAAAGCATCCTGCCTTGCCCCAGAATATTGCCCCATCACTCAGTTAGACTGTCGCCCAGGCATATACGATAGCAAAAAACTAGAATATGGGCTGGGGAAAAACAGACGTGTACTCTAGAAAGCACCATTATAGGAGACCATCGGTGTCCGCTCCCCTGTGCATCCCTTCAGTTTCATTTGATCTAAACTACCCAGAGAATGTGTTTTCTGAAACCCCCCACTGTACAGAACTCAAAGCAGATTCAGTCGACTGGTGCAGCTGCATTCTGAACCTTATGGGGGCATTTCCATTTCTTGTATGCAAAACTGACCTCTCTTCATTGCTGCTGTAGCTGCTATAGGCCTGTCCCTCTGACTCGCTATGATGTTCCAAAGGCAGAGGATGGCTGCTGACATAAGGATAAGAGGCCCCCTTAGAGTACTAATTGTCTGGAGACCTTTGAGTATCTACGCATGGTTCCAGCTTCCAGTTTGGGAAGAACTTCCTTAGATGACCAAGGAACTTGAGTGGTAGCATTAACCCAGGTGCAAAGGTGGCGCATTTATGTCTCTGACAACAAACCAACCTTGTGTGCGGGGGGGGGGGGGGGGGGGGCAATGCCTTAACAGAACCATGGTTCCACTTCTGTTTTTAAAATGTTGACTTTTGCTGTATTGACAACTCTAAGCCTGTCAGCTGATGGTTACTGGGAAATGTTCCAATCTTCCTCACCTTTGACACTGTCTACAAGAGAATGGTTTGGAAACATGCCCCTATGAGGGTATAAATTGCACAACTTCTACTTTGGAGAATTCAGAGATTTCTGATCTATGGAGGGGAAAGATACACTCAGCTTTTGATTAAAAAAAAATAAACGAAAACCTAGGAATGTTGAATTCCTCTGGATTCTTAACATGTGATTATCATAATCTTTCCTAAGAGCAGTTCTAGGAGAAGTAAAGAGGAAAAACAGAGGGGAGGGAAATAATTCACTGCTTCCAGCTTTAGAAGGTTTAGAAGTATTACTCCATCTGCTAGGGTTTCCCTAGTGGATTTTGTTCTAGGGCAGTGAGCTCACACTTTGTAACGACCCACTGAGCGTGAAGCAGGATGAGAAATAGGGCTGGATGTAAGACAGGCACAAAGAGAAGGGTATCTCTGCAGCTGTCCTGGTATCTCCCCAGACTATGCTCCAAAACACCTTTTCTTGGCCTAATTTTGTTAATAGCAGCGCCTCAAAGAGTGGAAGATTATGAAATCCAGGCAGTGTTTATGTAGAAAGCACTGAAACCCTGTGACTCTTCTTAGTCTGGTGTTGGAACCAGTGTGGGCCGGGCCCAAAGAAAAAGCCATGGGTGGAACTTTTACAAATACTATATTCAAACCCAGCATAACTTACAACCTATGTGGGGATGATTACTGAGGAAAAAGTTAAATAAATCATCCAATCTTTCTCTAGTTTGAAAAGTAGATACATTTTCTTCTTAAAACTACCAGTGTTGCACAGTTGTATTAGTTGTGCCAGGTTTGTTTCTATTTTTACCCCCCTGTCTTTAAAATAACAGGAGTTAGCAGCCTACAGTCAGGTCTCTCTATACCTGGAGTAAAATATCCTAGTACAGAGACTTTTATTCTCACCAGAAAACTCCATATTTCCTCCACAGGGAAACAATTCCTATAGCTGAATCTCAGAGGATTAAGGTATGTCACTCAAAATTCAAAACATTTGGGGGCATTTTATTGAAGAATATGATGGAAACAGTAAGTGCAATGTTTATAAATATTTGTTGAGCATCAAGTATATACCAGGCTCTGCATGACATGATCTCCTCTGCACAGAGTCTCACAATCAAATGGGAAGATGAGAGAGCTTCCAGAAAAAAAGGCAGTACAAGGCAATGTGGTGAGTCCCTTTGTTGCTGCTCTCGGCCCATGTATTGCAAAAGGAAGTAGCATCGTTATCTAGACAAATCTCTTCTGGGTTTGAGGGTGGCTATTCCATTGGGAGCTAAGTTCTCCATACTGGGTCTTAGGGCCTTTGGGAGGCCATTATCAACGTTCACCAAGATGTAGGGCAATATTTGATAGGCTAGAAGTGGCAAGAGTGGAGACTTACTGGACAGAGTAAGTAGCAACCACAGATTCCTTTGAATCTGTAGAAGAGAATTTTGCCAGTTGGTTTGTTCTAAAGAAGAGAGAGAACACGATGAAAAGTGGTGGTGTTCTGCCTGGCCCAGCACTGTGTCTATCTATAGGCTCCTGACATGTCGGGGGAAAGAGGAGGAAGGTAGAACGTTAAAAGGCATGAACTGCTGGATTGAAGAGGTTCTTCTGTGCTGCCACCCCAAAGAGTTGTTCCTATGACCTCTGTCTCTTATAGATTATCAGGGAGCTTGGGAGTCCTCAAGATCCAGTATTAGAATGAGGCACTCAGAAATGCAATCAGTTCACCAGCTGCATTTCACCAGCTGCATTTCCCGTTTATTTACTTCACTTCCCTTGGTGGGGTGAAGGGCATTCTCACTGCATGCTGTTTATCCCATCCCATGAAAACACTTGTTTGCATGTTGGGTCATACATATTTACAAACCGCAGGCATCCCTTCATTCTTCCAAGGAAAGCTTGATTCCTCTGAATCTGGGAACTGCTTATTTTTTCTTCACTCTGTCTATACATAATCAGTGTTTTCGACACCTAGAAATCCTTAAACTTCCCTGAGTATTCCCTGTGCTTTTCAACCTCTGCTTTTGCCCACAGTGGTCCCTTCACTGTAATGTCTTCCTCTCCCCAGCCCCTTTCTAAAGCATCAAAATTAGACGCAGCCTTCAGAGTCCAGCTCAAGCATGACCACCACCATAAAACTTTCCCTAATCTTACCTGGAAGAAATTTCTCTTATGATAATAAGTCATATTATTTTTTGGTAAATTTTATAGTACTTACCACGTTCCACCAAAGGTCATAGCTATTTGGTATTTGTGCTTTCTCTCCTATCAACTATATCAACTATATACTCCTTGAGAGGATCAGACAATACTTCACAAAGAGGTATTCTAGACACAAGAGCTTCCAGAGGGCACATCTGGTTTTGCTCACCATGTATCATTAGTGCCTGCCATAGTAGGTGCTCAATAAATGTTTACACAATGATGAAATGGATGACAGGCCTAGCACATAAACACTATAAATATTGAATCCAATGGGAAGTTGGTGTCCAGTCTGCACAATCTTAAGCCATTTCACTTTCTTAGTTCGTTCACTATGCCTGTTTTTTAATTAATTTTTTTTTTAATTTTCCCTTTTAATCTAATTCTCCTTCCCTCCTCAGTATTTCTTCTAAGACCTTTTGGGCTCTTCTGCTGTGCATCAGCAACTGTGTTTAATTTCTCTTTTATGTTTTCTAAGGACCTGAACACTGTCCAAAAAGTTTAACAAGTGGCTTTTTTTTTTTTATTGAATTGGAATACATAACATCTATCCTTTTGATTTGTTGGGATTTTACTTCTCATCTTGGTAGAAGTCATGCATATAGGTTCCAGAAATATTTCAGAGAAGTGGATGCGTGAGTTTGAATTTACAGAGCCATGGTTTTGACCTTAAAGGCATCTTAGAGATAATCAAACCCAGTTCCTTCATTTCTCGGAGGCCCAAAGCCTAGAGAGGTGATATGACTCTGTGAACTGAGAAGACAAAAGTGTATGGTTAGATCTGGTTGTAGATCCTTTTTAAGGTTCTTCCACCTGTCCATTGTGACTTGGTAGATTACTTTGTGCAAGCTATTTTTTTAAAATTTGGAAGCATGAGGAATGGTAAAGAGAGTTGGGTTGGGAATGGGGTTAGGGAAAGGTAGTTGGGAAGAGGGAGTCCCCAATCCTATTTTTTACCTAAAGTTCTGCTTCATGCTGCCTCTTCTAGAATAAGGAAGAGTCTGTCCGCAGGCCTTTGGCTGTAGTTCAGTCTGACAATGTTTACACATTGCATTTTGGCATCTTTTCATGGACAGACTCCACCACCTGTATCCCTAAAGTGAAAATGTCATGTACTCCAGCCAAAATTATCAAGAAAAGCTGCAGAAAGCTGTAGCATTAATATGATAAGTACTTAGATAGATCACAGAAAATCTGGATTACTTGATAAAACCACATGCCACCTGCCGAACTGTTACAGAGGTCAGAATCTTGTCTATTGATATCAAAGTAGAGAGAAAACTATTTATACTGCCAGTAGCAGTAACTTCACTGGATACTTCCATTATAGGAGGGAAAGAGGGGAATCTAGTCCCGAAAAAAACGAAACAGTGTGTAAGAGGGGAAAACCCTGGGTTGGTCCGCTCTTAACCACAGCTCCTTTACTACCTGATAGGATTCTGATTTCCTTGCAAGTAAAGCATTTCTTTAGCTTTCTCTCAGAAATATTTCCCATATTTTTCTATTTCAGTTGCAAAGCACATTGACTACAGAATTTAGTGAAATATTCCCAAACTTAAATCCATTTCTCATCTACTATTATGCTTACACAAATAATATTAATTACTCCATCTGCCTCTTTTTTTTTTTTTTTTTCCTTTCTTTTTGTGAAGGGAATTTGCTATCTCTTTACATGAAGAGAGCTTGCAGGCTGGCTGATGATGGCTTCTTTTCAGGATTTTTATAATTCTAGAAGCCATAAGTATACCTTGAAGGAAACTTTCATCATCATTTTAAGAGTATGGTGCCTCAAATTCTCCAGAGGCCTACACTTGGGTCTTATAGCCCAAGTATATAATATATAATATACTATTATATATTTACAGATGGACAGAATGTCACGGTCTGTTAAACCAACTGAAGTGAAAAATGAAAAACAAATTATTAGTTGAGAGAGTAAAATTTTAGAGTAGTAAGAATATTTCAGAATAGTAAGAGTACTTTAAGTAAGGGTATTTTAGGATATACGAGTGAGAGTAGACTTGAGGGCTGGGTTTCTAGAGAAATTCCTTCAAGAGAAATTAGTAAGTTATTAGAGAAGAACTCAAAAAGGGGAAAAGAAGGGAGATAAAGGGCTGACAGGGAGAAATTGGAAGACAGAAATTAGATTCAGATTCAGACACACCCTCTAATAAGCTGTCCTTCAGACAGCCCCAGAACTCCCTATCTTTCCCTCTCCTCCTTGGTTTCTGGCCTCCCTCCCACTCTTCTAGAAGTAGAAAGAATTCAAAATGAAAAATAAGACATATAGTAGAATCACATTTCATTTCACTGCTATTTATTTTCAGAAACTACTTTCATAATGTAGTGAATAATTTTTTAGACATGCAACTTCACAGTATAAGGAAAATCACCCACTAAAGTTATCCCATTTAAAAAAAAAAAACAGGTAGTTTTCTGAAATAAAGGCTAATATCAAATAATATAGCCATAGGTAAATTCTGGGGGGAAATGAGGAAAATTATTGCTCTATCATAAAACAAAAAATGACCTTGAGAGGATCTGGCTCATCTGTCTACCTTCTGGAAAGAACTAATGTTATTTTTAATTTCCTCCAGAGAAGAGGCTGCTACTTAACTCAGTAACCCATCCTGATAAAGCAACAAAACATGTGTTTCATCCCAATAAGACCCTCCATTTCAATTGCAGGGCTTAAATCTGATATATACTATCCTCATCTACAATTGGACAGAGCCACACACTTTTTAGGACATATCTGCACTTAGGAAAAGCCGCCACTAGATGGAGCCCTTATATCCCTATTTTATTTCCTTGTCTTGGCAATTCTGTAGCCTGGATGACCACACACACTGGACAGTCCATTCTCATACCTGTTTTGCTGATGTAACTGTGAATAACTGTTAATCAACTGTTGATAAAACTGTTAACATCCATTTCTATACTCTATTGAGATAATTAATTTGAAACAACCCTTTAGGTTTAAACAATGTAAGACAATACAGTAAGAGCTTTGGCCGTATTTTAAGTAGTTTCTATATTTTTTGACTAAACCTCTCTGGTTGTATCCCAGTCATAGAGAGACCCAATCATAAGGGGAGAGAAAGAGAGAGAGAGACTGACTGCTCTCTAAGCCTTGGTGAAATGTGTGATTTAGTTTTGATATTCCCAATTGTTCAGGTTATTACACCTGCCATTTTATTAGTCCTCTAATTTGCTTTTGATTTTCAAATATTTTGTGCCTATCTGCCGTTATTTTAACCAAGCTTCCTTCAGATATGCTCATTCTAAATATGTGAAAGATAAGCTGCTATAAATTATTTACAATACATATTTTTAAATGAGCTCTTTAAAACTTAAACATTGGGATTTAAATATGCCTAGCACAGGCTTCCTTACATAATTCTACAACTAGTCGAGTCTAAATATGTGTCTATCTGTGTGTGGCTTTATTTCCAGATGACATCTGGCAATGATAGGCATCTAATATCAACTCCTAATTTTTCATTTTAACTATGTAATTAGCATAATCATATTTTACCTAAATATAAAGTAAATCAAGGAATGTGTTGCAAAAGATATCTCATAAAGTGATCATCAGATTCAAAGGGTGGTTTAAAATCTTCGCCTCCTCCCTTCTTTCAGTCAGAATGTCTAGGTACTGGAGGTAGAGAGCCTCTGGCAGTTTGGGTGACGTGTCCTCAAGCTATTTTGGTTCTTAAATATTTGGAACTGCAGGGCCTCTGATGGCTGGATCATAGTTTTAAAAGCCAGATGTTACTGTTTACTTCTTCTAAGCTAATTATATCCTCACCCTCACAGCTTAGCCAGCACCCTTGTTTCGGGCTCTCCTTTGTTAATTCCATCCAAGCCCTATTTATTTGTGGGTTCATGCTGTTTCTCTTCCAGCCATTTATCTTTTCTTCTTCCAACCCCAAGCAAAAATAAAAGGAAAACATGTTCTTCTTTTCTGAAGTCTATGTGAAACTACTAAATCCTCTGGTGTTTTCCTCCAAAGGAAACCATTTCCTTCTAGCCCCAGGATCAGGAACCACAAATTTAGTGTGCTCTTTCTTAAGAAATTCATTCAACCTTCTTTGGGGATTGACCTTTGAACACAATTCTTCAGCCATACTTGTGGTGTCGTTCAACTTAGCAATAATTATTTTGCACTTGACAGAATCACATAGTCTTGTTATGATCAAGACAGATTTCTCTAGAAGGTCATCACTATGATAGATACATTCTTTTTAAAAACATGAAAGTTGCTGGCAAACATCACAAATATAGGTTTGTCACCATTTCCCAGAGAAATTCAAACTTGGGACTCTGTCTCTTAAACACACACACACACACACACACACACACACACGTCAGTCACTTTTTTTTTTTTTAGGTTTTTGCTTATTTCTGAAAAATGATAGTGACTATCCCTGTGATCTAGGGACCTAGATCATCATAAACTACTCTAAGTTAAAATACTATAATTTCTTCTTTTCTTTTTTAAACTTTCCATAAATACTTCCAGCATGTTTACCACCCCCCCTCCAATATGTACCCATACTGAGAGGATACATCCAGGCCTATGTGTGGGCTAGAACAGAGCTAGCTTAGAGAGCTCTTTAAGCATTCTCACCCAGGTCTTCCTCTGGACCATCCTGAGAGTTGCTCTCTAGCCAATCTCTGTGCTTATCCTTTTTAAAAAGTTATCAGTAATTGAAACGATTTATCTTTGTCTTGCTGTACCATCCAATTTAATCAAAATTATTTATGAGCAAGGGATTTTGAGAACAGTAGGAGACAGAAGTAAGCCACGGTCCCCCCTCTCAAGAAACAGTGTAGTGGGGAGACAGACACAGAAAATCTAATACATGCTGTGTAGGTATAAAATATGAGGGGAGAACAAAGAACAACGTATTATCACTTTCTCTCTTAGTCTAATAAAGATGGCAAATTGTTTCCTTTCAGCTTTATTGTTTTTATTTATTTATTTTAAAATTTATTTTAGAGAGCAAAAGAGAAAAAGAGGACTGGGGATGGAAGGGCACGAGAGGAGGGAGAGAATCTCAAGCAGACTCCCCAATGAGCTCAGAGCCTGATGTGGGGCTAGATCCCAAGACCCTCAAATCATGACCTAAGCCAAAATCAAGAGTTGGATGCTTAACCAACTGAGCCACCCAAACACCCATTAAGTTTTACTGTTTTTATAATGTGGGTGTGGAAGTTTTCTATTCCCTTAGGAAGGCAGGCTCCTGTCCTACATGTATGTTCTTTTCCAAGAAGGGACAATGTCTCAGGTGACAATGGGAATAGAAATAACTGTAGTCCTCATCTACAATGTTCCATAGCAGGGAGGAATCGTCACTATGCTAATTGAGTTGACCTTCCACTTTCACTTGGCTTTGTTCTTCCAGGGGATTATCTTGTAAGGGCCAGTCAGAGGGGCTGAAGGGCATCTCCTCCTTTCTGGAGGGAGAGCACTGAAGCTTACCAACAAAGGTCTACTGTGCCGCTTAAAGAGATCAATCTGAGGAAAGGAGAGAATAGAACAGTGAATCTTTGGTGTTTCAAGAAACTTTGCTCTAAAATAATTCATTTGTATTTTAAACACAAGAAAAATGCACATAATTCTGGTGAACTTAGATATTCTAAATACATATGCACTTACAGACAAGGAAAAGATCACACTCTTTACTGTTAGCAAGCGCCCCACTGTTAGAAGGATGCTTTGTGTTTATGAACAGAACAGGACCCATTAGAGTTCGGTAAGTAAAGCAACCTGAGCAGCACTTATAATAAAATTTTTTAGGAAGTAAAACATCAAAGAGTGCCTGGAAGTATGCAGATACAGACCAAGTCTCACGCATGCCGTCCAGAGAGAGAGTGGAGGTGCCCATGGAGCTTATCCCAGATCCTTCACTGTTTGCAATTCCATAGGGCAACACCTCTAAGCACTAGGAAGCAGTAGCCATCTAAATTCCCGTAAATTATTCTGAGGGAAAAATATCACCAGGAATGACACTTGCAATAGAAATAGCAGATACGTTTTACATCGAACAAAATCCCAGCGTTTTTGTTTGTTCTTTGAGGTTTTAATTAAGGCTTTTTTTTTTTTTTTTTTTTTAAAACTCAGGTTAGAATTAGCCTAGAAGTGAAACAACTGTATAATAAAGATGAGTTCAGAAAGTATAGCAGTTCAACCATGGTCTGGAAAATAGGTTGCCAGATGAAGTACTGGCTTTTCCCTTGGAGCCATTTAGTGTCTCTGTGCATCAAATTAGAAAATGTAAGTTTATTAAAACGATTTGCAATGAATTGTGAAGCATGCTTACAGCTGAAAATGAGATTGTGCTTCTTCAGTACTTAACCAGTGGGCTCCTGACCCTCAAGTACCACTTTGGGCATATTGCTGGACATGAATTTGAAAACTACTGGGAAAAGCCCAATATCTATATATATATTCAATGGCCAACATGAAAAAGCCATCTTTTTTTTTTTGCACTATTAAATGGAAATGTTTACTTAACAGCTATGGGGTGTGATGCCCTTGTTTTTTAGTTGGTTTTTTTTTTTAATAAAATTGTGTATACTTAAGGTGTACAACATGAGGATTCGATATATAAGTACATTAGTGCAATTATTACTACTCAAGATAATTAACTCATCTCCTCACAGTTACCTTTTATGTTTGTGTGTGTGTGTGTGTGTGTGTGTGTGTGTGCATGTGTGGTGAGAGCACCCGAAATCTATCCTTTTAGTGAATCTCCACTATTTAATACAATTTTATTAACTACAGTCGGGACCTGAACTCTAGACTTACCACATTCCTACTATGCAGACATCATAATTCCACTCATTAAGTCAGCTTTTGTATTTCCAAATTCTTGTGAGAGCTGAAAGCAATAAACTTCCTAATAGTGCCAAGATTGTTCTTTTGTGAACTATGTGCTGAACTGTCTGCTAAACTAGAGAAAACTCTATGAAAGTTATGTCTCTAACTCCTTAGGGTACATGATAAAGCAGGGAATCACTTACACACCTCAAAGAAAACTGAGAGGAGAAACCAAATTGACTAAAAAAACTGAAGGAATCAAATTTAAATTCTCAATACATCATGACACGTGTTACAACAGTTTTAAATTCTTGTGTGAAGAATGAACGGATGTGGTAAAACTATTAAATACAATTGTGTCAGGGGGCCTCCCAGCCAGGAGGAACTCAACTCTGTCCAAGACCAGTACAAAGGCACAAAGAAGCTAATCATTCTTTAGCTTAATACACACCAATTAGTCTTCCTCCAGGCATCTGCTACCTGATTTTGGAGACCATATCAGAAATGAAAAGAAGCAGTGTCTTATTTATCATATATCAAATTCTAAGGCATAACTTGTGAAGACCCTACTGTGCTTTACTTCCCTCAGAAAGAGATGCACTTACCTGTCCCTAGTATAAAGCAGTCTTTCATGTGGCTTTAAAGATTAGTCCCATGTCAGGTTATTATATTGCTTCCTCCCTGCAAAAGCCAACCATATAAGTCTCAAATCCTGAAATTCACTGGAATATTTATCAAAAGTTATTTTAGCATAAGCTAGACCACTGTACTCAAATCTCTGTTTATCAAGTTTGCCTCCAAACTCTGCAAGTGGAGGAAACTTCAGGCATTTTTATGGATTTCAGAATTCTCCAAGCACTCTTGGAAAAACAGAAATTAATGGGCTTTTGGCATTTTAGATATCATTGTTGGGATTATCAAAGGCTTCAGTAAGAAACTCAAACAAATAGAATAGCAAATCACTAGTGAGAAAGCAATAAGCATTTCTAGTGAAATCTATGTCCAGTGTACTAAGCACAAAGAGCTTATTTTATCCAGATCATCTGCAATTAGATGTACCCTAAAGACCACTATCCAATAACGGTTTGTCTCCTACTTCCTGACTGGTGTTGTTTCTAGTTTTTGTGTGTGTTGGGAGGGTGAGTCAGGGAAAGGGTATCCCTACTACTTTTGAAAGTAGTACCTAGCTCTCCAGGTAGGATCAAATCATCTAGAGTGTGACTTCCCTTCATCTCCTCAGGACAATTGCATTTAAATATGGGCCAAAAGCTTAAGTCACAGAAATGAGGCTTACTCACAGGATTTCAGAGAACAGCCTTTTGGGAAGCTTGGGACAGGATGGTGCAGTTACGCTAGAGCTCTAAAAGTACAATGTGCAGGTCTGCCTTTCTCAGATTAGGCTGAAACTTCAAGTCTTGCTGAAACTTCCAAGTCTTTGTTACAGAGTGCCTTGGAATCCTAGAGTCTGGTTTAATCAGTTTATTATCAACTCCAGAATAACAGAGGAGTATACACAGAGAGGACTTGTCTCAGGTGAAGTGAAATAATTATTCCTTAATTAAAAACTAATTTAAATTCTAGGCTACTTACAGTAGCTGCTTGTTGGGGGAAGGGAACCACAAATTTAAAGTTGTGGTTATTTTTTTTTTAATGTTTGGGAAAGTGTTTCAAGCAATAATATATTAGGTCTGCAATACTTTTGTCAGGTGAAGTGTCCTGGCTTTGGAAGGGTGAGAAGAGAATTTGAAACAGCAGTCTGTCTGCCTTTCAAAGGGCAGCTTTGATTATATAGTTAACCTGACATTTGGGCTGAGGAATTGAACCTCACCAGGGATGGCACTGGATTTTATTGAGCTCCCCTTATCCAAACTACAACATGCTTACTGCTTTCTCTCCACATTCCCCACATTTCAGCCTCCAGGACCAGCTACCAGCAAGTCATTTTGCCCATTTTCATTGGTCAGACCACACAAGGAACATCCTATTTCTTTAAATCTCTGAAGATCAAATTGCCATGTAGAAACCAACTCCCTATCAATTTTCTCCACATTTAATCCTCAGCTTCTTGTCATATGTTCATTTTTCTGCATTGGTTCCCATGGTAACGGGTCTATTGGCAGAGAAAGTGTGACTCTGCTTTTAGCCTTCTGTACAATACAAAATCCTTCTAGTGATCCTCAGGCAAGTGTTGTATGAAAAGGCAGAGAGAGCCTATGGTTCCCTAGACTAATGCCTTGAAACCCCTACCCCACCGATGATCTTTCCCACCCTATTCTCAAACCAAGCCCACTGCCCAGAATCCCTTCACCTTTTGATTCAAGTATTCGAAGCACCCTCCTACCCAACTACAGATGCCAGGACTGAACCTTTTTTTATTCAGATGGCGTCCTCTTCTGTCAGTGACTTACAGATAGAAATGTTTAACTAATGGCAATGGCTATTTGGAGGCAACATAGGAGAAGCAACTTGCACTCAATTTTCTATAAACTATCCTCTATCCTCAGATCCTATGCATCTGAGATGTATACAGCCCAGGGAATAAGTAGGTCCCAAATGGGGCCTTAAATCGGGTGTCTCATTTTAGAACAATGGGAGACAACTAAACAGATTTCTCCCAATGACTAGTTAAGTGGCACATGAGGGGAAGGCAAGGAGTCATCCTAGAGAACTGAGCTCCTGAGGAAGAGGAAGAGATAACAAAGATGTAGAGAAGCAAAGGAAACCTTGGAAGTGGTGGCTCAAATGTGGCTACAGTTGGGACAATTCAGGGTTCAAGTACGGAAAAGGTAAGAAACCTACCAAACGTGAAGGAAATGGAGCATAGTGAAAAAAGGAGTTTTTGAGTTAACTGTCTGCAGAAAGGGAACCTGCAAATGAGTGAATAGCTTTCTGCAGACTTTGGCCCAACTCCATTTACAAAATATTTTTCCAAGGAATCTTTCCCTTAGTAACAGATTATATATTTTATTTTGAATTCTAGAATTCCACTGTGGCTTGGCAGTAAGTTATATGCCTAGCAACCCCAAATCTCCTATGTCCTCAGAACTTAGAAAAAAAATCAGGAACTGTTCATCAGAAATTAAACACATGCTGAATGTGCTTTTTTTTTTTTAAAGTTAATGAATTCAGGGGAATGAAAATAGATGTTAGAAATAAAAATGTGGGTATCTCTAGTTGAGAAAATGAATGATCAAATGTAACGGTTTCTTTTTTTCATTGGGTCTTAAAAAAATATGTGATCTTTAAGCACACCGAAGTTTTAAAGTCAGCTGATTATATTGTACAAAGGTATTTTTGGCCCTTTAAAGATTATTTTCCTACATTAAGAAAAGTTTTCTTATATTAAAAACTTTTTATTGTGACTCAGGTTTTGTGTCTCGTATAGACACAGGTATATAGCTGTTTTTCTTTGCACACTTGTTTTGCACAGGTAAGATAATGAGATTAAATAATGCCCAGGTATGCAGGTCAACTTTTATGGTAGTTAGATAAAGGAAAGCATTTGATGAATGGACAAAAGAAATCACATAATATTTCTTTGTATCTTCCCGTCTCTCTTCCCCTTCCCCAGTGCTCTACTAAAGAACATCTATTTAGTCAGGAAATCTTATGTAATTTTTTGGAAAGTCCATAGAAAAAACAAGTTGCAAGTCTCAGGCAGATACAACATAAAGCAGTTCCCCTACTTGTTAGAATGGTAATTTATTTTCAGAATGTAATGCCAAAATAAATTTTATATTCAATACTTGTAGAGTCTTTCCACTCAGAGGACTCTCATTGGTCTTGAATGTGGAAAAGACATCTGTTCAGGGCAGTGAGTAATGTTGTATGTTAAGTTTTACTCTAGAAAATTTGGTTTTAGCTTTGAGGACACCTAGTGTCAATGGAATGCAATAAACGTTTTATACTGCTTTCTGATGTTTAGGTATTTTCCTATAACGTCCTCAACTGCATTTTTCTCCTTGAAAGCGCTAGCCTTACTGTTTTCTGTTTGGAATGAAGAAAAAGATAACTGACAGGCAGATAAGCTGGATATTTTCGTCTCCAAGCCAGTCGAGTTTCTTTTTGGACTCAGTGTGTAGAAGGGACTAAAGGAAGCGTAAGGACATGGCATTGTCTTCGTAGAAGGAGTAATTTTTTCCTAGGTAAAAAATCAGAGGTGAGTCTACTAAATTGTTTATGAATTTCAAAGACCACCTCCAATAACCTTATAAAAGTAAGGTTGTTGGTGCTGTAGTTTCATTTTTCCCCACTTTTAACCATCCAACAGCAGCCCCCTCAGCTGTATATAAGTAAACCATAATATGAAATATGGTCTCTTCCTACTCAGAGAAGAAGTATTAAGAGCAGCAATTCTAAATAGACAGTGATAGATTTTTAATTGGTCTATAAAGAATTATAAGTAAAAGGATATTAGGTACTAGGTTTTTAGACTTTTTAAGTATCCATGAAAATTGTTCTTTCATTCCTAAAGTAACTGACAATTAATTACTTTGGATCTTAGTTATTGGGGGGGGCAAACTCAATCTTTTTATTCCTGTGTAAAGACGTTCGAATTCCACCTATTTATATTTAATGCTAAACCCATATGCATACATACAAATTATCCATTTTTCCTTTGAGATCATATAATTCAGTTAGTGAAATATTTCACTCTTCTTAAAGAAAAATTCCTATGTAGTGATGCAACATCGGGCCACTATTTTAGTAAGATGAAGACAGTCTTCTAGACTCCTTCTTTTTCAACATCTGACTTCACTACCATATGTGCAGGACAACAGTGACATCTTAAGGCCAAGTAACTAGAACTCCTTTAGCCAGAGAAAGAACTTGAATTGGGATCTGTTCTCAAAGAAATTTCATTATGTTATCAAGTAGTTTTCATGTTCAGAGTTTGCAACTGGTATATCTTATAAATGCTACTCTATGACTTCTTTTGCAGTCTTTGTGAACATTTTAATGTGCACTGGTAAACACTAACATTTTACATAGACATACTGTATATTAATGCATGCATTTCATTGCATAGTTTATTGACACTCCCCTTGTAAAGCTTTTATGGAAGAAACAACAAGCCACAGCAGTATAGCAAAAGAGGCTTAATCTTTATAAATTGGGGCCTTTTCTGTCTCTTTGCTAGCCTAGGTGGCTGTATACAAATTTGGGAGGGAGGGGGCAAGAAACAACTCTTAACATTTAAGGTTTTCTACATGGTTGAACTCTAGCCAATTCAAAATAAATTGCTTACTTTAGTAAAAAATTTTACCATTTTATAAAAAAAATTAAATCATGACATGTTTAATTGAAATGGCTGTATTGTAATTAATATTTTGAGATAATTGTGATTTTGAGCTTCAATTATATATAAAAAGTTGTCATTTTTGTATGTGCTAAAAAAAATGTATCACAATTAACAGTACTTTTTAGTTGAACTACATATTGATGTAAATAAAAACTGAATGAAGACATATTTACTACTTTATTAACATAGATTGTGAAAGTACTTAATGGTTTTTTTTGCAGTATGACACCATAATGACCTTGAAAGCTGCTTCATTTTATGTGCAAAGGAGTCCTATGAATCTATATTTTAAATTTACTGAATCAGTGAAATTAATTACTTTGTCAGTTAATTTGCAAATGCAAGCTGTACTCTCCAGTTTATTTTATGTATTGACACTAATTGGTAAAGGTGTACAATGTGATTAGAATGCATTTTGAAGATGCTTTCTGTACAGATACAAAATACAGGGACTAAAATAATGCTGTGCAGTGTATAGCAGAGCCATTTTTCGGCTTTGGTGTACTCAACTTTTTCAGTATTTAAAAATGTGTTTTGAATAACATAAAAGTCTCTTTATTGTATAAATAATAAAATGTCACCTTATTGTAAAGTGTCTTTTGTTTAATATTGAAGCAGATTTCTTAGCAACAGAGTTGTAGTATGAAAAGGTTTTTTTTTTTTTTTTAAGCCAAAACAACCATTATAATCAATACTGGAAATATTATAAACATGTTGTATTTTTATTAGCAATGCACTTTTTCATCATATGAGCATGCTTCAATCACCCAAACGCTAGCTACCTACCTATCTATATAAATTAACATACACTCTACTGATGGGCTACTTAACAGAATCACATGGTAAGTTTTATAATGACTGATCAGCCTACCTCTGACATTTTTGGTGTAAACAGAAATATTTCTATTTTCTTTTTATTAAATTAAGTTAACCTGTAGTAAATTCCCCTTTAGAAAGTTTCCATATGACTACAAGTTTAGTCTTATATGAAGATTAGAAGTAAATTTGAAAAGTAAGGCCCTGGAAATTTAAAAAAAAAAAAAAAGCACAAGTCTGGATTAGAACACACCAACAGAGTAGATAATGTAAACAAATATCTGCTTAGTAAGTTACTAAGAAATTTCAAAGATTTCTATATGGTATATGTTATTAGTTATTTTTTGTTGCTGATATCTATAGAATTAAAATAAGTTCTTCAGTACCTTTGTAAAGAAGAACAAAAGGTATTTTAAATGCACTCTGAAGGAAAAATATGCAGATCCAACTCCTTCAAATTTCTTGAATCTACAAGTAGTAGGTAACTGTATGGAAACTTAAGAGTAAGAAATTATTTTATAAAAACTTGTCAAGTTTTAAATTCAAAACTGTGAGAGTAATTTAAACAATACTTTTACTGCTTCCTCTACCAATAACTACATCACATGTAACATTTCTGTTACATTAGAAATTATGACAAAATGGTTTCATAAAATGTGGGGAAAAGGCTAGACAAGAAAATTTCAACTAGATTAAAACAAAAGCAACTAGATTAAAACAAAAAGATAGTGACTGTTAATTTAAAACTTATACCAAGACCAACCAAATCACAGAAGTCTTATCACGGGTAAGGAAAAGCCTTTTTTTTAAAATGCCAAAGAACAGTTTTAAATAAAATTCAATTCAATTTTATATCTAACAAAAAGGTAGAAATTAGATTATCATATTCAAATCAACTGGTCACATTAAATGTAACACAAACAGAAAAGGTGGGAAAAATCCCACTTCTACAAAAATGCTTTATCATTATAAAAATATCAAACTAACTTAAATAAAAATCCACTTCTGAAGAAACTGTTTCCTATCTTATAAGGAATGAAAGTAGGATAAATCTTATGCAAAACTTTCAGAATAAATGCATGAACACTGTATGTGGCTATCATCATTACGAATGCACAACACCTTAGAAAAATGTTACTTATCAATGTAAGAAATCTAAGAATTAACATAACCAAGATATAAAACCAACTCTCAATTTAAGTAGGAATCCGGTCTCTCAAATATTCCAGAATAGCAGCTGTTCCTTTCATTAATATGGCTGCTCGAGGAACACGGAATGGATTTCCATCTAGTAGTAGTGTTCTAAACAAAAGAGAGAATTAAGAATTATAACATTTTCCATTAGGGAGGCTTTTCTTCTAATTTCATTTGCAATTTTATAAATAAATCTGTGTATTTTTCTCTATTTATCCCTTTTCAAATCAAAGCATTTCAATAGTTGGAATTAGAACTACAATAATAATTCAAACCACATTAATTGAATACATGTTATAGGAAAGATATTGTGTTGAGTAATTTATATTCACTGACTCTCTCAATTATCTTAACAATCCTATGGATGTAGACACCACTGATATTCCTATTTAGTAGATAAGGAAATATAAGTTCAGAGAAGACAGATAGACGTGTCCCAAGATCATCCCGCTGTTAAACTGAGGAGCTGTGAGCCACCATTTTACCCATCTTCTCCTCAATCTTATAATGACCATACAGTACATGGTCAAATTATATTTATACACTAGAATGAGCATATTTATCAGTATACCAAGGGCTATAATGTAATCAAAATATGCCCCCTCCACCATGGCAAACACTGACAAATCCCTGCTCTCTACCTCCCTTGACCAGATACACACAGAAAATCTATTTGCATGTTCTAAAATGAGGTTCAATTAATATTTGAGGACTGGTTGACTTGTTTCTTTATAAAATTAGTGAAATAAATTACAAGATAAAGAGACTTTTATTTTAATTTTTAATAATGTAAGTGTTTGTATCAATGAAAGCCAAAGGATTCATACCTATTATACAACAGATCTAAATGATATCTTCAATATTTCCATGGGCTGTGGGGATTCTTTTGAAGGTTGATTTTCTTAATTTATAAGAAGGAATGAATTACAGTCAATCCTCATTATTCACAGCCTCCGTATGTGCTAATTTGCCTTCCACTAAAAATTATTATTAACCCCAAAATCAATACACAGGGCACTTTCGAGGTCATTTTTGGATATGCACAGAGCAAAAAATTTGAGTCAATCACTTGGCATATTCTCAGCTGAGGTCAGAAAGGTGATATCTCCCTTCTTGTGTCAGTTCTCCCACTGTAATCAAGTGTCCTTTCTGTGGTCTACTTAGTCATGGAACAGTTTTTGCATTTTTGTACTTTGTGTTGGTGATGTCACTGTTTAAAACGGCCTGCAAGTGTAGTGCTGAAGTGTTGTCTACTTTTCCTAAACGCAAGAAGGCTGTTGTGTGCCTTTCTGAGAAAACATATATACCAGACAAGCTTCATTCAGACATGAATTATAGTGTTGTTTGGCCATAGTTTAATGTTAATGAATAAATAATATGAAATACAGAAAAACACATTTAACAAGGTTCCATATTGACTAGTTTATGAAAGGTGATCAGAATCTCGAAAGAGCCTAACTTTATACTTCCCCTAGCAATAATGGTTCAGTATTCACTAAGACTTTATAAAATATAACTACTGCAAATAACAAGAACAAACTGTATTTGCCTCTTAAAATTCACTAATATGAGGCACCAAAGCAGATGTCAGTGCTGCCCTAGTAAAGTATGCCCCTCATATATAGTTTTCAATAATTAAATTCCTTTTGACACATTCTGCTTAAGTACTTGGCTTTCTATCAACATCTTAAACTCTCTTTATATTCGTTTAGCAAGCTCTTATTGAGTGCTTTCTGTGTTCTAGGCACAACAACTCTTTTCTAAAGGAAGAAAAAGAAATGGTACAAATGAGTCCAAACAAAGCAGGATGGAAAATCAGAGGGAGGGACTAACTCTGCTTGGAGAAGAGGGAAGGTTTTCAAAGATGATATTTAGGATGATAACTGATAAAAGCAGGGTAGAGGCATTTGAGGCTAAGGTAACAGTCAACGGAAAGAATAAGAAAGACCATGCTGGCCTTGAAATAAATGGTGATAGTCTGTAATCAGATTTTTAAAAAACTTTGTATGCATAACTGGGGAGTTTATATTTCCCTGACATTTTTTTGCAGTGGAGTTTCAAGTTATACACATACACAGTGATGACAAAAGTATCCAAAAACAGTTATTGTATGTATACATATATTATACCATACAAACAAAACTTTAAAATATATTATTTGGTAAAACTTGAAAAATGGAATTGGGATTCTGGATTTTGCTACCTGTTATTTTTAACACAACATTAAATTTTTTAATTCAACTTTAATGTGAGAGTACCTCAACAAGAGAAAAGAAACAACTTATGAATTGATCAAATAAATGGAAACACTTAGTAGAATGGTGTAGTTACCTTAAGGTCACACAATTACCAAGCTCTGGTGGAATTTGTAGGAGGTCATTATTTTGAAGATCCAATGTCATCAGATTTTCCATTGCCTTCATTTTCTGAGGGTCTACAGATCCAACCTGATTGTTACTAATCAAAATTGTTTCAAGTGTGGGGATGTGATACAGAACTTCAGGTAGTATTTTGAACCTATTAAAATATGAACAGAATACCTAACTATATTGGGATCAAGGCAAAAATCATTCCTTCAAATAGATGATCTTAAGTTTGATACCATGATATAGTTTCCTTTAGGGTAATTTATTTTATATTTGGTTTAAGTGCTGTATTCAAATTTTAAGAAAATGAACTGATTTTAGAAACCTTGAAATATATGTTAACTACATAGACTTGTAACATTTTCTATTAATTGTGCAAATGCAACAAAAGTTTAGAGTAAATTCTCCTATATTTTTCTTTTCACATTTAATAGACAAGGAAATCCTCCTGAGATTCTACATAAAATGTCCCCATGCAGGTATTCTTCCTTAGTTTGCTTTTACTTCTTATGAAACAGAATTACTACCAATATATTAAATAAATATTAGAAAGTTGTATTTTACGTTGATGGAAGCTTCAAAATGTGTGCATTTTTGGTTTGTGAAAAGATGACTAACATGGACTGCTGCTTGCTCATCCAAAGCAAGACTGAAGATGTCACAAAAAAGAAGGGAAGGCTGACTGCTCTCAGAGCAGTATCAGCAATTAATGCAACATTACTGAGGATCTTTGGGGGACAGAGGCTGGCATGGTTTCAGTGTGAGATGAACTGTGGTACGGACTAGAAAAGACCAGGGATGAGCTGAAGGAGAGATTAATAGCTGTGGCCTTTTTACTTTCCTATACTGCCCTTCTTTTGCTGCCTTGATGTAGAAGGAAGAAAGGAAAGAAAGAAGAAAGGAGGGAGGGAAGAAGAGAGGAAGGAAGAAGGGAGGAAAGATAAATAGATAAAATCAGTAGCAAGCATAAATTCAAGACAGCTCTGAAGTTCCAGAGTGACTGGAGAGTTAATAACTAGGAGTACAGAGGGACCACACTGCCCCAAAGCAGTCCTTCCTCTTCTTCCCACCAATGCATGAATAAGGTAATTCAAAAAGATGTAGCTCACCTGCGGACACAGAAGTTAGGGTTAGCTTTTGCTATCTTCCCTAAGACATTACTTGACAATGTGATTGACCACTCACTAGACCAACAGAGAACTGACAGTTCAGTTCGCAAATAAAAATTAGCAGAGATCTGAGAAGTGTATATATTTTTAAATAATGACAACAATGATATAACCTACACTTGAAAAACCACTAGCAATAATGAAGCAGACAGAATAGAAATTTAGATAGGCAATATTTTAGACACATCACTCTGCCTTAGCTTCCTTAACTGCAAATGAGGAATAATAATGGTACTAAACTTACACACTTGTTATAAGAACTGAATGATTATATTTCAGCTGGAATACAGTAAACAAACGTTAGCTATTAATATTTAGATTGTTACCAGAATCAAAGTGCATTATACAAAACAAATGATATAGTTGTTAAGAGCCCAACCACTGGAGGCAAGCCACCAGGGCTCAAACCCCAGATCTATAATGTTGTATTTATATGAACCTTAGCAAAACATAAATATCTAATATTTACTTAATATACTGGTAGTAATCCTGTCTCACAAGAAGTAAAAGCGAACTAAGGAAAAATACATACATGGAGAAATTTTATAGACACTCAGGATGATTTCCTTAACTTCTAATCCTCATAATGATAGAAAACCACATTTTGTGAGGATTAAATGAGATAATATATGCACTTAGTCCTGTGTCAGCAGATTAATAAGTCCCAAATAAATACTAGTGGCTCCTAATTATTAGCAGCATCTTCAGACTGAGGAATAAAATCTATCAGTTGGCATACAAAGCTCTGACAGGACTCACTACTGCTCACATGCCCAAATTCATTTGTTCTTTCTGTTCCTTTATTCCCCACCTCCTTTATGGCCCAAGCCATAGAAAACTTCTTGAGCTGTCCCAAACACACCATGCTCTTATGTTTGTGCCTTAATACACACCAGTTGCTCCGCCCGGGATGCCTTGTTCCCGAGTGTCTGGCTGATACCGCATTTTTAAGTCTTAGTTGCAATGCTGTCTCCTCTGCCTTCAGGCAATCTCAGGAAACACTTTTACCTATGCACTACATTTTCACTACAGCAATCCTCATTACTTATTTACATATCTGTCTTCCTATTTGGCTACAAGTTTCTTAAAATTGTTAAAAGGAACAAAAAGTCTACTGGATATCAGCTGTGAAAATAAACCTGGATATTTAAATAAAGTAAACACATGGGCTTTTTTATTTGGCTCTTTTAGGTGTATTCTCTAAGTCCTTCAAATTCTCTACATAAAAATCCTTAGTCATAGATTAGTCTGTTCTGCCTCTCACCTGTTAAAGGATAGATTAATTGTTTGTAGTCTTATCAGTGATTCCATTTCTTCAGGCAAAGAATTTAAAAAATTGTTCCTAAATTGAAAAGAAAAAGATGATTTACAAAGTTTGAAAATACGTATAATTTTGATTTATAATTTTGATTTATAATTTGATTTATAATTTTGATTTATAATTAAAGGCACCCAGGGTGCCTGGGTGACTCAATTGGTTCAACATTTGTCTTTGGCTCAGGTCATGATCCCAGGGTCCTGAGATCGAGTCTCACATCGCATCAGGCTCCCTGCTCATCAGGGAGTCTGCTTCTCCCTCTCCCTCTGCCCCTTCCCTCCGGTGGTACTCTCTCTCTGATGCATGCTGTCTCTCAAAGTAAATAAATAAAATCTTAAAAAATAAAAAAATTTAAAAAATCTTAAAAAATAAAGTGTTGATCAGACAAAAAAATTACATAGCTCTGTTGGTCCTTGATCTGATCTCATTAAGGCTGAGTCCTGAGAATTCTGAATCAGTCAACTGCCTCAGTTATTTGATTAGTGTGCCAAATCCTAATACCAATACAGAACCTATAGGGCGCCTGCGTGGCTCAGTGGGTTAAAAGCCTCTGCCTTTGGCTCAGGTCATGATCCCAGGGTCCAGGGATGGAGCCCTGTGTCGGGCTCTCTGCTCCGCGAGGAACCTGCTCCCTCCTCTCTCTCTGCCTGCCTCTCTGTCTACTTGCGATCTCTATCTGTCAAATAAATAAATAAAATCTTTAAAATTAAAAAAAAAAGGCAGACAATACACAACCTATAAAGCAACCAACTCTTTAGTAATACATTTAATAGGGCAAAACACTGTGAACTAATTACTATTTCTTTCAAACTGATCTCAGAAATATGACTCACAGACAGGGCCCTTGAAATCATGCCACATTGTTTGATTCCACAAATATTTGATTGGTGTTTAATACATGTATCTTGCATACAGACATGAAATTCTACTCTAAGCAGAACTGTAAAATTTTATGGAAAAAAAAATGAAAGAGGGAAGTGATACGATTCTATATATTTAGAAATTTGGGGCTTTCTACTGCAGATATTAAGTAAGTCCATTTCTCCCCTAAGTTTAAAATTTCAATTTGCCCAATGCATGTATTTTTTAAGATTCTTAGAATGAAGCATGGGTGTAAACAGAATCTCATTTATTGTTAGAAGGATCTGGGAACAATGTTAAAAGAAAGGTTAACAACAAGAAGGCGAAAGGATTCTAGAGCCTATTTAATTACTTATAATAGAAAATATTGTGAGAAAATTATATTCAACTAGACAGTTATTACCTCTTACAACTGGGTAATTTTCTCTAAATATTTTTGTGTTCAGAAGTCAAGCCTACTAATATGTTAGTCATACTTTCTACACCTATGTTTTTTTCTTTTCTCTGTACAGCTAATGTCTTTATTAAGCTGTACCAAATATCCTACTGCTGGTTTCTATCCTTTCCCTAGAGTCTTGTATATCTACTGGTATCAGGAAAAAAGCGTACGTTAGAAACGCCGGGGTGGCTCAGTCAGTTAAGCGACTCCCTTCGGCTCAGGTCATGATCTCAGGGTCCTGGGATCAAGCTGTGCATCAGGCTCTCTGCTCAGTGGGGAGCCTGCTTCTCCCTCTCCCTCTGCTACTCCCCTACTTGTGCTCTCTCCCTCTCTGTCAAATAAATTAAAAAAATAAATAAAATAAAATAAACAAAAGTGTACATTACTCCTTAGAAACCTAAAACTATAAACAATGGCATACACACACACCCCCTAAAGAATGGGACAAAAATAAAGAGAGCAGTAATGAGTGCATTAATCCATTCTCTCCTCTCCATTAATACTGACCTACAATATGGTTTTACACTGCTTTGCCAGTGTAACTGCCACCCCAAAACAGAAGCAATTCTACATTTAAAAGGAGCAGAGTATTAGTAGATTTGCTTTAATCCCAAAAGCCAAAAAAAAAAAAAAGCGTCTATAGGTAGAAAAATCCTCAGATATAATTCAGCTTATTGTTATTTACCTATTGCTTGAGCAGATCAAGAAGAACTACCGCTGAAATAAACTAAAAGCACACCTAGTAATTATACATGAGTAGGAAGTGGAGATAATAGAGCTATAGCTTACAAATAAAGACTTAAAGCCCAAACAAATAAGTATTTGACTATCTACCTCTGAGTCATTTATTATTACCCTCTAAGAACTGTGGCAATTCTGGTCCTGTCACTTGAACTTAGGACATTTTTAATTAAACTTCCTATTACTTCTGCAGAGTGTTAAATAGTTTCTTCCCTTTTGTTGCCAGTCTTCGGGGTCTTTTTCTTTCTTTCTGACCTTGAATGTTTACTGTAATATTTTGAAACCAAATAGGTTCTTCTTTTATTTTTTTTTTTAAGATCTTATTTATTTATTTGACAGAGAGAAATCACAAGTAGTCGGAGAGGCAGGCAGAGAGAGAGAGAGGAGGAAGCAGGCTCCCTGCTGAGCAGAGAGCCCCATGCGGGACTCGATCCCAGGACCCTGAGATCATGACCTGAGCCGAAGGCAGCAACTTAACCCACTGAGCCACCCAGGCGCCCCAAATAGGTTCTTCTTAAGAGAAGCCATGTTATCCTCTATGCTAGCACAGGACTTTTGACAGTTTTATGCTATTTATTTTCAGAAAAGGAAAAACAGGAAACAAACATTTTCCATGGGTTATTTGTAATTTTGCTTAAGCATGAATTTAAAGAATGTGTTAATATGCTCTACTATTTTAAAGAATTATTTCTTATTTAACTTACAAACTGCCTACAAATGATAGATACTTGATTAAAAGCTTTCCTAAATGCTTAATTTTAGATTTGTCCTGAGATGTAATTAATAAACTAAAGAGTAATTTCCACACTTACTTAGGAAACATGAGGGAACAGTAAATGTTAGGCAAAACTCAAAGACAAGTTATAATGAAAAAGTGAAGCAGTAACATCAATAAATACCTGAGATCTAAAAAAGTCAATTTTTGAAGCATACATAATTCCAAGGATATAAAGGAAAGCTTATTAAAACTGAGACTGACATCAGAAACCATTTCTTTCAGTTCCACAATTCTGAAACAAAAGTAATTTAAAAATGTTAGCTCTTGAATTCACTGTCAGAACTTCAAAACTACAAGCAAACAATAGGAGGAAAAAATCCTATATTATTTTTGCAAGTTAAGA
The DNA here is from genome assembly GCF_030435805.1 of Mustela lutreola. Lineage (NCBI taxonomy): Eukaryota > Metazoa > Chordata > Mammalia > Carnivora > Mustelidae > Mustela > Mustela lutreola. Next base: position 57,811,469 of record NC_081299.1, read on the forward strand.
TTTTCTATAACTTTTACTTTCTTAATAATTTCAATCAGTTTGTATTCTATAATAGGTTTTTTTTAGTATAATATTCTCTGTATCTGAGTACTTCAGAAAGTTTTTTAACTATGATATGTCAACATTATTAAAGTATAGTATTTTTTGTCCAAATTATCATTAGATTAATCATGACTTCAAGAGAATACTAAGTTAATTCCTAGGTTTGGTAAGTGTCATGACTACACAACTTAAGTCAAAGACTTAAAGAGAAGACTTAACTATTGCTAAATAAGTCTACTCAACCTTAGTGATTTTAAAGCATGTTATTAACTAAAAGAACAAGAAATGTTAGATATGATTTGCCAAGAAATGAAACCATATGAAAGAAAGACTATCAACTGCTGTGCTAAAGAAAGATGAGTTTGGATATGTAACTGATAAAACTTTTTTGGAAAGTTTTTTGATATATGTATTGAGAGCCATACTCCTTTAGGTAATTCTTCTGGAAATCTGGTTGAAAAAAATCAGTATGTTTTGTTTTATTTATTGCCATAATCAACTTGTAGTATATAGTACATTATATATATTGTATATTGTAATATAAACAATATTTTAAAAATATTGTTTACAACATAGGAAAACACTTAGGACAAATAAGCCAGTTAAGATACAAATTGTAAATATAATTCTAAAGGGGAAACAGTTTGAAATAAAACATGCCATGAATAGCAATAGGACTACAAAAGATCTGTCCCTTGATTTTGTCCAAAATTTTATGAGTATTATTTTCACAATCAGGAAATCATATAAGGAAATGTATGACTTGTGAAAAAAAAATTAAAGGAAAATTACTCAGAAACTCTCTAAATCAAGTTATGTCCTTACTATCTCTTCTTTGGTCATCTAAATTGCCAAAAATATGATGAAATAATGGAGTAACAGAATACCATATTGTTTTGCATATGAATTACCAGGTTAAGGTAAAATGAAAAAGTAAGTAATAAGGTGATGTGTTTTAACTCCTTCCATCTTCATTCCCAGTTTTGACCCAGGATCCCCCAGGCAAACGTATCCTGAGAGCAAATCTAACTGTTCAGTTTTTCTATCAAGTATTCTCAGAGTCCTTTAAACAAGAGAGGAGATGAAATAGATCTCTTTTTGCTATGGAATCTCAAAGTTATTTTACTTTTAAGATCTATATTCTCCAAACTAGGCCCTGCAAAACAGAAAGCAAGTTAAATTTTGTTTATTTAAAAATTTTAAACATCGAAAAAATGTTTTTGACAGTCAAATTTTATATTCCCAATCACCTTTTTTTTTTTTAAGTACTTAAGTGCTTACTAAGTGCAGGTACTTGTTAAATGTTCTGTGTGGATTATGTCATTTAATTTAATTCTCATAAAATATGTACTCTAGTATCTTTACATCATAGGTAGGGAAACTAAGAGCAGCTAGTTAGCCTGTTGAAAGCCACAAAGCTCACTGATCTGGGTTACAGATACAAGCAATTGAGTCCATTGTCCAAGTTCTTTATCTATTCTGTCTGCCCTACTGTTGCTTTACTTGTCAGCTCTCTTTGGGTATATAGTTTACTGCAAGATAACAATCATTTTAAAAGTTCCATATCATACTAAACTAATTTTCTCTCATAACCTAAAGATTTGCCATAACTAATATCAACAAAGACATATTGAACAGTACAAGTACAATGCACATGAGTTCTAGTATTTGATAGTAAAGAATCCTTTTCTAGGAGGAAAATATTAACAGGATTATCTGTTTTTTATTGCTTTTACTATCAGTGAAAAATTCAGTGGCTTAGCAATTCATTAACATACAGCCCAAAATAAAAACTCCTATTAATCCACATGTACCTGGCTTTGGATAGTATCTTAAAACTTTTCCTCTAGTATTTCATTACATGGAAAAATTTATACTTTTAATAATTCTAATACCTATTTTCCATGTTTAAAATATAAAAGGAAAAGAAATCAAATTTTAAAAAACTTATATACCTCTCAGAACTGATGTTAATGTCTCAGAGAATACTTAATTGTAACTTGTTAAATCCCTCAAATATCAATAATGAAAAAAACCCTACATATGTTTTAAATTAAAAAAACATGAAAAATCATTATTCGTGTCACTGAGATACAAACACAACTGAAATGAGTCACAACTTAACAGAAATGACATCATGAACGATTCTCACCTTTTAGGAATTTCACATAGCTGATTCTTACTGAAGTTAACAGAAGTGATAATGTTGCTTTTCACTGCATCAAATACTTCATCAGGAATTAAAGTTGTTTGTTTATCACTAAATGAAAAGTGGTTTAAAAAAGCATCATCCTTAGTAGTCCAGAAAGATATGATTATTACTTTTCACTTTTAAAGGCCCTTAAAGATTTTGTGTTTTCAACGCAGAAGGCAGTTGCTTATGAAGAACACTGAAGAAGAATGCCACAAAAACTTACAAACTCACAAAATATTCACCATTAAGAATTCAGACAACATATTGTATCACAGTACATTGTACCATACCTTCTGAGCATTCACATACTCACGTGTGAATAAAATTAGATATATCTTCAGAGTCCAAGATGTTTAGAAATCACATAGTAATGGACAGTAATTAGTAAATGGATTCCTCTACCTCAGAATAGAACTATTCTATAATTTTAAAGCTGTTGCCATCCCTTTTCTCAGGGACTATTTGCCAACTTTATGTAGCTATACAGTTAACTTGCTGCAAGGTAACAATCATTTCTAAAAGTTCAACACTGTGGCACCTGGGTGGCTTAATCACTTAAGTATCTGCCTTTGGCTCAGGTCATGATCCCAGAATCCTGGGATCGAGCCCCACATTGGCCTCTCTGCTCAGAAGGGAGCCTCTTCTCCTTCTCCCTCTGCTATTCCTCCTGCTTGTGCTCTCTCTGTCTCTGTAAAATAAATAAAACCTTTAAAAAAATAAATACAAATTAAAAAATAAAAGTTCAACAGTATACTAAACAGTTTCTGAGCCAACTTCTCTATCTTTAAGCATGTGACAAGGTAGACAGGGTAGTGGCCTTAGAGTAAACCATTCCTGGTTTTACCATTAAGGAGCTTTTTTAAAATTTACTTTCTCTTAACCTCAGTTCTGTGAAATTATAATCTGAAGAACTATTGATTGTTATGTGGGCCAGACCTTTTGCAAATATAAATGTAAGTAAATTTCCTTTTCTTTTTTTTTTTTTAAGATTTTATTTATTTATTTGACAGAAAGAGATCACAAGTAGGCAGAGAGGCAGGCAGAGCGAGAGAGGAGGAAGCAGGCTCCCCACTGAGCGGAGAGCCCGATGCGGGACTCTATCCCAGGACCCTGAGATCATGACCTGAGCTGAAGGCAGCGGCTTAACCCACTGAGCCACCCAGGCGCCCAATAAATTTCCTTTTCAATAAGATTTTCAATAAAGCATACAATTAATCTTAAATGAAAGTAGAGTAGTACTCTGACATTTGCAGATTTAACAATTTGTTGATGTTATAATTAGCCATTTGTCCCCACGTTCTTCTTTTATAATTTTCAATACCTAATACATCATCCACTTAGAAATACTGTTGATGGAATGCCAAATTAATGACTTTATGAATAAGAAAATAATTATTACATATAAAGTCCAATATAGAGAAACCTGTAAGAAAGGCACTATAATACAGATAGGTAAAAAGACAGCCTAAATTTCAGTTTTTATACCTTCTACTTCTGCTGTACGGCCCTATCTTCTATGTGTCAATAAGATTTTTATCTTTTTGATCAGAAATGCTCAAATCATGGGGAACTGATTTATTGTAATCGAACACTGAAGATTACACTCTTTCAAAAAAGCTTAGTTGAAAGCATTTATGCTTTGATATTGGGAATCATTTATATTTTAAATGGAATACTCCTTTTCAATTAAAGTCTCTGAGGAAAATAAATTATAATAAATTTAGAATCAAAACAATATAAGATGTATGGTCTTCAGTGCTATCTTTAAAACACTTTTGTGATATCTATGGCTTTGTTTTTATTTTTATTTTTTTTAAGATATTATTTATTTATTTGAGAGAGAGACACACAGCAAGAGAGGGAACACAAGCAGAGGGAGTGGGAAAGGGAGAAGCAGGCTTCCTGCAGAGCCGGAAGCCTGATGCGGGGCCCAATCCCAGGACCCTGGGATCATGACTTGAGCCTGCCCAGGACCTGAGCTGAAGGCAGACGCTTAACACCTGAGCCAGCCAGGCGCCCTGATATTTGTGACTTTAAAAAGTGGGAACTGTTATTTCAAATAAAATTGTATCAATATTACTTTATAGATTGTTTGGAAGATTAAAAGCAACCGCATGTGTAAAATACCTAGTACATTGTCCAGCACAGAACACAGACACAATAAATCGTTTCCATTCAGGAATGAGGGAATGAAGGCAGAGAAAAAAAAATTCTAAGGCAAGAATCAAGTCTGTCTCATCATCATTTGGTGTATTATGACACCTAGCATAGGATTTGAAACCTAGTAGGTTCCAAAAATATCTATTAATAAATGGGTATATTATGTGGAAGAGAAGCATGCTAAGCTACCATACTATGCTATGAGAAAAGAGGGATACAGATATAAATATGGAAGAGTACATCTTGTGTTACAGTGTCTAAGAAGGAAGCTGGCTTAGATCAGGGATTTCTACATACATCAAAGAGTGTTAGACCAGAGGTGGAAACAATGTGAATAAAACAATAGATCTGAACTAGAAACTGTATCCTGACCTTTGAGAAGGTCAGTGGTTCCTACTGACACAGTAAGAAAAAGAGGCCAGACACCAGTGCTTACTGTTAGATAACTGAATAACTCTGGTCATCTGACTTGAACTTTAGTCTGTATCCTTTTGTATTTTCATTACAATATCCAGACATGAACCAATCACTGTAGAAGGTTTGACAGCATTGGTTAATTTTATCATTGTTGCCTAGATAGTACTGAAAGAATACTTAACAATATTTGCATAGGTATCTTCTTTCCCCAATCAAATACATTTCCATAATATAAACATTTTTAGACTTTTATATCAACTTATACACCAATATAGCAACTGTTTCAGGTTTAATACGTATGTACTAGAGTATAATATTATTATGGCATATGGCTTAGATGTATTAATGGGGTAAAACCTCTCAAGCTTTGCCTGCTTAAGGTCTTCATTAACTAAATGATATTAATTTCTTATTGACTAGTAGAGTCTTTCCCAATATAAAATCCTCTCTTGATACTGTTTACTGAGTCAAAAAACTTTACTACCAAACAGTACTTTTATCTTATTTTTTTATAACAAAATGTTATTATAAAAATGTCAATATTAATAAACATCTATCTCTTAAGCATAATAAATATAAATCACTGAAGGAATGGTATTTAAGTTCACTTGACTTTTAATATGCTTTTATCTCATCACTGTTTTTGCATCACTTGCTATTAATCTAAGTGCAAATATACTCTGATGAATTCTTCCTCACCAACTTTCCTTTTATGTGAAGGATTATTTCTCAAAGTTTTCTATATGTTTTGTAGTGTTTGAGAAAATTACATACCTATAGTCTAATATTTTTAATGTGACGATAGCGTGTACATTGACTCTGGATTCACTTGGTAGTGTCATGGCAGTCTCAATAACAGAATCACTTTGGCTTGGTCCATCATCTGGCAAGAGAAAAGTTATGTGAATCGAATATACATTTTATAAAGTCATTTACAAATTCTTGGAAATATATAATAATGGAATACATGATTTCTATACGTTACTGGTAAGAATGCCTTTAGTCATATACTTTATTTCTAATAACTCAAATCTAGGTCTAGAATTTAATATTTAATTAACAGAAAATAGATAAAATTACTACAATATGGCTTTAAAATCTTTTAATAAATCCCACCAAGAAAATTTAGGAGTAGAAAAGAACCTTCAAAGAACCTTCAAAGAACAACTACAATCTCTCAGAAGAAACAATGACACTAAACCTTCCTCTTAAGAAAAATATTATAGTCTATTAGAAGGAATTTATTAACAAAGGAAAAATATTACTTCCCACAAATGTCTACAAAATAGGTATATACTGATCTTCTAAGTTAGGACATATGGCAACTGATAATCCTTGATCACTTGAAACTGAGGGATTTACATAATCAGGTAAGCTTTTGGTACATTATTTATGTTAAGAGGGTTTTTTTTTTTTTCAGCAATTGCAAGACTTTATTTTCAATAGGTATTTCCTAACATACATGCCTACTCACACACCTCTTACTAGTTTCCAAAGACTGTTTAACTCTGCCATTATATGGTATATAAAGAACAAAGCAATTCATACACATCAAAAAGAAATGGCTTTGTGACTTTTTGGCAAAAGAGACTTCAAACTATCTAGACAGAAGTAAAAAAAAAAACTATTAATTTTTAACAATGTGAAGAAAATTAAATAGTCCTAGCATTCATCATATGTTAACAGCATAAGGCATACCAAAAGAACATAAAACAGTTAGTAATATCTCTGATCTTGCTTCAGCCCAGTAGGCATTTAATGAACATTTGTTGAATACTATGAAGTAGATCTCTCTTGCATGGAGCTCATTAATTATTCAATAATCAATAATCATTAAGCTCGTAGTTCTAATGCAAATATCATATGGATATTTTGTTCACAGAAAGAGCAGAGAATAAAAGACAGTATCAAATAGAAATAAAAGACATCAAGGTATTTATTAGTATTAAGCAAATGCTTTAGTATTTAGAAGTACACTTGCATTTTTGTTTACATCATTTTAAAGAGATGTAATATATATTGCCAAGTTACATCAGCAGATAGGCAACATTAAACCAGCAACAAAATCCAGCTTTAGTTTTTAAATATATGTGTAGACGCATTGACAACATATTGACATAGACTATTCGCACTACTTTCCAAAGAGCCACTTTTAATAATCAGCATCAAGAATATAAACAGGAAGTCCATAATCCATTGGGAGGGGACTATGCAAGAGACAGATTTCGTTTTCATTATATATCCTTGTATATTGGTTGACTTTTTAATTAAAAAACACAATTGGCAATATTCCCTAAATTGATCTACAGATTCAATGTAAGCCGTATCAGAATCCTAGCTGACTTTTTGTAGAAATCAACAAACTGATTCTAAAATTCATGTGGGATTGCAAGAAACACAAAATAGCTAAAACAAGACTGAGAAAAAAGAATAAAGGATTTACCCTTCCCAGTTTCAAAACTTACTATAAATCAATGGTAATCAAGAGACTGTAGTACTGGCACAGGATAGAAATACAGATCAATGGAATAAAATTGAGAGTCCAGAATGAACCTTGTATTTCTGGTCAACTGATTTTCAACAAAAATGACAAAACCATTCAGTGAGAAAAGAATAGCATTTTCAACAAATGGTGCAAGGAAACTGGATAGCCACATGCAGAATTAAATTGGATCTTTATCTCATACCATATATAAAAAACAACTCAAAATTAACCAAGTACTTAAATATAAGAGCAAAAGTATAAAATTCAGAAGAAACTATAGGAAACAATTTTCATAAAATAGGTTTTAGCAAAGGATTTTTAGACATAAAGCCAAAAGCATAAGCAAAAAAGAAAAGGAAAAAAATAAATTGACCTCATCAAAATTAAAAGATAAAAAAAAACTTTTGTATTTCAAAGGACATCACCAAGTAATGAAAAATCAAACCCACAAAATACTGGAAGATATTTACAAATCATGTATCTGACAAGGTATTTCTTTTTTTTATTAGTTACTTTTATTAACATATTAAACTCAACACAGAAAACACAGGGGTAGAGGTCTGTGAATCATCAGACTTACACATTTCACAGCACTCACCATATCACATACCCTCCTCAATGTCCATAGCCCCGTCACCCTCTCCCTACCCCTGCCACAGCAACCTTCAGTTTGTTTTGTGAGATTAGGCGTTTCTTATGGTTTGTCTCCCTCCTGATCCCATCTTCTGACAAGACATTTCTATCCGGAATACATAAAGAATTACTATAACTCAATAACAAAAAGATTAAAAAAAAATAAATACTGGGCAAAGGATGTCTCATGAACATATATGCAAAATTCCTTAATAAAACCCTAGCAAATTGAATATTAAAAAGTATTTAAAAGTTATACACTGGTGACTAAGTGGGATTTAACCCAGGTATAGAAGTCTAGTTCAGCATTCAAAAATCAATCATGTAATGCTTCACAACAATAGGATAAAAAAAGAAAAGTATATTATCACATCAGTAGATGCATAAAAAACACCTGACAAACACCAACATTCCTTTATGATTAAAAACGCTCAGCAAACTAGGAATAGAGGAGTACTTTCTCAACTTAATAAAAGGTATCTACAAAAAACCTACAATTCACATCATACTTAATAATAAGAAACTTGAAGCTTTCCACCTAAGACCTCCTCTTACCATTCTTTCTGAACATCATACTGAAATGTCCTTGCTAATGCAATACAGTAAGGAAATGAAATAAAAAGTATATAAATTGGGAAGGAGGACAAAAAATAGTCTTTGTTCTCAGATGACATGATCATAGGTAGAAAGTCGAAAAGATGTGACAAGAAAAACCTCCCGAAACTAGTAAGTGATTATGTAAAGTTGCAGGATACAAGGTCAATATATAAAAATAAATTGCTTTCTGGGGCACCTGAGTGGCTCAGTGGTTAAGTGTCTTCTGCCTTTGGCTCAGGTCATGATCCCAGGGTCCTGGGATTGACCCCTGCATTGGACTCCCTGCTCAGCAGAAAGCCTGCTTCTCCCTCTCCCACTCCCTCTGTTTGTGTTCCCTCGCTCTCTCTCTCTGTGTCTCTGTCAAATAAATAAATAAAATCTTTTAAAAACAAATAAAGAAATTGCTTTCCTTTCTATCAATAAAAAGTAGAACCTGAAATTAAAAATATAATACTAATTATATTAGTATCCCCCCAAATGAAATACTTACATATAAATATGACAAAATATGTATTAAAAACTCTATGAGGAAAGTTACAAAACTCTGATGAATGAATCAAAGCACTACATAAATGGAGAGACAGTATTCATGGATAAAAGTTCTCAATATTGCGAAGATGTCCCTTCTTTCCTACTTGATCTATAAATTCAATGCAATCCCAGTCAAAATCCCAGCAAATTATTTTGTGGATGGTGACAAACTGATTCTAAAATTTACAAAAAAGCAGCAAAAGACTCAAAATAGCCAACACAATATTGATTAGAGAACAAAGTTGGAAGACTTACACTATCCAACTTAAAGACTTACTATAAAGCTACTGAAATTGAGACAGTGTCAAATTGCCAAAAGAACAAATAGATCAACAGAACAGAACGGAGAGCCCATAAATACAGTCAACTCATTTTTAACAAAGAAACAAAGGCAATAATACAATGCAGTAAAGATGGTCTCTTCCATAAATGGTGCTAAAACATCAGGAAATCCACATGCAAAAAAGAATAGCTTTATTCATAATTGCCAAAACTTGGAAGCAACCAACATTTGCTTTAGTGGGGTGAATAAATAAACTGTAGTACATCCAGACAACAGGTTATTCAGTGCTAAAGAAAAATGAACTATCAAGCCATGAAAAGCACGGAAAACACTTAAGTGCATACTACAAAGGGAAAGAAGTCTATCTGAAAGATTCCAATTACATGATGTTCTGGAAATTGTTGCCAGATACGTGGTGATAGAGGGGATAAGAGGATAAACAGGCATATCACAGAAGATTTTTAGGGCAGTGAAAATACATTGTATGATACTACAATGGGGAATACCTATCAGTTGTCCAAATCCATAGACTATATTACAACAAGAGTGAACTCCAAGGTTAACTATGGGCTATGATTACGATGTGTCGATGTAGGTTCATCTTTGGTAAAGAATGTACCATTCAGATAAATGATGTTGATAAATGAGGGACGCTATGTGTGTGGGGGGGCAGAGGATATATGGGAAATATCTGTACCTTCCTCTCAATTTCGTTGTAAACCTAAAACTACTCTGAAAAAATTCAGTCTTTAAAAATTTTTTTGATTATTCTGATATGATTTCTAACTGATTCATATCAGAATAATTAAATTTTTCTGAAAGAGAAAGCATACCTAGAAAAGAAAAGAAACTCCTTGATTGGCAGGAAATAAGAGTCTTAGAAAATTATGTTACTTGATTTGAAGGTCAAGGAGGAAAATGAAAATTGCTGAAATATATAATTATCTTATTCATGTTACATACACTGATTGGCAATACAGTGCTAGGTTAGGCTGTGCATAACCAACAAAGTCATGAGCTAAATTAACAGTTGCAATATTTAGCCACTAAGTTGTAGAGTGTTTGTTATGCAGCATATACACTAGTATAGCTCACTTTTCTTTAATACTCTAGTGTATCCTACAATGATATGCATAAAATAAAAATTGGGATATAGTACAATTTTAGTGAAGCATTAAAAATTAAATGTATATGGGATGACTGGGTGGCTCAGTCAGTTAAGCATATGCCTTTAGCTCAGGTCATGATCCCAGGGTCTTGGGATCAAGTCCTACATAGGGCTCCTTGCTCAGAGAGGAGCTTTCTGCTCCCTCTGCTTGTGCTCTCCCTCTCTCTCTGTCTCAGATAAAAATAAAATCTTTAAAAATAAATCAACAAATAGATAGATAAATAAAAATTAAATGTATAGTATCATTTTCTCTTTTGGTACACATTCATGCTAAATTAATATACCCTGGAAAATGTGTTTTATCTTTACACTTGTTAGAATATAGCAAAACTATACATGAAGCAGATATTCAAGTAACTATTTTTTTTTTAAAGATTTTATTTATTTATTTGACAGACAGAGATCACAAGTAGGCAGAGAGGCAGGCAGAGAGAGAGGGAAGCAGGCTCCCCGCTGAACAGAGAGCCCAATGCGGGGCTCAATCCCAGGACCCTGAGATCATGACCCGACCCGAGCCGAAGGCAGAGGCTTAACCCACTGTGCCACCTAGGCACCCCTCAAGTAACTATTAATATACTTCTTAGTCAGTAGCATTCATATACTATATTATAAAAGACAAGTTTTTTGCTTTTTCAAAGTTAAAGCACTAGGATGCTTATTGAATCTTTGTTGAATTTTCCAATTGATACACTGTAACAAATCAAAGAAATTAAGGATAAATCATTATTATTGTGAATTTAAGGATATGTTTATAACTCTAGCATATTTATGACCAATATGGATTCATAATTAGAACCACACCTTCCAGGGACTATTTCCTCTAATTATTTACACCCAAAATACATGTAAATTTATGTACTGTTAGCACTTCGCTGCCTTTCATATTATCCTTCAAAATAAAGGAAAAAATAGAAAAGTACCTTTAATCTTGCTTTGCAGATATTTTAAGACTTCTTGGGTTCCTTTCTGAAAAGGTAGAGAGAAAACACATGTTCACCAAGACATACCTTGCAGTTTCAGAGACCAACAGGCATATTTGAATTTCAAATTTAAAAATCAGAACTGAATTCCAAATATGCTTACATTTATAATTTCTCTTCGTATGGTTCTTAAAGGATTTCCTTCTAGTGCCAGAAATTTCAAATGAAGTTTTCCCAATGAACAGGGTAGACTACAAAAAGATTAAATCAATTTCAGGGAAAACATGAAGAGTAAGTATAATTCAACCAACCGTTGACTCTAAAACAACAACATATAAGAAACTATACATAATAGTGTCAAAGAGAGCTCAAGTAACATAGGTCTAAAATATCTCCCCTTGAAATAAATGCTGAACACATAAGAGAAAAAAACAGATTTGTTCTGAAATTGTCATATTGTGATTGCTTAAAAAAAAAAAAAAAAAAGGTGAGCTACAAAACATTTGCTAAAAAATTGTAAAAAGTAAATTTGAATGAATCAGTGATTCAAGACAGCCATACTCAAGGATACTAAATGTTTTGATTTCATCCTTCAAGTAAGCAAATGAAATTCTTCCCTAATAATCTAATACTATTTCCCGTGTACAAAAGCACTCCCATCCCACAAACATTATGATCAATGCACAATACCAATTTATTTTTTAATGACATTATAATCAAATTGTTTCTATCTTAATCTTTCAGGAGCTTCCCATCTCTTAAAGAATGAAAACTTACTCTTCACAGGCATTTTAAGGTCCTTTTCTATACAGCCTCAATTTACCTTTCAAGCCCTAAATTCAGTTCTGAACTTTCAAGATTTTCTTTGTGTAGTTTTGTCCCACCAAGTAAATCATTCTGACCACCGTACGTATGCACTTTAAAATCATGGTCATCCTCTAAAGATCATATGGGGGGACTAGAGTGAGGCATGACCCTGAAGGTGAAGGTGCTCTTAAATTCTGTGCTCTAAGCACTTAACTTGCCTCATCCTAGTCCCAGTCCTAATGATCATCGAAGAACATTTTCTCTTCCACAAAATTTGCCCTGATCCTCCCAATAAATTGCTGATTCCTATACTTCCTTAATGCCTTCAAAGTATTTTCTATCTCTCCCATGGCTTTACATTCATTTAATTCAACAAATATTTATCAGGTACCCTTTATATACCCAGACACTGATCTAAGAGTTAGAGATAGACCAGTGAACGAAACAGTTCGTAAAAACCCTGACTTCCTAGTTTATGCTCTAAGTAGATTAGAGTAACCTGTAAGTATATCTGATTCTATTAGTATTTTAAGCTTGATGCCAAGGACCAACCCTAACCATTCTTTTTAAGTCTGCATATGATACTTGTTCAATAAATGTTTAGTGAATTCAATTGAGAAAAAAGATCTCTACATGTATTTTACAAATCTTAAATAACTTATTAACTTATGAATTATAAGCAAATGCAGGTATGATTTTTTATTCCTTTGATCTTTAAACTTACCTACTAATATCATTGTTACTTAGGTCAAGTCTCTCCAAAGACTGTAGCAGTGTAATCTCATCTGGAACAGATTTTATCTTATTATCCCGCAGGTCTAGCACAAGGATAGAATTCAGATGCTTAAGATGTTCTGGCCCTAATATTTCAATCTGGTTTTCACCTACATGTAATTCCTACAAAACCAAAGATGACTCATTATGTATTTATTTCTATACTCAATAGATAATAAAAATAAAATTGAAGTCTTAATTTCAAATCACTGAAAAATACATGGGAAAAACATAAGTTTCTAATTACTAATGTGCCTAAGTTATCAATTACAAGTAAGCTAATTCAAAGTAAAAAATGGTAAAAACAGGGGCGCCTGGGTGGCTCAGTGAGTTAAAGCCTCTGCCTTAGGCTCAGGTCATGATCCCAGGGTCTTGGGATTGAGCCCCACATCAGGCTCTCTGCTAGGCAGGGAGCCTGTTCCTCTTCTCTCTCTGCCTGCCTCTCTGCCTACTTGTGATCTCTGTCTGTCAAATAAATTTTTTTAAAAATGGTAAAAACAGAACATTTTCAAGGATTTTCTGATAATTTAAAAAATAATTAAAGATTTAATCTGGTAGAAAGTTCCAAGTTTACAAACCAAAGCACAGAAATGATTTAGTAGTTACATTTACAGAATAATAAAAATACACATCCAAGAACCATGCTGATAAAAAATTTAAAGTTTTAAAATAAGTCAGAATGAGCATAAAAAGTTACAGTTTGTTGTTATTCAACATTTTCATTAGTGGTTTTTTTTTTAAAAGAGTTCTTTGTTTACTTTAGAGAGAGAGAGAGCAAGTGAGCAGGTCAGAGGCAGAGGGAAAGGGAGAAAGCATCTCCAGCAGACTCCATGCTCAGCAGAGAGCCTGACACAGGGCTCCATCTCACAACCCTGAGATCATGACCTGAGCAGAAACCAAGAGTCGGACACTTAACAAACCGAGCTACACAGGTGTCCCTCATTAGTGATATTTAAATACTGTGATCTCCCACTAATGGAATCTATAATTATCAGATGTATAACTAATCTTTAATTAAATCACCTTTTCAGTTCCTTTTATCATTGCCACCATTCTGTTTGAGAAGCCCTTTTAACTCTAATACATAAAGTATACATGAAGGAAAACAAAACATGTTAAATTTAGAAGACAATGCTATCTATTTAAAACCAAAAGAAAGTAATTAATTTTAAACAGACCCAATAATGATCAGGTAAACATAAAAGGTGGCAACTTAAACAGAGTTAGATGCGTATTCCTTCCTAGTACTCCGGGTGTCCTATAGTATGGCTCCACCACACTATGTCAGCCTCATCATCAACTTCTCCAGTTATATACAACTCCCCAGATGAAATAGATAAATTCTTATATTTAAGTTGATTATTTCTTAAAAAAAAAAGAAAAAAAACTAGTGCTAGCAATACCATTAATGTATTTAGTCATACTAAAATTCTGAAAAATATACAAAAAACATAGCACTATAACTAATACATATTCCCAATGTAAAAATTTCATTTTCATAATTAACTTTTGGAAAATATATAGTTATTTAATAATCATCTAAATATTACCTTTAATAATCTGCAAGAAGGAAATTCTGGTAGAAAACGTAATTTATTCCTCCGCAAATAAAGCAATTCTAGTGACTCCATGTTAGCCAATTCAGGAGGTACCGTTTCTAAGAGATTTGAGTTACAATCCAAATGCTTTAATTCTATAATATATAATAAGTGAAAATGAAAATTCTTTAATTAAAAGAAAAATATTGGTCTATAATTGTATATACATTCAAAGAACGTGTACATCATCATGAAGAATTACAAACCCATGCCACTGTATACTACTATAATAATCAAGAATCCACAATACCCCAAATGAAATAAACAAACTGAGATTGCTTTTATATTTAATTATAACTAAACAGATGTGACATTAAAAATGATGTTTAATAATAGTCCAAATCATCTTTGTAATGGTAAAAAACAAAATACTTCAGTACTCTGTTAAGGTATTCTAAAATATACAAACTACAAACTATGACATATTACTTCCCTCAGTAATTATGCATTTTTTAAAATATTTTATTTAGAGAGAGAGCAGGAGCAGGGGGAGGGACAGAGGGAGAGGGAGAGAGAGAATCTCAAACAGATTCCACAGGGAGCCTGACACAGACAGGGCTCAGTCTCATAACCCTGAGATCATGACCTAAGCCAAAATCAAGAGTCAGCCACTCAACCAACTAAGCCACCCAGCAACCCAGTAATTCCACATCTTTAAAAAGAAAAAGCTTAAGGTAGTTAAAGATAGACATGGATGCATACTAGCTATATGAATGGCTAGTAGTAGCTTAGATTCATGTATTTAAATTTGGCCAGTTGACTTTCTGTCAAAAAGCCTTGGATTTCTATGTTTGTCATCCTATTCCTCCATCTATCCACATGGCCTCTTTGTCCCTCCCTGTCTTCTTTCTTTCTTTACCTATTTTTGTTTAAATTACAGGCTTTCTCTAACATCTTAGCTAACACTATGAACAAGAATGCATACTATAGCTCAACAAGGATGTTCTTACTTGCAGAATCTCTCTTACCTCCCGGATCTTTCTTTCTTAAAAAAGCATATTAAGAAAACAAAAATAGAAAGATGTAAAGGTCTTCTTTCCCTTAAAAATTCAGTAAGCCGCTTTCTCCCTAATATATATCACAGATTCTTCCACTTACAGTAGCCACCATAAATTTTCCACAATTCATTCTCCACCCTTTGGTCTGAATAGGTGATATACCTTTTACAACTTTTTTGCTGTACTTTGAGCCTATTTTAACATAATGCAAGACTGAGTTGATATTGCCTTAGACTGCTTTTAAAGAAGCTAACTGCTTTCAAAACAAATATAATAGCACTACTTTCAACAAATACTATAATAATTTATGTATTAGTTGGCTACAGCATTTTTAAAAATGTCACAGTTGGAAGTCTGGGTGGTTTAGTCAGTTAAATGTCTGCCTTCAGCTTGGGTTGTGATCCTGGGTTCAAGCCCCATATGGGCTCCCTGCTCACTGAGGAGTCTGCTTCTCTTTCTGCCTCTACTTTTCCCCTGCTTGTGCTCTCTCTCTCTCAAATAAATATAATTTTTAAAAATAACAATAAAATAAAAAAAATTTTAAAGTCACAATGTGATTCACCCAAATCCAGTAAATTCTATAAAGAAAGTTTTAAAAGTTAGACACTAAATTTTTACAATTGTTTGCATTTAAGAGTACTGACTGAGAATATAAGCAGTGCATAGTGGAAAGAACAACAGGGATGGAGTAAAAGGATTCAAGCCCTTACAGAACTGTTGTGATTCCAGCCATGGCTCTATGATATATAACATAATTTCTAAGCCTAGGTTTATGAACCTTTGAAACGTAAAAAATACTCATTCCCCTAATTTACATTCCCCTAACATCACAACTTTGTGATGGCAAAACAATATACGTAAAAGCATTTGAGTTCCCAAGAACCATACAAATGTTAGATATTGTTCTTAGGGTCCAGTCATTAAGAGTGAAGTAACAACTAAATGTCCTACTGGTGATAGTTTAAAAGTCATGGTTATCATTGTCATGGCTAAAGGAAGAAAGCATCTGATCATTAATTATATAGTATATTGGAAAAACTGCTATAAATTCAAAGTATTTTCCTATTGATTTCCCTCTTTTCCCATCTCTCAAGATATGTTCATCCAAATTATGAAAAAAAATTTCAAGCTTCTTACATACTAAGGTAACATATTTTATGTTTAGTTCTACTTTTTATTACCTGTATTGAAAAATGGCAAATATAAGCAAAGTCTTAATTACCGGTATCCTAAGTAAAGGCTTCCCTAAAATATCAACTCGATTTATGGAAGATTTAACGTATGCACTCCTATTACAAATGACAAACGACTACTAATCTAAAATAAAACAGCACAATTTTACAAATTTATCTCAAAATGTTCTGTAATCAACTATACAAAATCACTCCTATAACCTCCACAAGAAGGAGGTTTAAAAAAATGAAGAGGGCTTATACATGATTAGCAGAAAAGACCAGATAAAGTAAATAGTGGATAGCTGATATACAGAATGCTCATCAACCAAGAAATAGCAGTTTGCCTTTACAAAAAAATGATCTTGCCCTCTAAATCAAGAATTCTGAGGTAGTGAATTATAATTATTTAAAAGGTACTGAAATGTGCCTTCAATTTCTTTATCCCTTAATATTAGTTCTAGAATATGTTAAATACAATAGTTCAATGGTAAACTTCAATAGAACCACTATTTTAACCTTTTCTTTTTTAAAAAATGATTGACCATTTGGGCAAAACTAGACTATCTCCTGGCATCATTACTTATGGAACATGAGGAAGCTACAGCTATAACAAAACCACAAGTAGAATCACCAATTAGAGGGGAATAACCTCTTAGTGATTGTTGAATAAATGAACAGATAACACAGCTCAAAACCTTAATCAATATCTCCGGTATATAATTATACCATAATTTGTAATTATATTTTATTTTCCTCTTTTTGATATGCCAAAATATGCTTTTGGTAATAACTGTTTAGAAAGTTAAGCTAGACAATAATGGTCTGGAGAAAATCTTACTATTTGCTATTATTTGCTTTACCCACATAAAATCTATTATTTTACTTCCCTGTAACTAACAATATTAAAATTTACTTTTCTAAGTATAAGTTGCACCAACTTCATATCATATATATTTTAAAATAGAGAAGATTTACTTTTCATTCCACTTATTTCTGCTGGCAAACTCTTCAGTTGATTGCTGGAAAGATTAAGTCGCACCAGACTGGAGAGAGAACAAAAACTAGCAGGAACAGTTGTAAGACGATTGTTGGAAATATCCTTTAGAAAGACAATGAATCAATCAATCTATCCATCTATCAATAAATCAATTTATTTATCAATAAATCATCGATAAATAAATATATATATATATATATATAGATCAATAAATAAATTAATAAATAATTGCTCCCTCAAAGAGATTCGAGGGTTTGAGGAGATTACAATACGAAGACTATTTTAGAGGTGGTAATTTTTATAACTCTCATCCACTGACAATTTCACAAGATGTCTGTCATTCATGACCTCAGACCATGTGCCCAGTAATGGAGCACAAAGGAATCAGAATTAATTCTAACTTCAGAAATACTTTACATAAAGGTTTCTGTTATTACTAAGTCATGCTATATCATGTATCATGTTTTTAATTAAAAAAATCTACCTGTCCATCTGATATTTATTGAGTACATAGGATAAATTAGGCAAACTGATTAGGTAAACAGTAGTATGAAATGAAAAATGCCATTGCAAGAGAAAAAAAATCATGAAAGAAAAAAAAATAAACCTGAGAAAATAGATGTTTTAATTTTTAAGGAAAAATATATTCCCTCTTGGTTCTTCCGCCGACCTCAGCAAGTCTGCTTTGACTAAGTCCAGAAGTTTACTTTCTGCTTTTCCTTCATTTAAGCTTGCCTAATTAGTGTCTATACCTGTTTTTTTAAGTCATTGTTTCTGTTTCTTTCTTTAAAACATAAACACAGTTTTGAAGAGAACGTTTTTTGAGACTCTGTTTAAAAGACAAATAACTCTTATGACATCTGAATTAGGGGTAAGTACTCCACTAGCTATCAGCAAACTGTTAGGTAGGGCTAGTTGTAATAATGAATTAAAAAAAAAAAATGACTTAAGGGAACTTGTTCTCTGAAGACTCATTTAGCCTAACATTAAACAGTTACATTCTCTAAGTCAATTAAGAAGACAGAAAAAAATAAAATTCTAGATCAGCTATTCTTTATAAAACATGGCTACAATTATAAATAACACAAAATAACATATCATAATCAACAACAGGAAACAACAATCTACAACACCAATACTCTAAACACTAAGAATGAACAGATTACTACTGAATAAATATTTTGTAATATCAAAAATTACTAACACTAAATGCAATGTAGTATTCTGGATTGGATCCTGGAACAAAAAAAAAGGACATTAGTGGAAAAGCTGGGAAAATCTTAATAAAATCTATACTGCAGTTAGTAATACTGTACCAATGTTAATCTCTTAGTTTTTCAAATGTCCCATGGGTATGTAAAATATCAAATTAAGAAAAGCTAGGTGAAGAGTATAAAGTAACTCTCTGTAATCTCTTAACATTTTTGCAAATCTAGAATTATTTCAAAATAAAAAACTTTTAAAAGTTTTTGATACAGAAGATATTAATTCACAAATTCTTAAGATCTTTTAGAGAACCCAAATCAACAAAATTACTAATAAATTTAAACATTTAATTATTGTGGCTAATAATTAAATTAAATATAAGTACATTATACATAAATTAATCAGTATTTATGCTGTCATTTCTTCAATAAATATTTAGTATCATTGCTAAGCAGTTTTTATATAAATTTAAGGAAAATTACTAGCTTAAATTATTAAACATGCTTATATTTCTAATGTTGTGATGTACTTTTGCTTACATTTATGATTGGGATACTGAGTCCCTAAGAACACAATTTTGAACTGAACTATCCTTTCATTATGCAAATGACTATCTAAGAACCCATGAAAAGGAAATAACTGAGAACTGCTATAGTTTATTAGATCTTCTTTCTAAATACTCTTCTTTTTTTAATATACCAATTGTTATCTTTTACCATTAGAATATAAAAAAATCTGATGGCCCTTTCGTTAGCCACTCATCTTATCTACCTATGTCTTTAACTTTCCAAACCTTATTTCCAATCTGCTCACATTGAAAGACAAAGACAGGTACTAAAGGACAGTTAAGGAAAGTTATATATGTTGATTTCAAACACTAGAACGGATGAAAGAAATATCAAGAAAGATGTATTTATAGGGAAAAAAAAGAGGTAGAAGAATTAATTTCCCCTTTAATGAGAAATAAACTTTGACTAAAGTGACATAAGTTTCTGAAAACATGTAATAAGGAAAACAATAAGAATGTAAGAGGAAATAACTATGTGCAGTATAGATTATATATCAGAACAACTAGTCTAATCTAGCTAGTCTTTCAGATCGAATATTTTAGTGGAATCTTACTCCTTCAGGGGTACAGTAGGAGAAAAAAAGGGATATACTTTGGAGTCAAACCGACTTATGTTAAAATCCTGAATTCATTATCTATTAGTTTACATGGCTTCAGATAAGGTACTTTTTTTTTTTTTTTTTAAATAAACTGTAGTTCCATATCTGAATTAGGGGATAAAACTATGTACCTTGCTATATGTAAAGTACAAAGCAAAGTGCTTATTATTTTCATTACTCTTAAAATAAAATCTGTTTTGGGCTGCCAGGGCTCAGTGGGTTGAGCCTCTGCCTTCGGCTCAGGTCATGATCTCAGGGTCCTGGGATCGAGCCCCGCATCTGGCTTTCTGCTCAGTGGGGAGCCTGCTTCCTCCTCTCCCTCTACTTGCTGTGCTGTCTCTTTGTGATCTCTCTCTCTGTCACATAAATAAATAAAATCTTTAAAAAAAATAATAATATCTGTTTTGCTTTATGGTTATCTCCATTCTGGATGTGACATAGATGGAATGAAAATTTGCAAGGTAAGGTGGACATTTTGAAAAATAGGGAAGAAAAGGCAGGCATTAAAGGGACTGTTTGGACATTCAAAGGACAGGAGGGTTATAGGGACAATAAAGAAGGAACGAGTATAGAAATGGGAATTTGTATGCTAAAGATACATTTTCCTTATTTTGCAAAGCCATAAAATCCTCTGAATATCAGCCATTCCTTATCACCCCCTTCCCACACTCTATTCTTTATTAAAACCTGACATGATTTTATAAGAAAAAATAGGAAAAACAAATTTAACAATTACTAATTTAGCAATCTTATTGAAATGCAGTTTCTGAGAATCTAGTCATATAACCAGTTGTCCATGTTTTTCATGATTTCAATCATACATCCAATTTCTCAGCCTGATGAAAAATCACATCAGCCCCAAATTATATAAAAATTGGAAAATCACAACTTACCAAATCTTCTAAATTGAAAAGTTGTTCAAATCCCTCTGGTATGCAAGTTAGTTCATTATGCTGGAGATATAGGCCTTTCAGGTTTCTTAGCTTTGTAATTTCTTCAGGTAGTATTTGCAGTTTGTTATGGCTATGGATTGA
Organism: Mustela lutreola; assembly: GCF_030435805.1. NCBI lineage: Eukaryota > Metazoa > Chordata > Mammalia > Carnivora > Mustelidae > Mustela > Mustela lutreola. The sequence goes on from NC_081299.1 coordinate 57,832,655, forward strand.
TAAAATAAATGCTAAGTAATTTGGTAATAATAAATATTTGTAAAGGTATTTTTGTTAACCAATACATGGGCTCATTTATAAAAATGAAATATGGTTATAGTTCTAAAAACTTATCAAACTTCACATATAGCTCATTAAGATTATAGTCATCTAAAGTAATCAAATTGAGAGTTTCAAAGAAAATAAAAGAACAAAAGTTTTAACCAAATCATAAATTTTAATTTTTTATATTGTATCTGAATTTTATTTTATTTTACTTTAAAGATTTTATTTATTTGAGAGAGAGAGAGAGAGAGTGCTCACGAGAGCACAAGTTGGGGAAGGGGCAGAGGGAGAGGAGAAGCAGGCTCACCACTAAGCAGGGAGCCCGAAGCAGGACTCGATCCCAGGACCCCAGGACCCCGAGATCATCACCTAAGCCTAAGACACTTAACCAACTGAGCTACCCAAGCGCCCCTGTATCTGAATTTTAGGATTCTGACACAGATATGGGCACATATACATTACAGTGGAGTAACAGCTTCTATGGGGATTATGTTTTTAAGCTAGCACTCGAGACAAAAATAGCTATTTCTGTTAAAGGGCCTGGTATGTCCAGCTAAATATAATATGCAACTCCACTCTTTGTACTTAGTCTTAATTTTTCAGCTCAGTCTTTTTGTAGAGATACTCAGTTTATTGTTTTAGAAGACCCAAGTCACTGAAGATGATACATTCCCTAATAATTAAGAGATGACCTGATTTAATTTGTTCCCAGATTTATCTCAACTATTCACTCAGGAATTCCATTCTATTTTCATGCCATCTACAATTACTTAACAAATAACAGGGCGGAATAAGAAATATAATGGGGTAAAAATAACCTTAAATTACATAAAAATAAAACTAGCTGAAACAAAAATACCAAAAGATGTCATCTAAAATAAATAAAAAACACTAGGGGAACCAGGGTGTCTCAGTGGGTTAAGCCTCTGCCTTCAGCTTAGGTCATGATCTCAGGGCCCTGGGATCAAGCCCTGCATCGGGCTCTCTGTTCAGTGGGGAGCCTGCTTCCCCCGCACCCTGCCTGCCTCTCTGTCTGCTTGTGAATCTCTCTCTCTCTGTCAAATAAATAAATAAAAAACACTAAAAAAAATGTTAAAAATTGGTTATTATTGTTGGTTACCTAATTAAAATCTTTGTAGATTTCACAGGAATGTAGTTGGGCAGAGATGTAATCCTAGCTACATATCTCCTCCATTTGTTTCCCAACTGAAATAGCTGGGAAGTAGTCCACCCTAAAGCTTAATAGTCTGAAGTGCTGGAAGCTAAAGCTAAAGCCATACCTAATCCATGCTTCCTCTCATATTCTCTCAACCCTACCCATTCTTGCCTTTGCAGGTCACACCCATGCTTTGGACTTGTATGGGGAAAAGGTTCTGATGTAGCTCTAAACGATTAGCAGCTTTGATGTATAGATATTTTTGCTGATTTGTGGTAATTTTTTCAATAGATGAAAACTCTAACTAAAGGAAACGTTCTCCCTCAAAGCAACTGACTTAATCACAGAACACTGATGTAGATCTGTAACCTTACCAATTTTATAAACCAGTTTTTCAAAACATGTTTTGAACACTTAATAAACCTTTTTATCTCCTAAATGAAATCTTCCCAAATCCCTTTCCCCTAATCTGTATATATAAAATGTATCTAAGGTATTTATTATTTCTTGGAAGTCTAGGTGTATATTGAAGGGCAAACAAAGTTAGCCAGTCTTAGCCACCTGGCTTCCAAAATACCTATCAACAAGTACCAGAAGCATATCTGTAGAACTCCAGGAATCCTCAGAAAAGTTTAAAAGCTACTAATACTAAAACCATGACATTCTTCATCATTAATGAAAGAATTATTTCCAATTTTTTCATATTGCTTAACCAAGATTTTTTTTAAATATCAAAGTAACTTAAAACCTGAGATATCAATAAAAGGTTACTAAAATAACCAGTAAAAATTGTTACATAAACATAAAACAAAAAGAGGATGCCTGGGTGGTTCAGTTAGTTAAGCATCAGCCTTTGCCTCAGGTAATTATCCCAGGGTCCTGGTATTGAGCCCCAGGTCCTCAGGAGCACTGCTCAACAGGGAGTCTGCCTGTCCCTCTCTCTCTGGCCCCTGCACACTCATGCTTTCTCTCTCACACTCTCCCTCTCAACTAAATAAGTAAAATCTTTTAAAAAATGAAATAAATAAATAAAACAAAAAGGACTTTAAAAATCAACTGGCTTTACATTTGTATAATCAGAAAAACATGCAGGCAATTCTAAAACAAAAATAATCTGAGAAAATTTAAATTTCTTACTGTGGGGTGCCTGGGTGGTTCAGTCAGTTAAGCATCTGCCTTTGGCTCAGGTCATGATCCCAGGTCGTGGGATCAAGTCCCACGTCAAGGTCCCGGCTCAGTGGGGATTTTGTTTCCCCTCTCTACCCCTCTCCCCTGCTCTCTATCTCACTCTTTCTCTCAAATAAATACATAAAATCTTAAAATTAAAAAAAAATCTTACACTGCTTTTACTACTTCCTGAGATAATACAAAAATATTTTCTAGTATTAAAAAAATATTAAAGGATATTAGATTTATACTCTTATATTAGCAATATTGAAATTAAATAAGCTTAATTTTTACCTGACATTAAGTTTCTGAAGATTTTCTAACTCTCTTATAGCAGAAGGAAGGGATGTCAGCTGGTTATCATGTATCTAAAATGTATTAAAAAAAATTTCAATTATCTTAGTCTTATAATTAACCACATATGAGTTTGCCATTGTACAAAGCTTTTCAACAATAATTCTATTATTTTAATTCAATAGCATAGTTGGAGTATTAATTTATTCTATGTACAGAAGAAGAAAAGGCATTTGATTGAAGTTGACTAAACTCCTGTTCAAAAATCATGAAGTGGTAAGTCATCAATTTTAGATATTACAATTAAAATCACTGAGCAGAATCTCAGTCTTACATGAGAGATGAGAGGGTTAGAAACAATTAGCACTTGATGGTATGATTCATGTCAACATATACAAAAAAAAATAAGAGGAGGGGGAACCTCTATTATGTTCTCATATTATTTTCAAGATACAAGGAACCTTAGAGAACATCTAAGCCAATCCATGCATTTTGTAAATTCGAAAATAAAAATCTTCTCTAGAAATTTGACCAGATCTAACACTTTCTGACATGAATTGGAAGATTTCTGATGTTACTAAGTAGAGTACATCCAAACTCCAGAGACTGTGCAATAAACTACTCATGCTTTACTGTATAACATGGCAATGGCACTAAAAATTTGCCCTTGAATAAACACACAAAAAGTTAAGTTCAATAATTTAAGTCAGTATTGAAGTTTAAAAAAAAAAAGTAAGTTCAAGTACTGCTTTAATGTCTAGAATGATGAAGAGAAAAATAATAGCAATAAAAAAAAAGATGAGCAACAGCAACCACTTGTTAAATATGGATTGTTGGCATGTAATACTGCATTAAATTCTAATAACAATTTTTATAAAAATAAGTAGTGTCAGTCCTGGTTTATAGATGTGGAAACTGAAGTACAATGAAGTAACTTTCCCAAGATCACACAGCTATCAAGTGACATAGTCAGAATTGCAAACCTGATGTTCTATAAGTGCACTCTTAACCATTAGGCTCTGCCTATCAATAATTTATTCTTCCTTGCATTCTACCAATTAAACACATTTTCTGCTTATCAAAGCCTAAATTTACCTTCAGAGTCTCTTTAACTAATGACCCATATTCGTATCCATTAACTTACATCAAGAACAGTGAGTGCAGGCAGGAGTCGTAGGTCATCTGTAAGTGACTGAAGTTTATTGTTGGATATGATTAGTTTGGTCAAATCCGTCTGCTCCCACCATCGCTCAGTAGTACTGAATGAAAGATTCTGATTAGCTTCCTCAGGAATATCCACATTTATTCTCCAGACACACTGAGGTACTATTTCCATCACCACCACACCAAGAAGAAAGAAAAGAAATGACATACTAAGTGACATACTTCTATAACAGCCATTCAATTTATCTAATGAAAAGCATTTTCTGAGACAGTAAAACTTTTTAACAATTCAAAAAGCAATAATTTACATCCGAAGTTGATTTTATTAAAAAACAGAGTATGTATTTTATATATTAAATCTTACATATTTTTTTGAAGATTTTATTTATTTGTCAGAGAGAGAGAAAGAGCACAAGAAGGGCAAGGGGCAGGCAGAAGGAGAAGGAAAAGCAGGATCCCTGCTGAGCAAGAAGCCCAATATGGGACTTGATCCCAGGACCCTGAGATCACAACCTGAGCCATTTTATTGTCATTCGGCTATATTTACTATACACATACTCTTCATAGCACATTGTAGTAGATATATAAGACAATAAGGAAGAGACTTTACCATTATGCTAACACAATAAAAGTATGAAAATCAACATTTATAAGAGGATGTCATGAGTTTTACAACAGGAGTATATAGTGTCTGAGAAAGCACTGGCAATAGTAATAGCTAATAAGTAAGAGGTAATTTTCCAACATACTCATTTAAACTTCATAATATTTCTGTGACATAGATGCTATTATTCTTCTCATTTTATAGACAAGAAAAATGGGCACAGAATTTACCCAGGGCTACATAGCTATTAGGTAGCAGAAATAGGATTCAAACACCTGCATAGCTATATTGCCTTGACTCTCAGTGGACATCTGGAAGGCATAACTAATTCTGGTAGCTGCTATTTTACCCAACATACAATTTTATTTCTTACTCCATCACACAACATCATGTGAATTCTACTGCAGCAAACACAATAACTTCTTAAACATAGCAAATAAGACCATATATGTTGAACAGGGAGATTCCAAGTTCACCACTAAAAAATTTGAAACTCCAGAAGGTATTAACTTGCTATAGTGTTACACCAAAACTATTTTAAAGTCCCTCATTCCAGGGCACCTGGGGGGGCTCAGTCGCCTCTGTCTTCAGCTCAGGTCATGATCCCTGAGTACTGGGACTGAGCCCCACATCAGGCTCCCTGCTCAGTGGGGAGCCTGCTTCTCCCTCTCCCTCTGCCTGCTCCTACCCAGACCCACTTGTGCTCTCTCTCTCACTCTCTCAAATAAATAAAATCTTACCAAAAAAGGGGGGGATCCTTCATTCCTGCATAAAAGTAGGACTATACAGTAGTAGATTAGAACTTTCATCAAGGCAACAATTGATTATATCCTGCAGTCACTGATGAAGATTTCAGAATGCGACTAAATGGAAAGATGTTGTCAAAGTTTCAAGTTCAGGACACTGAAGTATAATTCAGGATTAATAATCTGATATAATGGTTTTATAGAAGCAAAGCAGAGTTTCTGAAATCCAGGAGACTTACGCTCCTTCAAAAAAATGGAGTGTCTATATTCATATTATAATGAAAGAAAAGATCCCTCTCCTACCCCTTCTCTCTGGTTAAGTAGTCACTTTATACTTTTACATATGAATCTAGCTACTATGAATATTATAGAATATAAGCCCATTCATTTTTCTGTTTGTGGATTATGGCTTATTTTTAAAGCAAAGAAAAATAAAAAGAATTCACTCTCCCCAACTTTTTTGAGAGCAAAAGCACCATAAAATGTGCCACTGTTACTACTATTACTATTACTACTGCTACCATTATTATTATTATTATTATTATTTTGGTATATAGGTATAGATGGTTGAGTAAGAATAAGAAATGACAAATCAACTCAGATTAGAATGTGAATTTATTGACACCAAAAGGGTCCATATAAATGGGGATGTTCATGTATTTGACTAAATATCAGTGTTACTCTTTAGAACAATTTTTTTTAAGTTACCAATGAGCCATCCAGGTTTAGTTACCAACAAACATTTATAGAACAAAAAAAGAGGCAATACAAAACACACACAAAAAGGCAGAAGAAACTATATGATATGTACTCCTAGAGTACATATATGATATGTACATATCATATATGTACTCTACTCCTAAGAAAATATATAGAGCATTTGTGCATCTATTTTTCTCTGATACCTATATAGAGGTACATTAAGATGATTATAATTAATAAGCAATGTAATAACAAATTTTGGTGGGGATGAAGGCAAGGAGCTCAAGAAATTTACAGACAACATAATGAAAATATCTGTTACCTGTCAACTACACTAAATGAATGTTACAATGTTATCATTATTTCAGATTTTTCTGTTAGCAAAATTTGTCCTTGTGGGAACTATCAAGGTTGATACTCCAGTGTTCCTGAACATGTAATCAATTTGCTTTTCCAGAAATACTGACATACTGCTCTTTCTTTTCCCCATTACTGTTTGTGAGGTATCCCAATTTCTTCAAGAGCTTAGAGCATCAAGATTTATATCACCTTTCTTCTCCTACCCAAAAACAGAAAGAACCACTAAAAGTTACAAAAAGTCCTAATTATAGAGGAATTCTTTAGAGTTATCCTAAAATAGCTTACCAATGCATAAAACAGATACTATTAGGTAAAGATAAATGTCAATAGGCATATAAATGTGACAAAAATTACGATATAGTCAGGTAATTTATTTATCTATTTGGCTCCACATCCGGCATGGAGGCCGACATAGGGCTTGAACACAATCCTGAGATCAAGACCTGAGATCAAGATTTGGACACTTAACCAACTGCGCCACCCAAGTGTCCTTCATTTACTTTATGTAATATTTAAAATATTATATAAAAAGTCAAATATATACATAAATTTAAAGAACAGTATAATGAAGTACACTCCATTATCCACCACCCACCTATAACAATTATTAACTCAAGTCCAGTCTTCATAAATAACCTCATTTTATAATGATATAAGCTACAATCACAAACTAGAAAAAGAAGAAATTAAACACAAAGTAAACAAAAGCAAAGAAATAAAGAGGGGAAATCCATGAAACAGAATAGATAAAAAGCAATTAAACCAATACCTGGTTCTTTGAAAATTGAAATATCACCTTAGATCCTATAGATGATTAAAGGAAGAGACTATTATAAACAATGTCACATCTATAAACTCAATAGCTTAAATAAAATGAACAAATTCCCTGAAATGGGGGAAAAATCCACAACAACAATATGAAATCTGAGTAGCCTTGCATCTATTAAAGAAATTGAATTTGCTATTTTAAATATTGCCATTTAAATATTTAAAACATACTTAAACAAAGAAAACTCCAGAACCAGATGACTTCACTGGTGAATTCTAACAGACATTTGGAGTAGAAATGATACTAATTCTACACAGACTCTTTCAGAAAATGGAGGAAAGAACAATCTCTATCTCATTTTATAAAGCCAGCATTACCACGATACCAAAACCAAAGACATTAAAAGAAAAAGAAAAAAGAAAGAAAAAGAAAAAAGCTACAAGCCAAACTCCCTAATGATTACAGACCCAAAATTCCTTAACAAATTACCTACATATAAAAAATACATCACAACCAAGTGGTAATTACATCAAGAATGCAGGAGTGTTTTAACATCTAAAGATCAATGAGATCTATCATATTAACAGAAAAAAGAAACAATGATTCTCAAGAAATGCAAAAAAAAAAACTGACAAACAAGATAAAAACTCTCAAAAAACTAAGTATTGAAGGGAATTCTTTTGGCCTAATAGCAGGTTTCTATGAAAAGCATACAACTAACATCATACATAATGGTAAAAACTAGGTGCTTTCTCTCAGTGTCTTCTTAAGACATGGATGCCCATTATCACAACTTCAGAATTCTACTCTGGGTCCTGACCAATGCAATAAGGAAAGAAAATAAATGGCATTCAGATTGGAAAGGAAAAAGTAAAACCATCTCTATTAGTAGAAAACATGATCATCTATGTAGAAAATCCTAAGGAACCTATAAGAAAATTCTTGGAATGGGTTTCGAGAATTCAAGGTTAATATACAAAATCAACTGTGCTTCTAGGTATTAGCAATCAATAAATGAAAAACTCTTTTAGATGCTTAAAGATTCTTAAGATACAGCATCTAAAACCATGAAATACACGGGGCTAAGCTTGACAAATCAATGCAAAATCTGTGGTATGAAAATAAAAAATACTGCTGTGAAAATTTAGAGAAGGTCTAGATGAGCAGACAAATATACCAAATTATAAACTAATTTCAGTTGTCACTTCTCCCTAAGGTGACTTACAGATTCAGCACAGTCATAATCAAACTCTCAGATGGTGCTGCTACAGAAATTAACAAGCTGATTCTAAAATGTATTATCAAAATGCAAAAGAACTAAAATAAATTAATTTTTGAAACAGTAGAGAAAAGTTGCAGAACTTAACGATAATTGATTTAAAGTCTTAACTATAAAACTTGTCAAGACAGTGTATTAATATTAAGGATATATAAATCAATAGAAAAAATGAGTTCAGGAAAATTCCATGCAATAATATATTGTCAACCAATTTTCAACAGAAATGCCAACTTAGTAAGAAAAAGTCTTCTTCAACAAATGGCACTGGAACTGTAAATTCATATAGATAAAAAAAGAACTTCAACCTGTACCTTATGACACACTCTAACCTTAACTTAAAATAGATGATAGTCTTAAACATGAAAGACAAAACTATAAAAATTCTAAGAGAAAGCAGAGGAGAAAATCTTCACAGCTCCTGGATGGATAAAATTTCTTAGTACAGAAAAAGTACAAATCCCAAAAGAAAAGATAGTAAGTTGGACTTCCTCAAAACTGAAAACTTCTGTTTTTCTAAAGAAATCATTAATCCTCGGGACACCTGGGTGGCTCAGTTGGTTAAGCAGCTGCCTTCGGCTCAGGTCATGATCCCAGCGTCCTGGGATCAAGTCCCACATCGGGCTCCTTGCCCCGCAGGGAGCCTGCTTCTCCCTTTGACTCTGCCTTCCACTGTGTCTGCCTGTGCTCGCTCCTGCTCGCTCTCTGACAAATAAATAAATCTTTAAGAAAAAAAAAAAAGAAATCATTAATCCTCAGACCACAAAAATATATTAGATATCGATAGAGATAGATATCTGAATACTTCTATCCCAAAAATAAAAGGTCTTACAACTTAAATACAAATAGCCCAACTTAAAAAGAGACAAAAAATCTGAGCACTTGGTAGAAGATATACAAATAGCCAATGAATAGTTGAAAAAGATGCTCAACATCATGAGTCATTAAGGAAATGTAAATAAAACTATAAGGAGGTAGGCACTACAACACAAGTACAAGAATGGCTAATATCAAAAAGACTGACAATACAAACTGTTGGTAATAATCTAGAGCAACTGAATCTCTTATTTACTAGGAGCAAAAAGTTTGGTAAATTCTTATAAACTTAAATATACACTTACTACTATATGTCAAGCAATTCTATTCTCAGGTTTGTAACTTACCAGGAATGATAACATACGTCTACACAAAGACTGTACTTGAAAACTCATGGTAGTTTTACTCATAACAGCCAAAAACTAGAAGCAAATCAAATGCTGATCAATAGGTGAATGGATAAAAAATTGAGGTGTATATATATGTATGTATATATACATATATATGTACACATACACACATACATACAATGGACTATCACTCAACAATAAAAAAATATACTGATACAAACAACATGAAGGAACCTGAGAAAACATACTAAGCAAGAGAAGCCTAAAACAAAACAAAAATTGCAAATGTATAATTCTGTTTAAATGAAATTCTAGAAGCAGCTAATCTGTATTGACAAAAGCAGATCACTGATTGTGTAGAATTAGCAGTGAGGGTTGACTGACAAAAAAAGGGGCTTAAGGGAACTTTTTGAGTGTTGGAAATATTCTATACTTTTTATTGTGGTAGTGATTACACAATTTTATGTATGTGTAAATGTGTGTGTGTGTGTACGCATATATATACATCAAAACTCACTAAATGGTACACTTAAAATGGATGCACACATTGTTTGTAAATCATATCCCAATAAGGTTAACTCAAAATAAGATAAACGTGATGTAATGTATCAAGGCAATCTTATGTGTGCATATATTCATTCACATAGGTGTATGTATATATACATATATATCAAGGTATATATATGCATAAATACACACACATATATACACCTACATACACAGATAAATATATTTCTCACAAGATGTTAATTGTCACAAACAGTACTACTCGATACAACTTTCTGCAATGATGGAAATATCCTATACGCTGCACTATTCAATATGGTAGCCACTAGCTGCATACAGCTATTGAACACTTAAAATGTGGCTAAGGTGACCGAAGAACATAATTTTCAATTTTATTTAATTTTGGTTAATTAACATTTAAGTAGCCATACATGACTAGAGGCTTCCACAATGAACAGAATGGCCATTAACAAAGACTGGGAAAAGATCTCTTTGCATATTTTGGGGGGCATATTACTCACTGATAATAGTTAATTATAGAAATGGGGACTACCGATGGATTGATGCCAGAGAACTAGTGGCTAATATGGGGAAGGCACTTAGAGGCAGGTACGGTTAGAAACAGAGAAGAAATTTTTTTTTAAAGTTTAAAGTGGTTTTTACATGGAAGAATAAAAGAAGGTGTAGCCAGTAAACTACAGAAGCAACAAATCATGAAATTGAGAAATCTTTTTGGACAGTTTTGAACAATTTCATGTATATAATGATCACCCATAGTGTATGCTATTTCCTTAAGGTGGAAAACCATAATTATTCCTGTTAAGGTCTATATACTCATATACGTAGATTCCATCTTCTAAAAGCTTGTAAATATGTTAAACTATGATACACATGATAACATCCTGGATGTATCACTGACCAAAGAGAGAACTAAGCTTTGGTTTAAACTGTACAACTAATCAAACTGGCCAGTAATCCAACATCTCTGGTTACCAATTTCCTTGTTGATTAAATGAGAGAGCCCCGCAGTAACTTAAATGCTAGGATACAGCAATAGTAATACAAATAGTCTTTTGCTAGGTGAAGAATAATATTTTAATATCAGCTTATCCAACAAATGCCATTCACTAAACCCTTTACCCAATTACGAGGATTTTACAAGAATCAACCAGTTAGGACTAGCACTTTGCAAGAGATCAGGGAAAGCTCACTGATAAACATTCCAAATTTCTCACAGTAGTTTATTCGTGGCAACCAATGGCCCCTTTACATTAAAGAAAGAATCCCCTACTGACTATTCACAATACTGCAGTGCCATTTTCAGACTATCTTTAAAGTTCAATAAGAAACAAATACAGTCATACACATATCCACACATAACACCAGAGTAAAATCGAATAGTTATATAGAAAGCATTAACTCAGTTTCAGCTTGAGTATCTTTATGTTTTAGAACACCTGAGTCATTGTTATATTAGAATGTATGAAGAGAACTGTTCTCTCTTGAAGTCCAGCAGGATACTGTTGTTAAAAAAAAAAAAAAACCCAATAATACGAAACAATGCTTAACATATAAAAAAGGAAACATTTTTTTACTAATCACTTTAAGAGAAAAACAAGTTTAAATTTGTATTTTAATTTGAGGGTATATTCAGTTTTACAGTGAAGATAAAACTCATTGAAACTATAATTCCATTCTTTTCAATCTGTATTTTTTCTGTGACAGTATCCATGACAGATGGCATTCACTCAACTAATGCTCCCATCCTTTCCTAAGAAAACATACTAAAATGCAACTAGGTAAACATATTAATATAAACATAAGTTTAATTTATGCACTAATTTATTAAACAAATTTTGGCACTGATAGTAACTTGAGATATACCTCTCAAGAGACTGAAACAATGAATTCAGAACTATTTTAACAGACAAAGAAATAGGAATGGTACTTTCAATTAACCACCTAGTTCCTTGTTTCATAATCCAAACAAGCAGATTTCCCTGGATTTCAGTATACTAAAAACCAAATGTTTACCTCAAGATTCTGTCATTGTATACAGATTAAAACACTTCCCTCTTGTTTTCATTTCTAAGAATGTTCCAGAATAGCTTATTTGGATGATCCACTCAATAGTTTTCTGAAATTATTATTTTTTTAAGATTTTATTTATTCATTTGACAGACAGAGATCACAAGAAACAGAGAAGCAAGCAGAGAGAGAGGAGGAAGCAGGCTCCCCACTGAGCAGAGAGCCCAATGCAGGGCTTGATCCCAGGACCCCGGGGTCGTGACCTGAGCCGAAGGCAGAGGCTTTAACCCACTGAGCCACCCATGCGTCCCTTTATCTGAAATTATTATTAAAATCTGATACTTCGGTTAATTATTATTAGCTGCTCATACAATTAAATTCAATTAAGACAACTAGTAGTCAAAATAGCGTTAAGCTAAATAGTAAAGCAGAACACAGTTAATACAGATTTAAAGACGGTTATTTAAAACTTGGGAAATATACGGTCATGTTCCACTTTTTACTGTGTCATAACAAACTTCACACACTTTTTTGAAAAAGGCAAACTCTCAGTACCTTAAAACAGATGGCATGACATCTTGAGGCCTAGAAGCCCTAGACCTATTTACTTAATTCCACAAACAGAAACAAACCAAACTGCTCTCTGCAAAATAAGGGATAAGCTTATACCCATATTTCCCTTTCAAATAATATGGTTTCCAAACAAATTTAATTGGTTTAGAAAAGTATCCTCTTACCAATATTCTTGTCAGTTCAATCATGTGGTTTCCTTTAAAATTTACAGCATTCTTTTGTTACAAACTCTGGCACCTTTTACTTTCATTGAATTTTTGATGTATCACCCAAAAACATTTTCTTTTTTTTTTTTTTTTTTAAATGTAATGAACTTTTAATTTTACCAGGCATAACACAGGGAATCAAAAGCAAAGCAGTCATTAAGTTCCTTTCACAAACTGCCCCCTACATTCCTGCTTTGAGATAAATCCCTGCCTTCCCCCCACCGCCCCCGTTTCTTTGCCTCTGGCTCACACTGTTTCCCACACTCATGTCCATGCACTAGCTCAAATACTAAACCAATGTTTGTAGTAGGTTTTCTTCCAAAATATGTTTGAAATAGAGAAATAATTTCAAAAGTCGTCACACATATGTCATCTCCCTGATTGTGAAATCAGTCCCTTTAAGACTTAAGTTTCATGAAATCAGTCGATGTGTGGACATTTTAAAAATCTGTGCATCCTCATTGGCAACAATTAACTGGGCAGGAGTGTGTGTGTGTGTGTGTGTGTGTGTGCAAAAACATTTTCTACACCACTATCCTACCAATGTCATGTAACCACAAGGCAACAATCAATACCACCTTATCAACTCCATCTTTCTTTTACCTGGTCCATCAAAAAAGCTACAGTATCTATACTAAACCAAGCAATGACATATTTCTGTATACTTGCTCAGAAAAGGAGCTTTCATTCAAAAATTTCCAGAATGTTTCTAATATTCTTCTTTGAAGTTGGTTATTAACAGCTATTTTGTTTCAGCACACCTTTATCAGGAAGTTACAGAACTGACACTTAAGAATGATAACTTAAAAAAACTACCAACAATATTTGAACATTTTAGTAAATTATAGTAATCATAAGACCAAATATTAAAGTCATTAAGAATAATCAGATTATTCAAGTGACACCAAAAAATGTTCCAACAGGAGTCCAGCAGAAATCAATACAATTCTAAGTTTGTTTAAAAAAAAAAAAAGGCAAATTATATTCACACAAAAAACTTTAGAAGAAGAACTTCAAAATATCAATAGAGACTAACCCTGAATGACTATTTTCCCTTTTTATGCTTTCTATAGATTATACTTTTCCTATAATAGACACAATGCTTTTACAAAGAAGAAAACGATAAATGGATATTTTCATAAAAGAACTATGGCCTATCAAAAGAAACGGTACTAAAAGCTGTCAAAAGTATTCATTTCCGTTACAGGTAAAAATTACTGTGTACAGTTAACACCCTATTAGGGTAATAAAATGTCTCACTACTCTTAGAGCTTCCACTAAGAAGAATCAATTCAAGAAGGCCACCATCTAAGAGAAAGAATAAACAGAATTTTAACTGCTTTGGGTTACATACATCAAAATTAAAACCCAGGTTCTATTTTTCCAATATAGAAATAACGGACCTGAGCAATTTTAAATTGCTGCATAAATATTGCAGGAAGAAAGACCTGGAGTACAACACAAAAATTTGTTTAACGTGCAATTCTTGATAAATAGATCTGAATAAAACATATTAAAATGCCTATGTGACTATAAATTGTTTGAAGTGTTAATTTACTTCTTCACAATATCTGGAAGAAACATAGATAGAAGGTATATAACAAATGCAATTTAAATAAGTATCTGTAACTCCCCACAGTATTCAAACACTTTCATATTTATTATCTCATATCTTTCATATAAAATATCTCATGATCTCTCATACATATTGTAAGCAATCACAAAGAAGCCATGTTTGATCACTGCTTTTGTACATAATTCATAATTATATGGTAATAACATTTGGAGATAATAAAAATAAAAAGACTTTTTAATTTTTATTTATTTATTTGGAGCTACAGAGAGAGAGAGAGTGTGTGTGTGTGAGTACAAGCAGGGGGTCAGGGGGAAGGGCAGAGGGAGAAAGAGAATCTTTAGCAAGCTCCACGCCCATTGTGGAGCCCAATGTGGGGTTTATCTCAGGACCCTGAGATCATGACCTGAGCAGAAATTAGGAGTCAGATGCTTAACCAACTGAACCACCCAGGCACCCTAGGAAGACTTTTTTAAAAATGAGTATATTTTTAGAAGTATAACAATATGTATACCAGTAAAAGGGACAAGTTAGTAAAAGTTTATCAGAAAATAGTGATCAATTTTCTATAATTACTTTATGTCAAAAAACATAAACACTTACATAGCTTTCATCTATACATCATATAACACAGACTTTAAAAAATCCTAAATAACAGGCCACTGGCCTTCTATGCATCACTTAGTCATTGAACCCTAAATTACTGAACAGAGATATGCAGCATAAAAAGATGAAGGACAACCATGCTAAAAAGTAAGAAAACAAACAACCCAATTTAAAAATGGACAAAAGATTTGAACGGGCACCACACCAAATAAAATAAACAGATGGCAAACAAGCTTATGAAAAGATGTTCCACATCATATGTCATTAGGGAATAGGAAACTAAAACAACATTAAGATAAGACTACATACTTATTGGAATAGCTAAACTCTAAAAACTTGATAACACCAAATATCGGCAAGGATGTGGAACAACAGGAACTTTCATTCATTGTTATTGAGAGTGCAAAATGGTACACTCACTCTGGAAGATAGTCTGGCAACTTCCTATAAAGCTAAGTGTAGCCTTACCATGTGATCCAGCAATGGCACTCCTAATTAGTTGAAAATTGAAAATTACACCCACACAAAAACCTGAGCACCAAGAGCAGCTTTATTCATAAGTGCCAATAACTAGAAAAAACAAACATGTCCTTCAAAAAGTAAATGGATAAAATGGTACATCCAAACCATAGAATATTCTGATAAAAAAGAAATGAGTTATCAAGCCACAAAAAGACACGGAGGAAGCTTAAATGAATACTTAGTGAAAAAAGCAGTCAAAAAAGTTACATATTATGCGATTCCAATTATATGGTATTTGGGGAAAGACGAAACTATAGGAGCAAAAAGATTGGTGGCTATCAGTCTTGCCACAATGAATAGGTAGAGTTCAGAGGATTTTTAGGGCAGAAAAATTGTTCTATAGAACACCATAATGGTGGATACAGGACATTATGCATTTCTCAAAACTCACAGAATTGTACAATACAAAGAGTGAACAGTAATGTGAACTATGGTTTTTTAATTAATACTAATGTATCAGTATTAGCTCATCAACTGTAACAAGTACACTACATTAATGTAAGGTGTTAATAAAGGAGAAACCATAAGCTGGAGTAAGGGCGTATATGGGAACCCTGTACTATCTGTTCAATTTTCTGGAAACCTAAAACTATTCTAAAAAGACTGTTGTTCTACAATCTAAACATCATTTTAAATGGTTAGTTTTTCGGGGAAAAGAATTTTTCATTACTGTTATTGTTGTTAAAGTATAGGATTCTGAGAAAAGATAGGAGGGCCTTGTAAATACTGAAGGACAAGATTTCAAAAAGTTTTTGTATGTTGCACTAAGAATTTTATACTGAATCTTGTGATATATGGGGAGTCATTAAATGTGAGTGACATAATAAGATCCGGGTTTTAGAAAGATAACTCTTGGTAATGACACTGATTTAGAGTGTGAGACTTAAAGAAATCCAGGAAAGTATTTAGGAAGCTATTACAATGTTTACAGTGATAGCAATAAAAATGGTAACAATTTTTACTGTGCACTTTTTATGTACTAAGTACTTTGTGTACTTGGTAATTAAACCTTAATAGGCCCTATTATCACTACCACATTATAAATGAGAAAATAAGGTACAGTGAGATTAAGCATCTCAAAGTTACATAAGCAAAGATGTGCAGATAAAGAGCATGGCTCCATAAGGGGCTATACATGGTTCAGAATTACAGTGGTTTGGATGTCAAAGGTTGAATGACAGGGGCTGTTGAAGGCTATAGCTAGATAAACATCTTCTACATTATGGTAACAAGGACTTCTTTTTGATTTATAAGTTACAAATACCATGTGCTTCTCCCATTTATAGTTTTCTCCTCTATGAAATACTATACATCCACTCATTCAACATAATTTTTTGAGTACCTAATATGTTTTGGTATTGTGGTAGGCTCTGCTTATACAATGGTAACCTAAATAGCCCTGGTCATGTCAACATAGAGTGAAGAGTCAAAATTCATTTGCTCCCTTAAACTTTTAATAGACAAAATCATCTGGGTCCAATAAAAAGTACATTCTAGTACAGCACTTAGTATTTGGAAAGATTCATTCACTCACTTATTCCTTCCACAAACATTGAATAAGAATCTATTACGAACCAAGAACTGTTTTGGTTGTTAGTGATACAACAATGAGTAACAGAAAGCTCCTTGATTTCATGAAACCAATATTCTAGTGGGAGAGTACGTAAAACAATAAACAAATATATAATATAAATTCTGATAGTGAAATGGTATTTAAAAATTAAACAGGTAAAAACAAAAACCAACCAACCATAGTGTCAGCAATGATATTTATTGATTAGGGCAAGTTAGGAAGTGTGACCTTTGAGCAGAGTCCTACAGGAAGCAAAAAGCCCTAGTCAGGTAGCAAGGAAAATGTTCCAGGCTCTGCGAAAAACAAATGTGCATGTAAAGCTGTAGCTTTAAGATATTTATGTTTCCTTTGATTAAAAGCTTTTCCAAGTAGAGCAGAGATTTAATGTCATATACCCTTTGATTTGTTCTGAAAGTATTTGCTTGGTCCACTCTATACATGACACAATAAAAAAGCAATCATTAAAAAGGAAATGGAAGGTTTCAATCCCAAATAGCCTAAAACCTGAATTTATTTTTTTTTTAAGATTTTATTTATTTGACACACAGAGATCACAAGTAGGCAAAGAGGAGGGCAGAGAGAGAGTGGGGGAGGGAAGCAGGCTCCCCGATGCGGGGCTCAATCCCAGGACCCTGAGATCACACCTGAACCAAAGGCAGAGGCTTTAACCCACTGAGCCACCCAGCCGCCCCTCAAACCTGAATTTAAGTAGAGAAAAACATTACAGGAAGAATGCTATATTCTCTCTTCCCACTTCCTCCCTTACACAAGAGACAATCACAAGTGCATTTGACTACTATTCATTCATGGTACACAGGTGCTTGCTGATCTTTACTAGGTTTCTGAGGATGGTCCCAAATTGATTTTGTATGGCATCTATCTAGATCCTCAATCTAGGAAATATGCTCATTATTCCTGAGAAAAAGTAGGAACTGAACGGGCCTGACCTGACCAGTGGGAATATGGTAGGTGCCTCAATTAGAGCCCGAGGGTCCTGGCTAGGAGACTGTGGCAAAGATGTCAGAAGCAGGCCAAGGAAAGGGAGCTGGCCAGGGGCAAGTGCTTTCTAATAGCGCAATCTGGTCGTACCTCTGGATCTTACCTTCACTGAGATTCCGACCCGACAGGTTTAACTGGCCGCTCTTCCTCGCTGCCTTTAACAGCCCCTGAGGTACTGCAGCATCGACCTCTCTCCTCTCAGCTCTAAAACCCGCTCGGGTATTCTTCTCCGCCACTCCCTTCAGGAGCGACATGTTCAAACCTTGGAGTCCAGAAGCAGAGCGCCGCACGTGACGTTTAAAGGTGGCGCCGGCGTGCTACCCCGCCCCTGCCGTGAGCGCGCGCCGTGCGCTGTGCTCGTGGCCTTGAGCGGGGCCTTCGCTCTTGGCGGCGCGGTCCCGATGTCGTCACCGCCAGTGCCTGGGGTGGAGGGTAGAGGAGCCCTTCCCGTTGCCAGTGCCTGCCTTGTGTCTTGCAATTACTTCGCTCAAGTAAGTGCGTTTAACGGGCTGAAGAGGGGTTCTGAGGGTTTATTGTTTGTACTGTTATTGCAACTCCAACCTTCTCTTCTGCGCTCCCGCCTTGACGAGGGTGTCAGGGCAGGGTAACCTTCTCTCCTCGCTTGGTCTGAACGTGGGCCTTGACTAAAACTTGAGACCTGGGCGCGGTCTGAAGCCTCTGCGGACCCTAGTGTGTGTTTGTCGCTTCTGGAGGTGGTGCGGGGACCTTCGTCCGGTGTAACAAATAAAACAGATTTCGGTTCTTCGCGCGTACACCCGGACTCCCTAGAATTAGTTCGACTTGCCTGCTGTTGTATTTAGTTTGTAGCCCAGCATAGGAGGGAGTGTGAGATGGAAGGGCTGGCATCGGAGGAGAAAAAAGAAAGCTTAATGATGAATGTTCTCTCCGCTATAGTGACAGTTTACAGAGACAGGTGGAGATGCAAACTTCAGTGCAGCGAAAACAGCTTGGACTGTGAAGCCCAAATGTGAGTTCGAATTCCAGCTGCTTCTGTATCTGACCAGCCACGTGACTAACTTTAGGAGTTGATTCGGCCGTTTTTAAAGCTTACTTATTTTTCGTGAATTTAGGGGTAATTCCTATCTCATTTGTTTGTTTTGTTTTGTTTTAATAAGTGAAGATAGAGCTTTAAATATTGAGTGCTTCGTGAGGAAAGGGGCTCCAGGATAGAAAATGAAAATTTTGTTCAGTATTGTCGGTATTCCTGGATAGTTAGTTTCTGTCTGAAATGTACACCTGTATTGATTCATTCAACAAATAATTAGGAACTCATCATCTTCTGTACTGTGTTGAAGTGATTCTGTTTCAGAAGCATATACCGGGAAATATGCTCCTAATCTTCCATTAACTTGGGGATCAGTAGGATAGGATGATGGCCCACTGACAAACTCAGCAGAGTTTTGCCTGAGTCCAGGTTCTTGCTACCTGTAAAATTCGGTTTTTAACCCCCTCTCGTTTTTACTTCTTGGTTCTATAGAGTTCTTTACACTAAAAATGAATAGCAGAAAAGTACCAGTAGTTATACTACCAAGCAAGAAGAGTGGATTTTAACACAAGGACCCTAGTTTTTGCAAGGCCACTAATAGGCCTCCTTCCCACCCCAAGTTTATCTTGACAGTAATGATTATTGTCACCTTCCTGAGCTGTAAGTGACAGCTGTAAGCGACAAGCTCAGTGCTGATAATACCTCCTTAGCTATCTCTTATTCAGCACAATAACCAATTTTGCAGGTGAAAAAATTGAGGCTGAAAGGGATTAAGGAACTTGCTGAATCAAAGTCACAATTTTCTGTAAGTGATTTAGGCAAGAATATGAACCTAGGTCTCCAAAGTGTTGTTAATCATGATTTACCTATTGGCTCTTACTTCATCATTTTCAGTGCCTTATTCCTAGAACCACTTTAAGGGACACTTCAGCTATGCTTTAAAAGAGGGGCTTTTTTGGGTTTTTTTAGAGAAAAAACTTTTCCTCTTTTGTAGGACACAACAGCCTACCTTTGGAGGAGGAACTGCTCAAGTATAAAAGTTTACAGTAGCCACCTCTCCCCCATCATTGATTCTTTTTTTAGTTCAATATTTTTAAAAATAACGTGCAAGGTATAATATTTTCATTTATTGTGCTTCTACTTGAAGTTAAATATTTTGTATCGGCATGTAATTTTAGTAAACATTGCTGTATTTTGTATAAGAGATGCATAATTCTGTTTAATGGCAAAAGAATTCTGAAGATCCAAGTGACTGTATACTTGTGGTAAACTTCGATAGATACACACTGACATATATAAAAAATTTTACTAGTATATATCCATAGTACATTGTATATACCTGTGTAGCAAATACAGATTAAGCAACTTGAATTGAGCTTCTTTAATGAGAGAGTATAGTTATATATACTTATATTTGTGGGACTTAACACTTTGTATCAATTTTATTACTTTAGGAAGAATCCATTGCAGACAAAAAACCCAACCCTTTTTTAAGTTGAGCATAGCAAAAATACTTGCTTTTAAAAAAAAATGGAGTTTTCAGGGGCGCCTGGGTGGCTCAATGGGTTAAGCCTCTGCCTTCGGCTCAGGTCATGATCTCAGGGTCCTGGGATCGAGCCCCACATGGGGCTCTCTGCTCAGCAGGGAGCCTGCTTGCCCTGCACTCCGTGCCTGCCTCCCTACCTACCTGTGATCTCTGTCAAATAAATAAATAAAATCTTTTAAAAAATGGATTTTTGAAATAACATGAAGTGGATGACTCCTGTGCAGTGACTGGAGTCTACTGTGTAATTACCTTTTGTAACAGAATTTGCCTAGCTACAATTTATTATATTCATTTTGTTAAAGTAATGAAAGGTTTCCCTGGTCTATCTTCTTTGCCAAATTTAAAAAAAAAAAAAAAAAAAGTGAAAAAAGGAAAAAATATATGAGCCTAAGAATTACATCAGCCAAAAAATGCTGTTCTGTTTCATAACGGAAACTATTGTCAAAGTAAGATAGAGTGGCTTACCTCTACCATTACAATTTAATAAGACATTTTCAAACATGTCCGTATTACTCTTAAGAACATTGCTATGTGGGGTACCTGGGTGGCTCAGTGGGTTAAGCCTCTGCCTTCAGCTCAGGTCATGATCCCAGGGTCCTGGGATTGAGCCCCACATCTGGCTCTCTGCTCAGCAAGGAGCCTGCTTCCCTGCCTCTCTGCCTACTTGTGATCTCTCTCTTTATCTAAAAAAAAAAAAAAAAAATTTTTTTAAATAAAATCTTTAAAAAAAAAAGAACATTGCTACATGTTAGATTTTTTTCAAAACTGGAAAGTACAGTTAGGATAGATTTATATAGGCAAATGGAGAAACTGTAGTAAAGAAAACTGGCATTAACGTGTGCAAAATTTCTAAGCACATTTATTTTAAAAATGTTTTCAACGAATAGCAAAGTGAATTTGCTTTGCAGACATTTCTAGAAGTTTCATTTTGTGTAATTTAAATGTAGATATAGCCTATTTTGAATTAGTATTATGTTTATCTTTCATAATGTTGCCTAATCAGTAGGAACTGCTATTTTATGGTTGTTATTTATTGAGAGAACATTCATTTTTTAACATTGTCATTATTGATTGAACCTAACCTTGCTTATTAATGTTTTTTGAGTTGAATTTTTTACATTGTCATATACTTACTATTTAAAGTTTTCTCTCTGTTTGTCCTTATATCAATAAGTTGTTTTAAGTGATTAAAATCGAGAGCAAAATTATGTCGGACGGGGCTCTCCATGTTTTAAGTATTCAACTTTTCAGGTATTTGTTACATGTCTCTTAGTTTCCTTTAAAAATTTCATTTGCAGTTTCATATGTTTTCCATTCATGCTCTAACTACCAACTTTTAAAAGTAGTCAGTAGGAAACATTCTATACTATTTCTCATATGACTCCATACAGAATCTGATTAAGACTCTTTCTGGGGCACTGGGGTGGCTCAGTCGTTAAGCATCTGCCTTTGATGCAGGTCATGATCTCAGGGTCCTGGGACTGAGCCCCTCATCCAGCTCTCTGCTCAGCAGGAAGCCTGCTTCTCCCTCTCCCCGGCTTCTGCTTCCTCTCCGTCTTTCTGTCAAATAAATAAATAAAATCTTAAAAAAAAAGATTGCCTGGATGGCTCAGTCAGTTAAGGGCTTAGGTCAGTTGGGCTTAGGTCATGATCCCGGAGTCCTGGGATGAAGCCCCACATCAGGCTCCAGGCTCAGTGGGGAGACTACTTCTCCCTCTCACTCTACTCCTCCCCCTAGTGCGCTCTCTCTCTCTCTCTCAAATAAATAAAATCTTTTAAAAAAAGAGAAAAAAGACGTCTCTTTCCCTCCCTTCCCCGTAAAATAAATAGGTAAGTATTTTTAAAAATAAAAATAGAATAAAATAAAAAGTCTTCTACATGCTAGTGTTTAACCTCTGGAGAACAGTGGAGGAACTAGTTTAAAAACATATTTTTTTTTAAAGATTTTATTTATTTATTTGACAGAGAGAGATCACAAGTAGGCAGAGAGGCAGGTAGAGAGAAAGAGAGAGGAGGAAGCAGGCTCCCTGCTGAGCAGAGAGCCCGATGTGGGACTCGATCCCAGATCATGACCTGAGCCGAAGGCAGCAGCTTAACCCACTGAGCCACCCAGGCGCCCTAAAAACATATTTTTAAAATCATAATTATTATTAGTTTTATTTTTTGGTTTATTTTCTTTCCATTGAAGGGGGAAAAAAGCTGAAATGGGTGGTTATAGAGCCTTCTTTTTATGTCTTTAAATAAATGTTTATTGTCTTTTCTAAAATCATCTGAGAATGTTTCCCACTATTCCCAGTGATTCCCACTCCTAACCTTTGAAAGGTATTTTCTTGCTCATTTTTCCAAGAGCAAAGTTTCTCTGACTGAAATATTAATTTTATAGGGTTTTGGAATTTGCCTGCTTTAAAGTAGTAAAGTAATATGGGAGAAAATTATGGCACCAAATCCTACAGTGTACTTCATATCATTGTCTTTGTGTTAATACATACAAAACAACTAACAAATAAATCTGTTTAAAAATTGATTTTAATTAAAATTCACTGTTTCAAAATTTGACTTTATATCACTCCCTGCTGATAATTTTGTTCTATTGGATTCGGCTTACAACTTCATTTGCTCAATACTTCAAAAAGAGAAAGATCATATGATTATACATTGCAAATATTGTTCTGTAGCAACAAAGTCCCCCAACTGTTTCATTTTTTTAAAGATTTTATGTATTTATTTGACAAAGTGAGACACAGCGAGAGAGAGAAGACACAAGCAGGGGAGTGAGAGAGGGAGAAGCAAACTCCCAGCTTAGCAGGGAGTCCAGTGCAGGCTCATCCCAGGACCTTAGGATCATGTTCTTGCTGAGCCAAAGGCCGCACTTCACCAACTGAGTCACCCAAGTGCCCCTCCCCAACTGTTTTAATAAGATAATATGAGGATCACTGAGACTTTATTCTTAGTGTCAACTTAGGTTGATAAGAGGAGAATATAAGAATAATTTGATAGTTGATGATCACAATCAATATATTTTTACTTAAAAATTTGATACTCAAATTTGAAAGCAGACTATACTTACAGTTGCAATCAAATTAAATCTAGTTTAACTTTCAGAGTAACTTCAAGACTGTCCAGAGGTTTTTTTTCCACATTAGTTTTCTTCCCCATCACTTAAAATATCACAGTTGCATATACTTAACATGAAAGGTACCATCATTGGGATGGTGAAATACTAGTGAACATTTAAATATGTGGTCCTTACAGGGCAAATCTGTGAACCCAGTTTGTTCTTCATCTTTCTAGAGATACATGTTTTGCTCCTGTCGCTGAATTTATTTACTGTTAATACAGCTTTGATTATTTTCCACTTTAGAGATTCTGGCCTTTTTTGCCTTTAATTCGTTTCCTAGAAAGTTACCTTCCCACCGTCTCTTCCTTCCAAAATAATTATTTGATCAACATCTCTACGTGTTTTAGACCTCAGTGTGAGCTACTTCCAGCTCATAGTTCATAGCTTCAGGTGACTGGGGTGGCGACTGGGAGAAAGCATTATTTTCTTCAGCTTTATCATTTGTCAGAAATTAGATCGTCAAGTGTACTTAGTAACATTTTCCCTTTTTTTTTTTTCCCATGCCTTGGTCGTTTGATGGTCTATTGCTCTGACCCATGTCACAGTACTTTTAAGATTAATCAAGTATATATGCAGTTGCTTATGACTTTTGAAAATAAGAATAATAATCTTGTTCTAAAAATGTAGAAAAGTAATTGAAACCTTCCTAGGAAGATTTTTCCATGGAACATTTGTAGCTTTTTATTGTTTTGGGGGAGGATTTTTTGTTTTGTTTTGTTTGTTTGTTTTAGAGAGAGAGAGAAATGAGGGAGAGGGGAGAGAAAGAGAGAGCGTCTTAAGCAGACTCTATCCCAGTGCAGAGCCCAGCCCAACAGGGGCTCCATCTCACTACCCTGAGATCATGACAGGAGCCAAAATCAAGAGTTGGACACCTAACCAACTGAGCCAACCAGGCAACCCTGGGTAGTTACATTTTATCAAAAAAAGAATGTTTGGGGGGTGCCTGGGTGCCTCAGATGGTTAAGCACCTGCCTTTGGCTCTGGTCATGATCTCTAAGTCCTGGGATTGAGCCCCATGTGAGGCTCCCTGTTCAGCAGAGTTCACTACTCCCATTCCCTCTGCCCCTTCCCTGCTCATGCTCTCTCTCAAATGAATAAATAAAATATTTAAAAAAAAATAAAAAGGAGTGTTTTGCCACCATCTATCTGTGCATACTATCGGTAAATTTCCTGCTTTAGGATCAAAAATGAATATGAAAATTTGAAATCTGTTGGTGTTATGTTTCAGTTGCAGCAGCCTCTTAAAGAAAAGGCATGTAATAAGTGTGTTTTGCCTGTTGACTACCACTTAACAGTTTACAAAGTATTTTCTCGTTTGACAGTAATGCTCTAAGGTAAGACATTAAAAAGATAAGGAAGTTGGGGCGCCTGGGTGGCTCAGTGGGTTAGGCCACTGCCTTCGGCTCGGGTCATGATCTCGGGGTCCTGGGATCGAGTCCCGCATCGGGCTCTCTGCTCGGTGGGGAGCCTGCTTCCCTCTCTCTCTCTCTGCCTGCCTCTCCATCTACTTGTGATTTCTCTCTGTCAAATAAATAAATAAATAAATAAAGATAAGGAAGTTGAACAAAGACTTTCCTGTAATGGTATATACCATTTTTTGAGCGCCTGTGTGCTGGACACAGTGCTAGGTACTTCATATCCATAATGTTTCTGATCTTAAAATCTCATACCTTTGTCTTCGTTTTTCACATAAGGGAATTGGGGTTCATGTGGCTAATTATAGTCAGCACCTCTTATAGTGGTTGAGAACATGCACAGAGGAGTGAAATGGGGGATTTGCACTTTTTTTGCACTTAGAGTTTGAATATTTAACATTTTGCATTTATTACTTTATAATTTAAAAATATGCCATAAAGCCTATATTAAAATGTAGGATCTTAAGAAACT
This sequence comes from Mustela lutreola, assembly GCF_030435805.1. Taxonomy (NCBI): domain Eukaryota; kingdom Metazoa; phylum Chordata; class Mammalia; order Carnivora; family Mustelidae; genus Mustela; species Mustela lutreola. Next base: position 57,858,248 of record NC_081299.1, read on the forward strand.
CTTCTCACTATGAATATTAGCTCTTCTGATTCTTCTTTCACAAGAATGATGTCCAAGGCACAGTACCAGCCTTGATTAGAGGGATGGTGTAAAATGGAACCCAGTTGAGGAAACCATTCATTTTTCAAAATGAAAGACTTAATTTGTAGAGTAAGGATAATGATAGAAGTTAATATTCATCTTTTCTAAGCATTTGTATTAGTATTTTCATCCTCATAATAACCTAGTGAGGTGAACATTATTATCATCCTCATTTTTCAGATGAGAAATTCAAAGCACAAAGTAATGAGCCAGAGCTCGCAATTATTTTAATTGGTGGTAGAGCCCCTTTCATATGACTCTAGGCCTGCATTTTTAATCACTATAATACCTTTTAAGTGTTGTGAGGATTAAAAGCCATTTTAAAAGCATTCAGTTAGTGTAGATCTTCTCGTTACTGAGTTGAGTACACTTCTTTTTTACCAGTTTTATCAAACTTTAGAAATAATTTTCCACCATAGGAAAAAAAGGTTAAAATGGTACAAATGTCTAATTCCTTCATTAGGGAAAACTATTTAATGTTAGAATGCTTGAAACTCTTTACTTAGAATAAAGATACAACTCTACTGGAGATATTTGTATATATCTATATCTAATCTATATAATATAGATATATATACAATATAAATAAATATATAATATATGTAAATATAAGTATAATATAAATATATTATATAGATATAGATTTCTTTTTAAAAGATTGTGAAACAGTCCCTCAAAGGAATGGCCTTTTCTCAGTTAAGGCTCCAAAAGAATCTTAATATAACATAGAGGAAAGTATTGAGTAGTCAGTATCTGGAGCTTCTTCATCCAGATACTTATTTTGACCCTTTCAATCCAAAAACCAAACAAATCTGTACAAATTTTGATTTTTCCAAGTAATGCATATGCGTTATAGCTGAGAATACTGTACCTATGTATGTAGGCAACAGTATTTTAATGTTCCTGCTGCCACTTTTTCCCTCTATGTTAATTTTCAAGGTATTCACAGACCATTTAAAAATGGTCATTTAAAAATACAAATTTTTTTGCTATTCATAGATAATACAAATCAGACAATATAAAACTAGTATTTGGAAATAAATTTAAGTAGACTTTTATTTCTGTTCTAGTGTCTGTGTCCATCTGCCCATCTATCACTTCCCTAATGCCAACTCATCCTGTATCCTCTTCCCTTCATTTAGATAGAGGGAAAAAAGGGGAGCATGAGCTTTACAATTTAATATTAAAATAGACATTAATGTTTATAGAAGTGTCTAATTTATGGAATTAGAAATAAAATAGAAACACAGTTACTTGATATATAGAATTAGAAATTCAAATTAGGATAGATCTGCAGATAAATTTTTTTAAAGTTGAGGATTTGTAAGCCACAGTTTATTTCCCAGTCTTTTGTATGCTTTCTATGGCCCTAGAGGAAAAAAGATATAGCCAAATACTTTGAGAGATTACCTCAACCATATTTCCTTATAAATCTGATAAATGCATTCATGTCTTCATTCAGTAAGCCTTTCCTGAGTATACTATGTGAGTGACGCATTTGTGAAGTTTTTAGCATATTGATAATAATAAGTTTTATCAAATACTCTGTATGTTGTTGGGCATGAGGAAACACAAGTCTAATATATCAGTCTTCCCTGTCCTCAAAAAAGTGTATTTGCAAGAGAAGAATTGCTGCATAACAACTAATTTGATTGAAGTCCCATTGCGTTTCAGATTTGCAAAATTGTGTCAATTAGGGGAACTCATTTCTTCTATCAGTGTGCACAAAGGTGGCTAACAAAACAGGTGACTTGATTTATGCAACTGGGAACATGGTATCTAGGGGTAGAGTGATTATACATACACATATACTATATTCTATTCTACTATATAGAATACTATATTCTATACGCATATACTATATTCTATGACAGGTTACTTTTTTGCTTTGGATTAGAAATAGCATTAACCCTTGGTAAGACTGGTAATATTTATCATTCAAATATAGCTGGAGGCCTTCCTAGTCCACTTCCAAAGATAAGCTATGACCCTTCCCTTTTCATATTTCTTTCACTTCACTTTCCATATGATACTGACAGGATCTCCTTGTAAGTCTCCCTCTGAAATATAAACTGGAAAGCATTCATTCAATAAAGAATGGTCTTCCAAATTTTCTTGAAAGTTTCAAACTTACTTGTACCCTTAAGACCTTTTATAATTTACTGTTTCCTCTGTTTTGGATTGCTCTTCCCCTAGAAATTCAAATGACTTGCTTCCTCCTTTTATTAAAGTCTCAGCTCAATAACACATTCTCTCCTGTCTTTTATCCTGGTTCATTTTCATGACAAAACATTACTCCTGTACATGTTGCGTATGTTTGTTGAAAGTTTGCCATACTGAAGTTACGGGAGATCAAGGACATTGCCAATCTTTTTCTGCTGTATTCCTAATGTCTAGGAAAATCCCAGATCTTACCAGGTGCATAACATTTAGGGAATTTTCAAGTTTTTTAACAACCTCATACGACACTGAGGTTAAAGTACAAGTATGATACTCATCTCCAGATTCTGTATTTCTTATAGTTATGTTTAATCAGGAGCCTAAACAAATCCGAAGTGATTTAAAACTACTGTAGTTTGGATATATTTGTTTTTGCTTTTATGTATTTGTCTTTAGTTATTTCTATAGGCAACAGACAATAATAATTCAAGGTAGTAGTAATTATTTAAATTATTTATTAGACCTAGAAGGATTTTCAGAATTATGATTAAGTTCCTGAGTGAAGTAGATTCTCAGAAGTGAAGTAAAATTTCTTCAGATCACACTTAATAAATGACAGGGTAGTATTCTAAGCCACTCTCTTGGCTCCAAGCCTACTATTTTTTCCACCTGCCAGATGAGTTGAAAGTAAAATATTCAAAAATTCTATTAGATAAGACTCTTTTTTGCCAATTGTTTCTCCACTTGGAGGCACCATCTATAGCCATATTCAGTAAGTTATACATAAACTAGTTTCTGATGATTTAAAAGATTTTATCTTATCACAAAACTCTTTCTTGTTTTGAAAATGTAATTTTAACTATGAATATGTCAAATACATGTAGAATAATATAAAAGATTTCTTTGTATCCACCAATAAAGAATAAAAAGATGCTAACATTTAAAAAAAAAAAAAAAAGGCAGAATGAACCCCACCTTTGTGTTGTCTTTTTATTGTAGAACACTGTAGCATGTTTGGCACATGGTAGGCATTTCTAGTAGGTATGGAACTTGTCAAATGACAAACAAGAGAAAACAAATTAGTAGTGAATTTGATGTCCTTTATTACAGGGAAGACAGTCCTTGGATTTGGGGATTACAGTGCCTTACAAGCCGATGAACACTCTTCCCAAAAGGTTTCAGACAAGAGCATGTTTTAGAGAACATTAGGAGAGACAGCACAGAGATAGGGTATGGTTGGCCAGGAGATTGAGGTATTTCTTTATAAAGCTAGCAATCCAGGGCTCCTGGGTGGCTCAGTTGGTTATATGTCTGCCTTCAGCTCAGGCCATGATCCCAGAGTCCTAGGATCAGCCATTCATGGGCCTTCCTGCAGCCCCTGCCCCCACACCCCACACCCCCGCCCCCGCTTTGCTTGTCTCTTGCCTTCATGTTCTCTCTCTCTCAAATAAATAAATAAATAATCTTTTAAAAAAAAAAAGGTAAAGCTAGTAGGTACTGTTCTCTAGGTAAGGTAAGTAAAGCTGAGTTAGAGGATTGTGATTAATCTATGTTGGGTTTCTTTCTTTTTTTTTTTTTTTTAAGATTTTATTTATTTGTCAGAGAGAGAGAGGGAGAGAGAGCGAACACAGGCAGACAGAATGTTGGGTTTCTTGATAGGTGTTTCCCATAACTGCAGAATGACTTAGATTTGTGACATGGGCCAGGCCATTAGGGCAGCCTCCCATTTTGTGGCTCCTGGTACAAATTAACTTTCTCAAATTAAGAATCTACAGTTGTCAGTTACATGTGTTTGATTCAAAATGAGAAGATAAATGATTTTGCATTTTTTATATTCACAGATAAACATTAATGAGTGACATGCCATTTGTTGTAATATGTAATTTTCCTGAGGCTTGCATTCAACAAACCTATCCCTTGTTTTTATAACAACTAGCAGAAGTGACTTAGCCAGTTAGTAAACCTAGCTAACTGCCTCTACATCGAGGTTTTGATAACTTTGTGTCTAATCTCTCACAAATCACACTCTTCGTTATTCCATAGATGTATTTACTAACAAAAATATTCTTGTAAGGCCTCAGGCTTTAGCCTCCAAAATATTCAGGGGCATGTAAGATATTTAACAATTGTCTTAGAATAAATAACTCTGTCATTAAGGCATATTTATTCATGGGCACCTGGGTGGCTCAGTGGGTTGGGCCGCTGCCTTCGGCTCAGGTCATGATCTCGGGCCCTGGGATTAGTCCTGCATCCTGCTCTCTGCTCGGCGGGGGGCCTGCTTCTCTCTCTCTCTCTCTCTCTCTCTCTCTCTGCCTGCCTCTCCATCTACTTGTGATTTCTCTCTGTCAAATAAATAAATAAAATCTTTTAAAAAAAAAAGGCACGTTTATTCATGTGTTTAACACATTTATTGGACATTTACTATGTGATAGACATTGCACTAAGTCTTAAACTGACCCAGAAAATTCAACCACTTTGGGAGAGGATAAATGTTAATATAACAAGTATAGTATGTAAGGTGCCTGGGTGACTCAGTAGGTTAATCCTCTGCCTTCAGCTCAGGTCACGATCTCAGGGTCCTGGGATCGAGCCCCACATCAGGCTTTCTGCTGCTTGGTGAGGGAGCCTGCTCCTCGCTGTCTCTGCCTGCCTGTCTACCATGATCTCTCTCTGTAAAATAAATAAAATCTTAAAAAAATAAAATAAAAGTAGAGTATGTATATTTTCGGTTGTTGAGCAGAGAAGAAAGAGGAAGCCCTAATTCTACTTGCAGAAGTTGTGGCAGTGAAGGCAGGCCCCAAACAGAGCATGGTAGTTAGAAAAAAATGAAGCCTGGTCATTAGTAATTTATATAAGGGCACAGTGAGATTAAAGATTTTGTCATGTTTGGAAAACTGCAAGTCTTTGTATAACATTGGATGAAAATAGAGTAGTTCAAATGAGGTTGAAAAATTAAGACAGTTTTTTTATAGTCAAAGCTTCAAAATTATTTTAAGCAAGAATATGCATGTAAATCAAATTTTTCTGTAGGAATTTCAGATCATATACATGAATATATTTATGTATCGTAAAGCATGCTTTAAAAAAAAAAAAGTTTGTGAAATAAGATTTGCTTATTAAGCACTAGTAAGTATAACGCTAAATCTTTTTTCAAGGTTTTAGTGACCAAACAAATTGGTTACAAATTTAATGTTGCTGGGGCGTCTGGGTGGTCCTGTCGGTTAAGCGTCCGCCTTTGCCTCAGGAAATGATCTGAGTCCTGGGAGCAACCCTCACAGCAGGGAGCCTGCTTCTCCCTCTGTCTGCTGCTTCCCCTGCTTCTACTCTTTTTCTGTCAAATAAAATCTTTAAAATGTTTTTTAATGTTACCAAATGTGTATATAGTAAAGGTCTATAAAATTTTATAGTGATGGGGAGGAAAATTTTGGTTGCTAGGGTGGAAATTTCCTTAGTAATAACTGGACAGATCTGTAGATGATGTTGTGTGAAGAAATAAATTTGGAGGACATTTCTAGTAAGAATAGTTGGTAAGTGTACTTTTTTTTTTTTTTTGCAAAAGAGTTAATGTTTGTTTCATAAAAAGTTAATGCGTTCCACTTATTTCTTCAAAAAAAAAGTGGGGGGGGTTGCGAAAGAGGTGACGACTTCCATTAGACCTCGGTGCCTCTCGAGTTTCTCTGGCTGCAGGCGAGGCTGGTTGGGCCTGCGCGGGGCGGAGCCGACGGTGACGCGCCCATGCGCCGCAAGGCATTGTGGGGAGCTCGGGCCCGCGAGTGAGGTGGTTGGAAGCGAGGTGGGGGCGGCCGTTTGTTTTCTCGTGGTCTCGAACTCGCGCGTTCTCATCTCCCCCCGCCCCCCTCTCCCGACAAGCGGCGGGGTGGAGGAACGGCGGCGGTGGCAGCAGCGGCTGTAGCATCGGACACCCTCCTGTCTACTCTCCGGCGAACTGGTTCCTCTTCCCCCTCCCTCTCACTGTTTGTTGTGTGTTTGATGTGTTAAAGCAGGAGCGAGAACGCGAGCAGCGCCATGAGCAACACTACCGTCGTCCCCAGTACTGCGGGCCCGGGCCCCAGCGGCGGGCCCGGTGGCGGCGGCGGCGGTGGCGGAGGCGGCGGCACCGAGGTAATCCAGGTGACTAATGTCTCCCCGAGCGCTAGCTCTGAGCAGATGCGGACCCTCTTCGGTTTCCTAGGCAAGATCGACGAACTGCGCCTCTTCCCGCCAGAGTGAGTATCGTCCACCATCGCCGTTTTACTAACTCCTCCCCTTTCGGGGCCTAACCTACACCATTTCCTAGGCCGTGGTCGGCGCTTCCCTGGACCAGGTTGCTTCAGTTGAGGCTGGCTGTTGTGGTCTTTGCTTACGAGTTAGGCTTGAGGCGGAGAAGCAGGGCCTGGGTTCTAGTTAGTAAAGAGACACAGCCTTTAAAATCTCGGGATTTGGTGGTTTTCTTCTTAAATTGTGACAACGTGGTCGTTTTTTCGAGCAGTTGGAGCAGGGCTAGCCGCACTTCATGTATTTCGTGTATAGTTTTAATCGCTTTTTAAAAAAAAAATCAAATGTTTCAGTTATTTGAAAAGTAACAATTATTAATTCTTATGTTAATTTGATAACGAAGTTTGTTGTCCGTTCCCTTAATTGTAAGTGTTGCCGTTAGCCGATTCAGGCCCAGTGAATATAATTCAGAATTAATACTCTTTAACAGATTAATTCAGTGAGCCTGAATACTTAATTTTTATGCTGACAAAAATGGGTTACAGCTGAAACATAAGGTTTTCTTTTGTTTAAATAACATACACATTTTCACAGTTCTTGCGAAGGAATTCTATAGAATGTGAAATTTTTAAATTTAGAGTGTATGGCTGTTTTTATTCTGTTGTCTCACATTCTTACTGAAAAAATATTGAATGGATTAATTGCAAAGAAAAAAAGCTTTGAAGTAAAATGTGATAAATGTTAGAACAAACATTTGAAGTGATAAAACAGTGGTGTGCTCTCTGGAGAGTGAAAATACTTATAGTAACACTACAAGTAAACACCGAGTACCCACTGTACATTGAGAGTTTTATGATGTCACTTAAGTACTAAACAGGAAATTGGAACTCTCAAGGAATCTACTGTTGTGATGGGAGTAATAAATCATTAAATATATTTTTACTCAATAATTAATAGATGTTAATCATACTGCATAATCATGACTTTCTACTTAAATTGCTTTTACATGACTTTTAATGTTCTCAAATGGGTGTGCTTTTAATTTTTAGGGGAATATACATGTAGAGAAAGGTTTCAGAGTTGCTGATTTTCGCGAAGTGTAGAATTCTGGAAACATTTTTGTTATTTTAAATAGAAACAACTGGTTTTAGTAATGAAGAACAAGTAGCTTTTATAATATGAACATAGAAAAATATTTTACTGTTACTCCATTTTCTGACAACATGCCCTTTATTAAGTTGTTCATGAAATTAATAAACAACAAAAGGGCAGAAAATGAGAGTGACATATGTGATTATTATGATCATGTTATTACTCAAAATACCTGACATACTGGACTGATTGATGAAATAATTCTTTCCAGCCCAGCAAGTTTAAGAATTTTGTTAGGGTTCCTAACTTTAAAATGTTTTGTTTATTTTGAAGATGCTCTTTTTATGATGCATTTATAAAAAGATGCCAGAGGTATAGGCTGTTTACTGGTTCCTCTTTACCTAATGAATGATCAGTATCTTAGAGTCACGATAGACCAGAGTCTGGCTTCTTTTGCTTTGTTGTCAAAGAAGTAGTCCCATAATAACCAGGATAACTGATGTGCATCAGATAACATAGTTTGGAGTGCTGTGCATTAAGAGAATTCCTTCAGAGGATTCCTTCCCCGCCATATTGGGAAGAAGAAATAAAAATTGACACATCTTTGCTCTTTGACATCTTCGTAAATGTTTCCGACTACGGATAGTTTCTCATCTGAAACTACAAGGTTACCGTTCAGTAGATGCTAATACTATCTTCATGGCGTTCTAGATTTGAATAGGATGGATGTAGAGTCCTACTTTTGTTCATTTAATGTCGATTTTTTTTTAAATATAAGTTTCGATTGCTAATCCAGCATGCATAATTTGGAACTACTTTGTACAGTTTGTTAAGCTTACTACTGTTTTCAGGAGCAGCTTACAAGGGATAATGTGCTGTGAAGTGCTAACTAGTATTCCAAAAAGGTTCATCATTCCAAATACCTACTTTTTTACTCCTAGAATAAGATTGAGTGGTTCAGAATATATAAAATTCTGACTATTGTAAACATGTTTGCCACTTGAATTTTTATGGGGTGTTTGTATTTTTTTCCTCAAAGGTACTCATTCATCTAGATAATATGCCTGTGACATGCTTGCTTCCTTTTGCTACTTACATGTCACCTACTCAGAGAAACCTTTCCTGATCACTGTGTGAAAATAAAACACTCCTGCTCCCTTCTCTGTTCAATTTAACTGCTTCGTTTTTCTCTAAAGCACTAATCACCAACTGATGGTTAAGGTTAGCTTCCTCTCTCTTTTAGAGAGGTTGATACTGAACTGTTTGGCATAATTCCAGATGCCAGGATCACCACTACACCACCTCCCCCATAGGCATTTATAACTGAAAGCAGCATTTCAGTAGGTGTGGGTTAAGGCTGTCATTGTTCGATTGTCTGGTATATGCTAGATGCTAGATGTTTTTCCTTAAACTGTTTAATGATCAGGTGAAGTGAAATTCACATAGGTAGTTTTGCACTTCCAAATCACTCTACCAGTGTCTAAATTAGTATTTCAACCCAGTGTCGTGATTGTCCTTTATTTATGAGTGGAATCATTCTTTTGTAGTAAGTATTCTTTAAATATTTGGTTTTAGTGTATTTCAGAATGGAGAATATAAAAAAGTGTTTATTGGGTGATGTAAATGATCCCAGTGAAGCATATGCCCAAGTTACGTGTTAAATGAAGGTTTACATCAATTAAATAACTTATTTAGGTAATTATTTCGGTGACCAAAAATAGATTATTTTTAATAGTGACCAAAAGACTTGCATAGGCAAGTAGCCGTAAACCCATGACTATAGCAGACTGTAGGGTAGTATATATTTGATATTTTAAATCCTCGAAAGTTAATTCACTCACAAACTGACTTTGAACTTCTTTGCTCATCCAGCTGGAAAACTAAAAGTATAAATTTTGTTCATAGCAAAAAACAAAAAAAATCCACCAAAACAACTACTACCTCAAATTTCTAAGGACAAGTTTGCAGACATTCTAACAAAAAATATATTAGAAGAAAACGAAAAGTATGGTATGCATCACAAATCTTACACAGGGGCGTGCTAATCTTTCCTGTATCATTACAGTTTTAGTATATGTGCTATGGAAATGAGCACCAAAAATAGATACTTTAATGATGATAGTTATAAGTAATTAATTGGTAAGGTTATCTTTGAAAATTTTTTATTACGTGCACATTTTACTCTATTTCTTATAACTGAGAACACAATGAAAGAGAGGGCATATTAGATGAACAGAGACACATTTTCAGGTCAGTATTGCCTTTGTTTGTATTATAAGCTCAAAATTCTTCACCCAGAAATGGCTAACACAGTATTAAGGTGGCAGTTGAAAGAGTGTTATCAGCACTCTAAACCAAAAGTTCTCATACTTTAGTTCTCAAACTTTAGTTGGCATAAATACCAAGTGTTGATCTTCAGAATCAAAGCCCTCCTGTAAAGGAATTCTCACATTCATTGGGCTTGGTGGAAAACAGAAATCTGAATTTTCCATGTGTATCCCAGAAGATTGGAAAACAACCCTTAGAGGGAGGACACTTTAATTTTAAAAAAAAGGAAAAATACTGCCACTCTTTACCTAAGGGCAAAAGCATCATACAGGGCTTGCTCTTTTCTGTTTAGCTTCTCGTCAACTGCCTTATCTATATTATTTATCTATATTATTTCTTAAAGAATAAAAGCAGTTAAATTTTTAGAAGTTGTACTTGTAGAAGATTCTAAGGTGTGAAAATTTCAGACATCAGTCTGAAAGTGAAATTAACATGCTATCTTACTAGCATGTGTCTTCTATTAATAAATTCTGAGAACATCAAAGAATGTCACTTTGGGTCCAAAAAATAATTGTTTTAAACAAGGTTGTTTGAAGTGGGGAGAAATGAATTATTTGCCCTTCTGAGTTGTCTTACTATGACTCTTCCATTTAATGCACGTTTTTACCTCCCTACTGTAGTACAGGTTTGATAAAACCAAGTACTAAGCTGCCAGTAATAGCTATGATGTGAATGGATAGAAAAAATATGAATAATATTAATTGCTAAAGTCATGGAAATACACTGAACATGTAGGCAGTATTTCCTAGTATTATTTTAAAAAGAATTGTTCATTGTATTGATATTCTTTAAGAACTTAATATTATAGAGTCATTTTCTTCTTGAGTCAGTTAACAGTAGTGTCAAAGAAGCGGTAGAGATCACTTTTTTTAGAAATTTAAATGCCTGTTACTTACCAAACCATTAAATTAGGTGTTAAAATGAAGGATAGCATGATTTCCAAAGGGCTTTTTTAATTTTGTGGTGAAAGTGTGGGTGTGTGAGAAAAGGATACAAAGTGCTACAGCTTTAGTTCTAAACCTGCTGAGATGGCATTCTTTCCACTATATGGGTACAACATTGTTAAATTTTAGACCTGTAGTGCTTCATTAAAACACAGTATATCCACATTAAAAAAACATTCTATCTTCTCAAAAACATTTTGGCAATAAGCTTCCTTAACAGGGTGGCTTAAATTCCATTTAGATAGACAATATTTTCAACTTTGCTTTGAATCTAGATTTGGAACTGTGCTTAGTATACAGGCAGTGCCTTTCAGGAAATACTAAAATTCCAATGGGTTTGAGTCTTAGGCTATGCAATAGCTTCATATTAGTATTCGAATTATGAGGAATATTTTCTTTGCAACAAGTACTTAACTCTGAAATAACCAGTGTAACAAAATCTGATGTAATTACATTTTTATGCATACATGAAAATCTAACTTACTAGTTAGTGGTAAGCCCTCTTCTAAAGCCATTCAGATTTATTATAGAATTTACTTTCTCATTATTGAATATTAAGATGCATTGGCTTCTTATAATAACAGCAGTTGTTCTTTACCTTAGGTGCATATTAAGATGGTCACGGTATTAAAATAAAAAAAAAAAAAGAAGAGGTGTTGAGTATGTTAAAGAACTTGATTTAATTGATGTGGAGTAGAGATCTGGGGGTTTTTAACCCTTTGGTGATTCTGATGCATAGCCAGGGATGATGTGATTACTACTGCTTTGAGGCGTTGGTTTTCAAACAACTTTTGGTTTGGTGGTGTGGGAGCAACCCCTGACTTTTATTTAATCTTTCTCTTTCACAGAGTTTTGTGGCAGAAATTTGCACCACCCTGAATCCTTTAAAAAAAAAAAAAAAAAAAAATCCTGCTTGGTACCTAATCTATCTTACCCTACCAGAGTTTCCAATTTTAGCACTTTTTTTTTTTTTACAAGACAGCAGTTAGCTGAGGGAATCCTTATGTAATAATACTAACGGTTATTATGTATCTCAATATGTGTACACCTTTTTTTTTGTTTTTGTTTTTCTGAAGGCGATCTAAGTTTAGGTAGCCTTAGTTCTTTATAATGCCCAAGTGTTATGCTGTAGGTGGAAGAAGACAACACTTAGGCGGGTCAAGAAAACTCATTGTTTGTCAAACAGATGTACTTTCCCACAATACTTTTTTGTCCCTGAAGTAGAAATTCTCTGTTCTTTACTCTGAAAAGTTACCAGTAGTGAAAAGTTTTCTAAACCAAAACTAATTATTTTTACTTAGAATTAAAAATAGCTGGTATTAGTATTACAGAAAAAATGTTGACACTTTTGTGGTCTGCTCAAACTCTGAGATTATAGTTTCAATCTGTTTTTAATTGATACATTATAAGTTTATCAACAGTGATTGTTTTTGTCTATATACAGTTTGTTGAGTTCAGTGGGCAGTACCTTATTTGAAATGTCATTTTCTTTTTAAGTGGTTAACTAAAGTAACTAACACTTGTGGTATGTATTTTTATCTACCTATTTTACTTTTGGAATGCAAGTGTTGGTTTGTGAGCTGTATGTTTGTGTTTTAACTGATATTATTTTTTCTCTTTTTTTATGTTCTATGTTTACGTTTTAGTGATTCACCTTTGCCAGTCTCATCCCGTGTCTGCTTTGTTAAGTTCCATGATCCGGACTCAGCAGTTGTGGCACAGCATCTGACAAACACTGTATTCGTTGACAGAGCTTTGATAGTCGTACCATATGCAGAAGGTTTGTGCTTTGTTTAACTATCTGTGAGGGCATCCTATGATGACCATCTACCTCAGTGTAGTTTTAGAGTGAGCGTTAGTAGCATGTTAGAAGTTTAAGCTATTAACATTTTGAAACCCTTGTTATACTGCAGTCCATATTTTTACTTTTAGATTTTTTTTAAATTCTAAAAATTAGAAATCAGGCCTGTTTTTATAAGGTATTTAACTTTTTTTGCCTTCTTTTAAAACATTTTAAGTTCGTTAAAATCATATCCCTAATTGTAATTTCTTAAGATATACCTTAGTTAATTTAATGTTGAGTTTTATGAAAAAGTCCTGAAGGTGAACAGTCACTCCATGCACATTTACGTAGAAACCTTCAAATAAATGCATGATGTTATTTCTGTTTTGAATAAATAATAGGTTAGTTTTATTTATGTAGTGCTTCCTCTCACAGATAACTTTTAAAAATATCCCATATTGAATTCCAGTATACCAAGGGTTGCAATGATTTCGGTTTTTATGAAAGTTCAAGATTTCCTGTAGCTTAGGTGCCAGATGGGCACTGGGTGATTTGTTTTTATGCCAGATTTTCTTGTTCATTCTTGCTATATTTTCTAGATATCTCTAAATAATAAATTCTTCTCTCTGTTATTTGTGTGTGTGATTTTTGTAGTGGAGAAGGCAAATGCAAAACTCTTCCAGATGACTGAAAAACAGTGGGTCCTCTGCAGCTACAGGGGATTCTAGACATTAACTAAAGGCCAGCAAGCACTCAAGTCCCCCAAGTGTTTTCCTGGTGTAACCATTTGTTAACTACATTTTCTCTCTTTTTTACATTTTAGGCTGTTAAAGTAATTTGACAGAAAAAAAATGAGCAGGGTTTTTGGATCTAAAAAAGCCACTGTGACAAGACAGCACTATATTAATTCCATTTTGTAAAATTTTCTGAAACATTTTATAATTAGTTTGTTCCCAATGTACTGCTACTTTATTTGCTTTTTGGTAACTATAAATTTTGATCAAAGAAATCACTGAAGTATGATAAAATTACTGGATTTTAAGCTAATCATTTAACATATATGCTGACCAGAATTTAAATGCTTTCCCCTTAACAAACTGGTCAGTAGAAGCAGAATTTTGATATTGTTAATTTTAGATGCTGTTTCAGATCTTTGAATACCAGTGTGAACCTTTACACCATGCCTTGTAAAAGTTTTGAAATGTCTAGTCCTTAAAACTTAGAAAAATTGCCTTTGTGGTTTTCTAAAGAAATTAAATTGCATTCATAGATGGATTAAGGCATGCTATATAATGATAGTACATCTGTCTCCGTGATATCAAAGTGTGTGAGCCCTATTTTAAGGTTTTAAAATATATATGCTGATAATCGTATGAGTTAGTGTGTTTTGATTAAGCAGTTTTCTTTTATATCAGTGTACCTGTTATAGGATAAGACTTATCACCAAGAGAAAATTTAAAGAATTCAAATTTAGGATAAGTAAAGTACAGTTTTGAAACAAAATTCAAATCATGTGAGTAATGTGCAGAACTTTAGTTAGGCTTTAAATTTAAAGAATTCTTATTGGCTAAGTATCATAGTTCCCAAGTCCTGAACATAATACAGTATATCATATAACTGGTTTTCATAAGTATTTTTAGACTATAGTAACGTTTCTAGATCTGTTTTATAAATGAATTGTTTAGGAATGTATATAGAATTACAGAATATTTAGTTCCAGAATCTATTTTTGGTTTATTTAATAATGGGTATGGTATGCTGTATTAATGTTACCACTGCTAAATAACTGATGTACTCAATCCCTTTATCACCATTCACCCTAGTTTTAGCTCTTACACTTTGGTGTTGGCTCTTGGTCAGTGTTTTAGAACAATAAACACAAAGTCTACGGTAAGGAATAGTCTTAATTGGTAAAACTGAGATAGCTGGATTTGGAAGGAACTCTTAATAATAATGGATTTGGGGGTTATTTAGGTTCCTTGGTTAATGTTTGTTTCTTTTGTCTGTTTCTTTTTCTTTCATTTCTACACATTCATGCAGTATTTCATGGTTCTATCAAAGCAGCAGTAAAAAAAATACTCTTGACGCATGAAAATTAACTGGTGAGGGGCCTCATTGCTATTTTTAAATTGTAGTTTTATTTTTAAATAGTCTTTTTTAAATCAGAGGATCAGATGCATGACTTTTTTTTTTAATGGATGCAGATCTTCTATCAGGTGTCTCACAATAAATTCAAGAGGATTTTAGTTTGCCAGAAATGTTGCAAATGCACTAATTTGAGTAAGATGTTGATACTTAATATTATCCTCTTGAGACATAATTTTGCATGCAAAATTATCCCATAATCTTTGTAGGTTTGTTAATATTGATGCATTAATGCCCTATATCTAAATGATCTTCTCCCCCCACCCCTCCATAACTCTTGGTATCTAAATTGATGACAGCTCTGACACAAGCAAGATAACAGTGCTGTGTAGTATACATTTGTTTATATTATCGGCACTTCTCAGTATAGGTGGAAGGAACCATTACCTTTATTTAACAGTGGTTTTTCTTTTTTGTTGTTGTGTTTTACAGTTCTTTTCCCTGGTTCAGCCTGAACTATATACCAGGCCCTGCTGAAAATACCACCCAACAGTTTTCTTCTGCAGCTTATCCAGTTTCTCTTAAGTGCCCTGTACATATTGTATGTTTTATGATGAGATGCAGTTTCTTAATATGTATTACAGAAATACTACTGGTATTTGCAAATATGTAGTTTAATTGTATTATTGAACTCTCATTTTGGGGGCTTGGGCACATTAACAGATTAATCCATCTGTATAGGGCTTTTGCTGTTGGATAGAATTTAAATTGTCTACATATAAATATTTGTTTTAGGGCCCTTAGATTTTATCTGAATACACAGATTAGGCTTTAAAAACAGACATACATGTTGTTTTTGGCTTTAGGAGTTTGGCTAAGTTAGCTTTTGAACTGACACTATGTAGCAGCATTTTTGGTATGGTTAGCATGGCACATGTTGGAACATAAAGCATTTTACTGTACAGGTAAGGAATGTGCCATGTTGTTTTACCTATTTTCTCTCTTTCTTACCCACTTTCACACACACATCCTGTGTGTATTCAGAGACCTTCAGAAACATTCATATTCATTTTCATGAGTCAGCAAAAGCCCTACGCTTGATTCCAACAGAATATTTCCTTTACATACTTTTCTTCTCTTAATTTTTACAAAATTTGTATGGTAGGTGTAAAAGAAAATCATAGTAACTGTACCATATTATTAACCCCTAAATCAAACTTTTTTTGTCTTGTGTATCTTGATTTTTCTGTGTGCTTTATAGTGAAGCAGCCGACACGAGTCGTTGTTCATAAAACAGCTTTTGAAAGTTGAGAGCACACCCCTGGAGAACCGACTGTGCTTGCTTACGTTTGGTTCATGACTTAAAAATCGAGTACAGGTGATGAAATCTTGGCAGTGTTAACAAAAAAGTAGTGTGTATTGTGCTATTTTTTTTTTACTCTAGAAACTTAACCATTTGTAGAGAAAAAGGAAACAAATTTTCACACATTGAAGTTTCATTCTGACATAAAATTAATGATAAATAATCATAGAAGTCAAGCTTTATATTTTAGCGAACATAAGTACTTTCAACAAACTCAGGTGGTGTATCAGGGAGACTTTTTCTGGGTGTTTTTGTGTGTTTTCTGTCTTGCAAAAGAGTGTGTTCTAATGCAAGGATGTTTCTCTGCAGGAGTTATTCCTGATGAGACTAAGGCTTTGTCTCTGTTGGCACCAGCTAATGCAGTGGCAGGTCTTCTGCCTGGTGGTGGACTCCTGCCTACCCCTAACCCACTTACCCAGGTACTGCTAGTTCTATTGAATTCTTAAAGGATAAAAACACAGAATTGTGGATAAACCTAAACATACTTGAGCTTTTTTAAGTGCTGTAATGATTAGAGTTCACAGAGGAATGATAACCACATGTTCATAGTATTGTAAAAGGCTATATTGTTATCATAAATACTGAAGAAAACCTCTTACGAGTTTGCATTTTAAGAGCATTCTGATGAAAATCATAAATCTGTTACATTTGGCTTGCCGCTAGCTCTCAAAATAACCCATAAGGAACCATGTGGGTAAGGGGGCGTTTGGACTGGAATTTGATGGGGCCTGAGACTTTTTCTGTTGAACATGCTGTTAAAAATAGTATGTTCATTTGGACCCAGAAAGAAAATAAAATTGAAATTCGGACTTTTTGGTGGGTTTTTTTTTTCTTTCTTTCTTTCTTTCTCAATGCCGTTTGAGCTTTTGCTCTTGAGGTCTGAATTAAGTACATGGATTGCAATAAAGGTGAATTCTTAATGGAAATTTTTAACGTGGGGAAGGTGAAATAAAGTTGGAGAAAAATTTTGCTGGATAGTGTTTCTAACCTCATAGGATGCTATAAAAAGCATAATTGTTTTAGAACCAAAAGCTCTTTAAATTTCGTCTATTCTTATTCAGAGAGATTGTAACTGGTCATTGAGTACTTTCGCAGATAGTAGCAAACAGCAAGCCTCAACTAGAATTTTGTAACAGCATTTTTTCTGTTACATCATTTCGCCTGTCTGAATAGTTCCATTAGCTGTAAAGTCAGAAAAAGGATGAACTCAGGAATTCCCATCATTTTGAGTATGACTTTGTCATTTAAGTCCTCATTTTTTTAACCTATAAAAGGATCTGGGTGATTTGTAGATTGATACCTTTATATAAAATTGTGTAATAACTAAGGTAGACATTTTATAGGGACACTGTTTTAATTGTACTCCATAAACAATTGTTAAAGTACAGAAGGTTTGGTACCTTTTATTTATTAAATATTACTAGAAGCTAGAAGAAGTTTTAGCACAGTTCTTAGGGAGAAAGACTGCATGCAATAGGACTTTGCATAATTTACATCTGTTGGTTAGAATTCTGTCAGGTAGGAGACCAAAAAAAAAAAAAAACCTGGTAAATTGAATAGAGAAAGTTTAATACAAAGAATTACTGGTAACAGGAGTTAACTTAGTGGTACTTCAGTGAATATACAGTAATTGCAGGTATAGGAAGCAACTAGTATGTCTAGATCTGAGGAAACCCAGTAGATAAGGAGGTTCCTCTTCCCACTTAAGGCTAAGTTTCAGACTTTCAAAAGGATGGATAGTACAGAAGTTCTCGAATGCCCAGAGAACATGTAAGAAACTGCCTAAGAGGATGGTACTGAAATTCACTAAAAAGATGAAGGCCACTGGGCATCCCACTGCAGTAACAATCAGAAAGTAAACATAGGAACCAGGAACAGAAACCCCTTCCACAGTGTCCTCCTAGCTCCCCACACACATAAAGCTTAACATCATGCCAGCTGTCATGGGAAAAGTGCTTTCTTTTTTTTAAAAGATTTTTATTTATTTATTTGACAGATCACAAGTAGACAGAGAGGCAGGCAGAGAGAGAGAAGAGGGAAGCAGGCTCCCTGCTGAGCAGAGAGCCCGATGGGGGACTCGATCCCAGGACCCCGAGATCATGACCTGAGCGGAAGGCAGCGGCTTAACCCACTGAGCCACCCAGGCGCCCCAAGGGTGCTATTTTCATTATCACAAAACAGGACAAAGGATAGTGGATTTGGACCTGAGAAGCAACAAATATAAATTGTTGGCACATATAAAATTTTTTTGTTTTTCTAATTTCTGGGTTTAGGGATAAATGTGCTGTAATGAGTGAAAAATGAGGACATTGTATATTGCAGGGATAGTAAGGGAACTATAGCTCTTAGTCCAGATCCCCATTTTTGTTCATTTTGATTTGACAAACATACCCGTTTGTTTATTTATTATTATCTTTGTTTACAAGCTATAGTGGCATAGCTGAGTCATTGCAACAGAGCCCATATAGCTCAGACTTAAATTGGTTATTGTATGGGCCTTTCAACAGGAAAAAAATAATCCCAGAAATAACAAGTATAGAAATAAAATTTAAAATAAATAAAATTTGAAATTTCACAGATTGGCGCTGTTCCATTGGCTGCTTTGGGAGCTCCTACTCTTGATCCTGCCCTTGCTGCACTTGGGCTTCCTGGAGCAAACTTGAACTCTCAGGTATAACTGAATACCTTTTGATCTCATTTTTTATAATTAAAGAATTTGTTCCGTTACCTGTTAAGTTTGCATTTCCAGAATGGGAGATAATTGGTTGCTATAGTATAGTAATAGTGTTTTTTTATGTAAACTTCCTTAGAAGCTTAAAAGGTCACTGCATTGTTAGCCCCTTAACCATTAAAAAATTTCTCATTTTGTGTCATTCAGAATAGTGTCACAGAAAGCCAATACATCAGTATTTTTGGAGTAAACAGTCATGAAAGAATGGGAACGTGGGTTCATAATTTGTTGTTACTTGGTAATTTTTGTTTTCTCTCATTGTTATTTGGCCAGACTTTTTTCTGAAGTCCTAACTTTGTGGAAATCTTTTATTGTACTGCCTAACCACTTGGAGTTTTGTTTTATACGTATTTTTTTTGAAGTATTAGCGCCTCAGTCTCAAAATAAGCAGGAGGTAACTGTTCTATAAAACCTAGACTTTCAGCTAATCATATTCACATTTAACTGCTAAAACAGCTTAACTTTATATGATGTATTTCACTGGCATTATATTTCTATTGATCATCAGTGTGCCTAAAATAATGTAACAACTTGTATGTTGGCCAGATTGTCCTAAGGCATTTCACCATACTGAAAAAAATAAAATAGCAATCATTTATTTTATGTATTCTCACTGATGTTACATTTTTGTTTTTATAGTCGCTTGCTGCAGATCAGTTGCTGAAGCTTATGAGTACTGTTGATCCCAAGTAAGGATTTTTTCCATGTTTTCATGGGTGATATGGATATAGTATATGAATGTCTGGAGAAGTTATTCTTTGATAGTTAAAAAGAAAGTTACACAATACATAATTCTGTTTTCTAGAAGCAAGGAAAAAATTCAGAGGTAAGCCCATCTACAGAGGGTTTTGTTTCAGTATAAATTGAGTCTTTCCGAACAGTTTGATGAATAGCTTTTGCCAGGATAACTGGAAAAGAGCAAATTACTATCATTAGTTGATTCATTTTAAAAATATATGTATATGGAGTACCTACTATAAGCTTGTACCTTCACAGCATTTATACTCTAGTCAGAAAAGGAGACATTATTTAAATATAGTTAAGTATGTGCATCCAACAAGAGGAAGTACACAGGGGCTATGGGAACTTACTACAAGGAGAACTTAAGATCAGAGAGGCTGAACCTGGGGCATGAATAGGAGTCAGGAAGACAGAAGTGAAGGAAACACTATCCCAGAGCAAAAGACTAGTACATGTCACATAATACCAACATCTTTTTTTAGGTGCTCTGAAAAGTTCTCTTTGTGCTGTAACTATTATATTCTCTAATTGATATGTAACAAAATCATGAAATATTTTAATGATAATTTCTTGGTATATTAATTTAAACTTAAGCATTTCCTGCTTGGTGAAATTCACTATAAGAAAGTGGGAGAGCATGGTGGGAGGGAGAACAGAATATTTGACTATAATAGTTAGTGCCTTTTTTCTTAAAAATTATGCTAAAACCTTAGTATGTACCTATCATTCAGCATGTAACACCAGTACAGTTGAAATTCCCTCAGTACCCATTCTTGTTTACATTGCCCTTTCTCCACAAATACTTAACTGTCTTTAACATTTGTTGTCTTTAATTTTTTTTGTCCTGTATAAACCTTTAAGAGGTCCATCTTTCCAGTCAACAATTTCATGAGTAACTTTGGTGTGCCATTGGCTTCTGCTTCATTTTCTGCCCTTCTGCAACCTTAGAAGTAATACTCTTCCCCAGGAAAATTCTGCTGTAGAAAGTTTTTAAATCGTATGAAGGAAAGTTCTGTTAATCCTAAATCTTCAGCATCTTTGTATTCCCAGGAATAATATTTTTCAACATGCGTTTATGGAAAGTTAATGGATGTTCCGCAAAATAAAATAGGTATTTTTTCTTATTCCAGGTGTCTCTCAATCTTAAATGCAGATTGTAAACATTGAAAAGGATGCTATACTGTACATGGTTTTACCAAAATTAACATGAAATAACCCCTTTTTCATAGTGTCTTACTGAAATGATACATGAAATATTTACATTTATTTGTAATAATGTGCACTTAAAAATACTTGGATCTCAGTTCTTTGTTCTGTTTCAGGTTGAATCATGTAGCTGCTGGTCTTGTTTCACCAAGTCTGAAATCAGATACCTCTAGTAAAGAAATAGAGGAAGCCATGAAGAGAGTACGAGAAGCACAGTCCCTAATTTCTGCTGCTATAGAACCAGGTAAAGATATGTTAGGCATTTGTGTTGAATCTTAAACTATGTGATTGTTGACAAAAATGATTATTGCACGAGTTTGGAAATACTATAATCATTTTTAAATTTAATTATAATCATCTTTTAAGTTTTCAGATTCTGATAAAAGGTCATGTAGTAGAGTGATCCTGGGTTGGGGGAGGGGACTTGTCACCTAGACATAATTTGAAAATATCTGGAGATATTTAATTGTCATGTTGGTACCAACTGCATCTCTAGCAGGAAGAGGATCAGGACATAGCTAAACATCCTTCAGGACACCCTACTCTATCCCTCAATGATGCATTCCTTAATAGTAGTGTCCTAGACTTATGTTAGCTTATGTTGGGATAACCTAATTGATTTTAGTCTTTTATTTGACCTAGAGAACCTACTAAAGATGCTTCTGTTAAGACATTTGTTTTAAAGAAAACCAAATACCTAAAAATATTACTTTACTCTCTGCAGATTATCTTTTCGAGGTGAAGTGAATGGTTATGGTTATCGTATTGTCTGCCTATATAGATTGGATGTTTGGTTCTGGATTATTTTTTCCCATATCAAATAAATGTTTTACTAATTTTTCACTCCTATATCTTAATAATTGGGAAGGTTTTAGATATGTATAGTATTAAGAAGATAATTATAATGTTGGATAAATTAATACCAAGTGCTTTATGGCTGTTATTCAGTAACAATTAATTAGTCCAAGGCCATAAGGCAAGGAGTAAGAGTTTTAGATACACAACTGGATGTATGTGACTCCAGAGCCAGAACAACATGCTGTAACTTTTTGTTTTCATTGAAAACTAATAACTGGAAATACTGAAAGTGGTTTATTTATGTATTCTCCCCAAGATTTTTGTGAATTTATTACTGACATTTGCAATAAATTGAGTCCAGTTAATGAAATCTAAATGTGAAAGAACTTAGTCTCACTTTAATTGTAGACCACATGTGAAGAATGCAGTGGCTTTATTTCTCAAGTCCTAAGTTAAAGGAATTGCTTATGTATTATTTAAAACTAGGAAATGGGACTCAGATCATCTGGATCTGTCTCCTGACTTACACAGTTGAAAATTGGAGAGCAAGAGGAAGTTCGGACAGATTAAGAAAAGAGAGCTAGCTTACTAAAAGCCAGTTCTGCCACAGAATGTAGTGTAAACAGTGAATGAATCATGACTCTCTGGAATTGAAGGCCAAATACGGAGTTTATTAGTCAACCACTGTAACAAATATATAGGAATTTATTTAGCAGAGGCACATAGGCATAAGTGATTAAGAAGGAACATTTTAATGGAACAGGAATTAATATGTCTATATTTCTGTTTATTATATAATCTGTTAAATATATTTATCTTACCATTGAGTACTGGTTGGGAGATGTTAATATATGATACATGAAAATAAAAGTTTTAATCTGGGTCAATTAGAGCTATATTTGGGAAAGTAGAACCCAGGAATGGAAATAGGGACTCCTCATTTAGAAACCTATGAAGAATGAGATGGATAATTCTTTTCATAGATTGTTTATGGACAGTACATCACAGCCTTCCAAATCTGGTACAAATGAAATAGTCAAAGGAAACTTTGGTTAGTTGAAAATCAGAGATGTAATTTGGATCTACTGAAAGCCTAGAAAAAAGGATCATACGACATTTAAGGATGATATATGAAACCTGAAAATTAAGATAATGAAGAATTTCTTAGAATGACTTCTAAGTGGGTATAATCTTTCTATTTTATGGTTTCTAAATTCAGATTCCTTTTTTTTTTTTCTTTTTTTAATCCAGATAAGAAAGAAGAGAAACGAAGGCACTCAAGGTCAAGATCACGTTCTAGGAGGAGGAGGACTCCCTCATCTTCTAGGCACAGGTTTGATAGATTGTTATTGGTAGTTAATTGTACCTTAGAAAAAGATAACTTCTGTATTTCAAATCCTTTTTAATTTTCTAGCTGTTAACCTACTTAGCTCTGGGTGTTTTAAGAACTGTTACCATTAGCAGAGTGTTTGAGTTCACATGTGGACAAATGGAGAAAAGGTATGGGCTAAATAGACAGTCGATTGGTACTTTAAAACTCCGAAATCTGGGGATGGGAGGAAGGTGCTGGGACTGGAGCACTAAATTGAGTTAGGACTGTGGAAGAACACTAGACTTGAAAATTTTGACTTGAATTCTAGTTCTGACTTTCCACTAGACTTCTTGAGACTTCTCTTTCAACTTACCCATCTGATGCATGAATATTTGTAAATGATGACTTTCAATAATATCACCACACATGTCATCTAAAAACTAATTCCTAAGTATTAGGAATCTGTCATGTTCACAGTGGTAGATTCAAGTGTTCTAAAATTTAATTTTCTCTTGAAATCTCAGATCTTATCAGCAGCAAGTTTGGGGTTTTTTTTTTTTTTTTGAGATGATAGGCTTCATGCATTTTTTTCCAGAAAATGTCTGCCAATACCGTAGTCGAAACAACCGTAGTTTGTCACACTTATTTTTTCAAGTAGAGATGTTACTTCATGGGAAAAGCAGGTAGGTAAGCTCACAGCTCAGTCACACAGTTGTGTTTCTTGGTAACAACAGTCATTTAACTTTAATTAATATGACAAGTTATTTATGTATTCATTGCGCAGAACATTGCTCAAGGGCCTAGATTTAATATTTACTGTTCATAATACTAGGTTAATAGCATTCAAAGAATCAGGTTTAATAAAATAGTCTTTTACTGTTTCATCAATGATCTCTTTAGTGAAAATGAAATTTTTTTATTTTTATTTTTATTTTTTTTCTTTTACTGCACTTGCATACTGCAAATGCCAGTGAAGAATACAGAGACCTACTTAGGACAGTTCAGTACCTGCTACCTTGATTGGTGCTAAGAAGATGATAAACCCTTTTACACCACCATTGCTTTTGCACCATTAGTTCATATGTCAACACAGTGAAAAGGGCAAATAACATCTTGGTGGTTTTTTGTTCTGTTCTTTTGTTTTTGTTTTTGTTTTTGTTTTTAAATAATTTTGACCTTTGGAGCCCATGACAGTGTCAGGTCTTTTCATAGTCCTTTCATTAGTCCATTTGGCTGCTGTAATACCATAGGCTCGGTGGCTTACAAACAACAGAAATTCATTTCTCACAGGTCTGGAGACTGGGAAGTCCAAGGTCGAAGTCTTGTCAAATTAGGTGTTTAGTGAGGACCCTTGTTTATAAGTCTTTTTACTATATCCTCACATGGAATGAGTGAGGGGTTTAGATCTCTTTTATAATGTTATTAATCCCATGAAAGCTGTACTGTCATGACCTAATTATCTCCCAAAGGCTCCACCTCAGTATAATCACATTGGAAATTGGGTTTCACGTAAGAATTGTGGAAGGGGCACAGAATTCAGTCTGTAGCAGAATGTTACAGGGTTGTCCTCTAGCCCCCCCACCCTCCCCACTCCGTGCCTCCCATCTTCTTCCAACCTGTCTCATTCCTAAAAACAACTTTAAAAAAACCACGTCCGGATCATGTCACAGCCTTGTTAAACTTTGAGGAGCACCCTTATTAGCCTTAACAATATGGTAAATAAAACCTTAGAATGGCATTCAGTTTTCTTTACTATTTAACCCTGTTTATCTTCCACACTTGTCAGTTGCCACTCCAAAACAGTTAATTACAGTACTGCTTGCCTGAACGTACATTTTCTGTATGCTTCCATGCTTTTGTTCATAATGTTCCTTTCTGCCTAATGCTCTTTCTCACATCTTCATCTCCACCTGAGGAACTCTATTTTATTAGCTTGCTCAGGATTAGCTAAATATGTGATATATTGATATTGCTAATAATCCCAATTTTCCAGGACCATGCTCTTATATTTTAATTTAACACTTAAAATGTTTGAGAAACTAAGTCCTTTTTCCTGTATATACCAAGTACATACTAGTGTTCTCAGGTTTTAATTTGAATTATTTTAATACAACCTGTGGGAAATAATAGTGAAACATTTATTTTCTTGAACAGTGTTTTTGGACACTTGTAATAATACATCATAATGGATTATAATGGGTTATAGTATCTTAAGCATCTTGGCATGTAAAATGACCATTACTTTCCACAACTTAAAATACTAATTTCGTATATTTTTCTGATTTTCTTTAAAGAGCTTATATAAACAGGTAAGTGTGTTAAAATAGCTCTGCAGTACATTACTCTTTAAAAAAATAACTTTCAGGACCTTACAGTAAATAGATGGGTGTGATACCTCTGCTTATTAGATTTTTGAAACTATCTTTTATTAATCATTTTGTTTAGAAAAACTGTGAGAATGTTTGATTTATTGCTTCTCTACTTCTATTTTTGTGTATACGTTAAAGGCTGGAAAAATGAGTAACTCGGTTTAGCAAAAATGATTGTCGACATAATTTTCTTAAAGCCAGTATACTCAAAAGATGAGTAGTGTTTAATTCTAATAACATCAGTTTTATTTTCCAGAATTATTTTTAACTCTTAAGAAGAAAGTGATAATTTTGATTATATTTCATAGAGTCACTATCACCTAAAATAGAGTATTAGTACCTTTTACTAGAGTCCGGCACTGTACTGATTGCTCGAGAGTATAGTTATTGAATAAGGTAGACAAATTTAGTCCCCATTTTTATGAAGCTTACAGAAAGGTAGGTAAGCATTACATGAACATTTTCTAGGAAATAGACATGTTATTGAAAGGGATTGTTTTAGTAGTTGCCAAATAATGCCAAATAGGAGATGATTAAAATGAAAGTTTATTGATTCAATAAGACACAAGTTTTGAAATAGTGGTTTTAGAGAAGGAGACAGCAGAACCCATACTGGCACATTAGTAAGAGGAAAGAAAGGAATCAGTAGTTCATATATATACCTACATCAAAGCACTGAGCTGACTTTTTAACTTCATTTTAAATTTTAAATAACTAATATTCACAATGTAAGTGCTATTATTCTTCATTAAGTAATAGACTCAAAGAATGTTCTCCATTTGCTGGTATTGAACTGAGATTTGGACATATATCTTTACCATTTCTAAACTCTGTTTCCTCTGGGCACCTTAAGTGAATGTAAAAAGTTTGACTGAATTAGAAGTTTTCCATAGAAACAGGTTGAATGAATGGTCCTTAGAAGTTAAATGATAAAATCTTAAGCAGAAGATGCGGTTTATTTTTAATTATTCTTAAAAGAGAATAAAATACAAGAGGAAGAGGATCGGTGACAACATCAAAAACTTAATTGTGCTTCTTAAGTCCCGGAAGAGAAAGTATATAGGATTGGGGGAAAAGGCTGGGAGACGGTGCAGAAAGAAGCACTTCTGTTACATGACAGGAAAGATATGATCATCATGTAGAGCTAGTGATAATGGTGAGGGGAAGTGAAAGTTAAAGAGGCAGATTGTGCTGAGTTGTATATATCTATATAGGGCTACATTGGCTCTATCTCTGAGGTTGTAAATCAAAGAAGTAAAACAACATTTCAGAGAAGAATTAGAAATCATAGAAAGCAACAACACACCTTAAGTGGTTTCCATTTATAAAATGAATTATAATAGTACCTACTTGAAAGGCTTATTGTAAGAATAAGCACTTATAAAGCATGTAATAAGCAAATATTAAGTATTTGGTAATCGACCAGTAGAGTTAACTTGCCATAGTGAGGAATTACATAAGACACGTGCTAAAATTCTGTGTAGTTAGAAGATGATGCAAGTGAATCAGGTACTTTTTATTTTCCTTCATTCTCTAGTACAGTTTTTAGGTTCAGAGTTACAGTATCAGGGGGACTATTCTGACAGATTGAGGTTAAAAGGTGAGAAATTCTAGTGTTAGAAAGTATTAGTTTCTAGGGAATCAAAGATGTTTTAGGGGTGCCTGGGGGGCTCAAGTCAGTTGAGCATCTGACTCTTGGTTTTGACTCACCTCATTATCTCGGGATTGTGAGATTAAGCCCTGTATCAGGCTACAGGGTCTGCTTAAGATTCTCCCCACCCCTACCCTGGTCACTGCTGCTCCCTAAGGTAATAAAATCTTCAAAAAAAAAAAAAAGCCTTATGGACTAAATAAGTAACATCAGCAACTGATAGGAAATTACCCCCACTTGTTGATGGTTAACCCATATGTTTGAATCATTTGGTGCTAAGTGAAACAGTCCCAGAACTAGTCTGTTTGCCTTTATACACATGTATTGGCTTTTTCATTATTAGGCGGTCAAGAAGCAGATCAAGAAGGAGATCACATTCTAAGTCAAGGAGTAGGCGACGATCCAAAAGTCCAAGACGGAGAAGATCTCATTCCCGAGAGAGAGGTAGAAGGTCAAGGAGCACATCAAAAACCAGGTACAGTAGACCATTGACATTAGGTGGGAAGACAAATTTTAAAGTTCCCAAAATCCTAGATATGGGCTACTTAAAGACGAAAGGGGTGGTAGAAGGAGAGAGTAGCCCTCTTTTTTCCTTTGGAGAAGGAACTATTTAATTTTTGAAGAGGCTGACATTTGTTTTCCTGGGCTCCTTTGTAAACTTAAGGTTTCTTCTTAGAGCTGAAAACTGAGATGATTTCTTTGTAGTAAAAATTCTTGTCTGTCCTATTACGTTCTTTCGTTTCCTTTTTTCTACTCAACCCTGATACGGATATGGTGCTACTCCCACCGTTCTTTACAGTGTGCTGCAGAGTTGGATTATGGCAGACAACTATGCCTTAATTTACCTTTCCAAATCCCAGTGTCAGCACCTTATAAATATTAAGAATTAATATATGGCAAACATTGAACCATATTTGGAGAGCCTCCTGTCCCATGATTTGGAATGAGTAGAAGGTTAAAGTTGAGTCACTAAAGAAACATTGTACTTTAACACTGTATTTTGACTTAAATGTGAATTCATACAGTAGTCCATCTTTTTCATATAGGGCCAGACCCTTTTAAATTAATACATAGTCTTGAGTAGCATTTAACAAGTCACTCTTTTTCACTTGAACCACCTTCACAGTGGCAAGAGAACTATCACTTTTAAAAAGTACCTAGATTTTTATTATATTTTTCTCATTTATAGTTGTCACATGTATACAATTTCATAACGCTTATTTTTTGAGCAGCTGTCCTTACCTCCCTCTTAAATAGTAGCCTAATTTTTTAGAAGCAGACCTTTTACTTTATACTATCCATTATCCATTTGTATATTTAATTATGTAATTAAAATAATAAGGACAGTTGAAGTCCAAAACAGTTTATTCTCCATGACTAATATAACTCATCTGGGAGCAAAGATTTGGGGGGGTAGCTGTACTGAGTGTTCAGCCTGTAAGGAGGCTTTTAGTTACTGTATTTTATAGGGTGAGTCATCTTAATCCAGTCAATCAACCAAGCTTGCATAATGAAATGAATATCATACAAAGAGGAATTGGGTGTTCTTTCCTTCAAGGAACTTTTTTTTTTTTTTTTTTAAGATTTTATTTATTTAGCAGGAAGAGACACAGCAAGAGAGGGAACACAAATGGCAAGTATTTTGGTATGGGGGGTGGCTAGGAAATAAAGTCGGAAAAGTTTAGGAAGACAGATGACCCACAGAAGGCTGTGTTGTTCTCACAAAGGAGTTTGTACCTGATCCAGGAAGCAATGGGAAGAGATGGAAAAGTTACGGAACAGGGAGTTATTACTCTTCAGATTTGTACTTAGAAAAGATTTCTGATAGAGGATCAGTTTGTGGAAACATAACTGAGTATCCTTGAGGGAAAGTAACAGTAATCAGAAATTATAAAGACATGAACAAAGGGGAGGGGGTAACTGATGGCAGCAGGGTGACCAAAGAAGAAAAGGACAGAAATAGGAGCTAAAGGGATTAGCTTAGAAAAACAAAAGGGATACTTTAATCTCTACCGTTATAGTTGACGATAGGTATGTATGTCTGTGGGAGTGAAGGACTTCTCATTCAACAAATACATCGATTACCTTTTGTGCAGAGTCTTGGGGAGAATGGTAATCTAGGAGGAAAAAATGCTGTAGGAAATAAAAGTAAATATACAAGAATCTCTAAAAAGGTTTAGAATTGAAGTATGTATAATAATATTCCATTGTGTTAAGATATTTTGCTTATAGTACTGAATAGCGTAGAATATGTAGCAGGGGAAAAAAGTAGACGGTTGTCTTGGTCCATGGTGAAGGTTAACAACATAATGGGGTATGTACTTTGGAAGAATATTGGTAATAGTAGTCATTAAATCTAGTAGTGCTTTGTGGGTTCTGGCCTGAGAATAGAGGACCCAGAGTCATAGTAGGTGGGGAAATTGGTAATCTGATGAGAGAACAAGGGGTGTTGAAGAGCCTGGAGATAATTATTAAAACTCTTGGTGTTGGGACACCGGGGGTGACTCAGTTAAGCATCTACCTTTGGCTCAGATCATGATCCCAGGTTCCTTGCTTGGCAGGGAGCCTGCTTCTCCCAATACTTGCCACTCCCCTTGCTTATATGTTCTCTCCTCTGTCTCTCTCTGACGATTAAATAAAATCTTTTATAATAATAAATAAATGTTGGTGTTTATTGCCAGACATACCAAGAAATTGGACAACCTCCTATATATTTTTTTTTCATCACATAGTCTGTTTTGCTCTTTTGGAGAGAAGTTTTATGTGGAATAGCAGGAAATGATTTTTTTTTAAATTTACTAAATATGCCCTTAAGCTATTATTACGTTTCTATAAGAATATTCATGTTTTAAGAATAGGATTAGATTTCATTCTGCTTCTGTTTTTTTCATTGCTGTATTTATATGCACTGAATCTTCTAATGCATTTGGAAATTTTGTTCATTTATTAGAGACAAAAAGAAAGAAGACAAAGAAAAGAAACGTTCCAAAACACCACCAAAAAGTTACAGCACAGCCAGACGTTCCAGAAGTGCAAGCAGGTAAGAAGTGGCATTTTGAGTTCTTGGTACCTTTTACAACCTTGTTTGCAAGAATGTCAGTAGGCCATGAGCATTAAATGTTTTCCAATACATAGGTGCATAATTTCAGTGTTGAAATTTTTAAAAGCAATTTGTGAAGAATAATCAAAAGTTCTTTTTACTTAATATGGTGTTACAGTTGAAATGACATGGAATTCAACAGAGGTCAGTTTTTATGTTTGCCATGTACATTTCGTATCCTGATTTAGTTTTAAGTTTTAGTGGTTAATAATATATACTGAATTACTACAGTAAATTCATTTCATTATTCTAACTCATGTTTAAAATATCCACATATATAGTCATTATTGACAAAATGAGAGGCCATATAAGTTCCGATTTGTATCATTCTTAGACTAGTAACTATGTCTTTAATCTGCTAGTGAAAATTGAGTGTTTCAACTTTACTCCAGAGAAAATCTGTTTTTCATTCTTAATATAGAATTCATTTGCTAGTAGTAAGGCTGGCTACTTCCTTTCTTCTAGCCTCATTTACACATGAGTTGCTGCAGTATTTTATTCTTTAATCTTGATGTTCAAATTCACTAGGAGGTTCCCACTTTTTAGTTGGGGTGCCTGGGTGGCTCAGTGGGTTAAAGTAATTTAGTGGATGAAAGATCTAAATATAAAAGCTAAACTAAAACCTGCTAGAAGAAAACATAGAATTAAATCTTTATGGCCTTGAATTTGGCATTGGTTTCCTAAATGACACCAAAAGTATAAGCAGAAAAATATAAGTAAATTGGAAATCAATACTAAAAGCATGTGTTTCAAAGAACACTATCTAGAGGGTAAAGATAATCCAGAATGCTAGAAAGTATTTGCAAATTATATATAAGCTAGTAAGGAACTTGTTATCTAGAACATCGAAAAATCATAGATGATCAAGTATAAAAATGGGCAAAGATAGCTTCATCAGAGATAAGCACATGTCCACTAAGCTTTTGAAAAGATGTTTGGCATTAGTCATGAAGGAAATGCTGCAGATCAGAACCATTTCACACCCACTAGGATGATAATATTTTTTTAAAAATAACAATTAGTGGTTGGTGAGGATGTGGATAAATTGGAACTCTGTACATTGCTGGTATGAACGAAAAATGGGACAGACACTTTGGAAAACCGTTTGGCAATTCTTTAAAAAGTTAGAATTTCTTGGGGCATCTGGGTGGCTCAGTGGGTTAAGCCTCTGCCTTCAGCTCAGGTCATGGTCCCAGGGTTCTGGGATCAAGCCCTGCATTGAGCCTGCTTCCCCCTCCCTCTCTCTGCCTGCCTCTCTGCCTACTTGTGATCTCTCTCTCTGTCAAATAAATAAAATTTTTTTTAAAAGTTAGAATTTCTTGACAACAGCAGTTTTAGTCCTAGGGGTATACCCAGGAGAAGTGAAAACCGTGTCCACACAAGAACTTCTGTCATTGTTCATGATAATCCAAAAGTCGACCCAAATGTCCATTAACTAACATGGGTAAACAAAGTGGTATATATTCATACAGTGGAATATTGTTCAGCAGTGAAAACAAAGTGTACTGATAGATGCTTTAATATGGATGAGCCTTGAAAACGTATGACAGATGAAAGTCACAAAGGACCGACCACATATTGTATGATTCCCTTTATATGAAATGTCCAGAGTAGTTAAATCTATAAAGACGAAGTAGATCAGTGGTTGGCATGAATACTTAAAGGGTTTCTTACCAGGGTGATAGTTTCTTAAAAGTAAATATCTAATCAAGAAAATAAACTAGGTGTGAGTGCTTAAGGAAATGCTAAACCAGGTCTACAGAATACATAGGTAGGAAAGGGGCATAAAAGGTGGGATGGCAACATACATGTTCTTGAAAACTAGAGGGATTTTTTTTTTTTTTTTTTTTGCTGTTGCTTTATTTAAAGTACTTTTATAAGCACCTTATCCTACTTTAATAATTGGATTATTCTAAGTTAAGGTGTATTCTGTTAAGTTTTAATTATATACTTGCTGTGTTTTCAGTTGTGCTACAGTCTATACAGGGACACAGAAATACAAAACATCTCTTTCATTTAGGGTATTTTGAATTTTGGTTACACAGAGCAGTAGCAAGAAATAGGAGGTGTACAGACTTGACAGACTTAATATTTGATGAATGCAAGACTGTGTGTAATGTTTCTGCCAGGGGAGGTCACAGAGGGCTGGTAAGAGTTAAAGTAAAAGCTTTTTTAAAAAACCAACCAAAAGTGTGGGGTTTCATTTTTTATTATTTCCTTGTGCCTAAATTGTAATAATGGTCATCTTGCAAGTTTTAAAATTTTTGAGAATAGTGACAGAAGCAGAATATTAAAAAAGAAAAAGCCACAATTTTAAGGAAAGGGGAAATGCTATATGCATTTTAAAACTAATTGCTCAAAGCATGGTTGGGGGGGCACCATTTTTTGAAGGGAGTCAGTTTGATCTTAACTGTTAACTACTAACACTACCTGAATTTTTAATTTAATTTAATTTTTAATTAATTAAATTAAATTTAAAATTTTAATTTTTAATTTTATTTTAATAAAAGTAATTTTTTTGGATTTTATTAACAATTGACTTTTATATCATGGCATGTTATCTTATATCTGTTCTGCCACTGTTAAAACTGAGATCTGAAATAATTTGCTTCAGACTGTTTTTCCTTCCTGAATTAGAACTTTTTAAATTTTTTTTCTTAAGATTTTATTTATTCATTTAGGAGTGGGAGTGCAAAAGCACAGGCAGGGGAAGCAGCAGAGGAAGAGGGAGAAGAGGAACTCCCTGGTAAGCGAGCCTCATGCAGGGCTCGATCCCAGGAGCCTAGGATCATGACCTGAGCTGAAGGCAAACAATTAACTCAGTGAGCCACCAAGGGACCCCAGAAGTTCTGTCTTTAAGAATTGCCACAAGTGGGGCGCCTGGGTGGCTCAGTGGATTAAGCCGCTGCCTTCGGCTCAGGTCATGATCTCAGTGTCCTGGGATCGAGCCCCGCATCGGGCTCTTTGCTCAGTGGGGAGCCTGCTTCTCTCTCTCTCTCTGCCTGACTCTCCGCCTACTTGTGATTTCTCTCTCTGTCAAATAAATAAATAAAATCTTAAAAAAAAAATAAATAAAAAAAAAAAAAGAATTGCCACAAGTTAGGGGTTTCTTGAAGGCATGAAAGGAAAATCATATAGTTTGTGAAAGAATTACTCATTTGATTCTTCAGCTCAAAGCAGAATTTGAAAATGGGTCTTTAAGGGGCACCAGCTGGCTTAGTCAGAAGAGTAGGCAATTCTTGATCTCAGTGTTTTGTTCAGGCCCCACACTGGGGGTAGAGATTACTTAAAAATAAAGTCTATAAACAAAATAAAAATGAAAATGGATTTTTAATTATCAGATCCTGTTGTTGAAGTTCCTAGTGGACCTCCTTCAGTAGACACCATCTGCCATGATGTGTCTGCATTTTTTAGATCATACTGTATTTTAAAATCTAGTTTGCACATTTGTGGTTCTAGAGAGAGACGACGACGACGAAGTAGGAGTGGCACAAGATCTCCTAAAAAACCTAGGTCACCTAAAAGAAAATTGTCTCGCTCACCGTCTCCTAGGAGGTAAGAATGTTGGTGGTATGGATCTGTACTTTCTACATTTCAGAAGCTGTCAGTTTTTATTTA
The DNA here is from genome assembly GCF_030435805.1 of Mustela lutreola. Taxonomy (NCBI): domain Eukaryota; kingdom Metazoa; phylum Chordata; class Mammalia; order Carnivora; family Mustelidae; genus Mustela; species Mustela lutreola. The sequence goes on from NC_081299.1 coordinate 57,891,825, forward strand.
AAAAAAACTCTCCTTGGCTTTTTCTTCCTTTTCAAAAATTAAAGTGTGTAAGAATATGCTGATATATTTCCTTTCTGCTTGAGACTGTGTTATTATAAAAAGTGTTTAGGATCAGGCGTTTTAGACCTGTAACCAGTTACAGTCATCTTGCCTGTATCACTAGTGCACAACTTGTATCTGGCGTTTTGAAACAGGTCTTCGTTGTTCTTCATGTCATGTGAATTTGGGTCAAAGTCACCGTCTGAACAAGTTTAAACCTACTGCTACACTTTAAGGGTGAAACTTCTTGAGCGGTTCCTTTAAAGCATCTTTTTTAAGAATATTTTACTGTCATTCTAGACATAAAAAGGAGAAGAAAAAAGATAAAGACAAAGAAAGAAGCCGAGATGAAAGAGAACGATCAACAAGCAAGAAGAAAAAAAGTAAAGATAAGGAAAAGGATCGGGAAAGAAAATCAGAGAGTGATAAAGATGTAAAAGTATGTTTACAAACTAATTTACTTTGATATCTGGGGTAGTGCTGGTAATTTTTAAGAAGCGATTTTTTGGGGAAGACGTTTACTTTTTTATTCTCCTTGGCAAAGCAGGTTACACGGGACTACGATGAAGAGGAACAAGGGTATGACAGCGAGAAAGAGAAAAAAGAGGAGAAGAAGCCAACAGAACCAGGTTCCCCTAAAACAAAAGAATGCTCTGTGGAAAAGGGAACTGGTGATTCACTAAGAGAATCCAAAGTGAATGGGGATGATCATCATGAAGAAGACATGGATATGAGTGACTGAATATTGCCTCTGTGGGAATCCCAACTGTATACATGCATCAGTGTCATTCCTTTGTGTGATTTCTTAATGCTATATTTGTTCATCTCAAACCTAGATGTATACAGCTCTGAGTTATAAATGGTTATAAAGCTCCTGATACTGATATTAGTTATTTACATCCAAAAGCTTTTAGAAAATGATACATGAGTAACCAATTCATGACATGGTGAAATCTGATTGAGTAACCAAGCAGTTTTACTATTCTGGTGCTGCTTCATAACAAAAATGAAAAGCTGCATGCATCTACAGCAGGCATGGATTGTTTATGTTGTATGATCTCCTTTATTAAGTAAGTTCACTTATAGTATTTCTAGAATTTGATTCATTGCCGTAATAGAGCCATGTAGGGAATGCACTGATTGCATGTTAATTGTGGCAGGAATATCCTAAATGTCATTAAAATCCTCCACCATGATGGATCTACTTATGGTCTTGTTTGTTGACATGACAGATTAACATTCTTATAGTTACATCTGAAGATAATCCTTTAAGCCTTGTGGCTAAATTTTTGTGGCTTTTGTTTAACTTTGAAAGGTTATATATGCACTAACCTTTTTTGATGGCTGATTAGGCTTTAATTACAGAAACAAGATTTCAAATGAAACTGTCTTTGGCAGTGAGTAAATAGCATATTTTGAAGTAGAGTTGTATACTTTCTCATAAGGTGTTTGGGAATTTTTTTTCCTGAAATAATTTATTCCACATCTACATCAGTGAAAGCTGCCTATCCTGAGTCCATCTGTAAAAGAAAGTTTTCTCTTGTCCTGATTTTCAATTTTCCATTCTTTTATTAATTTGTTTTAATCTCAGTGTTGGAAAAAGGGGGTAGTGCATTTTAAATTGACCTTCATATGCTTTTAAAATAAGACAAATCTACTTGATAATGTACTTTTTATTTGATCTCAAGTTGTATAAAACCAATAAATTTGTGTTACTGTTACTGCAGTAGTAATCTTATGCACACAGTGATTCATGTTAAATGCAAAGTAGTTAGGCAACTGTTTTCTTAGTTACAGGAGTTTCAAGCTTCACTTTTGTGCAGTATAAACAAAAGTAGGCTACAGTCTGTGCCATGTTGATGTACAGTTTCTGAAATTGTTTTACAAGACTTTGATAATAAAACCCTTAAACTTATGTTCATGTTCCTGTAAAACTGTATTTGTATTTATTTACGCTGTTGAATGTAAGACATTTACCTCATTCATTTTACAAATCAAGACCTTTCCCCTTTCAATCCACATATTTAAATATAGTAGTAAGATGAACTCCATCACTGTAGCAGTTAGTTGCCATCAGAATTGTCAAAGTTGGCTTTATTTCTATCGAAAGCAGTCTTAGTGTAATTTTATTTCTCATATTCTGGGTGTAGGAATGGGGTTGAGTAAAGCCGTGAACTTTAGGACAAATGATCCCACCTATATCTAGTAAATTTCTATTTTCAGTGAAATATAAAAATTTGCCTTTTCTGGAATAGTATAGAAATTGTCGATGGTATGTATCTACTGTACAGTACTAAATAGTATATTTATTCATTTTATGAAATACTCTTGAGTAGTGTTTGAGTGGCTGGCATTATGGGAGGAAATGAGACTTGAACTGTAGCTTTTATGCAAGTTTGAGTTTAATTTTTTTTTTTAACTTTGAAATGCCATATAGAAAAGCAGCATTGTTTTTACAGTTTGTAGTAAGTAGCTTTTTAAAGATTTTATCAAAAGGAATTTTGTCTATAGTGAGTAAGAAGTTCTAGTAACAGTCCTCTATTAATCATTGCACTTTTTTAAACACAAAATTGAACACAAATGACATTTGTTTAAACTTTAAAAAAATTTTTTAGGAGATAAAGTTTGAACCATATGACCCTGCCATTTTTGTAAGTGAAAAACAAGTAATATTGGCAGTTTCACATGGTTAAACCTAATATTAAAGCCTATTCCCTCAATCTCTGAATACAAATATATACTAACTTTAAAAAGCAAGAAATTTTTGGCTTTAAAATAATGTCACTGACTTAAGATGCTAACAGTGAAGGGAATCCACACTTGGGTTATTTTTCAGTGAACATTTTATGCACAAAGGTAGGGTTGTACTGGGACATAAGCCTTTAACACAATCAGTTAAAATCAAGTGAATACTGCCTCCACGCTTGAGTTTTGTTCTGTATTTGGTAGTAAAAATGATAAAAAATAAACGTGGTTTTATTAGAAAAATGTTTGTCCTATTTATTTACTTAAATTCTTCAACAATGAGAAGTAGGCTATATGAGAGTCTGGTTATGAATTATGGCTTCATTTATAGGTAGGATACCTACCTAATGTTTCTTCATTTTCCTATCTAAAATGGGAGTAGCATCCACCTTACCATGTCTTTTGGTCGTTAGAAAAACAATGTAGCCCTGTGCCTGGGTCAGTACATGCTACTTGGCATTTGATCATGGAGCTTTTCAAAAGTATACAATAATTTGGGGAAATGTTTTAGCAGAAACTCTAAGATAGATTGTGCACAGATACAACTTTGAGAAGGTACGTTTTCCTTCTTGTGAAGGTGGATTTTGGATAAGCCTAGTGATTATATACTGTGTGGAGCATAGGAAAATGTTAGGGGCTTGGGGAAAAGAAAATCAAACGACTTCAGTAGAACAGTAAGTTTTCTTAATCTTGGTGTCACTTCTTAGAGTTGAATAAGGTTCTGTTGGTGTCAGGATGGACACCAACTTCTCTAGCAAAACTACCAATTTCTCCAGTTGGGCACTAGGTTGTATACTTAGGGGGCCATGCTGTTTGAAGATTGGTAGACATCTTTCAAACTGTAATTGAAATTGTAACTTTGGTCTCTAAGCTAATGAATTTCATCCATGTTCTATATAAATTCTCTGTAATCAAGTACATTTGCTTGTATTTATTTTAGCTAAATATGAATGTAGCAGAAATGCTACTGGTATTTTTAAGAGCATCCAGAATATGTCTATTATTAAGGCTTTACTATCAGAAGCACCATTCTAAATGAGACCAATCTGGAGTTGCAGATTGAGTCTGTTTTACTTAGTTTTATTATTTTTGTTGCTGTTTTCATTTTATAATGTCAAAGTCTATATGCAATGCATTCAGACATTCTTCAAAATAACTCAGGGGTAAACCATGCTAATTTACCAGTGGGAATTTTGTAAGAATATACAAAGTGTATAGTAGATATAACTGGTAAAGAATTCACAGAGAAAGGATCTGACAGAACTAATTTGTTTATAATGATGTCCTTAGACAAATCAGGGAAGTGACATGTTCCCATTCTTTTCAAAAGTTATCACCGTGTAAGGTTTTTTTTTTCTCCCCAGTGCACTGTCACTAATATGTTTCATGTCTTTTTGGTTTTTTTTTAAAGAAAGCTATTTAGATGATGTAGGATTTGTGCATAGAAATTAAAAGTCCAGGGTCACATCTGGAATGTTCCAAATAATGGTTAATATCACTTTCCAGTTATCTCAGGATATAATTTTATTGATAAACCAAATGTAAAAACTGCCTTTTTTTCATTACCAAATGTAAAAACTGCCTTTTTGCATTCACTGTGTAACAGTTAAAATTTGCTTACTTAAATAAGTTTTGGAAGACAAGCACCATGTAGGTTAAAAATGTTTTTCTTACAAGTGTTCAAAGGAGCAGAATCACTAGAAATAACCTTTATTAAGAGGTTTGGCCATAACTGTGGGGGCTGCTTAGTCTCAAAGTTGCTTTGTATCTGATGCTAGAGATTAAAGCCCGCAGGCAGTCTACAAAAGAAGATGGATAGTTGGAGGAGTAAGAATAGATGGAACCACAAACAAGAGCCAGAGCCCACAAGGATGGGCTGAAACTTGAGTCAGGTCTTGTTTTCTTCTGACCTCAGTGGCAGGGGTGTCCTAAGGAAGCCAGGACCCTTCCTCGTGAAGGTAAACACCAACTGGCACATAAGTCTGAGAAGCTAAGGGAGGATCTAGGGGAAGGTGAGGCAGTTGTAAGCCCTGCTACCACTTCATCATCCCACAGGGGTCAGCAGAGAAGCCACAATGTGTATAAACTACAAAATTTCTGCTTCCCTTCTGCCCTACAGAATTCCAGTGCTACCCACACTCATTATTTAAAACACCTCAGCCAGTTGTCGTTGGACACCATTATGACCGAGAACTCTCTGGGATATACAGATAATATAAGTGGTGGGTTTATTATTTTGTTTTTATATTACACAAAGTTTTAACTCCAGGCTAGTCATTTACACCAGCAAAACACAAATGCAGGAATGATTGTCAAGTGCCTTCCTTTAAAACACTTAGGAGATTTTGCTTCAGTATTTATAGGTCCTATGGCAAATGTGAAATTGTAATTCTGCATACCATAGGTGCCACTGTGGCTTAAAGTACTATTGTAAACTGAGCTATAAAAGTTTCAAAATTTCATCACTGGCTACTATAAGGATGGTCATATGATCTGAAAAATATATTAATACTTGAGATGTGGCCTAGGACACCTATTGCCCCAGATTTCTGACAACAAAATGCTTTGCAAGGATTATTTTTGCTAACTGATAGTATACAAATGATGGGCTTTTAGCAAGTTTAATTTTGCTGACTTTACAAGTGATTTAACTCTCTATGATATTACCTCTGGGGTGAGTTTCACTGTCATCTTTGAAACTCCCCATAGTTTGAAATATAGCAACTTTGGTAAGGATGCATTTTGTTAATTTTGCAAAACATGGTTAAGGTACTTTTTGCTAGAGTTAACAGCAGAGAAATACTGTGCTCCATGCTATTCAATAATTCTCTCTCAATTTTAAAGACTAGAATACTAGTAGCAGGACTTCAAATCCACCTAGTTTTCTACTAGAAATTTTTCTGAACCATGTTATTTGCCAATTAAAAAGAAAGCAGCAGGAAGCATTCCTTAATTCAGTATATCCTGAAAATAATTACTTCCCTTTTGTAGACTCGAAACAGGATCTTCACCCTAGAATTACTGAGAACTGGGGAGAAGGCTCACTAAACAACCATTTATCATCATCCCCTCAGGTGTGAATAAACAATTTACATTATCACCAGGAAAAACCATCTTTATGTCAGTGGGGCTCAACACCAGTCCTAAGCAGGAGAAAGAAACAATAGCTGACACTTGAACAACATGGGTTTGAACTGTGCAGCTCCGCTGACATGCAGATTTTTCTGATACACTACATACAGTACTGTAAATGTGTTTTCTTTTATGATTCTCTTAACATTTTTCTCTATTGTAAAAATATATAATACATATAATGCACAAAATGTGTTGAATAATTTTATCAATAAGGCTTCCAGTCAATAGTAGGCTATTAGTAGTTAAGTCTGGGGGAAATCAAAAGTTACATGGATTCCTGACTGTGCATCGCACCTCTAGCCCCTGTGTTGTTCAAGGGTCAACTATACATGGCTTTTCAGCTTCTGTTGGATGTCAGCTTCTCTGAAATGTGTTAATTTCCAGACAATCATATGTACCTGTACTCAAAGTCATCACAGCATCTGCTTTATGTGCCCCTTTTACAAAATCTGACAATTCACTGTATATGAATACTACAGACAGAGGCAAATTGTCTCTAGGGAAAAATTTTCTCAAAGATAAGTACTAGTGGCAAGAATACTGAGCACTTCTGAAGGACCACTGAAGGTGACCATTTTATAGTCTCCCAAGTTTGAATAGTTTCTTCAATCACAAATGGACTTCTACAAAATCTAAATTTTCATGTGCAATTATCAAAATACATTGTTTTGATCTACTTACCATTTTATAGTCTCCCAAGTTTGAATAGTTTCTTCAATCACAAATGGACTTCTACAAAATCTAAATTTTCATGTGCAATTATCAAAATACATTGTTTTGATCTACTTACCATTTTATAGTCTCCCAAGTTTGAATAGTTTCTTCAATCACAAATGGACTTCTACAAAATCTAAATTTTCATGTGCAATTATCAAAATACATTGTTTTGATGTACTTACATGAAATATGGCATACATAGAGCTTTATCAATTGGATTAAAAGGCACATTTTGAAAAGTCTAATATTGTGAAAAGTTTATTTGCATTAATTAACACCTTGTTTTCACCATCGTAAGAGATACATTTGCTTTTCTTTGTGATCAGATAAAAGACATTTTGGAATGGATAATCTACTATTCTTTATGAAAGAAAAAGATAAGAGTTAAAAAGAAAACCCAAGTGCAAAAGTTTTCAGCAGTCTTCCTACCTCCAGTGTACCCCAGCAAAATATTCACAGTTTTTACGAAATTGATAAATCACAAGCTGCAATTTACCATGTTTCTTCTCCACTAAGTTGTCTGTACGTGTGAAAAAAATCTGCGGTATATTCCTGAAGTATACCATATTCCCACAAAGTCAGGGAGCCTACAAGCAACAGTGATTACTACCCTTCAGTGTCTCACACTTCAAATAATCATAGACAGGATAATTCAATCTCCAAGTCACTTATCAATAAGCATTCCCAAAATAATAGGGATCAACTTCTATTCAATAAACCTAATCTGGGTTTACCAACTCTTTCCACAAAATTCAACAGACCCACATACGGTAGTAATTGGTCTTTGAATTTTTAACTATGATTACTTCATTATAAAATGTATTTAATAAAATGTCAACATATGCAATGTAGTATGTTTCAGCATGGAAGATGCAGCTTTAAAGATGTTTATTATAAAATTTTCTTATGGTTGATGCTTTGGATTTTTAAATAAATCCTCTCTTCATTAAAAGTCTCTAAATTCATTCAAATGATTTAAAATCCTGGAAAAAGTTTAAACTATTGGTCACTCTACAAAATTTGACAGATGCATTCTGACACATTTATCAGAATACATTTAAAAAACATTTCTTTAGCTAAGCTCTTTAAATACAACATAACATTTTGTGACTGTTATACATTACTCTTCCTAATTTATTTTCAGTCTTGGACCTTCAAACCATCTTGGAATTAATATGAAAAATTTTAAATGCAAAAATGAGTAATGCATGATTTCACTTTGGAGATTAAAATCAATAAATATTTTCTTATGACTTAAAAAAATAAACAGTAGGAATTGTCAATCCTGTGTATATTTCTGGAATTTAGCTTGTAACAAATATATTCTGTTAGCATATAAAATGTTTTTACCTTATTTTGAAAGCATTAAATATGTAGGGATGTCCAAAATATGTGGGTTGTTTTTTTAAAACTGACATGAATGCATCCATATTCCATTAAAATCAAACAAAATAATCAGAATGATTTGCACTTATTAGGAAGCAAGTCTAAAAATTTGGAGTTATTTTTTAAAGTGCTGAGATTTGGAAGAGGAATATCTTTAAGCATGCTAGCCATACTTTATCGTGAACACAAAAAGGGCTTTTAAACTCAAGTTTAGAAAAAAAAATAGAGGTCCTATGAAAGGAAGATTAGTAACAAACATTTTCCAGTGAAGAAAGAATTCAGGTAAAAACAAATAGCACCACAATGAATTGCACTAAGGTGCTAAAGGAGGTACCTTATTCCCTGCAGAGTGAACGCTCCTTCTGAAATGTATTGCAACATATAAATGCAACTGTTTAATGGTTACCATTTGGTTCATTCATCTACAGAAAACTGCATTCCTTCTAGTTCATTATATTGAACAAACATTCAAATTACTGAACTATACATAATGTTACATAGTTTACATTTTATGAAAACAAAGCTGGAAGGAATATTTGTAAATGTCACCTTGAATATAAGATGACAAGTTTAAAAGGGCTTCACATCTCTTAAGACATTTATGTTAATGGTCCAGAAGTGTTTTAGATATAGATATAGATATAGATATATTTATATGCATATATATTTCAACAAGAAGTGTAAAAATTTTTAAAAACAAATCACAGCACTTATAGCTGTTTTACATAAGAAGTACGCAGGGTCATTAAGGTGTCAAACTATTACACTTATAATATGTATATTTTTAAAAAGACTGAAAATGGCACATCAGGAAACTTGCTGAAATTCTTTTTAAAGGCCCGTTTCATAATATCATATTACTGATGTGTTGATTCAATGTAATTCCCTTTTCTTCTCAGAACATTTGTCCCTTCTGTTTGGATTCACTTCTGGGGTCTCTGTATTCTCTTACTTTCCTTGGTTAGATGACATCACTTTCCATGTCAGTTAAAGATCAGGAAAACGGCTTGGGTCTTCCTTATAGTCATCAGGTATAGTAAAGATGGAGCCATCAAATTCATCATATCGAAACTCCTGAAAAGTCACAGTGGCTGTGATCGTAGGAAACACAGGAATATCTAGAGATGAAAATCAATAATAATACTGTAAAATAAAATGCTTATCTATTTACAGATTATAAATACTATTAGAGAAAGCCATATTCCTTAAAATGTAAAAAAGTATTATTGAAGGACCTGACAGATCCTAATATATGCCCAATAGTGAGTGTATCTGTTTTGGAGAAGGGTTTTTTATTGGTGAGGAGAGAAAGACATCAAGGCATCAAGAATCACATCAAAAACACAAGTTCCCACTGCTTCCCAATCTTAAAACTATAATGCCAGATTCCATCAGGGTTTCTTATCTATTTCTTGGGGCAGAGACACATACATTTGTACTTTTTGCATTCTGGCATCCTTTTTATTCATGTTATAGCATACATACCGTTCTGAATCTGAGCTAATTTATTTTCATCCTAATACAAAAGAAACACATTAATCCCTCTTGTTTTAAAATATGAAATACAATCCATCACTTAAATATATGTGATAAAAAGTCTCATCAGAATTGGAGTAATATACCAACACAGCCTAACATTTTTTTTATATAAAATATATTTCGCACTGAAATTACAGTGAAATCCAACATTAAAAATGGTCAAATACATTAATTACTCTCCTTAGTTTTATCCCTAATATGAGCTTTTAGAAAGGGTTCTGTTTCCTATAAATCATTTAATTCATGGTCTTCAGGGATTTCACCTACAAAATAAACTCTAAAGCTTCCTTTAAAACCCTGAAATGAGGGGTGTCTGGGTGGCTCAGTGGGTTAAGCCGCTGCCTTCGGCTCAGGTCATGATCTCAGGGTCCTGGGATCGAGCCCTACATCGGGCTCTCTGCTCAGCGGGAAGCCTGTTTCCTCCCTCTCTCTCTGCCTGCCTCTCTGTCTACTTGTGATCACTGTCAGTCAAATAAATAAATAAAATCTTAAAAAAAAAAAAAAGATAAATGAATAAATAAATAAATAAAATCTTAAAAAAAAAAAAAAAACAAAAACAAACAAACAAAAAAAAACCCTGAAATGATCTATGAAGCTAAGGTGAGTATATGTCTAGAATAACAGCGAAGAGTAAATTGTTTCAAGGCTACTATTTTACTGAAGAATAATATTCTTCTGAAAAAAACAAAAAAACGAAACAAAACAAAAACAAAAATCTACAAAAAGATTACCAAGTTTCCCTGGTGGGTGGTGGTGATCCATGTGTGTATATTAGTTACAAATGCTGTCCTAACTCAGGGGTCAGCAAAGTAAGGCCCACTGCCTGACCTGTTTCCGTGTCTATGAACTAAAAAAAGATTTTACATTTTTTAATGGTTAAAAAAATACACAAAAAACAGTACTTCAGGCTAATAAAATTATATGAAGTTCAAAATCCAGTGTCCCTAAATAAAGTTTATTAGAACACAGGATGCTATTCATTTACTTATTGTCTATGGCAGCTTTAGTTTTCCAACAAGAATTAAGTAGTTGTGACAGAAACCATATGGCCCGCAAAGCCTCAAATATTTACTACTCTTCAGAAAGTTAATGATCCCTTTTAGGCACTGGAAACAAGGGAACAAAACAAGTGAACAAGGGGGAAAAAAAATCATGCATTTATGGAGATTATACTCTGGTTGGGAGACATAGTAAGTAAGTAAAAAGTATCTGTGACTAAAGATAAAAGTAAAGCATGGTAGGCTGAAAGGAGTCTCAGTGCTGGAGTCAGAGCTCTTGAACAGGATAGTCTTAAGATAACCTCGATAAAGTGACCTTTCAGCAAAGACAGTATGAACCATACAGTTGTCTACAGCAAAAAAAAAAAAAAAAATCCCAAGTAGAAGGAACAAGTACAAACACCCTAAAAAAGAAAGTGTCTGGCGTATACTGGGAACAGCTAAGAGACCAGTGTGACTAACAGCTGAGTGAAGGGAAGACGAACAGGAGGAGGGCATCAGGGGGGAAACAGAAACCCAGATCAAATGGGGCTTACATCCAAAAGTAACTGGCTACTTATTCTCTGGATGAAATGGAAAACTGATGGAAGGCTATGAGCAGAGTAGTAACATGCTTTGGCTTAAGTTTTCACAGCTGTAATGAGAATATAACGGAGGCTGCCCAGAGTAAGGTACCATGGAGGCTGCTCCAGAGGAGCAGCAGACAGGCAGAAAGAAAATGGAGAGAGAACTCTATCGAAGAAGTCAGAGGAAACCTGAAGAAAAACTATCATTCACTGGGACAAGGACTCTAGAGAAAACAGTCAAATCTTGGTGAGATTAAGAACGATAACAGAAAAGTATCCGGTAGAGTTAACAATATGAATATCAACAATAAACACAGAGTGGAACTGATCAAGGGAATGTGCAAGGAGCAGCTGGGCTGTTTCTAGTTTGGGGCTATTACAAATGAATTCGACATCTGAACAAACATTTGGTGTTGTCACATGTTTTATTTTGGCCATTCTGTTAGGTGTGTAAATTGATAATGTGATTTTAATTTGCATTTCCCTAATGGTTAATAAAGTGAACATGAACAAAGTGTTCATGTGCTTATTTTTCCATTTATATATCCTATTTGGTGAAATGTCTGTGTCTTCTGCCCTTTTCTAATGGGCCTGTTCATTCTGTCACTGATGAGTTTTAAAAGTTCTTATGTTTTCTTTAATTGGGTCTTTCACAGAGCAGTCTTCACTTTTGATGAAGTCCAATTCATTGATTTTTTTTTTTATATACATCTTGTGTATCCTGTGAAGTCTAAGAACGCTTTGCTTAAACCTATATCCGCCCCTAATGCTTTCTGTTTATTTCCTAAAAGTTTTACAGTTTTATATTTTACATTTAAATTCAAGTCTATGATCCATTTTCATTTAATTTCTATATAAACTGCAGGACTTAGGTAGAGGTTCCTTGTTTTGCTTTTTGATGTCCAATTATGCCAGCATCATTTGTTGAACAGGCTATCTTTCCTCCTTGAACTGTTAATGTATCTTTATAAAAAAACAGTTCTACAGATTTGTGAGGGTCTATCTCTGGATTCTCTGTTCTGTTATGTTAATTTATACATTCATCCCTCAGCCTATAACACACAGTCCTGAACACTGTAGCCATATAATAAATACTGAAACAGAGTAGACTACTCACATTTTCTTCTTCTTTTTTTTTTTTTAAGATTTTATTTACTTATTTGACAGACAGAGGTAGGCAGAGAGGCAGGCAGAGAGAGAGGGGGAAGGAGGCTCCCTGCTGAGCAGAGAGCCCAATGTGGGGCTCGATCCCAGAACCCTGAGATCATGACCTGAACAGAAGGCAGAGGCTTAACACACTGAGCCACCAAGGTGCTCCATTATTCTTCTTTTTCAGATTTGTTTTGGCTATTGTTGTGGGTTGAATTCTCTCCCCTCCAAAGAAATATATGTTCTAGTCCTAACTTCTAGTACTTCAGAATGTGACTTTTTTTGCAGATAGGGTCTGTAATTTACAGAAGTAATCAAGTTAAAAGTCATTATAGTCGTTCCTAATCCAATGGCCAGTGTCCTTACAAAATGTGAAAATTTGGAGGCATACAGCAAGAACTCCATGTGAAGATGAAAGCAAAGACTGGGTGATTCTTCTATAAGCCAAGGAAAATCACCAGAAGCTAGGGGAGGGGCACCTGGGTGGCTAGGCTCAGGTCATGATCCCAAGGTTCTGGCATGAGCCTGCTTCTCCCTCCCCCACTCCCTCTGTGTTTCTGCTCGCGCGCGCTCTCTCTCTCTCTCTCTCTCTCTCTCTCTTGCTCCGTCATATTAATAAATAAAACCTTAAAAAAAAAAAAAAAAAAAGGCAGCTAGGGGAGAGGCATGGATAGCCCCGGAAGGCTATGAGAAAGCTCAGAAAATAAAATTCTGTTGTTTAAGCCACTCAGTTTGTGGTATTCTGTTATGGCAGCCCAAAAAACTAATACAGATATTCTAGAGTCTTTGCCTTCCCATGTAAATTTTAAAATAATCTTGTCTATATCTACAAAAAAAATATTATTGGGATTCTGACAAGAATTGTATTAAACCTGCATAGCAATTTAACATCTTTCATCTTAACATCTTTGAATTTTCTAATTCATGAGCACAGTGTATCTCTCCATTCGTTTAGCTCTTCCTTTAATTTCTTTCATTAGTGTTATATAATTTTCAACATACAAATAATATACATGTTTAGGTAAAATCATGCCTAAGTATTTTTTAGCAATTGTAAAGGGTACTTAATATTTAAATTTTGGTGTCTACGTGTTCAATATTAGTATACAGAAATACTACTGATTCTTATACATTTAATGTGTATCCTGCCATCTTGCAGAACTCATTAATTCTAGTTTGTGGTAGAAATGTTGGGATTTCTACTTATAGAGTCATGTCTCTCTTGCAAACAGAGAAGGTTTTCTTTCTGCTCTGAATGACTTTTTCTGCCCCCTTTCATTCCTTATTGTGCTTATTATCCTTTTGATTTTTTTTTAAGATTTTATTTATTTATTTGACAGACGGAGATCACAGAGAAGCAGGCAGAGAGAGAAGGAAGCAGGCTCCCTGCTGAGCAGAGAGCCCAATGTGGAGCTCGATCCCAGAACCCCGGGATCATGACCTGAGCCAAAGGCAGAGGCTTTAACCCACTGAGACACCCAGGCGCCCTATCCTTCTGATTTCTGCAGGACCTGTAGTGCTATCCCATTTCATTCCTTTTATTGATAATTTGTGTTTTCTCCCTTTTTTTTTTTATCAGTCTTGCTGCAAATCTGTTGATTTTATGAATCTTTTCAAAGAAGCAGCTCTTTCCTTCATTGGCGTTCTAGATTTGTTTTGTTTTCCCTTTCCCTGATTTCTACTCTGTTATTTTCTTCTTTCTGTTGGTTTTAGATTTATTTTGCTCTTCTTTCTCTCTCTACTATTGTCCAGTATGATTCTATTATGATTAATTTTTCACTCTATTACAATTATTGAGGTTTGTTTTATGGACCAGGATATGGCATATCTTTGTATATCTTCCATGCGTACTTGAAAAGAATGTGTATTTAGTTAATGTTGGGTAAATGCCAATTAAGTACTTTTGTTTATGGTGTTGTAGAGATATTCTATATCCTTGCTGATTTTGTCTAGTTGTTACATCAACTGTTTAGGGAAGAAGGGTGATGAAGTCTCCAATTATAATTGTAGATCTATTTTCTTTTCATTTCTTTGGGTTTTTGTTTTACCTATCTTGTAGCTCTATTGTTTGGTGAACATACATTTAGAATTACTATTCCTCATGAACGAATCCTTTTATCAGTTATATCCTTATCTGTCTCTGGTAATTTTTTTTCTTTTTTGCTCTGCAATCTACTTTATCTAACATTAAGAGACGTAGTCCTAGGGTACCTGGGTAGCTCAGTGGGTTAAAGTCTCTGCCTTCAGCTCAAGTCATGATCCCAAGGTCCTGGGGTCGGGCTCTCTGCTCAGCACAAAGCCTACTTCGTCCTTTCTATCTGCCTCCTACTCTGCCTACTTGTGATCTCTGTCACATAAATAAATAAAAAAATTTTTAAAAAGGTAGTCCTGTTATCCTTTGATTAATGTTAATATGAAACATTTTCTTCCATCCTTTCGCTTCAAACTTCCTATATCGTATTTGAAGGCAGTTCCTTAAAGAGAACATAGATAGTTCATGTTTTTTTGTTTTTTGTTTTTGTTTTTTTTTTAAAGATTTTATTTATTTGACAGAGAGAGAGAAATCACAAGTAGGCAGAGAGGCAGGCAGAGAGAGAGAGAGGGGAGAAAGCAGGTTCCATGCAGAGCAGAGATCCCGATGTGGGGCTTGATCCCAGGACCCCGGGATCATGACCTGAGCCGAAGGCAGAGGCTTTAACCCCCTGAGCCACCCAGGAGCCCCTAGTTCATGTTTTTTAATCTCTTTTGTCAATCTCTTTTAAATAGTCTATTTATACTACATACATTTAATGGAATTATTTACATATTAAGGCTTAAGTCTGACATTTTATTTTCTTATTTGTTGTCTCTGTTTTTCATTTCTTTGTTTCCTTTTCTTATCTTTCTATAGGTTACTTGACTATTTTACAATTTCATTTTCATTTCATTTATCTATAGTGTTTTTGAATATATTTCTTTGTATAGCTTCTTTAGCTATATATATGTGTGTGTGTGTGTGTGTGTGTATAAAACTTATAGCCATCTAATGCCATCATTTTAGCAGTTCAAGTGAAGTAGAAAAACACTGTCTCCCTTCACCTTCTACCCTTTACAAAAAAAAAAAAAAAAAAAGGAAATAGAAAGTAACAACGGAGATAGATATAAAACTACACTTTCAAGTAACCTGGTTATGAAAACAAAGATTAAAGGCAACTGCTGGACAGGGAAGAGTAAAAGGGGTTATTTTACTTAGTTGGTTGAATTTTTAAGGGAGAAATACCTGAACAAAGCCTAACAGCTAAGAGAGAAGCAGCAGCAGAGAAGGGAGTTTGATGATAAAAGAAAAATATGTGGAGACTGATAGAACAAGGTTTTTAAAAGAGATGGGATAACAGATCCATAGTACAAATCAAGAGATCATTCAAGTTAAGAAGAGAAGTACCACTTCCACTGAGATAGGAAATATAAAGAAAAAGATGAGACTTGGGACAAGAAAGTCTATATGGAGGACTGGGAGTAACAGGGAGGTCTGATTTCTGATGGTCTTTTTTTGTAACTAAGGAAGCAAAAATCATCTGCTTGGACGTGTAACGAAGTGGTGGGAGAAGCTGGGGACTGGTAAAAGAGGTTCAAATTGAGCCTTTGAACAGAATGGAAGAAGCAAAAAGACAAAAGATCATTCATAATTAGCATTTAAAGCTCTGGCTGATTTTGCAAACACAATTACCTTAACAACAATTTCCAAATTTTTGTAATTTTCCTTTCAATTGGATTTTCTAGGCTGACACAGAAACAGAAATGGTGGAAGATTAAACAGACCCAGGGCTAGAGTTTTAAAGGGTTAATTCAAAAGAAGGGCAAAAAGACAGAAGAGAGAAAGGAAAACAAATTTCTGATAACTTTAATATGCAAGCCAAAGATTATGAATCCCTTGTTAAGAATGTGGTTCTATATTAGAAAAATGCCTGCAAAGAAGTATTGTACACTTTTTTCCCTCCTTTCCACATAATCAAAATACTTCTTCTGTATACAAATCTATATTCTATTGTGGGGTTTGACTGGAGTTTAGGACTTAAATAGATATTTTGGACTTAAATAAATGTGAATGCTGGGGTAGTTTGAAACTCTCATATATTCAATCCCTGCCCACTATTTCAGCTTGGTACCATACCTCTTTAAATATAGTACCTTAAAGAGGGTCCCATGCTTCAACTATTTTCTGGCTATAGAAAATTACAATGGGATTTTAAGCTTCTGCAGAAATGGTCACATAATGATCCAGATCCCTAACTCAAACATATCTCTCGATTGCTTTAGTTTTCCAATCATTTCTGCCTTAAGATCTTATCATAAGTCCTCAAAGTACACGCTGGTTTCCCAATAATTTTTCATCAAAAAGGGAATCTACAGTGATATTTTGAAACATTTTAAAATCCATTTTTACCCATAAAATGCTTATTTCCAAGTTTGTAAAGTTGAAAAGGTCATGTTTACTTTTTAGCAATGAAAGCATTATTTTTTTTTAAATTTTTATTCCTTTATTCACTTATTTATTTATTTTTTTTAATTTTTAAGTAGGCTGTACTGCACACCCAGCATGGAGGCCACGGTGGGCCTTGAACTCACAACCCTGAGATCATAGACTGGAGCTGAAAAGTCGGTCTCCCAACCAATGGAGCCACCCCAGTGCCCTCCAAACGCATTAGTTCTGGTGAGAAAAACATTTTGGCCTAATTATTCTGAAATGTGGTTTCATTAATATTGACTAAAAAATAAAATCCATCTGAGGGATTAAATAAAGGTTATATTTACTGCATATTTATTTTTCTTTCCCACTGGAATGTATACCCTAAAAGGCCAGAGACTTTTACCCCTAGAAAAGCACCTGGCACATAGCAAGCACTGATTAAATATTTGATGGAATATTAACACCATCCAAATAGAGTATGGGTGGTAGGCTCTCCTGAAGATTAATGCTAAATCTAAGCCTAAATTCCTAAAGAATCTCTTAACAGTCTCTTGTTCCCAGTTTTCTGATATGCTTAGTTAGATAAATATGCACAAAAATGGGAGCTTACTCTTCTTAAAGATCATTGTTTAAGATTAAGTTAAGTTTAAACATTTAAGACTAAAAAATAAAATGTATGAGTATTACTTTACCCATGAATAGTGACGTTGATCCTAGAAACATCCCCACTGTTCAAGAACTCAAAAATCTGCTAAAAATCTGGGCTAAAATCCAGAATCCTTATTTGACATTAGAAAACATTATTAAAGTTCACCCACATGCTCTTGTATGAAATATCTGCAAATCCCTTGCATTTAACTTAAATCCCATAAAATTAGAATTCTCTGGGCACTTTACATATTTGATAAAACATGAATCTCAATCTATATAATCAGAGAAAAACTTTATAAAAAGGTAAGCAACTTGGAAATCCCTTTCCTTCAAAACACATTTCTTATTAAATGTTAGTAAACAGCTCCATACTTCTAACAAACACTGATATTACATGTAAATTTTCTCTTACCTAGTTTTACAGGAAAGCCTGGAGGAAGCTTCATCTGAACAAATTCTCTAAGCTTGTTAAAGTGCTTGAAGGGAGCTATTACTTCCAAAACATTCAATAACCTGAAAATTTGAAGGAGAAAAAATTGATTTCTTTGTATCTTTATGTTGTTTTATAACTACATGTATCAAACTCAGATAGTAGTATTGACCTCTAGATGTTAAGGATGAGGAAATGTCACCTCCTTCTTCCTCCTGATTTTTTGTTTTATTACCCTTTTACTGTGTTTAAGTTTACATTTACATTTGATTGTGAATTCATAATTTCCACAGTTGTTTGATTTTTAGATCTGTATATAAATGAAAAGGTTTACACCCATGTTCTTCCTGAAGTCTACACTTTCCTGAGTTCTTAATTAGTCTCCCTGGGTGGCTGAATTTCTTGGTCAATTTTGTGTCAAGGGCTCTCAAATTCTTCGTATTCCTTGATTTCTTGTAGACTTCATAAATGAGTGTTTCTTTTTGCATATTTAAAGGGAAATTTGGCTGGCATAAAATTTCAGTTTATGCTTCTTTCCCTCTGAATTATAATTTCATAATGTCTCCCAGAATTTAGTATTACATTAGTCTTTAATTATAACCTTCTTTCATCTTTTAATTGAATGAATTTCATTTTCAAATAGTATTATTTTTCTTTGAAAATGGACCCAAATGACTGCTATATTTTTTAATTCAATGTTTTCCTCAATTGCTCTAATATGTAAACGACATCTTAGCCAGATATACCACCTGATCACATTTTGTCTCAGAAATGTCAAGATGTGAAATAATGTAAAGTCAGGTTTTTACCTCTTTTTTTGCCTAAATGCCCTTGGATTTCTTTATTAACAATCAAAGGCCAGGGGCATCTAGGCAGCTCAGCTGGTTAAGCATCTGCCTTTGGTTCAGGTCATGATCCTGCATTCCAGGGATAGAGCCCTGGGAGCCCAGGGAGTTGGGCTCCCTGCTCTGTAAGGAGACTGCTTCTCCCTCTCCCTCTGCCATTCCCCCCTCCCCCCAACTTGTACTTTTTGGCTCTCTCTAGCTCTCTGTCAAATAAATAAATAAAATCTTAAAAAAATAATCAAAGTCAAATTGTTTAATCACGGTAATTATTGTTACCAATGATTCTTTGATTTTTCCTAGAACCTGATGTTATGCTACAGATTCAGTCTTTCCTTACAGAGAAATTTTTACCCTACCTTGAATACTATTTTGATTACATTTTGGAGGCTTTCTATGTAAGGGGATCACCAATGATCCTTATGTTGAATCCTCTTTGTCCTCCATAAATATTGCTTCTCTAATTCCTTTAATCTTTTTTTCATTAAATTCACTATGAGCTATCACATTTTATTTTTCAGACACATCTTTTGTGTTCATTGTTGTTTCTAATGTATTTGTTCTACAATAGTGTTATTTAGTGCTTAATTTATTTCCTTAGCTTTAAAGTCTCCTTTTCATTTAATTCTATTATCTTATCTCATCTAGAATCACCTAGTTTGCTGATTTCACATCTTTTTACATTTTTCTAAACCACTTACAAGGAATTTTCTTCTGTCTTTGACTTATGTTTTATTCTAGAATGAATATCTTGTCTGGCTTTACACACTATGTTTCTTGTTTTGTTTTGTTTTGTTTTCAGAAGGAACGGTTACAATAGCCACATTTTATAAATTGTCATGTACCCATTTTTTTTCACATATCAACTGTGAAATTGAGTAATTCCTAAAATTGACAGTATCTTACAATTAGCCACATTTTTCTTCTTTATTAGAATATAAAACTGGTGATCCTGGAGTCAGATGGGTCCAAGATAAGATGAATTATGCAAATTTGTAGGTATGGCTAAATGCCCTTCCCACATCTTCTCACAACTACCAATCTCCCTCTCTGATCTATAGATTAATGGCTGTCTAGCTCATTCTACCCATTTTTCCAAATTTTGGTTAGTGAGGAGTATGAGAGACATGTATATCTTTTGTAGAAAATAGGAGTCATCCTTTCTTCTCTGATAATTAATTTTCGATACTCTAGGCCAGAGAAGGGGAAGGAACTAAAAAGGAAAAATAGCCTGGTGCTTCCATTCATTCTCTACTTCAGAGAGGAGCCTAAAGTAGTGATTCTGTCGGTCAGCTATCCCTATCTACCACTCCCATTCCACCCACCTCTACAAACTCTACAAATTGGGTTTCTTTTTTTTTTTTTGAGAGAAGGAGCCAGAGGGAAAAGGTGAGACAGAATCTTAATCAGACTCCATGCCAGCACAGAGTCGGACACAACACTGGGCTCAATCTCATGACCCAGAGATCATGACCTAAACTGAAATCAAAAGCAGTTTGAGCCACCCAAGTGCTCCACAAATTGAACTTTTTCTAAATGAACGGTGATGAGTACAGGTTTGAAAGCATATATTCAAGATGTTCACTACAGTATTGCTTATAATGGTGACAAACTACAATCAAAATGTTTATCAGTAGGAGGATGATAAAATAAAAGGACAGTACATCAATATTACAAAATACCAAGGAAAGGAGAAAAAGATAAAAATGTAATTATTGCAAGAACTCCAAGATACACGTATTTTTTAAAAGAAAAAATGAAAGTCACAGAACAAAATGTAAACTATTCCTCAATCTTATTTTTAAAAATGGCAAAACACACAGAAAAATCTAGACAAAAACACCCCAGTTATTCCCCTATTAGCTATTAGTGAGGTAAAAGTAAACGAATTTTTATTCTATAAACTTCCATGCTGTTAGATTTTTTTATAATTAGCATGATTCATTTACTACTTTTATCATTCTAAAAATTATTCAAAAACTTAGCTGGTTAAAATAGTAAAAATGTTAATAGTTTGTTAAACAGAAATTGTCTAGAAGAGTGCACAACTATCAAAGCAATGGCTATTTGCTTTTTCATTTCAAAGGACCCAAATGCAACACTCAGATGCAAATATTATTACACCCTTCAAGGTTTCACAGTTTCTTTCATAGCCTTGTATAGTTAGTGACAAACTTACAACTCTATTCCCAAGGGAAATTCCTGGCTCATGGCTATCGTGGCTTTAAACGTTTTCTTACTCTCCTTGCACACCAGTTCTCTACCCAAATGAGGAGCTCTAAAATGGGAAGAAAATTAAAAATTAGGAAAACTTTTCTACATGCTATCATCATCCTATGAAGAATCTGTCCTCTTCTAATCACATCACTAGTAAATTAATTTTTCCTAATCTATACAGACATAAATTTAAATTATGCTAAAAGGACTTAAGACATGTATAAAAAATGAGACATGGGTAACAAAAAAAGAAACTAGCATAAAGTAAAGTTCAGGAAAAAATCTTAACAAATTTCATTTGTTGAATAAATTGAATATAAATTGAATAAATTTAATAACCACTGTTTTTAGGAATAAAGCAAATTGCTAGAAAAAGTAAACTTTAAAAATACTGTATATCTCTAAGATCATTATTCAATTCAATCTCTTTTACTGTCTATACTTCTTACCACTGACTAGTAAGAAGAATAAAGAATTCTATGTTAATTATAGACTATAATATAGGCTGGAAACATTTAGAAGAAGTTAGAAAAGTACAATAAACCTTAAATATTAAATAAATAAAAGTCATGACAATTTTTTTCTAATCATGGAAGTAGGTAATATTTTATTCTCCACCAAAAGGAAAAAATATTTCTACAAACAATTGTACCTTCTTCGACAGGGTTGGCGAGAAAAAAAACCTTTTTATTTATCCATTCAAAATAAACCTTTTGTTCACTCATCATCCTTTTATTCAATAAATATTTACTACATACAAACCATGTAGTAGGTACTCTAGCAAAGATCTATAATACAACATTAAGCCAAGTCTTATGTAAGGATGGCGAGAAGAGGTCTGACACAGGCTGAAACAGATAATGAAAGGGGATGTGCTTTAAAAGGCAAAAAGTAGAAAAACAGCGAATGGCTTTACCCACCATACTAAAGACTTAGGATAATAACAGAATATAAAAGTTCACATATAATGAGAAAACTCAAATAAGCAGCTGCAGTGGGAAATTCCTCACATTATATACTTTCTTAGAATAATGTGCTGTAATTTTTGGGGGTTGTATAAAATGGCAGCAGGGATGTAAAAAGAAGGCTCCACAACTTATTCAAATGTAACTGGGGTTACTTCTTTCCCTCATCAGGCTTACTGCATATTTTACAAGATAAAAGAATTGCTTCAGAGAAGAAGGCACTAAAAATTCTTGCTAAAATAATCTTACACCTAAATATCCACATTTTTACAAACTGTTCTTTCTAAAAACCAATGGACAAAATAAAACCAAAAAAAGCCCCTATTTCAAAAATAAAATAAAACAAAAATACTTACTTTCCATTTTCAGCAGATATATATTCTTCCCATGTAATAGTGTTCTGAGGAGGAGGGGTAAGGGACTGTCTTCGAACCGGCTGCCAAAAATTAAAAAAGAAAAAAAGAAAGAGGGAGAGGGAGATAGAGAGGTAGAAAAAAAGAAAAATTACATATTTTTAAAGATATAAAATAAAAACATGCAATAAACTATGTAAATTACGAATTTTACTTAAATTAAATCTCTTCAATATAATGCTTTTAAGGATTTACTTCTGAGATAATTCCATGGTGACTTAAGCTCTATTGGTAAGATTAATTATCATTTTTTTTTCTAAATCTCAAATAAGACCAGTATCAAAGCAATAAAATCCATTCATTCAATGGCTTAATCATCTAAAATGTTCCTGGCATTATGCCAGATGTTGAGCATGAGAACTAAAGAGAGGTATAAAAACTAACCCCAGCTTCGAGGAATTTACAGTTCAGAGTTGGAAAGAAGAAAAAAAACCAAACCATACAGACAACAGTCAGAAATACAAAGTATTGTATAATTAACAGCCAAATGAACTTACACAAAACTGAGTAGTACAGAAGCTCAGGGGGGAAAAAAAGCAATTGTCTATGGAAAATAAATTGAGACTAGGGATTGAGGCTCAGATTTAAATGAAAACAAAATTAAGAGAATATTTTAGACAAGGAAAATTCATGGTAAAAAACACAACTAGACTAAGTTATGTGAACTGGAAAGTTCAAAAAGGAGATCAACAATAGTGATAAAGGTCATGTCAGATCTTAAAACTTACATGGTAACATGTCTTCGTTAAATATGAATTTGTATCACGACAGGATGAACTGGCAAATAAGGAACTATGGGAGTGGCAGTAGATATTAAAAATTGCTAAGAAAAATTACCAAGACAAACTCATGGAGCAAAAGCGTAACAAGTGAAAGACTGATATAAATAATAAGATAGTTAACACTGGGAGAGGATCCCATTCATAGTACAGTTTTGGATATTATAAGATATTAATAAGCAGGATATTAGAGTTGTTAAAAATCAAGATTCTGAAAACAATAAATTGATTGGAATTCCAGTTCCATTACCTGATAGTTGTAGAAATTTGGGCATTACATTCTCTTATGTCAATTTAGCTTACCTGTAAAACATATGACCACCTATCTTATAGTTAAGAATTCAAGGCTTGAGGGGCGCCTGGGTGGTTCAGTGGGTTAAAGCCTCTGCTTTCGGCTCAGGTCATGGTCTCAGGGTTCTGGGATCAAGCCCCCGCATAGGGCTCTCTGCTCAGCAGGGAGCCTGCTTCCTCCTCTCTCTCTCTCTCTCTGCCTGCCTCTCTGCCTACTTGTGATCTCTCTCTCTCTCTCTCTCTCAAATAAATAAATAAAATCTTTAAAAAGAATTCAGGGCAATAATGTATAGAAAGAGCATAATGTCTGGCAAAGAATAAAGTATTCAGTAACATTCACAATTATATACCATGAGGTTCCCAGAGGGAAGTTAACAAAAAGAAAAGGGAAGAAGTCAGATTTAAAGATACGGGAATTCTTTGAATAGATTAAAAAAAAAAAAATTCGTAAGAAAACAGAGAGTTAATGACTAAGTCCTAAAAACAACATGCATTAGGGGGAGAAAAAAAAGACAGAAAGGAGCCAGATATTAATCAATAAGCAAAAAAAATTAGAGCATCAAGTTTTCACAGAGGCCAAAAGACTATTATATATCACAATACAAGGACTTTAAAGAGAAAATCTGAAAAAAGGCCATACTTTTTTGTTGTTGTTGTTAGAAATGATTGAGATCTTTGAATAACATCAGAAGGATGTGGGGAAAAAATGAACCTAATTAACAATGTTTGAGCATCAGGCAGTATGAAAAACAACAATTCCATTCTTGACAATTTTACAAAGAGACACACAGAAGTTGGGTTAAAATCCAGCGTGATGGAGGCTATGATTAAGGGATCTAAAGGATGACATAAAATCAGAGAAGGGGTTTCTGACTGAGGTAGCCAAAGATAAGTGCCAGCAATCATGGTTCCTGAGCAGAGGAGTCTAAAAGAAAAAGAACAAAATAACCAGTTGAAGGAAACTGAGGAAAGCACAAAGGTGAGAAAAGTCATGTGGTGTATTGGAAAACTGCAAGTGTACTGTATCTACTTAATGAGTAGAATACATGAAGAGAAAATGATCAGATACAGGGGTAAGTAAGAAAGAAAGAAATGAGAAAAAGCAGTGTGGATGATTTCTGTGCACTGAGTAGATTGTATTTTACTCGGGAAGCAATGGACAAATACTTTAAGCAATATAATGTGGTTTTTAAAACACAAATTTTGGAGCCAAACTGATCAAACCCTATCTTTGCCAATTACTGACTTTGGACAAATTACTCACCCTCTTTTGTCTCAGGGTAGTCAACTATACAACCTCACAGGGTTTATGAAGATAAAAGTGATTTGGGTTTTTTTTTTTTTTTTAAAGATTTTATTTATTTATTTGACAGAGAGAGATCACAAGCAGGCAGAGAGGCAGGAAGAGAGAGAGAGAAGGAAGCAGGCTCCTGGCTGAGCAGAGAGCCCGATGCGGGGCTCGATCCCAGGACCCTGCGATCATGACCCGAGCCAAAGGCAGCGGCTCAACCCACTGAGCCACCCAGGCGCCCCTAAAAGTGATTTGTTAAATATAAAGTACTTAATTTTAAATGGTGCCTGACAAACAGTCATTACTCTATACATTTTAGCTATTGAGCATAGGCATTACATAGTTCAATCTATTTCAGGCTGATCACTAGGACAGCAGTGTGTACCTTACAACTTATCTCAGTAATACAAATGAGAAATAGTAACAGTATACTGTTTCAAAATAGAAGGACAAAAACAGATTCCAGAAGTCTTCAAGATTTTGTTTCTGACCAGACACAGAGTAAGAAAAGCTAAGAAGTCTAAGAACAAAATTCAGGTTGCTGGATTGGGTGATGGTACTGGATAATGGTGTCACCTCTCAAGATAGAGGATACAGGGAGGAGGAACAAAATTGTTTGATCAGATTTGAACATACTAAATTTTATTTTTATTTACTTAAGTAGGCTCCAAGCCCAGAATTTAGCCCGATGTCGGGCTTGAACTCACAACCCTGAGATCAAGACCCGAGCCAAGATCAAGAATCAGATGCTTAACCAACTGAGCCACCTAGGAGCCCCCAAACATACTAAATTTTAGATACATATGTTTATCCAAGCAGAATAGATGAAAGCACTACAGATCTGAGGATTAGAAGTCATAACTGAAAGCATAGTTTGGGTGACGGTTACCAGTATTTACATGGTAACAGAAGCAACATCAGATAGTATCTAACCAATAAGACATTGGAGACTACTAGTTGTCTACCCAGTATCTATTCTCCTGTTACTGTTTAAAAAAAAAAAAGGAAGGAAGGAGGAAAGGGAAAAAAAAAAAAAAAACCCCATTCAAATTTTTGACTGGACATATGACTTCCTAGACTAAAGACTTATTTTCTAGCCATCTTTTCAGCTAGCTAAGTATTATCATGTTACTAAGTTCTAACCAATGGGATATGAGCAGAGTGATAGGCACAACTTCTGACTGGATTCTCAAACAAAATAGGCAAGCCCTGTTCTTCAAAATTACTATTAGTAATTACAATTCCTGCTAGCTGGAATACTAAATAGATAATAAATGATCTTATACCATGTGGATGAAAGTCACATCTAAGAACAGCAGAGAAATAAGATAAAAAAGACTAGATCTGAGATTAACCCACAGAGCAGAGAAACCACACAAATTCATATTTTTATATGAGAAAAAAGTAATCAATACCAGTTTAATACATATAAAGGGGATATTACACATAATACTATTTCACATGGCAATGGCTTAGTAGAATGACAAGCAGGCTTTAAACGTAGATTGTGACCCTCACAAATATTTTAAGAAGATACTAGGTAAAACAGTATCTTATGATACTGTAAAAGGTAAACAGATATACACTAACAAAATGTGTAATTCTAAGGGGAAGACTGGAAAAATTTAAGACTGCAGCTCCAACCCAGAACAACAGCAAAGGCAAATCTCGACTCCACCCAAATCTCTAACTAAGCAGACCATAATCAATTTCTCTTTCAGAACACTGCTTAAAATCTGTCTATTCTTGCTTCCAGTCTAGTTAATACTTGCATATATTTGACTATGACTAGTTTTATACATTATATATATATTTACATATGTATATATGTATATGTACATATTATCACTCATACATATATATCTACATAGATATATATTATTTTCATATATGTGTGTGTGTGTATATATATATGACTCATTTGCCAGGCATGATTAGATAATGTGGTATGTCACTTCAGTATATTTTTTCAGGTAATAAACTTCTCTAAGCAATTCTGCTTCTGTTTAGAATGAATTCTAAACTATACATTATATGTTACCCATCTTTATTTTTTTTTTTTAAATATTTTATTTATTTGACAGACAGAGATCACAAGTAGACAGAGAGGCAGGCAGAGAGAGAGAGAGGGAAGCAGGCTCCCTGCTGAGCAGAGAGCCAGATATGGGACCCGATCCCAGGACCCTGGGACTATGACCTGAGCTGAAGGCAGCGGCTTAACCCACTGAGCCACCCAGGCGCCCTGTTACCCATCTTTAAAAAAAGATTGTAATGAATCTAATTTATAATTTAACCTTTTATTGAGTACTTTATCTCATCAAGGTATCAATTATTATATCTTAATAACGTCTTCCCAAGTTTCTTTACTCTAATTGTCCCTTTGTTATATAGTGACACTTGCAGCTGAATCCATCAGTGTTCCTGCTACACTACTACCACAGCTATCTAATAAAACAGGAAGACATGAAGGCTGCCACAGGATACCAGATGGCTTTCTAATGTTATTTTCCCAAGTCAACAGGCTTTTTAATTGAAATATCATATTTTAATTGAAATAATTAAATGCAAAAATTCTAATGGCTGTTTTCCTTGAAGCATATAAAAAACAGAGATTTTTTTAATGTATTGCTAGGTTTGCTCCTATTCTATTACATGGCAAAGGTTTCCGGAAGTTTAAGACATTCATGTATTTTATATCTATGTATTCCTATTTAGATTTTATATATTTAAAAAATACATAAGAATTAATAGACCTTAATTCAATATTCTATATATATGGTTGGCAAAATAAATGCTTTTATCAATGACTCTGTGCCTAAGGTATAAACAAAACACTGTTCCCTCCTCCAACAATAACTGGTTAAAACAAAGAGGAAAACAAACACCAAAAATAGAAGAGCAAGTATAGTGACTTAAGAGTTTCTGAGCACTTAAATTTTATTATAAAAAATACTGTCAGGCGCCTGGATAGCTCAGTGGGTTAAGCCTCTGCCTTCGGCTCAGGTCATGATCTCCAGGTGCTGGGACAGAGCCCGCCATTGGGCTCTCTGCTCAGCAGGGAGCCTGCTTCCTCTTCTCTCCCTCTGCCTGCCTCTCTGCCTGCCTGTGATCTCTCCCTCTGTCAAATAAATAAATAAAATCTTTAAAAAGAAAGAACGAAAGAGAGAAAGAAACTCAAAGCTATTCATTTACAATGAAGAATACAAATTCATTCTGAAAACAATTAGACATTGATTTTTAAGAACTGAAATTCTATTAAAAAGTAGCTTGGGCGCCTGGGTGGCTCAGTGGGTTAAGCCTCTGCCTTCGGCTCAGGTCATGATCGCAGGGTCCTGGGATCGAGCCCCGCATCGGGCTCTCTGCTCAACAGGGAACCTGCTTCCTCCTCTTTCTCTCTGCCTGCCTCTCTGCCTACTTGTGGTCTCTCTCTGTCAAATAAATAAATAAAATCTTTTAAAAAAGATTCTAAAAAAAAAGTAGCTTCAAAACATAAAAGTCATTTTTTTTTAAATGATCAGAACAGTCATATGTATTTTCTAGGTTCTTGAAATTTTCAATAAGGCTCCAAAGCCAAAAATATATATTTTTTTACCACTACATGGTCTAAGCATGTAACTAAAAATATCACAATTATGATTTTTTTTAACTACATTTACGAATAGCTTCTTTCCCAGAGTTGTATCTTAGGGCTTCCTGACTCCTTTTCCAACTTGAACTTTCCAACATGTTGAAGGGTTATTAAGACGTGTTGAAAGTCTGAACATATAGAAAAAAGCAACCACTAAAAACTGGCTGTAAAAGTCGGGAGGAGTCAAGATGGCGGAGAAGTAGCAAGCTGAGACTGCTTCAGCTAGCCGGAGATCAGCTAGATAGCTTATCTAAAGATTGCAAACACCTGAAAATCCATCGGCAGATCGAAGAGAAGAAGAACAGCAATTCTGGAAACAGAAAAACAACCACTTTCTGAAAGGTGTTTTCTTTCTTTAAAAATATTCTTTTCTTTTTTTTTTTTTTTTTTTTCTTTTTTCTTTCTTCCTTTTTGAACCTCTTTTTATCCCCTTTCTCCCCACTCACGATTTTGGATCTCTTCTAATTTGGTTAAAGCATATTTTCCTGGGGTTGTTGCCACCCTTTTAGTATTTTACTTGCCCCTTCATTTACTCTTATCTGGACAAAATGACAAGACGTAAAAATTCAACACAAAAAAAAGAACAAGAGGCAGTACCGAAGGCTAGGGACCTAATCAATACAGACATCGGTAATATGTCAGATCTAGAGTTCAGAATGACAATTCTCAAGGTTCTAGCCGGGCTCGAAAAAGGTATGGAAGATATGAGAGAAACCCTCTCGAGAGATATAAAAGCCCTTTCTGGAGAAATAAAAGAACTAAAATCTAACCAAGGTGAAATCAAAAAAGCTATTAATGAGGTGCAATCAAAAATGGAGGCTCTAACTGCTAGGATAAATGAGGCAGAAGAAAGAATTAGTGATATAGAAGACCAAATGACAGAGAATAAAGAAGCTGAGCAAAAGAGGGACAAACAGCTACTGGACCACGAGGGGAGAATTCGAGAGATAAGTGACACCATAAGACGAAACAACATTAGAATAATTGGGATTCCAGAAGAAGAAGAAAGTGAGAGGGGAGCAGAAGGTATACTGGAGAGAATTATTGGGGAGAATTTCCCCAATATGGCAAAGGGAACGAGCATCAAAATTCAGGAGGTTCAGAGAATGCCCCTCAAAATCAATAAGAATAGGCCCACACCCCGTCACCTAATAGTAAAATTTACAAGTCTCAATGACAAAGAGAAAATCCTGAAAGCAGCCCGGGAAAAGAAGTGTGTAACATACAATGGTAAAAATATTAGATTGGCAGCTGACTTATCCACAGAGACCTGGCAGGCCAGAAAGAGCTGGCATGATATTTTCAGAGCACTAAACGAGAAAAACATGCAGCCAAGAATACTATATCCAGCTAGGCTATCATTGAAAATAGAAGGAGAGATTAAAAGCTTCCAGGACAAACAACAACTGAAAGAATTTGCAAATACCAAACCAGCTCTACAGGAAATATTGAAAGGGGTCCTCTAAGCAAAGAGAGAGCCTACAAGTGGTAGATCAGAAAGGAACAGAGACCTATACAGTAACAGTCACCTTACAGGCAATACAATGGCACTAAATTCATATCTCTCAATAGTTACCCTGAATGTGAATGGGCTAAATGCCCCTGTCAAAAGACACAGGGTATCAGAATGGATAAAAAAACAAAACCCATCTATATGTTGCCTCCAAGAAACACATTTTAAGCCCGAAGACACCTCCAGATTTAAAGTGAGGGGGTGGAAAAGAATTTACCATGCTAATGGACATCAGAAGAAAGCAGGAGTGGCAATCCTTATATCAGATCAATTAGATTTTAAGCCAAAGACTATAATAAGAGATGAGGAAGGACACTATATCATACTCAAAGGGTCTGTCCAACAAGAAGATTTAACAATTTTAAATATCTATGCCCCCAATGTGGGAGCAGCCAACTATATAAACCAATTAATAACAAAATCAAAGAAACACATCAACAATAATACAATAATAGTAGGGGACTTTAACACTCCCCTCACTGAAATGGACAGGTCATCCAAGCAAAAGATCAGCAAGGAAATAAAGGCCTTAAACGACACACTGGACCAGATGGACATCACAGATATATTCAGAATATTTCATCCCAAAGCAACAGAATACACATTCTTCTCTAGTGCACATGGAACATTCTCCAGAATAGATCACATCCTCGGTCCTAAATCAGGACTCAACCGGTATCAAAAGATTGGGATCATTCCCTGCATATTTTCAGACCACAATGCTCTAAAGCTAGAACTCAACCACAAAAGGAAGTTTGGAAAGAACCCAAATACATGGAGACTAAACAGTATCCTTCTAAAGAATGAATGGGTCAACCGGGAAATTAAAGAAGAATTGAAAAAAATCATGGAAACAAATGATAATGAAAATACAACGGTTCAAAATCTGTGGGACACAACAAAGGCAGTCCTGAGAGGAAAATATATAGCGGTACAAGCCTTTCTCAAGAAACAAGAAAGGTCTCAGGTACACAACCTAACCCTACACCTAAAGGAGCTGGAGAAAGAACAAGAAAGAAACCCTAAGCCCAGCAGGAGAAGAGAAATCATAAAGATCAGAGCAGAAATCAATGAAATAGAAACCCAAAAAACAATAGAACAAATCAACGAAACTAGGAGCTGGTTCTTTGAAAGAATTAATAAAATTGATAAACCCCTGGCCCGACTTATCAAAAAGAAAAGAGAAAGGACCCAAATAAATAAAATCATGAATGAAAGAGGAGAGATCACAACTAACACCAAAGAAATACAAACTATTATAAGAACATACTATGAGCAACTCTACGGCAATAAATTTGACAATCTGGAAGAAATGGATGCATTCCTAGAAACATATAAACTACCACAACTGAACCAGGAAGAAATAGAAAGCCTGAACAGACCCATAACCAGTAAGGAGATTGAAACAGTCATTAAAAATCTCCAAACAAACAAAAGCCCAGGGCCAGACGGCTTCCCGGGGGAATTCTACCAAACATTTAAAGAAGAACTAATTTCTATTCTCCTGAAACTGTTCCAAAAAATAGAAATGGAAGGAAAACTTCCAAACTCATTTTATGAGGCCAACATCACCTTGATCCCAAAACCAGACAAGGATCCCACCAAAAAAGAGAGCTATAGACCGATATCCTTGATGAACACAGATGCGAAAATACTCAACAAAATACTAGCCAATAGGATTCAACAGTACATTAAAAAGATTATTCACCACGACCAAGTGGGATTTATTCCAGGGCTGCAAGGTTGGTTCAACATCCGCAAATCAGTCAATGTGATACAACACATCAATAAAAGAAAGAACAAGAACCATATGATACTCTCAATAGATGCTGAAAAAGCATTTGACAAAGTACAACATCCCTTCCTGATCAAAACTCTTCAACGTGTAGGGATAGAGGGCACATACCTCAATATCATCAAAGCCATCTATGAAAAACCCACCGCAAATATCATTCTCAATGGAGAAAAACTGAAAGCTTTTCCGCTAAGGTCAGGAACACGGCAGGGATGTCCATTATCACCACTGCTATTCAACATCGTACTAGAGGTCCTAGCCTCAGCAATCAGACAACAAAAGGAAATTAAAGGCATCCAAATCGGCAAAGAAGAAGTCAAATTATCACTCTTCGCAGATGATATGATACTATATGTGGAAAACCCAAAAGACTCCACTCCAAAACTGCTAGAACTTATACAGGAATTCAGTAAAGTGTCAGGATATAAAATCAATGCACAGAAATCAGTTGCATTTCTCTACACCAACAGCAAGACAGAAGAAAGAGATATTAAGGAGTCAATCCCATTTACAATTGCATCCAAAACCATAAGATACCTAGGAATAAACCTAACCAAAGAGACACAGAATCTATACTCAGAAAACTATAAAGTACTCATGAAAGAAATTGAGGAAGACACAAAGAAATGTAAAAATGTTCCATGCTCCTGGATTGGAAGAATAAATATTGTGAAAATGTCTATGCTACCTAAAGCAATCTACACATTTAATGCAATTCCTATCAAAGTACCATCCATCTTTTTCAAAGAAATGGAACAAATAATGCTAAAATTTATATGGAACCAGAAAAGACCTCGAATAGCCAAAGGGATATTGAAAAAGAAAGCCAACGTTGGTGGCATCACAATTCCGGACTTCAAGCTCTATTACAAAGCTGTCATCATCAAGACAGCATGGTACTGGCACAAAAACAGACACATAGATCAATGGAACAGAATAGAGAGCCCAGAAATAGACCCTCAAATCTATGGTCAACTAATCTTCGACAAAGCAGGAAAGAATGTCCAATGGAAAAAAGACAGCCTTTTCAATAAATGGTGCTGGGAAAATTGGACAGCCACATGCAGAAAAATGAAATTGGACCATTTCCTTACACCACACACAAAAATAGACTCAAAATGGATGAAGGATCTCAATGTACGAAAGGAATCCATCAAAATCCTTGAGGAGAACACGGGCAGCAACCTCTTCGACCTCTGCCGCAGCAACATCTTCCTAGGAACAACGCAAAAGGCAAGGGAAGCAAGGGAAAAAATGAACTACTGGGATTTCATCAAGATCAAAAGCTTTTGCACAGCAAAGGAAACAGTTAACAAAATCAAAAGACAACTGACAGAATGGGAGAAGATATTTGCAAACGACATATCAGATAAAGGACTAGTGTCCAGAATCTATAAAGAACTTAGCAAACTCAACACCCAAAGAACAAATAATCCAATCAAGAAATGGGCAGAAGACATGAACAGACATTTCTGCAAAGAAGACATCCAGATGGCGAACAGACACATGAAAAAGTGCTCCATATCACTCGGCATCAGGGAAATACAAATCAAAACCACAATGAGATATCACCTCACACCAGTCAGAATGGCTAAAATCAACAAATCAGGAAATGACAGATGCTGGCGAGGATGCGGAGAAAGGGGAACCCTCCTACACTGTTTGTGGGAATGCAAGCTGGTGCAGCCACTCTGGAAAACAGCATGGAGGTTCCTCAAAATGTTGAAAATAGAACTGCCCTATGACCCAGCAATTGCACTATTGGGTATTTACCCTAAAGATACAAATGTAGTGATCCAAAGGGGCACATGCACCCGAATGTTTATAGCAGCAATGTCCACAATAGCCAAACTATGGAAAGAACCTAGATGTCCATCAACAGATGAATGGATCAAGAAGATGTGGTATATATACACAATGGAATACTATGCAGCCATCAAAAGAAATGAAATCTTGCCATTTGCAACAACATGGATGGAACTAGAGCGTATCATGCTTAGCGAAATAAGTCAAGCAGAGAAAGACAACTATCATATGATCTCCCTGATATGAGGAAGTGGTGATAAAACATGGAGGCTTAAGTGGGTAGAAGAAGAATAAATGAAACAAGATGGGATTGGGAGGGAGACAAACCATAAGTGACTCTTAATCTCACGAAACAAACTGAGGGTTGCCGGGGGGAGGGGGTTTGGGAGAAGGGGGTGGGATTATGGACATTGGGGAGGGTATGTGATTTGGTGAGTGCTGTGAAGTGTGTAAACCTGGTGATTCACAGACCTGTACCCCTGGGGATAAAAATATATGTTTATAAAAAAAAAAAAAAAAAAATACCATAGGTCATGAGATCCCCTAGGCTTTTTCATAGTTGTTTCAGGGACTGTTACATCTACAGATCCACAACTAGATTTCTTGGATTACGGCTTGTCAAAAAATAAAACAAAGCCAGGTTGTGGACAAAAAAAAAAAAAAAAAAAAAAAACTGGCTGTAAAGGGATATACTTAGAAGCAAAGCAGCTTGGGTAAGGGCCCTAAAACCAAAACCTACCTTTGTTCCTTCTAGTTCTATGACTTCATGTAGATTAATTTCTTTACACCTCAGTTTCCTTTCTATAAAGTGGGGTAATGATACTTGTCTCATTAGGCCATTATAATAAATGAAATGACACATGAAATAAAACAATACCCCAGCTAAAAACAACTCCAATGCTTTAAGCCAATATAAATAGGAAAGAAAAACTTGCTGAGGTGAATATGGATTACCTTTTTTAATTTTTTAAGTTTTTTAATGTAGAAACTGAATTTAGATTTATGGTACTCCTTTCAAATTAGGTCACTGTAAAATCCTTTGTTATTCTCCAATATAATGTAACACTCTGTATTTAATGGTCACTAATTAAAATACATATATTTGAATAAGTAATCTATATTCCACCCTGACTTGAAAGTTAATAAAGCATATATATATTGATTTCCACAACTGATTTGCTTTTGTATTACCAAATGTGACCCGGCAGCCATTAATTTCAATAGTGGTATGTGGTTTGTTTTTTTTTTTAACTCTGTTAAAATTTTAAACATAGTTCATCATTAAATGTCTCTTGAATTCATTAGATCCCCCTTTACTCTTCTTCACCCCAATTTTTAAAACTTGTGTGTTAATTTATATATATATGTATGTATGTGTGTATATATATATATATATATATATATCCTAAAAAGCTTACATAAGTTTAAAAGAACTACATTCCTAAAATTATCTACAAAATTCATTGAAATATTTCTCTTTTCCTTTAACACCCACTATTGAATATAATGAAACTGGTATCGGTTTCATGTTGATTTCCATGTATTAGCAAATTGTGTCTAAGAGGAAACACACAGACACACAAACAAAAAACCACACATATTATTTGTATCTTTTTTATGATTACATTTATCAATTCTATTTTGATGTTCTTTCATCCTACACCTTACCTGATTCAACCAAATCAAATTATATGTATAGATGAGTATCTGATAGAATTACTATTTTCTTTAAATTCTTCTAAAATTTATAATTGAATTCCAAAAAGATTCTCAAATGTAATTCTTCAGTTCTTCCCTATCAAAAGTCCAAATAATATATAATGAGATACATATTTTTTATTCTAAAATAACAAAAATGTAATCTTACAAGGATTATAGAATTAACAAATAGCAATATAACCACGGCTTTTAGTAATTCTTAAGAAATTACTTATGCCAGACTGAAAATTAGTATAATGATTTCCTAAAATTCACACATATAAAAAAAATCCCTTCAGGAAAAAAGCATGGCACCTAGTCTCAACACTTTTATCCAACATTATATTGGTGTTACTTCCCAGCATAATAAGGTAAGAAAAACAATGAAATGAAAAAGTAAACCTTTATGACTGGACATGATCATCTGTAGAAAATCCTAAGGAATCTACAAAAACTACATAATATATTAATTTAGCAATATGGATATGTCATATGTATTTCTATATACTATCAAGGAATGACTGGAAAATGAAATCTAAAAACATTACCACTTATGAAAGCACTAAAAAATACTACATGCTTGAGAGAGAAATTTAGTAAAATGTGAGTAAGACTTATATACTAAAAACTATAAAACACTTCTGAGATAAACTATAGATGATCTAAATAAATGTAGAGAATACACCAGGTTCATGAAACAGAAAATTCAGTATTTTTAAGATATCAAGCACTCTCACTTTAATTTACAAATTCAACACTACTCCAGTAAAAATTCCAGCAGGTTATTCAATGGAGGAAGGATGAACCTTTTCTTTTTTTAATGGCGCTAAATCAACTGGACATTCAAGGCAAAAAAATAAACCCTGACCATATATCACACCTTAAACAAAATTAATTCATGGACTTAAATGTAAAATGTAGAAATATAAGACTTCGATCAAAAACATACAGAAGATAATCTAAGGGACTTGGAGCTAAGCACAGACATGGTAGAAGTCATAAAACAAAAACTAATAAACTGGACCTCATCAAAATTAGACTTTTTCTCTTCAAAAGACCCATTTAATAGGATAAAAAAATTAGCTACAGAGTAGGGGAAAAAATACCTGCACACACACCTGACAAAGAATGAGTATCTAGAATATATAAAAAATTTTAAAAACTCAACAGTAAAGAAATAATCCAATTAGACAATGGGAAAAAGATAGGAAGAGACATTTTATCAGAGAGGATATAAATCTGTATATTTTACGGCAAATAAGCACATGAAGAGATGAGCACTGAAATATCATTGGCTATTAGGGAAATGCAATAAAACAATGAGATAGCACTACTCACTATCTGTTATATACTGAATGTTTATATTCCTCCAAAATTCATCTACTAAAACTCTAACTACTAATGTGATGGTGTTTGAGGTGGGGGCTTAAGGAGGTAATTAGATTTTTTTTTTAATATTTTGCCTTAGTTTTATTGAGATATAACTGACATATAACATTCTATGAGTTTATGGTGTACAACATGTTGATTTGATGCATTTATATATTGCAAAATGATTAGCACCACATCATTAGCTAAAACCTCCATCCAGTCACAAAACCACACACATATTTCTTCCTTTCATGGAATGCACACTATATTATTCCCTGTATTTCCAGTCTTCCCCTCGCTAGGAGGAAATTCAGAACTAAATGTAACACTCAGTTGTGACATTCACCTTGTGCCACAGCTCCTGCACTTTCTGCATACTCCTCAGCACTGCTTCTGGTTTTCCTTTTTTATTTTTCAAACATCTCTCTAAATGTGATCTTCATTACAGGCCTCCTCACCTCATGAAAATTAGATAGGCATAAATTATAAACAAGCATCAAGGCCCTCCTTTGACTATCAGCATCTAAGGCAGTAAAAAGAATAAAACACTCTGCAGAAGGGCTTCCTCTGGGCCACTGAGCTATTCTGCCACCTCCTCTGCCAAGTGTATGCTTATGGACTAGTATCATCCAATTTCCTAGGCCAAATATCTCTAAGATGATAGGGAACACAAAGATAGTGATGGCTGGGAAGTGTGACTCAGTATCACAACACCTACGCTGCACAGGGCTTCAAAGCAAAGCAAAATGAAACAAAAGAAACCTGGCAAAATCTTCTCTGTCCTAAGGAATTCAAAAGAGCTGACAAACACAGATGAAGCAAAAGCAGCTACTACAACATGCCAAGGGCTATCCCCAACATTCTCACTGGTAGGATCTTCCAACTATTCTCCCAGTTAACATTTTTTAAAATTTATACTCAATTAACTAATATATAATGTATCATTAGTTTCAGAGGTAGAATTCAGTGATTAATCTGTCTTAAATAATACCCATTGCTTATCATATCACAAATCTTCCTTGATGTCTATCACTCAAGTTACCCCAATCCCCCACCCCGCTCCCCTCCAGCAACCCTCAGTTTGTTTCATATGGTAGTCTCTTACGATTTGTCTCCCTCTCTAATTTCATATTTTCCCCTCCCTTCTGCTATGATCCTGCTTTGTTTCTTAAATTCCACATATGACTTGAGATCATATAATAAGTGTCTTTCTCTTTTCTCTGACTTATTTTACTTAGCATAATACCCTCTAGTACCATCTATATCATTGCAAATGGCAAGATATCTTTTTTTTTTTTTTGGATGGCTGACAAGTATTCCATTGTATATACATACTACATCTTCCTTATCCATTCATCTGTCAATGGATATCTGGGCTCTTTCCATAGTTTGGCTACTGTGGACATTGCTGCTATGAACATTGGGGTGCAGGTGCCCCTTCAGATCACTATATTTGTATCTTTGTGGTAAACCCCAAACCACAAAATCTTTGGAGTAGTGCAATTGCTGGGTTGCAGGGTAGCTCTGTTTTCAACTTTTTGAGGAACCTCCATTCGATTTTCCAGAGTGGCTGCACCAGCTTACATTCCACCAACAGTCTAAGAGGATTCACCCTTTTCCACATCCTCGCCAACATCTACCATTTCCT
Organism: Mustela lutreola; assembly: GCF_030435805.1. NCBI lineage: Eukaryota > Metazoa > Chordata > Mammalia > Carnivora > Mustelidae > Mustela > Mustela lutreola. The sequence goes on from NC_081299.1 coordinate 57,929,884, forward strand.
GACTTGTTAATTTTAGCCATTCTGACCAGTGTAAAGTGGTATCTCATTGTGGTTTGATTTGTATTTTCCCTGATGCCAAGTGACGTGGAGCCTTTTTTCATGTGTCTGTTGGCCATTTGTATCTTTTCTTTGGAGAAATGTCTATTCATATCTTCTGCCCATTTCTTAAGGGGATTCTTTGTTTTTTAGGTATTGAGTTTGGTAAGTTCTTCATAGATTTTGGATACTAGCCCTTTATCTGATAAGATATTTGCAAATATCTTCTCCTATTCTGTCAGTTGTCTTTTGGTTTTATCAACTGTTTCCTTTGCTGTGCATAAGGTTTTTATCTTGATCAAGTCCCAATAGTTCATTTTTGCCTTTGTTTCCCTTGCCTTTGGAGATGTGTCTAGCAAGAAGTTGCTGTGGCAGAGATCACAGAGGTTGCTGTGTTCTCTAGGATTTTGATGAATTCCTGTCTCACATTTAGGTCTTTCATCCATTTTGAGTCTATTTTTGTGGGAAATAATTAGTTTTAGATGAGGTCGTAAGGGCAAGACTCACATGATGGTATTTCTGTTCTTCTAAGATAAGGAGCGAACAGAGTGAACAGAGTGTTCTCCCCCACCTAAGAACACAGCAAGAAGTCAGCCATCTGTAAGTCAGTAAGAAAACCCATATCTGGAAAGCAAACAGGCCAGCATGCTTATGTTCTTGGTCTTTCCAGGCTCTAGAACTGTGAAAAATATATTCCCATGGTTTAAGCCATCCAGTTTCTGGTATTTTGTTATCCATATAAGAGCTAAGTAAGACACTATCATAAATAGTAAAATAAATAATAAAAAAATAATAAAAACCAAAAAAAGAATGGGTAAAATAAAAATTGTGACAATATCAAGTGTCAGAAAGGATGAAAGAAACAATCGTTCATACGCTGTTTCCAAGAATGGAAAATATAAAACATTCTGGCAGTTTCTCACAAAACTAAACATACGACCCAGCAACTATACTCTTAATTGTACTTGAACCTGAGTGCAGAACCCTCCCTTCACCCCCATCATCCCAACCCCAAGCCCAACCCCGGAAGCGAGGGATGTGAACTCTTCATTATGGAGGAAGTTCTGGATGGAACAGAGCAAAGACAGTATCTGGGCATTCTAGAGATGAGTATTGAAAAAGGACTTCAAAACCACCTACAATTGACCTCAGTCTGTACTTTTTAATTAATTCCTTCTTTCCAGTTATCTTAACTCAGACAAAACAAAAACAAAAACAGAAACAAAAAAACAAAAAAACAACAAAAAAAAAACCCTACAGGCAAAGGATACCTTGACAGAAACCTTGACAGAAACCCAGTAAGAACTGCCCCAACACCAGCAAGACCCTGCATGACTGACTCCAGGGCAATGATCAACCTGACCCTTACTGTCCAGCAGATGTACCCACATACCTTTGTTCCACATTTTCCTTACAAAAACCAGGAGTATTTTCAGCACTTTGCACAGTCTTCGAGACATCAGTTAGCTATCTTCCTAGTGTTGGCCTCACCAAAATAAAGTCTTTTCTTATTTCACCACCACTTGTCTGCCTTTGGATCTTGCCAATGGCAAGTGGCTAGCTGAACCTGGTCTGTTTGGGACCCCACAGAACAAATGCTCTTGCTTGGGCCAAATTACAGTCTGAATGGTACGCAGAGTAGACAAATCAGACAACTGGCATGAACTGTCTTCTAGAGCCACTAGGGCAGTGAGGCACACAGGGTCCTACAGCCCACTCCCCAAGGGTCCCTCTGCCCATTTACTCCTCAAGCACACACACAAGCAGCCAGCTTCATGCATTCCCAAAGAGCATTTATCCCAGAGAAATAAAGACTTACGTTCACACAAAAACCTGTATGTGAACATTTTTGGCAGCTTTATTCATAATAGCAAAACTGGAAACAACCCAAATGTCCTTCAACAGGTAATAGTTAACCAAACTATGGTACAATCATAACATGGATGACTACGCAGCAGTAAAACCAACAAACTATTGATTTACAACTGGGAAAAATTACCAGGGAATTAAGCTGAGTGGGGTGGGGGGGGGCAATCTCAAAGGGTTATACACAGTATTCTTGAAATGATAAAATTTTGAAAATGGAGAAATAGATTAATGGTTACCAGGGATAAAGGACAGGAAAGGCACAAAAAGCAAAAGGTATGCCTACACAAGGGGAATAGGAGGAATTTTATGGTGAGGGACACGTTTTATATCTTGACTATAAATGCAAATACCCTGTTATGCTATTATATTACTGTTTTGTAAAACGTTACCATTTGAGGAATTTGGGTGAGGTATATATGTAGAATCTCTGTATTATTTCTTATGACTATGTATGTGAACCTATAACTATCTCAAAATTAAAAGCTGAATTCAGAAAAATCAAGCAAACCTTTATGTAAAAACTGACTGATCTATATATTCAAAATCATCCTAATCAAAATCCTACCACGTTTTTCATCTTTTGTAGAAACTGATGAGCTGATTTTAAATATTCATGAAGAACTATACAGTTCAAAAGGCTATGCTTAACAGAGGAAATGTTTCCTTTGATTTCTGCGTAGAAATTAAAAGCTTAACGAGTAAATTTATTTCATATTATTTTGTTCTATTATATACTCAGTTGGAATTAAACTATGTTTTAAGTTCAAAGTTCAAAACTACTGCTGATTAAAATGCCATTTAAAGGCCCTATTAACAATTAGGTGCATCAGGTTATAATCTCTGCCCTAAAGGAAATCATGTTGCGTACTGTTAAGTTTAAATGTAGATAAATCGGACAACTGAAGACAAATGGCAAATGGCCCATGAAATTCTATTTTATAAAGTTTTATTTCTATGTATTCATCCCCAAATAGTTTATTGCCAAACTTAAACAAAGGCAGCAATAACTACCACCAAAACAAAACCATTTTTTAAAAAAACAAGTCCAATAAAATTTTAATCACAACGCAAGTCCAAATAAATGGACTTTTGTCTGGTCAATGATGGGAGAGAGTAGCAGCTTTGTTAAAGACTGAGCTCAGCATTCCCTCTCTCAGTTCATCTGCATTTCTATTTCCTGAGCATATCGTGTCCTATATCTCTTACTGATCAAGAGATCAGTAAATACCAGAAGTCTTCCTGAAAATGAAGGCCTGTAGTGCTCTATCCCAGGAAAAAGAAAAAGGCGTACAAAGAGGATCTGGCATGAGGGGACAGGATCACACTACACTGGCATAATCACAACTTTAACATTTAATAAGGATTCTTAGACATTTTATATCCTACACTTATTTAACTAAACTACAGCTGTTACACTAAACAAATGAACTTTCGAAACATTAAAATATTTTCCTGGCATGTACGGCATTACCATGCATTAGCTGGAACCTGGCATATTGTTCTGAAAAGTTTATCTATCCCTAAAACATAATTGGCACAATACCATAGGAAAGAAACTAAACATTCAAGGGATTCAAGCCTCCTTATAGTAACCTTTAATCTTTTTACTACTGTGACTCACATTTGACACTTCAAACCAGCACTCACACATATCCGTATTTATAAACACACACACCCCTAAAATATTATCTCATAAAGTAATGACCCATACTACATGTCATGTCTTCTGGTTTTACTCTAACATCTTCGTTGAGGTTCTAATTTTTTTTCTTTTTTAAAAAGGGTGGTCACAGCCCACTAAATTAGTGGGGTCTCTAAATTAAGAGGTCCCTATGCCACCTTTAATTTGTAAAACACTGCTATACCATTGTAATTAAATGTTAACATCTGGGAAATTTCGAAGAGTACTGAGGAATTCTTTGTACTTTTTTGTAAATCTAAAATCTAAAATTTTCAAAATAAAAAATAAATTTAATATCCCAGTGACGATGTCTCATATACCTTTGTATTTCCTAACTTCCCCTCCCCTTCCCCTACTGTCACACAATTTTTTGCAGATAGCATGTTCTTAATATACACATGCTACACAAAACTTATGGGAAGGTATAGATTAGAAATGACTTTATAAGGGGAGTAAATCTTTGGCTGGGTCTTCAAAGCAACACAAGATTTCAGTTGGTGAAGTAGGAAAAAGAAGATATGCGAAGGGACACGGATTAAAAATTAACACTTGGTTTCATGCTTATAAAACAATTTTTATCTATTAATTAAGACTCAAAGACCAATAATACATTAACGAAAAATTACCAAAGACCCTATTAAAGAAAAATAAAAGGTGACATATAGTAAAAAATAATAATAATAATAATAATAATTAATTAATTTAAAAAAAAAACTGTGAGTGTACTTAGTGTACTTATATAAATTAACTGAGTGCCAGGAATGAAGTCTTATTAGAACATTATAAATTAGAAGTAAACATTATACCTCAAAATTCTGTTCCATTATGTTTCCACCTTTACTCAAACTCTCCATAATGGCCTTATTTCGAAGAATATCTTCTTCACTAAGATGTTCTCTTCTTTTTCTTGATTCTAAAACAAGTCCATTCACCAGATAAAAGTCTGCCAAAAAGTTTCCTACTCTTTCCTAAAATGAAATTAAATAATCAAAATAATAAAATACTCAAATATTTCAAAATAATAAAATGAATTAAGTTTATCTTAGATTAAAAAGAAAGTTTCAAAGTAATATATACGTTTTTCCATAACATGTAACATTTAGGTGAAAATAAATACTCCCTTTGGTAACTGAGCTTATCAAATTATCTTACATATTCTATTAAATTGAAAAATATTTAAACTATACATTTCACATTTGTAAATGAAAATTTTAAACACACAAGATGTATGGTAGTAAATCTGCAAATGAATTAAATTTAAATAAAAATACCACATAGTATTCCTTTAGAATCTTTTCCCAAGTAGCACGAAGCTATCTGAAAACTTTTTTAGCTGATATTCAATCATGAGTAACAAGGAGGGGTCAGGGATAATTACTGTTCCCATTTTATAGATAGAAAAAAAAGTAGAATAAAAAGAAATACTCTAATTCACATAGGAATCCCTAGCACAACTAGAAACAATTACCTGCTCCAATACTCTATTCTCTAACAAGATCTAACTTCAAGTTACGGTTGCTAGCTGCTTTCAATAAAGAAGAGAGAACGACAGAATAGTCTTGCTCACCAATACAATTACAATTAAGTGTTTACGTTATGGATTGGGATAAGGAAATGCAAGTGATATAAATGGTATCAAGGAAACAGCTGTTATTTCCTTTCAATGAAGACCTCCTTCAACATTAACCTTCAACCTTTTTCAAACCCATGGGAGGTCAGTTTCAAACACCATGCTACAAAAACCATGATCAAAAGCTTACTGAAAACAAGCTTCCTATTTCTAACTACATGAAAATCACTTGGTCTCCATCTTACTGATGTTTTCTGGCATTCCAAAATTACATGTTTAGGGCTGTTTTCATGTCCATCTTGTTCATGGTGGCCTTCTTACCAATCATCAAAAAGTAAAGCATTCTGCACCTGTTTCTACCTATAAAATGGGAACCGTAAGTATTACTGACTCCCTCCTTACCTGTCAAAGATTTAAGAAGATCACCTAGACGCTGTTCAAGAGCTTTGAGCTGCTTAGCAGTAGCACTAGATGAATAGCAGCTTCAATTTTTATCTTCTCTTGAGGTGATCCTTCTAATGCTGTCCAGAAGAACAGAGTACAAATAAGACTTCAAGCCAACAAATGGATGCAGTGTGGGAGCTTACAACTGGTAATCCTATACTATTTGCTGCCAAATATGTTTTGAAAATAAAGTTCATGAACCTACATCTAATAGTGAGAATTTATCTGTGGTTGAGAAATTCTCAGGAGGTAATTCTCAGTTTTTGAAATCTTATAATGAAAGAGAATTTATTAAAAGTAAATCATCATATCAATAAAAATTTTAAGTATATACATTTCATAATCCAACCATTCCACTTTTTGCTATCCTTAAGAGACAATGCAAGGCCATATATATGGATGGTAAATGCAATATGACTTGTAATAGCAGAAAACTGGGCACAATTGTGTGTCATTTATCACAATGTCCATAAATAAGAGACTAGATAAATACACTACAATATATCCATGCAATGGAATACTATGCAGTTGCCAAAAGGAATGACGTGATATTACTGATAAGAAAAAATTTTCTAAACCTACTAAAGAGTGAAGAAAAAAGCTACAAAACAACACAATATAACACTAGAAAAAATAAATATCAACAACTAAAGATACATATTACTATGGATACATATTTATGTATGCAGAGAATAAAAAATGATCTAGAGGATATACAAATGCATAATTCTCTACAAAGTACTCTGGGGACTGAGTTAGTAATAAGCAATCTTTTCATGTTTTTGTATAAGGTTGTGTGGTGATTAATTTTGTATAAATTTAACTAGACTATGGTGCCCAGTTGTCTGGTCTAACACTGCCTAGATTTTACTGTGGAGGGTTTTTTTGTGGGGTTTTTTTTATTATTTGTTTTTTGTTTTTTGTGTGTAATTAAACCCCTCCCACCTTCTTTCTCTATATCCAAATCTTTGTATATAGGTAGGTACACATGTATCTACATGTAGAGATATAGAGATATAGAAAGAGAGTGATCTCCTACCAATTTCCTCCTCAGGGAACCCTAATAAAACCTATTTTGCTTTTCCAGTAAGAATATATTCATTTCTACTCTATGTAATAAAACATAATTTTTAAAACCCAACTGTTGAAAGCAGTAGATCTTGCCCTCACCTATGTGATTTCTTCTTTTTTTTTTTTTTTTTAAGATTTTTCTTTTAAGTAATCTCTACATTCAGTGTGGGATTTGAACTCCTAAGCCTAAGATCAAGAGTTGCATGCTCCACTGACCGAGCTAACCAGTTGCCTCTGTGATGACTTATTAATTGTATTTAAAACTTTATAAAATGCTTCTCTTAGATCTATTTAAAAATTTTTAAATATATTTTGAATAGCCTTATATAACCTCTTGCTGGCAGATGAAATGGGAATTATGGAAAGAATTTATAATTCACAAATGAGGGAACCTCCATGGAAATTTAATTTAATGACTGTTATAGAAATGAAAGCTTATTTATTTTTTTAGAAACATAAGCTTATTTAATTCCAGTCATACGAATGGAATACTGAGAAACGGATACTGAGTGAGTAAATAGTTTTAAATATGTAAAAGTCTAAAAGTAGAAAAAAGAAAGGTTCGGGGAAACGAATTCAAAAGTGTATCCCTCTTTGTGGTCTTAAGGAATAAAAGCATTAGAAAGGTAATGGAACCATGTTTCCCTGTGAATAACAAGGCAGCTGACAGCAAGAATGTTTCTCAACAAAAGTCAAATGAGCTAAACTTTCTCTCCTTGATTCTATAAGAATATCTTCTAACTCTGTAAACAACCATTATAATTCCCTATCTGGATTAAGGAGGAGGGAATAAACCATTGGGAGACAATTCAGTAAGCTACTTCTTCCACATTTCCACCACGTCATTTTGGTAACATGAAATACTGGGCAATTTTTAAAGTTGAAAAATCAAGATTTACACATACTGTTTTATCTTCCCGAAAAAGCCATCCTGTTTGGGCACGCGTGAAAGAAATTGATTTGGTTGATAAAGTTGCAGAGTAAATATCACTACTCATTAAAATGTCAACCTCTTCTTCTGTTTCCATCTCTGATTCCTGCAGTGGGGGTATAAGTTAAATATAAGAATCTAGGTTTCCAAAGGTTATTAGTACTACATATGAAAATATCAACAATTAAATGTTACAGATTTTAAAACCAAAAAGGACAGATTCTAAAAAATGTTAAGTCTTAATCTAAAAACCAATTATAGAAGTTTTAACTCTATATCTCTAAATGAACTAGAATTATGGCTAATTATAAATCTGTAAATATGGGGCACATAAAATACAGTACTCTTATATTATTAAAGATAGGTCATGGAAACAATACTGGGTTACTGATTACAGAAATATAGAGTATGTAGAGCAATTTTAAAAGATTAAGTTGAGAGGTCTGAGACAAAATTCCCTTATCCAGATTTTCTTCAAATATAGATCAATCTTACTTTAACTCTTTTTCCTCCAAAGACCCACCACTATCATTTGAGCCTTCCTTTCCCAATAACTGTAAGTGGAAGGAATGGAAGGAGAAAGGACGAGAAAGAGAGGAGAGAAGGAAAGAAGAAAAGCGATCCTCTCTATATTCCTTATAGCAAGAAAGGGAACCCAAAAATTAAAAACCATAGTTTCAAAACATAATAATTAGTCTTGTTTCTGGTTTATCCTCTAAATATTTCCCAGTGCTGATATATAATAACTGATTAATAATTATTTTTTTAAGTGAGAAAAAAAGGTTTGTGCTTGCTTCAGAGATAGAAGACTAAATGATCAGGTAAATGAGTAGGTATAAAATGAGGTTCTATTCTCTAATAGGCCAAGAAGAGAATCTCTGATACTTAGGACTACAGTGTCCTAAGGGGAAAGAAGGAGAAAAAAGCCATAAACTAGAGAAGTGACTAGGGAATAAGATATGATTAGAGGCTCTATTTCCCCTATCTCCAGATTTCTAGCTTCCCAAGAGGCCCATTTTCTATTCTTAACCACCAAACTTCACCCAGATATAATCTATTTCTGAACTTATAAGTCAATAGAAAAAAAAAAACAAAAACAAAAACAAAACCACAGCAATACCCTGGGACTGGAACAGGGCCATTTCCTTCACCCTTACAAGTGAAGAATGAAAAATCCTGACATTAATGCTAAAGCTGTAAGAGGTGAAAATGTAGCTCCAATAACCAAACTAACTCTGAACACAGTTTTCTAAAGAAAAACTTTAGCTGGCATAGGTATAGAACTATCAGGCATTATGTTTCAAATATATTCTAAATCAATTAGGATTTCATGTATTAGCTTCAGAACAATACTATATACAACACTGTCTATGAAGAAATTTGCCTTAAGTTTCAAAAACGCTCTTTTTAAATAAACTTTTGCAACAGAACTCTTCTAAAAATCATAGACAGGCCATCTCCTAACCACATCATTGAAAAAGATCAATCATTAATAACATTTGTTAAAGAAACATTTATTGAACAGTTATTATTTACGTATATATATTAGAATAAACAATAACTATTCCCTGCCTTGAGGACTGATGCTCAAAATCAAGCTTTTCTATATTTTTTTAGGTATAAAACACACACACACATACACCCTAAATACCAATCCTTTCATAATTCCATTGCTACTTTAAGATTAGCTAATATTTACACTAGTAGCCTTACTCTCTGGCTTCTATTTCAATGCCATGCTTCTAGCTCACTTGTTGCCTAGTAGCTAACCTATTGTCTTTAATATGCAAGAGGTCAAATTATTTAATAAATTATCCAAGAGTCTAGAATAAAGGCTGGTGAACTATGGCCAGTAGGCAAAATCCAGTGTACTACCTGTGTTTACAAATAAATTGGAGTATAGCCACACTCATTCATTGAAATACTCTCTATACCTATTTTTAGGTTACTAAAAGCAGAGTTGAGTAGTTGTGACAGAGACCATCTGGCCCAAAATATATATATAAATATCTAACATATTTACTCTTTCTCCCTTTACAGAAAGTGTTTGACAAACTCCAGCCTGGAATGTATTGATGCACTATATTAGGTACCAGAGAATACAACTAAAGGAACCATGGGGAGCAGAGGAAGAATGCCACATAAATGAATATAGCATTAGAAGCACTATAGTACCAGATTCAGTAGGAGCATGAAGAAAATAATGGTCACCTGGCAAAGGAGGAAGTAACACTAAGTAGATGCCCCAAAAGTATGAAGTACAAGAAGAAGAGCATTCCAGGAGGTGGAAACAATGTGAACAAAGGAATGAGGCTCTAAATGGCATAGCACATCTGAAAAACTGCAAAGAGCTCAGTATGAGGGTATCTAAGATAGTAAAATAAAATCAGGCTGGAAAAATAAGCAAAAGTCAGGTCACAGAGGGTTCCAGGTCATGTGAAGGAATTTGGATTTCATTCTTTAGGAAACAGGGATCTTTTAAAGTATCATTAAAGAAGGCAGGTTTCAGGAAGTTGCTTTCAATGTTCAATCTATCTCCAATATATGGGATGATTTAGAAGCAGACAAGAAGGGGACCAGGATAGTCATGTTTTGTTTTGTTTTGGTTTGGTTTTTTATAACTCTTTTTTTTAAAGATTTTATTTATTTATTTGACAGAGAGAGATCACAAGTAGACAGAGAGGCAGGCAGAGAGAGAGGGGGAAGCAGGCTTCCTGCTGAGCAGAGAGCCCGATGCGGGACTCAATCCCAAGACCCTGAGATCATGACCCGAGCCGACCCACTGAGCCACCCAGGTGCCCGATAGTCATGTTTTTGATGACCATTTTGTAACGGTCCGGTTGAGAGATAATGAATATCTGAATTGTGGCAGTAATGGTATGATTAAAAAGAGGTAATTATAAGACATTAGGGAGACAGAAAGGACCACACTTGTTCTCTAATTAGGAAACATGGAATACAAGAAATATTTCAAAAATAACTCACAGTCTCCTGACTGAATAGAGAATGATGTCATTCATCAAATGAAGGACAATGGGAGAGAGGGCAGGTTTGGAGTTTAGAGGGGAAAAAAGAGAATTAAGTTTTAGATGAGCTGAATTTTGAGGTACCTGATATCCATTAGGAACTTACATAGATAGATCTCCACTGAGAGATCTATCATCAACCCGTGGTAGGTGGCTCAAGATGTAGGAATAGACGAGATTATTCTGACGGTTTGTCAAAATGAGAACCACATTGAGGGGACACCAATATTCAAGAGGTGGCAGAGAAAAAGGAACAGGCAACAAAGAATAAGAAGAGAAGGGAAAAGATCGCTTGATCAAAGTCAAATCGTAAGGAAATTATAATTTTAAGAACTAAGTTTCCAATAATAGACCAAGAAGTCTGATAAAGACAGGATTGAAGTAAGTACATTGATTTTAGCAAATGACTCAAAACTAACATCATCTAAAACCTCAAACATATACATTCCAGATCTTCCAGTTCTATCACTGGCACCACTATCATTCCACTCTTCAAGGCAGAAGCACTATACTTACCCTTAAATCTTTCTAATTCTTAATTTACTACATTCAAACTAGTACCAAATCACAATCTTTCATTCTAGTTTTTTTAGGTGTTCACTGTATAATCCTAGTCAAGAGCCTTATCACTTCTCAACTGTAGAACTGTAAAAAAATAAAAACTTCCATAAATTCCCTACCTCTAATCTCCCTATTTTCCCAACCCATCTTACATACTAGTTGTGTGAACTTGAAGATGTCATTTAACACCTATAAGCCTCAATTTTCTAATCTGTAAAATGGAGATAATAAAATTATTTGCTCTGATAGATTAAAGATTTAATGAAAAAATCTGTAAAGCACTTAAATTACTTGAGGAGCCATGATTCTCTATTGCCAACTACAGCAGATTCTTTTATCTTATCTGGCTTTTAAAGCCTTCCACAAACCACATGCCCACTCTCAGTAACAGAAACCTTCACCACAGTCAGACCTCTTTTCTGTTTGTCAAACATACCATTCTCATTCCCACTTCCCTGACTTTATTCATCCTGTTTCCTCCACAAGGAATACCTTCTTTTTCTTCTCCTCTTCCAATCTAAATCTTCATTGCTCACTGCCAGTTAGGAAAGTATTTAGTAGTATACATACAATGTAATTAAAGTCTCATCAATAGGCATGGTAGTAGGAGGAGGGTCTAAAATAAGAGATATTAAGGAAGAAGCCACAGGATGTGGTGAATGACTATGTAGGGAAATGAAATGTTGAAAAACAAAACCAAAAGAAAAGCAGGGTGCCTGGTTGGCTCAGTCAGTTAAGCATCTGACTCTTGATCTCAGCTCAGTCTCAATCTCAGGGTCATGAGTTCAAGCCCCGTGTTAGGTACCAGGAAAGAGAAGAGAAGGGAGGAGAAGAAAGAAGAGAAAAGAACAGCAACAGTGGTAAAATAAAATGTTGATTTAAAAACATTTTTAAGGCTATCTATGATGTATAGATACAGGAAAAACTTTTTCTTTGGTTTATAGCAGGGCATTCAGGGAAAAAAGGATGAAGATAAACGTGTATATGATTTTTCAGTGGTTGCTATACAGGCAATACCAATGGGGAGATAACGACTTAACAGAAGGAAGATATTTTTGTATTTTAAGAGGGAGAAGATAAAGCAGCCAAAAAGTTAAGGACAGTAAAAGAGTAAAAAAAGAGTACAGACGGACAGCCAAAAGAGATGTTGCTACTAAGGGGATGGAGATGGTCAGGAAGATTAAAAGAAGCTAAGGTAGCAAGATAATAAATGGTAAAAGGGCTGGCACAGGTGCAACAAATCAGAGCTACAAATGAGAACTAAAAGAAGTTGGAGTTCATTTAACTAGAAGATCATCAGTGAATTATGAGCAAATGGTCTCAATGGAAGGTCAGGATGAAGATCTGAATATTAAAAAACAAACAAACAAAAAAACCTTAAAGATATTAGTAAAGAAATGAAAGCACTGGGAATGAACCATCTCACCTATACTTTATGACTTTTAAAACAATTACATTGACGTTTGGTTGCATACATACGTATTTTTAAAAATCCATTTAGAGAAATACTGACAAGATGACATGCTCACCTCATGGTGTATTCGCTGATAAACTTTTTGTTCATTGTCTAATACTACAAAAGATTCAGAGGGTGCCGCATCCCCATTGAAAATGAAGCTTAAATCCCCTCGTTGGCACTTCATGTCAGTAAAGTCTATGAGAGTAGTGTCAAGCCTGTGAAAGACGGATAGATGAGAAACCTGACAAATAAAATTTTGATAAAACTCTATGATAATTAAACAAGCTTTGTTGCTTGTTTAATTGATGCTAACACCATATTTCAAAGTCAAACTTATAGTAAAAAGTTAAAGTATTTTATTTAAAAACACTGAAAGAATATTTAAATGTATAAATTTTATAGAAAGAATATTTCTATAGAAAGAATATTTAAATGTATAAATATGTAAATGTATAAATTAAATTTTTCCTATGTTTAATTTCCTGAGTATATACTTTATTATTTAAACAAGAAAAAGATTGTTTCTACATTGGTCAAATATTTCCATAACTATACCTTGTTCCCTACCATTGCTCTTGCTGCAGCTACTCCATAAAAGTTACTTCAACTGTGAAGGGCATTAATGGAAAGCTGACTTGTCTAACATTCTTTGATCCCAACAAAACCATGTTGCTAGTTCATGAGAGTATATAGGAAGGGTACATACAGCAATAGATGGACCACATTCTCAGATTAAGGACCATGTGTCCAGTCTTGCTCTTTTGATCTACATCTATGCCTTAAGCCTAGCCATCTAATACCAAACCTGGTTTCATTCTTCAACTAGATAAATCATTTAACTTATTCCAAATTCTTGTCCTTTCTGTTTCACTTCCCAGGTTCAGATTAGCAGTCTCTTTCCCATCATTCCATAGCCTAAAAACCTTATGGATCATTTATGTGCCGAAGATTCATGGACTCACAAACTTGTGTATTTATCACACTCCTTGGTAACTAAGACCTGGCATGGTCTAGGCCCAACGGATTGGTCTCACATAAATCCCACAAACCACGGTATGTTGAAATTCCAGAATATACTAGAATGGAAAAGTTCACAAGTCCCCCAAAGTGCTTCAATCTTTCACTAGGCTTTGTAGATCACATTAGGATCTCTCTTACCGGCTAAAACACAGTACTTAATCGAAAAAATGGGTACTTAAAACACAGTACTTAATCTAAAAAATGGGTTGACACAGCTGTTAAGAGGTGCTGATTATACCGTAGCTACTGAGTTTCTAAGAATTCATTACTTCATTTAAGTTATTCAATTCTCATTCCAGGCAAAGGGAATAAGCATTCTTGTTTTCCCTACACAGAAAAATCTGAGAACTGGAAAATATCTTAGATGCTGCTTCAAAAGAGTATCTGCGGTTACATATAAGTTTATCAACAAAATTACTACCTTTTAAAAGTGAAGATGATATAATAATTTTGCTAGGGTAACAGGGAGGAACCAAAAGCAAAGAGGGAAGTATGGTTACCTTATATACAAGGCTCTCCTTTCTAAACCATATAAAATGTATACACCCCCACAGAATAAAATCAAGAAACCCTAAAAAAAAAAAAAAGCAAGTCACAAACTTCTAAAGGGGTGACTCCTGCCTGCTGCTTTATTGCTGAATTCTAGCTCCTGCTCCACCTCCAGGGGCCTGCTATTGTACTACTAGTGCCTGTACTACTAAATATACCCTGTTACTACCTGTATATGTGGCATAAGAAAAAATAATGACAGCAAAAGAGGCTCATCCCCTACCTCTGTAAGATGTAAGCTACTTATAATATCAAAAAGGAAAAGATCAGGGGCACTGGGGTGGCTCAGTGGGTTAAGCCTCTGCCTTCAGCTCAGGTCATAATCCCAGGGTTCTGGGATTGAGGCCCGCATCGGGCTCTCTGCTCAGCGGGAAGTCTGCTTCTTCCCCCTCCAACGCCTGCCTCTCTGCCTACTTGTGATCTCTGTCTGTCAAATAAATAAATAAAATCTTAAAAAAAAAAAAAAAAGAAAAGATCATTTTATATAAGTGGTCTATTTGGACTTCAAACTTCTACCAGGGAACTCCACACCCCACATAAAAGAGGGAATGAAACAGAACAATCTCCTGCTTCCATTTCCTTCTTGCCTAAACTGGATGAAAGCAGTAGTGGGTTGGAAGGAATGGAGATACAAGGAAGGGGTAGAGATAAGAACAGTGAAGGAAGAGATGCACAGAGAGGAACAGGAAGACAGACAGACATGGTGACATTTGAAACCTTAGATGTAGCCATACATAAAATTACTCATAGCCAATTTTTATTTGTGTTTTTATCATTTGCAATTACAAGGAGACTGCCCAGTACATTTTCTGGAATATCCCTGACATACTAGATGGCCTACTGTATTACACATGCCTCATAAGGATATAATTACCATGATGGCATTTTAATGTATTAACTATTCCTTGCTTTAAACATTTGAGTCTAAATATTTTTAATTTTTGCCATGTGATTAGCCATGAAAAAAAAATTATATAACTGCAAAAATCTGAATAGAAAATGTTAAAAGAAAAACCCAGAAAACATTCTTTTTGAGATAAAAGCTTGAAAAATGCCAAGTAACAATGAAAAAGAATATAGAGCCTTCTCTTGAGACAGGAAAAGTGTGAGAAGAGGCAAAGTTTGGCCTGATCATTTCAGTCAGTGGTTACAGAATGCCTCATAATTATTAACAGTGAAAATGTTTACTAATATTCTCAAAAATAAAGTTACTCATACTTTCCTATTTCCACTCCTTGACACCAGAGAAGATATTTTAAATGATCACATGGTTGTCATGAAACACAAGTAAACTTTAAAGATTTCTTTGAACACAGTTTAAAATTCAGTTTCATTTGAAGTGATGTTTAAAAAAAAAAAAACTATCTCATGATGTTTACATTTGAAAGTTATTTAATCTTAATGGTTTTTTTTTTATTAGGTTCCTCTCATCTATGCAAAAAAAACCCTTTGTCATACATCCTAAAACCCAGTCTTTCCATTAATTTGGTAAACTTGGTAATGAGAGCTTTAGAACCTATCACTTATCTCCTTCATCCTCAGTTGGTTGTAAGCCCCAGGACTGAGCATCTTGATAAATTATAGTAGCTTCCTCTTAATCTTTATTACTCTATATTCTCTGGCACTATTATTTCATTGTCTTTATTTATTATGTAATATGCATATCATTTACTTATAAAATTCATATATAAATGTGAAATAATTTTTTAAAAGAAGCTCCTTTTATCCTACATTTAAGACTCAGAACTAAAACTAACCTTTTTAAAAGTAGCATATGGAAAATAATAATGTTCTCCCAAATTATCTACTACCTTTGGCAAGCACCTAAACATTGTTAAAATGATGAATAATTTTTGATAAAAATCATAATATAATGTTAATAGGCTGTGAAATAAATCTACATCATTATCAAATCCTTTCCTAGTTTTTCTTCTATTTTTCTGTATTTTGCAAGATTTCTATACGGACTATGAATTTAACGTACCTAAGTACTTCCATAATTAGAAACATCTGAAGAGGTTGTTTTTAAAAACAAAAACCAGAAATATCCACCTGAATCAAATTCGACTGCTTGAGGACAATTACCGTAGAACTTACTTTCAACTAAAGATTATCTCTTCACTGTAATTTAATATAACTTTTAATAAATCTCAGAGCTGACCTTCTAAAATTTCTACCTTGTGACATGGTGATAACGAATAGGAAGTCAAAGGTCCTGACCCAGCCATTAATTCACAATATGCTCTTATAAAAATCACTTCACCTCTCTGAATTTTCTCATCTATAAAACGAAAAGTTTTGGGGGCACGTGGGTGACTCAGGCATTAAGCTCTGCCTTCCACTCCTTCTCTCTCTCCCACTCCCCCAGCTTGTGTTTCCTCTCTTGCTGTGTCTCTCTCTGTCAGATAAATAAATAAAATCCTTAAAAATAATAATACTAAAACAAAGAGTTTTTATGAGATAGTCTCAAGATATTTCCAGTTCTAGACCTTTACATGTCCAAATTAATATTCTGGAGACATGGAGAGACACAGATTTACAAAATTACTGACATATATATATATTTATTATAAATACACACACATATATATATATATAAGTTGGCATATTCATTAGTATTATATACATCTTACATATGTAATTTATAAAGAGACCTGTATTTTTTTAAAAGATTTTATTTCATTATTTGACAGAGACACAGTGAAAGAGGGAACACAAGCAAGGGGAGGGGGAAAGGGAAAAAGCAGGCTTCCTGCTGAGCAGGGAGCCCAACGTGGGGCTCAATCCCAGTACCCTGGGATCATGACCCAAGCCGAAGGCAGATGCTTAACTACTGAACCACCCAAGCGCCCCTAAATATACCTATATTAATATAAAGTTTAAGATATAAGTAATGATAAAACTAAAATGAGTAAAATAAATACCATCAGACCCAAAAATCAATCTTAACTTTAAAAAGAAGAAGAAGAAAATTAAAATTAGCCTTAAAGTGTTCCCTGGAAGGACAGATGATCAAATAGTGCATGGATAGGCAGAGGAGGGAGGGGTATGAGAGGGATTGTGAAAAAAGAACAAGAGTTGGGTGCTCCTTATGTGTGTCCCTATTCCTTATAAAGTCAGGATCAGAGAGATAACCACCTTAGATCTTCCCATTTTAAGATATTCATGATCCTCACTCTATTTGCCTCCTAGATAGTCTGCAGTTGAATAGGAATAGTTGATTTAGTCAAGATTTTATCTTTGGTTTCTTCTCTGTATGATGTCTCAAATAAGATAATATACTGTGAATATATTACAGCATGTTTAAGTTATTAAATACTACATCCAAATGTAACCTATTAATATAGAAAGAAAACCTTTCTCTAAATCTCAATTTTCTGTTACTCAGAAAAATATCAAATCACCTTACCTGATATTGATACCTTGTTTGTATATTTTACATGCATCAGAAGGCAGAATACGGGAAAGTAAAGGCACTGTATTTTTAAAAAGAAAAGATAAAAGATAACTACCTAGTTTTGAGACATTACAAATTTCTTAATTAGAAAAAGAGTAACTTAAACATTTTATTAGTTCACTAAAATTGTAATAATTTCCTTTAAAATAGTATTTTCCACTTAAAAATAATATATAAAGCAATTCTGAGCAACTTCAAAAATCTACAATTTAATTGGAATTGTTATATAGTTCACCACTCTGCCCACCTACCCACCCACAAACACACAAATAGCAGAGTCAATACAGTGTCACTCTTGGGTTCATATTGAAGGACATTATTACAGATGAGGAAACAGTGCCCTGTGACAACCAAACTATCCTGAATGGGTAACTTGATGAACCTGGATCCTTCCTAATCCTTTAAATACAACCTCATTAAATAGTAGAAAAGCAATGCGTATTTTAAAACACAGACATTTTTAGAGCTAAATAGTCTAATTTGAGGTTGAATTACAAATATGTGATCTTGGTTACTTAAGCTTACTGCACCTTAGTTTCAAAATCTGTAAAACAGAATCATACATTTACCTACAGATTTCTACATCCAGTATTGTTCATATTCATATCACAAGCATATTCTGATATTTTTATTATTTATTAACTGCTACGTTTTGGGAAATAGTTATTCTTTGGATAAATAAATCTATATACAGGCTATACTAAGCTACCACATACAAAAGAAGAAAAAACCAAAATGTGAAGTTCAAAATACTTGAAATCAAGATCACATCACATATACATATGTATATAAGAATGTGTGTGTACAAGATATACTACATGCATATTTTACAAAAATTCAGCATTTTAAAAATGAATGATAAATCAACCTCAGTTAAAAAGAAACAAAATTTTCAGAGAAATTAAAGGTTAATTTTTTAGTTAACTTTTTAAAAAGCATCATTATTTTCTAATTAACATAAAACATATATCAATGTCTTTTTTAAATTCTTAGAGGTCATATAATTCATGATTTTCAGCATTAAAGATAATTTTCTAGACATTTCATTATACAAAAATAAGTTACTGCCCAAAGGGAATATCAACTAAGAGTTACCCTAGTCAGAGAATATAAGTCATTTTCTTTTCTTTTCTTTTCTTTTTTTTTAGTTTCAGAGGTAGAATTTAGTCATTTATCAGTTGCATATAACACCTAGCATTTATTACATCAAGTGCCCTCCTTAATACCCATCACCCAATTATCCCTTCCCCATACCCAACTCCCTTCTAGCAACCCTCAATTTATTTCCTTGAGTTCAGTGTCTCCCTCTCAATTATTATCTTATTTTTCCTTCCCTTCCCCTATATTTTGTTTCTTAAATTCCGTATATGAGTGAAATCATATGGTATGTGTCTTTCTCTAACTGACTAGTTTCGCTTAGCACAATACCCTCTAGCAGTTCCATTCATGTCATTGCAAATGCCAAGGTTTCCTTCTTTTTGATGACTCAGTAACCATTATGATAAAAATCTTTCCTCATATGAAACAACAGAAGTTGAGAATAGCAATAATAGCATTTATCTTAAATAAATGATCAAAGCTCTTCTTTAATGCTCCTTAATCAAGATCCAGTTTTTCTGTCCTTAAGTGTTTAGTAAAGCGTGAAAAAGATAATTAAAGATAGTATCCTAATTTGTGAATTTAACTTAATTTATTGCATCTTTTGAAGTAGTATGGTAACCTATGGTAACAAAACAAAATTTAGAATTATGTATCAATACTTATTTATCAAAAATCAGAAACACAGGAACAGACAAATAGAGACAAAATAAATTGAGGAATTGAGAAGCAAAAGCTAATAAAAAGGGGAAAAGGAACATCATAGACAAAAAAAAAAAGATTCCTGCTAGCTTTTAATACATTCCAAAAATGGAGCAATTTGCATTTTCCCAATTCTGTGATGACTTTTTTCCTCCCTCAAATAAACTGAACAATTGAGGTCTCTTTATCTTAAGCTATCTCAGCATAATCTGAGAGTTTAACATAGCACTCCAAAGGTAGCATAATTCACTGAACTGAAAAAAGAAGAATCTCTACATTTTAATTTTGGATTTGTTTTTCCTTTTCAACACTTCCTTTTGATTCAGGGTCTTTTCTGGTTCCATACAAATTTTAAGATTGTTTGTTCCAGCACTTTGAAAAATGCTCTTGGTATTTTAATCGGGATGGCAATGAAAGTATAGATTGCTCTGGGAGGCACAGATATTTTAACAATGTTTATTCTTACAACCCATGAGCATGCAATGTTTTTCCATCTTTCTGTATCTTCTTCTATTTCCTTCATGAGTGTTTTGTAGTTCCTAGATCCTTGTACTCTTTGGTTAGGTTTATTCCAAGATACCTTATGGGTTTTGGTGCTATTGGTGCTACTGTATACGGAATCGATTTTCTAATTTCTCTTTCTACAGTGACATTGTTAGTGTATAGGAAAGCAACTGATTTCTACGCATTGATTTTGTATCCTGCCACATTACTGAATTGCTCTATGAGTTCTAGTAATTTGGGGATGGAATCGTTTGGGTTTTCCACATAAAGTATCATATCATCTGTGAAAATAAAGAGTTTAACTTCTTCTTTGCCAATCTGAATACATTTTATTTCTTTCTGTTGTCTGATTGCTGTGCCGATGAGTATTAACGAGGGCAAAGACTGCATGGAGAACCAGGTGTTATACGCAATGAATCATGGAACACGACATCAAAAACTAATGAGGTACTGTATGGTGACTAACATAACATTAAAAAAAAAAAAAAAAAAGGTTTTCCTGTCATTTATACCTTGATCTTAAGAATAGTTTCTAAACCTAGTATTTTCCATCTACAATATCTACAACACACAAATAATAGTCTCAAATACAGAAAGGATACTCTGTAGATTATGAAATAAAGAAACTTCTAAAACATTAGTTTTTCTTTGTAACTGTGCTATATACACAGACCTAAATTTGAAGTCATGATTATTACAATGCTATTAATTATTTAATGTTTTGCAGTAGGTATAAAAAGGGCTTCCTTCAAAAACATAGTTTCATTTCTTCCACACCAAAATAAAAGTTTGCAGTATCTGTGGTAGTTATTAACCTCATTTAAAAATGAAGACACTTGGGATAGATACGTGATTTGCCACATCAGATAGCAGCCAGCACTTCTGAGTCTGATTTAAAGCTTTTCTATACCTAAAATCCTAAGCTGGAATAGTTTAGTTTACTTGCTATTAACCAAGTCTGAAGCAATTTTCAGTCAAACACTAGATATAACAGTATGAAAAAGGGTGGGCATGCTCCACTACCTGTAATTAAACCTAATCCTGGATCTCAGTATTTCCTAACTTTCCCTTATTTCTAAGTTGCTCTTTTATTTTTTTAATATCAGAGTTTTTTTTTAAGTGTCATATTTAAGTAGCATTTTATGTTTGCAAAGGGAATTTATAAATTCTTCTTCTTTTTTTTTTTTTTTTTTTAAGTAGGCTCCATGACCAAAACATGGGGCTTGAACTCACAACCCTGAGATCAAGAGCTATATGTTCTACCAACTAAGCCAGCCAGGTACCACAATATTAGGGGTTTTGACAATGCAAAGAAACACGCCTAAATTCTACAAAAAAGCTGATTAATCAAAGCTAAAAATAGGGATTATCCTGCATTTTTTAAATCCAAAGTTTCTAAATTAAATATAGCCAGTGAGCTTAGTTTTTAGAGTTACACATGATATCCAGCCCTTAGATGCTAGTAGTTTTGACAGAAATCAGTAAAATCCTTTATCAACAATAAAACAGATGTGCTGACTTTTTTGCATCAAAGTCAAGTTCCCAAAGAAGCCATACTTTCAATACCGCAGTTGTTATGTCATAAATTTGATTGTGCAATATTTATAAAGTTTATAACTACAGATACATGTATAATTTCAGCAGCGCTTACATCCATTTCTGTTTCTTCACATAACTGAAATGTTACTTTTAAAATTTTTAAAACATTTTAAAAGATAAACTTCTTAGATAAACTATTTTAGAATTTAAACTACTAAAATTTCTTGAGAATCAGTTAAAGAGCCAATATACTCAAGGAACTACTTCAATAGAAGATTGCCAAGCAGGGGTGCCTGGGTGACTCAGTGGGTTAAAGCCTCTGCCTTCAGCCCGGGTCATGATCCCAGGGTTCAGGGATTGAGCCCCACATCGGGCTCTCTGCTCAGCAAAGAGCCTGCTTCCTTATCTCTCTGCCTGCTTCTCTGCCTACTTGTGATCTCCTGTCAAATAAATAAATAAAATTTAAAAAAATGAAAAAAAAAAGATTGTCAAGCAGGCCTGGGGTTTTTACAGATGGAAAAAAAAAAATGGGTAAAAACAATAGTATTCAGGTTTTACACCAATCTGACTTGGAGTTCTTTTATTTTACAAAGCTACTACAAATCCCTTTTTCTCTCAGTGTTCTAAAACACCAGGACTCTGAATGTTATAGAAAGCATAAAGGCAAGGTAGATTTATAGTGTAAAAAAATCATGTGTGATTTTGATGGAGCCAAAACTAACCTAATAACCTAGAGTTGTAACAATGTTGGAAAAAAATGATTATGTTAGAAATCAAAACTTTACATTTAGAGATAAAACACACTATAAAAATTTTAATCATTCATGCTATACATTATTATGTATTTGTTAAAATAAAGTACTTCCTCATGAACCAATGTGGAAATATGTCTATGATACATTATGTAAAAATGACAAATGGCGTAACAATATAATGGCAATGATCCCATTAAAAAATATTTCTGAGGATAAATACACAAATATGTATTCATTTGTGTGTATATATACATGCACACATACACCTGTATTAATTTTGAAAAAGGTTTGAAAGCATTCACGTGAACGGTAACTGATTTTTATGGTTGTCAATATCTGATTAGTTTGATGATGATTTGGGGGATAAATATCACTAAGCATTCAAATACCTTTGTATCATAGAAATTAATTGAGATGCTTTAAAAAAATATGTAAGATCATTATATCCAAGCCTACATACAAATTACATTGCTTTTAAATCTTCAAAAAACACTCCAAATTTAGTAGTTGCTTAACTAGTAAAGATCACTAGCATCAAATTCCTATTTAGATATGAAGGTTTTCTCCCTAAATGGACTGAGGTTTAAAATGGGGATGAGGGAAACTTACCTTGCCAAGATAAATCATTAAATAACTGCAAAATATCTAGGGATTAAGATCTTATAAATAATTGAAACAGTGAGCAACCGAACAGTATGTTAAACAAGTAGCTATAAAGTATACAATAAAAGTGGCAAAAATGACTGAAAGATGACAAAATATACAGAATCGTAATGTTAACTGAATTCTTCTCATTCAGGGATCTAAGTACTATATTTCAATTTCCTTAAATTCAGTAATTTAATAATCCTATAATTATTCTCTTCCCTTTGAGAATTCCTTATATTTATTACAATATTTAAACCTTCATTTTATTTAAAAGAAAAGACAATTTTCAATCTTATTAAAAATAAGATTTTTGAAAGTTTTTTTAAGTTAATTTTATTTTCTTTCAGAGTTCCAAAACTCATTGTTTATGCACCATACCCAAGATTTTTGTAAGTTATTATTTAGGTTGGGATAATTAAGTATTACTATAGGGCTTTACTACCATTACATTGAATGTAATGAAAGATACTTATTGTTCCTTAAGGCAAGTGGCAAATCTGCTAACATTTCTATAGAATAGCTATTTTTGCACTTGCATTTCTGCATGTGCACATATTTTACAGTAAAACAAGCACACTCTTACCCCAGCTTTGAAAATCCCAGTGAAGTTCCAGATAAAAGTCACCTAGCTGAGAAACAAAATACAAATAATTACTGAATGCATCTTAGTTTAACAGCTCTTATATCTACTGAATATTTTGTTATTTTTTTCAATCTATAATCATAAAAGATCTATACAGGAACAGAAAGTAGTTTCAATTTCTGAATTGGAAGAAAAAATATGGTTAAATCACAAAATAAAATATTACAACAGTACACATTATTATACTTATCTACAAAGGAAAATATGCACCAACTGTACATTTTACAAGAATATTTTAATCACACTGAAACATATCTGAAACTGACAGGCATTTAAATTGGTATCAACAGTGTTGGGAAAGGCAAGATGGCAGAGAAGAAGCAGACTGAAATGACATCAGATCCCAGGAGTTAAGCTAGGTAGGTATCATACCATTCTGAATACCTACAAACTTAACAGGAGATAGAAGAAAAGAAGAGCAGCAACTCTAGGAACAGAAAACCCACCACTTTCTGAAAGGCAGGATGTGCGAAGAAGTGAATCCAAAGCAACGGGAAAACAGACCGCAGAGGGAGGGGCTGGCTCCTGGCAAGTGGCAAAGCAGTGCACAAAATTAGAACTTTCAGAAGTCTGCTCCACTGAGGGACATCGCTCCAGAGGTGAAGTAGGGGTGAAGCCCTCACAGGGACAGTGTGGTCTCAGGTCCCGTGGGGTCACAGAAAGATTGGGGGTGTCTGAGTGTGGCAGAGCTGTAGGGTATCGGGTTGGGGAAGCCTACTACAGAGACAGAGCCGAAGTATGAGCGTTCAGATCAGAGTTACCTTAAACCGGGATCCAAGGCACAGTCAGACCACTGCTCTTCCAGCAGGTACCCCATAAACAGCAGATCCGGGGAGACTCACCTTCCTCCTCCAGGAAGAGCAGTGCAGCAGTAATCTGCTAGGTTTGGAGACTCCAAACGGGGTCTCCAGCTAGAGTTTGGAGACAGTTTCTATCTCCAAACAGATAGAAACACTTGGTCACAGGCCGGATGAGCTCGGAGAGCAGCCAGAAACCAGGGAGTCAGGAGTGACTGACTGCTTATCTTTGAGGGCTCGCTGTGGAGTGAGGCCCCCAGCTCTCAGCTCCTATGGGGCGGGAAACTGGGAGACTGCCATTTTCATTCCCATCCTCCAAACAAGTACGGGAAGCATTCAGGAAACAAAAGCTCCAAGAGCGAACCCGAGATTACTTAGCCTAGTCCCTGGCAAGGGTGGTGCAATTCTGCCTAGGGCAAAGACATTTGAAAATCACTGCAAGAGGCCCTTCCCACAAAAGATCAGCAAAAACAGCCAGCCAAGACCAAACTCACCAATCAAAGAGAAGAGTAGAACTCCAGAGCTAGGGGAAAGCAATGGATACAATTCATGGCTTTTTCCCCATGATACTTTAGTCTTGCAAAGTTAAATTTTTTTAATTTTATTTTTTCTTATTCTGTTTTTTTTAACTTTTCTTCTTTCCTCTTTTTTTTTAAAGATTTTATTTATTTATTTGACAGACAGAGATCACAAGTAGACAGAGAGGCAGGCAGAGAGAGAGAGGAGAGAAAGCCGGCTTCCCGCGGAGCAGAGAGGTCGACATAGGGCTCGATCCCAGGACCCCGGAACCACGACTCGAGCTGAAGGCAGAGGCCTTAACCCACTGAGCCACCCAGGCGCCCCTCCTCTTTCCTCTTTTAACTATTTTAAAGTTTATCATAACAATACCTTTCTAAAAAATCAAAAATCTTTTTAAACTTCCATTGTTATACTCATATTTTATCCCTTCATTGTATTTAACCTTATCTTTTGTATACATACAGGGTTTTTTTTCCTAAAAAATTTTGGTATACAATTTCTTCAAATAGATCAAAATATACCCTAATCTAGCACATGGCTTTGTTCCAGTCTCCAGACTAAGCACATTCCCTCCTTTTTTTTTTT
The DNA here is from genome assembly GCF_030435805.1 of Mustela lutreola. Taxonomy (NCBI): domain Eukaryota; kingdom Metazoa; phylum Chordata; class Mammalia; order Carnivora; family Mustelidae; genus Mustela; species Mustela lutreola. Next base: position 57,955,348 of record NC_081299.1, read on the forward strand.
CCAACCAATTTATCAATTCCTTTTTTAGAATCTTTTTTAAAATTTTTATCTTTACAGTCACACTCCATCCTTTCATCATGTTTACCCTTATTTTTGTCTATATATATAAATTTTTCTTTCTTTAAAATTTTGGGAGATAGGTTCTTCTAAGAGACCAATATACACCCAAAATCAAGTGAGTGGCTCTGTTCTATTCACCAGTCTAATATATATATATATACACACACATATAATATGTGTGTGTGTGTGTGTGTGTGTGTATAAAATATTTTATTATTTATTTTTTAAATTTTTATTTCTTTTTTTCCCCCCTTCTTCTCCCCCCAGTTTTGACTCTCTTCTGGTTTGGTTAGCGTACATTTTTCTGCGGTCTTTGCCACCCTTTTGGCATTTTATAAACTCATTCATATATCCTTATCTGGATAAAATGACAAGGTGGAAAAACTCACCACAAAGAAGAGAACAAGAGGCAGTATCACTGGCTAAGGACCTAATCAACACGGACCTTGGGAATAGGTCAGAACAAGAGTTCAGAACTACATTTCTCAAGATGCTAGCTGGGCTCAAAAAAGCTATGGAAGATATCAGAGAAACCCTTTCTGGAGAAAAAGAACTAAAATCTAGCCAAATTGAAATTTAAAAAGCTATTAATGAGGTGCAATCAAAAATGGAGGCTCTTACTGCTAGGATAAATGAGGCAGAACAGAGAATTAGTGATATAGAAGAACACATAATGGAGAATAAAGAAGCTGAGCAAAAGAGAGACAAGCAACTACTGGACCATGAGGGGAGAAACTGAGAGAGAATTGATATGTTAAGATGTAACAACATTAGAATAATTGGGATTCCAGAAGAAGAAGAAAGAGAGAGGAGGGCAAAAGGTATACTGGAACGAATTATAGTAGAGAATTTCCCCAATATAGCAAAGGGAACAAGCATCAAAATCCAGGAGGCAAAGAAAACCTTACTCAAAATTAATAAAATAGGTCTACACCCCATCATCTAATAGTGAAACATACAAGTCTTAGTGACAAAGAGAAAATCATAAAAGCAGCTCAAGACAAGAAGTCTGTAACATACAATGGTAGGTTTATTAGACTGACAGCAGACTTATCCACAGAGACCTGGCAGGCCAGAAAGAACTAGCATGATATATTCAGAGCACTAAATGAGAAAAATATGCAGCCAAGAATACTATATCCAGCTAGACTATCAATGAAAATAGAAGGAGAGATAAAAAGCTTCCAGGACAGGGTGCCTGGGTGGCTCAATGGGTTAAAGCCTCCGCCTTCAGCTCAGGTCATGATCCCAGGGTCCTGGGATTGAGTCCCACATCGGGCTCTCCGCTCAGCAGGGAGCCTGTTTCCCCCCTCTCTCTCTCTCTCTCTGCCTGTCTCTCTGCCTGCCTGTCAAAAGACACAGGGTATCAGAATGAATAAAAAACAAAAACAACAACAACAAACACATCAATATGCTGTCTACAAGAAACTCATTTGAGACCCAAAGAAACCTCCAAATTTAAAGTGAGGAGGTGAAAAACAATTTACCATGCTAATGGACATCAAAAGAAAGCTGGGGTGGCAATCCTAATATCAGATAAACTAGATTTTAAACCAAAGACTATAATAAGAGATGAGGAAGGACACTACATCATACTTAAAGGATCTACTCAACAAGAAGATCTAACAATTTTAAATATCTATGCCCCAAACATGGGAGCAGTCAACTATATAAACCAATTAATAACAAAATCAAAAAAAACACATCAACAGTAATACAATTAATAGTAGGGGACTTTAACACTCCCTCACTGAAATGGACAGATGTTCTAAGCAAAAGATCAACAAGGGAATAGTCTTTAAAGGACACACTGAACCAGATGGATATCACAGATATATTTAGAACATTCCATCCCAAAGCAACAGAATACACATTCTTCTCAGGTGCACATGGAACATTCTCCAGAATGGATTACATCCTGGGTCACAAATCAGGTCTCCACTGGTACCAAAAGATTGGGATCATTCCCTGCATACTTTCAGACCACAATGCTTTGAAACTAGAACTCAATCACAAGAGAAAAGTGGGAATGAACTCAAATACATGGAAGTTAAAGAGCATCCTACTAAGGAATGAATGGGTCAACCAGGAAATTAAAGAAAAATTGACAAAATTCATGGAAACAAACGAAAATGAAAACACAACTGTTCAAAATCTGTGGGGCACAGCAAAGGTGGTCTTGAGAGGAAAGTATATAGCGATACAACCCTTTCTCAGAAACAAGAAAGGTCTCAAGTACACAACCTAACCCTACAATTAAAGGGGCTCGAGAAAGAACAGCGAAGAAAGCCTAAACCCAGCAGGAGAAAAGAAATAATAAAGATCAGAACAGAAATCAATAAAACAGAGACCAGAAAAACAATAGAACAGATCAACGAGACTAGGAGTTGGTTCTTTGAAAGAATTAGTAAGACCGATAAACCCCTGGCCAGACTTATCAAAAAGAAAAGAGAAAGGACCCAAATTAATAAAATCATGAATGGAAGAGGAGAGATCACAACCAACACCAAAGAAATACAAACAATTATAAGAACATATTAGAGCAACTGTATGCCAGCAAAGTTGACAATCTGGAAGAAATGGATGCACTCCTAGAGACATATAAATTATCAAAACTGAACCAGGAAGAAATGGAAACCCTGAACAGAACCACAACCAGTAAGGAGATTGAAGCAGTCATCAAAAATCTGCCAAAAAAAAAAAAAAAAAAAAAAAAAAGAACCCAGGGCCAGACGGCTTTCCAGGGGAATTCTACCAAACATTTAAAGAAGAAACTTTCCTGAAACTGTTCCAAAAAATAGAAATGGAAGGAAAACTTCCAAACTCATTTTATGAGGCCAGCATTACCTTGATCCCAAAACCAGAAAAAGACCCCACCAAAAAGAAGAATTACAGACCAATATCCTTGATGAACACAGATGTGAAAATTCTCACCAAAATACTAGCCAGTAAGATCCAATAGTACATTAAAAGCATTATTCACCACGACCAAGTGGGATTTATTCCAGGGCTGCAAGGTTGGCTCAACATCCGCAAATCAATCAATGTGATACAATACATTAATAAAAGAAAGAACAAGAACCATATGATACTCTCAATAGATGCTGAAAAAGCATTTGACAAAGTACAGAATCCCTTCCTGATCGAAACTCTTCAAAGTATAGGGATAGAGGGCACATACCTCAATATCATCAAAGCCATCTATGAAAAACCCACCACAAATATCGTTCTCAATGGAGAAAAACTGAGAGCTTTTCCGCTAAGGTCAGGAACACGGCAGGGGTGTCCATTATCACCACCACTATTCAACATAGTTCTAGAAGTCCTAACCTCAGCAATCAAACAACAAAAAGAAATTAAAGGCATCCAAATCAGCAAAGAAGTCAAACTCTCACTCTTTGCAGATGATATGATACTTCATGTGGAAAACCCAAAAAAGACTCCACTCCAAATCTGCTAGAACTTGTACAGGAATTCAGTAAAGTGTCAGGATATAAAATCAATGCACAGAAATCAGTTGCATTTCTTTACTCCGACAGCAAGACAGAAGAAAGAGAAATTAAGGAGTCAATCCCATTTACAATTGCACCCAAAACCGTAAGATACCTAGGAATAAACCTAAACAAAGAGGCAAAGAACCTGAACTCAAAAAACTAGAGTACTCATGAAAGAAACTAAAGAAGACACAAAGAAATGGAAAAATGTTCCATGCTTATGGATTGGAAGAACAAATATTGTGAAAATGTCTATGCTACCTAAAGCAATCTACACATTTAATGCAATGCCTATCAAAATCCCATCCATTTTTTTTCAAAGAAATGGAACAAATAATCCTAAAATTTATATGGAAACAGAAAAGACCTCAAATAGCCAAAGGAATATTGAAAAAGAAAGCCAACGTTGGTGGCATCACAATTCCAGACTTCAAGCTCTATTTCAAAGCTGTTATCATCAAGACAGTAAGGTATTGGCACAAAAACACACACTCAGATCAACGAAACAGAATAGAGAGCCCAGAAAGAGACGCTCAACTCTATGGTCAACTAATCTTCAACAAAGCAGGAAAGAATGTCCAATGGAAAAAAGACAGTCTCTTCAACAAATGGTGTTGGGAGAATTGGACAGCCACATGCAGAAGAATGAAATTGGGCCATTTCCTTACAGAACACAAAAAATAACTCCACATGGATGAAAGACCTCAATGTGAGACAGGAATCCATCAAAATCCTTGAGAAGAACACAGGCAGCAACCGCTTCAACCTCAGCCGCAGCAACTTCTTCCTAGGAACATCGCCAAAGGCAAGGGAAACAAGGGCAAAATGAACTATTGCGATTTTATCAAGATCGAAAGCTTTGGCACAGCAAAGGAAACAGTCAACAAAACCAAAAGACAACTGACAGAATGGGAGAAGATATTTACAAATGACATATCAGATAAAGGGCTAGTATCCAAAATCTATAAAGAGCTTAGCAAACTCAACACCCAAAGAACAGATAATCTAATCAAGAAATGGGCAGAGGACATGAACTGACATTTCTGCAAAGAAGACATCCAAATGGCCAACAGACACATGAAAAAATGCTCCACATCACTCGGCATCAGGAAAATCCAAACCAAAACCACAATGAGAAAACACCTCACACCAGTCAGAATGGCTAAAATTAACAAGTCAGGAAATGACAGATGCTGGCGAGGATGCGGAGAAAGGGGAACCCTCCTACACTGTTGGTGGGAATGCAAGCTGCTGCAGCCGCTCTGGAAAATAACATGGAGTTTCCTCAAAAAGTTGAAAATAGAGCTACCCTATGACCCAGCAATTGCACTACTGGGTATTTACCCTAAAGATACAATCATAGTGATCCGTAGGGGCACATGCACCTGAATGTTTATAGCAGCAATGTCCACAACAGCCAAACTATGGAAAGAACCTAGATGTCCATCAACAGATGAATGGATAAAGATGTGATTGAGATACACACACACACACACACACACACACACACACACACAATAGAATACTTTGCAGCCATCAAAAGAAATGAAATCTTGCTATATGCAAAGAAACAAGTCAATTGCTGAGCAAAACAAGTCAATCAGAGAAAGACAATTATCATATTATCTCCCTGATATGAAGAATTTGAGAGGCAGAGTGGGGGCTTTGGGGAGTAGGGAAGGAAAAAATGAAACAAGATGGGATTGGGAGAAAGACAAACCATAAAAGACTCTTAATCTTACAGTACAAACTGAGGGATGCTGGGGGGAGGCTAAGTGTGGAAAGGGTGGTCGGGTAATGGACATTGGGGAGGATATATGATATGGTGAGTACTGTGAAGTGTGCAGGACTGATGATTCACAGACCTGTACCCCTGAGGCAAATAATACATTATATGTTAATAAAAATAATTAATAAAAAATTTGTATCAATAAATAGTCCATTTATCAGCATAACCAAAACAATAATAACTATAACTATAAAAATAGCCAAACTTTTAGATGTTTTATAAAATAAGCTTCCAAAATGACTATTTGTGCACTCTCATAATGGACTAAGCAAATGACACTCTGAAATAGAAACTTTTTCTATAAAGTGGCAATACAAATTTACTAAATCTGAAATATGAAATTACATCATATGAGATGTTAAGTTTGTATTTCACAAATTAGAAGCTAGACAGCAAAGCCTATAACTGTTAAGGAAACTACTGTGATCAAATATTCTAAAAAAAAATTTATCTCTTGAGATATAAAACCAAAAAAGCATGCTTCAGAGGAGACACAGTTAACACGATAGGTCTATCTCTCACAGTTCTTTCAGACATCAAACATACAGTAGACAAAAATAAGAGAAAACAAAGCTCTCTTCCTTTCTGTGCCAGCACATCCAGCTCTTAAGATCAGAATGTAGGATAGACAAAAAGAGTTTTGTTATATAAAGAAAATGCTGTTCCTGGAGCAGATAGTGGTTTCAGTTCTTAGGGGATCATCCAATCCAAAGGACAAAGGAAAATTATTGCCATTACTTATGAACTACCTCCTTTTTTCTTAGACCTCTTATCTAATTCATTGAAAACAGTAATTCTTTATCTCCTTTCCTGGTTAAAAGTAAATGGTGCTTCCATAGGATTAAATTTATCCATTATAATCAGGATATTTTATTTTATCATTATTGCTCAGTTCAAACAGGACTTTTACCATTTCTTGACTTGTAATAATCCAGAAATTAGACTGCATTTTAAAAATGCTTAAAAATACACTTATAATTTGCTCTTTAGCACAAGATCGGCAAAGAGATATAACTTACCTCTTTTAGGGCTTTTAATAATCGAGGTCGTTTTTCTTCAACACTTTCCCTGGATTGCTGCTTAAGCTTCCTTAAAAGAGCTGTAACTGAAGTTCAAATTAAATTTTTTTTAATTCAAAATAAATTTCACCATGCTAGATTGCCAATTACAGCTCAATTAAAAAAATTTATACAAAAAACTTTTTTATCATGTTAGAAAACACCGCTAGCTTACTATGCAAAGACATAAATATAGACATTATAAATAAGTCAATAAGTTTAATAAAACTGTTACGAACCTCCAAGAAAATTGAAAAGAGATACCTTAACATGAACTTATATTCACACTAGTATTCCTAGTTTTTAATTATCAGTGAGGATTTACCTAAGTGAGCCAAGATATCAATCTAAGTCAGATGATGCAATGTCCTGTTGTAACACTGATCTAAAAGATCTCTAAGACAGATCTCAAAAATCCCACTGGATATTACTTTTATAAAAATGTAGTTATTTGTAATTATTACTGGGTGTATCTGTTCTTTTCTCCCTAGAGGTTGTACTCTCAAAGACCACCACCTAGTAGAAAAAATACAAAAACGAATCCTATTTTATCCGTGAAAAAAACTTATGAATCTCTTAAAATCTGAAGCCCTCCATAGTCTTTTCTCAATGGTTCAGATGAGATTTAAACACACTGCCTAACTGCAAACTCCAGCTTTACTAATTATTAACTATATGTAAATGGACAAGTTAAATTTCCCTAAATTTCAGTTTCTTTCTTTCATTTGCCAAGTAAAAAATAAAGTGAAATCTACACAGAATTTCTGTAAAGGCTCAATATAAGTTGCTTACTACTGTGCCTGCAATTAAGTAAATATAATTTTTACCTATTAGAATAAAGGTCTAAAATTGACTAGCAAATATCAATCAGTCCCTAACATTTACTGAAATAAGGGAAAATATTAGACTTAAATCAAGTAAGCCTAACAAAAGATAAGAAGATAGAAAATAAGCACAGGGGGAAAATATGTACATCACTACATGCTGACTTCCTCTTAGTCCTGACATATTTTTCACATATATCTATATATCTGAATATATATATTCATATACATTTAAAAATACTATTATTTTTACTATTTTACAATATTCATTCTTATAAACTACTTAAAGCCTTATGTGGAATACAGAAGCAAAAGGTAAAAAAAATAGAAAAACGAAGAAGACAGTACTGAAAGCTTGAACCAGATTTGTTTTGTTTACAATGGCCAAAATAGGAAAAAAACTAGAGAAAAATCTGAAAAACGGTGCAATCTATTCTTACCTTGAACCACACTTCTACCCATAACCCCACTGTATTTTAAAGAGTCAAAAATCAAACAACAAATTTAAATTACTCATGGTCTTTTGGAACAACAGAAGAGGCTGAGACAAGCCCTAGAAACCAAGGTGCGTGACCTCATCTCATCATATAGTCCTACAGCTAGCTTTGTGATGTAGGTCAATAGCTTCCAAATACAAGTCTACATTTCAGTGCCCAACTGTTCAAGTTCCCAGTGATATGCACTAAAATGAATATTTTTTTCAATTTAAGGATTATTCTTTCTGCTATTTTTGGTTTCAAAATGTCTTTTTTTAATGAAATGGTGATCACAGCAAGAAAGCAAATTATCTTTTTTAAAAATTTTTACACCCTAAAATGAAGTGTTACCTACTCCACCTCAATCCTCAAATACAATTTTTTTCTGGCCTGTGAAATCCAAATAGTCTGAGAACCAATGACCAGGATAATCATTAAAGTTCCTTCCAGATATAAATTTATATGAATCTGGTTAACCTCATATTTGTTTGATTTAACTTTAATATAAAAGCTTTATTAGCCAAATGTAGTAGAATTCTTTTTATGATTAATTAAAATTTTATAATTAATTAAAATTTTATAATTTATAATAAACTCAAGTATTTTAATAAATCTTCCTTGCCTTTAAGGAAGGCAATTTGCCTTCAAATTCAAACAAACCTCTGTGAATGTAAGGAAAAGAAAGAATTCAACTCCTATATAGAAAAGAAATCTTAATAAAAAGCAGAAGTTATATATTTTTCACCAGGTAAATATATTGAAACTGACTGAACACATGTAGTAAATAACAGTTACATTAAAATGGCCAAACATTATTAAAAAGATAGTGATAAAGAGATTTACATTACATTAAAAAATAACGTCAACTCAAACCTTCTCATAAAAATGGAAACATTCAGAATGCAATTATACAAAATTAGCAGTATGTTTTTGTGGGATCAGGATTTGTACTTCCATATTGTAAGAATCACATTGACGATGACTGATAATAAAGACAAAATTAGCTTTAGAGGATTTGGATGGTATTAGAATTCATACAAAGACTCAAAGAACTCCAATAAACCACAACTTAATTAACTTTCTCTTTCTTTTCCCACACAAAGTACTTTTAAAATACTCAGTTGGGTGTGCCTAAAACCTTTGGAACTATGTCCTCCTGCTCCAAGAATTACTTAAATCTGTATTTTCTGCTCTCCACTTCCTTCTATGCTCCAGAATAATTATTTCCCACTTCTTATTTAGACAGTTCTGTGGACATATCATAGATAACTCAAACTCAACAAATCTAACATCAAATTAATTAAATCCAAGACTGATAGCTCTCCGATACTGATCTATGCTGATTACTGTTCACCACGCATCATAAGGCAGAAAAGCAACATAATTTTGAAATTTTATTAACTCTAAAGTGAAATAATTCTATTTTTTTAAAGTTCATTTTTTAGTAAGCTCTACAGACAACTTGGGGCAATCAAACTCACGACCCTGAGATCAAGAGTTACCTGCGTTTCTGATTAAGCCAACCAGGTGTCCTCCCTAAGCGAAATAATTTTAAATAGTCTCCAAAAAATACAGTATGATTTCATTCTACAGCACAAAAACATCAGCAGAAATCAGACCAAAAAAGAAATAGGTCACAGTGCTTGCTAATAATTTACAGTATCAGATTATATTTTGCTAATTAGATAATAATTCAGTAAAAATTATATTAAGATTATCTCTAATTTTTAAAAAATAATGTAATTTTCTATGCCTAGAAAATTTTAATGTAACACAAGCTAAATAATCAAAAATTTAAGTCATAATTTTTAAAACAATTTCAAAGTATAGACCCATTTAATACCATTATAAATACATCCATATATTTCTAAATATGTAGCTTAAAAGTTGTTAAATTTCCTAGTCTTTAAGTTAGCTGTTAAATATTTCCATTTCATATGATGGGAAATAACTTAAAAAGCACTGACTAATTATGGATATATAATGATACAGTGACTGGCAAAGGAATACTATTCAGAATATATATCTAAGATATCACTCTAGTAGTAAAAAAAATCACTTTAAAAGCAGATCTTAACTACTATGGGCCTCAATATTTTATATTAAAATCTAGTAACTGATTTTTCAAGAAAACGGTTTCTTGACCTTCCCAATAGATTAAGCTCCTAAAGAGCAGAGACCATGTCTTCATTTTCTACATCTTACTATACATACATGCTTTGTATTAAGAATTCAAAAAATATTCACTGACTCTAAATAAAAGTTATGTGAAAGCCACATAAGTCTCAATTTAAGTCAGAAACCCAGGAGTCCATCTGGTTTCCTCTCCATTCTACTAATGGGTTAGAAATATCAAAGAAAGTTCCTTCAGACTGGTTGCTGCAACTTCTAGTTTATTCTCAGTTTGTTTTATCTGTACATGTTTTTGTCCTTTCCCTGACATAATTCTAGGATTACTATGGTTTCTTACTCTCAAAAGAGTCTCTTGATTTTGTCCAAAAAGGACAACTGTCAATGAATAACAACAAATATATATATATATATTCATATAATTGTTAAATCATCACAATTTTATCTCGTTAAATCCTAAGCCCAAATGTAATGTCACCATTAAAAGCTGCCAAAGAAGCCCCACAAAGATGTAGTATGTGGATTACATATGAAGTTAAGACATAAGAGCCCAAAATGAAGTATCAAATAGAACTAAATCCACATAACATCCTAAGAACGTTCAATCTTAATGCACTTATTTAACAAAACTGCCCAAAATTTTATTGTTCCTTCCACAAGTCGAGATTTCATTATTTTCAACCTCAAAGTATAAAAAGATATTTCCAGAAATATAATATTCTTATTCATCCAGATTTATTTTTATAAAAATAAATTCATTTTTATAAAAACTATTTGAGATGTGCTTAACAAAAATAAAACCTGTATATGAAGTTGAAAAAAAAAATTTGGAATAGGAGGAGGGAAGGTAGAGTAACTGAACACTTTGTATACTGTGAAAAAACATGTGACTTTTTTTTTAATTCTCAAAGACCAAAACAAAGAGACTTTCTTCTCACTTTCAGCCAAGCCTATTCCCACCAATTAAAGTAAAAAGATAACTGTTATAACACACTGATTATTTTCAGTTCCAATTAATGTTGCATATAATTAGCTGCCAGAAAGGACAATCAGAGTTCAGTGCTTTTAAAAATACTTCATATTGAATAAATAAAACAGTGGAAGCCTATCAGTGAGTAGAATAGTGTAAAAGAAAAAATTTATAAATAATATACTTTCAAACATGACTCCTCAATTCTTTTTATGTACTATCTAATATCCAAGTTCCTAAATCATGAATAATTCACATATAAGTTTATAAATAACTACAAACATTTCATACTATGGAAAGTTACACTAAATGAAAATTATATCAAATGCATCACTTCATATTTTTAGATAGCAAAATATATTTTTATAGCAAAAACAAGTAATTTGTATTGCTTACTCATCTGTCTATCTCCATAGCTGATGGCTTCCGCCAGAGGGCTCCATCCCTGAGCATTTTTCACCTTTACTGGAGCATTGTGAGCCAAAAGTAAATGGGCACATTCTGAAACATGAAGTGGTAATAATATCAAACATCGTGTTATTTTTAGAATCCCTAAATACAAAAATCATTTAGAAATTTAAGAAACCAATGTAATACAAATAGATCTATAGTATAGAGATAAAAATAATAAAATAATTTTTAAAAGTCCTATATATCTAAACAAGGTTATTTCAGATCCTCAGATTCAAGAAATATCCATTCCATTACTTAAAAATAGATTGTATCTCTCCAAAGAAGTACTATTTTGAGAATATTTCCATAGTCTAAAAGATAACCCAGGATCCCCAAGAGTAATTTACATCAAAATTCTACTAATAAAACTCAAAAGAGGATTTGTATATATGTAATGTTAAGTGGAAAGTTCCTAATTTATTTCAGAAAAAAAAAAAAAAATGTGGGGAGCCTGGGTGGCTCAGTAGTTAAGCATCTGCCTTTGGCTCAGGTCATAATCCCAGGGTCCTGGGATGGAGCCCCACATCCGGCTCCCTGCTCAGCAAAAAGCCTACTTCTCCCTCTCCCACTCCCTCTGCTTGCATTCCCTCTCTCGCTGTGTCTCTCTCTGTCAAATAAATAAATAAAATCTTTAAAAAGAAAAAATTGAAAAAGAAAAAAAGTGCTTTCAAAAAGGTAATGCCTCCATAAACCCTTAATTTTCAAATGTTACAATTCTTTTACTTCAGGAAAACACCCAAAAGAGGAAAAAATCTGTTTATGATTCCAAGGACAAACCTGGACAGTCTAGTAACCAAAAGAAGTCTAAGGTATAGACCCTCATATAGGGTGCGGATACCCTTCTTTAAAATTAGAAATAAAAAGTATATTAATAAGCAAAACGTTCAAAACCAAGACTCATGGGAAATTTAGGATGGCTATCCATTCCAAATTTCCTAAAGGAATGGTTCGTTCATTCATTCAATTAATCATTCAGCAAATATTTACCAAGTGCCTATTTCATGCCATTTAAAGTCCTCCATATAAGCAGTGAGAAGATAAGGTCTTGCTATCAGAGAGCTTACATCCTTTGTTAGAAGAAAATAAGCAAACTAGTAAGTTAAAAAAAAAAAAAGTCAGATAATGATAAGTGTTTTGAAGGAAATAAGGGTCTTATGACAGTATCATGTAGTTGAACACAGGTGGAAGAAGAATGTGATTCTTAGTTCTGGGAGGAGTAACTATACCAGCACACAGAACTAGGAATAACTAAACTAAGTTTTATTAGAATAAAGTAATATAAACATAGAAATTTCACAAATGTGCTTAAGAAAGTCTACAGCAGTATATAAGAATATAGGTATAAGAGAGGTTCCTGGGTGGCTCTGTAAGTAATCGTCCGACTCTTGATTTCCCGAGATTAAGCCCCACAATCAGGCTCTGTGCTGGTGTTGTCTGTTTAAGATTCCCTCTACCTCTGCCCCTCCCCCTCCCTTTACTCCCTCTCCCTCCCTCCAAAAAGAAGAGAGAATATATGTACAAAAATATATATTGTAGCAGTTTATAATCGCAAATATATGGGAAACTAAATGAATATCCACCATGGGGGAATGACTGACTAACAGGATGCATCTATACCACTGGAGTAATATACAGCCATTTTTTAAGAATAGTGTCATATTGGGGAGCCTGGGTAGCTAGGTGTTTGGTTAAAGCCTCTGCCTTTGGCTCAGGTCATGATCCCAGGGTCCTGGGATCGAGCCCCACATCGGGCTCTCTGCTCAGCAGGGAGTCTACTTCCACCTCTCTCTCTGCCTGCTTCTCTGCCTACTTGTGATCTCTCTCTCTCTTTGTCAAATAAACAAATAAATAAAAATCTAAAAAAAAAAAAAAAAGAATAGTGTCATATCAAAAGGACAAAGGAACAAGGCCAAATGGTCAGCTACTGGCCAAATTTGGGAAACAGAGCATCCAAAAGAGTAATGATTAGTTATAACACATTAAACTAAAGACAATCAATTTCAGAAAAATGCCAGCTAATAAATGTAGAAGAAATGGCAGAATTTGAAAATTAGTATATTACATCACCAAAGTAATAACTGACTTTGGCAAATGTCCTCAATGAATGCTAAAGCCATTATGTAAAATGCTATGGTGCCGGAAAAGAGGATATTCACATGATATCAAAATATTATCCCAAGATCACCTATTAATTACAAAGAGAAAAATGTTCCTTTCCAGTGAAGGCATCTGGAGATCATCAGCTTAAATAAGTGACCAAACATAACGGCATTAATGGTGGCATAACTTGACATTATGTGTTTCTAATGTGACATAATATCAAGTTCCTAACATCACCTACGCAGTACTCTTTCCAGAAATATTTAACTTGAATCAAATCAAGTCTTACTAATTTTGAATTTGCAGAAAAGATACAAGATAAGGAACAAGTTAAATTACATTATGAGAAAATAATTAGGCAAATCTGAGATGGGAAATATTCTATAAATTCTATTCAAAAAGTGAAGTACAAAGGAAGAAGAAAAAGCAGGTAAACTTTTCTAGATTAAAATAAAGTGACATAACAACCAAATGCAAATGAGTATATTGATTCAATATAAAGTATATATAAAAGAAATTTTTGGAACAACTGGAAAAATTAAAATATGGATTCTATATTAGAGATTATAACAATATTATTAATTTTCGTAAGTGTGATAATGATAGGGGTGCCTGGGTAGCTCAGGTGGCTAAGCATCTGCCTTCAGTTCAGGTCAGGGTCCAGGGTCCTAGATCGAGCCCATGTTGCCTCCTGCTTAGCACGGAGCCTGTTTCTCCCTCTCCCTCTGCCTTCCTCTCCCCCTGCTTGTGCTCTGTCAAATAAATAAGTAAAATCTTTTTTTTAAAAAAGTGTGATAATGATACTGTGGTTATGAAAGAGAATGTCCTTATTCTTAGAGATGCATGCTAAGGTACTTGGTGGTAAAATGTCATGATGTCTACATCTAACTTTCAAATGATACAGTGAAAATAATATATGTAACACTAAGAGAGAAACAAAGCAAATATGATAAAATGTTAATAACTACTGAACCTAGGTAGAGTATTAAAATGTTCATTGTGATCATGAAATCATTCTGAATACCCAAGAACTCGACCTGAGGATTGATAGAACAAACTGCACAACTAAATGGAGAGAAAAGGCCACAACAAGGAAGGTGGGAAGTGCAGAGAAGTGGTTTGAGAGAGAAAAGGATTGTGGGTGCTGGGGAGGGGAAATAGCCCTGGTTATGGAGAAATGTGAGAGAGTGGAGCACACAGGGATAAGCACAAGAAGAACACTTCCCCAAAGCCATTGGCTGGGAAAATGAGAGGGGCTGATTCTCATGAGGTTTTGCAACCAGCAGGACTCAAAGACTGGAGTTTTAGAAGTCCCGGCCTTCGCTGGCATAAAGACCTGAGGGTACTGCCCTACTGCTGGAGAGAAGGCAGGCATGCCACCCCTGGGAAGATAGCACAATCTGAGGATCACCTATGATACATGGAGGGAGACCGTTTACTCTTCCTGGAGTGCATCTGTGATGGCAGTGTCTCTCTGTGGACAAGAGCCCACGGGCACTATTTCATTCCCCTGTCTCTCAGTGTAAGTGCAGAGGCTAATCCAGACACTGGAAACTAGCTGTTTAGCATGCTTTGCTCCAAATACCACACCTCTAACACTGGCACCACCGCCCTTCTGGGTCAAACCTGCGTCGGGCCCAGGGCAGCAACAAAGTCCCTAAAGTCTTAAGTTTTAAAAGTAAGCAGACCTGGGAGCACCTGGATGGCTCATCCAACTCCTGGCTTCAACTCAGGTTATGATCTCCAGATCCTGGGATTGAGCCTGAATCAGGTTTGCACTCAGTGAGAACTTGGCTTGAGATTCTCTACCTCTCCCTCCCCTTCTGCCCCTCTCCCCACTCATGTCAGCATGCTCTCTTAAAATCTTAAAAGTAAGCAGGCTTGACTGTGATAGAGCCCAAACTGAATAGTGCTGCTCTAGGCAGACATGCAAACTGGACACAGGTAATATGAAAATAGGGATCGCAAAAATGGCTAGGAAACATGAGCGGAAATTATTTGCGTTTCTGGGAAGGTTACCTGAGAGCAGCAGGCATGGACTCCCCTCTCCCAGGACAAAGGAGTTGGCTGGAGCCATTTCCCTCCCAGGTCCCTCAGCAGAAACCAACTTCAGAAAACAGCACAGCACCAACACTCCCTACCTAACATGTTTACACCAGCTCCTGCCCCATCTGCTCTGCTGGTGCTGCTTTTCTCAAGCAAGTGTGCCCAATGACCAGTGAGCAGACCCCTCTCCCAGGAAGACCAGCACAAACTCCCACACACACCACATTTATTGACCACAGAGTTCTGCAAAGCTTCAACTCTAGTGCAAATAGCATCAGGTTTTATTTAACAAACAGACCAGAGCACACCTAGTTAAAACTCATCCCACTCTGGCCAAGTCTAGACACTGTCCACTGGAGGCAAAGAGAGCCTCTGTAGAGGACTGACCTGAGGGAAAGGGCAGTGAAAACAAGCAGCAGAGTACAGGCAGCACACACCAGAGGCACTTCCTCAAGTGCCAGACCCTGGACATTATATGACCTCTTCTTCATAAAGCCATTACTCACAGGAACAGGAAGCATAACAGGATTTTCTAACACAGAGAAGACAGAGACCTATACAAAATGCCAAGATGGAGGAATTCATCCCAAAATAAAAACAAGAAAAGGTCACAGCCATTCAGAATAGGAGAAATGAAGAGTTCTCCAGATGAATAAAAGCTAGAGGACTTTGTGAAAAGCTAAAGGACTTTTTTGCCCTGCAAAAAATACTAAAGGGGACTCTTTGAATGGATAAAGAAGATGTGGTGTATATATACAATGGAATACTATGCAGCCATCAAAAAATGAAATCTTGACATTTGTGACAACGTGGATGAAACTAGAGGGTATTATGCTTAGCAAAATAAGTCAATTGGAGAAAGACAACTATCATATGATCCCCCTGATATGAGGAAGTGGAGATGCAACATGGGGGGTTTGTTGGGGGTAGGAAAAGAATAAATGAAACAAGATGGGATCGGGAGGGAGACAAACCATAAGAGACTCTTGATGTCCCAAAACAAACTGTGGCCAGAGAGGGAGGGGTGTAGGGAGAGGGTGGTGAGGTTATGGACATTGGGGAGGGTATGTGCTATGGTGAGTGCTGTAACCTGGTGATGCACAGACCTATACCCCTGGGGCTAATAATACATTATATGTTTATTAAAAATTTTTTTTAATTATTAAAAATAAAAAAAGAAAAAAGAAAAGGTTGAGATCATACCATGCATCTTTTCTGGCCAAAACACTATCAAACTTCAAGTCAACCACAAGTAAAAACTTGGGAAGTCCACAAATACATGGAAAGTGCTACTACAGACTGAATGGGTCAACCAGAAAATTAAAGGAGAAATTTAAAAAAAAAAAATACAAGGGAACAAATAAAAATGAAAGCACAATGATTCAAAACATTTGGGTAAAAGCAAAAGCAGCCATAAGAGGAAAGTATATAGCAATACAGGCCTAACTCAAGAGGCAAGAAAAATCTCAAATAAACAACCTAACTTTATACCTCAGAGAGCTAGAAAAAGAACAACAAACAAAGCAAAGCCTAGAGCCAGCAGAGGAAGGGGAATAATAAAGATTTGAGTGGGAAAATGATACAGAAACTAAAAACAAACAAACAAAAAAAAGTAGACCAGATCAATGAAACCAGGACCTGGTTCTCTGAAAAAATTAATAAAATTGATAAACACCTAGCCAGCCATATTAAAAAGAAAAGAGAAAGGACCCAAATAAATAAATTTATAAGCAATAAGAAATAAGAAAATAAGAAGTGAGAAATAACAACCAATGCCACAGAAATACAAGCAATTATAACAGAATACGATGAAAAATTATATGTCAAAAAAATCATTCTGGAAGAAATAAATTCCTAGAAACATATGAACTACTAAAATTCAAGCAATAAGAAACAGAAAATTTGAATGGACCATTAACCAGTGAAGAAATTGAATCAGTAATCAAAAGTCTCCCAACAAAGTCCAGGACCAGATGGCTTCCCAGGGGAGTTCTACTGAACATTCAAAGAAGAGTTAATACCAATTCTTCTCAATCTATTCCAAAAAATAGAAACAGAAGGAAAACTTTCAAACTTATTCTATGAGTCCAGCATAATCCCAATTCTAAAACCAGATAAAGACTTCATTTAAAAAAGAGAACTACAGGTCAATATCCCTGATGAACATGGATGCAAAAATTCTCAGTACAATACTAGCAAACTGAATTCAAAAATACATTAAAAAAATCATTCACCATAATTAAGTGGGATTTACTCGTGGTTTGCAACAATGACTCAATCAATGTGATACACTAGATTAATAAAGAAAGGATAAGAACCATATGATCCTCTCAATAGATGCAGAAAAATCATTCGACAAAGTATAACATCCATTCATGATAAAAACCCTCAATAAAGTGGGTTTAGAGATAACAAGTCCATAATAATAAAAACTATAAAGATCATATATGAAAAAACCATAGTTAATATTCTCAATGGGAAAAAACTGAGAGCTTTCCCTCCACCGTCAAGAACAAGACAGGGATGTCCAATTTCCCCAGTTATTTAACATAGTACTGGAAGCCTTCACCTCAGCAATCAGACCACAAAAAAGAATAAAAGGCATCCAAAATCAGCAAGAAAGAAGTCAAACTTTCCATATTGGCAGCAGACATGATACTCTACATAGAAAACTCAAAAGACTCCACCCAAAAATTGCTAGAACTGATACAGGCTTTAAGTAGTCTCAGGATACAAACTCAATGTACAGAAAACTGCTGCATTTCTATACACCAATAATGAAGCAGCACAAAGAGAAATCAAGGAACCAATCAATCCCATTTACAATTGCACCGAAAAACAGCTAGGAATAAATCCAACCAAAGAGGTCAAAGACCTCTACTTTAAAAACTATAATACACTGAGGAAAGAAACTGAAGATAACACAAAGAAACAGAAAGACATTCCATCTTCATGGATAGGAAGAACATATATTGTTAAAATGTCTATACCACCCAAAGCCATCTACACATTTAATGCAATGCCTATCAAAATACCAACAGCAATTTTCACAGAGCTAGAACAAACGATCCTAAAATCTGTATGGAACCACAAAGGGCCCCAAATAGTCAAAACAACACTGAGAAAGAATAGCGAAGCTGAAGGCTTCACAATTCCAGACCTCAAGTTATATTACCAAGCTGCAGTGATCAAAACAGTATGGTACTGGCACAAAAACAGACACATAGATCAATGGAACAGAATCCAAAACCCAGAAATAGACCCGCAACTATCTGGTCAACTAATCTTCAACAAAGCAGGAAAGAATATCCAATGAAAAAAGACAGTCTCTTCAACAAATGGCGTTGGGAAAACTGGACAGCAATATACAATGAAATTGGACCAACTTCTTCCACCATATTAAAAAAAAAAAATTCAAAATGCATGAAAGACCTAACTGTGAGACCTGAAACCAACAAAATCCTACACAGGTAGCAATCCCCTGGACATCAGCTGGTGACTTCTTTCTAGATAGGTCTCCTGAGGCAAGGAAAACAAAAGTAAAAATGAACTGCTAACTTGATCAAAATGAAAAGCTTCTGCAAAGCAAAGGAAACCACCAACAGAACTAAAAGATAACCTATATGGACTGGGAGAATATATTTGCAAATGACGTTTCTGATAAAGGGTTGGTATCCAAAGTATATAAAAAACATATAAAACTTGACATCCAAAAAAATAATACAGTTAAAAAATGGGCAGAAGACATGAATGGACATTTTCTCAAAGAAGACATCCAGATGGCCAACAGACAGAGGAAAAGATGCTCAATATCACTCAACATCAGGGAGATACAACTCAAAACTATAATAAGATGTCATCTTGGACCTGTCAGAGTGGCTAAAATTAACAACACAGGAAAAAAACAATAGGAAACTGTATGGAGTTTCCTCAGACAGTTAAAAACAGAATTACTCTATGATCCAGTAATTGAACCACTAGGTATTTACCCAAAGGAAACAAAAACACTGATTTGAAGGAGTATATGCACCCTGAAGGAGTACACGCGCCAAATTATGGAAAGACCCCAAACGCGCACTGGGCAATAAATGGATAAAGTAGAGGTGTGCTACACACACACAGACACACACACAGAGGAATATTACTCAGTCATCAGAAAGAATGAAATCTTGCCATTTTGCAATGATGTAGATGGAGCTAGAGCATATTATGCTCAGTGAAATAAGTCAGAGAAAGACAAGTACCATATGACTTCACTCATGTGGAATTTAAGAAGGAAATAGATGAACTTGGGGCGTGGGGTGGGACAGTGAGGCAAAGCAGGTAATAGACTCTCAACTACAGAGAACAAACTGATGGTTACTGGAAGGGAAGTGGGCAATGGGATGGTTTAAATGGTGGTGGGTATTAAGGAGGACACTTGCAATGAGTACTGGGTATTGTATGTAAGTGATCATATCGCTAAATTCTACAACTAAAGCTAGTATTACACTGTATGTTAACTAATTGGAATTTTTGAAAAAGAAAAAGAAGGAGGTTAACAAGGAAAAAGGATGACAGCCCAGCTAAAAAAAATATTTTTAAATAAATAAAATGGATTCTCCAAGAAACCTAGGATCACGGGGTTTTATGTGAGTAGCTATAGATGTGTGTACATATAACAAAGTTAGGGCAACATAAACGTGGATAGGTATCTACAGACTTACAGAACTATTTCATGATAAACTTCTGCATGAAAAAAAAATATCGCAAAGTACTGTGTATGGTGATTCAACTTCAGTAAAAACAAACTAAGCCCCTATGTGATATAAGTAAGGAGAAAGGGGTACAAGGATACCACTAGGCTATTAATGTTAATTACATCAGGGAAAAAAGTAGAAGAGATGATACTTTTCTATATCTTTGTGCTGTTTTATTTCTATTGTTTTGGTATGTATATATTAATAGCCTAAAACCATTTAAAATTTTTAATTTAAAATTATTAAAAAGATGGACAATTTAAAGCAATATTCCAGTTATATAAACTAAGGCATAAGGTATGACTTATACATATGCTAGACACGTCAGCTATGTTTTCTAATATGCCATAAAGCCTGAATGGCTACCCATCACAATTCAACCAATGTAGAAATGAGTAACTTAAAAAAGTCAGATAATCATAAATATTCCAGTCACCTATAACATATTCTGATACATTAAAAAAAGAAAAGGCAGGATTAATCAAATCCCTTGCCCAGTAATTTTAACAGTGAGTAATAAAAAAACAAGATAGTTAACAACAAGGCACTAAGGCTTAAAAAAATGCATAAATGAGCCACAAAGAAGTTAGGACCTGAGGAAACTGAATAAAATGAAGTTATGAAGAACAGAAATCACATACAAAGAAGCAAGAGCTATAAAGATAATAAAATATAAAGAGAGAGAATAGGATAAATAGGACAATGCAAAGAAAGAAGAACATCCAGAGAAAGACTCTAATGAGAGTAAGAAATCATATTAACTCTAGAGTTATCTTAGGGAAAAAAGGTTAAAAACTGCAGATCCGGAAGAATGAATTAAAAGGTGCAGCACTGTGCTCGCTTCGGCAGCACAAATACTAAAAGGTGCAGCAACTGGTTTGATGAACCTTTCTTTGATGTCCAACCAAAAGGATAAGAAATAAAGAAATAAAGATTACTTTTCTATTTCATCTTCTAAAGATTCCTGAAATCTTCTTTAGGTATAATGCTCTTTCCACTTCAACTCAAATCCATAATTCAACAACTTCCCAGACTAGAAGGCCAACATGGTCAACAGACCCAGAAATTCAGGAAAAAAATCAGACTTTAATGTTGAAAAATAGGTAATACTGCAAAAGTCGTAGGATATCCCTCTTTAAGTCAATCAACAAATACTATTTGTCCTTTTACTGTGTTTACAAACAAGCATACAAATAGCAAGTTTTTCTTCAACAATGATATCAGTAAAGGTATAGCATATTTATCTCTAAGGAAGAAGATAAAAGAGAATGGGTTGCCATAGACTGAAGAGTGGTACAATGCAAAATTAATTTATAGAATTAATAAGGTAGATGTTTTATCTTCCACTGCACATTTCAGTATTGCTCCTGTTTAAGCAAATCTATTAAACGCCATAAAGAAAAAAACAAAAAAGTATATGCAACTAAAGAAAATGTAAATGGATCAGCATATTATCTATAGTACCTACTCTAGATGAAAAGGACTCAGAAAAAGTGAATATTATTTTCAGATCCTGAATCATCTAACTAAGTGTTCTGCAAAAATACATTCCACAGAATTCTAGTCTCTCAAGATACATGTGGAAAACAAAAATCAAATAACTTTGGGGAACAACGACTATGTATCCACCACCTGTCCCATCTTAGAAGGTCACAATGCATATTAGCATATTAAAGTTCTAAGAAAGTCCACAATAAAAAAACTGCCTAATACATTATTAACCCACTATTTTCCAAATTGATTTGACCTGAAATTACTATTTTCCTCTAAATATTTATCAGTATGCCATAAAACTAATGTTCTATGAAATATGATTTAGACAGGCTAAAGTAAACCTATGATAAAACATAACAATGCCATTTCTTTTTTTTTTTTTAAGGTTTTATTTATTTATTTGACAGAGATCACAAGTAGGCAGAGAGGCAGGCAGAGAGAGAGGGGGAAGCAGGCTTCCTGCTGAGCAGAAAGCCCGATGCGGGGCTCGATCCCAGGACCCTGAAATCATGACCCAAGCCAAAAGCAGAGGCTTAACTCACTAAGCCACCCATGCGCCCCAACAATGCCATTTCTGTTTTTCTTTCAATACTCTATTATAAAAAATTTCAAATAAAAAGAAAAATAGAAAGATGATCACAATAAACACTCAAATACTCCATACTGAGTTTCAACAGTTGTTAACATTTTATCACATTTGCTTTGTCTTCCTCTTAGTGTTATATATAATAAATGTAATTTACACATATATTAAAAAAAGCAGACACACCATAGGAGATAGACATATAGTAGGTAAGCAGGTACATAGAGAGAGATGTGGCAGGGGCGGGAAGCCTGATTCCTCATATAGTCCTGGTCATTTCTCTTCCTGAGATATAATCAGTCCTCATTTCTTGAGTTTCTATAATATGTAGCCACTTAATAAATCTCTGTTTACTTAGAAGTTACTCAGTGAGTGTTCCTTGCAAGAAGGTATAAAAAAAAGTATAACTAGACAAACCATAAGTGACTCTTAATCTTACAAAACAAACTGAGGGTTGCTGGGGGGAGGGGGGTTGGGAGAAGGGGGGGTGGGGTTATGGACACTGGGGAGGGTATGTGCTTTGGTGAGTGCTGATTCACAGACCTGTACCCCTGGGGATAAAAATACATGTTTATAAAAAATTAAAAA
Organism: Mustela lutreola; assembly: GCF_030435805.1. Taxonomy (NCBI): domain Eukaryota; kingdom Metazoa; phylum Chordata; class Mammalia; order Carnivora; family Mustelidae; genus Mustela; species Mustela lutreola. Next base: position 57,978,152 of record NC_081299.1, read on the forward strand.
TTAAAAAAAAAAGTATAACTAAATTTTAAAAAAGAACTAAAAAAAATTTGAGTCACCAATTTATATAGAATTAAAATCAAAATTAAATCAGTCTGTAGATCACATGCTTAAGCATATAACCTTAAAAACCAAACTAATGGAAAAAAAAAAAACTAACAAAAGAATTTTGTTTCTCAACAAAGCAAGTTCTGGTTACACTCCTGGGATCTGCATACATTCAGATCAAATGTTTACACCAAATCTGTTATACCGTGTAACAATAACAGATGTTCCAGAATGATACTTCTAGATCAACAGAAAGAAAAGTGTTAACAAAACTTCAATACCCTTTTTAAAAATTTAAGACTATATGTTTTTAAAAATTTTTATCAAACACATCTAAAATTTAAAAATCCAGCATCAAAATGTTGCCGATCCACTACCTGAAATCCTCCCTTTCCAGGATCACTGGGAAGATTTTATTACTTCTAGGGATAGCCATAAAAAGTAAATCTTTTAGGGGCACCTTGGTGGTTCAGTAAGTTAGCCATCTGCCTTATGCTCAGGTCATGATCTCAGGATCCTGGGATCAGGCTTGCATCTGGGCTCCCGGCTCAGTGGGTCTACTTCTCCCTCTCCCTTTGCCTCTGCCCCCTCACCACTCATGCTCTCCCTCTCTCTCTCTCAAATAAATAAATAAAATCTTTTCTTTTTAAGTAAATCTTCTAAATCATCTGTCGATGAAGGTTTTTTTAAATTAAAGAATATACAAGTTCCATCTTACATAAAAAAGGTTAGTCTTCTGAGTTTAGATATATAAAACAATCCTTATTAAAAATCTTATAAACTATTTGAATATTAAAAGGATTACAATAGTTAATAAATCTTAATAGTTGGAAATTATAAATACTTACTTGATAAAATCATAAAATAAGAAAAAAACATAGTTTCAAAAAGCATAAAATTAGTACAGGATTTCCACTAACTCTTAAGTTAAACTTCGGAAAATGAGAAAATGTTAATTTTAATATACTGAGTCCTAACTCAATTAGCCAATAAAATAATCAGGTAGATTTTGAAAAACTCAAAAAACAAAATTTAATAATTTTAACTAAATCTGAAATTACATGAGTGAAGTTAAACATAAGAAAGGAAATATTTACTAACCTTTATTTCCTAACATCACAGCAAGATGTAAAGGAGTGTTTCCTAAAATTAAAGAAAAATTTTATTAGTATAAAAACATTGGAAATTTTATTTAAAGGTGGTTTTATTTCCTTCAGAAATTTCACTGACAGATTTGAAACAAAAATAATGTGACTGCAAAATGATCTTCCTTATAGGCAAATTCAAAGAAAGAGAACATGCCATGGTTTCTAACCACAACGTATTGTATTCCTCGCCCTTCAACGCTCACCTAAAAAGGATACTCAGTTTGCTTTTGAGGTTTCTTTTCCCAATAGATTTCATAGACTCCTTTGTTTCTAATTTCTTTATCATATCATTCTTTGTTCATTCAGCAATTTAAAAACCTACTATATACTCATCTTTGGGGACAGATACCAAAAAAGACCTAATCCCAGTCCTCAATTTGTTCAGAAGTCTTATATGAAAATAAATAATTGCTATTCTTATTTATCAGAAGAGAGTATAGCATGATAATGGAACACAAAATATAGCTCCTAATTTTGCCTGTACAAATACAATTAACTATTGAAGAGGGATAGAGTGGAATGAGTCTTGAAAAATGGATTAGAAATTTAAAGGCAAACAAAGCAACAATGACTAGTATTCCATGTCAAAAACAATACCCCCAAATTAAATTCAAATGCAAGAATAGTTTATATTTAGGAAGCAAATTTTTATTTTATACTAGTGGCAGTAAAGAGAATAGTAAATAATGAAATTGGAAAGATGAGCAAAAGATAATGATGATTAGAGGCTATGCTATGAAGTTTGGACTATAGCCTATTAGTTGCTATATAATGATTAATTTAATTTCAAAATGACATCCTAAGCCACCTCAGTAGCCTAAAAACATCTTGATTATAAAAGAAAGCAAACCTACAGTAATTTTTTTTAAATAACAGAAGATAATTTTTTTAAAGGTTTTATTTATTTGACACAGAGATAGAGAGTACAAGTAGGTGAAGCAGCAGGCAGGAGAGGGAGAAGCAGGCTCTATGGTGAGCAGAGAGCCCAATGTGGGGCTCGATCCCAGGACCCAGGATCATGACCTGAGCCAAAGGCAAAGGCTTATTAACCCATTGAGCCACACATGCGCCCCAACAGTAGTATTTTAAAATAAAGTTACTGAATAAATTTATATATACTAATTTTCAGATATTAGCATTTTTACAGAAGGTACCACATGAACAATTTTTGTCAATAAAAGCTGCACACTTACCAAAAAATCAAATACAGGATAAAACAAGATTTGACTATGTTTTTAAAAACCTTATATATGATCTACACCAATCTCTTAGCTTGACAAAACTACCAAAATGGTAAACACACACACACAAAATCTTTTGCTCAATACAAGCACAATGGAATATGAATTGTTGGCTGTAAATACAATTTTTGTGCAAAATTTAGGAGTTTAATAAATTCATTAAACTTATATTTTCTCTGTAAATAATTTCACAAAACAAAAACCTGGGCTACAATCAATTTCTTCATCTTAATATTAGAACAACAAAAACAATAAGAAGATTTGGGGACATAATTCACATTATGATTTTCCAAAATAAAATTTCCCTTAGCTACTAGGCAGTTTTCACACCTCAAAACGAATTTCAGTTGAGATATGCAAACTTTGTTAATAATCATACATTGAAGCATGTCCCCAGAAAAGAGGTTTTGCTCACAATACTACTTAAGTAAACTTCATTAGGTACCAAGCTATCGGTATAAGACTATTTTCCAAAAAGACAAACTTCAATTTTCCAAATAGCTCAGACTTTTTAGGGAGCTAGGTATCTTCCTTCAGGCCGTTATCTAGTTCTACAAGTTTGTATTTTTCTCTTAAAGAGTCAACATTCATTTAGATTTACTTACCATTTTTGTGCTCTACATTACTTCCTTTAATTCTAACCTTCCATCACAATCATTTTTCGTCTATCCAAAACATATCCTTCAAGATTACCCTTTGTGGAGGTTTGATAAGTGATCTCCCTCAGGTTCTTATTTGTAAATGTGTATTCAACTTCTAATCTTGAAGAACACTGTCCCGAGTATCTAATTATTGACTCGCTGTTATTTTTCCCCTGCACTATATTGGTCTTATGGTCTCCTTTTTTGATGAAAACCTAGCCATAGAACTTTCTACCCCTCCTCTAAAATTAATGTTGACATTCCTGGCTATATATCATCAGCCATTTCACTTCAATGTGGAGTCCTTTTTTAATTCTGCTTGGGTCAGACTTCTTGAATCTGCAAGTCAGTGTCTTTCAACAGTTCTGTAAAACTCTCAGCAAGTATCTCTCCAAATACTGCCTTAGTTCCATTTCTTCTCTTCTCTTTGGGGGTTCAATTATAGTAGAACTTGTCACCTTTTCTATGTTTTTTAAATTTCTTTCCCTTTCCATTTTCATTATAGATATGTTCTTCAAACCTATTTCCAAGATCATGAATTCTGTCTTCTTCAGGATCTAAACCTGTTAGTAAGCCTATTTATTTAGCTTTGAATTTCAGCTTGTATTTTCCATTTGAGAATTTCTATTTAGTTCATTTTCAAGTACATGATTTCAATTTTTATTGAAAAATAAAATATTCAAACTAAATAAATATTCAACTTGTCTCTTATCTCCCAAGAATATAAAAAATACTATTATATTTAAATCCTCTAATAATAATTACAAAAAATGAAGCTCTGATGGGTACCCTCCCCGCCAGTTCTCACTCATGTTGTTCAGTTTCCTTAAAGTGCTGGTCATCTTTAATTATATACTGGATATAGCATTTAATGAGCTCTCTATATAAAAACTTGGAAGCCTAAGCAACAAATCCTCCAGATACTTCCACTTGCTTTTGGCATGTTGGCTGGGGGTACTACACTTCATTAACCCACGGACTGACATTTTTTTCTGGCCCTCACAAATGACTCAAAGCTGTGCTCTAGCCTCCATCAGAACTGATTTACCTTTTGGTCATTCGTATTCCTCAGTTCACAGCCCAAATAGCAGTGTTTAAGAGATACCCCACATTTGGTAGGCCCTGACTCTATCTTTTGTCCTCTTAGCCCAGAGAGGCTATAAAAAGTGCTGCTCAGCCTCTTAACTACTTCTTTTGGCTTTGCAAAAACTACTGAGGCAAAATAACCTAAAATGTAAGGCTCAAATCTTTGGATTTCCATCTTCTGCCAGATCTTGACCCAGTAATTCTCTTCTACCTCATTAGATCTCCAATACCCTTAAATTGAATATTTTATTCTTATTTGCTTCAAAGGAAGACTAGTCCTAATCATCTAGTCTATTATTACTATAGGCAGAAATTCTACTTCTATTTTACTTGCTAACTTTTCTCCGAATCTGTAATTCTGTGCCTTCCATTCTTTGGTACTGTTAATGCATAAAGATGAGATAATTTTATTAGCACTAATGATTATAACTTCTATCACAATTACTTTCTCAGTGCTTTTAAGTCATTTTTACCTGAAGTTCAATTTTATCAGTAATTAATCTTGCCATTCATATTTTTTATCATTAACTCAAGAATAAATTTTCCATTTTTTCCCATCTCCTTTAGATGTGTCTCCTAAAAGTCCTTTTCTTCTAACAGATGTCACGGTTACTATTTTTGGAAATTTTTTCCCTACTCCTTCCCCTCAATGACAAACCTCATACACTAAGTACATGAACCAGGGAGAACACATGACTCAAACCTAACCAGTTTGATATCCAACTAGAAAATGTTTCAGGAAATGGCACAAAAACCACCTGGGTCAAGGTTCTTTTCCAAAAGTTTTTTCTTTTCTTTCTTTCCTTTTTTATTAGAACTCATAGGGAAGACTGTCTTTTACCGCTAGAACTACAGTGCTTTAAGATGAGTATGGGACCAAATATTCTCTACAACATAGTTTAGTGATTCTCAATCAAGGACAATTTTACACCAAGAGAACAGCTAGCAATGCCTAGCACATTTTTGGTTATAAAAACTGAGGAGTGGGGGTGCTAATGCCAGCTAGAGAGTAGAGGCCAAGGATACTGCTAAATACCTTAAAATGCATAGGACAGTTTCCTCCCACAAAGAATTCTCCAGCACAAAATGTTAAGTACAGAGGTTGAAAGCTGAAATAAATAAAGCTCAGTTGCAAGAGAAAAGGAGGAAGCTCTAACAGCAAAGCTAAGAGATTATTTAAAAAACAAAGCAACAACCAAAAAAAAAAAAGTCCTGACCTGCAAGAACTGTAGATACATACATGTCCAATACTAGCTCCTACCCTACCATTTTCAGTTATATGAATCAATAAATACCTTTGGGCATAAGCTAGTTTGCAATGAGTTTCACTTACAATGGCAAGAACATTACTAATGTGATACAGAAAGAGAAAGTCTTATTTATCATAAACAGACTTTGGGAGACTCCTATTTTGTAAGTGCTTTTGTTTTTCTTATCTATTCTTATTTATTTAGAATTTTATTTTTTTTTTTTAAAGATTTATTTATTTATTTAACAGAGAGAGATCACAAGTAGGCAGAGAGGCAGGCAGAGAGAGAGAGGAGGAAGCAGGCTCCCTGCTGAGGAGAGAGCCCGATGCGGGACTCGATCCCAGGACCCCGAGATCATGACCTGAGCCGAAGGCAGCGGCTTAACCCACTGAGCCACCCAGGCGCCCCTATTTAGAATTTTAAAATGTAACTTATCTTCTGCAGTAACACAGAATATAGACACATATTTTAAATTCTATTTGTAGCAAAATTAATACCTTTTTATTTTTATTTATTTATTTATTTATTTATTTTACATTATAAGTAAATATTTATTCTTAACTATGATACTGATGACTTGTTGTCTTTGTTCAGGCTGCCATAACAAATTGCTATAGACTGGATGGCTTACATGAGAAATGTTTCTTCCTCTGTTCTGTAATCAGGGTACCAGCATGGTGGGATTCTGGTGAAGATCCTCTTTCAGGTTGCAGACAACCACCATCTTATATCCTCACATGGTAGAAAGAGGGTTAGCCAGCTCCCTGGCCTCTTTTTTGTTGTTGTTTTTTTTTGTTGTTGTTGTTTGTTTTTTTGTTTTTTTGTTTTTAATTAATTTTTTATTTTTTATAAACATATATTTTTATCCCCAGGGGTATACCTTTTTAAAAAAATGTTTTTAAACTTACATTTATCTAACAAAGTAAAGAAATAAACCACACATTTGATTTCCTTTTTCTTTCTTTCTTTCTTTTTTTTTTTAAGATTTTATTTGACGGGTGCCTGGGTGGCTCAGTGGTTAAAGCCTCTGCGTTCAGCTCAGGTCCTGATCCCAGGGTCCTAGAATCGAGCCCCGCATCATCATCGGGCTCTCTGCTCAGCAGGGAGCCTACTTCCTCCCCTCTCACTGCCTGCTTCTCTGTCTGTAAAATGAGTGAATGAAATCTTAAAAAAAAAAAAAAGAAAAGAAAAAGATTTTATTTGAGAAAGAGCACATGAGCAGGGGGAGGGGTAGAGGGAGAGCAAGAGAAAGAAAATCTCCAGCAGACTCCACTCTGAGCATGGAACCCAATGTGGGGCTCGATCTAATGACCCTGAGATCACGGTTTGAGCTGAAATCATGAGTCAGATGCTTAACCAACTGAGCCACCCAGGCACCCCAATTCCCTTTAACAAAAAATGAGAAAGTCCACACTTTTATTTCTCATCTCCATTTTTGTTTCATTAATTTAATGAGTAGTTATAAACGTTTTTCTTACCCTTTATAGAATATGTGCATGTCTTCTAAATTTTGAATCGAAAGATTTTTTTTGGAAATTAACTCTCAAGATTGTAATCATATTTGCTATGATTATTAGACTTCATGTATGGTATATTTAACTGGTTTCAATGTTCATTATCAACCCTTTTCTGATTCAACTTCTCTTTTATTGTATTAATCATGTAAATTCATCTCTTATGAGCTGGGATACTTCTTTGAATAATACTTTTCAGGAATGACAGCATGGTAGTTACTCTATTTTCTAGAACATTGTTGTTTCCACAAATGAATAACTGCCTAGAAAGAATTCTACAGTTGGAAGATATTAATAGCAAGCATGTTCTAATACTGGAGAGGTCTGAGGCAAATTAATATTCATTTGTTCAATAGCAATCTATGCTCTTTACTTGTATATGTGTAGAATTCTACATTAAATTTCAAAATATCACCAAAATATGAAGAATCTCTTTTCATTTACTCTCCCTGGAACACAGTATGAGCTCTGACTTTGGAGTCTGAACCAATTTTAGATCAAAAATGTTTTCTTCCCTACTTATAGCTTTGAGTACTGCTTCTGATTTATTTATTCTATTTTATTCTCTGGAAATACATACTACTCATAACGTGAAATCTACTGTTTATCCCTCATTCTTTATATTTTTCTCCTTTTCCTCTAATCTTTGTTTTCAAATTGATTTTTTACATCTTTCATCCAATTTTCTATATTGTCAAGACTTTATTTAACAGTATCTTCAGGATATTTATAATGATACATCTTTTATAATGAATTATTTTTCAAAGACCATCAAATGACTTTTTTTCTGCTCATCCATCCTGAAATGAAGATTTATTCAACTCTAGTATGGGAAAGGACAATCAGCCCCCACTTTCCTCTCAATTTGTTCAAAAAATGAACAGCAGAAACCCCTTCTAAACTCTGAAGCTGAAAGAATAAGCTGATATTTAAGCATTTTCCTCTGAGACTCTATTCTAATACCCTAGATAAAACAAAGCGAATCAAAGAGTTGAGAGACAGCTGCTGCATGGGAATCAAAGAGAAGGAAAATGGTGCAAGACATACTCCTAAAACTACAAAACAGCATTGAAAGAAATTAAATAATACCTGAATAAACAGAAAGACATCTGAGTTCATGGATTCAACATTGGTAAGATGACCTAATGGTCTATAATTTCAAAATGGTCTCCTTCAAAAAACCCCACCTGGCTTTTTTGAAGACAATAACAAGTTGAGCCTAAAATTCATATAAAAATTCAAAGTACCCAATCTAAATTGAAAGAGAACATCAGAGTGGAAAGATTTACACCACCCAATTTCAAAACTTAGTACAAAACCATAGTAATCAACACAGTATAGAGACAGATCTTTATAAAGACAGATCTGTCTTGTATAAAGACAGATCTGTATATTAATGGATCAATCATTTTACACACAAAAATTAATTCAATATAAACCATGAACCTAAATGTCTGAGCTAAAACTATAAAACTCTTGGGGGGGAAAAATGAGGAAATCTTTGTGACCTCAGATTAGGTAACAATTTCTCAGATACACCAAAAACACAGCACAGAAGCATGAAAGCAAAAATAAACTGACCTTCATCAAAATTAAAATGTGCTGCATTTAAGGAAAGTGAAAAGACAACTCTGAGGGGAAAATATTTTGCAAATTATATGTGTAATAATATCCAGAATATATAAAGAGCTCTCACAACAAAATAATATTAAAAGTCCCAATTTTAAAATAGGAAAGGATCTGAATAGCTTCTTCTCTAAAAAAGATAAACAAATGGCCAATAAGTACATGAAAAGATGCTCAAAATCATTAGCCATTAGGAAATACAAGTCAAAACCACAATTAGATACCACTTCATATTCACTAGGATAGCTATAATAAAAAAGAACACAAGTGTTGGCAAAGAAGAGAAGGGAAATAACCTCATATAAAGTAAAATACTGTAGCCACTTTGGAAGAGAGTGTGGCAGTTCCTCAAAATGGTAAACACAGAGTTGCCACACAATCCAACAGAAGGTATATACCCCCCAAAATAAAACATGTCCACACAAAAACTTACATACAAATGTTCATAACAGCATTATTCATAATACCAAAAAGTAGAAACAACACAAATGTCCATTAATTGGTGAATATATAAATAAAATGGAATGGAATATTATTTGGCAATAGAAAGGAATGAAATTTTGATATATGTTACAACAGGGATGAACCTTGAAAACAATGTGCTAAGTGAAAGAAGCCAGGCATAAAGACCACATATTGTTTTATCTCACGTACATGAAATGTCTAGAATAATTAGATCTATAGAGAAAGTAGATTAGTGGCTATCTAGGGCTAAGGGAAATGGTGGGAGGGGTTGGAAGTGAAAGGTAAAGGGTACAGGATTTCTGTTTAAATTGTGGTGATGGTTACACAACTTTGAATACACCAAAAGTCTTTTAACTGTACAGTTTAAAAGAATCAAATGTATGGTATGTGAATTATATCACAATAAAGTCATTTAAAGTAAATAAATGGAAGATAAGTGGGGGATAAGTAAAGTTGCTAGAATTGCAGCAAATATTTATTCATGTTCCTAATGATTTCTTCCTTAAAAAAAGCCTTTGTACCGGACATCTTATTTTGCCTTAATAATCATCACCCAGGTAGTGGCATCTGGGTCTCTCAGTCAGAAGAGCATCTGACTCTTGATCTCAAGGATGTGAGTTCAAGCCTCACACTGGGTACAGAGATTACTAAAAAAATTTTTTTTAATTTTAAAAAATCATCACCCAGGTTAGTCTAGCTGTGTACTAAAAAGGCTTTCTTGCCCACTTGCTTGTTTGGTATGAATTTTTCTATTCAATAAAGTACTAGAAATAGCGTAATTTTTTTCCCTACTGCTATAATCCTAAGGACAACAATAAACAAAGGCAAAAGGAAGGGGTAGGCTTGCTGCAGGGCACAAACTTGCTCCTGCCATCTGTTTCCCATATATCTTTTAGAGAGAGAAAGAGAGAGAAAGAGAGAGGGTGAAAGGGATGGGGAGGCCAGAGGGAGAGAGAATCCCAAGCAGGTTCCATGCCCAGTACAGAGCCTGATGTGAGGCTTGAACCCATCACCCTGAGATCATGACCCAAGCTGAAACTAAGAGTCTGACACCCAAACACTGAACCACCCAGGCACCCTTCTGTTTCCCATATTAGGCACATTCTCATCCTCCAATTCAGGGATGTGACATAAAAAAGGTTTAACAAAATGTAACCACTTGCTGATTTTTTATCCATGGCTGATGGCTGCTTTCATGCAACAGATGGTACAACCTGCAAGCTTAGCCTATACTTACTATCTTGCCCTTTTATAAAAACAAAAATTTTATTGAAGTATAATTGACACACAATGTTACATTAGTTTCAGGTGCATAACATAGTGATTCAATAACTGTAACTATCTTGCTCTTTTATTGTGTTCATAGACCCATGCTGTAATCAGTAAGGGTTTCATGTCATACTGCAATGCTTCCAGGAGAGAACACCTGTCAGTCAATATAATTTCTATATATAACCACATATTACTGTTATTAAAATCTTCTCTCATAATCTAGTTTACTTGATTCTAGAGTTATTATTGTGTTTTAATATAAAATTGAAAAAGAAGTTCAAACGTTCTGTTATTTTTCCAAAATTTTACCTGGAGGTAAAACCCATTCACTCTCACTTAATAAATATTTACTGAGCATTCTATGTTCTAGGCATAGTGCTAGATATTAAAGATTCAACCATTAAGAAGCTAGAAATAATTCTTGTTCTCACAGAGCTTATAGTCACAAAAGAGAAAAAAACAAAATGCAACAAAATAGACTGACAGGTATTCAGAAAAATAACAAAAAGCTAAGACCAAAAATAATAATGAAAGACATAACCTAATTCTTCAGGCAGGAAAATCCCTCTATGAGGTAATTTTTTAAATGAGCTCTCAAAGAGGAATAAGAACTAAGAAATCAAAGAATGAGAAGAAAGGCATCACAGAGAACAGAAATAACTTGACAGATTCAAGGAACTGAAAGAAAACAAGTATGACCAGAACATAGAAAAAAAAGAGATTTGTATAAGATTATATCAGAGAATCAGGCAAGGGTCAGATCATGCAGGTCTCCATAATTATGGTAAGCAATATGAACTTAGGGACACCTGGGTGGCTCAGTTAAGTATCTGTCTTTGGCTCAGGTCATGGTCCCAGGGTCCTGGGAATTCTTGCTCAGCGGGAAGTCTGCTTCTCCCTCTGCCTACAGGCCTCCCTGCTTGTACATACTCTCTCTCTGTCATATAAATAAAATATTTTAAAAATAAAGAAATATGAGCTTACTGTTAAGTGGAGAAAGCATCTAAACAGGGACATGACATCATACAAATTACATTTCAAGATCACCCTTATCACCATATACAGAATGGAATGGAGGGGCACACAGAAATTAGATATGAGTTGGTGCAGTATTCCAGGGAAAAGATAATAAAAACTGGTCTCAAAGCGGCGGTGGAGACCAATCAGTGGAGACAGAAAGTAGGGTGTTCAAAATAACCTGTTAGTTAGATATGTATGGTTAGGAGAAGGAGGTAAGACAAATGATCCCAATGACTGAGGCTTGAGCAAACAGATAATTAATGATATGATTTAATAAGTGACTAGGTGGCCAGATGGGAGAGGATAAGGTAGAAAATAATAACATTTTAAACAAGCAAATTTTGAAATATCTGAGATTCCCAAGTGGAGATGATTATAAAATCTGGGAACTCCAGGGAGAAGTCCAGATTGAGATATAAATCTGACATTTAAAACCAAACATATAAATTTGTGAATACCCATTTTTTCCCTTAATACTAGAAAAGGTAGTAATAGTTACCCTTCTTCATTTCTCTATCTTCCAGGAGAAAAGGAAAAAAGACCATGTTCTAAATGGTCACAATGGTGACAAGAAAACAAGGAACTGATAACATCAGTTGCTCTCAAGAAGGATAACTGAGTGGGTAAAGATGAGTGAGAGTAAACTTTTTTTAAAGGGGGACCAGAACTCAGGATCCTAAGATAAGATCTGAGCTAAGATCAACAGTTGGAAGCTTAACCAATGAGCCACCCAGGAGCACCAGGAAGGAAACTATTTTTATAATGTATTGTTTATGTCTTTTTATAATTTTGTAGCATTTGAATGTAATAACTTTTGAAAAAATTACACAAATTAAGGAGAATCCACCAAAGTCTAGATAGAGTACCTAGGTAAACTAGGTATAAAGTGGGCCTTTATATACCTAAATTATTACTGTTTTCTTAAACCATCAAGGAATATATAGATGAAAGGGTGGGGTGCCTGGGTGGTTCAGTCAGTTAAGGGTCTGCCTCTTGATTTCAGCTCATGTCATTATCTCAGGGTTGTGAGATTGAGCCCCAAGTCAGGCTCTGTGCTCAGTGTGGAGTCTGCTTTAGATTCTCTCTCTCTCCCTCTCCCTCTGTCCCTACCCCCTTCTAAAAACTAAAATTTGGAAAGAAAAAAAGGGGGGGGGGGGTAAATCATCAGTACCCACTGAAGTAACAAACTAAAATTACTGTAACACGTCAAAATTAATCACATTTTCAAAAGATTTATGAACTAGAAATGACTTTGTACTCAATCATCCAATCCCTCTCACTTTACAGGTAAATACATAATCAGAAATACACATATAATTAAGGATACCAAATATCATGCTTTGGTTTCAATATTTTAAATGCAAATCATCATTTTCTTCATCCTCATCCTCTTCCCAACACTGGAGTTACTTCACTATCCAAATATACCATGAAACTAAGGGCTCAAATGTCCCAGTTAAACCTCAGCTTTCTAAAGCTTTCCTCAACCTGCTGCTTCAGCTAACTTGTTACATAAAAGATACTAAAAACTTAAAATAACCTTCGGCCAACTTTCCACAATGTAGCTGTTAAATCTGAAATCAGATGCCTTGGTTCTAATTTGGTAAATAAACTGAATTCTGTTCTGCCAAATGAATAAAAAACATTCCAGTAACATTAAGACCACTGCAGTGCTAAAGTATGCAAATTGCCAAACAAAAGGCTAACCATTAAAAGGGCATCCATTATATGTGCCCAGCACTATGCAATATACTTTATAAACCTTATCTTAGCCCAATACCGTGACACAATTATTACTCCTACTTCATGGGTAAGAAAAATAAAGTTAACACTAGTTAGGTAATTTCCTAAAGCTATATATCTAGAAATGTGTGAGTCATGACTCTAAAATCTATATGCTTTTTACCAGACCAATTGTTTTCAAACATTTTGGTCTCAAGACCCGTTTTATACTCTTAATAATTATTAAACAACTTTTATATGGATTATTTATATGGACAAATCTATTGATATTTATATTAGTAATTAAAATTAAATGTTATAAAACTTTAACTTTACATTTACAATCACTCCATTACATATCAATATAAATTTATGAAAAAATAATTGTTTTCTAAAATGAAAATAAATGATGAATATGCTATTTTAAACTCTTTAAAAATTAAAATAAATAAATAGCCAGATTTTTATAATTATTTCTGCACTGAATTGTGTGAATTTTGCTTTGGTTTGAAGTATACAGAAGAGACGCAGTTGAAAAAAAGAGGAGTGGGGTGCCTGGGTGGCTCAGTGGGTTAAAGCCTCTGCCTTCAGTTCAGGTCCTGGTTCCAGAGTCCTGGTTCCAGAGTCCTGGGATCAAGCCCTCCATCTGGCTCTCTGCTCAGCAGGAAGCCTGCTCCCCCCCCCGCCCCCCAAACTCCTCTCTGCCTGCCTCTGCCTACTTGTGAACTCTGTCAAATAAATAGATAAAATCTTAAAAAAAAAAAAGAAAGAAAGAAAGAAAGAAAGAGAGTATTTTAATAGACTTCTTAAATAATTATATTCTTTGCTACTACACCAGAACTCAGTAAGTGGTGATTTTTTTTTTTTAAGATTTTATTTATTTATTTGACAGATCACAAGTAGGCAGAGGGGTGGGGGGGGTGCGGGTGGGGAAGCAGGCTCCCCGCTGAGCAAAAAGCCCTACGTCCATCCCAGGACCCGCAGATCATGACCCAAGCCAAAGGCAGAGGCTTTAACCCACTGAGCCATCCAGGCACCCCAGTAAGTGGTGATTTCTTAAAGGTTAGCAGCAATGTGAAATCTAAAACCCTATCAATAAACTTTTTCTATTGAGTTACACTGAAATGCACTGGTTTCTCTTGAACTTTAAATGGATCTTTTACTGATGCATGATTTTAAAATACCATGTACTGATCATTTGAAAAATATAAGCTGACTGAGTTATACCGATCTTCCAAATGTCAACCCATTTCACTATACCAAAAAAACAAAAACCACACATTTGGTAATATCACCAATCTGACCAGAGAAGTCTTTAAATATTGGGAAGCTGTCAAACTTAGTAAGAGAAGCTGTCAACATTAGTGTGACAAAGACAAATTTCCCAAATGTTAATTTTTGATTCAAAGCTTGAATTTTTTAATTGGTAATAAATACTACCAATTATTTTCTGTGAAGTCACAGGCTTCTTCATTCTTTTTCCAGAAAATTCCTGCCAAGTATCCAAATTGGAATAACCATAGTTTGCCTGTAAGCTGTTCTTTCAAGTAAAAATGGTGTTCCATGACAAAAGCTGCTACTGTGGCTTACAACTCAAACAACTATACAAATGTTTTCCCTTGTTTCCCTTTAGTAGGCAAAAGAAGATCATGCAAAATATACATTATGTCATAAAGAATATCAAAAAGGTAAGTAATTGAGATTAAGACTTAATAAAATTAATCTTTTCTACAATTTCATCAAAGACATTATGTGAAACTGGCTTTTTCCTTTTACTACAAGTATGTGGCAGTAAATAAGCAAGTAATACTAGTCGTTTGGGAGACTTGTACTCAGGTTGCAACAATTTTACTCACCACTGGTTTTGTACCACCAGCAAAAATGTCAGCATAGTGAAAAAGGCAAGCAATGACTTTATATTATCACAAAAATAGTTTTGATTTCACCTACCCCTTAACTAGGGAGAAAACAGGACATTCTAAGTACTAGAACCAACATAGCTCCAGCTTCTACAGACACCTTCAAGTCCCATCCAAGCGGTAAAAAAGGAGAATTTTTGTATTTTCTCTCATAAACAGTATTATACTATTAAAACCCACATAAACACATATTATATCCATCATAAACTCCTAACCAGCTCTACCTTCTCATTATTTTCAAAGCTACCCCCACTTTTACAGCATGTTAAACTGACATTTACCCATCCAAGTTTCTGCTTCATACAGTAGCCAGATTGAGTCTTCTAAAATCAGATCGTATTACTCCTCTGCTCAAAATCCTCGCTTCCTATTTTCCTCAGAGTAAAAGCCAAAATCCTTAAAAATGGTCTACAAAAGTTCCACATGCTTATACCTACAGCTACCTCTCAAATCTCCTATCTCCTACCACTCTTCCCCTTGAACCAAACTTGACCTTCCCTCTGACCCTTGAACATGGTACATTTACATTTGTTTTTCCCTGTCTGAAACTCTGTTCTGCCAGTATCTGCTCCTTAATTTTCTTTAAGTAACTAAACTTCTCCTATTCCTGATGTCTTCCCTGACCCTGACCTCACTGAAATACTTAGCACTTCCCCTCCCCTGTACACCAGCACTCCCTCTCTCCTTACCCTGCTCTATTTCACTCCAAGATATTTATCATTATCAGTCATATCAAATACTTATTAGCTTATTATTTATCTTCCCCCATTAGAATGCAAGCTCCATGAGAGCAGGGACTTTGGCCACTTTGTTCACTGCTATAATCCCAACACCTAAAACACTGTCACATATTAGGAGTTCAGTACATATCTGTTAAATGAAGGAATGGGTGAAAAAGGAAAAGAAAAAAATATATAAAGAACCATTAGAGTAGTGTTAAAATCTGTTTTTACTCTCCAAAAAGCATTCCATCCCAGAACAATGCAGGTCTCCACATGATCCTTTATGAAAGTCAACCAAAGGATATATACGCTTAAGAGGATATTCAACACAGCATAGGTGGTTTTATAGAATTCAGTACAGTGCTGAGTAAGAGAACACGTGTGTTAACATGCCTGATAAATATCTACAGCCAAGAATCCAAATATACTAAACCAAGTTATACCAGCAGATTAAAGATGACTTGTAAGAGAGTCAAATAAACCTAATTCTTCAGTACTCTATAGGCAGTATACATTCAAGTACCAGATAAAACTTTACCTAAAGTACTATCTAAACCTCCAGAACAAAAATGTCTTCTGCCAAAAAGCACTTAACACCACAAGTGAGAGTAAATTATTGGTATCAATGGATATTACTATCATATTAGTCTTTGAAAATAGTTTTAAGTGCAGTCTCCCACTTGAGACTATAATGCCCCACAAGAAAGATATTATTATATCTACCTACTTCAGTGCTTAAGTAAATAGTATAATTTCATAAAAACTAGTTCGTAGAGAACTGTAGTCTCAAAGCTAGATCTAATTCCAAATACAGAGACAGCTTTCTAGTTTTGCAGATTATCTCTGGGATTTCAACAAGAGTAACAGGCACAAAAACAGATGAAGTTCAACTAAGCCACAAAGTTAAACCTCATATATCCTGGTAACAAACACCACTCATAATTTTCAGACAGGAAAAAGACCTTTTCTCTTTTTCCTACCCCATTTTACATGCCTCAGTAGTACTCTAAAACTGATCTTCCATATATCCCCCAGTGAAATAAATAGAACGTGAACAGGAACATATTTGTCTGCCCAGCTCCCGGTCAATTTTTAAGGAACTATGCTCATTTTCTAGAACCCAAAGCATCCTATTACACTATACTCTGCATTAGATTTCTATGACTCAAGGATGACATTAACTAGGGAAAGACTGCCTAGAATTCTGTTTTTCCAGGAGTCCTCCAGAATTCTCCTGCCTTATTGAGGCTGCAAAGAACACAACATGATCAATAACTGCTCACTCTGCTTTCTTTTTTTGCCAAAGTTGAAAGGTCAGAATTACTGCTCCTATTACAGCTCAGTAAAGGAAAGGAGAGATTCCCCAGTGCAGGAAAGAGGATTCCCCCCACCTTCTTAAGAGGTAGCTCTGCAGATGTGTTCACATCCCTATTCTAAGTGTGAAGTCACATTCTAATACTTATATGATGCCATCAAGAAACATGTCCACTTGGGCGCCTGGGTGGCTCAGTGGGTTAAGCCGCTGCCTTCGGCTCAGGTCATGATCTCAGGGTCCTGGGATCGAGTCCCGCATCGGGCTCTCTGCTCAGCGGGGAGCCTGCTTCCCTTCCTCTCTCTCTGCCTGCCTCTCCGTCTGCTTGTGATTTCTCTCTGTCAAATAAATAAATAAAATCTTTAAAAAAAAAAAAAAAAAAAGAAACATGTCCACTTAACCCAAGTACATGCACATGCTAGGAGATGCACCTGGAAGAAGAGGTGAGAGGAAGGTCATATTCACGTTGTCATAGAGATTAACTGAATCAACCCTGATAGATCAATAAAGTGACAGATTTCACTGCCAAACCACCCTCATTCCAAGTGAGGGTGCAGGACACTTTAATGGATTATCTTACACCCCAAAAACTACTTCACTTTTTTTCTAAGACAAACTGAGGTCTACCTTTCAAAAACAAAGTCCAGAGAAGACCACATAACATGAGGGAAAAAATATAAAACTATAACTGTTCTTTTAAAGATGTACCATTATTTTAACTTTCTTAGCTAAAACTGTTCACCTAAGGCTTAATTCAAGATTTTTGGGGGGCATGCAAACTGTAACTTCCTAGTCACTTCTCAAACAGACGTAAGGTGCATTATTTTCTTAAATCACCCATCATAAAGATTTTAGGGTCAAACACAAAGAAGAAAATATCAGAAGGAAATTTAAAGATGTATATAGAATAAGCCAAAATAAACCTACCACATAGGCACCAAACAGATTATCCTATTGCCTCAACTCTCAAACATACATTTTTAATCATTCTGAAATTAAGATGTTTTAAAATCAAATCTACCACCACCAGGCAGAGAGACTACACATATTAACCATTTCATTATCATTCCCTTGAGTTACCAACATTGGCAGCAATATCCTCAATTGAAATTAAACTCACAATTGAAATTTCTAATTACTGTGTGAAATAGCTACACAAATTCTCAGTAAAAATGAAAATTAACTGTATGGAGAAGATGGCTTGTCACATCCCATGCAATATCATTAAAGGCAGTAGAAACGGCCAAATCTGTCAGAATACATCTCACATCACAAATTTCTCACATCTAGGAAAGGCTGGTTTAAGCAATTCACATATCAAGGACTTTTATCACTCTGGTACCTAAAACTTTCTGACAAGTGCCCAAAGAATATTTAACTCAAGGGAAAAAAAAAATTTTTAAGTTTAACAAAAAGGAAGTACAGTCAAAAATCAAGAAAGTGTTCTGTATGCTCCATAAGCATTCTCAATTCTAAAGGTGCTAAAGAAGTAAAACTCATTACCATTATTTATTTTTTAAAAAAGCATATCATCATGATACTTTTACTACTAATGGCAAGAAGTGATTCAGAAAAATTTTTACAATGTGAAAAAGGGCTTAGACTTAAACTTTAAGTCTATACTAAAGAAAAATGTATATTAACTCAAATACACTAAAAATGTAAAATTTAACAAATTTGTGTACATTTAATGTAATGTATCTTTTCTCCCACCCCAAAAATGCTTTTACGAAATATACAATGAGTCATAATCACTTGGCATATCTGAAAACAGTATATTCATGATGTTACACCTATTACTGTATTTAACTTATATTTCAAAGATATGTTTGGATCCAAATACAATATTCCTCAAAATAACTGATGATTCAGAAAAGGCAATTCATACTCAACCAACATTTTACCACAAAAGAAAAAGCTGGATCCTTGCTCCTATTCAAGTCAGTAATTTGTAAGTACACATTATATACGCACTCCAAAAAACGTTTATCAAATCAGAGATCACTGGAAACTCAAAGAGCTAATGAATAGTGAGCTAAACAGTGACCAAATTAAGGTTCAATAAGCTTTCCAGCTAGAGAGAATAAAGGATCAAAACTAACAAGATAAAATTTAATAAACATAAAGCCCTGTTTTAGGCTAAAAAAAAAAAAACCTTCAAGAAGAGATAGAATGGAGAGATAGCTAATCACTTGAGAAAACGCAGTATTAAAAAATTAACATACTCTTGCACTGTATTATTTAATGTGTGCTTTTTAGTAGTACACATTACTAAACATATATTGCTTAAAGCAATAGGGTCTACTTTTTTGTCTTTACTTGTAAGGTTAGTCTAGAGCACAATCCTCAAAGGGAAGAATTGACAAACTGAGTTTTGTTAAAAAGATGAATAGGATTTTCATTTACTTACTTAACATGATTATATAGTATTCACTATTTCAGGGACCATGTAAGGACTTTAAAAACCATGCTGTTAATAGGAATGGACAGAGAAGTCAGGAATGTTTAACCGAAAGGTAAGAATGTGATAGCTGGGATGCCTGGGTGGCTCAGTCGGTCAAGCCGCTGCCTTCGGCTCAGGTCTTGATCCCAGAGTCCTGGGATTGCATCTGACATCGGGCTTCTGGCTCAGAGGGGAGCCTGCTTCTCTCTCTGCTTCTACCTGCCACTTTGCCTGCTTGTGCTCTCTCTCTCTCTGACAAATAAATAAAATCTTAAAAAAAAAAAAAAGACAACTTTTGTCAGATATCTAAAGGGCTATCATGTGGATGAGGGAGCCCATTTATTTGTGCCATTACATAAAAAAGAAACAGAACAAAGAAGTGTGAGATTTGGGCTCTACAGAAAAACTCTGAAAGTTGTCCAATGGCAAAAAACTCTCCATAAGGCTATTTTTAAAAAAAAAAGATATTATTTATTTGACACAGAGAGAGAGAGAGAGTACAAGCAGGGAGAGCGGCAGGGAGAGGGAGAAGCAGGTCCTGCTGAACAGTGCCAGACGTGGGGCTCGATCCCAGAACCCTGGGATCATGACCTGAGCCGAGGCAGATGTCCAATGACTAAGTCACCCAGGCGTCCCTCCATAAGGCTATTATAAAGGGGCACCTGGGTGGCTTAGTCTGTTAAAAGTCTGCCTTTGGTTCAGGACATGATTCCAGTGTCCTGGGATAGAGCCCCACATCAGGCACCCTGCTCCATCCTCTCTCTGTCTGTGGCTCCCCCTGCTTGTAAATAAAAAAATTCAATCTTAAAAAAAAAAAAAAAGGATACTATAAAGACTAAATGAGAAAATATATATTAAAGAACTTTGTTGTAAATTACCATATTACACATTAGAATTTACTTCTGTGCAGGACAGTGTGTCCTAATTAATAGACATATTTGCAGAGGTTGACCACGTAATTGAGTTCCAGCTATTAGTTCAGTTCCCAGCTTTGCAATTTATACCAAATACGCAACTTTAACAAAGTTTTCCTGCATCTCTAGGTTTCACTTTTCTCACCTTTAAAATAAGGATAAAACAATCTGCTTTGCAAGGCTATTGTAAGAATAAAATGTGATAATGTAGATAACATTCCACATAGTGCTGACATTCTCAGTAAATTGTGTTTATGATGATGATAATCATCATCAACACATTATAGAAGGAATCTCTTTGGTGAATATAAAACTAACCATGTGGTATGATGCAGTATGACTGTATGGTTTTGCTATATACCTATATGAGTGTATGAATATGCTATGCACTTATCACGTTGTAACAATCCAATTAAAATATATAGCTTATATTTGTTTGGTGACTTAAAATTTATCTTTTAAAGACATTTATCTTCTGTAATGTGAAGGAAAAAATATCCTTAAAACCTAAATAAAATATCCAGGTTAGTTAAAATACCAGGAATAAAAGTAATGTAATGGGGGAATTATGCAGCTACCAAGAAAAGGGACTAAAGAAGTAGCATATTAAATATAAGCTACTCTTCCTAGGAGACTTCACAGCAAGAGATGAAAATATATATTTCAGGGGAAAAAACAATTACACTTTCCAGAAGTATGTGAACCACTGGTTACAATCATCAGAAACACCAAAAATACAAGTACCATACAAATATTTGGTATATCAAGGCAATTTAAAAAGTGAAGTTGAGGGGATGAAGGACAAGAGTTTAAGAGATTTAGGATTCTAGTTACTATGAACAGAATTTGTATTTTAACAGACCAACTATTTAACGTTGAATTACAGAATATGGAAGCTCAATAATCCTGTAATTCAGTACCTTCTGTGATTAACCAGGAGGATCAATTGTAAAATACTATCCTATCGTACTTGTCAGTCATATTCAACTAGCTCTTCTTTCAAACGAAATTAACTCTCAAAAAGAAACTTTCATATATTTTCACAAATATTTCAAGGGCCCATGGAAAAAAAAAAATATATATACACACACACACATAAATATACACCTACTATGAAGGTCAATTCTTCAAACTCCCTAATAAATGATGAATAGCCTGAAACTACAACACACCTTCTAATACAATATATTTCCCAAAGTGTCAGAATATAATTTTCATCAACAAACAATTATTACGCTTGTTGTAACAACAGTAAAATGATTAAATAAGTGTAGGAATGAAAAACTGGGTGCAGCTTTTAGGTACTTTTTTGTGGATTTGAATTATGATAAATGACAGTAATATTACAATATTTTAAATTCAGATACAAGTGCAGTTGTTAGAAAATTATAAAACCACTAAGAAAAATCTTATTCTTTTTTTTTAATCTCCATTTTTGCCCTAATTTTAGATAAGAAGCCTGGAGTCCAGTGGAATTAAGGGAGTTTATTCCTCAGGCAAGCATTTCATTAATGTGTTATATTATTTTGAGCAGAGTTGAGTGTGTTTTAATTGAATGTATACAACAGTCATGTTCAGTTAAAAGCAGAGCTAGCAACAATATTTGTCAACTACCCAATTTAAAATGGCTTATTAAATGTTGAAAATATCAGTGTTTCATTTTCATTAATAAATGTACTGTTGCTTATAAATCAACTCAATCATATAATGTTTTTAAAACAAAAGAAACCAAAAAAAATCAGCTAATGAGTTAAGGTAGAAAGTAGTACAGTCCTTGAATAATAAATGATACTCTATTTTGTCATATAGGCTATGATGAAGTTACTATGAAAAATCATAGTACTATTTTTAGTCACAGTCAAGATAAAACATTATTGTTAGCAATTACATAAAACAAACAAAACACTCAAAACTCTACTCCAACAAAATTTTGGCTGCTCTAGTCACTTTTTACTTGCTCTAGGTATCAAATGCCAACAAATTTCTACTGTGGGGCTTTCAGAAACCAAGGCATTCTACATTCTATCTTAAATGCAAAGTGTAGACACTTTGTATCAAACTAAGTTTCATGAAAGCAGAGAAATAGAAACACAGAACCTGATGGCAGGTAGAAATCACAACAACCAGTTGCAGTCAAGTTGGATCTGTACCTAAGTAATGAAGGGAGGTGGGCCATTTACACGTTCAAAATTCGAAATCCCAAGGTGGGAGACGAGGAGAGAAAGAAAAGAAACAGTTGCACAAACAAAGGAAGAAGGGCAGGTTGGATAAGAGACTATTTAAAATTTGTCAAAAACCAATACATTGAAGGCCTGACTCAAAGATAAAACAGCTTCTGAAAGGAAACTCTGAAGTGGGCAAAGAGGAAACATTCCTTTGCACCCACAAGAACCAATCCCCTGACCACTGGCATGCTATTACTGAAACGGTCATGATTTACAGGCATTTGGCCCGGGTGATGGGCAAAGGAGAGGAAAGAAAGATCGTTGGAGAGAAGCCTAGAATTCCATTGGCCTGGGGAGGCACACCCTGGGTTCGGGAAGGGAAAGGTGGAGAGGGACGAGCACTCCTCACCGTGATTATCTTTCTGTCCGATATTGTGCGTGCGGATGAGAGACGACAGTCTCCTCACATCCCCCTTGAAGACGCACTCGTGTACCGGGTAGTGTGCGGGGCAACTGCCTCCATCTGCGACGACAGCAATGGGGTTGGTGCCCGCTAGAAGAGCCGGGGACTGGGTGGTGGTAGTCACGGAGGAACCGTGCAGCGGCAGGGCCGGGACGCCAGGGGGATTGGAGGAGGCCGGAGCTGTCTTCAGCTGCAGCCGGTGGTGATGGTTACTGAAGATCTTATGACAGGCTTTGCTGCCCTTGCCCCTGCCGCCTGTCCCAAGCCTGCCTCCCGTGAAGGTGCCGCCAAGGGTAGCCGCCGCTTCCTCATCGCCGGGCTCCAGCAGGTCCCCCTCTTCTTTGCTGGGCTTGTGATCTCTCCGCAGTGAGCGGATCTTCTCCCCGGTCATCGCCGCCAGGGGCAGAGAGGGTATCCGGGAGGCTCACCGCCCGCGACAGAGGTAGCGCTGCGGCGGCGCAAGGCTATTAGAGCGGTGGCCAGGCGCCTCCAGCGCAGCATGTACTCTCAGCGCTCCCCCGAGCCTGGGACAAACGCATCTCCTGGCGGAAGAGCCGGCTCTCGCCTAGGCACTAAGGGACGCGCGCTCGCTGGGGGGAGCTAGAGCTCAGGTGCCCACGACACCAGGATCCCTGTCCCCGCTGCCGAAGCCGCCTGCCTCACACCGAAAAACAGGGCACGGCCATCTTACCCTGACTTCTCTCGCGAGAGCTCCCTCGGGAGGAGGGCGGAAACACCGCGATAAGTGAGGTACCCGCTCCCTCCCTTGCACCTTCCCCTCGCCGAGCAGAGCCCAGCGCCGGCGCCTCCCAGGCAGCGTGTTTCCGTCCCAAGCTGAGAATCCGACCGCCAGCGGGGGCCGCGCTTCTTCGGTGCAGTCTGAGACCTTTAACCTGTGTTTGAGATATTCGATGCACGTTATAAACGATGACTTAAACCCTCGGACATCTGGGCCTCCCGCAGAGTAATGCAAACTGACGCCACGGCACACAGGATATGATGTCAGTGAGATCATGCACAAGACACTCGTTCAGTAAACATTTACTAAGCATCTACTTTGTGCCGTATACCGAGCTAGTAAAATTTTTTAAACGCCACTCCTGGCTCCAAAGAGCTCAGCAGAGGAGGAAAGACAAAACAGTTGGGTACAGTAGTTCACCGCGCGACGAATATATGGGGAACTGGATTGCACCAAAAAAAAAAAAAAAAAAAAAAAAAAAAAAAAAAAAAAAAAAAAAAAGGAAGACAAATTTTAGTCCTAAAAGTCACCGTAGATTAGGAGCTAACCTTGGAAAACAGGCTATTCAGCAAACGGAAAGACGGGAGGTCACTCAAATTTTAGAGAAATGAATTTCAAGCGGGTGTCAGAGTTTCAGGTAAGGGAATGGACGCTAAAGAATGGCATATAATAACTGTGTGACGGGGATGTCACTGGGCTAGTTCCTGGCCAAATTCCACCCATTGTCAAATTCTTAAGAAGCCTAAATCTAAAATCCCTAAAATTTCGACCAAATAACTAAAGCTGTGGGGAGCTAGAAGGGAGGAGGGTTAGCGAAGCATCCTAGAGGTCTGCCTTCACCCACTTATCTCTCCAAAGTCCCATTTACACTAACAGTAGCTTCTCTCAAATCGCTTCTTAAACTTTATTGTCAACTCCATTCCCCTGCAAATAAACAAATAACTTGTGGGAACTGTCCTCTCTTCATCCTTCCTCGCCACTCAGGTTTTCATTTCCCATCTTTTTCAAATCTATTCAAATCGAACTGTTTCCGCCCTTTCTTCTTCTTCTTCTCCTTCTCCTTCTCTCCTTCTCCTCCTCCTTCTCCTCCTCCTCCCCCTCCTCCTCTTCCTTCTCCTTCTTTTCCTTCTCCTTTTGTGGGAAGTGAGGGTTGTTCCAATTATAATCAAGCATTGCATAACCAGAACCTCAAAGAATCCTACTCAGAAACCAAGAGACTGAACACATGCATACAAAAACATTATTTTGTTCCACGATAGCCAATATTTATTAATTCTAAGGCAAGTAGTATGCTTGGCATTTTATATGCTGTTATCTGCAGGTGATATTATTTTTAATCTTCACTTGACAGTTGAAAAACCACCCTAATGCTTCAAAGCTGGAATGTAGCACAATCCAGCCTTATTATTCTAGAGCTAGAGAGATAGGAAACGGCCAGATCATGTTAAAAGTTTAGACTTTATCCCACAAGAAATGGGGGACGTTGAATAGGGAAATAGCATGAGGAGATTCATCTTTTGGAAAAGTCACTCACTCTCCCATACTTTAGAAAAGTATATGGGGGTTCCTGGGTGGCTCAGTGGGTTAAAGCTTCTGCCTTCCGCTCAGGTCATGACCACAGGGTCCTGGGATTGAGCCCCACATCAGCTCTCTGCTCAGCAGGGAGCCTGCTTCCTCCTCTCTCTCTCTCTGCCTGTCTCTCTGCCTACTTGTGATCTCTGTCTGTCAAATAAATGAATAAAATCTTTAAAAAAAAAAAGTATATGTCAAGAATAAAGTACCTGGGTGCTCTTCTAGAGACAGACTACTGCATAAATAAAAAAAATAAGTGTGTTAGTATATGCATGTAAAAGTCTGACAGAATATATACATTGCACAGAGTGAACACTAGTTATCTTTGGAAGATGAGATTGCTAAATCACATATTTCTTACCTTCCTTGAATATTTGTTTTTACGAATCAGAAAAAAATTAATTTTTAAAGAAGTATGCAGTAATTCAGATGATGAGAAATTAGGAGAACATGAACCAAGTTAATAAGAGTGATGTTAGAGGAGGTAAGACTTAAAAAAAAACTAGTTCAATTTTGGCATATTGAATTGAAGTTTCTTGTTGTTCACCCAGAAGAAGTTAGATGGTATACATTTTGAATATTTTGAAATGACCCTAGGAGGCAGGGATCAGAATTAAAATTTAGGAGTTATCATTACACAGTAATTGATACCACAGAAGTCTTTGAGTTTCCCAAGAAAGAATGTGCAGTGTGAGAAATTCATGTCCAGCCTAGAATAAAGCACTAACATATAAAGGATATGTATAAAAAGACTGGTGTTCAGTACCGTTAGTATTAAAACCTGCACCAAATAGTCAACCATTATATCTGAGAAGTATCTTATCACTGCATCCAGAATTTAAAAGTACCTCATTAGTGGTTGCCAACTACGGATAGATGGAAAACTCCTAAGTGTTTCCCTGTAAAATCAAACATTACAGACGTCAATGTTATTTGACTCTTATTTTTAAGAGTTTAACAGTATAATCAATAAAACATGATATAGAAATATAAGATTACAATACATTGTGAAAAATACAAGAATTAAAATTATATAAGATCCTGACATGATACAAAAGAGGAAATTATTAATTCTCTCGGGAGGAAATAAAGTCAGTTGATCAGGAAATCTTTCTGAAGGCAGTAATTGTCCGAATTGAAAGAATGTTTGAAGTTGGCTGATTGGACACAGTGGGGAAAAGGTAGTAATAATAATTACAATAATAATAAAACTATCATTTACTGAGAGCTTATGATGTGTTAGGCATTGTTTCAAGCACATTTCTCACAACAACTCTATGGGGTACTTACTGTCCCCATTTTACAGATGAGGCAACAGAGGCACTAGGAAGTGATCGTCCAGCTATGAGTGGAGGTAAAAAGAATAGTATGTACGGGGCACCTGGGTGGCTCAGTGGGTTAAGCCTCTGCCTTCGGCTCAGGTCATGATCTCAGGGTCCCGGGATGGAGTCCCACATGGGGTTCTCTGTTCAGCAGGGAGCCTGCTTCCTCCTCTCTCTCTCTACCTACTTGTGATCTCTTTCTGTCAAATAAATAAATAAAATCTTTAAAAAAGAGAATAGTATGTATAAACACAGCATTATATTTGACAAACACTGGAGCATAGTATGTGACAGGAAAAGTGGTGGCAAATAAGACTAGAAAGGAAACCTGGGGCTGGATTACAAAGAGCAACTATAAGACATTCGGACTATATGACTATATATGCTGGGCAGTGGAGAATCTGTAAAGGATTTCAAACACAGTAAAGACAGGATCACATTTAATCACCATAATGTATAATCAACCCACATTCCAAAGATAGGAGACTGCCAAACTTTCCAGCTTTGCCTCCTACCACGTTGCCAAACTCATTCCTCATTCTAACCAAAACAATCTGCTGACAGTCCCTCATCCTCTCTCATGTTTCCATGCCTGTGCACACAATGTTCCATATGTCCCAAACCCATTGTGATTTCATTCATCTAGATACCTCCTTCAGCCTTTCAAAAGCTTTTCAAAATTCTCCTTAGCACAGGGATTTTTGTTGTCGTCGTTGTTGTATTTTAAACTTGGCATAGAATCCAGGGGTCCAGAAAATTACATCGAACTTTAGTTCAAAATAAAATTTAGCATGTCTTTCTATTATGAATGTAGGTCACAAACCACGAAAATATTAGCAGTATTTGTGCCTTTGCAATCACAAGAAAGCACAGATATTTCCGTGTCACATTACAATTGCTACCAACATCTCAAAATATCATTTACACCTAAGCTTCACCATACTGCCAAAGAGGTCCACAGCATGAAAAGAAAAGTTAGTACAAACTTCTAGTTACAAAATATATAAGTCTCAGAGATGGAAAGTACAGAATGGGAATATAGTCAAAAACATTTACAATAACATATGACAAAGGGTTACTACACTTATTATGGTGAGCACTCAGTAATGTATAGAACTATTGAATCACTAGGCTGTACACCTGAAGTTAACATAACATTGCACATTATCTACACTTCAATCATAAAAAAAATTTTTTTTAAGTAAATCCTTCTTAGGAGTCTTTAATGACACCTTCCCCCTCCTTCTTTCCTTACAACACCCCAATATTCTGGATTAGGAGTCCCTCCTTTGCCTTCTTTCTGATTTTCCATTTTAATTTTTGCATGCCTCTCTGGTATATCTGGTTTGCTTCCTCAGCCAGTCCTCTGAGCTGTCTAAGTACTAAAACTCGAGTACTAAAACGGTTGTATGCACAGTACCTTTCAGATCGTTAAATAGTGAATGTTTAATATTAATAATAAACAGCTGTTGAATTAATCAATCCATTAGAATATAAAACCCCAAAGTATCTACAATGTACCAAGACAATTGTACACTAAGTGATGAGCTGCTAAATAAATAAATAATCCCAACCTGACAACACTGAAGCTGACTACTATTCTCTTGGATTCTTACATGAAACCCAAGAGTAAATATTTCATTTGGGGTTGTGGTTTTTTTTTTCCATTTACAATTAACAGTAAATTCAATTGAAACTGGCTTAAATTAAATGCATTTATTGACTTACGTAACAGAAAGGGGCAGAGATATGTCTTCAAGGGTGGCCTGGTCTAAACCACCTGTCAGTTTCTAGGTGACAGTTTCAAGAGTGGTCTGGTCTAAACCACCTGTCAGTTTCAGTTTCCAGTGTGCCTCTTCCTGTTTGGATTGTCCTTCAAAGGCCAGCCTCTCTCAAAGAACAAGATGCCTGCCCGCAGTCACAGGAGCCATGTACTCCCTCCTTCAGGTCTGGAGGGAGGGCCCACAACCACACATGTCTGGCCCTTGACATTCATAAAAGAATCCTATCCAAGTATCCAGGAAAATGATGATTGGCTCAGGCCTGGGTTCCCTAAACAAATCCCTAAACCTTGATTAGTTTTGCCCAATCAGCACTCATCTCTGAATCCAGCAAGTTGGGGATAAACACTCCCAAACTGCAGAAACTATTTCATAATGGGAAATAGGTGGGAAAGATGATAAGGAGACAAAGGTGAGCAATCAGCAAAAGTACTATATTCAAACTTAATGGGAGGTTTTTACTTGGAGGAAAAATAAAAAAACAACTTGATTCTTGTCACAGTGTCTTGGACTAAATATGATGAAATACATTGTGGTGATCAATAATATCAACAGGTAATGAGTGAATAACTTCAACAACAAATTTATTTTTTATTCAAATGTTCCAAGATAGAATTCAATCCAACAATTTGAATTTGTAACTCAACTATCCAGTTTACTAGATAATACTCTGGTCTTACAGACTACCTCTTTTTCATTTCCCTCCTGGTGTGGCTAAGAATCCAAATAGTGGTCGATTCACTGACACCCAACAATGACTAGAGGATTAAGCCTGATTCCCAGAATGAATATTTCTGAATTTTAGCGGAAATATATGTATCTATGTATCTCTGTTAGCTTTAGACAAAGGGCACCTAATCCCCATCATGGTGTCTTCATTTAATAAAAGCAATCACATCAAAGTATGAAATACAGAAGCCCTGTACGCAATAATAAAATCTCACTGGTTATATTTTATAAATGCATCAGCAGACCTACAACTAAGATTGGTAGTTCACTAATCTTACTCAGTCCTCCCTACTTTGTATACCAATATATTTCTAATGTAAACATTGAAGCAAGTTTGGTCTACATCTTTTTTTTCCTCTCCTTCTTTGAAGGCTTGTATTTCATATTTTCATGATAATCTAAAATATGATTTCTTACACTCCATATTGGTTGAGCTAGGTCCAGGAGAATTTTGGTTGGATAGATGATACAGCTGCCTGGCTAATGAGGTCGTCATCTTGAGCATCCCCCTACAACATTCCTAACAGTGCACTGAAAATGAAAATAACAAGCCATGTAGAGCAATATCTTCTTCACACATTTTACATCCATATCTCTAGGTCTCAATATTTTCCTGTTTCCTCTAAATCTTCCCACTTCCTTTCTCCGAGGCAATGTTGGGAACTTTTCTTTTTTTCCTACTCTTTCTGATCAGCAACTATTAGTGATTTTGTCAGATTTCCCTTAAATAATCAGAAAAAAAATCAGAGATGCAGAGGTTGCCAAGGAAACCAGAGCCAATAGCTGTGAAGTTCCAGAAGGGAGGAAGGAATTCCTCTGAGACAGATTAAACACACAGACTATTGCAGGGGAGAAGGAGGAAAGATGCCAAGAGCAGAATGAGAAAACAACTCATAATAAGATGAATATGAAAAGATATATTGCAACATTTATAAGTGAAATTATTTTTAGATCACCAACAAAGGCTTGGAACAAGAGAAAGAACAGGGATAGGAGTGGGTTTTTCAGTGAAAGAGGTTAAAATAAAGTAAATAAATATGTAAAGCATATTTAATGCAATAGATGGTTATGGATCAGTATTTGTGTCCATGGCTTCCTGGTTCTATTTTACTGCCTAGAATACAGCCAACTACATACTGTATCAATTAGCCTAAATATTCCTCAAGAGAACATCCAACTCAACATGTCCAATATAGAGCTTATTTCCATCAGCAGTTCCATTGGCCAAACCTGTATATCAATTCTATTACCCTTAATTCCTCCCTCTCCCTCAGCCCCACGTTCAACCAGTTACTAAATCTTGACCTTTCTAATAGCTCTAAAACTGAACCATTTCTCTCAATTTTACAGTCACCATCCTAGGTAGGCCACCATCACTTAAAATTGCCTCCAAACTCCTGTGTTTCTGGCTCTCATTTCCCACTCATGAGTGCATATGCAGAAACCCGCATCCATTCAATCCATGGATTGCCAGATTTATAATTAAAATTACAGGACATCCAGTTAAATTTGAATTTCAGATAAACAATATTTGTTATAAGTATGTCCAAAATATTGTGTGGGACAATATTACAGATATTGCAAATTTCAATATGTGAAACATACTTATACTAAAAGATTATTTTTATCTGAAACTCAAATTTAACTGGTTGTCTTGTATTTTATCTGGCAAACTTACCGCTCATTTGTTTGTGTTATTTAGAGTTAAATATGTAATAAAGTACAAATTCAAAAGAATCAGAATAATAACACCAAATTCGGTATAGTGGCTTCTTTGAAGCGTGAAGTAAAAAAGTGCCTTCAGTTAAGTATCCATAAGAAAATTCTGTTATAGCTATTTTTGTATTAAGCACACATTTTGAATTTTTGCTTTTAGGTTTTTTCCTCCTTTTTATCTTTCATTTCTTAAGCTCATTGGTGTTTATACAGGTTTTTTATATTACTTCGTTTTGTGTGTGCATCAAATATTTATAATAAATATTTTTAAAATCTTTAATAGCCCTCTAGATAAAGTCCAAAGAATTGAACATGGGTTATAAGCACCATCATGGGTTCATTGGTTCTGTTTACCTCTCTAACCTTGGCACTTCCAGGTTGTACACAACAGTCTGTCCTGAAAAATTTTCCTCAAAAGATTGCCCATACTCTTCCCTCTTGTCCTTAAACCTCAAATTAGTTGTCAGTACTTCACTGGCACCTTATCTATATCTGGGTTATATAGTTTTCCTATGTACTGTCAGGAAATTCAACACTTTTACTATTACTTACATTTATCTTTACCAAGTGTAACTGCTGACTGACTTATCTGTATCTCCCATTAGAATACAAATCTAAAAGTATAGAGACTATGTTGTATTCATAATAACAACTCCAGCCCTCACCCAGTGCCTGGCACCAATGATTCCTCAATAAATATTTGCTATAGGAATTGATTAGCTAATGAATGATGAGCTGGTTTATTTAACATTCTTGAGGTATTTAATAATTTTACTTCTAACATGAACCCTATTTTATAATCAGTATCTAGGTGAAATCATAAATCTTACCACCTCATAGTGAGTACATTAGAAATCATTACCTGGAATGAAGTTCTTTTCTGTCATTCCTATTGCAAAGTTTGGTTTCAACATCACCTGTCACTTAAACTGGGTCTTGCTTTTGTTGTTTAGAATAAACACATAGCAAGTATTCCTTGGCTTGTACAAACGACACTTAGCTTTACATGTTAAGTTTCTAAAAGTTGCTTTGTATATCTATAAATTCAAACTTAATAAATATAGCATTATTACATTATATGGTAGGTATGATGCATTGATACTTAACACTTGCATTTATGGAATCTAATTAAAATTTCATTGTTACCTGTATTTTCTTCTCAGTCTGTTCTTTTCCTTCATTTTCCTTAAAGTCCATGCGCTCCTAACTAAAGACTGTGATTTACTAACAGCTCCAAATCCTGTATGTAAACATCAATACATTTCTACCTTAATAAAAGAATAAAACTTCCTTTTACTTCCTTGGGTTTGCGTCCTTGAACTTTTCCTCTCCTGTTTATCAGTTTTCTAGGTACCATTATTAATTTTACAACACTCTTCCTCCAAGGAACAGAAGGAAATTTGCCTGATTTTAAGATGCTTCTTAGAAGCTTTCCTCCTTAGCATGTCCTCCTCCTCATCAACAGAAGGAAAGAGAGATACCGGTGTGAAGAGTTGAGTTTAAAACATGTCGGGCGCCTGGGTGGCTCAGTGGGTTAAGCCGCTGCCTTCGGCTCAGGTCGTGATCTCGGGGTCCTGGGATCGAGTCCCGCATCGGGCTCTCTGCTCAGCAGGGAGCCTGCTTCCTCCTCTCTCTGCCTGCCTCTCTGCTTACTTGTAATTTCTCTCTGTCAAATAAATAAATAAAATCTTTAAAAAAAAAAAAAAAAACATGTTGAGCAGGGTAAAACAGTATGTGAAATTGGTATTGTAAGTATGGTATCATACGGATACCATCTTTACTTCAACTGTACCCTCTCTATTTCCATTTCTCAGACTTTCTAATTCCAGCACTCAGGGAACTCTTATCCTCACATTCTACCTTTGCAGCTTCCAAAAACCTATTATCTGGGTTAGGTACTTCTATGTACTGCCTCTAGACACCACGTTTCAAGAGTATAAAAATAAGTCAGGCAATCATATAATTATTGAGGACCCCTATTGCTAAAATCTAAGCCAACTATCGTTCCTTGACTATTAGGAACATTTGCCCCAGGGAATGCAAAGAACTATTGTTTATAGAATGTTGGCTGACAGTCAAGAGCTTTCTTTAGCGGCACTTATGATGATGGTTTCACTGTAGTCTGTAAGCTGTTAGTGTGGCAAGTAAAGAAATCTAATTTTGTCAGCTCCCTGAGAGAGAGTCCATTTTCCAGGGATGGGCTTGAAATAGCCAAGAATAAAAGACTAACATAGCATTTCAATCTAAAATTAATGATTGAGTGTACTAGAAGTATCCATCAGCACACCCCCCTGTAGACAAACTGCATACAAAGCCAAATAGGCAGAAGGTTGCTTGGTGAGCATGGAATCAGAATAAGAGGAGTCAAGTATTTGATTCTAATGTTTAATGGCATTGCATTTTGATAGCCTGATGTGCGTTCTTCCACAAGAACGAAATTCTGTCTGTGAGGCAGATGGAGACTCACAAGACCGGAGGAATAATAATCCATTCCTCACCAGCACACCACGCTTGGATGGTCAGGGCCAACTTGTGCTTCTGTGACTCATTTTTCTTTGCATTCCTGAATGACTAACACTTCCATCCCCCAATCTCATGTGCATCTACTTGTTGCTTAAAAAAAAAAAAAAAAAGCTGCAGATATATTAAAACATTCCATGGGAACTCAAACCATAAAACTTTTAGAAGAAAATGCAGGGAGTAATATCTTTGACATGGCCTTAGCAACATATTTCTAGATATATCTCCTAAGGCAAGGAAAGTAAAAACAAAATTAAACTATTGGGGCTACACCAAAATAAAGAGCTTTTGTACAGTGAAGGAAAACATTGACAAAACAAAAGGCAGCCTACTGAATGGGAGAAGATATTTGGCTATGCAAATGACATAGCCAATAAGGTGTTAATGGCCAAAACATATAAGAATTTATACAACTCAAAACAAGCAAAAAATCTGATTTAAAAATTGGGCAGAGAACCAAATTAGACATATTTCCAAAGAAGATATACAGATGGCCAACAGGGACATGAAAACATGCTAAACATAACTAATCATCAGGAAAATGTAAATCAAAGCCCTAATGAGATACTATCTTACACTGTCAGGATGGCTAGTATCAAAAAGATAAGAAATAACAAGCTTTGGTGAGGATGTGGAAAAAAAGAAATCCATGTGTTATATTGGTGGGAATGTAAATAGGTGTAGCCATGTAGAAAATAGGATGGAGATCCTTCAAAAAATTAAAAAAGGAAATATCTACAATCCAGTGATTCTACTACTCTTTATTTAAAAACATTAATTCAAAAATATATGTGTACCCCTACATTTATTACAGTATTGTTTGTAATAGTTAAGATATAGAAGTAACATGTGCCCATCAATAAATGAATGGATAAAGATGTCACACACACACACACACACACACACACACACACACACACACACACACAGGGATATTATTCAGCCATAAAAGAGTGAGATCTTGCCATTTGCAACAACATGAATGAACTGAGAGGGTATTAAGTGCAATAAGATAAAGACAAATACTGTATGATTTCATTTATATGCGGAACCTAAAAAAAAAAAAAAAACAAATGAGCAAACAAAAAGACAGAAACAGACCCACTAATACCAGAGAACAAACTAGTGGTTGTGA
Source organism: Mustela lutreola (assembly GCF_030435805.1). Lineage (NCBI taxonomy): Eukaryota > Metazoa > Chordata > Mammalia > Carnivora > Mustelidae > Mustela > Mustela lutreola. Next base: position 58,012,634 of record NC_081299.1, read on the forward strand.
GAAGGGATGGGAAAAGGGTATATGCAAAATGTGTGAAGGGGAGAGGGAGACACAGGCTTCTAATTATGGGATGAATAAATCACCAGGATGAAAGGTATAGCAGGGAATAGAGTCAATGGTATTATAATAGCCTTGTACAGTGATAGAGGGCAGCTACATCTGTAGCATAGCATAAAGTTTAGAGCTGTCAAGTCACTATATTGTACACCTGAAACTAATATAACATTGTGTGTCAACTATACTTCAATAGAGAAACATACACACAAACATACAAATATTCCCTGTGATTATTAACAAGTCTGATTCAGGAAGCCACTGTATTTCTTTAGATGACTTTGCACACCTCTACTCATATATGTTATGTGAATTTTTCAATGTTTTCTAACTTTATATAATTATATTTCATTGTATCTTTTAATAACATATTATTTATTTGCTTATTTTTATTAAAATACAGATGACACACAATGTTACACTAGTTTCAGTATAAAACAAAGTGATTCAACAAGTCTATACATTATGCTGTGATCATTTCTAATTTTAATTCAAATAACTATTTCCCTTATTTTTATGTTTTGGGGAGACTTTTCACTGTTGCATGTATATACTGATAACATGTAAATAAAAAGCAAAATAGTTTTAATATTTCATCTCAGGAAGTAGGAAATTAGGAAAATTACTAACAAATGTGATTTACCAATTGAAATATTTGTTAGGGTCATCTTGGTGGTTCAGTTGGTCAATCATCGGCCTCTGGATTTCGGCTCAGGTCATGATCTCAGGGTCATAAGATCAAACCCCCTGTTGGGCTCCAAGCTCAGTGCAGAGTCTACCTGAAAATCATTCTTCCCCTTTGCCTTCATACATAGATAGATAGATAGATAGATAACATCTTTTTTAAAATGTTTATTAAGCTTTTTAAATAACCTTTTTGCATGAGCATGGGTGCCCATGTGCATACATACACACATGCATGTAAAATACAGAACAATTCTCTTAGTTCTTAAAGCCTTTCTAATTAGTTCTTAAATAACCATGGATAATTTAAAAAGGAAGGGGAGGGAGAGGAGAATGAGAAGCAGAAGGAAAGAAGAAATACATTCAGATTAATTTTTATCAAAACATATTATGATATATTCACAGCTTCATTTTGTCACATAATTACAATAATCTTTTTATTGGTATCATAACACATTTGCTTATTAAAAATTAATATTCCATATACACAGCATCCGAATGTGGGCAAAAAAATTAAATATATACCTATTCTTTTCAAATTACTCCAAGAAATAGAAATGGAGGGAAAAATTCTAAATTCATTCAATGCAGCTAGCATTACTCTGATGCCAAAACTAGATAAAGACTTCACTAAAAAAAGAGAACTACAGGTCAATACCCCTGATGAACATGGATGCAAAAATTCTCAGTACAATACTAGCAACCTGAATCCAAAAATACATTAAAAATATCATTCACTATGATCAAGTGGGACTTACTCCTGGGTTGCAACAATAATTCAATCAATGTGATACACCAGATTAATAAAGAAAGGATAAGAACCATATGATCCTCTCAATAGATGCAGAAAAATCATTTGACAAAATATAACATCCATTCATGAGAAAAACCCTCAATAAAGTGGGTTTAGAGATAAATCCATAATAATAAAAACTATAAAGATCATATATAAAAAAAACCATAGTTAATATTTTTAATGGGGGAAAACTGAGAGCTTTCCCTCCACCGTCAAGAACAAGTCAGGGATGTCCAATTTCACCAGTTATTTAACATAGTACTGGAAGCCTTCACCTCAGCAATCAGACCACAAAAAGGAATAAAAGGCATCCAAAATCAGCAAGGAAGAAGTCAAATTTTCCGTATTGGCAAAAGACTGATACTCTACATAGAAAACTCAAAAGACTCCACCCAAAAACTGCTAGAACTGATACAGGCTTTAAGTAAAGTCTCAGGATACAAACTGATACAGGCTTTAAGTAAAGTCTCAGGATACAAACTCAATGCAGAAAACTGCTGCATTTCTATACACCAATAATGAAGCAGCACAAAGAGAAATCAAGGAACCAATCAATCCCATTTACAATTGCATTGAAAGCCACAAGACAGCTAGGAATAAACCCAACCAAAGAGGTAAAAAACCTCTACTCTAAAAACTATAATACACTGAGGAAAGAAATTGAAGATGACACAAAGAAACAGAAAGACATTGCATCTTCATGGATGGGAAGAACATATATTGTTAAAATGTCTATACCACCCAAAGCCATCTACACATTTAATGCAATGCCTATCAAAATACCAACAGCATTTTTCACAGAGCTAGAACAAATGATCCTAAAATCTGTATGGAACCACAAAGGGCCCCAAATAGTCAAAACAACACTGAGAAAGAATAGCGAAGCTGAAGGCTTCACAATTCCAGATCTCAAGTTGTATTACCAAGCTGCAGTGATCAAAACAGTATGGTACTGGCACAAAAACAGACACATAGATCAATGGAACAGAATCCAAAACCCAGAAATGGACCCACAACTATCTGGTCAACTAATCTTCAACAAAGCAGGAAAGAATATCCAATGAAAAAAGACAGTCTCTTCAACAAATGGTGTTGGGAAAACTGGACATCAATATGCAAAAGAATGAAAGTGGACCACCCTCTTCCTCCATATACAAAAAAAATTCAAAGTGGATGAAAGACCTAACTGTGAGACCTGAAACCAACAAAATCCTATGTAGATAACAACCTCTTTGACATCAGCTGGAAACTTTTTTCTAGATGTCTCCTGAGGCAAGGAAAACAAAAGTAAAAATTAATTGCTGACTTCATCAAAATAAAAAGCTTCTGCACAGCAAAGGAAATCATCAACAGAACTAAAAGGCAACATATGGACTGGAAGAATATATTTGCAAATGATATATCTGATAAAGAGTTGGCATCCAAAATATAGAAAGAACATATAAAACTCTATACCCAAAAACCAAATAATCCAGTTTAAAAATGGGCAGAAGGCACGAATAGACATTTTCTCAAAGAAGGCATCCAGATGGCTTATGGACACATGAAAAGTTGTTCAACATCACTCATCATCAGGGAGATACAAGTCAAAACTACAGTGAGATATCACTTCACATCAGTCAGAATGGCTAAAATTAACAACACAGGGAAAAAACAACAGGTATTGGCGAGGATGTGGAGGAAAAGGAACACTCTTGCATTTTCGGTAGGAAGCAAACTGGTGGAGCCACTCTGGAAACTGCATTGAGTTTCCTCAGACAGTTAAAAATAGAACTACCCTAGGATCCAGCAACTGAACCACTAGGTATTTACCCAAAGGATACAAAAACACTGATTCAAAGGACTACATGCACCCTGATGTTTACAGCAGCATTACCAACAATAGCCAAATTATGAAATGACCCCAAATGCTCATCAACTGAGGAATGGATAAAGAAGAGGTAGGATGTACACATATATACATGTAATGAAACATTTATATTCATATCCATAATGGAACATTACTCAGCCATGAAAAAGAATGGAATCTTGCCATTTACAAGGATTTGGATAGAGCTAGAGAGTATTATGCTAAGCAAAATGCATCAGAGAAAGACAAATGCCATATAATTTCAATTGCATGTGGAATGTAAGAAGCAAAACAAATGAGCAAGCAGAAAAATAAAGTGAGAGAAAGAGGCAAACCAATAAACATATTCTTAACTATAGAGAACAAACTGTTACTAGAAGGGAGGTGGATGGGGGGATGGGTTAATAGGTGATAGGCAACAAGGAGGGCACTTTTGATGAACTCCAGATGTTGTAAGAAAGTGATGATTCACTATATTGTATACCTGAAACTAATACTACACTCTATATTAACTAACTGGATTTAAATAAAAACTTTAAAAAATACATATTGATTATTTGCTGTGATATTTAATATTCAAAGTCTTTTCAACATAAAATAGCTGCATACATTTATTTAATAAAACCCTGTAAAAAAATTAATGATGATTGGTCTTTGGAGTTCCCAGTAATAAATCCTGTCTTATTTTCTTAGAGTACAAATTATATTCTTATGTAATATATACTTTTTCTTAAACCATATCACTAAATAACCGTATAGGTCCCAAATGCAGCAAAGGCTAACAATCTTCGTTTTCTACATTAAGGAAGAAATTTTCTATCATTTATTTTTCTTTTTTTATATCTTTTTTTTTTTTTTAGAAAAGTTTTAGGTTCACCACAAAATTAAGAGGAAGATACAGAGACTTCCCATATACCTCCTGCCTCACACATGTACAGCCTCCCCCATTGTCAACATCCTCCACTAGAGTGGTACATTTATTACAATTAATGAAGCTGCATTAATACATCATACTCACCCCAAATCCATAGTTTACATTAGGGCTCATTCTTAGTATTGTACATTTTATGGGTTTAGACAAATCTATGACATTCAACCATCATTATAGTATCAGACAATTTGTTTTCATTGCCTTAAAAATCCTCTCTGCTCTACTTATAATAATCTATTTTTCTTACTAAAATACATACTGTTCATTATTCACTTGGACTAACAAACCTCATTGCCTACATACGTTACTAACAACACATTCTTTAGTCAAAAGTATAGTCATTTGAGTGAAGTATATTGCTATTAACTCGTACTGCCTCTAATTTATTGTGCCTTATGCATTATATTCTGAGCAGTCAAAAGGAGGAATTGTTTCTATTACCTTAGAGATTGAGAAATTATAAGACCAACAGTCATAATAGCCATTCATCAATTACATGTAACACAACAGACATCATTCTATACCTTTTAGCTTCGTCTTTCCAGTGAATCTCTGATAGTACTTCTCAAATCATCTGTGGTAAAGGGTCATCTTTCTTTTATTTGTAATCTGTTGCACACTGATACTTTTGTAAAATACAACAAAAACAAATACCTAGAAAAATGAAAGTCTGATGTGTCATATGAAATTTTATTAGAGCCAAAAGACATAAAATTACTGTCAATTTTTTATAGAAGTTTCCATGGCTCACTCTTCACTTCTGACCTGTAACAAATAGTTCACTGATTGGCACCAATATGCAGGCCACACTTTTTGAGTAGCACTATTCTATATAAAATAGGGGTTATTATATCCACTTTTCTTTTGAAAACAAGCTGAGGCTTAGATAAGTAAAATAATGTTCTTAAATTCACTCAGATGATCAATAGCACAGACCAAATTTGTACCCAGGATTGATTCCAAATTCTGAAGCTTTAAATAAGTATGATACATGGTTTCACTGACATTTCTAAAATTCTGTTTTCCAATATAATATGCACTAGCTACATATAATTATATTATATATATTGTATGTTATAATTATATAAAATTAACTTTACTTCCTCTGTTTCTTCAGTTGCACTAGTGACATTCCAAGTACTGAAAAGCAATCTATGGCTAGAGGCTACTATATTGAACAGTACAGATAAAAGGAAGTTGTACCCTCACAGAACGTTTTACTAGACTATACTGCTCTAGAATATCAGTAATTTCTCTCAGAGACTTTTGAAATTCCTTTTGTAAGTTAGCATTATACACTTTGGGGTTGCCTGCTGTCACACAATGACCCTTCTCTTCAAAAAATTGCCTTTGCATCCCCAATTCACAAAAAAGGTAGTTTTTATCCTCCAAGTTTCTGTCTCAACGCTCTGTCATGACTGATTGAACTAGATAACGATACCTCATAAAAGCCAAGGCAGATACATGCATCTGTTATCCTTAGGAGAGGGCGCACACATATCTTAAAATGACTGACTTTGATGAAAAAAGAATATTCATAATCTACTAATTCCAATTATTTTCCAGGAGAAAAGAAAATAATAATTAAGGCTTATAAACAGGAATTTCATCTAGAGTTCCTCAGAATACCAGTCCCAGATCAAACAACTGTAGTTCAGGATTAAGGCTGAGTTCTACTGATACGGTGGCTTGCAGTACACCCTGTGGATCAGGGGAAGGAAGGGATGTTACCAAGAAAGAGAAAATTGTCCCAAATTTTGTATCTGTAGCTACAGCCAACAATGGATGTGTACCAAACATTTTAGGCACTTCACATGTGTTGTTTCATTCCAACAATCCTTTGAATTTACACCAATTTTACGAACAAGGTAGCTGAGGTTTACAGATCATGAAGGCATAGTTGAAAGCCTCAGTGGTTGTTGAAACTTTATAAAATCAGAAAAGTCCTATGCAAAGCCATATAATTTTGAGTTGGAAAAAAATCAATATGAACTCATAAACTTATAAGGAAATATAATTCTCCATCTCTGTGCTAAAAGTGATCAAACGCCAATAGTAGCAGCAGCACTTTTGCCTACCACCCAAAGTCATGTGCAATCCTAGCAGCCCAGATTTTTGTCCCTAAAGTTATTCTAGGAAAAAAACAGTCAGGTTCTGTAGAGAATATTTTAAAAATGTTTTAAAATCTATTTTTATTTATCTATTATTATTAGACAATAAAAATAATTTTAAGAATTCCAGGAGTAGTATTTAAAGACAAAGAGCCACTGTAAAGGGATTTCCAGCCACCAAGTTGTAACAATTTGAGCATCAGAATCTTTATTATTATGATTTTGCTAACTAATACAAGTTGAGAATAAAAAGCCCATGAACTTGGTAATGATATTGAGAAAAGAAAGGTTAACATACTATGTGCAAACAGTATTTTTAATATGAAAGAATGACTATAATAGATATATAAGTTTTAGTGATGTCAATACAAATTGGGGACATTAATACACTGGTGCATTTTGTTAATTCCATAAGAATGTGTCTGTAATATGTAGACCGGTACTTTTTTTTTTTCTATCTGTATAAGCAAGATATATATAGAGAGAACTCTAAGTGAGCCAAATGCTTCCAGAAAAAAAATAGGTACTGAGCCAGAACTGAATGGGCTAATCAATCCCTTTGTTAAGAGAGGATAGCCAAGCAGAAGGTGCATCCAGCAATTGATTGCCACCAGTGATCATATATAATAAGCACTTTAAAGAGGATTCAACAAAGTGTTCCATAATAATAAAATAATTAACTATCCTAAATATAAGAATTAACTAAAAAGTTGATCCTTCATTTTTTGATAGATAAACCCTTTAGAAGTACCTTAGATGACCCTGTTCAGTGAATTATAAATAAGATTCTAATGACTTACAAAGTAGTCAATATTTGTATCAGATCAGATCCAGATGATCACATGGCATCGTCTCAGATAGTAGGTGATTTACTGGTTATAAATAGGAACCCAGGATCCAGTCTGCTTTGGCTCAAGGTAAGTTACTTTAGGCAAGTTATTTGATCTTTCCATGCCTCAATTTCCTTATCTATAAAATTAGAGTTATAATAGTTTCCATCTTAGTGGTCATGATGAAGATTAAAGAGTGAATATATGTGAAATACTTAGAACAGTGCCTTGAACACAATTACTCAGTAAACGTTAATTATTTTAATATTTGAAAAAACCCTATTTTGCAAAACACTAAAATGGGCATGAAAGATGTGTATGTGTAAGTTCCATTAAGGTGACACATGGAACTTTTATTTAAAAAGGACATCAGCCTAATAATCAAGTATTAGTTTGAGTTCCCTTGAGCTAACAATGAAATTCCATATCCTGACCAAGAATCAATTCATCAACAACCCAAGTCATGTGACCTCAACTAGTAGGTTTTTGAGGGGAAAGAGTTTGGCAGTGCTGGGAGGAAGGAGGAATGTGGTGAAGTTATTGCAAACTTAGATAATATTTGGTAAACAAAGACAACACCTTATGGAATAAATTCTAGTTTTGACTCAGTGGATAGCCAACTGCCATCCCTAATTCTGATACTAATGATCAACTGAAGGTAAGGGTCATTTTTAAAGCCACTGATATGCCCTTCAAAGTTTCCTCTTCAGGGGATCTTTCTCCATCTCGGAGAAAGAGCAACCCTATTAGTTCAAAGCAATTCTTCACTCACGCTGTCGTCACACCAGTATTTTTATTCTACTGCTTTTTGGCATATTTACTATTTCCTAAAGTAGCTTCTAGACATATTGAGCTGCCTGACTAGGCTGTCCAAAGTTTCTTCTGAAGTACCAATTATTTTCTTGATAGCATTTTGGCCATAGAATTGCATAGATTTTGAGTGGTCTACCTCAATCCAATGCTGTTATTTTTATTGCATAACATTGCAGATTGTAAGGGTTGTCGTGGCATATATGATATGTAAGTTTATAGTATCAACCCAAATATCTTGAATTAATTATCACCTCCAAATTACTCTTATCATCCCAGGTTTAGCATTTTCATCCTCATAAGCATTTACATGATCTTAGCACCAGACCAGTTGTTTGGAATAAAAAGTGATATGAAAGTTGTTTTAAAAAAAAACCGATTTCTGCCAATAAGATGCCTAAAATCACCAAAGGAGAGATAATATATACAGTAAAAAGACAATTAACAAGATTGTTTAAGGTACCCAAAATGACAGATAAACAATTTGTACGGTACCTTTGTGATAGTATGGAAGGGACATTAAACCTTTAATTGGACAGCTTAGGTTGTTTTTTTTAAAGACTTTATTTATTTATTTGACAGAGAAAGTGAGAGAACATAAGCAGAAGGAGCAGAGGGAGAGGGAGAAGCAAGCTCCCCACTGAGCAGGGAGCCCAATGCAGGGCTTGATCCCAGGACCCCAGGATCAAGACCTGAGCCAAAGACAGACACTTAACTATTGAGCCACCCAGGTGCGCCAAGGACAACTTCAGTTTAAATCTAGACTCTATCACTTGCTTTGTTAGTTTTAAAGCAAGAATAGTATTACCCATCTTACAGAATTGTACAAAAATTAAATGAATAATATATGTCAAAGTGCCTGACAAGTAGCAGACACTGAATGAATGTTAATTTCTTTCTTTGCTCAAACAGTGCATAAAGATTCAGATATCTAAGCATTTGTTTCTAAGAGTTATAAATTAATTTTGCTGGATCATTATTTTGTAGTAATTAAGGTTATATTTTCAAAACCATGACTCCTAATAACTGAAGAAGGATCAACACTGATGTTACTGTGAAGACAGAGTTGGGTTTTGATCACTTGGAAGTCAAGGTTGTATCTTCTTAACTCTGTCCCATCCTTCTTTTTATTTTTTCCCCACCCTTCTTTTTAAAATAACACCTTTATTGAGATATAATTTAAATACCATACAGTTCACACATCTGAAGTGTACAATTCAATGTTTTTAGTATATTTACAGAAATGTGCTACCATTAGCAAAATCAATTTTAGAATATTTCATCACCCCAAAAAGAAACCCTGTACCCATTAGCAATCATTCCTTTTTATATTCTAATCCCCTGATGAATTAGGCTAGATAACTTCAAAGGACCTCTGGAAGTCTTGCCATTCCTTCAGTTTAGTCCAACGATCTGACACTTTTTTGAAAGTGTGGCCCTTTATTTCTAGTACGCTTTCAAATAAGATGGAAACAGGTCAAAGGTCTTATGCCAACTACTGATGACTGACTAAAGTGCTGGAGAAAATGAGAAAGTAAAAGGTAAGTATTGCTCTGTAGCTCAATTCCAGAGTGAAGAGAGGTCACTTTCTGTTGGGCAATCACACAATATATACCTCAAAAGGAATGAGGTGAACAGCAATTCCAGTGACCAATGAAATTGACTCACATGTGATTTTCAATATGTGTAATTCCCTACTAACTTCTAGTACAAACAAGTAGGAGATAAACACTAAGGGATGAGTATAACACACAGTCTCTAGACTCTAACCTGGTCCCTCTGATTTTCTAAATAATTCTTCGGTCTCCTGGTTTACACTTATATATTTTTTATGCCAAAGTTCTTATATTAGTTATATATTGTTGTGTAATCAACTGTCCCTGAACTTAGGGGTTTAAACTAAGTGGGTGAGGAATTGAGGAGCAGCTTAGCCAAGACATTCTGGGTCAAGGTTTTTCATGTCATAGTCGTCAGATGTTGGCTGGGGCTGCAGTCATCTGAAGGCTTGACCGGGCTGGAGGATCTCTTTCCAAGATGCTGGAAAATTGGTATTAGTTATTGGTTGTGGACCTAAGTCCCTTACCATGTGGACTTCTACCTGGAATTCCAAAGTATTCTCATAATGTAGTAGCTTGTTTCTGCCAGTGTGGCAGATCCAAGAGGAAGAGCATGTAGGGAGACTTAACACTCTTCTGACTTAGTTTCTGAAGTTATACCATATCATTCTATTCATTAGAGGAGAGTTATTAAATCTAGCCCACACTCAAGGACATGAGAATTAGGTGCTAACTCTTGAGGACAAGGGTATAAAATTTATAGACATATTTTAAGTCACTGCTCATGTGCTCCTTCCTCCCATTCATTCTCTTCTGGTGTTTTCATCTAAGGTAGAAAAAATATGGAAATATCAACTTTCCAACTATATATCAGGTTAGAATGTTTTTCTTTTTCAGCCTTTTTATTTTTCTATAATTTTTATAGATAAATCTGGTATATATAGGAACCTTATCTGTATTAGCCAAATAATGCAAATAACTCAAGAGCCCATTCACTGATGAACAGAAAAAGATGATGTGGTATATATCTTTACAGGTAGCAGGTAATCAGGTTTGGGTAAACATTAGAATTTAGAATGAGAAAACCCAAGCTTGAGTCTAGGCACGTCTATTTACATATTGGTTGTATAAATTCAAGCAGGTTTTATAAACGCTCTGAATTTTAGCTATCCCATCTATATAATGGGATCATGATAATACCAACCTCAAAAGATAAGTGTTGGGATTGGGGCGCCTGGGTGGCTCAGTGGGTTAAAGCCTCTGCCTTCGGCTCAGGTCATGATCCCAGGGTCCTGGGATCGAGCCCCACATTGAGCTCCCTGCTCAGCAACGAGTGGGCTTACTCCCTCTCACTCTGCCTGCCTCTCTGCCTACTTGTCATCTCTCTCTGTCAAATAAATAAATAAAAGCTTTTTAAAAAGATAAGTGTTAGGATTATATAACATTGTGTAAGAGAATATTTTTAGAAATTGAAAATACTATACAAGTGGATAGGCTTTAAAAACTATTATTATTGTTGTCATTATTTTTAAAAACTATATCTATTTCAGTAGAATACCAGCACCATCTTTTTCCAGGTTGATAACACACAGTTATCAACTGATTGATTTAGCAAGAACAATATGTTCTGCAATGGGCTAAATTATTCCATTGAAAATATGAAATTCCCCATTGTGTTTTCATGCTAGCAAGTTTCAAGAAAGAGAAACTTATCCTTTTTTTTTTTTTCCCATTGAGGTTCATGGGCCAGAGATAGCAAGGATGAAAAATTGAACTATTTATTTATTTATTTATTATTATGGAGACAGAGACAGAGAGAGAAACTACTATGGGGAGGGGAGGAGAGAGAAAGAAAGAGAATCCCAAGCAGACTCCATGCAGAGCTCTGAGCCTGTTGTGGAGCTCAGTGTGGGGCTCGATTCCAGGACTCTGAGATCACCATTTGAGCCAAAACCAGGATTCAGTCATGGAACCACCACCCAGGCATCCTAATTATTTTAAATGAACTTGCCTTCTAACTGCAGTCCACCTCTACTGTGACTTTTTCTTTAGACTTGAAATTGATGGACATTTGGAATTTACATGAAACTCAAAGTTTGATATACTCTAATTTTTTTAATTTGATAAAGAAATTTTTAAGAAATAGATATAAGGATGACATGGTCCTAGAAAAAAATCATCAAATTATTAAAATGTATGTTCACATATAAATGTTAATCACTTTCTTACATACCAGTAATGAAGAAATGAAATTTTAAATTGAAAATTTTACATTAAATTGAAATTATGCTAATTGAAATCACATTAAGTTGAAAATACTATCTTATATTCCCCAAAATGAAATACTTGGGTAAAATTTAACAAATTATGTGTAAGATCTATATAAGGAAAACTGTAAAACTCTGATGAAAGATATCAAAGATGAATGAGATAGATGGAGATATATTCCATATTAATGGATAGAAAGACTCAATGTTGTTAAGATATAGATTCCTTTCAATTTGATCTATAGATTTAATACAATCCCAATCTAACTAACCTTCAGCAAGTTATTTTGTGGATATGGATGAATTGTTCATAGAGAGGGAAAAGACCCGGAATATATAACATATCATGAAAGGAGAAGAGCAAAGTATGAGGTCTGACACTGACAACCTCAAGACTTATTACAATGGTCCAATAATCAAGACAGTGTGGTACTGACAAAATAATAAACAAATAGATCAAATGTAAGAGAATAGAAAGCCCATAAATAGACCCTCATCAATGTAGCCAACTGACCTTTGACAAAAGAGCAAAGACAATGCAATGGAGCAAAGACAATCTTTTCAACAAATAGTGCTGAAGCAATCCAATATCCACATGTCAAAAAAAAAATGAGTCTAGGTATAGATCTTACACTCTTTACAAAAACTAACTCAAAATAAATCATAAACCTAAACATAAAACACAAAAACTTAAAACTTCTAGATGAAAACATAAGAGAAAATTTAGATGATGTTGGGCATGGCAATGACTTTTATATACTACACTAAAGGCATGATCTATGAAAAAAAAGTGATAAAATAGGTTTTACAGAAATTCAAAACTTTTCTTCTGTGAAGGACAATGTCAATGAGAAGACAAGCCACAGACTGAGAGAAAATATTTGCAAAAGTCACATCTGATGAAGGACTATTATCCAAAATATACAAAGAAGCTTTTTTTCCCCAGATGTTGATTGATTGATTGATTTGAGAATGAGAGAGCATGAACAGAGGGAGGAGTAGAGAAAGAGGGGGAAGCAGATTCCCCGCTGAGCAGGGAGACCAATATGGGGCTTGATTTCAGCATGCCAGGATCATGACCTGAGCCTAAGGCGGATGCTTAACTGACTCAGCGACCCAGGTGCCCCTAAAATATACAAAGAACTCTTAAAACTCAAAACAAGAAAACAAATAACCTAATTAAGAAGTAGGTCAGGGCGCCTGGGTGGCTCAGTGGGTTGGGCCGCTGCCTTCAGCTCAGGTCATGATCTCGGGGTCCTGGGATCGAGTCCCGCATCGGGCTCTCTGCTCAGCAGGGAGCCTGCTTCCCTCTCTCTCTCTCTGCCTGCCTCTCCATCTACTTGTGATTTCTCTCTGTCAAATAAATAAATAAAATCTTAAAAAAAAAAAAAAAAAAAAAAAAAAAAAAAAAAAAAAGAAGTAGGTCAAAGACCTCAACAAACATTTCACCAAAGGAGATATACAGATGGAAAATAAGCATACCATATGTTACTAGGAAAATGCAAACTAAATAACAATGAGATACCACTATATAATGGCCAAAATCCAGAACATTGACAACACCAAATGCTGATAAGAAATTTGGAGCAATTTTTTTTTAAGATTTTATTTATTTATTTATTTGACAGAGAGAAATCACAAGTACATTGCTTGTGGGAATGTAAAATGGCACATTCACTTTGGAAGACAGTTTGCGATTTCTTACAAAAACAAATATAGTCTTACCATACAATACTGCAATTACTCCCCTTGGTATTTATCCAAAGGAGTTGTAATCTTATGTCCACATAAAAATCTGTACATGAGTGTTTATAGCAGCTTTAGTAATAATACCAAAACCTGGAAGCAACCATGATGTCCCTCAGTAAGTGTGAATCGATAAACTTTGATACATCTTGACAATGCAGTATTATTCAGTACTAAAAGGAAATGAGTTATGAAGCCATAAAAAGACACGACAGAAACCTAAAATGCATATTATTAGGGGAAAGAAATCAATCAGGAAAGACTACATACTGTGTGAGTCCAACTATATAACATTCTGGAAAGGCAAAAGCTATGAGATAGTAATAATATCAGTGGTTCACAGGGTGAGCGATGGATGAATATGTAAAGCACAGAGAATCTTTAGGGAAATAAAATTACTCTATGAAACTATAATGAATACATCATTATACATTTGTCCAAACCAGGAGTATGTACAACACCAAGAGTGAACTCTAATGTAAACTAAGAGCTTTGGTTGATTATGATGTGTCAATGCAGGTTCATCAAATATAAAAATGGAACATTCTGGTGAGATTGTTGATAATAGATGAGGCTATGCAGGAGTGAGGGTGGAGGTACATGAAAGTCTTTGTATCTCTGTATCTCATAGGTTTTGCTATAAACCTAAAACTTCTCTAAAAAACAAAGTCTATTAAAATATGTATACATATGTGGACATAATTTTATTCATAAAATATTTTTTCCAGGTATGTCCATTAACTCACTTAATCATCTTAAAAAATGCATGATGTCTATACTGGAATCACGTCCATTTTTTTAAATTTATAATTTTATATATTTTTAAATTTCTTTTCAGTATACCAGAATTCATTGTTTATGCACCACACCCAGTGCTCCATGCAATATGTGTCCTCCGTAATACCCACCACCAGGCTCACCCAACCTCCCACCCCCTGCCCCTTCAAAACCCTCAGATTGTTTTTCAGAGTCCATAGTCTCTCATGATTCATCTCCTCCCTTCAAATTCCCCCAACTCCCTTCTCCTCTCCATTTCCCCATGTCCTCCATGTTTTTTCTTATGGAATCATGTCCATTTCATAGATAAAGAAACTAAGAACAAAGAGGATAAGTAACTAAAGTTAACAGTCAGCTTAGTGGTACATCTCATGTTTGAACTTATAAAATTTGACTCTAAACTGACGCTCCTAACTATTATTTTATAATGATGGTTTATGGCTTTTTTTGGCTCTGTATTTTTCTTCAGGCCTCTATGATTGTATCATATACACACATACATATGAAGATTTGTTGGTCAATTTTGTAAGTATGGGATTATATTATATATAATTATTTTCATCTTGCTTTTCTCATTCAGTAATACTTTAAAGAAATTTTCAGTCAATTGTTGCAGCTCTGATTCATTCTTTTTTGTTGTGGTCATAGTATTCCATTATCTGGATATATCACCTAATCCATCATACCTCATAAACATCATTATACATTTATCTTTATGTGCTGGTTGTTTTATTTATATGGGTTAGATTCCCAGGTATGGAAGTATGGATTCAAGGGCTATATACGTATTTACATGTTTTCAACGGATGTGGTCAAATGGTTTTCCAAAAAGGCTGTCATCATATCATCAGTAATGTGAGGGGTGCCCTTTCCCACACTTGAGGAAGATAACTAGTATAGTGGGAAGCAGGGTTCATACTGCGGGTAACTGCTAGAGTGTGAATCTTTGCTCTGCTATTTACTACCTGGGTAAGCAATGTCAACTTTCTTCAATTTTCTGTGCTTAGATTGTCTTATTCATAAGGATAATACTAGTACCTTCATCAAAGGGTTGTACTTTGGATTATATGAGCCATTTCACATGAATCATATAGAGTCGTGTCTAAAGAATAAGTAGTCAATATTCTCAGCAGTTTTCTCTTGTTATTTTTTTGACAGCTTGATAAGTATAAAATGATATTTGTTGTCACAGTAACTCTAAATTTCCTGACCATTAGTGAATTTGAATATCTTTTCATATACTTATTCATCTTTTGGATTTGTTTTTCTGACTTGTAAATGGTTATCTTATCTTTTTCCAGATTTTTTTAGAGAGAAGGATTTTTTTTTGCCTTAAAAATATAAATTTGTGGGGCACCTGGGTGGCTCAGTGGGTTAAGCCGCTGCCTTCGGCTCAGGTCATGATCTCAGGGTCATAGGATCGAGTCCTGCATCGGGCTCTCTGCTCAGCAGGGAGCCTGCTTCCCTTCCTCTCTCTCTGCCTGCCTCTCCATCTACTTGTGATTTCTCTCTGTCAAATAAATAAATAAAATCTTTAAAAATATATATATATAAATTTGTAAGATCTCTTTGTAGATTACATACAGGTCACTAAGCCTCTGTCAATAGTATTTCCAAATTCGTTTTTACCTCTTGGGGTAATTTTGTCCTACAAACATCTTTTATTTTTAAAATCAAATGTGCTTTTTGTTTCTGAGTTTCAAGGCTAGGGGTGGAGAGCTCTCCAACTCCAAGCCTGTCCTTGTAGCGTCCTAGATTACACTCCAGCAAAATTTACTAATTGATCCCTCATATTACCGTGGATCTAATTTTGTACTCTCACTTTTGTTCATTGCTCTTTTATTCCTATCCTCATACTGTATTGACACAATCATGCAAGAGGTTAACTGAATGAACAACTTTATTCTCATCTCTGCACTTTTTAAAAAATTTTTTAAGATATTTTATTTATTTATTTTGGAGAGAATGAGAGAGAGCACAAGCAGGGGAAGGGACAGAGAGAGCAGAGGGAGAGAATTTCAAGCAGACTCGGTGCTAAGGGAGCAGAGCCCGGTGCAGGGCTTGATCTCATGATCCTGAGATCATGACTTGATTGAAATCAAGAGTCAGCCACTGAACCAACGGAGCCACCCAGACTCGCCTCATCTCTGTACTTTTAAACCTGTTTTCTTTCTTTTTTTTTTTTTTAAAGATTTTATTTATTTATTTGACAGAGAGAAATCACAAGTAGATGGAGAGGCAGGCAGAGAGAGAGAGAGAAGCAGGCTCTCTGCTGAGCAGAGAGCCCGATGCGGGACTCGATCCCAGGACTCTGAGATCATGACCTGAGCCGAAGGCAGCGGCCTAACCCACTGAGCCACCCACGCGCCCAAACCTGTTTTCTTTTGTCAAAAGATTTTCATGCCACTCAGCTCCACCTCCATGATGTCTCAGTCAGATACAGTAAGACTAGATTATTTTGCCACTTTCATTCAAATACTAATAAATATTAAAGCTTCAACCATTCATCTAATATAAAACCTCTGCTTATCCCAAGCCTATGCCTCACTTGGGCCTGGAACTGAGAAGGTAGGGAGCGGCAGAGTCAGTCTTTATTATCATTCCTCTGGATCGCGCAGTTGTTTCCCTTTCACTTCATACTTCCTGTTTCTCTTGGGTGGCAGAATAAAAGCATCAGAATCTTCAGGGATACAGAAGGGCTTATGTAATTCGTGCCATCTTTAGTTCTCTCTTGGCTGTCAAATAGACTCAGTCTTGGTAGTTGTCCAAAGGCTAACTCTCTTTCAGGGATCTTTCATGACCACCCCTGACACACACATCACTAAATATTATCCCCTTATAGGTCCCTGATGTAACACTCCTCTGACTGTCACTTGTAACTTCCCAGTTGGCGGATTCTGGTGGTACACTCTGCATGTAGACTTTCATCCCTCCAGATAGATTTCTTGGGTGGATTTCTTATTATATATAGCTCCTTTTTGTGAGGACCACATCATGCTCTGAGAAACAGTAACCTTTGCCAAGCTATTGCAGAATTGCAGCTCACCTCAACTGAACTCTTCCCCTTTCTTTGCCCTGCCATTAAGCCTGATATCAGCCAACTATTCTCTTTTACATTTTTTTTTCAGGTATAAAGAGGTAATCTTTACATACCTTAAATTCCAGGAGATCCATGTTAAATCAGGAGTCCTCTGAAATCCCAGGTTTTTTACTCACATACGGGGGATGGAGAAAATACTTTCCCCTTAGAGAGGAAAGGGATGATAAATACACAGCATGTTGGAATTTGTTTAAAACAAAATCTTTGCTACCTGCATCTTGATCAATTTCTTCACCTCCTCTTGCAAGAAGACAGGTGGACAATGGGTTGTAAAACCTGTTCAATGATCTCTTATGCTGTCCTACATAAATAGGTTTAGAACCTATCGTTTTAAATCTTTCAGACACAGAAGTAGTCAAATTTAACTTTCTGTTCCATTTACGGAAGATTTATGGTGTGTTCTGGTATTTAATAAACGAGTGTTTCCTTATTATCCTTTTTCATAATTTTCTTGGCTCTTTTCAGGCATTCATTCCTCTAAAGATATTTTAGTCACCACCCCTTACCCTCAATCCACTACTGGGATTCTAACTGGAATTGTATTAAAACACTATGTTAATTTTGTGACATTATGTTTATGTTATCGAATCTCCCCATCTAAGAACATGGCATTTTTTCCCCAATAATTTGTTTTCTTTCTGTTCTTCTCTTATTACATCTATTCCTACACATTTTCTATTTTATGGTTATTGCTCCTATTGTGAATAGAATATCTTTTTCTACATCCTGTGTAGGTACTTATGTAGGTAATATAGGTAATAAGGTATTGATTTTTGTGTATTTTCTTCCATTTGGCCATCTTGGTAAATTACCTTATTAATTCCAGAATATTGTTTTTGTTTTAGCCAGTCTTAGGTGTTTTTAGGAATACTATTTAACCGCTAGCTTATTTCTTCTGATGTCTATGTTAGTTATCTAACTTTTGTTTATTTCCTTATCTTGATTTCATGAAAACTACCAAAACAAATTTTTAAACAGATTTTATTTATTTACTTGACAGACAAAGATTGCAAGTAGGCAAAGAGGCATGTATAGAGGGGGTGGGGAAAGCAGGCTTCCCGTTAAGCAGAGAGCCCGATGTGGGGCTCGATTCCAGGACCCTGAGATCATGACCTGAGCTGAAGGCAGAGGCTTAAACCACTGAGCTACCAGGTGCCCCACCAAAACAATTTTAATAAAATGATTTTAAGGCTTTTAACCATGTAGGATAATAAGATTTTAATAAGACAATTTTAAGATCGTTTAAGATAATAATTGAATTTAGTTTTGGATATAATTTTTATTACATTTAAGTAGTTTCCTTGTATTAAAATTTTACTTTGAGGTTTTATTAAAAATAATGACTGAATTTTATCAAATGCATTTTTATTACAAGTTGTTATAATCATACAAATTTCTCCCTCTAATTTTTTTTTCTCACTCTAATATGTTATTTTAATGGATTAGGTTGCTAGATTTCCTAATCTTAAAACACACTCATCCCTTGGTTATTTAGATATGTTTAGATATGTTGCTGGAGCTTATTTTCAATTAAGTGACATTGTTTTATAGCTTTATTTCTCCTTCCTTCCTTGTATTTTTCCCTCTCTCCCTTCTTTCCTTCCTTCTTTTTATATTATCACTGTCATATGAACCAAATAAACTTCCACCATTTGCTATGACTTCATCAATTTAAATCCTTGCTACTCAAAGAGTGGGCTATGGACCAGTGGTATTATTATCACAGGAAGCTTGTTGGAAATTTATAGTAGCAGGCATAACATTGTATCTACTTTATTAGTAACCACATTTGACACTAACTAGATCCTCAGTGGTTTCCTATGAACATTAACATTAAAATTCTCTGAGCTGTTGCGGCATCTGGGTGGCTCACTTGGTTGAATGTGCAGC
Organism: Mustela lutreola; assembly: GCF_030435805.1. NCBI lineage: Eukaryota > Metazoa > Chordata > Mammalia > Carnivora > Mustelidae > Mustela > Mustela lutreola. Next base: position 58,032,035 of record NC_081299.1, read on the forward strand.
TCTTGATGCTCTAAGGTCATGAACTCAGGGTCCTGGGACCAGCCAGGTGCCTCTACTCTTCAAATTTTTAAAATCCTTTCAACAAAAGTAATCGAAAATTTTCAGATGTCAGATATTTCAACTAAATTATATATTTAAATTTTATTATCAAACTTTCTTATAGAAGTTCACTGAAATTCAAAAGAGAAGGGCAAAAGATGCATAGCAAGAGGGGAAGTTGAGTTAAGCATTTGAGGAGGTAATTTAAAAAATTTTTTATTTTGTGTTTGTGTGTGTATGTTTACATTTAAATTTTAGTTAAGTTAACATACCATGCAATATTGGTTTCTGGAGTATAAATCAGTGACTTGTCATTTACCTATAACACCCAGTGTTCATAACAAGGGCCCTCTTTAATACCCTACACCCATCTAGCCCATCCCCCTCCACTTCCGTTCCACCAACCCCGAGTTTGTTCTCTATCATTAAGAATTTCTTATGGCTTCTTTCGCTCTTTTCTTTTTCCCCTTCCCATATGTTCATCTGTTTTCTTTCTTAAATTCCACCTATGAGCAAGATGATATGGAATTTATCTTTCTCTGACTTACTTATTTCACACTTAGCATAATACATAATATACTTATCAGAATACACATAATCATAGCAAATGGCAAAATTTCATTCTTTGTGATGGCTGAATAATATTCCATTACATATATGCATGTGTGTGTGTGTGTACATACCAAATCTTCTTCATTCATTCAGTTATCAGTCAATGGACATTTGGGCTTTCTCCATAGTTTGGCTATTTTTGATAATGCTGTATAAACATTAGGGTGCTTATACTCCTTCAAATCTGTATTTTTGTATCCTTTGGGAAAATACTTTGTAGTGCAACTGCTAGATTTCAAGGTAGTTCTATTTTTAACTTTTGGAGGAAACTCCAATCTGTTCTCCACAGTGGCTGCACCAGTTTGCATTCCCACCAACAGTGCAACAGGGTTCCCCTTTCTCTGCATCTTCACCAACACCTGTTGTTTCTTGTGTTGTTAATTTTGAGAAGCTAATTAAAAAAAAATGCATGTACTTGTTATTGTAGCTTTTGTTTTGTCATTGTTTTAACTGCTGTCCTGGCATGTTAATTCTTACAATATCTTGACACATATTTCTAACACATCTCACACAGGACAAAGCATAGGGCCTACATATAGTAAGTACTTGATAAATATTTTTGTTTTGATTTGGTTTTAAAAATCAGAGGGAATCAACACATGATATTTCTTTACAATACTTTGAATGGGCTTGTTATCCTTTTTCTACCTCCTTGGGAGTGCATTTTCTGGCAAAAAGATTATGTGTGATTATAAGAGGTAACATTTGTTGAGCATTTACTATGTGACAGTTACTGTTCTAAAAACTTTACTTGTATTAATTTATTTAATATTCACAGCAACTAGATGTAGAAGCAGAGTATTACATGCCACATATTTCAGTTGTTAAAAATGCATATATTTTACAATTTTAAAGAGGCATTTTTTTTATACTTTCCACTAAATGCCAACAAAAATAATCCCTATACTTGGCCTTTAAAGTAGCAAGACATCCTAGTGAACAACCATGAGTAAAAGGAATTTATAGAGATAAAGAAGAGAGAATTGTTCTTTTAGAGGCTGCAGAGTTAACAGAATTCCAAACAATGAAGCTAGTTTAAGCTGCCTATTCTAGTAAGGCAGCAAGTTGAGAACATTCTGAAGAATACCTGTCTTTGCCTAATATAAAGATGGAATTGTGAATTTTTATTTAAAACCTACCTGTTCATTTTTCTGGGACTTTATTTTTTATTTTTTTTTTTAAAGATTTAGGCAGAGTAGGCAGAGAGGCAGGCAGAGAGAGAGGAGGAAGCAGGCTCCCTGCTGAGCAGAGAGCCCGATGTGGGACTCGATCCCAGGACCCTGAGATCATGACCTGAGCCGAAGGCAGCGGCTTAACCCACTGAGCCACCCAGGTGCCCCAATTTTCTGGGACTTTAAAAATATCCTATTGAGAGGTGCCTGGGTGGCTCAGTTGGTTAATCAGCTGATTCTTGATCTCAGCTCAGGTCATGATCTCAGAGTCATGAAATCAAGCCCTGCTTCAGACTCAGCACTGGGCATGGCCCTGCTTAAGATTCTAATTCTTTCCCTCTCCTTCTGTCCCTCCTCCTTCATTCACAGGCACCCATACACTCTCTCTCAAATAAATAAATAAATAAATAGACAAATAAATAAACAAATAAAAATATACTTTTGATATTAAAAGGAAAATATGTTATATAATATACCTGCACTTCAAAGATTGTTACTTTATCATGTGAAATGTATCCTATATTTTCTAAGGAGTTTTGGTTATTGAACTGCTTATTTCACTTATGAACTGGTTGTTTCCAGTAATAGTATTCAGATGAACATCTCTGATCTCTAGTAGAATGAACACTGATCCTCTTGGTGTTTTAGACAGAGGAGTTTGGAATTTATCTGTTTCCTTTTGTGCATAAAGGTAAAGGAAATCTATGGCTTTGACAGGTCCTTTATTTTAAATTGATGTGTTAGAATCTTTGTTACAGCATCTATTGTGTCGAGATAAGTAATAGTGCTTGTGTTTTTATAATTGGAGCTATTCAGTAATATTCCTAACCTCACAGAACTATCAAGGAGTAGAACTAGAATTTTAATTCAAGCATGTTAATTCTAGACTTCAGTAACTCAACCACTATTTTATACATCCAGTCTCCTTAAGAGCAAGATTCTTATCATTCCCCCACAAACAGCCATACAGTGAGTGCAATTATTATGACCTGAAAATCTCTCTACATCTTAAGAGGATCTTCAAAACTTAGCTACTCTGACGAATGTTTCTGCTGCCTTTGTTTCTCCTCTAGGAATTTGATGGATTCTTTTATCCATTTTGAATTTGTCTTTGTGTATAGTGTAAGAGAATGGTCCAGTTTAAGTCTTTTGCATGTGGCTGGTCAATTTTCCCACCACCATTTATTGAAGAAATTGTTCTTTTTCCATTAGATATGCTTTCTTTCCTTGTTGAAGATTAGTTGACCATAGCGTTGAGGGTTCATTCCTGGGTTCTCTTTTCTATTCCACTGACCTATGTGTCTATTTTTGTGCCAGTACCATGCTGTCTTGATGATCACAGCTTTGTAATTAGCTTGAAGTCAGGCATTCTGATGCCGCCATCAATGGCTTTCTTTTTCAACATTCCTCTGAATATTTGGGTTTTTTTCTGGCTGGATAAAAATTTTAGGATTATCAGTTCCAGGTCTGTGAAAAATGTCAATGGTATTTTGATAGGGATTGCACTGAATGTATAGATTCCTCTGGGTAGCTTAGATATTTTAACAATGTTTATTTTTCTAATCCATGGGCTGTTTTTCCTTCTCTTTGTGTCTTCCTCGATTTCTTTCATAGGTGTTCTGTAATTTTTAGAGTACAGATTCTTTACTTCTTTGGTTAAGTATATTCCTAGGTATCATGGTTTTTGGTGCAATTGTAAAATGAGATTGATTCCTTAATTCCTCTTTCTTTCGTCTCATTGTTAATGTATAGAAATGCAACAGCCTGCTTTGCATTGATTTTGTATCCTGCCACATTGCAGAATTGCTGTATGAGTTCTAGCAAAAGTTCTAGCAATTTTGGGGTAAAGTCTTTGGGTTTTCCCCATAAAGTATCATGTCATCTGCAAAGAGTTTGTGAGAGTTTGACTTGTTCTTTGCCAATTTGAATGCTTTTTATTTCTTTTTGCTTTCTGATTGCTGAGGCTAGGACTTGTAGTATGATGTTGAACAACAATCGTGTTCCTGACTTTAAGGAAAAAGCCCTCAGTTCTTCCCCACTGAGAATATTTGTTGTGGGCTTTTTGTAGATGGCTTCTATGGTATTGCAATATGTTTCCTCTATTCTTATACCTTGAAGAGTTTTTAAAAAAATGATGTTTTATTTTGCCAAGTGCTTTTTCTGCATCGGTTGAGAGGATCATATGATTGTTGTTCTTTCTTTATTAATGTTATGTATCATGTTTATTGTTTTGTGAATGTTGAACCACCCTTGCAGCCCAGGAATAAATCCCACTTGGTCGTGGTGAAGAGTCCTTTTAATGTACTGTTGGATCTTATTGGCTAGTGTCTTGGTGAGAATTTTGGTATCCATGTTCATTAGGGATATTGCTCTATAATTCTCCTTTTTGATGGGGTCTTTGATTTTGGAATCAAGGTAATGCTGGCCTCATAGAACGAATTTGGAAGTTTCCCTTCTATTTCTATTTTTTGAAACAGCTTTAGTAGAGTAGGTCTTATTTCTTCTTTAACTATTTGGTAGAATTCCCCTGAGAAGCCATCCAGTCCTGGACTCCTATTTTCTGGGAGGTTTTTGATTACTGCTTCAATTTCTTTGCTGGTTATGGGTTTGTTCAGATTTTGATTTCTTCCTGTTTCAGTTTTGTAGTTTATAAGTTTCTAGGAACACATCCATTTCTTCTAAATTATCCAATTTGTTGGCATATAGTTGCTCATAATGTTTCTCAAAATTGTTTGTATTTCCTTGGTGTTGGTTGTGATCTCTCCTCTTCCATTCATGATTTTATTAATTTGGTCTTCTCTCTTTTCTTTTTTTTTTTTTTTTTTATTTTTTATTTTTTATAAACATATATTTTTTATATACATATATTTTTATCCCCAGGTCTGTGAATCACCAGGTTTACACACTTCACAGCACTCACCAAATCACATACCCTCCCCAATGTCCATAATCCCACCCCCTTCTCCCCAACCCCCTCCCCCCGGCAACCCTCAGTTTGTTTTGTGAGATTAAGAGTCACTTATGGTTTGTCTCCCTCCCAATCCCATCTTGTTTCATTTATTCTTCTACCCACTTAAGCCTCCATGTTGCATCACCACTTCCTCATATCAGGGAGATCATATGATAGTTGTCTTTCTCTGCTTGACTTATTTCGCTAAGCATGATACGCTCTAGTTCCATCCATGTTGTCGCAAATGGCAAGATTTCATTTCTTTTGATGGCTGCATAGTATTCCATTGTGTATATATACCACATCTTCTTGATCCATTCATCTGTTGATGGACATCTAGGTTCTTTCCATAGTTTGGCTATTGTGGACATTGCTGCTATAAACATTCGGGTGCATGTGTCCCTTTGGATCACTACATTTGTATCTTTAGGGTAAATACCCAATAGTGCAATTGCTGGGTCATAGGGCAGTTCTATTTTCAACATTTTGAGGTACCTCCATGCTGTTTTCCAGAGTGGCTGCACCAGCTTGCATTCCCACCAACAGTGTAGGAGGGTTCCCCTTTCTCCGCATCCTCGCCAGCATCTGTCATTTCCTGACTTGTTGATTTTAGCCATTCTGACTGGTGTGAGGTGATATCTCATTGTGGTTTTGATTTGTATTTCCCTGATGCCAAGTGATATGGAGCACTTTTTCATGTGTCTGTTGGCCATCTGGATGTCTTCTTTGCAGAAATGTCTGTTCATGTCTTCTGCCCATTTCTTGATTGGATTATTTGTTCTTTGGGTGTTGAGTTTGCTAAGTTCTTTATAGATTCTGGACACTAGTCCTTTATCTGATATGTCGTTTGCAAATATCTTCTCCCATTCTGTCAGTTGTCTTTTGATTTTGTTAACTGTTTCCTTTGCTGTGCAAAAGCTTTTGATCTTGATGAAATCCCAGTAGTTCATTTTTTCCCTTGCTTCCCTTGCCTTTTGCGTTGTTCCTAGGAAGATGTTGCTGCGGCAGAGGTCGAAGAGGTTGCTGCCCGTGTTCTCCTCAAGGATTTTGATGGATTCCTTTCGTACATTGAGGTCCTTCATCCATTTTGAGTCTATTTTTGTGTGTGGTGTAAGGAAATGGTCCAATTTCATTTTTCTGCATGTGGCTGTCCAATTTTCCCAGCACCATTTATTGAAAAGGCTGTCTTTTTTCCATTGGACATTCTTTCCTGCTTTGTCGAAGATTAGTTGACCATAGAGTTGAGGGTCTATTTCTGGGCTCTCTATTCTGTTCCATTGATCTATGTGTCTGTTTTTGTGCCAGTACCATGCTGTCTTGATGATGACAGCTTTGTAATAGAGCTTGAAGTCCGGAATTGTGATGCCACCAACGTTGGCTTTCTTTTTCAATATCCCTTTGGCTATTCGAGGTCTTTTCTGGTTCCATATAAATTTTAGAATTATTTGTTCCATTTCTTTGAAAAAGATGGATGGTACTTTGATAGGAATTGCATTAAATGTGTAGATTGCTTTAGGTAGCATAGACATTTTCACAATATTTATTCTTCCAATCCAGGAGCATGGAACATTTTTCCATTTCTTTGTGTCTTCCTCAATTTCTTTCATGAGTACTTTATAGTTTTCTGAGTATAGATTCTGTGTCTCTTTGGTTAGGTTTATTCCTAGGTATCTTATGGTTTTGGATGCAATTGTAAATGGGATTGACTCCTTAATATCTCTTTCTTCTGTCTTGCTTTTGGTGTAGAGAAATGCAACTGATTTCTGTGCATTGATTTTATATCCTGACACTTTACTGAATTCCTGTATAAGTTCTAGCAGTTTTGGAGTGGAGTCTTTTGGGTTTTCCACATATAGTATCATATCATCTGCGAAGAGTGATAATTTGACTTCTTCTTTGCCGATTTGGATGCCTTTAATTTCCTTTTGTTGTCTGATTGCTGAGGCTAGGACCTCTAGTACGATGTTGAATAGCAGTGGTGATAATGGACATCCCTGCCGTGTTCCTGACCTTAGCGGAAAAGCTTTCAGTTTTTCTCCATTGAGAATGATATTTGCGGTGGGTTTTTCATAGATGGCTTTGATGATATTGAGGTATGTGCCCTCTATCCCTACACTTTGAAGAGTTTTGATCAGGAAGGGATGTAGTACTTTGTCAAATGCTTTTTCAGCATCTATTGAGAGTATCATATGGTTCTTGTTCTTACTTTTATTGATGTGTTGTATCACATTGACTGATTTGCGGATGTTGAACCAACCTTGCAGCCCTGGAATAAATCCCACTTGGTCGTGGTGAATAATCTTTTTAATGTACTGTTGAATCCGATTGGCTAGTATTTTGTTGAGTATTTTCGCATCTGTGTTCATCAAGGATATCGGTCTATAGCTCTCTTTTTTGGTGGGATCCTTGTCTGGTTTTGGGATCAAGGTGATGCTGGCCTCATAAAATGAGTTTGGAAGTTTTCCTTCCATTTCTATTTTTTGGAACAGTTTCAGGAGAATAGGAATTAGTTCTTCTTTAAATGTTTGGTAGAATTCCCCCGGGAAGCCGTCTGGCCCTGGGCTTTTGTTTGTTTGGAGATTTTTAATGACTGTTTCAATCTCCTTACTGGTTATGGGTCTGTTCAGGCTTTCTATTTCTTCATGGTTCAGTTGTGGTAGTTTATATGTTTCTAGGAATGCATCCATTTCTTCCAGATTGTCAAATTTATTGCCGTAGAGTTGCTCATAGTATGTTCTTATAATAGTTTGTATTTCCTTGGTGTTAGTTGTGATCTCTCCTCTTTCATTCATGATTTTATTTATTTGGGTCCTTTCTCTTTTCTTTTTGATAAGTCGGGCCAGGGGTTTATCAATTTTATTAATTCTTTCAAAGAACCAGCTCCTAGTTTCGTTGATTTGTTCTATTGTTTTTTTGGTTTCTATTTCATTGATTTCTGCTCTGATCTTTATGATTTCTCTTCTCCTGCTGGGCTTAGGGTTTCTTTCTTGTTCCTTCTCCAGCTCCTTTAGGTGTAGGGTTAGGTTGTGTACCTGAGACCTTTCTTGTTTCTTGAGAAAGGCTTGTACCCCTATATATTTTCCTCTCAGGACTGCCTTTGTTGTGTCCCACAGATTTTGAACCGTTGTATTTTCATTATCATTTGTTTCCATGATTTTTTTCAATTCTTCTTTAATTTCCCGGTTGACCCATTCATTCTTTAGAAGGATACTCTTTAGTCTCCATGTATTTGGGTTCTTTCCAAACTTCCTTTTGTGGTTGAGTTCTAGCTTTAGAGCATTGTGGTCTGAAAATATGCAGGGAATGATCCCAATCTTTTGATACCGGTTGAGTCCTGATTTAGGACCGAGGATGTGATCTATTCTGGAGAATGTACCATGTGCACTAGAGAAGAATGTGTATTCTGTTGCTTTGGGATGAAATATTCTGAATATATCTGTGATGTCCATCTGGTCCAGTGTGTCATTTAAGGCCTTTATTTCCTTGCTGATCTTTTGCTTGGATGACCTGTCCATTTCAGTGAGGGGAATATTAAAGTCCCCTACTATTATTGTATTGTTGTTTATGTGTTTCTTTGATTTTGTTATTAATTGGTTTATATAGTTGGCTGCTCCCACGTTGGGGGCATAGATATTTAAAATTGTTAAATCTTCTTGTTGGACAGACCCTTTGAGTATGATATAGTGTCCTTCCTCATCTCTTATTACAGTCTTTGGCTTAAAATCTAATTGATCTGATATAAGGATTGCCACTCCTGCTTTCTTCTGATGTCCATTAGCATGGTAAATTCTTTTCCACCCCCTCACTTTAAATCTGGAGGTGTCTTCGGGCTTAAAATGTGTTTCTTGGAGGCAACATATAGATGGGTTTTGTTTTTTTATCCATTCTGATACCCTGTGTCTTTTGACAGGGGCATTTAGCCCATTCACATTCAGGGTAAGTATTGAGAGATATGAATTTAGTGCCATTGTATTGCCTGTAAGGTGACTGTTACTGTATATGGTCTCTGTTCCTTTCTGATCTACCACTTGTAGGCTCTCTCTTTGCTTAGAGGACCCCTTTCAATATTTCCTGTAGAGCTGGTTTGGTATTTGCAAATTCTTTCAGTTGTTGTTTGTCCTGGAAGCTTTTAATCTCTCCTTCTATTTTCAATGATAGCCTAGCTGGATATAGTATTCTTGGCTGCATGTTTTTCTCGTTTAGTGCTCTGAAAATATCATGCCAGCTCTTTCTGGCCTGCCAGGTCTCTGTGGATAAGTCAGCTGCCAATCTAATATTTTTACCATTGTATGTTACAGACTTCTTTTCCCGGGCTGCTTTCAGGATTTTCTCTTTGTCATTGAGACTTGTAAATTTTACTATTATGTGACGGGGTGTGGGCCTATTCTTATTTATTTTGAGGGGCATTCTCTGAACCTCCTGAATTTTGATGCTTGTTCCCTTTGCCATATTGGGGAAATTCTCCCCAATAATTCTCTCCAGTATACCTTCTGCTCCCCTCTCACTTTCTTCTTCTTCTGGAATCCCAATTATTCTAATGTTGTTTCGTCTTATGGTGTCACTTATTTCTCGAATTCTCCCCTCGTGGTCCAGTAGCTGTTTGTCCCTCTTTTGATCAGCTTCTTTATTCTCTGTCATTTGGTCTTCTATATCACTAATTCTTTCTTCTGCCTCATTTATCCTAGCAGTGAGAGCCTCCATTTTTGATTGCACCTCATTAATAGCTTTTTTGATTTCAACTTGGTTAGATTTTAGTTCTTTTATTTCTCCAGAAAGGGCTTTTATATCTCTCGAGAGGGTTTCTCTAATATCTTCCATGCCTTTTTCGAGCCCGGCTAGAACCTTGAGAATTGTCATTCTGAACTCTAGATCTGACATATTACCGATGTCTGTATTGATTAGGTCCCTAGCCTTCGGTACTGCCTCTTGTTCTTTTTTTTGTGGTGAATTTTTACGTCTTGTCATTTTGTCCAGATAAGAGTAAATGAAGGGGCAAGTAAAATACTAAAAGGGTGGCAACAACCCCAGGAAAATATGCTTTAGCCAAATTAGAAGAGATCCAAAATCGTGAGTGGGGAGAAAGGGGATAAAAAGAGGTTCAAAAAGGAAGAAAGAAAAAAGAAAAAAAAAAAAAAAAAAAAAAAAAAGAAAAGAATTTTTTTTTTTTAAAAAAAGAAAACACCTAAGAAAAATGTAAAAATATATATATATATATTAGATAAACTAGTAAAAAATCGTTAAAAAAGAAAAAGGTAACAGTTAAAAAAAAAAAAATTTTACCCGAAGGCGAGAAAAAAAAAAAAAAAAAATGAAAAAGAAAAAATTAAATTAACTGCAAGACTAAAAAAAATCACAGGAAAAAAGCCATGAGTTCCGTGCTTGGCTTTCTCCTCCTCTGGAATTCTGCTGCTCTCCTTGGTATTGAAACCGCACTCCTTGGTAGGTGAGCTTGGTCTCGGCTGGATTTCTTGTTGATCTTCTGGGGGAGGGGCCTGTTGTAGTGATTTTCAAGTGTCTTTGCCCCAGGCGGAATTACACCGCCCTTACCCGGGGCCGGGGTGAGTAATCCGCTCGGGTTTGCTTTCAGGAGCTTTTGTTCCCTGAGCGCTTTCCGTAGAGTTCCAGAGGACGGGAATACAAATGGCGGCCTCCTGGTCTCCGGCCCGGAGGAGCCGAGAGCCCAGGGCCCCACTCCTCAGTGCGCCCTCAGAGAACAGCGCCCAGTTACTCCCGTCTGCCTGACCTCCGGCCGCGCTCCGAGCTCACCGAGCCTGCGACCGGTTCAAGGTAACACGGAGCTGCGAGCTTACTGTCGGCTCTGTCTCTGTAGCCGGCTTTCCCGTTCCAATACCCGCAAGCTCTGCGACACTCAGACACCCCCGATCCTTCTGTGACCCTGCGGGACCTGAGGCCACGCTGACCCCGCGTGGGCTTCGCTCCGGTTTAGCCTCTGGAGCGATGTCCCTCCGCGGAACAGACTTTTAAAAGTCCTGATTTTGTGCGCGGTTGCTCCGCCGCTTGCCGGGAGCCGGCCCCTCCCCCCGGGGTCTATCTTCCCGTCGCTTTGGATTCACTTCTCCGCCGGTCCTACCTTTCAGAAAGTGGTTGTTTTTCTGTTTCCAGAATTGCTGTTCTTCTTCTCTTCGATCTGCCGATGGATTTTCAGGTGTTTGCAATCTTTAGATAAGCTATTTAGCTGATCTCCGGCTAGCTGAAGCAGTCTCAGCTTGCTACTTCTCCGCCATCTTGACTCCTCCCCCGGTCTTCTCTCTTTTCTTTTTGACAAGTCTGGCTAGGGGTTTATCGATCTTATCAGTTCTTTCAAAGAACCAGCTCCTAGTTTGGTTGAACTGTTCTACTGTTCTTTTGGTTTGTATTTCATTGATTTCTACTCTAATCTTTATTATTTCTCTTCTCTTGCTTGGTTTAGGCTATCTTTGCTGTTCTTTCTTCAACTTCTTTAGATGTTAGCTTGTGTATTTGAGATTTTTCTAATTTTTGGGGACAGGCTTGTATTGTAATGTACTTCCCTCTTAGGACTGCCTTTGCTGTAGTTCAAAGGTTTTGAACAGTTGTGTTTTCATTTTCATTAGTTTCCTTGAATTTTTAAAAATATTTTATTTATTTATTTTGACAGAGAGAGACACAATGAGAGAGGGAACAGAAGCAGGGGGTGTGGGAGCTTCCCACCTAGCAGGGAGCCTGAAGAGGGGTTCAATCCCAAGACCCTGGGATCATGACCTGAGCCAAAGGCTGACACTAAACAACTGAGCCACCCAGGTGCTCTTCCATGAATTTTTTAAATTCCTCTTTAATTTCCAGGTTGACCCATTCGTTCTTTTGTAGGATGTTCTTTAACCTCCAAGTGTTTGAGTTCCTTCTAAATTTCCTCTTATGGTTGAGTTTGGTTTAGCCTTGTGGTCTGAAAATACGCAGGGAGTAATCTCTGTCTCTTGGTATCAGTTGAGACCTGATTTATGACCCAGTATGTGATCCATTTTGGAGAAAGTTCCATGTGCAGTCGAGAAGAATGTGTATGCTGTTGCTTTAGGATGGAATGCTCTGTATATATATGTGAAGCCAGTGGGGTCCAATGTGTCATTCCTTTTCCTTGTTGATCTTCTGCTTAGATGATCTGTCCATTGCTGTGAGTGGGGTGTTGAAGTCCCCTACTTTTGTTGTATTTTTTTCTATCTCTTAATTTGGTTATTAATTGGTGGATATAATTGGCTGCTCTTAAATTGGGGGCATAAATATTTATAACTGTTAGATCTTCTAGTTGAATAGACCCTTTAAGTATGATTTAGTGTCTCTCTTCATCTCTTACTATAGTCTTTGGCTTAAAATCTAATTTGTATGATATGAGGATTGCTATCCCAACTTTCTTTTGAAGTCCATTAACATGATAAATCATCCTTCCCCTGCTCACTTTCAGTCTGGAGGTGTCTTTAGGTCTAAAGTGAGACTCTGGTAGATAGCATATTGATGGGTCTTGCTTTTTTATCCAATCCGGTACCCTGTGTCTTTTGATTGGAGCATTTAGCCCGTTTACATTCAGAGCAACTCCTGAAAGATATGAATAAGTGACATTGTATTATCTGTAAAGTCCATGTTTCTGTAGATTGTCTCTGTTTCTTTCTGGTTTATGTTACTCTTGGGCTCACTTTGCTTACAAGATCCTCCTCAGTATTTCTTGCAGGGCTTGATTGGTGCTCACACATTCTTTCAGTTTCTGTCTGTCCTGGAAGTTCTTTATCTCTCCTTCCATTCTGAATGACAGCCCTGCTGGATAAAGTATTCTTCGCTGCATGTTTTTTTCATTTAGTACCCTGACTATATCATGCCAGTCCTTTCTGGCCTGCACAGTCTCTGTGGATAAGTCTGATATAAGTCTAATGTTCCTACCTCTGTAGGTTAGGAACCTCTTGTTTCAAGCTGCTTTCAGGATTTCTTTTTGTCTCTGAAATTTCCAAGCTTCACTATTATATGTTGGGGTGTTGATCTATTTTTATTGATTTTTGGTCACCCTGTTATTGCCCTTTACAGAGCTCCTGCCCTGAGAGTTGTTGCTACAGTCATGCATGCACCTGCTCGCCCCGCCCAGAGGAAGGCAGAGGGGCTTGTGTTCCTGTCTTTTGTGTGGTCCCCACATGGAGAGCTGTCACTTGATGGAGCTGTGGTTTGCAGTTATGGCAGACAGAGCTGAGAGCCCCCTCCCAGGCTCATGGGCTGCAACCACTTTCAATGTTCCAATGCTTGGGAATTCTACCAGTTCAGGCACCCCCGATGTGTCCGTGACTCTAGGGATCCAGGCACCACACTGCCCCATTTAGAATGTTGCCCCTTTTCACCACGTGAGCACCTTTCAGGCAGGGATGTCTTCCTGGAGCAGATTTCTAAGGGTTCTGATTTTGCACCCCCAGGACTATTTCACTATCCAGTAGCTGGCTTAAGGAGCCCCCTCCCCAGTACCATTTATCTTCCAATATCTTCCCACAGATTCACTTCTCTGCACCTTCTCCCTTGCAGAAAGTGATCGCTTTTCTACTTGTAGAGTTTCAGATAGTCTCTTCTTACATCTCAGGTTGAATTCATGGGTGTCAGAATGATTTGATAGTTACCTAGCTAAATTCAACAGACCAGCTCAAACAAGGTCCCCTACTCTTTCACCATCTTGTTTCCCTCACCCATATTCATTTCTTTATATGACCATATTTGTACTTTAGAAAAATCACTCCAACAGACAACAAAGGGTCTATAGATATATCTAAAGATTTCTTATAATTGGCTGTTTATAGTTCATTTGGGAAAAAATTTGCTTTATAACGAAGTTAGTTTCATTTAATACAAGTAAACAACACAGTAAGTAGTGTGGCAATACTGGTGTGCTTCCACTATTTACTTTTTTAGACTTTTTGTGGACAAATATTGAGTGTTGCTATTCCCTTGATTGCTTAGTACTTATTTAGTTATTTAACAAATATTTATTAAGCATTTTCTGTATGCCAGAAACAGAGGTGAGTACTGGTGATACTAGGGTAAGATATTGCTCCCTTCCTTCCAGGAACATATAATTTAGCAAAAGACATTTAAACAAGCAATTTCAAGGTACCTGGGTGGCCCAGTCAGTTAAGCATCTGCCTTTGGCTCAGGTCATGATCCCAGGATCCTGGAATAGAGCCCTGCACTGGGCTTTCTTCTCAGCAGGGAGCCTGCTACTCGTTTCCCTCTGCCTGTCGCTCTGCCCACTTGTGCTCTCTCTCTCTCTGTCAAATAAATAAATAAACAAATAAATAAAATCTTAAAAATTATATATAAGCAATTTCAATTAAAAACAATAAGAACTATTATAGAACCCATTTATGTGAGAAGGAAATTAACTCAGGATAGTAACATCAGATAGATTTTGCCAAAAGAGGACAAGCTAGACCTGAGACATATATATGAATTCACTCATCTGGTGAGGAAGTGGGGGAAAAGCCCCAGGATAACAATATGTATAAAGACCCATAATCATGAAAGGAACACTGACACATTCAAGGAACTAGATGTAGTTGGTATGGCTGGAGAGGGGTAGGGATGTGTTGGTTTGCAACCCTGTTGAAAGTTTCCCTGGTGTAATCTGAAACTAGCCCCTATACTCAGAGGACAGGGAGAGACCAGAAGAAAGAGGCAGAGCACTATAGGTGGGTAGTAGCAGTTTTAATAAGCAAAGGGAACCTACATATGAGGCTTGACTTGGGTGGCAGCAAGATGATTAGATCCCTGCACACACCCACCAAATCTTAAAAGTTCATAGAAGCCTTAACTGGGCTTAGTCACATATACTATGTAGGTGTTCTCAATACCACATCACTACCTCAAGGCTATATCCTTGCAGCAACCTCTGGGAGTGGGAAAGCCAAGTGGAACCCATATTCCAAGGGCAGGGCAGGGGGTAAGGAACCTCCAAGTGCTGGGGACCAACTCACAGTCCAAACAGCAGTCATATCTTTTTAATTACATTCAATGACATATCTTGATGGGCAAGATAACCAAGGATTTGGGATGTCGGAGAAAGGACTTTAAAATTTTTGTAGACAGGGCATATCATGGTCAGTTTTGCACCTTAACTTTGAACATTCTTTCTGGTAGAATGCAGGCCTTATGGATAGTCCAGATGACAGGTAACTTGAGGTAACAAGGCAACTTGAGACAAGACAAAGCACTATGATTACATATGACTGGCAATGAATAGCTGTTTATTGAATGAATAAATTAATGAAGAATGAATATAGCTTAATGTTGGTAATTGGCCACACACACATATATACAGCTCTACAGACAAAGTCCTTTCTTTTTTTCTTTTCTTTTTTTTTTTTTTTAATTAACACATAATGTATTGTTTGCCCCAGGGGTACAGTTCTGTGAATTATCAGGCTTACACATTTCACAGCACTCACCATAGCACATACCCTCTCAAAGTCCTTTCTTGAGAGGAGGGACTTGAGTGCTGACATGATCAAAACTACACTTTAGATGAATGATTCTGCTTGTAATGTGTAAGGTCAGCTGAAAAGGGAACAGACTGAAGTACACAGCAGCACCTGATCAAGGAAGCTACAATGGGCACAAAGAACTGAAAATATATTTAAAAGATACGTTGATTATGAAAAGATTAAGAGAATTTGGGTTGTTGCTAGAGAAGGATGAAGAAGTTCAGGATTTTTTTTTTTTTTTTTTTTTTTTTTTTTTTTAAGTAGGAGAATCTTGAGCATGGTTGCGTCCTAAGGAAAGGAATTGGATGGGAGGATATATTAAAAATGTAGAACAAGGTAGGATCTGGAATTTTAGAGTCTTCATTCACCAATTCTGTGACTGGAGCAAGTTACATCAACTCTTTGAACTTCATTTTATTCACTTATAAAATCAAGATAATCCCTATCTTCTGGGATTGTTCTAAGCATTAGAAACTACAGTTGATCCTTAAATGGCACAGGTTTGAACTACATGGGTTTACATATATGCAGCTTTTGCATCCTACAGTAATATAAATGCATTTTCTCTTCCTTGTGATTTTCTTGATAATAGCTTCTTTTCTCTAGCTTACTTGATTGTAGGAATATAATATACAGTATATATAACATACAAAATACATATTCATCAACTGTTTATGTTCTCAGTAAGGCTTTGGGTCAACAGTAGGCCATTAGTATTTCAGTTTGGGGGGAGTCAAAAGTTATATGCAGATTTTTAACAGCACATTTTTGATAGCATGGGGTGCAGCTATCAGCCCTTCTAACTCCTGCATTATTCAAAGGTCAGCTCTAATTATGTAGGACACTTGAATAAGTAGCCATTCAACAAAAGGTAAGTGTTATATCTATTGCTATTGTTAAGAATGTGCGTTTCAGATAAGACAATAGACAATAAAGGAGCAGTAAAAGTTAGGGAGCTGAGGGGAAAATTAAGTGAGTTCACACCTATTTTTCTGTGAAGTTGCCAAGAAGAGAAAGAGGAAGAGAGTCCTGGGGTTGGGGTTTGAAAGAATGGAGAACTCTCACAATAGCTTTAGAGGCCATTCAGAAAAGAAATTGACCAGTTGTGGACATCCACGGAAATTTGTGATTGGTTTAAAGGATTAGAAGAGAGAATTTTAAAGTACGAACATTCCTTTTACATAAAATAAAAATAGTGGAAGAGATGGAATTTCTCTACTAACTTCTTGACTTATCTTCTCTTATTATTTTATATCTTTTCTTAAATATTTTAAACCAGTGCAGAGAAGCTGATTTCAAATTGTTAACAGAACACCGTTAAAGCAAAAATGAGGAAAGGACCACAGGAAGAGAACATATTAAGAGGTATATGCAGGAAAGAGTTTTCCTTTAGAAATATTTCATACTTGGTTTCTTACTGTAAGATTTCTCTGTCCATTTATCATGCTAATAGTGGGTATTAGGAATCTAAAGATGGCTGAATATATGGTATTTTCCAAACATTTTTGGCCACAGAACCATTTCTTTTGTATAAATATTCCTTGGGCCACAGTTTGGGAAAGTTTGGTCTAGTATGTGTTATATATATGTCTTTCATTTTCCTAGATACCATAATCTTCAAGATAATAAGTCATTTTCTCCCAAAGTTCTCCATATGTCCCTATTCTCCTTGTTGGAAAGACTAAATTCAGTATGGTCCTTCAGTTCCTCTATCCATGGTTCCCAACTGGAGTTAGTGGAAATATATGGGGGTATGCCACTGGCCACCAGGAAGGTTAACAGCTCTGCAGTAAGCCAAATAGTCCTACAACATGGAGAATTACTTCCTTTAAAATGTTTTCTCTATGTCAAGAGCTTTTCAATTTTTATATTACCAGTTGAAAAAGGCTTCTACATGTCTGGATAGTAAAAGTCACCTTATCTTATATCTCATATCTTATCTCTGTGGTAGTTTATGAACTGTGCAAAAAAACCCTCACCCCCTTTCTCCATTGGACCACATGGACTAAGTACAATATACCTCTGCAAAGATACTTAAATAGCAAACATATAAAACAAAGTAGCTTTCTGGCCTAAGTGCTATTCATTCAATCTACTTGCCCCATGAGCTTCTAAAGACTTATTTTTTTGAGAACTGTCAAGTATTACTATTTTCCTCATTTTGCAGAGAAGGACACTGAGACTTACAGAGGTAAGTTAGTTGACTGCTCAAGGTCACAGAGTTAGCAGGTGCTAGGGTTGAGTTTCAAACCCAAGCATTCTGACTCCAAAACTCAGCTGCTTTACTGTTATTCAAAAGTTCCCAAGTCAGTACCTCATTACATTTTCCAGTCATATTTGGCTCCTTTTATATCGTTGTGAAATGCATTCTAATGATTTCTGTTTTTTTCTTTTTTTCCCCTTGTCCCAAGTGCCTGAAACTCTTCTATTCTCAGACTAAGATACTTACTATATATGTTAGCATGAGCAAGTCACTTCTATTTTCTGCATCCCATCATTAAAACAAAGTAATTGTGCTAGAAACTCATTCTCCAACATCTCTTTTGATATTAAATTTAGTAATGCCATTAACAGTGCTAAGACTTTTATTCTCAAGATATGTCACTTTCAATTATGTCATATCAAAACCAGATTGTTTCTTTTTGTTGTTATTTTTAAAACTTGTTTCCACAGGCAGGTGAAAGTGTGTGGCATAAGTGTGGGGCAGGATGCCTGGGTGGTTCAGTGGGTTAAGCTGCTGCCTTTGGCTCAGGTCATTATCCTAGGGTCCTGGGATCAAGTCCTGCATCAGGCTCCTTGCTTGGCCAAGAGCCTGCTTCTCCCTCTGCCTGCTCTGCCTGCTGTTCCCCTTGCTTGTGCTCTTTCTCTGAAAATAAATAAAACCTTTAAATTATTATTTTTTTTTAAACAAGTGATATGTGGAGGGCATTGGCCCACTGCAGTGATCTACAAACCCATAAACTAAGGACTTACACACCACTCCTTAGAACTCTTCCCTGGGCCCCAAATTCCCTTCTAATAATTTCATTGGCAAAAACCTAAGGAAGAGCAAAACTTTTTTCCTTTGAGGTAAAACAAAATGGATCTAATAATTTCCTACATGTATACTGACAATAATAACATAGTATGTGGACATCCCTCACAGGTCCTTACTGTGTTGTTTTTGCTATGCCGTCACAACATCATTATCCACAGCCTGCCTTTAATGAGAGTAGTTTAAGTCTTTGTATACACATGCAAGAAGTACAGTGACATTTTCATAGTTTTTAAAGAGTTTATATAATAAAATTAATAATAAACTTCTTGTTGTATAAGAGGATTAATGAGTAAAAAAATATAAAAAATAAGAAGTCTTCCATTTCCTCTAAAACACATGCCTTGCTGAATCCCAAGCTCGAGGGGAATTAATAGTTTTTCTATAGGTATTATGATGCTATATTATTGTTTACAAGCTAATTTACATGAAAAACAAGCACACATCCCAAACTGTATAGCATTTACTACAAAGCGGCTATCTTTTTTTTTTTTCTTTTTTTTTTAGAAAGATTTTTGCTAAGTAACTTGCTTAACTACAATTTCTAAATTAGGAGTTTTGTTATTATTATTGTTGAAAAGGTAAAATATCCCCATGGTATAAAACTTGAACACAAAAGTAAATAAATATACAAAAAATTACCTTTCCACTACAGATCCAAGGTCTCTACTGCCAGAATGATTCTTTTTTTTTTTTTTTAAGATTTTATTTATTTAGGGCGCCTGGGTGGCTCAGTGGTTTAAGCCGCTGCCTTCGGCTCAGGTCATGATCCCAGGGTCCTGGGATCGGGTCCCGCATCGGGCTCTCTGCTCACCGGCGAGCCTGCTGCCTCCTCTCTCTCTCTGCCTGCCCCACATCTACTTGTGATTTCTCTCTGTCAAATAAATAAATAAAATCTTTAAAAAAAAAAAAATAAATAAATAAAAAAAAGATTTTATTTATTTATTTGACAGAGAGAGATCACAAGCTGACGGAGAGGCAGGCAGAGAGGGAGATAGAGGGAAGCAGGCTCCCCGCTGAGCAGAGAGCCCGATCCCAGGACCCTGAGATCATGACCTGAGCCGAAGGCAGCGGCTTAATCCACTGAGCCACCCAGGCGCCCCCAGAATGATTTCTATGCCTATTAAATCATGTATCTATCTAAAAATAATGCAATATGGTATGCTCCTTTGAAAAAAGGTAAAGCATTAACATATACTTTGCTTTGCACCTTTGTTCACTGTCTCAGAAATTAGAGATCACGACATACCAGCTCATATTATTTTCTTCTTGCTTCTCTGCCATACTGTAGCCATCACAGAACTATACCATAACTGACTGACCAGTTTCCTATGGATGGACAGTTAAGCCGTTTTCCATTCTTTTGGAAATTCTTTTCCATTCTTTCCATTTTCCATCTCTCTCTGCTTGTCCCTTGCCCTGCTTGTGCTCTCTCTGTCAAATAAGAAAATAAAGTCTTAAAAAACAAAACAAAACAAAACCAACAAACACCAACAAAAAAGAACCTACTGGCTCATCCTCGCCCAAATGTAGGAATACATGGGAAAGATAAACTCCTATGAGCAAAATTGCTGAGTCATAGGAATCCTCAACATGTAATACTAAGCTGCCATCTAATAAAGTCTCAATTTATAAGAGTAGAAAAGGGTATAATTTAGAGGATTCATATTGGTGCTATCTTTTAAAGAATCCTTTATTACAGTAACACTAAATAAAATATCCATATTTATATAACTCAGGTTTTAGTCACAAATATTAGGAGGTACTGTTTTAGACCCTCCCAGTTCCTAAACATGTCACATAAAAACATACATATGTACAGTTACATATACCTCGAGATGAGTTGCAGTTGACATGTTATATTTTAAACAGAAAAAATTTAAATATGTATTAATATCTATCAGTGTTTGGGAGTCTATCCATTTCTTCCCCCAGCCATAGAAATTTTGGTAGGCGTCTAAAAGCTCACAAGCCCTTTGTTAGGCATGGCTTCTCTAGTGCTTAATGGCTAAGAGTCCCTGAAGCCAATTTGAAAAGCAAAAGCCACAGTCCTTAAATTTTAAGAACTGATCATTCTGTATTCTCCTCTTTCTTAACTGGTTCAATAGTTTCAGATCTTTAGCTTATAGTTTGCAAGAACAGAAATGTTCCTAAATTCGCTAGTCCTAGAAAATAGTCACAATAGTAAGTAGGTCCAATCTGTATTGTTTAGGGAACAAGGAGATTTTTGTTGTTTGTTTTAAAGAAGTCATCCTTGAAAGTAGGTCTCTGGGTGCAGGTGAGAGGGAAATCGACACACGGATTGTTTCCCTTTTCCTACAAAAATGTTGCTGCCAATTGTGCAACAATGAAGGCATTTTGTTGAAGGATTTGAGGCTCCAATAAGGTTTTGTGTGTGTGTGTGTGTGTGTGTGTGTGTGTGTGGTGGTTTTTTGTTTGTTTGTTTTTTTCTTTTCTTTTCTTTTTTTTTTTTTTTGGCCATAACAATCTTTTTCATCACGGAAAGCTTCTCCGGGTACTTCGAAAGATAATGATGCGTGAAAAAGCTCAAATTTGAACGGCTCTTAGCTGCCAGGGTTCTGATTCGAGATCTTCACCACAGTCGCTTCGCCATTAAGAAAAATACGACCCTCACTCCGGTTTCCATGACCGCAAGCGCTGGGTCATTCCAGATTTCAGTTTACCTTAAAAGGCAGGCGGCGGCAGTTCCTGAGAATCCAAGCTGCAGGTTTGGCAGGTTGGGCCACGGGTTTCCTACAAATCGCCTCTTGGTTGCTTGCGTCGGTCAGCACCGCCCTCAGGACAAAGGGGGTTGGGGGCAGGGGTCAGGGACACTGGCTCCAGTAAGAGCAGGCTATTTGTGTGGCCTGTTTACAAGGTTACTCGGTTTCAACACCGAGCCCACCGTTCTCCGTGTCTCAGGCGAACCTCCGGCCTGAGGTCACCCAGACGCCGGGGTGGCCCCCCGGAGCGAGCGCGGCAGCCTTCCCCCTCCCCCGCCGGCCGGGACTCAGGAATTTCGCCTGCGGAGACCCACGCCACGTGGACCCACGGACTCCCGCTTCACTCCACGGCCCGCACCGGGAAGGGCGGTCCCAGCGACGCTCCAGGCAACGCCTCCGCTTCCGGCCAATGAGGAACGGGGGCCGCGTCGGGGCCGTCGCTCATTGGGTCTCGCTGGTTCCGCCCGCGGCGAACGCCAACCAGCCGGCCGGCTACTAAAGTGGGAGCCACTGAGTCCCGGGGTCCGGCTTTTGTCCGCGCTGCCGGCAGGGTGGCGTGTCTTTAGCGCCCGTGCTCTGGGTTCTTGTGTGCTTTTTCAGGCCCTGTCGCATCAGTTTCTAGTTTTCTCTTCCTCGCTCTTTTCTCTTTCCCTCCTTTGCAGCTCAGCATGCAGGAACAAGACGCCTCCCCGTATGGTTTCCAGCCTCGCTTCCCACATTTCGCCACGCAGGCCATCCACGTGGGCCAGGAACCCGAGCAATGGACCTCCCAGGCTGTAGTGCCCCCCATCTCACTGTCCACCACGTTCAAGCAAGAGGCTCCCGGCCAGCACTCGGTGAGCTGGGGCAGGCCGGGAAGGTGGGGGCTGGGGCCGGTTTGGGCGGGTAGAGAGAGATGGCTTATACAAAAAAAGGCATGCGAGTCCTTTGTAAGGTGGTTTATACATCAGGAAGGCACCCCAAACGGTTATTTACTACACCCGTAATGTTCCTTGTACTTAATCTTCGTATTCTCTGGTCCAGTGATCACATTTCTTTTGATAAGCAGAACTGGAAGGAACAGTTTGTCCAACTTGCCATATAGATTTGGAACTGCAATTCATGTAATTTTGGCAAAGTTGCGGTTCAAAACTGAGGGTCATAACTTTGTTGAATTTTCTTTAGCAGCAAAAATTATAAAGACATGTCAAATAAAAAAAAAAATCCTCAGGGTCTTATAACTTACCTAGAATCAAGGATAATCAAGATAACTTACCTAGAATCAAGATCACGCCCAGTGGCTCACAGAAAGCTTCTCCGGGTACTTCCAAAGATAATGATGCTCGAAAAAGCTCAAATTTGAACGGCTCTTAAGCTGCCAGGGTTCTGATTCGAGATCTTGTTATTAATAGTGATTTACTTGCTATGGGCTACATGCAGACTTACATGAGGTATGTCAGATAAATGTGTACACGCTGGGATTCCAGCCTGCTCTAGAACCCTCCTCTTAGGCATTAGACTACACTCTGCTATACTCCAATAATACCAGTAATAGTCTAACCCATTGCATCATTTAAGCAGTGTGGCTTGGTGATTAAGAGCACAAATCACCTCACCTCGTCAGTGGGGCTAGGTTTGAATTCTGACACCACCTTCTCTGATCTGGGTGACCTTGAGCAAGTTGCTTAACCTATCCAAGCCTCAGGTTGATCCTGAGTAAATGGGGTTAATCAGTACCTACTACATAAATTGTTGATGTATATGTTAAGCTTTATGGTACATTGTCATTGCTCAGTAGTTCGGTATTTCACAGTGTTCCCATTTACATTTTTTCCCATTTGATCCTCACAACAACCAGGTCAGAGGGCAGGACTGGTATTAGACACTTTTTATACAAAAGGAACTGACCTTGAGTTGTAGATAAATGACTTCTAAGGTTTTGATAGAGCAGTTTTTGTTAATCCCTTTTGGCAACACACTAATGGGATCTTGGAGTACTTAAAAGTTGCTAGCTTTCAAGGAAATCAGTTCAAGAAACTTTGTAGGTCTAAAGCTTTGATTATACTTCAAAAACCTCTTTAGTTTGTTGTTACATAAGTCAAGGAAGATTCTTTCAAATGTAGCCCTTTGTTTTGTGAGGTACAGCTCTAAAGGGCTGGTTTAGGAATTCTAAGGGCTTCTAAGTTACTGCATTTTGGAATAAAAATGAATACACAGCCTGTTTTCCAAGCTTGCGGTCTGTTGCTGGTGTAGGGTTTTGTGAACGTGTGACTGTCCAAGCTTTAGCTCTTGGTACAAAAGTTAACCATTTAACCAGACATTAGTAATTAAATATTTTCAAAGAAAAAAAAAAAAAACATTTTCAGAGAGCCAACAGGGATGGTAAAATCTGCAAGTACGAGACACCCCTTAGTACCTTTAAAAACTCAGTGAAGAGCACTAAAGAGAATCTGAGGAGCTGAAGAGAAGCATCTGTTTCTCCTATTCCATTTGGGAAGCCATTGAATGGGCAAGAGGTGGGAATTTGCCACTGAAATACGCCTCTCCCCGACCCCAAAGTTAAATCTCTGCAGTCAATAATTACGGAAACATGGGTGCCGTTCAGTGGCCATAGCCACATGAATCCAAACAGATTTTCTCTGTCTGGGGAGTATAGGTCATATCAAGGAGGTGATGGTGAGGGAGGGATGAGGATATCCTGGAACCCTATAAAATATGTCTACTAAGTTTGACAAAAACAAGGAAACAAAGCAACCCAACTTTAAATATACATATTTGAGTCCTATATATATATATATATATATATATATACATAATGTATGAATAATATAACATAATAATAAATAATATATAATATATATCATTGGTTTATACACACACACACACTCATATCTATGGGGGCATGTGTGTGTGTGTGTATAATACTAGGAGCTCCCAAATTAGAACCAATGTGTAAAAAGTGGTTGTTGTGTTTTGTTATGTGCTATATGAGGCATGGGGAGAAATCTATAGCATTTTCAGTCAATGTTTAAATCCTAGGTTTGACTACTGGTTCTGATGTTCCCTATAATCTTTTGCTTCACTTTCCTGAAAGCTATGAGTATTAAATAAAATGACTGAATACTCCTAGTATGGTAAATGTAGAGAGCAAAGTTTAAAAAATTGTGTATAGCCACTTTGCCAAGAATTACTGTCTATGTTTTGTTGCTTTTGTAGAGCCGAGATCTGAACTTTGAGCATTTGTAGGATCTGTTCATAGTTTCCTGTAGGGTGTTAAACAGGACTTGTATCATTTATTTCTTAGGAAATGAAATACAGGTTTGAAGTAAGTTCACTTTGTAGGTGCTAGTGATTCCCTTTTCATGATGTCCCCCTGGCTAAATGAGTAAAGGTTAGTCTAACATAAGAATAATACTAATAATAAAAACAACTATTTTTCTAGTAGTTAGTATGGCCAGGCACCAATGAGTAGAGAATTCATTATACATTGTATAATTTTGTCATCATAACAATTTTACAAATTGGTTTTTTGTATTTTATTCCATTTTATAGGTACTGAGATTACTTTAGGAAAGGTTAAGTAACTTACCTATTTTGCATACAGCTCATAAGGGGCAGCTATAGAATTCTAAAACAGGCGGTGGACTTCAGTGTAAAGAGAGAATGCACTAGCAGGGGGAAGGGGCAGAAGAAGTAGGCACTGAACTGAGCAAAGAGCCCGATGCGGACTTAATCTCAGGACCC
This sequence comes from Mustela lutreola, assembly GCF_030435805.1. Taxonomy (NCBI): domain Eukaryota; kingdom Metazoa; phylum Chordata; class Mammalia; order Carnivora; family Mustelidae; genus Mustela; species Mustela lutreola. The sequence goes on from NC_081299.1 coordinate 58,056,766, forward strand.
TGGGATCTGAGCTGAAGGCAGACACGTTAAGCTCCTATTTAATGGCAAGAAATGTCATCAGTAAATAATAGAAAATCATTATCATAGGATGAACCTCCAGTTGTCGAGGTGTCTATGTTAGGACTCCGAAAAATAAGCTTAAATCTCTTAGGATAAACTCTAACTTCTTTTCTTCAGGGTTTTGAATATAGCCGTTCTGGAAACCCCACCAGGAACTGCTTGGAAAAAGCAGTGGCAGCACTGGATGGGGCCAAGTACAGTAAGTGATTTCCATTCCAGTCTGGGAAGTCGAGAACCCATTCCTGTATGTGCAGATAAAATCATAGAGGCACAGAATTTAGAATTGGAAAGGAATAAGAATTAGCTAATTCAAAACTTTTATTTTACCAAGACACTGGATTTTTTGTCCAAGGTCCCATAGATGATATAATATGCAAATGTGTAATTATTAGGTAAAAATAAATATGAATAGAGGGGAAAATGACCAAATATGCCATTTAGTATTCATGTAAATCCACTCTTATTTGAAGGTGTCAGTATAAATAGATAAATATTAACAGTTTTACAACACTACTGAGAATATAAGCTTTCTGATACTCTGGTTCATTTACCTGATAATGCTTGAGAACACCACCCGGGTTCTCAAAGAACATTTACCCAGTGTCCTTGAAAACGTGTTCTTAGAGATTAGGGATTAACCCCTTGAATCTTTTCATGAAGGGAGTGGATTACTGTTAAATTATCCTCATATTTTTTTATATGAATGATCCTGAATGAGGATAGAATAGTGAAGAGAAAATGTGTCTTATGAATTTTCTCATAGCAAGAATGCCGGGGTTAGAAATGTTCATATGGATTTTGGGGGATTTGGGGAGTTTGGTCTTTTGTTTTAGATGAGGAGAGTTCTTTTTGAACACTAAATTTCTGTAATTCAGTACTGTAGAGAGATCATCATTTCCTGCAGAAGGTGTAAAGGCTGAGTATTCATATGGCAGACATTTTTTTTCAAGTGGGCTCCAGAAAACACAATTGTTTTTAACTGGGTTTAAAGTTTAACCTTCTAGAGGCACCTGGGTGGCTCAGTTGGTTAAGCGACTACCTTTGGCTCAGGTCATGATCCTGGAGTCCCAAGACTGAGCCCCCATTGGGCTCCCTGCTCAGTGGGGAGTCTGCTTCTCCCTCTGACCCTACCCCCTTCACATTCATTCTTTCTCAAATAAAAAGATAAAATCTTTTAAAAAATTAAAGTTTAGCCTTCTATATAAATTTACCAGTAGACTAGAGATGTGCTGAGTAGAGAACTGTAATTCTGACCTAAACTTTTCTGAGAAGATTTTATAAGAATTATACTTTTCAAGTTAATTGAATTATCCCTTCTACCAGTCACAGGTGATTTTTATCATTAAGGTGATGCATTGATATTTTGTCAGGATATTTTCTTTTATAGTGTTTAATGTACACAATGCCAGATGGTTCTTTTTAAATTGTTTTCATTATTTTTATTCTGTAAGAGATTTTGAGTTCACACTTGTTTAAAGGAGATTCCACACTTAAAAATTTTTAAAAACAAAATTTTTCAAATTTGCCAGATGCATCCCAGGTCAGATTTTGAGTTTTGTTAAAATATTTGCTCAGTTGTCTATCCATACAGTTAATGAGTGAATCATACCATAGCTCTCCTCAGGTTTGAAATTTTGTTTAAAGTTTGTTGTTTTTAAACTGTAATTGAATTGGCAGTTGACCTTTAATCTCAGAATTTTGTAAAGAATTATTTCTTTGGAGCACCTGGGTGGCTCAGTCGGTTAAGCAGCTGCCTTCAGTTCAGGTCATGATCCCGGGGTCCTGGGATCGAGCCCCACAAAGGGCTCCCTGCTCAGTGGAGAGCCTGTTTCTTCCTCTGCCTCCGCCTGCTGCTCTGCCTACTTGTGCTGCATCCCTCCAGTGAATAAATAAAATCTTAAAAAAAAAAATTGTTTCTTTGAAGCGTTTCAGAGAAATGTCACCACCAAAGCAGAATTACATGTTTTTCTCTTAAAGATATTTTAGTTTTGGAATAGAAAGGGGGAGTTGTCCATTGTATTTTCATCAGGGGACTTCTCGTGATTCAGTAGTGATGGCTGTCTTTATGTCCAGAGAAAACAACATAAAGTAACACAAGGAAGTTCTGTTGGTGTTTTTCAACCCAGAGGTTTGACTTTTTTGGCTTACTCTAACTTGGCTTTTATTTTAGGCTTGGCCTTTGCTTCAGGGTTAGCTGCCACTGTGACCATTACCCATCTCTTAAAAGCAGGAGACCAAATTATTGTTATGGATGATGTGTATGGAGGTAGGTGACCTCTCTCATGCATGTTTGTGTCAGCTGATATTTTAAAGACAGTGAAGAGCGTCCTGAATTATATTAACAATGTTACCAGGATTATTGATTATTTATTATCTTTTAAATGTATGATGGACACCTCCGTGTTGGTCCACATTTGATAAAGGAAGAGCATAAACATTTAGCGTTTATATTCTAGAATTGCCTGTAAGAGAGATTGTTTACTAATAATTTTATTTAAACTGCTGGAATGAGGATGTTGCACCTGATCAACTTTTTAAATATCCTACTCCAGAGAAGACAGTATCTAAAGAGAGAGTATTCTAGTGTCACTTAAAATTTTTGCCTGCAGTGAAAAGGAACAATAACCCAGGTCACTCTCAAAGAGATTGCCTCTACCCACCCCTCTATCTTCCCAACACATTTATACGCTTTAGATTTTAGCGAACCTTTGAAAAATCTGTTGGAAGTATAGACCCCTTTCCCCCCAAAGTAGAAAAGTGTGCTTAAGACTACACCCAGTGTTCATCATTTTAATTATAGGGTCAAGGGGTAAGGGGTCTCACCCCGTGAAGTCCATCATGGATCCAAATTTAAGAACTTCCATTCTAAACAGTTTAAATGCAAGTTATTTAAAGTGGTGAGGGGGAAGGTATAGAAGATGGGTTGCCCTTACCTTTAAGAGCAAGACTGACTTTTATGATCAATAACAAAAGATTTTGTTAATATACATACATATATATATATTCCAAATGCTTTCAAATAATAAAAATGTGATTTCTAGAATATTACCATTTTATCTATCTTCTATTAACAAAGAGTTGAATCTGTAAGTTCCTTGAAATAAGAGACTCCTAGTAGTCATTTTAACCTTTTAGACATTTGCAGAGTGCTTTGTATTTATCGTTGTTTCCTATGATAGTTTGTTGAATAGAAGTAACACACCTTTAGTTACGTTGATAGTGCATTATGAAAACCTCATGACACACATAGATACAAAATCTTGAAAATTGCTGTTGATTTTTTATAATTCTTTACATTCTTTTTCAATCAGATTACTAGAGTCAGTCTACAGCATCAAAAGTTCAGTGTATATCTTTGATCATGGAATATTTTTCCTTTTCCTTTTCTTTTTTGGTTAGCTATCAATAAGAACAATTTTTCCTTTAAATTTGCCTGTGTGAAAATCAAATCCAGAACAGTGTTTATAAGAGAAATTATTCTAAGTTGAATGATTTATCTTTTCACCATAAAACTGTAGTTGTTTAATTTACATTGCCTCATTTAACTATTAAAGCTTTAGAACCACATAACGAAAAGATTGAGAGATTACAAAGAATAATAACCAGTTTTTCTATTGCCAAAATATAATCAGACTAAAAATTTATTTTTAACATTTTATTGACATCAGTTCATTTATTTTAAATTTGAGTGCTAGGAAGAAGTTGTTAATATAAATTACCATTGGGGAACATGCCACTTAATGTGTGAAGGGCAGAAATTGTAGGTTTTCAGAAATATTTCTGCTTCATGTCATTTAGTGTGGATATCAGGTATATTTTATTGGACTCTTTTAACTTTCAGTTTAAAATCCGAGCCTTATATTCTTTACTATACAAGATAGCCAAATGATTTAACCAAGGTAGAATTTTTGTTAGTTTTACTTTTATTCCTTATGTTTTTAAAGTATTTATACCAGTAAGGAATGAACATTTCTCAGTACCACGTCCTTCCTATTTTGTCTTTTTTTTTCTTCCTCAGGTACGAACAGGTACTTCAGGCAGGTGGCAACTGAATTTGGATTAAAGATTTCTTTTGTTGATTGCTCCAAAACCAAATTGCTAGAGGCAGCCATTACACCAGAAACCAAGGTAACTCAGTTTTCAGTTTTGTGTGTGCTGGGTTTTTTTTCTGTTGTTGTTGCTTGTTTTTTTTTGTTGTTGTTGTTATTGTTTTTTAATCATTCTGTTCACTGGAGGACATAATTTAAATGTGAATAATACATTTTATTAGAAGCCATTGGAAACCATCAACAGGATTAAGATAGGTCTGGCTTCTCCAGAATATTCCTGCAGAATTGTTGGGTCCATGAATTCCACAGCAGGATCCAAGTTCTAATTCTGTGTCAGTTGATGTATGTTCATGGGCAAATTATTTAACCAAAGTCTCACTTTCTTCTGCAAGATGGGGATAATTGCACTTGCTTTATAGAAAGGTGGTTGTGTAAGTTACATGAGATAAGGCATATGAAATGCTCAGTACAATACCCAACTCATAATAACTGGGAAAAAAATCATTTTCAAAAGCATATGATTCTGTACTGCATTACCACGCTGTTGTTGGTTACAGAAATCATCCCAGAGATGGGGTTGCAGAAAAGGAAGCTTGCCAAGACCCCAGACTCTAAGCATACTGGTTTTTTAAGAATTCTAAGCCATACTTCAACAAAATAATAGTTACAAGTAGAGAATGGGTCACAAACAATCTTTAGCCTCCGTCCTGGAAAGCTTGCATGCCACCGGAAGGTGTTTTGTGTCGGAGTGAATGGCATATGTGATATTCTTTCTTGAGGCCTCATTTAAATTCTGCATGGGTGAAAGAAGGACCGGTGTCTTTTATAAGTCAGCCTTTTCCAACTTTTTGCTAATGATTAAAAGGTTTGAATTGTACTCAAGATGATGTTGTAGTGAATGCTAAGAAATGAAAACCTTTGCTCACACAAATAATTACTTTGAAGATTAACACAGGGTGAGCTTTGAGTGATTAAGGTTTGTTTTCAAAGGAACTTGTTTTTTATCTTGCTTAGGAGAAAAGATACTTATTAAAATAGCTGATCTGAGTCTAAGGGAGGAAAGCAAATTGTGAGTATGTTAATTCTTGTCAACAGAACTTTATGTAGTGGCTCTTTACTGACTTGAATTAATACATTATTTTCCCCCTGAAATATCTGCCTCATCATATGAAGTAGATTTTTTAAGTCCCTGTAAAATCAACTTTGTATTTATTATTTCTATTTTGAATATGAATAATAGATTCTTACCCAGAAATAATTTTTTATAGATTTTTAAAATAATTCATTTCTTGTAGAATATGCATTAATTACCTTATCTTTTCTACAGTGAGACTCTAGAGTAGGAAGAATATTCAACTAAATATCTTGCTCATTTTTATAGTAATAAAGAAGCATTAACCCTGTAAAAAAGAAAGCTGTAGGTAATGTCATTCAATACAGCGGCATCCTGTTTAACAAACAGAATTCTCTTCTTTTCTTTGATCTTTTCAGTCACTGTCAAGCGTCTACTATGTGCCTGAGTTGTGCTAGGTTTTGGGATATGATACTGTCTCTTTCTTAAATGAGCTGTGACCAGGTTTTTTGTTGTGTAACTTCTCTCCCTGCCCACTTTAAGACCCATGCTCTTCAAGTTCTGGGTACTTATTTTATAGTTTCTAATGCATCTGGCATTTTTAAGTTAATATTTAGGATATGTTTGGCATTGAAGGGATAGTTCTTTTTAATGAAAATTCTAGGCTGTGATCTTAATGTTCTGTGTTATTTACCTTTGAGAAAATTCCTAGACACTGAATTATGTCTTTGAAATCCATCCTCGTTTTAATGGAATGTAATTACAATAATTAACTTGAGCACTTTTCTTCTTACACATAACATTATCTTATTTGATCTTTATAACAACTCTATGAAATATTATCAACCCTATTGTACGGATGTAAAATTTGAGGAATATGGAGGGTACGTTACTTAACTATGATCTCCCCGAAATTAATGGGGGCTAGGATTCAGGTTCAACCCTTACAACTTCATCCCCCACACTCTTCCAGTATAGTCTGCCAGATGGTTACAATATATGAAGCGTATATTGGTGCAATATATTTTTATAAACTATTGTTATCTATTGAATTTTTTAGCTTGTTTGGATTGAAACCCCCACAAACCCTAGCTTGAAGATGATTGACATTGAAGCCTGTGCACATACTGTCCATAAACATGGTGACATCATTTTGGTCGTGGATAACACTTTTATGTCAGCCTATTTCCAGGTAAATGAAAATACTTTTTTTTTTGGCATGAATAATAGAATACAGATACCTGTAACTAGGAGAGGAAAGACTTGTTTACATAAAATCATTTTGAAACTCATGGAATCAAACCATAGTTATTGATTAGACGAAGAATTAAAATTGGACCTTTTCTACCATTAACTAATATTGCTTCAACCAACCCTAGGTTCATATCTGGTATGGGACTTTGTGTGTTTTAAATGTTGTCTTAATTAAAGCTTTTAAGTTCTCTCAGGATATGGAAACTCTCTAAAGAGCTGGCCTTATTATGTGATTTTTATCTGTCAGTGCTTTATAAATAGTTGGGACTTTAATGTTTATGTGCTGTTATTAATCAGTTATGTTATTTTTTATATATATGATCTGACTGAAAAACATACGTTACATACTTAATGCATATATTATGTTTATTTTAAAATATATTGATATATAATATTAAATTATTAAAATATATAATGGAATCTTGGGCTATATAATTTAATATATATTTGAATGTATTACATGATGTGTGTAATATACATGTTATATAATTAAACCTTGCTAACCTTCCAGATAGAAGGAAAATAAAAGCTATCCTGCGTGACATCTCAGTGTATGTCATACATATTATTTCTTCACTTTCCTCCTCTCTAGTTTCTCTTCCCTCAGTGCCCAGCTCTCTCTATCTTTACCTTGTTGGTGTGAGGAATTTCTACTTCCTGTTTCACGTTGTAGCTATTAAGTACCAAGTCCTTTATACTGCTCCTTTTAAACTATCTCTTTTCCTACCTACCCCTCTACATACATCTCTTCCCACCTCAAACCCTCCCATTCATCCTCCATTCATTTTCTTTTTTCTCTTACTTTTTTCCAGATGCTTCTTTCCATTTTGTTCTTTTTGGTAGACCATCTGAGGATCTGTCTATAATTGATTAGTTGTCTGCCCTTTCCCCACATGTTCTCTCTGTCTTTCCTCCAAGTAGCCCTGTTTCCTCTCCTTGTTAGGAGCTTACTTCTCCTCGCGGCATCCTTCCTGCTTCGACCTTTTGATCGTTCTTATCACACTTCCTGTACTTAACCTTTATTCTGCAGAATTCCTGAAAGCCCAGCTCATCTAATGCTACTCTTAAGTTAGGCAGGCGTTTATAGCTCAGTTGTTTATATTCCCCCCTCCTTTTGTTTTGGGTCCCTGCAGTTGGCACAGGCTGCTATCTTAGTTGGTATAAGTCTGTTCTTCACCTTCTTCCATTTTGTTGAGAAGGCACTACCGCCTTTATTATGTTTTCCTCAAATACATTTCCTGACTATGTTGCATTCAGACAGCTTCATGGGCCACCTACCTTTGGCTCACATTATATCTTTGGGTGCTTCTTGTATCTGCTGGAGCAGTCTGTTTCCAAGTGAAAATCTCCTGGCATCATCTATTTTTCCCAGCTGATTTTCTCTCTTAGATTAGTTATCCAAACTCCTTATCCCATCTACCACTTACATTAAAGACCAGTTAACACAGCATAGGGCTGGTCTAGCTGACTCACAGTGAGTCCTGTATATTCCCAAAGAGATTGCATGAATTGTTTTAGCCCGGGCCTGCCCAGATTACTCATCAGGCCCGGCCCTGCCTCCTCCCCCTCCCACCCTGTTACGGTCACTATAATAGGTCCAATTTTTCTACCTTTCTGAAGCCCACATCACATTTCCACGTGCCAGGGACTGCAGTTTGCTTCCTTTCAATCTGGATTCATTCCAGCTGAGTTAATCAGAATCATGTTGTCCCTAAGTGGCCACATGTATTAGTTCCATACAGTAGATCTTCTGAAAAGGTCCTCTTATTATTTTTCTGTCATAAAAACTGGATACATTCTCTTTCTTCCCTGCCTTTTATCTTCTGGGTCTTCTATAAATGTCACAAAAGGCAGAATGGACATACTATCATGAAATTTCAGAGTTTGAGAGCGGAACCTCTGTATTTCCATAATTTAGATGTGAGTGCTAGTTCTACCAGCTTTTTAATCTGAATGACGTTTTTGTTTTTCTTTCCGTCTTTCCTTCCTTCCTTCCTTTCTTTTTTCTTTCCTTTTTTTTTTTTTTTTTGTTAAGAGAGGGCAAGCTGGGGGAGGAGGCACAGAGGGAGAGAGAGAATCTTAAGCAGGTTCCATGCCTAGTGCAGGGCCCAACATGGGGCTTGATCTCACCATCCTTAGATCATGACCTGAGCCGAATCAAGAGTCAGATTCTTAACCAACTACTGTTTTGTTTTTCTTCCTCCCTTTACTTCATCTGTACAATGAGAATCTGAAAGTACTGATTTTCTTGAGTTAGATAAAATATTTTGTATAGTGCTTCATTGGGATATATACAAAGTATTTAACATGGCTCTCAGCACATAATTATATCAACAGATGTTAGTTGTTCATTTTCATTTTTTGTTTTCTTCTGACCACAGAGTTTACAGAATGTTAGCATTGGAAGAGACCATCCTCTAGTTTGACTCCATCACTTTGGAGATGCGCAAACACTTGTGTAGAGAGTGCTATGAGTAATACCTGACTTAAAACATCCTATTTTTGAAACACCCCAAATGGAAAGTCCTATAGTCCCTATCCTAACACCTTCCAAAGACTAAATGACTGGTGAGGTTAAAGCACACACACACACACACACACACACACACACACTTTCTTTTAAAGAAATTATAAATAGTCTCCTGGCTGGCTGTCAGTAGAGTATGTGACTCTTGATATGATTTTAAGCCCTGTGATGGGCATAGAGCTTACTAAAAAAAAAAAAAAAAGAAAGAAACTATAAATAGAAAGATGTTGATAATATATTTTTCTGGTGAATAAGTTGATTATAGCTCTAATTCTCACTATAAACAAAAACATTTTAAGACTAAAAGATTGATTTGCAGGAAAATTGGGTGAGAGAAAATAGTCCAAAAAAACTTCTAAGTGACTTTACACTTACACTTGGTAAAACTAGTATAATAGAGTAATTAAGAGTCTAGATCATGGCACATCTAATGAATAATCACAACATACATTATCAGGTTTTAATGATCAAAAGTCTAAGCGTGTCATATACTTACTTGACATAATAATTGCTTAGTGTTTATGTCTGCTACTTGATGTGTTTACTGAGTCATAAAATGCCAGCAACTGCATTATAAAATTTAGTAATATCCTTAGGACCAGCCAGCAACTGCTCTAATGAAAAAAGTTCAGGAGACCTGTTGACCTGAGTTTACCTGCTATTTCCAGAAAATCTGTGCTATTGGACTGAATACTGGGTCCAGTACTTTCTGTTTTTATTTGTTGGGTCAGGGAAGGGGAAAGATACCAATTGAGATCCTGGAAAATTTTAAGATGCATGTATTTTTGAAAAGTTAGAATAAGAATGAAATTTACAATAGCAAATAGACATGTAATAAAGCATATTTTCAAGTGATTTACCATTTAAAATGAAAATCCTTTGTTCCTTTCAGCGGCCTTTGGCTCTGGGAGCTGATATTTGTATGTATTCAGCAACAAAATATATGAATGGTAAGACATACATAATCTATACTTTGAGTATTCCTTTCCATGGATAGATGAAAATACCACAGAGCTTGATATTTTGATCCTTTTTCTTCTATTATTCACGTTTTCTCTGTGACTCATGTAGAAAGCAAAAAATTTATACCTTGGTTAAATATGGGATTTCATTTATATCAGACAAAACTATGCTCATGACTTATGATCAGAGGATTAAAATTTACTAAAAAAAGTTAGAGTTTTATTCTACAGACAGCTTAAAAAGAAACATTTAATTTTTATATGATTTTTATTTCATTGTTAGGTATAGCTTTTGGTACTATAAAATTAAATACTGTTTATTTAAACTTATTTTATATGACTTTTTCCCAGAGAGTTTTTTTCAAGTGAAAGTTACACTTTAGAAATTTTTAGAGTAAAGAATAAACATACATTGTTTTTAACTTAAACGTTTTTGTTTTGTTTTAGGCCACAGTGATGTTGTCATGGGCTTAGTGTCTCTTAATTCTGAGACCCTCCATAATAGGCTCCGTTTCTTACAAAATTGTAAGTATTAAAAAGTCCAGAATTCCCCTTACCCTCTCGGAGGGACTACATTTGATATTTGTAGTTCTACTAGATGTCGTGAAGTGATAACATTCTACTAAATTAGGAAGAAATGAGAAATGGAGGAGAAAGTTTCTGGTTTTTATTTTATTTTTTAATTTTATTTATTTATTTTTTTAAGATTTTATCTATTCATTTGAGAGAGTATGAGAGAGAGAATGAGAGCTGAGAAGGTCGGAGGGAGAAGCAGATGCCCCATGGAGCTGGGAGCCCGATGCGGGACTCGATTCCGGGACTCCGAGATCATGACCAGTGCCGAAGGCAGTCGCCCAACCAATTGAGCCACACAGGCGCCCAAGATTTTTTTTTAAGATTTTATTTATTTGAGAGAGAGAGAGAGAGTGAGAGAGAGAATGAGAGGAGAGAAGGTCAGAGGGAGAAGCAGATGCCCCATGGAGCTGGGAGCCTGATGTGGGACTCGATTCTAGGACTCCAGGATCATGACCTGAGCTGAGTCAGTTGCTTAACCAACTGTGCCACCCAGGCAGCCTAAGCTTCTGGTTTTTAAAGGAAAGTAGAAAAATTAGAATATAAAAATATAGTTAGAACATAACAGGGCTTTGCAACATAACTCAAGGGATGAGTGTTGTTAAATTTTCAAATCCCTGTTAATTTTGACCGTAACTCGGTAAAGCCCATGTGATTTTTTTAGTTTTTGGACTTACTAGATTTTTTTTCTTTAGATAAAACATTTGGAATGATGGCTTTCTTATGCTCTACTTTTTAACTTTAACTTTAAATAGCACTTAATATTAATATCAATATTAATTAATATTAATACTTAATATTAATAATATTAATACCATCAGATATTTAGTTATCTAATATTATTATCTAATATCATTAGTTATCTAATAATAATTAATTATCAATTAATTATTAATATTAACATTTTTCAACAGATGTCTAAACACCATTTCCTGTTTAGATGGTTTAGTTATCTCAAGTATGGGCAAGGATTTATTTGAAGATACTTAGTTTAACCATTGTGATTTGACAAATGAGATACAAACGTAATTAGGAATAAAGTAAATAAGTATTAAATAAATAAAGGAAATAACCATTAAAATTAAAAAAAAAAAAAGAAGATGGCACTGAGGAGGAAAACCAAAACTTACCACTTGATAAATTCGTTTCATTTATAAAACATTAAGGTGAGGTATACATTGTGGAGGCAAAGTAATTCCTAGGCTGCTTTAGACAGAAGCTAAATAGAATGTCGTAGAATGTTGGTAGAACTTTTAGTAACAGTAGGAGCTGAATGCTTTTTTTTTTCTACATGTTCAAAGAAATGCAAGGTTCAACTGTGTGTAGTATGTCACTGAATGGAAATCATAGAAAGGACTATATGTTCATGTTGGAGACGTTCATACTGTCTTCATGTTTAGTTTACAGGATCTTCTTATCCCCTCATTTTAAAGACCATTTCTAAAAATATATAAAAATAAAAAAATAATTTTATAAAAAGACCGTTTCTTTGAGCACTTCATTCTCATGCTTTTGATTTGCTATATAATTTCCCCCCTGAAACTCAAACACTGGCCTTTGTAGCTTGTTGCTCAGAATCACTATAATGAAAAAGGCAGTGAGAGAATCTCCTGGGTCTCTCCCCACCTTTCAGACTAACCCAGCATATGTTCATTTTTCAGCTCTTGGAGCAGTTCCTTCCCCTGTTGACTGTTACCTCTGCAATCGAGGACTGAAGACTCTCCAGGTCCGAATGGAGAAGCATTTCGAAAATGGAATGGCAGTTGCTCAGTTTCTGGAATCTAATCCTCGGGTAGAAAAGGTTATTTATCCTGGTACGTTGATATAATTTCTTTTTCTTTCTTTCTTTCTTTTTTTTAATTTGAGAGAGAGCATGCACACGTTGCAAAGGAAGGGAGGAAAGAGAATCTCCAGCAGACTTCTCGCTGAGCCCAGAGCCAACACAGAGCTCAGTCTCACGACCTGAGATCATGACCTGAGCTGAAATCAGGAGTCACATGCTCAGCCAACTGAGCCACCTGGGTACCCCAATGTTGATATGATTTCTAAGTACATACGCTTACACTAGGATTTTATGGGTTATCCTAAGTATCCTATGTATTACACCTGTTGTAAGGTAGCTGCTTCCATCTATTTCTTTGTTGTTCATGTATTATTGGTCACTGCTGTATGTCAGACTCTCTGGTGGGTCTGGTGGTGCAGAAGATACATGTGGTCTGTGTCCTTGTGTTGCCTATAATCTAGTGGCTGCTTGGATGGTAGAAAATTGATTTTATGCCTTAGACCTTCCTGCCATGGTCTTAGCTTGAAGGCTTGTGTTTACCTGTTCCACGATTGCAACATTGTACTTTCTAGTTGATTTGCTTAAAGTCTTTTCAGGCTGCCATTCTATGTTAGCTCTTTAATCTGTTTTAGGTTGGGACTTGATACTAATCAGATACTAATCAAATTGAGACTTGGTACTTACACACCCAAACTCCCCTGAAGGTCTCTTAATTCCTTTTCAAATTTTTTCACCTCTGCCAACTCATGTGCTGTTAGCAGACTTTTGTATTACTCTTTGAATTTATTTGGCCAGTCTCTTAAATTGTGGTGTAGTCTTAAATAAATGGTTACTTTGAACCCTTTGAGGTTTTAGTCATGTGATCTAGGGTGGACAAGAGAATTAAGTTTGATTCCTGTCCTTAAGGAGCTTAGATAAGCCAAGACAGAACTACATATGAGATTAAATGCCCAATGTGTCTGTTGACTGTACTTATTTTGAATTGAGTGAGGGAGAAAAGTTTTGGGCTATGCCTTGAAGAATGGGAACCCTTTATTTAGAAGGACAAGGACAAGCATTCTGATTCATTCAGTAAACATTTATGACTTGCCCACAATGAACCAAGCTTTGAACTAGGACCTGGGATCCGATTATTAACAAAAGAAATGAATTTCTCCCCATGGAGTTAGTCTTGTGGATTAGACAGATGTTAAACAAGAAATTACAGAGTAATATAATTAATAGAGGGGCAGTCAGCAGATAGAATGTCCCAGGTTAAAGGGACAGCTTGCACAAAGGTCCTGAGATGAAGAAGTGCAGTACTGCTAGTTAATGTAGCTCGAGCATGGAGCAGATAGAAAAGATGGGTCAGAAGGAAGCTAAAGACCCAGAAACAGGGGCCAGAACACGTCATGAGTCATGAGATGTGGACAAGGTGTAAAGCTCATCATTATTAGGCTTATTTGCAGTTTGCTTTAGGCACATGGCATTTTTTTGTTATGAAATTACATGTTTGACTCTAAAATAAGACTTTTATTATGCCTCCTGATCACAGGGCTGCCCTCTCATCCTCAGCATGAGCTGGCAAAGCGTCAGTGCACAGGCTGCCCAGGGATGATCACCTTTTATATTAAGGGCACTCTTCAGCATGCTCAGACGTTTCTCAAGAACCTCAAGGTAAGCTTTCAAAAGAGGTTTTTAAATTGGCCAGGTAGATTACAGTAGTTCATGAGCTCTCCTTTCCACCCAGCCTCTGGTTCATGTCTTTGTATCTGCAGGTCATACCCTCAGACCTCTTTATCATGAAATGCTTTAGGCTGGAAAATGACTTTGGTGCAGTAGCAGACATCTGAGTATGTTTGTTTACTGAACTCTCCTTCGACCATCAGTCTGAGAGGGATCAACTGTCCTGATGCACTGGTTTTCAGATTTATCGATAATGGAACCCCTTTTCCAAATGCAGTATTATGTGAAACCTCAAAGTAATGTGTGGCTAGTGCACTGCACAAAGGCTGCTCTGAAATCCAGCCTAGGAATGGCTTTTCAAATCCTGTGCCCTCCAGGCTGCATCTGCCTGCCCTGAAGGAAGGGAGGCCTTTGTTTGATTTTCATACCTGCAGGAGGCGTTCAGGGTTCCCGGGAGAGAGGCCTTTATTAACTCCATACAGTGGGCTTGCAGAGCTCATGCAACAGACTGAGGGTTTTTTGTTTGTTTGTTTGTTTGTTTTTTAAGATTTTATTTATTTATTTGACAGAGAGAGACAGCAAGAGAGGGAATGTAAGCAGGGGGAGTGGGAGAGGGAGAAGCAGACTTCCCGCTGAGGAGGGTGCCCAATGCCACGCTGGATCCCAGGACCCAGGGATTGTGATCTAAGCTGAAGGCAACCACTTAACTGACTAAGCCACCCAGGCACCCGACAGAAAGTTTAAATTACTGAGGTCTAACGCATAGGCTGCTGACAAATTACTCAGCATCTACTGGTATCTCAAAGTTGTACTGACAGCAGAAAGATAGTGTATATTTAATTAAATACAGGTGTGAGAGTAATTTTAAAGTATTTGTAAAATTATGATACTATAACACTAAATACAAAAATGGGGTTATTTATCCTACTCCAGGAGGAAGTTAAATGGATGTATTAATTTAGTAAGTGATAGATTTTAACAATTAAGCACGTATAGCTTCGTAGACTTGTAGAGATTTTTATTTAAAGGGTAACCACAAAACTAGGTCTCAAATGTAATAATTCTGAAGTTTTAGGGTTCATGTTAATTATTACTTAAGTAGAGGGCCAAATTAGGAAGGTATGAGAGATTCAGCTTCCTCAACTTGTCATTTTTTAAAAGTTTGCACACTATATGTCTGATTGGCGACTTCGGTATTACAGATTTTATTTTCATTTTTTCTCTGGGTTTCTTGCCCAAATTGTACTTTTTTTCATTATCACCACCATTTCTAACCCTGTGTCCAGTGCCATTTTGTTAAAAACATTTAGTTCTATATTTTTGTGTTTTTACTTTAGTGAAAGATCTAAATGAATGTTTTCTTTACCATAGTTATTTACTCTGGCAGAGAGCTTGGGAGGATACGAAAGTCTTGCTGAGCTTCCGTGAGTATATTTCTGTTTTTCTCGGTGTTGTAACTTTGATGTCTGCCTTAACAATTGTTTGGAGGGGAATATGGTAAAATCAGGAGTAATTCAAGACATTTGACAGTAAGAATAGCATCCTGCTATTGAATCAGAATGGACTCTTAACCCAGTAGAATGGAGACCCTCATAAAATCTTGATGAGTTGTATGTGTCCTCCTCAATTTTGCTTTCTTCTGTTCTGCCTGAAGGCAATTCCAGCAGAGTCGTATTTTAGGGTCTCTGACCTCTGACCTGGGACTACTTGTTCTATCCCACTCCACCCTGGAAAGGAGATTGGAAACTTTTATTAGAAGGGCGGATTTCAAGACTTGTTGGAAATGGGGACTGTGTCTCTGATGAAATACCTCCATGCCCTTGATGGTCAGAGGAGGACCCTACTAGATGCCTCCAGATCCATTTATTTTCTGTTCTCTGCATACACCTTAAATAACTTCATGTTATCCGCAAGATGGTCCGGAAGGCTAACTTGGTATTCCTGATCCAATCAATTCATCTAATTGTATCAAAGCACCAGAGGATATTAGAACGTGCAGCCCGAGATCAAGCGGTCCAACAGCTTGATAAAAATTCAGAAAGTTTTGCTGATTACTCAGATGTCACATAGAAATGTGTCAGCAACTTCACTCCTGAGGTTTCTCATAGAAACAATGAGAGGAGGTAAAAGAGCAGCCTGGATCTGGATTTGAGACCTGCTAGGTCAGTTACTTAGCTGAGCTACAGTTTTTTCATCCACAGAATGGGATTAATAATTAAAATAACAATTACCATTTATGGATTACCTGTCCCACCAAACATTCCAGAGCTGTATCCTGATTTTATAGGATATTACTCTGCCCATGTATTGTAAATATCGCACTAGTAATTAACATCATTACCTAATAATTGTCAAGAGTACTAAATGCACGTGGCATGTTTCTGTGTTTTACTTTTCATAAACATTTCTGGAATAACTATGTTCTGGAAGCACTATGTTGAGGGCTGTCAGGGATTACCAAAATGTAGGCACATTTGCTGTCCTCTCGTAGTAGTTTGCAGCTTCTTGGGAGAGTCAGACAATTTCACATAAAGTTAAAAAAAAGAATGTATGATACCCAAAGACTTACTCAGATGATTAAGATAACACACATAAGTTTTTGTGTGTCTTTCAGAAGATGCCTGCTAGTAAGTCTAGCTGCACAAGAGGGCACACTCAGCATATGAAATTGGATTGTTTTTCTTATTCGTGAAGTGTGTATTACTTTAAGGTGCTCTTAAAAATTGACACCTCCTGATTTCTTCGGGGATTTGGTTTAAAGTTGTTTGGCCCTCAGATGTACCAGCCAGCGAGGCCATCACCCCAATGCCTGCCAGTGGACGAGTGAATTTAGGTCAGGGCTTGTCTCTTCTGTTACCCTCATTCTGTGACTTCCAACTGCTGCAACAAGAGCAGAATTGCAATAGGAGAGGGAGGAAGCAGAGCCAGTATGCGCTGGGCTGGTCTTCCAGCCCGACAATGCACATTAACTCTGCAACCTCAGAAAAGTTACATGTTCTCTCCATCTGTTCCATGGTTGTAAAATGTGGATAACACTGCTCAGCTCTTAGGCTTGTTATGGGAACATGGGGAAAAAAATATCCCTAAGCCAAGGCCTTGATTCGTACTAAGGGCCCAATAAATGTTAATTACTAGTAGGAATTATTATGTTTTATTAGGCATCTATTACATTCCAGGTACTTGCTAAGGCTTTATATATATTCCTTCCATTAATGACTGTGATAAACTTTTGGGATGGGAGTTATATCCAACTTCTCTTCATTAAAAAAAAAATGAATTGATGCACACAAATGCGTAATTCACTTACTGTATATATTCCCTATACACGAGTACAGTATCTGCCTCATGGTGAGCTTATAATAAGTGATAGCTATTATTATGATTTTAGGTCAAGAAATTCATGATGAGGACAGGTAACTTACAAGCCCACATAGCCGGTGTGTGAAGGAGAGGATTCATGTGCAGGTCTATTGCTCTCAGAGCCTAAATTCATGTACAGGTCTATTGCTCTCAGAGCCCAAGTTCTTATTTCTATGAGTACACTCTCTTTTGAGGAATTAAAAGTCTGAAAAGACAAACATTTTTTACTTTATTTTATATATTTTTAAAGGAGAGGGAGCATAAGTAAGATAAGGAACAGAGGGAGAAGCAAACTTGAGCGGGGTGAGGGGCAGAGTGGGAGGTAGAAGCAGACTCTCCACTGAGCAGGGAGCCTGATGCGGAGCTGCATCCCCAGCCCTCCGGGACCGTGACCTGAGCCAAAGGCAGATGCCTAACTGACTGAGCCACCCAGGGGCCCAAGGCAGAACATTTTAAGGAGGACGTTGGCATGTACAACTTTAGTGGAGTGATCAAAGAAGATACTCATTCATGTTGACCGCATTTGAGATTTTCTCTCCATGGATCTGAAGTGAGATAGGGCAAAACAGCTCAGGCATTGATTCTGTGGGTGGTGTGCCCGAAAAGGATGAGTGTTGGTGGCAGTGTAAGTGTGTAGGGCTCAATAAGACTATAAGCCTCTTCTCTATGGTGCCTCAGTCTCTGCCCACAGAGTCTTCTGCTTCCTCTCAGCTCTGGCAGTCCTTGCTATCCATTTCTTGTTTGGCATGTGCGGTAGACTATTCTGTTCTGTGAATGGTCATAGTCTTTGCCTTCTGCTTCGTTAATGTAGGATCGAGAAAAATATCTCGTTTTTCTTGGTTTCCCAGTTCTTACTATGGTGCCTGATCCCCCCACCCCCAGTAGGTGTTTTACCTTTATACATGTTAATGATGATGATGAGTCGCTAGTTAGTTCTGAAAATCCTTCCAGGCCTCTACATTCATGGGTTATGTGCTGGAATTCCTAATGCTCACTGGTTGCCACTGGTGGTACTCCTGAGTTGTCTTTCTCTGATCCGCCTCACAGGATGCCATTCTGGATCAATCCATTGATCAGGAGGGAATTAGTTTCTGTCTGGCTCTTGGTCCAACAGGCCTTTTATGTAAGTCCAGCTGGTTGGTCATGGAGCCTACGACTGCTGGCCAAGGCTTCATTCAGGCAGATGTTAAAATCCACAGCTGGAGGCTATCTTTTTCCCTCCTGCCTGGGAGTGCTTGATTGGCACCTTTGGTATTTGGACTGAATATATTGATGGTATAGAAAGGAGAAAAGATCTTAGTTTTTACTTATAATAATGACCAGAAAAGATAATTTTCACAATTCCTTGTTTTTTTGCCTGTGAAAAATTATAGGCATATGAAGAATTTAATATTTAGAATAGAAAAATCTGAACATAATTGTAATTTGAGACTAATACATTACCATAATACTGATTTGCTCATTCTTTCTTTCAGGGCAATCATGACCCATGCATCAGTGCCTAAAAGTGACCGAGATGCCCTTGGAATTAGTGACACACTGATTCGACTCTCTGTGGGCTTAGAGGATAAAAAAGACCTACTCGATGATCTAGATCAAGCTTTGAAAGCAGCAGTAAGTTTAATTATTTTGGTGTGTTTTGAGGCTTAATCTGGGTGGTGGTGTATTTTTACGATGTATTTATTTATTTGAGAAAGAAAGAAAGTGAGGAGGGAAGGGGCATGGGGAGATGGAGAGAGAGAATCTCAAGCAGACTCCCTGTGGAGCACAGAGCCTGATGTGGGGCTGGATCCCATGACCCTGAGATCATGACCTGAGCCTAAATCAAAAGTCAGACACTCAGGATGCCTGGGTGGCTCAGTTGGTTAAGCGTCTGCCTTTGGCTCGGGTCATAATCCCAAGGTCCTGGTATTGAGTCCTACGTTGGGCTTTCTGCTTGGTGAGGAGCCTGCTTCTTCTTCTGCCTGCCACTCCCCCCGCTTGTGCTCTCTCTCTAACAAATAAATAAAATCTTTAAAAAAAAAAAAAAAAAAGTCAGACACAACTGACTGAGCCACCCCAGCGTCTGGTGGTCACTGTTTTATAGAGTGACCTCACTGTGAATTCTGAAGGTTTCGTCTTCTTTCCTATGATAGACAGGGTATATAAATGTGTAGGGAACTCAGCTGAAGGGCAGATTTAAAAAATGGTAGTATTCAGAAGGAGTCGTTGGAAGAAGTGAAGTCTCTGCCTGTAGTTTTAATGACGTATCTTTCTTGTGATTTTAATACAGCACCCTCCGAATGCAGGTCGAAACTAGCATTCTTGAACTGCTAGTGGAAGTTGCTTCCTGAGAAGACCAACTCTGTATAATTGAATGGACCATAAGTGAGCCTTTGCAGAATTCTCAAGTGAAAATGCAAAGGGACCTCATTACCTGTCAGAGCTGTAACCTTCCAGGGATAATCCTTATTAAAAGGTTTCCTCTTTCCCTTATTGTAATTGACAGGTCAATTCTGTTAATATGTTTTTGTTGATTTTCGTTTCCATTTGCCTCTGAAGGAGGTGGGATTTGTGCTGCTTTTTGGGATTGTGATCTTTTTTCATAGGTTAAGATTTATACTGATCATGTTTACAATATAATGATAATTCATTTTTTATGTTTTTCTGAAGAACTTAAATTATTAAATGAATGTTCTTAAATCAAGTGTGATTTTTGCATATTGTTGAAAACAGCCCTCAAAGCAATGGTTTACACGTAATTATCATAAGCCAAAAATCAAATACTTGGAAAGTCCACTGTGAAATTCTGCTGATATAAGGTTGTACTTACTATTAAAAAATAAATAAATAAATCTAATTACCAAATATATCCCATTGTGGTATTCCTATATTATGTGGTGTTAACTCATATCCCTGGGCCCTTTTAACCCTCAACTCTGGGAGGTCTCAGCTATTTGAAGTAATTTTTATAAATTAAGTTGTATAAATATCATGTCCAAATCTTAGTGTTTGCAGTTGAGAGATTCTATCACTGGATGTCAAAAGCCACTTTTATAGAGAGACAAAGCACTTTTTATATTTTTACCTGTAATCGTAAGCTTAGTGATCCTAAAGAGAAATGCTTAAAACAGAAGCTCACAGTCAGCAAATTGTTAATAAGCCATAAGTCAAATGGATGTCTGAAGTTGTTTTTGTATTAAAGGATTTTAGTCATTTGTTTGCTATTGCCATTTGTTTTACCTTAAAAAAGGGTATTATTGAACTTGATTAAAATGCAGGATAGGAGGCGAACACATAGGCTATGTATTGTATACTGTTCACATTTTGAATTACATGACAGTCTGGAAATTCTGGCTCTGTGTTTTGAGGCTATATCTTAGTACTTGGCAATAACAGAACAAATCAGAAAAGCAAGGACTGTTTATTCTAAGCTTACAAGGGAGTCAGCCACTGTCACTTGTGTGTTGACAGAGATTCAAAGGGAAGCAGAGCATGAAGAATTGTAGAAATTTTCATATCTGTTTTTGTAGATGAGAAACTAAAATTTCCATATTTAAAACTGTCCGAGGACCTTTAAATGGATAACATTAAATCACTGTCAGAAATGTAAAAAAGGGGTGCCTGGGTGGCTCAGTGGGTTAAAGCCTCTGTCTTTGGCTCAGGTCATGATCCCAGGGTCCTGGGATCGAGCCCCACATTGGGCTTTCTGCTCAGAAGGGAGTCTGCTTCCCTTCCTCTCTCTCTGCCTGCCTCTCTGCCTACTTGTGATCTCTGTCTGTCAGATAAATAAATAAATTCTTAAAAAAAAAAAAAAAAGAGAGAGAGAGACAAATGTTAAAAAAAACAAAACAAAACAAAACAAAGAAAACACCTGAAGAATTAAGGCTGACAGAGGAGTGGACAAGCTTTGTACTGTAAGAGAGGGAAGGTTTGGGGCACCTGGGCAGCTCAGGTTTAGCGTCTGCCTTTGGCTCCGGTATGATCCCATTATGATCCCAGAGTCTTGGGATTGAGACCCACTTCAAGCTCTCTGCTCATCAGGGAGTCTGCTTTTTCCACTGCCCCTTCCCTCTGCTCTCTCTCAAAAATAAGTGAATAACATGTTAAAAACAAATAAGGGAAGGTTTATAAATGAATAACATGTTAAAAACAAATAAATAAGGGAAGGTTTCAGGCATGCCGTGATTGGAGGCTGCTAGCATGGGGAAGCTGTAGGCAGCCTCATTTGAGGTAGGACGCTCACTGCAGTTGGTTAGGAAGGCATATTTGGCTTTGTAAGTTTGGTCCTCTGCCGAAAATAAATAAAAATTAGGGGAGCTGTCAATTATTAATCAAGTGCTGGCCATTTGGGGCGGATTGTTTCAGAAGTTAATGTTTAGTTTCTTGAATTGTGACTGGAGATAGCCATCGGGTTTCCTGCAGGTAGGACAGCAGGCTGGCTGGCTTGCTCTGCTGTTTGTTGTTTGTAGATAAGAGTTTGATTTTCAGGGGAGGTTGGCTGCAGATGGTAGGTCAAAATTCTACTTTTAGGTAGGTTCTATCCACTGTCCATTTATCCTTCAGTCTCTCAGAGCTTCCAGTGAACAGTAACTATCCTTGTATTAGATAGAGAGGGTTCTCTAGAGGAACAGAACAGAAAGACAGAGACACTATGTATGTATATGTGTGTGTGCAGAGAGAGAGAGAGAGAAAGAGATTAATTAATGGCTGAAGAAACTGTGGGGCTGACGTATCCGAAATAGATGGGGCAGGCTAGAGACCCCCAGGGTTGTTGCTGTCTTGAGTTCAAAATCTGCAGGATGGGACCGCAACCTGGAATCTCAGACGGTGTTTCTGTGTCATGGGCCTGAAGCAGAGCTGCTTTGCCTTTAGCCGAGTGGATGAAAGCCACCCACATTATGGAGCCTGGTCTCCTTTACTCAAAGTCTACTGACTTAATGCTAATCACGTCTAAAAATCATCTTCCCCGTAACATCTGAACTGGTATTTGACCAAACAGCTGGGTACCATAAACCAAGCCAAGCTGGCACATAAAATTAGCCATCATAACCATGTTCTGGGCACTGTTCCTTACTGCCTGAGGCAGCACCATCCTGTTTATTAGGGTTTATGCAGTTTATCCACAACTTTTGGTTATCTGCAAGCACATCTCTCTCCATTAACATAGTTTACACTGAGACAATGATTTAGTGTTTAAACAATGCACGCTCACCTTCCACCCCCTTCATACTACATCTGGCTTTGTAGAAAGGAAATAATGAACCACATTCTGGCTGGGTTAAGTGAAGTCAGGCTTCCAGAACACTAATGTTCACTGAAATGCATTATAGGTCATTTTATTCCACATTCCATTTTACCCTCATGTTTGCTACATTCCCTGTTGAAATTCGGAGTGAAATTAGTATCTGATACCAAAGCCAGTGGGTACTACCTTAAGTAGCCACATAGCATTGCATTTATTATATTCAGCTTGTATAACATTTCAGAGAAAACATTACAGACATGGGAAAGTATAGCAAGCTCATTCATTTCTTTTGCTCGTGGTTCAATTTAGTCATGTATTTATATCTGAAAGCTTATTCATAGCTGACTTCTGGTTGCTTTCTATCACACAATAAAAGAAATGGCAATTGTTCATCTGCTCGGTGCTCTTGTATGTTTTCTTAGTGAATTCTGTCATTGGTAAGGTTGGTGAGGTGGTCCATTATTTTGGAATTTTGTGCCAAAGACTACTATACTAGTTCTGAGATGTGAGGGGTAAATAGAAAGTAACAAGGAAATCTGGAATATTTTTTTAAAAAATTAAAATCCTTTTTAACCACAGAATAGCCTTAACTGACCTGAATTTCATGGAGAAGCTAAGAAACACCTGGGAACTACAAATTTATTTTCACAAAGATGGAAATCTAATACTCTGTAATTTTGTAAAGTGAAAATAGTACAATCACCTAATTACTCAGGTAGACTTAAAAAAAATCTCAGGGCAAAGGAAAGAAAGCTTGTAATGCATTTCAGAGAAGCATGAAAAGAACAGATCCTTCATAAGAAAACCATAAGGGCAATGGCCAAAAAAAAAAAAAAAAAAAAAAAAGAGAGAACGTGATTAAACCAAAAACTAAGTAGTGTTATTCAAAATAAGGAAACCTCTCTTAGAAATCATCCAAAGATTAAAAAAAAAAAAAAAGAATTTCCATCTCCACAGTAATAGAAATACTGATACAATTTGCTTCATAATGCAAATGCAAACTTAGAAAAAAATGAGTGTAATGAAAAATATAATTGCTTTGGGGTAGAAATTAAAGATTACTTGAAGATAGGATTGCTATATATCTTTTTTTTAAATTAATATCCACCTTTGACTCAATGTTGACTTATTGCTCATAAAACCAATTTTTAAACTTGCTCCAGTGAGAATTGTCAGAAACTGCAGACATTCCCAATCTTTTGAGTAAAATGTCTCTGACCGAACACATAGAGCCTTGTGCTAAGGATTAGAGACTTCTCACTTCACTACTATTTTTATTATACTTTATATCTCAATGTCTTCAGTTAGAAAAAAGTTCAGGCCTGACTTTTCTGTATGTTTTTTGTTGGGCTGGCAGGAAGGGCTACTAAAGATGGCGAAAGTTCCCGCCACAAGACCTGAGCTCGGACAGGAGAACAAAGGCCCAAGCAGGAATCTGAGACCCCCGCCCCGGGCTCCTGTGGACCAATGGGATCCCGATGAGCAGGCGGGATATCCAAATAAGGGAAACTTCCAAAAGACCCCTGAGCTTCCTCCGAGACCCCTTAAAAGCCCCCTCCTCCCTGCCTTGGGCGCGACTTCCGCCCCTCTGCTTTCCAGAGTGGCGGAACCTCGCCCGAGGGTGCCCACCTCCTCCCGGCGCAACTTTCCTGGCTCCCCTTCTCCTGAGCCCTGAAACTTCGCCGAAGAGCGTTTTTAATAAATCTTGCCTTGCACCCACTTTGCCTGGTGTTGTGTTTATCTCGCCGGAAAAAGCTTTACATTTGGTGCCGAAACCCGGGAAGGAGATTGAGCCCCCACACAGTGGGGAGGCTCTCTCCTTTCCCTGGCCAAACTGGACCTGCCTTTCCGAACGCCACTTTCGAAGCTGTGATGAGTTTCCCCGATTCCGTGTCTCCTTCCGGAAAGCCCTGCCCTAATGGCGGCCGCGTCAGGGTGGACCCCGCCGGTCACCAGGTGACCTCCGTGACTCTGAGAGGCTGGGAGACGTCCTAACCTCTAGGGCAGTCGACACAGTTTTTCCGCAACCCAGTGGTGGACGAGGGGACGCCTTCCTCCAGCCCTCGGGTTGCCCGGCAACGAATCGTGGGGACCTCCCAATCCAAATTCGACCCTAAAACATCCCGGGGGTGTTTTAGGCCTGCTGGCCAATCTTAAAACCCTGGAACTGGACCAGGACTTGCGAAAACGACGTTACTGTACTGTCGCTTGGCCACAATACCGATTAGACAATCAGTCCCAATGGCCTCCGGAAGGCACGTTTAACTATCAGACTTTCATGGACCTAAATAACCTCGGCAGACACCAAGGCAGATGGGCCAAGGTCCCTTATGTCCAGCTTTCTGGACTCTGCACTCTCGCCCCTTCCTCTGCTCTCACTGCTCCACCTCTCAGGTCCTCTTGGCCCGCTCCCCTCCCCCTCCCCTGCCACACACTGCTTCCAAAGACTCCGACCTCTCCTCCCCGTCTCCTCTCTCTGAACCCCCGGAGAGCTTCACCCACCCACTGACAAGAGGGCCTCTGGTTCCTCCTCCTCCTCCTCTTTACCACGATCCTTCACCCCAAGGTCCCTTAAATTCAGGATTTCTGAACCAGCGCTCTCGTCTACCCCTCCTCCTCCCCATCCCCACTCCTATCCGAACTCCTGACAAATTTATCCACAGTAAACGGGAAACTCCAATCAAAGTTTACTGAAGGTCAAATAGGCTCTTGTTATTTGTTAAAATCTGCTAGCAAAGAGATGACTAGAACTGCCGGTTAATTGTGTGTCTCAGAGTTTTAATGGGTCATTCTTAAGGTAGCACTCAAAGTCTTTGGTAACCGTTAACAGAATGGGATAAAATACCCCGAGCGCTGGTCTCCGGAACTAGGTTTATGCTTTTGAAATCTCTTGGTAAACACCTTTTGTGTTTAATTGAATTCTGTTGTAATAGCCTCAGGGCTACTGTTTGAGCTAGATCCTTTCGTAAAGAATGGAAGGGGAGACTGATCACCTCCCATTAGCCAGGGATTCCCAAAGGGGAGGGTGTCCAATCTGTTTGAACCTGAAGAGTGCCTGACTGCGTGAATGTGTCTGTGTGGCTCCAGCCGCACTAGGGCTCGAAAGCCCCCCGCTGAGTTAGTCTGCCCCCCAAGGGAGGTTGCTGGAGTTGAGGAAGTTTGAGTTCATGCGCCCTTCTCTCTACAGGACCTTTCCCAAATTGAGAAACGTTTGGGTTCCTTTTCGGCCAGTCCTGATAACTATATTAAAGAATTCCAATATCTGGCCCAAGCCTATGACCTCACCTGGCATGATTTACATGTGGTCCAGACCACCACCCTCACCATAGAGGAGAGGGAACGCATCCAGGCTGCTGCCCGGGAGCACGCGGATCAGGTCCAGCTCACTGATGCTGGAGCCCGGGCGGTCCCAGCTGTAGAACCAGGTTGGGATTATCAGGATGGCCAAGATGGCCACTGGCGCCGTGACTGCATGGTCCAGTGTCTCCTAGCTGGCATGCGGGCAGCCTCTAATAAGGCCATTAATTACGACAAGATTAGGGAGATTGTCCAGGCCCCTACAACAACCCCGCCATGTTTCTTAACCAGTTGACCGAACCTTTAACCCAGTACACTCGCTTGGACCCTGCCTCTCCTGTGGGAGCCACGGTACTGGCTACTCATTTTATCTCTCTATCGGCACCAGATATACAGAGAAAGTTAAAGAAGGCTGAGGAGGACCCTCAGATCCCCATTTCTGACTTGGTGAAAATGGCATTTAAGGTCTTTAATTCCCGTGAGGAGGCGGCTGAGCTTAAACGACAAGCCATATTCCAGCAAAAGGTTCAGTTGCAGACCCAAGCCTTGGTAGCAGCCCTGCGGCTGGCCGGCTCCGGGAGCCAGTAGAGAGGGGCAACCAATCGCACCCCCCCTGGGGGGCCTGTTTCAAATGCGGGGCCGAGGGACATTGGGCTCGCCAGTGCCCCAATCCAAAGCCACCAACTCGGCCTTGCCCTCAATGCCATTTGATGGGCCACTGGAAATCCGACTGCCCTAACCTCGGGGTATCTTCGGTGCCTCAACGTGGGGGACCCCCCGAGACAGTAAGTCTGGCCTTTCAACTGCTTGGATTGGAGGACAACTGACGAAGCCCAGACTCGGCCACCCCTCTCACCCACGCCAAGCCCAGGGTTACGCTCCAGGTAGTGGGTAAGTCCATCTCTTTTTTGCTGGACATGGGGGCTACCAACTCTGTTCTGCCTTCCTACTCGGGACTTACTCGAACCTCACCAATTACTGTTATGGGGATCGATGGGACCTCCTCCAACCCTAGGGTGACCCTTCCCCTTACCTGTAGCCTGGATGGGTTTCCCTTCCCCCACTCGTTCCTATGATTCCTTCCTGCCTGGTCCCTCTACTGGGTAGGGACATTCTCCAGAAACTAAGGGCAACTATCTGCCTCTCCCCTTCCTCCCCTCTATCCACCTCAACCCGTCTCATCCTACACCTCTCCACTCCCTCGACCCTCACTCCAGATGACCTACCTACTGTAGACCCTCAGGTGGGACACCTCGGAACCCATCATTGCTTCCCACCTTACCCCGGTTAAAGTACAGCTTAAGGATAACTCTAAGTTTCCCTCAAGCTCAGTTCCCTATTTCCTTAGCCCACCGCCAGGGCCTGAAACTATCATAGAACGGCTTTAACGTCAGGGACTCCTGATCCCCATCATTTCCCCCTGTAACACCCCATCCTCCCAGTACGCAGGCCCTCAGGGGCTTATCGACTGGTACAAGACCTTAGGCTTATCAACGAGGTCGTGGTCCCCCTCCACCCAGTCATTCCTAACCCTACTGTCTCGCGTTCCCCCAAACACCTCTCACTTTACTTTACTAGAGCTAAAGGATGCCTTTTTCACCATCCCTTTGCACCCTGATTCCTATTTTCTTTTTGCCTTCACCAGGGAGGATCCTGACATGCATGCTTCTGGACAACTAACTTGGACTGTTCTACCCCAGGGGTTCAGGGACAGCCCTCACATTTTTGGCCAGGCCTACAGACTTAACAGCAGTGCGTCCTTAAGGCCAGTACTCTACTACATATGTGGATGACCTCCTCCTCTGTAGCCCCTCCCTCTCGGTCTCCCAAGACGACACCTCCACCCTCCTTAACTTTCTGGGGGCCAAGGGATATCAAGTACCCCCCTCTAAGGCCCTCAACATGACCTTAGGGCAGCCCATCATGGTCTACTCTCCTCACCAACTCACAGACCTCCTTAGCCACCGATCTCTGGCCCATCTGAGTCCTCGTCTCTAGCTATTCCATCTGCTATTCCTAGAGAACCCGCATCTCTCTCTCTCTACCTCCCCCCGCTTAAACCCTGCAACTTTACTGCCTATACCCTTGCCAGATAAGGGGTGGATCTACATTCAGGACAGGATTACCCTGCCAGGCAATCTGGTGCACACCTTGATTACTGACATCCACCAATCCCTCCATAGTGGCCCATAGACTCTCCACTAATTTCTTCAGCCATTGTTCTATCTAAGGTAATCGAAGTTGTCCACAGGGCTTGCAAAACCTGTTCCCCCATGAATTCACAAGGAGGAATCTGCAGACCAGGGCCTAACCAACAGCTCCGAGGTCATCAGCTGGGGGAAGACTGACACCTGGACTTCACTCCCATGCCTCGCCATAAAATACATTCACAGGCTGGATCGAAGTGATGAAGTTCTAGAACCTAGGTGAGGTTTGGTGGGCTGAGGCCATAAACTACATTCACAGGCTGGATCGAAGTGATGAAGTTCTAGAACCTAGGTGAGGTTTGGTGGGCTGAGGTCCGGAGCTGATGACCAAGAAAGAATTCTTGAGACATCTTTGGTGCAAAATGGTGGTTTATTAAAGCACGGGGACAGGACCCATGGGCAGGCAGAGATGCGGCTGCCCCGGGTTGTGAGGGTAGGCATGTTATATACCCTGCTGTTGGGGGAAGGTGAGGGGAAGGGAGGTGTCAGTGGAGTTTTCATATGCTAAAGAGGGCCTACAAGGTGCCAGGATGTTCCAGGCCTGCCGGAGGCCTTGCCCTTGCTGCTGGATCAATGTTGTCTTTAGACCAGCCATTAACATTAAGATAGTTGGGAGACTTTTTGGTGGGGTGTCACAATCCTGCTATCAATCGTCTTTTGTTAGTGAGATTTAGGACATTTGTAAACCAAGGGAGACTCCTGTCTAGCAGGATTGTGAGCTCTGCAAGTTAACTATTTGCTTATTGTTCATGGCAGTCAGGGCTGCCTGAGGGATGCTACACTTATGGAGGGGAAAGGGTGAAGAGGGGGTGCAAGGCGCCAGCTTTTGCTTTGTCCTCAGCCAGACTCCTGCTCCCTCATCAGAAGCATACCTCATGACCCGGGAAACAGTGGACGTAGTGGCTACAATACTCATCGAGCGCATCATCCCAAGGTTCGGATGGCCCCGGACCCTCCAGTCGGACAACGGACCTGCCTTCATCTCCAGTGTAACCCAACAGGTAGCTGGGAGCCTCAACATAACCTGGAAACTTCAGATCCCATACCACCCACAGTCATCGGTAAGGTAGAAAAGGCCAACGGGCTGCTCAAAGCCCAACTCACCAAACCTACCCTAGAAACCCATCTTTCCTGGCCTACACTTCTGCCTATGGCTCTCACCAGACTCCTGGCTATGTCCCACGGGTCTTCAGGCTTAAGCCCATTTGAATTACTATACGGCCGGCCCTTTCTTAGAAATCATAGCCCTCCAGCCATTTCCCCGCCTCTTTTATCCTATCTACTTTACCTCACTCTACGTCCTGGGGATACCCCTCCCTATTGACTGGCCACTCCCCAACTTCAGGGCCACAAATAATACGGTCCATATGGGCCCCATCGGGGGAAACATACCTATTATTAATGTGTCCTCCCTTACCACCACAGCTGCCATATCACTAACTCCTCCCTCCTGTACTGTACTCCCTCGGGAATATTTCTCTTGTGCCCTCAGGGAATCTATCGCTGCCTGACCACTAACGACTCCCTGGGCTGTATATTCATTCTACTATCTCCTTCTACCACCATCTACTCTGAATCCCAGCTGCTGTCCATCCTATTTCCCCAACACCATGGAGGAAGGGCTGCCTTCCTCCCATTCATAACAGGGGCAGGAATAGCCACAGGGGTGGCAACTGGAACAGCGGGGATAGGAACCTCCATAGACTTTTTTCTTACAAACTCTCCCAAGCCCTGAATGATGACACAGAACGGGTTGCTGACTCCCTCACAGCCCTACAGACGCAAGTCACCAGCCTGGCAGCCTTAGCTCTACAGAACCGACGGGCCTTAGACCTTCTGACCGCCGAAAAAGAAGGGACCTGCCTATTATTAAATGAAGAATGTTGTTACTTTGTTAACCAATCATATAGTTACCTCCAGGATCAAAGAACTCAGGGATTGGATCCAAGCAGGGTGGCGAGACACGTCCTCCTGGGGCCTGGACCCCTACAACTGGGTAACTTGGCTGCTCCCTTTGGCGGGACCTGTACGCATAATCCTCCTCCTAATCTCAGTTGCTCCCTGTCTTTTCTGGTACTTGCAGGGTCGCCTACAAGAACTTGCCTGAGTATCTGTCAATCAACTCCTCTCGCCTGCCCACTTCCGACTACCCCTATGACGACGCCCCCTGTCAGCAGGAAGTAGCCAGAACCGAGTGGATGCCCCTGACACCATTATATTAAGCAAAAGGTCGGAATGTTGGGCTGGCAGGAAGGGCTACTAAAGATGGCGAAAGTTCCCACCACAAGACCTGAGCTCGGACAGGAGAACAAAGGCCCAAGCAGGAATCTGAGACCCCCGCCCCGGGCTCCCGTGGACCAATGGGATCCCGATGAGCAGGCGGGATATCCAAATAAGGGAAACTTCCAAAAGACCCCTGAGCTTCCTCCGAGACCTCCGAGACCCTCGCCCGAGGGTGCCCACCTCCTCCCGGCGCAACTTTCCTGGCTCCCCTTCTCCTGAGCCCTGAAACTTCGCCGGAGAGCGTTTTTAATAAATCTTGCCTTGCACCCACTTTGCCTGGTGTTGTGTTTATCTCGCCAGAAAAAGCTTTACATTTTTGTTTTCATTTATCAGCTCACTTGGCTCACTTGTTCTCCTACCTACCTGTTAAGTCAGAAGGTGCGAGTAGAGTCCATTTTTTACAGACAGAGAAAGGAAGATTCAGAGTGGTTTTTGTGATTGATCCTTATTACACAGCAGTGTCAGGCTGTGGCTCAGGTTTTCTAAACTCATTTCATTGTTACATTGTATGATTTTAGTCCAATATAGAGAATTCTTAAGCCAATTAGCAATTGCAATTACAGGAGTTGTTATTATGTGATCAAATTCTCCTAAGGAAACCCTCCGTTCCAGGGAGGAAAGGGAATAGGGTAGCAACTCTCTAAGATGGACATGTATTTTATTCGTACAGCTTATTTTATTTTGAATAAGAGTGTCCAGTGGAGTCTAGCTTTGCCTTACTTCTCAAGGATGGTCTCTGAAATAAATGCCCTACAGAAATGGGGACCAGGGGACTTACCTTTTATAGTCCTGTATTATTCAGTCATTAGGTTATAGAACTGGGGATGGAGAGGGGCAGGGAAGGCGGTAGCTGTGGAAGAGAGTTTGGGTAACCTCGCTGGTTAAGTGGCTCCAGCTAGCACAGGTCAATTCTCTGGAGAAGTGTGGGTGGGTGCTCTGTATGGTGAAGGATATCCAGTGGGTACTAGAGTATCCACTGCAAGCTTAAATTATGCCTTGTCCATGTATATCTGATAACCTCCCAGCCAGTCTAAAAAAGTTACTGGGCTATAATGTGATTATTGGAATATGATGAAATTTTTCCCTTCCTCCCTTCCTTCCATAATATATATTTTTTCTTTTTTGGAAAAATGATTTTGTTCTCTAGAGTTTAGGGAGTTACAGTGATAGGGTCAAGGGCGGGCTGCCTCAACCTGGGCCACCTTGGCGTGAAGATTATTTTTTTTTAGTTAAAAAGCAGTCGAAACCTAAGGGCTTCAGGAAAAGCTTTTTACCAACCCCCTGCCCCTTATCTACCTGAAAAGAATTTAGATAGAGGACCTGCTCCAGTAGGAGACTTCTCACCATAGATAACTACAGTATACTATAAACTAGGAGTAATAGATAGGGAAGAATCTAGCAAGGCCTGTTTGATCAAAGTCCTCTATATCCCATTGTTTCCTTTGTGGTCCAGCAAACATTTATGTACCAAACATTTACTCTTTTTCATCTTCCTGTTAATTGAATTTTTTCCCTTTAAAATTCCATGCTCGGGCACCTGGGAGGCTCAGTTGGTTTAATGTCTGCCTTCTGTTCCAGCCAGGATCCCAGGGTCCTGATGTCAAGTCCCAGGTCAGAAGCCCAGGCTCCCTGCTCAGCAGGAAACCGGCTTACCCTCTCTCTCAGCGGCTCCCCTCTGCTTTTGCTCATTCTCTCTCTGTGTCAAATAAATAAATAAAGTCACAGACCCTACCCCTTTTCCTTAGTTTGAAAGACATATATATGGCATCTTACAAAACTTTTTGGAATTCCTATGTCTGTGTAAATACCCAGTAAGTATAAAATTAAAATTGATTTTCTCCTGTTAATCTGTCTTATGTCAATTCAATCTTAGTCCAGCTAGAAGGACCTTCAACAGGACAGGAAACTCTTGCTCCCTGACTCCAGAAAAGCAGTTATTTATTTATTTGTTTGTTTATAAAGATTTTTACTTATTTATTTGAAAGAACGAGAGCAAGCAAGAGTAAGAGAACATGAGCAGGGGGCAAGCAGAGGGAGAGGGAGAAGCAGACTCCCTGCCGAGTAGGGAGCCCAATGTGGGGCTCCATCCCAGGATCCCAAGATCATGACCTGAACCGAAGGCAGACATGTAGCCAACTGAGCCACCCAGGTGCCCCAGAAAAGCAGTTTTTAAAAAAGAGTCTTCCATTATAGAAAGGTGGAAATCAGACTGTTCAAAACCCAACTCACGTGTGTTTACCAGCTACTTGACCTTGTTTTGAGCGACTTATTTAAATGCTCTAAGCATCAGTGTCTGTCCGTGTAAGCAAAATGAGGATAATAACAATGTTTGCTTCATGGAGTTGTTAAGAGAAGTAAATGCCATAATAAATGTAAAGGACATGCAGTAGGTGCTCAGTCATCATTAGCTGTGGCTCTGGCTTAGGGATAACCCTTGTAAAATGTCTGTGTGTATGCCTTCAAGTTCTCTCTCTAATTATATAGACAGTGTTTTGAATATTGGAGTCATGGCATATAAAACCTGTGGGTTCAACTCCTGTCGCAGTTCAGAGTTAGACCACTATCGTTATTAACTAGCAGACTGGTTATTCTGGTAAGTGGGTGGAAGGGAAGAGGTTTTCATTTTAGCCACAAGCTGCTTCCACCAACTGGTGTGGGGGAATTCTTTTGTTTGGTTGTTTTTTTTTTTTTTTAATTGAATATTGCAGAAAGAAAGGTCAGAAGATCTGGCTGGGCTATATGTGGTAAATAATACAAATGATAACAGAGTCTTTTGAAAACATAAAGTAAGAGTGTAAGTTTAATCATCACCAAACAACCATAATGTTAATTGTAACAGGGCAAAAAGGTTTGAAGTTGTTCTTGTTTTAAAGGAGTTAAGAAAAAGTCTACTGGTAAAAATTTTCCATGTTGAATGGGTTTACAGCATGGAAGATTTAAAAAATATTTAGTACCATGTTCCATGCTCCGGATTGGAAGAACAAATATTGTGAAAATGTCTATGCTACCTAAAGCAATCTACACATTTAATGCAATCCCTATCAAAATCCCATCCATTTTTTTTCAAAGAAATGGAATAATCCTAAAACTTATATGGAACCAGAAAAGACCTTGAATAGCCAAAGGAATATTGAAAAAGAAAGTCAAAGTTGGTGGCATCACAATTCCAGACTTCAAGCTCTATTACAAAGCTGTCATCATCAAGACAGTATGGTACCGGCACAAAAACAGACACATAGATCAATGGAACAGAATAGAGAGCCCTTTATAAATAGACCTCAACTCTATGGTCAACTAATCTTCGACAAAGCAGGAGAGAATGTCCAATGGAAAAAAGACAGTCTCTTCAACAAATGGTGTTGGAGAAATTGGACAGCTGCATGCAGAAAAATGAAACTGGACCATCTCCTTACACCACACACAAAAATAGAATCCACATGGATGGAGGACCTCAATGTGAGACAGGAATCCATCAAAATCCTGGAGGAGAACACAGGCAGCAACCTCTTCAACCTCAGCCGCAGCAACTTCTTCCTAGGAACATCGCCAAAGGCAAGGGAAGCAAGGGCAAAAATGAACTATTGGGATTTCATCAAGATCAAAAGCTTTTGCATAGCAAAGGAAACAGTCAACAAAACCAAAAGACAACTGACAGAATGGGAGAAGATATTTGCAAACGACATATCAGATAAAGGGCTATAAAGTGTCCAAAATCTATAAAGAGCTTAGCAAACTCAACACCCAAAGAACAAATAATCCAATCAAGAAATGGGCAGAAGACATGAACAGACATTTCTGCAAAGAAGACATCCAAATGGCCAATAGACACATGAAAAAATGCTACACATCACTCAGCATCAGGGAAATCCAAACCAAAACCACAATGAGATACCACCTCATGCCAGTCAGAATGGCTAAAATTAACAAGTCAGGAAATGACAGATGCTGGCAAGGATGTGGAGAAAGGGGAACCCTCCTACACTGTTGGTCGGAATGCATGTTGGTGCAATCGCTCTGGGAAACAGCATGGAAGTTCCTCAAAAAGTTGAAAATAGAGCTACCCTATGACCCAGCAATTGCACAACTGGCTATTTACCCTAAAGATACAAACGTAGTGATCCGAAGGGGCACATGCACCCGAATGTTTGTAGCAGCAATGTCCACAATAGTCAAACTATGGAAAGAACCTAGATGCCCATCAACAGATGAATGGATAAAGAAGATGTGGTATATATCTGCAATGGAATACTATGCAGCCATCAAAAGAAATGAAATCTTTCCATTTGCAACGATGTGGATGGAACTAGAGGGTATTATGTGTAGTGAAATAAGTCAATCAGAGAAAGACAACTATCATATGATCTCCCTGATATGAGGAAGTGGAGATGCAATGTGGGGGGTTTGGGGGGTAGGAAAAGAATAAATAAAACAAGATGGGATCGGGAGGGAGACAAACCATAACAGACAATCTCACAAAACAAACTGAGGGTTGATGGGGGGGGTGGGGGTTGGGAGAGGGTGGTGGGGTTATGGACATTGGGGAGGGTATGTGCTATGGGGAGTGCTGTGAAGTATGTAAACCTGGCAATTCACAGACCTATACCCCTGGGACTAAAAATACATTATATGTTTATTAAAAAAAAAAAAAAGAAATACAAAATTCCTTGGGACACCTGGGTAACTCAGTGGGTTAAGCCTCTGCCTTCGGCTCAGGTTGTGATCTCAGGGTCCTGGGATTGAGCCCCCCATCGGGCTCTGCTCAGTGGGGAGCCTACATCCCCCTCTCTCTCTGCCTGCCTCTCTGCCTACTTGTGATCTCTCTCTCTGTCAAATAAATAAATAAAATCTTAAAAAAAAAATTTAGTACCAGATATCCTCTTGTGGTTTTGGTTCTTAAAAATCCAATAGCTTTTGTAAAAGGAAGATAACCAAAATTTTATAAGGCTGATTTTATGAAGCTGTTAGAGAGGCCAGCTCTTATTTTTGATTGCCTGGCATCCATTCACCCTTCTTTTTCTTTCCTTCTGTTTTCATTTGTTTGTTTGTTTTTCATTAAGCCACTTCCTCTTTTATTTCCTTGTTACTGATGCTCTGAACAGAAAGAATCCCATCTGATATTGAAATGAAAGAAACATTTGCTTACAATAGATAATGGGAATCTTACTTATGCTCATATTTTTATTTTTTTTATTATTATTATTTTTAAAGATTTTATTTATTTGTCAGAGACAGAGGGAGAGAGAGCGAGCGAGCACAGGCAGACAGAGAGGCAGGCAGAGACAGAGGGAGAAGCAGGCTCTCCGCCGAGCAAGGAGCCTGATGTGGGACTCGATCCCAGGACCCTAGGATCATGACCTGAGCCGAAGGCAGCTGCTTAACCAACTGAGCCACCCAGGCGTCCCTCATATTTTTATTTTTACAAATTGTACATAATAATATGTTTACAGGTTTGATATTCTATTATTCAGGGTTCCCAGAGAAACAGAACCAATAAGATGTCTGTGTATGTGTGTGTGTGTGTGTGTGTGTATTGCCAGACTGGAAACACAGGGAAAGCCAATGTTGCTGTTCGAGTCTCAAGGCCATGTGCTAAGGAATTCTTTCTTTTTGGAAAAGGTCAGTCTTTTGTTCTCTTCAGGCCTTCAGCTGATTGGATGAGGCCCACCTGTGTCATGGAGACCAATCCACTTTGCTTGAAGTACACCAGTTTCAATGTTAATCTTGTCTAAAATACCCTCACAGAAACATCCAGAATAATGTTTGATCAAATATGCAGGCATTGTGGCACAGCCAAATTAACCCATAAAATTAGCCATCACAGATACCTAGTAATAATGGCCAATTTTTATTTTGTTCTTTCTATGTGCCGGATACTTGGCTAAACTTTTTACAAGCATCATTTTAATGAATTCTCATACAATTATTTGAGCAGATGCTATTAACTACCTTCTTTTTATAAATGAGGAACTAACACTAAGGGAAATGAACCTTTAAAGAAATGTGTCTAGGCCATCTAGTGCATGGTAGAGCCAGGACATGAATCTGGTTTGTATGATTCTAAAGCCATATTACCACTTCAAGGTTACCAATTTGTCTGCCATAGTTTTGGAATTTTTAATAGAATGCTCTGGCAGCATGAGGGAAAGAGTCTGGGATTGGTAATCAGGAGTCATAACTTCTTTTTATTTTTTTCATTCAGTGTTTTTGAGTTATAGCTGCTGGCAATATGTTACATTTAGGAGATATTGTGTTCAAAAAGATAAAGTCAAAGTTCTTCAAAATTTAGTGGGAGTTCTGGGAAGTAGACACTATGCTAAATTGTGCATGGTAAGCAATGACACCATAGAGTATGGATATCTAATAAGTCTTGGAGGGCCAAGGAAAGCATCTGGAAGAAAAGGGGTCCAAGGTGAATCTTGAAAGCAGAGTAGGTATTAGCCAGATGAACAGGTTTGGAAGAACATTCTAGAGCATAGCTAGAAAACAGTTTCTCACTGATTAAAACTAGGGATAAGCCAAAACATCTCCAAGATCCCTTTCATATTAGTTTTCTATTGCTACCATCACATTTCATCACCACAAAATTAGCAGCTTGAACAATGCAAATTTGTTACCTTATAGCTTGGAGGTTTAGATGTCTCACACAGGTCTCAGTGCACTGAAATCAAGTTTTTTTTTTTTTTTTTTTTAAGATTTTATTCATTTGTTTGACAGACAGAGATCAAAAGTAGGCAGAGGGCAGGCAGACAGAGAGGAGGAAGCAGGCTCCTTGTCTGTGGGGAGGGAGCCTGATGTGGGACTTGATTCCAGGACCCGGAGATCATAACCTGAGCCGAAGGCAGAAGCTTAACCCACTGAGTCACCCAGATGCCCCTGAAATCAAGGTTTTTTTGTTTTGTTTTGTTTTAGAGATAGAATGAGATAGAATGAGAGAGAAAGCATGAGCAGGAGAGAAGAGCAGAAGCAGGCTCCCTGCTGAGCAGGGACTCAATCCCAGGACCCTTGGATCACGATGTGAGCCGAAGGTAGATGCTTAACTGACTGAGTCACCCAGGTGCCCCTAAAATCAAGGTATTATTAGCCAGGCTGTGCTCCTCTCTGGAGGCTCCAGGGGAGAATCCATTTCCTTGTTCAGTTCCTTTTAGTAGTAGAACTAAGATCCTGTTTTTTGGTGGATCTACGGTTGCTCCCACCTTCCACATTCCTTGGCTCACTGTCCCTTTCTTCCATCTTCAAATCCAGCAACAGTGGTTTGAGTGCCCCTCTTGCTTTGAATCTCTCCTCCTTTTCCTGTCTCATTTCTGTGACCCAGCTGGGGAAGATTTTCTACTTTTAAAAGCGGATATGATTGGATTGAGGTGATATCACTTCAGTTTATTCTGGAGAGGTTTACAATCTGCTTATGTGCTCTCTAGTCTGGTTTCTGAATGAAGGGGAATTGCGGAATGAAGGGGATTATGTTTTCTGTTGCTTATTCCTCACCGAAGCTGGCTGATGATGTACAACACTGCTTCCTTCCTACTCTC
The DNA here is from genome assembly GCF_030435805.1 of Mustela lutreola. NCBI lineage: Eukaryota > Metazoa > Chordata > Mammalia > Carnivora > Mustelidae > Mustela > Mustela lutreola. Next base: position 58,094,611 of record NC_081299.1, read on the forward strand.
AGGTCATAATATAAGGTAGACTGAGACTTTAAGAGCTTCCTCAGTTCTTAGTGTATTCCTCCTTGCTCCTCAGACCTACAATAACCAGGACCTACCCTCTGTATTGAGCTGAATCTAATGTGATAGATAGGAGCATAGATAGATAGATAGATAGATAGGATAGGAGCAGTGTCATTTAGACAAACGCCCCCATTTTGTGAAGGATAACCAATCTGAAATGATAAGCTTGATTCTTTCACTTGGATGCCAGAAGCCAGATTTCCTAAATTCATGGAAGAAGCAGGTACACGTGGAGAGGGGAAATTAGGACCCTCAGATCTAGAGGTCCCTCGACTGCCCTACCCTACTCACCAATCTGTTGGAAAATGTATTATCAGAAGTAGAGAAGGGGAAAATTGTGCTAAGCACAGTTTTAATATAATCATTAGGAAATACAATTTTAATGTATAAAACTTATATTTTAACTTGTAAGATCACATATTTTACAATACTGTGAAATACACTTCAATATTATACCTCATGTACTATCTCTAGGATATATCATACTTTTTTTCAAATACAAAATTGGGCTATAAATATGGACTCTGAAGCCATACAGCCTGAATTTGAATCCTGGTTTTGCTTTTCATGAGGCTTTCAGCAAATTATTTATCTTCCTCTTGGTTTCTTCAGCTCTAAAATAGGGATGACAATGACACCTACTTTTCTGGAATATTCTGAATCACAGCTGATAGCATACTTGTCAAGTGCTTGGCACAGTGTCTGACGTACAAGGAGAGGTCGTTGTTGAAGGAGCACTATTATTACCTCCAGGGTATTGAAAAGGAACTTGGAAGTGGTCATATGGACAAGTAGGACCGTGCGGATCCAAGATTAGAGCTCATTTAGAATCTCCACATAGCCTGTGTACTTTTGGATGTCGGGTGATTTTTTTTTTTTCCTTCCTGTCTTAGGGAAAATCTAGAAGAGAGAAGTATTTATCTTGTGTCTCCAAGTCCCAAATCAGTTATAACCAAATTTGACTACATTTTTGCTTTGCTATTACCAAAAAAACAAAAAACCAAAAACCAAACCTGCAATATCCCACTCTCTTCTAGCTTTTCACTTTTTCAAACTGTTTTAAAAGTTGCTAGAAATTGTGATAGTGTGTTTTCTTGGTTCTTTGTTTTTAAAAAGACTTACTGAATCAATAAACCTTGGTGAATCTTTAAGAACATCTGGTCTGGTGCCAGAGTTTTATTAATAGCACCAGAAACAGCAAACTACAATTGGCTCATGAGGGGTTAAGGGCACTCCCTAACCAAAAGTACCCAACTTCAGATAGAGCAACCCACTGATGAGATTCATTTCACTGAAGTTTGCAGCAAATATGTTCCACAAGATTATATTGTCAGTAAATTTGTTTCTACAGAAACATATCCTCACTTGTCAAGAGAGATTATTTTATGAGCCTCCTTTTATTTATTTTTCCTTCTCCCTTCTTTTAATCATTCTCTCAGATAATTGATTTCAGCAGATATTTTATATATATATAAATATATATATGTGTATATATATATGGAGAAACTAATAAACTATAAAACTACAGTATTCAGGAGGTCTACCAAGTTGATTTACATAAAACAATTGTTGCAAATAGTGACCCCCTTTATATAAATTCTCAAAATAAAAATATCTGAGATGATGATTTGTAACTGGAAAAGATACAAATGTTACATTCTCTTCATATTACCTTAATTCTTGCTTTTGTTTCCTCAAGCCCAGGTTTTATCAATCCTGTGGGTATTTTTGTTTTCTTTTCTATCCAGCAGTAGTTCCACTTGCCCTAAATGTCTCTTAGCCCTCGAGTTAGCTCCGGCTTGTTACCATGGCAGCAGCAGGATTCTAAATGCCAGTGGAAATGTGCAGTGCCTCTTGAGACCATGGCCTCAAATTGGCACAGTGTTGCTTCCACCTCGTCCTATCAGCCAAACCAAGTCACAAGGCTAACATAGATTCAAGGAATGGGGAAGAGACTTTGCCTCTTTATGGGGAGAGCTGAGAGTCTCATTGCAAGGGATATGGGTACAGGGAGGAGGTAAATGATTGGGGACTTTTTGCAGTTAATATATCACAATCATGAAGAGAGTTGTCTACTGTATCCCCTGAGCCATCTATATATTCCTCTATAACCTACCAGGTGCCACTTCTGGCCATGATCGACTTCTTAGGACACATTGATAAGGGATGGTGAACTAATCTTTCTTTTTTTAAAAAAGATTTTATTTATGTGTGAGAGAGAGAGAGAATGAAAGAGAGAGTGGGAGGGGTAAGGGTAGAGGCAGAAGCAGGCTCCCTGCTGAGTGGGGAGCCCAAACTGGGACTTGATCCCAGGACCCTGGGATTATGATCTGATCTTAAGGCAGCCACTTAGTGGATGAATGACCCACGTGTCCCTGAACAAATATTCCTAAAAGAGCTAGGCCTGACAGGGAATTCCCCAAAGGAGATTAATGTATAGCATATCTATAATTTTAATTCTTTTTATTAAAAATACTTACCTTTATTAGGAATCATCAGAAATGATGCTAGTACCAGTCTTGACTCATCAATGGAGAAAAATCATATTGTGAAAAAAAGACCACTAAGTATGCATCTTCTATAAGCTAATAAACAGCGACTCCATTTGACATAAAAAGATATTACTTAAATAATTAAACTAACAAAAGTATAACTTCGACATCTCTACTTTCAAATGATGCTCTGGTTACTTTCAGGTAGAACTCATAGCTCTCATTTTTATTTGTTTTTAATCCTGGAAAAACTTTATCCAACATATTTCAGAGCTTTTTTTTTTTTTTTTTAATTTTTTTTTTTTTTAAAGATTTTATTTATTTATTTGACAGAGAGAAATCACAAGTAGTCGGAGAGGCAGGCAGAGAGAGAGCAGAGAGCCCGATGCGGGACTCGATCCCAGGACCCTGAGATCATGACCTGAGCCGAAGGCAGTGGCTTAACCCACTGAGCCACCCAGGCGCCCCCAGAGCTTTTTTGTTGTGATTGCTGGCCATCTCCTATTTCCAGTATCTCACCTTGTATTTTCCAACCCATTATCCTCTAAGGTCTAGAGAAATAAATATAGATTTGCTAATTTCTCTGTCTGATAAACTCTGATTTGTTCACCAACATCATCTAAAATGTTATGATTCCTGAGAACATATGCATAGGAAAAAAGCCAGGGGAATGAGTGAATTTTGTGAAATGCAGTTGACAAAACCAAAGGGGTTCACAAAACATAAAATAGTGACTTTATGAGCTAGTGAGTTTTGGCATCTACGATGATTTTTATTGAATGTTTTTGTTGTTGAAGATGAGCTTCCTTCCCTCAGAGCACAATTTCTTTCTTGTTGAAATGACTCTTGGTAAAGAGATCATCTGGTGTTTATGATGTGAATGTCTGCTGCCATTTCAGGGAAAGTCACATTGAGCTTTAATAATCCCTCCTTTTGCTGGAGAATCAAAATCAATGTGAAAGAAAATCTGTGAGATGGTTTATGGGGAAGACAAATTATTACTGCAGCTGACAAGAGGACTGATATAAGAAGGTCATAGATAAATGATTTTAAGCCATTTAAAAATTATATTTTGTGTGCCTCCTTTATTCTGAAGGAACTTCCTTAAAACTTTCTTAAAGATAGAGAAGAAAAAGGGAAAAATCACCTAACCTGACTTGTATATTGTAGTTCTCAAGATCATATATAGTTCTTTTTTTTTTTTTAAACATTTTATTTATTTATTTGACAGAGAGAGAGAGATCACAAGTAGGCAGAGAGTCAGGCAGAGAGAGAGAGAGAGGGGAAGCAGGCTCTCTGCTCAGCAGGGATGCTGAGGCAGATGCGGGGCTCGATCCCAGGACCCCGAGATCACAACCTGAGCTGAAGGCAGTGGCTTAATCCACTGAGCCACCCAGGTGCTCCCATATATAGTTCTTCTGAACAAACTTTGTAATTTTTTCTCCTTTCTTTTTATATCCCAGAGTCTATTCAGGGTGAATGATAGTGAGAAACCAAAAGACCACTTGGTCTGGGGGGTTCATTTAAAAAGTCTTAAATTTATACTTTTTAATAATTGTCTCAAAATAAAACAGAGATGTCTCAAAATAAACCAGAGACACATATATAAGACTGAATATTTAAACTATGCTGTATTTTTGTAACTATATCTAGTTATGTATATGTAGATATCTAGCTGTATATTTGATAACCTTATATTTTTTTCATTTCTTTACTTTTTATTATACTGAGAGCCTCAAAATTGGAATCTCTCTCTCTCTCTTTCTGTCTGTCTCTCTCTCTCTCTTTAAAAAAGATTTTATTTATTTGCCAGAGAAGAGAGACAGCAAGAGAGGGATCACAAGTAGGGGGAATGGGAAAGGGAGAAGCAGGCTTCCTGTTGAGCCAAGAGCCTGAAGTGGGGCTTGATCCCAGGTGAGCCAAGAGCCTGAAGTGGGGCTTGATCCCAGGACCCTGGGATCATGACCTGAAAAGCAGACACTTAACAACTGAGCCAGCCAGGTGGGCCTCTGTCTCTTTCTCTCTCTCTCTCTCTTTTTTTAAAAAGTAAACTCTACCCCCAAAATGGGGCTTGAACTTATGACCCTGAGATAAAGAGTTGTATGCTGTACTGTGAGCCAGCCAAGGTGCCTCAAATTTGGAATATCTCTTGACCTATGAGAAATATTGCTTTTCTTTGATCTCAGTTTCTGGTTCTTATTTTTATTACTATCTATTTCAAAATTTAATCTGTCCTTTAAAAGCCTGTTCAAATCATACTTCCATAAAGCAATCTCTGGTCTTTTTAACTGGAAATAATCTCTCTCCTCTGTGATCTCATACTTCTGACATACACATCTTCTATCTTTCTAGTAGGCTTCATGTGAGCAAGGCTTCATCTTATTCTTCTATTATGTACTTAGAAAATAAAAAAATTGATTGTTTTTGAATAGAGGTCAGTGGTTGTTTTATTAATATGAATCATCTTTTATTACTTTTTATTTTTCTATTTTCTTCTTCTCTCACTTTCTTTTCTCTGTCTCATGACTAGTTGGAACTAAATTAGGGCAAAATGCTTTACATGCTGTGAAGCCAGCATTTCTGAGCTCAGAGTAGTTTTCAAAGTAGAACATAGGATTTGTTAAGAGCAAATCAGCCTTTGCAAAATTGGATTATGTATTCTATCTATTTTCAAAGATTTCCATTACTACACCCTCTCTAATATTAGTCTAATTTTGTGGGAAAGCTCAAGAGGTCTCTGCTTAACTAGAAAATCATTCTTCTGGATATACTCTGGGCTACTTGAAACGTGGTTAGTGACATCCTTGGTTCAGTGGCTAAAAACCATTCCCTGGAGCTCTCAAAGATCATTAAGCAGATGTTCAATTATGCTCTAGATTGAATTTGGCAATATCACTGCCAGATGGTTTCATTACGATTATGTTTCCATTTTTATTTCTTTACCCCTACTCATCTGTATGGGGTTCTGTCTTCAGTAAACAATTATGCCTCTAGGAAATCTTTGTATCACACAATATATTGATCCTAAGTTGAGTTTCTCAAGATAGTAATTTTAGCACATAAGCCAGTTCTTTGTTGTATAGGTGACATTTCCTCAGGATCTTTAAAGACCCAAGAAGGTGATCTTGTGTGTTGGGTGAATGTGTTATCCGCTAGAAGGGATAGCAGTTTCCCTTTGGACAAGCAAATTCATTCGCCTTGCATAAGCCTGGAAAAGCTCTGTTGGAATATCAGAAAATTCATAATGTAGGCATAAGTGGTATTGAAGGGGCCCCATGATAAGGGATTATTTAAAAGTCTGTAAACAAGAACCAGTTAGATTGACCTTGTCTTCTCCCCCATACTGGCTAATTAAGTTTCTAATCCTCTTCATTCCTACAGGAGACTAGAAATTTAGTCTTTAGAGAAGGTGAAACCAAGGTGTTTACAAAAATAGGCTGTGGGATGCATTTAACTCTAGGGGCCACCCTGATAGTTAAGGAGCACTAGGCATCAAGACAAATCAAGAGAAAAAAGGAAATCACTGGAGGAAGCTGAGATGATACACAGAGCAGAAGAAAACATCAAAGGAACTAAAGTAATTATCCTCAGAGAGGTAATAAAAGCATGACATCCATTAATCAAGAACAGGATATAATAAAAAAGATACAAGCAGAATATGGAAGAATTCCAAGAAATTAAAACTAAGATACCTGAATTTAAAAAAAAATTAAAAAGTCAGGAGATAAAGTTAAGAGAATCCCTAGAAAAATAAAAAGACAGATAATAGGAGGGAAAGGATAAGAAAATGAGAAAGTAAAGATAACCTTATTTCTGAATGTTTAACATCCTACTAACGTAATCCCAAAAGAAGAGAATAAACAGAAATGAGGAAATTTTCAATTAGATTATATTGGAAAATTTCCCAGAGTTGAAATACCTGTGACTCCAGATTGGAAAATCTCACTTAATTTCTAGCACAAGAAATAATGATGAACTTTTATCGATGCTACTCATGATGGCATTTCAATACCAGAAGAGAAAATGCTTCAAAAGTAATATTTTGATCAAAAATTAGAATTGGTTAAAACAATCTGTTGGGGGAAAGGTTCTGTGCATAGTTGCCTCTTGCTGATTTCAAATCAGTTCCACTCAAAAAAAAAAATTGGTGGTAGAAATTTAGCAATTACTCCTAGAATATTGATGTAAAGGTGCATTGGATAATTAAAAACAAAACACAAAAAATCCTAGAAAAGTCAATTCATAATAGGTAAGAGCCTCCACACACTTTTCATGTCTTTTAGCAAAATGTACTAAAATGATCAAAATCTCTATGTAGAAGATTGCCTTCTAGAGGGATCTTAAAATCCTTTCGTATTTTATCATTTGTTCTTTAAAAATATCTTATGTTGAAAAAATGTCTACTGCTTTTGTAAATTATAATTTTGTAAATTATATTTTGTTTCACAGACTGTAATTGATTGTTTGAGGGATCAAGTGGTTTGTTACACAACAGTACCACTGAGGGGCTAAAAATCAAGGTTGCACAAGTCAGTATTTTGTTCATTTTATTAGTTTATTCTTTCTTACATAGCATTAGGATTGATTTGCTCATATAAGAGCTGCCCCCCTCGCTGGGATTCTGTTTTAGTGATCCAAGAATGAAGGCCGTCTTTTAATCTCGAGTTGTTCTAACTTGGGCTCTTGGATCACTGTGAGTAGCTTACCAACACTAAAGACTTAGCTCTTCAGGAAGCCTTTAACTGAAAATACTCCCCTTCCTCCTTCGTTGGCTGAATCAGGATCTTGTTTCTGGTACTAGAAATGAAGTGCCATCCAGTGACCACGTCCAGATGGCCTGAGGTCTGAAGGGGACTGTGGATCTATGAAAAGACTGTGTATTGCTCTTCAAATTGGAGAATTGCTCTTGGCAGAGGAGGGCTTTGAAGTTGCAATGTGAAGTCAGTGAAAAGCATTAGGAAGCACCCACATGAAAGGGCTCTTTTCTTCATCAGGTCTGCTGCCCTCCGAGGGGATGATTACATTTCATTATTCATCTCCTTTCCCTGCGAAAACCAACTACGGAGTTCGGTGCCACGCTCAGCATGTGTCTTCTTCCTAGGCCACCAAATCTCACAGAATGTTAATTGTGCTTTTATGAGCACAGGGCTGTGTTCTTCTGTGGCTCAATTTAGAAGTAAGACCTGTTAAAATGAATTAGTGTTTTTTAGAAAAATGGCATAGTTTCACCCCCGAAACCATGGGGAGCAAATTGAATTTAGGAGCTGACATTTCTCAAGGGACTGCTGAAGTAGTGAAAAATGAAGAGACCAAGAGCCAGTAGCTTCCCTAGACACGGAAAGGGTTCTAAAAGCAATAATAGTCCTACAGAGGGCGCCTGGGTGGCTCAGTGGGTTAAGCCGCTGCCTTAGGCTCAGGTCATGATCTCAGGGTCCTGGGATCAAGTCCCGCATCGGGCTCTCTGCTCAGCAGGGAGCCTGCTTTTTCCTCTCTCTCTGCCTGCCTCTCTGCCTACTTGTGATCTCTCTCTGTCAAATAAATAAATAAAATCTTAAAAAAAAAAATAGTCCTACAGTTTGGTTTCTAGAAGTCAAGAACCTGCCCTTTTCTGGAAGGTAAAAGGTTCTTGGGGAAAATAAAATCCCAACTTTGGTATGTTTGTGGTCTGAAAGAGATGAGGAAAGTTGTGGTTCTTACTTGGGGTGCAGTTGCTGTAGAAGCACAACCTGCTCTTCTAATCTGAAGAAACTGGTTTAAAGAACTGAGAGTCCATTGTGGAATGAAGGTTTAGTTCCCTTCCTGCAGGAAAGGCAGCCTGAAGTCACTGTAGAGTCAATGAGTTAGGTCTGTATGCACCCTTTTTCCACTCAGGGGCACAGTGACTCAGGTCTGGGTTCGAGGTGCCAGGCTTTCCATCTACCTTCCCCAACACTTCAAAAGCATTATACCTTCCTTCCTTGCTGCTTTCTTTTAGCAATTATTTGCTGCTCTACTACACACTGACTTTGAACTTGAAAACGTGTTAATGTTTTTAGCTTGTCTTAGACATGCTATTCTTGCCTCTATAATGAGATTGTTCATTTTTTTGTTGCAAGGAACCTGCCTTATTATTATTTTTTAAATTTTATTACTGCTTAGTTCAACTGGCAACATGGCAGGTGTTCAGGGTTCTCATGTAATTTATATCCAAACTGAAACACTTTTGAGAGTAAAAGTGGATGCTTTCCAGTTCTGTGCTGAGACAGCAGGTGCAAATTGTGACATAAGGTCAGTTTGTCAACATATATTTGTAAAATGAAATTAATTTCTCCAGTGATCTCCTACCCATAATTCTTAACATTTATACCTTCGTTCCTTCCTTCCTTCCTTCCTTTCTTTTCTGTAGATTTTTAAAATTTATTTGAGAGAGAGAGAGAGAGCGAGCAGGAGGAGGGGCAGATGGCAAAGCAGGATCCACACTGAATAGGGACCCTGACGTGGGGCTTGATCCCAGGACCCTGGCATCATGACCTAAGCAAAAGGCAGATGCTTAACCCACTGAGTAACCCAGGCATGCCCCTTCTCCACCTTCTTATCTCAGGAAACTTCTTGCTGGGACTTGAACAACTTCATTCCCTTTAAAGCCTTTTTATGGAGATTGTGCTTCCCGAGATCATATTAGATGTCTCATGACTTGTTCCCTTTTATGAGCTATTACATTCTTCCCCACTCCTCCAATTTGTTAAACAAAACAATCCAGCAATATTTCTTCCCAACAAAACTCTTGAAGATAGAATCCCCAGGAAGTCATTCTATCCAAGATATTTCAAATTATACCCTTTTCGTGGATATTGGTTATTAAACCATCAGTCTCTGTCTTGAACAGATTTATAATTCTGGGTGGGAGAAAACAGTTCCTGTTTATGGGGGCCTGATTATATTCTAGGCTCCTCACTGCATATCTCTGATTATCACAAAGTATCATACTCTTCCAAAACTTATCTTGTGAAATAGTAGATCTTTCTGTGTATCATCGAACATTATGTGGGGGGGGGGGAAGCCTTTCCCTAATCAAGCAAATTTGAGAAATGCTATGCTATGCGCAATGACTGAGCCACCCTGGGTGGCTCAGTCATTGGGCTTCTGCCTTTGGCTCAGGTCATGATCCCAGGGTCCTGGGACTGAGCCCTGCATTAGGCCCCTGTTCAGCAGGAAGCCTGCTTCTCTCTCTCTCCCACTCCCTCTGCTTGTGTTCACTCTCTCACTATATCTCTTTGTCAAATAAATAAATAAATAAAATCTTAAAAAAAAAGATGTTTGTTTACTGCAGCAACTCCATCATTAATAAGCTAGTGTACTTTATCAATTTCCAAGAAAGGGCTATAGTAAGCATTTTTTGAACTAAGGAACTAATACCCTATCTTCTTCTTTGACCATCCCTCTTTTACCCCCAAACCAGGGAATATCAGCCATGTATATTAAAAAAAAATACTGTTTGGAAAAATCTAATATTACCTTTTACCTTTCCAGACTAGGTTTCATCACAGTTCTTCAATGCAGGCTACTGCCTGATTTGCAACATAGTCAGCAGTCTTGTACTACTTTGATATCTCTAACTGGGGAGTTAATAAAGATAATAAAATGATTTGTCAGGGATAAATGAACAGACTCTGAAAGAAGAAATGTTTACCTCATGTACTTACATATAACGGACTTTAAAGCATTCTATTTGTTTCAGAAATAATCCTCAATTCCCTTGGCTAAGAATCTAGTGACATCCATTATCTATTGTAGCAAAGAAATAGTTTCCATTCTGGTTCTATCTGTATTCTGCTGAGTATCCCCATATGGGTCTTGTCCTACAGAATACGATCTGGCAGTTTCTTCCTTTAGGGCTCTTACTAAGGAAGCCAGCCTTTGATTATGCACCTACTTGAAGTGCAGTCTTTAAGGATCAAGCCCTTATTAATAGTCTTTTACAAAAGGATACGCTTTCTTCTAATATGTTTGGCAAACCACCGACTGCCTTTTTATTTGCATTAATATATAAAAATGACTTCTTGATGTTTTGGTTCTCTGTTTCACATGCTGTGTTTGTGGATGGGGGATATTTTAAATTTGCTTTGGCAAATTCCTCTTGGACTCCAAATCAAAAATAGGCTCCTGCTGTCCCTTTGCAAGATCACTGATGTCATAAGATTAAAAATTCCATGTCTGCAGTAGTTCCTCAGTGTTTCTTAAATCCCTTCAGTCTCTAGATTAATTTACCAGATTTGTATGAAACCCTCAGATGTGCTATGCTTGTGCTAGGCACAGAAGTAATAAAGACAAAAAAGATATTTTGGGTCCAATATTGTGTCTCCATGGGTATGTACTGTCTCTGTTTTTCAGATGGGGTTGCTAGGTCATTTAGGAAAAAAAAGACACATTTGGTGTGAATTTATAGCCCAGATGGGAAAAACTATGATGTGGAAACTTCAATCTTGACAAAATTTATATCACTTAAATTTTATATTAGATGGGATCTCTTATATTCATACAATTATATTAATAGCAAATAATCTATTAAGTAAAAGGACATGTGTGATTGGCATTTATTCCCAGTGAACATAAATTTGATATACTATACTGAGCAGGCTATACGTATTAGCTCGGCCAAAGGCTAGGTGCTTTTTAATTGTGAGAGATATTGCCCAATTGTCATCCATAGGTGTTAGGCATTAATTTGCTCATCCATAGCAAGGAACAAAAATGCCTCTTTCCCTAACACTTGCCGACACAGAGGAAGTTATCAGATTTTTTAATCTTTTTAATCTGGTGCCTGAAAAATGCTATCTCATTATAATTTTAGTGAACATCTTTTCATATATTTAAGAGTCATTTGTTCTTTCTTTCTTTCTTTCAATCAACTCTCTGTCTTTCCCATTTTCCTTCTGGAGAAGAAACGTCTTGGCAAAGATTTTCGGTTCAACTAATGGCATTATTATTATCCTATATTCAGACACAACATTAACAATAAATATACATGTATAGAGCCCGGTGATTTTTTAAGATGGAAGTGCCAAAGAGTGAATTTTACCCTATGGATGATTTATAGTTTTATTATAAATTTTTAGGGATGCCTGGGTGGCTCAGTCGGTTAAGTCACTGCATTCGGCTCAGGTCACGATCCCGGAGTCCTAGAATGGAGTCCAACATCTGGCTCCTTGCTCAGCAGAGAGCCTGCTTCTCTCTTTGCCTCTGCCTGCCACTCTGCCTGCTTGTGCTCGCTCTCTCTAGCTCTTTCTGACAAATAAATAAATAAATAAACAAACAAATAAATAAATAAAATCCTTATTATAAATTTTCAACCCAGGTTAAGTGGATGTATGCTACTTCACAGTTATTTCTTCTTGTGCTGTATAAAGTGACACAATTATTCACTATTGTATCTATTGCCAAATATTTTTAATGGAGTTTAGACATTTTATGATTTTACTCTTTATCATGTTCTAATCAAAGATAATATAGATAAAATAGCTTTGCTTTTTCTTCCTTCTTTTCAAACTTTGTAACTGACAGACTACTTTTTTTTTCTGTTGCTCTGAAGGAAGAATCAGCCAAAAGGCAATGAAAACCTGAAATTGAGAACTGCATATAGTACTAAGGTTCCACCCAAATAATTTTAGGGATACTTATGATAGTAAGTCTTTTCTAAATATTTATTAAAAACCAAAAGTATTCTCATGAAATAGGGTTACCACAAGTATGTTGTAACTTTTGCAGAAACTGAGATAAGATGAGTTTATTTGCTCAGAATCAATCTGCGTCATCACAGCACTGTGAAGTTTTGCTTTAGGATCTGGTTTCACTGTCTTATTTCATTTGCCAGTGCTACTAATTGTTGTGCCACTGTCTGCTTACTATGTAGCAGGGGCAGGCAGCATCCAGAACTCAAGGATACAAATATAATTAATATTTGGCCCTTATCCCTAAAGAAATACATTGTTTTAACAGACCTATGGAGGTATAACTGAACCCTTTTTTTTTTTTTTTGAGAGAGAGAGAGAGCCAGCCCACGAGTGGTGGGGAGAGGGGCGAGGAAGAGAGAGTCTCAAGCCGACTTGTGCAGGGTGTAGAGCTCTATATGGGGCTTGATTTCACGACCATGAGATCATGATTTGGAGGCTTAACCAACTGAGGTACCCAGGCCAGGTACCCCATGGAGGTGTAATTGAACTTTACATAAACCACATATATCTAAAATGTACAATCTGAAGTTTTGAGACCCACAAAACCATCACTGCAATCAGGATGATGAATATATCCATCACTCTCCCAAATTTCCTAGTGTTTTTTTGTAATGCCCCTTCTTTTTCCCCCTTCCTCAAACAACCTCTGGTTTGTTTTCTGTCATTGCAATTTACATTGTATTTTAAAAAATTTTATATGAATGGACATATTGCATGTATTCTTTTTGTTTGGCTTCTCTTGCTTGGCACAACTACTTTGAGATTTACTCATGTTTCTGTGTGTATCAATAGTTATTCCTTTTTATTGCTGAGAAGTATTCAATTATAAAGCTAAACCCTAATTTATTTATCTGTTTATTTGTTGTTGAACATTTGGGCTGTTTTCATCTTGGGGCTATTATAAATAAAGCTGTTATCACTATTCGAATACAAGTTTTTATGTAAACAGATGCTTTCATTTTTCTTAGGTAAATGCCTAGATGTGGAATGGCTGGGTTATACGGGAGGTGAATATTATACTTCTTAAGAAACTACCAAACTGGGGGGCACCTGGGTGGCTCAGTGGGTTGGGCCGCTGCCTTCGGCTCAGGTCATGATCTCAGGGTCCTGGGGTCGAGTCCCGCATCGGGCTCTCTGCTCAGCAGGGAGCCTGCTTCCCCTCTCTCTCTCTGTCTGCCTCTCCGTCTACTTGTGATTTCTCTCTATCAAATAAATAAAATCTTTAAAAGAAAAAAAAAAGAAAGAAACTACCAAACTGATTTCCAAAGCCATTGTACCATTTGACTTTCCTTTCACCATTATATGAGAATTCCCCTCACGCTATATCTTTGGTAACATTTGATATGGTCAGTCTTTTTAATTTTAGGCAATCTACGGGGTTTGCAGTGGCACCTTATGATCGGAATTTCCTTTCTTAATTAATAATAATGAGCATCTTATCAGGTCTTCTTTGGTCAAGCATTAGTTCAAATCTTTTGTCTATTTTTTTATTGAGCTACTTTCTTATTATTGTATTTTGAGAATTTCTTATATAGTCTCATGTAAGTTCATTGTAAGATAGGTAATTTACAAATTTTTTCCCACTGTGGCTTGCCTTTCCAATTTGCTATTGAGATAATTTTAGCTCTAGTGAGAAGGGGCATTTACTCAGTGATGGGTAGCTCAGAGAGATTTTTACACACTGAAAATTGAAGGATGAATTAGAAGTCCCCTGGTTAAAAAATGTGTGTGTGTGTGTGTGTGTGTGTGTGTGTGTGTATGTGTGTGTGTGTGTGTGTGTGTATGTGTGTAGAATAAAGTAGTATGTCATGAAAATCTCGACATGAATTTATCAGATTATTTTAGTCCAGGACAGGAAAAGAGTCTAAAAAAACATGAAAATTTGAAAAGGGCTACTGGATGGGCCACGTGGGAAGATTGTAAAAAAGAGACTGAGGGCTGACAGAAATCTCATTTGCTTCTGTTTGACATTCTGTACCCTCACTATTCTGTTTTCCTTATGTTTCAGAATGGCAGGTGACAATTAATTGACAGCTGGGAGTTAAGTACCCAGATATGATGGAAATTTGGAGATGTCATATTGGAAGTTAAGGATATTTGTCTTTCTGAGCAGTAAATGAGGGGATTTTCCTGTGAGTACTTGAGGTTATTGACTATTAGGCCGGAAGGAGGAAGACCAATAGGATGCACTAGAGGTTTCTGACTCCATTGCCCATAGTTCACGGACAACCAAACAAGTGTACAGATAATATCTTCAGATCAAAGTACATCAAACTGAGCTTGTGAGCCAAGGATAAGAAGGAGATTGCAATTTCTATCTCAGTAAATCGAATTATCTAAACCCGTCCACCCTGCTTTCCCTGCCAGATTTGAGTAATTTTACCCTGAAGGAAGAAGCAAGAATTCTGTTTGTTGAGTTGCCATTTGCTTTAAGATCAGTACACCCAGAAATACCCTCTGCCTTTGGATCTAGAAATCAAGGACATTGATTATATTGGTGGCTTTAAAGTTGAAATCAGGTTCATGGCATGTCACTGATTATGAATTAGGCATTTTTTTAGACAATAAATAATGTATATTTCTTCTGAAAGGAATACAACCTGGTTTGAACACAAACTTTTGACGCTTGGATAAATCTTTGGTTTATTTAAAAAGTTTGTGAAAGCAGGTAATCATTAAAAAATGTTAATATAATAAACAATTTACAAATTCACATTTAACTTACCAGTATTTTGTGTAGGGTTAAGGGCTATTCTTCATTCATTCAATATTGATTGAACTCTTACTAGGTACTATTGAAGGTTTTAGAGATAAAACAATAAGTAAAATAGACACATAGCTCTGTCTTATCAGTTACTTAGGAGGGGAGTCAGGGTATGTGGGGGTCATGGGAATGCTCCCATGAACTTCTTATGACAGGAAGCATAACTGAGCCCCAGCTGGTTATGCCCTCCCTACTTTTCTTGTTCTTTTCTTCACATACTTAGATAATTCCTCTTACAACCAGGCTTTCTGGGAGTTGAGGTGATTGTGAGAAGCAAAGTACAATAATTGCCTTAAAAGAATGCCAAAATTCAGAAACACAGACAAGTAAATGGTTAATTATAATACATAATATTTAGATCCATATAAAAATATGAATGATGAATTATAAAAGCCCTTGAGAGGAAGTAATTCACTGTATTTAGGAGAATAAAGGAAATCTTCATAGAAAAGGTAATATGGGACTGAGTTTTGAAAAGATGGGGGAAAAGGAGAGATTGAGCATTGCCTTCTCAAAATGATATTTCGTGAGAGTTCCGTAGTTCAGGAGACAGTGATTGGGCTCTTCCATGTGGCAGATGCTGTGTAGGAGTGGAGACTTAGAAAATAAATCATGATTAAATAAAGCAGTTGCTTTTAATATTTTTATGATAGTGCCATTATGGTCATGTGTTTTTAAATGAATCTTTATCTCTAAGAGATCCGTTCTAAAATTTTTACAGGTACAATTAAATGATATCTGGATTTTCTTCAAGATGTTATTTTGGGGACAGCAAGGTACCGAGAATAAAACAAGGCCAGATTAGCCATAAATTGATAATTGGTGAGGCTGGGTAATGAATACCAGAGGTTCATGAGACTATTTTTCATAATAAACTGTTAAGAACAAAACAGTAAGATTTGGTTTCTGACTTTGAAAAGCTCATAGTCTATCAGGAAGAGAAATCTAAACACAAGTTTAAAACACTATGAGGAGAAACACTTAACCCCATAGAAAGGATGTATAATGTTATACATGAAATAAAATGAAATAAAAGTTATTTATAAATAAAAACTAACTCCAACTGGTTTTACAGTATGAGGGTTCATTGGTAATTCACTTCAGTGAGCAAATAAATCTCCATTCAGCTCCCTTGCCTTTAGGGACTGGGAAGGAAGAGAGAAAAGTTAGATTCAGATAAAATGATCTATGATTATCAGAGTATATGGATGAGTCTCTAGATATATAAAGGGAAGCCAGAGGTTGTATTTTTGAAATGCTGGTGTTTGGTGACAGTGCAAACTGGTGCAGTCACACTGGAGAACAGTATGGAGGTTCCTCAAAAAGTTGGAAATAGAGATACCCTACCACCCAGCAATTGCATTACTATGGATTTACCCCAAAGATACAAAAGTAGTGATCCAAAGGGGCATGTGCACCCCAGTGTTTACAGCAGCAATGTCCACGATAACCAAACTATGGAAAGAGCCCAGATGTCCATCGACAGAAGAATGGATAAAGAAGATGTGGTATATATATTTATACAATGGAATACTACTCAGCCATCAAAGAATGAAATCTTGCCATTTGCCATGGTGTGGATGGAACTAGAGGGTATAATCTTAAGCAAGATAAGCCAATCAGAGAAAGACAATTATATGATCTCACTCATATGTGGAATTTAAGAAACAAAAACAGAGGATCATAAGGGAAGGGAGGGAAAATAAAACAAGATGAAATCAGAGAGGGAGACAAACCATAGGAGACTCTTACTCATAGGAAACAAACTGAGGATTGCTGGAGAGGAGGGGTAGGGGTAACTGGGTGATGGGCATTAAGGAGGGCACGTGATATAACAAGCTCCGGGTATTATATAAGACTGATGGAATCACTGAACTTGAATTCTGAAACTAATACACTATATGTTAATTAATGGAATTAAAATATAAATAAATAAATAAATGCTGGTGTTTGTGAAGAGGTGAGCAACATTAGAAGATGCCTCTCTCAAAGTTGGTGGGGATACTATTAAACCCTCTGTGTGTGTTGCTGCTACCTAACCTCATTCATGTCCCTAGAATGTCACAAAAGGTTACCATACAAATGATTTGTGTGTTTTTCATTTTTCTGTTTTTCCTTTTGCAGAAAACAAGGAAACAAAGCTGAGTTTCACATGATTTGATTTGGCTGTACCAAAAAGTAGGATGAAGCTAATGTATTTAAATCACTAATGTTTCTTTGGATAGTTTATCAGAGGCTTCATTCTGTTAAGCAAGGAGTAAGGGTCCTGGGCAACATTAATGCCCCATGTGCCCATGAGGAAGAAGAGCCTTAGGAAGGGGAATGGATATTTCTGAGAAAGGGATAGAAAATACTTTAAGGAGAGTGATAAAAGACTTACTTCCAAATGTGATGCTCCCTGGATCCTTGGCCTCCATTTTAATTTGATACCAGAAAGAGACAGGCAATTGACTCTGAGGACCTAGCAATGATCCCTGGAGAAAATTGTAATTATCATCAGTAAGATATTTACTTCAATGCTTGTTTGCTTTCAATTGTGCTTTTTTTTTTAATAAAGATTTTATTTATTTATTTGACAGAGAGATCACAAGTAGGCAGAGAGGCAGGCAGAGAGAGAGAGAGAGAGAAAGAGAGAGGAGGAAGCAGGCTCCCGGCTGAGCAGAGAGCCTGATGCAGGACTCGATCCCAGGACCCTTAGATCATGACCTGAGCTGAAGGCAGCGGCTTAACCCACTGAGCTACCCAGGCACCCCTCAAATGTGCTTTAAGTAAGATAAAATCAACATGGAATTTCTTCAGAAATTTTGATCTTCACCCAACTGCTTTAATGATTTAAATTGTGTAATTCAGCTTTTGCAATTGTTTGAACTAGCTCTCAAGCCAAAATTGTGGTGGTCAATAAAATTTCTGAATTCAGTCATTTGCCAATCTTGTCATTAAAGAAAAATAATTTTACAGCCAAGAAAAATGACAGCCAAAATGGTTGGAATAAAATTAATAGATGATAATGAGTAAGTGTCAGCTATTGAGCCAAGTGAAAATCCAGGTTCTGTCCAAGTAATTTTTCTATGCTCTATGTTCTGGTGTGCCCTACAGCCACTAGTTAATACCTATTATATCCAGGTCTTAAATCCTGCTGCTCTGAAAGGAATATCAAGAGTACAGAGTCTCAAGGATTAGAGCACCTGTTCTCAAATCCATTTGAAGTTTCAGCTAAAAGTATTAATTAACTGGGCACATCTACTAAAATAGAGTACCCTGAAGTTCCCTGACTACTAAGCTTCAGGTAGGATGCTCTTTTGAAGAGAGTCAAGATATTTTTGTTTCGAATATAGACCAAGGATTAGAGCCTGCTCTTACCTTATGACATTCACTGCTCCACATCCTAGCAGCAGGCACTTGGAAGAAAGTCACATCTAGCAGAGGCCAAATGAGGACTTGGGTGGCTCTGAACCAGATTCATAGCACACTGTTTTTTTGTTCTTAAGGTTTCATTTATGTATTTGACAGAGAGACAGAGAGAGGGGGAGCACAAGCAGGGGAAGTGGGAGAGGGAGAAGCAGGCTGAGCAGGAAGCCCTATGTGGGGCTCTATCCCAGGACCCTGGGATCATAACCTGAGCCAAAGGCAGACGCTTAATTTAATTAATGTTTATTGGACTAGGCACTTTCATGTCTTTCAGTATTATGTTGTTTGAACAGAACTGGTTCTGGCAAGGATCTTCACACTCTAGCCCCTGACCTGTCAACTACTGACATGGTTATGTTTTTAAAAGAGAGTATCTTTTAGATATTCATCCTACCCTTAAATAGATAAAATTATATGATACTTGGGATTATTATCAGAAAACAGCCATGCTCAGTATGTATCGTCTGTGACTACTTTTGTACTTTAATGGCAGAGTTGAGTAGTTGTAGCAAATTCCAAATGGCTGGTCCTTGCAAAGCCTCAAATATTTAGTATCTCACACTTCACAGAAAAAGTTTTCCCACAAACGGATTGCACTCTTGACTGGATTTGCCTACATGTTTAAGAAACAAGGTTCTCATATGTTCTAGAAAATGTGAGATTTTACTTTGGTGCCATCTTAATACCACACTGTCACTCTAGATTTTACTCACAACAATTTGTATATGGCACTGTACTGCTTTATATCACTCATTTAGCTCAATGATCTTTCCAACACATATCATTGAAGTAGAATGTATTTGCAGATAGGGTATAAAAATATTTACGAAAAAAAAATTTGATAAATAACTATGAACACTTCATGATATGCCAGTGTGTCATAACCATTAATTACTTGGCTAGAGTATAAGATAGATATAAAGATAGATGCTTGGTTGTTTGTGTCCTATCCATTATTTGCTCTCTTTTCATCTGATAGTAATGTCCTGGTTTCCTTTGGGAAACGTTTTTGTAAATGCATATTTGTGTATATAGAGTATATATAGAGTGTATATATATATACACTGTGGTATATATAGAGAGGGTGTGTATATAGAGTGTATGTAGAGTGTATATAGAGTGGTCAGATTCTTACATATTTTGAAGATAGAACCAGTAAGATGTGTGGTTTCTATGGAAAGAGAGGAATTAAGAAAGTCTCTAAAGCTTTTGGTTTGATCAGCTAGAAAAAGCATCTACCACCATCAGCATGATATATTTGTTTATGCTTTGCCTTCTTCTAATAGTGGCTTGAGATCAAGGACTTTCTCTTTATTCCTAGAAACCAGAAGAACACCAAGTGTATACCATACTTTCAGTAAGTGGTTGTTGAATGAATAAATGTGTAAGTATGTCTGTGCCATAGATTTCATAGATGTGAAATTCTATGGAATCAAAGAGAATGTACACATTTAATTTGATATATTTGAAATTCACCTCCAGAACAAATTTGACAAGTCAGTTCCACTAACTGTATATGAGAATGCCAAGGTTTCAATGAATGGGCAGTTTGGTAAGCACAATAGTGCCATTCTCTGCATCATACCCCTCACCTGAAAGATGTTTATCGGTTGTACCACACACACTATGAAGTCGTCCATGTTCCAATGCCCAGAACTTGTGAATAGGTTACCTTAATTGGTCAAAAGGACTTTGACATTGTGATTAAGGGCAAGGACCTTGGGCTAGGAAGAGGCTGTGGTCAGAGTGATGTGACAACAGAAAACAGAAGTATGACCAGGAAGAGATGACATTGCTGGCTTTGAAGACAGAGGAATTTGCCTACACCAATCAAGCAGGAGTAATGGGCAGGGCGGGGAGGGGGTGGATGTTGCAGCAGGGAGGCAAACCAATAGAGCAGCATGCCTTTTTTTTTTTTTTTAAATTCAATTCAATTTTATTTAAATTCAACTCAGTTAACATATAGTATATTATTAGTTTCAAGGGTAGAATTTAGCGGTTCATCAGTTGCATATAAACCCAGTGCTCATTCCATCAAATGCCCTCCTTAAGCCCATCACCTATTACCCCATCCAACCATCTCCCCTCCAGGAACTCTCAGTTTGTTCCCTAGAGTTAAGAGTCTCTTATGGTTTGCCTCCCTCTCCAATTTTATCTTTTTTTTTTTAAATTTTTTATTTTTTATAAACATATATTTTTATCCCCAGGGGTACAGGTATGTGAATCGCCAGGTTTATACAGAGCAGCATGCCATTTTTAAGTATTTTTAAGTACAGGTAAGCCTAACATTAAATTTTAGGTCCTTTATGTTGCATTGATGTAAACCATATGCATTTCCCTGAACTTTCCATAATGTCCACTGAACATGAAATGCATTTTAAGGAATCAAGGAAAAATGGCTAACTATCATATCTGAGAAAGTGTAGAAATGAAAGAAAGGAAGAATTGCATGAGGTGATGTTGAGATTCTCCTAATACCAGGAATTGGAGAATAAAATGATCATGAAAACGTGTCTTCAGAAACACAGATATACTGGGAAAGATGTGGCATGAGGGAAAGGCTGAAGTATCACCAGTGTTAAAATTTGGATCAGAGGTATGAGGGAGAGAGATATCTTAATGTGAATCAGTTCTTCCATGGATTTACCTTATTGATTTACTCCATGTCCTGGGAAATATCAAGCAACAAAATTAAGCTATCTAGGAAAAGAAGGATCTTTGGAGAAATTGTAGAAACAAGCAAAGTATCATAGAGAAACTTCCCCCACTTCTCTCAGAGGTAGGACAGGACTCCATGAACCATCGATCACCCCTTATATCACACTGGCATACGGCAGGGAATTGGGTCCACAGACCCAGTCGTGTCCTCCGCAGGTAACTTGCCATTTCTTCTAGAAAACTCCTTTTTTGCTTATTTACTTTTAAATTTAATGAAATCAAATATGAAACACCTTGAGAGACTTTGATTCTCAAAGAACTACTTTTATGATGCAGGTATTTAGCTCTATGCCCCTGAGTTCAAGCTAGTTCTTGGGCTGAAACTATGGGGGTCAAATAAAATTATTTGGAAATTCTAGCACATTTCCTAGACAATCTTGCCAATAAAGAATAAAGTGCATTGGTAATCAAGTAAGATTCTAACCATTATCAGTAGGTAACAAATAACATGGGCATTTTGACTAAGGAGTAGCAGAAGGATTCAGCTCCTATCTAGATAATTTTCATTTTGCCCATTACATAATCCATTGATATCCCGGTATTAAATCCTGGAACCATAAAATTAAGATCAAGCATACGGATCTATTGAGTACACAAACACGTTGTATAAGGAAACTGGCACTGAAATTAATTAATTTGGCTGAAAAAATTGATTAAATTGGCTGAGATACTCAAATATGATCCCCAGAGGTTATTGACTATTTAGCTCCTTATAGTCCAATCTTTGGAGCTAAATCATCACATCCTGGTTTGAATGTAGACCACAGATTGGAGCCTGCTCCTGTTTTATGATCCTTGTTGATCTGAATCATAGCATAAGAGCTCCAGGAGAATAACCTCTTAACAGAGCCCACATAGGGAGCTGGGCTTTCTCTCTTTATTTAGTCCACAGAACATTTTTGGATGCCACAATATTTGTCGCATATTTACAGAATTAATTTGCCTTCCTATGCAAATTATCATTCTTCTCTTTGATTTTCTCCAATCCTGCATTGTTATTTGATTAGAATACTTATATCCCCTATCTGGCTCATCCATATATTCAAGGGCAAAGTATTTTATGTTTTAATAAAAAAATTATATTTTGGTCTCAGCTTGAAGTTAAATGGTGAGATTTTTGCTCCTTTGTAAGTTGGATATTGCGTTACCCAATTTTTCATGGGCTATTTAGCTCAAAGTTTGGCAGCAAGATATTGCTATGATATATAGATCCTCAATTGTAGTGGAAGTTAGGTTTATATATTAAAATGTAATAACGGAAAGGTTCATGCTACTTTGGTGTATATAGCACACTTGTAAATACATTCTTCATTTAGCAGCTATTTCTTGCCAAATTACATGTGTTCTAGGCACTCGGAAGGATAGTAAAGTGCAGTTTCTCATCCTCAAGAGCTTCCAATATATTATAGGGGAAAAAAGGAAGTTAACAAATGAATCTTCTTCTTTTTTATTTTTTTATTTATTTGACAGACAGGGGATCATAAGTAGGCAGAGAGGCAGGCAGAGAGAGAGGGGGGAAGCAGGCTCCCTGCTGAGCAGAAAGCCTGATGTGGGGCTCGATCCCAGTACCCTAGTACCCTGAGCCGAAGGCAGAGGCTTAACCCACTGAGCCACCCAGGTGCCCCAACAAATGCATCTTCTATAAAGGATGGTGACTGAGTCGGAAGAATTCATAGGAGAGCAAACTTACTAAAACTTACTATTGGCTGAGGTCAGAGAGGTTGCTAGACCTATGCCAGTGTTAGTAAGCTCTTCACCCCCTTGGAGAATCCCCACTTATTCTACTGGCCAGATGTCCTTGTGCAGGGCATGTCTTACACAACTCTATCCTGGGGTCTTGGCTTGGGGTGATTATATATGGCTTTATGTAAATAGCAGCTTTGAGCTGAGTGAAAAGATTATACAAGTGTTGGAAAGGAAAGCTTGAGAATGTGGTTTAAGGCCAGCTGGAGAGGACTGTGAATTATAGGCAGAGAAGTTTTACCTTAAACTTTTTAAAATTACAAATTATATATATACATATATAATTATATACATATATAATATATATACATATATGCATATATAATATATACGTATATAATTATATGAAAATTTAATATAAATTAAATGTAAATATATTTATATATTTTTATAAATATATTTATGTATTTTGATATATGCATATATTTATAATATATATTATGTATAGACATAGAAAAATAATATGTCAAATATAATAAAATATAAAAATATATTTTTATATATTTATACACTAATATATTTATACATTAATATCTTTATATAAATACATAAATTATTTATATAGTATATATTTATAAATCTATATAAATATATTTTTATATAATACAGTGATTAATGTATTAATTACTATATCTATATATAAATATGTATAAATATATAAATATAAATTCATGCATACATATATAAATATATATAAAAATGTTTATATAAAACACAAATTATTAGAAATTATACAAGATATAAAATGTTAAAAATTTATATACTAAGTATAAATATATATCTATATATTAAAACATGTAAAATATAAAGTATATTTTATTATATTTTATATATTATATAAGATATATATATATAAATAAATAACTTATAAATAAAATATATGAATAAATATATTTTGTTAAAATATAAATATATAAATATTTATATTTAATATATAATATATTATATATTAACATATAATATATATTAAATAAATATATAAAATATAAATATATCTTGTTTATATTTATCTTAAATATATTGTTAAATATATGAATAAATATATTTTGTTAAAATATAAGCATATACATGTACTTATGATTCTATAAAAATTATTCAATCACATTAAAAACTTAACAATTTATCTTTGCCATATTTCCATGTCATTATATCCATATCAGTTTCATTTACTTCTGTTAAAATTTACATAAGCAACATACAAATATATTCTTTGTAAGATTCACAGAATAAAAAATATAGGAACAAACTATTAATGTCCCTCTTAACTTCCTCTCATTTTTCCAGGTGTAACGGCTCACAATGTCTTGTTGTGTGTCTTTCTAGTGCCTTTTATTTTATTTTATTTGTTTTCCTTTTCTTTTTCCGTGTTCTAAGATTCATTATTTAAGAATCACACCCAGTGCTCCACGTAAAACGTGCACTCCTTAATACCCACCACCAGGCTAATCCATTCCCCTACCCTCTTCCTCTCTAAAACTCTCAGTCTGTTTCTCAAAGTTCACAGTCTCTCAATATTTGAAATTAGCACAAAATAGGGGCACTTGGGTGGCTAAGTTGGTTAAGCATCAGATTCTTGGTTTCAGCTTGGGTCATGATTTCATGAGTCTTGAGATCAAGCCCCACAGCAGGCTCTACACTCAGTGAGAGGTCTGTTTGAGATTCTTTCCTTCTACCCCTCTCAAATATTTAAAAAAAAAATACAAAACAAGTGCAGCTGACACTTGAGCAACATAGGGGTTAGATGCACTGACCCCCAAGGATTCTAAAATCTCAGTGCAAATTTAACCCTCCAAAAACTTCACTATTACTAACCTACTGTTGACTGAAAGACTTACTGAAAACAAACAATTGATTAACACATATTTTGTATGCTATTTGTATTATGTACTGTATTTTTACAATAAAGAAAGCTCAAGAGAATATGTTATTTAAGAAAATAATAAGGTGGTGCCTGGGTGGCTCAGTTGGCTAAGCATCCAACTCTTGATTTTGGCTCAGGTCATGATCTCATGCATCATGAGATCAAGCCCCACATTGCTGGGCTCCACACTCAGCGGGGGACTCTGCTTGAGATTCTCTTCCACCGCCCTTCCTCCAACCCACCCCTCTCAAATAAGTAAAAATACATCTTCAAAAGAAAATGAATTCACAACACTGTGCTGTTTATTTTGTTACTTTTTAAAAAAGATTTCACTTATGTATCCGTGAGAGAGAGAGCAAGTGAAAGAGAGAACATAAGCAGGAGGGAGGGACAGAGGGGCTGAAATCCCTGAGATCCCTGCTGAGCAGGGATCCTGACAGTGGGCTGGATCCCAGGACGCCTCTAGGATCATGACCTTGGTTGAAGACAGATGCTGCTTAACTCACTGAGCCACCCAGGTGCCTCTTTGCTGTGTTTATTTTATTTTATTTTATTTTTTTAAAGATTTATTCATTTATTTGAGAGAGAATGAGTGAGAGAGAACATGAGAGAGGAGAAGGTCAGAGGGAGAAGCAGATTCCCCAAGGAGCTGGGAGCCCGATGCGGGACTCGATCCTGGAAGTCCAGGATCATGACCTGAGCCAAAGGCAGCCGCTCAACCAACTGAGCCACCCAGGCGCCCTGCTGTGTTTATTTTTTTAAAAATCTGCATATAAGTGGACCTACACCATTCAAACCTCTTTGTTCAAGGGTCAGCTGTGTTGTTTTATTTTTAACTCTCTTGGAGAAATTTTCATGTCACATCATGTAGATCTAAACATTCTTTCCAACTTTTGATTTTATCCTACAAATGGTTTAGATATTGTCTATTTAATGACTCTCTTACTGATGGGCAATTATTACCCTAAAGCAGGGTAACTTTCCAAATAAAGCAGCTCCTCTCATTCTTTTAATGAGAGCCTCCAAATATGTAAAAGTCTTTTGATCATACTAAATACATAAACATTTAGGGTAAAGATGAAATCTTCACTTATAATATTAATTTAGTTACTCATAAATATTTAATACACTGTATATTTATAGAATAATATATTAACTTAGTAGCTGTTTTTTGTCATCCATACATTATTATTAAACAATTTAATCCAAATTCTTCTAATGCAGCCTTGTTATCATTGTCTGTCATTGAACCATGTTTTGAATCATTTGAGTTTTCTACAGCACATGATTTTCATTACTATGCTAAGATTTCACTTAATTTTTAAGCCCGTTGATACTGCCATTGCCTGAAATTGTGTACCAAGCCAAACTGAAAGCACATAATGTTTGCATAATGTTAGGATTTTTTTCATTATTCCTTTGCACAACTGACTTGGTGGCTTTTAAAAGTCTTCTATAAAAGGCTTATTAATTGCATATCCAACACTTTTAATTGTGAACTGTACTCAGAATGATTATGACATCTGTGTTAAATTTTTCTATCTTTCTTTCAGTCTCTCTAACCAATTAAAGCTTGTTTTTTTTATCTAGTACATTTTTGAACACTATTTGGCTGTTCAAAAGAAAGTGTTTGAAAAGGCACAGAGAAATGTGAGTGTGTGTGTGTCTTGTGGGGTGGTCAATTATAAATTGACTCTTCTGAGAGATGCTTTTGCAAATACCTTCTGTAAATACCTTATATTTACACACCTGTTTTTAAATTCTTCATAATGCTGCATTGAACATACCTGTGTGTAGATCTTAGGGCGTAGGTGAAAGTAGTTCTTTTTAGGTAACCTTTCTAACGGTAGGGTTGCTTGGTCAGAGAATAGAAGCATGAAAAAATTGGAAGGATAGTGCCAAAAACACATTCTTGAAAGACAGCTACAATTTATTCTGGAATTATACTGCTTAAGAATGCTCACTTTTGGTAGCTGGCTCCTATAACCATTCTCTGAAACTTTATATATTTCCAATTATACTAACAGCTTTTATTGAATAGACCATCTTCTCTCTACTAATATGAAATGCTAACTTTATTAGAAGCTAAGTTCCCATCTATAGATCTATAGATCTTTTCTTTTATTATTATTATTTTTTATTATATTAGTCACTGTGCAGCACATCATTAGTTTTTGATTTAGTGTTCCTAGAGTCATTGGTTTCATGTAGCACCCAGTTCTCCATGCAATACATGCCCTCCTTAATACCCATCACTGGGCTAACCCATCTCCCCCCGCCCCGCAAAACTCTCAGTTTGTTTCCCAGAGTCCACAGTCTCTCATGGTCCATCTCCCCCCCTTATACCCCTTTTCATTTTTCCCTTCTTTCTCCTAATGTCCTCCATGCTATTCCTTAGACTCCACAAGTAAGTGAAACCATATGATAATTGACTTTCTCTGCTTGACTTATTTCACTCAGCATAATCTCCTCCAGTCCCATCCATGTTGATGCAAAAGTTGGGTATTCATCCTTTCTGAAGGCTGAGTAATATTCCATTGTATATATGGATCACATCTTCTTTATCCATTTGTCTGTTGAAGGACAGCTCGGCTCTTTCCACACTTTTACTATTGTGGACATTGCTGCTATGAACATTGGGTTGCCTCTTCAAAATCGGCCACAGTAACTTCCTTCAAGACACATATCCAAAGGTAAGGGAAACAAAAGCAAAAATGAACTTTTGGGACTTTTTCAAGATAAAAAGCTTCTGCACAGCAAAGGAAGCAGTTAACAAAACAAAGAGGCAACCGGTGGAATGGGAGAAGATATTTGCAAATGACACTACAGACAAAGGGCTGATATCCAAGATCTATAAAGAACCTCTCAAACTCAACACCCAAAAAACAGATAGGTCAATAAATGGGCCGAAGACATGAACAGACACTTCTCCAAAGAAGACATACAAATGGCTAACAGACATATGAAAAAATGTTCATCTTCATTAGCCATCAGGGAAATTCAAATCAAAACCACATTGAGATACCACCTTACACCAGTTAGAATGGCGAAAACTGACAAGACAAGAAACAACAAATGTTGGAGAGGATGTGGAGAAAGGGGAAGCTTCTTACACTGTTGTGGAAGTGTAAGTTGGTGCAGCCACTTTGGAGAACAGTGTGGAGGTTCCTCAAAAAAATTAAATTAGAGCTACCCTATGACCTGGCGTATAGATCCTTTCTTGGGCTTTATTTTCTATTGTTTATTTTACATACCCAACATCCCAGTTATTACCATTATTAAATTACTATTCCAAATTCCTCATTTTTTTCCTCATTGTCATTATGAAGAGTATGTTGACTCATATCTTCAGAGGCAAAAGAATCTAGCAGCTAAAAGCAGAGACTCTGGGTCAGATCAGTTGGGATCAAAAGTAATGCTTTTTCTCTGCTCATTTGGTGATATTGGACAAGTCATTTAGCTTCTTTATTATTTTTTAAGAATTTATTTATTTGAAAAACAGAGAGAGAGAATGTGAGTGGGAGGAGGGACTAAGAGAGAGAGAGAGACTTCTAAGGAGACTCCCTGCTGAGCACAAAGCCCAATGCGGGACTCCATTCCGGGATGTTGAGATCATGACCTGCGCCATAACCAAGAGCCAGATGTTTAACCGACTGAGCCACCCAGGCACCCCTTAGCTTCTTTAAATCTCAATTTCCAAATCCATAATGATGATAATATTGTTATAATGAGGATTATAGCATAATTTGTGAAAGTGGATGGAAAATATTAAGTAATCTGAAATTTTAGCCATTGTTTTTATTATTATGCATTTTCTTTACCATATCAACTGAAGAACAAGCTTTTCAAATCTTCTGAAAAAAAATCTTCCTGTGATTTTTGATTGTGATTGCTTTGACTTTGAAGATTATAATGGGAGAATTGTTTCTTTGTAACATTATCTTCTCCCATCTGGAACTTTTATATTTTTTACATTTTTCTGTCAGTTTATTAAATTTTCAATTATATCTTTTAGAAGATTTTATAATTCCTGTGGTATAGCTTTATACATTTTTTGTTAGATTTTCCCTATTCATTTCATGGGTTTTGTTGCAGTTGTGAACAGGATCCTTCTGTATTTTCTAATTAAGAACTTAATGTTGTATATTATGCAATGTTTCCTATAAGCAAATTTTAATAAAGTCTGTATTGTTCACCAGTGCCTTCTGAGATGGATTTTTTTTTTAAATGGAGTCAATGAAATGTTGAATCCTACTTTCAGGTCAGAATGAAATAAAGTCAGAAATAGAGCATGGAAAGACAATGACTTTTGTATAACACATGGGGAAGACATTTTTATTTTTCTTAAAAATTAGTGAAATTCAAAGCAGATGTTAACAAAATCTAAATATAAAAATTTAAATCTAGTTGTCATAAATATTATTTTAACTATTATTTTTTATTTTTTACCTTTGCATTTTTGAAATAATTATGGATTTATGGAAAGTTATAAAATAGTACAGTCTCACACATGTACCCCTCACCCAGCTTCCCCAGTGGTTTCATCTTATACTCTTACAGTACAACATTGACAGGGGTACATTACTGTTAACTAGTCTATTAAATGCTAACTAAGCTATTAAAATTACTATTAACTAGACCACTAAAATTAGCTAGACTAATAACCAGACTATTCACTAGCCTGATTAAATAAACCAGAATTTATTTACCCATAACTAAGTTTAACCTGCGTTCATTTGTGTGTGTAGTTCTGTGCAATTGAATCCCATGTATAGATTTACATAACCATCACCACAGTTAAGGTGCAGAGCTATTCCATCACCACAAAAGAATTTCATCATGTTACTTCTTTGTATTTGCTGTCCTCCTTTCATAACCCTGCCCTTAGGAAACTGTTAACCTGTTCTCCATTGACTGCTACAGTTTTGACACTTTGAGAATGTATTAGAAATGGAATCATACAGAATATAACTTTTTGAAATTGACTTTTTTTTTCTCACTCAGTCTAATGCCCTTGAGGACCTTCTAGGTTGTGATGGATTTCTATATATAGTTCATTTTTTTTTTAATTGTTAAATGGTACTCCTTTGTGGAGATGTACCAAAGTTTATTCAACAGTTTGCCCATTGAAGAACATTTGGGTCTTTAGTGCTTTGCTGTTACAAATAAAGGTACTATGAATATTCATGTGTAGGCTTTTATATGAACATAAATTTTCATTTCTAACTTTATTTTTAAGCTCTAATGTATTAAGTTTATTTTTATTTTCTTCAAAATTTTCTTAATACTTAAGCTATTTTTACTCATAGCATTTCTGACACCAATTATGTGGAATTTTTTTTCTCATATCAACCAATTCTCCAACTCTCTGGGTGCCAACTGGGGTGCCCAACAATTCAATTCTGACACTATCTCTGTGGAATTAGTTTCAGATCCCATAGTTAAGGTCTCAGTCCCGCAAGACTGTTCCTGATTTAGAGGCCATTGACAAGTCCCAGGCCACCTGTACTTTTGAATGATTAGCTATCAATTGTAGGTTCTCCTCAGAATTGATAATTTCCCAGAATGTCTCAAAGAACTCAGGAAGGCACTTTACCCACAATGACCAGTGTATTATAAAAGGCTACAACACAGGAAGAGTCAAATGAAAGAGATGCAAAGGACAAGATGTGAAGAGTGTGATTGGGTGCCCTCTCTGACATAACACTCTCCCAGCATCTCCTTATGTTCACCAACCTGGAAACTCTCCAAACCCCATTGTTCAGGGATTTTATGGAGATTTCATTACATACGCGTGGCTGATTGAGGTTTCTTGTGACATTTCTACTTTAAGTCCATCAGTAGCAAATTGAAATAGTATTTGTGGAAAGCCTTCTACAAAGGGATAACCGCTATTTTAAAATTGTTCTTTGGATGTTTGTATGAAACTGGAACATTTGGAACTGGTGGGAGTTATCAATTTATTTCATCTGTATAGCATTGCAATTTCTTACAGTGGGGAAGAGATATCATTAGGTCATACTGAGGAGAGAAACGACTCAAGCCCTAAGGGTACTTAGTCCAACTCTGAATCTAATCCTCTGGCAGGTGACAGTAGGAATAGTTAAGCCAGTTCTGCTCATTGCAAGTAGTTAAGTAAACTGAATAGTACTAATTTTTCCCACTCTGAATAGTGGATGTGTCTACAGTGCAAGGCTCAAGACTTTTTGGAGACAGCCTATAAGATTTGGAAACAACAACCTGTGGGTTTCAGGAACACACACCGAGTGGCAAACATTTTGAATAGAAAGCCCAGATCTGCAGATCACTCCCCAGCAAAACACTGGCTCTTTGTGACTTTTGTGGCCAGCCGAGCCTACCTTATCTTGGGTATATTAATTAGATTTATGGCTGACTCCGATTAAATTTTTCCTCTTTTTTTTTTTTCTGTTCTCCAAAAAGAAAGCCTGTTGTCAAAGAGACCTTTGCCTACAATAGTCTATAATTTCACCCCTCAATGAGCAATTACTCTTTAGAAATTTATTCCAAGATTATAAATTTTGGTAGTTATTAATGTTACCTATTCTGACTCATGCAGCAGTCATGTGAAGTAATTATTCCCAACATTGCTCATAGAATGACTTGCCCAAGTCTCAAAGTCATGTCAGCACCAGGCCTTGAATCCATGGCCTCTGTGCTTTCTGCCTCTTAAAACTGTAAGACACAGCTTTCCCTGACACTCAGGAGACCAAGATCCATCCCAGAATGGGAATTACACAGCCCATTGGCTCCTCTCCAAACAACAAAATGAAATGAAATTATATTTAAATCTGCCTAGTTAAAGCTCTTAGTAAGACATGATTACAACCAAATAAGGGATTTATTTTATACAGTTTTACTCTTTGCAGGTTCATATAGACAAATTGTTGAGAAGAACTTGATGAAGGGAAGTTTCTTATAAACAGAAGTAAAGTCCTGGTCACTCACATTCTTCATTCTCTTTTCTCCCCGACTCAGCTCTGCTTCTTGTCTAGGCCTGCTGTTGGGCTGCCTGGAAGGCGGCACGAGAGGCAGGGAGCTGGGCTACATTCCAGGGAGCAGGGCTTTTCTGGGTCACTTTCACACATTTTTATACACTGAAAGCAGGGATGTTTCTAGCCAAGGAAGGAGGCTGGTTACTGTCTTGTTTTCCTTTATTATCTCTTTAGACAGACTCCACATTTTTCAGCCAAGATGTAGGTGGAGTCATTAATAATATTTTCTCTAATATTTAGTCATTTGGTGAGTTTTTTTTTCACAGTTCATCCTCAGAGATATTAAAGAATCTTTCATTGTAAAATTCCTCTTTTCTACTGAAACCACATTTTACTACCTCTGTTTAGAATGTCTCTATACATTTCCCCAAATCCTCCAAATTCCGTAAGAGCCTGCTGAAACTCAAAAGAAGCATGCTTATATTTTACCTTGCAAAGTGGCCCGTGGGTGATAATTTGTATGCCAGTGACTATATTTCTGTGCTTGATCTTTCAGTGCTGCTGAACTTTTGGAAAACTTGTAGCAACTGTATGTTTTGTACTGCTTCATGTTGTGAAAATATATGTCATTTACTAAGACATTAATATCGTAAGGTGACAGCTTTAAGGAAAAACTCCAAATGACCAAACTCACATATTTTAAGATCTATGACATTTTAAAGGACACGAAACAACCAAATAGTGTGTCACTCATGTAAGATACAAGTTTGTTTCTGGACATCGCTACCAGTTCAGTAATCTTTTCTTTTCTTTCCAAGTTTCAACTATATTAACTGGTATTACTCTGTTATACACTTTATTAATTAACTGGATTGCTGACTTCTAAGGAAAAAAAATGAACAACAAAGACAAACAACAAAGAAAAATTAACATTAATTAAGGACCTCTATTGTTTTTCAAATGTAAATCTAACTAGACACTCCTCTCTGCGCTGTGGCAATTTCACAACAGAACCTGGAAATAGAAATGATTATGACACAGCCCTGATCTTTAAGGGGGGTATAACTCACAAAAAAGACAATTTTAAGACAGTGTTGTAAGTGTCATGTGAGAGGTATGCAGATCACTGAGGAGGGGCCCCTAATTCAGCAAGAAGATAGTGAGATTTTGGTAAAGATTTGTCAGAGGTGATCAGGGTGAGCAGATTCTTAAAGGATGAGTAGAATTTAAATATATAGGAAAAGTTTGAAGAAAAATCTTTAGGAAATCCTCTCAAATAAGAAAAAAAAATCCTCTGACAATCAATGAAATATTGATTTGCACATTACTTAGATGTGTAAGAATAAAATGTCTGTAAAAGCCAAAGGACCATTGTTACCACTCTGTGCAGGGAACCAGTGTTTATTTGCAGGAGCCATGTTTTCACTTTTGAACTTCATTTGGTTGAACCCTATTTCAAGGGGGAAAAGTATCCTTGGAGCGACAAGCTTACTAACATTTTACATTTTAGATTAAGGCAATTGTGTGGTAGTTTGTTGAATCTGGAATTCCATATTCAGATTTCCTACCGTGCAAGGCAAAAATTCATGCAACTTGCATGGTCAACAGTTGTAAGACATTCTTTGATTCTTTGCTGCAGAACTAATTGAATAAGTCACCACAGACTAAATGAGTCACCAAAGTGCAAGCATTCTCTCAGGCGATCTTGAGAAGCTGCCTCCAGAGGCCAAAGGAACTCCATG
Organism: Mustela lutreola; assembly: GCF_030435805.1. NCBI lineage: Eukaryota > Metazoa > Chordata > Mammalia > Carnivora > Mustelidae > Mustela > Mustela lutreola. The sequence goes on from NC_081299.1 coordinate 58,128,062, forward strand.
AATGGTTTGCCCCAAAGGAAAAGAGAAAATAGTGATTATAAGCAGAGCAGAAAGTGCCACCTAATGGTCCTCGATGGAAATACATGCAATGTACTTAGTATTAAGTGAAGAGGTGGAATTATTTTATTTCCGACACACATTTTTTGAGATGCAAGAAATTCAAATAGTACATGTAATGACAAGTTTATAATTTTAGACTAAATTTTCAGGTTCTTTCAGGTGGCAAGAACAGAGACATACTCAGTTACCGCAGGTGATTACAGTTTATGGAAAGGATGCTGTCTTAGAAAGGAGGAACAGGAAACTGAATTAGTGGTCCAAACAGACAGATACCTTAGAAAATTGGAACAATGGCTCTTTGTTCAAAAATTACAGCACTTCTAGAGATCCAAGAATCACTTTGTCCATCTTGTGCTCATAACAGAGGCATGAGTCATTGTGTTCCACTCTCAACCATCCAGCAGAACACTAGAAGTTAGATATTTATCTTGTGGGCATGAGACCCAAGATTTCTTCCGTGAAGAAATTAGCAATCATATAGTATGGATCTCCCTGTATCAATGCTCACTTCTCTCCAGGTAACCCAAAAGCAATGGCTGCCAGTCTTGGCCCTACCTATGTGATTCTCAAACTTTTGTGTGCATTGGGATAAATTGGAGCGTTTATTAAAACACAGATTTTTTCCCCTCAACTTCAGAGTTTCTGATTCACTAAGACTGGGAATAAGCCAGAGAATTTGCCTTTTAACAAGTTTCCAGGTAAAGCTTACGACCATATTTTGAGAACCACTCATCTGGATAATAGCCTTAATCCATTTTTCAGAGCCTTTTTCCTAAATATGAATAGACAGAGAGGATCACTGTATTTTTAGGAGAGGAGTTGGAACAATGAAAGAAAGAAAAATGACAGGAAACAGATGATAATTTAAGAGAGATTAAAAAAGCATCATATTCATTCATTCATACACTTAATGTATATTTTTGAGTGCCAAATATGTGCTAGAAATTGTTCTAGGAGGTTCTAAGAATATACCACTGATATAGATTTCAGAGGAAAAGTGACTTTTAACTAAGTATTCTATGCTCAAATTGTAATTCAAGTGGAGGGTATCTCAAATGCATTTTTAGGTGTGGATGTGTATCTCTCCTGAGTGACTTTTATTTCCCAGTGGAGTTTGATAGAGAGTATACTCCAGTAAAATACAGAAGGAAACCAGCAGGAAGCAGAATGGGATCCAGAAGCTCAGTCTGGCGGTGATAGTCATGAAATAAATCTGAGAAAGAGCCTGGCTTGCAGCAGGAAAACAGAAGACTCCAAGAGGGAAGTCTCTGGAAAAATAGGGTTTTCATAGAGGATGTGCTCTATTGAGCCTTTTAAAAAAAGGAGAACTATTACAAAAAATAAATTTTATGAAGAAAAGAAAAACATTGAGAAACTCCAGGAAATTTGTACAGGAAAGGAAATATAATCACTGTAAAGTTCTTGGCTTCGCAAAGTCCTAAAACTATAAACAGAGCTTAGCAATGTTAACCAAAACTTTATATAACTGTGTTGGAAGAAAGACGGAGAATAGATAGAGAGTGGGAGAACAGATTTAAATATGCATACATTATAATAGGGAAAAAATAAAATTTAGAATAGTTAAATAATAATTAGCAACCTAAAAATATTATTTTCAGATTTGATAGGAACTGCCAAAACAATAGTGAAAGGACTTCAGAAGTGTTTCCCCTGGTGTGCCTGGCTGGCTTAGTTAGTAGAACATGCAACACTTAATCTCATGGTTGTGAATTCAAGCCCCACATTAGGTGTAGAGCCTACTTAAAATAAAATAAGAAAAAAAAAAAGAAGTGTTTTCCCTTAGAAAGTAAAATAGACAGGTGGAGAGGGATATTATAGAAAATAATTGCTTTTCTTTATGAGTTTTTTAAATTCCATTTGATTTTTTGAACCGTATTAATATATTACTTAGATAAAATAAAAGAAAATAGAAAATAAAAAGCCACTGCAGATAGAATTAATAAATTTACTTTAAGCTTTTCTTGTATTGGGAAAATCTGCCTTCATTTTTATCTTAATTAATTGAAAGTGGAGGGCTCTTCTCTGCAGAGAGGAGATCCAACATTTATAAGTTTAGTGTAATTATCTTCCCTTTAATGAGATTGGATTCAGACAAATAAACTAAGGAAGAAAATACTGGAACATACCAGATTCTTGCTATAATATGACTCACTGGAGTCTGTAATTTGATACAATAGACGGGCTTAAGACTTTGTCTAACTCCCCATTCAACAAATATGTATTATGAATGGGTTGTGTATCCTACACTGTAAAACTAATGAGATTTATTATTATTATGTTTAAAATGTTTCCCTACAGGGGTGCCTGGGTGGCTCAGTGGGTTGAAGCCTCTGCCTTCGGCTCGGGTCATGATCCCAGGGTCCTGGGATCGAGCCCCACATCCAGCTCTCTGCTCAGCAGGGAGCCTGCTTCCCTTCCTCTCTCTCTGCCTGCTTCTCTGCCTACTTGTGATCCCTGTCTGTCAAATAAATAAATAAAATCTTTAAAAAAAAAAAAATGTTTCCCTACACCAGTATGCTTTCAGTAAGGAAATCAGAATGGGAGGAAAACTGGCATGCTCTCAGTAGGGTCATTTCAGGACCCTTGAGGAGGAGAAGGGTAATGAGAGGGAGGTCTGCTTTTACTGGTAAGAGGAGCACAGTGGGTTTGGGGATTTAGCTTTCTCAGATCTTCTGAATCCATTCAAATTTTCCACTGCCCTCTGAGAAGCAGTGATGTCAGCTTACACTGTAATCCTATAACCCCAAAATGTGAATGTGGAATGAAAACCAAAATTCAGCAGCCATCAGACTACCTGGAGCCTGATTCTTTGACTGGGTCCTCTAGGAAAGTATTGTAGCAAGACTGCATTAAGAAGATTTTCACAGTGATTTGGCAGAATTTGCTTGTCCATGTAGAATTGCTCTTTTTTTAAAATTTAAAAACAAAATTCTCTTGAAAATTTTATTAACATTTAATAACAATAAATCAGTCAGCATTTTCTAGTCTTCATGAAGTTTTTGTCTTAAAGATGAAATTTCTTCAAATGTCTTCATGTAAACCAATCAGACATGAATAAACTTTTATAATGAGATTCCCAAACACATCTTTTTAATATTGGTCTTTTTTCTTGGGATGACAATAGCAATACTAGGACAGTATTAAGATTTCTTTTTAACTCAAATGAACTGTTTTCAAGATTAATGGTTACTAGCAAATCTTGATTTTTATTCCTCTGCTAAGGCAAGATAGAAACATGATACTTTAAAATTATTTTCAATTTCCTATGAACCTATTTTATAGTAAAAAAATTATTTGGTACTATGTGGTTTTTATGCTTAAATTCTAAAAGTAATCTTTAATTTCAACTGAACTTGGTACCCCAAGACTTAAAAAAATTTTTTTAAATGATATTTACATAATAAATACAATTTTAATCACTCAGTTCTTCCTCATCACTGAAATATGTGCTTTCTTTATTCTTGGGCGTCTTGAATCATCTGATGTTGAGGGACCTCCTGAACTGGGTTTCCATTTTTTCTGTTCTTCAATTTTGGCTTGCTGGAAAGCTATGGCCTAAGACTGTCAAGAGCAGGATCTTCCCCTTCATCTTCACTTTCTTCTACTTCTTCAATTTCTTCTTCTGGTTCAGGAATTTTCTTTCTTTTTTTTTTTTTTTTTCTTTTTCTCTTTCTTCTTTGGAGGTTCCCGTTCTCCAAGCATATTTTTAAGGCAGGCGTAACTTAAGTGTCCACTTTCCCCATATTCATAACACAGATTTGTCAAAGTAGCTTCGTCTTTCGATGAACTCAGCTGCTCTTCCATTGTCGATAGCAATGCTTGCTTTTATTACTCTACCAAATAACTGTTTGTTGTTTATTGCTCTGGTACAGTTTTGTGCAGAGTCTTTGTCCAAAAACAAAATAAATGCAACCCCTTTACTTTTCCTGGTATCTTTATCTTTCATTATAGTAACCCTGTTTATAGGTTCTTATAGCTCTGTCTTTGACTTCGTAGCATTCTCATGATTTATAATTAATGTTTGTATGGAAACTCATTCAGAGATTTTTACAACTTTGCCATACTTGGAAAATATCCGGTATAAGTCATTGTTGGTCAGGGAAAAGGGCAAGTTGGATATATACACTGTGCTTTTACTTGGGGCCAATCCACCATTCATTTCTTTAGGTGGGGTAGGCCTGGGAAACTAGAGCACGAGCCCACGACTCAGCTGGGGCTCAACCCGGACTCTTCCTCATCCCCCGTTGGGGCCTCAGAATTGCTCTTTGAAAAATCGTTGGCAACCAGTTTTCTAACCCCTGTAAGTGTAATGGCCACCTATTCCTTCTCTGTTTGCTTAGGCATGGCCTAAATTAAGCACCTTTTTTTGTTCTTGAGAAATCTTTTTATTTTATTTTATTTATTTATTTGACAGAGAGAGCATGAGAGAGCACAAGCAAGAGGTGCAGCAGCGGGAGAAGCAGGCTCCCCGCTGAGCAGGGATCCCAATGCGGGACTCCATTCCAGGACACCCAGATCATGACCTGAGCCGAAGGCAGGCACTTAAGTGGCTGAGCCACCCAGGTGCCCCGAGAGATCATTCTTTATTATTTCCTCTTTATTGTTCCCGTTTCATCTCTAATATCCTTCTATTATTGCAAATAACGACCCCTGGAGATACAAATTCAGAAAGTAAGTGAAACGAGGATATCCGTTCTTTTTTCAAAATATAGGGGACAGCATAGCATTCTGGTTGAGCACGTGAACTCTAGACCCAGATAGCCTGGTTTCACTGGCCAACTCCACCACTTGCTGGCAAAGCCATCGGGGCAGCTTCATATCTCTCTGGGCCTGTTTCCTTATGTGTAAATGATGAAAGTAATAATATTTACCTTAAATATTTACTATGAGGACTCAATGTGTTAAAAGACATAGAATATTTAATAAACGTTACCATTATTATTTACGTAAGCTTACAGTCAGAAGAGCACAGAATACTATATATTTTAAAAGTCATTCGGTCTAATTGTGGAGCATTTTAGAAGAAAAAATTGTAAGGACAGTTCATGTATGTAATACTTTTGCTGCAAACAGTGATATTTCATCTTCTGAAAATCCTGAAGTATCTAGTAAAACACTCTGTAAAGCACTTTTAAAGCTTTTAACATCTGGCTAATATCTTTTTATTCTAAATGTCAAGCCAGTTATAAAATACTTAGTAAAATACATTTTCTGGCATCAAAATCAATATCTATTTTTTTCCTACTAGGAGTTACTGAGTTGAGAATTTTGATTAAATTTTTTAGTCGGTTCATTTAAATGATGACTTGATTCTGGCTCCCTGCATTTCACTGGTTCTTTGAACCGACTGGGTTCTTCATCTGCTCGTTGTTAGCTGCTCTGTTTTAAATTTTATATAAGCATAGCATTATTTTACAGGGCTTGATTCTAACCAACCATTCTATATGCATATTGCAAGGTTTTAGAGATACTAAAATAAATACGATAATGACTCTTTTATCAAATGGCTCATAGTACTTCCATCTAAGAAACTTTTTGTATTTGAGCATGAACGATGGTTTAAGACCTTTAGTAGAAGGGTTAGGAGCTTTGCCATTTTTTGGTGCTAACGCTTGCTAAACCTCTGTTTTTTCCTTTGGTAAAATAAGACTAATAATAGGACCTACCTCATGGGGTGGATTAAGGCAGTGCTGCACAAACTTGGCTGATTAAAAGAATCACATGAAGTCCTTTTAAAAAAACAGATACCTGAATGCCTCCCTGAACTCTTTGATTTAGAGGTGAGCAGAGGTGAAACATGGACTCTTTATTTTTAATGAGTACTGTAGGTGTTTTTTATAACTGAGGTTTTAGAAGCACTATTCTAAGGCAGTGGTTCTCAAAGTGATTTCTTGGACTCTATTCTAAACCAACTGAATCAGAAAGTCTGACTTTTTAAAAAACACTTTTAAAAATTTAAATTCAATTAATTAACATATAATGTATTATTGTTCAGAGACCTATTCAGAGAGAGGTAGAGTTCAGTGACTCATCAGTCTCATATAATACCAGTACCCATATAATACCCAACACATAGTCTCCCCAACGTCCATCGCCCAGTTACGAACTCCCCCACCCCACCTCCACTTCCAGCAACCCTCATTTGTTCCTATGATTAAGAGTCTCTTATGGTTTGTCTCCCTCTCCAGTTTTGTCTTGTTTTATTTTTTTCCTCTCTTCCTCTTTGATTCTCTGTTTTATTTCTTAAGTTCCACATATCAGTGAGATCATATGATAATTGTCTTTCTTTGATTGGCTTATTTTGCTTAGTGTAATACCCTCTAGTTCCATCTATGGGAACTCTGACTTTTTTTTTTTTTAAAGATTTTATTTATTTATTTGAGAAAGAATGAGTGAGAGAGAGCATGAGAGAGGAGAAGGTCAGAGGGAGAAGCAGACTCCCCAAGGAGCTGGAAGCCCGATGAGGGACTCAATCCCGGGACTCCAGGATCATGACCTGAGCCGAAGGCATTTGCTCAACCAACTGAGCCACCCAGGCACCCCAGGAACTCTGACTTTTTAAGTTTAAAGTAAAACAAAACCTTCCAGGTGGAGATAATACCCACTGAAGTTTGAGAATCACTGGTATATCTTCAATTAGATGATCTAAGTTTGATTTAAAGTAGATAAGCTTTATTAACACTATCCAAAATAATTCTAATGATTATTAATAACACCAAGAAGGATCAGGTCAGCATATAACCTCCGAAACAATGAGTGAATTTATATTCTAGTTTCCAGGCATTTCTGCAATTTTTGTCAGCACTGTTTTCCATGCAAACCTGGAAAAACTGATAAAAATTGTCTTGCAGCTTAGGTTCCAGGTTTTAATAAGAGAATTCTTTTTAGACAGGCTTGTTGCTGATAACATAGGCAAACTTATTGGTTCTTTTTGGTTAACTGAACATATTTACTGGGCACTGAAGTGTGTATAAAAACATTTGAGATCTTTCCCACCATAAGTTGTATATGAGACAGGAAACATGCAATATTTGACCATAAGCAACTTACTTTTCTTATTTCTCTTACCCCATGATGTATTCAAATAACCATAAAATTCTGTTGATTTAACCTCTGTCACATTTTGCTTCCATTTCTCTCCACCTGCACATGACTTTCTAAAATCAGACCTTTTTATCTCAGCCTCTTTGGGCCTCTCGTCCTTCAGGGTTTTGCTTCCTTTCATAACTGGTTTGGTGTTTATAATAAAAAGATATTATCCAGATGTCTTCACACTGCACTCAGGCCGATTTTCCTAAAAGGCAAATTCTATTATGTCACTTCCCTTTTTAAAAACCTCAGGGACTTCTCGGGACGCCTGGGTGGCTCCGTGTGTTAAGCTGCTGCCTTTGGCTCGGGTCATGATCCCAGGGTCCTGGAATCGAGTCCCGCATCTGGATCCTTGCTCGGCAGGGAGCCTGCCTCTCTCTCTGCCTCTGCCTGCCTCTCTGCCTGCTTGTGGGTTTTCTCTCTCTCTCTTTCTGACAAATAAGTAAATAAAATTTAAAAAAAAAAACAAACCTCAGGACTTCTCATTGTGACAAAGTATAAACCTGGTTACTTCTCCTTAAGGGTCTGGACAACCTCAATTGTTCTATCACAGTATCTGTCAGTCTGCAGGCGTGGCCTCACGTGGGCTTGTGGGCAAGTTAGATAGGCTGCACTCGAGGTCATGTTGCTGAAATCACAGGGAGGAGAGATTTGACAAAGACAGTTTAGAAACCAAAGAAAACTTGAATAGTCATTGCTAGCATATATATTCTGATCTTATGTGATCAGGATGTTTTAAAAATAATCCTTACCTGTGATTGGGAGGTGGAAGCAGGAATGAATAACGTCATCCCTTTTGAGGGAGAAGATTGGCAGCAGCTAGTGAGAGACACAAAAGAGAGTGGGCTCAAGGAAAGATGCTAGGCTCTAACACCAGGGCTTATATGTCAGGAAACCTGAGTTGGAAGGAAAATCTGCTTAGTGGACGTGCGAATTGGTTGGAGCTCATCTATTTGCATGAAGTATATAGCACAGAATTATTCCAGAACACAGGGGCTTTTGGACTGAAGCATGTATTTTTCCTACTTTGGTCAGAATTAGGACCTGAGACCCTTTAGGATCCAAGGTCACCTGGGAGAACATGAGAAAGCTGGGGAATGACTCGTAAGATAGGATGTAAATTCTCAAATAGGGCGATAATATGTCTTACAAAAATCAGTAAGTGCAGATTGTTTAGATTCCCCTACAGTGGTGATGGTTTCATTGAGAAAGCCGGACATGAATGAAGGAGTCTCGAAAAATGGATCAGATTTTAACAATATGATATAAAATAACAGACATTACAGCTAAAACATATTAAATGGCTATTATGTGCAAGACATTGTTGAATCATGACCTTTCCTCATCTTCACAATGGCACCTGTCTTACCGTGAGGAAAGTAAGAACCAAACATGTCAATGGACTTGTTAAAGATCAGGAACCTCCTCAGTGGAGATTCACACTAAAATGAGAGCGATACTGTAACAGGCTTTGTTTAATGTAGCAATTTCTCTTTTTCAGGAATCAGACACAATCCCACCAACAGAAAAGAGAATGAAGGGAACATAAAACATCAGTTTCTAACCTCTTTCTAGTTATATGGAATGACTGGGCACTATGCTAAGGACTGAAATGCAGCCTGGTCGGATGCCCGTCTGCTATAGCACCCTAAAAATTCCTAAGAGGAGGTCCAGAGTGGTTATTAAACAGCTGCATCTTAACTCACTAGGAAATGGCTTGTGGAAAATAACTTCTTTAAGCTATTTGAAGACCAAGAAGGAAGAAAAAAAATCCGTCACCTGAAATTGAATACCATTTTCTTCTTTTGGACTTTAACTGCCTTTCTGCCACCAATGTTAGTATGATTGACCGACACATTATGAGATAATTAACCTGATTAAAATCTTCAGTGTATCATGTAAGTTAATCACAAGAACCATTTGGGTTCTTGTGAGGATTTATTTCTAACCCAAGCACAGACATTTCTGTTCTTTCCAAAATTTAGCAATCTTTTTGGTACTCTATGATATTACTGGATTCTCAGAAAACTACACTCATCTGCATGGTAAAAATGGACATATCCTAGGGTAGAATAGAATATTTAAGCAAAATCTGAAAATAGAGGTAAGTATTGAAAAATTCATTGTAGGTTGATTATTCTCTTCTCATTCCCACATCTTCCCCTTGTGGAAGGATCATGCTGGGAATAATTTTTAACAGTTGCAATTAGATACTTGGAAATGCACAACTTATCTAAATGCATTAAATAGAGTTTTTAGAGGCAGCATTATTGCTAAGACAACCCATAATTTTTTGTGCTCCCAGGGGTTTGGTACATAAAAGTAAGTTTTCACTGCAGCTCATTTTCCACAAGAAGGAATCTAGTGAGTGGTGTGTGCTAAAAATAAAATTTAAGATAATTCAAAATACTTAGAGTCACAGAGCAATGGAGGCTTACTGATTTAAGAAGAGATTTATGATTTCCTTGATTAATCAATATCTCTGCAAAATGGAAATAGATTCATAGTATATTTCTGGCAAAACCCAATGCATGATTATTGGGAAGATTCAGATTAAGCAAAAACAAAACAAAACAAACAAACAAACAAACAACAACAACAAAAACCAATGATAAAAATAATTCAGTTACAGTTGCCACCACTGGTAAGATTTGGGTACATGTGTGGACTGGTTGGACCATTTTGCTCTCTGCCTTTCCCCTTTCTGTTTGCCTGGAACACAGGCCTGAGATCATGAGGTATAGCTAACATCTGTCTATATCCTGAGGTCATAAGGATGAAAACAAAAGCCAACAGAGTAATGATGGTGAAACAAACAACCTGGTTCTTGGTGACATTGTTGAGCCATTGTCAGTCCTGAAATGCCTATTCCCAGAGTTCTTGGATAACTATGTAACCCCCACCCCCAACTTTATTTAAGCAACTGTTAGTTGGGATTTCTGCTACTTGCACATGAAATCATTCCTAAATGATAACAAATCTTACGTTAATTTTTTCCAAAAGATTAGTTGTTTCCAAACAATTTATTGAGTGATCCATATTTCCCTTTCTCTAATTTTATTTTATTTACTTAAACTTATTTATTTTTCTTTTTAAAATTGATTTTATTTATTTATTTGAGAGAGAGAGAGTGCAAGAGCAGGAGGAGGGACAGAAAGAGAGGGAAAAGCACACTCCCCACTGAGCAGCGAGCTTCACACTGGGGTGGGGTTAGGGTGGGCTTAGATCCCAGGACTCTGGGATCATGATCTGAGCCAAAGGCAAACAGACACTGAACTGAGACACCCAGGTGCCCCTTCCCTTCCCTAATTTTAAGTACATTTTTATCATGTTCCAGTTCCTACATGCATACATCTTTCTTTCAGACAGATCATTCTTTCCTCTTCATCTATGTGTTTAGTCCTATGACACTACCACACTGTTTTAACTGTTGACAGTGAAGGTTATTCTCTCCTCCCTCTCCTACTCTTTGTTTTGGTATGTTCTTGAATTTTCATTTGTTTTATTGCCAAATCACAGATTTTATTTTATGCAGCCTTTCAAGAGTTATGACTGTACAGCTTGTTTTATAACTACAATTACTACAGTTGTTCGCTTTTCATTCTATGTTAGATATTTCCCATTTGTCCTTCCCTATGACTTACACATTTACATATTTTGTTTTGTTTTTGGAATATTCCTGGGAGAGGGATTGGTGGTATGATTTTTTAGAGTAGCTTTTTTGTTTTGTTTTGTTTTAAAGGAGGGGTATATGGATGATATTGGGCCCCAAATTGGTCCAGATTCATTTTTGATGTGACTCTGGTTTGTGCCCGACTTCTAAGATACTACTTTTAACACACATTCTTCAGTGTACCCCATTCCCTTGAGAAGGAATTGGCAACTTTATTTTACTCTAAAATCCAGCACTTAATTTTATGTTTCTAAAATGGCCTATTCTCCCAGGAACTGAGATGAAAAATTTTGGACTTCTAATTTTCCTTTCCCCATATATTTAATCTTTTAGAAGCCCCAAAATTTATCACTGTAATATTTCTGATAGATAAATTTTCACCTCTTTTTCCACTGCCATGGCCCGATTTCTCACTTTGTTTGCTAGTCTTCTGTATCATATTCTTAGTTTTTTAGGCTACACATCTCTTGATTCTATTGGATTAATACCAGACTGTTAGGTTAATTTACCTAAGAAGAGCTGTGTCCCCAAACTTTGAGCCAGATATTTGCCTTCTGCCCCTCCAGATCCATTCCCTTCTCTGCCCTGCTCTATGTCTTGGGAGGAAGACCTGTTTGGACAGCATCAACGGGCATCCTTGCGTCCAGCTTCCATTTGGATTTAGCCAGTAGGGGGCACTAGCAGCAGATTGGAGAGAGAAAACCAGAAATTAGGATATTTATTTCTCTGGCTTTCTCCTAGCTCACCCACAGGTTGCCTACCCACCTCCACAGATGGTCTTGCTTCATGTCAGGAGGCATTTTCTTATAGTTATAGCTTCTTTCTGCAGGTTCCAGGAATATTTTCTTCCACTTCCCCCTTTGGGACTAGTGGTGCATACCCTGCTGCGATGGCAGAATGTTATCCTTTGGTAGTGTCTGTTACTCAGCCCACACACCCTTTCTAAGTATTCTCTTCATCTACCCCCACTTACTGATACCATGGGAATGTGCTGTTTGCTTGAGATCCTGATGGATACAAACCTTAAAGCTTTACCTACTGCAATAAGTACAGACTCCCAGACCCAATCAAGCTGAACATCAACTTTCAGACTACTCTTGTAATTTATTTAACTTATTTCTACATTGACCATTTGTTTCAGTAAAAGTGGGTTCGTCATAGTTCCTTGAATAGACCTGAAAAAGTACATTGTATTTTCTTTCCTTGGGATATCCTATTTCTCTAATGTCATATGCCAAGGTCTCGTTACCTCTTTTCATAATTTATTTCAAATGTTACCTTTTCCCTAATAGCTTTGCTGAGATCTCAGGTTAACCATTGTATATACCCTTTTCTACCATGAGGTTTGTATTTTTGCTTGTCTTATAATTATTAATGTACTTGTCCTTCTTATTTTGTAAGTTCTTCAGGGGAAGGAGGCTGACTGTTATACCCTTGCAGTTTTTTCTGTACAGTTCGTGTCCTATTAAGAATGTTGTGGGTCTGGCTAAATTGCGCTGCCTAAATTTAAAAACTCAGATTATTTTAAGGTAGGGCTAATGATTCAAATCAGATGGAATGTTTTAAATTTAGGTATTACAGTAACAAGAAAACAAAACTTTGCTTGACATGAAAGTAGATAATAAAGTGGAGTATCTTTTTCATCACTTATTTATTTTTAAATATTTATTTATTTATTTTGGAGAGAGAGTGTGCATGTGATGGGGGAGGGGCAGAGAAGAAGGGAGAGAGTCTTAAGAAGAGTGCCCACCAGGCATGGAGCCTGACACAGGGCTTGATCCCATGACCCTGAGAACATGACCTGAGCAGAAACCAAGAGCTGGATGCTCAACCAACTACACCATCTAGGAGCCCTTTTTTCATTGTTCATTTAAAAAAAAATGTATTGAATGTCTACTTCGTATCAGATATTTTCCTAAGTACGATAATATGCCTCTGTTGATGTCCAACAACATGATATTAATAATTTAAAAAATTAATAGAATACTAGAACAAATTGGAATTTATGTTCACTTACTCAAATGGTAATTCTATAATTAGAACAGTTTTTTGGGGGGTTATTTTTCATAAAAGCCTGACTTAATTCCAACAGTTACCAGGAAGTTGACAAAAATATAATAATTTTCTTACTATATATAGTGTGACACAATTACACTGTAGCTGAAGATTTTCCAGTGTTCCCAGAAATATATCACAATTTATAAGAGGACTATCTAGATTTAGTTTTGTTTTTGAGAATTAACAGAGACAGAGGAGACAGCTGCTAGATAAAAAGATGCCACAGGGAATATACATAATGGCATTCTAATTTATTATCATTCTTACATTATAAATTGTGAATTCTTTTGTTTATCTACTTGATAAACAAAAACTGATTCTTGGGAGACTGAGGATATTTTCCAGTGGATAAGAAGGGGAAAAAAACAATAAATTGAGGCTAATTCTTTAGAGAATTTCTATTCTGTTATGCCACCCTCCAAAAGTATTTCTTTTTTCTTTCTTTCTTTCTTTTTTTTTTTTTTTTTAAAGATTTTGTTTGTTTATTTGACAGACAGAGATCACAAGTAGGCAGAGAGGCAGGCAGAGAGAGGGGGAAGCAGGCTCCCCGCTGAGCAGAGAGCCCATTCTGGGGCTCCATCCCAGGACCCTGAGATCATGACTTGAGCCGAAGGCAGAGGCTTTAACCCATTGAGCCACATAGGTGCCCCCAAAAGTATTTCTTTTTTGGTGTTTTCATTCTGTGATGTTGCCTTTCTTTCTTTCTTTCTTTTTGGCAGACTGGTATTGTGCTCTTCAAGAAAAGGGTAGACTAAATAATTGTTGTGAGATAAGGGTGGTCACAAAAATTTCAAAATTATGAAATGCACATTAATTGAACATTTATAAAAGCACACAATTATATCTTTCCAGTTCTTATGTCCAGGAACTTTGTGACAAGTGTGGGGAATATAGATGACTAGCATAAGACAGAGATTCAAGAAAAGCATAAATGTGCCATTTTGAGTTTGCAAACTTTCTGAACTCTTGGGTCCAAATCACTGTTTTAGACTTGATCTGAGTCCTTCTGAATGTCAGACATATTTCAGTGCCACTTTTTAACTGATTAATATAAAAATTAATGATCCACTTTAGGGAAAGTTAATTTTATCATCTACTGTAAGTAATTATCTCTACTTTCATAAGTTAGTTTTTTTTTTTCTGATTACATAAAATGGCAATGACAAAAAATTGAAGGGGATACAAAGCAGTTAATATTCCCTAAGATTCTTAATGTTTCCACCAGCACTCTGCAAATTTGGACAACATACAGTGCTGTGCACTTGAAGAAAACTAGATCCCGAAGATGAAGTTGAATCTTCCACTCCCAAAACCCAAATGAAACAGCAACAAAACAGAAAACCAGTTGGAGAAGCGTCTTTAAACATTTTTCCTTTGAAAATAATGATAGAAGTTTAGTATTTGTTTTCTTTTATTTCTTTTATCTCCCAGAGGGATGTTGCGGAGATGTCGGTGTTGTGGTGATTCAGCTGAGTCTTTGGGAGTGATGTAAATGGTTAACTCTGGTGGACAAAGAAATAGTTTAGTCCAGCCTCAAACACTGGGTGCCACAAACATTTGGCTCAAAACCTTGCAACTTCCTTTTTCCTTTTAGTTCAGTAACAGTACACATGTCTGCTTGTTTCTGCTGGAATCCTTTCGTGAATGTTCCTCTGTGTTTGTGTTGTAAGTTTTGTGTTTGCTTAACTTGAAGAAATAATTCCCAAGTAAGGTTTAATATGATTTTTTGATAAATAAAACAAAGCGGTAGTTTTGTTACTTCTTCAACAACATTTGACAATCTGATTTTTCACATTGTTTGAATATCAAATTCCTATGAGATCTGACTTAGCTGTAGAAGAAGAGGATGCTTTTATTTTTATTATACAGTGACAATTTTCTTCTTTAGGACATGGTAAATATTTTTTTTTTTTAAAGATTTTATTTATTTATTTGACAGAGAGAAATCACAAGTAGGCAGAGAGGCAGGCAGAGAGAGAGAGGAGGAAGCAGGCTCCCCGCTGAGCAGAGAGCCCGATGCGGGACTCGATCCCAGGACCCTGAGATCATGACCTGAGCCGAAAGCAGCGGCTTAACCCACTGAGCCACCCAGGCGCCCCATGGTAAATATTTTTTTAAGTGTTTGTAAACTTTTTAAAAATTTTAATTCTGGGTAGTTAACATACAGTGTAATATTAGTTTCAGGTGTACAATATAGTGATTTAACACTTCATACAGCACCCAGTGCTCATCACAGCAAGTGCTCTCCTTCATCTGCACCACTTATTTCACCCATCCCCCCTCACCCTAGGACATGGTAAGTTAAAATTCATTATTTCCCCCCCCACAACTTCTTTTTTAGCTTTTTTTTTTTACTCCAGAAAAAAGTACCTACACTAAATTTATGATATAGTTCTCTGCTTAGGGTATTGAAATGCTGTTATATACTAAGAATCTAAAGTTTTAAGTATCAAATTAGAGTAATTTGATTTCTTGGGGGAACTTGCATGTGAGATATCTCATTGACTTTCTTGGCGGTGAGAAGGTTCTGGAAGCCTACCCACAATATGGTATAATTTGGCAATGAACCCAAATAACATGTGAGGAAATTGACAAGATTGGAAGACAGAACAAAAAACAAAGCACAACAGTTTTTGGCTTTTGCATGAGAATTAGTCTTTAATATATTTAACACTGGACCCCATCACTGACTAAATTCCAGTAGTTTTCCAACAAGGGTGTTATCTGGCTATCAGATTTCTATCTTCAATTCCAATTTTATGTCATGGATTTTCTAGTTCCTCATATCTCCTTCCTCAGAAAACTAGTCACTATTTCAAATGTGTTTAAATTCTTATGGACGTTCAAATAATGAGCCCTAATACTGGAAGCTCTATTGCTTCTAAAGAAAAAGACAGAATGAATTTAATTACAAGAGCAAAACGTTGCCTTTACTACTCCCTAGAGGTCCCAGATTAAAAAGGAAAGTTCTTACAAATTCCAATTCATTTAAACTGCCTCATAGATTTGTCTCAGTGGTTTGTTTTAATGTCCTGGAACATATTTAGAAACCAAAATAAAATAAAGTTAGAGGGAGAAGAAAAACTGGAAGATTTCTAGAGGTTCTCCAAGGAGCAATGGAGAAATATTTTACTGCTGAATCAATTTTAAAGCATTTTGAAATCTTCATAATAGCTTGATGATAAGTGTTGGATCACTCACAGTGGCTTCCATTTGCAGTAAATCTTGCGAGATAAAGTGAGGCAACTGTAAAATGTATTTTAAAGCCTGTTATGCAGGATAGAAGTGTGTCCATTTAGTGATACACAAGGTGCAAAAGCCAACTTGAGAAAATATGGTGAATTCAGTTAAAATACTAATTTTGTTCCAGGCAGTGTCATCTGTGCTTCAGGGTACACAAGCTAATTTTTCTTGTCTTCAAAGACCTCACAGTGAACTGGCGATAATGGAAGTGGGGCCTGGGTTGGGGTTGTGGGGGAAGTGAGCAGATGTCTGTTCATTAAAAGACAAGGTAAGGTAAGTACTCAACAATTAAAATAAATCCAGTGTGAGATGAGCAATGTCCATCAGTTGCTTTATTCATTCATTTATAAAACTGAGTACTTATTAGACAGAGGGGGTATTACTGTATCAACCCTCCTCTGAAAGTTCTCGTGGAGAAGAAAAAAACAAGGCTACATCCTGGTTGTAAAGCGTGAGGAGGTAGAGATGAGGTACTCTAGAGGTACAGGTTTGTACATGTGTGAAGGGAAGGACTAGGAGTAACAGGAAATGAGGCTGGAATTCTTGGCAGGAGTCGTCAGAACATGGCCTGCCTTGTGGGCAGACAAAGGAAACTGGACTGTAGGTCCTGTGGTGGAATGATATTGTAATGTGTGACCACATATGTCCCCCTCTGCACCCAAACCACTCCTTTTGTTTTTTTTTTTTTTAATTAACATATAATGTATTATTAGCGCCAGGGGTACAGGTCTGTGAATCGCCAGGTTTACACTTCACAGGATTCACCATAGCACACACCCTCCCTAATGTCCATAACCCCCCCATCCCCCCACCCCACCCCTCCCCAAACCCTCAGTTTGTTTTGTGAGATTAAGAGTTTCTTATGCAAACCACTCCTTTTTATGCCATGATCCCTCCCTCTGTGCTCCTAGATCTGGGGCCTTTGAGAATTCCTTTTCCCCCTGAAAATGGGACATGGGTAGACATGAACACATGAATATGATGATTATTACTTTTCAGTGAGAAAAAGCACCTCTCATGGGTATAAAATATAATTTGGGAGACTACTCAGCTGGATTAATGTGGCAAAGAGGTACCAGAGCAGTGTTACTGGGGACCATGGCCAAAGAGTGAGCACAGCGGCTGTGCCACCCAGTCAAAGGAGTTGTGAGGGCTCAAGTCAGGAATCCTGACAACAGGTGATGCTTCTTTAAGTTCCTCAGAAGCTGCTATAAGTGGGTGATAATAAAGGAAACCTAATGTACCTGGGCATCCAGAATCTTTGTTTTGGTATCTTTTCAAGAATGCAATCCGGAAGAAGGCTCTCAGCAGAACCCACATCTGTTGGCACCCTGATCTTGGACTTCGAAGCTTCCAGAACTCTAAGAAATAAATATTTGTTGCATATCATCTGCCCAGTCTATGGTATCTTGTTATAGCAACCCAAAGAGACTAAAACAGTCAGGAAAAATAAATGAGTTAGACCAGAAGAAAAGGCAGCAACAGTCGGAAACCCAGATCCCAACTGAATTTCAAAGTGCTGGTTTTCCTGCTCTAGAAATTTTCTCCAATCTCTAGATAGGTAAGTGATTTAGTACAGAAATACGAAGAACCAATGTTGAACAAACCTGCAGGATATTCAAGTGAAATTTTTGGATCCTGATGATCCATATCTTTTGTCTTAAATTTCCATATTGAACCCAATGACTACTTTACCAATAAAGTTCTGACAAAACCTTACGAGATAAAATCAGACCCAGATAAGCAGAAGTTTTTGGTTTGAAGGCTTTGAAATAGTTGCCTGTGATGGGTGTAACATTAATTGTAAAAAACAAAAATTATTACACCTAAAACAATCAAGAAAAAACAGAAACATGGTATCTAGGCACTGTTAGAACAAGTTTGGGGTGATTTATTATTATTTTTTTAAATTAACTTCTTCAGCCTGCTGATGGCATCTGGAGATGAAGAGTCACTGGAGGAAGATTCAGAATTCACATCATCATTGGAATAAGGATTTCACTTCTGGGAAATATGGTTCTATATACAGTGTATCACTTTACTGAAGAAGCCATAGACATGCTGATAATTTTGAGGAAGGTAAGAAAGGAGAAGCATAGGTAATAGAAAGCGAAGGGAGAAAAAAGTTAGGTAATGCTGAAGTTGACCCCAATAGAATTTTTTATCTGTGTATCTTTCATACATTTCTAGAAAAAAGCTACCCAACCCATTGAATGAATGTAGCAGTAAGAAGCAAGAACTCTGCTGTGAGGCTTGACCATGCAATGGGTATGCCAGGACACCAGGCTTAGTAGGCAGGGGACTCAGTCATTCCTGCAGCAAACTCTTATTGATGGTACTTACAAATAACTTTTTTTCAAGTGAATGCTTTTCATTTTAACTTCTTTCTTTTAAAATTTTATTTGTCCCTCACATGTTATCAGAAATAAGAACAAAGCTCTTACAGCATGGGTATCCAGCATCTTGGCCATCTGCACTGAGGGAGGACTTAATAGAAACTATATTGAGGTTGGGTATGGTGGGGAGGAGTGATGGTTTCGGAGGTGGTAGTTTTGGAATGGTCACTAGACAGATCGGGAAGATAATACAGTAGTGGGCTTCAGAAGCTCTTAGAATCTTTTGTCATAGTCCAGCAAAAGAACTTAGTTTCTTTAGAAAAATTTAGAAAAAATTAGAAAGTTTTTTTAGAAAAAAATTTAGAAAAATTTCACACATTTTGCTTCCAGGAACTAAAATCTGCTTGATGTAAAAGCAGCTTCAAATGTGTATTTACACTAACCATCTCAGAAAAGCCACGTTGAATAAATTCATGTTTTCCTTACATTTTTACATTGCACATTTTTAATTTTTCAAAGAATGGGTGGGTGGGGGAAAGTGGGCACACTGGCTTTTGTGTGTTATTTAAATCTTGTTCGTACGTACTTTCACTTAGGCTAATGCTTATCTCCAAGATTTCTGAAGCTACATTTGTGACTCAAGGTCTGGTAACTTAATCCAAAAGGAAATAATATCTATTAATCATTGCTAGTGGCCTGTGCAGAAAATCTGAATCTTCTTGTCAATAGCTACTAAAGGAGAAGAATTGTTTTCATTTTGCAGTTAAAAATTAAATGGGATCAAACCAAAAGGGACATGTTTTATTAGCTTTTCTGATTTCTCATGTTGAGAAGTCTAGAGTAGAAAGTATAAATTTCCAATTTTGTACCATAAATTTAAGTTCTTTTTTTATCATTAATACTTCCATTTCTCAACTCCACTATTTTATTTTGTTTTAAAAGCCCTGGATTTTGTACAGTCTGTTTCTCAACTGATGTGCAGGATGTTGAAATGTCTGATAACAGTCTTCAGGCAGGGTACTAGCAAAACATCAACGTCATCACCAGGCAGATAGAGAATGCTCCAGCTTTGCCTTATTATAAACATTTGTAACATAATGCTGGTTTTCAACGTGTGTGGACTATTTAGACTATTCTATTAAAGTTTTAAACACAAATGCAGCACAAACAAACAAAAATAAATTCAGGCAAAATAGGAACGATGAACCTTCTGTGGGCTAGAAGAGGAAGAAGAGTTGGGGAAGTTAAGGATGGAGTAGGATGGGTGTGAAGGTCTCTGAGAAGGAGCCTTGTGTCCTCAATAAAGAAGGGGGGATGGACCCCCCACTCCCCACATAGTATCAGCATCTGTTTTCTCTCTCATTTCTGTCTGGAACCACACAAGAATGCCACTTCACAGTATTCTAGAGGCCCTATACCACCATGTCAGGAGGATCATAAAAAAAAGTGTTGACGGCAGAGGGTTTGATGGAACCCTGGTGGCACTGGGGTGGTGCTAATTTTTCCCCGTATTTTTAAGGCAAATGCAGCTGTTAAGTGAGAGAGAATGAAAGAGAGAGAGAGAGAGAAAGAGAGAGATATTGATTGAGGCTAGGTAGACCTGAGCAAGTCTTCAAATTCCTGATGGAGGACACTACAGAGGAAAGAGGTGTGGACCATAAGACCAAAGACCAGGTGGGAAGTTGGCTGCCTCCGTGAATGCCAATGTGGATGGAGGACACATCTGAGCCTTGAGTGGGATTGGAATCTCACTAGATGGCAGCAGAGTGTAGGGCCCAGGATACGTAGGCGAGAAGAGTCTATCTCCAAACTCCCGTTGCGCACCTCGGCTGCCGCTTCTGCTTCTGCGGCTGCTCCTTCTTCTTTTCCTACTTCTCATTCCTCTTCTTCCCATTCTTCTCCTTCTCCCCCTTCTCCTCGTCCCCCTTCTTCTTCCCCGTCTCCTTTCCTCCTCCTTCTTCCCCTTCGCCTCCTCCTTCTTTTCACTTTCTTCTTTTATTAGAAAACAAACCCAGGGCACATCACAGGGCAAAAATATAGAATGCTTCATGAGTTTGCATGTCATCCCTGCTCAGGAGCCATGCTAATCTCTGTATGGTTCCAATTTTAGTATGTATGGCGGCCGAAGAGAGCACTCCCACCTCTGCTTCTTATGATGACCCTTCTTTGGGAACTCATGTGCCATTTTTTTTTGAGAAAATCAGAAAATGACAAATGCTAAATTGGCTGAGTTTAACCTGGAATGATTAAATTTACTCTTAAAAGTAGTAGAATTTTGTTTTGTGCTTTCAAATAGGATACACAGTACCACAGACGCCCAGAGTACTGTAAGGCCTAATCTCTTGATAAATTCCTTTTTCTGTATCACATATGGCAGTCCTTTTCCTCTGGCTGAGGCCTATTATAGAAGCTGAGGTTGGATGTGGTTCCAGAAGAACAGAACCTTAAGGATTGGTATCCTGAATTAGCTACGGATTTCCTGGAATTCATTCTTGGATATGACTAGATTTAAAGGCAGTAATAATGCTGTTTCCGTTGGTAAAAAGAGGTGGGAATGCAAGTTGGTGCAGCCACTTTGGAGAACAGTGTGGAGATTCCTCAAGAAATTAAAAATAGAGCTTCCCTATGACCCTGCAATTGCACTATTGGGTATTTACCCCAAAGATACAGATGGAGTGAAAAGAAGGGCCATCTGTACCCCAATGTTTATAGCAGCAATGGCCACAGTTGCCAAACTGGAAGGAACCAAGATGCCCTTCAACTGATGAATGGATAAGGAAGATGTGGTCCATATACACTATGGAGTATTATGCCTCCTTTAGAAAGGATGAATACCCAACTTTTGTAGCAACATGGACGGGACTGGAAGAGATTATGCTGAGTGAAATAAGTCAGGCAGAGAGAGTCAATTATCACATGGTTTCACTTATTTGTGGAGCATAACAAATAACATGGAGGATATGGGGAAATAGAGAGGAGAAGAGAGTTGAGGGAAATTGGAAGGGGAGGTGAACCATGAGAGACTATGGACTCTGAAAAACAACCTGAGGGTCTTGAAGGGGCGGGGTGGGGGTGGGAGGTTGGGGGAACAAGGTGGTGGGTATTAGGGAGAGCACATATTGCATGGAGCACTGGGTGTGGTGCAAAAACAATGAATACTGTTACGCTGAAAATAAATAAATAAATAAAAAGAGCACTTGCTTTTCATGGCATGAAGTGGCAAAATAGTTACTTAAATTGCCATCAGGAGACACTTAATCTAATCCCTAGGTAAGGCAAACGTTCCTTGCAGTGCAGTCAGTCATACAGTTTCAGATCCTGACCAAGGCTTGGGGTGGTTAACCTAAAACTCTGAGTTTCGAATTTTCTTTCCCCTAGTTCTTCAGGTCACTTACAAGGAAACAAGTCCCTTTGTTATAGTCCTTATATTAGGAGGAGCAACCACCCTGGTTTGTCCAGGATGGAGAGGAGTCCTAGGATTCCCAAACCAAGAAAGTCTCAGGCAAACCCGGAAGCATTTATATTCGCGAAAGTGTTCTATGACAGTATTCACTTCATTGCAGAGCCTAGTGCCCGTAAGGACATGGAAGATGCAGGAATGATGATTTCTACCACAGCTCCATTCAATTCACCGTTTCCGTCTGTTTGGAAGAGAGGCAGATCTTGGAGGATGAAAGCGGATTATTGTAAACTTAATCTGGCAGTGAATCCAGCAGCTGCTTTTCTAGACGAGATTCTGTTGCTGGGGAAAATCAACACATCTTCTGGCACTTGGTAATGATTGACTTATTGGGTGCTTTTTCCCCCTCTACACTAACGAATAAAATGGTTAATAGAAAGCAATTTTTTTGACTCAGTCCCTTCATTATCCTACCTCAACTATCTGTATCCATTCTCAAGCATTTTACCATTATTAGGTCTCCTCACAGGTCAAGGTTCTGTCAAGGTTCTTCACAGAAACAGAACCAATAGGGTTTATACAATACAAGAGGTTTATTTTGAGGAATTAGCTCATATGATTATGGAGGCTGAGAAGTCCCAAGATCTGCCACTTGCCAGCTGGAGACCTGGGAGGGCTGGTGGTATAAATCCAGTCCAAGTCTGAAGACCTGAGAACCAGGAGAGCACCTGGTGTAAATTCCATTCCAAGGCCAGAAGAAGACGGATGTCTCGGCTCACAGCCTGGCAGGCAGGAAACAAGAAGGAACAATCTCCTTTCTTTGCTCTTATATTCTGTTTTGTTCTTTTTGAAGGCTGTCAGTGGATTGCATGAAGCCCACACACACTGGGGAAGGCAATCGACTTTGCTGATTCCACCAGATCAAATGCTGACCTATCCAGGATCATGTTCACAGACACACCCCCAAATCAGGCTTAATCTGGGCATTCCTTGGCCCAGCCAAGCTGACATATAAATTTAACTATCACTCAGGGATTAGAAGATTATTTCTTCAAAGGGCCAGATAGTAAATATTTGAAGCTTTGTGGGCCACATGTGGTCTGCACTCCTCTTCCTTTTTCTATGCAACTATTTAAAATATGTGAAAATCATTCTTTGTTCCCAGGCTTTATAAGAACAGATTATAAAGCTATATTTGGGCCATAGATAATAGCTTGTTACCTCTTCTAACTTACAGATAAGTGACCTAGTTAATTTAACCACAAATTTCCAGATAACTGAAATCTCAGAATGGTTTAATAAATTGCCTCAGGTTACACAGAGATTAAGTGTATTATCTTGGGTTTTAAAAAGTTCTTATAAAATTCAAAAACTTATTTTTTAAAAGATTTTATTTATTTATTTATTTTAGAGAGAAACAGCAAGAAAGAGAGAGAGACCATGTGTGTGTTGGGGGATGGGCAGAGGGATAGAGAGCGGGAGAGAAGCAGACTCCATACTGAGCTTGGATCCTGACATGGGGATTGATCTTAGGTCCCTAAGGTCATGACCTGAGCTGAAACCAAGAGGCAGATACTTAACTGACTGAGCCACCCAGTTGCCCCAAGATTCAAAGACTTTTGATCTTTTCATTGCACTGATCTCTTCTCCGATTTGATCTTTTATGCTGTTCTATTATTACCAAAGAGGAGTGATCTTAAGTAATAATAGAACTTGTTGACAAATTATTGTTAGAAAGACTATCTAACCATTGATCTCACTAAAACAGAAATCAATGTGTTTGACCAACATTTTTCACTATTATCCTAATTAATTTAACAAATATTTGTTGAAGATTTACCATATGAAAGCACTCTGCTAGGATCTGGAGTCACAGGGACGAAGTTTCTTGCCCCTCCACCTTTTTTCTTCAAAGATTCTTCCCTTGATCAAATTCTTGCTGGGTTGTTTTGAGATCTTTTTCAAGCAGGCCTTGACTTTTTAATTTGCATTGATCTCTGCATTGTCCAGTATTAGCAAGAACACTCTCAATCCGTTTAACCAGAACCCCCTATTCTTGATATCAGATTACCATCAATACCTGATTGGGTCTCTCATCCCCCATCATCCCTCAGGTAATGTCTGATCACCATGATCTACATTCAGCAAGAATCCCATTAAGTCAGTTTAACCAAAATCACCCTTATGTCTGATTTTCCATTTTACTAACTCCCTTCTACCCCCCATCCCACTCTTTTGCTATAAATCCCTGTTTTTCTTGTTGTACTTAGAGTTGAGTCCAATCATTCTTCCCCACTACAAAATCCCATTTCTGTGGTTCCTAGCACTATCAAGATAGTTCTTTTTAATAAATTCTACCTTGCTGTTCTTTAAAAACATTCTCTGTTCTTATAGAGATTACTATCCAGCAAACAAACTTTAAACAAACAGTTGAACAATAAAAGGAATGGCAGTCATGATATTGCTCCAAAGAAGATGTCAGGTTGCTGTCAAGTTACAAGTAAATTACTTATATCCAACAGGCCAAAACTTAGTCAGGGGTGCAGTATGTGGAAGTGACAAGGGAGCTTGGTTAAGGGAGCAAGAGTTCGGCTGTGGGCTTTGTAGAAGGTCACCTTACAACTATCTATTCTGTTCAGAAGTTCTCAGCTGTTTTTTTTTTTTTTTTTTAAGATTTTATTTATTTATTTGACAGAGACACAGTGAGAGGGAACACAAGCAGAGGGAGTGGGAAAGGGAGAAGGATGCTTCCTGCTGAACAGGAAGCCAGATGTGGGGCTTGATCCCTGGATCCTTGGATCATGACCTGAGCCGAAGGCAGACACTTAACTGACTGAGCCACCCAGGTACCCTATATTTGTCTTTTTAAAGAGCCATGCCTTTAAATTATCTGCAATGATGCCATCTGTTTTATTATCAGAGAAATTACTAATGGGAATTGTCTCTGTATAGACTGATTTCATCTATTTGATATGCTAATAAATTCTGGGGAAGGAATAGTATTTTATTGAATTACTTACATTTACATAGCTGCAATTGCTGTCATTTTCTCCTCTATGAAACCCTTAATTCCCTTGTTCAAATTGCTCAAAATAGGTTGTCACTGAGTGCTGTAACAGGTAACCAAATGAGTTTTGCAGTCATAGAATATCCTGGTACTCTTATTTAACACAATCATTTTGAACTTTAAACCAGATGGGCTCATTATTTTCTCTCTTTAACGTGCCTCATAGTTAAGGAAAAATTAGTATTAATCTAGAATTAGAATATTTTATTCTTTCTCAACTCAACACTTGTACTCTCCCTCTTTTATTAGAATTAACTCTGATTTCGTGGTTTTTATAGATTTTCAATCTCATGAATTCATTATACTGTCATTTTATTTTCAAGAACAAGCTATGTCTTTCGATTACATTAGTAGGAAATTTACATTGCTGGTCATTGTTAAAAGGAAATGGAAAATATTAGTTTAGTGGGCATTTGTTAAGCATCTATATGCTTGTTGTTGAGAGGGGAAACAAGATAAAAAATAACCGCTTACTTCACTCAAACTGACACAGGTCATCAATTGTTAAATTAATGGTGCAAGCTTTAATTGCTATTTTGGATATTTCAGCTTTTCTCTTGTCACCATAAAAAGATTAGAGTTTGGTTCATTCACCCAAGAGGCTGGTGAGCACTTTCCATATATGATGGAATAGAACTGCAAACAACACAGGGATTGCCTCTGCCTGCAAGTGCTGGGAGAAATTTAGCAAAGCGCTTTTCTTTCTTTCTTTCTTTCTTTCTTTCTTTCTTTCTTTCTTTCTTTCTTTCTTTCTTTCTTTTTTTAAGATTTTATTTATTTATTTGAGAAAGAGTGAGAGAGAGCACAAGAGGGGAGAAGGTCAGAAGGAGAAGCAGACTCCCCGCAGAGCAGGGAGCCCAATGCGGGACTTGATTCCCGGACTCCAAGATCATGACTTGAGCCAAAGACAGTGGCTTAACCAACTGAGCCACCCAGGCCCCCTTAGCAAAGGGTTTTAGAGGGAACAGAGTCTTCTACTAAAAGGCAATTTCTGAGATTTCAAAAAAATGCTGACTAATATGGTAGTCTTTTCCTTTAGGCTCAAAAGAACGCTAAAGGGAGGCCTGTGAACACAGGAATGTTCCGTCTTGTCTGTATTACTCAGTAACAGAAATACGGTTGATTGATTTCTAGGCCTCAGTAGACATTTGACTCCACATTTATCCAATGCTGCCATTCAGAGTCTCATCCTTCGCTTGAAAGCAAAGCAGACTTGGTTTGTTAACTCCGTGTATAAACGAGATTGTTGTTAAAGCGTAGTAAAACTTATGCTGTTCTTCAGGGTACACATTTATTCTTCTTAAGTTTAAAAGAAATGCTGGCATAACTGGGGAAAACATATTAAATCAATAGTTAGACTAATGCTGTAATATTTAGAATCTTCAAGGAAAATGATTCAAACTGGTAAAACTGGTGAAATCTGCTTGCATGTGATAGCTTTCTTGAATATTATATATAAAAATATACATTAAAAATAAATGCGTTCTTAAAGAATCTTTCTATATATCAGGTAGTACAGTTCTCATTCTGTGCTAGGTAATTTGCTAAATACTTTACATATATTGCCTAAACATTAATTTAAGCATTACAGCAACCCTCAAGTTAGGGATTATCATTAGTGAGATTTTGAAGATAAGAAAATTGACACTTTTTAAAATTTAAATTAAATTAATATCATTAGTTTCAGAGTTAGACTGCAGTGATTCATCAGTCTTATATAATATCCAGTGCTCATCACATCATGTGCCTACCTTAATGTCCATTACCCAGTTACTCCATCCCCCACCCCTCCTCTCCAGCAACCCTTAGTTTGTTTCCTATGATTGACAGTCTCTTACGGTTTGTTTCCCTCTCTGATTTTGTCTTGTTTTATTTTTCCCTCCCGTCCCTTATACTCCTGCTTTGTTTCTTAAATTTCACATACGAGTGAAATGATACGAAAATTGTCTTTCTCTGATTAATTTATTTCCCTTAGCGTAATATCTTCTAGTTCCATTCATATCATTGCAAATGGCAAGATTTCACCTTTTGATGGCTGAGTAATATTCCATTATATTTGCGTGTGTTTGCAAATGGACATCTGGGCACTTTCCATTGTTTGGGTATTGTGGACATTGTTGTAAACATTGGGGTATAGGTGCCCCATCAGATCATCACAGTTGTATCTTTGGAGTAAATACCTATTAGTGCAATTGCTGTTCTCATATAAGAAAATTGATTCTTGAAGAAGTAAAATAATCTATTACATTTCATAAAACTATGAAGTGCCAAGTCCTAGCTTTTAAACCAGAATTGCATGATTCCAAAGTCTATTTTTTTAACCATCCTATTATATTATTTAAGTTTTTATTTATCCAATTTGTAGTTCTCTTTTCTTTCTTCCAAATATTTTTGCTCCTACTTCATATACAGCCTTGCAGACTTTTGTAGATCAAAATTTAAGACTTAGTACTTAATCTGCAAAACACTTATTGATTAGCATGTATTCGTGCTGACCACTTTAGCTGGCCCTGTTTTTATCAAAGTGCATTGATTACTACCATTACTTGAAAAGTGATTAAAATCAGTCTGAAGTGTATACAAAAAGACCTTGCAAAATTTTAATAAAGCATCTTTTTTTTTTAAAGATTTTATTTGTTTATTTGACAGACAGCGATCACAAGTAGGCAGAGAGGCAGGCAGAGAGAGAGAGGAGGAACCAGTCTCCCTGCTGAGCAGAGAGTCCGATGCGGGGCTTGATCCCAGGATCCTGAGGTTTAACCCACTGAGCCACCCAGGCACCCCTAATAAAGCATCTATTACACCTTGATGACATCAGGACATATCATGTGTGATTTCTGTTTCTTTTCTCCTTTAAATCTGGACTACAACTTTTACTTCCTCTCTGCCCCATATCTAAACATCTAATCCTCCTGTACTTCTTTCCAAATACAAGGCTTTTTGGAAACTTTCTGGGGTTTTCCCTAGAGCAAAAGTATCCAACTGATGGTTCATAATCCAAATCTGATTTACAGTACCGGTATGTCTATTGGTTCTGCACATTGTTTTTATGTTTTTTTTTTTTCCCCAAACAACAATTAAGACTCAGGAAATTTGATATAAAGTGTCTGGGTCCTACACATAATCTGGCAACACTGGATCTGAACTCCTGTATGATAATAAATGCTTAGTTCTTGGTAATAGGCCCTCATTTACATAGAGTGGGTTCTCATATTTGCGGGACACAAGCACTCACAATCGGCTTTCCAAATCTAGGCCAAATGCCAGTTGCCATTTATCATTGTGCCTGAACTGTTAGTTTTCTCACAGTAGAGAACTATTTCTTTGTACTATGTCTTAGAATTGGGAAAATGAAAAATAGACCTAAAGGTCAATGTACTTCAAGAAAAATGGAAGCAAGCACAGTTTTCTCTAGATGTGAAGAATTTGAAGAATTTTTAACATGTAATCAAAATACATGTCTTATACCAATATTTTTCACTGATCTGTGTTACCACTCTGGTGACAGAGTTTATGGCTGTGGCTTTAGAGTAGTCACAGACACTGAAGAATACCAAAAAGAAACAAGGACTGGAGTTAACAAAATGCTCTTTGGTTCAATCTAATTCCTTTGGAGTCACCCGCATTTCTTTGAAATTTTGAACATAAAAGTCATGAATTTAATCAAATCACGGAACAAATTCATTTGTGAAGAATTTTGTGTAAGATTTGACCCTTCTATTGTTACTTTATCTTCAAAAAGTTTATATAAATTTTCTTTCAAATTTAATAAAATGAATTCTACCTGTATTATATTAGTATTCCATTATTAATCAGTTACCTAATAAATATCTCTTCCTCCCTTCTTCTTAACTAACAGAAGTTGTAGTCTTTTGAAGCATCATTGGACCTGGAAAATACTCATCTTCAGGACTTCTTTGCAGCTCAGAGTAACTATATAATCCAGGCATGAGAGATATGTGAAATTCAACTGGACAGGGCTTCTGAGAAAGACTTTTATTTTGGTTAATATTAGTACAACCTCAGATGACACACTCCCTTTTTTGCTACTTTACCCTAAATTTCCTTCTCCTTCCTGCCTAAAATACATATGCAGCTCCTGAAGTTGGAACAGCCTTTTTGTGACGCCAAGGGCAAAAGCCAAATGCTCACATTGAGTAGAAAAAAGTTAGATTGAACTTGACTCCTTTGTGCGTTTATGGAATTACCATGGCAGACTTGCACTATTTAGTTTCATATATCCAGTTACTGAGAAAAATATTCTTTTATTTGGCTAACTTTCTGTAATTACATTTCTGATGTATGCATTCAAATACAACTTATAACTAAGACAACATCTAAAACCTGGAGGCAGACTGCTATAATTAACAGATCCTAAAATACAGTGGGGATGGAACTTTGGGGGAAAAAAATTTCTGAAAGAGACAACCTAAGTCTAGATCTGGCTTATCTGCAAACTAGTGTGGCAAACTCATCTCTGCCTGGGACTATTTCAGTCTTAAAAATAGAAAGTTCTACATCCTAGGAACCCTCTTAATCCAAGGCAAGCCAGATGGTTGACCACTTTACTGAAAGCAAAGGGAGAAGGAAGTATATCTTTATTTTTGTTTTATTTTTTTTAAAAGATTTATTTATTTATTTTGAGGGGGGTGAGGAGCAGAGGTGGAGAATCTTTCGTGATTCCCCACTGAGCAAGGAGCCTGACATGGGGCTTGATCCCACAATCCCTAGCTGAGCTGAAACCTAGAGTCGTATGCTTAACCAACTAAGCTATTCAGTCACCTCAGAAAGTATATCTTTAATAGGGGAGACACTTATCTCAGCCTGCACTCTATATGACTGATAGGATAAAAATGCCAACCACTTTTGTGTCTGTCACCAAAGCCAATGCAAGCATCTACGGAGGCCACAGTTCTCTTCTAAGTTCAGCTCTCTCCTTAGACATCCTATGGAACTGTCTACGCAAGGTCTTTTTTTTTTTTTTAAGATTTTATTTATTTATTTGACAGACAGATCACAAGTAGACAGAGAGGCAGGTAGAGAGAGAGGAGGAAGCAGGCTCCCCGCTGAGCAGAGAGCCCGATGCGGGACTCGATCCCAGGAGACTGGGATCATGACCTGAGCTGAAGGCAGAGGCTTTAACCCACTGAGCCACCCAGGCGCCCCTATGCAAGGTCTTGAATAGGATTGTTTTATAAGGAATTGAAGATAAATGATGCTTATTTTTTGAGGGAATTCTGTTGCCAAAGATACACAAACTTAACAACACACTATATTTACTCAGCCCCTAAAGTTACATAACGCTTCAAACGTATGTAAAATATTAGGGGGCTGTGAAACCATGTAGCTTCAGAAAGGACATTCTCTATAATGTCTACCTTATTTATAGAACTGGAGAGTGATAGATGAAGAGAATTGGCACCCAGGAAAAGAACTAAAATATGCAGACAGAAATGGATGGGGGAAAATCTAGAACTGTACTGTCTATGAAGGAACTAGTCATTAGCTACCCTGAGATTGTTATAAATGTAAAGCACACACTAGTATACAAAGACTTAGTATGTAAAAAAGAATATAAAATCTCTAATACTTTTTCATGTTGATTATAAGTTGAAGTAAGATTTTGGGTATATTGGGTTAAATGAAACTAATTTTCCCTGCTTTTCTGAGTGATGTCAGAAAGATGGTGAATCGGTAGTCCCAGAGTATTTTTAGGAGAAGTCCAGAACCTAACTAAGGAGTTTCAGCACCTCAGACAAGCATAAAACTGGAAACAGCTGCACTGAAATGGGTAAGAAGAGCGATTTCATTTTATCCATGTCAGTCCCAATGCCCGCAAACTGGCAGCTCGGTGCCAAAAGAGGTCCGCTCAGCCTGTGACTTCTAAAGTTGTGTGTTGAGGGGGAAGAGAGTGGAACATGCACCTGGTCTCCCTCTCTTTTGCTGTGCTCTCCAAAGGACCGGTTTCTGTCTTGCCTCTCACTGAGTGCTGAAAGGATTGTCATTGTCTGAATGCCTTGAACAAGTAGGAAAAAGGAAAAAGGGAGAAAGCTCCCTGAAGCCGACATAGATCTGCAAGATTGGGAAAAGGCTCAAATTGAACCCTTCTCCCCAGTAGAGAGGAAAGGAAGCAGAGTAAGTCGTCTTTAACATCTCCAGTGTTTTAGTGCACTTCCTGAAGGCCAATTTCCCTTTGTGGTTCACAGTAAATGCCCAAGGAACCAGCACAGTCAGACACCAGAGAGAGCAAGAGGTTATGGGTTTCAGAAAACAAGGGGGAAAAAAAAAGAAAAAAAAAAAAAGAAGGAAAGAAAAGAAAAAAGACTGAATGCTAAATGCCCGAGCTAGTTTGATGAAGGTCTTTCCCAGTCAAAGCCAGCCCATAAAGTCTGAGAGAAGTGATGGTTTCTTCAAAAGTGCAGACATCAACCTACAGCTACTGGAACATAAAGACTTAGGAAACACGACCCACCCAAAGGAATAAAATAAATCTCTAGTAACTGACCCTAACGAAATGGAGATATATGAGTTGTCCGATAAAGAATTCAAAATAATCATCTTAAAGAAGCTGTTTTAGTTCCTTTGGGCTGTTATAAGAAAATACCACAGACTGGGTAGCTTATCACTGAAATTTGTTTCTTACAGTTTTGGAGACTGGAGGTCCAGGATCAGGATGTCATCATGTTTGGGGGAAGGTTCTCCTCTAGGTTGCACATTTCTCCTTGTATCCTCACATGGGGAAGGGGTTAGGGAGCTCTGTGGGGTTAGGGAGCTCTATAGGAATGCTAATCCCGTTCATGAAAGCTACACTCCTCAAGATCTAATCACTTCTCAAAGGCCCTACCGCTAATACCAGTTACCTTTAGGAGTCAGGATTTCATCATACAAAAGAATTTGGGAGAGGGGTGGGACACAAACACTCCTCAAAGAACAGAGAGTGACTGATGGATTAAACA
Organism: Mustela lutreola; assembly: GCF_030435805.1. Classification (NCBI taxonomy): domain Eukaryota; kingdom Metazoa; phylum Chordata; class Mammalia; order Carnivora; family Mustelidae; genus Mustela; species Mustela lutreola. The sequence continues at coordinate 58,159,965 of NC_081299.1, forward strand.
ACAACAACAACACAAAATCTAATTATATGCTATCTATAAGGGACTCACTTTAGATTTAAGGACACATATAGGCTAAAAGTGAAAAGTTGGAAAAGGATATGCCATGCAAATGTAACCAAAGGAAAGCAGTTGTTATACTTTACATTAGAAAAAATAGTCTTTTAGTTAAAAACTGTCACAAAAAAGTCACTATATAATGATAAAATGGTCAATTCATCAGGAAAATACCAAATTATAAACATATGGACTCAAAACCAGATTATCTAAATTTATAAAACAAACAATGACAGATCTGAGGGAGAAAAATAACAATTCAGTAATAGTAGGAGACTTCACTATCCTATTTTCAATTGTGTGTAGAACACTGAAACAGAAAGTCAATAAGTGGACAGTGGACTTTCACAACACTCTAGTCCAAATGAACCTAACAGACATTTACAAAACATTGCAACAATAGCAGAATACACATTCTTTTCAAGCACACCCAGAGTATACTTCAGAATAAATCAAAAGTTAGGTCACAAAACAAATTTAGAAAGATTGAAATAATACCAAGCATTCTTTCTGATTACAGTGGAATAAAACTAGAAATTAATAAAGAAGGGAAACTGGAAAATTTACAAATATGTGGGAATTAAATAACACAATCTTGACAATCCATTTGAACAGAGAAGAAAATGAAAGGAAAGCTAGGTATTACAAAGTATCTCAAGATAACTGAAAATGGGGGCACCTGGGTGGCTGAATGGGTTAAGCCTCTGCCTTCAGCTCAGGTCATGATCCCAGCATCAGATCGAGCCCCATATTGGGAGCCCTGCTTGGCGGGAAGCCTGCTTCTCCCTCTCCCACTCCCCCTGCTTGTATTCCCTCTCTTGCTGCGTCTCTTTCTGTCAAATAAATAAATAAAATCTTAAAAAAAAAAAAAGGAAACTGCAAATGAAAATAGAACATACCAAAACTTTTGGGATGTAGCAAAAACAGTACTATTTAGAGTGGTAAATGCCTAAATTAATAACAAGAAAGATTTCAAATAGCAATATAAATTTATACCTCAAGGAACTAGAAAAAGAAGAAAAAATTAAGCCCAGGGTTATCAGCAGGAAGAAAATAATGAATATTAGAGTAGAAATAAATGAAATAGAGAATAGAAATCTAGAACAAAACTGATGAAATTAAGGAGTGGGTTTTTGGAAAAGGTAAAAATTGATTAACCCTTAGCTATAGTAATGAAGAAAAAAAGAGAGAAGGCTTGGAGTCAGAAATGAAAGAGGAGACATTACAATTGATTTTAAAAAGGATCATAAGAGTCGATTATGCACAATTACATACCAACAAATTGGATAACCTAGAAGAAATGAATAAATTTCTAGAAAGATACAACCTATCAAGATTGAATTGTGAGGAAATAGAAACCCTGAGCAGACTAATAACAAATAAGGAGATTGAATCAGTAATCAAAAACATTCTAAAAAGAAAACCCCAGAACAAGATTTACACCAAATACTTAAGAAATAGCATCAGTTCTTCTTAAGCTCTTCTAAAATGTTGAAGAAGAAAGTACAGTTTCAAACTGGTTTCATGAGCCCAGTATTACCTGAATACCAAACCTAGATAAAGACACCACAGGAGAAGAAAATTTTAGGTCAATATCCCCAGTGAATATAGATGCAAAAATTCTCAACAAAACACTAGAGAAACAAATTCAATAGCACATTAAGATGATCAGATATGATGATCAAGTGGTATTTATCCCTGTGATGAAAGGATATTTCAAAATAGGAAAGTAAATTAATTTCATATACCTTATTAACAGAATGAAAGATAAAAACCTCATGGTCATCTCAATACATACAGAAAAATCACTTGACAAAATTCAATACCTTCTATGATAAAAACTCTCCACTGTCTAGTTATAGAAGGAGTTTACCTCAATGTTATAAAAATCAAGTGTGGAAAGCCCACAGCTAACATCATGCTCAACAGGAAAGAACTGAATGCTTTTTGTCCAAAATCAGAAAGAAGACAAGAATGCCCTCTTTCACCAGTTCTATTCAATATAGTACTGGAAGTCCTAACCAGAGTAACTATGCAAGAAAAAGATACAAAAGTCATCCTAATCAGAAAGAAAAAAGTAAAATTTTCTTTGTTTGCAGATAACATAATCTTATATGTAGAAAACACTAAAGACTACACAATTAAAGTTGTTAACAAATTCAGTACAGTTGTAGGCTACAAAATCAACACATAAAATTTTTCATTTCTATACATCAGCAATAAACTATCAAAAAAGGAAATTAAGAAAATAATCCTTTATATAACTTCAAAAAGAACAAAAGAACAAAATACTTAGAAATAAACTTAACCATAGAAGTGGAAGACTTGTACACTGAAAACTATAAAACATTGCTAAGTGAAATTAAAGACATAAATAAGTGGAAAGGCACCTTGTGTTCACAAACTGCAAGAATAATATTTTTGAAATGTCCATACTACCCAAAGTGATCCACAGATTCAATGTGATCCCTATCAAAATACCAATGGCGTTTTTAACAGAAATAGAAAAAGAAATCCTAAAATTCATATGAAATCACAAATGACCTCAAAGAGCCCAAGTAATTTTAAGAAGAAGCTGGAAACATCACTCTTTCTCATTTCAAAATATATTACCAAACTACAGTTCCTAAAACAGTATGGTACTGGCAAAAGATAGACATTTACCACTGGAACATTTTAGAGAGCTCAGAAAAAAAATCCGTGCATATATGGTCAACCAACCGTTGACAAGGAAATCAAGGATACACAATGGGAAAAGAATAGTATCTTCAACAAATGGTGTTGAGAAAATTGGATACCCACATATAAAATAATGACATTGGATTTTTATGTTACATCATACATAAAAGTCAACTCAGAATGAATTAAAGATTGAAATGTAAGACCAGAACCTACTAAGCACTCAGAAGAACACTTATGAGACAAGCTTCTTGACATTGTCTTGGCAAGAATTTCTTGGACATGACATCAAAAGCACAAGTAACAAAAACAAAAAGTGGAACTGCATCAAATTACAGTACTTCTGCACAGCAAAAGAATCAACAAAATGACAACAAGACCTATGGATTGGGAGAAAATGTTTGCAAACCATATATCTTATGATAAGGGGTTATTATCAAATATATACAAGGAACTCCTGCAACTCAATAGCCGGAAACCAAACCAAACAAACAAACAAAATCCTCCAAATAACCTGATTTAAAAGTGGGCAAAGGAATTGAATAAACATTTTTCAAAAGAAGACATCCAGATGGCCAACATGGTACATGAAAAGATGCTCAGCATCACTAATCATTATGGAAATACAAAACAAAACCACAATGAAATATCTCTTCACACCAGTTACAAGGGCTATGATATTAAAGAAAAGATAATTATTAACAAGGATTTGAAGACACTGGAACACTTGTACACGGTTGGTACGAGTGCAAACAGGTGAAGCCACCATGGAAAACTGGGTGGTTGTTCCTCTAAAAATAAAATGACCATATAATTCAACCGTCCATCTTCTGGGTGTTCAGAAGAATTGACCCACCTATGTTGTCTATATAGAAAACTCACTTTAAATATAAGATGCAGAAAGATTAAAGACTAAAGGCAAAAGGGTCAAAAGCAAACTAAAAATATTAAAAGTAAAGATTAAAGGTAAAAACATGCTATGCTAATATGAATCAACATTGTTGTCTGGGGGAAAAAAAGTGTTGTCTGGGAGGAGAGCAGCAATCTTGAGGACATAGAGGTGAAACCGTTTGCTAAAGTGGGTAGACCAGCGTTCAGCAAGGACTATGGGTCTTGCATGGCCTCCTTAAGCATTGTACCAGCCCCGGACTTTGTGCCTCTTCCGGTAGGTGATAAAAATAAAGCCTACTTGGGCAAAGCATGATAATTGTAACCTATGACTGCAAATAATCTAACTGATACTGAAGGAAATTATCATTCATAGATGATTCTCTTTAAGGAGCATCATTTATTGTATTTAATCCTTATAACAGCATTTCAGAGATAAAGAAACTGAGACGCAGGATGTAGGTAACTAGATTAGGGTTACACAGGTTACACTAGGCTGCACAGCCGGTATATAGACATGCTTAGATATGAAACCTGATCTTTAATGTCCCATCATATCATCATCCTTGCCATCTCCATCATTATAGTGTTAGCATCATTTGTTTGTATCATTAACATGTTTGTACTAGGAATGTTTTAACCAAGATGAGAAAATTTTTTAATATAATTTACATAATTACATAATTTTCACTCACAGATACTTGTTCATATTTATAATTTATATTTTATATATTTATATATTTACATATATCTATCTATATATTTATATTATATAAAATGTATTCACATATAATGTATAGATATATAATATATATTTATATATTATATATTTATATTTTATATTTTTAAAATATGAACAAATAAGCCCTTTTATCTGAAAGCTGAAGTCAGAATAAGGTTAGGTGTATTGATTTGGCCTTCATTCATCATTTTTGTGTGTGTGAGGTATTTCTACCCCCACCCCGAGAAAAAGAAATCTCTGGCAAAAACTTTTATTATTTCTTTTCTCTGTAAAACTGGTTACCAAGATATGATGCTAAGCACAAGAAATGTACAACTGGGAAAGAATTGGAGAGATTAGATTAGAAGGGAGGGATGTGCATTTACTCAAGGAGAAACATATCTTGAAGGCTAATAAAGAAGAAAGATATTGCAGGCTGTATTTATGTACACTTTGTCAGGGATGGATGAAGCCAAATTATTTTGTACTATCAAGATATCTTGTACAAGTTTTTGGAAGATATTAAACTCAGAATTATTTTGTGTTTTTTTTTTTTCTTTTCTTTTTGCCAATCACTTTCGTCTTAAACTTTTAAAGTCATGTCTGATTTGAGGGAAATATCACCCAACTGTTTTTGTTTTATCTCCACTTTGCTCATCAACTTAACTATTTTTATTTGCAACATAATCTTTGAAATATGGGGCTTCAGGAACAGCTAAATTCAGTTTTTTTAAAAAATTTATTTTCAATGTGACAGTATTCATTGTGTTTGCACCACACCCAGTGCTCCATGCAATACGTGCCCTCTCCAATACCCACTGCCCGGTTCCCCCAACCTCCCACCCTCCGCCCCTTCAGATCCCTCAGATTGTTTTTCAGAGTCCATAGTCTCTTTGTTTTACCTCTCATAATGAAAAACATTGCAAATCAGAGTCCAAGAGCCCTAAACACAAGGTTGTAATTGGTGTCTACAGGTATCTCTTCAAGTTAGCTACTACACAAAATTAGTATAAAACTGAGGCCATTCTTCTAGTAAATTCTTCTTTTTGGAAGAGTGCAATATTTTCTCAGTAGAATCAAGGAATTTAATTTTTATTAAACTCTGGAAGATTTTCCAGAGTTACTTCAATTATTGAGTCCTAACATGGGGCTGGGCTATTTTGGGAATAAGATAATTATATTAGTTCCATTCCTGACCCTCAAATAGCATCATGATCCATTGGATCACTCAGACTTAAGTGACAGACTGGAGGATGCAAAAGGTGTTATTGGTCTGGCAATGAGAGCTATAGACATTTTTGGGGTTTATCAGTGGGAAGACATCAGTTAGGGCTACAAGAGGTGTGTGTGTAGGGGGCTAGCAGATAATTTAAAAATTTATATATGAATGAAAATAAGGCCAGAGTTGGGGGGCAACAAGTGTAGAGAGCATTTCGTAGGCCATCACAACATCAGTATGATAGAAGAATGCCATAGATATTGGGGAAGAGGTTTATATACAAGGCAGGTTTGTGTAAGATTTGTATTGGGGAAGTAAAATCTTACTCTGTCTCTATTTATGTGTCTCAAATATAATCTTTACCTGAGAATTGGTGACTGCTTTATAACAAATTCTCTTCTAAATCATATAATTTTTCTCTCTTGTTTTGGTTACCTTGAGTTCCCTTTTGGACATAGATAAATATGTAACCTCTTTAGCATGTCTTTAAAAATAATTTTACCTTTGGCTTACCTAAACAAACATTTACTACAAAAAACAAACACCCCCCCCCCAAATAATTTAATCTTTGAAATTGCTGCTTGATTATTACAAAAACTGATTAATTTCTTTCTAGAAGAAAAAGCTTTATGGAAGCCAGCTAATTTATCTAGTTTACCAATTTCATTTAATATTTCTGTTTGCAAAATATATTGGGATGAAGGTGGATCCCTTAAGGTATTTTTTGAAAGAATGCAGAGAGATTCAGAAAATACAGGATCTTAAAGTTCTCTGGGCTCTGAATAATACAGTGTAGATATTAATTTTATGTGTGGAATTGAGGATTTTGTAAATAAAATTTCTTTTATCTACTCATACATAGGAAATATTTATTAAGTTGAAATTGCCAATTCCCTGTGTCTGCACAGCAGTTATAGTCAGAGGAGGGCAGAGTAAGGTGGAATAGTTTCCATTATTTATATGACTCCCAGTTGTTTAGCTAGAGGTAGTCTCTAAAAATTCCCTTGCTGTAGAAATAATGGCAGGTGGACAGCATCATGATTTCAACCTCACTGCAGTTCTGGGAATCCATCAATAATGAGAGATGGAAAATTCAGGAGACTCTGGCAAGGAACATAAAAGAAAACATGGTTTCCCCTTTTTTTCCTCCCTAGATAATGATTCACAGAAAATACATCCTTAAAATTGATTGTTTTAGGAACGCAGGCCTTTCAAGTGCAAGATTTCAGGCCATGATGTACAAGAAGAAATAAAAAATCACTTCTCATTTTTTATATTTTTATTTTGAACCCCTATGCTGTCTGTTGGTTAAGATTAAATCATAGTTTAATCATTTCAGGGGTACCCACTCTCCCATGCATTTTTCCTATATTGAATCTAAGCTTTATAGGGGGCTTACAGGGGGTCAAGAGGATTTTTTCATCCCTGGTTATTGCCATTTATGCACAGGACATTAGCTGGGATGTACAGAATTTTTTCTCACTTTCAGTAATCAGTCCATGTGTGCCACTAGAACACATGTGTTTTCATTGAGACATGTGAGTCTGAATCTCATGGTCTCTGAGCCCCACTTGGCATATAAAGAAGCTTTAGCTCTGCTCCTGGACCCCATTGTTGAGGGGGCAATGTCTCCAACTAGACAAATCTCACAGGTATTCTGTCTACTACTCTCCTACTATGCTGCAGAAGAAGGACACAGCTGTCAAGTCTTCTCTGTTTTATGTGAAAACAGAGAGCACAGACTGCTTGTCCTCTCAGATTCCAGGGTTTCTTTGCCTCCCACTCCCCAGGCTTTAAGGACTCTTTCTTAGGGGACCAACAGCATATAGCCTTCTTGCTTTCAGAACAAGAAGAAGTGAAGTGAAGAAGAAGAAGTGTCATCTGTCACTTCTTCCTCCCCCTTCCCCACATGCCTCACTGTTAAAGGAAGTCTTAGGGCACCTTGGTGGTACAGTCTGTCAAGCTTCTTGGTTTCAGCTCAGTTCATGATCTCAGGGTGAGGAAATCAAGCCCCCCCCGCCGCCAACCACCATAGCACAGAGTCTGCTTAAGAGTCTCTCCCTCTCCCTCTGCCCCTCCAACTCATGCTTTCTCTAGCTCTCAAAAACATAAATCTTTTTTTTTTTAAAGGGAGTCTTTATGTAGTCTTTCCCTTTATTCTTTCTAATTTATCATTTAAAGCACACATTTATTTTATTAAAAGATTTTTTAATTAACATTTTTTACTGAAGTATGATTAATGTACAGTGTTATATTAGTTTCAGGTGGACGACACAATGATTTAGTAATTCTGTACACTACTCAATGCTCATCAAGATAAGTGTACTTTTTTTTTTTTTAAAGATTTTATTCATTTCTTTGACAGACAGAGATCACAAGGAAGCAGAAAGGCAGGCAAAGAGGAGGAAGCAGGCCCCCATTAAGCAGAGAGCCCGACGTGGGGCTTGATCCCAGGAACCTGGGATCATGACTCGAGCCAAAGGCAGAGGCCTTAAACCATTGAGCCACCCAGGTGCCCCCGTGCTTCTTTCGATAAGTGTACTTTTAATCCCCTTTATCAATTTCATTCATCTCCCCAAGCCACCACCTCTCTGGCAAACATCTGCATTTAAGAGTCTGTTTTTTGTTTGTTTGCCTCTTTTTTTATTTGTTCATCTGTTCTGTTTCTTAAATTCCACATATGCATGAAATCCTACAGTATTTGTCTTTCTCTGACTTACTGAACTTTGTATTAAACCCCCTAGCTGCATCCATGTTGCAGAAAATGGCAAGATTTCATTGTTCTTTATGGCTGAATAATATTCCATTGTATACACATACCACCAGTGTACATTTAATTTTTTTTTATTTTTAAAATTTATTTATTTTAGAGAGAGAGAGAGCGAGAGAGAGCACAAGCCAGAGGGACAGAGGGAGGAGAAAGAATCTCAAGCAGACTCTGTGCTGAGGGCAGAGCTGGAGGCAGGACTCTGTCTCACCACCTTGAGATCACTGTTGGAGCTAAAACCAAGAGTTGGAGGCTTAACCGACTTCACCATCCAGGTGCCTCCATTTTACATTTTTAAAGGTTCAGATATTGGGACCCCAGAAGCTCAAATCCTTGAAAATTAAATGTTTGGGGTATTGAAAATTAAATATTTTGGGTTTTGAATTCAAAAGCCCTGTCTCTGCCTTTCTGCTGATTCATCATGCTTCCTGAGACAATATCATTATACTTGTTTTGTCTTCACAAGGAAGAATCACAGGGTAATAGAGGTAATATATCAAACATACAGAGTCACACTTGTGTTATTAGCAATACTTAAGGAAATATTTATTCTTGAAAATCTATCTAATTTTTAAGAATTGCGAAGAGTCTGAGGTTTTCCCCTACTTACAACCAACAAGTTAGCCTGTCACAGTCTTGTGATCAATGGTGGAAGACAGGAGACTCTCGAGTCAAAGACCAAGGTCAATTTATTACTCACAGAAATAGCAGAAACCAGAGCATCAATTAACAATTTTGTGCTATTCCTGGAGCACATGCCAAGAGTGACAGATGACACCTATATGCATAGTGTATTATGTTATAGGAGAAGAATCTTTAGCTTTGAGAATCTGAGTATTTCATAAAAGGCAGTAAGCATACCTGTCCTTTGCTTCAGAAAGAGGTACTATCTCCTTCTTCCAAACCTATCCTTTGTTCTAAAGAGAGACACTGTCTGTATGCCATGCAAATATCTTTGCAAAGATCATATGTAACAAAGGGAAATCTTACAAGTGATGCTGGAGTGAACTTTAGAATTTTTGAAGTTTTATTTATTTAAGTAATCTCCATATTTAAGTAATCTCCATACTCAATGTGGGGATCAAACTCACAACACCAAGATCAAGAATCCCATGCTCTTCTGACTGAGCTAGCCAGGTGTGTCACAGGAGTGAACTTATAAATGGTGACTCTTAAATGTCTGATTTTGAATCAGTCAAGAGAATGAATGCAGTGAGAGAATAGTTCTAGGCTGATATGAATACGTTTTCTTTTTCTTTTCTTGTTTTGTTTCTTCCTTCTCCCTCTTCTTAGCACGGGTCGCCCCCCTCAGACTCTGCCAAATGGGAGTCATACCACCAAGCTCCTCAGCGCCCCACCCCCATGACTCCAGTTTCACTTATATTTCATTGCCAGAAGCAAGTGACATGATCACGACTGCCTTTGAGGGCATGGGAAGCACAAATTAACCAAATACTCAGAAAGAGGAAAGCCAGATATTTAAGGAATAGAATAAATGATTTCAGCGATGATTTATATGCTTAAGGATTTCACAGTTTTATATGGGAAGTAGGGCCCATAGAAATACCTGCCATAGAATTTGTCACACATTCTCATAAGCTATGTATCAAGTTGTTGATCAGTGAAGCGGAATTTGTTATTGCTTCCTGTGGGTGGTAGGGTAAAACTGTGATAATGACAAGGTGATATTTGAGTTTCGCCTTCAGGAAGATACAGGAGCATTCCAGGTAGAAAAATTGCATGGGATAGAGAGTAGGGGAAAGTTGTCCTGAGGAGAGAAGAGAAGATGTCATGAAAAATCATATTCAAGTCTCAGGAGCTTGGCTATGGCGTATTGTATGAGATACAGTAGGTGTTGAGGCATAGAGATGAATACAAGAGATCTAATGCCTGCCCTTTATCTTGTTGAGCATATATTTCAGAAGCATATATTTCAGCATATATTCAAATATGTATGTAGAGAATTAACAATTTAGTAATAAGTTGGATGAGTACTTTGAAAAGAAGTATTGTATTGAAGGACTGAATTATGGGAATGTCATCTAGGCAGAAAGGTCATGGAGTAAAGTTTGTAAGCAAAGCATGTGGAGGTTTGGGGTGGGCCTGGGGAAATATTCCAGATGGAGGCAGCATGAGCAGACGTCAAGTTTGGAAGGAATAATGCGCACTGGTGGAGCTGAAAGAAGTGGGTCTGGCACTCAAAGAGGGGCACCTGATGAAACTGGAGAACAGCAAAGGTAGATAATGAGGACCCTGTAGACATAGTTTAATACTCTGTTTTGTCCTAAGAAATGGGAAGCCACCAGCATGTTTTGTGTAAGAGAGTAACATAAGCATTTTGTAAAGCTCTCTCTGTCTACAGTATAAAAAAAGAATTAAGGGTGTGATACTGCGATTTATAATAAGAAATATATATTTGGTATCTGTCCCATTTCTGGCATAGAGCTCCTAAAACCCTTGGAATTTTCCTAGTGAAGAGAACAATAAAAGTGTCTTTTATTGTGTTATTAAGGTGACTTTTATATAACTCTAAGGATGGGTCTGTTGCCAGGAGAACCAACCAGGTGATTACAGGGTTGGAATTATCAGTCCCTCTGCCTCCCAACCCACCCCTGGAGAATGAACAGAGGCTGGAGGTTGAATCAATTGCCAGTGTGTCGCGGACAGCACGACAAATCAACCAGGAACATGAGGGTAAGAGGATGGTGAAAAGAAATTAAGAGACAAAGAGATGGGGGCAGGAGGAGCACCAAGGAGGATGTCCAATAGTGTCGATTTTACTCAAGGCTGTGAGGCATTATATAACTAACAGAAACAATCATAAGAAAGTATCTATTTTTAGCTGATTACTAAAGAGTTTGCAACATGCACAGAAAATCCTTCAAGCTTTCCCATTATCTATTTCCCAAGCACCAATAGCAGACCCTCTAGCACCAGATGTACTGACTTCAAGGCCACTCAAGACACAGTTTGTGTAAGCACAGCACAGTCTTACAGTGGTGTAGTCTATAGCCCGTGCAAGGAGAGCAAGGACCAGCCAAGAATTTCTGACCCTGACCAAATCGTCTCTATCTGACTAGCAAATGTGTGGGAAGTCACGTAGGTGAGCACACAACATATAGCACAGACCCTTTCTCAGTGCTACTCAACTTTATTGACCTAAGCCTTTTGTTCGGCTATTCAGCCTTTAAAGGAGGCACAAGTCAGGGCCTGGATTGGTCCTTGTCTCAAGCCTTACCGTGGCCTCCCACACCAGTGATCGACAGCTTGATCAATCATGCCTAAGTTAATGAACCCTCCGTACAAACACAAAAGGACGAGGGCCAGAGAGCTTCTAGTTGGTGAACATGTGGAGATTCAGGAAGAGTACCCAGGAGGAGCATGGAAGCTCAGTGCCCCCTTTCCCATAGTTTGCGGTATGCGTCTCTTCCTTCTGGTTGTTTCTAGGTTATATCCTTTCATAATAAGCTGATAATATAGTAAGTAAAATGTTTCTGAGTTCTGTGAGCCACTCTAGAAAATTAATGAAACCTAGGGTGGGAGTGGGTGGAACCTCCCATTTATTGCCAGTTGGTCAGAAGCACAGGTAACAACCTGGTCTTGGAATTGGCCTCAGGAGTGGGTGAGGAGAGCAGTCCTGAGGGACTGAGTCCTTCACCTGTGTGATCTGGTGCTATCTCCAGGTAGAGGGTGCCAGAATTGAGTTGAATTGTAGGACATGCAGCTGCTGTCAGAGAATTGGTCGGTAGTGTGGAAAAAAACATTTTGCAATGGGTGTCAGAGAGTGAGTGCCTGGGTGGTTCAGTCCGTTAAGTGTCTACCTTCCGCTCAGGTCATGATCTCAGGGTCCTGGGATCCAGTGGCCCACTTGGTGGGGAGTCTGCTTTTCCCTCTACCTGCTGCTCCTCATGCTTGTGCTCTGTCTCTCTGTCAAATAAATAAATAAAAACTTTAAAAAAATTGAATTGGAGAGGAGCTCAAGAACTGATTTAAGAAGACAAGTTAATTGTTCAGTTGAAAGTTAAAGATCACTAGGATGACAGTTAGACTTTGGTGAAGGCATGTACCACCCAAGTAGTATCCTAGAGTGCCATTCACTAAGCATACTAAACTATGAATATGCATGCTTCAACATGAAGAAAATTTTGTTTGACAAACCCCCCTAAAGAAGAGTATTCATTGGTTTAAAGAAATATTCCTTTAGCTACTTGGGATAGTAATGAACTACCCCCATGCACCTTCTGACAAGAAAAATGTCCCAATATAAATTTATAGTAGCCATATCAAATAGGCAAGCTCTTTTGTTTTTGCTGGGTAGGGATAGACATGAATTGCCTAAGAAAAAGAGTGCTATTGTCTTCCACTTCCCCTACAAGACTTTGCCTTCTTCTGAACAAATATTTCACAAATATTTATAGAATTAAAAAAAATTTATATATTTATTTGATACAGAAAGAGAGAGAGAGAGAGAGAAAGAGAGAGAGCTAGAGAGGGAACACAAGCAAGGGGGCTGGGAGAGGGAGAAGCAGGTTTCCTGCCAAGACGGGAACCCGAAGTGGGGCTTGATCCCAGGACTCTGGAGTCATGACCTGAGCCAAAGTCAGATGCTCAACAACTGAGCCACCCAGGCGTGCCATAGAATATTTTTTGAGTGGTACCAAATTATTAATTATTCTGGGATGCATAAATATCTTGATCTTGCCCTGGATAGAATGATGACCATGGAGAGAAAGGGAAGTGAACATATTTGGCACATAGATCAAGAACAATTGACTTGGTGACAAAATAAAAGGAAGCCTAGCACAGGGAGAGGTAAATGTCTAGGATGACTGCTGGATTTCTGTATTAAAATGTGAGGCATACTGCTATTGAAAGATAAACTGAGGCATGGTAATCATGTGAAAAAGTTTATCTGAACAAATGTCTATACGAATCAGGCAGCACCCAATTTAAGTGGTTAAATGTGTTCCACAGACCAGAGCTAGGGCTAAGACTTTTTTTTTTTTTACTTATAATTTTTTTTTTGACAAATAGTATTTTATTTTATTTATTTTTTTATATAATTTTTTATTTTTTATAAACATATATTTTTATCCCCAGGGGTACAGGTCTGTGAATCACCATTTAGGGCTAAGACTTTTATAGAGAAGACACAGAAGGAAAACGAGGAAATTATCTGGTTGGTTATAGCTTAAATTGTTGCTTTATTTGGAAAGCCCCATTAGCTATTTGAAATCAATTGTCCTTAAGTTCTGATTTCTTCACCTTGAAACATTTACAGGCTAAGGTCTGGGTTTGCTTATGTGGGATGCCAAGGGAGTAAAACCATCTGTCTTAAAAAAAAAAAAGAACCTTCTCAGGCTAAGGTCTTCCTTGTTCAATAAATTTAACACTGCAAGGTAGGATAAGAAAATGTTTGGGTTTTGCCTTTTGTTTTTAAATCACTAGATAGATAATACACCCAAAAATCTTTAACTTCTGGAGGTCTTGATAGAATGCCAACTAAAAAATCCTTTTGTTCAAATCCACCATAATGATCTAAAAAGACATATGACGGAGATCCTAATTACATAGAGTAATATCTTATCAATCATATGTTTTACTTGCTTTCACTGTTGAGCATCAATATAGCTCTTAAGGAAAACATTGGTATTGAACTTATATTTCCCCTATAATAGTTTAATGGGTAATTATCAAACAAATTATGCCATTTGTCCTTTATAATCAACCTGTGAGGTAGTTAGGGCAGATATTGTTCAATTTTACAGATGAGAAAAATGAGATCTAAGTAACTTGTCACAGTTCACACAAAGTTCACACAGATAATTAGTGGTAGATCCAGAACTAAAATCCAGACATGATGATTCCTGGTCCAAAGCTCTTTGCCATTATACCATCCAGTAGAATACAGGGTGGGGTGGTATCCGACGTGATGAGAAAAGAAACTTGTAGGATGAGAAAAGTCTGAGGATCACTGCATTTTTGTTTGTTTCATGTATGGAGAAAACCATTTGTTTTGAAATGATAAAAAAAAGAAGGCTGAGATACATAATGCCAAGAGTCCTCCGGGGAGAATACTATGCTACATACTATACTTGTTAAAAGAGGCTGGTACTAACTGTAGTTTTTTGCTTGTTGAGACTTCTTATTCTACTTACAACCCTGAGATCAAGACCTGAGCTGAGATCAAGAGTCAGATGCTTAACCAACTAAGCCACCTAGGCACCCCTCTTCTTTAGTACTTCTGATATTCATTTTATTTTTATTTTTTTATTTTATTTATTTATTTATTTTTAAAGATTTTATTTATTTGTCAGAGAGAGAGAGGGAGAGAGCGAGCACAGGCAGACAGAATGGCAGGCAGAGGCAGAGGGAGAAGCAGGCTCCCCTCCGAGCAAGGAGCCCGATGCGGGACTCGATCCCAGGATGCTGGGATCATGACCTGAGCCGAAGGCAGCTGCTTAACCAACTGAGCCATCCAGGTGTCCCTTCATTTGATTTTTAAAAATATTTCTTTGTTTATTTTAGAGAGGGGGGAGGGGCAGGAAGAGGGAGGGAGAGAAATCCTTTTTTTTTTTTTTAACTTTTAATTTTTTATAAACATATATTTTTATCCCCAGGGGTACAGGTCTGTGAATCACCAGGTTTACACACTTCACAGCACTCACCAAAGCACATACCCTCCCCAATGTCCATAATCCCACCCCCTTCTCCCAACCCCCCTCCCCCCAGCAACCCTCAGTTTGTTTTGTGAGATTAAGAGTCACTTATGGTTTGTCTCCCTCCCAATTCCATCTTGTTTCATTGATTCTTCTTCTACCCACTTAAGCCCCCATGTTGCATCACCACTTCCTCATATCAGGGAGATCATATGATAGTTGTCTTTCTCTGCTTGACTTATTTCGCTAAGCATGATACGCTCTAGTTCCATCCATGTTGGGGAGAGAAATCCTTAAGCAGACTCCCCACTGAGTGTGGAGCCCTATGCGGGGTATGATCCCATGACCCCAAGGTCATGACCTGAGGAAACCAAGAGATGGATGCTCAACCGACTAAGCTACCCAGGGGACCCTGACATTGATTTAAATTTTTTTTCTATGAATCATATTCATTTGACCTAGGGACACAATTAAAGGTCCTCATTTTGTCTTAATCTGTATAATCCCTTTCCCATTTCTTTGATTATGCTTTTGGATTGTCTGAAATTTATATATCTGATTTGAATTTTACCTGTAATTGAGAGCCTTCTGATGGAATTATTCTTTAAGAAATAGGTGAGCAAGAATGCTGTGTTCATGATTGCACTGCCACTACACAGTACATAAGAGGCACTAAATAAGTACTTGATTGAATAAATGAATGAAAATTGTAAATAGGCTTCGTAAATTCTAATTTTGTCTGCTGAACCCTGAATCTTAAGTCTTGGCATTTGATTTTAGGCATTTTGTCATCTGAACTCGATTCCCACTTGCCATTGCAGTTCCAAATAATATATTTGACCTAAACCACTTCTGTTATGTCAGTCCTCTAAAAGCGGTAACACAAACCATAGGATATCACCAATCTCTTACAATCTGCTGGTAATGGTAATAGGTAAGACCAGACAAAGTCACAGAGCCCAGTTTGTTAGAAATGATTTTTAAACTCTTAAAAACAGGCCTTTAGAGGTTGCTAAAGCAAGGCAGGTTGTTTAAGGCTTAACCACAATCACGTCACTGTTTTCTTTATTATTTCATCCAGGGTGATAGAATATTGGCAGTTCTATTGTATTAACCTCGTGGTTAGGTTATCCAAACAATTTACACCAAGTAGAATTTGGGAAGTGTTAGACATAATTTCTTTCTCGAGAGGAGACAAACTTATAAATCACTGGGCTCTTGCTGAGTTTTGGGTAATGTTTTGTTGCTGTTGTTGAATATACAGTGTTGGACAAGGCTTTGGCTAACCTGCCACCTCTCTTTTCCTATTCCAGGAAGATGTGTTTATAGATAAAACAGAAGCAATTCCCCGATCATATCAGCCTATATTTGTGTGTCTCTGCGCTGCTTCCTGCTAGAGTTTGTATGGAGGGGCTAGAATGTGCTGACAGGGATGCCAACTCATTTTCTGGGCTTGTTTCATTTCGCAGGCACATATCCTATCGCACAGTGGTTTGTCAGGTCTGTGTTTAAAGGTCTCCTGGAAGAGAATTCATTTGTTCACTCATTCATTCATATTTGTGGAATACCTATTACATGCCAGATATTCTTCTGGGTTCTTCAGATACACTAGTGAACAGACCACGATTCCTGTCCTCAGGGAACTTACATTCTAGAAGGATTAATAAAAAATAAATAAATAATAAACTTAAAATAAATAAATAAAATACACAGTATGTTCTTAGAACACAATAAATGCTATGGAGAAAAATCAAGCAGGAGAGGGAAACTGTGAGTGCGTGAGGGAGTGGGATTCAATTTTTAGGTAATGTGCCCAGGGAGGGACTCAGTGAAAAGGTGACATTTGAGGAAAGAACTGAATTAGTTAAGGGAGTGAATCATTGTGTTGACTTTCTAATAATTGGTTTAAATTAGTTGGTTGTTAGTTTGGAAAAATCAGTTGTAGTTTAGCCAACTTGAAATATATGTGCAGCATTTTTTTTTTTAAAGATTTTATTTATTTATTTGACAGAGAGAGATCACAAGTAGGCAGAGAGGCAGGCAGAGTGAGAGGGGGAAGCAGGCTCCCTGCTGAGCAGAGAGCCCGATGCGGGACTCGATCCCAGGACCCTGAGATCATGACCTGAGCCGAAGGCAGAGGCTTAACCCACTGAGCCACCCAGGCGCCCTATGTGCAGCATTTTTATAAAATGACAAAAACTTATGAGTAAATTTGTCAGATGCAGCTAAAAGCCCTATTGTTATGGGGAGATTAAAACTGCAAAAGAAAAAAAAGCTGCAGAAGTGGCTTCTGGGAAATATTTTTAGAGTCAGTATCCATTAAGAGGAATATATCTCCCTGGCCGCACATGTGAGGGAAAGCTGGGATACCTACAGGCTCATCTAGACATAGTAACTTCCCTAAGGTTTTTCATTAGAAACACAATTCTAGGGGACTCACTGGTTTTTAAAAGAGGTTATTTTATGGATTGTGCTGATATTAATTTTTTTTAACCCCCAGACCAGAATTTCGTCCACACATTTTATGCAAAGGGCACACATATTCCTTTTTATATTTCAAAGTTTTTAGCTTCTTAATTTACTTTTATATGAATAAAAGATATTTTCCAATTTATAGATATAAGACTTTGCTTGTAGAACCAATTTCTTGACCTTACACAAATGATTTAAGAGAAATGAGTTGTCAGTAGTCACCTTTCCAATGATTGCTGTCTGCATATACTTCTTTTTGGGAAATGTTTTTATAAAGAATGTGAAATTTCATTTTTTTCCTGATAACCTTAGATAACCTTAGCCATAGAAATAACCTGGGTCAGACTTCTACTGCATATATTCAAGGCATTTACATCTAGTTCTTTGTTTTTTTAAATATTTTATTCACTTATTAAGAGAGAGAGAGAACGAGAGCATGAGTGGTTGGGGGAAAAGCAGAGGGAGTGGGAGAAGCAGACTCCCCATTGAGCAGGGAGCCGGATTTAGGGCTCAGTCCTGAGAATGCAGGATCATGACCTGAGCCGAAGGCAGACACTTAACCAACTGAGCAACCCAGGTGCCCCATCTAGTTATTTTCTTGATGTCACAACACTATGACTATCTTCACATCCTAAAATGCATCTGGTTCCCTTATAAAACCTGGGAAGTGAAGCCTGTGAAATCCTTGTCACCTTCTGAGAATTCCTGCTTATGGCTACCCCAGGAAATGAACTATCTCCTGACTCTATCTATTAGTCAGCACAGGATAAACTGGGCTATGGCGGCAAGGAACCCTCTAAATCCCAATCTCAGTGTATCAAAGAGTTTTGTTTCATCTATACAAAATCTGTTGGGATATCTGGTAGATAACTCTTTTCCAAATGGTAACACAGTGGTATAACTGGTTTCAAACTTCTCAACAGAAGGCTTGTCACACTGAAGAGGAAAACAGACTAGAAAATCCTGCATGGGATTTTCACCACTACAGTCTAGAAGCAACACATATCACTTGATAGCCCACTTATCAACCCTATGGCCGATTATAAGGAGATGAAGAGCTTTGTTCTTATAACAGTCAGCAAAGAGAAAAATACCAGATACTGGAAACAGTAGTAATGTCTATCATACCTTGCATCTTTCTTCAGGATATTTCAATAATCTAGTGTCTGATGTTGTAGTAAGAGTAATAAATGTTTTAACCACTATTATTACTTTTTCAGAACAGCCCTGTAAAGTATTATTTTATCCCATTCAATAGGGGATACCCCCACTATAATCCGTAGAGGCAAAGAGGAAAGAGGCTCCTGGGGTATTAAGCAGCTCACCAGTCAGCGCCTGGCTAGCTCAGTCGGTAGAGCATGAGACTCTTAAGCAATTTACCAGAAGAGGAACTCAGAAATCAAACGGAAAAGTGAAGCAGCATTTACTGAGCATCTAGTATAAGTCAGTGTCTATGCAGGAATATTACAAATACCATCTGATGGGATATTTGTAATCGACATGCGAAGTTTTCTTATACTTATTTTGTATGTTAGGAAATGAAAGCTCAGATATTTGAGTAACTTCATTAGATCATACAATCAATAAAGATATATCTGGAATTTGACTTGAGTGTGATTGACCTTGACCCTAGAGTTCAGGTATTCATGTATGAATTAATTCATCAGTTTATTCAATAATATTTTTTGAACACATTCTGTGAAGCAGGTACTATGCAATGAACCAAATGTATAGCAATAAATAACAGATAAATTCTTATTTTTGTGGAGATCATCCTCTGGTGGAGGGAACTAGACAATAAACAAGTAAAGAAATAAATGAGTAAGATAATCAGAGATTGCTACAATCGCTATGAACATGAAATCCAGGGGCACCTGGGTGGGTTTTGGTTTCATGTCTGACTTTGGCTCAGGTAATGACCTTGAGGCTCTGGAACTGAGCCCAGTGTGGGGGCTCTGTGCCCATCCGGGAGGGAGTCTGCTTATCCCTCCCCCGCCCCCCGCTCCCGGCCCCAGTTCGTGCTCTCTCTGGCTCCCTTGCTCTCAGATAAATAAATCATTCATACACACACACACACACACACACACACACGTGTGTGTGTGTGTGTGTGTGTGTGTGTGTGTGTATTCATATATATATATATCATTACCTTGGATTATAATCCAAGGTAATGGGGTGGAGACTAACGAGTGAATGAGAGTCACTTCATTAGGGGTGTTCAGGAAAGTCTTACTAGGTGATATCTGGCTCAAAACTGGAGAATAAAAAAGAACCAGCATCCCTAAACGCCCCAGGGGAGATCGTAAAAGCAAAAGGAACAGTGGGCACCCAGGTCCTGCTATGGGAAAGACATTGGCGAGTGTGCGGAATTTAAAAAGGCCTGATTGGCTAGAGCAGCACAGCGACTGAGGCAGAGAAGGAGGAGACTGAGAAGACGGACAAGTAGGCAGTGCCACGTTGTTGGAGGAGGTCTCGGAGAGGACTTGACCACTAGTTGACCCTCGAGCTGGATGTGGCCAATAGGAGGCTCCTCCCCGTCTTCCTTGTCCTTGGAATGTACCTTCTGCTACCCATCCCACAGTGGGAGCTATTTTCAAGGACGCAACCTGGAGCCAGTAAGGTGTTTTTGAGATCAGGACTGTATAGGTGACTGAACCCAGTTAAGGATTGTCCATAAATTTTTAAGATTCTGTTGCAGGAGTGCGGACACCCGGTTCTGTGGAACTGAAGACGATCCTCTTAAATTCCCATTCCCGTGAAACCCGCCTGCTACCGTTCTGGAGTCTGCGTCTTCCGTGGTCTCTCCTTGCCCTCCACACATGCAGGGGTCGGTCTCAGACTCCATCCAGGAAGTCCCCGGTTTGCAAACCGACTCTGATCAGGTATGGTCTTGGATATCAGATAAACGAATCTTTTTCGTCTTAAAATCTTAAATCTTAAAAAAAGATATTTTATACAAGGATGAGGCACGGTGATATAGGAGGGTAATCTTATACACAGAAGGGGAAGAGGCCAGAATCAGGGAGACCTCTTAGGAGGGCATTGTAATGGTGGGGCTAAGGTTCCTAAGAAACAATAGCAGAGTGGGAAGGAAAAAAGATAGGAGGGCGTCTGTTAAAGGAGAAAGGCGGGATTTGGGAATGGACAGAATATTCCTGGGACAGAGGAAAGGAGAAGGGAGAAGTCAGTTGCCGTTTCCAAATTTTGGATTTAAAGGATTAAAAAAATCTTTCAAACTGGAAATCTTGAGGTAGGAGGGATCAAGGGAAGAAGAGAATGATAATTTTAAGAAATGTGGCATGTATTGCATGGAGCACTGGGTGTGGCGCATAAACAATGAATCTTGGAACACTGAAAAGATAAAATTAAATAAAAAATAAAAAAACAAGATTTAATTTTGTCTTAAAAAAAGAAATAGGGCAATAAAAAGTCATAGTAAAATATTGATGCCGATTATAATGGTGGCTTTCTCTTTTTCTTTAAAAGTTTTACATTATTTATTATTTTTTAAAATCATTATTAACTTGTCTCTTTAAAAAATTCTAGTATAATACTAACATACAGTGTTATATTAGTTTTGTGTGTACAATATGATGAACAACTGTGTACATTACTCAGTGCTTATCAAAATTAGTGTGCTCTTAACCCCCTTCACGTTTCACCCCCCCCTACCCTCTGGGAATCATTAGTTTGTTCTCTATGGTTAAGAGTCTTTTTTTTGGTCTCTTTTTTTCTTTGTTCTTTTTTCTTTGCTTCCTAAATTCCACATATGAGTAAAATCAAATGGTATTTGTCTTTCTCTAACTGACTTATTTTGCTTAGCATTATACTTTCTATGTCCATCTATGTTGTTGCAAATGGCAAGATTTCATTCCTTCTTATGGCTGAGTAACATCCCTTGTATATTTGTACCACATCTTATTTATCCGTTCATCTGTTGGTGGACACTTAGGTTGTTTCCAAATTTTGGCTGTTGTGAATAAAGTTTCAATAAATTTATGAGTGCATATATCTATATATATATTTAATATCCTGTTTTCTGTTCCTTTGATATATACATAAAAAGAGAATTGCTGGATTATATGGTAGCTTTATTTTTAATTTTTGAAGAACTTCCATGGTGTTTGCTATAGTGGCTACAACAATTTGCATTCCCACCAACAGGATACAGTGTTTCCTTTTCTCCATATGTTCTCTAGCACCTGTTATCTCTTGGCTTTTTTTTTTTTTTAATTTTTTATTTTTTATAAACATATATTTTTATCCCCAGGGGTACAGGTTTGTGAATCACCAGGTTTACACACTTCACAGCACTCACCAAAGCACATACCCTCCCCAATGTCCATAATCCCACCCCCTTCTCCCAACCCCCCTCCCCCCAGCAACCCTCAGTTTGTTTTGTGAGATTAAGAGTCACTTATGGTTTGTCTCCCTCCCAATTCCATCTTGTTTCATTGATTCTTCTTCTACCCACTTAAGCCCCCAGTGCACCCGAATGTTTATAGCAGCAATGTCCACAATAGCCAAACTATGGAAAGAACCTAGATGTCCATCAACAGATGAATGGATCAAGAAGATGTGGTATATATACACAATGGAATACTATGCAGCCATCAAAAGAAATGAAATCTTGCCATTTGCGACAACATGGATGGAACTAGAGCGTATCATGCTTAGCGAAATAAGTCAAGCAGAGAAAGACAACTATCATATGATCTCCCTGATATCTCTTGGCTTTTTAATGATAGCCATTGTAACCAGTGTGAAATCCTATCTTACTGTGGTTTGGATTTACATTATCCCGATGATAAGTAAGGCGGAAAATCTTTTCATGTATTTATTGGCCATTTGGATATCTTTCTTGGAAAAATGTCCATTTAATTCTGCCCATTTTTAAATTAAAAAAATTTTTTTTTGTTATTGAGTTGTTTGACTTCCTTATATACTTTAACTGCTTTCCTGATACATACTTTGCAAATATTTCTCCCATTTTATTAGGCTGCCTTTTCATATTGTTGATTATGTATTTTGTGTGCAGAAGCTTTCACTTCAATGTGGTCTTATTTGTGGATTTTTACTTTTTTTTAAAATTTTAATTCCAGTATAGTTAACATACAGTGTTATATTAGTTTTGGTTGTACAATTTAGTGACTGGACAATTCCACATGCCATCCAGCCCTCATTACAAAAATCTCACTTCTTAATTTCCATCACCTATTTCCCCTACCTCCCCACCTGCATCCTCTCTGGTAACCATCCTTTGTTCTCTGTAGTTAGAGTGTGTTTCTTTTATTTTTATTTTTTAAATTTATTTATTTTAGAGAGAGAGAATATATGAGCAGGAGGGAGGGACAGAGGGAAAGAAAATCTCAAGCAGATTTCCCCTGAGTGTGGAGCCCAACCCAGGTCTCGATTCCAGGACCCCAAGATCATGATCTGAGCCAAAATCAAGAGCCAATTGACTGACCTACCCTGGTGCCCCAAGAGTCTGTTTCTTGGTTTTTCTGCTCTTTTTTTCCCCCCTTTGCTCATTTGTTTTATTTTATTTGTTTTAAGATTTTATTGATTTATCTGACAGAGAGAGAGAGAGAGAGAGCACAAGCAGGAGGAGAGTTAGGGAGAGGGGGAGGGAGAAGCAGACTTCCCAAGGAACAGGGATCCTGACACAGGGTTTGTTCCCAGGACCCTGAGCTCATGACCTGAGCCAAAGGCAGACGATTAACTGACTGAGCCACTCAGGGCCCTCTTGTTTTGTTTTTAAATTCCATATAAGAGTGAAATCATATATTTGTCTTCCTCTGACTGACTTGTTTTGCTTAGCATTATATTCTCTAGATTTTTGCTTTTGTTGCTTGTGCTTTTGGTGTTATGTCTAAAAAAATGCCAAGGGGCTTCTTCTTTTTTTTTTTTAATATTTTATTTATTCATTTTACAGAGAGATCACAAGTAGGCAGAGAGGCAGGCAGAGAGAGAGGGGAGGAAACAGGCTCCCTGCAGAGCAGAGAGCCTGATGCGGGGCTTCATCCCAGGACCCGAGGAAGATGACCTGAATCGAAGGGAGTTCTTCTGGGAGTTTTGTGATGTCAAGTCTTATGTTTAAGTCTTTAATCCATTTCAAGTAATAAACATTTATTGAGCACATTATTTTTAAATTACATGCTGGGTTCTGTGGGGACAAATATGAGTAAGATTCCTTTCATCAAGAGGCTTAGGGTCTGATGGACAAGATAATCACTATACATGGTAAGTGATAAGATGCACACACAAGTACTAGAGAGTTCAGTGTTGAGTGAAGGTTCTGCAGGAGATGTGCCCCAGAGGAAATTGAGGGATGAGTAAGAATGAGCCAATCGAGGAGAGATGGGGAAGAAAACTGAATTAACAAAGCATGAAGGTGTAAGACAGATGGTACTCAACCTCCAACATCTTTTTTTTTTTTTTTTAAAGATTTTATTTATTTATTTAACAGACAGAGATCACAAGTAGGCAGAGAGGCAGGCAGAGAGAGAGGGGAAGGCAGACTCCCCACTGAGCAGAGAGCCCGATACGGGGCTGGATCCCAGGGCTCCATCCCAGGACCCTGAGATCATGACCTGAGCTGAAGGCAGAGGCTTTAACCCACTGAGCCACCCAGGTGCCTCCAACCTCCAACATCTTATTTTCTCCCCAAACCTTGCGTATTTATTCCTTCTCAAAACCTCTTGCTTCAAGCTGGAAGACACTATAATAGAAATGATGATCTGTTTCATTTTCCTACGATCCCAGGAGCACTAAGCATATATACAATTTCTAAGGTCAATGCTTTTCTAGTGTGAAGTACAAGAAACCTACTAAAGTTAAGAAGTTCAGTGACTTCACCTCATGCTTCTCTGATTGCTTGATTTCTGATTAGAGAGTCTTATTATATAATCTCAATCCTGCACAGCATCAGGATTACTGCAGAGCTCTGGGTGCTCAGATCATCTCAGTGGTATTTAAAAAACCAAGTTCCTTTTTCTGGAATCTTAAGATGTAAAAACATTGCATAGTGTTTATGTATATTTTCTAGTAGCAAAAAATGACTGCAGTTCTTTCTTGAATTACATGGAAATGTCTTTCCTTAAAAGTAATTGCAGATATTATCTGCAGTCATATTTCTAGGAACACTACAGTTTTCCTTAAGGGAAACATGCAGCAGTTCTGGGAACGATGTCAAAGGTAGGAAGCTGATTATGTGGCAGTCCAGAAAGTTGGTCTCTTTTGTCATGTGTCTTTACTTTGATGAGCACTAAAGATACAAAAATTCTTTTGAGGCTTTGTCAGGTCTTCCTGGAAGACAAGATGCTAGTGTAATGCTTGCAGAGAGGCTCTATTTTCATCCTTTTGGGTTTCTATAGCAGAATTCTGTGTGTGTGTATGTGTGTGTGTGTGTATGTATTTTCAGTAGCTTCTTAACCCATCTTTTTGCTTTTGCCTTTGTCTCCCATAGTCCATTCTATAGGTAGCCAGAGTAATCCTATTAAAACAGAAGTTAGGGGTACCTGGGTGGCTCAGTCAGTTAAGCCTCTGCCTTCGGTTCAGACCGTGGTCCTGGGGTCCTGGAATTGAGTCCCACATTGGGCTCCCTGCTCAGTGGGGAGTCTGCTTCTCCCTCTGCCTTTGCTTTTCCCCTCTTCACCAGCCCCCATCCCCTGCTCATGTGCTTGTGCTCTCTCTCAAATAATTAACTAAAATCTTGCAAAAAAACAAAAAACAAAAAACAACAACCTGAAATGCAGAAGTCTGATCGTGTCCCTCCTTGATTTAAACCCTTTATCACTCA
Organism: Mustela lutreola; assembly: GCF_030435805.1. NCBI lineage: Eukaryota > Metazoa > Chordata > Mammalia > Carnivora > Mustelidae > Mustela > Mustela lutreola. The sequence continues at coordinate 58,185,225 of NC_081299.1, forward strand.
GAGTAGAACTAAAACTCGCAAAGCCCTAAGCATTGCACAATCTGGCTCCTGTTACTCTCTAACTTCATCTAATCAACCTTGGCTTGAGTCAGTCTTTTCCAGCAACACTGGCTTCCTCCTTGTTTCTCGTAGATGCCTGGCAGGCTTCTCCCTCAGGGTCTTTCACTTACTATTCCATCTGCTTGAAATGCTCTTTCCACTGAAATAGATAAGACTCCCTCTTTCTTTCTAATCTTTGCTGAAATGTCATCTTCTTCATGAGAACTTTTCTGTCCATCTTATTTATTTTTTTAATGATTTCATTTATTTAATTGACACACAGAGCAGCACAGTTAGGGGGAACAGCAGAGGGAGAGGGAGAAGCAGGCTCCTTGCTGAGCAGGGAGCCTGAGGCGCGGCTCTATCTCAGGACCCTGGGATCATGACCTAAGCCAAGGCAGATGCTAACTGACTGAGCCACCCAGGTGTCCCTCCTGGTCATCTTAAAGTTACAGCTTGGGGGTTGTAGGCAGAAGGGAGAAGCAGACCATCCGCTGAGCTGGGAGCTCATGTGGGATTTGATCTCAGGACATGACCTGAACCAAAGGCAAACACTTAACTGAGCCACCCAGCCGCCCTGACTCCTGTTTTAATAGGATCACTCCCACTTTTGTTCCCCCTGCATGTGCTCTCTCACCCTGTCAAATAATGTCTTTAAAAAATAAAAAATAATAATAAAGTTGTAGCCTTCCTCTCTCCCCAACCCCTACCTACTTCTTATCCCTCTTACTATCATCTAGCACACTATATATTTACTTGTATTTATTTTGTTTATTGTCTTCCTCTTCCCTAATATCTATCTCTCCAACGTAATAGCATATAAACTCTATGAAAGCGAGGATTTTAATATTTATTCACTAAGGTTGTCTTCTTTGCCCAGAACATACACATGGCACAGAGTAGGACCTCAAGAAATACTGGATCAAGGAATGACAACATCAATATATGTGTGTGGTCTTTGATAATATTTTTAGATGTTCATAAGCAAAGCTTCTATCTGAGTCTTTTATAATCTGTGTCTTCTTCAAAGCCTAGTGCAGAGCAGAGGACGGGGGGAAAGGAACAGAATTGAGGTGAGTCAGTGTTTAGCTGAGTGGTTTAAATTGGACCAACTCAGTAATAGGACCAAGGTCAGAAAAGGAATCAAACAGAGGAAGAGAAAGGGTTGGGAGTGGGTGTGTGCCAGGAGAGAAGAGATTTCTAGCACTTCTGGTGTGGCACAAGGCAGCAGGAAGGGCAGGGGCTGGGATGTGGGAAATTCCTGTACTCAGGTTCTGGCTCTTCTGTTCAATATCTGTGAGACTTGGGGCAAGCTCCTTGACTTTTGGAAGCTCCTACCTGTGAAACAATACTAATGCTACTCTGTAAGGTTGTAGTGAGGATTCTGTAAGCCAATCTAAATAAAAAGAGTGGATAAAGTAGGTTTCAACGAGTGTTCTCATCTTTCACTGAAAACTCTGCCTCCTGGCTCCCACCTCCTCTGATTACATTAATATCTATTCATTTCTTGTTGCTTTCCTTAAACTCTACTTGCAATTTTAACTCCGTAATTCTCTGTAGTTACCCAGATTGGGTGTGCCCTGACTCACAAGGTAAAATTGATTTCAAGAGTGGCGTCAGAATTTTACAGCCCCAGAGTGAGATTCTGAGGTTGTGCAGTCACCAAATAAACTTCTTGTTAGGGGAAGTGTGAAAGAAAAAAAATTAAAGTGCCCGAATGTCTAATTCTGAAATGAGTGTAGAATCAGGTCTCAGTAGCAGCTTTACAGAGTTCCTCATCTTCTGTAGTCACAGGACAGCTATGACTCAGGAGAGTCTGAGAGCTAGAAGTTGTGGCTGAGAGGTCTGTGACACTTTTTTCACAGTGAGCACATTTGTGCCTCACGCCACCAGAAGGCGTCCCCTGTGGCACAGGCTCCAGTAATCAGGTTGGCAAGATGGCTCTCCATCTGCCATTTTCTCACAGTGTGTGTATTACACTTACACACAATTGTGAGTAGCTCTGCAGGAGCTCACAAATGTGGGCTTTCCCTTACCAACGCTGATCCCAGGTGTGTATCATTCTCCAGGGGGACCTGACAGTCATTTGGTGATGAAGTGATAGATCACATCAACCTTCCTTCAGCCCTGAAGAGGCAGTGCTGCGCTTCCATCAGAGTAGACACATACTCTAGGTACCAAATTGTCTCCCTGCCCACAGTGCTTCCATCTGCACCAGCAGTTAGACTTACTGAGAGTGCTGTACCTAGCACCACGCTGTTCCCACAAAACATTTTATTACCATTGGGGCATATTTTATGTTAAGGAAAGAGTGGCAGTGAGGTCATGGCCACAGGGTTCATTGATTTTACCTCACTCCAGTGAGCCAGAAGCAATCACAGTACCAGCTCTGAGGTGGCACTCTGGAAGCTTGGGTGCTGCCATAAAGATTGTGGTGCACTCCTTAAGTCATCAGCCCACATATGTTAGCCTCCCCTTTAGGCAGAATATGAGGCTCTGGGATGCAAAGAGAGATATGCCCTTCTTTTCTTTTTTATTTTTATTTATTTATTTATTTTGTTACTACTATTACTATTATTATTATTACCAGCTATTTTTTGGAAATAGCAGAATATTGTAATCAAGGACAAGCAAGCTATGGCAAAACCATAGGCAAGTCCCCCAAACAAAGGAGAGGAATGGTCTTTTATAGGGGCACTGGGAAGGATGTTATAAATAAAAAGTCTATTGGAGTCAACTAGGAGTTGGAAGTATAGTGGTTTCTCACTAGCTGAGTTGTGACTTTCTCTCACTGGCTGGGCTGTTGCTGCGTGAGAAGGAATGCCTTTCTTCTTCCTGCTGGGATAATAAAGACGTATCTGTGTTCAAGGTGCTTCTCTTCCTGTGGGGTCTATAGTTGATTAGTGGAAGGGCATGAGTGTGTCACCTGCTGGCCTCCCAACTCTATTCTAAATGAGATTTGCTTTTATTAATTTCCCACAATTTCAACTGTTCTGGAGGCTGGAAGTCCAAGGTCACCAATGTGCCAGCCTAGTTAGGTTCTGATGAGTTCCCTCTTTTTGGTTTACAAATGACCATCTTCTTCCCGTGTCCTCACATGGTGGAGGGGAACGCTTTTTATTTTTTTTAACTTTAATTTTATTTTCAGTGTTCCAAGATTCATTGTTTATGCACCACACCCAATGCTCCATGCAATATGTGCCCTCCTTAATATCTACCACCAGGCTTACCAAACCCGCTACCCGCCTCCCCTCCAAAACCCTCAGTTTGTTTCTCAGAGTCCACAGTCTTTCATGGTTCATCTCTCCCTCCAATTTCCCCTAAATCACTTTTCCTTTCCTTCTCCTAATGTCCTCCATGTTATTCCTTAGGCTCCACAAGTAAGTGAAACCCTATGATAATTGACTCTCTGCTTGACTTATTTCACTCAGCATAATCTCTTCCAGTCCTATCCATGCTGATGCAAAAGTTGGGTATTCATCCTTTCTGATGGAGGCATAATATTCCTTTGTATATATGGACCACATTTTCTTTATCCATTCATTTGTTGAAGGGCATCTTGGCTCTTTCCACAGTTTGGTGATTGGGTCCATTGCTGCTGTGAACGCTGGGGTGCATATGGCACTTCTTTTCACTACATCTGTATCTTTGGGGGTAAATACTCAGTAGTGCAATTGCTGGATCTTAGGGTAGCTCTATTTTTAATTTCTTAAGGACCCTGCACACTGTTTTCCAAAGTGGCTGCACCAACTTGCATTTGGAGGGGAATACTTCTTACTTTTATGCCAAACACCATATTAAAGTTGTTTTTGCCTCTTACACATGTGTGCCTGGGCTTGGGCTTTGAAGTCCGAATGCTCAAAAGGGCAATGCTTCCATCGGCAAGTTTAGTTATAGTTCTGAAGAACTGACAGTTCACACTACACTCTGGCTACTCTGGGCTTCTCATACCACTGAAGCAACAGGCAGAGAAAGGGTCATTGTATTTGCCAGAGTGACTGAGCCCAAATTACAAAGAAAAAATGCTCCATGATCAGGGTAAGGAGGACTATGCCTGGAACCTAGGGAATTTGTTAGGACATCCTTTAGTACTCTCATGTCCAATAGTCCTGGTCAATGGGAAACTGTGGCAGCTCAGTGACTGAACCAATAAGGACTTGGATCCTATAGAAATGAAGAAGGTAAGGTAAATAACTTGGTTGTGGAAAAAGGAAGCTGTGATTACCCATGGAGGCTTTGTAAGTATTTACAAAGGTAGTGACCGTAACACTTAAATTTCATGTTAATTAATTGTTGCTGCTTCCTCTTGCTGCCCTGTATGTAGACAGCTGGTCATACATAATGTTTTATAAATTAAGCAGGAGTATGGTCTCACTCTGCAATGAAGTAATAGCTAATAATTTGTCATCTATATTGGGGACACAGATTTTTATTTTTCACCAGATAAATGACAAGAGTGGATGTTGAAGAGCAAGATGGTTAGTTTGTGATGACTACCTTTTGCTGCTCCTCCAAATCCACTCCACTCCACTCCACTCCACTCCCTTCCTGCTCAGGTGCTCCAGAAAGTTGACTTTTATAGACAGCATTTACTGGGTTCCTTTGCCCTCTCTGCCTTCTACTTGGATTCAGCCCATAGGAGATACTGGTGAGATCTAGGGAAAATGGAGGAGAGTGATGTCAGTGTGTTTACTGCCCAGCTCTCTGCCTACTGAATTACGCTGCATTGACTGCCTTCCTCTGAGCTGTCTGGTTCTGGCAACTGCCATGAGGTTTGCCCCTCATGCTGTTGAGAACACTGAGCACTTCTTGGTCACCTTCTCTAAAGTCTGCCCACCCATTTGTAAATACTTCTTTCATTAAACCTTGCCAGATCTCCAAGGCCTCAATTATTATTTTCATTTAACAGATTAGGAAACTGTGAATAGGAAAGCCTAAGTAATTTGTACAAGTTCTCAAAAATAGTGATCTGTGAAAATAAGTAATTGGGAACGAAGTTTTGTAACCAGGTGACAGCAGTTTGATGCTAACTACATGGTATCAAGTCCTGATGACTGTAGCAGCACATATTGTCAACCAGGAGAAAAGATTGAAAAGGTAATTTATTGGCAGGCAGAATCTCACATTTTAGATAATGATGAGAGTGGGGATACTTGAAATATATCTGAAAAGGGAAAAAAAGGGCCAGATTTGAACATATCAAGTCAGATGTTCTGTTTCTAATATGGTTTACAGAACACAGCCTTATTCACCTGTTCTAAAAAGGTCTCTGCTAGTTTTATAATGCATGATCTTTACCTTTTTCCTGGTCTGAGGTTTCTAATCTTTGGTTAAGCAAATGAGATAGAATCCACAGGTTGGATGGTTGATGGATTGATGCTACTGATGGTGTAGACAGAGATGTTTGACTGAAGACTTTTATTGTGGTTGCACTATATTTAAAGGTGGAAAATAATGCCACCTATAATGAATGTGTGAAGACAGGTGAGTGGGGCCTGGAATGATGGCCCACGTGAAGGACTTAAGTCCAGTCTGGAAGCCAGAGGAGATAGGGAACAAGGAACACCAGCTCTGTCACCCTCTATGCTTGGCTTTGGGACCTTTCTGGAAAGATCATCAGGAATTAATAGGGAATGAAAACACCATGGGTATAAGACAAAAACAAGTGGATTTAAGTTTAGGAAGACTTAGAAGTGAAAATAGCAAGGAAATCTAAGAGAGCACACTAAATCAGTATCAATCTGTGCTTCCTGTTGGAGAAGGGGGAAGCTGGAATGGAACTTGCAGAGATGGAGTTCGTACAAGACTATAATGGTGAATACTTAATGTGTAGGAAATATGCTTTGAGAAAAATGTACACATGCTGGATCATAGCACACAAGGGAGTTAAAGATATATCCGAATATATTTGCATCTAACTGGGTTAACATGGCACTTTTATGGATTGTGTCATTACAGAGTGTGACAGAAGAATGTGAGTGTCACTTTGAGCTCCTCACTGTGTGACAGAACACAATGGGGACAGAAGGCTGGACTTCCACATGGTAGGGCAGAGGAGAAAACCACAGGGCATGTAACAAAGAAAGCCAAGTGTTACTTTCATTGTTCCATTTACTTAAAGTGTCAAAACAATTGAGCACAATTAAGAGCAAGCTTAACTCTTCTCAGTAATAAGAGAGATGTGAAAGGAGAAAAAGTGCTATCTGAAATGCACGGTGAAACTTAAATGGGGACCAGGCTTAGAAAAAACAAGGAGAAGGAGATACAGATACATGCATTAGTAGTATATTATTATTATTGCATGTTAAGGACCCAGACAGGGAAGGAAGTATGAACATATACACATTATATATATTTACTTATAATTTTACAAATATAATTTTTTCCATTTATATTTGATTTATATTTGCTTGAATATGGAGGTCAACTGAGGACAGGTACAGCTAGTATGATAAATCATATAGCATGTATTCTATAGAAAGTGAGAACTTGGAATATGGAAATTGAAGAGAGTCCAAGTCCCATGAGGCAGAAGGGTTAGCAGAGGTGTGGTCCCAGGATAAGAATTAGGATCCTGGATTGGAACCATGTATGTCAAAACCAGCAAAGAACAAAATCTAGAAAAGGAAGGTGAGAAAAATACTTCTGGGGTTTGCATATAAAAGAAGGTCCATAAAACAAAACACCTAGATTATGACTGTTGTGTCTAGAATAGTGGTTGTCTGCACCTTAGTTTTAAATACCTTTGTTGGGTGACTAGATCAGATTTAGAAATGTTTACTGCTCCTCAGTGATGGGGTTTTGTAGATGATTGTGGTTGGTGGTCACAAGAGGCAGAAGAACTAAGGCAGTGAGTCCTCCGTGAAGCCTGCAGAGTTTTAAGCACTCCTATCTACTGTTTTGTTTTTTATTTTTGTTTTTTATTATGTTATGTTAGTCACCATACAGTACATCATTAGTTTTTAATGTAGTGTTCCATGATTCATTGCTTGCATATAACACCCAGTGCACCATGCGATCCATGCCCTCCTTAATACCCATCATTGGGCTAACCCATCTGCCCCAGCCCCTTAAAACCCTCAGTTTGTTCTCAGAGTCCATAGTCTTTCATGGTTCATCTCCCCCTGTGATTCCCCCCTTCATTTTTCCCTTCTTCTAATGTCCTCCATGTTCTTCCTTATGTTCCACAAATAAGTGGAACCATATGATAATTGAATTTCTCTGCTTGACTTATCTCACTCAGCATAATCTCCTCCAGTCCTATCCATGCTGATGCAAAAGTTGGGTATTCATCCTTTCTGAGGGCTGAGTAATATTCCATTGTATATATAGATCACATCTTCTTTATCCATTCATCTGTTGAAGGGCATCTTGGCTCTTTCCACAGTTTGGAGATTGTGAACTTGCTGCTGTGAACACTGGGATGCATATGGCACTTCTTTTCACTACATCTATATCTTTGGGGGTAAATACCCAGTAGTGCAATTGCTGGGTCATAGGGAGGTTGAGGAACCTCCACACTGTTTTCTAAAGTGGCTGCACTAATTTGCATTCCCACCAACAATGCAAGAGTGTTCCTGTTTCTCTACAGCTTCTCCAAAATTTGTTGTTTTTTGCCTTGTCGATTTTGGCCATTCTAACTGATGTGAGGTGGTATCTCAATGTGGTTTTGATTTAAATTTCCCTGAAGGCTAATGATGATGAACATTTTTTTCGTGTAGGCACTTCTATTTTAAGGTCACAATTTTTGTTGCCTTAGGTAATTTTTATAATAAGCATAAACTCTTTAGTTTACTAGGAAGCATTTTAAAATCTACCCATTCTTTGACTAAGAAATTTGACTCTAAGAATTTATATATATGAAATGCTCATTCATTTAGCTAATATTTATCAAGGGCTTTTTATGTGTTGAGCACTGTGGAGTATATCAATAAAGAAAACTAAGCTCCTGGTCCTCATGGAGCATTCATTGGCTAGGGGGCAGACAGAAGAAAGCAATGGACAAAATAAAAAGCAAATTATTTAGTCTGTTTGAAGATGACTAATACTAAAGGAGAAGTAGAGCAGGGTAAGTGTAGCTTATGGGGAGCAGTTTGCTAAAGTAATAGTTTTTAGTGAAAGCTAGTTGAGCTGTTTCCATTTGATGAAAGGTTTAAAAGAGGTAAAAGAGTGAGTTCTGTGGATATCTGGTGAGAAAGAGACTATCCCAGGAAAAAAGCAAAAGTCAAATGCAAAACTCTCAGACAGGAGCACCCCAGCATGTTTCAGGAACAGCGTGGATGCTGGGGTGCTGCAGTTGAGTGAGGCACATGTAGGGGTGCAGAGAATGAAGAGAGAAAGAGAGGCCATAATTAAGAGATGGAGATGCAAGAAACACAAAGGAAACCATTTGAAAAGTTCAGGGACCTCAGTTCTATTAGAAGGAAGGACATAGATTACAGAAGACAACTTGGAAATAAAAACTATAGATTCTTCCAAAAGAATGCAGTCAATTTTTATTTCTGAAATGTGAGATTGGTTAATCTATCTATAGCTATAAAATATAATGTAGATAAAAATAGAAATATAGATATAGATTGATCAGTCAACCAGTCTCACATTTAAAGTGTATACACACCCATACACAGATATAGAGAGTGGTACTATATTCTGAAAGAGCTTAATATCTCTGAGAAGTATGGATTTGATACTGTGATTGATGTGATTAGAAAGGTAGAGGAAGGAAGTTAAAAGCATGTTTTTACCTTAGCTCTAAAAACTGAAATTCATTTTTAGAAGCTTTACCTGCTCTGAAATACTAAAATATTTGGAAATTTAAGCACATTTTAATTTAAGACCTCATAAATGCAGTGTATGTAATAAAATAGCCAAGTGATCAGTTTTGACAACCAAAGTGTAAATTCGAATCAAAGTCATGATTTCTCAGCAGAAGGCACTGTAACTATATTACCGATATATGAAAAATTCCAAAAGGACTTTTGGAAGTTTGATGTGGTCAAAAGTGTAGAATGTGGAATTGAATAGAATTTAAATTTAAATCTGATTTTTTAACTGTTTGCCATTAGGCAAGTTACTTTATCTTGCTGAGCCTCAACTGCCTCATCTATAAGATGGTGACAATATTTATTTTTTATGATTGTTATGAGTATTATGTAATTTATTGCACATAGTAGACACTCAACAAATAATAATTTATTAAAATTATTTTCTGTCTACTCATTTGCCTTTCTAAACTCAATGAGGTCTCTGCACACTGAATTCTGTAAGTTTTCCCCTTTATTACTTGCATTGCTTCTACTGACCTCTCAAATTCTCTTTCATACAGATGAAATGACTTTGTAATCATAGAAAAGAAATGTCTCTAAGTAGAAGTTGAATGTATAATTATTTATTGTCAACAGCAAAAGCTTAGCACTAATTCTAGTCAAACCAACATTTAAGATGCATGTTTGAATGTTTAAATAGACAAATACAAATGATTTCACTAAAAAAAAAAACACAACTCATTAGCCAGCAATTAACTCATTATGTCAGCTTGCACAAGATGTGTGTCTCCTGCAGTCACTATATATATATTCCTAATCTCAAACTGAAATATGCATAAGAGGCACATGGATAATAGGAGTCCAACAAGCATGCCTAGGCCACGATAAGTTTCCTTTGCAGTTTAGATGTCTGAACATGTGGTCTCAGAATTTGTTAATTTCATATACCGAAACTCAGAAGGCTGAGAGACATTTGTTCAAAAGATTCAATAGATTAAAAAAAGGGACTTTGTGTACTTTTTTCTTTTCCCCAAACACTAACCAGTTCTCACTGATCTTGGTCTATTGAACAGCATGTAGTTGCTCATATATAAATTTCTAGGTATTTTATGGAGTAAAAAATGTTAGAAAATATCATCTTTATTCTGTAAGTTTTTTTTTTTATATCATGGATTTTAGCTCATGGTACTTCAGAGTTTTCAAAAATTTTTTCACCACATATTCCCTGAATGTAAATAATAATGTAGTTAGTAAGAAATTGAAATATGCATTCATTCAACAAGCATTTATGCCTCTATTCATTCAAGAAATAGTTATGGAAAACTTACTATGTGCTGGGCATGATTCTAAATGCTGAAGTTCAGCATTAAATAAAACAACACTTCTGTATTACATGCTTTATGATAGATTATTGCAGAATTTGGGAGGTCTTATAGCTATAAGAGGATGTAAAGCATATAGCAAAATCCACTGATTTTATGAACGAATAGGGTTATGTCAGAGAGATAAGTAGCATCCTGCACAGGGTCACTCAATAAATGTCAGAATACTAACTAGAAGTTATTTGATGATTTCTACTATAGCATCTTACCACCAGTTCTTGCTATGAATGTAGAATACTAAAGATCTTTATATATAGATCTTGGGATCTTCTGCCTTTCCTAGGGCATAACAAAGAGGTTACACTTCAGATGTTTAAATTTAGGGAAATGTTGCAATTTGTTGTTATTTGTGTTATAGTTTTTCCCCTTCTGTCCTAAAATCTGTTCATACATCCCATGATAAAAGATAGCTTTGTTGATGATATACATGATGCAGCGTGAATTGAGTCCTACTGGTTGTCTGCTATCTAATATCGTTAGCATTGGGCTTAATTTACTCCAGGTATTTAGTTGACTGTCCCTTATGAAGTGGATTATTTTTTAGAGTCAATAATTTACACTGCTGTTAGAATGCCCAGGTAGTGGGGCCCCTGAGTGGGCTCAGTTAGTTAAGCCTCTGCATTTTGCTCACCTCATGATCTTTGGGATCGAGCCCTACATCGGGCTCCTGGGTTGATGGGGAGTCTGCTTCTCCCTCTCCCTCTGCTCCTACCTAACCACTCTTATTCTCTACTCATTCTCTCAAATAAATAAATAAAATCTTAAAAAAAAAAAAGAATGCCCAGATTGTGAGATTGTCCTTCAACCTTCTAGATGAAGTAATTGAAAGTTATAGTGGTCAAGGAGTTGTCTTTCATTCAGGTGTCCTGGAAACCTTCCTGGAAGATGAATTTAAAAGAGAACTCTGGGTGACTTAATTTTTAATAATCTAACACATTAGCAATCATCTTTGGTTCCTTCTTTCTGTCCTTTGAGAAATAGATTTGGCAGAAGGAAGAAGCAGACTGATTGATATAGTGCTTCCTCACTATGTGGTAGGAAGCAAACAAAAGCCAAGAGAACTATTATTTCACCACTTAATATGATTTCACTGGTAAGTATGAGATGCAGAAAACTGGTGTTTATGTCCCTGAAGGCAGTGGATGATTTAAATTTACTGTCTACTTATGCTCACTTTTAGTCATATTTTATCAGGAAACAGTTGAGACATGCATCAACCTTTATTAATATACAATGAAAGAAGTAGCACTTCCTTTCTAAAACTCCATTACAGCAACATTATTGCAACATTACTAAATGTTACACAGAAAAAGCTGTCTATGGGAGGACATTGTCTCTTGGAATTGATTGAGGGCATCAAAATAATCTTTGCAAAAGATTAATGAGTGTTACAGGCTAATTCCAAGGAAAGCATGTTTTGTCCAGTACCAGTTCCCAGATTCTCATTTTGCTTGTTGCCCTTGACCACCCTTCCGTGTGCCTGAACATAGTCCATGAGTGAAAGTAAACTTACAGGAAGAATTTTTCTAATCATGGCTAAAGTAGGCATCTTTTCACTGTGGTCTTCCATGGACCTTAGTGGTTTTCTCTCTGGAAACTGATGCAGGCATCTCTTTCTGTGACTTTCTTATTAGAAGAAAGTGAAGGAGCTTCCAAGCCAAAAGGTGACTATTTAGATCTTAACCTTTAATGATGCAAAGAAGCATATCAAAGTTGTTTGATATTAATTCTTAAAAAGATATTTTTTTTGTTACATAACCTACTTTGGGAAAATAATAGCAACCATAAAATAAAAAGAAAGTGACTAGCTTATAAATCTCAGAAGACAGTTTTCCCTTGCCGGCCTCTCCCTCTGGGGCGAAATTTCAGAGCATGATGTTCATGCTAGCACTCTAGAGACATCATGTTTATTTTCTCATTGCAGAAATTAAGGGAGAAAATTTATTCATAAATGATTTGCCTGTCAGAGGCAAACTTAGAATGGGAAAGTCAGCATCTTAAGTGACCTAATGTATATTCTCAAGGTTTCTTTTATATGAATTTGTGGTCTAGTAGTTTTGTTTGTCATCTTACTTTTTTTTTTTCTCTTTAAGAGAGGGTATATGTGTGATTTGGGGGCAGGGGTTGGGACAGAGGGAAAGGGAGAGAAAGAATCTCAACCAAACTCCTTGCCCAATGTAGAGCATGACATGGGGCTTGTTCTCATGACCCTAAAATCATGTATTGAGCCAAAATCAGTTAGACACTTAACTGACTGAACCACCCAGGCCCCCTTTGTCACTTACTTTGGAGTGAAAGAGTCTGGATGTGGGATTCTAAGTAGAATTAGTTCTCTACAGATATATAGCTACTTCCTTAATAAAGATAATCAATTTGGCATAAATTCTCAATCTCTGCTGTGTGCCAGACACTGTTCCAGGTTCTGGGAAGTAGATCTGTGAACAAGATAAAGCCCTGTTGGCAGGTACATAAAATCTAGGGCCAAGGAAGGCACACCTATGCAAGAGCGATTATGAAACAATGTTAATGCTATGAAATGTAAAAACAAAGGAGTCCCCGAGATCACAAGGGAAGGAATATATCCCCAGTTTTGGGGTGGCAGTAGGGTGAGTGAGGGAAGTCTTCTTGGAGCAAGGAATGCAAAACAAATATATAACAGGTTCATATCTATTACTTAATAGGCAGAAGGTCTTCTGTGAAATTAAATTTGAATAGATGGCATAAGACTATTTGCTTTCCAGTTTAAAGTGGCTTTCACTATCTACTGAAAATGATTTGCTACAAAGTCTTTCAAGAAATAAATACTAATAGTTTTAATCCAATACTCCATTACTTTGAGTCTGTCATGAGAAAACAATATAAAATATGGACTGTTCTATAGTCTTGAATATCTTTACGATAGTGTTCATTATAATGAAGAAATATGGGAAACAAAGTAAATGTTTATAAATAAAATAATATTCATTAAATTTTGTTACATCCTTGTTATTATTAGAAATATGGTTATGAAACCTTCATGAAAAAGTAGCTTTTCTTGCATGTCATATAAGGTAGAAATGAGGGAAAGAGATTACAGAAAGCCAATAAGAAAAAAACAGGAAGGCCCAGGAAAAAAATAAAAGTATTTAGTCCAGAATTAGTCTAGGGTTTTTCTGAACATCAAAGATGTTTGTTCATCTTAAATAGTGCTTTTCAAAACTGATTTTTGGAAGTGGAAATATTTTTGATGAAAAATTATATCTACTGTGGATTTCCAATACCCAAGACTTGTAAAATATGTTGACAGTGTATTTTATTAATAATTTATTTGAGGCAGAAGGCATGAACAGACACTTCTCCAAAGAAGACATACAAATGGCTAACAGACACATGAAAAAATGTTCATCTTCATTAGCCATCAGGGAAATTCAAGTCAAAACCACATTGAGCTACCACCTTACACCAGTTAGAATGGCCATAATTAACAAGACAGTAAATAACGTGTGTTGGAGAGGATATGGAGAAAAGGGAACCCTCTTACACTGTTGGTGGGAATGCAAGTTGGTGCAGCCACTTTGGAAAACAGTGTGGGGATTCCTTAAGAAACAACAAGTATTAGAAAGGTTACAGAGAAAGGGGAATCCTCTTACACTGTTGGTGAGAATGCAAGTTGGTGCAGCCACTTTGGAGGAAAGTGTGGTGATTACTCAAGAAATTAAAAATAAAGCTACCCTATGACCCTGCAATTGCATTACTGGGTATTTACCCCAAAGACACAGATGTAGTGAAAAGAAGGCCCATCTGTACCCCAGTGTTCATAGCAGCAATGGCCATGGTCGCCAAACAGTGGAAAGAACCAAGTTGCCCTTCAACAGATGAATGGATAAAGAAGACACGGTCCATATCTGTAATGGAATATTATGCAGCTATCAGGAAGGATGAATACCCAACTTTCATATCAACATGGATGGGACTGGAGGAGATTATGCTGAGTGAAATAAGTCAGGCAGAGAAAGTCAATTATTGTATGGTTTTACTTACTTGTGGAGCTTAAGGAATAACATGGAGGACATTAGGAGAAGGAAAAGAAAAGTGAATTGGAGTAAATTGGAAGGGGGAGATGAACCATGAAAGACTGTGGACTCAGAAACAAACTGAAGGTTTTGGAAGGTAGGGGTTGGGCGGATGGGTTATCCTGGTGGTGGGTATTAAGGAGGGCACGTATTGCATGGGGCGCTGGGTGTGGGTGCATAAACAATGAATCCTGGAACACTGAAAAAATATAAAAATATAATATATATATAATAATATATCTAATATAAAAATATAAATATAAAGAATATATTTGAGAAATACAAATTTTTAGCACTTAAAATAAGCTAGTTAATGAGAACAATGAGACAATTTTGATGAACTCAACAACCTGAAATTAGGTTTTATGGATGACAGTTACATCTTCTGTTTACTTCTTTAGTTTATTTTGGCTGTTGGGTATGAAGAAGCTTTTAACGAGTGATACTACACTCTTATAGAGCTCAATAGAAGCAAACATATAAAAGTCATAAAAAGAATAGAACAAAGACCAATCAGTCACACTGAAAAGAAGATTAAATATGTGCACAGAGCTGGCAGGAGGTCCTGAATTCTGACCACTAAACAAAGGCCAGTTTTCTCAGCAGCCCTTGTTAAGTTGATATTTCTCTCTCTCTCTTTAACCTTTTTACTTATTTATTTGTTTTTTATTGTCTAATGTGTTAGAAACTTGGCAGAACATATATGAACATATGTGAATAAGCATGTTGGCATTGATTCCAATCTGTAACATAGCTTAAAAATGCATGATTATGCTATGTATATAATTACATCTAAGCAAATATTTATATACCAAAGACAAAAATTATATACATGGGGCTTGATTTAAACTGTCATTTTCATGGGTGTATAGTGCCTTTTTGCTTTGCCAGGGAATGATATTTATTATAAATAAGAAGTTGATAATTTTGTGCAATTTGGGGGAAAAACTAGAGAAGGTATTCCAAAGGAAAAAAAATTATAGGGGCTCCTGGCTGGCTCAGTTGGTTAAGCATCCGATGCTTGATCTCAACTCTGGTCTCAATCTTGTGGTTTGAGTTCAAGCCCTGTGTTGGGCTCTATGCTGGGCATGGAACCTATTTTAAAGAAACTATAGGACTTTATTTATTTATTTATTTATTTATTTTAAAGATTGTATTTATTTATTTGACAGGCAGAGAGCACAAGTTGGCAGAGAGGAAGGCAGAGAGAGGTGGGCGGGAAGCAGGCTCCCCACTGAGCGGAGAGCCCTATGTGGGGCTCGATTCCAGGGCCCTGGGATCATGACCTGAGCCAAAGGCAGCAGCTTAACCCACTGAGCCACCCAGATGCCCAAGAAACTGTAGTACTTGAAACCATTGTACTTGCTCCCTGGATTCTGTCCCTGAAACACATAATAAATGTCAAACAAAGTAATAAATGCTAAAGGTGTTCAGAGAGAACAAGCAAAGTGAGCTTGAGGAGCGAGGAGTCTTCTAAGCGGTTATTCAGTTTTGTCTGAATACTAAGCTGTGCATGTGCAGGATGACTGAGGTCTTATAAAGAACAGGTAACAGTTTTATCTTCTCTATTTCTTAAGCTGGATAAGATATTTTGGATAGGGTGCCTGGGTGGCTCAGTGGGTTAAGCCGCTACCTTCGGCTCAGGTCATGATCTCAGAGTCCTGGGATCGAGTCCCGCATCGGGCTCTCTGCTCAGCAGGGAGCCTGCTTCCTCCTCTCTCTCTCTGCCTACTTGTAATCTCTCTCTGTCAAAATAAACAAATTAAATATTTTTTTTAAAAAAAAGATATTTTGGATAGCACATGGTGCTGAGAAACATTGGTTTTCTGATTAGACAGAATATCACAACCATTAATTATTCTTAATTATGATTAAGGATGTATGGAAATACATGAACATAATGAGAAATGGAAGAAATGCAAAAGAACCAAATGGTACTTGTAGAACTGAGAATACCAAACCCCAAATTAAAGACTCATTGAATGAGCTTAACAGCAGTTCAGACACTACAGAAGAGATAAATGATCTTAAAAACTTATCAACACAAGCTCTCCAAGATGAAGGATGAGAAAAAGTCTGAAATACTGTGAAAAAAGTTTGATAACCTATGAGCCACATTTCTTGTCACATAGTCCCTGTACTCAGAAGGAGCCCTCACTTGGTTTAATGTTCCACTGGTGCCTTTTGAAATTCTTAGCAAATTTTGGATAAGGCCTCCCTCATTTCAATTTTGCCTAGATAATACTAGACGGTACTATTTCAATATCTGCCTAGATAATACTAGATGGTATACCATTCATGTAGTTGAAATCCTGGAACTGGTGGGCAGTGGGGGTGAGGGGTGAAAAGATGTTTGAAGAAATAATGGTCGTAATTATTATAAAATTCCTGTTGGTCCAAGAAGCTCCATGAAACGAAATCACAAAAAAACATGAAAAAAGCCACAACAAGATATTCATAGTCAAATTACTTAACATCAGTGACAAAGAGAAGAACTTAAAAGAAGCCACAGCATATTTTATTTTTTCCAGCTTTATTGTTATATAATTGATATACAACATTGTGTGAGTTTAAGGTGTACATGTGTTGATTTGATACACTTACATATTGCAAAATGATTATCACCATAGCATTAGCTAACACCTCTATCATGTCATATAATTATCCTTCTTGTGTGTAACACTGCTATTACATCACATAAATATAGTGTGTGTGTGTGTGTGTGTGAATGTGTTGAGAACATTTGTGATCTATTCTCTTAGCAACTTTGAGGTATATATACATTGTTATTAACTCTAGTCACCAATGTTTTGTACACTTTGACCCATGTTTTCCCATTCTTCCCACCTTGGAGTCCCTGGTAACCAATGTTCTACTCTCATTTTAACAAGTTCATCTTTTAGATTCTACATATAAGTAATACACAGTATTTGTATTTCTGTTTGACTTATTTCACTTAGCATGTTGTTACAAATGTCAGAATTTCCTTCTTATGTCTGAACAATATTCCGTTTGGTGTGTATTTCGCATCTTTATCCATTCACCCATTGATGAACACTAAGATTGTTTCTCTGTATTGGCTATTGTGAATAATGCTGCAATAAACAAGGGTGCATAGATACCTCTTTGAGATCCTGTTTTCATTTCCTTTGGAAATACACCCAGAAGTGGGATTGCTGGATCATATGTAGTCTTATTTTTTATTTGTTTGAGGCATTTAAATTTTGTTTTCCATAGTGGCTCTACCAAGTTCAATTCCCACGAATAGTGCATAAAGTTTTCTCCATATTCGAGTCAACACTTGTTATCTGTCTTTTTGATGATTGCCATTCTAACAGTGGGAGGTAATATACTATTGTGGCTTTGATTTGCATTTCTTCGATGATTAGAGATAATAAGCAACTTTTCATGTGCCAGTATTGACAGAGAGTTCCCATGTAGGGGTTGAAAAGGAACACAGATTATGCCTAGATTAAGGAAAAGCAAATTGGGGAGGGGAGAGTGCAGAGCAAGGGGCAAGGGAGGGAGAGAAATAAGACTATATTTCCACTCCTATTGTATTATTTTCCTAATCTATTCAACTCCAAAATTACTTTTTTAAGGCTCACTCTGTACATGTCACTCTTCCTTCACCTAGTTTAGTGGTGTTCCATTGCTTACAAATGTAATACAAATTCCATAGCCCATGTTATATGTCAGTAGTATCTCAATAAAAAATTCCATAGTCTTGTGGGTATAGAAAAACTGAGGCAAAGGATCCAGAACAGCCAATACAACATTGAGGAACAAAGTCAGAGGAATGACACTACCTGACTTCAAGACCTACTATAAAGCCATAACAATCAAGACAGTGTGGTATTGGTGAAGGAATAAACATTTACATCAATGGAATAGATTAGAGAGCCAGTAACAGACTCACATAAATATCAACTGACCTTTCATAAATGGGCGAAGGAGATACAAGGGAGCAAAGATAGTCTTTTCAACAAGTGACACCAGAGCAATTGGGCAATCCACATGCAGAAAAAAGTGGGGGGAGGTGTCTAGACAAAGACCTCTCTACCACAAAATTTACTCAAAATGAATTGCAGAACTGTAAAACTCCTAGGAGATAACATAGGAGAAGAGCTAAATGGCTTTGGGTATGGCAATGATTTTTTTAGATATAATGCCAAAAGTAGAAACTATGAAAGAAATATTTGATAAAGTAGACTTCATTATAATTAAAAACTGTCTCTTGAAGATAATGTGAATAAAATGAGAAGACAAGCCATGGATTGGGAGAAAATATTCACAAAATACATATCTGAAAAAGGACTATTATCCACATAACACAAAGAACTCTTAAAACTCAAAATAAGAAAATAAACCATTAAGAAATGGGACAAAGACCTTAATAGAAACCTCACCAAAGAAGACATACAGATGAAAAGATGTTCAAGGTCATATGTCATTAGGGAATTATAAATTTAAAACAATAGTGGGATACCATTATGCCTATTGGAATGACCAAAATGTAAAACACTGACATCACCAAATGCTGCTGAGGATATGGAGCAATAGGAACCCTCATTAATTGCTGATGGGAATGCAAAGTGGTAAAACCACTTTGGAAGACAGTTTGTCACTTTCTTGTAAAACAGTATACTTTCACTTACCACCCAGGAATCATATTCCTTGATATTTATCCAAAAGAGTGAAACTTGCATCCACACAAAAACTTACACATGGGTGTTCATAGCAGTGTTATACAATTGCCCAAACTTGGAAGAAACTAAGATGTGCTTCAGGAGATTAGTGGATAAATAGAATATGATACATGCGTTGGACTTACAGTCCCTTGGGTGAGAAGACTTTCCCAAGGGAGACAATGAGTCAACAAAGATAAAAATAAACAAATAAATAAATGAACAAAAAGCAACCCTATTGCACTATGAATTTGGTAGGACCCAAAGATGTCAAAGCATCAAATGTATTAGTGTTTCTGCTGCTGTTGGATTGAGGAGCGTTAACCCTAAATGATCTCAGTTAATGCAAGTTTAGGAAGCTTCTGGAGTTTACCCTGTGGGAATGGCAAAAAGGAGCTACAGAAATAGCTCAGATTTGGATTCTTTTTAGATGACTTCATAATAGCAGGTGGTAGATGTTTTTAAAAATACTTTTTAAAGGATTACTTTAAAAACTGGTTGGAATCATCTAGGAAGCTTTTTAAAATTCCCAGGCCCAGGTCCAACTCCATATCAGTTAAGTCTGATTCTCTAGGGCTGGGACAAGAGCACTCTCTCTATATATATTTTAAAGATCTTATTTATTTATTTGACAGAGAGAGAGATCGAGATCACAAGTAGGCAGAGAGGCAGGCAGAGAGAGGGGGAAGCAGGCTTACGGCTGAGCAGAGAGCCTGATGCAGGGCTCAATCCCAGGACCCTGAGATCATGACTGAGCCAAAGGCAGAGGCTTAACCCACTGAGCCACCCAGGCACCCTGCCTGATGGCCTTTCAACTGAAACTTCTCTCTGTGGGTCTCACATACCATTGGAATGCCCCACAGATTTTGGACTTCCTGGCCTTTTGAATTATGTGAACCAATTCCTTATAATAAGTTTCCTTTCTCTCTGTCAGCATGTGAGTGTGTGTATATACAATATATATTATATTAGTTATTTGGAGAACTTGATTAATACAGATGTTATTTTTATAAAACTATTACTTGTCTCAGGAAAGCAGTTCCAGTTAACAGTAGGATTTTGATATTAAGAGACATGTGAAGAGTTTATAGTTGTTTCATGAAATTTGAAGATAGAAGAAAGTAATATTTTTAGTGTAATGCATTAATTTACAGAAAGTGTGATTTAAAGTAAGTATGTATAATGATGTACTGTATGGTGACTAACATTATATAAAAAAAAGTAAATGACTGCATCAAAAAAATAAAATAAGTATGTAACTAATTAAATCAAATATGTACATATTTGCCTTTATGAGGGTAAAAGACTGATTGAGTATGTATATACTAATAAGAATGTAAATTTTATATATGTTTATAAAATTTACATTCTTATTAGTATATACATACTCAATCAGTCTTTTACCCTCATTGCTATTATGTTTTTATTCTGATTTGGTTATCAAAAGATCATCTTATATTCTGGATTGTCTTAAGTTCAGGCATATGTGGCAGTTAATTTTATTGAACCTCAGTTTTCTTACATGTAATAGGTGATAAAATAGTACCTACCCCTTAGGACTATTTGTGTGAGTGAAATAAGATAATTAACATAAAGTGTTTAGTATAGTGTCTGCCACATAGTTATTATTTGGTCATTATAAATGTGTTTTTTTTTTTTCCTTTAAAAGCATATTGTAAGGACAGAGTTGAATAAAGAACTGGTAGAGTTAAACTGCTTTTTTTCTTTTTTTCTAAGGCATGGAAAATTGTTGGCATTCAGATAATTGAAGTTAGGTTTTATATTTTGAGGTCATTTGTCCAGATAATTTCTCCATGGAAATTTCTCCAAGGACACATTCTTCATCACATATTATTTTTGGGAAAATGTAATTATTCTGCCATTCTTCCCCATGGCTAGAAAAAGCAGCTGAGGCAATGAACTTATTGTTCTGTGAAGAAGAGACTATTAATTCTTAGTGTAAGCCTGAAGGAGAGGTTTTACATTTTATCAATTTGGGGGCAATACCTTAAATATTGTGTAATTTTTTATTTGATTTCAGGAACAAAAAAGCTCTATTAGCAGGATAAAGCTTTACTCCTTTTACAGGCTCTACTTCTCACACACAAAAACCTCATTTCTGTGTCTAATTTTTGACAACAAAATTATAACTGCATTTTATTATTAATGATTATATTCAATTATATAATATATAATTATATTAACTATATTAATTATATGATCATACTAACAATTATATTTATGTTTACAACTTATTATGAACCCAGCTTTATTCTTAAAACTTCCATCAAGATGATTTTCAAAGTCATGGAGGTGCAACTGGGTAGCACAGTTGATCATGTTTCTGACTTTTGGTTTTTGGCTTAGGTGATTTCAGGGATTGTGGGTTTGAGCGCCACATTGGGCTCCGTGCTCAGTGGGGGAGTCTGCTTGAGATTCTCTCTCTCTCCCATCCTGCTTGTGCTCTCTTCCTCTCTAAAATGAATAAATAATTCTTTAAAAAAATAAAGTCATGGAAAAACTTTTGTATAAAAACTACTTGTTATATTTTGTAGAGTAGCAATGTATCTTATTGTTCACTCATTCACTCACTGGTTTTTAGTGTCCACAATGTGAAAGAATGTTGCATGTGTCACAAAAAAGGCATACTCATGGTCCCTTTCTCAAAGAACATGAACATCATTTGAAATCTCCCAGCTGAAGTAGACTGCCTCTTCCACACAGTCATCCTCTATCACATGACTCAATATTTTCCCTCCCAACATACCTGAAAATATTTAAGTTCCTTGACTTCAGACAGTCTTTTTCCTTAGAACAAGTGCTTGACACTAGAAGGTACTCAGTAGATACATTTATTGACAGATTATCTTATTATTATCTATGAGGTAGCTATTTTATGGTCCCCTTTTACAGTTGAAGAAATAGGCACAAAGTGTTCAAGTTTTTTGCTTGAAGTCACATGGCTGGTGGAATGTTAGAGCTGGGATTTGATTCCTGATATATGAAGGTACATGAATAGTCCTGAGCACAAAAGATTAGGAGTGACGGCCATTTCTTTTTGGTTGCACTGTAGGTAATGAATAGGAAATAATGCTTTAGACAGGAGTTGATTCACATTCTAGAAGTTCTAAAACATCAAGTTGAAAAGTTCGAACTCGATTCAGAAAGCAGAAGAAGGAGATTTTTAGAGAATATGTTGTTTTTATTGTTTTGTCTTTGCACATACTCATCTCCTTGTCCCCTTCTCTCCACTTCTTCATCTTCTTTAGTGAGTATTGAAATTAACATTTCATATTCCTGGTTACACAATACTGGTCTGGACATATTTTCTTGCCTATATATTAAGTAATACTGAGAACAAGCAAAAACAACTTAGCGGCTTGCTCTAGGAAATACAGAAGATCAGCCTACAAACTAGTTAAAATAATTTACCTGCTGAGACAGATTCATCATCTAGACTGGCCTCAGAACCAGTCCACAGTTATATCATAAACTCTGCTCATTCCCATCTAGCTCTGTGACTTCCTAGACCCACATTAAAGGCGCTGAGCCTGGATCTCAAGATCCTCTATCATCCCATGCCTTCACCCTTCTGAGATACTACTAAGCCTTTGACAAAGTGGCATTATCCTTTATTGCGGTACGTCTGGTAAGTTTAGCTCTGATCTTCAGATTTTTCTGATGGACTTCTAGGGAGTTGACTGTTGACAATTCATGTCTACTTTTTATAATACTCAGCTAAAGCCTTATTTCCCTTGGTAGACATGAGATGTCCCCTTTATTTCCATGCCCAGGCACAGTTAATGCTCCCCATCTATTTCCTCTATTCTATCAGAGTGCAGTCCTGCTATTAGACGGGGAGTTCGTAAGGGCAGTGGCTGTGAACTTTCATCACTGTATATCCTTAGCACTACCTCGAGCATAGATTGGGTGCTCAATGATGTTGAATTATTGACTATGGTATTGAATGAGTAAATGAATGTATAACCAAGTGCAGGTAGGCATAAGGAGATCAGAAGGCAGTTACCATCGTTTATCAATGGAGTAATGAGCACTGGTGAATAGAAATGACCTGCTTCCCCCAAATCAGGAGAGTCAAGCGCCATTGGGAACATTTCAGGAACCTATTGAAGAGAAATATAGCCTTATATTTCTATTAGTGATGTTTAAGCCGGGCTGCATAGGAAAAAGCAAGGATATTTTTAAAAATCCAATCCCTTCTTCCTGGGTGCTAGCCTTACCTTACTACTCTGATTTAATTTGGTCTGTTGTGGGGAAGGATATTAGAATATGTTAAATGTGCTCCTGAAAGCTCTAACAGGGAAAGCTGAGAATCCTTGGTCTAAATGCTCAAGGTTGCTATTTCCTTGACACCCTTCTAAACCCAGGGATTCTTCTGGAGAAGAAGGAGGATGCAGTAGGAGGATGCATGAGATCATCCTGCCAAGGAGGCTTCATGCAATTTTGTGTGAAAGATATGGGATGGTCATGAGTTAGGTAGTTTAAGAAGTATATTCAATATGATCTTTTCTTTAATTTGGAAAAAGAAGAAAATTTTATTTTTTGTGTAATTCAAAGTATGAAATGTAAATGTTGGTAAGAAAACAAAATAATGTAATTCTCAATAGAGGCATGCTCCTTTGAGAATTTTCTAAAACTGGTTTTTGTTTGTTTGTTTCTGAGGTTTTTTTGGGTTTTGTTTTGTTTTGGTGGGAGAGACTTGAAATGTGAATGTTTATCAAAAGGGAACATGGGTTTAAAGATTGTGAAACTCTGCGTTTGCCGCTAGAGTTACAAATGTGTACGTGCTCCTCTGTACTCCCTTAGCGGCCTCTACTACCTTTATCCACGCTTCTCACTATGCTTGGTGTGAAACTTGGTGTTTGGCTTTCTCTTCTCCCCATTCATTTATAAGCACTTGAGGTAGGGCAGGATTATAACTCTCTATTCCCATGTTGAGTGCCTAGTGACTCTTAACAGGGGTTGATTGATTAGTACGAATGAGGGCGAAGAAAGAACTATCCATCATTTGGCTAGATTTAACTACAGCATGATGATGCAAGTGAGGTCATGGATGTGAGTTCCTGCTGGCTCAGGGCCAGGTGGTTACTCAAAGATACTGTCCCATGACCTTGTAATTGCTCCTTAAACCTAGGCAGCTGCTTAGCATATGTTGGTGCTTCAGAGAAAAATCTCACCACTATTAACAACTCAAAGGACAAGTCTTAGAAATGGTGGCTACTAGCACCATTGTGAATCAAGATCAACTCCGTTTATTTCCTCCTCTACAAATTAAGACACATTACTTCTTATAATCCCTGTATCTATATTATGATCATATAACATGCTTTCTAGTAAAATTGTCTAGCATTTGTGGGAAAGTGCAACAAGTTCTTCTCCTTGCTCCAGATGCCCCATTGTCTCTTTAAAATATGCTCCATACTTCTACTACTTCCCACAGTTATTATCCTGATATAGAAGGCGGGGAGAGTTTAAAGGTCTTTCTCACTGGGACCCTGAAGTACTCATTTGCTGAGTTTATGGGAAAGGAGATCCTCTGTTTTCAATCTCTTCTGATGCATGTATTTCCATTCCCTGACCTTTCCAAAAATGACCTTTCAGAAGCACTGGTTGTTGAGAATGGGAAATAATATGGACAACTCTAACTTTACATCATGTTCTGGTTCAAAATTGACTTCATGGTCGTCCCTTAAAAGGCTCTTCTTATGACAGGTTCATCCAGCTCAGGAAATTCTTGGCTGCCACAATTATTTGCAAAGCATGCTTACAAAGATCTGCATTCTATCTCGGCTCCTCCGGTATGTGTTAATGATATTTTAGGTGCATGATTTAAAAATCTTTTGAAGTGTTTTCTGATTTGTGATTGCCTTTTATTTTGGAAATGACTTTATGAGTCAGTTAAAGGAGTAACTGAGACGTTACTGAGAACTTACTGAGTTGTATGTGGTCAGCTTTCTAAATAGAGCAGGATCTGGTGGTTGAACCCAAATATTGAGGGATCTAGCTCTGAGTATTCTTTATTACATGGTTGCACTGCCTTACTGAACAGGGGTCCATCAGTGTCTATCTTCTGCCCTTTTAATAAGGCTTATGGTCCCAAGAACAGTCTTATGTCAGAAGTATATGTGGTTAGATGGGGTACTACTGACTGGGTTAAGTGAGGAGGGTGAGGACCCAGAGTGTCCAATGAAAGTGTCCCAGTGAAAGGCTACAATATGTGAATATTGGGAAGCAAAGAAGAGCTTGTAGGTGATTAAGGAGCTAAAATAGGTAAACTAGGGCTGAAGTGAAGAATTGGAAGTTGGAAGTAGTACACTTGAGCCAAAACAGTGAAAGGGGATAAGGAATCTTTAAGGCATGTTAAGATGTATGTCTGATGTATCTTTAGAAAGTTATTGTTTGTTGAATGATCTAGTCTCCAGTTCTCTTATTTTAACTTTGAGAAAAGTAAGACTCCAGAGGTTAGGTCACTTACTAAAGACCACAAATTAAATTCATAGCAGAGTTGGGACTAGAATTTAGGTCAGATTTCTGATCAAGTACTGATTTCCTTATGCTATTGGGCCGTATTTCGTGGTTCTCAATATTGCCTATGATATCCAGGGTATTAGGATAATTTGGGAGTTTAAAAAATTATAGAGGGCTGAACTCACCCTGCAGGGACTTGATTAAGTTGATTTGGGATGAGGCCGAGGATGCATTTATTTTAAAAGCTCTCTAGGAGATTTTTAATGTGTGGCTAGGTAGATAGCCACTTAACTAAATTATGGGACTTTTTTTTTTCTATAAAGCTAATATACCTAATGCACATTCTCCTGTATTTTTTTTTAAACATAAGAAGAATGCTTGCTGCATGTCTTACAGATTACAGTTTTCTTGAGTGTACTCTGCCTTAGTGCAGTTGTGCACGTGAAAGAGATTTGATCTCTAGGAGTTGAGGAGGTTAGAAGCAGTTCTCAATCATAGGTAATGGTGATAATGTGCAATTTTAAATAATTCTCCAAGTAATTCTCCTAGATCCTTCTCCAAGGTGTCATCCCAAGTTGGTAATTCATGTTCTAATGCACAGAAGGAAGGAGAATTTATTTCTGACATGGTGGCCGACTTAATGTTTCTCTAAATCTGCTCATCAGTCATTACTTCCATTATGTGTATGAGGTCAAAGGGACATATGTCTATAGAGACCTTTTATCTTCCCATAAAATCACCCAATCATGACTGTAGATTGAATTTCTCATCTTGGACAGTCATCTTGCATATGTGTCCCATCACAAGAAGCCAAGGTGACAGGATACAGGTAGTGTGCATGTCATCTCTGCCACCCCCACTGTCACAGTTCTGTACAAACTAGAATGCAATGCCATTGTCTTATTCAACGTAATATCCCAGGTAGGATGTATGAGTTCTGTCTGCCATTTTTGGAACAAATAAAGGTGATGCCTAGAAAACAAGGACAGAGTTGTTATTTATCTATAATATAGATGTGAATACAAGAGCTGTTGATCCCAAGCATAGGCTTATAGTATTATTTGGAAGTGTTTATGCACTTTCCATCCCATTATGCACCTGCCTTCCTCCTTCCTTGCTTGTCTTCTTCGCTTCTTCTCTCCCTCCCTCTTCCCTTTATTCCCTTCCTTTTATTTTTTTCTTTCTTTTTTTTTTTATTTAACCTTAAAAAGTCATATTTGTATTGCTTGCATATCCCACCCTTTTGGTCATGCTTCCCGTTTGGTTTCCAGAACTTTTAATCTTGAATGTACAATCCTCCTTTCCTTCTGCTGTGTACTTGTCCAGAGATTATTCTTGTGGATGCTTCACAAGCATCTTGTGGATGCTTCTCTTGTTACTTACACAAGAACTTGAAATAGTATGGCCTTACTTCACTCCCGGTTTCAGATTGCCTTGATTATATTGTTTACTTGCATGTCTTAATTTAATCTTCAAATTCATTAATCATTACTGTCATTACTTCACTTTTCTTGCACGAATTACTACCTTAGGAATCCATAGTCTTGAGTTGGAATAGGAAAGGAGTCATTTTTGAGAAAGAGGATGCAAGAGTAAGAATTTGATTCCCAAGGCAAGCTTAACAGATACCTGTGAGAAAACCTAGATGACAATCACTTATATCAAGAAAATGATATGTTTTGAAACACACTGCCTTTGGAATTTGCTCATCCTATGTGGTAGATGGTAAATTCTCCCTTCTGATATTCTCCAGGTCAACAAATATTTTTTCCAAAGCTTTTTTCCTCAGCTCTGAATACTCTCAACGATGCCTCCATTTATGGTCCTTTAGTTTGCCAGAGTAATTTGAAAAAAGACAAGAATCAATATATTTTGCAAGAGCCACATAGGATAAAGGCAATGTGATGTTTTAACCTTATTTTTAAAAATATTTTTTCAGGATGCCCAAGTGACGTGTCAGTTAAATGACCAACTCTTGATTTGGGCTCAGGTCATGATCTCAGGGTTCTAGGATCAAGCCCTGTGTCAAGCTCTGTGTGCACTGGAGAGTCTGCTTAAGGATTCTCTCTCTTCCTCTCCCTCTGCCCCTCTCCTTGCCTGTTCTTTCTCTCTTTCTTTAAAAGAAATAAATCTTTAGAGAAAATAATTTTTCAAATTTAAAATAACCCCCTACCTTCTATTACAGCATTATAAGGTGTTTTCCCATTTTCAACTTTCTTCAACCATAATACAGTTGTTACCTATATTGTCTGACAGTAGTTTAGAAAATATTTTAGAGGAGAGGGTAAACCATATTGTCTCTACAAACTTCACTCCATCCTAAGGAGTTTCCTTAGGCTTCTAGCAGCTTATAGTATTTTACCCAATAAACATTTGTGGCTCCCAGGGAGTTGAAATTTTTTTTAAAAAAGTCAAAGCTATAAAAATGGTGTTTGAAAGTACTTACACAAATACAGATACCATCTGCATGATTTCATTTGGAGATAATTTCAAAAGTCTAAATTTGAGGCTTCTTATACTTGTGAAGTTCAAAGTACTCACCCTCTTATAGCTCTTCCCCTATAATAGATTCTTCCCTAAAGCACTGAGGATCAAGGTTTTATTCTCCACTTTGACACATGGGTCTCTCACCCATGTCTACATGCACACTAACATGAACTATATTCTATACGTCACCCGATAGGTGAAAAACATTCTGAAACAATAGATGTGGAGGTGGTTATACTTGATGGGTAGGCAAGTGTAAACTATACAGGAACAACATTCTTAATGCTCAGACAGCTGTAATTCCAGATGTCTGGTGCTTAAGTGGGAACCCAATAATTTATGAGCCAGACTGGAACCGTCTAAATTCTTTGACATAACTATGAATAGTGTTTTGTGTCTTTTACACTTTCATTTTTCTAAGTACTCTAAAATTCATTAGACACATTATTATTTGGTTTTTAGGTATAAAGGAGAAAAGAAGAAGTTGAAATATCTAAGAAAGGTGTAACTTAGGACCTTGTAAAAATCTGGCATGGCTCTCTTCTCCTTGCTGGGTCTGAAGTAATTTTCAGAGAGAGAGAACAAGTAAAGATTTTTCTTCTGTTTTCTTTCCACAACCCCAAAAGCATTAAATAACATTTACATAACATCTGCACTACTTCTGAGCCCTCTGGTGATAGGCTTTCTATATCAAATGCCTGAGAAATCTTGGAATCCCCAAGATAAAAAGCAGATGTGGATTTGTCTGCATTCATTACCAAGCCTTGGGGGCTTGACAGAACAGTGCTTCAAAGAGGGAGAAGTATTCTGTGCTCTTTCATAATTCCTCAGCATTTGAAATGCATAGCCATTATAGTATCTGTGGCAAAGAATGTTTTTATTTTTTGTATTTTATCCTTGTATTTATTTTACCCTTTTTCCTTTTGGTGATTAATTCTTCATCAAATTGGCAGTGTACTGGACATTACATTTCTTAAGGTCTCCTTTGCCTCTGTGTGGTCATGTGGCCATGTTATATCCAGTGACATGTGTGCGTAGAACTTCCACACTGTATTCTCTCTCTCTCTTTTTTTAAAGATTTTATTTATTTGACAGAGAGAGATCACAAGTAGGCAGAGAGGCAAGGAGAGAGAGAGAGAGAGAGGAGGAAGCAGGCTCCCCATCTAGAGAGCCCGATGCAGGACTCGATGCCAGGACCCTGAGATCATGACCTGAGCTGAAGGCACAGGCTTAACCCACTGAGTCACCCAGGAAGCCCCCACACTGTATTCTTAAAGAAAGCTTCTTTCTCTTTACTTCTCTTTCCCTGTTTCCATGGGCTAGGCATGGTGGTAAGCTATCCATGACCACGCAGATGAGAGAAGCTTACAAGAACCTATAAGAACAGTATGTAGAATGAACAATAAGAATAAATGAATATGAGACATGTATGGTATAAGCAGAGGTCCTATCTTAGGTAAATAGGAAGATAGATGATGATGATAATGATGCTGATCTTGGATCAGCTACAGATATCTGGATTGCTATGAGATAGAGATTCTTGTTTTAGCCATTGCATTTTTCATTCTCTTTATTGTTAGATAAGCAAGGAGAAACACCACTGAAATTTCTGTACCTCACTGGAGATTCCAGAGAACAGCTTCTTTCTATGCACCTTTCTTATTCTCTAATAGAAACATTAAAATGACAAGAAAGGAAAATTTTGGACATGGAATTTTTTAGCATTTTATGTTTCCTTACCTGCCTTTATTTTGCTGCAATATGCATAGATATATTCCTTTTGGGAGAATATATTTGGAGTGAGAAACTGAATGTACAAACAGGTATGGCCAGACCATATATAAAAGTAGAACTCTGACCCACAACCTGTAGTAAACCACCTGGGTTATTCACCCTTATCTGCAATAAACAGCCCAGAAAGCCAGCCTGTTGTGTCAGACTTGTGGGAAGTCAGACTTGATATCTCTAGTTATAATTCAGAAAGCCAAATAATGAATTCGTAACAATCATCTCCCGTTGGCCAGGACTTGATTAATGACTGACAGCTTCTCTAATTCTTATTTCTTTTTCCAAGTTAGGACCAACCAGAGGAAACTAAACATGCTCTCTCATCAATTACATAGGACACTCCAGTTGCAGTTAGCCCTCTGCAGCTTCCCTATGCCAACAGAACTACAATCAGGACATAACTGATGCTTTCCCATTAAAAAAAAAAAAATTTTTTTATTTGAGAGAGAGAGAAAGAACATGATGGGGGTGGGGGTAAGCAGAGAGAGGGACAAGTAGATTCTACACTGAGTGTGGAGGCTGGCACGGACCTTGGGGCTCTAACCCACAACCCTGAGATTGTGACCTGCATGGAAATCAGGAGTCGGGTGCTTACCTGACTGAGCTACTGGGTGCCTCCCCTCTTTTTCCACTATAAAACTTTCCAACTCCTTTGCCTGCTTTTGAGTCTCTACCAGAATGTAAGCAGTGGTGGCTGACTTCCTTACTTATATAGCAAACTGTACTTAAATAGCTGTTGCTGTTCTCATTTCATTGGTCTCTCTTTATTTTACCCAAAGCCTTATTCAATCATGCCGTTGAAACATTCTGTATCCAGACTTATAAAAGCTCCAGAAGAGGAATTTTCCAAGGGTCTTCTGACTGTTCTTGAAATGTTTCCTGGAACATCGGGATTCTTCTGAGTTCTGATCCCATCACAGTTCAAGCTTCTAGAATTTGAATCAACAGTGATGAGAGTAAACTGTCTGTATTCACAATGGGGGCCTTTTGATTTCCTGTTCATGTCCCCATTGCTGCTGACCAGGGCAACTTTTACTAAAAAATGACTTTAGGTACAACAAAGCTATGTTTCTGGACTCATAAGCTATGTGTACATAACTCTAAGTGAAAAGCTGGCATAGGTCCTGTTAATTTGATCAATATTATAGACAGACAACAAGATAATTTAAGCCAAAATCGAAATAGACTTTGGCAGTTTGATGTGGATTTGGCTTTTTAATTTGTTCAACTCTCTAGTACTAGATTTCCATTTTGCTTTGTACTGACTAGCCACAGATTGAAGATTTTTACTAGATTTGATAGTAGAGTGGTGAAATGAACTTCTGTTATACTATAATTTAATTGTGTTCCTCTTCCTTATGGGATTATAATGCTATTATAAATACCACATCACCACCACAACCATAACTTATCATCTACTGATTGATATATAAAATCCAAGGATAGAAACTAAGATGGAAATACGGTGAGGGTAGATGCTTTGATTAAATTTATATTGGGATGGATATAATATTAATTTGTAAGCTAAGATCTGTCCTCTTGATCCCATTAAGTAAGTTTCCCCCTAGATTTTAATGGAAAATTACACATTACTTCCAAAGTAATTCAGACTAGTGTTATAGATGGTGCACATTTCCTACAAAATGAAGAAAGTATTTGAGTGAGAGGTCTGGAATCTTTAGTGTAGGAAAAATGGCTCAAATTGATTTGGTTCATTATCGAGTCAAATTAAATAAAAATGATGTAGAAGTAGAGGAACACACAGTGTCATTTGCAGAGGAGAGACCCATCAGTGGGTGTGATTGTGGAGAGAAAATATCATTTGTGTATCTTGTATATAAAGGAAATGGTGATTATAATCTAGGTTGAGAGTATGTAAGATGCTTTTTATTTCATTCCCTCTCAGGAAATGTCACAGGGCATTCTAGAGAAAATTTTTAGAATGAAGACAAATGCTAAACATAATTTAGTGAAATGTGCCAAGTTATGGTCATTGCTGAAGCTTGTTATTTTTTCATATTATGATTAACTTGCTGAATGCTCTTCAGTGCACTGTATAAAATGTCATTTCAGGCTGACTGTATGGCCTCTATTTTAGACATTCAGGTCCTCGCCACCCACCCCTCTGGGCATGGCTCTTTTCCCCCTCCCCTCACATGTGGTCAGTGTTTATAGAAATCACAATTTCGTTTTGATTTATTTACATTAGAGTTGTTTTACTTACTGTTGAGTGCAAAGACTGGAGTGACCAAGTAAAGCTTAAATCCCCTGACCTCTCTTCCCTAAGGGTCAAGTTAGCTATGATAAAGTTTAAGTCTCCGTAGATTCTCCATCCCACTGCAGCTGGCAACATAGTCTCTCAGTTTTCCTGGAAGCTGTTGGGGAAAAACATAATAAAGAATTTTCTGAGAAAATAAGGTTAGAAGTAGAAAATAAGGTTAGAAGTAGAAAAAAGAATAGTATCTGAAAAACAAAAAGTATTTACAAATATTTTTGCATGTACCTTATATACAATGCAATCATACATTACCTCTCACCCTGAAAATAGCTGCTTCTATATCCACCCTCCTCCCCCTCACCATAACTTGCACAAAGAATAATTACCCTGCACAGTACCTGACTTTTTCTACTTCATATATTGAAGAAACTGAAATTTTTCTACTTAATGTTTAATTGGAGTTAATATATATCCTCTTTTAAAATTTGGATAACTCTAGGAGTACTAAGAGAAGGTATGAGTTGTTTTACCCTCCTATGAATTATATGATATCATATGCTCATAAAGGTTTGCTTTGTGCCAACTACAATAATGTCTATTTTATATATGAACTTGTTTAATCCTTGTGCCAAGTAAATGACTTCGATGGAATTTTCACCCCTCTTTTACAGATACTGAAACTGAGGCCCAGAGATGTTTGGGACCTTGTGCAAGTTTATATGGGTAATAAGTTGTAGAGTTTTGATTTAAGTTCAGAAGACACATTCTTTTATTTATTTATTTATTTATTTATTTTTATTTTTATTTTTTTTTTAATTTTTTATTTTTTATAAACATATATTTTTTATATACATATATTTTTATCCCCAGGTCTGTGAATCACCAGGTTTACACACTTCACAGCACTCACCAAATCACATACCCTCCCCAATGTCCATAATCCCACCCCCTTCTCCCAAGCCCCCTCCCCCCGGCAAGACACATTCTTAACCGCCATACTACATAGCCTCTCAGTCAGGTGTTTCCCTCCGACAACCAACAGGCTAAACTAAAGCCTTAGGTTCTAATAGAGAGGAGGGAGGATTTAGGTAGTTTTGGATCATAGACTCTCCAATGGGAGGCTGTGTGGGAATTAAAGTTTGGATCAGGTATTTAGTCAAGGTCTTAGAAGCTGCAGATGGCAAGGTCCCAAGAAAAGGGGTGCCAAATGAAGGGAGAAAAAAAGTGGAAAGAAAGTAGATAAAGAAACTTCTTATTTAAAAAATTGTCTAGGGGTGTGTGGGTGGCTCAAGTCATGATCCTGGGATTGTGGGATCCTGCATGAGACTCCTTGCTCAGCAGGGAGCCCGCTTCTCCCTCTACCTGCCACTCCCCCTGCTTGTGCGCTCTCTCTGTATCTCTCTCCCTCTGACAAATACATAATAAATGTACATAAATAAAATCTTTAAAAAATAAAAATAAAAAAGTTGTCTAGATCCTGTACCTATGAAGTAGAGAAAAGCTCTTTCTCTTGCAGCAATTCTTAACTCTTTACCATCTCTTCCTTTTTTGCTCTTCCTGCACCTCACATTTCCTTTTTCTTAGGACCCAGAAGGATGTTCCGTAGCTTGTGTCTCACTCTAGGCTACTTCCAGCCCAAGCACAAAAAGTCTCCGTGTCATCCAGCTTAGCTCAGTAAGCTAAAAACTTCAGCTTGCATCAACAGTTCTTTGCCAGCCATTTTTGTCCATGTGTAAAATTACCTAAGGAGCCTCATGGGAGTAGAGGTAGCTTGTTGAGGACAAGATTTAGAGTTTCTTGGGTCCTCTGGTCAAATCTCATTATAGTCACCATCATAACAATTGAGAAGCTTTGTATTCAGGGGTCCAACTTTGGGTTTGCATTTATTGTGTGACCTTGGACTTGACCTCTCTAAACATTAAGTTGATAAAGAAAATCCTTATTTAAAAAAGTTGTCCGGACCCTCTAGAGAAAAATACCATTTATCCTGAACTCCTCTTATCTTTTTCCATTCTCTTCCTTCTTTCACCTTTCTGTACCTCATATATCCTTGTTTTACAGGATCCAGATCCAAGAGCATGTGTTTTAGTCTGTATCTTCATCTGTAAAATAACCAATGGAAGCCTTGTGATTAGATGATGCGGTCGGAACACCCAGAATCTATTAAGTATTCAACAAATGGCAGCTTCTATTGTGATTATATATATATTATATATATGACATTATATATACATATATATGTGTATATACATACACAATCAAAATAAAATGAAACGTGTGAATAGAATCAATAATATAAGATTGTTTTACTTAAAATGACCACATTTTGTAAACATTTGTTGTAGTTGTTATTGTCATTTTGGCTTGAAAATTAGTTTCATATATAAACTATTTAAAAAAATTTTAAAAATCATCTTCTCTAATTTTGGAAAGAAGAAAGTAAGACCCTGGAGGTAGGGGGCAGGTGAGTGTTTATTGAGGGGAAGAAAGGGACTCTGTTGCCAGAAACCCTGGACCACCAGGGGGCAGTAACAGGTGCTCCGATTAAAAAAGCTAACTATTCAGAAAGGAAAGGCAAAATATTGTGCCTATTACATAGAGGAAGGATTGGTTGCAGCCCCACATTTCTTATTACTTGAGGTTTTCACAGCTGTCTTTTGGACACTTTATGAATGATGGTTGAGATTTCAAGATTCAACAAACCATTGCCTTATTCCATTCATTGTATTTATTTACAAAGTATGACATGGGAAGACTTTCTTGAACCAAACTTTTATTCTTTTTTTTTTTTTTTTGCATTCTTATTTGTCAAGTTTCTTCCTTAAAAAAAACCACCTTTCCAGGTGTAAAATAAATAAATATCTTCAATTATTTGGTACTGAAGTAGACTACTTATCTTTCTGAAGACATTTGAATGTCTTTAGAAGAATTAAAAAAAAAAAGGCAAAAGGTGAAAATACTCTGTGGACTCTGGGAAAGCCAAACTTGTGCTATTTAAGATTTTCAGAACTGCAGGGCTGCCTGGGTGGCTCAGTGGGTGGGCCTCTGCCTTTGGCTTAGGTCATGATCTCAGGGTCCTGGGCTCGAACTCTGCATCGAGCTCTCTGCTCAGGGAAGAGCCTGCTTCCCCCCCCTCACCCCACCCCCATCTGCCTCTCTGTCTACTTGTGATTTCTCTCTCTGTCAAATAAGTATATAAGATCTTAAAAAACATAAAAAAGATTTTCAGAATTGCCATGACAGCTGACCTTTGAAAATGTCCTTTTCTTCTGTTGGTTGGATACGGTCATTTGTGCTCCTTACAGGTGGCAAATGGTCATTGGAAGACTGGTTTCCCATCTGGCCTAACTCCAGGTCAGTGGAGGCGGCCATTACACCTGAATATTCCTCAGTTCTGATCCCTGCCTTGCTAACCTTAATTTGTTGCTGTGCAGTTGATGGCTTCCTGTCATCTACTGAAAGTCTGAGAGCACTTCACCAGTTAATCACATGCTTGATAAGTTGTAATGGTTTTATGTTACAGCCAGATGCCAGGCAGGATATTTCAACTTCCCCTAGCAGCCAGGTGTTAAATGGCCTTATTTAAGATTATTATGGGTGGATGGAGGCAAACATTGCCTAGATTTTGTGTGTCATAAGAAAAGGTAATAATGGTGCTAATTAAGAATTCTCTTAGAAGGGCTTTTTGAAAATTATTATAGGGAGATAGATGATATGCATTAAAGTTATTATCAAAGCTATGGGTCTTTGTAGTTTGTTTTCTTTCTCTCTCTCTCTCTCTTTTTGGCTGATAGTAGGACATAATAGGAGTGCAGCTATGGAGAGTGGATTTTTAAGTTCCCAGCAACTCAGTGTTTACAAGCTGCTACCATTAAAGAAGGTAATTCACTGCCCTTGGTGGTATATGGAAGGTAAAATCATAGCTACTCTAGGAAAAAGTCATAATGACACTCAGACTTTGTCAACCTTGGAACAGGAGCAGCCCCATTCTTATCTTCCTGGGAAAGAAACTTCTCAATAAACATAAAATACTGCAGTGTGAAGTCTAATGCTAGTCCTATGAATGTCTAAGTTGTTTAACCTGCAATATGCCCATTTTTATCTTAAAAGAGGTTCTGATAAAAATTTATTGCTTTGCACTGACCATCAAGAAAATGAGCAAATATATTTATATATGGCCCTAGCTCAAAGGCACGGGATGCTGGATCTAATGTTTGTGGTAATTTAAGATTAGCAGCTTGGCAGTTCAAGACACTGGTGTAGTTCATTGTGCTGGATAAAAACAACTTTCTGGCAAAACAATTTTGTGTTCTAGTAAGACAACGTTCTTAATGCATATCATAATGCATATCATCTATCTCTCTACTAACTCTTTTACTTTTGCTAAATCTTCTCCATTCCCTAGCATGCCACATCACCATCAAAATAGCAGTTGGTAGAGGCTTAGAGAAGAAGGAAAAATTTCATTGAATTCTTCAAGAATTCAGATGATGATTTAAAAGAAGATAGAGTAAGTAAGAATTAAGAAGTTGAGATTTAATCAGTAGGAATTTTAAGCCATAGTGGAGTGTAAAACTCTCATCTCTATCCCTGCTTTTAATTTACTCAGGAAAATTGAATTTTTGTAATCTGTATAAAGAAAAATCAGAGGCGCCTGGGTGGCTCAGTGGGTTAAGCCTCTGTCTTCAGCTCGGGTCATGATCCCAGGGTCCTGGGATCGAGCCCCACATCGGGCTCTCTGCTCGGCAGGGAGCCTGCTTCCTCCTCTCTCTCTCTGCCTGCTTGTGATCTCTCTCTCTCTCTGTCAAATAAATAAAATTAAAAAAAAAAAAAAAGAAAAATCAGCTTTTGGACTCTCGCTAATGAGTGACTATATTTATTCAAATTTTAAGGTTGCTGTTATTAGCATGTTAAGAGACTTTTTAAAAGATTTTTTAATTTGAGACAGAGTGTGAGTGATGCACATAGTGGGGTGGGGCAGAGGGAGAGAGAGAGACAGTCTTAAGCAGACTCTGTGCTGAGTGTGGAGCCTGATGTGGGGCTTGATCTCCTGACCCTGACATCATGACCTGTGCTGAAATCAGGAGTTGTATACTTTAACCAGCTGTAACATACAGGTTCTCTGAGGTGTTTTTTTTTTTTTTTTTTAAATTGAAGTATAGTTGACATTCAATATTATACTAGTTTCAGGTGTACAACATAGTGATTCTATATTTACATACATCATGAAGTGATCACCACCATAAGTATAATTACATATATCACTATACAAAGTTATTAAAATATTATTGGCATTATTCACTATGCTGTACTTTACCTCCCTGTGATTTATTTATTTTATAATTGGAAGTTTATACCTCTTAATCCCCTTCACCTGTTCTGTTCTTTCCCCTACTGTCCTCTCCTCTGGCAACAGTATGTTAAGAAACTTGGACAGAAATGTTCTTCTAAGAACATTTCTAAGAACTAAGACTTCTAAGACTTGTATAGATGGGGTAATTTTGATCATATATCCCCCATTGTCTCCAAAGTGTAGAATAAATGGACTTTGAGACAATGAATTTAGGAAGAAGCTATTTTCCATGCTAGAAGTTTAGATGTGAAAACTTTTGTGTACATCCTTAAAGAAAAAGTGGCAAACCAAGCATTTCATTGCATCTTTCTTTGTACCATTTCTGTCCATCACAATTCCTCTACTAGGTCTTTACCTTGACAAGCTGTTCCTTAGGCCCCAGTTTTCTTGTATATAAATGAAGGTGTTCAACTAACAACATTTAATATGTCTTTAAGCCCTTTTATGTTCCTCTCATAGATCATATGTTTCTCCATTTCTATCTCTTAGGGCATTTTGTCAATTTTTTAGGGAAAATGAAATAGATCTATATATAAAATGTTGTTTTATAAATAAAAAACAATGAATAAATACCATTTATGGCAAATTTAGAAAACTAAAGGATGGGTATGTAAATTGAATTTATGGGGAGATGTATAACTGACATTTTTTAATGAATAAACCAAATTCTAGCAAATTTTAAGATGTCTTTCTTCTTCTGATGTGTGGTATTCAACCATAGATTCTTCTAGGCAGACAAAAGATAACTGAGTTCAAACAAAAGGCATTTCATTCCCCAGGAACACCACGAAGAAAGTCAAGCTAGAAGCAGAACAGTAAGCATCTGAGAAAATTTTGTGAGAGTGCTGTATCTTGAATATTTGAGTTGTTGGCTAAAAATGGAATCCCAAACAGAAATTAACTTTTTGGAAAATAACCCTGGAAGACAGATTCTACAGTTACATGAGGGTCAAATCTAAGAATGCCTTGACAAATCAAGAATAGCTATAGAAACATACAGATTAGAGAAAGTAGACACATGATGATTATGGCTCAGTTCTAGGGGACATACACTGAATGTGTGGTATTAGCAATCATTTCTGCTCATGAGTTTTAGAAAGAAGACGAATGAAAAAGTATAATCTGTTTCTTTAGGAAGTCATACCTTACTAATGTGTTTAGATCAAAGGTTCTTAAACTGTCGTTTGTCATGCTCTCGCTGATCTATCAGTAGCTTAGGAGAAATCCACACGGATTCCCTGAAATTATACATAAATGCACATGCATTTTTTTTTAATGGAGAAAAGATCAGTAGTCTCAATAGATTCCTAAAGAGATTTAGCACTCCCAAATGATGACTTGCAAAATTTGTTCAAATCTTTAGATTGTAAGGGATGTCCTTTGATTTTAATGTCCCACAAATAGTGAGTGGAAGAAATGTCAGAATATTTTAAACCACAAACTTAGGGAAATTAAGGATATATGAAGACAGCAACAGGACGACCAGATTGGCAAAAAGTTCTTGAAGACACCATTCAAGAAAATGGTGCAGAAGGACAAACAGAACAATAAAATCCTTCCTTGGATTTTATTAGTGAGCAGGAGCTCTGGAATTTAGGATAGACCTCTTGAGGAGCTATCTTTCTCATTTCAGTTTTGTCCATTTCCTTATCTATGATATGGGGCACTAATGTATCATCAGTTCAACTTCACTAGAATGAGAAAATCCATATAAGCAGATTTTTTTCAGATCACTGAAGTACACTTCTTTTAGCCCCAATGATACCTGTTTTAGTCACTTGTGATAAAATGCTTTTTAAATATTTTATCTTCAAAAGCCAACTACACTAAGTAATAATAATGATAACAATAGCAAATACTTATTGTATTTTTACTGTTCCTCAGATAACTTTCTAAACGTTTTATATATATTATACCACGTCATATGACAATAACTCCTTAAGATAGGTCCTATTATTATCCCCATTTCAAATATGAAAAAATTGAGACACAGTCATAAAATAACTTTGTTATTAATAACTACGTTTGTACAGTCGGGGAAGATTAGAGCTGGGTTAAAACCCAGAGCCTCGCTCCAGAGCTGTGCTCTAAACCACAATGTCAAAATGAATGTCAACAAATCCCTCTCTGATCCCTTGAGGCTTTCATCATCTCAGTACTTTTGAGAAGTATAGCATTAATTATGGCAGAATTAAATAGCTCAAATGAATACATTGTTTGAATTCTTATTTTTCTCTGTAGTACTTCTGCATTCTCCTCTGCATTCTGTGTCTGACTCCATCTATAATATCTTATTACTGTCACTTTGCCTGATGATAGTTGTGCCATCCTTACTTAGGTCACAGGTCTTCAGATAGAGAGGAAGAATACTAAGCAGCCTACATCTGAAGAACCATGCATAAGTAACCTCATTTTCCTGGATTGAATTTAGATGTTAAGATCCTAGATCTTGAGCCCGATGCCATAGTATATGAAACTTTTGAAGGATTTTGGAGAAAGGGAGCATATTTTGCAGGTGGGGTGATTCAGCAATAGACACCTGGAACTTAGACAACAATTTTGGGGATGCTATACTATAAAAATACAAGCAGCAATATAAAAGAAAGAATGCAGAAGTGGAGCTGAAAATCAAATTATGCATGACATGGTCTACTAGCATATTGATGGGATATCAGTTCTGATTAGTGAGTATCTTTGCAATACTGGTCATTAAATATTTTTAGTATAACTCTTATATATAAGTATGTTTATGGGACTACAGTTTGCAATGGTGACCTTTTTCCCCTCCACATGCTGCTACGCCACCCCATCCACCACCCCAAAGACAAACCCAGGAAACTATTAAAGAAAATCAATATCTATCAATAGGGGATGATTGAAACATTTGTTTTATTCCTACCATGAAATATGAGATCACTATTTATTTATTTATTTATTTATTTATTTATTTTTTTTAAGATTTTATTTATTTGTTTGACAGAGATCACAAGTAGGCTGAGAGGCAGGTAGAGAGAGAGAGAGAGGCAGAAGCAGGCTCTCCACTGAGCAGAGAGCCCGATGCGGGGCTCGATCCCAGGACCCTGAGATCATGACCTGAGCTGAAGGCAGAGGCTTCAACCCACTGAGCCACTCAGGCGCCCCTGAGATCACTATTTAAAAGAGTGAATTATTGCTGTCCTTGAGGGATACCCATGATCTATATTTAAGTAGCAAAACAAGTTATACATAAAATATGGACCACATTTATCTTGAGAAAGAACAAAGGTGGGGCTGTCCTAATCTCAGATTTCAAGATATACTACAAAGCTGTAGTAATCAAAATCATATGGTACTGGCACAAAAATAGACACATAGATCAATGAAAGAGGATACAGAGCCCAGAAATAAACCTATGCTTATATGGTTAATTAACCTATGTATACAATGGGGAAATATACAACAGAGCATGAATATACAATGGGGAAGAGAGTCTCGTCAATAAAAGGTACTGGGAAAACTGGACAGCTAAATGTAAAAATTGAAACTGGACTACTTTCTAACACCATACATAACAAGAAATTCAAAAGGTCTAAAGACCTAAATGTGAGGCTTGAAACCATAAAAATTCCAGCAGTGATCTCTTGGACATGAGCCTTAGCAACATATTTATGGACATACTTCCTCAGGCAAAGGAAACAAAAGCAAAAATAAACTATTGGGACTATGCCAAAATAAAAAGGTTTTACACAGCAAAGGAAGCCATTGAAAAACTCCCAAATCCAAAAATAAAAAACTAAAGACAAAGCAAGACAATTCTACTGAATGGGAGATGATATCTGCAAATGATATGTCATAAGAGGTTAAAATTAAAAATATATAAAGAACTCATAAAATTCAACATGAAAAAAAAAACACAAACAATACAATTTAAAAGTGGGCATAGGACCCGAGGATATATTTTTCCAAAGCAGATATACAGATGGAGAACAGACACACGCAAGGATGCTCAGTGTCACTAATAATTAGCGAAATGCAAATTGAAACCACAATGAGGTTATCACTTCATACCAGTCAGAATGGTTAGTGTCAAAAGGATGAAATAATAAGTTTTGACAAGGATGTGGAAAAAAGGGAACCCTCATGCATTGTTGGTAGGAATGTAATTTGGTGCAACCACTGTGGTAAAGAGTGTAGAGATTTCTCAAAAAATTAAAATTAGAAATAACATACGATCCAGTAATCCTATTGCTAAGTATCTACCCAAAGAAAACAAAAATATTAATTGGAA
Source organism: Mustela lutreola (assembly GCF_030435805.1). Classification (NCBI taxonomy): domain Eukaryota; kingdom Metazoa; phylum Chordata; class Mammalia; order Carnivora; family Mustelidae; genus Mustela; species Mustela lutreola. The sequence goes on from NC_081299.1 coordinate 58,226,753, forward strand.
AAGATACATGTACCCTTATGTTTATTACGACATTATTTATAAGAGCCAATATATAAAAGTGACCTAAGTGTCCATCAACAGATGAATGGGTAAAGAAGATTGTGTGTGTGTGTGTGTGTGTGTGTGTGTGTATAATTCAGCTATCAAAAAGAGTGAGATCTTGCCATCTGCAACAATGTGGCTGGATCTAGAAGATATTAAGTGAAATCAGTAAGACAGAGCAAAACAAATACCATATAATTTGACTTATATGTGGAATCTAAAAAACAAACAAACAAACAAAAAAACAGAAACAGACTTATAAATACAAAAAAACAAACTGGTGGTAGCCAGAGGGGAGAGGCGGATGGGTAAAGTAGATGAAGAGGATTAGGAGATACACATTTCTAGTCATAAAATAAGTCACAGAGATGAAAAGTACACCATAGGTTATATTGTCAATAGTGTTGTAATAACAGTATAGTGACACATAGCCGCTACACCTATTGTGGTGAGTCTTGAGTAATGTATAGGGTTGTTGAATTGCTGCATTGTACACCTGAAACTAAGATAATGTTGTATGCCAACTTTACTTTATCATAAAAAATATGGACCATGTTTCATAAAAAGTGAAAAAATCGTTTGGATTTGGTTGTTTTGAGTATGGGGGAGGTTGGAAGGATGTATACTACACTACTAACATAGCTAATCCCAGGAATCGGAACTAGGAGGATCAAAGAAAGATTATTATCATCATATCTTCATAGATTGTCGAATTGTTTTATGTGTTTCAGGAAGCATGTTTACCTTCTGTAACAAAAAAATCCAATACAGCGGATTTGAAGGTAAAAAGTGGTAAGTTTAAGTTGGTTGTGGCTAGTGGGAATTAGGGAGAACAAAGAAGAAGCAGGCTCTGCTGCAGAGGACCTCATGGGGGAGGGCTCCTTGAGGTCTACTGTGGAGTGAGAGAGGTGGAGATGGAGAAGCAGGAAGGAATAAAAATGTGAAAAGAACGCTAGATGAAAAGCAGAAAGGGATATGTGTTTGTTCGTGTACTTTTTCTGGTGCCAAAATACTTTTTATGAATTTGTGATTTTTTAAGTACAATATGCCAGGTGGGTATATTTGGGGAAAATTGTTAAAAATGTATTCTCCTTGGTATTACAGAAAACACTATTATTTTCTGCCTGCAAAATCACATGTGAATTGAGACTTAGTTACATCTGACTTTGTTGTACAAATGGAATCAGACGGCTTTACTTGGGATGACTCATTAGTCCTTCCTTCTTCTTTGTTAATATTCTCCAAATTTAATAGCAGCGTTGTGTAATCTATTGTGTGGGTAATATCAGACAGATTTAACAGAGGATGCTTAACGATGTTTTCTGGTTATGAAGACAACTATATTTTGCCATTTGGGTGCCAAAAGGATTTTCTAATTATCTTAGGTGGCATTATGATTCATTACAGCTCTGTACAAGGACAGGAAATGAATCAGTCCCCAAAAGCCTGTCTAAATTGCCTTTACACTCCAATGTGGACCGGTGATAGTTGAAGGCTACAACTTCAAATGAAATGTCCTGTCTCTCCTTTAAGAAATGGCAAATTTCACCCTTACCTTTATCTCCCACAAGTCTTTTCCCAAGTCCCAACTTGGAACTCCTTCAGTACTTACTAACTGTTCCATTCCTTTTATATTCATAGCCTTCTGTCCTAGATTGTTGTGTATCTCTCCAGACACAAGGAAACTTTCTCTAGAGAATCTGTAAACTCCTTGTGGGCAGGGACAATTATTATTTTATTTTTATAATTATGAAGATTGTTGGAAATTGATGTGTTTTATTTAGATTTTAAGTTATTTAGGGAAATTTTTAAATTTGAGTTTTTGTGTCTTTTTACATGTTTCCTAATAGCCAGCAGAAGCATTCAAAGTAAGTTTTGAAAGTTGAAAAAACTATTTAAAAAAGAACACACATGAATGACCCAGTGTGAACATTTTAAGCTTTTAAAATTTTATTTGTGTGAGTATCTTTGTATCTCTAGTACTTTCGAAACTTCAGTTTTGTGCTGGGAGCTGTATTTACATTATCTTAGATATGGCTTTACCTAAGTCTATGTTACTCAAATTGGGGTACCAGAATTCCCTGAGAGAACTTGAATTTGTGCTGAGAGAACTTAAAAACCTCAGAATAAATAGGAGTTAAGTACTTGTTTTAAAAAAAATCTACACAAAAAACAAAACTAACTATCAATAGAAATGATCCCTGAGTCACATAAAAACTTGTACAGAAAAGTTTATAGCAGATTTAGTCATAATCACTAAAAATTGCAAACAACCCAACCTGTCAGTGAATAAGCAAACTGTGGTATGTCCACACAACAGTTCACTACTCCACTATAAAAGGAACAGACTATTGATTCATGCAACAATATGAAAGAATCTCACATGCCTTATGTTAAAATAAGCAGCATCAAAGATTTCATGGAGTTGTGCTCAAAGATAGGACTTTCTGGAAAAGGCAAATTAAAAGAATAGAGAACAGATCAGTGTTTCCAGGAGCTGGCATAGGGAGAGGATTGACTATAAAGGGGCAGTTTTGGAAGTAATGGACCTGTCCTATACTTGATTGTGGCATGGTGACATGACTAATTACATTTGTTTATACTCATAGAACATATACCCAGGAAACTACATTTTACTGTATATTAAATTAAAAAAAAATAATCCCAAGAAGCTAACACTGGCAGGATGTTATAAAATTTATACTTTCACTATAGTAATTTGTTACACTTTTCAGAAGTAATTTAACTGTATATTTCCAACATCATTAATATCGCTCATAGCTTTTCATCCAGTAATCCCATACTAAAAATTTTATCCTAAAAAAATTAAAAAATATGGGAAACATATATGCTTAGGGATGTTAGTTGTCTTTTTAATAGATGAAAATGCTGCCTTGTAACTGTTTTTTCATTGCTATGTTTGCTGGAAAAATTTTATATTTTTCACATGCTTATTGACCAGCTTTGTGGGAGAGAATGAGATTAATCTCCTCTAGTGATTAAAAAAATAGCAGAATTTCTGTTCTTCCCTACTCAGTAACCATACAAAGTCATCCATTTCTGTGAAATAATTAAAAATAGTTAAAATTTCTACTGTTGCTGCTGTAGATAAACAAAACATTTTAATAAAAAATACTATGGTTGCAAGTCAGACTCTTTATGGGGATTTTGGTTTGAGAGTCTTTCAGTATAAAACAAACTTGGAAGTTTATCCTAAAATTTTTGTTTCTTTCATTTAACCTGGACCTTTATTCAAGTTTTAGAATATGATTAGTTAAAACAGAATAATAGCAAATATGAGAAATGAAATTTGTTAGTTATTAAATTATAAAATCATTAAATAAAAATTAAAATAAATTTAATTATAAATTAAATATGAGAAATTAAAGCTCCAAGTTTTGTGTATCCTTTTTCCTTGAGAGCTTAGAATTTTGAACTCTGCCCTCTATCTACTCTGTACATCTAATGCTGTACACTTTACACAGTGATTTAGGTGCAAGCAAAGCAGACAACAGTTCCTTCTCTCTTGAAACTCCTATTCTAGTTTATTCCAAATTAGAATAGATAGTTCAGTCCCTCCTCAGGTTTTTTACCCTTTTGTTAAATACATAGGTTTTCTATAAAATTAATGATTTGGAAAAAAAGCCAGGGAAACATGGAAATGTGACTCCTATTCCATTTTTTAAGAATGCAATTTCCTACATTTTCCTACATTTCAAATGCCGCCCCACTTCCAGAGATGATTTTTTTTTGGTTTGTTCTTTGCTTTCCCTTTGATGTTCTCAATAGGTGAACTGCTTTGGATTTTATGAGAGATACAGGAGTAATACAAAGAACATTTCCTTATTCTACCACTAAATTCACTAACACGTGTGCATCTGAGCTCATATCCACTGTCTCCCTTCTGTGTGTTCTGGAGAACTCAGTGTGCCTATTTTAGGTCAATCTATCCCCTCAAACACTACATCTAATCCTGTCTGCCTATTCATGGAGTTTGCTTCTATAATTACCCACGATCATTCCTAACTTATCAGTTTCTACCATCAGCGTAAAAACATGGTACAACATCGCTAATGTTAAAAAACCATCCCAAGATGCTGTGTCTCCTTCCAGCCACCATCCCATGTTTTTTCCTTTTATAGAAAACTTCCTGAAGAAATTGTTTTTAGATGCTATCTTGTGTTCCTTGCCTCTCAGTCTCTAGTGGAATCATAACAGTCAAGTTTCCAACCTTATCATTCCATTCAACTCTTACCAAGTTTACCGAAGACCTCCATACTGCTGAAGACAGTGTCAGTGTTCAGTCCTCATCTCAAGAGCCTCTGATAGAGCTTTTTACTCTTACCTCTGGAAACACATTCTTTACTTGGCTCTGGAGTCACCTCTGGAAACACGTTCTTTACTTGGCTCTGGAGTCACCTCTGGAAACACATTCTTTACTGGGCTCTGGAGATATTCCACATGAATTCCCTCATGGACCACTATCCTTTCCTATAGTATCTTCCCTTTCTTTTCTTTCAAATGTTGGAGAATCCAGAACTCTGTCTTCCGTTCTCTTCTTTTCTCTACCTATATTCACACCCTCGGTGATCTTGTCCCAGCACCTGAATAAATACAGACTGATTATCCCAAATTAATTCTTCAGCCTGGAATTGCCTCTGAACCATAGGCTACCCCTAATATCTGACTGGATGTCTCCCTAGCATCTCCAATTTAAGGTGTCTAAAAAGTAAACACCTGATTTCTTACTTTCTGCCAGTCCTGCTCCTACTCCTATAGTGTCCTCACTATAGCAAATAGCTCCTCATTCACTGGGTTGCTCAAAAATCTTGGAATCCTCTTTCATTCCTCTCTTTTTCTGATATCCCAGACTTAGTTAGGAAATACTGTCCCAACACTAATTATGTCAGACACTGTATAGCTAAAATTCAGGAACATAATGCTGAAGGATTTTAAAACAGGCAAAGTATATTTAATTAATTATAAACATCAGGGATGAATTATTTACAGATGGGGATAATCAGCTAGCACTGTGAGTATTAGTTAAATGACATGATGTAGAAGAGAGAAGACTAGATTGGCAGTTCGGAGATACAGCTTGTGGCCTCTGATTGTCAACTAAGTTATGTGAGTGGTTGTATTAAATGACCATGCTGGGCTCCATTTCTTCATCTGTAATTTAATTTAATTCTTCATCTGTGTTTGACTCTTTAATTTCTCAAAATCTTTAAAGCTAAAATCTCCTTTGCTGTATATTGGAAATACACATTTCTTAGATGATAAAACATCTGCTAAAGTAACATTATGTATTTTGTATGGTTTGAAAACTATGTGGGCAGGACTGGGACAAGTATAAACTTAAATATTATTGTGGATATCTATGTTTTAAAGTTCATTTTTCCTGCAAAATGAGGTATTTGTTTATTCATTCAACCAAAATTATTGAAATAATTTCCAGGTGTGACTACTTTTTCTTTGGAGATACTAAATGATTATAATAAGATTGTGCCCTTCAAGGAACTCATGGCCTGGTCCTGGGAGAAATACATGACAAATGCAAGGCCAGTAAGAATTGTTAAAATAAAAATAAATATCAGGTTGCATAAAGGCAGAAAAGATGAAGAGATAAATGTGCCCCTTTTAGTGGAGATTGAAGTGAGGATAAGGATAGTTAGAAAATATCTAACAGAAATATCCATCTTGAAAGCTGATATAGATATGACATTGTAGAAAAAGTAGACACAGTGTCTATGTGTCAATTTGTATGATTGTTTTTTTTTCATGGTCAAAGTCCATGTGTGATTTTATATAATCAGTCTATGTCTATGTGTGAATTCGTATAACTGCTTTTTTCATGATCAATGTCCATGTGTGAATTTGTATAATTGCTTTTTTCATGATCGATATCCATGTGTGAATTTGTATAATTGCTTTTTTCTTCCAGTGCCACTTTTCTAATCCACACAGGGGAGCTAATACTTGCCTCCAAGCATTTTGGACAGTGTTGAATGAAAATGTCTGACACACTGAGTTCACTATAATTTCCTGACTCTCAATGACACTTTTAATAAATACACTAATTGATTTTTCATTGGTGATGACTAATAATTTTTAAAGACTTTGGTTATTGGTGGATCAGGGCCAACACATATCAAACATTACAACCATCTTTGGGAAATAGAGAAAAGTAAGAATAAAGTCATGTCATTGTGTTAATGTAAGATTACTTATTATTCTTTTTTGGGAAGCCTTGTCTTTTATTCTGAGATTAAGCCTTGCCAAGTTCTTTGGCTGTAAAATATACTTTCTTTTATGAAAGATTGATTAAGGAGATGGTTGATTGATTGATTGGTTTTAAAATAATATCTATACTTTATAAAATACAAAGTTAGCAGTTAAATGCCTGTCATATAAATATTTTGAAAATTTAACATTTTTTGAAATTTTACTAAATTGAAAAATTATGGTAACCATTGAGTAAGAACATCTTCCATATGATAAATGGGGTTCTACATAAGTAAAAATGAATTCTCATTTTAAAGATACATTCAAGGGGCTCCTGAATGGCAGAATCAGTTGAGTGTTCCACTCTTGGTTTTGGCCCAGGTCGTGATCTCTGGCTTGGGGGCTCAAGCCCTGGATTGGACTCTGTGCTCAGCATGGAGTCTGCTTGAGTTCTCTCTCCCTCTCACTCTATTCTCTGCCTCCCCCAATCCCTATCTCTCTCTCAAATAAATAAATCTTTAAAAAAATAAAGATATATTTGAGATATATTCAATATCCTCAGACATTAATAAAACCATACATTTGCAAGGGATATCATTAATAATTTAAAATAAAAATTCAAAACAGTTGTAATATAGTTCTAATCATTCTATTCATTTACTCTCTCACTCAACAGCTATTGAACACATATTCTGTGGCTGGCATGATTGTAGGTGTTTAATTAAGCTGTGAACAGGAAAGACTAGATCTCTGTCCTTATGGAACTGATACCTCAGTGAACGAGGTAGACAATAAACAAGCAAATCATATTTAATATATTATTATCATTACATCAAGTTACTTGCAGAAGAGTAGTTGGTCAGTGCAGGACTTAGGTCTTACAATTCTAATATTCTCTGGACAAATTGTTCACAGCGTTTCAGAAATTGCTCAACTTGCTAATGAACCTATATAGGAAAGGTTAGTTTCATAAGAGTAAGACTGCCTCAGTTTCAGTCTCTCTGGGACCTTGATTAGGTAAAGTCTGAAGTTCACTTTTCTCCATCTATAAAACGGACGTGAGAGAACTTTGAAAGGTAATGATTAAAACACATCTTGGTTAGTGCTCAAAAAAATCTTAGATGCTATTACCATTATCATTAAATATTAGTTTATATTTATGCTCAAGAACAAAGAGAGTAGGGTGTCTTAGCATAACATAATAATAACATGAAAATGTTATTTTCATAATAACATTGTGAAATAATAACATGAAAATTCTGGTTCCTTGACTTTGACTACTTACTGGTTGCTGATTCGTAAGAGACTTTTGTTGCAGATAAGTTCAAGATAACTGTTTTGACTTTACGGTTACGCATTGACCAAACAAACTCCAGTGAAGTTTACTTTTGTTATTTGATAACTTTATAAAAAGCATAGCTGTTTCCTGGGCAGCTTATTTACCCCTCAGCAGTGTGCCTTATAACTGCATGAAGTCACTGCTACTCTGTCACTCTGATTACTTGGTAGACTTTGGACAAGGAGCCATAATATATATGAAGGTGAAGCTTGCATCAATGACTAAGATGATCTTTAAAAAAAAAATAATAAGATGGCTAGGACATCCTATATGTTTTCTTTTTCCATTTTGTGATCTTTACTTCCCATTAAAATGTAGCAGCAAAACACTGATTTTTAAATTTATTTTGTGTATTTGATAAATATTTAGAATGTTTACTGTGGGTCAGGCTGTCACTGAAAATTCTGAGCTTTATCTGACAAATAGGGTACATCTGATAACTTTACAACATGGAAGCCTCAAGTAACATGTTTTATTTGTCAGGTAATTCTTTATTAGAAAGTCTTTTTTTGCCTTTTTCTTTTTCTTTTTTTTTTTTTTTTAAGTCAGAGATAGGGAGCATGAGAACCTGAGAGGGGGAGGGAGGGGCAGAAGGGGAGGGAAAGAATCCTAAGCAGGCTTCATGCTCAGCACAGAGCTTGACATGACCCTGAAACCATGATTGGAGCCAAAATCAAGAGCCGATGCTTAACTGACTGAACCACTCAGGTGCCCGTCTTCATTTGAAAGTCTTAAAAAAAATCATAAAAATTAGAGAAGCAGTATGAAGCAGTTGTCATGGAAAAAGTTGGAGATTTGGAGCCAGATAGATCTACATCCAAATCCCAATTCTTTTATTTATTAGCTATGTAAATGGCCTCTTGTTACTTCACTTTCTTCATTGGTAAAATGACAGGGATAGTATCTAGTTTGTGCAAGGATAGTATCTAGTTCATGTAAGGTAGGTGAAACTACTACCGCTCAATAGAGATCAATAGTTCATTTTCTTTCTGTTCTTGGACTACAAGGGCGACACTTGAGTGTAGGTATGGGTGTGCTTGATTCATTCATTCATTCATTCATTTGGTTCATTCACCAAACAAACAATTTTTGAGTGATCCCAATTAGGTAGAAAAGAGGGATATTTGAATGACCACATTGCAAAGAGACCCACTCTGCTCAAACAGTGTGACTCCCATGAGGGCTCATCAGTTCCTCAGAAGTTGGGGGAAATCAATGCCATCCAGTACAGCCAAATAGGAGCCAAGTGTTGTTGTCCACCAAACACTGGGAAAGTTGGAAGAGCTGACATTTTTATTGTGGGACGACTGCTTGAACAAAAATGCTTGTTGATTACTAAGGGAATACATTAAAGTGGTCTTCTAAGTTTGATTTTTCAACATTTAAAAAGTTAGGTAAAACACTGTGGAGCACCTGGGTGGCTCAGTGGGTTAAAGCCTCTGCCTTTGGCTTAGGTCATGATCTCAGGGTCCTGGGATTGAACCCCGCATCGGGCTCTCTGCTCAGCAGGGAGCCTGTTTGCCCCTCTCTCTCTCTGCCTACTTGTGATCTCTCTCTCTCTCTGTCAAATAAATAAAAAATATCTTTTAAAAAAAAGGTAATGAATCAAAAAGGTAATGAATCAAATTTTGGGGTGATAGGTGAAGTAGTGAACTGAGCCTGCAGCCTGAATGATGGGTGAGATACGATTGTTGGACATGGATAACAAAAGTGTGTGTGTGTGTGTGTGTGTGTGTGTGTGTGTGTGAGTGTGTGTGTGTTTGTTCTTCTGAGAAGGACATAGATTCCCCAGACACTGCAGGGGATTTAGGTATACTTTTCCCCTTTGCTGTTGCTTAGAGGGTAGGGTGAACCTTGGAAAGAGGAGCTACCAGGCATGAGGAAATTTTTAAAATGAACTCTGGTGTCACTTGTGGGAAGTGGGCTATGTCCTGTCTTCTATTTCCCCAGTATCCTGAAGAAAAATTCCTTGACCTGATTAACAATTATAATTCAGATCATGAAAATTATGGTTCACAACATTAAAAATAAACAGTCTATTTTTACTCCTGTTGTTCCAAGGATCATGCTGGATGCTGGGGATACAAAAATTAAAAGAGTACCATCTCTCTTAATTGTGCTGCATAGAGGTTGGGGGAGGGGTATAGACACATTAATAAATAAATACAATACAGTGTTACAGATTTTATGATCACTATCCCTACATGTTATAGTGTGGAGATAAACATGGAAATGGTCACATTTTTCCTGTCAGTCAAGGTTAAGTCAGAAAAATAAAAGTTACTCTGTGTATTCCAGTTTTGAGACATTAAGTGAAAGAATTAGAGGCTTTATTATCTTTGGAAAAAATGGGGAATCATAATTTGTAAAAATAGCTACCAATATTCTTAGCCAGGGTGACCGGAGTATATAGGTTTTTAGAGTTTATTGGGAAGCCATTATAATATTCCATAATTTCTGGGAAGCTCCTAGTAAGTACCTTACCCATAGCTGTGAAGTAGGTGATCCTTACGAGCACTGAGGTGGTTTTCAAAACCTGTGTCTCTTACCAGCTTTCTCCTCCACCCCAAAGTAAATATATTTACATACTATCGACCTTAATTTGATTCCCAGTTTTCTCTCTTTCAAGGTTCTTTTTTCCCTTTTATTTTCTTTGCTCTATCACAGGTTTATGCCTCAGTTAAGAAACTAGTTAATGCCAGAGACTTATTAACAGAAGATGCCAAAAATATCCAGAAGAGGAATTTATTCTAAGGAGAGACAATCAGTGCATACTAGTTAGATTCAGAGAAAGTAGGGCAGGAAGGGAATGACTTAGATACCACCATGTCGAGCACACAGATTCATCTTAGATTGAATCACTGAAGACTTGCCTGCTGTAGAGCAAACAATTACAATAAGAAAAAGTGAAATTCTCAAAGATCTGGGCTGGTACAAAATGGCAGCACCCCGGTCCAGGCAACTTACACAGTGATGAGCAAGGTTAGGAATGTATTAAAGCTTACTTATTAAAGTTTACTTATTAAAGCTTACTTATTAAAGCTTTGAAAGCTTAACTATTAATGTTAAGCTTAATTCAAGAAGTATTTTTCCTGCTCCCAACTTACAAGTAAAGAACCTGTATTTCAACAAATGGAAGTTTGGAGAAACTGGCTTTGAAGGACCCTTTTTATAGTCAACAAAACTCTAATGAATTCTCCACTGTTTCATTCGTTGTTTTAGATTCCTCCTTCTGTATCCTTCACTCACTCTGTGTTAGGCACACTGACCTATTTTCTGTTTCTCAAATGCCAAATGTGTTATTTCATATTCAAGGCCTTTGCACTTGCTCCTTTACTTTCTTCTGGTCCTCATTCAAATACCACCTTCTCAGGGAACTCTCTCTTGAACCATACCCCTTACCCTCCAGCCTTCTTACTCTGCATAGTGCATATGTCACCCATGATTTCCCCCAATATTGAGCACTTCCTCTCCTCATTTTGATAGTGGCTCAAATTGTGAATCGAATACAGATTCTAATTTTTCCAATGTAAAAAAAAAAAAATTTAAGGCTTTTTTGACAGTGGAGTACAGATACCACTAATCAGATGGAAGGTTTCAATTTGGAAGGCAGCTGTGTGACAAACAGGCTGAACACAGGCATTCATTGTGCTAATGCAAGTGTCAGCAGAAGCCATGAGCTCCTGGGTTGGCAGGAGAGAAGACAGCCTTGCTGAGGGTGCAGAAGTTAATGACAGTAACAGTAGCAGCAAGCAACTTCCCTGTGTGGTCAGTTTTGTAATATAGCTCTGAGGATGGTTCTTGTGTGAACTTTCTATTAGTCTTTAATAAATTCCTTCCTGCTGAGACATCTAGTAGCTTCTATTGTCTGCATTTAAGACTCTGACTTATAAACATGCATTTATTTTTCCTCATGACATCTCAACTAATATTTACTTGATTGCGGTGCTTCTTGTCTACTAGAATGTATCCCGGTATCTAGAAAAGTGCCTGGTTCATAGTACGTATTTGGTAAATATATGAAGACTAGAAAAATGGGCTAAACATGACAGATCCCCTTTTGATCTCTAGATATTTCTAGTATTGGTGTTAGTTACTGTTTATTACATAATTTCCCCAAATTTTCATGACTTAAGCTTACAAATATTCATTATCTTAAACAGTTACTATGGGTTAAGAATCTTGGAATGGCTTAGGTGAGTGGTTTTAGCTCAGGGTTTGTCATTAGGTTGCTGTCCAGAGGTTTGCAAGGGCTGCAGTTATCCGACGGCTTGACCGGGGCTCAAGGATTTGCTTCCAAGATAGCTCACTCATTTGGCTCCTGGCAGGAAGCCTTAGTTCCTTGCCGTGTGAGCCTGTCTTTAAATTGCTTCAATGTCCTCATCACATGGCTGCTGGCTTCTTCTCAGGAGCAGGTAATAAGAGAGAGAAATACAATATATTTTATGACCTAGTCTCAGAAGTGTAACACAACACTTCCGTCACATTCTATTCATTTGAATCACTCAGCACTGCTCACACTCAAGAGGAGGGCAAGTAGTCTTTTGAAGAGAGAAGTATCAAATAATTTTTGGACATATTTTAGATTTTATTTATTTATTTGAGAGAAAGAGTGAGAGCATGAGGGGGTTGCAGAGGGAGGAGCAGACTTCCTGCTGAGCAGGGAGCCTGACATGGGGCTCGAGATCATGACCCAAACCAAAGGCAGACATTTAATTGACTGAGTGACCCAGGCACCCCATGGACACATTTTAAAAGTAACACCACTAAAGCATGCAGTGAAAAATGCTGTCGGCTTATTGCCCATCTCCTTCTTGGACTGCCATCACATATTTCTTCATCTCCTTTCCCTTAGTAATCATATTCCAATATGCCTATCTACAATACCATATTTTCTGTCTCTTTGAGGTTTAATTTGGCCATGTGATAAGGTTCTGGGAAGCTGCTGACTCAACATGAGATGAACTCTTTTCATAACTCTGTTCTTTCCGCCTTCCTGTTCTTTGGAATGTGAACATGATGATGGGCTCTCCAGAAGACCCTCTGGACCCTAAGCAATCTTGCAAGTGAAATATATAAAGCACAAATTGGAAAGGATGAGGATTATGGAGTCACCAAAAAAGCCTCAGACTGACTACCTCTTCTGTCTTGCTTAAACCAGTATCAGTTTGGGTTATTTATAGTCAGACTAATTCTGATACCTGTATGCTTGGGTATACTGCAAGTGATTTATCTTGTCTATTCTTTATTCTCTGTCATGGGAAATTGTCCTACCCCACAGGAACTCACTGGTGGAGCTTAAATGGAAAGTCTTTGATCCCAGGCTAGGTCTGTTTCTCCCCTGTCACACAGATTCCATGGAGACAGAGCGAAGTCCTTTTCTAGTTATATCTTGGAAAAGCCAAAAACTACTGAAGTTTTCTTTCTGTTCTTTAGATATGAGGGGTTTTGTATCATAACAAACGAGAAAATCTCACAAATTCTTTATTTTTTTTTTTTTTTTTTATTATTATTTTTTATTTTTTATAAACATATATTTTTTATATACATATATTTTTATCCCCAGGTCTGTGAATCACCAGGTTTACACACTTCACAGCACTCACCAAATCACATACCCTCCCCAATGTCCATAATCCCACCCCCTTCTCCCCAACCCCCTCCCCCCGGCAACCCTCAGTTTGTTTTGTGAGATTAAGAGTCACTTATGGTTTGTCTCCCTCCCAATCCCATCTTGTTTCATTTATTCTTCTACCCACTTAAGCCTCCATGTTGCATCACCACTTCCTCATATCAGGGAGATCATATGATAGTTGTCTTTCTCTGCTTGACTTATTTCGCTAAGCATGATACGCTCTAGTTCCATCCATGTTGTTGCAAATGGCAAGATTTCATTTCTTTTGATGGCTGCATAGTATTCCATTGTGTATATATACCACATCTTCTTGATCCATTCATCTGTTGATGGACCCGAATGTTTATAGCAGCAATGTTCACAAATTCTTTATTAATTTTGGTTTTAAGTGAGATGAATATCTCTCAGCAAGAGAGATATTGCTTCTCATTTTCATTCTGTCTGCTGAGCTCAGCATTTGATCCTATATGCTATACATACCTTACAGTGATTATTTCTAATGCTTGTGGCCATTTGGAACAGTAGCACATTTACTATCTCCAGTTACAAAGGAAGAAATCAAACCCTGGAACCTTGCTCCAGGTCACAGAATTCAGAAGTAGCTAAACATGGATCCAAATCAGGCTCAGAATGACCCTAGAGCCAGTATTCTTTCCACTTCGCCTGCTCTTAAACTCCACTGAGATCTTGCCGGACACAGTTACAGTAGAAAGTATAAATATGGATTGAAAATTACAATGTAATTGCCAAATTGGCTGACTTCAGCAAACACGGTCTTGGGAATCCATCTGTCTACATTTTTTTCTTAATAGAATTTGTTGAAACCAGATCAGCACATCCTTGCTAGTGGGGGTCATTGGTCAGGATATGGGAATCACTTCATGAAAAATAGTGTTTATTAAAGTAGAATTTTCCCAGAAGATTGTGTTTTAAGTGAAAACACTCAGTGGTAAGTGGTTAGAACTTGCCTACCTCTCTCCTCACCTTCTCCTCAGGTCCTATCGGATGGTCAGCGGCAACCACAGTCATGCCAGGTACAGTGGAGGCTGTGAGGGGCAGAAAGGAGGGGGATGGAAGGCAAAGAGAGATGGTAGGGACATTCAAATGTATGTCCACCCAGCACAATACATTTTTTCATTATGTAATTTGAATTAATATTTGATTTAACTTTCCCATGCCCTAATGGCTAGGTTTTATTAATCATATTTTAGAAATGGAGAAGCTGATGGTCAGAGAGTTTAAGATCAACAAAAGCATAACTGCAGAGAATGATCAAGTTAATGTTTGAATTCAGAGTTGTCTGATTCCAAAATTCGTTCCCCTTGTAGTGTATCATGTTACCTCTTCAAAGGCAATAATAATAATATCATGTGTTTTTATCTTGCTTTATATTTTACATATATTCTCTCATTTACTTTCATAATAATTTCATAACACAGTGTTGCAATGGTTAATTTTATGTCAATTTGGCTAGGCCACAGTTGCCAGGTGTTTGGTTAAATATTATTCTAGATGTTTCCATAGAGGTATTTTTTAGACAAGATTGACATTTAAATCAGTAGACATTGAGTAAAACAGATAATGTGGATGGGCCTCATCCAATCAGTTAAAGGCTTTTTAATAGGAGAATAATGACCTCTCCAGGGGAAGGGGCATTTCTGCTAACAGACTGTCTGTCTTGACTTGAACTACAACTCTTCTCTAAGTCTCTAGTCTGCCAGCCTACCTTGCTGATTGGAGACTTGTCAAGTCTTTCCAATTGTGTCAGCCAATTCCTTAAAGTAAATCTTTCTCTCTTTCTATATGTATACATCCTGTTGGTTCTGTTTCTCTTAAGAACTCTAGTACAGTAGTCATTATTACCCCTTTGGAGGATGTATAAAGAGCTTCAGAGAGGTTTAATAGTTTGCCTCTTAAACTGGTGAACTCTCCAAGATCACACAAGTAATAACTGGAGGACCTGATACTCAAAGTCAGTTCATTTGTCTCAAGCCTATTTCTTTTTCTATTTTTCTGAAATTATTATTTAAAAATTAATAAACAGTGAAACACAGTTTATTAATTTCTATGACCACTCTAACAAATCACAACACACTTCGTGGCTTAAAAAACTCCACTTCATTCTCTTGCCGTTCTAGAGGCCTCAACTCTGAGATCAGTTTCACTGAACTGAAGTCAACGTGTGGGTAGGGCTTGATGAAGCCTCCAGGAAGAGAATTTATTTCCTTGTCCTTTTCAGCTTCTAGCCGCTGCCTGTATTCCTCGGTTTGTGATCTCTTTCTCCGTCTTCAAAGCATGTTACTCCAGCCTCTGCTTCCCTTATCACCTCGCCTTTCCCTTGTCTGTGGTCAAGTCTCCTTTTGCCTCCATTTTAGAACAGCTGTGATTATATCTGGTTTACCTGGATAATCCAGGATAATCTCCCCCATCTCAAAATCTTTAATCTTATCTGCAAAGGCTCTTGAGCTGTATAAAGTAATGTTCTTTATATGTTCTGGGGATTAGGAGTTTGGTATCTTTGGGGCCATTATTCCGCCTCCAACACTCAGATTTCTTTCCCTCTCCTCCCTTCTCTCTCTGTAATATATCAGCTAGTTTTAGTTTGATTATACAAATGTGTTTACTTTTCCTTACTTTCTCATTTACCTTCTAATTCTGTTATGAAATAGATTCAGATAAGAGCTCCGAGCAGGAGTGGTTAGAAATACTGGAACAGAAGATCTAGAAGATTGTTGAATTAGAATAAACACATTACATCTGTCCTCACAGAGTTACGGGTTTAGA
Source organism: Mustela lutreola (assembly GCF_030435805.1). NCBI lineage: Eukaryota > Metazoa > Chordata > Mammalia > Carnivora > Mustelidae > Mustela > Mustela lutreola. The sequence continues at coordinate 58,242,778 of NC_081299.1, forward strand.
ATCCATAGACATCCTCAGAGCCCTTACGCTAAGCCTTCTCCTCCTCCAGGGAAGTTTATCAAACCTACTCACTAGCTGCAAAGGTGACTGACTGATGAGTAGCACATTTTTATTTGCTTCCCTCCTATTTAGGACAATGACCAAAATGTAGGAGTCGGGTGGGAAAGGAAGCAGAAGTACTTCAATCCTCGGGCTTTTAATCAGCTCCTGGATGGCTGAGCGCTGACTGGAAATCTGATGCATCTGTGGAGGAAAGCTTGCTTTGCTCCTGTGGGTTCTTATTTCCTGCATCCTGAAGAAACCCCCAGGGCCTCGGTTACTCGGATCTCATACCTGTCCAGCAAATTCTCTGGTGTCAGCGCTTATTCTCTTGGCTTCAGGAGCCTCCTGGGACCCTGAGGGTCGTGTCTCAGCCAGACAGAACCGTGCAGAGACAAGAGAGCTTGAGCTCTGTGGTTAGAAAGACTCACCCAATCCACCACTTAGTATGTGGTGTCCGTGGCCTTAATATGCTGAGCTCTAACTCTCCATCAGTGCCACGTGGATGATACTATCTTTTGCACAGAGAGTTTGGGAGGATTGAATACAAGCAAAGCTATCGTTACCACCTATCCTCCTTGTATCCCCTCGCGGCCTTTGATCTATTTCTGCACCTGCTAGAGTGACAGGCAGAATAAAAAGCACCAGATGTTCCATATTTAGAAGCAGACCTGTTAGTGCTGCTCTTCTTTGCAGAAAAAATGCTGGCAGGGCTAAAGGCGAGTGAGAGGGCTTTGTCAAAATGGTTGTGATGATATAATGATTTCCTCCTCAACAACCATTGCCTCTTCTCAGCTAATAGAATCCCCGTTTTGTCCTGACATTGGGCAGCCCTGGCAGCCTGCAGACGATGGTGCCTGATGAGTCTAGGCCAATCATGGTTATTAGCCTTTTTTTTTTTTTTTTTTTTTTTTTTTTTTGTCAGTGATTAGGTCACGAGTGGCTGTGTGATTTGTTTCTGCTGGATGAGACATCAGGGAACTGAGGGAACTTCTCTGAGGAAATTCAGGGAAAGATTTCCTTCAGTTAACCTCCCATTCATTTCTTTGGTGAAGAAGTCCCATCCTAGGGTTATGGGGGAGGTTGAACCCATGACACCTGACCCTGGACAGATGGGATCGACAGCAGGTTATTCATTACATATACTCACAGCCCAGGAGGAGACACCGTGCCATGCAGGGCCACATGGGGATTGCAGTTGGCAAAACAGAGTGGGCAACCAAGGGCCATGGATGACAAGCTTTATAGTTTTTTTTTTTTTTTTAAGACTTTATTTATTTATTTGACAGACAGAGATCACAAGTAGGAGAGATGCAGGCAGAGAGAGAGAGAGAGGAGGAAGCAGGCTCCCTGCCGAAGCAGAGAGCCCGATGCGGGACTCGATCCCAGGACCCCAGGATCATGACCTGAGCTGAAAGCAGAGGCCTTAAACCACTGAGCCACCCAGGCGCCCCAACAAGCTTTATAGTTTTAAGAGAAGTGGGTGCTCCCTGGTTCCTGGGGGAAGATGTGATTGGATTGTTTGAATAGTTTGGTTGGCTGTCAGGCAACTAAAACTTGTTAATTAAGGATAACCAGGAATTGCGCTGGTCACCTTGATAAAGAGGATTGTTTAGCTATAGGACCTTATCCATGGGAATAGTGTGGAGAGGGAACTTTTAGGCCATAGGAGGCCCTCCTAGTTTCTCCAGATGTTAAGACAGCACATAATAATTGGCCTTAATTTGGGGCCATGCACCCTACTGACTTGAGAGAGGTGGGAATGGGCCGTGGAGAGAGAGAAGAGAGAGACCCATTCTTTCTTCCCTTTGGGTATTGTCAAATGTAAACTTGATGGTTGTAATTAGAAGCATAACATCAATTGTGCAACTGTGAAAAGAAACATTGTAAATATTCCAGGGACTGGGGAAGAAAAAAGAGAGCAAGGCTCGGTCCCTGACAGATTCTTTGAAATTGCTCAACTTTCCCTGAAATCTTCTATTACCAAAATTCTTTCATATGGTGATAAACTTCTACTGTTGAACATCTCTAGTCTGTTATTCTGACCCTTGTGGTTGAAGTATCCTGACAGGGAAGGCTAGATGCTACTTTCTGCCAGGGACATGTTTCCCATGATTTTATGTATGTCTTTTTGTTTGCTTGCTTGTTTCAAGTTTTTTTTTTTTTTTTTTTTAAGATTTTATTTATTTATTTGACAGACAGAGATCACAAGTAGGCAGAGAGGCAGGCAGAGAGAGAGAGGAGGAAGCAGGCTCCCTGCTGAGCAGAGAGCCCGATGTGGGGCTTGATCCCAGGTCCCTGAGATCATGACCTGAGCCAAAGGCAGAGGCTTTACCCCACTGAGCCACCCAGGCAGCCTTGTTTCAAGTTTTTATTTAAATTCCAGTTAGTTAACAAATAGTGTCATATTCATTTCAGGAGTAGAATTTAGTGATTCATCATTTACATGAAACACCCAGTGCTCAACACAAGTGCCCTCCTTAATATGTATGTCTTTTTATAAATACCTTACAGAATGTCTTTTCTCTGACTAATGTGGTGATTGTCTTGCATTGTATTATACTGTAAGGGTTCATCTTGGGCCAAAATGAAGGAGTAGAAAAATCAGAGAGAAAACTTTAATGGAAAGCTGTTGAGTCCTTTAGCCTGCTGCCCACCTCAAAAAGAAAATCTGACTTCTATTTGACTCTTTTTAAAAAATTTTATTTATTTATTTTTAATTTCTTTTCAGTGTACCAGAATTCGTTGTTTATGCACCACACCCAGTGCTCCATGCAATATGTGCTCTCCGTAATACCCACCACCAGGATCACCTAACCTCCCATCCCCCTTCCCTCCAAAACCCTCAGTTTGTTTCTCAGAGTCCACAGTCTCTTATGATTCCTCTTCCCCTCCATTTCCCCCAAATCACTTCTCCTTTCCATCTCCCCACGTCCTCTGTGTTATTCCTTATGCTCCACAAATAAGTGAAACCATATGATAATTGACTCTCTCCGCTTGACTTATTTGACTCTTAAGAGTTTTCACAAAATTTAAGTCATTGCTAATTCCTCTGTTAATCCCCAAAGTATAAATTTACCCTCAGCCACTGAGTACCTCAAGCTGCCTTATATGTGACTTGTAAGAAGATGGGGCTTCCATGTTTCTTACTTTTCACCTATTTTGCTGTCCATGAAAAATGCATAGTTATCATAAGTTATCTGCCTTAGGAATATGACAAAATAAACCAAAATTCAAATAAGGATAATGTTCTAGAATAATGGAGAATATACTTTCAGATTCCTATCTTCTTTGCACATATATATTTAGTAAAAATAAACAACACAAAATAGAATGGTGCTGCATTTTTCTTTCATAGAAAAATAGAACAAATTGGTTATTACCAAGATTACTACCATGATATTACCAAATGACTTTATTTGCTTAAGCCTTGACTTAAATTGTTTCTGAGCCTTAATTTATTTTATTTATTTATTTTTAAAAGATTTTATTTATTTATTCGACAGAGAGAGACCAAGCATGAGCAGGGGGAGGGGCAGAGGAAAGGAGAAGCAGGCTTCCCGCTGAGCAGGGAGCCTGATGTGAGGCTTGATCCCAGAACCCTGGGATCATGACCTGAGCCAAAGACAAATGCTTGACTGATTGAGCTACCCAGGTGCCCCTGTTTCTGAGACTTTAAATGTTCTTTTGAACATTTTGAAAATAATCTATATTAAACTTATGTAATAAAATATTTTAAAATCCTTCTAATAAATTTTCAATAAAAGCTTAACAAAACTCAACAACATCAGTTTCAGGAATAGAATATAATTTTCAAAATACTCATATGCATTATCTTTTCTACTAAACCAATGGAAATTTCTGGAGACTGAAAAAACTCTCATCAATATGCACTTAATAGACAAAAGTTTATGCTCTGAAAATAATAAAAATATTTAATCAATTCATTTTAACCCATTGAAGAATTATAATAGGCCAAGAAAGAGTAGCTTTACCTAATTTTGTTGATTCTTCACCTTCTCAAAGGTGTGTGAAGACTAGACATGGAGGGGTTTCTGAAGGTCACTTGCCATATTGCAAGCCAGAGGCCATCCCCACGCTGGACATACCTTGTGAAAATGTCTGAAGGGTGCTCTTGGCTCTTACTTGCTCTCTTTCACTTGGTCTCTAGGTGGGAGGGGCCACTGAATGAAGAGCCTTGTAGGCCACTCTAAGGAGCTCTCACTCAGTTCTGTAGTAACTGGGAAATCCTTCCAAGATTTAAGCCAGAAGGTTTGGCTATGATTTCCTTAACTTCACAGCAGGACCACCGAGGTGAAGGATACCTGAGAGGAGAACTGAGACTAGAGCTACTGAGGAGGTGGTTAGCATGGTCAGGAGAAACAGAATGAAGACCTGAGCTTATGCAGAAGCACTGCGGGTGCCGCCATATCCAGGGAGGTAGAACCCAAAGATCCCAAGAATATGTGGGGGAAAGAGGGAAATGGAACAGTGAGGGGGTTGAGACAAGCTAATTAGAATTCAGTCTACTATAAAACGGAATTGACTCTAAGGTCTGAGGTGACCAGGAGCATAGCCATAGGGCTGTAGCACCAATTTTATCCTCCAGAGAGATGATACAGTCTAAGGGCTTTTTGTTTTGTTTCCTTTTCTTCTTTTCCTTTCTTTCTCTCCCCCTCCCCTTTCCCTTCCCTCCCTCCCAGCCCCTTTCTTTTCTTTCTTCCTTCCTTTTCTTTCTTTCTTTCTTTCTTTCTTTCTTTCTTTCTTTCTTTCTCTCTTTCTCTCTTTCTTTCTTTCTTCCTTGCTTCCTCTCTTTCCCTCGGTTCCTTCCTTCCTTCCTTCCCTCCTTCCTGTCTTTTAACTTTTAGTTTTTAGCTCTGTTTCAGATAATTGAGGTGCCAAGATAAATGATCTCCTGAATACACATTTCAGTGATGCATGTCCAGTGAATAAAAAGTAAATCATGTTGTTTTCTATTGGAACTCTCAAAGGTCAGGACCAGGTTGAACTTTCTAAAGCTCATTTTAGGCACTTCACAAACCATAAAAAAATTACAATATTTTCCCCATCAAAGACTCTAGAAAGAGAAATATAGAGCATAATTCGAGTAGAACTATCAGTTATAATCTGAAAAATTAAAATAATGTATATAATTTGTTTAATTTCCCAATAATTACTTATTAATATATTACTTATTATTTATGAATATATTCTATGTGCAAAGCATAGATTGAATAAAAAATTACTACTTATATTGGTTATCTGAAGTTAAAGATATTGTTATCTGAGATAGGGAGAGCTGTATTGAAAGGAGGATCAATTGTTTTATTAATAAATCAGAAAATACACACAATCCAAGGGATGGTTTCTGAGATGAAAATTACTAAATTCTTAAAACTTGATTTATTTAAGTCAGAAATTTCAGTCATATTTGCAACATAGCAAAGTGTTTTTGATTTCCTAATGAGATTTTTATAAAACTTTTGGAAATGTATAAAATGTAAATTTATTTAAACTGAAAATTATGCCAGATGACATTTAGAGATGAATGGAGGAAACAGGATGCTCCTGGGATATCAAATGATTATACTTATTAATTGAGATATATTTTGCAAAAGATATGAGATGGGGTAAATGGAATGTGTACCCAGAGAACTGGGCTCAATATTCCTGCTTTGCCGTTTCTTAGTTGTGTCACCTTCATCAAGTTATTTCCTTTTTCTAAGCCTCAGTTTCTCCACTTGTTAAATAGGCTTAATTCATATTTTCTTTGCAGGATCATTGCTAGCATTAGAAAGAGTAAAAGAAATCACCCAGAATGACACGAATACTTGCTCAAGCAGCTCTTGTAAGTTTGCAATTCCCATTTTAAGACCGAGAGCAAGAATTAGAAAAATCACTTTGGTGATCCTATAATATATATATATTTTTTAAACATGAATCATGGGAGTATACAAGTTTTCTTAAGGATTTCCAAGAGGTTCCAATGAGCAAAATGCTTTATCAGTCCACTCTAAAGGATTCAAATAGGAGAACATTAGAATGCTACACTTGTTACTTGGTCACAATTGTTAGTAATAATGTTTGTATAGCTTCAAATACCTACCAACCATGTAGTATAAAAATCTGACCAGCATAATCAGTATTAAATTATTTTACTTGTAAAAGAAAGATGAGGCAAATGGCAGTGATTTTAAATTGTACTTTATGAATATTTTCATGGAACTGAAAAAAAGATTTATTGATTTATGAGAGAGAGAGAGAGAGAGAGTGCACACACAGGAGGGGCAGAAGAAGATGGAGAGAGAGAATCCTCAAGCAGCTTCCTGCTGAACATAGAGCCCAACACTGGGCTTGATCTCAAGACCCTGAGATGATGATCCTGAGAGCATGACCCAGCTGAAATCAAGAGTCTGGCTCTTAACTGACTGCGCCACCAAGGCATCCTCTTTTCATGGAATTTTATTTACAAAAGGAAATTTGCCATATGTACAGGTAATGGAACTAGAGAGACTGTATCATTTGAATCAGAAAAAAGGATGGGAATATTCGGGACATTGTTGCAAATACAAACATTGAACTGCATTCCCTAAAGAGAATAAAATTCTCTTGCCTAAGATACTGCTTTTTGTGTGGAAACATCTGTTGATTGGTCCATGAGCTTCTACCTGTGTTTTATGTTCTTGATGGAAACATTTCTTCAAAAGAATTAGATTTCCCCAATATCCACTTAAATTTATTCTATCTTCTCATGCTGGCTCAAATCTGGTTATTTGCATAGTACTTTGTGCCTAGCAGAGTCATGCATATGGAAATATATGCAAGGTTAGTTATGCACTTTTCACCTTTACACCAATTCTGCCCCCAAAGCCTTATCTGCTTTAGGGCTTTAAATTAACATTAAGGCTCTGCAAATACTATGTGACTGTATATCAGGCAAAGTAAAATCCCTTTTGTAAAATTGGAAACCAACACATTGTAGAAAGGAAAGAAGTAGAAATGAAGAAATTCAGGTGATATTTTTTGAGTTACAGTTGAAATAGACTGTAAGGCTACATACTGACAATAAATTAGCCACTGCTCAGTAATCCAATATACCCGCAGGAGTCCTCGTATATTTCTTTATATATGTAGAGTTACTCTAACACGAGAAGAGAGAATATTTCTTCTTTTTATTACCCTCAGTATTTTCTGTATGAAATGTTACTTTATGATCTAGCAAATAGTTATCAAAAATTGTCAGAAAATCCTCAACACTTCAGAAGAAAACAGGAACTATTTCCGGGAAGTTCAGAAGAAAACAAAAACTTGGCCCCAGGAGATTTCCTTATATGAATAAACTAAGAAAATGTTGAGCAAGGAAAAATACCTGCAATGATAATCTTAATGCAGTCACATTTTTCAAGATGTACACTATCAGGTGATGATAGGCTAGAGAGCTGCTGCTCTTGCAAGTATATTTTTTAAAGATTTATTTATTTTATTTTAGAGAGAGAGAGAGTGCGTGTGAATGGGGGGTGAGCAGAAAAAGGGAGACAAGCAGACTCCCCACTGACTGGGAGCTGGACACAGGGCTCCACCCCAGGACCCTGAATCAAAACCAAGAGCTGACACCTAGCCACTGAGCCACCCAGGCTCCCCTCTCCTGCAATTATTAAGTAACCAGCTTTCAGAAGGTCCTTAAAATAGGAAAGAATTTAATATCTATTGCTTGCCTACTTTGTATCAGTCACTAGCCTGGGCCGTGTGTGTGTGTGTGTGTGTGTGTGTGTGTGTGTGTGTGTGGCGTGAGAGAAAGAGAGACGAGACAGAGAGATTCTTCATAATAGTCCCATGATGGGCAATGTTATCTCCTCTCCACAGATGAAATAATTTGACAAAGGTATCACAGATAGCCATGAAAAAAGATTGTAGGCATTTCTAATTCAAATGTTTGTGACCCTTTCTTGCTCTAGTGTTTTCATGTAGGATTTATATGTAGGAGAATTAAGTACGTAGATTGAGAATAACTAAGATAATTTAAATCATAGGTGATTTGCATTAATAAGGCAATTACCTTGTGTGTAAGGCCTCTATGGAAGGACAGAAAAACACAAAAAAAGAAAAGCTAACCAAACTTATCGTCAGCTATATATTATTATTATTATTACACATTATCCAATGGACTGAAACAGAGAAAAATTTTACCCACTTAACTACGGAACCAGCACTATTGATTACTTAATAACTAGGCCTACCCTGTATATCTCTATATTGGATTTGAGCCTTTGGGGCAAGTTCAAGTGATCAGATGAAGTATCTACTCTCTTTCTGTTATCACTGTTGATGTACAAATTAGTGCAAGGAAGGAGCAGAATGGCTTGAAGTCCATCAAATGAACTCAGACAATAAATCTCTTTGTCACCATTATTTAAATAACACTCACAAGAGAAACTTTGTTATGTATATGGATGATTTCTAAAACATTATCAGAAATATTGTGTACTACAGCCTACCTTTCTATGCTTCAGTATTATTCTCTATACCATGGAAATAGTAATAAGTGTTTCCTGGGTTGTTGCAAAAAATTAGTACATGTGGGGTGTTGGGGTCAATTCCACGTTAAAACATGTTAAACCCCTAGGGCCTGCCTGGGCCTACTTAGCCATAGTGACTCCATGTTGCCTAGGTAGACATATTGTTGTTTAATAAATGCCTCAACTGTTACTGATATCAGTTCCAGGTAACTGTTGCTAAAACACACACCTAAAACAAGGCCATTTTGTTTATATCAGTTCCAGGTAACAATTACTAAAACACATACCTAAAACAAGGCCATTTTGTTGTTTAATAAACGCCTCAACAGTTACTAGTATCAGTTTCAGGTAACCGTTACTAAAACACACAGGTAGAAGACATCCAATCAGCCAAAGCCGCATACGTAGATGTCCGTGATTGTGCCCTATAAAAACTAGCCTGTAAGACCAAGGGGTGTCGTTCTCTTCGGAGGCGGCCCTGGCCAGTCAGTCTGACTTCTAATGCTTGGCATAGAATAAAGCTTTACATAACTTTCACTTTGTCTCAGCCTCGTTCCCCTGGCCGGTCAGTCTAACTTCTAATGCTTGACATAGAATAAGGCTTTGTGTAACTTTGTCTCGGTCTAGTTCCTTTGATAACGGACCCAACATGGGGCACTTTGAACAGTGCCAGCCACACAGAAACTACTCAATAAATTCTCCTTTTATTATTTTGTCATTATTATTATCATCATTGTTATGGTCAGAAAGTAGAAGGTGCATACAAGCTGTAGATGGTGATCATGGAAGGCATCCAAAGGAATGGTGTTCAACTGGGGACAGAATTAAAAAGGGCATGGAAATTACTATCATTAGAAAAAATTGCTACTACATTCAGTGTTTTCCTCCAGGAAAGGGAGGAAATTTTTGAGTAAGAAGGGAGCCGCAGGATTAAATGCCACCGAGAGTTTGAGGCCCATGAAGACAGAGAAAGACCTTTGAATTTATTGATCTGGAAGCCACAGTGTTATGGGCTGAGCTGCACCTTCTCAAACTTCATATGTTGAAGGCCTAATTCTCAGTACCTCAGAACGTGACTGTATTTGGAGATAAGGCCTTGAGAGAAATGATTAAGTTAGAATGAGTCCATTAGGATGGGCACTAATCCAACATGAGTGGTATGCTTATCAGAAGAGGAGATTGAGACTCACAAAAAGAGATACCACACAGAATAGACTATAGACCATGTGAGGACACAGTGATGAAATAGCTATCTGCAAGCCAAAGAAACCTCAGAAGAAATCACCCCTTGCTGACACATTGATCTTGGAAGTCTAGCCTCTAGAATTGTGAGAAAATGAGTTTCTGTTGTTGAAGCCACGAATCTGTGGTGTTTTGTGACAGTAACCCTAGTAAAAGAATCCATGCTGTGATGTTCAGAGAGAGTAGATAAGCCAGAATGCACTAGTTAATGATGAACGGATAGCAAGGAATTACAAGCTATATATAGGAAAAGTAATGGATTTTTAAAAGATTGGTAAGATACCATGATTTTTCCTCAGAGGATTTGGTTACTGTGGGTATAACTTCTCCTGTGTGACTTTCAGAGTTAGACCTTTTTTGCTTTCTTCAAAATTATATTTTTATAATAAAATAATTTTAAAACACTATATGGATAAACTACTTTCATCTGTACTTGAATATAGTAGCTGAATCTATCTTGTGACCACCAGGAAGTCATGGCATTCACATTTATTTATTATTTATTCTTTCACTCAATCATGCTTAATTTTTTGTTTTTAAATTTTACTTTATTTTAATTTAATTAATTAACATACAGAGTATCATTAGTTTCAGAGGTACAGTTCGGTTATTCATCAGTTGCCTATAACAGCCAGTGCTCATTCCATCATGTGCCCTCCTTAATGCCCATCACCCAGTTACCCCATCCCTCCATCCTCTTTCCTTCCAGCAACTCTCGTTTTGTTTCCTAAAGTTAAGAGTCTATTATGCCTTTTTTTTAAGAAAAGATTTTATTTATTTATTTGACCAAGATAGAAACAGTGAGAGAGGGAACACAAGTAGGGGGAGTGGGAGAGGGGCAAGAAGGCCTCCCTCTGAGCAGGGAGCCTGATGTGGGGCTCGATGCAGGGCTCAAGGTGGGGCTCGATTCCAGGACCCTGGGATCATGACACAAGCCGGAGGCTGATGCTTAATGACTAACCCGGGTGTCCCAAAAGTCTCTTATGCTTTGCCTCCTTCTTTGATTTCACATCATACTCAACTGTTGTTAAGCATGTACTGGGTGTTAGGCATGTGTTAGCTATGTTTCACAGATTGGTTTATTTACCTGTCCCAATGACTCCATGAGGCTATTTGTTATGGCTATATGTTATCACCATTTTATAGATTGAAAAACTGAGCATCAAAAGATTAAGTTCCTCGCCCAAGTTCACAGAGCCAGAAACGAGAGACAAACTTGGATTCAGGTCTGCCTGATGCCAGAGCTCACGGTCTTCACTGGTAAACTGTATCCGACTTTAAAATTGAATAGTGGTCTGTGGAAAGAAGATGGGTCTGCACTGGTCCATGCCTCACCATAATATTCATTTGTTTAATGACAGTGTCCATTTAAAGTAGATTTTTGGTTGAGAAAGCAATATAAATGGCTTTTTGTGCTTGAGTGTTCTTGGCTCCATATCCTTCTTCTCTCCTGCCAGGATTCTTGGGAAAAAGTCCCAATGAATCTTGTAATGTACCCTAGAGGAGGACGAGGAGAGAAGGGTAAGGGAGCCCTGTAGAAATGCAACATAGTCATTCAGAGCTCTGAATTACTTATTCTTCTCATACCCACTCTTTTCTATGTAATAAGTAAGAGCTCTTCATTGATGTGATGGTGAATTCCAACATCCCTGCCCTTCAGGAATTTATAGCAAAGTAGGGTTAACAAGGTAACAGCTGTGGCAGGGATCTATGCTCAAGGTTGTAGATCACATCACATAACATAGGCACCAGGAGGATTACCTGGGTGCTGAGGGATGCCAGAAATGTGGGGAAGCAAAAATAATAAAAATATAATAAAATAATGAAGTAAATCATGTAGGGCCTGGGGGGTCCACCAAAATTTAGAAGACTCCTATTCCCCTTGAAGCAGAGAGCGACAGAGACCTTATTTCCTTCTTTCCTATTCTCTAGTACTGAGAATAAATGACACAAATCCTTTGTTCATATTGGAATGAATTTAATCTCTTTTGTTCCTGTAGTTAATGGAATCTGAATCCTAGGCTGAAGAAAAAATTTAAGGTTATCTATCCACTTTTTTTTTTTTTTTTTTTTTTTTTTTTTAAATTCAGGACATCAGAGTTCTCCCAATTAGGTGTAAAAGCATTGGGGAGGGAGCTTCCTTTACCATCTCTGGTTCCAGAGCCTATTGTTTCACTATTATCCTACAATAAATATTTCCTGCTCTGGATTGTGTTTCTTACTAAGTTTTGGTCTAGGGTGTTTGTAGTAAACAACAGTATTTATCTTTCAAATAAAATAAGAAGCCAAGTAACAAAATCACAGTGTTCTGGGTACACTATGAAAACAACAGAAAACCATGGGGGTTGTGTCCCTGAGCTGGTGGCAGGGCTCCTAGGAGCGGTGAATGCAGCCACTGAGATTGTGAAGAGCCTCTTGTTCTTGTCGAGAGGGATAGGACACTCGGTTCATAACACACTAATCAAATCCTTGTGCTTTTACTCAGAGATGGTTGTGAATCATCCAGGAAACAACTAGAATATAGTACAGGTTTTAAAATAAATGACAAAGTTTGAAAGAGATTAAAAAAAGCAGAATTTGATAGCATAAATAACAAGTAAAAAATACCGAAAGGGAGATTTCATTCTAGAAAATATACCAAAATAATGCTATGGCAATGGTGGGTGTGTCTGAAATGATTTTCTGATGGCAGAACCAAAGAAAAGAGTGCAAATTAGAAGCGCATCAAAGCTAGGTAATCAAATATTTTTAATGCATTTGAAAACCAACCGATTCTAGAAATTGCAGCTTCCAGTCTTGTATTTATGGTTTTCTCCCTTTTTCCCTCTTCATTTCAAATCTCAACACTTTGTCAAGAATGGAGCTACAAATAACTGATGTCTTTTGTGAGCTTTCCCAATTCCCTTGTGATTGTGTAGAACTTCCATAGATTTTTCTCTAGTAGATGTAGCAACAATGGCTGAGTTTAGTCGAAAGATGTTGGGGGGAAAAAGGTACACTCTGCGTCATGCTTCAGGCTAAGAGAAGAAGATGAAAGGAAAGGTCATTCAAAGCAAACCCAATGCTCTGCTTCCTGCTTTCAGTGTGGGTCAAAAAAGGTACAGTCTCCCAGACTTGTGTTGGGTGGAGAAAAAGCATGCCAGTAGAGGTAATTTGAATGGACGGAAAAGGGGATGTTCGAAGACTGTGGAAGTCCGCAGTGCACCCCGGAAGCTAAACTACTTGTCCATCTTAGAAAAAATAAGGACAAATGAAGCTGTTTTGAGATCTGAGAGCCCAAACCAGGGCAACCACCTTGCAGACGTATCTCAATCCTTCTCCTCCTTTTCGCATTCTCTCCCTCGACCTTGTCTCTCTCTGTCTCTGTCTCTTCCTGTCTCTGTCTCTCCTTGTCTCTGTCTCTCTTTCTATATCCATTTCCCTTTCTTTTTTTGAGATATTCATGAAATTTAATGAGAAAATGGAGAATATGCTTATGTAAAGAAACAATATTTCTTAATGTTTAGTGTTTCTGTTCATAGAAAAATTAAAGCATTTTGGCAGATTCAGATGGTATTAAATTAAAAATCCTGTTTGTTCTACTTTGTAGGATATTAAAAAAGAAAGAAGGTTTTCAAGTGTATCAGAAAAAGACAGCTAGCTGTTATGCAATTATGTAATCAGATTTGGAAGTGTATGTTCATTAATCCATTCAACAGTTATTTCTTGAATACCTGGTATGTGACAGTTATATGTTTCCCCCAAACTCAGGCCATTCACAGAAGGGCCTTGATGTTTAAATGAACTAATTGCATTTGATGGTGTACTGTGGCATCTTTTGAGAGCGTAAATGTGTTTGATGTTTAGCCCATGATGAACAATTGCTTGAGCTATTAGGTTGTTCTATAAAATTGAAATGACATGTTGGTCATATTTTGAGGGATTTTTTTTTATAACACATTTATTTTTCAGATTAAATTTTCTAGCAGACCCCCTATTTCCTCAGAGTTAATCATACACATACATCTTGCTGACAATTGCAGGATATTAAATTTAAGAAAACAAGTTTTCAGGAAATTATCAGACTTACTGAATGAATTATTGTCCTTGTATTTTGAACATTTTCTTGATCTTTTCTTCTCTTTTTATAATTTTCTGTATCTGCCATTTGAATGCTGGAGACAGTGTCCTCTAGAGTAAAGAATGAAGGAAATTGGATTGATCCTAAAGACTTAAAAGAGAAAGAACAAAATCTGTTGTCGAAAGACAAATTAACCAGGAACCAGGCAGCCAGGGTTCTAATCTCAAATCTGGAACCAAAAATATAGACCATTTGCATTAAGAGGTCTGTCCTTTCTATACCTCTTCTCTATTAGTTGCTAATGTTTATTGAACCCTTACTATGTCCCCGGTAACTGTTTTAAGGTAGAATGTTTTGTGTGCTATCTCCTTTTATTCTTACAACAATCTCTATTGGTACTGTGGTTATCCCCACTTTATAGGTGAAGAAATCAAAGCACAGAGGAATTAAGTAACTTGCCCAAGCACACCCAGTTAGAAAACAGCAGGGCTGGTATTCAAATATCAACAGTTTGTTTATCACTACACTGTACTATTCCCTACAACACCTTTAATCAAATAACTCTAATGAAAAACCAATGGCATTATGAGTTACAAAATTCTGAAATTTTCCTTTTTTTTAAGATTGCTTAAAATTATAAACACAATACTTAGACAACTACATAGAAGTATATAAAGTTAAAATCAAGCTATTTTATTCCTTAATACCATTATCCTACAAATTCGACTGTTAACAGTTTGCTGTATATCCTTCCAGAAACTTTTCTATGCTCATATAACAGGTTTTAAAGCAAAAGCCTTTCTTCTAAAAGTTCAGAACTTTCAAATAGAAATAATTTCATTTCACTGCATTCTAAACTTTTGAGAAAAGTGTTCTAAACTTATGAGATGTCATCTGTCATGTATAATTTATGTTAAGTTTATATTCTGTTTTTGAAGAGGCATCCTCATTTTGACTATCTCTGCCAAACACTTGGGATATGAAATTAAAATCTTTTTCATGAAATGAATTAATGAGACACTTATAAAATAACAGGACTCTCATGGAAATGGATCTGACCTAAATAACCAAAGCTGTCCTGCTGGAATTCTGATCAGAGTTTTCATATTGGTTTAATCAGAAGTAACACTTTCTATACAGCATGGTATTTTATTTCATAATATAGTAATTTAATTTTCATAATTTAAACTGGAAGCCTCAAATTACATGATTTGCCATTTCCCAATATTGTATATCAGTATTTAAAAGATAATGTATGATGATTCTGAAATCTGCAAGTTCTTCTGGATCAGAAAAGTATGAGCCTATTAGGTATAATGGTTAAGAGTTTAGTTCTTGGGGGTGCCTGGGTGGCTCAGTGGGTTAAAGCCTCTGCCTTCAGCTCAGGTCATGATCCCAGGGTCCTGGGATCGAGCCCCGCATCGGGCTCTCTGCTCAGCAGAGAGCCTGCTTCCTCCTTTCTCTCTGCCTGTTCTCTGCCTGCCTCTCTGCTGACTTGTGCTCTCTGTCTGTCAAATAAATAAATAAAATCTTAAAAAAAGAGAGAGTTTAGTTTTTGAAGTCATATAATTCTGAATCCAAGTACCACTCTTATTTACTTTACTACCTTAGACAAATCATATTATATCCTCTCCCCACCCCTCCTTAGTTTCTGCAAATATAAAGTGGAAGCAGTGGAGGGTGGTACAAATTATATCTACCTCATCAGGTTTGAAGAACAAATGAAATAATGTATATAAGGTACCTAAGCATGGTGATTGGCCCATTAGAAGTGTCCCCATAATTTATTATAGACAAAAAATACTCAACTCCCTTCTTTTTATGTAGAGCCTTAAGCTTTCTAAATTATTTCTGTCATATCACCTCAATTTATTTTGAGACAAATGAGAAGATTAATTGATAAAACCATTTTATAGAACATGAAAAAGGGAATTGTCAGTAAACCCGAGATTGTTCGTTCTATGTTCATTCATTCAACATTCAGCCACAAAATATTCATTGAGTGTCCTCTATGGGCCAAACACTGAACAAGGCACTTCCAGATATAAATGATTGATAGAATCAAAATAAGAATTGTCCATCAGTTATTTTTGTCACCCCAACTCCTCTTCCTTTTCAATTTAAAATTTCTTCCTGGATACTTGATCCTTCCATCATTAGCAACCTTGGTGGTGCAAAGGATATGGCATAACCTAAGGAAATCAGTCTCAGTAGTCTGGGTTTTAGAAACTTATGGAGAAGAATATGAGGATACAAACAATTGTAGCTTGTTTAGCCAGGATAACACTGTCCATAGTTCATGTAAAGATATGCTCAGAGCTGCTCTAACTTATGCTCTATTATCTGATAGATATATAATGTGTGTGTATATATATATATATATATATATATATATATAATAATGTAGTTAACATTCTGTGTGTGTGTGTGTGTGTGGAGAGAGAGAGAGAAAAAAAGACTATATATATATATATATATATATATATATATATAGTCTAACCAATGTCAGCTTATATTATTTTCAAAAAAGAAACTTAACTTAGAAACTTTGAAAGTGTGACATCACTCACTACCATAGTCTTTGAATTTGTTTCTAGGACATTGTTATAATATAATGCAGCATGAAGTTGTATTCATTGTTTATGCCAGAGTTAGCTTGCTTTACAGATATGATTTGCCATTCATACTTATCAAATACATCATACGTAATTACTGTTTGTTGATATATTCTGTGCACCAGAGATCTTCTTTACTTTATCACTGCTCCTTTGTTCCCGTACATGTATATAAAGAGTCAAGTTTAATCTTGCACTGAATCAAACCCATTGCTTGCTAAGAAGCCTTTAAGAGGAGTGTCCTGGAACCTAGATTCTTGGTATTTTTTTTTTTCTTTCAGAACCTCCCCAACCTTGGGATTGGTTTTCCAGCTCATATCCTTTTCAGTCTTTAGTGCTCTGGCTTGTTAAAAGCCAGGGATGCAGTACTCATGTTTCTCTTCCACTGAGTATCTGCCCTGAAAAGCCTCATACTGTAGTCTTCATGATTACTTTATCTTAGCTTTATTTTGTACCCAGGAAGAGAGAAAGTACTAATGTATTAATGTTCCCTTTACAGCTGAAGCAAAGCAAGATAATGGCAAGATTATTGAAAGCTAATCTATTCCTCTAATTCCTCATTCCCTATTTCTGCTCCATTTCTCTTTTCCATTCTGTAATAATCTAGGTTCTACCTCATTATTTACCTTATGTATTAGTCATTTTTTTTCTGTGTAACAAACAACTTCAAAATTTCAGTGACTTTGCACCAACAAAAATTTTTATTTTCACTCATGGATCTGTTGATGAGCTGGGTTTGGCCTCAGCCTATATGTTGGGTCCAAATCTGCTCCAGGTATCTCCTTGCTTCTTAGAGGGGGTATGTTGCTTTCATGGTGGGTGGCAGAGATGCAAGCTTCTGAGTGAAATCCTGAAAGCAACCTAAAACCTCTGCTTGTATCATATCTATTGCAGTATGTTGACCACAGTAATTCACATCACCAACACAAGTGTCAACGTGGGTGGGGAACATACCCCATTTACTGGTGAGAGATACTGTAAAGTCATGTACAGTTTTACAGCAAGGTGGAAGGGAAGAATTGGAAATAATCATCTATTCTACCACATCACCCGATCTTCTCCTACAGCACTGCCCTTAAGTCCATCTTATTTATCTCATGCCTTCAGAATCTAAGGTAAGCTAAGCACAGAAAAAAAGCAGAATCCTAGCTAATACAAGCCAATTTAAACTTAATCTTTGGTTTTGTGGATAAAATACATGTTAGTTTTTCTTTTAAATCAAGAGTGGAGAAAGGGAAGAATGGGTGACAGTATTTTATGGTGTTCTGGCAAAAGCATTTAGACCATATTTCATAGGAATTCTATTCGTTCTTACAAGCTGACTTGAGTCTATTTTAAAAATATAAACATAACTTTTACTGACTACTCACTATATGGCTAGTAGAGAGTGTATGGTCTTTATGAGCATTTTCTTTTAAAATTCTTTTGAAACCCCTATGAGGTTTATAGAAATGCAAATTTGGAAAGACCAAGTTTTCACAAAGGTAAGATTAATCGTTCTGAAGCCAAGGCAACAAGTAGTCCCCAGAACTGATTTTATTTATTTTTAAATTTTTTTTAAAGATTTTATTTATTTTTTTGACAGACAGAGATCACAAATAAGCAGAGAGGCAGGCAGAGAGAGAGAGAGAGGAGGAAGCAGGCTCCCTGCTGAGCAGAGAGTCTGATGAGGGGCTCAATCCCAGGACCCTGAGATCATGACCTGAGCCGAAGGCAGAGGCTTTAACCCACTGAGCCACCCAGGTGCCCCCAAGAACTGGTTTTAAACCTGTCACTTAATCAACATCTGCATACTGATCTCTCCTCATTCCTCAAGAGTTACTGTCCAAGTACTCTTCCCTGGAAAACTTGTGAGACCAGTTGAGTCTTAAACAATTTCACATTTCCTGTGGTGACTAATTTATCCATTATTCCTTTATTAACTTAAAAGTTGTTCAATGGAGTATTTAATAGGTTCTAGGCACCGATAGTGATGAAATGAACAGCTTTCAGTTGGCAAGGGCGTAGCTGCAACGTGAAATGTATCACCGTTCATACACGCTGCGGCAGGAACCTGAGAGGTGAGAGGACCTCTTTAGCATAGAGAGAGTCTCTCTTGAGCATTGTAGGCAAGAAATAAACTGCCAACCAACTGTTATTTGTGTATTATATCTTTGGAGGTATTATTTTACAGCAGAGAAAAATAGTCCTCAGATTGTTAAAACCCTTCATAAGTCAAACGTTGAATCAGGACTTGTACTAAACCAGACAATGAGTTATTTGGAAGGCGGTCACACCATAAATATGCAGTTTATCAGGTGGTAATATATTTGAGGCTGTCATTTTCCGTTTCTGTTGCTCTAAAGGTTTTTATTATTCTTACCAAGTATACTTAGAGTTGTCTAACATAGAATATTACACATTTCCGATAACTGATGCAGAAGATTGAGAAAATATGGGAAAAAAGTTTCATGATATTTAATAAAACAGGAACTGACTTAATAAGGAGGCAGAAATTCACAGTCACAGTGATTCTTAGTTTCCAGTTATACTGGGCCTTTTTTTATTTTTGGTGCAAAGCTATTTTTCTGGACTCCTCCCCCTCCTTTTCCTTGGTTACTCTACTAGTTTTGATACATAACGTAATCAAAAAATGAGTGTTGTAGTTTATACAGAAGATGTCAGTGCTCCAAACATAGAAACAATGTTTTCATTTAGGCCTGATTAATGAGCGGGCACCCCCTCCAATTTCAGGGCCTTTTTTTTTTTTTTTTTGCCTTTCCCCAAAAACTTTGACCTCTGTTGATAAGTTTCCTGGCAGATCCAAGAACTCAGGGCTATTGATTGATGATCATGTCTTAGGCAGACATGGATTCTCTTCTGTTTGTTAGTGCTGCATCGGGTTAACATAAGATGATATGTAGCATGAACTGAATTACACTGATCTGTGGCCAAGGTTAGCCAAAAAGACAGTACGTTTTTCAAAAAATTTAAAACATTATTGGAAAACTGAGATGTTTCTTTTTTATTTTTATTTATTTATTTTTTAAAATTTTATTTTATTTTTTCAGTGTTCCAGGATTCACTGTTTATGCATCACACCCAGTGCTCCATGCAATATGTGCCCTCCTTAATACCCACCACCAGGCTCACCTAACTCTCCCCCCACCAAAACCCTCAGTTTATTTCTCAGAGTTCACAGTCTTTCATGGACCATCTCCCCCTCCGATTTCCCCCAATTCACTTTTCCTTTCCTTCTCCTAATGTCCTCCATGTTATTACTTAGGCTCCACAACTAAGTGAAACCATATGATAATTGACTCTCTCTGCTTGACTTACTTCACTCAGCATAATCTCCTCCAGTTCAGTCCATGTTGATACAAAAGTTGGGTATTCATCCCTTCTGATGGAGGTGTAATATTCCATTGTATTATGGACTACATCTTCTTTATCCATTCATCCGTTGAAGGGCATCTTGGTTCTTTATACAGTTGGGCAACCGTGGCCATTGCTGCTATAAACATTGGGGTACAGATGGGCCTTATTTTCACTACATCTGTATCTTTCGGTAAATACCCAGTAGTACAATTGCAGGGTCATAGGGTAGCTCTATTTTTAATTTCTTAAGGAATCTCCACACTGTTTTCCAAAGTGGCTGCACCAACTTGCATTCCCACCAACAGTGTAAGAGGGTTCCCCTTTCTCTACATCCTCTCCAACTCTTGTTTACTGTCTTGTTAATTTTGGCCATTCTAACTGGTGTAAGGTGGTATCTCAATGTGGTTTTGATTTGAATCTCCCTGAGGGCTAGCGATGATGAACATTTTTTCACGTGTCTGTTAACTATTTGTATGTCTTCTTTGAAGAAGTGTCTGTTCATGTCTTCTCTTCATTTTTTGGTGTGATTATCTGTTTTTTGAGTGTTGAGTTTGAGGAGTTCTCCAAAGACAAAGGAAACAAAAGCAAAACAGGACTTATGGGACTTAATCAAGATAAAAAACTTCCCAAGGAACAGTCAACAAAACAAAGAGGCAACCTACAGAATGGGAGAAGATATTCACAAATGTCACTATAGACAAAGGGCATATATCCAAGAAGTGAGACTTTTCTGACTTCAATTACTGCAGACAGTTTGCCGTTCATCCCTTTCCTCCTTAGGGAAGCTCTGTGACTTCATATGCCCTGGCCTCCCCTCTGCCCAAAACCAACACTCTTGACTCCATAAAGAAACACTCACTCTCATGTTTTAAGTCTATATTTCCACCCTTTATCCAGAGTGTGCCTATTCACAAACCCAGCACCAGAAGCTACTGGAATCAGATAAAATTATTCCTGCAGTATTAAAAAGATACACGAATTATAATTTATGGATAATTTCTTAAGTGTTTTAAAACCTTCATTTTAGGGGTGCCTGGGTGGCTCAATCAGCTAAGCATCTGACTCTTGGCTTTGGCTCAGTCATGATCTCAGTGTCATGAGATCCAGTCCTGCATCCCTCCCCAAGGTCAGCTCAGAGTCTGTTTAAGACTCTCTCTTCCTCTCCTCCTGACCCTCCCTACCGCTCATGTGCTCTCTCTCTCTCTCTCAAATAAATAAATAAATCTTTATAATAAATAAATAAATACCTTCATGTTACTTAATCCTCACAAAATCCCTGTAAAGTAAGTACTATCATCATCCCCATTTAAAAAAAAAAAAAGATTTTATTTATTTATTTTACAGACAGGGAGAGCAAGAGAGGGAACACATGCAGGGGGAGTGAGGAGGGGGAAGCAGGCCTCTTGCTGAGCCGGAATCCCGAAGTGGAGCTCAATCCTAGGACCCTGGGATCATGACCTGAGCCGAAGGCAGACACTTAATGATGGGCCTCCCAAGCAACCCTCATTATCCCCACTTTACAGGTTACAACGCTAAGTTTTAAAGAAATAAGTCAATTGTTCAAGTGCTCCTGGTTTTCAAGTGGCAGAGCTGGACTTCCTATTCAGGTCTTCTTGATTCCAAAGTCCTAGTCTTTTCGCAGAGGTGCCTCACATGCATCAGAGAGTGATGATGGGTTTAGAGGGACCTTTATAATTTGATAAGAGATGGTGTTTGCCGAAATGCTGTTCACCTTGGAATTTTAAATATCAATAGAAACTTGTAGAGAGGGATATTTTTGATCAAGTGGTAGCTTTCCTGATGTTTCTCAAATATTGCCACATGGAAAGGCCTCTCCTGCATTAGGGTCAGGCTAGCTATGCTTGGCACAGTAGTAAGTGTGATGGTACCAGCCAGAAGAGGAGCTCACTGATGTGTGCAGCCTTTCACCTTGTGATAACTATTCATCTTCCTCTTCCTATCAATAAACAAGGGAAACACAGAGTCATAATGTACGGAATGATGAAACGTTAGTGTCAGAAGTCATCTTAGAGGTGACCGAATCTAACTGCTTCATTGTCTGGAGGAAGAAACTGTCCCAGGAGTAAAGTGACTTCTGTTCAACCAGCTACGCAGTAGGTGTCATACAGGTCAGAATTCAAGCTCTTCCTCCCTTCCTCTTCTCTCTCCTTTCTCCTTCCCCCTCTCCCCTTCTCTTCTCTATCTTTCTCTGCCAACATTTATTCTATGTCTGTTATGTGCTTGTTACTGGGGAGTTGGAATATAGCAGAGTAAACATGATAAAAAATTCTTGCCATCACGGAGTTTACATTAATGGGAAGAGATGTATTAATAAACAAATAAATCAATAAAATTTATACTATGCCAGATGGCAATAAAAGCTATAGAAAAAAATACGGCAGAGAAAGGTGATAGTGATAAGAAAAAGGGGTGATACTATTTCAACAAGGTCCTTCTTAGAAAAGGGGCCTTGAGGAGAATTCCAGATGGAGTGCCTGCAAATGGGGAGCATGGTTGGCCTTTACCTGTTTGAGGATAGCGAGGAGGCCAGTGCGCTGAGAGTGGTGGACCGGGGAGTGAAACCACAGGGTGGGGGATCAAGAGAAGTCGGATGACAGCCATCATCTGATCAGATGACTTCTCTGATCTACCAGTCAGCACCTTTATAACAACCTCACTGCCTCTTTTTTTTTTAATTTTAATTTTTAATTACTTGACAGAGAGAGAGAGAGATCACAAGCAGGCAGAGAGAGAGGAGGAAGCAGGCTCCCCGCTGAGCAGAGAACCCCATGTGGGGCTTGATCCAAGGACCCCAAGATCATGACCTGAGCCAAAGGCAGAGGCTTAACCCACTGAGCCACCCAAGTGCCCCTCACTGCCTTTTATTTTAAGAGGTTCCTATATTAGTGAATCTAACTAGTCTCCCCTTTCCGGCCATGGCTAATATCATCCATATCTATCCATCTAGAGATAGGCAACCCACTGGACCTGGAAGCGGTGTACCCAAACCCAAGTCCCGCCATAATTAGCTACATCATTCACTTCGTTTAGCTTCTTTCCCTTTCTTTATAAAATGGACATAATGTTAGCTATTTCCCAGAGTTTTCATGAAAACTGAAGGAGATAAGGTATGTGAAATCCATTTGTAAGTTGGATATTTTGAGTACTTTTAGTCAGTCAATAAATATTCTTTGGATCATGTCCAGGGTGAGTGTAGGTTTGTCTCCTCTGGCATCCAAGGGCCTACTGTTGCTTCATCTCTGTCTGGCAGGGTATTCAGAGAGATGCATTACAACTGGAAGAAAATGAGAAAAAGAAAAGCTGTTTATCTTTATCTCTGTCTTTCTACTATGACCTTCAACTTCATGATTCACTTGACAGAAATAGAATGTGGGAGGTGGTTGTGATCAGTGTGGTCCTCCCTTAACCCTGTGATTAAATATAGTTTATTTTCTTTACTGTCAGGGATGGGGCAACTTACGAAATAAATAAATCATCTGAAAGTAATGTGGTTAGCTAGATTTCCAGACATAAGTGGGTTTTGAAATGGATCTTTTAGGATGAATTGGGCAAGCATCAAGTAGGAGCAGTGTGGTAGAAAAGGTTGTGTGAGCAGAGTGCTAACTGGGGTAACCTGAGTGGTTAAAGGCCATGCGACAAAATAGCTCAGGTGATGACAAAAGTAGGGAATTTAAATTGGAAACTGAAAGCCACAAGAAGACAATGATGTGATGTGATGTGAAGTCTAGGGAAGTTTCTGGAAGTAGCGATTGCATATTCTGGCAATGTGTTGGCAAAGAGAAAAGGAAAGTGAAGCAATTAATTGGTACTTTGGTCAATATGAGTGGACATAGGGATATTCAGGCATACCACCACTTTCTGTTACAGTGTTGGAATGACCAGACAAGCTCTCATACACTGACAAGTACAACCTGAATTAGCTTAATGTTTCCAATACATGAGTTTCTTCCACAAGTTATTTTGTCACATCTGTATATTTCCTGTAATATTATGCCCTTAATATTTTTCTTTAATTGACTTTATATTTTTAAAAATGTACACACACTCATTTCTAAAGGGAATTTTATATAAGTAGGAAGCCATTTGTCTTCTCATAAATGGAAGGTAAGAGTAAAAGTATTTAGGTATTTGAGATAAAGCTATTGCTCACAGACCACCTAAGCCATCTCCTATATCATGAATAATAAGCATACTGCGGTTTGGAAAACCTTGCATTATCTTAATAGGTTATTATATCAGTATTTTCCCTACTTTATTGGCCAGGGAAGAAAGACTAGGAAAAATGAAGTGGGTGCTTAAGGTTGCAAGTGCTTAAAGGCATGGCTGAGTTGAGTACCTGGGTTCTAGCCTGTGTTTATTATGGCCCAGGAAACGCAACTGGTAAATAAAGTACTCAAAAGCAGGGACCTAAGCGGGTATGTAGACATATGGCCTCATGGTGACCAGGGAGCAAAGCACTGTGGTGATATTGGAACCTGGCTAGATGGAAAGGCTCTCCACTTTTTAAATGCTCTAAATGACCCTCAGTGTGAACAACTCCTAGCTCAGGTTGGTACTGGGATCTCATCCTCTCATCCATCTACCCCCCTGCCACTTAGACTCAATCCTAGCTTGAAACAAAATGAAGGAGGACTAGGAATAATTTTCAGTCTGGAAGTCTCTCAGAAGCCCTGAGGATAGTCTTATACTTATTTAGACCTAGAGCTTCTTAGAAGCCTTGGGATAAGACCAGGGGCCAAGCCTCTGAATGAGCATAGGTCAAGTGGTAGCACTCCAACGTTTTTGGTGCTTTGAGTATCCCATCTAGCGATATCAAATCTGTCAGCATGGTAAAACACTAGAGATATGGATGACTTCAGGCTAGGATGGGGGAAATGAGATTTTAGATCGTTCCTGAGGGATTTTAAGTCCTGGTAACAGTACTAATAATCATATATCAGAGGAAAATTAAGTGACAATTCCAATAGCGTGAAACAACTTAATTTTAATTAAATGTTCAGTAGATACTAAATAAATGCTTACTAGAAAATATAGAAACATTTGAAGTCCTTTCCACAATGAGAGATTATACACAGGGTTGAACTGATTTTTTTATAAGTAATAATGACTCAAGATTGGTAATTTTATATCATACAATCTAGTATTTTAGTCGCAAGTATGAATTGGGCATCACTGACTTCTGTCATAATTCAGTATTGACGGTGTTGTTAAACTTGATCAAGCCGTGCAACTTCTCTAGATCTCTTTCTTAATTTCACTGATACTGATATTAGGATAAATTGTTGGTTCCTACTTAGATATTTGTTTGATTAATTAAAACTGGAAAAAGAATGACTACTTAAAATTTTATTCAGTAAAAATATTTTAGAATATGAGACCCAGAGGTAAATAATTTTTTTTTGTAGATGAGTTTCTTATTTTGAGATACTTTAGATTCAAACATTGTAAGAAATAAAGACAATCTCTGCATATTACCCAGTTTCCCACTATAGTAGTATCCTGTAGTAGGACAATACAGACCAATGTTGCGAGAACAGTTGTACCAGAACTTGGGTGTAGTTTTCTGTTTTTCAACTGTTTTAGTCTGGTTTGATGTAAGGGTAATACTAGATTCATCCAATGAATTTGGAAATGTTTCCTCCTGTTTTATTTTCTGGAAGAGACTGTATAAATTTAGTGTTAATTCTTTAAACTTTAAGCAGAATTCTCCAGTGCAGCCCTCTGTGCCTGGAGATTTCCTTCTGCTCACTTTGAGTTTATTTCATCTTTGTTTTTTGTGTTCTTGAGAACGAGGATAATTTTTTTGAGACTTGATTTTTCTAATATATTTATTTAAATGGTATAAATACCTCTCTCAGCATTGCTTTGGCTGTGTCTTACAAACTCTGATATGCTGTATTTTTGTTTTCTTTCAGTTAGATGTATTCTTTGATTTTCTTTGAGGCTTCCTATTTAACCTGTGGATTATCTAAAAGGGCATTGTTTGGTTTACAATGTTTGGTTATTCTCCTGTTATTTTCTGTCACTGATTTCTGACATGATTCTCTCGTTATCAGAGAACACACTCTGTACGACTGCAGTCTTTAAAATTTGGTTAAGGTTTGTTTTATGGCCCAGATTATGGTCTGTTTTGGTATATGTTTTGTGGGTATTTGAAAAGAATGCATATTTTTTCTCTTGTTGGGTGAAGTTTTCTGTAAATGCTGAACAGATCCTTTGACTTATAGTGTTGTTGAGTTAGTGAAGATCCTTGCTGATTTTCTGTCTAGCTATTCTATCAATTGTTGAGGTATTGAAGTATACAAGTGTAGTTGTGGATTTATCCATATCTCCTTTAAATCCTTCAGTTTGTGCTTCATATATTTTGCAGCTTTGATGTTTGATGCATAGAATACACATTTCAGATTCTTAGCTCTTGATAGATCGAGCCTTTTATTATAAAATGTTCTTCATCTCTGGTAATTTCCTTTGCTCCAAAATCTACTTTATCTGCCGTTTATATAGCTGCTTTTCTCTCCTTTGATTAATGCTCATGTGATATATATTTTCCATCCTTTTATTTTCAACTTGGCTTTATTGTTACATTTGAAGAGAGGATTTTGGAAACAGCATATGTTGAGTATTTTTAACACCATCCTGTCAGTCTCTCTCTTTTTAAAAATTTTTTTTTATTTTTTCAGTGTAACAGTATTCATTATTTTTGCACCACACCCAGTGCTCCATGCAACCTGTGCCCTCTCCAATACCCACCACCTGGATCCCTAACCTCCCACCCCTCGCCCCTTCAAACCCTCAGATTGTTTTTCAGAGTCCATAATCTTTCATGGTTCACCTCCCCTGTCGGTCTCTTTTAATGTATTTGGATCATTTACATGTAATGTAATTGTGCCAGGGCTCAAGTCTGCCATTTTAATTTTTGTTTTGTTTGTTCTCTCTGTTCTGTCTAAAAAACCCTATCTATGATGGGTTACTTGAACATTGATCAGAATTCTATAGATTCTATAATTTATAGATTCTATAGATAAATCTATATGTCTTTGAGCACATTTTCTTGTAAACTTTTTTTAATAGTTTCACTATGTATTACATAATATATATATAACTCAGCATAGTCTACTGATGTCATCATTTTACCAATTTGAGTGAAGTACAGAAACCTTAACTCCCTTTATGTCCCTTTACTCTCTCCATTTATAGTTACTAACATATTTCCTCTTTTTATATATATTTAAAACCACATCAGATAGTGTTATAACTTTTGCTCCAATTGTCAGATATAATTTAGAAAACTCAAGAGGAGAAAAAAAAACTATATTTACCCATATTTTTGTTTACTGTGCTCTTTCTTCCCAATGTCCCAAAGTTCTTTTATCATTTCCTCTTTTTTTTTTTTTTTTAACAATTCTTTTTAGGCATTCTTTTAGGGTATATCTGCTAGTGACAAATTCTTTGTTTTCCTTCATCAGAGAATGTTTTAATTTGTCCTCCATTCCTGAAGGGTATTTTCTGTAGGTATAGGATACTGGGTTGACAGTTCTTTTCATTCTTTATCCTGATTCCTAATGAGAAATTTCTTGTCATTTCTATTACATATGTCCTACAGAGGTGTCTTTTTTTCTAGTTGCTTTCAAGACTTTTTTTTACTTATTGTTCAGAAGTTTAATTATGGTGCTTCTTGGCTTGAATTTCTTTTGATTCACAATATTTGGGGTACAATCAGCTTCTTGACTGTATAGGTTTATATTCCTTTCCAAATGTGGCATGTTAACAGTATTATCTCTTCAAGCACTATTCAGCCCTGTCCTTTGTGTCCGCTCTTTTTCCAGACTCCAAAAATGTGAATATTAGATGTTTTGTTGCTTTTAAGCTTTATCCAGCCATCCTTTGGTCCTGGGAGTAACAGACATGCTGAACAACTAACAGATCCAGTGACCGGCTGACTCATAGATGCATGGACTCATAATTGACTCATAACCAGTCTTTACATTTATGTATATAAGAAATGTTACATGCATACTGTGAGCACTCAATGATTGATATAGAGATACATAAAGGTTATCTTTTCCTTATGGATGTCTTGGTTTTACATTATCTAACAAAAAAGATACAAAACTCTAGGGATTCCTACTATAAATTTACCTCTATATTTATGTTCAAGTTCTAGTCACTATGGATTTAAGAGATTTAAGAAATGCCGTTTTGAGAAAATGACCCTATTTACTTTCAGGCCTGCCATTTCTTTTCTTTATAGTGGTTCTTCACTAATTTCACAAATAAATTATCTGGACATTTAGCTTGACTTTGTTGTTTAGATACATCTGAACAGTAGGACAGTAAAAAGGAGAGGCCAATGATTTGGACCCCAATGTACACTCTATTGTGTAAACTTCAAGCTTATCCAGTTATAGGTTTGTTTGCTGAGTTCCTGAGGCTATCCACAGACTCAGGGAATCACTTCATGAAGGAACTGCCTCATCTCTATGGCATAGCCAACTACCACAGTTCTAGCTGGAAGTCATGTTCTGTACTCAATACTGCAGAAACAGTAATCTAGCAATTGTGCAGCTACATAACTGATCTATAATAACAATCAGTGTCTCTTAATGGCTCAAAATGCGATTGGCAGAGACAACATTTGCTGGTTCGAATGAATGGAAGAAAGACATTTTCTTCCTCAGCAGGCCACAGAAAATCAGTGCCTGATTAGGAAGCTGGCAGGTACAATCATTCTGCCAGCCATAATGGTTATTGAAATTGTTTATGGGGCCCTCAATGAGTTTTCAAAGGCATCCTGGGAATAGCAATAGATGACATGATTTAACTGAAGAAAGCAAGACCAAGGAATTATAATGCCTTACAAAACTTATTAGTATAAACAAAATACTTCTAGTAGCTCCAATAAATAGCAATTCACTCTTGGCAGCAAGTGATCAATAATGTGTCTTTGCCAGAAACAGTTATCCATAGTTCATACAAGTTAGCAAATCATCCCCAGCATTTTGACAAGTGGGGCCATGACCATTGTTCACTAACAGTGACAGTGAATCATAAAATAGTACAGCAGAAATAGAATAATAATAATAATTTTCTGTTTTCCTTCAAACCAGTAGCCATCACATAATTTTGTTTAGAAAATATCCTTTACTTCTCCGACAAGTTTTTCTGGACAGATTATAGGAGCATAAGTGTTACATGGGAATGCACAAAATCTTACTCTAATCATTATTTTCCCATATTAGTGGTAGAACATGGATCTCCTTGTCACCTTAGAGCCCAGGTTGAGAACAGATAGGCTCATTGTTTTTTCTCCATGAAACATCACTTACATACTACATACTTGTCTACCGAGCCCTTTATCTTTCTATTCCTTTATGTATATATTTAGTAATTAATACATCTATTCATTGACCCACCCTTGTATCCATCTACCCATCTTTCACAGTATCTTTCTGGCTAGAAGAAAAAAAATAAAATAGGAAGGCAGGAGGAGGAAAGTAAAGGGAAGAAAAAAATATGTTTTTATTAAAAGCCATCAGAAAGAATGAATGCCCAACTTTTGCATCAACACGGATGGGACTAGAGGAGGTTATGCTGAGTGAAATTAGTTAAACAGAGAGAGTCAATTATCATATGGTTTCACTTGTGGAACAGAAGGAATAACATGGAGGACATTAGGAGAAGGAAAGGAAAAGTCAAAGGAGGTGGGAATTGGAGGGGGGGATGAACCATGAAAGACTATGGACTCTGAGAAACAAACTGAGGGTTTGGGAGGGCGGTGGGTGAGCCTGGTTGGTATTACAGAGGGCACATATTGCATGGACCACTGGGTGTGGTGCATAAATGAATCTTGGAACACTACATCAAAAACTAATGAAGTCCTGTATGGTGACTAGCATAACACAATAAAAATAAAACAAAATAAAAGTCATATAAAGCAGAAAGAAAAGGAAGAACAGGTGATGAACTGGGAGAAACACTGTACCTGGATTCGCAATGCACTTTTTTTCAGCTCCATTAATTCCTGGCTATATGATGAAGGACAGATTTCTTGAATCTCACCATCTGTATTTTTCAAGGGGTGATATCATGTCTCTACTTACCTCAAAAGATCAATGCAACAAACAAGAACATAACAACATTCTGTAATTTCAGACTGCAAAACAAATTTTAGATAGTTTTTATAAGAACTTGCATATAATATAAATAGCTTAATAGGACTCAGTTATTGGAGGTTTTCATTTTGTAAGTGTACATTCTCCTCTAAGAATTTCTTCTAGTATTTGTGTGGTTTTATTTAAAAAAAATTAAATCTCCATTTTAACTGTAATTTATCCTTTGGAAAGTATGAAAAATGGACCAAACCCTTTTCCTCACATAGCAGGTGTTCTAATACCATTTATTAATAAGTTTACCTTCCCCACTGATTTGAAATGCTGCCTTTAGAATATACTAAATTTTCATATGAAATTGGATCTATTTTGTATTTTTAAATTGTTCTGGCCCTATCTACCCCTATGTGAATACCATGCTGTTTAATGATATATTCTTCATAATGTGTTTTTTATGGTTTTGTATTATTTTCTTTTATCCATTTGATTAAAAGTTTTCTCTTGTCCATGCTTAAGTGAAAATTTTTTTAAAAAATACTCTCAAAAGAGGAGTGTTGGCCAGTAGTTTTCCTAGCTTCAGAGTTGTAAAACTCCCTCTTACTATTGCAAAGTGGTTAAATATATGATTTACACTTCTGTGACCCATCTTCTGTGTTCTCCTCCCCTACTTCTATCTGGATCTTTTCCTTCATTTGGTCCCAGAGTCTTTATCTTGCTCAGTTTACATTCTATTCCCAGAAGATTCTCCGGGAGACGGGTCTTTGTCCTACAAGGAAACTTTAGTTCTTTCACATCAATTTTTATAGGGTAGAAACTGACCCATACCATCTGACCTTTTGCTGTCCCTTTGCACTCACCCACAAATTGGAATCTATGAAACCAGTTCCCAGTTTTGGTGTTTTTCTAAGAATGGCCTACTGAGTTTTCTGGAACAGACCCCTCAATGTGCGGTCCTTGGGAAATTCAGTTTCTGAGTCCTCCAGCTTTCCCAGCTGCCAGAAATCCCCCACCTAATCTGCTTCCTTCCTTTTAGTTGCCAGTACAATGTAAGGCTTGTTAGGGTCAGCTTGGCCTCAGTTTCTCCATTTTGGGGCTAATGGAGATAACTTGTTTAGTTTTGTTGTAGATTTGGCAGCTTTGTTTTTTAGTTTTTTTGTTTTGTAAGGGAATTTGGGAAGTCCAGAATTATGCTGTACTCCTACAATCTTCCTTTTAACTTCACCCCTCAGTTTCCTTATAATACTTTTAACAGTTTGCCTTTCTGTATATATTGACTCCATGTTTTATTTTCATGCAGGATATGAAGTAAGCATTTAGTTTATTTTTTCCACTTCTATAATTTTCCCCCACATATATGCACCTTTTCTTCCTCTGAATTATGATAATATTTCTCTCAGGTTTTCATATACCCTTGGCTCTCTTCTAAGACCTGTTTTCTATATTTCTATCCTTACACCAAAATTGCTGTGTTCTCATTACCATAGGAATTCTCTTTCTTGGTCTTTGCTGTTGCATTTCATCCCTACACCTTTTCCCTGCTCTTGTTGTTGTTCAAAATGTACTTCTCTGTTCTTTTCCTGTGATCATATGAATTTTATGATCAGCTTGGTAATCTTGCTAAAAATATTGTTGGAATTTTAGAAAGACCTGACTTTTTGAAAGCATATTAATTTTTCTCATCTATACATATAGTATATCACCATTTATTTACAGATTTTATGTACATTAAGCTGGAATCTAATAATTTTCTGAACTCTCTTGCTAGTTTTCCTAGATTCTTTGTAGAGTCTCTTGAATACTCTTTGTAGGTAGTCATCTGCAAAGATTAATTGCCTTCTTTGCTTTCCAAAGCTTATATTCCTTTTTCTTAGCTCATTATTCTGGCTAGGGCTTCCAATTCAGTGTTTGTAGTGGTGGTGTAAATAGCATTCCTATCTTGCTACTGTTACTAAGGAGTGTAGTTCCAATCTTTTACCATAAAACATGAAGCTTGTTCTGTATTTTTTGGAAGATATTTTTATCAGGTTAAAAAAAAAAGATACTTCTATTCCTAGTTTCCTAAGAGTTTTTATCATGAGTAAGTATTGAATTTCACTGAAGATCTTTCTTCATCATTTTATCATTTTGTGTCACATGTTTTATTTTAATCTATTAATGTGGTGAGTATATTAAGAGGTTTTGCCCAATATTAATCATTCTTGCATTACTGGGTTAAATCCATCTTGTTGATGATATATATTATTATTTATAGTCACGTAACATGAATTCAGAAATAACGTGTTTGACAACTGGCTCTTCTCTTTCATAAAAGTTCTCTAACAAGTGTGGAACAAAGTACTTATCTTCTTGGAAAAATGGGTGGTAAGGAAGGGAAGGTGAGGAAAGTGGAACATTAGCAAGCAGCACTTTTTGGGAAACAGGGAAGTAGAAAGTAGATCTCTTATCCCAGGATTCTCCAAGCGTAATGTTACCAGGTCACTGATGCCGTCCTAGAAGTCACAGCTGACCACCACATGGTACCAAACCATATCCAGGACTGGAACAGACCCGTACCAGGTAGCTGGACCCATACAACTTCCAGCTAGCTAGCTCTGCAGGTGCAAACCAGTCATTTCATTAGTTTTATAATAAAGATATTCACCGACTTCTGAGATTTCTTCTTTTTTTTCACTTCATGTACTATATATAGATTTTGGTAGGAGAAGTGCTCTGTGCCAGTGACCTGAAATTTAGATTGACTGAATCTCATAACTTGGAGACTTGAAGAAATGGAAACCTTAGTTTAATATTAGTATATCCCCAAGCTGAAGCAAGCAAATTTAGGCGGCAGCCTTAAAGGAGAGAATAGTGAGGTTCTAGGTCTTTCTCAAAAATCGTATTTAATACAGGAGTGAGTCTCAGGGGAAAACTGGATTGGGATAGTGCCTTTCTTTGTGAGGCTATTGTTTCAAGGATATTCAAAGGAGCTGCCAGTAAGATAGAGGCAGGTGGATAAAAATGTTGTATTTGCCTGGATTCTATGTCCAGAGAAACAGAACCTATACATAGATATAGATATATTGAGAGATATATAATGTAGACATAGATATATAGTTAGATACAGATATATAGACATTGATACATAGATTAGTATAGATATATAGATAGATATATAGGTTCCTGAGAACCATGGAAGCTGATGGTGTAAATCTTAGTCCAAGAGTAGGAGAAGAATGATGTCTGAGCTCCAGCAGGCTGGCAGGAAGAAAAAAGGATGAATTCCTCTTTCCTCCACACCTTATATAGTATTCAGGCCCTTAAAGGGTTGGATGATGCCAACAGACTTTAGCAAGGGCAATCTACTTTACTTAGTCCAGCAATTCAAATGCTAATCTCATCCAGAAACACCTTACAGACACACCCAGAAATAATGTTTAATCTGCATACCCTGTGGTACAGTCAAACTGACACATAAAATTAACCATCACAGAGGTCCACAGGTAAGTAGCTAGAATTTTCAGTCTAAACAAGCTGTCCTTGTTACAGAATATTTCAAAACTTTAAATTAGCATTTAATAATCATAACCTACTTTTCTAATTTAATCTCTTTATGCAACCTTTTTTCTGTGAAAAACCATTTTTTTTTTTTTTTGGCTTGGAAAAACCCCACTGAAGTTGTCTGTTCTGTGAACAAATTCTTTTCCACCTTTCACATTGATTTTATCTACATGAAGCATTCATGCCTTTTAAACTAGATTGCTATCTCTAGATCAAAGAAACTGGTTTGTTTTGTTTGTTTTTACAGAGGGAGATGGGGGATGGGCAAAGAGAGGGTCCGGGAGAGGGAAAGAATCTAAAGCAGGCTCCACGCTGAGCAGGGAGCCCAAGATGGGGCTCGATCCCAGGACCCTGAAATCACCACCTGAGCTGAAATCAAGAGTTGGATGGTTAACCTACTGAGCCACCCAGGTGCCCCCTGGAGACTTGCTTTCAAGCTTAACTAACTGAACCACTTCAGCACCACCAAGAACCTGTTTTTAAATCTTGCTTATTTTCCTTGCCAAAAGATGTTCAAAGACTGTTTCTTGGTGCCTGATTAGTATATTAGAATTATTTTAGTTTCTCGTATCATTTGCAAATACCAGACTCATTTTCTTTTTACTTTACTAGGTATTTCTCCCTCTAGAGAAGTAAAATATTTTAAATTGTAGAAATACATGTTTTTATATAAAATAATTTAATCTGCAGGGTTTATGAAATAAAGATAATGACTTCCTTTTCAACGATAACCAGGAGGTATGGATAAGAGGAGTAAAACCTTCTCAGGGAAAATGAAGATGAATCTTAAGTGACATCAATGGAATAAAATCTTCTAATAGTATTACCTTAAGCAGGATTAATTAAAAATGTATTACTAGCTCATTAAGAGGTATATTCGTAAAGCACATTTACCCTGTGAAGACTAAATATTGTTTTTTTTAAATATATATTTTTAAGGATTTTATGTATTTGTCAGAGAGAGAAAGCGCAAGCAGAGGGAGCAGCAGGCAGAGGGAGAAGCAGGCTCCCACTGAGCAAGGAACCCCATGCAGAACTCTATCCTAGGACCCGGGATCATGACCTGAGCTGAAGGCAGATGTTTAACCGACTGAGCCACCCAGATGTCCCTAAATTTTGTTTTAAATTTAACAAAGTTAACTGAATATGTATTCTTACTAATTGTTTCAACTGAACGTGTGATCTAATATTCCCATGGGATTGTATTTTTCCAGGGTTGGTTATATTATGTGTCTATTCCTAATCTGGTTAAGGATATTTGATTGCAGACAACAGAAAATCATTCAAGGAAAATTAAACAAAAATGGAGGGGCATCAAATGCAAGTCAGATTTATGTTTTATACTTTTCTCAGTCAGTCTGATTAGCTGTCATTAATCTTCATTTCTTTGTGTAGATCCAAACTTCTGTCTGTTGTCATAGTCCTTTTTCCTAAAGAATTTTCTTTAACATTTCTTACAGTTCAGATACACTTTTAATGAATTCCTCGTTTCTGTTTGTGGGCGAATCTTTTTTTCTCCATCATTTTTTAGCATTTTCATGAGATAGAAGGTTGAGTTTTCTTTCAGTCCTTCAAAAATGTAACTCTATTTTCTTTTGACATGCAAAGTTTCTGTTAAGATGTCTTGGTGTACTTTTGTGTCTTTGTTTTTTCTATATTATGTGGCCTTTTCACTGGATGATTTCAAGATTTTCTTTTTACCTTTTGTGCTCAGCATTTTCAGAGTAATGTGTCTGGATGTGTTAATTTATCTATTAATTTTTAAATTAACAAATTAATTAATTTTAAAAAGCTTCTCTGCTTTTCTGAGCTTCCAAGACCTGTGGTTTCATATTTTTAATCTTTTTGGAGAATTTTCAGCCATTGTCATGTCTTCAAATATTTCTTCAACTCTTTTTCTCTGTCTTCTTTTGGGATTACAATTACATGTGTGTTAGCCTCCTTGATGGAGTCCTAAAACTCTTGGATGCTCTCTTCTGCTTTTCTTTTCTAGCTCTTACTGTGCGGGTTTTAGTTTGGGTGAAATCTAGGGACCATCCTTATTGTGTCAAATGTACTGACAAGCCTTTGAAGGCATTCTTTATCTCTGCACCTGCGATTTTTAGTTGCTAGCATTTCTCTTTGGTTATTTACTATCCTTTACCTTCCCCATATGTTCATCCTGAAAATCCCCACTAGTTCATGCATCCTGTCTATGTCTTCCATTAGATAACATATTCATCACAATTATTTTAAATTTCCTCTCTAATAAATACATTATCTATGTTGTCTCTGAATCTTATTCTGTTAGTTGATTTGTCTTTGACAATGGGTCTTTGTGTTTTTTGTTTGTTTTTGCATTTTGGGTGTCTTAGAATGTCTTACTGATTATCGGACATAGTGTGTAGAGGACTAGAGCCTAAGGTAACTAGTATTCATGACTAACACCCTTCTTTCTGCTAGGCCATTGGTGTGGGATATTATATCCATGTAGTAAGGATTTTAATTGGGTTTGGGTTTTATTATTGCTATGGCAAACTTTAGTGCACCAGCATTTTTACATTTCTTTTTTATTGTCTTGTTCTCATCATGGTGTTGGTTGTTTAGACCTTTTTCTCAGTTCCCTGTTTTACTTTATGTTTTAAGCTTTCCCTGATTGCTCTCCATGCTCTTATCCCATCTGCAATGGTAGGCTGCAATTGATAGTTTTTGCTGCTTGTTAGCATGATGATGGAGTATGGGGGAGTTCTCTGTTGTTCTTGTTAAACCTCTGTCTAAGGCATTTCCATTTCATGCTTGAAAGGTAAAGGTGTTGTTTCCAACATTCTGCAACCCAGTAGGGGTAAGAGGTCAGGGAAATTAAGCATCCAGTTTATGATGTTCATTTGCTCATTTTCTCTGTTACGTTTTGGTATCCTGCTGTAATTTAGAGACCCTCTCTTTTTAAATTTCTTAAGAGAAACAAAATGAAACAAAAATCCCTCCAGGCTTCTGTGAGAGTGGAGATACGGTTATATAGCTGATCAGAGCAGAGAAAGAAATTGAATATAGCTTTCTGAGAAAATCTTCAAAAAGTCTTTTATTTTAGCTGTTTCCTCTCTTCTTTGGTGGGCCAACAGTTCCAAGATTTGGGGGACATTTTGAATTATAAATCAGGTTATTTTATAGCATTTTTCACTGTTACCTTAGCATTCAACATTTTTTAAAAATTTATTTTCAACTTAAACAATTTTTCCAGTCTAGGCATATCTTCCATTTTCCCTGATTTTATACCTTTGTACCTTTAAACTGAATCATATTACTATTATTTTAGTGGGATTTTTGGAAGGAGCAAAGGAAGTAGATGTGTTTATACCAATGTCTTGGGGCTTGTAATCTTAAAGTGATTTATCCTTTTCACTTCTTATCCAGTTCCTCTATTATATGTATAAACAAACTTTGGGGAGAGCCCAAATAGCCCTATTGGCATGGTCAGAAATAGATAAAATTTTCTAGGATATGTAGTTTACATTTCATCTCTGGGATACATATGTTTGTCATGTCTTATTTCTTTATTAAGACTTTAATCACCTTGGGTGCCTGGGTGGCTCAGTGGGTTAAGCCGCTGCCTTTGGCTCAGGTCATGATCTCAGGGTCTTGGGATCGAGT
Organism: Mustela lutreola; assembly: GCF_030435805.1. Taxonomy (NCBI): domain Eukaryota; kingdom Metazoa; phylum Chordata; class Mammalia; order Carnivora; family Mustelidae; genus Mustela; species Mustela lutreola. The sequence goes on from NC_081299.1 coordinate 58,279,901, forward strand.
CCCGCATCGGGCTCTCTGCTCAGCAGGGAGCCTGTTCCCTCTCTCTCTCTCTCTGCCTGCCTCTCAGTGTACTTGTGATTTCTCTCTGTCAAATAAATAAATGAAATCTTAAAAAAAAAGACTTTAATTACCTTGATGGGAAAGGTTATGTCTCACATGTTTTTACAAATCCTCTAATATCTAGTCTGTTTCCTTGAGTTATATTATTTTATTAAACTCTTTCACGTATTTAACAAGACTCACAACCTAGTTTTAAAGTCCCATAACTTTTGTAGAGACATTGTGCTACATAGAGATTATTCTTTATTTTGCATTTATTTGGAGCTCTTTTCCCCCCCAAAAAAGTAATCTGTTTATGCAAATCAGAAGTATCTATTTTAAATGGGCTTTTATACCTGAACACAATATAAAATCTAAATTCCTTCTTTTTAATATTATTTTGGAGTAAGGTTAAGTGCTCTTGTTAATTCAAAAATGGCCCTTCTATTTTCTCATGAGGGATGTTACAGTATTTTAAGAAATTGCTGAGTTTTCTAATTAGAAATTCTCAAAGTGAAGTTATGCCTGTGAAGTCCAGATCACTTTTATTATCCCATTTACTTTTATTGGACAGCTACTTAATTTAGGGATCTGTGTTAGATGCTGGAAAGGGGAGAACTTCAAGGATCAAAAAATCCCATCAGGACCCAACTGGTTGCTTAATACTATGTACCTCTTGTCCATGCATAATAACACTAAAGGTAGAGGCTTATTCCCATATTAAACTCTAGCCACACCCTGAAAATTAGACTGGAAAGCTTTAAGGAGCTTCATTTTATTGTTTTGGGACTCAACATTATAGTATTCTTGCTGCTAATTAAGATTATTCTGCTCCAGTTCTATTGCTGAGATTTTGACCTGAAGCTCCAGTGATGTGTCTAGGTCTTGGTCTTACCTGTTTTTCCCTGTTATTCCTTATTTCCCTAAGCTATGAAAAGCAGAATTTACCACCTAAAACAAGCCATCCTGGTGGCTCTCTCCTGCTACTAGATTTTCTTGATATCAACTGCTTTCCGGAGTTGTAAGAATTCTGAGTTTTTTTTTTTAAATTTTTAATTTTTTATAAACATATATTTTTATCCCCAGGGGTACAGGTCTGTGAATCACCAGGTTTACACACTTCACAGCACTCACCAAAGCACATACCCTCCCCAATGTCCATAATCCCATCCCCTTCTCCCAAACCCCCTCCCCCCAGCATGATTAGTGAAATAAGTCAAGCAGAGAAAGACAACTATCATATGATCTCCCTGATATGAAGAAGAATAAAAGGATTCTGAGTTTTTGTTTCACATTTTTTCTTTCACTTTACTTTGACCATGTACCAAGGACGTTCCTTCTGAATTTCTGAACACCCACAACCTCCAAACCCCTCCATGCTAATCACTGTTATTCTCTGCTAGTTTACTCTTGAATTTTCTGTTCTCCTGAGGTTCTGCAGCTGGATCTATCCCCTAGCTCAGCGACTGTGCTCATTCCATATCATGGTTTCTGTAATCATGCTTAGTCACTTTCTGAGCCAAAGCAATTATTACTCTTTAGAGATTTATAATAGGTTGAATAAAAAATATATGCATAAACAAATATGAATAACAGGATGAACTGGAATGTTATCAATGCCAGGTAGAATGGTATACTTTACCATTCATGTGACAATGAGAACTGAAAACTCTGATCTAAAGATCCAGTTCACTTCATTGTTAATTCATGTCTTTCTTAAAATTTGTGAGGTTTTCAGTTGTCTTTTTTTTCCTATTTTATGGGAATGTTTATACACATCTTTACATTTATTACAGCAACCATTTTTTTTTCTTCCAGTATTTTGTGTGCCACTTTTTCTCTCTATTTATTCTGGAACTCCTGTAAGGGGTATGTTGGTCTGCTTGATGATGTCCAATAGGTCCCTCAGGTTCTGTTCACCCTTCTTTATTCTTTTTTCTTTCTGCCTTTAAGACCTGATAGGTTCAGTCATCTATCTTCACGTTCTCTGAGTCTTTCCTCTGCCTGCTCATATCTGCTTTTCAACCTCTCCTAAAATTTTCATTTCAGTTATTGTACTTTTTAGCTATAGAATTTCTGTTTGGTTACTTTTTATATTTCCTTTTATAAAATTTTCATCTTTATTATGCATCACTTTTCTGATTTCCTTCAGCACTTTGTCCATATCTTCTTCTAGATCTTTGAGCATGTTTAAGATAGTTATTTTAAAGTGTTTTCCTAGCAATTCTGATGTCTGGGTTTCCCAAGGGGTGATTTCTTTCAGTTTTGTGCTTTTGAGTAGATCATACTTTCTTGTTTCTTTTATGTCTTTGTGTTTTATTGTTCTTGTTGAAAACTGGACATTTGATTATTATGATATAGTCACTCTGGATGTCAAATTCTTCCCATTCCCATGGTTTGCTTCTTATTTTTTTAGCTATTTTTTAAAGATTTTATTTCTTTTCTTGTTAGTAACTGAAGTCTCCATACCTTTAATTAGTATTCTAACATTTTGACAGAGCTTTCCTTGAGTACTAGAAGCTAACAAAACAAAACAAACAAAAAAAGAAAACAACTCTCCCAGTTTTTTCAGATTGGCTCTGTGTTGGGGCTTTTGAGGAGTCTTGGGGTCAGCCTGAAATGAAAGCTTTGCATCTCTTCTAAGGATGTAACTTATACAGGGAAAATGGCTAGCTTTCTAAATCTTCCATTATAAACAGTTCTTTTGAATATTCTAATTTCATGAAGAATTTTTCTCAGCTTTTTCTCCTGTAACATAGTCTACATATTTGTGTACTATAATTTTTGTAGTATTGTCTGTACATTGATAGTTTGCCCTGAAGCATTTTCAAGCAATTCCTGCTGCTTTTAAGGCCTCAGTTCTGAGTTAGGCAAAATAAAATAGAGTGTTTTGTGATAGTCCTTCAGACAACCCTCAGACAGTTTAGAAAAATCTACATGGTAATTTGCAATCTACACACAAAAATCTACATGGTAAGATCTGCTCTACTCTCTCCAGAACCAGGGACCAGGGCTACACAGGATTAATAGCAGGATAAAGAGAGTAGAGATAAGTTATATACAATTGCAATATTCCATTCTATGTAAAGTTCTACACAAGAGTCATGGTGATGAGAAAAAATATCAAGACCAAAGGGATGTTCCCAGCAGAATTAACAAATGCCCACAGGATGGACTGTGGAATTTAGGTATGAAATATTAAAGATGATAAAAGAAGGCAGATGACTTTCCTTTGAAGCGAAATGTTTATTTAACCCAAACATGCATGAAAACCTGATTCCAGAAACATTTGCTGTCATTGTTCTATTTATATTTAATGACTTGAAGAATAAAATAAGACATCTTACAGAAATGGCCTCTTTCTTCTAACAAATCCCTCTGAATCAGAGATTGTCAGATAGAGTCAAGGCATTACAGATGGAAATGTGAGCTTATTGCTAAGACTCTGACTCATTTATTGGCAGATTTTCAAAAGAAGAGATAGGAACAGAAGTATGAGGTCTGCTAATGTTTCTTCCCTCTGTGCAACCTTGTTCCCTCACAGTCTGTTGTTGGTTACTCTCAGATTGATTCCAGAGAGGCAGCATTATGGTCAGATTTATCTTGTGTTTAGGAAAAAAGCCTTCTGTGGATTACTTAACATTGAAAAAATGATATTTTGTATTGAGTTTTTGATCCACACAGGATGAGTTGGAAGAGCAGGAGACACATCCAAGAGTAATTTTTGATGGGATTGCTAAACTTTCCATCATGGCTGTAGAGAGGATAAATACGGTGCTTCTCTAATTTAATAAAAGTGTAAGAGAGGTGAAATATCTGCTGAAGAAAGGCACAAGCATTTCCATTTAAGATTTAAGTCGGCTCCTCTAGAATGTTTGGATGGAAACTGTTATATCCCCCATTCTGGACTCTATCACAGTTGAGAGTGCTTATTTGTCTCTAAAATGAGGTGATTATTCTGTTCCCATAGAAATATGATGCTCTGGAAAAAAAAAAAAAAGATGATGCCCTTGTTTAATAAGAGCTTGGGGCACATGAGTGGCTCAGTTGGTTAAGTGTCCAACTCTTGATTTCAGTTCAGGTCTTAATCTCAGGGTTGTGAGTTCAAGCCTCATGTTGGTGTATGGAGCCTACTTAAAAAAAAAAAAAAAAAGTAAAAAGAAAGCCTGATACAGAAGATGCCCATAGCATATTGACAGTACCCTTGGTCCCTCCTTTAGTTACTTAGAGACAAAGTATATTATATATTTTGGTGCATACCAAATGCCAGGCATTTTGATAGGTGCATTCACACCTAACTTTTCTTATTTTAATCTCATAACCTATCTGCAAGTATTATCATTACTATTTTTACCAGTGAAGAAATTTTCCCATATCACATAGTAAGGATTGGGCTTGGGATTTGAATCCATACTTGTACTTTTGTAAAATCTGTTTTTTTAACAAGAAATGATAAAGCATGATGTTTGAGAGCAGGGTTTCTACAAACTACTGCTTAAGAAAGACTTACCTTTACTTGAGGTAAAAAGAACCATGTCTTTCAGCAGAATATTGAGATTCAGAATAAAGGCCAAAGTTATTTCTGTGAGCTTCCTACATCCTATGGGAAACGAAGAGAGTTGGGAAATTTTCCTGGCTGATCCCACATTTCCAGCCATATCAGGAAGTGATACCTGATAAATGTGGGTTAGAGTTAAATACCAAAATACCAATGGTTATAGTACAGTTAGAATCCCATTAACAAACCAGATGGAGATGACCCTCATACTTCTGACTTTGTTAGTGAAGACTTTGGTTTTGTTTTGGTTTGGTTTTGGCTTCTTAAGGGATCCCCAAAATTTTAACTCAGAAGGAACTTATTTGACAAGTTTATGTTTTACTTTTTCTTCCTTTCCTTTCTCTCTCTCCTCCTTTCCTTTTTGTAAAAACTTTTGCTGGTTTCAAAGATAAAACCAAGTGGATAAGACCACTGTTAAGAGGGATGGTCCTAAGACAGGGACTGCTGGGGCCTATTGAAGTGGGAAACTTTTATGGAAAGTAGTATAATGATGTACTATATGCTGGCTAATTGAATTTAAATTAAACAAAATTTAAAAAAAGGAAGTAGTCAGCAATTTATTTAATCTTTTTTTTTTCAATTTATTTATTCTTGTTTAACACTATCTGCCAAAGTAAATTATAGTCCTTGAAACTTTAATTTGTATCTATATATACACAAAATAGTTTATTCTTTTCAGTTAACCCTGCTAACTCTGCAGTTTGGGCTGCAATAAAATTGATTTTGAGGTAAGTGAATGTTAAAAGTAAAACTTATATTATGAAGTATTAATTACTAGGATTTATTTAAGATGGCATGGAGAAAGTTGCTAGAGGAAGAATCAAAAAAGTTCAGGGGGACAGCAAGGGTAGGGGTAGACGGTGTTGAAGGTCAATTCTACAAAGTGAAATGTGGGTGAAAGTTGGAAGGTCGGAAGGTAGGGTATCACAATAAGACAGTGCCAGAGGAATAGTTAGGACAAGTTGAAGATCAGGAATGAGAGAATGCTGAAGTTCTAATTTTTCCGTGGCATTTGGTATGAAATGGAGGTGATTTTTCAAAGGTATCCTACAGGATGAGACATTTATTTTTTTGTTGTGTCAAATGGCTTGGGTATCGAAAGGCTCCTCATGCATGAATTCTGTGACATATTAGACCTTTTGCTGTTGTTTTTTTGACCTCAAAGAATATTTGATCTAGAGATATGTCAAATATCTTGATAATTATTTTTTCTCCGGAGGAAGGATGTGTGAATGAACTAGAAAGTGTGAAGTCATACTTTGGGAAATAATCTTAGAAAAACCATGATATCTAATTTCTCTTACTTCTTAAAAGTGAAGTGAAAAAGAGAACAGGTGAAAGATGTTATAGAAAAGCAGAGCACAGGCCCATCATCCCCTAGCCCTTACCATGCTGTTCTCAGAATACCAGCTGGAAAACTGATGTTGAAGCTTATTGGAACTGGCCTCCTTTAATCCATGAATAACATCAAAGTAATCCAAATAGAAGAAATACTCTGAAGAAAAAGCATATTATAACTCCAAATATCAATCTACATAATAATAAAAGGTGAACCTGAAACTACCAACTTTCACATGAACAGATGCATTTTTTTATCCCTATCCCAGTGAAAAAGTGAAATCAAAATAGCAGTTTACTGAACAAAAACGTCTGTCTCAAGAGGTATGGCCATGATCCATTCCTGAGCTCTACCATCAAGGCTAGAACATGAGTCTAGTCAGGTTTACAACTAATTCATGCAATAGTCCCATTTAAAACTGAATCCTTGGAAAAGGGAGGGTGCCTGCTAGTGATGTCAGATGATTTTAATTGTAAGCAATTTCTGTCATCCAGCTAAGAGAAAAACTGTAACCATAGAGAGATAATGTAAAAATTTTTTACAATTTTAGATGTCTAGTCTGGAAACCGAGAAGGCTGTTGGCCATAGATGCTCACCTAATATAAATAGATGTCTAGGTTATTAACTGTGAAATCACCAGTCTATTCTTCTGAATTTACAATAAACATTTTTTTTTTAAAAAGCATCCAGGTTTTTTGTCTTTGTTTTTGTTTTAATTTGTCTGGTAAAAAAGTGGAACAGTATTGTTCCAAATAGAATTGCTTCTTAAATAGCAAGATCTGGGAGATATTTCCAGCTACTCTGCATCTCCATTACAATATTAAGGCACAGAAAATTCCAGCTGTAGGGCCATCCGGTCCTACAGTGTGTGGACCCGGCAGTGCAGCAAGTGAGCCTGCAATGCTTCAAGCCCTTTCATCTAGAATGTTTCAGGGAGAGCTTTTTTTTATGAGAGAGTCATCGTTTCCCTTTCTTAAGATCATTTATTTATTTTTCCCTTTCTTAAGATCATTTATCATTTATCACTTAGTATGTAACACGATATTTACAGGTGTCTGTCACAATTGCTCAACCCTATTCCAGAGTATATTGAAGGGAACTGGTGAAATATGCATGTGCTGTGTGGATACAAAAAGAAGTTGTCTATAAAACCTCTTTGAAAGAGGAATTGTCAGTTCCTGCATCTGGGGCACTGTAAAATGCTTCTTCCCTATCCTTGAGCCTCCTGCCATTTTCCTGCCCTCTGTTACAAGAAGACCTAGCTTGTGCACACGTCACACAGAGCTAGGTGTTGGGCAAGAGAAAGAGAAGCATGCACTTTTTTTTCTTTTTTTTTTTTTTAAAGATTTTATTGATTATTTATTTGACACAGAGAGAGAGAACAAGGAGGAGGAGTGGCAGAAGGAGAGGGAGAGGTAGGCTTCCCAGTGAGCAAGGAGACTGATGCAGGGATCCTGGGATCTTGACCTGAGCCAAAGGCAGATGCTTGGCCAATTGAGCCACCCAGGTGCCCCAGCATGCCCTTTTCTAACCTTTGCTGTTAAGAAAATACAGTGATGTAGTTGTTTGTATTTAGAGGGGTCAAAAGCAAATTCCTGCTTTACCACTTCTAATAGCATGATCTTTGGAAAATTATTTGACTTTTATAAATGTCAGTTTCTCTGCCTGTAAAATGAAAATGTAATAGCATCTGTGTCTTAAGATCACTGTGAGGGTTAAATGAAATGATGTACTCAAAACATGTTGCATATTGTCTCATTTAATTTGAAAATCATTCTGCAGAGTGAAGCTATTATTACTGTTTCTCATCCTACAGAAGAGAAAGCTGAGCCTTACAGAAATAATTAAAATTAAAATTCCCAAGGTCATGCTGTTAACAAGTGTGGGACATGGTTCTAACCCACTTCTGCTTCACACGAAGTCCTGTACCCTTCCCTGCACAATATACCTTCCTAAGTATTCACTCACTTTTAGTGAGAAAGGGTTTCAGTCATTGTCAGAACTCTGCTACACAGTTTTTGTATTTGTAATAAATGTAATATGGCCTAACTTGATTGTATAAAAAAACCTGTCTCTAGTTTTTCTACCATACTAGAGGTTCAGCCATTTCTTATCAAAACTTTGGTTATTATTTTAAACTCACAGATCTAAACATCTTCTCAAGTGTTCCCATAGTTTGATAGCTGTCAGATAAATCCCAAAGGATAGTCACAATCAAGGGTTTGTAGCTCAGATGGGCAGAGCAAATTAGTAGCTGGTAGAAAAAGATTCCTCTCTGGATGTTCTGTGGTTTATACCTCTATTCACAAATCCAGCTGCTACCTAATTGAAATTGCTAATAAAGTTATAATGGGCTACGTTTCTTCAAGCCAGCACCAGAAAATCCAAACCATGGAAAATAAGCCCTGTAGGAACTGGCAGCTTAATAGCCAGTTGGGTCTGAAATTTTTGGCCTGAGGATGCCTTTATGAGGACCCAAAGTGTGTGTTATGCATGTTGTCATTTGTCTCTGTTACATATCTGTTGCTGGGCTCCATGTTAAAAACTAAAACTGAGAAATTTTTCATTTGAAAATAATGATAATGAATCCATTACATGTTGATGGAAATCAGTGCCAACATAAACAACAAACAACATATTTTTATGAAAATAACTATATTTTCCAAAACAAAAAAAATTAGGAGGAAAAGTAGCATTGTTTAATATTTGTGTAAATCTCTTGATGGCTTACTAGACGACAGCTGATTCTTATATCTGCTTCTGCACCCATTCTATTACATCATTGTATGTCTACTGACTTTGCAAAACAGCACTGTTCACTCATGAAGGAATGAAAAAGAAAGGAAGATAACATTTTAGAATTATTATTGAAACAGTTTTGACATTACAGATCCCCTGAGTGGGTCTTGGGGACTCCCGGGGGTCCTTGGACTACATTTTGAGAACCACTTGTTGGTCTTACTGATGCTATTTGTCTCATTAATAGCACAATAATATTCATGGCTCAGATCATCCAAGCTTAAAAAACTAGATTATTTAGAAATATAAGGTATTGGAACACACAAATACTGATTTGGATTTATAAGTTCTAAAACTTTCACACAAGCTTTAGGAAGGTCAGAGATCTTTGTCACCACTGATTTGCAAAGATGAGAAATAATAATATTCCTTTCTCATGATTTTTTTTTTTTGCACTTGGAGCCTTATCTGACTGTTTCCGTAAGCCATTTGATAGTGTCATTGCTGTGAGATTCAAATACATATTCCTTTCCGGTATCCAGCCTCAACAAACCCATCAGGCGTCCAGTGCATAAACAAGTCTCTTGGAGCCCAGCTGGCTTTCTCTTCTAGAGGTTTCCAGAAAGTCCAAATCTCCCCATTTTTCCTGCTTGCTATTTGAAGTATGTGGACTGTGACGATTACGAGACTGGTGTACTCCCAAGTTTCTCGAAGCCTTAGTTTATTGTAGACTGTGTATTTTGGCAGGCTGTTTGAGAGCACAAAGCCTGGCTTTCCACCAGTGTGAAAGTCCCACATTTTCTCTGGGCACTCTTCCTTTCCTGCTTCCCAACAGATTCATTAGGTTCCCATAGTAACATTATTGAGGTTCAAAGTAGGCCAGACCCCTCCACCCTGCCCCTGCCAGAACACAGTCCGCTAATCACCTCTCCTCAGAGTATCACCTGCTTTCTTCCACCTCACTTGGTTTTCTCTCATCTTCTGCCCAAGGAGTTCCATAATTGCCTGGTGCAGCTCATTCACAATAGTCTCTGTTAGTAGTATTAGGCTACCCCCAAAGCTAGTTTGGCACATAATAAACCTTGAAAATAAATGTGATACCAGTGTTACCAGTATTTACAGGATTTTATAAAATCTGTAAAACTCATTATTTTTGATGTTATGCTCCAATTTTAAAAATTTAATGCACTCCCGTTGATAGACCCATAGGTAAGGAAGAAGTGGTATCCATGCTAGACTGATGGATAAGGAAGACGTGGTATACATACATACAATGAAATACTGCACAGCAATAAAGGATGAGACCTTGCCTTTGTGACAACAGGGATGGACCAAAGGGTATTACACTAAGTGAAATAAGTCATACTGAGAAAGACTAATACAGTATGATTTCATTTATATGTGGAATCTAAAAAACAAAATAATTGAGCAAACAAAAAGCAGACTAACCCATAAATATAGAGAACAAATTGGTGGTTGCCAGAGAGAAGTGGTTGGGAGATGCACAAGATGACTGAAGGGAAGTGGGAGATAGAGGCTCTCAGTAATACAATGAATAAGTCATAGGGATAGGGGCACCTGGGTGGCTCAGTTGGTTAAGCCTCTGCCTTCGGCTCGGGTCATGATCCCAGGGTCCTGGGATGGAGCCCCGTGTTGGGCTCTCTGCTCTGCAGGGAGTCGGCTTCCCCTTCTCTCTCTGTCTGCCTCTCTGCCTACTTGTGATCTCTCTCTCTCTCTCTCCCTATGTCAAATAAATAAATAATATCCTTAAAAAAAATAAGTCATAGGGATAAAAGGCTATAGTAGCAGATGGTAGCTACACTTGTGGTGAGCATAACGTAAGAATATGGATAACTTGAGTCACTAAATTCTATGCCTGAAACTAATGTGACAGTGTCAACTATACTGAAATTAACAAATAAAAAAATAACACACTCATATCATGCATCTTGCAATCCGTATGACTCTGTTAGAACACTGTGATATAAGGTGAAATGGCAATGGTCATGTATTCATAAAAATAACAAACTAACATTTATGTTACTATTTTTAGTTTACAAAATTCTTCTGCGAACATTGTTTCATTTAATTCACAAAAAATGCTCTTTCGGGCAGTTGCTGTAATCTCTCTTCTACAGATGAGTGGGGAAAATTGTCTCAGGAAAGTTAAGCACTTTGCTTGAGTAACTGGCAAAGTGCACCCCAAATCCAAGTATTTGGATTCAAAACCCAGCACCCTTTCTACTGGTGTTTTGCACGTTTATTTGCATATAATTTTCATGCATTTAGTATATCCATGTACTTGAGTGTGCTGTATCCATGAACTTAAATATGCTAACTCAATTTCTTACTTAAGTATATTGAAAGTAGCTCTTTATTACTATAATTTAAATAATATAATAAAATAGTTTTATTTCGATTTTCCTTTAAAGATTTCACTTATTTGAGAGAGAGAGAGAGAGAGAGAGAAACAGAGAAACAGAGAGCACAAGAGAGTGAGCTGGGAGGAGGGCAAATGGAGAAGCAGGCCCCCCACTGAGCAGGGAGCCTGATGTGGGACTCGATCCCAGGACGCCTGGATCATGACCCGAGCTGAAGGCAGATGTGTAACTGACTGAGGCCCCCAGGTGCCTCTTTATTTTGCTTTAAAATAGACAATAAAAATAAAGATAAACATAAAGCAAAGTTATTAAATTCTGGTTAAGAGACTGTTGCCTACTAAAACACTTGAGGTCTTATATTCTTGCTGGTAAAAAGGGAAAATCGCAGGAGATTGAGAAGATACGCAAGTCTCACAAACATTGAACAGGGACATTCTCTCAGAGCACTGAAAACAAACTGAACAAGGACCACCTTTAACAATACACTATGTAAAATCATTTTAGTGCCTGTGCTGGGAGGTACCAAGTTGCAGGATGGTATATCTGAAAAAGTAACTGAAGAAAAGAAATTTAGTTAGAGACAAGGCCAAGTTTACAAAAAAAGTAATTGGTGAGAATGTCACCCCAACTCATCTAAAGATGAATTACACTTGTCCAGGAAGAAGGAAGTGGAGGTAAATAAAATTTAGGCCCCATTTCAAAGGATTTCCTCTATAAGAGAGAACCACATACATCAAGGATCCCAGTTGGGAAAGAAGATAAGATGGGCCCATTTCTTTTGACTTTTCTCATGTCAGAGCCCTATACTATGGGGATAAATAAAAGGAAGATGCTTTAGTTTCCCAGGCCCTACATGGCTGTTGAGCAGGTGTAGAGGTCAAGATATGTGCACAACTGAAAATCCTTCATGTCTCACCAGGGCATAGCAACATGTGGGTGAGAAGTTTCACCATAGGAAACTGATGAGAGGTCACAGAATAAGGAGATAGAAGACATGGTCCCTCACAGCAAAGAAGTCATAGTTTCTTTTGGAAACATCCATGGAGCACCTTCCATGAGCAAGGAACTGTAACAGATACTATGGGCATGGGACAGATTCATATTGGGCAGAATATCAGTTTTACCACAGAGAAAACCCTGTTGAGTATCTGACTTGTGACAGATAGTGACAACTTTAAATTTACAAGTATTCAAGAAATGACTACTACATATTTCCCTGCCAAGTGAAATTTAGTTATTTTTGTTCTATATACTTTACAGTTCATTTCATTGTATGCATTTCAGTTCTTTCAATAGCCTCATTAAAAAATGAGTAAAAATGGTAATCTAAGCTCCTTTATTTATTCAGAATGACCAAGTTTACTGGGTACTAACAATATAACCGGCATCTTACTGGTGCCTAATATAAATTATTTTAACTTCATCAATCATCCAGAATCAGAATACTAACTTCACTTTACAAATGAGGAAATTTTGAACAAAGAAAACAAGTGAACAATGGGTAAAAACCCAGCCTTCGAATGGAAGCATTTCTGACTTCAAAGCTGGTCTCTATTAACTACAACATACTGAAATTTTGAAATCTTTCTTTATTGATCTTAATCTTGACTTAATGAAATAAAAACAGCAAATTATTCAATGATAATGAATTATGTTCCTCCTTTAAATACTTTACAGACTTGTAGCTGGACAGAAGACAGAATTATGCACACACACACACACGCACACACACAACACACACACACACACACACCATGTGCATGCATTAAGAATATAAACTGATAACACTGTGATTTAAAAACATAAAATCATCTATTCATATAAAAATTGATGTTTTGGGTAGTAGGAGAAGACCTATAAAAACTGTTCAATTATTAATCAACAAATAATTACAGTATCCCAATAAAATGAAAAGACCCTGACAGATGCACTAAAATGCACATATTTGATCTCTCTTGGGTGTCTCTATTTTTGAACAGTTTAAATAGATTTTTGATTGAGCACTTGTTGCTCAGTAGCAGAAGGGATTCAACATGACCCAGGACAGTGTTTCTCAAACCTCAGTATGCCAGTTTTGATCCAACAGGTGTGAAAGTATTCCTGATACTCTGCATTTCCACCACTCTCATAGGGAAGATCACAACTGCTGGCACTGAGGCCACGTTCTGGGGAGTGAGGGTCTAGGACATGTCAATCAAAGTGTGGTCCATAGACCAGTGAAATGTGGGTGACTGGTCTATAATGGATTAAATATACAAATTCAAATTAAGCATTTAGAAATATTTATAGCATTTTGACAGTAATTTTAGTTTTGTTGAATATAATAAAATTAGGGTTTATAGTTTATGTCTTTTTAAAATTTCATCTTTCTAGAACTTATTTTTATTAGATTTTACAAAAATATTGTTCTGTGACAGAGTGGATATTTATAAATGGTCCTTTTTCATAAATGATTTGAGAAACACTGGTCTAGAACAATGTCCCTGGCTCCTAAAATGCACATTAAAATTGAAGAAACATGGCAAGCAAACAATAAAGACACAAGACAGAATATGATGGAGACCATGCAAGAAATGAAGAGTTTTGGGGTTTGGAGGAGTGAGAACTCATTTTTTTTATATACAAGAAGACACCATGCTAAGATCTTAACTGTTAGCCCACACAAAACCCCATTTTAAAAATGAGGAAATTGAAGATCAGAGAGATTATAACTCTTGTCAAGAAAGGGCAGGGCCAGAAATAAACCTTCACTCTAACTATGGGTCTTCTTATTTATTTGTGGAATGCTGTCCCTACATTCTAGTAGGGTCACACAGTATGAGTCTCTCTTCCCGAGTTAAACTCCAGAAACTTATCTGCTAACCTTCATTACAGACAGGGTGCAGGCAGGCATGTGATCTAGGTTTTGTATTATGGGGATGGGAGAGGTCAGAGACTGGACACGGGGACACCAGACTAAAGATAGTATAGAAGACACTGTTGGTTTCTGTTATGAATTGAATTTGGGTTGAATTGTGGACTCCATCCTGCCGTCAACCTCATGTATTGAAGTCTTAACCCCTATTACCTCAGAGTGTTACATTATTTGGAAATAGATGTAGATGTAATTAGTTGAATTCATACTAGGGTGGGCCCCTAGTCTAGTATGACTGGTGTGCTTACAGGAAGGGGAAACTTGCAGATAGACACACACAAGGGGGATATTGTGTTAAGATGAAGGTGATGCAGGAGAAACCAAGGAACATCAAAGATCATCAGGAAAACTACCAGAAGCTAAGAGAGAGGCATGAGAAGCATTTTCCCTCACTGCCCTCAGAAGTAACCAACCCCAAGACACCTTGGTCTCGGGCTTATAGGCTTCAGAGCCATGAGACAGTAAATTTCTGTTGTTTGAGCAAATGTTGTTTAACATTTTCTAGGGGTAATATTTGAGATATCAAATTAAAAAAAAAACTTAGTGTAGAGCAGGATTAAAAAATAATTCACCAAGGAATATCATAGAGAGATAGCAGAACATCAAAGATACTAAGAAATATCTTAAAAATGATCAGAACAGAAAGAGAGCTTGTGAGTTTAATCCTGGGGTAATTCTATAGGGCCTGAAGAAAGGGTTGGAAACAGGAGAAAAAAGGCTGCTTTCAGAATGAAGGGGACAATACCCCTCTCTCCACTTCACTTTGCCTAGAGTCAGGCTTCACAGTGACTTGGGAACCTTTCATCTAACCATGGAAAGTAAGTGTAGGACTAGAAAATCAAAACAAGGTTGCATGCATGCACACAGACACATAAGGTGGGAAAGGGGGAAACTTCTCTTTATATTTAGCTGTTTCTGCTTTCCTGGGTATGTCAGAAAGAACAGAGCTCAGTATATCAGTACATATTCAATTCAGTACAATGTATATTAAATACCTAAACCAGGTACTACTTTAGGTCTATAAATTCAAAAATGAACGGTCTAGTTTCTTTCCCCCACTCGTGGATAATTTCACTCTGTCGTACTATTTATTATAACTGTATGAATAAAACACAATTTTTTTTTAATTTTTTATTTTTTATAAACATATATTTTTATCCCCAGGGGTACAGGTCTGTGAATCACCAGGTTTACACACTTCACAGCACTCACCAAATCACATACCCTCCCCAATGTCCAAAACACAATTTTTGAGGGCAATCTGTTCTCTAAGTAGTTTCTCTAGGATTTAAGGATGTTTGTTGGAAGCTTTCTAGAATGTAGACATTTATTCTGGAAATTTGCTAAATGCCTTTTCATCCCATTTTGGTAAATTGGTTAAAAAAAAGACAGAAATAAGTGAATCCACATGATTCTTGTTTAGGAATCATTACTATTGCTTTAATTTTTTTGTACACACTTTAAAGAGGCAGATAAAGTATGAAGTCTTGGACGTCAGCGTAAAACTTCAATACCGAGGCATTACTGAGTCTAATTTTAACGTCCATAGTAAATGTGTTTCCAAATTAAACCGAAACAACCATAGAGGAAGTCAAATATTTTCTCTTCAGTAAGTCATTGGTACCAAAAGGAGGAGGGGTGATGATAGCCCTATAAGAGTTTTCTTTAAAATCTCTGCATATGTTATTGTATGTACATTTTTCATTTTTACCATAATTAGTTTTTATGGATTGCTTCATGTACATATTTTAGTGGGAAGTTTGCTTCAAGTTTCAGAAATTGGTTAAATTATCGCTGCCCCATACAAGAAAGAAAATTTTCCTAAGGAGGAAAACTTTTTTTTTTTCTTTTTGAATGACTTTTTTGTTGTTGTTGGTAATATATTTCAAAGTAGTCAGAGAAATATGTGTGAGTGTTTTATCCATCAATGCCAAATTTATCTCCTTGTTATGTATGGCCTTAACAAATAATGCTAGAACATGGTAATAATAAAAAGTAAAAAAAAAAAAAACAAGACCTAGCTTATTTTGAGATCTGCAGTTACCAGTCAACCAGTTCTTTTTATTGTCAGTAGGACTAATAATGGAGTTTATAGTTCATGATAAGGGTAATAACTAATACTGTTATCTTCATAAAAGATGGTGATGGAAGAATGCTAAGCATTTTATTCCCATAAAGAAGACAAGGGGCGCCTGGCTGGCTCAGTCTGTGGAGCATGTACCTCTTGATCTCAGGATTATAAGTTCGAGCCCCTCTTTGGGTCCAGAGATTACTTAAAAATAAAATCTTAAAAAGAAGAGAGAGAAAATAAGAAGTAAGCTGTGTTAGAGGTTAGTTAAAAATGGATACTCCATTTTTATATTCCTTCAGCCTTAAAAAATCTAAAGCATAAAGAGGAGAGAGAGGAAGAGGAAGAAGGAGGGAGTAGCAGAGACCACTCACGGAGGGAATATGAACATTAGAATAGAAAGAAGAGAGGGTTTGGAATTAGAAAGCATGGCACTTAATTCTTGGGCACAAAGATGTTTGCTGAAGATGTTTACTATTTTTGAATGTCAATTTTCCTAGCTGTAAGATATAAAAATGTAAGGCAGTATGAGAAAAGACTTTGTAACTATACAAATGACAGTTAACATTATTCAGACTCACAGAGAATGGTACATACTCTCCCTTAAGAGAAGGACCCCTGCCACATCACTGAGCCATGTCACCCAAACGCAGATAAACAACCAGGGCACTCCGGAGGGAAGTCATTCATCTAAGAGGGAGGAATGTATCACATAGGAAATGCCCCATAGAGAGCAAGTTATATCTGTTTGGGAGGCTTTCTTAGGTAATGATTGAGCAGCTACTGACAGCCCGCGTTCTCGTGTTGTTCATACCAAGAAAGAGAATTTACCTGAGGGATTTGGACAATGGGATCCTCAGGCAGGGGAATTAGGAGCAAGACTGCCTATGCCTTCTGTGAAGAGCCTCGAACGAGAATGCCGTTGTAAGAAATTGAGAAATACTACAAAATGCTTATGTGGTACAGTTCACTCCTTTGTCTCCTATCAGAACCATGATGACCCACCTGCTACATAGGAATCACCTGATATATTGTTAGTCGATTGATTCAGGAGTTTGGGGATGGGGCTCCAGAGTCTGTATTTCTAATAAGCAACCAGGTGGTCCATGGGTCCACACTTCAGTCAGTCTCTACAGAGAAATCTTTTCAGTTTGTACCCCTGCCTTAAAACAGCATTATGTGAGAGAAAGAGCAAGATGATTTTGGAATCCGCTAGAACTGGATTTGAAATCTGGCTCTGCTAATTCTGTAAAAGACATTGGGCAAGGATTATCTGTAAGTATGACTTCTATCTATAAACCTCGGTGTCATCTGGAATAAGAGGATGATGATACTTGTCTTACAGGATTGCTGTAAAAAGTAAATGAGTTTTGGTAAGTTATATTGGGAAGCACTTCAGCAAGGGGTCTAGATTGCTCTCTCTCCTTTCTTTGCCCATTTCAAATTCTTCAGGATGAGGACGGTCATAATTCCGCCCCCAGTTCTATTTCAAACTTCGTCTGCTTCATGACAAGTGAAACCATTTATACCCATATAGCTTGTGCTTCACATTAACATAATTTCACTTTTCGACTTCTGTATTAACCTAACTTTGAATTCTAGGAAAAGTTTGCCCAGGAAGATGAAGTTGAAATGAACTATTGTCTATTTCAGAGCCTCTTGAATTTATTTATCTAAATAATCAATTTGTTCTTCTTAGATAAATAACCTTTTATCAGAAGAATAGATCACTCAACTGGGCTTATCAAATGATTGTTTAATTTTCAAAGATTCTCTTTAAAGTTCCCTCCTTACTTTACCGTTAATCTTATGCTCTTCCATTATGAACATTAGTCAATACCAATCAGACTCCCTCACTGAAAGATATGCTTTAAATTAGACCCCACAACCCTACAAATGCTGTTTTGCTCCCCCCACTTCCAAGATGCTACTAAGATTCTGTCAGAATCGTAAGTGGCTCCCTTTACTGTAATAAGCAATAAATATCTCTGCTTGATTGAACAGGTTGTTTTACTGTTCTCTTCAGAGAGTTGGAAGTCAATAATCTCTTCTATGAAAATGATTATCCAGGCAAACATAATTAATTACTTGTTATTTCCTAAAGATATTATGCTTTCTCCTAGTCTGTGCTTCTGCACTATTCATTCCTTTTTCCTAGAATATCATCACCTTGTCTTTTATTTAACCTTCAAGACTCCAGCTAAATGTTGCTTCCTCTTTGCTGAAACACTAACCCGAAACATAGACGCTCATGCTTCTGCACGTCCATAGCCTTTAGAAAGCTTTTTTTTGCAGTATCCTATTGTTTTCTGATTGCTTGGTTACACACTTCTCTTTCTTAATGACATTGTGAGCCCTAAATCACAGGGATTGTGCCCTAACCACCCATATCTGTGCCTTAAATGATGAAAGAATCTTACTAATTGATCAGTAAATATTTGTTGAATATTGAATGAAAAATATCTAGCTTAGCTATTTAGAGAAAGAAATAGGATAGAGAAATTTTTGTCAAAAGGAGCGTGGGCTTATTTGCATAAGGATGTGTTTTGCCTCTTAATTTGCATTTTCCCTTTTGTTCTAGGTAACCTTGAGAAATGTGAGCCTCTGGAGTAGCAGCTCTCCAAGTCAACAGAAGGGTTCTGTGCATGTTTCTTGACTGTTGAGAAGGTAATTTCTCATTTCCCTTTCATCCGGCAATTCCAGATGACAATTAAGAGCATGAAGTTGGCCCAGCCCTTTTATCAGGGTAGCAGATGGTTTATGTCCCTCCTTGACGAATATTTTATCTCCTCTAGCATCTAGCATCAGTCTGGATATAAATGTTGTCAGTTTCATGATATGAAATAAAGGGTAAGCATTTTGTTTAGTATGATCAGAGCTGGAAGGACCAAGTTTTATAGTGTTGTGAAATTCATGACACTCTGATGGCTGATAACAATGTAGCGTGGACATAGTTATATATCTGTTTAAGTGTTATTTTCTCCCTCTGCACAACATGTGCTTTATCGCAGAGCCATGATTAATCCAACACCTGGGCTATTAAAGGTTTATTTTAAAATTTAATCTAAATTTACCTAAATTTAAATCTAAAATTAAAATTAGAGTTTTTAAAATTTCCATTTACACTATAAACTAGAAGTTCCAAAAAAAAGTGTCAGAGTTCATGACTAACAGGTTTTGCCAAGAGCTAAATTAATGTTTGCAGCAATGAAGCATTTCCTAGGTAATAGTATGTTGAGACGCCAGAGAAATTGTTGAGGAAAAAAAGCAAAGTCTAAAGAGTATTTGTAACAAACACTAAGCCTTGGTTGTTATTCTACAGTAACAGAATAGGCTGTTTTGGAAAGAATGCAAAATTATGTATATCATATCTCAGTTTCTGATTGCCTTGGATCATTTGGAGATATAATTATTTAATAAATAAATTTAGTGTTCAGTCACAAGTCTCAGTTATTTTCATACCTTTGTCCTCTAAAAATGAAATAAATAGAGCTTCTCCTAACATAAGCTAGTTAGCCCTCTGTGAGCTCTGTACCACACTGACCTCATAAGCGTTGTAACTTATTTGTGCTGAGTTCCAGTAATTCTGATTTCTGTGTGGCTGGTGTTAGTCATATTTTTTGGGAATGTGGGTAGAAATCATAATGGTTTATTATAAGAGTATTGCAGTTTTTTTGCCTGTAACATGCATGACCTGTGTGATCCTGAAGCAACTTTGTAGGGTAGGAATGTATCCATTTTACAGTGGAGACAGAGTGAACCAGAGGAAATGACTTCCCGTAGGACACACAGTGGTGAATGGTGGAGCCGGTGCCAGAACTCAGAACTCTCGTCTTGCATAAACAGTGTCTTCTGTCCTGCAATACACAGATCCCTGTTAATATATTTTAAAATAATTATACAAGAGATGTTACAGACCCTTAACATAGAATCTGATCAATGTTTATTTTGAGGAAAGTGCACTAATATAGCATTAGTTTTAATTGTATTCCCCACAGGAGCACAGTAATCACGAGAAGAAATTAAAAGATGATTGAGTTCAGGATTGATTTTCTTGTCTTTGCAGTAACCCTTGCAGCTTCAAGAAGCCCATAGGAAGGCTTTTTTTTTTCGAGATTGTTTTGACTTTTCTGTGTTAGGGTATTAAAGGCAATCTCAGTGTTCAGTATAATTATATTGGGTTTGAACTCAGACCTTTCTCTATGGATGTGTCTACACTTTGCAAACAGTGTCAGGGCAAACCAATACATGCTCATGGAGAGCATAATAAAACAATTAGTGACACGGATTGACAGTTCCTAAGTATTAGATTGTGCCAGAGCCTATGTTGGATACTTGTTTGGCATGTGATTTCTTCAGTTAATATTTACAGTCCTACACCTATATTTATGGGTGTAGAAACAGGTTCAATGGAATTAAGGAACTGTCCAAATTCACACAGGTGTTAGGTGACTGAGTTAGGATTTGAATCCAGGTGTGTATGCTTTCAAAGTCCCTTTTGCTCAGACACTTCTTTTCTTTTACCACTTTGTGGAGCCTCAGAAATAGGGAGGGACAGGGTGCCTGGATGGCTCAGTGGATTAAACGTCTGCCTTCCTCTCAGGTCATGGTCCTAGGGTCCGGGGCATAGGCTCCCTGCTCAGCAGGGAGTCTGCCTCTCCATCTCCTTCTGCCCCTCCCTCTGTTTGTGTGTCCTCTCTCTCTCTCTTTCTCTATCTCTCAAATAAACAAAATCTTAAAAAAAAAAAAAAAGAAATAGGAAAGAACAGATGGGGGATTTCTGATGGAAGGAAAGGAAATGAATGAGTGGGGAGAACAGAGCTTTGTGGGAAAAGAGAGAGGCTAGCTTGTGGAAACTACATGAGAACAGAAATCAAGAAGATATGGCTTCTAGTCCAGACTCTGGTATAAGCTATTATGACTTTGGAGATATCACATAGCCCTTCTGTCATTTAATTTCCTTGTCCATTAAATGTGGAAATTGGACTTGATTAACAGGTTTGTTACACAGGTTCTGTGAGTTCCAGAGATTCAAAGAGTGACATAGTTTCTAGGAGGGACTAAAATAAAAAAAATGCAGCTCATTCACATATAAAAAAGTATATGTAACTATACAAAACACATTTTTTGCACTAATTCAACAAACTCTTACTGAGTATTTACTATGTGCCATGAATTTATTAGTAAATTGAGCATATAGTTATAGGGGAAAACAGTCCACATCCCTCATAGAGGTTATTGTCTCATGGCACCAAGGGACTTAAAAAAATTACCACATTAATAAATAAATCTATAACTATAAATTGTAATATGTGCTAGTATTAAAAGTTCAAAACTGTGTGAGAAACTTTACCCCATGATCTAATTTCAATTAATGTGGACATGAATGATTTCTCTAAGGAAGTAACATTTAAAGCAAGACTTGAAGGATGACCAGGAAGCAGCCAAGAGAAGAGTGGGAAAATGTTCCAGGCAAGCGAATGTGGAGGTGGAGAAGTATTTGCCCTGTTGTAGAAACATGTAGCAGACCTACTGTGTGTACCTGCCACATTCACTAAGTCTCAACTGCTCTCCTCCCATCGGGTCTCTGCGACTTCCTGTTGGAGATCTGGAGCACCTCCTAACCCCACTGGCTGGCTCATTCTCTGTCCGAGGCCAGGCCTTAGCAAGGCCTCCACCATCCTCAGCACTGCAGGTCGTGTGAGGCAGTTTTTAAACATCCAGGAAAAGCTGACTTGCATTTCATAAAAATTTTCCCAGAGCACACAAAGGCCTATTCATGAGGCCTATTCAAATGATCTTAGAGAATTAGCAGAACCTTGATATCTAAATCTAACAATAAAACAAAGCATAACAGAAAAAAAGAGGCAGAGAGGCAGGCAGAGAGAGAGGGAGAAACAGGCTCCCCGCTGAGCAGAGAGCCCAACATGGGGCTCGATCCCAGGACCTTGAGATCATGACGAGCCAAAAGCAGAGGCTTAACCCACTGAGCCACCCAGGGGCCCCATTTCTTTTTGCCTTTTAACTATACGTTTTATAATTACAAATAATGATGTAATTTAATATATTGCTTTTTAGATAATATTTAAAAGATTTAAAAGATTTATTCACAGCACCACTCAACACCAGTTTTTTTTTTAAAGATTTATTTGTTTGTTTGTTTACAGAGCAGATGTGGCCGATGTGAGTGGCAGGAGGGGGCAGAGGGAGGGAATCCTCAAGCTGACTCCCCACAGAGCTCAGAGCCCGTAGCAGGTTTCTATCTCATGACCCAGGAGGTCATGACCTGAGCTGAAACCAAGAGGTAGATGCCCAACCAGCTGAGCCACTCAGGCACCCCTCGGATTCCAATATTTTTAAGTTAATTGAAAATTTATATATTCTTAATGGAGACTGTATTTACATGGTTTAAAAACC
The DNA here is from genome assembly GCF_030435805.1 of Mustela lutreola. NCBI lineage: Eukaryota > Metazoa > Chordata > Mammalia > Carnivora > Mustelidae > Mustela > Mustela lutreola. The sequence goes on from NC_081299.1 coordinate 58,302,356, forward strand.
AAACGGCGTAAATTTTGTATATTTGATTTCTTGCTCCCACCATAGCCCCCATTTCCACCCCAAATTGGTACTCATTTTTACTAGTTTCTTGGTAGGATTGGATGCAAGTTTTTGGATTTTTTGTTTTGTGCAGTTCATAGCTGTTTTTAAGGAAAAGAAAACAAAATTATAAACTTAAACTTGGTACTACCTTCTTGCAATTAAAATATCTAATATATGCAAAATTTTCTAACACCTATGACTATTTGAATCTTTCCAAGGTCTTGGAAGGAGTCCATGTGAAGGAAGGGCCTAAATCTGATGCCTTATTAACTCTATAATTATTATCCATATTTTTTCTTTTCCATAGAGTTTTGTAAATTTTTTAAAAAGCAAATAATAGGGGTGCCTGGGTGGCTCAGTGGGTTAAAGCCTCTGCCTTCGGCTCAGGTCATGATCCCAGGGTCCTGGGATCGAGCCCCGCATCGGGCTCTCAGCTCAGCGGGGAGTCTGCTTCCCCCCCTCTCTCTGTCTCTGCCTGCCTCTCTGCCTACTTGTGATCTCTGTCAAATAAAAAAAATAAATTAAAAAAAAAAGCAAATAATATTGTGTACTTTCATTTTCCCTTATTTCTTAATCCTAAATCTTTTCTATGTGTTATTTTTTTCTTGCTGTTTGTTTTATTATACATCTTATATTTAGAAAGGTTTGTAATTTGCTCTAGTAGTTATCTGTAATCTTAAACTTTTATGTAGTCCTTAGTCCCCAGTTTCCATAAGCAGTGGCTATGGGTTTTTGTATGTGAACAAGAATAAAATTAGCTTGTATTCTCTTCTTCCTCAACTTCTCAAATTTAGTCACTAATATTATTGTTACTGGGGTTCATGTTATTAAGCATGCTTAATTTCTATTGTATGATCACTAAACTTTATTTTTTTAAAATTCTTAAAAAACATTTTATTTATTTATTTATTTTTGAAAGAGACAGACACGGCGAGAGAGAGAACAGAAGCAGGGGGAGTGGGAGAGGGAGAAGCAGGCTTCCCACTGAGCAGGGAGCTGATGTGGGGCTTGATTCCAGGATCCTGGGATCATGACCTGAGCCGAAGACAGACACTTAATGACTGAGCCACCCAGTCCTCAGGCATCCCCGATCACTCAACTTTAAAAGATGAATTTGATTCCCTGTTGTTACAACAGATGAGGCAATGATCCCAGTAATAGAACCTATATGTTCTCTGATAATGCATTATGATCCGACTAACAGATAAATGAAGCAGAAAGGGGAGACAGCAGAGAAGCTAGAGGTAATAGAAATGATCCACAAACCAATCAAGAAAACTATAAAACATGTTCATTCTTATTGGTAATTTGAAAAATACAATGCAAACTCACAATTGAGGGTTGCTGGGGGGAGGGGGTTTGGGAGAAGGGAGTGGTATTATGGACATTGGGGAGGGTATGTGCTTTGGTGAGTGCTGTGAAGTGTGTAAACCTGGTGATTCACAGACCTGTACCCCTGGGGATAAAAATATATGTTTATAAAAAATAAAAAATTATATTAAAAAAAAAACAATTTATATCCACCGGATTAGGAAATATGTAAACATTGGATGATACTCAGTGTTGGCATGGATATAGAAAAACTAGACATCTGTGCCTTTTTGGTGGAAGTATAAATTAGTTACAAGAACTTTGTACCAGTATAAAGTAATAGCACCAAGAACTTATTTTCTAAATTGCAAATGCACTTGGTGTATGATGCCAAAATTCAGCTCCTGTAACTATTTCATAAAGGAACTCTGCCACATGTCTATAAGAAGGGTGTTCAAAATGTTCCAAGCAACATATTTTGTAAAAGCAAAATACTAAAACAACTCAAGTGTTAATTAACAATAAGAAAGATAAATTGTATAGTCATACATTGTACTTCAGCAGTGAAAATGAATGAAATAGGGGTGCCTGGGTGGCTCAGTTGTTAAGCATCTGCCTTTGACTCAGGTCATGATCCCGGGGTCCGGGGATTGAGCCCCGCATTGGGCTCTCTTGTCTGAGGGAAGCCTGCTTTTCTCCCTCTCCTACTCCCCCTGCTTGTGTTCCTCTCTCACCGTCTCTGTCAAGTATGTAAATAATCCTAAAAAAAAAAAAAAAAAGCAAAAATGAATGAAATACAACTAAATGGAAAATCAATATTGAATCTCCTTATGTTGAATAAAAAACAGATTTTTGGCCCCAAATTTGTATACAATATGAATCCAATAGACATTAAAAAAAACCTTGCATCTTCTTGATCCATTCATCTGTTGATGGACATCTAGGTTCTTTCCATAGTTTGGCTATTGTGGACATTGCTGCTATAAACATTCGGGTACACGTGCCCCTTTGGATCACTACGTTTGTATCTTTAGGGTAAATACCCAATAGTGCAATTGCTGGGTCATAGGGCAGTTCTATTTTCAACATTTTGAGGAACCTCCATGCTGTTTTCCAGAGAGGTTGCACCAGCTTGCATTCCCACCAACAGTGTAGGAGGGTTCCCCTTTCATTGGGGAGGGTATGTGCTTTGGTGAGTGCTGTGAAGTGTGTAAACCTGATGATTCACAGACCTGTACCCCTGGGGATAAAAATATATGTTTATAAAAAATAAAAAATTATATAAAAAAAAACCTTGCAAAAATAAATGGCCTATTAATTGGAATATAAATATATGTGGTAAAATGCTAAGGAAAATGACAAGCCCGAAGCTGAAAAGAGTGCTTACTTCACGAGGGGAAGGCTGTGCTAAAGTACACAAGGTTTTGTAAGGGAATGAGATTAGTCGTATCCTTAAGCTGGGTCCATTTTACCTTTATTTTTGTAAAGATTATAGGTCTTCTTTTAATGCATATAACATTGAATGTAAACAACATACTGACTCATTAAAAGCATGAATAAAAATCTTCATCTTATAAGAAAAGAAATGCCAATTAAATATGGTACACATTTTAACTTCTATTAGCAAAGATTTTTTAAAAACATTATGTTTGTAAGGGTGGTTGAAAAAAATCTTTTTTTCAATATTGCTAATGGAAAAGTAAATCAGTCAGGTTTGGAAGGGGCGAGGGAGAAGCCATTTAGGAAAAGCCTTTTTTAATTCAGAAAGTCTATTTTAAGAAAATTATCCAAATGAATTAATCAGAGCTGCATATAAAAATTTTAAATGAAGGTATTCAGTATAGTAGGAAGATAGTTTACTCAACCCAAATGTCCAACAATAAAGAATTGCTTATAGTACATATGTTCATGCAATAGACTATGTATACATTAAAAATACCATTTGTGAAACATATATAATTGCATGAGAGATGTTCCTTATTTATCTTTAAATAAAAATGTAGGTTACAAAGTTGTGTAAATCTTATTTTGTGTGTATTTAGAAAGCTCTTCTCCCACATATCTATATAACTTCATTCCTTCCTTGGGTTTTTGCTCAAATAGCATCATAATCACAGAACATAAATTCCCCTCCTTCATGATATCATGCTTTATCTCTTTACTCAATTCTATTTTTTCCTTCTTGCACTTCTAACTAACTGACATATTGTCTTTCTCTCCTGCCCTTTGATTGTAGGTTTCCTAAGAGCTGGGACATTTTTTGGTCACTACTGTGTTCTCACAGTATCTCACATATAACAGAAGAGCTGGGACATTTTTTGGTCACTACTGTGTTCTCACAGTATCTCACACTTAACGGAAATTCAGTAAGTGGTTGCTGAAGTGAATATATAAATATAGAAATATTAACAATGATTATCTCTGGGTGATGGGCTTAGGAATGATTTTTTTCTAACATTTGTTTTTTTGTACTTTTCAAAAATGTTTATAGTGCATATATTACTGTAAGAGTCAGAAATAGAAGAAAAATGTTTTCTTTCTCTTTTTAAAATTATGTTCAGTTAGCTAACATGTAGTGCATTGTTAGTTTTTGATGTAATGTTCAATGATTCATTAGTTGTGTATAACACCCAGTGCTTATCATAATAGTTTTAAGTCTTCACTTATTTGGAGCAAAATTTACCTGTATTTTCTATCTTCTGAAACTGTGCCAAATCAAACACTCACCAATTACATGTAAAATTCATTATAATGTATCAAATAGCTACTCTTCTCCTCTGACATTCCCCTCCCCACCATATTGCCACCGCCATTCCATGGATGGCTCAATTCAAGTCTCTTCCCTAATCTGGCTGCTTTCATTACCCTCTTTTCTTTCTAGGGTGAGGCAGAAGTCACTTGTCAATGGTTATCTAATCTTACTAGCAAGCTGAAAACACGTAATACCTTCATTCTTTTCACTGCGAAGAGGAACACATCGCTTTGTGGTATTGTGCACTCACTTTTGTCTTACCTGCTCTGTACACAGGTGCCTGTGTGTTTCTGACTGGTTCAGCCTCCCCTACTTCATAATTTGGAGTTAGCTTTTTTATGAAAGATAAACAATGGAATCAAAAATTTCGGTGTCCTTAGGAAAGTATTTACTTAAGTCATGTAATTTTAAATGTTCCTAATTTTCTTTATTCTCAAACCCTGGCTTCGAAATCACCTTTAAAAATATCCAGAAATGAATCAAGGAACAGAGTTCATTAGGTTCAATTTGTTTTCAGTATCCGTGCAGGGGAATAAATAGATTCCTCTGGGGCTGAGACAGAACTATAGTGGAGTTCTAAGAACGGTAAATGGTAGCACCATTTTGTTTCCCTCTATGCATGTGTAAATGAAAATATTTTGTTTTCAAAATAATGTGGCTTATGTTTACAATTTTCTTCGATGTACTTAGCACCAGTTAACTAAGATCATCATAAATTAAATCCTTCCTGAATTCAAAATATGTTTTCTAATAAGGGACATGTAGTTTGGCTGGGAGATTGTATTTACATATCCTTTCTGTATATCAAGTTATATCTCTGTAGCTCTATCCTCTGAGTTCTGTAGCCACATGTCCATTTATCTTCTTAACATCTTTTCTTGGATGTTTCTGGTATCACATAAAAACCCGCATATCCAAAACAGACTCCATGATTTCCATCTCAGACCAATTTTTGTCTTCTTTTGAGCTCAGGATAAATTGAGAAATAAGATAAGGAAGTGGAAGATAGAAACCAAATATCACTACAGCACAAACTCGGGAATCCAGGCTGACAGAATCTCTGGTATCCTGTAACTGTGCCACCTGTGTCCTTCTGAGTTGCCCAGCAAGAGAGGAAGACGGAGAATCTTATCTTTATTGCTTCTACCTACAAGTGAAACTTTTCACTTCCCTTCACATTTTATTGTTCAAAGTAGGTCACATGGCCATGCCTGAGTCCAGGGAGCCATATGCCTAGAAGCGAGAATGAATGGGAAATCTTGGTGATAACTAGAAGATTTTTCACAAGCAGGAACATAACCAATTTCATTCTTTTTATTCAATTTGACCCAATGGGCTCATATAGATCCCTTGTGATCTTGCTTTCCATTTTGACTCTGGACTGAGACCTAGATGCACACTGGGTCTCGAGAAGGCCCAGGCAAAATCTAGATTCCCCCTTTATTCCTCCCACAGCCCTGGAAAGGCTCCCCCCCCTTTTGTGGGAGCTGGGGACTTCCCAGAAGCCATAGACTATTTTCTTGTCTGCATACACTCTTCCCTATTCTATGAATAATGTCAATCTTTCAAACTTTAGTATCTGAAATTTAAGGGAATTTTTTAGGAATCAGAAAACCTCTTCCTCTCTCAAGAAAACCAAGTATTCAGAACTCCTGCTCTAAATATACTTAGAAAGAAGTCTACTTTGGAACCCAAAACTGAGTAATGATCCTTTGGTTCTAGGCAAGAACTGCATTTTCCTTTTAGGAAATAAATGCTATTCTTTTGAAGTTTGGTAAATTATAAAATAAGATTTAGAGAGAGTTGAGAAGACATCAGATAGTATTAAAAAATAAAGTTATTTCTGCTGTACCTCCGTCTCCTCAAAGGTACAAGATTCATGAAGGCAGGAACCAAATGGTTTGACTCAACATTGCTGAGACAAAATATAATATAAGAAAACAGAGGAATAAGTGAATGAACAAAAGTACATTAGTATTGTGGAAAAAATAGGAATACATTTAAATTTACAATGAGATCTAAGGTTCTAAAGTTAATGTCCAAAAATAAAAGGGTGGCAAAGTGCCCTGGGTGAGCAGGGAGCTCACTCTGGTGAAGAAAAGGAATCAAGATGCACTAAAGTCTGACTGGGACGCTGGTGGTAGGGGCAGAGGAGAGAGTGAAGCAGAGTCACTGAAATATCTTCTCACCCAGCACTGGGAACTTGTCCTAAGTTCCTTGAGAATAGAGGGTGTGGAAAACAGAAAGGGCCGCTTGCCAGGGGATCCATATGAGAAGATTCACTTGCCCTGCGATAAAACCATGAGAGACTATGGACTTTGAAAAACAATCTGAGGGTTTTGAAGGGGCAGGGGGTGGGAGGTCGGAGTACCAGATTTGGGGTATTAGGGAGGGCACAGATTGCATGGAGCACTGGGTGTGGTGCAAAAACAATGAATACTGTTATGCTGAAAATAAATAAATAAATAAAATTCAGAAAACTCTAAAAAAACAAAAACAAAAACAAAAACCCATGCAGGGCAACCTGGGGGGTCATTTTCCAGTTGAAGGGCGACAAGGCATAGGGAGAAGAGCACAGCAGCCGAGGATGGAGAAGTGGTAATGGCTGAGATAGCAGCTCTGTTGACCCCCCAGTACTTTTGAGGTCTAGGTTTGGGTCTTACTTACTTTGGATCAAAATCCACCAGGGACTGAACAGGAAACGCAAAATGGTCTTGGAATCCTCCTGTGACGGAGATCAGAGGCCGGAGGTCATCAAGATTACTACTGCCCACACTGAGGCTTGAGGGACCCCAGCAAACAAAGGTCACACACTGAGGCTGTCATTGCTACATTCTTGGGAAGCTTCTCTCACACACTGAACAATTCGGTGAACAGGGTCTCCTTATGAGAGGAAAATTCCACAAAACTGTTTTGGGATGGTTGTGTTGAGAAATTGCACAAGGACTCTTCACTGGGATTTGGTATGACTTTCTCAAGAGTTCATCTCCTGTCAGCCTTCAGAAGGGAGTCCAACAGCATTAAAATCTTAATGGTATGAATCTGGCAATGTCCAAAATGAGCATGGGTGAAATTTGAACTTTCAACCTATGACTATGTGATAATGATTTCACATCAAGTCCAAAATATCCAGTTCTCAACTCTGACATCCTTAGTGAAAACTGTCCAGAATTTGGTAGTTTTTTGGGGGGGTTTCTGGGTTTTTTTTTCTAATTAAATTAAACAACAACTTTATTGAGGTCTCCTATGTCATGTTCTAAAAACAAATACACATTTTTTCCTTTTTCATCTATCATAGATCTGTTTAATTTCATACAAAAATATTTTACACAATTTGACACTAACCATGCTTATCTTTTCGTTTCTGCTATGAAGAACAAGTAGTGTAGTTTGAGAAACTGAAGGAAGTGCTTTGTAAGCAGTAAGGTATCCCATACAGTTTTCATATTAATAGGTGTTGGAGGTTTTTTGGCAAACATGTGGGACATCCATTAGCATATCTACTGACTTGGATGTCTCATTTACACATTTCTTAGTCTGAAGTTTGGGTTTTAAATAATCAGATGTATGAAAAGATTTGAAAACTGTCCAGAATTTGAAGTTGGACGTTTTTTTGTGTCCAAATGGTCATGGGTCTTAATATAAAAGAATTGACCAGCTGTTTCCAATCAAAAGGGTAAAACTGTCTCCAGTTCCCAGAAGCCTACACTGGCCTATTTCATGATTATCTATGGAGAGTGAAATACTATTTTTATGCATGTTTATTTTCTTCTTATGAAGTTATCATTAATATAAATGGTAATTATGTAAAATTAAATTATAAAAAATGATGACCTTCAATAAATTTCTAAACTATAATTTTTTGTTATCCCTTTAAAATAAACAAATACTAGAAAATGCTGAAGGGATCTCAGAAAATGGTTTTTTGAATGGTGATCAAATAATTGCATGACAAGTAATTGTAGAGTTTGGTTTGATTCAGTTCATTTGCAAGAGGATTGCCAGACTTAACAAATAAAAATATTGGACATAAAGTTAAGTGTTCATATACCAAATGTCAGATGATGGGGGATGCTGATGATTTTTCTGAGTCTGCCTCCAAAAGCCAGGACTAACCTAGAACATGCTTCTGTTAAAAAAAATTATTTGTTGTTCATCATAAATTCAGATTTAATGAGCATCCTGTATTTTATCCGGCAACCCTAATTTGGAGAAACTGGCTGCTAGCCATGACACTAAATGTACTATGGTAATTTTTCATTCTGCATTATACTTATGTCATTAGTCTTATTTATAAGAGAGAAGAGCAAATTAAATTGGATAGCAGAATATCATTGAATGAGATTACTCTAGATTTTTACTCTATCAGCATTTTCCTTTGCTAATGCTGAAATCTGTATGAGTTAGAGAAGAGGATTTGTTGTGAGGTACTTTAGGGTGGTTTAGGCCAGGATTTTGTAAATGGAGCCATTGTCGAAGAAATTCCCTGGATTCGGCAAAGCCTCACTTACCAGCCATGGGTGGTAACTCTCTCATGCATGGATATGCCCAGTGGAAGGAGGAGGCATAGGTTAGATTTACCTCTCCTTATATCCTGGAAGTTCAGAGCTTTACATTTTTACAGGAATAAAAGTTCCCATTTCATCAGTCAGCTCAGGGAGTTCAGGTCAATTTGGTGATCTATTGTATATGTATGGTGCAAGTTAGTGTACATTGCAAAGCCCCTTGAATTCTTAAAGAGCAAGGAGCACTATTTAGGGAATAAGTAGCCTTTGCTTGGTTTTAACATTTGTAATAATAAAAGCCCCACTTTATTCAGCACTTAATATAAGCACCAGATAAATGATCTTGAGTCATTATTTCTCTTATCCTCACAACATTGCTCTCAGTTAAGTATTTTATGTCCATTCTACAAAAGTTTTAATTTTAACCTGGGTTCATACAATTGCTAAGTGCAGAGCTTGGTTTTAAACTAAGGTCTTATGAGAAAACATACATTTTAACCATCAAAGTACTTGTGTGAAAATGTAACATTTTAACCAATACACTTTGTGTGTTGCTTTTGCTTTAGAGCATGAGATGGCTGCTAGCAAGGCTCTCCCTATTAAGCCCCTTTACCTTCATCAAAGTTACAATTCCTTTTCCCAAATGCCAGGCATATTGAAGATCTGCTCATTTGGAACTCAGGCAAACAGGCCAGATGCATTCCTCCAAGGTGATAGGGAAAATGGAACTAAATGAATATATTCTGCTGAAAATGAATCACATTTCATGTCAGCTGCTGGGTTCAACAATGTAACTCTCAAGTTTCTGCCATTTGGCATTTTCTTTCTCTTCTCTCTCTCCCTCTCTCTCAAATAAAAAGAAAAGGAGGGGGGTAGAAGAAAGTGGGGTAGAAGCAGAGGGAGAGTGACAAGCAGACTCCACTGTTAAGCCCAGAGCCTAATGAGGGGCTCGATCTCATGACCCTGATACCATGACGTGAAACAAAACCAAGATTTGGACATTTAACCAGCTGAACCACCCAGGCACCCTTCATTTGGCATTTTCTAACTTAGGGTAAAATTCTGTAAGAAGAGCTAATGCAGGGGTGCCTGCATGTCTCAGTAGGTTAAGGTCTGACTTTGCTCAGGTCATGATCCCAGGGTCCTGGGTGTAAGCTGCCTCTGGCTCCCTGCCCAGTGGGGAGTCTGCTTCTTCTCCTCCCCCACTCCAGACACAAGCCGCCACTTGTGGGCTGTCTCTTGCTCTCTCTCAAATAAATAAAATCTATTGGGGGGAAAAGAAGAAGAAGGAGAAGGAGAAGAGCTAATGCAGGCTCAGCTTGGCTCAGGACCTGCCAGAGCTGTCATAGATGATCTGATCATAATCACATTTCACGAAGAAGAGCAGCCTTCGAATCCAAAACCAGGAGTTAGGGGTAAGTAATGAGAATATCGCTGGAAGAAGATACTGGGAAGGGATTGAAATAGTTCTAGGTTTCAACAGCTACCAAGATTAGCCTACAGATTCATCCCTCTTCCTCAAGGAAACTTTCACCATCAGAATTGTCTAGATTGGAAAACTGACACACAGCTTCATGATTGTCTGATACAAAGCATTTGTTTTCTTTGGGGGAAATACTATTGTCCTTTAATAATCAGGAAGAGAGAAAATGAAGGCACAATATGTAAAAGTAAATATAAAAAGTAAATATAATTTACTTCTGGGGTGCTATTGATGCTTTATAATATATTATTATTATGCAAAGAAGGGAGCTTTTTCAGGATAGCTTCCATGCATAATTTTGCCTTGTGTTAAATGCTACCCCAGTGGCCAGAAGATTTAATGTCCCTCTGCTGCTTGTCCATAAATTTTGATCACATTTGCTAGTATTGTAATAATTCATGAAGTATGGGAAGTACTTTACTGACTTCATTATTTTATAGTACTTTGGGCAAGCCTGTTAGGTAAGTCAGTGTTATTTTCCATCTTTTGCAAGGCTATTTCTCATATCAAACAAAATAGAGTCCAGTATTTGATAACTGATCAACCAAAATTTGATTTGGTAATTGATCAATCAAAGATTGATTTGATAGTGGAACAGCACAGTGCTGGGAGTCAGAAGATTTATTTGGAGTCAGACTCTGCTAGTGACTGCCCATATGATCTTGGGCCTTCACCTTAGTGAACTTCTACTACGTCCTCCACAAAACGAGGCAGCTAGATTGCAAACTTCAGCCATTCCATCAAGTCATCACATCCGATGATTCTTGTACAAGACACAACCATTTATTTAATTCTGTTCAACCAAGATTAAGCATTTGCTGAATGCTTAACCAACCCCTCCTGCCTGAGAAGAGAGCGGCAGCCGACCATGCCAGAGTTTGACTCCAGACGTGACCAAGGCCGTTAGCCCACTGTTTGCTCTGTTGCTTTGGCGACCTTCCTCTGTCACTTAAAACATCTAGTTATTACTAATGGAACCTAATAAATCTGTATAAAAAGATTTTGGGAACTGACAGCTGCTTTTGGACTACATTGAAGACCTGAAGATATCTGAACACCTGGACTGCTTTCAATATGCATATAGTAGGAGTTCAATCAATACTGCATGAATGAATGAAGGAATTAAAATATTAGTTATCACTGAGATAAAATTTTCGCACTTGATTGAGTTTCCAAAGTTGGAAGCATCTTCTCCATATTTTCCAATATCATCCATACTCCATAGAAATTTGAGAAATAGTACTATTTGTATATTTGTATGATGCTTTTGGCTTATATTTAACTTTTATTTATATCGATCCTCATTAAAAGCATATTGGCTAATTGGGAAAATAACCATCCAGCTTGAAATTTGGCTCTAACAAGGATGTGGTGGTTTAAAATGTGTCCACAAATTCTTTGACATTCCCTTCAAGAAATGGAGTTTAATGTTCCTCCTTTGAGTGTAGGCTTGACTTACTGACTTATTTTTCAGACCTGTACCCCTGGGGATAAAAATATATGTTTATAAAAAATAAAAAAATAATTAAAAAATATGGTCAAAGTGATGATATTTCACTTCCAAGACTATTTCATAAAAGACAAGTGGATTCTGCCTCACTCCCTCTTGGACCATTTGTTTTGGGAGAAATCAGCTGACATGTTGGGATACTCAGGAAACCTTGTGGGGAGGCCCACATGACAAGAAACTGACACCTTCACCACAAGAGGCAAGGAACAGAAACCTGCTGCCAATAGCCATATGAGTGAGTCATCTTGGAAGTGAATTCTCCATCCCAAGGAAGCCTTCAGATGGACAGCATCCCTGGACAACAGCTTGACCACAGTCTCATGAGAGACCCTGAGCCAGAATCTCTTATCCAAGCTGTCTCTAGGTTCCTGGTCTACAGAAATGATGAGATAATAAATATTTGTTACTTAAAGCTGCTAAGTTTGGTTAACTTGTTACATAATAATAGATAAATAATGTACAACAGATGGGAGGGATTTTGTGAAAGTGTTTTAGGTGAGGGAAGAGCATGTGCTCAGATCAGGAAGGAAGAACATGACATGTTTAAGGAAATAAAATCACATAATACTATCAGAGACTCAATTTGGGGCAGAAGGGACTGGAGAGGGGTAGTGAAGCAAGCAGCTCCTGAAAGGTCTTAGAAAACATGGAAAGGAGTTAGGAATTCTTCCTGTGGCCTGGAAACTTTATAAAAGAGGAAACTCAAAGATATGGTATAATTGGAAGAAGGTGTATGTTCTTTTTATTTTATTCTACTACTTTCTGTAATATAATTTCTTTTTAGCTGAAAGTCTTAATGAAATGTATAACCATTGTATAAGAGCTCAGAAATGTAGAAGCCACCAATTACATGGGCCTTGAAAATGGGGAGGAGGTTAATAACCAGTATCGGTTATTATCTGATAAAATAACATTGTTATTTTAACAGAACTGGGAAGGGTAGTTTCTGGTGGCTTCATCTGGGAAACTCCTTATGAAACCCTACATGTTCCATATTTCAGTGAAGCACTTGGTCCAAGGAAGAAGAAGATGATGGTAGGCTTACTCTGCTCTAGTTATCTTGGAGTTGCTAATGAACTATAAGTAAAAAGATACTTCCTTCTGGTAAGTTACTGCTTGTAACCCCAGAGAATAGGTGACCATCCAGTTACTCTACATTTGGCTCAGTTTACCATCACAGCTAAAGTGTAAAGTGCTGTCAGTCATGATGGAAATAGTGTTCAAAGTGAGCATATGAATACGCATTAGCCCTGCCCTCATCTGAAGCTTGTCTTCATATTTGGCTGGTCCACACTTTTGTGCCATTAGGTTGGAGCATCTGATTAGAACTCAGTTGCTATTTTAGGTATAGGTTTTCTTCTGTTTTTATCAAGAATATTTAATAGGTAGTGTATACTGGAAGTTCCTAACTCTAGTGCCGCAGGCCCAGGCATTTAGGGTATGTTAGTGAAAGCAGGTCAGGCAGTCAAGTTGGAAGGTGCATCCTGCATACTAAAAGACAACTGCTATTCAACTTCTGCCAATTGTTGTCACCCAGGAAAGCAGGTCTTCAAACCGCAGAGCCTCCAGTTTCTCGCCCCTTCCCTTCCCTTCCCTTTCCCTTTTCCTAAGGAGGCTCCACATTAGGCTTGAACTCATGACCCTGAGATGAAGACCTGAACTGAGATCGAGTCAGATGCTTAATCAACTAAGCCACCCAGGCACTTCCCAAGTTTTTCAATTCAAGACAGCAGTCCAAATTTTTATGTGAAATTTCCTGCTTTTTATTGCTTAAACTGAAAATTCAGCTCATCAAATTGCAATTGGTAATAAACAAGCAGAGAATAAATTAAAAATACACACATATGCACATGGGTTAGATGCAGCTCACATGCTCCTGATTTGTAGTCTCTGGTATAATTAATATAATAGCTCTGCCTCCTCAAAATTCATATTCAAAAAACAGCCCAAGTGTTCAGACTGAACCACAGTTCCATCTGCAGTTCTTCACTCACTGGCTTCCCTTGTTTAATTGTAAGCTCCCTTACAAAGGATCTGGCCTTTGCTTCCTTCCCTAGCTTTTTATCCTACCATCATCTTGTTAGCTGACATATCCTTTCTGTGTAAAACCATTCAGATTTATGAATTATTGTCTGAGAGCCCCTCCTGGTTTAGTATTTGCCCAGGATTTTTCATTTGATTAAATAAGGTGGTATTACTAATAGTTGCAATCAAAGAAGCTGGCATGGATTTATTATATTTTATACTTCCAGTTTTTGTCATGTCTTAACTAGCTTTGGTGAGTTGCTTGTATATTAAAGACTGTTTTTTCTATAACACATAGCTATATGTGAAAGATGATCAATGATAACCATCTTTTGCAGCCCAGACCTTTCCAGACATGACGTAACGATCACCTGCCTTTTAAAGACACAATGCAGAGTATTTGGTAATAAACAACAACAAAAAAAGATGGCTAGTGATAGCTCAACTTTTTGGGTCTTGGGGATAATGGGAGAAGTTTTTAATGTTGTAGTGTCTCAGAAACTGGTTAAACTCAAATATCTGTATCAAGAATAATTATTCTGCTTATGTCGTATTTGTAATGTTCAGATAATCAGTGGGTTTTGATTTGTTTTAATATGCATAGATATATTTTAATTTTTTAAAAGATTTTATTTATTTGACAGACAGAGATCACAAGCAGGCAGAGAGGCAGGCAGAGAGAGGGGTGGGGGAAGCAGGCTCCCTGCTGAGCAGAGAGCCCTATGTGGGGCTCGATCCCAGGACCCTGGGATCATGACCTGAGCCGAAGGCAGAGGCTTTAACCAACTGAGCCACCCAGGCACCCCTATATTTTAATTTTTGAAAGAACTTTATTTTTGAAGATAGTTATGGAAGACTTATGTTGCAACCCTAACAACAACAATAATAACAACAACATAATAATTATTATTATAATGATAGTTTTAGGTCAATATATAAATGTTTTAAATTATATAATTTTAATCATTTTAACATTCCTTTTTGCTTTCAGAAGTGTCCCACTTTGGACAGTAAACTATACGGTCACTTCATCTAATTTGTTCTGCATTCCAGCCATTCAAAACAGCTTGGTAATCTGCCCAGTACCCCCTGAACTGTTTCTCTGAGCTTTTTTAAAGCAAGTTCCTCTGTTTGGCATGACACCATTCCCACTCCCACACCATTTTTACCTCCTTCCTTCAAAGTTTAATTTACAGTCAGCATTTAATAATTAACATGGATAATTGTATATGTGTGAATGTGGTAAATAACAAATTGTACAAGTGTGAAGTGGTATTACTTAACTTGTTAAATTTATACTTAGTGTTTAACTAAACCAAAATTTAATTCTGGATCATGATCTCTAGAAAGCTTTGTATTATAAGAATCTGTATAGGTGACTATTTCCCAACTTGATTTTAGCTTATTGATGGCTAACAACTTATATCTGTGTTCTCAGAGGCTAGCACAGTGCTGGTATACAGTTGCTTAATAACCATCAATGATACGAAAGGAGAAGGAATAAACAAATGAATATGGGTAAAAAGAAGAATCTGACCCAACTTCTTTGGTTTCTCATCCTCTTGGGTGTTTCTCCCAAAATAGAAACAGAGGGCAATGGGTCTTATCCTGATTGTACATGAGGGTTTCTCACCACCCACACATGCCTATTTCTAGTATAGTATGTACTCTCTGAGAGGAAGGGGCACCAGTGATACCTACACTTCTCAATAGTGGTGCTCTGAAAATATAATGTTTGTTCTTCCTCTCCTCTCAGGATACAGTTCAGTTTCTTGGCTGTTAGTCACTAGAGCTTTGTGTTCCTTTCATTTGGTACTAGAAAGTAGAATGCAAGGCTTAGTTTGTATTTTTCATTATTGGCTCAACAATATGGAACAACAACAAAAAAAGAGATTTCTTTCTGACATTTCTCTTCAAGATAAGAAAATCAAAAGCTTGGGCTTCTGATACAAAGTAGAAGTGTACAGAACAAAATTGTTTTGTCTTTGTCTGCAACATATGGCAGGAATTGGCTCTGGTTTAATTCTGAAGAAAATAAGAACATTAGTCAGAGACAATGCAACTGCAGAAGCTTTTTATGCCTCAGTTAGAGATATCACCATAATATGAGTTGCCAGTACTCTGTGGTCACTCTGCGGTCACTCTGAGCTCAAGAAAATGTGAGCACCAGCTCTTTGTATGCAAAATTTATAGTGGTGGTGAGGGAAGTTTCATATATATATATATATATATATATATATATATATATATATATCTCCATGAGTTGTATGAAAGATGCCCATATATGCAGATTTGGTGGCATCTATCCAAAAGCTTGATGGGAAGGAAGAAATCATGTTGAGTACATGTGTCAACTAAATGGAAACTAAAACCTTCTTAAATCAAAGGAAAAGAGGCAAGTGCCTGACAAGAGGATGTTAAAATCACCAGGCAGACTGTACATCATTCTCTGTAAGTCAACGATTTTAGCTCTGTCAGGATCTGCTGTATGCACAGATCCTGCCTTTGCTGGAAAGGGTGGGTGAAATCAATATTTATAATCATAGTGGGATCTCTATGGAGATGCAGAGTGTCTTCCCATCTCGTGAAATTATGGAAGGGAAAGCAAAATTAAGACATATCCAGATCTGATAGAGGAAATTTTAAATCATACTATTAGAATATTAGAAATAGGATCTGTACTTGAGGAACTACAGAACACTCATGAAAGAAATTGAAAAAGACACAAAAAGATGGAAGACCATTCCATGCTCTTGGATCAGAAGAGTAAACATTGTTAAAATGTCTATACTGCCTAGAGCAATCTATACTTTTAATGCCATTCCAATCAAAATTCCACTGGTATTTTTCAAAGACTGGAGAAAATAATCCTAAAATTTGTATGAAATCAGAAGAGACCCCGAATTGCTAAGGAAATGTTGAAAAACAAAAATAAAATGGGGGGCATCACGTTACTTGATTTCAAGCTTTACTACAAAGCTGTGATCACCAAGACAGCATGGTACTGGCATAAAAACAGACACATAGATCAGTGGAAGAGAGTAGAGAACCCAGATATGGACCCTCAACTCCATGGTCAAATAATCTTCGACAAAACAGGAAAAAATATACAGCGGGAAAAAGACAGTTTCTTCAATGAATGGTGCTGGGAAAACTGGACAGCTATATGTAGAAGAATGAAACTTGACCATTCTCTTACATCATACACAAAGATAAACTCAAAATGGATAAAAGACCTCAACGTGAGACAGGAATCCATCAGAATCCTAGAGGAGAACATAGGCAGTAATCTCTTCAATATCAGCCACAGCAACTTCTTTCAAGATATGTCTCCAAAGGCAAAGGAAACAAAAGTGAAAATGAACTTTTGGGACTTCATCAAGATCAAAAGCTTCTGCATAGCAAAGGAAACAGTCAACAAAACAAAGAGGTAGCCCACGGAATGGGAGGAGATATTTGCAAATGACAGTACAGAGAAAAGGTTGATATCCAAGATCTATAAAGAACTCCTCAAACTCAACACTCAAAAACCAGATAATCGTATCAAAAAAATGGGCAGAAGACATGAACAGACACTTCTCCAATCAAGACATACAAATGGCTATCAGACACATGAAAAAATGTTCATCATCTCTAGCCATCAGGGAGATTCAAATCAAAACCACATTGAGATACCACCTTACACCAGTTAGAATGGCCAAAATCAGCAAGACAGGAAACAACATGTGTTGGAGAGGATGTGGAGAAAGGGGAACCCTCTTACACTGTTTGTGGGAATGCAAGTTGGTGCAGCCACTTTGGAGAACAGTGTGGAGATTCCTCAACAAATTAAAAATAGACCTATGACCCTGATTGCAAATTAAAAATAGACCTATGACCCTGATTGCACTACTGGGTATTTACCCCAAAGATACAGATGTAGTGAAAAGAAGGGCCATCTGTACCCCAATGTTTATAGCAGCAATGGCCACAGTCCACCAAACTGTGGAAAGAACCAAGATGCCCTTCAACAGATGAATGGATAAGGAAGATGTGGTCCATATACACTATGGAGTGTTATGCCTCCATCAGAAAGGATGAATACTCAATTTTTGTAGCAACATGGACGGGACTGGAAGAGATGCTGAGTGAAATAAGTCAAGCAGAGAGAGTCAAGTATCATATGGTTTCACTTATTTGTGGAGCATAACAAATAACAGGGAGGACATGGGGAGATGGAGAGGAGAAGGGAGTTGAGGGAAATTGGAAGGGGAGGTGAGCAATGAGAGACAATGGACTCTGAAAAACAACCTGAGAGTCTTGAAGGGGTGGGCGGTGGGAGGTTGGGGGAACCAGGTGGTGGGTATTAGGGAGGGCACGTATTGCATGGAGCACTGGGTGTGGTGAAAAAATAATGAATACTGTTACACTGAAAAGAAATAATTAAAAAAAAGAAATAGATCAACAATATGAGTGTACTTAATACGATTGAACTGTACACTTTTTAAAAAGTTGTTAAAACTAGAATGGAAGGGTTGGTATGTAGTATCAGTCCTTTATTTTATACATGAGGGGAATGAGCTTTTTGAAGGTTAAATGTTCTTGGTAAGAAGTGTGGAGCTTGGGGCACCTGGGTGGCTCAGTGGGTTAAAGCCTCTGCCTTCAGCTCAGGTCATGATCCCAGGGTCCTGGAATCGAGCCCCGCGTCGGGCTTTCTGCTCGGCAGGGAGCCTGCTTCCTCCTCTCTCTCTCTCTGCCTGCCTCTCTGCCTACTTGTGATCTCTGTCTGTCAAATAAATAAATAAAATCTTTAAAAAAAAAAAAGAAGCGTGGAGCTTGCCAAGGGTTCCATTCAGTGGTAGGGGAGGTACTTCCCCACTGAAAAGTGTTTTGATTATATTCCACAGGTCATGTTTGTTCAAATCCCCATTTCAGATATACAGAGATCATAATACGTGCTGAACACTGAACAGTGGTTGGATATGAATGAAATGCTGCCAGTTGTAATGGTTAGAAACAATCATTTCTTCTGAAACTGATGGGAGTTCCTCAGATCTCAAACACTAAAACATGTGCCGTGAAAACAGATAGTTAAGATGGTATCTTATATCTAAAGGGGATGAGATAATAGAAAACTTCAGTCCTTATTTTTCGAATCATTTAAGAAAACCTTGCAAAAGAGATAATGAGGTCCAAATGAGATGGGAATTAATTATAAAATATTTTAAAAATAATTCGTTTCTTTATTTGAGAGAGAAATAGCACAAATGGGGTGGAAGGGCAGAGGGAGAGGGACAAGCAGACTCTCACTGTTGAGTAAGGAGCTCAATGCAGAGCTTGACCCCAGGACCCCAGGACCATGACCTAAGCCAAAGGCAGATGCTTAACAGACTGAGCCACTCAGATACCCTTAAATATTTTTGACATAAGTTAGATCTTATAAATATTAGAACTATATGTATTTACTTATTCATTTTTTGATGGCCATTTATTGAAGGTCTACTTTGTGTCAGACACTCCTTGAGATCTTAGATATATAAATGCATATATGTGAAAAACATGAAGGCCTTGTTATTAAAGAATTCATAGCCAAGTTCAGTGCATACAGGTAGAAGAACATAAAGAACTCTATGTTTTGTTCAGCTTATAAAGAATTTTTTTTTGTTCAGTTTAAGTGAACTTTGAAAAATTAAAATTTTGTAGCCTATAACAACTTAACTTTTTAAAATTAGAACCTTTGATTAGTATAGACATTGAATGTTAATTTCTAAATTCCTGTTGGGAAGAAATCCCAAAGTTACTCAGTAATGCAGCTCTCGAGACATTTTTTAATTGAAAGTGTCTAACTTGAGGTTTTCACACAGCTTACAGGTTAGAGTGAGGATCTTCTGCATGATCATTTTTTTCTTTTTTAGATATATCATTGTTCTCAGATACTCTCATTCAGATTTAATTGTTCTGGGTGAGATCTAGACTTTAGAATTTTTTTTAAAGAGTCTTTTCAAGTGATTCTGAGATGCCAGTATTGCGAACCACTGGCATAAATCATTGTTTCTCAAAGAGATTATACTCATTAATAAGATCATTTTAGATGGTGTTAAATCATTTTAAGTTGTAGTCATTATTGCTTTGGGATGTATATCAGAAAAATATGTAAGTAGTCCATGGATATTGTTATTTAGGACACAAAAGATTATAAAAAGTGAGTTAGTTCAAAATAGATTTATCTGTATATCTATCAATATCTCTATCTCTATCTATCTATCTATCATCTATCTATCTATCACTTGTAAGAATACAGTTGGCAAAGGTTGTGAAGTTGCCAGAATTTTAATGGTTGAATTTTAGATAACCCTAAGCTGGATTATGACATAAGATAAGAAATAGGGAGGACAGAGGAATTTGGAAGATAAAATAGATTTTCCTTATAAGATTGATGATGAGATGGAAAGCAAATAGTTTAAGAACAAAGATTATATTTTCAAGTATTCTTTGCCAATTGTTTTGGATCAAGATATTTAAAAATGAAAGGAGTATGTGGTAGGTTTGATACTCTTTTGTGTAAAGAAAGAAGCCTTTCTGATACTCTTGCATGTGTAGAGGACTTACCCATGTCTCTGGATATAGACTGAATTGAGTTGACCATGAGATGATACTTCAGACATTATGGCTACCTGTGAGCATTGAAAGCATCCATAATGTTACAGCAAAGGTAACAAAGAGTAAACCCCAAGAAGCAAATGCTGCTTAAAATCAGTTTGGGTAGGCAGCTATTTTCATTGGCTCCACAAGGTGTCATGATCGCTGCTCTAAGAGCTTGTCTTATGGTGAGTATTCATGTGAATTCACTTCTGTGAATATTGACAGGGATATCAGTAATGGCAAAGAAATGACTATTTGAGATCCCAAAAGGTAATTGTCCTTGGTTCAACAGAAAAGTCAGAGTGACACAATAGTTTTATCTTCTCTGGCAAGTTTAATCGGTCAACAGTGACTGCTGGAAGAATGCATTGGGGAGCACTTTGAAGATAAGTCTGTCTCATGGAAAAGGATGTCGTTATGTGTTAGTGAGACCATCAAGGAATTGCATAGGGGAGTGACAGTACCATGGTCAAATCCTCCATTTCTGAAAATGGTTACTCTATTGTTTGATGATATAACACCCAGCATAATGATTTTAGTCAAGGTAAACTTAACAATTTAAAACTAATAAACTCTTCTGAAAGATGGATAAGTTTCTCACTGCACCAGATAAGACAGCGTACATAGATGAGTGCTTTGTATTTCCGCTTTCATAGTGCATGAACTTCTGACTTTCAGTCTTGCACTTCGTTCTGTAAGTCAGTATCTTCTTATTCCTTAATCTATCTGGTTACTACATGAGACAGGTTTGGAAATCAAGTTGTTTTAGATAGCAGTCTTTAGAGCTAGTTGCCCCTGATCATTAATCCATTAACTAATATAACAGTAAAGAGGTTAAGTGATCCACTTAAGTCTCTCAACGGTGGGTAGACAAATCTCAGCTTTCTTTCTTCTAAGAGAACTTGGGTACCTTGTACTGGGAGGGAAGCGAGATATCATGGCTAAGTGATTCTGGATCCTGTTGTTTAATCGCAGGAGTTGTCTTGTTGCTGAGTATGTGTTTTATGGTTATTAACCTTCGCCATCATAAAGAGCTGACACACGGGAGAATTATGCTGGCTTGAAAATATACACACATCTTTTTTCCGTCAAGGTATTTCTTTTAAGGAGACATTTCCTGATTGGAATCAGTGTCCCAGTTATACTGGTGTTCAAAAAGACATCATTTCTCCTCTTTCAACATCTCTTTCTCTCTCTTTTCTTTTTCATTCACTTACTCAGAAATACGAATGTATTATGAGTCAGGTTCTGTTCTAGACTATAGCAATATAGCATTGAACAAACATACACTGTTTTACCTCAGGGCTCATATATTCTTATTTCAAACAAACAAATTTAATCACATTAGAGAGTGATATGTGAAATTACAGGAGAGTAAAGGGAACAATGGGAGCACATAAAAGATGTGGAAAGTGGGACATCAAAGAGGGCTTCCTGGAAGAAGTAACATTTTGGTTAAGTCCTGAAACCTAAAGAGAAGTAATCTGAGTGAAGTGAGAAGCTGAGGTATGAAGGAGACTGTTAGTCAAGGAAGTAAAAGTCTTCACCGTGATGGGAATATGGAGGTGGAGTAGGAAGAATGTGATTGGAGATTGCACCAATCTTTTGAGACCATTTTAAGAAGTATGAACCTTCTCTTGAGAACAAAGAGGTGGTACTGAAGGTTTTGACTGGACTGACATGATCAGATTTGCATTTTAGGAAGATTTTGCTTTTTTATATATATATATAATATGTATACATGTTATATGTGTGTATAATATGTATATAATATACATATTATAATATTATACATATTATACATATAATATGTATAATATATAATGTCTATATAATATATAATATATTAATATATATTTATAATATATATATAATATATAATGTGTGTAATATATAATACATATATAATATGTATATAACATATACATATTATAATAACATGTATATAATATGCATTATAGAACATATCAAGATAGATTGAATTTTTCAGGTGCTTATGCTGTGGAAAAGATTAGAAACAACTCCATAATCCCTAGTAGAAGATATATAAATTATAAGTTGGGTACATGACACCCAAAGCACACTGAATGTGACAGTGGTCTTGTGATAACTTTGTTCAGAAAATAGTGCTGATTTATTCCCTTTTATGGTGTTATCATGGACATCTTCCCCTTGTTTGTAAGATCTGTTGTTGAACGGACAAAGAAAAGGAGTCACTGTGCTTCCCCTTGATGAATTGTGTCTCATAATTGTAAGTAACAGAAATCAAACTCAGCCTAGCTTAGGCAGGAATGAGAACTTACCAGTTTATCTGTTGGAGGGGCTGAAGTGATTGGAAGCAGAGACTTTATCTATGAGGAAGCACTTTATCCATGAGGAAGACGATAGACTGCTGGCTTTTCTAATGTCTTAGATTAGATTCTCTAGAAGCAGACCCTCTGAGAGGATTTATTAGACTGTCTCTGGAAAATCTGATAAGGGCATGGAGACAAATAGACTCAAGAAAATTATAAGGAAAAAGCTACCCTGAAGTAATTTGGAGAATGTATATTTTGTGGCAAAATTTCCTGAAATTATGGTATTTTTTTCTTCCAAAGTTCCTGGCATCCCAGTTCTACAAATAAGAAGGTACAGGGATTGGCCCAAAGCTGGTGTTTGCTGAGTAGGTGTGATAGAAGAAAAAATGTATTTGGGAAATGAGGATGTTGATGGAAGTCATACAAATAGAGGGAAAGAGAGACAGCAGGACACTATTGGGGGAAAATACAAGAATCAGGGGACCTCTCTGAGGAATTAAAGGTGTGGGTAGCTGAAAGGAAATGGTGTTTATATCAGGTTCCTATTGACTGCCTCAAACTTTGTGGGTTAAAACAATAGAAATTTGTTCTCTTACAGTTCTCAAGGCCAGAAATCAGAAATGAAATTTATGTGGCTAAAGTCAAGGTTTCTCCAGGACTGATTCCTTCTGGAGGATCCATGGGTGAATCCATTCCTTGCCTCTTCCAACTTCTGGTGGCTGCTGGCATTCCCTGGCCTGTGGCTGCATCATTCCAGTTTCTGTTTCTATCACCACGTTGTTGTCTCCACCTCTGTGGTAGCATCTCCCTCTGTCTCCAACTCCAAAGGACACTTAGTTATGACCTCATTGGTTACACCTGGATTACATTACATCTGCAACATCCTTTTTACCATATAAATTACATGTTTACAGGGCCCAGGGTTGGCATGGATTTGTTGGAGAGGGGCTTTTTTCAACCTACCACAACACTGAATTCAGAATGTAGATTGTTTATGTTCAAGTTTTCATCAGTGGAACAGTTCCCAGAGAAAAAAATACTAGAACCGAAGTATAGACACGAGTGGGCTTGAATAAGATCATTAAGTGAGTCCACAAAATAAAAAACTAGGACATCGGATGATACAGACTGGGCGTGGGATGCCTTGAGACAGTTCAGTAACTTGCTCTAAGTCACACAATTTGTAGGGGCTGGAAGTATGCTTCTTTATTACTTTTATGAAAAAGTCAACTTTTAGTTGTGGGTTACCTATGAAAGAAGAGAAGACAAGGAGAAAGAAGTCTGGGGCACCCACGTGGCTCAGTCAGTTAAGTGTCTGCCTTTGGCTTGTAGGTCATAATCCTGGGATCCCATAATCGGGCTCCTTGCTCAGCGGGGGGTCTGCCTCTCCCTCTCCCTCTACCTCTCAGCTCCCCTCTTGGGCTCTCTCTATGCTTTCTTCTCTTTCAAATAAATAAATAAAATATTCTTTAAAAAAAGAAAGAGGAAGTCCATTTTCTCTCTGTTCCAGAGCAAGTTTGATTATATTCTCCACTTGCACCTGTTTCATTCATTCCAGGTCTCCCTCTGCCCCCCACACCACAATGCTACCAGATCTCTTCTCAGCCCTTCTCTGCTTTCTCAGTGCTCTAGGAGATTTCCTTCTATGAACAAGATCTTCCAGGGTCTTCTGCTGTCTCATTTCCAGTTAGGTTTACTACAGGGGAGCCTCCAGCAGGGGATGAGAAAAGTATCATTGTACTTCTGTACCCCCCCTCCCCCACTCCAGCCCTGACTACTATCACCCTGGCAGTGACTGAATATCTCTATGGACAAAGCTCTGTGTGGAAGACTCTCTTTCCCAGCTCCAGATCTTTCCAATCTTTGGTAACTCTGTTCCCTTTCTTTGCCCCATCAGGGTCCGCTTCATGCTGTTGTTAGATTCTGGGTGTTTCATTATCTTGTTCATTCTGTGACTCTGTGGAACCCTCTGCAAATAATCTCCCTTGAATGACCTTTAGTTAAGCCAGCCACTTTGATTATTTGATCTTTTTCTTCCTGAGACTCTGGCATAATAGGGCATAACTCCAACTCTTTCAAGTATTTTCCTAAGTTATTGTTAAAGGTTGGCATTTCTTCAGAAATCCCTTGGGCCTCCACTATTTTTTGTTATATGGCAAAATAAGCAAACAAGTGAACAAACCTGCCTCAAATATATTACCTACTCTTAGTAATGTTTTTTGTGACTTGTATCATTTTAGCTTGTCTTCAGTTATGAGTAATAGAAAAAATATTACCGAGAGTGAGTAAACAAATCGGAGTTTGTTATTATACAAAATAAACTTGTTATGTGACAAGGAGAATGAATATGATTAGGTGCTGCCATTGTTTCAGTGCTTCAATATTGTCAAAGCCTTGGCTATCATCTTCACAATTCTTTGGTATTTTCCTCTTGGGCACAAGATGGCTGCTAGAGCTTACTATCTGCATTCCAGGTAGGAACCAGAGAGAAAGATGGCCAGAACCCACATTTATACCATTAGATGTTCAGAAAAATATTCCTTCTGAGAAGGATTCCGTCTCCAGAATATGTCTGCTTATGCCTTATTTATCAGAATTGGCTTGCAGAGCCACTGTTAAATGCACAGAAGACAGGAAAAGCAATAAAATTCAACTTGTCCTTCAAAGGAGATGGGCAAAGGAGAAGATTGGACATAGATGTTAATTAAGTGAGAATGTCTTCTGTACTCTCTACAAAACCCTAGCAAAGCATTCAAGAGCATGTTTTATGAAGTCATAGTGCCAACACTAGGTCCGCTACATTCTATAGTGTGAATTTGGGGAACAGCTTAATCTCCCATGGCTTCAGCTTCTGCACCTGCAAGTAGGGTGATAAAAGTGTTTCTCTCATAGAGTTACTATGATTGCCAAATGAGTTAGTGCAACATTTAGAACGGTACCTAACGCATGGCAGGCACTATTTACGTTTTTATCTGATATTTTTGTGGTTTCTACCCAAACCCTCAAAAAGGTAGCTACAGGAAATAGAAAAAGTAAGGGTGAATAAAAAGTGGCAAAGGCAGAACTTGGCCAAATTGTGAGAGTAAAAAGATGATCTCCTCCCTCCTTCATTTTCCCTTTCATCCCTATCCATTTCCTTCCCAGGCTTATAGTGCCTCCCAGATATCCCTCACCCTTATGTCATGGAGAACTTGCTGCTATAACACTCCACATGCATTCACAATGTACCAAACAGTCAATCAGTCATATGTATTTTTTTATGCCCTAAGGATGTGTTAGGGTTTGAAACAGAATGGTAAATGAGGAAGCCATGGCCCTGCTGTGATGATGCTTATAGTCCACTTGGGAAGCTGATATTAAAAAATAATTAGACAAAGTATTAATTGGAATTTGCTCTATTTGAAAATGGAAAATATCAGTATTCTATGATAACATGCTAATTGTAGGCGCCAGAGAAATCTTACCTAGAGAGGTAGAATTTATGCTAAGACCCAAAGGTTAAATAGGAACTAGTCAGGTCAGGAGGTGGGGTTGGGCTTGGGACAGAGGAGTAGAAAATTTCAAGGGAATAGAAAGCACAAGGACCTAGAAGAAGGATGAGAGCTGGTGTTTGAGGAGCTAGAGGCTTGTGTCTCTTTCTTTTCTATGCCACCAAAGTGTATTTGTCCCTTGTGTCCTACTCCCTCCGCATTACTCCCAGCAATCTATCTTGACAGGTAGTTATTTGATGAAACCCTAACTGCCCAGCCATACACAAGCCACAGAATCCTCCTTTTCTGGTTCTTCTGAAGCAAAAAGACCTCAATAAGCCAATCTCCACTGAAGTGAGCAAAATTTCTAAGCCTTGATCCTCCGTTTTCAGGACTGTTGTATTTGACTAAGAAGCTTCTAGGTACACAAATGCTTACTTTCATAGTGATTTCTCTATTAGTGGAGATTTCAGTGCCTTTGCCTGGGAATTTCTTTTGCTATAGGGGGTTGGAGGGGTGAAGCAGATTATTTATGTGATCTGGTAAGAAGTCAGCTCTGAAAGTAAAGTTATGATTATCTCAAGCATGTTGGCATCTCTAATGACCTGGACAATTTACTCTATAATTTACTATTAGCTGGAACATAATCATTTCTTATTTATTAACACAACTAAACATTTATACTCTTTCCCTTTTATGGAAATCAAAATTTTGAAATCCTCCTTGGAAAGTGAGAGCAGAAATGGGTTTTTAATCTTCTGGATTTGAGTATATTGAATATTCTTTTCCTCATTGCTGAACTGTGCTTAACCTATAGTTAGAGCCTCTGGCCAAAGCAATGCCTTTCTCAGCTGTGGAGTCCATCCATCCTTCCCTCTCTGCTCCAGAGCCCCCCTGTAGCTGGTGAGTGCAGAAAGTACTGATGCTCGCTGTGACTTCTTTTTGCTTCTGAGGGGAAAGACAAGTTTAAATCTTGTAATATCATGTCTAACCATAAATAAATGATTCAAAAGCCACAGTTCTGAGGAGCAAGAGGTTAAAGGGAGCCTTGAGTGCTGTAAGTGGTCAAGGTGCATTCTTGAAGATGATCTCATTAAATAAACATGGAATGCAGAAGCATTTGTCAATATTACACATGCTGTTTTACACTAAACTAATAAAAGATTCATTGGTGCTCTACTTCACATTGGCTTTGCCAATTTGAACCTCCTTTAAGTGACTGTCTTCTTAATTTGTGCAGTTCACAGCTAAGCTTTTATATTTATTCCAGCTCTCTCCAGGCTGTCAGTTCTGCTTCTCATTCATGCCCATATATCAAGCTATTTCTGTTCCATCAAAGTTATCTGCTTTTCTTATAGTGTATGTTTTCACATGTTTATTTTTAGCTTATTCCAAAATGATTTTGACACAGTTCAATAGACTGGTTGCTAACTTTTATGATCATTTTGGTTGCTCAGAAGCTATTAAAAAACTTTCAATATTTTCACTTGAAAACATAAATGTTCTCTTTAGATTTTTTTGTTTTATTAAATTCCTGCAAAATGTATGGCCTATTTAATAAACTGGTTACATCTGATGCTAAAATGAAAATCTGATTAAAAATACATGTCTATAGCTGTTACCAAGGAAACCAATGACCTCTTTTGTTAACTAGCTGCTGGGGTACAAGTTACCTCCTTGAGAAATCTCTAATTGGAAACTCAATGTCCTAGAAAGTCTGTTGGGGATGTGAATGCATATCTAAAGATTATAATTTGCCTAGTAGCAGCTGAGGTCAGGTATGTACAACAAGAAGTCATTTTTCCAAGTGCAAATAACAAGTGTTGAGACTTTCAGGTCCTCTTGGGATTAGCAGATATTTGGAAATACTTGGCTTAATTGGCTTAGTTTAAAAAGCAAATAGAGTTGACAACAGAGAAAAACTGCAATTTTAACTACTAATGACCGGGAGCTTTATATAAACCAAAGGTTTTATATATTCATGATGGTAGTTGAACTTTTTATTGAAGCAGAATAAGAAAATTCAGTATCAAGATATTACTGAATCATACCTAGGTATTTGTATTTAAAATTATTATAGTATATCTGTTTGTAGTAAGTTCTAGATTAATGACAATAATGCCCGAGTTTTACACTAGATTTCCTTCTCCTCATTATCTGTTAATAAGGGGAACTTCAACTGATACCATTTATTCATTTATTCAAGGAAAATTTCTTCAGCTCCTAAAATGGTGAAAAACTATTCAAGGCATCATAGATACAAAACATAGCATCTTGTGCTCAAAGAGTTTATCATAGTCCAGCAGTATAGTAAAAAATTCAGCCCTCATAATTCAGTGAGATATATGCCATAATAGAGCTATGCATGCAGCATTGTGAGAATATAAAGAAGCAGCATAGAGGAAAGGTACCTAACTCAACCTAAGAGGCAGAAAAGGATTTAGGAATGTCTTCTTAGAGGAGGCAATGCTTCCATAAGAATGTAATAACTACAGGAACAAAACCAGAAAGGTAATACTCCAAAGACTAGTTTTCAACTAGTGTTAGCTATTTACATTACATCTTAATTCAGAATAACCAAATGTTAAGGGGTGCCTGGGTGGCTCAGTGGGTTAAACCTCTTCTTTTGAGTCAGGTCATGATCCTAGCATCTTGGGATTGAGCCCTGCATTGGGATCTCTGCTCAGTGGGGAGGCTGCTTCCCCCTCTCTCTCTGCCTGCCTCTCTGCCTACTTGTGATCTCTCTCTGTCAAATAAATAAATAAAAATCTTTGAAAAAAAAAGGAATAACCAAATATTAAAATACAGTATAAAGGAATAATATATTAAGATATGATAGAGTTGGCTCAAGAGTAAGAATATGATCAGAGTTCACAAGAAAGAACCCCCAGACTGTTCTTATTTTATATAAGAATTATATTTTCTGATTTAACATACAATAAATAAATACCATAAACCAGTGAGGAATGAGATAGATTATTTGATAAATTCTGCTAAGAAAACTGATGTTTGTGGAAAAAAATCAAATTGACTTTGCTGTTATATGTCAAAATTCCAGATGAATGAAAAATTTGACATAAAAAGTGAAATCATTTAAAAACCAGAAAATATGAGTGAATTTTTAACTTTTTCTAAGATGGTGAAAAATATAATGGTAGATATTAGTGTACTCAACTTGGTTAAAAAAATCTCTGTGTGCAAAAATTACAATATTTAAAAACAAAACAAAATATTTAAAAACAAAACAAAATAATACAAAATTAGGAAGTTTTAGCAAATAAAATATGACATGGTTTTCATATACTTAAAAAAATAACAGTCCAATAAGAAAATCCAGTACTACAGTATAATGAGCAAAAAACATAAGAAAATTCCCCAAAATGAAGATCTTATGACTGTTATACATACGGTAAAATAGAGAAGAATGATCAAAATGACAATGCCTTAGTTTGGGCTACTTTAACACAATACCATGAATGGAATTGCACCAAATTCATGTATCTGCCTCACTTCTAGAGGCTGAGAAGTCTATGATCAAAGTGCCAGCACCACCAGGTTCTGATGAGGGCCCTCTTCTTGCCTTGTAAATGGCTACATTCTAGCGGTATGAACATTGGTAGAGAGAGGAAGAGGAAGCGATCTCTTGGATCTCTTGGATGTCTTTTCTTCTAGGGGCACTAATCCTGTAATGAGGGATCCATGACCTCATCTAAACTTAATTACTTCCCAAAGGCCCTTCTTCCTAATACCATTACACTGAGGGCTAAGCCGTCAACAAATGAATTTTGGGGAGGACACAAATCTACATAACACAGAGTGAAGACCTCTGAAAATCCATTTTCTCAGAAAAGCAACAAGACCACTGGGGAAAAAATTGTCAAAATCAACTTCTTAAAAACTCTGTAAATTAACCAAAGGCATGCAAAAATCCGAGGAGTATTTCTCGAATAAAAACAGTTGACTTTTGATAAGAACAGTGAGCTCTGTGGTGTTCTAATTTGCCATATTCCCATTTCTCTCTCCTCGGCTTTTCAGCAGCCTTGAAACCCAGCAACCTCTGGAACATGGTGTCTATGAAAACCAGCAGCTTAGCAGCCACTGGGGGGACTGTTTGGACCCCCCCCCAAAACTCTCTTATTTCCAGAGAATGGGAAATTCACAAAATTTATCTTTGACTAGACTCACATCTTTCTCAGTATGACAATCCCTATCCTTAGAGAAGTTGTCTAATACAAAGAGCAGTTGTTACAACTGGTAGAGGCAGTTGACCAAAATATTTAAAAGTAAAATCCTACGGTATACAAAAAAGTAAGGTCCCATCACCAAGGTTGGGTATAAGTAGTTCTATATTAAGGAAGTCATCTGTTCAAAATAATCGTGATTATAGGAGAAAAATCCTCTCTATTATATCAATATATAAAGAGCAAATAATAAAATTCAACACTAATTCATAATTATTTTTTCTTATCCAACTGGAAGGAGAAAGAAACTCCTAAAAAGAGAAAGGATTTCTACCAAAAAGCATGCATCATATCCTAATTTATGGACAACAAATATTTATTTTATGCCTGCATATATCAAATACTCATTCTAGGCCCTGGTCACATAGCAGTGAAGAGAATAGAGACTCTGTCCTTGTGGAGCTTAAAATCTCCTGGTTAAACGCACCTTTCATATTTGTTGATATTTAGAAGTATTTCTAGTAAAGTCAGAAATAAGGAAAGGATTCCTTCTCCTTTTCTTTAACTAATTAGAAAACATAATGGAAGAAAAATTCTGCTGAAAATAGTGCCAAAGTTATAAATTTCATTGGAATTAATCCAATACTACAAAAGAAGAATTTATGGACACAATTTTCAAATATTAAAGGACATGTAAGGAAATCTGAATAAATGGAGCTCTACGTCATGTATATGGAAAACTCAAGATCATAGAGGTGTCATTTATTTTCAAAGAACATGAGAACCTAATTCTAAAATTAATACAAAAGACAAAAGTAAAAGATATGCTTGAAAAAAGGTTGGGGTATCAGATACTAAGATTTATTATACAGTTATAGAAATTATAGTAGTTATTATTAATGTATGAAGAGATTTATACAACAGGATAGAGAATTCTAAAAAATACATATGTGAATATATAAGAACTTGATATAAATTATAAATATGCTGTCTATAAATATAGATTTATAATATATAAATGTAATATACAAGATATCTATAGATTTAAATAGAAATGCTATGTAAATATATAGTTTTTTATTATTTTTAAAATTTATTCATTTTTTTATTATGTTCAGTTAACCACTGTATAGTACACCAAATATATAGATATTTAAATGTCATATAAATGATAGAGACAGTGTTACAAAATAGTGAGAAAAAGAGTCTTTTAAAAAAAATGACTTTGGGGGCACTCTTCTGTACTTTCTAGATAGGATGCTACCTGATTCATGTACCGTTTAATAAAGCCTATTAGATATTTTTTTTTAAATGGTGTTAGATTAGTAGATTTCCTTGGAAAAGGTAAAATTAGGTCCCAATTTTACCCCAAGCACAAAAATGAACTTCTGAGATATTAAAATTTTTAATATGAAAAAAAATCTTTATTAGAAGATAGTATGGGAAAATATATGTTGCCTCATGGTAGGTAGGGTATTCTTAAATGTGATGCAAAAATAGAAGCCATGTAAGAAAAGATCAATAGATGTGTTGAAATTAAAATTTAAAAACTTGTGTCTTTTTTAAGATTTTATTTATTTATTTGACAGAGAGCATGATAACAAGTAGGCAGCTCAGCAGTCTCTGCTGAGCAGAGAGCCTGATGAGGGGCTTGATCCCAGGACCCTGAGATCATGACCTGAGCTGAAGTCAGAGGCTTAACCCACTGAGCCACCCAGGTGCCCCTAAAATTTAAAAATGTGGGGATGCCTAGGTGGCTCAGTTGGTTAAGCGGCTGCCTTCAGCTCAGGTCATGATCCCGGCGTCCTGGGATAGAGTCCCATATCAGGCTCCTTGCTCAGGAGGGAGCCTACTTCTCTCTCTGTCTCCTCCTGCCACTCTGTCTGCCTGTGCTTGCTCTCTCTCTCTCTCTCTCTCTCTCTGACAAATAAATAAATACAATCTTAAAAAAATTTTTTTAAATGTGTATTCTAAGAATGGGATAAAGGTAAAAAGAAACACTGACTAGCTGGAAGCAGATATAGTTGCAATTTATAGCAAATAGATGATTATTATCCAGAATATGTAATGAACTATAAATAATTTTTCAAAAGAATTATGTTTATTCTTAATACTCTTTTTTCCCTCCATCTCGGTAAACTGTTAATGTTATCTTTAAATTTTTACATTGTTATTTATTTTTCTTTTTTATTTCTAAACTTTTATTACTTGAATATAGTGGACACACAATGTTACATTAGTTTCAGAGGTGCAACATAGAGATTCAACCTCTCTATACTATCCTTCAGGATTCTTAATTTTTTCTCACCCAGGGCTCTCTACACATCTGAATGACAAGAAATAATTCTTAAGCTCTTAAATCCTGTTATTTAAAAACTGGTTTTAAAGTCCAGTTTTTCAAAACACTGCCATTGGCAAGTTTATCCTACTGCTTAGAATTTGAAAACTGGATATCTTTTTATCATGTGAAAATGCAAGAAAATACTTATTTTCATTAAGGTAGATTTAGATCCTTTTTGTCAGAAGATTTATAGAATGCATAAATATATCTTACATGTGTTGTGATTAACTTAATTGTCTGTATCTTGGCACTGTTATCCTTGTGCCGCTGGATTTAATTACATTGCATTATGACTGGTAATTAAACAGAACAAAATATCATTATGTCATTAGTTGGTTTTAGAAGGCCCTGAAACCTTTTTCTTAGAGCTCTTATATGTATTAAAAGCTCTCACCACTATGATCAATGCTTTCAGAATTGTTTCTGGTCACTGAGTTGTCAGGTATACATTTACCAGTTACTTGGGACTTGAGCTCAAAGGCACTGATGTGCATTGATTTAGGTGAAGGCTTCCAATTCAATCAGGAAGATGACCATCATTTTGTATCAGTGTTACTGTTAAATTTGTTCTCTTCCAACTGAAAGATTTAAAGCAAACACATTTTGACTGATTTGTCTATGACTATGCAATTAACAGAAGAAAAAAAAATAGTTGACATTCACAATCAGCTGAGTTGTATCTTCCAATGAATCCTGACACTTTCAGGATAGAGCATCTTGTAAATCTTTCTGTGATGCCACAAGCAGTGACATGAAGGGTGGAAATATGTTGATCGAGAGACACGCTGGAACTATAGTTGTGACCATGATCCTGAATGTATACAATTATGAAAAAGATAATGCCTTTCAACAAGGCCATATCCTGGTTGTGTGCTTTTTTCCTCCCACTAACACTTGGTTCTGTCTCCATCTTGGTAGTCATATTTCAAGCTATTCTACTTTTTATCAAACCCTGCTTTCTTCAGAGAATGTAGAACTAATATGTAGAGATGCCCTATGCATCCCAGGAACCATGTTATGTGTGATGTGTCATTTAAATCTCACAACCACCTTGTAAATAGGCCCCAATATCCCAGTTTTACAGATAAGCAAACTGGGACTTAGATAAAATATATTGCTTAAAAGAAGCTGCGTAGAGAAAGTAGCTTGGTTGGTATTTAAACCTAGTACTTTCTGATTCCAAAGCTATTAACTAGGTTTTCCTACTGTGTTGTCTCACAAAAGATTGTTGAAATTAAATGCCCTCATGCCTTTTTTAAAAAAATTTATTTTCAGCATAACAGTATTCATTATTTTTGCACCACACCCAATGCTCCATGCAATCTGTGCCCTCTATAATACCCACAACCTGGTACCCTGACCTCCCACCCCCCACCCCTTCAAAACCCTCAGATTGTTTTTCAGAGTCCATAGTCTCTCATGATTCACCTCCCCTTCCAATTTTCCCCAACTCCCTTCTCCTCTCTATCTCCCCATGTCCTCCATGCTTTTTGTTATGCTCCACAAATAAGTGAAACCATATGATACTTGACTCTCTCTGCTTGACTTATTTCACTCAGCATAATCTCTTCCAGTCCCGTCCATGTTGCTACAAAAATTGAGTATTCATCCTTTCTGATGGAGGCATAACACTCCATAGTGTATATGGACCACATCTTCCTTATCCATTCATCTGTTGAAGGGCATCTTCTTCCCACAGTTTGGCGACCGTGGCCATTGCTGCTCTAAACATTGGGGTACAGATGGCTCTTCTTTTCACTACATCTGTATCTTTGAGGTAAATACCCAGTAGTGCAATTGTAGGGTCTTAGGGAAGTTCTATTTTGAATTTCTTGAGGAATCTCCACACTGTTCTCCAAAGAGGCTACCCCTGCCTTTTTTATTCCACAAACACTGAAGTTATTTGTGAAGTAGAGATGTGGATATTGCATCCAGTAAGGAGGTCCGTGGAATCCCTTCAAGGAACTGGGAGGACTAAAGTTTAACATCTCTCTTGAGCTAGAATTTAAAAAAGAGTAGGTACCATTCTTGGATAGTGAATATTTAAAGAGAACTTCCCCAGGTAGAAAGAAGAAGAGCAAAATAAGAGGATGCCTTTTAGGATTCAAAAAATATGAGAATTCAGCTACATATTATAATGTGTTCTTAAAGTGTTTATGTCTCTCTTATTATTCAGTAGCCTTTAGTCCAGATAAACCAAAAATGCTAGTCTTGCTTATGCTTTGTTACAGAATGTTATAGGAAGAGTATTATTGTTATGCTTAAGTCAGAATATTTAAAGGAACCCCAAAATATCTCCTTAGGCTCACCCTATTTAATCCATTTTTTACTTTAAGGAGACTTTGCCAGGAATTTACTCATAGAATTAGATTCCCAGTCTGCCTAGCTTGCCTACTGTGTTAAGGAGGCACCTTCTATTTTTTTATTTTTAATTTTGGAATGAATTTTAGATTTATAGAAGAGTTGCAAGCGTCGTATAAAGAGTTCTTATATACCATTCTTTCCAGCATCCCCTAACATTAACATTTTATATAACCATGTACATTTACCAAAACAAAGAAATTAACATTGGTGCATTACTACCAACTGAATTCCAGACTTTGTTCAGATTTCACCAGTTCTCTCATTAATTTCCTTTTTCTGTTCCAGGATCCAGGTCAGCATATCACTTTGCACTTAATCACCATGTCTCCTTAGTAAGAGGAGACAGTTTTTAATGTTTATTAGTAATGAGAGCAAAAATACAAAAGACTCAGAAAAGGTTGTAGTAAGTGGAAGAGAAAGTTTATTAATCAACTCCTCAAAATCCATAGAAAAAGGAACTTCTGTATCCATCTATGAGAAACAATATTAGAAGGCTACCATGAGTCTTCTTTCCCATTGTCCCATTATTTACTACTCTAAGGGATAAGATGGAGGTGAACATCATTGTTGTAGAGGACAATAGTCTCTTTCCTCTCCAGCATGTCTTCGAGTCATACCTACTCTTCTGTTTGCTAACTGTTGCATATATTAAGCTCTCTGGAGCAGGTAGTCTGCAAGGGGAAGCCCACAGTTGTCTAGCTGCTTTCCTGGCAAGTAGATGGGTATGTCAGTTCACATTATGTGGGATGGAGTAGAAAAACCTATTCTGACCGTTTTTTTTTTTTTTTAAGATTTTATTTATTTATTTGACAGAGATCACAAGTAGACAGAGAGGCAGGCAGAGAGAGAGGGGAAGCAGGCTCCCTGCGGAGCAGAGAGCCCAATGTAGGGCTCGATGTAGGGCTCGATCCCAGGACCCTGGGATCATGACCTGAGCTGAAGGCAGAGGCTTTAACCCACTGAGCCACCCAGGCGCCCTAGAGTTAAAAAGCTAATATTTTGAGATCCACAATTATACCCATTTCCTGTGGGGTTTTTCTATACTGTTTAAAATGCAAAGAGGACAAAAGGTATGATTGGCTCCTTGCAGAACTTATACCACAGGTCATTTGGTGTACGGTTTATTTTTTGGCATGGTGTTATAACAATCTAAATTACTAAAAATCATTTTTTTAAAAGATTTTATTTATTTCTTTGTCATAGAGAGAGAAATGAGAGCGAGCACAGGCAGACAGAGCCACAGGCAAAGGCAGAGGGAGAAGCAGGCTCCCTGCCAAGCAAGGAGCCCAATGTGGGACTCGATCCCAGAACGCTGGGATCATGACCTGAGCCGAAGGCAGCCGCCTAACCAGCTGAGCCACCCACACGTCCCAACTAAAAATCATTTTTAAAGGCATAATTAAAAATACTTCCTATAAAAAAGCACTATTATATCATCAAAATTCCTCATGCAACAATTTATTAATCATAAGTGTATATATGTGTATGTGTACATATATACCTATATATTCTGACTAATACACCTCTTATATGTTTTTATGTGTGTATATACATATATTAGCTTATATATACATGTAAAACATACATGTAAAACATGTATTTATATATACAAATAATTTTATACATATATATGTACACACATGGGTGTATATGCATGTGTATGTATATATATATACATATATATGTATATAATTATACTCATATATAGTCTTACCTATGTGTCACATATTAGGATAAGCCATGCTGTGCTAACAGTTTCAAAACTGCAGTTGCTTAACCCAATAAAAATGTATTTCCTGTTCACATTATATATGCATTGCTGGTTGACATGGGATGCAAGTCCCCAGTCATTGAGGAACCCAGGTCGACAAGGGCTCTACCATGTGGTGGTTGCACCATTTAGAACATAAGCCCTCTCAATCACTCAGTATGGAAACAGAGAGCTTGGGTATTTAAATGAGATTTCTACAACCTCAGTTACACACAAATTTCACTTCCAATTTATTGATCAGAATTAATCATGGTGCTTTACTTCAACCTTAAGGAAGCCAATAATCACACCTTCTAGATGTGCAAAAGGCAGGGGAGAACAAAGTGTTGGAGAAAAATTATATATGTCTACCACATGAAAAAAATTACTTATGTGAAAAAAAGAAATGTTCCTCTGGGCATAGGTCAGGATAAGTAACACTAGCAGCTATAACAAGCAACTCCAAATTCCAATGACTTAATATAATAAAAATTTATCTTTTGCTCATTTGACATCATAATGCAATTGGCAAGAGGTCCCTACTACAGGCAGTCAGATAGGGACTTTAAGATCTAACATTTGATGATATAGAGCAAACACTGAGAAATGATAACAATAAAGAGGGAGTTCTATTTTACTTCCGGGTTGAGTGTAAGATGGATGACATGGTCATTTCAAATTGCCTTGTATCACAAGGTTTGATCCCTTAACAAGTTAAGTGAGCAGTGCCCTAAAGGGGATTGCTCAGCCACTAATTCCCTTAGTGCTCTCAAGTTCTCAACTTCTTTTTTTTTTTTTTTTTGAGGGTAGAAAGTAGTATTCTGATAGATAAAAGTGTTTTGAAAGAATAACTTAGTCATCCTGGCTTATCTAAATTGGGCAAGACCTGCCATTAAAAAAAGAAAGGATAAAATTCAAAGGAGTTTAAGAAAAATTTATCTTCTCAGCTTTCCTACCTCTTTGTTCTCTTTCTTTCCTTATATTACTTTTAAACTTTTCAACTACTCTGGTATATAAAATTTGCTACTGACTGAAGTCGTGTATATTTGTTATTTCCTGTGTCCTTGATTTATGTGATTCAGTTCTTCGGTATGAATAGCCAAGGTTTGGGGCTACTTGTCTTCCCTCTGCTTAAGCAAACAAACAGAAGAAAGTTATCCTAGAACTTTTAAGATTTGTGAATAACTTGCCATTTCAAAATGAACTAAAAGTCTTAAAACTTCACGATTCATTTGAAATTATGTAGGGTTATTTAAATGTCATAGAACTCAGAAAAATATGTACAAATTTCTTTCAGAGCTACATTATACTCATGATTAAAGACTGATTGGCAAGAGCCCTGTACTTATGTGAGGAATTCTTGGTTCTTGTTTTGGGTCAGTCATTAATGACCTCTATGACCTTGGGCAAGAACTGACTAGATGACGCTCTGTTATAACTATCTGTGAGTTGTTAACTAAATTGGCTGCAGCCATCTCTACCATGGCCTTATGGCTTCTGGATTTTCACTGTGTAACCAGAGCCATGCCTCTGAATAGTTGACCAGTAATCCAGATCCGTATTTTTTATCATCTCTCCAGTTGACTGAATTTAATTGCTGTGCCAGTGTTCAATGTGTAAAATCACCTGAT
Source organism: Mustela lutreola (assembly GCF_030435805.1). Taxonomy (NCBI): domain Eukaryota; kingdom Metazoa; phylum Chordata; class Mammalia; order Carnivora; family Mustelidae; genus Mustela; species Mustela lutreola. The sequence continues at coordinate 58,340,639 of NC_081299.1, forward strand.
GAGTTTACATTTTACAAGAGACCCTTGACTGGGTCTCTTCTAGGTGCTATATATTCACCTCCCTGTGGTTAATGGCAAGGTGGAAATTAAGGTGACTGAACAGGAGCAGACCCTGGAGACTCCGTTTTATAGCCTGTATAAACAAATAGCCTGTGTCTAGGCAGAAGAAAAAAGTGCTTAGAAACAATAATTCTCCAATTAAAGTAAAAAGGTTATCATCATTAATATAATACCAAACAAAGGTAATGGCAAAATAGGTTAAATATTCATCTATAAATTCGGGTCACCAAGTGAAATGCCTGGCCAGTTCAATTATGGTATCATGCCACTTGATGCCCAAATCATTAGATGAACTTAGTAAGATAGATATAACTGAATGGTAAAGATAATATGTTCTTCTTTTCTGATATATTCTCTATATAAACTTGTTCAAACTTGTTCTCAAAAATTATATTTAGTACTAAGCATTTAATGCATTTCTCATTCTGTGATACTTATGTCATCAGAGTCTTGAGGACAGAAAGCTTTTCATCTCTTCTGACTGATATAGAACCTCTACATACATCCATCTTTATTCATTCATGCTTTAACAATATTCTACTGGGCTTTTGGTCTTATATTTTGATTTCTCCTTCTTGATTTATGGATGCTTTTATGTAATATTTTCAGCTGAATTATATTTAATGGATAGATTCTGGGTCAGCTTTCTTATTCCATTTTTGTGTTCCTTTTTTGCTTTCCAAGTTGCAGTCTTCTGTAAAGAGGTTAGAATGACTCATGAATATGTTGGTGGTTTTATTTGCCACCTGGGAGTCCTAACTCTAAAGTGAGACATATGAGTTTTGAACACTTAAGACTGTTGCACATATTAAAACATATTTTTGATGGCATAAATGCTTGATTTAATTCTGTCATGTTGTCTCAGAGAGTTATTACATATTTCCTTTACCCTATGTGTTTAAATAAGTTAGTCATGAGGTAGAATATAAATGGTTTCAGTGCTTGTCTAAGGCATCTTTCTTCAGGGAAGCCTGTGAAATCCTCAGCTCTGTCAATATTTGGAGAAAATACAAAGCACAATTAATTGATAAATGCATAGATTTGAGGCAAGACAAGATGCTAGCATTACATAAAATCTATGTGCATGATGCCTGCTTGTTCAGGCATATCTGACACTGTAAGCACAGTTGACTGAGCACAGAAGTTGTGTAAACTCAGATTAATATGTTCTAAACTATTCATTAGAGAGAGATCTCAGGGGACAGACTATCATTTTAACTGCTGAAAGTAGAGGGAGAAAAGGTCAGGTGATAATTACAACACTCTTGACAGAAACTTAGTATGATTTCTATAAACTTTCTTTGCTTGTATTTATAACATGCATTCTTCTTTATCATCTGTCTATGATTTTCATTACTCCAAATAACTCATCTATAAATTATTCTTCGTTTTGGATTTGACTCTACAGAAATCCTCTGCGCATAATGTCATCTCTTGAGTGTTACGATGGTGATGTACTTTAAGATTGTATTAGGTAATGGCTTCTTAACACTATATAGAGCAGAAAATACTAATAATGAAAGTAGATTCTCAGAAGGGACTTAATTGGTTGTCTCTCTTCACTTGAGTGAGGGGGATAAGATTATTCTGTTAGAGTAGATGCCAGCATATTGCTCAGGCAAGCTCAAAAATGACATGGGTAGCAATGTAGGACTATCTGCTAAAGATGTGTCTCTGAATTTCATCATATTGCTCTTTTCTTATAAAAATGATAAATATTATTTGAGTGTTGTTAAATATCAGCATGCAGATTTTAAATAACCCAGCATGAGCACAAATAATCATTATAAATACACAAAGTTCCTGGGCTATTGTTAATATTCTCCACATTTTCTTGACCTTCTGGATGCATAATATCATTCAAACAAAAAAAGAATTCTAAACCAGTGTTAGGCTGTCAAGCTCAGAAAGAAGAGAGTAATGATAATGGGTTTTGCCTGAGCTTGGGTAATTCCTAGCCCTCTTGGGAACTTGCATTGTATATGAACGAAGTATTTTCATCCATTCCATTATATATTTCACACTTTCCACACTTTAGGCTCTGGGGATATGGAAGTGAGTAAGTTCTGGGGGCATCTGGGTGGCTCAGTTAGTTAGGTGTCTGCCTTCAGCTCAGGTTGTGATCCTAGGGTCCTGGGATTACCCCCCCCCCCCCAGTAGGGCTTCCCACTCAATGGACAGCCTGCTTCTCCCTGTGTCAAATAAGTAAATAAAATCTTGGGGAAAAAAAAAGAAAATGAGTAAGTTCTATACTCTGATTTAGTCTTGAAATGCCTGTGTGCATTCATTAAAAAATTTATTGTGCCCTAACTATATACTAGGAAACAGGTACTTAGGATACATTGGTTAAATAAAGATTTTAGGCTTTATGAAGTGTAGGGAAAGGCAGAGTATGAACAGTAAACATAATGAAAAGTAAATTTTAGAGAGTGCTAGGAGATGATAACTGCATTTTAAAAAAGGAAAGAAACAGGGTAAGGTGAATCAATAGTATGGTAACGAGGGAGCAGGAAGGAAGGACTTGTAGAGGTTGCAATTTAAAATGAAGTTGTTGAGATAAGCCACAATAAGAATGAAACTTTTGGGGCACCTGGGTGGCTCAGTGGGTTAAAGCCTCTGCCTTCGGCTCAGGTCATGATCCCAGGGTCCTGGGATCGAGCCTCGCATCATTGGGCTCTCTGCTCCACAGGGATCCTGCTTCCTCCCCTCTCTCTGCCTGCCTCTCTGCCTACTTGTGATCTCTGTCAAATAAATAAATAAAATATTAAAAAAAAAAGAATTGAAGGAGGTGTAAGAGACAACTATCTGCATAACTGGGAGAATGCTCAAGGAGAGGGAGCGGCCAGATCCATTGCCTTAGGGCAGGAGAATGTCTGCTGTGTTTGAGCAACAAAGAGAATCCTTGATGTGGTTGGAGTGACTCCATCCCCATTGTAAATATGTGAATGTCTTCTAACGCCTAATCCAGTCTCTGGGGGTGGATGAGTTGGGTACAGTGTGATGAAAAAGAAACCAATAAATACCGAGCCCCTAGTACTTGCACCCTATGTTTTGTTACCTCATCTTCACAGTAACCTGTTGAGGGTGTTATTGTAATTGCTGTTTCACAAATTGGAGTAAAATGCATCGATAGGTTATAATAGCAAGGCTACAAAGTGATTGAGTAATGGGGCTGAGATTTGATCCCTTCGAATCCTGAATTCTTTTGGCTACATCATCCAACCTCGCTAGTAGTCATTACTTGGAGGTTCAATTTCTAAACAAAGAAGTCACATCTACCTAAGGATTACAGAACTCAACTCCAAGCCTAGCAAGTGGTGTCCTGCAGGTGAGTAGGGCCAGAAGTGACTGTGACTCCCACTTGTTTTCTGTCATTCACCTATTTCCCAGCACTCCTTTCCCTGTTTACAGGAAGAGAAGTTATTGAGGGTGACCTAGGTAGAGATCACAGACACCAAGAGATGTAGACAACTATTTAAAACAACCCACTAAAGAGAGAGCCGTATGACCAGTCTGTGTTCCAGTTAGTGTCCCCTTTAGGTCACATTCCTGAGCAGTCATCTGGTAACACCTGCTTCCTCCTCTGCATGTAACTGCTGGAGTGTTCTGGAGCAGTCAGCAGGCACCCCCAATAACAAAACCTCTGCCAGCAGCCCCCTCCATTCCGAAGATTGGAATCTGCTTGTAATAATAATGTATTTTAACTCCGAATGGAGTTCTTAGCATGAAATATGAATGTTTATGCCTTAAAATTTCATTTCTGACCAAGCCTGAGGTTTGTAATCCTTCCTTCTTTGAGGACATAAGTTGTCTGTTCTCTGACTTTTTTATTACTTGCACTTGACCTTCTCTCTTATTACACTGAAAAATACTAAAAATTTTTAGGTTACAGTTTACCACACACATTTACTCAGTCATGCTCTATCCTACTTCAGATAAAATATGCAAAATGTGTAAAATGTAATGCAACAAGATTAAAGTTGAATCCATTAACTGCTATGTTGAGGTCTAGAGAGGAAAGGAGTAAATAGATAAATTGATAAATAGGCAAGAGATCAATGGGAAAGGGTAGAGAGAATTAAAAGCAGGTCTTTTGGAGGGCATGGTAATGGGTAGGATGCTGGTCCCACACACTTAATTTCCCCCATGAATTTGTGTTATTGTGGAAGGAGAGTGGAAAAGCCTATAACCTGGAGGCCTTCTTGAGGTCAGTTTTAGCATAGTATAACAAACAAAAGAAACACAAATCTAAGTCTCATTGGGCTTCCCCATTTAAAAAAAAAAAAAATAGAAAAGAAATATTGACTTGCATCATCAGTTTTCCTTTATGATGGACAGAAATACTGAGTGGCGGTTCCCCTACGGTGCAATGAGCTTGCAGCTGAAGTATTGCCAACAAACATTCTGAATGTATTCTTAGGATGACAGTAAGAAAAATCTCCAACAGGGAAAAAAAAAAAAAAAAAAGAAGAAGAAGAAGAAAGAGAAAAAAGGAGAAGGAAAAGAAAGGGTAAGAAGAAGAATGAGTTGAAACTCTGAATACTGAACCTTGAATGGTAAGCAAATGGGTTACCTGGGATTACCTGGCAGTTGAAACTGGGAGGTAGAGACCCAGCCCTGCAGAAGTAGAACCTGAGCCTTTCATATTAAGCCCAGGCCCTCGAAGTGGACTGAAGTGGTCACAAGTCATTACTAACCCTGCCCCCAGGTAGAAGATAAAATTTATCTTGGGAGGAATGCATTCCCATTTTGGCACCTGAAGATTACTCCACCCCCCCTCCCCCACCCTTACCCCAAACTGGTTGACATCTGGAAAGCACTATTTAAAAACCTCTGGCTCCTAATAGTCATGATTAGGGTTAATAGGAGGATCCGTTCTGCAAGAGAAGAGCTGAAACCCATCTGGTGTTGTTCCAGAGACATATCTGAGCTGTTTGGACCTCGCACATAATTATGATCTGATGTCCAAAAGGATGAGGAAAGCTAAGTCAGCAGAATCTTTGCTAAAATTCTGTCACAACAGAATTACATTATTAACCACAACAACAGTAATGCAGTAGTAATAGCAAATATTTAAGAAATGCTTATTTTGTTCCAGACACTATCCTAAGAAAAAATGTACTGAATTATTTTAGCAAACTCTGAAAAAACCACATGTTGTCTTTATTTTATAGATAAGAAAACTGCAGCACAGGAAGTTTACATTCTTGTCCCTGTTCCCGTGGGTAGTAAGCACCAAAGCCTGGCAAAATGGATCCGTGCTAACACTAGCATATGAGGGAACTAAGTAAATAGTCATTTATTTCAATTTCTTTTCTGTTTGCTGACCTATTGAGCAGTCTTGGATGGGCTGGAAAGAAACAGAAATCACCTTATTTTCTTCTTAAAATCTTCTGGCTCCCAGGCCAGTCCAGAATCTGGGCCAACCTCAGTCTGTAGCCTCCTCCCTGTTGGCGGGCACAAGCATTTGTTCTTGGCATCGCTGTATGTCCTAGTCTACTGCAATGTCATGGGTCATTCTCATTAAGGGACTTTGGAGGAGGAACTATTCTTTTTCATTGAGAGTCCACAGGATTTTCACAGGATGAGTGATATGTGTGAAGCACCACAAATATAAAAACTGCCACCTTTCATAGTTCTAAGTAGTATAGTTAATGTGAGAGACAAAAAGTGACATTTGTTATGAATTGCAAACATCTCTTTGATCCAGGCTTGTTTAAGAGATAATTTATTGGAATTATTATTGAGGAATATTCTAGGATAAAAACAAAAGTCCTAATTTTTTTTTTTTTTAATTTAAGGAAGAAAGAATTAAAAACTCAAGTCATGGGTAGATCATTGCCTAGCATATACAAAGACATAATACAAAGATTTATGAACTAGCTTGATAAATAAATCACATTAAGTTTTGGCTGCTAAATTAATAGCAAATAAGAAGAGATCAAATTTACTTGGAAATAAGCCTTTGGAAGAAGTTATGAAATAAGCTTATCTGTCTTTTCTTATTTTGGACATTTTGGAGAATGGTTTCAATTATTTAGTAAATCCAAGTGAGACTTTGTAGAAGGTACAACATGAAGCTAATATAAATATTACATTTATCATTAAAACAAACAAAAAACATTGAGGCAGATGAGGTACAAAAGAACCAAGATAATTTCTTTTGACTGTGATATAGGCTTAAAGTACAAAAGAATATAATGATTTTTTAAAATAAAATTATTAACCTTTTGTATTGTGCATTTTAGAAAACCTTAATCTAAGAGCACTGACTTTTTTGAGCTAAGTTAAGAATCAATTTCCTAAACAAACTTCTCCAAGGTGCAGGTGTAAACTAATGAACAGTGGAGAGTTTATGAGCCTTCCTCCAAGATAATTTGTTCTGTTAAAATAACTGAGGGGCATGGAACGCTGAAGAATGTCATTTTTTAAATGAAAGCACTCCTATTTTTGAACAATTTCAACATTACATGCTACTATTTTCGTCTTCAAATCTGACTCATTAGTTAGAACCCAAATATTATTTTTGGGTTATAATTCAGTTTTAGATTTAAAAATTATATTGGATACAAACTTGGACTAGGTATATTATTCCAGGCCAGCTATTTCTTCCAGTTATAATTATTATAATTAAAACCCTTACTATTCTTTGTCTAATGCATCTTCCTGTTAAAAATAATTATTCTAGATGATGAAATGCCTACTTACTCTTGGATGTTATCATCTTCTTTGGTTTATTATTACAAATGTTAAAATATTACTTCCATTTCAAGAACTTCAGTAAGAAGACAAAAAAACTGGGAGCTTTTCTCATGAAACCAAACAGATGCCTATGTTTAAAAATGAAAGAAAAATAATGGAAAGTTTAAATTAGAATCCAAATAAATAACTCTAAACATTTACATGTGCCTTTATTTCTCCAGTCTCTGCTAAGAGAGAAGCCATAGGGAAAGATAGAGGAGCAAAACATAATAAAGAAATCTTTAGTCCATATATTTTACATCAAGAAATTATATTAATTAGATATCAATATCCAAAATAACATTGTTTTAGACTCATAAACTTACATAATCTTCCAGAGGAATTTATTCATTAACACCAGTTTTGTGTGTGGTGACAATATAGTATATTCTAGAAACTTTCCTTTTTTTTTTTCTAAATTCATTTTGACATCTACCCATTTAGATATACTGACATTATATCTCAACTTTTATTTTGCCATAATATCAAAGTATCATATCAATGTATGGCTAGGCTTACAAAAGAATTTGGATTTATTTTTCTTTTTCCTATCATCTATATAGATGAAATGCCTACTAGTCCATATCCACTGCACACCTAACTGGAATAATGACTTGCAAAATCCCGATAAAGACAGGGAATAGGGAAGGTCGCAAATAAAGAAAAGGGTGAGAGACATGCTAGAAAAAGGATAAACACCAGTTGAGCTTAAACTAATATACAGATTCTGATTATAACTGACAAATAGGTTATCCATAAAGGCAGAACTCTTCTACTCTTGGTATCTGTTTACATGAATGGCGGTGCTTCAGAAAGAAAAGATATTCCAGGATGAAGTAAATGGTGGTCATGGGTTTGAGAAAGATGGGAAAATGAAAAGATTGGTATGTGGTCTGTTTCCCAAGATGTTTTCATGGACATCCATTTCATGGATGTTTTCTGGGCTGTAGGAAGAGAAGTTTTTGAGCTAGAGACAGGGGTAGAGGTAGAGGTAGAAATAGAACAAGGGAGAGGAGAGAAAGAGAGAAGATTTACAGAGGAGTTAAAAGAATCCATTGCATTTAATAAACACAAGAAAAGGATTTTTATCCAGAGGATATTTTTAAGACCCTTGCAAATCAGTAATAAACTGACATATAACCCAGGGGAAATTGTCAATTTTAAAAACAGGCCAGACACAGAAGAAAACCAAATCATCAGTAACAAAAATTCTCAACCTCACATTTCAATCAGGAAAATGTAAAATAAATTAATAATGAGATACTATTTCATGCTTATAAGGACATAAAAGTCTAAAGTATCACAAATGTTGGTATAGATACACATGGAGGAAACTCTTACACATGTGAATATAAGAAGATGCATATGCCCTCTGACTGGCACTTCCCCCCCTAGGCATCTGTCTGAGAGAAACTCATGGGAATGTGCACAAGCTAACATGTACACTGGTGATTTTTTTTTTCAGTGCAGCTTATTACTATGAAATAAAATAATTTTCTCTTGTCACGGAACTGACAAATTATGCTTTCTTCAAATTATGGGATACTCTACAGCAGTTAAAATTAATGATCTAGAGTTTCATGTTTCAATATGGGTAAATCCCAAGAAATACAATTTTGAGTGAAGAAAACCAAGTAGCGAGTCATACATATAATGTGAAAACATGTATGTAAATACTCTAAACTCATAAAACAAGAGGATACAAATTTAATGGATGCATATATGTGTAGTAAAATTACAAAAACATGCATGGGAACAGGTCATACCAGCTTCTGGATGGGTGGGCATAGGGGGTTGAAAGTGAAGGGGAATGGGTTAGGAGGTACAGTTTTTCTGTGATATTTTCTCTCCTTAATAAAAAGAAAGTTGAAGAACTTCCAGTGATGTGATCTTGGCAGCATGCTCGATTTTTAAACTCCATAAAATTCTTCCTGAAAAATAAACAAAGAAATTAGGATAGCAAATGAAAACTCCATTGACAATATCTAAATAAAACTAGAAAGAAATATTTCTGTAAACTTCAGATTATAAACACAATGTAATAAATCACCTACAGCAGCAGAACAAGAACATGATCAAAGCTGGGTGGTAGGAGTAATGAGAAATGAATGGGGACCACGTGTATACTCCACAAACCAGGGTTTTAAAATTTGCCAACACATATTCACCTCTAAGAGAAGACCCTACATATCCCAGGTACAAACATGGGAAGACACAGCTGAGAATGGCCAGTAAACCTTGGAAAGGTCCCCAGTCTCCAGTTTGCAAGTGAATTAAGAATACTGCATATAGGTATGAAAAAAAAAATTGAAGGTCTAAGCTAATTTCAATATATAGTTAAGTGACCATAAAATTAAGCCACCAGTTAACTTCCATTTACAAGTTAAATGACAGAACAAGGAAGTAAACAGAAAAATCCAGAATGTAAGACATTCTATAGAACAACTAATCCAGTTTCTACAAGTCAATATCTGAGGGGAAAAGAAGGAAAAGGACTTCTCTGAATCAAAAGAGACTTATAAGATGAAAGTGGGGACCTTGTTTGGATCCTGATTCAAACAAATCAATGGACACATTTTCCAGACCACTCATAATTTGATTTTGGACTCGGTATGAGATGATAGCCAAGAAATACTGCCAATTTTATTATATGATATTAATACTTTTTTAAATTTTTTATTTTTTTATAAACATGTATTTTTATCCCCAGGGGTACAGGTCTGTGAATCGCCAGGTTTACACACTTCACAGCACTCACCATAGCACATACCCTCCCCAATGTCCATAATCCATCCCCCTTTCTCCCAAGTCCCCTCCCCCCAGCAACCCTCAGTTTGTTTTGTAAGATTAAGAGTCACTCATGGTTTGTCTCCCTCCCAATCCCATCTTGTTTCATTGATATTAATACTTTTTAAAAGGAAAATGTCCACAATTTTTAGAGATTTATATTGAATCATATAGGGGTAAAACTATGTTGCCTGATATTTGCTATAAAATGCATAAAGAGGAAAAAATGGAAACAACATTTTTTAAAAAAATAGGTTAATTTCTACAAAGCTACATTAATTAAAGCACAATGTGGTACTGGCATAAAAATAGATGTCTAGACCAATGGCATAGAACAGGGAGCCCAGAAATAAACCCTTCTGCATATGGGCAAATGTTCTGCAATGAAAGTGCCAATGGAGGAAAGAACAGTCTCTTCAACAAATGGAATTGGGGAAACTGGATACTCGGATGCAAAAGAATGAACTTAGATCCTTGCCTTGGACCATATACCAAAAGTTAAGTAAAAATGGATTAAAGATCTAGGTATAAGACATAAAACCATAAAACTTCTAGAAGAAAATGGGAAAAGCTTCATGGCATTGAATTTGGCAATGGTTTTTGAAAGACACCAAAAGTCAGAAGCAAAAATAGATAAGTGAGATTCTATCAGATTTCCAAAGTTTTGCATATCAAAGAAAATAGTCAACAGATTGAAAGGCAATCTTCAGATGGGAGAAAATATTTGTAAATTATATATTTGGAATTATATTCAGAATACAGAAAGGACTCCTACATCTGAAGAGCAACAACAATACTTTCACTTTCTTGAAAGAGGAATAAACCAAACAGAGGCGCCTGGTTAGTGGCAGTCTTAGGCTCAGGTCGTGATCCCAGGATCCTGGAATCAGCTCGGCATCGTGCTCTCTGCTGGGCTGGGAGCCTGCTTCTCCCTTTCCCTTTACTGTCCCTCTGTTTGTCTCTCTTGCTCTCTCTGTCAAAGTAAATAAACAAAATCTTAAAAAAAAAAAATGCTTGCAGCCTTCTAAGGTTTCTACTGCCATGCCCTGATACCTAAAGCTGATAAATGATCTTTTCTCTAGGAAATGCTAAAAACTTGTTAGCTATATTAATGGTCCAGGCAAGATGACTCATGAGTTTTGCAGTGTTATTATTGACTACATAAAAGGAAGAAATCTAATCATATTATATTAGTGATGTAAGGGGACAGATGGTAGCTACACTTATGGTTAACATAATGTATAAACTTGGCAAGTCACTAAATTGTATACCTGAAACTAATGTAACATTGTGTGTCAACTGTACTCAAATTTATAAAGAAAAAGCAAAAATTGATAATAACATCAACATCAAAATATAATTGCATTCCCTGAATCAGTTAGGTCATAAATGACATCAATTGCCCTGCCTCCCAAATTACTGGGGAAATCTGTCCTATGATTTTATACTAACTCTTTATTGCTTGCTCCTTATGTTTTTTTTCATGGTTAGGAGAAGTTTCTGAATATGACCTATAAAGATCTTTTTAAAAGCTTATTGTGTATTTTTAAATAATTAAAGATTTACAAAAAGTTGCTCTAATGTAAAGTCCTTAACAGCTACTTTGTCCTAATGGTTACACCATGCATTAACTATAGTACAATGTCAAAAACAGGAAATTTGTATTGCTACAATGTTGCATATAGTTCTGTATCATTTTACCATTTGTAACCATTGTATCTTTGTACCATACCATGACCAGTACTGCGTTCAAGATACAGAGTTCTTCCATTGCCACAAAGATCAACTAGCATCAGGATCAAATAAAGAACACTTTTTCTTTCATTTTTTTTCCTTTTATTTACCAGTTTCAAAATGCCACGTCATACTCTTCCATTTTCCAATATCAAATGTAGAAATCTTACCTCCGTTTAAGTTTCTTTACCTTTTTTTTTTTTTACTTGTAATTGTCTTAAATACTTCCTCTACATACATTGAGGTCCACATCAGAAAAATATTATACTTTCCACTGACACTGCAAGAAGGAAACTGTTTTCCTGCTGACTGGTAGCGACAGTTCCCCAATTGGTCTCTGGTATCACTTCTGTGGAGATGGGGGGGGTGGTTCCAGGTAGGGCCGGGAGTCCAGGTTCCTGGGAAACTTCCACGGGCACTACCAGAAGAGGCTTGCTACCTCTGGATGAGGATGAGAGGCCCCTCTCCCAATCTGTCTTCTCTCTCACCATACTTGGGAATGGTAGAAATCTAGGATCTCCACTCAGCTTTTGCTGACAGCCGTGGAACCCGAGCTGCATTTCATTCCACAGTGCATCTCTGCAGTAGGGCACTTATTATCTAAAAACTTTTCATGTTGCTAAGCTGCCCCTTTCCTTGTCCTTTGAAAGAAAGAACTGGATTTTATGAGGGCTCTTATTTGTCAGGTTCCATTTTTTTTTCCCCCAGATATGGCTTCTCTAGTCCAGGATATGGGAGTCAAAAAGGCAACCCGGGGAACGGGTCATCATGATCTTTCCTGTGTTTCCAGGTCCACAGTTGGTCAGCCTTCTTCTCTTTACCTCACAGTCTCCTTATGTTTGTTTTATAGATCACATCCTGGACTTCTGCCTGCACTTAGGGGAAGAAATACTCCATTGTGGTCCAAAACAAGACACCTAGAGAGATTTTAGAACTTCATGAAATTTAACCTTGTCCTGGCATTTAAAAAAAAAAAATTTAATTAAGCATTATGTAGCTGTGAGTAAACATACCTTTGTCATCTAAATCAAGACATTAAGAGACATGAGTTGTAGTGGAGGAGCCATCTTAAACCAACTCTAAAATCTAAACTAATGAATTCAGCATGTAGTGACTGAGATCAGCCACCACAAGTCATCTTCAAAGAACAAAGTGATTTCCTTTGGAAACCAGTAGCAACAGGGCTTCCCTGTGGCTTAGATATGTGCTGAAATAAAGGAAGAAATGTGTGAACTGATTACTGATGTGAAAGCTCAAGAGGGGGAGTGCTCCAAACCCAATTTTAATACTTACCATTTCAACATCGTGAAGTGAGAAAATGCCCTGAGCAGAGGAGTGGATTTCCCAATACGGTATTAACCCTAAGCAGAAAAATGTATGCTCTAGGCAAACATAATTTGACTAATTCATTCCTTTTGTTCTGACTCCACAAAAAGAAGTAACTTTGCACTTCTCTATTGGACTTCACGTCAAGTTCTTAGAGAAAATAAGCTGAGAAAAAGATTCAAACATCTGATACTTGTGGCAACTCTTTTTCTCAGTATAATTCTTTAAATTGGCATTGTCACCAGTATCTTATGAGTTTTGATTAGTGAGCCAGTCTCCCTAATTTCCAGACTTAAATCCAGAAGTAGATAATGAGTCCTTGATAGACTCTGATGACCTTCCTAAGCACTATCTCTAAACTTTTAAATTATTCAAATTATGTATCTACTTCAAAAACAGGTAAAACAACATTGCTTTAACATGACCACAAATAATAATACCTAATAGACATTTACAGTGAGCCAGGAGCTATAAAGAAAAAATACCCTTAAAGATTAATAATCAAGAGTATATGTTTCCCAAAGATAATATTTAAAAAATATTCATAGAGTGCCTGGTACTGTCCTAGGTCTTAGGATAGATCACAAAAGGCATCAGGCAAAACTCCTGTCTGTGAAATTTGCATTCTGGAGAGTGGAGACAAGATGGAAATAAGATGTATGTGGCATATGGATGTTAGAATGTAGCATGTGCCATGGAAAAAAGGAAAGCAGGATGAAGAAGACCAAGAGTGTGGAGGTTGGGTGGGGAATGGGCACGATGTAATGGTAAACAGGATGATCCAACTGAGAGGGTGAGAATTTGCACAGATTTAAAAGAGATGAGGGAGGTAACAAGGACATCTTGAAACATAGTCATGTAGCAAGGACATCTGAGGATCAAACATTGAGAGAGAAAGCAATGAAAGAAATGATATCAGCGAGGTAATGAGGGTCCACAAGACAATATGGCAATTGTTGGACATTTTTGAAATGGAGTCATACTGACACAAGAAGCCATTGAAGGTATTCTTTAACCTTTTGGTTTGATATAATCTCAAACATACAGCAAAGTGAAAAATAAAAGGGATAATTTTATTTACATTAACCAATTGTTTACATTTTCTCACAATTAGTTTTATCATTTGCATTCTCTTGATAGATTTTTTAAACTATTTGACAGTAAACTGGAGACCTTTGTGACCCTTAACCACTAACTAGTTCCATGAATAATTTCTAAAAACAAAGGCATTCTCTCTTTCTTGCTCTCTGTCAAAATAAATAAATAAATCATTAAAAAAAAATGGATGGTGGCATCTGGGTGGCTCAGTTGGTAGAACATCTGACTCTTCCTGGTTTCCACTCAGGTCACGATCTCCTGGGTTGTGGGATCAAGCCCTGCATCATGATTCACACTCAGCAGGGAGTCTGGCTTGAAAGATTCTCTCTCTGCCCCTCCCCACACTCGTGCATGTGCTCTCTCTGTCTCTTTCTCTCTCAAGCTAAATAAATAAATCTTTAAAAAAAAAAAAAAACAATTCCCTCACGTAACTACAGTACTATTAATAAAACCAGGAAAAATGATATTGATAAATACTGCTAACAAATTTAAAGTCCATTCATCAATTTTCACAATAATATTCTTTATAGTATATTTTTTCTCTCTGATACTACCCTGGAATCAATTTATTCTTTAAGAAGTCTAGGTTCTGGGACGCCTGGGTGGCTCAGCAGGTTAAGCAGCTGCCTTTGGCTCAGGTCATGATCTCAGGTTCCTGGGATCGAGTCCCACATCAGGCTTCTTAATCAGCTGGGAGCCTGCTTCTCTCTCTGCCTCTACCTGCCACTCTGCCTGCTTGTGCACTTACTCACTCTCTCTCTCTCTTTCTCTCTCACACACTGATAAATAAATAAATAAATAAAATCCTAAAAAAAAAAAAAAAAAGAAAGAAGTAGTCTAGGCTCCTTGGGGGCACCTGGGTGACTCTGTTGGTTAAGTGGCTGCCTTTGGCTCAGGTCATTATCTCAGCGTCCCGGATTGTGCCCCACATCTGGCTCTCTGCTCAGTGGGAACCCTGCTTTTCCCTCTCCTTCTGCCTGCCTCTATGCCTACTTGTGCTCTATTTCTATCTATATGTCAAATAAATAAATAAAATATTATAAAAAAAAAGAAATCTAGGTTCCTTGATTAAAAGAAATCAAGATCTGTGTTCTAGGTGTATTCAGTGCTATCATAACTTTTGGATAATCTCAGTGAACATTTCTAGTATATATACATGTATATGTACATACACATGTATGGCTGTACCTATAATCACTTCTAAATTTATTTAGCTATATAGGTAAATATTAAAAATCATAAGTTTATATTGATATTTTCCATTTCAATACAATACCAATATTTCTTCTTTGTATATTTTAACTTCCCCTTAAAATACTACTCCCTTTGCCTTTAATATATTTACTTATTTGTTTAAGCAAGTTTTAGTATTGCTAACCCAAATCATTGCAAAAAGCCAACCTATTAACTGAAGTTCAGTATTTGTTTAAAGTTGTTGGTAAAATTACATGCAGTGAAATGCATAACTCTTAAGTGTACAATTTCATAACTTTTGATAAATGCTTACCCCTGTGTAATCTGCACTCCCTCTACTTCTGCTAAGCATGGAATGAAACCAGTCAGGGAAAAGTCAAGAACGTATGTAAGGACATGATTATAATGACTGACCAAAAAGTTTTATTTATTTATTTTTTAAGATTTTAATTTTAAGTCATCTCTACACCCAATGTGGGGCTCAAATTCATAATGCCAAGATTAAGAGTTGTGTGTGCTCCCTGACCGAGCTGGCCAGGTGCCACTCTACCCACCTGCCACCACCAGAGAATTTTAGTGACTCAAGGAGAGGTGTAAGGACATGGGGGCTGGACAATAAAATGGAGATAGGATTCATCGATTTGAGGTTCATGCAGAGTTGAAGAATAACATGGGATATTTTCTTAGGATGTGTCATATCTCTGTGAAAACATAGTGACTGGCACAATAGAAGTTTACTGTCAAAATATGAAAATACATTGAGAATTCGTTTGCTTTTGAATAATCCTAAAGACTTCTTTTCCCTGGGAACAGCTTTCTTTCTTGAGGCCACTTATAGATTAGTGCATGCATTTATAAATTGCTCTCTACATTTGCTGATTTTAGTATGAACATGTGAAATAAAAGAGAATACAAAACTTAGAGTTATTATTATTTTGCACTTCCTAGAAAAAGGCCATCTAGCTTTACAATTTTTTAAAATATTTTATTTATTTATTTGATAGAGAGAGAGATCACAAGCAGGCAGAGAGGCAGGCAGAGGGAGAGGGAGAAGCAGAATCCCTGCTGAGCAGAGAGCCTGACATGGGGCTCAATCCCAGGACCTGGGATCATGACCTGAGCCGAAGGCAGAGGCTTAACCCACTGAGCCACCCAGGCGCCCCTAGCTTTACAATTTTAATTAACAAATTCATCACCTTTTAATGACTTTTGGTCCTGAAACTTGACTGAGACATTATAGGGTCATTTTAGAATTTTGTATTCTAAAATAATTATGGTAAGTTACAAAGATCCCTCTAAGAATGTAGTGTGAAATATAACTATGTTTTTTTGGATATTGCTTAATAGTGGACAGTATTAATTTTTCTGATTTAAAAAGAAAAAAGATATCAAAATCTCTTTATGAAGCCAACAGATTCCATTACAAAATTTCCATATAGGTTATTTATTTTTAGACTTCAGCTAATAGAATATGTTTGTTTTGTTTCAACTTTAATATAACCTAAAGCATGTACATATTCATTGCCTTGTTTTGTTTATTTAATTTCTACCACTCATATGAAAAACCCTTTACAGATAATCTATGCCTGGAGCTGCTGTAAGTAGATGTAAATTGTCACTTATAACACATAAATTCAATCTAGAGTTTCCTGACAATAATTTCTGCTGATGTATTGTCTTTATCACTTTATTTTTATTTTATTTTATTTTTCCGTGTTCTAAGATTCATTGTTCATGCTTTATTAAACAAAATTTTATATTTGTACTACCATCTGCTTAGATCAAAGATAGCCATTAAAAAATGAATGGTGCAAAAACAGCTGGTACATTTTCTCAGTGGACTTTGAATTCTGTGACCTGAGAAAGTTCACTGAATCTCCTTAGAGTTCACATCTCAATTGGTAAAATGGGGTTGATAGAGGCAGAGACCTGACCTATTGAGTTTAGAGATTTATATAAATTGAAGATTCTTTTTTTTTTTTTTTTCAGTGCAACATGGTTTTTGGTCATTTCATTGCTTTATATCTATATAGAAAAGTATACAGAAAGGGGAAGTATATGGAAAAAGAGAACAAAAGGGACATCTGTATATCACTTTTTTTTTCATGTCTCAAGTGTACCAGTAATTATAAGTGAGACATAAACTGGAGGGTTTAAAGTAACCACTTTTTTCTCCGACAGACTTTCCAAAAGAAAGGGATGAGATAGGGAAAGGGATGGAGGTGGGAAGATGTGTTTACCAGTGGCTGTGGGCTGGTTTATTTAATCTTTTTGAATCTCAGATTTCTTACCTGTAAATTGAAAGCAACAAAATCTATCTAGCAAAGATTGTAATGAGAATCAGAACTAAAATGTAAAGAATTTAGCATTACTGGGGAAAGAGAAGGGACATAATAAAACATCCTTACTTATTATTATTTTAATAATGTACATTACATGCTGGAACCAGGGAGCCTGTGTCCTATCTCTGACTATGTGAGTGGACCTGGCCCACTTCTGCTTTTTCAGCAGTACAAAAGAAATAATACCTGTTTTAGCTCATTCATAGAGTTATTAATAGATTGAAAAAAGTGAAAATACCTATATTTGTTGTAAAATGCTATAGAAATAAGTGAAATTAATGTTTACGGACATTCTATTGGAATTTTGAAATTACTGGTACTATGGCGATGCAGAAGAGGTGGAGAAAAAAATAGAATGATTCAACCATTAACCCTGTCTATATGGAAGCTTTAATATGTATCAGACACTATTGATCCTGTGGATGCAGAATTAATGAGTAGCTCACAGTCTTTTAGGGAATAGAGAAACATTCACCAATAAGGATAACATAATGCAATAAGTACAATTTGAAAGGCAAATCACAAAATGCTGTGGGCACTCAGAGTGGGGAGGAATTAATTCAGCCTAAGAGATTTGTATTGATCCTGTTGTGGTGTTCCACAGAAGAGATGGGATTTGAGTTTAACAGGCATCTAAGGGGCTGAAGGCTATACCAATCAGAAAGAACAGCAGAAGTATAAGGTCTCATACAGCAAAGTATGTTAAGGGAATAGCAGGAAATTCAGCAAAACTCTACATATTCATGCAAGAGCCTCAGAAATGTATTTTGAAGAATTCTTAGGTTGTAAAAATTGCAGAACCATTCTGTTCAGAAAAGTCTTGCTAATTACAAATTTTGCTTAAGTAAAAAATCCTTTAGAATACTTTTTTACTCTTCAGGTGTCAGCATTAGTAACCTCACCATTGACACTTAAATATTAATAATTTGTAGCAACATGGATGGGACTGGAAGAGATTATGCTGAGTGAAATAAGTCAAGCAGAGAGAGTCAATTTTCATAATGGTTTCACTTATTTGTGGAGCATAACAAATAGCACGGAGGACATGGGGAGTTAGAGAGGAGAAGGGAGTTGGGGGAAATTGGAAGGGGAGGTGAACCATGAGAGACTATGGACTCTGAAAAACAATCTGAGGGTTTTGAAGTGGCGGGGGGGTGGTGGGAGGTTGGGGGTACCAGTTGGTGGGTATTAGAGAGGGCACGGATTGCATGGAGCACTGGGTGTGGTGAAAAAATAATGAATACTGTTATGCTGAAAATAAATAAAAAATTAATAAAAAAATAATAATTGTCACAAGCTTTAAGTGTTCACCACCTGTGACTAACCACAAACTCTTATTACATTGGATGTATTTTGCCTGTATGTCTTTGAAGAAATGTCTCGAATTTTTGCCAGACTATTTGTATTTCAGTTGTGAATGAACTTCAGTAAAAGGGTAACAAACTCAAATAGCACTGGCTAAATGTGGATTGATGCAATGAGAATCATTCCATGTCCATTAGCAAAAAAAAAAAAAAAAAAAAAAGCAATAAACCAAAGAACAAAAAACTCCCTCCCCCTTATGGTATCTGCTGTTTGCATGCAGTATGTTCTTCTCTCAGAATAATTACCATGTGGGGTGCCTGGGTGGCTAAGTGGGTTAAGCCTCTGCCTTGGGCTCAGGTCATGGTCTCCGGATCCTGGGATTGAGCCCTACGTGGGGCTCTCTGCTCAGCAGGGAGCCTGCTTTCCCCACCCCCTCTCTCTGCCTGCCTTTCTGCCTACTTGTGATCCCTTTCTCACTCTCAAATAAATAAATAAAATCTTTTTAAAAAAGTAGTTACCACACATAAAGCTTATTTTGTTTTTTTTTTTTTTTCATACATAAAGCAAAACTTTCTCATTCTTTAACATTTGTTTATGCCTCAGTGGAATTCTTTGGCTAGGTTCAAGTTTGCATGAGCTTGGAGGGCATCTATATTATAATAGCTTACATTACTGTTTCCTTCCTTCCTTCCCAGCCCTGATTAGGTTGGGTCTTGAGGGAAGGGATGAAATCTCACCCGTTTAATATTTCTTGTATCTGGCACTTAGTAGGTATTTTACCAATGAGAAATAGATGAGTAAGAATAAGAGAACAAAACTGGAGAAAGCCCCACTGATGTGAGGATGGTGTACCTAGAAGAAGTACAATTTAGTTGTCTAAGAAAAGAGATTACCTGAAATGTTGGGATTTTATGTAGTCATAAGTAACCCTCTCTTTTTTACCCACTCCTGACTCTGTAAAGTAAGACACATAAAACGGATGGACATACATTGATCCAGGTGTTGGCAGTGCACACCTAAAATGGAAGAAATACTGAAAAACTGAAATACCCCACTGAAAGTTAACCCAAGATAAAAGAATGATTTTGAAAAACAGATCCCTTGGAGAGTGTTTATTACAAAAGATTCATGTATTCCCCATGGGCAGTTATAAAGCAATCTATCTGCAGAGGTACATTTAGTACATATATGAGATAATTGCCATGGATTTATTTGCTAATGGTGGCTTTGGTTTGTTTGTTTATTTTTCTCAGTTATAACTGGAAGAAATTTTCTTCCACGTTCATCTTTGCTCAGTATATGATTTGGAGCAGCTCACTATAATTAACAACTTCAGAATATTGGCCGGGATTGAAAAAGCAACGTGTGACATGTCCTACAGATTGAAATGCATTGCCAAGTATCTTCAGGGGGCCTTAGCTCTTCCTTATTCATCCTGTGTTCATGCAAAATTTTACCATTCTGTCTTCAGAGAATACAGGTGCCCAACAATCAAGATGTAACTGAGTTAAGGGATTCTGCTGCTAGAAGAAAAACTAAAATCTACTAAAGCCAAACCTCATTCAAGAATTATATATCTTGGAAAAATCTTTAAGCTTATTTGGGGCACCTTGCAACTGGGTCAAGATCCATTAGTGAACTGTGAAATCACTTTGGTAGATTACTACTTGCTTGTTTACAAAACTGAAATAGAATAAAAATAGAGTAAAAGAGACTAGAAAATATCAAAGCATGTCAGACACAGAACAAGTAAATATTATTTTGTGGAAAAATAAGCCTAGAAAGGAATAGAGAAGAAAAGCATTTTAGTAATAATACTAACCTGAGTAAATGTGGGAGAGTAAGAAAAAATAAGAGAATATCAAATGATTCTTGATGGTTATGGTTGAATATAAATGCAGATTACTTATGAGAGATAAAACTGGACCATTACCAGAGCCCATATTGCATTGGGTCGTGAAAAACAATTAAGGAATTAATACGTCATTCAGTAGGCAACAGAGAATTATGGAAGGTTAATCAACGTGATAGAAAGTTTAATCTTTGAGCTTTAAGGGAAGGTCATTCTGTACAGAGATCAGATAGCATTTGTAGCAATAATCCAGACATAAGGAACTCAAAATTGATATGTTATGTGCCAAATTTCTTCCTGACTCAGGGCTTCCTACAGGGTGTTTCCTTTGCCTGGATAATCTCCATCATAGCTGCTACTACCTTATGCTTACTTCTAGTCTTTCATATATCAATGAAATTTCCTCCCTGAGAGAAACTTCCTGGTCTTCAACACTAGGTTAGGATATGTATCACTTTACAATCAAATGACTAATGTGCTATTATTTAATGTCTGTTTCATCTGGCAGAATGAATGTAAGGTCCATAGCAGAGGGAATTTATCTTGTTCAAAGCAATATTTTCAGGAATTAGGGTGATGCCTTTCACACTCTTTATTAATAATTTTTTGTTGAATAAATGAAGGAGTGTTGATAGTGACTACAGAAAGAAAATTAAATGCAGAGGGCATTGTAAAGGAAAACCCAGCAGGATTCGGGGGTCTACTAGGTGTTATGGCAAGGAAAAGGAAAGAGCCAAAGATTGTCATTCCTTCTTTCCACAAGCATTTGTCCCATATACTGTCAATGTCAGGCACTGTGCTAGACCCTAGGAAAATGGCGATGAATAAGATATAACTTCATAGTCAAAAGAGCAAATTCTTACAAGCAATTTAGGTACTTTCCATTGGACTCTTTCCTAAATGGATTAATAGTTAACTGAATGGTTTCCAGCAGGAGGATGACATGTTATTCTGTCCATTTTGTGAAATATGTTAGGAAAGATGGCAAGAGGATCAGTATATATTTACAAAAACAAGCACACGTGTGCGCCCACACACACATACGCCAGGTACTATTCAAAGCACGTGATATACAGTAACCTGATAGCAACTTCACAAGGAAGGTACTTTTATCATCCCTGCTTTATAGATGAGGAAGCTAAGACAAAGAGAAACAAGTAACCTGCTTAAATTTCCTCTGATAACTAGCAGAGCTGGGATTTGGTTCCATTATCTTTATCACCCTGCTATACTGCTGCTCTGGCCTGAAGCAGGGAACACAGACAGGTAAGCAGATTATCACAAAATTACATACTAAGATATGCACACTCCTGGTCCAGAAGTAGCCCAGAGAATAAAGTGGTCATCTATTAGAAAGGGAAGGTCGAGGAAGGCTAAATCGGGGAAAGGGACATCAAACTGAGTCTGCCATGTGGAAAACACAATGGGGCGAGTGCTCTACATGACACCTCTTCAAGATCAGAAAGTATGAAATAACATGGTGTTTAGGGGGACCGACAATAAGTTTGGAATTTCTGGAAAATTCCTGGAAGCAGAGGACAACAAATGAGGCCAGAGAGGTTAGCGGGAGAGGTTTGTCTACTATCCTAAGGAGCTGAGACCTGATTTTGAAGGCTGTAGGGAGTACAGAAACATTATATGCAGGAGGGATGTGTAGCATAAATATAAGCTCAGATTTGCTTATTAGAAATACTGTGAAGCAGACAGACTGAGGGGGTGAGTTAGAACCTGAGAGATTAGGAGGCCACCGTAATCAGCCAGGCAAGAGATTATGGGACTAATTTAAGGCAGTAGTAGTGGACCCAGAAAGAAAAAGATATCTATGGATGCTGCAGAACTTGGAGAGGCACTGGATGCTGGCGAGAGAAAAGGAGAAATTAAGGTCTTTTCAAGTTTCTTAACTTGCAACATCAGACAACTAAGGGTGGAAGGGACAACTAAGCAAGGGAGAGGAGGATTTCAGAGATTAAAGATGGTGGATGCCATTTGCAGCATGTGTCATTAAGTGTAGCCTGACTCTGTGTAAAAAGTGATATACTGAGTAATGTGAGGTCTTGACTAGATAAAATGTTTGAAGTACATCGTGGAAATCATGGGTGTGAATAAAGTCACTGAGAAGGAGCAAAGCAAAGATCTGGGGGCTCAGCATAGAACCTTGGGGGAATGATCATAGCAGGGGTGGGAAGAAGAGGGGGAGCTAGGGAAGCCAAGTGAATGTGACCAGAGAGGCAAGAAGACATTCAGCCAATGCATTACACGTCACAGAAACAACCTTGACATGTCTGCCATCTGGCAAATTCCTGCATGTTTGTTTTTCCATGCTCACATCAGGTGTTCCACTTTGGAAAGGTTCCCTTGATTGCCCTTTTCAATGTAAATGCTTCTTATCCTTTGTTACTAACTGCTACTTGTGTAGAACTTGCATTTTATAGAAACTATCCCCTCACATTTCTCTCTGAACATGTCTTAATGCTGGATTGTAAGCATCTTGAGGACTAGAATAATACTTAATCACATTTCCTATAGAAGATAATGTGTGTTGAATTAATAAATGTGTGTTGAATGGAATGCTTTGGGAAATACTTGGTACCATTTAGACTCTCTCAGAAAGGGCCAGTAAAAAATCAGTCTAATTCTATTCCCACTTGACATTCCTGGAGTACACTTACTTGCAGTTCTTGAAATAATTCATGTTGATCTCTTGTCCTAGAAAAGTCCTATTAATTGCCTAGTGAAGTCCTACTAATCTTCTTTCAGAGCCCAGTTACATCATCCAGGAAGCCTTTGTCACTGCCAGCCCAGACATCAAGCCACCACCAAAGCCCCGAGATGCAAAAGTTAAGCATCCCTCTTGTACACAAATTCTGTCTGATGCATATTTCTGATTGCAAATTTTTTTTTTGCACTGGCCACACACTATGGTTCTGATGCATTTATCCCTGTGTCTCACATCGTAAACTATGAGCTTCTTGAGTGAAAAAACAAATGTCTTGAACATCTGTGGCTCCAGCAGCTATCACAGAAGCCAGCACATATGGGGACTTGGGAAATGGGTGAGGAATTGGAGGGCTCACGTCTTATGGCCGTTACGTGGGCTACCACTAGAGGACACTAGTGGCTCAATCAGACTGAAAGCGCTTGAGGCTTTCCCCATGGGCTGAGGCTGGGGGCAAGGCTGTTTGCGAAGGTAGCAGAACTCAAGCCTGGTCTTCTGTATTTCACCAGGACAGCAGGACAGAGGTGGTTTGCTCTTATTTCTGCCTCAGCATCTCTGCACTGAATATCATTGGATTTCTAACTACCTTCTCTGCCTCTATGCTCTTGGGCATATAATGTGTTCCTCTTACCTCATCAGGTGAGTCTGAGGAACAGCTCTATTCAAGTTTTCTTAGCATATTGTACAAGGCCCTGTGCATTTGCCCAACCTGCCTTTGCAATTGTATGTCTGCCCCTGGTCCTGATCCTCCCCAGTACTACAAAGTCTCAAGAAATGTTTGTTGAGCTGGGAAGTCATGATTTTTCCACCAGGGGCCATTCGGTGACAGATCTGAGACTAGTGATTAGTTCCAGAAGATCTGGACAGGATAGGGGAGAGCAAAAATGAGGAGACTCTGAGGTCAAGCTAAGATCTGAGATGTAAATGCACACTTGATTACCTAGTAGCTAGAACCTTATCTGACCTGAAACTGCCCCTACTGTTCAATCCCTGTGTGGAGTCATTCAGTTTTTAAGGTGCTGTTTCAGTTTATCAAACATTAAATATGTTCTCCCCTCCCAGATTCCACTGGAGAAGTGTATTTGTCATATTAAGATATATTTATCAAGTTCAACAGCCTTCTTGTCAAAAGTCTGTTGCAGTTAGTCATTCAGAATTATAAATATCTTTAGGCTCAGATGTGGTTGTGTTGGAGGAAGGGAGGGTGAAAAAGGGGGAGGGGGGAGGTGTCAGTTGACTTTTTAAAAACTGTTGCTGTGTTAAGTGTTTTGAATTGCTTCTATTGTTCTTCCTCGAGGTCTAAGGTTTATTGGACATGCTGACCTGAATGGGTATGGCCCTGTGTTGGTAAAGTTGTGGGGGCTGGTTGGTGTTTTTCTTGGCCCTGTGTTCATATTGTTTTTCCTGTAAGGGATAGTGGTATTTCTCCCGAAGAACTATTAATAACTTATTTTCATCTTGTAAACGGTGTGCGTAAGTGATGGTGTTTCCCTCTTTGCAGTGGTTGTGTTTGTGCAATGGCTGAAAGTTTTCTGTCTCACTTCTAGTACACTCATTTTTCAAATGGAATAAAATTGACAACCATTGTTGAATACTTAATATGTTCCAGACACTGAACTGATGTGCATGTAATCCTTACTACCTATAGTAATTTATGAGTTAAGTTCTACTTTCATCTCCATTTTACGGATGGAAAAAACTGAAACTGGAGAAATTAAGTAAAATACCCAAAGGTTACTCAGCCCTAGTTCTTTGTGATGCCGAAGTTTGGGTGGCAGGTATGACATTCAGACCACAAATACAGCTATGTATAAAATATCTTATTTATGTGTTTATTCATATTTAATTTATTTATTTAAGATTTTATTCTTTTATTTGACACAGAGAGAGCATGCACAAGCTGGGGGAGCAGGAGAAGGAGAAGCAGGCTTCTTGCTGAGCAGAAAGCCTGATGTAGGGCTCAATTATAGGACCCTGGGACCAGGACCTGAGCGGAAGGCAGAAGCTTAATGACTGAGCCACCCAGGTGACCCTATTTATTTATTTAGAGAGAGAATGAGAAAGTGCATGAGTGGAGAGGGGGAGGGAGAATGAGGGGGAATGAACCTCAAGGTGGCTCTGCACTGAGTGCAGAGCCTGATCTGGGGCCAATCTCAGGACCTTGAGTCGTTAGCCAGAGCAGAAACCAAGAGTCTGACACTCAATGGACTGAACCACCCAGGCATCCTTCCTTTATTTATTTTTATAAAATTAACGCAAATCGTTCTCTAAGTTTGTTTTGCCAGGGTGGTAGAAAATTCAAACTGAGTCACTACTGGAACTCATCACAGGATGGAACTGAGAAGCGGTCATTCATCTCCTTACTGAGTAGCAGTGAGATTCTCAATGTTCCAGACAATAATCCAATCCTTCTGACCTGGCCACAATTGTTTTGAGAATTGTTTTAAAAATACTGCACATTTTCATATATGTCAAGTCACGATGGGGAGGGAGCTCTCATGAAAGTGGGGTCTGATTCAGTCTTTTTTTTTTTTAAGATTTTATTTATTTATTTGACAGACAGAGATCACAAGTAGGCAGAGAGGCAGACAGAGAGAAAAGGGGAAGCAGGCTCCCCACTGAGCAGAAACCCTGGGATCATGACCCGAGCTGAAGGCAGAGGCTTTAACCCACTGAGCCACCCATGCGCCCCAGATTCAATCTTTTAAAAGAATTTTTAACATTTCTATTTTTAAATAACTAGATTCGAGATTTTTATGTTTAAGAAATATGCCATTACTAACACTTGTTTAGACCTGATATCACAAGTATGTGTGTGTGTGTGTGTGTGTGTGTGTGTGTGTGTAGAGAGAGAGAGAGATACAACCCAAGAACATATAATGTCTTCATCTTTGTTTCCTAAGTATTTTTTTTCCCCCATCAGATTGAGGGAAGGGAAAATTTGCCCAGAAGGCACAGAAATGTTGGGCCAACCCGCTGGAAGCAAAGCACAGTATGGATTTACATGTACTTATACTTTCTCTGCCTCAAGGCAGCTCCACAGAGTTGAACCTCCCCACCATTCAGAACAGGAGAGAATTGAATTTATTTCCACTTAAGTTCCTGGAGGTTGCCATGTTCCCTTGGGCACTCAGTAAATATTGACTAAATTGAATGTTACCCTGTGTTATCTTCCTTTCTCTCTTTTTCCTTCTCTGGTCCTCTGGTTATTTCTTAGGTCCTTGAAAATTTATATATATATATATATATTTTTTTTTTTTCCAGTCTTTTTGTCTCGTCTCTTCTCAGTATGAGGCCTCTCTATTTTAGTATCACTTCTTTGTGTTTGTTTTCTCTATGTCTGGGTCTTCTCTCAGTTTCTCTTGAAATCTGTCCCTCTCTGTTTCTTTCTCTGCGACTGTCTGTTCCTCCATTCCTCCTGTCCATCTCTCTATCATACACACATAGCTTTCTGTATTTGTGTTTGCTCCCCTCCTAGAGTGATCATCTGAAGGGGTTCAGAATAAGGCTCCCCAAAATGTGTTCCTTTGGCTTGTGGATTCTTTGAGCTGAAGTCAATCAAGGCCCAAAAGATGCAGGCAGAGCATTCTACCATCCTCTTAGCTATCCAAAAGAATTTAGGTAGAGGGCCTTGTGCAGGAAGAGAGCAATCAGCAGACATAACTACAAGGACTATGGTGCAGGTGTGGTAAACTGGGGCTAGGAAGTACAAGAGGGCCTGAAGATCAACTTTCTGTGTTCCATTATTTCTGCTTTGCATGACAAATATTTGTTTACCACACATTTGCTCTTTCCATTTTCCTATGAATTGTCTTTCTCCCCTTTGAGGTCTCAGATTCCTATTCCCTTCTCCTTAGTTCAGGGTGACATAGAAGTCTTAGTTGCCTGACTGGCTGGGGGTCTCATATTGTTTTGAGGATCTCATATGTATGCAATTAAATTTGTTTTTCTCCTGTTAATTTTTCTTCTGTCAGTTTAACCAGTAGACCAGACAAAAGAATCTAGAAGGGTAGAGGAAAAATGTTTCCTTCCCTACACATCAAAAATATTTGCCTTTTTTTTTCCAAGAAATTAGATATTTGAAGATTTTTTATAAATGCTCAAATTAACTAATTTTACACTTTTCCCCCTTAAAACACCATTTTCGGTCCCTAAATATAGGAATGTGGGAAAAGCTAATTGGTTTATATTAACAACAATATGTTCTAAGTTATGGAGAGTGATTGTGTCAGCACTCTGAATTTTCTCTTTGCACTCTGCCCAGACAGCACTGCATTCCTCTGCTCTTTCTGACACAAATACAGCGACATTTCACCAGACGACTATTAGCCTAGAGGGAATACTAACTTCCCCCTTCCCCTAGAGTTTATATCCCATTCCAGTAATTTGGCCCTAGATATTGGCACAGAAACACTGGTTGCATAAAGTCCTTGGAGCCTGATACTTGCTTTTTGTCCTCTGTGCCTCCAATTTTAAAGACTGAAATGGGACACTGGTTTGCTACTACTTTCCTACAGCCACCTTCTGGAAGATTTAAAGGGTGTGATCAACCTCCTATGGGGTTTCACACAAGTTACTGCAGCCTTAGGAATTAAAATTAATCCTCCAAACATCATTGGTGCCTGAAAAGGTAACAAACTAATTACTATCTAAGAGGATATATAGAGGATTGAACTTTAAAGTGTCCCTGGTATGGATAGACTATAAGCAAAACTTCTGCCCTTGTGTTTAGGAGAAAAATCACTTTTTCTTTTCCTTTTAAATTCTTTTTTTTTTTTTTAAATATTTTATTTATTTATTTGACAGAGATCACAAGTAGGCAGAGAGGCAGGCAGAGAGAGAGGAGGAAGCAGACCCCTCACAGAGCAGAAAGCCTGATGCGGGGCTCAATCCCAGAACCCTGGGATCATGACCTGAGCCGAAGGCAGAGGCTTTAACCCACTGAGCCACCCAGGCGCCCCTCCTTTTAAATTCTTATTATTGAGAGTCTAACATGTGCCAAGCACTTTATGCAAAAGATCTCATTTACTCTTTAGAGCAACCCTGCAGTTAATATGATGACCACCCCCACCCCATTTGGCAGATGAGAAACCCAGACTAAGAGAAGTTAAGTGACATGACAAAAATCATAGTAGAGTTGAAAATTGATATGTATGAGTATCTTTATGTTATTTAAGTCAAGTTTTATGCTTAGAAAAGAGCTACTCAATATATTTTTGTGCACAATTGGTATTCAATTAATTTGAAATCCTTATTTTTCTTAAGCTTGTATGTTAGTTTGTAAATTTAATTAAGGCACTCATAAAGCTAGCAAGTCTTATCATTACTTTGAAGGAATACTTTACAACTTAATTAAATTATTTGAATGTTTAGCCACATTTATTAATGTGATAAGTTGTTTTCCTTTCTAAGTACATTGTGTGACTTAACAATCTTCCCAATAACTCAAGTAATTCTTATAAATCTAATAAATCTGTAGATATGGTGAACTGCAGGTTCTCTTAAATATTTCAAGTGAAATTTCAATCTCAGATTATAAAGCAATTATTATAAATTATTACATATAATAATTATAATATATAATACATATAATATAATATAATTTATACAATAATTATAAATTATTATAAATTATAAAGCAATCTCTGATTATAACTCAGATTATAAAGCAATGAATCAATTACTCATTTTAACTTGAAAAGCCTGTTATTTTAATAGGCCTAATTTTCTTGAACAAATAATTAAACTTCAAAATAAGCACAGATTCCTAAATGCAGACATTTTAGTGCTAATTTTTATATTTTGTTATCATTATGCTATCATTAAAAGATAAGGACATGATATCTCCCCAATAATTTTGACGTTATTTTCCTAAATTAATTTTAGGGTCTGCCTTCTCAATTTTCTGGGGTTTCTTAAAAACCAGAATTACCAAATAGACACAGCTGAACCCTTATCTGCCTTATCTGTAATTCTGTTGGGATACATTGTGGCCTATTTACATAAATCAATTTTTCCCATGGTAGATAGCATTATAAGATGACCCCCAAAGATTTCTGCCCCCTGGTGTACACAACCTGTATAACCATCTTCCATTTAGCATGGATAGAACTTATGAATATGAATTATCACTTCTGCAATTGTTTTGTTACATGGCAAAAGTAGTTTCCCAGATGCAATGAATTTCCAGATGTCATGAATTTGAGTTCTTCAAAGGGAAAAAATGTCATGGGTGGGCCTGGCTTAATCAGGTTCAGGTGAGCCTTAAATAAATGAGAAATAGTGGCAGCTCTTTCCTGCTGGTCTTGGAAAGGGACTTTCAAGCCTCAACTGAGATGACACCTTAGTTTCAGTCTGATGAAAATGAGCAGAAGATCCAGCTAACCCATACCCAAAGCCCCATAAGAACTGTGAGATAATAAATTTGTTCTGTTTTAACCTACAAAGTTTGTGGTGATTTGTTAGAAATCGATGAAAAAATTAATACATTCTCTAAGTGGGGTCCTCTCACCAAGGTCAAGTTATACATACCTAAATCTTCTGTTTACTAACAGAAATCTGAACCCACCCCCACCAGCACCAACCCCTAGGCTGTTGTCCTTTGATAGACTTTTGTATCATTTGCCACCTGAGATATTTAAATATCTTCTTACCTACAAGAATTCTGTAAAGTTTCTAAGTTCCTATAGATAGTAACTTGAGGGAGCTCCTCTGTGTTTGTTATATTCGTCCTATATTTGGACCATAACACTTCTAGATGGTACAATGACATCTCTTTAAATTCTGTATACCATTCATCATTTTGTCTAGCTATTCCAATGTCAGTTTCTGGGAAACACTAGAGTCCAGATCTGTCTGACCCTAGAGTCAGACTCCTTCTACTCTTCCCTTTAGTAAAAAAGGATAAGCTAAGTTTTGACGAACAGTCATGAGTGCTATAATGATACTGAGATTCCTATTGTCCCTCACCATCCTGAGAGCATTCCAAAATTCCTCTAACTTGTGCTCCTTGAGTTCTCTCTGGTTTCTCTAACATGGTAGTAATTGCATTCTAACATCTCTTACTTAGTCCCTCGAAAATGTATAATGAGCCTTCATCAAGCAATCCCTAAGTCCACTTGTGCATTTATTCATTAAGCTTTCCTCTTAACAGTACAATGATAGTTGATCCATAATGCAAAATACTCTGAGACATACCAAGCATAAAAGACACAATTTCTATTCCATAAGACTTTATGACCTAGTTGGAAGCAAGGTATAGATAAAAAATATTCATAGTTTTGCATACAAAATAATATAGGTTAAGTGTTACATGTTAAGTGATATCACTGGTAAAAATAATTCATGGAGGTATAGATGAAGGTAAGTTAAAATACTTAATGGAGGGCGCCTGGGTGGTTCAGTGGGTTAAGCCTCTGCCTTCAGCTCAGGTCATGATTTCAGGGTCTTGGGATGGAGGCCCACATCAGGCTCTCTGCTCAGCAGGGAGCCTGCTTCCTCCTCTCTCTCTGCCTGCCTCTCTGCCTACTTGTGATTTCTCTCTCTCTGTCAAATAAATGAAAAAAAGCTTTAGAAAAAAAAAATGCTTCATGGAGCAAGTAGAATTAAGTTCATTTATTCATTCAACAAATATATATTTAGAATTACTGGTGTGTCAAGCACCGTGTTAGGCTCAAAGAGCCCAAGAATAAGACATAGCCACCCTCTTCATCAAGCTCACATTGTAGCCAAGAAAACAAAAGCATAAGAAACGTCTGAGGACATGCACTATGATAAACACTATTACAGTAATGTGTACAATATGTAATGCAAAGCAAGTGGAGAGAGGGACTGGACTGGCCATGAGAATGGGTGGAGGTCAGTAGTGCGAACGATTTCAAGAGGTGATATTTTTGCTGAGCCTGGTAGTCTGATAGCCGGACTAACACTTCCCTTTTCTTGGCCATTTCCTGTATGCCAAGAACGGCGCCAAGCTCTCTACACTAATAAACCACATATAATCCTCACAACAACGTCATTTGATCAAAGATATAATGGCAGTGGGGAGTAATTCCTGAAGAGGACTGAAGTCATCTGGTCATGTCTTGTCTTCTTCACCCCTGCACCAATCAAAGCTATTATCATCTATCTCAGACTTAGGCAGAAACTGCTCTCTCTGCTGCTGCCATTGCTTTACACCTGGTCTCTTTGTGATCTTTTAAAGACACCAGTCAGATAATGTCAGTGTTCTCAACAAACTCCAACAGCTTCCCATCTCAGTTGCTTTAAAACCTAAGGTTCTTAGCACAGCTTTCAAGATCCTACATGATTTTCGAGACCCTATAAAATCCTCAACCACTGTGATATCATTTCCAACCACTCTCTCCTGAATCCATCAGCCCCTTTTCCCCATCTTTGCTGCTTCTCAAATGCACCAAGAATGCTCCTTGCTGATCCTCCTGCCTTGGAACACTGTCTCCCTGATATCAATACACCTCACTCTGATCATTCAGGCCTCTGATCAAATGCCATCTTCTCAGAAAAGCCTTCCTCACCAGCCTGTGGAAAACTCCACCCACTCTCATTCCAGTCCCACATCACTCTGAACCCTTACCCTGCTTTATTGTTCATCATGACATTTATTGGATATTTTCTGTCTTCCTCAATGAGAATAAAGGCCTCAAACTTTATACTCTTCTTTACTAGATTCCTAGTGTGCAGTACAAAGCCTAGCACCTAGAACCTCAATAAATATTGTTGAATTTGTGCATTCATGAATGAATGAAATGACTTGTTGGCTGTCACACTCTGGGTATATGGCAGAGCCGGCTTTTGGATCCAGTCTTGTCTAATTCCAGACTCCAAGTTCTTTTTTTTTTTTAATTTTTAAAAATTTTTAAAAGATTTTATTTATTTATTTATTTGTCAGAAAGAGAGAGAAAGAGAGCACACAAGCAGGCAGAGAGGTAGGCAAAGGCAGAGAGAGAAGCAGGTTCCCTGCTGAGCAAGAAGCCCAATGCGGGACTCAATCCCAGGACCCTGGGATCATGACCTGAGCCAAAGGCAGCAGCTTAACTGACTGAGCCACCCAGAGGTCCCCAGACACCAAGTTCTTAAATACTTCTTGCTCCTGAGGAAGAAGAGGAAGGATAAGTTGACACTGGGGAAAAAGAGCATAGGGGATGTGAGAGTTAGGGTCCTAAAGGTGAAACTAAGAAGGTGGTTTGGGACGGATCATAAAGGGTCTAGAAGTCTTGGAAAAGAAGCTTATGGTTTCCCCTGTGGTCGTGGAGAGAAGGCTTACAGTGTGGTGTTAAGAGCCCCTCTAAATGCTAATGGTGAGAGTTTGAGACCATCTGAACAGGGGAAAGGGCACTCATATAAACTCTAATGATACGTCAGAGCTTTTTTTCATCTCCATTATAATTCTACAGAATACTGCATTCTAAAAGGGACTTAGTGGAGAATTTATTAAATAGGTTTCTTTCTGGTATTTTTCATACCCGACTTGTTACTGACTTCTTCTAATAAAGATTTTATTTATTTATTTGATATAGAGAGAGAGCACAAGTAGAGGGAACAGGAGGCAAAGGGAGAGGGAGAAGCAGGCTCCCCACTGAGCAGGGAGCCTAATGTGGATCTGGATCCCAGGACCCTGGGATCATGACCAGAGCTGAAGGTAGACGCTTAACGACTGACCCAACCAGGCGCCCCTGAATAGACTTTTAAAAGCTGGAACTTCACATTATGGTTGGCTTTGCTCTCCAATCTCTTTTGCTGATCATTCTGCATGCTGTTAATCATAATTATTATACTTCTTTTTTTAAACCAAATGTGTTTCTGTTGTCCCTGGTTCCTGTTGAGCAGCTTCCTTTTATTTTTATTTTATTATTATTTTTGTTTGTGTGTATGGTGGGGTAAGCAAGGGGAGAGGTGAGTCTCAGCTTTCTGAATCCATACCTCCTGTTATTTCTTATGGCCAAGGAAATAATTGAAGTTAGCATCTTTTCAGTTCGATTTTAGGTTCTTTCTATGATGGATTTTGTTGGTTGCCTTTGATACTTATTTTCCAATGAAATCCCTAAATAATTTCTTTCTGTTTTTAAATATCCAAAGTTTTGTTACCCTCTCTGGTGCATTAGAAAATATAAAACAGATTTTACAAATCTGTTTTAATGTGAACTGCCTGATTTATGTCAGCTATCATTTTCTAGCTGGGTGGCTCTGCTAGGTTTCATAATATGCCAAAGCTCATATTCAAATACAAACTATAGACCAGCATGTAAACAAGAGCAGAGAAATATTTTCTTTCTTCCACTGAGTAACTCAAAATAAGAATGGGAAAAGGCAGCTTCATATGGGTTTAATCCTGGCTGGAGAGCAATGAAACAACAACTCCGTCTCTTTCGATTTGGTGGTAATCACAGCATGCAAAGCTGTGGGTGTTGATTCTTTGAAGATCAGCAGAACCATACCATGTATGCTGGCAAGCAGTACCCTGGCCTTTCTCCAGCTGAGTAAAAAACAGCCCCAACCAGCCCCTTGACCGAGCAGAAAAAGCAGCAGCATGATTGTGTTGCAGGAGACGCCTAAGAGGCATGAAGGGCACTAGGGAGATAGCATTTTATGCTCTCCAGCATATTCAAAGCTTCTGAAAAGCCACCAAAGAATCGGTAACAAAGGCCCAGAAAGAACCATAAAGATGGACAGAGAAGCTTAGGAGTGGCAAAATGTATGCTGACCTTCATTTTCCAGTCAGCCTCCCAGGCTTCTAAAACCACTGGAGATGCTAGGGAAGGGGCATGTACTCTTCTGTAGTAAGAAAATAGATCCTGATTTGTGTATTTGGGATTTTTTTTTTCCTTCTGATGGAGAGACATGGGATATAGCAGTGCTGTTGTTTACCCATGCATTCGTGCAAGGGAGAAAGAGATTCTTCTTCCTTAGAGATCCCTCCCCCACCTGCTTGGCACCCTTGTGTGGTGAATACCATGTGTATAATTCGAAGCCGTCTGAGATAGAGTGAGCCTTAGTACACTGCAAGAGTGTGGAAGGTCTGTTAGGGAAATAAAATGCTTGAGAACTCCTGAATATATCTGGTATTCGAGGAAGTTTTTCCCCTTTTTGATACCACCTTCACTTAGATTTACATGCTGCTCACCTATTGTATCTAAATCTATGCTAAATCATCCCTTTGCAACATGCCAATTAACCCCCAAATCTAAATCCTGTACATCAGAATTTCCACTTAAGGTTGTACTGCTCCATCTTGTTGGTTTATATTTTATTTATGTTCTGTTAATAATAAATATAATTATTTTATTTCTCTGTTGGACAAGCTTAGTTCAAAGGTGCTAAGGTAATTGTTTTAATTTTTAAAATTTATATATAAAGATTAACATGCCTTGTATTCAGAAAAAAATTAAATTACCAAAAAATAAAAATAAAATAAGAGTCACAATACAAGCCAAATAATATATCAAATTAGGTGTTCAGATCAGGTTCCTATTCTAGGCTAGTATAAATAATAAAATATATATGTTATATTATAAAATTACAAAAATAACTTATTTTTGTAAAGTTTATGTCCTATAGTTTTTTATTGCAGAAATAATGTATTAGATGATTCCTGATGTGATATCTTGATAAAATCTTAAGCCAAAAAGAAAAAATATCAGATTACTAACTTCCTCTTGAAAGCCACAGGTATTTGTGTGAAGACTTCTTCTTAGGCTCCTTCTCTTGGGTTATTTTGTTTTCTTTACTATTAGAAGTTACCTTCCTTTTTACTTAATACCTTAGCTCTTTTCCTGTCCTTCATCCCCAAATGTCATTCTCTCTTTTTTTAAATTTATTTTTTATTTATTTTCAGCATAACAGTATTCATTGTTTTTGTACCACACCCAGTGCTCCATGCAATCTGTGCCCTCTCTAATACCCTAATACCCACCACCTGGTTCCCCCAACCTCCCACCCCTCCGATTGTTTTTCAGAGTCCATAGTCTCTCATGGTTCACCTCCCCTTCCAATTTCCCCCAACTACTTTCTCCTAATTCCCCATGTCCACCATGCTATTTGTTATGCTCCACAAATAAGTGAAACCATATGATAATTGACTCTTGCTTGACTTATTTCACTCAGCATAATCTCCTCCAGTCCCGTCCATATTGCTATAAAAGTTGGGTATTCATCGTTTCTGATGGAGGCATAATACTCCATAGTGTATATGGACCACATCTTCCTTACCCAAATGTCACTCTTGACCTTTACTTTATGACTACCTGAAGTTATATAGTAAACATGCATGAATTCTTTTTTACCTCTTTCAGAAACTTCATTTGGTCCTTCTGTGTTACACCATTTCAATTCAGCGCAATTCAACAATAGTTTCTTGATAAACTATTATGTACAGATCACTAGACAAGGATTTTGGGGGACACAAAGTTGAGGGGAAGGTAGACCTTGCACTCAGCACTCAACAGGCAATAGGAACAATGGTAATAATAACTGGCATTTAACTTTTATTCAATGTAGAATTACAAGTCCTAGCCATAGCAATCAGACAAGAAAAAGAAATAAGAGACAAAGAAGAGGCAAAGAAATATCAGTAAAGAAGATAATGGTCATTATTTGTAGATGACATGAAATTATACATAGAAAAATTTAACAACTCCACCAAAAAAACTAGAAATAATGAATGAATTCAGTAAAATGGCAGGATACAAAAATAATACCTAAGAATCAATAACATTTCTATACACCAACAACAATGTCACAGAAAGGGAAATTTAAAAACAAGTGTTTACAATTACACCAAAAAGAATAAACTACTCAGGAATAAACTTAACCAAAGAGGTGAAAAACCTGTACTCTGCAAACTATAAAACACTAATTAAAGAAATGATAATTTAACATAAACAAATGGAAAGATATTCCATGCTGATGGATTAGAAGAATTAATATTATGAAAATGCCCATACTACCCAAAGCAATCTACAGATTCAATGCAATCTTTGAAAATACCAAAAGCATGGGGCACCTGGGTTGCTCAGTTAGTTAAGCAACTGCCTTCAGCTCAGGTCATGATCCCGGAGTCCCTGGATCGAGTTGCACCGGGCTCCCAGCTCTGCGGGGAGTCTACTTCTCCCTCTGACCTTCTCCCCTCTTATGCTCTCTCTCTGTCTCTCAAAAAAGTAAATAAAAAAAATCTTAAAAAAAATATCAACAGCATTTTCCACAAAACTAGAACAAAGAATACAAAAATTTGTATGGAACTACAGACGACCCCAAATAGCCAGAACAATCCTGAGAAAGAACAAAGCTGAATGTATCATAATCCAGATTTCAGGATATACTACAAAGCTATAGTAATAATCAAAACAGTATGGTACTGGCACAAAATTAGACACAGATCAATGGAACAGGATACAGACCCCCAAAATAAACCACATATGTATGGTCAATTCATCTTTGATAAAGGAGGCAAGAATATACAATGGGGGAAAGACCATCTTTTCAAAAATGGTGTTAGAAAAACAATAGCTACATGTAAAAAGAATGAAATACCTTTCATACACACAAAAATAAACTCAAAATGGATTAAGACCTAAACATGAGACCCGAAACCATACAAATCCTAGAAGAGAACACAGGCAGTAATTTCTCTGACAGCCATGGCAACATTTTTCTAGATGCATCTCCTGAGGCAAGGGAAACAAAAGCAAAAATGAACTATTGGCACTACATCAAAATAAAAAGCTTTGGCACAGCAAAGAAAACCATCAACAAAATAAAAAGACAATCTACTGAATGGGAGAAGATATCTGCAAATGATGTAAGGGCTGGTAAGGGGTTAATATCCAAGATATATAAAAAAGTCAACACAAAAAACCAACCAACCAAACAAACAAACCAAAAAACCAAACCAAAACAAAACAAAAACAAGCAATCTAATAAAAAAATGGAAAGAGGACCTTTTTTTTCCCCCAAAGAAGACATTCAGATGGCCAACAGACACATGTAAAGATGCTCAAAATCACTCACCATCAGGGAAATACAAATTAAAACCACAATGAGGTATTACCTCACACTTGTGAGAATGGTTAAAATTAAAAACACACACACACACACACACACAAGAAACAACAACTGTTGGCAGGGATGTGGAGAAAAAGTTATTTTCCTGCACAGTTGGTGGGAATGCAAACTGGTGCAGCTTCTGTGGAAAACAGAATGGAGGTTCCTCAAAAAAATTAAAAATAGAGATACTATAACATATTCTTATCATTAGTTTACCAATAAGAACCCTGAAGCTCCTAGAGGGTAAGTGGTATTCTTAAAATCAGAAAGCCAGTAAGTAATAAGGAGCATGTGCCAAGAGCTGACCGGGACCGGACCCAGGCCTCATCTCAACTGCGTGCTCATGGACTAATATGTGCATGTCTCTGTGTGTGTGTGCTTCCACTGGTAGCTTTATTCAGTCGGAAAGCAACTTTCACACCACTGTAAAGCGGGTTCTTCAGGATTCCAAACTCAATTTCATTATGTACTTCACTTGACTTCATACGTGTCACACAAAGAAAGCACGAGACAAAGTCACACAACCTACAAGATACCATGAGGTGTTAACAAACCCAATTCAAAGTCAGTTACTGTGTTCAAGCAGTGGAGGATCTCCGTATGTTCAGGGCTCCATCGGGCAGAACCTTCGGCCGCTGTTGCCTTTTTGATGCCGTCAGACATGAAAGGGTCTGCGTCTGGAGAGTCTGACAATTTGCTGCAAAACCTTCTCTTTTTAAAGGAGTTTAATCAATCTGGGGCCTCTGCAGGCCTCCCCTGGCTCTGCAGGTTATAAGTTTGGGTGTCGTCAACCTGTGCTGGTTTCAGCGATATCCAGTAAAAGCGATGATGTCTTTGGCTGCTTCTCTCCCTGCTTGATGCAAGTGACTCCATCTTGTCCCCTACATACATTCATAGGAGTTTTGTTTTATTTCTCTCCTACCTTAAACCCAGTAAGCCCTCTTACTTCCTTCATATTTATTTGCATGCTATCCTCTTAGGAACCCGCATCTTTGCCACAGTGACTTCTCCTCACCTCATAAAACTCACCTTTAGCTTCCTCAGGCTGGGCTTCCCTGACACAGTCCCTAGCAGGTGAGACTAAGTGACTCCTGTTTGGATTTCATGTCCAGCCAGCAAATCCACTCTCACAAACACTTAACCCACTCCTTTCTTGTCTCTTTCTGTTCCTAGGCCATGAACTGCGAGCAGGTGGGGACTATCGTTCATCACACAGGCGCCCAACTGGTGATTGTTTAACCAAGAATGAAGAAACAATAATCCAAAAATGATTTCTATTTGATTTTAGAATGCATTTCCTGTAATCCCGTCTGCTATAAACACAATCACCCACGGCTGGAGATGTCACCCTCAGACTTACAGTAAAGCACTGATAAAGCTGCCAGAAACATTTCAGGGAGGTTGAACCATTTAGCTCCTCTAGTATTGCTCCTACTCTCGGCTCCTTACTACCCTTTGTAGAGGTTATCTTCTCTCTAACTGACAAAGGCAAATCTTAAGAAAGAAACAAGCAAGCCAAAAAAGCCCCTCCCGCTTTCAAATATAGGAACATTGAATGATGTCTGCAACTGCTTAAGGGTGTGGAAACAGTCAGTGCCTTCTACATCCACGGTGGCTGGCCCCCCAGGGCCAGAACTGTGTTCTTGAGCCATGCTGTTTGCTTTACAGCTCACGGACTCACATAGAATTCTTTTTCTCTAACAACAACAATCATAAAAATAGCATGGTCTTTTTTGCAACCTTACTCATAGCCTAAGGAAGGGAAGATTACAAAATATGCCAGTGTAAGATCATCAACTCAGATCCTAAAAGGTCCTAACAATGTTTAGCAAATTCTTTATATAATTTGGAGAGCCAAGTAAGAGAGACATGTGCCATGAGTCTTAGAAAAAGACATTTGAGGTAACCCTTACAAGTAGGTACTGTAACAAATCAACAAAATCTTTGCTCTGAAATCTTCCTCAGCTGGGAAGGACAGATCCAAAATAAGTCTGAGTCCGTTTTGGAAGGACTCTAGGCCAGAAATGAATAAGTATTACGGAACATCTACAAGATGACCTCTGGTGTGGGGTACCTAAAGGTGAAGTAGCAAAACGTGGAGTTTCAGGGGCAAAAAGACTGGAGGCCGACAGACCTGCATTTCAGTCCTTTATTAGCTGTCATTCTGAAGCATGTTCGGGAACCTCTGTGCTTCCTTGTCTGTAACACGTTGATAAGAACCCTACCTCAGGTTTGGTGTGACGTTTGAACAAGATCGTGTATTCAAAGTACTCAGCCAAGTGCCAGGCACAGAGTGGGGCTTAGTAAACGGTGGCTGTCACCTGCCGACATGTATTTAACGTGGCTGGTACCAAGCCAAGTCAATCTCAAGTGAGAAGCATACAGAGAAAAACTGTTACAAGTGAAAGTACATCTCTAGTGTTCGTGTACTCATAAATTATACTAGACCCTCCAAGGATAAACACAGCCCTGCCCTCTGTCTTCCTCCTCCGCTAATTGTAACCTTCCTTAGAGCAAAAACATTTCTCATTTTCCTTTTCTAGCTTTCTAGCAGATGACATAATACCATTCCCAGAGCACATCTCAAAATATATATTGAACATTATTTCATCATGATGCATTCTGCACTTAGGTGATTGGCTCCTGGAAAGCAGAAAAGTCCACTGTTATTTGTTGGTTTGTTTGTTTGTTTTTATGCTCAGTTACTACTGAGTATGAGCTAGAGGGAAACTAAGGACAAAGCAAAACAGCTTAGATTAGATCTAGTTTACTACCTCCAAATCCAAAACTTACTAGACCATCGACCTCCTTGTGTAGTCTGAGGGAAGGTACCCATCATGTGGCTGGTACCTTATGTCACTAAACCTAATTTTCATGATAATCGACAAGGTAGATCCTTGTTTCCCAGGAAGCTTTTCTAACGCCAGACAGTTAAGTGTGTAGCACCGCGATTTAAATCTAGAACAGCCTGATGCCTCTTCTCACAGTACACAGCCTCATTTCAGTAGTGACAGTGGCATGAAGAATGATATCGGGCCCAGGCCCACGTGCTAAGAATTGTAGAGTAGGATCTTGGTTATTCTGCCAGCACGCATCTTTTTTTTGGGACACTGTAATTTCCTGATGAGGCGACCTCACCAGGACTTTCCCCAATATCTGCCTTAGCTGGGAGGTGTCAAGATCGTAGAGAGAAACCATTATTTTCATTGAAATCCAGCTCCCTGAGTTCATTTATCAATGTTCAGGCAAGAATGTGAAATTCCTTTTACATGACTAAAAGCTCTTCCCTGAACAGTCAGGACTTTTCCATGAATGGATAGAATTTTATTATACAAGATGTTCAAATAAGTTAGGAAAGATTCCTTTGAAAACTACTGCCAAGACGAAATTCTCCAAATGTTCTAGTCAAGAGAATGCTTGCTGCTGGGAATACAAGCGACAGAGAAAGTTGATTTGTTGGTAGCTTCCCTGATATTTTAATTATATTCTCCAGATTCTGCTTAACATTTTCTTTGATCCAATAATTATCTTCTCAAAATTAAAATGTTTAATCTATATGCAATAGTAAAATTAATTCGTATCTTTTGCCATATACTGAAATGAAATTGCAAATGCCAAGAAGCACATTTTACTTGTAGTCAGAGTGGAAAGTAACCTTTTGAAGGGTTTGATAAATTTGATTTCTTATGTAGTTTTCTGATAATCATCAGTTTAACTCTGTTAAATACCAAATGACATTTTGAGCCTGCAAGCCTGGCAGAAAACTACATTGAATTCCCAGTGTTTTAAGTGACCTTGAATAGCTTAACACATCTCAGTACCCTTCTGGTTGTCTGATACGAAGCATATTTAGTTATTTTCTGCTCTTGTTGAAGGCAAATTCATCATATCTTTAAAAAAAAAAATGGGTTACATAATTCGCTTAACCCATGGAAGAGCATTAGCATTTTTTAAAAATTCTGTGAATTTTTAAGTTCTTTTGGCATTTGGATCAAGGCTCACCTTTAGGCAAAAGAACATTAAAGTTACTCTTTGCTTCTTGAAATC
The DNA here is from genome assembly GCF_030435805.1 of Mustela lutreola. Lineage (NCBI taxonomy): Eukaryota > Metazoa > Chordata > Mammalia > Carnivora > Mustelidae > Mustela > Mustela lutreola. The sequence continues at coordinate 58,381,899 of NC_081299.1, forward strand.
CCTCCCTTGATAGCCACTCCTATCCTCTTCAGAGATATGCTAATCTTTATGACAGTCTTATTGAGTAGTTGTTGGTAATTCTACCTTATAAATGATGAAAAATGAGACTCAAGGAATATAAATATTGTCCCCAAGATTATGCAGCTATAACGTGGCCCAGGCAGGGGACAAACCACTAGGTCTGACACCATGTCCAATCTTTCTACCTACAGCATGATTTTCTTAGCATTCCCTTATTTTTCTCCCCCAAAAGTTTTTCTCTTGACATTTCAACTCTAAAGACTCCCAAAACACCACAGGAGAGGTCAGAATTCTGACAAAGAAATGACAAACAGGAAACATGATTAAATAATATATAAGCCATGATCTTTACCTATCCTTTTTTTATTTTCTCCAAACAACTTAATAGTTGATAGTTCACCCTCTGTGTATATATAGGACTTTCTGAGCAAGTTTGTTGCTGGGCATGAATAGCAACGCTGACAATCCAAGGTTACTGTTGTGTGTGATTAGTGTTCTAAAGGTTTGAGCAAACTTGTCTCTGTCACTTGTCTCTATCCCTGAATAAGATGAGTGCTTCCAGGATTCAAGTGGTTGCTTATGATCAATCATTGCCTTTGAATAGCAGTTACTCCTCATTCCGTGCAACTACAAAATCCATGAAATTTCACGAAAAATCCACTGTAAGGGCTGACTGATTCAGCATTACTTTAAAACCAGGCTGGAAGAGACAAAGCTGAAATTTGGATTTCAGATCCTGCAAAGATGTTTTAAAATGCTCTCTTCAGTCCCTGCAGTGAGACAAAACAAAAACAAATTTCCGTTTCAAAGAAAAAGCTCACAGCATACTTGAGGAAGAAAATACAGAGAATAGGAAAGGAGCCAGGTCTCACAGAATGTCTGGCATGGTACTATTACATCAAGTGCACACTGTATTCTCTTAACAGTCGGTTTTATTTGTATTTGTCATCATATAAGAGAATGAGAGTTTCAAAACTCAGGCTAAGTTTACAGAGATCTCTCTCTCTCTCTCTCTCTCTCTTTTTTTTTTTTTAAGATCTTATTTATTTATTAAGAGAGAGACAGTGAGAGAGAGCATGAGAGGCGAGAAAGTCAGAGGAAGAAACAGACTCCCTGTGGAGATGGGAGCCCCATGCGGGACTGGATTCCGGGACTCCGGGATCATGACCTGAGCTGAAGGCAGTTGCTTAACCAACTGAGCTACCCAGGTGCCCTACAGAGGATCTTTTAACAGTGATCAAACTTTGTACTAGTCCAAGGAAGGGTGCCAAAGAAACCCCTTTCACAGATCCCTGCGGTCTGTGACAATATCCCCATAACCCCAGAGTAATATTAGGAAGTAAGAGCAATGCTGTCCTCACTCTCATGTTGCTTGGTAGAACACTGCACCTGCTTTTGTGAAAAGACTCCCTTTTGCAATGAGATGATGACATTCCTGAAAGTTTTGTGTCAAAATGTCTTCTATTTGAAAAGATGAAGATAATAGACTGCAGAATTTTTTTAATTCCTTACTTAATTAAATTAAAAGTCTGTCATTTTTAGGTGTTGAATTTCATCTCCTTAAAGATGTCAAAGTTTTAATCCCCAGTACCTGTGAATGTGATCTTATTTAGAAACAGAATCTTTGCAGATGATCAAGTTAAGAGGAGGGCAGTAGGGTGGGTCCTATTCCAATATGACTGTGTCCTTACAAAAAGGGGGAATTTGGACATAGAGACAGATGCATACAAAGGAAAGATGAAGTAAAGATACTGGGAGAATGCCATCTACAAGCCAGGGAATGGGAAAGAATGCCAGCAAACCTCTAGTAGCTAGGGAAGAAGCATGGAACAGATTTCCCTGCACAGCCCTCAGAAGGAACAAAATATGGACACAGTTTTATCTCAGTTTCTAGCCTCAGAACCTTGATACAATACATTTCTGTTATCTAAGCCTCCTAGTTTGTGATGATTTGTTATGGCAGCCCTAAGAAACTAATGTGGCCATCCTAGATCAATTATCTGTTTTCATTTTTATCTTGCTTTGCTTTTTAAAATTTTCCTGGTTCTTGAAATCTCAACGTCTGAGAACCCTTAAACCGAATTACCTTAAAATCCCATCCAACCTTAAGATTTTATGATATCTTACACTGTGGAATCTTTTCCCTAAATTTTCTGATGAGTCATTGGGAAGCTACAGGATTGCAGACTTCCACATTCTCCTTAAGATAGCAGAGTATAAATAGGAGCCACATTTAGGCATTTCAGGGCCAAACCTGAGAGAATATCTCACTTCATAGCTTGAAACATTAAACATGGATGCTTGATGGAGTTCTCTCCCTGTAGTTTGAGTAGGAGTAAAACTCTAAGTGCTCCTGGTATAAAATATAAGGATTAAACACTCCTTTGTTCATGGATCTGATGAAGGGACATGTTTCTCAGAAGCTTAGAGGTAGGTACCTCAAATCTGTGGCATCCTCTATTTGGTTCACCAAACAGTCCTCATCTCTCATAGGTCATGGAAACTCTTTCTCCTTTCCTTTCTTCTCAGTGAGCTACACAAGAGGGGATTGACAATGAGGTATGTTTTACTAGCTCATGCTTGAATGCACTGATGACTGCCACATTTCCATTGCTCAGGTGGGGTTTGGAAAAAATCTAACTGGAAATTAATTCACTTATTTATTGACTCATGCAGTTATTCAAGGAATAGTTAAAAGAGAGAGAGAGAGAGAGACCAGTCTCTGCTGTATCAGATTGTCACAATATTGAACTCTACATCTGAACCTCATGATGTACTATATGTAGGCTAATTGGATTTAAATTAAAAAAAAAAAAAAAGAAAACAAAAGAAAAGAAAAGAGACATCCTTTCCTTCCAGGGATGGGAACCTTCTTTTATAATGTCTGCCCACAAAGATTAAAGAACTGTTACCAAAAAAAAAAACCCCAAAAAACTGATGTCACAAAATGACGCTATAATTATAATAGCTACTATGTGTTAAAAATTTCCAACTTCATTTTTAAAAAGATTTTATTTAGGGGTGCCTGGGTGGCTCAGTCGTTAAGCATCTGCCTTCGGTTCAGGTCATGTTCTCACATTGGGCTCCTTACTCTGTAGGAAATATGCTTCTCCCTCTCCCACGGCCCCTGCTTGTGCTCTCTCTCTTGTTGTGTCACTCTCTGTCAAATAAATGAATAAAATCTTTAAAAAATTTTGTTGAAGGTTTTATTTATTTATTAGAGAGAGAGAGAGAGAGAGCATGCAGGTGCATAGGAGTGGGGGAGGGTAGAGGCAGAAGGAGAAGCAGAATCCCTGCTGAGCAGGCAGCTGAGAACAGGGCTGGATCCCAGGGCCTTGAGATCATGACCTGAGCTGAAGGCAGATCCTTAACCTCCTGAGCTACCCACATGCCCCTACCCTCATTTTACAGCTCAGATAATTAAACTTGCCCTTGGTTCCACAGTTGATAAATGCAGCAGCTTGACCTTGGTTTTGTATGACTCCCGTGTCCCCACTATATTAAGCTGCCTGCCCTTAGAACCCACTAGGCTGGTGTATATACAACACCGTAGCCTAAAACAGGAGCTGGCTTCTCCCAGTCTCTCCTCACCTTCAGTCAAAGTACATCACCTCACAAAAACCTGGTTGAAAACTAACCTGCTCCGGGAAGACTTCCAGACTTATTGGTCACCATCTTTACTAGGCCAGTCTCTCAGCACTCAGATTTGTCATTGCTTAACTTCTGTTTGTTTCATTTGCTTTTATTGAAACACTGTGCTGTTTTTGATATGAATGCATCTCTGTATTTGATATTATCTCCATGAAAGAGCATCCGGTCTTCAAAGGAAACTACCGTTGTCTCCTACTTTCTAGTCCTAACCCTGCTGCTGAGGAGATGGACAGTTTTGGTTATATCACTAAATCTACTTGAATCTCCATTTCCTTATCAATACAGAAGGAGAGTAGTGGGAAGATGTGGCCAACTGATATTTCTTACCCTGGTAAGTGTATATGTAGTCTCTTCCAAGCATCCCTGTCCTTTGTTGGCTCTGGGAAGTGCCCCGTTGAGGCTCATGGCCAGATTTGCTCATGTGAGGGCTACTCGGGTCTTTTCAAAGCAAAGTACCCTCACATCCCTGCTGGGCAACCTTAGCCAGTACTATTGAATATATACTCAGGCAGCCCACAGTGCTGTCTAACCTGATCTTCCTGTTTCTCTCCTCCCTTTCACTTGCCATCAAGGCTTAAGTACTGCTGCAGACCAAGTGACAGATTTTTCTTCAAATCCTCCTCATCTTTACAGACACCATTCCGTCTTCCTAAAGTACATTTACATTTCCTGCCCCCTTGAACAATCCCTTCTCCTATAAGATTTGTTTATTTCTCACCTCCTCAGCGAAGCCTTCCCTGACCACCAGTCTGCCATCAGAATCTTCGCAACTGCTGCAGCTTTTAAAAATATTCGCCCCTCTGCATTTTAGCTGGATCATGTAGAAAGAATGTATTATCATGATTATGAGCATAGTGTCTTGGTTTCAGACAGCCTCCACTTATAATCGTCACTGTGTCACTTATTAGCTGTGTGCCTTGTACAAATTATTTTTCTGCACCTAAGCTTCCTCATCTGTCAAATGAGGATAATAATAGTACTTATCACCTGGAATGTTTTTAAGGATTGATGAGTTAACGCATGAAACTACATAGAAGAGTGAACGTATTATTGAGTTAGCATGCACACTAACATCATCTGATATTCCTTTTTCTCTCTAGGGTTCCAAAAAGGGGAAGAACTAATTCGTTGTAACATCAGAGCTATAAAGTTTTAAGATCTCCCTTTCTTTTTGTCTCTTAGTATCTCTCCTTCCATCATCCACTTTACATCTCAGCCTCCTCTCTCTCCTTGAATTGTGGAATATAATAACGTTCACTTGTACCTCTGCCTGATACTTAAAGAATGCAACCACAGTTGGAGCATTCCTGTAAAAAAAGGGACACGGTAGGATTTGTTTTTGGAACGATTAAAAGACCAAATATATGTGAAAATGCCCAGGGATGAATGTGGCCCAGTGAGAGCATGTGGAGTCACTCACGGAGTGTTCGTTAAGCACCCGTTCTGTACCTACTATGTGCCACCAGCTTGGGGTTATGGTCCTTGCCTTCATGTTGTTTACTTTTTAGTGAGGGATACAGATAACTCCACCCACAATTGGGATGTGATGTGATTGGTTATGATGAAGGAAGGTAACCAGATGCTATTGGTAATTCTCTCCCAGAGAATTACCCAGACTAGGTGAAGGCTTCCTGAGGAAACGACACCCAGACTGAGTCTCAAAGGTTAGATGGGAATCAGTTAGCCTTAAAAAAGGAGAAATCTTCCACACTAAAGGATAATCGCATGGGAGAAGACTCAGAGGACCAGAGCACTGTGGTGTTTTGGAACTACCACAAGAAATTCTGAGTGATTGAGGAGTGGGAAGAGATAAGTATGGGTCAAATTATAAAGAGCTTTTATGCGTCTGCCTGAACTTTTCCCTGCAGGCAGTGGGAGCTCTTCAAGAGTTAGGTAAGGGATTAATAGTGCAAACAGGAGTTTGCAGGGTTATTTCAATAACCTCTGTGAAAAAAAAGCATGAACTCAAGTTAGGGATGCAGATGAAAAGACCAGAGAAGAAACACCTGGGTGGCTCAGTAGGCTAATCATCTGCCCTCAGCCTCGGTCATGATCCCAAGGTCCTGAAATGGAGCCCTGACTTGGACTCCCTCCTCAGCTGGGAGCCTTTTTCTCCCTCTCTCAAATAAATAAACAAAATCTTGAAAGAAGGAAAGAAAGGAAGAAAGAAAGAAAGAAAGAAAGAAAGAAAGAAAGAAAGAAAGAAAGAAAGAAAGAAAGAAAAAAGAGCACAGGAAAAAAAGACAAAGTACAAATAAATAACCTCAGCAAGAAAATACATGAAGTTCACACTAGTTGTTCTGAGGGTATAATTGTTCTACATCTTTCACTGATTTCATATCAGACTCTTCAAAATTTCAACAGACTTTCTAGATGCAGTGACTGTAATGGTAAGAATTTTGAGTACATCCAAGATCATCTTTGAGGAGTAAGGACTGGAGGACGCCTCACCCACATCTCGGTGTCAAAAGTCTTTCCCATGAAGGTGCACCCTTGGGTTGCAAAAATAACCCAAAGCTACCAATTTTATTCCTAATTTTGTTTGGCCTATTTCTTCAGATACAGAGCCTGTTTCAGATTAGCTTTAATTTTATCTCTTGTCTTACAGACTTCTATCCCTATTTCACTGCTGGATCATTATCAAACCCCAAGATCCTATCATGCATAGTAACTATTTCCTTCTCTCTGGGTAGGCAGACTGCTAGAATTGAGGGGAGAAAGAGATGTTCTCTTCTATATATATATATATATATATATATATATATATATATATATTTTTTATAATTTTTTTATTTTTTATAAACATATATTTTTATCCCCAGGGGTACAGGTCTGTGAATCACCAGGTTTACACACTTCACAGCACTCACCAAATCACATACCCTCCCCAATGTCCATAATCCCACCCCCTTCTCCCCAACCCCCTCCCCCCGGCAACCCTCAGTTTGTTTTGTGAGATTAATAGTCACTTATGGTTTGTCTCCCTCCCAATCCCATCTTGTTTCATTTATTCTTCTTCTACCCACTTAAGCCTCCATGTTGCATCACCACTTCTTCATATCAGGGAGATCATATGATAGTTGTCTTTCTCTGCTTGACTTATTTCGCTAAGCATGATACGCTCTAGTTCCATCCATGTTGTTGCAAATGGCAAGATTTCATTTCTTTTGATGGCTGCATAGTATTCCATTGTGTATATATACCACATCTTCTTTTTTTTTTTTTTTTAATTTTTTATTTTTTATAAACATATATTTTTATCCCCAGGGGTACAGGTCTGTGAATCACCAGGTTTACACACTTCACAGCACTCACCAAAGCACATACCCTCCCCAATGTCCATAATCCCACCCCCTTCTCCCAAACCCCCTCCCCCCGGCAACCCTCAGTTTGTTTTGTGAGATTAAGAGTCACTTATGGTTTGTCTCCCTCCCAATCCCATCTTGTTTCATTTATTCTTCTTCTACCCACTTAAGCCTCCATGTTGCATCACCACTTCCTCATATCAGGGAGATCATATGATAGTTGTCTTTCTCTGCTTGACTTATTTCGCTAAGCATGATACGCTCTAGTTCCATCCATGTTGTTGCAAATGGCAAGATTTCATTTCTTTTGATGGCTGCATAGTATTCCATTGTGTATATATACCACATCTTCTTGATCCATTCATCTGTTGATGGACATCTAGGTTCTTTCCATAGTTTGGCTATTGTGGACATTGCTGCTATAAACATTCGGGTGCATGTGCTCCTTTGGATCACTACATTTGTATCTTTAGGGTAAATACCCAATAGTGCAATTGCTGGGTCATAGGGCAGTTCTATTTTCAACATTTTGAGGAACCTCCATGCTGTTTTCCAGAGTGGCTGCACCAGCTTGCATTCCCACCAACAGTGTAGGAGGGTTCCCCTTTCTCCGCATCCTCGCCAGCATCTGTCATTTCCTGACTTGTTGATTTTAGCCATTCTGACTGGTGTGAGGTGATATCTCATTGTGGTTTTGATTTGTATTTCCCTGATGCCGAGTGATATGGAGCACTTTTTCATGTGTCTGTTGGCCATCTGGATGTCTTCTTTGCAGAAATGTCTGTTCATGTCCTCTGCCCATTTCTTGATTGGATTATTTGTTCTTTGGGTGTTGAGTTTGCTAAGTTCTTTATAGATTCTGGACACTAGTCCTTTATCTGATATGTCGTTTGCAAATATCTTCTCCCATTCTGTCAGTTGTCTTTTGATTTTGTTAACTGTTTCCTTTGCTGTGCAAAAGCTTTTGATCTTGATGAAATCCCAGTAGTTCATTTTTTCCCTTGCTTCCCTTGCCTTTTGCGTTGTTCCTAGGAAGATGTTGCTGCGGCAGAGGTCGAAGAGGTTGCTGCCTGTGTTCTCCTCAAGGATTTTGATGGATTCCTTTCGTACATTGAGGTCCTTCATCCATTTTGAGTCTATTTTTGTGTGTGGTGTAAGGAAATGGTCCAATTTCATTTTTCTGCATGTGGCTGTCCAATTTTCCCAGCACCATTTATTGAAGAGGCTGTCTTTTTTCCATTGGACATTCTTTCCTGCTTTGTCGAAGATTAGTTGACCATAGATTTGAGGGTCTATTTCTGGGCTCTCTATTCTGTTCCATTGATCTATGTGTCTGTTTTTGTGCCAGTACCATGCTGTCTTGATGATGACAGCTTTGTAATAGAGCCTGAAGTCCGGAATTGTGATGCCACCAACGTTGGCTTTCTTTTTCAATATCCCTTTGGCTATTCGAGGTCTTTTCTGGTTCCATATAAATTTTAGCATTATTTGTTCCATTTCTTTGAAAAAGATGGATGGTACTTTGATAGGAATTGCATTAAATGTGTATATTGCTTTAGGTAGCATAGACATTTTCACAATATTTATTCTTCCAATCCAGGAGCATGGCACATTTTTCCATTTCTTTGTGTCTTCCTCAATTTCTTTCCTGAGTACTTTATAGTTTTCTGAGTATAGATTCTGTGTCTCTTTGGTTAGGTTTATTCCTAGGTATCTTATGGTTTTGGATGCAATTGTAAATGGGATTGACTCCTTAATATCTCTTTCTTCTGTCTTGCTGTTGGTGTAGAGAAATGCAACTGATTTCTGTGCATTGATTTTATATCCTGACACTTTACTGAATTCCTGTATAAGTTCTAGCAGTTTTGGAGTGGAGTCTTTTGGGTTTTCCACATATAGTATCATATCATCTGCGAAGAGTGATAATTTGACTTCTTCTTTGCCGATTTGGATGCCTTTAATTTCCTTTTGTTGTCTGATTGCTGAAGCTAGGACCTCTAGTACGATGTTGAATAGCAGTGGTGATAATGGACATCCCTGCCGTGTTCCTGACCTTAGCGGAAAAGCTTTCAGTTTTTCTCCATTGAGAATGATATTTGCGGTGGGTTTTTCATAGATGGCTTTGATGATATTGAGGTATGCGCCCTCTATCCCTACACTTTGAAGAGTTTTGATCAGGAAGGGATGTTGTACTTTGTCAAATGCTTTTTCAGCATCTATTGAGAGTATCATATGGTTCTTGTTCTTTCTTTTATTGATGTGTTGTATCACATTGACTGATTTGCGGATGTTGAACCAACCTTGCAGCCCTGGAATAAATCCCACCTGGTCGTGGTGAATAATCCTTTTAATGTACTGTTGAATCCTATTGGCTAGTATTTTGTTGAGTATTTTCGCATCTGTGTTCATCAAGGATATCGGTCTATAGCTCTCTTTTTTGGTGGGATCCTTGTCTGGTTTTGGGATCAAGGTGATGCTGGCCTCATAAAATGAGTTTGGAAGTTTTCCTTCCATTTCTATTTTTTGGAACAGTTTCAGGAGAATAGGAATTAGTTCTTCTTTAAATGTTTGGTAGAACTCCCCCGGGAAGCCGTCTGGCCCTGGGCTTTTGTTTGTTTGGAGATTTTTAATGACTGTTTCAATCTCCTTACTGGTTATGGGTCTGTTCAGGCTTTCTATTTCTTCCTGGCTCAGTTGTGGTAGTTTATATGTTTCTAGGAATGCATCCATTTCTTCCAGATTGTCAAATTTATTGCCGTAGAGTTGCTCATAGTATGTTCTTATAATAGTTTGTATTTCTTTGGTGTTAGTTGTGATCTCTCCTCTTTCATTCATGATTTTATTTATTTGGGTCCTTTCTCTTTTCTTTTTGATAAGTCGGGCCAGGGGTTTATCAATTTTATTAATTCTTTCAAAGAACCAGCTCCTAGTTTCGTTGATTTGTTCTATTGTTTTTTTGGTTTCTATTTCATTGATTTCTGCTCTGATCTTTATGATTTCTCTTCTCCTGCTGGGCTTAGGGTTTCTTTCTTGTTCTTTCTCCAGCTCCTTTAGGTGTAGGGTTAGGTTGTGTACCTGAGACCTTTCTTGTTTCTTGAGAAAGGCTTGTACTGCTATATATTTTCCTCTCAGGACTGCCTTTGTTGTGTCCCACAGATTTTGAACCGTTGTATTTTCATTATCATTTGTTTCCATGATTTTTTTCAATTCTTCTTTAATTTCCCGGTTGACCCATTCATTCTTTAGAAGGATACTGTTTAGTCTCCATGTATTTGGGTTCTTTCCAAACTTCCTTTTGTGGTTGAGTTCTAGCTTTAGAGCATTGTGGTCTGAAAATATGCAGGGAATGATCCCAATCTTTTGATACCGGTTGAGTCCTGATTTAGGACCGAGGATGTGATCTATTCTGGAGAATGTTCCATGTGCACTAGAGAAGAATGTGTATTCTGTTGCTTTGGGATGAAATGTTCTGAATATATCTGTGATGTCCATCTGGTCCAGTGTGTCGTTTAAGGCCTTTATTTCCTTGCTGATCTTTTGCTTGGATGACCTGTCCATTTCAGTGAGGGGAGTGTTAAAGTCCCCTACTATTATTGTATTATTGTTGATGTGTTTCTTTGATTTTGTTATTAATTGGTTTATATAGTTGGCTGCTCCCACATTGGGGGCATAGATATTTAAAATTGTTAAATCTTCTTGTTGGACAGACCCTTTGAGTATGATATAGTGTCCTTCCTCATCTCTTATTATAGTCTTTGGCTTAAAATCTAATTGATCTGATATAAGGATTGCCACTTCTGCTTTCTTCTGATGTCCATTAGCATGGTAAATTCTTTTCCACCCCCTCACTTTAAATCTGGAGGTGTCTTCGAGCTTAAAATGTGTTTCTTGGAGGCAACATATAGATGGGCTTTGTTTTTTTATCCATTCTGATACCCTGTGTCTTTTGACAGGGGCATTTAGCCCATTAACATTCAGGGTAACTATTGAGAGATATGAATTTAGTGCCATTGTATTGCCTGTAAGGTGACTGTTACTGTATATGGTCTCTGTTCCTTTCTGATCTACCACTTGTAGGCTCTCTCTTTGCTTAGAGGACCCCTTTCAATATTTCCTGTAGAGCTGGTTTGGTATTTGCAAATTCTTTCAGTTGTTGTTTGTCCTGGAAGCTTTTAATCTCTCCTTCTATTTTCAATGATAGCCTAGCTGGATATAGTATTCTTGGCTGCATGTTTTTCTCGTTTAGTGCTCTGAAAATATCATGCCAGCTCTTTCTGGCCTGCCAGGTCTCTGTGGATAAGTCAGCTGCCAATCTAATATTTTTACCATTGTATGTTACAGACTTCTTTTCCCGGGCTGCTTTTAGGATTTTCTCTTTGTCATTGAGACTTGTAAATTTTACTATTAGGTGACGGGGTGTGGGCCTATTCTTATTGATTTTGAGGGGCGTTCTCTGAACCTCCTGAATTTTGATGCTCGTTCCCTTTGCCATATTGGGGAAATTCTCCCCAATAATTCTCTCCAGTATACCTTCTGCTCCCCTCTCACTTTCTTCTTCTTCTGGAATCCCAATTATTCTAATGTTGTTTCGTCTTATGGTGTCACTTATCTCTCGAATTCTCCCCTCGTGGTCCAGTAGCTGTTTGTCCCTCTTTTGCTCAGCTTCTTTATTCTCTGTCATTTGGTCTTCTATATCACTAATTCTTTCTTCTGCCTCATTTATCCTAGCAGTGAGAGCCTCCATTTTTGATTGCACCTCATTAATAGCTTTTTTGATTTCACCTTGGTTAGATTTTAGTTCTTTTATTTCTCCAGAAAGGGCTTTTATATCTCTCGAGAGGGTTTCTCTAATATCTTCCATGCCTTTTTCGAGCCTGGCTAGAACCTTGAGAATTGTCATTCTGAACTCTAGATCTGACATATTACCGATGTCTGTATTGATTAGGTCCCTAGCCTTCGGTACTGCCTCTTGTTCTTTTTTTTGTGTTGAATTTTTATGTCTTGTCATTTTGTCCAGATAAGAGTAAATGAAGGGGCAAGTAAAATACTAAAAGGGTGGCAACAACCCCAGGAAAATATGCTTTAACCAAATTAGAAGAGATCCAAAATCGTGAGTGGGGAGAAAGGGGATAAAAAGAGGTTCAAAAAGGAAGAAAGAAAAAAAAACAAAAAGAAAAGAAAAAAAAAGAAAAGAAAAGAAAAGAATTTTTTAAAAAAGAAAACACCTAAGAAAAATGTAAAAAAGAAAAAATATATATATTAGATAAACTAGTAAAAAATCGTTAAAAAAGAAAAAGGTAACAGTTAAAAAAAAAATAATTTTACCCGAAGGCGAGAAAAAAAAAAAAAAATGAAAAAGAAAAAATCAAATTAACTGCAAGACTAAAAAAAATCCCAGGAAAAAAGCCATGAGTTCCGTGTTTGGCTTTCTCCTCCTCTGGAATTCTGCTGCTCTCCTTGGTATTGAAACCGCACTCCTTGGTAGGTGAACTTGGTCTCGGCTGGATTTCTTGTTGATCTTCTGGGGGAGGGGCCTGGTGTAGTGATTCTCAAGTGTCTTTGCCCCAGGCGGAATTACACCGCCCTTACCCGGGGCCGGGGTGAGTAATCCGCTCGGGTTTGCTTTCAGGAGCTTTTGTTCCCTGAGCGCTTTCCGTAGAGTTCCAGAGGACGGGAATACAAATGGCGGCCTCCTGGTCTCCGGCCCGGAGGAGCCGAGAGCCCAGGGCCCCACTCCTCAGTGCGCCCTCAGAGAACAGCGCCCAGTTACTCCCGTCTGCCTGACCTCCGGCCGCGCTCCGAGCTCACCGAGCCTGCGACCGGTTCAAGGTAACACCGAGCTGCGAGCTTACTGTCGGCTCTGTCTCTGTAGCCGGCTTTCCCGTTCCAATACCCGCAAGCTCTGCGACACTCAGACACCCCCGATCCTTCTGTGACCCTGCGGGACCTGAGGCCACGCTGACCCCGCGTGGGCTTCGCCCCGGTTTAGCCTCTGGAGCGATGTCCCTCAGCGGAACAGACTTTTAAAAGTCCTGATTTTGTGCGCGGTTGCTCCGCCGCTTGCCGGGAGCCGGCCCCTCCCCCCGGGGTCTATCTTCCCGTCGCTTTGGATTCACTTCTCCGCCGGTCCTACCTTTCAGAAAGTGGTTGTTTTTCTGTTTCCAGAATTGCTGTTCTTCTTCTCTTCGATCTGCCGATGGATTTTCAGGTGTTTGCAATCTTTAGATAAGCTATCTAGCTGATCTCCGGCTAGCTGAAGCAGTCTCAGCTTGCTACTTCTCCGCCATCTTGACTCCTCCCCCTCTTCTATATATATTTAAAGTGGCTGGACATTGACCCGTGGCTGCTTTGTATCCTCAACCTGAGTGTTAGCCTCTTACAGTGTGCAGGAACCAGTGACTAGGTGTCCATAGCTCTGAGCAATGCTAAATGTAGATCAAACCAGCAGAGACTACTTCAGTTTGTTTTTATATCCTTTCTGACCACAACGTTATATTGTAATTTGGTATAAGTGATAGACTGAGGGAGGAAAAAGACTGTGAACACATTGCATTAAGTACTTCTTTTAAGGTCATATTTGTTTTCCTGTCTGAAGTGAGATACAAAATGTTATGCGTGCAGTTTGGGGCATACAGTAACATGGGAATTGCCTGATAACCTATATCTCAATTTTAAGATAGGAGAGGAGGAATAAAAGACACAAGCACAGCCTTCTGTAGGGGACCACTGACATATGGAACTCTGTGCACTCCATGAAGAACAGGAAGTCTGTACTTGGAGGTAATTGTAATGCATGATCCAATTTATCTTGGATAAACCTCTCCAAACACAAGTGACAAAATGGTGATGGTCTGGACTTGAGTGTTTTGATAACTTGACTGTTTGTTGCAAGATATATGTTGGACCAGTGGGAGGAAACAAAGTAGCTGAAACAGGAATTATAGTTTAATGAAGATCGAATCAACTTTTTAAGGAAAGACAGTGACATATATGCTGAGACTGACACCCAAGATTCTTGGGAAGAATTTATAAATAAAATGGAGTGAAAAGGACCTATAAGTTTCCTTGATAATCCCCAGAGATCTCACCTTGAGCTTAGAGGTTTAAGTGCAAGAGCTGAAACTTGAAACACTGGCAGATGTTGATTTTTCGAGACGATTACTTTGGAGTATGGTAGATTTTTGTCTTTTTATTTAAATCCCTAGAGACCTAAGTGGAGTTTAAATTCCCAAAGTAGGATTGGAGTGCTGTAAGAAAACGAGTAATCGTCAGCATTGCTATCGTATGGAAGGATGTCATGCAGAACAGAAATTGTGGATGGCATTGGTTTTGACCAAGACTTTCATTCTAGATGTTGTGTTAGTAAAAGATTATTTCAAGCAGGTTACCACAAAATTGAATGGGCATTATAGTAGGAAAGAGAAATCAGAGGTATCTATTTTCTACTGAGGTCTTGCCAGCTCCCAAGACAGAGAGTTGCATTCACTGATGAATGAAACTTTTTTTTGACTATGTATTATGTGCCAGACACTCTTTTGGCAACGTGACTAGTGATGGACAACAGAGAGTTTCCACCTCCAAAAGATTTACAGTCCAAGAAGTATGTGAGTATAACAATTCAATTTAGGAAAATGTGAGAGCTGTTCACTTCAAAAGGAAAATCTTTCAACAAATCATGAAGGCAAGTGCGTACACACCACGTGCAGCATTGGTGGTATTCAGGAAATGGGACAACATGAAATCTGTTTACTTTTTCCCAAACCTAAATTTGGATTTTGAATCTAAGACTGAAAAGGGATTTAGCCATAAAAAGGATGAGAAAAAATAAATAGAAAAACAAATAATCTGAACTTCAAAAAGATAAAACTTAAGTCAAAGGATAGAACTGAGATCTGAGCAGAATGGAGACTCACAGCTTCTGTCTGCTTTCCTCTCCCTCATGCAAAGTGTTTCCTGAAGTAAGATGATGTAAGAAATATCATTTATCACTGAAAGGAAAGCTACAGACTCCACCAAAGAAAAATACTTTTATAGAAGAAACTGTAGTACATATAAAAGTTAGGGGCACCTGGGTGGCTCAGTGGGGTAAAGCCTCTGCCTTCGGCTCAGGTCATGATCTCAGGGTCCTGGGATCGAACCCCGCATCAGGCTCTCTGCTCAGCAGGGAGCCTGCTTCCCCTCTCTCTCTGCCTGCCTCTCTGCCTACTTGTGATCTCTGTCTGTCAAATAAATAAATAAATATATATATATATATATAAATAAATATCTAAGAAAAAAATTAATCACCACAGATAAGCTACCAAGTGAAAAAAGGAAGAAAAGGGACATACAAATCTACTTTTCTAAAGAATGAAAATGGTAATAATAATAATAAGCCAAATAGAGAAAATAAAAATGTAATATAATTTGAACCATTGAAAAGGAAATGAAACTTTACAGCCTAATTTCAGGGCCCCAAAGAGTAGTAGACTGAGGACCATGGAAGAAGGGTTATCCACCATCCCTGAGGTTCACCAGCTTTGGTGAGAAACTGCCATGTGCTTGGTCAAGGGCCTCATGCAGTAGCTAGTACAAAGAAGAATGAGTCACGATCTGTGTCCTGAAAACGTAATAAAAACAAGTTCAGTCTACTGGGAAAGCAAACAGGTGCTCGGTTTTAGAGGTGAAGTTCAACCTGTGGTAAATGCTAGAATCAAGGGTAGGAAGCCAAGAAATCTAGCAGATTTGGAAAGAAAGAAAGGATCAATCTTCTTTAATAATCAGTAAATTCTTCACAGAAGAAGACAATAGTGATGAGGTACAGAAAGAGAGGGAAGATAAGCAACAGGAATGGCATACATAAAGGCACAGGGGTAGGAAAGTGTGGGAAATATTCAGAAAATGGTAACAAGTTCCGTGCAGTTGTTTGGTGGATGGGCAGGGCTGACTTAGGGAATGAAGATCTTATTTACCATATAAAAAATTTGGAATTTAAATTTATTAGTAATCAGCAGCTAATGAACCAGAGAGTGGCATATTTAGTTTAAGAGAAATACTTGTGGTATCTATAGTGGGTTGAATGATGGCTCTGATCCTGATTCCTGAAACCTACCTTACTTGGAAAAAAGCTCTCTGCAGGTGTCATAGTGTTAAGGATTTTGAGATAGAAAATCATGCTGAATTAGCTAGATAGGTCCTAAATCCAATGACAAATATTCTTATAAGAGAAAGTAGAGGGATCTTTGAGACAGACACAGAGGAGAAGATGATGGGAAGGCAGAGGCAGAGATTGGAGTGATACGGCTACAAACCAAAGAACACCAAGGAATGTCAAAAGCCAATAGAACCTGGAAGAAGATTCTCTCCTAAAGCCTCTGAAGGAGGGGCTGGCCCTGCTGACACCTTAATTTCAGACTTACAGTCTCCTGACCTAGGAGAGAATAATTTTCTATAGCTTTAAGTCACAGGTTGTAATAATTTATTACCGCAGCCCTGGGAAACTAATACAACATTTCAAAACTAACCATTACAATGGAACAGAATAGAGAGCCCAGAAATAGACTCTCAACTCTATGGTCAACTAATCTTCGACAAAGCAGGAAAGAATGTCCAATGGAAAAAAGACAGCCTCTTCAATAAATGGTGCTGGGAAAATTGGACAGCCACATGCAGAAAAATGAAATTGGACCATTTCCTTACACCACACACGAAAATAGACTCAAAATGGATGAAGGACCTCAATGTGTGAAAGGAATCCATCAAAATCCTTGAGGAGAACACAGGCAGCAACCTCTTCGACCTCAGCCGCAGCAACATCTTCCTAGGAACAACGCAAAAGGCAAGGGAAGCAAGGGCAAAAATGAACTATTGGGATTTCATCAAGATCAAAAGCTTTTGCACAGTAAAGGAAACAGTTAACAAAATCAAAAGACAATTGACAGAATGGGAGAAGATATTTGCAAACGACATATCAGATAAAGGACTAGTGTCTAGAATCTATAAAGAACTTAGCAAACTCAACACCCAAAGAACAAATAATCCAATCAAGAAATGGGCAGAGGACATGAACAGACATTTCTGCAAAGAAGACATCCAGATGGCCAACAGACACATGAAAAAGTGCTCCATATCACTCGGCATCAGGGAAATACAAATCAAAACCACAATGCGATATCACCTCACACCAGTCAGAATGGCTAAAATCAACAAGTCAGGAAATGATAGATGCTGGCGAGGATGCGGAGAAAGGGGAACCCTCCTACACTGTTGGTGGGAATGCAAGCTGGTGCAACCTCTCTGGAAAACAGCATGGAGGTTCCTCAAAATGTTGAAAATAGAACTGCCCTATGACCCAGCAATTGCACTATTGGGTATTTACCCTAAAGATACAAACGTAGTGATCCAAAGGGGCACGTGTACTCGAATGTTTATAGCAGCAATGTCCACAATAGCCAAACTATGGAAAGAACCTAGATGTCCATCAACAGATGAATGGATCAAGAAGATGTGGTATATATACACAATGGAATACTATGCAGCCATCAAAAGAAATGAAATCTTGCCATTTGCGACAACATGGATGGAACTAGAGCGTATCATGTTTAGCGAAATAAGTCAAGCGGAGAAAGACAACTATCATATGATCTCCCTGATATGAGGAAGTGGTGATGCAACATGGGGGCTTAAGTGGGTACGAGAAGAATCAATGAAAGAAGATGGAATTGGGAGGGAGACAAACCATAAGTGACTCTTAATCTCACAAAACAAACTGAGGGTTGCTGGGGGGAGGGGGTTTGGGAGAAGGGGGTGGTATTATGGACATTGGGGAGGGTATGTGTTTTGGTGAGTGCTGTGAAGTGTGTAAACCTGGTGATTCACAGACCTGTACCCCTGGGGATAAAAATATATGTTTATAAAAAATAAAAAATTATATTAAAAAAAATAAAAAAAAATAAACCACCAAAAAAACAAAAAACTAACCATTACAGATGAAATAGTAATAATGACTGCAATTTAGTGTAACAGCACCTTTCAGTATACAAATCTCTTTTCTACACATTATCTTATTTTCGTGATAAAGCAGTGAGGTACTACTATTCTTTTCCCCCATTTTATTGTTGAACTTGAGCTTCAAAGAAATAAAATCACATGCTTCGGGATCCAACATGTACCTTCAACTCTGTTTTTACTACCAACCTCTATTGCTTTAGTAATGAATCAGTCCTCACAGCACCTCTCCTCCTCATCCAAATGTAGTTAATAGCTTCAAATGGCATCTAAGTAGCTCTTAAAGTCCTGGGCTGGAGATGATATCAGAAGAGGAGGGAAAGAGATGGAGGGGTCCGAAAGGGACCAAGATTAGGAAATTCTAAATAAGGATTAAAAAGACTAGAATGTCCCTCTTCAAATTTTCTTAGATTTTAGCTACTGACTCTGTAGTATTGAGTAAGATTTTTAAACCCCTTGAATCTCTGTTTCCCATTCCAGAAAAATGGGCATACTGATTTCTAACTGGGTTGGTTTAAGGAGTAAACGGTGTGTTTAAAAAACAACTTTGCAGACTAAGGACAGAGCATTAATGTTAGGTAATTATGAGAGTGAAAGCAGAATGGTGTAGCACTCTGGTTCAGACCTGATTACTCACTAGTATCACTGGGGGAACTTTTAAAGCTTGCTGATGCTTAGATTCTTCCCCAGAAGTACTAGACCAGAATCTCTTAGTGTGGGCCTTGGGCATCCTTATTTTATTTATTTATTTATTTATTTATTTATTTATTTATTTTGGCATCCTTATTTTTTTTTAAATCATCTTAAATTATTCTTACACATGCTGCCAGTTTGAAGAAGCCCCTGCTGGGGTGGGGAAAAAAAATGAGCTCTGGGGTCAAATTGATTCAGGCATAAATTCCATATAATAACTTTATAAATCACTGTTTATAATTGTGTTATAAGTAAGTTACTTAACCTTTGTTAACTTTCAAACAAGTGTAAGAATACTTAGCTCTTAATGCTGCTTTAAGAATTGAATTGAATGGGCGTGCCTGGGTGGCTCAATGGGTTTAAGCCTCTGCTTTCGGCTCAGGTCATGATCTCAGGGTCCTGGGATCGAGCCCCATATCTGGCGCTCTGCTCAGTGGGGAGCCTGCTTCCCCCTCTTTCTCTGCCTGCCTCTCTGCCTACTTATGATCTCTTTCTGTCAAATAAATAAATAAAATCTTAAAAAAAAAAGAATTGAATTGAATGCATATACAAATGAGATAGTTGGTTCAGGTTACTTTGATTTCCCCCACCCCTTTCACATCAATAAAGTGAATGGAAAGCTAAAAGGGAAGAGGAGAATGAGGGATTTGCATTTAGCTCACGATACGTATTTCCAAACATTAACCCCAAGTTGTTTTCTTAAAGTGAAGTCAAGTCATATGGAGATGTGGTTCTTGGTTATGAATGCTGACATCAGTATATGAAAACATTACCCAGAACTGTTTCTTATAAAATTAATAGATTCCCAGGGGTTATAATAATTCACATTAAGTGTGAAACCAAGTGTTTCCTCATTAATCAATGCCCTAGGAAGGTGCCAGCTATTTCCTGTGCTTAGCAAGTCGATTAGATTAGAGTCACAAGACAGCACTTTTATTATCAAGGGCATTTATGGTCATTGAATGTTAGGTCACCTGTAATAACCAAATGTTATTCCATTCACCAATGGTTGAGGTGTTCAAAAATTGGTAAGAAGATGGGGTGATGGTCACAACTTTTGTTGTTATTTTTATTTTAGTTATGGAAAATCTCTGTACTGCAAGGTATTCTAGAATCCAAACTGGCATTTTGTCTTCCTTCTTTAGTCTGAAAGATGTTTCTTTTCTCTTAGAAATGTATAGTTTCTGCACACACTTATAAAGCCCTAGAAAACTCTACATCAGGTACATAATTGGACAATGCTGCAACAACCTTGAGGATACATGACTTTAATTTGTAATTATAACTAAGAAGAGAATACTTCAGCATATTGAGAAATACATTAGAAACTTGTTTATTAAATAAACCATGTTGTATTGGTTTACTATGTCTAACCCCAGTAGTAACAGGCATATCTAGAGTCCATATTTGGATTCTAATTCTATCTCCAGTAAAAGAAACTAGGGGAGGAATGGCTGATTCTAGCACTGTGGTAGGGAATACATGAGATAAGCTTAGAGCATCTTGGAGTGCCAAAAAGTAGGAAGTGCAAAGAACAAAACAACTTGCACAATTATGGAGATATGTCAAAGGGACACAAAACCAACTAAAAGAGCTCACAGTGGCCAAGGAAGAAACATTTTAAACAACAAAATAAAATCATATTGGATTATAATCCAAAGTATAAAATAAATAAATACCCATGAGTCCATACTGATATAAATAAATGATTGGATAATTTTTTGGAGAACAGATAAATCTCCCATATAGAAGAATTCCAAATAATTTATGTAAATCCTTCATCCTCAAGGAGGTGGAGCACAACTCCTCATTCTTTATTTTTTTTTAAGATTTTTATTTATTTATTTACTTGTCAGAGAGAGAGAGAGCACAAGTAGGCAGAGAGGCAGGCAGAGGCAGAGAGAGAAGCAGGCTCCACTGAGGAAGGAGCCCAATGTGGGACTCGATCCCAGGACCCTGGGATCATGACCTGAGCCGAAGGCAGACGCATAACCAACTGAGCCACCCAGGCGTTCCCTCCTCGTCCTTTTTTAACTATGAGCTTCACCTAAGTGATTTTCTCTCAAAGAATGCAGTCTAAAAAGGGCAGGGAAGAGGGGAGGAGTTTATTTGTTAGAGTTCTCCAGAGAAACAGTGTAACCAATAGGAGATAATATACATCTATATTCAGGTGTTGACATGATGGATAACCAGGAAAGTTTGTGGTATAAATCAAAGGCTGAGGCCAAGGAATCAGGGAAGTCAATGATGTAACTTCCAGTCTGAGGACACAGGCCTGAGAAGAGGGATTACAGAGGTGTCTGGGGGGAAGAGCTGCTGGTTCAAGAAGAGAGTGCCCTTCCTCTGCATTTTTGTTCTATTTGAGCTCTCAGTGCATTAGATAATGCCCATCCACACTGGTGAGGGCAGGTCTTCTTTACTTGGAGTATTCACTCAAATGTTGATATCTTCCAGAAACACCTTCACAGACACACCAGAAATACTGTGTTATTGACTACTTGGGCATCCCTTAGCCCACCTAAGTTGATACATAAAATTAACCATTAAAGAGATTGACTTTACAATAGAGAAGTCTGAAAAAAGCTAATCAAGGTCAATATCAACAGTGATAAATAATGTTGATAGTATGTGCTTTTGATATGGTGTGATAACAATGACATTTTACCTCTGTGGTCTTTCTTCCAATCCTTATCCAATCATGAGGAAAACATCAGGCAATTCCCAATACAAAGAGATTCTACAAAAATCCCTGACCTGAAACATCTGAGAAACTGTCATAGCAAAAAGGAGCTTAAGGAGACATGATGACTAAATATAATATGATATCCTGGATGGGAGCCTAGAACGGAAAAGGAACATTTGATAAAAAAGAAATCCGAATAAGGTATGGACTTTAATTACAACATGTCAACATTGGTCCATTAATTGTAACAAATGAATAATAGTCTGCTATTGTGATATATAAAAGTATGTATTTGGTCATTCAGATGACCAGAATATGTTTCTCAGACATAGTTGGTCTTTGTCCACAGTTCCTGGCTCACAGTTCCCAAAACCCTTGAAATTCCCTGAGCAGTGAGAGTAATAGGAACATCTAGTTATCATATTTGGTCACTTGTCCTAAGTTCCTGAAAATGGGCAAAACATATCAAAGGGATTGCCAGGGGATTTCTCATAGTGAAAGACATCAGTGGTTTTCCTATGTGTGACAATAGGTGTAACTTTACGATAAAGAAATAGATGCAAAACAGCAATGAGGTATCATTTGTAAAAACCTATCAGATTAGCAAGCAAACATTTCATAATCTACTGAGATGGTAAAGATGCATAAAAACACCTATCTTACATTTTGTTGATGAACATGTAAAATGAAATGCCTTCTTTGGAAGATACTTTAGTAACAGTGTAGCAGAAGCTGATGGAGCCTTATCTCTATCTCTGCACCCCTACATTTCAGTGCATATGGCCTGACTTCCTCATGACATCAGCACTTACTACAACGTGTTGGGATGCAGGGCATCAATACATTTATGCAATATCTCTAGAATATGACAGAATAGGTGATAATGAGAATTATAAGGACAGTAGCGTTGCTGTCAGTGTCATAGCTATACTGAGATAGCTCAACTATCAATCAGGATACAATAGGCAAGCCAAAAGTCTTCAAAGAACTCTTTACTATTCAAAAAGCAGCTTTTGGTTCTACTTAGACCTAGTAGAAACTTTGCCTAATTATTAGACATCACCTGATCATTTGACTAGAGCTCCTCTTCACAAGCTGGCTACTGTTAGATCCTCCAAGTCATTTGGTTGGGCCGGTGCAGCAGGATCCCATGATGCAGTGAATGGTACATTTGTGATCAGACATGAACAGCTAAGTTATATGACCTGGTGGTCCAGGCCCCCTTTATTACCTAAGTTGTTAAACCAGTGTATGTCCTTTGGGTCACACCCATGGTTTCAGAGTGTTCCCATAACCAGTTGTCAGAGGATGATAAAACCCAGGTCTGATTCACAGATGGCTCAATATATCATGAGAGCTAAAAATAGACCGCTTAGGCAACATATTTCCACTCAGGGGTGGTCATAAAAGACTGCAGAGAGGGGATATGAAGGGATAAAATGTTCATGCACTTGTATAGATGATTTAAGTGAAGGCAGGCTTAACTGTAGCAGATGCTGTTGGTACTCTGACCATATTCTCTCTCCCTTGCCCTTCAGTCCATGCTGGCAGGGCCTCTGACTAGCACACCTGTGTTTCTTTCCTTCTCTTGCCAATAAAACCCACTTTGCCTGCACTGTGAAGTAGGCCAGAAGTGTGGGGGAGTTAATCCCTCCTGGCAATAGGATAGAGGGAAGCAAAGTGGGGAGCACTTCTGAAGGGAGGAGTATTTTATACCTAAGGTTATAGAGAATTTCCAGCACATCATGATGTTACATTTAGAATGACTTTTGGTCTATTTCGTTACTCTTTTAATTTTAATTTTTATTTTTAAGTATTTCATTTATTTATCAGATAGAGATCACAAGTAGGCAGAGAGGCCGGGGGAGGGGGGAAGCAGACACCCTGCTGAGCAGAGAGCCTGATGCGGGGCTGGATCTCAGGACCCTGGGATCATGACCTGAGCCTAAGGCAGAGGCTTTAACCCACTGAGCCACCCAGGCGCCCCATGTTACTCTTTTAAGATTATCTACAGACAATCCCATTACTACCTGAACCCAAGGCAGAGGTGCTCTGTCCTCAGATATCGCTGCTCCCATGATCACACAATGGCCCTCAGATAACAACTGACCTGACAGGACAGGACTTGGTGTACCCATAGTCCAGCTCCTACACCCTCTGAATAGGCTAACTCTGAGATTTGTGTCAATATTGTCTCCTGGAGTTTCCGAGGGTTTCAGAAGGATTGAGCTCCAAACACTCAAAGTAGTGAATGGCTTGTGATGTACCTATTACTGGCCCCTTTCCTACCCTCTCTCATTATCCCACGCCCACGTTGGGCTTTCCTTTACTGCCTACATGAACTATTTGTATTTGAGTCCTCATCTCAGGGTCTTTTTCTAAAGGAACCCAATCAGGATGGTTTTTTATTAAACTTTATTAAGCTTGTACATACCTTTTGCCCCAAGAATTCACTTGCAGAAATATGTCCTAAAGAGAGACTCACACATGTGCCCAAAGACATATGATCTTTATGATTATAGTAGTGAACACCAGCCAGTGCTTACTATATACTAGACATTAAAGTTCCTTTCACAGAGTAATTCATCCGATCCTCAGAAGAACACTCTGAAATTACTACTGAATCCCCATTTTACATAAGAGAAAACTGGGGCATAGAGAGGTTAAACACAAAACTATAAGAGCAAAGCCAAGGTTCAAACCCAGGAAATCAAACTTGAAGGCCCATCCTTATCCACTCTCTATATCCATACCAGGATAATTGTAGCAGGATTTTTGTAATAGCTAGAAACAACCGAAATGATCCTCATGGGAAACCAGTTAGGTAAATTATGGTAGGTCATACTGAAATATTCAGAGCTATTAAAAATAATAAGGTTTATATGGTAATACAGAAAAAAGCCCAAGATATTATTATGTGAAGAAAGCAAGGTGAAGAACACTGTATTTGCTAGATAGCTTCCAATCTTACAAAATCTAAAGGGCTAGGTGTGCATATATGTTTCTCTGTGTGTTAGTATCATGGGAATAGCTATTGCCTTAGGAGAGGCCTGTGTGGCATGCACAGGAGACAAATTTACATTGTAAATTTTTTTTTTTTTACTGCTTTAATTCTTTAACCTAAGTATATGTCACTCTTTCAAAAAGCTATACTAAAAACATGTGTAATTAAGATATATACAAATTGACATGGGATCACAGAGGAAGGAGCAATTCTTTCTCAGAAGACCCCATGAAAAGATCCTAACATACAGATAAGTGCAGAAGATAAATACAGAAGCATATGTGACATTCTAGAAGTGTAAGATCTCACAGGATTATAGTTTGATGTGTAGAGTTTGCAGAAAATGAAGCTAGGAAGGGAGGTCCATGCCAGATGGTCTCTAGATACATTACTTCACAAGAGAAATGAAATACTTGATCCTATCAATAGCTACATGACAAAGGTGTTTTTATTGTAGGCTTTAAAAAATGTCTTTGAATGGCCATGTGTGCCATATATGGTATTACAAGAAAGGAAAAGAAAAATATATCAAGTTAAAGAAGTCTTCTTGTAAGGACTATGAATTGTCTTCATTTTCTCTTATTGCAGAGGGTTTGGCAAGGAAATATATAGATTAAGAATCAGAGGACTGGGGCTCTGGGTGGCTGAGTGTGTTAAGCCTCTGCCTTTGGCTCAGGTCATGGTCTCAGGGTCCTGGGATCGAACCCCACATTGGGTTCTCTGCTCAGCAGGGAGCCTGCTACCTCCTCTGCCTGCCTCGCCTACTTGTAATCTCTGTCGGTCAAATAAATAAATAAAATCTTTAAAAAGAAAAAAAAAAGAATCAGAGGACTGAATTAGAGTGCTGACTTTACCACTTTCCAACCCTGAGTTCCATGTCTTCATCTGTAAACAAAGATTATTGTAGTACAAGCTTCATAGAATTAATGTGAGGATCAATTGAGATAATTCATGAAAGTAACAATCAGTATATTGCCTGGAGTTTATCAGGCATCCAATAACTGTTGCCCATTACTATTGTCAATAAGTGCTAATAAATAACAATTTCAACATTTTTACAACCTTATTACCTTATGGAAAACAGTGAAAGGAAAGTACTTCCCTAGCAAAATGAAGGTCTGCAGTTTTGATTCGAAAGAATTTCCTGTGTTCAAAATTAGCTCGTTTGCCTTTTCTGTTGCCAACATCTAAATGACACTTGTGTTCTGCCCAAAAGCATATGGGCTGACTGACAGTGTCACAGCTGTGGGATCTGTCGGCAGATCCCTAAAACGTGCCATGTCCTCTGGTCCCACCAGTTATATCCAGGATACTAAACAATGGTTGGAAGTGTTTGACTTGGACTCTGAATGAATACGTTAAAAATCAGAACATTAGTGTTGCCCAGGGAAACACAAATATCTAAAAGCCATTAGACCTAACTTCATGTTTAAAAAATAAGATATTTTTTTAAAAATATTATAACCATCCATTCTGCTAAGAATGCTTGCAAAAAGGTGATGTTTACAAAATAGAAAAGACAGATCAACAAGTACTGATTTAAAAAACAATGGCACTAAACAATGTACTGGTGATCCTAATTAGGTATCACAAAAGCCACCAAAAAAGGATGTCAAATGAAACTTGAATGTGCTTAACCTGAACAAAATATCAGACTAGTAGAACAATAGAAATACAATAAAAAAGCTAGGTTAGAGACAGTTGTATCTAATATTTTGGTGACTCACTGTACCTATTTTCTAATTTTTCTGTTATACTCAGTCACTGCAAAGTTCCCCCTCCATAATTACAATGACAACTCTTTTTTTTCAAACCAAAACTTTGAACACACATTTTCATAACATCAAATACTCTTATGGGATCAAGGGAATAGATTATCTTGACTCTTTTCTCCCTAAATTCTAGAAATCTCGTAGTTTCCATGTGACAGTGTATTTTCTTCTCTTTGTCCTGATCCTCTCTCTCTTAAAATGGTCCATATTAAGCTTTGAATTTAAAGTACTTGGAAAATGTGAGTTCAGTGAAAAGAGAGGAAAAAATAAACTGAAAGAAGACAAAAAATGTAGGCTTGTAGAATTGACTATACTGCAAAGGGGAGGTCAAGAGTGAGATAGGAACGTATATATTGGAGTTTTTTAAACCAATTTTAGCAAAAGTTTAGATGAGGTTAGATTTATTGAAACTCTGTAAAACTCAGAGGGGCAATAGTATGAAATGAAATGGAAATGGAAAATGTGTTTGTTTTTTATTCTACAGTGAATAAAAGGAACCAGATGAACAATGGTTATAGCACTTTTCACTTTCGACAGATTACAATTGTTTTTTTAGTAAGGAACCTTAAGGGAGAAAAGAGACTACTACTATTTCTTCTTCTTCTTCTTCTTTTTTTTTTTTTTTAAGTACAGATATACAATTTCTTGGTACTTTCATGAGCCTAAATATTTACAGTTATGATCAGAAAAGAAAACCCTTCCTCAGAAAATAGATAATAGTAACACCAAAAATTGCTCTAATGTTTTACTGAGATCTAAACTGTTGTGCAGTCTTCAGGTAATATTGATGGACCTGGTTGGCCATGGATCAAAGAACTCAAAGTTTTAGTGATTTGGGCATTCTTGAGGAGATAACATAATTACAAGATGCTACAAAATCCTAGGCAATTTTCACAACTCAACATCTATGCAGCTTTGAACTCTGAATATAGGAGCCAGGAGACCATTCCTTCGTTCCTCGTTGTAGCACCTAGCACTTTCCATCTTGTTACAGAAATAAAGAAATAGAGAATGTTTCTGGTCTATGACCTTTATAAACTGTGACATAATCAGGAGCTTAATGGATTGGTTCAAGTGAAATTTCATATAATACATTTATATTTGGAGCATAGAGACTTCTAGACTCTTACTCCTTGTAATGTTATGAGTTTTAGCTGGGTACATAATAGCACAGTTAACAAACTATATCTTTTGGCCTCTTGGTATGATCAGTCTTTATTTTTAGCCACCATAGTGGGTGTGTAGTTAACATGAACTTCCCTAATAACTAATTGTGTTGTGCGTATTTCAGATGCTTATTTTCGATTCATAAAATTTCTTAGGTGAAGTGTTTATTCAAATCTGTTGTTTATTGTTTATTACAATGTTAGTCTCATTGTTGAGTTGTAAGAGGCTTTTTGGTGTATTATAGACACAAATCCTTTGTCTCTACTGATATATGTTTACACATCTTTGCTCTTATGCTTTGGCTTGCCTTTTTGCTTAACAGTACCTTCAGAAAAGCAGAAAGTTTTAATTTCAATGAATTCCAAATTGTAATTTTTAAAATCTAATAGCAAGTACTTTTTGTTTTTGACTTTAAAAAACCTTTGCTAAGGTGACCCAGACCTTATGCTATATTTTTTCCCTAGAGTTTTATGGTCTTAACTCTTACATATTTAATTTCATGATACATTTTGAGTTAATTTTTGTATAGGGTATGAAGTAAAAGTAGAGAGCTTTCATTTATTTATTTATTTTTGTTTTGTTTCATATATGGCTATTCAATTGTTCTAACACTATTGTTGGAAAGATTATTCTTTCACCATTTAATAGTTTCAGCACCTTTGTCAAAAATAAACTGAACATAGCTGTGTAGAACTCTTTCTGAATTCCTATTCTTTTTCATGGATCCATATTTTTATCTTTATGTCAGTATCATGCTGTCTTGATTACTTTGGCTTTATAATCACTTTTGAAGTTAGGTTTATAAATCCTTTAATTTTACTCTTTTTCCAAAGTCACTTTGGCTATTCTAGGTTTTTTGGCATTTTCTTACAAATTTTACTATCAGTTTACCATTTTATAGAAAAACTCATTGGCTTTTGATTGGAATTGCCTTAAATCTGTAGATAAATTCAGGGAGGACTATCATCTTAACAATATGGAGTCTTCATTGTATGAACATAATATATCTCTCCATTTAGGTCTTCTTTAGTTTCTCTCAGCAATGTTTTGTGCATATTTTATCAAATTTATCCATGTTTTATATTTTTGGTGCTATTATAAGTGGTATTGTCTTTTAATTTTTCTTTTAATTATTTGTTGCTAGTATAAAGAACAATTTAT
Organism: Mustela lutreola; assembly: GCF_030435805.1. Taxonomy (NCBI): domain Eukaryota; kingdom Metazoa; phylum Chordata; class Mammalia; order Carnivora; family Mustelidae; genus Mustela; species Mustela lutreola. Next base: position 58,410,342 of record NC_081299.1, read on the forward strand.
TTTTAAAATGTAACTTTGACTTGTTTCTGGAATACAAAGGTGGTTCAATATTGATACATCACATCAACAAAAGAAAGGATAAAAACCATTTGTTCATTTCAATAGATGTAGAAAAAGCATTTGGCAAAGTTCAACATCTCATTCATGATAAAATGAAGTAGATTTAAAGGGAACATGGCAACATAATAAAGGCCGTATATGAAAAACCCACAGCTCACATCACACTCAATGGTGAAAAACTGAGAGCTTTTCCCCTTAAGATCAGGAATAAGACAAGGATGTCTACTCTCACCACTTTTATCCAACATAGTACTAGATGCTCTAGCCACAACAATCAGACCAAAAAAAAAAAAAAAAAAAAAGAAAGAAATAAAAGACATCCAAATGGGAAAGGAAGAAGTAGAACTTCTATTAACAGATGACATGCCACTCTCCATAGAGAACCCTAAAGACTCCACCAAAAAATTGCTAGAATTAATAAATGAATTTGGTAAGGTTGTAGGATACAAAATCAATATACAGAAAACTGATATATTTCTATACACTAATAATGAATTAGCAGAAAGTGAAATTAAGAAAAGAATCCCATTTATAATGGCATAAAAATTAATAAAACACCTAGGAATAAACTTAGCTAAGGAGGTGAAAGACCTATACTCTGAAAACCATAAAATACTGATGAAAGAAATTGAAAATGGCACAAACAAATGGGAAGATATTCCTTGCTGATGGATTGGAAGAACAAATTTTATTAAAAATTTCCATAATCCCAAGGCAGTCTATGAATTTAATGCAATCCCTATCAAAGTACCAACAATGTTTTTCATAAAACTAGAACAAATACTCCTCAGATTTGTATGGAACCACAGAAGACCCCAAATAACCAAAGCAATAAAATAATTGCTTAATAGTAATAATAATAATAATTTAAAAACTGGAGGTAATAATAAAATTGGAGCTATCACAATCCCAAATTTCAAGTTATACTACAAACTGTATTAACCCAAACTGATGGTACTGGCACAAAACAGCACACAGATAAATGGAACAGGATAAAAACTCCAGAAATAAACTCACGCATATGTGACCATTAATCTTTGACAAAGGAGGCAAGAATAAGTAATAGGAAAAAGTCTTTTCAACAAATGGTGTTGGGAAAACTGTACAGCTACATCCAAAAGAATGACCACTGTCTTATATCATACACAAAAGTAAGCTCTAAATGTATTAAGGACCTAAATATGAGAACTGAAGCCATAAAAATCCTAGAATAGAGCACAAGCACTAATTTCTCTGACATCAGCCATAGCAACATTTTTTTAGATATGTCTCCTGCGACAAGGGAAACAAAAGCGAAAATAAACTATTGGGAGTAAGTACATCAAAATGAAAACTTATGCACAGAAAATAAATAATCAACAATACTAAAAGACAACCTACAGAATGGGAGAAGATATTTGCAAATGACATATCTGATGAAGGGCTAGTATCCAAAATATATAAAGAAATTATACAATTCAACATCAAAACCCACCAAGTAATCCAATTAAAAAATGGGCAGAAGACACGAACAGACATTTCTCAAAAGAAGAAATCTATTTTTAAAATTTATTTATTTATTTATTTGACAGAGAGAAAGATCACAAGTAGGCAGAGAGGCAGGCGGGGACAGAGGAGGAAGCAGGCTCCCTGGTGAACGCAGAGCCCGATGCAGGGCTTGATCCCAGGACCCTGAGATCATGACCTGAGCCAAAGGCAGAGGCTTTAACCCACTGAGCCACCCAAACGCCCCTCAAACGAAGACATCTAAACGGCTAACAGACATGAAATGCTCAAAATCACTTATCACTAGGGAAATGCAAGTCAAAAATCACAATGAGTTATCACCTCACATGTATCAGAATGGCTAAGATCAAAAACACAAGAATCAACAAGCATTGGTGAAGATGTGGAGAAATATGAACTCTTGTGCACCATTGATGGGAATGCAAACTGGTGCAGCCAGTGTGGAAAATATGAAGATTCCTCAAAAATTAAAAATAGAATTACCATATGATCCAGTATTTCCACTACTGAGTATTTTAAAGAATATGAAAATACTAACTTGAAAAGATATATGCACCCTTATGTTTATTGCAACATTATTTGTAATAGTCAGGATATGGAAGCAGCTAAGCATACCTCGACAGATGAATGGATAAGGAAGATATGGCATATATATACACAATAGAAGATTACTCAGCCATAAAAAGAATGAAATCTTGCAATTTGCAACAACATGGATGGATCTAAAGGATATAATGCTAAGTGAAATAAGTCAATCAGAGAAAGGCAAACACCATATGATTTCATTTGTATGTTGAATTTATGAGATGAGACAAACAAGCAAAGAAAAGAAGAGACAACCCAAAAACCAGACTCTTAACTATAGAAAACAAACTGGTGGTTGTCAGAGGAGAGGTGGAAGGGGGAGGGGTGTAATAAATGAAGGAGATTAATAGTATACTTACTGTGATGAGAACTGAGTAATGTGTAGAACTGATGAATCACTATATCGTACACCTAAATCTAAAATAATACTGTATGTTAACGATACTGGAATTATAATAAAAATAAAATAAAATAATAAAATTTAATCTTGTAAAAATAAAATAAAATAATAAAATTAAACCTTGTACTCTAAATCCTGCTAAACTCACTGATTAGTTGCAATAGCTTTTAAAAAATTATTTATAATTTTTCTTACAATAAACAATGAAGTCAACTGTGAGTAAAGAAAGTTTTATCTTTACTTCTGATTCAGATTCATTTTATTTCTTTTTCTTGCCTTATTTCTCTGGCTGGGTTTCCAGTACATATAGAATATAAAACATTCTCATTCTCATTCTCATTCTTTATCTTGGGAGGAAAGCACTCAGTTTTTAACCACTAAGGATGATACTAAGCTACAGAATTTCATTAATGTCATTTTTCAGATTAAGGAAGTTCCCTTTAACCTCTAGTTTGCTGAGAGATTTTATCAGGAAAGAATCTTGTATTTTTTCAAATGCTTTTTCTGTATTGAGATGATCATATGGTTGTTCTTTAGTCTCTTGACAGGATTAATTACATTAATCAATTTTTGAATGTTAGACCACCTTGTTATTCCAGGATACTCCACTCGGTCATGATGTGTTATGCTTTTTGTATACCATTGGATTTGACTGACTAAAACCTCTAAAATAATTCTTGTGTTTGTGTTCATGAGAAATATTGGTCTATAGTTTATATTCTTTTAATGGCTCTTTCTGGTTTTGGTATCATAGTAATGCCAACTTCTCAGAATTAGTTGGGAATTATTCCATGGTTTTCAATATTTTGCTAAATTGACTGTTCATTTGGCTTTTGTTACAGCTGACACACCTGTATTCTAATATCATGTGTGTACATCTTAGGAATAGATGAATGTGGCTGTGAGTAAAAGAGAGGGAAAACAGCATAATCTTTTAAAAATAAATTGTATTTACTGAATATTTGGAGTTAATGGAAGCCATTGAGCCTCCATCATCTGTAAACTGGAATTGATAATATTATCAATGTCATGGAGTTGTTAGGATTTGTTTGAAATAACATGCAAATGACTTGTCACATCACTGGAACATAATTGAATCTCAATAAGTGATAGCCTTTTTAAAAATTATAATTAGGGCAGCTGGGTGGTTCAGTGAGTTAAAGCTTCTGTCTTAGGCTCAGGTCATGGTCCCAGGGTCCTGGGATTGAGCCTCACATAGGGCTCTCTGCTCAGAGGGGAGCCTGCTTCCTTCTCTCTCTCTGTCTGCCTCTCTGCCTACTTGTGATCTCTGTCTGTCAAATAAATAAATTAAATATTTTTAAAAAATAAATAAATAAAAATTATTATCAGCCTCATTATGGTCATCCTTGATATCATCATAACTATTATTTTTATAATGTCCATCATTTAATGATGAAAAGCATGGGCATTTCAGGAACAAATTTATAGCTGTTTGCCATTAGAAAAAGTCACATATCTGGTTCATTACTGTTCCCATAAACTTGCCACAGGATTCATGAGGCTTGCATTCTACCAGGGAGCAGTGTGATCATCTCTCTGATATGATCTGATGGACCCCCTGATAAAAATTACCTACTCAACAGAGGTGTAACGCCTAGAGAACCAATCATCTATCTCAACGGAGACTGTTCTTAAGTTTGCTAATATATTAATTAATAGCTTCATAAGCATTAATTAATTGGAATGTTTTATCTCAAGTAGATGGGACTCAAGATAGATGAGAGCCCTTGCTCTGAAGAGCAAAGAGAGGTAATGCTCACAGCTGATATTGAAAATCAATGCAACAGAATAAATCCTGACTCAAGATTAGGACACCTCAGTTTAAGGCACAGTTTTGACATTTGCTAGCTATGTTCAGCCTTTCAGTCAGATATTCACTGAGCTCCCAGTGTAGGTCAGGAACATATGTGCAAGTCACAGTGATGAACAAAACAGATATGAGCCCTGAAATTTACTGACATCACTTTAATCTCTTTTAGACCTTTGCTTATTCTTCTACCTCAGGAGTTTAGTGTGAGGAGCATTTACATATGAGCATATTGTAATCTGCCTTATTAGAGAAAATCACAGAACTATGCAGATGATTCCCAAGAGTGTATGAATTTCAGTCTCAGATATTTGAATTGTAATTTTGTCACAATTTATGTTCTCCTTACAAGGCTCTGAACTCTCAGGAGAAAAAGCTATCATTTACATCTTTGCATCTGGTGTGTGATAACTTTTTTTTTTTAAGATTTTATTTATTTATTTGACAGAAATCAAAAGTAGTCAGAGAGACAGGCAGAGAGAGAGGAGGAAGCAGTCTCCCTGCTAAGCAGAGAGCCCGATGCAGGGCTGGATCCCAGGGCTCGACCTGAGCGACCTAAGCTAAAGGCAGAGGCTTTAACCCACTGAGCCACCCAGGCGCCCCGGTACACGGTAACTTCTATATGCCTGTTGAATAAGTGAGTTGAACAAATGCATAAATGGAGAGCTTGGAAAGAAAGTACACTGATTAAGAATTCCAAAGATCTTAAAAGAATTATTGTTTTAAAAATAACTGAGGGCTTAAGTGGGTACGAGAAGAATCAATGAAACAAGATGGGATTGGGAGGGAGACAAACCATAAGTGACTCTTAATCTCACAAAACAAACTGAGGGTTGCTGAGGGGAGGGGTTTGGGAGAAGGGGGTGGGATTATGGACATTGGGGAGGGTATGTGCTTTGGTGAGTGCTGTGAAGTGTGTAAACCTGGTGATTCACAGACCTGTACCCATGGGGATAAAAATATATGTTTATAAAAAATAAAAAATTAAAAAAAAATAACTGAGAAGGAAAAAATTTGGATACAAATATAGTATACTGGTTAAGATCATAAAATTTGGAGTTAGGTTGTATCAGTTTAGTTTGGAGCGCCTGATTATCTTCTGCCAACTTGCTAACAGTCTCTAAAAGAATAAACTTTAGTTTTTAAATGATAGCAGTTATTAAGAGCCTTGATTATAATTGTTCATTTGGTCAATTTCTGCCAAAACTCAAAGCCAATCTAGTTTGGAAGCTTCCAAATTCACTTTTTCTCAAACAAGAATTTACCTTTTCTGTCTAGCATCTTAAGTATTTTGATTATGCATTGGTCATTCTGGACTTGAATTATAGGAACTAGGGGTCAGAATCTCATTGCGCTGTACTTAAACATTTTGTGTAGTTCTGGGCAATTCCCTTCAAAGTTCTGGGCCCTCTTTCTTCTCATCAAGAACAAGAATACATTAAAATAGACTGTCATATGGCTTCTGATAGCACTAGCATGCTGATTCTGTGGTTGGGTTTTGAACATAGTCTTCCAATTGGTAGTACACTTCTTATTGTAGTTCCTGAAACAAATGATGATAGCTGATACGTAGCTGACTTCCTTAGACACCAGTTGCACGAGACCCAACTGCCCAAGCAAAATGAAGCAGAGAGAAAGGGACAACTTTGCTATTACATTTAAGTTTAAAATATCTCTATCAATGAAACAGACATAGTTTCTTGAAAATTTATCCAGAAATAAGAACAGAGGCCCTGATTTTCAGTAAGAAGTTGAATCACTAATGACACAGCCTGAAACTGCTCCCTGGGCTCATTTGGAATGATGCTACATTCTGTTCAAGGAGGCCATCTGCAAAGCATGGGTTCCACATCCCCAATCCTCCACCTGCCAGGCCCACTGCAACTTATTTCTCTAATCATTTGAACCACAGCCTCAGTTCTGTCCTGTAATTTAGGCTGCAGGGATCTAACTCAACCCAAAACAATGTTGAATTCTGAAATGATGACAAAGGAATAACTTTGCCTATTTTTCCCTTTCTAAAAAAGGAAATTTCTCCAGTCTGTATATTCCAGTGATGCTCTATTGGGTCATGCTATAAAGAATCCGGTCCTTCATTTTTCCTAATTCTCAGAAACTGTCACGAAATATCTCTTCCAGTAACCCAAGAGGAACTGAGAAATTCGGGAACACAGCTGATCAGTAAACGCAGGGAGTGGAAAACATATCTTATAGAACGTATTTACCTAGTTAGGACATCATTTAGATTTTCAGCACCTGTCTGATATGTTGACTTGTATGTATTTAAATGACTAGATATCATTTCAATTCAGGCAGGAAATCATTCAGCTATTCTATCCTTTACAGTAACTAAAATTCAGGCAGTTGAATAGGCATTTTTAATCTCTGCTTTTGTTGAAGAAAAATACTTACTTTTCACTTTGAGTTTTGCTGTTGCTAATATGTTAAAGAAAATAAATATAGGATAAGACTATTGCTTTCTGAGTCTATGTTTAATGGAAGCACTATTTTATACTCCGTGCATTAGAGAGAAAAATAAAAGCCAGATAAATTGCAAAGGAAGTTTCATTTAAAATGTCTAAACTATTTTTTTAAGTATTTTAACAGATTAGGTTGGACATCCAGTTATCATAGCCACAAAGTGGCCTTAAATATCTTATCAGAAATTTTGATTTCCAGCAGCCTAGGGTGAAAAGATGTATCTTTACAAATGACAAAGGAGCCCTACACATTACTGGGGCAGGGCTAGTTTATGGGGTCACCTCCTTGTCCTTTGCAGAGGCTCTTTTGATTGTGGCAATTCTTGGGGCTAAGAATTGGGTTCCTGATTAATCTTTTTTTTTAATTTTTAAAAATTTATTTATTTTTAGCATAACAGTATCATTATTTTTTCACCACACCCAGTGCTCCATGCAATCCGTGCCCTCTATAATACCCACCACCTGGTACCTCGACCTCCCACCCCCCCGCCACTTCAAACCCCTCAGATTGTTTTTCAGAGTCCATAGTCTCTCATGGTTCACCTCCCCTTCCAATTTCCCCCAACCCCCTTCTCTCTAACTCCCCATGTCCTACATGCTTTTTGTTATGCTCCACAAATAAGTGAAACCATATCATAATTGACTCTCTCTGCTTGACTTATTTCACTCAGCATAATCTCTTCCAGTCCCGTCCATGTTGCTACAAAAGTTGGGTATTCGTCCTTTCTGATGGAGGCATAATACTCCATAGTAAAGTATGGACCACATCTTCCTTATCCATTCATCCGTTGAAGGGCATCTTGGTTCTTTCCACAGTTGGGCGACCGTGGCCATTGCTGCTATAAACATTGGGGTACAGATGGCCCTTCTTTTCACTACATCTGTATCTTTGGGGTAAATACCCAGGAGTGCAATGGCAGGGTCATAGGGAAGTTCTATTTTTAATTTCTTGAGGAATCTCCCCACTGTTCTCCAAAGAGGCTGCACCAACTTGCATTCCCACCAACAGTGTAAGAGTGTTCCCCTTTCTCCACAGGAATCCATCAGAATCCTAGAGGAGAACATAGGCAGTAATCTCTTCGATATCAGCCACAGCAGCTTCTTTCAAGATACGTCTCCAAAGGCAAAGGAAACAAAAGTAAAGATGAACTTCTGGGACTTCATCAAAATCAAAAGCTTCTGCACAGCAAAGGAAACAGTCAAGAAAACAAAGAGGCAACCCGCGGAATGGGAGAAGATATTTGCAAATGACAGTACAGACAAAAGGTTGATATCCAGGATCTATAATGAACTCCTCAAACTCAACACACACAAAACAGACAATCATATCAAAAAATGGGCAGAAGATATGGACAGACACTTCTCCAAGAAAGACATACAAATGGCTATCAGACACATGAAAAAATGTTCATCATCACTAGCCATCAGGGAGATTCAAATTAAAACTACATTAAGATATCACCTTACACCAGTTAGAAGGGCCTGGTTAATCTTAACATTTGCCTCAATTTCTCTTTTGTGTGTAGAAACTTTTGGGAGTTTTTTATAAGAATATAAGCGACAATTTCAATTTCTCTTATGTGTGTAGAAACTGCTGGATTTTTAAAAAAAGAATGTAAGTGACGATGCAAAGTGAATGTTCAGGAAACAGACTGTCTCTGGAGGATCTTTCGAAGTTGAGGATCCATTTTCTACTCCACACTAAACTTGTCAACCTTACTTTTCCAACCTTTTGGTCAATTTTGTGTTTTTAATGACAACCCTTTCAATGTGCTAGAGAATGGAGGACTGGCAGATTTCTATCCCTCCTGTAATAACAGCTCTTTAGAACTCCAAAGGCTCACTGTGACTGGGCAGGGCTTCAAGATACTTTGGACCAAGATTTCACTTTCTCAGGGCTCTGCTTGCTAAAGGAAATCTTAGAAAACAAACTGAACCACGGTGTTAATGATTAATTATGGTTTACTTTGTTTTTCCCCCAGATTATGTTTGCATGCTGACATATAGTATCAATGTCCATAGCCCAAAGTATAAATAATATGGGAGTTTTAGAGATAGACACAAAGCCAAGGATTGAGGGGGTTTTGTTGTTGTTGTTATTAAAAAAACATTTTTCTTTCTTTCTTTTTTTTTTTTTTAAGATTTTTATTTATTTGACAGACAGAGATCACAAGTAGGCAGAGAGGCAGGCAGAGAGAGAGGAGGAAGCAGGCTCCCTGCTGAGCAAAGATCCCTGATGCGGGGCTCGATGCCAGGACCCCAGAATCATGACCTGAGCCAAAGGCAGAGGCTTTAACCCACTGAGCCACCCAGGCGCCCCAAGAAAACCTTTTTCAACAAACCTACTCAAGAGAGTAAAACACATATATGAACAATTATATAAAACAGGAAAAAAGCTGCCTCTGTTTGCCAATAGGTGTGTGAATTTAGTTTCCTTATATATGTTAGGTAGGGGTGATGCCACCTCCTCAGATAATTATTTTAAGAATTAAATGAAATAACTTGTAAAAGAACATATCCTAGAAACAAAGTACATGTTAGCTTCTGTTCTATGTTCTGAAACAAGAACCCTAAATTCAGCATCTGTCATTCATATTTTATTACTGAGCATTAGTGGTGGTTAGATAGAGAAGGACAAGAAGCGCTAAAGGAGAAATCAAGAATCCTGACAACTACTGTAAGTTGCTGACCTGACACAAGTTCTATACATAACAAACCCCTACCAGTATACTGGTGACATGTAAGACAGTTAAGGAAGCTGGTAAAGTTTTGTTTGAGGCACTGCAGTTATTGTGAACTCTTCATCTGCTTTTGTGTTCACTCACTCACTCATTCACTTATTTATTTGAATTGCAAATAAATGACGGGTGCTCAGAATTTTTTTCACAGACGAGTGAAAGAGATTTATGAAGAGTCTATTATGTTGTAGGTACTATTCTAAGTACAAGGCAATTTTTAAAAATAGAAAGGTTTTGCCCTCAATGGGCATACAACTTAGTGGCAGAGATAGGAATAGATCCAGAAAAATGTGTGCACATTTCTGAATGTACAAAAGAGGAAGTGTCACAACCATGTGCCTAACGGGCTCTCAGTCTGTGCCCACTCCCAGGGCATTGTTTCTTTGCTACCAAATCTGGATCATCATCTGTTTCATGTGGCTTCTTGCTAACAACAAGTATCTGTGCAGGCCTAAACAACAGGATCTATGCGGTTGTCAAGTCCCAGCTATTGTCCAAGTAAATACACAGACAGAGAAACATATCCCTGGAGGAAGCTTCTGGGTCTCTGACAAATACCCCTTTGCCCATCAGAAAGGACATTCATTGGGTAGAAGAGCCAGCACAGCTTGTTTCCTGGTGCAGAGAAAGAAGGGGAGCTGTGAGGCTAGGGATTCCAACACTCAACCTCCCTGTAGTGCATATGGAGGACACAGATTCTCACTGACAGAGTATTTTCTACCTGGAACAAGGGCTGCTTTTGCCCATAAGATTTAGTTTGCTTTGGAGTGGCAGTAAAAAGTCTGGAGTTAAAAGTGCCCGCTACAGGGCACCTGGGTGGCTCAGTGGGTTAAAGCCTCTGCCTTTGGCTCCAGTCATGATTCCAGGGTCCTGGAATCGAGCCCTGCAACGGGCTCTCTGCTCAGCAGGGAGCCTGCTTCCTCCTCTCTCTCTCTCTCTCTCTCTGCCTACCTCTCTGCTTACTTGTGATCTCTGTCTGTCAAATAAGTAAATAAAACCTTAAAAAAAAAAAGTGCCCGCTACTTCCTGTGTATATGAGAAATGCATGACTCAATGCATCATGTGTCTGCTGTTGTGCAAAGCTGTGGTCAGCAGAATGGATACAAACATAGTGATTTGAAGGAGCAGCTACACCACAATTTTATAGTTGTAATGTCCACAATAACCAAACTATAGAAAGAGCCCAGATGTCCATTAACAGATGAATGGATAAAGAAGATGTGGTATATATGCAATAGAATATTACTCAACCATCAAAAAGAAAGAAATCTTGCCACTTGCAATTACATGGATGGAACCCAGGGGTATTATGCTAAGTGAAATAAATCAGAGAAAGACAAACACCCTATAATTTCATTCATATGTGGAATTTAGGAAAGAAAACAGAGGACCATTGGGAAGGGAAGAAAATTAAGATGAAAACAGAGAGGGAAACAAACCATAAAAGATTCTTAACTGTAGAGAACAAACTGAGGGCTGCTGGAGGGGATGTGGGTGAGGGGGTGGTAGAATTGGGTGATGAGCATTAAAGAGGGCACTTGATGGAATGAGCACTGGGTGTTATATGCAACTGATGAATCTGAATTCTACCCCTGAAACTGATGATACAGTATATGTTAACTAAATTGAATTCAAATAAAAAACTCAAAACCAATGGACAGCTGTGGTCAGTGGTGATTTGAAGACACGAGGGCAGGGGCATAAATAATTTGTCCACACTTCAAAGCCTGTTGTATGTGTGGGCCAGCCTTGTTGCTATGACAATTCAGTGCCTTTGGAGTCCTCTGTTAGCTCTGTTGAGTGCCGCAGGTACTCACAGTTGGTAGCAGTGCCCTGCAAATCTACCCTCTTGTTTTACAGCACTTCAGAGCAATAGCAACCTGAGAAAGCTTTTGAAGACTTTAACCTCCCAATCTCTACTAGAGTTCTCGTGAACTGTCTCACATAAATTAAGAAGAAGTAATGCATTTGCTACGTAAATGCATATTCAGAAAACAAAACAAAACAGTTGATTTCCTAGCACCTCACCCCTACCAGTAAGATTATCTGTGAAGATTAAGTAAATCAGGCATGTATTAATGTAGTTATTGGCACAAGTTAAGTGTTCTATGGATATTATCTGTTATTATTCTTATAAGAATTTAAGAATTATTATTATTAAGAATAATTATTTTTGTTATTAGAATAAGAATACTATAAGAGTAATAATTGTTATTTCTATATATATATCTCATTGTCAACATCATATTGCCTTGCCTAATTAGAATATTTCTATGTTAACCATTAACCCAATAAAAGAACCCCAAACTCCCAAGTCCTTTATAATCTGTCTCCAACTTACACTTCTTTCTGGCTTTATCTCCTGCTACATGCTGCCCCACATCCTGTACTTTGTTTTAATGGCTGGCTTACCACTTCCTATATATCATGTGTTTTACCTTCTCTCTCTTTGCTCCTGCTGTTTCCACTGCTTTGAACAGTCTCTACCTGGAAAACTCCTAGCCGTCTTTTCACATATTAGAGTTCATATGGCATTTCTTTTTTAAAGTTTTCCGTGACTCAGAGCCTAGGGAAAAAGGAGTCACTATTGTGTTAGTCTTTCACAGATGTTATGTCTCCTCTCAAGACTTCAGAATCTTCCAGATGCTGACTTTATAATTCATGGGTTTTTTTCCCCTTTGGGATCTACTACAGAATAAAGCATGTGCTAAGTGTTAACTAAATATTTATTGAACGGGTGAAGTTTTTTTAAAGTATAGGATGTTCTTACATAGATTATCTCATTTGATCCTTTCAAAGCTCCTGGGAAGAAGCCAGGGCAAAGTAGAATAGTATAATGATTAAAAATGATAAAAATAGTATAGTGATTAAAAAAAAAAAACAATTTCTCCAGAAGGATGTTAAATGACTTGTGACTTGAGTCCATAAGGCCTTGAGCAAGTTGTATAATCTCTCTGATCTTAATTTACTTCTTCTGTAAAGTGAAGGCAACATTTATACCTATTATTAAATGAGATAATCCACATAAAGTGCATGTCTCTGTACTTGACACATGCTAATAAACAATAGCTCTCTAAAATTATTGTACAGAGTATCAGAGAAATTAAATGACTTGTGAAAACTCACACGGCTAGCCAAAGACTGAATTGAGTGAAATTTTTTTCTGATTCCTGGTCCAGTTATCTTTCCATTCTAACATAACCTCCATCTCCTAGAAATATTAATAAAGAGAACTAAGTTAGAGACAGAAGATAATTTTCTGTTGCTTTTCTATCATGTTAGTGCATCTAAGGTGAACATAAGGAGTAAATAGAGAATTGGTTTTCCTGATTTATTCCAAACTAAAACATGTATTTTGATATTCAGGCTTTAAAACACCATTGATTAAATACCATCATAAAAACTAATACTTTGAATTTATATAATGCTTTTCCTCCAGAGTATACAGGATTTTCTTGTGATACTTCATTTATCTTCTCACCTATATAAAATGTGATTCTTATCATTTTATATTTGTTCACTCACCATATATATATCACCATATATATATGTCTATATAGATAAATATCTATCTATCTATCTATCTCTATCTAGTATCTAGTCCAGTGGCAGCATATAGCAATATTATATATATACATATATGTATATATATAATGGACTAGATACTAGTTACTATGTATAGTATATATATATACATATATATGTATATATATAATGGACTAGATACTAGTTACTAGTTACTAGTTAGTATATATATAATGGACTAGATACTAGATACTAGTTACTATATATACTATATGTATATATATAATGGACTAGATACTAGTTACTAGACTAGATACTAGAGATACAAAAATGAAAGAGACTGCAATTCTGCTCTTGACTGTTAATCTAGATGAAGGAGTCCAACTTGGAATAAACCACAAGTACTCAAACTAGTGAGTACTATCATGGTGACAAAAGCAGTGGATGCTTATGGCAGCGGGAACATATGAATTTGCTTAGGAATAATGGAAATGAAAGGGAATTTAGAGTTAAATCTAGTAGTGCTACTTTATTCTATAAACCAGTGGTCTCTAAATATTTTTGATTACACACTGCTACTTAGAAAAAAATAATGTTTTGGTTCTCATTCTTTGCATATCTTTAATGCATTTAAAATAAAGTATGTGTCTGTATAACTGCTAATATGTTATGTTTGGGGCATTTGTCTGTTCTATGATACAACCATTCCACTGCCAGGTATATTCTTGAATGTTTTACATGTGCCCCAAGAGCATATATTAATACTGGGGCACCTGGGTTTCTCAGTCAGTTCAATGCCCCACTCTTGAGTTCAGCTCTGGTCATGATCTCAGGGTCATGGGATTGAGCTCCAAATAGGGCACTGTGATCAGCAAAGAGTCTGCTTGTCCCTCTCCCTCTGTTCCTCCTCTTGCTCACTCTCTCTCGCTCTCAAATAAATAAATAAATAATATATTTTTAAAAATACATACTCCCCATAGTAGAATTGCCCATATAGATAAACTTGGGGGAAAAGTCTAAATATCCATCAGCAAGAGAGCTGATAAATAACTCTTGAGTCATTTGTATAGTGGTATATTCCTCCTCAGTAAAAATTAATGAACTACAGCTTCATGCAACACTATGAACAAATCTTTAAAACATAATACTGAATTTAGAAACAAGTTGCAAAAAGCAAATATAGTATGGTACCATTTTAAAAAGTTTAGAAACAAGCAAACTATACAATACAGTATTTCTAAATAAATACATATGTCATAAACCAATGAAAAAGTTAGGAAATCATAAAAAAGTTAAATATGACTTGGGTGGGGATGGGTGGGTGATAGCAAGAGGTGGGGAGAGGTGAAAGCAGAGGTAGATGGAACAGTTCTGGTGATGTTCCAGGATGTAAGTGAGTGATGAGTTCACAGGTATGCATTTTTTTACTGTACTCTATAACTTGTCTATATGTCACAGTCTTTAGTAAATATCAAATATCACATAAAAAAAAGATCGAATATAAATAGAAGTCCCGATATTTTTTTTCTGAACCTCAACTAAACTCCTCTTGGCGCTACACAGAGACTATTAAATCAGGCAATGGGAGCCATGGATATATTTTCGGTAGGGGAATGAAATGCTATATTCCTGATTTTAAAAAGAAGATATTATACATTATATGGTAATAAAAAATGAAATTAAAATAAGATGGTTTATCAGCAGTATAGAGGAGAGGCAATTCATGTGAGATCTTGGGGTTATAACTCAATAGAGTGGTTTTGGGAACAAATTATAGAACGTTGGCTTGAGAGCCATTGAAGAGATAGGACCAGCAGGAATTAGTGAAGGTAAAGGAGATGACAATCATTTAAGACGGCTATTAGTTTCCAAACCAATGCCCTTAATCAAAACAGAGAATACAGCCAAAAAGCATAATTATGGAGTATAATGATAGAGAAGATAGTGTTATATACCCAAGGGTTTGAAGCTATAAATAAAAATGAGATTTTCTGGGAGCAGTTAGAAATACCTCTGGAGTCACAAGAATGGTGGGCTCTGGAAATAAGGCCCAGACATCACCAATGCTCCAGTAACTAAGACTGCAAACGTAGGTGAGATCATTCAAAAAACAGCATGTCAAATAAAAAGTGAAGAGTAGTACTGGATTCCTAGAAGCTGTCCACCATGAAGAAGGCTAAGGAGAAGAGAATCAGGAAAGTGTGGAAAAGATAGTGGCCCTGATGTCAAGTACCTCTGGGTAAGTAAAGTGAAATAGAAATTGTAACTGAAATACAGAGGCTATGCCAAACTCAAGCCTATAAACCAGATGTCTTAACTTAGCTCCCCTGTGAGTGCCCTATTCACTCATCTAATCGTTTTCAACTTGTATGGTAGAGAATGCTATAGGTACTTGAAATGTCTAAAGAGACATTATTCTTCTTTCTACAAATACTAAGCAATTTTATCTGCCAGGCACTATGTAAGGTTCTGTTCTTGTAGTGCTTAAGAATATTTTCTGTTATTAGTGAAGGAACCCATTTATCATAATCAATATGCACATATATAGTATATGTAATACATATACTATATATATTTAATGTGTATATATATATTTGTGTATATATTACTGTGTGTATGTATACACACACACACACACACACACACAAAGAAACATAATAGGGACCGTGTATAATCCCTTTTATGTCACAGGCACTGGGCTAGAAACTATTGGTAATAGAAAGATAATAACTATGCCTCAAGAAACTTATAGCATTAAACAGACAAACAAAAATCCCCAAGAGCTAATTATAAATCACTGGATTCTTACTTGACTATCATAGTATATTGCATTTTAACACCAACACTGTAATATTTACTAATTATTTTTTAAAATTTCAGTTTTACTGCATTTTCACAGTATATTAGACTTCACCAAACATGTCTTAATATTGTATTATATTACTGCTTTACATGAAGCAGTAATAATAATAATAAATAATAATAAATAAAAATAATAAAAAATAAATAAGCAGTAACAATAAGTAATAAATATAATAAAAATTATATTATTTTTTACATAGAGCATGCAGTTATGTTACAAAATAAAGAATTAATTATAAATCTAGTTTATGGGATAAAAATGACTTCCCAGGAAAAGTGACATTTAAGCTGGGAGATCAGCTGTTAAGCATGAAATAACATAATTTCCACGAGATATTTAATTTGGAAAAAAAAGTAGTCTTCTCCCAAACCACTGCATTTTATAGAAATTCCAGATTATTAATCATGTTGATTGTGTTAAAAATATCTAACTTCAAATGTGCCCCCCCCCCACACACAGGAATATTACTCAGCCATAAAAAATGAAATCTTGCCATTTGCAGTGGCATGGATGGAGCTAGAGAGTATTATGCTAAGCAAAATAAGGCAGAGGAAAAACGAATATCATATGATTTCACTGACATGTAGAATATAGGAACAAAAACAAATGAACAAAGGGGAAAAAAGAGACAAACCAGAAAAGACTCTTCACTATAGAGAAAAAACAAATGGTTACCAGAGGGGGGTTGGGGGGGGTGAAATAGTTGAAGGGGATAAAGATTAATAACAAGCACTGAGTAATGTATAGAATTGTTGAGTCCTTCTACTGTACACCTGAAACTAATTCAACACTGTATGTTAATTATAATGGAATTAAAATGTAAAAAAATATGTCTAAAATGCAACTGCTAATATAGTAGGATGTGTTTAAAAGATGTGGAGGAACTTTGGCAAGAGAAACAAAAGCAAGATTAAACTATGGGGACTACACCAAAACAAAAAGCTTTTGTACAGAAAGGAAACCATTAACAAAGCAAAAAGACAACCCATTGAATGGAAGAAGATATTTGCAAATGATATATTCAGTGAAGGGTTACCATCCAAAATATGTGAAGAACTTATAGAACTCCACACCAAAAAGTCAAATAATTCTTTTATAAATGGGCAGAAGACATGAACGAACATCTTTCCAAAGAAGACATACAGGTGGCCAACAGACACATGAAAAGATGTTCAACATCATTCATCATCACGGAAATGCAAATCAAAAGTACAATGAGATATTACCTCGTATCTGTCAGAAAGGTTAAAATCAAAAACATAAAAAACAATTGTTGTCAGGGATGTCAAGGAAAAGGAACCCTCATGCACTGCTGGGGAGAATGCAAACTGGTGCAGCCACTATGGAAAACAGCATGAAGCTTCTTCAAAAACTTGAAAATAGAATTACCATATGACCCAATAATTCCACTACTAGGCATTTACCCAAAAAATTGAAAACACTAATTCAAAAAGATATTTGCACCCCTATATTTATTGCACCATTACTTACAATAGCCAAGAAATGGAAGTAACCCAAGTGTCCATCAATAGATGAATGGGTAAAGAAAATGTGGTATACATCTGCAATGGAATATTACTCAGCCATGAAAAAGAATGAACTCTTGCCATTTCCAACATCAGGGATGGAGCTAGAGGGTATAATGCTAAGTGAATTAAGTCAGTCAGAGGAAAGCAAAGACCACATGATTTCACTCGTATGTGGAATTGAGGAAACAAAACAGGTGAACAAAGGAGAAAAAAGAGAGAAAAATAAGAAAAGACTCTTAACTATAGAGAAAAGATGGTTCCCAGAGGAGAGGTGGGTGAGGGCATGGGTGAAATAGATAAAAGGTATCAGGAGCACAGTTATCCTGATGAGCACTGAGTAATGTATAGAGTTGTTGACTTCCTCTATTGTATACCTGATACTGTTTTGTTTTGTTTTTTCAAAAACACACATAGTAACAAGGTGGGAACTAGGAAGTCCAATTCTAAGGTTTGATTTAAGCAAAACCCCGATTGTAGCTTTGAACTGAGAGAGTCCCCAGACCACAGGTCGGGATAAAAATTTCTCAAGATAGCTGTAAACTAGAGCTTTGTAAACTGGCCTTGTATAGAATACTCTGTTCTGTTCTAGAAAACATATAACTGATTTAGTATTTTTAATGACTAATCCAAAGTTATGAAATAAAGGAGTAATGAAGACTAATAGAGCTGTGCTTTAATTCAGCACTTTTCAGGTGAAGTCCACTTTGAAAGGCCCCTTTTGGGGTGCCTGGGTGGTTTAGTGGGTTAAGCCTCTGCCTTTGGCTCAGGTCATGATCTCAGGGTCCTGGGATCGAGCCCCTCATAGGGCTCTCTGCTCAGCATGGAGCCTGCCTCCCCACTCTCTCTCTCTGCCTGCCTCTCTGCCTACTTGTAATCTCTGTCAAATAAACAAATAAAAATAAAATCTTTTAAAAAAGGCCCCTTTTACCTTCAAAATGTAAAAGCTGTGTAGTTCTTATCTATCATCCTGTTGTCACATCTGGATGTGGTTATATAAAAAGTAATTTGGAAGAAACTTAGTGAGGTTAAAAAAAGGGGGGGGGGAGTGTTTTTTCCTAGAGCCATTTTTTTTTTTTTTTTATTGCAAACATAACTTACAAGAATGAGGCCAGGTAAAGGTTTCTGACAAAATATAATTTAATCTTTGGCTTATCTTTTGCAGTTAACCTTGTAATTTAAGCACATTCATGTAAAACATCAGCTATGTAGGTGGAGAGAATTGAAAATAGTAATTAAAAATAAAACGGGTAGTAACTGAAAAACCTAGTGAAATATTGACCAAATAATTAACTGTCTTTGGCCACCCTGGTTAATCAAATACTTTGTGACACACATCACTCTGTATGAAATGACATTGCTTTCACCCTAAACCAGTTTTTCCAAATGGTGTTTATGTCAGAGTGGTAAACTGGGAAACAGGTGGAAAGGTAATTCTTCACTGAGTTTGCAGAAGTTTACAAGGAAGAGCACTTATCTCTGCTACTTCTTAAGTTACTAGTAACTGGATGGAGAAATAAGCAATACTTTTAACTTGTAATTTTATCTCCCATGATTTATTGGATCTTCGAAAACTCCAGTAGAAAGGGAAAAATAAACAGTATTTGCCGTAATACTTCTTCTACCAGTGGGGGGAGATTAGTGAATGAGTAAATGAAATATGGACAAATACAGTAATGCTCTGAGAACAAAGGAAGTTAGCTATTTTGAGCAACTCAAGGCAGAGGAAACGATTTCTGGACTATTGCTCAAAAAATAGAAATCTCTTACTGGTTTAAAATCTGCTTCCAGGTATATAGTCCTATTTTATGTCTCTTATTTTTGGACCTCAATTACATTTATATCCAAAGATGAAGCTGTTCCAAAGTAAATAACTGTTCCAAACTAAATAAATTGTTATTTTATGTTCCCAAAGTATATCAAGAAATGCCAATGGACTTTGGCTTCAGGGCTTCTGAAATTGAGAGTATATATTCTCAACATAGCTGGCTGGGAGTGGGATAAGGGGTATCTGAAGTTCTGAACCAGAGCTGAACATTGAACCAGACTGTAACATGTTGACCCAGAGGCCCACAGCAACTTCCAGCCACTGAGCTAACTATAGCCACCTCAGGACTCCCTGGTGGTTAGTACCTTGAGCAAACACTGGGAGTAAGAAAAGTCCCAACCACCCAGTTTTAATAGCTAGACTTATTGTGTACTTTTTCTTTCAATGCTTAGGTATTGGAAATCATGACTTCAGAAGGGATAATGGCAGAGCTGTGGGGTTTTTTTGTTTGTTTGTTTGTTGTTTTTTAACTCAGAATTTAGGGAAGTGTTAACTTTTTTTTATTTGCTGCTTTGTCCTCCAAAGTGGTAACAATGTTGCAAGCAGTTGGTAGTAGGTGGGGCAGTCTCTTTCTTGGTAGCTGATTGAGAAGTTAAAGGATGCTCTAAGCACATAAATCAGGCACATAGAAGAAGAGGATGGTTCTAGTTGTGTAGAATAAAATCTTCAAAGATTTCATCATTCTCACATTGATAGTAATAGCTCCATTTATTGAAAGCTTTCATAAACCATCCTTGTATTAATCTCTTCACATAGATTCTCATTTTATTCTCCTGCCAATCACGTAGACCAAGTATCCTCATCCGCTTCCTACAGAAGAGTAAAGTGAGGCTTAGAAATGTTCATTGGTTTATGGAATATATTTTTTAAAGATTTTATTTATTTGACAGATGGAGATCACAAGTAGGCAGAGAAGCAGGCAGAGAGAGAGGCGGAAGCAGGCTCCCCACTGAGCAAAGAGCCTGATATGGGGCTCTATCCCAGGACTCTGGGATCATGACCTGAGCTGGAGGCAGAGGCTTTAACCCACTGAGCCACTCAGGTGTCCCTATCATTCAGTGTTTTAAAATCCGGTGCTGGTGATGGATGGGCCAGTTTTGCTGATGTGGGAGAGAAGCACCAAGAGACCAAGTTTCTCAAGAGCAAACAGTTAAGGTGAAGCTGCAGAGTCAGGAGACTAGGAGATGAAAGGAAACTCAGCTTTGCCAAACTAAGTTTCCTCAATAGAAGTACCTGAATTCCTGAAGTGAAGCCAGTCACTTTGAGATATGTGTCTTATTTATGGTACAACATTTTCACAATGATGTATGTGACTCATATGTACACTCAGAGACACAGGACTGTGAGAGAAAAAAAGAAGCAGAATTCAATAGGCCAGTCTTGTTGGTTAGCTTTGGTAAAAGTCTTGGTTGCGATTGTTTTACCTTGTGGGTTGTTTACTGTTAGGTCTGAAGTCCTGCTTCCCAGACAATGAAGATTTAATTTTTCTAACTTTTTATCTGTGCTTCTGATGAACTGGGGTAATAAAATTCTGTTCCAAAGTCACAGAGACATGTATGGATCACTTAGGAGGCACAATAAAGCCCTGAAAGAAAGTCAATAAAGACTCTTCTTCGGGCGCCTCGGTGGCTGGCTGCCTTTGCCGGTCTCCCTGCTCAGCAGGGAGTCTGCTTCTCCCTCTGACCCTCCACGTCTCATGCTTTCTCTCTCTCTTAAATAAATAAAATCTTTTTAAAAAACCCTCTTTAAAAAACAAAACAAAACAAAAAGATTCTTTTTCTACCCTTATTTTCTAACAGAATTGAAGTGACTCCTGTGGTAAGGCAGGATAGCTATATAATGTTGGGTAAACCAAGGGTGCCTGGGTGGCTCAGTGGGTTAAAGCTTCTGCCTTCGTCTCAGGTCATGATCCCAGGGTCTTGGGATCCAGCCCCGCATCGGTCTCTCTGCTCAGCAGGGAGCCTGCTTCCTCCTCTCTCTCTGCCTGCCTCTCTGCCTACTTGGGATCTCTGCCTTCCTCTCTGCCAACTTAAAAAAGAAAACACTGAATGATAAAAATGTTCATGGACTGCCTGTAGGGACAATTAGGTGTCTCCAGAGATATGGGAATATAGGCCATGCATGTAATATTACCCAGAGAATTTACCTACATCAGTGTGAAGATATAAATAAAGTTAATAGTTACGTAAGATGATTTAGCATTTGAATTATGAAGAGCACAGTTTCTAAAACATTCTCCAGACCTCCTTTCCTGACAGAAGCAGCCATAACAACAGAAACAAAACTTCCATAAGAAACAGCTGTCCAAGCCCATTTTAAGCTGTAAGGTCAGCTGTCACAATGATTGCTTCCTCAAATTGACCTCCTCTGACCCAGCAGCTTTCAACTTTCTCTTCTTGGCTCTTTAAGATACTTGTTGATCTCCAGATGTGCTTTGTATAAACATGTGGTTTATATTTTAAACCAGAGATAAAGAGAGAAGACTGTATCTGTTATGAGCCCACTAAGATGCCCGAATCCTAAAGTCAAGTGTAACAAAGCATCTAGGAGATTTGAGAAAAAGAAAAAAATGTTGGAAGGAAGTACTGTAAAGACAGAAATGGGTTAATAAGAGGCTCTGGGAGCTAATTTCAGAAATTTCTCACTGTAGGTGACATCAGAGATACACTTTTATTTGCACATATATATAATACACAGGAAAATCTAAATATTTCTTTACTTCCTCCTCTAATTTTCACCTAGGTAACCTAATTTAGACTAAGTGGGGGGGGGCATTTCTCATTTCCTTTTGCCAATTCTTTCTGTTCAGTTATTATTATAAGCAGAAACAACAAAAAATTTATTTTTGTGTCATTTGGCATGATTTTAGCCAAAATTATTATTATTATTTTTTTAACCTCAGACAGCTTGATACAGGAATTACATTCACTGTATACAGGATTCTCTAATGAAAATGGGCTGGTCACTAGCCAGGTGACCCAACCGACACCAAAAACAAGGGTCGTGCAGGGGCCAAAAAAAAAAAAAAAAAAAGGAACGTAAGAAGGATAAAACTTTTATACTGAATTGTCATGCAGAATATTGAAAAATCAGTTGGATCAATTCAGACAACCCTATACCTATTAAGGCTAAATTCTAGGTTCTATTAATACGGTAACTCAGTGTCAAGTTTTATCTTTGGCACATTCCTTTTTAGTTGTTTTGGCTTGGTCTCATTGTTTGTGTTTGCTTTTACAATATTTTATAAAGAATTGCGTACTCTTTAAAAAATATTTTTAGAGAGATATTGGCTTGTACTAGGGATGCCAATGTAAATGTGACCTGCTTCTAGCTTTAGGAGTTCAGAATATTCATCCACAGATTTTCAATGGTGTTGTTCAGTTCAGTGATCTATGGGAACAAAGAGATGGTGTGGAAAGTGGTAACTATCAAAAATTCAGAAAAGACTACAGAAGAGGAGATAATACAACTCAAAATTAGAGTTTTCCAGTTTGAAAAGTGTTGAAGAGAAGCTAAGAAAAGGGATTAACATGAAGTTACCAGGATACATGGTCTTTTCAAGAAATGAGAAGCTCAGCATGGTAGGAGTTAGGATGTGAAGGCATCAGGTTTTTTGAGAACAGACCAAAGTGTAATAAATTTGCAGAGGTGATGGGTATTAAGGAGGGCACAGGATGTGATCAGCACTGGGTGTTATATACAACCAATGGATCGTTGAACACTATATCAAAAACTAATGATGTACTTACTATATGTTGGCTAACTGAACATAATAAAAAAAAAGACTTAAAAATATTAGAAATCAAAATTGATTCAAATAATGTAATAGGTAGGTGTTATTTATTTTTTAAAAGATTTTATTTATTTATTTGATAGAGATCACAGGTAGGCAGAGAGACAGGCAGAGAGAGAGGAGGAAGCCTGCTCCCTGATGTGGGGCTTGATCCCAGGACCCTGGGATCATGACTTGAGCCAAAGGCAGAGGCTTTAACCCACTGAGTCACCCAGGCACCCCTAGGTAGGTGTCATTTAAAACACGGAAAGCACAGCCAAAGAGACGCACACACATTAACAGTTATTACAATGTAAGTATGAACGCATCTGCATATAGCTCTCCCTCTATACTTCCTCCTGCCCCTCTGCTGCCAACCTAGTAAGTCCTCACATTTCTCAGACAGCGTAACGATTCCATGTCCAAGATGCTTCTTTCCTATCAATGATAACAAAAAAGAAACTTATAAATTGGTTGATTCACTAGCTGCACATTTTATCATACATTGTCACCTCAGGACATCCAAAAAGCTTAGATGTTACAAAATAATGACACTTGTCCACAACAAACACGGGTACTTCATCAAAATTCACATCCTGACCTATGGTTATAACCGAAAATGGTCTTCTATATGTGGAGATAACTAGCAAAAAGCCCTTCCCTTCACCCCTCCTCTGCTCCCTCCACCATTTTAATGACCAAGCATAGGACTGCATCTAGCTCTAAGAGGTGACTGACAGACACTCCCAGAACAGTCCTTCCTAAAAACTAACAAAAGGGCATTCATAAAGGGAGTATTTTACTACCTCTACTTTTAATATACTTTGGGTATTAGGACTTGTTTATCCTTTGACACACAGCAACATTAACTAAAACGCACATACAGAACTTTAAGACTCATGGGCACAGAACCCTTTGCTCCTCACTTCCTTCCCTGTCCCCCATCCCCATCCCCTAGTGAACCCGGTGAACAGTCAGCATATGCTCCAAGACATCAAGTTTAACGACTCCATTCCCAAAATACAAACATTCCTGTAAATTAACGATAGGAATACATTAAGTGATTCAATGGAAACATACCCCGTTGCTAATAATTGAATAGTATAGATTGGATAATGAATTCTTTTAGAAGCATTATCCTTTTGTACTCTTACTTATGTCTGTTTTAAGTGAACATTAAGGGAATGCAGTATTTTAATGGTAACCCTGCCAGGATCTTTATCTAGAGGCCTGTTGCCATTTTTGTCCTCTCTGAAATCTTTGTTGCTGAGAAAGGCGGGATTACACTTTTTTCTTTCAGATGGAGTTGGTGGAGTGTATTCTTGGTTATCGAAATACTCATAGTTTGGGGACTTTGAAATGGTAAATATTCATGGTGTGTAAAAAAGCATGATACATAACTACGATCTTAATTACATTAAAATGCTTACTTTTGTAGATACACACATGGGACCTAGAAGTCAAACTGTAAACTGCTTGTGATTATGGAGGACTTTGTTCTTTGCTTCTTGTGTTTTTCAGTTTCCTTTTATGCACAAGTTAACTCTTAAAAAATAAATTTTTTAAAACCTAAAAAAAAAAAACACGGAAAGTAGGATTAGAGACAGAGATTGGTCTCAGCATAATATAGAGAGGAAGATTATGCTTATAAATACATGAGTTTTGGGTGAGGAGGGATAGTAGGTGAGAATCACTTGTGGCATTTGGAAATTCAGGGCTGGAATTGGTATTAGCTGATGTAGTGTGTATTTAGTGTCAGCAAAGATACCTATAACTCAGTGTTTTCGACAGACCATGTAACATTTCTCAATAAACTGCAATAAATATCATTTATTTGGTATGAAATATATTCTAATGTCATAACTCTAACAACTGAAGTTAGCACTTACAATGCAACACCCATCTTCTCTCAGCATATACTAGATTTATTGCACAAGAGAGCACAACTAGTAGAGGTGCTGTATATAATGGCCAGACCCTGAGTCCTTTATGGGACTTGCATGGGTTTGGTCCCTTGGATCGCAGGCAACCTCAGACTAGATCATCAGAGCATAGAAAGCACAGGTCATGCTTTATTCCTAGACACTTCCAAATGCACAATGAAAGCCTGAAGAAAAACAACTCTGACGTTAGAGTCCGCTGCTATGCATCATCGCACATTTTTCTATTCTTGGTACTTAGGAGGACACTACTGCTGTTTTTCCAGATGCTGCCCAGAAAAGAACCAGAAGAAGTCTTTCTTGTTTTTCCCTCTATTTTCTCAAAATTTCATGGTCAGATTCTCCACTTGCTTGCTCCTCCCAGCAATTTTCTAAAGTCACACTATTTGATAAAACGTAAGAAAACAAAACAAAAACTATATTTATTCCAGTTATTGTTTCAGGCAATTTCCTTACGTGATTTATTCCTGGCAGTAATGAACAAGTGTTATTATCTCTGTTCTTACATCTAGAAAGAAAGAAATTAATTGAGTAGCCTGCCAAAGGTCATATCTAGTGAGTAGAAGAGGGATTTGGGGAAAATGTGTGGAGCACAGATATTTTGTAGGAGCTGATTTTGAACCAAGGAAAAACAAAGCAACCGTAATTTGTCCATTGACCTGAGACTAACCATCTCTCTTTCATCTTCAAAGCCTTCCTTTTTCAGCGTCAATAAGTCGAGGCTGTGTGTTGGGAACTAGAGCTAACCTAGGCCCTTGATTTGAAGGCAGTTTGCTTTCGATGCCCCCTGCAATTCTGTTTAGAAACTCTTACCCTAAACCTTTAGTTTCTTTGCTTCCTGTTGCTCCTAGATTCCCCTGGGCCCACTTTGGTTTCAGTTATAAACTAGTAAAGGAATCCTTACTAGGAAAGAATCATGTTTACAGCCAATGATCGAATGTATGCACCTGTCACTTCTAAGGAACATCTAATAAGTTTCCATTTATTCAATCAGTGAATATTAACTAAATAGCTACTGTGTTTTGTGGCTGGTGCTAAACACTGAGAGATACTGGTTAAAAAACCAAACAAACAAACACACACAAAAAAAACCAACCAAAAAACAGTTCCTGCTCCCAATGAGAACTTTTAAGGAGCTTGAAGTATGAAGAGAGATAAAATAAACTAATTAATAAAATATGATGTGATGAGTAGAACATTGGGGTAAGAAAAGAGAGCTCATGGAACACATGGGAAGAATATAAAATCCAACCTTGATTGGTTAGGAAAAGATTCACCAGGGAAATTAAATCAAGACTAAGTTCTGAAAGAGAGTAGAAGATAAGGCGGTGGGCAGAAAGTTTGAGGTGGGGACAACACTCAACAAAGTCCAAAATGCTGTAGAGGGGCCTGCTACATTTAGGAACTCAATAAAAAGTAGAATAGAGCTAAAAAGGGCCCCAATTATTAGGAATCATATATGTGTGGTGTTACTAAGCGTGGACTTCATTCTGGAAGAAATGAGAAATACTTAAAACTTCTAATCAGAGTGGTGCCTGGGTGGCTCAGTTTGTAAAGCGTCTGCCTTGGGCTCAGGTCATGATCTCATGGTCCTGGGATGGAGCCCCACATTGGGCTCCTTGCTCAGCAGGGAGTCTGCTTCTCCTCTCCCCCTGCACCCTCCTTCCATTCTCTCTCTCATTCTGTCTCTCTCCCTCTCTCTCAAATAAATAAATTAAAAAAAAAAAAACAAACTTCTAATCAGAAAAGTGCCAAGGTTATTTCTGTTCTTCGGAAATATCTCTCTGGCTGCAGCATGGGGAGCTGATATGGAGAAGAGGTCACTTTAGCTACACAGTGGATAGATCTAGTGAATGAAGCTGAGGGTTGGTGGGAGGAATAAGGCTGGAGGCAACAAGAAAGCATTAGAGTAAGCCGTAAGATAAGGGTGCTTGAACCAATTTACCTGCAGTGAGTAAAGAGACAAATGAAGATGAGGCAGAAATAATAGAGGCAGAATTGGCACATGTGACTACAAAGACAGGAGGGACAGGTCATCCAGGATGATTCCCAGGTTGGTGGCCAGGGCATGGGGAGGCCCAGGGAAGAAGCAGGCTTTGGCAAGCTGGTTATGAGTGAAGTTAAGCTGACTGTAATGTTCAGCCAGACATTGGCTATGGAGGTAGGAAGCCCAAATAGCAGAGAGACTTGCAAGTTTTTAGCATGTGGATGTTAACTTAAGCCACATAATCCACAACCAGTATGTTGTGCAAAAGGAATCAGTTAAATTTCTGGAGAACATCAAAAGGAATAATTAGTTGAAGATCTTGCAAATGTGGATGTACTCGAAATGGCCTTTCTGGTATCTTCAGCTTAATCTGAAACTGGTCAACCCCCAAACCCAAAAAGCCTATTTAAATAGCTTAATGATTCTCTATGTCCACTAAAAAAATCATAATGCTTCTTTATTATTTTACATGGTTAATTAAACATAAAATATGCAAATGAAAGACACTTTTAAAGACATCAAATTTAATAATTTTTATTATATTTATGCTTCATATAAAGCAATTGGATAGTTTTAATTTCAAGTACATTTCATTTTTATATTATGCCAAAGAATAGCAAGTTGGTTCTATAATTTCATTCCTATCAAAATTGGGTAAGAGTTAATCCTTACTTAAGGTATCAGCTTTTAACTTTGAGGTAATAAAATGACATTTTGGAGCCAAACTCAAATTCTATAATGAATTCTATGAATCTGCAATCTGGATTACAGATATCTATTTTGAGATACAACATATAGTCCTCCTCTTTTAAATCTTTTAAAAAGAATGGGGGGAGAATCAGGATACATTTTAGCAAAAGGCTTCTTTAAAACACTTCATGATAGAGAAATAAAATTAGAAATCAGACTTCAGAAGGGGATGAAAAGAGTCAGTGCCCAATCATCACACTTGAGCCTGAGCGCCAGATTAGACAGAGCAAAAGTCAAATCTCTGTAGAGTTTCTCAGTATAATTAAGCTCAAGTATAATTTGTAAGGGACACTTACTAAAATTATGGTGATGTTTACAAAATTCACCCTAATGATTCTAACTGAAAGGAAAAATTAGTATTTTAGGAAGTATTCGATGATGGTGCCATACTTTAAAAACATTTTACATTTTCGTTCCCTGAATTTAGTAGTATCATCTAAAGAAATTTCAAGCATTTTTTGTTGTTGTTGTTAAAGGTTTTATTTATTTGACAGGGAAAGATCACAAGTAGGCAGAGAGGCAGGCAGAGAGAGAGGGAAGAAAGCTCCCTGCTGAGCAGAGAGCCCGATGTGGGGCTTGACCCCAGGACGCTGAGATCGTGATCTGAGTTGAAGGTAGAGGCTTAATCCACTAAGCCTCCTAGGCACCCCAAGCATTTTCTAACATCTGGTTACTATTTAGTTGTTTATTTGACATTTTTAAACAGTCATCTGATGGGCTTTCATTGGGGTCTTTGATTCATATTTCCTACTCAGGGGTCACATGATCATCTTTAATCCACTAGTAAGTATACTGAGACAATCTTTAAGTGAACAGGTTAATGAAAATATAAGTATAAATGATTCAGGGTTTCCAGGAAGGAGCTGGTTATTTACCAGGAAGGATAAAATTGGTCACCTTTAGTTTCATCAACATACTTGAATACTTATGAGAACATAGGGTTATTAATTATATGTGTACTTCATTGACTATACATATAATAGTAGCAGTACTCATGCATGAAGACTTCTGTAAGTTCAGAAACCATGCCCCCTTCCTTGTAATGATTTAGTTTTGTGATGGTTATCTCCTAATAGTATTTGAATCTCATATTTGGAGGAACTTTTTGTTCTCTTTTTGCCATTAAATACTTAATGAAATAGATAAAATACTGCTTCTGTAACTTGCATTATTTAAATTTTTTCTTTTCTTTTCTTTTTTAAACTAAAACCTTTTTTTTTTTTTTTTTTTTTTGGTTTAAAGTGGAAGTTGGAAATAACGTTCTTCTGTCATTACATAAATCTACGATTACTACGGATGACCCTATTTATATGTATTTCAACTACCACATCATTACTATGACAACTGTAAAATCTATTTTAAGCCTCACATTCTCTCCTGGAAAATGTCATTTATATACACAACAACTTGCTGGATACTGCCGTTTGGAGAGCCTGCAGAAGTCTCAAACGCAGTATGTTCAAACTGAGCCTTTTCCACATCCAATCCTCCTTATTTAAAGTTAGCAAAATCTCCTCATTCACCCTAGCCAGAAAACATGACATCTGTAGAATTTTCCTCTTCTTCTCTCCTAAGAAATCAGTCAGGAGTCATGATAAGTCTATTTCTGAAATATCATTGGAATTTGCCTCATCTTCTCCACTTCTCCCAGCACTGCTTAATTCAGAACCCCTTGCCAGAATTGCCAAAATAGCCCCTTTCATATTTTATCTGCTTCTAATAAGCAGATAAAGGACTTGCCCCACAAGTCCTTTATGGCACTACCAGCATTACATTTTAAAATAGAAATTTAAAACTTGAAAAAAATAAAAATAAAAATAAAATGAAAATTTAGTCCTGTCATTCCTGTTAAAACTCCCAAAGCCATTCCCTCTTTCTCAGTATAAAACCCTAGATTATTATTATTATTATTACCCTCCTCCTCCTTTTTCTCCTCTTCCTCCTCCTTCTCGGCTGGATAAAATATACTTTATTGGTACACTATATTGATGGTACATGACATGGTAGGGTTCCCCTCTTCTTCTTCAGAGAGATGGAAACTGTGGAGGTCGGGAGATTCTCAGTGTATTGGGGGAGGAGTTGGGGCGAGAAATCCTCGGCTGCTGAGGGCATCTCTCTTCCTCTTGCTCTTACTGGTGTTGGTGGTCTAGGGGGCTCTTATTCCTTGGAGGCCATGTGGAAACCATAACGTCTACTGCCTGGTTGCTGCAGCCCCATTCGTTGTCATGCCAGAAAATGAGCTTGACAAAGTGGTCATTGAAAGCAATGCCTGCCCCAGCATCAAAGGTGGAAGAGCAGGTATCACTGTTAAAGTCACTGTTCAAGACAACCTGGTCCTTATTATAATCCAGGATGCCCTTGAGGGGGCCCTTTGATGCCTGTTTTACCACCTTCTTGATGTCATTATATTTGACAACTTTCTCCAGGTGGCAGGTCAGATCCACGACTGATACATTGGAAGTGGAGTCACAGAAGGCCATGCTAGGGAGCTTCCCATTCAGCTCAGAGATTACCTTGTCTACAGTCTTGGCAGTGCCAGTAGAAACAGGAATGATGTTCTGGGCAGCCCCTGGGCCATCACACCAGAGCTTCCCAAAGGAGCTATCCAAAGTCTTCTGGGTAGCAGTGATGGTATGACCTGTGGCCATGAGTCCCTCCACAATACTGACGTTGTCACAGGTGACCATGACTTGAGGAGCCAAGCAGCTGATGGTGCAGAAGACATTGCTGGCAATCTTGAAGGAGTTATCATACTTCTCATGATTCAAACCCATTACAAATATGGGGGCATCAGCAGGAGGGGCAGAGATGAGGACCCTCCTGGCCCCATTCTTCAAGTGAGCCCCAGCCTTCGCCAAGGTGGTGAATGCCCCAGTGGACTCTATAACATACTCAGCACGAGAACCATCCCATTTGAAGTTGGTAGGATCTCGCTCCTGGAAGATGGAGATGGGCTTTCCACTGACAATAAGTTTCCCATTCTCAGCCTTGACTGTGCCATGGAATTTTCTATGAGTGGCGTCATACTGGAACATGTACACCATGTAGTTGAAGCCAATGAAGGAGTCACTGATGGTGATAATATGCACTTTGTCAGAGTTAAAAGCAGTCCTGGTGACTAGGTGCCCAATAAGGCCAAATCCATTTTCTCTGAATTTTACCATTGGTTCTCCAGGATGTGGTTGGCACTACACCAGAAGATGCAGTGTCTGTTGAATGCAGAGGAGGAGAGAGCTCAAAACTCAGATTCTTTAGTATGACTTACAAGACTGACAGAGAGAGCTCCTATGTACAAAATGTTTTCCATAATGGAATTATGTCCATGAAAGTCTTTTATTTGCAAACTCCCTTATGATATCATAACCTCCACAATCCCACAACCAGAAGAGGTCATATGACTAGTTCTCAGCAAAAGCGCAAGTAAACTGTGCTGTTTGCTGGTTTAGACCTTAAAGAGAAAGTGCTGGACATTAGCACCCCAGCCTTGACACACGACTGAGACCCTTAACATGAAAGGAATCTGGGCCCTGAACCACTGTGTGAAAAAGAGCTCCTATTTGGATCTGTAACACCCACCCTGGACACTTATTAGAGGGAAAAATAAACTTTTGTTGTTTTTGTTTTGTTTGAATACAAAAGTGTATATTACATTTTGAGGCATATTTGTTACCATAGTTTAACCCCACTCCCATGCAATATACCCTAATATAAAATACCTTTTATAATTTAATCCCTAATTACATGTACAACTTGATATTTTACAAATTTCCAATCTCTCCTGTGTAACCTAAGTTTTACCCATACCAAACTACTTAAAATTCCGTAGATAGTCATGCTCACTCTTGCTTTTATACATTTGTTCATGCAGAGTTATGCCCTTTCCTAACTTATCCTTTAAGACTGAAGCAGATATTGGTCCCCTGGAAAGTGGGCCCTTCTCTCTGTGATGGACTGAACTGTGCTCCCCTCCCCTAAATTCATAAGTTGCAGCCCTAACCCTCAGTACCTTAGAATGTGACTGTGTTTGGAGATAGGGAATTTGTGGAAATAATTAAGGTTAAAAGAGGTCTTTAGCGTAAAACCAGTCTTACTGGTGTACTTACGAGAAGAGGAGATTTGGGCACACAGAGAGACAACAGGCAGACTCACACCGAGTAAAGACCATGTGAGGACACAGCAAGAAGGGGGCTGCTGGCAAGCCAAGAAGAGAGGCCACGGGAAAAAGTAAACTTGCCAACACGTTGACCTTGGAAGTCTAGCCTCTAGATCTGTGAAAAAGTAAATTTCTGTTGTTTAAACTATCCGGTCTGTGGTATTTTGGTATGGCAGCTGTAGTCAACCAGTATACACTCCTTGAAGCAGAATGTTTTCTCTTTTGAAATTTGGGAACATTCTGAGATACCCGCTTTGAGCACTTACCATAGCTGTTTTTCAATCATTGGTTTACTTCTCTGTCTTCCTAACTCTTCTGTGAATCTTTGAAGGAAGCAATCTGCCTCATTTATCTGCTTCATAACCCCTGGTGTTATTTTAGAAAATTTGTGGGAGGTGAATAATCATCCTTTAGAATGGATCGACTTTTTCTCCACAACTTGCAGCTTATCAGTAATGAAGTAAGTAAGTAAGCAGTTATTAGGGTTTTCTCTTGCTGCATAGCCTCCTGAAATATCTGTCCAAGCTGCCAAACATGGAGCATTGATTTCGATACTGGATTTCATTTTTGGAGGCTCTGCCTGACCATTTTTTTATATTATTGTGTGAGGTACAAACTAGTATTTTGCATATTTAAAATATTTTGCATATTTACTAAGGTCCAGAAGATGAAGATGAGTTTTAGAGCAAGAACAAGATCTTCTTTCAGTATAATTGATGGCATTGTTGTAGTGGACTGCTTTTGGTATTTTATCCACATTGCAATGGCTCCTTTTTCCCAAGAGCTATCCCTTTATGCAGAGGTGGGCTTAATCCAGGCTGTGTGCCACACAAGGGTTGAACAAAAGTGGTCATCAGATCCAAGTCTGACAAATAAGATTGTATATCACAAATTTTGAATTCAGAGTGAGATAGGGTATTTGGTCTTTTTGATTTGTTGAAACCAAAGAGATATAAACTCCAGAAGAGTTTATTGTGAGACAGTCATGTGCACTGAGAAACAGACATTTGACTGAAGAATGATACATATCTCAAATACAGAAGTTGTGCAGAGAAAAATAAAGACTAAATCATGGTTACAAAGATAGATAGAGCGATAGATCGGTGGAGAGAAATATAAATATGGGGGGAAGCAGCTATAATGCCAATTAATTTTATTTCCTCATTCCAGTTCCTTGTGAGGTCCCATTATATTCCTTGCTCTTGGAATTCCATGAGGTTTTACAACAAATTTCATTTTACTTTAAGCTAGTTTGAGATTGATTTCTGTTATTTGCCATAAAAGGGGATCTTGCTTGAATCAATTGGATATTATAATTAACATTTGCAATTTTTGATCACCCAATTCATGCTTCTTACTTCTGGAAAAACACTTCAGTCATTCTGTTTGGAGTAACTTCATTTTCTTCAGGTCCATAAGGTTCGTTAGGGCCAACCCCAGACCATAGTAATTAGTTCAAGAAGGGAAATATGATCCAAACATCTGGCAAATATCTCCATAGTCAATATTTGCTAGAACCATGAAGAAGCTGTGAGAAGTTGAAGCATTTTTTTTTCCCCCTACTGGGGTTGCCTAGCTAGTAAGGGT
Source organism: Mustela lutreola (assembly GCF_030435805.1). Taxonomy (NCBI): domain Eukaryota; kingdom Metazoa; phylum Chordata; class Mammalia; order Carnivora; family Mustelidae; genus Mustela; species Mustela lutreola. The sequence continues at coordinate 58,443,870 of NC_081299.1, forward strand.
GACAGTCTGAAACTTTTGCTGGTTGTCTTGCCCCCATGAAAAGAGAACACTCCTGTAAATAAAACCAATGCAGGGCACCTGGGTGGCTCAGTGGGTTAAATCCTCTGCCTTTGGCTCAGGTCATGATCTCAGGATCAACGCCTGCGTCGGGCTCTCTGCTCAGCAGAGAGACTGCTTCCTCCTCGCTCTCTGCCTGCCTCTCTGCCTACTTGTGATCTCTATGTCAAATAAATAAATAAAATCCTAAAAAAAAAAAAAAAATGCAGAAGAAGGCAGAGCAAAGAATCCAGAAAAACCCAGATTCTCAATATGTCATCTGAGCACCAAGATCTTCAGTTATTTCAGCAATAAATATCCTTTTTTAAAAACCAGTCCGTGGTGCTTTTTGTTGTTGTTATTTGCAACCAAAACACCCAGATAAGTCTGGCTATAATTTCTCTGTGTATTTTTGAGTCAGTCAAGTTTTCTTGTGTATACCTAGTCTTATCATATGGCAACAAATGCTTAGCACTGTATCTGAAATACAGCAGATGCTCAAAAAAAAATCTGCTTCTTCTGAATGAAGAAGATAAATACTACCCAGCATGTCATTTTTGGATATGTCTTTTTCCAGCCTTACCTCTTCATTTGAATATTCTGCCAAGTCAGTGCTCTATAGCCAGTGGATTTTAGTCAGAGAGATTAAATAAAAATGCATATTATTTAAATCCTTGCTATTCCTTGCCATCACAGCTAACATTTATTCCCCCAACACCAAATCCTAAGTGGTTTTTCCTTCTCCTCACTACCACTATCTTCATGAGAACTCCCCATAAGAACTAGTCTAATAGCCTCTTAATTCATCCCTGTGTCTCTAGACTCTTTTGTCTTTTTTTTTTTAATTTTTATTTATTTATTTGAGAGAAAGAGAGAGAGCAAAAGAGAGCACAAATGTGGGAGAGGGTCAGAGGCAGAGGGAGAAGCAGACTCCCGCTAAACTGGGAGCCCAGGGCTCAATCCCAGGACCTAGGGATCATGGCCTGAGCTGAAGACAGAAGCTTAACAGGAGCCCCCAGACTCTTTTTTTTCCAATCCATTTAAGAGTGTAATAAGAAACGTCTTTTTAGTCATGGTTTCTGGCTGTGATTGTCATACAAATTACAGATAATATACATAAGGGAATTAACACTGTGCGTGGCATATTGATTAATATTAAAATTTCTACAACTCTAAAGCTAGTACTAGAATGATTTTTTAGTACTAACTATATTCTTGGTGCTTTATCTAATTTATCCTTTACATTAACTCTTTGAGATACTTTTGCAGGTGAAAAACCCCCAAAATCAGAGAGCATAAATGACATACAGTTAGCTAGTGGCTGAGATTATATTCAAACCAGGGTGCCTGACTTCAAAGTCTTTGCTTAATTTCCCTGTTATCTATTGTATCTCTCTACGATACTGTTTTTATATTTTCTGAGCTGAAAAACGAACCAAACATGGCCCCTTTTAACTTGGAGAAACTTATAACAATGAGACCCAAGAGCTGATCTTCGAAAATGCACCCCCGGACCCTGCCGCAGAGCCTTCATTTAATGCTGTCCTTACAGTTTTACACTTTTGTGAAAAGCAGCATAGGACAAATTTTGCTCTTGGCGTGGGATGTTGCCTTTACTACAAAATGCCTGATCTCAAACTCAGACTGCGTCTCTGCCCACCAGGTGTGTGCCCGTGCATACAAAAACCAGAGAGAGTGACTCTAATCAACAAAATTGGGATGCTTTCCAAGGACTCAGAGTCATGGGACAACAGATCTTATACAACCTAATCTGACTTGATTCGGCATAAAAATGTTGTTTTTTTACAAAGCACTGACACTCTCATCTACTGGCGAGACTGAGCAGATGCAGGTCTGTATTTTTATCTTTGCTTCATGTTAAATTAAAAGGAGACATCACAAGGTAGCTAGCTGTTCCTTCTTCCCAGAAAGCTATCTTTATCTTTTAAAGTACTCGACTTATGGAAGTGCACGAAGAAAACCTCTAATGGCCCTTTGAGGATCATACATCCAGTGGTATGGGCTCAGGGCATCTGTGGAGATCCAACCAGTAGTCCACCCTACAGGCACAGCCGGGGCCCCTGGACTTCTAGTTTCCCTGTGTGACGTTCCTACCTCCGGTAGGACTGAAGCCCAGACCTGAGTCCCAGTGCCCTTGGCTGGGGTCCTGATTATTTTTGCTCCAGGAATCAGGTGTGCTTGGTGACGGATGGGTCTTGTGTTTCAGCTCCTGCTACATTTTACTTCACTTTGTTGATTTGTCCCTGTATGTCCTTGAGAGGTTTTCATTCCAATATAACAACGTAAGAAGGGTTTCAGTGACCAGAAGTAGCATGATTAATCAGAAAGGAAATAAACTCCATGATCCGGGACTGGGTTGGCTTCTTTGCCTCAGTACTATGTTCTTGGGCAAGTTGGTTATCTGCCATATGATTTAGTTTCCTCACTACTAAAAACAGGATTAAGAATTGTGACTCTCCTATGGTGAGTGCTATGAAGTGTGTAAACCTGGTGATTCACAGATTTGTACCCCTGGGGCTAATAATACATTATATGTTAATTAAAAAATAAAAAATTTTTAAAAAAAGGATTGTGACTCTCAGGACCATTGTTAGGTTGAAACATGATGGCACTGTGTTTAAGCTTAAGTAGATTCTTGACAAATTTATTTTCTCTCGCCTTTTCAAAGTAAAGGGGAATGCCATATGTTTAGAAAAATAACTCAAGTTGTGCATTACAAAATAAACAAACACAGTCTCTCACACGGCCGGAGACTAGCATTATTGAGCTTCAGGTTTCATTGCTGGTACTCATGAAAGCTGATGGGGTCGTGAATTTCTTACATCAATGTTGAGTACGGGCACCTAAAAGAAGCAGCATGATATCATTTAGAAACAGTTACACACCATACACTTGTGTTTATTTATCTGTGTATACATGTTCTAAAAATTTATATTTCTACATGCTATGGCTTGTTTTGTTTTGGTAGGATGGATGATTGTTTGTGCTTGAGAATCCTAAGAAACAAAATATTTTAAAAAATATTTTGTAGTAATCAAAATATACTATAAGTGCCAAAGAGCACAATCATGGATTTCTTCAGGGCTCTGGACATAGTGAGTGCAATGGAATAGTAGGGTTTTCCTGTAATGCCTGAGAGAGAGCCTGAACCATGCTTTCCTGCCTAGGGGAGCCAGTGATGGCTGTTACACAAAACCAACCCTCCCTGCAAAATTGAACATCAAGCTTTATAGGTTACCATTAATTTGAAAATAGCTGCATACTAATTTACAATCTTTTTTTAATATTTAAAGAAAGTGGAGAGACATGATCTAATCACTGAGAACGGAAACTGGCACAACTTCATAGGCAATAGTTCAGCTAGTGTAGCTGATTATTTTTTTTACATACTTCATCCTTGTAAAGGATTTTTTTTAATTATACAGAAACAGATAAGCATGTTTGACTGAAGCAGAACTTGCATGAACTGAGAAAGAAAATTGGCATTTCATCTGAACTGTGAGTGATCTCTCAAGTCATAATGTGTTCTTGGTTTAAGTGTCTGAAAATTAAGATGAATATTCTGATCTTGGTCAAATTGGGATCTATTGAGTGGAATTAGTAAAACCTTGTTACAGTTACTGCATTTTCAGGATGATATTGCCACTATAAGTATATTATGAATCTATTTTGTTTCCATTCTCTTATCAATGTGAAACATGTACCTCAGAATAAACTCTCCAGTCATAAGGAAACGTGTTAGGAAAAAATACTTCTTCTGTCATAAACTAAACATGTTTCCTACAGAGACCATTGTCCTCAGTCTTCATACCCCAAACATGGAGAGAGGGAGACAATGAAGAGATGGTGAAGGTGAGGTGCAAGGCCACATTTGAAATCCATTCAAACGTTAGTACTAACAGATTTTAATACGAGGAGACATCTTCAGTGTGGGTACTTCAACTCTGTGGCATTCCTGGCTATAATTTGGCTTCATCATTAAATGCTCTTAACCAGGTAGGAGTCCGGTGTCTGTGCTGCTCCTGTCAACCCTATTCTTGCTGTGGATGGTTCTGCTTCCCAAATGTTTCCTCTAGGAAGAGATCACAAAAGATAAGCAAGGATGTTCAGAGCATGCTTCTCAAAGGCTCTGCTAGTATTGAAATACTGTCTTAGAGTTAAATATTGGAATGGATTCAAATGTAGTTTGCACCTTATCTGCAGAGCTCCCCCATTGTCTCTTCAAGTGTGGGGTAGGGGGTCAAGAGGAAAGTCTTTAGTGATGGGAGCAAGTTACACACACACACACACGCACACACACACACACACACACACGCCTACTATAAAGATACAAAATGTCAGTCTCTTACAAAATACTTGGAACAGTTTAAGTCGCTAGGGTTGAGACCTCTTCACTTAAAAAGTTTGGCATTTCATAATTTTCCATGTACAAAAAACAGTTTCACATTCTCCCTATGCCCTAAATTGCTTTCTGATGTTGAATGATATGAATTGTCAAGCAACATTAAATTAGCCACGTATCTCTAAGTGGTCCAAAGGGATTGAGCACCTCCTTTTAAAGTGTTCCACACCACCAGAAAATGCTTGCGACATTGATGAGAAGGGAGGGCGATCCCAGACAAGGAACGGCAAGTTTAAAATTGGAGTTGAGAAATGTAAAGTAGTTCGGAAGGGTACAGTTCAAAGGAAGGGAATGATGCAGTTAGACAAATGGTAAAGGTCATGATGGATTTTGTAAGCCTTGTGAAAGAGCTTGGAAAACAACGATATGCACCATTAACTGAAAAGAGAAAAATGTCAAGGACATTTGTACTAAGACTAAGTTTGAGTTGTGTGATCATTGATGCATTCCAATCTGGGCTGCTCATGTTTTGATCAGGTAGTCATCTGTCGAAAGAAGCTGGTGGGAAGTCTAGTGAAGATATGCATTGTTCGGTAGAACCTTCTGTACTATCAGGTAACCACGAGTCACATATGGTTGCTGAGAACTTGAAATAAGGCTCATGCAATAAGGATAGTAATTGCCGTTAGGGTAGTAGGTAATGGGAAAAAAAAATAGGGATAATCTCATGGGGGATTTGATGCTAAGAAATATGGGCAGAACTCCAAAATTTATTCTGTAAATCCAGAGCAATATTAAGAAGTTGGCCAAGTTCAGTGACCTCAGAACACACCAAATCTGAAGAGTGAAAAGTGTCAAAGTGCAGAGGCATATTCCAGAAGAATTTGGCAGAGTTAAGGAGCAGGTCAGGCTTGTAGGAGAGTCAGAAAAATTCTTCTGGACCTGATTCATTAAAGCAGCATTGTTTTAGAAACACAAGGTGTGGTCTCCACTGGTTGATCTTTATTCTTCTTTAAAACAAGACAAAACAGAAAAACAAAACAGACTGAAGTAAACACCCTATAGCCAATGGAGGGATTAATTAACTAAGAACAAATCAAAGCAAAAGACAACTTAAGGGTCTTTCTTCTCATGCATCTGAAACAGTTGGCTATCCTCTGGTAAATATTTCCCATCCCAAAACAGACACCATTTTTAAATGAATATTACTCCAAAACTAGGAAGGGTTACTTTTAAATAAATACTGGTCTCTTCACCTGAAGACCTAGCCTCTAAAGTTATTCAGGCAATTGATGAGGAAGAATTGAGGCAAGTTTGTGAGACTAGTTGCTTCACTTCACTAAGTCCTTCATAAGTAAATTCAGGGAGTAGGTTTGTCCATCTTCCCAGGTGGCAGGTAAGGGGTGGGAAGGAGCACGTTCCATGAGCAATCCACTACTTTCAGACAAAATCAGACTAAAATCACCTAAGAAAGTCAAACATGCAAGAGATGGATTTTAGAGCGGAATTCTCTTCCACAGAGAGCAACTGGTATAAATTTCTTAATTATGCCTAACCTTTTAAGCATAATACTTGATAATAAATTCTAGCACTTCATGCTGTTATTTAAATTTATTCTTTTCTTTTGTAAAGACACTATTAATCAATTTAATTTCAACGTGTCCAAAACAACTAAATGTTAACCATCCATTATATGCTTAATTGTTTTCACCTTTGCCTTAATGTATTCTCACCCTGACCTTTTCTTCACTAGTTTAATTCATTTTCCACTCATCTTTTTAAACAATAGGAGAAAATTGTAATAAAATAGTCAAATAATTTTGCAACACCTCTGTTCAAGACAAAATTCAGAGATACTGCATAACCTATAGGAAGAGATAGTAAGAAATAAAAGTTTGTTATTGATTACAAATCTCCAAATTTGTCACCAAAAAGGTCCTGTGAGGGTGTCAGTACATAATCCACAAAAGCACAGATGTTGAAAAGACAAATGTATCAAAGCCAAGATTAACCTCTTCTGTTCCCTCTATTTCACTATTTTATACCTTTTAGTTTAGATTCCTAGGACATTTCTATGTGATAGGGAATCACACCTCAAACAGGGAGATATAAAGAAGAGGTGTAGACTGATTGGGCAGCCCTGGTAAAGAAAAGGGACAAAATACTGATATTTACTGAGAGCCACCTAGGTGCTTAAAGATGCACTGAATTACCTCACTTCCTTTTCACAACAGCCCCTTCACTCATCATACCTTCTCTCATTCCTTTGGCACCTGCAATGTACTAGGCTCTGTTCTTGGTAAAGACAAGGATGGACAAGACCAAGCCAGTCTCTATTCTTGTGAAACTCATATTCAAGTACATAAAATAAAGAAAGAAGTAAACGAAGAAGGAAAAAGAATTATAAATTAGGATAGGCACTATGAAGGAAACAAGTGAACTAAGATAGCAAATAATAGAGGAAAGAAGTAGAGATAGGAAGCTTAAGAAAGATTTGAGAAAGTATTTAATCCATTAACCAAAGGAAGAAACAGAGTTATGTATGTAGGAAATAGAAAAAAAAAAAAAAGTGGGCTAGCATGTGCAAAAGTCCTGGGGTGAGAAAGATCCATATGTCTACCAAGTGATGAATGGCCTGGAGAAAGAAGAGAAAAATTATTAGGAGGCTATCAGTGGTGGTCTAGCTGACAGAGGAGTTTTGCATGAATTAGAATAGAAGTATTCGAGATGAAGAGTAATGACGAGTATTAAGATATATTTTGCACGTAGAGAAGTATTTTATGACAATACTTGCCACATATACTTATTAATATCCCCCCCATTAACAGATGAGAAATAGCCTTAAAAATTAGGAAAGTAACTGATGCTTTTACAGGAAATAACTTCAGGACGGGAATATGACCGCTGCCTTCCTTAAAGCCCTTTACCTTTATCACACTTGCTAGCTTTATTAATTCAAGGTCAGTGTAGGTTTTATAGAATCCTAATAGTAGTAGAAGCTTTGGCCAGTCTAATGATTCTGAATTAGAATGTGCTTTAATAGGGAAGCCTGGGTGGCTCAGTCGGTCAAGCATGGGACTCTTGGTTTCTGTTTGGCTCATGATCTCAGGGTCCTGAGATCAAGCCCCACAATGGGCTTGAGTCTGCTCAAGATTCACCCTTTCCCTCCCTCTCTGATTTCTCCCGCACCCCAGCCCATGCTCTCTCTTCCTCTAAAACAGATAAATGAATAAAAATTTTTAAAAAAGAATATTCTGGACATAACTATAACCTAGACAGTGTATAGATTTACAGTTCACAAATCCATAACTTCATTTCATCTGAAAAAGGCACCAAATTCTACAAGCACTCCAGATACATTCGTTCCATGCAAAATACCAAAACACTCTTGCATTTCTTCCAGAAACATGCCGTGTTAACACCATGCATATGAAAAATTTTTCACTTACTAAAAAAAAAACAATTTCTAGCAAGTGTGAACCATACACTCTTAAGTCTAAACTGGGTAATTTCCATGACCAACCTGTTTTTTCAGCTTTGCTAAAAATATGCCCATATCTCCCCATATATAAAATGGCACTGGTCGCTGAAAATCTCCCAGCACGTAAGTCCACACATGAAAAAGGCTTAAAATAAGCTGGGCTTAGAGTAAAAAAAATAAGCTGAGAAGGATTTTGCTTTTTAAATTCAGTACTTCCTCAGTTAATTTCTTAATTTTTATTCTACCCTTACTTCTGAGATTCTGGAATATGTATTAGTGCCTCTCACTAGTACTTCCACTTCTCCTTTTTCTCAGCACCTGATAGGATTGTCTTCCTCACCCTTTTCAGTTGGCACAGCCTGCTACTCGCTCTAGAAGTATGTGGGTGCCGTTCTATGCTCTACAGCTCTCCCCCTCAGTGCTCTACAGCTCTCCCCTCCACTACTGCGGGGTCCAGCAATGTTGGAAGCCTCAGTCAGCCTGAGTCTCTGACTAGGATAACTGGTAGCCAGGTCTCCACACCCAACTCTCAACAGGCAAGCTAAGTGAAGGCAGAAGAACTTTTGTTGTTTTAAGAAACTAAGATTTGGGGTTTCCTTTTCACTGATGCTAATGTATAACATTGTTTTCTTGGCTTGTTAAGCTTCCTTCACATTCTTTAGGTGAAGGGAAATACAAATTTCCAAATTAGGGAAGTATGGCAAGCTGTATAGTTGGCAGGTCAGGAGGTCTGCATCCAAATGGACCTGTTTTTCATCGTTCTTTGCACTTTGCCTGCTCTCTATCCCTCCTTTTTCTCAGCTGTGAAAAAGAGACAGTAGCATAAGTGTGTTAGAACAATTTGCCAAGTGCCTAGCAAGATGCCAAACCACAGATGATGTTCAACGACAATAGAAATCTAGAAGGATCTATCCATGTAGGAAGGACTGAATCTGAAGAATCTGCAGAAATGGTGTGGGGCAGGGGGGACCTGCCATTTATCCCTCTCACGTCCCCTTCTCCCCCTGCAAGCTTCTCCCTAGCCACGAGCGCACCTCTCTGTCCCTTTCTGTGTACCTGATGCTCCCTGTCTTCCTCCCGCTCTGCTGTCACGAACTTCTCTCATAAATCATTCATTAAAATAGCTGTGTTTTCATAAAAATTAACCTCCGCTAGAAGACTAGAGCTTCAACATAGTATCTTGAGCCTTAGGCAGAGAAGGGCTAAGGCATACCTTTCACCTGAACCCAGGACAACAGAGAGGATGCCTCTAGCCTGTTAGGTCTGCTAAGTGGACAGATCTCGTGGTTAGTCTTTAGAGAGGGCTTTTATGAAACTGTCCAGAGTGTGCAGGAAAAAGTACCATGAGAGTCCAGCAGGGTGTTCCCGGAGCTCAAGACTGGTGGCGTTCATGCTGGGTGTTTGCATGACTCTTAAAAATGTACAGGGACCACAGACCTGTACCCCTGGGGCAAATAATGCATTATATATTAATAAAAATAATTAAAAAAAATACAGGCACCTTCTGAACCGTCTTCATATCAACCCTTAAAGCAATCCTGCAAAAGAGTGTTAAGATCTTTGTTGCTGCTAATGAACTGTAGCTTTAGGCTCTTAAATCATTTACCAAGTTCCCATAGATGGGAAGTGGAAGAGCATGTATCCCAAACCAGCACTTCTAATTTCCAGGCTACCACCCTCTTTCCCTTCACCAACACAGCACCTCTACCTCTGGAAGTGAATTCAATAGTGTCTTTTGATGTTAACAGCATATGCTATCACAGAACGTGATGAAATGATGTTTTCTATATTTATAAAATAACTAAAAGAGGAAAAAAGAACAAGGCTTTTTTAAAAAAAAAAAAACTACAAATATGCCCTTGAAAAATGAAATTAAGGTGAGGTATCCTATAAGCCATGTGTTTTGACTAAAAAAAAAAAAAATCCCACAGCTTCAGAGCATTTTCACCTTCTCCTCCATAAAGAGAGAAGAAGATGGGGAAGGATGCTGTATTTGTAAATCCCATCATTTCTCTAAGGAACCATCATTGCTTTCTTGTAGCTAACATAATTTCCATATTTTATCTATCTGCAGACCGACTTAAACATTGGAAACACCTAAAAGTTTCAGCAAAAACACAAGATCTGTAGCCAAGCAAACCTGGGTTTGAATAGGAGTTCCAGCATCTAAAGTTAAAGACCTTGGGAAAGTGAGTTATTCAAGCCTTGCTCTAGAATTGAGCCTCAAGTTTCTCACCTCTCAAATGAGAAGTTTATAGCCATGATCTTATGGGATGGTAGTGAGTATTACATGGTAGAGTGAATAAAACACTGATACTTTACAGATTTTTAAAATGTTACTTCTTCTTTCCCTTTTCATTATACAGATTCACATCATTCTCTAACTCCTATTTCCAAGTAACACACAATCCAGTAGATTTCAATAATTCAATAAATATTTGAAAAAAGAAGGAAGGAAAGAGGGGAGGAAGTAGGGAAGGAAGGCAAAGAAGGAAGACCGGCAGGGAAGAAGGGAGGAAGGAAGAGGAAGAAAATTTTATTACAAACATTTCTAAAATGTGGTGGAGATAGTTTCCTTTCTGAATGATCTGGTATTGTTCTATCAGCAGAAATTGGAAGCCCTTGTAGTTGTACTGACCTTGTGCTCTTTCCCCAGTAGTGACACAGAGCTATAGAAACTTCTTGTAATATCATGGGAAACTGGGACACCTGGGTGGCTCAGATGGTTAAGCATCTGCCTTTGGCTCAGATCATGATCTCAGGGTCCTGGGATCAGAAGCCTGCTTCTCCCTTTTCCTCTGCCCCACCCCCTACCCCCAGTCATGCGCTCTCTCTCTCTCTCTCTCTCTCACTCAAATAAATAAAATCTTTTTAAAAAAATCATAAGAAATTGGTCATTTATTCACGAAGCAGAACCTCCTGTTTGAAAGACTTTTAGTTCTGTTTGATTTTATCATGCATTCATTACTGGAATTGTTATAGAAATGTATTTTAGGGCCACCAATCTCCTTTCTACACACAATTATACATTTTTCACATGAATAACCAGATATCTAATGTAAACCTAAGCAACAGAAAAATTTCCCAATGCCCAGTTTCTCTTTCCATCCCCGCCCAAGAAGAGAACATCTACAGGTTTGGACCATGATCTCCACTCTAAAGAAGGACTAGTTTCTTTTATAGTTTCAGAGTCTGAAATGTGAAATGTGAGTTTATTAAGTACGTGGTGGGTGTTGTCAAATGGATCATATCAAAGCAATTCCTCCATTTCCTACAACCATTAGTGTATAGACAGGTATCCTGGGTAATTACAAGCACTTATAATTAGGTTTTGATGGGGAACTGTTTCAAGCAAATCATTTATTCAGCTGTGAACCAGATTAGTAACAGCGGGTTGTTGGCAAAATCTCCCACTCTAACTGAAAACACAGCAAGAAGTGTTGATACAAAGAGAATTTAGAACTATGCTGAAAGTTTCATTATTTTGCCAAAAACAATTGCATCACTTCCTTCGAATATAAGTACATGCCTTGTGAATCACTATTTTGATTTTTAAAGTATGGGGGGCGGTATGAAAATACAGTGATGAAACAAAAAAGAATATCCAATGGAATTTAATTGGCACAACCTTTAAGTCAGGATTGGATTAACAACATGTGCATGAGAAACAAAGGCCAAACAATGTTCAGTGTGATTGGGGATAGCCTTTAGAGGCCTCCAAAGTTCCATCATGAATGGATATCAATAGTTGGACCTTGACATTAAAAAGATTAGGAGAGGCAGTTGACCTTCAATCCAAGATGAGACTTTAATTAGCAGATAAAGGAGGGTACAATGGCCTGTTATACTCTTTTAGAAGGCTAATCTATGTACAGGCACAACATTGTAATCAAAAATCTCCAAATAAGCAAATCTAGCTCAAGAATGCATTAGCTAGACTACTATTACCCTCAGTGCTCACTTATAGCTTTATATATGCCTTTATATATAGCTTTTTAAATGCCTCCTTCAAATGACTTTGTACATCCTTAATTATCCTCTTTTTCGTTTTTATTTTTTCTTTAGAATTTTACTTATTTATTTTGAGAGAGTGAGCGTGTGTGCAAACAGGGAGAAGGGGAGAGGCAGAGAGAGAATCTCAAGAGGACTCCACTCTGAGTGTGGAAACCGACACTGGGCCAATTTCATGACCCTGAGATCACAACCTGAACGAAATCAAGAGTTGGACGTTCAACGGACTGATGCACCCAGGCGCCCCTTAATTAAACTCATTTAAATGAGTAGCATCTAGCTTCCCTTGAAATTTCAATCTCTAGGAGAGTTTATTGCTTTTATTTGAAACTACCAGGGAAGAAATTTGACTGTTCAAAGCAGAGAAACCAACCTCAGTTGATAACTTAAGTACAGGAACTCCCACCACCTCCCACTCTCCAACGTAAATAGAGCAATTTGACTTTAGTCTAATTTGATCATTTATAATCTGATACAAACAACACAAATATCTTTCCTAAAACTTGTTTATGAGCTTTGTATTGTTTATTTACTGCAAAAACCTCCAGATACTTCTGTGTTAGAAATATGATTACTTCTGAATTATCTTTCCTAATTGGAGCCAGGGCTGGCATGCATGATGGAGATTTTTATTCAATCCCCAAATGCATTAAATCCAGAAGCAGCACCATTTTAGGTCTTACTATTTTGAAGAGGTTTCCTCCCTAAAGCAACCAACGTCTTTCTTATATGTCTCCTTTTCCTCTAATCAAATTCATATGTTGAAGTCCTAACCCCCAGTATCTCAATATGTGACCTTATTTGAAAATAGGGCCACTACAGACCCAATTAGTTAATATGAGATCATACTGAAATAGACTGGTCCACTTTGACTGGTTCTTATAAGAAGAAGAAAATAGGACATAAAAGACACACATAAGGGGAATACTATGTGGGATGGCATGTCCACAAGCCAGGGAATGCCAAAGATCACTAGTCAACCACTAGAAGCTAGGAGAGTAGCATGGAACAGATTCTCCCTGACAGCTTATGGAAGGAAGCAATCCTACCAACTCCTTGATGTTGAATTTCCAGTCTCCAAACTATAAGAAATAAATGTCTGTTGTTTAAGCCCCCTAGTCAATGGTTCTTTTAATATGGAAGCCTAGCAAACTAATACACTCTCTTCACTACTGTGCCAGAAAATAGTTTTATTGGGTTATTAGTGATTCTTTTTTTAAAAATCCTTGCTCCTGGTATTAAATGGGAATATTTCCATGTTAGCAGTGATCCAGGAATTATCCTTCAAATGATGGCTATTTTTAAAATGGTATCACTTATTTGTGGAGCATAACAAATAGCATGGAGGACATGGGGAGTTAGAGAGGAGAAGGGAGTTGTGGGAAATTGGAAGGGGAGGTGAACCATGAGAGACTATGGACTCTGAAAAACAATCTGAGGGTTTTGAAGGGGTGGGGGGGTGGGAGGTTGGTGTACCAGGTGGTGGGTATTATAGAGGGCACGGATTGCATGGAGCACTGGGTGTGGTGCAAAAATAATGAATACTGCTCCTTCCTCATTGGGGAGGGTATGTGCTTTGGTGAGTGCTGTGAAGTGTGTAAACCTGGTGATTCACAGACCTGTAGCCCTGGGGATAAAAATATATGTTTATAAAAAATAAAAAGTTAATAAAAAAATAATGAATACTGTTATGCCGAAAATAAATAAAAAATAAATAAATAAACAAAACAAAAATGAAAACAAAAACAAAACAAAAATAAAATAAAATGTATACTATCTCTAAGCATTGCGTTGGCCTTCCAAAAGGTGGAAAAATAGTGAGACTTAGAAGGAGAGCAAGATAGTTTGTCTTCTTCTTATACTTTCCTTTAAAAAATATTGTAGTAGCTCGGTGGGTACATACTAATAGTGAAACACATTTTGATGGAACTATGAGCATCAATAATAAATAGAGTCAGTTGGGAATTCAACCAATGTCTTTAAGGTGGGAGCTAAGTCACAGAAGGGTTTCAAGTAGGGATAAATAGTACATTTACTATCAGGAAGGAGAGGGGAATATGGCTTTCATCATTTGGGAAAACAAATGATATCCACAAAAACAAACTACTGCTTAGAAAATAGAAAAAAAGTAGTAATATCAAGGGAAGATCAAAGTCAGTACCTGGATTAAAACCATGGCTTTCCAAGTCCTAGAAAAATTTGGACTAAACATATTTCCTACTACCATACACTCCCAGCTTGTGGGTCTCTGGGCCACATTTGATAGATGTAGTTCTTAAATTTTCATGTGCATAAGAATCATCTGGGGGGATTCTAAAACACATTTCTGGGTTCCAGTCTCAGAGTTTCAAATTCAGTTGATCTGAATGGGACCAAAGAATTTCCATTTCTAATAAATTTCCAGCTGATACTCCTGCAGCTGGTCTGGGGATAATACTTTGAGAACCATTGGACTATATCAATGTTGTCAAACCTGTCTGACGAAGAGACTCATCTGGGAGAGCTTATTTCAAAAAATATAAAACCATAGGCCCCATGTCAGACTTTCTGACCCATAATCTCCAGAGGAGGGACCTGAATTTTCTATTTTAACAAACTTTGGATGATAGGTTAAATTGGTTAAGTTTGAGAAATGCTACACCAAATCTCTAAGTTCACTTATATCATCTTCCATTTTCCTATATGGTATGAATGGGTAGGTTTTACAATATGGCAGTAATTGTATGATGAGTTAAGAACAGCACAAATGGGTTCTGTAACCTTAATTTGTTTGCCCTATAGAACCTCACTCCTTATTTTCATGAACAGGTACGCCAGGAGACAGTCTTTCTTAATACCAACTGGCTCTGGTACCATGATGCAGTCCAGAGAACTTGGACTGCATGATGTAACCTTTACTGGCAACTGTACTACTAATTTTTGCTCTTTGGGTTATCCCATAACCCACATCTTGCTCCGAATATTAATGGAGGGTCTAGCTTCAGGCTATTTCCTCTTTAATATCACAAGTACGTATGTATGAGTTTTATTTCAAAACCACCTTCTCATTTTTTGCAGGAATATTCTTGCTGGCATGTGCAAAGGAAGTCCCACTGGTTCAGCAGCTGGCTGATGGTAATTCAAGTTAACTCCTGAAAGGACAATTGGAGATTTGCAAAGAGCTTATAGCAAAATTGCCTGGGATCCTATTAAGCCTATGTGTTGCTTTGCACACATGACTCCTATCTCTTAGATCCAAATTCCAGCTGCTTTCTCAAAATTGAGGTATCCTGTAAATGGCTTTCTTTGGGACATATTTTACCTCTGGGGACATATAGTGGTCTTAAGAATAATGGCCTCACACATGTCATCTCTAATCTTTGCGGCAACCAATAAGATGGGTGTTACTCTGTTTTATCAATAATGAAACTGAGGCTAAGGGAGATTAAATATGGAATCCTCAAGGTCACATAATTACTTACTGTCAGTCAGGATTCAAACCCAGGACAATCCAACCTTAAATCTTGAGCTGCCTCTACAAGACTACACTATTCTGCCTTTGAAGAAATGCTGGATCAAGTTGGAGAGCAATATTTCAGTTTGTTTTTTTCTCCTTGAGTTTCCAAGATTGGATTTAAACCTTTGCCAAGTGAGATAAGATTGTGGCACTCTTTCTCAGCTTTGTCTGTTACCTCCACAGAATCTCTGCCAACACCAAATGTAAATATAAAACTAGTTCTGTCACTGGAAAGCCAGGCACTGAATGGTTATTCAGAAAATGTGGCTAACTGCCTGCTTTAAGTAACATATGGACAGTTTGGACCTTGAATTACCCTGAATTACTACTTTTGCTCAAATTCATAGCTCATTGTTGCACATCTTCTTTCTGTTCTTTATTTCACAAGCAAGGACTTATTGAATGCCAAGCCTATGTCACACAACAGACACAGAGATGAAAAACATATTCCCTGTCTTGGCCATGCAAAGAAGTTGGGTAAATAAGCCAACAATTTACAACACAGACAGATGTTTTATCATGATTTCCTGAAAGAAGTGATACTTGAGCTGAAACTCATGAGAGATGCATTAGATTTAATCACATAGACAAGAGAAGGGAGTATCCAGCATAGTAGGAACAGCACATGTGGAACATGGAGGCATGGGGTTGGCAGTGTTGCTGGAGAACAAGGCAGACCTGGAAGATGACACTAGAGGCTTAGTGGAGATCAGATTATAGAAAGCCTCATGGATTAAGTTGTTTTAACTTTATTCTGAAGTCCACAGGAAAATGTTAAGAATGTTAAGAAGGAGACATACAAATGGCTACCAGACACATGAAAAAATGTTCATCATCACTAGCCATCAGGGAGATTCAAATCAAAACCACATTGAGATATCACCTTACACCAGTTAGAATGGCCAAAATTAGCAAGACAGGAAACAACATGTGTTGGAGGGGATGTGGAGAAAGGGGAACCCTCTTACACTGTTGGTGGGAATGCAAGTTGGTGCAGCCACTTTGGAGAACAGTGTGGAGATTCCTCAACAAATTAAAAATAGAGCTTCCCTATGACCCTGATTGCACTACTGGTTATTTACCCCAAAGATACAGTTGTAGTGAAAAGAAGAACCATCTGTACCCCAATGTTTAGAGCAGCAATGGCCACGGTCTGCCAAACTGTGGAAAGAACTAAGATGCCCTTCAACGGACAAATGGATAAGGAAGATGTGGTCCATATACACTATGGAGTATTATGCCTCCATCAGAAAGGATGAATACCCAACTTTTGTAGCAACATGGACGGGACTGGAAGAGATTATACTGAGTGAACTAAGTCAAGCAGAGAGAGTCAATTATCATATGGTTTCACTTATTTGTGGAGCATAACAAATAGCATGGAGGACAAGGGGAGTTAGAGAGGAGAAGGGAGTTGAGGGAAATTGGAAGGGGAGGTGAACCATGAGAGACTATGGACTCTGAAAAACAATCTGAGGGGTTTGAAGTGGCGGATGGGTGGGAGGTTGGGGGAACCAGATGGCGGGATTAGAGAGGGGACAGATTGCATAGAGCACTGGGTGTGGTACAAAAATAATGAATACTGTTATGCTGAAAATAAAATTTTAAAAAATATATAAGCAAAAAAAATGTTAAGAAGGAACATAACATGAATAAATTTTCATTTTTTAAGAAAATATCACAGTGGCAGCAGATGTGGAGGATAACTGAAGGGCCCAAAACCAGATGTAGGACACAAGTTACCAATGTAATTCAGATGGGAAATGATGGAGACATAGATTTGGGTCATGGCAGTGAAGATGGAGAGACAGAATTAAGAAATTCTTGTCAATTTAGGAGAATTTAAATGATGGTTAGATATACTGAAAAGAGATTAAGTCATTCAATTGTTTTCATTTGTTCCAAGGTCTTATTAAGAATATATTATTCTTTTTCTTATTCCCTGCTTATTCTCTTACTATGATGTTAACTTAACTTTGAATATCTCTTACTTCACCACCACCAGCAGCAGCATCACTCACTACCAGCACCACAGCAATCAGCAAGAATTTATGGAGCACTTATTACTGAATCATACTTTGTCCAATCTTGTAACACATTTATATCTGTCTATTTTATGCCCCTATTTCTATTAGTAGCCTCTGTTTGATTTAGTCTTGTATTTTTAATGGTATTGTGTTTTCTTGGTGTGTAATTTCTTTCTTCTTCTTCTTGAAAGATTTTACTTATTTATTTGACACAGAGAGAGAGAGCACATACATGCACAAGCAGGGGGAGTAGCAAGCAGGAGAGGAGGAAGCAGACTCTCTGCTGAGCAGAGGCCACCCCCCCTCACCCCGCCACTCCTCACTACAGGGTGCGTGATCCCAGGACCCTGGTATCATGAACTCAGCCAAAGGCAGCCACTTGACTGACTGAGCCACCCAGGCACCCCTGTTGGTGTGTAATTTCTTCTGTCCTTCCTGTGCAATAGTATTCCAAGGCCTAAATTCTCATGTTTTCTGTTTACATCTGCCATTTAAAAAATTATTTTCTCAAGGTAATGATGCACAAATATTTCTTGTCCATTTTCAGAACATTTGAAAGGATTCAACATTTAAGTTGTAAGTTAAATCAATAAACTGACAAAAACTATAACCAGCAATTACTATCATTAAGAAATCAAGTGAAGACTACTATTCATTTACTAAGGCTCTGGTGTACGTGTTTCCAAGAAAATTACATTATACTTTGCTCAAAGAATTCATAAGATGAAAAATTTTCTACTGTCCTCATAGGTGCAAATTGTGTTTATTTTATTTCACAGGCTATACATTTTCAGCAATACCTTCATCTACCTCTAGATATAGAGTTAAAATTCAGATCCTATACCAAGGTAAGAAGAAATGACATCACTAACTAAAAGACAAGTTATTTTATGTGCAGGCTTATATTTATCTCATGTATTCTTTTTCTAAATATAATAGAAATATATTTATATAAATATAAATATCACATTCCCCAAAAATATGTATAGTTATTTTCTTCAAGAAGTATAAAGAAAGACTCCCTTGTGCCACTCAAGTTTAAAGACTAGACAAAATGGCATAACACAGACTCTTAACTATAGGGAACGAACTGGTGGCTGCCTGAGTGGAGGTGGAAGGGTGAGTGAAACAGTTGACACTTACCATGATGAGCACCGAGTAATGTATAGAATTATTGAATCACTATATTGTACACCTGACAATAATATAAGACTGTGTATTAACTGTACTGGAATTAATTTTTAATGGCTTATTAACAAAGAGGAAGAGTAATAGAAAAACAATTGTCCACCCTTACCCGCATACCTAGTTGTCATAAGCATAACTCCCATAGATCACAGTCTGGCCACTTAGCCTCTCCATCAAGGTTTTATTGAGTAATTTCTATGAGTTTAGTACTGTTCTAAGCTCTTTAGGTACAAGAGATACATAAAACATGGGTCCTGCCCACAAGGAGCTTACAATATGGCTGAGAATTTTGTTAAAACAATGTATAAAATCTCTTAAAAATACATTTTGTACATATTATTTTTATATAAAAAAGCACTTCAGATAATAAAAAAATAAAGTCCTAGAACCTGAATGAAATGGAGAAACACTTTTATACATAGGATGATCCTAGAGATATTTTGAATTAACAATTATCAAAATATTCAGTAAAAGCCTGGATTAATGAAAAAATATGAGCACAAATATTTTGAAGACAGCAATTAAACATTGAAGTATTCTTAATCATTAAAAGTATGTCAAGCAAGATATGTCTTATACAGATCCTTAAGGTGCCTGAATAATTATCTTAACAATAGGTTTCTTTAGAGTGTGCTTCCAACTAGTGAAGATACTGAAAAAAATTGTTCTCTTAACTAGTTTATATGTTCCTTTATAGCCTGGGTTGTGTTATTTGTTTAAGTTTTTAAAGTCAATCATATAGACAGTAAAAACAGTATATTCGACTTTGTCTGAATTTTCATAGATTTCAGGGACCAAAATCCACATATAGATGTAAGACACACATACACATATACATATAAAACATGAAGACTCTTATTTTCTCCCCCCTTCTTGGAAGAATTTGGATAATATAGCTTCTGATGGAAGCCTAATCTTCTAAACCTTATATTCTCTATTATGCCATTCCCTAATATGCCATTCCTTTTCATGGTACCCTGGTCCAACCTCTCCTGAGAACAGAATAGTTGGGTGTTTATTTTTGTTTGTCTGTTTCACACTGGCTTGCGCTGGTGCTGTATGAAATCTGCAATAGGATGGAGGTGGGAGTAGGCAGGAATTTGTTCTTCCAACACAGAAGTCGCAGGTCTAAAATTACACAGAATATATTATATGCAGTCAGGAACCAGGTCTATACAACTCAGCTGCAAAGCATATTAATACCACAGATTTGTTTTGCATATGTATTCCACAGAGCTCTACAGTAGGCACTATAATTACAATAAAACTGTAGATCAAGGCCCGTTTCGCACATGTAACTCTTTATGGCAGAAATTTGTTTTATTTTGAGGACTAGTTCTATTCTCAGTGTAACCACATTACATAATTATGAGAATCCATGTATACGGATGGTAATTTAAAAAATGAAGAGGAAAGCCTTGTTAAGAATCCGTGTATTGCTGAATCATGATCTAGAATACTTGAAAACATATGTTATAGGACTTATTATTTTGGGTGTATTTAGTATGAAATGGATACATTTCTATGGGTTACAAATGAAAACCTCAGAAGTATTTTATATTGACATATACCGTCTTTCCATCAGATTTCAAACTAATTGGACAAAGATCATTCTTAATTGTGTAAGAAATATCTTTACCAAAGAGTCATTATTTTTCAAACCTTTCTAACCATTTTATAACCTTATGACTTTCACCTAGATAGCTTTAGTAAACTTTATTACATTAAACTGCAGGTGACTATTCTGCCTGGATTAGCATTTTTAAATCAGGGAAGTTTTACATAAAATTTCCCAAGTTGAATAGCAACACAGAAATGAAAGACTTTCTATCACATTCATTTAAATTGGCAACTGCTAATATTGTACATAAATTTTATCTTCATTGAGAATTTACCAAATAAGGAGCATCTTTCTTGGGGTCAAATACTGCACCAGTGCTAAAAGACTTACAAAGAAAATATAAGAAAAGGGTTCTGCCCACAAAGAAATAGAATTTTTGTTAAGGGGGAAAATATGTAATGAAAATAATTGAAGAATAATACAATAATCATCAAAATGAGAACTATGTAACTTCAGAGTTGGATAAAGGTAAGGAGAGAAAAAAAGATACTTTAATTGTTCAAGACCCAAGGACAAGATGAAAGTTGCACATGTGGAAGATGGGTAGGTTTTGCATGGGAAAAAGTAATCATAAAATATTATAAATGAGAACAGCATCAAGAGATTTGAAGTTGATTCTGTCCATGACATGTAAACCTACACAATCAGAAAGCCAGTTTATAGTTGAAATTGAGAACTTATATTATATAGCTGGAGATAAGTCTAGATAAAGAATTAGTTGCAATTAAGATTTATTGAGCATCTACTGTGTTAGACTCACTTTACATACATTATCTTCAATTTATTATTATCTTTAGTATTATTATCTTTAATTTATTATTAAAATATTATTATCTTTAATTTATTGATTAATTCATTGAGATTTAATGAAATTAATCAGATTTCTCAAGGTCAAGGAGCTAATAAGTGGACAGCCAGATTTAAATCCAGGTTTCATTCGAAAATCCATGCTTCTATTACTATATCACATCGTCTTATAAATGGAATATCATCAAGGCAGATCTCACATCCCCACTGTAGTATAGGAAGAACAATAAACCTGGAATCAAAGAACTTACAATGAATCTGAATTCTTATATTAGCCATGTGACATTGGGCAAGCCCTCTGTAGACTTGGGCTTCTTTTGTAAAAATAAAATAATAAATATATGACAACCAGACAACCACGTAGATGGATGATAGACAGATAGTGGTAACAGAAGCAAGGACATTCTTATGATTATTGGCAAATTCTGGTTGCTCAAAAGAATTCATTGAATTTAAACCTGAATAAAGGGATTAGATACATCATCTTTGTGTGTTAAATAAAGCCATTTAAAATACAAGTTCGAATGAATATAATTTTCCAGCTAATCCACAACTGATTCAACTACTTAAAGGAATGATTCACTGTTTTTGGTTTAATCTAGTTGACAGAGATGACAGTGGAATCACAGTACAGGCTTGTATGGCAAAACTACTGTTACCATATTATCATGTCTTCCTAAGATGTAGGTCACAGCATGGCCCTTAGCACAATGCCTAAAGAAGGACACTCAATAAATACGTGTTGCATTAAGTGAATGATAAGAGGAAAAGGAAGGAGGGAGGTGCGGAAGTGGGAAGAAAGGCAAGAGAAAGAAAGATTGGTTGAATTTACAAACAGCTAAGGACATTAGCTGAAAGACATCCAATGCTCAGAAGTATATGTTAAAAGTTCATAGAATTTCTCATTTCAATTCAGATGACATAGTTTCTTTTGTATAAAATGTAACAAAATTTGCTATTGAATAACTATGTCACTTACTAGTTTTGCCTTTTTGTGTGACACCTGGGAAGAAATTTTAAGAAATCCTGAACAGATAGTGGTAAATCAGAGGGCTGTGCCTGGATTTCTTTTTTTTTACTACTCTAACACAACAGCTAATCATGTAGCCTCAGTATTGTTTCCTGTGACATTTCAGGAAAGCCCTTAGCTGCATCCACTCTTTTCAGTCTTCAAAGACACATAACCCTTACATTGATTGCCAGTACACTGTGAGACATAACCAGAACACAGACCTACAGATGTTTAGTTCCAAACTTAGTCCAGAGGGACACAGTATCTCCAATACATTCATCACATGTTTGGCTAAATATCATTTATCATGGCACCCTCCTGCCTTCATCTGGGCACCCTTTTCTATCTCATTTAAGTTTATGTCCTATTCATTGAATTCTTGCTCTCAAAATGTTAACTTTTCATTGTTGAAAGCTTATATTGATTTTTTTCAAACTCCTTATAAAATCAAGACTACCATAAAATGTAAAGATGTCCGCACTGGTTGAGATTCAGGCAAAGGTTTGAAGTTGGAGGAAAACTCTCGGAAAATGGGTTTTTCTTTTTCACACTTTTCACCAATCGTTATCTGTGAAATCATGCCCAACTTCTTAAATATGTACTCAAAACCCAGTCCCAGAAGCCAATTTGATACTCAGAGACACAAAGCATGATAATAAACCTGGTTTCAGTGGGTATTACTGAAAAGAAGAAATACTAAATTTTTTTCAAAGATGAAAATGAAGAAACAATCCAAATCAAACATAAATTCTCCTTCTCAGGTGGGAAGATATACACAAACTCAGGCAAGCAGGAATTTCAATAAAAATTCAGCTCCGTTTTTCATCTGTTAGAATAGAGAGAGAAAGCATGAGAAGGCGAACTTTTTCTGTGTGATGTGAGAAGGTCCTGAGAAATACATATGTCTTAGACATTGAAACATTCTTGTTTGAAGTAATTACACATATGTTTTGTAAATAAAAGCAATTTAAATAACTGGAATTTTGGATCACTTAAGCTTTTAGGTTATTTAATTATGCTACATATATGCTTTTTTTATGAATAATTTTTCTGGTTTCCAAGTTTGAATTCCAGTAGAATAATCAAATCATGGCACCGAATCAATTGTAGATGCATTGAATGATCAGATAAACTTTCCATAAAAACAAGCCCCAATCAATGTATAGCTGTACTCCAGAAAGATAAAAGGAAGAAAGCAAATTTTAATAACTATGAAACACAATTTTTCTCCCATCAAACCAACGAAGTGTGTGAGTGTGTGTGTGTGTGTGTGTGTGTGTGTGTGTTTTAAAATAATATGCAGTGCTGGTTAGGATGAAGCAAGCAGAAATTCTCCAACGTTGCTGATGGAATTTTAGATCTCTATAGTTTCCTGGAAAGCATTCACACTATAAGCATCTTTAAATATCAAAAATTTATATATTATTTATTTATTTATTAAAGTAAATGTATGATGAAAACAATCAGAAATATTTTTAATTGCATTTCAGTCTTTAGGTAATAATATATTTCCAATTATTGTGGTGCCAAATTTGAACACAGATTATGATTAGCAAACTACAATGTATCCTTTTAACAGACCTATATAAATACCAAAATTACTTTTTAAATAATTTGTAGGTAGTCTGGGGAATGTTTATTTTACATTAAGTTAGATAAAACAAAGATATAATAATGCACATATAATATTATCCTAAGTATGTAAAGGAAAATCAAGTGAAGTGTAAGGGAAAAAGATGAGAAAGAAATTTACTAAAACAATGGTGAGTTTTTATTGAATAGTGGAAGTAAAGTTTAGGAAGCTGCTTTTCTTTCTAATTTTCTTTATTTGGCAAAGTTTCTGTAAAGAGATGGCTTATTTTCATAATGAAGGGAAAGGATAATAGAATTTACTTTAAAAAATTAAAAATGAAATTAGAGTGAGATTACCAATAAACAAATGTGAACTGCATATCTCCCTTCTTTTCCCTTCATTTGTTCTCCAAGGACATCTGTGTTTATAGCAAAAAAAAAAAAAAAGAAGAAGAAGAAAGTGCCCAGAATAGGTATATTACATGCATATATTTAAGGAAAAGATGTGGGACTAAAATGTGAATAAAAATTTTATTGTCCCCATGACTTTTAAGCTATGTTCCAGAATCAGCCAGTTTATTGGTATCCTGTAGGCATTGTTTCACACTGTATCTCTATCGAAAAACACATTTTGATCTTCCCCTGAGGAACAGAAGTGATTATCTTTCAGGTACTTCAGTCATGGGAGAACAAATGGCCAAGGATATTGAGCTGCTTAAATGTCCACATTCATCTTTACAACTTACACAGAGTAGTGGAGTCATTGTGCCCAGCCTCACCCAGGGAATGAAGTAAAATGAACATGCTGACTTTCCATTACAATGGAAAGTTCAACTTATTTGAGAAGCCAAGTGTGTCATGTTTGAAAAAAAATAATTAAAAGTTTTCACCTTCTTTCATTAAAACAAAAAAGGTCATAGAGAAGCTCAAATACCCAGCTTTTGTATCATCATGGATGGGACTGGAAGAGATTATGCTGAGTGAAATAAGTCAAGCAGAGAGAGTCAATTATCATATGGTTTCACTTATTTGTGGAGCATAACAAATAACATGGAGGACATGGGGAGATGGAGAGGAGAAGGGAGTCGAGGGAAATTGGAAGGGGAGATGAACCATGAGAGACTATGGACTCTGAGAAACAATCTGATGGTTTTGAAGGGGAGGGGGGGGAGGTTGGGGGAGCCAGATGGTGGGTATTACAGAGGGCATGTATTGCATGGAGCACTGGGTGTGGTGCATAAACAATGAATTTTGTTACACTGAAAAGAAATAAATAAAAAAATAAATTAATTAATAAAAAGAAAACCTAAAAAAAAAAAAGGTCAAACAATGGAGTAATAGCCACATGACCATTCAACCCTATAATCAATAACAGAAATATTGAAACAAAGTGTTTGAGAGGGGAAACTAAGGTTTGGAACTTAATACGACCAACTATGCATCATATTTGGCATCATGATCTGCTTTCTAGAGTGTTCTTTCATTAAAGTACACATTTTATTCCAAGCAGATCTAGGCAAAGGGCAAGCAAGAGTGTGCTGACCATGTAGGGAGTACACTGAGTTCTGACGTTGATTTAAAACAGGGTAGCTTTGCCTTAAAATACTCCCGGACACTGTTCTTTGTGTGAAAATTCAGTGACATGCAGGATCTTTTACTACAGGAGACTTGACTGGCCACAAAATCAGCCAGGAGCCAGTCTGCAAATCTTAGTTGGAGGAAATCCAAGTGAAGTTGTAAAGACAAGAACAACTCCTTAAAGAAATCTGGTCCTGCTTAATTGGGTGTGTGTGCCTAATCTGCACTTTAGTTCTTAGAGATATTCTGTCCTTGTCTCATGAGGGCAGATCAGAACAGAGATGCGGGAAGGCTAGGCTGCAAATCTAGACAGCTTCTAAATCTCACCTTTCCAACTGGTCACTCCACATCAAGGTTGAGGAGCACTGGTGGGGTAAGGAGTTGGAACTGGATGCATAGTTGTTTGTGTGGTGCCTGATCTGTGAACAGACAGAGGATTTCAGTGGACAGAATTATTGATGATGACTCCTTTTGTCAGAAGACTCTTCCTTCAAAATTCTTTTTAAAAAAGCAGAACCAAAACTCTATACATCAACTTGCATTGACCATAACCAACTGAAGATATTTTACATCTTACCTTCCCAAGACTATCTCATTTCTGCCTCAAAGTTTTGACACACCCTCAATTTCCTCCTACAATTTCACACCAGATATTACTTAAGGTAGAGACCATGCCTAAGATGACTTCTAAGTACCTAGAGCAGTTATCACAGCACTTGTTAAATACTGAATAAAAACTCACTGGTCAAATGATTAGTGTAGGTAAATCCAATTCTACCACTCTCTAGCTTTCAGTGACTTTCTGTTGCTCTTAGGATAAAGACCAGAATTCTTAACATGACCTCCTAGGTCCTATTTGATCTAGCCTCTGCTGCAACTCTAGCTTTGTTTGCTCAGGCCACATTAGCCATCTATGAATATCATGAACAGTGTCATCCTTTTTCCTACCGCAGGGCCTTTGCACTTGAAGCTTCCTCTGCTAAGAGTGCCCTTCCAATTCCCTCATCACCTGGCTGATTCCTACTTGTCCTTCCAATCTCAACTTGGAATATCACTTCTTCAGAGACTATTCTGTTGAGTAGGACAGGTCCCCCACTATGTGATACCCATTATTTTCTTTTCAGAAACTCATTGTAGTTTGGAAACAAAGTTGTTTTTTTTGTGTGTGTGTTTTGTTTTGTTTGTTTAGTATTTTTTGTTATACTAATATATTAAATTTATTGTTATACTAAATACTAAACATTATTTGTTTAATATTTTTTCTTATCACTAGACTACAAGTTTCATGAGTGCAGGGACCATGCCTAGTTTTGCCCACCACTGTTTCTCCAGCAACTACCGCAGTGTCTGGTGGATAGACAGTCAGTATTTGTGGTATGAATAAACATGTCTGTGTAATTGGCTGAGGCCCAGGCCTGAACAATATTCTCCAAATAGTAGCTTAAGTTCATTGGTTTTAATAAAAAATATTAAGAAAAAATATTTCCTCTGTATACATTTCTCACTAATTCTCATACAAGAAGTAGCAGAATGAAATTAAATTCTCACAAAGAACTGCTACAAGAAAAAGCAGAAAGAAATTAAATTCAATGTTTCCTTGGTCTTTTTTATTGGATTCCTAGAGTGTTTTCTTTGTCAAAAGTTTAGTTAAGATCATTTTAAACAGTATGTCCATGCCCATTTCAAGTGGCATTAATGATATAAGCTATCCAGACAGACATGTAGTTCTCCAAGTCCTGACCATGTTAAGCAAATAGATAATTTCTGTTTTAGGAAAGTAGTGTTATTTGAAGGACAATGAAATGACATGTCTTCTTGACAACACAGATTACATTTTGACCAATGTCTATTGCAGCACAAACTGAAGAAGTTCAGTGGCACTTTAAACAGAAATATTGAGCACTACATCTAAAACTAATAATGAACTATATGTTGGCTAATTGAATTTAAATTTAAAAAAAAAAAAGAAATATTGTGGTTCTGGGTGAGTGCTCAGGGTTGAGGTCAGAGTAGGAAAACAACCCCCACAGGATTTTCTGTTTATTCTCGAAGACTTTCAGAATCCCCTGTGTGTCCCTGTTAAAGAACAATCTGGTTAGATTGGTCCTAGAGGACCACGAGGCTTTTCTCTTCCTGCTATTAACAGACCTGCTTTAATGAAGTACTTGGGGTTGCATTATTTGTTGGCTAAACTTTAGGAACAGATACAACTGTAGGAATTTGGGTATCATATGTCTCCCCGATGTCAGGGAGCAGAAAAAGAAAAAACTGAAGGGGGTGCCTGGCTGGTTCAGTTGGTGGAGCATGTGACTCCGGATCTCAGGGCTATAAATTTGAGCCTAACCCTGGGTGTAGAGATTACTTAAAAATAAAATCTTTAAAAAGAAGGAACTGAAGACACGAGGCACTGCAAGGTAACATGGGATAGAGGCAGGAGTGGGAAGCATCGTACGATTCCCTACCATACTCTCTACACCACGCCTCCAGTAGGCTCTATTTCCCTGGCAAACATTCTATGATTCACTCCATCCTTCTCAGAAAACTCTACTTTACTGTCACACCCAATATTCTACAGCTAACTCTGGCCCCGCAGCCAGCGGATTGTTCATTTCATGCTAATTTTCTCTCCTCTGGGTCTCTTTTATTTTAGTCCTCCCCTCTAGTTTTTGTGCCATTGTTCAGATTCTCACTCCTGTTCTTCCTGGCTTGCTGATCAGTTTGAACTTGACATTTCTGTCAGGTCAAAAATGGTTGAATATTGGAAATTCTTTATGTTTAACCTAGTAACAATCTTTTAACTAATTAATGTTCTGACCCAAGTCTTTCTCAAACTCTTGAACACATCCTTCATATTCCTTTTATTTTTTTGAGAAAGAGAGCAAGATCACACAAGCAGGGAAAAAGGCAGAGGCAGAGGGAGAGAGAGAATTTTAAGCAGACCGCACACTGAGTCCGACACAGGACTTGTCTCACAAGTCACATGGCTGAGATCATGACCTGAGCGAAAAGCAAGAGTCCCACACTTAACCAACTGAGCCACCCAGGCAACCCTTGTACTATTTCTAAGGCAAACCTCATATCCTTGAATGTTCCCCAATGCTACAGAATAAAGTTCTGGAGTACTAAAGACCCACTGCTGAGTGGCTCCATCCTGTATCTTGAGGTTAATCTCTAATCTCCTGCCTCTCTCCTTTATGGAAGCCTTGCTTTAGTCCCTAAACCATACAATCAGAGCCCTGCCAATGCTTTTTCACACCTGATCACTGCGGAGTTTGCTCTTGTCTTTCTAAAATGCCTCTCTCTACTTCTGTCCAGAATTCATCCTATTTATCCTCCAAGACCCAGCCTTTCATTTTCTTGGAAAAGCATTATTTCTTTTATTATATCCCTGTAGCTTTGTATACATTATTCAAATTATACATAGTCTGTCAGTTTGACAAACTTTAAATTGCAGTAGGAGCCCAATAAATGTTGGCGAATAAATTGATTTCTAAGTAAATGACTGGCTCTTCTCAATGGTCAATATTATGAGACAAGGACTGATCAAATTTTTCAGCACCCACAAGAACCTACTATATGTATGTCACTTTTTCAGGTGTAATAATACGTTCATATATTAAAAGTTCCCCTTGGCTTAGAAATAGGTAGTTTCTATATCCCCCACATCTCCCTTGAGAGTATCTATTGGTACATCTTATCTAACTGTGTATAGCTCTTCTTCCCAGGACTGGGAAGAAAGCACTCAGGCACTCAGTACACATTTTTGAATGAGTGAATGAATGAATGAATGAATGAATAAGTGAGGGCTGTCTTAGACTGAGTACTCCCAGAAGCAGAACCTAAGGCAAGGGTTTGTATGCAAGTGACTTATTAAGAATGTGCTCCAAGGAAAAAAAAGAATGAGTCAGGAAGTGGGAAAGTAGGACACTGAAGGAGAAGCCAAGCAGGAGTGAAATTTTAAGTGATTCCAGCCTCAGTCTGAACCTTGGGGAAACCCTGGAGTATAAATTACCTGTCAAAATTGGTTTTGCTTACAAACAAGGGGTGTGGGCTTCTCTACTCCCACATTCATCAGTCACTGCTGCTTTGGGGGAAACAAAACTCCTAGGCCTTTCTGGCTCTGTCCTTGTGTGAGCCTCTGAAGGTCACAGTGAGAGCAGTTAGCAGCAAATAAGCAGAAGCAGGGAATGGGTACACAGAACTGCTATATTGTATCTGAGAGGTTCTGGGTAGGACTCCAGTTTTGTGGGATACATTACCTGCCATATATTTATTAAGCCAAGTTTAGCTGGTGGTAGTAGAAGAGGCTGCTGTGTGCCTGGACTGGAGAACTCCGGGAAGGGAGTCCTGTTGAAAATAATCTTCTCTACTCCTGCTCCTGATGCCTAGGATCCCTTTAGTTAGGGCCAAAACTTTTTAATCTATATTGAG
This sequence comes from Mustela lutreola, assembly GCF_030435805.1. Lineage (NCBI taxonomy): Eukaryota > Metazoa > Chordata > Mammalia > Carnivora > Mustelidae > Mustela > Mustela lutreola. The sequence goes on from NC_081299.1 coordinate 58,473,493, forward strand.
AAGTGGTATTTTAAAAAAGAATTACCTTGGGTGGAAGAGAGAAAGGGACAAAATCCCATGTGGAACCCACTGTATGTCAGGCGGTGCCAAACTTTTTAAAATGCTTTACCGTTTTAATACACTGGTTTTCATCCACACTCAAGTATGCGTCTTCCTGAGAGTACAGGATGTACAGGACTTGATGAGCCTTTCTCGAGCCTTTTACCCCTTGTCACCATGAAGATGGTATCCTTTGTGCTGCCCAAGAGTTTCCTGTTGGCTAACTGAACATCATTCATTCATTCATTCATATTCAAGAAAATGTCAAAAAAATTAAAAATAATAAAAAAAACTTTTCTGCCCCAAATAAGTCCTATTCCTCTTGTTTCAGCTAAGCTTGTAGTTCTGTGTGTTCTTCTCAAATTACCAAATATGCCTAATACCCAATCTGCCAATGATGCTGGTCCTCTCTCTGGATAGGAGAGCCCAAAGATTTCAGTTAAAGAGGCTCTATTTTCTAAGCCATATTATAGGACATTTTTTTTAAAAAAGATTCCAATGAAGATAGAAAAGACTCTGTGTGTGTGTGTGTGTGTGTGTGTGTGTGTGTGTGTGTGAAATCTTCAATTCAAATTTGCCTCTTGGGCCACATTATGTTCCTGTGGAAATTGTGACAAAAACATTGATGTGTAAGTGGCCACTCCACAGACACCTGAACACAGCTTAGTTGTTTTGTCTACGGCCATGGCCTGTTGGTGGCCTCTGGGCTGCCTATGGTATGGCTTCAGATGCCCAACGCCTGTGTTCCCAGAGCTATCCTCTCTCTGTCTGTTGAACACTGTGTTGGTCTGTCTGTGAGGCTCCTTCCAGGATAACCCTGCTGAACTCCAGGGCTATAGTTCCTCTGTAGCATATCATTAGAGTGTCCTCTGAGGAGACACTCACCCCACACTAGCTCACTAAGTTCTCCCATCCACTGCCTGATCCTGAACAGCTGAGGGGTATAGCAGTCTGCATTGTTTTCTTCAGAACTTCAATTCCAGATTTGTAACATATCGTAAAGGCTGTCTGGCGGGCTTTCTGAGGAACACAGAAGCTATTCGATAAGTACTTACCCTCTATCCTCTCTAATTACTTGTGTCCTTATTACAGATTATCCCACCCCCACAGCATCCTTCCCTTCTTCCACCTTTCTGTTCACTGGCTTTGTTCCATCCACCTTCAAATATTCATAGACTTGCCCTGACCTGAGAAATAAAAGACACAGAAACACCTATGCTTGACTGCCTGAACTTTTCCCCTCCCTGTGCTTGCAATCCAGTTTCTCACCTCCCTTTTTATGCCCAGCTTCTCTATGTGCTGCATCTGTTACTCCTACTTCCTCTCCAACTCTCTCCTAAATAAAAGCCCCAAATTATAAAGTACTTTCCATTTTTCAGACACTGTTTTAAACATTTTACAAATATTAATGAGATTTATTCTTCGAAGTTGAACTATCATCTTCTCTTGACAAATGAGAAAACTGAGACACAGAGAGGTTAAACAACTTGTTCAGGGTCATCCAGCAGCATGTAGCTGAGTTTGGATTCAAATGCAGGGAGTCAGGTTCCAGAATACATGCTAACTAGAATCCATACTGCCTCATGGTCTCCCATCCCCATGACAGTAAAACTAGTGTCTTGGAAACTTTGGGCGTTCATTGTCATCTCTGGTACTGTAATATTTGGGCTAGATACACCTGCACTGCATATTAAGGTCTAATATTTATAAGATTGTCCCTCTCTCATTATACAAGTATAATAAGACTTCATTAATCTAGAATGAATAAATTATTCTAGTGGAGGATGAACTAAATTTAATTTTTTCCAAACTTTGTATTTTTATGATATATAAAAAAGAAGTCATTGGTCAAAGTAATAAGTAAAACACATAAGTCAATAGGGACAGAATTTGGCCTACTTAAGGGGGAGAAATAGAGATCACTTTAGAATACTGAAATGCAGATCTAGGCTTCTGGTGTCAAACGAGTTTTACCAGATCCAGGCAATAATATATATTATGCACTTTTTGATTCCTACCTTGGTGTAATATAGCAGGGAAACAAATGAAATAACAAGAAAATGACAGAAAATGGCATATGATCACACTCCAGAGTATAACATGGTGCCTTTTGCCATCATCTTATTTGTTGGAATTTTGCAACCCATATCCTGAGAACTGAGAGTATTCTTAGTCACCATTGTGATCCCTGTAGAAGTAAACAAAACCGCACATTTTAAAGCTAAAGTAATCACTCATTCTAACTCTCATCTACGGTTAAAGATATGAGTTAACATTATGTCTTATAGTCATAGAACTTGTTTGTAGCAAAGTCCCATCTAAGTGTCAGCTTCCTCATTTCTGTTCCATCACAAAGCCCAATAACTAATTTGCAGATTTGATCCACTTGTAAATAACCCTACAGTATATCATAGCTATTCAGCAAATAGTGAAAGAAAGAAAGAAAAGAAAGAAGGGAAGGAAGGAAGGAAGGAAAAGAAGGAAGAAAGAAAGAAAGAGAGGAAGGGAGGTCAGGAGGAAGGGAGAAAGCCTGGCCCATAATACTAATCAACAAGCCCCACAGGACTGAGATTTTTATTGCTACTATTCAATTGATGCACCCGCAGTGACTAGACCAGAGGCTTCCACAATACAGCTTAATTACTATTTGATGTTTAAATGAATGATGTACATAGAGTGTCTCTAAGTAGGTTGATATTATTTCCATTTCATAAGTGAAAAAAATTAAAGTTCAGTAAAATGACTTGCTCAAGTGTAGACCTAGAATCAGGACTAGAAACTAGAACTTTGGCTCTTAATTCATTACCTGACTGTAAAAATATTGATTTCTGATTTTTAAAAAAATCAATTAATGAATTGTGTTGTAGAGGAAATAAAGATAGATACATAACCTTCAGCAAATTCTAGGGAAAGGCATACAGCTGTTGATCATCTATAGTCCCTCTACGCATGCTGGTCTTCACCATGTCTAAGCCGTGTCCTTCTATTTCACACTACCAACAAGCAGAAACAGTGCTCGCTCCTTACTCTTCAAAACTGTCCTTCTTTTTCTGCTCTTTTCTCAGAGGAATAAAAGAGGTAGACCTAATAATTGTTCTCATGGCTCTCCATGAGATTCTGAGCAGCTAGAATGACACTAAAGTCTCCAATGTCTTACCACTTCCTCCTCAGTAGAACTTCATCTTTGGGGTTTTTACAGCCTTCTGACCAACAGGAATTACCCTGTAACTAGACTAGGTGGCCTCTAATACTTTGACTTAAACCTGGCCTTTTGAAGGCATTCTATCTCTTCTCCTTTTTAAAACATTAAAATACAGTCTAAAGAGAATGTACCTTAAATACAGTGAACAACGTTTTCCTCTCAAGAAGACAGATGGTAAACACCTGAAGAATTCAAGAGAAGGGAAATAAAAGTGACTTAGGTGGGGTTTGAGTTTTCATCAAGACGAATAGGATGTAAAAAAGAAGAACTAAGATTGGGTAGAGCTGCAGAGCGACCGGGAGACGAGACTGCTACCACTCAAAGAAGTCTAACACTTGGACACAGTTTTTGGATCTACAAACTGAGGATGATGGGTAGCTGGCAACCTAATGCAGGAAGAAGGAGTATAGGTTAAATATCAGCTTCTGAGAGGAGTGTCTCAGACCCCACAGACAGCAGTAGGTGCTGAAGCCTCTGACTTTCAGGGAATATCGTTCACACCTCTGCCACATTTATTACAGTACCTGGCATATTTGCCCTCACATCTGCCTCCCCAGGAAACCCTGGGAAGCTTGAATATCAACATGCGAGGTATAGCTCACCTAGAAATTTTCTTTATTCCATGCTACAAAGGAAGGGGGGAAAGTTTTTCCTTCAAAATTATGACCTAAATTAGAAAAACCAGAGTTTAGCAATAACTTAGTCTAACCAGCCTTTTGTGGGAATATCTAGAGGCAGGGACATTTTCTTGGTATGATACTTCTCTGTAGGAAAGAATATAACAATTTTTTCCATAGCATTGGATAAAGTTTTTAGATACTGTACTTTCCATCAACCAACTAATCATTTTTCCATGCTAAGGAATTTTAAGTATATTCTCCAGTTTGTTTTTTCATTAGGAGGGCATGTATAATGTTTTTCATTTGAATATTTATTCCAAAACCCCTATTCCAACTTATCATCAAATCCAAGTGGCTCTTGTTTTCTTGTACATGTCTGAGAAATCCTCTCTTTCCCATCCATTCTGTGTTTTTTTAGTCTCTCCTTTATTGTTCACCCACTGCATCACTGCAACATACTTTAGTCCCCTAAGTGATTTCTCTGCCTCTGATCTCTGCTACAAACCAGCCTTCCTAAAATCTCAGATAAAATCTCACATATGATGGAGAAGACAATGGACTTTAAAAACTACTACCTGGCTAGAACCCAGGTTCCACTAGTTATTAGCTGGATGATCCTGAGCAAGTAACTTATATCTGCAGGGCATCAATTTCCTCCTCCTCAGCTAAATGGGGACAAAGGTAGTTACTACCCCACCAGATTGTTAGTATATAGGAAGTGCTTAGAATAGAACCTGGCACAGGGATGGAGAGGAAGCTTTCAGGAAGTATGAGCTAGTATGATTTCAACTATACTGAACATGCCATTCATTACGCCAGTTGCATCTACAGATTCTCATAAGGGAAATTCCTCTGCACAACCCCTGCTGACGGGGCAGTCACAGGCTGTCATATTTGTATAAGGATTCTGCATGCCAGGCATACCCAACTGGAAAAGGTATACAAACGCAAGTTGTAGGCTAGCCATTGATCTATGACCTTGCGAGTCAAGGAACAATGAACTGATATGGCAGAAATTTCCTCTCAGAGAACCTGAATTTTGAAATGTTAAGAAAATGAGGATCAGAGCAGGACCAGAGCCACGAGGAAGCAGGTATTGTAAGCAAACAAAATTATTAAATTAAGAATTTATATTGACAACAGGGAGAGATTCGTCAGTTGGTAATGGAAATGCTATCAAGCAGGTAGAAAATGGTTAGGTCCAATGATGGTGGAAGACTAGTGTGAAATTCTGTTTCTTCCGCAGGTTGAATCTCTGAATCCTGACCTCTCCTCCAACCCCAGACTACATATTCCTGCCCATAATGTTCCATTACAATAGACCTCCCCTTGCTTGAGCCAACCTGAGAAGTACTCCATTTATTACATCCCAAAGAACCTAAACAACTAAACTAGGTCTCTACGGACACCCTAGATGATGAGTTGGAAAAGCAGATTCCACTGATTAGTCAACTCACTGCCTCCTGATCACCCCATGCACTAGTACTGTCCCTCCTGTTCTCCTCAGCACAAAAGAGCTCTCATTCCTTTTGGCATATACAAAACTTAATTTTTCTTCAAAGGCTAGTTCAGATCCCACTTTCTCCACGAATGCCTGTATTATATCAGACAGAAGTAGGTCCAGATTTTGGGGGATCCTGAAGAGTATGAAACTTTCTTTAATAAAATGAATATGAGCCCAGGGTCCAAAAGGCCTCATGAAGGATGGGCTTCGAAGCTGGAGCTTCCTTAGTTTTACATTATGTCTGCCTTTGATGTCAACTCAGGAAGAACTCTTCCTCCATAAGATTATCCTACCACGTACGTTTTCAGCAATGTGTATAGTCACATAGACCTGTTAGATAAATTATCACAGTATTATATTTTGCCTTACACTTTAGGAACATCATTTGTGGCTACAGTATTCCTTCTTCCTGGAGCTTTGGAAAGAAATTTTTGATGTCTAATAAATCTACATTTGTGTAGGATAATATCAGTACATACCACTGTTCCTGCTCATTTAGCATCTAGCATATGCCACCCGAGATCATTAGCTAAGCCATTCTCCACCCAGATGTTGATAAAACCTTGTCATTATACACATACATTCACAAATATGCCCACACATGGGCTTCATAAAATTGCTTGTTATTTGCTTGCTATTTTCTTATGATCTTTAGTATAAAGATCATAGAAATTAATTTTATGACATACAAGACTCTTGTCCACCTTTCGGACTTAATTCATCTCTCTTTCCTTTTCCATGCCTCACCAGTGCCTGCCTTGCTGTTGTTTGAATATTGTGCCTCTTAGAACTTTGGGGATTCTACACATGCTCTTCGTTATGTCTGAAATGCTGTTCCGCATATACCTGCCTCCCAATATCCAGCTATTTCTTCCTCCAGGAGAATTCATTCATCTTTCTGCTATTGGCCTCCAAGGTGGGGGGGGGGGTGCCACATAATACACTCTTACATCATTCCTGGCCTCCCCTTACTTGTGGCCAGAATACAACAAAGTAAAGGCATTTCTGTCATACAAAGATAGCAGTGGAATTCACCTTTGTGGGAATTCCATTCTTTTTGTTTGGGAAAATACTTAAATGAGCCTTTTGGGTTTTGGAAAGGTCAAGTCCATGGCCGAGAAGGGAAGAGTTAAGACAGGCACAGAATTGCTTTGTAGACTGCTGTAAAGCGCAGCCTTCCTGGTGGACAGACCTGTGTTTCTGGGAGGTAAAACGATGTTTGGCGTCTTTTTTCATGAGGAGGGATTGTTTGAGAGCTGGAGCAGGTTTGGAGGCTTACAGTCCTGGGACCCTGAAAGAAAGTCTGAGTGTGACCCAAACAAACTTCTGCAGAGCTAAGATAGATGGTGTCCATATGTGAACATCAATGCATGTTAAGGAGTAGTTATCCCTGGGTTTAACTTCTAGTTTGTTTGTTTTTTTTCACTTCCTCCCTCTCCGCTCACCTCTTCTTCAGATGAAGCCCTCAATAAAGATTCTTACAAAGTAGAGCTTGTGAGACCTCAGAGAAATAAGGGAGAGGCTCACGGAGAGTGTGGAGGTGAACACTGCAGGGAGAGGACATCGGCCTAGAGAAGCCAAACACAGAAACCTGAAGGAACCAGCAGGAATGCAAGAGAGCCAATCCAGAATGAGACCTGCCAAGTGACAGTGGAATCATCAGCGGGTTCAGGAGGGACTGCACCTGCGAAGTTACCCAGAACGTGCTTGAATTATTTTATTTGCTGGGAAAGGAAAGGAACGCCATATGGCAGAACTGGGGATATTTGGTTATAGCCGGAGTCACTTACTGAATACAGTATTTCCTGATTATAAGCTCCATGGAAGCAGGGTTCATATCTATTTTGTTTCTGCCTTGTACCCACAAATCACCATGCATGGCACAAAGAACTCAATCAATACGTATTTGCTGAATGAATGATCTTTCAACAGACTCTAGCTTTAACATCAAGGACTGTATTGTAAATATTCTCTAACTCCAAAGAGCTCAGCATGATGTCTGATGCAGAATGGCGCAAGTTAGTATTTGCTGGCTGATTTACAATGCACTATATATAGAGAAGGGAGATTTGATTTTTTTTTTTTTAATCTTAGTGATAACCATGCACACCTGGTCAAATTCACAGCTTGCCTTATCTTTTATGCACTCCTCTGTTTAAAGTAAACCTTTCAAAAGGAAAAACAATTGATTGGTCTCAACAAGACGGTACACTGGAGACTAACCTTTTCCTGTACCATCCTTGTGGCTCTCTGACACTGAATTTGGTTAGTCTGTTCCACATTGCAGTTTCCTGGGTCTCAGAAGCAGGAGGATACAGCCCTATTCCCAGTAGACTTTAACCCGAGCCTAGTTTCTAAAAGATTGCGCACTGCAGGGATTATCATCATGGAGAACTTGAGCTGGCCAAATGCCTCTTGGTGCCCATAATTGTTGGGTTGAGTAATGAGAACTTGTTACTAGACATACAGCATGTATGGCTTGGCCATTGTGGCTCGCTCTGATGCTGCTAATTGATTTAAATTATGATATTCTTTAGATGGATCAAAATGATGAGATTATTTTAACTATTCAAAATTACTAAAAAAAGAAGGGTAGTCTAGGAACTCACATTACTACTTATCAATTGAGAGGAAAAAAATACTTTTAAATGTATTTTTTCACAGATGGGAAGGAATGAAGTTGTGCAATTCCAAAGAGATAGGTATTTTAGTAAACAATGGCAATATCCTTTAAATACTTAAATACTGCTTAATTATTTTTTGGTTTGCTAACTGTATTCTTTTGGTCTCCTCCCCACACCTGTGGCAACCCATCTATCATTATAGCCCCAGGGAAATGGGTGACTGATTATCAATAAGAAGGAGGAAAACATGGAGGGATCTCTGTAGACAAAAGACTAACTATCTAGTGCTGGGATGAGGGAATAATGTCCTTACTGCTCCATAACTGTCTCAACATCAAACCCCAGAAGTGGAAGGATGACATAAAGAATAGAAACCCCAAATGGAAAGAAGGAATGGTTTTGAGCTCTTGAGGACACAGCCTCACAGGTTGCCCTGGCACATATGTGTTTCTGCTTCTAGAGAAGGGGAATGGCAGAGAGGAGGCCATAATCATTCTGAGTATCCCCAGCCTTCACATGGTAAAGGAGACCCCCTGGGGTTCATAGAAGAGAAAGAAAAGCTGAATGCCTGAGGGACTACTATGGAGCTGCTATGTTTATGGCCATGGTCATTCCTAGGGTTTAGATAGCTGAAGCCAGTGTCCAGAGAAAGGAATGGCGGAGCCTCTGTCAGTAAGAAAAAATGGGGTCAAGTAAAGTAGGACCCCAACGCTCAAAATGTGCTGAGGAAACAGTTTACCAGATTCACTAGCCCTGAGTCAGCCGGGATGCCAGCAGCTTCCCCACAACCAGCAAGGCCAAACTCTAGGGAAAATGGGAGGAGCCAAAAGAGAGGATTAAGGCTATATGTAGACAATTGGCCTCTCCTTATCTGCCTCCATTATCATGAGAGGACATAAGCTTTCTCCATCACCTAGATGCTATCTTGGGTAAGGGAAGGGGAAGTGGGAGAAACCATGAAACAAGAACATTTCCCCCAAAGACACTGTATTAACACAAAGTGAGAAAAACAGATGGACAACACACCTTCAATTGTAAGTTGAAAAATCCATCCTCTACTGTCCCACCTCCCAGCCCCTGCCTCAGCCATCAGAGAACATGGATTTGTGATGAATTTTTGTTCTTTATACAAATTTGTAAAAAGAAATTTTAAAAATATCTAAGTTGTACACTGTACCATTTTCACCCTAGCCATTAACAAAAGTAGAGATGCTTAATAGCCACACAAATGTCCATAGCTCTTAAATAAATGTAGTGACTACCTTCAGAAATCTGATTATGAGCTTTTTCTTTTCAGTTCAATGCATTATAAAGGTGACCAGGAAAGAAAATGCAACAGTGTCCAAGAGGACTAATAAAAGAAGTCCATCCTGTAAAGAACATCTCAAACTCAACACCCCAAAAAAACAATCAAGTCAAAAAATGGGCAGAAGACATGAACAGACACTTCTCCAAAGAAGACATACAAATGGTTAGCAGACACATGAAAAAATGTTCCACATCTTTAGCCATCAAGGAAATTAAAATCAAAACCACATTGAGATACCACCTGATACCAGTTAAAATGACAAAAATTGACAAGGCAAGAAACAACGGATGTTGGAAATGTTGTGGAGAAAGGGGAAACCCTCTTAAACTTTTGGTGGGAATGCAAGTTGGTGTAGCCACTCCAACAGTGTGGAGGTTCCTCAAAAAGTTAAAAATAGAGCTACCCTATGACCCAGCAACTGCACTACTGGGTATTTACCTGAAAGATACAGATGTAGTGAAAAGAAGGGCCACATACACCCCAATGTTCATAGCAGCAACATCCATGATAGTCAAACTGTGGAAGGAGCCAAGATGCCCTTTGACAGACAAATGGCTAAAGAAGATGTGGTCCATATATACAGTGGAATATTATTCATCCATCAGAAAGGATGAATACCCAACATTTGCATCAACTTGGATGGAACTGGAGGAGATTATGCTGAGTGAAATAAGTCAAGCAGAGAAAGTCAATTATAGGTTTCACTTATATGTGGAACATAAGGAATAACATGGAGGCAATTACGAGAAGAAAGGGGAAAATGAAGGGAGGAAATCAGAGGGGGAGAAGAATCATGAGAGACTATGGACTTCAAGAAACAATCTGAGGGTTTTAGAGGGGAGGGGAGTAGGGGGGATGGGTTAGCCAAGTGATGAGTATTAAGGAGGACACATATTGCACGGAACACTGAATGTTATACACAAACAATGAATCATGGAACACTACATCAAAAACTAATAATGTACTGTATGGTTATTAACATAATAAAAAAAAAGAAGAAGGCCATCCTAATTCCAAACAATCAGGTGTGTGTGTCTAAAAACAAATTAAACCTTATAATGTGTGTAAGTTTTGTTCTGTTGTATAACTTATAATCGGAGACAGTTAGTGGAAGGTCTTACTGTAATTTTATGTCCATGATTTAAAAGGTTAACCACAGGACATACAACTAAGATAAAAAGAAAATAATCAAATATACTCCTATAATATATTACCAAATCAATAGTTGGGAAGGACTGAGTAAGATTAAAGACGATGGTAAATTTGGTAATTGCACTGAGTAATGAATTTCATGATAAATTAATCCTTATCCTCCAGGGCAGAGCTGATTTGACTGACCTCTATGCACTTCAGTATTCTGGAGGATTTCCTAATCTCTGACGCTGCAGGTATGATCACTGTCTAAGCAAAATGCTTACATAGCCAGGAATGGATTTGATTCCCTATGGTTCTGCCTGTCCTCAGCAATAACCCACAACCATCTAGTACAATCGGATTAAATCAGAGCTAGCGTAACGCTAGTCATCAGACTAGTGATTGAATACCAGCAGAAGCTATCAAGGGTCTTTTATCTGTCAGGCAAATAGATTTGACTGAGTAGCAGAGGTCAATTCAATTTAGCATTCATTGATCGCCTATCTTTTATGTGTAAGACACTGTGTGAGGCATTAAAAGAAAATCTTGACTCATCACCAGTAAAAATGTTATAAACTGTATATAATTAAATAGTATTCAGCATGTTGTATACATATCTAATTGTTAGGATAAGTCTAAATCCTCAATGCATTCTCATTTCTCTAAGTGACAAAAACAAAGAAAAATAATGAAAGTCCCATTAGTCACAATTTGGTCAACTGGAATCTCCATCTTCTGTAACAGTAGTTTGGAAGTCAGTTATTTAAATACAAAATAATTTAGCCAATCATTTATTATCCAGCTTCTCTTGTTCTTAGTAATATGGTAGAATATAGTATGTAATAACATAATAACTATGATCCTTAGGCAAAAACTTAATAGATTTTCTGACATAAAATACAGAAAATATGTTTGAAATATCATGAGATACAGCTATGAGAAAGGACATCCTGCCATTTGTGACAACAGGAATGGACCATAAAGACATAACAATAAGTGAGATAAGTCAGAGAAAGACAAATATGATATGATATCACTTTTATGTAGAATCTGAAAAAGCCAAACTCATAGAAACAGAGAGTAGAACGGTGGTTAACTGGAGGAAGGGGGTTGGAGGTACAGGACAGATGTTGTTTAAGGCTACAAACTGGCAACAAGTAGTAAATAAGTCTTAGGGATCCAATACACAATATAGTGATTATAGACAACAATATTACATTATAATCATCTAGTTTACTGAAAGACTAGGATTTATTCCAACCACTAAAAAGAAATGATAATTACATAATGGGATAGAGGTGCTAATTTCCACCTCAATGACAATTGTATGAAAACGTTTAAATGTATCAAATTAATGTGTTGTACACTGTTACATGTGAAATATATTTCAATAATAGAAATGGTACATAAAATAAGGAACTACTTTTTTACTATGGCAGAGATTGTCAGTTCATTTCTAATATCCATTGTCTCCCTCTTTATACTAGAACCCTGATTATTAGCTAAGCTCCAATTAAAATACTGCATTTCAACTGTCTCCCTGTTAAGTGTGGCTGTGTGACTAAATTCTGGGTAATTATATACAAGAGAAAGGTGATGACACTTCTGGGAAATCTTTTAAGGGGAAGGGAATGCTCTTTTTTTTTTTTTTTAACTTCTTCCTCCTTTCTCTGAACAGAGACAGATAAGTGGTTGGACCTCAGCAGCTGTATTGGACCATGAGGCAGTGCATTAAGAATGGCTAAAAATAGCATCCATCTCTAATGATCAGGAATGGCCAGATCATCCCAGGACTGCTTATATGCAGAATTTATATAAGTTGGAAAGAAATGTCCTTCTATCTTCTTTTTAGCCATTGTCATTTTTGTTCTCTGGTTTTGTTTTGATTTGGTTTGGTTTTTTTGCAGTTGACCAAAATCTAACACATTGATAAAGCATCCCATCAGCTAGAATAAATTCTAGGCAGCTTTCCAGAAAACGTCTAAAGTAATACAGAAAAACCATGCTGATGTAAGGAAACTAATAATGCTTTCATCATGTCTAGCTTAAAATGAATCAATTACAGGACATGTACAATCTTTGAGGCTTTAGGATTTGACCTGACATAAGGAGACTGGTTTGGGAGCCTTAACATAGGTCATGTTCCAAAGTTGAAGATGACTTCAAATTGTTTGCATGTTATTTTCCCCAAATTTGTACAGTATTTCTGTATGGTCAAAGAGAAGTGGCAAAGCATCATACGTCTGTGTGAAACAAGTCTGCTCTCTCCCCATACTGGGCTTACAACACAGCTCAGGAATAGATCGTAAAACCTGGACTGCAATCTTAACTCACTTTAAACATGGACAAGCTTGCTTAAATTTTATAAATCTCATTTAATTTATCTATGATGTGGGAGTAGTGATAACATTGCCTCCATTTCCTTTCACAGGGCAGTTGGGATTATCGAATGAAATAAACGTATGTCAAATTGTTATTAACATCATTTTGGTCTATTCACTTATGTTTCTATGGGAAACATAGAAACACAGTACCTGGGAGAGGCACTTTATTTTCAACTTTCTGAGATAATTACCTTTAAAAAGAACTCCTTTGCACATTGAACTCTTCTCCCTAATATCTCATTTCATGATTCTGTAGAAGAGTTTTGCTTGTCTAATGTTTGAGTTTTTATGAGCTACATGTGTTTGGGTATTTAGGCTAAAAGGATACCATTGGGAATGAGTATTCAGCTAATTTGTAATTGTTTGTTTTGTAACCAGCATATGAGAAACACGTGGCCATTTGACAGGTAGTGGAGGTGAGATCGAACTTCTTGCTCAAGCAATAGCAGGCTATTTGATTAATTTCATTATGGTCTTTTGGAGCACCTGGCTGGCTCAGTCGGTAAAGCATGTTACTCTTCATCTTGGGGTCATGAGTTTGAGTTCCATGTTGGGGTGGAGTAGAGTTCACTTAATAGGTAGATAGAGAGATAGATAGAATTGCCCTCTGGACTGGGATTCATTTCACAGGCTTCCTTCTGATTCATATCTAAGTGACCTGGAGCTACCATGTGATTAGTGAACATCGCCTCAACACTGCTCTTTTCCCTTTCTGTCTCTGCCATTCTCATTCTGTCTATATGTGTGTATGTGCGTGTGTGTGTGTCTCTCACTTATTCTCACTTGCCTTCTCTAAACTGATGTTGAAAAGTGAGAGACTCTACAAGGACATGAACGTGGGCTTGATCCTGGCCTCACACTTCAGAGCTGACGATACAAGGAACCTATGGAAGAAGAGCAACCGCCTGATGGATGCTGGATGGTTTGCTCCCTGCTCCCTTCTTGAAAAGCCCACCCTCTCCCCCAACTACTCTTGTCAGCAAGGCTGACTGGTATGACATCCTCTTCCCTGTCGTCTCTCCAAATTCTCAGTCTTTCCTTATAAACTTGTTTGATTTCTCTCTCTTTCCACTGCTATATTCAATATATTGTCTGAGACCGAAGATGAGTGAACAGAGAATGTATATGGAGTGAGAAGGGAGGAGAGAAATGCACTGGGAAGGAGCTCGAGGTGACCCTGGCACCAGTCCTTTCTAGGGACTCTGTGGAGACTCGTTCTCTCCTCAGTCTCTGATGTGGGCACAGAAGAGAATTTTGAAAGGGGCCGCTTTTGTTTCAGGTATGTTTTATCCTACCAGTACCTTCCCTCCAGACTTGTCCCCCTTTCAGCTTTCATCCTTTCCTTGGTTTTTATAAAGAAATCTCATTCCAGACCCATCACTAAATTTTAACTATTCTATGTCTCATTCTTGTAAAGTCCTACTAAGTAGCTAGAGATGATGGAAGTATTGTTTCTGGGACATTAGAGATTGGCAGTGCTTTACTGTGTTATTTTTTACCCAGAAAATGCATTGACTTTCTAAGAGGATCTTCTGTGCCCTTGCTAAAAAGAACACTAGTTCTAGGATTTTAGATCTTATGATGATGGGTACTGTAGGATCAGGAGAGATTCTCAAAATCTTTTAAAAAGAATAATAGCTCAACACATTTTTAAAATTAATATCAAGCACCTTCCTTAATGTTTTACGTATTTTAGCTCATTTGATGCTCATAACAATCCGAGAGGAAGGGTCTACTAATATCTTGACTACAGATTAAGATATTGAGATACAGAAATGGTAAGTACTTTACCTACAGTCATACAGCTAGTAAGTAGTAGTAGAACTATGATCTGAACCCAAGTTGTGTGGCTCCAGAATCCCTACTTTTAACCAATGATCTAATGGCTGTCAGAAAAACCACCAAGGTTGAAATTAGCTTGGGAAGAAGGCATGAGTACTAGTCTCTAAGAAATTGTGTGACCTTGGCCAAGACACTTCAATTCTGAGTCTCAGTTGAACTAAATTTGTGGTTTATGTTTTTATAATTTTTAATACTGTGATATTGTAATATAATAAAAATATATATTTTGGTCTTCACCCCCAGCTCCTGAGATAGTTCTGAGTGATAAAGGTGTTGCTATAATATTTGGTTTTTGTCCCCAGTTATGAAAGAGCCCCAGTAAGATAGAGGTGAAAGGGGCTTCTTAAGTTTATTCTTAAACCTCATCTGAGTTTATGTTAATGAAGTGACTTTTGGAAAGCCCCTTAAGATGGGGGGCTGATTGCCAAGGGAACTTGCCATATGGTGAGAGGATAGGAACTTTCAATCCTGCCCTCTGAACTCCAGCGAGAAGAGCGGAGCTGGAGATGAGTCAGTCACTAATGGCCAATGACCTACTCAGTCATGCCTGTGTATTGAAGCCTCCATGAAAAACCCTAACGTTGGGTGTTTCAGAGGGCTTCCAGATTGCTGAACACATGGACGTGCTGGGAAGAAGGTATACCCAGAGAGACACAGATGCTTTGTACCACTTCTGCATACCTTTCCCTATGCATTTCTTCCAGCTGGCTGTTCCTGAGTTGTATCCTTTTGTAATAAACTGATATCTAGTAAGTAAACTGATTTCCTGAGTTCTGTGAGCCATTCATGCAACCCAGTACTGGGTTCAGCCATTACTGAACCCAATATGTGAGTCCTGGGAAACTCTGATATACGGCTTGTTGGTCAGACGTCCGGGAAGCCTAGATTTGTGACTGGCATCTGAAGCAGGGGGTTATCTTTCAGACTGAGCCATTAATGTGGGGGTCTGCTCTCACTCTGAATATTTAACATCATAATTGAATGGTAGGACCCCCAGCTGTTGTTGAAGAATTAGTTGATGTGGGAAAACCCCACATGTTTGGTGTCAGGAGTGTGAAGAGTCGGATGTAGAAGAAACAGTGTTTTTCTTTTAAAAGCAGAATCATCTTTAAATGAAATTCCAATTAGAAGCCTGACAGACATGACAGATAAA
This sequence comes from Mustela lutreola, assembly GCF_030435805.1. Lineage (NCBI taxonomy): Eukaryota > Metazoa > Chordata > Mammalia > Carnivora > Mustelidae > Mustela > Mustela lutreola. The sequence continues at coordinate 58,489,304 of NC_081299.1, forward strand.
AGGGAGATCTTGAGCTCAGGCTATATTAATACTCGCCTTTTACTCTTTGAAATCTAACCCATCACTGTTGTCCCTAACTCCACTGTACACACACACACATACACACAAGGCAGCTTCTGCAGATAGGGCTTTGTTGAATCCAATTAAAATCCTTGACTCAATGGTCTCTACTGCCTCTTCAGCAGTAGGAGTCTATGTATCAGTTATTTAGACAAGCCCAGGAGTAAAATATCAAAATATGACCTCCTCTCTACTATGCTCTCATGTGGAAACCGCCTAGCTTAGAGTCAGAAAAGAGAACAAGGAAACAAGTCATTCTTCCACTTGATTTCCTTTAGGACTCAAGAAAATAAGGAAATATGATTTTAAATCCTCACCCTCTGCTATGAATGTCCCTGTGAGATGCAAGAAATACAGCTTCTAAGCACTTAGCTCAGTGACTGGCATCTTGGAAGCATCTGATGAATGATCACTGAGACTGAACCGAATATCATAGTAAACATATGTTGAGACTCACAACATAAGGAACTACATTGCTTGGGCAGAAGTCTTTGAGATTAATTCCATTAGGTAGATGAAAATAAATCCCATTGACCTTATTTTTCCTCTGGCTTCAGTAAAAGTACATTGAGGCTCCTCAATGTTAAATTCCTCCCTCTTCGAACACTGAATGTGGATAGTAGAACTGGTTGTGCTTACTTTCTTCCCACCTCCAGATCATCTCTTAAAAGCCTCATCCTCAGGGCACCTGGGTGGCTCAGTGGGTTGAGCTGCTGCCTTCAGCTCGGGTCATGGTCTCGGGGTCCTGGGATCGAGTCCCGCGTCAGGCTCTCTACTCAGCGGGGAGCCTGCTTCCCTCTCTCTCTCTCTCTCTCTGCCAGCTTCTCTACCTACCTGTGATCTCTCTCTGTCAAATAAACAAAATATTTATTAAAAAAAAAAAAAGCCTCATCCTCCCTTTCCTGCACATTCATCATTAATTCACTTACTTTTCAGGATTCTGGTCCCACCTTGATATGTATTCCCATGAAGCACAAGACATACCAGATGAGGTCCTTCTTAATGGGTCTAGAGAGACCAAGAAAGGTCCCCCAGTTTTTGGTTTGCTCTGTAACACACTTGCTTGCACAAGGCGCACTGGTGAGCACTCCTCTGGGATGGGGGCTCTTGGTATCTGAGCTGGAGGATTCTGATGCTCTGCTCACTTCCTTAGAAATTCACTACATACTGAATAATGAACTGATGTAAGCAGACATCTAGGTTTTGTAACTTAGGCTAAGATATCTTACACGTTAGCAGTGCATTAAACCTGGGGTGATGCTCAGGAACGTTAGCAGACATGTGAGCGGCAGGCTCTGAAGGGCTCAGAAGGGAGTCTTCCAGGATGATCTGAGGAGGCTGCTCAGGGGCGCTTTTGAGTTTTTCAGGATTTGAAATGGGTTACAGTGCATTCTTTCCTCCTGGAGGGCACTTGGTCTGCCTGTGTGGCCCAGCATAGTAACAGCAGACGGAGCAACCAAATACAAATGGGCTGAGTGAGTGAATGGAAGATTGAGTGAGTGATAACTGAACAAATGGGGAAGCTGTGGTCCAGTGATAGGAGCACCTGACAGGAAGCAGAGAAGTGTTTTCAAGTGTTAACCTATCAAAGCCTGGGGGCTGTGCTGATACTTCTCTGTTCAGCTTCCTTACATGTCCAAAGGAGGTGAGGTGGTCAGAATTTGTTTCTCTTGAATGTTCTCAGTTCTTGGAAGGGAAGTAGTTTTTTTTTTGTTTTTTTGTTTTTTTTTTTTTTTTAATTTGACTCCTCAGTGGCATTGCTGAGAGAACCAGGGAAACACTTGTGGGATTCCAAGCCCAAGTTATTCAGACCTTGTGGCCAAAGAAAGTTCTGCTCCTCAGACCATCCTGTTAACCACAGCTCTCCTTTCTGCCGGCCTGGATGATCGCCCCGTGATTGCCCATCCCCTACCTCAGGCCCTCCCACAGACACAGGAATCAACACTGACAAGACTTTCCCTTCACATTACCTTACAACCTTAACATGAGTGGCAGAAGTGTTGCGTTCAATGAGACTAATTTAATACTTGCAAATTAATAATTTGACTCTCCATCCAGTTTAATACTTTGTCAAATGATGGCACCAAGCGACCTTCATTGGGAGGGGATAGGAGGCATTCTGAGTGACATCTATGCCAGAAGTTTGCAGGCCGTCATCTCTAATTTCAGTCTAATTATAGTTAACAATTCTTTGCTAAAGTATGTACTGTATACATCTAGCATTGGGATAAGTTCTGTAAGCCTTATTTTTTTTTTTTTTCAACTAAAAGCCCTTCTTGGACATCTCATATTTTTATTCATACTCTTTGTACTGCAGTCACTAGAAGAAATGTAGAAGATATTTCTATGTCTACTATGTCTATATTTCAGTCTTCACTGACTTGGAGGCTGTGGGGAGGAGAGGAAATGGGAGGGTCTGGAGCACTAAGATTAAAAGATGTGGTCTTTCATTCTAGGACATGAGAGCCTAGTGAAGGAGCTGAAACATGTGCAGCTGACTCTCATACAGAGTCAAACAGTGAGAAGTAATCACAGAGGCATAAATAAGTTAACATGGATGCACAAGAGAGCAGTCGTTAACTCCAAATCAGGCATTGTCAAAGAATTCTTAAGTAGGTCTAATTACAGTGGGCCTTAATGAATGAGTAGGATTTTCTCAAATTCTTAATTTCTAAATTAAGAAGAACATTCAAAGAAAACAGTAGGAGGGGCACCTGGGTGGCTCAATGGGTTAAAGCCTCTGCCTTCGGCTCAGGTCATGATCCCAGGGTCCTGGGATTGAGCCCCACGTCAGGCTCTCTGCTCAGCGGGGAGCCTGCTTCCTCCTCTTTCTACCTGCCTCTCTGCCTACTTGTCATCTCTGTCTGTCAAATAAATAAATAAAATCTTTAAAAAAAACAGTAAGAAAAGAATTATGAAGTGCATAATGTGTTTGAGGAGAGGAGTCTCAAAAGGATGGGATCTTGTTGATACAATGGAAAGGTGAGTTGGGACCAGTTTACTGACAGCTTTGAACACATGACTCATTCAGGCTTTGTACAGTGGGCACTGGGAAAACACCAAAATTTTTTGAGGACACCTGCTACTATATCTATTCTCCAGAGGAGAACAATGAGGCTCAGAAGGGAAAGAAACTCACTCATAGCTCAAGTACAGAGATGAAGTTTAACCCCGAGGTCCAAACACTATACTTAGTCCTTTCTTTCCTTTCCTTTTCTTTTTTTAAAAGATTTTGTTGATTTATTTGACACAGAGAGATACAAGACAGGGAACACAGGCAGAGGGAGTAGGAGAGGAAGAAGCAGGCTCCCCACTGAGCAGGGAGCCCGATGTGGGTCTCAATCCCAGGATCCTGGGATCATGACCTAAGCCAAAGGCAGACACCTAAAAACTGGGCTACCCAGGTGTTCATCTACGGTCTAGCAACTTTGAAATACACAATACGGTATTATTAACTGTAGTCACTGTGCCATCCATTACATCCCAATGACTTATTTATTTTACACTTGGAAGTTGTATCCACCTAGTCTTAGTCTTAGTCCTTTATGGATAAAATTTGAATGATCACAATATTCCCTTCCCTACTTGAAAAATGTTTTCAAATAAGACTACAGATAATAAAATGCCTTAGAGATTATCAAAGAATTCTACAAATGTTGATTATCAGATACTAAGTTATCACATTTACAACTAATGTTACTCCTGAAGATGGTATTCATGTCTTTTTACAAAGATAAGGAAGGTTGTTTAATGTTAATACTGGCTATAAATGATTGAATTTCTACTGTGCTTTGTACATATATTATTTCCATTCACTACCTCATGATATAGGTAATGTTATCTCCAATTTACAAAGAGCAAACTGAATCAGAAAAAGATTTAAAAACTGTCCTTTCACACAGCTAGTAAATCAGGAACCAGGCTGTGAATCTGTGTCTTTAAATCCCCAGACTCTTCCCTATGGCTACCCAATGCTGCCTTCCCACAGATGATGTTAAAATCTCTCAGACTGCAGTGGCTCGTAGTTGTTCTTCAAAGAGCAATGAATGATACCAACAATTTCAACACTTTCAGCAAGGATGTAGGAGTCTGATTCTGTGCTTCAAAAGAGAAGTAACTATTTCTAACTTGTTTAAGGACCATGTTGTATAAATAAGTAGCAAGTTTACTTGCCTTACCCAGTGAAATGAAAAAAAAAAAAAAGTCTTTCTTAAAGAATAATTCTATTGTTGATTAAAAAAAATAAAATATGAAGCCCCTCCCTACTTATTCAATGGTATTGGTTCCTTAAAGTTATTTCAAATTTTAAAAGCCTCCTTAAACATTTACTGAATTATTTGTTTCTCTATATTTTAAAGTACATTTCTCTTTTTTTTTGGTCATGAAACTTCAATGAAATAGGGCTGGTAATGTACAAAAACTTGATATTATTCGTGCTGGGTTTATTCTCCTAAAATATATGCTTTATACATAGTAAACCATGATCAGAGTAGATAATAAGCTGAGTTTGACCAAATTCACATTCTTGGTGACCTTTTACAGTCTGTGAGGACAATCAGATATCCCAACTAATAAAATCATCTATATTAAAGGCCACCAGGCCTTTCATTGGAAAATAATTGCAGTAGCTCTTTTTGATAACATTTTTGTTGTTTTTCTGTGCAATGTTTTCCCAAAAAAGTCATAAACTGATAGGATGAATATAGAGAACTTGAAGGGTAGCTTTGAGATTAGATCCAACTGTCACATGAAACAGAATATAAACCACATATAAAGGGGTTAAAACAGGGCACTAAGTTTAACAGCTAAATTTAGCCATCTTTTTACACTATTTCGAATGCTGTAGCCAATTTACAACTGGTTTGATGCATAAAGTCATAGAATCTTGAGTTGGAAGAAGACTTTCAAAAGGTATCTGTAGTTCCTGCTTGTACAACAAACTCCCTAGTGGTTCTCTAGTATTTGTCTGAACATTTGCAACCATAGGAAACTCATTACTATCTAAGATAGCCCTTTCCACTTTAGGCACCACTGATTTTCTTCTTTTTACATTGGGTCAAAATCCTCCTCTCTGTAGCTACTTCCCATAAACCTTAGTCCAACCATAAACCTTTCATATTTCATGTGGTACCCCTTCAAATATTTGAGATTTTCTCACCATAATTCTTAGATGAAGCTACGGTTGAGGAGAAACTTGTAAAGACAAATATTTGAAGGAATTTTAATTAAAACATTTACAGTGGTTCACTTTGAGTGCTAGAGAATTGGGATTTTTCCTTTGGTCTTTGTGTTCTTCTGCACTGCTTGAGAAAAAAATATTAAAGTTCTAAATGTAATGAATGAAAATTGATACTTCACTTCGAAGAATCAGAGAATCTTAAATCTGGAATCAGGATCCCCAGGACCTAGACCCACATGGTAAAGTTTCATTAAAGATGTATCAATGACAAAATAAACCCAACAAATTATTCAATTAATCAGTGATCAAAATTTATCAAAATCCAATACAAATAGTCTGATCCTCATTTCTTTCTTAGAGATAATAGTCATCACCAGAGAAGTAAGGGTACTAATGGCCAAGTTGTTACTATTTTCAATTCAAGTACTAAAATGAAAAAGAACACCTCCATCCTAATTTAAACTGATTTAATATCTTTTTTTTTTACTGTGTGTTTTCCCCAATGCCTCACAGTCCAAAAATTCCCTGGCAGTTCTGTTTTCTACTGACTTTATAGCTAAAGAAAAACAAATGACCTGAAGTTACCCAGAAATAAATTATTGTTCTGTCTGGATCTTGGTAAATTTATGAGGATTTTGCACTTTGAGGAGGAGGAGGAGGAGAAGGAGGAGGGAACATTGTGTGTATACTGTGAAAATTGATACTATAATGGAGTATCCACTGCATTATAATCCACACTATAATGGAGTCAGAAGGCCAGAAAGGGAAACTCTCATGCCATACCACTCAAGGTCAAGAACTGATGCCAACAGAAGAGAAGGTAACAGGAAAGAATCATCAGTCACAAGCCCTAACAAGAGAAGATGTGCATTGCATCTCGTGTAAGAATTGACTCCCCCCTCCCCCCCGCCAAAAAAAGAATTGACTTCCCCAGCAACTCAGACAATGAGAAACTGTCATCACCTTGAACTCTTGCCTTTTTCCAATGGGATTTTGTTCAAAGAAACGCCTCCCAACTTCTTCCTTCTCCATAAAATAATATTCACCTCCTTTGTTGGACTAGCCTATGGTTTTTGCCATAGTTTATTTGCCCTGAATTGCAATTCTCTGCTATTCCCAAATAAATCCATTTGTTTGCCAGCAAAATGACTGTTTTTATTTTTAAGGGCAAAAATACCAAGTGGTTTGTCTGCATTGTTTCTTCTAATATTTATAGTTACCCTATAAACTAGAAATTATTACCCCCATGGTCCTTACTAGATCAGGAAATTGAGGTGGCAGACATATGTTTTACTAATCTGCATTAGATAGTGGTAAGAAAGCATTCGCTGATTCAACCAGATCCTATTTGTTGTTTCTCAGACAAGAACTATCGTACTGAGATTCACCTTTCTGCTTGTATGTCTTATTATTTATTTTTCCTAGATTTTACTTGATGATATTATCATAGGGACTTTTCAAAATACTTCGTCTGGGTTCCTCAATAAATTAAAAATGGAACTACCATATTATCCAGCAATTCCACTTCTGGGTATATATCTGAAAGAAACAAAATCACTGTCTCAAAGAGATATCTGCACCCCATGTTCATGGCAGCGTTATTTACAATAGCCTAGACATGGAAACCACCTAAGTGTTGTGTTTATGTATGTATGTATGTGTGTGTGTGTGTGTGTGTGTGTGTGTATATGTATATATATATATAGTGGGATGGAGTTTATTCATCCATGAAAAGAAATAAATTTTGCCACTTGAAACAACATGGATGTACTTTGTGAACATTATGGTAAGTAAAATAAAGACAAAGACTATGATATCATGTATATGTAGAATCTTCAAATACCAAATTCATAAAACAGATAGTAGACCAGTGGTTGTAAGAGGTGGGGAGGAGCCGGCCTGTGTGGGGAGGAAATAGGTAAAGATGGTCAAAAGCTACGAACTTCTCGTTATGAGATAACTAAGCTCTGAGATGTAATGTGCAGCATGGTAACTATAGTCAATAATATTGTATTGTATATTTGAAAGTTGCTAAGAGAGTAAATCTTAAAAGTTGTTATAAGAAAAAATTGTAAGTATGTGAGCTGATGGATGTAAACTAGACTTGTATAGATCATTTTGCAATGTACTGCATATATATCATTATGTTGTACAGCTTAAATGAATACAATGTTCTATGACAATTGTATCCCAGTAACTCTGGAGAATAAATAAATAAACCACAAAACCTCTTTTGTGCTACTGGAACCATTTCCTTATCTCACAAAGACATACACTAAGTCATAAAGAAAACTTGAATTTCTTTATTTTGCTGGTTCTTTTAAGTTCTTCCTCTTCCTATAAGTTGACCCACATCCTTATTTTCTCACCCTAAGTCTTGAGAAGGTTGGATAAAATTTGTGTCCTTGTGAGGACATTCAGCTGCCATTAGAAACTGGACTTAAGTCTTTTGATCTTCCTTTTAACATTAATGACAATAATTTATAATAACATAATAACCCTTTATTGAGTCTTATTAATGTGTCAGGCACTAGGTAAACATTTGCATGAATCATTTCATTAAATATTTGCAAAAAAATTTGTTAACTTTAGATAAAATTATTATCTTCATTTATACCTAAAGAACTAAGGTTTAGAAAGGTTAATTTTTTTTAGATGTATTTATTTACTTTAGAGAGAAAGACACAGAGAGAGAGCAAAGGGAGGGGCAGAAGAAGAGGGAGAGAGAAACCTCAAGCAGACTCCCTGCCAAGTGCAGAGCCTGACTCAGGGCTCTATCCCAGGACCCTGAGATCATGACCTGAGCTGAAAACAAGAGTCAAATGTTTAACCAATTGAGCCACGTGAACACCTCAAAAGGTTAATTTGATTAAAGTCAGTCTACTAATAAGTTAACAGAATGAGGCCATGCCACCAAATATAGTCTTTTATTTTTAAAAGATTTTATTTATTTGACAGACAGAGATCACAAGTAGGCAGAGAGGCAGGCAGAGAGAGAGGAGAAGGCAGGCTCCTTGCTGAGCAGAGAGCCCGATGAGAGGCTGGATCCCAGGATCCTGGGATCATGACCGGAGCCGAAGGCAGAGGCTTTAACCCACTGAGCCACCCAGGCGCCCCCATAGTCTTTTTTTTTTTTTTTTTTGGATCCTCTCAAACACAATGTTATGTGCTTGGGTCTCCCAAAATAATATTAAGGAATGAGTGCAGAGATCAGGATGTGTTTTGCCACCTTAGCAATATGGTTTATGGATTCCTCAAGCAATTGATAGTGCTTCTGTGGCTACTGTTATCACTATCGATACAATCCAATAACAATACCTCCTACATAGTTATTGTATCCATCACTCTTCTGGAATATTTACATATTTAATCCTCCTAGCTACCCTATAAAGTGCAAAAATCTCAATTCTTCATATACAAAAATCATAAAGAGCTTAAGGAATTACTTTCAGGCTCCATAGGTATTAAACCAAAGTTTGATCCCAGATCTGACTCCAAAACACATTCTTTTTTTTTTTCCTCCAAGATTTAGTTTATTTATTTGTCAGAGAGAGAGAGCATGAAGCCAGATGCCAAGCTCAGTCTCATGACTCATAAGATCATGAGCGGAGCCAGAAGCAAGAGTCAGACACATAGCCCACTGAGTCACCCAGGCGCCCCATAGGATACTCATCTCCTGAAAGAAGATCCTACTTATCTAGCTGACATCTTAGTTGTCTCTTGCCTTTCTCTAAGAATATCCTTCTCTCCCACCCAAATGGTTATCTTGGGTAATTGAGAAAGATTCCCCAAGTCTGAGAGGATCGTTTTTCATCCAATGAAATGGAGAATGGCATTCCCCTTTAAGGAACTTCAAGTAATGTGTGTAATCATTCATTGCTATTTTAATTTTTTCCTAAATGTATTCTCATATTAAAACTTACTCTCATGAAATGAGGTCAATAAATTACATTATTTTAAAAATTATATTATTAATAAGAAACCATATGAAAATCCCCAGTCTCCATTTCTCATGCAAATTACACAGAAGACGGCAGACAAACGGGAATTTACCCTTCAAATATTTGCCTGAAGCATTGATTCATTTGATTTGGTAATTAATTAACCACCAATTAGTACAAAAAATTTAAGTAAAGATTTTCATGTAATTGGATTGAGCCCATTCTGAATAAAAGTTAATTGATCCCTAGATGGCTGAGAACGTTAACTACTATAATTATGTTGCAACAGTAAAGATAACATGCAAAAGTAGACCAAAGATAAACTCCAAGCTGTATCGATTTTTCAAGTTACACAGCTATTGGTGGGTTACCACTCGAATCCATTTCCTGATAACAGAATTCAAGTTTTGGAGATGCCAAGATTTTATTCCCTGGAGCAAAGTATTCTGGACACTTTCTAATCAGTCTGACCAGTTCTGTGGAAATCAGAGCAACTAGTTGAGGAGAATATTGGTTAATGAATAAAATGTCAGATGTACCAAATAGATTTTGCCTGCTAGGAACAAAGGAAGAAAGACTCAAAAACAGAGAGCAATTTTTCTCTTAAAAAAACATTATCCACTCTGGAACTAGAGTATATTTTGCAGGAAGAAGTTTGAGCAAACCTCAAAATTAAGCCTGGGGGATGATAAACAGAATGGTTTTACTCCTGACAAAGGCTTGTCCTCCCTTTCTTCTATCTTGATGTACCTATTCTTCCAGGAGGCCTCCTGTAATTAGGAAGCAAAAGTACATAATGCTTTCCAGCTTCTCAGTAAGGCTGCTCCTGAGTTACCTTATAAACAGGAGAGGTAGTGTGGAAGGAAAACCACAACAAAAATGAAACAAAAGACAAAGGGGTTGCAAGAGATGTATACTTAGTAACGTAAATCATGATAAACATACATCTGAAAAACCACAGGCCTGGACGGAAGTGGAAAGAAAGCCTTTCTGTGCAACCGTCTGCTGCTAGACAGCTGATACTCCTCCACTTCAGGCACAAGTCCATCTCCAGCAAGAAGGAAAGGTCACAATGTTTGCAGGACTGTGCACATGACCAGGCTGGGCATACGGACGTTCAGATTTTTGCTAAAAACTTTGTTAGCAGACTCTAGTCAGTACTGTTGGAAAACCTGCTTACCCACTGCTGCTCAAGATTGTCTGTGGCTATTTGAAAATGCCCAAGCATCACCTTTCTTCCATGGGGCTTTCATGGAGACCTCAAAGATAAACTTGAAGCTTCAGAAAATAATCACAGTAGTAATGCTTTGCTTAGGGATCACGGGCCAAATATATTCTTTTTTTTTTTAATTAATTTTTTATTTTTTATAAACCTGAAAGTAGGTGAGAACACCAGCTTCACTTTTCACTAGCTCAGTGGACTTGGTGGAGTGATTTATCCTCCCTGAGCCCCAGACTTTTCATCTGGAGAATGATGATAGTAACACCTGCTTGTGGTATTAGCATGAGAATTTGATGACATATGTAAAATACAGTTGCTCATAAAATTATCTTTACCGCTATTGTTATTATCCCCATTGTTATTAGTGTTTATGTTTACTTAAAACATTTTCTTTCTTTTGCTAGGAGTTTGGTTCCTTTTCCTTACATTAAAAAGCCCATTTAAAGCAGGTGTGTTCAAAATGAGTGAATAATTCAAGAAACAATTTCAGACACAGGATCTAGAAAACATGGTGTCTAATAAATGAATATATATGTGTGTGTATATATATATATATATATATATATATATATATATGAGGCACAAGGGTAAATGGCAAGAAACCCAGGATTTCAAAGTGGGTAAAGATGATCAGATAGGCTTGGTCACTTGGAAAACGTTAAGGTTTAGGTTTTGGCACAAAGAAAGCTAATAAGCAAGTTTAACTCGATAGGTTCTTAACTCTAAAAATAAGAAAAATGTGTCCCAGAAAGGAAACGTGGTCACGGTACTATGATTGAGCACTGAGGGATATCTGCATTGTAAGAAAAATACAAACACTGAATACTGATTCAAAAAACATTGTGTTATAACCATAATGGGAAAATGGGTGAGGAGAAAGCTAAATCCAGCAAAATAAATCAACATACAATGTCTAAAGTTGATGAAGCGAGAGATAGCAATACAAGTACGTTATTTAGAAATACAGTCATTTATGCTAGAAGAAATGTTGAAAAAGAAGCTGAAAGTGTAGCAGAGTGCTGGGAGTAGGGCTAGACTGAGAATAGGGCCTTTTTACACTATGTGACCTTTTTAAAGGGATGCATGTAACATTGAGATTAAAAAATAAAATGTATTTGAGGAAAGAAGCACATATTTCAACACCCAAAAACCAAATAATCCAGTTGAGAAAGTGGACAGAAGACATGAACATAACATTTCTCCAAAGAAGACCTACAGATGGCCAATAGACATGTGAAATGATGCTCAATGTCACTCATCATCAGAGAAAGACAAATCAAAACTACAGTGAAGATACCACTTCACTCCTATCAGAATGGCTAAAATCAACAACATAAGACATAAGTGTTTGGGGAGGATGTGGCAAAAAATGAACCCTCATGCACCATTGGTGGGAATGCAAACTGGTACAGTCACCATGGAAAACAGGATGGAGGTTCCTCAAAAAATTAGAAATAGAATTATCATATGATCCAGTAATTCCACTACTAGATATTTACCTGAAGAATATAAAACACAAATTCAGAAGGATATATGCACTGCTATGTTTATTGCAACATTACTTATAATAACCTAATTATGGAAGCAGTCCAAGTGTCCATTGACAGAGGAATGGATAAAGAAGATATGGTCTAGATATACAACGGGGTATTACTCAGCCATTAAAAAAAAAGAAGAAGAAATCTTGCCATCCATTTGCAACAATATGGGTGGAGCTAGAAATAATGATAAATAAAATAAGTCAGAGAAAAACAAACCTCGTATGTGGAAACAAAAAAAAAATGAAAACAAAAACAAAGGAAAAAAAGAAGAGAGACAAATCAAGAAACAGATCCTTAACTATAGAGAATAAATCGATGGTTACCAGAGGGGAGGATATGGGGGGATGGGTGAAACAGGTGATGGGATTAAAGAGTATACTTAGGTGAGCACTGAGTAATGTGTAGAAGTGCTGAGCCAAAATAAAGAAGTAAGTAAGATCCATCACATTTAACAACAAGAACTAGGATTTGGTAGTTTGGATGAGGAGCAAGGGGAAAGCAGGCAAAATACCTTAACGAGAAGAAGACATGGTCTCTGTATTCAAGGATCTTGAGATCTGGTTGAGAAAAGAGAACAATCTCAAAGGAGAGGGAGAACAAGAACCTTAAAAATTCTTTTTAGAGAAAAAAGAAACAAACATTTTATGGGACTGCTATCTGTGTCTCCTAGAGGTTTTCTATGAGTTGTTTTTCAAGGTTCAAAAGAAAAGAACTTCTCTGTGTTTAGTTGACAAGATTAGCTGTATGACATTCCAGAGAGACAGGAGAATCACGTTTTTCAGTTAGAAGATATCACACAGAAGACCAACCCTGACGGTACAGATAAGGCAACTAAATTTAAAAGAAGCTACTGTATCTTTCTTAAACACACACACCCTATGTGGGACCAGAATCAGTTTTTTAATATCACTTGGGTGTTCTGCTGAATCCCTAATACTAAATTAGCAAGACTGTGCAATAGTTGCTTAAGATGAGATATTATAATTAATTTTTAATGCTGTTCCATCAATGAACATAATAAAATAAATTAACCATCAACTACTTGTATAGCGCTTCCAAAAGTGTCCTTATCTTCGTTGTCTTATTTAATCCTAACGATTTTGTGCTGATGAGAAAATTATTGGTTTCCTGAGTGGTTTACTGAATTGTCAAGGACAGATAACCAGTGAATAGCAAATCAGATCATTGGACATAAGTGTTCTGACTCCTTTCCCAATATTAGAAATGTTTCTCTTTCATTATGACCCAAAAAATTTTATAGAGCATTTTAATGAAATAATTTCATTTTAAAAATATTTTAAAATATTTTAAATTAAACATATAGTATCTTAGTAGTGGTCAATATTAATTAATCAAATTAACAAATAAATTATTTAAGCTATCAATAAAAATTATGCTGAAGGTATAATAACAGAAATATTCAAAATTGTCATGGTAAGGAGAAAATCTGAGATAAGGATAAGGGCCAAGAATATCTAATTAGGGCTGTGCAACATTTAAGGCAGTGGCTCCTCATCAGAGCTTGGTAATAAATCAATCATCAGCCTCACTCAAAAAAAAAAAAAAAAGAAAAGAAAAGAAAAATCCTGAATTCACCAACTAACTTTACATCTTAAACAACTGGGAAAAAAAACAAAAAACAAAAAACAAGCCTCATACATGCCTAAGCCATGTATGAGAAGAGAAATAAGATTTAAGCATGGATCAATGAACTAGAAACCAGAAATACAGTAGAATAGATCAACCTAGAAACTGTTTTTTTGAAAGAATTGATAAGATTGATAAACCATTGGCCAGACTTATCCAAAAGAAAAGAGAAAGGGCCCAAATTAATAAAATTATGAATGAAAGGGAGAGATCACAACTAACACGAAGGAAATAGAAATAATTATCAGAAACTATTATCAACAACTATATGCCAATAAATTAAGCAACTTGGAAGAAATGGATGCCTTCCTGGAAACCTATAAACTACCAAGACTGAAACAGGAAGAAACTGACAACCTGAATAGACCAATAACCAGTAACTAGATTAAGTAGTGATCAAAAACCTCCCAAAAAACAAAAGTCCAGGACCTGATGGATTTCCTGCGGAATTCTACCAAACATTCAAAGAAGAAATAACACCAGTTCTCCTGAAGCTGTTTCAAAAAATAGAAACAGAAGGAAATCTTCCAGACTCATTCTATGAGGCCAGCCTTACCTTGACCCCAAAACCAGGCAAAAACCCCATCAAAAAGGAGAATTTCAGACCAATATCCCTGAAGAATATGGATGCCAAAATTCTCAACAAGATCCTAGCTAATAGAATCCAACGGTACATTGAAGGATTATCCATCCGGACCAGGTGGGATTTATCCCTGGGATGCAAGGGTGGTTTAACATTCACAAATCAATCAATGTGCTAGAACATATTAATGAGAAAGAAGAACCACATGGTCCTCTCAATTGGTGCAAAGAAAGCATTTGACAATATACAGCATCCATCCTGATTAAAACTTTTCAGAGTGTAGGAATAGTTGTTCAACATCATTAGCCTTTGGAGAAATTCAAATCAAAACCACATTGAGATACCACCTGATACCAGTTAAAATGGTAAAAATTGACAAAGCAAGAAACAACAAATGTTGGAAATGTTGTGGAGACAGGGGAACTCTCTTAGACTGTTGGTGGGAATGCAAGTTGGTGCAGTCACTCCAACAGTGTGGAGGTTCCTCAAAAAGTTAAAAATAGAGCTACCCTATGACCAAGCAATTGCACTACTGGGTATTTACCTGAAAGATACAGAATATAGTTAAAAGAAGGGCCACATGCACCCCAATGTTCATAGCAGGAATGTTCATGATAGTCAAACTGTGGAAGGAGCCAAGATGCCCTTTGACAGACAAATGGCTAAAGATTATGTGGTCCATATACACAATAGAAAATTACTCAGTCATCAGAAAGAATGAAAACCCAACATTTCCATCAACACAGACAGAACTGGAGATGATGCTGAGTGAAATAAGTCAAGCAGGAAAAGTCAATCATCATATGGTTTCACTTATTTGTGGAACATAAAGAATAGCATGGAGGACATTAGGAGAAGGAAGGGAAAAATGAAGCAGGGAAAATCAGAGGAAGAGATGAACCATGAGAGACTATGGACTTCAAGAGACAATCCAAGGGTTTTAGAAGGAAGGGGGGTGGGAGGATGGGTTAGCCAGGTGATAGGTATTAAGGAGGGCACATATTGCATGGAGCACTGAGAGTTACATGCAAACAATGAATCATCGAACACTGCATCAAAAACTAATGATGTACTGTACAGTGACTAACATATCATGTTTTAAAAAATCATTTTAAATGTCATATCTCTATATGAAATATCAATATAATTTCTCTAAAAGTTATTCCGAAAGAACTACAAATTAATTTTTTCACCACAATTCTTGAAAACGCTCAGCCAAAAAAAAAAAAAAAAAAAAAGTTTAAATCAACAAGGAATGTTGAAAATAAAAACAAATGGCTTTTTCTCTAAAAATGGCTTTTCATGGATCTGCTAAAGGAGAAGACTCCAAACCACTGACTCATGAAAATCAACTTACAATTTTATGCACACCTCATATAGCTGTCCAATTCATGTACACACATCTAGAAAATAGGATGGTTTGGTATCAAAGGGTTGTTTCCAATAGACAAATATTCAGTGTTTTAAAATCTCATTTCCGGGGCGCCTGGGTGGCTCAGTGGGTTAAGCCGCTGCCTTCGGCTCAGGTCATGATCTCAGGGTCCTGGGATCGAGTCCTGCATCGGGCTCTCTGCTCGGCAGGGAGCCTGCTTCCCTCTCTCTCTCTCTGCCTGCCTCTCTGCCTACTTGTGATCTCTCTCTGTCAAATAAATAAATAAAATCTTTTAAAAAAAATAAAAAATAAATAAAAATAAATAAAATAAAAAAAATAAAATCTCATTTCCATCTTCCTCAATAAGGCTAGAAAAATGCAAAGATAAATGTCATTAATTGCTCCAGACTTTTCCCTGTAGAGAAACACAAACTGTAAACATCAATACAGCATTTTACTAATAGCTTTAAGTGTTGGCCTAAAGCATCATTAATTTTACATTTGTAAGAAGATCTGTAAGTGTATGCCTTGCATTCTCACTGAAAGGATCAATCAGTAAAATCATCCTTGCTGTCTTCCTTCTAAACTGCAATGCAGACATTGAACATGCAGAAGTGCGAATTTGTATGTATCCGTATACATGTAACATAACAAAGTTACTTAACAGAAAGTTACATTCTAATCATTTGGTTTTTTTTGTGTGTAGGGCATTGTATTTTTCAAGTGGTGTGATTTATTTTTAATTGACTTTTAAATAGCTTCTTTTTAAATCTCTCTTGCTGGGTTAGCACAAGTGAAAACTGAAACAAGCTCTTTGTTGTAAGGCAAATGCATCACTGAATTACTTGTAATTTTAAAAAAATAGTACTTTTACTTTCGACCTGTTTTTAGTGAGTAGCCTATGCTTCCCCTCTTCTGGTTGGATTGTCTTATTTTCTTTTCTCCATGTGATGGCATTTTTTTTTAAATGATTGCAGCTCTTCTTTTAATAATTCTATCCCTGATTATGTTGTGGTCATATAATGAGATATCAGGGAATTTTGGCATTCACAAGGAAGCAATTAGGCTGACAACTCCAGTTTTAGATTTTGGCTTTCTAACCAAACATGGAAAGCTGTGAGATTCCTTGAATCATAAAGACTCTCTCACAGTGAGAATTCCTAACCTGTGTCCAAAAATTTCCAAGACATCCACAGACAGAATTCAGGAGGGCTGTACAGTCTCTGACACTCTGTAAGAAATGTCTGTGCTTTTTGTGAGGAGGGGATCCATATCTTTCATCTGACTACTGGGGTGGGGGTGAGGTGGGCTCTGATTCCCAAAGTGATCAAAAGTCAGTGTTCTATCAGGTATATTCTAGTTAAATCTAATTTGAAAAGACCACAATTTGTGCAACTTGTTTCAGAATTATGTTCTTCCCATGTTCTTGTCAAAATTAAATTCAAGCAACCTTGTATATTATATTCAAAGCCTTCTTTTAAAAACTGCTTAAGAATGTTAGGCATAAATACTGATTATCCATAGATCTTCTTACTTGGCCTCAGAAATATACAGTAGATTAATAAGTATTCTTGTTCTAATTTTGCGGGGTCAGATTTGGGGTTTAATTTTTCAGCTTCCCATTCTGTACAAACCAGAAGCTTAAGGGTTCGTTACAGAGATCTGAGTTGAACTTTGGCTTCAAAATGTGTGGTAATAGCTCCGTACTTGAGGTACTGAACCACTGGCATGAGCTCAGAGAAACACAGGCCAATAAAGAGACATTTGCCCAGAGTTGGACTGCTTTTTGATAAAAATCATCTTTCAGATTAAATAAAGCTGTTGCAGTTCTGTAACACTGACCAAATAGGCCAAAATCCCATAAAAGGCAGAGCTTGGTAAATTAGTTCTCTCCTCCTAAGGCACCTGTCTGGAAACGTGAACTTAAGAGGAATTATAACAGATTTTTAAAGATCCTGGGAGAAATGGACTCATTACCTTTATATATCCGCTTGAGAGACATATAACCCCACGGCCTCTTATCAAGAACAAAATAGGGATTGGAGACATCAATAGAAAGGTGATACTTTCTAAGAAACTATACCTCCTCTTTGTGAATAGGTTTATGTGATTACGGAAGTGGATCAGGGCCTGTGATGATCCGGGTATTGTTGTAGTGGTAACACCACATTTTTGTGCAGTCATACACAAACTGACATTCTAGCGCCTGCTGCTTCAGGAAATGCCAGAATGGTGTCTTTCAGATCCAAGATCTCACAGATGGCCTTGGCCTGCAAACCCTCAGACACTTACACCTTTGCCTTAAGGCAGTGTTCTCACCTGAGAGCAGTTAGGTCCCCCATAATATATTTTGCAATGGCTAGGGACATTTTTCTGATCATCATGCTAGCAAAGTATTGCTAGCATCTAGTATTGCTCTCATCTAGTGGATAGAGGCTGGAGATATTATTAAACAGCCTACAATGCACAGGGCAGCCCCATAACAAAGAATTATTTGACCCAGTATGCCCAGAGGGCTGAGGTGGAGAAATCCTGCCCCAAGGCCGTACCACTTTGTCCCATTCTGAGAGGTTATAGATATATGCTTAGACATATACTTCTCACAGGGCCACTAGAATTTAGTTTCCTTTGAATCCCCTGGAAATGATAATTTGGGACAATAAACTGAAAAGGTATCCTAAAATGCCCTCCCCTTCCCAAATAACACCCATTCCTTTCGCCAAAATGCAGGTTAACGGCCATCTTCTACAGGAAATGATTTCCTATTTTAGTTTCACCTCTCCTATATGCTTTCTCTAATAGAAGCTCTGATCAAATTCTTTCCTATTCCCTACAAGATTATACATTCATTGACAGCTGAGTTTTTAGGAAAAAAAATCTTTGTGTCTTAACACCTACCGGAATGCTTGGCACATCATAGGTACAACAACAAATACATGTTGAAGGAAAGAACAAGCCTGGAGGACTGGGTTGGATTCTGAGTACCCAACTTCCAAATTGGATTTGCTCAGAACTGGTGTGGGTGAGCAAAGTGGTATCGGTGGGCACAACACCCCAAGAATATCTAACGATGTCTGAACCCATGTCCTTCAAGGACCTGAAACTGGGCAGTGTCTCATTTTATGGTATGTAGGTTCAAAAACATCGTGGTGATATTTCTGGTCTACCAGAAGCTATCATTATGACGTTTATCTGATGCAACAGGGCAAAGACTATAGAGATCATAAAATCTGGTTGGGAGCCTAGAGCCCCATGGGAGAAGGAACAGTCAGAGCTCTCCCTAATTGCCTTTTCTTAGGAGGAAGAAGCCTGGTGCGCTACTTTTGTTGAGGTTGGCCTAGCAGCATATATTCTATAGAACATCTCCTTTCACTAAATAAGGAAGAGGTAGATTGAGCTGAATGAACACATAGAGGAGAGTATTGGGTAAGTCCAAAGGGTGTCTCTGATAGTAATGAGCTCACATAAATACCCCGGTACAAATCTATCAAAGGGTCTGACTACAAGCAAGGACAATTCTTTGGTTGGCTGTCTATAGATTATACTAGAATCCACAAATGAGAGGATGAACTAAATTGAGAATTATTTATAAATGTGCTTTCGTATTAATAACAAAAAATCTGGGATTATAACATGACTAGATATCACGTTGAAAATAGGAAAAGGGCACCTCAGATCTACAGCAAATCAGTGATAATTTGTACTGTACACAGTTATAGAATGTAAAACAAATTGGTATTATCATTAAGTTAGCATAATGCTGCTGCATATTACATTGTGCTGTTATTTGACAAAGCGTGTCAAATAGGATTTCAAAAATATATTTAACACAATTTCAAAAAATATTCCTGACATGGGTTGGCATCAGGAAAAAAAGACAGGAACATTTCAGAACATTCAACTTTATTTTCCATTGACAAACACAACATGAAAAACACACATTTATTAAGTACACAGACTAGCTATGAATTGAATGCCATCAAAATTTTGATGTAGTTTTCAGTCTCTTATTCTTTGTCTCCACAATCCTGAAGGCTAGCATTTAAAATATACTGGAAGAGGTGTTTACCTATGGTGGGGATAACTCCAAAAAAACTTTACATGGAGATGACAAAAGTTTATCTTCCCACTTAGTCAAGTGTGTAGGGATAGGAGGCTGAATAGGAAATATGGAGAAACATACGTTTTCTATGCTGAGTTTTACATTATTGATTAAAGTGTCAATGTTTTCAGTTCTTGCTTAAATATGCCATGTAAATAGTACTTACACTCATTTATTGTAAACAGATGAAGATAATCAGTGCCTATTTTAAACTTTTTTTGTGTAAAGAAATGTTCAACTTTATGCTATTTGTCCATACACATTAGGTAAGAGAAGAGGGAGACAGTAAAATATTTCATACAAATTCCATATATACATGGAAAGAAGAGAATTTAGTAGTCAGTGATGACTGGAGTGAACTTAACACCTGATCTTACAGAAAAGAATACTGGCCACTCCTTGCTTTTTCCTACTGACATTCACGTGATAAAGATAAACGTGGTGCCTTCCTCTCTTTGATTCTGTGGAAGGGCCTAAAAGGATGAAGAAATTTAACAAATTGCAAATGTATAAGGTTCCCTCCGTGTCTTTCTTTATGTTCTCTACACCCCCTCCCTTTGCGTACTTGACATAAGTACATTTTCAAAAGTTGAAAGAACACTGGAGTGTATCAGTAAGTCATATGCATTTTTCTGTGTTTAACATTATCGCTTTGACTCTACACAAACAGAAAATAAAGAAACCATTTTCAAATAACTGTTGAAGTTTGGTGATTGGCTACTTTTTGTCTAGCTATCTGATCCACTTCAATTAAGAAGCCAAAATATTCTGTTTCTAAAGCAATTGACAAAAGACTGTAAGAGCTGCACTTTTTAAAATGACTTCAGGGGTGGAATCATCTCCAAATGCTCAAAAACTTGGAAAAATCTGATTTTGTTCCTCATGATCATCTCTTTCCTTTCTATCTTTACTCCCATAATAAAATTGTTCCGTCAAAGCAGACTTACTAAAAAACAGACTTAGATCTGTTTCATATATTAAGGCATAAGCCTGCTAGAAATATGAAGCTGTTCTCTATCCTCTTAAAAACAATACCAATTTCACCAACAGTAAATATTTCTATTACTTTCTCTTTGTTGAGAAAATGAATAAACAGGTTGGAGGCAAGGGGTTTGGGGCCACAGTCTCGTTCCTAATGAAGAAATATGTAATCCAGTAAATATTTAGGTCGTTGATAATATTAAATTGATTGACTTAAAATTTTGAAAATGAAAGAATTTTGATTCTCAATAAAGAAAGTAAGTGATATATAAATGAATATGGATGGTATATATCTGATTCTGTTTTTCCAGATAATCAAAATATACTCAGTTTATGGTATCATTATGTCATGGTTTAAAATTCAACTTGTATAAATTATAAACCTTTAAAATAGAATCTTTATTTTAGGAATTATAAAATAGAGAATATATAAAATAAAAATTCTGTGCTCTATTGTTCCTTAAAAGAGTAGAGAACAAGGACAAGTGAGAAAGAAAATGTTAAGGGGCATGTTTTGAGGATATCTTTCCATCTGACTTTAACATGAATTGTTGATCTTCTTGTAAAAAAAAATAATAATTCCTTAACTCTAGACTTGGGGAAGTCTTTCTGAGAAGGGCATAGTCTCAGTTTTTCCTTTGTCACTTGGAGAACAAGTTCACTCTGCACTATTCTTTTTATTTTCTTCTGTTTTATGCAAGGTGGCTCAATCCAAAAAAAGGTATTCAAAGAAGACAGGTAAAAGATTTTACTGGATAACTAGAGATATGAATTCCTAATAAAACTGAAATCTTTTGAGTAACTCAGCTTAATATGAAATTTCTTAATATGAAATCAGTATCTATATAAAGGATTCCAATCTAACAGAATTATAATTTTAACATTTACCCTAATTCTCTGTTTCATGCTTCATATGTAATCACTAGTTAGTTGTCTTAGAATACCGAACTGCTACAACTCTTTAACATGTGCATGTGAGTTTTAGGTTGATTTTCAAATTGGCTCTATCAAAATCTATGTTAGGAAACATCACAGATGTATGCCATCTCTTATCAGAATTTTATTGCAATTCAGATAACAGTCCTCTAAATATAGCCACTGTGTTAAATAGTCCTCCTTTTTAAAATGATATTATCTTATGCATTGCACAATTCTGCACATTTACTAAAACCTCAGTTTTAGCGATTTGGGGATGTATGTGAGCATAAAACCGTCAATAAACATCTCTGAAGATTTGGCATGGGTGATGGTCTAAACTTTTCACATGGGTAAATCATAGAAATTTTAATTTTCTACATTAAGCTTTTAATATGTTCTTAGGAATAAATACTCTGCAATCTTTCTATGTCACTCATCTTCTGGTATCCTGTTTATTTTGAGAACAGCTTTTGGGGTTAAATATTTAAAAACAAATATGAATATATGTGTTTAAACTGTGAACAATAAAAATTTTTCTACTTTCTGTCTCTGATTTAATCCCAGTACAAAAGAACCATTAAGTGATTGCTGACACGGAAAGATTAAAACTAATCACAAATTAGGACTCAAAGCCAACAGATAAAAAGTATCAATGAATAAAAGATCTAATTCACTGGAAAATCTATTATTAGAATATTGTCACAGATTGACCACCTTTGAAAAATAGTTATGTCTTGAGAGTTTCTAGTTGGTCCATCACTCTACGCCAGCATGGTCCCAGGGTCTCTTACAGTTAACTTTTACATGAGCTTCCACAATTTTATTCTATAACGCAGCCAAGAGATTTTTTATATAATAAATAAATGTACACTTTTTGTGCACTTTTTGATTCATAGTCATTTAAATCTGTCAAGATTAAACAGATCTACTTAAAAATATCCTGGTATACAGCCTTAGGCAAATTTTGATAAATCTTAAGATAAAACATTTAAAGTAGTTTTGAGATATCCACTGCACCGATTTTATTTGAAACATAAAATATTCTTATTGGATATAGCACATCATCCTTCTCGTCTATGACAGCTTAGCTGCATAAATTCATCATTTGGAAAATTAGCCCTGCTATGTACAATCTACAGTAGCTGATTGTACCTTAATTTCTACATTATCCTCACTTCTTCCCAGGTGGTTTCCTAGGCCTTTAATTTTTTTTAAATCAATACTGTCAAGTTAAGAATCATCATAATTTATGCCCACATCTTCTTTTCCTGCTCAGACAGATACATAGATAAACAAAGTATATGAGGAAGAATTTAAAGGCCAATAAACTTAAACTTGGAAGCAGATTTTTAATGCAGTGACTTCAGATGTCTGTTCACTTTCTGACCACATCTAGGGCCTCTGTACAACATTTCTGAAATCTAACTTCAATTATCATCCAAAGGTTGAAATCATTTGGGGCTTATATTTCTTATCAGCTTTTCCCTGGACAAACCAATGGCTGGCCTGATAACAAAACCCACTCCATTTACATCATTTTTCCTTCTCCACTTTCTTTTCAACCTTGTTGAAAAACTGCCAGATGTGTCCACTCCTGCCACATATCACGGGCAGAAATTTATTGTGAACTTAAGGATAAGTGTCAGGTTGTTTTGTCTTTATGTATTTCTGCGCTTGGAGGAAAAGTGGTATTTCTTTGACAGTAATCTCCATCTCCATTTGGAAGTATCAGTCTCTTAAATTATTAATACAGATAAAGCACTTTGTTGTACAGTAATATGTTACTACACATTTGAAGGTAAATTCATTTTTCTGAATTAAAGAAACAGAGAGCGTTCACCTCATTAGTATGATGGACTATAATGGCATGTGGCCCTTCAGTCATATGGCAGGCACCTTACCAAGACACACTTGGCTTTGGCAGCCATTCATTCATTCATTCATTGAATAAATGCTGAACTCTTCTTACATTTCAAGTGTTGTACTAGGTGCTGGAAGGGAAAACCCAATCCCACTCGTACCACTTAAGTCCATATCGTGTGTGTGTGTCTATCAGATTATGACCTAGGACCAGAGGACGATTCAAGAGGGAAGGCCTCTTTTCTGTAAGGTCATTTAAGTGCACATTTTTCCTGGGACAAAGGAGGTAGCTTTGTCTAATTCTTCATGAGGTGACTGGTGGGATAATCCAATTCTATATCATAGACAGATTTTATAACGGGGTTTTAGTATTAGGTTCTATATCATCTTTTTTTTCTACAACATAGATTAGTGGAACCATCATGAATTACATAAACACTCTCAGCAGACCTTGTTTATCCACTCAGTTTGACATGGTATTCATAATAATAATAATAAATTGATTATTCCCAACTGACCTGGATGGTTTATATATTAATCTAATAGATATGTAGTACCTATTAAAATCAACTATTCCTCAAATGCCTACTAAACACGAGGGGAAAAGTAGTTACTATAAAGAAATATAAAATAAATCTCAAACTTTTAAAATTAGGAATGCAATAAGGCAAGCTGTAGATTACTATCTTCATGAGAAAATGTTAATGAGTTTGCAAAATGAATGCTCCAAAGGATACAAAGAGCATTTTGTGTAGGTCTCACTTAAAAGATTGTTATGTTTTTGGGGGAAGTTTTTCTGTTTGTTTTTTAAGTGCCACTCTCAAACTTAGTGTAATAATCTACTTGTGTCAAAAAGATACCTAGCTTAGTTATAAGGTTTGTACACACATAGAGTGTAAGAAAACATATTAATAATAAATATTTAGATACAGAGCTACTTTGAAGAGAGAATAGAGAAAGTGCTGTGAGGGGCCAATTTTCTAATTCTATAAATAGGCCAAACTATAGAAACTCTTTATGGAAACTTCAAAATATTTAACGGAGTTAGTATTAACTCTATAGAAATTAGAGTTAGTAGTTAAATATCCAGAAGACTAGAGGATACTTTTGGTGGAACAATCAGGGAAGAGAACTAACCACAGCACCTGTATTTAGTTCTCAAATCAGTTCTTAAATAGCATTTTGAAAAATCACTTTCCTGACTCTCCAGATCGGATTTATAAATCTTACCCAGGCTTTTAAGAATGAAAAATACATTCAAAAAGAAGAACATAGAGTGATTTGGATAGTCATAAATCCTGTCATATTTCAAATAAATGCAATTGGCTCTTATATAGGAGTAAACATAATTACCAACACATCCAAAACTTAAACTTCGTTAAGTTCAGCAGATAATTTATGCATTGAGCAATATTTACATCAACACTACTGAATATTATAGATACATTTATGTTTCTTATCCTAATGCAACTTTTTAAAAAATGTAAGGGGAAAAGAGTGACATGGAGAGATAGAAAGAAAGAGAATACAGAAGATCAAGGTCTTTGGACAAAGGCAAATTACCGCCTATCTCTGATGATCTATGCATTCCGTCCCCCATGTACTCAGTACACTGGAATATTAACTTTCCCCACTCCACCCCCACCACAGACCAAGATCATTTATATAACAAAAAATGTTTTCATCCCATAAATAATCACATATTCAGCTACACATGGCAGAGACCCAAAAACACTAGACTGTTAATAATATATTTTCCTTTGTTTGCGTTTCAACACTTTTGGCACATAGGGGATTATCTAGGCTTCTGAGACCATTTAGCCTTATATCAAAATTCTCCTTCGATGCATAAACAGTGGCATGCTAGAGATGCCTAAATTCACAGTAAGGTTTATGGCTACTTTGTTGCCAAAAGCTGTGAACATGCAAGTTGATTAGGTGTTTTCTTTCATGCTCCTGTCTGTATTATTTCATTGGATAATGAGATAGGCTGCCCTTTCTGTCCATCATTAGAGCAGCTGGAGACAGCATTGGCTACCTGACAAAACTTTCGAAGAAGGATCTTTCTTAGCAGCAGATAAACCCAGGGATCCAAGATCTGGTTCAGTGAAGCCAGGCGCACAGCTATTAAGAAGAAGTTGCATTCTTTCAGCTTTTCAGTGTGAGTCTTGCAGTGCTCAACCGATGTCTGATTGAAGATCATTTTCAACATCATTATCTAAGAAAGAGGGACACGTAATTGTTCCAAAGATTAACAAGGTCACATGCATCTCTTCTATACAGCACTTTGCACATGGTTTACGGTAACTTGGTTTTAGATTAAAATGATTAATTCAGGCAAAATTTATATTCATAGGACACAACCCTGAATGAATACAAGGCATTCCTACAGATTTTCCCACATTTTTGGCATTTGACATGATGTAGCTTTTTAAAAAGTACCCATTCTCAGGCTCTTGGTTTTGGGGATTTAAGAAGCTTGAAATTCCAAAAACACATCTCAAAATTAGCTAAGTTCATCTGTCTTGTCACAGAAAGTACCAATAGGTTGACACCCTAATGAAAGCCAACACTTCAACAAACCAAAACATATTTAATCTTAAACTTCAGAAGTTCTGAGAAGAAATTACAGGGAAAAAGGAGAAGCAAAAAGGGGGGAAATAATACTTGTTAGCATTTTCTGAGTCTTACAATTTGCCAGGGCTGTGTCAAGTTCTTCATATGCATTGAATAAACAATGAAGATGGTATTATTACCATCTCCTTTTTACAACTGCAGAAGCTAAGTTAAGTCCTGACATAAAATGGCTGAATCGGACTTAAATGAGGTTTACTAACAACACTTGACATACGCCGCTTCACCTTTTTTTATTGTTATTGTTTTTTTCTCTTCCTCTTCACAATATACACAACACTAGAACTAAACTCCTAGAAGGCAAGATATGAGACTATTTCCCCCCTACTAGTATAGTCTCTATACCTAGACCAATATGTAATAGACAGTGCTCAAAAATAAAATATTTGTGAATAAATATATAATACGACATATATGAATATATGGCATATAACATATATAAGTATATTTATATTTGAATGAATAAATATTTGTAATTTCTATAGACGAGGACAAATGAAGGTTCACATACTTCTCAAAAGGTATTCAGGCTCATTAATAATCAGAAAAATGCAAATTGTGAAGAAATAAGAAACCATTTTACACCCACTAGTTTGACAAAAATGAAGAAAGGAGACTTTTCCAAATGTTGGTATGGGGGTAGAGCAGTAAGGACTCTTTTCCACACCACTGGCTGGCATGTGAACTGGAGTAACCACCTTGGAGAATAAAGTGAGCACTATTTCACCTGCTGCCTGCCAGCCGTCCTGCACCTAGGAATATACCATCCTTAATTCCTGCACCAGGAGTTCTATATATGGCTGTTCATTACAGTGTTACTCACAACAGCAAAAATCCCAGAAAGAAGCCAAACACAAGTTCATATTTGCAAGCGAAGAAAGGTACTGACTTTATAACTGGCTCCTAAATTCATTTTTCTAATTGTGCATGACGATGAAGCCCTTGAAATGTGGCCAGAACAAAGTGAGATGTTGGAATACATAATGACTATCTAATGAAATGATAAGATTTTTGATATATTGTATCAAATACAATACACTATTAAAATCAACATTGCTTCCTTATTATTTTATTATTATTATTATTATTATTATTATTTTTACTTCTTAAAAGTGCCACTACTGGAAAATTTAAAATTGTATATGGGGCTTGCATTTGTTCCTCACAGTACATTCCACTGAACCCAAGGTATCTCTTGAAGCCCACACATATTTGGATGTTTGTCCTTAGGACATCAAGTTAAAGTCAACATCCCTGGGGCGCCTGGGTGGTTCAGTGGGTTAAGCCTCTGCTTTCGGCTCAGGTCATGATCTCAGGGTCCTGAGATTGAGCCCCACATCGGGCTCTCTGCTCCACAGGGAGCCTGCTTCCCCCCACCTCTGCCTGCCTCTCTGCCTACTTGTGATCTCTCTCTCTCTCTCTGTCAAATAAATAAATAAAATCTTTAAAAAAAAATAAAGTCGGGACACCTGGGTGGCTCAGTTGGTTAAGCAGCTGCCTTCGGCTCGGGTCATGATCGCAGCGTCCTGGGATCGAGTCCCACATCCGGCTCCTTGCTCAGCAGGGAGCCTGCTTCTCCCTCTGCCTCTGCCTGCCTGCCATTCTGTCTGCCTGTGCTCGCTCTCTCCCCCTCTCTCTCTCTGATAAATAAATAAAAATCTTTAAAAAAATAAATAAAAAATAAAAAATAAAAAAATAAAGTCAACATCCCTGAACATCCAAAACACGCTGCACCACAAACCCACAATCCCAGCAATGGCACTTGCTTGTTTTATAGCCATCCTGGCCCAATATGTCAATTATCTTTGAATGTTCCTTTTGTCTCACCCTCTTCAATGACTTTTGCTCTTGTTCCAACCTCATTTTAGTTCAGCTCCTCCACTCATCTGAACTAGAGCTATAACAGACATCCTAACTAAATTCAGCATCCCAACTAAATTCCAGCTCTAACCAAACCCTCACTAGCTAAAAAAAATTTCAACTTAATCTTTTTGGACAAATTTGACCCACAAATTCTGAAACCAATCACTGGCAAAGGACATAGAAAATTCCAGGTTTTACTTATAGGACAAATTCATCCCCTGGGGCTTAAACCACCCTACCAACTAGTAACTGAACAAAATTATGGTTCTACAAACAAATAAAAAGAGGGGACTATGTAGACAACCTTCAGATAGTCATATATTTTTACTCTGTAAATTTCTTTCAAAGCAATTTTTTCCAAGGGATTTACTCAATAAAAGCAAAACCCTTGTATAAATAAGTCAATGTTCAGTTGACTTCATTATCTATGTTAATAAGAAACTATAAACACATAAATCTCTAACATCAAGATTAAAGCTTAATAAAATATGGCCTATTTGTATAGTTGTATATATAAGAATTGGGTGAAAACAGAATATAAGATAGTTCATATATATAAAGCTATATTGTCATTATAAATAAATTATGTGAAAATGCAGATTTGTGGAAGGCAATGGAATTATTACTATTAATAATTTACCATTAAATAATCATTAAATTATTTTTAAAACTGTATGTACATAAAAGCATTTCAAACAATTAATGAAAGTTTTATTTAAAGGTGGTAATTGCCTTCATTAACAAGTATAAATTATTATACACCAATTTTTAAAAAATCAATCTACATCAGTATCTTCTGATGCTGACTCACGGTCCTGTGAACTGAGTGCTACCTCTCAGTGTGTACACAGATGGCCGTCAAAGAGATCGACATCTCAGTTCCTAGAACCTGTGAATATGTTATCACATGTGACAAAAAGGATTTTGTAGATATGGTTCATGGTAAGGGTCTTGTGATGGGGAGATTCTCCTGGATTACCTGGCTGGGCTCCATGTAATCACATAAATCCTTAAAACCTGAGAACTTTATCCAGCTCTGGTAAGAAAGAGGGAGTCAGAGAGATACAGCGTTGCAGGTTTTTAACATAGAGGAAGGGAGCCATGAATTGAGTTAAGGAATGGAGATGGCTTCTAGAAACTGAAAAAGGTAAGGAAGTAAGTCTCCGATTCTCCTTCAGAGGCTGGAGAAAGGAATGCAGCCCCATGAATAATTTGAGATTAACCCAGTGAGATTCATGTCAGGCTTCTAACAGAATTGCAAGAGGAATTGATCTTGTTTTAAGCCACTAAACTGATACTAATTTGTAAGAGAACTGCTGTAGAAAACTAACACACCTACAGATTGAACTCTCAAAAGATGTGGAGAGGGGATGGGGAGGAAATTTACCTGAAAATGATTTAACCTCTGTCATAGATACAACAGCTCAGTAAGCTTGTTTACTTTGCTCACTTTCTTAGGAAACTTTTTTCATTTTTATTTTTATTTTTTTTTAAGGATTTTATTTATTTATTTGACAGACAGAGATCACAAGTAGGCAGAGAGGCAGGCAGAGAGAGAGAGAGAGAGAGAGGGAAGCAGGCTTCCTGCGGAGCAGAGAGCCCGATGCGGGGCTCGATCCCAGGACCCTGAGATCATGACCCGAGCGGAAGGCAGCAGCCCAAACCACTGAGCCACCCAGGCGCCCCAGGAAACTTTTTTTAAAACATAAAGTAAAAGTAAGCTTAATCCTAACTCCTATTTAAATAATCTCAATTTTTAAATTTGCAACATGTAAAAATGAACCCCTGTTGTTCTAGTAGCATCGATTAGATTTCAGTGTTTGATTAAAAGGTACAAAATCATATTTTCAAAAGTGTTCCTTTAAGAAAAGCATGTCTCTACCAATTCCTTTTTCTCCCTTTTATAAGCTATTAGAAAGGTTGTATTTTGTTCTTTTAACCCCTCACCTCATCCAACAATTAAATATATTTAGCTGCCTACCATCTTCCATGAAGTGCTCTGGGCTTGGTCTAGAATCATTGAAAAAAAACTAATTTAGGGCTGTCTGGGTGGCTCAGTCGGTCAAGTGTCTGACCCTTGATTTCTGCTCAGGTCATGATCTCAGAGTCATGAGATTGAGCCCTGCATCAGGTTCCATGCTCAGCATGGAATCAGCTTGAGATTCTCTGTCTTCCTCTGCTTCTCCTCCCACTTGCATGCCCTCTCTCTCTCTCTCTCAAATAAATAAAATCTTTTTTTGTTTGTTTTTTTACTCTTCTTAAGCTTTATTGTGTTTTATAGAACTATCCCCATCTCCTATTCCCACAGTACTCTCTACCCTCAGTTACAAGAGAAACTAGTACAGGTTTAAATGGATTAGATCAGTCATGTTTTTTCACCTAGGCTGTCTCCTGGGCAGAGCCCATGAATACCTTAGAAGAGAAGTAGGTATGCATGTCTACTAATTAAGTTGAAATACTGTTTGGGCTATGGGTTCCACATGTGATATTTTAATTATGCTACTAAACTGTATAATATCATGATAATAAAATAGATTGACATAACAAAAAGAGACTATAAAATTCACATTTGATCATTTTGATTTTCAAAAGAGCCTTTGTAAGTTACATGCAAAATTATTCCTGCTTCATATTTCTGAGCTGAAATTTCTGGTACTCACATGGCCTACTTCGCACAAATATTTTAAAGGAAAAATAAACCTGGGAAAAGCACTCAATTATACAGAGTCTATGAAATAAAGACAGATATGCCAAATAAAATACTTCATGTACAATGATCATATTTTTTTTCTAATATTTTTCTAATATTTTCTAATATTTTTTTCACTCATTTCACTGAGTGAGTGATCACTATGAAAATTTCAAATAAACAGAGTTATCATACTGACATTTCTCTTGGTACAGATCTCCAGAGATTTATGCTTTCTTGTCAATTTGTTAATTACCCTTACAAATAAACAGTACAAAATAAAAATGTCAAAACTGAACCTCTGAATTCCCCCTGTGATATGCTATATTTCTCATCCAACAGAAAAAAAAACTTAAAAAAAAAAACCAACAAACTCACTTAAATAACATTTTCATTTTTTTAACAAAATGAAGTATTGAAATTCCCCACCTTTTTTTTTAATTTTTTATTTTTTATAAACATATATTTTTATCCCCAGGGGTACAGATCTGTGAATCACCAGGTTTACACACTTCACAGCACTCACCAAAGCACATACCCTCCCCAATGTCCATAATCCCACAACTTTTTATAATATGGAAAATTAACAAAATTGCTAATTAAAATGGGGTTTCAGTCATTTCACACACATTCCTTCTTGATTATTTCAAAATTAGCTTTTATGGGGCTACTACTTTTTTTTTTTTTTAAAGATTTTATTTGTTGATTTGACAGACAGAGATCACAAGCAGACAGAGAGGCAGGCAGAGAGAGAGAGAGAGGGAAGCAGTCTCCCTGCTGAGCAGAGAGCCCGATGGGGGACTCGATCCCAGGACCCTGAGATCTTGACCTGAGCCGAAGGCAGTGGTTTAACCCACTGAGCCACCCAGGCGCCCAGGGCTACTACTTTTAAGTTATTATTAGGCTAATATAGGTTTCATATGCCTTACATTGATTAGTTCTCCGTAATTTCCCATATTTACTATGGACAGTGCAATGATTATGGAATTATGAAGCCAAGCTCTGTAAGCAATAACTGGCATCTGGGGAGAGACACTAGCTTTTCCCAGAAATCATGAGATGCGAAATATGACAATAACTAGAATTAGTGGCAGTAAGCATGATATTGTCATTTCCAAATGGCAGCAGGGATGGAAGTAAGACTCCCAAATCCATCTAATCTGGAACATACATGCAAATTAGCATCCATCTGTTGATATCCCAATCCTTAAGGAGCTAAAAAGTGATTACAATTTTTGCAAATATTTTTCAGACATTCAGACTTTCAGAGAAAACCTTTGACTTAAATGTGTAGATTTCTAGTAGAAATCATTTTTCCTATTAATCCAATTCAATTTCTTACACAAGGAGAAAAGGACAAAAAAAAAAACCAGGGTGCTTGGACAGCACAGAGCCTACTTTTTTAGCAAATGCCTGAATACTCTGCATTATCGCTCCTTCTGACCAGCCTTTTATACTGATCTGGTCAAGGGATTGGTAGAGTAATTCTGGTTGCCCTGAGATGCCCCTCTTCTGCCAGCGTCTTCTCCAGGGCTCCACGTGACTCTCCGAGGCCTCTTGCCTCTCCCTGCTTATCAGCAGGAATAGAAAGTTCTTTTTGTACCCATGATAACCAGGAACACACTATATTTGTTCCCCCTAAATTCTTTAACCCTGGCCAGGGTGAGGGGCAACTACTTTGTCCCACTTAAAGGAAAAAAAGTGCTCTCTCTCTCTTTTCCAGTGATAATGATCTTATAAATGTGCAAAGCACTAACCAAGGAGACAGTTCTCAATATTCTGCATTTGGACTTTGTTTTACTGCAGCAGGATTTATAACTACACCTTTAAGGATCTTTGGTGTTCACTTCTTAATTCAAAAATGCTTTGAGTTATAGGTCATAAATATCTTTTGAAGATGATAAATGAATAAACCCAGAAAAATTAACTTGTGGGGGAGGGAATAAAATTGCTTACTTGTTGTTAGGCTACATTTTGTAGCTTTTAGGCATTTCCAGTTTATCCCTAGTGTAAATGTGTAAGAGAACTTTCCTCACAGCCAATTTTTATCTATGATGTTTTGTTTTTCATAATCCTCTGTTGTCAGGCTAAGGGAGAAGAACCTGCTCTACTGGAAATTCCCTCTATCATTTGATAAATGTACTACATTATAATACACTGAAACCAGTCAGGGCCATTTAAACCACTTAATTACATAATTTGAAGGACTATCATCGGAAGAAGCTTCACTGTAGATTTAAGAAATAATTGCTGTCTTTCTAGTCCTGCCTACAATGCTGTTCTCCAGTTGCCAAATCATCTTAGTGTTCTATGCTCTACTGTTTCAGAAACTATTTCTGCCTTATCTAATCTGAAAGATGAAAATAAACAGCTCATAAACATTAAAATTGTTACTAGACATCATGTTATTTCATCTTTGCTATTATGTAATTTTATAAAATTTTTCAAAACCGTGACTGCTTTCACCATGTGTGATTTTCGGCAAGCCACTTACCCTCTATACTTTAATAAACTCACAAGGAAACAAAAGGGCTGGCCCAGAAGGCCTCTTACATATGTAGGTACATACCTCTATGGTTCAGTTTTTTCTTATCTAGTTCATGGCAAAGTTGGAAAATGAATAAGGATTTAATTACAGAAAGAAAAGGTAACAGGTATTAAAAAAAGACAATATTCCTCTTCAGTAAAACCCCAAATGTAGCTTTTGGAAAACAGGAGAAAGAAAAACTATAAACTTAGAAAATGGGCAAATGAATAGTACAAGGGACTAGATTCATAAAGCTTTTGGGAAGATGTTTTTAGAAGTAGCTGACTTTGGCAAACACACTGACCAAGAAACCCACCATAAATCTGACTCAGCTCTGCATGGAGGCTGGGGACGGGTTACCAAATTTTGGATCTTAATTTCTCCCTTCTCTAGAACATGATTAATACGCGCTTACCAAATATCTTCTCCATCTAGTAATGCGGTGGCAAAAAGGAAAATGAGATGAAAATGATTAAGGTCTTCCATATACAAAGCATGTCTCTTCCCAAGCCCCAGGCTATTGCGTATGTTTCCAGAAAAGAATTCCCTGACGTTCAGGGATAGACCAGTGGATACTTGAGGAATACTAGGAAATGAATGTTTTCTCTACATGTCTGCTTTCCTTAAATTTCTACCTAATTGAGTGTATTTTCTCAAAAGAAAAATCTAAACTTTCAGGATGTTTGGTAATGCAGAACCATTAATCGATCACTGCAGAGGGAACCTCCAAATGGTAAAGAAGTCTGTAGCCAGCCACCACTTTATTTAGTACATAAGAATTACCATCTCCTATCAAGTGGTATAAATTGTAAATTCTGTTTGATATGGCTCAGTAGAGTTCATTACATATGTTATGCCTACATAGCTAACTTCCTATTAGAACAGTCAAAAAATATCAGTAATTAAGTATTCAAATTCTGGCTGAAAGGGGCAGGGCAAAACATACTATATAAAAGTATTTATTCCTTGAATTATAGAAAATAAATGAGCTTTGTGACATACATGTCAGAAGGGTGAACTTTATTACATTTTACACCTTTATATCTCCGGAGTCAAGTGAAAGTCCAGAAAATATGCCTTTATCAAGATTTAAAGAACATTCATCCTTGCAAATATTTAAATTTAAGATAGTTTTCTTTTTTCTGCCAAAACACAGTTTCATTTAAACCCAACATGCTGAATCCTGTCACCGACTCAGAGATCCACAGTGTTAGTGACAATGACGGTGTTGTATGCTGATAGATGGTAGCTATACTTGTAGTAAGTACAGCATCTCGTATAAACTTGTCCAATCACTATGCTGTACACCTGAAACTAATGTAACATTGTGTGTCAACTATACTCAAAAAACATTTTTTTAAAGAGTAGCTAAATGATTAAAGAAGCAATCGGGAGATGTGGGCTGTTTTGTGTGCAGATATTCACCTCAAAAGAAAATTAGGAAAACTGTAAAGGCCAACAGTAAGGCACAGAGCACAGTTTAAATTACGGGACAACCACTGATTTGCATAATATATATGTATTTCAATGGTGCCATTTAAAATGACATTTTTGAAAAATATTTAATAACATGAAGAAATATTCAGGATGTTGAGAGTAAAAAATAAAAAAGTTTATTACATAGAATCATCCAATTTTAAAAACATCTCCAGGTGGGAATTAGGGCAATTTTTATTTTCTTCTCTATTTTTCTTTGTTTTCCAAATTCTCCACAACAAATGTGTTCTTACACACTTGCAAGAGAAGCATTATATGCAGGGTAGCTGGAAATTTCAATGTAAACAATAAACATATGAAATAGTTGATTGACGAAATATTAGTGTCACAATCCACCCTGGAACCATTATATGGTCATGTCTGGTTGGATTCTTAGGTAGTCGATGTTTGCATAATTTAACAATCAATAGGCAAACAGTCTGACACTCTATAACTGATCAAAACATTTAACTTAATCATCAGTTCGTTATGGCTTATTAAAGGGAATGTGATGTTTGGCGGCCAATTACTGGCTTCTGTGGTTCATGGATAGCACAGTCACCACATGCCAAGGAATCCCTTCCTGCGCCACAGCCTGTGAGCAGTGCAGACTGACTGACTGTTCTAACCCAATGTGATAAATTCTTATTTAACCTGATCTCATGTCAAAATGACACTCTCTTCTGGAGCTATGCTATGGGAGGACTGGATCTCATAGGAGGATCTTCATAGGCACATCTTGTACTTGGGATGAACACCAGGGATTATGGGCAGGTTGGGGTCTCTCTCTATTCATAGTCTCCAACCTTCCAACCTTGTCTCATTCCCTAGTCACCTCTCTCTCTCTCTTCCATTCACCACAGTAGCTATCTCACCCATTCTCCACTGTCCTTCACCTCACAAACTACTTAGGAGCTTCTCACCTTCTCACCACCAAGTTTAGCATCTGTTCCTCCTTGCCTCTTGTTCAAACAGAAGAGGTGTCCCATCTACCTAAGACTCTATCTGTGCCCTGGATCTCATCCATCATGAATGTCAAAGGACTTATTTGTTTTCAGTTATCTCGTTCTTTTAACTTTAACTTTGGCTTTTCCCAAGTATCATAATAACATATCTAAATTTCTCCTACCTTGAGAAAATAAAACCTTCTGCAGAAATCTCACCTCCCTACCTATAAAGCTCCACAAGTTATAGTTGAATTCTCAAAAGAGTTGTCTACTTCCTTATCTTCACATTTATTCTTAAACCTACTACCGTGTGGCCTGAGTGCCCACAGATCCTTAAGAAGCACTGTTCCCAAGGCCACCAACAAGGTTTCAAAATCCACTAGACACTTACAAGCCTTTCTAGAAACATTCTCTTCCCTAAGAACCAGGTTGCCAAAGGTACAGCTTGCCATTTCCCAAATATTCCCAAATATTCAATGTGCCATTTTGACTTGAGTTTCTTACTAATTTCTCTGCTACCTTTCTGGATGATCCTTTGCAGTCTTTTTATGGATCCTGTTTCTCTACCCATCCTGAAAATGTTGGCGTTTTGGGGTCCTATCTTAAATAACGGAAGGTTGCCTCCCCTTCTTTCTCTGCATAAACTCAGTGGGTGACCTCTTCTACCCCAATGACTTCAAAATCCATCTTTGCACTATAGGCTATACCTCTTCTCTGAGCTCCAGACTGATTAAATTGGCTGCTTATAGCAGAGTTCTGCCTAGATGTCTCACATCAAATTCAATAGTCTCAAAACTGACATTATCTTCCTCAAAGTTGCTTCTCTACCAATCTTCCCAATTTCAGTGAACCCAGCTCTCTAAAACAGAAGCCTAAGATTTATCCTTGATTCATCTCGATTCATTTCTCTTGTACGTGCACACTTCTCTCCCCATTCTGTCTCATTATCCATAGTCCTCATGTCTAATCAATCACAAAGTCTCCCTCCCATTAACTTCCTAATACATTTTTAAATCTATAATTTCTCTCAACTCCATTCCCATGGACCCTAAACCCAGACCACCACCATCTCTTGTCTGAACTACCACAATAGTCCACTACATGATTTTTTGACCCTCCATTCTGATCCCCTCCATGCTGCCTACAAAGGATGCTCCTAAAATAAAAATTTTACTGTTATTCCATTTTGAAAAGTTCTTCAACAGCTTCTCATTGCCCTGAGTGAAACCTTTAAATGAGCATTCAAGAATCATCACCCTGCTGAGCTCACTAGCCTAAATTCTCAGCACTCTTTACCCTCAAATCTATATTCCAATCACCTTGAACTTCTCTGATTTCTTTACAAGTTCATCTTGCTTCTAAACTTCTACAAATGTGGACCCCTAAGTCTTATTATAACTGTTATTCCCTTCTCTACTTGACTAATTCCAACTTATTTTTTGTGTTGACTTGAATTGACTTGAAATGTCAATTTATCTGGTGTTTCCCTTGCCAAAAACCTAGTGGGTAAGTTTTAATATAGACTCCCCAAATTCTTTATTTCCTTTATCATCTCTTATCCTTTTACATTGTTGCTGCTTTTAATGTGTTTCTCTTCATAGATCAACATTGTTAGAAAACTAGGGACTATTTTGGTCCTTTCAGGTATATCTGAGGAAGCACCTAGCACAGAATATATTACATTGTCAATTTATAAATATTTTTGAATTAACGAATGAATGGTACAAAGAGTACCCCCTCCCATTTTGGGGTACCAGATTTTAGAATTTTTATCTAATGTGCAAATGAAATATTTATCCCTATTCAGGTCTTTTTGTTGTTGTTGTTGTTTCTGTTATAATTAGCCAGGATAACAGCTTCAATTAAGGGACTAATGGACTTCAAGTACATCTCTTATCACTCTAAGAAGGGAAGAATTTTTGTGTATTTAATAACAATTTTTCTTGAAATATATCTCAAAACCAAAATAAGACATGCATATTATCACAGTCTTTAATAAAGCTATTTGTTATCAGTTTATAGTAAGTCAAATTTCTGTTATTATAAAAAGTGTTACATAGGATTCCAGTGCTCCTTCCTTAGAGAATTCTTGCCCATGAATATGAGACTGTAGCTTATATGTATATTATAATACATATTTAAAATACCCTTCAAAGTCTAACAGATAACACATCAATAAAAGTTTAATTTTCTTAAAATAGTAGTTTAATTTACTTGTAAAATTCTCTGCCAATGTTAGGCTTCTAGTCAGCATCAGCACAGGAACTTTCTAACATTACATTTAATTCGTTTTCTTTTTCCCCAATACCAAACACACCCTCATAAAATTTACGAGCTTTCTTTATAGTTAACCCTTGCGGTGTTGACTGTAAACAGGGCCTAAGTAAATATGCAGTGCCAGATCCACAACGGAAGGGGCTTAAGGTGTCATGTTTTGGCATCACTTTTTCTTTGACATTAAAAAGAACATTCTGTGATTTCCCAATCATGACAGGATGGTCTGTCTCCAATGCCTAAACCTTTCTAAAGAGAACTGTCTTAACGGAGTTTAACCTGCATTTTTCCTGCTTGTGTGAAAAAGCTGCAACCAAACATTCCTGCTGACCCTTTTTCCTTCTGGGTCTGCCAAGAATCAGCATTGCAAACATCGATTTCCTTATCCCACTGAGCTCACTGCTCTGCTTCATTAACAGGTATGAAGGCATATAGCAAATGGTAAAAGACTCAGACTTACTGACTATATAACTGCTATATAAATATTATTATTATTTGTTATTCTTTTTCAGACTTAAGTATTAAAAGGAAGCATAAAAGACTCCCCTCACTGTTGCCTCCCAAGTACATGGATTCCAATTAGGAAGAATGTGGCCATGACGCCACAGAATGGCAACTTGTTATGTCCATAGAGAGACACAGTTCCCTCTTTAACTCCATTACTCCTCGAGATTTCTGTAGCTGTCTCATATTACATCTTCACGATCACACCTTCCTTTCAGGCACCACGTATATGGCAGGTAAAAACTATCAAGTGCCTGTGTTATTTACTTATAAATGATAAATTTTATTTTTCAAATTGTTCTTCTGAAAAGATTGTGCTTTTTGTTTTCAGAAAGTCAGACTTTATAAAATCACTTAAAGTACAGTTAGCACTTACAATTTTGTACCAGGTTTGAGGAAAGTTTAAAGAAGACTGAACTCACAATTACATGGGATATAGGAAAATGGAAACTTGTAACCTGTTCCTCTTCTATGGTTTGTCCCCTTAGGCTGCTTTTATCTCATCTGTTGGCTTAGTTGGATTTATACCATTTGGTCCAAGAGCACAGTAACTAATGGGAACCAGAAGAAAGCAAACATGAGAAAGAAACCAATTTTTCACATGACTCAGAAGCCAAACTCCTCTGAAGACTATAGGTTCCTAAGAGAAGATAACCAAATCCCAACAACGGAACCCATTGGCTCCCTCTCTCCTTAACATGTGAGTTCCATGAAGGCATTTTACTGCACTATTTAGCTTCCTAGGGAAGATCTTAAGCAAGTAATTATAAAACTATTCCTCTTACTATCTTAGGGACTTCCACTGATTTCATTTTAAAACCTGTATTTGATGTAAGTGTTTTCATAAATGCTTTTGCAGGAATTGGTGAATAGATCTTATCGGCATTTTCAGCTCCCTACCCCATTGGACCAGAGCAGTTCTGTTTTTGTCTGTTTCTCTACAGAGACTTTTTGAAATAGTTTCTCCAGTTGAAACAATTGGAAAGTCAATGGCCTAATGCAGCTCTATCCAAAAGAAATACAATTCTAGCCACAAATGAGAGCCACAAATAAGATTTATAGTAACTGCATTTAAAAGAAGCAAAGAAACATGTAGAATCGATGTTAGTAATATATTTTAATTTACCAAATAGACCTGAAATGCTATTTTGATATATAATCAATATAAAAATTATTAAGATATCATACTTTTTTGTACATACTGTTCAAAATCTGATGTATATTTTACACTCTCAGTTTGGAGTTACCACATTTCAAGTGTCCAGTTACCACATGTGGCTAGTGGTTACCACAATGGATAGTGCAGGTCTAGGGCTTTAGTGCACGTGCATGTGTGAGCTGGGAGGGAGGGGCAGAGGGAGAAAGAGAGAGAATATCTTTTTTTTTTCTTTTCAGCATAACAGAATTCATTGTTTTTGCACCACACCCAGTGCTCCATGCAATCTGTGCCCTCCATAATACCCACCACCTGACTCCCCCAACCTCCCACCTCCCCACCCCTTCAAAACCCTCAGGCTGTTTTTCAGAGTCCATAGTCTCTCATGGTTCATCTCCCCCTCCAATTTCCCTCAACTCCCTTCTCCTCTCCATCTCCCCATGCCCTCTGTTATTTGTAATGCTCCGCAAATAAGTGAAACATTTGATAATTGACTCAGAGACAGAATATCTTAAGCAGACTCCACACTTAGCATGGAACCAATGCAGGGCTCAGTCTCACAACACTAAGATCACAACTTGAGTTGAAATCAATAATTGGACACTTAACTGAATGAGCCACCCAGGTCCCCTCAGGGCTTTATACTTTTTGAGGGCCTTTCACATATATTCTTTCAATTAAACTGCACTGATCTCATCACTGTAGTGTCTACTATTGGCTGCCTATCCAACATCCATTCTTCCATCTCCCCTTATCATCAGTACATGTATTTTTATCAAAGTCTAGGTACTCCAGAGCTGACCTCATTGCTATATACTAGAATGTCTGGATCTGGGTTGATGATGGGATCCCCTACTACGCAATGAGATACAAGAGCAAGTGCCCTGAGGGTATCTGGGGGAAAGTTTCTACATTTTTAGGAGTGAGCCATAGAAAAACACAGCTTCTTACTCCTGTTAGAAGTGAATTAGAAACCATGTACACTAGTCCCCAAAAGTAAACAGGGGATACATTCCAAGACACTCAGTGAATACCTGAACCCACAGATAATACCAGACCCATATGTACTATGTTTTCACCTATTTATACATACCTATGATAGTTGAATTTATAAATTAGGCACAGTAGGAAATTAACAATAACTAATAATAAAATATAATAATCTTAATAACATACTAAATAAAATTTATGTCACTGTGGTCTCTCTGTCTCACAATACTTTACTGTACTGTACTCTCCCTTCTTCTTGTGATGATGTGAGGTGATGAAATGAACCCATGTCATATGATGACATGAAGTGAGGTCAATGATGTAAACATTGTGACATAGCATTAGGCTACTACTGACCTCCTGACAATACATCAGAAGGAGGATCATCCACTTCTAGAACTTCTAGACCATGGTTGACTGAAACCATGAAAAGTGAATCTGGATCGAAGTGGGGAGTAAGGGGAGGAAAGATGCTGTACTACCGATCTTTCTAAAACCTGAGAGGAACAAGCCATCACCAGGATGAGGCCAATACTGCAGACTGCAAAAAAAAAAAAAAAAAAAAAAAAAAAAAAAAAAAAACAGGACAAGTCTTGGTCCTTGATAACAATGCTAAATTCTGGATTAACCAACTCTGAAGGCTGCCCTCACTCTGGATTTGCAGTCAGGTTTCACTATTCTGAAGGCAATATATCATTTCTCATAACAACTGAAGGCAAAATAATCGTACTAAAAAAACCTTTGAGCAACTTTTGAAGTATTGTTTTTTCCTTTGTTATTTTTACTGTTTCCCCATTGTTGCTAAAATTCCTCATTGTTTCGTTGTTATCCCCAGGGCACCTTCCTAAACATCCTTTTTTGTTTTTCCCTGCTTTGGACACCAGACATTAGAGTAGCGGTTTCTAATGCTTCCACCCGCTGCTTCTAATTAACTTCTCTCTTCCATTACAAAAACAATGTTATGTCTCCCATTCTTGTCTATCCTGAAGGTAGTTTTTAATATTTCTAAGGCTTGTTATTACTAACAACAGGGAAAAATAAAAGTAACACATAACAGAAAAGGTATGTTTTCTAAAATGCTCACAAGTTGTACTGCATAAGTAGTGCACAATACTCTAATTAGACACAGCTGTCTTGGTAGCTCTGGCATCAGAAATACTTGGGTTTGATTTGCTCAACACAATTTGCAAACTCTGGACCTTAAAGCAAGTTGCTTCCCCCATCAAGTGAATAAGTAAAGTAAAATAAAATAAAGAGATAGATACCATACGCTTTGAAGGATTTATGAGAAGATTAAATCCATGTAATTTATGTAAAACTTTAAGGGCCAGGATTTATACATTGATATTCTGATTCCAAATCTAGTGTCTTTTTCACTTCATTACAACTTCATTTTTTTCCATTTGTCCCATAATCACTTATTGAGTGGTTGCTATGGGCCAGGAAAATGTATAAATTAGTAAGGCAAAGTCTCTGTTCTTAAGCACTTTATAGTGTACAGTGAATAAGACAAATAAATGAATATTAACAAGAGGGAGACCGTACAATTTGGTCATTTATCACATAGGCTATAACACCAGGCAAAACGGGATTTGAAAGTCAGCTCTGCTTTTTGTTGGCCATGTATCTGGGACAGTGACTTAACATCTCAAAACTGCTTTCCTCCTCTGAAAAAGGAGATAGCCGTATCTTTTCAGTGTTGTTGACAGAATGTAATGAGATGATGTCTGTGAAATGCTTAGTACTGCGCCTCCTATAAAGTAAGCATTTGTCTACTGTGGACAATCGTCTTCATTGCCATAATAAATATTATGACAACTGTAAATACAACTGTGCATAATGAAGTGATCAAGGTATACACAGACACTATGGAGTAGAGGGTAAGGCATTGAAATCTGTCTCCAGGATCAGGGAAGTTTTGCCCCCTAAAAAGCAGATACTTCTGGAGAGTTCTGAGAGACAGAGTTCCTACTGCTGAGTGGGAAATTGTGTGAATCATCCTAGGAACTGCAGATTGACCTTGATGACTTAAGTTAAGGATGCTGGGGGTGGGGGGTAGAAAATGAATAGTAGGTGAGACCAAACTCAGGAGATCCCAAGGATTAAACTAAGGAATCTGAAGACTTTTCATCTGGGAGAGAGGATGCTG
The DNA here is from genome assembly GCF_030435805.1 of Mustela lutreola. Classification (NCBI taxonomy): domain Eukaryota; kingdom Metazoa; phylum Chordata; class Mammalia; order Carnivora; family Mustelidae; genus Mustela; species Mustela lutreola. The sequence continues at coordinate 58,531,919 of NC_081299.1, forward strand.
GATAGTACAATGCCTGAATTCCTTGTGAGCGAGTCCCTGTGAGCACACTGAAGTTCGTTTGCCGGGACTCTTTCTCTTCTCCACAATTATAAGGCAAAAAAAGATGAAAGCAGGTTTGCAAGACTCCCAATTGCACTATATCATGCTGCAAGTTTTAAAACTTGTCAAAACAAATTTTCTGAGTTTGACTGTAGTCAAACACTTTCCCACTAAGCAAAGAGAACTCAATAAACAGTTTTATTTGTTTTATAAATAGTTCGGTGAAAAGAATAATATTTGTGAATTGTACTTGCTGGAAAATGTTTGCCTAGTAAAACTATCACTGCATGAGTGTTCTAAGCCTGAAAAGACAGACCACTGGCTGAAACTGATGTCACACCTTTACAGAAACCCCTCCCATGTTGTAGGTACCGTGGTGAATAGAACCTTTGGAGAGTCTATTGCAGGACAAGTGAAAATTCTCACCTTCTACAGGGATTTGCAGAGTATTTTCCCAAAACCCAAGTTGCTAAGAAGGCCAGTCAATCAATGGATCAATGAGATTCTGCAGGAAATCGTTAATCCCTGTGATTATCTGACCCAGCCAACTTGTGTGATTTTTTTTTTTTTTTTTTACTGTTCTCATTCATTCTGTTCTTTTTTGTGCAATTTCAATGAAGTATTAGGACAATGTTTTAGTAAACCAATAAAAGTAGAGACAACTAATATGAAACAAAACATTATAGCACAAAAAGCCTCATTTCTACCAATTTCTAGGGGCATAATTGGGGAAAATTGTATAATCCTTGGAATCTTAGAATGTGCAACCGAAAAACAGGGAAGAACACCACACTGATAAACTGTTGTGAAGATTCAATTAAATAATATCTTAACAGTAATTCTCAAGTACTGGCACGCAGCAGTCGTTCAGGAACTATGTCTTTTTGTTTTGTGCATCTCTTCGGCTTCTTGTCCTTCGGTCTTCTTTCCACTCCAGCCCATTAAGTGACAGGCACACACACATATGGAGGCACACACAGGGCTTAAAAGATACATTGTTACTGTCACAGTGTTTCTAAAAGTGAATTTGATGGTAACAATGAATCCATACCTGTTCCTCTTCTTAATGCCTCAAGTCTGAAGAAGTTTTTCTGCATATTCTGAGAGAGAAATTCCAGCACTTAACTACACACTATCACCTCCTACCTTGAAAACAAGATGTCGCAGGGGCCTGATTCTTCTTCTGGTGACCTCTTGAGATAGCCGGGGGGGGGGGGGGGGGTAAAAGCCCTAAGCTAAAGCAGCTAGGTTTGCACCCAAAACTCTGAGTTTGAGAGAGTGACATAAACAAGGGAGCTCTGGGATGGTGCCTCCCAGCCGCATGCAGCGAACTGTCTTGCAGCATGACCTTGGCAGTGTGGTCTGATGCTCAGAATCCAGAATAGCCTGGGGACCCTGCCTATCTTCCAGACGTGGTCTGACAGCTTCTTATGGACCCCATGACCCCTGGATATCCTTTTGATATATGTCCCATGTGCTTGGAGTCAGAATCTGTTGTTTGTGATCAAGAATCAGGTTTAGGGAAGAGACTAGAACTCTGAAGTCAGAAGATTTTTCCAGGCTTCCTGAACCTGATTTATAGCATAATTTAATTAGAAATAGATGCTACAGGGGAAAAAATTCAAAATGTACCCTAATGTCTTTTATAGAACAAAAGCTAACATTTAGAAATTTACTTCTGGATCCAGGCAAATCCTCAGTCTATTCTTGGAGGAAATTACTACCATTAATAAATTCAAAATCTGCCACCCAGCAAGTTCACTGTTAGCATGTCTACTGATTTATAAAGAGAAAGTTACAAGATTAACATCAAATCCAGACTACAATTCACCCTTTATGGCAACATCAAAAAGAACTGTTTTCTTCACTGGGCATCTCATTACAGTGTTAACAGAGCGTGAGCTTTCAGAGCCTCATATGGCCACCTCTGTTCCACTGTAAACCTCATATTACCCTCTTACCTCACTTCTGGACAATTCTCTGAGCCTAAATCTTGAATTGTGGCCTAACAAAATTTACATTAGTCTTTGAAGATGAAGCAGGGTCCTGAGATTTTTTGTCATGTATAACTGTTTCTTGTATTTGCAAAACAAAAACATTATAATAAAGACGAAAGAAAGATGTTGAAACAGTGCTGTGTGATGACATAATCACTGAAATATTGTATTGCTAGGAAAGCAAAATGAAACCCCCACATGCAGACTGTAAATATAAACCCATTAACCAAAAGCTTAAAAAAAAAAAAAAAGAAAGAAAGAAAGAAAGAAAAACACCATAGGACTTGGCCAATGAGCTGCAAAGCTATGCCTTAAATTGATTCCTTAGAAGAGCCTGATTTGGGGATTCTGACACATGGCAAGAAACGAAAAATACGGAAGGAGACAGTCCTGGCTTTAGTCTTCCAGAGGGCCACCGCCAACCTCGACACTCCTGTAATTTATGTGAATCAAGCAACGTTCTCCCTGTCTCTGTCTCTCTGTCTCTCTCTCTCTCCTTTTAAGCTTAGTTTGGTCTTCTTCTGGGGATCATGATTCTTATGACATCCTATTATTTCATAAGCAAACTTACTTACTTCTCTTTCCCTGGGTGAGTACCCTGATGTACGCCTCAGGGGGAAAAGAAAAGCAACCATGAGATAGAACTTAATCCTGACTCTGCCCATTATTAGCTGTGTAAGTTTGCAGCAGTCACTTCCTTGTTAAGGAGCCAAAGAGAAAGAAAGCCTTTTGTGGACAGAGCCATCTTACTACCAGAGGCCCAGAGATGAAGAGAGGACCCTATTTCTTGTTAGAGTCAATGGGCAGGGATTAAAGACATTTTAGAATGTCTTATAGAATCTATCCTCAAATCCCTTTCGTTGTGAATACATCCAGTTCTCCAGCTGTCACCCTCTCTCACCTGGATAATTTCAGTACCTTCTCTCTGGTCTCCCTGCCCCTGCTCTTGCCTTTCTGCAATCCAAGTTCTTCTAAAAACATAAATCCAATAATGTCACACCCATTATTCAATCCTTCTAGTGTTCTCTTGAAATAACATCAAAACTCCTTAGTATGGCCTGATCTAGTCCTGCCCCAGCATGGTCTCTTGACCTCAATTTATAGCACTCTACTCCCTCCTTCTCACTTCCCTTCAGCCACACGAGTCTACTCTGTCTCCCTTGAACACACCAGGTGAGGTCTTTGCTGTTCCCACTGCCTAGAATGTCCTTCCTGTAGACCATCCATACCTGGTTCTTTCTTTCGTTCAGGTCTCAGCTAGAATGCTATCTCTCAGAGGCATTGTCCTCTGACAATCTACAGAAATTCCCTAGGCTTCCTCTATCACATCAAGCTTCTTTGTTTTCTTAGCAGTGTTTATCACAATCTGACTTCTAATATACCTATGGATTGACTTTCTTCTTCTACCGTTCCTTGAGAGCAGGGCATTAGTCTATGTCATTACTATAGTTTCAGCAACTAGTACTGTGCCTGGTGGATAGAAAATAATTCACCAATCACTGAAAGTGTGAATGGATAAATGAATTCTAAATGGTCCTCAGCCTTGATCCTATGTTCAAAATTGACAATGGAAAATAATACTATTTTTTTTTTTTTAGTCACAACCTCAAGTATTTCTAGGCAGTCACTCAGCAGACAACACATTCCTTGCATTTCGCAAGGAAAAGGGCACGCCGTCATTCTGATGGGTTATAACATGGAGCCTGGCACACAACTAATATTCAATAGAATATAACTTAAATGATAGAGCATGGCTTCTGTCCCTGACATCGTCAAGGTAACTTCATGTTATTTTGCCATTCATAAATTTAGTGCAACTCCTTGGTACCTAATACAGAAGCATCATAAAACTTAAAAAAATTGTCTCTAAGTAGTTCTTATCTTTATCAACACTTCAATTCAAGCAACATAAGGGAATTGAAATTTTTGTAATAAAAAGAATAACTCAAGATGAATTGAGCTATCTGAGTTACCATGGCTTAGAGAAAAGAGCTTGTCCTTTGATTCCCAGGTTGGCCACTTACTAGCTCTATTATCTTAAATGAATATCTCCCAATCTCTTTCAGTTTTCGTTTCTTCATTGTCTGTAAATGGAGCCAGTAATGTCTACCTCTTGGGGTAACTGTAAAACATTAAAACAAACAACTGTTCATAAGATAGAGCCCAGCATAGTACTTGGCTCTAAGAGAATTCTTTGCATTCCATGAAAAGCAACAAATTTCCTAGAGATAAAAGTGTTCAAAGCTTAAACAATCTCACCAAGAATATTTTAGAAAGATATCAAACATTAGATGAGTTGTTTTCCTAAATGGCCTTCATAAGCCAAGAGATTTTATAATGTGAACCCTCTTATTTTATAAATACAGAACAGGAGCATAGAAAAACAATATAACTTGCCTAAGATGAAATATCAAATTCCTATTTCTAATCTTCAAGGCAATCCACCAATACTCTCCTCTCTCCCTCATCCTTCAATCCCTGTTTGACTCATAACATTTCTCCACATGCTCAAACATATGTCAACAAGAACAGATTTTCTTACCATTCCTAGCACACCTGGTTCAATTTTTTCCTTTGTGCATCTGCACAAACTCCTCCTCCACCCCACCAATTCTGTGTCAAACTATGCCCCTCCCTTCTTTTCAAGCAACACTTAAGGGAAAGAAATTTTCTTTACTAATGACTCTACATCTCCATCTGACCTTGGTACTTGTGGGCTATGACACCCTGCCTCTCTAATTCAGGACGCAACAACAGAGTGATACTTCTGGATAAATAAAACAGATCAATGATCAATCCCTCACTCAAACCTTTTAGTTGCTCTCCATCATACTTAAGATGAGAATATAAACACCCAAATAAAACCCACAGGGTTCTGCTTGGTTGGCCCTGCCCACCTCCCTGGCCTCACCTTGAAGGGTCTGTCCCTCTTACTCGCTCCAATATATCCACTGGCCTTCTGTCATTCCTCTAACGTTTTCGCTCCTTTCCACACTGCTCTTTTGTCCTCAAAGTATAATCCTTCACGATTCATCATAAGTGACATTTTTTTCAGCAGACTTCCTTAACCACCCCACACCCCAGCAAGGGATGGAGTCCTCTTTGACACTGTCTTTCTTTTTTTTTTTTTTTTTAAAGATTTCATTTATTTATTTGACAGAGAGAAATCACAAGTAGATGGAGAGGCAGGCAGAGAGAGAGAGAGAAGCAGGCTCTCTGCTGAGCAGAGAGCCCGATGCGGGACTCGATCCCAGGACTCTGAGATCATGACCTGAGCCGAAGGCAGCGGCTTAACCCACTGAGCCACCCAGGCGCCCCGACACTGTCTTAAAGTACCTTTTTCTTGCCTTCATAACATGCTTATTGTTTTAGTGATATACATATGGAATGTAGAAGCTACCTTATTTCTCTATTCAGGACAGAGCAAGTCACATTGGAGCAGACCTCATAGAATAAGAAGTAATTGCTCTGGTAAATGTAGAATGAGTAGATCACATAGTGGAAATTGGTATAACAAGAAAATCCACATAACACTCCTGGTACACACCACTGATCACTTAGGAAGAGGTAAACCATCATGCTTTCTGGAAAGAAAAAGGTTGGGGGAGGGTTGACCGACTAACCTCTTCTCCCAAGATGTGAAGCTAAGAAACTTCAAGTAAATTGACTTTGGCTACATTCATTGGACGGAAAAGACATGGAAAGTTTTACAAGGAAATTCATCAGAAGGGAAAAGCAAACTTGTCAGGAGATGGTCTGAGTACAACCCGGAGACGAAGGACGCAAAAAGGCTGGTTCCACATTGTATGTGTCCTGAGGCCACCTGCCCTCTGGATCCATAAACTGTAGCACAGTGGTTATCCTCTGGGTATTTACTGCTGAGCTTTACACCTGTATTTATGGGTGTGGATTAATTTGTTCTCTGACAATGGCACCCAAGCACAGACCTACGACAGCCTGGGTAGCGACGTGCTCCAGCAGGACCTCAGAACAGCAGCAGACCAGCAGACCTGCCCTTCTGCCCAGAAAAGGCCCATCTGCGGCAGCAGCACCATGTGGCAGCGACAGCAACCATGGTAATGACCCATCAGACTGTAACATTTATTGACTGGAATGACTTTTCTTCATTGTCTCCTACCTCAGGAGGTGGAAAGCTTCATGAAAGAAAATTGTAGAGCACAGATTGCACACCACTTAACGAAAGTGTCATTTACCTGGAATACAATGTGGACAGTGCCCCCTAGAGTTACGTAACTGCTCAACACGGACAGTCCTACGAGTCAGCCCTGGCCACTACGGTACAACCGGGACGAGCAGAATGGCAGGCACACAGCAAGCCCTCAAAAAATAGTTATAGAATGACTGTATAAAACAATGTGTGATACACTTGGTCCTCTTGCACATACATCTCCGCCTCTGCTGAGGAAGTCTTTGGGTGTTTCCCTTCACACATCTAATACAGTATGTCCACAAGGGACAGTTTTATCTATTTCAAGCCACAGGAAGTCAGAGCTGAAAGGAAGGTTAGAATTGATAATGGTTTTTATTTTACTGATGAGGAAGGGAAAACCAGGAAGATAAACAGACTTCCATCATGTGGTGGTAAAGCCTAGACCAGAATCCTGGTCTTCTGCTTTCTGGTGCCTTATTCCCTCACTTACTTCTCTAGTCACCTTCTTCTGTTCTGATGAAGCAGAGAGGAGAGCTCAGGAGTCAGGGGGACATTTCCTCACTAACTGCCACTCATGCCTTAGGACTGTTGAGGCACAGGCATGCAGGTGTGCGCTCCACCAGACCCACGCAAAGTGGCGGGTAGCAGGACATTATCCGGGAAATTTCCTACATGGAGACCACAGTGAAACCTCCTCCCTACTGTCAGGTGAATTCCCCTACATGTTTCTTGTGCTTTATAATCTCTCTTTCAGCATTTTCCACACTAACAACCCATTTCTTTTTCCAAATTTCCCTGAGTCACACCAATAGAAGCATATTCTCAACCACAGAAAATAACACTCACAAAGTTTGGAAAGTAGGGGGGAAAGATGAAATCTACTTTCAGGAATCAAATATTTTTCAGAAATATCAAAAGATTAGTGAAAATTAGGTCTTTTAAATTGCACTTGATTTTTTGGAGGGTCAATAATGGCTTAAAAGAAGGAGTCTTGGGATGCCTGGGTAGCTCAGTCAGTTAAGCGTCTGCCTTTGGCTCAGGCCTTGATCCCAGGGTTCTGGCTTGGAGCCCTGCAGGGAGCCTGCTTCTCCCTTACCCTGTGCCACTTCCTCTGCTTGTACTCTCACTCACTCTCTCTCTCTCTGTTAAGTAAATAAGTAAAATCTTTAACAAAATTTTTTAAAAAGTAAGTAGGCTTCCAACTCTAACTTGACCTTCTGTTTTTGTATTTTCAAGATTTTAAAAAATAGTACTGCTATTTGTACTTCTATTACATAACTTTTACCTAAATTGGCTAATTTCCTTCTTTCTAACAGAGTTAAGGTGTGGAAAATCAAGCCTCCTCTTCTATCTCTGCCACTATCATTCATCTTTAGATTTATGGTTCTTCAAATGCCTATCTTAAAAATTGGTACTGGTTCATTCTAATTGAATTATTCTCTTTATCATAAGCATTTTAGATAAATAAATTTTATATTTCTATCCTAAAAAAAAAAAAAAAAAAAAAAAAAAAAAAAAAAATTGGTACTGGTAAACTAATATTATACATTTTTAATAAGTGCCAAAATCACTCAGTGAAATGTCTTTCTGATGAATGTTGCCAAAGAGACCGTCTAGGAGGGCCACTGGATGGGAAAATCATACTCTGTGCTATTTATAGACTACAAATAACATTAATACCTTGTCAGGACCTGGTCTAATTGTGACACAATTTACAACTCCGTGATTCTCACGCTTGGCCTCATTTAAGGATTGTGTAAACAATCTTGGGCTTTGAGTCAGTGGTGGAAATTCTGTTTAGCGTTGATATTAGTGATCCTTTCTAAAGAGATCAGAACTGAGTCACCAAGCACACTCTTAAGTCTGCAGGATAATGACTAACAACAGTAATGAGATGCACAATTCATTTGACTTAAACATTTGTGTGAGAACAAGTCGGGGTATACAAAAATGTGTCTGACTGGAAAAACAGGGGCACATTCTAGACCTGAAGCAGAGGTCTTCAGAGGGTGAGGCAGTGGTTATACCTCCAGGTTTAGGGAAAAGGGAGATGAGACACAGCATGTTTCAGATGTAGAGAGTTAATTAACAGTCAGCCACGAAGGGGAAAGGATTCCAGAGCTGACAAAACGCAGAGGAGAGATGGTGGCGGGGGGAGAGGGGAGGGATGAGTCATATCACCTTGTAGAAATTTATGCACCTGAGTTGACCATTTTTCTTATTTTATTTTTTTCTGAAAAGTTCCATTTCTGCACCGCACATTTTCTCCCCCAGTGAACTACAACTACTCAAGCTGTGAAACATCCCTTGTCTCTTTTCTTCAGTTTCTTGGGGGAAAGGTTTATCTGGACACAAGAAATCAACCTTATTATCTGGAAAAACATCATAGTAGTATTCATAATATTAAAGGGATGTTCCCAATTATTTACACAAAGATTGATGTTGGTTTTCATTACAATCCTGTGAAATTGGTGGTGGGGGGGGTGTTTTTATTCCTACTTTGCCAAAGGAAAGCAAATAGTTCACAAAGATAACAAGTAAATTATCTAAAGTCACACAATTGCTTATGTAACTGGGACTAGATAGGGTCTTCTGATTTAGGTGCTTAGATATTCAAACAATAACTATATACCTTGTATATACACCTTGTATGGCCATGCAATTATGACTGTTGCATGGAAAAGAACAAGACACAAGACAGATACTGCACCCGGCCTCAGGACGCCAATTAACCAATACGTCCAGGAAAGTGTGACTCAGACTATGACTGGGAAATGCAAGGTAGGTGCTATGGAACCAAATGGCCAGAGCACCCGTTTGGTCAGGTGAGGGTGAAGAAAGTCTTTTCCAACAAATTGACTTCTAACTTGGGACCTTAGGCAATCTGGGAAGGCTGACTACTTGGCAGCTATCAATTAACTGCAGAGTGAAGTGGCCAGTGAAAAAATAGAGAGATGAGAGTTCTGAGTAAAGAGCACAAAGAGTTTCTTGCACTCCATAATTCTACTTCTATATGTGTGTGTGGTGCTCCCCTTGCTAAAGAAGTCACTCATCCAACTGTCATTTCTGCATACAAATGACTATAAAATACTGACATAAACTTAGGGGTCAAAATAGAAGGGGAACCTCAAGAAAAATCAGGCTCCTCTGGTTATCTTCCTTAATCTATGGAAGTTGGAATTTTCTAGGGAAAAAGGGGTGCTTTGAGAGGCCATCTAATAATCCTCTAGAAGTATGGAGGGAGTTGAAATACAAACTTCCTACTTATCTCTATGTAAGGAATTGAGGAAAATGGGAGAGTCAAAATTTGACATGTTACAGTTGTAGACCTCTGAGACTTTAGGCATGAGTAAAATAAATGTGGAACACTGTTGTATTAGAAAAAATATTACACAAGTGTGGGGCACCTAGGTGGCTCTTTCAGTTAAGCAACTAACTTGGTTTCCTCCCTTCATGATCTCAGGTTCCTGAGATGGAGTCCCAAGTTGGTGTCCATGCTCAGCATGGAGTTTGCTTGAGATTCTTTCCCTCTGACCCTTCCCTGCTCTCTCTCTCTCTCTCTGTCACTCAAATAAATAATAAAATCTTCAGAAAAAAATACACAAATGTAAGAAGTTTAAGGGAGGACTACCCACCCAACCTCCCTGCAATGCAAGGCCAGAACTAGAAGCTGAAACATGACGCAGAATCCCTCACTACCAATCCGGGAGGATTCATCACCCCCGGGAGGATTCATCACCCCCGGAGGAATCATCGTCTGTTACAAATGTGTTCAGCACATATTCCTGAAGGTTATTCCCAGAAAACTGAACCCATGGAAACTTTCTTAATTGATTTCTTGACCTTTACACCTTTTTCAAAAGAGAAAAGCCAATGAGTCACAATTATGTTACAAGTCTAGACCATCTGAATTTCTTCAAATAGGATGGCTTAAGAACTGTTTAATTCTTGGCTCTCTCTGTTATACTCAAAATAAAAAAAAATCTGTGTTCTTTAAGCCATGATTTATATAATTAATCTTCAAGTTATATTAGTTTCTAGATATATCATTTAGATAATCCACCTTCACCATATGTACTCTGTCTAAAACCCTAGTGACTCAGGAGCCTGTTCTTACAAAAAATAACTGGCCATCCAGTCTCCTTTCTAGGTTTCCCATTCCTGTGTATTGAACTATCATTCTTCCCAGTAAGAGAACACGAGAATAACATAAATGGGAAAAATATCTTAAATGTCTAATGGTCTGACCTCCAAACTTTACAGATAAAAAGACAAAAAAGTTGCCCAGGGCCCACTATTACAGCTAGAATTCCTGTCAAAAACAAAAAAATCAACAACAAAAAAAGCTCAAAGTTAATGATAGCTAGTTCTAATATTCTTTATACTTGCATTTTTTGAATGAGAAAATAGTAGAAAATATTGGCAATCTTACAGGATGCAGTTAAATGGTATAATGGATGTGAAAATATTAACCACAGTGAAGAGGACAGATGCACAAGAAACGTCTTTCAATCAATCACAGAAATTGACCATTCTGACAACTTCAGTTCTCTATTCCTTTTCCTTCTCTGACTCATCTCTTCCCACCGTCTCTACCCTAAAGCCCTAACTGACTTGTAAAACCAACTCATAACTATTCTCTCTTTTCCATTTTCCAGTCCAAATCTATCTACACACCACAGCCATATCACTCTTTGCAAACCTTCTCCCCTGTTCAGAAACTCAAAATAGAAGTTCTATGGTTGACTGGCAAAAGAATGCTGTCCTCAACCCATGTTCATCTTAACAACCTCAGTCTGATCCCATAAACCTTTTCAAAGCATTTTTCCCATGGTTCTAGTGGACACATTCTGTTCTGGTTGGTGGGGAACTCTCACGTGGGGAGCTCTTAGCTGCAAGGTCAAGCACTGCCATCCCACTTCTTCCCTGAAGTCTACACTGCTAAAGTCAGACGGACATTCCTCCCAGAACCAAAGGCACTAATTACATCGAATCTTGTGTTGTCCTCTAATTTTTTCACTCATAAATGTGGGGATTCTGCTTCTCTGAGCAGATTATAGCTCTTCCACCAGTTTTCAGTAATTCTACCTAATATCCTCTCCACAGTGCTTAAAATGTACTGCAATAAACAAAAAAGTAAAGAATTCTGAATAAACTCCATTCTTATAAAAACAAATTAGAGATGGGGCACCTGGGTGGCTCAGTAGGTTAAAGCCTCTGCCTTCAGCTCAGGTCATGATTCCAGGGTTCAGGGATCGAGCCCCACATCAGGCTCTCTGCTCAGCAGGGAGCCTGCTTCTTCCTCTCTCTCTGGCTGCCTCTCTGCCTACTTGTGATCTCTGTCTGTCAAATAGATAAAAATTTAAAAAAATAATAAAGATTTTTTTCCCTCCACAATGGCCAGTTCACATGTGTAATCATTTTCTCTGAAGCAACATCCTAAATAAGGCAGAAATTTACAGGTAGAGAAAATTAGCAATTCCATAATACTTTTCTGTACTATAAACAATGTTACCTCTGTAAATAATCTACCCCTATAATAATAACATGTGGTATATTTAAGGCAAGTTTCATTTGTCAAAATATATCAGTTATTCCTTAAATCTAAAGAAGTCACATCCACATTGTGAAATATTTTCTTGAATTGAAGCATCCCTATTTACATTTATGGATACTGAGCAGAATTTGGAAGCTCAAGATTAAAGGCAGAAATTTCTATGGCTGCTTTTATCCAGTTCCAAAGTTGTAGTTGAGAAACATTGGTCCTCTGCCCTCCTTTTTCACAATGTTAGTTTTATATTTACTATTTTTTAAAAGATTTATGTATATTTATTTGAGGGAGAGAGTGAGAGAGAGAGAGAGAAGGAGCAGGGGGAGGGGCAGAAGGAGAGGGAGAAGCAGACTCCCCTCTGAGCAGAGAGCCCTACATGGGCCTGATTCCTGGACCCCAGTATCATGACCTGACCTGAAGGTAAACCCTAAGCAGACTGAGCCACACAGGTGCCCCATATATTTACTATTTTTAAGAGAGTGACCGTGTTAGCCATATTCCACCTGTTTGGGGAGGGTCAGGTTTACACAAGCGCACTATTACACAAACACCAGAGGAACAACACAAGATGTACTCATGACTTTTGGTGAACAACACCCTGAGGTGATTCCTGTTTCTGGAAACTTGGCTATCATGTTTAATACCTGGACTATTTGGTGAATTTGATTCATAAAAAATAAAATAATAATAAAAAGTCAAATAAATTGCATTGCTGAGTCAACTAGTTGATTCCAACAGGATTTGATGCCACATAGAAACATAAAGTGACCACAAATTGTAGATCATTTATCATAACGACATCATTTCCCACTGTATTCTCAATTTCACATCTCACATTTTGTGAAGTTTCTGGAAAAAAGAAAAGTAAAAAAGTTTTGTTTCCACCATAGATAAACCTCTAAGTATTTATGTGGCAGAAACTTACTGCAGGTTGGATTTTTTTTATAACGGTATCTATTCTTTGCTAAGTTTTCCAGCAGTAACATTGAATATTACTATAGTTGTGATAGTCTTAAAAATAAGATATACTCAGGACCCATTTAAGTTAAACGTGAATAATTAGATTAGTATCATGCACACAACTCAACAAAAACTAATAAGGAATCTATATTTTTCACAGTTATAAAACAGATGTAAAAAAAGATCTTTCACTTCAACATTAACACACATTAAAAATTTAATTCACTAAGTTCGTGTTTTTATTCCTACAATTCCCTAACCTACTAAGAAAGCAGTTTTCCCAGTTTCTTCTCTTTGCAATAGCTTTTTACTGCAGATCTTTCTGACAATATTGGAAGGTTTAACTTCAATGGTGCACAAAACAGAAGACAGAACCATCTCCTTTGGTTTAAAAAATACCTACTTTGGAAACCATGAATTTCTCCTCTTTGATATGATTACATGTTAAATTTATTTCATTTTAAGTTTAATGTATTTATAAGAAATGAATCAACAGAGTCTCTGATACAAAGTTGTAAGCCCGTTAATATCTTTTGAATGCGTTAATTAAATAGGAGTAGTTCCTGGTGATTCACACACCTGTACCCCTGGGGATAAAAATATATGTTTATAAAAAATAAAAAATTTAAAAAAAAAAACAAGTTTTCCTGAAAAAATAAAATAAAATAAAATAAAAAATTAAAATAAATAAATAAATAAATAGGAGTAGTTCCAAATATGTTTTTCTGAAGAGAGTGAGTTTTACTATCCTAGCTTACAACTTTCAAAATTGATCTAAATTCTTAGAGTTATCATGCTTGTGACATTAGAATCAAAATTATGAAATAAAAACACACTACATAGTTTCTCTTCGTCAGCTTAGCTGTATAGATAAGCATTTTATTTGTGTAATTTAATTGCATTTTTTTAAGATATAAAGTGTGTGATAAGAGCAAACTCAGTCTCAAATGACAGCTGTGAAAAACTCAGATACTCCGTCTTTAAAGTTATGTTAATTACCACATTCATAAAGTGTTTCTTTTTTAGAACTCTTTCTCCCTTCTGTTTGCCCCGAGGTACCCCCAACCATAGAAGTAAATATGCCTAAAATTGGTGCTGGTCTTGATAAGCCATGGTGATGACATCAGCCTGAGTTCCAGCTCCTGGAACGCAGAACTGTGACCACACAGTGACTTGTGAGCAGCTAGGTCCCGATACAGCTCTCCTTGTCACCACGTGTCACTGATTTGGAACCAAGACTTGTACTCTAAATATACTGCACCAGTTAAACACAGGTATTCTGGCATATCTGCTTGGTCAAATGCAAGGGAGAGAGAGAGGGAAGAGGAACTAAGGTTTTGTTTTTAAATATGAGGAATTTAAAACTAAATGTGGTACAAAGCAATGTCAATATACCACTTAATCACCTGCTTAAAAATGGTAAATTTCATGTTATGTATATTTCATCACCAGAAAGAAAAACTATTTGAGAGTGGTTCTGAAAACTGTGTCCATGGATTTCAGAAGTTTTTCACAACTGTCTAGTAACTTTCCAGGTCCAATATTTAATCCACTATAATTCTGCCACATTTACCAGGTCACTCTTTCTGCCATACCTCCTTAGTAAGCCAGGCTGCTTGGAACCTAAACAAATCCATTCATCAGGTGTTTCTAAACTATATTCACCCACAGAAATCTCTAGCTGAAAGTACCACAGAGGAAAATCTGAAAAGTACCAGGTAAAGCTGGGTGTAACACAAGGAGCAAGTGTAAACATCACTTGCTCCCAGGCTGTGAACCTCTATGAGGAGCTACGAAGTGCAGAAACCCCCAGGATCCTATCTCAGGACTGGCTCTGCCACAGCCCTGCATGTTTGGCACAAGGGCATGCAAAGGATGGTCAGAGTTTCCAGGCTTTAGGGTTCCACCAACGGAATGTGGGTTCAAACAATTCCTAGAGGATACAAGCACCATTCAAAAGGTCTGAGGCAGGCTGCAACAGCAGCAAGACCTATCTTCACTCTCTTGTTTCCAGTCAAGAGTGAGCCTGCAAGAAAGGTTAGCTCGGTTCTGCTGGGCAAGCGCACACTGCTGCCTCAGGAGCTGCAGGACGTCTGTGCCTGCCTGCTCTCCCAGGTAGGGTACGTCCAGAGACTGAAAATCGCCTCAGCTTGCAAAAGATATTTGAAATTAGGAGAAAACGCACAACACCAGGCTATAGTTGTTACAGCCATTCTGCTCCCACTGCACCCGTTAGAAACTCGTATCTGTGAACACGCACTGAAATGACAGCTGGGCATCCTCCTACTTTCTCTGGTTAGAATGTAAGCAGCCCTGTGGTCTCCAGTTGTGCGTAAACAAAACCTAGGAGGATGTCTGGCACTTGAAAGGTGCTCAGCAAATAAATGAGGAGCTCAACTCCGAAGCCACAATCAAGATAGGGGGACAGAGGCCTCTCCAATCCTCTGTGGTTGCAAACACACCTATGCAGGTGCTGCCACATCCAGAGGCTTCCTTGGCCCGCCACCACGCGCGCCCGCCCCGACCTCCGCACTCGCTGGAACTACGTACCAGCAACGGCGACCAGCAGACTGACAGCACGCACATGATCCCCATGAGCTGGATGGCCGTCTCGGTGGTGATCCGGCCCCACTGGGCGCCGGACTGCGACGCCGTGGCCTTGGCCCGGCAGCGGGACACCAGGGCCTTAATGGTGGCCAGGTTACAGGCGAAGGTGACGGCCAGCGCCGAGAGCCCCAGGAAGGCAAAGGTGGAGGCGAAGAAGAGGTTGCCCCAGTTGTGCGAAGCGCTAGTCCCGTTGCCTCCTTCCCCGGTGCTAATGAAGCACCATGTCCCGGGCCACTGGATGGTGTACTGGCCTACGCCCAGCACCGGCAGCAGGGCGAAGGCGAGCACCGCCAGCCACACGCCGAGCAGCACCGCGCGGGTGGCGCGCGTCTTCATGTGGCTCGCGTACCAGTGCGGCGCCCGGATGGCCAGCGCCCGCTCGACGGCCATGGCGCTGGCGATGAAGAGCGAGGAGAGCCCAAAGACGGTCATGGTCAGACCGAAGAAGGTGCAGAGCCTCCCCGACGGGTCGAGATGCTCCCAGCGCTGCTTGGACAGGTACACGACGATGACCACCGGGCTGGTGAGCAGTTGCCCGACCAGGTCTGTGAGCGCCAGCCAGCCGATGCACAGCAGGAACGACTTCTTGCGCTTGCTCTCCCGCCGCCGGTAGCTCCGCGACACGAGCAGCATGGCCAGCGCGTTGCCCACGAAGCCGGTGATCAACATGGTGATGGGGAAGGCTACCGACACCGAGCCGCAGTCCTCGCGGGGGTCCCGGGAACCTGTGAGGTTGCCCCGCGCCGCGGCGGAGAGCTCGGGCGACCACATGCCCGGGTAAGAGTGGTTGAGGCGGGTACAGAAAGGGGCGCTCCCGTCGCCCCGGGTCTCCTTCATGTTGGCTTCGAGGTGAGGAGGGGACGGTGCCCGGAGAGCAGCAGCGGGAGCTGGCGGGCGGGGCGCGGGCGGCGGCGAAGGTCGGTGTCCACCCGGACTGGGGCTAGGGCTGGGCTGCCCTCCATGATGCGGGGCGTAGCCTCCGCCTCACTTCTTTCCTCTGGCGGCGGCGCCCCGCCGTCGGCTCCGGGAAGCCTGTAGCTCCGAGGCGCGCGAGGTGCGGGCCCCTTCTATAAGGCCGCGGAGGGCGGGGCGCCCGGGGGTGTGGGCATCAGTGCGCTGGGAGGAGGATGGAGAAGCAACCGTGCGCGTCTCTCGGCTGCTGCGTGACCGCTGTCCTGGCCGCCTGGGCTGGAAACTCCCAGGAGGACTCCTTGCTCCCACTCCTGGCCGGACGGGACGCCTAACCAGTCCTCTCTTCCCTGCACGGCGCCTCCTCCTCTTCTTTGCCAGAGGAGCGCCCGTGGGCGGCCCGGACTAAAATGTCTCCCAGCGCTTCCAGACCCTGGGCAACTTGCCAAGGCCGACCTGAGCGCCCGCCCCCCTCCTCACCCATCCACCGACTCTAACGTAGGGACTCGATCCTCGTCCTGAAGCTCTTTTGTAACCCTGGCAAGTGTAAATCACCTGTCCCTAAGCGATCCTGGCAGACCACACTCTGAGTAGCTGAACGTGAACTTTTCTCCCTTTATGTCCTCTGGGGCTCCAGAAGGATCGCGAGCCGACCATGCTGCTCTGTTGCCAGAGGGCGCTTTGAAAGTACAAAACTAATAGCGTCTTGAGAGAAGGGATTCCTAAAGAGAAACAAAATCGGACGCTGGAATCCAAAGATGAAACCTCAACCACCGCTCTCCACTTAAAAATCTTCCCCTCCCCCCGTTAAAAAAATTAGGGCTAAAGTGCCTAGAGGCAGGTAGCACCCACTTGGTTGTCTGAGATCGTGAAATCAACTGCCGCCTGCCTATGGGAGCTGGAGCGACTGGGTGCGGAGAGAAGCAAGCTCTTCCCAGAGCCTTCAACCATTCTCCAATCCTTGCCCATTCTCATACAGTTAGGACTAGAAGCTGTAGTTATATGTTAGGAAGGTCTTCACATTGAGTGAAAATGGGCATAATTGTCTAGTAACATCTTTTGTTAAACCAATATTTAGTGTGTTTTCACAGTCTCCTGTTCTTTCAGAGATCTTCCAAGGTCCTGTTGCTATTATTACTCCCCTTTGACGATGAGGTACTCAGGCTCCATGAAAGTTGAGGGGTATGCCCAAGGTCTTCCAGCAATTCTCCAGCTTCTGTCTTTACAGTGCCGTTTGTGTGGATACCGTAACCACTCTTAGCAGAGGAAAATCAATAGTAACATTGTTCCCACATTTTGGAAGGGTCTAGTTTTTCTGACTCTGCCCATTGTCCAGGAAATGAAAATATTTAAAAATATTTATAAATTTCATTTTTCTTCATATTTAAGAAATTAAACCTGATCATATAGCTGTGTGAATACCATTAACTCAGACTTCAGACTGACTTCTGTAGCAAGCCGGGTTAGCTCCTTGCTTTTCCTAGCTTAGTTGGTATCTTTTATGGCTGTAAATGAATGGTAGGTGATGGGAATGGAGTATGTTCTCACATTCTTTCTTTCTGTGCTGTTGTATTGATTCTGTTTTGAGAGCTTGAAAACTATCATTATGGGATTTATATAGTTTTTGATTTTTTAAAAGATTTCATTTATTTTTGAGAAAGCACATACAAGGTGCGGAGGAGCGGAGGGAGAAGCAGAAGCAGGCTCCTTGCTGAACAAGAAGCTGGACTCAATTCCAGGACTCTGGGATCATGACCAGAGCTGAAGGCAGCTGTTCAACTAGCTAAGCCACCCAGGCATCCGGATTTATATACTTTTTAAAGGAGAAGAACAAAAATGTAATTTAAACTTCATTTTGACAGCACACATTAATGAAATGATAGTATTATTTTGTGTTTTGATATCATTTAATTTTTTTTAATTTTTCTTAAAGATTATTTATTTAGTTGTCAGAGAGAGAGCGCGCGCACACAAGTAGGGGGAGAGGCAGTTTGAGGGAGAAGCAGGCTCCCTGCTGAGCAAGGAGCCTGGTGAATAAGGCTCCAGACTTGATCCCAGGACTTCTGGGATTATGACTCGAGCTGAAGGCAGATGCTTAACCAATTGAGCTATCCAGGCATCCCATGAGTTTTCTCTTTTAAAATGTCATGTTTCTAATGAGAACAACAGCTAGGAAGGAATACTAAAGTGGTTTACTTTTTAAATCTTTCCCAAACTTTTATTAATTCAAAATAATCTGAAACCCATAATTGTGAAAGATTTTTCCCTAAAATGTCATTTTAAAAATAAGATCATAGTTGATGTTATTATTAGATATATACTTTATCTTAAGCATATGGATGAAAGTACATATCAATTTTTTTCAGCAGTCTCTAGTAGAATTATATATTTAAAGACTTAAGACTTTTTCATGATTTAAACAGAGAAAAAGGCAAAGTTGATGTTTTTCAGTTACATCAAAAATTTTTCTCTGGGGTGCCTGGGTGGCTCAGTGGGTTAAAGCCTCTGCCTTGGGCTCGGTCATGGTCCCAGGGTTCTAAGATCGAGCCCCATATCTATCGGGCTCTCTGCTCAGCGGGGAGCCTGCTTCCGCCTCTCTCTCTGCCTGCTTCTATGCCTACTTGTGATCTCTGTCAAATAATAAATAAAATCTTAAATAAAAATTATTCTCATCTTTATGAACATTTGACTTACTTGAATTTTACTTTCCCCCTTGCAGTGCATGTTGCAGCTAACTGGACTTTATAAGAGTAACAAGCATCTCGTAGAGATTATGCTGAGTGAAATAAGTCAAGCCGAGAGAGTCAATTATATGGTTTCACTTATTTGTGGAGCATAACAAATAGCATGGAGGACATGGGGAGTTAGAGAGGAGAAGGGAGTTGGGGGAAATTGGAAGGGGAGGTGAACCATGAGAGACTATGGACTCTGAAAAACAATCTGAGGGTTTTGAAGGGGCGGGGAGTGGGAGGTTGGGGTACCAGGTGGTGGCTATTATAGAGGACACGGATTGCATGGAGCACTGGGTGTGGTGCAAAATAATGAATACTGTTATCCTGAAAATAAATAAAAAATAAATTTTAAAAAAAAGCTAACTGGACTTTATAAGAGTAACAAGCATCGCGTAATATGGAAGAATTAATGTTAGACTCTTCACTCATCTCTATACAAAAGCTCTAAATGTGTTGCATTTCAGATCTTTTGCACAACACTTTCCTTTCAGCAGTTTGCTTCATCTTACTCTAAGTTGTCTGCTTTGTAGTTATTTACCTTATAGTGATTTAGGGGATCTGAGGAGTCACAGAATAAGATACTGCCAGTTAGACTCTGGTTGTCTAAGCAGTCTGAATTGTGTTGGTCTGAAACACTAGCACCCTCTAGTGACCAACCTAATAACATCCTGTGCACCATAAAAAGAATTTCTAAATGAGAGTTATGTGCTTTACTTAAGGAACCTCTGATATCTTTCTTAGAGATCTACTCACTAATATACAACTATGGTCATTTTGTTTTCCTTTGAGTGCACAAACTGTCATGTCTGCTTGATCAATACACCAGTGGAGTATTAAAGTTAGGTCAGATCATTGAAAGACCACATTTTCAAAATTTTTTTTTTAAATGTAAGTATATGTTCATACATTATCTAGTTTTAAATTAAATCCCTATCTAGAAATGATTTTAATCTATAGATTCATTTCCCCCATGTCTTATTTTTAATTCACAGCATATATCAATATTTAGCTAGTATTGATGAATTTATTTTGCTACTTCTCCTGAACTTGTATTAAGAAATTCTAAAATAGACATGGTTACAAAAACAAGATTAATGAACAGGACCTTGATTACCTCATTATGGTTGGAAAATATCTGCAATTCTTACTTCATAGATCCAACTCCATAGATCCAGCTAATTTCAGCATTGTTTTTTTTTATTTTATTTTTTTAAGATTTTATTTATTTATTTAACACAGAGAGAGAGAGAGAGAGAGAGAGAGAGGGGGGGGGCACAAGCAGGGGGAGTGGGAGTGGGAGAATCAGGCTTCCTGCTGAGCAGGGAGCCAGATATGGGGCTCAATCCCACGACACTGGGATCACGACCCGAGCCAAAGGTAGACACCGAACGACAGAGCCACGCAGGCACCCCTTCAGCATATTTCTTTAGTCACTCATTTATTCATTCATTCAAAAAATATTTACTGAACACCTATTCCATGTCAAGCACTGTGCTCGTTGTTAAGGATATAAAGGAAATACACAGAAGTCTACATTCATGGAGTTTATGTTTAGGACAAAATACTTGATTTTTAAAATCTGAAATAACAGAAGAAAGGAGTGCTAATTTCAGTGGCTTTTGTGATTTGCCATGGAGGTAAACTCTTATTTAAAATCCAATTTCATATGTACAATTTTCATGAAAAACTGAAAAATATGTACCATTTTCATGATCAAATGAGATTTATCTCAGGAACCCAAAGTAGATTTAAACACTCAAATAGGGGCGCTTGAGTGGCTGTCATCAAGCAGCTGCCTGCAGCTCAGGTCATGATCCCAGTGTCCTGGGATTGAGCCCTGCATAAGGCCCCCTGCTCAGTGGGAGGCCTGCTTCTTCCTCTCCCACTCTCCCTATTTGTGTTCCCTCTCCCGCTGTATGTCTCTCTGTCAAATAAATAACATCTTTAAAAAATAATAAAAATAAAAATAAACATTCAAACATCACCCAATATAATTGCCATCTTAACAAAATAAATGCTTGAAGTCTTTTGCTATATCAAACATCTGGGAACACTGAGTCCCTTTGTATTGACTGCATTTACTGCAAACCCTTCTTCCTGTTTTTGTTTTTACATTCCTAGTAGTCTTTAGTTGAAAACTGCACATTGTAGTTAATATACTGTAATGACTGCAGACGCTATTGTGTTCTTATGAGGATTACTGATTTGGTCTGGGGCTGGGGTGCGGGGTGGAGAGGACAGGTGGTGCAGTCATCCATCAGGTGATCAATCTGCCTGGATTCAAACTGCCAGCATTTCCTCTCTTATGGTATACAGCTGCTTCAGTCTCTGCTCTGTTCCCGTGGTTTCTCATGGCTGTTCTGTGGAATGATCTACCCTATACTACATAATTTGTGGGTCAGTTAGTGATGGGGACCACCCTCTCTGTGTTTTTCTTGACTTACAGGGATTCTCCTCTAATTTCCAGCAGCTCTGCCAGCCTTGGGTATTTCAAACACGTAAAGCTTCAACTTTTTGCCACCTAAGGTGCTTATGGTGGAGGAATAAACTCATTTATGAAAAGCAGCAAAGCCATGGACATAGTCTTGAGTAGTTTAAGACTAGATTCCACTCTGGGCCTCTGCTTGCTTTTTCACCAGGCTTCAGGGGTATCCTCTCTTATGCATAGTTTAGCTATCAAACATATATTTGGGCAGAAGTCCAATCTCTTGCACTTTTTTGCCAGTGAGACTGATTTTTCCACCACTGATATCCCACAGACATAATCATGAGGGATGGGCATCACCCTCAGTCCTAAAGACCAGTAATACTTAATTCTTATCCCTTTTAGCTGCAGGGCTTGTTGTTGTTGTTGTTTTGCAATTAAACTCCTCTCCAATTTCTGTATGCCTTTGAAATGCTTTCCAGCAAGTTTTAGTTGTTATAAAATTTTTAATCAGATTTTATAATTGTTATCTGTAGGGCAGTGTGATAACATGAAGACAGACATATCTGTTCAATGAAACAGAATACTGTTATCTACCTACCTATACCTATATATTTGTATTTATACAGGTAGATATATATGACTGTGTGTGTGTAGAGACGGAGAGAGAGATAAAAGAGGTCATACACACACCTGTTCACACATATAAATTCAATTAATTTTGAACAAAGGTAATAGTCTTTTCAACAAATATTACCAAACAAAACAAAACAAAACAAAAAACCAAAAAAAAAACCTGGATGCCTGTATGAAAGTGAACATCTCACACCACATAAAATGGACTGCAGATTAAATATAATTATACCTAATCTTCTAGATTAAAACAGAAGAAAAATCCCCATGACTTCATTAGCTTTCCATCATTACTGGAAGTACTCTTGCAACCTGTTTTTTTGTCTTTTGTTTTTAACATTTAACAACCATCTGATCATCTCTTGGTTAGTATGCATATAAATTCTTCATTCTTCTTAAATACCACAAATAATCCAAAAACTTCTGAATGTTTGGATTATTAACAATTTTTGATGTAAGAATCAATGGCGCAATAATATTCTCATATATATTGGTGTGTATCCTTGTAGGGCTTTTTATATGATACTTAGAAATGAACTGCTATACCTAGTGACCCCCAAATTTATCTGCAGTCTGTACTTCTTTGAACTCCAGCTTCATATATACAACTGTTTGTCATTCCATTTGGATAGCCCATAGACACCTCAGTGTGTTCAACTGGAACTTCAAATTTTCTTCTCCACTCCTAGTTCTATGTGAGTCTTCCTTTTCCATCAGCTCTGTCTTCCAATCTCATCCAGTAATATTAATTCTAATTCAAAATATAGCTCAAATACATTCACTTGTCTCAGTCTCCACATCTACTGCCTGGTTCAGGTCCACTACCATCTTTTACTTAATCTACTGTAATAGTTTTTTTTTTTTAATTGCCTTGATTTTTATTATTTTAAATTTTATTATAACATTAAGCTAAACAAAAAGGTTCAAACAGCATTTAGATTATATTTTAAAATGCTAATAATATCCTCATCTCTCCTTTTCACTCCCCAAACCAGTATTAACAGATTGAGATGTATTCTTTCCAATTTTTTCTATGCTCACGCAAAGATATTTCTCAAAATGTCCTTTCTGCTTGTTTGCCAGTACTGAACTAGTATTGCTGTCTAAAATATTTACAGTCTGACGGGTGAAATATATTTTGTTAATTTGAATTTCCCTACTAGTGAATTTAAATCCAACTTCACTAGTGAAGTTAAATCTATTTCCACATCTATTAACTTCCTCTTTGTGTTTTCCTATTGGACTGTCATAGGTTACTAATGTGTAGTTCTTTGTAGAGTTAGAGAGATCTCGTTTTTCATTTTCCTACCTTGTCATTTGTCTTTTTTAACTTTTTGTGTTGTGTCTACTATCGTATGTAAAACATTTATTCAGAAAAAAAAATGCTCACTTTTTCTTCTGCATTTTGAGGATTCCCATGTAAGAAAGTTAATGTCTCAAGGGCCCCTAGGTAGCTGCCGGTTAAGCCTCCAACTCTTGATTTCAGCTCAGATCATCATCTCAGGCATATGGAATCAAGCCCAGCATCAGGCTGTGCACTCAGCATGGTCAGCTTCTCTCCCCACACTTGCCTGCTCTCTCTCAAATAAATAGTTAAGATCTCTTCTATTCCTAACCCCAAGTTAGATTCTAAAATATTTTTGCTTTAATAGTCATATCTTTAACCCAATAGATTTACATTTTTACTTTGTTGCAAGTGGTAATAACTTCCTTTATGAAGGATATCACGGGTGTGTGATTTGCTACAGTTTTGTTTCTATGCTTGGGTTAGGTGTTTCCTGCATTTGTGTAAGTTTCTTTCCAGGGATGTGCTAATACTCACCTGAAGACTTGGGAGGACCTCCTGGGGATCTCCACGTGTGAACTTTTCCTATTACCCGCCCTATGAATGTTTATTACTTCTTCCTTCCTGTCCTCCCACCTCGGGAAGTCTCCACCCCGGAAACTCCAAAGAAACCCAAAGGAGTGGGGCGGCAGCATTCAGTTTCACCTTGTTTCCTTTTATCAGATTATCATTGTCTCCCAATCTTTTTGTTCAACACACTTAAAAATCCTATTTAATATATTGTTTTAGATAGAAGGGTAAACTTTGCCAGGAAGCAAAAGTTTTATTTTTGCTTTCTCACTTTCTACTTTGATCTATTTTTGACATGGTAACATATATTGGTTTACCTTTTTTCCTAATTTATGCTTTCAAAGTTACACATTTCCCTCTAAGCCCTGTTTTGGGTGAATCTCATCATTTTAAACTTCCGTTGTCATTTGTCCTTTGATATACGTCAATGTAAAATCTGAACTACTTTTTAGTTTTGCTGTTGAGTTCTAGTTTAAGCCCACTGGCCAAGTATGTTCTGTGCTATAAAATTGTTTGAGAATTGTATGGTTCAAGAGTCTGTGTAAATACTCTATGTGCAGTTGCTTGAGGTAATGTTTTGCAATTATCAATTACATCAACTTGATCATGTTTATTCCATATGCTTAATGCTACTGTTACTGAGAAAGCTATTAGGATTTCTAACTACACAGATCTATTTACCCTTTCAGTCTTAATATTTTGAAGTTACTAGATTTTGATATGGAATGCTTTATGAGAAGCCTGGGCTTCAACTCACTTCCAAGTTTATGATGATTCTGTTAGTGTTGAACTGACCCTTTTATCCAGGTGCCTGGGAGGCTCAGTCAGTTAAGTGGATGCTTTCGGCTCAGGGCATGATTCGAGGGTACTGGGTTCAAGCCCCACATGGGGCTCCCTGCTCAGTGAGGAGTCTCCTTCTCCCTCTCCTCTCCACATGCTTGTGCTCTTGTTCTCTCAAATAAAGTCTTTTTTAAAATATTAATATTGGCACATACTGGTTAATATTTGCTTGATACCTATTTTTCCATCTTATTTTCAACTTTTGTTCTTATTCTGAATGCACCTTATAGACATAATGGGATTTTGGAAATTTTAATCCAGTGTGGAAACCTGTAATAGGGAGGTAAAAATCCATTTTAATTACAGATATAGTTTAACTCACTTGATGTATTACATGAGTTTAAGAAAACCTATTTTCTTAAAATCTTTTTTAAAGACTTAAAAAAAACTTTTCGTAAAACCAAATTTTCAATTTTCATTGCAATTATCAAATTTTCATTATCCTATTTTTCTATTAAATTTTTGTTGTACTTTCATTATTGCAGAAACTGAAATATACATCCTTAACCATTAAAATTTACCTTTAATCAGTATGAAATCTTCATTTCTTGAGGAATGTATCTTAAAATGGTTTAAAATCACTTACCTTCTTCCTTGTGTTATCTTACTTCCAAGTTTTAAAGCCCAACACATTAGTCACATAACCCCAAATTTAGGAGCGTACATTTTATTGATCACACAAAGGCTGTAACTTTAAACTGCTTAAATAAGCTTTCTCACTGTTCTTTTCCATCAAGTAGGTCTTTCTAATCTGTTCTCCAAGAAGCCAAAGTTATGTTAAAGCTAAATAGGGCTATTTCAAACCTTTCAATATTTCCCAACTGTTTTTAGAATAAAATTCAAATTCTTTTCTATGACCTAGAGGCTGTGCATGATGGAATCCTCTACCTCTACTATTTCATTTTATGCTATTGATTTTTTAACTCATTAAAACTTATACCACCTTCACTAGTTACCACCTTAGAACAGACTTGGCAACTCTAGTACAGATCTTTCAGGAATAACTCTCCCAAGGATTATCTGTCTGACCTTTAGGCCTTCTACCCACCACTCCTTATTTCATGATACTCATCAAAATTTGTTATTGTCCTTGTTTCGATAGAAGATTCACTAGAATACCTTACTTTTATCCCAATCTAATAATTTAATAACTAGTTCACTGCTAAGCATGCAGTAGCTTCAACCAACATTTATAATTGAATAAACATAATGCTTCAGTATGTTCTAAATATTTACACTGTCAAATTACCCTCCAAAGGCCTGTGTTATGTCATCCAATGATGAAAAAAAAATTAAGGCTCTTAAAATGAAGAGGTCATACTGATCAAAAAGTGCCAGCAGGGATGCCTGGGTGGCTCAGTCATTAAGTTTCTGCCTTCCACTCAGGTAATGATCCTGCGGTCCTGGGATAGTGCTCCCTGCTCAGCTGGGAGCCATTTTCTTTCCCTCTGCCTGCTGCTCCCCACTTAAGTTCCCTCATGCTCTAATAAAATTAAAAAACAACAACAACAACAAAAAACCCCAGTAAATGCAAAAATGGCACTAATGACAAGAGTGCAGTGGTGTTGTGTTTCAAAATTTTACATGTGAATTGCTTATGAATCCAATTTCCTTTTCTTTCCTACTTTGTTGACATTAAGAGTCAAATGTAGAGGGAAATTTATTAACTTCCTAATTGGCTTACCAAACTCAAAAATCCAATGTTAGAGCTCTTGTCATCATTTGCTTCAAAGTGTGGTTTAAATGGTCAGATACTTGATTTAGATCTTGATATAAGATGTTTTATGAGAAGCCTGGGTTTAAACCATTTCCATCATCATTAAATGAGGGAAAATATAAAAACACAATTATTACAAGTAAAATCTGTCCCAATCTGGATCAGCATTTTCCAACCTAGGGTTTTAGTACTAGACACTGCAGCACTGGGTATGTAGTGGGCCAAGTACTGATGTGGTCTTCTTATCTGGTGGCCAACTGAACCACTTCTTGACATTTTCTGTGATTTTAATGCATCAACAATGGCTGTTTTAAAAGTATGATATATGGCAATGCAATCTTGTAATGCTAATCACACTGCTTAAAAGGTGCAAATAATTTCCTATTATTCTCTGATCGCTCACTAATATCATGTTAAAATTCTTGAACTCTAACCTACAGTTTTCAACTGTAAGAATGCAGGCTCATTTATTTTCTTTGCTCAAAATTCTGAAGTATTTAATCATTCAGGCAACATTTTCAGCGGGTTTCAAGCCAACAGACAGATTGAAGAATAATTTCACCAAGATTATTAATATAAAACTTGTCTATCACTTTTTTCTATCCATGATTTAACACTTCCATTTTGTATTTATTTTCATTTCATTACTGAGCAAATAACACATCACACTTTCCTCATAAAGGCCAATGCTATGTAAGAGTCCAAGAAAATGTTCTAAACATTTTTGCCAATAAAATGTACTTCACTGGTATAACTACCAAGCAGCGCTATATTCTATGCTATTTTCTACTGAAGTTTTTAAAGTCTTGAAACTACTTTAAAAAAACCAAAAACCAAACCAAAACAAAAAAACAAAAAAACACCGTACTGGGGCATCTGGGTGGCTCAGTCCTTAAGTGCCTGCCTTTGGCTCAGGTAATGATCCCAGGGTCCCGGGATGGAGGCCCACATCAGCCTCCCTGCTTAGCTGGGAGCCTGCTTCTCCCTCTCCCACTTCCCCTGCTTGTGTTTCTGCTCTTGCTGTCTCTGTCAACTACATACATAAAATCTTAAAAAAAAACAAACAAACACCAAAACTGTACTTATTTCAATTTTGTTATACATTGTCCATAATATGCCTACTGTTCTAAAGACCTACATACATTTATAAGACAGTACTTTAAATACACAGAATCATTTTGAACTCTATCTGCTCTTACATCAGAATGGTAAGGCAAGCTACATTTTTTTTTTAAGATTTTATTTATTTATATGACGGACAGAGATCACAAGTAGGCAGAGAGGCAGGCGGGGGAGGGGGTAGGAAGCAGGTTCCCTGCTGAGCAGACAGCCCAATGATGTGGGGCTCTGATTCCAATACCCTGAGATTATGACCTGAGCCAAAGGCAGAGGCTTAAACCACTGAGCCACCCAGGCGCCCCGCAAACCACATTTTAAATTTATTGCTTATTTTGCAAACGATGTACCCCATACACTTAGCTCAATTTGCCAATTTATAGCAAAGTTGCTCAGGTCAGTATGTTTGCTGAGGCATTTTAGGAATAAATCAGTAGCTGACCAAAAGATCTTACTTCCAGTTTAGTATTTTTTAGGGCTTCTGTCATTAAAAATCTAAACAGGTTTCAAAATGTACATCAGTGAGGCTAACCACTGTCCCTAATTCTATCTTGTTTGCAAAAAATACAAATTGCATCCTATAAACATTAACAGGAAAATAGCTTATTTACATTAAATTTCTAGCAATTCTATACTCTAATGAAGCATAGCTGAATTGGTATCTTTAAAGCTTCCACAGCTTATGAAGAAATGAACTTATTAAACTTAAGTAGAAAAAAACCTGTTCTTAAGACTAAAGTTTAGAACTAATTTTCATGCTGGTTAATCTTCAGAACTTCAGAAAAACTCCATCAATCAAGGAATTATTTTTGGTAAAGACAAAAAAGTTTACCTTCATTAATACTGGAAAAAAGACAACTAAAACCTCTTAAGAAACATAACCACTATTAACAGGATTCTTTGTCAAACACTGAGTGCTTGCCAGGACAAAGAGCTGTTTAAGAGCTGGGAATACTGGGTATAGACAGGGCCTGGCAGGAAATTCATGCTAAGTCCTGTGGAAATTCAGAGGAACCAGGAATAGCATCCTAGAACTCTGAATTGAGTCATGAAGGCTAAGTGAGAAAGTGATAATGGAGGGGGGGTAGGAGCATGGGGGTGGGTATTGGACATTCCAGGTATAGGAAACTTGTACAATGATGAAAATCACAAGTGGCTCAGCAGAGTTAAGGCGGCTAGTGCCTGAGTTGTGGGGGAAGAAAAGGTGTGAATATTGGAAAAAATAAATTACTTCTTAAGGGTACGTAAGGGATTTTAGTTTAATTCTAAAAGCTAGAAGGCACAGATTTTAAGCAAAGAAATGACATAAACAGAATTGCTTGTCATCAGTGATGAAATAAACATTTGAGCATTAGTATATATGAACATGAGTATGGGGAAAATAAAAGCCAGTATTCGCAGGCTGGAGATACTCAGCCTTAGTGATGACCCTCATAGTAGGCTACAACTGTTTCATCTTGGGTCAGTACAAAACTTTTTGCTCTGAGTACAACACTAAGATCTTTAACTCAACACTGTTTTCAGTCAGTGTTCAAAGTGGGCCAGTTTAATTCCAACAGATTATGAGGTTCCTTCTTTCTCCAAGTTTTCCTGGCTGTATTTTTGGTACCCTAAAAATATGACTAAAACTTGGGCCTTTGCAAATTAGCTCACATTCATTATAAACTTATCCTTCAAAACTATCTGGGTCAATTCAAGAGTTTTGCTTTCATGCAGGCAAAACTAATTCTTCCCATTTTTATCACTTTATTTCTACCATTAAATATTTTGTATGTGCTCCCCCACTAAATTAAGATATGGGAAAAGGGCTGTCCTACATATTTTTTTACTTCAAACCCAGTCCCTTTTACATCTTTGACTACTACTATAGAACTTTCCTCATAATCTTCTTAGGTATATTACTTAGGAATTTACTAGGTTGTTGTAAATATTTTTCTTTTGCTAGTACCTTTTATTTTGCTAAGTATGTACATTTAGGAACTATTACTTACCACATTTTTAAAAATAAGTGTGTGCAATGTTATGGAAAGAAATCACATTGTTTATTGGTCACTCTCAGTGACCACAAACTTGGTTCTAAGGCTATCCAGATCCGTCCCTCCTGATAATTATAATTGTTAAGGCTCCTTTTTAAGGTCAAAGTGCCCTGGACCCTACCCCTCACCCCACCATGATGAATGCAGATCGTATTCCTTCATCTACTGCAATATTCCTTCATCTCCAGCAATTCTTCCCTCCCTCCTCCATCATCTTCTTTATGTTCTACTGGAAGAATGAAGGCATGTCAAAAAAACCACAGAGCCAAATCTCAAAACAATTTCCCCAAGGCCAAAGCTAGAACAATCTGAGAAATAAGATAAAATCAGTATAAAAGAAATATGCACGAGTCCATACAGATACAATGGGAGAGCTTTTCTTTTTTTACAGAATTCCAAGTGAGTAGATCACCTTCCCCAACAAGAGTTTAATTCCCTGATCTCCACCCTGAAGATGGACTATACTTAGTAACCTGCTTCCAAAGGATGGAGTAGGTAGGTTAAGGGACAAATACTAACTGTAATATGAATCTGGGCAAATCCATATAGTATGAACTCCAGATGTATGATGAAAAGGCACTTTCCCCCTAATATTCTTTCCAATTTCCCCTTCTCCCAGTCTGATCATCAGAAAAACCAGAATAATTCAGAATGGGAGATATTTTCCAGGATACCCTGTCAGTATTCCTCAAGGCTGTCAAGGACCTCATGAAAAACTGTCAGACCAGAGGAGACCGGAGAGATATGACAACTAATTGTACTGTGGTATCCTAGACTGGATCCTGGAACAGAGCAATGGAAAAATGGTGAAATTCACATGAAATCTGGATTGTAATTAATAGTAAACATCAATACTGGTTTCTTAGTTTTGTCAAAAGTACATGGAAATTTGTTAATGATGGGCAAAACAGGGTGGGGGGGGAATAGTGGAACTGCGCAAATTTTGCAACTTTTCTGTGAATTTAAAGTTACTCCAAATTGTGTGTCTAGCCACCTATAAATGACTGAAATACCCTCTTACCAAACCACTAAGAAACACCTGACCATTCTGATTTAACATTTATCTTCTGAGACAAATTATGTGGTTATTAGAGATAATACTGAAATTTGCTATCAGACTTGGGAGTAAATCCCCATTTAGCCACTATTGTGGCTCCCTTAGACAAATTCTAAATTTCCTTAAGTTGTAACCTTGCTTTTTGTAAAACAGTATGTAAAACTAACAGGGAGAATCCTATAATGCCTGTAATCTCTTATTACATACCTTAAATTGTCTTTTAATTAAAATCACTCACACTATTTCCCAGTTCAGTAAAGCTACAAAGTTACTTATAAAACATCTCAAAACTGTATCAAAAACAGGGGGCAGAGTGGAGAAATACCCTGCCTTCTTACCAACATCTACACACTAGCTGTGGATGCCAGAATACAAAAGATAAAAGGGGAAACAAAGACTTATTTTACTTTTATAACTGTGCATAGAGGTTATCTTGCATTTTAAATTTGTACTGAACTCAAACATAGGATACCACTCAAATATTGTTAAAATAAAAGAATTCTAAATGGGAACTTCAGAAAATTTAGCAGTTAAAATAGTTGTTCAGTGTCCAAAAGTCAGTTTTAAGTTAATTCAAGAAGCACACTATGGAGTACTATTTTATCACATGAAATAAACTGTGTGATGTAGTGGTAGGAAATAGTCAACGAATTTGGGTATTCTCCATGAAAAATAAAGTCACAAAAATTTTGAGTATCCAAGGTTATAGTTGATCATGAATCTGGTATGTTTTAAACGAAGCACTCCCATATAAACACAGGGTGATGTTATACAAAGGTAAAGGAATATAAAGAATTTAAAACACACAATCAAAAGTAACAGGACTATAATTAATTTAAAAATGAACATTAACTCAGAGCTTAAAAATTCTAATTTATTTCTCACAAATGCCACTTGATGCTTGACTCACAGCTTTATTTACATTTGTCTACAGCATCATTTCCTCATGAAATGAACTAGTACAGCTTAGTTAAACCAAATGAAATCATAATCATCTGAATTGTCTGTAAACTATTAGCTAAATTTATAACCTTGCATTTGCTTAGTACAGCCAAAGTTTCAAATACAGAAAGCACAAGAATAAACCAATGGTAACATGTAGACTCTAGAAGATCATCTGGGCAATTTAGAAGGTGGACTTTCAAGAAGTCTGAGGCACAAATACAAGAGAGTAAAAGTTCTTGTGCAACCTACAGTAAACGTAGCAAAGAAAATTAAGACGTAAAAAAACAAGGGGAAGTTCATTGTAAAAATATCGTCAAAATACTTCTACATAAGGTATTTTTGCTTTAACCTTTAGATCACTTGAAAAGAAAAATCACTCATTTTAAAATAAAAAACAAATAATTCCGTTTGGTCTGTCTACTAAACACCTTAAAACTTTAAAAATTTTTAATTGCAGTAGACAATAATTTAAAATTAAGGAAAAAAAACAAAAAGTGGATACTGACCCCCATGACAATAAGTCCCCAAGTGCACTGTCGATTTCCCTTAATATACTTACCTTGCATTGTCACTGAAGATACTGCTAAGAGAAACCTTTCTGTTTTTAAGCCAAAGGACAAAATGGGGTTCAAGTGACCAGATTTTAATTTTGAGAAATAAAACAAACTCTGAAAGTATTTTAAGCCATAAGTAATTTCAAGTGAATAGGAACAAGTAATTCTGCGTGTCATGCAGAAATAAGCATTCATTTGTTACTAAAAAGAAAATTTTATGCAGTGTTTGAACATCCCAAGGCAAATAAATGTTCACTTAAATTCAGAATCTCTGTTGGGTCTTTCACTCAGAGAAATATTCTTCTGAAGCTTTCTTCAATTTGTTCCTCATTAACTATGATTTAACTTTGTCTACCCTACCATATGTGATAACTGGGTTTTTAAAGGGTATCACATAAAGCTTCTTAAAATATTAAGATAAACATTTTGAAATAAACAACTTTCTCATCATTAATGCCAGTAAAGAGAGGAACTGGTTTTACACTTTTGCTCAAAATTATGTGTCAAAGAGAAATGAATAACATCCCTTCTGCAATTCAGAAGATTTTTCTTCATTAAATGTGGTGATACAAAACGTAAAACAGAGTAAGAGAGAGACAAAGATTCTAAGGCACCCTCAGCATAGGGAATTTCAAATAAAAGTTTCCAGTTGGCTGTTTTCAACGAGTTTTAACTTTTTCTGGTAAGAATCACTTTGACATAGATTAACATAAACAGGTTGACTCCTCTTCCCAAATTGTCATAAACAGATTGTTTCCAACTACTTTACCACAGTCTTGCCTCCATTTCCAAGTTCAGGCAAGCCTAGGTTATCCTGTCTTCAGTCAATAGACAGTTCATATTCGGAAATGAAAAAAAACAAGAGTTCAAATTAGGAAACAAAGTACTTTGCCATAGCTGAGATGGTTTTAAGTGAAGCAAATGGTTGTAAATAATGAATGACAAATAGAGCATATATTTTGGGGCATTATGGCTTAAAATACTATTTAACTTTTAATTTCACAAATAAACACAGCTGTATTGATCTGAAAAGCAATGAAAGGCATGCACCTCTACTAGCAGATTTAGCACTTCTGACCAAGTAAGACACCAACTTCTTAAAAAATATGCTTCATGCACTATACTTTTTTTTTTTTTAAGATGTAAATTTTAATACATTATTTCTTTTTTGAACTTGAACGGGAACCAGAATGGGATGATCCAGATGATGACCTGTGGTGCCTGTAAGACATAAAGAGAAAGCAGATAATCTAGTAAGCTAAAGTTGATTATCCAGCATTCATTCATAAGACTGTGAAAATATAAAAAATAAGACCTTAATATGCTGGCAAAATAATTAAAATGTAAGATACAAATGTATACACATAACAACTAACTAGTATTTAGATGTTGGGTGTGAGCTCAGCAATAGCATAACCATAATTTAAAATTCTCTATATTTACAAATATCTTCTCTTTTCAAGATATAGCCACCTCTCAATTATTTAAGGTAATGAAGAAAAGCCTTGCAGAAATGTGTAAAATTACAGATAATATACAACAAAAGCATATAAACTTGGTAATGGAAGTGTGACTAAATGAATCCCTGTGATACACTGTAGTGTGTAGTAAGTCTATATGTAAAACAAATAAAGCAAGGCTTCTGTGTATGAAAATATCTATTCATAAATAATTATGTTTGGAAATCTAGGTCACACAAGATGATTATACAATTAGTTATAGGGTTATATTCATGCAGCTAATATGAATAAGTCAATATATCAACCTGGGTAAAGTAGTGGTGTTCCGAGGGGTTGGCCCTGGGCTCAGGGTTGTTTAGTGTTTTCACCAATCACCTGGCTTATGGAATAGAGAACATGTTCATTAAGTTTAGATGACAACAAACTAGGGGGATTATATGTGGCTAAGATATAAATTTGCAGAGTGGTAAGAAAGCAACAGAATGAATTTCACTCAAGTACGGAGTAATTTTCTTACAAAGGAACAAATGCACAAAAACAACACTAGTTGTGTGTAACCTTAATATCTAAACTTTAAAATGTGAAGAAAAATTAATCATTCTGTACACAAAGGAATCATGAAGTAACTCTACCACTGAACCCAGCAATAATTAGATTCTTATTTCTTATTTTCAGAAGCTGAAAGGATATGGAAAATTTGCAAAGACTACAAAGGAAATCATTAAAATGCCTATATAATTAGACATTGAGAATGTAGAGAAAGTTAATGAAACTGAGTAATTAATTAGCCTGTTGCAGAAAAGGCTGACAGAGGACACCTGCCCTCTCTAAATTTTAAAAATGTCAATATAGTAAGGTGATCCAGTAAAGGTCTTTCTCTTAGGGAGAAAAATAAAAGATCTGGACTGCAAGATGAAAAATTTATTAGCTACAAGAACAATTTCCTTATATCCTTATAGATGAAGGGCATAAAACAATAATTTGCTGTGGAAATGCATTTATACATATTTATATGAGAAAAGATTTCCAATAATAATATAGTTAATTTTTTTTACTAGAGGCCCCAGAATTCTGATTTCTAATATTTAATGTAAACTCAAGAACATAAATCAATACATTTAAAAATCAACTTCTAAATTATTTCTACATACAGCCTCTGAATTACAATCTTAAAAGACAGAAATAACCGAGAGTTGGCTATAATAATCATATACGAAAATAAAAATTTAAACAATAAAATGACCAGATAGTGGAAGAGTAGTTTGATCTATGACTTTTCTAAGCAACCTGATCAAGCACACAGGATAAACAAAATAATTAATGGTTTTGAAGTTCAAAGTTGAGAAGTGTAATTTAAAATTGGAACAAGGAGAAAATGAAAATCTAATCCTTGACTAGGAAGTTTAATCTAATAAACACACTTAAGAACACCCATTCTTATTTCTACAGAAACCCAAACCTTTCGGGTGACCGTGATCTTGTTCGTCTTTTTTTGCGATCACCAGATGAAGAAGATCTAGAACGACTTCTCTTTCTGTTCCTCTCAGGAGATGATGATGAACTTGAATAAGATCTTTTTCGTGGGGAAGAAGAGCCCCTGTGGGACCTGGAGCTGGATCTTCATTGATTGAGAAACAAATCAAACATTTCATTAAAAGAAGAAATGAGGCAGATCGTTTAGTTAACAGATAGCTCCAAAAATAAACAGGACATACAACTGAAAACTTTGTAAGAAGGAATACTTACTGCATACTCAACAGAAGACTTCTGGGTTCAACCATGAAAACAATTCTATTTAAGTACAATTACTTTAACATTCTAAGCGTTCATCACTTACAATTTAAAACCAGCTTAATATATTATGGAACTAATTTTTTTTAACTTAAGACTTACATTTTAAAGTATACATAAATAACAAAACCAAAAGGTAACTGCATTGGCATGACTTTATGTCTAGAAAACATCATCCCATTTGGGAACAAACTTGTGTTATATATAACTTCCTGAGGCAAATATAATAATTCCCTGAGGAATTATGCAACCTATTGGTTGAGTTGCTATATAAGAGGCAGGGATTGAGGACAGCAATGGGAAAGAAAAGTAACTATTAAACTGTCAAATAAAGAAAAATAAAATGAATAACTTTAAAACTTTGATTTATATTAACAATCTTTATTTTTATGAAGGACTATTATTCATGAAGTATGAAGTGTTGACATTCACATGTTTCAGGCAGAAGTAAATGTGCAAATGTTTAATGCAAAATTTTTTCTTCATTTACATATTTTGGTTGAAGGAATTTAGCTCAAACTTCCCAAAAAATTCACCTTTGGGCTTAAAATAAAATCAGAAAGCCCAAAAGGAGAATTCTTTGGAAAGTTATAAGCAATGAAAAAAATGTTTGGGAAGAACATGAAGGCTGTTCTGTAAATCTGAATTCTTGTACTTCCCAAAGGGATATAGGACTTAAGGATCTTCACCTAAGAAGCACTCAAATAAAAGTACTAAAACATTGATAATACATAGTAACAAGAAACTCACTTGCTCTCCATTTTGTACTGGCTTACTACAAGCCTGCATACCATTCTTTCTTCCTTTAATGTTAAACTGCAAATGCCCGTTAATGCTACAGATTTGGCTCTACTAAGCAAGTGTTTTTTACCAAAAACTATCCTAAAACTTCAGTGTGAATTTCCACACAAGTGGAATTTTAGTCGTTTTCTATTCTTGTTAGATGCTTTAAATAAATGATCAATAAATCAACTTAAAGGGCAGCATATTTTGACCAAATTTAGAAAAAACTTCAAGAAAGTAAACACTAATGTTTCTATTTGCTTCTCCACAAATTGTTTTCCTTTACAGGTTCGACTAAATGCAACTTGAAGTTAACAGTAATGCTTGCTTAAGACCACATCCTACCTAGACTAACCAACATATATATTTTTTAACCAACCACACTTTAGTTTATGAAGTTTAAGGAGTGTTTGTTCTATATACAGTATTTATGTAAAACATTTTGTATTTGTAATTCTGTAGTATTTTATATATTACCAAAAAATGGAAATATGTATGAAACATTCCAGAAACTTTATCTGAATGTAAATGATGAAATAGTTTCTGTAAATACGGAAAGAACTGCCCTACAAAACAAAATCTGTTTGGGGGCAAGGTTAATTTTCTTCCTTTTAAGAACACAGTAAACTTTTTCTCTGCATATTTCTAATTTTATTTGAACTATTATTGCAAACATGACTTTAATGTACTAGAGATCTGATGATAAGACTTGGCTCCATCTTCCTACTTCAGCACATTTTACCTAGCACGAAAATAACAAACCTTGCGTTATGCAAAATTGCAACCTTAATTCAATCATGGGAATGTCTTGGCACATTGCTGGCAATGGAAACATCTCATGGTGAGAAAATTAAGCTGAGGCAAGTGCATTAGTTTTCTAATGCTAAAATAAAATTGACAAGTAGAAGCAAATTAAGAGGAAAAAAGCAGCAACGCCTTCTGCAGCCTTTAAATATTTTTTCTCTCTCTTTACAGAGAGATGCTACCTCATTCACCTTGATTTCGACCCACGAGATCTCGAACGTTCTCTGGAACTGGAACGAGATCTTGACTGCGAACTGGAAGAACTTCTTGAACGGGACCTGGAACAACATGGAAGGATTTTTTTTTCCAGGACCACTTAAATGAACTTTGTGAAATGAACACTGAAAGAAAAATATATATTAGAGTTCATTTTCATATAAAAAGACAGCTATTTGAGATATTTTCAAAATACAGTATTTTACAGTAACTAAACAGTTTACTGCTTCAATAGTTATGCCCAAACTTAAGTTAGTTTAAAAAAAACAACTAAATTTTGCCCAATTTACTAAATTTACTTAAATTTGCCTAAATTACAAAATTTTGTCTAAATTACTACAAAAATCACTCAAAATGTACAAATAAAAACACTAAGCATTACCTCACTTCATTAAGTACTTTCTGTTCACAAATAATTTTTAAAGCAACTGAGGACTTATACATCCAGGAATAATGAATGCTGTTTATAATTTAATTTCTCCGATAGATCTCTATCAATTTCCATGATCTCTAACAATTTCCTTGTTTCCTTTGTCTGTAGCTAATATGACATTTTTTTTAAGTATGACGCCATGTGTATGTTTGTTTAATCGCTGTTTTCTAGGGTACCTGGGTGGCTCAGTGGGATAATCGCTGTTTTCTGTCTACTCAAAGGTTAGGGAATTAAAGAGATAACACATTAACAATCCTGTCATTGCCTTAGGTAATTACTGAAAAATGACACAAGGGGAGATACGGCCTATTTAAATTTTAAAAATCACAAAGAAAATAAAATTCACTTATTAACCTAATATATACCTTTAATTTATCCCTTAAAGTAATACCTTGCAGAAAAAGATTACTATTACATTTAAATCTTAAAATTATCACACCTGTAAGCTTTCAGACTTTACAGTACTCAAACAAAAATTATCTGTTAAGTACTCAATTAGCTAATATTTTTGTCCCTAAATACCATTAAAATTCATGGTCCATGGCTTCACTGCACCATGAATACAATTCTTCAAGAGAACACTGTCTATAGAAGGTACTGCTTTTGCTCACCTAAAATTCTCACTGCTGACTATGCAATCAGGTATTATTAAAATTTTACATTACTAGCAAAATAATATTCAAGTACACCACCAACTAAATCCTTTTTCCTGGACATCTCAAAATCTCGAGCATTAAGCCAAAAGAACTAATATGTCTGAATTTCCTCCTTTACTCAAAACACTTACATCAAAGTAAATTATTAAAACACTGTCCATTAAAACCAATGATATAATTAGTGTCTAGAAAATTTCTATACTCGCCTTTGACATCATGAGTGAAATCTTCCTTTTACTTAAAAGTACCTAAATGTATACTACCTCTTTAAGTATCACTATATGTAATGATTTAAATTAATTTTTAAAAAGTCAATTTTAATAAAAGGCATGGTGCTAAAAAATGGGTTTGCACTTCTGAAAATACCAGACAATAACTTCATGCCACTAAGAAAAATTATTTTGTAAATGTTGACTTGAATGAAATCTCTAAAATAAAAAGGAAAGCTTATTCAGTCAAGAATAACAAAATTTATAAATAAAGAAGTTAGATACTGACATTTTGACTGGTGTTACCCTTGACCTGTACCCGTTTACCTGGACCTAGACCTTGAACTTGAGGGGGAGGATGAGCGTGATGAAGAACGTGAATGTGAAGATCGAGACTTTGAGCGACTTCGTCTATTAGATTTCTTTTTATTACTATCTTCTTCTTCACTGGCATCAAGATTATATTTTGAGAGATCAGCATCATCTTCATCCTCATCCTAACAAGAATTGAGTCAATTATTTACACATTTGTGTATGAATGCTATCTACTAGGAATAATGAACAGTTCTCTGCACTCAACATCTCCATATAGATATATGGTATCATCAACAGATATATGGTTCCATCGACATTTCAGCAA
Organism: Mustela lutreola; assembly: GCF_030435805.1. Lineage (NCBI taxonomy): Eukaryota > Metazoa > Chordata > Mammalia > Carnivora > Mustelidae > Mustela > Mustela lutreola. The sequence continues at coordinate 58,571,055 of NC_081299.1, forward strand.
ATTCTCAATCCTAAAATCTGCCCATTATATTCCTCGTCTCAGATAAACAGATGACTATCTCAGACATTTCAGTGAAGTAAACCTAAAAGTCATACTCATTTCTTCTTTTTCTGTCACAATTACCAAGTAAGCTGTCAAGAATTTTCAGTTTTACCCCTTAAAAGTCCTTGAATCCCTCTTCTTTAGTCTAAGTTCACAACTTTGCTCTTTTCTTTAGTATATTACAATATAACCTCTCACGTAGTCTCCCTAACTCTAGAAATCCATTCTGCCTCCCCAGTATGTTATTATATTGACAGTCACAAATCTGAAACAGATCAGATTTGCTTGATCTCCTTTCTTAGGAAACAAGCTTTAAAAAACTTGTTCCACAATGATTTGTTAAGTAGCATTTGAGGGCTTCTTAGGATCAGACTTCAAATGTACCCTTAATCTGGATATATACATCAGGCCATAAAACTTTAGACTCTGAACTCACAGAATGGATACCACCTGACCTGATAGTGTTTGACCCTCTCACCACATTCTCCTCTCTGCTTTAACCACATTAGTTTATTATGATTTTTTGATGTTGCTTGTTTCTTTCCTTTATTTAAATGACTTCAATTTGCTGTTCTCTGCTTGTGGCCAGCATTCTATCATTCAAGGTCTCAGCTCAAATTCACCTCCTCAAAAATCTTTCCATCCACTGAAACCAAAGTAGCTCTTCTCATGTTCTGTTATTATATTTATCTTTACAATACCACTGCTATCTAAATTATCTCATTCATTTATATCTTTCCGCTCTAGAATTGAAAAAGTAGGATGGTTCTGTCTCATTACTGTAACTCCAGAGAATAGTGCTTGGCAGAGTGAAGTTCAAAATCTTTTTGAGAACAAATGAATACATAAAAACATATCTTCACTATTGGGCAAAAACCACTGAAAAGATTCATGTTATATCATAGCTCAAATAAGACTAAGGGGAAATAAGACAAGGAAATCATTTACCTCATCTAATTTGTATTTAGAAAGATCTTCATCCTCATCCTCTTCTTCTCCCTCAGATTCTTTATCTTCAACTTCCTTTAAAATAGATGCAGGACCAACTGCCTTCCCTCTGTATTTTTTCTTTTTACGTCCGAACTAGAGAAAAAGTTTCATATTTCTGTTAGCCGAAATGTTTTAAAATTACTACTTTTTCTAAGAAATTACTTTTACATATTTAAGTAAATAAGTATTTTCAAGTTAACTTCAACAATTATGTATTTAAGTTAGGACTTCTTAAAAATGATAAGCTGTCTTAAACGGTACAGAGTATACTTACAAAAATATACATTTATTATTCCTTTACATTTTAGGTATTTTTTAATGTGTTCTAATTTGTGTTCAATCTGCACACTAACATATGGCTTACCTCATCATATTCACCATCAGATTCTTCTCTTTCTATATATTCAACATTTTCTCTTTCATTAAAACCACCGCCATAGCCTAAAAATGGAGGGGGCATAAATTGTTACCCTATGACAATTCATTAAAATAATAAAAACATGTCAAAATTGGGGCGCTTGGGTGGCTCAGTGGATTAAAGCCTCTGCCTCTGGCTCAGGCCATGATCCCAGGGTCCTGGGATCGAGCCCCATATTGGAGACTCTGCTCGGCAGGGAGCCTGCTTCATCATCTCTGCCTACTTATGATCTCTGTCAAATGAATAAAAAAACAAAAACAACAACAAAAATGTCAAAACTGCCCCCAAGCAATGGAGAAAAGAGAAAAATCTCATCAGTTACATTTGTCTAGCTAATAAATTACTACCTAAAAAAAGCGTATTAAAAAACATCACTACAGAGAAGAGTGTTAAACTTAAGATACATCAGCTAAAAAAAGCCTGTTGCTACATTCCTAGCTCTTCTCAATTTCAAAATGTCCTGTATGACTTAGACAATGCATAGGATACCCAGGTGGAAAACACCTCCTTCAAATCTATGCCATAACCCACGTTTTAAAATAACTTCCCTCTGTACTTTATCATAATTCTTCTAAGACAAGTAGACTCAGTAAGAACTAAGAATCAAATTTCACTGAGTACAGTTGCAAATAGACTGGTATCTTTGGATATGGTGAACTTTTGCTGGAATAAAATGTAGCTAGGGTTTGGAATATTCCTCATTATATAAACAAACATGATGACATAATACACAACACCAAGTTGGTTTTAATACAAATATTTTTAATACATTGTTCAAAGTCACTTAGGTTCAATGAAGTAGGCAATAAAAAATGAAAATATTCGGGGTGCCTGGGTAGCTCAGTGGGTTAAGCCTCTGCCTCCGGCTAAGGTCATGATCCCAGGGTCCTGGGATCAAGCCTCGAATCGGGCTCTCTGCTCAGGAGGAAGCCTGCTTCCTCCCTCTCTCTCTGCCTGCTTCTCTGCCTACTTGTGATCTCTGTCAAATAAATAAATAAAAGCCTTAAAAATAAATAAATAAATAAATAAATAAATAAATAAAATGAAAACATTTTATTAAAAAGTAATCAAGATCAGCGAACCACTATTCTTTGAGGTCACAACTAACTATAATTAGATCAACAGCTTTTTGACACAGACTTAAGAGAAACTGGAGCTAGTTTTAGAAAGAGTGAGATTTTGAATAAATCTGCCATTAAAAACATAACAGACCTATGTCAGCAAGAACAACATTATCTAAGTACTACTGTACATGCCGCAGAGCAGTACCAGCACACAAAGGCAGCCAAGTCCAAGATTTAAGGATTTCATGAATGCGCAAAACCTAAATAAATTTATGAACAAAAAAGTATTTTTAAAGACCTTAGGCTATGTGGCTTTAATATTGACAATCATGGGCATTTAAAAAATGATCATTTACCCTATCATCATTTTATAAGAGACACAAATAGTAGAAGGGATATAATTGTCCCAACAACAGAATGTAATAAATTTAACTTAAAAAAAAAAAAAAATCACATTAGGGGTGCCTGGGTGGCTCAGTTGGTTAGGCAACTGCCTTCGGCTCGGGTCATGATCCCAGGGTCCTGGGATCGAACCCCATGTCGGGCTCCTTGCTTGGCGGGGTGCCTGCTTCTCCCTCTCACTCTGCCTGCTGCTCTGCCTGCTTGTATTCTCTCTCACTCTCTGTCAAATAAATAAATAAAATTTTAAAAAAATCACATTAAATTAATCTTATCTTCATTAGAGTCTGTATCAGTGAACACTGCAATGTGTAGGTGCTTATCCCTCAAATACTTGCATGTGATCTCTTTCCTCCTCCTACCTTATTTCAGAGACAATAGGGACTTCAACTGTATTATACAAGAATTTCCTTTTGCTTCTGTACGTGATGTACAAATGAAGAGTGTATTAAATAACAGTAATAACTTTTCCTTACTAAAATCTTGGCTCTAGCTTTTCAGAAATATAAAAAGAGAAAAACAAGTACAAACAAGTATACCCTGAACCTCAAGAAAAGAGCTCATACTCAATGCTAATTTTAGATTACAAATACTGTGGAAAGTTGTAATTCACTATAGTTTACCTCTAGATATATTTAATATTTTATCAGTATGTCCTGAGATTAAGGTATGCGTAGTATAATAACAAACTTTTAAAAGATGACTAATAATAAAGATATAAGCTTCAAAGTACTTAAAAGTAGGAAAAACCCCAAATTTCACAGCATCTAGATGGAAAGTAAGTCATTTTAAGAGATGATTAGTAATAAAGAACTAAACTCTAAAAACTTAAAAGGAGAAAAAACTAAAAAACAAACCCCCAAAAATCCACAGGATGTAGATGGGAATTAATTTACATATGAAAATTAAAAAAAAGGCAAGTGAACAAATATAATGCAATATAGCATGATTATTTTCAGGTCAGCAGTACAAAAAAATGCCTGATAAACCAGACTATTACTATGTGGAAACATGTAAAAATATTAAAACAATTGTATTTAAAACCAATAGTTGGGCTTTTAGACAGTTCTTTGTTCATATTTAAGTAATTTATAGCTGAAAAATGATACAGCAAATAAATTACTGCACGATTTAGAAAGTGAACTATAATTCACAAGTAATTCTGCATAGGTATGTAAGTAAAATTACTTTTTTTAAAAGAAGATTTTATTTATTTGAGAATGAGAGAGAGAGAGAGAGAACACGAGCAGGGAGAGGACACAGGAAGAAGCAGACAAAGAGGCAGACAGAGCAGAGAGCCTGAGGTGGGGCTGGATCCCAGGATCCCAGATCATGACCTGAGTCTACCGCAGCTGCCTAAATCCAAGAGCCCTGTAAAATTAATTTAAAGTGAGTATCATAGCAAATATAAAGCTATTTTCATGTTCTCATATAGGCCATAGAAAAAATTCAATTTTTGACAAGAACATTACTAATGTATAAACTATTCAAAATAGAAGAATGGCTAAGCAAATTATTTGTATAATTATTTGAAGGGATAACAGAGAAGTCAGCAATCTTTCAGTAGTACATCAACTTTTCTTTTATGCAAACTATCCAATGCTTAGGAAATGTTTCCCAGAACCTTGGACTTCCTTATTAAAAATAGTAAAGAAACACTGGAGAGCAATGGTATAGGTTTTTTTTCACACCTACAATTGTAACCAGCAAAGACTACTAGTTATAGCCACAGAAGTGGGAAAGAGTCAAGACACCAGAATCACAGAAAAAAATACTAGGTAAAGGAAAAGTGAAGACATCAAACTTTGAGGACTTCAGTTGCTCTTGCAATAGTGAAACTTAAAACACTCATAAAATAGGTCAGAGAATACGAATAGACAAAAGGCTTTTCAGGAATAAAATTTAAAAAACTGTTAAAGATTTTGGACTTTATCCTATAAACAAAACAGTTTTAAACCAATGAAATTTTTACTCTAAAATAAAAAACAAATCAAAAGAAAAAACAATAAAAAAACAAAACAAAACATCACATCTCTGGGACACGTGGGTGGCTCAGTTGGTTAAGCAGCTGCCTTCAGCTCAGGTCATGATCCCAGCGTCCTGGGATCGAGTCCCACATCGGGCTCCTTGCTTGGCAGGGAGCCTGCTTCTCCCTCTGCCTCTGCCTGCCTCTCTTGTCTGCCTGTGCTTACTCTCGCTCCTCTCTCTCTGACAAATAAATAAATAAAATCTTTAAAAAAACAACAACAACAACAACAAAATCACATCTCTGGCTGCCAACAGAGAAGTGGGGGCAGAATATATACAGACACCAGCTAAGGAGCTATTTCTCCAAGACAAGATATAGTGGTATTCCTATCTAGAGGAGTGGTGGAAAAGAATTTTGCGGGAGGAAGAGGGTGCAGAACAGAGGAGAAATGAAGGAGTTACTAAGCACATCTAGATTTCTGGCTTACGCAACAAGCATATGGTGGGTAGTACTAATCATGAGAAAGAGATCAGTAGAAGAGGGCCAGGTCCTGGGGGAAAATCATGAGTTCAGTTTGGATATAATAAGGTTGAAATTTAGATGGTAATGTTCAATAGGCAGTTTAATATATGGGTCAAAGAAGGCTCAGCTGAAGACATATATCCGAGTATTATGTGTGCCAAAGATTACTTAAACTAAGGGCTCAGGAAAAAATGCCCAGAAAATAAAGAGCAAAGAAAGAAAACTTAAGAGACTGGATCTTGAAGAAACTCAACAAATATTCTGTGGCCAGGGAGATGATGATGAATCTAAAAAGGACACAAACTCCCAGAGGTATGGGAAGAAAAAAGATCAAAAAAGATAGAACATATACTTTAAAGGTGAAGGAAGGAAAAAAAAGGAAGACTCTTTATGAGAAGGCTCCAATCTATCCAATCAATTTAAAGGCCAAGAATGAGAAAAGTGGGGTAACACTTGAGGACTGAAAAAGAAAAAAATATCTAGGACACTGGACTATAATCTCACATGAGAGATTATTATTAAAAAAAAAAAAAAGAATTAAAAAAAACAAAAAAGGGGAGAATAAAACAAGAATTTCTGTTGCAGCCTCGAAGGCTTGGTCCAGGTGATTCTGGAAGGGCTAATGGGTCTCATACCCTCAGAAACCACACAGTTTAAGTGGTGTGACGTTCTCAAGGAAAAGAAACAGGGAAGTAGTTTAGTAAGTCTAAGTCTGACAATGATAACTGTATACAGAAGCCTTTGATTCTGTGATGTCTGAGTCACTACATGATAAAGTCAGATTTGATAATATGGTTGGGTTAACTGCTGATAACTGAAAAACTATATTCAATTAGGTAAATATTTTCATCTTACCACAGAGAACACACAAAGCCAAAGGTAACCTATTACTTAGGCCAATGGTTACCAAACACCACCCAAATCACCTACAGATTTTTGGGACACACACCCAAAGAGCTTTCATGGTTCTGTTTTGAAATCTGTTTTTTAAAAAGTTTCTCAAATGACACCAAGGCACAGCTAAATTTGAGAATTACTGCCTAACCTTTAGACAATTATCTTAAAAGAATAGCCTCTCTGCCCTTTTTTTTTTTTTTAAAGATTATTTATCTATTTATTTCTTTGACAGAGAGATAAGAGAGCACAAGGAGGCAGAGCGGCAGGGAGAGGGAGAAGCACGCTCTCCACTGAGCAGGGAGCCTGATGTGGGACTTCATCCCAGGACCCAAGGACCATGATCTGAGCCAAAGGCAGCTGCCCAATTGACTGAGCCACCCAGGCATCCACTCTTTGCCCTTTCTAATGTCACTATTTGTCAGTATAGGACTATCTAATACTGTATTTTATGAACTGTGTTATTATTACACAAAATATGATCTTTTCTGGGTATGAGAGAAAAATACCAAGATAAAAACCTAAGGGCAAAACAGACAGAATCTTCAACTACTGTGCTCTTGTTAAGAGAAGATGATAGAACTGTCAATTAATTTTTAGTTTTTCTAAAATCATTTAGTTAGAATGTGATTGTATTTTACCTGTCCTTTCTTCTAATTTAGCATACTTTGGAGTATTACACATGTTACACTCTGATCTTCTGGCCCAATTCACATTACTGCATCTTTAGAAGAGAAAAATACCAAATTAATAGGCTATAATACAACCTAAGAAAAAAAAGTAAATTTTTTGACATTCTAAAATTTTAAAATAAAAACTAGGATGAAATCACTACCATAAAGAAACATTTATTAAGAATATTGCAAACAAAGAAAATGTACCAGTAGTGGAAATTTTCTGAAAAGAAAATACAGATTTCAACAGAACACTGAACTATTTAAGCAGAGAAGCAAAAGCTATATAGTTTGAGAAGTGCCTGTCATTTTTTTTTTCCAAAAATATGAGGCAAATTATACCTACAAAGATTTTGATGCCTTCAGGGGAAAATTCATTTTAAAGGTTTCACTAATTTTTCAGTCTCCAAATTCACCTCAAAGAACAGTAAGGTTATACCCTCCAAATAAAGTTAAATTTTTTTTGAGGAGTAACTGCAAACACTGAATTTCACAGCATATAAAATCCAGTGATTTAATCTGTTGGAGAATTCTCCAATACAAATTTACTATCGGATCAGGAATTTATGTAAAACCCTCTTCTGATTCAGTCCTTTTTCATATATGCAATTCATCTGCACAACAGAAAAGATGAAAGTTGGAAAAAATCTATACAGAACCTGAAAATCGAAAGTATTAAGGAAAACTACCTGATCAAAGATAATTATGGCAAACAACTTATGATTCTAAATCTACCTTGTAAACAGGCAAAATGAATTTTGTAGTGTATTTCGTATTAATGATAGAGACTAAAAATTTTTGAGGTTTTTCAATGAGAGAAGTAGGTTTTGGTAGTTTTAAATAGCCCCTCTTTTTTGGGAATGCAAGCTTACCTTAAGCATTCATTTACTAGTATACATAATTCATCACAGTAAAAACCAATACTGCCCTTTAAAAAAAAATAGAATTTAAGAATTCTTTATACTACTCTGTCAGATATGGACTAAACAATCAACGTATCTTTGATTTAAAGGTTTACTTGGTTTGTCAATGTGACTAGTAAGAATTGGAAATACTAATAAGTAAAGGTTAGACATGTTATTATGGAAGAAAAAGCGGATAATTTAAAACACATACGTTTTGCACTGCCAGTCATTAGCACTAAAAAGGCCTCGGCTCTTTTCTGCGAGTGTCTTCCCTATTTCAGTACCCCCAGCTTTCATCATCTTAGCCTCAGTTGTTTTTTCTGAAAATAGGAAAATAATGCTTTACGAATCTGGGGAAATTAAAAAAATGGTCCATATACAGTTGTAATAGAAGCTTCCTTAAATGCTTACCTCGACCACATCTATTACAGCTGGTTCTTCTGGCAAAGTTTACATTTCCACATCTGAAAATAAAAAAAAAATATATAGATATAATATTTAAATCTACAGAATTTTTAAAATTCTATATGCACAACTATTAATGTGTCCTTATTATATACCCACATCCAGAACTTCTAATGCCATCTCAGTCAAATCACAAAACAAACAAACAAAAAAAACCCAATTCCCCCCTCCCCAAATCCTTGCAATGAGGTGGAAAAAAACGTATGATTTAAAATCATAAGTCCAGGATAAAATATTCCAATCTTTCGCTAACTGGTTATGTGATCCTGGTTAGTCATTTGATCTCGGTGTTTCAGTGTTCTATTGGCATCTACCATTGATTATAACAAAATCCCCCCGGCAAAACTGAACTGAGATAGGACTCCACTTCAACAATTACTGAAAGGCACCGAGAACTAAAACAACTCAAAATAAATCCTAGTACAGAAAGAAGAAGATAGGTACAAAAATACATTAAGTATAAAGATAAATCAGAGACGGCTTCATGGGTCTCGACAAAATCTTTTTACAAATGAGATGGATTGTAAGGAACTTACAATCTAACTAAAAGTGTAGGTAAGTTCAATAATCACAAGGAAATGGAGTTTTCTAGGGTTATTTACCAAACCTCTGAAACCTAGTTGAAAAAAACCACCACAACCAATAAACTCAACATGGTGCGACACAATATCACTTTGTTTATATCCAGCAAACATAATTAAAAACAAGAAAATTACCAGGTTCTCTAGCAATGCTCTTAAAAGTGCATCTGTATATTGGTAAAAGCCTGTTAAATGCTCTGAATAACATGCAAATCTTAAATTTTAAAAAGCTGATTTCTTTTAGGTGTTATACTATAATGAAATAAATGTATGAATTATGGAATGGGCACTAAACTGTGCATTCCATATAATTTTTAGACATTTTCCCCCATAAATCAATGCCTTATGACCCAAGTAAGCACTGAAAATATATCCTGAATATACACACTGTAGAAATAATACTTTATTCACATAACAGTAACAGAGCTAAAGATACTCTCTTCGACCTACTTCAAGTATTTGCATATGCTATCATAATGACACCATCAAAGGCACATCATTCTACAAGTAACCCACAACACAAAAATCACAAGTTTTTAATCTTCTGAATGTTTTCAACAGTCTGTATCACTTAGGCCAATGCTATTTGTAGCATATGAATTTGTTCTATTCAATACTGTTAGGCTGACCTAATCCTTCAGGTAATCCCAATCTTCATGCAAATGGGCCATCCATTTATTATTAAATAAACACAACAATATTTCCTTTAACTACTTAAGGTGTGCATAGAAGTCAAATGTTGGGGAAATAAGGATTTAACGTCCTTTAGGGGCAGTAATTGATTTAACTTTTCTAAAACTACTACCAATAGCTAACAAGAGTACTCACATTTTGTGGATTTTGTTGTTCTACACATTATCTATACTATCGTGTATTCATTAAAGTGGAGCTATTCTACACCAGTTTTTTAAAGTTAAATAACCTATTTACATGGTCTGTAAGCAATAGAACTGGAATTAAGCCCATGTCTGTTTCAAAGTTTCTCCGCTTTATTACCGCTAACTCTATGATGTTGGAAGCCAACTTAGTAAGAGATCACAGATTTTTATTTGAACGTGAGTTGTGCTTGCCATTTTTTGGGCAATTACTTTCCATGTGTTTCCAAATAGGTGCGTTTATTTGAGCACCCTTCCAAAGAATGTGGCCATTTAATAGAGCACACTGGCTTCAGCAACAATGTCAAATAGCTCAGCTACTGAAACACGTGCTTCTCTGATGCAGGAATCTCCAGGGCTGAGCAGGCAAAAACACAGGCCTCTCGTCTTTAAAAGGTGATTGGTTCAACTGTTGTGAGGAAATTATCAATGAGGAGAAAAAAAAATCAGAATTTCTTAAATAAAAGAAAGGTAGTGTTTGGGTAAGGGGGGGAATCACAAACAGTAGGGAACAAAACTGAAATTAAAAAATTCAAAACAAAACAACCAAAAATCCACGGCAAATTATGAGAAGCAAAAAAACCCCAAAACACCGAGTTCGAGAAGGCAGCTTCCCGCGAATAAAAGTTCCGCAGAAAAAAGTCACGTGGGGCATATCCAATCGCAAGCTGGCCTCCTCTGAAGATTTCCTTATCGCCGAAACCTGGCCGAGGCGGGGGTGGGATGTGGAGGCAAAAAGGTAGGCCATCTCGCTTTCGAAAAAGAGGGGCGGCCTAGGAGAGAAAATGTCGAGGAAACCTGGAGACCTCCTCAACACAAAGGCCCCCGAAAGAGCTCAGAGAGAAGAGACTGGAGCCTCCTTCCCGCCTGGGAGCTGGCGGTTCGCCGCCTCAACCCGGCTTGAGGTACCAGAGACTGTGAGAACGGAAAACGCCGAGAGAACCTTGAAAAATTTCCACCGATAAACCCTGCCCCAACTTGGGACCCTTCATGAACTCACTTTTTGTCAGGGCAAATCCAGTCACCGTCACTGACTCGGAAATTCTTGGTCGACATCTTGGACGCCGCCACCACAGCCACCCGCAGCTACGTCTTCGCAGGAGGAAGCGGGCTGGGGACTTTCGGCACTCCGGGGCTGTCCCCAACGACGCCTGACTCCGACGCACCACTGCACCAGGGCTTGATAATGAGGACCCCCGGCGGGGATTGAGTGTGAACGTTATAGTCCAGAGTAAGATGCCTGTGCGATTGTTTTCTGGCCGAAGGAGTTACAGTGCAGATGAATTCTCTAGAGCTAAAGTAACAGGCGCCGCAGGGTCAGCCCAGGCGGGAGGCCTTCGTGGCACTGGAAGCCTCGGAGAGCCCCCTACAGGCGGGAGGACCCAAAAGAAAAATACTTCCGCTCATATGGGCGGAGCTAGGGAGCCCAGGCGGAAGTGACTGTACTCAGGTTTGAGTTTGGGAGCGCGAATTGCTTAGTAGGTTTAGCGGTTGAGGTATGATGGGCTAGTCAAATATTTGTAGAAGTTATTTTAATAAAGGATTGAGAACTCTGTTCTTTAATCATGCACTCAGCACACGGATATCACTTAGAAACTTGCTGGGTTTTGACGCGTACGTCGATGTAACATAAGCAATGTACACGTGGGAACCGACCAATAATTTTAGAACTAGGATAGTGCCAGTATTGTTAATATTATCAGTGTGTCTTTTACCCCTTGCTTCTCTCCAGAGTTAACATGCTCCTCTTTTGGGTTTATTCTTTTGCTTTTGAAAAATTTATGTTTCTAAACTGTTGAGCTTTACGAGGATATCAAGTTGGTTGTTATGTTTTTGTTTTGTTTTGTTTTCACTCAACAGTGTACTTCCAAATTTGTTGGATTTTAGGTTGTTGCGTATATTTGCATGTGATTGTAGTTCCTTAATTTTACTGCTGTATACTGATAATATTTCTTTGGGTGGCGGTTTATCCCTTCTATTTAACAGGTTTGTCATTATAAACAGCGGTGGTATAAATATTCTAATGCACAGATTTCTGTACCAAAATATAAGAATTTTTCTAGAGTATGACGTATACCTACAGAGAACATTTTCAACTACTTCCTAATTATAATAAGTGCTTTAAAGTCTGATGATTTTAACCTCTTAGTCATTTAGGGGTTGGCAGCTGCTGGGCTTTTTTTCCCCCTTGAGAATTGGTTATATTTTCCCACTTCTTTATATATTGATTAATTTTCTTTGTTGAGTAATTGTAGTTTTTATCTTGGACACTTTGAATGGATCCTGTTAAAAGCCTTTGGGGAATATTGGTTACTTTGTTTTGTTTTGGGAGGCAATCAATCCAGTTTGATACAGTTCCGCAAGCTCAGTCTCACTTTCTGTGTGTGCTGGTCCTTAACAGTTCAGTTTTCAAAGGCTTTGTTCTCCTTTGAGTCTGCCCTATACATACAACACGGAGAATTATGTTGGAACTTGGGCAATACATTAGTTCCCCTTATTTGCAGTTTTGTTTTTCCTGGGTTCAGTTACCTGTGATCAACTATGAAAAGCAGATGATTCTGACTTACCTCAGAAGGTCAGGGGTAGCTTAACACTGTGTTACAAATGCCTATGTCATTCACTTCACTTAATCTCCTCTTATAGGCATTTTATCATCTCACATAAAAAGAAAAGGGTGAGGTATGCCTACATGGCTCAGTCATTTGTGTCTTGATTTTGGCTCAGGTCGTGATCTCTGGACGGTGAAATGGAGTCCCGTATCAGGCTCGGGGCTCAGCACAGAGTCTGCTTGAGATTCTCTTTCTCCCTCTTCTTCTGCCCCTCTCTCCCACTTGCACATGCTCAATAAATACATAAATAAATAAAATATTTTTTAAAAAAGTATAAGTACAGTACAAAAATATATTTCAAGAAAGACTACATTAACATAACTTTTATTACAGTAAATTATTGTAATTGTTCTATTTCATTTTTAGTTATTATTGCCTAATTTATAAATTAAGCTATAAATTAACATAGGAATGAACATATAGAAAAGATGTATATATAGGGTTTTATATACATAGTTTCAGGCCTCTGCTGGGGGTCTTGGAACATATATCCTATGGATAAGGGGAGACCAATGTAGTTTAAATTGTAGTTCAGTTCACATACCTTTTGCTATACAGCTTTGTGTCTTTCCTGCAGATGCTTAGTTCAGGTGTGAGAACAGAATTTATATGAGTTTATGCATAGAATTAGGGGGTCCCCTTCGACAGCTCTTTTTGATATTCATTTTATGCTCTCTGTTTTGTAGGGACCCCTCTTTGTGTTCCTCTTGTCAGAAATAAGAAGGTTTTCTTGGACTTCTAGCTGTCTTCCATAGCAGCAATAGCTGACTGGGGCCCACACTGGGCCAAAGAAGTAAGACCAAAAAACGTGGATTCCTTCTGTGCCCTTCATACCACAGAGACCTTCTTTCTGAGTTCCCTTGTTCAGAAAGACAGGGTTTTTCTTGGTCCAAGTCTAAGGCCCAACTCTCAAGTAAAAGCCCAGATGGAGAAAAGGAGGCGGGGGGGAAGCCAGGTGTTCTGCCCCCCACCCCAAACTTTGGCTCACAGAAACCCTTTTTCTCCATTTATCCTGCTAGAAATACAATATTTCTCAAAAGAAAAAAATACAATATTTCTCTTCATTTTTGCTGCCTGTGTGACCGTTAGTTTTATTAGAGACCAGGCCTGAAGTCAGCTGTGGGAGAAAATAGCAAAAACAAATAGGGCATTTCTCCAGCTTTGATTCTCCCCAGTCTGCCCATCTTTGTTTACTTTTCAGAGTCCTCAGGTAGTTGCTTTTTTTTTTTTTTTTTTTTTTTTGATCTGAGCTTTTAGCTGTAGTCAGTAGGAAAGAATAGTGATCCTACTTCATCTTGGCTCTGGCAGTGCAAATCAAGGAAATGCAAATTACTACTATATACTCATCAGAATGATTAAAATGAAAAATTCAGGGTTGCCTAGGTGGCTTAGTAGGTTAAGGGTCTACCTTCGGGCTCAGGTAATGCGGGGCTCCTTGCTCAGCAGGGAGTCTGTCTCTCCCTCTGCCTGCACTCCCCCTGCTTGTGCGCCCCCCCCCGACAAATAAATACATAAAAAATCTTTTTAAAAATTTATTTAAAAAAATAAAATGAAAAACTTGGACAATTCTGAGTGTTGGAGAGGGTGTGGAACAACACATTCTTATACATTCTTATACACAGTGGTCGTATCAATTGATGTGTCTCCTTTGGAGAACATTTGTCCAGAACTTCTAAACATATGTATACCTATGGTCCTGAAACTCCACTCCTAAGTATATTCCCAACAGAAATGCACATAATGTTCACCAGAGATGTATATACTAATGTTCATTATTACACATTCTTAATAACCCCAAACTAGAAATTCCCAGAGAGCCTATATTCACCCATTGGGATATCATATATAACAATGAAAATAAATTACAACCACATTAAACAGTGTGGCTGCCACTGAAAAGTATAATATTGATTGAAAAACCATATACAAATGAGTACATTTACATGAAGTTCAAAAGCAGACAAAACTAATCTAAGATAATGGTTGCCTTAGGACATGGGAAGGAAATAACAACTGGAAGGGTACATCAGGGGCTTTGTAGGATCCTGGTAATAATTGTCATGATCTGGGCTCTAGTCTTACAGTTATCTTCTCTTTATAAATACCCATTGAGCTGCACACTTAGGACTTGGGGATTTTTTAAAAGAAAAAGTTTAAAAAATACTTATATTTACCTATTTCACTTATCCCATCATTCAGTAGATGCTTTTTAAATATTATACCAACTTGAGGGACAAAGGGTGTGTTCACAGACCCACTTTTGACATGTTATTGAGGCTGATAGAGACCCCAGGGCCTTAGCCCCTTCCTGTCCGCTGCTCCCTATTGCTCCTGATGAGACAGAAAAAGACGAAATGGCCATCCTGCTTGGTTAAGAAAAAAAGTTCCCTGGGATGACTTAGCACTCTCCTGAGACGCTTCCTTATAGATTATACTTCCACATAAAGGGGGCCAATCAGCCCTGAGAGACTGTGAAAAAGTCCTCTTACCATCCCCCATCACCTGTAACCATAAAAACTTACCCCTAACCCTGCTGGGTGCTCAATTTTGGGGGAATGATCCCACTAGCCTGCCAACGATAATAAAACTGAGTTCTCTCAGATTTCCATGTGCTGCTTTAGTTTCCTTGGTCGCTTCAGATTTTCCCCAACATTTGGTTCCGTGACTGGGAAACCCAACTCCGCTGGCCCATTGTGTCACTGGTGTGGAATAGGAGCTGAGCCGTGAAGGACAATGGAGTACATACCCTAGGGTTTAGGCATGTCCTGCTGATTTTGGCAGACCCAAGATGGGTTCTTCCGGATAGTCGTGACTCACCTCCGCCTGCTGGACCAACAATACGAGACTGAGGACAACTGGCTGGATCCACCCATCAGGACGGTAAGCCCCGGGGCCACTGGCCAAGTCAGACCTGTCCATTGGGGATGGGAGGGGAGCCTGATCACCTCTCATTAGTCAGGAATACCCAGAGGGGGTTGTCCAACCTGCTTGAATGTGAAGAATGCCTGACTATGTGAATCTGTCTGTACGGCTCCACTGCTTAGGCTATGGAGTCTGAGTGGGCTGCACCCTGAGTCTTGCAGAGCATCATATGGCATAACAGTCATCTACTCCACAAAGTAGCCTGGTCCAAGGCTTATACAGATAGACCTTAGCTAAGACCTTCCTAAGTTCCCTTGAGGGATTTGAGCAGGACAGCATCTGAAAAAATCCCCTCCCTTTGTCTGCAATATCATTCACGATGGGAGGGAAACCCAGTAAACCCCCTGTCTTAGACTGCATGCTTAAAAACTTTAAAAAGGGCGTCAGTGGTCACTACAGGGTTCATATGACCCTGAGATAACTCAGGACCCTCTGCAAGCTAAGAATGGCCTAGTTTCAACATTGGATGACCCTCAGAAGGAACCTTAGATTTGCTTACTATCCGACGTGTTTATCACGTAATCACCAGAAACCCAGGGCATGCAGATCAGTTTCCATATATTGACTCCTGGTTAGAAATAGCTAGAACTCCTCCCCCATGGGCACAATTTTGTGTAAATAGTAAGGGACAGTGCAGGATCCTCATCGCTTAACCAACCAGAAGTACTTGGAATAAAGCCATACATCAGGGCACCAGGAGGAAGAGCTCCCACCACCAAATGATCTTCCGCCCTCCCACAACTGCTCCTGAAGTCAGACCTGGTACCCCAACACCCTTGGTCTCCCCATCACCACCGGTTCCATAGGGATGGAACCGGTTGGAACCTGCGTCCCCCCCATTCCAGCGCCAACTACACCTTTGATTCTGCCAATGGCTCCAGTCTCCCTGCCACCTCCGGTTCCCCAACCATCAGTGGTCTCACTACCAGCCTCCTTACTACCCCCAACTACTCAGGATGGGGACTCCTCCCCAGAACCCGAACCCCAAAACATCACGCGCCGCCTCTGAACACGGGAGATCCTGGCTTACCAAATGCCCCTCCGTGAGACTTGAGGTCCTCATATGATTGGTGCAGATGGCACCCCCCAACCAGGTTGGCCTATCATTTATTATCAGCCTTTCACCACTACCGACCTCCTAAAGAAACATCATACTCCCACATGTTCAGAGAAACCACAGACAATGATTGACCTCATGGACTCCATCTTCCAAACCCACTGACCAACATGGGAAGATTGTTAACAGCTCCTTCACACCTCGTTCAACACCGAGGAGAGAAAAAGAATCTTTCAGGAGGCGCATAAGTGGCTCGAAGAGGTGGCTCCAGCAGGCATTATGAATACCAAGGGATGGGCTCAGGAGTCTGCACTGGACAATCAGCCTGACTAGGACTTCAACATAGAAGAAAGCTGTAATGCTATCAAGCACTACAAGGAAGCCATCCTGCAAGGTCTTTGACAAGGTGCCAAGAAACCTACCAACATGTCAAAGACAGCTCATGTGACTCAAGATGGGGAAGAAACTCCTGGTTATTACTACAAGTGACTTTGCAAGGCTTTCCACATATACACTTGATTTGATCCAGAAGCACCAGAGACCAATGGATGGTAAATGCAGCCTTTGTGGCACAGTCAGCTCCTGATATCTGTTGCAAGCTCCAAAAACTTGAGGGTTTTGTCAGGATGAACATCACCCAGCTACTAGAAATAGCCTATAAGTTCTATTGAAACCTAGAGACTTTAGCAAAATGCGAGGCTGAAAAGAAGATGAGACAAAAGGTCACCCTGCTGACTGCAGCCCTTCAACAAAACTCTCAACTATGAGGACTGCCAGAGCAGTTAAGAGGACAGCCTCAACAATGCAGAGCCCTCAAAAAGGATCAGTGGGCATCCTGCAAGGAAATGGGGCACTGGAAGAGCGAATACCCAAATCAGAGGCCAAAACCATTCAAATCCTCCACCCATCCTGAAACCCAGGCAAACCAGGATCCAGACTTTTATCAGACTAGCTAACATAGACTCAGACTGACGGGGACTGGGCTCATTAATGTTAGGCCCCCGAGAGCCCATGGTTGATGTAAATGTGGGGGGCCAAGATCACTTTCATGGTGGACACCAGGGCAGAACACTTGCTAGTAACTATACCAGTGGCACCCCTTACAGGACGAACCGTAACCATCATGGGTGCCACAGGGAATCGAGCCACAAGCCAGCCCTTTTGCCAATCTCAAACTTGTAAACTAGACAGACACATTGTGTCCCATGAATTTCTATATGTTCCAGACTGCCCACTCCCTTTACTGGGAAGAGATTTGCTTTCAAAATTAGGAGCACAAATTTCCTTCCGATCTTTGGACAGGCCACCATGAGTCTAAAACCCGCCAGATCTCAACTCATCTTGTCCCTCAACGCACCCCAGGACGAAGAATGGAAACTGTTCAAACAAGAACACCCTGGGACAAACCCTGAGGCCTACCAGACTGCAGTAACCAGTGTATGAGCAGAAGATAACCCTCCCAGACTTGCCATCTGGTGAGCTCCAGTCATTATAGAACTAAAGACTGGAACACAGTCGCAATGGCAAAGGCAGTATCTGATCTCACAGGAAGCCTAAATAGGCATATAGGCCCACCTAGAGCAACTAAAAGAAGCAAGCATTCTGGTCAAATGCCAGTCTCCCTGGAACACTCCACTGCTCCCAGTCGAAAAGCCTGATGGTGACTACCGACCTGTCCAGGACTTGTGTGCCATAAACCGGGTTGCTCAGATTCTACATCCGGTGGTGCCAAACCCCTATACCCTCTTAAGCCAGATCGCACTGGTCGCTGCCTGGTTTACCTGCCTCAATCTGAAGGACGCCTTTTTCTGTATTTGCCTATCTTCTGTAAGTCAACCTCTCTTTGCCATTGAATGGACTGATGTCAGCTCAGGACTCCAGATGCAACTCACCTGGACCAGACTTTTGTGGGGGTTTAAAAATTCACCAACAATATTTAGTGAAGCCCTGGCCTCTGACTTGGCTGACTTCCCCAGGGAACAAACTGGCTGCACAGCACTCCAATATGTTGTCGACCTTCCGTTGCCAGCCCAACTAAGGAAGCCTGCCGCCAAGCAACACTCAACCTCCTACATCACTTATCAAAAAGAGGATATCAAGCATCCTATAAAAAGGATCAATTATGTAGACAAGAGGTCAAATACTTAGGATTCGTGATAACTCAAGGAAGATGGGCCTTCAGCACCGAACGAAAAGCCGTGATAATTAATATCCCATGGCCCACCACCAAAGGAGCCTTTCATGAGTTCCTGGGGGCTGCAGGATTCTGTAGAATCTGGATACCAGTGTTCTCAGTTGTAGCCAGGCCCCTATATGTTTCACTAATGGGACTGGACAATCAGCCTTTACAATGGGAAGACAGACAAGAAAAGGCCTTCAGATAGCTCAAGGACTTACTTGGAAAGACCCCAGCCTTAGGCCTACCTGATACCGAGAAACCCTTCTGCCTGTATGTTCATGAGAAAAACAACAAAACTGCCTTAGGACTTCTAGCCCAACCAATGGGCCCTTGGGCGAAGCCCATTGCATTTCTGTCAAAATTTAGACCCTGTCGCCTCCAGATGGACTCCTTGCCTATGGGCTCTGGCAGCCACCATACTCCTCATCAAGGAGGCTGACAAGCTCACTCTTGGACAACAGCGCACAGTAAAAATTCCTCACTCAGTAATCACTCTTATGAACAGTTAGGGTCAGAAATGGATATCAAACACCAGACTCACTCAATATTAAGGGTTACTTCTAGAAAATCCTCAAATAAACCTAGACTGTGCATGCCCTCAACCTGGCCACATACCTCCCAAAGGTGGTAGGGGAACCAGAACATAACTGCCTGGAGATCATAACTGAAGTCTATGCCACCCGGCCAGACCTCCAGGACTCCCCTTTGACAAACGCCGACCTTACCCTATACACTGATGGCAGCAGCTTCCTAAGCAATGGCCTAAGGAAGGCAGGGGTATGCCGTCATCATTACAGAGGTCCTAAAAGCAAAAGCACTCCCTGTGGGAAGGTCAGCTCAGAGAGGTGAACTCTGGGCCCTCATCTGGGTCCTCTTACTGTCTAAGGACAAAAAGGTCAACATATATATTGACTCGAGATATACCTTCACCACTCTACACATACATGGGACAATCTACAAAGAAAGAGGACTCCTCACATCCTATGGAAAAACCATCAAAAACAAAATGAAATCCTCCAGCTGTTAGAAGCAGTATGGGTGGCCTGGAGCTTAGCTGCCATCCACTGTTGGGGACACCAAAAAGGAGATGCTGAGCCAGCTACAGGGAACCGCTTAGCTGACCAGGCAGCCAGGGAAGCTGCCCAAGACGGACAACCTGCCATTATAGCATCCATTACCCCTTCCTTACAAAATCCTACTTATACAGCAGCTGAAGATGACTGGGCCAAAACCGAGGGAGCCATTCACCATTCCCAAGGGTGGATCCTCCTGGATGGGTGCCTATTCATTCCAGCAAACCTCACCCCTTATGCCATCACTGAACAGCATTCAATTTCACATGTGGGATAAACAGGGCCTGAAAAACTGCTGGCAAAACATTTCTACATTGCTAGACTTGCAACCTTAATGCAGGTCGGTCACAGATTGGTGTACCACTTATGCTAGACACAACCCAAAAACCGGATCTTCCCTGCCCCCTGGAGTACAGTGCACAGGGATAGCTCACTTTGAAGACCTGGAAGTGGACTTCACAGAGATGACCCCTTACCGTGGTATAAAATATCTGCTAGTTCTGGTCTGTATCTTCTCAGGATGGGGTAGAGGCATATCCAATCCAGACCAAGAAGGCCAGAGAAGTCACCAGAGTACCCCAGGAGGACATGCCTTGGTATGAGATCCCACTTACCATACACAGTGACAATGGCCCAGCTTTTATCTCTGAAGTTCTACAAGAGTTAACTTCAGCCTTCAACATCTCCTGGAAACTCCAAACAGCCTACCGGCCTCAGAGCTCAGGGAAAGTAGAGCATATGAACCGTACCCTCAAGGAAGCCCTATCCAAATTACATGCTGAGACTTCCTTAGGGTGGACAGATCTACTTCCCTTAGAAGTACTCTGCTCCTGCTGTACCCCTCAGAAAAATGGATTCTCCCCATTTGAAATACTCTATAGCAGGCCACCCCCACTGCTGTCTTCTTGTCCTGTTGTCCTAACATCTTAGGAGACACACACCTCCAGGACCAACTATTATCCCTAGGAAAAATCCTCGCAGAATTACATGCCCACATATTAGAGGGCCCCAATATCTCTAGGAACCCCTGCCCATTCTTTCCACCCTGGAGATGAGGTCTGGGTAAAAGATTGGAAACATGGACCCCTTCTCCCAACTTGGACTGGCCCACAGATCGTAATTCTCATAACTTCTATTGCCCTCAAGGTTAGCAGTATCATGCCATGGATCCACCATTCATGAGTTAAAAAGGAAAACCCCGGCCAAGCTACCTGCACCCCACATCTGTCACCATCAAACCCTCTGAAGATCACTCTGAAAAAGGGCCCCTAAGATCTGAAATACATCCTCTCCTATCTCAATCCATCTGGAGCTTCATGTTATGGCTACTAAGTTTCTTCTGCCTCTTCCTACTCTCACTAACCCAACAGCATATGACTGAAAGTTAACCCAGACTTTGGGAGGCCAGGACAAAGTCCTCTGTAACCAGATCACTGATGACTGTCTCACCTTCCAGATATCCCTACGTCAACTCCTGGCACCATACAAGGAACAAGTGCTTGAAGGGAGGCTATGTAAAGAGCAGGGACACCAGATGAAATTTTGCCCAGACCAGGGGTTAGAAGAATACAGAGAAACCTTTTGTGACCAATGGGGGTGTGAGACCATGGTCCCATGGGTGACATCAGGCAACCTTCAGGTCTCTCCAGTTTACATGTCCCAGGCCAACCAAACACTCACAATTACCCCCCAAAGAACTGCGGAGGATCCTACTGGGACCGGCCTCGATGCTGGGGACTGCATTTGTATGTTTCTGGGAGAGACCCTGGAACAATATTCACTCTTTGCTGGGACAGAACCACTCCACGGTCCAGGTTCTCTTCTATAAACCCCACTCTCCCAGGGCCAACCATTCAAAACTATACTTGTCAACTCTTAAACACCTCATACCACTTATGGCTCAACTGGACCCATTCCTCTAATGGTTCCACCTGCTGGGTCTGTCTCCCCTTGACTCGATAGGCTTTCTTCAGTATCCTCATTCCTCCTAACTGGCCGTTGCCCAATAATACAAGCCCTTTGAGTTTTGGCCCCATACAAAACTCAGTCTTGCTGCTCCAGCTAACAGTCTAACCTGCTTTCTTCCCCGGTTGCACCAAGACCCCTGGCCCAGGCTGCCAGAAGTTCACAGCTCCTCTACCTTACTGCTCCTCCCGGGTAATTTCCTCTCCTGGAAAACAACCTTCTCTTTAGGTGCCACAACAAAAGTAACGCCCCTTCTGGTTGCATACTTATGTTTTTGTCCCCCTCTGCCTCACTCTACTCAGACTTCCAGTTCCAGTCCCGAGTATCTCTTCACCACCGAGGCCGATGGGCAGTAGTCTTACCATTCCTCCTGGGGGCCAGAATCTTCACCAGTATAGCTATTGGTGTATTGCACCTCGGGACTTCCCTTAACTTTTACTTCAAGCTTTCACAGGAACTCAACAATGACATGGAACGTATTGCAGTTTCATTAACATCCCTCCAGACACAACTCTCCAGTCTGGCAGCAGTAGCCTTCCAGAATCGGTGAGACCTAGATCATCTCCTCATTACTGAAAAGGGAAGAACCTGTCTCTTCCTACAGGAAGAATGCTGCTACTATATCAATCAGTCTGGATCGTCATTTCCAAGGTTCTTGAGCTCCAGGAACACATCCAGCATCGTCAAGAAGAAATCACATCTTGGGGTTTCAACCCACAATCATGGACATCCTGGCTATTACGCCTAGAAGGCCCTTTATTGTCCTTATTCCTCCTAGTTACCTTTGGTCCTTGTCTCCTCAACAGCCTCGTCTGTTTTATCAGAAATTACCATCTGTCAACCCAGGACTGCCCATATCCTTGCCTTCAAGGATACGGTCCCTAAAATCTAGATAATGATGATCTTTAGGATACCTCTGCCGATCATCAAGAGGGGGGATATGAGGTGGATAGAGACCCCCGGGCCTCAGCCCTTTACTGTCCACTGCTCTCCATGGCTCCTGCTGAGACAGAAAAAGACCAAATGGCTGTCCTGCTTGGTTAAGAAAAGAAAACAAGTCCCCTGGGATGATTTAGCACTCTCCTGAGATGCTTCTGTATAGATTATACTTCCACATAAAGGGGGCCAATCGGCCCTGAGAGACCGTGAAAAATGTCCTGTTACCATCCCCCATCACTGATAACCATAGAAACTCACCCCTAACCCTGTTGGGTGCTCAGTCTTTGGGGAACGATCCCACTGAGCCCACCAGTGAAAATAAAGCTGTGTTCTTCCAGATTTCCATGTGCCACTTGAGTTTCCTAGGTAGCTTCATATTTTCCCCAGCAGTATCACTGATAAGTGGGTACCTTCTGGCACTAATAACTGAGCTCTCTTAGAGTTGCAATATTGAGTCTACCATAACTTATATTAAGTCATATTACAGGTCTATTAGGAAAAGATCTGTTCTTGGTTCTAGAATTAACTGAGAGTTTAAGGTGGGATTGATCCAGTCTCTTAGGTTTACATTTGTAGATTCAAGGAGAATTTTCTAAAAGTACAGATAAATCAAGCAGATTTTATTTTATGCATGGTTAGTCATATTCAGAAAAAAATCTGTTACTCAGTAACAATGGAAAATAACTTTGTATAAAGTTCCAACTCATTAATTTCACTACAAGAGTCATAATTGAGATACATTAAAATAACTTTTTTTAGTTGACCTGAATTTTTTCCTTAATTATTGTATGTAATCCTTGTGTTCTAAAGTATCTGTAATTACAACTTAATAAACAACCATAAAAATATTTGCTCTTGAAATAAATAGGTCTTATTCAAACAAAAGAGTAAGGAATTTAAATAATAATGTAAAATAGTACATTTAACACTCACACCTAAAAAACTCTGTAATTTTAATCTGGGAACTTGTGGAAAGTAAAATTTATTAGGTCATGAGGATAGCAGTGACTTTAGGTAATGTTGTGGAGTATATGAAGTTGTGGCTGGGCTTAGTGCAATCTGTGAGGATATTGCAGGATAGAGGGGAGGGTGGTTCTAACCTCCAGAAAGGGACTCAGAATTTAGAAATGGAGTAATAAAATACCATCATTTAGAAGCGAGGTTGGAAGGATTAATATGCAATTGATTAAATCAGCCTTTTGAAAATAGAATTAACTCACTCTAACATCTGATTTGTAGTTATAATATGAAGGTGAACAAAAGTCTCCTAAAGCCAATCCATATTCCTGAGGGAATTCTTTTACAGGTAATAATAGCTTCTATTTATTGATCACTATATATTCAGTAGTGTGCTAAGAGCTTTACATCCATGATCACATTTAGAATCCTGCCAATCTTTAGGAAAGATATTGTTAGCTTTGTCTATTGATGAGAAATCAAGGTTTAGAATTATAATTACCTTGTGCAGGGCTATAAAATGTAACATATGGTGACTCAAGTCCAATCCCAGCTCTATTACATGTTAACTATGTGACCTTGGGCAAATTACTTGATCTATATTTTGTTTCTTCGCAGAGGAAATAAAGATGATGTTAATAGTACTTGTATTTTATTTATTTTTTTAAGATTTTATTTATGTATTTGAGAGAGAGTGAGAGAGAGAGAACAAGAAAGGGGGAGGGTCAGAGGGAAAGAGAGAAGCAGACTTCCCACTGAGCAGGGGATGGGGTTCAGGACTTGATCCCAGGACCCTGGGGTCATGACCTGAGCCAAACCCGATGCTTAACTGACAGAGCCACCCAGGCACCCAATAGTACTTATGTTATAGAATTGCTGAAAGGATTAAGTGAGATAACTCACTTAAGGTGCTTGATAAACAGAACTCAATGAATAAAAGTAATTATTATTATTCAGTTAAAGGCTAGAGCTGGTGAATAACATCCAGTTAATGTACCAAAAGTTAACCAAGTGTAGTTAGTAAAAATTATCTGTGAGGATAGCATGTCAACAGAAGGATGACTTACAATAAGTGTAAAACAACAATGAAAAAAAATAATAATATATCTGGTAATGACCAGAAGAGAAGGCTATTTGTGTTCAAGGATTACAACTAACTTTTCAAAGAGAAATATTCCTAAAATAGAAAAGGAATTTCAACTATCCCAACTTGAAAGAAAAATCCCTCAAGACTACTCATTCTCTTTCTTCTAATTATATGCTCACCAAACAACCCTCTGACTTAGCATTTTCTCTCCTGTGTACATTTAAACTATGATGGCAAAATACCCAGAGTGAATTCTCCATACACATTATTCTTTCAGATTTAGTTGTCTTTATAGATTGACACATTGACATTCTGAGATGCCTATCAGTTTCTTATGGGTCCTCTTAACGTGTTGGTCCCCAAGAGGCTTAATTAGCACTGGTGGAAATGATAAAGTTGAGTTTCTGAAACTACAAAGCTAAGAATCTGGCTTTGGATATTGTACTCTTCAGATATTGTGCTCTTTATGCTGGCAAGTGACAAAAATCACAATAAAATGGCTTAAACAACAGAAAGGGGAGGGAGTTAATATTATAAAGAGAAGGCATTTGACAAATAGCCAGGCAAGAATGCAATGTAGATTCAGGAGACTGAAAGATGTATCCCAGCACTCTTCCCCAGTTTATTGTCACTGCCTCTCTGCTTACACATCATTCTTTGCTTTCTGTAGACTAACTTTCCCTGCTACTTCATTCAGAGGACAGTCAGAAGTAGTACATACTGATTTTAGACCTGAGCAACAGACCCTGTACCTCATGGTCCCTCACCCTTTGGAGAACCTTCTTCAAATATTCTAGCTCCCCTCTGGTGCTCTGGAGCTGGAACTTAGTCCTATGTGGGTCTTGGCAATGGAAGCCCTCAAGTGCTCTGTTGTTGCTGGTAGTGGAGTTTGGCCTGGTCAGTAGGATCTTCTGTGTGGGGTATTCTAACCCTAGGAGAGACTTTATTGGCCTCAGTTCCTGTTTCTCCCTTGCAGAGTCCTCTCAATAATAACCCCTTCTCACTGTGAATGGAGTCCACCAGGTGCCAGACAAGCTCTGATCAGGAGACAAGCTAGGTGTAGGTCTTGGGCTGCGTTGACTTGCCTACTCCTGGTGAGCCAAAGCTCACCAGGATAGTATGTCTTTCATGGGATTGCACCAGGCTTTAGCTTCCAGAATGGGGCTGATTCACTAATTTGGGGGTAATTTTCAATAACAATGGACACAGGACAGGTTTAGACCTTGGTTACCCACTGTCCTCCATGGGCTGCCTATGTGAGGTGGTGCATGGGTGCTTGCCTGACTGTAAGGTGGTGCTCTTCCTGGTGCATGGGTGCTTACTTTAATACCTTCTAGTGAGGAGCAACTGTGAGAGGTATGAGTAGCCCACAGTCTTTAATCCTGGGGTCCCCATCTCTAACATATTGCCAGTGCCCAAGGCAGTCACACCACCCTTTTGCAAGTTATGTGCTACATGTCAGGTAATCCTCGTCATGGCCATTCTTGTCCCCTCCCAGAGCTTTTCGGACTGTAGTACTGCAAAGCCAGTGGCCCCTTGTTGTCAAAGTCATTTCTTGCCTTTAATCAGTGTGGTGACATTCTGCTGTCCTGGGTCAGTCTTAAGCCATATGGGACAAATGATAAATATGGCTAACCTGAATAGGACTGCCCTTCTTGCTCTGCCCAGGGCCTCTCATCTATCCTTACCACTGGTAACTGGTATGTGGAAGGCAGGTCTGTGATCAACATTAAAAAGGTCACATTCTGGCAGTGTAGTGATCAAGGCTTAGTTCAGAAGACATGGTTGGAAGGTGTGTTTTTCTATGTTAATGCTCTGAATTCCATAAATAAATGCTATAAACTTCTAAATGATGATGTAACATGACTATAAAACAATAATTGTTTACATTTTCCTGCATCCCCTGGCTAAGACTTGCACTTGTGGTCATCACCCACAAAGCACATTAACAACCTTTGAGAGTCATTGGAAACTATTATTCAAGAGAGTACAATGGATGTTGCTATGAGATGAGTGATGATGTAATCAGAATTCAATAAATGACATTAGGGAACTGCAGAGGCCAAGAGATCTATACTCTTTCAATTTTAAAAGCTTCCAAAGAGCCATAGCGTTGTGAATAGTAGTAGTGTTGTTACATTTTCCTTGCTTGCAGCAGGCTATATGAAATTAGTCAGGAATAGTATCCTTGATAATAAATAACACAAAGAAGTAGATCCTGGAAACTGGGAAAAGTTCTCATGTGCATTGATTGAATAATAAACATTTGTGTCAATACATTTTTCTTGCCCTAAATTTTTACCAGCAAATCACTACACCTCACATGGGCTTATGATTTTTGTAATTACTTTTATAATCAAATTGTTGCTATTGATGGCTTGCATCTGCACACTCCAAGTATTTCCGCAGGGCCTTGATACCCTAGAGGCTATGCTGGACAGAAGATAGTGTTAACAAAGCATACACATTTATTTCTCCTTTCCATTCGAGAGATTCCCAACTGGAATCTTTTGTCTCCAACTTCAGATTTCTAGACAAAGGCTCTGGCTTTGCTAGCTTGGTTCCATCAGCCATGTCAGGTGGTCATGGGCATGATGGGATGTACAACCAAGACTTCTAGGAGGAAAAGGGAAAGGGATCACACCCAGGGAAAAGAAAAAGCAGTTGGGGAATGCTTGGGTACCTCAGTGGGTTAAGTGTCTACATTCATCTCAGGTCGTGATCCCAGGGTGCTGGGATCAACTCCCGCATTGGGCTCCCTGCTCAGCAGGGAGTCTGCTTCTCCCTCTGCCTGCCACTCCCCCTGCTTGCTCTCTCTGTCTCTGACAAATAAATAAATAAAATCTTAAAAAAAAAAAAAGAAAAATAAAAAGCCGTTGGTTCTTATGTTAGTTTTCTAGTGCTATGTGACAAATCACCATAAATTTAGCATCTTAAAACAACTACTATATTATCTCTCAGTATCTGTCAGTCAAAGGTCTGAGCCTAGGGTCTCTGCTTAAGGTCTCACCAGATGAGGATTGTATCCACTGTAAGCACAATTCTGTCTGAGGTTCAGAGTCATCTTCCAAGTTCATTCAGGTTGTTACCAGAAGTCAGTGCCTTGCAGCTACAGAGTCTCATTTTCTTGCCAGATGTCAGTGAGGGCCAGCTCCTAGAGACTGCCCTTAGGTGCTAATTATATGACCGTCTTAGAACATTTGGAATTTATTTCTCCAAAGCCTGCAAGAGAATTTCTCACAGTCTATTCCTGATGCTGCTGCTACTACCACCACTACTATTATTATTACTTGCTACGGCTACCACTACAGCTACTATAGTCTTATAGGACGTGATGTAATCACTGGAGAAATAAATCCATCCTTTGCTATATAATATAACCGGATCAAAGGAGTGGCATCCCATCATATTCACAGGTCCTGCCTGCATGCATGGGGGAGTATAATACATCTATGCCAGGAGGAAAAGTCTTGGGAGCCTTCTTAAAATTCTGCCTACCGTGGCTCATAAATAGGCAGATACTCCATAAGATGGCGGGTACAGTTACCTCTATCTTAAAGCACTGAGAAATCTTTAAACTGACCCTCCTCCTCCTTCTTCTCAACATTCTTTAAAGAACAACATAGTTTATAATAGCGCTTAAGATGTGTGTGACTATTCATAGACATTCAAGTCTCCCCAAAAATACATCTGTGGGAGTAATTTGTCACCCAGATCTCTTCTATAATTCAAATGATCAAACATTGTTTACTTAGTACACTTATAACTTGACATTCTTAGAAATTCAGTGGATTAAATGTGAGTATGTACACACATGCACACTTCATATATCCCCTACAACTTAAATTCTCCTTTTGTTCTGTGCAAACCATTAATAGGGAATTTTTTGCCAGCTGGTGTTTCAGAGTTCTTTATAAATTAATTATTGTATTTACTAGCCATGTGGGAGTGGAGAAGTCTAATTGGGTCAAGGAGGCTGGCCCTGCTGGAGACTGAAAGGCAAAGCATGTCTAAGGTGTCACTTGCAAATCTAGCACAGTGCTTTATTGAATACATGTTAAAAAAAAAAAAGTGAACAATACTGAAATTACATGCAAATTTATGGGAAAATCACATCATAATTAGAGTAAAAATTTATTGAAATTTGCCATCAATCTATGGCAAAGACAAAATATTTTCACTGACATGGGACTTCATGCCACGGGAGAAATGGGCTGCTGTACGTTAAGAGCACATTCCTTCACTCATTCTTTTACTCACTCAGGGGGACAGGGCTAGAAATTATAACAACAAAGAGGACAATATCACAGCCTGGTGCTCACAGGCTGCTGGTGAATATGGATGTGTAGAGAGAACAAAGTGTCATAAGTGTAGTATAGGCAGAATCAGAGAATATTGTGGGCATTCCTAGGAGGAACAACTCTTCCAGTTCACAAGTGGGGAAAGGAAATCCATCAGGGTTAGTTCACTGCAAGTAAAGAAACCAAATCTGGTTAAACTTCATCTTTCAGTGCTAGGACAAGAGGGGGCAAGCCAGTCACGTGGGGCATGAAACTTAAGGAGGCAGTCTCACAGCTGTTGAACCTGGACGTGTCATCTGAGAGTGAGTGTCTTCTTAAATTTTGGGGTAGACAGCGTCTCCCTGCAGTCTTGGTCCTGTTTTGTCCTTCAGTCTTTTTTTTTTTTTTTTTTTAAAGAATTTATTTATCTATTTGACAGAGAGACGCAGGAGAGAGGGAACACAGCAGGGGGCGTGGGAGAGGGAGAAGCAGGCTTCCCCCCAGCCCGATGTGGTGCTGGGTCCTAGGTCCCTGGGATCATGAACTGAGCTGAGGACAGATGCTTAACCGAGCCACCCAGGCACCCCTTGTCCTTCAGTCTTACAAACTTAGTCAAAACTTTTTTTTTTCCCCCCTAGTTTTCTTTCCAATGAAAAACATTAGAGAAATTCATTCTCCTTGATGTAAATAACTAAAATCAATTTGAAGAACATGTTCTTTTTATCTTTTTTTAAGATTTTATTTATTTGAGAGAGAGAGAGAGAGAGCGAGCACCAGCAGATGGAGAAAGAGTCTCAAGCAGATTCTGCAAGCATGGAGCCTGCCCAAAATCATGACCAGACCCGAAATCAAGAGTCAGATACTAAACTGACTAAGCTACCCAGGTGCCCCAAAGTACACATTCTTCTAAAAGAACCCTCAGCTTAGCAGAAACCATCAAGCCCTTAAATCATGGTGGAAAACCTCAGATGTTGACAGGGCCAGGCAGTAGCAGGAATGAAGGAAGCAGGCCTGTGTGAGATGCTGGGCAATGAGCGAGATTGTAACTTGTAACAGGCTATTCAGAGACCTTCAAATTCAACCTAAAAATAGATACTGTTTTGGCCAAACAAAAAATACCTGCTGGATTGTTAGATCAATAGAGTAGTTGTTTGCATTCCCTGCTGAAGGTTAAAAAATATTCAGATGCTGTGTCAGAATTTCTGTAGGCAAATGCTGTTAAGGACATAACGAGAATTGGACGGAATACCTACTTGGGGTATTCTTTCTCCAATTAAACTTTCCTTGTGAGGCGTTACTTAACATTTCTTTGGCCTAGTTATTCCCACTTTCTGCTGTCACAGCTTATTGTCTTGCCTGTATTCCATGAATCACAAGACATAACTGGGAAGTTTTCACAGCTAGAAACGAGAGAGAAATACATAACGTTTAGGAAAAAGAAAAGTTGTAGTATCACTAGAACTCTTTAGAGTCTCTTGCCCAGACAGAAGTAGTATAGAAGACAAGAGTAGTCAAAGTTTATGTATGTCCAAAGTACTTTCCTATTACTTCCTGGTGCTTCCAAGGGGACTGTCAATCATCGTGCTCCCCTTTCCCCAAGGGCAGTTGGAATACCCAGGCTCTTGAAGGGGAGGAAGGAACAAAGCAGCCAGCCTATGATCCATTCACTTCCTTTATTAGAGGGACACCTCTAGGGGAAAGAAAAGAAGAAAAGTGGTATGGTCTAATCTTGTCAGCTGGGCTTGAGGTAAATAGAACAATGATTTTAAACAGGAGGAGGAGGAGGCTTTATCTACAGAATGCCCTTAGCAGGATCTCTGTTGATAAAAATTGCTTTCTGTAAATAAACCTGGAATCTATTGATTTTTGGAACATGGCTTCCCAGAACCATGTCATATAATCTACCCAACTCTTGAGAGGTAGAACATGAAGATGGCTCATAAATTACATGCCCCCTATTCTGTGAGATAATAATCTCAGAACCTCATGCAGAAACTTCATCTATTATTCTGAGCTGGTGGATAGAAAGGACCTTGCAAAATTGCCCCCAAACTTCTCTGCTTTGTCTTCGTCTCTTGATTTCCTGTACTCTTGAAATTTTTAGTAAAGCTTGATCCTAGGAACTATATCTCATTTTTGTGAGTCTGATTTGATAATCCATTCGTGTGTGTTAGCTCCACTGGCGGTGGTTTGGTTGAAGAATGAATATGTGAACTAGAAAAGACCAATTAGAATATTCCCTAAGATTCATTTAGGAACATTGGGTGAGGAGAATTCTCTCTCCATTTGGGTTCCTAAACTGGTAAATGTGGATATGAGACACATCGTAGAGAAAGAGTCCACCCATAAAAAACAAGTCAAGCCGGTACAGTAAGAGCTGATGGATGGAGAGAATTGGGGGGGGGGGGAGAAGAGATGGGAAAAGAGAGTGAATTCTGAATATAACTTTTCAATCCCTGAATTTTGTTCTGTCTGAAGCCATGTCTATCCCTTGGACTTCCTCCATAAGCCATGTGCACACATTTTCTTTGTGCTTAAGCTAGATTGTGCTGGGTTTTTCCCACTTGCAGCTAAGAATTCTAATACCATAGCTGGAATTTGGTATGGACCAGACTAGGAGGAAGATCTGAGTTCAGGAGCAGACAAGCTGTCCAGGAAAGAGTACTTTTCAGAGATACAGATCAGATGAAAAACAAAGAAAATCCGTATCATAAAGCTACTTCTGGCTCATGCATAAACATTATTGAAAGGTTAAAGAAGATTACAACTCTTATAACAGTATTTTTAACCATCTTATCCTAAGCAGTGTGAAAGCAGTTTTCTGCTTTCCTTTTCTTTTACCAGCTGTACCCTGTGACCTCTTTTGGGGCTACGTGACCAAGACAGACAGTGTTTTGCAGCTTTGGCTTTGGCTTAAGAGACAGAGCTCCATTTTAAGAATTGTTCCTTTCTGTTGTAATTACCTATTTGTTTTTTTCATCCCCAATTCCTCATAGGTGGGAGACAAATCTTATTTATTTCTTCAATCTCAGCACCTGGAGAACAGTTAGTGTTCAATATTTGTAGAACAAATGAAGAGAGGAGTTTTGTTTTTGCCGTCACTGACTCTCTGCACAGGCCTGACCAATGGGAAATTGCACAGGCTTGATTCCTTCCTATTTCCTACCAAATGTGCATAATTATATTACTCAGTATGCAACCAACTGTTAGACTGTGATGAATGCTATCATAGTTAAGGCATGTTGCTAACATTTGCAGTGAGCAAGGAAGGACTGTTTTAAATTGTTCCACAGTTTAGAGTAAGAGTTACAATATGGACTTTGGAACTAGAATTCCTGCTCTACTGTCTGCTTGCTATGTAACCTTGGTCAAAGTGCTACATCAAAATACATCATACTGTTATTGTCAATATTAAATAAATGCTATATTTAAACCCTTGGGGTAAACATAGTAAACATAGTAAATGCCATGTATCTGCTGTAATTAGTCTTCTTGTTTACAAAGCCTTACTTTTATCACAGGAAAATGGGTATAAAATCATATCTGTGTGTAAATTTCCACTAAGATAATACATATAAAATGCTTGACAGTAAATGCACAATACAGAGAAAGTATTAATAGCTATTATTAGGATATAGTTAGATTAACTAAAAGTTACCATGTGTACCAAACCTGTATTACCCATTTTCAAAAACAAAATAATAATGTAACTCATTTAACATTAAAGTACACTGATAGACTCTTAAGTAGAATAATGTTAGAGTTAATGGTAGAGGCATTGAAACCAGTTGGCCTAGGTTCAGATCTTAGCACTACGACATATTGTGTGATCTTGGGCAAGTGATTTAACTTCTCTGAGTTATCTCTGATAAAATGAAAATAATGATAGTATCTGCTCAATAATGTAGTTCTGAGGATTAATGGAGGCAATGCCTCTAAAGTAATAAACACAAAGAAAATAGTAAGCCAGGAAAATAGTAAGCAGACAATGAATATTAGCTCTTATTATTGCTCTAAGCCTCAATCACTTCCAATGGTAAAAATGAAGATAAAGATATCTACCTCACCAGGCTGGTATATGGATAAAATATGGTCGTTCTAGTGAAAATGTCTAGTAAATAGTAGGTACTTCATAAATGCCAGTTTTCTTTCCCATTTTTATGATTCAGGAGACAACTCAGAATTTTACAATGCCTTAAGGTTATCAGTACAAATATCAATTGGATTTCTACGTGTGTGGGTATAGGACAGAGAGGATTAGGTAAAATTTGATCAGTGACACATACTAAATGTTGTTTATTGAATAAATATCATTCAGACCATTCAGTTGGCTTATTAGCTCTTCTTTCTTATTAAAGAAGATGGTGTCAGGAAAACCCCATTTTTGTATGTTTGTTTGATGCAGGTCACAGATAAATGGCGATTTACTCTATTCAGAGAAGGATAGAAAACTAGACTGGTATTTTGAGTTTCTCACAGTGAACATGGTGCACAATCTGCTAGAACTGAAGGAGAATGTTATTAATCAAAGAGTGCACAAGGAGGCAAAGGACTTCATTATACTGTTTTGCTCCCACAACTTGCACCTGGAGCTTTTTAATGAATGTGCCCTTTGGAGACAGGTGGCACTCTGCAAAGTGTAAACCTCTCCAAACCTCTTCTTGTCTCAAAGTGACACGTCTTCATGGCACTGTGAATAATCAATCTACGCCTTAAATGATGTGAAAGGCTTTGGTAATTAGTTGAACAATTTTTTTCTTGGTCTTTAGGAGGACACATGGCTAAAGCAAGGGGAAGAAAGAATGTCAAGGAACAGCTGGAAAAAAGAAATTATGTATTCGTTGGAAAAGGCAAGCCTGTAAGTGATGATAGTGTGTACTGGGTGAGCAAGCACAGTAGATGGCAGTTTAGTAACACCCAAGATCATTTCGTCACGTTTAGAAGTCATCTTTTTAAAGAATATGTAGAAAAATAGGTATCTTATGTTTTATATAGTTATTGTCATCTTTTTGGGGGTAAGTTCTGCATGTGATCTCTGTTGGTTTAGAGAGACAGAACTGTTATAAGCGTGTCAAATAGCACAGAATATAAAAGGGGCATTAGGGTGCTCTGGGATTTTTACACATTTTATTAGCATCTCATTCATTTTGAAGCATATAAAAACTTTTAAAATATATATATTTGAAGCAATAAAGCGCTTGGGAATTACTCTCAAAGTAAAATAACCCCACAACCAACAATTGATTCCTAGGAAAACCTGGCTATACTTTTAGCATTTCACGAATGGGTATTCAATTGTTAGTTAAAGGATTTAGCAAGCGAAGAGGTGTGGAAGGAAGCAGAGACAGTGGGTATTAAGATGAGAAGGTAAAATTTCCATGAATTTTTGAATGTGAAAATGAGAAGAAAAAAGAACCCACCTTTTCCTGAGTTACAAGCTTAAGATTGCATCACTTGTCACATGGAATTCACCAAAAGTCCTGGCATTAAAAAAATTCTGGTCCCAGAACAGAAAGCTGACAGTTCTTCCTACAATGGAATCAGACCATTACACACGTTCTATTGGTTTAATTGAGCATACATTATATCCTTCAGCAAGAAATCTTCTGCCATGGTACTCTATTTTCTTGGGCACCAGGGCTTGACAGATTTCTCACACAAGTAAGCAGTTGAGAGTGGTACAATTTTGACATGAAATGTGCTTATACTTTGAAAGCCATTAAACAAGACTTGTTTGCTTATAATTTTCTAATAAAATAAAGGGCCTTCTGTGGAAAGCAGTTTTAAAAACACATCATAACATTTTAAGTGTGTAGGTCTTGCAACGTTTGTTCTAATTTTCTAGTGACAGACACAGAGTAATAAGATTTCCCTAACAGATGCTTAGTGGTGGGTACTCACATGTCACTCAAGCTGACAAGGTTTTAGGAAAAAACCACTTTTATCGCCATGTAACCAGTTTGAAAAATTAACTGCACGTAATTACACATGATTCAATTTTGCTTAGTTGAGAAGTATAAATTTCACAAAATATAATTTATTAAAGTTAACACGATAGAATTAATTGGAAATACACCCCAAACAACCCACTGGATCCTATTCTACAAATTTGTCTGTCCCAGACAAGATTCTAATCCTGCATGCAAAGAGAAAAGCATTAGTTTAGCTTATAATAAGATCATAGAATTTTGGAGTTTGGAGAGAGACTGTGAGATCATCTACTTCAAATTAAAGCCTCCTTTCAAAGAATACACACACACACACACACACACACACACACACATATATATATGTATATATATATGAAAGATTTGAATTTAATTAATATTAAAATAAGAGATAGCAAGCACCATTCAGGTTGTGAATGAAATGAACATAGTTTCTTCTTTCATGCATACATTCATTCATTCATTCTCTCAACAGATATTTATTGAGCTTCTCACATAACTGGTATATTCCAGAAATTATGCTAGAGACTGGTAATGCAAGAATAAATATTTCACTCTTTCTGCCTCTGAGGAAGAACTCAGAAGATAGCTGGGAAGGTAGACAAGTAAATTAATTGTAGTGTGATAAAGGCTATGACAGGTTTGTATACAGTCATGTGGGGAAAAATGATGAGGGAACAATCTCTGTCACTTGGGAGTTTTTCAAAGACAACAGACAGGAAATCACATTTGAGCTGGAGCAGGAATTCTCAAAGGAGAAGTGGGGGCTGAGGATCTAGGAGAGAAAATAGATATGAAGGCAGAAGAAGTATGTTTGGAGAGTGAGTGTGTGAAATGTAGGGAATGGTGGGAAGTGATATAGAGTCAGACTTGGAAAGTTAATTCAAGGAAAGATGGCAAGTATCAGATGCTAAAGAGTTTGGCATCACTTTTGTAGGAAATAGGGCACAATTGAAAAAATGTAAAAGTGAAGATAAGGATATCATCTGACTTATTTTTTGAAAAACTATTGACTAGGTTATTTATGGACACGTTGAACTATGTTTTGGTGTTATATTTGGACAGTAGAAGTGCCAATAGACAAAGGTGTATATTAAGATATATTTTAGAAACTGACTGAACATGGTGGTCAGTTGCTTGGGAGAGACAGGTGCTAAAGGAAAGGGAAAAGTGGATGATTTCAAGAGGTCTAGTTGGCATGATTAGTTTTGAGGGCTTAGACAGTCACTTATTTAATACTCCTCACAAGCTTTTGAAGATTATATCAGATAAGAAAAACCAACGTTTTGAAAAGCTAAGTAATTTGGCAAGGTTAGCACATAGGTAGTAGCTTATGGAAACCAGATTTGAGCACATTCTGTTCCATGAATTCCAGAACCCAAGTTCTTAATCACTGTGCTGTTTCTTTCTGTACTGACTGAGTGTGCAGTGACACCATTTACTGGGCTGGGAAATACAAGAAGAAAAGTTATGGGGCATCTGGGATGGCTCAATTAATTAAACATCTGACTCTTGATTTTGGCTCAGGTCATGATCTCAGGGTCATGAAATTAAGCCCTGTGTTGGGCTCCGTGCTCAGTGGGGAGTCTGCTCAAGATTCTCCCTCTCCCTCTGCCCCCATCATGCATGCTCTTGTGCATGTGTGCACACACTCTCTCTCTCAAAAAAAAAAAAAAAAAAAAACTTAAAAAAAAAAGTTTTGAATAGAAGATAATCAGTTTAAAAGACCAAACAGTGGAAATATTCCAAAGAGGATTGTAGATAACAGTCCTAAAGTTGTTCATATTATGTTCAAAAAGTTCATACTTTAGGAGATAACAGTGAATAAATGATGGTTGAAGCCATAACAGTGACTGGAGGGCCCAAGGTATAGGCATAGGGAAATAGGCACAGGTTTGTACACAGTCGTGTGGGGGAAAATGATGAAGGAGCAATCTGTGTCACTTGGGAGTTTTTCCAAAGACAACAGATAGGGAACCACATTTGAGCTGGAGCAGGAATTCTCAAAGGAGATGTGGGGACTGAGGATATAAGAGCGAAAATAGATATGAAGGCGGAGGAAGTATGTTTGGAGAGTGAGTGTGGCAGTGAAACAAAGAGTCAGGGGAAGGAGACTGAGAAGGAGCATTCAAATGGCTTAAAGGGAAACCAGCACCATCAGACTTCCACACAAGTCTGTGAAGTAGACTTACTTTTCTCCCTTGAGCATATGTTGGATAGAAGCTTGGACCATCAGCTTCTTAATTGCTCGTTATTGTGTTAAAAGCATTCTCACAACTGTGAAAACCTGTCACTCTTCTCTCTTCTTTTCTGAAGTTTACAATCTCTTCTCATTCAGGGTCACCATTTTCTACTCCATACAAATTCCCATCATCAAACGGGACCATGAATCCACATCTTTTTTTTTTTTTTTTTTGGTAAAAATTTTATTTATTTGACAGACAGAGAGCACAAGTAGGCAGAGAGGCAGGCAGTGAGAGAGAGGAGGAAGCAGGTTCCCTGCTGAGCAGAGAGCCCGATGTGGAGCTCGATCCCAGGACCCTGAGATCATGACCTGAGCAGAGGCTTAACCTACTGAGCCACCCAGGCTCCCTTGAATCCATATCTTTGATGATGATGAATGTGCCCACTCTCACTTCAATTTCTAGTCTGTGCTTGAGCCAACTTCACCTCCAACATGCTTCCCTTTTGTTCCAGGAACTGCTCTGCTTGTGAAATTCCAGTGACTGAGCGTAGTGTCCTCCTCTCTTCTTCCCACTAACTCAATTCAGATTCAGCTTAGTTCACATCATTTATTACTATCTATCATATGTTGTGTGCTAGAATTTAGGAGATACATATATATGAATATATATGTATTTACATGTTTGACTATCTCCATCTATACTCGTATCTGTATCTGTATCTATAGATCTTAGCACTGAGACATTGTGCTTAGTATCAAGAATTTCACTTAATAGTGAAATCTCAGTGTAATAAGTAAAATGCTAGAGGTATATTATAGGAACAGCAGTATGATATGATGGAAAGTTTGAGGAATTCTAATTGAGTTGGAAATGGGAGATACATTCTTTATCTATAATTGCATAACTAAACCCCTAAACAGAGAGACTTAAAATAACAATAACTTGTTATTTCTCACAATTGTGTGGGTTGAGTAGGCTCCACCTACATTCAACTAGTGGTTGGGATGGGTAGGAAGAGCCAAGGTTTTATTCACATGTTTGGGTATAGGTGCTGTATTGCCAATGCTCCCTCCTTGTGGCCTTTCTCTCCACGTGATATACTTCAGGCACAATAGCCTGAGCTTCCTTAGAGCAAGGTAGTTAGTTACACTGGAACTGGCACAGTGCCAATTCTAAAGCATTTTATTGGCCTCCCAAGAATCAAGGATCTTTTGTGGAAGTGATAGCATGAATGTTACTGGGATGGGATAAAAATTCAGCAGTCACGTTGTTTGTTTGTTTGTTTGTTTGTTTTTAATATGGACAGATTACCGCAGGAGACTTTAAAAAGGAAGGGACTCTTGAATTGAGTCTCAAAACCTGAGAAATTTGGAAATTCATCAGTTGAATGGGGATTTAGAAGAGAAGCTCTTCCGGAAAAACAGCAGTGACATGAAGGCAGGAAGCAACAGAGTTATTTGGTTGCCAGGACATGTGGAGTGCCTGTGGGCATTTGTGGGAGGGAATAAGTAATTCACTTACTAGGCAAGTAAGATTATGGAAAGCCTTGTTATAAGAAGTAAATTGAACTTTATCTTCCAGATAAAGGCTGCAGAATAGCCTTAAAGAGGTTTTAGGTGGGGGAGCGGCTGCTCTTTACTCTCATTGATTCTTCTCCTTTGCTGGCTTTGTATGTTCTTGATCAATAAGCCTTTGGCTTTCTTTCCTTATTTAAACCAACCTACAACTCATCGTATTCACTTAAACCTCTCTCTCACCAGCCCAAACTCTCATGACCTTCTTTTCATTCCATTATCCTAAACCTCAATTCTAGGATAACCTAACCATCTGTTTGTTCTGATCTTAACACTAGGCATTGACTAATCCTGGAGCAAATCACACAGCCATGTTGATCGCCTGCCTTATACATTCATGATTTCCAACTTCCGTTGGACTTTTAATATCCTCTAGCAAATCTTTGCATATTCTTGCCCATTCCCCATGCTGGTCATTTCTTACCAGTCTTTTTTAAGTTTTGCACTTAATGCTGCACTATTTCCCCTTAGCAGATTACCTTGACTATTTCACAGAGGAAATAGCTGTTATAGCTGTGAAAATCTTGCTTCAGACCATCTCTTTGAAGTTCACTTATTCTTTCTCCTGGATCATCCCCTTCCTTTCCTTCCAAATTCCTGTCATCTGCCTGGGACTTATTTTACTTCTTCTACACCTCTGAATTGGTTTATAGTTCTCATCCACTTTTATCCTCCTTCCTTCCACGGTCCTTCACCTATGCTCCTAACTCAAGCCTTCTAACTCTAGCAAGTTCTTGTTCTAACAGTTATGTCCTTTCTTACTTGCTTTTTCAGTTTATCCCTTCCCACAACTTTCTTCTCAGCCTAAAACATAGAAAAGTCTTCCTTATCCCATTAACATTTTCTTCAGCCTTGCTGCTCCCACATTCAATAATCTCTCAGTGTACCTCCTGCTGAATCTTTCTTGTTTCACATTTATTCTTTAGCGGTCTGCAATTTGACTTAAGTCTTGATCAAATGTCAAGCAGTTTCTAACACATGGTGTGCATGCAATAAATATGTATTGGTGATCAATTTCTAATTCCCAATATTATGATCTCTTTTTAGCTCTCATTTTACTTATAGCAAGAAGTGTGGGACAGTTTCCATTTTAATGTTCTGTCCCTGGCATAGTAGAACTTGCAAAGCACTCATACAAGTGAACATAATAGCTCTGTACTCCACAAATTTCTTTAAAAATCAATGTTATTCTATTTGCATTTTGTTTTGTTGGAGACTGTGTTGTAACAATTGGTAATTGTATTGAATATTACCAATACTGATATTTCATATATATATAATAGACATTATATAAAGATTATACTATACTATACTTTTTAATATACTACATAGTATACTATTATAATATACTATACTATAT
Source organism: Mustela lutreola (assembly GCF_030435805.1). NCBI lineage: Eukaryota > Metazoa > Chordata > Mammalia > Carnivora > Mustelidae > Mustela > Mustela lutreola. Next base: position 58,610,989 of record NC_081299.1, read on the forward strand.
TACACTATATAAAAATTACTACTTTAAAAAAATATATTTTATTTTATTTATTTGACAGGGAGACAGAGTGAGAGCCCAGGTAGGAGGAGCAGCAGGCAAAGGGAGAGGGAGAAGCAGTCTCTCCACTGAGCAGAGAGCTCCATGTGGGGCTTGTTCCCTGCACCCTAAGATCATGACCTGAGCTGAAGGCAGATGCTTAGCCTACTGAGCCACTCAGGCACCTCCAAAATTATTATTCTTAGTACGTCTCTCTTGAAATGTGGTGCCCATTTAACACATGATAATCACAGATTTTTAGAGCAACAGAATTTTCTCATATGCCATATAGATTTAGGAAGACAGAAATCCAGTTTCCTAGCACATAATAATCAATATATTTTTATGGAATGAATGGATGAATGTTTCTTGTAAGTAACCTAGCCAAAATTTTCTAAATGCATGTAGACTCTATTTCTGATATTTCAAATTAAAAATACCATCCATTGTTAGGGCTCAGAGTGCTCATGCATTCTAAAAGACTGTTGTGCTATTGTTATTGAAAGAAAAAAAAACCAACCTCCACCTTTTAAGTAAAGCAATTCACAGGTAAATTTTGTTTGCTTTCTCTGGAAATTTTATCTGTTACAGCGTTGTTTTAGATGCAGTCTTTCTATAGAAACACACATAAACTCATGAGGAGTTTGAACTTAAACTACTGCTATAAAACTTATTGGTCTTCAACTCATCTGACTTTTATCTTATGGAATGTGAGCTCATTTAATGCCATCAAGCAAAAGAAACTAGAACAGCATCCCATGCACTGCATACCTTTGGGACCATCCTGTATAATGGTGACATTTAGTTTCAACCAGCTGACAATAAAATGATCCATTTATCCAACACAGGCAAGCAAAGAAGGAGAGACTGCATCTTTCCACTCCACCTCCCACTCCCAGAGCCAGTCCGAGGCTTCCTTTGGGCCAAACACACACACACACACATAAAGCACTTCATCAACAATGTTTCATGTTTTCTGTTAAATTGGATTTACTCTTCTTACATGAATTTTCCCCTGGATACTTTTTCCAAATAGCACAGAAAGTATTGAGACCTAAAACTTCTTAATAATAAACTTTGTGGTTATAAAACCTTAGGACTAGGAAACACTTATAACAAATAAAAATGAACAGCTTTACCATTACATAGACAAGATTACTGAGGACCTTAGGAGAAATTGTTGATGCTTTAAAAAGAAAGATGTATTAGCCTAAATCTTAAAAATCAAACTTTTTAAAGGGGCAGTATTGTCTAATTGGGGGCTTTTATAGGTTTCTTAGGCATCTACTCCGTGAAGTAATTGCTTTTAGCACCAAGAGTATTGAGTAAATTTTTTACTTCCTTAATTCCAATCCCTGATAGTTCTGTTTTCTTTTCATTTCTTTTCTTTAGCACCAAAAGAAATCATCTTTTTATCTAGTCTATGACTATTATGGTTGCTTAATTAGGTTTATTTTTCTTACTGAAGATAAATCATTCCTCCTTGGGCCATGTTTTATTGCCAACGGAGAATTCTGGAATGAGCAGGTAGATTTGATAGCCCCCAAATATTTGCTGTTGCAAGTGAACAATTCAACTCAAACTAGCTTAAATAAAAATAAGAAATCTCCAGCTCATAACTGAAAACTCCACAGGTGAGCCTTGGCTTCACATGCAGCTTAATTTAAAGCTCAAATCATCAAGAACCCCCTCTGGGTTGCTTCTGTTCTCAGGCTGACTTGCCTTCTGAGCATAATGGATAAGGCAATTCTAGTTCATCACATCTCTACTAATTGCAGTAGCAAGTCAAATCTTCTCTTCTTCAGGGGCATATGTAGTGGTGAGTTATTGTGATGGTTAAAAACAGTAGTATTTGTTATGTTAGTTATTATTATTATCCCCTTAAGTTTGTGCTACTTGTCCATCTCTGTACTGAGCACTGTGATCAAACAGAATATCAGTATAGTTTTAAGATCCTTAGAGTTTTGAGGGAAGGTATTCAATCCCATACAAATCATATATTTGAGAATAAAGGCAATTAAATTCTCTCGAGGATCAATAGACTACTTTTTGCAGAAATAAGGGTGAAAAGCTGGCAAGGCAATTGTGATGCGTCTGAGTGAACTATATGGGGTCTCAGATATTTGGTCAAACATTATTCTGGGTGTATCTGTGATGGTATTTTCAGATGAGATTAACATTTCAATCAGTAGACTGAATAAAGCAGATGGCTCTCCGTAATGGGGGTGAGTCTTATCCTATCAGTTGAAGGCCCGAATGAAGAAAAAAGAGATGACTCATCCTCCATGAATAAGTGGGAACGCCTCCTGCCTGACCGCTGAGGTAGGACATCAGTCTTTTTCTGACTTGGACTTGAACTTGAACTGAAACATTAGCTTTTTGAAGTAATAAGTAGCATTCTAACAACAACAGCAGCAAAAATGAGACCTGGACAGAAAGATTTTGGATGGGAAATGTGACAGAAAAGCTGGCAGGAAAGCATGCAATGCTCAATGAGAAACCCTGCTTAGCTACAGATGGTATGAGGGCTGGGTCCTCTATCAGCTAGCGATCTTTCAATTGCAACATTTAGAAAATCCAGCAGAAAATGTCTAAAACCAGAAGAGAATTTATTTGTTCTCATGACCGGTACTTATAGCTTGTGTGTGCCATTTAACAGTTTCTTGCTTCTAGGCTCCAAATTCACCCTTTGATATACGTTCTATGGCAACAGACAATCCTTTTTAATGATTCTCCTTTAAAATGAGACTTTTATGTTAAGCATTCTTAGTTGAGGGTGCTGGATGGACCTTGGAGGAGGAAAGGGCTCTCCTGCCTTGTCTGGGGGCTGCTTGATGGGCCAGCAGTGTGGTTGTACGGACATCTGGTGAAGTTGTCCTGCAGGATGTGGTCCTTTGGCAACCACACAGGCTGGTAGTCACTCCTGTGCTGTACGCTGGACATAGATTAGCACTCCAGAGTCTTCCTGTCCGCACCAGTACCACATTTCCCTTTTCAGGTCCCTATGCAAATTGTCTGTGCCCTAGAGGGTCCCTGCCAAGCCAGCTTCAGCTCCCTCTGAAAGCTTTGCATGCTTTGCCTGCCATCCAGAAGGTTTCTACCCTCTGCAGGTTGCTGACTGCCTGCTCCCCACCTGCACTCCACAGGGTTGCTTCCTGATTGCCCAGCAACTGCAGAACAGCTCAAGTCTGGGAAACCAATTTAATTTCTGGTCTGTCCAATAGTGGAGCTTCTCCAAGGTCTGAAACCAGCACTGATGAGGGGGTCTCCTTCCAACTTTGTCCTTCCTAGGGTATTCTTCTCAGTCCTAGGGTACCATGCCAAATTTCCTTATATTTTATAGTCTCTCTTATCGCAGTGTAATACTCCTTTTTAGTATTATGTTTATGTTTCTATGTAGTTTCAATCTCCTGATTGGACTCAGACTGATACACTTTTTCTCAAGGTTCAAAAATTATTACCATGAGAGCAATCTCTTGGCTATACTTCCCTTGGGCTATTTCCATCTCAGCCGGCTTTCTTTTTGTGGTTTCACATATTATATTTTTAAATGATCAAATCTATTTGAAGACTCCAAACTTTTCCCTGGAAGCCCTAGCTCTATCTCCTCACATATGAGTAGCTTGGGTTGGGTTACATGCATATCCTTGGTCCTATTGCTGTGTCGATGAGGGATTCTCAGTTTCCCACTATCTACCTACCTAGAGACAATCACTTCTTCATTCTAGGACTTGTCACCTCTAATACCCTACTTCTGATATAAATTTCTACATCAGTTGAATTTTGTTCTTATTGGGTCTTGAGCCTGCCAGCTTTTGGGCTGGGACCAAACCATCAGCTCTCCTGGGTCTCCACTTTGCCACCTGCAGATCTTGGGACTTGTTAGCATCTATAATCACACATGCCAGATTCTTATAATAAGTTCCTACTGCCCCCCTCACCCCCCCCCCCCACATCTTCTTGACTCTGTGCTGATATTGACCTCTGAAAAGTAAGGGAACAGAGGAAGAAGATACAGAATGGAAGGGTAGGGGAGTGGATGAAGGCATGAGGATTGGGATGTAGGGAAAGAAACAACATGACAACTTTCTTTATCCCTAGAGGAAACTACACTGACTTCCAGCACCAAGGATTAGTGCAGCCTGCTTTTCGAAGTTGTTGTCGTTTTTTTTCTTTTTAAAGATTTACTTATTTATCATTTTTGGAGAGAAAAAGAGGGAGGGAGAGAGAGAATGAATGCAGCGGGGAGGGGCAGAGGGAGAGAGAATCTCAGGCAGACTCCCAGCTGAGCAGGGAGCCCAATGGGGCTGGATCTCATGGCTCCCAGATCATGATCTGAGCCCAAATCAGGATGCTTAATGGCACCCCACCTGTTTTTGAATTTTATATGATGTCATTAGACAGCATAAGCTATTTTATGCCTAACTCCGTTGAATATTGTTATGAAATTTGTACATACTGTTGATTATATATATAGTTTATTAATTATCATTGTTTTGTGAGTACTCCAGTGTATGAATACACCAGTGTCTATTTACCAAAGTGACTGTTTAAGTGGAATTTGGGGGTTATAGGCTATCCATGTGGTCAGCTCTAGCAGATTCTGAGAATCAACTTTCCAAAACAGTTCTGTCCATACACTTCTACCAGCAGAAGATGAGTTGTTGTTGCTTCATGATCTCTCCAGCACTTGGTATTTTCAGACTCCTCATCCTTAGCATAGGAAATTTAAGCTTAATTTTGTCTGCAGGGGTGAGCTGCTGAAGGATTTTCAGTTGGAAAGTGGTGTGAGCAGGAGACCTGCCCTGGGACTGTTGAGAAAGACCTGAGGAGGGAGGCCAGTTGGAACATGATTTCAGTGATTTCATAAAACAATGTGAAAGCAAACTAGAGTACTAACAGAGGGGCTAAAAAGAAAGAGACAAGAGATACTGCTGTAGTGTGTGCCTGTAAATAAGAAGATTTGGCAATTAATAAATCATGTAGGTAGAGGCAGCAAGGGTGACTGAAGATGAGCACATGCTTGAGTTTACATGACTGACAAATCATTGGTAGAATCTTAACCAACTTAAGAAAGCTTGGGAGAAAATGATGGTTTGGGGGAAATCATTTTTACTCAAATTATATCCTTTACCTTATTTACCTTTTGCCAGACTCTTGGTTTAAAACTATGACATTTTTTTTTTTTTTCTAACTCTGATTTCTTATCACTGGAAGATCACTCTTAGTAGTCGTTGGATCTGCAGAGAAGAACAAACCGGGACTGTGGTGGGATAGTTAAATTGCTTCCCTCTCTGTGAACACAGTATCCAGAGGAAGCAACAGAAGGTTTTCTATTATTCAAACCTGACAGCTTTGGTGTAAGGAGCGATAGTAGCTAGGAGAGAGACAGGTCTGGGACTTCTGGGAAGCCTAAGTCCACACAGCTTTTCAAGGAGGGGCTGAGCTATTTTGTATGCTCACTTCCATCACTAATTCTTTCTCTCTAGACATTTGTTTCTATCACTAACGTAAGCATTGCTTTTTCTATTTTTGTAATACATTCTTTGTCTAACTCGGTATTCACAGAGATATGGCAAGCACTTAGATGCTCGAGGACCAGCACTCCACTACCTTTAAACGTACTGACATTGAGCTAGTTACTCCAATGGATTATTCTCATTTTTGAGACAGTTTGCTTGAGTAACAGTCCAGGCATTGCTGTGTTGGCCTATCTATATGCATTCCTATTCAGTGATCTCGTAGGCTGTTTGTCAGTTTTATACAGCTTCTTTGGCAAAGGGTTTCCTTTCATTGCTTTGGTAATATTTTATCTACTCTTGTATCCAAAAGCTTAAAATGACTTGTTAAGCTTATTTATATTGTTTCTTCCAATGGAATTACTTGACAAAGGATTTGTCTTACATTTCTACTTCCCAAGCCTGTTACTATAGCTTCCTAGCTTATAGTGTGGCATTAACAAGAAACAAAAATCACAGTACCTTATATTTCTAGACCACTTTAAAACTTTCATGGCACTTTTACATCTATTTTATTTCTCTTTGCTCTCCCCTTCATCTTAGGAGAGAGGTGTTGTTATTTGCATTTTTCAGATGTAGAAAACGAGGCCCAAGTTCATGCATAGCCAGGACTTCAAATCAGCTCACTGCCTCTGATGGTTAATTTTGTCTGGGCTGTAGTATGCTTAGGTATATGGTTAAATACTGATTCTGGTTGTGTCCAGAAGAGATTAGCATTTGAATTGGAGGACAAAATAAAGCAGATTGTCATCCCTAATGTGGGTCATCCAATCTGCCCAGAGGGCATGAATGGAACAAAATGATGGAAGAAGGGCAAATTTTCTCTCTGTCTAAACTTCATAGAGCTAAAACATCAGTCCTCCCCTCCCCTGGACTGAGACTTAAACCATCAGCACTCCTGGTTCTCAGGCCTTTAGACTTACCTTAAAACTTATGCCACTGGTTTTCATGGGTCTCCAGTTTGTGGACTACAAATGGTGGGGCTTCTTAGCCTCTATAATCATGTGAGCCTATTCCTTATAATACATCTCAGTCTCCTCTTAATTTAATTTCTCTGAAAGAACCCTGACCAATGCAGTGTCCTTTGGCAATGCTTCTGCCCTGATTACCTTTTGCATCTAGCAATAGGTTTTCCTGTTATCCTTCAGTTATTATTCAGGAACGATTATTCTTGCCAGGTGAGGATTATCATATTGAGTATGTATACTTTAGCATGAAAACATCAGCAATTCTCAGAATTATCAGGTAAAAATGTAGTACCTGGAACTGAGATAGGGAAACTGAAAGGCCCCCATCAAGGACTGCTTTGCTGCCTGTGTTCTTGCTAGGACCTGCACCTCCACTTTAGACATGCCTTAATGTATGTCCTCTTTGTAAAGGTCAAGAAGTTAATGATTTCTTTGGAGTTTTCCAGCATAATAGGTAACATCTAAAGAGTGACCAGGTGTGGTTGTCATGCATGTTTTCTAAGACCATTGACCCCAGACACCTTGATGCCAAGACCTTTTGGCTCCAGGGCATAAGTTAAGTGACTTGTGAGGATATGTAATCACTTGTCCTTGTTTTGTTCACTTTCTTCTTGCCTGAAAGGACATGTATACCAGACCACCGTCCTCAATAAAAACCCCAGACACCACGCAAACACGAGATTCACTCTTCTCTCCTTTCCAATACTTCGAGATGCTTTGTCTGTATCTGCAATCTCTCTGCATCTTCAATAAACTCTGCTCTCACTTCCTCTCAGCTAAAGTTTGATTTTCATCCCACATAAAGCCAAGAACCTCTTGGCTCATCCTGTGGGAACCTCTCTGGGTCTTTGGACCCAGTCAGCCTGCATCAGAACCAATCTGCACTCAGGAGTTAATCTTATGGCAGAAGAATTTACCTTTTATCTTTTTTTTTTTTTTTTTAAATTTGCTTTAACCAGTATCACACCACTGTGTGAGGAGGGTTTAGGCAAATAGCCAGTGCACTTTTATTACAGGCTTTTCTTATATTTGACTTTTGGGGGGGTACCAATAAAAGCTGTCAACCATTATCTGATTATATTGCCAAAAAACGGTCTGGTTTTCATAATCTAAAAATTGATTCACTTTATATATTTTTCTTTTTTATGTTTATGTTTATTTCTTTTATGTTCAGTTTATTTCTTTTATTATGTTCAGTTAGCCAACATGTAGTACATCATTAGTTTTTGATGTACTGTTCAAGTATTCATTTGTTGAATATAGAATATTTTTCTTGGTAGAAATAAATTTACTTTCCTGGGTATGTTGCATAGATCATAAGTATGAGTGTATTTTTTTTTTTAACAAACTGGTCATTGGTAAATGTATTAAAGAAAATAAATAATCCAAAACAAACCAATGAGAGACAAAGCAACTCTTATATTAGCTTAACGTTAAATATCAGTCATCACCCAGATGAAAGACTAAAATGCAGGTGAGAACAGATGTAATGTTTGTTAATTCATTAACATCATGCAACTCAATCACGCATTGGAGTCTACTGACTAAGATCAATGTAATGGAAAACACAACTCTCTTGAGTGCTGTTCTTCTAGGCTCTTCTAGTGAAAAGATATTTTTAGGCAACTCTATGAAATTCAAGGAACTGTGAAAGGTAATGAGGTATTCTTCACAGAGCAGTGTACCATGTCCATTCTATCACTGAAAGAATAATGACATGAGTCAGAAAAGCTGAACACATATACATTTAAATTCCTGAAAAATGATGTGAGTGTGCAGTTATTAAATTATTGGATATTTTGTCAATGTTTACATCCTGGCTAACTAGTGAGCATCCTTATATTCAGGTATAACAGATTTATGAATGCAGTTCAACTTCCCTATTCTATGGGGATCCAACTAACAGGAACAAAACTGAAAAGGGAGTTATTAATTAGGCTCCAGAATGATGAGAAGTAGGCAGTTCTTATTCAAGACTATGGGGGTTCTGTGAGCCAAAGAAATTGGCAAATAGGAACTTTAAATCTGTAGAAGTAAGAGGAAAGAGAGAACATTGGATTTGCATAGCCAAAAATTAGGTCAAAAATATTTGTATGTTTGTTTATTTATTATAGACACCATGCCCAGCGTGGAGTCCACACTGTCTTGAACTCATGACCCTGAAATCAAGATCTGAGGTGAGCTCATGAGTTGAACCCCTAACTGACTGAGCCACCCGTACCCCTAGGCCAAAAAATTTTTAATCACAAAATAAGATAGGAAAAAAACCAAAAGCCACTGGGAATGGGCAAGTGGTTCCTTCACAGTTTCTTCATTTGACAATGCTAAGGGATGAGATGGTTGAGGTTTTTCTTTATAGAACAGTAGACACATGATGAGGGTCCAAGAGGGTTCAAGATGGTAAAGGGCAGGAGCTGAGCAGGTGATTATTGATTACTCTTCCTTATATTAGACTTTACCTAGTATTCTTTCATTAGACACAATTTAAAATACAAAGCATCAAAAAAGTTACAAATGTAGTCAATTATTTAGTTTGTCTAAAGGATTCTAAATAGTGATTGACTGATTTTTAAAAACTGAGCTGAATGATTTTGTAATTCAGTTAGTAATACAGAGCCACAGACTCAGAATGGGAGAAGAATTTCAAGATTATCCAATTGCTCTTCATAATAGGAATTCTTTCTATAATGTTCAGATTGAGTAATAATCTCCTGCTTGGCTCTCTGTTGACATGGTACATTTTACTTATGACACATCCCATCCCATTGTGTACAGCCTTATATTTGTAAATTTTTTTGGTTGCCTAAACAACTTCTCTGATTTCTAGAAGCATTTGAATTTATGTGTATGAGCAGCCCTCTTCTCTATTAGATTCTGCCTAGTGGAACTACTTCCTAATCATGGCCCTGACCGACCCCACCCTAAATGGGATAACAACATGACCCAAGGTAGAGCCCCCACCCTCTCCCTCAAATTTCAATCTTGAGCACAGTGACAAATGTTTGACGCTGTTTCATTTCTAGCACTGGTGCCCTGACCAGACTATTCCCCACCCCCCCCCCCCCCGAAACTGCCTGCATTTCCTGCCTTCTCATTCTCTGAATGAATCTACCCTGTTTTTTCTTACTTAATTTCTAAAACTGATTGTCCTGAGTGCTGGCAGTTATATGTAGGACAATCAACTGGGGAGCCTATTAAAAATGAAGAATCCCAGACCTCACCCTCCTCCAGTATGTAATTTAGTAACATGGGGTGGGGGTCCAGCAAGTTAAATTTATAACACATCCTCTGGGTGACACTGATGCAGTCAGATTATGGACTGACTTTTGGGAACCACTACTCAGATGATATAACTCAAATGTAAATTTGCACTTCAATAAAAAACTTCTGAAACTGGAAAAGCCTTGCTGACCACCTCATTAAATGAATGAATCCCAGTTCTTTCGTTCACTTAATAATTCAACAAACAGATATTGAACATCTATCCTGTGCCAGGCACCATGATGAGCCTTGGGATATAGGATACCATTAAGATTATTTTAAACTTGCTATTGGTGAGCACTGAAGCACTGGAAAAAAGAGCAAGGAGCAAATATCTGGATTTCCACATCCTGTATTCAGCGCATATCACCAGTAATCTTCAAAAGAAATGAATAAGCGTTTATTTTTGTATTTCAATAAGCTCCATACTCCTAAAGATGTAACAATGTAGATTTTTAATTCTAGGTATATTCTTTCATGTATGTTAAAAAAAAAAAGTTCTACGTAAAACCAGAACTCCTTGCTCTAATTAATTAGTCTTTGACATGATAATAAAGTTCAACCATACCAATTTTTTTCCAGGTTTAATAAAACAAGATTTTCTTCTTTTGTTGTGCTATGAACTTGCCTCACAGTTAGACACATAATGTACTGTAACAACTGTATAGTTGAACAGGATATGAAAATGTTCAGAGGTTCCTTCTTTCAGCTAACAACAAAAATAACTCTATGCAAAACACTTGCTGTTAAGTTAGGCTCAGATTTCATATTATTTTAAAGGGTATTTTAAGATTCTGAATTGATAGTCTCAAGTCAATTTTCAAACTTATATCCCACATCACAAATTTTTGTTGACCTCTAAAATTTCTCATCATAAGCTTAACTACTCGTAAAATATATAGCTTACAGAAAATTGTGAACATTAATAGAAAAATTTCATTACTCTTTGAAATGTATCCATTTGATTCCTGCCATAATCAATATAAAAATACATGAACAAACTCATTTTAATAGAAATTCTTCATTTTTTTTTTCTCTCTGAACTCCTTTTTTTATAGCACTTTTGGAATAAAATTTTATCCTAGTTTAGTACATTTTTTTCTGCCCAAAAATCTTTCAGGGATCACTTTTTCCTGCCATAAAAACAGATATGTAGATTGAAAAGTAATTAAAAATTTGTGACTATAAGACTCAGGTGTTGAAATTTCTTTTGAATTGATTTTTTGTTATATGAATCAATATAAAATTAACCTAAAAAACATAAATAATGATACATTTAGATAAACATAAAGATAAAATTTATTAAAAATGTATCCATTATTCAAATGGTTAGGCTATTTCTTGTTCAATAGATGTATGTATCTGTGAATGCATATTACTTATTGCTAGAATGAGACAAAGCTCAGCATCAATCTATTTTTGTTTTTATGGATGTAAGATCTGAGAAAACATATTCCCATAAATAAGTAGATGAGAATGGAAAGAGTTTTGTTTTAGCAATGTCACTCAAATATTTGAATTCCTTCCAAGTTATATGCCAAAATCACATAGTTATCTATCATCAAAAATTATTTTTAATGATCTACCAGCTGTCATCTTAATTAGGTCTTCTTTCAATTTTGTTAAAGGCAAAGAATCAAAACTGAATCCAGATTTTATGACTCAGTTATTAGTCATTTACTTTCTCAATATCAACACCGATATTTTGAATTGTCCTATTGTTTGCACCTCTGGAGATTTTTACACTCAGGTTCAATGTACTATCATAAAATGGCAAAATGGATGATAGTCATGCCTTTCTTTTTTAAAAGGAACAACTGGCATGAGTATTCTCAGGCAGTCAAATTTTGGAAAGAGTACATGTGAATTTGGGGGTCTGAAAATTATTTCCTAAAAATTATTCCATTATCCACCCCCCCAAAGCATTCATGTCCTAGGTAAAATTCTGATGATTTAAGCATGTCTCCTTTTGAAGGTAGTTACTGGTTATTCAACCTTATATGAATATAGGTTTTTTTTGTATTGAAACAAAGAGACCTATGGTAGATTGTGTATTCTAAAATAGCTGCCAAAAAAAAAAAAAATAAAAATCCCCTTCCCCATATCCCCTCTTACCGTGTGACATTGACACTCCTGTGTTGAGAAGTGGGATTCTATTTTCCTTTCCTTTGGATTTTGGGGGGGTTGGGACTATTAAGGAAATAATGTTCTGTGATTTTGGAGGCTAGATCATTAAAAATGATAAAGTTTCTGCCTGTCACTGGGATGTTTGTCCTTAAAACCCAGCTTCCTGTGAGGAAGCCTGACTACCTGAGAAGGATGTGTGTAGGTATTTTGACTGATAGCCTCATTTGGGTCCCAGACAACAGCCAACATCAACAGCCACATGTGTGTATGTGAGGGAGCCTTTGAGATTACTCTAACTTCAGCCACCCTGTTCATCTGAATGTGACTACATGAAAGACCTCAAGCAAGAACCCCAGACCGAAAGAGATAATAATATTATCATTATTTTAAGCTGCTGTGTTTGGGGATGATTAATTATGTAGTAATAATAATCAGAACAGGAACTATTAGAATACTAGTATCCTAAATAGTTTAATACCCAGTAAATTCCAAATTTATGAAAGTGTTACCTGATATTGGGTGCAATTTAATTTTGCATGTAGCAAAAATTGCAAAGTACAACAGTAGTGCATAAAATGGAAGGATTAGATTAAATAGTTAATGTTTAGTGTCATTAAAGAAAATATAGTTTGATTCTCATATGTTCCAATTTATTGTTGTTTAGAGGACTGCATGTGTGTGACATCACCTAAATTCCTTACCTTTCAATTTTTTTAAATTTAATTACATTCTCAAAGTAATACTTGTGTTTATATTTAAAATCCAAACAATGCTATAAGCCTAAAGAAAAACAAACAAGCAGTTAAATAGAAGCACACCCCACCCGGTCTGCTTCTCATTCTCTTCAAGCAAACTTTTATTTTCAGTCCTTTTTAGCTATTTACTCTGGTACTTACCCCCCAATTTCTAATACTATAGTTTATTGATTGTTCTTCATTTTTGTTTTTAATTTTAGATATTATCGATTAGCTTCCTTCTCTGGAAGTTTAGGATTATCTCTCGTACAATGCCTCCTCAGCCTGTCAATGCATACACCTGTTTTTCCTCCTATTTTCCTTTTATACTCATATCATGCTTCTCTCTCTTTTTTTTTTTTTCTTTTTTTGGTCAGAGAAAGAGAGCACACAAGCAGAGGGAGAAGCAGGCTCCCTGCTGAGCAAGGACTGGATGCCAGGACCCTGGGGTCATGACCTCAGGCAAAAGCTTATTATAGCTTAATTTTGAATGCTTAAATTTATAGCAAATCTGTCACAAATTTATAGCTTAAATTTGTATTATACTGTGATTACATTTCTCCTCTTTTCACAAGTTTTTATTTTATCATGTGGTTTGCTATCTAGACTTATTTTAGCCCCAGTCTTTGTCACAGAACTACAGGACAGCTTTCAGTAAAACTCATGCCTTTGAGCACCTAATGTCTAGGTTCCTTTCCCCCTTCCTTCCTTTCTTCCCTCTTGCACTCTTTCTTCCTTCCTTCCCGTCCTTCCTTCCTGCCTCTCCCTCTCCCTCCCTTTCTCTGTCTTTTCTGGAGCCCATTATTCTCCTCAACCAAGCAGGATTCATTGCTTTCTAGCCCAAGGACCCTAACTGATATTCTTGGCAGTCATTGCTGGGAATTTTCTTTCTTTTTTCTTTCCCCTGAACTAAATTTCTTGTTTCTTAGATTTCATCTTCCTCTTTCTTAGTCTATTTCTTTGTCTTCATGGAGCACATCTAGAATTTTTTTTTTTTTTTTTTTAAACAAAGGCTGTATACAAGATAAAATTTTTGGAGATCTTATATGTTGAGAATATTTTGATTCTACCTTTACTTTTTTAAAAAAATTCTACCTTTACTTTTGATTAAAGTATAGCTGAAGGTAGAGTTTTAGGTTGGAAATAACTTTCCCTTAGAATTCAAAGTGTTACAATTGTTGCTTTCTGTTGATTTGTTGTTATAATCTTTTAGTCTGCAGCTACTTGGATTTCTGATTTTTTTTTTTTTTTTTTTGTATGTTACTGGGACCTTTTGATGATTTGCTACTTGAATCTTTGGTTTCAGCTTTCCGAGTGCTGCTGATCAAATTCCACTACCCATGTCATTTCCATCTTACAAATCGGTGTTTTCATTTTTGTCTACTGTCCTTGCTGCCTCATTCCCTCTTCTGCCTTCTTTGTCTTTGTGGTTTCATGCCTTTTTTATTCCTTTCCTCTTGTGTTGGTGGTATTTCAGGGTTGCATGTATGTGTTGATCATGTTTAACCTGAATTCTGTAACTTTTTAATGTTTTTCACATCAGGGATGTACTAATTATGTCCTCTTAAGTTCTTTGTAAATTGTATGATTTTTCACCATCCATCAAAGACATATATACCTGTATGAAAAATAAACAACAATTCATCCTTATGTTTTCTTTTGATTCATTGGTATGAAGGTATATAGTTAAGTGTTCATTCAGGAGAACTAGGAAAACATATAAAGAATTGGTTATGAAATTGTTGGCAAGACTGAAGGAATGAAGAGGGAAAGGTAAGGTTACCCACCTCCCACCTGCCTGGCTGGAAGAGCAACAGAGGAAATGGTGTTGCCCAGAGCCCAGGGTTTCTGTGCCGAGGAGCCTGTCAAGGTACTACTGCTGCTCACTGCTGTTATAACTACCACCACCCTTGGCAGGCAGCCGGGACATCACACCTCTACATACACTGCAGGAACCCAGGGGCCCACAGTCTCCTACTTTGGAGGCTACAGCAGTTACTGCTACTGGAGCCTGAGCTCATGAACGCTGTGCTGCTGAGGGGAATGAAGCACCATCTCTGCCTTTGCTGAGCAACTGCACAGTCTGAGTTGGACCGCACAGCCTATACTTGCCCAGCTTCTCTCCTTGATGCTTCCATGCACCATCAGAAACAGGAAAAAAAAAAAATCAATCCCCTACCAGTGCCTCCCATTGGCAGAACCCCCTAGAAAGCAGTTGGCAAGGACGTCAGTGAGATGTGGTTTACAGGCTCCCAGCCATCCTGCCATACAGAGGAGATTCCAGAATGCCAGGAGCCAAATGACAAATAGCCAGCCCAGAGGGTTTAAAGGGAAAATCAATAACTGACTTGTGAATATTATCATTTTTTGGGTAGGCTTATCTATTTGGCACATCCTCTGAGTGTGATGCACAGCTATAAATATATTCTATATACATATTTTTAATAGTCAATGGCCTTTGAGAATAAAATCAGAGCTGCTTGTGGCAAAGAGGTTTGATAGTTTTCCAACTGTGAAGAAAACTTTAATGATTATGATATTTCATTGATTATTTTGGCATTTCCAGAGTTTATCTTTAGATATTGCCGGTTTTGCTGACATTTTACAGAATTTGGAGTGGGTGTACGCGGTGTACACATTTAATAGGTTATTAAGTGAGACTTTTCCCATTGTTTCAGATTTTCATTTTAGGCCAAGAACTGAGCACAAGAGATGTTAAATTCCTCACATTCTAAAGATTGCTGTGAAGACAGAGCCAAAATTAAGTTCGGTAATCCCTCCCAGGGCCAGCTAAGAGAAAGCTGGACTGGATCTATTGCCACCAGCCTGCCCCTGCTTCCCACTTTTCTTTATCCTGTCCTGAATGTACCTGATTAGAATGAATGACTAGACAATATTTTTTTAGCTTGTATATGAAAGTGAAAGTGTCTCTCAGGGGAATCTGGCTATTTTTCTTGCTAAAATTGAAGATGAAGAAACTCCTATTTGACTGGCCAGTATGTAATAATGATTGGCAATAAAAAGATGTTTGCCTGTTGGCTTTGGTGCTCCGCCTATCAGAGAGACTGGGAGTTCAACTCTGCCCCCCAACTATTTGCTCCTATTTTGAAAAAGCCAAAGAAATGACACATTTATGACAGAATATAGTGTTCCTATTTACTTATTCTTATGCCTTCTAGGCAGAGCTACACAAAGTAAGGGATTGGGTGCTATTAGGAATTGATATCAATAGGATATTTGGATGGCTTTTGGCCAGAGGATTCATTAATGTTCAAATTCTTTCCTGTCTTGGCCATCTTTTCCTGAGAAGTCCTCAAAGAAAGTGTATGTGTAGGATAAACTGATCAATACAGCACAGTGATATCACACTGTAACAACTGCTGGGACTTCGCTCCCAAACTCCAAAGGAGGGCAAGAGGGAACCAACTAGGACTCCACAGAAAAACTCTAATCTGTGTATGCTGGGGTGGCTTAAATGGCCTGGAAACAAAGAAGGTCAAAAGACTTGTTTGACCATTTCTACCCCAATATCCAAACCCCATTTAGAGATCATCATTCTCATGGGGTGAAAATTCCACTTACTAGTGCCAAGGTGTGAGATGTAAGGACAGCTAGACCCTTACTGTGCCTTCCCTGGATGCACGTGGGTCATCGGTAAGCTGCCTTGTGGAAGAGAGAGAGTAGATAAAAACAGAAAGGGAGAGAAGGACCAAGCTTTCTGAAGGGCAGTCAGGTTCTACGCTTAGCCTTACTTCACCATACTCCTGTAAGTGAGAGAGTCCAGAAAGGCAAAGACTGAGGGAGAGTTAGCCAGTCTTTTCCTTCCCTTACTACCATTACCACATCTTAGAAGAAGTGAAGGGTGAGATCACACACGTGTGTAACTTTTACCTTTGTGAGTGCTCCATGGTGACTCAGGTCAGAAACCAGAGTCTCACCATCCAAAGCAACACTGGGATGAGGTAGGCTTGGGGGACAGCAGGAGTGAGTGAAACCTATAAGACCATTGCACTGACGTCAGTCTTGTAAGTAACCACTATGATACTTTAAAAATCTGAGTTTTCAGATCTTCGTGTTTTAGACTCGTGTAAAAATTATACTGGTGGTCCTGGGACTGCTTTTCCTTCTCATCTGCTGAGGCACTTTTTGTCTGTCTTATTGATTCCATATTTTCTGGACTTCAGGGTGCCTTTTCATGTTTGGCCTTGTGTCCTCAATTGGACAATGTGTTCTGTGGAGTTGTTGCCTAGTCATTTACCTCTTTGTATTTCCAGAATCCAGCAGTGTTTGGCATTGAGTACGCACTCAGTAAATGTTTGATGATGGTGACGTTGCCTAGTGTATGAAGGATATTATTTAGATTCATTAGGGCTTTTACCAGAACACATTTTTTTTTTTAATGAAAACTATCTTCAGATCCTTTTTTGGAAAGTCTTTGTCAGTATTTTTCTTTCTTAAAAAATTGATTTAGCATTTCAATACAGCTTGATGAGCTAAATTTACTTTTTGCCTTTACACTTATTCTTTTAGAAGAACATATATTTGGAAAAAGATATATGTGAAGAACTGCAGAGACAGAGGCCATGTCTTTGGAACTAAATGGTACCCAAGGGTAGAGTGATAGAAAGCACTTGCTTTGGAGCCCAGCCCAGCTGGATGAAATAAAAAGCTGGGATCAATCCCAGGACAGGTTGAATTGTTTTTCCATTCTCATTATGCACCCCCTCCAATGCTTTTTCTCAGAGAAAAATGACAATTATAATGAGAAATACAAATGGGAAAAAATAATGGGAAGGGATTATACTTTCTTGCCAGTCAACGTGCTAAGCTATGTATATCAGCTCATTTAATCCACACAATTACTCTATATAAAACACAGTGTTATTATCTGCAATTTATAAACTAGAAAACAAGCTCAGAGGATTTGAGCAATTTGCCTAAACCCCACCACCAGTCATGGCAGAACTGAAACAGGAACACTCTCTAGTCTGGCCTATTAACTTGACCACCTCACTCCATAGTCACCTGAAAGCTAAGAAATACTCTTGAGAATATATGTTTATAAAAAATAAAAAATTAAAAAAAAAAAAAAGCTTTCAATGATAATTCACTAAAAATAAAATAAAAGTAGAAGAATGTTTTAAACAGCAAAAAAAAAAAAAAAAAAAAAAAAAAAAGGAGGGAATCTTGGAAACCAGGGATGAACTACTTTTCAGACAACTTTTGGGAAGTTACCCAAACCATCAGAAATCTGAACTTAGATGGGCGCCTGGGTGGCTCAGTGGGTTAAGCCGCTGCCTTCGGCTCAGGTCACGATCTCAGGGTCCTGGGATCAAGTCCCATATTGGGCTCTCTGCTCAGCAGGGAGCCTGCTTCCCTCTCTCTCTCTCTGCCTGCCTCTCTCTCCATCTACTTGTGATTTCTCTCTGTCAAATAAATAAATAAAATCTTTAAAAAAAAAAAAAGAAATCTGAACTTAGAGTTTTATGAAAGTGGCAATCAGACCAGTTGAAGGTTCACTCAGAGTTTTGGACTGACACCTTTGCTGAGGTTTCGAAGTAACTGAGAGACACTTTCAGCTGAACTTTGAGACTGACATATTTTGCTTACTGTTCTGCACAATAGTCATTCTCTGCTGAAAAGAATAATTCACTTGTATAAAAGAATGACCTGGGATTGGCTTATTGTCAGAAATCTAAGAAAAAGTTATAATAAACCAAGACAGGTTATTTTGAAGGCAGCAAAAACCTGGGATCAGGTGAATTATTAGCTTTTTTATGTATGTATATAATTTCATTTATATTGTCTAGAGCATCCATTTTTGTGTTTTACTTTTTTCTTGTTTTGGAATAATGAATAGAGTTATTTTTACTGAGTGCTAATGTGGTGAGTGCCAGGTGAAAAATTCAATTGAAATGCTGTCACGAGATTCTTTTGTTTTACTGACGGAAGTGTCATGTTCTCTTGATTCCTGATATATGGAGTGTGAACTGATAAATAGTTTGGAGATGAAATTGTCAGTCACCATTATCACACTCAAGCAATTATCTTTTCTGGTGGCTTGCACTGCCATGAAATTCAGGTTTTGGAGTGTGGAAACAAAGAGGAAGAGAAAACAATATGGATGTGACCGTAAATGGAAACCTGAGGGACTTGAATTAAGCAGGGGAGAATTGTCTGCTGCATCTGAGACTAAGAAAGGGAAGGAAGCCAGGAAGAAGGGAGCAAGTAGGGTATGGATCTGCCTGACACTAATGAGGATCAAGCTTCAGGGTCCCTTACATGATGGAGATCACTCCAAGTCTTTGATAGGGACCCTAATAATATGTTCACACAGCAATATACTTTTGTAAAATTTGTGCAAGATATTTAACTGTCATGAGTTAAGTCTGCTGTCTTTTCCCACTCTGACTTCTCTTCCATTAAGTTCTTCCATCTTTTGGGTGGTTTTAGAGAGACCCCAGACATTGTTTGAGATGTAGCTAAGAAAATTTGAATGGAGAATCTATTTTGCTTCAGTTTAATGAGATATATTTATGTGATTCCCATCATCACTTCCCATATATTTAAGTTAGTACTTCCTCATTCTAAAATAGGAATATCTTCCAGGAGTATTCCTACTGTCCATTCTGCCAACCTGGTTGATGTTATGACTCATAGGTATGTGGCCAAAGCAATATGAATATGTCTTAAGGTGCCTAGCACCTAATGTATGTGTGTAGTGGAACAAAAACAAGGCTTGAAATACATGGATCCAGAAGCTAGTCTATAGAAAGTTTTTCTAATCATCAGATGTGTAAAACTATAATTGGAGAATTTGGTTTCTATCTATAACCTTGCCTGTCAGGATTATACTTAATAATATAGCATGTAAGTTAATCACATTTTTGCTTTTTTGGGGGGAAATTGTGTGAAAGAGGATCTTTCAGAACTGTAGTATTTCTGCAAATAATGATTATAATAACCATACAGAAAAGAAATTTTAGAGAGGGTATATCAGCTGTTTACTGGCACATATCTAACTTCCCCAAATTTACTGGCTTAAAACAAAAATCATCATCCTGTCATTAGCGATTTGGTCAGGACTCTTCTCAGATGGCTTATCTTATTCCACAGGGCATTTGCTGGGCATGCACTTAAGTCTGGTTCTCAGCTATTGTGGCTAGTGCTTTTTCTTCCCCCGCCCCATTGCATCCTCCACAAAGCAAAGGATTGTTTGCTTTCTGAGCGAGAGGCTAAGCAAGTTCTCTTGAGGTCTAGGCTCTCAATTCACACAAGGTCACTTTTTTTTTTTTTTTTTTAAGATTTTATCCATTTATTTGACAGATAGAGATCACAAGAAGGCTGAGAGGCAGGCAGAGGGGGAGAGAGAGAGAGAAAGAGAGGAGGAAGCAGGCCCCCCGCCGAGCAGAGAGCCTGATTCCGGGTCCGATCCCAGGACCCTGGGATCATGACCTGAGACGAAGGCAGAGGCTTCAACACACTGAGCCACCCGGGCGGCCCACACAAGGTCACTTCTATTAATCAAAGCAAGTCCCAAGGCCAGCAAGTCCCACATCGGGATCCCAGCTCCACGGGAGTCTACTTCTCCCTCTGACCTTCTCCTCTCTCATGCTCTCTCTCACTGTCTCTCTCTCAAATAAATAAATAAAAACTTTTAAAAAAGGTATTTAATACTTCCCCTGGTATCTAGCAGGCAGACAGAAATACACCCTGAACATGCCTACCGTGTCCCAGGTTCTGTCTTTAGAACTGGGGTTGTAGTGATGAACAAGACAAAATTCACAAAATTCTTACCCTCAAGAAGGTTCCATTCCAGTGAGGAACTTATGTTTAGTAAGACACTGACTTACTCTTGAGGAGCTTTTATTTCAGGCTTCAACAAATCTTTGTTCTTCTTCTTAGCATAAAGACATGAATAAAATTGTAAGGAAAAAATACTTGGAGCAATAGTCTATGGAGATTTCATACATTTCCTACTTAAAAGTATGCATTAATTGATCAAAAAGAGCTTAAAGAGAGGAGATGCTGGGAGTTCACATGTAATGAACTTGCCCAAAACCGTAAATGGAGGCTAAATTATTTAGGATTACTCTAATCCGGTTAGCTAGGAAAATTGGATCTCTCTCTGTCACATTTAAAAGAAAGATTCTTATCGAAGGCAAGCTGTTCCCTTGTTTTCTTAGTATCCTGGAGAATTAAAAGAAAATCTAATTTAGGAAAGCTTTTCTGTCTTTAAAAAAAAAAAAAAAAAACAACTCAGTATGTTGAAAAGGCAACGTTAAAAATGCATTCCCTATCTGAATCACAATTACATTGAAAATATCAAATATTGAGTTTGTATGCATTTTCTTTTAGCATCTACTTTTTCTATAGGAATAACATTACAATATGCATTAAGCCAATTAATTTATTTTTCTCCTAGAGATGAATACATTATCCACATGTAGTTGTCTGGCTGGAGGAGGGAGGAAACCTCAATTTTTTATTGAAGTTAAAAGTTTCAAGGGGGAGCTCATTTTATACCTTATCTATCTTTAAATTTGGGCTATTGGTTTTATGCTTATGATTAAATAGTGTTTTTGAGCACAATAGGAATACTAGAAAAACAGATCAACCTCTCTTTATTTTTTATTTGTCTGCAAAGCCTACTAATGTTTTATGGTTTTAGAAATTATATTTCCTTGGGTTTTATAACATGATTTAATAGCAATGAAAGGCACAGTTACTTTTTCTACATATGTTTGGGGGTATGTGGGATGTTGCCTTATTGACTAATATGGAGTATTAAAAAATACAACATAGTTACAAAAAACCATTCTTGTAAGTTGTCTCCCTCTAACAGTAGTTAGGTATTTTTGCTTATTTTAACATACAATCGAAACTTGATTGTGTACTAGAATTAAGTTTGTGCTCTCATTTTAAAAACACAACATTTTCCATTCTTCTTCTTCTTTTTTAAATTTTTTTAAGAGTTTATTTATTTGACAGACAGACATCACAAGTAGGCAGAGAGGCAGAGACAGAGGGGGAAGCAGGCTCCCCGCTAAGCAGAGAGCCCGATGCGGGGCTCGATCCCACCTGAAATAGATGGTTTAAATCTCTAGATTTGAATTGCTTTCAGTTAGACTGGTTGATTCTATCTCTTTAACCTTTCAATTATTGTCAGCTCCTTTTTATATAATGTGTCTTTTTTTCTATAATGGGAACATTGCACAAATAGAACAGATCATTAAAAAAGTGATAAATTGAACTTCATCAAATGAAAAGCATTTGTTCATTGAAAGATATCATTAAGAAGCTGAAGAGAAAAAGTCATGTATATCTGATGAAAGACTTGCATCCAAAATATATAAAGAGAATTTACATCTCAGCAATACAAACAATCCAGTAAAAAAATGACCAAAATATTTGATTGATATTTTACCAACAAGAAATACAAATGGCATCACTAGTCATCAGGATAATGCAAATTAACTACATAAAATGAAAATGACCAATAATGCTAAGTGTTGGAGAGGAGATGGAGCAATTGAAGCTCGGATACATTGTTGCTGGAAATACAAAATAGCACAGGCATTTTGGGACACAGTTTAACAATTTCTTGTAAAATTAAAAATACACTTACCATAAAACTGAGAAATTGCACTCCTAGTTATTTGCCCAAAAGAAAGAAAAATGTACACAAATGCTCTTAGGCACTTAATCAAAATATCAAAAAAGAAAGAAAAGGAAAAAACCCACATGGCTATTAACTGCTGAAAATATAAACAAATTGTGCTGTATTTACACCATGAAATCCTACTCAGCAATAGAAAGGAAGAACTGCTCATAAACATAGCTATATGGCTCTACCTTAAAAACATCACTCCAGCTGAAGAAAAAGAGACACGAAAGACTTCATTTTGTATCATCTCATATATATATATTTTTTACAAAGGCAAAATTATAGTAACAGAGAGCAGACCAGAGAGATTAGACTGGCCAAAGGGATTTACTTTAAAAGTATATTAGGATTACCACAACAGCCAGACTATGGAAGGAGTTCAAATGTCCATCCACTGATGAATGGATAAAGAAGATGCAATACACACACACACACACACACACACACACACACAGGAATATTACACAGCCATCCAAAATGAAATCTTGTCATTTGCAATGGCATGGATGGAACTAGAGGGTATTATGCTAAGGGAAATAAGTCAATCAGAGAAAGACAATGATCATATAATCTCACCGATATGCGGAATTTAAGAAACAAGGCAGCGGATCATAGGGGAAGAGAGGAAAAAATGAAACAAGATGAAACCAGAGAGGGAGACAAACCATAAGAGACTTTTTTTTAATAATGAAGATTTTTTAAAAGATTTTTCATTTATTTATTTGTCAGAGACAGAAAGAGTGAGTGAGCACAAGCAGAGAGAGCAGCAGGCAAAGGGAGAAGCAGGCTCCCCGCTGAGCTGGGAGCCTGATGTGGGACTCGATCCCAGGACCCTGGGATCATGACCTGAGCCAAAGGCAGATGCTTAACTGACTGAGCCACCCAGGTGTCCCAAGAGACTCTTTTTTAAAAAAAAATATCTTTATTTATTTATTTGATAGATCACAAGTTGGCAGAGAGGCAGGCAGAGAGAGAGAGGGGGAAGCAGGCTCCCCACTGAGCAGAGATCCCGATGTGGGGCTCGATCCCAGGGCCCTGGGATCATGACCTGAGCCGAAGGCAGAGGCTTTAACCCACTGAGCCACCCAGGTGCCCCCAAGAGACTCTTAATCTTAGGAAACAAACTAGGAGTTGCTGGAGGGGAGGGGAGTAGGAGGTTGGGGTAACTGGGTGATCAACATTGGGGAGGATATGTGTTGTAATGAGCAGTGGGTATTATATAAGATTGATGAATCACAGACCTGTACCCCTGAAACAAATAATACGTATAAAAAAATAAATAAAATAAGGGACGCCTGGGTGGCTCAGTTGGTTAAGTGTCTGCCTTCAGCTCAGGTCATGATCTCAGGGTCCTGGGAACCAGTGCTGCATCTGGCTCCTTGCTCAGCAGGGAGTCTGCTTCTTGCTCTGTTTGCCAGCTTCCACGGCTTGTGCTCTCTCTTTCTAACAAATAAATGAATAAAATCTTTCAAAAAATAAAATAAATAAGTCATGGTGATATAACATATAGCACAGGGATCGCAGTCAATAATATTGTGTTAATTTTGTGAGGTGACAGATAGTAACCAGACATACTGAGATGACCATTCTGCAATATGTAAAAATGTCACATCACTGTGTTGTACACCTGAAACTAATATAATATTGTATGTCAATTAAAAAAAAAAGGTATTGGGGAACTTTTGGGGAGATGGAAAATATTCTCCATCTTGAGTATGGTGGTAGTTACACAGCTTTATACATTTGCCAAAATTCATTGAGCTGTACTCTTAAAATGAGTTAATTTTATCTATGTAAGTTATGCTTTAATAAAGCTGTTGAAAAAAAGGAATGCTTATTTATCATAAATAATTTGGAAAATACAGAAAGCTTTATAAAAATAAAAAATGCATTTCTTATCATGTATTATAACTACTATAAATATTTTTAGTGAAGTTTTATTTGAAGAATTGAATACTGCAGAAAATGCAAAATCATAGTTGTAAAACTCAGTGAATTTTCACAAAGTGAGTATACCCATTTAACTATGACTGAGCTAATGAACTAGAACATTACTTAACACCCTAGAAGCATGTGTCCTGCCCCTTTCTAAGCAGTAAGTTCTCTAGTCAGTAACACCAGAGCTTAGTTGTTTTTCTTCTTTTTAATTTTTTTCTAAAGTGATTTACTTTATTTTATTTTTTATTTTTTAAGATTTTATTTATTTTTCAGAGAGAGAGAGCACAAGCAGGGGAAGCTGCAGGCAAAGGGAGAAGCAGACTCCCCGCTGAGCTGAGACTCGATCCCAGGATGCCAGGACCATAACCTGAGCAGATGGTAGATGTTTAACCAACTGAGCTATCCAGGTGTCCCACCAGAGCTTAGTTTTGTCAGTTTTTGAAATTTATGTATGGAATTATTTTCTTTATGTCTAGTTCCTGTAGCTCAAAAATACCTTTCCAAGTTTTATCCATGTTGTGTGTAATTCTAGTTCCTTCACCTTTATTGTTTTATAGTTTCCCTTTGTATGAATATGCCAAAATGTATTTATCCACTCTACTGTGTATGGTTATTGACTTATTTCTAGACTTAGGTTATTAAAAATGGGATTGCTATGAACATTCCTGTATATGTATAAGTTTTGATGAACAGAATATGTATCTATCAGGTACATACCAGGAATGGTATTGTATATGTGTGAGTTTATAGAAATTTTGTAATAGTTTCCCCATATGGCTGTACCAACTACATTCTCACCAGAAGTGTATTAGCATTCCAGTTGATCCACATAGTAACGTTTTGATATATTATTTACAGAATTATACAGCAATATCTCCCAGTTCATTTTAAAAATTTTATAATTTTTTTAAAAGATTTTATTTATTTGACGGAGAGATCACAAGTAGGCAGAGAGGCAGGCAGAGAGTAAGAGGGGGAAGCAGGCTCCCTGCTGGGGCTCGATTCCAGGACCCTGGGATCACGACCGGAGCCAAAGGCAGAGGCTTAACCCACTGAGCCACCCAGATGCCCCCCAAATTTTATAATTTTTAATAAAATTTATCTCATATAGTATTCAGAGATTTGAAAGTTGCTCTTTGAATTTCCTTCTACTTAACCTTATAACATAACCATCTTATAAATATTTTCCAGAAATATTTTGTTAATGGCTGCATAATATTTTATTTTAAGATTATTGTTATTTCCTGCAACTGTTGTCCAAACTTCAGTTTCTTCAACTATACAACAGTAATAGTAATATCCGTGTAGAAAGGTTTTTATAAAGGCAAAAAATAATAATCTAAGTAATGATTTACATAATATATTTTAAAAGATATTTATTTATTTATTTATTTAGCACTGTGTTTGCAAGCAAGGTGAGGGGCAGGGGGAGAAGGAGAAAGAGAAAATCTCAAGTACACTCTATACTGAGCATGGAGCCTGATGCAGGACTCAAGGTCACAACCCTGAGATCATGGCCTGAGCTGAAACCAAGAGTCTGAGCCTTAACTCACTGAGCCATCCACGTGCCCCACATAATATTTGTCATATGATAGATGGTCAACCAATTAGTTTCTTTCCTGTTCTAGCATTGTGTTCATCTTCCCTAATGGAAGAGGATAAATCAAATATAGTAAGTATATCTTTGATTTCTTTCATTAAAACTTTATAATTCTCTGCATATAGATTTGTTAGATTGATCCTTAAGCATATTATTTTGGAGGGGTGTTATTGTAAGTGTAATGTGTTTTTAATTTCAAATTACAATTGTCTTTTGTTGGTATGTAGGAAAGCAGTTGATTTTTGTGTATTAACCTGTATGGTGCAAACTTGCTATAACCACCACTTTTAGTTGCAGGAGGCTTTTATTGTTGCTGATTTTTCGAGATTTTCTACATAGAAAATATGTCATCTGTGAATAAGGACAATTTTATTTCTTTCTTCTCAATCGGTACATCACTTTATTCTCTTTTCTTGTCTGGTTGTACACTGGGTGTTCAAGTCTGATGTTGACAGGAATGATGAGAAGGAATATACTTGTCTTTGTTGTAGTCTTGGCAGGGGAGACATCCGGTTTTTCACCATTAAGTGTGATATTAGCTATAGATTCTTCGCAGATGTTCTTTATCAAGTTGAGGAAGTTCTCTTTTATACCTAGTGTGTTGAGAGTTTTGTAATGAATTGGTGCTGACTTATGTCAAATGCTTTTTCTGTATCAATTGATATGATCATATAATTTTCTTCTCTAGCTTGTTTATGTGATGGACTACATTAACTGATTTTCAAATATTGATCCAACCTTTGCATAACTGGAAGAAATTCCTTGATTATGGTTTATAACTCTTTTTATTCATTGTTGGATTAGATTTGCTAAAATTTTGTTGAGGGTTTTTGCATCTGTGAGAGATCTTGGTCTGTGATTTTCCTTTATTGCAATGTCTTTATTTGATTTTGATATTAGGGAAAGGCTGGCTTCATAGAATAAGTAAGGAAGTGTTCCTTCTGCTTCTGTTTTTTGGAAGAGACTGTACAGAATTGATACCATTCTTTTATTAAATGTTTGGTAGATTCACCAGTGAAACCACCTGGCCTTGGTGCTTTCTCTTTTGGAAGGATTATTATCGATTCAGTTTCCTTCATAGGTATAGACAGGAGTATTCAGATCATCTGTTTCTTCTCATCTGAGTTTGGGTAGTTTGTATCCTTCAAAGAATTAATCTGTTTCATCTAAGTTATCAAATTTGTGGTTCTACAGTTGATTAAGGTATCCCATTATTGTCCTTTCAGTGTCCTCCGGCTCTAACCCTAACCTTAACCCTTTCATTTCTGATACTACTAATTTGTGTTCTCTCTTTTTATCTTAGTCTGGCGAGAGGTTTATCAACTTTATTGATCTTCTCAAAGAGCCATCTTTTGTTTTTGTTGATTTTCACTATTTTTTTTTTTCAGTTTGAGATTCCCTTGCTTTGTGCTGTAATTTTATTTCTTTTCTTTTGCTTGATATAAGATTAAACTGATATCCTTTTCCTAGTTTTCTAAAATGGTAGTTTAGATTATTTATTTTGACATTTTTTTCTAATATATGTATTTAACGCTATAAATTTTCCTTTAAGCACTGCTTTTGCTGCATCTGGTATGTTCATTTTCATTTAGTTAAATTTAGTTATTTAAATTTGTCTTGAGATTTATACTTTGATCCATGTGCTATTTGGTAGTGTGTTGTTTAACCTTCAAATATTTTGTGATTCTCCAGCTATTTTTCTGTTATTAATTTGTAGTTTGTGGTCTGAGAACACACTTTGTATGACTTCTACTTTTTAAAATATGTTAAGGTGGGGCGCCTGGGTGGCTCATTTTGTTAAGTGTCTGCCTTCGCTCAGGTCATGATCCCAGGGTCCTGGGATTGAGTCCCATATTGGGCTCCCTTCTTAGCAGGAAGCCTGATTCTCCCTGTCCATCTGCCACTCTCCCTGCTTATGCTCTCTTTCTCTCTCTGACAAATAAATAACTAAAATCTTTTTTAAAAATAAGAATAAAATAAAATTTGTTATGATTTATCTTATGTCCATAAATGGTGAATGTTTCATGTGAGCTTGAAAAGAATGTATATTCATTCTATTGTTGTTGGATGAAGGATTGTATAAACCTTACTTAGATATAATTAATGGTGCGATTCAGGTCAAGTATATCCTAAGAGATTTTCTGCCCACAAAGGCCAACATTATGCTGGGACAACAGAAAGCACCTCTCAGACCTCTGGTCACCAAGAAGGTAGTTACCATGGAAGGAGGGCAAAACCAAAAACTACAGAAACTAGGTGCTATCATGTGGAGGTGTTATCATCAGTTCCCTGAAGATCTTTTACTAACATGGATGTGAGAGTAACTAATCTGGGGCCTTTGTCTTTGGTTTTGAATGCTGCAGTGTGGGAGAGCATGTTTGGATTGATACAGGACCCACAGATCATGGTTGAACGATCACTGATGACCATTCATCATTCAGATACATAGGAAATTATACCTGAGGGAACAGCTAGCCTTATGAACTGGAGAGAGACCTTGTAAGTTCTGTTTACATTGAGGAGGGGGACTGTCCAATTCCTCCCTAAATGCTAAATGGAATGCTGCAGGTGAAGTGGTTGATATGCTTCATGCACAAGGCATGTAAGACTGGCTTTATGCTAATTAAGGTATTTACCAACTGAATATGCCTATTACCCAGGTTATAGTTAATGCTGTGATTAAGGGTCTTCTTTTGCATGGGCACCCAATATAACTTTACTGCTATAAAGTCAAATGAGAGCCTTATAGAATTTGCTCTTTTAGTTTCCCCTTACGGGTCTCACAGATACTTACAAAAAACATTCGGTTAGTTATCAAGAGAATGCAGGGAGGCAGAAGGGAGAGTCAAGGGACTCCTCCTAGGGAAGGACATTTTTATACAGTTATTAAAAAACGGGTGAGTCAAACAAATGTTGATAGAGGGGAAGCAAAGAGAAAAAACAAGAGCCGCGGAGTGCCTGGGTGGCGCAGTGGGTTAAAGCCTCTGCCTTTGGCTCAGGTCATGATCCCAGGGTCCTGGGTTCAAGCCCCGCATAGGGCTCTCTGCTCATCAGGGAGCCTGCTTCCCTTCCTCTCTTTCTGGCTGCCTCTCTGCCTGCTTGGGATCTCTGTCTGTCAAATAAATAAATGAAATCTTTAAAAAAACAAACAAACAAAAAAAGAAACAAAACACAAGAGCCACAGGACTTCTCCCAGTGAGTGGATTGTTGTTAAGAATGGGTCAAGTAAGATGCACGTTGATGGTGTTAAAAGATAAACTGAGCCATATCAAAATGTTGAATTTATAGGAGCAAAAACTGATTTGAATTGAGTACCAAACCAGAAATGGTTAGGAGTGCTCCACTGACAGGAGCTGGGGGAAAGACTTTATTTTTTATTTCTTTAAGGGAAAGACTTTTATAGAGAAGGTGCAGAAACAAAGCAAGGAAATCATTTGATTGGCTACAGCTTAAGTGGTTGCCTTATTTGGAAAGACCTGGTGAGCTGTTGGTGACTGGTTGTCTTCAGGTTTTAATTTCTTAATCTTTGAGGCATTATAGGCTTGCGTTTTGGTTTGCTTACTCCCAAGGCATTAAAGTCACCTCAGTCTAATGGCCTCTTTGCTAAATTAATTTTAAAATAGTATTGAAATAAAGGTCTAAATACAGCATCCTTAAAGTTGGGTAGGCCATCGGGGCCTCCAGGTAGCCCCCCAATATTAAAAGTTTCCAAACAAGTCCCTTAATTTACCACAATTTGGAGAAAATTAAAAAGCCAGAAGGCAGTCATATGATCAGACAGGAAGGCAATGGAAACTTATTACAGGCATACCCACGTGAGTCCCATCCCTCTGGAAGTCCCTATGGGACATGTGGATCCCATCAGAATTCCTTTCCAGGTTCAGATAGTGATTGGAATTACTAAGCAGATATTCCCACGTGTTCGCTCATGATAATTACCTCCGTCCATAGAATGAGTGGACAGGAGAGTATTGCAACAACGCAAAGATAGGCGGAAGCTAGACAACGTCCTCTTACACCCTCGGAGGCACACAATGCCAATAAGAACTGTTCTGTCTGCCAGAAGAAGAGACAGAGACTGCAGATGGCTATGTGGCAGATTCCCTGGTAGGAAGACCCTGAACATTCCTGGCAAGTCAGACTGATGCTAGTAGTCCTTTGGACAAGAATAGGCACTGGCTCTGGATTGGGCTTTGCTTACCAGGTGGTACGTGCAAATGCTGGAGTGCTATAAAAGAACTGGAACAGAAGATACTGCACTAGTTTGGACCTCTGAGTCATATATCTTCAGACCAAGGAACACACTTGGCAGCTTAAAATTTCCAACAATTGGCAGAGAGATAGTTCTTCAGAGTAATAGTTTAATAGAGAATGGGAATGGGCAATTCAGACCTCAGTTGTCTAAAACAGGGTGTGGGTAGATCTAGGCCATGAAAGACTGGCTCACACACCTTCACGTGTTTGCTCATGATCAAGAGGAGTGCTCACCATCAATAGAAATGGGTCTGTGGGAGTGTTCCCCCGGATAGAGTCCTCTGTTTTTCTGGTAGATCTGGGGAAGAGTGATTGGAGGAGGATGCTTGTATGAACATGTGGTCTGTGCCAAATTAGGAGGATGCTTTTATAACGACTATATTTTTCTTTCTTCTCCACATCATCTCATTTAATGCAGTAGTCACAAGACCAAGGCTTCAGTTAAAAATGTTGGAAGCAGAGGTGATTCCTAAGCAAGAAACTATATTTTTAAACCTGTACGTCAGAATTCCTAAAAGCCTGAGGGGGTGGGTTGTATCTTCACCCCACCTGGCAAAATTAGGATTAATGATAAATGTGGCTATATTGCCTGCTTGTAAAATGGCCCACTAGGGGTACCTGAGTGGCTTAGTTGGTTAAGAGGCCTTCGCTCAGGTCATGATCTTGGGGGTCCTGAGATTGAGCCCCACATGGGGCTCCCTGCTCAGCAGGGAGTCTGCTTCTCCCTCTCCCTGTGCCTCTTCCCACCACTCTTGCTCTCTCTCAAATAAATAAAATCTTTTAAAAAGAAATAGCCCACTAGTTCTGCACCTATATCTAGTTCTGTAACCTTATCCATACGGATGTGTAGATTGAGGGGGCGGTACCTGTTAGGCTAGTATTGCTGCCTGCAACCAGACTAGCACAGTGGCTGAACCTAGTGTTCTTCCCCCAAAATTTGAGTATAAGTGAAGAGAAGGAGGCACAGTAGCTGAGGATGAAGAAATGAATAATGGGTTATTGAATGAGGGAAGTCAAATACATTAACACTTTAGAAGAGGCCCAGAACAAGAGATGGTATTTTGTCTTTTAGCTCAATTATACCAGATGCTTGAAAGGGTGAACTCATATATCGCTGAGACCACTCCTGCTTTTGGAACCTGGCAAGATTATATAGAAGCCTGAAAACCTGGAGTGCCTGGGTGGCTCAGTGGGTTAAAGCCTCTGCCTTTGACTCAGGTCATGATCCCAGGGTCCTGGGATTAGAGCCCCACATCAGGCTCTCTGCTCGGCAGGGAGCTTGCTTCTCTCTCTCTCTCTGCCTGCCTCTCTGCCTACTTGTGATTTTTGTCTGTCAAATAAACAAATAAAAAATCATAAAAAAAAAAAAAAGAAGACGAAGAAGAAGAAGCCTGAAAACCTGAGAGGCATTGCCCTGTGAGACATTTTCATACAATAAGGTGACAGACAGGACTAATTATTACTGACCGAGCAGAATTCTAGTAATGAGGCATTATCTTTTGACTTTTATGATCTTTTTGCTATAAGGGGTCCATGACCAGTGATCAGGGGGTTGGATTATGACATAATATATCACAAATCTATATTTGGTCTTTGCCTCTATTCGTGACACAGACCTTCTATGACTGTTGGGATTTCTGGAGTGATAAGGGTATATATATATTTTTTTTTTCTTCACGATTTGTTCATTTATTTTAGAGAGAAACAGTGAGGGGGGAGGGGTAAAAGGAAGGGGACAGGGAGAGAAAAACCCAAGCAGGCTCTACTGAGTGGGGAGCGAATGGGGGGCTCACATCACCACCCTGAGATCATGACCTGAGCTGAAACCAAAGTCAGAGACTCAACCGACTTTGCCACCCAGGTTGGCAGCTACGGTGTCTTTCTGTATATTAATGACTGGCAGCTGGGGGCCCCTGACAGCCTCAGGATGGTGGCTGGTAAGAAAGACCAAGGCTTGGTTAGAAGGTTAGAACTTTTAGTAGCATCCTCATCCTGCAGGGAGGGGAGAGGGGTTAGAGATTGAGTTAATAATCAATCATATATTGCCAGATTATATAATAAACTGGCAAATGTAGGTAAGTGTATTCCTGAGTTTTGTGAGCCATTCTAGCAAATACTGAACCCAAAGAGGGGTCATGGGAACCCTTGATTTATAGCCAGTTGGTCAGAAGAATGGGAGGTCTGGTTTTATGACTGGCACATCTGAAGCAGACTTCCTCTTGCGGAGCTGAGCCCTTAACTTGAGAGATCTGATGCTAATTCCAGGAAGACCATTAGAATTGAATTATAGGGCACCCGGGTGGTGCTGGGGAACTGCTCACTACAGGAAAAAACCCACAGAGCTGTGATTCCTTCTATTCAGCTGTCTCTCCAGATTTTCCAGTGGCAATTTGCTCTGAGACCTCAGTTCTTGAATAAGAAAATCCAAGAAAAGTTGTTGATTTTCAATTTGTTCAGCTTTTTTCTCACTGTAAGGATGAGAGTGACTTTCATGCCACTTTACATGTCAGAGCTGAAACCGAAGTCCGCACATAGTAATTTCCTCTCTTGTGCCTCCTAAGTTTTATACCAGAGCTTGTGTTGGGCTCTAACGTGGGTGACTGAAGGGTTGCCTGGGGTCCTGGTTATACCAGCTGTAAATACGTTAAAGCCTGTAACTTATTTTAGCACCTCTTTTCAGTCTTACATGGGTCTCCGTTTGGATGGAAATCATGTTATCCTGCATTGCTATGACTCCCTTGGGAATAATTAAAGACTTCCCCTAGAAGGCCAGTTGTATTTGGCTCCTGCTCCAATTCAGTTTTGTTATTGAAACACCATACAGCACTTCTTTCTTTCTCAGTATCTTTCTTCTTTCAGCATTTGTATTTATTTTTGTTGTTTTATCTCAGAGAATCCTATGAAGGTAACTGGAATATGTCCTATTGTGAAAATTAAGTTCTGCATGGCCATATAACTTAACTATCAGAAACAAGATTTGAGAATACCCCTCTTAACATAACCATCTTATCCTATTTGGGTTTCTATAACAGAATTCCATAGTCTGGGTGGCTTATAAACAAAGGAATTTATTTCTCATATTTTCTGGAGGCTGGGAAGTCCAAGGTCAGGTGCTGGCAGATTTGTCTGGGAGCAGCTTCCTTCCTGGTGCATGGTCAGACTTCTTTTCACCATATCCTCACATGGTGGAAGAGGCTAGGATCTTTCTGGCATGTTTTATAAGGCTTCTCTTCATGAAAGGGCACTAATCCCATTCACAATGACTCTGCTGTCATGACCTAATCACCTACCAGAGGCCCCGTCTCCACATACTACCAAATTGGGGATTAGGTTTCAAAATTCTAGAGAATACAAAGACTCAGTCTCTAGCATTCTGTCCCTTCCCACTTCCAATTCATGTCTTTCTCACACACACAGTACATGTAGGGACAAAGGGGAGGAACCCAAAAGATGTCACTTTGGCACATTCATTATTTTTTTTTAAGATTTTATTTATTTATTTGACAGACAGGGATCACAAGTAGGTAGGGAGGCAGGCAGAGAGAGAGGAGGAAGCAGGCCCCCCGCCGAGCAGAGAGCCCAATTGGGGCTCCATCCCAGGACCCTGGGATCATGACCTGAGCCAAAGGCAGAGGCTTCAACCCCCTGAGCCACCCAGGCGCACCCCCCCTTTAAAAGTTACTTAAGAAACAACCAGTTCAGGGCCACTCAGACTCTCCCTCTGTCCCTCTAGAAGCAGGAAACAAATATCCTATGTGAAAAGTATCCTTTCTGTAGTAAGAAGTGAAAAGACATTTTTATCATCAGATAGTGACTTTAAAGTACAAAAATCTGCAGAAAAAAACCTTGTTACTTTTTACTAACCTACTATCTCAGCCCAAATTCTGCTTAGAATTCCTTCCTAATTAAAACTCCCCAAACTTGTTTTTGTTATCATGTAAATTCCTCCCAAATTTATTATATTTTTGTCTAAAATATATAACTGCCTGCTTTGGTCATTTCTTTAGGTCTCAATTTTATTATTGTGCCTCTGTGTGCATGTAATAAAACGTCGTTTTTTTCTCATGTTAATCTGTCTCATATAAATTTAATTCTTAGTCCAGCTGGAAGACCTTGAGGGGAGAGAAGAATTTTTCCTTCCTTTCATACACTTATTATGTCCCAACAGCCCTAGAAAGTCTTAACTCATTCCAGCACAGTTCTAAAATCTCAAATCCAAAGTCTCTTCTAAATATCATCTAAGTTAGTAATGGATGAGACTCAAGGTATAATTCATCCTGAGGGAAATTCCTCTCTAGTTCTCAACCCATTATGTTCTTTCCAAAACACAGCAGTGGGAGAGGCACAGGACAGTTGTTTCCATTCCAAAAGAGAGAAATATAAAAGAAAGGGGTAGTAGGTCCCAAGTAGTCCAAACTTCAAGGAAAAATCCATGAGATTTCAGGGTTCAAGAACAATCCTCTTTTGCTCAATGCTCAGTCCTTCTGCCCTCCAAGTCCCATCTTCTAAACTAATTGAGGCAGGGGTCCCACGTGTGCTGGGAAGTCCTGCCCCTGTAGATTTGCCAGGCAGAGATTGGATCCCCAAGATTTTGGGTGGCCCTACCCCCACAGTTTTGGGCAGAGGTTATCTGTCCTGTTAAAAGCAAGGTAATGGTCCTCCCTTTTGAACCCAAGGAGGCCTGTTTGCCTTCAGGGTCTTTACTAATATTTGTTCACAGCAGAATAGTTCTACTATCCCATCCTAAAAAATTCAAGCCCAACACCTTCCTTCATTCCGTCCCTTTTCCCTTTAGTTCAAACTGGCAGTTTTCCTGCCTGGGTGGCTGATTAAGTTTGTGGTTCACAGCTATACTAATCCCCTATTAAATGTTTGTGGTCACTTGGCCACATCCTTAGTGTTCTCTTTCCAAGCCACTTTCTCATTTTCTGCAAAATGGATAGGCTGAGAATTTCCCAACTCTAATTTCTAGTTTCTTTTGGTTAATAATTCCATCTTCAAGTCTTTTCTCTCTTCTCACATTTTGCCATAAGCAGTCAGAAGGAGCCAGGCTACACCTTTGCTTAGGAATTTCCTTAGCTAACTATCCAATTTCATTGCTCCTAAATTGTACCTTCCATAATACAGTAAAACATGAACACAATTCAGCCAAGTTCTTTGTCGCTTCATAACAAGGCTCTCCATCGTCTGATACCCTGTTTGTCACTTCCGTCTGAGACATCAGAATGGCCTTTATGTGTCCCTAACTCTACCGAGATTCT
The DNA here is from genome assembly GCF_030435805.1 of Mustela lutreola. Classification (NCBI taxonomy): domain Eukaryota; kingdom Metazoa; phylum Chordata; class Mammalia; order Carnivora; family Mustelidae; genus Mustela; species Mustela lutreola. The sequence goes on from NC_081299.1 coordinate 58,646,354, forward strand.
GTTCACAATGATTTAGTTACTCCCTAGAATGGAGGGTTTCTCTATAGCTCTCCTCTTTTCTTTCTAAGCCTATCTCAGGATCACCATTAACGACCTTTATGACAATGTTAGCTTTTTCTAGCATGTACCTCAAAACTCTTCTAGCCTCTGGCCATTACCCAGTTCCAAAGCCACCTCCACATTTCTAGTTTTGTTTTGTTTTACAGCAGCACCTCCATTTCTTAGTATAAATTTCTGTGACAGTTAAGACCCTCTGCAGCCACAAAGCTTAACTATCAGGACCAAGATTTGAGAATGCCCATCTTAACATGACTTACCTATTTGTTCCAGAAAATGTATATCTAGGAAGGATATGGCTTATAAACTAGTAAGTCACTCCACTGCTTCAGGAAATTCCTGACTGGTTCAGGAAAATTGATGTCTTACCTGGGCAAAGAGCTTGCTTGTATAACAAAAGCTTACTTACGAGACTTGCTTTAAAACTCTTGTCTCACTAGGTCTGCCAATCATGGACTATTATTAATTAATTTCCCCAATCCTAATCAGTTCCTCACCTTAAAAGCTTTGACAATTTGAACCTAGACCTCAAAATCATATATATATGTACATCTTCTATATCTGTATCTTTCTTTATATCCCCCTCTGACCTCCCCTTTCCCACTAAGACTCTTCAGGTTATTTTGTTCCTCGTTGTGGTACGTTTCATCAACTCCACTTCGCTTGATTTACAAGCTATTCTGATGGCCTTGGACTGCTTGTTGTATTAGAACTTCTCAGGCAAGTATATTAATTAGACTTTATTGTAATTCTTAAAACATGGGATTCTCCCTAAAGATTAAAGCAGATTAAAAAGATGTTTTTGGGAGGAGGGGGTTTCATTGCCTTCTTCTTCCTGGCCACATCCTTACTTTACCAATTCCCATCATAACAAACCATTAATTCTGACATATTCCTATGAATTAAGAATATTCTTATCTCGACTCCACAGGTGGAGAACTTGGCAGAGAGGCTAATTGACTTGCTCAAGATCACTATGTGACCCAGTAGCCTGGCCAAGATACAGCCTGAGCTTCCTGACTCCCAGGCCCATGATGGGCGCACCAGATGTGCTTGCCTTCATGCTGCTCTCCTGTCAATAAGCTACTGACCTCGTTTCCTTCTCAGTTGGCTGAAGTCTACCTCATGCGCCAATATCATTTCTCTAGTTCATCCCTGAATTGCTTTTCTGCCTGGCCAACTTTGCAGTGTTACAATATTTTCAGAGTATGGCAAACGTACCATAAAATAATATATATTTTTTAAAAAATGACATAGATATGGAGGTAGAAGAATTCTTAAAATATGCTAAGTCTTACAATGTATAGTTTTGCAGTAAGAGAAAAAATTCAAATAGATTTCAGAATCAAGTTTTTCTTATAGGTAAGTTCCAAGTACCCAACCACACACTGTACACTTTGAGAGGAAAATGGGGGAAACTAATGTTGCTTTGCAGCGCCTCAAATAGCTAACAAATCATGCTATACTGTAAATTCAGTGTTCTTTATGTAAACTCACTTGATTTAGGCAGATCCTTGAATGATAACGTTCTATCCATCTCTGTCTTGGCAGTGTGTCTTCCAAAATGTCATGATTTGCAATGGATTCCACTTTCTTTTCTTTTATGTCCCTTTTTTTCATTCATTAGCATTTTATCTACTATGAAGCTACCAACATGATTTGCTTCTTTGCAGGCCAAACCTAATCAAATAGACTTGTTATTAAGATCTATCAAGGGCTTGATCATTCCCACTCACCTTGGAAACCATGAAAATGTAATCAAACTCATTGTAAAGAGGGGTAATTAGAAAGAGATTTCAGGGAGCCAGAAGTGAGTTCACTCACCTAAAAAGAGAAGCTCCTAGAAATCCTGAGTAACTGCTCCCAGCTTTCACAAACTCGTGATGCTCTCTTTACCCAGAAGTTAGTGAGTACATGAGCTTACGACATGTTGCGGAATTCCTGGAATTTCAAAACCTGACCACTAATATTTTAGAGGGGAACACCATTTTTCTCCCAGTCTCCTGTTCAGCATTGCCTGAAAAACTTTTGTTTTGAGAAGTTCTCACTGTTTATTTAAGGAAAATAGATAAAGTTCTTATACTGTATTTATGTGAATCAGAGATAATCACTGGATGAGGAGATTTAGATGGTAGCTGTAGGAATAAGGGATAGGTAAGAATTGATCTTGAACATAAACCCATAGGAATGTTAGCAACATTAGGCACCAAGTAAGAAAGTAAAAAAAAAAAAAATGTCTGTGTTGAGCTAGGCAAGTATGCACATTATAGAATATAAAGATGATAAACAAGCAGCTCCTGCCTTGAATCTAGGTGAATGTTGAATACATTTATATAAGCAGACCACCCTCTGAACAGCTAAAAGTAGAAACAGGATTCAACTAAGCTAAGGAGGACTTCCTAGGGGAAATAATGTCTGCACATTTTTTTTAAAAGATTTTATTTATTTATTTGACAGATCACAAGTAGTCAGAGAGGCAGGCAGAAAGAGAGCGGGAAGCAGGGGAGCAGGGGAAAGAGAGCCCGATGCAGGGCTCCATCCCAGGACCCTGAAATCATGACCTGAGCCAAAGGCAGAGGCTTAATCCACTGAGCCACCCAGGAGCCTCCTGCACATGTTTTTTAATAACTCATCTTTGACATTTAAAAAGGGTATTATTTGGCTAGGGCTGCCATAATAAAATACAACAGACTGGGTGGCTTAAACAATAGGAATGAATTTTTGCAAATTTTGCAAATGAATTTTTGGTTCTGAAAACTAGAAGCCCATGATCAAACTGGTCTGAGTTTCTTCCAAGGCCTTTTTCCTTGACTTTTAGCTGGTTGCCTACTTGCTTTGTCCTCACATGGTCTTTGTTCACTCCTGTCCCTAATGTCTCTCTGTGTGTCCAATTTCCCTTTATAAGGACACTAGTCAGATTGGATTAGGGCTGACCCATAGGACCTCATGTAATCTTAATTATCTTTTCAAAGACCCCATCTCCAAATATAGTCATGCTCTAAATACTGGGGGTTAGGGCATCAACATATGAATTTTAGGGAAATGCAGTTCAGTCTAGAACAAAATATTACAGATCTCCAAAAGGCAGCATGGCATTTTCCTTTCCATCTTTTTATTATTAACTTTTTAATTTTTTCCTTTTTAAGTGAGAAGCAATGTGGCATAACTAGTAAGGGCATGGGCACTGGATCCAGCCCACTCGAATCCAGTCTTTGCAATGCCACTTACTTTATGTGTAACCAAAGGTGAGTTGCTTGGCTTCTCTGTTTCATGTCTTCCTCACATGTGAAATGAAGATCTTCCTAACTACCCCATTGGGTTGCTGTGAAGTTTAAGTGGATGAATAATAGAACATACTCAGTGGTGCCTGGCACATAAGAAACACTCATTAAGTGTAAAGTACAAAGGATAGCAATAATTTCTGGGTATAAAATTGTATGAAATGATACTTACACATACCGGTGCTCATAAATAAAAATCTGGATTCTTTGGAGCCAGATCTCATTTTTCATCAAACATGATAATGAGACTGAAAGATGTATAAGCTTAAGGTGACTCTCCCAACTACAATTTGTGTCACTTACTATTCACATATTCACATGCAGCATACATCTGTTTGATCATCTGTGTTTCTAAAATAATTCTAGTGAGATTTCAGACACCTAATATTGTTATTAATAAAAACTCCATGTGTCTTTTTCATTCATGTGGGTGATAATTCCATACTTCAGTTTGCTGTGCTAAATTCACCCTTGATCTAGTCTTTGGTGGTTTTTTTGGGTTTCGGTTTTTTTTTTTTTTTTTTTTTTTTTTGGTGCCTGTGTTAGCCCTTGTATTTGTTCTTTATAAAGACATTGCCATAATTTTCTCTCTCATATTCACGACTCTAAATCATAGCCAGTAAGAAAAAAAAAAAGGTTTAAATGATAATTATTATGTGTTTAAAGATAGCACCTGTCACCAGTAACAATGACCAATGAACTATTTTCAGGCACCAACCAACAGCTTACCCAGAAGTGAGTTTACTCACTTAGAGATGTCTCTCCAGCACTTTGTTCTTTTTCTTGATCTGTCTATAGCCATTTGCTCTCTGCCTGGCCCTGCTCTAAGCACTTTACGTATATTAAATCATTAAGACCTCACAATAGCTCTATAAAGTGGATGCTGTTATGCCCAATTTATAAGTGAGAAGACTGAGGTACAAAGTGAGCCATCACACAGTGAGTAGTCAGGCCTAGGTCACCTGTCAGATTTCATTCTGGGCACTCTTTTTTTCTTTGGGCTTAGAGCCCACTGATCTTTTCCCATCTTCCTGCCCACTCCTTCCTAATATCCTCCATTCAAGCTTCCTCCTTAGGTGGGATGGTTCTTGAATATTGGATTTTCCCAGGGTTCTGCTCTTGAAATGCCTGTTTTCTCTCTTTCCCTCATTTCTGGGGCTCACCTACAATCTCAATAGAAATGAATCTTTCTTGCTAATTTTGGCCATTCTAAGGGGTGTAAGGTGGTATCTCAATGTGGTTTTAATTTGAATCTACCTGATGGCTAGTGATGATGAACATTTTTTCATGTGTCTGATAGCCATTTGTATGTATTCATTGGAGAAGTGTCTGTTCATATCTTCTGCCCATTTTTTGATATGATTGTCTGTTTTGTGTGTGTTGAGTTTGAGGAGTTCTTTATAGATCCTGGATATCAACCTTTTGTCTGTACTGTCATTTGCAAATATCTTCTCCCATTCCGTGGGTTTCCTTTTTGTTTTCTTGACTATTTCCTTGGCTGTGCAGAAGCTTTTGATTTTGATGAAGTCCCAAAAGGTCATTTTCGCTTTTGTTTCCTTTGCCTTTGGAGACATATCTTAAAAGAAGTTGCTGTGGCTGATATCGAAGAGGTTACTGCCTATATTCTCCTCTAGGATTCTGATGGATTCCTGTCTCACGTCGAGGTCTATTATCCATTTGTGTTGGAAGGGATGTGGAGAAAGGGGGACCCTCTTACACTGTTGGTGGGAATGCAAGTTGGTTCAGCTTCTTTGGAGAACAGTGTGGAGATTCCTCAAGAAATTAAAAATAGAGCTTCCCAATGACCCTGCAATTGCACTCCTGGGTATTTACCCCAAAGATACAGATGTAGTGAAAAGAAGGGCTATCTGTATCATGTTTATAGCAGCAATGGCCACGGTTGCCAAACTCTGGAAAGAACCAAGATGCCCTTCAACAGACGAATGGATAAGGAAGATGTGGTTCATATACACTATGGAGTATTATGCCTCCATCAGAAAGGATGAATACCCAACTTATGTAGCAACATGGACGGGACTGGAAGAGATTATGCTGAGTGAAATAAGTCAAGCAGAGAGAGTCAATTATCATATGGTTTCACTTATTTGTGGAGCATAACAAATAGCATGGAGGACAAGGGGAGATGGAGAGAAGAAGGGAGTTGAGGGAAATTGGAAGGGGAGGTGAACCATGAGAGACTATGGACTCTGAAAAACAATCTGAGGGTTTTGAAGGGGCAGGGAGTGAGAGGTTGGGGGAACTAAGTGGTGGGTATTGGAGAGGGCACGGATTGCATGGAGCACTGGGTGTGGTGCAAAAACAATGAATACTGTTACGCTGAAAATAAATTTAAAAAATTAAAAAAAAGAAAGAAAGAAATGAATCTTACATCCGTATGTCCAGAGCCATCTTTCCCCTGACTTGAGGACATATTTCCAACCACCTACCAGGCACCTCCAGCTTGGATGCTGAGCATGTACTATGTTGAACTCCCCATATGCCACTCCAGTTCCAATCTCTAAGCCCAGTGGTAGATTCTCCAGGCTCCTTTTCCTCCTATGTCTGATCTGACACCCAGTTTCCTGCTTCTGTCCTCAGGTGGCTCTCTATTCTTGCCCCTGAGGTCTAATCTCACCATCATCGCTTTAGTTTAGCATCTGTTGCTAGTGCTCATTTTCTATTGCCTTAATATCTATTAATGATTTTCCTGCTAAAAGTTACTTTTTGAATGGATGCATGTAGCTTATACTAGCATTCTCTGCAGTTTGAAATCTTTCAGTCATTTCATTACTGTTAAAATACCAATGTCCCAGGCCTGAGCTGGGATTTTGTTTCTTTTTTTTTTTTTTTTTTTTTTTTATTTTATTTTTTTTTTTTATTTTTTATAAACATATATTTTTTATATACATATATTTTTATCCCCAGGTCTGTGAATCACCAGGTTTACACACTTCACAGCACTCACCTGCTAGCTTTCTGCCTTCTATTTGCTAGGAAAGAATTCAGTTCCTATTTTATCTCAGTAATATTCTTCTGCAAGAACAGGATGCTTTCAGGATTGAGCCTTTTTGTTCAGAGTTTTAAAAAATAGAGGAGGTTTTTATTTTCTTTTTCCTGTTTTTTTTTTTTCCCTTAGCAAATACCATCGCACAAATAGCATGCAAAAAGATAATGATCTTTAAGAAAAACCCAGTATATATATTTTTTTCCTGGGCTAGTTCTCTGATCTATAAAATCTCTTTGGGGAGGATATTAATTACACTGTACTTTATCTGTCACCTGGATTTTGCAACCTTCAAACCATCTCTTTATCTCCATTCTGATTTATCCTCTACATAACCTTCCTAAAAATGGAAAAACAAATATGTGGGCCACTGGATTAGATGAAAATTGTTTCAGAGTGGCTTGCAAGGCTTTCAACATGTTGGTTGAAAATGATCTTTCTATCTCATCTCCCTCTCCTCTCAGTTCACGTCACAGCAATTTCTGGCCTCCCTGCCTGTGTGTGTGCCCATTTGTCGCTCCTTCCTTAGCGTCATTTCCGTATGTAAAACCCCATGCATTCCATCAATGGGCATGACTCCGGGCATGAATCCGGGGCACTCTTACCCAGTGTCTCTAGCCACCTACCATCATGTCTCCCAGGAGATCCCCACCCTGCTGTGATTAAAGGCCAGGACTCTCGTGCCTAATTTTCATCTGGCTTCTGGCCACGGACACTTTTCTTACGGAACTCCCAACCTTTTGTTTCTAAAAATCAGTTTAGATTCTATTACTTGATTCTTATTACTACTTTTTCAACAGGGTTTCACGTTTGTCCCCAAGCTTGCCAGGCAACCAGCCCACAAAATGAAGCTGAAGCCTTAACCCCAGATTCAGTCAGCTTTCAGGGAACTCCTACAAATCTGATGTCCCTTGAGAGAGGGAACACACAGTCTGTTAAAAATCTTCCCATTTTTCTCAGAATTGGTCACTGTCTCCTTGGGGCTGCGGTGGTCAGTTTGTGTTCATACCTTTATTACCATTATTTCTGTACTGCAGTTATAACCACTGTAATACTTCAGGCCATGCTCTCAGATGTGAGGAGTGTAACCCGGCACCTTTGTTACTCCCCTTCCATTGGACCTTCTGTGGACACTGTCCTTGTTGCTCCCAGAGCCCCTCATGTCACTTTATGTCTTTTGTGTATTCTTCCCTGGATGTCAGTGTGTCTTCACTTCCCTCAGCCTGCATCTGTAATTCTTCTCCAGAGGACTGCCTTCGGACTCTGCGGCTGCTTCTCCCAGAAGCCCAGAGATCTGGAGGTACGTGAGAATGACATCCCTCTACAGCGGCTTTTAGCCACAGATGGAAGGGACAGGAGCACTCTTCACCCTGAGAAGCAGGCTGAAGCCCTTTCTGTGGGACTTTGCCTGAACTCTTACTTGACTTTTTCCCTCCTCCATTCTCTGCTTGCCCTTCTTCCTTACTCGTTTCTCTCAGGAACACTTCCCCAATAATTCACTTGCACAGGACTCCTTGCCTCAGGATTGACTTCTGGGGATCTTGGCCTAAGACATCACTTACTCTCCCTTCAAGTCTATTTTGTTCGATTACAAAAACATTCATCTAACTGAATTCTGAATTCACAACCAATTCAGAATTTTTGCCTTTAGAGCTCTTCTCTCTTCTCTACAAGTTCTGAGTCAAGTAGTCCTGGTGGTGGTGATGTTTTCATAGTGTCGTGAAGGACTGTGCCCATCTGGTTCCAGTTGTCAGAATCTGTCAGGGTGACATATTATCTTACTGCCCAATTATCTGTTTCCATGTTTGTGCTCATTACTATGGTTAAAGCTTAACACTGTCTAGGTTCCTATCTTTTTCTTTTTCTTTTTTCACTTTCAGCACTTAGAACACAGACACTAACTATCAAGTGGAAATAAAAAGAATAATATAACACCTTTGTAAACTAGGCTTATCATCTTTGCTCTACAGAAGATGTAAATGGAGATTCGTGATATATAATTGAGGCAACAGAAAAGAACTGATTAATAGCAGAACCAGAATTCAGGGCTTTTGACTTGATATAAATTTTTCTGCACCACCCATTCTTGCCTTCCTCCATGTCACTCTAAGGATCTCATGGTTATGTCAATATGCCTAGTGCTCAAGGAAAGGTCCTGTGTATGATGATTTAGCTGTCAGGAAAATAAGTCACAAACATCTTCTTGGAGGCCTGTCAGGGAAAGAGTCATTCTAAAGCTTTTACCATTCCTAGAAACAAAAACCAGAAAGTTCCTGACTGAATTTCCTCCTTAAATATGAATATTGACTAACACCTTTCCTTCCTTTTTAGAGACACTCTCCACATCTTGGAGATTCCTTTGGAGACCCATCTGTAATAATATCAATCATCTGTTTTGATATCATTTTTATCTGCTTGATAAGCCTCCTGTGGGGGTGGGGGAGAGGTCCTGCCCTGTTGGAGAGGAAGTACTGAGTCTTTAAGGAAGGTGTATGTTCATAGCTTAAACCAGAAAGGACACCAAGTAATAATGGAAATCACCCACAATGGCAATGAAAAGAAATGTACTCTTGGAATGTCTGCTGTAGCGATAATGCTTTTAAATGATTGACAGACAGTGAGCAAGAAGTCTGGGCACTGCACTGTTAGCCACCTCATCAGTTCTCACTCTTGGGAGTTCAAAACCTTAGAACATGTGTATCTCGTAGAATTTAAAAGTCATCTCTGATATCTTCAGAGGAGCAGAGGTGGCACGATGCTTGGCCCCTGTGTGTGTGCGTGCAGGGCTCTGGGCCCTCCTGTTATAGCATCGCACCTGTGCTGAGCTGGCCTCTGTTACTCCCCTTCCATTGGGCCTTCTGAGGGGCTCTTTCCTACTTAGATGGAACCAGGCTACTCATATCTGCTGACTAGCAGGAGGGAGGAACCACACAGTTCGAAAGATGTGATTTAGTTAATATGCTACACTCTGCCTCTCAGGCATCTGGGGGCATGTCTTTTGTTATTCTGCTTATTTCTCCTGACAAGGGCATGATTTGGCGGTTTGTTAGGGAACAACATTACCATTTAGTGGAAGAGCACTTTCTGTTTTAAAACTTTTAACTTGAATTAATGTCATGTAGAGTGTATTTGTTTTAACCTATTGACTCTTAGCACTTAAACACCTTAGGCAAGATCCATCTATATGTACAGAACCTGAAATCATTTGCAATTTGGTAATGTGTCTCACTGTAGCATTTTTGAATGTGATTATGAATTAAATACAGTAGTATCGTCTTATATTCCATTTTAGGATCTTAAAGTTGACATTTACTTTTGCAAATAAATTCCATGCAAAAACTGGCATAGTACTCTCTCCAGCTTGCACATTTATGGTATTTTAATCTTTTCATTTAAAACCCTGAATAGTAATTTGGGGACTTTTTTTTTTTTTAATTTCTTGAGATATATTGAGAATGAAGAGATGCCTATATTAGGAGATAGATTAAAAAGCTAAATAATAATTGGTTCATTTAGGAGTGCCTCCAAATAAAATTTCGAACTTAATGAAATTTGATCTTAGCTAAAGCTTTTACTGTGCATGTCCTTGTATTGTGTGCTGTCCTTATAATGACCTTTTGCCTTTCCTGTCTTGCATATGTCTTCTTGCCTCTAAGTGTATGGGTCTCTTCAGCATCATCAGAAGCCATGATGACTCTTCCTTCTGAAATGGGTGAGGACCCCTTCTTTCTGGAGCCCAGGATGGGCTGAGAGCAGGGATATCCCAAAGTCCTCTAATTCTAGCTCAGCCTTGTCACCCATGAGAATTTCAGATTATTGATGATCCATCCAAAAAACCCATTAATTTTACTTGGATGCAATATAGTTTAAGCTCATACTGAAGGAAGAATTGTTGCCTTGCATGTCTCTGGTCTTGTCTTCTTGGAAACAATAGATATCCATAATTTTCCTGAAGGCCAATAATTGTTTTCTTGATCAGTAACCTGAAAGTAAACTCCAATTTAGTTTTTATAGGCTATTCTCTTGGTTGCTTGGGAAATGACTTTAGGAACCAGATTCAGAATTCTAGATTCAGAGACCAATCTTGATTCATGCACCTAATAAATGTAACTGTCACTTACATACAACAGGAATTCTTCAAGGCACAGGGGAGACAGTGATAAACAAGGCAGACAAAGTTCAGACTCTTGTGAAGTGTATATTCTGATGGGGATGGGAAGACAAAAAGCTTTGCAAGTAAAGAAGAAAATATCAGGTTAAGTTTATGCACAATGTTAAAATGGAGTGGTGTGATAGGGAGTGATCAGAGCTACTTTAGTTGATCAGGAAGGCTTCTCCAAAGAGGCAATGTTCAAATGCTAACTGAATAACAAACAGCAGTGAGCAATGTGTAGTTGAGAGGGACAAGATTCCTGGCAGAGCAAAGTCCTCTAAGGGCTAGAACAAATATGTGCTGTTAGACTAGAGAATCTAAGACAGCTAGGATAGCTGAAAAGTTCTGGGCAAGAGGAAGAATGGAAAGATCTAACAGGAGAGAGGTAGGCAGAGGTCACATCATCTAAAGCTTTGGAAGGCATGTTAAAGAGCTTGGATTTTATTGTAAATCTACAGGAAGTCATCAGAGCTTTTTTGCAGGGTAGTGCTATCTTAAAAAGATTACGTTGGCTGCTATATGGAAGGTCAAAAGATGCTAAAAACTCACAAGAAGGAAACAGAGGAAGAAGGCTGGCTAATTAGCAGATACTTTCCCTTGGAGTTCTTCCTTTTCCTCTTCTTCTTGTGAGTTCTTAGGCTCTTCTGACTTTTTGTACCCTCTTAAGCTTCTTGAAGCTTTACTTGAAGTCTTGCTTTAAATATATTGCATGAAACAAGATGGGATTGGGAGGGAGACAAACCATAAGTGACTCTTAATCTCACAAAACAAACTGAGGGTTGCTGGGGGGAGGGGGTTTGGGAGAAGGGGGTGGGATTATGGACATTGGGGAGAGTATGTGATTTGGTGAGTGCTGTGAAGTGTGTAAACCTGGTGATTCACAGACCTGTACCCCTGGGGATAAAAATATATGTTTATAAAAAATAAAAAATTAAAAAAAAAAAAATAAATATATTGCTTGGCTCCCAGCATCAATAGATTTAACAAATACCTAAATATCATATCCTTTGTATCAACTAAGGGAACAATGAAGGCAAAACATTTTAGGTTGGGGGAATACTGGATATAGCCAGGTGACCATGTTTATCAGATATAAGAAATTGGAACTGATGGTGGGGTTATGACATTGCTCAATCCTGGAAGAAAGTAGGTACTAAGAAGTTTTAACTGAAGCAATTTGGATGCCCAAATTTTGTGGCTTAAATTCTAAATAACTCCCCTATTGGCCATCTGATTTGTCAGATATTACTCATAAGGCTGATGATGAGGATCAGAAAACTATATTTTGTGGTGCTTCCAGTTCACATTTAAATTTGAATTTCTTTTTTTTTTTTTTTTTAAAGTTCTTCATCTATGTCAGTTACTATGCTAGACTGAGATGAGAACAAGGTAATCAGGATCCCAGACTTTATGCAACTTGTGGTCTGGAAGGAAAGAGCATCTAGACACTTCATTGACTGTGAGTCTGAGGAGTACTTATGTCCAACATCAGTCCTAAATCTTTCCCTACATTTGAAAAATTACCAGTACCTTAGGTGTTAAACCAACTAGACTTTCTAGGTAAGGCCACAAGCATAGTATTTTTTAAAACTCTTCAGATGGTTCTATTGTGTATGCAAGACTGGGAATCATGGTCCCATATCAGGGTTTCTCAGTCTCTGCACTATTGACATTCTACAATATTGACCTCTTAGATAATTTGTTGTAGGGGTGCTGTCCTGTTCCTTGTAGGATATTTAGTGGTATCCCTGGCATCTAGATGCTAATTACACTTCCTGTAAAATGTCTCCACACGCTGCTAAATGTCCTGTGTGGAGGGCAGAGTCCCTCTTTCCCATTTGTTGAGAATCACTGTTCACAAGAAGCAGGTCCTGGCTACCTCTTTGATGAACTCTCTGACCACTCTCTGCCTTGCTGATTCTGCTTCAGCAATGCCAGTTCCGGAATGTCCCTCAAACCCCATGCTCCTGCTGCAGGGCTTCTATGGCTTCCTCGAAATAACCAGTTGGACTCCCTCACTGTTTCTCAAATCTGCTCGGTGTCCCCTCCTCAGGAAGACTTTCCCATAATACCCTATCTAAAAGGTTTTGGTCTATAAACTTTCAGAAGGAGCTTGACAGTATTTTAAAGGGAAAATGGTGATTTCACACTTAAGACTATGATAAAAAGATATTACAGAAAGCTACGTAAAAGCAGGAGAGGATTAATGTAGTGCAGTGCCTTTACGATAAGCCCACTTCCCCACCAATTGGTGGTAAACCCTTGCCTCCAGCCTGGGTTAGGATCTGGCTAAGCTTTGAATGAACCCTTTATTTCTACCATTGTCATGAACTGAGAATTCCCAAGAGACTCAAATGCAGTAAATTCCTTTGGAAGTGAGGAGTATGAAGTCAGAAATGGGAGCATGGACTTGTCTGGAGCCAAGATACTGGCTTCAGTGGGTATTAGGTAATCAGGAGCACACTTGTTTGGATCTGAGAGCCAGAAGCCACTGACAGAGTAAAGTAGGAGGGAAGTTAATTTTATTATTATGAATTTGTTGTTATTAGCCAAGGACTTTACATGCATTATGCTATCTTTACAGTTGTTGTTAAACTTATTTATTGGGAAAAAAATCATAGCTCATAGAGATTAAATAGGTTGCTAATGTTTCAAAAATTCTACATCATGAAGGCAGGACTTAAACTCTGTTCTAGAAGGGCTCAAAATTCATGATTTTACTGTTATACCATTTTTCCTAGAAGAGAAAAAATTGATGCAAACTTTGACAACATCACAATTTTGTGTTGTTCATGCTTGCCCAGCACTATACTTTTATTAGGCTGAATATAGGGAGTAATAAGAAAATATAATGTAAAATAGGGTGCATTTTTTATTTGAAAAGAACAGCCCCACCTGCAGAACTCTGGAGGTCGCTGAGGTAGGAGTGTGCAAATTTTCGTGAGAGCCTAAGCTGCTTTGGGGGAGAGAAAATATTCCAAATTCCCAAACCAGTTTTTAGCATCAGATTTAAGTGAACGTGCAAGAGTATTTTTTACACAGATAAAATAAATTTCTGTTATTTATAAACCACCTGGTCTATTATATGCTATTTTGGCACCCCAAACAGACTATGACAGAGTTCAAGAGAAGATATGGATGGGAATGTAAGGTATTTCCCTACATTTATGTTACAGAATTTTAAATGATAAATTTAACAATCAGAAAATGAATTATTAGTTACATTTTCCTCAATACTCTGGATAAGATCTGCATTTGGGGCTATTATCAATGAGACATGGCAACAACCTTTGAAACAGCCATCGGAAGCCAATATTCACGGGTGGCACAATGAATGATTATGCTATTATATAAATAATGATGCAACCAACATTAAACAAATGGTATTAAAGAACTACAGAGGCAAGAAGATCTATCATGTTTCAATACAACAGGTTTCAAAGAGCCCTTGCATTGTGAGTAATAACAGCACTGCTACATTTTTCTCTTAGCAAGAGATATGAAATTAACTAGAAATAGGGGATTTCGCAATAAAGAACACAAACAGCTGGTTTCTGGACCTGAATAAAAAGAGATGGTAGTTGGACACTATAAAGAATCTTCATAAACCTGGTGATTCACAGACCTGTACCCCTGGGGATAAAAATATATGTTTATAAAAAATAAAAAATTAAAAAAAATACATGCTCAGAAAACAAAAAAGAAAATACATAAATATTTCTTCTGTACTCACTATTCTGAATCTTTATTCAGGTACCTCACTATAGCTAACATGGGCTTGTGAATTTTTAAATACATTTTAAAGTCAAATTATTTATATTGCATATGAAAAGTTTTCTTTAGAGATCGGAATAACCTAGGTCTTCCCTGGTGTTAGCAAAGGAAACTAAAGGCATCACAGGATGTCTCCCTTGTAAGGAACCTAAATGTATCCATCAAGTTACGAAGCAAATGGTTCAGGGGAAGTTAATTATGTGTATCTAATTGGTAGGCTGAGGAAGTTATCCAAAAAAGGGGCAACTCCCCAAAATAGTACTCAAGGAAAAAAGAACAGGTAACATTTTGTGCCAGTAAGAAAGTGTAGCATCAACAGGAGTATTAGATACCTCCTAGTGCCAGGCTTTAGTATCAGAAAGGGCCCCCGTATAATAATAGGCCCCGCTCTTGATTACTTTTCCTAATGAGAGTGAAGCACAGCATGGAAAAGTGACAACTTGAGATCATGCGAAATGTCACATTAGCTTTGAGTTTCAATCTCTTCTATAACCAGTCTTCATAAAAACTGTTAATGAGTAGTAAATTGGACTGATTTGAGTTTTACTTCAATTTGCTTCTTGTGCTAATCTTTTGAGAAAGGGTGTAAGACGGTGAGCTGACACAGACAACACTGGAACAGGAGATTAGAGCGAGAGTCAGGTGACCTGGGTTAGAGTCTCAGTCTGCAGTCAGCTAGCTGTGTGGTGCTGGGCAAGGAAGGTGAAACAATTAGCTGCTCATGAACATCTGTCAGGTGCCAAGCCCTGTGCTAGATCCGGAGGAGACAGGTGAATAAGGGTACAGATGTGTTCTTGAGCCACTCACAGTCTAGTGGTGGAGACTTATATGTAAAAAGATGATTGCATTATTTTTAGAAGATTTTATTTATTTATATATATAAGAGAGACAGAGAGAGCACAAGCAGGGAGCCCAGTACAGGACTCGATCCCAGAACTCTGGGATCATGACCTGAGCAGAAGGTAGATGCTTAACCCACTGAGCCAACCCAGCATCTTCATGATTGGAATATCTTAAGAAGCGTCTCTTCTGGGGTGATAAGCAATGGACCATGGGAATTCAGAATATAGTGTGGTTAACAAACAATGAGAAAATCAATAGGAACACATGATAGTCGGTGCTGTCCTATAATAAATAATGCAACTGCTAATTAAAATACATGATTTTAGCATTTTAGGAAGTGCATTGAAAAGGGTAAAAAGAAACAGGTGAAATTAACTTTAATAATATATTTTATTTATTCCAATATTATCTAAAATATTATTTCAGCATACAATAGATACAAAGTTATTAAAGAGATAGTTTACACTCCTTTTTTTTCTATAAGTTTTGAAGTTCAGTGTGTGTTTTATGCTTACAGCACTTACTGGTTCTGGCTAGCCACTGTTCAAGTACTTAGTGGCCACAAATAGCTAGTGGCCTGAATAACGTAATAAATCTGCAATTATGTCCAAGAAGACTTAAAGCATATGTGTACCATTCAATGAGGGATTTCTAGCTTAACATCAGGACACATGGAAAAGACCTATGGGATTTAATTCTCTACAACAGCGGTTTTAATATATAGGTTCACAAACTGATACTGACTGGGTACATAAGAATCTTCTAGGAAGCTTTTAAAAAAGACAGATTCCTAGATCTCTGAGATTCTGAAACATTAGGTCTGGGTTCAGTTTAGGAATCCAGATTTTATAAAAGAACTCTGATTATTACTAAGTGCATTGCAGGCTGGAAACTACTGGCGATAGGCTTAGGAGGCACCTGTGGCAATCGAAAATGTAATTTGATTTTAGGTAGCATTAGCAGAAGGATCTTCCTTTATGTGAGGAAGCCATAAGTTAAGTGCTTTTTGAGAAACTATATCCCTTCTATTTTGGACCGATGTGAAGTCTGGAGCCAGCCCAACCTTTAGTGCTGTCCACTTGCTCAGCTCAGAGTTGATGGTGTTTCTATGTGAGGCTTCAGGGACATGTGCAGATATAATTTCCACCTTTGGTTTACACTTTTTTTTTTTTTTTCTAGTCTGATATCTTTCAAGTGAGTTGTCTGAAACCTGGCTATGAAATCATTACAGGTAACATTACAAAAAAAAAACAACAAAAAACAAATCTGTCATGGACTGTTCTCCACATCCGCATCTACCAAATTAGGAAGCTTAGGAAATGAGATCTCAAACTCTAATTTTTATAAATCCCCCAGACAGCACTTGGTGTGTTGGAAAGGCATTTGGGATGCAGTGACTTAGAGAATCTTTTGGGGAACGTACTGCTTCTTTCATTGCCAGATTTCAGATCTGTTTCACCACCACATACATTGTAGTCTAATGACCTCCCACGGTCGCTGTTTGCTGTTTAGCTCTGCAGCTTCTGTGATCCTGTTAGGTTATGCATGCTGCTTTTCCTCAACAGTAAAATGGGGATAATAATTCCCAAGGCTGTTGTTAGTGTTTCAGAGCTCGCTTACTTGCCCTCTTATCCACCTCCCATCACTCTGTTTATAATCTCATCTGGTCTCCTGGCTTTATTTTATTTATTTTCTATTATTTGTTTTGGAGGGGGTAAAGGGAGAGGGAGAGAGAGAATCTCAGGCAGGCTCCATGCCCAGCTGGGAGCTTGATGGAGGCCTGGATTGCAGGATCATGAGATTATGACTGAGCCGAAATCAAGAGTCCAGTGCTCAACCTACTGAACCACCCAGGTGCCTCTGGTCTCCTGGCTTTAAATAGCTGCTGAGCTGATGACTTCTCAGTTAGTGTCTCTAACTCATCCTCCCATCTGTTGCCCAGACCCACTGTGTCCAACCACATATATAACATCTTCACTAGAATATCTGAGATATTCAAATCTAACATGCCTGAAACATCACTCCGCAGTTTCTCAGATCAGTTTCCACTATAATCTAACTCGTCTCAGTAAATGACAACTCTAAACTTTCAGTTTTATACGTCAAAAACCTTGGACTCATCCTCGATTCTTGTCTTTCTCTCACACTTTACATTAGCAAATCTTGTCAGCTCTGCTTTTAAAATATACCCACTTTTTTTTTTTAAGATTTCATTTATTTATTTGACAGAGAGAGAGAGAGGGAGAAAGAGAGAGAGAGAGAGAGAGAGAGAGTGTGCACATGCACAAGCAGGGGGAGTGGCAGGCAGAGGAGAAGCAGGCTCCCCACTGAGCAGAGCCCAAAGCCCCAAAATGGGACATGATTCCAGGGGTTCATGACCTGCACCAAAGGAGGGTGCTTAACCAACTGAGCCACCCAGGTGCCCTTGGAAGTTCGTAACTTCTCACCAACTGTAACGTTACTGCCCTATTTCTTGCCTGGATTATTTCAATAGCTTATAAATTATTTTCTTTGCTTTTGTTTTCTCCCCTGCCTCATTGTCTTTACCAGTCAGCCTGTCTGGAGAGTCTGGGCGAGCTGTCTTGTGGTAGCCTTGCTGCTGAGGTCTTTGGGCAGGTAGGCCTAGTACCTGTGCCAGCAAGTGGGCAGGCCTGGTACCTGAATCTGTAGTTGTGGGTCCAAGATCTGGCTTTGCATGGGTGGGCCTGATCTTGAATCTGTGGGGGCTACTCAGGTACTGGGAACCACTGCAGTGGGCCTGGCTAACGGACCTGTGGGGGCGAGCTAGTGCCGGTGTGGGCTTGATACTGGGGTCTATGGTTAAGTGGTGTACTCACTTCACACTCCTTCCCCTACAAAGAGGGTACCTCTCTGTGTACAAGACTTTGCAGGCCTGGGGGCAGGATGGAGTGGGTGGTTATATTCACTATGTCTTTTTTTACTTTTGTGTTCTACCCTGATGCTACAAGTTCTCACCTGGAATCCTTAGTGCTTGTGAAGATATTTTCATTCATGGACAGTTGTTCCAATTGATGTTTCTGTGAGGGGACAAGCATTGGAAATTCCTGTGTCACCATCTTGCTGATGTCACTCTATTCATGTTTTTCTAACAATACCGTTGAAACTTCTGAGCAAACTTCTCAGTCTTTTTTTTTTTTTTCAATCTTGAAAGATTAAAACTCTAGTAGAATAATAGTTGAATGTGGTTGATATTCTGAGTAAAAAAATTTCCTACTTTATGCTTTTTATATCTTACCCAGAGGTGCCTATTTAAAAGCTGGTAAAGACATTGTCCACTTGAAATCATAGTCTGTTTGTCAGCTGAAACAGGGAATTCTCAGGGGATTCTCAAATCCCCTGAAAAATGTTGGTGTAAATGCTAACAGGTAGAGCATGATAAGCATTTACACTAGGCAGTGATTTTATGGCTTGACCATACTCACTCCCTGCGAGCCCCTAGTACTAAATAATGGGTTAATGTTGCACTAAACCAGGCCCATCCTTTGACTGTGACATGTGGAACTTCCCCCTTCTCTTGGCTAAGTTGTCCCCAACTGACGGACAACCATGGGAATGAGAAACAAGTGAAAAAAGGCTGCTCGTCATGAACAGGGTTGCTCTCTCCCTTTGGTTCATCAGCTTTGGAGGATCCCACAAGAATGTAAGCTCCTGCCTTCCCTACCCAAAGTCATTCATTTGTATGCCCTTTGCTTGTAGATCAGCCCTACTGAATTTTCAATCCAATCCTGACTGGGCAGTTCAATAGGAACAACCTCAGTTTTACTGAAAGGTAAAATCTTGAATTAGTCATCTTGGTTCATTTGAGGAGGTACAGGATTTAAAACTCCAGGGCCTCTGACAACTTTAAATTATGGTCTTGGGAAAGAGAACTATGAATATGGGTATACTCAATTTAAGCTCTTGACAAAGAAGGCGCCTTAGTAAGGGAACCCTTCCTTGAAGAATTACTAGTTTCACTCCTTAGCCCTTTCTTTCTGAATAGAGGTACAAGGTGGGTAGGATGTTCAAGGAATTAAGTCTTAATCTTTATGTGTGTTTTTTTGTTTTGTTTTGCTTTGTTTTTAAGTTAACATAGTTCTTTCCAGGACTATGTAGACAAATTTTCATTGAATGACTAAAATCAAAGTAACCATCTTATATTTGCTCCTGAGAGAAAAGGTTTTCCACTGGTAATGGGTGTTATAATTTGAAACACTTCCCTATGTGTTCTCCTCCTCAGTACAATGGCATCTTGACTATAGACTTTAGTTTGAAGACTCTTAGGAAAGGTAATTGAAAGGAAAATTATGATATAGTGGAAGTGTCTGCCAGAGAGGAATGAGAAGAAAAAATAAAGGCCTTTCATTTCTCTGAGGAAAGGAATAGATGGAAGGTAAGAGAGAACAGATCAGATGTTAATCATTTCTACCCATGTGACCCATCTGCCTCATCCAACTCATCCTTGGAAGGTGGGGGCAAAGTATATAAAGACAAAATGTAAAATTTGTGTAAGAAATGGATATAAGAAGAGCTTGTACCCTGCTTCCTCTTTGAGTTTCTGGAAGCTAGCTACCTAACAGAATTGCAAGCATTAGCACTGGTATTTGTATGGGTGCCAGGCTGAAGAAAATTATGGTGTGATATGTTTATGTAGAGACAAGTCTAGCTACCAGAAGTTTCCTTTAGCTCCATTATAGAAAGGATGCAGAATGTCCTTGTATAATCAGAGGAGAAGACGCAGAGATAGCTGAGAGTGTAAAGCCAGAAGGCCTACTTTGGGTGGGGGCCTTATGGAAGTTGTAGCTGAGATTTTGGATAATCTGAACTATGAATGGAAGCCAGAATAGGCCAATCAGAGTGGGCATGGAGATCTACCAATCATGCTAAGAAAATAGCCAGGTTTCACCAGCCATAAATTTCAGTAGCATATACTAGAGGGATTTAAATAATCATAAGGGGCAACCAACATTTTTAAGGAAGCCAACAAGCTTCTAGAGGGAAGAACAAGAGACAACTCTCTGATTTAGGGATCCTTCTACCCTCTGCCATTAGGATATTTAAGACTTTACAATATTATTTATATCCACAGGAGATGTTGGCTTGGAGAAAGAAAGATGGAAGAAACTTTGAAAGATGTTGCCAGTACCACAAAAGATTACATTAATCTCGTCACTTAATGTGAACATGACTGAGTAATTTGACTTGATAAGCTTAAATTTTCCCACTGCCCAGTAAAATTGGGCACTTGAGAACAAGATAAGATAAGTCATAGAAAATAAAAGAAAACATATTTTTCATGTAACTGAGTTTGTAATATGTTAATTTATAATGCAATTAAGTCACAAGCTTGTAATGCCTGAAAAGTGACAGGGTGCCTCTCCTTGAAGGTCCTTCTCTATCCAATTCCACTTATCACTGGGGTTTAATATGTGTGCTTTAATTATGTGATTTGGAGAAATAGCCCTACTTCTGGGGTTCTCAATTTTATTTTTAAGGCTCCGTGTTGCGATTTTTTTCTCAGGTGTAAAATTTATAAATTTTAGTGTCTAGAACACGTATCAGGGCTGAAATGGGAGAGAGTCTGTGATTAGTGGCAGAACAACTGTGAATAGGAACCGATGCAGGGCACAGATCATGAACTGTAAGCATGCTATGTGAACTAGGCAGCAGTTCCGTACCCGGGTCAGTTTCTCTGCTCCAGCGAGGTAGAACTTCTTCCTCTGCATCTACTCTCTTGCCATGCAATTGGCTAGGCTAATGAAACATCAGAATACTAGGAGTTCAAGCCCTCCAGCAATAGGATAAAGACAATGTCTTATCATGGTATTGGTTCAAGGAATTGATGGTGGTTAGCTGCTTATCCTCTTTCCCCATTTATTACTGCTCTCTCTCTGTGATATTTTTAACTACGAGTATAGCCACGGGTTTTCACATTGTGCAATCTTTGTGTAATGCAAGGCGAATACCTGAGAGCACCCATTTCAGAAATAGAACTCAGGTTAACAAACATTTACTCAACCTATTTGTGTTGGTACTATATTAGGTGCAGTGGATACAGACATAAGCCATGGCCTTTGTCTTCAAGGACCTTGCATTATAGGGGAATCTGAGTTTGGGGTATTCTGTAGGGTTAGTTGAAAATAATGATAAATGTAGTGATGATGTTAATAACAATAATAACAACTACTTGGCACCTACTTTTCAGACAAGGCTATGTGTTTTACATATATTGCTATCAATTCTTTTAACAATAGTGCAAGAAAATACAATTTATTTGCATTTTAATCAAATAACTTCCCCAGTTAATTCAGATACATATATAAAACACCGAGCCAGAAACTGAACCCAAGAGTGTGTGACTTTCCATTGTAACAACTTATCTAGCAATTGAATATACCTTGGCAAAAGAAAGATATAATTCATAATAGACTCATGGATGCCAAGAAAAATCTTGCCAAAGGAGCCACACTGGTGTGGAAAAGAACAGTTAGAACAGGATTCCACAATTTCTCAAGACCAAAAGAGGAGGGTATTGGAGCTACCTTTCCTGTTTATACACAGAGAAAGCGCCATTTACTGAAAAGGTAGATCAGTGTCTGAGGGCATTGTTCCTGAGCTCAAACCACTTCCAAACATCATAGTTTCTTCCCTTTTCTTCTTAGATCTCTGAGTCCAATAGTGTCAACCTCCTAATTCTAGCCAGTTTGAAATAAAGTGATGTTTCATTTTAAATATGAACCAGTAGATATTTTTATTAAGCCAAGCAAAATAAGTTTTGTTTTACGCTTATTATACCTTTATGCTTTCAAAGTAGAACATAGGGACTCTTTTGCTAGTCGAATGCATCCTTTTGTATATCCAGTAGATGTCAGCATTGGGCTGTTTCTGACCATTTAATCCATCTCCATATTATTTTGAAAGGACCATAAATATTCAGTATGAAATATACTGAGATGTAAAATAGCAGGTGCAGCAAATCTGTGGTGAGGATACATTTAATGGGTGAAGGATTCAATATTCCATCTACCGAGCAAACAACTGTATATAAAAACCCCATCTGTAGCTTTTTTATCCATGTCCATTTTTAAAAATCAATTTATTTCAAAATACCAGTATACTGTTTTGTAGAAGATAGCTTTATACAATTAAGTGACAAAATGGATTAAAGTCATTGACATAAATGTAAATATTTGAGTAATTTTAGGTTGCATCTGCTTAAAATCAGAAAGGGACACTGAAGGGTTTTTAAAAAATCTCATTAGGCTATAATTTCAGCCATAAAGTTTTTGGCAAAGTGGTTTTTTGAATTACTCTTTCTTTCTGCTCAGTAGTAAGATTCTAGCTCCTCTGGAACACATTAAAACCACTTCTGGTAATATGTACCCCAATAAAGCCAAATGGATGGTTGATCAACATTAAGTGGAAGATAATATGTATAATTCATGCTTCCACCAGATTCTAAAGTTGACACAAGTGTTTGAGATTCTTGGCATACAGAACACAAGTTTCCTAGGAAATTGCTCAGTTCTGTGGTTGAACTAAGTAGATCAGGCCTTGTATCAAACAGAAGTGGATTAAGAAGTCAAGACATCCTTGTTTCCTTTAGAGTTTCACTCGTCCAGTCTTTGTCAATTCATTATATGTAAATATACCCTAGCTGAGGGAGAAAACCTGGAAAAAACTAGAGAAATCTTTTAGCCCAGCATCTTCATGAGGAAACTGATGACCAAAGAGGTCTTGCTTGAGGTGTAAGACCTAGTGTGTAAGCATGAGTCTTTTTTTGGTATTCTAGTTCATTTTAGAACAACAACAATAGGGTGCCTGGGTGGCCCAGTGGGTTAAAGCCTCTGCCTTTGGCTCAGGTCAGGATCTCAGGTTTCTGGGATTGAGCCCCCACATCGGGCTCTCTGCTTAGCAGGGAGCCTGCTTCCCATCTGCCCCCCCTCCCTCGCCTGCCTCTCTGCCTACTTGTGATCTCCGTCAAATAAATAAATAAAATCTTTAAACAAACAAACAAACAAAAAACCCCAACAAAAACCCAAATCTATCTGTCTGTCTGTCTATTTATTTATCTATCTGGAGAACATGTACAAAATTCTGTAGTAGACTCCAAGCAAAATTAAAAATTATCCTTATTTCCAAGGATTTTGGAAGATCATTGAAGAATCAGAAACATTAATAAAACAGACAAATACATTTTGAGAAATTTAATGACAGCGGTATGCTCTGGATACAGATAAAAGCCTCTTAGCTTAGTTACCGTATTGATTTCTAAACAACGAACCAATTTTGCTTGAAAATTCTTCCAGGAGTTATGTTACCAAACTAGAAACAGAGAGCATCATTATTTAATGGGGGAGCACATGGGTATGAAGATGGCTTGACAGACCTACTACATTGTGGTGTATGGGGTTTTTCCCCCCTAAGTTGAGAATCAGTTTAGTCTAATATTTTGTAAGTGCTTATAAATGCCTGTTTCAGAATCATCTCAGGTATCAAAATTCAGAAGGATATATGGCCTAATAAGCAGAAAAACAAAAATAAAAATAACAGCAATTTTGAGGCACAGCCAGATGAACAGTTGAAGGAACCACTGATCTAGCCTGTACTAAGCCACCCACATTGATTCATCTTGATACCAACAGCA
This sequence comes from Mustela lutreola, assembly GCF_030435805.1. NCBI lineage: Eukaryota > Metazoa > Chordata > Mammalia > Carnivora > Mustelidae > Mustela > Mustela lutreola. The sequence goes on from NC_081299.1 coordinate 58,670,113, forward strand.
TGAAATTTGTCACTATAATGAATATAATCTCTGGCCCTATAAGAAAACCAAGCTAGATGGTTCATATAGAAATGAAAATTGTTAACTACGGCCTCAGTTATATTCTCTTCTTACCCACAAAACTCTTGGGTCACTATATGTGACGACTACATACAGAGTGAGTAAGTGGTTTGAGGCTCTGCTAATATGTGTATCTGATCAAATGAATGTGTTAACATGGCATTCCAAGTATGATCTACCTTAAAATAATTTAGGTGGGTTTCAATGGTCACACAATAGACTGCTATCTGGAGATGATGGTTTAGCAAATCTTTTCCTTGCCATTTCCTGAATGATGGGAAAGAACACTTCTTTTATGAACACTATATATTTCCAACCATTTTTTTCTCATCTCTTTGGGACACTGCAGTGAAGCACATTAGGTCATAACTCAGTACTGGAGGAAAATTCTGATGATGAACCTAGCTTGTTCAAAGCATCTTTGACATTAATCTGCCATATGCAATCACTATGTGGGAGATTGAAGACCATATTTCAGTTTTGTGTACCAGAACACAAAACCCTATCATACGCTTAATCCAAACCATTGGAGAGATAGTCGTCCTCAGATAATAAGTGTACAGTAAAAGTATGGACAGATTCTATGAAATAAAGTTATCCAGTTTCTCAAGTCATAGACTGCTTGGTGTTGTAATTAGTGACAAAAATTAGCATGCATTCACCTGGACTTTTGTGAGCCAGAATTATTCTCACCAGTGGAAAGAAAATGTGCTTTAATACTCTAGTAGCTTTTCATTTGGATTAACTAACAAACATTCTAAAGAATACCTTTGGTATACATTCAACATTCCCTGTTCCTGTATGTAGAAGAAGGAAGGGGATTGGGATATAGCATAGGGAGGTGGTTATGAGGGTGCAGTTCAGAGACTGGGCATAGCTGTTCTTACTCTCTGTTGGTATGATGGTGTTTGGAAACAGAAGTCAAGTTTGCATATAACTTCACTCATCTTAACTAAATTTGTTCTTTTTGCAGACTTAATTCATAGGTTTTAAACATTCAAAGATCGGTTTTCTTTACCAAGATCTTCATTTATCTCCAAGATGAATTCTTTTAGCCTGTTAATCAATCTTATTTCATTACTCTTGATAGTTTTATCAATCAGTTGCCTTTTGTCCACACTCCTTTCTGCCATTGAGTGAGGAATTTTCTTTGGGGTTGGGGACTCAGGAAAAAAGGTCAGATATTGGAGAGGGAGTATCTGTGTCTTGTTTGTTTGTTTTTTTCCTCCATGAGTATCCTAGAAATCTATATTTTTTTTTCACTTGAGACCATGTATTTTGGTTTCAATGGCTAGACTTCGATCATTATACCAAATACCGTCTCACTGATGGATATTGATTATGAAGTTGATTAAAATGATTGGCTCTAATGGACCATAATCCCATGAGGAGAATGCGGGCTTCGGGTTCAATTGACTCTTTGCCAGTCAGAGAAACAAATATCCTGGTGCCACACTATTGCTGTTCAATGTCCAGGGACAGTCTATTTATTTTTGCCAGTGTACCAAACTAGGCTCAGAGAGTTTTACCTTACTTTTGCTGGTGTTAACTCTGCGTGTGTGTATGTGTTTGTCTCGTAGGTAGTTTTGTTTGAATATTATTTGAATTTTATTCATCATAAAAATGAGAGTGATCTGCATACCTTTTAATTCAGGGTTAGCTCTTTTTCCTTGATTTTCCCTTCAGGCTGCCTGTCAGTGCTTCAAAAACATCAACAACTGATAGATTTCTATACAGCTGCCTGGGTAGCTGTGGTAATGAAATGTGAATGTGCTTTCACATTATCTGAATGCTTCTGCTTGGGATTATAAGCAGAAAGAAATAACTGTGTTTTAAGAAGTTGTTGGCATTTTCTTCAAATGTTGTTCTGAAAATGGTGAAACTTAAAATAATTTATCATTCCAGGGCTGTTTTAGCTTTATTGTTCTAACAACAAGATACCCTCCCATTAAAATCCTTTGTGTGTGTGTCTTTCTCTCTCTTTAGAGCTCATTATAACAGAAGTCAGGAGATCTGACTCTCAGAGACAGCATAGTAATAAGCACCAAAGTGTTGTCCTCAAAGAAATGAGATCCAATCCTGCATGGGTGAAACATTAGAGAAAAGAAAAAGGCCATTTCGGTGTTTCCTATGCATATAATCATATGATTTACCATGATTCAGAAATTATTTTCTGTAATTTTAATGAGACAGGTTACGTCTCCACTGAGTAGGAGGAGTATTGTAGATTATTTTTTGCATCGTATTAATGTGACAATGAGACATTCTTTTCTAGAAAAAAGGATTTAGAGTCTACATAAAATCAATGCTATCAGACACTGTGTTTCTATTACTTTCTTGAAATACGCAGAGCAGATGATTTTATTTTAGTTTTTAAATTAAAAATTAACAATTCCTGGTCATCCACAGAGAATCAGTGATAAATAATGTTTAGAGGAACAAACTCAACAGGCTGACTCTGTCTCCAGCCTAAGGCATCCCTGTGTGTGATTGCCCTGAGACCCCAGCCAGGGAATAAGCTAGATGCCCAAATGTCACTGCTGGAAAAATACAATGTATTCCAGAGTCAGTCATTCGGGGTCCTGAGGCTGCCAAGAACACTCCACGTCAGTTGGCACAAAGAACATTTCGGCACGGGAGAGGTGTAAGGGAAAAGTATTCCCACCCCATTAGGAACAAAAGGAGATCTTATAGTTCTTATGAAAATATACAGATTTTAGAGACTGTTAACTGTGGTGTCCCATTAGTGAAATGTTTGTTAAGAACCATAATGAGAAGCAGCAAATACTGTTTCACCTCAATTCACTACAACGCTTGAAGTGAACATGTACACACATCTTAAAATCTTAAACTGCCACAGGAAAATTTGCCTTAAGATACAACTCAAGGGGAAACATGGTCAAAAGCACTGTGGAGAAATACACTTGTTTAATCTTTTTCCTTTACAATAAAAATCCACAGACTCTCAGACAACATTTAACAACATTATAGGAGAGTATTGTATTTCTGCTTGCCCCCAAATGTAATATATTTCCTCTGTGTTTCTGCTTCAACATTTTAGTCTCAAGCTTTATTCCAGGAAGGTAGCTCTGAAAACACCTGTCTTTTTGAGAGTGAAATTTTATGGAATCTTTGATTTGTCCTATTTAGGAGTAACAGAAATTTTTTTCCTCATTTATTATAGAGTCTTACTAATTTGTCTATTTTGGTTTATGTAGGTATATGCACCACATTTAAAGATTCCTAACCCCAAGGGAAATCCTAGGTGCATAACTTAAAATAATGTAGTTCATGCAGGTACGTTCTATCAACAGTTAATTCAAACTAAGTACCCAGGGATCCATACAGTTAAACTGTGATTTTTTTCCATAAGCTTTTGGGTAGAGTCAGAATAGATAGTGATGCTCTTGCTGAAAGATCAAAGCATTTCCCTCAGCACAGACATATAGCTGAGGAAGCTCCAGAATTTCCTTTTAAAAAAAAATTTAAAAAGGTTTTTTAAGATTTTATTTGTTTATTTGACAGAGAGAGAGAGAGAGAGCACAAGCAGGGGGTAGTGGCAGGCAAAGGGAAGGGAAGAAGCAGGCTCCCCGCTGAGCAGGGAGCCCAATGTGGGGCTCTATCCCAGGACCCTGGGGTCATAATCTGAGCCAAGGGCAGGCACTTAACCAACTGAGCTACCCAGGTGCCACCCACTGCCAATTTTTTTTAGTCATGTACAATTAATTGTGCTATCTTAGTTTCAGGTACACACTGTAATGATTCAACAATTTTATACATTTCTCAGTGCTCATCAAGATGAGTGTACTCTTTTTTTTTTAAGTTGTTTTTTTTTTTAATTTATTTATTTGACGGACAGCGATCACAAGTAGGCAGAGAGGCAGGCATAGGGACAGAGGAGGAAGCAGGCTCCCCGCCGAGCAGAGAGCCCGATGCGGGGCTCAATCCCAGGACCCTGGGATCATGACCTGAACTGAAGGCAGAGGCTTTAACCCACTGAGCCACCCAGGAGCCCCAAGATGAGTGTACTCTTAATCCCTTTTACCTATTTTGCCCATCCTACACACCTCCCCTCTGACAATCACCAGTTTTTCTCTGTATTTAAGAGCCTGATTTTTTTTTGTTTGTTTGTTTTTTGTTTTTGTCTCTTTTTTCTTGGTTGGTTGATTGGTTTTGTTTCTTAAATTCCACGTAGAAGTGAAATTATTTGATATTTGTCTTTCTCTGACCAAATTATTTTACTTAACATTATACTCTCTAGCTCTATCCGTGTTGTTGCAGAAGGCAAGATTTCATTCTTTCTTATGACTGAGTAATATTCCATTGCATGTATATGCCACCTCTTCTTTATCCACTCATCTATGAATAATCACTTGGGCTGCTTCCATATCTTGACTATTATAAATAAAACTGTAGGAAACACAAGGGTGCATATCTTTTTGGATTAGTGTTTTTGTTTTCTTTGGGTAAATACCCAGCAGTGAAATTACTGGATCATATGGTAATTCTATTTTTAACTTTTTGAAAAACCTCCGTACTGTTTTCCACAGTGATTATACCAATTTACAAACCCAACAACCGTGCATGAGGGATCCTTTTTCTCCATATCCTTACCAACTCTTGTTATTTCTTATGTTTTTGATTTTCGTAATTCTGACAGGCATAAAGTGATATCTCACTGTGGGTCTTTTTTTTTTTTTTAAAAGCAGGCCCCATGCCCCAGTGTGGAGCTCAACAGGTGGCTTATACTCACAACCCTGAGATCAAGACCTGAGCTAAGATCAAGAGTCAGATGCTGAACCAGCTGAGCCACCCAGGAGCCCCTGACTGTGGGTTTGATTTGCATTTCCCTGATGATGAGTGATGCTGAGCATCTTCTCATGTGTCTGTTGACCACCTGTATGTCTTCTTTGCAAAAGTGTCTATTCAGGTCCTCTGATCATTTTTTAACTGGATTCTCTGTTTGTTTTTGGTGTTGAGGTGTATAAGGTATTAGGTAGAATTGTTCACTTGTTGCATCACCACTTCCTCATATCAGGGAGACTTGTTTCAGATCCAGTTTTGTACCAAACACTACCATACATTCTTATTTTTCTAGGCATAGAAGTTGGGAAATGTTACAAATGTTACAAATATTATATAAAACTAGGGTCTTGTTCTTAAAGAACTGATGGTTGGGGGTATTTGGAAGTAAGATCCGCATAAGAAACACCTCTATCAGGCTGTATTCACTGGAGCAGAACCCAGCTCAAGCTGCATATGTGAGATGGCATAAGGTATATTTTCAGTAGCTGGGCTTTTTCCACCCAGTATTCAAGTTTATTATTTTTTCGAGTCTGATGCTGAGAGCAAGGATTCTGGGTGTCATGGTTTGGGTTCCTTCCAAAGTAGATCCTGAGGATTCCAGGGCATTTAGTTTCTTAGGAGGGATTCCAGGAGAAAGGGGGAGAGGGACATAGAAGGCAAGACAGACAATAAATGGCTTCATCCGTTGGGCATCTCATCTTCATCTCATTGTGCATCTCTGGGGGACACTGACATAGGCACTTTAGAGTTAGGTCTACCTTGTGTTCTCTTGTCAGTCATTAGTTACAGGCTGCTTCTAGGGTGCATTAATATCCTTGCACTTCTGACCTGCCCGTGCATGTAAAGAACAGGCCTTAGTAACCAGAGAAAGCCCTCACATTTGCAGGTGCTGACAGTGGTGTTTGGAAGGTGTATACAGAAATGGTGAATGTAGAGAACATATGGGAGGACACTGACAGCATCTGCTACAAGAGGTCAGAGATAGAAGGTTCAAAGATCTTGGATCAATCTCACTTTGGCAGTAGAATGAAATAATATTTTAGACTGAGGTTAACACAGAATATGAGGCAAATGTTACAGAAAGCAGTATTTCTTTTGGAAATACATTAGGAAGACATCATTTTGTACACTGGCATACATTTTCTCAATAGATCCAACTTCCACGTTTATGTTAAGTGTTGGAAAGAGCTGTCTCAGCAGTAGAGCAGATGATGTGGTTGGCTTGCAATCGGGGGGTGACGTATGAAAAAAATACTGTCTTTAAACATTGGAATCATATTCATTCTTCGAAAGGCACATGAGACCTGAGATGAAGAAAATAATATAACTCGTGTTTGCACAATTAATTAGGGCATGCGCTCTTTGGATGGATTCCCAAGTGTAATTACCTGCCCTGTTTTACTTCTCTCTCTCTTTCTCCATGAGACTGAAGTAAGTGCAACTTAAATATGCATAGAATGTGACTCCATTTATATCTAAAGACCAAACTTAATGGAGTCATAAGTGGGTCCACTCTTTGGGTGTAATTGGGAGGTGTGGCAGTCTTGGGATGTGGAATGGATTACAACCACCTTTCTTAGCAATCAATTAAAGCTCTTTTAATGATTAACACAATAAATTCAGGAACTAAACAGATATAAGGGATTAGCTATCAAAAGGTAAACTGCAGACTCTGCTTTTCAAGATAAAACACTAGGAACAGGAATGTAAACAATGCTGTTTTACAGTAAAATGTGTAAGAAATTAGAGCTCTTCATTCATTTCTTACTTCCTTAAACAGGGATTAGGGAAAAACAAATCTAGAGTCAAGAGGGAGGAACAGAGAAAATGAGGAGAGAAAGTGCAGATATCATGATTACACCTCAATGACCCTATAATTTGGAAATACATTCTAAGTAGCGTTCTGGGGGTGGGGTGCTTTTCTCCCCCTTACCTCTTATTAACCCCTACTGTTCTTAACTCTGGATTTCTGGCATACCTCTCTTATCTGAGCCCCTCACTGGATTAGAGGAATAGAACTGAGGCACTGAGATGTTGGAATGTGTAACCGTAGAGTCTTAGAAGTTCATTACGCTACCACTGTGTCCCGAATTCCTAGTTCAATGCCTGACCATAACATGTGATCAGTACATGACTGTGTATGGAGAGAATACATGGTAGATACATTAAGGTGATTTCCTACTGATACCTAGCCAGAGTTCCTGATTCCCAAGTTCTAAGAGCCCCAGAAAGACCTTGAAACCTGTCCATAGGAAATGGGGTTCAAAGGTATTTGACGCGGTAGAATAACAGGAGACGGGGAAGCTTAATGGAAGGTAGTGGCAGGATCATGGAAAGAAAAATTTGCATGAGTTAAAAGGAATGTGCTGTGATGGAAAGTCAGCAACTGTGCTGAATGAGGGAAGGAACAGTGAATCTGCACTAGGAGGAGACAACACTTCAAGACCTCTCTGATTTCCCAGGCTGACTTCAAGTTCTCCTTTCTCTGTCACTACCTTTTATATACACTGTGTTTTCACTATCACATGTATTACATTGTATTGTCATTATTTTTTGTAGGTCTAACTCTCTGCTCTTAGCCCCAAGATAAGTGCTCGAGATGTTAGGTGCTAGTGAGAGAGGTAACAGGACTCTTTAACTGCTTTCTGGATTGTGCATAAACACTGCCCATGGACAAGGCATGGCAATCCTTCCTCTAACACCTTCTGTTTTCTCATGTGCTATGCCTTTGCACCTGTTAACTTTCCTCATGATGCCTTAGATCCGCTGGTATGTTTGGCCAACTCCTACTCATCTTTAAATCTCAGACACACTATGTTCTCTGTGAAGCCTCTGACCAGCGGACTGTCTTCTGGTGTTCATGCCACACAGAGAGCACTTGCTGCGTTGTATTGTAACACCATGCTTGTGCCTTTCTGCCCAGCTCTGCCTCAGTAGTCTCCATAATTCCTGCAAATCTTGCCATGACTCCAGGCGTACTATCTAGAAAGTACTTGAGCATTTACCTATGTCTTACACAGGTAGGCACAAAGCTGAGAGTGCTTTCAGAACTCCAGAGCTTTCGCCCTGGATGTAGAGACAAGTGTATATGCAATCTCTGAACTTGTCTTTGTTACCTGCTCAGAAACCCCTTCTCCTGCCAATTTTAGTCCACCCCATTCTCTCTGGATATGATTTCCATGATAATTATCTTTTTTTCCTTCTTCTTCTGTCTCATCGGTAGGGGTAGGTAGAGGATGGAATATGGCCTTTGGGCACCCAAACTCTGGTGATGTTGGGATAATTTGTTCTCAGAGACATGTGATAGTTCTCATGTCTCTAACTCCATAGCTGCAAGTCTCTGAGGACAGGCACTGGGGCATTTTATCTTTGTATCCCTAGCTCCTAGGGATTTATTAGCTGAACAACTAGCTAAGACTACATAGTTGTTTGGAGATTTCCTTACTACCCTGAGCCTCTAGAATTTGAATGTGAACTACTTCATGCTGAAGGATGATAAACCTTTGCATCAGTGTTCAGTTTCTGACCCAGCTAACATCTAGAAGTTAGGAAACATTAATTCTATCCCTTCTCAGCCAATATTTGGATTTATGGCCAGAAAAGAAGTACTTTAGTTCCTTGAAGCATTTACCTTCATCTATAAAATAAGAACTATGGCTTCCTATCACTTAAAATTGGAGGGATTTACTGACCTTAACCAAATGGTTATCTAGAATTAGACATGTATTATACTTCGCATTCCCAGGATGTTTTATTCTTTTTTGAAACATGATCAGCCACCATATGTTATTTGATCCTTTTAGCAACACAATGGAGAAAGTGAGGCAGTTATTACAAACTCAAATTGTAGGTTTAAAAAAAAAAAAGAACCAGGGAAGCCTTGTGACTTTGCATAATCTTACAGCCAGTTAATGACAGAGCCACCTCATCTTTAATATATAGGCAGAACATTCAGAACATTTCTTCAGCTCTTAATGTGTGCCAGGCTCTATTCTATGTATGATACGTATATTAACGATTAATATCTTTATGACAACCCTCAAAAGGTTGTCTGAGGGTTGATGGGCTGAAATTTTGTCCCAATTCTTAACTCCTCTCTGTCTGGTTCTTCACATCTCTGCGTGGTTTCATTGTGGGAGAAGCATATGCCTTCACTCCTTGGCTCGGCCATGTAATCTACTCTGCCCAATTACATGTGGGCCAGCATGATATTGGCCTTACAAGGCCTTGTGTGTTTCTCCGCTTCCTCCTGCACCTCTGTCATTGCCATAGAGAAACCTGCCCGGCAAGGAGGAAGGATGCTCCATGCAGAGCTGTCCCATTGTTGCAATGAGAAGTAGAGAACCACTCCTACCCCCCAGCCAAGCCCAGCATAGATCAGCTAGACCCCAGCCTATTAGCAGATCTGTAAGAATGATTTTTCTTTAAGCTATTAAGTTAAGAGTGGTTCCTTTGGTAGACTTATTGTGGCAATGGGTTGCTGACATACATAGAATATATTACTTGTTTTTCCTAATTTATGGATAAAGAAATCAAGGCACAGAAAGGGTAGGTGATTTGCTAAGTGTTGCTCAGTAAGCAGATGATCTAGAATTCAAAGTCAGGTAGTCTGTCTCATAGCGAAAGTTCTCTAATCTCACACAACTGCCTCTCTAATATTCTAATGGGAGTAATTCTCAAAGGATATATAATTATTTGGGAATTCTGTTTTGAAAAGGGAAGCAGAAAGGCAGCGTGGTCTAAAGAAAAATCTGCAAGGATTTTGAAGTTAGATATTCCCAGGTTCAAATCTCAGCTCTGCCACTGACTAGCTCCATAGCTTTGTGTAAATTATCTGATGACTCTGAATTGTTTCCTCAGAAAAATAAAGGTAGTGAGTATTCATCACTTAATCAATCCCATTCACTGAGTACCTCTTCTGTTCTAGATACTGTTCTAGGTACTCACAGTACTCACAATATGAAATGAGCAATATCAAATAGCTACAGTCTAGAAGTAAAAACAGTACACAGCAAGACAAAGGAGATGGTAACTATGTGAACAGGACAGATCAGGAGCATGGATAATGGGGTCCTAATCTTGTATATTTGTCAAAGTTCTCCAGAGAAGCAGTACCCTATTTGTTTTAAGATTTATTATAAGGAATTGACTCATGATTATGGAGTTTGAGAAGTGCAAGATCTGTTGTCAGTAAGCTGGAGGTCCCCCCAGAAGCTAATGGTATAGTTCTACTCTAAGTTCAAAGGCCTGAAAAGCAGGAGAGCCAACAAAGTAAGTTGTACTCTGAGTCTGAAGGCAGGATAAGAAAGCTGTCCCAGCTCTAAAACAGGCAGAGAGAATGAATTCTCCCTTACTCAGCCTTTTTATTCTACTCATGCCTTCAAAAGATTGGCCCAGTCAAGTTGACACATGAAATTAACCATCGTATGCTGATTTTGGAGGTGATCAAGGAAGGCTTCCCAGAAAAGGTGGCACTCAATACTGTGTTCTATATAAGAGTGTATGTGTAAAGCATTAGCCTAACATATATTAGGTGCTCATTAAATTCTAGTTTTCTTTCTAGTCACAAAAACAAATATTACTTTCTTGGCCTACCAAGAACTTTTCAGGCCATAAAGCATGGGGGATTTTTTTCTCCTTATGTGCTAAGCTAAAGAAATGCTGACTCTCTTACTGATGATGAGGGTCATGGCATGGTTCATTTGTAATTGCACAACATAATTCTACCCCCAAACAGAATGCTTTTTGATGGTGTTTTAAAATCTCCAATTGCTTTTTACTTATGAGGTGAATTTACAGTGAGTTATGTTACAAGGTAATTTAACCTGACAAGACACACCATACTAAACATTCACAGACACAGTTTTGTTTCTCCCTCGAGAAGAAGCTGTTAGAGTAGAGTGGTAATCGCTGTAACAGGATCAGCATGGGGGAGATTGATCACACCTAGGAAAGTGACCTCTTGGAGTTTCTTTGCAAAAGGCACACCTTTCCTGTTGATTGATTACACATCAGGGTGACCATCCCTGGATGGGAAAACCTAGTGTGGTCCTTACCTTCTGCTGGCACAAGCACTTTTTTTTTTGTTAGGGTTCATGAAAGATTGATGTGCAGCAGCTGTGGTGTAGGATCCCAAATATTCAGGCCATGAAAATCCAGCTAGTTTTGAAAAGAGAGAAAAGGATTTATTACCCATGAGTATAAATACAATAAGCTCAATTCAAAATGGTGATTCGATTTGAATAAACCCACAGAGAGCAGTCCTTTTCAGAACTGTAGAGAAGGGAACTGAGATGTCATAGAAGAAGAGGCCACTACCCTCTAATCCTGTCCCCAACATGCCTTGGGGTTTCTGGTATATTGATAGTTTTCACTTCTCAATTTTTGTTCCAGATCATTACTCTTTCACTTTCATACAACAGCTGTTCATTAAGGCTCTCTCCATCCTCCACCCCAAACTGTCAGCGTCATCACCTGACTAACAGTTGCTTCCCCTCCTTCCTTGAAGAAATTGACACTGGCTTTATAATCCTTTTCTTCACCACATTTCTCTCTACCTTCCAAGTAACTTCAATATCCAAAAGGTAGTATGTCCCTTCCAGTCTCTCTCAACTTCAGGGAACTTTACCCTTTTTTACTCACTCCCCAGAGCATGTCTGCACCCACTGTCATTCATTGCCTCAATTCTGAAATATTAATTTAAATCTCTGACCACATCTTTCTCTCTTTTCCTACTTTTGTCTCTTCCTCTATTATCACTAGGTTTATCCAAATTCCTAGGACTGCTAATCCCTTGATCCTTTTACCTTTCCTCTGTTAGCTCCCTCTCTTTGTCACTTCTACCCAGTTTAAATCCTATTGTCTATTATTTCAAACATTTGGGGGTGGGGAGGCCTGTTATCTCAAATTCTTTGTCTTATTCTTTTATGTCTCAGCTATCTGGAAAATCTTCAACTTTAAATCAATCTGATCCCCACCCCCAACCCTTTTCCTTATCCGGGATGCTGAACATTATAAAACTAAGATACTAATCACACAATTCTGAAAGTAAGTGCCATTTAAGTGCCCGTTAATACCCAGTGCTCTTTACATCATGTGCTCCTTACATCTCCTCATGTCTATCACCCAGTTATCCCATCCCCCCACTGCTCTTCCCTCCAGCAACCCTCAGTTTGTTTCCTATTATTAAGAGTCTCTAATGGTTTGTCTCCCTTCCTGATTTCAGCTTCTTTTATTTTTCAAATTTCTCATAATAAAAACTTCATTCTCTGATTTATCATTCTTCCTCATTTTCCCCATTAGACAATTATTAGGACCTGTCAAAACTACCTCCAAAATCTTTCTCAAATTCATCTCTTTTTCTTCATCCTACTGCCACTGGATTGCTGCAATAGTCTTTTTATAACCAGCCATTTGGCCTCACGTTGTACCTCAATCCAATCTGTTCTTTGTATCTCAGCCAGAGTGATTTTTCCAAATGCCAACATGACTTCCCAGTTTAAAATCTTTTCTTGCTCCATATTGCCTTTAAAATAAAGTTCAGAGTCTGTAAGGCAGCTTTCAAGTTTTCCATTATGCTGTAAGCTTACCTCTCTTGCTTTATTTCTTACCAATGCCTACCACCTCACCTTGAAAACTAAGGTGTTAGTCAACTGAATTTCCACAAAGTTGCCACATCTGTTCTTACCTCATGGTCATTGCACATGTTATAGGTTTGAGATTTTTAAAAACCTATTCTTTACTCCACTTCAGGTTTTAATTTAGTTCCTCCTCTATGAGCTTTTAACTGGACCCTACCTTCAGGACCCAGTCAAGACCCTTTTATGTTTTTCCATTGTATTCCACCATTTTAATTCTTACCATGCTGTATTGCCATTGTTTGTTTCTGTGTTCTACCAAACTAGACAATGAGTTTATGAAGGACAGGAGTTGTCTGTTCACTGGGTTATCCCTAGAGGTCTTGGTGCAAACTGGAGGTTCAATAAATACTTGCTGACAGAAAAAATTTCAGTAGCATAGTGACTATCACTATGGTATTTCTCTGTACTGATTATAGACGGGCATAGATGGTTGGAACCACTTGTAGGCAGGTAGTTCACCTAAAAAAATAAAGAGGAAATGTGGGCAGCTTATTTACCACAACATGGAAGAAAACCAAGAAACATAACAGCGAATTTTGAGTTCATCTTCATTTGAATATCATCTTTATTTTGGGGAGTTTTAATAGCTTCTGATATTCTATGACATTCATCTTTATACTCTATCTTTGTTATGAACGGGATGATTCTTTACAAGGTATTTATTTGGTTGGGTTTTGTTTTGTTTTGTTCTGTTTTTGTTTGTTTGTTTGTTTGTTTGTTTTTGAGGGTTGGGGGTAAGGGAAGACAATCTCTTATTTCTGGAATCATTCTATACCAGAAGGATCTTCAAATATCATGAGAACATGTAGTATTTTGTTTTTGTGCCAGGTGGTTAGGCTTCATTCAACAGTAGCATTTTATTAGAAATGTACTATCACAGATAGTTTCCAGAAGGGCATTTGATATGGATTGTTATGTGGAAAAGAAACTTTCAAATACTCATTTTTTTTTTTTACTTAAAACTCTTGAATAAAATAGCAAGAGTATAGTTGGCCTAATGGGACCATTTAAAATTCTGTGCTGCAACTTCTGTTCCTAAAGAGAACTTTTAGGTCTCCCATAATTCTGGGTTGTACCCACTCACTGCTAGTTTTAGTCAGGTTTCAAGGAGGGTGTTTGACAATTGAGTAGTAATGAGGTTTAGTGTACATTTTATGTAACCTTCTAGCAGGTAGGCCAATTAAAATGTTACATCTGAAAAGGCACATATTCTGATTTCTGCCTAGGGATGTAATACATTAACTTACATTTGGACATGCTTTTGCTTTATATCCTTCAATTAATGACATCTCCCAATTTACTCTCTTGGGCTGCTTAGCTCTCTCTCCTCCTGAAGGCCCAATGATAATAAACCCCAAACCATGGATCTGCTCCCATAAAAGACAATTGGTACTCACTGAGCAGAACATGAAAGATATGCCTTATCCATGTCCACGTCTTGGCTAGCTCTTTTTCAGTTATGGTCAAAAAAACCAAAAGCGAGATTGGATGGATTTTTTTTCAAGGACATTTTTTCTTTCTAAACCAAAATGAAGCAAAGCAGCCTGGCCAAGAGGGAATTATTACTGTTACTGGAACCCCTTTCTTAGTTTCTTGAGACTACCAGGGTAAGGTAAAGAAAAATGGACCAGTCGTGCTCATGGAATCCTAGAGAACTTTATTGTGTTGATAACGACACCAAGATCATAAAAACAAGCAACATTACAAAATAAATTTAGCCCAATTCAAAGGCAAACAATTTTTTTCATAACATATCTCAATGATTTACTTAAGCAGGAAAAAATGCAAAAGTAAACAATAATAACTAAATATAAAAGTACAGATAGGACAGTTGTGGAAATATTTAGGCACAGAGAAAGAGAGAGAGGAGGAGTAATATGATATGTTTTCTATATAACACAAGATTTTTATTATCAGAATTCGATTGTGCCATGCATGCATTAAATCATGATAGTCTAAGAATTGTAAATCACAGAGGCTAATTACTTGGCAGGTTTTAGATCTTTCAATTTCAGCCCTGTAGGAGTCTGCTTGGACTGTAATAATATATATACACATACATACATATACATATTCATACCATGATTACATGTCTTAAACAACATAAATTTATTTTCTCAAGGTTCTGAGAGCTGGAAAGATCAAGTCTCTGGAAGGGTTTGGTATCTGGGGAGAGCTCTTTTTCTGGCTTGCAGATGGCAGCTTTTGTCCTCACATGGACTTTGCTTGGAAAGCTCCGAGAAAAAGAGAGAAAAGAGAGAAATCTTTCCTTCTTTCTCTTTTCCTATAAGGCCACCAGTCCTATTGGGTTAGAGCCTCACTCTTATAACCTTATTTAACCTTGATTATCTCCTAAAGACACTATCTCCAAATACAGTCACATTGGGAATTAGGGCTGCAACCTGTGAATTTTCAGGGGATAGACTTCAGTCCATAGCAGGTCCTAGGAAAGACAAAGATATTACTAGAACTTAAGAATAAATGTACAGCCTGTTACAATAACAGGGCTATGAGTGAAGAGGGTGGCCTTACATAAACCAACTGATTTGGTTACTGAGTGGTTGAAATTATTATCCCAGATCCAACTAAACCAAATTTTAAAAAAGCAATATATAACTGGTGAAACAAAAGGAGGCAAATTATGTGATAAACAAAGAGATGTGCCATCCATTCCTCTTTCAAGGAAGGGCTTGTGGTCAAGCTGCTGGGAATGCTTTTTGCTGGCAGACTCCAGGGGTCGGCCCCTCGTAGGTACCCCTTCAGCTGTAAAGAGCCCCAGGTCCAGGGTTACATGCTTCCCAGGGCAGTCAATACCCAAAGACTAATGGGGGTAAGGATAGTAAGAGTTGCCATTTCAACACAGCATATGACAGCCCTCCTGGGTCATTTTAGCTCCCGAGTTTCCCGTGGGGTTAGCTGAAACTGTTTTTAGGCACACAGCCTGGCTTCCCTCTCCTCTGCTCTATGGGTGTTAATCCACAGCATGCCCTAATAAACATCCTGAGCTCTATCCCTCATCTCAGGATCTGTTTCCTGAAGAACCTTACCTGTAATCTGCTGTGATCCTTTTTCATCTGATTCTTCTTTTAAAATCTTCATACAGCATGAAAATAGAATGAGATAATTTTATGTACACAGACAGCTGACTTTATAGCCTGATTCATTTGACTGTCACTGTTTCCAAAGATTTTTATTGTTCATTTATTTCTTCTGTGCACAAAGGCACAATTTTTGTAAAATTGGATCTTTTTTATATATATCCGTTTATATATGTAAGTATTGTGTGTGTATGTATGTGTGTATATACACATGCATATACACATTTGTTTGTATGTTTTTCAACTAAATCATGGTCTTTTTTCCATGTCAGTACATGCTTACACAATACACAGACAGTTTCAATTTATCCCCCCCAATTTTTTAACTTAAAAAATTTCAAGTCTTGGGGCACCTGGGTGGCTCAGTCAGTTAAGCGACTGCCTTCGGCTCGGGTCATGATCCCAGGTTCCTGGGATGGAGCCCACATTGCACTCCCTGCTCAGCAGGGAGCCTACTTCTCCCTCTCCCTCTGCTTGCTTCTCCCCCTGCCTGTGTTCTCTCTCTGTCAAAAAAATAAATAAAATCTTAAAAAAAAAAATTCAAGTCTTGAGTACTTGGGTACTCAGTCTGTGAAGCCTCTGACTTTTGATTTCAGCTAAGGTCATGATCTCAGGGTCATGAGATCAAGCCCTGAGTCAGGCTCCATGCTCAGCACTCCTCTCTCTCTCTCCCTCCCTTGGCCTCCCCCACCCCCACTCAGGCATGCTCTCTTTCTCTCTCTTTCTTTCTCTCTCAAATAAATAACCTTTTTCAAAAATTTCAACTCTTCAGAAATCTTGTGAGAATACACTTTACCTAGATTAATCAATTATAGCTTGCCATATTTTCTGTTCACATATGTATATATGTGCATATATATATGCATGTGTGTATATATATATATATTCTGTAGCTTATTTTTTGTAAGAATATAGTATGGAATACACATAACATACAAAATACATGTTAACTGTTTATGTTCTCAATAAGGCTTCCAGTTAACAATAGGCTATTAGTAGTTCAGTTTTGGGGAGTCAGAAGTTATACCTAGATTTCTGAGTGCATGGGGTGGGGCTGGGGAGTCAGTGGCCCTAATCCCGGTGTTGTTTAAGGGTCAACTGAATAAATTTTTAACTCAGTTATTTGAAAGCTAGTTGCAGATCTCCATATAGTTCATCCTAATATACTTTACCGTGTATTTCCCAAGTATAACAATTTTCACTTAATTCAACAAAGCACAACATAATTATCATACTCCAAATGTTTAATATTGTTATGCTATGTCTAATGTGTAATCCACCTTCAAATTTCCTCAAGTGTCTCAAAATATCCTTTTTTTTTTTTTTTTTGAGATCTGGTCAAAAATACACTGAGTTTAGTTGCATGTCTCTTTAATATTCTTTAATTATTTCCTCTGCCTCTCCCCCTCACCTTTTTTAATTAAATTGGTCTTTTATGGCATAACTATTTTTGAAGTGTACAAGCCAGTTGCTTTATAAAATAATCTTCAATTTAGATTTGCCTGAATGTTTCTTGATATATTATATAAGCAGCTATATTGTGTCAATTTGTCCCATTGATGATATTCGTATCTATTAGATTTCTTCATTGCAAAGACCCTTTATGAAGAAGCAAATTTTAATAGAGATTTATATAGACAAAAACTCCTTACCCAGCTGAACAATTTCTTTATCTTTTACACTTCAGCCTATTTCCCCACACCATACCCATACACCATTCCCCACAATCCATATCCCATGACAAATGATAGGGATGTTATCAAAAGATCCAGGGAAAATGAACTTGTAAATGTGACATTCATTCTCAACTCAGAAATATTTTTGTCCTTAGAAGTACCATCCAGTAATTTTATCTTCTTATTGTGGCCCTTTGTTATTTTATGACAGTGTCTACCCAAAAATACTTGGGAAATTTCTCTCATGGATCAGAGCATTCCTACCCTCTTGTCACCTTTGATATTGCTAGTATCTGTATGTGTCCTCCCCAGTGTAAAAGGAAAGTAGATCAGTTGAGAAGCAACGTTACATAAATCCTGTGTATCATATGGGGGAAGAGCGGAGATGGAAATGAACCTTAAAAGATAAGGCACAAAACAATGCAGATTATCACTAGACAGCCCTCTCCAAAGTTAGAAAAATGAAGGATATTGGAGACCATATTGGCGAGGAAAAAAAAAAAAAAAAGAGTGAGGCAAAAATGTAAGCAAATTGACTGCAGATTTCTATGAATAGCTCACCGATTCCTCCCTTTTATTACCATTTGATCCTGGACAATTCACTTAAATAAACTCCTTAAAACTCATTTTCCTCATCTATTAAATGGGGGTAATAACACCCACAGTGCACAATTTTTATGAGCTAGAAATATTGGATGCTCAATTCCTAAACTTTCAGCAAGTATCATACAAGTATCTATTGTTATAATCATTACTTTTTATGGTGCTTTGCAGTGAACATACAATACTCCTATTAGACATGTGATTCTATTCTTCCAACACTCTCTCAACCATTTTACAGATAAGAAGTGGAGGGTCAGCAAGATTAGCAAAATAGCAACTTGTCAAGTCAGATGTTGACAAAACATTAAAGCTGGGACCCAACCCAAGTCTTGATTTTTAGCTAGTATTCCTTTCCCTAAACCATGTTAAACTAAGAGTGAAGCAATAGTGCCATCATCTTACAAGAAGAAAACATTTCTTTTTAATGTCTCTAAAATAGGTGAATAAATAGCTGTCTCACCGTTTATGCAATGCTAATATTAATGAGAGGAAAAAGTCAACTCCAAATCATAGAATATACACCATTAAACAGAATTGCAAGAAACAATGTTTCTTAGGAACAAAACAATTATCTCAACATTTCCTCAGAAGATATAATCCCCAAATTTGTGTGTGAAGACTAAACCATTGTTTGTCTTTTTTAAGAGCTACAAGATGAGTTTTAGGAACATGATCATTAGATGTTCTAGCACTGTTTGGCTGGAATTCATGCTTGTTATAGAATAAATTATTCTGTAATAAATTGGCTTTGTGGGCACTTGTTTATACTCAGATGAATTAATTACTTATGCAAACAATCAATTATACAACTATTTTAATATGTAAACTATGTGCTGGTCTGTGCATATGTAAGATGGCTTATGTCTACACTATTTTCTAATCTATTGAAGGTGGGCAAATAAATACATATGTAAATAAATCAAGGAGATATTTATTGGGCTCCTACTATATATCTTCTACTGTGTGAGGCCCCAGAGATTAGCAGCAACAATGAAAGTTACGGTTACTGTCCTCAGAGAGATTACAGTTAGCTGGAGGGAAAAAAATGAACAGACAATGAAAATATATCATGTATGCAAAAGAGGTTCAATGAAAGCTAGTTTGTGACACAGGTCACAAAAATAAAAAAATAAAATAAAATAAATCATTTCAGGATTCCAGAGAAAGAATTAGGACCTCCTTCTTTTTCCACAAAGAGCTGAAGGAAGTCGGTGAGATCTGTGCGCCTTCAGAAGAGCTTACTCATTCTCTGCATCAACCATTGGGCTGAGCCACAGCCCCTTGGGTACTTGCCCTCCTGTAATCATGTCTCTGGAAATTGGAGCTGGTTTCTTGTAGAGTCATCAGAAACAGCTTCTACTCGTATCCAAGGCCCTTACTTTTAGTTTAGGGACTTGTCCTTCCACATGACTTTTGAAAGCATTCTGTCAAATGACGTGCTGTTAGCATAGTAGGTTGGACTGATTTTTTTTTTTTTTCTTGCATAAAGTATTTGGTCTCTATTTGGTTGCTCTTGTCATAGAATAAAGATAGAGTAGGAGTAAAGGTGTTCAGAGCAAGTTAGGCTGACAATCAAAGGCCATCAAGATGTGTTCTGATACCTGGAAAAAAGGTGGTACCTTCCGTATGATTTTTTTCCCCCGATCATCTGTTTTATTAAACAGTCAGTATTCTAGGATTTGTACCTCATAGCTCTTTATGGGTTATTAAGCTTTTCCCAATATTACCTCATCATACCACAACCCTGCAAAATAGGACGAGCAGCCTTCTGTCCTTCTCCAACAGAGGGGGAAGCCGAGAGACAGCATGTTTATTTAGCTTGTTCAATATCACATGTTATAGAGTAAAGACCAAGCTGATAGTACAACCCAGTTATTTCAGGCTTCAAACTCCTTGCTGTTTTTGCTCTAGCACACCCGCTTCATGAGCTGCCATCCCAAACTCTCTGGTGACTTGTTTGCTGCTTTCCTTGTCTTCCGTCTCTCCGCTGCTTCTTCTCTTTATCCCCTCGCTTCCTGCCCCATCTTTCCCTTCCTCACTCCACTCTCCATTTCAAATTCTTTGCCTTGCCTTCCCTTCCCTTTCACTCCCTCTGCTCTTTCTCTCCTTCCACTTGGAATTTATTGCTAGACTAACACTGGTGCCTGAGGGAGGATCACACTGATCAACTGCCCATCCCTCCAACTTGAATGGTTTGGATCAGCAGGGCCCTCGATGTGAAAGAAGTATATCAAAAAAGGTTATATTCATTGTAAAATCGCAAACCAGGATATGCAAAATATCTTGGTTGGAATGGAAATTCGATTATTTCTGGTTCTTCCATGGGGCAGTTGGTTTCCTTAGGCCGAATATTTGAACTACGAAGGGCAAGGGACTGGTAGCCAAGGCAGCAAGGGACACCTTCCTTGAGAAAGAGCAGTGAAGTGATATGGGTCTTTATAAATTGACGGCTCTTGCAAACATTTCCTGTGTTGTTTTCTGTCTGCTCCTGCCCATTTGTAGGAGAATCAGCTCAAAACAAGGCTGACTGGGAACATCTGTGTATGAAGAATAACAAAAATTCCATGTGTCACATATGTAACATAGATGATATGAGAACGACTTTATTGTTGGTGCCTTGTAGTTACAGTCTTGGAGGAAGAGATAAGTAGCAAGATATAGAACTGAAAAGTCATTCTAAGCACAATTTTTCCATTCTTCTTCTCTAAACATGAAGTAACAAACCTTTCACTTCTGACTATTTTGTTTCTGCCTTTTTAAAATAAAGCACTTGTTGAGATTTATATTTGAAACTATTTTTAGAAATAACTGGAGCATGCAATCACTTGAGTAATATGCAGAATGTTTAGTCCCCATGTCTCCGGAGCTCCAAAATTGCCCCTTTTGGAATTTGCAACTCATCTACCCATCTGTGCATTCGGTCCCCAGAGACCAATACAAAACCAAGAGATGAAAGTCGTTGGAAATTGTTAGGTCTTTGAACATTAAAACCACTGGATCTGGAGTCAAGAAAATTCTGAATTCTGATCTAAGATCTGCCTTTAATACTCTGTGACCTTGGAAAAAACACTTGACTTGTCTGCAATTTCTTTATCTGCAAAATGAAGAGAATGGAGTACGACAAGATTCTATGATTTTGAGATACCGTAAGAATAGTCTGTTTCCAAAGCCCTGAAATGTGGTAGGCCACTTGGGTAGACTGAAATCACTTTCTGGTTTATCTTTCATTGACTTTTACAATAACATTATAGTAGAACAGATGTTTTTGATGTTTAATGAATGATTGATATAAATTGCCATAATAATATTGCCTTACTGTTTCATTCTGGTTCATTAACCGTCATTAAATGTAACCATGTGACTTGTATTTTGCATATGCTGTTATGTAATCATCTTGAAGCTGTATTCCCTCCCCCCCACCAAAAGATCCCCAAGTTTATCATTTGAGTCAATGGAGGTGTGAAATTCATTTTCAGATCATCTCTTTAGGAGATCACAAGGTCATTGGCTCTCATCAAGAACATGGATGAGGAAAACAAGATTCTGGAATAGAGCAAGAAAGAGAGAAGCCAATTCCCACTGCTCCCTGAAGTTTAAATAGTTCCCCTGTGGTTTCAAGTTCAGTTCTGTTCTGCTTTTAATTTAAAACCATTCTCTACCAGGCAACTGATTTTTGCTAGTCTCTTGGGTGATTCGCTAAGACAGATTTCACTGTATTCTACCCCTGTGTGTGCACTTAGCTCCCATTAGCAGTAATGGGTGTTATGCATGTATAGCTCCCATTAACAATAATGGAAATTATACGTGTGCATCCATAGGAAAGTATGCTCCCCAATGTTGGAATTTTTTCAGAAGGAAAAGTACTCCTTCTGCAGCATTTGGCTTTTGTTTTAGGCTCTCTATTGTGGTGACGATTTGTGCTGCAGAGAATGAACACTGTGTGGAAGACTGCCAGCCTCCTCGTGTGCAAATCTGTACAGTATTTTTTAAAATCTTGGTTTATAGTTTTCTTTTTTTTTTTTGCATGACTAAAACGTCAGGCAAAACTTGTTGAAGAAGTAAAACAGCTCCAGATCATTTAATAAAAGGTCAAGGAGCAGGCTAAGTAAATCCCTTAAAGCCAAGAATTCAGGTAGGCAATGTTACCAGTTTGAGGGTAACGAACATTAATTTGAACAGATGGAGAAAATAATTCTTCAAAAATAACTGAATGCTATTTATGCAGACCATAACAATCTTCCTCCAGATGAACATGATTTAACCCCAAAGCACCATTTCTATCATAATACAGTGATGAAAAATGGTAGGCCAAAGGTGATGTTACAAGGGGTTGTGAATCATCAGCATATTAATTTTGGAAGTCCGGCAAAGATAAGATATTTAACTTTAACATGAAGTCAAGAATATGATTCATGTGTGCAGTGGCAGAATGCACATAATATTTAAAACGTTTTTGGACTGTCAAAGTGACGGTCAAAGTATTCATCTTTTCTGAGAGTGCATTTTGTTGAATGTCTAGTATTGTTCATCTGTGATGGAAACTGGTCTGTATGTAGACTTGGATCACCCCTGGCACTGCTTAGGGACGAATGAAGTCAGATTGTGTGTAAGGCTTGGGCTTTGGTAGGAAGAAGGAGATACACAGAAGGCCTTGAAGTGTTTAGGAGCACAAACCTTGGGAGAGATACTCCTAAATCCAAATGATGGCGCTGTCGTTTGAAAATGTATTTTACTTCTCTGAGTCCAAATTTCCTCATTTGTAAAGTGAGAATCATAATTCTTATCTTCCAGTTGTTGCGTGGATTAAATGAGGTCTAAAATTGCATTAGCTGAACTATTATTAACCTATCTAGGGAGATAAAATTTGACAATATTAGAAATCAAAACATTTCTCTAGCTGGATAATGTTGACTAGCTTCTAATTATCTCTAACCTGTTGTGTATTTTAAACACATACTTTATTTTTTCACTATTTAACCATTAACATGCTTGTTACAGCCTGTGCTTTTAATTTTAGGGGAAGGATAAACATAACAGTATTCTTAGGAAAATAATCCCAAACACATAAGCTGACACTTACTTTATTTATTTATTTATTTTAAAAATCTTACTATTTTTGGTCATGGGGTAGGAAGAGGGAGAGAGAGAATGCCAAGAGGGCTCCATATGGAGCCTGATGCCAAGCTTAGTCTCACAATGCCAAGATCATGACCTGAGCCAAGATCAAGAGTTGGACACATAACTGACTGAGCCACCCAGGCACCCCAAACACTTACTTTATTTTAAAAAAATTTTTTTCAGGGCGCCTGGGTGGCTCAGTGGGTTAAGCCGCTGCCTTCGGCTCAGGTCATGATCTCAGGGTCCTGGGATCGAGGCCCGCATCGGGCTCTCTGCTCAGCAGGGAGCTTGCTTCCTCCTCTCTCTCTGCCTGCTTGTGATCTCTCTCTGTCAAATAAATAAATAAAATCTTTAAAAAAAAAATTTTTTTTTCAAAGATGTATTTATTTTAGAGAGAGAGAGAGTAGGGATGGGGCAAAGGGAGAGGGAGAATCTCCAACAGATTTTCTGCTGAGTGTAGAGCGCAGGGCCGGGTTCAATCTCAAGACCCATGTTCAATCTCAAGACCCGTGAGATGACAATCTGAGCTGAAGTTGAGAGTTAGACAGTTGACCGCTTCAACGACTGAGGCATGACTGAGTCATGCCCCTCCTTTATTTTTAATACTAACTAAAGTTTAAAAATTATAAACTCTAAATTTTTAAAGGATTTACAGCTATACAGAAACCTAAATTTCTTTTTTTGAGGATGGTGAGAACTTATGTTTTCTTTCCCTTGTTGACTTGTCACTGTGATACTGAATGTGCGAGAAATTTGTAAACAATGAAGCTCTTTGCGATATTTATAGGTACTTCTAGTATTGTCTTAAAAATATTTAAATGTTGTGTAAAAACATAGATCTTACCCTTGCACATAGTAGGTTGACTGGACATGTAGCCTGTTATGTTGGAAGGAGAAAGAGACTATGTGTGTGACCACAGGCAGGATACTTCATCTCCATAACCAGCAGTTTCTTCATGTGCTAAGTGAAAATAACTGTGTTTACTTCGTCAGGTTGTTTTGAGGAGTAAATAATATAACATATATATAAAGGATCGTCTGTGGTGCTTAACTGTTGCTTCTCCGAGCAAGCTCTTGAGAAATAGCCTAAGGAAAGTACCACAGTTGTGGGCTGTGGGCAGCCAGCACCGCCGAGGTACCTTGACTCCTGAGGAAGTATTAGGATGGGAAGTGTAAGTATTCATGTGAATGAGACAGGTTTTAGGAGGTGACAAAGGGTGTGTATTTTACTCATTACTCAGGTTTACCCAGGGTCAGCACAACCAGTGGCAATATGGACATGCCTGGAGTCTCTTCAGAGCAGTCTGCCCTCATGCCGAGAGGGCAAAGCATGTCTCCAAGACATATTAGGGCAAAAATTCCCTCTCCTTTGTCCCAGGGTGGATGGATGGTGAATTACAACCTTATCATGGACAAGGACAGCTTTGTATAATACCTATTTTTTGGGAAGGATTCATTTTTTTTTTCTACCAGGCAAATTGCATTCATTAAGTAATGATTGGAGCCCCCATTTTTGTGACATGTATATCTGCCAATCAGGATTTATGATTAAGTCTAGGTAGTCAGTGCTTCTACAAGTTAATATAATCTGTCTTAAAAGTTGAAAAAAAAAAATAGCCTCTAGAGTCTTCTCTTAGTACATACTGAGCTTATGATTTGATTTTATTTTTTCCATAACACTGAATATAGCTGTGAACAGCTAAGACTCTGTAAACCTGAGCTTGTTACTATAGCTTACAGATCATTGCATAAAGGATCTGTGCTCTTAACTATAGAGAACACACTGATGGTTACCAAAAGGAGGAGGGCAGGGGGATGGATTAAATGGGTGGTGGGGATTAAGGAGGGCACTTGCTGTGATGAGAACTGGGTGTTGTATGAAAGTGTTGAATTACTATATTGTATACCTGACAGTAATATTATACTATATGTTACGTAATGGGTATTTAAGTAAAAATGAAAAAAAATATAGGTCTGTTCATGCCGATTTGCTCAGGTTGGGACAGAGCCACTCAGTGACTGGTAAATGCTACACCCAACACTTTTTATATTCTTATCATACTTTATTTTTCTTTTGTAGAACTTATTTCCACCTGCCGTATATGTTTTTGTATTTTATCTATCTCCATGATGGTAATTGACTTTGTCCGTTGTTCTGACTGCTCTAACTCTGTGATGTAGATCATTGCCCGATATATATAGTAGGTGCACAGTACCTGTTTGTTGAATAAAATAGCTGATGACCAATCACCTCATTTTAAGAGCTACAGGTTCCTGCATAGGTGCAGTGAAGAAGCAGAGAGGAGGTGTCTACGGAGTTCCATCTGCAAGACCAACAGCATCACTGATTCAGTCTCTTGGGCAAGACACAGGTACGATCCCCATCTTTTCCATGAGCTCTTCAGACAGCTCAGTTGATCTGTCTGAGCCTTGGGTTTTGGATCTGTGAGAAAAGAATAATTATACTACCCTCATAGGGTTGCAGTAAAGATCAAACATAATAATATGCATCCTACTATTTTTTTTTAAAGAGATTTATTTATTTATTTATTTGACAGGCAGAGATCACGAGTAGGCGAAGAAGCAGGCAGAGAGAGAGGAGGAAGCAGGCTTCCTGCCGAACAGAAAGCCCAGTGCGGGGCTCTATCCCAGGACCCTGGGACCAGGACCTGAGCAGAAGGCAGAGGCTTTAACCCATTGAGCCACCCAGGCACCCCTGTCCTACTGTTTTGTGGACTGCAGATCTTTGTTGTTTTAGCATGGCATTTTTTTTTTTTTTTTTTTTTTGAAAAAGTGAGATTTGGGACATCATCCAAATAGCTGTGTTCTGCTTCCGAAAGCCATATGAACTTGGGTCAAATCCTTTAACTTTTCTAAGTCTTAATTGCTTCACCTGGAAAGGAAGTTGTTATTAATGATCCTGAACATCCCATCCAGTTATGAAAGTCCGTGTCACTAAGGACTATATTTTTCTTTTCATGTTCCTTCCTGAGGTTTAGGATTATGTAGGTGTTCTTCCAGTTCTATGAAAATACCATAAAAGAGATTTAATGTCAGGTATTTGCTTCATTTTCTTTATCACCATTAAGCATTGTCCTACTTAGAGTGACAAATTTACCATCTACCAATGCTCAAGTCTCCAGTTATCTTTTACTACGACAGACCACAGTGGCTACAAGGAGTGCCATTTCCCACATAATTACTGCTGTTGACGTGCACCTCAGCACATTTGACTGAGGTGGCTCTCTGTTATGGCAGGAAGGGTGCCAAGCTAGAGTGGAGTCCAGCCTTTCACATTGGTGTTATTCTGTCTTTGCAAAATGTGTCCTTCACCCCCCGCTAAATGTGAGAGAGCAAACTGCTTTGCCTGTAGAGAACACTGTTGCAGAGACTCTCTGTGGACAGCATGACAGCTGTGGGCTGGATATATGGGTGAGCCGTGCTTACCAGGTTACCTCTTATACCCGAGGCTGATGAAACCCGCAGCTCACCTTAATGTGTCTGGACTCTGCAGACTCCACCGTGGAGCCCACGCATTCTTCTAAGAGGCAGGCCGAGAGGGTAAGGGAAGCTGCTGCAGGCGTGAGGCGTGTGATAGCAGAAGAGGATGCCGTTATGGGGAGAGACACCTCCTTTAGGGCACAGCCTTTTTTTCTCCACGTAAGAGAGGGCGCTTACCTCTGCACCTGTCTCAGTTCCGGCTGGGGTTGCTAAAGGGCCACTGGGCATGAAGCTCCTGCAAACCTGCAGGGAATGTAGATAGAAAGCTAGCCGTGTCGATGTCAGAGATTTAGATTGGGATAGGTAGAGTGACACTGAGACTCCAACGACCAACTGGAGTTCAAGTTCCATAGATTTTAATCCATTAAATTGTTTTAGGGTTTGCCATAATCTCATCATCCCAATTTATAGGTCTCTCTCTCTCATTTCTCCCCCAAACCCACCCTAAATTCCAGTTAGGCAAATCTTAACAGACTTTAATAAGTCACCTTGAGCTTCCCCTGTGTTGTTTTGCTCATGGGATGCCTCGGGTGTAAAGGTCTCTCTTCTTTGCCACTATCCCTCTAATTCCCATGCTTCTAAGATACAGAGAAAATCCCTCCTGGCCTATTTGATTCTACAAACCATACAAGTTCATCCTTTTCCTGAACTATTACTATGTTTTATGCTCATCAGATTTAATTCATCAGTTATATGGCCCTCTGATGTCAAGGTATCTTTTTTCTTGTAGCTTCTCATAATCTCGAATGGAGTGTTGGAAACACGGTGAGTCTATACAGATTTATTGGTTATAAAAAGCTAAATTATTTTAACAATTTTTTCTCTCTAATTCAAATGAAAGCAACTTTGATCCCAAAACTACCTTTCATTTATTTTGAATTCTCTTTTTAAATCTGTTGAGAACCACATAAAGATCCTATTGTAGAGTGTGGTGTATACTAAGTGCACAATAAATATTAGCTTTATTAACCTCACCCTCACTGGCTTTTTTTCTCATGGCACCAGTTGGATGTCAGCATAGAATATGTTTCAAGCTTAACCCTCCCTAAACACATGTGTCCCACATTTTTCTCAAAGGTCTCAAGGAGGAAGGGTAACCCTATTTCACCTTTCTTGGGGTCACTACCTCTTCTCTCTTCCCATCACCACCATAATATCTTTTTCTGCTGGTCAGTATTATTGCCCGCCTCTTCTAAATTTATTTTCCCCTTTAACTGACCTCTCTCCCCATGCAATCTTCTACGTTCATGAGCTGTTTATCCTTAACCATAGCATTGCTAATTCATGAATAAAACCATCATGAGTGATGATAATTTGGGTGATTTTAAGTATATTTCTTTTTATAATAATGATAGACTCTAGAGTGATTTTTTTTTTATATATATACTTTAGGGAACACACTCATGTCATGTGCTTAGATTTCTTTGTTCCTGAATCCTTCCTAATCATTCTTTTGTTTTTTTTAACGATTTTATTTATTTGTTTGACAGATGGATATCACAAGTAGGCAGAGAAGCAGGCAGAGAGAGAGGAGGAAGCAGGCTCCCTGCTGAGCAGAGAGCCTGATGCGGGGCTCAATCCCAGGACTCTGGGATCATGACCTGAGCCGAAGGCAGAGGCCTTTTAACCCACTGAGCCACCCAGGTGCTCCCTTCGTAATCATTCTTAATTTAATTTTATTTTTAAAGTAAGGTTTACACCCATTGTGGGACTTGAACTCATGACCTCGGGATCAAGATTTGTATGCTCCACTAACTGAGCTAGTCAGGCACCCCTCTTAATTAATTTTAGATGTAAACAGAATGAAATTTTTTTTTCTATTTAAAGAAATGTTATTTACCCCAAAGTAGTGTATGCAACAGCTGTTTAAAAGAACTCAAAATAAAAAATTATAGCATCACAAACAGAAAGATTAATTTTCTTTTTTATTAACTCATTTCAGATTTTTAGAAAAGATTTTATTTATTTATTTGTTAGAGAAAGAGAGCGAGAGCAAGAGTGAGCCCAAGCAGGCAGAGTGGCAGGCAGAGGCAGAGAGAAAAGCAGTCTCCCCACTGAGCAAGGAGCCCAATGCAGGACTCGATCCCAGGACCCTGGGATCATGACCTGAGCTGAAGGCAGACACTTAACTGACTGAGCCACCCAAGCACCCCTCATTTCAGATTTTGAAACCAGCTTGAATTTCTTGTAAAAATTGATTGAGGGGTGAGAGTGGAAGGATGTAAGCTATATTGAGGGTGCCTGTATACTGGAATTGTTAGATCCATTTGGAATTCTGGCTCTCCCATTCCCTAATTGGGTGACCTTGAACAATTTGTTTAGCTTCCCCAGGCCTCAGTTTTCTCATATATAGAATGGGTATTATATAGCTTTGCCTACCTTGTAGGGATTTCATATTTTTTTTGATTAAGTAATTTTTGCAAAAGACAACATAATGCCCTGGAATATTATTGCAACTCTGGAGTGATGATGTCAGCCAGGAGAAGATTTGCTTACTCCATGAGCCATCAATAATTTCGTAAGCAGCTACCTCAGGCTGACATTCTCTGAAGCTTTGAATTCACTGTATCCATAGTCCTTTGGGAGTTGCAGAGCTGAGACTTCATTAACTAAATTGTTTTCCGGATGTCTGGGGAGTTCCCTATGAAAACCAGGGAGGAATATGAGGAGATTTGGCCATAAACAAAATTATGAAGAAGACAATTCATGATGTTAAATGTCTTAGCATTTACTTTTTCTATACCCATTGTTGAAAACTGTCATCTGCCTGGGGATGTGTGTGGCAGCAGCTGTAGTTAATTCTAGATCTGTCATTAATTCAGTTCATAGACACGGCTTCATGCAGAATATGGTAACTGGATGCCATGGTGATAAATGACAGGGGAAGTTCAGGCGAGGAATCAGGGAGCTCTAACATGAAGTACTCTTCTCATGCATTTACTCATTCATGTGTTCATTCATTCATCTAATATTTATTGAGGGTCTTCTGTGTTTTATGCACTGGCCCAAGTGTTTGGGATATGTAAGTTAACAAAACAAAGAATATCCTGCTTCAGAAACTTAAGGTCTTAGAAGAATAGACACACAGTAAAATAGAGTGGATACACAAGGCAATGATAAGTGTGGGAAGATAGAAAGTATAGACAGAGACGTACCTGAACCTATGGGTCATGGAAGGCCTTTAGAGGAGTGCTATTTCAGCTGCGTAGGTAATAGCATAAGGGAATGAGGCATATTCCAAGACTAGCAAAGCACAGGGGCTTGCAAGAGGATGCTGAGAATCGGGCCTGTTAGACAGGCCAACATCTTGTCACCCCTTAAAATGGATATTTAAAAACTATTTGTTCAATATTTATTTCTTCAGGCCAGGAAGAAATTGATTTTTCTATTACAAAAAAATTATATGCAAAACACATTCACTTAGTAATTCACTTCAGCTGGGTCAAAGTAGAGTCGATATTGTGGAATTATTCAGTGAAACCTTCCCCCTTCTCTTCCTTTTCTTCAGTTGGTATGTGTTTTGAACCAGTGAACTTCTTGGGAGGTGTACTAGAAATGTAACATTTAGATAATAAAATAAACTACTCATCCCTGATAAATAGCACTATCCAATGTATTATTTGGTGTTAGAAATTCAGCTTACTGCCAACTTTTGGCTGTCACTCTAAATACGTTTTGCAGAAATACTTATTAAGTCAGTATGTCTGGGGGACCAGGAGAACATTTTTATTTACATTTGGGAGTGCTGACTCTTTTTTTCCAGAACCAACACCAGTGTCAATTTCACCAGTTAAACAAAACTTAGGGAACCAAGGCAACCAAGTTCAGTATTTCTAATTTTTTTTTAAAGGTTATATTTATTTATTTGGCAGAGAGAGAGTGCACAAGCAGGGAGAGCAGCAGAGGGAGAGGGAGAAGCGGACCCCCCCCCCCCCCCCCACTGACCAGAGAGTCTGACTCAGGGTTCGATCCCAGGACCATGAGATCATGACCTGAGCTGAAGGCAGATGCTCAACCAGCTGAGCCACCCCAAGTCCCCCAAGCGCAGTATTTCTAATGCATTCCAGTGGGATGAGCACCCCAGTTTGTCCAGCCCCTAATCCTGCTCTTAAATGAGATAAGAGTGACTGGAGCAGGAAGTCCAAAGGAGAGAGTGTGTGGAACAGAACTGAAAAGGTAAGCAGAGTCCAATTCTGAAGGACCTTTTATGACATGTAAGGAGTCTGCTGTTGGTAAGAAATATGAAACCACTGAAGGGCTTTCAGGAGGGAGATGACACGGCAACACTTTTGTTTTAGAGAGATCTTTCTTGCTGTGGTGTGAGCTAAGCCATTGGTGGGAAGCCAGACTGATAGAGGAAGATGTACCAGTAGAATGTTGGGGTGATTGAGGTAAGAAATGATAGCAGCTTTGACGCATCTGGGGGGCTCAGTTAGTTAATCATCAGACTTTTGATTTTGGCTCAGGTCAAGATCTCAGTCATGAGATCGTGCCCCTCATTGGGCTCCATGCTCAGCAAGGAGTCTGCTGAAGATTCACTTCCCATCTCTCTCTCTTTGCGTCCCTCCATCTGTTCATGTGTGCACTTTCTCTCTATCTCTCTCTAAAATAAATAAATAAATCTTAAAAAGAAGAAGAAGAAGAAGAAGAAGAAGAAGAAGAAGAAGAAGAAGAAGAAGAAGGAGGAGGAGAAGAAGAAGGAGAAATGATAGCAGCTTGAACAAAGAAGGTGTCAGTAAGGATAGCGAGAAGTAGTTTAGGTCATGTCTTGATGTCTAGGTCAAAGCAGGGTCACTGCCAGTGCCAGACAAGACATTCTCAAGTGACTTTGTTAGCATATAACAAAGCTCCACACCCAAGACTGGAGTTCAGGGGCAGGACTCCAGTCCCTGGGTGTAGGGCATGAGTGGTAAGAGAGAGGAGGCTTAAACAGGCAAGGTTTTAGAGTTTATAAATTCCCTGATTAAAATAGGGGCCCAGGCAATAGAGCTGACCTGCCAGGTAGAGACTTTATTATAAGCAAAAGTACATGAGCAAAAGGAAGGAGACACAGATAGGAAAGTACAGCTTGGTAAGGTTGTAGCTATGGGAGAGACTCGCTCTTAGGGCTTTTACTGTCACACTCTTGTGTCAACAGTTACTCGGAGAGAATTGAGAGACTAGGATACTACTAGCTGGTAATGGCATAATGTTTTACATATTCAGTCTTTGCCTCCTCCCATTCATTCTCTGCACCGCAGCTAGAATTCTTAAATAGAAACCTGATCATTCATTGCTATGCATAAAACACGTCAGGGTCTTTTTGGGTAAAGACCAAAATCTTCGTTACAATCTACACAGCCTGCATAGTCTATGTAGCCCTTCTCACCTTCTAGCCTATCTTTGAGGCGCCCAGTCCCACCTTCAGGATTCAGCCACCGGTGTCTTTTTTCACTTAAAAAAAAAAAAATTCTAAACAAGGCCTATTTCAAGGCCTCTAGACATGCTGTGTCCTGTCATTGAGAATATGCATCGCTTCACTTCCTTTATAAGTTTTTGCCTAAATGTTGCTTCATCAGGGAAGTTTCCCTGTTACATACTTTCACAGATACCTCCATTTTCCTTTCATAGCCCTTATAACTGTAATTGATAATCATTTAGAAATGTTTTTGGAGCACCTGGGTAGCTCAGTGGGTTAAGCCTCTGCTTTCAGCTCAGGTCATGATCTCAGGGTCCTGGGATCGAGCCCCGCATCAGGCTCTCTGCTTGGTGGGGAGCCTGCTTCCCCCTCTCTCTCTGCCTGTCTCTCTGCCTCCTTGTGATCTCTGTCTGTCAAATAAAATAAATAAAATCTTAAAAAAAAGAAATGTTTTCTCAAGAAAGAAAGGAAGAAAGAAAGAAAGAAAGAAAGAAAGAAAGAAATGGGGACACCTGTGTGGCTCAGTCAGTTAAACATCTGCCTTCAGCTCAAGTCAGGATCCCAGGGTCCTGGGATCGAGTCCTTCATCGGGCTCCCTGCACAGTGGGAGGTCTGCTTGTCCCTCCGCCTGCTGCCCCTCCTGCTTGTGTGCCGTGCAAACTTTCTCACTCTAATAAATAAATAAATAAATAATCTTAAAAAAAAAAAAAAAAGAAGTGTTTTCTCATATCTCTTACCATGATTAGGCTATAAACTCTGTGCGAGAGAAACCGTGTTTGCTTTTTTATTGTGGTATATCTTGTACCCTGCCCAGTGTCTGGCATATATCAGTTATCAGCAAATCTGTGTTGAATGAATACTTAAATGTGGGGATTATTTTTAAGTACCCGCTACTTAAGCTTCTGCCTTAATCTGAGGCATTGGTTTTTCTAATGGCAACACCAGCAGTTGCTCATCAGTAACAGAGAAATAAGCATCTTCAAACAGGGAGGGACCTTCCTAATACCCCTTAGATTATATTGCTTAGGCAGTGCCTACTTTATTTAAGAAGAATGCGATCTCTGTTAGGCAAAGAGCAAGGAGAAAGGACAGAAATGTACCTAAACTAGCATTTGGAGGGAGGGGAATGGAGGGTAGGAAATTTGGCCCTGAAGATAGATATTCCTAAGCAGAAGGAGCATGTTTAGTTGATATTCTTCTTCTCCTTCTTCTTCATTTTCTTCTTCTTCTTGAGGTATTAATTGAAATTGCGAGATGTTTTTCTCCTTGAATTTTCCCTCTTGTCTGTCCTCCGTTCAACCAGATAACCAGTTCTATACATTCTTCATTTTTTAAAAAGATTTATTTATTTATTTGAGAAAGAGAGCACACGTGGGAGGCGCAGAGGGAGGGGAAGAGAGAATCTCAAGCAGCCTCCAAACTGAGCCAGGAGCCCAGTGCAGGGCTGGATATCATGATCCTGAGATCATGACCTGCAATCAAGACTTGAGCCAAACCAGGAGTCAGGCGCTCAACCTATGTGCCACTCAGGTGCCCTTCCATAGTTTCTTGCCACATAAAAAATTTTCAGCAGGGTTTCTTGGTTTCTGTTTGCCCACTGAGGATAATAGAATTGAAAGACAGAGGAAATTGGTATCCCTGTGTGAAACCAGGAGAGACAGAAAGTTCTCTAAGGAAACAAGAGTTTTCTCCATATTGGGGGGCTGGGGTAGAAGGTTTGCTGGTCCTTGGACAGAGGGGATGCTCATGTCCTCCCCAGAAACACCTGAGAGCATAGCAGGACTCCAGAGGAAATCTCCAAGTGATAAACCAGGTAGATTAGGTACCAAGCTTAGAATCCTAGCCCTGGTAAAGAATCCCCTGCCCTGTGCATGGCATGGAAATGGCACAGTGGAATGCTTGATAAAGTCATGTGGTTGTAGAAAAATCCAGCTGTTACCAGTGTGGACAGATACTTAGTGACCAATATTGCAATGCCTCATCCTGGAGACTTAGAATCTCAGCACAAACCTGGTTATGGGAGAAAGCCTGGAAAAAACTGAGGTTGACTCACCAGTTTAGTGAGACTGGATTCTCAGAATAGAAATTAGATGATTTAGACAATAATGAAATGTGATTTTATTGGTTCATCTAAATTAAGATTCACTCCTGCTACTTTATAGTAGTGGGGAAAAAAAAGGCAAACTAGTCTTCTTTTCCTGTTTTGAAGGGATAGTTCATTTTTACTCAACAATTTTAAAATTTCTAAGTTGAGTTAAATGTGCAAAGTATTTTAAACTACCACTACTGAACTAACTGATACCATCATCAATAGACAACAGTTAACAGTACCTTGATAATAACAGTAATAAATAAAACCCAATTTGAATTCATTCTGGTAGTCATGTCATGCTGCACATGTCTGTGGGTGCTGCCCTCTTTATCCGGAAGAAAAAAACTAACACTGAATACCAGTCTTCCAACCAATAGTTGATCTATTATCAGTAAAGAGTGATTATCTCAGTGAAGCACGAAAGCATTACCTTAAACAGAGTAAGGCAGTCAGATACGTGTTTCCTATTACAGAAGGAAGATGCGAAGGCAATAGGTCTACAGGAAGACATTGGTGATGGCAAAACCAGCTTGACAGAGTTGGAAAATCGATGGCGAACAATTTGAAAATTTGGAAATCAGAATGTTAACTATTTATTTGTGTGATTGGTATGGAAATAAGCTTTTATTTTTTAATCATTTTTACCTGTGAATTCTTTTACTCATTCATTTGTTCTTTTTTTTTTTTTTTTTTTTTTTCAACAACTATGAAGCCTCATTATGGGCTAGCTATTGAGCTGGATGCTATAGGAGTTGCAGAAACAAAGGAGACACAGGTTATCCTCAAAGTGTTTTTACCTTGGGGAAGTGATAATTCAAGTGCAAGAAGGACTGTAACACAAGGCAAGTAATAAGTGTGTAAAATACAGGAGACAATGATATTCATTCTCTTTTCCCTTTCTCTCTCCTTTCCTTGCTCTTCCTTCCCCTTACCTTTTCCTTTCCATTGATACTTGTATACATAATGTGTAAAAGTTTTGTGAACAAGTAGAAAATATCAGGTCTCCACTACCAAGTCTGGGTGTGAACATGGGTGTTAGAATTTAGGGAGCGGCAAAAAGAGCAGGGTCTTTGAATTTATAGGAAATATTGTTTCCCGATATAATGAGATGTGACTTTTTTTGCAGGTAAAATTACAGAGATTAGCTGAGATAAGGCAAAATGAAGAAAGGTAGGGCCAGTCGTGTGTTAGAGCTACCTCACATTCATGAGGTATGTTTGTCAAATATTTAGGAATTTTGTGAGTCAAATGTTAAGCTGTAAGTAACTTGAAATCAGCCATGGCAGAAATATTTATATCATAAAAAGAGGTAAATGCTATAAATCATGACACAATACAAAATAAAACAAAAAGAGTAAGTTGCTTTATCAGCCCACCAATGGAAATCAGCCCCACAACTCCAAAATTTTTTCAGTTTCCTAATGGGCAAAACTATG
The DNA here is from genome assembly GCF_030435805.1 of Mustela lutreola. Lineage (NCBI taxonomy): Eukaryota > Metazoa > Chordata > Mammalia > Carnivora > Mustelidae > Mustela > Mustela lutreola. The sequence continues at coordinate 58,705,541 of NC_081299.1, forward strand.
GGTATTGTATATGTGAGCTTTAAGAGCATCGAAGGGAAGTAATACCATAATTAAGGATAAACCAGGGACTGCAGAGCTGTCTGGGAGTGCCCGATGTCCAGGAAGCTTGTAGAGCTGAGAAGAATAGAGGAGAACCTCCACCTCTCTGATCATCAGGAGTAGGCCTGGGGTGTCTGGGTGGCTCAGATGGTTGAGCACCTGCCTTCAGCTAAGGTCATGATCTCCAGGTCCTAGGATAAAGCCCCAGCAGGGAATCCTGGCTCTGCCAGGAGTCTACTTCTACTTCTTCCTCTACCTCTGCCTCTCCCCCTGCTTGTACTCTCTCTGTCTCTCTCTCCTTCCCTCAAATAAACAAATAAATCTTAAGGGGGGGAAAAAAAAAAGAGTTGGCCAAAAAACCATTAGATGAGTGGATAGCGGACATTTAGGTAAAGAAGATTTTCACTCTCTAGGCCAGCCATAAATATGCTAATATTTGCCATGGTGCTTCCTGTTTGATAAGTTTCTTACTGAGAGAAGGCCTGGTCCGGAAAAGTGGCCTTTTTGTACCCTATTATTATACAATGTGAACTTGACATATCATAAACAATACTTATGTCTTATTTATTTATTTATAACTATACACTTGTACATATCCAGACACGGTAATAAACACTTAAATGATACAGGAAGGCACAAAAACAAAAATGAAAGTTCTTGCTTTCTAACTTCAGTAAGATGCTTCAGTCTCATCCCGGTTCTGCGACTGTTAAAATGCAATCAGCCACACTCCCCAGGGGACTGTAGTTCCTTTTGTTAAAATATAGCAATAAAGATAAAATCTAGGGGCTAGAAGTAAAGATTTCAGTATTTTGTATGAAGATTGGGGGATGCTAGTGAAGCCACTTTAGGTACAGAGCAGAAAATATAATTTCTTTTTAAAGAAAAGATAACAATTTTATGATGATTTTGAATATAACCAAATTTTTATCTTAGCCCTAATATGAGACTTTTTAAAAAATGATTTTATTTATGTATTTGACAGAGAGTGATCACAAGTAGTCAGAGAGAGAGAGAGATCACAAGTAAGCAGAGAGAGGGGGAAGCAGGCTCCCTGCTGAGCAGACAGCCTGATGTGGGGCTCCAGCCCAAGACCCTGAGATCATGACCTGAGCCAAAGGCAGAAGCTTAACCCACTGAGCCACCCAGGCACCCCCTAATATGAGACTTTTAAACCTAATTTCTTCTTTCTCCAGTAGTTTTAATGTAACTTATTGCCTTACCAAGCAATATTTTGTCTCCTGTATTTTGAAATCTTTTCTTATTCTATCTTTATACCATGCTTCAAGTGCCATAGAATAGTTACCCAAACAACTCTTCTTATCATTGTAAAGGACAAACTATATGAGAAGTAAAAGAAACTCTACCCCATATCCTGAAAAATTATAAAGAATATACAGGAAGAAGACATGTAGTATTTCATGTGGAATTCTATATAATTAGAAACTATCAGGAATAAAAGGGACAAGTCTGAAATTCTGCCTAAAATTAAAATAAAATGAATACTATATATATATATATATATATATATATATACACACTAAAATATATACATACATATATAGATATAGATATAGATATCTGGATCTATACAAATACTATTAGCTTAATATTATTGTATCAGCCTAATTTTTCAATTAAAGAATGTCAGCACATCTAAATAAATGCCAAGAATCCTCAGAATGTTTTCAAACCTAAAAAGTTCAAGTGGAAAAATTTCTGCAGGTAACCACTACCTCGTTTCACAGGACTCAACTCAAAATAGACAACAGCATATTGTATTATAACAAATTTCATATTAAATATTATGCTTAAATAATATTTAAATATTCTATATTTCTTTTACTAATAATTCCAGAAATTTTTGCCCCGTTCCTAATCTTTTTATTTTCACAATTTATCAGGTTTCAGTCACATGAAGTTTCAATTCAAATATCCTTTCCAATACATATGTACATGTAAACATGCATGGGTATGTACTTATACACCATGGTGGTGCACATACCCATGCACACACACACACATATTCTAAATTGGTAATTTGTATTAATTGAATAATTTTTCCAAGATAAAACCCAATTGGCCTTATTCTTGTAACTTGGTAAATTTAGCTCCAAGTGATCTCTAAATGTAGGCTATGGTTTCCCAAAATCTTGACTAGCTGATGAGGCATTGGGTTCCTGATCTTGGCTTTGATCAGAAATTTGTTCTTAAGATTCTGTGGTTTATTTTAAATGCTTCACCACCAAAGAGAATCTCAGGGAGTTAAATGCTTTCAAGTTGACCCTGTAAAACTCTACTTTATCAATTTGCTTGTCCAGTTGGCATCAGAATTCATTAGGGCTGAGGCAGCCATTTGAGGGCCCTATGTGATCCTACCAGTTCCTCTAAAGGTCACTTACACAAAAGACTACTGACCTTACTTTCAGGTTTCTGAGGCAATTTGTGTTCTGTTGTACCAATATTCAACATGTGGCAGTTCCCCTGCTCATTCCTCTCCCATATGCCTTTTTTTTTTTTTTTAATATTTTATTTATTTGTCAGAGACAGAAAGAGAGCACAAGCAGGGGGAGCAGCAGGCAGAAGGAGAAGCAGGCTCCCTGCTGAGCTCCATCCGGTGTGGGACTCCCAGTGTGGGACTCCATCCCAGGACCCTGGGATCATGACCTGAGACGAAGGCAGACACTTCACCGCTGAGCCACCCAGACATCCCTCCTCTCCCATATTCCCCATATCACAATTCCTGATATTTTATTAACTTGATCCATTTTTAAATTCCTTTGTTTAATATATTATCTCTTTAGCTCACTATTATCCATTTGTTAACCCCTTCTCCTGTTCAGTGTAAGTAGGAAATTTCAGTTTAGATGGAAGGGTCTGAGAAATTGACATCTATATGTTCATTTCCAGGATGATACATGATTCCCAACAATACTGAATTGTAATGTTAACATGAGTCATCTAAAAAGGACAAATAATTTATTCTCCCAGATAGAACTGTATTTAGAAGAGATGATACTCTCAGACGGGGCCCAGCTGAGATGAGGAGGAGGCTGGCAACGCACTTGTTTTCTGTACGTCTACAAATCTTGGGGAAATTATTTCCTTTTATCTTTTCATCATTTTTGTAATAGGTGGTTTTCTGACTCACAATGTAAGGCTGCCATTTTTTAATAGAAAAAGGGGTGGATATTCCTTCCTACAATGAAGGTGAAAGAATGTTTTAAAACCGGGGTTGGCAGATCTACAGACAGGAGGCCAAATTTGGCCTGCAGCCTGTTTGTGTATGGCCCATGAGGCAAACATGGATTTTACATTTTTAAAGAGTTACACACACGTACACACAGAAGAATATGCAACAGGGATCACGTTTGGCCTGCAAAACCTAAAATATTTAATATCTGGCCTTATATAGAAAATGTTTATAGACCTGTTTTAAAATAGCTGTAATAAAATGGCAATTTACAATATTTTCTATGTGACAGGTACCTGGGATTTTATATGTTTTAACTCCTTGAAGTCTCATAGGATCCTTAAGTGTATTGAGAGTTGAAATATTGTCCCCATTTTGGAAATGAGAAAACCGAGGTGTGAAAGGTTAATATCAAGTATCTTGTAAGGTTTGGAGAGAAGACTACACAAAGTCAGCTGGGGACTAGAGATTGTATTTGTAACCATTACATTGCACCGCCTCTGAATGGGATTTGACATTTGTTGTTTAGGTTTTGTTTTGGGAAGGGGGAGGGTGTGTGGGCGTGAATGTATCCCACTCCCGATATCACTCTGCGATTAGTCAAAATAGAACCGTGGTGTGATTGGGAGAACATTGTTTACACACAAGGCAAAGTATCCAGGTTCCCTTAAGGATGTAAAGGGCACAGCGACTGCTCATGAACCATACAGTGCTGCAAACACAGCAATGCTGGCGATACCGATAATACTGCTTGATCTGGGTGATGACTCTTCAGGGCACTAAGCTTGACATACAGTGGTTTTATACCTTCTGGGTCCCTTACGCCTGCTCTCTCAAGAGATTTGTGCCATGCTCCTGTCTGCCCAGCATTTGAAATTACAGTAATTGGCAACCCTCCCAAAGCATTCCTCAGTGCTATTGCAAGACTGCAGAGATTAAAGGTAAATTCGAGGCTTGCCACCCTATTGGCAGGTCAGGCTTCAGGGCTGCCTGGAGCGTATCTGGGCAATGGCCAGTTTGCTCTTCTTTCTAGGAGCTTTTCTTCTCTTACTTTTGCTCTCTCTACTCTCAACTTGGCAAGAGGTTTTGATGTGTTATGAGAAGAGTTCTGTCTCTATTGCAGTTTTCTCCTATGCATATCCTGAGTTCTGGAGCCCTCAATTATTATTTCTTCATTGATTTGATTTGACTTCCTTTGGTTTTGCAGGTATGCATTAAAATCTTTAGCTTGCCATTATATTTTCAATACCTTTATAAATTTATTCCTTTTATAGTTTTATAGCATTATTTTAAGAGGACTTTGGGAGGAGAGGAGAAGTACATACATACCAACCCCACCATTCTGAACTAGAACTTATCAAAATTTATGTGGCAAGAAAAATGCATTTGGGGATACGCTGATAGGTTTCCTTTCACTTTAAGTTTTATTGCATTTCTTCTCTTATATTTTGAGAACTTCCCCATCAGTCCTGAAATGATAAAAATAAGAGAATCCAAGAAGCACTTTTTTAATTCTAAGTTCAGAAATCTATGGTGTAAAACGGGGAACATTTGGATGGTTAACATTATTTTCCTGTCTCTAGGCCAGATAAGGAATGGGAATGCAATAGGAAGGGAGCTATGTGCACTGGTGAGAGGTCAGCATCAAGAGGTCGCCATGCTCCATCCAAGCCAGAACTTTCTGTGAGTATTTCCTGGGAGATGGCAGAGACTGGGACTGTTTCAGGACATCGTCCAGTCTCCATTCCAGTGGATGGCATAATTGCTTGGACTGAGAAGCAGAGAAAAAGGTCTTTTTGTTCTTGTTGGTGACGATCACCCACTGACAGCAGTCCCCATGGTGCTTGTTTCTCTTCCAGAAGGGTTGAAGCCTTGAAATTCTGCTTAGACTTCAATCGATCCAGTCAGTATGAACAGCCTCACTTTCATGGACCGGGATGGTTTTAAGCCAAAATAGTAAGTAAAGAGGGTTGTTCCAGATTTCCCAGTGAGGAGATGGTGGAAATGATATTTATCAGCCAGGGGCCTGGCAGGAAAGAGTTAATACACTTAGCTGGATAATTTTAGAAGAGTTTAATGACAGTTTTGAAGGTTTGGACAGGTTTAGGAGCATCAGTAAAGGTCGCACAATACCCCGTAGCTAGCTACAATAGGTTTACCTTCAGAAGACCTGAAGGTCACAGGGAGGGAGTGGCTTCCAGAACCTGGAGGTGGTTTCTGTTTGGAGAGCGATTGAAAGAAAAAAAAAATTTTTAAAAACCCAGCCGTTCTTAAGCTTATTTGGCTAATCTTTTTTCTTTCACGTAATATCTGTTACCATCTTGTGGAACTTTGGGAGATGCTGGTATGGATATATTCTCACCTAATGAGGTAAATGAAATGATTCCTCTTGACAGTATTCCCAATTTTATGGTTCTATGAAATTTCTAGAATTGGACCTGTCATCCAAAAAGGCCAATTTAAAAAACAGCCTTAGCTAAACTCTCTGTTTCAGGGTTGTTATTCTACGCTTTATAGCTGCTCTTTAGTGGGGAGTAAGGAACTGTGTCAAAGATTCATTCTTAATGAAGCAATTTTCTAATTTTATATTATCTTTTGGGTTTCATATTTACCTATGGTTTTCTGAAAACTTGTGATTTAGAGGAAAACTTAGAATATATTACTAAATACTTGGCTGTGGTGGTGCTTCAGTTATGCCAAGATCTGAAAATGTGTAATAATTTCATAAATATCTTTGAACAACAGTACCGTGTAGCATTAATAGGGGAGGATAATTCATTTTTATTTCATTGGGCATACTTCAGCATGTAACTTTATGCAAACTAAATTGTGTTAAGTTCAAGTGGGAATTGAGGATCAAGATTTTGGCTTTTCCAGCTTTTGTGATATCGATGGGAAGAGGGGAATCAGAGGCTCTTTTGGCCCCAGCTCTGCTATTTATTATTAATCTGAATTTTCGACAGACAGAGTTGATTTAAAATCCTTCAGTATGTCTTTTTTACTGTCTAGTAGTCTGAACAAGGAGTTTTATCATTTTTATTTTTTGTTTTGTTTTCTAAATATTAAATCCCTCTCTTCCTTCCTTCTAAATATTAAATTCCAAGTTCATTTAAGAGGGACAACAGTCTATCTTTTCACTGATCCTTGTTAAGTAAGTGATACATCTAATGTGTTGGGCATCCAGAAGTCTGAGAAGAATGGATTTTGTTCTTTTCTATGACTGTAAGAAGTAGAACTTTGCTTACTTATCTTAGTCCATAATATGTGTGATATCTAAGGATATGTGACATCTTAGACCAAAGGGTACAGGATTACATGGCTCTGATGAGATCAATTCTCTGACGCATGGACTGTGTCTTTTATAGAGAGAAGGGATCACTGTTTAAGGATAAGACAGTGTTAACAGGAGAAATAGTGTAATATAGTGTTATTAAAAAGCAGCTCTAGTCGGGGGTGGGGGGTGTTACTAACTTTCATGATGTAAATATTTCTATAATGGCCACTTTCAAATTAGGAACATGACATCATTGAACATGACCTTGGAAAAAGGTGTGCAATGGCCCTCTATTACATAGGGTTCCACCATGCAAATATAGAAAGATGTACATAAACTCAAGAGCATTGATAATGGTGAAGTACAGTTAAATAATGAGGAAGTATTGTGTTTTGACTATCACCTTTGTTTTCAAATAATTTAGTTAATTGTAAATTAATATAATTTGATTTTTACTAATGGCTATGTTTAACAACCAACTCGAGAAAGTCCTAAAAATTTAATAATTGGCTTTTGTGAACCAGTACCAGGTGTCTACCCTACATCATTGGATAAGAGTATAAGATTTAAAGTTAGATAGTTCTGAATTTGATTCCTTGCTCTGCCACTTACAAGCTGTGTGGCCATGTGAAATTTGTATTTCTTTTTTAAGCATTCATTTTCATGACTGAAAAGTAAGAGTAAAAATTATATCTACTTTGCATAATTGTTGTGAGGATTAAATAAAATGATAGCTCCTCCTCTCTTGGAAAGAAGCGCCCCATGGCTAAAAATTTCACATGGTCCCTGTTAGAACTATGATCACAAAGCATTTTTTTTTTTAAATGAGAGAAAGTTATTCAGAGGAATACCCTCAGTTCCACCTAATGATGTGATTTGCATAATTCAATGGAAGATAGGCAGACCTCTTAAAGGATTCAGACTGTACTATTGCTGAGAATGAATACTTTTCCTTGGGATATGTGTAGTTGTGTTCCAGCAGACATTCCTCCTGCTCCTCGTGGTAAGATTACAAGGAAGATCCTGGTTTTTTAGGGAGTTTGGACAGTGCTGCAGGGTTTGGGAGACCCATAGACTAAAGCCTCCTCTTTGATTCCTCCTTTACAGATTCTATATAGGAGAAGGAAGAGTCTCCCTTTTACAGATGGTTAAAATGGGTGGAGACTTACATTGGTGACCTCAGAAAAGGAAGAGGGTGACTTAGGAGATAGGCATAAATCTGGCAAAGAACCGAGAGTGTTATGATCATGAAGATCTTGGTAGAAGCTTTATATTTTTGAAGTCACTCAGACTCAGTAAGTTTTGTGATCTTTCATTATGGTCTGTTTCACTGAGAAATATTTTCTTTTAATACTGTTTAACAAAAACTTTGTTGTTTTTCAATGGTTTCCAATAACTTTACAATTACATAGAGCATGAAACAGAAAGAATGTGACTCAGATATTCTGAAAATAAGATAAAATGATCAAACGATTGTAGATCCCAGCTTGTCTATTCCAAGACTAAAAGGTTGTATCTATTGTTTTGTTTAAGCCATTTTTAACAAGACAGTCATTACAACAGACATGTTTCCAGAGCAGATGTTTATAATGAGAACCCTTGAAAGTCACAAAGACTCCACAGAGCACAAGAAATCTATATTTACGTATTTGAGTTACAAAAAGTAAATCAATTACAAATGCCTCTACATTAATGTCTTGAATAACAGATAAGAAAGAAAGAACATTCAGTATTATTTTAAAGAGCTTAACAAAAGTAATTAGGATAGACTTTTGCCATTCAGAGTTCACAATAAAGATTGGTTTTCTTCAAACTGTTAAATTTGATTCATGAACAGTCGGGGAATGTTAAGATGAATGAAAAGAGTCACTTATGGTTTGTCTCCCTCCCAATCCCATCTTGTTAAGTGACTCTTAATCTCACGAAACAAACTGAGGGTTGCCGGGGGGAGGGGTTTTGGAAGAAGGGGGTGGGATTATGGACATTGGGGAGGGTATGTGATTTGGTGAGTGCTGTGAAGTGTGTAAACCTGGTGATTCACAGACCTGTACCCCTGGGGATAAAAATATATGTTTATAAAAAATAAAAAATTAAAAACTCTCAAAAAAAAAATGAATGAAAAGTACGTGAGGCATATCTGAAACAGTTTTACATTAGTAAAAGGAAAACGTTATTAGTAATAGGAATAGGAATAGTAATTATTCCTATTAGTAATAGGAAAATGTGTAAAAAATGAAATGGTAAACAAAATTGAAAAAAAAAGACACCAAATATTAGTTCATTTTTTAAGCTTCTAAATGACTCAAAGCACTGATTAAATTAGTAATTATTAGGCCCTCGCAGTTTAACAATAATTAAAAAAAAAACCCTGATGAATATTTTTAAACTCTTTTGCCCAGTAAAAGCCACCTAGATATTGCAACTTTAAATTAAAAATGAAATAAAATGAGTTCTGGAAAATGGTAACTATCTGCTGAAAAACATTAGCAATAAATTGTATGACAATGCAGCTGTTATGAAAGGTGGGGACAAAGGGCTGCAAACACTCTTTGAAAACTTTAATAAGTAAGCAGAATATGTGCCATGCCAGCTCATTTCTTTAATCTTGTCAGAGAAAAATCTGCTGTGACAGTAACTGAAACTGTTGACTACTCTAGTATTTTGCAACAGCTATGTTTTCTTTTCAGATTCATCTCATAGAGTATTTTAAACAATGGGATATATAAATGCATATGCAACTTATATTTTCATTAAAAAATCTCAAAGTGGGGCGCCTGGGTGGCTCAGTGGTTAAAGCCTCTGTCTTCAGCTCAGGTCATGATCCCAGGGTCCTGGGATCGAGCCCCACATCGGGCTCTCTTCTCAATGGGGAGCCTGCTTCCTCCTCTCTCCCTCTCTGTCTGCCTCTCTGCCTACTTGTGATCTCTCTCTGTCAAATGAAAAAAAAAAAAAAAAAAAAATCTCAAAGTAACAAGAGGATTGTTCCACTGCAAAGTTGCCTGAACCTTGTGTGATAGGATATAATGACCATTGAAGGATCTAAAGTATTCTTTTTCTACGAGTTGGAATATATAAAGTTTGTTGAAAAAGCTGATGAATTTAACTACACCATTTTGACTGCTTTTCTGAAGATATTTTGGAATGTTTCAATAAAACAAGTAGGAATGTATAGCTTCCTGATATGGAAGTATATAAAAAGTATCATTTTGTCATCTTTACATTTTCTTTTAGAATTGAGAGAAAATACAGATGCAAGGTAATAGAACCTGACTCAGATGCAGTGGAATTGAGTGATGACGTTAATAAAAATTATTCCAACAATGAGACGCAAACAATAGTAACAAAAATTCATCAGGTGACACCAACATTCAGTAAGAGGAAGAGACGAAGTTCAAGGAAAAGTACTGAATAGGTTCTTTGATTGTTTGATATCCAATTAATGAAGAGGGATAAATCATGTGAACACAATAGGGAAAGATGTTTTAGATGAAATCCTGGCAAACAGAAAAGTAATAGCATTTATGAAACTTTATTACATCAACAGGAAACTGGAAAACAAGCTGTGGATTCAAAAGAAAGTGGAAATACTTGAGATCCTACAGCTCATATTGAAAATAAACTAGCTAGAATACTTCCAAATTTTACAGTAATCCAAAAAACTTACATAATGTGACCACTTTTATTGACTATTTTCGAAAGTTTCTTTTTCATGTATGAAGCTGAAATAAATTTTTTCTAGCATTAAAAGCAATGCAATCAGTCATGCTAGGAGAAATACTGAATTATCTCTCTGTTCTCTCTAGAGAATACTCTAAATTTTTCATTATACAAAGAAGTGATAAAAAATGTGCAGCCAGAAGATATAAATGAAATCCATTACTATGAGATGTGTCATGCAGGTGATCAATTATGTGTGTTAATTATTATGGGCTTTGTGGTATTTGCCAGTCTTTTAAATTTTTCAGTTTGTTGTGATTTCTTATTTAGAATAAGATTACATATTAACTTTCATACTTAACAAGGTATCTATAATTTTGTATTAGTTTGTGGAAGGTCTAAGTTTAGACCATAGCAAACCTGTCCCTGACCTTGTTTATATGCCACCAGTGTCGAGGACACCAAAGGCACAGGGAGAGGGGGAAGTTGTTTACGCTGTGAGGACCTCTTTGCTGGAGCTGAGGGAGAGGAGAGGCATCACACCAAGGCCACTAATTTAGGTATTCCTGGTGGTGATTTGCAGCAATACTCTGTGCTAAAACCTTGGCTCTGGAATCAGACTGGGTTTGTTAACAGATAAGATACCATCTAAGATAGTGATACTGCTTAATGGCTATGCAAACTTGAGCAATTCTGCTTTGTCTTTTTCTTTTGCAAATGAGGATAGTAATATATCTCTTCCCTCAGTTGTTGTGAGGATAAAATACTCTGAGGAGCTCAATATATATTTAAATAAGTGAGAGACAAATAATAAATACGAACAACAGAATGCAGGATATAGCGAAAATTCAGGAAGGCAGAACTCTAGGAGAAATAAGAACCAAAGAGAATGTCATGATAAGAGGGCAGTGAGAAAAGATTTGGAGGAAGATTTGGCCTTAAGCAGAAATCCCATATTCATGGAATTCTTCATTTCAAACAGCTGAAGGACGTTGACTGCTCCTATTCTGATGAAGCCTCTGAAACTGGAGTGGTGGTAAGTACGTAATTATAAATTTCTAAGTCTATTGATTCTTGAGTTCTTCGCAACATAGCTATCTTCTTCATATGGATTCCCTCCTTCTGCACCAGCATGGCTACACAGGGATAATAAACCTTCATTCTCAGAGGAAGGAGAGCCTTTCCTCTACATTCCCTTCGGCATGGGAAAGCACTGGCTATCAGCCAGTAGTCTAGAAGCTTCGCTGGGACCTTTTGGAAATAGGGATATAGTTGCTCCAAAACACCCAGCTCTGGGAGTGTAATAAGGAGGGCCCATGACTAGCCCAGCTATGGACCGAATGTTTGTGTTTCCTCATATTCATATGTTGAGATTGGAATCCTCAGTGTGATGGTATTTGGAGATGGGGCCTTTGGGAGGTGATTCAGTCATGAAGCAGAGCCCTAACAATGGGATTGGTGCCCTACAAGAAGGGACAGGAGAGAGCTTGCTTCCTCCACCTGCTCTTCCCTATGGGAGGATACCGTGAGAAGGCAGCCATCTGTAAACCATTTGCAAACAAGATACTTGATCTACTGGAAGCCTGGTCTTGGACTTCTTAGCTTCTCAGAACTGTGGCAAATATATTTGTGTTGCTCCAGACATCCACTACGTGGAGTCTTGTTATAGCTGCCTGAACTGACAAAGGGCCCTCTCGGCCAGAGCCTGTATTAGGCTTTGTGCAACCCTTTTGCTAGGAAAGCAGCACCCCACCTGTCTTCAAACCACTCCTGCCAACCATAATAACAAAGTGACAACTAAAATGATTGCGACACAGTGACTTGACTGTTCAGGTGCATCGTCTGGTTCCACAGATACGGTGCCCACCTTTTCTCAGGACAGCCTCCTCTGACACAGTGAGAAAGCGGAAGATTTTGATGCCTGCCAAGTTATTCATTGGGAAATTTTCCTCAGCGGTGTGTGCTCCTCTCAAAACTCCCACATTTTGTGAGCGGCTGTCACCATTTTTGTTGTTCAACTTCTTGAGCCCTAATTATGTGCCAGGTACTGTTCTAGGTGTTCGAAACACATTGATGAGAAAAACAAAATACTGCAAATGAAATTTTGATTCGGTGTATATTTGGTAGATACTTTCTAAGTTTTTTTTTTTTTAAATCTTTGCTAAATTTTAACTTCCCCCATTCACATACATACTGCCTTGGTATTGAATTATATGCATTCATGTTATTTCTCATATTGCCTTTTAACAGAAATATGTCTAATCAGAATAAATACAGTTGTAACTAAGAATGACTTCTGTGTATAAGACATCTGTTTTCAGGGATGGATATGCTTTAAATTATTCTTAGATTACATAACCATGTGACACAGACATGGCACACTCCATGGTTCGCTGGAGATTTGTTCTGTTTAAGGGTCAACTAATGATACTTGGGAACATGCAGTGATTCCAGATATTACATTTTGTCCAATGCTCTGTTCCTTATCAGTGACCATTACTTTCAGGTTAGTGGATTCTCAGCCTCCAGGCAAAACTTAAAGGAAAAAAAAAACAACAAAAAAAACAAGAACTGCTCCAGGCTCATACCAGAGAAGTCTGGAAAATTGCAATTTTCTTAATCAGGTTGAAAAAAAATATGTAAGCAGAAATAACACGGCTATGGTTAATTATAAAACTTATATTGCTATTAAAAAAAGTTTCCTTCAGAGTTTTAGAAACCGGGGCATATATCTGAGAGAAGGAAAAAACAGGGACTACCATGAAATTAACAAAATGGGACATAATTTTGCAATTGAGATAATCTTCTGAGTTCTTTGTATTGTGGCTATACTTGGGTATGAGAAATAATTATGATTTCATATGTGAAAACTTCTGCAGACTCTTGAAATCCACACGGGAGATGGCCTACAGAGCTATAGATTAGGGAAACGTGTACGCATATCTTGTCTTGAACTCAGGAAAATATTTGATAAAGTGCCTCCATATTGTCCGTAAGCTGGAAAAATGTGAGTGGAATGAGGTATAGTTAAGTGAATCTTCACAACCATACTCACTTGGTCTGTGTGACTATTGATGTTCAGCAAATGTTTGTGGAGCGAAATTGACATGAACTGATCAATGTTCATCTGTATGGCACTCCATTTCTAAACCCTATTCTTTCACAGATGTGTGAAGGTTTCCAGGACCTTCCTGAGAATCTAATGCCCTTTACTTCCCCATCTGTAAACTAATGATCCAATGGTGATTCTGGTTGGTGGTGATGATGATAATGATGATGATGGCAGTTAATATACGGAGTACTCGGCACTCTATCAGGAATTAACATCAGGAACTAATGTCTGGCATCTGACTGATCAGGGTACACGTCCCAATTCGATTGCTCACTAGTTGGGTGACCCTAAATGAGTTAATTACTATCACTAAGCCTGAGTTTCTTCATTTGTCACTTGATTAAATGGAGATAAACATGCTAATGCTTTCTCTTATTGACAGAATAAAATTCAAATTTTAAAAAATAGCCTAAAGCCCAAACCTACATTATCTGACTCCTCTCTACCCACACAAACTCATTCTAATCTCTCATGGGCTTACTTCAGAGTGGTCTGTTTTCTCTTTTTCAAGCAAGCCAAGGACCTTTCCACTTGAATCCTTTGCACTGTCATATGACAGTTACATTCCCATGTTTATTCAAGTTCACCTCTTCCCAGAAGCCTATCCTGCCCACCTTATCAAAAGTAGCCCTCTGCTCCCCATTGCCCTCATCATCTAGTCATTCTCTCTGACCTTATGTTTCAAAATGGATACATGATTTGTTATAATTACCTTCTTAACATTTTTGGTTTCTCATTGTTTGCTTGTTTATAGCTGATTTCCTCTACTAGAAAATAAGCTTCATCAAGGTGGGCTAGAGTGTGTGTTGTTTGCCAGTCTAGTTCTAGCGGCTGGCACAGTACTTGACCCAATTAGGTGGTCCAAAAATGGAGCTGAATGCATAAGTGAAAGAATAAGTGCTTCATAGGTTGTTAAGAAGGTTAAATGCATAGTGCCTGGCAGAAAACAAGTGATGAATTGAAATTTGCTAATGTTATTATTACTAATGATACTGAGATAGAAATGGGCTTTTATAAAGACTGCCATCTAGAGAGGAAAATATGGGTGTATAATATATTAACCAAGCACTATAAGCCAAGTACTAGAATGAGAGTATTGCATGAATGGGGCTTTTGTAACATGGGGACATGCAGATATGCACAGGAAATCCTTACTGAACTTGTTTTTACATGAATGTTCTTAAAGAGCGTGGCTTAAGAATAAGCGAAGCATGAGGATAGAGAGTGGAGGGAATGACAATCCTCCTCATTAGATTTAACATTTTGTCACTTTAGAGGTAATAGTCTGCCATGCAAGACAGAGTAATCTGGTGCAAGCCAGGGCTGTGTGCTCTATCTGTTGACTTTCTCATCTGCTTCATCATTGCTATTCAGTGTTTAACATATCCTGGTGTAGATCATGTTCATACTTTCACAACCTTCTCCACTCCTCCCTAGTACTGATTTCAGAGAGGGATTTATGAGTTTTAGTTCTCCTCTAGTCCTCCTCAAGGCATCTCCAACACTACCCCCCATTAAATTCATTCAAGTGAAGGCATGACCCTGTTACACGACCGAAGCTTCAAGACCAGTCCTCCAGCTTCCCCCTTCTAATCTGTTTGCTACCCCTACATAGACATTTGGGGGCTGCTACCTCCCTCTTTACTCTTTCCTCTGCTCATGTCCTGTAATCACTCTCCCCAATTCTACAGATTATACATTTATCTTCATAGAATGTTCTATATCTGCATCCCTTCTCCCCTCATCAGCTTTCAGTAATTACAAGTTTATTTTTAGGAAACACATCCCCTCCTATTAGAAATTCTTCAGAGCACAGTTGTGGAGATAAGACTGACCTCTGAAATTTTATGATTAGAACCACAACGTTTCCATGTTGATAAATTATAGATACAGCAAGGCAGTTTCTTTTCCCACCAGGATTTCTGTTTGGGAATACTAAAACTGCCAAACAGTGAGAGAGACAACACGATCATTTTTTTCTTGGTTGATTTTTCACATCAGGGATATGTGCTGGCACAGGTTGAAAAAAGAACATTAATTTTATTTTAAACTGAGAAAATACAAAACGCAAGATCTTCGTGTTATGTAGAGAATTTATTATTGTTAGGGATGGCTCTGGTGAGTCATCACCAAGTAATTTCAGTTTGTTGATTATATAGATGCACAGTTCAAAGACCAGAAAATGCCCCTCAAGTTTGATGGGACACTAATGACAGTTACCCTTCTGGCAATACTATCACTGAACTAACAAAGAGGAGCAAAGAATCCACTACTGAACCTCTCTGAGGACATATCAGGCCCCTGGTCGGTGAACAGGGAGAGAAGGGACTGTGTCTGGCTGGATGGATAATGATTACAATTGACTAACTTTTAGAAGGAACAGATCAACAGCAACATTTTGCCTCTTCAGATTATCAGGCAATAGATTTCCTGTGAGCAACATTTTCAGAGAATCTCTTGCCCTGAACTGTAAAAAGAAGCCTCAAAGAAAATCCCACAAAAAATTAATGTGTGCTGCCAGAAGAGATTTCTGGATGGTAGTGGTCATCATTATAAACAACAACAACCACAACAATAATAATAGTTGCAACAGTGTATGGGACAGACAACATATATATAATGGCAATATAAAAACAGATAGTATCAGAGAAAATAAAGAGTCAGAGTTGGTGGCTAGGAATTACTTAATACCTAATGAATGTTTTTTTTTTTTTTTTAAAGATTTTATTTGTTTATTTGACAGAGATCACAGTAGACAGAGAGGCCGGCAGAGAGAAAGAGGGAAGCAGGCTCCCTGCTGAGCAGAAAGCCCGATGCGGGACTCGATCCCAGGACCCTGAGATCATGACCTGAGCCGAAGGCAGCGGCTTAACCCACTGAGCCACCCAGGTGCCCCCTAATGAATGTTTTTATGCTTATTTTATCTATTCATACAGCAAACTAAGAAGATAATAAGCAAATAGCAGAGTTGAAGTTTGAAACAAAAGCAGTTTGGCCTTAGGGCCTATGCTCTCAACTAACTGTACTATATCATTCTGTATAATATAATATAATATAATATAATATAATATAACATAATTCAGCTATAGCACAGTGTATTGTAGTTGTCTCTTGTCCTGTTCATATGTGTATTTTCACCAATTTGTAAGCTCCATAAGAATGGGGACTGGGTCTGTCTAGTTTACCATGGAGTTCCCAGAAGCTAGCCTACTGTTAAGTACATAAGTACCCAAAAATGCTCATTGAATGACTAGTGTTAACCAGAAAAATTGAAACAAATTAAGTAATTTTGGACTTAAATACTGAAGGAGGAAATGAATATAATGCTATTGTTATATTTGATAAATTCAAACAAATCCAGGACCCAACAAATCATCCTCATTTTCTATTATCGTGTACTGTAATGTTAGAAAGCAAGATTAACAAGGATATCATTGCCAATGGCAGGCAAAAAGTCAGTGGACTCAGATGAGGAACAAAAGAGAAGAGTTTTCTCAAAAGCTTTTACTACTTGCCCACCAGTTTCCGGAAAGTTTTGAGATATAGCTTGGCATGGCAGGAATCCCTGAATCCTGAAAATGTGCTCCATTTTAATTACAATTTTACTTATAAGAGTATAATCAACTAGACTGAGACATGAAGTCCAAATTCCTCTTGGATCTTAGTCCCCCATACTCTTCTCTAAAGAAAAGTTGTTCAGTCTGGATTAAAACAATAAACATGTTATTTACAGGCTTTGTGTCTAGGACACAACTGTGGAGGTCTGGAAGAAGCCCATTATCTCCCAGGCTCCAAAATCTTACCAATTGACAGGTATGAATGAGGTCAATTTTATCAATACTCAGGATTTTCATTTCTAAGCTCATGTAGGAGTTTTGGTACCTCAAAATTCCACCATTTTGGAAATCCAGAAGAATTTTTTAAAAATAATTTTGTAAATTAGTGTAAGTGTCTATTATGCCATTTCATTTTCACTTCTACTACTGTCACTAAGGCCTCTGCTGATTCATCCCAGTTCTGATGTTCTGAATCTTTTTGGCACTATAAAATTTGTCAGTCTCCTATGAGTACAAAATAACAAGGTTAGTGGGGGTTGTTTGGGTCCTGAAATGTTAAGCTATTTAGGGAGAGATCCACTTACTTTTCTCATTCATGATTCCTTATTTCCTCAGAGTACATATGGCTACCAGGGTGCCAGATTGGGGTGAAATTTTATGCCATCTCACTATGTCTTTTCTGTCATCTAATCTTCAAACCCTGTTGTGAAATTGCCATTCTAGGTTCCTTTTTCCCTTGGTATGAATTCTTTCTCAGGGACTTTGCCATATTTCTGTGCCATCTGGCAACCTTACTTTCTCCCTCTCCCAATCCAATAAAAAAAAAAAGTCTGTGTATATAAATCTGAATTATTCTCACCATGTTGTGAATCAATCCCCATGTAAATCAGTGAATACAAATAATGTGTAGGATTCTAACTCCACATGACAGTCATGTCTGACTCTGAGCCTTGGCTCAGCTGTGACCTCATTATGTAAGATACTATAATCAATTTTGTTCCTAAATCCCAGGATACATCTATCAATAGCCAGATATTCTCTAGAGATTATACACACTCATTCATTGGAATTCTCCTTTTTTTAATGGAAGTGGGGAGAAGTATTCAGGGACTGTGCTAGGGTGTATATATATATATATATATATATACATATACACACATATCATATATTTATGTACATATGTAAATATGTAAATATATAGTGTGTGTGTGTGTGTGTGTGTGTGTATGAAATTGGTTCATGCAATGTGAAGGCTGAGAAGTTCCAAGATATGCAGTTGGCAAACTGATGACTCTGGAAAGTTGATGGTGTACTTCCAGTCCAAATGCCAGCTAATTTGAAGTCCCGAAAGGGCCAGTGTTTCAATTTGAATCTGAAGGAAGGAAAAAAAATTGATACTCCAGCTTGAAGACAGTCATTCAGGAGGAGTTTCCTCCTATGCAAAAGAAGGTTAGCCTTTGGTTATATTCAACCTTCAACTGATTAGATGAGGCTCACCCACACAAGGGAAAACAATCATCTGCTTTGTTCAGTCTATAGATTCAACTGTTTATATCATCCAAAACACCCTCACAGACACACTCAAAACAATGTTTGACCAAGTATCTGGGCACCCATGGCCAAGTCAAGTTGATATATGTGGTGAACCATCATAGGGATCTTATGCCCTGATTCTCATCCTCATAAGATGTGTTTATCTACTAAATAGCTCTAGGCCTGTTCAGAAGGCAAACAAGTCCCCCAAAAGCTAGGGAAATGGAATTTTAAGCTTTGGAAAAAATGTAGAATGGAGCTTTATTGTAGAATCTCATATATAATAAACAAACAAGAAACTCAGCTGAAAAATATAGTCTCTACCAACTACCAACAATAAAAGGGAAACAGCATAATACCAAACATTTCAGAAAGGCAGCAGCTATGGAAAGAAACACGATTCTGGAGTGGAGCAGAATTGCCCCCATCACCAAGAAGCCATTTGAGAATTTTAACAGAGTTCTGAGAATTCTCATTAATTCTTCCAAATCTAGAGAGAATAAAATCAGGAGCATGTATTTCTGTTTTCTCTCTCAAACCAGTTGGTTGACACTATGAGACCATAGAAATGAACAAGTGCTGATTTTCTCTGAAAGAGGTGTATTATTTAGGTCCAAACTGGGCTACGAATGACAGAAAACTGAAAGTAGTAGCTAATTAAGATATGCATATATTTCTTGCTCACATAAATATCCCAGGAGGTGACCTTGGGCTGGGTTATGATGCTGTGTATTTTGGGCAACCTGAGGCTCATTCTCCCTTTGTGACCCACTATTTATTTTTAGATGTCATGGAAAAGAAGATGACATTCACATCCCAAGAAAGGGCTGAAGAAAAGCATACTGCCTTATGTGGAAAGTTCCTGAAAGCCTTTACACACTTAACTTCCATCCCATCAGCCAGAAATTGGTGACTATGCTCAACAGTAAGGGAGATACAAATATGTAGTTTTTATTCTAATGAGCAGTGAGTCACCTTATGATCAGGAATTCTATTGTTTCATGAAAAAACAAATGGAGATTACAGAGAAGCAATCCCAATACGGATTTTAAGGACCAAACTGAAGTCTGAGACTACTCCCTTGGGGGTAGCACATTTTCCACAGTTAGAGGAATTTTAGTTCCAGGATAGGGCACTTAATAAATTCAAGCAGAGCAGAAACCCTGGATTATAGAAGAGACTGGAGATCAGTTTATGTCAACTTTGATCTCTTCACCTTACCCTTCCTGCAGGTCCTCAGGTAACAGACCTGTAACCTTGGGCATAGAGCATAAACATCGTTAACACCTCAAAGTACATAGGTAGTTTGGAAGAGAAAAAAAAACTTGTTTCTGATACTGAAAGAAGGAATAAGGAAGATATAATACAGAAATGAAAAGAAATAAAATTAGAGAATTGGGATAAAACGGCTCAAGGATGAACAAATAGGGGAAAAATGGCTTAGCACAGCTATCTAAGCAACCGGGAAAAAACAACAACAACAACTTGTTTTTAAAGATAATTTACAATGCAAAGGACTAAACCCAACTTTGAAGAAACAAAAACCAAGGAACAGAAAGCAATTCCTCACAAGAGATTTATGCTACAAAATAACTGAAGAATATAATTAAATAAAATGAAAAATCAAAGAGAAGAAGACAGAACAGCAGAATGAGATTAAAAGAGAGGTTGCATGCTAATGAAACAAAGTAAGGATCAAAATAATATCATTTGGAGCTACCAAAGATGTCAGACTAAAATGTAGAAAATAACAGTTATTAATGACATATTTGTATTACAATAAACAAAAGCAAATAATTCAAGGTTAAACCCCTGATTGTATTTCCATTTCAAACATGACCAAAAAAGTTTCAGGGATTGTGCATCTCGTATATATATCATTAGATGGAGGAGAGTGTTACAGCTAGCCCAACAAAAACGTTTATTTTTTTTTTCAGTAAATTCAATTCCTTTTTTTTTTTTTTTTTAAATCATCCAAGACCGAAGAGACAAGTGTGGAGTGTGAAAATAGCAGGCAACGTTTGACATTTTAAAATTTGTTTTCTACTAGCTCCATACAAAGAAGAGCTTGCTCTAGGGCTGGCCTGAGACTTGGACCACAAGAAAAGCTCAGTGTGGTGAGGTGAATGCCCGTACAGACGAGACCGTTGGGAATGTACTCCATCTTTTTGGTAGCATTTGTTCCACCCACGCCCTCCTCTGCTGGTTTCCTTGAGATTGCTACAGAAGTCAGAGAAGACACATGCATGGCTTTGAAAAGTGGTGTAAATTTTCCTACTTGCATAAACTATATTTATCGAAACTAAAACTTGGCTTGGAAAGGTATTTGTATTATGGCTAGGTCTGTTTGTCTACATTTCTTTAATTTATGCAGTATATGTTAATTACTTTTTTAATGTGAAAATATTTTGACATTGCTTTTTCTCATTTCTTTGACTTCTTGAATAATTTTATCCCGAGTCTGCCTTTGAAGCACATCTGCTCTCTGGGCTTCCAGCCTTTTATTTAGTGTATACATCCTTCAGCACTGGTGCTCAAGCCTCTTGTTCCTGAAATCTTAAAACATTTTTAGCAAATTGGAATATTATCACGGAGGTGACTTCAGGCAATCTCATTTCTGAAGGTTAATTCTGGATAATCACCTCATCTAGACATTCAAAAAAGTAAAGATACACATTCAGACTAATCAAATTTAGGCTTATTCATGTTCCAAGAACAAAACAAGGTACTTAGTTTGGAGCCGAGGCAGGTCATTCAACAAAATTGGATCTACCTGACCCTCTCAGAAGCTATATAATGTGTTTTATCTGTTGTCAGAGGATGATCAAAAAGATGCAATTGCTCTTTACATGAAGGGAAGCATCGTGTGAATTCAGATAAAACATGTCTTACCTGCTCTGCTCTTAAAATCTAAGAAACGTACTTGAGGAAGATGTGTATTTGCGAACTTCGGGAATGGATTTGGGAAGGTTTCATCTCTTCAACTTAATACATGGGCATGGTTTCTGAAATCAGATGCAGCCACCTAGAGAGTGCCCACCCCGCACCGGAGCCCCCTTCCCCTGTCATCCTGCAGCATACACATCACGTTCCCTATCCCTGTCCCTTTCTGACAAAGCATCACTCTAATGAGCCGTTTAAGTGACTGAAGAGAAGACAAACACATAGTTCAGAAAGGCTCTTGTTCACTAATCACTTTCCCACACAGCTGATAAATTTTTACGGTTTTTTAAGCCGGTATTTCTGAAATATCTTGTTAACAGTTACTATTAGGAGACGTTCACAGGTACAATAGGAATAATGCCGCTTCTCGCTGTTACTAGCTTGGTATCCGGCCTATCAAGAAATTTAGAGAAAAAATGTGGGACTGCAGTGCAGATTTTTCTCGGGGTATACCGAAGCAGCCTTTGCTGTAGCTGTGAGATTTTAAGAAGTATTTTCCAAGACATCTATCTTATACAGACAAGACTATTTTAAATTGGACTCATTAAATCATTTGTTGTCACAGTCAACAGCCGTGTGGAGGCTAGTTAACAAATGAAAAATGAGCCTTTCTAACTTGTTTATTTTATATGGATGCTTTCTTTATTTCGTTTTTTCCCCCCTCTGGTAGCACATTGACTTAGGGGATCTTGTTACAGTACTGCCTGACAAAAATTAAAAATGTGAAGGCTGAAAATACTAGAGACGTAATGCCCCAGTTCACATAAAATACTGGTGAAGAGGTTCCCACTCTGAGCCTATCTTCTAGTTCAGGGAAGAGAACCAATTAAAACCTCATTTAAGTTGTTGAAAGGTAACACAGAATTACTTGAGAAGCACAGAATTCCTGGTACAGAAAGAAAAAAAAATGATGGTCCTAAATTCATCTCTGAGTTTTTCCTCGGAGCCCCTGTTTTGCTAGCTCAAGATTGTTTTCAACAGTATAGCTAAGATATTAATTTATTATTATTAATTTATTATTAATTTATTCACTCCTTCCTTCCTTCTTTCCTTTCTTCCTTCCTTCCTTCAGTTGTTCATCTGTCTGCTTCTAAATGCCACAGTTTATGGAAGGCATTTTTTACAAGTTTATTGGCAGGTAGTGTTTTTCTTGGCTGTTGGTATAAGTTAAACTTTATTTAATTTCAGTTTATAAATATTTTCTTCTTGGTCAACATTTAAAAAATTTTTTTCATACTAGTGCTTTCTTAGCTATGGCCTAAATAAATATGTTCATTTTTACATACTTTTTGGTTTCATTTTCCATCAAGGAATCCTTTTTAAGGTTTTCTCACTTTTGTTTATTTTCTACTAGCTTTCCCTGGATGTGTTGCCAAGTCTTAAGCAAAGTAGAACGGTATTTTCTGATTAGACCCAGGCAGCTTACAACAGGGAAATGTTGATGATGAAAAAGGACTTTGGGAAGAGGTATGTAAAATTTTGAATTTCACTTCCATCAATTTTCTTACTTGGAAAATGGAGATGACAGACTCATTAGAGGTTAATTCAAAGAGAAATGAACTAGCGGTGCCTGGGTTGTCTCAGTGGGTTAAAGCCTCTGCCTTTAGCTCAGGTCCTGATCCCGGGGTCCTGGGATCGAGCCCTGCATTGGGCTCTCTGCTCAGCGGGGAGCCTGCTTCCTCCTCTCTCTATCTGCCTCTCTGCCTGCTTGTGATCTCTGTCTGCCTAAATAAATAAATATTTTTTTTAAAAAAAGAGAAACGAACTATACATAGAGGGTTCCTTGCACCTAGTAGACACACAATAAAAGTCACATCTATTCAGAAAACTTAAAACAAACAAACAAACAACAAGCAAAACAAAATTCTTTTGAATTCTCAAGTGGTATCCTCTTTTCAGCCCAGTTATCTACCAGGGGTCCCTTTAGCTTTTCAGCCTTCTCCTTTGTAGTGAATGAGTAGATTCAATTGAATTTTATACAAATATCTATGTTTTTAAAAGTATTTAGGTCAAATCCTCAAGATTTAGATTTAGATTTTTGAGCTAAGTGGTATTACTTGAGAATTGGGTCCTTACTGATATTTGTAATATAATTCAATTTAGGACTATGACACACATTTTCTCCCTGGTTCACTAATAACAATGTTAAATATGCACAAACCTCACAACAACCATAGGGATAGCAACTTAGAATAGTCCTGCAACTTAATTTATTCCTATTTGTCATTGCTCTTCTCTGTGGTCTGGTAGTCATTTTATAGAATATTACAGAAAACACATTTGAACTAATTCCTCAAGCTACTGTACTTCCTTTCAAATTTCCCATTAACTCATATAGTCTACATTTTATTCATTTAATATTTCCCCCACTTATCTAAAAATTTTATCGTCCTTAACTTCCTTCGCTGTTTCTCTATTTTCCAAGTTGAAGCTAGATACATCTTAATTGTCATCTTGTATTCACTCAGGAAATTAATACTGAATGCCCAACGTGCACCAGGCATCTTTGGCACTGAAGAAAAAACAATCAATAAAACATAGTTTCTGACTTCTTGGAAGTTACATTTTAGTGGAGGGTGGAGAAAGGCCAATGATTGTTGTATAAGCAAATAAATAAACGATCTGATATTAAATAGTGCTCTGTCGGAAACAGAGCAGTAAGGACCCAATTCACAGAGTGCTGTGAAGAAAATAAAAGATGGATAGGGCACTTGGTGGCTTAGTCAGTTAAGTAGCTGACTCTTGATTTTGGCTCAAGTCATGATCTCAGGGTCCTGGGATCCAACCACGTGTCAGTCTCTGTGCTGTTGCAGAGTCTGCTTGAGGATTCTTTCTCTTCCTCTCTCTCTGCCACTCCCCCAGCTCACGTGCTCTCTCTTTCTCTCAGATAAATAAATACATCTTTTTTTATTTTTTTTAAAAGAAGAAGTCTTTTTAAAGATGAAGAAAAGCCACTACCTTTTTTTTTTTTTTTAAGCAATGAAAAGACACTGGAGGGTTTTAAGCGGCAGAGTGAATTGATCTGATTTGTGCTTTGAGAAGATCATTTGGCTGTGTATGGAGAAGAGATGGGAGAATTGTGGGGTTATAAGCATTGAGGCAGGAAGACTAATTTGGAGCCTGTTGCAGTAGTACAGGTGAGAGAAATGGTGGCTTGGACTAGGGTTTTATGAACAACACTATGAGAAATTGTCAGATCTGGGAGAGATTTGGGGGGCAGTGCCAATAGGACTTGCTGGTATGTTGGACGTGAGAAGTGATGGAAACAATGGTGCCTTGTTGGTTTTAGCACCCGAGAGACTGAAATCTACAGAGCACTTGTCACACAGTACTGTCATCCCTGTGCATCACTTCATGCTCTCCTACAGGGCCTGGAAGATCCTTGAAAAACGCTAACCCTTTGTATTTTTCTTTGGGTTACCAAAACCATTGCACTGGTTGTATTCAGTGAGTATCTGTGGAATGAATGGAAGACAGAGAGGTAAATATAAAATTATGTGACTTGACAGGATCATAGCCTCTGTGTTAAAAACCACAGGTCATGTGTTGTGGTATTAAGAATAAAGGGTGCAACTTCTTGGCAGCACGTTTTATAGGATGACATGTTTCCGACAAGCAAATTTACAGTCCAGAAAGCAACCAGAATGTTTACAGGTGGAAAGTAAGTATAAAACAGAATTATGGACAGAAAAATATATTCTTTTTTCTTAAGATTTTATTTATTTATTTGAGAGAGAGAGAGAGAGAGAGCATGAGAGGGGAGAAGGTCAGAGGCAGAAGCAGACTCCCCGTAGGACGGGAGCCCACTGTGGGACTTGATCCCAGGACTCCAGGATCATTACGCAAGCCAAAGACAGTAGTCCAACCAACTGAGTCATCCAGGACCCCTCCAAAATATACTCTTATCTGGATGATAGAAGTTCAAAAATAGACAAGATGTAGGTCCTTTAATTGTTTCAAAGAAAATACAATTACCTTAAACCTTAAGCTGTTATTTATGATATCAGGGAGACATCTGTATCAATTAGAATACTTTTGGATACAACTGGCCTAAGTCCAAAGCTCAGTAGTTTAGGTAGAGAGAATGCTTACTGGCTCATATAAAAACAACAACAACAACAACAACAACAACAACAAAAACACCAAAAAACAGGGTAAGGCCTAGCTTGGGAAATTGCTTAAACAGGGTTTGAATGATGTTACCAGGGGTTCCTTTATTTTATAGCTTTGTTCTTTATTTTTGCTTTAGCTTGATTCTCAAATGGTTATAAGATGGCAGCATCAACTCACATCTATTGATTTTCAGTGACCAAAAGAGACCTCCGACAGTGCAACAAGAGTATGGCTCTCATTGGTTCACTTTTCATCATGTATGCAGCCCTAAACCAGTCTGTGTGGTAAAAGAGAAGTAGTTCCTCAAAGGACCTTGAGATACCATTGGGAAGAAGAAATAGAAAATGGCATAATGAATAGGAATGTTGCCTGTCAATTTTTAAATGTATGTGTATGGTTTCAATAGACTCATTTTTTAAAAGTAGATGATATTTAAAGTCACATTAGATTTTCCAGATCAAGAATGTAAAGACCTTCCCATTATTTTTGTGTCCCTGAGACTTACTGCTATGAAGTAGGCACTCAATAATACTTGTTGAATGAATGGGTAAACATGAGATGTCCCTTATAGAAATCTTTGCTGGACTTTGCTATTGACTTCCGTGATAAAACAAAGTAAGAATTTCTGTGCATGTGTGTAAATAGTTTGGAAAAAGTATTCATAGGTGATCAAAACAATGCATAGAGGAAATTGTTAGACTGAATTACAGCATCCTTAAAGGTCTTACAAGTTGAGATTTGGGACTGCATTTTAAAATTTGGATTCTTTTTGATCTCTTTCACCTTTTAGGTATAAAATAAACACCATATTCCCTATGGCATTTCAGAGAACTGAACTTGATAATTCTGGCAGTGCTATTTTGCTCTTTCAAGACATTCAACAGCAAGCACATATGTGTCTGACTAAATGTCACTGTGCTTAAGATTTCTATAATTTGGATTTGGAAGCTGGCAAAGGGAGAAAGAAGACAGAACTTCTAAGTTTCTTATTACCCCGTCCCATGATGTTTCTTTGTTCATTTGATTCTAATGATTCCAACAGGAGTTGAAACAAAAGCTGAAGGATTGGCCTACCATGGGTTAATTACTTAGTAAAAGGGCTATTTCTTGAGTCTGATGGTGGGGAATGGGTCAGAAAAGACTAATTAGACAAGCTTCAAGTTCTAGGAAAATGCTAGTGGAACAGGTGAAAATAAACTGGTGATAATTGAGGGGCTAATTATCCTCCACCTAGCAATTGGCCACCAGGTGTTCTGTAGCACATAAAAGAAGGGACTGACAGAGCAACAGAGGCTTTTTTTGTTTTCCCCAGAGAAATGAGGAAAGTGTGGAGAAACACACACACACACACACACACACACACACACACACACACAATTTCCAGAGGAATTTGAAATCTGTAAAATGGTGTTTCTTGTATTTTGCACTTGTTCTTTCCTGCTGCATTGGGTAGAAAACTGGACCAAGGATATGTGCTTGTGTTTTATTTGTTTTTAAAGAATGAGTGTCCCTTCTGGTCTGTATACTCATGAAGAATTTTGGTGTTGGGTGTACATATACATATATCCTTATAATTAAGATTATGGTAACCATCTACATGGCACATTTATTAGACCAAGTTTACTGACATTTACAAAGGCCATTATGAATAACAGGATGAAAACCCATCAGTCTGGATTGTTATGAGCAGTGGCTTTGAAATGAACAAACCTCCTCTTACACATGCCGTATGGGAATACAAAGTTCTTAAACTATCTCCAGTAGTAGAAGGAGGTATTACCAAGATACCTCAGTAAGGATCTTTCAACTTCCTTTTTAAAAAAAATTTATCATTTTATTAAAAAATCAGCTTTCAGAGTTCAGTAACTAAACAGGACTATCTTTTATGTAACATTTTCCAGGTAACATAAATAAGAGAAAGAGTGTATACCTGAGATTCATGATTACCATTACAATAATGTAACATCCCATTCAGAAATAAGTCTACAAGCCAGAGACGGGATGATGAAGGTAGAGAACATTTTTTAAGTGGCAAAAGTGGAAAGCAGGTTGTCAGAAGAATTAAGTTCAGGCATGTAGGATGCTTGTCCACCAGTTCTCATTCTGCTGTCTGAAACAGAACAGGATTCTTCTGTGGTGTAGGGTGGAGACAGCATTGTTTCTTTGGGCACTTTGCTCTGGAGCGAGGACATCTGCCTTTTTAGATGGTGCTCAACGTGGGTGGAACTCCAGATAGTGACGCTGCTCTGGTCTCCCACAGTTCTGCTACAGGTTAGATGGCTGCTTTGGGAACTAACATCTCCTCCACCCCACACCCCCATTGTTGCCATTTCTGTTGGAAAGCAAAGCAATTTAAATGGAACCTGATTTGAATCATGGCTCTACCACTTCCTAGTGCTGTGACTTTGAGCAAAGACCTTAAATTTGCTGACTCGTGCCTTTTCTCATCTGTAAAATAGAAGCAATGATTACAACCTTGCAGGGAACTTGTAAAGATTAAGTGAGATGTAAAATGCCTTTTGTACTATTAAGGTTTAACTGGAAAGGCAAAACTGCCGTGTGCTACATAAATAAACACTCTGAGTGTATTATATAGGAAACGGAATACAGAGAATGTGGTACAAATGTAATGGAATAGCTAAAAAAAACCAAACAGGGAATGGTTAAGCAACTTGGTGATTTGTAGCAGCTGGAAACAAGTTCTACTGCTATGCCGAGAGGATAGAAGGAGGGAACAGGGAACACGGGGATTATGTTGCTTATAGCAAGCTGGACTACAGCCAGTATGTCTCCATGGAGGACACACTTGACAGCAGTGCTCTCAGAAACAGAAGGAGAAATGTCTCTCCCTCCAGCCTCCATCCCCTGCCTCCCATCAGCTGAACTCATCCAGAAGCCAGCAGACATGGGAGCTAAGCTGAGAAATACAGCAGCCTGCTGGACACATCTGCCCCGAGATAGAGAGAATGGGAGGAAGGCAAAGAATGGCACAGGCGGTAATAGTCCAATGCCTGCTACCTGTGGCACGTTACCTGATACATGGTTAGTACTTAGTTGGGGAGTTAACAGATCCATTTCTTTCCCTTCCCTGGGACCCAGGGGTCTTGTAGTTCTCTTTCCCCTCTCTCTCTTCCTTATCCAAACCTTTTAAAGGTCCCTCAAGCCTGGGAGAGATTAGGGAAGTAATATCAGCCTCTGCCTAGGGCCTGTATTCTCTCTAATGCTTCTCTCTTCCTACACAACATATCTCCTTGGAATCTCTTTCTTTCCCTCCATTTTTTTTTTTTCCCTGAGAGAAAATAATTTATTCTTTAGATAAATGTAGGAAATGAGGATTTTCTTAAGGTGTCTCATC
Organism: Mustela lutreola; assembly: GCF_030435805.1. NCBI lineage: Eukaryota > Metazoa > Chordata > Mammalia > Carnivora > Mustelidae > Mustela > Mustela lutreola. The sequence goes on from NC_081299.1 coordinate 58,734,317, forward strand.
TCTTTCCCCCAAGGGGAACCTTCCAGATTCCAACTTGTCATCCTATATCCAGGGATCTCAATTTACTTTAAAAGCACACATTCAATTTATTTAATCATATTAGGTACTAGAAAAGCCTACCATAACTGACTTTGATGAATGTAGCTCTTCAGAACAATGGCCATGCCTGATTAAAGGAAGACCAACTCTTAAATAACTCCTGAAAAGTCAAGAAATTTTATTCTTGACCCTTGGTTACGGGTTTATTGGAGAGTTCTTTTTTTTTTTTTTTTTTTTTTTTTGAAGAGTTTATTTATTTATTTGACAGAGAGAGATCACAAGTAGGCAAAAAGGCAGGCAGAGAGAGAGGGGGAAGCAGCCTCCCTGACAAGCAGAGAGCCTGATGCGAGGCTCAATCCCAGAACCCTGAGATCATGACCTGAGCTGAAGGCAGAGGCTTTAACCCACTGAGCCACCCAGGCGCCCCTGGAGAGTTCTTAATAGACATGTGTATCTGGTCTCCCTACGCTCATCAAAACTTGGAATATTGTAGCTCAAGGAGCAGGATGAGGAGAATGGAAACAATACAAAACATATCCTGATAAGCAAGCCTGGATTTGAAGGAAGATGGAGAGCCAAAATGAGCAAGACTATATTCCCCTCAGGGTCTGAATGTTGTGAATGATTATCCTGAATAAAAGAACATTGAATTGTTTTTAACATCTTCTGATTAAGGAGGCCTATACCTTCTAAAAGATTTTGAACCAAAGCAAACCAAACAAAAAGGTTAAAAATCTTACTTATTAAGAAGCCTGTTGTGTGAGTACTTAAACTACTATGGGCTACTCTGGCCTTGTTTTACACCATTCGAACAAGGCATTGCTATATAGCAAAGCCTACTTTTTCTTTTTAAAGTTGCCCTACATAGAATCATCAAAGGTTTATCACTTTCTAAAAGCTGAATGAAGGACCTGATAACATTTGTATTATAAAATAGATTACTTTTTCATTTTTCTGTGTTTAATATGTATGTAGAAATTAGACGTTAAAGATCAGGGAAAGACTACAATCACCTTTTTCTTCTATTGAGCAAGTACCTGTCTAAGAAGTCCCCAGACTTAGAACTAGGCATTAGGAGAAGCTTCTGTGGAGCAGGGAGTCACGAGGATGAAAGGTTATAGATAAGAGAACTCTGAGTGTGGATTTTAATCCAATGGGGAAGCTGTCAGCAGCATAATTAGAAGAAAAAGCTGCGTAGGGACCCTGCAGAATGCAATTGCTAAACCACAACCTATGACAATTTAGAAAATCCATCTTTTTTAGCCTTAAAATAAAAGCTTTCCCCACTTCAAGGACCGTCTGGAGAGTATGACTTCTGTAAACTCTGCACGAAGACCGATTTCAGATTACCAAGAGAAGAATGCAACCTATTTCATTGGGGAGACTTTTCCAAATTAGAATAGCTCTTCTCTTACAGTGTTTTATCTTGTTAACTCTTCAGTGGTTTGAAGTTCTTGATTTTGTATGGCTCATGGGTTCCTATTTTTTGAAAAGATACTTAGCCAAAGTCCAAATTCTGTAGGAAGAAAAGTTAGGATTGGGAGGGAGACAAACCATAAGTGACTCTTAATCTCACAAAACAAACTGAGGGTTGCTGGGGGGAGGGGGTTTGGAAGAAGGGGGTGGGATTATGGACATTGGGGAGGGTATGTGCTTGGGTGAGTGCTGTGAAGTGTGTAAACCTGGTGATTCACAGACCTGTACCCCTGGGGATAAAAATATATGTTTATAAAAAATAAAAAATTAAAAAAAAATAAAAAAAAAGTTAGGAGGGTTTGATTTAGCCAGCACCAATAGCCACCAGTTCCCAAGAGACAAGATGGGTAACTACATCAGCAGAGTACGGTACTAAAACTTCTAAACAGGCCAAAGGATCTATTACCCAGAAAGTCAGCATATGTCAGAGTGGAGGGAACGGTGAGAAAAAGGGCATTAGCGATTCTAAGCCAAAGTAGTAGATTTTATAAACACTATAAGCTCTCAGGAGAATGCCTGATGCTTTTATTAGTTAAATTGTTGTTATTGTTTGCAAGGAACAAAAGTTCACTCAAGCTAGTTAGACAAAATAGTTGAGATGTTAATTTGTGATTTGGGGTTGTTCTTCAACAGCTTCTTCCCTCATTTCACATGGATAGCCAGACTTTTTTTGTTGTTTCTGTTATTTTCCACTCTTCTATTGTTTTCCCAACTTTATTGAGATATCATTGACATATATCACTGTCTGAATTTCAGGCATATAGCATAAAGGTTTGACTTACATATAGTGTGACCTGATTACCACAGTAAGTTTAGTTAACATCCATCATCTGATGTAGAGATGATAAAAAGAAATGGGGGAATAAAAAAGAAACAAGTTATTTTCTCCTTGCCATGAGAACTCTTAGGGTTTACTTTCTGAACACCTTCTCTAGGTACCATACCCCAGTGGTTAACTGTAGCTATCATTGTTATGCCCGAGTTTTCGCGTCTGAGAGACCACCAAGGAGCCAAGCACCAATGCAATCACACAAGGGTTTTTTTGACAAGCTTAAGCTTGGGCCCAAGTATACCCGACACAGCGGCATAGGGACTTGGACCCCGAACCAGATTACTGTTAGAGTTTTTAAAGGCAGAGTAGGGGTGGACTCCGCGGTGGGTGAGGACAAAGGGGATTATGGATGATGTAAGTCTCCAAGGATTTTTGGAAGCAAGATCTCCAGGACCTTGGGGGCTAGCTATTGTTGGGAGAAAGGTTATTTATTACCAATAATAAAAATATTCTTGTGAGTCCCTTTATATGTATATCAGTGGGCCATATACTTGGGAATGATTCTCGACACTATCTTGGAGGTTTAGAGATGAAGGAATTATTAAAGTAGACTTACAGGATCCTGGTTGGACCTGTTGGGGTAGGGGGTCGGTCAGGCTAGGATTGTCCTTAGCAAAACCTCAAGGTGAGGGCAGTTGAGTCCCCAGGGGAGAGCCACTCTGTCTGTTTCAAGGGCTTGTCAGTAGGTGAGGAATTTTAATGATTTTCTTCTGCCTCTGTTTCCCACATCAGCTAAACTTGAAGTCAGATGGTCTTAATTTTCTCGGCCTCCACAGTCATAATATACATTGCCTCTTTAGTACTTATTTATCTTATAACTGAAAGCTTTTGACCACCTTTTTCCAATTGCCCCATCCTCCCCTCCATCTCTGGTAACCAGAAATCTGATCTCTTTTTCTATGAGTTTGGGGTTTTTTCTGTTTTGTTTTTTAGATTCCACTATAAGTGGGATTATACAGTATTTGTCTTTCTCTGGCTTACTTCACTTAGCATAACACCCACAAGGTCCATCTATGTTACCACAAATGGTGCATTTTCCTCATATTTTATGGCTGAGTAATATTCCATTGCATCATTCCAATGGAATAATATTCCATTCCATTGCAATAATATTCCATTATGGCTGAATAATATTCCATTCACTATTCCATTGAATAATATTCCATTGATATATATATAGATAGATAGATATAGATAGATAGATAGATAGATAGATATATCTATATATATATCACAACTACTTTATTCTCATTCATTGATAGACACTTGGTTGCTTCCATGTCTTGGCTACTATAAATATTGCTGGATAGCCAGGCTCTTTGTATATCAATCTTCAGGGGCATTTGCAGGATGCAGATTAGAAGTTGCTGGAAGGTACTAGCTCTTTCTCTCCTTTGTGAAAGCTTACACTCTTGAAAATATTATGTAAGGAAGAAGAGAAAAAGGAATGCTCCAAGAAAGTTTGGAAGAAAAAGGATGTGGGCAAGGAGAAGAGCTATTTTCCTATGTCAGTATGGTGGAAGGATAGATTTTGTGGGTCCTGTTGGTAGCAGGGTCTTGCTCAGTGCTCGTGACTGTGATGTCAGAAGGGGCATAGCCTCAGAAGGGATGAAATTGTGGCCACTGCTGGAGCCTAGACCTAAGGCCCAAGATCTGCAAGCTTCATTAAAGGTTCACACACTTTAGGCTGGGCAAGAAAGCCCCTGAGCCTTCATCAGTGTTGCCCAAGCCGCTAGAACCTTTACATAACACTTTGAGTGGGTGTGAGGGTAGGAGCAATAACAAATGAGGTGAAATTCCAGTCAGTCTGGTAGGATGAGGACTGGGAGATGAAATTAAGCAGACTTAGAAAAGTAAATAAAATTTCATATTTTTCATAGTTTACAGACCATGATGTAGACCTACTATACTTTAGGCAAAAGTGAAAAATGTATCATAAGCATGAGGTTATATTGTAATCCTTGCTTACATCCCCAAACCTACCTCATTCTACCACCCTTCTTGGTTACTGTACTCTAGCCAAGCTGTTTAGTCCTCAACCAGCCCTGCTCCTTTATACCCAAGGAACTTTGTGCTTTAACTTCCTTTTGCCTGAAAAATGCTTCTTCAAATATTTGCATGACAGGCTTCTGCTCACCTTTCAGATCTTACCTTAAATGGTATTTCCTAGGAGAGGTCATTCCCTGATCATACTAAATAAAAAGATCCTTCTCTCACACCCACTTCTGTGGCAAAGCAGTTATTCTCAATTGCCTTGTTTTATATTCCTTCTTAGGAATTATCATGAACTAGTTAGATAGATAGATAAGGTATTATTTTTCTAGCATTGCCATACCAAACAACACAGACTGAGTGGCTTAACAGCAGAAATTAATTTTCTCACAGTTCTGGAGGCCAGAAGTCCAAAGTCAAGGTGTTGCACGCTTTATTTCTTCTGAGAATTCTCTTCTTGGCCTGGAGATGGCCTTTGTCTTGCTATGTCCTCAGATGGTCCTTTTCTCTCTGTGTGTCTATGTCTTAATTTCCTTCCCTTATAAAGATACAAGTCATACTGGATTAAACACATAGAATTTGAGGGGATACAATTCAGCCCTTAATAGATAGATAGATAGATAGATAGATAGATAGATAGATGATAGATAGATAGATAGATAGATAGAAAGACTGAATGAACTCAGTAACTATTCTGCTGGGGAGAGACACTCTCTGGCTGTGGGCCTAAGGGAAGCAATCTGGGGTCCTTCTATTTGCCTTAATCCTTACTTTCCCAGCTGTAGAGATACCTAACATCCCTAATTCATAAGCCTTATGATGCTAGTGGCATGAATCAGTTTGCTTCTTTTGATTTCCTCTTCCCCCTCCTTTATTTCTTTCCCCTACCAGTCACTGAAGAAACCATAACAAACTCAAATCACATTCAGTGAGTAGCCATACAGCTGCTTCTCATCTTCTGAAACACTGTTGGCATTTTCTTACTGGTTGTTGTCTTCTCTCTTATTCACTTTCTCATTTGATTTTATACATTTTTTTCTTTACGATCGTGCTAGGATGATTATGTGATGATGCGGAGAGAATCTGCAGAGTCAATCCTTCATGATTAATTTAATCTAGAATCTGCTATGTTATTTTTAGCTTTGTTTAATAAGACTTTAAGGTCCTGAAACCTCATTCTTCATTTCTGATGAGTTCCCTATTATGAATTGTGCAAAATTTCTATTCTTAATGATCAATACATTTATTTTTATAGAATTAACTACATAAGTAGGAGTATTATCCAGGAAATTATAAAAATTATATCTAATGCTGGCCCTTGTTTCTATGGATTTGATGAAATTCTTATGTATAAGCCTGGGTCAATATATAACAAAATGATACCACATCGCACAGTAACATTTAGAACATTGGAAAAGATAATCTGGCCCAATGCAGCTTTGGTTTCAGTTGTCATTACTTGCCTAGACAAACCTGATATATAGTCCAACCAGATTAGCAACTTGTTCCCCAAACGTGCCTCACGTATTTCAGTCTGAGTGCATTTGTTTGGTGTATTTCTTCCTTTTAGATGATTTTAAATGATGATTCATCTTCATTTGTTAAAATCCTTTCCATTTCTCAAAGCTCACCTCAAAAGCCAGCTTTCTAGAAGCTCTTAACTAGATGTTCTGTCACGCCTTTGAATTTAATATTTCTACTCCTTTTCTGGCTCTTACTTGAGTCTAGTCAACGTGCGAGCGAACTCAGTATATCGTCCTTACCACACTAAAAGCATCGAGAAGACAAAGTTTTAGTCAATTCTTCATGACTGCCTATGGCAATACTTTGCATTTAGCAAGAGCTCAATAAAATTTGTTGATTTGAATTAAATTCCCAGGTCACAGTAACTTCAGTTGATAACTAATGGGAAATATGAATTTATTTAAATACTAATCTCTATAAGATAATTAGAAAGCTAAATCTGCTTTTAATACTATTATGCATCCTCCTGCCAAATTAAACCCAACGAAAGCATTGTAAATCCAAAACCATACTTAATTTTCATGTTACATAGGTAATGTGGGGATTTGTTTTTGTTTTTATTGTTGTTGTTTATTTGTTTGCATTTATAAAAATTAGGGAAGTGCCTTGAAAACTGATTATATAGACTCACAAGAAAAGGTTTTAGGACAAATTTAATATAGGCTTAAAGACCTGTCAGTCTGTTACGCACAATAGACCCAAGGAGTGTCTTTGGCTATTATTATACAGAAAATGAAGAAGACATCTGTTTAAGAGAAATTCCTGCTAACGCAGAATTGGGAGCAGAGAGCAGTAGTTGAAGAAGAGAAGAGAGCAGAACTAAGCAGGTGATACATCTAGTAGTTTTTCCCCAAGAGGTTTTAAGTATGAAGAAGTGGCACTGCCAACGTACTAAAAACCCTTCAGGGAATCATGAAGCTTCCACACACTGATCTGTGCCACAGAATAGGAAATTCAGAACAGTGAAGATGGGCCGGCCTCAATAATTTCAGAAGAGTTTGACTTCCTTGAAACCAGCACGCATTTCAGTATAACAAATATATAAAACTTTCAATGTTGTACAGCATTACTGAGTGATAACCAAGGATTTCCTCCTGTTTGTTCCACTGCTATGTTGTCAGGGACAAAAAGAAAGCAAATTTTCTTTTTCTGCATACTGTACCCATGACCAAGCTGTGGCATGTCACGCACACAAATGATGAAAATATAGCAAGACACAGGAATAGGTGTTTTAAGAATTAAAAGGAGTAGCTAACAGGTTGGTACTTTGTTACATGATGTCTACTCAATAAGTCAGCAATTGGTTCATGGTTCCAAATGTGGTCAATGGTGATCAAGTATTAATAGGTATTAGCTGATATGAAAGAATTAACAAGAAATAATCAAAATACATTTTTCTATATTATGCAAGTTAGCAAATCATGCTGTCAACAATGATGCACAGAAATTAGAAGAGGTTATAATATCAAATAATTCATAGTTCCTTGTTATGCACAGGGACATCCAGTACACAGATTTTTGAAGCCTTTTTGTCCTTTACCTAAAGCTAATTAGTGGAAAAGCCAGGACTAGAATTCCAGCCTTAGGTTCACTTATGCTTTTTCTACTCATCACACTGCCAAGGACAAGCAAGGTTTATTGAGCAATATATATAACAACTATTCTGATTGTTAACCATAAAGCACTTTGAAACCTTAATTTCTTGAGAATCAGGACAATTTATAAAATTCTTTAATCATTTTTGTATGTGGTGGTGCATATTTATCTCCAGCTGAAAGGAAAGGGTCATAACCATATCCTTTCATTAATTCACTTGATCGACATTTACTGTGTTCCTACTGTGTGTCAGTCACAGCAAAATTTATTGTTTCAGTTCATTGACAATATCCTTACCAATGGTGAGTTTTCAAATAGGTGCATTCAGATAGTTTAAGGGAAAATAAATCGGATTTGTAAAGTACATGTCCCCCTTTTATGTAAGACCTTTGCATTGAGCACTCAAACTATTTTCTTCCGTGGCTATAAACAATTCCTTTAACCTGCCAGTCATTTGTAGACTCATGACCTTAATTCCGAACTATGGAGAATATGGTTGAGTCATTGCACATTCAGTCTTTGCTTGGTAAGTATGTAGCATGGTCATGTTGTTATGAATATGGATACAGGGAAATAGGACTGGTCTATTATCACAGATAAGATCTACTGGTTTTTAAGTAATGATGCTGTTATATAGAAGTGAAGTAATCTTAATAGCTGTTTAACTCTCTTACTGGAGCTTGGTTATTGGGCAGCAGTAAGGAGATTTTGGGGGGCATTTATGGTAGATTTCTTTTTATAGCTTTCATGATTATTAGACAAAAGCATGTCATGAGAATAGTAAAGCCATGCCTTTTGCTTCCTGAGCAGGTCTCTGTAAGCAATTTAATATGGTTCACCGAGAGAGGGTATGTTAGCTAGTCCAAGGTAAGCCTAAACAAACTGCAGTAGAAATTGAAATGGTTGTTCCTGGCTCAATTCATGCCCCTGGATTACACTGAAATATTACCCATGTCATATAGGGATATTGAAGAGAGTTGTAATTCTTTTGGTTTCAACTAGGTACTGCCAGCAGTAACTGCCATATGAGAAACAGTGGAAATACATTTCTTGAAGAATTATTAGTAAAAGGTGAAACTCCAACAAGAAGTGCAATTCAAAATAGTAATAAAATAAAGAATAAGGAAAATTATTTGCTATCTACAAGAGTAAAATTATGGAAAGCTGTCCTCAGTGAAATTACCCTCCTCATAGAACTACAGAATTGTTTGGATTTCTTTTACTGCTTCTGTTGAGTAAGCTGAGTTTACATTGTTTCCAGAGATACACACATTATATTATTTATTTCCATAACTGGTGAAATTCCAGCATCATAAATAACTTTCCCACAGCCTGTGTGGTTTTATTTAGTGTGTACATATTAATGCCTTAAATTACATTTCTATAGCACATTCAATGAGCATACTAATAAAATCACAGCCCGCTTCAATGACCTTGAGACTGAACCTCAGTCCTTCACCTACAGAATTTTAAAAACACGGACATGGAGGAGGCAGAGGGAAGATGCATAAGTAATTGTGGATTCAAAGCATATGTTTATCTCTGGGAGTATTTGCTCCTCAAATGTTGTTAATATTTAAATATACATTTTCAGAAAGCAGCCATTCTCTAATAATAACTCTTGCGACCAACTTAAATTTTGCAGGCTGCCAATCTTCCAGTTAGACCCCTTAACTGTGCTGCTCTCCCTAATAGCAATTGTCAATTTGACAATCCCTCTAATTGCCGAAGCACTTTGTAGATATTAACCAGGAAATCTCACAGAACTCCTCAGATGCAGTTCTCTCCCTTCTTAAGAGAGGGACAACTGAGCGTAAGTGACTTGTCTTATAACTACAAAGGAGAGCGAAGGATAGGACTGGGATTACAATTCTGGGACTGGCAATTACTAAAATCAACAATCTTGTGTCAGCAAAACCATTTTCGGATTTTGGTTCCCTAATGGAAAGTGAAGTATTAGAGACATGAAGGTCTTAAATACTATTTAGTTACATGTATTTGTACTTTGTTTCTGCTGTGTCAGTTTATGTTTCCCTAATTTGTAAGGTTGAGATTATAGTAAAAAGTAAAACAGGATGAGCAAAAACTCTGAAGGAATGAACGATAAGCTTTTGAAATACTATTACAACCTGGAGTGATCCCAGAGCTCACTACCACCCAACCCTCAGAAAATACTTGAGAAGAATGTCTTCTCTGAGAATATTACTAGTAATATCCTCGATAGTAGGGAAGGCCAACATACATTTCATAATTATCAGGTAAACTAAGCACTATCCCTGTTATCTCTTATCCTTCTTTTAGCGCTAATGTTACCATTGTATTCATAAAAGTAAGCAGACAAAAAAAGTATTTTGGATGCTTTATTTTATACCATCTGCTGTCTGGAGGAAAAATTAAAATGAAAAAAGTGTATTCTTAGAAATTATTTACATTCTACAGAATATCTTTACATTCTGCAATAAAATATTGACATTAAAAATCTGGTCAATTTATTTTTCTGATGAAGATAGTATGTACTTATGAAACAGTTCAAAACCATAACATCGAACACTATGAAAATTAGAAAATTTGGTTACAATTTACTTAAAGCGGAAGAAACAAATGGAACCTGAAAAAAAAAAAAAAAACCCACAACAAAAAACAAAACGGAAAAATCTATCAGGATAAAACTAGAGAAAGCTGAAGAAAAAAGAAACATGACTAATTAACATTCTGGGCAATTATTAGTGTGCTCTACTTCCTAGAAAATTTTAAACCATAAGCTCACTGAATATTTTAGACCTAGAAGGATAGTGAGAGAGATTATCTTTTAATATAGTGTCTTTATTTAATACTGCATTTCCTTGATTCTAAGACCCACATTTTTTTTCACATTTTAACATCACTGAAATTGAAATGCATCCTACAATCAAAAGTGTCTTATTTTTGCTGTTGGCTAATGTTTCCAAATTTCTAATAAGTATTCATCCTTGAGATTCATTAATGAACAACTAGAATTTTAGGTGACTTTTCAGGAATTCCCTGAACTATGTTATTCTGCATTTTTCATAACACACTATTTATGTGTTTTAAATAATAATGAGTGACCATAGTAATAAATAGTGAATCATTTTTCTATGGTAGGGTTATATTGAGAATTTCAAACGTTGTTTTAAGGTAGTGGTTGGCAAACTTTTTCTTTAAAGGGCCAGATTATAAATATTTGAGGTGTTGTGGGCCATGTGATCTGGTTGGCTATAGTGCAAAAGCAACCATAGACAATTCATAAATGAGTGTGGCTGTGTTCTAATGAAACTATTCATGGACACCAAAATTTGAAATTCATAAAATTTTCACATGCACAGGATATTATTTATATTTTCATTTTTTTCCCCTCAATGATTTAAATATATAAATACCATTCTTAACTCACTGGCTGTTTAAAAAAAGTAGCAGGTTGGATTTGGCTCCTGGGACAAAAATGGTCTGCTGACCCCCACTTTAAGCTACTGAGATTTAATGGCCTTGCCTGAAATATTCTTTACTACCCCAAGGTGGATAATCTATAAATCTATAAATAATGACAAATATTCTGAAAACTCCTTTATAGACCCCTCCCTTTTGCAAGAGTTCCACCTTTAATGATAGCTGTTCCAACTTCATCTGCCCGTTGTACTCTTCTCTCTCTGCCAGATCCTAGACCCTTTTATTCCCGCCCTTATACCCCAAGTTATTTGTTACGTAAAAGTATTTATTCCCAATTAAAAAAATTTTTTTTAAAGTATTTATTCCCTTATCATTTTTTCTTCCTTTTTCATTTTATCTTTCATCTCTGATAAGCAAAACCCAAATGCTTTCTGTGGGACTTGACCTCTTAGAAGGTCAGGTACTTGGGGAAAATGTGCATATTTAATCATCTATCTGGGCACACATACTTTATTCATGCCAAAATATTACTACTTGATGCTATAAGAAAATTCTTAAAGGCAATATCATGTAATAAAATTAAACACTTTCAAAATGTAGTACTTCATACAGATAAGAATAAACAGAAGGCTGGACTCTGTCCCCCCCCCCCCCCATTCCCCCACTCCCATCTATCATGGAGCAAGAAGAAATGTCCCAGTAACTGATGAATCATAGTTAAATGCAACCACAAACCCAGGAATTTTTAAAGTGTGATTCAGCACTACAAGTATTTTCAACTCCATTTCAGTAGATACTGACATTTAAACTGGGAGTTCACTGTGACAACTACAGCAAAGCACTATTAGGTTACACACATCTGCACTTGTCCAGATAAATGCACTCACCAAACTCCCTAACTCCCTTTAGAGGGATAAGGAAGCCCATTAATGGAAACTCATCACTGACCAGAATGGAACTGGTTATCGTTTGTCAAGGACAGGTTATAACATATCCCCTGGTACCTACAGCTATTTGACGTACTTGGGGTATTTCAGAGTATTTTCTAGCCTAAAATCCAAATAAAATGAAAGACAAAATCAGGTTTTCACTTCCTCCAAATTTCCCTCATAAAAATTTAATCTGAGACTATTTTTGCAGAATATTTTCTAGGACAAAGATAATCAGGACCTCAGGTCCACAATGGTCAAGTTTGATTAATTTTGACTAAAACCTCAGAGGGAAAGAGAAGAAAAGAAAGGGAAGAAATCAGAGGAAGAGAGAGGGTGAGGGAAAGAAACCATAAGGCCTGAGAGAAAGCAAGATCAGGTGAGGAGGGAGAAGGTAGGGAGCCAAGAGGCAGGCAGTAGAACTCACATTAGAAAATGAGGGTTAATTTCTCCCCAGATCTCCTGGATAGAGAGGGAAGAAAGAGCTGTCTCAGTTCCTGCCTGATGGAAAAGACTTAATTAAAAATTTTAAAACTGCTGAAAGTGCTGTTTTATTGGCATAGTAGTTGTTTCAATGTTAACAGCACTTTTGAATTTTAAATGCAGTCATTTTGTCCCTAGTTCAGAAACTCTGGAAAATGGATACATTTTTGAAAGTTCAAACAGGAAAATACCTCAGAGATCGGGGTCTAAAATTTTGAAGGTGGGGACAGCCATACTAATGTCATCTTACCTGCTAGCTCTCACCAACTGATCTATTTAGAGTACCATGCAAAGAAACCCAATGTCACCGCTGGGTGTGGTAGACATGAGATGCACCATTCAGATCACTCCTCAAGGAAAGAACTTCGGGACCCAGCTGCTGGGAGAGCAATCAACGGACAACTTCCAGCATCTAGCTGCTGCAGAGTAAGCCTCAGCTGCAGAGAATCACTCCAAACAAGGTCATGCCCTGGCCAAGGCATGGTTAATTGTGGTAAGAATATGAAGGTCCAGCCATTTTGGCTGATAGTGAAACACCTCTGATGGGCCTATGCTCCAGAGCTTGCAGGAGCCTTGAGACTTTATCAGGCCTGTAACACATGCCATTTCTACCTCTGTCTGATCCTGTTTCCTTCCCCTACTGCCACAGTGTTGATCCCTAATCAGAATCCTGTAGCAACACTCCCTCTCTCAGTGAGACAGAGAATATGGCCCGAAACACTTGGTTCAGGGAAAAGAAGGTTCTATTTGATTTGTGATGTCTGCTGTGGGCAGGGATAAGCACACTTTTGTTGGACTCTTCATCAAGCCTCAAACCGTCAGGACAGAATAATTGGTAACTTTCTGAGCCCAAGAGTCAACATTAAAGGGAATATTGGAATCTTGTGGGGCAAACCTCAGGAAGATTCAATCATTTATTCATAAAGCATTTATTGATATTAGCTCCATAAAGAATCTAAGAGTGCATCCAAAAAATTAAAACATAATTTAATAAAGACTACCTGAAACTCCTTAAAGAGGTTGTGAAGCCCAGAAAACAAAGAAAACTTTGCTGGGAGAAGTTGGGAGGGACGCCTTGGTGACTCAGTCAGTTAAGCCACTGCCTTCGGCTCAGGTCCTGGGATTGAGTCTTGCATCAGGATCCTTGCTTGGCAGGGAGCCTGCTTCTCTCTCTGCCACTCTGTCTGCTTGCGAGCTCTCTCTCTCTCTCTCTCTCTCTCTCTGACAAATAAATAATAAATAAAACATTAAAAAAAAAAGTTGGGAGAGGAAATGGCATATATTCTCCCATCATAAGGACAACGTGGCAGGCCTTCCTAAGTATGGAAGGTTGAACAGACAGAGACAGCAAGTCAGGAAGCATGGCATACTCAGGGAATGGCAGGTGGTTTACCACGACCAAGTGTAGGATAAATGAAACTTGGAGCAGGTCAGGTGGGGAGGCAGAATTTGAGACTAGAACATCTGGTTATTGCCTGTTGAGGAAGGTCTTTTTTGCCTTGCTCAGGAGTTTGGACTTTATCCAACAGCCACTGGGCACTTTTGGAAAGGAAACTGTGTTTCCGTTGTATGTATGTACGTATGTTAATGTCTTGGACAGATGTTAGGCTTTTCTCGTGTTGTTCTGGATTCTAATATTGTTGTCCTTTGGATTAGTGTACATGGACCCTTTATCCCCTCAAGAGGGTGGGTATTTCAGGTGTTCCTTAGTTAGGAAAGGCATTCCTCAGAACAATTGGAGAAGGAATTCATGTTTCTCTCTGGGGCTTTTTTTAGTCTTGGGCCTGAATTTTAATGAGACTTAATATGCTTGGAGCTACTGCAGAATCGTGGTGTATTAGGCAGGGCGGGAAGAAGATCTCTGACATGTAGAAGCAGGCTGGGACCACACACTAAAGATGAGTAAAATATGACCTGTGAAATCAGATTTCTCAATTAACTTCCTTTTTGTGATCCTGGAGCTTTAGGGAAATTGTGTGTAACAGTGTGTGTCTGGGCTGGACTGGAGGTATCTCCCCAGTGTGCCAGCAAGTGGAATTAGGAAACACCCTGCTGGAAGTCCTCCAACTGCTCTGGGCAGGCTGTCTCTGTAACTGTGATAGCGTGCTAAGGGACACAAACAGATGTCCAGCCACATTCCCTGATTTGTCTGGGTCTCGGGAGTCCCGTAAGAAAGCCCATAAACTCATCCACAATTAGAGTTCATTACAGATACGGCTGATAGACCCAGTGAGGGGGTGGGAGGATAAGGGATGGCTCATAGACGAGGGGAGGAGTAGACTCTCCAGGAGTATGAATGCAGGAGAGTCACCAGGATCCGTGGCAGAAACAACTCATAAGTTTAAGCTGAGTTTAGGCTCAACGGCAGGGCTAACTGTGGCAAAGGAGCAGGCAATCATTTTGATAGAGCGCGAAGCTACACTTGAAACTCTTCTCACAACACTGCCCCCTAGAGGACCATATCCTCCCTGGGAAGGAGAGGGCTAGGCAGTGAGGTTGATAGGGTTATCAGCTCTTCCATCAAACCTCATGAAATAGACCTGGACTGGAAAAGGGATAAAAACCCCCGGCTAGAGGGACAAATGTCATCCAGAGACTGGGAGGCAGAGGGTGGAGGAGCTCAATGGCGTCATCAGAGAGAAGATTCTAATTTATGACAGAGACTTAATGGCGAAGGGAGAGGGAAATGTAGGTGGGCAGTATTAATAGGACACTGTGGCATTAAACACAAGGAATGACTGAGACAGAGGATCTAACAGTGCTTCTCTGAATATTTAGGCAGACGATGATATATGACAAGTTAGTGAAGGATGCAGGTAAAAAGACCAGAATGAAGACAAATAAGAAAAAGAATGAGTTTGGTTTGGGGAAAGCTTTCATAGATTGGAGTATGTTGTTTGATTTGTCTGGTAAAGTATTTGGGAAAAACACTAGGCAGTTGAGTAACTTGGATTAGGAACACTTAAGAGAGGTGGCAGAGGAAGGGTTAATATTGAGGATGTTTAAGACTAGAAGCCTGGAAACATTAGAGGCAGTGGGATGAAGAGGATGCAGAGAACCCATGGCAAAAATCACAGGGAGAAAAGGGGGAGATCTAGGAATGGGTATTTTGTGGAGTTTGGGGAGATTGTTGCTATCTTGGAGACATATCACATTGGAAAGAGGAAATAGTAAATAAAGGTGAGGTCACCACTGTGAGGTCAGGTGTTCATTCAGAAAGATAAAAAGAAGATGTGAGCCTGTGAGCCTGTCCACCTGTGGTGGAAAGCTGTGGAAAGCCCCTTAGAACACCAAGAGTATCTATCACATGTGAGGTAGCCATGTGGCCGAATGTACTGTACCCTAGAGAAGATATCTTAGGAGCTGCTCACAGGGACATGGACCCAAGGGAAAGCCCAAGCCTAAGAAGCAAATGTAATTATGCACAGAGATGTACATAAAAATGTAATTATTAATAGAGATGGAGCAAAATCAGGGACACTCAGGAAGTTACCCTACTGTCTTCCCTTGTCCATTCACAACTATGTCCAAGAGAGCTGCTTCACAGTCTTGAGGCGATATACAAGGCATTGGGCAGGTATGTGCAGTTTGGAAAAACATTTCCCATGAGATTTTATCCTGGATCCTCATGGTGGAGAAACTCCTGCTTTAGATCTGCAATTCAACCATTTCTAAAATACCAGGCCTAAGAAGTTTCCTAACAGTTGGGGAACCCGAGTGGTCACCAAGTAAAGGCTCTAGTGCCTAAAGGCAGGAACTACCTTGACATGGTCATTGGTACTCCGACTATGCAACACTATTTAGGAAGGGCCATGCCACTATTGGCCATTCTGTCTCTCCAAGATTATTCTTTGATTCAAATATATTTCTAGTTGAAGACAAGTATCCACTACCTCTCCTCTGTCTCCCTCTCCAAACTCTGCCTTGGCTACACCATTCTTCAGGGGGTTACTTGAAAGTCTTGCTTCATGCTATGCTTACTCCACACCCCCTACCCCACCCCATTGCTCCTTTTCTGGGTTGGACTTCAGGAACTCTAGTTTCTCCACAAAAATGCCACAACTGGGTATAGCCCTGAAGAATCACATTCTGCCTCCCTCCAAAGGATAGATTTTTCATTTTTCCTCAGAATTAAGGCAATCAATCAATGCCATATTTTTCTTGTTTTATCATGCACATGGTAAGGAGGAAAACAGGATTTACTGAAGAGGAACATGCAAATATGTGTGGTTTATAATGTGGAAAACTAAGTTAAACTAGCTTGGCTCTAGTAGCCCCTGAATAATATTCACTTTTCTTGCAAATGCTGTTTAACTAATCTGGTTTTCAAACTGTATAAAAGCAGAATTAATTAATATTTTCCCAATTTTTTATTATGACTTTGTTTTCCAACAGGAATGAGACATTTGAATTCATTCATAAATAAAAATGTAAATGCTATTATTAGCATAAACTAAGCAAAACTGAAACTCTTTTATAAAAGATGCTGCTTAAAGATGCAAGAGAGCTGCCTGATAAAAATCAATCAAAATAAGTCCAGAAGTGTTTCTTCTTGAGGAAAAAAATAATATAATTGGTAATTATAGAGCCAGAATAGAAGAGAATAGCTACTCTTTAAATAGTTGATTAAGGTTCAATGGCTTTCTCTGTGATGTTTGGCAAAAAAAAAAAAAAAAAAAAAAAGTGACTAGAAGGTAAAGGAAAAGACCTTCTAAGATAAATGAAATTAGGTAAAGACATTTTCTCATTTATATGGGGAGGCATCTCATCCTCTCAACCACTCACATAACAAATTAGTTTCATTTAAAAACTGAGCTAAATACACTATTTGCAAAGATTTCATGTTTCAGATAGATGTTTCCTTTTCCAAAGGTCACATTTTTTCTTCTTTATTTGAAGGCACAATAAATGAATTCTTAGAAATTCTCTGCTATAATTTCTTATGATGTTTTAAGGCACAAACTCAGTTTGCTTTCTTGATATTTCTTTTAATTCATTCATTCATTCTACAAATATTTATTGAGCACTCACAATGTTCTAGGCACTATGTTCAAAACTCTAAGCAAGCAACCCCCCATTTTAATTCTGTGCTATGCAAAGAGTTGAGTGAAAACATGTTTTCTCTCATAATCATGCAAGGATACAACTTCCTTTTATCTCTTTTCATGCTGAAATTTTTTTTGGCATAAACATATTTTCACTTTTGACAAAAGAAAATTAGTTTAATTCTCACCACTGACAACAAATCTAAAGGCAGCTTTTTAAGTTCTTAAGTTTGATTATCTTTCGCTTTGCTTTGCAGGGTGCATAGCACGGAATGGGCATGCTCTTATCTTCCTTTCCTCTCACTACTCTTTACACTACTCCTACTGCTCTCCTTCCTGGAACCTTCGCTAAGAACTCTTATCTGACTAAATCCAAGCAAACAACCTAACTGACAAACAGAGACAGCTCTAGTCAAATACGTTCACTTCTGTAGCCTAATTTTATAGAAATCAACAGGAGCTATTGCGGAGTTCACTTTAACCATGTCCTTCCTGGACCACTGGAGACCACGTCAGTCTTACTGAACTGAGAGAAAAAACTAAATTTAACACATCACATTTAGAAGCCAAATTAACCAGCCAAACCAACCGGCAAACAAACTAATATTAAGGGGTTCCCAGACCCTACTGGAGATGGCATAGCTGATGACTGGAGGGGGCCTGAATAGGAGTTGGAGAAGATAGCAAATCCCTTCTCAGAATCAGATTTTGCAGATTAGTAGTGAGAATGTGTTGATAATTTCTTAACATATTTGCCGCTGAGTAAGGCTGAAATTTTCTATGAATGGAGGTATGTGGAAGTTTGCACTGTCAGTGGTCTTTGTAATGAACTCCTAACATCAACTTCTTTATATTCATTTTCTTCCCTCCCTCCCTCCCTTGCATCCTCCCGCTCCCCCTACCTTCCTTATGCTCATTGACTGACCAAATAATATTATTCCTACTTCATGAAGATGAAAAGCTTCTCTGTAGGGCTCTTTCCAGGTCTTAGATATTAATAAACTTAGCCTCAAAGGAGTCAGAATAAGTTTAGTGGTTAGAAGCCTGAGTTTTGAAGCCATACGGACCTAGGCTCAAGTCTCGTTTCTATCCCTCACTGTCTGTGTGACCTTCAGCAATGTACTTATCCTCTCTAAATCTCATTTCCTTCCTCTGTAACAAAAGGAATATTATTATTTACCTTACAGGTTTGTTCAAGAATTAAATGATAAAAAGTACCCAACGTGTTAGAAGACTTAGATAAATATGTTTTAAACACCTTTGAATGAAGAATTATGACACACGAGTACTTTAAAAAGTGCCTGAGGTGGGGGGCACCTGGGTGGCTCAGTGGTTAAGCTTCTGCCTTCCACGAGGTCATGATCCCAGAGTCCTGGGATCGAGCTCTGCATGGGGGAGCCTGCTCCTCCCTCTCCCACTCCTCCTGCTTGTATTCCCTCTCTCGCTGCATCTCTATTAATAAAAAAATAAAATCTTTTAAAAAATGCCTGGGGGCACCTGGATGGCTCAGCTGGTAAAGGTCTGCTTTCGACTCAGGTCATGATCTTGGGGTCCTGAGATTGAGCCCCACCAGCTCAGGCTCCCTGCTCAGCAGGGAGTCGGCTTCTCCCTCTCACTCTGCCCCACCGCGCACTTCCGCATGTGCGAGCACGTGCGCGCCTTCTCTCTCTCTCTCAAATAAATAAATTAAACCTATATAAAAAAAAAAAGTAGGGGCCAGGCCTATGTAGGACAGGTTCTTCCGCCATTTAGTCTTTGCAGGGTGCAAGACTTATTCATCATTGTATTTCCAATATTAAACACAACAGCGGGCACTGTGTTTGCTCAATAAATGAGTAAACGAAAGAATGAATGACTTAGGAGAAGTCCAAGTAAATTTCTTCTTCTTTGCCAAGTCTAACTGGTAGGATTCAGGAAGAATTACTAGGGTACACATGTGCCTGCCTGTAACAATCAATCCGCTGTCTGTCCAGCCAGGCCCTGGGCCCTGGGAGTGGTACCATGAGTGCTACTGAGGGACTGACCTGGGCCGTGGCCCTTAATTTATCAAGGAAAGAAATTAGAAGTTGGAGTTACGATGATGTATTTCCTTCTGGTCCACTCGCTCTTCGTTAGAAGAGACAAACAATCTTATCACGTTCACCCTGGAAGGACTGGTATCAGATAAGTTGTGTTGGTCACAATCTAAAGCCCGATTATGCAGACCATAACCACTACTTCTCTCCTTGCATTATTTCTTTTAGACTCAGTAAAACCAATGCTCCTTTCACTTTAATTCTTCCCATTATTTTTTAGCTCCCATTTTATTCAGATACTGGAACATCCTACTTTTAATTTGCCATTTGACAGGTTTGACTCTATTAAGTTAGACCAGATTTACTAGTAGAAATTAAAAAATAAATAAATAACAGTGGAGACTCTCTTACAGAAGCAGATTTTCAGTTCTCAGCATGGTGCCTGGTAGTTTTGTGTTTTGGGGAAGTCCACAGATGGTTCTGAGATAGTGGAGAACTATTAGTATACAAAATGCTTTTTTATTACCTTTATTAGAATTATGGTTTCAGGTATTGTTACTTATGGATCCTTAGTTTTTTTTCATCTTTAAAATGTGAATTACATTCTAGAGTACTATTATTATTATTATTATCTAGAGATAATACCGGAGATAATACCAAATATTAATCATTAATATTTGTGTCCCTAAAGAGAGGTTGTAAGGAAGACATCATTCTAAATCTGAAGGGACCTGAAAGATTAGAAAAAGTATAATATTATTATCAATATTAACACTTTTGAATTTATAAAGTGCTACTGGGTTTACCCAGAATGATCATGGAATTAGATATT
Organism: Mustela lutreola; assembly: GCF_030435805.1. Lineage (NCBI taxonomy): Eukaryota > Metazoa > Chordata > Mammalia > Carnivora > Mustelidae > Mustela > Mustela lutreola. Next base: position 58,754,485 of record NC_081299.1, read on the forward strand.
CTAATTAACTTACTTCTCTGGGCTAGCCGGAAAATAAATTTTGATTGAATTCTCTTTGCTGGAAATATTCCTAAAATCTAATTGTCTTTTCTGCCTTAAAAAATCAAGTTTAGTGCACATAATTGAATACATTTTGATAATTCCAGTAGCACAGTGTTACCATTCAGAATGGAAATATTTTCATTGTAGAGCAGTATAAGCATTGCTTACTGAAGGCTAGGATGAAGTATTTGGATATTCAGGATCTATCCAGGAGGTTGTTTTACTGCTTTTTGTTTGGTTCTGGTTTTTAGTAGAAACCATTGTTTAACCCATTCCTGGTTGCATCAGTCATCTTGAGGATGTAATGTTGTGGAAGAGTCCTGTGCAAGAATATCTGTTATCAACCCTAGAGAACACCCTCCTCATTTGGGAGCTTTTAAATTTTATCCCCAGCCAAAAAGTGAAAACAAATAGGACTGGTCCTTTGATATATGTTAGCTCTCCGAGCTATGTTCTAGGAGGACAGAGGTACGGAGACTGAATTTTCTGCTATTCTAAGCTGTGTGCTTTCAACACTACTGGGAGGCCATTATTTATGCTCCAAACAGTAAAACAGTCACCCTCTTAGAATAATACTTGCCTTACTGAGTTCTCATGAAGACAAAGTGTGTTAACATTTGTAAAAGCACAGAAAGGCTTGGTCTCTGTCTATCTTGTTTACCAATCTAACCCCAATGCCTAGAAGAGTCCTTAAAATATTTGCTGAGTGAATGAATAAATATTACTCTTCCTTTCCTCTTCATTGGGACCACCATGGCACTTTTATTCTACTTGTCTAAAGGCATTTATCATATTCTACACTGGGGTCTTGTTAGTCATATAATCTATTGTATTATATGGCAAGCTCCTTTAGCATAGGGCTCATGTATCACAACTTTGTTTCTCCACAGAGCATAGCATAGATTCTGACACAGGAACTCAGTGAATATATGATAAATGAATGGATGTTGTAAGTAAACCCAACTACATAAGTAGTTTACGTAATGAATGTTCATCATGTTATTTTCGTAAGCTCTGTCCACTAGTGATAGAAATTCCCCATTTGGGGCACCCAGGTGGCTCAGTGGGTGAAGCATCTGACTCTTGATTTCACCCCAGAGTCGTGAGATTGAGCCCCACATTGGGCTCCAAGCTGAGCATCAAGCCCACTAAAGAATCTCTGTCTCCTTCTCTCTCTGCCCCTCCCCCACCCTCTCTCTTTCTCTAAAAAAAGAAAAAAAAAGAAAAAAGAAATGTTTCATCTGAAATGTTCCAAGTGAACTTAGCAGAAAAAGAATTACCAACAGTATCTTAAATTTTTCTTTCAACATTGTTGGATAACACTGCTTGGTGTTTAAACTCTTAACATATCTGGTGGCTGTTTTAATGATATTTAAAGTCACACAAATATGTAAGACCTATCATAATAGAATTTTTCTGAGAATAACTGAAAGTTATTCTAAGCAATGTAGTTCTTTCTTTTTTGCAGAATGCCGCCAGCATTAGGTTCAATGGGAAAGACGGGGAAATTGGGTTGATTCCTTATTTTTAGCCTCTTTGTCAGATGATTGTAATTCATTACTTGCTAGGTTACCAGAGGGTGTACTTCATCAACTCTTGAGGCTTTTAGCATGCTGCTGCTTTGTGTCTCATGGGATCCCGGCTGTCGCAGCCTACCACTCCTCCTGAAATCTCCCCACTGCCTCCCAAGGAAATAGTAGGTCAATATTATGCTTTTATTGATAGCCACACAATTCAAATTCCACTTCTTTCCCTAAACTTTTTTCATTATGTTGATTTTATCTGCTAGCTTAGCCCTTTCATGCTAGCCATTTGTTTTGCCCCCAAGCATCTGGCCTTTAAAAATATAATGCATCTTACTGGCTTATTGAATAAGAGATAGATAGCTGTGCTTATAGTCAGGCATGACTGTGCTTACACGCTAAGTCTTAACTGAAGAACCTTAGCCTTTTCGATACTGTGGTAATGCTCGTAATAGCCTGCTAACTTTCCTAGTTGTTATGGGATTATTAATTGTATATGACATTTAAAAAATAAGTTAGGTTTGATATTGATTCCAAGCCTAAAGACTTTGACATCTCCCCCTTCAAAATACTATAATCTACTAGTCAGACCATTAATTTTCAGAGGCAGAGTTATTTTGTATAGAGATTAAGTGATAATCCTTATAAGTAAAGAAGAAACAATACATGTAAAATATCTGTCTTTCAGGAAGATTTAATTCTGCGTTGTATCCTATTTTCATTCACAAACTGAAGATTACTGGCTCAGAAAAAATTCTTCTGAAATGTGAGTTCACTAATTCCAAGACAATTACAAAGAGAAGGCAATGAGTTTTAGTTACTCTAGAGAACAAGCTTAAAATGTAGCCAATGAGTAGAACATGGGTGATGTTTGATACTTATCAATGTACACTTTTATGTTAGTTTACCTGGGTATTTGAGGCAAGTTTTCAGTTTTAAAATTTAGGGGGAAGTTACTCCACCTCAAAGGTAGAAATAGAATCCGTAAGTTTGATATTTTTAAAATATGAACTATAAATTATTGATCAAAAATGATAACAGGGATCAGTACCAGACTATATAGGTACAATATAGTGAGAAGTAGACAGGCATAACTCTAAGAAATTTTTTTAAAAGAACTAGATGTCAGAGGGAGAGTACTAAAGGTTAATCAGCTGTTACTAGGTTGGGATCCTCCAATTAGTACTTTAGTGGTATTAATAATCATGTTTTGTAGAACTTATTATAATAAATGTTAAAGGTTTCTGTGCCCAGCTACCCCCCATTAAACTATGAGCTCATCTGGTGGACTCAGCTGTATCTTTTTAAAATATTTTATTCATCATTTTATCTGTGGCATCTAACCCAGTGCCTAGTACAGGCAAGGTTTGCAATAATTTTTAGTTAATTATTTAAGTACTGATAATTTAGTTAATTAAATATAACAATAACTAAAGATAATTATGAAAATTTATTTACAGCTGTATTAAGAGAGAAGTAAAATTAAGAGTGAAAAATGACCTGTGCACCATAGTTAAAATTTGATAGGATCTTTTAAATTATGGGTTCAGTTTTGTAGTAGAATTTATAAGAATAGTATTGAAAAACTTGATAGGCTAGAAAGAAGATTAACGTCACTCCCTGTTGGAAAAGATGTGAAGCCTGTCTTCTTATCAGGTTATCCAAAAGATTAAGCAAATTCCCCTGGCATTTTGCTATATGGATTTATAAAAGGGTAAGACTTTTAATCCCAAGGCTTCAGATATTTGTCCATTTTGTTTTCCTTAAGGTTAATTTTTAAGTAGATTTAAAAATAATGATACTACAGGAGCGCCTGTGTGGCTCCTGGTTGGTTAAATGACCGAGTCTTGATTTTGGCTCAGGTCATGATCTTGCATGCACCACACATGGAGTGTGGAGCCCGTTAGCCTGTTTAAGATCTCTCTCCCTTTCCCTGTGTCCCCCCTCTTCCCCCACCCCTGCCCTCTCTCTCTCTCTCCCTAGGAACAAAAAATGATGATACTACTTTCCATATCAGTTAGGATATGATTAGGCTTGTAGTAAAGAAGACCCAACCTCCCAACATCTACCCTGCCCCCAAAAGTGGCTTAAATAAGACAGACATTAATTTTTCTCTCACATACATGTGTTTACATAACAAAAGCTTTGCTTCCACTTACAACAGAGATCTAAGTTCTTTCTGTTTTGCTATTTTACCATCTTGAGCACATTGATTGTGATTTAAAGTAGCTGATCAAGTCAGGTATTGTATTTACACTTCCGGAAATGGGAAGAAAAAGCCAAGAAGAGTCCCCTGTTTTTGCCTTTAAGGAGGCTTCTTGGAATTTGCACAAGGAAGTTCTGCATATATCTTATTGGCTGTGTTCTTTTTCTGTTAATGAAGAAGATGCTCAGCTACATATTGAAAGGCAACCTGCAGTTTCTGTGACATGATTAATATATATATATATTAATATATATAAATATATATTAATATATATATAAATATATATTAATATATATATATGTGCTTGTGGAGAAAAAATGAAAAACAAACAACAAAATATATAGTGTAGGAGGATACAGGTGCAAAGTTGAAATTTCCCTGTCACTTTGATGGAATCTGTCATTGTAGTCTGATTAAACATTTTGAATAAATACCCTTTGTTCCTAAGTGTTCCTATTAGCCTTGTCCTTCTAAAGAAGAAAATAAAACTATATTTTGTAGTTTTCCTTTTAGCCAGGGTACCAATATGTGATTTAGGATGCACCAACTAAAACATCTATGTGAAGCCTTGATTTATGTAGGGAAAGAGGTAGGGGTCAGGGTACCCATCTGAGGGAGCCAGTTGTAGCTGGGGCTTCTTGATTCTGGAGTCAAGAGCTGTGGTGGCAACTTCCTGATTCAGTGCTCCTTGACTGTAACACAAAAAATACACACAAATGTATCTTTTTAAACTATTTTATTTATTTTTGAGAGAGAGAGAGAGAGAGAGAGAGAGCACACTAGCAGGGGCAGAGACAGAGGCAGAGGGAGAAGTTGATCAGGGAGCCCAATGCAGGGCTCAAGTTCAAGACCCTGAGATCATAATCTGAGCATAAGGCAGGCGCTTAACTGGCTAACCCATGTATATCTTCCTAAATACATAGTACATACACTGTTGTTTTATATAGATTCATTTACATATGAATGGCATCATTCTTCAAGTATTCTTCTGTAGCTTTATCCACCTCACATTATGTTCATGAAATTCATCCACACTAATCTATTTAACTTCGGTTCATCCATTTTCATTATTGCGTAGCATTATATAAATTTAACACGATAAACTTATCTATTTCCTCTTTTTTTTTTTTTTAAGATTTTATTTATTTATTTGAGGGACAGAGAGCATAAGCAGGGAGAGCAACTAGCAGAGGAAGAAGCAGACTCCACACCAAGCAGGGAGCCCCATGTGGGGCTTGATCCCAGGACACTGGGGTCAGGACTTGAGTCGAAGACAGAAGCTTAAGTGACTGAGCCACCCAGATACGCCTATCCATCTCCTTTTAATGGAAAATGAGGTCTTGCTATTATAAATAATTCTGCTGAGAATTCACTATTTTTTTTTTTTTTTAATGTGTGTCCACTTGTGTTCACAAGTGAAAGTTTGTCAGGGAATTTTTCTTCAAGATGAAGAATTGTATAGATGTGCATTCTTACTAGTGGTATGTAAGTGTTGGCTTTTATCCATACCTTTGATAGCATTCAGTGTTGTCAGAGTTCTTAGTTTTTACCAACAAAATAGATGTGAGAGGTATTTTATTGTACTTTTAATTGGCATTTTCTTATCACTGAGATAAACTGTCTTTTAATAGGCTTATTGGCCATTTGAGGTATACATTTGGTAAATTACCCATTTATATCCTTTTCTAATTTCTCTTGGTTAATGTGTGACCAGAAATCAAGAACTGGATGCTCAACCTACTGAGCCACCCAGGCACCCCTCTTGGGTTTTCTATATCTATAGATAACACATCTGAAATAAAGGTTGTCTTGGCTCTTCTGTAGATTATTGTTCTGATAATAAAAATGAATTATAATAGATATATTTATATTATAAAGTATATATTACACATAATATATAAACAAAAATAAATATTATTCTTACCTCTTTATATAACCCAGTCTTCACTATAATGTTAAATAGAAGCTTTGATATTTACATCAAATTTGACAAGAACTGGCTTTGTATTTACAACAAATTCACTCATGGTCATGATTAAAATATCCTACCTGTAATCTATTTGCACAGTTGCTTGATGTTTTTAAAGGCTAATATTTTAAACCAATACAGCTACAATATTTTTCTGTGTGAAAGACACAGATTTTTCTACACTAGATAGTTGGATTTTTGGCAGCTATAAAGCTTTTACAATTACAAAATGTATTTTCTCTCTGAATAAATATAGTTTTTTTTCTTTGTTGTATTTTATATCATATATGATAAGAAACATTTCTCGACAATTTAGGATAGAGTCCATCCCTACTGTACCTACTGAAAGCATCACATTGATGTAAAAGTCAGTCTTATTTTGTTAGTTTGCAAATGTTACATTATTTGCAACCAAAATACCACATGCTTTATATAAAACTATATGATGCTTGAAGTTTGGGCTTGTTAAATTGTTCATGGTTCACACAGTACTTCCTTTTAAGTTTTAAGCATCGCTTTGAAAATATGGCATGCTGACCCTCTTTGTATCTAGAGATGCAATTAAAAATAATGGCCTAAATATTCAAGTAGTAGAGAATGTTGGCAATATGACACTCAGGCTATTCATTTGACCTTCTTTTGTGGCTTGCAGGCATGCAGTTTGTTTTTAAATGGATGGCATGTTAAAGATCTGTAGCCATGTCATTTTTTTCCCTGACAATTAGTAAGATATAGAAGGAGAAAACTTTTATGAAGAGAGAGTCCAACTAGGCTACTACCCACAGATCAATAACATCAAGTGTTTCCATAATATAAATATGCTCCCAGCCTATCTCTAGGGATTGGAAAGAGATCAGCTTTGTCTAAACAGGTTTTTTATTTGATGAGTAGACAATAGATGAAGAAAAAAATGTGCTGTGGTTCTTCATGGATGTCTCTGGGATTTGAAAATGATTTACAGATGCAACCAATTAGAAGACAAGCTAATTATGCATCCCATAATCTGTACCTCTGGAAGATTCTGTATTGTAATTCAATTTGAATATAAAATTACATACCCTATTTTTATTCTCATAATATTTTTCTTTTCTAGAGTTTATTGTAGTTTTAATTGAAAAGAAGAATGACTTTTTGGTTTAATTTCTGATCATCTAGATAATTGTTAGCTCTATGAGGGCAAAAACATATCTATCCTTTTAACTAATGTAATCTGAGGAACTAGCACAGTGGTTATTTAATAAATATAATGACTTAATGAGTCATTATATGATGAAAAAATATGATGAAAAAATAGCTACTGTTATTTCTTGAAAATGAAATATTATCTAACTGCCTTCTACTGCAACAACACAAATTTTTGGACTAACATAAGTAGAAAAGGAATATCTTGGATGGATACTGGGCAGCTTAAAGAATCAAAAGAAAGGCAAAAATCAGAGCAGTTTAGGAGTCTGGGATGTGGAATTGGACAGTCTCCAAAAGGTGCTGCTGTCAAAATGAATCAAACATTTTTAGTTTTCATGTCATTTTGAAGAGGATTAAAATTATAGGGAAAAAAATAGGAAAAAATTGTTTCTTTGAGAAACTAAGAGAATCAAAGAGAAATTCAATCTCTGTCTGTTTCTCCTATCTCTACTCCATACCCCTCCCCCGTGTGTGTGTGTGTGTGTGTGTGTGTGAGACTCTCTTCTTCTCCTTCCTTTATTTTATATGTACTCACATACTTAAGATTTTTATTCCCTCTTGTCGATTTAAGTTATTATCTGTTGAAATTTCCTTTCAGCCTGAAGGACTTTTGTTATTTAAGTTTTGTTTTGTTCTGCTTTGCTATGGTTTACATCAGATTTGCCAGTACCAAATTCTCTCAGTTTTGTTTATAAGGGAATGGTCATTGTTTTAATTTCATTTGTAGTAACAGTTTTTCCAGATCTAGAATTCTTGATAAATTTCCCCCCCAGTACTTTAAATTATACCACGGTCCTCCAGTCTCCATCATTTCTGAGCTTCTCGTTTATGTTGCTGTTCCCCCTGTGTATGTGTTTTCTCTTTTTGCTCTTTTTTTTTTTTTAAGATTTTTAAATTTATTTGGCACGGAGAGAGAGAGAGAGATCACAAGTAGGCAGAGAGGGGGAAGCAGGCTCCCCACTGAGCAGAAAGCCCAATGCCAGGCTGCATCCCAGGACCCTGAGATCATGACCTGAGCCGAAGGCAGAGGCTTAACCCACTGAGCCACATAGCCACCCCTCTTTTTGCTTTAAACTATTTTCTTTGTCTTTGTCTTTGTTTTTTGACAGTTTGCCCCTAGTATGTCTGGGTGTATATCTCTTTGTGTTTATTAAATTTTGGATTCAGAGTACTCCTAAAATTAGTAAGCAATTATAGCAAGATTGAAGGATACAGAGATAATAAGTCAATTACTTTCCAATACACCAGGAAAAAACAAATGGAATTTGAAATTAAAAATACAATACCAAATACCATTTATATTAGCACCTCCAAAAATTAAATATGTAGAAGTTTACAAAATCTGTACAAAGTCTAAATACAGAAAACTGTAAGACATGATAAATGAAATCAAAGAACTTAAATAAATGAAATGTTCCATGTTCATAGATAAGTAGACTCAGTGTTACCAGGGTATCACTTCTTTCTGACTTGATCTGGAAGGTCAACACAAACTCAATCAAAATTATAGCAGATGACTTTGTAGATATTTATAAATTGATTTTAAACTTTGTATGGCAAGGCAAAAGACATAAAATAGCCAGTATTGAAAGGGAAGAACAAAATTGGGGAACTGATACTACTGAGCTCTAAGACTATATGGAAAAACTCTGTTTCTCCCTCTTCATGACTCATCAACACTTCTGATACCAGTATTTGGGGGTCTCATACACCAACCGATTCTCCAATTCTTTATAGACATGAAGTGGATGTCCTACATTTCAATTCAATTCTAACACTATCTACCTGGAATAAGGATCATATCCCACAGTTTAAGAGCTCAGTCCCTCTAGGGACTGGGGAAGCTCTGGGCCAGGAATGGGGATGAGGGCAAAATATATGGTTCTTGTTATAAATCTCTCTCTCTCTTTCACACACACACACACACAATTTCAAAAAAAATCACACTATCACAAAGATTTACTACAAAACTATAGTAATTAAGACACTATGGTATCTGTGAAAGAACAGACAAGGAATCAATGGAACAAAGATCCAAGAAACTGACCTACATAAATACAGTCAACTGACTTTTGACAAGGAAACAAGACAGCACATTGGAGAAAATATATTATTTTCAACAAATAGTGCAACAGCACATACAAAAAATGAATTTAGACACCTTCCACAAAAATTAACTCAAAGTTGGTCAAAGATATGAATGTGGTATATAAAACTATAAAACTCCAAAAGATAGTATAAAAGAAAATCTAGATAATCTTGGGATTGGTGATGACTTCTTAGCACAACATCAAATTCATGATCCATGAAAGAAATAAGTGATAGTCTGGAATTCTGCTTTGCAGAAGACACTGTTCAGCGAGTGAGAAGACAAACCATAGACTGAGAGAAAATATTTGTGAAAACATATCTGATAGAGAACCCTTCTCCAAAATATACAAAGAATTCTTAAAACTCAGCAATAAGGAGATTTATAATCTGATTAAAAATAAGCAAAGGGAGGCACCTGGGTAGCTTAGTCATTAAAAGGCTGCCTTCAGCTCAGCTTCAGTCATGGTCCCAGGGTTCTGAGATCCAGCCTGGCAACCAGCTCAGCAGGAAGCCTACTTCTCTCTCTCCCATTCCCTCTGCTTGTATTCCCTCTCTCATGGTCTCTCTCTCTGTCAAATAAATAAATAAAATATTTAAAAAAATAGATAAGCAAAGGATCTGACGATACACCTCATCAAGAAGAAACACAAGTGTCAAACAAGCATCTGAAAAAATACTCCGTCTCCTACGTCATTGGGGAAATGCAAATTAAAACAACAAGATGCCACTACATACTTATTAGAAGGGCCAAAATTTGAAAGACTTGTAAAACCAAATGCTGGCAAGGATAAATTATTTATCCAGAAGAGTTGGAAATTTATGTTCACACAGGAACGTATACACAGATGTTTAAAGCAGCTTTTTTCATAATTGCCAAAACAGTAATACTCTCTACTTATTCTTTAAATTTTCTTTTCCGAGGATGCCCAGAATTTGATCTTTTTCATAAGCCATTTTTAAAATTTTAGTAGTTTGCCATCTGAAGACACTGTAAAAGCTTGAAATTATTAAGTCTTGGATTTTTTTTTTAAACAATTCTTATCTCTTTTGTCTCACATTTTACTACAAGAAACTTAACGAAACTTGATAGCACTTTCAACTTTCTATCTTTAAATATTTATTTTGCTAGATCATCAGACAAATTAAACACTTTTTTTTTTTACTTTATGTTACATCAGCATAGGTAACAACATCGCTAAATTTTCTACCACCTATATACAGGGATCCCCTATCCCATGGCTTCCAATGCAAAGTTTTCATACTAGTCTCTGAGTACTCCCTATAACCTCAAAGCCATCACACCTCCACAAACTATTTCTTCCAGGCACTTTACATTTTAACTAAAATTCTCCTCCACATGCCCCAGCTTCCACTCTGCACAAGTATCCAAATCAGAATTTGTTGTGTAGTCTTGCATAACAAGTTGCTCCATAATTTAGCTGCTTAAAAACAACAGAAAATATACTGATGTTGTTGCATTTTTCAGCCAACATGTGCAAAGAGATGCACATTGGATCCCTGAGCTGGTGTTGTCCTATAGCTGAAAGATAATATTTAAATAGCCTCTGGAGCAGCTGGATAAACATTAGTCACAGAAATATATGTACAATGTATTATTTCTAGATCTATTTTGTCCAACTATATTCATAGGAAGCAACTCAGAGAAATGTACAAAGTATAACATGTGCATTTTTTTAACACATAGGCTATAGAGAAATGAAAGATTATTCATCACTGCAATTCATAATTGCAAATGGACTTTTTTTAAACTAGTGAATTATCTGGTCTGTTAACATGGATATTAAGTGATTGGTGGATAGATCCTATTTATATTTGCTGGAGAGCTGAAAGGAAAGCAAGACTATTTTATTAAAAATATTCTGTTGTTTACTAAAAGGAATAACAGAGTTCAACATAACTTTTGTAATTTTGAATTTGGGTGTGATGGATGAGGGTAAGGATGGGACAGGAGGTGGAGGAAATCTCAGAAATTGCTCGAGATTTTTAGGAATAGAAATGATGTGCAACCAATCTGATTTAATTAAATTTAGAGTCATAACACACCCCTTTGAAGAGATAGTGAAATGCGTTTCTTTTGTGTATCTCCTTACTGTTGAAATGCAGTACATTAAAATGAATAAGAACAATAGGCAGTTTCAACCAGTCTCATCTACAACTCCATCAGATCGAATGAGAAGATTTTAATTAGAGCTGGACTTCGTTCAAAAAGAGGAACTATTGTAACAAACCCTAATTAAGTTGATTTTTTCTATAGTGCGTAGGTCATGCATTCATTTTCTTAAAATTGCATTTGGTTCTCTAATGCCTTCAATATTTTGGTTTGTATATTCATAACAAATTATGAATTTTCACTTTTCTATGCCAACATTATTCACTCACCTCAGGGATGGTCTGTCTAGTTATCGTTCATCTTTAGTAACTTTCAGAGACCCTTCCTTCTTGTTTTTAGTGACACCAATAAATAGGAAACCAATTCTTGTAAAAATCATATTATACAATTTCACAAATCATTGTAAAACAGTCCATTTTGCTTCTGTTTTCTTTTATCAAAAATAAAAATAATTGACTATGAATAAAACTTATTAGCCCAACTTACTTGAGAATATACAGTCCACACTCACATATATACACAAAATACAATATATACTGCCGTAACAACTATTTGGAGTTCTGATGTACAAATACGAAGGAAAATATCTGATATATAGATATGTCCCAGGAAATTCTTATAAAATAACAGTACAATTTGTTCAAATAATGACTGCTAATTGAAACAGTTTTGTCCAAACACAGAAATATATGACATAATAATAGCTCCTAGTGATTGAAATGACAGTGCTGTCCATAATTACTGGACCCGGTAGTGGGTCAGTACTCCACGGTCTCACAAAAGAAATTGTTGGTTGTTTACTCTTTTCTTTTTTCTATTCTTATGTTCTTTTTTATTTTATTTTATTATTTATTTATTTATTTTTTTAAAAGATTTTATTTATTTATTTGACAGAGAGAAATCACAAGTAGTCGGAGAGGCAGGCAGAGAGAGAGAGGGAAGCAGGCTCCCTGTTGAGCAGAGAGCCCGATGCGGGACTCAATCCCAGGACCCTGAGACCATGACCCGAGCCGAAGGCAGTGGCTTAACCCACTGAGCCACCCAGGCGCCCCTCTTATGTTCTTTTTTAAAGCCTCGGGTCAATAGCCACTTTATAACAATTGTTTTCATTTCAAGAACTCTGAGGTTTAATTATAATTTTTTATTTTCAAGTAATCTCTCCACCCAACATGGGGCTCAAATTCACAACCCTGAGATCAAGAATCACATATTCTACTAACTGAGTCAGCTAGGTACCCCTAATTTTAAGAATGCTGAGTTCTGGGATGCCTGGGTGGCATAGTCAGTTAAGTGTCTGACTCTTGGTTTTTGGCTCAGGTCTGATCTCACGGTGTTGAGGTCAAGCCCTGCTTGCTCTATGCTCAGCAGGGTCTGCTTGAGTTTCCCTCTTCCTCTGCCTGTCCCTTGCTCTTTCTCTCTCTCTCTCAAATAAATAGCTACATCTTAAAAAAAGGACTTTGAGTTTTTAATTATTTAAATTAAATTTTGAGTCTATAAAGTAATATTATAATACATGTGTAGGAGATAATATGTAATGCACCCATCAAATAGTTTTCAGAAAACAGTATTGACATTTTTTTGACAGTCTCCTATATATTCTCTCAAATTCTACTCTTTTTCCTCCACCACTCTCCTGAATTTACATTCATAGTATCCTTCCTTTCTTTAGTTTTACTAAGTACTTGTATCCTTATACTATATACTTGTATCCCTATACTTTATACAGTTTTCACTTATGCATATCTTTTATATTATAACTTAGTCATACTTTGTGTATTTGTTTGCAATTGACTTTTTTCCCCGCCCAACCTTATGTTTCAAAAATTTATCTGTGTCTTTCCATGTAGCAACAATTTATTATTTTTTACTTATTATATTCATTGCTGCATAATCTTCTAACATATAACTATACTATTGTTATTTATTTTACCTCAATTGAAATTTTGTTTGTTTATAATTTTATACTACTGCAATGTTGCTATTTTAGTCTTGAACAGTTGTCTGGGGCATATGTACATAAGTTTGTGTAGGATAGAAAACAAAGTGAAATTGTTATCATAGCCTAGGAAATTCACCTTTGTAAAATTCTGCTAAATTATTTTCCAAAGTGGTTATACTTTATAACTTTTGTCAGTTTTCCATTATGAAATGTTAATTCACTGGAGATTTACTTTCTATTTCCCTAATTATTAATAAGGTTGAGTATGTTTTATGCTTATTGATTTTTCATGTTTCTTCCACTTTGTGCCTCAAGTCCTTTCCCTTTATGCTCATCTTTTTCTTTTCTTCAATGATTTAAAAATGATGTATACTGTATACAATTTTTTTGTCAGGTATATGTTTTCAATTAGCAGCTCCTATTTATGGTTTTAATTTCCATTCTGTTTATAGTAACTTTCTTAAATAGAAGTTTTTATTTTACTTTAGTTAAATTTGTCAATTCCTTGTCTTTCAAATTGAGCATGTCTAAAGAGGTCCATCTCCACCCAAAAGTCAAAGGATTTTTTTTATCTTGTTTTTCCAAAATTTTTACTTTTAATATTTAGGACTTTAATTATATGAAATTGATTTTGCTTATGGTATAGGGTAAGAAAGCAACCTAATTTTTTTTTCAGTGATGCAGATTTGCCACAGCACTATTAAATGAATAAACCATTCTTTCCCACTGATATGCAGGGACAACTCTGTCATACTCAAGTCTATATACTTATGACTTGATTTCTTGGTTCTTTATTTTGTCCTATTGGTAATTTTCTATTCCTGAACAGTACTACAAAGTTTTAATTATAATAAATACATAGTAAGTCTTAACATATGGAAAGACAAACATCCCTTTTATCTTTACTTTAGAAGAATCTGGACTATTCTTGGTTATTTGTCCTTCATATACAAAAGAACTGCTAAATCCCATAAAATAAATATGTTACAATTCTGATTGGTATAGTATTGACTCTTTGGGTCAATACACAGGAAATTAACATCTGTGTAATACTGAATCTCCTCATTTATGAACAAGACTTATTTCCCTTTAACGGTCTTATTTTACATTTTCAGTATAAAATTTCAGTCCTAAATGCTTATGCATATAACAGAACTTCAAAATACATGAAGCAGAAATTGATAGGACTGAATGAAGAAATAAGGAAGTCCACAGCAATAGTTGGAGATATCAATACCCCTCTCTCAATAATTGATATAGCAAGTTGACAGAAAATCAGTAAGGACAGAGAAGATTTGGACAAAGCTATCAACTAATCTGACCTAATTTTTATCTTTAGACTATTATATTCAACATGAGCAGACTGTAGACTCTTTTCAACTGTACAAAAAACATTTACTAAGTTACACCACATTCTGGAGCACAAAACAAATGTTAATAAATTTTTAAAATATTCAAGTCATTCAAAGTATGTTTTATGACTTTAATCAAGATAAATTTAAAATAAATGGAGAGGCAAGATGGCGGAGGAGTAGCAGACTGAAATGACTTCAGATCCCAGGAGTTCAGCTAGATAGGAATCAAACCATTCCAAACACCTAAAAACTCAACAGGAGATAGAAGAGAAGAGCAGCCATTCTAGGAACAGAAAATTGACCACTTTCTGAAAGGTAGGATGTGCAGAGAAAAGAATCCAAAGCTGCAGGAAGATAGACCGCAGTGGGAGGGGCTGGGTCCCTTTAATGAGCAGCCGAGCACAAAATTGGAACTTTTAGAAGTCGGCTCCACGGAGGGACCTCACTCCAGAGGCTAAGCAGGAGGTGGGGCCCTCGCGGGGATAGTGTAGTCTCAGGTCCCCCATGGGGTCACAGAAAGATCGGGGTATCTGAGGGTGGCAGAACTGCCAGGTATTGGTATGGGGAAGCGGACTACAGAGACAGAGCCAAAGAGTGAGCTTTCAGATCTGGGTTACCTTAAACTGTACCCCTGTGACCGTGGCACTGTCAGACCACTGCTCTTCAAGCAGGGACCCCATAAGTGGCATATCTGGAGAGACTCACTTTCCTCCTCTGGGAGAGGCAGCATGGCAGGAATCTGCTGGGTTTGGAGACTCCAAATGGGACTGTGTGCCAGAGATAGAAACGCTTGGTCACAGGCTGGGTAAATTTGAAGTGTGGCCAGAGACCAAGGAGGCAAGAATGATTGACCACTTTTCTCTGAGGGCGCACTGAGGAGTGGGGTCCTGAGCTCTTGGCTACTATGGGCTGGAGACTGAGAGGCTGCCACTTTTGGCTGAGTGTGGATCCCTATGTATGAATTGATCCCATGAGCATGAGATCAAGACCAGAGCCAAAACCAAGGGTCCAATGCTTAACTGTGCCAGATGCCCCCAAAACCTTTCTTTAATTCTAGTTGATTATTACCAAATATGAGGATCTTTATATGGCAATGTTTTCTGATGGCTCAAGAGAAACCACAAATCAGGAATTTTATGTACAATTTCTATTTTTTTGAATTTTGCAAAATTTTATATGTATATGTGTAATTTATATATACTTACAGATATAATTTATAAAATTATGTAATACATAAACTGATTATATTCTATATATAAACTCATATACATACATAAAAACCATATATATATGAGGAATTATATATATAATATATCTGATCTATAATCAGATTATTAGAACAAAAAACTGATTGTATTGACCATTTATTAGTGCTTTTTCTAAACTCTGTATTGTGTAAATTCTGCTCAGTTTGAAAAGGTGACTTATTGATTAAGTGGTTATTGTATCAGAACCCCAGGCAATAGTCACTCTTCTCAGTTTGCAAACCACTGGTATTTCTGTTTTAGGAAATTTATGGAATTATTTTCTTTATTGTTCTACTTGCTAGATTTTAAAAACTTTATCTTCCAGAATTTATCTTTTTTTCTATTATTGTGTATTCATTTTCAAGAAAACTTTTCTTATCTCAGTACTTTTTTTTAAAGATTTTATTTATTTATATAGAGGGAGGGAGGGGAGAGGGACAGAGAGAGTCTTAAGCATGCTCTATACTCAGGTCAGAGCCCAGTGCCCCAGTGCCACACTCAGTATAATGACCCTTAGATCACGACCTGAGGTGAAACCAAGAGCCAGACAGTTAATTGACTACAACACCAAGGTGCCTCTCAGTACTCTTCTTATCTAGTCCCAGTTCCTGTTTCATGGATGCAACTGAGCTTTTAATGGTGTCTGCATATATGGTATATATATGCTTACATATAAATTTGTATATATATATTTCATTTATCTTATAATTTCTAAGGATATGTATGTATATTTTTCTATTCACAAATGACATATTAAATAAAAGGCTAGTATCCAAAATCTACAAAGAACTCACTAAACTCAATACCCAAAGAACAAATAATCCAGTCAAAAAATGGGCAGAGGACAAGAACAGACATTTCTGCAAAAACATCCAGATGGCCAGCAGACATATGAAAAAGTGTTTAATGTCACTCGGCATCAGGGAAATACAAATAAAAACCACAGTGAGATACCACCTCACACCAGTCAGAATGACTAAAATTAATAAATCAGGAAAAGACAGATGCTGGTGAGGATGCTGAGAAAGGGGAACCCTCCTACACTGTTGGTGGGAAGGCAAGCTGGTGCAACCACTCTGGAAAACAGCATGGAGGTTCCTCAAAAAGTTGAAAATAGACCTATGACCCAGAAATCACACTACCCTAAAGATACAAATGTAGGGGTCCAAAGGGGCACGTGCACCTGAATGTTTATAGCAGCAAAGTCCACAATAGCCAAACTATGGACAGAACCTAGATGTCCATCAACAGATGAATGGATAAAGAAGATGTGGTATATATATATATATATACACACACACACACAATGGAATACACACACACACACACACACACACACACAATGGAATACTATGCAGCCATCAAAAGAAATGAAATCTTGCCATTTGCGATGACGTAGATGGAACTAGAGGGTATTATGCTTAGCAAAATAAGTCAATCGGAGTAAGACAATTATCACATGATCTCCCTGATATGAGGAATTTGAGAGGCAGAGTTGGGGGTTTGGGGAGTAGGGAAGGAAAAAAATGAAGCAAGACAGGATCAGGAGAGAGACAAACCATAAGAGTCTCTTAATCTCACAAAACAAATGAGGGTTGCTGGGGTGAGGTGTATGGAGAGGGTGGTTGGGTTATGGACACTGGGGAGGGTATGTGATATGGTGAGTGCTGTGAAGTGTGTAAGCCTGACGATTCACAGACCTGTATACCTGGGGCAAATAATACATTATATGTTAATAAAAATTATTAAAAAATTTTAAAAAATTTAAAATAAATAATAGAAAGATTTCTGGAAAATTCTCAAGTATTTGAAATTGAACAACACACATCTAAATAAGCAATGGGCCAATGAAGGAATAAAAATAGAAATTGGAAATTATTTTTATTTGAATAAAAATAAAAACAATATATCTTACTTGGTGAGTAAAACTTGTCAAACTTTGAATAAATGAAAAGAATTGAAATGCAAAGATTGATAATGAAATTTTAAAATATGACTAATTGGATGAAAAGTAATAATTAAAACATTTACAAATGGAAATTGTATTTGTTAAAATTTTTAAAACTTGATCAGTGTGCTTAAGGGAAAGGAGAGATTAGTGAAAAATAGATGACTGAGTATAAAATGGTGTGGGCAGGGCATGAGTAACACAGTGAAAAACATTAAAGAGAGGTTAGAAGACACGAAGGGTCTAATACATGACAAATTTGAGTTTCAGAATGAGAGGAAAGAGAAAATGAGGTAGCAATAAGTTTGGAGAGCTAATGACCAAAATGTTTCTGAGCTGTTGAACTATTACATGTACACATCTGAGAGGCTCTATGAATCCCAAACAAGAGAAATAAAAACAAAAACAAAAACAAAACCTCAAATCTGGAGAGAAAAAAGCTAAAGAAAAAATTTATACTAAAGGAGAGGTAAGTAGATGGTTACAGCATCTGTAGTAGAGAGTCTGACTCCATGTTTGATGTTCATCCGTAGACAGCTTTCAAGTCCCACATATATGTAAACTGGGATGGAAGTCCAGATGCTTTCTCCTTTGGCATCAGCAAGAAATTCAAATAATGTAAGCTCTAGACTTACAGAAACCCCCACCCCAGTATAGCATCTGTGTTTTCAGCAGGTATTAACTTTAAATTCTTAACACCAACATAATTTGGAATTTTTTGATAATTGATATTAAGGGACAAGACTAGGGAATAGAAGCCTTCCCTAAAATGGCCTGGGTAGTACATGTCAGCCTGGACTTGTGTGTCTCAGGCTGAAGTATGCATCTTAACTCCAGTTTAAGCCATGACTAACACAAGGATCAGGGAACAGATGCTTCCCTGTGACCACTGAATGTGTATCGATCAGGCATTGGTCCTATTCTAAGGAGTGTTAAGAGAAAAGACTGATACTTTGTACAATATGTGGACCCATTGGGTGATGGCTGGAGAAAGAGAAGTTACAATGTGTCATGATGAGGTCATACTACTAAAAACAAAGGGCTCACTAGGACCCTACAAACACCATTGTTGCTGGTGTTAGTCATGCTCATGTCACAACAAAGATCCTGACCCTCATCACACACCCATGCCAACCCTGTGGACTTAATACTGGGGAAGGCCCTAACCTAACAAATACTGGTCTGAGGCTTTCTGGAAACAGAAACATAAATATGTTTCAGAGCAGAGAGGACATCCTCCCCTGTCAAAATATGTCCATCCAACCAAAAAGGACTCCTAAACCTCCCCACAAAAAACCTGAATATAGGAGGAGAAACAAATATATGGAAACAGAGGTCCCAAATTTTAACTAATTGAAAACCCTAAATTCACTAAAAAGATTTCTACAACAAAAATACAAAAGGGTGCTGTTTGACATTTTGTTCCTACAATATAGTTTCTGAATTAACTTTAACATCTGCTGAAATTCCCAATTAGCAAAACTTCATGGCCTTAATCATTATGGGACTTCAATTATACTTATTCCTGGAGATCCCCCTAAATTTAAACAAGGCACCTCTATATTGTCAGGAGACTTCCTGAACATAAAATAGAGGATAAATAGGTATACCTTACCTCAGCCATAGGAACCTTTGCTTTGCTTAAATTTCCTGCCATCATAGTGTCCAATCTTCTAAAATATCCCATAGTGGTCATGGCTGCTCTGACTCAATGAGCAATAAATTAGAATTAAATTAAGTCTTTGACACTTAAAATTGGCTTGATAAAATGAGACCTTATGGATCTTCCCCCCAGATAAAGTAGTTCATATGGCCCAACATAAATTAAAATGGGGTCTTCTAGATTGAAACCCATTATATAAGACCTATTAGAGAAGGGGTGATTATCTTCACTCCTTCTCTAATTAACAGCCCAATTTGGCCTGCTTTTAAACGTAGAAAGAATGAATGGTACCTCATACTGGATTACATAATGTTAATAGCATAGTTACACCAGTCCAGTAGCCTCCCCATATCCAATATTATTCAAATTACTGACTCCATCCAACCAGCAAGTGGTAAATACTTTGTAGTCATAGCTTTGGCTAATATGTTCAGTGTCTGTTTCAATAGCCTTTCAAGTGTGTTTGTCTTAATCTTCTAAGACACCTGGTAATACATGCTTTCCTGGCTACCCACAAGCCACTTCAGCATCCCTGTGATCATGCAAAATCTTTGTAGGCATGATCTTAATAGCACCGAAGTTTCCCCAGAAACATGGGTATGCCATCACTCTGATGACATCCTTCTTCACGAAGATTCATTTCATACACTCATTCAGGACATACAAATACTCACCAGTGGGTTCATGAAAGGAAACAGGACATTGTCCCAAAGGTGGTACTAGGCTCTGCCACTTCAGTTAAATTCCTGAAGACTGCTCCATCCCTTACACTGTCAAGAAACAGCTGTTGACTATCGCAGTATCCATGGTGATTGGTTGGTTGGTTGGTTGGTTTCCCCGACACTAGGCACTTTATCTAGTTGTCTTCCTGGGGGTTGTGGAGTACACTGGGGGCTGCGATGGACAGACCAGGGGCCATGTCAGAGGACTTTCTTGGACATCAAACATTTGTCCATTAGACTTAGAGGAAACAGTCTTGGGTGAACGTCTGTCACCCCCACTCCCCAGAGCAGTGATGAGACTGCCAAGCAGCAAGGTTAGGAAGGCAGCCCTAAGCACATTGGGACCCTGGCAAAGCAGTGCTTCAATATCCAGTTCCATGTCACTAGTTGGAAAGTGGCAACTCCAATTGCACACAGACACACTGTCTAGTCCCACCAGGAACTTCCTGAAGTTCCAAAGGCCATTGTTGTAGCACACTGAAGACCAGGTGATGAACTTGGAGTTAATCAGGAGCCCAGTGGCATCATCACTGGCCTTGGCAGGCCCTTCTGCAGGAAGGGGAAGAGCAGGTGCATCTGTGCACAGTTTGCCTGGCAGTTCTCAAAGACCCTGAATTAGGTTCCAATCTACCCCCTGCTGGGACATTCTTGAGGAATTTAGGGATCCCTTTGTTCTTGGTGTTCTCTTGATGCCTGATGACATCATCCAGGCCTCAGGCAGAGGAGCTGCTGTAACTCATCCATGGCTGTAGTCCCAGACTATTGTTCCTCAGAGTGAGGCCACAGGCCTCAGGAGCAGCACATTGTCTCACAGGGGGCCCAAGCATACCAGGGACCTGAACAGCTGCAAGCACAGGGTGTTCTGAGTAAACTGCATAGACAGGAAGTAGAGAAGGGAAATTTCTAACTAGGAAAGCCAAAACAAGCCCACGTCTTTTCTTTAGGTTCTGGAAACAATATATTCCTAGTTTACAAATCTTATTCACACCCATTTATGCTGATTCACTGTTACCCACAGTCCACTATAAATGGTAACTTCTACAGCAAAGGGTTCTAGAATCTGTCCAAATTGCAATACAACAAGCACATTCATTAATGGACCCTACAGACATCTTCTCTCTAGGAGCTGCGGCAACCTTCTCTCCATTTTCCTGGAGTCCTTGGTCTACCCATGGCGGCAATGGGTTGCCCAAGGGCTTCTTCCAGTGTAAGAAATTGCCCTCCTTGACCCTATTCTATATCCATTAAATTGCTATACACTGAGGTATAGCTATACACTGAGGTTTCCTGAAAACAGAGAATTTATAGGACCTGAGCCTATGACCCTCCATACCCAGATGCTCATTTTGCCTTAAACAATGGAAGCATTAACCCATGGGTTCAGCATGGTCATTAAAGTCTCCTTGCTACAAGATGGAACCAAATCTGAATCCTCTGGTTTATCTTACCTGTGGGAGGCCAGTGACGAGGGGTATTGTCTTGTACTTATTCCTTTGCCACATGCCACAGTGATGCCGGAGGTGACCCATCTTCTGCACTCTTTAGCTTCCTGAGAAACCCCATGGTATCATTTGAATGAGCATCCAAGGGAGTTCTTATAAAGTTGTCAGAGCAACAATTACACAAGGTGGAGCCCTCTAGAGAGTGATTACTTCTTATCTTTTCACTGCACGGTCCAGACTGAGTATAGAATAAAAGAATCAGCAAAACCGGTTGAACTTTAGTCAGTCAATTTAAAAATTGAGATTTTTAATTTTTATTTTTTAAAGTTGTCTCCACACCCAGCATGGAGCTAATGCAGGGCTTGAACTCATGACGCTGAGAAGAAGACCTGAGTTGGGATCGAGAGTCAGATGCTTAACCAGCTGAGCCACCCAGGTGCCCCTAGCTAGCCATCTTAACATGGGATAGCTTGGCCTGCAGTGGGCCCCATCTGTACATTTTTCTTGACTCCAGAGTCCAACCCAGTGTAATGGAAGCAACAATTCTTTATTCAATACTTTCCCATTGGCATAAAGAAATCTGAGTATCTCTTGCCTCACAGATACCCAAAATATAAATTAAGGTTACACATATCTCTGCACATGTGAAAGCTATAGTACAAGTATCACTAAGATAAGGCTTCACTCTTTATCCACTTTGGAATTCCAGACATTATTGATAGTGACCAAGGCACTTAATTCTCTTCTCAAAATATACTGCACTGGGCTCTTACAATGAATTTGATAGAACTTTCAACATTCTTTCCAGTTTCAGGCTATAGGCCTCATAAAGCACCCTAATGTCTAACTTAAATGAGATCAAATTCAATTAAATGAAACATGGCACATTTTAGTCATCAGTCAAATAACAGGGATAAATTGTAACAAAGAGTCTGACTCCATTTTTGATGCTTCACTGCTCACAGCTTTCTCTTTTCTCTTCTCTCCTCTTTCCCGCCTGTATCAGGCAGGCTGATAAGTAAGCACATTTGTTCCTTCTGAGAACTGGCAGGAAATTCAGATCACATGAACCCTGGCCAATACACAAAAACATTTACCCCAGTTCAAAACTCCAACTCAGTTTCCCTACCCTGTACTCTCAAAACATTTGGGGACCCGCTTGGGAGACTTGCTCTACTCTTTCACAAAACCTCATTAAATGAACAAAAAATTTATGTGCGGCGTCACCCATCTTGACATTTAAATCAAATTTTGGGTGGGAGCATCTATCCCATCTCTAATAAGTGACTTCAAATGTCATCTAATTTTTAAAAATCAAATAAAAATTAATTTTAAAGTAAGTTAAATTTATTAAGAATAAAAGTGTTCAATGGACCTGGTATTATTTGAAATAGGAGGAAAATATTTATTCTCCAATCTCGATAAGTTAATTCCATATGTTAAAAATTTCTAAGCTAACCATTAGAGAATAGGAATAAACAACTTAATATCCAGTATGATATGAGAAAAAAATCCATTTGCTATAAGGCAAGACTGGAGAAAAAAATTTAGAAAAGAACCAATGAAAAGCATACAATGCAATGTTAGAAATTAAATTGAGATTAATTAGAAAAAATGCAAGTTGCCTAAATGTTTCCATAAAAAGATAAGAATTTTCAATCCATATTTTAAAATTCTGCTCTGCTGTCTACAAGTACATCCCAAATATAGGAATACATTGATGATAAAGTAAAAAAAAAAAAATACAGGGAAATGCCAAATTTAAAAAGCTGATGCAACAATTAATATCAGATAAAGTAGACATTAAGATAAAAATTAGTAAAGAAAAAGAGAGCATTACATGGTAACAAAATTTAAGTGTGTATGTGCATAATAACATAACTCAATAAATATAAAGCAAAAATATAAAAATAAAAAGCAAAACCACAAGAAAAAGTCCTCAATTAAAATGGGAGATATCGGGCACCTGGTGGCTCAGTGGGTTAAGATGCTGCCTTCGGCTCAGGTCATGATCTCAGGGTCCTGGGATCGAGTCCCTCATCAGGCTCTTTGCTCAGCAGGGAGCCTGCTTCCCCCTCTCACTCTGCCTGCCTCTCTGCCTACTTGTGATCTCTCTCTGTCAAATAAATAAATAAAATCTTTAAAAAAAAAAAGGGAGATATCTTCTTCAGTAACCAATTATTCAATATCCCAAGTGGTCTAGAATTATGACAAGAATTGACATGATCAGTCTTTTTATCCTGTAAATATATAAATTTTTATACTATAAAATATACATAATGGTACAACATCTCATTGTGGTATTCCCTTGTATTTCTCATTTATATACAGGCATACCTCAGAAATATTGCAGGTACAGTTCTAAACCATCATAATAAAGTGAATATCACAATAAAGCAATAAATTAATAAATGCTTTGGTTTCCCAGTGGATGCACAAGTTAGGGTTACACTATACCGTCATCTATTAAGAATGGAATTAGTGGGGCACCTGGGTGGCTCAGTGGGTTAAACCTCTGCCTTTGGCTCAGGTCATGATCTCAGGGTCCTGGAATCAAGCCCCACATCAGGCTCTCTGCTCAGCAGGGAGCCTGCTTCCCCATCTCTCTCTCTCTCTGCCTGCCTCTCTGCCTACTTGCTATCTCTTTCTCTGTCAAATAAATTAATAAAAAAAAAAAAAGAATGGAATTAGCACAATAGCTAAAAAAAAAAAACCCAAAGTATACATACATACCTTAATTTAAAAGTACTTTATTGCTCCACCTCAAAACAAAATAACATAACATAAAATAATAAAAAATACTTTATTGCTCTAAAAAAAAACCCCAAAATATAACATAAAAAACTTTATCACTAACAACATGCTTTCATTTCAACAGTTGTAATTACTGATCACAGATCACCATAACAAATATAATAATAATGAAAATGTTTGAAATGTGGCAAGAATTTCCAAATTGCAACACAGAGACACAAAGTGAACCAAATGTTACTGGAAAAGTGGAGTTGGTTGATACATTGTTGCCACTACCTTCAATATATAATAACAAAATACCTGCAAAATGCAATAAAATGAAGCACAATAAAACCAGGCATGGCTGCATTCCCTTTGATGAAGTGCCTGTTCTAATCTTTTGCCCATATTTTGAGAGCTTTTTTCTTTATTAAGGAGTTTGGAGAGATTATCATAAATTCTAGATGCAGTCCTTCATGAAATATCTGATCTGTAAATATTTTCTCTAGTCTGTAGTTTTTCTTTTCATTCTTAGCAGTCTTTCAAAATTTCAGATTTTAATTTGGATAAAGCCCAATTTATTAATTTGTTCTTTTGATGATTCACATTTTTGTTGTCGTATCTAAGAAATCTTTGCCTATGTCAAAGACACAAATGTTTTCTGCTGTTTTCTTCTAGAAGTTTTACAAATTTAAGTTTAATGCTATAAACTTAAGTAAGGTGCTCGGCAACTTACCTTGAATACTTTCTTCACTTACTTTTTGTCATTATACTCATTATACTTAATGCTCCTTTACGTTTATCAATTCATTTAAACAAATTTATGGTTGATGCGAATGTTTGTTAGTTTTTATATCAGTCACTGTGCTTATTTTACTTTTTATTTTTATATGTATATTATTATATACAGTTCTCATAGTCAACAGTAAGAAGTCTTTCTAAGTGAATGAGGTTTTTCAAACTTTGTCTTTGTGAATTTGGATCTTTCTTTTTTTCAGAACTATTTCTTCAAAAAGAAAAGACAGAATTCTAAGTGTCTGGAAAAATGATTCTACATAATGCAAACATAGCAGTTGGTTTTGTTATTTTCGAAAATCCACTTAACCAGGTGAATTTAGGCATACTCTTCTGAATTTATTAAAAAGTGATAATTGGGGGACACCTAGATGACTCAGTTAGTGTGGTGTCTGCCTTAGGCTCAGGTCATGATACCAGGGAGCTGGGATGAGTCTTGTGTCTGGCTCCTGCTTGGCGGGGAGGTGGGGGGGGGGTTGTTAGGGAGGTGGGAGGGGAGGATCCTACTTCCCGTGCCCCTCCCCCCTGCTCATGCATGCATGCACAGACTCCTTCACAAAAATAAATAAAATCTTTTTTTAAAAGTGACAATTGTTTCTTTAAAAATGCAGTACTCTTCACCCGCAGTATTTATTATGTATGTAAATTGTTTTTGCTTAAGATGTAAGTACATAGCAGAAATTTTTTCTTATCACAGAGTAATAAGAAATTTGATCTCATAGATTTCATGCACACATAAGAAGATATCTCATGTGTGGTAGTATTATACTGAGACAGAGCAATGAATTTGCTCCCCTGCCCCCAGAGTTATGTCTTTAATACTGCCTTCACACAATAATGCTGGGCTCTGGCATATCGCAGTTTTGGTCAATGAGATATTAACAAAAGTGATGCAAGCAGAAACTTGACATGCACTTCCACACTGAGGCTTATCCTCTCAGAACTGTTTCTCTGGGTATTCAGGAGCATCCTGTAAGTTGGTCCTCCCTTTCCAGATGGAGGGGGGTCAGATGGAAGGGCCTCAGAGGGTGCAACCTCATATGGAACTAGCAACAATGGAGATAACATGTCTTCAGGAAGCAGTCAACTCCAAGGCCAAGTACGTGAGAGAGGCCTCTTGGACCTTCCAGCTCAGCCTATATAGATAATTACAGACTCATACCCTAGTGGACACTATATGGGGCAGAAAAAGAACTCGGTCAACTTCAGAAACATGAGAAATAATGCACGCATGTTGTTTTAAGCCCCTAGGTTTTGGAATGGTTTGTTATACAGGAATAGATAAGAAGCATGAAAGATGTTTAATTCAGTCCCAGGTACCAGAAAATTTTGTTTTCTCACATTAAAAAGTATTATGTTAAAAACTAAAATAAATATGCATTCCCTTCACTCTCTAGTATGCTCATTTCCAAAGTACTCTGAAATCTTTATCAAAGTTCAAATTTAAGACCTTTTTCACCAAGATACCTTATTTGTTTGAAATCATTTGGCAAAACTCAATTAATTCTTTCTATTATTATTTTAATCTGTTTTAAGTGAAATGCTATGCAAATACTTGCTTTAACTGCTAA
Source organism: Mustela lutreola (assembly GCF_030435805.1). Taxonomy (NCBI): domain Eukaryota; kingdom Metazoa; phylum Chordata; class Mammalia; order Carnivora; family Mustelidae; genus Mustela; species Mustela lutreola. The sequence goes on from NC_081299.1 coordinate 58,781,047, forward strand.
GAGCTGTCACTAAAGGATTTATATTCTATACTGACTAATAATGTCAGGCTGTGTTTCATGCCCCTTAATGAAATTTTGACCTTATTTTGCTCAAAAAAAAAATTTCTGCTCTCAAAAGCTATAATTCTGTTGAATAGTTTCTCAAATGCTCGAGGAGTCATACTGTGTAATATTGGCTATATTTCACAGTGTGCAACATTATATTGCATGTGTGTTTTACCATTGAGTAATTTTATTTTGTAGTCTTGCTAGTACCATCATATAATTAAATTGTAAACTCATGTGGTGTAAAGGTCAGACACTTCAAATGTATGAAAGCAAATGCTATGTGTATTTTGGTTTCTACTCTTCACACACTGAGATCAGCAAAAGGATCAAAAAGATCATATATGTTACAATAGAAATTTCTTGTCCTTGGAACAAGCTTTTATAGCATCTTGTAATTGTAAACAAAAATCTCACACATGTTCTTTAAAAGTATGCCTCCATTTTCTTGGAATACTCACGGAGGAAACACATTTTCATTTCAGCCTCTTCACAAATAAGGCAATCACCATGGTTGGTGCCTACTTTTTTCTTCTTAACTATTTTTCCTAGGAATACACCTTGACTTTTGTTTTGTGGTAGTTTTCACAGTAGAAATATATTATGCCTTTCTTTCAGATGACCTGAAATTTAGAAGATTGTACCTGATTTTTATTCTTTGTATTTTAGGTTTTTTTTAAAAAAAAATGGATGTAATAACTTCAAACTATTTTTAAAAGTGTTTCTTTAAAGTTCAAGGGAACATGTTTGTATATACTAACCACATTAATTCTATCTTACTCTTGCACATGGAATTTCCAAAGAAATCAAGACTTACTTAATCTTGGGCAGTATTATTATTATATAGATCCCCAGGATATTAATATAAATGGTTCTTAGTAAAAAAAAAAAATCCATTTATTCTTTGAGAACATTCTGGATTAAATTTAAATGGGCTGAGTGCTAATATGATAAGATAATCATATCATTCCTACCATATTAATGACCTTTCAACAATATAGAAGAGCATTTAGATGCTATTTATCCATTTACTTAGAATGTGAGAATTATCTTAGAGCAGGCACGGATCTTAAAGCTTCATTTCTTCACATGATAAATGAGATCTTCTGCCATAGGTCTTCTAAACTAATGAGTCAATGAAGAGGCTTTGGTGTTAAATTCTATGTGTATAATCCATATGTATATTCATCTGGAAAGGTTGTCCAAAGCTTTCTTCAGATTCTCAAAGACTTATAACAGCAAAAACGTCATGAACTTCATTTTCCATCTCTGGCTTTCCAAACTATATGACTTTAGGATTTGCAGTGATGTCCTTATTTGGTTTTGTTCCTAATGTTGGTTAGTTATGACTGATCTTTCTTTTCATCATTCTCATCAAGGTTTATTCAATTTTATTAGACTTTTCTGCAAAGTACTTTTTCTACAAAATTTGGCTTTATTTTTTCTATTATATATTAATTTTTTGTTCTGATTTCTGTTATCTATATTTTTAAATTTTTATTTATTTTTCTATTTTCTTTGTGCTTAATTTGTTCTTAATTTTCAGTTTTTCAAGCTAAAGACTTAGATCATTGATTTTTAGCTCTTTTTAAAATACATTTTAAGGCTACAGATTTTCCTTTAGGAATGGGTTTAGCCACATACTACAAACTTTAATATGTAATATTTTTATTATTATCAATTATCATACTGTATGCTTCAGTATATATGCTGTTCAAAAATGGCATGAGTAATCTATGTTATAGAAGTCAGGATGATTGCTTACCTTTGGGAAGGGGAGTGGTTTGTGTGATGTTTCTGGGGTTCTGGTAGTGTTCTATTTCTTGACCTGACTTGTGATTCTATGGGTATATATACTTGGTAGCAATTTTTAACTATGTTTGTGATTTGCTTACTTTAAAAAATATCTATATTACTTGAATAAAATTCTCTTAATGTTAAAAATAAAATAATTGCCATAAATAAAAATTTGATGTTGAAAGAGTTTAAAATATGTTTTTAAAATACTAGCTTTCATTGTGGAAGGAACTGTTATGTAAATATACAATCTTAAATGAGTTGAATTCAACATAAATAAAAATTTATTTCTCTAATTTCAATATATATTCAATCAAAAAAATCAAATTAAATACAAGTTTTCTTTTCTTCAATGTTTATGTGTGTACTTTAGTCTTTGCCACTCAAAGGATATACCAGTATTTTCATTTAGAATGGTTTTATTTGATTAACTTCCAGATTAAGGAACACTGGAAAGCCTGGTAACTAAGCTTAACTTATTTAAGTAAAGCAAAGTTCAAAATTAAGTATCCTGGAAATTGTCATAATTGTAACTATTCTGGCATTATTTGAAATATTAGTAAAATAAAGATTGTTAGTTGAAAAAAAAAAACATATCAATACCACATAATCATTGGTGCACTGCATTATCCCTCTTTTACCTGAGTTAGGGCACTTGGCTGAACTTGATCTTTCTAGTAGTCATGTTCCATTGAAAATGTGATTTAATAGACTTTTATGTACAACATCTAATAGAAAAATTTTGATTTGTTTGCTTTTTAAATGACACAAGATCATTTTAACTTTAGCTTTGTTTTCTGACATAGTCTCTCATATTAATTATGATCTCCAGATTTTATTTACAGTCTTTTCTCCTTTCCCCAGCCAAGTTCTACATTATCTTCTTGCCTTTTCCTCGAAGTCTCACTTCTTCAGGTAACTGCCAGCTCTACTACAGCTTACATGAATCCTCCGATGTGTACACTTTCCTAGCAACCTTCACCTGTCATTGTGTTTCTCACTTGTACATATTTGTTCAGGGTGAACTCTCTTTCTAGACTTCACACTTGCCACGGACCTAAACCACAGCTGTGCTGTGCACCAGTGCATTCTTTTGCACTTAGTGACCTGTTTAGTTTAGACTGAATTTCAGTAACATATTTATGGAATGGGTGGATTAAATGTGTATGTTCTAAGTAATAAGGATTGTTGTAGATACTTTGTTTTCTGATTCTTGAACACCTGTCAAATTTTGTCTCTTTTGGAGACTCTGAGAGAATTTGGGCTTTAATTTTTTTTTAGTTAATTATTATTATTACTTTTTTAATTTTGAAAAGGCTTGATGCAGCTACCATAAGTCAACTATTTTGGGAGACATGAAAATACACAGTGGTTCATACTACAATTCTAATTCCTCTAAGATATTCAAAGTTGGAAAATAAACTTCTTTATACAACCTTGATTTATAGAGAGCTAGGTGTGGGAAAGTAAAAAGGAAAAGAAAACTGACAGCAGAGATTTTTGTTCATGTGCATGAAAACTCTTCAAGAGGAGAATTTCAGTCCCTTCCATGAAGTCCAATGTCTCCCTCCTGTAAGGCTAAAGTCATCATTTGTTTGGAGATATTTGAAACTTTACTCAACACATTTATTCCCTATACACAGTTTACTTTGCTACAAGTGTAAACTTGGATTGCTTAATATATAAAGCGAAGAGGATGCAGACAGATGCTAAACATTATTCAAAAAATTAAATTTTATAGTATTTTAACTGGATTAAAACATGAAACAAGTATTTGAATAGTATAACAATAGTTATTCATGCCAGTCTTAAAAAATGTGAAAATAGAATTATTCTTGGCTTTTTTTCTTTTGAATTATTCTTGTTTTGATACATCTTCTTGGATATAAGAAGTCCCTCCCCGCCCCCATCCAATTAGAATTAACAAAGGAAATGTATTTGTGAATTGTGAAGCAGATGGCTTAGAACTAGGCTTTTTTTTTTTTTTAAATTCAGTGTAGCCTTGTTTATTTCAAAATCCAAACTACACTGGTTTTAACATTTAATGACTAAGAATATTCTACAAAATACTTTATCTAAATGGTTATTTAAGGTACTTCATTTATAAGATTATTCATTGATGGTAGGTAATACAGAAAGACACTTTAGAATTAACCTATTAATAATTTGAGATTAACAAGGTCTTGATTTTTATTGAATAATAGATGGAAATTTTGGCAGAGCTGTTACAAGAAGTGATTATACAAATTACAACATTTGTTTTTAAATAGATATAATACATACATTTAAATACGGGTATTTAGTCATGATCTTTTCCAAAAAATAAATACTATAGAATGTTTCTTAGGAAATATCTGAATAATCACCAGTGTATGAACAAAACTTACAGATAATTAAATTTAAAAAATTACCTGGAAATGTTGGAAGCATACAAACATACTCTGCAAAGACTTGAATTTTTTTTTTTAAGATTTTATTTATTTATTTGACAGGAGAGATCACAAGTAGGCAGAGAGGCAGGCAGAATGAGGGGGGGAAGCAGGCTCCCTGCTGAGCAGAGAGACCGATGTGGGGCTCGATCCCAGGACCCTGAGATCATGACCTGAGCCGAAGGCAGAGGCTTAACCCACTGAGCCACCCAGGTGCCCCTGCAAAGACTTGATTTATGTGTTCTGACATTTTATGTCTTTCTCATTAGATGCCTTTGCTTTTCTTATTGATTTTTTTTCTTTTTATAGATAGATATTTTAAAATGTCTCTTGTATCTCAGCTGGGTGTACAAAGAACACAAGGATTTCTTTTCCACGTAGGTCATTGTTCTAACTACATGTCGGAACAGGAAGGCAAAGATGAAGATATCAACTGAAGAGGGTACGGGGTGTGGAGAGTTGACAGGAAATCTTGTCTTATAAGAGCTATATTTCCTATAAAGCTGAAATCAAGACCTGTACATAGATATAATTCTTTCAAAATTCTTTATATATTTTATAATTCAGGATGTGATTAGAAGAAAGCTATATTCAGTTTGTGAACAATTTAAATATAATAAGTATTTCTGAGGGACTGACAAAATCTTTCCCATTATATTGTATAGTTTTTTGAAAGATTTATTTATTTTAGAGAAAGAGTGAGTGAGCAAGAGTGGGGGAGGTGCAGAGGGGGAGGGAGAGAGAGAATCTCAAGTAGATACTCACTCAGCTCAAGCCTGGCGGGGGCTCCACCCCAGAACCCTGAGATCATGACCTCAGATGAAACCAAGAGTTGGTTGCTTAACCCACTGTGCCACCCAGGTGCCCCAGTGTATTATGTTTTTATGGAATTTGAAACAGATGTTTTCATTCTGTACCTGGCTAAGTATGAAGAGCTTTGTTATATTATGAACACTAGTTTTTTTCAGAAGGAAAAACTACTTTATAATTTGCCATGATAATGCAACAAAATTGGACATGCCCAATTTGACTTTAGAAAGGGTATATTTAGAGAACCATAAACATAGGGATCATGATAAAGTTTGCCTTCTAATAAAATCTTTATTTTAGCAATCTAACATCAACAGAATGTTACTCTAGATCTAGAATATTTTCTATTGAGAATAAGGTATCATTCACAATTACAGAGTGTGGCTTATGCATTATCAAAATGCATGCCTTTAAGCTTAAAGATTTGCAGGATCTTCTTCATTCTTCCTGTGAACCTGGAAGATAACCAGAAGTTGTCTGGACGTTATCTTTTAAAAAAAAAAGTCTAAATAATACCAGAAAATATGTTACTTTATGTGCTTGTTAATATTTGACTCTAAATTTTATTTACATATCAAAAATTGTGTCCAAAACTTTTTTAAAAGCTATAGTTTAAAATGAAAAAGGGTGAAGTATTATTTTGAAGAGCCATTCAGAAATCTTTTAAATAGAATAATCACCCCTTCTGCTCATCATCCAGTTTCAACAATTTTATCAATTTTGTTTTATTTACCCCCACTTTTGTTTTTAAGCTGAAATATTTTAAAGAAAATCTCAAGAGACATTTTGTTATTCTACCTATAAACAGTTCAGTTAGTATGCTTCTTAAATGAACTTATAGGGGCATCTGGGTGGCACAGTTGGTTGAATGTTCAACTCTTGGTTTCAACTCAGGTCATGATCTCAGGGTCCTGAGATCAAGCCCCAAGTCAGGGTCTGTGCTCCGTGTAGAGTCTGCTTGAGATTCTTTCCCTCTCCCGACCTCATCCCTCCCACTTGTGTTTGCTCTCTCTCTCTCAAATAAACAAATCTTTAAAATAATTGATAAGGGCTTTTATTTTTAACATAATTGCTATTCACTTTTCTAACTTTATGTAAATAAAAATAATTTTCTCAATGTTTAGATGTTGAAAAATATCAAATCTTCTGAAAATGTGCAGGAATAGTACCAAGAACACCTTTATTTAGATTCAGCAATTTGTTACAATTGGCCATATTTGCTTTCTCTTTTTCTCTCTTGATCAAAAGTGTGCTCGCTCTCTCTCTCTCTCTCTCCCTCTCTCTCTCTCTCTCACAGACACATTTTATCTTTTGAAAAGCATTTAGGGGTTAGTTACAGACATCAATACTTTGTCCCTGAATACATCAACTGTATCTCCTCAGAACCAGATGTTTCCTTTATAACCTCAATACAATGACCACAGACAGCAAATTTAACATTAATATAACAACATCGGCTAATATACAATCCATATTTAGTATATTTCAATTGTCTGAAGACTATCTTTGATAGCTGTTTATTTCATTCTCACTCTAGGAGCCAAGTTGCCAATCAAGGATAATACTTTGCACTTCGTCTCATTTAACCTAGAACATTTTCCAAGGTTTTTGTTTGTTGGTTGGTCAGCTTTGGTTTGTTTTGGTTTAGGTTTTTCATGATGTTGAAGTTTTCAGATAGTCCAAGACAGAAATGGGAACTCTTCTGCACTGTTGGAGGGGCTGGAAATTGGTGCAGCCATGGTGGAAAACAGTGTGGAGGTTTTTCAAAAAATTAAAAATCGAAATACCATAGAATCCAGTAACTCCACTTCTGGGTATTTATCCAAAGAAAATGAAAACACCAATTCATGTGCACCCCTATGTTCATTGCAGCATTATTTACAATAGCCAAGATATATTATGAAATATTACTCGGTCATAAAATATAATGAAGTCTTGAATCTTGCCATTTGCAACAACATGGATGGACATAAGTGAAACAAGTCAGACAGAGAAAGATAAATACCATATGATTTCACTTACATGTAAGATCTAAACACCAAAACAAGCAGCCTAAAAAAAAACTGAAATGACTCATAGATACAAAGAACAATCTGGTGGTTGACAGGGTGGGGAGAGAGGGGAAAATAGGAGAAATAAGGGAAGGAGATCAAAATGTACAAACTTCCAGTTATAAACAAATAAGACAGGAGATGCCATGTACAGCATGGAGAATATAGTCAATAATATTGTTATATCTGTGTAGTAACAGAAGGTAGCTAGATTCATCATGGTGATCACTTTGTAATGTATATAAATGTTGAATCACTAAGTCATACACCTGAAACTGGTATAATAGTGTATGTGAACTACACTTCAATTTTAGTATATGTGCTGCCGAAGCGAGCACTGAACTACACTTAAATAAATAAAATGTGTTGCCTCATGATTTCAGCTAACACCTTATTCTTTCAGCATGAATATTACATGGATGCAACACCTCATAAGATACATGTTGGCACTTGGAGTGAGCATAACGTTATGTATAGTATTCTTGAATCACTATGTTATACATCTGAAAGTAATACAGCCATGTGTCTGTTAACTATACTTCAATTAGAAAAAGATACATTATACGAATTTGTTCCATTATTGGTGCTATTACTTTTTCTTATTTGGTTAAGATTGGGTTACCCAGATTTCTCCATTGTCATTTTTACCATTATAGTTATAGGTAATATGTGTAATGAAACTTCGAGAATATATGAATGTCCTGCTCCCCAGCAAAGTTTCACTCAATTATAACTGTATTTATTATATTATCTTATACCTAATCTGTGTTTCAAATTCCCCATTTGCCTCATAAATATCTTGAGTTGTTTTGTTTTATTTGAGTCATGGTCCAGGCAAGATTTAGAGATTCTGTTTCATTTTGGTGTGTCTTAATTTTCATTTATTCTCCAATAGTCCTTCTTTCCACACCCCATCTCTCTTGTCATGCCTTCCACTGCTTTGTCAGATAAATTGGGTCAGTTGCCTGGTAGAGTGATCATTTCCTTATGTTATATTCAACTCGATCTTCTGTTTCCCATATAAACTGGTAAGCTATAAACTGGTATTGAGACCTAGAATCTTGACTGACTTTCATTTTGGATTTTTATTTTTTTTTAATTTTTATTTTTTTTTAAAGATTTTATTTATTTATTTGATAGAGAGAGATCACAAATAGACAGAGAGGCAGGCAGAGAGAGAGGAAGGGAAGCAAGCTCCCTGCTGAGCAGAGAGCCCGACGTGGGACTCGATCCCAGGACCCTGAGATCACGACCTGAGCCGAAGGCAGCAGCTTAACCCACTGAGCCACCCAGGCGCCCCTCATTTTGGATTTTTAAAGGCACTTTCTTTGCAAGTGGTGCTGAGAACTTAAAAGAAGAATCTTGATTGATTTTATTTGGCCGTGGTCTGACCAAAACTAGCATGATTCTATCTAATAGCTATGAATTCACTGTTTGTGTAGAAAATGCCATCACTTTCAGGCTGAATCCACTGTCTAAGTGGAGAGACTAGCAGAAAATACACCCATGTATGCAGATTTAAGATTTAAAATGAGAAATCCTGAACAAAACTACCTTTGTCCTATAAAAGTCGTATTTTCCCTTGTCTACATGGCACATGAAAGTTGGAGAGGACTTTGAGGGCAAGGCAGAAAGAATGTTCCAGTTGAGCAGCTATGTTACAACTAAAGCTGTACTACTTTCATTTACGTAGATATAATACAATGGGTTTTTAAAAAAAAATATGTAGAATCATTAATTATCGGGATAAAGGGGACAATTCTATTGGCCACTCAGCATTTGCCTGAATATCTCCAATGTAAGTGTGCATACTACTTTTGGAAAAAAAAAAAAAAACAGCTCTATTCTTAGTTTATCTCAAAGGATACAATTTTTTCTTCTGGTCTCAAAACCTGTCTTCCTATATACTCCACATTTAGGTCCTACTTATGCTTTCTGTGAAAACTCAGAGTGAGTTCATTTTCTCATCTCTGCGACAATCTGCAAATAATTGAAAAGCACAGCCCTAGCTCCTCCTGTCTTTTAGAGCACGTGTAACCAGAGCTTCACCCAGAGATCTGTCATATCACAAACTCAAATACCTATTGAGGCCAGGTTCTAGCAGGAATGTGTGAAGTTGGCCAGGCTATGATGAAGAATTCATACTGTATCTGAAGAGGGTAGGCAGCAGCTCCCATCTTTAGTAGATTGTCACCAAGGTGAAAACGTGGGACTTAATGCTGCCAGATCCTTTAATTTCCAAGAAAAAGTAGAAATGTGGTTTGTATGAGAAATCTCTTGACTTTTAAACATTAGCATACATTCTCAACTTCAAAGTACTGTGTTGTTCAGCACCGAGCAAACCAAATACAATACATATGTATGGTCAGATTCTGTTTGTCAACTGCCAGTTGTGATTTCTGTTTTAATCATTCTAAATGTGACAGATACCCAGACTTCTGGGCTTCTTCGTATGGAGGTACTGCTAATTCACCCATCACCTTCTTAAAATATGGTTCATTGAGCTGAAACCAGTCATGTTCTGGTGCCAAGCGTAGGACTGTCACTTCCATTAACTCAGTCTAGATTGTGTTCTCCTTTTGCCACTTCGTTTTATCATTACCTCATTTCAGTATGGTCTACTAGACTCTCCAGATCCTTCTCACATCACCTGCTATTAAGCCATCTAGTGCCTCTGTAAATATTTTTCTTCCCAACAGCCCAACCCTCTATCTGCTCTTAAAATTTACCAGTTTGTTATTTTTAAACTTTCTCATGGCAGTTTCATGTTTTTCTTTAATATGCTCACCTGTGAAGAAATACAAGCTTGTCATGAGTTAAATATACACTGTTTTTTAATGTTTAAGGAAAAGAGGTTGGGTAGATCACAGCCATGTGACAAAGATATTTGTTACATAAACGTATCATTGAATAAACAAATGCTTTTCTCTTTCAGCAATTTAAAGAAGTGAAATAAACATTTTTGTAAGATAGAAACATGTTGAATTTTGTATTTGGCAGAATAGACTGAATCTCAGTCTGATTATCTGATAGAAGCTATTGCAATATCCATTAAAAAGTCATTCTGGTAATGGCGACAAATGTGCAAATGTTGCTTCTTTTACAAACTATGAAATACTACTGTAATAGTTGTTATTATCTCATTAGCTAAGATACCAAGCAGTTTTTGTTTTGTGTTTAAAAAAAAAAAAAAAAAAGCTTTCTAATTTAAGATCACTCTCCCCTGGATGCCAGTAGAAATTCTGGTAAGATGAGTGGTTTTACTTTCTATATAGTTACAATTTATCACTTTGTTTAATGTCTTCAATATGGATTTGTTTTTTAAGAGGGAATTAATGAAAAATAACATCATAATTCATTTATTTACTTAAAAGTATATTTATTTAAGTCATCTCTGCACCCAACATGGGGCTCGAGCTCATGACCCTGAGATCAAGATTTGCATGCCCTTCTGACCGAACCAGCTAGGCACCCCAACATCATACAATTAAATATCAAAATGTGATTGACACCAACACTAATTTCTAGAGTTTTCAGTAGTTATTATTCTTTAGTAACATATACATTAAAGAAGAAGAAGGAGGAGAAGAAGAAGAAGAAGAAGAAGAAGAAGAAGAAGAAGAAGAAGAAGAAGAAGAAGAAGAAACATCATCAGCAGCAGCAGCGAGAGTCCTACTTTTTTTTTTTTTTTTTAAAGTAGGCTGCAGGCCTGGCATGGATCCCAATGTGGGGTTTGAACCCACAACCCTGAGGTGAAGACCTGAGCTGAGATCAAGAGTCAGATGCTTAACTGACCCTAGGCACTCTTAGAGTCCTACATTCTTGTTTCATGTTGCCAAGTTCAGTTTTATGTCTAATTCCTGTTATTACATTTTGGTCATATATCATATTGCAAAGTAAAATTGCAACTTTATTTCACATTCTTTCTCTTCCCCTCTCTTCTTTTAAAATCCACTGGTGGGGCACCTTGGTGGTGCGGTAGGCTCCTGGGTTCGAGTCCCACAGCAGGGAGCCTGCTTCTCCCTCTGCCTGCCACTCACCCTGCTTACGCTCTCCTTCTCTCTCTCTTACTTTCCCTCTGTGTCAAATAAATAAATAAAATCTTAAAAAAAAATAAAATCCATTGGTGTTTGATATTGGGATTTTAAGGGATGAAAGTCTGATTATCTGGAATGATGAAATGTGTAATAATGAAACTAAGCAACTGAAATTTTATTTAAGTTCTGAAATTTAAATTCTACTCCATTTGTTGATATATTCCTCTATTTATCTAGAAACACAACCAAAGAGAAAGCACATTACTCTGAAAGAAGCATAATCATCAGCTCTATCAATGTTCACTCAAGGAAGAAAAAGTCACACGGAAGTTGACTGCTATTTTATTTTTGTCCTCTTAAGTGTTCTATGTTTTTAATAAAAATGAAACTATGATTATGAAGATAATTTTATGTACATCTAAATTTAATGTCAATTAGCAGTCAGGTTCATAAAAGAAGACCATGGGTCTTAAAATAATGTATATAGTGTTATATTTGATGCAGGATTTATTCACATCACCTAGTTCATTATTTTTTTTTAAGTGCTAATAGGAAACTGCTTGTGAGAATGGACTTTGCTAGCATATGGCCAGAATGGGGTCTACGTGTGTGCACTGACAGGAAGCATATATTACCTTCCCACACAGCATTTACTATTGGTATTTTCACCCAAATATGTTAAAGTGCTTTGTTGATGATTAGATGTGAAAACTGTTAAAGGCATAATGAGGGCAGATGCCAACTTCAAAGTAACAAGAATATAGGACACATTGAAAAATCTTGATTTTTAAAGGTTAATTTTACATCAAAACGCCATTCAATCGTTTTATTTATTTATTTATTCTAAAATATTTATTTATTTATTTATTTATTTGGGATAAATTGGTAAATTTCCCTAAGTTTTCAAGCATAATGCCCCAGAACTTTGGAAGCCCTGAAATTTGGGCAGTGGCTGAGCGTGCTTCCAGACAGAGGAGAAACAAATGATACAGGGTCCACTGAGTTCAGCACCACTGGCTGTGTGGTCTCCACAAGGAGGACTGAAGTTGAAAGGGGGACATTTAAAAACTTCTACAGCACTTTAACGTTGCTGCTATTTCTTGGCGTGGGATCAGTGGGCTGATTTGTGAAATCAATTCATAAAGTACTTGAGCTTATTTTCTGTATATGTTGCTTCATACTTTTATTTCATTTTCATCATTTGTTGTTAATAAGATTTCACAAAGTAGTGGTATACAACCAGTTGGAATTAAAATGCAACAAAAAAGATTCTTCACTGTAGGGGCCTACTTAGCCAGAGCGACTCCATCTCGGTTAAACAGCCATTTTGTTGTTTGTGCAGTAAAACTTAAACTGACCCTGCACCAGCCCCCCTGCCCCGGCCAAGGAACTTACTTAAAAATAAGTCTGGGAAACCAGTAAAATATGGTCAACAAGTCCCTGATAACAGAGCCCAAATATAAGGATGGGTCAGGTCAGGTGGAGATAACAGAACCCAGAATGCAAGGACGACTCAGGCCAGGTGGAGACAAATCTCATTGGCCAGGTTCAACCACATGGCCTTTGCTCTATACGAGCTAGTCTGTGAAGCTGGGGGGTGGTCACTTTCTCTGTAAGAGACGGCCCTGGCTGGTCAGTTTGATTCTCGGTCCTGGCAGGAAATAAATCTTTGCTTGACCTTCACTTTGTATCAGTCTCGCTCCTTTGATCACGGACCCGATCATTCACAGCTGGAGAAGCACTGAGCTCCTCTCTACCATTAGATTCTGGAGCCAGAATCCACCATGGAAGTGTCCAGAATGCCCTGCACAGGACTACTGGTAGCCCAGCTTCCCGAATGCTAATTCTGCATAAAAATGCTAGTTACTAACTTTTCAATTCGCTGCTTCTTCCCAATTTAATTAAGGTGGGTCATTTTAGGGATGGAGATGGAAAGGGCCAAGTGGAATCTGGAGCAATCTGGTTCAATCCTGTCTCTCTGACTCACAGCAGAGGCTCAGCTTTCTAACCTGTGTGACGTGAGTAGTGTCTCTCGTAGCCTTGTTGTGAGGATCAGGGGAGGTAAGTCCCGCAGAGTACCTGGCACATGCTACGTACTCAACAAGAGGAGAAAAGTTGGCCTTTTACCTTCCTTTCTCCCCTGAACACAACATATAGAGCTCCAAAATTTTTAAGTGAGTAGCTAGCTGAGCTGGCTCAAATAATCCTGATCAATCTTTTTTTTGCAAATGTGTATTGATCACTTAATAACATCTTTTGGGGGGACCCTTATGTTTTCTTGCTTTTATAAAACTTTTTTAAAGGATTTTATTTGTCAGAGAAAGAGAGAAAGCAAGAGAGAGAGAGAGAGAGAGAGCACAAGCTGGGGAAGTGGCAGGAAGAGGGAGAAGCAGTGTCCTCGCTGAGCAAGGAGACCAATATGGGGATATGAGACTCAATCCCAGGACCGTGGATCATGACCTGAGCAAAGGGAAGATGCTTTACCGTCTGAGCCACCCAGGTGTCCCTATAAAACTTTTTGAGTGCAGATTGCAATGAACATACAACCAAAGAAAAGATATAAATCTGTTAGATTTTTTTTCCCTCTACCTGCTGAGCCCTATAGGACAGCTATGACAATGGACAAGGGGATAATATCATAAGCCATTATTATTACCTCTATCAGTGAAATTATTTCTAATGATCATGGAGAAAGCTGTGTGCTAATAATGAAGTCATTCTGCACAATTTGTAAATGCCACATATGGTGATATACCACTTCCCACTGTTTTACGTCTATTTATAACTCAATTATCTTGTGCTATTGTTAAGGGAGTTGTTTTGAGATTGAATGGTAACTGAGCTAAGCTATGGCCAAAAAAAAAAAAAAAAAAGAACTTGTAAAAATGCTTTTAGTTTATATTTTCTCTCTAGGCAACCCAGTGCCCAAATCTCTTTGATGTGAACAAGGAGTTTGTGTTTTACTTCTAGATTAAATACAGTATTTACTTTCATTTTCTACTTGCATGTAGAAAAGTTTTTATATCTGGTGCCATTAGTAGCATGATTGCATTGTTAGATCCAGTCAAGGAATAAATTAGGCTCATTTGTGAACATTTCTTGTCTGCTGCTAGGATACTGTTTCAGAAATTATCATTATGGTGGGTAATGACCACAAAAGTGTCATTAGCAATGTACCTCACTCACTTCCTCAGTGACTCACTGGAAATCTAGGTAGCCATATTTTTTATTTCTTTTTCTTGCCTTTTTTTTTTTTTTTTTTTTAGTTTAAACACTATAATAAATACTAGTTTTCCTTTAATCTATTGCGTGTGTGCGGGCATGTGTGTTGTGCAATTAAGTTGCATACTTTTTAATAGTAGCTTAATGACAGTTACTTTGACAGTTTGAGAATTGATTTTGTTTTTTCTAATTTGCCCTTGTTTATAGTTATTTGATATCCTATCAAAATATTTGGCTTTGAAGCAAAACAATTAACAATATAGTGTTTGAATGTTGTGGGAATGCACTGGGTAAATATTTCTTCGAAGAACATTGTAGCAGACTGAAAATGAATCAAACTAATCATTGGTGTCCTACATTCAGAATACTGTTAGGAAATTAATCCTCATAGTAATACATTGTGTTGTTTTGGCTTCCATACAAGTTGTCTTGAGGGAATGTAACCAACTTTGTTATAAAAGGACCAGTCTACGGCCATACCACCCTGAACGCGCCCGATCTCGTCTGTTATAAAAGGACCAATCATTGAAGATTCTATCCTCAAGCAGAAAAAAATGTCTTAGTGGAACACTATGGTATTAACAATATTAGCTAAATAATGACAAAATTACCATTCTCTAAATTAGAATACATCTACTAATTTTGTACTGTAAGAATGTTTAATATATTAAGTAAATG
This sequence comes from Mustela lutreola, assembly GCF_030435805.1. Taxonomy (NCBI): domain Eukaryota; kingdom Metazoa; phylum Chordata; class Mammalia; order Carnivora; family Mustelidae; genus Mustela; species Mustela lutreola. The sequence continues at coordinate 58,796,116 of NC_081299.1, forward strand.
ATCTCCATGATCCTCAAAATTTGCATAGGATCCTCCAAGTAGCAAGGGCATTTAATAGGGGACAATGTCAGTGATTTGCACCCATTATGAAAATAATTAAATTAGTTTAACTTTGTAAGGCATTTAAGAAAAACATATATATATATATATATATATATATATATATATATATATAAAGTGCCATATATTTTGATACATATATGGTTTATTTGTGCCATTTTGTGCCATATATATATATATATATAGCCATATATTTTTATATGTATATGGTTTATTTAAGCTATTTCCTGCCACAAAGGGATAGTCATCATTTGATACAAATAAAGGACACTCAAAATGCCATATATTTTTTTGGCCCATGTGCAAAGTAAAGGCCCAAACCAGACCTGTGGTCTGTGGTGTCTTGGTCATAGTTCAGGTTGTCTTTAGCCATGTTCAAAAGTGCTCAGAAGCCTATTCATACAAGGGTTCTGGAGTGGTGTATGGTTACCATCTCCTCAGGGAAAGGGCTTGGGCCTGATGTGGGGATAGGAGTAGGCAATGAACTTGGGTCTCTCATGCTCTGAGTGAAACTTTAGAAAGGTGTTCAGCATGCTCACTCCCACCAGGGGGAGTTTGACCAAGTAGGAGAGAACCTCCCACCTGCACCTCATGAGCCACCCACCCCAAGGGTCCCAACCAACATAGATCTCCTCAGCTGTGGCTGGGACCAGGCAAGCACCTCAGAAAACCAGGCCTGCCTTTGCCATTTAAATATATATATATATTTAAATATTTTATATATGCCTTACAAAGTTAAACAAATTTAATTATTTTCATAATGGGTGCAAATCACTGACATTGTCCCCTATTAAACGCCCTTGCTACTTGGAGGATCCTGTGCAAATTTTGAGGATCATGGAGATCATTTACTTAATATATTAAACATTCTTATAGTACAAAATTAGTAGATGTATTCTAATTTAGAGAATGGTAATTTTGTCATTATTTAGCTAATATTGTTAATACCATAGTGTTCCACTAAGACATTTTTTTCTGCTTGAGGATAGTATCTGTAATGATTGGTCCATATATATATATATCTCACACAGAAAGAGAGAGAGAAAGAGTACAAACAGGGGAGCAGCAGAGGGAGAGGGAGAAGCAGGCTCCCCTCTTGAAGCAGGGCTCAAACCCGAGAACTGGGGACCATGACCTGAATGGAATGTAGATGCTTAACTGACTGAGCCACCACCTGCTGTTGCCATTTTTTACCTGGACAGCCACAGTGCTGTTTAAGGCATTTTTCTTTAAATCCAGACCTTTCTTTTTTAGACCAGTTTTAGCTTCACAGCAAATTTGAGCAGAATATACAGAAAGTTCCTATAAACCCCATCTCCTCCTGATCACCCTCCCCACAATCTCTTTATCAATATCCTGTCCCACTATTGTATATTTATTACAATTGAGCAACCTACCTTGACACATTATTATTGCCTTATGTCCATAGTTTACATTAAGGTTCACTCTTGGTGTACATTCTATGGATTTGAACAAATGGATAATGACACATATCCTCCATCATAGTATCATATAGAATAGTTTCACTGCCTTAAAGAAAGATCCTTTGTGTTCTGCCTCTTCATCCTTATCTCTATGCTAACCCTTGGCAGCCACTGATCCTTTTACTGTCTCTATAGTTTTGCCTTTACCATAATGTCATATAGTTGGAATCATCCAGTATGTAGTTTTTTCACATTGGCTTCTTTCACTTAGCAATATGCATTAAAGATCCTTCCATGTCTTTTCATGGCTGGATAGCTTATTTCTTTTTAGTGCTGAATACTATTCTATTGTCTGAATGTACCACTGTTTATCTATTCACCTACTGAAGGGCACTTTGGTTGCTTCCAAGCTTTGGCAACAATGAATAAATCTCCAGGTGCAAATTATCCATGGGTGGATATAACTTTTCAATTTCTTTAAAAATACCAAGGAACAGAATTGCTGGATCATATGTTAAAGGTATGTTCAATTTTGTATGAAACTGCCAAATTGTATTCCAAAATGGATATGCCATTTTGCATTCCCAGCAGCAATGAATGAGAGTTCCTATTGCTCTGCATTTTTGCTAGCATTTGATGTTGTCAATATTTTGTATTTTGGCTATTCTAATAGGCATTGAGCAGCATCCCATTGTTTCAATGCTTAAGGCATTTTTAAAGGTTAATAATCTCAAAAAGTTAACACTCCCGTAATAGAATGAACACTTGTCACAAGATTTCCATGTCTAGAAAAGAAAGCCTTTTATTACAGTAAAATTTAATTATTTTACAGGAAACTGCTCTAAGTATAGAATGGTTGGAAAAGTTACTAGAAGAAAAGGAGACTAAAAATTGTAGGGACTTACTATTATCAATCCAACTCCTTTTCAAATGCTTGGTCTTAAAAAAAAAAAAAAGGTGGTTTAGCTTTCATTTATCTGATTGTGACCATTGGTAACTGATATAAATTAAAATTTAGTACAGGAATAAAGAAAGTAATCAGGCAACACATAATTATTAACCAGCTAGTCCTTTGGTTAGAAACAAAATAAGGAAGCTAGCATTCTGAACTTATTTTTTTCATTTGAGAAAAAGGTTCATACTGGGTTAACAAAATGCAATTACATTTAATAGCTATAAAATTATTTCAACAGCCCATTAATTGCCCTCATGATATAACAGGTAAAGTTTACTGCTAGCAGCAGCTTATTTTGTAATTATCACATGGGAGCATTTTTCCTAAATTCTAATTTCAATAGATATTGGTTTAATTTATCAGAATTTTCCATTATGTGTTTTTAGGTATTGCATTAAGTCATTACTCAAACACAATGGTGTCTGAGTTCTTATGTATTACAAACTGAGTGAGCAGACAGAAACAAAATTATATCTTGTTCTAGTGAAAATGACAGCAACATTTTTTTCTCTAATAGCATCCTACAGGAGGCCCAAACTGATTTGCTCTCTGCTCTCTATTTGTATAGTTAATTAATCCAAAAGAAGCATTTATTAACTTGAATTTTTAAAGTCTGCTGAACTTTAATTTGTAAAGTCCTCTTTAAGACTGCATATTATTTAACAGGCAAAAATGAAAGCAGTTGCTGTAAGAAACCTAAAATATACTTAGTAAGGATAAGTATTAACATATGCCCAACTATGAAAATTTGTCACTTCTCTTATTCCCTTTCTCTCTCCTCTTCTCTTTCTCTTTATATATAGATATATAAAGGTGAGGACAATAGAAAGAGAATGAAATTGTATTAGTCTTCTATTAAGGCCATATCAAATTACCACAAGTATAATAATACAAATTTATTTCCTTATAGTTCTAGAGGTCAGAAGTCCAAAATGGGTCATGCTGAGCTGACATCAAGGTATTGGCAGGACTGCTTTCCTTTCTGGAGGCTCTAGGGAAAAAGCTGTCTTCTTCAGTTTTTAAATAACGCTAAAATGAGACTACAAAAAGGAATTAACTATTTGGAGGATATTTTAATACAATACCTTGCCTTAAAATCATACTTTTACAAAAGGTCATGATGAGACAAGATTAATGAGGTTCAGAGGTTGTACATTGTTACTCCGGTTTTAAATTTAGAATGATTTTAGATTTGATCCCTTAATAAAGCTTAAAATATACATTCTCCCATCTCAAGTTATTGATACTAGAGTAGAAACTCAGCGACCTACTGAACCATATTCTCCCTGCGACCTGAAATCTTGTAAGTGAAATTTCCTTGTTTGTATCCTCTGTAGAGTTGACCTGAAAAGTCACAAATGAGAACATTGCTGAAGTAGTAACCCCGTCATTTTTATAAAATTTCAGCCATAGTTTCCTGATATCAGCAATAGTTTCAAAAAATAGAGAAGAAGAAATGATTCTCCCCAAACCCAATGACCTCAATAAGAGTGTGAAAGTAATGAATGCATTCCTTAAGAGGGTTGGCATGGTAGAAGGGCAGATAGTTGCAATTGGTCTGACAGCTCTCAATAAGAGGAAGATGCAATAATTCAATACTTAAATGAAATTAATTGATGTCTGTTTTTCTTTTGTTTTTCTTTTTTTTTTTTAAGATTTTTTTATTTATTTGTCAGAGAGAGAGCGCGCGTGAACACAGGCAGACAGAATGGCAGGCAGAGGCAGAGGGAGAAGCAGGCTCCTTGCCGAGCAAGGAGCCCAATGTGGGACTCGATCCCAGGACGCTGGGATCATGACCTGAGCCGAAGGCAGCTGCTTAACCAACTGAGCCACCCAGGCATCCCTGATGTCTGTTTTTCAAATAGAGTAAATGTGATGAGTTTCATGTAGGTAACTGTTCGTACACAGATTTGACTCATATGATTCATGCTTTCGTATATTTTAGTGAATCATATCAGTCACTGTAATGTCCTAGATTTTTTTTTTTTTTTTAAAGATTTTATTTATTTATTTGACAGAGAGAAATTACAAGTACATTGAGAGGCAGGCAGAGAGAGAGAGAAGGAAGCAGGCTCCCTGCTGAGCAGAGAGCCCGATGCGGGACTTGATCCCAGGACCCTGAGATCATGACCTGAGCCGAAGGCAGCGGCTTAACCCACTGAGCCACCCAGGTGCCCAAACAGGTCATTTTAAAAATAAAGTGCAGAAAGGTAGTGATGGTTGAAAGCCCTGACTCTGAAATCTGGTTGTCTTGTTTAAACTGAGTTCTACCCATCACTCATGGATAGGTTATTCTTTCAGTCTATGCCTTGGATCCCCTATTTGCCAAATGAACAAAATAATAATCTTTATGTCATTGGGTTCTAGAAGAATATATGAGAATTAAGTGTGAAATGTGTAGTAAATAGCCAACATTTGATAAACAACTCAAAATATGAACTATTACTCTATAGAAGTTGACCTTATTATAGATGCTTTAATCTAGATTATATGATATTCAAATTCATGCTCAAGGAAAAAAAAATTCATAAATTTGTCTTACAATTAAGAAAGTCTATGAAAAAGAAGTAGATTTTCTTATAGTCTTATTTTAAGCCAACTTCAAGTTAAACCTTCAAACTTTAAGAAAAAATCATGGTTTTGTTAGTTGGAAATCTAATGTAAAAATACTCAAGAAAGTCAGCAAAAAGACATAAGATGTTCTAAAATTTTAATAACCAAGTGTGTGTGTGACAGACTTTGAAAAGTTCATTGTATTAAACTTTGACTTTTATGCTAAATTTAACTTTCATTTAAAAACACATTTGCTTGAGTAGTGCCAACCCTTCCATTCCTTCTGATGCCAGGAATAAACATTTTTAACACTTAAAACTGCATCAAAATAGGAAGTAAGATTCCCTGAGACCAGCTTCTAGTGTGAACGGTTTTCCAAGTACGTGTTACCTGCCTATTCATCACATCAGGAAGTCCATGAAAGGAGACATCTGCTGGTAGGGATTAGACACCAATATCTGGGCACTTCAGCAGAATGTACTGGAAGATTTGAAGTTGAGAAAATAGTAGCTTTAGTGTGGATCACTCCCAGCTATAGAACGAGTTGCCCAGGTGCATCTTTGTGTCCCACTCATCCTTTCCATGTCTTTTGATTGGTCTGTAAATCTTATTTCCTCATCTATCATGGGGATTAATTCTCTTTCATTGATTTATCAGTTTATGTTTTTATTTTAATTTTTTTAAAGATTTTATCTATTTACTTGAGAGAGACAGCAAGAGAGAGCATGAGGGGGAGCAGAGGCAGAGGGACAGGGAGAAGCCGGCTCCCTGCTAAGCCTGGAGTGGGGCTCTATCCCAGGACCCAAGGATCATGGCCTGAAGCAAAGGCAGACACTTAACTGACTGAGCCACCCAGGTGCCCCTCAGTTTATGTTTTTGTTTTAATTTAAAAAATATATATTTTATTTATTTATCTGACAGAGAGAGAGAGAGAGTACAAGCAGAGGGAGTGGCAGGCTGAGAGAGAGGGAAAAGCCGACACTGCACTGAGCAGGGAACACAAGTAGGGCTAAATCCCGGGACCTCAGGATCACTACCTGAACCAAAGGCAGAAGTTTAACTGACTGAGTCACCCGGCACACCCCCCATCCCCCACTTTATGTTTTTAAAATGTCTTTTCTTCATAATATACCTCTATGAAGGCATGTTATGATTAATTCCATTGCTGTTAAACCTGGTTTCCTTAAAACATAGGGTAAATTTATAGTCAGGAAAGAATGAAGTCACAGAACTAATAGAATGCCGTTTGTACAGGGAGCTCTGGTTTTTAGCTTTCTTGGTCCATGATGACCTTGAATTAAGCTGGACTTCTCAGATGCTGTTCCCTGTATGATAGGTTGCAATAGAGCCTGATGCTTAGATGAAGAGAAAAATAAGTGAAAGAACATGGGAAAGAAATTATGACAGAAATTCTTTTTCCTTATTATTTAGCAGACCACTTTACAGAGTTCACTGGTTTAAACACCAGAGAGAAAGGGCATGTTGTGGAGTTATCATGATACCGCGTGGGGTTGGCCATGAGTTTTTAACCACAGGTTACAAGACCACATAGTATGCTTTTCCTTAAACATGGCTATTATTTCCTGTCTTCATGGGGTACAAAATGTTGCTTTTATCTGCCATGGCATGTCTTAACCTATGAGCTGGAAGAAGAAAATATGTTCCTTGAATTGTGCAACCTCCTGATGAAATTGTGTCTGTCAACCTTGAGTTTGTGGTGTCATTATCGGTCATTTTTAGTGAGAAATGAAACGTTCCTCTGGAAAACTTAATAGTGTCTTGGGTCTAATCAGCAAATGTGATTGCAGAATACTGGGATTGGAAGAAGTATCTTGTAAATTAGGTTGATATTGTAAAATCAGAGTTGAATTAATTATGCAGTCTTGGGATGAAAATACTCTTGATGTGTGAGACTTCCAGAAAGACTTGCTTTTTTAAATTTATCTCCTATGTGTCTAGTACTCCAGTTTTTAGCTCATTGAACTCATGAAAAACAACTTCAGGTGTATTTGTGACAACCTGGATGGACCTAGTGGGTATGATGCTAAGTGAAATAAGTCAGACAAAGAAAGACAAATACCATATACTTTCACTTATATGTTGAATCTAAAAAAAAAAAAAGGTCAAATGAAAAAACAAACAAAAAAACCAAAGAGACTCTTAAAGACAGAGAACAAATTGATGGTTGCCAAAGGGGAGCAGGTGGGGGATAGGCAAAAAAGATAAAGGGGATTAAGAAGTACAAACTTCCAGTTATAAAATAAGTCATGGAGATGAAAAATACAGCATATGTAATATTGTCTATCATATTGTATAATGTTGTATGGTGATTACACTTATTATGGTGAGCAATGAGTAATGTATAGAATTATTGGATCAATTTGTTGTATCCCTGAAACTAATAAAACACTGTATTTCAACTACACTTCAATAATAATAATAAAACAACTTCAGGCCAGACTTGTTTTCCTTAGCTTACTATGTCAAGCATCACCTTATCTTCAGCAATGTTTTCAGATAATATACAGGACTGCTTGACCTATGTCAGAACACGGCATTTCATGAATAATATTCTATCAACATAAAAATAGGGGGTTTGCTCAATTTATGTCTTGTTTCTCCTTGTTCTTCTGAATACCCATTCAGCTCATCTCTGACAAACCTAATTATTATATGCTGTACACAGTTTTCTTATCCTGTGGGTACTTTCTTTAGTGGCTGAGTACTTTCTTTCACTTATTCAATTATGCTTTCAAATGGACATGGTGTTAAGTCAGGTAACAACACATTTGATAATGATAATTTATTGACATTTATAAGGAAAATACTTTTTATAAGGTACTTCCAATGTAAAGCTGGGTATGTCACATGCTTTGTTGGTTTTTTTAATACACTTTCGCCATAGATGGAGGGAGTATATAATTTATTGTCTATAACAGAACACTTTGAGTTTGAAAGAGGAAGTTATTGATAATTATGCCAGGTCAATAGATACAAACTGGGCCTGTTCTGGGAAAACTATGACCCGTGGAGCAAATCCCAGCCACCACCTGTTTTTGAGTAGCCTAGAGACTAAGAGTGACTTTTTCATTTTTTGATGGTTGGAAAAAATCAAGAGAGGAATAATATTTCATGGCATGTGAAAGTTAAACAAAATAACTTGTGTCCATAAATGAAGTTTTTTTGGAACACAGTCCCATCAGATCATTTATATATGGTGTATGGCTGCTCTCATGCTGCCATGGCAGAAACAAACATTTACCTAGAGTATTTGCTGTTTTCATCTTGAGAGAAAAAATGTACTGACCCCTGAGGCAGAGGAGTCCTAACCATAGCCCAGTTTAGACAATTCATTTCAATTGGACCATATCTTTCTTTTCTAATAGGGCTGGTTAATTTGTATGTTTTATGATAATACATATCATAATGCTGATGTAGACGGTAATGTATCTGGGAATGTATTTACCTGTCCTGTAATTTCCTTTTGACCAGAGACTCTTGCAGGTCACATTGTTGGCTCCATCATGGTCTCTGCTAATCATTTAGCCCTTTCACAGTACACTTTTGAAAAAGATTTTATTTATTTATTTGACAGACAGAGATCACAAGTAGGTAGAGAGGCAGGCAGAGAGAGAGAGAGGGGGCGGGGGAAGTAGGCTCCCCACTGAGCAGAGAGCCCGAGGCGGGGCTCCATCCCAGGACCCTGGGACCATGACCTGATCTGAAGACAGAGGCTTTAACCCACTGAGCCACCCAGGTGCCCCGCGACAGTACACTTTTGATGTAATTTTTCAAGTTGTTAATTTGGTTTATGGATTAAAATTGGGTTTTTCTTCAAGAACCAGATTGCTTTCATTTTTTTCTGACAAAGAATTATCAGGCAACCTTGAAAACAACTTCGAGTTTTTGTCTGAGTTCATTTAAAAATGTGGGGTAGAGCAATATTTTAAAGTAACCTCATTCTGTCTCTTTGGTATTGAATTAAAGGAGTTACAGGAACTCTAGCTTCTTGTCCAATAGGCCAGATAAGTTTCTTCTTTAAAGCGAGTCATTTATTTTTTGGCTAATTAACAAGTCATGTGCTCTCATAAAAGATGGCAACATTGGCTCATTTACAGCATTGTTGTCAGTTGAGTTTACCTGAGCCGTGTGCTCACTGAGGCCATTTACCACTTGTCAGATCAAGTTCGATCTGTCAGTAGGCACGTGGAGAATATGTTTAGGAAGTACACAAAATATAAAAACCATATATATCCAGAAATTAAATTAATTGGAACTTAAATTACCAGTAGAATAACAGCAGATAGATTGTTCTGGTACCTTTTGTTTATTGACTGAATGTCTACATGGTGACGCTCGTGACACATGGTGTGGTTAACAGACAGCAGCCAGTGTGGGCTAGAAGCCTGTTGGGAGTGACGTCTGAGTTAGTATTCTCTTGGCACCAAAAATGTGCCATTCATATCTTCTCATTTATAACACTAATTACATATAATAATTCTAGGTTTTAGTTTTAAAAAGAACCCTTCATGTATAGGGTACTGTAGAACTATTCAGTTCATATGTCAACCCTAATTAAAACCTATCTCAGAATTCATTAAAATCTGGCTCAACTGTTTAACATCTCTTATAGCAGTGCACCTTTAGATGAAAAACACTGCACCCTCCACTTCTCCCCTTTTCAATCTTTGTTGTGTAATTAATAGAAACCATTAATTTGGAGGGATGGATTAAAAATGGAGTAAGTAGTATAGGCTTTGTGTAATTCTCTAAAGGTTTTCTATGCCATAATCACGGTGAAGAAAAAATGCTTATTGCAAATGTCCTGAGCTGACAGAACTGTATATTTAGAATCATTTAGTCTGTGGTAACTAGTGAAAATAAAATGTATAATGAGGATAAAATTAAATGGATAGAATCCAAGCTTTAATGACTCGAAGAAAAACAAAAAATTTCTAACTTCAGTTCCTAAGTCCATGTTAGTCAAAGGGAAGTGAAACTTCACTTTTTTCTTTTTCTTTTCACATTTTAGCGCAACAAATTAATGTTAACCATTTTATTTGACAACTTAAGATTTTATCCAATCTGTAGTGTGGTGATGGAAATTTGTGGAAGTGGTTCTAGTAAGCAGAAATACATATGATAAAGATTACTGAGTTTTTTGTAATTCAGAGAAAATCAAAAGAAAATATGAATGGCTGAGTAACTGAGAGAAAATGTATGCTTTCCTTGGGGGTAGAAGTGTGAGAAGTTCCATCTTCATATCAAATACTAAAGTGGTTTTTCTTGCATTCCAAAAGAAAACTGAGAAAATGTTGGCAGACAAAAGCCTGACTCTTGTGGCAATGTCTTTGTCCATTTAGCCAAATTACCTTAAATTGGTGGCTTAAACAGAGACCCCTTATTTCTCACATTTCTGGAGCTCTGAAGTCTACTATCGAGGTGCTGACAGATTTGGTGTCTGGGCGGAGCTGCTTCCTGGTTCATAGACTGCAGTCCTCTTGCTATGTGCTCACATGTTGAAAGAGCTGAGAGAAAGCTCTGTGGAGTCTCTTTTAGGGTATTGAGCTCATTCATGAGGGTTCCACTCTCATAACCTAATTATCTCCCAAAGGCCTCACTTTTTATTTATTTTTTATTTTTTAAAGATTTTATTTATTTGACAGAAAGAGAGATCACAAGTAGGCCGAGAGGCAGGAAGAGTGAGAAGGGGGAAGCAGTCTCCCCGCTGAGCAGAGAGCCCAATGTGGGGTTCAGTCCCAGGACCCTGAGATCATGACCTGGGCTGAAGGCAGAGGCTTAACCCACTGAGCCACCCAGGCACCCTGGCTCACTTTTTAATACCACACATTGGGTATTAGTATTTCAACATATGAATTTGGAGGAAGAGGGACACAAACCGTCAGTCCATAACACAGTGATTAATAACACTAAGGTGGTTTACAATGAAGCAATTGTCTTAGGTCACCCATTAGATATTAAAACTAAATGAAGAGGTTAAAATAATAATGACAGATTAAAACAAGGTAATTATCTAAGTTATTCCTTTAAAAATGTATGGACAAATCATACTACTTGTTTATTTGTTCTGGGAAACCTCTTTCGAGGAATTCTAGAGATAGACTTGTATGTAATATTTTAGTTCTTGTTCTTGGTTCGATCTTTAGCCATCAGGAAAAGATCTATTTCTGTGTGGAGCCTCCCAGTAAGGTCACATTTTTATCCTTGTCCTGAATCATCCTTTCAGCTAAAATACTACTAGGAGCTGTAATCCGTGGTATGTAGATGGGAAAATCTATCTTGGAACTTGATACAATGGATACCAATATCCTGTAGCCTCTGTCTTCATCCTAAGAACTGGCATTTCTGCATTAAAAAAATTTATGCACTAATATTTGATATGTAAATTAAAAAGATAATTTAACTCAATGATTCTGAGTTTTCACCAAAGAAAAACTCTATTGTCACAGGAAACATATTTTTTCTAATGCTTAAACAACTCATTTAGGACACATAGTTGATCTTAGTGATGTTACAAATTAGTGGTTAATTTCTTAAAAATTAATAAAAATGTATTTATATCCTCTTCTATTTCCTTGAGTTTGGAACACTTACCAAGATTGGTGTGGGTCTATAATAGTGCAAATTCCCTTTTATGAGCTAAGATTGTAGTGGGGAAGATGGACGAGAAACATGCTCATAGTGCAGGGAAGAGTGAATTTTTAGTTCTTTAAAATTACACTATTTGTTATTTCTCACTTTTAGAAATCTTGCTATTAATAAAAAGCAAGAGTTCTCAGAAAATAGAATTCCCATAAATATTGTATATTTCACAGAAGTTCTGAGGCTCTTTTGTCATTGTCACCATCTCTGTCATGAAACTTTAAAACAAAACTAAATGAAACTCCATTCTCCAAATCATAATAACACTAACTTCACTAACTCTTTCTGACTAACTTCAAAGTTTGATACTGGCTACCTGCTAACCAGACTGGCCTTGAGTCCACAGGTAGGTTTCATTTCTAAGCTTTTCTCCAAGTTGGGTGGGGCCACCTGACTGAGGTTTGGTTCACCAGCCCACAGACAGTGAGTGGAAGAAATCTGAGGCCTAGCTTAGTAAATCAAAGACAATGAAGAATTAGTCCAGAGATTTGGGATTTGAAAGGGGTGAAAAAAGTGGTGGCTGCCACTACTCACCTAAAAATAAGAAATAAAATTGAAGTAGCTTTGGAAGATCCAGTAGTCTGTGTCAAAGATCAGATTAAGGGTATGGCCTTCCTACTGAATGGGAATCTGACTTCCAAGGTTTCTACAGCCCCAAGGAAATCCTGATCTCTCATGCCAACTTCAAGTATGGTGATAGTGATCAAGAAAGAAGTTTCCATAGGGTAGAAGAACAGGTCAGGGAGAAAACAGGATAAGGGAGATGTTCAAAGAAATTAAACTCAGAGTCTAATCAAGACATATCCCTCTCCTTATGTGTAGGGGTTCTTCAAAATATCTGCTCTGTAAAATTTCATAATTCTTGCTACAGTTGCTTCCCCCCACCCCCACCAAATGGAAGATTTTATTGTGGTTCTTATTTTTCACTACCTTTGTAATTGGGTATAGGTATGGGTTGGAAGTAGGGAATGGAAATATGCTGTTTTATATTCACAGGGTTATGAATTTATAAAAGCTAAATTTGGACTTAATAGGTTTTGCATCACCCGAAGATATTGGACTGCTTGCTGGATGCAATGGCTGCACAAAACTTCTGGGGAGTGGAAGAATGAGTTCTGTATGTGGGAGCAAAAGGAAAACATTTAATGGCTAAAAGAGAAGACTGAAGCAGAGACTAGCTAAATTTAGCAAAATCCATCTCCCCATTCTCCTTGTACACATTTCCCAGCCTTTCTTGACTTAGGTTAAAGCCAGAAGTCTGAGTGCTGGCTAATAGAGTGTAAATATACTGTATGCCATGTCTAAGCCTAGCCTATAACTACTTGCCGGTTCCTCAACTCTTTCTCTTCCTTTGCCTTGTTGCTGGATACACAATGACTGAGTTGACAGTAGAAGTCATGTTTAGAGATGGCAGAGGCTTCATCAGCCAGGGTCCTGAATCCCTACAGGGAGAATTATTCTCCCCACTGCCCCACTCAACCACGCTGCTATTTGGTTAAGGCATAAATGAAAAATAATTGAGATAAGCCACTGAGATGTCAGCATTTATCTGTTATATGAAAGTTAGGGTACCTAAAATATATACTAGTAAAAATAGACAGCTTTTACAAGTCCCACTGAAAATAGAATTTTTTAAAAAGATTTATTTACTTTTTTTAGAGAGAGAGGGAAAGGGAGAGGAAGAGAGAGAGTGCATCAGTGGGGGTAGGGACAGAGGGAGACTCCAACAGAGTCCGTGCCCAGCAGAGCGACCCATGAGATCAAAACCTGAGGCAAAGCCAAGAATCCGGCACTCAACTAACTGAGCCACACCCAGGAGCCCCTGAAAATAGTATTTTTTAAGATGAAGAAGTCCACTGTAGTTTATTGCTGATTTCAATTGAGATTGTGTTTGAAATTGTAAAAGTTAAGATTATGTTACCATCTCAACTAAATGTTTATTCTATTTTCAATAACATTGCTGTTATTGGCATGGGAAGCCAAAGAGAGTTAATTTTTTCACATGCTAATGGAAACATTTTGTAAAATTTCAGGAAAGAAGTAAAACATTTGGTTGCAAAATTTACACGTAAGATCCACTGTTTGTATATTAGCAAATTCATCAGTAGAATAATTCCAGTTAGAAACATCAGGATAAATAAAATGAGACTTTGACCAAGGTTAAAACTGGGTTAAGTTTTTAGGGAAAATAGAAGAGAAATTGCAAGAATTTTAGTATTTATTAAGGTTTAGCTTCAGAATTGCCACCACCTTTCTTTACAGCTGGAATTCTGGCCTGGGAAGAAATCAGGGGAGACTCTGGGACAGGGATACATCTCTTGATGTATTGCTTCCCTTCTCTTCCCAGTCAAAAGGTCTCTGATATGGCAAGAAATATACATACTCACACTTTTTAAATAATTTCCTTAGAACACAGGTGGGAAATACTCAGTACTGGTACCAATTTTTATAATCCTGAATCCTTATGTTGTATATTATTTACTTAACATATTTATTGACCATCTATAAGGTATCTGCTTCTAAATAACAGAGAAACAGTAGTGATCAAAACATACAAAAGTTTCTGCCCTCATAGAGCATACTTTGAAAGGAAAGACAGAAAATTAAAAAGGTAAGTGGGCAAATGACATACTGTTAGGAGTGAGTGCTAGAGAAAAAAATAAAGTAAAAGGGTACAAATAATTAGGATGGAAATGGCAGTTTTAGACAGAGTACAATTTCTAGTGAAGAGTCAAATTTCACTGAAAAGGTAAAATTTGAGGAAAGACCTAAAGGAAGGTATGATCTGACCCAGGCTGATACATAGGTAAGTTCATTCTAAGCAAAAGGCAGAGCGAGTGTAAATTCCTGAAGTGGGAACACGCCTGGCATGTGTGAAGAACTGGAAGGAAGCAGGTGAGACTGAAGTCAAATGAATACAAGGTGAGAGTTATAGGGGACAATGAGCTATGGGATGACATTAAACTTTGTGATTCATAGCAAAAGTTTTGGTTCCACTCAGAGTGACAAGGAGAAATATGATAAGTTTTGTTTTCTTCTCTTTTTTAGCAAATCTGACAGAATTACTATGATTCCAATGTTCAAAATGGAATGAAGGCTTGATTAGAATCAGGGTGACCATCAGGGTGACCATTCAGAAGGTTATTATACAAATCTAGACTGGAGCTGATGTGGCTCAGACCAGGGCAATGAAAGTGATGAGAAGTCATCACAGTCTAGGTGTATTTTGCAGCTCAAGTTGACAAGATATAATGAGGGACTGGATCTGGAGTCTGAGAGAAAGAGAAGAAGCAAAGATGACTCCCAGCTTTTGACCCTGAACACCTGAAAGAATGGAGCTACTACTTCCTGAGATGCAGGAGGGGCTAATTTAGAGGGAAATGTGAAGAGACCAGACTTGACATATTTAAGTGTGGGGTGTTCTCTGGATATTTCAAGTGGAGCGCTGAGTGTGTGCTTGGGTATTTAAGTCTTGAGTTCAATGTAGACTCTTGGGCCCGTGATGTAGGTAATGGAGCAGCATAGAGATACTGCTTAGCACCAGACATTGAATTAGGGATTAAGTGTAGCAGGGGAAAAAGAAGCAGTTTGAGGACTCTTCTCTTGCATTTAGGTATTTAGAAGAAAAGGAGGAATCATTGAAAGAATCTGAAAAGGAGCAGCCAGAAAGGAGAAAAATGAAGCAAACATGGTGTCATGGAAGCCAAGTTTCAAGGTGAAGCCAATTTCAAATTTCAAAGCCAATGTTTCAGGGCGAAGTGAATTACCCATTAACCAAGTAAAGCAAAATGAGGACTGAGAAATTATATTTGGATTTTGCAATGTGGAGATCATTAATGACACAGTTTTACCAAAGTGTGGAGACAGAAAACTGATTGGAGTCGATTTGGCAGGGAAAGAAATAGTTGGAGGTTGTATCATCTTTGCATTTGATGGATACCCGTGATAAAGTTTTGGCTATAAATTACAGTAAATTTCAGTATTTTAATGTACATGGCTCCAAATGAGGACACAAGCTCCTATTTATCAAATACTTATTGCTATTTACAATTAGCACGAGACTGTCACATTGCAAGATAAAGCTTCAATGTCACCTCTTCTGTGAAGTCTTTCCTGCCTCCCTCCTCCAGTTAACTGCTGTACATTTTGTGCTCCCGAATGCTTCATAAATGCATTTGCAGTATTTGTGTTGTACTTTTGTGTTTCAACATTTGCAAAATTTGTGTTTAATCACTTATTTCTGTGTTTGTCCGTTCCTTGCATTGGGAGTCTCTCATCTTTATGTAACGACACAGTGTTTTGGTAAAAGTAGGCACTCAATAAATGTGTTGGCTGAATATTATTTTAAGTCAGTCTAAATGATGCAGGGCAATGGAAACAAGAGATTTATTGGATGTTAAGGACTATAAACACATACAAGGGCTCATTCACTTTTTTTAAGATCTAAAGCCTGGTATTTTAGGGAAATAATGGCACCTATTTCTTGGAATATAGACATGCACTATTCCACATATTATGAAATAAAGATGCTACAAAATAATTAGTCATGAATGTGCCTTTTAACTAATTATTATGTTTTTATGTTTTGGGTTTTTTCCCCTCAGATTATCAAATTTTAAGGGTCGTTTTCTCATTATAGCATTATTCAAATTATTAATTTAATACCTTTATAAACAATAGAATATAGGTAGTTTTTTTTTTGTCTCTGGGACAGAAATCTGGAATCTAGTTCACAGACTTCTTGAAAATTTCCTTGTCATCAGAGCTTATCAGTGCTCAAACTAATATTACTATAATTTCAGTTTAAAAGAGAGATAGTTGATCTAATTTGGAATATAGGACTGTTCTGTAAAGCTGCTTTCCCAAGGATGATTAGTTTTGATATTAATTTTTAATTGGGCTCGTTTACAGCTTGCTCACACACATGATCCTGTTTGAGGCATTGAATTAGAGTATAAGAAAAATGCCTATTAAAACTAAAATTTTAAACATGTATATAAAATCTTTCATGCTTCTCTATACTTTAAACAAATAATTGTCATGGAAGCCAAACTACCTGTAACATAACCCTTACTTGAACTATGCAAAGAAAGAAATGTATAGGTTCAAATTAATATGCTAATTCTGTTGTAAATAACATCAGACAAATATTTGACTGAGTGAGACTTTTTGTCTCTTTCGAGTATTGTTTTTAAAAAGGAAACTTTAGGGATAGAAATTGCTTGCACCTTTTCCCCCTACTAGGAAATGTCCGTCTTGAAGGAAAAAAGATGTAATATCTGTCTTTCTCTCTTCCTTTATCTCTCTACCTATCCTGTATCTACCTAATCTATCTAAAATCTGTCTTCCCAAATTGAATTTCCACTTCTTATGAAATACTAACTTTAGAATTTATATCAACTCCACTATACATTTCAAGACTACATCAAATAAAATATAAAATTCTGATGAAGTGTTTGTTGTATTCATTTTTTAAAAAGATTTTATTTATTTATCTATTTTTAGATAAAAATAGGGGGAGGGCCTGGGGGAGGGAGAGGAATAAGGAGACTCCATGCTTTGCCTGGAGCCCTACTCAGTGGCTCATCTCACTACTCTAAGATCATAACCTGGGCTGAAATCCAGAGTGAGACACTCTAATAAATGAGCCACCCAAGTGCCCCTCACTAGATTCGTTTTAATGAGCATCTGAAGTGTTTTGATGTAGAAGATCCTGTACCAAATATGCAGGCGTAATTGAATTGTTTTCCGAGATTGTAGTTAAAATAGGAACTGTTTACTAAACTAGCATGGCAATAAATGTATAATGGCTTTCCACCTATGATTTTTTACAAACGTACCTACTTACAGACATGTGTCATGGACAATTATCATATGTTGGTTAAATAGTATCTGAATACTCTACCTCTCTGGAAATGTTTCCTGTGAAGGGATCTTAGTGGAAAAAAGGGCTCCATTTCCTGTTTCTAAAACTCAGCAGGGCAGATTTTCCTGACTCTCACAACTTAGTTCTTAAGCATATAAGCTTAGGTTTGACCAACTGCTCAGGACTTTGGATCTTGGGCAAGTGAAGCAGATATGGGAAGTTAGATATTACCCAGGTAACTGTAGTAGAGCTGAGATCCAGTAGAGGTGGCAGATGTCCATAGAGGTGGTATCCTTACCTGTGGCACAACTGTAGAGTTGTGTTTGGCTGTCTGTTGGCTGTATTTTCAGTTATGTTTCCTGTCTTGGTGTTATTCTGTTTTCCATCATTCTGAGAGCTACCCACAATTCTTCCAATGAATTCCTTTTCTAGTTAGCCAGTCTGTTTCTGTTGTTTGCAACCAAGACTGATAGGGTATGACATAGGAATATACTGATATCATAGATTTGTGAAAACTGAGACCGCTTAAAATAAATTTTTATTTGCTTTTGAAAAACATTTTGCAACGTTTCTTGTAACATGAAGTCGAAAGAGTTAAATTCTCAAGGATTTGGGTGTGTGTGTGTATGTGTGTGTGTGTGTGTGTGCAAACATCACAAAAAGCTTATACCTGGCAATCACAGATGGCCTGACTTTTTATTTTATTGGGCATATTTAAAAAGTGATGACCTATTTGAATTCAGATTTTACTTTCTTTCTAAGCAATTTCAGCAATTGCCTCAGAGAATTCATTGTTGACTATCAGAGTCACATAGCAATGGAAGTTTTATCTCTTTCATTATGTTATGTAGTGAAATGCAATATTGTCTTTCTTTCTTTTTTTTTTTTTTTTAGAAAGGGGGTATGATATACTACATTCAGAATCTATTTTTAGATGAACAAAAATTAAACTTTTAAAGAAACAAAAGGAATGACGACTTGGAAAAAATAGAATAGCAACTTTTATTGACATCACTGTATTGACTAATTGTAAATGGGGAAACTGAAGTCACATTGCACGGATTTCATGGTAGATCTATTTCATCGTAGATCCAGGTATTGGGAATCCAGCTATTGGGAAATACACACACATACACACACACACCAAGGAAGACTTTGGCAACATTTTCCTACTATTTTTCCTGGGGAAAACATATGTACATTGTTAATCTCTTTCTCTCTCCTCCCACACTGCCTCTCCCTCCCTCTCTTACCCTCTTCCTCTTCTTTTCCCAGATTTAAGACCAGGTTAGCTTCTTAGAGAAATGATTAGAGAAATAGATGTCTTTTTTCTCTAGTTTAGTGATAGTCTTCTCAGCATCCAGATCAACTCTACTAGACAATTCCTTTTATATGGCTCTTTAAAGGTTGCCTAATCACACTTCCCTGTGGACGGATGGATGGATGGATGTCACACGAACATTTCAAGTGATTTGACAAAGGTAACTGTCTTGTTAGTCTAAACAAAATTTGATTTGTAAAATACCCAAAATCAGATTCTTCTTGAAATGATAGTATCCCGAGAATGTAGACATAAAAATGAAGATCACTATATAAATTCTTGCGTTACTTGATAAAAGATATATATTTGTGTAGGGGCCAAGGGCAGACCACCCCAGATGTGCAAATTATGGCAAACTGATCAAGGCCTAAAAGACTCTGGAAGAAACTTGACCTTCCCTCTAATTTAGATGGAGGACTTGATCCAGGCAGAGAATTATTAATAAGAACTAGGTGTAGCAGGCAGGGAGGATCCTAGCAAGCCCTGTTTGATTAAAATCTTCTTGATGTCCCATTGCTTCTGAAAGGTCACCAAACATTTGTTTACTTGAGCCATGTACGTCTTTTCATTCTTCCTGTTAATTGCTTTCTTTTTCCCTTTGAAGTCCTGGACCCCCACCTTTTCTCCTTAGTCCAGGATGACATAAAGACTTCATTTTGCCTGATTGTCTTGAGAATTTCACATCTATGTAGGTTCCCTGTATATATGAAATTAAATTTTATTTTCTCCTGTTCACCTGTCTCATATCAATTTAATTCTTAGTTCAGTTAGAAGAACCTTGATGGATAGAGGAAGTTTTTCCTCTCCAACATTTGCCATATGTTATGCCATAGAATCTTTCTAATATATTGTTAGAATTGAGTTATGAGAGAAAAGGAACTTCTGAACACACATAATAGTTTGTCTATCTATAAACTGGAAATACACATTTCTAGGAAAAAAATGTTTTCCCAAAAAAGAAAAAAAAAAGTCTTTCTCTTTGTCAACATTTAAAGCTATTAGGTAGTAAAACTTCCCAAAGCATAAACTAGTTATCTATCAACAGGAAAGATGTATTTCCAGAAATAAATTTGATTCCAATTTTTTAAAAATCTGCTTTTCTCTATGTCAGCATTTAAAGCAGGTGCCATCGTCTGATTAATTAAACACAAGATGTTACTTATTTCTAGCAAATAAAACTTAAACAGAAACTGTTGGCTTCAGTGTTGTCATTTCTTCTTCTTTTTGAATTTTCCAGGACACCACATGGCTGGTTTGCCGGCGTATTTTCCAGATCACTGATAGCAATGTGATTTTGTGTTTGTGTATGTGAGTGTGTGTATTGTTTTGAAAGACATCAGCTGAAGCAGTTCAAATCTCTGGCAACAATTTCTTAAGGAGGATGACATATATGAGCTATTGACCAGATTTCTGCCAGGTCACTTGTCAAATGGGTGGTAGAGAGATGTCCAGTTTCAAGGGGATCCGTACTCCAGATTTATGAATGTACTTGGAAAACTATGTAAGAGTCCTGCGGGTTCTATTAGGAGTTTTAGAACAATCAAGGAACACTTGTTCTTCATTAATAGCATATTATAGTTTCCAAAGACTATTTTATAAATCTTTTTAAAAAAAATATGGTGCCTAAATTTTCTTAGGAAATTCCACATGCTTGGAGTACTTGTTTAAGCACAATTCAAAACTGCAGGAGGTAGAACTCTGCTGTCGTTTAGTGTAAAGTTAACTTTTTTGAATGTAAAAAAAGGTCAAAATTAATGAAGAGACTAGCAAATTCAAAGTTCCACTGAGGAACATCCCAGTGCTTTTAGCAATTCACTTGAATTGAAGGAGGAAAACCACCCCCTTTAACATTTTAGAGCTTTGAAAGCCTAATGAACCATGCTACCTCCTGTAGTTTCTACCAAACCAAAATTTGTGCAAGGACTAGGCTCATTAGCATTAAGTGGAAGCAGACCATTCAACACTTGCAATAGCTTCTTGCAATGTCTTCACCATTATCATTGTGTTTGGTTGATAAAATATTGTTATCTCAACTGATACTTTGTTTGGCTTATTGTGTTGATGTAAAATTCCTGTTATGCCACGAATTAAATGCCCTCCTTCCAAACAACAAAAATATTTTTTCTTTTAACAAGTGTCCAAAATATGTTCATTTTCAGCAAGGTAGGTTCTTGAAGCAAGGTGGTTCTTGTTATGTTTAATTGTTTACTTCACCTTCTATATGTCCCAAACTGTTAGGTAAAGATGTGTGGTATAGGAAGAAAATGAGTAATTAAGAATATAGAGAATGTAGTATATTAACTATATAGATAATTTTTTTACTGTGTCATTACAATAGAGAGTATATTATCAAACCTCAAAATATTGACATTTCATTTAATTCAACTGTTTTAAAGATTTTTTACATCTCATTATTTTAGGGAAAAATTTGTTTTGCGGTGAAAAGCCAATGCATTGTTTAAAGCACCTTTACAGATTACCTGATTCTGATTCCATAGGAGTCTATTTTTCACTGCATTTGAATTGTTTTACAAGTTGTATCTAAGTGATGCTAAGGCAAAATATTTCTTGCCTGTAGACATGTAAATAAATTCTCTTGGTTAAAGATTCAATCGGATGAATTGAATTACTCCTCCTTACTCTGGAAAAAGTCAGCTTTGCCTCCATTAGCATATTAATTTCAATATTCTTGATCTATCAATGTGTCTATTCTTTGGAATGTCCTTTTATCTGGTTGTAGCCTCTTACTCGGTCCCTTATTAATTATTAATGTGTTCATTTTATATGTGTATGAAAGTCATGCTTTTCATTTTTTTTTCTGACTAAAGTGAAGTCCACAAGATTTGTGTTATGTTTATATTTTGGCAATAAAATACAAATGTATTCCTTAGGTTGTACATAGTTTAACTTCTAAAATTATATTCTCCCTTTTGTTCCCTACGGCACCAGCACAAACAGATGTACATATAATTAGTATTTTGACATAAACTAGCCCAAACAACATAATTCAAGACTAAAATCAGTATTCTATTGTAAAATAAAAAAATATATTTTTCTGGTCTCCATTTTCCTAAGAATTCTGGGATATAATGGATTATCCAAAACTTGGCAGGTCTTTTAAAAATGCTACACACACACACACACACACACACACACACACACACACACATATAATTATGGCAAATATATGTATTTGCTGTGATGGATCCAATATTCCAATATTAATCAGGTCTTTGTGTCAAAGGCAATTTAATTCTATGTATTCAATTATATTCTATGTTCTACGTCCCAAAAGTTTTAGATGAGGTATAAAATGTGATTTGCCTTTAAACCACATATGCTCTGGAAGCATTGGAAGCATTGGAAAATAAAAGGATAGCATGAAGAAAAAAAATGTATAAACAAAATTACTTATTTATAAATATAACTATACATATAGTTGTTTGTGAAGCTAGTAATATGATCACCTCCTTCTCCTCTTCCTAAGAAAATTAATGGAAATAGAAACAAGTTCGGAGTATTTTACATTGCCTATTTGCTTTTTATCTGCCATTTAGTAGAAGTGCAATCTTTAGAAAGCGACTTAAGGTTTCTGAATCTGTTTTCATCATCAACACTGACAATAATAATGCTTTAAAGAACTGTGAAAGTCAAAGTAGCAATGTCTGCTAGAGTGCCTTGCCATTGTAAAATGCATGGTAGAGATAGTTGTGACCTTTCAGGAGTAATTCTAGCTGCCACTAGTAATTCTAGCTGCCAGTCTCTGAGGTGGAGCACATTGCTTAGACTGAAGACATTGAGTGAGTTGTGCTAACTTTAAGATGACTGTGGGCAGAGATTCAGGGGGAAGACTAAAAACTTTTTTCTTTCTTCCTCTCCAGGAAGACTGGCAAGTATTTATGTGATTCATTTGCCAAATTTTATTCCTTCCACGAGAGATGTCAATTCTTAAATATTTTCAGTGAATTTAGAATTATTAGAAGTGCATGTGAATGTGAAGACATATGCTTCTTGGGAAGTTCAGAAAGAGTGCATCAACTCTCTGGTGGTTGGATCGAATGCCATTATCTTGAATGAATTATTCTTAGAAATTTTTCTCTTAACATTCTTAAATGTCTGCCTAACAGGCTAAAGCAAGTGATTATTTTCCAAACACCTGGATGTCATTTTGAAGTATCTGTGTTTTGACCTAACATGTTCAGAGACACAAGAGCTCTGCTTCATGTGCTACCTCTCAGGGTCTGAGACTGGATGTTTCTATTCCCATGCAATTGATAGCAGGACAGAAGTTACACAGGGAGAAGTGATAAACCAGTGGGAAAATCAGATGTTTATTAACGTGTTTTCATTTTGGGAGAAGAGATTAGTAGATATTGTTTTCCCAGAATAGTAATGACACCCATATTTCAAAAGAGCTTATTACACCAAGCATGGATATTTATCATGGTTTGTGGTTTTAATCTACCATACCATTCCTTTTCATTTGGTTGACCATTGTAGATGGACAGATTTGGAGAAGAGGGCTTAAATCATTCATTTGGGGTGTCTTTCACTTGGATTTTATAGCAGTCACAAACTAAGGGCTCTCAGCCAAATGGTGTTTTATTTGGGAAGCAGGGTGTTTTTAAGGAAGTCATATCCGAATGCCTTGTGGTGGAGTACGTCCTCTCCATTTTATACCCAGCTGTCTTACGAAATTATATTATATGCCTGAATCATAGAGGTATTTGAGTTTTTGGGTGCTTGACCTATAAAAACCAACAGGATTTTATCAGCAGTCTCTGTGGCTAACTTTTTTGTATTTCGGCAGGTGAGAATCCTAAATAATGGATAGTTAAGTCTTTCCAGAAAATTGCTTCTTTAGGCTAGATGTAGTTCAACTTGTGAAACCTTCTGGGAATCAGCAACAGAGAAAAAGGCTACATTATGGAGCCCTTTGAAATTGTAGTATCTAATATTTTCACCTTGTATTGTTTTGGAGCACCTGAAAGATGTGAGTTTAGTATGGTGAATGCAGCAGAAAATAGAGAAGGGAATAACAGAAGTACGTTTAAATTATTATTTCTTCCTTTTTCTCTCAAACTAATAAAGCTTTTAAATGAGTCAAATACATATTTTAATTGATAAACTGACTTTATATTCACCTATTGGAAACAGTACAACATATTTTACATCAGATTATGAAATATGGATGTTTTACTAAAAGACAGGAAGGGCTTTTTCCAGTCTTTAAAGTAAATACATATTCAAAGGATCTTAAGGCATACCATTTATTCATATTCATATCTATTGAAATACTGTACATCCACATACTTCAATAAATAGTTAAAAACCTGACCTCTTTTTAAATCATTTCTGAATTTCAAAAAACAATTTTTATTGAAAAGATTAAATAGGTAACTTTTGGCTATCACAAAGCTAAGCACAATGGATAAATTAACAATTTTTCAGTAAATTTGATCAATATAGATGATTGGCTTTGATAAATTTCTCAGAGTTTTCTGAGTTCACACATTGGGGTATATATATATATATATATACATATATATGTATATATATATATATATACATGAAATTTCTTTTTTGTCCTGAATTACCTGGGTAATTTTCTTAGTTCTCCAGTCTACTTTCTAGATATAGCTTGAATGTTATGATGAAGCATTAATTTTTCACTTAAATTTTAAACACCCCCAAAAGTGGATTTAAGTTTGACATTCTCTCTCGAATCTTTTAGTGTTTCCCAAAAAACACAATACTATAATTTGGGCAGTACTTTTCATTATATAATTGCTGCATAATAGGAACTTAATGGTGTCACAGGACTTATGTTTCGAATGGGATCATTGTAAAACGTAATTACACCACTGGCAGTTAAACCAAGAATGCAAATGAATTAAGTCAACTACCCTAATGTTCTGTTCTTCCCTCTCTCCCTTTCTCCCTCCCTCCCTTCCTTCCTTTTGTCCTTCCTTCCTCCATTTCCCCCCTCTCTCTTTATCACCACTCTTTTCTGTCTTTTTCTTTTCTTTCCACTCTCTTTCTTCAACTGCTTTTTATTTTTCTTTCCAAAAAAAAAACAAAAAAACCAAAACAAAACTAGGGGCAACAAAAGGAGTCCCACAAATGGAACTTGTGGAAATAAAATGCTGAAATGAATAGCTAAAAAAATTGTTTTAGATCAAAAGATAAATCAATTTCATAAAACTGCTATTCTGAAATTGCAACAATCTTGTACAGTCAGGACTGATAAAATGGAATAATCAGACATTTCATATGTCTATAAATGTAAAATCATCTACTTGAACATTATATGCATACATTCACACAAAAAAGCAAATACTGTAGCCTTATTTGAACAATATTGAACTCATAAATACTCATGGTTTCACTCTGTTCAGGGGCCTAAGGACTAGGAATGCTGCTGTGATACAGAAAAACATAGTGAATACCTCCTCTATTTAAAATGTCACTCAAGAAATTCTCTTCTAACATAAAGGCAAATACATATAGCTACTGGGCTATGACTGTACTTCTGTCACATTCTATGGGAAAAACACCAGACTCCACAAATTCGGAATCATGACAACACTTTGAACTAATTATTTGGTTCATCCATAGTTTATACCTTGATTTACCTCACATTTACCCTACAAACCTTACAAAGAGGAGGTATCTTTAACTCTAGGAAAGCGGTCACTGTATAATATGCATTCTTGATCTGTTTCTTTCTCCCAAACAATGGTACTGATGGTTAACACTTTTGTGGTAGCACCACTATTTCTAGTAAGTAGATTATTATGGAGTGTGCCACTTTAAAGCTGCAATACAAAAACAATACATATATATATATAGTTTACTCACCAATTCCACAAAGAATATTTTAAATAAGCAAATCAATAATAATCAAAATTAAAATGTCATGTGTGTTAAAAAA
Source organism: Mustela lutreola (assembly GCF_030435805.1). Lineage (NCBI taxonomy): Eukaryota > Metazoa > Chordata > Mammalia > Carnivora > Mustelidae > Mustela > Mustela lutreola. Next base: position 58,821,892 of record NC_081299.1, read on the forward strand.
GTTTTTAATACATCAGTCAAAATAACATAATGAATTATTATAGTGAGTAAATTTAATAGCGTTATGCCGTATTATTGCCATTTTGTGGAAACACTGTATATTTATGTCTCCTCATTTAGGATTTGCTTTTTTCTAATTAAAATAGATTTATGGTGTACTTCAGGGCTAAGCTTTACTCAAAAAAAAATTCATGATTTTGAAGCCATTTCTTTTGGGGCAAAATATTAGATGTCTTAAGGATATACACACGCCATGAAATATCCTGTATCTAACTTTATTAGTAGCTTTTTTGTGATTAGTATGACTTGCAGAAGGGAACTATTTGTGGAAATCTGTCTCCGCAGTGAAACTGGTAATTTCGTCAAACTTGGAAAATGGCTTTCAAGACTAAGGTCGTTCTTTAGTAAAGAGTAAAACCATCAAAATACTCTTCTAACATAATACTTTAGAGTAACACTATTTTCATTTAAAAATGTAGTTTTCATTCTTTATGATAGAAACAAATATCCATGATAATTTAATAATTAATATAATCTTAAGATATTCTAATCACTGGTGTCTTGTCTTCATTAGATCACATCTTACAAATATCATGTAAGAAAGAAATAAAGCATGGTAATTTTGGTGGTGTGGTTTGTTTTTTGGCCTTGCTTGTTTGAACTGACATGGCTCCAGAGAAAGATTTTATTACAGAATTAGTTATTTCAGGGATTGATCTGCTGCATGCCAGCACAGAATATTTGATACAATGTATTTTGGAAATTTTTCTTTTATACAACATTCATTCCCAACTATCAAGTGAGTGATGTTTTCAGGTGGAAAATATGCAAAATGCCCCTGTCTGCAGGAGCACTGTATCTACCACACCCATTTACCTGCCTCAGAGCCAAATGAATCTGGTGTGCTCACCAACTCATGTAATCTTAGGTGATCAGACTTTGTGTTCTTTCAGACAAGCCATCTTAAAAATTTTGGCTTGGAATAGTGAAAGGAAAGGATGTAGTATTGTTAGGCAATTTCTCGGATGGAGCGTGCTGTCATTTAGAAGGGAATTATTTCCCAAAGAGGATCCAACATTCAACTACAACTACAAGAATACATATTGTAATAAATTTACCTGCACTATATTAATTACATTATTTTCATTACACAACTGAGTTTATATGGGGCAAAATCCTCATACCCCATGGGTAAGGAGGGATGAGATTTTTAGAGTCTAACAGCTCCTTCGTTCTTGAGAGATAGGATATAGTCTGACTTTATCTTGTGGTTTATTTTGCTTTCAAATTGTAGGATTTGGTAAAACATGTTATTAGTCGGAGATGAAGAGAAAAATTATTTTATATGAAGGCACACCCATGCTGAACTTACAGGGAAGAGAAGCAGAGCTGCACAGCCAGTTATATTACAAGGCTCATTCCTGAAACCTGAATATCATGCGAGCAGAAAAATCTAGATATGTGTTAGTTATATTTTGAAGAAATGATCTGAAGGCAATATTATTTGCTTTTTTATCAAAAAAGAAAAAAATGCATCTTTGTAAATGTGGATTGACTCCTATTGAAACAGGGAAATGAATGCTTGTATTGCAGCCTTAAAGAATCACATATTCACTGCAATATTCGTTTTTGTAAACTACAGCCTGCAACCTAGCAGACCATGACTGAATGCTTTTGAAAAGTTGTAGATTACAAACATGAAATCACAATTAATATCCTCTAAAAGTAATTTCAGAGCTTTCACGTCTTAAAAAAAGGACAATGTGTACTGCTTCACAAGGTAATGTAGCTAATCAAAAAAAGAGTAGAATTAAAGTATTTACATAATGAGCAATTCTACAGAAGGCGATCATCCCCATGTAAGCACTGCTGATTATATCCCACGCTGCTTTTAACAAACTGTACCAGATTGGATCCAGCCATCAGCACTTTCAGAGAATCCTTAAAAGCCTTTTATGGGTCTTTAAATTTATTGTAGAATGGCATTCTTCAGGTAGAATATGCTGGTGAAAGAGGACAGTGTCAACACAAGGTACCAGCAGGAGAAAAGAACGTCAGCGCTCCCGGTAATTCCATACTGGGCTGTACTTGGAGCTGGAAAGAAATGGAAAAGATTAAATCAAAATCTAATTTGTGTCTTTCAGGATCTTAACAATAATCAAAAGGCAGCTGGCTGTACTGGGGAGAGCACTGGCATTGGAGTCAGACAGACTTAGCTTCACATCTGGTTCTGCTATAGGACAATGTGTGGCCTATTCAAGTAACGGCTCCGAGCTTCAGTTTTCTCAAGGGCAAGAGGGGAATAAGATAAGCCACCTGGCCGGGCTGCAGTGAGAATTGGAGATGAAGCACATACAGCCCACTGTACTGGGCTGGACACAGGCTAAGTGGTCACTAAACAACAGCTAACATTATTATTCCTTTTATACACATTGTAAATTTTTGGATTAGTGGATAATATGTAGTTCATGCATATATTTTTTAACATTTATTTTTGTTGGGATATATAATTGACCTATAACACTGTGTAAGTTTAAGGAGTACAACAGTGTTGATTTGCTACATTTGTGAATTGCAATACGATCACGATTACCACCACAGCATCGGCTAACAACTCTATCACATCACATAATTATCATTTCTCTTCTGTGATGGAAACAATTAGAATCTAGTTTGGAGCAACTTTGGAGGTTATAATACAGACAGTATTGTTGTCTATAATCACTGTGCTGTGCGTTAGTTCTCCAGCAGCCATTTACCTACTAGTTCTAAATTTGTACACTTAAACAACATCTCCCCGATTGCCCTCCCCAGACTCTGGTAACCACCATTTAGCTCTGTTTTCACAAGTTCAGCTTTTTTAGATGTCACATACGAGGAATAGCATACATATACACATACATATATTTGTGCATCTTTGTTATTGGTCAAATACTGCACTGAATGTTAGAAAAACAAGAGATTCTCTCTTTCAAAATCTTTTTGTGGGGGGAGGTGGAGGATTAGGTGAAGAAAGATATTGAAGCAATTATAATATAATCCAAGGAGTATTAGATGTATAAACTGGAGCGACACAGAAAATTCTGTATCTAAATCTGCCTGGGCAAGGGAGGGATGATTTCACAGAGAGTTTGACTAAAGGGGACAGTCATTTGGGCAGAGGAAACAATTTATTCAAAGGTATGAAGAAAGAAGAGAGCATGGCCTATATTCTAGCAGATGAGTCTTGCCGGACCATGAAATTCGAGGCTTGGAGTTGAGGAAACTGAAACTAGAACTCTAGGCAGATAAAACATGACCCCAACTCTAAGGAAAAAGAATTTATTTTTTTATACTGAAGGAGATTTTAAAGAATTTGGAGCTGTTGAATCATATGATTACTTTTAAATTGGAAAGATCACAGTTTCATACATAGAGAAGATTATGTAGTACTTGGCCAAGCGTCAAGTTAAATTTTCACTAAGAGATTTCACCTAGAGATTCACCAAAGCTTGGAATATTTTGGGAATCTACTGAATGGATTCCACTTCATTTCACAAGAGGACAATTGCCTCTTGGAACGTGAATTACACCGTGTTCCAGAAATTGAATGTTACAGGCATGCTCAGCTTTGGTTGAGACCGATTCTCATTTACCATCATAAAAATAACAGTAATAATAAAACCCCCACCAACATACATTTAACTACCCTCCCTTAATAAAACCTGGATTTCAAACAACGTTACCTAATAGAAAATGAATCATGTAATAAAATAAATATACTACTTCACCCCCAAATCCATAACTCAATTTCAGGAGCAGTTTTAGTCACACAGAGTTTAAATTACCAGAAGATAGTTGTTAATGAAACTTTCACCAATGACTATATTTCCATATTACAAGAAGAATAAATTGCGTTGTTTATATCTCTAAGAAATTATAGGGGATGAAAGATGCATTCATCTATGCAGAGGAAAGTTTCCTTGACGGTACACTTGTTGGGTCCAGGTGAATGTAGTTCAACGACTGAGACTACTACTCTTTAGTAAACACAAAGCAAAATGCACTATTTAATGCTTCTATTCGCATCACAAAAGAGTTTTTAAAAAATGAGAAGATGGTGAAGAAAAGAAGTGTATTGCTGAGCCCATAGCTTTTGAAGTCCTGTTATATAAGACGTCTAATTTAAAACCATGACGCTCCTTAAATTATTTTCTCTTGTTCAAAACCTAGAAAGGTGTTTTGTTTTTTAAAACGTAAATAAATATTTAATTGGTCTGTTACCTTCTCAATGACAGCTACTGAAGAGTTATTTTGCTGTTGTTTTTTTAAGAATCTTGAATGCAATAAAACTAGACTAATAGTAAAGGACTAATAATAAGCAAAGCATATAAAATGATTTCATAAATAAGAAATAGATCTTAAAAGCCAGGCATACAAAGCAAAGATAAAATTTTTATTATCATGACAAATTAAATAGTACAGTAAGTGGGTAAAGTAGAAAGAACCATGAAAACTCCTTATCCATCCTTTAAAGGGCATTTTTGAGGCAATCTCTCCTGAATCCCCTCCCCCTCTTCCAGCAAGCTGAGCAGATAACCCTATTGTGTCATTAGACCACCCATGTTTATTTCTTTTTATAGAACTATCATACTACATTGCAAATATTCATATACATCTCTATTTATCCCACTAGACTGTGAGACCTCCTAGGTCCTGTTTTATTTATCTTTGTGTTTCCATGCACTGAGAGTGGCAAAGTAGATGCTCAAGAAATGTCTCTTGAATGAATGATTCCATTAAACAAATGAAATGATCAGAGTTAAAAGGAGTATTTCTCTTTTACAAAATGAAATCTCCTCTGAAGCAAGTCACTTGCATATAGGCCAGAGAATCTACAATAATACATCATCTTTCAGTCATTTAGAAATACTAATTGAATTAGGTGCCAGCCACTGGGAATATATACTACCTAATAAGATAGGGATGGTCCTTTTGTTTCTTAATTCCATATACTCCACCTCTTCCCCCAGTGCACCTTTATCTTCTACTCAGCCTCCTATTGTCTTAGACATGAGAAAGATATGTCAGTAATATATTTAAAATTAAATAATGCTTTTTAACTATATCTTTTTTTCCATTGTACTCCTTAGTTGTTTGTAGATGCAATACTCCATTAGTCCCAAAATAAAATAGGAACCTGTTGCTGCATCATTAGACTCAATTATTATAGGAAATGGACTGTAGAATAGCTATTGATAATTAGGAAGCCAAAAAGCAAAGAGTAAAGTCAGTCAAGGGAATTTTTGGTCAGATAACTAATGCTAAGTCATGTATCATGATTTATTCTCCTTAAGTATATATTGAGCATCTTTCATGTGCTGGAGATGGAACATGGGCTCAGGTAAATAAAACTCAATCTCCTCTCTTAGGAAAGTTTTGTTATAGTTGGAGGTATAAATAAAAAGGCATGTATGGAACGTTAGGATATATATAATTGTAAGGATAATGAACAAACATGGGAGGGCTTCCTAAGGAGTCATGACAGGTAAGTAGTCCAGACAGCAGATACAAATACAAGTATTTTTTAAGAAATGCAATGATATACACATGTTAGTACATATATATCTCACTTTATAAAATGGGGGCATAGTAGTCCTTTTACTTGGTGTATCCTATTATTGTATAACCTTAGTCTGATTATATAACCTTGACTGATATTTATTATGGATTTGTAGTGTGTGTGACTTGTTAAAGGTACTAAAGTTAGGGGTCTCAGTACTATTGGTCCAGTTGTTTGGCATGTTGCATCTCAATCAGCTATTTAAGAAATTATAGAAAAATGTTAAGAATTCAAGAAAATAATAGCTCACTATTAGATATTAGCTTGAAGACTCAGTTCAAATATCATACACTTTAAAAAGAGAAAGGTTTTTATAAAGTCCCACATGCCATATTAGTTTGGCATATTTGATATCGTGTTTACATATCCATCACATCATGTTTACATACCTGTCTTTCCCCACTCGGCCAAGAGTATCTTCAAACCAAGATTCTTTATATATGTCTTTTATCACTGTTATAGAATACAGAGTCTGGTACTTGGTAAGTGTTCAATAAATATTTATTGAGTGATGATAAGTTTCATATCCATTTCCCAATCTGACAATAAGCACATAAAGCGACACAATAACTTGACTTCTTTTTTCAGAAGAATATTGTCTTTCATCACTGTTTTACCGTCTTTCTTCTCTCCATGCTTTTAGACTTATGACCTTCTAAGACCTGTATAGAGTCAGTGTACCTCCCTTCAGCACTTGAGCAAGAAGACAGATCATAAGGCCAATTATAAGGGGGAAGAGCAGGCATCAAACTTCGTAGCACCATCCTCTTGCAGCAAACGAAAGGAAGTTTAGATGAACCTATACCCCTCAGATATAGTCCTGGATTTCTTAGGAGACAGGCAGTGGTGCCTCTGGCATGGTCAGATCTGTTGTATATTCTCTGCCATGTTTTTCGCTGCGTCTGAATATCATACTGCTACTCATCCTAAAGAAAATTAGGAGGGCGAGGGCATATGATCAGTGGTTTAGTGGAGCTATGGTGAGAATTTGGATTTGATTCAAAATCTCCATAGGAGAATTCTGAGGAGAGGAGTCCAGCTGACATTTTTAAATGATCACCTGGCTATTCAATAGAAAATAGATCATACTAGTGGAGGCAAGAGGAGAAGCCTGTGTTAATCACAGACCATCAAGTGTCTCCATTACCTACTGCTACGAAAGCCAAAGCACTATAGCTCAGCACCCAGGGACCTCTGTTATCTGGTTCTAGACAACTAATCCAGATTCATACATACTCTCACCTCTACTCACACAGGCCATTTTCTGAACACATAGGGTATTTTCTTTACTCCTTGTCATTTGCACAATGGCGGAATGGCTTTACTTCTTGTTCTTCTTTATCTACCAAGGTCCTACTCATCCTTAGATATCTAAAATACCATTTACTCCACGAGGCCCCCCTAATCTCTTTAAGAATTTTTAGTCCTCCAGGGTGCCTGGGTGGCTCAGTTGGTTGAGCAGCTGCCTTCGCCTCCGGTCATGATCCCGGACTTCCAGGATCGAGTCCCGCTTCGGGCTCCCAGATCCTTGGGGAGTCTGCTTCTCCCTCTGACCTTCTCGCTCATGCTCTCACTCATTCTCTCTCAAATAAGTAAATAAAATCTTTAAAAAAAAAAAGAATTTTTAGTCCTCCATTTATATCTGACTTCAGAAATAGTTTCTTTTTAACTTATAATAAGTTATGTATTTCTCTTCCACCGGACTATAGGCATGTTGAAGTTATGGAATATTCATCTTTATAACGTGTGCATCCAAACCTTATATCAAATGTGTCCAACAGACTTCAGTTGAAATAAATGTGGGAAGATATTCCTAAATATTCATTTGTCTAATTCAAAACAACTTTGATAAAATCCCCTATTTCAACAGCTGTTCCTATGATTCCTTGCTCTGAAGACAAAGTATGTGAGAGGAAAACTGTTGTGTTTCTTTCCTACTCTCTGTTTAATTGTCTTTGGTCTTAAGGAGAAGAATGTAGAAAGGATAAGAGGTTTGAATTGAGAAGAAAAGGACAAAGAAAAAAAAAGGAAGAAAACAAAAGGGTGAAGAATTTGAAAGAGTTGAGAGAGAGAGAGAATACATGGCCTTCGAGTATTGTGTTAGATGTTTTCATGTTCACCATTTTATTCTTTGGTGTCTCTTGTAGGTAAGAATTTAAGACAACAGAAAAAGTGGATTGTTATCCTATTCACTTTCTTAGTAAAGCTTAAGGTATTCTAGTTTTTAAATATGCATAAGCCGGGGACTGTGGATCTAGATGACGATGATGTTGGTTTGAGACTAGTTCCACGTCTTTCTAGCTGGACTAACCTAGACACATTTCTTAACTGTGCTTAGTTCAGTATCTTCATCTGCAAATGAGGATTGGTGTGTCTCAGAAGCTATCATAAAGGTAAACTGTGTCGCTACTTTTGAAGTACCCAATAGAGCATCTGCCACAGGATGTGCACTCCCTCGAGTACTATCTCATTCCCTCACTTATTAGGCCAATTCAGTGTGTGCTGTGTGCTAGGCATTCTCTGAGTCATTCTCTGAGCAAAAGAGGAATTGCTCCTGCCCCCATAAAGCTTACTTCTTAGCTTGAGATGTTTCCCATGGAACAAGAATATTTGACCCCACTCTTAATCTATACTTGATTAAATAGTGTTTCTCTGGTCTTACAAACTTGTCTATCTTGCAAACATATTTATTCTCTTCATTATCTTGGCTTCTTTTGAAGGACTTTTATTAATGCTATTTGCTGCTCGATAATTGTCCAGTCTCCTCTGGTTTGAAGAATCCTTGAGGCCAGGGAGTATGACCCCATTCTCCCCACACACCCCCATGATACATGGAATTTAGAGTGTGGTTTCATGGCTCATCTAGTGTTGAGTTTGTTTTTTCTGGGGCTCTCAGGCCGGGAGCGGAAGTGCCTGGGCTAGGTGTGGAGTCCAGGCTGTTGGGATCAGGCCGGGAGCGGAAGTGCCTGGGGCTAGGTGTGGAGTCCAGGCCGTTGGGAACTCTCCCACTTGTCAACAGGAAGATCCAATCTGGGTTTTAACACACATCTTACATCTTGTCTAATTATGATTATCACTCCCAATTACTTACAGCTGCTGCATATTATTTTCAGTCTTGGCAGTTTTCCCTTGTATTGCTCCAGTTTTTATTTTTAGGCAAAAGCAAATGTAACTGTGAAATATTTAGTTTTGGTATAATACCAATTACTTGCCTAGGCAATTTCTTTAAATTACTCAAGTTTAACTAAACTAGCTTTGAGTCATATTTTTAAAATTCTTGCTGAAATCTTAGGTAGAGTTACTTTAGTTACATTAACTCTGCTTCCGTAAGAAAAAGCTGGCCTCAACTTACATTTTATTGAGAAAACCTGTACCTGGGAAGTGAATGATTTACACCTAAATTAGATTTCTTATAAAAGAGAGTGATTAATGTGGATTCAAAATAGACTGCACATTAGTTTACTGAGAAATTATGCAGCATTGATTCTATCTAAAAAGACAGTGCAACTCTGTTTCATTACATACTGTGGGAGGCGATATTTTAATCTTCTCGTTAGCGATACCCACCCCTTAACACCATCAGCAGGTGGAGTGGATATCTAGATTCAGATCACACCCAGATTTTTTGCATCATTTAATTCTGCCTAAATTCTGGGGGGAGATTAGGGGAGGAAAGGGTACTAGAATGGGTTATGTTTTACCACTAAATGTACAACTTTGGGTTGTGGTGTCTGGAAGAAGCAGACAAATCTCAGCACAGGTGACATCACCTCCTTATTGCTTTTTGTGTTATTTCTTGTGCAATCAAGGAGCCCAGGTTGGTCCTAAGGTGGGATGCGCTGTGTTAAGGACACAGCACAGACAAACCCTGTCTTCTCATGTACCATCTCACTCCAGTGGCACAGTAATTTCCAGAGGTAGGCTTTTTTGGGTGGCTATCAATGCTCCTGTACTGTATAGACCCTTTAAGATATTCTTCCCTGAAGCTCTAGGTTTGGGAATGCCTGAGTAGCATAGTGATGATGTGGTAGGGCTAATGATGTTTAACAAAAGAATCTAGATTTTTAGACTCCTTTTTACTCAATACACCTTTATTGTACTATAGACTGTTTTCCTAGACTACAGAGAGGTAAACATGTGTACAAGTAAAACATGGTGTACTTTTCATGCCATTCTTGGTCTGGCAGGGTAAGGTTTCATTGATGAGCCTCTAGCAAAGCCAGCTTCACTTGTTATTTAGGGAGAGAAAGTAGGAGTCGGTAAATAGCTTTGAATTCTTGTCTATCCGCTTTCTTTTATATCTTATTTAGAAAAAAAAAAAAACAGTCTAACAAGTGTGCATTGGCATACTTTTCTTTTTTTCAAAATCAAGGCCCAAGGTTATAGTAAATCTATATTTAGATACTTATTCTCACATTTTAGATCTTTATTTTTTCATTTGATCAAACACTGAATGCCTATCTTCAGGAAGTTCCAACATCTTCTACAGACAAGAGCCTTCACAAACATGAAAATGTCAAACAGCTGTTTTCACAGAAAGTATCTTTATTTTATATTATAAACAATGAGGAGAATGGCTAGAGAAGTCACACGATTCCTTTCTCTCTCGGACTCACGGCATTTCCTACCAGCTTATTCCTAGCAACTCCGAAGCGATCTCTCTGGCGGACCACCATCCTTGAATCCTTTTGAATCCTTTTCTGCTTGATGAATGGCCATTTGCCAAAGTTCAGAGTCTACAATCCTATGCACTCAGCATCAACGACATTAGGAATTTTAAACATATGTTTGTTTTGGTTATTACCCATATTCAGAAATCTGCCTATTTGTAGGTAAATACTTTTACTTGCAAATAGCCAGATGAAACTCTCCAAGACTATTACCTCTAATCTGAGCTAAAGAGAATAAGTAAGCAATCACCCAAATAGAAACAAACTCTGCGCCCTTTTTTCTGTCCTTCATAGTCATTGAAAAAAGTTTCAGAGCCTGAATTGTTCATCAATATCTTCTAAATGCGTGGATCTTTTGCTTGTTTGTTTACTCCATTTTTAGCAGATCAGAAGTGATTTACATGAATCTATAATAGCTCTGGTTTGAAGTGTGTTGCCTAGAGAGGTAATTTTGTATAGCCCTAAATGCTTCTTTGAACTTGGGCAAAGCCTAGTTATTTATTCTTGGTTGGTTTGAAAACAGGTTTCTATATAAGTATCATTACATATTTTGGAGTGCGTGTGTGTGTATGTGTGTGGGAGTATGTATATGTGTTTTCAAAGCTGGCTTTGTTCTGTGAAATTTATATACAAACATACAATACAAATCGCCTTGGCTACATAGATTTTCGTTTGGGCCTTTAAGGCATCATTTAGCTGAAGAAAAGAGGGTTTTACAGAAGTAAAAATAGAAACCCAGCTGTGTTCTTAAGGTCACTAATAGTCACTGCCATCAGCTGTATCATCAATGTGACATTGCTAGTGTGGTAAAAAGTGGGAGAAATTGCAAAACCGGTAAACATTTTTTGCAACTTGAATGAGTTTTTAAGATTTTATATGTGTGGATATGTGGGTGTAAAATTATTTAACTTTTTATGTAAGTGGTTAAATCTGGAGCTTTAATGATTGGATTCTCTTATTTTTTCAGTTTTATTTTTTTCCTCTTTTGTGTTTGGAATATAATCTTAAAGTAGCTTCTTTTGTTATTCTACAACATGGCTCTTTCAGCATTAAGGATCAAGAATTTCATAAGGTTTGATTATCTTTTTCATTCTTTGGAATATTACATTTACCTTCCAATTTTTTTCCTCAGCTTTTCAAATGCAATAAAGGTCAGTGATTATCTGGCCCCGTAGTTCTGATTTACTTAAATTGTTCCACTTGTTATGCTCCAGATTGATTTTCAGTTATTCTCAATGATTCTCTAATCATTACCATTATATTTCGGCTATTTAAGAAACCTTATTAAATCCAAACGACTTTGTATAGAATTCAAGACCCTTTCCTGAAACTTTCCCGAAGCTACCTTTCCAGTCCTACCCTGGCTGCTGTCTGCCATGGGCTGCGCTGGTCACACTAAGCGGGAAGGGCTCCTTGCGGCTTTGTACATTTGCTCATGCTCTTCCTTCATCTGGGATGGCTTTCTGCATCTCTACATGTTAGAACAGTGCCCATATGTCAGTGCCCAGCTCAAATGCAACTCAATTAACTTTTAGAAGAAATTCAAGCTGGTTTTGAAATCTGAAATGAGGGGTGCGTGGATGGTTCAGTCAGTTACGTGTCTGCCTTTGGCTCAGGTCATGATCCCAGGGTGCTGGGATCGAGTCCCACATTGGGCTCCTTGCTCAGCAAGGAGCCTGCGTCTCTCTCTGCCTCTGCCTGCCACTCTGCCTGCTTGTGCTCTTTCGCTCTCTGACAAATAAATAAATAAAATCTTTAAAAAAAAAAAAGAAAATTCACTCATTACACAAGTAATGCTTGAGTATTTACAGATACTCACTGAGCCCATAACTATATTTGCTATACCGTTCTGTGTGCTAGACTACAGTCTCAGTATATAACTCCTCTAAGCAGATCACAGTGCTCTGACCAAACTGCACTCTAACTCCCCCGGCTTGCAGTCCATATTTCTTCTACTCGGAATCCCCTACCAAATTTCTAGTCTCAGTCTCACATGATTTCACTTCTCCTTAAGGACTTAGTTCCAAGGTTACTTCTGTGATAACATACTTGGTCCTTTGAACCCTTACTTGCTCCCTCCCTCGAGGCTCAACTGCTATTCCAAGTCCTAGCTCACTGCCTTGTTCTCTCACTTACCTCCTTGCCTAAACTGCCAGTTCCTAAAGCACAGGGACCTTGATTTTTTCATCTTTCTTTACTTCTCTTTTCCCCTTCCCCAGTGACTGGCACAATGACCACGCATAATAAGGGCTTAATGAATAACTGCTCTTTTTATCTCCGCAAGAGATACATTTGCAAAATGTATTTGTTTCACACACCTTTTGTATCTTGCCTTCCATCCTCTCGCTGCCTTTTTACTTTGGCTGCTGCTATGACAACCAGCTGCATGCAGGGCAAACAATTCTGAGATACATTCCACATGGCCCCTCACAGGGTTCCCAGTGGGATGGAGCTTAGTGACCCATAGCAGGGACCAGCTCAATAACACATTCTTGGACAGGCTTCCCCTCTTTCTCTGTTTAACTTGTTCCAGTCTCCTACCAGTGTTCCTTGAAATTCCTTTCCAAAATAATCACCTGTAAGTGAGCAACTCATTTTGGGAGGATTCACACAAAGATAACACTCTTGTATGAAGAAGAGAACAACAGGTTATAAATACCATGTCTGGGGGGCGGTACTTTCATATGCCCCACCCAAGTATATAGTGCTCCGTGCATAGAAGGTGTACAATAAATTAGTTTTGGATAATTAAATCGATTGAAAGTAATTATCCTATCTTTTTGCCTCCACTCTTCCTGGGTTCCTGGGTCTTGATAATTCCATAGCATCACTTTTGTGAGGTCTGCATTAATTACATTTTTAGCAGGCACATACCCATAATAATGTAAAGGGGGTCTTAAAATCTTAATTAAATCTGATTTTTTCCTCATAGATTTTATCCTAGGAATATTACCCACTGTTTTACACTATTATCATTTTGGTTTCTGCTACACCAGCAACATTGCCTAATGAAAGTTCTGTCTCCTATTGTATTTCTTAAATATTTAAAAGCACCCATGGTTCTTATATTTTTATTATGATTTTAACTATAAAATACTGCTCTCCCTACAACCTTGAAATGCTCTTTTTTCAAAGCTCCAGCCTGCCTTACATTTTCTGCCTAAGGTGATCCAACTTGTAAGACGGGAAAATGGGAAATACAGCTCCTATGAAAGGAACTTGGGGACATGCATGCAAAAGTCAGATGTTAGGGTATTTTAGTCCAAAGGATGGTCCCACAAAGGATGAAAAGAAAAAAAGACCAGTACACTTGCATAGTGATCCTAGCACTGGACACACTACACAATCTGGATTCATATTGATTTTTAGGATGTTTAGTAACTTCCTTCTCCCAAAATAGAATATATGGCTCATAATTTTTCTGGACACCAGAAAAAGTATTTTAAAAAGAGCAGTGGGAATGTTTTAAAGTGTTACTTCAGAATCCCTTACCTCTGCCTCATTTTATGGATATTCTAGATTTAGCCACTTACATTATTTCTCAAAAGAGTTTTTGACCAAATAGGAATACGGCTTCTTAGGACTGCACTAGTGAGTTTTTCAGTCTATCAGCTGATAATTTTTTAAAAGATTCATTGTTATTTATTTGAGAGAGAGCTAGCGCGCATGCGTGAGCTAGGGGAGGGGCAGAGGGAAAGGATCTTCAAGCAGATTCCTTGCTGAGTGCAGTCAGCCCTGGGGCTGGATCCTGTGACTCAGAGATCATGACCTGAACTGAAACCAAGAGCCCCATGCTAAGCTAAAGACTGAGCCCTCCAGGAGCCCCAATCAGCTGATAATTTTTTTTTAAAGATTTTATTTATTAATTTGACAGAGAGAAATCACAAGTAGACGGAGAGAGAGGGAAGCAGAGAGCCCGATGCGGGACTCGATCCCAGGACTCTGAGATCATGACCTGAGCAGAAGGCAGCGGCTTAACCCACTGAGCCACCCAGGAGCCCCTCAGCTGATAATTTTATATTCACAGTTCTTCGATCACATATCACGAGGAGAAGGGTTGTTATTTCATTAGACAAAATTTAGTTCATTAGAGATGCCTCTACTTTGGCACTATTTTCTACTATCCTTAACCAAAATATTTATGTTTAACCCTCAAGCTGGAAAATTAATCTTAGGTGAGTCAGAAAATGAGTAACTTAGGAATAACTGGCTTTTATAACAGTAATCACATTCTTTATGCAACGAATACTATGGGCACTACTATGGGTTAGGCATCGTGGTTAGTGCTGAATATACGAAGATGAACAAAATCTAATTGTTGGCTTTAATGTCAAGTAGAAACAAAAAAGTAGGAACATTTTAATGTCAAGTAGAAACAAAACTATCTAGAAGAAAAGGGTTAATTTTCACTAAGTCATATATTATTAGAATTCTAGGGATAAAAGAAACTTTGAGAGGTTCTATTCTCTGTTGTCAATGTATAATCAAATCAGAAATCTAGTTAGAGAATGGCATTTCAGGCTTCTGCCCTTTTAAAGCCAGAAGGGACTGAAATCTAGGGAGGGAGTACCTATGACAGGATTAACTCAGTTCTCTGGACTTTGAGTTTGGTATCCTATCTAGCACACTGCACTGCCCACATTCATTTGTTTAGTGTCTTGTTTCAGATTTCTATACCTTTCACTGCTTATTGACATTGAATATAACAAATAGAATCTTAAAATGTCCCTAAATATAGTATCAAAATAATTTCATAGTCTAGTAAATGATCCAACAGTTACGCACCACTTTAGTCATTTCAACCAATCAAATACAAAATGAGTTTTTTCTATATACAGGTTAGAAGTGATCATTATCTTTTTAAATATCAAATGTCTGAAGTAATTTCCAAGATCTATAGTCAATGTATGTTTTATGTACATCTCATAATGTAGTCACATGGACTTTTTTAAATGCATCAATCATATAAAGCCCATAATATTTCTTGATTAAATATTAGTGGTATTTAGGAGGGCACCTGGGTGGTTCATTTGGTTAAGTGGTTGCTGTTGGCTCAGGTCATGACCTAGGATCCTGGGTTTGGGCCCTGCTTGGGGCTCAGCAGGGAGTTTGTTTCTCCCTCATTCCTTCCCCCTGCTCATTTTCTCTCTCTCTCAAATAAATAAATAATAAATAAAATCTTTAATAAAAAAGATTAGTGATATTTGGATAATTTTCATATTAGAATCTATTATGAGTGGTTAATTTTAGTTTATATCAAGGAGAATGAGAATGTTGCCTAGAATCAAAACAATAGGTACCTATAAAATTCTGCATATATGTCTAAACTGTCCTGATTTGTGAGGTTCTCAAAGGTACACATGAAATTTGAAAATAAACAAATTTGGCCCCTTTGCATAAAATGTAGTTTGTTTTTAATATTTATGCTTGAAGTCAAGATGTGAAAACTTAAAAAGTGAAAAAAGAATACAGGAAACCATAGATTCTTAGAGAGCAAAGCCTAGTGTAAAAACAAATGTGTCAAAAAACCCCACGAAAGTACAAACATGTCAATTTATTGCAGTAACATTTTTCTACTTTCCTATTATATCCATACCTAAGAGGAATTGCTAGTGAAATCAGAGACCCACATTTAAATGCCAGTGTTCTAATATGCATTTTCCATTTCAGACTAAACTTAATTATAGTCACAATTAAAAAGGAAATTTATCATCATTTTAATCGTCAAATGTGAATTTCTAAAATTCCCTGTAAATTTATGTGCAAGATTTAAGGAAAGCAACCATGAAGTCACTTCCTTTCTTGTGTATTCTTAGAAACATGTTTTATAAAAAAGTTTGGGCTATATAACTGCACTTGGATGTACTTCTTTTAATCTTAAAATTAGAAAAGACAGATGATTATTTTCTCCCTTCACTGGAAAGAGAAAAAGATATTAAATGTTAATATCTCATTGTTACGCTTTTTTTTCTGAAGATAAAGGGATATAAAAAGGAAGCAGTAAGCGCTATGCATGTTCCTACTAATCTTACAAGAATCTCCTCCTATATTAAACTAGTTCTTGTCTATCCTATTCAAACTGTTCTTCTGATATTCTTCACATATGAACAAGATGATCCTTTGATGAGTTTAAGCATTATGGCAGCTACCAGCTTATAAAGAGTAATAGAGTAGCTTTATCCTCGTGTCTGAATTAGGAACAGAAAACTCACCAATAATACAAATAGAGTTTTTCATTAAGCAGCATTCCTGTTTATTACAGAGCAACAATAATTTTTCTTGGATTTCAATTTAACAATGAAAACAAATCCCAATTCCCCCATCTTTTTGATGCAGCTGGTTGCACTATGCATAATGTCTGATATATAATGGCAGTGTCTATTGTTACAGAACTGGCTTATTTGTGTATTGAAAGCTTCATTCAAATTTGTATGGTTCAGAATGTTCAATGAAATGCACAAATTGACTAGTTCAATATTCCTCAATTTGTCATAATGGTTTTTGTGTGAGTGTTTTTCTTCTTTAAGACAGGCATAATGCCATTTTTATTTCATAAGTAACAAGGTGACAATTCTTGTGAAACCTCACAGTTCAGTGCTAAGGATAGGGTCCTCAGTCAAGTTCAAAGTCATTTATAGAACTATGAAAACCACTGCAGACTAAATCTGGGTTTAGCAGGTACAGAAAACCCACGGGAAGCTTTACTTTATATTGTTTGCTGACAATGAAGTGAAATACGATGTGGACGTATTATGAAAAGGATGTTGTAAGTGAAAGGGAGTGGCTGAGAAGCAGCAAAGTGAGTGTTGGAAAAGATATTCAAACTTAAACAATGTTGGGGGAAAAGAGTGGTCTAGGGAGACCCTATGATTAAAAATATCAGCAGAAACATAAGCATACTCATCCTGGAGCCTTGCAAATACATCTCTTCATATTGGATATTTGGAATCCTTTTCTATTCCCAGGTATGTTTACTAAATTACATGAGTCTAGTAATTCCAGTATCTTTTGAGTATGTATCTTTGAATGCATACTCAATTAATTCATTTTCAATTCATTCACTCATGCATTCAATTTTACGCCATTGAGTTGCTTTTGGGTTTAAGTTATAGAAATGAAACCTCGAGTCAGTACACATGGTTTAA
Organism: Mustela lutreola; assembly: GCF_030435805.1. Taxonomy (NCBI): domain Eukaryota; kingdom Metazoa; phylum Chordata; class Mammalia; order Carnivora; family Mustelidae; genus Mustela; species Mustela lutreola. The sequence goes on from NC_081299.1 coordinate 58,839,308, forward strand.
TCTCCAGATCACTGAATCATGAAAAGAATAGATTGAAAAAGCTTTTTTTAAATAAGGAGAAACTAGAAAATCCTGGAAGGAAAATCAAATCACTATTTCTTAGCTGCCAATTAAAGGTATTTAATTGAATGTTGTTTGTTTGAAGATACCACCTTGTCATCATTTCCCTGGTAGGTAAAGAACAGAGAGATGTCCTTTTCCAGCTGGTTAGACAATGCTGGACAAACTAGACTCTTCTACTTGACACAGATAACTTACTATTTTAATTCCTGAGGAGTTGTATTTCCAGTGTTAAATATAGAGTAGAATAACAATTGCATTATAATTACCAAACATTTGGGCAAGGCATGTACAGGACTGCCCAGAGTGGTTTTTTTTTTTTTTTTAATTCTTTAATTACATCATTATGACTCCCTCCCCCATGTATATTTTTTTTCAAAGTTAATTGCTTTTAGAAAATTTTTAGTACAAAGAATTAAAGACCTTCAACAAAATACTGAAGTACCGTGAGCTTCGGTTTTTTTCCATCTCTAGGACAGGGTTACTGGTTATATTGAGCACTGAAGGAGATAATGTTGGCGACCATGCTTTGTGATGCATAAATCAGTTTATACAAGCAATGTGGGCCCAAGGCTGATAACTGGGTCTTTAAAGAAAAACAATGTCTCTTAAATTTGTTGTCATTTGTTAAACAAAGAATGGAATGCCTTCAGGTGATCCATCAACTCAATCATGGTTATTAGATAAAGTGTAAATGACCAAAAATAACTTACTTTGGTGAAATAAAATTCGAATCACCTGGAAGTTCAGTTTTATCTATCAGTAATTGGCAAGGTAAGTTATATGACTTCTAAAAGTGTCTCTTTTACCATTTATTCATGTGTTGGTGGATTCATTTATGAGATATTTCTATAGTATCTACTCTGTGCAGAACTGCCAGGGGGTTACAGGTACTCCCCCATCTCCCAGTTGATCAGACACTAACCTAGGCTTTGCTGTGAAAGAATTTTCGAGATGTAATTAAAGTCAGTTGACTTGAAAACATATAGATCATCTGGGTGGCCTGCCCTAGTCTCATGAGTCGTTCTGAAAGCAGACAGTTTTCTTCCCTAGTGGCAAAAGAGTAGATCTGGGATTAAGACACCGAGGGGGAGCCAGCCTGAGGACAGAAGGGCCCAGGTGTTCAGGAAGGCAAGTGACCATTAGAAACAGTGAGCTGTCTGACAGCCAGCAAGAAAATGAGGACGTCAACCTTACAACAACAAGGTACTGAATCCTCTTTTTTTTTTTTTAAATTAAAGATTGATTTATTTATTTGACAGAGAGAGAGAGAGAGATCACAAGTAGGCAGAGAGGCAGGCAGAGAGAGAGAGGAAGGGAAGCAGGCTCCCTGCTGAGCAGAGAGCCCAATGCGGTACTCTATCCCAGGACCTGGAGATCATGACCTGAACCGAAGGCAGCAGCTTAACCCACTAAGCCACCCAGGCGCCCTCTGAATCCTCACAATAGTCTTGATGAACCTGAACCTGGGCTCTTCCATAGAGCTCATAGACACCTTGATGTCAGCCTTGTGAGATCATCCATGGAGAATCCCTTTGAGCCACACAGCACTTCAGATCTCTAGAACCGTGAGCTAAGAAGTGTTGCTCTAAACCACTACATTTGTGGCTATTCTTTCATAGCCATAGAAAATGAATGCAATCAGTGATTTTCTTTCACGCTGGGACACATCACACAAACTGTTGAGAGCAAATGTAGGCTTAAAGAGGTCCGAATTAGAAATGGAAGACCAAAAGATACATCAAGGTGAAATGACTAAGCACCAAATGAGCAGCACATAGAAGAGCTCTTAATTCCCAGAAGTTATTTTGTGGCATTTTGAGTTCTTCCTGGAGCGGGGTAGGGGGTGGGGGGCACATATAGCACGGGAAGCCTTGACAGGGCAGAATTTCTCTTATAATTTTGAATACATCTTTGTTCGAACCTATGTGTCTGTCTTTACTTCAAATTTTTGTTTAGATGCCATTCTACAATCCTAAACTCTGTCTGTTCTCCGTGTTTTATACAAACCTTTCCTCACCTTTGCAAACAATAAAAACAAAGCCTCCAATCAGAGACTCCAGGGGGTCAGTTCTATTGTTCCTTTCAGTTGAAAGGAAATAATTGTGAGCTACTTATAAATCCAAGATTACTCCAATTCATGCTGAGCCCTGAATGAGATAATATGTACATGTATGTAATCTCTATCCACAGTACAGAAAAAAAGCTTGACCAGAAGTCCTGTGAGCACTTCCCCCCTCCCACTGTTTAAATGTAAAATGCCTGAATCTGAACACTTATCAATGAATAACTAATCCTAGTAAGCACATAACCATGCTTATTTTCTAACTCCTTTGTGGTCAAATAATGAATACAGATGCTACAGAAAATAGGCACCGTGGCAAATGTAGACAAATAGAATTTAGAGACAGTGACAGAAAGCTTAGTCAAGCATAATGCTCACAAAACATAAAGCAAAAATCAGGACGAAAAACATCAAACATTCCCCAGAGGCTCCTGATTACAGAAGGGGGTCTGACTTTAGAATCCTTTGGCTTAGTGTAACCTCCTCTTTTTCTAGCAATTCACACTCCTTCAGCTGAAAGATGTTTGGACTATAACACTCATTATTTACAGTAACTATTGAAGCAGCAAGAATATGTAAATAAATAAACAAATGAATGGATAAGTGAGTGAATAAATGTGTAGAAGATAAAGGTAAAGCCCTGGGCTCATCTTATTTCCTGAGTTTGCAATCTAATTGTGTTTCCAGTAGGGAACAAAGCACACACGTGCTCCCCTAAAAAAACATTTTTTTTATATACAAAAGTTAAAGCCAACATACTTTTTTACCTGTGCCATTCTCCATTTAAGCTGTGATTTGCTACTTACCGTGTATGAATAGAAGAATGGATGGAATGAACAAAGCATGGATTTTTGTTGTTCCTGCCATGTAAAGTTACAGCAAATAACTTGCAGAGAGGAAAGAATAAATGTAGAAATAACCTAAATCTTTTTATGTAGATGAAGTGAAAAAGCAGTCTCCTTTAGAATTGCTGCTTTAGATTATAATAGCAATTTATGTTAAAAGTCACTATGACAAATCAGCCCATAATTTATTTTAAGAAGTCAAACTAGCAAGATCAAGTGTTCTGTAGGTGGTATTTCATCTTATCATATTAAAACAGTCTTCCCAAATGTAAAAGATAATCTCAACTGCTGTGTTCTGTAAGCAAGCAGAAAATTATGTAAATCTGATTTCCTTACTATGCGTTTGCTATCTCTTTAAAGCTTACTAAATCATATCCAGATTTGTAAACACAAAAGCACTGGATCCAAGATACATTTGCTTTTCAAACACTCAGAATGAAAAAAGGTATTTTGCAGGATGTAATTGAAAAATTCCTATCTCTTTTCAAAAGCTAACAAATCAACAGTTGTGTGAGATTTAAAAAAAGGAGAAAACATCACCTCTTAACTTATTATGGGCTTAATTGCTTCCTCATAATGGAGTGTGACAATGTGATTGCAATAAGAATAACACCTGCTTTGAAAATCACGTATCAAAGAAATGCCAGTGACGAGCAAAAAGTCCAAAAGACAGCCATGTTGAAGTTCTTCATCTAGTCCTTAGTTTGCATCACTTCCTACCTTCTCTCCATTAAGCCCATTTTGGTTCATTGCCTGAATAACTGGTTATTCAGTTACTTTGTTAGCTCACCTAAAAATGTCTGTACCTGTATGCCCAGCTTTGAGGCTGCAAAGGCACAGGGTTTGCACAGGCAATAATTGGGTTTTTATCTGGGCGGAAACTCAGAGATAATCTTCCTCACAGACATAGAAGCCCTGTGAACTGCAATGTGCTCTCCCTGTGTGTATGAAGACAAAGCCCATGAGCCAGATGGCACAAGCATCTTGAGTCAATGGCCAACAGAATGGATTGTCCTCATTCTTTCTTTGTTCTGAAGGAGGAAATCCTTTGATGTTGAGGTTAATTGGTTAAGTACATTCATACTGCGGATTTGCAGTTGCTTGTATTCATGTAGTTTAATTATTTTGTAAATATATGTCTAATCTTATATATTCTTTCACCAGTAATTTCTCACTTTGTGTTTGGAGCAAGGAAGGAAATCATTTACTTTTTCTATCAAGAGTGGCCAAGGGCAATAAATCAAAAGGTTAGAAGATATTTAAATTGGGGGCACCTGGGTGGCTCAGTGGGTTAAGGGTTTGCCTTTGGCTTGGGTCATGGTCTCAGGATCCTGGGATCAAGCCCCGCATCGGACTCTCTGCTCAGCGGGGAGCCTGCTTCCCCCTCTCTCTCTCTACCTGCCTCTCTGCCTACTTGTGATCTCTCTGTCAAATAAATATAAAATCTTAAATAAAAGAAGATATTTAAATTGCTGTTTTAGTCCAACTACTGGTTTTAGGTCACAAGCTCATGGTCGTGAGATGGAGCCTTAACTTGGGATTCTCTATCTCTTCCTCTGCCCCTTCCACTCTTGCTCTCTCTCTCTCTCTCTGAAATAAATACATATATATTAAAAAGGTAATAGAAATGTACAGTATTTCATGCACTTTTTAAAAACAAGGATAAGGAAAACAAGCTCTATTTCCAGTTCCTCACATAGTTAAATGTTGAGCAAATGAGATCTATTCAATAACTTCAGTAAGCAATAAAATATAAATCTTGGTTTTATATTAAGGAATTATATTAACTGTAAAATAAGTCAATACTCCATTTGAATTTGAACATTCTATAACTTTAAGTAATTAAACTGAGACAATGACACAAAGAGAGCAAAGGAAAGACCGAGAATGCTGCACTATCTATAGATGCGGTAGGAGCTGTGCAAACAGAATGGCCAACAAAGATGGTAAGACAAATAATGAAAGAAATGCTCAAAGGGAACTATGCAGCCATGCATAAGAACACACAGAGACCGACAACACACACACACACACACACACACACACACAGATACTCCTCCTACATACCAACAGCTTAGAGAATCACCTAGACACTTATTGGAAAGGTAAAAGGAGACTGAGAATTATAATTATGAGTGGGAAGGAGGACAACCCCAGCATATGAGTTTGCAGCATAATGATTTCAAGGGATCACAGATAACCCTCTTGTATATTCACAGCTCTTGGTGCTGGCCCTTCTGTCAAAATGACTTTAAGCAGAGGTACATGTTTAGCCTATGGGCTGCAAGTTTTCACACTTGCTGTCAAGGCAGTCTGTGTTAGGTCCTATCTTAAATTGCACCCACGTAGTAACAATGTTCAAACCAAAACATCACAAAAATAAAAAGATTTGTCTTTATTTAAATATGGATGTAGCTGCCATAAAAAGTTAAGGCACTGAGTACAAGCACAGCATTTCAGAGCTGGGGACCTCACGTCAATGTGCTACCAGCAAACGACATAGCTAGAGGAGAAGGAATAATTTGTATGTTTGGGGAACTTGGGACTTGGAACAAAAATATTAAGAAGACCAGATGATTATTATCTAGACCCATTATGTTTAAGTATTAGTCTAAAAACTTTGTGTATATAAGTTTATTTATTCCACATAATAGTTTATATTATTTTCCCCATCTTATATAGGGGGGAAAACTGATAGGTGCCAGGGTTAGAGACCTGCTTTAATGCAGTCTCTGTAGTTTAAAGACCTTCGCTTTGGTGGCTTTACTATCGTGCTCTTCAGAGATAAGTAAAAAATTTTAAAGGTTAAAAATTTTTAAGAGATCTTCCATTAAAAACAAGTAAAAACAAATAAGCAAACAAAAAAACTACATTAGGAGTTTCTCTAATAAGAAAAAAAGGAAAAGCTTACTTAAAAATCTTATCACTTATAAGTGATAGAGACTTTTTGTTTAAGACTTCCCTTTCACAACAAACCAGTATGAAGTAAGACAGAACCTTGGCATGATCAACACATAATTTTTGGTTTTATAATTAAGACATAACATTTGGGTAATTTTAGAATTTTTTTCATAAACCACATTGACTAGACAGCTGATACTGGCAAGCACGGCCATGTTATTTTCAATGAACTTAGATTCAGTGAAAAATCTTTCTAAAGAAGGAACAAAATACTACCCAGTATTTAAATGAATTCTTTTTACGAGTCAGAATAAACATTGCTACCCTCCACAGCGGTTTTTATTATTTTTAAGGTAAAATTAAAGCAAAAAAAGATCCAAAAGATTAAGAAACTCCTACAACGTGTTTCATTTTTAATTCAAATGCTCAGTGGACTGCACAATAAAATCCTTATTGATGAAAGACTGTCAAGGAAAAAAATTCTTTTTTGTTAATAGCCTGGGCCAAATCACCCGGAGCTGGTGGCCTCTGAGGTATTCTGTCCATAGAGCCAGCCATTGGAGGCTTTTTTCCATCTGTTAGGTCTACCGTACAGTACATACCATTTTGTTCTCACTCTGGGAGCTCTCTAGGCAGTCCTAGACCCATCCAGACCTCATTATTCTGCAGTCAGACAAATGGCGGCAATTATAACATCATGGTAGGGATGACATACTATGGTATGGTTGAGGAGGCTCTTCCATTTTAAAAACCACTGTTTGGTAATGCTTAAAACTTTCCCCAAATATTCTCCACACGGAAACTTTGTGTTTGCATTCAGTGTGAAGTGATTCTGTAAGAGAAATATGTACGAGATGTATTTTGTTTTAAAGTGAAAATATACCTTTGCTTAATTTATGAAGCATTTCCTGGGCGCTGGGGGTAGAGGGAAGGGTAGTTTATACTTCTTACTCAACAATGTGTCTGAGTGCCTACTATATGTCCGAGGCTCTTGGCCAGCCTGGTCTCCTTTCTCAGAGTGCTGGTTAATTTCCTGGTACGACAGGTAAAGCAAATGCACAAGGAAATGTTACATAAATGCCAAGTCCTCCTGTTCATGGCATCCTACTGCCATACCTGAAGAAGATAATGTCCTTCTGAACTGCTTGGGCAACTCCTCTCTAAACTTCCTTTTTTTTTTTTTTTTTGGCACCTCTGGCAAACTCTGGCCACTGCAACGTCTGATTCCAGGTTTGAAGATCTGTTTCCACATTGATTTTGGCTCTTTGGTCTCATTTGGGCCTTAGCTCCTTCTCCTGGGTTTGCCCTAAGATCATCTTCCTCTATAGCTCTCTCTGTTCTTTTGTCTTGGGGATCAACGAGGTGACTGGGAAACACAATGTGCCTTTTCTTCGTGTTTAAAATTAAATTTCAAGTTTTAGATTTTGAAAAATGGAATTGAATTTCTTGTAGTTAAAGCAGTCATACTGTATTTTCACTCAAAACACTTAGATTATCCAGATGTGCCAAAGTACTTACAGCATAGAGTTGCTTATAAAACATCCAAATTTGAGCTTGGTAATACACAAAGTGTATAATTCACACATTTTACGGAATTTTCAAAAATGGTGTGTCTTATAGCTTTTTATAGCTTTGACTTTCCATATAAGAATAAAAAGAGGAGCAATTTTTTTTTTTGTGACCAGGCAGTAAATACATATTTCCTGCCATTGTTTAGCTGTATTCAAAACCCACAAATACTGATTTGAAAGCAAATAAAAATGCATATGAAAATATGATGCAGCTATAAATCATGAATTCAGCTTATTTAATGTTAAAATACAAAGAAAGTATGGTTCTGGATTAAGTAAAAAATGGTTATAAGCTTCCAACTTTTCCAATAAAACAAGCACTGATGGAAAGAGAGGAGATGAAAGAGGTCTATGTGGGACCCGGTGGCACAATGTTGGTGATCAAGCTTGTTCATTTCTTCTAATATTTCACCTAGTGACTAAAAATGTCAGCTCTAAAACAAGGTTTATAGTTAGCTTGTCTGAAGAGAAAAACTCCCTTATCTTTTGAGTCTTTCAAAGTCTTTTTTAGGTCAAAGTCAAATCAGGCATTCTTTTTACCTAACCGAATCCATCCATGATTCTACTCATATTATACAATGTCAGAAATAATGTTAGGGCTAATGGCTAATTTGTAGCCCTAAAAACAGAGTTAATCATTTTGAATTATACTTGGAAAAAATAAAACAATCTATAGAAATTCCACACTTCCATTTTGGAGTTATTTTATCTGAAGGTAAGAGAATCAGTATTTCTTATCTTTCACTCATTTGTCTAATTATTCATCCATCCCATTCACTCAACAGACATTTCTTAAATACTTCTATTATACAAGTGCTACTTACTGTTACTTAGGAACTAGGAAAACAGCAGTGAACAAACAAATTTCTTGCTATCAGGGAACTTACACTGGGGCAGGGAAATGGAGAAAAAACAATCCATCAACTAATCATCAAGTGATGATAAATGTTAAGAAGATAAAAAAAAATAGGGTAAGGGAATAGAAATAGAATGGAAATAAAATGGAAGAGTAGGGTGCTCTTTTATGTATGGTTAAGAATTTGGAAACGTTTGGGGCACCTGGGTGACTCAGCAGGTTAATATGTGACTCTTGGTTTCAGCTCAGGTAGTGATCTCAGGATTAAGCCCTGTGTCAGGCTCCATGCTAGACACACAGCCTACTTGGGATTCTCTCTCCCTCTCTCTCTGTGCCCCCCAACCCCTGCCTGTCTGTCTGTCTCTCAGAAAAAAAAAAAAATGGAGACTTTTGTCTAGAGATTTGAATAAAGTAACAGCATGAGCCATAAAAATACCTGAGGGAAAATTGTATTAAGCAGAGGGACCATTTAGCACTAAGGTTCCAAGGCAGAAGCACACTTTGTATCTTGAAAAATAGCAATAGGGGCACCTGGGTGGCTCAGTGGGTTAAGCCTCTGCCTTCAGCTCAGGTCATGATCTCAGGGTCCTGGGATCGAGCCCCGCATCAGGCTCTCCGCTCAGCGGGGAGCCTGTTTCCCTCCCTCTCTCTCTCTGCCTACTTGTGATCTCTGTCTGTCAAATATATAAATAAAATCTTAAAAAAAAAAAAAAAAGAAAAACAGCAATAAAATCAGAATGGCTGGAGTCCAGTGGGATAGTCCAGTAAGAGAGGGATTATAAGAGATGAGGCTATAGAACTGGGGACAATATCATACAGACCACCGTGGGGATATTGGATTTTATTCTTAGTGGGACAGTAAGCTATTGGATGGTTTTGAGCAGAGAAGTGACCAGTTTTAAATATATCACTGGGGCCATTTGTGGTACAGAGTAGATTAAGATGAGGCAATGTGGGAGGCAACAGAGATAAATTAGGAGTCCATAACAATAATCCAAGTGGAACATATGTTTTAGTTTTTGCTCTTAAGGAATCTTCAAAGTGGACACCAATCACTGCCTAACAACTTTCCTGGGCAACTTCCCTGGAACCCGGTGTGCATGTGAGACAGAGAGATTGTCTTTCTCTACAGACTTAAATATTTGTTGCTACTGGTAATAAACATGACAATTCTTATATTCATAAGCAAAGAGAAATGATGAGAAATGTACCTTACTAAAATAGTTATTTAATAAAATCTGTTTTTTTTTTTTTAGAAACTAAAGTCATATTGAGGCTGTTGAATCAATAATGAGCCAGTAAGTTAAAAATAAATCTTTTTTCTATGGCTGGTCAAAGTGCGTTTGTATATATTCTTAACTATATGTTCATTCACAGAGCTTTAACCAAGCTGTAATTGTAGTACTACCAAATTGTAGATACATGACATTGTAAATACAGGGCTCAGAAAAACAAAATAATATTTTCAGAATATGAAATATATTTACATGCATACAATTAATCAGCAAAAATAATTATAAAACCTTGAGATTCCATTTATATGAAAATTTCAGAATAAGCATATATAGAGATATGGAAAGATTAGTGGTTGCTGAGGGCTGAGAGGGATGGGAGCTTTGGGGGATGACAGGGTTTCTTTTATAGATGACGAAAATGTTCTAAAATTGATTGAGTTGATGGTTGCACAAATCCATGAATGTACTAAAACCCATGAAATTTTACACTTTCCATGGGTAAACTGTATGGTAGGTGAATGATATCTCAGTAAAGCTGATGATAAAACTGATCGATGAATTCTACTCGTATAAAGCAACGGTCACATAAATCCATGTTAATAAAAAAAAGCTAACCTACCAGTGAGTCAAGAAATTAAAGTGCTCCTGTGCTAAATTTCTCACATGAATGATTACAAACTTCCTACCCACTTTGTCCATTTATGAAGAGTTACGGTCATCTGTGCATTTTATGTTCTCTATTTAGGAAAATCTGGGAGATGGGTGGTCAGATTGAACTTGGACACCTTTGAAAGAAAAAAGTATCATTAATTAACATCATTTACTATTAATTAACTGCTCCATGGAAACTGAGTGCCTGAATTTGTGTTTGTCTAAGACAGGGCTAGATTTGTTTGAAGTATCCTTAATGCGCATGGTAAATTTCAGGCAAGGGGAGAGCTCTGGGTCAGGCAGAGGTATGAAAGTTGAAAGAAGGACATCTATATTGAACATGTACTTCTTAAAGCAACACTTCTTAGAATTCTTATTATTAGAAACATTTTTTATCTGGAGAGACTTTCTCACAGGGCCTGCAAGCCTTGGGACATTGTTCCTGTATCTATTACTATTAGCAACAGCTACCAATCCATGGTTCAAAGCAGCTACCTACCAAATTACAATGCTCATTGAGTTACAAGAACAATTTGTTCAATCTATGTCTATGTAAACTATTTGGGTAGATTTGGGGTTGCATAAATATTCTTTATGAGGCCTTACTAAAAGATTGCTGAGGTTGGTGTGTACAAATGACAAAATAACAGGTGTTCTGATATCTGAGGTTATCCTGAAATTTTGCGCCACGAACTAATGATCTTATACAGAGGTACTTAGAACTGCTTCCTGTGAAAAATGTATCTGTTCTTCTATCCAAATTCCTAGAGTATTTCTGTATTGTGAAGCATTTTTATCAGATTATAATGCTACTTCAAATGTGATGAATCCTAGCATTTGTGTAAGGTGCTGAAAAATTATTCTGCATAATAAATTTAGTAAACAAATATAACTGCCTTCTCATCCCACTGAAAAGAGAAATGGAGAATTACATTCAGGGCAATATTATTGTTATTGTTTTTGTATGTTTTTAGGTTGAAAAAAGTACCTAGACACAGTGGTATTTTGTAGTGGCTTGGGGCACCAGAACTAGGCCCTGAACTAGGGTTCTGTAATGAACTGGTCTCAATCCAAGCTCGCAATTTTGCTTGTCAAAGGAGTGTAGACATCTCAGACAGAGTATCACAAATGAAATGGGGCCAGGCACTCCTGAGAGAGCACCTGGCCCCATTTAGTGCTATTATGGCCAGAACCTGAAAATGCTGATTTGGAAGATTGGCAAGTGTCCCTGGCCAGTGGTGGAGCAGCAGAAACCTGGCCTGTTTTTGGTAGGCTCATAGGAATAGCAGACTGTTAAGGGCCAGGAACCCATGTGGACAGGTGTTCCCTCACGTGTCTGGCTAGAGAATATTTCTTTTGGTCCTACTCTGGCCAGCAGATAGCTGGTCATTATCTTTAGACTAAGATTTGCATGAAAATCAAAGTCCCCCTATAGATTTTTCCAAGTGAACAAATCCCTAACTCCCATTTTCTCTAATCTTTACTCCTGATGCCATTTTCCATCACTGTTTTTAATTCTTCTTCAATTAATCATTTCTTTAAAATACTATTCAGGGCTGTAATCTATACTGACTAGGTCTGTGTTATATTAGAAGATCAACTCATGGGGCCCCTGGGTGGTTCAGGCCGTTAAGTGTGACTCTTGGTTTTAGTTCAGGTCATGATCTCAGGGTTGTGAGATCAAGCCCTACATGGGGCTCTGCAGTCAGTGAGAAGTCTGCTTGATATTCTCTCTCTCTCTCTCTCTCTGTAAAACAGATGAATAAATCTTAAAGAAAAGATCAACTTATTTTACAGAAGCAAAAACTGAGAAAGATGAGTGGGAAAATTAAATGTTCAGGTAGGGATGAAAAGTTAAAGTGTGACTACAACTTATTATGTTGGTTTCCTAGGATTCAAATGGAATATCACCATATTTATTACCTTTTCTTTGGTAATTTTAAAAATATACCAAATACTTGCACCCAAGACTGATGGTATACACTCAATTTACCATTTTTCATTAGACGTTTTAAACAGGAGTCTGGCTGAGAGATTCTTATTTTCCCTCTATAGACTTCCTTAACACGACTATTAATTTCTTAAGGAAATTCATGCTTCTTGCATTGTTTTGTCCTTATCTGATTATCCATATCTGTTCCCTGCTTTGTAATCCTATCGAGAATAGGTGTCACGTGTCATCCACTGCTATTTCATGTGCAGTGCCTACCACCATGTCATGTTTTAGTGGGTACTTAGTATTTTTGAGTAATAAGTATCTTCACCTAAAACATATTGCCCCTGATTCTACAAGTAAAGCAATGCATTTCATTAGTTGATTAACACAACAACTGATGATTTACTATGAAGTGAGAAATAATTATCAGTAAATTCTCATGGGCATTAATCCAATTTACTTCTCCAGGTGTAATTCTGATTTCATTGCCAACAACCAGGGCCTGCGAAAGAGCATTAAATAGTTGCTATATGATGAACATAATTTTATTGTGATTACAGATCTGTTTCCAAAATATAATTTCTATTCATTTTCAGCACACATGCAGAAGTATAGCTGGTCTCTGATATACAAAAACAAAAAACAAAAAAACAAAACAAAACAAAACAAAAAAAAACCCCAATAATTTATTTGTCGAGGTCACTTCTTATTCCTTTTTAAAAATCCTGTTGTTAACGACTCATGGATAAGGGTTTTACTCAGAAAAGGACATTACTGAATTCTTTAGACCCTTGCCATTTCAGTGTGGTTTGGGCACCAATAGCATCAACATCAGCTGGAGCTTAGTAGAAATGTAGAATATCAGACCTTTCCCCAGAATACTGAATCAGAAGGTGCATTTTAACAAGATCCCTGGGTGATTCAAATGCACGTTAGTTTGAGAGGCCCTACCTTAGGTCTTTATTTCTGTCATTGGAATTAGAAATGTCTTATTTATAGAATTGAAAGAATAAAGTCTTGTTGTGTCTGTTTTTGATTGATCCTACAACCTCAATCAGCTTGGCTGATGCAGGTGAGCCGCTTAGTAAGGCTTTGAATATTAATGCTTCTATATAATCAGAATCATGGAAACATATTGGTCACACATATTTTGAAATGGGATAAAGCAGTCAGTTAAAAGGTAGCGTTTATAGGATGCTCACTGTGTGCCGAAATTTAGGTGAGGCTCTCTGGCTCATTAGCAATGAATGTATTTCTTGGAAGACATGTTTCAAGATACCTACAAGTGAACGTAGGAGACATGTGTCCAAAATTATCATTGTACAAGTGAGGCCAGAATAGTCTTCTCCCAGGCAAAATACCTGACCACGTATGGAAATGTGGTCAACCACATGACCTATGTGCTGTGTGACCACGTTCTTGTGAACCATGATGAGCAGGGTGCACAAAGAGAGGCTGAAGAAAGGAGCCGATTCAGAGCATTCGGAGTCCTGCAGACAACAGTAATAAAACTGGGTTTTATTTTTAGTGATTATGGATTTTTAAGGAATTCCATTCTGCTCTGCAGTATAGCTGTCTGAATATTTGTTATTGTCTTTCCTATATTTTTAGACCCTTAAAGATGGGAACCTATATTATCTATCATTGAATACTTCCATGTAAGCACAAGATGGGCACTTGGTAAGCATGTCAAGTGGTTAACTGAAACAGGTACATGCAATTTGTAAGTCAGTATTTTAAAAAATGCTGATGACTATGTTCTATAAGAGATACTGAATCATAAAAATATAGATGCTCATTTACCATGTTAGGAAACACATTTCCATGATTTATCTCAAAAAATTACCTCTATATAAATGCATTAGCAAAGAGTAGCTCCATATGTTACATGAACATTCAAATATAAAACATTTCAAAACACCTTTAATAGTTTAAAATTACTTTTTAAAGATTGGGTATTATATCTGTGTTTATCTTCAAGAAACAATAGAAAAAATCTGCCATTATTGGGTATTTTAACTTGACATGGCATAATCCTAGCAACCTTTTAAAACTGCAATGGCAATAGGCTAGGGTATTGTCAATTAGTCATGGTTGGAAAAGCTTAAGACTGAAAGGTGGGACAGTTCTGACACAACACTAGGAATCCCTCTACTGGGTCTTCTTTTGGCAGAAGGTTATGGCTGACATTGACCTTTTCTGAGAAAAAGTTCAATGTTACTGTGGGCAATCATCTTCTAAATGTGAGAGTTGGAGTTTTCAGGGAGAATTTTATGTTCATTTTTCTCCTCTTTCAGGACCCTACTGTGTTCAGGTTAATCCATGATTTGTACACTCTAACATCATGCCAGAAATAAGAGAGGGGAAGAAGACGGGGCAGAATTGATGAGACGCGCCACTGAGTTCTTCTTGAACCTCCTGGTGAATCTAAGAACAGGGTCCAGAAAACTGGCAATTTTACTTACTTCTTTCCTTCTCTTCAGCTATGTAAATCTTACTTCTTTATTTATGCCTCAAATATTTACTGGTTGTTTATTCATTCTCAAAACTCCTTTTTTAGCTTCTCCTCTACAAAAAGCCTTCACTGAACACTCTAGATCTCAATAATCCATTTCTCCCCACAACAGTTCTAGCCTTTATTTCCTGTATTACTTACTTGGCACTTAAAAAGACATTTTCATAGAATGCCCTTTATTTAAAATTTATATTAAAATATTTAATTAGGCCCACTTTTATTAGTTATATGTTATTGCCCCCAACTAAAGTGCTGCTGGGGGGCAGAGACAGTTTCTCATATGTCTTTGTGTCCCCACCACGCTTAAGGCAGAATAGTTGTCAATGCATATTTGTTGACCAAATGCGTGCATGAATGAATAAGTGGCTTTGTGATCATCATTTACTAGTTCTTTCAAATTATATAGTGCCTGTTCTGATTTTTTAAAAAAGATTTTATTTATTTGACAAAGAAAGATCACAAGTAGGCAGAGAGGCAGGCAGGGGGGGGGGAAGCAGGCTCCCCACTGAGCAGAGAGCCCGATGCAATGCTCCATCTCAGGGTCCTGGGATCATGACGTGAGCCGAAGGCAAAGGCTCAGCCCACTGAGCTGCCCAAGCACCCCTCTGATTTTTTTTTTTTTTTAAGATTTTATTTATTTATTTGTCAGATCAAGAGAGAGAGAGAACACTGTCAGGAGGAGCAGCAGGCAGAGGGAGAACCAGGCTCCTACTGAGCAAGAAGCCTGATGCGGGGCTCCATCCCAGGACCCTGGGATTATGACCTGAGCTGAAGGCAGACATTTAACCAACTGAGCCACCCTGGTGTCCCTATAGTGCCTGTTCTTGTGAAACACCTATTCAAATTGGAAAAGGCTCATATACTTGTATTTTTATCAGTTGGATAAATTTCATCTAATGCTAACAGTTTTTTTTTTAATAATTTGTGAGAAACATATATTATCTTAATTTTCCTAATGGATTTAAGTAAAATTCATTAATTAACCTACAAATTTTCTAGATTTTTCATTAGCACCTTCAATTGTCTTGGAGAATAAAAATGAGAAGTTAATTTTTTTTTCTTCTTCTTCTTTTTTAACCAAGAATTGTAAAGTTGATAGAGAGATGAGAAGCTTGGCTATATTGATTTGTGTGACTCTTTAATATCACCTGTGGACATTATTTATGCATTTGATTCTTGAATCAATAATTACTGGTAACTGAGAATTGTGTTCTATATTTACAGATTCTCACCAGCAGGTGTGAAATAATGTCTTATACTTACTCTTGTATCATTACTATGTTTTAATTATAGGAAAACTGGCTCCCCAAAATTAAAGTTTTAAACATTTTACATGTGTTGAAGATGTGGAGATTGTTATAATCAGAGAATGTAATGACAAATTCCCTATCATTTCCAGGCTCTCTTTTAAACTGTTCTGTTGTTTAATTTAACAGTTGCAACTAGTCAACGCTGCTATTAGAACACAAGTGCATTTATAGACAAAATGTAAATCAATGGGCATGGCTATGTTCCAATTAAACTTTATTTCTAAACACTGAAATTTTAAGTTTATATAATTTTCAAGTGTCATGGTATTTTTGTTATTTAAAACTTACGACCCTGCAATTGCACTCCTGGGTATTTACCTCAAAGATTCAGATGCAGTGAAAAGAAGAGCCACATGTAGCCCAATGTTCATAGCTGCAATGGCCACAATCACCAAACTGTGGAAAGAGCCAAGATGCCCTTCAACAGACGAATGGATAAAGAAGATGTGGTCCATATATACAATGGAGTATTATGCCTCCATCAGAAAGGATGAATACCCAACTTTTGTATCAACATGGACGGGACTGGAGGAGATTATGCTGAGTGAAATAAGTCAAGCAGCGAGAATCAATTATCATATGGTTTCACTTACTTGTGGAGCATAACGAATAACATGGAGGACATTGGGAGATGGAGAGAAGTGAGTTGGGGGAAATCGGAGGGGGAGACAAACCATAAGAGACTGTGGACTCTGAGAAACAAACTAAGGGTTTTGGAGGGGAGGGAGGTGCGGGGATGGGTTAAGTCTGGTGGTGCCTATTAAGGAGGGCAGGTATTGCTTGGGGCACTGGGTGTGGTGCATAAACAATGAATCTTGGAACACTGAAAAAATAAAATAAAAAAATAAAACTCATTTAAAAATACAAAAGCTACTTCAAGGGCCTTATAACAGAGGAGGTACCTCCTTGTTTATTCATTTCTGCCCTGTTTGTGTGCTACTATGCAGAGTTACATTCTTGCAGCAGAATTGAGTACTTGCAAGAAAGACCATAAAGCCTACAAAGCCAAAACAACGTCTGATTTGGTTCCTCAAAAAAGTTTGACAATCTCTGGTTTAGAAAGTAATGTAATTCCACCAAAAAGCAGTATGTATTCAAATGACATACTGTACGAAGGACTATGTAAGACACAGTTCCTCCCCCCAAAAGGCAACAAACATCCTAACCTAATATTCATGAACTCAAATGTTATGTTTTGAGCCATTACTATGCATGGGCACCATTCTAGGCATCAGAGATACTGCAGCCCAGGCCTATGAATGGGCAAAATCTCTGTCTTCATGGGGTCACCATTTTTGGATTAGAACCACAGAATAAAACATAAATATGCACATAGACAATGCATAAATATCACAGAAAATCAAAATGACTCCCATAAATCCTGGCTTCTGAATCAAATTAGAAATAATAGAAGCCTCTTCTAGGGTCATTCAAAGCTTGATGCTACTAGCCTGCCCATTTAAACTCTCGTTGGGGTTAATGACATGAGGAAAAGCTTAAACTTTGTCTTCTCAGAAACTGCAGTAAATCAAGGAGAAGATCCAAGCTCAAGGTTAAGACAGCCTCAATGTACTTTTTAAACTAGCTTAGGCTATCAAAACTGTCTTTAAGCAAAGATTATAGATAATGGGACAATATAATTAGAGAAATTTGGAATTCTCTATGGAGCCCTAGAGATAAAAATCTCTAAATATTGTTGCACTAGAAGTTAGTTGAGGATTTATAGCTTCAGAGGAGGAGGTTGATGGGCTATAAAAAACTGAATTAGAAATGATGACTGGACATAGCATAAGTGATCTGACACACTGACTCTTGAATGTTCTGACTCTAGCAAAGTTCTCAAAGTAAGAAACTTCGATCTAAACTGCAGACACCTGAGAGGAATTCGATTTATGATAGTGGATGAATAAAACCCAGGAAATGTATATGGCTTTAAATAAAAACAGAAAGTCCCAATATGCTTATTTTGATGTTTCAGCAAGCAGTTGGCTTCCTGATGGGAACCTGCACGAGAGAAGTCTGAGGGTCAGGCCCAATGTTGCAGTCACGGTTGTGTGATCCACTGGGCATTCACAAGGGCATTGAGTAAATGCTCTATCCAATGTGATGCTGTGATGTGAAACTTCTGTCACTGAATTTCCTAGCTTTCTGCTATAATATTTGAGAAGGAAAGGAAAGAAAAACAACAAAGAGATCATATTGTATCTTTATTTTAAATCCGCCATTGTATTTTTACATTGCTTATTAGATTATCCTTTGGTAAGGAATTGTCAAAAGAGAACTAAAATAAACGCTAATAATGTTTTCAAAATAGTCAAGACAAAGCATATAAAACTTGAATCATACTGCTGTAGAGTTATCAGCACGGAGGACTTTATATGGTCTTTAGAGCATCTGTGACCACATAAGGAGATATTTTTCTCTTTGCTAGAAGCCAAGTTGCCTCATTTGAGATGAACTCATTGGGAATCATTTCACGGAAAACCGTGAGGAAGAGGAAATAGGAGGCATTTCAAATCAGTTGTGTACCAAATAGATTTCTGTTTAGTTTATTCTGAGACAACCATCTCAGAAAACAAAGCTGGGGTGGTTTCATGTTGTTTCAGAAGGGGGGGGGGAGCTATATTTTCTTAAATGTCATCAAATGGTAAATTGTTTCATAAAATCAGGAGGCAAACCTTTACAGTGTGCTCATTATTTTGAGAAGGTAAGATGAATTATTTTTGACAAGATTGACTTTTAAGAATTGCACACAATACTATTGAGAAGGGGAAATAATTCAAAACTGACATGTTTTACATGGATTACGTCCCTATGACCAATTTAAGTGACTACAAATTTAGCTGGCGTGTTTAAATTTTAATTAAAGATGACAATATTAGGCTGTTGTATGTTTATAATAGAATCTGGTTACTCACATTCCTTTATTCTGTCTTTCTCTTTCATGTAAACTTCTAATTGAAAAAGAACAGAACTGTGCATAAATTGTAACTGTATATCTTGAGGAATTTTCACAAAAGAGATACATCCACGAAACTGACATTCTGGTCAAGAAGCACCCCCTCAGGCCTCTGTGGCATCTTTTAGTCAATATCCCAATTCTTAAATGAGTAGTCACTCTGTGGACTTTTAATTGTGGCAATGTCTTAACTTTAAATAAATGGAACCAAACAACATATACTTTTTATTTTTGGCTTATTTTCATTCAACATTACATTTGTGAAATTCCTTCACAATGTTGTATATAGGTATGGTTCATAGTTCCCATTCTCACTGCTGTATAAGAGTCTAATACCACAGCTTGTTTATCCGTTCTGCTGATGGACAAGTAGGTTGTTTCTAGATGTGCACATTCTTGTATATAACTTTTGGTTAACAGAGTAATTTTTTTGGTTAACAGAGGCCCTCATTTCTGTAGGTATACCTAGAAGTAGAATCGTTAGGTTATAAGGTAGGCATATATTCAGCTCAAGCCGATAAGGTCTAACAGTTTTCCCAATGGTTATGTCAATTTATACTCTCACCCAAGTATATGGGTGATGCAAGCCAACCATTTTTGTCTTTTACTTTAGCCATTCAGACAGGTCTAGAGAGCTTTCAAATTATGGTTTTAATTTTTACTTGCTGGATGACTAATGACATTAAGTGTCTTTTCAGACATTTATCAATGATTTGTACGTATACATTTTTAACTTATTGCTCTATTGTATGTTCTGCGTAATCTTATTTTTTATAGGATTTTTTAATGTATTCAAAATACAAGTTGAGTATATGTATTACAAACATGTTCTCCAAAACCATACTTCATCTTTTTATTTTTGGTAATGTCTTGTGTCATATTATTTAGTAAAGACATTGTCACTTTTTAACATTATCTTCATTATTATTTTTCCTTTACTCAAGATCATAGTAAAATACATTGTGTGTCTATGTCTTATGAAGCCCCAAATAGTAAGATTTATTTAATCAGCATCCTTGAGCTTAGCCCATATTCCAAAATTCCATTTAGGAATTTTTGCCTCAAAGGCATAATTTACAAAATCAGGTTATATAACATGTGCCCTACCTTTCTAATCATCGAATTAATTTGGTCTTAGAGCTTCAGTTTCAGTGTGCCTATGGCAAAACTTCTTCATTCCCTCGATGTGACTCCTTGGAGCTTGCTATATTTTCATTATTCTCCTAACTGATACCCTTGCAGTATCAGTTCCACTCCCAAGTAATCTACCCTCTTTCTTGCTACCAGAGAGATCTACACTGCCCTAAATCATTTCCTGGGTCATTTGGATAAAATTCAAACCCTTGGAGCAGCATATGAGGCCATGAATAAGATGGTTGCTGGTTCTCCCCCAGTCACCTGGTTTTACTTGAGGTTTCTTGAATGACCAGGGAGTACAACCCTTTTCCTCTTCTGCCTGCTAAACTCTGACTCCTCTTTTAAATCTTTGTTCATACTTTATTACCTTTGATAAGCCCTCCTGACCTTCCTAACCACAGTTAATTCCACCATCTGTGCTCCCCAATGTTGGAACATAACATACTTATGTCCCTGTTTGTAATTTTTTCTCCCTAAGAGACTATGAAACTTCAGGCAGAGACCAACATCTTACTCATTTTTGGGTTCACAATGTCCAGTATAGATCCCCCAAAATACCCGGTATAAGTTTGTTGAGTAAATTAATGAACTGTTTTTTTTTTTCCAAAATACTTAAAAAATATCAATGAAATTTGATCACAGAAATTATGTCTCTTATAATAAGTTATACTTTTTTAAAAAAAGAACAAAGGCATCTATTTACTATGGGGACTGAAGGAGGAAACATCAACAAACTTGCATTTTTGATACTTCCACAGTGCGGAACGATAACCCTATGGGAAAGAACAGAATGACCCAAGAGAAGGACAGTAAAAACTTTTTCCTTTTGTCTGCCCAGCCAAGAAAAGCCCTGTTTACCAGTCACTGAAAGGTTATTTAGAAATTTTAGGAGTGGTGTCCTTGGTTAGTTTTGAAAGAGAAGGATAGAAAGGAGGCTTAACAGAGTTTAGAAGAAAGAGAGGGCTTGCAGTACCTGCTGAGAGAGAGAGAGAGAGAGAGAGAGAGAGAGAAAGCCATTATTCCTTGTGCCCTATTAGATAAAAGGAGTCCTTGGTAAGAACAGGCTGAGAGAGATTAGAGAAGGTGATGTAACATTCCAGAAGCAGAAAGCAGGTGGTAGGGCAAGGTCTCCCAGTAGATGCAGGACAGGGTTACAACAAACACAGTCTGACAAAAACACAAAGAAGGTTAAGGTGATCCCCAACATAGATGTAATTTATACAATTGGCTCCAACTGTATGGTAGTAAACTTTGTAAGTTACATCAGGAAAAGCTTTCTGGAATCTTCGATTACAGTGACAACTGCACAGTACAAGGGCATAGGATAAAAATCTCATTACTTTTGATTTTTTTCCCCTTCCAAGAGGCTTATAATATGGCTTGATGTTATGTCTTTGTCAAATTTATTTGAGTTGTCAAAGACTAACATAGGCTGTCACAGTGATAGTCTGAAAGCTTAATGCTCTCACACCTCGTCCATGTACTGTTCACACTGAAGTGGCATGCCATAATCCACACTATCCACGAGATGTGGATGTGAGATAGTTCATATGCTCAGTGGCTCCCCTCAACTCTGCAGACTCTCATCAGATTACAGCAGAATTCATATTCACTATTGCAATAGCAAGACTGGGAGAAGTATGAGAGTTAATGCAAAAATTCCATCATCCATATGGAGATTTTATTGTTAGAAATTGCTCCTGTCAGTTTATCTGACACTCTTCACATTGACTAAACCTATAGTCAGTGGTATCTACATTTCAAGTTTTACGAATTTTGAACACTCACTTTTATTTTATGGAAAAAATAAAGAACTGCATTCAAGACTGCTATTTGGATTAATGGAACATCTTACTGATATTTAAATCTGAGCATCAAAATCACCTCTGAATTTTTTAACTTGGAAGATGGGCCTTGTTTGCAGTATTAATTTTGAGTTAGTTTCTGTGAGCCATTATTTGATAACAGATAAAGAGAACTGAAATTCAGTTTTAGGAATTAAATTCAAGAGCTAATTTTAAGTTCAAAATGTGGTGTTAGTATCATCTGAGTAGTAAAGTCAGGTTTATAACACAATTCCATGTACATTATGTCACTTAATTCTCCCAATAACTTTTTAGGCAAGCTTCATTACGTCCCCCATTTTATAGATGGTAGAACTGAGGTTCAGGGAAATTCACGGGTGTGCTCAGAACTCTACCATCCCATCCTTAAGTGAACTGAGGACTCAGGCTATGCCTCAGAACTCTAAATCCTGAGCGACACTGCAGAATACTGTTGTCTCAGCCTGGATTGTCTTCCATTTTTTTGTGGTATTCCTATTGATTAATACATGACTGGGATATAATTTTTTAAAAAAATAAATAAATAAATTCACTTTTATATTGGCTGTTTATTTTCAAAAATTTTAGGAACTTGTTGAAATTTTATATACAGTATTATTTTTTCACCAGCAAGATATCTTTCTGTTATTAACTTAGTGAACAGCAAAATCTCTGACATATTAAGGTAGGGTGTGATACATCAATTACATTGTAAACACTGCATAGAACCAAAGAAAACATGAGATGTTTTTTCAAGGGTAATTATTGATATATCATACTTAATGTGAACTTAATGTCAAAAGCAATTATTTTGGGGTATTGAAAATACAGGTAACTTTTTTCTTTTATGTTTCTGCATTTTCTAGATAATCTTTAATCATGCTAATACTCAAAATAGCACTGGAAAACCATGTTTTAAAAGAAAGTGTGTGGCCTTCTCATGGTCTTCAATGTTCTTAAATCTTTGATCTGATCTAACCTCTAGCATATTCAGATAAAAGCCCAATTGTTATCTCTTCTTTTCCATACTGGAAATTACCTTTCATTTCTTAATTATACCAGTTGGGCACTAAAAACTCCCCACCCAGCCCCAGAGTACTTCAGAGCTCCCTCAGATAGGTCAGATCTGCCTGTTCATGATAGGACCTTTAATAGCAGAAGTTTTTAAACTGTTCTAGAACTAGTCTAACAAAAGTCTGAGTTTCTTTTTTTTTAGCCAATTATGCAGTGAAAAAAAATGATCCCAGGAAAGAACCAATGGAATCAAGAGGTACCCAATAATGGCTAGATTTCACAGTAAGTGGTATCACTACTCATTCTAGAACCCGACTATTAGCCTTGAGGCCAGTCCTACACCTATGTCTTTGTCCTTGAAGAGACTGCGTGAAAACTATGCTACTAGTTTAGAGAAGTGGTTATTTAAAGTCTCTTTGAAAGAGGGTATTTTAAATCTGATTATGTCTTAAAAATATTCAATAATGCTGTTCTATAGTATATAATCCTGAAAAAAAAAGTTCCAAATGTGATTTTATTTTTGACCACGTAGTCTTCATCAGATTGTGTGTGACTTTCTTTAGGGCAGGGTCTGTATCTTATTATACATTTATACCCAGGCCCTAATCTCAGCATCAGTAAGCACTCAGAATTATCAGCTGAATTGGATGAATAAATTCCATTAAGACACCATGAGGCAGTCTTTTACATCACAATGCAAATAGCTGTAATTTTGCTATGGTAAAATTACTATATACTAGTTTCTGATACCCGATAAATTGTGCAATTTTATAAACCCTATACACATACACATATTCACACTTAAAGTAACATGAACCTCCTTTTCTTTTCTTTTATTCTTTTAAGCATCTATTGAATGGTTAATTCTCATACCATTAGATCTTCCTCAATGATACCACTACATATAAAATGCCACAAAATGTCTTAATTTTTTTTTTATACTCTAACAAGCTTTCTTGTTAAAACAGCACTCTAGACGGCTACAACGTTTAAAAATAATGTCTGACTTTTAGAATTAAGTGTTGAAGTATCTCATTTAATGTTCCAGATACAGCGGGGCTCCCACAAGGACAAGATAAAAGGGTTGTTTGTAAGTAATGGTCAGAGTAGGAGATAAAACTTTTTGAAGACAAAATTTGTGGGGGAAATCATGGACTTGAGTAGTCATTAAGTCCATGTTGCTGTCACAAAGCCAAGTAGGGGTCCATACTCTCTCTTCAGTTGTGATTTTGAAGACTATCTTGACTGATAGCTTGCCAACATTGCCCTCTCCTTATGGCTTTTTCTTAGCCATGAGATCACAATAACACTCCTCACCATCTATCAAATTATAAAGTTTCAGAGAAATAAAAGTAGTTACCCATGAGGAAAAATTAGAGCCCTTTCATTTAAAAAACAAACAAACAAACAAACAAACTAAGAAAAGTGAATAAAGAATAATTGCTGGGGAAATACAAGGGATAATAGTACTAGCTTCAACAATGTAACCTGTACTAACAACCTTTATAAAAATACCTACAGCAGATTTATTTCAGTAGCATAAACACTGGAAGAGTCCTTTGACTTCCAAGAAGATGAAATAATACATAGGTCATGAATACATAACTTTTATTTCTATAACCGAAAGTATTTCACCACTTCAAGATGTATTTATGAGGCAAATTACCGGAATAGTACAGAATTAAATTTGGTTTTATATAGCATCTTTCATACCCCAAGTATCTCAATAGCTTTCTGAAAGTACAGAAATGCAGTGGCAATTGGAAACTGAAGAAGCTATTATGCATTTAAGGGCAGATGATATAGGCTTGGATTCAGAGATGTGCTTTATGGATTCAGGGAACAGGATATTTTCCCACTCATCCTTTACAAGTTCTGTGTCATCTTTATGCTCTACCTGTGCTGCAACCAAGGGCATGCAGTGGGGCCTTACTGCAAGAGCTTCTTTAATCATCTAGCAGCCTGTCTCCAGGTGGTGGGGACCGGATTGCAATATTAGATAAGCTCTAGTTACAGCATTTGGAATCCTCCCCTCACTGGCCATGTGATGAGCGAGGCATCATACTTGATACGGCATATTTGGTATAAAATGCCATTCAGTGTCCAGGATCTAAACAAACTTGCGTTTAATTTCATGGGAAGACAACAGAGACTAGACCAAGTTTTATGCCAAGATAATCCAAAAGATGGAAAACCCGGAACAGGATCCATTTATCATGTGGTGGAATTACAAGTCTACCATTGCTGGCAAAAGATCCTGAAATAACACCAGCAGCTCTTTGAATAAGATGCGGGGAAAAGAAGTACAAACGAGTGCTATTGCCCTTCATGATATTTTATGTGGCAGAACTGTTTGTAGCCGGAAAGTATTGTTCATGTCACAGAGAAACTCCCAGGGAAATGAAAAGCTAATAAGGATCAGCATGAAATCTGGAATGGTTCTGAGCAGATTGTTCACTGACTGGGAACAGCACTAAATGGAGAAAGCCCCACACTCGGTAGTCGAAAGGTTAGAAATCAGAATGGTACACAAAAGCAGTAACCTCTGCCCTTTTCCTTTACTCTAAACTAAGCCACAATTATGCTGCAAATGTTAGTCTCACATTTACCCACAAAAACGGGTGGCCGACTGCCCCACACTTTTCTTTTTTTCTTCTCTTCAGCCTTCATTCATGATCTTGCTTTCTTACTTTTGAACTTACATCTTACTCCGTAGCCTTGATTTCTCCATTTCTCAAGAATGCCCAGAGTCCGTCTATTTTCCACTTCCTTGAGCAGCAACTCTGTCCATCAGCACTAAATGATGATGTAATTACTCATAGTTTTCACTAACTTTAAGCATTTCCTCGCATTTTTTGCACTTAAGAAATTCTTACTAGAGGGGATTTCCCACTTTCCTTTTTCTTGAGAACTTAGGATGCGATTCTGTTGTCATTCACTCCAGGTCTGACCTTTTTTTTTCCCTATTTGATCAGACCCAGTCTCAGGTTTTGGCTCTTCCTCTTACCAGGTAAGCTTGGACAAACCACTCCTTTCTCCTGCCTTGTCTACAAAATGAAGATACTTGGCACATGATCCCTACCTATGCCACAGAGTGAACTGGGGACTCAGATGTGATAACAAGTGCTCAGAGACTTTATAAACAACTGTAGTGGACGCTGGATGTTTTGTCTTGCCCAGCATCCATTCTTATATCACCACTTCCCTCTCGTAACTTGGAATTTGAGCGAGGTTGGCTGGAGCCTCCTGGAGCCCTATCCTGGGGATAGTCACGCTATCGAAGCTTGGCCAGTCAGATCCCACCTCAATTGCTTTCAGGAAAGGCATAGATGCAAGTGAGGCAATAAGACTGTCTGCCAGAGACTTAAATATTGAATAGTTGGCAGTGACTTACTGAACCCAATAATGGCATTCTGAAGAAGCTATCCATTATTTTCTACAGTGTAGATTCCAAGAACTGATTTCGATCCTTTTGCAAAGACAAGTTTCTCAATATTTCCTACAATTCCAAGAGAAAGCCAGTATTCAGAATATCGGTGGTGCCGAGGTTGAGAAACCTTGTCTTAGAGGCTAGTAGAGTGCTTGGTATTTAAGATATACATTCAGTCAATACTCACTCTCTCAATAGGCATTAGTTGGATGACTAAATGACTGAATAAGTGAATGTAGGTGCTCAGATGGAAGAATAGTATTAAATAGGCTTTTTGGGGCACCTGGGTAGCTCAGTTGGTAAGTGAAGCATCTGCCTTTGGTTCAGGTCACATTCCCAGGATCTTGGGAAGGAGCCCCACTCCTGTTCTCTCTCTTGTGTGCACATGCTTTCTCTCAGATAAATAAAATCTTTTAAAAAATAGCTTTTTCAAGTTCATCCATTTAGCTTTCAGCAAAAGTGGGACTTGAGTTAAGATCTTTTGACTATCAAGTTGGTGCTTTTGTTTGCACTGTTACCTTTTCACATTTCCAAATTAAAGTTCTTAAATTTATAATTTGTTGAATCCTGAATTTATTGTCTTTCCTTTTCACTTTCTGTTTCTCATAAACCCAAAGACCTGCAACTGCAGGTTACGATATGTGTATGCTTTACCCCTAGGTGAAGTATTGTCTGATGCCGCCAGTTGGTTTAAGATTTCAAAAATATGGAGACAATGTCCTTAATTATAACAGGCATTTTTTTTTTTTCAACAGAAGCATGTAACTCTGTAATTAATTCTCAACAAATAGGAATAAAAAAGCTGATCATGTAAAGAGTCAAAGGAGACTTCTAAGATTTTTCAAAGGCTTGAAGGTAGAGTTATGTATTTGTTCAAGTACAATACAGAGAGATATGTATTAAGCTACTCAAGACAAAGAGGCTCTGAAAAATCTGACCCACAAAAGGCAATGACTGCTGGGTTTCAGGAAGGGTAGTAGAGTGGAGGATTTGACTGCTAGGTCCCTCCTCGTTCATAGCACAGGTAGAGAGCACACTGTGGTGTGTAATGAGGCATGCATGCATCTGTCCAGACTATAAGGGGCTTGACTGTTTTGGAATATGGTAAATGTGCTTTACTCATTTTTTATTCCCCACGATGGCTGGCTCATGGCAATTCTTTCTCATAGCTTTGGGGGATAGTTCCTAGGTAGCCAGTACACAAAACTGTGGAGAGTTGAGAGGCCAAGGGAATTCTGAAAATCCTGCAGATTTTTTATAAGACACACAAACCACGACAAGGAGCACCAATGAACACGTCATAACAATTTTACCATGTAGCTTTGAAGTGATAAATCTCATTTCTTTCTTCTTTACCTACATTTCTCCCTTTTCTCATGCTTACTTTTCCTAGTGTTTGAAATACTTGATTTTTTTTTAGCATGCCAGCAATTTGAGTCCAGGTGGGTGAAATGGAACAGATGACCAGCTTGTCCCAATTTGCCCAGGACTTTCCTGGTCTTAGCACAAAAGTTGCCTGTCCTTGGAAACTCCTCAAACCTAGGCATACCAGGATGGTTGGCCATTCCATCTTTCTTCCCTGATGGCTGTCTATCAGAAGCAATATTACTTTCCTCTGAGTGTCTTCCCATCTGATCCCTCAGTTACTAGGTCCTAGAATTCTTCCTTCATGAGGCCTTACATTTACCCTTTTCTCTCCTTCCCATTCTCTTGGTCTAAGTCTATTCTCTACTGCCTAGACGTCAAAATAATATTTGTAATGTGTCACCTTATTGCATAATTCTTCTTCTATAATTGAAGGGCTTTCAATGATACTTCAGTGCATGAACGATAAAGCTAAGATCCAAAAAACACTTCAATTTCTAATACTTCCTTTTGGTTCTTTCTGATGTGACCTCTGCCATACAAATAGGTCTACTTAGGACCCAAATCCACTTTTAATTTTTTCAGTCATTCATTACACATTTATAGTCCCTGAGTGATCCAGAGACTGTGCTAAGTCCTAGGGAAAGAGGAAACAAGATAGACACAGTCTCTATCCTTACATAAATTGCTG
Source organism: Mustela lutreola (assembly GCF_030435805.1). Taxonomy (NCBI): domain Eukaryota; kingdom Metazoa; phylum Chordata; class Mammalia; order Carnivora; family Mustelidae; genus Mustela; species Mustela lutreola. Next base: position 58,867,672 of record NC_081299.1, read on the forward strand.
TCAATTTAACTAATAACAAAATAGAACAATGGTAACAATATACTGCAATAAAAGTTATGTGAGTGTGGTCTCTCTCTCTCAAAATATGTTATTTGACTGTACTCACCCCTCTTATGAAGATGTGAGGTGACAGAATGCCAACATGATGAGAGGAAGTGAGGTGAATGCCATAGGCTTGGTGGTGTGGCGTTAGGCTACTGCTGAGCTTCTGATAGTTTGTAAGGAGGAAGATTATGTACTTCTGGACTGTGGTTGATGGGGGGGGGTGACTGAAACCATCTAAAGCAAAACTGTGGGGAGACGGGGTTACTGTACATCTTTCATGTGGCCTTCTTCTGGATCCAGAACATGGTCATTTGTTTCCTAAATGAGTTTAAATTTCTCTTTAACCACTCTCATGCCTTAGTATCTTCTGGTTTCCATTGGTCCCACAGTCTCTGACAAAGTTATCTTTCCTCTGCCACCTTGATCATGTCATCTCATTCCTCAAAACCCTCCCCGGGCACACAAAACTGAACCAAGTTACAGACTGCAAACATCAAGTTCTTTATGAGTGGTGGCTCATTTTTTGGGGTCTCATTTATCTCTTTACATTGATTTAAATATCATTTTTCTTTAAGTAAAAATTAAGTTCTCCCCCCTTCTGTCTTTTAGTCCATATTTTGAAAGATAACTATTCTAACTTGGGGATGACTTTTCTTCCCATTATAGCCATTCTTAATTAAAAAACAAAAAAACAAAAAACTTTAAAAGATCAGCTCTGAGATTCTTCTTTCATAATGTCTTCTCTGGCCCTAGTCAAAGAAAAAAGAAAGAAGAGAGAGAGGGAAAAAAAAAAAAAAAGGTAATACAAAGCCTCCCTAGAGTAGTAAGCGACTCTCTCAAATGGTTCACTCACCTGAAATCAGAGTGATTGCATATCTTAATTTTCCTTTTTTCCTAATATAAATCTGCATGATTAAATTTTATAGGTCTTATGTCACTTTCCCACTCAATATTCTTCAAAGACTTTCTGCTGCCCATCAAATTAAGCTGGCATTTAAAGCCTCCGATGATCTAGCCCTAATTTACTCTAGCTTGCACCTACCATACCACATCCTGGCAAACTTTTCTTTGTCCCCAGGCTAAGCGTTCTTTCCTCTGTCCCTTTGCTCCTAATACATCCTTTTGCCTAGAATCCTTCCCTTTACTCCATGTCTGCATGTCCAAATCCTGCCAATTAGTGCCAACTTTTCTATGGGGCTTCCCCTAACTAGTACTAGCCCAAATCCCATTGGAGGACTCATAGCGATTTCTTCACAGAATGTATCACATTCTGCATTGTATATGAATTACCTACCATGCGTCTTTCCTTACCAGCTTCCATGCCTAGAATATCCCTTCTCTCTTCCACATTAGTAATTTCTTCATCCTTTGGGTATCAGCTCAATCCCCACCCTCTGACTCTTTCTATGAAAAACCTGAACAGGTCAAATAGTATTATTTATATTATTATTGTCATTTGTAACACTGTGTACTTGTCCATGGCACTTCTCACTGTTGATGTTTCCTAGAAGAAATAGCATATTAAAATGATTTGTCAGCTGATCAATGTCAGCAATATTTCTGAGTCGGACAGTGTTTGTTGACTAGGCCAAGCACAAGTATTAGAGTGGGAAGGCTTCAGTTCTTCCTAATCCTATATGTGTGTCTATGTTTATATTATTACTGTCATTTACATGTGGAGGCTTCAGTTCTTCCTAATCCTATATGTGTGTCTGTGGGTAAAAGGATAAAAGGGCCTGGGCTAAGGTGAGGTAAGCAAGGCACTCAAGCCTAGGGTACAAAATTTAAGTAGGTTCGTGCTCATGGCTCAGAGAATGTATACCTTCCTAAATCTTGCATCCTAAGAACCTGGCTCTCCTTGCCCCAGCCTTCAAACCGGGATGGCAATTTCCTTAATCTCTGTCTGCCCTGTTTCTCACAATTATAAAGTGACGATTAAAAAAATTGCATCCACACTTTAAGATTGTTTTAGATATGATATGAGACAATATCTGAAGGCGTATGGGGTGTAGAGGACTACTCAGTAGTATTAGCTTTATGGCTCATGGTCACTCAGCCTAGGGTAGACTCTTGAGGTGACAGACCCAGAGTAGGTTTGGATGGCATGACAACACAGGGAACATTCTGAACTTGTCTAGAGAAAGAAGTCAGAAAGCGCTCTACACAGTTGCAAGAAACATATACAAAGCAGTATAATGGGAAGAGAGGCAGAAAAACGCCAGACACAAACTCATCTTCTTACTTCACAATTTGCCTATGCCTGGACAATGTAATACTAACAATAAAAACAAGTATTGGGGTTTTTGTTTTTGGCTTAATGCCAATTGTATAGTTTTTAAAAAAAACTTACGCCACATCATTGCCAAATAAATTTTTTTGAGTCTGACTTGTATCTGAACATGAAGCAAACTTATTTTGTCTTTCTCATGGATGAAGAACTTTCCACTCAGGGCTTGTTTTCTTTATGATTTAAAAAAACAAAACAAAACAAAACAAAACAAAACAAAAAAAAACCAACCCCCTGCTGCTTTGTTTTCAATGAATGGGTGTTCATCCAACATTACCTATTTATAATATCACGTGTAAAACTCCTTAGTATATAAAAAACATAATTGTCTATTGCTGTTCTCAAAAAAGGACAGCTGTTCTAAGTCTTTGGCTAAATTAACAAAAATATCATAAAAAATGTTTGCCAATCTATCATGTCACAAAGCTTTTTTTCCTCCCAAATCATACATTATCCTAATGCATACTTTTTAAAATAAGACAGATCACTTCTAAATGATTGTCTTTAAGATTTGCATAATTAGCTAAACTAAATTAACATCCTGAACTTGGTCATGATTGCCAAATTTGAAGGTCTTACTTCCATTTTTGTTGAAGAAGCTTGAATTAATTTATTCTCTTATAAAGCTTGAATGCATAATCAGTTTCTAATTTGAATAAGCAAACTGGCCCAGAAAATTTTGCAAATTACTCTAATAAGTTCTCTTGGTATTTCCCACAGAAGGCTGAACAAATGTTGATAGAGGGACACACTGTTTGCTTATGTCTAATCTTCCCATCTGACTTATATAAATGTCACAAATGAATCTCGGACACATGTCCAATGCCAAATATCCAGAAGATGGTCCTGGGAAGAGGCAATCTACATTTAGGATTGATTAGAGAAGATGGGTTTTTAGCTTGAAAGAAACTGATTGTTGGAGTGCAGGGGATGAAGAGAGCATAAAAGTATGAGGGAAACTTAAAAAAAGGAGTGTATTCAGAAATACTTTAAATAAAGGCACTTTTGAGAAAATAGAGCCAATGTCATTTTTTTTTTCCTGAAGGCCATGTGCCAGTCATTGTTATAAAGGCTTTGTATGACTTTCCTTATTTAATCTTCATTAGACCTATTAGCTCATGAGGAAATGGGATTCGAACCCTGGTCTGTCTTCATTTCTGGGTTTATGATTTTAAGCATCAAGTCATACAGGAGTCTGGCTACATTAACCTATTAACCTATATCCTTTAAAAACAAGGTGTTATAGAATGGTTAGCATTACTGGAGTAGTAGATGATTGCATATAAAACCTTTAAAAAATGTACTTACAATAAAATTGATGATTAATCTACTGTACTGGGTGGTGCTGGTGGTGGTGGGGGCAGGGAGGGCACTCAGTAGCATTATCCTGAAACCCATAATTGTTCCTTAAGTAAGAATGGCTTAAGTTTGTTAGGGATGCCTTTTATCCTTCTTTCAGGATAGGACAACTCTTTTAAGATCAAGTGAAGATTTAATAGCTGGTATTTGGGAAATTCAACAGACCTTTTTTAGAAGAGCCCTTTCATGATGTGTGCCAGTGAGAGAGCAATGGAGATGCAAAGAGGAAAATCAAGCACTAATAGGTGCTCTCAAGGTAATTCTCTTTTGTAGTGCAAAGCAGGCCTTAGAAAGCAGGGCCATGCCCAGCAGGACAGCCCCCTACCTGTCTGGTGACCTGAGGTGCAGGACAATCATAGAAGAAGACACTTCAGATGATTTTACCCTGGGAGTGTAGTCAGAGGATTTTGTATTAAAAACCAGAGATTACACTAGGAATGCAGTTAGAGAAGACATCCAGCCATGATGAAAACAATAACCCCATTGACTCTTTTGTAAGAGAATATAAGGAGAACGTTTATTTTCATTTTTGGCTTACTTAAAAATATTCAATCACCTAACTGATAAACAAGTTTTGGTTCCAAATTTTATTTAGCATTGTAATTCTCAAAAGGAATAATTCATTCATGATAACAAAATTGAGAAGATGTACAAACGTGTGCGTTTCTGTGTATGTGTGTATGTGCATATGGGCATATGTGTCTGTAGCCACATTGGATAATATGTAAGCATACGAGGAGATTAGAGGGGAGGCCATGGCAAGTAAAGGAGATGAAACTCAGGGTACGTATGCTGTAAGGACTTCTGTAGTTCATTTATTCTTTTATTGGATCACTCATTCATTCAACAAATATTCATTGAGTGCCTCTTATGTACTTGACACTCCCCTAGACACTAGGGTATTTGCAGTGCACAAAAAAGATAAAAATTCCTGTCCTCATGCAAATTATAGTGCAGGTTGGCTAGGGCTGAGAGGGATGGATAAACACCATCTCTCAGTAAATTGCACGTACTACATATAAAAACGTGACCAAAGTTATGGAATGAAGTCAGGCAGTGAAAAAGGAGATTGGGGATGCTGGGAGAGAGGCTTAACATTTTAAATAGGGCAGTGTGTTCGCCATTAAGGACAGTCACTGCAGTCTTGTTCCTCTCCTTCCCGGTACCCCATAGGACTGCCCTACCCGACCTTGTTGAATATTGCTGTGGTTGTGGGACTCATTGCATCCAGCAGAATGGGAAAAGAAATCAAGTGTGCCACACTTGAACAGAAATCGTAAAGAAAATTTCGTGGTGCTCCAAGTTTCTTTTCCCTCCCTGTGGCAATCACGGACTAGATGATAGAGGTGATGGAGTCCTGTGGGAAGGACACAGGAAGCAATGCTCCCTGTTAATGCTCATGCAATGTGATCAAGAAACAGGCTTGATGGCTATTTGTTATGCACTATTACTGCCCATCCTGAGAAGTACAGAGGGTCACAGTTACTTTTCAGTAGGTTCTAAAACCAGGCTGCCATTTTGTTTTTCTCAGGGACTGGCAGACAATGTTAAACGATGGGATCCTTTATAGCGGTGGTCAGTAAACGACAGGCCAAATCTCATTCATAAACTGTCTTGTACGGCCCAAGACTGAAGAATAATTTTTACATTTTTAAGTGAATACAAAAAGCAAAAGATAAACCCTATTTTGTGACCCATGAAGATCACATAATTTCAAATTTTAGCACCTATAAATAAAATTTTATTGGAACACAGTCACGGGCATTCAGAATGTATCGTTTATGGTTGCTTTCCTGCTATAACAGCAGAGCTGAGTAATTGTGATAGAGTTGAATGGCTGAGTTGAGATTGCAAAGCCTAAAATATAATTGGGCCCTTTACTGATCAACTTTGCTGAACCCTGTTTTAAAGTGGTCACATGGTTCATATCATTGCTCAGAGAATGTACACTAACTCTTCCTAGCATTCAAATAGCCTTCCAAAGATCCTCTTTTTAAAAACTTCTTGTTTTTAAAGATTTTATTTATTTGAGAGAGAGCACAAGCAGGGGGAAGGGTAGAGAGAGAGAGGGAGAAGCACAGGCTCCTCGCTGAGCAGAGAACCCAACATGGAGCTCAATCCCAGGACCCCGAGATCATGACCAGAGCCGAAGGCAGACACTTAACTGACTGAGCCATCCAGGCGCCCCTCCAAGGATTCTCTAACAGAAGAATCTGGGAAATGTAGCGAGCAAGTTCACTGGGAGAAGTTCTTACCCGCAATTCTTATTGTGGCATATTGAATGAAAATTTGTAGTTCATTTAAAGCAATTCTACACTGGAACAAATTGGTGCAACTACATCTTCTGTATGTACACAGCTCTGTGTTAGACTATCGCCTTAACCCTCAAGGAATCTGCAATCTAATTAGAGAGAAAAGGTCCTAAAGAGTACTTAAAGTAAATACACGGAGCTTATGCTAAATGAATGGTACAGCCAGGAATTCAAGGGAGAACGACCTATCTCTCAGAAGGAAGTGCATCTTAGAAATGGGGCATGTCTTCAGGAGAAAGAGTTAGACTCATCTCTTTCCTGGGCTGCTGCTTTTGCTTTTAAACCCTAGTTGGGTTTTAAGACATCTGCAAAGGCTCCATGCACTTATAAAAGTGGGTTAGAGTCCATTTTTCCTCCTTTATCAATAGCTTGCTTATTTAATCTCTTTACTAAGGAAACAAAACAAAACAAACAGAATTTCAGGTCAAAGTTGACCCAATACTGTATCATTAAGTCAAGGTTATAAAACTACCATATACTATTACTAGGTCATGCATGTCTTTGATTTTGTTTAAGTATGCCTCACAGCGATTAAGGGACATGGCAAATCTGATGGATTGAGAAAGAGTGTGATGATTTTTATCATCACTAGCAACATGGTAAATTTAAGAGGGAAAGCAAAATGAACTAATAAAAATTTATAAAAGGCATGAACCAAAAGAAAGAGTTAAGGGAAAGAGTCGAAAAAACAGTGAATAATATCTAATCGAATTATAGCTTTAGCCACATTAGTGCAGTCCCCATTTTGATTTAACTTTACCAAATTAACTAAACCGTGTTTTTTTTTTTAAATCTGTCAGAAATGAAAAATGAAAGATTGAGTTTTTCATTACAAAGCACCATATCCTCCCAAGGATTCAACTATGTTGCAGAATCAAGTCCATACAAAAACCTAGACGTATATAAATTAAAGAGCTTTCTCCACAGTAGAGCACAGAAAATGAAGAGCACCTGTGAGCCAATTCGTCTGGGAAAATATGCTTTCCGTAATTAAATAAAAACACGCTGCCTCAATCTTAGTATATTGTTGACTAGACAGAGCAATTCATACTGTGAACTGCAGGGTCTTGGTGTTGAGGGAAGTCTACCCAATGGAGTGTAATATAATAACAAACTGAAACTTTGTCTCTCATGGTTCAAACACCAACAAAGGCAGTTCTGCAGGAGAAAAGGAAGCTTGGCTATTCACTTCCTCTTATGCAAATCCAAGTCCGTTATCTTCAAAAGACAATTAGGGATTCAAGACAGAGAAAGGCACTTCAGATCCTTCCTTCAGGGGAAAGGACCATTTGGGAAATATTTGGATTCCTTAGAATTTGCACCATTTATTTCATTAAAGATTTCCAAATTCCTGTGCTCCCCACAATGTTACTGAAATTATAGTATGTATAGTGGGAAAAAAAAAAGAATGAAAAATTAGAGTTTCAATGTGAATAATAGCGATCAAAGCAATAAAGTACTTCCTGAATTTTACTCTGTGCCAGCTACCATAACAGATGCACCGCAGTGACTAGGACAGTCTCTACCCTCATGGAGCTTGTAGTTCTTGAGTGGCAACTAGCAGAATCCCTAAGTTACGTACTTAATCATTTCAGGTGCAGAAAGGTATGCAACCTGGTAACAGCTGGTCCCTTGTCCTCTGGTCACTACTGAGGTGGATCTGGGCTCTGTATCTACCCCACCCATCTACACCACCAGTTGACAACAACGTGCACCCATGCTGATTTGGAAACAATTAGTGATAATCTTCTTGAAGACAACGATGACACTAGGGTTATTTAAAACTTGTATATTCATGAATGCATTAAGTTCAACTCTGTAGATCTTTGGACTCATTTCCACCCCAGTTTCCTCAGGGCTAGCTTTCCTGTGGGGGTGGGTACTGGGGAGAGAAAGCTCCATCAGTAATAAATAAACTGAAGTCATATAATAAAAAGTGTATACTTAATGGAAACACATTGGAGGCCTCTGATCAGCTTAATGGCATGATTATAGCTGTAAGTTATGTAGATTAAACCAGCAGTGTATATAGAACGGACTGGAGTAGAAAAAGGGGAATGTTAGTTGGCAAACTTTTATCTGAGTTCACGGGACAAATAATCAGCCCTTGAATAAGAGGGTATATATAAAAGATAATAAGAAAAGCTGATTATCATGACCAACTTTAACCAAATATAGTATTTTATATTATATTAAATATACAATATTTGTTATATATTTATATTATATAAATATGTAATATATATCCTATATAAAATATATATGATACATTAATATATTATATATATATGATATATATATATAAACTATGAGCATTTTATGTGTTGTCTAATGATGAATATAAAATCTTTGGAGATTGACATGTTCTATTCCTAATTTCTGCATTTTCTGGCTGTGTGACTGCTTTACCTCTCTTAATCTCAGCCTTCTCATGTGTAAAATGGTGACAATAATATGCAGGTAACAGAAGCAGAAATACAATGATTTGTGTGGAACAGTTAATGGTGGCTGGTCCACCTTATGTAGGCACTCAAATGAGAGCCTTCATTTAAAGAATAGCAGTAGTTGGAGCAGTAGTACTACTAAAGTGCTATGTCCTAATATATCTTCAATGTTCAGGACTTGAAGTATAAGTTTACCATTTTCAACTCATTTATTCAACATCTATTTCCTGACCACTGACTTTCTGGCCATCATTGATTTGGGCCCCAAAGACAGCATTTAACTTAACAAAACACCTTGGAGCCCTCTCGGAGCTGCCTTCTTGGAGCTTACATTCTACAGAAATAGATCGATTAAAAAGTGTAAACAACTCATGGTTAAATTATAAGCAGAATGTGGCATGTACTATGAAAAAATGGAGCATGGTAAGGGAGATGGGAGAGTCTGGGAAGTACAGTCAGTATACAGGCATGTTCAGTGCTGACCTCAGTGAGAGGGTAGTAATTGCAGAAAGATTTGAAAGGAAAGGGAAAGAGAATCGTGTGCTATCTGGGGAAGAACGCAACAAGCAGAGGGAGTATAAAGCCCTAAGCTGGAGCATGTCTGGTGTGCAACAAGAACAGCAAAGAGGCCAGTGTATAGGGAGCAGAGTGAGCAAGGGATAAGGGGTGGGAGGTGACTTATGAAAAGGACAGCATGGGTGGAATGCACAGGAGTCCATAGACCATGCTTTAGCAACTGTGGCTCTAGTTTAAAAATGCTGGGGGAGTGGAGAGTCCAAACCCAGTTCTGTGGTGTGGTATAGACTCATACGGTCTTTTGCATAGGATTGGTCAACCTGCAGAACAAATTGTGGGCTGCCCTTGAGCCAAGTCTGAAACAAATCTGGAAAGCTTTTTCTTGTAACTTTAATGGCTTCTTGTTTTACATGTCATGGCCAGAAGATTTAGTCCTTATCCATTGCCAACATTTAAGTAGTAATGCTGAAATCATGTATTCATAAAATGCACCTTCTAAAATTAATAAATGAAAGGAAAATAAGATAAAATTGGCATGTGCCTTCTCAGAAGTCATGCTCTGTGGCACGAAGCTTGAGGCTGAATTATTTCATTAGGTTAATCAGTAAGTTAAGTTTAGAACTGGAATTATATGAATGAATTCTGAGGCTGTGTTGGTGTTTAAGGTGTGAGATAAGCGTGCCTGAGGTCTTCTGGTTGCTAAAGTAGGTGTTGTGGTGAAAAAATGGAAAACAAGGTAATAAATGAATGCCCAGAGAACTGTATAATCTGCATCGCTCTTGTTATCTGTCATTTTTGCTTGTATTTCAGAGTCAAATTTCAATAATGCTTCAGTAACAGTATGCTAAAGGACTCCTTCATTTTTCACTGTTGCATTTTAGAAAGTCAGAGGTTTTAATATGAGAGGAAATTTTAACTAGTGAACTAATTATTTTGATAGAATTTTTCTCATTTGCATTTTTGACAATTATTTATGGCTCCTATAGATAATTAGAGGTTATATGTTTTTCAGAATACTGTAAACAGCATTATAAACATTAGTTGAACCATTAATTTCAATAGAGTAGGAAACACTTTATACTTTTGACCTTTTATAAAATATTCTCCTGTTCAAAAAAAATTGTTTGTCAAAATTATAGCTATCTGTCCAACTGATATCTGGTATTGTAAACAAGCTCTTGACTTCATATAGCTCATTTAAATCTAAGCATTGGGTGGTAGCCATTGATAATTGCCCTCATAAATCAAAATCCATTGGCTTGGTAGATTTTAAATGGAGTAATAGAGCATATTGTAAATAATAAATTGTTATTACCTTCTAGTGAAAATCCTGTGCTTTCCAGCATGTTAATTATCTCTCCTCTTTACATATCTAAAGGTGAAAAACTTAGGTTTCTGTGCCACAGACAAGAAAGCAAACTAGCTTCTACAAATACAAATATAATATTAACGAGCAACATGAAAATGACCCAACAGTATCAAGTGCCTTTTCCTTATGATCAAATTGAATGATTTGGGGGCCAGAAATTGTATATATGTTTTCAATGATTATTTTCACTGACCATTTCTATCTCTTAAAGTAGCTGAGACAGTGGAGCTATCTTCTATGTCTAACACTGACTCCTGATGAATTCATAGATGAGTCTTTCACATCTCATGACTCCATCAATGTTAAAAGTCCTACTACCAAAATTGAGCAAATACATTTCCTAAGACCTTGTCAACCTTGGTATGGAGCAGATGAGCAAAAGAGCTCAGCTGAATTGATGGAAAGTATCCTAAGTCATTCACAACTAATGATGGAACTTGTAAAGTACAGCATCTCTAGAGAAAGGAACTGACTTGCCTTCTATGCATCATATTTTTATCTGCATTTCAATACTGCTTGAATATGTACTTCATTACAGGGCACAACTAAAATAGAAGGGCACCTGCTAAGTCAGAGCCATAAAACAGATCTACAGCCTGCTGGCATGTGAAATTTCTCTAATTTATATTTTTTATGAAACTACCCTCACATTATGTGGTTGGAAGCATAAATAATAAAGCATGTTACTTAAGCAATTTTACATTTACTGTATTAGTAAGTAAATGCAATGGCCACCCTTATTCTCAAACAATAAAAACTACCCAGCCTTTTCATGAAAGATGATTGCAATTTCCATTGGCCTGTATATGCAATAAAAAACCATAACTCATCAAAATTTTAGCTATTTTCTCTTAAGATAGAAGAGCGTTTTGCTTGAACATTGAACGTGATATTAAATATTCATGAAACGGAAAAGAGTTTAAGTACTAAGTAAAATTCAAATTCCTTTCAACTAGCTTGAAATTCTTTTTGAACCAGGTAAAAACTGCCACTAACCTGAAGAGGTGTTCAAAAACACTGTAAAGAGGTTGTACAATATGGCCAAAGTGCTAGAGTTATTTGGAATTGATTTTTCTAAAAGGCCTGTTCCTCCTCTGAAATTGATTCATGATAACGGCCTCCATTTGGGTCAAACAGTATTTAACCGCTTGTAAATTTTAATTAAATGATTTGTCACTTTGAGCACATAGTTTGTCATCTTGCAACTGAACGATGTGTCTTTATCAGAAAATGACTCAGGGGGAAGGCATTCATCTAATTTGTCACTCGGACACCCATTAAGATAATTTGGTTGTTGCATAGGGATAAAGTTGAAGATTTGTAAAATAGAGTACACCTCTTTTAGTAAGCAGGATCACATTGTAAACTATTAAAAAAACATAATTTGCTCTGTAATTAAATTCTAATAAGTACTTTACTTCTGGTCATTTTTCATTAGCAGATGTTGAACTTTCTGAGGAGAGAAAATCCTCTCGTTGAATTTAGTACCTACAGGAAAATAGGGGGCTTCAAATGAAAAGCAATAAGCTGAAATGATCTGGGGGTGGGGGGGAACCACATTTCAGCAGAAACACTTACAACACTGTGGACACAGCTGAGACCTTGTCTGCGACCTGGTTAATATGATGAGAGATAGCTCAGGACAGAGTAGAAGGGACAACTGATGAATTATTGAGGAAATAGCAGAGATCATAAAACCTTTCTCTAAAGGAAGGTATATCTGGAAGAAAGGAAGGTATTAAATATATTAATTTTATTGTCCAAAAATTATTAAAATGTTAGTGTGTGTGGTGTGTGTGTGTGTGTGTGTGTTTGAGAGCTCCAGTGAAGCAATGTCTTACAGAGTGCTTGGTCCGTTTCCTACACTGATGCAGTGGGGACACTGCCGAAGAAGAAACATATTTGTTAACCAAAACTACAAAATGTTCAAATATAAATTTATTTTGAAACTGAAAAGTAAAATCTGTTTAGTCCTATTACCCTCAGGTTGTCCTGAAGGGCTCAGCAGTATCACAAAACTTGTGTGAAATTAAGGGAATTTAATCTTACCTGTGAGGTCTTTTTCCAACTAAGAATCAAGCTAACTCCAACTGAATGGAAAGTCAAGGACCAAGCATGAGATGTCACCATTCCCCATCAGGGTCTATATAATACTCACAGGGCACCAAAGTCATCTGGGAGCTTTTAAAAAATTCCGATGCCCAGACCCGATTCCATTTATGCAGGTTCAATTGTTCTAGAGTAGGGCCCAAGCATTGTTTTTTTGTTTGTTTTTAATATTCCAATTTGCAGCCAGGATTAAGAAGCACTGTGCTGATGTAGGCAGTATTAAATAATGTGCAATGAATGGGGAGATTCTGTTTCTGTTAGTGGAATTATTGATCGCATAGTTATTCAGATTTAAAATTTAGCCCTGTCTTGAATTTCGATCCCCTCCTAATATCCAGTCCTTTAACCTTCCTCATCTCACCACTACCAACCTACTCAACTGTTTATTCTTCTTCTCTGATTTCCTTTTTCTTTCTCCTCATTTGGTTGAGTATATTCAGGCACATTTACTAATTATCCTTGAGAAATTCTCCCAGCTAATGCTGTTTCTATCTCTCAGAGGTCTTTTTATTCCATTGACAGATTCTAGAAAAATCTTGGGAAAGCACAATTCTCATCAAGTTATTTCTCCATTCAATAAATTCCAGCGGCTCTGAGAACTGAAACCATCTATTCCTACACTATTTACTGGTTATATTAGTGTGACTTTGCCATTCAATTGTCTTTATTATCAAAGTAGATTACTGACCAACAAATAAATAAAATTTATTGTTCATTACAGAGCTTTTCTCTGACCCATCCACTCTTCAGTAAAAAGCATCAGCAGTTTATACCCTAAGACATTTTAAAAAAAATTTTTGTTTAAAAATTTTATTTATTTATTTGAGAGAGAGAGAGAGTATAAGCCAGGAGAAGGGGCAGAGGGAGAAGCAGGTTCCCCGCTGAGGGTGTAGCCCAATGTAGGGCTCAAACCTGGGACTTTGGATTCATGACCTAAGTCGAAGGCAGATACTTAACAAACTGAGCCACCCAGACACTCCTACCCTGAGATTTTTTAAACCTCTCGCTTCAAAATCCTCAAATCTTCTCCCTGCTCTGTCTGCCAATTCTAAGTAAGCTACTGTATTGTTACCCTTACCCAATCCTAAGCAAGTTACACACAGAAAGACTCACTTAAACCAAACATCAAGTTTCTAATAAAATCTAACCTTGTCTTTACCCTCTAAGGCGCTACCAAATTTCTTAAGGAAGTAGGTAAGACTAACCCTGTCTTATCAACATGGGTTAGTGATGTTTGAGAAGCCAGTATTCTGTATTTTTTCAGTCCCAACAGAACAGTGTTCTATCAGTCTTTCTCACCTTGACATTCCAGATCTTGCAGAAGCTGACATCCAGCTCTCTTTCTTACCTTATCCTTACTGTTCTATTTTATCTACCTTATGTTCCAGAGCATCTGGGCAAACTTTACTCTTTGTTGACATCATAACCTTTCTTATTACATGCTGTTCTCCCAGCATACTGAAATACCCTTCAGTTTGGTTTTCACTAGAACTAATATGTATGGGAAGCTTGTAATACAACCAAACAACTGGGATTAGGTGACCTCTAAGTTCCCTTTGACTCTTTTTACTTTAGCTCTATCATGGAACCTTTACTAGCAGTGACACAAGGAGTGAGAGAAGAAAGAAATATTGGCTGAAAGAATGGAATGGTATTGATTAATGATATATGCACCACAAAATAACCTAACTTGCTATTATTTTTTCCTAATTTAGAAATATTTACAAACTTGGCTGCCACTTTACCTTTCTCCCACTGTTTGCTAAGTTTGCATCAACATAGTTTTCTTGAAATCTCAGTATATGAACATTTTGATTCTTCATCCTCTGGGAGCATGTTTATGCTGTGAAAAATGAAATTAAATTGGTCTAGTGAAATACGTGCTTCATAAAGATATATTGATTCCTTCTTAGTCCTCCAAGATTTTTTAGGGACTTCAAAATTGGAAGTGACTTCATTTATCTGCAGGTCCATTATCTTCTTAGGCAGTAAAGCCAAGCTGACTGACTGGTCTCTGTTTAGAAAGAGTGGAACAGTGGAAGGCCTTCTTTAGATTGTTTGGGAGTTGGTGATGGAAGAAAACTATTTGTTTCACTCTGATTCATGAAAGGGAGCACATTCCTATTTCTATGTGAGAATTCAGACCAGGTATCATTTATACATCCATTTGGAAGAAGGAGGAGGAGGAGCAAGACGAGGAGCAGTAGGGAAATTATTAAAAAAAAAAAAAGGTTGAAAATGAAATAAAAGATATAAATATGGAAAAAATACATTAGACGTTCTAAAAGTGAAGACTTGAAATAAAAGACTAAAGATGTAGTAAACTTTACGTTGGGACAGTGGAACAGAGAAAAAGTAAACCATAAAAGAGATTCATGGCCTAAGCGATAAAGTGATTTCAAAATGTGTAGATGAATATGTGTGTAGCTAAGGAAAACAGATTGAAGGGCTCCAACCAATGTCTGAAGTGAATTTCTGCAGAGGAAAGCAAGGAATAATATGGAAGAAATATTTGATAAAAAACAAAACAAAACAAAAAACCCTAGATGAGACATTTTCAGACTTAAGTAAACACGAGTACTGAGATTGAAAGTGTTCACTGAATACCAGTCAAGATAAATGAAATTCAGTACATACTCAAAATACTACATTGAACCTGTGAAGGACAATAATAAGGAGAGTATCTTAAAAGCTAATAGAAATAGAGGATAGATTACCTACAAGGGAACAACAATTGGACTGACCTCAAATTTATCATTAGTAACTAGTAGATGTCAGGAGATAATGAATGACAGCTTCAAAGTACTGAGGGAAGAGACAAAATCAAAAACAAAAACCTGAAGTCAGAATTAGACATTTTATAAAACAGTTGGGAGGGAAAGGGTTAATACCAGGCCTGTGATACACTCATTCCCTATTAGGATCCTCGTTTGATGGTGGGGAAGAGGAGTAGTGAGTGACCTTTAGCTAACTTCCTTAAAAACATGTCAAGGACTTTGAACAGCCCTCTTTGTAGTATGATAATGGTATGTACTACAGATAGGCAGTTTTTATCTAGAAATTTTTGTTGTTGTTGTTGTTTTGTAGGAAATCCATGGTGTAACTAGATAGCTTATTATAAATGATCCTGGACTTTACTGATATACAGGGCACAGCTTGCTGGAGAGTGGGGGGTAGTTATCTAGACATTTCTTATTTCTGTAATTATCAGAGAATAAAATGACAAAACTCCAAATCCCTAATGGCTTCTTTTGTGAACAATTTAGCATATATTGCTCAACACTATACTGTCTGCCTGAAATGAAAACACCTCCTAAAGTAGGGAAAGAAACATTTTTGGAAACTGCATATGGTGGTTTTGAGTTCCTGCAGGAAATGAATGTTTTGCCTGAGTCTTGTGCTTGCCCAGATCCTTGGAAATCATTAATAAAGTTCAGTGCTGGCTAAGATCTATAACACGCAGCAACATTCTTTGACAAGTCAACTCTTTTCAGTTAACACAGCTATCATTCAAAGTTCCTAAACAAATTTTCCAGCATACCTCGGGTAAGAAAGCTTGCCACCAATAGCTTCACACGGAATAAACTAAAAATATTTTAACAAAAACAAAAGTTAACCCACAGGGAAGGGTGCTCTAAAAGAAACAATAGTGAACACAGGAAGTTGTGTATTTTAGTAAAGTTAATGAACTGTTGAAAAAGAAAGAAAACATACCATGAGAGACTATGGACTCTGAAAAACATCTGAGGGGTTTGAGGTGGGGGGGGAGGTTGGGGGATCCAGGTGGTGGGCATTATAGAGGGCACGGATTGCATGGAGCAGGGTGTGGTGCAAAAATAATGAATACTATTACGCTGAAAAAATAAAAAATAAAAAAAAGAAAACATAAGGAATTCACTGAATATGTGCATGTGTTTCTGTGTGATTAAACAGCAAAATAAACATTCTAAACAGTACAAGACTGTGTGTGGGCAGATGAGAGGAGTTTATTCAGTAAGTAAGTAAACCATACTAAGTTTCTTGTCTTTTGGGGAAGAGGTTACTGAATAAATTTCAACAAGCTAGAAAAATCCGTAGCTAACTCTGCATGTTAAAAATGTAAGAGAAACCATTGAAATAATTGAAATATGTAATATAAACATTTGACTTCCAAACTAACAGAGAAAACGTGTGAGAAAAGAAACAGAGGGCAACTAAAGAGGAAAAAAAAGAACATGTAAAATTAAAAAACACAATCCCCCCAAACATATATTCTTTGTGGATGAATAGAAACATCGTTAAAAAAAATTATTATTCGGGCGCCTGGGTGGCTCAGTGGGTTAAGCCGCTGCCTTCGGCTCAGGTCATGATCTCAGGGTCCTGGGATCAAGGCCCGCATCAGGCTCTCTGCTCAGCAGGGAGCCTGCTTTCCTCTCTCTTTCTCTACCTGCCTCTCTTTCTACTTGTGATCTCTCTCTGTCAAATAAATAAATAAAATCTTTAAAAAAAAATTATTATTCTTAGTTGAGTTAGAGAAATAAATCCTGACCTAAGATTTAAAATAAAAAGTGTTATCATAAAGTTCAATTAACCATTTTTACCTTTCTTTCCTATCTGATAAAATTTTGATATTATCTGAGTTATTCAAGTTATATTCTAATAATTTAGTGTTATGTTTTATTCCCACACTCTTTTTCTCTAGAGAGTATATCTTCAATTATCTTTACTTCATTCATGTTCACTTGTTCAAGTATTTAGCCATTAATTTATAAGACTTCATTTAGAATCACTGCATAGTAATATCCATTTGGTGTTTATAAAACTTGATTTCTCCTTTGAGAGTTCTGCCTGGAGGTTGTAGTAAGACAATTTTTCTTTTTTTTTTTTTTCAATTCTGTTTAAGTACATTTTTCTTTAAAGAATATTAAAAACCCTTAATATCTGTCATATTTTATGTAGCCTCTTGTGAATTTTTCCTTATGTCAACCTGATCTATCTAGAGAAAATAGGAGTTACTTGATTGGCTTATAACTGAATGATAGGAAAGAAAGAACAAAAGGGAAAACTATAGGGGTCTTATAAGGCAATTCTTATTCACATCTTTCTTTTCTACTATTCAATTGTCATTTTTGACAATACAGATCAAAATATAATGAAATTAGAAAAGAAATTCATGGCCACTCATATTTGATCAGGTCTGCAGTAAGGAATTATGATTGCCCAAAGAGAGGTCTTTCTTTTGCTCCTAGCTTCTGGGAAGTAACCTTTAAGCCTGTGAAAATGTCATACTTGATAGGAAGGTCATTGCTGGCTTGGGTGTCTTGGCCCACCCAGATAGCAATAATATGGTATAGAAGCTTTGAGCCCCATCAACAATGTGATTTAGGGTGGGGACTTAGGATCCCATGGTATCAGTTCTATCTTCTGAAGGCCTGGCAGCAGATCCGTTATGTGGTCAGTCAACTGTGTATACATGATAGAGCCCCAGGAAAGGCTTCAGACACCAAGGTTCGAGTGAACTTCCCCAGATGGCACTACTTTGTACATGTTGCTATATTTTGATACCAGGAAAATAACTTGGTCTTGACTCCATGAGAAGATGATTGTGGAAGTTCCATGTTCAGACTTTTTCCTGGACTTGGTTCTGTGTTCCTCTCTTGGCTGATTTTAGTGTGTATTCTTTAGCTATAATAAATAGTAATCATAGGTCTAGAAGATTTCAGTGATTTTTGTGAGTTCTCCTAGGGAATTACTAAAACTGAGGGAGGCTTTGGGAGTGTACTGGGTATTGGGTATAACAAAAATACTGAAAGCAGGCTCATGCCTACAATGATACATTTATTTCCTTCATCATGACTTGTCAATAATGAGCAAGTATTGTTGAGTATCAGTTTGATATGTACATGGAGAATTTGGTCTATGAATCAATTGTACTTCTAGCCAAGGCTATTGGTGAACATTTCTTATCTTAATAAATTGCTTAATCTGTGCAGTTTTAAAGTCTTTAAAAAAAAATAGGCAGCCTTCTTTAATGTCAACAATATGAAGAAACTGGCAGATATTTCAAAGACTGCTTTTGTGTGTGTTTTAGCAGCAAATTTTGTTGACAGTCGCTGGAAACCCATTGTTAGGGCTGAAAATTTGGCAGATGCTTTTGTTCAGCAGGTTTCTTGACAACTGTGTATGAAAAGGTATTTTTTGCCTTTTACAGGGACTGGTCAAAGGCTGAGGTTTGCTTTTGGTGACATTGCGTTAATTGTCTCCCTCGAGGCTGCCAGAGCGCTGAAGGCAAGTTAGCATTTCCTGACTCTTGCTTCCTCTGGAGTCCATGCTTCTTGCCTTCTAACAGCACTGTTTATGCCTGCAGCGTGGCTGGCTGCCACCTTCCCTGCTTTGCAGAGACTTCCTCTTTCACCTTTTACTTATGCCTGTCTACTGAATTTATGGGAGAAAGTGTCTAGTTACTTTAGCCTAGTTAGCTGCAGTTGACGCTAGATGGGCAGGGAATAGTTTTGAGGAGGAGCAGGGTTAGTAAGGTGAAGCAGCTCTTGCTCAAAACTCTGTGACCCATCTGCTTCAGGCATTTTGTTCCCTTAGTAGATTATGGTGTTTCATTAGATTTATTTTCAGTATTCATTTTTTGTTTTAAGCTCAGGTGTCTTGTAGAGACCAAGGAAATATCCTAATAGCCAGAAAATGATATTTCACTCTGGGATTTTTTTTTTCTTATACACAAGGTTGAAGATCAAAACCTATAGGGAGCCATAAGGGCATGAGAAATGAAAAAAAATTTTTTTACAATGATCTTATACTTTTCTAGTATTGTTTTATCAGTATTTTCAAATAAACCAAAGACTGTCTCTGTTGAATTAGGTTTTTATAGGTTGCTCACAAGACAAATGTATTCCTTAATCCTTTGATCTATTTTACTTATTTATCTAAGAACTGATCCTCGTACTACTGATTTATTTTGCTATTAAAAGACACAATCACTGTGGCCAACTCAAGAATATGTACAGGTGTATACTGTATAAAAATATTCTGACCATTCTAGGTAAAGAAGAAGTAAAACTCTCACTCTTTGCAGATGATATGATACTTTATATGGAAAACCCAAAAGACTCCACCTCAAAACTGCTAGAACTTAGACAGGAATTCAGTAAAGTGTCAGGATATAAAATCAATGCACAGAAATCAGTTGCATATCTATACACCAACAGCAAGACAGAAGCAAGATAAATTAAAGATTCAATCCCAGTTACAGTTGTTCCCAAGTCATAAGATACATAGGAATAAACCTAACCAAAGAGGAAAAGAATCTGTACTCAGAAAACTATAAAGTACTCATGAAAGAAATTGAATAATACACAAAGAAATAGAAAAACTTTCCCTGTTCATGGATTGGAAGAACAAATATTGTGAAAATGTTTATGATACCTAAGCAATTTACACATTTAATGCAATACCTATCAAAATACCATCAATTTTTTCTCAAAGAAATGGAACAAATGATCCTAAAATTTATATGGAACCAGAAAAGACCCCGAATAGCCAGAGGAATGTTGAAAAAGAAAGCCAAAGTTGGTGGCATCACAATTCCAGACTTCAAGCTTTATTACAAAGCTGTTGTCATCAACGCAGTATGGTACTGACACAAAAACAGAAACATAGATCAATGGAACAGAATAGAGAGCCCAGAAGAAGACCCTCAACTGTATGGTCTACTAATCTTCAACAAAGCAGGAAAGAATGACCAGTGGAAAAAAGAGTCTCTTCAACAAATGGTGTTGGGAAAATTGAACAGCAGCATGCAGAAAAATGAAACTGGACCATTTCCTTATACCACACACAAAAATAGACTCGAAATGGATGAAAGACTTCAATGTGAGACAGGAATCCATCAAAATCCTTGAGGAGAACACAGGCAGCAACTTCTTCAACCTCAGCCGCAGCAACGTCTTCCTAGAAACATCGCCAAAGGCAAGGGAAACAAGGGCAAAAATGAACTATTGGGATTTCATCAAGATCAGAAGCTTTTGCACAGCAAAGGAAACAATTAACAAAACCAAAAGACAACCGAAAGAATGAGAGAAGATATTTGCAAATGACATATCAGATAAAGGGCTAGTAACCAAAATGTATAAAGAACTTACCAAACTATACACCCAAAGAACAGATAATTCAATCAAGAAATGAGCAGAGGACATGAATAGACATTTCTGCAAAGAAGACATCCAGATGGCCAATAGACACATGAAAAAGTGTTCAACATCACTCAGTATCCGGGAAATACAAATCAAAACCACAATGAGATACCACCTTGCACCAGTTAGAATGGCTAAAATTAACAAGTCAGGAAATGACAGATGCTGGCGAGGATGTGGAGAAAGGGGAACCCTCCTACACTGTTGGTGGGAATGCAAGCTGGTGCAACCACTCTGGAAAAGAGCATGGAGGTTGAAAATTGAAAATAGAGCTACCCTATGACCCACTAATCACACTACTGGGTATTTACCCTAAAGATATAAATGTAGGGATCTGAAGGGGCATGTGCACCCAAATGTTTACAGCAGCAATGTCCACAATAGCCAAACTATGGAAAGAACCTAGATTTCCATCAACAGATGTATGGATAAAGAAGATGTCATATATATACACAGTGGAATACTATGCAGCCATCAAAAGAAATGAAATCTTGCCATTTGCAACAACGTGGATGGAACTAGAGAGTATTATGCTGAGCGAAATAAGTTAATCAGAGAAAGACAATAATCATATGATCTCTCTGATATGAGGAATTTGGGAGGCAGGGTGGGGAGTCTTGGGGGGGTAGGGAAGGAAAAAATGAAGCAAGATGAGATCGGGAGAGAGAAAAACCATTAAGAGACTTTTAATCTCACAAAACAAACTAAGGGTTGCTGGGGGTAGGGGGTGAGGTGAGGGTGGTTGCGTTATGGACATTGGGGAGGGTATGTGCTATTTTGAGAGCTGGGAAATGTGTAAGACTGATGATTCACAGATCTGTATCCCTGGGGCAAATAATACATTATATGTTAATAAAAATAATTTTTAATATAACGAGGAGGAGAATTTAAAAAAATATTCTGACCATCCTGAAGAAGGTAAAGGCTGAATATTTTATTCTCCTGATTAAAACATTTCCAAAGTCTCAGTAGCAAGAGAAGAAACTTAAATTCCTTGGAATGGCTTTTAAAGCATTTTATGATCTGACCCATGGACCCCCTTTTCCAGTCTCAAGAAATATAGTTTATGGTTACAAAGATTATTATGAATACACTCCACTCTCATATAAAACATTTTTAGTAGTTAATAGGTTGAGCCTTTGAAAAGTTAGTTAATTAATTCATTTCTTTATTTTGCCTTCCCAGTGTCTATCTCATTCTCCTCTGCCTGCAGTAACTTGATATCTATTTGTAAACTACATTCTTCTTGTACTCTCACTTTGAAAAGGATTGATGCTAGAGTGCCTGCAGTGGTGGCTCAGTCAGTTGGGCTTCTGACTCTTGATTTTGGCTCGGGTCATGATCTCCAGGTTGTGGGATCGAGTCCTCAGTGGGGCGCCACCCTGTCACCATCCAGACAAGCATGCAGTCTGCTTGTCTCTCTCCCTTTGCTCCTCCCTTTGCTTGTATTCTCTCCCTTAAAATAAATGAATAAATAAAACATAAAAAAAAAAAGACTAATTCCCCCACTTGATTTAACATGCCAGTATATCCTATTCCTCTGGATGTAGTAAATAGTTAATGAAGGGACACAGACTAAAAGCAAGTCCTAGAATATATGTAGAAGCAACCAGAAGAAATCCCTTTTTTGGCCCCCTGGATGATATTGTATGAGAATGGGAGGTCCATAACTTATGAATCATTCTGCTACTACAGAGAAAGATTTAAAGTTGTTGATTGTTAGTGGAGGCACCTGAAGATGAAGCTGATATTATGGATGCTGGGTAGATAGACAAAGGGTTGAAATATAATGTGTCAGTGACATTCTTTAGCAGCTAGATCAAACCTTACCTGAAGACTATGTCTTATCCCTTTTTCCCAGATTCATTGAAATATAACTGAAATAAAACATTGTATAAGTTTAAGGTGTACATGTTGATTTGATACACATATATGCTGCAAAATGATTACCACCAAAGATCAATGTATCAGAAGCCCATCTTTCCAGTTACACAAACCAATATATTTTTATTAAGCTATTTTAAGTTTTTGTTTGATACTTTAAAACTTTACAGTCCTAAAATATAGTCCTATATACTGCTGCTTAAACCATAAAAAATGTATAATCTAGGTATAAATTTTCTTTATTAATAAAGTTTTTTTCATATGAACTAAGCAGAAATAATCATTTTACTTTACTAACATAAAAATAATATGGAAGAAGCTGACTGAGATTTATGAGTTTCTAAATCTTAAACCTATTTATCTTTGGGCTGATTAGCTGCACTGGTCAGTTGAACCTGCTCTAACGATTTTCATTGTACTTCTTTAGCTGACCTGGATTATCTTCCTACCGTCTTATTCTTGCCTGCTCTTCTTTTCACTTGCTGCATCTCTCTTCCTCACTTATGCACTCCAGCACTACCCTGACATGGGATGGAAAAAAACAATCAGAAAACCAGCATCCCATTTTAGCTGGTTGGATGAGATCCAGATAAATTCACTATCCAGTAGAATCAATCAGTAGAAAAAGTCATTATAGAAGTATGTCTCACTTGCTTGTTTTCTCTTCCAGACAGGCTAAATATTTAATAAGAATCCAGGTGTTATTTATTCATTTTTATTAGGTCCTTCTGACACCCAATCCTACATTGTGATGGGCAATTAAGGTAAATATACGCTTAAGGGAGAAAACTTTTCTTCTGGGAAACTATTTTCACACCAATCCCAGTCCAATTGAGTTATAGCTTAAATATCTCTTGTTTAAAATATTTATCTATGGGTAATAGATATACATTAAATTATTTGTATTCTCTCATTCACGGGAAAATTAGAGACTCTGATTGGTAGGGAATCTTTTTTCCCTGCCAATATACAATTAATATTGTCATTGATTTTGTTATCTACAGTGGTTTTGGTGCTTATTAAAGTTTCTCAGTAGCTTTGTGATTGCTGGAATGTAAATAAATTACAACTACAAAATTGTTTAGTATTCTTTGAATATTCTTCTTTTACATGGTTTATCTAAATTTTCCTTGGTTATGAAATTTTTGAGGATGGCTCAGTTCACATTTTCAGGCTTTTTTGAAAGAATAAAAATTGAATAGTTAGAATGGCCTGAAAACAATGGATTTGATAGATTACATTTCAGTCAACCCATATAATTACAGTGACCATATTTCCCTAGCTCCTATTAATAAAACCAACAGCAACAACCAACAATATATACTATTTGCTATCTGCCAGGCATTTTTCGAAGTTCTTTACAGGATACAACTCATCAAGCCAGTTATTTGCAATATTATTTCCCCCATTTTACAGATGGAGAAACTGAGAGTTAAACAGAGAAGGTATCTGCTTAAGATTTTGGATAATAAATAACTACTGACTAAAACTGCAAATTCCCATCTCCCTTGCTTTGTTCTGACCACTGCCCTTGAAGGAATGAGCCTTCATTTATTTACTGCTGTGTCTCAAGCTTGGAAAAGTGGATGGAACAGTGGGTAGGCAATACAGATTTGCTGAATGAATGAATGACAGTGTAGCACTATTAAAAAACAGGAACGAGGGATGCCAGGGTGGCTCAGTGGGTTAAAGCCTCTGCCTTCGGCTCAGGTCATGATCCCAGGGTCCTGGTATCGAGCCCCACATCAGGCTCTCTGCTTGGCAGGGAGCCTGCTTCCCACTCTCTCTGCCTGCCCCTCTGCCTACTTGTAATCTTTGTCTGTCAAATAAATAAATAAAATCTAAAAAAAAAAAAAAAAAAAACAGGGAGGAGTTTAGCATCAGAGTCCTTGCTTTTATCCCCAGTACTATGATGCCTCAGAACCAATGAGCAGCAACTAGAGCTGTGCCCTATGGAAGAGCAAGAAAAGATACTTAAAATAATAACTTAGGAATCCTGGCCACATCTGAAACTGTGATTAGCATTTTACAGCCCTAATCTCTAATTCTCTCAAAGAACCCTAACAGGTAGGAATTCTTATTTCTTGTTTAGAATGAATGAAACAGGGGCTCAAAGAGGTTAAATGACTTACCTAAAAGTCTTATGACTAATAAAGATTGGAGCCTGAGTCTGATTTGCTCTTTTCACATCAAATCTTGGGCTCCTTCTATTAAACTGTAATTCCTTTATATGACAACAATAGCTAATGATTATTAAAAGATATGCATCATTGTAACTATTTGTACATATTTACATCATGTAATAAATTTCATTTTATAACTCCATGAGGTAGGCACTATTCTTAAGACTTTGCCACACAAGAAAATGAATGTGGCACCTGCTTGAGGTCATAGAGTTCATCATTAAGAAGAGAAACACCAAACCCATGCCTTCCTACAAACCCAATACCTACTTCACATACAATCCTGAGCTCCCTTTATCCTGAAGTCCTGCCCTGCTTGGCCCAGTGGGTGCTCAATCAGTACTCACCTACTTGGAAGGAATCAGAAAAGAATATGTTATAAATGTAGCTTCTATATACAAAAACTTTTGCAGACCCTAATCCTTTCTTTTTTACTATAATCATCCTTCTTTAAGCAATGACTCTTGGGATGTACACCATTCGGATAAGTGTAGCCCTTCTCTTGAGTTTGTCTACATATAATGAGTCTATATAGGTGAGTCTTGTTGCTTGCCTTCATGTTTCCTTTTCCAAAGAGGTAAAAATGGTAAACATTAATCGGGTCTATTGAATATTAAAATAAACAAAAACCTTTTGAGCTCATTGATATTCCTTGGAGCACAGTTTTTATATGAATAGTTTTTAGGCTTTTTTGTTTGTTTGTTTAAGATTTTATTTGACACAGAGAGAGAGAGATGGGGGAAGCAGGTTCCCCGCTAAGCAGAGAGCCTGACACGGGGCTGGATCCCAAGATTGTGAGATCATGACCAGAGCCCAAGGCAGAGACTTAACTCACTGAGCCACCCGGGCGCCCCTAGTTTTTTTTTTTTTTTTTTTAAGATTTATTTATTTGACACACACAGAGAGAAAGAGCAAGCACGAGAAGGGGGAGCGGGAAAGGGAGAAGCAGGCTTCCTGCTGAATAGGGAGCCTGATGCGGGGCTTGATCCCAGGACCCTGGGATCATGACCTGAGCCAAAGGCAGACACTTAACAGATGGACACCCAGACACCCCAGTTTTTAGATTTTCTATGAATAAAGATTATAGTAGTTATTATAATTATTCATTGTATGCTCTTTCAAAATGTTCAATGTATGTTCTCTTTAAATTTTATTAGTAAGAGATGATAGAGAATCAGGCACAGAGTGTCATGATCCTCCCCTTCCATTTTTTTTTTTTGTGCCTTTTTAAGAAAGTATTTATTTAAGAAACCATTTTTATAAGTGTAAACTTTTATTTAATTGTTGCTTGATGAAGAAATGCTTTTTAGTCACTTTGGAGGTAAAAGTTACATTCATGCCTCTGGTTTAGCATTTATTAATTTTCCTTTTGTTCCTCTCTTTCCCTCCATCAGCCCAGGTTTGTTTTTCTCATTCTCTCTGCCCTCTTATTTTCTGGACACTAGCCTAATCCTAAAGACCAGAAGCCCAATTTCTGTAGCAAATTACAAGGCATTGAACTTTGGGACTAATGTACCATCTCATTCCCAGAACTAGGTGTTTTGATATTGATGAAACACTGAATCAGGAGCAACAGACTTGCTTAATTTTTAAAGTGCTGTTAAGTCTTCATACTGATAGCTCTATCCACTAAATAGCCAAGAGATGGAAACAGAATCCACACCACAAATAGCTGTTCATCTTCATTGTCGCCAAAGCAGAATAACATTTATCTTTAATAACGAGTTTTGGAAAGACTAGCAAAAAGGTATTTTGGGCTGAGTCACTGAGAAACATTGTGCATATACAGAATTTTTTTCGACATGGGATGAAAAAGATGCCACAGATCATCTTTCTAAACAAAACGAAATAAACTGGTAGTGTGAAACAGTGAAAAAATACATTTACCTAATTCATCAAATCTCTCCTGATTAAAAACTCTTTATATGTCAAGAAAACAATCACTATTTTAAACACTATTTTAAACTCCAGGAGCAAATAACATGAGTAGGGGATTTTTATGTTCTCCCCTTCTATTTTTAATTCTCATTTCTTTAGTTTTTCATAGGAACTTGTGCTATTACAGGACTTTGAGCTTGTTTATTATGAAATAAAAATGTTTTTAATAGCTATCATTCTTAAGCCATACATAATAAGTCTCCAGACTGGACATGGCAAATAAAAATTGTGTTTATCAGGATTATCTCAATACCTACTTCACATCTGCACTTCCCCGAGTCCTGTGGACATAACGGTTATTAATTCCCCGAGTCATGGAGGCATTACTTCAACAAATAATTAGCAGCTAACTTTGTACCATCTGCCCTAGTTGCTGGAGATAAAGTTACAAATAAAACACTACCTTGATGAAATTTACATTCTAATCAAGGAAGGGAAAAGACAATTAAAAAATACAAAAGTTATTTAATATAAATGAGATAAATAAATGAATCAGTTAATGTTAACTGGGAATGTTGAGGTGGAATGTAATTACCAAAAGGTGGTCAGGGGAGGGCCCAACAAGAGGGGACATCTGACCAAAGACTTGAAGAAGTCAATGAGAGGCCGTTTGGGTATCTGGAAGTATATTCCAGGTAGAAGAGCAGCCAGCATAAAGGCCATGAAACAGGGTCCAACTGTAAAGACAGTTCTAGAAGGAGCACAGAGGTCAGTCTGATCGAAGCAGATTGGCCAAAAGAAAGAACATCAAGAAATGAAGTCAGAGTAAAGGAAAAGTGCCTGATCATGCAGGGTTATATGGACTATCATAAGGTCTTAGGCTTTCTCTCCAAGTGAAAGGGAAACCTATGAGATTTTGAAGAAAAAAATGAGATGATATGACTTACGTTCTAAAAGTTGGGAATAGAGACACCTGGTTGGCTCGGTCAGTTAAGCACCCAATTCTTGGTTTTGGCTCAAGTCATGATCTTGAGGTCATGGGCTCACTCTCAGGGCAGAGTCTGCTTGTCCCTCTCCCTCTGCTTCCCTGTACCCCACACAGCTGCTTAACCTCTCTTACTCCCTCTCTCTCAAGTAAATAAATAAAATCTTTAAAAAATAAAAAAATAAATAAAAATTGGGAACAGATTGCAGTAGGGCAAGAATATAGCATGGGGAGCACTTAGGATGTTTTGCAATAATCCATCATAGAGATGATGATACCAGCATTATATCTTAACCTCCAAGATAACTGGATTCCAATAAATTATTTGCATGCATGTGTGTGCATGTGTGTGTGTGCGTGCATGTATAAAACCTTCAACGTGGCATGCCCAGGTTTTATCTTCAACACCAACTCTCACCCACTGGTAGCAGGTGCTTGGTGTGCTGTGACGACAAAGAATTTGGGCCATGTTCACAGGCAGAGGGAAAGTCACAGAACTGTTAAGAAGTGGCATACAGCAAGATGTCAGGTGTGCTCCAACTCTGTTCAAAGGCAACTGTCAGTAGTGGATTTTAAACCGGTAAGACTGGTCTAAGGCCATACCACCCTAAATGCGTCCAATCTTGTCTAAACAGGTAAGAATTTTTGGCTTAAAATACATAAACTAAATGAAAGTGCCTGGTATTTAAGAGTAATTCTACAATAGCAGCATCTAGAAATGACTTTAAAATGGCAATTTTACTAAGAATTTCCTTCAGCTAGATTTCTGTTTCTCAGGACTCAAGAGCAAAAATGTATAGGTCATTTTCTGTACCCTCTGGAAAATAACTGGTTTGTTCTTGAGAAATACAAACGTGAAAACCATATGGACTTTTGAGGCAAATTGATCAACTATTACCATATTCTTCTTAATATGACTATGGACTTTGAGCCTTGGCTGAGAATTAGGTTTGTTGATATCAACCTTCTATCCTATTTTAGCTTTGGAAATAGGCTTTATTTATGTATACCAATTTTCATGATTATTTAAGCATTCTTAAAGTGACTCCATTTGGGCACAGGGATAAAATACCAGCTAGATGGTATATACCCTCTAGTACTATTGGGATACTATTCTCCTTCATCACATGTTACATTTTTCATTCCCAGGGTCAGCTAATTTTATTTATTGCTACTGCCTGTAGCCCTTAAATATATAAGAATCTGCATCTACATCTGTGTAAAATAAAGCCTTGAAATTATTTCCTCAAAACAACGATCATTTGCGTTTAGCAGGCAGTGCAAATTTATCTTTCTGTATAATGCTGCTACATCTTAAAAAGGCAATATCATAAATGAGATTATCCCTTCAGAAAGCAATCCCAGGCTAAAATAAATCAAGATATGGAAACCTCACAAATGGCCTTTAATATATTGGATATTATCAGAAAGTATGTGCAACTTAAATGTTCTAAGACAACAATTTATTGGAGAATTCTCAATGCAGATTTTCCTTTTAAAAATATATTACCAGCCTCTATCTGATAGTATTAATAATCTCTTATCATTTTGCAGCTGAGAAAATCTGCATAGTATTTTACAAATCAAATCTTCCAGTCCTACTCCTTTTTTATAGGGATGGGGAAACTGAGGCCCAGAGAGTGAATAACAGTGAGCAACAAAGATAAGAAACTACTTCATCTAACTCACTAAGAATTTTTCTCATGACACTACACCAATTTTATCTAAGTTTTCCTTATATAAAACTCTTATCTCCAACTTCCATATAATCAAATAGAACACAATAAACCTTTAATATATGGAGGTGATATCTCAGCTATTATATTTTTTTGGCTAATGAAAATATTCTACAGAGATTTTTCTAATAGCAGATAAAAAAATGCTAATTAAATAACTGTCCCCAAGATTGTTATTCCAGTGAGATGAAGGACAGGATTCTGACCTTGATAATTTTAGTCTTTGCTTTGTTAGTAAACAAATGTAGGAGCCGATGGAGCAAGGAAAAAGGCAAAGCAGAAGGAATGGCAAAATCATGCCACTTATTCTCCTGGCCATATCGGTTATCATATAATTTCTATAGTAAAAGAAAAGAAGGTAAAATTCAATCTATATCTTTAGGCTTGAGAAGACTAAGAAAGGATTGGGAAGTGCCTTTCCGCTTGCCTGCCGCCTTCCCTCCTTCCTTCCTTTCTTCCTTCTTTCCAAGATGATTTATTTTAAAGAGAGAGTGAGTATGGGGGTGAGGCCCAGAGGCAGAGAGAGAGAGAGAGAAACTCAAGCAGATTCTGCAGTGAGCGTGGAGCCCATTGCCAGGTTCAATCCCAGGACCTGGAAATCACAACCTGAGCCAAAACCAAGAGTCAGTCACTTAACCATCTCTGCCACCCAGGTGCCCTGGGAGGTACTTTTCTAATAACCTAGCTGACACTTCAACTATCCTTAGCATATTCCCAAACAAAGTGACACTCAAACTCAAACATAGCTAATGAGGCAAAAAGCGGGTCTCGCCCTTTCAGCCTCTGGAACCATCGATTTTTTCATTAAGTTTCTACTGTTGGCAAGTTGGTTTTTCATGGACTATTTTTTATGATGGTATATGAGTCCCACATAGACATTTCAGGGTCCCCCCTTTTTGTTCCCCTGGAATGAAAACCAAGTAAGAACTAGAGATAAAAAAATAGACACTCATTTATGTAATGTAGTTAGCACAGTTCCTTCCTGACAACACTAACAGGTTAGTAAATACCGTTAGTAGTAATATCACGGACACTTTAAATTACAATTGACAATGTCATTTTTTCTATTTTTACTATATAAAATCATATAGTTTCTAACACATTTGTTATTTCTTTTCCCCACAATGCTCTGTACAACAGTCTTGAGACACTGGTCAGGTGAAGAACAGAGCTTACTTAATTGTCCAAAAAAATAACGTGTTAGAGCCGATAGAAAGGTCTTGCCTTCTTGTACTCCACGTAGGGACAGAAAAACTAAGAGGAAGAGACAGAATACATAGAGATTTTTTCACCTTTGAAGTTGTTTGAAAATGAAAAAAAAGGTCTATCTTAAAAATATCTAGTCTTGGGGTGGCTGGGTGGCTCAGTGGGTTAAGCCTCTGCCTTCGGCTCAGGTCATGATCTCAGGGTCCTGGGATTGGGCTCTCTGCTCAGCAAGCAGCCTGCTTCCCCCCCTCTCTTTACCTGCCTCTCTGCCTACTTGTGATATATCTCTTTTTGTCAAATAAATGGATAAAATCTTAAAAAAAAAAATCCAGTCTTTCCTTTATAAAACCACCCTAGAATTTTAGGAAGTAATCCCTAGTTATCATTGTGAGAGCCCAGCAGAGCAGAATCAGGAATATTCTTGATGAAATAGCCCTATATACTAATGCTTTGTCTAATGCTGTGATAACATCTGAAGATGCAGTCCTATCTACTGAGGGACTACTTTCTTCCCTCTTTCCCTCGCTGCTGTCTCCCAGACAGATGATTTTAGTCTAATACCTGTAACTACTCAAGAGCTCTCTCCTGATGTGTCCTTTGTTCTCTGAACCCTTTTAAGTTGTAGCTTTGCTGATTATTTTGGTCCCAGAGTTTCATGCCTTTTACACATTGTTATTCTAAATTCCACGAGTCACCTATCGGCTCATCATACAGGTCTTCCAAACCCCTTTGAGTTTGCACATTCTGTTCTACACAATTTGCCCCCATTTTTGTAACATTAGCCACATTGACTAATATGAAAGCTGTCCCAGATGGTTCAAAATGAAAATAATGAGCTAGCTGAGGAGTAAATAATACTGGTTTATGAATGACAAAGTTTTACTTGAAAACTTTACCTATGGTGTAAATAGTTCACTATGATGACTCCATACCCTCCTGTACAGCAAAATAAGACAAAACCAAACAAAAAACCCCCAAATTAAAAAAAAAAAGTGGGGCGCCTGGGTGGCTCAGTGGGTTGAGCCGCTGCCTTCGGCTCAGGTCATGATCTCAGGGTCCTGGGATCGAGTCCTGCATCGGGCTCTCTGCTCGGCAGGGAGCCTGCTTCCTCCTCTCTCTCTCTCTGCCTGCCTCTCTGCCTACTTGTGATCTCTCTCTGTCAAATAAATAATAAAATTAAAAAAAAAAGTTAGAAATGAGTAGAAGTTTCCTTTTGTAAGCAAATATGCTTTTCCTTAAAATGTTAAAAGTCATTATTTTCTCATTAATTTTCTTTAGACTGTAATAAATTTGCAGCAACCAAGCTTCTATTTGAAAGACACATTTTCTAAAGCATGTTAATGACGTGTTAAGTAGAACAAATTAGCTTACTTGGCATTTTTTCCATCATCCTTCTGATGTGTTTTCTTATACTGAAGAGGCTGGAAAGCTAAAAATGATAGTCGGACTCCTTCGGAGTTAGGTTTTCAGCCATGATTTATATTCTGAAAATCAGATGAATATGCTCAAGACTTCAAATTAAGAACTTTAACAGTTTAACAGGGAGGCAAGGTAGTGGTAGGTGGGTCCCTTTTGGTCATGCAAAACTTAGAGAAATGGAGTTCCTATGGAGTTCACAGTGCCGGCTACTCTGCCCGCTGCTGATCTCAAGATTCTAATTAAAGCAGGAATTTTCTAGAGAGGCCACAGTTTTGTAATGGACTTCCTGAATTCTTCTGCTTCCTGATTTGGGTAGCACAGTAGTTTCCTTGGTGGAAAGGTATGCAGTGTTCTGGAAGCCCATCCTGAAGACCAGCCCACAAACTGTTGTAACCCTCTCAAACAATTTTTTCAGCCTAGTCCCTCTAAAAAGTGGCTTTCTGCTTACGAATCTTGCATGGTTTTTGCAACAGAACTCTCACTGATTCAAGTTTGAGGTCCCGAAATTAAGGTTTGAGGTACTGAATATTTTTGAATTTTCTCCAAAGTTAATATTCCACTCCATAATTTTTATCTCCATTGTTATTCAGTAACTTACAGAAGCAGATTCTACATTCAACTTTTGGCTGCATTAACCAAATATCTTTGCCACTTTTGCTACCATGCACCATGACCTACTTGTATCCTTTTTTTCTGTTATGAACAGATTTCCCCTGACTTATATACAAACCGTTCAGAAAATCCATACCAGATTCCTATCTTTGAGTGTGTGTGTTGTCTGCAATCAGAAAGACTATATTCAAGACTCAGTAACACAGAGGTTCTTTTTTTTTCCCCATAAAGATGACGTGGCATGATAAAAATATGGAAACAAGTGATTTAGACTTGAAAACTGGCTCTGCCATTTAATTATTATTGGTGTGACTTTAGAGTAATTATTTAACTTTATCGCATCTGTTCCTTGAGATTCAAATACCTCATATAGTTCTTGTGAAGATTTGTATGCACATATCTGTATGCATGTAAACATAGAGAACTGTATGCACATAAATGCAGCCCATGTGTTTCCTGTTGGAGAATTACTTCTTCCCCATTGTACATAGCTTTGTATATAGAAGTATTAAAGATAAACAAGCTCTATAATATAAACCAAAGAAGAACATAAGTATTTCCTTTGCCTGTCTTAGGCTATGTAGGGAATAGGAAGCTCTTTCCCAAGATTTAAAATTTCCCAGGTAGATGGAGGAGACTCATTAAAGAGACCAAGGAAACTGAGGGTTGTGGAGGGGAGGAAGGTGAGGCGATAGGTGAGCCTGGTGGTGGATATTAAGGAGGGCACGTATCACATGGAGCACAGGGTGTGGTGCCTAAACAATGAATCTTGAAACACACACACAAAAATAAAATTAAGATATTAAAAAAATAAAACAAACAAACAAACAAACCAAGGTAGTGCTGGCTCCAGCAGCACATGTATGAAAGAGACTAAGGTAGGAGCAGTGGGGTCCTGACCAGACAGTTTCATGCTGGGTTTCCAGTTTTCTACTTCTTGGCTCTCGAACATTCCATTGTTCTTGATCCATTCTCAAGCCGGGTTCTCCTGTCTCTTGTAGATATGGTTAGCTCCTAAGATATCTTCCCAGTAAGTTATTTTTTATCTAAGTTCTTCATAGTTGGTTTCTGCCATTTCCTATAAAGAACACTGATTGATAGAGTACTACGTTTCTACTCTGTAAAAGATAAAACTAATCCACAGAAAGGTCATGTTACTAATCAAGGTCACATAGCTAGTAAGTACTAAAACCATGATTTAAAGTGGGGCTTTCACATTTCAAAACTCCCAGGAAAAGCTGTTTTTCTGCTTAAACAGAGCTGTCTCCTAAGCCCAAATTTGGCTAACTGGACTTATTTCTCTGGAGTATACCCAGGAAGCTTCCATTCAAGCCAATTTGAGTTACTTTAAAATAGGAAGGGGAGAAAAACAAAAGCCCATACATTTGTAAAGGAGGAGGATTTTCTACATTGCTTTCAATTCATTATATCTTGGCACTAAAACGGGATAAAACTGAAATTACTGCACTTGTAGAGAGAAAAATATAGCCCTTCACCCCCAAATAGAGCAATAAGCTTATGTTAATCCATGAATTAAATTGAATCACATTATCACTTATATACTAATCTATATAACCCCTTAAAATTTAAATGTATGACTCAAGAGTTTGAATAGATGCATGCTATGTATTGTTCTTTACATTATAAAATAATCCTGGGACTGCTAATATGATGTCTATTACAAACCTATGCAGTTCTTATTCTTGAATAAAGAAGTATGATTTTCTAAATTATCCTTTTACAGGACTGTGTTCTTTTTGTTTATACCAAGATCGTATGAAATCCAAGCCAAAGGTAGCTACAACTGTCTTATACTCATTTCAACTTTGAAATACAAATTTAGAACTAATATATATTTGTCACCAATCTAACTGAAAATGAAATTGCATTACTCTTACTCCAAAATGCTATGATCACAGGATACAATGAACATGGCCAATGATATTCTTCAAAAAACATCATGGAAAATGCCCAATGTGACCTCAATGACCATTGTTTCTCCAGCTTTCCAATGATCTGTTTTTTTCTTCTATTACAAGATATATACAAATATTATGTTATAGATATAACAGGTATTCTTAGTGCAACCAGTCTAGGGAATGTTGTTTGGCTCACCTGTGACTGGGTCAAGAAGAAGGGGCATGTGACTCCGTTTTGGCAAGAATTGAGTCACATCTGACATGTGAAGGGACTACTGCTAAAGGATTCTGGGGAATGTTTCCTCACAGAAGAAAAGACACGCAGAAGGGAAAAAGGCTACTTTAATTTTTTTTTTTTTTAAGATTTTATTTATTTATTTGACACACAGAGAGAGACCACAAGTAGGCAGAGAGGCAGGCAGAAGGAGAGGAGGAAGCAGGCTCCCCGCCGAGCAGAGCCTGACGCTCAACCCCAGGACCCCGAGACTATGATCCGAGCCGAAGGCAGAGCCTTAACCCACTGAGCCACCCAGGCACCCTGGGAAAAAGGTTACTTTACTTCCTTTGGACATTGATGTGTCTGCATGGAAAGCCTGGAACAGCAGCAGTCAACTTGTGATTTCAAGAGCTATTAGCAGAACACAGAGCTGGTAAATGGGGGAAATAATGGACTCCTTTAGTCACTGAATTAACTAACTTTGGAGCTGCTTTCTTATCATGCGAAAGAATAATTTTTCTTTATTGTTTAGGCAACTTTGACTTGGGATTTTCTGTTATGTGAAGACCAAGGCACCATAGCTAATGTACACAGCAAATATTTTAGAGAAGATCTCAGCAGAATCACTGGCCCATAGAGAGTGTTCAAGTAGCATTTGTTAAATAAATAATGAATACAAGGAGGTTAACTTTATCTTACAGATTTGAGGAAAACTTAAGGAATCAAATTTTTTTGGGGGCTAAGGATAATAATGGAGGGTGACTACAAGGAAATAATGGTTATAATGTAAGT
Source organism: Mustela lutreola (assembly GCF_030435805.1). Taxonomy (NCBI): domain Eukaryota; kingdom Metazoa; phylum Chordata; class Mammalia; order Carnivora; family Mustelidae; genus Mustela; species Mustela lutreola. Next base: position 58,903,127 of record NC_081299.1, read on the forward strand.
GGTGTGATGGGGGGAAAGGCACATTTTAGAATCTCTAGTGACCACTTAGAGCCTCACCCTCTTTTCTTGAAGTGAGAACATGAACTCACAACAGAGTGTTTTTTCTCACCCTTCATCCTAGTGTGAATGTCATTCAACTCTATTACAGCAAAGGCTGGCCCCTCCACATTTCTAGCCTATAGGCACCACACTAGCAAACATTCTCTCCTTCCCAGAGGGAATATAGCATATTTTCAAAATGGAAAAATAGGCCAGTCACCAAATGTGTAAAATAGAAAACAAAGCAGAAGAATGTGCTTATTGGCTTTTCCTTCTATCAGCATTCTAGGAGAAAGAAACTTGTCCTTTGAAGACTCATTTAATTGGGCAAGAGGAAAATACAAGCTAAAATGCAAGGAAGAGTTTCAGATGCGGGAGACAAGGCAGAGACAACACCGAAGAGCCTATCACTCACAAGGAGAGAGCCTGTCTGCTTCTGTAAGTGTCCCTTAGGTACAGGATAAATTCTCCTTCTAATGAGAAGTTCTAAACCATTTACAATCGTGTCAGTACCTCTTGAAAATGATCAATTAAACCTTTATTGAAAAAACCATAAAGGCCTTTTCTCCATTCTCATTGTCAAGATCTCACAACCAAGCATTTGAGCTTGAAGCTCTCACCTTCAAGTATCCCTAACAATGCACGACCCTGATCTTTCTCCATCTCCCTGGTTCCCAGTACAACAAATACCCCCTCCCTTTTCCAAGGAGTCAGTACCCCCTATTTTTTCTCTGTAGTCAGAGTTTTCATATTTATTGATTTCTCTCAGATTCTGTTTTTAAGATTTTATTTATTTACTTGAGAGAGAGAGTGAGTGTAAGTGTGCGGGAGCTGGGGGGAGGGGCAGATGGAAAGGGAGAAGCAAACTCTCTTGCTGAGCATGAGCCCAGGACCCTGAGATCGTGACCTGAGCCCAAGGCAGACACTCAACTGACTGAGCCATCAGGTGCCTGATTCCTCTCAGATTATCATCTCTAACTAATTAAACACAAAAAAAATATTCACTGGAAGCTTGCAAGACACGAAACTGGCTTGGTAACATAAAAGGAAGCATAAAACTTTGACCCCACTCTCAAGAATCTCCGAATCAAGTTTAGGAGACAGACGCTTAAGGAGTTCTAATATAAGACACACTGTGATAAAGGCCGTAACAAAAATCTTTAAGCCAAGAAAATGAAAGTAACTGGCTCCCCACCGGAGTCTGAATGCATACTGTCTCCTGCCTACGGCTTACTGAGCCTCTCCCTTCACTTCCAACTCACCATGTTTAAGAACGAATTAACCATCTTTCCTCAAAAATTGTTCTCCATTGTGATGACTATTTCTACTAGCAGTTTCACAGTTAGCCTGGTCACTCATGCTTGAAAGATGGGTATTCTTGGCATTTTCCTCAGATTCATGCTCCCCATCTAGCCATTCACCAAGTTCTGTTCATTTTTCTTTTGAAATGTCTCTTTTATCCTTCTGTTCTATGTTCATTACAACCTCCCTAGTCCAAAATTGGATCACTTTATACCAATATTCTGGCAATTTCCTAGCAGATGTCTTTGGATCCAGGCTTTCCCTCACCTAAATCATTCTGTGTACTTCAAAAAACCCAAAGAATTCAAAAATAGGGAGAAGCATTGCCCTCCAATGTAAAAACCTGTACAAATTAATTTGGAACTGTAGATCAATAGTTACCTACTAGCTGGATACTTATTGATGGAAACCCAATTCTCCAAAAAATGTCTTATTGAATTTATAGATTATTTTGATTGGTAGAAAAAGTATTCTTTATATTGCTAAGTCTATAGATTTTTTGGTATGTTTCTCCCTTGAATTGTAGTTTTGCATATCTGAAATATGAATTCCATCAACCTTTAAGGAAAGCTATTTTGTCTCTTTAAGCCCTATCTTTAAAAAAAAAATGGGTAAATACACAGTTCCCATAATTGGGTCTCATATAAATTATAGGCCTTCCCATTTTGATTGTCTTCCTGTTGGTACTTTATAATTGTCAGCATTATTTAAAATGTAGTGTCTAGAAATGAAAAAGAGTACTTTGGACTTTATTTACATTAAATTTTCATTATTCTACTCACCCCTCAAATTCAAGAATCTTAAATACTCCCAGTTTTTATTGATCCAAAGCACAACTCCACAGCCATACTTGGCAGTTCTAGTCCAACTTATTTCTCTTCAGTTTCTTAAAGCATCTTCTGCTTTAGCTGGACTGGGATATTCACATTAACATTCCCTTTCATTCTTATTCATCCACTTACACTTCCAAGACTTTCCTTATATTTATTCTTTTGTTTTACATTACTTAACTCCATTCTACCTATCTTAATTTTCTCTTGCCTCTAAAACTCAGTTCCAGACTGTGTAGTAAGAAACTCTGGACTATAGAGTAAGAAGTCTCAACTTTGTCCTTGGTACCTGGGAGGAAATCTCAAGGCTCTTGGAATATTCTATCTGAAAGGAGTATCTGTTTGCTGAGAGCTTTGGTCATCACCAAGTGTCTAATAATGTCATGTATGATGGGGCTTTGAGGCCACAACCACATCACTTCTGACCTCTGGAGGAAGAGATGACTAACGGTAGCCTGACCTTATGAGGGGCTGAGGATAAAAAGGAAGCCACACTGGCAGTACGTAATTAAACCCAGATAAAAACTCTGGATACCAAAGGCTCAAAGGAGCTTCCCTGGTTGGCAATACTCTGTGTGTATTACCCCATGTTGTGGCCAGGAGGAGGTCACACTATCCATGACTCCACATGGAGGGGACAGCCAGAAGCTGTGCATTTGAACTTCTGCTTGAATCTACCCTGTGTGTCTCTTCCTTTGGCTGATTTTCTGCATTCTGTGTCTGTAATAAAGCACGAGTATAATAGCTTTCAGTGTGTTCTTGAGTCTTGTGAATTATCAAACCCAAGGATGATTGTGGGGGTGTCTGAATTCATAGCCAGCTGGTCTGAACTAAAAGTGGTCCTGGGGACTCATGAATGTATCTTATATCTGAAATGAGGGCAGTCTTGCAGGGACTGTTCCCTCAAACTATACCGCTGGTTAAACTCATTGCACAGAACCACTTCCCTCTTGAAGCATCTTCTAAGTTCTGTCTACCTCCCTGATGTCTTCATCTCCTAAATATCTACAGTATTTATAGTGAGGATCACAGAATCTGTTGCTAACATACATCTTTGGAGGTAGGTTATTAAGCAGACATTGTGACAATTACCAGCAAAGGTTTGAATTTTCGTAACCAAGAAATTTAGTGATCTGGTAACTTATGATGTCAGGAAAAAGGAAAAGAAGGAGAGAAAAGACTATGTATGTAATGTGAAAAGGGGGAAGAAAGAGAAGACAGTGATTCTGGAAAGAAGATATGAAGCAGTTTCCTAAGGAATTGTTGCATTAAAGAAATAGTTCAACAGTTTTGTCAACATACACTGAGCACTTATTAGGCATTGAAAATGTGACGCCAGCTTTCCAGGAGGAATCCTTGATGAAGGCACCTGATAATTGTTACATTGTGTGAGTTTTGTTTTGTCATGTTTTGACAGAAAATTACCCCAGAGGCTTCAGGTTCTGGGAGTCAATCTCTGCCTTTCCCACATCTTATAATTTCAGCTGAGTAAGACTGTCTAATGCTCACTGCCTATGACTGGAAGTTTATCTCTTAATGATAACATTTATCTCTTAATGATAACTTTTTCCTATTTCTTCACTGTATGTTAAGGGTCAGTTTAAGGGGCTCCTGCTCAGTTTAACAGAAAGGGATAAGTAATGTGAGATACTCCAAAATAGAAAGAAAGTCCATGAGCAACACATAAATGAAGGAATATGAAAACAGCATAAGAAACCAAAAGGAATAGAGGAATCAGAGGTCCAGAAATGGATTCCTGTTGGCACCCACAATTAGTTTGAGGGAAGATATCTAGGGAAACTTGGAAGTCCTGAAATCAGAAATGATGAGGAACTGATTCTTGGTTTGAGTACAACAGTAGGGGGTAGAAGAGGGGATGAGAAGAATGAAGTACACATTGGTCAGAAGTTTGATATCCTTTCTTTATAATCCATGTTGCTTTCTTGGTTTTTATTTTTTACTTCTTTGAGAACTTGTGTAAGGGGCCCAGAATTCACATTTCTTTGGGCTGGGATTATGACAGACTACATTTTTTTTTTTTTATCCCAAGATAATGCTTTTCAGAAAGAAAAACATCTCAAATAGGCATCCTGGAGGGTCCTGAAGGACCTTAAATTGGGACAATTCTATACAAACAGAATGTTTGATTATCTGCTTGTTCTGTTCAAATAACACTACAGATCCTGGCTGAGCTAGGGAGATGTGCAGTAGATCAATAACAAGGCAAGAATTCATTATTTACCTGCTAGAATGCTATGATAACCTATCAACAGGATACATGTGTAAATCCCTACTTTATAGGCAGTCTCCACATTCTGCTAGACCCTTCCATAGACAGCTAAACCACCTGCAACTTTGCTAACATCCGTTCTCAATGCTGGAAAACTTATCAATCAAAATAATCCACTAGTTTTGATGTGCTTCATCTGGTTTCTGTTTGAAACATTAGCATTTATGAATTAAATAAGTAAAGAGTCATGTATGCAGTTCCCATAATTGCCATCTGATTCCGGTATACTAGAAAGAACTGGGAGAAGAGCTTATTAATATTGAAATTTCCAATAAGAAATGCATGTTTAATTGAAGTGGTATTAGCTAGTACTTTACATACTGGGCTGATAAGTGCTGATCAATTGACAAATGATGCTGTTACAAGTAAAGAGAAATGACTATTCTTCATGGAAAGAGATGCATTTATTAGCAAACAACATATATCTTCATGATTTTCTGTGTTCAAATAATTTTATGAAATAATACTAAGTGTGTATGTATATTATAAATATATTTAGAACTATCAGGAGTTACCCTGTGAACTGTTTGAAATATGTATCTCTTTTAAACAGTAACATTTACTCTTATTCCATAGTTTTAAAAAATTCCAAATGTGCTTTTCTGAAGAGAATTTGAAAACCTTTTTGAGACGGAGGGTTTTCACTCTCTTTTATGAGAGCAGATGAATAAATTACTTTCAGGGTAGCTGATTCCCCAGGGTAGAATTGGTTTGTTGCTTCTCTCAATTGTGGTGGCTTAAGATCTCATTTTTTTTTCAATATATATTCTCTACTCCTTTAAAAAGCCATATAGAGAGGATGAAGAACAAAATATCTGGTTGCAAGATATACAGATGTAAATACATGCCACAAAGGGAAAATGAATATCTGTATATCAAACATATATGTCACATGTCGCATATTTATATACCAAACAAAGTATGTCAGGTAAAATAAAACGTAACACTAATGTTTCTTATCATTAGAACCTCTTTTTTCACTTGTTAATACCTATTTTTTTCAGGATAGCATATTAAATTATGTGTCTTCTGTGTTTCAGTCAGGAGATCATGCTAAATGAGATGAGAAGTCATCCCATACCATTTGCCATTACAGAAACAAACATACACTGATTAAAATTTATGAGCTAATAGCCCCCATGGTCCCTAGTATAGTAGTAAAAACTCAACATGAGTTTATTAATAATTATTGCAATGGATATTTTTTCTGTAAGTCTAGGCATGGGCCTGTCTAATAAAATACACAAATGGAAAAACATGAACTACTTTAAGAACTGAGAGGTTGTTAAAACAACTGAGAGGTAGTGGTCTTTCTTTGGAATGGTTAAGCAATTCTCCGTATGTGTTATGATGAAGTTTGTTGTGTTCAAAAACATAACGCTGTAAAATATGCCTTTATTTCTCTTAAAACACTTCCTTCTGGGTTGGGAAGTTTCCTGCAATGAGATAGTGTGATGGACTGGTTGACTTTCCAAGGTCTATTAATCTATGAAGTGAAAATTAATATCCTTTCATCAGATGAGGCTGGTGTCCAATTATCAGTAGAGCAGATGTTGTGCTTTTCTGCTGGGAATGAAGAAAAGCATATCATGCCTCTCATGCTTCAACATAAGCAGGACATCCTCACTGCCTTACTGTTACTCTGAAGGTAAATTACATGATTGTGCTGCAACCTTCTGCAGTACCTCCAAATACCAGAAAGGAGAAGCACAGCTATGAAATGTCCAGGCTTGGCTCTCCTCAATAGTAAATTATGGGAATGGAACTCATACAGCTGCTATGGGTACCTGCTGTCTGCCAGATCCCCTTGCTTCTATTTCTTCTGCCCATTGGGTATAGCCAGTCATTTCCAAAAGCTAATTTGCAGTTGATTATGCAATCTGCCAAACCCAATCACTGTGCATACTCATGACCACTCATAAGATTATTTGCCTTAATCATAGGAGACCTCCAGGTCATTTCTCCACCATAGGGAATATATTCAGTGGAGATGGTTATGGGTTTGCCCATTACGCAGCTGCCTGCCAGGTCTCTTGGCTTTTATTATTTTCATCTCTTGGATGCGGCCAGTTCTATCCAAAGACAGTTCAAAGGCAAATCCATTCCCTATCAGTAAGAAACCCTCCGCTGACTACTGACTTCTGGGGCAGAGGGATAAATACAAAAACCTTGAGGATACTTCAGGATTAAGGCTTCTTTTCTGTTCTTCTTTTTCTTTAATAGTAATATTAGTTTTTGGCAAGAGTTTATGCTCTTCCATGTAGCAAAATAGACTTTCTTTGGATATAAAACAAATAAACACACAAAGGTCTTCTAAATACTAGACCTCTTGTTGAGAATTTTTGGGATTGTGATAACTGTTTGAATTTTTAAGATTGTATTTATTTGTCAGAGAGACAGAGAGAGAGCACAAGCAGGGGGAGAGACAGAGGGAGAAGCAGGCTCCCTGTCAAGCAAGGAGCCCTCTAGGGTCTCCATCCCAGGACCCTGAGATCATGAACTGAGCTGAAGGCAGACACTTAAGGGACTAAGCCACACAGGCGTCCCTCCTATTTGAATATTTTACATTCGAAAATTTCTTTTTAGAAGTGGACTAGATCGTCATATTTCAACACATACCCAGGGACTGTGTCTTACAGAGCCTGGCATATAAAACCACCTAAAGCAGAGAAGGCAAAGATGCACTATGTATACTGCTATTCTCTTTCATCTCTATCTATTATCTATCTATCACATATCTATATATCTATCTATCTGTCTAACTATCTTTCCTCTATCTATCATGCCTGTTATGTGTTGGGCACTATTATAGGCAGTCAGGATGCGACAGAAAGTAAAGAAGACAATCTTCCCCCCACCTCATGATGTTAATAGAGAGACATATCAGTATTCTTATCACTTATCATTTCTTCCTGAGCCCTGACACAGCCATGGCATCCTTCTCATCCTTGCTCCCAAGAGTCACCACCCACCTATAAGGGGAGGCATCCTTATTGGTCATCCCTGATTTAGTAAAGCCTATCAGTGATAGAGAAATAGCTTAGCCACAAGAAAAAAAAAAAGTGCATGCCACATTATATTGAAACACTTGGATCAAAATCTTTAAGCCATAATAAGTGCCAGATCAATGTATGGGCCATTAACTATTTAACCTACACTTCTCAACACTGAGTCTTATTGGACTGCCAAATAATGTGATTTTTTCCTCCAAGTTTTTATATAAATTCCAGTTAGTCAACATACAGTGTAATAATAGTTTCAGGTTAGAATTTAGTGATTCTTCACTTACATACAACATCCGGTGCTCATCACAAGTGCCCTCCTTAATCTCCATCATCTATTTCACCCATAACCCCTCCCTTACCCCTTCCAGTAACCATCAGTTTGTTCTCTATAGTTAAGAGTCTGTTTCTTGGGTAGTCTCTCTTTTTATTCCCCCTGTGTTCATTTGTTTTCTTTCTTAAACTCCATGTATGAGTGAAATCATATGGTATTTGTCTTTTTCTGACTTCCTCTACTTAGCATAATAATCTATCTGCTTCATGAATTAAACGTTAATTTTAGAAATGCATCTTAAAAGTTTTATTTGTTAACAGATTTTTAACAGAGGGATTTTTATGAACTCCAAAATGGAACATAATACCAAAAAAAATCAGTAGTATAATTTCTTCATGGTTCTCCTTTTGTGTATACATGCATATTTTAAGAACATGAAATGTGATTAAATTTTGTTTAACTCATCACTTTCTATAATATGGCTAAAACTCTGTTAAATATTTCATTGTCAAAAGACATCTTGATCTAAGCAAGCTTTAGCTCCAGCTATCAGGCTAAGGTCAGACTGAGAATGAATAAAGGCTACATTGCTGATTTATAGGATTAATCTAAATTAATGACAGGAAATGAAAATAATCACTTTTTCCATTTTATCCTCATCTTAACTCTACTAGTTTTATTTTTTTTAATCAGGTTTTTGAAGTGAAAACTGAGTTTTGACCAATGTAATGTCTTACTTTTGGAATGGGCCAATTTCTTCACGTCTGTTACATAAAGTGGTCTCATTTTCTTTGATTAGGTAAATGTTTTTGAACTTCCAATGACCAGATGAATTGCCACCTCCTCCTCAAAGCTCTCCCTTATCTGCAGTAGACTCTTCTCTAAGATTTATCAACATTTAATGTTTATAATAGTAATAGTATATTTAAATATGCTGGTTTAAAACAACAGCATACTGTAACTGCTATGTGGTACTTAAAATTGTTACAGATTTTGTCTCACTCCATAGTAGGCCTGGCATTAGTGGGCAAATGATACCGAAGAGTGAATATCAGCTTTTCCGTGTATTTGTAATTGGCCCCCATGCTTATTATTTATCTTTTTTCTCTACACACAGACACCATGGTATGTGCACACACATTCTTTTCTATTTGAAACCTCATAAGAGATTGTGATCCAACATAGATGGGACTTTTCAATCACTTGGTATGTATACATAATTGATTTCTATCTTTAAAGGAATGATGGCATATTATCTTTAAAATTACAGCATTTGTGGGGCATCTGGGTGGCTTAGTCAGTTAAGCGTCTGATTCTTGGTTTTGGCTCAGGTCATGATCTCAAGGTCATGGGATGGAGCACCGCATGGAGCTCCGTGCTTGGCATGGACTCTGCTTGAGATTCATTCTCCCTCTGTCTCCCTCTGCTCCTCCCCCTGCTCACATGCGCACACTCTCTCTCTAAAATAAGGAAATAAATAAAATCTAAAAAAAAAAACAAAAAATAAAAATAAAATTATATCATTCATAGCATATTCATGGTGATTCATTGAGTAAAATAAATTTTAACTTTACCACAAAGTAAATATTTTCAGCATGATTTTCACTGTCATTTGAGGTATAAAGGAACCTGCAGTCTGGAAGGTTGCTGAGAGTCTCAACCATCAGTTTTCCACATTATGAAATAGATTTGCCCTGAATTGAGAAATATTAATTCTAGGTTTTATCACCTGACACTGCTTCTAAGAGCTGTACCTATGGCTAGAAAATTCTTTCAGCCTGACACACCTTAGTTTATCTATCTATAAAATGAAGAGTGATCTCCATGGGCCCTTTACAACAACAACATTAACAGCCACCACCACCACCTGATGATTCTGTGTTGACCAAAAATGTCCATTCCCTGGTAACATGTCAAAGAAAGCCAAAATGTACAATATGATAGTGAAAAAACAAAGTGGACAACAATATAAACAGGAAGAAATGGCATGAGAAGAAATATAAGGACTATTTATCTATCTGCCTTCACTAGAGTCTATCATAGTGTAAGTCACACAAAAAAAACCTTTATTAAAATAAAACATTAATTATTTATGTATTCAGGAGGTAAACATTGATCAGCATTGTTCTATGTGTACAGATTTCTATTGACTTCTTTGTTACACTTTCAGAAGGCAAAATATACTGAAATAGTCAACAATGAATTAAAAGTGGTTCTATTTAACCTTCAGGTTTATTGTAAATTTGAATATATAATTATGATTATTTGGCTGGGAGCCAAATCTTTTGGAAAAGAAAGATACACTTAGGCCTGAAGGTTGTAACATTGAGTGTACATATAATTCTCTCAGGCTGTGAAATGTCTCTAAAGGCATGATTTCGTCAGTAAAACTCCTGTGGCCTGAAACAATGTTAAAATGCTCACCAAGTCCAAGGCTGACTTCTGAAATTGGCTTGATGACTTTGCAGATCCAGGCTACAAAGAGCTGTTGGACTGTGACTTGAGAAGGAGCAAAATGAAGACAGAGCATTTTGACTGCTTTTCAGGCACCTTAACCACAACTGACAGCATGTTCAGCAAAATACGCTCTGCAAAGCTGAGTGTTGGTTAATAAAAAAGGAGGAGTGGTGTTTCATGCTTACCTAAATTTAAGAAATCCTGAATTAAACAGTTTGCCAGGTTTCTTTATTACAGGGTTTTTCAGAATCTCTAGTGTGTTTAACGTATAACTTGAATCTTCAAGACAGTGATATGGTATGGAGAGTCATCAAACCTATTTGGCCAACAGAACTATTTTGTCTCAAAATATGCCACATGATTAGCCTTTGTGGTCAAGTAGAGCAATTTCCTTTTGTCTCCAAAAGCCTTTGTTTCACCGTTACATATCACATTACATTTACTTGTTTACCAGAGGCTCAACCAAACAAAATGGAAAGAGTTTAGCTCCCAGGAGCCCAGAGACTTCCACAGAAGTTCTGTGGAATTGAAGCATTATTTTTACTTATTGATTCCATGTAGATCAATGCCAGGATATTGTAAAATAAATCATCCGATAAGAATTCTTTTCTAGTTGTGTTAAGATAAGCTAAATCAAAGAGAGATATATTCTTTCATTATTATTCTTAGGGTCACAAAATATCAGCATTTGTATTTGCACTGAGATGATCAGTCAAAGATACACAGAACCAATATTAAATACAATTGATGTGAATAACCTTGTAGTGTGAACACATAATAAGGCCTATCTTTCTTATTTTATAACTAAACTTAAATTGGCCAAATTCTACGGCAGGATTTAGAAAAAGCAAAATGAAATAAAACAAAAACAATCTCAAGAACACATCCAATGGAGCGTTCATATTATAATATCTACAGTACAATTATACTCTGCAAACACAGGTAGATTCATGGGAAATGTGTTAAAAGTGGGAATAACTGGAATTCTAGATATAAGTAAGTGATGAAGTATGATGCATGAGGAACTTCATAATTAATTGCTTGCTTAAAGTGCCACTATTGTTTATTCTCAAACAAAACCCAGTATTTTCCTTTCCAAATAGAAATATTTTGTGTGTTATAGAATCATGTGTTATATTTTAAAAATAACTGTCAATAACATTAAATAAAATCTTTTATGAGATAAAATTTTTTTTCTGTTGGGAATATTAATTGTAAAAACACTTCTCACCACTCCCACCCTGTACACAGTATAAAGTGTATTGAGAGAAATGTAGTTAGCAGAGCTGAAAGTGAAAACATAATTTGTGATGACTGGACTGTATTTAAGGAAAAATAATCGTACTCTTTAATGCTGCATTTTCTGAAGTTTTAAATGTTGTGGTATTTAGTTTGATTGCAGTCAATACAAGGACTAAATACCAGTGACACAAAATTTGTGTAGCATCTGTTCACAGAAAAACTGTCCATGGTATCACTAATTAAAGTAGTACTTGGAAGAAAAAAAAATATTAAGAAAATTTTTGAATTGTATTGATGAAAATTCCCTAAGAATAATATGCACTAGAAACTCAGATTATCAAGAAGCTAATAGCTTTGTTATTAACATATAATAGTTCTTCTATATAAAACATGGACAAGAAACACAATATATGTAATACACTAGTAAGTCTGACAGAGTAAATAATTTCTCCTATAGAAGAGTGACAGATCTACATACAATTTAGAAAGACTGGATTCAGATGAATCTTGTAGAAATCAGTTTTATTAGCTCGTAAGTAGACTTCATACAGTAATTCAAAAAGTTAAGGCATTTGTGTTAACTAGGCAAGGCATATTCAGTGTGCTAGTATACTAAAATATTTTCCTACCTACTTTCTGTCTGACTAATACAGAAATCTGCCCCCACCTTCACCTCTTCCAAAAAATAAGCTATGAGAAAAAGCATACAAAGTGATTATTATCTTGGCAAATCTGCCAATTGTGAGACCAGGAACTTATTTTTCCTATGCTTTTAGCTGATAAGATCAGGAGACGAATTCTTGCTGAATAAATTCGGAAGAAGCTAAGGAAAATACACCAGTGCCTAAACATATAATAAAAACTCCAGTTGATCAGCATCTTTCTCCAGATATTGAGCCAAAATCAATACCCTATCTACCTTTATTAAACACAATGGAGTTTATATATATATTTCTAAAATATCTCAAAGTCCTAATAGGTATCTGTTTTTACCTTCCTAATGAACAGAAGAAACTGAGTCTCAGGAAATTGAAGCAACCTGTTTAAGATCACACAGCTGGAAAAATACCACTTCAGACTCAAACGGAGGTCTTGGGCAGCTTATTCTGATAGAGTTTTCAAACTGAGATCTGCCTGGATTCCTTTTAAAGAGATTTTATGATCCAGTGAACTTGAGACTATGTGCATGGATCACGGATTTAAAACAAAACAAACAAACAAACAAAAAACTTGTTCCTCATTCACTGCATAAGGAAATTTTTAAAAAAAGATCTATCTATCTATCTATATATATATATATACACACATATACACATATTTGGTAAAAGTGATTCTTTAAAACTTATCATAAAAAATGAGAAGATAACATTTCAAAATTCTCATAGAATTTATGGGCTTTTAAGAGGATGGGTGAGATTCTCAGCTAAGAAATTGGCTTAATTTTTAAGTTCACAGGATTTGGAGTCAGATAGAGCCTGACTGCAATCATTCACTCATTAGCTCTCTTGGATTCAGTTTCTTCTGTAAGTTGGAATAAAAATATCCACTCTGAGAATTAGCATGAAAATTAACTGAGATAATATATTTAAAATTATTGAATACAGTGTTCACTTCAGAGTAATTGCTCAATAAATGGTAATGACTGTGATCTTTATTTTCATCCCAATGTTGTCCACCGAGACATACTGACTTTCTTCCTGGGTATCATCCCTAGCTCATTAAGCCTGGAATCAGGTTCATCCCAAGCATTCCTGGCTGTCTACTAGGCAGATCCAATTTGCATTTGTCTGCCAAGAGAAATCTCTCTTGGTCAGGGTTTAAAGGGACAATAAGTAGTTTGATGACTCCCTTGGCGGGCTACCAATTCATACCCTACATTCTTTAATTAGAGATGTCAAGATCTGTAAGCCATTCATAAGGAAGTAAAAAACCTAGAACACTGTTTGGTTTGTTTGTTTATTCAAGGTAATGTTGAAGCCTTAGCTCTTTATTTTGGAAGGCAGATCTATTTCCGAATTCATGAAGTAGCCCTTCATTTTGGCTCCTGTGTACTACCTACTATGAGAGATAACTTGTGTGAAAAATGTAAAGTCAGCTACTCCATAGGTGCTCTTTAGTGTCACCGGCATGTGTGGGACACGGAAAGGCAACAAGTGAGAGTGGATGGAGAAAATGTGAAGGTGACTGGTTTCGTATTTGTATCTGCTTAGGAAGGTACAAGGTAACCTGCTTTAACTTGCCACCAAGAGCTTTATGTCACTCCATCCCAACGCAGCAGGCTTTGAAAGGTTCATCCACCTGTGGTTAGATAAGCCCATTGGAAATTTTTGCATTTTCACCAGACCCATTTTTTGGAACTTGTCAAAGTGAAGGACAAGTTAGTTGTGACTTGTCACTCTTGGGAATTTTAGTTAGTAGCCTGATAATATAGGAAATGGTAGAGTTGGTTTCTTTCATTGAGCTTGGTTCCACGGTTTCTGACCTGGGGCAGAGATTTATGTTTGAGTTGAATCTTCCTCATTCTAAATTCCTGGATTCAATGCAGATATTCACGAAGTGCTATGTACCCATCTGACTGGGAAACAGTCAATTTAACTAAGCTCATAAGGAACACCAAAGCAATTTCACAGCCGATTTAGACCCGTAGACCTTTTATATCCTTTTTATAGGAAAGTCATAGAATTTAAGAGTTGGAAGCAAACTTTAAGATTATCTACTCCAGCCACTCCATTTTATAGAATCTCTATTCAGGGTAATGAGAGAGTTCATTGAGGACAGAGGCCACATCTTATTCATCAATATTCTTGAATGAGTTGAGACATGTCTAAACCTCTAAACTAATCATTGACTTGATTTCAGGCTTTTTTGGATAATTAACGGTGGCCTCCTAATCACTGTACTATATTGTTTAAATAGATTATCCTATATCACTCAGTCCCCAACAAATGAAATATTAAATGCAAATAGATGGTATAACACAGTGTTCTTCAACAACGAGGCAACAGGATTGAATATTTCATATTTCAATGGTCAGAAGCACAAACAATTTCAGTTTGTTACTATTGAGTCTTTAGAAGCAATCTTTGCTCAAAGGGTTAGAGCAAATTACACTTTGGTGAATATTACTGTGGGAGGGAAAAAGATGTAAAATCCCAACACAAATCAGAACAGATCCTTCTTGGCTTACAATGGGTTTACGTACTGAATAACACAAGTTGAAAATATTGTAAGTCAAAAATCTATTTAATGTACTCAATCTATTGAACATCATAGCTTAGCCTAGCCTACTTTAAATATGCTCAGAACGCTTATTATTAGCCTAGAGTTGGGTAAAATCATCTAACATGAAGCCTATTTTATAATAAAGTATTGAGTATCTATCTGATGCAATTTATTGAATATCGTACTAAAGGAAAAAAGCTGAATAACTGTATCAGTTGTTTACCTTCATGATCACGTGGCTGACTGGGAGCTGGGGTTCACTGCTGCTGGCCAGCACCACAAAAGAGTATGGGACTGCTAGCCCGGGAAAAGATCAAAATTCAAAATTCAAAGTACAGTTTCTATTGAATGCAGGCTGTTTTCACATCATCCTGGAGCTGAAAAATCATTAAATTGAACCATCTTAAATCAAAGACCCTCTGTATGTGAGAAGGACACTGAAGACTTCAGCAGAGAATATGGCACAGAGGGGCTGCCTAGGGACTGCATTCTTTTGGCTGTGAAAAGTACATATCTGTTGGCACGGAGAAGGGGATTTGTTTATATTCTGAATCATCTGTCAATACATTATAATACAAAATGTCTATTCATAATTTGCTCTGCACTGTCAAGTTCAAAAGATAAACTGAATAATTCCCTGTGAGCCTTTAAATAACACAAAGGGAAAACAGTGTAAGATGTTTATCAAAATGCTTTGCTCCTTATGGATACACATACCACCAGTTCTAGATAAAACCAATAAGCAGAATTTCTAACATATGACGTGATAAAAGAGGTAGAACACATTCCTTTCTCCACTATTCTATTCTAGGATTATCCCTATGATATATTTAGCACAGTGTATTGCACATAATAAATACTTTAAAGGATGTTGAATGGGTGCCTGCATTAATGTATGGATAACTACATGAGTTGTGAACTATGTCAGTTATAACTACATGATTATATGTAGTTATATATAACTATATATATAGTTATAACTACATGAACTATTATATGTAGTTATATAAAACTATATATATAGTTATATAGTTATAACTATAGTTATAACTACATGAACTTAAGAAATTTCAAGAGAGATAATGTTACCCTGGAGAGTGGACAGGTCTGATTTGTCCTCACTAAGTAGATGATCTGTAGTTAAGACTGCTAACTCGTATCTGGGTATAATCTCACTTTGAAATTGAGAGAAATCCTGAAATCAAAGGACTCTGGTAGCTCCAGCTGAGTATAATGGAAAAGGAGGAGGTATAGCCAGAAAAAGTTCCCCCCAAAAGTGCTATAAATGAAATATGAGGATTGGTAAGATGTACCATCATTTCTACTTGGCAACAGAAATCACTTCTGATAGGATTGACTTATTGAGGATATGGTTCCAGTCAAGCTGCCATTATTAACTCTAAAACAGGTATACAATATGCCTCTGTCCTTTTCTCTCCCTCTCTATCCATCTCTTTCTCTTGCACCTGTCTCTCACCGTCCTCTCCCAACCACAGAACTTTTCTAAAATCAAACCTAACGGTAAGGACACAGTCTCACATGTTCACTTGTGTGGTTGCCTAACAATTATAATGCCCTGCTGAATTGATTGGCTCTACTTTTACACAATAAAAAGCAATAAGTTAGAATGGCCAAAATCAATAAGACAGTAAACAACAAGTGTTGGAGAGGATGTGGAGAAAGGGGAACACCTCTTACACTGAATGCAAGTTGGCACAGCCACTTTGGAAAACAGTGTGGAGATTCCTTAAGAAATTAAAATAGAGCTACCCTATGACCCTGCAATTGGACTGCTAGATATTTACCCCCAAAGATGTAGTGAAAAGAGGGGCCACCTGTAGTCCAATGTTCATAGCAGCAACAGCCAGAATCGTCAAACAGAATTGTCAAACTGTCAAGAGCCAAGATGCCCTTCAACAGACAAATGAATAAAGAAGACGTGGTCCATATATACAATGGAATATCATGCCTCCATCAGAAAGGATGAATCCCCAACCTTTGTATCAACATGGACGGGACTGGAGGAGATTATGCTGAGTAAAATAAGTCAAGCAGAGAGAGTCAATTATCATAGGGTTTCACTTACTTATGGAGCATGAGGAACAACATGGAGGACATTAGAAGAAAGGAGAAGTGAGTTGGGAGAGATCAGAGGGGGAGACAAACTATGAGAGACTGTGGACTCTGAAAAATAAACTGAGGGTTTCAGAGGGGAGGGGCATGTGGGGGGTTGGTTGAGCCTGGTGGTGGTATTAAGGAGGGCATATACCGCAGGGAGTACTGGGTGTGGTGCATAAACAATGAATTTTGGAACACTGAAAAAAAATAAAATAAAATTTTAAAAAAGCAATAAGTAAATGCTGTGGGCAGTTCATGAAGCAGGAAGATCTTAAGTGCCTGGCTGCATAATTAAAGGCAGAAAGTCCATATGCATATAAACCAATAAATGAATGGCTAAAAGCTACTAACATCGTCTCTTTTCAAAACCTTTAAGACACAAGATGTGACATTAATGACATTAATAGAAGGCACTTTGTTTTTGTGTGTTTAGGTGAGCAAAAGAGTGTTGGTTCACTTCAAGAAGATGACTAGTTGGCATCCTATTAGAACAAAAATGCCCAAACAGAGGCCTCTCTGTCTATGATGGCTCAGATCTGTGATCACTATGAAGAAGCCAGTCAGCAGAACAACATGGGTTGTTAGATTGCTGTGACAAAGGCATGAGAATAGAAATAAAACCCCTAACATAATGTAGGAAAACACAAAAAAATATTTGCTGGTGTTGTGTCTCCTTTGGGTAAATTGTTTGACCTCTCTGAACTTCACATTCCTTACCTATAAAATGTTGAGACAAAGAATTCATATAAGACTATTTTGAGAGGGAGGTGTTTGTTGAAAATACTGTAACTCACTTTGAAATAGGAGTTATAAAATTGCCATTTTTGAACAAAGTACAAAATAGCCTTGTCTGTTTTCATTTGTGAAGTCTCCATTTAGACTGCTTAAGATAAACAATGGGAGAAAGATGCAAAGTTGGCAAATACACCTGACTGGATGATCAGCAGAGGAACTAAGATTTGGATCTCTGGATTTATGGATTTAGATGGCAATAGAAAGGCTCCTCTGCCCAATAATATCCTCTCAAAGTGCATGGTCAACTGTGAAATTTCCACTGTTAGGAATAAATTGTTTAGGGTTAAACAGGTAGTTCCTTTTTTTTCTTTTTTAAAAGATTTTATTTATTTATTTGACAGAGATCACAAGAAGGAAGAGAGGCAGGCGGGGGTGGGGGGTGGGGGGGAGCAGGCTCCCTGCTGAGCAGAGATTTTTTTTTTTCCCAGGACCCTGGGATCATGACCTGAGCTGAAGGCAGAGGCTTTAAGCCACTGAGCCACCCATGCGCCCCCAGGCAGTTCCTTTTAAAACACAAATACTCCTAGGAAGATGTACACTTGAGGTTATTTGTCATTAAGACTATCATACAAGCATGCATTTGTTAACAACTGATCCATTGATAAAAACTGGCTGAAATTCATTCATTTCCAACTGTAAGCATTTCTGGTACAGTGAGGGTCTCTGGGCTCAGAGGAATGACTGAGGATACAGGTGTTCTACAGGAGGCAAGAAGCACTAAAGTGAAAATTGTATTCTCCAAAGGTGGTCAAGAAAAGCAAACATCAGGGGCTTACTTTCCCAGCAGTTTTACACTATTCTCCTAAATGCAAAATTTCCATTAAAACACCTTTTTTCCCTTTCAAGTGTCTTTTCAGTATTTCAAAGTTAAAGCCAACTTAAAATATATGCATTCCTACTTGGAATAACTACAGATAAGCATTTGGTTGTTGACTTTTATAGAATCATATGTCCAAGAACAAAGGAACTGTTTCCTACATGTATTATTGAAAGAGTAATCACTTATTACACCAGAAGTCATTAACTCTAATTGTTTCAAGATTTACTAGCATTTCTGATTCTTTCCTGTATGGATTCCTTCTCTAATTGACCATTGGGCAGTTGGGATTTATTTCCTACATTAAGATATTTTAGTCTTGTGTGTGTGTGTGCGCGCACGACCGCGCGCGTGCGCACGCGCGTGTGTGTGTGTGTGTGTGTGTGTATGCATGCGTGTGGGTATAGTATCACCTGATTTTTTTTTATAAAATATTGTAATATTGTTGGTAATAATGTGGCCTAACAAATAGGACTTATTTAAGGTTATTTTTACTTCTTATAGATTAAATAGGTGATTATTGTAAGGGCCTATTTAGCCAGAGCGGCTCCATCTCAGTTGAACAGCCATTTTGTTGTTTATGCAGTAAAACTTAAACTGACCCTGCCCGACCCTCCGCTGGAACTTACTTAAAAGCAAGTCCAGGAAACCAGTAAAATGTGGTCGACCAGTCCCTGATAACAGAGCCCAAATACAGGGGTGGGTCAGGTCAGGTGGAGATAACAGCCGAATGCAGGGATGAGTCGGGTCAGGTGGAGACGTCCAATCAGTAGAGCTTGCATACTGTCTCCCTAGCTACCAAGGAGTGTGGGCCCCGCCTTTTGGGTGCCAATTCTCCCCAAAGTGGTAGGCTAGTTCAAACATCTACTATGGGGTGAATTATAATTCAATTGGCCACCCGTGTGTGAACCTAGCATGACTGTGCTGCTTTCTCTGTGTGTTGCAATCTCACTGGCCACCTGTGTGGGGCCAGGCTCAACCACATGCTCTATAAAAGTTAGTCTGTGAGGCTGGGAGTCACCCTCTCTGTAAGAGGCCGCCCCGAATGGTCGGTTTGATTCTTGATGCTTGGCGTGAAATAAAGCTTTGCTTGGCCTTCGCTTTCTATCAGTCTCGTTCCTTTGACCACGGACCTAACAATTATAAACATTTAATGTAGAATTCAATGCTCAAGTAGTCAGTATTCTAAAAATTTCATGACCTGAATATTGGAAAATCCAAGGAGGTTTAGTAGATATTGAGGTAAAATATTAGATGTAGAGAAAAGAAATTATTTCATCATCTGATGTGATAGGCAGAATAATGACCTCCCAATGGTAACCACATCCTAATTCCTAGAACCAATAAATTTATTACATTACATGGCAAAGAGGAATTAAGGTAGCAGATAGAATTATGGTTGCGAACCAAGTAACTATAAAATAGAGATTATCCTAGATTATTTGGGTGGATCCAATGTAATTCCAGGGCACTTAAATGTGAAAGAGAGAAGCAAAAGTCAGCAATGTGATATGGAAAAGACTTGAATGGCCACTGCTGGCTTTGAAGTTGGCAGAAGACTGTAAATAAGAAATGTGGACAACCTCTAGAATCTGGAAAAGGCAAGAAAACAGACTTTCCCTGAGAGCCTCCCGAAAAAGAATGCAGTCCTGCTGACACCTTGATGTAAACCGGGGAGATTGATTTTAGACTTCTGACCTCCAGAACTATAAGATAATAAATCCGTGTTGGTTTAAACCACTACATTTGTGGCAACTGTAAGAAACTAATATGACGAGGAAATCATTCATTCTTCTATCTATCCACTCATTCATTCAATAAATGTTGCCTGGTTCCTAAATGCAGGACACTATCACATTCATCTAGTCAGTGTTCAGCTAATAGAGCTGCCTTTTATTTTTTTTCTTCCTACTGGTAAACCAGGAATGACAATTGGAGTAGTAAAGTATCCCATTTTGTGACAATTTGGGGAGGAAATTTTACTTTCCATTGGACTTTGATTCTTTCCCTTTTTGAATATATAAATGATGATAACTCCATCCCTATGTGCATTTAAGCTCCATGTTGGGCTTGGAAAAATGCATGTTTATTTCTTTTAAAATATAAATATATGCATTTCACTTCTAATTTTTCAAGCTGCTGAAAAACTCGTCAATTCATTCATTCATTTATGCATTCATGCAATAAGTTTGGATATTTCAGTCACTCTTTAAGACACTATAGATTTTTTTTAGAAGACTCAAAATAAAGAGAAGGAAAGAAAACTTGCCTCCTTCTATAAAAGACCTTGCCAACTAGAGATGTGACAGACACAAACCTCTAAATATAAATAAAGGTATTAAGTGAGTGCTTTGATGATTGTGACATAATTCCATGATTTCATATGTGTGTGTGTGTATGTGTGTGTGTGTATATATATATATATATATATATATATATATAGTGCTAGTTTGTACCTAGTAAATACCTATTAGAAACTCACATTCATAAGTCTGTTATTTTATGTATGTAGAGAGGTGGTAATCATTAATAATCTTTGTACTTCTGCTTTTATTAATCATTTGATTTAACATACTAAAGGCTTGTTATTAGTATGTGTGGTGTTTGACTTTGAGGCATTGATCTATATCTTTGGTGGTGCTTTACTCTGAGCCCAGAGTAAACCAAAAACCAAGAGCCTAAAATGATATTTTGAGACAAAGCTGAAAATTCGTTAAGAAAGAACGGACTGAACAAGCAGAGGATCGAGCACCCCACTTTCTTTATCTCTGTAAAAAGAAGGGCATATTCTAAAATGCATCATAGATTTTCTGCTATATTTTATCTGGAAATTAATCAACTAATTATGGATAATTATAATTAATATCTGAATTCATTACATTCAGGCATATTAATTAGAATTTGAAATATATTCTGAGCTGTCTTAAACTCCTTACACTCTATCAGAGAATAATGGAAGCCTGATTGTTTCGAATTAGGAAAAAAAAAAAAAAACCCACAAACCTTAAAATACATTTTGAAATATAATACCATAAGTTTAATACTTATTTTGTTGGAACCCATCACAAGCTTGCAGAGAGATTTTTGTACTCAGGTAGCCCTTTTCTTTTCTTTCTTTTTTTTTTTTTTTTAAGATTTTATTTACTTGACAGAGAGAGTACAAACAGGGCAACAGCAGAGGCTCGATTCCAGGACCCTGGGATCATGACCTGAGCTGAAGCGAGACACTTAACCCACTGAGCCACCCAGGTGCCCTTCAGGTAGCTATTTTCTTAAGAGATGGCAACAAACTTGTGGCTGGGGATTAGGATTTCATAGACCTCATCTGATGCCTCTTCACCTTCATTCTTACTTTTCTACTCTTACAGAATTTTGTGTGCACAATACACAGTAATATTATTCCCTTGCTTACAGTAAAACAAAACACTGAATCCTTTCCCAAACCATTTGGCAAGACATTTGGTTCATTTCCCCTGTCTTGGTTGGTGTCCCAACATTTGTAGAAGGATGTGGGAGTTATACTTGTTTCAAACATCTCCTTGTCCTTCAAATCTAATCAGTGACCAAGCCATGATAAATTTTTCTTCCAAATAATTTTTGAACAGATCCTGTTCTCTCCTTTCTACTACCACTGTCCTATATCAGACTCTCATCATCTCTTCTCAGATATTATGTAAGAACATTTTCTGGTGCCAGCGTTACTCAAACCAATTAATTCTCCACCTTGAACCTCAAGCCAATTAATTCTCCACCTTGAACCTCAGAATTACTTAGAAAGCCTAATGATCAGCCTATGTCTTGGGTTAAATAGAACCAACTTCCAAATAATATACACAACATCCTTCATGATCTTGCCCTGTTCATCCATAGCTCCACTGAACTCCGTCCAACTTACACTTTACAGATTATTTGGAATCTCAGACACACTGTGCTATTTTATGTCTTTGTTTACTTTGACCATGCTGAACTCCCTGTCTTGAATGACCCCCTTTATCTCTATGTTTAAACTATTCAGAAATCACCTCCAGAAAGCCTTTTCTGACATCCCTTAGGCAGGGTCAGAGATCCCAGAATGTATTATACATATCTGTCTTATAGTACATATTACTTTATAATATTTTCTTCTGTTTCCATGTCTCTCTCCTCCACTGGAATGTGAGATTCTTAAAAGACAAGCAGTGGGCCAATCACTTTGGATCTCCAGTAGAAAATGCAGTGTCTGACACATTTAGGTGCTCATTAAGCGGTTCTTGGGAACTGATAGAAACTTCGCAAGCTGTCTTACCTTCTCAGCTTCTGCCAGTTTCCTTACTCTTCTGATGCTGCAGTTTTATGGACCACATGTTTGTTATCCATTCATATATCTATCCACTCACCCATTCATTCACTTATCCATCCAACCGTCCATCCATCCATCCATCCATCCAACCATCTATTTGTGATTAGGTATATTTCTTTGATGCAGGCATTGAGATTTTCTAATTTTCTATTTAGTAAACAAGTGGATTTTTTTTCTTCCTATCATGTAACTTCTTCATTTTTCATTATTTTCACCCCTCTGTATTCATAAATGAGTTTTACAGAAGCACACTACTTTTACTTATAAGATTCTTCTTGTGTTCTAATCCTGTGGATTATATATGGGTTTCTAAGCCACTCATTCATTCATTAATTCTTTGTTGAGAAAAGATAACCCCTTGAAAAGTGGAAATTTTTGTTTTTTAGCATAAAACTTGATAATGCAATTAAAAAAACTGATTTAATGCCCTTTCTCAATTGCCATAAAAATGCTAGTGTAAAAAGTATTTTTAGGAACTGTTAATATCTATAAACTGATGCAAGAGAGCGAGTTTTAGTTCAATTGGTAGTAAATTTGTGTTTTCCATTTTATCTCCCTTTTACATGAGTTTAAAAAATGCTGGATGTTAGATATGACCTAATATAAACCAAAAGCTGGGGCATAATTAGTTGTCAGGAAACTTCCTAACTCTTGTGTTTAATTTTCGGTTCAAATCCTTTGTTAAGTGGTTTGGCATTTTTGTTGAAATCATGTGGCAGACAGAGGACCTGCTAAGTACCAGCACAGTAGTAGATAGTAGCGATACAGAAATCAAATCAGATTTTTCTCATTTTCTATACTTTCTATCCCTTTGACTTTTTAAGCATTTCCTTTGCTTATGATGGTACCACATTCCTTCCCAACTATGTTTAATCTATGATCCTGTCCATATATATGAAGATTTCCTCTAGGCAGAATTGTCTGCTTTTTCTCTAGACAGGAATTATAGAATATATTATCTTGAATAATGGTTAGTTACACATATGCCTGTCTTCTTAATAGATTATAAACCCCTTTAAAATAATAAACCTGTCCTCTCAGTATTTGGTGTCTGATACAGTTGTTACTCAATAAATGTTAGCTAAATGATGAACAATATCCTTCAAACAGAAAATGGGGCTTCCATTTCCTTAGTAAGAAAATCCAGGAAACACGAGAAGTGAAAAATTATTTGCAAAGTACATGAATCAGGAACTATTCAGTTTAAAGCGGGATTTCTTTATATAATGTGGTATCTTCTGGTGAAGAGAAACTGATTCATTTATAAACATTATATTTCTTTCAAAAATGATTTCTATCCTTTAAGTGAGGCACATATATTTGATGATCAAGTATTGGCCATTTTAATTTTGGTTTTGCCATATACTCACTGAGTCACCTGAGTGAAATACTGTTTTGTCTCTTTACTTGACTATAATATGGAACTAGTTTTGTTGCATGGACTTAAGTATGTTCTTAAAACACCAATAGATACAATGTGTTTAACCATAGCCATTTTAAAGTAGTGGTTTTCCAAGTCCAACTGAAAAATCGTCATTGACTTCGTTGTTTGTTTTCAGAAATGGAAAAATCATTTTCAGACCACATTTCCAGGAGTCCCTGGGTGTCTCAGTCAGTTAAACGTCTGCCTTCTGCTCAGGTCATGATCTCAGGGTCCTGAGACCAAGCCCCACATCTCTCTCTTCCTTTGCCCCTCCCCTTCTCTCCTTCTCTCTCTCTTTCTCACTCTCTTTAAAAATCTTAAAAAAAAAACAAAACACATTTCCTGTTGTCTAAAGATTTATAAAATGAAGCTATTTTTACTACAAATAACAATGACATGCAGTTAAAATTAAATTATTTACAAAATAAGAATTTTCAACCAATGTCTGGTAAAGACATTACTTCTAGGGACAAAATAAAGACAAATGCTGGGTGGGGCATCTGTAGTACTTTAACAAACTCCAAATTTTAATCTTCTGCCTATAGACTAAACAAGGTTGGCTGAATTAATGTCCTGAAAAATTAATAAATTACTGTGAGTCTACAGGAAACCAAATAAATGCTAGCTGGGCTAGGATTTAACTTTTTTTGGATGGCCACTTTAACCCTATGTAGATAGCTATAACCTAGGAATATAAAACCGGAATTATCCTCTCATCATGAATTTGATTCTAGACTAGGAACTTTCAGTCTTACCTTGATGTGCTCAAGATCACAGGAAAGAGTATTTGTGTACAGGGTATTCAGAGAAATAGGCTGCACTAGCAAATCAACAGATAGTTTGAGGTAGATTGGTTTATATTGAGTAAGGTAACAGACTTCAGACTTAACCTTTTCCCCATCCTTTAATGAGTTGAAGTCAAATATTAATATTACAATATACTTTAAAAGTGATCATGAAATGTAATTTAAAAAACGAATGTGTGTAAATGTTTCAGTTGCTTTCATACATGGTGCTGTTATTGGCCAAATGGTAGTCATTTTTAAGCCAGATGACCATTACTCAGAATAGCATAGGGTTTCTTGTGGCAGTTACAATAATGGTAGTTCAAATTTTCAAATTCATTGCATATCTCATTCACCATGAAAAAATGTCCCTTACCTTTCAAACCTGGAGACTCTGAGACTGATCAAAGAAGAGTTTGCTTTTGTTCTTGTTACTTACTATATTTCATGGCCTTTTCTTGAATAATGATGTTAATAATTCAATTTTCATTCCCTTCAATTGAAACAGAATCTGACTTGTCAAGAATATATAAAAATATATAAGTTATGACTCCAGGACCTTCATTTCTTTAGAACTTATGGACATAAATGATATAAATCCATTTTCTTCAATATAGTCTCAATGTGTCTAATATTTTCATAACTATATCCACTTTATCTCTGCTTTAGCTCTGACAGTAATATTACAAAATATGAAATGTCTTGAGTTATTTTACATTCTTTCTTTCCACTTTTGTAGAAGAAGTAAATGGACTAGTTTGAAAATCTGCTATTTCTTACCCCGTGAATACTTTTGTGAGAATTTTCATTTACTGTTTTTTTATTGAAAGAAATGTTTTTAATGCTTTGTTTTAAATGACCAGGCTTTTAACAGTTTGGCTTTACTCATAAGGTAAATTATTTTCTCACCTACCTTTAATGATCTTTTGCTTAGAGTTATATATTGCTAAATTCTTCTCTTTTGTATCTTGCACAGCAGACTGCACATGCATTTAAAAGCTTTTGTTTATCATTTATATCACTCTTTAAATCCTGCTATAACCACATGCTCTTCAAATCCCTGACTAACCAAACCATTCTCTGGAGGCCCTCAACAAACTCACAATTAATGAAGGATGAGTTTCATTGAAAGCTCTGTTTGCTTTTCTACCCTTCAATTCCATTCCATTCAACATATATTTATTGATTTTTCTACAATAATCCTTTCTAAAAAAAAACAAAAACAAAAACAAAAACAAAAAAACCCAAACCTTACATTATTTCTTCCCTAAGACTACAGTGCTAAGGAATTTAATTTTAAGCAATTTTTCAAGTGTTTATTGTTTTGAAACATTGAATCCTAGTAATGACTTGACCAATTTGGGGTCAATGACTATTTGACCATTAGAATGACTATTGCCTTAGGCATTCCACAGACAGTGGCAGAAAGAATAAGAGCTCAGAGTATCTGAGAGACTACACAGTCCAGTTGATATATAGTCCAATATATCTATATTTATATATGCTATATATATATTTATATATTTATATATGCTATATATATATATGCATGTATATTTTATACACTGATATGTTATATATGTGTATATTTTTTCTTCACATTTTGAACTACACTTTTATCATATCTCCCCTGTAGTGGGGACTCTTAGAGGTACTTTACTGGTTTTTATGTCCTCAGTTTTCATAACTCCAAGTGGTAGTTACTGGTATTATTCCAACCCCATCTCATTTACCAAATGATGACTCTGAGTCAAAAGGAGGTTAAGTAACGATTACGTTTACATAGCTAACAGGTAGCAGAGCTAGGATTCCAACCCAGGCAGTTGGCCATGTTCTTAACCCTTATGCTCTGCATTGTTTAAAGACATATGAATGTTGGTAGAGGTAAGAACAATTTATTTGTTTGCTTTCTGACTTGTGATTTTTTTTTAAATAAATCTCTTGCACTGAAAAAACTTTTGATACAGATAGCCTATTGAAAAAGTCTTTTTGTGCTTATCTTCAATAAAACTTTCTCGAAAAATATAAAGTCAGCAATACTATTATTGAATGCTACCAGACACTACTTAAAATATTTTGCATTCTACTCTTTATTTGACTGAATAGGGAAGGGAATCTATCCTTTTAATTTATGAAAAGTTTATCTAATAATTAGGTCATGGCCTAAGAAAAGTAAGTACTTATCTGATCTTTACATCAATCAGTAGGTGACAGTGATATAGAAATTATTTAATATCTGTTTTAAAATTGATGCAAAACAGAGATCAAGAAGTTTACTAACGAGATTAATAATGCTAAGATCTTGTATGAACCTGAGATTATATATCTCTCTGGAGGCCTGAGGTATTCATAGGAATTATATTTAGTGAGTCATTTTATAAGTTAAGAGAAAATGCAGATTCAAGTGATTAATAGCTCTAATAATTTTGACGCAGCACTCAAACTTGGGAGGTTATTAACCCTATCCATGAAATGGAGGAATTTTCTTAATCATATAGCTTAAAACTTGTATGCATCAACTGTGAAATAATTTAAAATAGACTACTCAAGTATGCTGTGGTTTGAGAGGTTATGAAAACGTATTCTATAATTTGACCAGAAAGTGTTATAAGATGAGATTCTTTAAATACATAATCATAGACTTGCTCAAACTTGTTTCATTCAGGGGGTGGGGATAATTCATAATCATCTAAAGTAATTTTAAGCATTTCTGATTGATTACAATTTGAGATAGAATTTCTTTTTTATTCCTAAAACACTTAGTTTTTCAGATCAGCAAATCCTGTTTTAGACTAAAATTTAGAGCCATTTCTGGGATGAGAGGAGAAACAACTATTTAACCAACTTATACCTCTTTATGGGTTGGCAGCATCAACAGATCCTTTAACTCAGCAGTTACAAGAAATCCCTATGAACTTTTCAAAGCTAAATAACTTTAGCAGCTCCACTTTCTTCTTTAAATAGCCAGCAGCCAACATTCAAAATGAACTGCTAACTTCCTATATAACCAGATAAAGGTTGTTTCTAATATCAATAGCTTTTATCTTGATTTCATGTCACCCAGAAATGCTCACAGTTAAAAACAACACTTAAAAACACACTTATAGCGATGGGCTATCTTTTCAGACTGAGTGTTTGTAGTTGAATTAGGAACAATCTGAAAATAAAACACAACTGAAATAAGTCTTTTGATTTGACAGTTTCAAGAGACCAAAATCTCCCACTAACGTATTCCAAGAGTGGAAGTATAGGTTTTCCCTCAGCTCTTCCCTTTTGAAGCACTAAATGCTGTCCTTTTTTCATAATAACTTTATAACAATGAAATACCAAACCAAAGTATATAGTTTTTTAATAGCTACTCAGAAAATCTTGTAAACTCTCTACAGCTCTGTTTGTGAAGATATTGCAGAAGCTAACCACCTTGCAACTATAACACAATGTGACACAGATTTAGTGCATAAGCCCTAAAGAATGAAGTCAAAGATACTGGCCTCCAATCAGGGTCAGATCACAAAATCCAAAGGGAGGACAAATCACAGATAGACGAGGACAAGTAACAGACATTACGGTGGTACCACAAATATGCGGCCCAAATTCAAATTGGTATATTTCTATGACAATGCAGAGGTCTTGTTTAATGGAGAAAGTACCCAAACATACTTTGCGAATGTATGTGGATACTGACCTGGACTTGTGACAGGACTAGAGGTAGTAGGCTCAATAATTTCTACAAAAAGGGAAAAGGAAAGAAAAGAAAAACATTTTGTGTATTAATCATACATAAAAGACAAACACTCATGAGACAATCAACAGTCATGCAACATATACACAGGTGGTCTTTTATTTGAAGGCTTCCGTGACGATGGAAACCACTGAACAGAATCCAGTCTCTGAGGTTTACACAACACCCCATCACTGTCTTTGATATTAAGCCATCTTTCATTCTGAGCCAACAAGTAGGAGTCCTTGTCACATTCTGGTCTAGAGTATGGAGTTATGCTGTGTGAAGGTTAAGGACCAGCCTTAGATTTCTTCAGAAAGTTTTCAAGCCTTTCTTCTAGAAAAATACTAAAACCCACACATAGAATGACTTCTAAGAAAGCTGATTTTAGTTCCTATAAAGCCATTCGGCCAGTTATTGTTTCTTAATATGAATTAAAAATGAAAATAATGGGTAAAATTCATATATCTCAAAATGTCTTTTTGAAGATAAATTTCCTGTTTTACCAGTATACCTACAGAATGTAGAAATTTAAAAGACTAATTATGTCTACCTTTATGTCTCTGTGTAAAAAACAAATAAACACACACATACACACCACACATATACACAAACATGTACATATTGTGAATTACCTGAAATATATTTGCACATCTACAAGGCACCGCTGGCTATAGTGCAAGCATAACTGAAGGGTAACTATAGCACCGGTATATCAATATGATTTTCTAGCAAGTATCTGACAAATAATAATCTCTATGGTATTTTAAATAATGTATACATTTTTACTTAAGATTTCCATTTTAACTTATTTTTAATAGGATTATTTCTTTTCAAATATTAAAAAGTGGTGATCATAAAAACAATAGTAATACAAAGATAAACAGCATCATTGGCAGTCCTGAAGTATATGAACAATTTTTAATGAAGAAGACTGTAAATATCAGTACAACACGGCATTTTGGGAAACTCTAATAACATAGTGGTATGAGAGACTTATTTCAGTACTAATTACACACAGGTAACCTACAGCTTTTTAATCTAGTTAATAAACATATCCTATAATAGTTAAAAAAAAAAGAGAACTAATAACAATCTGGATTGTTATACCCAAACACAGTGAGTGTGGCTGTGGGAGGTAAAAGCAGATACCTTCATACAAAATCCTATCTCTTGCAAGTATTCCCACCTTGCTCATCTGTGTTCCAAAACGAACAAGAGGTTTTATAGATTTAAAAAATTTTTTTTTCTTTAATTTTTAATTTGCTAACCTCATTGGAGCTCTTGCTGTCTTTCACTGATTTTTCCACAGATAAGGCTATGGCAATTCTCAATTTCACTTAATAGTGAACTCACTAAACATCTAGTTCAGCTAGTGGTTTGAATTAATAAAACCATAGTTTAACAACAGTTATGAAATGGAAACTCCAAAAAACATTTTGGGGGTCCATTATTTGGGGAACTAAAATCTATGTGTGTCTTAGTAGGCAGGGCTGATTTCCTGGGTCCTTTCCTGAGTATTCTAAGGTAATGGATTAGGCAAGATGTTTAGGACAGTTGACAAGGATTATGGGTTATGCTACAAAAGATTTGGGATGGGGAAATGTAACTTTTGAAGAGAAACCATTCTCAAGTGGTCAAATAATTACTCATTTAACAAGCTACAATTGAAAATTCAAAAGTCCAGTCATCCTTCTGGCAGTGTGATTTGGTGTTGTTGAGAAGTGAAAACTTTCTACAGCAACTCTGCTTGAGATTACTTAAAAATGTGGAAATTTTCCTGTTTTCCTTCTCTAAGGCAAGTTATATATATATATATATATATATATATATATATATATATATATATATACACACATATATATATATACATACATACAAAATTTATATTTTTTATATATATATATATACACACACACACATACATACATATACACATACCATTAATGTTTCAATTCTATATATTAAGCAATATTCTGGGTACTGGGATTATAGAAGTTAATAAAACCATTAGAAATGTCTGGTCTTAGGAAGCCTTGGATTATATAATGTAGGGCTTTAAAATATTAGAGCATTCAATACTTATATCAAAGTGCCAGTATTTATAGAAAACTAAAATTTGAAATAAAAAATCATAGAGAAACATTGCTCTCACTTAAAAACTATTCTTTTGTTAGGCTGGCATAAACCCTCAAACATTTTTATGCTATTGTGCTCTTCAATTAAAAAAAAATGCTTCTTCAAAAATAATGAAAATTTATGTTAAACTTAGTTTAATTCTATATAGCAAATCTCATCAGGAGTGTATACCCAAATCAAAGGATTTTATAATTCAAAAGAGAAATGAAAGCATAAAATGGCTTGTGAGGTAGATGTTTAATCAGAATGTGTATTCACAGGAAAACTAAATTCAGTAGGACAGTGAACAGAGTTTTCTATGTTCAGTAATTTGGACAACTGAACTCCAATTTCTTCAACTGTTAGGCTTCCATTGTTTTGAATTTATAATGTTGATTTGAGAGTTCATTGAAAGGGATGGCAGGGCACACAACTACAACTTCATCTCAATGTAAGGATGCTAGAAACAAATAGCTATCCTATTGAACCAAACTCTTCATTGTGTTTGCTTATGTAGAGCTAAATTACTTATGTAAAGGCACATTGTGTCCTAGAAAGGGTTTTTAAAAGAATACAGGAATTCAGTGCATGAAAAATTATGCTGCATGTAGGATCTACTCTGTAATTTAGTTTAGTTTCATAGTCAATATATAATTTAATTTCAGAGTCAATATAAGACATTTTTCCCACATAGGCCATAACATAGTAGAAACCCTAGTGCAGTAACTTTATGTAAAACAAGAATCAGGACGAGAAAAGTTAACTGAGTTGGATATTCTTGTTATAAAAAACAAGAAACAAGAGGTCACATACAGGGCCAGATGAGCAGGAAGCAGAAGAGAAAGCAGAGGAAGTGAGGTCAAAGCACCAAGATTGGGACAAGCTGGTGCTGAGTGTTAAGGATAACGAGAGTCAGCTAGATTTCTTGATGTGAGGCAGTTTGGTGGGTTATAAAGGAGGCAAATAAAACTGGGATTAAATCTCAAACCTGCCGTTATTCAGTTGCACAATGGTGAGCATGCTAATGAATCTCTCCAACCCCCCAGTGTCCTCATTTATTGAATTTAGATAATAGCTCTTACTTTGTAGGGTTGTTGGTAGGATTAAAGATCCTTTATATAAACAACCAAGTGAGAGTGAGTAGCAGCAGTAGTTTCTGTTATTACTTATAGAAGTGAATGGGAAAAATTAGTATCTGAATCGCTGAAGTGAAAATTAAGTAGAGTGTTGGGATTTGGGGAGGTTTAACTTTACTAAGTAGAAGCAAAGGTGTAGAATATCATGAGTAGTTGAAATTCGTAACAAAATTCCACCTAGAATATGGATGCTGTTTTTTGCTTTTTTGTTGTTTTTTTCTAATTTAAAAGGTTAATAGATCATGCTCTGTGGTAATTATCTAGGAGTCATACTGGCTCTTAGAAGATAACTATAGAATCCAATTTTTTGACAGTTCTGGTTTAAGTGAGGGTGGAAATGTATAGATCTTACAGTTTTGGTGAGGAATGAACACACTTTAATTCCAAAATGGGAACAAATTATAGGCATATAGTATAAATATATACAGAGGTATTTAAAAATGCACTTTTCTTCTTTATATCTTTAAAAAATTAGAGTGACACCATTAACTCAATATAGCCAGGTTCTTTCTCTATAAAACAATGATATTTTATTACCTAAAAATACAGTTTAGGTAAGAG
Organism: Mustela lutreola; assembly: GCF_030435805.1. Taxonomy (NCBI): domain Eukaryota; kingdom Metazoa; phylum Chordata; class Mammalia; order Carnivora; family Mustelidae; genus Mustela; species Mustela lutreola. The sequence goes on from NC_081299.1 coordinate 58,935,598, forward strand.
TTGAAATTGACTAGAGTCAGTAAATCTTCTATAGATCTTCTTATACTCTTCAAAAACTGATTTAATCTATCAGGAATGACTTTGCAAAGAGTTGCTATGACAACAATAATTATTATTATCATATCAATTACAGCTGCTGACATTTATTGAACTCTTGCTATGTGCCAGGCACGGTTACATGTATTAACTTACTTCCCTCTCCCCAAAACTCTGTGAGGTGCATACCATTATTAATTCCACTTTACAGATGAGATAATGGAGTACAGAGAGGTTAACTATTTTGTTCATAACCACACAGCTAATAAGGAGTAGAAATGGGAAAGGCTTTGTGTTAGGATATCTTAGCATTACATTATCTCACCTTCCAGAAGAAATAACTTGCTCACTACCACTATTTCTTTATTTACTTAAATAGGGCATTCCTGTGTGAGGGATCTTACAACCCTTTACCACCACTAGCTTTCCCAATAATAGTGTCTTTCTATTAGAGGCAGCTAATAAATAAACGGCTTCTGTCACCAAAAACGGAAGAGAGACAAATTCAATGTTAATTCCTGGAGGCTTCTATAAGATAGGGCTTTGCATGGGGGGACAAAACCGGTTTATAACACATGATTTTCCAATCTTTTTCTTATTATTTCAGGCTAATACCAAATATAGTTGTTTGCTTCTGTATAAGCCTTGATGCCATAGAGGAACGGTTCTCCAAATAGCTCAGAGGACATTATCATAACCGGATTATACAATCAAATAAGAATCTTGAACTTGTAAACTCCCACTCTGTTAACACAGTAGTTTGACCAGATATTGCTTAACTTTAAGACTGCCAGTTGTTTTTATATGGATCAGGCTTGAGCTGTTGTTCCATCGCATTAGTAATCAACTTGTAAGCAGTGAAATTTTCCTCAGGAGGTGCCAAGTGGGCTCTCCTGATGAACAACAGTAAAAGTTCTCAGTGAGACTTTCTTATGTGTCTCATTATGTGGAGAATCAGAGTGAGCGCTCCAGGGTTAATGGCAGAATATATCATTGTGGGCAATTGTATTACTGTAGGGAATAGCCTCAGCAAAGAGATGGTTTTAATTGTACATAAAACAGAGGTGAAGGGAAGTTCACCAAGACAGACATTTTCAACAGTTATGTGAAAAAATGAGGTGTCGTGTAAAACAAGATTTTTACTTTGTTAGTAAATGTGGTTTTGGCTAGGATAGGAAGAAATGCCATTAAAACCAGATACTGAGGAAAAAGAGTGCATTATAAGAAGTCATTTGTAACAACCCTTTCTATAGACCTCGTTAATTATTGCTTTACAACCCCACCTGCCCAATATGTTGTTAGCACTGTCTAGTATCAAACCCCTTCATTTCTATGTATTTTGGAAATTCATATTTGGTTTCTAGATTATTTTATCTGTATGTCATTACATTTCTGTGACGTGTGAGAGTTATCTTTTGGACTGTCGAGAGATAACATGATTGTGTGTTGAGACACGGCAGAAATTAATCCTTTTGGTTGCCATGGTTTCCTCTGAAAGCTCGAACTCCCAATCATTGTGGAGTGGAAGCAATGTCATTTTCACAGTAGAATGAAGAACATGTGACCATGGAATGACCGAGGTTGGGGCTTATGGAAGCCACAGAAGACAGACTGTGAGTTAGATTGGACACAGAAGGCAAAAAGGGTGACCCTTTCCTTTTACCTTTATGGGGGAGGCCCATAACATGTATGTCAGGCTGTAAAGGCACTGGAATAATAGAGATTTTGTGCACAGAGGACAATTTAGGCATCACACTTTTGCCTCCAGAGAAGAAATACATGATCTGTAAAGATTCATAGGGTTGCAGCTGACATCAGTGACCATAGGGTATTGTCTAATATACACAGCACTATCTTGGCAGTCAGAAAACATATTTTACCCCATCTGCCAACCTTAGGTGTATGACTGTAAAATAAGTTCTGGATTTGACTTTTCTAGTATATAATTAAGAAGTTATAATGATTTGCTCACATACTTTCCTGGATTATTTTTTATTTCCACTATGTGGTTGTTCTTAAAAAGATGGTTTAACAAGGGGTGCCCAGGTGGCTCAGTTGGTTAAGCAGCTGCCTTCAGCTCGGGTCATGATTCCAGGGTCCTGGGATCGAGCCCCACATCAGGATCCCTGCTCAGCAGAGAGCCTGCGTCTCTCTCCCCCCACTCCTTGACGCTCTGCTGCTTGTGCTCTCTCTTTAACTCTCTGTCAAATAAACAAATAAAATATATTTTTTTAAAAAAAGATAGTTTAGCAAAATGGTCAATGATAGAGGTTCTGAAGGAAGCCTACCTAGGACCAAATTCTGGGTGTGATACTTAGAAGTCACTCACCCTCTCTGTGCCTATAATACCCTGGAGATAGTGATAATATCTACCAGTCCATGTTATAGTGAGGGCGGAAATAAACCACTTCACACAATAACTGCCTGGCAAATAAATAAACGTGGCTCTAGAAAAGTTGACTTTCTTTTTAATTGAAATTATGATAAATGACCTTTAAAATCATTACAGCACTCTCAACACGTTGTGTTATTCTAAGAGACTATAGTATAATTCAACCACTATAATTCAACCTTAAAAGTAAAATATGTTCCTCTTAAGAAAAACTATTTGTATTAATGGAAAAGTTGCATCAGTATTTCCAAAAGATTACAAGAAGAAGCCTCCATGTTAACGTTAGCTGCACCCAATGACCAAAAATTCACTGTAACTTTACAAATGCACAAAATTATTCTGCATTTATTCGGAGAAGCAGCTTTGTGCCTAGTGAAAGGACTATCCTATGTGGAGTTAGTGTTTGCAGATATTTGAGTGTGTAGAGTGAGACGTGAGAGACTAAAGGACTCACAGAGGCATAAGAATTAGAGGGTTGATGTAAGTATCTATATATGTTTGTGTATCTCCAGGATTCATTTGAAGACAAAACCCTATATTCAAAAAAAAAAAAAAAAAAAAAGAGGTACGTGTGTTATCATCCTGGTAAATAAGGCAAGGCAGTATCAATGTTGCTATATAGATCTTCCTTGACTTACGATGGAGATATGTTGCGATAAACCCACCATAATTTGAAAATAAGTAAAAAATACATTTAATGCCCCTAACCTACCAAATATCATAGCTTAGCCTAGCCCACCCTACAAAACATGCAAAGAACACCTGCATTAGCCTACAACTGAGCAACTCTTCAAACACAAGGCCCATTTTATAATCAAGTATTGAATATTTCATGTAATTTATTGAATACTGTACTGAAAGTGAAGACAAAATGGCTGCATAGTTACAGAATGGTTGTAAGTTTATTGGTGTTCACCCTTGTGATCCCACAGCTGACTGTGAGCTGCGGCTCACTGCCACTGCCCACTATCACAAGAAAGCATCCTACCCTGGAAAAAGATCAAAATTTAAAATTCGAAGTAAGGTTTTTTTTTTTATTTATATTTTTTTTTTTTTATTTTTTATAAACATATATTTTTTATATACATATATTTTTATCCCCAGGTCTGTGAATCACCAGGTTTACACACTTCACAGCACTCACCAAATCACATACCCTCCCCAATGTCCATAATCCCACCCCCTTCTCCCCAACCCCCTCCCCCCGGCAACCCTCAGTTTGTTTTGTGAGATTAAGAGTCACTTATGGTTTGTCTCCCTCCCAATCCCATCTTGTTTCATTTATTCTTCTACCCACTTAAGCCTCCATGTTGCATCACCACTTCCTCATATCAGGGAGATCATATGATAAGGTTTTTTTATTGAATGCAAATTGGTTACACATCATCAGAAAAGAAAAAAAAAATATTAAGTTGAACCATCAAAAGTTAGAGATAGTCTATACTTTGTCAAAACTAGCTCTATGAATAACAGTCTACCTGAAATCTGTTCTGAGTGATGAAAATGTTTTCTCTATTAAAAAGGGGGGTATTAATAACAAATAGTGCATTTGTATGCTTAATAATGTTAATAAAATAACTTTCCAGATTTAGAGTCACAGTTGCTACAAAATATTTTCTACTGGATGAGATTTTGAAAGAATAATTTTAGAAGAATTTTGGCCCATGCTATGGATTACCATGGATTGAAATGTCTGTCCCAGACTTCATCGGCATGAACTGCCAGCTTTCAGTAAATATAACATTGACTCAGAAGGCCATTGTGGAACACTGGGTTTTAGTGAGTATTTCATATGGCACTCTGATGCCAGACACTCTGCAACTTTCATCATTATATAGATAATCTCCAGAAACGATCTGATGAGAGTGCAATGTTATTTCTGAAACATGCATCCCCAGAATCACAGAATAATAAATGTCTCAGCTTTCAGCACACATATTTCATTTCCTCTCATATAAATTAGAATGAAAATTAAAGTAAAGAGAATGTAGTTAAGGACACAACAAGGATCCAAAAAAGATTAACCATTGACATGTATAAACCATTGATGTATTTATTTAAGTCCACAGTATGCAGGGCCTAGGCACCTGGTAATTAATAGTCAAGCTGTTAATTGTCTTAAACCTACAAAATCTTGATGACTCCCAAGACCAAATTGCAACCTGTGAGTGCTTTCCAATCCTTCCCCAGGTATGATTGTACAGAGGAATGGCTTTTCCTGATTGCCTCCAGATTTTTTTTGGCACAGAGATATTCAAGGAGTTGGCAAATGACCAGGTACTTTGAGATACCCATTTTGCTGCATTAGCATATTACTCATCAGTTTGAATTGTTAAATCTAAAAGGGAGTTTGATGAATTCAAATTGACACTGTTACTAAGATCTAGCCATGTGAAGTATGTCTTTAATATTGTTGGAGTCATACAGAAATGGATTCAAATGTCTGTCATATATTAAGTTCAGATCTTTACAAGTTAACAATTATAGATAAGATGGGTTTTTCAAGCAGAATAACCAACATGAGATGCCTTGCATAGTGACTGGCAGGTAGTAGGAAGATACCAAGTTTTGTATCCTTTCTTTGATCAAAATCTTACATTTCTGATATCATGGAAGCAATCTCTTAAACTCTGGCTAGTCATAGGCCTTATTTAGGCAATATATTTGTAAACAACTGAGGAATATAAAAAATAATCCCTGAAGATCAGTAATAAAAAAGCAGCTTGAGACTAAGTATTGGCTCCACTGATACCCGTTTAATGAGCCCACCTGTTGGCTAGTATAACATGGCCTACCATGAAAACTCTTCTACAGAGAGGGATGTTATGTGATATCCATTACAGGCACTGAAGTAAGTTACAGTCACGCGGTGCTTCTTTGAGTCAGGTGATAAGGACAAGTTCTACAAGGAACAGCAAGAACAGAATAGGCTGGCAGAATGTGTTACTACAGTCGCACCAATGCTCTATTTGAAGGCACGTGGCAGTGATACAGCTTTCTGGGGGTACTAATGCTAGTGGAAAACCAGGCTTGCCAAGGAGCAGTTAGACTAAAATACCAAAGGCCAAGGGCAAAACCTTGAGAGGTGACCACAGAAGGCTCTCCTAGAGAAGAGCTTCTTGATCACTGCCACACTGACACATCAAATTCTTTGGGGGTTATTAATTTCCTTTCAACATATCCTTTGAATGCATTTTGTTTTCTTGACATTATGTACGGTGTGTTGACACGGTGGTAAATAAGAGGAATTCCATTCTCTGTAAATATATTGTAAAACAAATTGGCAATAAATAAAAATGAAATAATTACATAAGTTACACTGTAGTAAGAACTATGAGTAGATATAGGGTACTTTTGGAGTCTAGAGCAGGGGAGTCTATCATGGAACTATGACACATAGTTAGGGCAAAACTCTCTGAGCTCTAACATACTAAACTTTAGTTTCCAAATTCAAATTATATGCTTTGTCCAAACTGGCGACAGACAGCAACAGAAGGGGATGTCATACGGGTTCATTATTAGTGTGAGCTTGCCAACAACAAATTTAGCTACAGCATAGTCTACACTGAGCAATGTTCTTCAGAATATGAAATGTCAAGAGGGTATGATATGATGTGCTCTCTGAATGGCAAGGAGAGAAGGTAAATGATTCTAGTAGGAAGCAGAGGATGTTACAACCTGAAGACATCTTAGAGGCCATTCTTATCCCACTAGTTCATCTAAGAGATGAGGAAAATGAGGACCAGATAGATATATTAATGTTTGTAAAGCCTGTAAATTACAGAGATGGAATTAGAAACCCAGTTTTTCTACTCCCAATCCAGTGTCAGCATAGAAGAGAGAAACCTTTGCCATGCTCTACCCAGCAACATTAGTCTAAGAGAAACAAATCTTCTTAGTAATGTGCCAGGGTGTGTGTTATCATAATTTCATTCCTGTCATGACGTCTGGCCTTCATAACAACAACCTAAGGCAAGGAGAGCAAGTGACTTAGATCAAGGACCCCACAAGCAATTTTACTTGATGTCAAAGTTTGATCCAGTGAATTCTGGAGCATGTCCAACTTTGGAAAATTTTTCTACTTTGTCTTAAACGAACTTTAAAAAGTGCAAACGTGCATATATGCACACAACAGAGTATACAGCGTCCGGTGAGTATACATACACATACATATGTATCTATGGATGTATATATATGTACATATGTGTATCTGTGGATGCGTATGTTATATGATATAAACATATATGATATGATAAACATTTTTCCTTTCTAGGTAGACTATAAACATCACAAAGACAGGAGCTTTACCCGTTTTGCTAATGTATTCTCAATATTTAGAATACTGCTTAGCATGCAATATGTCCTCAATAAATGCTTCCTGGATGAATGAAAGGGTATGTGTACAACTGAATATATGTGGGTACCTCTGCTTATGTGTGAATGTTTCTGTGTGACATTTATACTATGTACATGTCATGTACATGTGACAACCCCATAATATCTGCTGGAACAGGAAGATTTGTGAATAGTAGTGACTCACAGACTCCAACCATACATCTTAGGGTTACAGTTTAAATATTTCCTTAAGATGAGAGGAGTCCTGGGCGCCTGGGTGGCTCAGTTGGTTGGGCTTCTGCCTTCAGTTCACGTCATGATCCCGGGGTCCTGGGATCAAGCCTCCCATGGCATCAGGCTCCTTGCTCTGTGAGGAACCTGCTTCTTCCTCTATCCTTCACTCCTGCTTGTCATCTCTCTCACTCTGTCTCAAATAAATAAAATCTTTAAAAAAAAGATGAGGAGAGTTCTATTACTGAGTACAAATGGATGTTTTAGCTTTGCTTGCATATAAATTTTTTTAGAATTTTTAATTTGGCAGGATTGAAACAGTTGAAATTGAAAATTGAAATAGTAAAGTCTGACCAAGATCCTTGCTACCCTGACCATATGATAATTTTTCTATATTTTCTTCTGCATTTAATTACAAATGTTTCATCATAATGAAGAAAAGACAGATAATGCAGGCAGGCATAATGAGTTGGACATAAATGGGTCCTAACTGCACAGTCTACTGTATATACATAAAAGAAATACATAGGATTTTGGTCAAGTTTGGTTTTAGAGAACAGATGGTTTCAAGCTCAGCACACCATTCCTTGGTTCAAATCTTCTAGAAGATACTCTTAATAGCAAGACCTTTATTAGACAAAGAAAAAAATTGCATTTAAAAATGTAAGCAGAGTATCAGTTTTGACTGATATTCACTCCAAGTCACATATTTCAGTGAAGCAAGTTATTCTCTTCACCCAGGATTAAACTCCTGGGAAATCCAGGGCAGAGCACCAGCTGGTTAAGTTGGGTAGAATGTTTAGCCATCAGAACCACATGAGGTTGTAGGCATCATAGGAAGTCAGAGCAGCTGTCTAGCATGCTTCATTTACTTCATGTCTTGGCTTCACCACAGCTGTACATCACAAAAGTATGCACATTGGGACCACTGTCCCCAACCGACCTCATCTATCTATCAATTTTTTTTTTTCTTGGTAAAATTCAGTAACTCCTCAGGCTTCCTCGAATGTGTAGGCTTTTCTTTCTCTCCTTTTCACTCATTTGCAGCTCATTCCTCTCATTTGCTGAACTAGTGTGTTTTAAGGGACTTATTTGCTTAAGGTTCATTTATCTAAATTGTTTCCTGTTCTGTCTCACTGTGTTAACACTGGTTACATTAAACACCTTCGCTAGGCTTCAGTTTACCTAGTTGTAAAATGGAGAAAATAATAACTTGCTTTATAAGGTAATTGTGAAAATTAAATGATTTCTGTAAAAATTTTAGCATGGTGCCTAGTATATAATAGACGCTAAAAATTAGTAATCATTATTAATTTAACTTAAATTATATACATGTTACATATTAAGTATTGCAATTATTATTTTCTTCTCTCTAATAACAGCCCAGATGGAAGATTATTAAGGAAGAGGGTGGGAGGCAGTCTGACGAGCTGTGTTTGGTGTCAATGAGTGTAGTTAATAATTCCACTGAGACTCAATTTACTTTACAAACCCAGCAAGGTATGGTGGAAAGAACTGTAGACTAGGGAATTTATCCTAGCTCTGTGATTGTTAACTCTGCAGCCTGGGGCAAGTTATCTAAACTTTCTAGGGCTGTTTCTTCAGTCAGAAGGGGGAGCAGAGAGCCAAGAGAAAGGAAAGAGCATGTCATTTGATGCTAGTTGGGTTCAGAACTCAGATCAGAATTCAAGCCTTCTGACTTCCAGGTCAGATCTGCTTTTGTGACTGACTGCTGGCTCCAACCGAAGCACTTCACTGGTTAGTTCATGCAACGATGATTATTAGTTATTATATGCCAAGAGCTATATTAGATGCCAGAGACATAACAGTGTAGGAAAAGAGACAGCATCTCAGCTCCAATGCAGCCTTGTCTAACGGGGAGTAATGATTTGGGGTGTGGGTCCCGTGCTGAATTTAGAGAGCCCTGAATGAGCTCAAAAGCCACAGATCAGGATCCGTTTGTCTGCCTTTGACCTGTTCACAGAAGGAACAAAGAATGCTTTATATTTATCAGGTAGAAGCATACTACATATACTTCTCATTTTGGGGTGTTTTGCTTTGAATTTTGCTGGTTTCCATGGCAACTGCCAAACAGGTTTTATGGAAAAGAAAATCTCTCCTGAACTGTTCTAGCTCAGAGGTGATTAGACTCCTTTAAAAGCCAATGCCCTTGGCTGACTTCAGCGTCATATCATCACTTTTAAATCCCCGTTTTCTGGATAGTTTGTTGCATTCTGTATCTTTTTTCTTTTTCATTTTTATGTCTCTTTCTTTTGCCATATTCCTTAACTTTCCACCTTTATCTTTTAATTGTATGTGGGGTATGGCACTTTGGTAAACATAATTCATTTCATGACACATCTCCCAGTATTTCTAGCTCCTATGAACTTGATAAGCAACACGCAGCAGGCAGTTCTGGCTGATGCCTCCACAGGAAGCACCCAGACCTCTGAGTAGAATCTTAAGCTGTGTGTAGAGAAGTGGCCCACTGAGACAAAACGTGAGGGTTGGTAAGGAAGGGCTCTCTCTCTGCAACGACTTTCTCATATATATATTTCGGGTTCTGATTAGCTCAACCATTTTGACATCATTTGCTTTTTTCCCTGCCTATAAAATTAGTAATCTGAATATATGATATCCAAGATGTAATCCAATTTGAAAATATTATGCTTCTATGGATCAAATGGTTATATATGTGAAGAGGAATTTGTGTCTGATAGGCATATAAGAGGAAACTACCAGAAAGGAAAGTGATCTTTTAAAAACTAAAATAATAATAATAATAATAATAATAACACAACAGCTTTTTGGTCACTAGTGTTAATACAAAGTTATTTAACCAGCGTTTGGTTATAGTCAGTATAAAGGTAAATTGAACAGTTTTCTTTAATCCATGTAAATAAATAATGCTCATGGCAAAAAACAATTTCCAAAAATTCTTATTCATTAAATAGAGGGTAAAATGAAAATTTCACAGTGAAAAATAAAATTACTTAATCTGTTAATTCATTCATCTCAAAAGTTGACTGAGTACCTACAATGTGCCAAGTATTATACAATGTGCTGAGGGTACAAACATAAATGATGACACTTGCTTTCAAATGGGGAAAAGTAATTAAAATAAACTTGATATCACATATAACATAAAACATTAATTGCTACCAAATAACAAAGAAGGCAAATATATTTTTAAGGTAGTGATTTTAGTAGCATATGTGTATTTGTCAGGCGATGTTCTAAATATTTTAAACACATTAAGCATTTTAATCCTCCAAACAGTTCAGGGAAGTAGATACCATTATTAATCTCATTATTAAAGTGAAGAAAACTGAGACACTGAGTCATCTGTCCAACGTGACAAAGAGAGGAAGTGGCATAGCCAGAACTCAAATACAGTGTGACTGGACCATAGAGCCTATGCACTTACCACTTAAGCCTACAGTTCTGAGAACCTATTGGGTAAGGAGTAGCTTTTGGTATAACTGGGTAGAAAAGACAGCCTACAGGACTGAAGGAACCAGTGTAATGTGAATTAAGACCTGCATTATCTATGATCAGGTTGGTCTGTATAAAGAAATGCCCTATTGGTTGCTGCTTCTGTAAATCCTTTCTAGACACTAGTCAATCAGGCCACAGATTTAGATTGTCCAAAATGAAGTGAAAAACTAGAGGGAGGTTGGTAATTTTGATCTGACACTCTAATCACTGTTAAAGTTGCTTTTATTCTTAAAACAAATACTTTATTATGACCAACAACTGTGTCTGCCAACTTCCTTTCTTCAGAATGTTTTGATGTTTTCATATAGCTAAAGTAAGAGGTGGAAAAATCCTTTTTGAATAGCTCTCCTATTCTTTTCATCTAAGTTTCTTTGTTTAAATCTTATTTCACTGCCAGTTCAAAGCAACAATCCCTTCCCTTGTTGTCTGCTACTGTCCATCTCACTTGTTCATTTGTCAAGAGATGGAAACAATAGACTGGGAAATATCTGTTTGAAGATAATTAATTGGAAATGAGAGGATGTGTATTTTGCAATTTAGTAGCCACTGGAGTGGAAAGGGGTTAAGTCCTCTCTGCCACTCACAGTCTATTCTTGTTTCTCTCTTGTTTGGGAAGATGTCTTCTAAAAACTGGATTCATAGCTCTGCAGGTTTAGAATTTCCCAGAGAAGAATCAACACAAGGATGGTCCATCACAAAAAAGGAATATAAGGTGAAAGATACTTAGACATATACAAAAAAATTTAAAAAAGAATCATGGAAGATTAATAAGTAGGATATTCACTCATATCAGTGGGGTCTCAAACAGTAGTGAGGACTGCATGCACATCTCAGAAAATTGATCCCACAGAAGAAAAGAGAGGTACAGGGAAGAACTCTCTTTTGCCAGTCCTGCTACAGCCACAGCCTCTGTGGGAGGCTACCTTCAAGATGGCCATCGGTGACACTGACCTGTTCGTCACACCAGTGCCCCAGAGCTGGTGTGTTTTACCAATTGCATGGAGCAGAGGTGATGGAATGTCAGTTTGCTATAGATGAAAAATGTTCCTGCAGCTTTTGTCTTGAATCCCTCACCCATTGCTCATTTACTCTGATCCATACGCTGGGCAAAGACATGGAAAAGTCCACAGGGCCAGTCCCTGAGTTATCCTGCCAACAACCACTCTGAATGATCTTCAAGGCAGATTGCCCGCATTCATCAAACCTCAGATGACTGCAGCCTCTTCTCACAGCTTAACTGCAGCCTTGTGAGAGACTCTGAGCTAAAACCACCTACCTAACCACTCCTGGAATCCTAACCCACAGAAACTGAGATAATAAATTTTTTTTTTCACCTAATAAATTTAGGGCAACTTATAATGCAGCAAACCATAACCAAAACTTTCCTCTGGTTCTGTAATCATGGTGAATCTTTCCAAAACTGGTGGCTTTTCTGAGCAGGAGTATTCCAGCTGCTTCAGCTCAGCATGGTCTGCCATACCTTCACACTAAGTGAGGTCCACTCCATGCTGTCCTCAAATGCAATGGATGGTAATATTGATTTCATGGATGTTCATCCCCTAAGGCCAAATCATACTCTCCAAATTTCTCCACGTTCAGAAAAGAGGAGACAAGATCCTTGCAGGCATTGGGTTCCAGTTTGGATTTGACTTTAGCTTCTTGTCACTGTTTCAAAGACATCTTACATTCTTGGATATTCTTGACGTTTGAATCATGTGTCAAGATGTTGTTGATTCTAGTGATGGCAACGTTTCATCTCATATGCATAGCAGATTGTTAAAACATACCGAGGCTGTGGTGCTCCTTTCCATTCTGCTGTTCCCAATTTTATTGTCACTTCAGAAATAAACTACAACATATAAAGGAGCACTGAGAAGGCGGCTTTAAGAGCCCTGGGGTAGAGCTAAAAGCAGCTCTCTTGATTTTATGTTTGAGCCATCTGGTGCTTACATCAGCTACCACTTGTTTTCAAATATATATTATTTGCGACTTTGTCGAGCTGAATAACATGAGCCCCTTTGGTACAGCAAATATTGTCAACGTACAGTGATTTAAATAAAAGAAGAAGCTAGTCATTTCATATGAGTCTGTGTGGAGAGAGGTTAATAGCTTCCCTGTACTATGAACAGAAGAGTTCCTAAACTAAGACACACATCTAAAAATTTCATCCTCCTGGACACCGGAAAAATAAGCTTCTGCAAAGAAACCCTCTGTCTAGAGGAAAGGCAAGCATTTCTTGAGTACTTACTATATATCACAGACATTGTGCTAAACACCTCAAATGCTTGATCTAATCTGAATACTTCAAACGCTCTGTCTAATCCAGAATAAATTAGACAATGCTGCAGTAATAAGCAATCTTAAGATCTCAAGGAATTAGCATAACAAATACTTATTCATCGCCTTGCTGCATGCATATCTATATATCCCTCAGAGATCAGGGTAATCATCTTGCTATTGTACCATTTGGAAAGAGCAAAAGTTCAATTTGGGAGGGAAAGAGATAGAGTGTCATTCACTGTCTCTCCTATGTGTTAGCTCCAAGTATCAAGATAGCTCAAAAATCTCACTGGTTGAAATAAGCCACATGATCTTACCTAAACTCTTCCTATATACCTAGAAGGAAAGAAGACCCCGATCTAAGTTCCCTTCCTAGAAGTCTTTGAAATACTTTCTCTTAACAGACCAATTTTGCATTCAGAAACAGTCACTCAGAGAGGTGAGGTGATTTTTCAAGACCATTTACCTGGTAGGTGGTAGAACTGTGTATATTTGCATCTGGGCATGTTAAAACTCAAAGCCCCTGCTCTTAAGCACTACATATAGAGAAAATAATTCCTGGCCTATAGCAGCACTGATTAGAAGGAGGTGTAGGATCATATGGTATCTATCCTGTCTGTATAGCATTTCAAATATTTATTGCAAATATCCTAAGTGAGAGAGGGCAGGGACCATGTCAGTTCTGACCACCAATGAGAGCTTAAATTCTAGTACAGTGCCAGGCACACAGCAAGTGCTCTATAAATTTTGGTTGAAATCTATTGAATGGATGTCTAATTTATTACAGGTTATATATGTAAACCAGGATCCAGACAGCACACTTAGCTGCTTTAGGAATCCTTTGGATACTTCCAATGATTCATACTTCCTTCCTCATTTATATAGTAAAATGGTAAATCAAACCATATTACATATTGTCTGTTCATCCATGAATGTATCAGTATTGTGGGACAATCACTTTTCCTCTCCAAGGCCAGACGGTAGAGTAGTCAGTCTTTGAATTTTTTTTTTTTTTTTTGGCTACCCATGTGTATTATCTGGAGCTCCCAAGCTTGGCACATGTTAACTTCTCCACCTACCGTTATTTTTATTCTCCTTCCCATTGCCATGTAACCTTCCTACTATTTCACAAATACTTTTCACTAATGTTTATTTATAAATGTCATAACATTTTAAAATTAAAATGTCTGGACCTTGCTATGGTATGTCCTTAAGAGTTCTTTCCTCTCAAAATATACAGTGGAAAAAAGACAGTCTCTTCAAAAAATGGTGCTGGGAAAACTGGGCAGCTATATGTAGAAGAATGAAACTCGACCATTCTCTTACACTGTACACAAAGATAAACTCAAAATGGATAAATGTGAGACAGGAATCCATCAGAATCCTAGAGGAGAACATAGGCAGTAATCTCTTCAATATCAGCCACAGCAACTTCTTTCAAGATATGTCTCCAAAGGCAAAGAAAACAAAAGCAAAGATGAACTTTTGGGACTTCATCAAAATCAAAGGCTTCTGCACAGCAAAGGAAACAATCAAGAAAACAAAGAGGCAACCCACGGAATGGGAGAAGATATTTGCAAATGACAGTACAGACAAAAGGTTGATATCCAGGATATATAATGAACTCCTCAAACTCAACACACACAAAACAGACAATCATATCAAAAAATGGGCAAAAATATGGACAGACACTTCTCCAATAAAGACGTACAAATGGCTATCAGACACATGAAAAAATGTTCATCATCACTAGCCATCAGGGAGATTCAAATTAAAACTACATTGAGATATCACCTTACACCAGTTATAATGGCCAAAATTAGCAAGACAGGAAACAACATGTGTTAGAGAGGATGTGGAAAAAGGGGAACCCTCTTACACTGTTGGTCGGAATGCAAGTTGGTGCAGCCTCTTTGGAGAACAGTGCGGAAATTCTTCAAGAAATTAAAAATAGAACTTCCCTATGACCCTGCCATTACACTCCTGGGTATTTACTCCAAAGATACAGATGTAGTGAAAAGATGGGCCATCTGTACCCCAGTGTTTATAGCAGCAATGGCCACAGTCGCCAAACTGTGGAAAGAACCAAGATGCCCTTCAACAGATGAATGGATAAGGAAGATGTGGTCCATATACACTATGGAGTATTATGCCTCCATCAGAAAGGATGAATACCAACTTTTGTAGCAACATGGACGGGACTGGAAGAGATTATGCTGAGTGAAATAAGTCAAGCAGAGAGAGTCAATTATCATATGGTTTCACTTATTTGTGGAGCATAACAAAAAGCATGGAGGACATGGGGAGTTAGAGAGAAGGGGGTTGGGGTAAATTGGAAGGGGAGGTGAATCATGAGAGACTATGGACTCTGAAAAACAATCTGAGGGTTTGAAGTGGCGGGGGGGTGGGAGGTCGGGGTACCAGGTGGTGGGTATTATAGAGGGCACGGATTGCATGGAACACTGGGTGTGGTGAAAAAATAATGATACTGTTATGCTGAAAATAAATAAATGAAAAAAAATAATTAAAAAAAAAAAAGAGTTCTTTCCTCTCCTAGGACCTGGAGTTGCTATTTCCTAGAAAAACCATTGCTTTAAAAGACCTTTCCAGGCCCTAACTCACCCTTACTCCTATCAGGTCCCGAAGCTGACATTTTATTACTGACCCAGTTTCTCTATATACTGCTGCGGACATGACATTTTTGAATCGAGGCCTTCATGCAGGAACATGGTGACCACAGATATGGGACAGCTTCAATCTCATCTAAGGCTGAGTCACTTGGCTCACCAAATATTTACTCCTTTCTAATACTCTGTATTCCTGGGTCAGCCTCTGTTCTAGTTCCTTCGACCACAGCCTGGACTACCATAAGCCCCTCACTTTTGCTCCTTACCCAAATCACTTAGTAGGAGAAATTGGACCATACTTTTCTATGGTATAGAAAAATCTACCTGCAGTATTATGTGCAACAATCAGCATATGGGAAAGAATTTAAGGAATTTTCTTCCTTGTCTAGGATCCTGAAATATATTACCTAGGGGAAGTTATGAAATCTGCCTTACCTATGTGCTTACTGTTTTAAGTGAATAATACATCTCTCTGAGTATAACGTAGAATGCCTACCTCATAGACATTATGTTGTCACAGAGCCCAGCATTATAAAAGGAATTTACTATACCATAGTGTGGTACTCTACATTTTATCCCCTTAAGAAGAATTTTTATAGATATTGTTTATAAGTACTTAATTAAATGATATTGCATACTCCATCAGGATAGTCAATGGGATTTTTCCTACCTCAACATAAAAGTGCAAGCATTACTCTTTCATAATTTGTAACGTTATTCTTTCACAGTGAAATTGGCTTCTTCAAAAACTTGAACATTGAAAGTATCTGAGAATAGAACAGATTCTATTAAAATTGTGAAGGAAAAAAATCATGATTTAATTTATTGAGGAAATTTCAAACACATATTTGCCTACTTTCAAATAAATAATGAAAAAGAGAAATTGAGAAATACATTGCTTGATGATCCACTCATATGTTTGAGTGTTATAAAGGTATCTTCCGGGGTGCCTAGTTGGCTCAATGGGTTTAAGCCTCTGCTTTCAGTTCAGGTCATAATCTCAGGGTCCTGGGATCCAGACCCGCATCAGGCCCTCTGCTCGGTGGGGAGCCTGCTTCTCCCTCTGCCTGTCTCTCTGCCTACTTGTGATCTCTGTCAAATAAATAAATAAAATCTTTAAAAAAAAAAATAAAGGTATCTTCAGACAGCCATACACATATGTACATACACACATGGATGTTTGCAGCATAAGTACACAAGGAATATATTCTGGTATGTCCAGAATAATACACAAAGAAGGATTAGAAAGCCAGAGACCTGAGGTCTTGTCCTTTTCTACACGTATTCATGTTTAAGATCTTAGACAAATTACTTTACTTCTTTAGCTAGCTGTTACAAAAAATTTAAATCAGGACAAAGAACATGTATGTTAGTTTTCCTTCCCTCGCATGTGCTAGACATTGTTAACTGATCTCGACATTCATTTCCACTGGGCAGGGTGGCAGTCTCAAAACTTTTCAGTACTAGGCTCCAGGCAATACCTCCAATTGATTCGATTTTACACCTGATATAAAACCTATTGGTCATCCCAGGCAGATGCCCATAAATATTCCTTGTGTAAGATCATTAAAAAATACATATCTTCTTTCATACTGAAAGAATTTGGAGCCTGAAAAGAACTCATTCACATTCATGTGCATAAAAGCAAAACAAGTGCTTAAAGTATGAAAATTTGTATATCTTTAATCACAGATATTATTTCTTCATCTCCTTCTAGAATACACTGCATATAAATAGGCAAAAATGCATTTTATTTTGCAGCATATTCTCAGGAGAATCTCAGGAGAATGGAAACTCCCCTGATTCCTTGACAACACAGAAAACTGGCATTGTCAGGAAAAGATGTTTCTTTGCATTTGCCCTAAATATAGGGACACACACTAATATTTCCATTCTTATCGTTTTGCAACACAGTTTTTATTTATGCTCAGTATCCTTCCACAAAAGAATTGAGTCAGCTCGTAAAAATTGCATATATTATGATGCAATTTCTTGCTTTTCTTTTCTTTCTACTATTACTAAAAATTCTACTGAGTATATTTACTTTCTAGAAAAAAGGTTACATTTAGAACTACACTTCTTCCCATAGAGTATGTTTCTTAAGAGCATATGCCATAGTATCTTATATTTTATACTTATCCTCTTTTTGAGTGACCAGTCTCATTTCTAAATTTTCCTATATCTTTAAATAATGAGGTTATTTCAAGCATTTCAAAATGAGTAATTAATTGCCTAGCCTGAAATACGTCTGGTATCAAAGTACTAATGCCTGAATTAATTTTCAACTTATAACTGTTTTCATTTACACCTACTTCCTTGGTAGTTATTTAAGGCAATTTCATCTTCCCTGTCGTAGCTTATATGTTAATGTATTTCATTTTAATGAACACTTTTTTAAGCTGCAGAAGTAGGCCAGACGCTATCAGAATGTGTCATAAATGAAGAAATCTGACTCAAAGATAAAACTTTCCAATGAAAAGGTTGAAAGGAAATGGTACAATGGAGATACTTTTAAGTCATAGCTGAGACATAAGTCATCTGAAATATATTGCTGTAATAGGTTTGATCCTTTTCTAGGAAGTGAACAGAAATGAACACTTCTGTTTGTGCATAGCTTTTTAAAAAATTTTATCTAAGTCTGTGGTGTACACACAAGCTAATCTGCCAAAAAAATATGATAACTGATAGTTTTCAAAATTACTTGTTATTTGACTGAACTCAAATTTGAGAATGTAGGTAGAGCCTAAGTGTCCTTTTACTATTAGCATAGTCCTAATAATTACATTTAATTTGGTACAAAATTGTTTTTCTTATTTAACACATTTCCTTTTGTTAGTATTGAATATCTTCATCACAGGACATTTTAAAAGTAAGATTTAATAGTAAATTAGGCTTGCAAAAAAGAACTTTTTATTGCAATAGCCAAGTCAGCATCCTAAATGAGGATTCATTGCTTTAATTAATACTTTTGAGAATTAATAAAAATAGTTTTGTTGTTTAGCTTTCATCTTCATGCCTTTCAGACATATTAGATGCTAGAGTAGGCAAATAAGAATGTTTTATCATTATATAAATAACTTTACTTAACTTTTTAGCCTTTAAAAAGTCTTCCTTTTTAGAATATTAATTTTTTTCTATTATTGAAAAACTGGGCATTAATCAAGTATAAATGAGGCAGGTGTCAATCAAGTATTAGTTGTAGATCATATTATTTTGCTAATTAGACAATACTATGTTGCTAATTAGAGACAATATTTTTAAAGAATAGAATACTAATATAAAATCAAACAATTGTATTATGCTCTTAGTACTTCAGTAATCAGAGTCCGCTTAATTATCTGTGAGTCAGTGACCTGTTTAGCCTGGGAGGGGTTCTTAATTTTGAAGAAAAAATTTGTGTGTTAAGGAAGAATGAGTCACTTAATTGTTCAAAAGGTGAAAAGTTTGCAGCCAGAAAATCATCTGTTATTTTGAGTTTCTCACCCTCCTGCATCTTATTATTGTTCTTAATTTCCAAGAAATACAACATATGGTATTAAATCTCGATTCTGGGATGGAACTCTTGTCATAGACCTCATTATCCTCCTTTTTCTGGTAAAAGTATTTAGATAATCTAGAAGAAAAATCTGTAGTCTAATTTATTATTTCTCTTACTTAGAAAATATATTTTGAGCATTGAGTTCCTGGGTCTCACCAGTAGGTTGCCAGAATCAAAGATGCCCTGCCTGTACAGCCTGCTAGAATGTTGGAATGAGATCAGTTCAGGCACTTAAAGAGGACACTTCAGAGCCTCAAAGTTCCAGGAAACCAAGAATCTTAAACTTAAGATTTTTTAGTGTCACTGGTGAACAACACCAAGAAGTTACCCCAAAAGTTCTCAGCAGTTTCGCTTTACTATCCTTTTTGAAAGTGTACTCTTTCAAAAGAATCCATTTTCCCCACGATAGGGGAGGAGGAGCCATTTGAAATTCAACTTGAGCCAAAAAAGCAACCAGCCTTTAGAGTAATGGATTGAGAAGTCCTCCATGAATAAGGCAGCTCTGTGTCCCTTTCCCTCTCAAATTACAAATGGCATTTATTTCACATCATACCCCAGCTTAAACAGTAGTCCCTCTCACATATTTCTAAGCAAATATACTATTTCTTGCAAGCTAACTCGGATGATTGGTAGTGGATGCTTGGAGGCTGCGACTGGTTGATTAGCAACGTATCAGGGGAGAAGGGTGAGTAGGAGATGCCCACATGCTATGTTACCCTTCTGCCTGAGAGAGAAATAATTTCCTTTCTGAATCTGGGTTCATGATATTACTTGCTACATAAGAATAAAGATTTTTAGAATGTTTGCTTCTTACAAAGAATATATAGGTAAAGATAACATGTATTTGTTCTTTGCTCACAAGGAAGGAGGCAATGGACTTGTTGCTCCGTATAGTGGCCAGGAGTGAGAGTTTGATAGGAGAACTACTGAGTATGCACCTAGAGCATAGGGATAGTCAGTCTCGGTGTTCAAAGTTTAATATGTTGCCAAATTCTATTCTTTTTATAGGTAACTTAAGAAAGTGAAGTCAACAAGATCCTTTAAAGGAAAACAAATATTCTCTACTAAGGCCATATGCACTGTATCCCTGAATGCATGAAAATCACTTCTGGCGCTTCTTTATTGCTCTCTGTGACCCTGAGAGTTGAGAATATCTTTAAATGTCCTTTACCCTCACTGGACTATTAGTGATACATAGGTTTGAGGAAGATATCTTTGAGACATTCTTCCAGATTTTTGTTGTATTTCTGCTTGATAGTATCAAGCAGAAATCAATATATATCTTATATATCAGCTAATAAACTTAATAAAAGGTATTTACTATGTTACACAATTCAAGAAAATATATAGCTCATCTCTTACTTGATATGGCCAGATCATAAAAGATGGTACAGAGTTCTAAACCTGACATACCTAGTTAAATAATATTATGTAGGGTACTTATAAGATGTCACTTACTAGACCTTTCCCCTTTAAATGAAAATAAAATACTTTTTAGATGAACTATGAAAGCCCAGATTCACCAAACTTTAAGGCAGGAGAGCAGTCTCTATATTGCATTGAAACCTGGGGTTCCCCTGCTGGATTTTAGCTTTTGAAACATAGAATTCATATTTTCATGTAATATGTCTGAAAATGTTCCTGCCTTGTATGTCTGAGACAATCTGCTCATTACCTACTCAAGAGAACGACCAGACAACAAGTGGGAAGTATTTGCTGAAGAGGCCCACAAAGCTCTATTAGTTAATAGGAGAGAATTTCTCAACTCTCTGAAGAATTAATACGATGTGGCCATTTGGTCAAATTGAATGTTATGGTTTACTTAGCAATTTCAGAAGCATTTACTATGATAATGTATGAATCTTGGTGCACACATGATCTTAGATATACACAAAATTCTAAGAAAAAATCATTAATGTGCAACAATTCATTATTCTATCCTCTTAGTGACAGTCTACAATCTACTTCTCCTGTCCCTTCTTATGACTATATATGGTGACAAATCTTCCTAATAAGAAGGGATACAGAACAACAGGTGAGCAAAATAGCGAAATAAAAACACCTCAGCAGATGTGTAATTTTTATTTTGCATGAAATGAATAGGAATGTGGAAAGAACATTTTGCAAAGCATGAAAAGTCCTTCAATTAGGAAAGCTATGAGTTAGAATGGTTTTGGAAACATTCTATGGATTGATTTGAAGAATCCAGGAAAGACTGTCCCCACTGCAGACACCTAAATTCTGTGAAGACTGATTGTAGCTAAAGAATTAATTCTTTAAGGCAGGTATAGTTCATCTCCCACATTGCTTTTGGAAAAACACAAATACCTATGTGAAGGCACATTTGAAAGACAACTACATCGAGGATGGCACCAAAATAAACAAACAAACAAACAAACAACAACAACAACAAAAAAAAAAAAACCCTGAAAAAATTCAGGGAGAGAATGGAAGGTAACAGAGTCTTAAATACTTAAATACTGGTATGCGAGGGTTTGGAATTGCTGATTCTTAAATTTGTATTTCTCTGATATTTTCTCATGATTAGATTAAACATATATATTTTGGGGGAAAAATACCACAGAGCTGATGCTCCTTTCTCTTCCTATCATATCAAGAGCATATTATGTCAATATGTCTTATTACTGGTGATATGAACCTTAATTGCTTAGTTACAATAGTTCTTGTCACGCTTCGATGCTATAAATTTATTATTTTTCCTTTGAATATCCTCTGTTCACTCGTAAGGAGTCACTAAGTCCAGTCCATACTGAAAGGTAAAGGAATTAAACTCCACCTCTAAAGGGTAGAGGATATCTGTTCAGATCACCACTATGATTAATACATATTTTGGGACAGATACCTCGAAGATATGAAATATCCTGTTTCTATATAAAAGTGTTTTACTTAAAAGAAGTTTTTTAAAGAGTATTTCACTTATTTTAAGATACAGCAGATTTTGCCTGCAGCAATAATTACTATGGTGTTCTGACGATGGCTCTCTCTTGTCCTCATTCCTACATTTAATAATTGGAATTCTAGAAGGAAGGATAGTTTTTCCCCTTTGTATATCTATTAAACAACATATTTACATCAGCATGAACTTATGGATATTTATTTATTTTTTGAATTATAGTTCAGTACTATGAGTATTTACTCTGAAGCTCAAATTATTCAAGTTTTGGTCATTCGGAGCTCTTTCGGGTAGTTCCCATGTCCTTTTGGCATGACCCTCATCCCTTTTTTTTTCTTTCTCCTACTTCCTTAAATCTTGGCACCACAAGATATTCTAAACTTACCTTGTATTTTTCCTGCTCAGTAGAATCAGCCATTTCTCCAAGCATACTGCTTTCTTTTATTGAAGAATGGTATTAGAAACCAAGATCTTGGTCTTAGAAGTGCTTGTTGCTGTTGGAGTGTTTGTGCTTCTAGGCTTCTCAGGGGGCAGTATTAGAAAATATGTCTATTTATATTATCCCATATATACACACATCTAATTTTATTTCTGTATCTATCTATATATACATTAAAATTAACATGAGGTCATATTGACATTCTCCATCAAGCACCACATGGTTAATTCTAGCATTTTACGTTTGCTTATTTGCAATTTTTTTTTAGACAATGGGAAAGTTGACCCTGATTATCTATAATATATCTACTTAAGTGCTCAACCCTAATATACATGCAATATTAGTTTCAGAATTGCTAGCCATAATCTTGTGAGAGATGAATTTGCCAACTGGAATATAGTTCATTTTTATCTTTAGCCTTACAGTATCAAATCAAAAGATAATTTTACAAAGTTTCTTAAATCAGCTCCTTTCTTTCTCACTCATTCCAGTGTGGTTATGTGATTCATTTGTTACACAGTTAGATTCATTTGTCACAGTCTACATTCCATCTTGGGTTTCCCTAACATCCTGTTTGATTTTTTAAAAATTTGCATACAATAAAGTTTGTTTTTTAATGTGTAAATTTCTGTAGGTTTTGATAAAGGCACAGAGTTGTGTATCGGCTGCCATAGTACCACATCATCCCAAAAGCTCCAAGCAAAGTATTTTGACACAAACAAATGA
Organism: Mustela lutreola; assembly: GCF_030435805.1. Taxonomy (NCBI): domain Eukaryota; kingdom Metazoa; phylum Chordata; class Mammalia; order Carnivora; family Mustelidae; genus Mustela; species Mustela lutreola. Next base: position 58,958,614 of record NC_081299.1, read on the forward strand.
ACAAAACAACAATACACAACAACAACAACAACACTTTACACTTTCAATTGAATTCCTAAAACATATATATGAAGTACTGGCCAGGTTGAACTGTGATTAGCTCCAGAGAGATCCCACTATTTTTAGGGTACCTAATACTCAGAAAAATATTAACAAATACACATACTTTTCCACACTAATCTTTCTCTCTTTCAAAATATTATTTATTTATTTATTTGGGAGAAAGAGAGAGAGCATGTGCATGCATTGGGGGAGGGCAAAAGGAGAGGGAGAGAAGCTCAAACAGACTCCTCACTGAGCTCTAGGTGGACCTGATCTCAGGACCCTACAATCTTGACCTGAGTGGAAACCAAGAGACAGATATTTAACTAACTAACCCAGCCACCCCACCACACTATTTCTTAAGTCACAATATAGTTCAGATTATCATTGTGGCAAATAATATTTTCAGGGATTCCAAATGTTGTACCTATTTCTCAGTCTGCAAAAGACTTCCAAGATTTCATCTTGAACCTGCTTTTCAATCTTCAATCATTTCCCTCTTTGCTTTTTATATTCTATCCAGTGTTTTTTCAAAATATTGTGTGAAGACCAGCTGCATCACCTTTGCATCTAGTTCAGTGTCCATGGCTATCACCTACACAGGTACTACCCTAGTCCTGAAGAGGTTGTGGTGGTTGTGGTGGTGGTGATGATAATGATGGTAACTATATTTAGAAGTTATCATTTAAGGATTGTCTACATGCACTTTCATTTTATTTATTTATTTACCAAAGATTTTATTTATTTATTTGACAGAGAGAGACAGAGAGGAAATACAAGCAGGGGGAGTGGGAGAGGGAGAACCAGGCTTCCTGCTGAGGAGGGAGCCTGATGAGGGGCTCCATCCCAGGACCCTGGGATCATGACCTGTGCCAAAATCAAGTGTGAGTTGCTTAACCAACTGTGCCACTAAGACACCCCTTATATGCACTTCTATAAAGAACTTTCATATATAACTTACAATGACCCTGAGAGATACTATAGTATCTACTTAAAGATGAGGAAATTGAATCTCAGAGATTATCTCCAGGCTATAAATCTGTTAAGTAGCAGAGCTAGCTATATGATCACACTATTTAACAGGGTATTCTTTTTCATATTTATTACTCTTCTTATTATCTAGGTAGAGGCCCTTCAGTGCCATCAAGGGGGAGAAGTAACAAAATAAGCATTTATAACATATGATCTTGTGCCAGGCATTGCATAATATTTCATCTCATTCAATTTACTGCCATTCTTTCAATGCTGTAAGGTAAATAATACTAAATGAAGACATTGGTACTCCAAGAACAACCTTCCCAAAGTCACCTACCAGGTTTCAGTCTCAAATTCTTGAGAACAAATTTCATCTTCTTTCCACAAGATCACTCTAGACTTTTGTTAGAGTGATTAGAATTACCCTTAGCCATCAAACCCAATGTTTTGTGTCTCTTGTAGGTAAACATTTTGGGCCTCATGAAGGACCAGCCAAGATTCAAAGAGCCACTAAATGAGAAAGGATTTGATACTATTTAAAGGGATGAGCTTGATATCCATTCTATTCTGTGAAGTAGGGTAGATTCTCCTGAATTTAATCTCCTAGCTCTCTGAAAACTGGATGTAAGTCAAGAGCCTTAAGAAAGCCTGTAACTTTTGCTAGCTAGCTAGAACAGGATATGAATCAGGGTCCACTTTGCATTAGCAATATGGAGTTGACAAGCTATTCAATGTCTCAGACATTCAATTTTATGTTCTGTAAAATTGAGAGCTATGTCTTCATGTTGCAGGAAGGATTAAATAATATGCTGTACATGAAGTCCTTAGCACATTCTGGCTATGATTATAATCAAAGCAAGCTCATAACAAATATCAATAGTCCTGTTACTTTTGATTCAGCATTTACATTCCAAGTGTCTCCATAACCACTGTGATTATACATCCTGATTTGCTTGGGACGATCCTTATGTAATTTTTAACAGGGCCTTCTTTTACTCTCAGAAGTTTCCTGATTTGGATGATAAGCTATATGATCACACTATTTAACAGGGTATTCTTATGCATTCACTAATTTCTCTGTCTTTTACTTCTTAAATAGAAGAGACTTAGCGAACTAGATAAAATTATATGCCCACCTGAATTTACAGTATCTACCTACAAGCCACATTTGAATGGATAATTCTAAACATTTTATATAATGACAATAGAGCAGCTAATTTAAAGAAAAGATTTATTTATTTATCTGGTGGGGGAGGGGCAAAGGGAGAGAATCTTAAAGCAGACTCCCCGTGATCATGGAGCCCCATACAAGGCTCCATCCTGCAGTCCATGAAATCATGACCTGAGCAGAAACCAAGAAACAGAAGCTTCACTGACTGAGCCACCGAGGCACCCCTTAAGAAACTATTAAAGCAATCATTTTAAGTGGAAATATTTAAGATCCCATATTTTCAATATCATTGTTTCTCCATATACTTTGGTGTTCAAACAGCTAAGGGCAACCATGAATCTTGGAAACACAGATACTTAAGAGTCCTGTGTGACCAATCATGTTGAATTCTAAAGTCTTAGTGTTGAACAGATGGTTTAGGTGTCATTTTAGTATCTGTTCTGCCTCTATGAAAAAGAGAAAAAAAAGTGACAAAGTATTCTTTTTAGGTCTGTCTTTCATGAATATGCATAAATATAGCATTCATGAATCACTGAGATGTAGGAGACTGTTAAATTGCATTTTTGCTAGAGTTTAAAAAAACATATGATTAACCATACTTCTGACTCTGAGTAATTACACTTCCTTACTTAGAGGTCATTTTCTGAATCTGTTCCACTGCTGGCTTGTGGGCTGAAGTGAAATGGAAGCACAAAGATATACTAATGATGAATTATTAAAGATCTTTTTATTCTCTTGTGATTAAAAGTCTTTGTAGTTGCAATGTAGGTGCCAAAGGTTTGATTCAGATTATCATGAATAAATCATATGGATTATTTAGCAAAATTAAAAAAAATAGTAATGAAAGTATAAAAAGAGCAAACTTTCTCATTAGAACTTATTCTGTGTTAACGTTTCTGTTGTTATTTTGACATCTATTTGAAAGAATGAATTTTCCTCAGACTCTAGAAAAATCTTATTTTCATCTTTAAAGTGCTGTATATGTATTCTCAGATGTACCTTGGTATTTTTCCTGGTTCTAGGACAAATATAGCAAATATATTGCAGTGCTTACCATTACTCCCATCATGCACCCGCTAATATGAATAATCTGGATGTTTCCTCCAACATACCTCATAGTCATTTACATTCCAGCATTCAAAGAAGGCACTCCCAAGTAAGTAGCCCTAGAATCCTGTTTAAATCTAAATACCTTCCCCAGTATAGATCTACTCAAGCACACAAGGCCTTTGAATTCTCCCTTACCTTTAAAAACTGCTGTAGAAAATTACTTAGATATTTAGTTGACCTTTTTCTCTCTAGTCAAGGGACTTCATTCCCTTCTCCTTTAAATCACTTGAATAACAGCATCTTTTGCAGGCTATACTCTGGCCATAGTCTTAAAACCTCCGTGAGTCCAACAACATTTGTTTCTTGCCCACGTAATTTGCTGACTGTAGGTCAACTGCAATACTGCTCTTTGTCCATGTGTCTTCCTTGTTTTAAGGCCGTGTCCAAGGCCTATCTCTTCCCTGGTTCAGGCCCATCACATGGTTGAGGGAAAGTCTCATAAAGAACTATTAATAGTTCTTGGGACTTTTTGTCTATATGTGGTATATTCCACTTTTGCTATTTCATTGGCCCAGAGAAAGTCACATAGCCACGGGTGTCAACAGTAGGGAGGACTTGTGCATCATTTAGAAATTGGTAGATTTGTGTAATTGTCTTATAGGAGAGAAGTGACTATTTATGAAAAAATAGTAGTATGTACTTCTTTGTTTGTTTTTTAGAGAGCTATTGTTCCATGGAACATATTGGGGCAGGGATTATAGGACTACCTTCTACTTAAGTGCAGCCTAAGAAGATTTCAGGTTTCCTGCTGATTCTGGAAGATGCTTAATCTTCTGGAAAGACATATCTATGGCTTTTGCCTGGGAACTGGTAGATAAATGGACAGTTCATGAACTCAAGATATGGTTGATTTTTTCCTCTATGTTTTCATGTTGCTTTGCACCTGGACTGGACTGTATGAGCTAGATCAGAGAAAGCCCACAGAGCATTTTTGCAGAATAATGTCCTAAATGCCCATGTAATTTTAATTATAGACCAAGCTTAAATGGATAATTTAAAATATGCTCCAATCATACAGAGGGAGAGTAAATTATCTTCTATTATTTACTGAAAGAACTAGAAAGACAAGTAAATGGTTGCTAAGCCTTTTGCTATCACTCGGGGAAATAAGTGAGTATAAAAAATAGTAAAACTATGAGCCTGAAGGAACATAGGAGTGAGATTTATTTATTTTTTGTGACATTTTCATAATAGAGGGAAATTTGAAATAAGCACAGGAATAGAATTTTACAGGGAACACTGCCTGTCTCGTGTAAAGAAGGGTGACAACTTTAATCAATAATTTTTAGCATTTGAAACCTGGAAATAGTAGCTGAAAGAAAGAATCACAGTGTTGAGTGAAAGTGTGGGGGACTTGTCCCAGCAGGCTGACATGAGATGACTTGAAAATGATACGCTAGTGGTGTCCTTTGTCCTGACTGTAGGTGATAGATGACTTTGATACAGAATGGGCATGCTGATCAGAAAAACAAAACAGAACAAAACAAGAAAAACAAAACCAACCTTCCAATCTATCATTTTAAAGTAAACATGTACTTATGTTTGTAGGGGAAAAGATGAAGGGCAAAGACACTCCATATTTATTAAAACCTCTACTCTTGCCACTCAAAAGGTTTTTCATTACCTCGGAGCTCCTTAGAAATGTGTAATCTTAGGCCCTTCTCAGGCCTCATGAATCAGAATCTGCATTTTAACAAGATTCCCAGGTGATTTGCTTGGATATAACAGTCTGAGAAATACTGCTCTAGGATGACTAGCTCCATGCGAGGGAATATGTCTATCACTTTACATAATAGTCACCACACAGTCATACTTTTGTTTCCAAAATTTAAGAATTAGAGCACTTACTATCACTCTTATAAATGTGGCAAATAAAAGCTATTTATTTCCCTCATTCTGCCATGTTCCCTTATTTTAATTTTTTCCTCTAAAAACAGAGAAAAATAAAAACTCCTGTTTCTTTAGCACCTCAGTCTTCTATGGTCAAACCTGAGTGCTTCTTTACTCATTTTCTCTTATCTCCTCCACCCCTGCTTAGTGCTCACAAGTACAAAGAGTTACTCCAAGCACTAAAAACTAAAAAAAAAAAAAAAAAAAAAAAAAAAAAAAGTAAGAAATTTGATCATAATTTTCTTTTGTAGTTTAAAGAAATAAGAAAAAATTTTTATGAGTAACTATGTTTTATCAGTTCTTGATATCAATAGCTTTCATACAATTGTCAAGGCAACAAATAATATGTGGGTACTATAGACTACTTGTTAATCAGTCTCACGAGGATAAAACTGGAACTCACAGGTCATATAATCATTGACTTATCACCAGAAGATTTAGAGATAACTTTCTCCAAGGCCCTGAGAACTCAGGTGACTTTCCGTGTTCTCTCATTGCAGACCTGTGGCTAAAACTCAAGTCTTCTGATTCCTAGTTTGGGGTTCACCTACTTCTACTACTATACTACTTCTAAAGAGAAGCCAAAAGTACCTGTCAACCAGAAATGATCAGGAAAGCATGCAAATTTTGCATGGTATTTTCAGGTGAAGAACCAGCACTGATATCCTGTCCTTATGGCCCATTTATTGAGAGGTAAGCAGGTAGAATAAAACAGTAGTAAAGAAAACACTCCCTGATGGGTCCTGGGAGGAAGTCATGCTTCTACTGCTTTGAGCCTTTCTATGAATGCTATCCAGAAACAGGGTTGGATCAGATTCCCACTGAGATCCTACTTGACTTAATCCTTGGCTTGAGGTTACTAAAGAATTACGACATATTCAAAAGAAAAGGAAAGGAAAAAATAAACAGCTGGAGTTCGTGTGCTTGTGCATGCATACACACACACACACACACACACACACACACACACAATAGTTTAAGCCTGACTAAGACTTTTAGGATTCATGTCATTTCTTGTATACAGACTTCATCACAGTTCTTAGTGGTTTTCGGTAATAAGCTATTTGCTTAGCAGGGAAAATAAGCCTCTCCCTATGATTGCCAACATTGTACTGGTCTCTGTGCAGAGCATATTTCCTCATCAAGAACTCAGGCCCTCTAAATAGGATAGAGCAACAAGTATTGGCATGCAGACAGGAACACGTAGAGAATGCCAGCTGACTCCTGACTTTCTTCACCAGGTACACAGAGAGACAGAAAAAAGAAACAGCAAGAAGTTTGTGGGGAAAAGGAATGTGAAATAAATATGATGGAACATGTGGAGTCAAAGATATTAAAAAAATGCAGAATACTATGGGGGCAAGGAGGGAGCGGATTAGGCTGGAGAAGATAATGTTCTTAGGAACATTTTAGGTAGGAGTATCTTCTTTAACAGACTTCTGTAATTCTTTAAAGCCTTTCAAATTTATTTTTTAGATTCTGCCCATTTTGATAAAATCTTCCTGTTGATCTATGTTCACATCTAAGTCAAATCATAAAAAATATATGGTATGAATTAACAACATCTGCACACAGAAAAGGACGCCATTGAAGACAGAGGCAGAGATCGGGGTTATGCTGCCACTAGCCAAGGGACGCCAAGGATTGCTGGCAACCTCCAGAAGTTAGAAGTGAGGCATAGAATAGATTCTTGGAGACTCTGGAAGGAACCAGTCATGCCAATACCATGATTTTGGACCACCAGAACTGTGAAGGAATAAATTTCTGTTGTTTTAAGCCACCCAGTTTGTGGTAATTTGTTATGACAGCCCTAGGAAATGAGTATAGATATTTAAGTGAATGGATTACTAATAATACCTTAACTTTTCTAAGTATCTGAATTTCTAATATCTTGATTTTCTCTTTAGAAAAATGCATCCACAAGGTAAAACAATTTATAGTATTTTCTGTACTTTATAGGCAAGGAAACTAAGACACAGCGAAGGCATCAAGTGGTAATAAAATTGTTAGCCAATTTTTTTTTAAAGCATGTATTTAACATTATACTCTATCAGACAATTGCTGTGGCAGTCTTTGTGCATCTTTTCATTTATTCCTAAAGACAATATTCTCTGTCAGATGGGTATTACATCCTCCAGATGAAGTAACATGCTGATAAGTAACAGAGCTGGATTTGAACCCAAGTCTCTGGTCTAACTGCATTCATGCTCTTAAACAGGAGTCAACAAACTTTGTCTCTAAAAGGCCAGAAATTAAATATTTTTGGTTAGGTAGGCCAAACAATCTCCTTACCAACTTCCCCATTCTGGTTGTGAGCAGCTAAATACATAATACATAAGCAAATGTGCAAGGCTATATGCCAACACAACTTTATGGGCCATGAAATTTGAATTCATGATTTTCATATGTCAATGCAATATTATTCTATTGACTTCTTCGACCATTTATAAAGGTAGAAGCCACTCTTAGTTCATAGGTCATGCAAACATGGGTAAATGACTGGATTTGGTTCAGGGGCAATAGTTTGCAGACCTCTGTTCTAATAATAACAAGATAGAAGGAGTTGGCCATGAAAAAGTCCTATGAAGTTAAACCTAAAATACACTCTAGTAGAATACAAGAATTTTACTTACTTGAATTAAGAAACAAATATTTGGTTTCAATTACTTTGTTGTAATTCAAAAATCCAAAAAAAATTGAGGGTGTCTCTCTTATAGCACAGGATGCAATGCGTCCCCTCTTCTCCACTCTCTAAAGTCAGGTTTAATTGGCCAGTAAGGTCTTCTGCGAAAGATAAGTGAATAAAGTTTTTGTGTAGAAGGATAAAATGGGTGTGGGTAGAGGCCAGAATAGGGAAGGATCGGCTCTTATTGAGAAGAAACAAAGAAGAATGATACATTTTAGGGCTTTGTTAACTGGACCTTGATCCAGAGGGAGTTGTCAAAGAATTGTCGTGCGGGATGGAGAGGAAGTGGGTTAGGAACAGTTAAGGGGGTGGACTCTGGAGAGATAAAAGTAAAGGGCAATTATGGAGGGACCAGGAGGCAAACTTGAGCTTTCTTCTTGCCAACAGAGAGGACTGACTCCAGAATAACTTTCATCTAGGGATAAGCCAGTCGGTCACCAGTTCTATCTGGAGGAGGACTCTCCACATTGCTTTTCCCAAGACTTGCACAACACGACTAATGTTAGATGGAACAAAAGATGTTTATGTCCCTCCTTGACTCCTTTCATTGCCATGTAAATACTACATCATCATACTGATAGGCCATCGTATGAGATCATAAGAAGCCATGTCCCCAGTCTCCTCCACTTGAGTCTATGGGAGGTGGAATGAAGAAATGTGACCCTCTTAAGATGAGGAAATGTTTTTTGATGTGCCCTGTTAATATCCTAAATCTGTGGTTTAGCCTCCCCCCCCTCTTTTTAATCACAGCTCAAATTTTAAATGTAAGGTAATCAGTCTACTCTCTTTTAAAATCTTAATTGTCACTAACAGAAATAGAGAATACAGTAATGTATTGAATCAAAGAATTAAGCATTAGGAGTCTCAGTGAAGCTTTTTGATTCCTTAAGGACAATTTGAGACTAATGGAGATAAGAAGGAGATGTCTCAATTTTATTTAGAGAAATGCAGACCCACACAACATTATTCTCTTTGCTCTTTCATTGTGATTTTCCTGCTCTCATTCCCATTTCCATCATATTCCAAAACTATGTACTTGAGATAAAATTTATTAAGTATTACAGAGTTCAGTGCAGTTTCAAAAGTGAATTTTCTATATAGAGCCTGCTATGAATGTCGAAGCTGAGTATTGGAAAAATGACTTGAGGGAAGATTGTTCTAAAAATAATATTTCCAGCAAAAAGCAGAAATGATATAGGAATTGATAAGTGTTTGCTATTACTATACTTTAGTCTAATCGTCTGTGCTTTTTTGAACAGTTACTTACATTTTCTAGTAATGTTTGTTTATATGCAGCTAGTTTTCTGCTTTCTTGATACTTAGAATAAAATTCAGGTAAACTGTGCAATTGCTCTTCTATGGCCTGATTTCCACATAATGGAGACATGTAAGAATTCACAGTTTTTTTGTTATTCATTCTGGATTTCATATTGTAATTGATTTCTGTCATTGTTCAGCTCACAATAAAGCATATCAGCATATGCAATGTATAAGTTCAAATATTCATAAAATGATAGCATTTGCATCCTACTCATTCAATCAACACTGTGTATCAGGAGAGAAGGCACTGTTGCTTATTGTCAGTTAGATTACAAATTTCCTTGGTTGTTTTAGGGAAGTCGCTTTATTCATTTGTTTATGAAGTGAGCAGATTAGAGATTGCTTCAAGCTTCCTTGACAGGGAATATGCATTCTACACCCAAGAGCCCTAAGACTTTAGAGTATGATGAGCTGTAGTGAGGAATCATTCCTGCTAAATGTTTAGTCCTTGCACCACTGATTCTATACTTTTACCCCTGAGATACTGTCTAGAGACCCCAGGGAGAAAACCTGGGAGAACAGAAACAGGGCTGGGCTGAGTCCCCCAAGGAACTCAGGTCATCTGGATATTCCAGAGGAGCAAATTCAGAGAACAAGTAATTTGTTCATTATCAGTCAGTTAAATACTTACTGAAGTTACTATGTGATGAGTCCAGTGCTGGGAATTGGTTTTCCACTGGTAAATAAAAGAACATATAAGCGGGGATGTGAATAAACACCCTAAAATAAAAGGGTAAGAATCTATTTATCTGTGTACTTATCTATATATGTGTCTGTATATGTAGTATGTAAAATAAAATTATAAGAATTATATGTATCTCATATGTGTATATGTATATATATGTGAGTATATGTAAGTATATGTATATATATATTTCTTCAGGGTAAGAATCCTTTGTTATCTGTTGTTAAAAGCAATGTATGCATTTTAAAATTTTAGATTAATAAATCATTTCTCATAAGAAAGTCACTAAGAAAGAAAAATTAATAACATTAATAACCTGGTGGTGGAAGGAAGGGTTGAGAGCAAGAAAAGAAGGGGGAAAGAATGCAAGCCAGCATGGTTTTAAGCTTGGAAGAGAGACAACAAAACAAGAGAAAACAAAACAAAACAAAACAACCTATATTTGAGCACTTAACACAAGGTTTAGTTCATTTTGGAGAGAAATAAAGAGATTGATCTTTATTGCTGTTGGAATAATTTGATGACTCTTCTGAATCCTTAAAAAAATTTTCAGCAATGATCTAAATTATTGTTTTAAGGTTTTTGAAGTCACATTTACTTATTTATAAGATATATTGTAAGATAACCCAGTTTTATTGTGGTTACACATGGCTCTTGCCCTCACTAAGCACAGAGTTGAGATAATAAATATCTGATGCTTGGATTTTATTTGGGTTACTTTGAGAGAAACCTGCAGTGTGTCTCCTTGACAAAAGGAGATGGGAAGCACCATTAGATATGAGGTCATTGAGGATTTCTCTTCCCAGCTGTGCTATAAACTGGTGACTTGAGTCATGTTTCAGGTGACCCTTGGAACAGTTCAAACATGCACGTGGTTCACACCTTCTCCATTCTTGCTTAAACACTATTTCTTCTCTGGTGGTTCTGGTCATACTGTAACAGATACTACTGAACTTTGTAAAACAGAGTAAAACTCCCACTATTTCTGTGACTTTGGCTTACTGACTTAATCTCTTGGTGTTTCGGTCTCCTACAAAATCAGAAAAAACCCACAAAACTTCCTATGCAAAAACAATTTTGAGGACCAGATAAAGCATTTTAAATACTTAGTGTAATTTAGACAATGTTATCTGTTGATTCTCATAATCTATTGATACACATAGGAGTTTTCTAAGGGAAGCCCATGTTTTAAAGGGAGAGAACAGCTTAGTCATTTTTAAAACAAGAAACTGTTTCTAGTTTGATCTTATAGGCTTGGGTTTTTTCATACATGGTATTTTCTTTGACAAGTGGTACACAGTTACATTTGTACCCCGATACCACAGACACTCTCACAGAACTTTGGAGGTCTTGAATATATCTTTTCCCCCACTAGCTCTGGTACATTAACTTGAGTAATATACTGTATCTGTATGACTTTACAAGTAATAGAATCACCTACACTTATAAACTGGAGGGTGACATATTACCACTACCCAGTAGTTAAATGTATCTTTCAGCTAAAAGATACCATATGAAATCTTTGTATTATAAATACTTTCCTTACTTGTAAATGCATACTTCTAGTGGTCAAATTATTTTATGCTGCACAGTAAAACTTTTCCTTAATGGTACTTATAAAACTTGTTTATACTGGGTGCTTTATTATTATTATTATTATTATTATCACTTTTTAAAGGAAAGTGTTCTGAAATATTACTGTATGACTCTAGTCACCTTTCTCTTTAACACATGAAGGCATGACGATTAAATTTTATAGAACAAATCACCATAGTCCCCAGAGGAAAACTGGCTAAAATGTTTATAAGTTTAAATGAAATTGAAGGGCTAGAGAGTTAATAAAGCATTTAGTTTGTAGCTGATAGCTAAGTTCAGAGCTTTTGTAATTGTGTGATGCTGTTTTGTTGTGCTTGTCTGGCTTCTGCATATTTTCTCTACATTCATGGAAAAAGCCAGTTTTAGTGATGTCTATCTGTGATTCTAAGTATGTCAGCTAATGGCCAAATTAAACTGATCGTCGGTCAAGAAGTGAAAGGAGTTTTCATTTTGAGCCTTGAATTAAACAAACAAATACATTAATGAGTGAAGAGCTCATATATATGTGAACATTCATATTAGAAATTGGGACACATTTTAGCCAAGAATAGCATTTTATTATTACTTCCTTCTTAGTCATGAATATATTTTGGGACAGACTTATCTAAAGTTTTCTGAAAGTCAAGACAGAGGAGTCACCATGGGTTTAGTTGCCTTACAAAGCATAGTTAGGAAAGATGCCATTACATTATTTAATCAATACAATATTACTCTCATAATTCCCTGAAGCACAAATATATCTATTGTTAATCATAGTCTGAGTCAGCATTATGAATTTACCATTTTTAAAAATAAATAGTAGTTTTCTGTATGATTGACCAAATTGATTTTGCCAAGATCCAGGTCAAGCAAAATAATTGGCTGAAGCATATAAAACTAATAGCAACAACAACAACAAAACAAAACAACAAAAAAAGATTTTTAAAATCTGAAATGTGAGATGATTATACATAAAGCTGATATCTTCAAAGTATACTTTTTGGAGCATGTATTTGTCAAAAGTCAAGGGTGTGAAACTGGCACAAACTAATATGACTTGCCTACAACCCAGCTATAATATTCATATAACCTCCAGTATGAGCCTGGATTGGGGCAGGGGTGACAGACAATTTTCTGGACTGTAAATTCATGCCATGCTTAGACCATACATTGAAGGTTGGATTTCTCAACAATAACTCTGGGCCTCAGCCCTTGTCTCCTATATTAGAATGCTGATGATTTCTGGGTTTAAAATAAGCTTTATTTAGCTCTGTAGCAAGTTGTTCATTAGAGTTTAAAATGCTAACAAACCATCTAAGCATTTGTGACCTCTCTGATCTCCATTCCTTATTCTTAATCACAACTACTGAAAATGCCCATTAGTCTTGCGACATACAGCAAGTCTAAACAAAGGCAGAAAGCAGGATGTTGATGTTCTGGGAAATTCTAATTGTTCCTAGGGAAAAGGACAAGTAAACAACTGAAAAGCAAGGCTCTGTTTGGACCAAGACCATTTCATTATCATTGCTGTTTCAAATGGTTTTTTTGTTTGAGGTGAGCATAAGCTCATAATCCATACTTTTTTTTCCCCAGTATTCTGAACAGGAGATAATACAACCAATAACAGTAACCTGCACATTAACTCCTCTCTCGCTATTGAGAAAAGCAAAGCATCTGTTGCTGCTAATTGACAAGTATTTTATACCACTGTTTCAAACTCTTGCTTAAACATTGATTTCCAACACTGGTTCTAGACATGTACATTTGAGGTCTACAGGCTTTAAATATCAAACTTACGAGTATATGTTCATTTAAATACATCTCTCTGTGTTCAACTTTATTTTTGCAAATGTCTAAGTGTATTAACCTCCTCGAGGTTGGAGTCATCGCTATGGAAACAACACTACTTAATAAATGTCTGACTGCACATATCATTGTGCTAGACACTAATAAATGGATAGACATGGCACCTAGGCTTTTGGTTTGTTACATCCCCAAAGGGACCTCTAGAGGAGTAATCAATGAACACTTGAAAAAGAATGGCCATTTAGATTGGTTTGCTAATATCATCTTAAAAGCAATTTTCAGTTCCTGAGGTGACTGGCAAAGAAAGTGCCCCTGGAGGAGCCTAAGGCTGAAGGAAAGCTCCTGAGGCTGAACTCTTACAGCAGATAAGAGTTTTGTGGAGAATTCTCATTTGCTGGAGGCCTCCCCCCTCACATATGAAGTCGCATGGTAACACTGCTTCGGGTTTAGGAATATTATGGGTTTGTTTAATATGGGTATGGATTATGCTGTGTTAAGAATAGAAATCGTTTGTGACTGAAATTAGGAAGTCTGCTGAACTAGACTGATGTATAAGAAATAAAATATGAGTTTGCCTTTGCATGCTACCCAAGAGGACTGTAAAGAGTGTTCTGTCTAGAAACAAACAACTGTCTGTATTAAAGTGAGACCCAAACTGATCATGATTACAGGAACAGAAAGAACTGCTGCAGGAAGAGAAAGAGCTCGGACTCTGGGATATTCATACTCCACATCTTCCTGATAGCAATTTGAAAGGTGAAAAGATTTGGCTGAGGGCTCTGTGGCTATCTGTTCATCAGCCAATGACATCCCAAAGCTGTGAGATGTATTGTGTAAACCAGCAAGCTTGCCAAACTGATCTGCTTTTATCCACCTCTGTGTTTCTGCCCTTTACCTCTGTCTCTCCTGAGTAAAGGTGCAAGAGGTACAGAGAAGAGTGTAAAATACCCACTTAGGGACCTGAACTTCCTTTTTACTCTTCCTTTCTTCCTGACCAATCTCTGGGAGAGAGAGAGAGAGAGAGAGATTGATTTATAAATATAAATATAAATATATAATATATAAAAATAAATATATATTTATATTTATATTTTAATATATTATATATTTATATATTCATATATTATATATATGAATATAAAGCTATAAAATAAAAAATCAAAGGAACCTAGTTTCTTGGAATTTGCTAAACTAAGTATATTTATTCAATCCCCACTCCATTTCATGAGTCAGGAAAATGAATTTCACAGACATGATGTGACTTGTTCAAAGTCACAGATCAAGGAAATGGCTAAACTGGAAGAAGCAACCTCTTCTGAGTCCCCAGACAGATTTCTGATTTAGATGTGAACAGCCGATAATGTTGGGGCATCAGTGGACCCAACTAAAACACACCTATATGTTCTAGCCTTCCTTGCGTCTGTGGTTATGATACACATTTCAGGCAATGTGGTAAAGGTAGAAGTCACTGGGTGAAGTTTCTGGGAAATTCCTCAAAAGATAGCCAATTTAGCCATCCTATACCTCTCCCTTCTTCTTGCTTGGAATGTGGTTGTAATGTTTGAGTGCTATCTGCCCTCCTATGCAAAAGAGACAAGAACCTGCAAAGGGAAATTGAAAGGACAGACTATTTGGTTCCCATTAGCAATGTGGTGCCAACATTGTGGACCAATTTACCTATCTCTAGACTTTTAGTTATACAAGGAAAGCAAAACAATTAATTTGTTGAAGACTGTTTATCAGACATCTTTAAGTGTTATGAAACTTAATCCCTAACTAATAAACATAAGCCTATAAACTTAGGTCTTCTCATACAAGAATGTGCTAATTAAAGTCTCTGAGTCTAGTGCATAATATTAGGAATTCATGTTATTTTAAATTAGAACTCTGAACACAATTGTACAAATTATGCCTAACATATTGGGCATGTATACTTAATTCTATCCCTGAGGCAGTGACTGTAGGGAGAATTAGGTGATGTGGGCTCTACCACTAACTTTCAGGTAAATATGCTAGGCTAGTTACTGGGCCTCACTTTTCCCCACAAAATACTATGGGTTAGATAATATGAACTTTTTAAGACTCTTATACCCTTTAGACCTAAGATTCAGCAACTAGATCTTTTCTCTTTCCTTTATCTCAAGCAATCAGTAATTCCTCTTTCAGTATATTATGGGTTAACCAGAATTTTGTCAGAGAAACAAATTTGGGAATTTGTTTTTTTTTGCCTTGGGAATTCATATATACTCTTTCATCTGAAATCTTCTAACTTCTCCTTTTAGCCTGGCTAACATCCACTCATTCTTTAAGTCTCAGACTCAATATCAGTTTCTTCAGAAAGTCATGATTTACCCTTGTATAGTATATTTGTCTGATAACATGCTGATATCTACCACATATTATACTTTTCTGGAAGACTGGGGTTATGTCTGCTTATTACCATTGTATTCCAGCAACTGATGTTGCTGAACATTGCACTGAGTCGATATTCAGCAATGAAAAGAAGAATGAATGCATGAAGAAATATTGTTTCTATAGGGAAAATATATTTCAGTTTTCAAATAATTGGCTAATAAAGCAATACGTTTCCACAGAACATGGTTTATTTGTGTGTGGAGTCAGTATGGCTATAAATTTTATGTAGATATATCTATAAGATTGAAGCCTTTTCATAATATTAGGTTTTAGATATATTTGTTAAGTATATATAGGCTCTGACTGCATTACTCATAGAAATTAATAGGAATACTGAATAATATTTAATGTGGTTTAACATTAGTAGGATAATTCATACATGGGATCTTCAATGGGAACTTTCCTAAAATTATTTCAACGAAAGGGAAAAGTTCATTTAAGAATTTTTATTTGGGAATATTTTTCTTATTTTTACAGGATATCAAATAATCAGTTGAAGAAATAAGCAATGAGATAATTGGCCGGACTTTGAATGAATTGCCTTTTGGATGGGCTATGCCCCAATCTCACTTGCAGAACTGAAAATGAAGGAAATCAGCTTGCCTCTGAGAGTTAAATTATGAAAGCAACAGATCAGAACAGATATATGCAAAATTACCTTTTAAGACAAAAGAAATTATATGGCAAAGAGAACTTGACAGAAACCTGATTGAATATATTAACACATCTAAACAAAGAATATGTTACTCCTAAGGGGACAGAAGTAGAAATCCAGGATTTGGTCAGCTGCAGGCACAGCAAAGTCAGGGGCAAATCAGGATTGGAGGGGGTAGTTTAGAGATGGATGTGGTGTATGTACTACTCAGAGAAAAAGGAGCCAGAATCACTGAACTTTAGGCATATTTTCCTTAGTGCTAAAATTGCCATTTTTTGGTGAGATGAATGAAGGGATGTTGATTTTACACTAATGCCATTTACTGTTTGATTTATTTTTCTCCCCTTGTCAGATCCCATGATCATGAAGCAATCTGCTGATTGTGATTTGGTGTCTGATGCAGGTCTGGCTACAGGGAAAGAATGGCTGATCCTACAGACTTCAAGTATTTTCTGTCCTCAGTGATTTCTTAGGAAGAATAAATAAAATGACTTCTGATATGATGTGGCTTTTCCTGTTGCTTCACTTTCGGAACAGAATGAGCTGATCATGCCAATATAAACATTATAATCCAAATCAATTTCTTATGATACGTTAATAAATAATTATTCGAGGGTCTACTCAGAATATATGCTGTAGTCTCATATAGTTTTGAGTCAATGTCAGTCTCTCACGGTTGTTAAGTCTTAGGCAGTGGACTAGAAAGACTGTGCCTTTGAGGTAGATGTCCAGAATCTAGTATATGGTGACCTTTAAGCCATCTCAGACCCAACCAGACCTCCCCTAGAGCCTTGCTATTAATGAAGAGTGATCCTTGGTCTCATACCATTAGTATCCCTGGTTATTTGAAGAATTCAGAAGTTTAGCCTCTGAGCCAGATCACTGAATCAGTCTGCATTTTGCCAAGGTTCTCAGTAGTATATTTCGGTGTATAATATAATTTGAGAAGGGCTGCTTTAGGGGACACATCCACAATTTTTATCTCTCTATCTCTAAAGGCTATTGGGAGACATTCCTTCATGGGTATTTCACACTACTACATGTTTTGTTGGGAACACTAACAATGTAAGGCCTTGGCAAAGAATAAAGAGTAAATGCTCTTTATTACTTCTCCTCTCTGGGATGATTTCTTCATGTATAAAGTAAGGGGAGCAGGGAAAGGGACGAAGGAGCTGATGAGAGTTTATAGGTGGCTAGTTCCTTGAGGGCAAGGTCCATGTCAGAAGAATTCTTTCTTATTGTTCTCCCCCTCTAAGAATCAGCACATTTCTTTGAATTTTGGTGATATCAATAAATGCATGCTCTATTTTAGCCATAGGAACTTGAAAATCTCTTAGAAAATAACAAGTTATTTTAGTACCCACTCTAATTCCACATTAAAGGATGTGCATGTGAAGATAATTAATTTTTCATTGAACCCAAGATATACAAATTGCTTTCATTATCTCTGGTTGAGTGTAATCTTGATACATCTTGATAAATTTCAGGTCCCTACTCACTTGGTATTCTAGCATCTTCAGAAAAACAACTATTTGTTCAATATTTAATATGAAATTCTTCTGACACTGAATCAGCAAATATGATTTTCAAAGAAGAAAGAACAATAGGAGAATTCAAGGGGTTAATGTGTGTTACCTGCATTTGTCACTTTCGGAGTCATGAATTCAATTTAGTGCTAGCTGGTCTACAGAGATGGGAAGGAATACTAAAGGAGAAGCTGCCTACACCCTACAATCTAAACTGATGGAGAATCTAGTAACTTACATCTTGCAGCACTGAAAAAGCTAATTGCTTCTGTCTCCAATGAAAGCACGAAAAAAGTAGCTACACACAGCATCAACCTCAACATGAAACAAGGTGGTCATGTAAAGGCTATGAGCTTTAGGGCACAGACAAAACTAAGAGTATTGTCCTTATTACCAGGCCTACCAAGCTGTGTCTGACTGAGAGAGAACAAAGAGGACAGTAGGAAAAGACTGAAGCCACCCGTATTCAAAATTTGTTCTACCCAAAATTTTGCTAAGATTCCTAACAAACTAAATTAACTAGACTGGAAGCCAACTAAGTTTTTAAGAAAATCATTTTGTCAAAGTAAACCACCCACCTGGTCTACTAGTGTAGTTGTTAACTCTTAGGAGAATTCGGTGTCCTCAATCTTCCTCAGTACAAGGTGGGCCACACAGGCTGTTCAGTCCCCACTGCTTTCCTCAGATAGAGGCAAGGAGTCTAGTGTCCAAGTGTTTCCAAGAGGAAAAGGACAAGGGTCACAGAGGACAATGGACTTGGGGTTCTTTCCAGAGTACAGAATGAGTAGGTGCCTAGTGTTCTACCTAAGGAACATATAAGGGAATCTTGATTCTTCAGACTGGTAGGAGCTGATCATTGCTGTGGATAAGTGGCTGCTGTGGGTTTCCCTTTTTCTCCTTTTTATAATGGAAGTGCTATTACAGTGTTTTGGATGGTAGTTTACCATAGTATATTCAGCCTATATGTGGCGGAAAATGTTTGTTTGAATCCCAAGTTTAGCTGACTAACATGAATTAATGTGATGCGTCACATTCAGGCTCACAGGAAGACTGCATCATCTAGAGATCCTGCATACCAGGCCCAGATCTGATAGAGCACGATGATCTTCTACCTTTGATAGGAATGGTGGAAGAAGGAGGGCATGCTTGGATGTTTGAGTCATAAACAAACTGTAGTAAAGACTACTTACTAGTTGCCCCTCAATATCCATTGTATCCTTTTCCTATCACAAGAAAAGTACAGTTTGGGCAGAGAATTCAGTTGTCACTAACAAAGAATATTATACTAAGTGAAAAAAGCCAGACGGTGGGGGGAGGGGAGGTATGATCTCACATGTGGAATTTTAAAAAGTCAAATATATAGAAGCAAAGAGTAGAGCAGTAGTTACCAGGGGCAGGGAGGTGGGGGATACGGGGGGGAGTTGTTGATCAAAGAATAGAAAGTTACAATTATGTAGGAAGAATGTCTAGAGGTCTAATATATAGCATGATGACTGACCTTAATAATAATATGTTAAATATGGGTGCCTGAGTGGCTCAGTGGGTTAAGCCTCTGCCTTCGGCTCAGGTCATGATCTCAGGGTCCTGGGATTGAGCCCTGCATCGGGCTCTCTGCTCAGTGGGGAGCCTGCTTCCCCCACCACTGCCTGCCTCTCTGCCTGCTTGTGATCTCTCTGTCAAATAAAAAAAATAAAATCTTTAAATAATAATAATAATAATATGTTAAATACTGGAAATTTGCTATGAGAGTAGAGTAGATATCGGGGGCTCTCATCACACACACAAAAGTGGTAACTACATGGTAATAAGATATGGTAATTACCTTGACTGTAGTAATTATTTAATTTTATATATATATATATATTTATATATAGAGAGAGAGTAAAATATGTATATACACATACACAAAGATCAAATCATCATGTTATCATGTCATCATCATGCACCTTAAATATACAGGTTTTAATTTAAAACAATTAAAACACAGTTTTACATGAAAAAAAGATTGGAGAAGTATTTATAAAAGAAAGAAGTAAGATCTCCACCTCTCTGTTCTTCTTCCTACAGCCTCAAGTACCAGTATTAAGCTCTGAACTAGATGGGATACTTGGGGCCATAATGTAACTAGGGAATGGATGGTACAGAGTGGAAAAAAAATCATACAAAGAGGCCATGTCCTTAATATCACAATGCCATTTTAGCCCTGGACTATCTATTGTAGACTTTCATGTGAGAGAGAAATAAAATATTTTGTTTAAGTCTCTTTGGGGTTTTGTCACTTGCAACTGTTCCTAATCCTAACACAGATGCTTTAGAAAACTCACCTAGAAAGTATTTACACATTTCAAAATTTTGTGGTCAAGTCTCACAGGAGTTGAATATTAATGAATAAGCATTGATAAATTATTTTTGGAATACAGCCCTTCTGTTAGAAGGCCTCTCAGCACTTTGGTTCAACAGAATTTTAATGGTAAAGTAGAATATAGATAAAATAATTTCCTTTTGTTTCTAGACCTTTGTTTTAGACATTTTCAAAGGTCAGATTACATAACAAATGTTAGAATTTTATAGCTTTAAAGGTTCACCTACGAAGAAGTCTACAACATGGCGGCCACCACCAATAAGCTATCAACGATGTTGGGACAACCACACTCCTATGAAATGACAAGTAGAAACAAGTACTTAAATGACTACATATCTGACAGTCTTTTAGAATGGATAGGTTATAAATGGTACACATAATGACAATCCTGAAGAACTAACTTCAATGTTAGGTGATTTTTAATTTAGCTTTACACACAGAGTCACACACACACTCACATGCATACTTGAAAGAATCATTTCCAATCACTACAGTAGAGTCCAGCTTTCTTCTGCTTCCCATCTATTGGCACCATTTCCAGTCTGAAATTGTCCTCTGTGTAAGCATGTCACTTTGCAGCACTTTCTTCCATAAACCACGACAATAACTACAGCAACAGAACTGTTACAAGTTAGGCCTATCTCACATTGAATTCGACAACTGTAAATCACAAAGGATAATAATGTTGTCTTTTTATTTGAAGATAATGATTCTGAATCCCCATCAGCAGAATATTGGCTTGGAGTTATTTTTTTCCAGTACCTTGATACTCCTTGTTTCTGAACTCCCGAAGCCATAATTATCTTATCTAGATAGAGCACTGCATTACATTTTGCCTTTCCTCATTCTCTAACTGAACCTAGATACTAAGTCTGATCTCATACCAGCTATAACAGAAGCTGCTATACTTATCTCCTCATACTTCCCTTTCCTCTCATCTTTACCCTCCAGCCATTAGTAGAGTGTGGTGGATACCGGCATTTATGTTGACTTGGGGGGAGAGGGGCTGGATTTGTGCTAAGCCATCTCAGCTCTCTCACCCAACTGAAAGATGGGACTGGAGATATTGGTTATTAAAAACTAAAGCAAAACAAAACAAAACACATAGAAAAACAAAGTTGATTTTTCTAGAGAGCTTAATGCTTCCTTGGTCTGGGACTGGAGAAAGTAGATACTATGCTGGATATTTCACCGCATATAATAGGCTGTAACTAAATTGGTAAAACTATCTTTATGGGCTATTTTCCAGGACATGGAAATAATGTTTAATGTTTACTATCAACTGTTATTGTGACCTTACTAATCAGGTGATCTTCTAATCAGGGGATAATGTGTTGTAAGTCTCTATAGAAAAGTTCCTCAGGGGTTCATTCAGGGGCAAGAGTATTTAACTTTATTACAGTAGTCAGAGATGAAAGATTTTGTTCCAAAATTTTTTTTAGAGAGCTTCTCGCAACATACTATGTAATTTGAAGGAAAAAAAGATTAGGCCAAACAATTATAGTATGTATTAGTGAATAGATTAACAATGTCCTAGAAAAAACCTGGGGAAGAATAGATTAGAAAAAAGTTAAACATTTCACTAAATAGTTCAGTACTAATTATTTTACTACTTGATCAGAATAATAGGTCAAGAGAAGGAAGTAACTACTCATTTAAATGAAAGTTGGCACAAGTATATAAGCTTTTCTAGAAATATATGGGGAAGTGATTAATAAGTATATGTGTCTGAGGACTGCCAAACATGACAAAGAACTTAAGGCTCAGGCCTAAAGTAGTCTTTAACTTAGTAACTGGGGTTGTTTCACATGTATGGTGAACAGTCTTTAGAACCAAAGTATCATAATATTTCCGTAGTAAGTATCTGGTGTTTCTGCCACATTTTCAAAGCTATCATGGTATATGAAAAATGTTTTTGGCTGATGACATTTGTAAACACATTAAAAGATGGTAGCAGATGCTTACGAGGCTATTCACAAGCTGGTACCTGCCTTTCTTTCCTTCCTTGTATCTGTTTGCGTTTCCCTTCATTGTTTTCTGTGCTCCAGCCATAAGAAATTTCTTTCATTCATTCATATTTGTAATTCTGTCTCTCATCTCTAAGAACTTACCATTTTTTGTGGTAACTGCTTCTGTCTCCAGCCTTCCCATCAAAAAGAGCAGTCTTTAAGAGGTTAAGAATAAAGTCTTATCAGCTCACCTTTGTATTCCCAACATAGCATGGGACTAGGCATTTAGATAGTCAATAAATTGAATACGCAAAAAGAGATTGAAGTTTTAAAATTATAACATATTACTGGTTAATTTCATGACCCACAGTATGCCGCCTACCAATTATAATTTTCTTGCTTTAAGCAGGTAGAAGAATAAGGAAACAAAACACTTTAAGGTATTTTGTAGGGGGGGTAAGAGGAAACAGATTCCAGCTACTTCAAAGCATCTCAAAATAAGTATTCCTCTTCCCCTGACTCCGGCCAGGTTCTAGGAGAGACAGTACTGAATCTGGAATCTGTTGTGATGTTAATATGACACATTGAAAATTTTTTATGACCAGGTAATGTATTTTTCTCTTTGGCTTCATAGGATTAAAACATTACATGATAAGCATACCCTGAGGCTTTACAACTTTGGTTTAAAATGTTGCTTAAGAACTAGTGTAAAGCAGGAATGAGGCATAGTAATAAAGTCAGTTGTAAGAGGGAAAATTTTGTGCTGCAGCAAATGTAAACAAGAAATGGAGATGTGGGCACTTTGGTATGCATGAGCTTATCACAAAGAAAGAAAAAAGTCACAACTTTTTATCTGGGGGTCTTATACTGATTTGGAGACACTCTATCAAATTATCCCTATCTCACAGTAAAGTTAGACAAAAATTAACATATCAGGAAACAACAACTGCTGGCAAGGATGTGGAGAAACAGGAACCCTCTTACAATGTTGGGAATGCAAGCTGGTACAGCCACTCTGGAAAACAGTAGGGAGTTTCCTCTGGATATCAAAAACAGAGCTACCCTACAACCTAGCAATTGCACTACTAGGCATTTACCTCAAAAATACAATGTAGTGAAAAGAAGGACCACCTATACCCCAGTGTTCATAGCAGCAATGTCCACAATTGCTGGAAGGAGCCAAGATGCCCTTCAACAGATGAACGGATAAAGAAGATATGGCCCATATATACAATGGAATATCATTCCGCCATCAGAAATGATGAATACCCACCATCTGCATGGACATGAATGGAACTAGAGGGGATTATGCTGAGTGAAGTAAGTCAAGCAGAGAAAGACAAGTATCTTATAGTTTCATTCCTATGTGGAACAGAAGCAAAGCACAGAGGACCATAGGGGAAGGGAAGGAAATCTGAACGGGGAGAAGTCAGAGAGGGAGACAAACCATGAGAGACTATGGACCCCGGGAAACAAACTGAGGGTTTCAGAGGGGAGAGTAGTGGGGAGATGGGGTAACATGGTGTTGGGTATTAAGGAGGGCACATGCTGTGATGAGCACTGGTGTTATATGCAACTAATGAATCATTGAACACTACATTAAAAACTAACGATGTACCATACAGTGGCTAACAACATAATTAAAAAAAAAAAAGGAAATTAGGGGTATAATGGGGGGGGGACTGGAGTTATGTAAGAGGTAAAGGAAAGACAACATAATGGATGAATCCCTACCATGCACCAAGTATATATAAACATATGTCTTGTTTAATATATAAGATCATTTGACCTCCATATGAACAAATATGATTAACTCCATTTAACATGAACTGCAGCCATAGTTGGCTATAGATACATGATTTTGACAAAAATCAATGAAAGAATTCTTTCAGAGGAAATTGGCTGTATGGAATTTACTATAAAGTGCATAGCACATTTTATTAGAATCTTACAGTTTGTATTTGGGGAAGCCACGTTTTCCTTTATATTCCCTCAGGTAACTAGAGGCATGTTGAAACTGGCTTGTGTCAGGTCATGAGAGCCAACTGTTGAACCGGAAGGAATGTGAGCACTTTGCTAAACATTGCTTTTGTTTAAAATTAAGTTATATAAGCTTACAATTAAATAAATTATATTAGAAACATGCCATAACTACCCAAAACTCATTATTTCAAACTAATTTTATGATACTTTTACTATTATCTATGGTCTTCAGGTTTTTTACATTATGTCTGTATTGTGCAAATATATCATGGTGTGATACTGTACGTATTTTGCCAACTCTGCATTCAGAGACATCACATGGTAGCTTGAAGTCTGTATAATGAGGATATATGCACCATGGAAATGGGCAAATACTCCAAATTAAGGGTTGATTTTTTTGTTGTTGTTGCTGTTGATGGTTACACTTAAGAAAATAACAATGATAAAAATCAATGGAAATTAAACCTAAAAGTATATTGTATGTAGGCCTTACATAAGTAGAACAAAAAATAGAATTGTCTCTCAGGATGTAAAAACGTTATTTGTGGTACCTGAGTGGCTCAACGGGTTAAGCCTCTGCCTTAGCTCAGGTCATGATCTTGGGGTCCTGGGATGGAGCCCCATGTCAGAGTCTCTGCTCAGCAGGGAGCCTGCTTCCCCCCATTTCTCTGCCTGCCTCTCTGACTACTTGTGATCTATCTCTCTGTATCAAATAAATAAATAAAATCTTTTTAAAAAATGTTATTTCTTTCAGCAAAGAGGTTACTTTTGTCTTACTCATTATCATAAATAAAAATAGCAACAGGCATTCATATCAGAATAATACTCATAGTTGGGATACAACTCCACTTGTCAAATCATGACTGAACTGCAGCCATAGTTGGCTATAGATACATGATTTGGGCAAAAATCAATGAAAGGATTCTTTCAGAGGAAATTGGCTGTATGGAATTTACTATAAAGTGCATAGCACATTTTATTATTATTTGTAAATTTTGTGATACATAGTCTTTGTTTCAGTTACATTTCTACCAATGCACCACTGAATATATAACAGCAAAGCCATAAAATTTTTATTAAGTAAGACTGAATAGAAATATGAGGAAGTTTTTGCAAGGTATAAAATTCAATCTATGTTATAATTATAAATATGTAAAATAAATACATAAAGATAAGAAGGTTTATGTGAAAATAAAAGGAGCTTTGTGAGGAGGATAGATGATATACAATTAATTTACAGTACAAGGGGGTAAATATGAAAAATAAAAATGCATAACAAAAGCCTGCTATGTCTTAGAAGAGTACTTATAATTTTTTATGCTAATCTTATAAAATACTTTGGAAAGGAAGGGTAGATATGGTGTCATAGAATACAATTCTATGGATACCTATAGAAGGTTCTTCTCTTACATCACAGTAAACATGTTTTGCTTTTTTATGTTTTAATATAATTTTTTATTTTTTATTAACATATAATGTATTATTAGCCCCAGGGGTACAGGTCTGTGAATTATCAGGTTTACACACTTCACAGCACTCACCATAGCACATACCTTCCCCAATGTCTTGCTTTTTTTTTTTAACTGCTGCATCTAGAACTATAAAATACAATGTGTATATTGCTTTTCCCTTTATCTAATAGTAGAATATTATACTGACTTATTTTTTCATCATTAATTTTCATTTTCTCTAAATTTTAGTACACATATCTTAGGATTTCAACTCATCCTTCCAGTCAGAAGAAATTCTCTGAGAGAAGCAGTTTTCTAACATCAAAATCAACATTAAAAAAAAAAAAAAAAGATTCTTTGGGCAGCCAAATCCATGACCGAGACTATTTTTAAAAGGTAAGCCTGCTTTTTCCCAGGAATGTATGAGAAAATTTTCCTGCAAATTTCAGGCACAACCAGGTTGCTTCTCAAATTGGCCATTTGCACTCCGGGGCTAGAACTCAGAGTGCACAGAATTGCTGAGTAATTCAATTGTGGGCAGAATCGATGCCAGTGCGAACACTGCCCTGGTCAGAGGTTGGCCCTTAGGCTGCAACTTAAATCAATTTTGGGTAAGCTAAGTTTGATTACATTTTCGGTGATGAAGCTTTCAAAAGCAATTTTTGAGCTGCCTATTCTCAGGGCTCTTCAGTTCTGTCCCGAATCTCTATTCCTGGTTAGAGAAGCATCTATTTATCTGTTTTGGTGATGATTAAATCCCAGAGTTGAGAAAAAATGAGAGAAAGAGAAAGAAAAAAAGAAAGAAAGAAAAAAGAAAAAAGGGCATGATCCAGAAAGCATGTGAATCTATAACTAATATGTAACAATGTCTTTTATCTTTTAAAAATATAGAAGAAAAAGGAGGAGGAGGAGGAGAAGGAGGTAAAGGGAAGGAGAATGGGAGGAAAGGATCAGGGAATATGCTAACAAAGGAAAAAAGTAAATAGAAGAAGATGATGATGATGATGTGCGGCAGTCTAAGAATATTTTGGCATGTGAGACCCATTCTTTCAGGTGCTGCCGGCAAGAGAGATGTTCAAGATTATACAGGTGATTCTGGAGTATGAAGCAAAATGGGTGTAAGCAAGGATGTCAAATATGGACTCCAACAGCCATATGCCAGCTTGAGAGAAATAATAAACACTTTCCATTTATCTTTTTCCAGCAGAGTCAAGACTGCAGAGTTGTGCATTCAGAGCTTATGTGAGTCTTCCTAAAAGTGTGTCTGCCTAGTTAAATAGTTTGATTATAGATATTATCTACATTTGGATAAGCGTATTATCATTATAAGATAAACTATAGTGCTCCAAAGAAATTATTATCTTTTGAGAATATATGAATTCTCCTACAGGTACGACCATGAATTCTTAAAACGTGACTATAATCCTGTCAGTTTTAGAAAAACATGTTGCTAAATCCTGTCTTAGGAAGTATTTTAGAAAACTTGTGACTCCTTTTAAGTGGACTGAGTGGTGACTCTAATGGTTTTTTTCTTTTTTTGACAAGAATTATGATCTGCCTCACTAATTAGGCTGTTCCACATATGCACTAATTGGATTGATTTTTAAAAAATCAAAGAAAGGAAACTGAAGAGCATGCAACTATCTAATACCACATTTTAGAGCTGGGTTACTCGAGTTATTTCTTTACTTTAAAATCACTGAAAGAGAAAGCTGGTTAAAAAAAAAAAAAAAGGATAATCTTGGAAAAAATCTAACTTACTAAAAACCTCTGGCCATGCCATAGGTGAAATAACATTTTCATGCAAGCAAGTCTTGCTTGACTTATTCAAATCTTACTTAAGTATATACTGGGCAGATATCTAATTTGTGTCTCTGGAGAGAAATCACAATTGGATTATATTTATAAAGAAGGAAATCCAGTCTATGCTGAATAGACACATTCAAGAGGACATGCCATTTTGATTTTTTCCCCAGCAGTTTTATGGCTACTAAAACAGAATTTACAGTGCTTTAGATAAAGTGTGGCCCATTGAAATATCATTGCTTTCACAATTAATTCTTCCTCTTTTTTCCTTTGTTTGGAACATCAAAACAGAAAAAAAAATCCAATTTCACTTTACTTTTTCTTTTGGTGATGTGCTCTATTAATTATGTTTCGTATTGCCTGAGGAGAAATGGGGAGTTTAATAATAATGTCACTCGGGACTTCATAATAATCATTTTCTTCACTTTTATCTCTGAATCTTATATGAGAGGTCACACTTACATTTTTCAGAAAAAGAAATCATGGCACCAAAGTGGAAGTCGGGGGAGTGGCTCAGACTGCTACCTTGTCATGTGCTCACACTATTGGATCATGCTTCAAATCCAGTCACTGCTACGGGGAAAATAATGCATGCTGGCTAAGTATTTTCTAAGAGACTTACTTAGAAATCACTGGGCGGGGAATAGCTCACAGAACCTCCAATATGCTTTGTCAGGGAAAAGATTGGGAAAGGCACTACTGAAGGTAGAGACTGGTAATATCTTTTCTTCAAGCTGGAAATGTTGGCATGTTTTCATTTTTACAAAATCTTAATAGCCACCGCTCCCATATATACAAGGTCACATTTTGGCCTAATTTGTTATAAGGGTTAGACTTTTGTGAAATAGCAAGCAAGAAGATCTATTCTAGTGCCTTTTCATAGGTTATTGGCCGACAGAATTGAAACTGTGAACATAAAGGAAATTTCCCCGGAGAGTAAAATTCTTTGTAGAGATGACAAAATGATTAGGCCAGCAGTGCTATTGAGCTAAACTTTATGGAAACTCACCACAGAGCAAAATGCATTAAAATACTTTTTTTCCCTGTCAATAAAAAATAATTTCAGTTTCAATGACAAAAATGTACGGAAGGGGAAAATATTGGCAGCGTTTCTACTTTGTTAAGGAGTAAGTGTAACTGTTTTTAATAACAACTAATACATAAATACCATTTCTTTTAAACGCACATAGATTTTTTTTAGAATCTTAAAGTATGATAGCTGAAAGAGAATTTGAGTATATTTTATCTCTTCATTTTATAGATGAGGAAACTGAGGCCAGAGAAGTGGTTTACTTAAGGACTTCTCCAAGTAAAGGCAAGAACCTAAATTGCCTGTCTCTTAGGCAATGATCCCTAATAAAATTTTACGGTTAATTTTGAAACTCCTTTTGATTTCTCAGTATCTTTTTGGTACCTAATTCCCAAAACCTGCTACATTTCAATGCTGATCAATGACAACAGCAAATGCCAAAGCTGCGTTCTCCCCTTGGCATTTACTGACCCTTTGTCAACCATGGGGATATATGCATAGCTTCAGTAGCTTGAGGATGCAGCTGTCAAATTGCCTCTTAACCTGAGAGAAACACATCAGTAGAGTAATTAATCTTGTACAACCCTCTCTATCAACCTGACCACCTTTTTTTTTCTTTTCATCATTACAAGTGAATGTTTATGTGCATGGCTGATTTAATTAATAATTCTAATAAAAGAGACAGTATCATAGCGATATACATAAGTACATGAATAAATGAATTAAAGAACCAGCGCTGTCCTCGAATACCCAGTGAGATAAAGTTATACAGTTACTGGGGTTATCCTTCAATGTTCGGATCATCCATACCAGGAAAGAAAGAAAAGGAAACTGACGTTTAATGAGGTACCATATTAGCTATTTTACATACCGTGCATCATTTGATCTTCACCAGAACCAGATAAAACTAAGTTATTTCCCCTATTTTATAGATGGGACAACTGAAGTTTAAAGATGGGGATTGTGAGAATAACATGCGACATCCCAAAGAGGGAACTATGGCTTTGACTCAGATCCATTTGCTTTCGAAGCATTCGGTACTTGGCATGTGTAGCAGAAAGAGCATTGGAACAAGAATAGGAATTGCAGGGTTGTCTGCTCTGACAATATACAACTTTGAGCTCCCTCACCTATAAAGTGAAAGAACTGGTCTAGACCGAAAGTTTTCAAACCGAATCTCGCGCAACTCTGTGGCTTTTTGATGGGCCTCAGGGTCACTGTGCAGTGTGATATGGAGGAAAAAGACAGGATTTTCCACATTCCAATGTGATATGGAGGGAAAAAGGCCTCTGGGTCACTGTGCAGTGTGATATGGAGGAAAAAGACAGGATTTTCCACATTTACCTCCCAATCAACAATGAACTCCAGTTTTATCTTTGTTCTATACCAAGGGCTTGCATCAGGTATTTTGGGGGAAAGAAAGGAATCCACTGCTTTAAAAAGTTGGTGAAAAACGAAGTAGGTAAAGCTGAGACTACTCTAGGTTTAAAGTTCTGCCATTTGACATGGCTAACTGAGGCACTGTTGGCGTCTGTGTTTGGCTCTTACTAGTGGGGACTTGGTGAACTGGAGCTCCACCAGTTCCAACCTATTGGGTATTGTCTCTCATGGAAGGCACCGAATGCCTATTTTGTGTCTAGCTTCTTGAGAACACACAAGGCTTCTAGGAATAAGGTCAGGGAGGAAAAGATCTTCTTGCTTCCCTCATACTGCCTTTCAGCAAATTTGTATATTTCCATTATGTGTGTGACTATTATGTATGTGTGTATTTCAGTTTAGCCGAGTGCCATTCAGTGTGTTGATGTAGCTTTGATATCAAAGTCCAGCTACAATTGCAAACCTAATTTTTGTCAAATATTTATTTCCAGAACATCCAGGGAAGGCTTTCCATTAACATCTTAAAGCTGTGAGGATAAAGCTAGTTGGCTCACGTAGCACACTGTCTTCAATAATCACCAAGTCTAAATTTATTACTGCCTCTTTCAACCAAAATGAAATTCCTATCTCTTTTAAGCTCCAGGAGGGGAGATCAATTTCAATCTAAAATATGAATCATTCAAATTTGTGGTACCACCTTTCACATGGAATCAGGGTTCATTATAATACACAAAAGTAACAGAGAGCCCATACAGTTGCTTACTGGCATGTGGGGACATTTGAAGCAAGCAGAGCGCTGAAATATTACTTGCAAGGGCACAGCTGGCTCCATATTCAACAAATCAGTCAAAAAATAACGTTTGCCTGCCTCAGTCGGATCTAAACAAGGAAAAACTGTTATGCCAGCCACATTCTTACTTTCTTCAATAGCCTCTTCCATTTTCCTTTTGGATACCAGCTATTGACTTTTTTTTTTTTTTTTTTTTTTAATCTCAAAAAGAAGGTGTCCATCAAATTAAACAGACTGGGAAGAAATATCCTCTAACATGAAAGGAGATTTTCCAGAAACTTAAATAGCATTGATTGTATAAAACATTTGAAATTGGAACTTCATTATTGTCTCCACAGGGTTGCTAAGGCAGGGAAAAGACAAAGTTTGGGTGAGTCCTTTGAATATTGTATGTGTAATTTTTCTGAGGCAAATGCTTTATTATTTGAATAAATGCATGTGTGTGCACATACACACACACACACACACACACACAAGAAAAGAAGTCCTTATCACATCATTAGGACCTATATTCTAGCAAGAGGTTTGACTCCCCACTTTTGGAAACACAAGAAAGAGGAATTTGGCACCCACACAATGGAGCAGTATTATTGTTATCTATATAAGTCTGTATGCAAGGACTCTACTAATATTAAAACTTGACTTGTCCCAGATATTTTCATACATTAGGTCTCAAGAGAAAGGTGTATTAAACCAAAGCTATGTGATTTTTAAGCACTTTGTTTATATGGCTAAGCTTTTTTCCTTCTTAACTAATTCTTTTTCCTTATTTAGCTTTAGATTGTGATTCTTTGTGTCTTATATGAACATCTTTTTTTTTTTTTGAGAAGATGAGAAACAAAGCATATACAACATAGTTTACCTATAGAAATGACTTCTATGTTACTGAATTACAATCAAATAATTATGCAAATTTGATGAATTGGATCCGTAGATGGCAGGATGAGATCATTCGGTTCACATTCTTTAAGGGGAAGACTTAAAGGAATCATCTCTTTCAGTTGCTCATGTTCAGGAAATGAGAAACACAACTGAAAAATAATATAAAATCCCCCAAATTTCTGAATCCCCAATTTTTTTTTTTACTTAATAAGGAATTTTGCTATGAATAGTTGGCATGCTGTCATCTATTATTAATTTTGTTAAAGCACTTCTTCCCTGAGGCTGGTCTCTACTGATCTGCAGATATTTTTCTCTATCTTTTACACACACACACACACACACACACACACACACACACACATTTTCAATGCAGGCTATATTTCAGAAATTTCTGGACAGATAACCTACAAGGGGAGGGATTCATTGTATACTAGGTTTCCCATAGTTTTCCTAACATAAATTTTGCTTTCCCCTAACTTGAGAAATTATATATTCCTTACCTAAAGTAATTCTACTGATGAAGTTACTAACATCTCTGCTTAGAATTAGAGTCCTCTTGGGGCACCTGGGTCGCTCAGTGGTTTAAAGCCTCTGCTTTCGGCTCAGGTCATGATCCCAGGGTCCTGGGATCGAGCCCCACATTGAGCCCCACATTGGGCTCTCTGCTCAGCAGGAAACCTGTTTCCTCCTCTCTCTCTCTGCCTGCCTCTCTGCCTGCTTGTGATCTCTGTCTGTCAAATAAAAAAATAAAATCTTAAAAAAAAAAAAGAATTAGAGTCCTCTTACTATTATAGTCTAAAGCCTACAGGCTATGGAAGGCAAAGGGGTTTAAGGTGACTTCATTTTAAATTAGTCCTTTCTTGTTTCTCTGGGACTGAAGAAAAATGCAAGAAAAGAGGCTCACAAACTGAAAATGAAGGAGATTTGCAGAAGAACAAGAATCATGGGAAGGATGATTCACCAAAAACTGATGTACTGCTTCTTTGCCATTGTTGGTCAGGAAGGGGGTGAGATACACATGGCCACCAGACCTATTAATCATAAAGCAAGCCCAATTCAGACCAGGCGCTAAAGTGCCAAGGCAGATCATCAGCCTGTGTTCTTCCTTTCAGTGGTTAGTTTTCAGAATTTTCTGATCTGCTGTAGCACAGGACACTGCTGAACATCCCTCTTCTTGAAGAAGTATCCTCCTGTGGCTACCATGACACTGATCTTCCTCTGGCATCTCTCCACACTGAATCCATGAGCTTCTACAGGATGGTTAAACTCAACTGCTCATTCCTCAATGCTGATTTTACTTGGATGTTGGTAGGATACATGACTCAGCTTTTTGCTATACATGACTGAAATGACCACCTCTATTCTGATAATTTCCAAATTGTATCTCCATTCTGGACTTTACATCCAACTACCTACTGAACATTGCTTCTAGTTGAGGTACTTTTCTTCTTTCAACCTCTAAAATTAAAGTCACTTTCTTCTTTCAATCTCTCCCTACTCCCCAAATCTGAAAATGCTAATCCTCTTCTCATGTTCTTTCTTGATTATTCTTACCCTACTAAATGTTAGGAATTACCTGGACTCCTTCAGTTCCCTTCTTATTCTCTCCACATTTGGTCATTAACTCTCTTAATTTCTCTCCACTCTCTCACCTCTGCCCCTCTTTATGTGGAATTATCTTCTTTTAAATGTAATACTTGGTTTTAGCCCTCACATTACCTAAGAATGTCTTTCAGAAAGGAAATCTGCTCATGTCCTTCCTTTATTGAAAATCCTTCAGTGGCTCTCCAAAACCAGAAGGATAAAGTCCAAGCTCATTTGCAGCCCTTCCTGTCCAAATTCTACATATTTCTAATTCCACTGAGAGATGATGTCCAGTCCTTCCTCAGTACTCTCTTCTCCCACTTTTTACTCTTACCCTATAAAGATACTACCATGTCTTCAAATGTATCAGATTGTTTCACACTGCTGTGTCTTTAGAATTGGCTGGTTCATATTAGAATATTCCCACTCCCAGCCCTGTAACCATTTCACACCCAGACTCAATCCTACCATATCCTTTGTTCATGGGACATCTCTACAGTTCTCCCTCAGTCACTAAGACTGAGTTGATCATTATCTCATTTGTGCCACTGTGGTCATGATTGTTCTTGAATGAACTCTTCAAGTGTCTGTCTTTGAAAATGATACAATGGTAGTGAAAATGAAATTCTGAGTTGTATCTTAGTTATAATTCTCAAAGTGATATTACCTAACCTGGATGACAGTCCTTTCATGGCCCTCAAGACCAGATTCAAAGCCTCTTCTCTGCCCTGGTATGCTACCATTCCTGAACTGCATTACAGATGTCTTTCGTATTCCTCTCCTCTCATTCATCTGAGGGAACTCTCTAAGGATTGGTTTCCAGATCCTTAATTCTTTTCTTTTCTGTGTGGGTACACACACACACACACACACACGTACATATACATATATATGTATATATATACATACACATGTGTATATACATATATATACACACATATATACATATATATGAACATTGTAGGCAATATATATATTATATAATATATATATATATATAATGAATGAAGGTTGTTGCTATTGAATAAATTATTTAATCCTGAAAATAAAACAATTGTTATAGTTTTGCCTTTACTTTTTGAATCTCCTAGATATCTGAACTTCTATGCAGCAAACATCATATTTAATCTAGAATCAGTGCCACAAAGACTGGTCCCTGCACTGACTAAGGATGAGGTTAAGTTACAAGCTAGAGTTGGGACATTATTTCAGATTTGCATGCCTTCTCCCTGGCTTGCCAGGGACAATTTACCATCTAAATCCTAGTAAAGTGTTGGGCACTGGGTCAACAAATAAAGTTAGCCATCTATATATTGCTTTGTGAACTGAGTGCTCTTAGGGGATATAATATAATTACAATGGATAACATTTATTGTTTACTTTGTTCCAGGCTGATGATAAATGCTTTACATGCATCATCCCATTTAATTTTTATCCTATAGATGGGAGCTGGTAGTGCCCTCATCTTATCAATGAATTAACCGAGGCTTTGCAGCATTTGCTTACTCAAAGTCACACATAACTGGTATGTAGTAAAAATGGGATTCAAACCCAGGCCTGCTTGACTCATTTTATATGAAACACACACACACACACACACACACACACACACACACACACACCAAAGAATGTTGCTTTTTTTTTTTTTTTCTTTAAATGGTCGTAGTTATAGCAAAGCTCTAAATTATTGCTTCTTGCCTTCTGTCTTCTTGGTGATCTAGGAAATGCAGGTACTAACAAACCAGGAGTAGACTGCCTCAGTCCAAGATTAATCCTAAGTAGTTATGGCCAGGGAGCTGATTCTGAGTGGCTAAAGCTTTGTTGGAAAGCTATTCTCAATCAGTTTGAGTGTTTGCTATGTATAAACAGTATACTAGGCGATGCACATTTCTGATAACCCTGTCTTTGAGTGTATGAACTATCAGGGATACAAACCATGAAAACATAGACATTTTCTTATTCATGGCATGTTCCAAATATCACCATGTACACAACTGACAGAATTTTTGGAGTCTCTTTCTTTTCTCTTGGATAAGAAAATGGGCAAGCTAGCTTTACATAGTCCCTTAACTATAGGAAGAGCTGATCTTCAGCAATAGATTTTTAACAGCTGGTCATAGTCCAATACTAGGTCAGCATACAACTGGCTTCATCTTGGATCAGTTTAAAAGTTGAAGACTCTTCCATTCATAGACCTTGTGAAGTAAAAGCTCTTCTCAAGCGACACAGTGTAATTTCCAGCTAGCATCATGTGGACTTCAAGAAAACTGTCTTTCCCCATAATATAGTTTGTAGATTCACAATGCCTATGTTGGATAACTATACCATCCAAAGAGAAAAGTCTTCAAAGGCAAAGGAAACTAAAGTGAAAATGAACTTTTGGGACTTCCACAGGATCAAAACTTCTGCACAGCAAAGTAAACAGTCAAAACAAAGAGGCAACCCACAGAATGGGAGAAGATATTCACAAATGACACAACAGATAAAGGGCTGACATCCAAGATCTATAAACAACTCCTCAAACTTAACACACACAAAACAGATAATCATGTCAAAAAATGGGCAGAAGGCATGAACAGACAGTTCTCCAAAGAAGACATACAAATGGTCAACAGACTCCTGAAAAAATGTTCATCATCATTAGCCATTAGGGAGATTCAAATCAAAACCACATTGAGATACCACCTTACACCAGTTAGAACGGCCAAAACTAACAAGACAGTAAACGACAAGTGTTGGAGAGGATGTAGAGAAGGGGGAACCCTCTTATACGTTTGTTGGGAATGCAAGTTGGTGCAGCCACTTTGGAAAACAGTGTGGAGACTCCTCAAAAAAAAAAAAAAACAAAAAAAACAAAAAAAACAGAGCTACCCTATGACCCTGCAATTGCACTACTGGTTATTTACCACAAAGATATAGATGTAGTGAAAGGGAAGGCCATCTGTACCCCAATGTTCATAGCAGCAATGGCGACAGTCACCAAACTGTGGAAAGAGCAAAAATGCTCTTCAACGGATGAATAGATAAAGAAGATATGGTTCATATATACAATGGAGTATTATGCCTCCATAATGAATACCCAACTTTTGTATCAACATGGACAGGACTGGAGGAGATTATGCTGAGTGAGATAAGAGTCAACTATCATATGGTTTCACTTCCTTGTAGAGCATAAGGAATAACAAGGAGAACATCTGGTCTACCTTAAACTCACAATAAGTGTTACTTGTAATCTTCCTGCTATTGTCTTGCATATTTAGAGATTACAAATACACGTTTTACATCTAAAACCCAGTTCATTCATTCATTTATTCTTTAGCCATTTAATCACTTATTCAATGCTTAACAAATTCATTTACTCCCCAAAGATGTATTGATTACCTATTAGATTAGATTACCTATTGATTACCATGCTTGGTGATATGAGAAATAACATAATGAGACAGGTATTGATCCTATATTCTTAACAAACATAATTTGGTGGAGAGAGATGAAATGCATATAAAAATAATTACTGTACAAAATAGAAATAGTGCAGTAAGAGCTTCAGATGAGGTCA
Source organism: Mustela lutreola (assembly GCF_030435805.1). Classification (NCBI taxonomy): domain Eukaryota; kingdom Metazoa; phylum Chordata; class Mammalia; order Carnivora; family Mustelidae; genus Mustela; species Mustela lutreola. Next base: position 58,995,243 of record NC_081299.1, read on the forward strand.
CACAAGAGTTCTGAATGTATAGATGCTTCTTCAGATTTCCAGGGCTATGCTCAAAATTACAGAAAAGATTTGCATATTATGTCTTTGTTGACAAATCAATCAAATTGTGCTAGTAGTTCATAGCATTGTTACATCCAGGAACCAACCGGGAAAGGGAGATGATCAGAGTCCATTCTAAAGACACCATGCTTAGAAGCCCTTTCAGCAGTGAGTTATTTCCAAATGGTTGCATTAAAGTTGCCAGAGCACCAAAAACACATAAGTGACATTTGTTCCTAATTTGTCACATTCATTAATGTTTCAGTTTCAAAAATCAGAATGTGATTTAGAAATTCAAATACCAAAAAGTTAATGTGTTATTAAGCCTTAAATTTTTTTTTTACTTTGCCTGTTTAATTCATTTATTCTTTCAGGTTCTTGAATATTTAAATCATTTAAAATATTAATGGTATATAAAAGAAGTATCAATATTTACATTAAATGGGATTTCACACTGCTCTGTAATATTTTTAATCATTTATATTATTCATAATTACATGAAAAATCATCCTCATGGAAGAAACTTAAGTTTATTATACTATAGGTATTGCATAGCAAGCAGTGTTTTTCAGAGTGTGGGTATTAAGAAATATTAAGTAATATTAAGCTAGAATAATAAGTGATATGTTGTTTTTAATATGTATATAAAGCAAATCCTTTTCAAATGATTATTTTCTACTAACAACTAATATATTTTAACTAATAAAAGAGGTACTTAAACTGTGGTAATTCAAAGTTCATAAATCATAGTTTTTACAGTATATTTTTAAGTAGCAGAAGTATTATATATCCCATCCTCACTTCTGCAAGATGGAAGTGATCATGTCTATGATGAATTACACAATATCCACATTTTTCAGAGACAGCTTATTATCACAGGATGATAACATAAATATATGTCAGCTTACTATAAAAATATTAACTACAAAAGATAAGAATGATTCAGATAATTCTGTGGAACTGAAAAGATAGTATATTCTGTCTAATCTTTGAATGTTTTAAGAAATACTCCACTTGAAAATTAGGAATATCTAATGGTTCTGAAAATGTGTTGTTTATTCAGCTCTTGAAAAGCACTAAAAGTAATTGTAGGAGAAAAACATCAGCTTAGGTTTCTCTCCATTCAAGCAATCCTCATGTTTGTTCTTCCTTTTTCATTTCTAGTCCTTAGAAATGGACTAGGAACCAAGATATACTAGAATATTTATTTAAGCAAAACCTTAAGTTGTATTTCAAATACAATTTTGAGTAAAAGCATTACCTGCATGGACAAAATACTCTGTCCATGACCATTTACTTACTCTTTCACTTTATATATGGCATGTGAAATTTTCACTATTCCAAGATGAATGTCTAAACAAAACCAACCAAAAGTAAATTCAACTGAAATTAGCCTATGCTTAAGGACACTGTAATATATTTTTACAAACAAAACAAAACCAAAACAAACAGAAGCCCACCAAACCATCTTCAGTCAGAAGACATTTTTCAGTGGGTCCTATCATTTTGGAAATTTTCCCCTTTTCTCAGCTCCAAAACACTTTTCTAAACATATGTGGACTTCAAGAGGAATTCAAAAAATTCTCAAACACCCATACCATTTAGGGGCCAAGTTTCCTCTGTGTAAGGGATGTGTCACATCAGGCTGAGTTCTAAAATGAACATACACCATTCTCACGTTTTATTTCTGCTGATGGACTGGAACCAAGGCCCCCCCCCCCCCCCACCGGGAGCATTTTGGCAACACTGTATTACTTACGGTTGAGAGGCAGGCTCGCATTGGTTGTGCCCAGCTTGTTGGCAGCCACACAAGTATAGTTGCCGAAGTGCTCCTGTGTCACATTGGTAACAGTGAGAATGGATCTTGTGCTAAAGTTTTGAATAATGATTCCTTGTTGGCCATTGAAAAGCCTAGAAGACAAAATAAACTCTAGGTAAATATGCATTGTGAATACCATTTTTAGTTTTATCTTTATTGGGGTTGTCATGGCAACTCATAGACAGTTTTGTCCACACTCGTGTTAGCATATAATGTGATCATATATTTTCCTTACATTAGTAGATATCAGGGAGGAGAAGCTGGTTGACAACTGTAGATTGTTCCTAAGGGAGGATTTGTGCTCTACAACAAACTGAATTTCGATTTCCACATGTCCTATTCATACATTGATTTGCATTTTAGAAAACTAAACACATCACAGCAACAGCATCTCATCTGTTAATGTCGAGAAAGAGTAAAGCAAATGAAATATAATGATTTTACTAAAAATGCAAACTGACGGTTTCTAAAAAAGTTGGCTAGGATACGTCTAAGCCATCTCAGATGATATCAGATGACTCCCATGAAAGTTAACCCCACAACTGTGATAAGATGGTTCTGAGTCTAGGGTCAACACCACTTTGCTGCTGCCATGTACGAACCAGACAGATGACTTGCTTTTAAACCTAGAGAAAAAGCAGCAGTCTAGCATTGAGAAGAGCATTTCAAGTTGACTCTCATCTTGGCCACATATTAGGGATGTGGCTGGGAAAGTCTTCTAACCTTTCTGGGCCTCAGTATAAGATTCTATTTTCCCCAATTCCACCCTGACTACCCAAAAATCTTTCTCCAGGCTTACCAGCAGAGGTCTCACTCTCCAAGAGGCTGGCAGAGCACCACTGTTCTCAAGGCTTGCCAAGCCCACTCTGGTTCACTCTTTTCCTGATCTGCATACAATGGTCATCAGCCCCTTGTATCTCTGCCAGCCGGATCCTTCCCTCCTCACTCAGTTCTGATCTGTGTCTTATGTTTCCTACGCTAATGCTCCTTAAATGACTCTTTTCCTTTCTCTCTGTGCATGTTTCTCTCAAAATTGTGAGATTTCTAAAACCAAAGTCACATTCTTGCACATTCTGCTACTCTGTAGTAATTTCCAGGCACACAGGTCTTTTTAACCCAAATAAATTGTACTGGTTTAAATTCCTCAAAAGGTAGGGCCATATGGACATACGTTATTTTATATTTGAGTCCCGCAAAGCACTTAATACTAAAAAAAAAAAAAAAAAAAAAAAAAAGTTTGGGGTGCCTAAGTGGCTCAGTTGGTTAAGCGTCTGCCTTCAGCTCTGGTTGTGATCTCCAGGTCCTGGGATTGAGACCCAGGTCATGTTAGGTCCCTGTTCAGTGAGGAGTCTGCTTCTCCCTCTCCCTCTGCCTCTCCCCTGCTCTCTTTCTCTCTCTCTCACAAATAAAATCTTAAAAAAAAACAAAAAGGCAAAAAGTTCATAGATCAACAGTATTGGGTGACATCCCCACAACACAGGGACCGGTAAGCCCCTCGAGAAATTCTCTTTCTAAATATGAATTCTGAAATAATGAGGATGCCAACCAGACGATAACATCTCCCTAACTAATCCCAAAGTTTACGATGAAAAGATGTGCTGATCTCAATATGGGCTATGTAAGTTCATAGCCCAAATGGCATGGTATTTTTCCTTAATATGTTCAGGTTTTAGTACTAAATATTTCTTTAATCATGAAGATGCTAATAAATGGCATTCTCCTGAGAGTTTAGGTTGAACTCCTTTGCATTACATTATGTGACTTGCATCTGAATTTAGATAAAATATACTGTAGCTACACGCAGATTAAAATAAGCAGCCATGCTTGATTAGCCTGGGGATTACTTATATTTCATGTAATAGCTGAATTTGACTTATCCAAAACTCAAACTTTAATCAGATTAATAAAACTCTGAGCTAAATAAACATTGAAAAACCTTAACTTGAGCAATAAACCTAATGATCTGCAACTCTGACACAAGAAAATAGGGCATAAAATATCAAGGATATGGCAGTTTTTAACTCTCCTATCTTATATTGCAAATCTATCAACATTTATGCCAAAAATATCATCATGATTATTGTATATTTTCCTGCATCACATTAATAACTTTATTTTTAACCAATTACTATATGCTATGTATAAAAATTCACAGCTTCATTGTCCAGAGAGCTTTGGCATTATGGCCCAAATCTATCTGACCATGTCTATGCTAGGGACACATTCTCCAGAGGACTCAGCAACTCCCTGGACTACTAAATCCTTATAGTGCCCCACTTACCAAAACTAAGATTCATTTTGCTGCTAAAGAACTAAGAAGAAATTAGTCAGGGTCTTCATTTGGCTAGACCCTAGGGAGAAAATCTCAAGGGGGTTGAGTCAGTAACTTGATGGGATTGTTTGCTTATGTTCCTTCAGGCTGTCTTTCTAGCTGGCTTCTAATTCTCTGCCCTTCAGTGTGTCGGAGGGCAAAGCCCCAGATGTTGCAAAATCATGTAGCATGTCCACACTCTGTATGTGTAGACCCATTCTTGGTCTCTGGCCAGCGCTGCTTTGTGCATCCTCATTGAGGGGCACGTCATTAGAAATTCCTGCTGCTCTCCTCAGCCTGTCAGGTGATGATGGCCTATAAATAGGAAAAGTTACCTTTCCCGGGGGATGTACTTCCCTCTAGAGGAAGCTACCTTTCTGAAATTACTGGAGAAGTCCAAAATGTCCTTTCTTCTAGAGTTTGGAGTTTTAGAAATGCCAACTCCTCAAATACACTCTAAGAACATATTTTTATCCAGTAGATGGCTGAAATAGACCTTCCAAAGTTGATCTTGAGGCAGAAAGACTTCTGAGATGGTATATATCTCAGGAGGTATATTTCTGTGATTTTCCTGCAAGAATCCTGAGAGCACATGGAGTGAGGGGTTTTCTCACCCATTCAAATCAATTCTGAAAATTGCCATTGCTACAAAGATGAGTCCTATGCTTAGGTGATTAGGGACTTGGCTGGGTAACACATGTCTTTGAAAATCTTTGGAGGCCCCTCAGGAGATCAAAGCTGAAGAGAAGAATCAATCAAACAGGTGTTTACAACTAAGTTTATGTCAGTCACAATGGGGACCCTGTTAAGATGAATTCTTCTACCTTTAGTTACCAGATATAGAAATTTGAACCACACTTATAATTCCCATCATGTCTGTCTTTAATGTAATTTCAATCTTTGACTAAAAACAAATAAAAAAGTGCTCTTTAGTTGATATTTTTCTTTATCAAACAGTTTTATTCCAAAATGGTTGGATATAGTTATATTTTCTGTAAAAAGAATAATTTTTTATCAACTTTTATCATATTCGACAAATTAAATTGTTATTCTGTGTTAAAGAAAATTCTTGTTAGCTTTCAAACATGCCTATTAACAGAAGGACCCTTGCCCCACTGAATTTCTCATATCTATCCCAGACTTGTTTGAAACCAGACTTCCTTAAATCAGTGATGTGAAATTTTAAAGTGACAACTCAAGCAATAGTTTACAGTACACCTTGCAATAAAACCAGAGAACTAAATCCAGAATACTGCCTTATTTGGAGTTCTCTCCTTTCTCTAAATACTTAAGTTTTTCAAGTTCTAGGAGAATTGTTCTTGTATTGACTCAGATTACAGAATAAGAGACATTTTCATATAGTCTTTTCCCCCAAAGAGAGGAAAGCAATTCTATTGGATTAGTGGTTAAATACAGTATTCCTTCCTCAGAAGTAGATCAGCAGCATTTGGCACTTGCCTAGAAATTTCTGAGCATTTTTATTTTTTGCATTTTTACCTTTCAATGGATCCTATGGCTATGAGATCCTTCCATTACTGTGGAGCTTGTTGTCCTGTACCCTCTACACCTATGGTAGTTTGTTCCATACTGCTTGGATCAGAATGTTTGTGTCCTCCCCAAATTCATATGTTGAAAACTTAAGCCCCAAAGATGATGGCAATAGTGGCTGGGACCTCTGGAAGATGTTTAAAAATCATGGAAGTGAAACCATGATGAACGGGATTAGTGCCTTATAAGAGGTTCCAGAGACCTCCCATAGCGTCTTCTGTCTTGTAAAGATGCAGTAAGATGTCTGTGACCTAGAAGAGGACCCTCTCCAGACCATGCTTGCACCCTGATCTTGGACTTCTAGCTTCCAGAAGTATGAAATAACTCTCTGTTGTTTATAAGCCACCTAATCCGTGGTATTTTGTTATAGCAGCCTGGATGGACAAAGACACATACTGAAGACCATTGCCCTCACTCTTCTTCCTTCTGCCTTTTATTAATGCTTCATAAATCTGTGAACTGCAGGCTATCTGTCCCGCCAGCAGATGATGAGGTAACTCATAAATAACACAGCCTGACCAAATAACTAGTTCTGAATTAGAAGAGGCCCTTATATTTTCAAGTGTCAGTTAGAAAGGAGTACCACATAGAAAGCATAATAACGAAGGATATTTATATATCGGACTCATGAAATGTTCATGAAATTTACAATCATAGCATCTCTCAGGTAGTAACTAGGATAGACAGAAGAGTCCACTGAAATATCCAACAGCAAAACTGACCACAAAGCCACTGGCACTGATTGTTAAGACTGCAAAGTTAAATGGAACAGCCCTACCAGACCTCATTCATTTTATATATAAATTGAGCCTCATGACACATTTTGGGACTACCATTTACTATCTGCCTTTCCAGGTTAGGAGTAACAAGAAATATTCTAGAAAAATTTCAGGTGCAAATAGTCACTGAAATACTTCACTGTGAATACAGGAAATATATACAAGTGTATCAGACAACAACATTTAAAATATTAAAGCAAATTGAAATAGGAGTGGGAGATGTTCTCAAGTGATAATAGATCTTTTATCAGACTAGAATACAAGGAAATATGATAATAATATGTCATGTTATAAGAAAATATGACAATAATGTATCATGTTATATAACTGGATAAGATTTTTATGATCATATTAATTGATCTTTGGGTGGTAGTATAGCAGACATGGAAGACAGTAGGGGACAGAAAGTAGTTCTTGAGTCATAAGAATTATATGTACAAAGAAAAGGAATGTTATTTCCAACAATGGATTGCAGCCTTCTGACTTCTAAGAAGTGGTATGAATCAAGGATACAACTCAAGAAGAAGAGCTTCAGAAAAATTCATGGTTGATAGTAAAAATGTCACATGTGATATGTTCTTAATGGAAATGAAGTTTTATTTGGTCATCAAATGATGATTAAATACCTCCCATGCTGAAGGCACTGAGTTAAGAATCAAAGGGTGGGGGGGAGACAAGTAAAACATAGTTCTATATAAGGACCTTGGCTACAATTAAAAATGTGAAGATGAAAATTATTAAATTAAAAAATTTAAAAACAAAACAAAAATGTGACGATGACACTGAGATGGTATATTGGTCCTTGCACAACACATCTCAATGCCTCTCTCAATGACAGAATTCTAGCTTACGTATATTTTGGCTCTGAATCATGGCCATATTTCTACTCTTTTTAATGTAAGCAGGAATGCCTTATGTATGTGGAAAATGTTAGCTGTTCTCAACATATTTATTATTGAAGTAATCTAACATGAAAGAATTCCAATGTTGTACAAAAAAATTTTGGTGTGAAGAGTATGGGAAACTGACATTCAGAAAACATTTTAGCATTTTCAAATGTATGTCAACTAATCTTCATAGCAGCCCTACGAGGTAAGCTTTACTAGTCCCATTTTACAGATGAAAAGAAAAAAGAAGTTTAGAAAGATTAAGTTAATTTATCTTCTATCATCTGGTAAGTGGTAGAACCAACATTCAAACCCAGATCTTCTGACTCTTGGTATTGTCCCATTTGAATACCAGTAGCAACTGGTATTCAAATCATTAAGTAGAAACCAGGTATTGTGTTTGAGTTTGGAAAGACATGGCAGAAATCATGAGTGATTTCAGAAAATTGAGTCAAGACAGGGAATAGAACAAGTGGAGCCGAATCACCAAGTAACATGTGGTATCTGTACTAGGAAAGCCAGATCCAACCCATGGGGTGAATCTAATGGGACAGAAAAAAAAATAATTAAGGTTAGTTCAGCTATGTTTTTGCAGATTCCCTGGACCAGAGGTTTCTTAACTACCTGTGTGAGGCTTAACTATGCCCATCAGTCTCTTGTAGTAGTTACCTTTTGCTCCCAGTGGAGTCACCCTTTCAGGCTACTTACATTCCCAAGATGAGAGGTATGAAATGGTCCAAGACTCTTTCTTCCTCTAACTACCTGCCACACAAAAAATACCTTCAGCATTGATTATTATTTTTTCTTCTCCTAGGTTCAATAAATATTTGGGTTGTAGTAAATTCTCTCCATAGTGTATATGTGCAATACAGTCAAGGATGACAGAAAACAAAACAAAATAAAACATAACATAGATGAGTGGCAAGAATGCAGTAATTTTTTTTTAAGATATTATTTATTTATTCGACAGACAGAGATCACAAGTAGGCAGAGAGGCAGGCAGAGAGAGAGGAAGGGAAGCAGGCCCCTGCTGAGCAGAGAGCCAAACCCAGGGCTTGATCCCAAGACCCTGGGATCATGACTTGAGCCAAAGGTAGAGGCTCAACCCACTGAGCCACCCAGGCGCCCCAAGAATGCAATAATTTTAAGTAAGTTTAAAATTGGCTCTGAAGTTCAAGTCCTAGTGATGCTATGGAGTTACTGTGTCCTTTCTGAGTTGGTCAAATCACCAGCAAATTAAAAACTTCTCTTTAGCACACAATTTCAGGTGCAAATTTTCATATATTTGCATTACTTTTGATTACCATCCATATTCCCCATTAGCATGTAGCTCCATTAAGACAAGCTTCCTAATTTTTGTTATACATTGTATTCTGAGCATGGAGCACAATATTGGGAACTTAATAGGTGTATGATAAGTAGTTATTGTATGCTCGACTGCATGAATTCTGCTTTTACATTTTTGTCTTGCTTAGTTTTTTCATCTGCAAAATGGAAAAAATGAAGCCAATCTCAAAGTGTTGACATAAGAATGGTTTTTAAATGTATACAATGTAATATCTACACACACACACACACACACACACACATCAAATGCAGTAGGCACTAGAAATATGATAGGTGTTATTATTGTTCAATGATAGGGTCTGTTTCTTAGACAGAACAGATACATTTCCTCTCAGATGGCAGCAAAATATTAAATATTGAAAATACAGGAAATTATTTTTAAAGGAGAGATCTGCGACAGTGACTGAAAAGATCATAGCATCATGATTTCAAGATGTGCCAAATTCAGTCTCAATTACATGTGTATTATCAACCTCATCTAGGTTTTCCATAGATATGCAGGGTAGAGAAAAAAAAAATAAAAGTAAAAAGAAGGAGGAATAAGAACTCTTAGATACCAGAGAGAAATGAAAATTGATGTGAACATGCTGCTATAGCAACCTATTGGTTTACTGTGCTGCTTGGTACTTAAGGCTTGAATACAATATGATATCATTTATTCCTAGGAACAGACCGAAGAATATCATGCATCAATGTCTCAGCCCCAAGGGGTATCTATCTTTAGTTGCACATTTGAATAAATTAATGTATTATAATATATTAGGACATTTTAATGATTTTAGACTTTATTAGGCTATTTAAAATGTATGTCTTGTTTACTTTGTCAATTTTAATGAAATTAATAATTTTAGATTAGAGACCTTTGGGCTGCCTTACTTGTGACAATTTGGTTCACACGGGGAAGATACTGCCTTTAACTTTACATCAAGTAAACAAAGGCTATAGTGCAGGTGTCAATCCTCCCCTGACTGCAGCGAGTCTCGTATCCCTGACAACCTGGCCTACGACTGGATTTTTTCCCCTTTGCTTGAATGGCTTTTCTAATATCAATGTGCCCATGATTTTAATGTCAAATTTCATCCCACAATAAACCAACACAACTATTTTGCAGAGATCACATTCACAAAAAAGAAATCCTGAAAAGTCAGAACTGAGCAACAGAAACCAGCCTCTTTCCTGCAATCACATACTGGGTTTACCACGTCCTGCAATCTAAGGTGATGGATGATATTGTACTAATATTCTCTTCTCAATGTGAAAATGTGTGAAAATAAGAATGGCTCTGTTTCTTCAGGATTAAAAGGCCACAACTCACTCTTGCAACAGATGCCGGGAACACAATGGCGAACAGGGCAAAACCCTCACTCTCAGGGAGGTTACAGATTAGGAGAGAGACCAGTAAACAAGCTGAACATCATCTAAAAAGTGCCCTGATAGAGGTAAGAACAACAGGAGTACATCTGGAGAGACGCCCTTCCAAGTAAAAAGGGGTCTGGGTAGTTTTCTGAGAGAAGGTCACACGTGAATTGAGACTAAAGGACTAGTGGAAGGCAGCCAGCCAAAGGTAGCAGGATGGTTGCGTGTGTGTGGAAGGGGCTTATAAGCAAAACGGCCTATATATGAAAAGGCCTTAAAGACAGAGATCATGCCACAGTTTGTAAACTGAATATTTTAGGACAGTTACGACCCTATTGTGGGGTGGTAGGATGGCAAGATAACCAGAGAGGTAAACAGAGGCAGGAACATGAAGGCCTCCCATGCCACACTGTGATGTTAGGACATTCATGTAGGAACATTCAAGAATGCTTGAAAGGATTTAAGTAAAAAGTGATAAAATCAGATATTTATTTTGGAAATACTGCTATGAATTTTAAGAACACAACCAAAACCTAGCTGTCTATTGGTGGACTGTGTCTGTAGTATCAACACCTCGATCTCAGTATGTTCTAAACCAAACTCGGTGCAATCTCTCCCAAATCTCTTTTCCTCTGTTCCCAGCTTCAGTTAATGACTTCACCATTCACCTTACTACTGAGCTAGGAAACTTAAAAATTTATCTTCAAGTGGTCCTTTCTTTGTATCTAATCAATCACTGAAATGTATAAATACTAACTTTTCCCTGTTTTGCTTTAAAAAAAAGACTCATTCATTTATTTGAGAGATAGAGAGAGAGTGCACGAGTGGGAGGGGCAGAGGGAGAGGGAGAGAGAATCTGAAGTAGACTGAGCACTGAGCGTTCAGAGCCTGACACATAGCTGGATCTCCTGACCCTGAGATCAGGATCTGAGCTGAAACCAAGAGTCGGATGCTTAACCGACTATACCACTCGGGTGCACCCCCTCTCTTGCTTTTTAATTGCACAACTTATACCCTAGTTTAAACCATATTTTGTATCTTTCCCATCCTAAATGGTCTGAGAAACATTTTATGAAGACAAGGAATGGATATTTCTACTGCCCTTGAAAAGTCCTTTAGTGGCTTCTTACATCCTATGGAATCAAGTCTAAATGTATTATCCTGACATTTAAAATGCTCCAAGTCTTGCCCTAACATGCATTTCTAACCCTATCTCCTGTTACACCTGATTTCACATCCTGTACCTCGAGACATAAAAAGAAACCCTCTCACACAATGCTTACATTACTTGACCACCTTCTTTCCTTGCTTATGATTTTTCTTGACTCCTTGCAATGTTTGGAAATACTGTTCATTGATATCAAGCATAAAAGCTACCTTTTCCCTGAAGCGTTTGTTAATGCTCTGATTTGAGTTGAATGGACCCCTGCTGTGCACTTTCAAGGACTTGACTTAGGACTCCCTTAGGGTCTTCTTATGTGGTCCTTATTTCATTTTGGTGATTTTTATGACAAACTATAAGCTGTAAGTCAGGAAATGAAAACAGGACTAGCCTACTTTTAATTTTGTTTGAATGTCCCAGAGTTTTAAATATAATAGTTTGCATGTATATCTTACATGGACATGTGTTTTCCACTTCCCAGTAGTTGAAATACTCTTGCTTATTTCATATGTTTATCCTTTACTTCTTCCCTGGCCTGGGATGATAAAGTCTTCACAGGGATAATAAAACTGTATGGATAAGACTTAGGTTATAAAAAAAAAACATGAAATATCAAATAAAATTATAGATAGATAGTGAAATTACATTAGAAACAAAAGTTTCTTCAGTTAAGCAACTTAATTTGTTTTCAATCTTTACCAATTATGTCACCGTTAAATGCCTAATGTATATGTGTTGAATGAACATGTAAATTCTCAGGTCAGCAAGGAAAATTGTTTTTAACATGGATGGTAATGGATTATTTCTAGTACCCTTCTAAATCAAAATATGTAACTGCTTAGTCTTACAAGAATGGCCTTGCAGAGACACCTGGGTGGCTCAGTTGTTAAGCATCTGCCTTCTGTGCAAGCCATGATCCCAGGGTCCTGGGACTGAGCCCCACATCGGGCTCCCTGCTCAGTGGGAAGCCTGCTTCTTCCTCTCCCACTCCCCCTTCTTGTGTTCCTGCTCTCATTGTCTCTTTGTCAAATAAATAAATAAAATCTTTTTTAAAAATGGCCTTGCATATGAGAAGATAAAAGAGAGAAAAAAGGGGATAGAGATAGAAAGAGAGGGAGAGGGAGAATGAGTTAATTTATTTCTAGTCCCTTCTGAATAATCAAAGTTGCATAAAATCTAGAAGAGGGATATTTTGACACAAGACTCAGGATATTGGCAGTTGGTTCTGTTTTTGCTTTTAAAATTCACTTTGATAAGTTATAATATATACAACTCAATGAGTCCGGGGTAAGTACACACCTATGAAACCATAACTACCACGGCCAGAAGTACATCCATTACCTACCGAGGTTATCTTGACATTAGATTTTACTTCCCTTTCTGTACTTCCCTTCAACAAGTCATTTTACTTCTATAAGATATTGTTTGTTTGTTTGTTTGTTTGTTTTTCCTCAGGTATAATCTAGTTATATTTGTATGGGGTGCTTGGGTGACTCAGTCAGTTAAGCATCCGACTCTTGATTTCATCTCAGGTCATAATATTAGGGTGATGTTATTGAGCCCCATGTTGCACTCTGCACTGAGCACGGGGCCCCTTAAGATTCTTTTTCTCTCCTTCAGCCCCTCCAACTCTCATTCACTCCTGTGCTCTCTCTTTCCTTCTCTCACTCTATAATAAAATTAAATTTTAAAAAATCTAGTTAAAATTGTGTGAGGAATGGGTAAGATAGTATACAGTGAGTTATATGTGTTATAAAATTACAAAGTCAGCAGGTAGGGTAAAATTTGCATGTCATTAAAATTTCCCTTAAAATTCTTTATTTTAAAATAAGATACTTTATAAGAGTCTCTAAAATGGAGGGCAAGTACTCCAAATTGGGTACCAAGTTATCTGTAGGAGTGTGAAAAGAAAATAATAAAATGCCCATTTGTTCTTTAATTATATCTCATCTTTTAAATTTTATCCGTTACAGGTCACTTAATGCTTGCAAAGTATCAGTTCAAAAGTGCATATGTACAGTTTACAAACAAGTATTCATACACTGATAGTTTTTCCTAAATTTTAAATTTTACTCAGAAATATATATTTCAAAAATGTTGTGGACCACTGCTTTACATCAATGATCTCCCTACCAAACAGGTACCATTACAAGAGGATGATGCCATCGTCACAAAATGATACAAAACCCATGTTTTTGCAATACCTACTTGAACATTAATCCATTAAAATTTATTTTGTGTTTTTGGTCTTAATCCTAAATAAATATACTCTTCTCAAACCCTAAATTAACTTCATTTCATGTCATCAAAGATAATACTTGTTTAATAGTACTTTTCCTATTCTGAAAGTTCCCTTCACTGAATATAAGGAGTCTATTTCTTTTTCTATTATCAAGAAAAAAAAAGTTTAAATGTTTGGCTTTCTATATAATTAAACCCCAAATTCTGATTTTCCCAATACTAAAATGCAAATGGAACAAAATTAAGTCTGTGAGCACTGTCCCTACCAGGTATGCTAAGAGTCTAAGTGTTAAAAGCAAATAATTAAAAAATAACTATTTTATATCAAAGGATAATATTTTAATAATAAGTATAAAACTTTAATCATTCTCATGGTATGGTGCTTATCTAAACAGTGTAATAAACTAAAGGCCAAAATGACTAATATTTCTAATTTTAAAAAAAAAAGTTTCTTTTTTTTTCTTTTTTTAATTGTCATCCATGCCATCCATGAGGGGGATAGCGGTAGAAGCTTATCTTTGAAGATAGTATCTGATGATTCTTAACTCTTGATATTCATGTTCCCACTTCCCCCTTCTACTTTGAATAGGGTCACCCTGTATAAGCAGGAAGCTATTACAGGAATGACAGAGCATAACTTCTGGGACTAGGTCATAAATAGTGTCTACCTTGCTCTCCCTTGGATTAGTAGTTCTGGGAAAAGTTAAGAAGGCAATCAAGCAGTCCCATGAAGAGACAATTAAGTGAGGCCTTCTGCCTATAATAAGAACTAACTTGCCAGAAATCTGAGTGAGTTACCTTAGAAGCAGACCCTTTAGTCCTAGTCAAGCCTTTAGATGACCAGCACCAGGTAACACTTGACTGTAACCTGATGAGGCACCCTGAACCACAACTACCCAGCTAAGCTGCTCCCATCCTGACCCACAGAAACTGTGATAGTAAATGCTTACTGGTTTCAGCTGCTAAGTTTCAAGCTAACATATTATTTAGCAGTAGATAACTAAGAATGGCAGTGTATGCAAGAGAAAGAATGTGGACTGAGAGGTTAACAATAAAATGTGTCTTGATGGCATCTTTGAAGTTGAGAGCTCTTGGACAGGTTAAGACTCTTGTGTCTCAGTTCTGCCATCGGTAAATTGAGGACAATAAATTGTGTTTCACAGAAGTCTGAACAGGAAGAGAGATAAAAGAATTTAAAGAACCTGGAAAGTGATTTGTCTTCAGTAAGCATTTGTTTCCTTGTTTTCTTTTCAATTGTGCTTTATTTTTCAGGTTTTTTTTTAAGGTGTTTAGATTATTCTCAGCACCCAGATATGGATTTTATAGGATGTGGAAGAACTATAGGCAGAGATGAGACTAAGGATGCTCAGTTACTGCCTCTTTTTTTATTTATTTATGTTTATTTGTTCATATTTATTTGAATGAAGATCAGCTTTGAAGATCTTAAGTTAAAAGAGATGAGTTTTTATAAACATTCTCTTAAGCAGAAGTGAAGAGAGTAAGCTATTTTTTAATATATTTGTACGCTCAAAGTGAAAAATATCTCTAGGAAATAAAACTTCTCCAGATCTTGTAAAAACTCTGCTACACTTTGACAGGATCTCTGACAGCTTCATGTTTCCGTTAGTGACCTTGAGGTCAAGAAAACAGCTCAGAAACGTGCTATCTGTTTCTTCTCTGTGTGTCTACCTTGATTCCATTATTTCTGTGTCTTTGACTAAGTAAATTCAGAAAGCATAAGTGAGTGTTTGTATGTGCAGTCTTTTATTTTGCTAATTCATAAGTGACCTGCAATGTCCTTACCGTTGCCATTTAACATTGACATTTCAAATTATTTTTGATAGTCTCTGAAGTGCCATGACCTACACTAGGTGCATAGACTCTGCATGAAGATTTGTAAGACTTCTGGAGTTCAAATCCCAGCCCTCCACTAACTGTATGAACCTGTGCAAGTTACTTAAAAACACTCTGTGCTTTGTTTTCCCCCAAGCAAAAGGTGACCATAAAAATAGTATCTAACTAATAAGTTTGTTGTGAAAATTAGATAAAATGCGTTAATGTCTGTTAACAATTTAGAATACTGCCCGTCAAACAGCAGATGCTTTTTACATAGATAGTTTTTCATTTTAATGAGATAAACATTCGAATGGCCTGGGCCCAGAAGGTAGGATGGTAAACAAACTCAGTGAGTGTAACAACCATCATTTAGCAACCAGAACCCTTCTCTTTCCTATTCTTGCACATTCTTTATTTTTTTTTTAATATTTTATATATTTATTTGACAGAGATCACAAGTAGGCAGAGAGGCAGGCAGAGAGAGAGAGGAGGAAGCAGGTTCCCCACGGAGCAGAGAGCCCGATGTGGGGCTCGATCCCAGGACTGTGGGATCATGACCTGAGCTGAAGGCAGAGGCTTAACCCACTGAGACATTCTTAAATTTGCTTCACTATAATTTTGAGAGGACTTTATATATTCGTGTGGTATTTGATAATCTGAGTATTTCCTCAAATAAAAACTTAACAAATGACAGATGTATACTCCACTCTGAAATGAAAGTATGTTGGCCTTTGACTAGTGCATTTGATTTTCACAGCTCCCAGATTTTCTCTAGGTGTGTGTGCTGGGAAAGGGCATTGATTGGGAAGAATCAATCCACCTTTTATAGTAGTGGTTCTAAACTCCTTTCAAAATATAATAAAAGCTATTGTCCATCTCTCCAGTAGGAAAAGAGTCACTGAAACTATGACTGTGGACACCAATGGGTCCTTTGCTGCTTTTGCTATAGGCCAAGAAAGTCGACCAAGGATGATTGTAGCCTTTTCTGACAATGGTTGCTGAATTTAGGAAAGGAAAAGAGAGGGAAATAGAAAAAAAAAAATTTCAGGACATCATTTCACAAAATACTGGAAATCAAAAGGACTTTAACAAAGGAGCTCTCGTACTACTGGTGATAATTTTGTTAGCTTGTAAGAAAGGCCTAACATAGATTCAAAAGGGACTTTGAGAGATATGTAAAATATTTTATCATTATTTAAAATGCACTTTGTGGAAGAAACAGGGATCTGGGGAGCCCTTGCAAGGGAAGTTTCTGAGACCATAAAACCGAAGCTCCGTTCAGCCCACATCTACCAAAGAAGTCCTATTTTCATAGATATTACTAACTGGGTTTCTACATAAGATTGTATTTGAAAAAAGTGTTTCATAACTTACAGAGGATTGGAAACCACTCTATTGTC
Organism: Mustela lutreola; assembly: GCF_030435805.1. Taxonomy (NCBI): domain Eukaryota; kingdom Metazoa; phylum Chordata; class Mammalia; order Carnivora; family Mustelidae; genus Mustela; species Mustela lutreola. Next base: position 59,011,968 of record NC_081299.1, read on the forward strand.
CATATAGGGAATCACACACTGAACTTCTGAATCTGGATTATCAGAATCTGAGAAAGGTTATTGGCTAATATATAATATTGTACCGTAGGACAAGGGTGACCACAGACTAGTTTATCTAATTCTAAGTATATAAAAAGTGGGGCTTCTATGAAGCCCCAAAAAGGTAGATTTAGAATTAGTAAAAACATAAAGTAGTAAAAAGAATTAAGAATTGAGTACCCCAAATTACAGAAGAGGTTGCATAAAAATAGTTGCAAATAGTTGTAGATAAATGCAGAGTTGGTGATTCAGATCAATGAGATAGTTATGGGGACTTCCTTTATTGTTAAGGCTGATGTTGAAGAGGGAGAAGGTCTTCTAAAAATTCTTCTTTTGATTACAATTTAAGGGTAAAAAAAAGGTACCTGCTTAGGTCCCATCCACTATCATCCACTATGACAATATCTAAACTTTTATGACATTTCTCTAGTTTTCAGACTAGACATTTAGCTGTCATTAGTCATGAGCCATGGTATAAATAAGTAAACCCCATATATATATCTGTTGAACAGTGTGGAATTGCCAATATTTAGCCTTTTGATTAAAAATGGCAGTTTCGTATGGCCCAACCTAGCATTTTCTTGAACACGTTCTTCCCTAGTTTTGAGGCAAAGAAAAAAAAAAAGATGTATTATAGATAATATCCTCCCCTCTGCATTCCATCTTCCAGTTAACCCACAGGGGTCCCACTCTTCTCTGATGGCTTGATAAGAGCAGCTGAAGAGGTCTGAATGAGCCTACTGGTTGAAAGTAAAGAAAGTAGTCAAGTCCTGTCTTTTGTTCAACAGCTCTTGTCAAGGCTTTTCCTGGGCTCCTCAAGGGGACAATCATATAGAGCTAAAGTTACAGTAGCCCTAAAATCCCCTTGGTTAGTCCTTTAACCATGTATTTTATCTCCTCTACAGGCCCTTTAGGGATAGCATATCTAAAACACAGTGTTCTATAAAATGAAATGTTAAAATGCTGTGCGGGAGAGTAAGGCAGGTGAAAGGGTTGAGACTTCTCAAGGAAGCCAGGCAGAGGCAGCAGCTCCGATTGCTTTTGGAGTGCACTCATGAAAGCTGTGCCCAGGTCCTTTAAAAGCTGGTTTCCTTCCCAAGTAAACATGGCAGCCAGCGAGAGCAATGGTGTGCTGGTTCACAAAAGGAGGGGAAGAAGTGAAATGTATCAGCAGTGCAGGATTTGCAGGCATTTCTGGGAACACATAAAACCAAAGTGGACATTTCTTCTCAATGCTATTAGCTACTCATCCCTCCCGTGTGGGCCCCTTCGGTTTGCCTGCCTGCAAGGAGGCTGCTGAGAATCATTCAAGCCAGTTAAAGAAATGGCTTCAAGTAAGTATCTGAAACACAAACACATTAGCTCAAAGTGCTTGAAACACAGTAATAATCACAAAGTCCTTACTTCTTCTCTCCTTTGTACCATTCAAAGGCCGGAGGCGGCACACCTGCACCTTCGCATCTTATCAATCCACTGCGTCCTGGGGCCACGGTGCCAGATTTAATTTCCTGAATTGTAGGAGCAACTGAAAAAGAAACAAACAAACAAAGAAACTGGTGGGTAAGTAAAACTAATCTTCAGCAGAAATATAACACACATATATTTTTATTCCTTCTATATTCAAAGCAATCGTAGGCCTGATAGGCCAATGCATCACATTTTCAGTGTTTTATGCTTCTAATACAAGGCTAGTCATTTTCAGCTTCATTTTTCAAGTTGGACAATAGATGAATGTTCCCAAGGAGTGCAGAGTAAATGCAATACATTTTGGCCTTGCTTCCTGTTGGAAAAGTGGCATTGTTGAGGGGAACACTTCATCTGTACTCCAGTCAAACTACCCTCCCATAATAGCTCTCATTTATTGAGTGATCACTGGGAGCCAGTCCCTGGGCTGGGTGCTTTATGTTCATGATTTCTTCATGGCAATACTCAAAGCTAGATGGTATTATCCCAATATCATAAATTGAACACTGAAGCTCAGAGAGGTTAAATAATTTATCTAAGGTCACACAGCTACTTAGCTGCAGAATTTGGGTTTAATACTGCCATACTGACTTATTAGTCTGTGTTTTCTTCTGTCTTTTCCTGTGCTTTAACAAATCAGTATATATATTTTTTTTTGGTTGTTTCTTCTACCTGAAATGCAATTCTTTTCCATTTCCACAGATGCAGGCTTGATTAGGTGTCTCCATACTGTCTCCTGTTGCTCTGGTTGAAAATAGTTTTCCCTTCTCTGAATAGTTTATCTAAATATCTCTCATACCATATACTTTCTATCTTGTATTGTAATTATTTATGGGTATGCCAGGCTTGCTTCTTAGCTGTCTGAAGGCAGGATGAGTATCTCGTCCATCTTTGCATGTTCAGAGATCAAAGCACGCAAAATGATGCTTAAAAACTCCTTGTAGCATAGCCACTCCTTTACTCATCAAATAGTTGTTGAGTGATCAGTATATGCTGCACATTTCTCAAGGCACAAAGCAGTCCAACTCCCTAATGTGATGAAGCTTATGTTCTAGATGGAGGGAGGGATGTGGAGACAGACTATAAGCCGTACATAAAATAAATAAGCAATTTAAATAAACATTAGAAGGTGACAAGAGGGATGATAAAAAAAAATTAGGGCAAGATAAGAGAAATATGAGCAAGGAATAGATGGCAATTGTGTGTCGGGTGATCTGAGGAAGATTCATTGAGAAAGTGAGATTTGCATGAAGACTAGTAGTAAGTCTTTATGTAGTAAGTAGTAAGTAAGTAAGTAGTGAGTAAGTAAGACTTGTCATAAGGCCCTAAGGCTGAGGCAAGCCTGGTTTGTTTGAAAAATACCGAAGATAACCATGTGGCTGAAGCAAGAGAAAGCAGGGAGATCAGGAGATGGAGTGTGATGGTTCACTTTCTGTCAGCCTGACTGCATTGCAGTGTCTAGGTATGTGCCAAGCATTACTTTTGGGTTTGTCTGGTTCTGTATGGAAATATAATTCAGATCAGTGGACTCAGGCCCTCCCATGTGGGTGCACACCCTGCAGTCCCCTGAAGGCCTGAACAGAACAAAAGGCAGAGGAAGGGTGAATCCCCCATATCACCTGACTGCTTGAAGTAAAACATTGGTCTTCTGCCCTCAGACTAAGTTTTATCTTGTTGGCTCTCCTGGTTCTCATTGGCTTTCAGACTTGGACTGAGCTATACCATGGACTTCCCTGGGTTTTCACTTGCAGACAGCAACTTGGGGATCTTCTTAGCTTGCATAATCACGTGAGCTAGTCCTCATAATATAATCTCTTTGTGTGTGTGTGTATATGTGTGTGTAGGTAGATATGTATAAATATGTATGTTTGTATTTATCTCTCTAGACATCTAAAGATTTATAGACATATGTGTGTATATCCATATTGAAATATATCTATATAGAAATGTAGATATATATATATACACACACCCACATAGATTATTGGCTCTGTTTTTCTGGAGAGCTCTGACTGATGCATGGGGCCAAAGGATGGAAGATCCGATAGGACTGTGAAGGCCATTTTAAGGACTTGGTTTTACTCTGAGTGAAATGGTGAACTACCATAGAAGAGAGATATAAGCTGACTTTTATTTCAAAGGCAATTTTGGCTCCTGTGTTGAGAAAAGACAATAGTGAGGCCAGGAGGGAAGCTGAGCACTTGGAGGAAGCTGTGGCGGTTAGCAAGACAAGTGATGTTGCCAGCTCAGGTTAGGGTGGAGGCACTAGAGGTAGTGAAAGTAATTGGCTTTGAGTCTGTTGTGAAGTTGCAGCCAACAGGATTTTCCTAGCAGATGTGAAATAAAGAGATGAGTCCAGGGTGACTTCATCTGGCTTCACTGGAAGGTTAGAATACCAATTGCCTGAGATGGGTAAGATAGTAAGTTGATGAGTTTTAGAGAGAAACATTAAGAGTTGCATGCATGGGTCATTTTCTTTTGAAAGATTTTGTTTTTTAGAGTAGTTTCTGTTCACACAAAACCGAGTGGAAGGTAGAGTTCTCCCATATACTCCTTGCCCCAGTATATGCATGGCCTCTCTGTTACTGATAGCCCACACCACAGTGGTACATTTGTTATAGCTGAACCTACACTGACACATCTTTATCACCTAAAATCCATAGTTTACATTAGTTTTCACTCGTTGTGTTGTATATCCTATGGGTTTAGAGGAAAGCATAATGACACATAACTATCATTATAATATCATACAAATGATTTTCACTGTCCTAAAAATCTTCTCAACTCTGCCTCTTAATCTCTACTATCCCTCCCCTCCCCCCGAAACTGCTGATCTTTTCATTGTTTCCAAAGTTTTGTATTTTCCAGATTGTTATATAGTTGTAATCATGGAGCATGTAACCTTTTCAGATTGACTTTTTCCCTTAGTGCTAGGCATTTACGGTTCTCCATGTCCTTTCATGGCTTGATAGACCAATTCTTTTTAGCACAGAATAATATTCCATCATCTGGAAGCACCACAATTTATTCATCCATCCACTTATTAAGAAATATCTTGGTTGTTTCCATGTATTGGCAATTATACATGAAGCCGCTGTAAATATCCATGCACAAGTTTTTGCATTCCTTTGGGTAAATACAAAGGAGTGCAATTGTTGAATCACACCATAAAGGCATGTTTAGTTTTGTAAGAAACTACCAAACTGTTTTCCAAAGTGAAAAACACTTTGCATTCCCGCCAGCAATGTAGGAGAGCTCTTGTTGGTCCACATCCTTGCCAGTATTTGGGGCTGTCAGTATTCCAGATTTTGGTCATTCTATTAGGTGTGTAGAGGATCCCATTGTTTTGATTTGCATTTCATTGCTGACATATGACATGGAGCATCTTTTCATATACTTAATTTTTATCTGTATATCTTTGGTGATGTATATCTTCTGTTAATGTCTTTGGCCCACTTTTTAAATTAGGTTGTTTTTATTCTTGTTTTTGAGTTTTCTTTTTATATTTTGGATAACTATCCTTTATCAGATGTGCCTTTTTAAAAATACTTTTGTGTGGATTCTGTTTTCAGACTCAATAGTGTTTCACAGAGTCAAAATTTAGCGAAATAAGTCAAGCGGAGAAAGACAACTATTATATGATCTCCCTGATATGAGGAAGTGGTGATGCAACATGGGGGCTTAAGTGGGTACAAGAAGAATAAATGAAAGAAGATGGGATTGGGAGGGAGACAAACCATAAGTGACTCTTAATCTCACAAAACAAACTGAGGGTTGCTGGGGGGAGGGGGTTTGGGAGAAGGGGGTGGTATTATGGACATTGGGGAGGGTATGTGTTTTGGTGAGTGCTGTGAAGTGTGTAAACCTGGTGATTCACAGACCTGTACCCCTGGGGATAAAAATATATGTTTATAAAAAATAAAAAATTATATTAAAAAAAAATTTCTAATTGTAATGAACTCCAGCTTATCAGTGATTTCTTCCATGGATGGTGTGTTCCTTTTGGTGTTGCAACTGTATCTGTCTATCATATCTATTTTCTAGATACACGTATCTATTTTTATAAATATTTTCTTTTTCTATCTCTCTTTTTAATATACTACATATTTGAAATAACACTATGAGAAAGCGTTGAATACAACAGGAACCTTGAAAATGCAAATACTAATTCATTCAGACAATAACCTGAGTTAGTGTGCACTCTGGATATATTTTAGGTTTCTTTAGAAAGCAATAAAAAAGAACAGAGTTTAATGATTTTTCAATATGCAGTGTATATGAAAACTGTAAACACCCTTACAACAGAACATTGCCCTTCCTTTTAAAAATACCCTAGGAAATTCATCATTTTTTGTTAAGGGTGATACTTCACTTTGAAATTATAGCACCTCTATTTCTCTGTGGTATTTTTATTCTTAATAGTAAAAGTTCAACTTATAGTTCTAGAAGGAAACTTGCAAAGAAATAGTATTTTTATTAAAGTGCTTGTTAATAACTTGGTAAAAAACAATAAAAAGTGTTACCAAAAATATTTGAAGAAAATGTTATGAGATAATACATATGCTCATTTTATATGCATATATGTAGTATATATGTAAATATGTAAATCTATTTACATATATATCTATGTGTGTATATACATACATATACACAAATATATATATATACATTCTTGCATACAATATAAGAAATCATTTAATAAATTTATTTATCTTTGTAAAGCAAAATTCACATCTCCCCATAAATGGCAATAGAATATCAAAAGATATCTATAAATAAAACTCCACTTATTTGTCAATTATTATGATACTTTTTTGCTTGTGCAAGGCCTAGGTAGGACTGTATTTCCACTCTTGTTCTCAGAGGTTTTAATTTCTCTTTCTCTCCCTGTCACACTAAGAGGCCATAACCTTTTATAATATCCAACTACTATTGAAGATGAAATAACCATATGCAACAGGAGATCCATCACAAGCTTCTATTGATAACCTGGTTAGTTTAATTACTCTCTTGTTTGTCAAGGGGTCCATGACTCATTATAAACAAAACCATGAAATCCGGAACATTGCCTGAAAACCCATGCGTAATGAACCGAAATAAAATCTAATTTGTCATTAAAAGGCTTTTATGCAGTTCTTTGTGCATATGGCTCAACACTAGGTGTTTTACCACACAAGTTAAAGGGACATGATCCTATTGTCTAGAGGTTCACAGGCTGCTCTGATGGACACAGAAAATGGAAAGATACCTAAAATGTCATATGGACGCATAGATGAAGAATGACTCAAGAATTAACATTGCACATAAGAAAAATGTCCTAAGAACAGTTTGTGTGTTAGAGAATTAAAGGGCTATGGGCTATGGGCAATCAATGTGGTGAGGGGAATCTGACGTAGATTTCATTTTGAGGTTAAAATTATACAATTGAGGGACACTAGGGTGGCTCAGTCAGTTAAGTGGCTGCCTTCTGCTCAGGTCATGATCCCAGGTCCTGAGATGGAGCTTTGCATCAGGCTCCCTGCTCAGTGGAGAGGCTGCTTCTTCCTCTCCCTCTGCCTGCCACTCTGCCTACTTTTGCTATCTCTCTGTCAAATAAATAAATAAAATCTTTAAAAAATAAAATAAGTTAAATTATACGCTTGAACTTGAAGGTGCTATTGATTTTTCTCAGGGACATGAATGAGCCCTTATTCATATTATTCTCCCACTCTTAAAAATGACTGTTCAAGGGATGCCTGGGTAGCTCAGTGAGTTAAAGCCTTTGCCTTTGGCTCAGGTCATGATCCCAGGGCCTGGGATGGAGCCCTACATGGGGCTCGCTGCTCACCAGGGAGCCTGCTTCCCTCTCTCTCTGCCTGCCTCTCTGCCTACTTGTGATCTCTCTGTCAAATAAATAAACAAAAATCTTTAAAAAAAAATGACTGTTCAAGAAGTGGATTTAACCACTTACCTATTCTTCATTCCTATATTAAATATTTTTATTAGGGACCATGTTAATGAAAAAAAATGATATCTCTGGCCTCATAGGACTAACATTTTTGAGGGGTGTGTAGGTATGTATGCATATATATGCATGTCCAAGAGTAAGTAAATAAATAAACAGTAAGAAAGTTGTATGAACTGAGATGGGAATTGAGCACAGTAAAAGAAAAAGGAATTCCAAGATGTATTATTTTCTGTGGTGCAGTCATGGAGCCTCTTATTGATAAGGCAGTATTTGAGTAGAAAATTAAATGATGAGAGGAAAGAAATCATGTGGTCATCTGTAGTAAATTATTACAATAAAAAAAAAAAACAGAAAAGTTAAAGGCCTTGAGTTGAGAGCATGCTTGAGGTGGAAACATGCTTAAAAGATTTAAGCAGCAGCAAAATGGTCGTCATGGTCTGAGCAGATGAAAGGAAGATACAGAAAAGAAGATTGAGCAGGCAGCTGGGGCTCAATTTTTTGTAGAGTGTGGTAACCCATAGTAGAGCCTTTGAATTTTGTTCTAAGGAGATGAAGTTTTGGAGATTTTAAGCAGAATGACATGGTTTGATTAACTTTTTATAAATACTCTTTGGCTGCTGAGTAGTTCATGGTCTGCAGAGAGGCAGGAGAGGAAACAGGCAGAACTGCTAGGAGGCTGCTGTAGTAATTTTGAGGATGATGAGAAAGTCATGGCCAATCCATAAAAAAGGAAAGAATTGAGAGAAAATTTAATTAAATAGATCATTGGTCACACTGGACCTGAGTCAACTCATTTTAGTTAACTGGCAGTGACAGGACATTTTTAGAGAAATTCCAAGTTTATATCATTCTGAACCCTATTGCTTTGTGTAAATAAAATAGTTATATGGTCTCACAAATGTCTGGGTATACCAAGCAGGTTTCTTTTCTAGAGCACATCCCAGTGAAACTGTGATGTGCATGTATACCTTATGAATATTTTATAGTATAAAGCTTCTTCCAAACTTATGAGACCATGGAATAGTAGAAGGTTTTATATTGAAGTCTTGTGGGCCTAATATTTCTTGGGATTTAATCTGGGTATGTTGGACAGTGGGACTAGCAGATATCTAAGGTCTAGTCCACATCCTGTGTTATGTGATTCATGACTTACCAAGTCAACGGTCAACCTTGGTTTGACGGGTTTCTATGTACTCATGAGCTATAATGCACTCAAGAATTTTACATTAGGAAAAGGCCATGGTTATCATAAGGAGTAGTTGCTTATTTGCCAGAAATATATACCTCACAACAATTATGATTAAGTCTCAAACTGGAGCTGTAACAAGGAATTACAAGTATGTTAAGCTAAGTTGTACAAAGCACTCATTTTCTACTAAAAAAAATGTCCTGTGTTTTAAGAAATTATATTGAATCCTTTCTAGAAGAGACAATAAGTGGTAAAATATGAATGATTGCTCCCAGAACCTATTTCTTTTACCATGATATTCCATTGATCTGTGAATTTTGGCCCTGATCCAGTTGTGTAAGTTGCTTTTACAGGGAATGGGAGTGTAAAGATGGTCATCTCCATATGTTTATGTTTCTGGAACTGTTTTTTTTTTTCCCCCATAAAGATAGTTTTTGTTTTGCTCGGATGTAACTTCTTCCAATTATACCAAAGTAGCAAAACATGTGTATTACTTGAGCCTCTTAAATTCGTAAGTACAATGGCATCCTTTGGGATAGAATGATTTGTGTGCACTGCTGAAATTTAGGAATACTATCCTTATATCAAATTGTATATGGCTGTGAGCTGAAGCAATTGCATACTGAAATAAATAAATGTTAGGGAAATGTTACTAGACAGTTGTGGGGGACAGTAAAGAACAGATGTTTGGAAAAGCCAGCAGTGAAAGGGTCAAGAGGGGGTATTTAACACCTGTGTGATTAGATGCTCATAAAAGAGGAGTGTTTCCTTCTCATTTACTCAGTGGGATTATTTCCATTCATTGTTTAGCCAGTCATTTCAGGATGAAGATAATTAAAGGTTCTTCATCCAAAACTCCAGGCTCTGCAGGTGCAAGCAACAGAACCTCAGCACTTGGCACCCAATAAGCCTAATCAAGATTCAAGTTTTCTTAGTTACATGACAATAGCCACAAAGACCTTCTTCCTCTCTTGTCATTCCCAGTGGGAGCTTTGGTTTTGTACAAAGTTCTATTATCAAAAAGATGAGTGAATCCAAGAATTATTTCAATAGGTTTACTGAATTGAGGTAGTACAAATGAAACTCTACAGCTCCAAAGGCAAACAAATTTGACACCATCCCTCTCTCTCAAATGACGGACAATGATAAAAAAGCCATATTAAATAGTCACAGGGATAAAGAGTGAGCAATAGTAAAGAGAAGTAAATCATGAGGAAATCTTTCCTACAGAAGTTCTGTAGGAAAACTCTGTGGTAAATAAGCATGTTGACTTTGGTCTAAGTCATAGAACTTGTGAGCTACCCCAAAGAAGCCTCAGTCAGATAAACTGTCTTTGAAAAAAATGTAAGTTTTCCAGTACCCACTAGAAAACACATATATAGGAAGTGCTCAATACACAATTGTTACAAATGAGGATGATGATAGTTGAAAATTTCTTCTTTGAAGATAGGTTGCACCTTAGGGTAAGGAATAATGATAGTCATTCAAAGGCTGTCACAGATCTTACTGAAGTGGATCACAAGGTCAGTAAACCCTTTCCATGAAGGAATTATGTCCTTGCCTAATGGACTAATTTGATCTTAAAGAAAGCTGAAAACTCCATGTTATTGCTAAGAGAAATTTTTTAAAAACAATTCACCTAGTCAAGTTTTTTTTTTTAATCAAATTAGTGAAATATAGTTGAAAAATAATCCTCATCACCTAAAGGACTTTCACATTGAATACCTCTGCTTAGTTTTCACAGGGGATGAAAATAAGACAGTTTGTAATGTACCTCCAGCTTCCCCAAGACCTTAAACATTTACACAGTCACAAAATAGTGCAGTGAAAGGCTTTTCTTTGCAGCCAAACAAAAGTGGTTGTAACATTCACTATCTGAGTTACTTAACCCTTCTAAACCCCAGTTTTCTCATCCATAAAATAAATAGTGCCTACTTCATAGGACTGCTATATGGACAACATAAAACACTTTATGGGGGCCCAGAAATAAACCCACAATATAGGGTTAATTAATCTTCCACAAAAAAGGCAAGAATATGTACTGAGAAAAAGATAGTCTCTTCAAAGTGTTGGGAAAATTGGATGGCTATATGCAAAAGAATGAAACTGGAACACTTTCTTTCACCATACACAAAAATAAACTGAAAATGGATTAAGAACCTAAATGTGGGATCTGAAAGCATAAAAATCCTGGAAGAGAGCACAGGCAGTAATTTCTCTGATACTGGCCATAACAGCATCTTTCTAGATATGTCTACCAAGGCAAGGGAAACAAAAGCAAAAATAAACTATCAGGATTTCATCTAAATAAAAAGCTTCTAAATAGCAAAGGAAATGACCAACCAAACTAAAAGACCACCTACTGAAAGGAAGAAGATATTTGCAAGTGACATCTGATAAAGAATCAGTATCCAAAATATATAAAGAATTTATACAGCTGAACAACCCAAACCCAAATAATCTAAGCAAAAGCTGGGCAGAAGGCATGAAGAGACATTTACAAAGAAGACATACAGATGGTCAACAGACCCAATAATGCTATATATTAACTACACTGAAATTAAAAACACAAACTTCATGGAAAGTGTTACCTTAGTGCTTTGCACTGAATTAGCAGTCAATAAAAATATTAGCTATTATTAAACAGACATTATTACTAGTGTATAGGATATCATAGTTATGCTCCCTTTAAGAACATGAGATCATAAGGTATGGATAGAAAAGGAACTGACTTTTAAAAAATTCATTGTCTTGGTATAACAAGCAAGTCATTAATTTAATTAAAAGCTGTACCAGTATAAATTTTTACTTTCCCAGAATTCCATGAATACCCCGCTTTTTAACTGTAGTTAACCAAAAAAATCTTCTCTGAAAGCCATTTGTAGGAGACCTTGTCTAATTTCTCAATGACCAAAAAGTGAGAGGCTTGGATTCAATAATGTGATAGAACATCAAAAGTGTATGGAACACAAAGGTGTTCTTTCTAGAAAGATATGCAGTTGTGGACATTCTTTATGTGTTAGGGCATATAAAAGTTCAATGTATCGATTCAGTTAAGCTTATGATGAGATCATTTTCTTTCACATGAAAGACAATGAAAAGTGGAATTTCACATTAAATTTACATGAATTTCACATGAAATTGACTTCAGTGGTTTTATTAAAGGCTCAATATCCATCTTAGTGTACTAAGCTGTGATCTCTGATTCCCTTATGTTTGCACAGGTGCATAAAAGACAAAATATTTTGTGAAAAATTCCAGAGCTAAGACATATAACCGCATATTAAGTCTGATTTTAGGGGCATTGGTGAAGGCCTTTGCATTGTCCCCTAAACACTTAAAGAAAAATCTATGCATTGCTTTAAAACTACAACATAAAGGATTCTTTTCCTAAACCCATGGTTTAATGCTATGATAATATTTAATACTTTAAGGGAGGTTAAATATACTTATGCTTTCATTAGTCATTTACATTGTGATGTGAATGACATGATATCATCTTTTTTTTTTAAGATTTTATTTATTTGACAGAAAGAGATATCACAAGTAGGCAGAGAGGCAGGCAGAGAGAGAGAGGAGGAAACAGGCTCCCTGCTGAGCAGAGGGCCACCAGCTTGATCCCAGGATCCTGGGATCATGACCTGAGCTGAAGGCAGAGGCTTTAACCCACTGAGCCACCTAGGTGCCCTGACATGATATCATCTTGATTATGAGTGTACATCTGTTAGAGGCCACTGAAGGATATATGGTCGGGTTATCTGTGACTCATGAAAAAGTACATAAAAGGACAGTAGGGAGATAAAGGGTTATATATGTAATGAGGAGTTTGCTGGTACTTAGGCAGAATTCATTCATATCATGCTTTAGGCAAGGGTCAGCAGTAGTGAGATTACAGCTTGAAGCAGCTGTCCTCTTAGAGTCAGCAATGCTCACTTCAGTGATGCATCCACGGTAAAATATGTCTGTCTGAGATTTATTGGGCCACCAGCTGTATCAATAAGAATTAAATGGTTCACTGTTTTCCTAGCTGTTCACCAAACTTTCTTTCTTTAGACTTTATTCATGATTTGATCTCTTCTCTGTTGTCAGTCATGCTGAAATTATAGCTGAATGTGATTGATTTGGATACAGTGGACAAGTTTGCAAGGATTTTGAAGCTGGGACTCTCCAAAGGCATCTCTATTCTCTATGCATACGATCTTGCAACACACATTGTGCATCAGAACAAACTTTCTGAGTCCCTAAATGTTTGCATGCATTCTTTTCATTTGAAGCAACTATGAATTTCCTGATATAAAAATTATTTTTTAAGGAATCCCTTCAAAATAAAGATTAGAAGAGTTCAGATTTCTCTTTAGATTGTTTATAAAACATGAAAATACTCTTAGGAATCTTTTTCTCATGGGGAAATCCTCCTAGCTATATTAATCAGTCAAGATATGTTATTTAAGCTTCTATAATGTTTATTGTTATGTTTAAGTCATGGTACATTTTCAAAGATTAGAATTGATCTGTCAGAATACAAATAAACTAGACATATAAATTTAAGATTTTTTTTTGCAGTCAATCAATGCAAAAAATGATACCAATAAAGATGTACTTGGTAATAGATGGGAAAATATTTGTGGAATTTTTCCTCAGGCTAATTCTCACCAGATCAAGTTTTCCTCTGACTTCAGAGCCAGGTTCCTCCAAGGACCTACTAGTAAACCCAAAGGCACCAGGGAGCCTTGGGCTGGTATGACTTCTGCCCTATGCCGAATAATCACTGAATCAGATTTCTTAGTTGACTAAATGGTTTATTATTTCTTCTTGTTTCTGTGGCCTTCAATAATCTTAAAATAGCACATTTAAAAAGTTGATTAAAATTCAGTTATGAAAATTATTTAATTTTGAAAAATGAATAATTCATATTGCTAATATATTCCAAAGAATTACTTTCCAAACACACTGTCTTGGAGGAAGAGAAAAGAAAGGCTTTGAGTAGCTAGGGAAAAGAAAGGGAAATTAAGAAAAAAAATTGAATATAGAAATATAGTTGTAAATTACCTTTTCTTTTTGCCCACTGCCCTCAAACACATGAAGGTAAATGTTAGAAGTCTAGTAAGACTATAGGAAATGTGTTCAGTAAGTGACGTTTTTTAAGACTTATATGCACAGATTTCCTAGTAAAAAAAATGAACATTAAGCTGAACCACTTCTACTTCTCCATTTATTCTGAGGTGGCAATCAGCTGTGTGCTCAGACCTGCATCCTGGAGTTTGTAATGTTACAGAATTTCTATATGGTTCAAAGACTAAAGCAACAGAGGTCATTTCTGTGAAACAGATGTGCTTTATCCATCAACTTTCTCTGAATTTATGAACAAGGAGAAAAACAATATAGCAGGAAGTGGTACTAGTTGTAGAATCAAGAGGTAATTTTTCTTCCCATCTGAAAAACACAGTTTTAGATACTTCTATTTATGGAGAAGGAAAGCTAAATCAGAGCAAACACAGTAAGTAGTAACTAAGAGCCAAAGAATAAGAAGACATAAGTAGGAGAGACATTTACCTACAAATAATATATCTTAGAGAAATAAAAAGATGTGGGAGGAGGCATGGCAGAAAAACTGTAATTTTCAGAAACAATAGTATAGGTGTATTTGAAACCAAGAATGTTTAACAAAGGGAAAAAAAATGTCATTCTTCCTAAAATGATTAAATAAAACGTGGTATGAGAAAACTCTGCCTAACAGCAAAAGTAATTTGACAACTGAAGGGTGTGTCAGGAAAGGAAAAGTCTGACAGACAAATAAGAAATTCCATGTCAGCAAGAGTAGCACATAAATAAATTATTAGAGAAAATGTTTAGGCTCTTTCCTCTTCTGCTCAGAAATATATATATGCGTAAAATGCAGCTGATACCCTCCTTATAATTTCAATCTTATTTACTGCCTCTTACGTCAAAATCACTAGATTTCTCACTATTTATTGCTTTCATTCTGCGAAGCTTATCTGTGCATTTGATGAACGGTTACTATTGCCATTTCATCAATGTCATTACAAAACATTTCTAAGTCTTGAGAGACTGTAATCTTGTAGAGTCTGCCTTTAAAAGGCATCTTATCAGTCCTTACCACCTCATAGCTATCATGCTGGTACAAGCCAGCATTGCCTCTCACTTGAAATATTGGAAGTTTCCTAACTGGTCCCCCTGCTTTTGTCCTTGCTCTCTATACTGGCTATTCTCAAGGTAGCAGCCATAGTGTTTCTTTTTCTTTTCTTTCTTTCTTTCTTTCTTTTTTTTTTTTTTTCTGGATCTATTTTTAAATTTAATTTTTTCTTAATTTAATTTTATTTTTTCAGTGTTCCAAGATTCATTGTATATGCACCACCCCCAGTGCTCCATGCAACATGTGCCCTCCTTAATACCTACCACAAGGCTCACCCAACCCCCCTCTCACCCCAAAACCCTCAGTTTGTTTCTCAGAGTCCATGGACTCTCATGTTTCATCTCCCCCTCCGATTTACCCCAACTCACTTCTCCTCTTCCATCTCCCAGTGTCCTCCATGTTATTCCTTATGCTCCACAAGTAAGTGAAACCATATGATGATTGACTTTCTCTGCTTGACTTATTTCACTCAGCATAATCTCCTCCAGTCCTGTCCATGTTGTACAAAAGTTGGGAATTCATCCTTTCTGATGGCTGCGTAATATTCCATTGCATAGCCATACTGTTTCTATTAAAATAAGTCAAATCCTCATTCTTGCTACTATACAACCACATTCCCTTTTCATTCAGAATACAAGTCAAATTCATTTCAAATTCATAGGCTCCACAAAACCCTAAATAATCTGACTCTCCTGCTTTCTCTCTGATCACATTTCTGTTCAACTGTCTTTCTTGCCCAATCTTCTCTGGCCACACTGAACTACCTGATATTCATGGAACATACACCAAGAATGTCCCTAGCTAGGTTCTCTATACTTGGTACTTCCTCAATCTAAAATATACAACCTTCAGATATCTTCATTTCTTGCTGTCATCCACATTGTCTCCAGTTTGTGCTCCAACTCCACCATACTGAAGAGGACTTCCCTGTCCCTCTATATAAAATAATATTACTATTCCCTTACCATATGACTCCTTTCTTAGCCAGCTTCATTGTTCTCTGTACCAACAATATCCATCTGACATAGTATATATTACTTTTTTATTTGCCATATCTTTTTTCTCCCTCCCTGAAAAGTACAGTTCATGAGGAAACAGTCTTGTTTTGTTCAATGATGTGTCCTGGACTAGCACCTAGAACATAGTAGGCACTCAATAAAAAACGCAAGATATATTATTGTTGTTGAATGAATAAAAACTAAAACAATCATTCAATTCTCTGTACAAAAATGTGGCATATCTTGTTGTAAGCTGAGGCAGATGTCATAGTGTCATTTCTCTTTGCTGAGTAGAAAATTTCTGTAGCATTATTATTTGTATGTTTAAAATCTCTAATATTGTATGCCTGTAAAATGAATAATATAATGCCTGCAAAAATATCACCTTAGTGTTTTTGGTATGTTTTGCTGTATAATAATACCTTAGGTTTTTTTCATCCCTTCATACTGAATTAGATCAATATATATCTATGTGTATATATATATATATATATATATATATATCTTAATATATAATAAATAATTTTATATACTACTATAGTATATATAAATATGTGCTATATTATATAATCAATTAAATTTAATGTATTCTTTAGAGTATTTAGATATGATTTATAATAAATCATCTGAAATTAAGTGGTTAATTTTAGTGTTTCATTTTTATATATTAACCGTATCACAGGTAACACTATATAATTCAGCACTAAAATAAAATATAGCTGGGCATTGAGTTGTAGAAAAAATTCAAGCAGTATTTCCATCACATCCTCCAATATACTTTAGTTCAAAAAGCTATCACAGGCAAACTTTAGTCTTATTCCCTGTTTTACTTAGTCATTGCCACAATAATACTGTGTAGGAAATAACCACTACAACTTAGTGAAAGGTATCAATATCGATTTCTCACTTATGTGTCTTACTCTCTGTCATATCCGTAATGCCCGTTAGTCAAAGCAGTCATCTAGTCAACTGTGTCATCAATGGGGCTAGGAAATATCCTACATACATTTGGAGGGTGATGGGAGATACTTTTGTCAAGAAATTATCCAGACCATTACTTGTAGGTAGAATTTTCCAAAGCCATTCAGGCTCAAAGTCTCTTCCATACCAAAGCCAAAGAGAGCTCCATGGGTCTGCCTTGAAAAGGAAAGTATGTTTCATCTTCTGCTAAGGAAAGAGTATCTGAAATGAATTGTGGATTTCCGAGTGATTTAATGTGAGGGATTCTGACCGAAGATCTGCTGCAGAGAACAGAACTGCCATGGAAACCAAAAGGAGAGCAAGTACTATGCAAACCAAGTACTGTGGAAAGGTAGCATGTCAGGAAGGGGTTATTAGAGCACTCAGAAAGGTTGTATAAGGAACCCATCCTAGGAATACTCCCCACTTATTCAGCTGCCATAAATGAAATGCATTTGAGAACTGGGAGATATTTTTCCATGTTCATATTCCATCTACTGATTAAATATTTATTCTGAGTTACTGTCTCTTCTCTTACTCATGAATTTACTCAGTGCTGTTGGTCAAGGACATATTAAAATGGTTCTTAGAGAACCTCAGGGCTTAGAGAACCCTAAGTGTTCTCTAAGAGAACTCTAAGCTTAGAGAACCTTAGGAACTGACTAATAATGTGTCAAAAACTTTTGCGTTTCTCTAAGACCTAGCCCAGTAGGAGGAAACAGCAGACACTTCAAAAATGTTCACTGAATAAATGAATGGGATGAATGAATGAGCTCTATAAAATACTGTGATTCTATGATCTTACTAAAATTTATACTCCAGGATTCTTCAACTTAATATAGTTAAATTCTAACTAGTTACCTTTAGTGTTAATAAGTTTATTAGGTTCATGTAACACATAACTTAAAGACATTCATACTATATGGCCAAACGTTGGTATCAATGGCATTTCTTAATAATGTACATTTGTTAAAGAATTTTTTAGTTAATTAATTTTTAGTGGGGAGGGATATGGAACAAGCAGAATTTCTGGGCATATTTGACCCAAAATTTAATCGAAAGCTAATAATTTCTCTTAAAAAGTAGTACATTCTTGACGTAATGGGCTCTATTTTGATCAAATAAATGGATATGCTTGCTAATGAAAGGAGAATTTATTTTAACTAGAAATCTTCCTTATTACTTGAATCTGAAACATATATATAAGTCCAAACAATTTATTTACTTTGTAATGAAGTTGCAAGATCTGAGTACAGTCCCTCCTTATTCACATTTCACAACCTCCAGCCTGAGACCTTGGAATGTATAGAACCCCACGTAGACAATGTTTTTCCCATAAATATATACCTATAATAAAATTTATAAATGACTAATGATAATACCTAACAATAAAATAAAACAATTATAACAATATACTGTAATAAAAGTTACATGAATAAGTCTCTCTCTCTCAAAACACCTTATCATCCTGTACTCACCATTATTCTTCCTGTAATGATGTGAGTGATCAAGTGCCTATGTGATGAGATGAAGTGAGGTGAACGATGTGGGTAATGTGATCTAGTGTGAGGGTACCAAGACCTTCTGATCATATGTCAGAAGGAAGATCATGTACTTCCAGACCATGGCTGACCATATGTAACTGAAACCCTGAAAATTAAACTGCAGATAAAGGAGGACTATTGTATATGGTAGAAAGTGGACCTCTGTATATTGGACATACTGGACACTGTTTATATGTCTGTTTATAAAACACACAGGGCAGACAGTTTTCAGAACAATGTTAGAAGTAGTAATATGTGCTGCTGCTTTGTCATTTTTGGTTAAATGCTCAGTTTAGTATTTGTGCCTGAATTTGAGTTTACCATTTTTTAAAATGGAAATTCACAGTTGGAGGTGAGTATGATTATGTAAAAAGTATAAAGATTGGTCAAGATAATGCTTCCCATTTGAGTCTATTATCTTCAAGATCTTTCCAGTCAGTGTGTTCCACCGTGTGCCCCATGAAATAATGGCCCATCATGATTTTTATGATTTTCTTACTCAAGTAATCCTATGAGGTGGCTTCATAATAACATCAAATAAAACTATTTCAGTGTGGTTTTGTGGTGTGTGCATCTGTGTGTGTGTTTGGGGGTGTGTGTGTGCATTATCTCTGTTTCTTCCAAAATGGAAATAAGTCTGCATTTGGTAACTGAACCAAATGTTTCCAGGGCATTTTAAATGCATAATTCATAAAAACCAAAAATGGTAAAACAATGCACAGACTCTACTAGCATTCATTTAGCTATGGAAAATATGCAAAAACACTAGGTAGAGCAGGTTTTGTCTTTTAACATTTTAATGAGCTTTGGGACTTTCATGCATATTAGTTATGTTGCCCTAATTACTCATTATAATTCTAATGTGCATTTTATATTTAATTACAATGCTTATAAAGATTTGGTATGGACAGTAAATTATTATAACTAGCATGTGCATAATGATTATGAACTGAATTTATTAACTTTTATACCAGCATTTAGTGTTGGTAACTTTCATTTTCACCTTGATGATTAACCACATTGTCTGATTAAACAAATATTTGTGTGGAATTAATTGTAAATGACAAAGAACAGTGCCCACTTTTTTGCTTTTTGCCAATTTTCATCCAATTTTATTTTTAGTTTTCCTAGCTTATTTCATTGCTAGACAAGCTCATTTTAAAATGTTAAAGTAAGTATTATTATTTTTTCTTAATTACTTAAAAGATTTTAGGCCTATTAAGGCATTTCATCAGGGAGCCCAATGACAGATGATTAGAAGGTTTCTTTAGGGTAGGTAAAGCTAAGTGGTTTTTCTGAGATCTTAGCTCATACATATCCTAAATGTAAAGGTATGCATTTAAAAAATAGTAATTCTCACATTTTGTAAACATCAAGAATGACTGTCTTCAATGAACAAGAATTTCTCTTCCCATTTGGCAAAATGCATTTCCACAAGCCTTAGATGTTAATTCTTTGCCAAATTGTTCATATTAAAAAAAACACACACACACACACACACACACACATCAGCCCCAGATTCATTTTCCATCCTTGAAATTTAGTAGAGGGCTCTGTATCAAGTGGGCAATCAATACATGTTAATTGATAATTAGGATGATAATAAGGTTTTCTTGTAAAGATTCACATTCACGTAGAGGGAAATAAAAATAACAAAACTTGAATGTGAATGAAATTATAACTTTATCAGATGAAGTCTATATTTTTGGACTCCAGATAGCCTTATTCCTAATCCACATAATATTTACTTTCAAAGAACAAAGGAGGGTAGGAAAGACAAAGATGAGACAAGAATTAGTGAGGAGGTTTTTATCTGAAAAATTCCTTTATATAGTGTAGCAGTTAAGAGCTTTGTATTAAGAATTCATTTAGTGAATGATCCTTTCAATGTACTGTTGAATCCTATTGGTTAGTATTTTGGTGAGAATTTTCGCATCTGTGTTCATCAAGGATATATGAAAAAGTGCTACATATCACTTGGCATCAGGGAAATACAAATCAAAACCACAATGAGATATCACCTCACACCAGTCAGAATGGCTAAAATTAACAAGTCAGGAAATGACAGATGCTGGCGAGGATGCAGAGAAAGGGGAACCCTCCTACACTGTTGGTGGGAATGCAAGCTGGTGCAACCACTCTGGAAAACAGCTTGGAGGTTCCTCAAAGTGTTGAAAATAGAACTACCCTACAACCTAGCAATTGCACTACTGGGTATTTACCCTAAAGATACAAACGTAGTGATCCGAAGGGGCACATGCACCCGAATGTGTATAGTAGCAGCCATCAAAAGAAATGAAATCTTGTCATTTGCGAGGACGTGGATGGAACTAGAGGGTATCATGCTTAGCGAAATAAGTCAAGCAGAGAAAGACAACTATCATATGATCTCCCTGATATGAGGAAGTGGAGATGAACATGGGGGCTTAAGTGGGTAGGAGAAGAATAAATGAAACAAGATGGGGTTGGGAGGGAGACAAACCATAAGTGACTCTTAATCTCACAAAACAAACTGAGGGTTGCTGGTGGGGGGGGGGGGGTGTTGGAAGAAAGGGGGTGGGGTTATGGACATTGGGGAGGATATGTGCTATGGTGAGTGCTGTTAAGTGTGTAAACCTGGCGATTCACAGACCTGTAAACCCTGGGGATAAAAATATATTATATGTTTATAAAAAATTAAAAATTAAAAAAAAAGAATTCATTTAGGATCTTAGTTTAGGACCAGTTACTAGTTGTAGGATGCTGGGCAAATATAACAGTTTAAAACTTCAACTCCTTCCTCTGTAATACAGGGATGACACAGTCTACCTCTAAGACTTGTGGCAATTCAATGAAGAGGTTGTGTATAAAGAAAGAATACAAGGAAGGTCTGGCATATAATAAATATTTGAAAATTTGAAAATGTGAGTTATCATACAAATGATACTGGCACCCTGATATATATATATATATATATATATATATATATATATATATATAATTACATAGGCATACATGTATTATATGTTCATTTATATATAGGTATGTAAGTATATATATTTGCATAGATTTTTAAATTAAAAACCATTAATTTATTATCAGTTGACCACTTAGGAAATAGAGATAATAATCTCATATACCACTCCATTGTTTACTATGTACTGGAATAGCGAGTTCACTCTTTGAATTACTGTTATGAAAATAATCATCTATAAATTTGTATGATACTTATTTACATATATTAATTGACATCTTTGCATTTCTATAAGTATTATTAATAATAAAGTCATTGTATTCTTTTATGCAGATTATAATATACAATTATATATAGAAATATATACATACAACGATGTAGTAATATAGTCTATCCTTATTTAAAAAGTAATGCTATTATCTCCTTTAGTATGTTGTAGTCTCAAAGGTAGAATTTATTCCTTAGTTACCTTTTTTTCAGTAAATAGCAAATATTTGTTGAGTATTTATTGCATGTCAGATACTATGTTATGACCTTAGCAGCTAGAACTATGCCTTACACATAATAAATCTTTGTAATCTGAGAGAATAGATGAGTGAATTATAGTTTACCTACTGTATAGTCTATTGATTTATGGGAAAGCTTTTTCAAGATTATTTTTCACTTAGTAGGCTGTGTCTAAGAGGGGAACATAATGAATTGATAGGTGAAAATTCCTATCAACCCATTAAAAATTTCACAGCAAGATTCTCTGAATATTTATTTAATTTCATTAAGTAATAAGATATTTTTCTAGGAAATAAACACAACCACATACCTCTATTAAAGTATTCCTAACAAGATTTCATTCTAAAATCTTAAATTACTTTGAAATTGAACTTGTGCCAAATTGTACATTGTTTGTGGTAATATGGCCCCACTAAAGTCAATAAAAATGCTTCCTGATTTTTACCCACATTTTTGTCATTCATGCATTTCATTCAACATGCTCCTGGTCTAGAAATGAAATATTAACACCGGGAGCACTCCAGGTCACCTACACAGTGATGCTCATGGGGGAAACAAAATGAACTAAATCAGACGGACTCCAAGTGCTGCCGTTGCCAGGGGCTACCACCAACATCCCACATATGAACTAGGAAGAAAAGTAGAGTGTGAGACACAGTTGCAAAGTGTATCAAATGCTCATTCAAGATTAGTTCAGTTCTGTCTCCAGTGATGGTACACCTATGATCTGTGCTATGTCTATCGTCACTACCAATCTCCTATTTGGTAAAAAAAAATTTGCATCTTTTTTTTGCTAAAAATTAATGACTTAAATTTCTGTAAAGAAATCTGTCTTTTTATTGTTTCTTTCTCATCTTATTTTTTCAGTCTTAAAAAGATGTTGACATTAAAGACTCCTCAAATAGAAAAACACACAAACACCTAAAAATGGAGGGTGGAAGTACCTTTTTGATACCTGAAGTTCCCTGTCATTGGTGGATGCCACAGAAACTCATGGTCATCTCTTTAATAAATATATATTAAAGTCCCCTGGGAGTCAATGACCTAATGTTTACACTTCTAACCTTTACTGAGTGATCTCAAAGGCCCATTACTTGTATTGTTGGCAATTTCTCCGCAGTGCAATTGAAACTTGTGTGATTATACTGCAGGTAAGGACTGGAGGAATTTGAGTCTAAAATTGTGAAAATTGGCTCAGTTCAGGTTAGTAGTCAAGGACTGAAGTATGGAGGTTTCAAAAGGAATGGAAGGTCCTAAGGGAAGGGATTAGCTCAATTGAGAATTGGGAAGAAATGTTCATTCCCAAAGGAAGTTTTTTATTTAATATATTTGTTTTTCCTACCCACATGCTCACTACTACTCAAAGAAGAAAGAACAGGGACACCTGGGTGGCTCAGTCATTTAAGCATCTGCCTTCAGCTCAGGTCCTGTCGGTCTCCCTGTTGAGAAGGAAGCCTGCTTCTCCCTCTGCATGCTGCTTCCCCTGCTTGTGCACTGTCTCTCTCTGACAAATGAATAAATAAAATCTTAAAAGAAGAAGAAGAAGGAGGAGGAGGAGGAGGAGGAGAAGGAGAAGAAGAAGAAAGAACAACTGAAATCTGCATGTGTGGAAGAGCAATGATTATTACAGATGGATGCTCCTTTCTCTTTACCCTGGGGTATGTCTCTTAGCAGGACATAAATATTCCACTTAGTAGCTCCATGGACGAACTTTCCAAAAGCAGGCAGCCCATGTGGAGAGGACTATGATTTTGCAGTTGTGTCTATAACTGGAAGATAAGTTCACTTCTTGGAGTGTTATAAGCTTGTGCATTGGGCCAGAAACCTTGAGAAATAGACAAGGAGATGGATTTAAAGAACGAAATAAGCATTGAGAAAAAGAAGTTTTTGGAGGTGCCAGGCTATTTTGGACTTGGAATTATAGGTAATCTGTGGATAATTTTTAATAGATGTGTGGTTGTCTTTAAACTGCTCTGACCGAAAATGCAGACTTAGGTTTTAGGTGTGGGGCATATGGGATGTTCATACTACTTGTGGGTCTTTGTCCTGGATCTATGTCCTGACAGAATGATTTTGCAGTACAGGTAAGCAGAATGGAGTCATTTTTTACAGGAATGACCTGAGTAAGCAGGCAGAGCATGACTGAATTAAAGCAAAGGACAGGTGGGCCCTCTGGGTGGCTTACTGAGATGCTAGAGCAAAACACCAGGGCAACTATGGCTAACACAGACAGCACTAGGGGGCCTTGGAAAGCACCAGACAAGCTGGCTACAGTGTGTAGGCTTAACTCTGAGCTCTACTGGCACAAGTAACCTGGTTACTTAGATGAGGTAGGATCTTCCATACTTCTATTGTGATTTTCAGCCAGGTATACAAGGTGAAAAGCCACATCCTTTTAACTGCATAAAAACCTGAATTCCCAAATAGGTAGAAAGTGCTAGTTCAGCTGCCACAAATTTTGTTTCTCTTTCATGTTTTGTATTGATGGCAGGACTGAAAGAGGAGACTATGAAGGGGCTAACCTTGGAAACACAAGTCTTGTCCACAGGTCCTTAAGAGTCATTTCCTACTCTTGTCTCAAGTTGAGCCTGGACTTTTTAATTACACAGGCTGAGCAAATGGCTTTTGATTGCTGAGTTCTAAATTATGATTTTATTCAAAGAAGAGTCTTAGATTTTATTGATATATAAAAGGGAACCAAAACCCTTATTATAAAGAGAATATTCTATCTTCTTGGATGGAGGTAGAGAAATAATTCAATAACATTGCTGGCTTTTAAAAGGGCAGTTTTCACAAAAGGCCTGGGCAGAATTAAGGGATCAGTTTTGATCAGGAAGTTAAGGAAAAATGGAAGGATACAAAATACTTGTTTGAATCATAATGCAGGAGCAACAGATGAATGGACATGGTGGGGGCCGGGGGCAGGCAAAGGAATCCAGACTAATTAAACCAGTCCAAATAATCTTAAGGGGGAACGGGGCATACTAAAAGCCTAAAGACAGTGATATACAAGAGAAAAGGGTATCTGGTTTCAACTGCTCTCAGTCAGGGTTTCACAAAGGGGAGATATGCTCAGTTATTACTAGCTCAGAACAAAACAAGCACCTCTCCCTTCAAAGCAAATAAAACAAATTATCATTTGGCTGTGGGGTGAATCTAATATTGGAGGAGAGACAGAGAGGATGGGAGAGAACTGTGAGAAACATAGTATAGTAATCAAGGTCAAGGTACAGAAGTAGATTTCTAATTGTAGGGATGCAAAATGAGAAAGGATTTAAGAAAATTATTGGAGAACCAAAATGGATGGTTTTAGTTTTAGACTGGATATGAGGAGAGCAGAAGATGGGGATGTTAAAAATTACTCCTGGGTCTTTGGCTAGCACAGGTGGGTGGATGATCATGACAGCAGAAAATGTTGCAATTGAGTTGATGATAGAGGGATAGGAATCCTAAGTTCAATTTTTCAATCCTAAGTTTAAGTTTGGGAAGCTCTTGAAACCTAAGCATCAATATCAGACGAAGAGATGGCTAAAAAGGTCTAGGGCCCAGAGAAGGCTGGCCTGGGTATTAATGTTTGGGTCACCTGTGCAAAGGTGCAACTTAATGTCATGGGAAGACATGAAACTGCGGAATCGAAAAAGAGATTTAAAAAAACTGGTGTCTCCTACTTTGTTACAATGCACTTTAAGAATCCTTCATATTGTCCAAGTTGTGCTACTCAAATAGTATGTTGATTACCAACAAATATTTCATGTTCTTGCCCTGAGAAAAATAAAACTGTATAAAAATGGAGGATGTTTTATAAAAAGAAAAAGCAAACAAACACTTGAAGACAAACTAAATCAAAGAAAGAAGTAACTGATGTGGTGCCTGGGTGGCTCAGTCAGTTAAACATCTGACTTGATATCAGGGTCCTGCGATTGAGCCCCATATCAGGCTCCCAGCTCAGTGTGGTCTGCTTGTCCCTCTCCCTATGCCCTTGCCCCTGCTTTTGTTCTCTCTGTCTCTTTCAAGAAAATAAAATAAAATAAAGATAAAGTAACTGGTATCTTAAAAGTATCCTAATCTTTCTCATGTGCATATAATGATTTGTATTATACAAATATAGGTAAATTATCCATACCCTTTAAATATTTTCTGAATAGAAATTCTTAGAGTAGGGGTACCTGGGTGGCTCAGTGGGTTGAGCCTCTGTCTTCAGCTCAAGTCATGGTCTCAGGGTCCTGGGATCGAGCCCCGCATCGGGCTCTCTGCTCAGCGGGGAGCCTGCTTCCCTTCGTCTCTCTCTCTGCCTGCCTCTCTACCTACTTGTGATCTCTGTCTGTCAAATAAATAAATAAAATCTTTAGAAAAAAATAAGAAATTCTTAGAGTGGTAGTGTTATGGTAGACCTGGAAACAACTAAATACCTTGTTTAAAATGTATTATAGTAAGTTCTGAGAATGATTATTTTTAGTTTTGTCAAAAGAGAAACTAAGTTATAGAAAAAATAAAAAATTCAAGAGACATTAAGAAAGTAATTTCTATTTCTAATTGGTTTCAGGGAAATTTACAATCTGGAAGTTCAGTGTATATTTCTTGCCTTTCTAGACTTTCTAAACCATTTCCTTTTTATATCTTTTAGTTTTTAATTTTATTATCAAAATGGTGGAAATATTTTTCTTGAAAGGCAATGGTAAATAGACTTCCATGTGAGGAGTGAAACTACGGGAGATTAGAATTACTGTTAAGGCTAGGCTTATCCTGGAATGATGGATTGACAGGAAATAGCACTGAATCATTGTCATCAAAAGGCCAGCTTCTCTATTGTGAGAGAAGATTCCATAAGATTCTACCAGATTTTAATGTTTTCTAAGAGACAGCATCAAAAAATACTTTCCAGACATTCACAATATATTTGTATCTGATTTTATAGAATGCCCATACTATTTTGAGTTTCTACCATATTGTCATTTTAAAAAAAATATAAAAATTGTTATTTTCTTAAATGGTCATTATGGAGACCGTGGCAATAAATATAAAATATATCTTCCATTCAGCGATAAGCTGGGTAGTATTTATATGCTTAGAGCTATTTAGTGATCTTTTATCATATACTTAAGGTCCAGTTTCTATAGTAGCCCAGTTCTTTGAGGTCAAGAAAAGATGTAGAGTAAACATGAATACAGGCCCTTACAAGCATTTACATGGGGGAACAGGAGTGGTGTAAATAAGGAGACATTTATCACATGATATGAAGAGAATAACAGAGATTTGTTCTAGGTGACCCTTTTTATGACAGAGGGTGAAAAAAAAAGTTTTTACAACATTTTCCAAAGTCATGTGTGCTAGTAATAGAGTGTATGAATCTCAACACATACTATTAATGTGAACTGCTTTGATATGCCCTCCCCTTCTTAAGCATGTCTAAACCAACAAGTATGCCAGCACATTATTACATAGTATCAAGCTCCAAGTTTTTTTAGAAATAAATATTCATTAACTAACTTATAGGTCACAGAATTTTAGGGCATTTACAGGTTTAATAGAACAAATTCTGCTCACATCAGAGTTAGGCTTTTCCCATATTATTGTTTAATACATGTTGAACCATACTTGATCATCCAAAAGTAAAATATCTCAATATAAAATTAAAGGAGTGCTTAGTTTAACTGAGATGGACTTCAGGGTGAGGACAGTCCTTAGGTATGTAATTGGTTTTATGCATTATGATTTCTATAGATAGCATGCTAGTAACAATAGAAGAAAAATCTAAATGTTCACTGTTCATAGAAATTACATAAGCCATCTATATGAAACTTTACATATGCTATGTAATTATAATCATAATAAAGGTAGAATAAGGAAGTAGCCCCATTGGTGTCAATATAGCTAATCAATATTTAACATGTATGTATTTCTCTAGGAGAAAGAGAATAAGAGAAGGAGAAAAGGAAGAAGAGAAGGAAGAGGAAGACGATGAAGGGGATGAAGGAGAAGGGGCGGGGGAAGAATCGTCTGCATAATAAGATTATTAGAGACACAGAAGTCACTGTCTCCAAGCCTCATAAATCCAATCTTTCCTTACCCATACAGACCCCAGACAAATACTAACAATGATAATTAATCTACGCTAAGGTTAAACTGTGTGTCAGAAACAACAAAGTTCCTCAAATGCTTTATCTTACTTAAGAACCACATTGACTGGTCCTTTTTTATTTTTATCTTAGAGATGAAAAAGCTGCAGTTAGAGAGGTTAAGTAACCTTCCTAAGTTCCCTTAGCTGACAAATTAGATTCAAATCCAGATCTGTCAGACACAGACATTTTCATTATATAGATAAACATAGATCATTCTACAAGCAGTTTGGACATGGCTATCTGTGCTCAATTAATTTCATCATGAGAGAATATTCTTTTCATCTCAATTAAGATACCACTTCTTCTTTGAAGCCCAGTTAAATCCTTCCAGAAACACGTCATCCCTCCCTCCCGTGTGTTCTCTTCTTGAGGATCACTTGGGACCCGTTAGCATGGCAGCACAGTGCAGGTTTGGAATGGATTTAAATTCTTTATGAGACTTTCAGCAAGTTCCCTAACCCCCATAATCCTGTTTACTCACTGGTAAAATGGGAATAACACCTTCACTGCAGAGCTGCTGTGAAAATTAGATTATGAAAATAAAGCATTTAGCAAGTGTCTAGCTCCAGAAAGGAACTCCAAAATAAGAATTTCTGTTTGATGTTTGATTCTCTGAGTGGGATGTAAGCTACACAGTGATAAGAACAGAGTCATTCTTCATTTTCTCACAATTAACCAGATGAGCCAGCACATATGAGTACAGAAAATTAAAAATTAGTCAATTATATCCTACCTCAATGAAAGACAAGGTACATGACCAGAACTAGCATAGATTGAGCACTTATTCCATACAGGAACTATTCTAAGCACTTCTCATGTGCCAACTCATTTAACTTTCACAAGTCTATAACTACTATCATGACTTCCATTTCATACCTCAGACAGAGAGGTAAGGTGTCTGAGATCACAGCCTTAATGGCTACCGTCTGACGGATGCCAAACCTTTGCACTTAACCTTCATGTTCTCAGAAGGAGCCATTATTAATGTAAGGGGGCATTTCCCATGATGTTTCTGCATGTGGCCATAATGCTAGCTATTAGTTTTCTGGAACCTTTATGAATCCCTGGGCTCCCCATACTCAGAATCTTTCACTGGATAATACCATGGTGCCTAAACACGGAGGGGAAAAATGACTTCTAGCTTTTAAGAGCTGTACTCATCCTCATTTCACCTGTTACAGGTAGAAGGAGTAAAATATACTATGAGTTAAAATAAGCTATATCCCAAATTCACACCCACACATGAAAGCTGAAGCCTCTTGTGTCCAGGTAGCAGTGTGTCGAAGAGAACACACGTTCATTTCCTCTGCACACGTTCCTGTGCTCAGAGTACTGTGTGAGTAAACAGAAAAACAGACCGTCTTTGCGTGGAATGCTAATACATATTTAAAGATGAATGTATGTGCAGTGGGGGGAGGGAGCAGAACGGGGCATAGGGCAGTTCTCCATGCCCAATCACAGGCTTTGTCAGCTAGGTGAGTTTATGCTTTACAATTTTCATCAGCAGAAAGAAAGAGTTGCAATTTCTGAGCAGTTTCACAATTCTTCAACACGTAGCTACAAAGGACGGGCTCAACAAAGCCCTTTTCACCACAAAGGTTCGTACTCCTATTTCTTTTCTTGCTTCTCTTGCTGAAAACATTTTGTCAATATTTTCGCAGACCCCGTTTCACATAGTATGTGGGTTAGTGTATAACGTGGTCTATGGTCTGATAGAAGAATGGGTGTGTGTGTGCGTGTGTGTAGGAAGTTGAAAGGTGAGGCATAGTCCTTGGACACTATTATTTTAAAACCTTAAAAAATTAAAAAAAATAAAACCTTACTCAGAGCAAATACTGCACTGTTGGTGAAGGGGAAGAATCAGAGTCACCAACCATTACTCACTTGTGTTTGGGCTCCAGGCATTTGTGACCTACCAACTAATATGGTGTGAGCCCAATAAGCACGTGTCACTAATGCACCTGAGTACCAGAGGCAGCATGAATGGAGATGTGCATTTCATCCCTAGTGTCTTCATGATATATTGGCAGAGGGATGGAGGAAGGGGATGGGAGAACATGAAACAAATTAACACTATCCAAGGAAAGTAATCAGGTCACTTGTCTTAGCACACACTTCCTCATCGCAGTCCTGAGGACGATTGCTAAGTCTTTTTGCAAACAGACATTCATGGATCAAGGCAGAACTGCTTGGCTTCTTTTTTGGAATGGTCAGTTCCAGCTTTATGTATTACCTGCCCTCACAAGTCATATTTTCCTTACCACAATTATGGACCTACTATGTAGCTTCTATTATCACTCTCTAAGAGCAAGTCATATTTGTAATGTGAACTAACTGCTGTCCAGTCAACAGTTTATACAGTACGGGTTACCTGGTGCAGGAAGAGATTATATGTTAAATGCATTCAACTTGGGATTCTTTCATGGATGATTTGTGGCCACACTGCTATCACAATGAAAGCAGAAACCTTGGCTGTAGAGAAAGCTGTGAGGTATGCAAAATTTGGCTCTGTAGACACTCATGGAGTCAGACCACTAATCTGCCTGGAACACTGAGCCCCCTTGAAACTGCAGTGATGCTCTTGGCTTCGAAAGGTACAATGCAGAAGAGAAAATGTCTCAGAGTGTCAAAGTGAATTATTCCTCTTCATATTCTTCTCTAGCCTCCCCTAGTGATTCAAGCCAGGCAAACAACATGAATGAAATATCTTGGCTCCTATTAATGCTAGTAAGGTCTTAACAAAAGTGATAGAACATAATAAGCAGTTGGTAAATCTAAATCTTCAGAATTATATATTCCCACCAATCCAAATCACTCCCAAGAAGACAATCACTTGAAAAATCAAGTTCTTCATTAATAATTCAGTATTAACTAGAGAAAATTATTTCAAGAGCTGAATATATAACAGCTTACATATTCAACTTTAGATTGAAAAATTAAAAAGCCATTTACTATTTACTAAAAATTGAGAACCTCTTACTAGAACACAACGTTTAACTACTCTAACTTGGAGTGACCCGATATCTGCCTTATCAATAGACTGAAAAGAATGGGTGATAACAGACATTATTCTTATTTCTTTGTACATTTCTAACACTTAAGAGTGCCAGACACAGTAAAAACTCAATAGGTACTTATGGGATGCATAGTGGATGACTCCTCACCATCAGGACAATTAACCAAAACTTCTGAAACAAAAAACTCCTCCAAAGTCTTTGTGGAAAACCAGCTGCTAATTCTTCTGGTGTTGATTTTGCAGAACCCACACAACAAAGTATGTAAATCCACTAATTCAGACTGTGTTTCTGAGGACACTGCTCATTACGACTGTATAATAAATGAGAGTGTACAAGTCACCATTAGCACAGAACAGATTGTTTGGGTAGCAAAGACAGCAGCTGTCACAGCTTGACAGCTTTCTTGTTAGTGAATCAGCTTTACTGACAGCCTATTTGATTGAAAACCACTGTTCACTGACAGTGTGTTACCGTTGATATACATACGTATCTCATGAAAAATGAGACAGTTGCTGAATACCCATGAAAGGTTGAGAAGCTACAGCTTTATGAACTACCTTAAAAAAGAATGAAGTTCTTATAAAGCAGGGCCATTAGTGTAGAAACACATTTTGCTTACAACCCCCTTCCCCCTACTAACAACAAAAGTGCATGTGAAAGCATGATGGGTCTTCCGTGCCTTGTTTTAAATTAGTCTTCCTGTCCTAGGACTTCTATTTGCAACCGAATAAGGCCAATGTGAAGACAGAACTTTTGGGAGAAGCACCTTCATTTCACTTCTTAAATCTTAGGACTGTCACAGGATGAATGAGTGGTTGGGGGGTGGGAGTGGAATCCCTTCTCACATTTGAACTTGGAATGGAAGTACCATGAGCAGAGTGGGAATGACATCAGTAAGCAAAACCAGTCATGCATCATCAGGCAAGTGTGATCTATGCTACCCAGCATAGACCTGGCAACGTACTTCGATGCTGAAAAGCTTCTGTTTCAGCAGCGCAGGGCCTCTGCCTGAGTAGAAATGTAGGGATAAGAATAGTTCAGATATTCTGGGGTTACTTGAAAAGTGACAAGAATGACATTTCCCTGGAACAGGAAGCACTGGCTTCACTCATTTGGACTTCTCTGCGAGGTTCACTAATTTATGTTCCCTAAGCTCTTCCTTAGAATGATCCATATGCTTGGGGCCTTAGGAAGTACGGTGAGTTAATGCATTTACCTGATAGCTTTGCCCAAGCTCCCATTTGTCATCATCACATAATTTGGCAGAGTTTCTAGCCTCTATACAAGTGAGAGATAGGATCAGAATAACCAACATGCCTGCAGGTCAGGGGAGCAAAGCACTTCCACTCAGATACTTAACCGGGGTAGGCTGGCAGGGCTGTGCCTCTTGCTACTGGCAAACCCAACTGTTCTTGGTGCAGGTGCTGCTAATAATGAGTGGCAACAGGGTTGGACATAAGCATTCGAACCAATGATGAACTCTTTAAATCATGGAATAAAGATAAATTATAAAGCTGATTTTTTTTTTAAAAGACAGAGAAGAAGGGTAAAGTGTAATTTGGTGAATGTGAAGAAAGAGAGAGAGAGGAGAGAAAGGAAGAAAGAGAGGGAGGGAGGGAGGAAAAAAAACAAGGGAGAAAGAAAGAATAAGAAGGAAAGAGATCAGCTGTGTATAAATGCAGTATTTTTTAAAAATAGTAACAAGTTCACACATCAATTAGGGCAGCATGGGTTTTTTGTTGTTTAATTTGTTCATTCATTTATTCACTAGAACTAATAAAGTAAATTGTTTTGCTTCATTATTTAGTATGCAGTGGGAAATCTATAAATGTTTGTTATAGCTTACAGTAGGCAATTTATAAAATATCTGTCTTATAAAAGTTAACTGTATGTCCCCTTCTTCTCTTTCGGTATTTCTTTTTCTGGGAGTCTGTAGCTACAAAAGCCCCAGGCAGATAGATCGCCACTGCTCTGTCTAGGACTGCGCTTATAAGTATCACTGGGACTTATTTTATTTTATTATTATTATTTTTTCCACTGGGACTTTTAAGCAGGACTAAATATACTCAGGAATAAATAAGACAAGTTAGAAAGAAAGAAAGGAAGTAAAAGAGACCAGATAAAAGCTAATAATGATTTCTATTGACTGTTTACAATTCCAAATCCTATCAAATCAGTCCTGAAGGCATTCTAGTTACCACTAAATGAGTCTGGATTGTTTCTGAGGTCCTATTGGATTTAGGAAAATTATAATATTCCTGAGCCAGAATTTGAAGAAGCTTGGAGTTTACAAATTGTAGCAACCACCCACATGACTTTGGTGTGGCCAGTCTATTCAAATAGAGACCCTTGCTGCTCTGTTTCAGGCAAACAGGCCAGCTTGATGAAGCAGGCAGCCTGGTCTTTAATGTGATCTAAGGGCATATGAAAGCACACACTGACAAATATTTGTCCTTGCCCTCCCCTTGACTTGACCTGGGGTCTCCTCCATTCTTCCCATGAGATTAGGCTTGTCAACAAGTGTATTGAATATCATTGCCACAGTACATTAATGCTACCCTTTAGGCAGAAGAGACTTCATGTGTCAGGCAACATGACTTCTGAGTGATGACAGTGCTATCGATGATATAGTAACTGGAGGAATACCCCAGGCTAGAAAACAGATGGACCATTGGGATCTGGTGGTTAAAACTGGGGATACACTGCAAAGTCAAGCAGCAAAGGTGGCACTGGATACCTATTTTATTGACTTTTCAACTGTACCGGGCTAAACTTAACTCGAAAGGAATATATCAGCCTATTATGCTGCCTCTGTAAGTTTTTATTTTATTTTATTTTAAATTTCACTTATTTATTTGACAGACAGAGATCACAAGTAGGCAGAGAGGCAGGCAGAGAGAGAGGAGGAAGCAGGCTCTCCGCGGAGCAGACAGCCCGATGCGGGGCTCGATCCCAGGACCCTGGGATCATGACCTGAGCTGAAGGCAGAGGCTTTAACCCACTGAGCCACCCAGGCGCCCCATCCTCTGTAAGTTTTGATGAGCCACACTTAGGAAGCAGGATAGATAAAAGACAGAGTCAGTATTTTAGAAAGAGAGAGGAGGCTATTCTTATTCTCAAAACTGCTGCTACTCCAGTCAGGATCCAAACACAATGCTTATGCATGTGGGTGGTTGCTACAATTTATAAACTCCAAGCTTCTTCAAATTCTGGCTCAGGAATATTATAATTTTCCTAAATCCAATAGGACCTCAGAAACAATCCAGACTCATTTAGTGGTAAATAGAATGCCTTCAGGACTGGTATTTGATATGATTTGGAATTGTAAACAGTCAATAGAAATCATTAATTAGCTTTCCTCATGGATTTTCCAAAAACTGAATCAAGTTTAAATGAGCAATAAACAATGGATAGCAGTTTTTATTACTGACAGAAAATATGTTATGTTTGCTGTGGAAAACCCTCAAACTATCACAGGGAAGCGAACACAAAATAATGGAGAATTCTTTCTTGCCCAGTTTAGGGCAGAAAAATGACAGAGATCCTAGCAGCCCAAGGGAGCTCCACTTTCCACTAGGAGCAAAAATGAAAACTGTGACATTGACACTGGCCCTTATGGCCTGCCACTGGGACCCTTCGGATTCTGAAGGCCTTTTGTAAGCTTTCTCTGATTTCATTCCTCCCTGGCTGCATTGTTCTTGCCTTTAGGCCTCAGCAGGAGCTCTTTCCTGGGGCTGGAATGCTCCTGAGATAGCAGCCTGGCCAATTTCCTCCCTTCCTTCAAGTCCTAGCTTAAATGTCACCTCCTCAAAGAGGACTACACTTAGAACTTTATTAAAATTACAATTCCCAGTCCCCACCCAATCTCTCTTTACCTTCTCTAATTTTTTTTTTTTCCCATTATGCCCTTGCATTCTATGATATACTTTACACTTGGTTATTTTGTTTTTAAATGCCAGTTGTTTATCACCTGTCTCCTTTTGCTGAAGTGAAAGCTCCCTGAAGTCAGGTTCTGTTTTATTTACTCATGTATCCCAAGACTCCAAGACCGTGTCTGCCATGTGACAAGAACTCGATACATAGCTGTTAAATTAATACAATAGGTATGAGATCTTGGGAAGGGACTTAAAGCACATGCCTTGATTTCTACATCTTTTAATGGAAATGGTGTCTGTTGGGGAGGATTAAGCAGGAGAGGTATTAAAGTGCTCACCCTCAAGCCTGGTACAACATTTATGAAAGGTAACAAGCTTATCGTTAACATGAACAGGACCTTCTACATCTTCCTGTGTTGCTTCCAGGACCACCGTTATCTTTATCCAGGGGCTTATTCTGGTAACTCCCACAGACTAGTGCCTGTTCCTATATTGTTAATGAAGGTTTCTGAAGTCTGCTACAAAGAACTATTCTGTCCCCCTCACAGGACTTCCCTCTTTAGTCATTTTCCTACTGGTTTTTCTCACCGGCTGCTCTGATACCATTTATACATTTATACAACTCTACATCTTACGCAATTTTGCTACCTTGACAGGCTATACTAAGACATTCTCTTAGGAACCAACCCATGTAATAAGTCAGGTTTGCATCATGCCTTTTCAGTTTTGCTTTTTTTCAATTCTAGCAGAAAACTTAGATTATGTTCCAGTTGGGAGTTATTTTTAGAGCAACCGCACATTTTTCTGACTTTTGAAAAATGCAAGCACTTTTAGAGTGCTTTGCACATAGTATGCACTGAATGCATATTTGTTGAACATTATGTAAATAAATCTTTGTGATATATTTTGAGGATAACACTCAATATACTAAATATTCAGGACAGCAGTGTAACCTCAAACAGTTTAATCCATGTATGCAGAAAAAATATGAGCACTCAGTAATAGTGCTATTTATCATATATTAAGTTTTGTTTACATGACACATTTTTAAGAATAAAACGTATTCCTAACTTAGGTAGTTTTTCTCATTCCCACCACAGCAAACAATAATAGTCTCTCAATAATTATTTTTATAATGAAGTAATAAATGAGTGAAATAAATCATTACCTTAGGACTTTTTATGCTTTTTAAATATTCAGTAGAACCATTTTTGAAGCCCGCAGTAAAATTTAATTTCTTTCAGAGGAAATGACTAAGCCTGAAGTTTCTGGACATTTGAAGGATATACTGGAAATAAGAGACTAACATTTATCTCCACGTTGTCTGCAGTTCTTTGACAGGTTAGGTAGAATAGGAAACATGGGTATTAAATTTCAATCAGGGTTAATCAGCGGACACATATTGGGCTGGTGAGAGGTTGAGTAATGATTGGGAAGTTCCATATTTAATCACTGGTTGGCTGCCTTGCCCTGCATAGGTCATGAACTCTAGGCAGGTATTTTTGGATTGTAACATTCTTAGGAAAGAAAAATTACTTCTCAGAATGTTATCCTGCTCCTCTACTGCTCCCACTACCTTACAGACATGGAAATAGCATTGGCACTTTGCCCCCAAATGTGAAAGTTTACCATCAGAATATTTTGGTCTTTGCAGAGGATGGATTCCTTGCCATTTCCAACAGTGTATGTGTGCCTGTGTGTATGTGTGTTAACATACACATATGTAATTACACATATGTAATTATATATATACCAATATATGTGTGTGTGTGTATATATATAAATCTATATAGACACATATATAAATGTATCTATATAGATATATAGTGCTATATATATAGATACATATATAGATATATGTATAGATACATATATATATAGAGATATATATATACAAATGTTGTTGAAAATTAATCTTTTCAGCAGCATTTCATTTTCTTCTCTGTGATCTAAGGGATAGTAGATCTAAACTGGTAGGTGGCCATGAACTGGTTTAGTATCTTTTCTGGAAGAGGATCATATACTAGAAACTTAACTATAATATAATTGACCTTAACCGTCATTACTTAGGAAGATCTGCCAGAAATATCAAGAAATTAACTGATTTTTTCCCCCTGAGAACTACAGAACGATGATGATTAAGAGAAAGATTGATTTTAGGTCAGACCCAACACATTGTTTCATCCTGGCTCTGCGAAGTTAGAACGTGTACCAGAGAGCAAGGCAATCTGTTCATGGGATGATAGTATAATTAATGGGTACTACGCATTTGAAAAATGGCTTCTCTCTTTATGTTTAAAAATACATATATTATTTCAAAGTGAAGCTTAACTGAGTCTGTTTGTCCTTGACCAAAGGTAATTCCTGAATCTCAGAGAAAAGCTGAACTACTGTGAAGCTGCATTACTGAGAAAAGTCTTCAGGAACTTCCAACAGAGATATTGAAAGGTTGTGAGTGAGACCAAAACAGAACAATGTATATACTATAGAATTGATGTTTTGACCTTAAAATACTGCCCTTCCATATATTAATATTTCCACTCATTTTTATCACAGATACAGA
The DNA here is from genome assembly GCF_030435805.1 of Mustela lutreola. Taxonomy (NCBI): domain Eukaryota; kingdom Metazoa; phylum Chordata; class Mammalia; order Carnivora; family Mustelidae; genus Mustela; species Mustela lutreola. Next base: position 59,049,297 of record NC_081299.1, read on the forward strand.
CTAGGAGAGAATATGTGAAGAAACCAGTTAGTTATGGACATGGTATTTCACTTTAAGCAAAATAATCTTAATGTCTAGAATATGTTGGTATTTAGCCATGTTAAATTAGCTTTACTTAAAAAGATATGCAGTGGGGCACTTGGGCGTCCAGTCAGTTAAGCATCTTCCTTTGGCTCAGGTCATGATCCCAGGCTCCTGGGATTGAGTCCCACATCAGGTTCCCTGCTCACAGGGGAATCTGCTTCCCCCTCTGCCCATCCCCTCACCACTATGCTTGCTCTCTGTCTCTGTCTCTCTCTGTCTCTGTCTCTCTCTCAAATAAATAAAATCTTTGGAAAAATTTTAAAAAATTAAAGATATGGGGCGTCTGGATGGCTCAGTCATTAAGCATTTGCCTTCGGCTCAGGTCATGATCCCAGTGTCCTGGAATCAGGCCCCACATCAGGTACCCTGCTCCGTAGAAAGCCTGCTTCTCCCTCTCCCACTCCCCCTGCTTGTGTTCCCTCTCTCACTGTCTCTCTCTCTCTCTGTAAAATAAATAAATCTTAATAAAATAAAATAGAATAAAATTAAAAATATATATACAGAGGAATAAGCTTCTTATCCAATAAAAGTATAACCAACAGAATTTTCTGTATTATACCAAATGTGCTCAGGACTTTTGATCCATCGCCAGTCATTCAAATGCTTTATGCAGTCCCAATTCTAAGCCATAGGACAGTTTCTTTGGCCACCATTTTCTGTCTGTGGGAGCCAGCTGGGATCTCAATTCATTTTGTAGGGTTTCTAAATGCTACTTGCGGGGGTTCTTCTCTAACCTAAGTGTCCATTAACCTAGACTTACAAACAACTTTCAAAAATTCCAGCCAAAATTCCACCAAACGCACAGAATTTTCAAGGTTTCCTCACATCCCTGATAAGGAAGGAGAGCTGTACAGCTATCTCACAATCTTATTTATATCATAATTGGTGAAGAAATAGTCATTTGTTCACAATAAACATTTGAGGTCACACGTAAGTACTTTGCTTCTGTGTTAACAGATGAACTACTTATGAGCTGTTTTCCTTTTTCCTTACTCCTTCCCCTGACAAGCTCCGATGACCATTCAATGACCCATGTGTGAGCTTTTATTCATTTGTTAGTTTCCCTGTGGTAGAGATAGATTTATATTGAGTCTTCTACACTTTCTCCTTTATTCATCTTTACGACTAATATTACTACTTGCAGCCAGGGGTGAAAGAGAACCAAAGAACAAGAATTGAATGTATGACCTCAGTCTTATTAAAACTGTACACTGATCTATGGCAGTCATGTCATACCTACAAACATCAAACAACCTGGCTTGTGACAGTATCTACACTTAGTAATCTATGCATGTGGCCATGTCACTGATAAATTTCCATGAAAATCAAATTGTTGTGTCACAGCTGCTTCAGCTGTTATCCATAAAAGCATATGCATGAAGGAAAGAAGGAATATATATATATATATATATATATATATATATATATATAGTGAAAAACAGTGGAGAACTCTTTCAATTCCAATGAAAAATAATATTTAATATATCCTACTAGTTTTTCTTGAGCCAGAAAAATATGTAGTCAACTGGCAGTGTCCCCATTCACAGTTGTTTATAACTTTCTTAAAATAATGCTTTGGGGGCTAAAATACCTTATAAATCATCTTGGCCAAGAAACAATTTTGTTCAGAAAATTCAATTTAAAACAAAAACCAGAAGAGTTTCTGAATTACCTGACCACAGGGAAGAAGAAAGGAGTTCAGCTATCTAAAAATGTATATGCAAGGAACCAAAGAAAAAAGAGTATGATTAGCATGGCCTAGAAAACAAAGAACTTGAGGGTCAAGCAGGTGAAACCAATAATTTTGATAAGAGCAAATAATGTTCATGCTAAATGGATCCTGACTTCTCACTTTAAAGATGAGGAAACTGAGTTTCTGAGAAGTTAAGTGATTCATTTAAGGGACAAACATAACGTTACAACTCTCTTTGCTCAAAGATGGTTTAGTCCTGAGAAATTGTGCAGAGAGCATTAAACTGGGAATTAGGAGGCCTGAGTGCTATTTCTAGCTCTTTTAAACAAGATGAGACCCCAGAAAAAACACGTAACCATTCAGTTTCTTCATGTGGAAGCTGTGCAGTTGAGCTAGAACATCTCCAGAGGTCCCTTCCAATTCTGAAGAGCCATGCCAATCACAGAAATTGCTAGATTGTTTCTCTTTCCTTTGGTTTGTTTTTCCATGAGCCTTTAATGGAGCTCTGGCCACAACCCTTCCTGTCAATTACTCCCAGGACTCCACACCCAAAACTCCTACTTGTCTTTCTATGGTTTGTTCAGTATATACCTCTGTCATATTCAGTTTTCACCACTGCCTTTCCTTGATGACACCACACTCTCCTTTCACTTTCTCAATTTATTTTTTTCCATTTAGCTCCACACCTCAAAGGATTTTCCAATGATGCTTTCTAGACTCAAACTAAATGCTTTTTCTGATCCTCTTAGCTGAAACTGATCATTCCTTTCCTTGTCCACGGTTTCTTAATTTTATTAGTCTCTGTAGTTATTTTTATATATGTAGAAATATCTAAGAGGCATGTGAAAAATGTCCAATTTCACTTTTAATCAATGCGAATTAAAATTGGATGCTATATTTTACCTGCCGAACCTTGAATTATTAGGAAATGATAATATACACTGTTAGTTGTGTGCACAGAAAAATAAAACTTTTACATTCTGAGATTATAATTGTAAATTGGAACAGCCTTTTCAGAAGGCTAATCTGGCAACACCTATCAGAAGGCTTAAAATGCTTGTTTTTTAACCCAAGAATTCCAGTTCAAATAATTCATCCTAAGGACATAAACAAAGATGTACAGAAGAGCAATGTGCGGGGATTATCATCATACTATTATTATATAATCAAATGAGAAACAACCTACCAAACCATAAAACTTGGTTTTAAATTGTGGCACACCTAGGTAAGATACCATTTGGCTATTAAAAAGCATGTTCATGAAGATCGATAAGTTACTTAGGAACAGGAAAAAATATATTAGGCTGGGAAGGGCCCAAGACTATATGCACAAAATGTATGGAAATACAAAATTTGAAATGTTGATGGTGATTGTTTTTCAATGTGTTTTTGGAGTCTCTTTATACTCTGATTTGTAAAACCCATGACGAACCTGTATTACACAAGAAGAAGAAGCCAGACTATAAATGTGGAGACATGTTGTGTTTTTTCCCTGGAAGGGTTTCCTAGTCTAGTCAGTTTGAATACTGAAATGAATGCTAGTTGGGAACTCGGAAATCTGTGGCTTAGTCTTATGTCCCCCGTGTGTAAAGAGAAGTCAGGCACATTTATGGATCATCAACCTCCACATTTCTAAAGTGATATGTTTGGGAAAAGACGTTTTCTTTTATATTCTTATTATTCGTTCATTCTGTAAGTCCATTAAATACTTAATAAATGAGAAACAAGAAGGACAACCCAGGGACTATTTTGCCCTTATATACGAAACAGGAAACAAAAATGAGTGCCTATGAAAGTATACAGCAATCAATGAGGATGATAGGGAATATTTTAATACTAAGTCCGACGCTTCAGATTTTTAAGTACCTCCAAATTAAAATAAACGAATAGATGTATGGCAGAAAAAGAAAACTTATTTCTCTCCTATTCATTTATTGGTGGAAAAGTTCTAAATGATTAAGTCAGCCCATACGGAAATGCTGTGATGTTAAACAGAAATTTCAGTGACCCCTGCATATCGGGAGCTGTGATTGCCAGTTCCTTTCTGGTTTGAACTGGAAGTTTTAGCTTGCACTATTTATGGTGTAATGACTCCATACAGATGGGGAAATCAGATCAAGTAGAATCAGAACTTTGGTTTCTAATTAGATCCAGCTGTTCCGTGGAAGCTGAATCTTTATCTCTAGGCCTTAAAACTAGTTTGCACAAGTTTCACATTTTAAAGAGCATTGTGAACCTGGAAAGAATAAATGCAGAAATAACAAATTTTGAAATGTAAACTCGTGTCTGTCTTATCATAAATGAAGCCTGTATTTTTATTGTAGCTATTGAGAAAAGATCATGCAGGCTTTCTCCCTACTGCTTGTTTATGAGAATACTTATTTTCTTTCTGGCCTTCAGTATTTTTTTAAAAGATTTTATTTATTTATTTGAGACAGAGAAAGAGAGAGAGTGCACAAGGGTTGTTGGAGAGGGAAGAGGGAGAGGAAGAAGCAAACTGAATGTGGAGCCCACATGGGGCTCAGTGTGGGGCCTGATCCCAGGGCCCTGGATCATGATCTGAGCCAAAGGCAAGGCAGATGTTTAACAGACTGAGCCACCCAGGAGCCCCAAGGCCTCAGATACTTTTTCCAGAAAGAAAACCTTTTACCAATAAAGCTTTATTCTTTCAATTGATTTTTCTAAATGTTGATTAAAATAAATATATCATTACTATGTTCTTAATTTAAAAGAGTTGTGATTTTTAGTGTTAAAAAGGAAATATAAAAATAGCTAATATCAACCATATGGAGATCTCATTTTGCTTTCTAAGGACATGGAGACATCAGTTTTTTAATACCCTTATTTAGGAGAATAGAATGATAATCAGGTAACAAATGAATTTGTGTTTTTCTCTGAGGGAAATATTAACAGTGTTTCGATAATAAATTCTTCCCTCAATCTTAGAAATAATTTTTAAAAAAGTAAAAACAAACCAACAAACAAAATCTCATAACTAAGTAACAAACCCCTTTATCTGTTTTCTTTACTGATGTATGCCTGCCCCTAGAATGTGCCTGGCACATGACAGGTATCCAAAAAGGTATTTTTTGAATGAAGAAGGAAATGAAATTTAAGGATATAAATATTTATGATTAATGAATGAAATGTGAAATACAAAAATGTTTACTGCATCAAGAATAAGAACTGACTACATAAATGGGAGGAAGCTGGCAGGAAGCCCTACTTGCTTTCAGAGAGTTTGTACAGCAGAGTGATAATAGCTCTGACTGGCTACAGGGAGAAATGATACAAGTTCAATTCTAGGATGAGCATATTATTTGTGTGACCTTAGGAAAGTCATTAAATCATTTGAACCCAGATTGCTTTTCAACAAATTATGTACAATAATGTCCAGCACATGGGGTTGCTTTGAGGTCTGAATAAGAAATGTGTAGATTCTATAAACAGTATCATATTGTTACTGCTCACCGCACATGCTTATCAAATCCCTCCTTTTCTTCCTTGCTCACATCCTTTGTTTTATCTTTAATATCTTTCAGCTCTTCTGATTGAAATACAATTCATTCTACCCCCACAGCTCAAATGAATCTTGTTCTTATTACCCAAATCAGATTTAACTTCTATATCTCTGTTACAGCATTTATCATTTCTAATCCTGCACATCTTGAACTCACTTATGTAGGTTGTATATTACTGTATTTTACAGTAACAACAACAGCAGCAGCTAATATTAACTGGACACTTACTTACTAGGTCCCAAGCACTATATTGTTTTTACACATTATCTCATATAGCCCTCATGATTTCACATAATGCACTTATTTTTACTTTTTTCATCTTTCTTTGTTGAAGTTCATTCCCCAACCAGTAAATAATTACCTGGAAATTCCTTGAATATATGCAGTATATTTCAGGAATTATGTTAAGTGCTTTAAACAAGCTCTTTTTCTTATATATAATAATTTTATGATGTAGGATTTATTCATATTTTACAAATAGGGAAACTAAGGTGCAAAAAAGTTAGGTAACATAGCCAAGGTCATATAACCCATAAACAATAATTAATAGTAAAAAATCAAGGTATGTCCAACCTCAATTCCAAAACCTCAATTCTTCCACAGCATTCTTTCAACAATAATAGTATATTATTTCTACCAAATCCTCAAGAAATACTTCTTCAAAAAACTATATCTTCTCAAACATATAATCATTCATTATTTGGATTGTGTCATAATATGAACTGTATCATTCTTTACATAATCTGTCAGTTTTTTGTTAAAAAAAAAAGGTAGTTTGATTTGTCATTTCAGTCTGTATTCTGAATAAAATGTTTTCAGGTAAAGTCCACTCCTTTTCTCACTTTCTAATCCAGAATTTAGCAAACTATGGTCAAAACCAGACATCCAGTGATATTTATGAATAAAGTTTTATTGAAATATGCCATATCCATCTGTATCTGCATGTGGCTACTTACACATTACAATATCATTTCGAGTATTTACAATAGACACCATAGGGCCCATGAAGCCTAAAATACTTAATATTTAACAATTTGCAGAACGTTTGCCAGCTCCTGTTCTAAATCATCATAGGTTTTATCTTATGGTCTTATCTTTGGTAAATTAACTCCTTCTCATTAATCTCAGTGTTTTAAATCATCTTGGCAGATGTAGAAATTCAATGACTCATTGACAACTGCCCCCCCCCCAACAAATTCATTGGTGCCAGGTGTTGGAATTCAAAACTCTGTCTTAGATACTTCGAATACCAAGTATAATCAAGATTAATGTTAAGAACAATTTGCTTTCTTCAGTTTTTCTGTTTTCAGGCTTATAATTTATTACAATCTAATTAAAGGCTGAAAGAATAAGGAAGAACAATGGTGGATCCTATATATAATCTGAAACTGTAACTCTTGATTCTCCTTTAATCCAGTCTTTGATTTAATTAAGACATTCTTCAAGGTGTTTATAAAACTGTATTATATACATGTACCTTATAAATATGAAGTAAGTTTAAAGTATTCCAGAAGCCTAATATTCATGTGCATCAACTTTTCTTTCTTGAAACTGAAAATTACATTGACAACTTAAAAAAAGAAACAATTTTCCATTTCAGAAATTCCTCTCCAACTAAGTGTATTAAATAGAAATTCTTTTCCCATCTTATTCTCCCTTTATTTTGCTGCCCATTTCTTTGTATTAGAATGAAATCCTGTTATTTTCCATTTATTGTATTTTTGGTCAACTGACTACATCGTGTCTGATTGCTAATCATTATTGTACTAGTCTATCTGTATTTAGGAAACAAGTGATATTTATCAAAGTTGACATTTATCAAAGTTGCCTGGAAAGACAACGTTCTTGTATGCTGGTTGCTACCATTTCTATGGCCACCATAACCATCCCTCTGTTGTTGCCAGCTTTACCAAGTATTGTTCGAAGGGTACATGTTACTTTCTTATCAAGGCCATGTCAAGGTAAATAATGCTTTCATTTAAGAGATGACCAAGCTGCATTCTGAGATCTTTAGTAAACTGCCCAAGCTCATACTAAAACATGGCTGAGCCACTTTTAAAACCCACGGCTAGAAAGCTCCAAAGTCCTATTCTTCCTACTACATGACATCTCAGATAACTCCCTTTGTTAGTGAAAAACAATCATTATAGAAATACATCTATGTATGATTTAGCACTTGAGAGAGGTGAGCTATCAAGACATGAAAAGACATGAGGGACATTACACACATATTGCTAAGTGAAAGAAGTCAGTCTGAAAAGAATACATATGGTGTGATTTCAATTATAAGAGATTATCGAAAAGGCAAAACTATGAAAACAGAAAAAAAAAAATCAGGAGTTGCCAAGGGTTCGGAGGAAGAGATACACAGGTGGAGTACAGGATGTCTTTAGGGCCACGAGACTATTCTCTATTACACTGTAATGGTAGAAACATGACATTACGCATTTGCCCAAGCCCATAATATGTATTATATCAAAAGAAAACCCCAGCGTAGGAGAAGTAGAGGAGATAGAGGGGCACTCTCAATAATTTCTGCACAGATTTTCTCTAAACCCAATGCTGGCCCTAAAAACAAAAGTCTAGGACTTCTGGTTTCCTGTTCTGCATGTACAGAGGCTGGAAGTCACCATTCACTCCTGAAAGTGACCGAAAAAATGAACAGACTGAGAAATGACTCATTTTGGATCCTAAAATGGGGGAGAACACAAGGAAAACTGCTTTGCCCAAGACTGGTGAGATGGAGAATTGAGTACAAACAATCCCAACCCACAGGAGCACAGACCCATGAGCAGAAACCACACAGAGGACCAAGGATGCAGGCAGGAAAACCTAAACTGTGATTGACGAATTGCTGGAGTTCTAGAGGGGACAGCTCTGAGAGTTAAAAATTTCAGAGGGAGAGGGAAACATACCCATGGGGTGGGGGGCACCCACAATATCATGAGACTCAACTCCAGGAGTTCCCCCGGATTCCCATGGTAAATATTTGAGAAAAACCTCTTTGGGCTTCCAGTAGAAGGAGGGAAAAAGGAACTATTCTGAAATACGTCAGAGCACTCATTCTCAGGAAGGCCTGCCCTCAGGGGAAACTAGTTAAACAAAGCCTAACCTGCTGGGGTATTATCAGAGCCTAATTTACCTGGGGGAAGGGAAGGGCTGAATTGTAGCCCACTCTAGCCATCCTGTGCCCACAAAGGGGGGATTAAAAAACTTGTAAAGTTCACAGTCCGGCAGTATAGACTCACTAAAAACTGAGACCTAATCATAAGACTGTAGAGCACTTCCCCTCTGCCCTCACTTACCTCACCACCATATTACTGCCTCTTTACAGCAGCTCCTTTATTTTTTTTTTAAGGTTTTATTTACTTATTTATTTTTGAGAGAAAGAGAGAGTGCACAAGCAGTGGAAAAAGGTAGAGGGAGGAGCAGACTCCCTACTGAGCCAGGGGCCCTACTTGGGGCTTGATCCCAGGACCCTGGGATCACGACCTGAGCCAAAGGCAGATGCTTAGCTGACTGAGCCACCCAGGCACACTTATAGCAGTTCCTTTTTTCAGTCATGGATGCTAGAAAAACAAATAAAATAAAACAAAACCATACCAAAAGGCAACAACATAATTTGAAAACACAGATCAAGTGTCAGAACCAGATACTGCAAGGAGAGTGGAATTATCTGATTGGGTTAAAACAACTATGCTTAATATGCCAAGAGCTCTAGCGGATAAAGTAGACAGCATGGAAGAAGAGATGGCAATGTAAGCAGAGAAATAGAAATCTTAAGAAACACAGAGTAGAGGAAAGAATTTTTGAGGTAGAAGATATCAACAGAATTCTGGAAAATAAAGAGAACAAAGACAGAAAAAAAAATACAAGACTGTCCAAAGATGTGGAACAACTACAAAAGGTATAATATATGCATAATGGGAATATCAGAAAGAAAAGAAAGAAAGATAGGGATAAAGATATTTTTGGAAACAATAATAACTGAGAATTCCCCAAATTAATGTCACAAATCACAGATCTAGGAAGTTTGAAAAATAATAAACATGATAAATACAAAAAAGAAGAAGAAGAAGAAGGAGGAGGAGGAAAGAAAGAAAAAGAAAGAAAGAAAGGAACCCAAACCAATAAAAAACTATATTTGGTCATATCATTTTTGAATTACAGAAAATTAAACATAAAGAAAAAAAAATCCTGCAAGAAGCCAGAGGGGGAAAAAATCCTACTCACAGAGAAACAAAGACAAAGATTATGTCTGACTTCTCCTAAGAAAAGCATGCAAATAAGGAGAGAACAAAATAAAATAACTAAAGTGTTAAGAAAGGAAAAACAAAAACAAAACAACCCAATACCTAGGATTCTGTACTTTACAAAATTATCCTTCAAAACAGAAGGAGAAATAGAGACTTTCTCAGATAAACAAAAATTGAAGGAATCTGTTCCCATTAGACCTGCCTTGTAATAGATATTAAAATAAGTTCTTTAGAGGCCCCTGGGTGGCTTAGTCATTAAGTGTCTGCCTTCAGCTCAGGTCATGATCCCAGGGTTCTGGGATCAAGCACCACATCAGGCTCCCTGCTTAGTGGGAAAAGCCTGCTTCTCCCTCTTCCACTCCCCCTGCTTGTGTTCCCTCTCTCATTGAGTCTCTCTCTGTCAAATAATCTTAATAAATAAATAAATAAGGTCTATAGAATAAATACATGTAAATAAAATAATACAGTTTTCTGAACTTGGATCTACATAGAGAAAAGAAGATTACCAAAGAAGAAATAAGTGAAAGTAAGATAAAAAGTTTTAATTTTCTTATTCTTAATTGATCTAACAGATGATTAGTTTAATATCAACAATGTATTACATTATTTAAGCTCATGTGTATTATACATATAGATGCTTATGTATGCATGTACATAAATGAAATGAATGACAGCAATGATACAAGAGTCAAGAAGAAGCAATTAGGTTTGTTATTATATATCATACTCATACTACCTATGAAGTGCCGACTTTTTAAAATAAGGGCTAAATGCAGCAATTGAAAGAGACTGCCACAGTAGATTACAAAACACAACTCTTTCTACAATAAGAAACCCACTTCAAGTATAACAAACTGAGGATTGTGGAGGGGAGGCGGGTGAGGGGTTGGGTGTGTCTGGTGGTAGGTATTATGGAGGCTGCGTACTGCATGGAGCACTGGGTGTGGTGCACAAACAATGAATGCTGGAACACTGAAAAGAAAGAAAAGAAAATAAAATGAAAAAAAAGATACGCATAAATTGGCCAAAAAAAAAAAAAAAAAAGCCCATCGAGATTAAATAAGCACATGAAAAGATGTTCCACATTATGCATCATCAGGGACATGCAAATTAAAACAACAAGTGGATATCACTGATCACTGTACTCTTATTAGAATGGCCAAAATCCAGAACGCAAATAGCATGGACAACATAAAGTGCTGTTAATGATGGAGAACAACCATAACTCTTGTACATGCACTGGCGGGAACGCATAATCACATGCCCCTCTGGAAGGCACTTTGGTGGTTTCTTTCAAAACAAAACATACTTTTACCGTGAGTTCCAGCAATCATGTTCCTTGTTATTTACCTAAAGGAGTTCAAAACTTAACTCCACATAAAAAACCTGCGCGTGGATGTTTATAGCATTCACAACTGCCAATATTTGGAAGCAACCAAGAAGCTTTTCATGTAGGTGAGTAGACAAACTGCATATATCCAGATGATGGAATATTAAATATTATTCAGTACTAAAAATAAAGGAGCTATCAGGCCAGGAAAAGACATGGAGGAAACTTACATACGTATCACTACGTATAAGAAGCCAGTCTGAAAGGGCTCCATACTTTAGGATTCCAACTATAGGCCATTTTGTATAAACAAAAGTTTAGAAACAAATAAAAAGATCAGTGGTTTCTGGGGTGGGGTGGGGTGGGAGTAGGCAAGAACAGATAGAGCACAAAGGATTTTTAGAACAGTGAAATTACTTTGGATGAAATTATAATATGGATATATGTCCTTATACTTTTGTCCAAATTAATAGAATGCATAACACCAAGAGTGAATTCTAAGAGAACCTGTAGTTTGGGTGATTATGATGTATTAATCTTAATTAATGTAATGACCTTAACTAATGTAAGGTTCATCCTTGGTAACAAATATACTATTCGGGTGAGTGATGTTGATAACGGGGGATGATATGCATGCATTGGGGGCAAGGGGTGTATAAGAGATCTCTTCTGCCTTCCTCTCAACTATGCTGTAAACCTAAAACTTTTCTAAAAAATAAAGCTTTTAAAAAAATAAGGTCCACTAAAAAATAAAATAAATCACAATTATGGTTGCGACTTCAGTCATAATCAACTCCATTCCTTTGTCTAGTATCTGTTTTTGAAAGTGCCTGTTCTGTACCCTGAACATTTTCAGTGGAGTGTGGAAAGGCAGTGCCAGCTAGGAGATAGGATATGCAAGATTTATTGTAGGTTAATACCAAATAGGTCAAGTGATAGATAATTTCTGAACCCATTCTGACAGAGATGACGAGTGATACTTTTAACACAAGTAGATACATTCCGAGCATAAATAAAGTTTTGACACTATGGGGTGCTGGTTTTCAATGAATACATAAGTTTGGGAGGGGATTTTCTAACACATGAGTTCAATCATAGAATACTAAGTGTTTTCCCACTGTCAAAAAAAATTCTTAGATACATGGTGATGGAGAAATGAACACATTTTATATCATGAGGTTCAGTGCTGTAGTTCTAGGAAAATGGCCCAACACAGCTCGTCTGTGTTCACTTGAATTTGCATATTTGTCAGTTGAATTTTCAGTTCTGTTTTGGCTGTGTCCAACTGAAACTCCTCCTATGGGATCAAAACTATACACTTTTTAATTCCATTCAGAGAAGAATGTACTGTGTGTACTTATATTCATTTATTCACGAAGCATTTATTAAGTGTCTTCATTTTGGCAGAGTCCAGAACTAATTGCTGAAGTGGGAGATTTAAAAGAAATTACAGTGATGTTCTGAACGATTAAGGAACTTACAATAAGCTGAAGAAATATCTTAAACAAAGGAAATTACAGCGTACACAGGGAAGGTTCTTTTTAGGGTCCTGTGCATGGACATATTTGAAGTACAGTGGTGAGCAGACTAAATGTACTAAACAGGGATGCATATGGAAATGGCACCATCTATAGCCTAAGCCTTATGCTAAACTTTAAAATAATAGATTTCTTGGATGAAAATTGCATAAAAACAATTAAACAAATATATGTGCATCAACATTTAGGGAAAATGTAGACTCCCATTCTTTCTCAAGTGAATGATTCTGCAGGAATGGGAGTCTCCTAGCAAATGTACACAAACATAGACTATACCTTTTGCTGATGTCCCAAGCAGAGCAGCTGTAGGACAAAGCAGGTCTGGCAGCCCTAATGTAAACGGGCACATATACATTATACCAATTCTCGCTTTTTGGGGGGCTTGGGAAGGTCTCACAAAAACTCATTCAAATACCCCTCCACTACCTGCTTGGGAGTGGCTTTGCAGCTGTGAGCCAGAGTGTGGACTTCTCCCGTGCACTCTTCCTCTGCCATTTCAGAGTTTGGAAAACAGGATAATAATACCCATAGGTATTGTCTGTTTGCCAGGTACCATGCTAGTTATTTGAAGAGTAGAATGGAAAACAAGATGGAGAAATCCTTGTCCTTTTGTTCATGTAGAAGGCACTGAGGAAATTATTAACCAAATGACTGCTTAAGTGAAGTTGTGAGAGGTGCCACAAAGGGAAAGTAAAAACTACCATAATGGTCCCTTTCAAAGCATTGTGATTTAATTCTTTCCCCATGGTCTCCCGAGCAGCTACTCTACCGAACTCGGTTTAGTAACATCGAGTACCTCTATTATTACACATATTGTAAGGGCCTATGTAGTCAGAAGGATTCCATCTTGGATTAAACAGTCATTTTGTTGTTTATGCAATAAAACTTAAACTGTCCCTGCTCCCCTTCCCCCCAGTGGACTTACTTAAAAACAAGTCCTGGAAATCAGTCCCAGGTAACAAAGCCCAAATTCAAGGGTGGGTCAGGCCCGGTGGAGGTATCCAATCAGTGGGGGTGCATACTATCTCCCTAGCTACCAAGGAGTGTGGGTCCCACCTTTTGGGCACCAATTCTGACCAAGGTGACAGGCTAGTTCAGATATCTACTAGGGTAAATTGTAATTCAATTGGCCACCCATGTGTGACCTAGCATGACTGTGCAGCTTTCTCTGTGTGTTACAATATCATTGGCCACCTGTGCATGGCCAGGCCCAACCACATGGCCTTTGCCCTTAAAAGCTAGTCTGTGAAGCAGAGAGAGGTCGCCCTCTCTGTAAGAGGCGCGGCCCCGAACGTTTGGTTGGATTCTTGATGCTTGGCACAGAATAAAGCTTTGCTTGACCTTCGCTTTGTATCAGCCTTCCTCTTCAATCACGGACCCATTATTGGGGGACCTTTCAATATTAACATTATTATGTTTTTGAAGTGCTCCCCTACCTGAATGCTAAGCTAGGAGAACTATACACAGTATCTCCATTAACACTACATACAATCCCAGGGATTTCCCCCAGTTTAAACGTAAAGGAAGTAAATGAAACTCGCCCAACTCCGGAGTATTTAAGAACCACAACTGAGTTCTCACTCTGGCCTGACATGCCCCACCCTCCCAATTAGGCCCATTTCATACATCTAGTGCATTAACATAAAAATGGAATCCTTGTCCTGGTGTAGCCACAGGGTTTCCTATTAGAAGGCAAAGCAGTGGTCCTCACCCCTTCACCCCTTCGGGCATAGGAAAGTGTCTCTTAACTACTCTGAGCCTGGGTCTATCTGTAAAATGAGAGGTTGGACCAATGCTCTCTTAGGCTTTTTCTATCACTGAAGTTATGAAAGGTTTTTTGGGGGTGGGCCAGGGTTGGTGTGTGTGTGTGTTTTCTTTTTTTAATTATCTTCTATAGCCCTGACATAAGGGGAGTTTTCCTCATAAAGGAGAAAATTTGGTAGTTCAAATCTATTGATGATTTAAGGAAAACCTTCTGAGTCTTAATTTTCTAGACATATTTGATTAGGTTCTTGGGGAAGATTTTGACCTGGATTTTCCAAACAACTGCAACATGTCTCTAATTCATTTATTAACACATGGAATGGGTGTCCCCAAATTGGCCTCAAGGTCATAATATTGCTACATAGATATCTAATAATACTGTTCACTTCAAAAATAATAGCTAGGATTTGTCACACAGAATACAGAAAGTTGCAAGAGTATTGAGCAAGGAACCCCATGGGCCACTATAGTTTGATAAAGGAGATCTGAAACAGCAGTCCACAAAGAGTATCTTGAAATAGCCTTACACTCAGACAGTGAATCACAATAGTATAAAGAACTAGTGAATTCTTTAAAAGGCAAACAAAACCTCATGTTTCTTCACAGGAACCATCTCCGGGAATGGGCTCTAACAATGGTTCAAAGGGATTCTATCTCGACCTTTACAAAAACCGTAATAAGTGTTGGAAAAAGTCTGGAGATCAAGAATAAAATAAAATTCTCTGCCAACCATCTGCTCTTTGGTGCATTAAATAGTCCTATCAGCTCTAAATATGGCACTAATAAATAATATTAGTATATACATTGATTTACTTTATTATAAAACCAAATCACAAGTCACAGAAGATGCCTGGTTTTGCTACGATATTTGGAAACAGTCGATTTTGCTCTCATGGGAAATGTCCAATGCAAAGAAACTAATTTAGAAACAAGAAGATCTTTCAGGAAAGATGATTTTAATAATGGCAAAAATAAAAAAGAAAGGCAACATTAGGGTCTGGCAGGAAAAGGGAGCAGATGCCAACAAGTAGGAAAACAAGCTTACAAAAACAGGCTGGGGAGACTGGGCATGAACTTTACATATGCCAGCTTTGACAGTTTGATGACCCTGGGGGTTTGCTTCCTTTGGTCATAGATAATGAGGAAGAAGTTTATTACAACAAACTAACTGGAATGCTTAACAAGTGCTTTCACAAATAGAGCAAAGAGATGTTGTCTTCAAACTCTATAGATAGATTTAGAACTAAATAAATAACTACAACAGGATGGTGGAAAACCATATATTCTTGGAGTCCTGTGTAGTAACAGTAACAGGAACAGGTTCAGGGACTTGTCCAAAGTCCCGTGGCTAGACATTCTTTCTTATTCCACCAAATGTCTAATCTTTTCAGTCACAATTCAAATGTCACTTCCTTCTATGGTCCCTGCACAGCCCCATCCAAAGCATAATTGCTTTTTACTCTCTGCATACATAATAGCATATGCATACTCTCTGACTGTTTTGGAAGTTCTTTATATGTGTTTTACTTTATACTAGAGAGTGAGCTCCTTGGGGGCAGGAATTGACCCACAGTACTCAGCATAGTGCTTGACGCACAGAGACTGACATACGTTCAGTTTTGTTTTTTTTTTTTTAAGAGAAAAATGAGTATATAATTAAATTCTTAATTAAATGAACTTTGTGATGCCTACTTGCTTTATGATTTATTCATTAATTTGGCAAAATTACCATTTTGTGTGGATAGGAATAAACTACATTTCTTTTTTCTTTTCTTTTCTTTTTTTTTTTTTCTCCAAAGAATTCAGAAACCTGCATTTTCAAAACTGTGCCAAATGCCTCTGTAAATGTGCCAGACTTCTCGGCTGCTTAATATGGACCATGTGTTAAAGAGCCACTGAATTGTTTATTATGGCAAATGGTGGCTATTTTTCCTTTGTCTCATATATGTAATCTTTTTTCCTCCGGGAAGAACACTTTTAAGATGAGGACTCTAGTTAGATGTAGATGCATTAGATATTTTACTAATTAAATAATAAAATAATAATAAGCAATTAGAAGATATAAAATTAACCAGAGTACCTACAAAAATACACATTTATCTGAGCAATTTTAAAAGAACTCTGAAAGCTAAAATTTTTACAGAACTATAGGCTTCTGGATGTATTCTATTTTGATTAGTTTTACACTTGACTGTGTGAAACATTATAGGCCACAAAATTATTACTCAACCTAGCTGCTCAACAGAACCAAAATATGATGTAAGAAGTCTCATTTAGTAAGGAGAGATTTAAAGGTTTAGATGTTTATTTTTGTCTCACGACTGTGTGGGCCAATAGATCTTTTATAATGATGTAAGAGACTTGGTCCAATCTGGTGAAGGGGGTACGTGACTTCATGGAAAGCTCACTACGTTTGAATTTGGAGGATCTTTACTGGCCTTCAACTTTCTTACTGATGAGTCATCCTGATGAGGGAACAAAAGGCAAGCTGAGGGTAAGGCAGAAACGGACCCCCCACAAACCACCCCCCCCACCCCCACCATGGGATATATCTAACATTCCTCAGGCACTCCTGGATGCCCTAAAGGAAAAACAAAGAGTTAACTTGTAGAGATCACAATCCTGCAAGACCTGAGTCTCCCTCAGTTTACGAATGTCCTAGTGATTTACAAGGAAGAAGCTTTCCTATCAATAGCCTAACTTCCAGAGACCCATAAATCAGTCCCTGAAGCCCTAACGTCATCCTCCCCTCCGTAAAATTGAGGGAGACTGAGGCAGAGGGAAATATAAATAAAGTCAAATTTCTTCTAAACCTAAAGCTCATTGATAAGGACGTGTGATAGCAGGAGTGTGACATTCCTCCAGGAAGCTCTCCACTATCTTACTGTTAATATCTTACTAAAAGAAAAAGCAACCTTAACTAGACAAATAGCAAAGCCTCTGGTATCCTGTGTGTCTTCTTTAATACATGAAAGTTCTTTCAAACCTTCCTTTTCTTTACCTCCCCATAGTGGATAATCAGCCATCCCTCATAACCCGGGGCAGCAGCTCTTTCTGCTCATGGGTCCTGTCCTCATGCTTTAATAAACCACCATTTTGCACCAAAGATGTCTCAAGAATTCTTTCTGGGTCATCAGCTCTGGATTTCACCCCACTGAACCTCACTTACAGTCTAAAACTTCATCAGTTGGACCCAATTTAAGTACTTAACTTCTCTGAGTTCAGTTTATAAGCAGCCAAAGAAGATATTCTATTCTCTCTTTTTAAAAATAATATTTTCTTTATTTACAAGTTAGAATCAATAGAAAAAGAAAGACATTCCAGGGGACCAAATGGGGAGATGACTGAAACCCCCAGGGACCCCAAATGGAGCAGAAGGAAAACAGAAAACAGAGTAGGAAAAAAAAAATCAACGTTAAAAAAGAGCTCCCCCTTCTTCCTTCCCCATGGAGACTGAGGGGACCATGGCCCCACACCCCTCAATCTTACCTAGCTTAAAATAAATTAGAACAAACAACCTCAAAACTGGGCCTTTACCAGTAAACAGAGTGGCTATGGCCTCAAGTAACCCCATATCAGGCCTTTGTCCACTCCCACTCTGTATCCAGCCCTGCCCCTGTAATTTTGAAAGGGGGCTCTAAGCCCAAGAGGTCACTCTCAGTGGGGCTGGGAATTCAACCTTATTTTATCCACTTAAGTTCCTCCCTCAGTAAATGTCACTGCACCGCTCTCTGCTGTAGAGCCAGCTCTCCTACAGTGGGGGCAAGGGGTATGAGAGGAGGAAGTGTCTCAGTGTTATTTGAGCAGGGCAACCACAATCAGTTGGGTAGTTTGAGTGTTGCACAAAGGCACCCATACAAGAGAACAAGAGGGCTTAAAGTCCATTCTGTTCTTCAACAACCAAACTGTGAGTCCTGGAGTTCCTCCATCAGGAAAGAGGACACTATATCAGAGTGTTCTTCTGCTTACTGAACATTATATCCTCAGGGCCGCACCTGCCCCGAGAAGGCACTTTTTTCTAGTTCACTCAGAGTTGCCATACAGGCTAGCTGAGGCCCTGATTGTGAAAAACAAACCAAAAACCATAGCTATAAAATTCCACATATATAGAAAATAATATTAATTATAAACATCTTAGACTTCCTGATGTGTGTGTGTGTTTTTTTTTAACAAGGCATGCTATAGAAGATGAATTAACTAAACTATGGACCAATTAATTATGCTTTAAATTTGTATCATCTAAGTGATATATATTCTATGGGTAATGTAAACTTTTTTCCATTATGTAAATCATTAAATGAATTCTAGTAGAGATGTTTATCCAAAGATTAGATAAGTGAAAACATAATAGAAATTGCTACCATTTATGGGCCATCTACTAAATGTCACATACATCACATAAATAGTCTCTATCCTCATGACAGTCTGCCATTAATTATTATTATGCCCATTTCAGGAGAGAATTAAACTCAGACAAAAGAAGTAAATGTGAAAAAATGCTAGTATGTGAAAAAAGTGAAAATCAGAACATAAATCTATCTGATGTTAAGCTCTAGGTCTTTTCATCCTACCATCTTGCCTATATTAATAGAGTTAAAAAATATTCCTCTCTTCTGCTTCTTACAAGCTCTGTGGCTTTTGGCCAATTGCTTAAAAGAAATTTAGCATGGAGATTAAGATTTTAGGCTCAGGAATCAAAGGCCTGGATTTAAAATATACTCTGCCACTAAACAACTGTCACATTGTGAAAATTATTTATTCTTTCTTTGTAGAATAAGGATGATGGTAATACCTATGTCTTAGAGTTGTGAAGGTTAAACGAGGTAACATATGTAGAGTTGCAGTTGCCTGGTATGTACTAAATGGTCAGTGAACTTCTTATGGGAAGCAATATAATTTAGTGTTTAAGTGTACAGATTCTGGAGTCTGAAAGAATTTTTAGTTTGAATATAAGTTAGGCCACTGACTCTGTTTAAGACCCCAAATAAGGGGATGCCTGGGTGGCTCAGTGGGTTAGGCCTCTGCCTTCTGCCCGGGTCTGGTATCAGGGTGCTGGGATCGAGCCCCACATCAGGCTCTCTGCTTGGCGGGGAGCCTGTTTCTTTCTCTTTCTCTCTGCCTACATGTGATCTCTCTCTTTCTCTCTGTCAAATAAATAAAATCTTAAAAAAAAAAAAAAAAAAGACCCCAAATAAGTTATTCAACCACTTTAAGCCTCTATTTTCCTTATGAATCAATGGGACCACTATCAGTACCTATCTCATAGTGATTGGGAAATAATTAAATAATCAAATTTAAGTAACACAGTGCAGTATCATTCTAAACTATCAATAAAGTGTAGGTGTTTCTGCTATTATCATTCACAAATTCAGTAGTATCTAAGGGAAACTAGAGATGATTCTGTGTGAATCATGGGATTGAAAATCAGCTATTAAGTACAGTTCACTCCTTTCATTGGAAAGTAGCACTAGAGATATTGAGCTACTACCATGTCCCAGATTTACAGACTGAACTTGATTATACTACTCAGTAACAAGACATTTAAGTTTTTTGAGTCTGTTTTTTCATCCGAAGCATTGGATTGCTAATAATGGATCTATCACATAGCTACTATGTACGTCAGAACTTTGCATAGGGTACATTATAATACAAATATGATTATCTTTAAAATCTCAGAAAATGTGCATTAAGAATATATAACTATTATATCAGAAAGTAGAAATGGAAAACACATTTTAAAACATTTCTATAAAGATTATCTTCATCTGAAATTCCTCAATATTCCACAGCTACTTAATAAAAAGAATTAAAACTGGTTCCATTTTATTAATGTAGTATCTGCATATGACAAAATTTTCATCTATACAGAAATACCTCAAAAAATATCAAATTATTGGGGTGCCTGGGTGGCTTAGTGGGTTAAGCCTCTGCCTTCGGCTAAGGTCATGATCTCAGAGTCCTAGGATCGAACCCTAAATCAGACTCTCTGCTCAGCAGGGAGCCTGCTTCCACTCTCTCTCCCTGCCTCTGCCTACTTGTGATCTCTTTCTGCCAAATAAATAATTTTTTTTTTTAAGATTTTATTTATTTGAGAGAGAGGCAGTGAGAGAGAGCATGAGCGAGGAGAAGATCAGAGGGAAAAGCAGACTCCCCATGGAGCTGGGAGCCGGAGACTCCGGGATCCTGAGATTCCGGGATCATGACCTGAGCCAAAAGCAGTCGTTCAACCAACTGAGCCACCCAGGTGTCCCAATAAATAAAATCTTTAAAAAATAATCAAAGTATTGCTATCTAGTATTATCCACTTTCTTTTGGGAATTAATTACTTTCAGTGGTTTTGATTTTCCAGTTTTTGTAGTGGCTACTCTTATAACTTAAAATAGTACACTATTTTTGCTGATCATATTTAAATTATACATATTCAGTCCTGAGCGTGAAAGATGAACAGATTAGAAATTAATCCTTATTTCGTCTTCTCATTTTCCTACATCTTAATTCTTACCATGTTATCATTTGATATTATCAATGTTTATAAAATGCTGATTATTTTATTATCTATAGTTGTCTTCTTTGCCTTTATGCTGAGTCTAGTAATTTCAACTCAACAAAACCAATCCATGCAATTTTAGGAATAGATAAATATTCTTAATTACAAAAGCAAATAGTGTGGGTTTTTTTGTTGTTGTTTTTAAATATTTTATTTACTTGTTTGACAGAGAGACAGTGAGAGCAGGAACACAAGCAGGGGAAGTGGGAGAAGCAGGCTACTGGCAGAGCAGGGAGACCGATGCGAGGCTTGATCTCAGGACCTCAGGATCATGACCCGAACTGAAGGCAGACACTTAATGACTAAGCAACCCAGGTGCCCTGGAAATTTTGTCTTGCTGTCATTAAACCCTTACTCCTAGAAGAAATTCCAAAATGTTAGACTCTACTAGGATTTCGTTAAATACTTCTGAAAATTCTTTGCTTCTGCCAGTTCACTCAGTTCTCACTCTTTGATTTATCTCGTACCATCTTCTTTGTGGTAGCTTTTTATAATTTTACTGGAGTACCTCATTGAGAAATTGAGCTAAACTTTGTGTCTTTGCCTATTTGAAAATATTTCTATTTTGCCTTCACATATACTGATAGTTTGGCCTGTATGGGATTCTAGGACCAGAAGTATTGCTTTCCTATTTGTATATGCATATTACTAAGACCCGGTTTTCATAGGTTTTTCTCTGAAGGTGCTTAAGTCATCTATGTCACTATCAGACTTCTGTGTTGAAAGGGAACTACCTTTCTTGAGATAACTGTGGGGTCTATAAAAGTGTGTATACTGACTATATATTGACTGGCCACTTTCTTTTTAGGATGCATGTTACTTATGCTGAGACCCTTAATTGTCAAAATAAGAGTCCATTTTACTTCAGCAATGGAGAACTCTAGTGCATTTCCCACTTCAGTAGAGGTGACCCTTTTTCCCCCTTGTGTTCCCTATGTCTTCTGTTAACACCGAGCATTTTCAGAAAACTGCTCCTCATCCTTCTTAAATTCCTCACATTCACATCATAAGTTCACTGGAAGCAAAAGATTTTCTTCTTAAAATACAATAGTTGGGTTTCAACCACATGCTGAATGAAAGCCAGTAGGATGGAAAAATGAAGTCTCCCTTCCCTTTTCTAGAAATAGTTCTTTCCTAATTACCTTGATGATTGCCAGAAGAGTCACTCCTGAAATTGGCACATGATGGTTCTGAACTTGGAAAAATGGCTCCTATCCTTGTATTTGCTAGCTGATTCTTTTCTACTTCATTCTCAGTCTGCCTAATATTTTATCTTCTAAGATTTCCTCATAATTTCTAGTTTGCCACTGCCTCCCCATTCTCACCAAGACTACTATGATTTTCTCAACTTCTTTCTGAGATGTATATAATTTTTTTTTGTAATTTCAGTGGGACTTTAGAAAAGAAGGGAGGTAGATATGTGTCAAGTCTGTTATTTGTACTAAAATAAATAATATTAAATCAATTACCCTGCTTTTGAACATAATTTAAAATGAAACCTTGTGAAAACTCAACAGTCTCTTTTTCTCACTATCAATCAAAACCTTGCCTTGTGTTATTTGGCCTCTTACAGAGAAAGAAAAAAGATCATATCTCCCTGGCAAGGTTAGGGTATATTGTACAAAATATCTCTTGGTGTTTCTGACGTTCTTTCCCCTTGATCTGTTTAAGTTGATCCTATTACTGCGACAGAATAGTAGCCTGCCATTTGGACTTACTTTATCTAGAAAAATGTAAGTTTCTAGGATAGATAACCTTTAATAAGAAGGTATAAACATACATTTTCTATCAAATCTTTCTTTGGAATGACTATCCAAATGTGGAAATGACTTAAATCCAACAAGATCAGGCCAAAGTAAAATAACTGTCAAAAGGT
Source organism: Mustela lutreola (assembly GCF_030435805.1). NCBI lineage: Eukaryota > Metazoa > Chordata > Mammalia > Carnivora > Mustelidae > Mustela > Mustela lutreola. The sequence continues at coordinate 59,071,906 of NC_081299.1, forward strand.
TAGGTCAGCAAAAGAAAATTTAATAACAGCATATCAAATATTTACGAAAGCTATTTGCAAAGTTAAATCATTCATGAAAATATATGAAACACTTTAAAAGAAGCTAACTTTCATGTGACAAATGAGGGATACTTAGGAAGTAAAAAGCACAATATTCTGTAATAATAAATTAATTTTTCTAAAACAATAGTTGCCTTTACACAATTTTAATCCATCTTGGCTGTCTGGGACAAAAATACATATTACTTTAGTTCAGTTCTCAAGTTCAATGTACGTTCTATTGACTTCAAATTTGTAGGGGCTTCTGCAAACAAAAGAGATGCAAAGGTTAAACAGGGGGGAAAGGAGCAGGACTATGATATCCCTGAGAGATTTCAACTGAACCTGTGCTGTGTTTATTCTATAACAAAGTATTGAATCTTACCCACGGGATAGGTATGTACAGAGCAAGGGATACACCATGATCTTGGCTATCAAGAATGCACATTCAACTCTGCTAGAACATTTGTTGCAATGTAGCACCCACTCACAGTATGCGGTTTGTTCCAATGTTAGACAACACTAATTTAAAAATATTTTCCCCTCCACTGTTCTTCATTAAACTGTCATCCATAGGTTCTAATTCTTTCCTTCAGAACTACATAGATGTTTATTCTCCTTCTCACAGAGTAAAGCTTTATATATTTGGAGACTAATTATAGTTCCCTAATCTTTGTTTTTCTGGGCAAAATATTATCAATTATTGCAACTGTACCTTATAGAATCTGTGTTCCAGCCCTTTTAACACCATAGTTATGTTCCTCTAACGTATGTACTTTATTTTATTGTATTTAATTCGAACCTCTGTGGGGTAACTTGGTACCTACAAGATAGAGCCTACATTCTAATATAAGGTTCATCTACTCCTTAACTTATTAAATAAGTTTATTTTACAGATTATGGCTGGGCACTTGGGGTATAGTCTGGGATAAACCACAGATAGACCCTGCCTTCAAAAAGTTAACAGTTTATCAGCCATCCGTCTCATTTCATCTTACTCTGCACTCATATTAAACACTAACACTGCTTCTCAATGTGAATGCAAAAATACCACTAAATGCTTCAGAGAACCTCATTATCTAAACCTCTCAGTCACTCAAGTACATTATTTACAATCTACCTCCAAACAATGGCCGTATCATTTATGCCATTTTCCTGTTCTGAAAATAGTTAAAATAATTCCTCAGGATTTTTCCAGACTGCTCTTGACAATACTCATTTACATTAAAAGCATGGGTCTCAAACCATAAATAATTCCTTTATGGGAGCCACACACCAAGAAAGCCTTGAGGGGGTTTTATTTGTCTACCTTTGATTGCAAAGTGTGGAAAAAAAAAAGAAAAAGACCCACCCTGGAAATAGAACAGTCAGTTCTTTTAAAAACCAAAGCTTAGGCACTCAATCAGTGTTAGAAATGAAACATACTAACATCCACTCTGGATCTGTTACTGCAGACCTTTTATTTTGATTGGGGCATGGAATAAGCAGTGTTTATCTTTGGAAATGCCATTCAAGCCTTTCACAGGCACAAGCACAGCATCCATGGTGAAATATTTCAAGCCCGAATTGCAATTATGTTGGGATTTACTACAAATCCTTCATCTAGCAATATACCTACTCAGTAGTAAAAGCTCCTTCTCCTTTTGTTCTGTAAATTTATGCCAAAGTATAGTTCTTGTTATTACTTCAAAGGTTTAACATACCAGAAAAAGTTCTCAGACAGGGCTGAATAAGTTCTGTATTTCATCATTCTTTAAGGTGTGATTCTGAACAATTTTTTTTTTTCTTAAGTTGCATTGTAAACCACATTCCAATCCAAGATTTATTTTGCTACTGAAGCCATTCCATTATTTCCCAGCTACAAGAGCCCATAGAAAAATGTCTTATGATCTCATATTTAACAAACTAATATCCAGTATTCTGAAGGCATCTGTCTGCGGGCATTAACAAATATTTGGTTGGGTATTAACATTTCTAATATGATTATAGTATCCTTTCTATTGGAAAGTATTATTATGTCTGGTTATAAATTGAAGTACATAAGGCAAAAGAAATCAGAGTAGGCATGTTCAGAGAAGGCAGCACACATTACCAATATTAAGTGACCCTAACAGAAAAGGTGAGAACCGTGTATTGAGTAAATAGAATTTGACCATATGCCAGAATCTAATTTATTCCTTGGTAGGTTTAAGGCTAGAATTACAAAGGTTTAGTTTTCACATGTGACTGTTGGAAGTCCTTTGAAAAGTCAATTTAGAATGTTTTGAGTAATTCAATGCAAACTACCACAGTGACAGTAAAAACTGGTTTCTGAGACATGGTGATGAATTAAGCTCTTCTGTGTAACTATGCAATAAAATCAGTCTGTGAAATACACACAACTGAAATCGTGAATAATAATTCTAGAAATATGGTGCCGGATAGAAAAATCAGTATTACAGTGACTGTAACTGTGACAAGGTGGTCTGGATGGACTCGGGATGAATGCTTTGGAGTGTGGTAGAGAGAGTGGTCTAAATGGGAAGAAATCTAGTACAGAAGAATTATTGAGAAAGGCTTAAAGAAAACTTTCTTTTATTTATAATTTTCTTGAGAGCAAAGAGGAAGCCAGAATAAGGTGTGTCAATAATGCACTGTTTAATGAAGGTTCTACTAAAACTCATCCTTTACCTTTGAATTTATTATAGCAAAATGATTAAGGGTGCAGACTCCTAAACCAGACTTTCTGGGTTCAGATCCCTCCTTCTACTCACTAGCTTTGTGACTCTGAGCAAACTTAACCTTTCCTGCTATTAGTTTTCATACCTATAAAACAAGTGTTACAGTAGATTGTAAAGGATTAGTAATTATTGAGTGCTTAGAAGAATGCTTCACATAGCTTAGGCACTATATAAATTTTAGACATTATTATTATCATTATAGATACCAACCTACATGAAAAGTACCAATGGATTATACCTAATCCATCAATTTACCCTCCCCCTCTTTTGCTAAAGTACTGATTTTTTCTTTTTAGCCCTTTCCTCCTTTTACTCATTGTTAAAATCATTATTTTAGTTAGATTTAGCCAAAGATTTCTTCTTCTTGATAGGAAAATCATTTTTGGGTGTCATCTGGACATGTTTGAACAGCTCTCAGAGTATCACAGAGAGGTTCATTCAGCTGGTAAATTGCCCATTACCCTTGCTCCTCTTTCTCATGGGAGAAGAATGCATCCTTATTTGACCAGAGGGAACTGAAACTCTTTTTACTCTCCTTTTATTAGAGGAAGACCTTGGTAATTAAAGCCTGTGTCATTCCCAGGGTAGCAGATTGAGCTATTGAGAACTCGCATGCCATTTTTTTGATTGCTGGCCTGACAGAGGAGGAAAGAGCCTGGTGCTTCTTAGCACAATGATGCGAATACAGGATGGCTAGAAGTTAAGAGTTGGGGCTCATTCTTGGATAACTACTTTGTTTTCAATTGATAAAGTATTTGTCTTTGAGGGATAAAGATCATTAAAGATGTCATTAGTCCTGAAAAGGGCAGTTTCACAGTTCTCACTAATGGGAAGGGAGAACTTAACTGAGAGGACCTATCCTGTAGTTACCTCTATCCACAGGGGATACACTCCAAAATTGATAATGAATGCCTGAAACTGCAGGTAGTGCTAAGCCCTATACAGACTGTGTTTTTTCCTATAAAACATACCTATAATAAAGTAGGCAACAATAACAGCAGTAAAATAGAGCAATTATAACAATATACTATAATAAAAGTCATGTGAGTATGGTCTCTCAAAATACCCTACTGTGATGAGAGGACATGGTATACAATGGCTATGTGATGAGATGAAGTAAGTGAGTCAAGTGACACAGGCCTTGTGATGTAGATTCAGGCTACTATCCACCTTATGTGTCAGAAGGAGGATCATCTTCTCCCAGACTGCCTGTGACCATGGGTAACTGAAACTGAAGGACGAGATACAAGGGTCTCTTGCATCACTTTCACTTGGGGCCTAGGATCCACTCTTTATCTAGAGTCTGAAAACATCAGTCATCTGGATGACACCTAGTCTTTCTTAGAAACTTAATAAAGGACCAAAAATGAGAATGCCTTGTATAGAAAAGGTGGTAGTTTTTCAAGGAAGGGGGAAGGTCTTCCAGAGAAACATCCCTGTGATGATAGGTGAGAACATGAGGACAAAAAGCCAGGCCAGGAATGGAAGAAATATTCCGGTCAGCAGCCTGTTTTGTCTGAGACTCATTTTAGGTCATATATGTTATCTGTGGTTTTCTCACCTACTGTATTGTTACTTTTGGATTTGCCTGTTCTATCAGCTATCTATTGAAAGAGGTTTGTTAAAATCGTGTAATTTGTTGATTTGCCTATATCTCTGCTTAATCACATCAAACTTTTCTTTATAGATTTTGATTGTGTTATTGAATGCATGCAAATTTATAATTTTTGTTATGTTCCTAGTAGTAAATCTTTTTATCATTGTAATATGTTCCTCTTTATCTCTAATACAGCCTCTTATCTTAAAATCTAATTTATCTGATATCAATAAAACTATATTTAACTTTCTTTTGGTTCATGTTTCACAGCACAGTATATCTCTTTTTGTATCCAATGCCATATCTTTATATTTAAAGTATATCTGAACATTACTCTTTTCTTTTTTTTTTTTAAGTTTTTTTTTATTTACTTACTTTAAAGTTTTTTTTTATTTACTTTTAAGTAATCTTTATACCCTAATGGGGCTTGAACTCATGACCCTGAGATTAAGAGTCATATACCCTTCCCACTGAGCTAGTTAGGTACTTTTGAACAACCTTAGCCTTTTATGCAGGGTATATATTCCATCTACTTTTAAGGTAATTAATATATTTGGGTATATATTTGCCATCTTACATTGTTTTAATCTATTATTTTATATTCCAGTTTATATTCTTTCTTACTTCCCTTAGAATAATTAAATATTTTATTTTTTAATTTTTTCTCTTTTTTTAGCTTACAATATTTTTCTAACTTTTCAGTGTTTTCTCTAGATTTTAAAACATGCAGCCTTGAGTTACTGCAGTCTAATTTAAATTATTACTTTTACTATTTTACCTATAATTTTAAAACCTTAAAACACCATAGCTTTATTATTCCCCTCCTATATTTTGTTTTGTTCCCACCATATATTTTAATTCCAAATATGATTTTAGCATTTTAAGATCTTATTAATGTCTTGTACAGTCAATATTCATTTAAATGTACTGCATATTTACCCTTTTTGTTGCTCTCCATTCCTTCCTGGATTTTTGTATTAGCAATTTTTGTAACCATTTTTCTTCTATCTGAAGAATATTTTTTTAGGTTTTCTTTTTTTTTTTTTTTAATTTTATTTATTTGAGAGAGAGAGATCACAAGTAGGCAGAGAGAGAGGCAGAGAGAGAAGGGAGAAGCAAGCTCCCTGCTGAGCAGAGAGCCCCATGTGGGGCTCAATCCCAGGACCCTGAGATCATGACCTGAGCTGAAGGCATAGGCTTAACCCACTGAGCCACCCAGGTACCCCAAGGTTTTCTTTTGGTGCTTATTTGCCAGTGACAAATTATCTCAGCTTTAGTTTATCTGAAAGTCTTCTCATTTGCCTTTACTTTTTAATAATATTTTGTGGAGTATACTATTCTAGCTTGGAGCTATTTCCTTTCAGCATTCAAAGTTACCCATCCATGATCCTTTAGTTTTCATTATATTTTGTAGAAAACTTAGCTGTTAGTCTCATGGATGCTCTATGAAGATATTGTCTTTGTTTTGTTATTTTGCTTTTGTCCTTTTTTTTTTTTTTTTTTTCTGGCTGCTTTTAAGATTCTTTTCACTGTCCTTGGTTCAAAAATTTGCCTGTGATGTATGTAGCATAGACTTCTTTTTATTATCTTTCTTGTGGCTCATACATTTATGGAATTATGACTTCATGTCTTTTACCCGTTTTGGAAAATTCTTAGCTATTATTTCTTCAAATACTTCTTCTGGTCTATTATCTTTCTGATCTCTTAGAACTCCAATTATCCATATACAATTGGTACTGTGTCCACTGTGACTTATATTACTTTTTCTACTTTTTGCCTTGTTTTTCTTTTTGGATTCACTTTGTATATTTGCTATTGGCCTATCCAATTCACTAACCCTCTATTCTGCTATGTTTGGCTTGCTATTAAATCTCTTGATTTCTTAATTTTAGTTATCCTACCATCCTGTTTTAGAATTTCCACTTGATTATTTTTTAATGATTCTGATAAGCTGATGAGATTCTCCATCATTTCATCTACTTCCTTGAAATTATTCATTATAGTTAGCTTTTAGTCATTGTCTTTCAGTCCAGTTTCTGGGTTATATGTGGGTCTATATCCAGTATATATTTTTAGTCTTTTGGGTTTTGCTATTTGTTTCTATCTCTGGTATGCTGTGTGTGTGTGTGTGTGTGTGTGTGTGTGTGTGTGTTACACTGTTTTTTAAGTTGAATGCCTACATTGTGCATTAAAAATTATAGAGGCTCTAGATCACGCTAACTTTCTCAAGAAAATGTTCACCTTTTCTTTAGAAAAATAGAGTGAAGAGCTGATTGTTTTAATCAAATGTAACTGATCTCTCTTAGGTTTGGGTTGAGAATTTTTAAAGCCTACAAACTCTCTCATTGGCCCCACGCAAGGCCATTGCCTTCTTTGAGTTCCAAATGAAAGCCTGGGTGCTTACCAGGGTCCTTATCCTTTGAAGTCTGAAATACCAAATCTTTTCTCTTCAGTGTAGAAAGATTGGTAGAAAGACAACTGTGTTTTCTATTTATGTTTGTTTTGTTTTTGAGGCTTTTCATTTAGTTTCCTAAATTCCTGTTCTGTGTATCTTAAGAATGGGTGTATATGCTGAGGGAGAGCTATGTGTCAGGCTTGATTCTTTATCTATTTTTTATCACCTGGATCTTGAGCCCTTAAATCCCCATTTTTTTGCCTCCTCAGCTTTGTGAGATCTACAAAAATTTTTCTGTTTTTTTTTTTTTTTTGTTTGTTTGTTTGTTTTAAATTTTCCTGGTCCACTACATTATCCCTCTGCTCAAGAAAAACCCAGGTTCTCAGTCTCCTGCCTTGCACCTTAAATCAGCAGGTGCCTGGAATAAAAAGGGCTGCAGAACGTTAACTCACAAATTTCCCCCTCACAAATATTTGCCTCAGGAACTCTTTGATGGAACTCTTTAAATAATTCTTTAGTATTTTTCTATTTTTCTCTTGTGTTGCATCCTGAGCACAAGTCAACCTCAAAGTATTCCATCCTGTTGGAAGGAGAATCATAATAAACTGAAATTTTAGTATGCTAATATCAGTTCTTACTCTTTTCATTTTGTTTCTTTAACTTTGCAGTAAAATAAATTTATATATTCTTCATTGTTACATTTATTGGCTTAATTGAGGTCAGTTGGTCAATTGAAGGAGCAAGGTAAGGACAACTCCACAGCATTTTTGGGTAGTTCCAGAGAAAAAAAGACTATCCTGTACTGTAGTTTATATGCTTCCACCTAGCAATAGTAGAGAGATATACACACCTGGAGACACTGAGGAAGAACTATAAAGAAATACAGTAAAGGGCAACCTTCAAATTGTCCCCTTGTTAGGAAAGGTCATTTTTGAAAGGAAAAAAAAAATGGAGGAATATAGCAAAACCTGGCTTACAGTTACACTAATACTTTGAAAGAAGAGGAAAGTTGATAGAAAGGGATACAAATGACAGAGTTTGAGAGACAACAATTTAAATAAGGAACAGGTAAACGTAATAAAAATTATTTTATAAGGAAAAAAGATTTTAGGGTGTTGTTCACAAGCATTGATTTCTAGGATATTGTCTATAAGCCTGCTATCTTGCCAATTTCATCACAAAGGCAACTCCATCTTGGTCTTCTATCTGTTATTTTTCACTCAGTCTCAGCTTCCATTAGAGTATTGCTTTAATTATAGTCTCATAATTACCATGGTCAGAGTCTTTCCACTGTTCTTTATTCTAACCAGCTCTTCTTTGCATACTTAATTTGAAGATCACAAGTTCCTGAGAGTACTCAGTTGACCATACTTTCCAAACTCTACTTTATCTAATTACTCTCACTGGATTTGTTGGTTTACTTGCTTCATATGTACATATTCTATAGTACAAAGAATACAGGAGTACAGGTTCTTATAAAAAAATATAATACTGATAATAAACAGTAGTTTGACTTTGGGTATGTTACTAAACTTTGATAGAAATCTGGTATTCTACATGTAAAATAGGAAAAATTTTACTTGGGACCTAGAATGGTTGTGAGGGAGTTAAAATGAGATAATGCATATGAAAGTATTTTCTAAGGTCTAAATTTGGAAACGTATCTTATTTGGAGGAAAAAAAAAGTGTTCTAAGCCACTAATGACATTCTTAGGGAACACATTGTAAATTGGGGGCCATCATTATCCAGGAAGTTACTATTATGAATGATTTTCTTCTACATTGCCTGAAAAGTTTTGTGCTTAATGATGAAAATAAAGGAGGTCAAGGTCGTCTAAGTTTTATCTCTCAACTAAAGACTATTAGCATCTAGTAAGAAAAACAAAAAAATCTATTGGCCCCATGTCATATTTTCTCTATGCCCCAAGCTCCAATGAAATAAAACAAATGCAAATACAGTGGCCACACATGAAATGATTGCATAGACGAGGGAAAATAATAACAACGAACTCTGAGTAAACTTCTATGAAGTAGAATATTTATTTTCTATCAGTAGTTTCTTCAATTCTTGGGTGCCTTGCTTGGTACAAATCTCCTAGCCAGTGGTCTCCACTGGTCTGCTAACCACTATGTCTTTTCAATATAACCTAACAGGTGCATCAAAGTATCTTACTGTTCTTTTCTTATAAGAAATAGCTGTCTGATAAAACATTAAAAAGTAAGATAATTTTATTCACTATTTTCTCCTTGTAAATCATGAAGGAAAAAAAGGGAGAAGAGAGACATGAAAGAATTGTGAGGGAATGAGGGCATTCCTGCAAACATCTGTTAGAATGTAAATTAGAGGGGCGCCTGGGTGGCTAAGTGGGTTAAGCCGCTGCCTTCGGCTCAGGTCATGACCTCAGGGTCCTGGGATCGAGTCCCACGTCGGGCTCTCTGCTCAGCAGGGAGCCTGCTTCCTCCTCTCTCTCTATCTCCCTCTCTGCTTACTTGTGAGCTCTCTCTGTCAAATAAATAAATAAAATCTTTAAAAAAAAAAGAATGTAAATTAGAGATGTCTAAGATTACAGGTAGCTCATTTTGCAGATTTTCACTGGAGAGTGTAAGTAGCAGTTCAAAGCTTGGACTTTCCAATCAGAAAGGTTTCATATTGCCCAATACAGTGTATGACCATATTTGGGTTACTTAAAACTCTCAGAAATTTGTTTTTTTCATCTTCAAAATGGAGATAATGGTATTTACCCCCTTGAATTGTTGCAAGATTAAATGAGATAAAGTAGTAAGCATAGAGCTACAGGCTGGTACACTGTTAACCCTCCATAATGGTGGTCATCATTCTGCCCTGCATGTTTCCGTGGCAGACCTCTGTTTCAGTTTCCACCCTCTACGATTCACTGATGGTAATAGGAGCCATTTGTTCCCACAATCTGGTCCCTGGATTGGATAAAATCGTAACTCACTACCACCCCGGCAGCATTATCTTTACTGCATGCTTTTTAACGATTAACAATCAATTACAATATCATCCTTTAAATCCAATCTGTAGCACTGTCAAATGATTATGTACTATAATTAAATTAATGGTATTGAACTTTAATTTTAGTTACATGGCTGCTTTTATTTGATGTCTGCCGTGCTCTCATTGAGTGAACATGGGGTTCTGGTGCGAAGTGGTATTTATTTTATAGACACAAAAAAGCAAATCCTTAATATAATTTTTTAAAATAACCACAAATAGAAATATTTCCACATGAGCCCATTTGGAAGCTTGCATTTGCTATTCATTAATTTAGGATTTGACAATTTAACATAAATTAAAATAAAAGCCTGTTTCACGGAGCGTGTGTCTCATTCTTCACTGTCTCAGCATGACCACACTGATTCTGGTGCTTAGTAATGTCCTTAAATGTAATTTACAAATGAGAAAGTTAGTGGGGCTGGGGCAGTGTATATCCAACTGGCAGTCCAGCTTCCTATGACTTTAAAATCTTTTTAATCCGAGACACAAGTTGTGAAGGAAAAATCAAGATTATCAGGCATAAATTAGCATTTGCCTTATAAAATGTAATGGAAAAATGCTAATAAGATTTACTGGTTACAGGAAATTGGATTATAACTTATCTATTTTAAGTCCATTTGAAAATTGGTCTCAAAATTTGTGTCCTGATATGGACTTAGCTTCAGATTCTGTTAACATTTTCCCCCCACAGAGCACATGCAGATTCTTACCAATAGATTTGTAAAGTATAGTAATAAAAGGAAAATAACGCACACACCTCTAAAACAGTTTATGTAAACAAGTGATGAAAAATGTACACATTATTATATTTATACTATGAAGAAAGATAGTGAATTAGCTGTTTACATTTAGTTGAAAATAATCAAAAGGGGATAAAAGTAACTTAAACAATATACTTTTCTTATATGTATTTTGAATGCTCAACAACTATGATATATGGTAAAATGAATATTCATATTAAGAGTTTTTCCTTCCTCCTATATTCTATTGAAGCTTAGCATCTATTTCATCAGTCAGTTACATGGCACTGTAAGAAAGCGATTTGTTCTATAACAAAATTGGTATAATGGAGGAACTAATGACGTGTTCATTCAAAATTTATCTTCAGTGCTTAAGTCTGAATGCATTCTGAGTGACTGACCGTCAATTTAATGATGTTCTCTTACAAACTGCTTGTCAGGTCCACCCAGAGCAAGTAATGCCCAGATCAAAGAATTCAGTTCACATAACACTCATGTACGAAAATGTCCTTCCACTGTGAACAGGCTGCCAGAAATGTGCCATTTTTGTCTTATCTGTTGAACATTTTATTCAACAATTAGTTATTGAGTGCCAGGCATCATATTGAGGGCAGAGTAGAAACTGGTGCATCAGTAGGATGGCAGAAAAGAAAACTTTCAAGATGGTGTGTTCAGGCATGGTTAATTTAGGAAATTGTGAGTACCTTTGAATGGGAGAGACACCACATTAAAAAGAATAAGGAATGGGGTTTGGAAGAATACTGAGCAAGCAGGCAGAGGTCAGATCAAGAAGAAGCTAGTATGCCATGTCAAGGGACTGCCATGATCTGAAAGGAATGGTAAGCCACAGAAAAATTTTAAGCAGGACAGTCACAATATGAGATTTGTGTTTTGTAAAAATTACTGTGGAAGCTTCATGGAGAAGCTTAGAAATCAGATAGATCTGTCCACTGCAATTTTTACCCATTAGATCCTTTCTGGCCTCTCTACTCTTGTTAATGCTCTATTTTTTTCTTTCCTTTCATCAACACCAAACTGTCTAAATTGTATTAATGGTATAGGTTTAATTTCTTTTCTTTAGGACTGTCTTGAATCTTCTTGGCTTTTTGTTCCTCCATGTCAATTTTTAAAATCAGCTTATCAAGTTTGACAAATATCTGTTGGAATCTCAACTGGAATTGTATTTAACTTATAGATCTATTTGGGGACAATACGTTAATACGTTCACTAGATTTACAATATGGAGTTTTCAGATCCAAAAATACACCCTGCCTGTCTATTCATTTTAAAGTCTCATAGGTGCCTTTCAATAAGCGTGGTAATTTTTCTCCATGAAAGCTGTACACATCTTTCCCTAAGATATAATTTTACATATATATATTTGCAATTATAAGTGATTTTTAAAAGATAGTTTCTTTTTTTTTAAGATTTTATTTATTTATTTGGCAGAGAATGAGAGAGAGAGAACAATCAGGGACCAGCAGAGGAGAGTTTGGAGAAGCAGGCTTCCAGCTGAGCAGGGACCCCAGTGTGGGACTCGATCCCAGGACCTTAGGGTCACAACCTGAGCCGAAGGAAGAAGCTTCCCCAACTGAGCCACCAGGTGCCCCCCAAATAATTAGTTTCTGATGTTGATAGAGTATTCCTATAATTGATAAACTCTCTTATCTGAATAATTTTCATGTAGGTTCTTTTGGCTTTACAATATAGAATATGTTATCATCCATAAATAAAAGTAATTTGGTGAGTTTGTGTATCTTTTATTTCTTTGTATTTTGCAATAAATAAGAACCTCTGCTGAAATGTTGAGTATGGGTTTTGACAGTCAAGCTTTTCCTAATCTGAGAGGGAAAGAATATAATTTTGTAATATTAAGATGTTTGATATAAAAAATTCTGTACTTGCCTTTCATCAGGTTAACCAAGTTCCCTTCTCTTCATAGTTTACTGAGATTGTATGATAAATACATGTTGAATTTTATTGATTTCTTCCCTTAAACCTATTAAAATGCTCTTATGGTTTTTCAACATTTTTCAATAATTCTGAAAAATTCTAAGCCATTTTTGAAATATTGCCTATTACCTACTTTCTCATTTTCTGTAATATATCCTTATGAATTATATTTTATATCTTATAGACATTTACATTATACTCTTCATATCTTTTTCTTAAATTCTATCACTCAGTAACTCTGAATTGTAAAATTTCTCCTTTATATAATTTCTCCAGGCCTTTATGCCAATTCTCTCTTTAGATATATATAGCCCATTTATCTGGTTGTAGTGTTTTTAATTGTATTTATTCTAATTTTCATATCTGGAAGTTCTGTGAGATTTTAATTCAAAATTGCTCAATCCTTACTCCTATTCGAGCTTCACTTTTGCTTATCTTGACTTAACATTTCTGAAATTCAGTAACTGAAGCTTTTGCAAATTTATTTTCTTTATCTTTTTTTAATCTTCTAGTGATCCTCATTTCAATTAATTTTAGGACTCAGCATTTAGTTTTGCTTTCATTCAATTATAATGATGCATTTTAAAACACACTTTCAAAATTTTATTCAGCATTCTAGTTGTTTTAGTCTAGAGGGTTGCTCTTGGCTAGCTAACCTCAGGTTTTAATTTTAACTTCTCATGCTGATAACTTGCTTAATTTTCTGGCATTCTTTCCCTTTTTTTGTAATTAAAAGCTATTAACCTTATAAAGGTGCTTTTGCATATAGTTTTTTCTTGCATCTGGCCTGTTTTGCTATATAATGTACTTGTTTAAGATTTAAAAGACTTTTTTCAGAAGTTTAGAACCCTGTAATTATGGTTTGAAGATTTAAACATTTGTTATTGAAGTTGGATCAGAAAATATGACCTATACAATTTCTGCTTTTGGAGATTTATTGAGAATTTTTGTGGCCTGGTAGAGAAATACTATTTGTAAAAGTTCTGTGGCTGCCCTGAAACAAAGCTTATTTTTTCAGGGTGTACAATCCAATATGTATATTAATTCAACATTGCTAATATTATCATTAAAATTCTTTATTTTCTTATTCATTTCTATATGATCTGACAACTTTTAAATAAAAGTTTCTCCAAGCATTTGTAAATTTCTAAATATCTCTTTTTTTCTAAGAAGATGATATATGTATATATATATACATATATCTATATATATGTGTACACACATATTTTATACACATATACACATATGTATTTCTGTATACATGTATATATATACATGTATATATGTATATGTGTATACATGTGTTCATTCTATATTATTTGACTGATACAGGTTCTTTACTAATATGGACTGCTAGGAAGGAACTTAAATTTCCTTGGCCTCATCATTTCATGCGGTGGTTCTTTTGTTATGGTAATTCTTCTGGCCGGCCTCACCATGCCCATGGGAGGAAGAATGAGCTAATAGAATGTTGAATTGGATGGTGGATTTAGTCATGTATTATTAGTTACCTTCTTTGTTTAGAGTCTTCCTCCCCAAAGGATTCATTGATTCTTCTCTATACTGTAGATAAAAGGAGTAGGCTTTCCATATATCAAGGTCCTGAATATTTTTCTCAGTTCCAAACTCATGAAGAGAACTTCTTAGACTATGTACTACCTCAATTAGTATTTTAAAACTATTTTATTTCTCTTTTAATTTCCTTTGAATTGCTTTAAGAAATCTTCATCCATTCTTTGATATTTTTGTTATTTTGCTTTAGATTTGCCTTATATAAGTACTATACTATTGTTTATTGTATTAGTATATGATAAACAGTAATTTTTAAAAGATTTATTTATTTATTTGAGAGAGAGAGAAAGCATGTGAGTTGGTGGTCAAGGGGCAGATGGAGAGGGAGAAAGAGAATCTCAAGCAGACTCCCTGCTGAGCATGTAGTCCAACTTGGGGCTTGATCTCATGACCCTGGATCATGACCTGTCCCAAAATCAAGAGTTGGATGCTTAACTGACTGTATCACCCAGGCGTCCTTAACATTCATATTTTCAAATATAAACCTTATATTATTTTCTTTTTGATAGAATAATTAATCATATTAATTATTATAACTGATGTTTTCATTTGCTCTCTTTTGTGTGTGTTTAAATTTTTATGCTTCAATAATATCCCTTTCCATTTTACTATGTGGAAGAGATTTTCACTCATGTTTTCTGTAGTTATGTTTCATTGGGGTTTACTTTTAGTCTTTAAAAATATTACTTATATTTCTTAGATTAAATAATTAAATGTCACTCTCTCTGACAAATGACAAATGACATTTAACATGCTTCTGGCCTCTCTTTGAATCCTCTTGCCTCCCTAACCACTCTGCCTTCCATTTCTCCACTCCCCTCAACATTTCTCTCAGTTTCTGTGTTTACAGAGTATGATCACAATATTCACACCAGACCTTTTTCATTTAAGTCCTATATTTATGTTACATAGATTTGAATTCCAAACTTTTTTGAAGGAATTTATGAAATATTATTTATAGCATTTTGTGGAATTATTACATCTATACTTAGCTGGTTTCAAAGACAATTGCCAGAATTTTGACTCTCTTGTGCTGCTAATGCTAACCTATCAATCATAAGCTACACTAACCTGTGGAGGGTATATTCACCCAGGTAAACAATCACCCCTAAACAACATATTATTTTATTTAGCTTACTTCTGAACTTTATATCAACAATCTAATGTTCTATATCTTTTTCTGTTTTTTCTTTAGTACTATATTTTTGGGATTCATCTAGGTTGATTCATTGATATATTCATGTGATATATTTATTTACATTTCTATAAACAAGCCTATTAAGTGTTGATGAACAGTTTAGTGTTGATGAGCATTTGGCTTGTTTTTAGTTTTGTGGCTACTAGAAAGAATGCCTCTACAAACATTCATGTACATAGCCTTGGGTTCACAAGGATACATATGCTGGGAATGTATCTCACACAGAAATTGCCAGGTTATAGAGTATGTACATGACCAACTTTCATAGGTAATATAAAACTGTTTTCCTGAGTCATTGTTCCAATTTACATTTTCCTCAACAACATGTGGGAGTTCTTTTTTACACTAGATTCTCACAAAAATATTTGTCAAAATGTATATTGTGGTTAATCTGTTCATGTGAAATGATACATGATTACAGTTTTAATTTGTATTTACATCATAACAAAAATGACATTGGACATCTTATTATATGTTTATGATCCACTAGACTTTCTGCTTCTGTGAAGTGCCTATCATGTATCTTTTCATACATTATAGGAAATCTTGATTTTTTTAAGTAAACGTTCTTCATATTTTCTACATATTTAATCCGTGTTAGCTTTATGTATTTCAATATCTCTTTCAGTTTATGGCTTTTCACTTTGCTCTCTTTCAAAAAAATTAATTTTATTATGATATGAAATATGTCATTGTCTTTATAGTTTTCATTTTCCTGTTTAGTTTAATGAAAATTTCCCTACCAAGGGTCAGCTAGATGGTCTTCTACATTTTTTAGAGGTTTTTAATGATTTGCCTTTCATAATTACATCCTCGATTGATTTTGTTTATGTTGTGAGATAGAGTTTCATTTCCTTTTGTTTTTTATTCATGAAAACTAATTGCTCCCAAACCATTTATTTAAAGGTTCATTTTTCTCCCTACTGATCTGCAATATCTTCTCTTTCATATATCAGAATTCTATATACTTATGGATCTGTTAGAGAGCTCTCTGTGTTGCTTTAGTTGTGTATTTGTCTATTGTTGCACTGTTTCATAATATCAGATATATATAACTATATACAGTATCACATATATACTTTTATATATAATACATATGTATAATTATATAGTTATATTGTGATATCTTATGGTGTGTATCGCCCACCTGAATTGTTTTTTTCTCTATAATTTTTTTATTTTATCAATGTAAATTTTACAGTTAATTTACGAAGTTTCATGAAAAATTTTATTTTTATTCAAATTCTAGTGAATTTGTGTTTTGTTTAGAGGGTAATGGCATCTTTAAAACATTCTGAGTATGTTATGCCTCTCCATTTAAGTAGGTCCTCTTTAATGTATTTAAGTAATTTATATGTATATTCTGTTAGATTTGTCCTCAATACATTTATATTTTATCAATAGTCTAAGTATTATTGTTTTTCCAATTGGATTTGCTCTTTTTCCTGAATTACAGTAATATAATTTGATTTGGAATATTGATTTTATATTTATTAATCATTATAAACTCTTATTTATTCTATTAGTTTATCTATATATCCTTTTGGATCTGGCATATAGGTGATGACATCATCTTGGAATAATGTCATTTTTAATTCTTCTTGTCAAATACTTTCACTGCTAATTTTTTCTTGGTCTTATTGTTCTAGCCTGGCTAGGAAAAGTAAGGAAAGTGGTCATCCTTGTCTTAGCTGATTTTAAAGGAAATGTATTTACATTTCATCCATGTATATGATATTTGCTATAATTTATCATAAGAGCCCTTGTCAGCTAAATATATTTCTGGTTTGCTAAGATATTTCATAAAACATGTTTGAACAATTTGAATCGCTCCATATTCTTTCATAACATTTTATTTTATTTTAAGATTTTATTTATTTATTTGACAGAGATCACAAGTAGGTAGATAGGTAGAGAGAGAGAGGAGAAAGCAGGCGCCTTGCTGAGCAAAGAGCCAAATGCAGGGCTCGATCCCAGGACCCTGAGATCATGACCTGAGCCGAAGGCAGAGGCTTTAACCCACTGAGCCACCCAGGTGCTCCTTTTCATAACATTTTAATTCTCTTTTCATTTCTTTAAGTATATTAAGTATATTGTTAGTATCCTATTTGGGATATTTCCAATATTTGTATTATCTTACAATACAGTTTGCTGTTTTTCTGTTAGTGACTTGCTTTCTCTTCTGTGCATTGGAATTTTGATTAAGATGTAATATTTCTTGAATACCACTTGTAAAAATTTTTGAGGCCTATATTTAAACTGTTTTCTACAGAGAATAATACTTTTTCTTCTGTTAGGCATCTAAGGGGCCAGTCACCCTAGATCTACATTACACTAAATTTTCTTTTTTCTTTTCTTTTTTTTCCCCTAAAGATTTTATTTATTTATTTGACAGAGATCACAAGTAGGTAGAGAGGCAGGCAGAGAGAGAGGAAGGGAAGCAGGCTCCTCAGTGAGCAGGGAGCTCAATGTGGGGCTCCATCCGAGGACCCTGAGATCATGACCTGAGCTGAAGGCAGAGGCTTTAACCCACTAAGCCCCCTAGGCGCCCCTACACTAGATTTCTACTTAGCATTTCTTATACTCTACAGGGAGTATGAATCCAGCCCCAAATGTACATGAGAGAAACTTATAGGAATTCTCAGAAATAATTTTCTTTCCTGTGACTGTCTTCCTCTGTCTCATTGCCCTGTGTGAAGACGGGGATAGGAATAGCTGGATAAATTCTTCTTGTTTGTGTCCTGCTTCATTGCTGAGTGGGTCACCTTTCATTGCCCCACCTTTATGGCCAGGGAGATTCCACACCTTCAGAGAAGGCTGGTCAGGGCAACTTGCCCCACAGAATAGCAGTTTGGGGTACTTTCAGACTTCTAATATGTGTTTCTTATATTGCTACAAGCTTAGCCATGTTATAAAGAACACATTTTCCACAGTCTATATAACATCTAACAATTTTAAGTGTTTAATACTAGGAGGGGTTGATGGGAGGAAATAACATGTCACCAGCTTTCCTTGCATCACACTTGGTCATCTTTATAATGCACCTTATTGTTTTTCCTCTTGTCCCTCTATCTCAGTCTCTTCTCTATAATTTTGTGATTCCGTTTTTGTGGAGGAGATATCTTCTTGTTTCATATTAAATATGTTAAAAACATTTTCTAACATTTTCTCCCTTTTGCTGTAGCCCATCATTTAAATGATATATTCATCCTCGAGTTTTATTTTTAAATATGCTTTTTTTTTTTTGCATATTTGAGAATCTGCTTAACTCCCCATCCCTCCCCCAACTGTCGATTTCTTAATGTGCAAAGTTCTGCTTTGATTTGAACTGCTGCTTCTTAGCAGACAGGTACATAGTTTAAATACTCCACTCATTGTCTTCCTGATTTCTTTCTTTTTTTTTTTTTTTTTAACTTTTTAAAATGATTTTATTTATTTATTTGAGAGAGAGAGAGTGAGCATGAAAGGAGAGAGATCAGCGGGAGAAGCAGACTCCCTGCTGAGCAGGGGGTCTGATGTGGGACTCGATCCCAGGACTCCAGGATCATGACCTGAGCCGAAGGCAGTCGCTTAACCAACTGAGCCACCCAGGCATCCCTGTCTTCCTGATTTCTAACTGGAGCATTTCCTAGGCCAAAGTGCAGAGCATGTTTATGGTCACAACTGTCCTCCTCTTTCCTGGGTCTAGCAGGATGAACCAAATATAATTTGCAAGATTTACTTTAGTTCTTCCTCTACCTCTAGTCCCTGATACTATAGTACTTAGAGCCAATGAAAAGCTATCCTCAGCATGGTCATGGTCATACTCTTCCTATTTCTTTTTTTTTTTTTTTTTCTTCCTATATAAAGAGTTTTAAATTGTAAAAACTTACTCCTTGAAAATCAATAGCTCAGTGGCTAAATGAGGGTAGGTTGAAAGCAAAGGACTAATAATCTGACTGCCTTCAAAAGTTACGTCCATATACAGAGGGGAGATTGTCTGGGTTTGCCTTTGTAGATTCTGGAAGTTTCTGAGCCAAGAAACAGAAACTAAGGGAGAGAAAATCCTGTTTTCTTTCAGGCAGGCAGGGCTGTTTCTTCTTTGAAACTAAGCAAGGTACATCATTGTGGTTTTGTTTTGTTTGTTTGCTTGCTTGCTTGTTTTTTCCCAACTCTCTGAGCCTTTTATTTGTTCAAATTCCTTCTGAATATTGGCTTTGGGTCTGTTTTAGGTTTTGGAGATTTTGCAGCAATTGTTCCTTTTTCTTTGTCTTTGAGTCATATTTTTCAGGCAAGTTCATGTCAGAAGCTGATGGCCTTATGTTATTTTGAATCGAACTGTATTTTTTTGAGCAAAGTGATATGAAGCCTCAAAGGCATGATATTCATAGATTGTTTTTTCTCACCAGGACTGACAGAATTTGCAAATATAAATTCAGTTGGCTATGCTTCACCTTGGAAGAAAGAGAGATCCATTATCTCCTTATTCTTCCCAGGGAGCTTTTAATCATTGCTTCTGGGATATATATATATATATATATATATATATATATACATTTTTTTTAAAAAAAGATATGATTCAAAGCTTCTACTCTTTACAGAGAATTTGAGCCTATAGATGTGGATGTAATAGGAAAGGCTAAAGTATAATAACAAACAGACTAAAACTTGCAGTAAGTCAACAAAAAAAGTTTAATTCTCACTCATCTAATAGTCCATAATGTTTCAGATCAGTGAAAGAGTAAAAGTGAAATGAGCTAAGGGGGTAGGCTAGCCTTCTGCATACAATTAATCTGGGACTCAAGATAATGGTAGCTTTGTCCTCTTCAAGAGGAAACTTTCAAGGTCACACCACGGGTTACCATCCCTGGTAGCCAGAAAGTGGAACAGCACGAAGTATGCATGGGAAGTTGTTATAAACCAAGGCTGTAAGGCGCCCAGGTCACATCTGCTCATATTTCTTTCGCTGGAACACAGTCACAGAACCAAAACTATGCAGGCCAGACACTTAGTCCAAGCAGCAGATGAGGAAGGATATAAAAACAGATTTTGATAAATAGCTTGAAATTTCTATCACATGGGCAATCTAGAAAATTTTATCAGGACACTGGACTTTTGGAGTTATATAACTTGTCTTCAAAAAAACTCATACATCATCAGATTCATCTGTTTCCTGTTGGGCTGTACAGAACAGCTCATGAAAGGCTTCAGCAAAGATTGCAATCTGCACGTGAACTGCCTTGAGCTTCAGCAGGCTTTTGACATCCACGAGAACAAAAGAAGGGTTTGCAAAACCAGTATACTACGAAGTGTGAAACAATGTTAACAAGTAGAGCATTTGTGAATTATTTATTTACTTAATTACTGATATTATACCCCCTCTGCCCTATTATGGAAATGTACACTAGCTCTAAATGCATTAACTAACTAATGCACTAAATGCAGAAACATTCTCAGTATCTGTTCTAGGCTACAGAATGCTGATTTGTTTAGACTAGGGGAAAAAGTATGATTTATTGCAGAAAAGAATTAATATGTATTAAGTTCATATGTTTCATTATGTTATATAAAAACTTAGAAATTTTATCCAAATTCTTTACCACTGAAACAACCAGGAACTGGGCATAAGATATTAATTGCCACCGAACCACTTTTAACTTTTTGCTAAATTGAATGAACTATGATCTCATGGCTAAAAGAGCAGGGCAGTAAATTTGAAACGTGGAATGACCAAGTGTGCTAAATAAGGCTTTATCATCATTCGTTTTACCTATGAAAACCATAACTGTTTCATGTCCCCAGCATGGTGGTAGGCTTCTTCTACCACCCCCTCTTTTTTTGTTTTGTTTTGTTTCTATTTGCTTGTTTTTTTTGCACTGCTGTTAACCTTACTGTGTAGCAGCAAGCAGGAAGGCTGCATGACACAGACTTCATTACATTCAGTATAAAACAAAAGCTCTCATTTCAGACAATATGTGAACAAACTTACTTTGAGTGCAACATCATTCCTCAGGATTATTTATTATTTATCTATTCACCGAGAATCCCAAATTTCTCGGTTCTTCACTTGATTTCAGCGTCAGCCATTCTGACAGCTAACACCTGTGCCTATTCTGGTTATCTGAATCTTTCCCTCATTGCACACAGCGAACCTGTCTCCCTACCTTCAGATTATACTATCTTTTGGTAAGTCTCTGGAGTTTACACAGTTTACTAAAAATAATTAAATTCCATTTTGATTTACATGGAGTCAGGAAGGTATAATGAAATAGCCTCAGACCTAGAATCAGGATTTCAGGATTCCATTCTGAGTAGTTCTATAAACTGTATGATCTAATTTCCAAAGCTGCCTGAACCCACATGCACACATCCATAGGATGAGGGAATCACAGTGATTTCACAGTCATTATCAGCTACAGAATTCCATGTGTCTATTCATTCATTCACTCAAACAGATATTTATTACCAGAAATTGTGGCTAGTATTGGGAGTAATGATGTACACTAAACATTTTCATGTATTAACTGGGGTAATACTTATACTCCTCTACTTTTTTTTTAAATGAATTTATGTATTTATTTGATAGAGAAAGAGAAAGAGAGAGCAAGAATAAAAGTGCACAAACGGGGAGTGGCAGAGGGAGAGGGAAAAGCAGTCTCCCCACCAAGCAGGGAGCCTGACATGGGGCTTGATCCCAGGGCCCTGGGATCATGACCTGAGACCAAGGCAGACAGAGCCGCCCAGGTGCACCCCCCTCCACTTAATAGTTGAAGATACAGACACACACAAAGCTTAATAATTTGACCAAGCTCACATAGCAGTTAAAAAGCAGCAGAGCTAGGGTTCAAAGTCAAGGTGACCAGCTCCAGACCCTGTCCTTCTAACCACTGTGTGATACTACCTGAATCACAAAGGTGAATAAGAGGCGTGTCCCTCCTCAAAGAGCTAACAGGCCACAGAAGCCACAGACTAAAGTAGATATGTAGACATATAGGGTAATGTGACCAGTGCTATACACAAATATTTACAGTATAGAAAGTTGTCTTGTGCTATCCACTTCATTGTTTTATATATAACCATCCTCAGAACAAATCTTTAAGGTAGGTATAATTATCTCGTTTTTATATAAGGGAACTGCCCCAAAGAAGTTAACTAATTTTCCAATACTCCAAAGTGACTGAGTGGGGATTAGAAATCACGTTTAATTCCAAATCCTATTTTTGCTAGCCTCTATCACACTCCGTTGTGTAATGAGAATCCTTACTTTGAAATTCTCTGAAGTTTATTTCTCCATTGTTGTACTTACTCTTTCCACAAAATTAAAATTTTATTTTATTTAATTAATTTATTTTTTAAGATTTTATTTATTTATCAGAGAGAGAGGGCGAGAGAGCCAGCACAGGCAGATAGAATGGCAGGCAGAGGCAGAGGGAGAAGCAGGCTCCCTGCCGAGCAAGGAGGCGATGCGGGACTCGATCCCAGGACACTGGGATCATGACCTGAGCCAAAGGCAGCTGCTTAACCAACTGAGCCACCCAGGCGTCCCCACAAAATTAAAATTTTAGAATAGAAGAAAAACAAATTTTTCTGAATTTGACAACAGTGCATGAGAGAACAAAATTATTCTTCATAACTTCTCAAAGAATTCACAAATAAAATAGATTATCTAGAATGTTTGACACTGAAGCCAAACATTGCTTTTAGCCTTTGTTCCCTGTGTGCTGGGAATTGAATCCATGCAGTCCCTAAAATTTGGATACTTGGATTAGAGAAACATATCAGAATCTTGGAATTAGGGGATGTTATAGAGATATCACTCCCTTATTTTACAAATAGGGGTATCAACAGGTAGAAGTTTAAATTCTCTGTCCAAACTTCTATGATTAGTTAAGTAACCAAGTTGGTTAAGCAGCTGCCTTTGGCTCAGGTCATGATCCCAGAGTCCTGGGATCGAGTCCCGCATCGCCTCCTTGCTCGGCAGGGAGCCTGCTTCTCCCTCTGCCTCTGCCTGCCATTCTGTCTGCCTGTGCTCGCTCTCTCGCCCTCTCTCTCTGATAAATAAATAAAATCTTAAAAAAAAAATAGAATTTAGATCTTCTGTCTTTCTGTGTCACTCTCATTACCTCGTAATCTCCAAATATAAATGTAAATAAAAAAAACATTTTACACACTTGTTTTTAGGTAAATATAATATAAACTGAAAAACTGAGTATGGGGAGTGGATCTGTCTATTTAAGATGATTCCCAGATGACTGTATAAGATTCATTGCTGATTTCCATTATATACATGAGAAGTTCTTTCAAAAACTGGTTTATTATGATTACATATATGGGTGGAAGTAATGGGAAAGAGAGGTGAGGAAACCAAAGAATAGAAATAAAGATAATGAGAAAGAGTAGTAATGTGTGAATGATGGTGAGAAAGCAAAAGAAAATGAGTATGAAAAAGAAGAAAGGAATGAGTGGGGGCTTGTGGCAGAACATTCTCCAGTACGCAAAGCAAGTTTCCCCACAAATTGGTCCCTTTTCTTCCAAATTTATCTCCCACGGCTCTACTACATACTGCCTTTTGTTTTTCTTTTGAAAATTTATTTATTTTATTTGAGAGACGGAGAGTACACATGAGCATGGCGAGGGAGAGAGAATCTCAAGCAGACTCTCTGCTAAGCGCACAGCCTGAAGACCCTGAAATCATGACCTGAGCCAAAGTAAGGGTCGAGCTTAACAAAGTGAGCCACTGAGGCACCCCTATATTCTCTTTGTTTATACTATTTATACCGTACTAATAATCACTCCCCGTTCACTCCCTTCACACACCACACATATGCATAAAACATACAAATATGTTCAATAGCAGACTTAAAGATACTTGACAATTCCTGTAAAATTTAATCTTGATAATAGAGAAAAGACCCCAAAACCTTAATTCTCTGTTGTTCCCATTCTATAAATGACTCTCAGTGTTTGGCTAAAAAGAACTGAATTAGATGAGGAAATATGCTGATAATGTTAGTTTTAAATAAACGCAGGTCTAGGGGCTCCTGGGTGGCTCAGTGGGTTTAGCCTCTGCCTTCAGCTCAGGTCATGATCTCAGGGTCCTGGGATCGAGTCCCACATCGGGCTCTTTGCTCAGCGAGCAGCCTGCTCCCCGCTCTCTCTCTCTGCCTGCTGCTCTACCTACTTGTGATCTCTCTTTCTGTCAAATAAATAAGATCTTTAAAACACACACACACACACACACACACACACAGGTCCACACACTGTAGGTTTGTGCAAGTTTTGAACTTTCACAATGAGTTTGAAGAATATATTCAGAAGAAACCAGCCTGTACTTTTCAGAGTTTGGCCCTTTGGGGTCTTCCTAGAGCATGAATCTAGATGGGCATGTCAGAGAAGCACACACATAAATGTGTACATATATATATATTTGTCCCTTTGCTGATTGTCACCACTTTTCATCACTTTAGCATGGGATCATTTTCAACCTAAAGCACTTCCATCTTGTTAGAAATTGGTTTCTTACTCCTGGTTGATAATCAAACTCTATTTTACCTAATATATATTAAGTATTTTATATATATATATACATGTATATATATATATATAAAATATAATCATATATATAAGTATATTTTTTGAACTGATAAATGACAGCTCAGAAATAACTGTAAACAAAACAAACACTCTCTCATGTAGCAGAAAGTTTTGTTCATGTATTAAAGCAAGGACACTGTTCCATCTTTCACTTTGAGAAAAAAAAAAAGAATAATAAAAATATGCACAGTTGCTTACTGCAGATACATTTTGATTTTCCATGAGAAAAAAAAAGGGTAAAAGATCACTCATAGATCCTTAATACTAAAACTCTCAATACTAAGATAAAAGTATGGGGGAATATATTTAATTTAAATTGGGAGTATACTCGTTAAGTAAAAATAGCCTCATTAAGTAAAAATAGTTTTGGCACACTAGTCATTAATTGAAGTGTATGTCTAAGATTTAAAACAAAGGACCAATTATGCCTCCTTCAATAGAAGAATTCATGTATTCCTTAACTGCATGTTTAATAACATAGTTTTACTTTAACTGAGGAATTACATAACTATAGAATTAAATCTGAACTTTTTATGCCATGGGAGTCCCAAGGTGAGAAGAACAGGTTTAATTCTTAGCTTTTTGTGTTGTTCTATTGAGGAGAAATGTTTTATTTAAAAATATGTTTTCTGAAAAAAAATAAAATAAAAATACATTTTCTGGGTGATTATCCATAAGTTTCTCATATTCAATATTCAATACCTATAGGGATTTTTCCTTCAAATTTCTTAGTTCCTCATATCTCTGTTAGCTAGAGTTATCATTTTAAGCCTTAGTTTTGCCCTTGCCGTGACAAAACAGAAATCACCCAAGTATACTCCATAGATGTAGGAAATAAAAATATTTAAATACATTTCTTGATATTTAAATGTATGTCTGAATAACTCCATCATCTCATAGCTATTCTTTGATTATGAAGCTGGATCTGTGTCTGCCTGTGAAGATTCATTATCTCTTTTCCGATGGGGCCCTGCCTTCTTCCCTCTTAGGTACCCACCCTCCTTCATATTCCCTTTTCTGGTCTCATCCAGCTCACTGCAGCCAACAGACCAAGCCGTGCCTTGCCCTGACTCCTATGGGCCTAAGCTAAGGTTGCTGTTTCTGTCAAAACTCCCCTTCCCTTGATTAAAAATAATAATAATAATAATAATAATAATAATAAAAGATCCGTCAAATTCAATTTCACCTTCAGATTTCATCAGGATCAGGCCTCTTAGAAGCCTTCCATGATACCCCAAGGCTGTGTTTGTGCCTTTATGATAGCCTTGTGTCGTACTTAATGATGGTTTATCAAAGCACTTACCACACCATAGTAACCATGTGTCTCTCTTATCGTCCTCCTTTCTTTCAAGACCAATATCCCAGGCACGAAAGCCTGGATAATATCATGGTAAGCAATAAGCAAACAGGTCAATAAATACATATATAAATGCAGATTTAATGAAGTGCTTCATTATTACTCTAGATGGCATATGAACTAATACTTTATTTAACAGACAACAATACACATTTTTAATACTCTGCCTCATTTCAGATAAATGTTAATTAGCTTATAATAAAAATAAAGCGCAGGACAGTAGCCTAAATCATAAGCAAATGTGAAAGATGAGGTAAATGTAAAGTAAAGGTAGAGGCATAAAATGGAACCAGAAATAAGAGCTAATGTAGTAATTATGAATTCAAATAATATTCATTTTGGTTCTAGTTCTACAATAGTATCTTACCCATTCCAACTCTGAATGGTGGGATTTTCTCTTTATTCGAGGTATTTGTCTGTCATCTGAAATTTCTTATAGTCTTAAGTCTGAGATGTCTGCCTAACTTCCAAGGTTTTGAAGAAAAGTTATGAATAGACTAAAAAGTTGGTCATTTCCCTAGAAAGCTTCCCTCTCCTCCCTCTCCCCAGGGACCTCTCATTTAAAGCTTTGATACAATTGTACTAAGTTACACTAATTGGTACATTCTTTCCCACATGTTTGGAGCTAGTTATAGTGGAAGATAAAGTGCACATTTGCATAAATGAATATGTATAAGATGCAAAATAATGCACAAATATGTGCCTATGATTTATTGGATCAAAACTTAGTTCACAATACACCCAAAAATATCTTTACTGTTTGACCATAAGAATATTCAATTCTATTTTACTAGAAATTGTGTGTGCAAAACATTTCTGATACCAAATAAAATAATCAATTTAAAATCTGACTGTCCTGAGTGAAAATTGAAATCATGTCTGGACATCTTTTTACCTTAATTTGGTTGACTTTATTTTTTTGTTGTTGTTGTTGTTATTAATTAACTTTCTTTTGTTCACGTCTGCTTTGTTCTTGAAAATAAGGGAAATTATTAAATATTTTAATCTCTTTGATCCTCAAATTTCTTATCTGTAAAAAAATGGAATTAGTGTTTCCTCTCTGTGGTGAAAGCACTATATAAATGTCAGGTTATCTTTATTAAATCTACCTGAGGGGCGCTTGGGTGGCTCAGTGGATTAAGCCACTGCCTTCGGCTCAGGTCATGATCTCAGGGCCCTGGGATCCAGTCCCGCATCGGGTTCTCTGCTCAGCAGGGAGCCTGCTCCCCCACCCCGGCCCCGCCTGCCTCTCTGTCTACTTGTGATCTCTCTCTGTCAAATAAATAAATAAAATCTTTTAAAAAAATGAATAAATCTACCTGAATAATTTGGTTAAAAAATTATATTGGAAGTAAATTACTCAACATATTATTTACTTATTGTTTTGGGAGAAAAAAATGTAATGATGTAACAAACAATATTTTTTCTTCTGTCTAGTAGAATGGTTCACTAGGAGAACACCAATATTTTTAGTAATTTACTCAATCAATGACTATTTTTTGGGGGGGTTGCCTCCTATGGACCAGTTGCTATTCTATGTGATAAGAACATATCATTGTAAAAAGAAAGGAAAATCCCTTACTGCATAGAGCTTACATTCTAGAATAAATATATCCAAAGAGAGAGAGATTTTTTCAATTGCCTACAGTGAGCCAGACACCATATATGTATATCATTTCATTTAATCCTTACCCAGCCTTGATAATTATGCATTATTGCCCTAAATTACATAATTGAAAATTGAGACTCAGGGGTAAAGTGGTTTCCCAAGGTCTGAAAACCAAGTAAATTATACAACAGGTGTTCAAGTAAGTAATATCTGACCATAAGGCCCACTATTGCCCAAACGGTTACTACTAACTGAAAGAATAACATAAATAGTACGTAGAACGAACAGGTTGTCACAAGATCAGAGAACCCAACCCTTCCATGGACGCATTCATTTGGAAGGGCAAGGTCTTACAGGCTTTCCTGAATTCTAATATCTGGGATCCTGCTTCCCTACAGAGATTTCCTTACTTTATTAGTCTTTGATACTTTCTAAAATTTCCAGCTTCGAGCTTTGGCTTCTAATAAGTCAACATTGGTGATTTTCTCGACTCTGGTGTCTGCTTTCTAAACCAGATTTTCACAGGTTTCTGTCTTTTCCAATTTAGTTGAATCTATTAGCTTTTTGGAACTCATTTATTCTTCCATTTTCAGTTAATGATTAAAATTATGGGACTAAAATCTTTAAGGCTGCTTCTAGGAATGGAATACAGATGCAATTAAAACAAAGAATCTCAGGGCCCCTGGGTGGCTCAGTGGGTTAAGCATCTGCCTTCAGCTCCAGTCATGATCTTAGGGCGCTGGGATCAAGCCCTGCCTTGGAGGGGGGGTGGTCTCTGCTCAGCAGGGAGCCTGCTTCCCTCCCCCTTTTCCTGCCTGCCTCTCTGCCTACTTGTGATCTCTGTCTGTCAGATAAATAAAATCTTTAAAAAAAATAAATAAAACAAAGAATCTATTTAACTATAATCCACTAGCTCCCTCTGGCTTAGCTAATCAACCAGTTTAAAATTTGTTCTTTCTTGTTTTGTGTGTTTATGTGTTTTAATCTCTCAAGATCTGGTTATGATAAAGGTCACAACTCCTTTTTATTATTTTCCCTTGTTTTTCAATTTGACAAGAAAATTTTATGGGGCCCCTAAGTGGCTCAGTTAGTTAAGCAGTTGCCTTTGGCCCAGGTTATGATTCCAGGATCCTGGGATGGAGGCCCTCATCAGGCTCTCTGCACAGTAGGGAGCCTACTTCTCCCTCTCCCTCTGCTTGTGCTCTCTCTCTGGCTCACTCACTGTCTCTCAAATAAATAATAAAATCTCAAAAAAAGAAAGAAAAAAAAGAGAAAATTTTATACATACAACATATGCATGTAGATGTGTATATATATGTTTATGTAAAAATACATACAAATATATGTTTATATATTATATGTATATATTACAAATATAAATTTATATGTATATATAAAA
Source organism: Mustela lutreola (assembly GCF_030435805.1). Taxonomy (NCBI): domain Eukaryota; kingdom Metazoa; phylum Chordata; class Mammalia; order Carnivora; family Mustelidae; genus Mustela; species Mustela lutreola. The sequence goes on from NC_081299.1 coordinate 59,101,077, forward strand.
GAATAAAAGAAAGTACGCATAAAGACAAGGAGACTAATCACCTACAAAATCTCCCTACTCAGAAACAAGCTTTGCATTACTATCCTATAATAAGTAAGACTTTCTGTAAATAATTCAAAATTTGTTGATTTGTTCAATTAACCAACTCATCCCATCAATATAAAATAAGTCAATTATATTAGTTATTCCACTAAATTGCTGTTTAATTAAATTGGATAGAAATCCACGTGAAAGTACTATAGATACAAAGTATATGGAAAATATGTAATTTATTGTATGCATGTAGTTTATATATGTGTGTGTGTGTGTATATATATATGGCAGACATTTTAGATAAATAGTAAAATATTAAACATTTCTAACTCAAAGGGAACCTAAATCTCTTTCTCAAATTAACTTACTGCATAACGGCATCTACCGGAGCTTATGAAAATTTATTACATTTCATCTTGAACCCCATTTGGGAAAAGGGACAAAGTTTCTCTTCAAATTATAACTCACAAAGCTACTGCAATTCTATATGCACATCATATTGATTAATAACAGTGAAAAGAAGCTCTGCCTTCGACTTGGCACGATTCTATCTTCAGGGAATCATCAGGTTATCAGGAGATGTGCAGTTCCGTGCTGGTAACAGAGACCACTGTGCTCAATTTTGGGATTTGACAAACTAAAGTTTATTCAGTAGGCTTTGGCTAATTTCCTTTGGGAAATCAGCTCAGTAAAATCCATAGATAGTGCTCAATTTTTGACTTTTAAAGGGACAAATTCACAAAATTAACACTTTACAAACCTCTTCATAACCAGGAACACAATATAGGCATACACTTATACACCTACACGGCTAGAAATCACTGTTATCTGTGTGATATAATCATCCCAAACTAAGGCAAAATTTAGGTCTTGACCAGAAGTTTGAACAGAACTCATCAGTTATGTAAAATATTGATCCCACATGTATAAATCTAATTAGTCAATCGATATTGTTTGTGGCACATTTAGGGAAAGGTGAGCTATCAAATGTATCATTTAGGAAGGAGCAGAAGATAAAACTGATTGTTTAAAATCATTAAAAAGTCCTGTTGGGTTCACTTTTTAAAAAGATGTGAGCTGTATTAATATTATGTTGGCACCACTGTTTCCATTTATGACTGTACTTTTTCTAACTGAAATATGTTGTTAAAAAATACAGTCCATGATTCTAATTTATTTTTTTAATATATTTATTTATTTATTTTAGAGAGAGAAAGAGAAAGAGAGAGAGAGTAGAGAGGGAAGGGCAGAAGGAAAGGAAGAGAGAGAATCCCAAGCAGACTCCCTGCTGGGCTTGAAGCTCACCCTGAGATTATGACCCAAGTGGAAATCAAAAGTCCTACATTCCACCTACTAAGCCACCCAGGCGTCCCAGTAGTTATAATTTCAAAAGCACCTCCTTTTTTTTTTTTTTAACTTTCCCTCTTTTCCTTCCTAAATTGAAATTGATTAGCAAAGTCTTCTTTCCTATCTCTTCTTAGGTGTTTGGCACCCTACAAAAGCCACTGAGGCATCCCGTTCGGCTGATGGAATATCTACGCTCTTCTTCAAACCTTCTTGCTCTTGTCCTGTATTGAAAGATAATTCACCAAAAGTTCCTCCTCTTTCCACACATCTTGGAAGCAGAGACACCAAACACTTGCTTTGGTTCCTGACTATCTTTTTGAGAATGTTTGTGTAGTGAACAGTCTTGAAAGACAGAAGTAGTTCTCCCCATGCAGCAAACAGCAGGTTTGTTTACAGTCCAGTATAATAAAGATAAGTTCTCCCTCAGCAGCAGAGGGGCGGTTTGCTTGCTGCCATTATAAAAATGAAACAAAACAAAACAAAACCGACTTTCCTAAGCTCAGGAAGCTTCAGCTATTACATACACCCACTGTGTGAATCGGTGTCACCTAGCCCTCCTCGTATCACTCTGGAGTAACTAGAGCTCGGGGACCTGATGTAAAATAAATAAACAAATAAAAATAAAAAGACAATACTCTGGCTACTGTTACTATGAGTAAGAAACTGCCCTTTGTCTCTGTTTTCTGCCAGCATCCACGAAACTGTGGCCAGTCTTTCACAATTCCTGACATTTTGTTTCCCCAGTTTTTGTCCAGCTTTTTATGTAGATTCTCTTCTACACCCAGATCCTTTAGATGTCGACTCATTTGGTTGGTCTATTTTTCTTTTATTTCAATTTTCTCCACATGTCTGTCTCCTTAGTTGACCTTTCTGTCCAAGGTTCCCATTTTTCCAGGAAAAAAAGAGGATCTACTTAAATGATAAGTGACAAGGAATTAAAGACAGAGGGGAAAAAAGGATGAAAGAGAAAGTGAATACAAAGACAAGTGTGGGTTATATACATGGAGCACAGGACCACGAGAACTCATACAACAGCTGGGTTTTTTATTCAATCCCCATTGGAGACATCGTTTTAGAGATATATTGGGGCTGAGGGCTGAAGGGGCTGCAATACTGGTGGGGGGGTGCCTTGATTTTCTGACAGTTGGACTCTACCTTTTCATTTTTTAGTGTTCACTTCTAAAAATATTACTCCTTTACATCTTTTTCCAACCCTTCAACAATAAAATCAGTAGACTTATGTCAGGTAAATACAGCTAGTGATAAAATAATCAGGAATTTTTACTTGCTTATTATTTCTATTTCAGCGAGTTCCAGAAGGATGAGCAGTAGTAGCTCCTGCAATAGGAGTCCTGAGAATCAGAAGAAACTTATTATAGATGTAGATTTCCAGGTCATATGCCCCATAGATTCTGGTTTAGTAGAGTTGATTTTCATTTTTGGTCAGCTTCTTTGGTGGATCAGCTAAAGTTTGTCTACAGAATATGAGAAACTCTGCTCCACAAACCACCTCTTGATCTGATATTATGCACATTTGTTTCGTCTCAAAGAGATAGTTCAACTCCAAATACACAGATTAGTCACTCACAAGTGTTAGTTGATGGCAGTGATTTCCCGTGGCAGACACTCCACTGTCAGGTGTGTTTTCATAGTTATTTTTTGGTCCATGAAATTAAAAGACTCATATTAATATGAAAAAAAAAACACCTACTTAGTTTAAGCGTTTTGTAATATATTTGGAATGATTCCTTCTAATGATATGTGCATTATTAGCAATGGCTATATGCATAAAGGTATATAAGTGGAATGAAAAAAATATTGGAAGCTATAGCTTATAAACACCTTTAGTAAAATACTGTTATCCTAAGAGTATCTTATTTGAGTAAGTTAAACAATGTGAAAATTTTTGAGAGAGAAATAAGGGGGTATTTTTGAAAAATACAGATTATTTCAATCATTGCTATTGGGATCATAAGATATAAAATAGGATGTTAGTAAAAAATATCTGATACCAGTGTTTGAGATGCATGCAGAGAGGGTGTAAAATAAGGGCATTCGTAGATCTGCAGGTATTGCTCTAATAATGATGCTCATGGGAATATTCCTGATGCATTTTCTCAATATTTTTCAAACTAAATAGAATTAAATAACCCACGTAATAGAAATATCACAATAGCTTTTCCCCTTGAGTACAGATCAGCATATTTAATTTCCATCAGGTTCAATAGGGAGTTTTACACTTAAATTCAATCAGCATATAATCCAGGTGAAACTCATGAGAACAAAGAAAATGCCATGAATCTACCATCCTCTAGAGATAGAGATACCATAGTTTAGAATGCCAGGGACTAGGCTGCTTTTGTATACATTTCCATCTGCATATCAGACTGAACTACTGTGGGATTACTTGGGACAACGAATGTTACATAAAACAATTTGATTGATATTCTAATATGTACACACTACCACTATCGATAGGTGGTTTTTATCAATTAGAGCACCTCTGAAAAAATAGCAACATAAATTCAGACAGAATATGTCAGATATTCATCTTTTCACTAAAGTTACGTGGACAAAAGTTGACAGGACTTACAGTTTACGACAACTTTTACTTTTTTCACATCTGGGAATGACACATCGTTTTCTGCACTGCATTCATATTCTCCAGCCTGGTCCCTTGTAATTCCATAAATGTCCAAATATTGTCCATTTTCAAATGGTTTTGCTACAAGAAAAAAAAGCACAGCATGTTTAATTGTAGCCGCCTGAGGCTTCATTCATATAAAATAACAATCTCCTGTCTTCCTATTAGATACTGCTGACAAAAACAATCCCAAATGCAACTGGGGAATTATTAAGCCCTTTGTTCTCCTATGTTCAGAGGAAAAGTCAGAGAAAAAAAGCAGAAACTGAACAAGGGATACTATAACAACTGTTTCCCCAGAACAGGATATACATGTGTTCTTTTTAATTGATTGTGGTCTCCTAACCTCGTCACACATCAAATAGAGTTCTGCACATTTCTGTAATTGAGTTCAACAACCTTCTAGCAGTGTAGATGAAACTCACTAATATGGCTTGGTACATATTGACTTTTATACAGTGTAAGCTAGCAAGCTGACACTTAACCTAACTAAACGTTGCTTTTCTTTTGGGAAAATTCCATACTCATTCTCAAGGTTTCAAGCTAGATGGCTTGATAAGTTTAGAGGCACATTAAACGATTGCTGCATTTCAGTTTCCAAAATTATTAAATTTTTAAGGGTGGCACACTGTATGTATTATATATAATCTATCCAATAAATTTTAAGAAAAAAATATGGTTCTGAAACTAAGGGTTAAGTAGTGGTAAAAACTAAGCTATCTTTATTTTTTAATATTCTAGGGAAAATATTCTTATTTGACTAAAAATCACACTAGAGTAAAAATATAAGGGCATAATCCAAAATGAAAAAAATACTTGCAAATGAATGAAATTTGGAAAAAAGAGAATCCTTTCTGAAATAATAGATTTTTATTTATTTGAAAGCAGAGACTCAGGCAGGAGGGATCCTGATTATCAGAGATGGGGTGGAGGAAGAATGAGCTTATGTGAATTTCTGCGGTGGGAGGGGAGGCTCTTCTCCCTCCTTATACAAGCCCTGAAAAATCACATTTCAGTATATACCAAAGAGAACTGGAAAATGATACAATGATTCCCTTAAACAGTCTGTTTTCAAAAGTCAACTTTATTTTTGTTTTTAGTCTACTCTCTTGCCAAAACAATTGTATGGCTATAGAAGTTAGAAAACTAGTAAAAAGACTCAATTTTATCTGAACAAAGCCAAATAGAATACAGTTATGGTGCTCCAAATCCAAAATCTATGTCAATTAACAAAAAAATATTTTTCCTTTGGGCTCCCTTGTCTGAGCCAGTATCAGTCACTATACTGTTTGTTCTCAGGTAGCTATGATTTTGTTAATTGAAACCTGGAGTGTTTAGAATATATATGATTACATCCTTTCTCCATTTTTACCTGGCTGCTCCTAAATTGTAGATAGTGAAGAGTTACACTTCTAAGATGATAGTTGGCTGATATATTAATTCAGTCACACAGAGGTGAGTTTACAAAAGTAGCAATTGTCCTCAAATCCATATTCTTAAAATCTGATTTTATAACTATTTTCTTAGCTCAACCTAATGCCCTTATCTGACTCTATACACTAATATAATATTGATTTTCTATTGTTTCCTTCTTTTTATCTTATTTTCACCCTTATAATGAAGATTAGTTAGGTTTAAACATGTCTATAAAAACTATTGAAATATAGGGAGGACAAAATCCTTACTCACATCCAAGAATTTTTAGAGTGTAACTTGAATTATAAAGTAAAGGGATATTAAATGAAAATTAAAGTATGGGTAAAACTGATATACCATGACTAAATAACCTAGTCGGGCAGGTAAAATGAAGCCTATCATGTGTGAAAAGGTAAAAAACTGTGAAACTTTGTAAAAACAGATTTACTAGGTTCTAATTTGTTTTCAATATTAAAATGTTACATGAACATTCCTATTTCACATCTATTGAATATTTGTTCCTGGAAGGGGTGTGTGTGTGTGTGTGTGTGTGTGTGTGTGTGTAATTAATTGCCTAAAACAGCACTGAAGGATAGCTTTTAGCTTTGAGTTTCTGATAGGGATCACAGACTATGAGGGGTCTTTTATAATCTGCTTTCTCTCTTCTCCTTATTTAGTTCTTCTTTCTGCTGCCTGGATTCTTTATTCTTCAGTTCACCCTGATAACTTCTTTCTTCTTCCAGGGTCTCTGATTAAGCAGTATGTCCTCAGAGAAACTTTTCCTGATTTAGTCACTACTCAATCTAGTAACTCCGTGTTACTTCCAAAAATACATCAAAAAAGCCTGCGCATGGCATAAACATGTTTGCTATTACTTATTTAACCACAAACCACTTTTAAAATACTTATCTTTCTGTTATACTATGAATTTTTGATATAGAGAGTCCTGGAGTGGCTCAGTCGGTTGAGCTTCCAACTCTTGGTTTCGGTTCAGGTCATGATCTTAGGGTCCTGAGACAGAGCCTGGAGTCAGGCTCTATTCTCAGCCGAGAGACTGCTTGAGATTCTTTCCCTCTCCCTCTATCCCACTCCCGGCTTGTGTGTCCATGCTCTCTCTCAAATTAATTATTCTTAAAAAAAAAAAAAATATCCTGTGTGAGGTGCTCAGGTGGCTCAGTTTATTAAGTGTCTGCCTTCAGCTCAGGTTGTAATCCCGAGATCCTGGGATCCAGCCCTGCAATGGGCTCCCTGCTCCGTGGGGAGCCTCTCTCTTCTACCTCTGCTTGCTGTTCTTCTTGCTTGTGTTCTCTCTCTGAATAGATGAAATCTTTAAAAAAAATCCTGTGACTTAAAAGGTTACATCTTATTCTATATTTAATATGGTCTCTATGCACATTTGTTGACTATGCCATTAAAGAAAAACAACACGATAGAAAGTCCAGAAAATATGACATTTCATTAGAAATTAATTTTCTTATTCAAATAATTGTTATCCATGACACCATAAATAAAAATAGTATTTATCTTTTATTGAATCCTTATTATGGGTAATGTACCATGATAAATGCTTTTTTCTCTTTTTTTAAAGATTTATTTATTTATTTTAGAGAGTAGGGGGGAGGAGCAGAGGTAAAGAGAATCTGAAGCAGACTCCCTGCTGACTGTGGGGCCTGACTTGGGGCTTAATCTCACAATGCTGACAACATGACCTGAGCTGAAATTGAGTCAAACACTTAAGTGACTGAGCTACCTAGGCACTATGATAAATGCTTTTCATTATGAATTCCTCAGCTAACCTTAGGTCAATGCATCAGGTAGGTTCTATCATGTGGAATAAGATTCTATATGGTTAAAGAAGTTAAATATCTTGTTAATGGACCCAGTGTTGGATATGAAAGTCAGAATTCCAAAACCTACAGGCCTGATCTGTACGCCACTGAAATGCTGATTAGTTTTCTCACTTGTAAATGGTAATAATAAAAAAATGCTTATTTACTGCAAAAACTAAATTAGGCCATATATGTATAATCTTTGCTTTCAGGACTATAAAGCATTATATGGATATTGATTTAATCTCTGAATTATCAGTTTCCCATAGCTGCCATAACAAATGACCACAAATTTACTGGATTAAAACCATCCAAATTTATTATCTTATAGTTGTGTAGGCCAGAAGAAGTCCAGAATAGGTCCATGGTAACTAGAATAAAGGGTCTTCCAAGGATATTTGTGTCCTAATTTTTGGAGTCTGTGATTCCGTTAGCTTTCATGGAAAAAGGGACTTTGCAAATGTATGAAGTACATTGTGTTAAAGAGACTATGATAAAAGGCTTAGTCTCATCATATGAGTCTTTAAGTGTAGTATGTGGAAGAGTGGGTCAGTGAGATGTGACATGAGGAGTCACCACCACTGACTTTGAAGACGAAGGAAGTGGAACAGGAGCCAAGGAAAGCTGTGTCCTCTAGAAACTGGGAATGGCCCTCAGCTGACAGCAAAAAATTGATTCTCCTCCAGAACTAAAAAAAGAACACAGCCTGTCAATACTTTCCTTTTAATCTGGTGAGACCAGTATCAGATTTCTGAACTACAGAAGTATAAAATAGAAGTGTTTTAAGCCACTAACTTTGTAGTGATTTGTTACAGCAATGATACAAAATTAATTCAGGGCCTCCTTGTACTGTCAGCAGTGCAGGATTCCTTTCTGTAGGCTCGTTTACTCATTTGGGATGCTGGGAGAATTGTTTCTTGCTACAGTGGTACCGAGAACCTCATTTCCTTGGTGGAAGGCCACTCTTAGCTTCTAGAGGTCCCCTCATTTTCTGCCTCATAGCCCCTTCCTTTATCTTCCAAGCCAGCAAATGGTGGGTTAAGTCCTCTCGCACTTTGAATCCTCAGGGCTGCTTCTCCAGGTGCATCTCTCTGAAGGGCTCTTCTGTCTTCTCTTCTACTTTTAAGGACTCCTGTGCTTCAATTGAGTCCATCTGCCTAATCCAAAATAATCTTCTCATCTTTAGTTCTTAACTTCAATCGCATCTACAAAGTCTCTTTACCATGTAAGGTAACATAGTCACAGTTTCCAGGGATTAGGACATGGATATCCCTGGGGCCATTATCCCGCCAACCACACTTGTTCAGTAAACTTGCAGTTATTTTGCACATACAAATTGTGATCTGCCTAGAATTTTCAAAGACAGCAGGATAAGAAAATGTGTGGTCAATTGATGCAGTTGCTGAGTTCATTAATACCTCTGAAAAATATGAGTGAAGTTCAGAAAAATAAATTTAATTAAGACATTCTTTTGGAAGCTAATGCTTTTCAGGAAGACGTACTGCAAACCTAACAGGTAATGTGATTCGGGGAAGTGTTATTAGAGCACAGAAGTAGTGCAGTTTGAAGAAGCAATTAGAGGAGGGTGTATGGCAGATAAAATCATGGAAGCCACCTACTGAAATGATTGCAACAGGGGTTTCAGAAGCAAACAAAAACAACCAGTAAATAAATAGCTCAGCATTTTGATTTGTTTTTTTTAAGTATGTATAATAGTCCACCAGACAGTAATGAAGGGAAGTTCTAAAGTCAGCTCAGAATCATTTCCTTCCTGCCTGCCTGGCTCCTTTCCTTCCATTCAAATGACATTATTTGTGCCATGATCACTGACCAGTGAACAAAACTGTTTTCATTTCAAAGAGCTTATAATTTACGATGGAAACAAAAATATAAGCAGGCAATTTCAATAAAGTGATAATTATATTTGGAGTAAATATAGATACTATGCTGTCATAATTGTGCTTGTATAACTTTAAGAAAAAATTTGAAAAATGTGTTCAGGCCAGAGCATTCTTATAGTGGAAGGACTTGCACGCCTTTGAAGGAACATGTCTGCCCTTTAACTTCAAGAATAATTACAATGCTATAAGTAAAAGACTATAACAAATTTGAATATATATTTTTAAAGATTTTATTTATTTATTTGACAGAGAGAGAGACAGATCACAAGTAGGCAGAGAGGCAGGCAGAGAGAGAGAGGAGGAAGCAGGCTCCCTGCTTGAGCAGAGAGTCCGATGCGGGGCTCGATCCCAGGACTCCGAGATCATAACCTGAGCCGAAAGCAGAGGCTTTAACCCATTAAGCCACCCAGGCGCCCCACAAATTTAAATATTTTGAAATACTGTATTTTAAAAGAACTCTGGAATTCTGCTCCCAGTTACATTAAAGAATAAAGATCAAACCTCCTTCCTTGCCATAAGCCACTAGAGAAATGGATAGAATATATAAAACAACTCATTGCAGACACTGGACAACAGGCTGAACAAGACTGTGATCCCTGAAGCGAACAAGGTGACCATAACTTTCTATCTAGAGGCAATTTTCACCTCCCTGTGCCCAGTGATATTGTTGACTTGAGCAAAGAAAAGCTGGAATTCCGGCAGGCCACAGGGCCCGAGTGTTAGTAGTACAGAGTTCTAGAGAGAAGGAACACACGGTGACAGAAAACGAACCAACCAACTTATCAAACAAACAAAAAAAAAACTATAGAAATCTATACGTGCTTCCTTGTCTTTACTGCAGATGAGGCTGTACATGCATAGGGAGAAATCCCAAACTGGGAAAGAATGACTGGAGAATTCGTAAGCTGAACAATTCCTAGAGTTTGAACAAGTTGAAGAGATATTTGATCTCTGACCAGAATGGGCAGGCCTCTGTAATTATTCACTGAAGGCTCCAGAGTCTTAGTAGTGGGACTTTAAAAAAAAGCTGGAGCAAAGACTCTTTTATACTTGTTCTTTAAAGCTTAAAAACAGGGTTCAATGGACCAAAATTATCTCTAAATTATACAGCTTAACATAAGAAAAAGGAAGGACATTTTTAAAGGAATAAAATACACCCTAGACAACCAACAAGCTAACAGTGCAATGTTTAATAGCCAGTTTAAAAAATTACTACATATTCAAATAAGCAGGAAACTGTGAACAATAACTAGGAGAAAAATCAGTCAATAGAAAGAGATCTAGAAGTGACAGAATTGATAGAACCATCAGACAAAGAAGTTAAAATAGCCCCCACTATAACTATGTTCAAGTATTTAAGGTAAAGTGTGAATATAATAAGGAAAGAAATGGAAAACAGGAAAAAAAATAATCCAGTGAAAACTCCTGACAGAAACACAAACTATCTCAGATGAAATATCAATTGGCTAAAAATAACAGCAGATTAGACACTGAAGAAAAAAAGATTAAACTTAAAAGCATAGCAAGAGTATTTAGTATAAATCCAACCTGATATACTACATATGAGGAAAGAGAAGTGACTATTTTTCAGACTAATCTGAAAATATAACCCAGTTGACAACAGTACAACCTCAGAATAAAAGTCTAAAATTGGTTCTGTAAGCTTCAACCTTAAGAAGCTAGGAAAATGACAAAACCTAAAATGAATAGATTTCTGAAAATAATAGTGAAACTTAGCCAAGTTAAAAATGGACAATCAGGGGTGCCTGGGTGGCTCAATGAGGTAAAGCCTCTGCCTTCGGCTCAGGTCATGACCCCAGCGTCCTGGGATCGAGCCCTGCATTGAGCTCTCTGCTCTGTGGAGATCCTGCTTCCTCCTCTCTCTGCCTGCCTCCTTGCCTGCTTGTGATCTCTCTCTCTCTCAAATAAATAAATAAAATCTTGAAAAAAAAAAAAAGGACAATCAATAGAGAGAATCAATGAAACCAAAAGCTAATCTCTCAAAAGATCACTGAAAAGGAAAAACAACCAGACTGATAAAGAATAAAAAGAAAGACCACACAACTCACCAATAGCAGAGATGAAAAAGAGGACATTACTACATTTATAAGAACAACTGAATGGCTACTAAGGAAATATTAAGAAAAAAAAACAACACCTACCATTTAACTCAAGAATTTAGATGACATGGGCAAATTCCTTAAAAGACATGAATCTTCTAAATGATTTGAAAGAAAAGGTAAAATCTCAATATTCAATACACATTCAATGAAAAGAAATTGAATTTGTAATTTAAAAAATTACGAACAAAGAAAACTTCAAGATCATGTTTATTAAGATTTTAAGAAAAGAATAATACCATGCATACAAAATTTTCCTGAAAATGAAGGAGGGGGAAATTCCCCAGTTCATTTTATCAGGCTAGCATTATCCTTAATATCCAACTAAAGATGCCACCCCCCCCCCCCCACAAAACCTTATAAACATTGACACAAAAATATTGTGACAAATATTTAGTAAACAAATCCAGTAATACTTAAAATGATAATACACCATGACCAAGTGTGGTTTATCCCAGGTTTGAGAGGCTGGTTGGACAACTAAAAAAAATTAAACAATGTAATTCACTACATTAAGAAGAACAACAATTTTAGTATATGTGCTGCCGAAGCGAGCACAAGAAGAACAACAAAAATATACAAATATCTCTAGATAAATCATTGAAAAAATTCAATAGCTGTTCAAGGTAATAAAAGTTTCAGGAAACTGAGAATTGTATGGTACTTTCTCAATCTGATAAAAACTTTTATGAAAACCCTACATCTGACCTCATATAGAATGACGTAAGGGTAAACAGTGTCTCATCCAAGATGAGGATCAAGGCAATACTGTCCACTCTGACCCCTATCTCATATCTTATACATAAAGTAACGCAGCTATCACCACTGACCTAAATGTGAATCACAAAACTGTAAATATTCTAGAAGAAAACAAAAGAGAGAAGAGAGATTCTTTACGACCTTGACTTGCCCTAAGAATTCTCAGATATGACACCGGGAGCACAGGCCATACAAGAAGATATTGATAAACTGGATTTCATCAAAAGTAAATAATGTTTGCTGTGCAAAAAGCACCATTAATTAATGGCAAGCCATATAATGGGTGAAAACCTTGTAAATTACATATTAGACAGAGGACTTGTATCCAAAATATATAGGAACTCTCAAAATTCAGTAAAAACGTACCACCTAATAAGGAAATGGGCAAAACATTTAAATACACTTTATTAAATAAAAATACTTAGACAGTAAATAGGCATGTCAAAAGATAATGAACAGGTTAGTCATTAAGAATATTAGGAAAAAAATAAAAATTAGATTCTGCTGCATAAATATTAGAATGGCTAAAACAAGCAAACAAAAATGGATTAGTGCTGGCAGGAAACACCATATCTACAGCTCTCCTACATTGTTGGTGGGAAATGTGAAATGATGCAGTCCTTCCGGAAAATAGCTTACCAGTGTATTGACCATGTTACTTAGATATCTCACGCCTAAAAAAATGCACACAAAAGCCTGTATACAGATGTTTATATTATTATTTTAAGTTTTTAAAAATTTACTTGAGAGAGAAAGAGAGCATGCATGAGTGGGGAGATAGAGAATCTCCAGCAGACTTGGACAGGCAACAGCGCTCGAGACGGGGCTTTATCTCAGAACCCATGAGATCATGACTTGAGCCAAAACCAAGAGTCTGACATTCAACTAGCTTTACCTCCTAGGTGCCCCTGTTTATATTAGTTTTATTGACAATTATTAAAAAGTAGAAACAAGCCAAATGTCACTTTAACCAGTAAACAATTAGTAAACAAATTAATTAGTAAAAAAAACTTTGGTAACTCCATACAATGCAATACTATTTGACAATAAAATTATTCATATATACATAACTCGGATGGATCTCAAATACATTTTGCTAGATGAAAGATGCTAGACTAAAAGGTGACAAGTATGGTTTCATATATAAGACAACATTCTGGAAATAGCAAAACTGTAGAGGTAAAGAATAGATCAGGTTTTGCCAGGATTGGGGGATGTGGACTACAGAAGGGCAGAGTGAAGGAATTTCTTAGAGAGATAAAACTATTCTGTATCTTGACTGCGGGTGTGGAGACATGAGGACTCATTTGTCAAAACCCATAGAATTTTATACTACAAGAAGTGGTTATTTGTGTAAATTTAAAGACAAAAGCCTATTGATATACTACCACACAGCCACTAAAATGGACAAATTTACAAGATTCGCAATACTAAATATTAGTAAGAATGTGGACCATGTAGCACAGCTCTCTCTTAAGAAGGCACATCAAAATCCCTGTTTTTCCAGTGCTTTCAGTCCTACAGGGAAGGCAAGAATTTTAGGAGTATTCTAATTTGGTTCTTGGTTAATCACATTTTAGAAGTTCCATAGAGGTGATGTGAATTACACCTCATTTTGCTATCTGTTGCCTTAGGATTTCAGCTGAAGGTTCCATTTTAGCATCTTATTATATTAGCTTCATGACCTAGGGCTTTCTGTGAATAATACCCTCTCTACTCCAAGCTCTGGCCAGAGAATAGAACTTTGACTTCTTTGGTGTTTAATTATTATTACAAGTTCACATACAGAAATAGTATTCATAAAAATTACCTGAAGGAAATTCATTCATTTCTTTAGCTATTTAAAATTTTTCTTTTAAGAGTAAGCTGGTATATTAAAAAGCTATACACATTTTGGTTCCTATTGAATTTCCTTTACCAAACCTTGCTTTGGTGTTATCACTCCAGTCTTCATTGAGAGACAGTATAAGAAAGACCATATGAAACTTCCTATTACATTTTTATCAGAAAAGTAACTGAGGTCCTGCTGTTATAATCAATGTATCGCCTTTCTGAGGATCCATGGGAGAAATTCTCTGTGCATCTTAGTACCAGGAAAAGCTCTGTTTCTGACATCCTAATTTGCTTTGATATTATAATCCATGATCTTATAAACTGTTTCTCTTTTTTCTAGGCTGCTAGGAAATTTAAAGTCAAGATAAAGGAAAATATACTTTTGATGTCTCTATGCTTAATGGTGTTTTGAAGATTATTAAGTAATATGTGGACAGATCAGGACATCATAAATAAGAATAGCCAAAGCTATTTGGAAAATAGCTATATTACATATAATGGAAGAGAACTGTGTTAGAATCAAATAGATTAGACAATTTCCTATTGGATATTACCATGGAGCCTTTGGATCTTACCTTGTGTACAAACAGAACTATTCACTCAGCATACAGAAAACAAAGAAGCATGGTGTCTAATAGGAAGGCTATAATAATTGGGATGTCATCTCAAGATCATCAAATAACATTTAAGTGAATAAACATGGTGATGCTTCCAAGTCATTTAGCATCTTGAGGAAGTAGATATATATCCACAGTTATTGCAAAATATATTCTTATGGATGATCTTGTCAGAAAAAGAAAAGAGAAAATAGATACTTTATAACAATAATAGGGAAGGAGGTAATTAAGACTGTGGGCTTCAGAGTAGATGCATTAGGTGTCAGTGATATGGATCAATTTTTAACTTTTCTCAGGGTCAATTTTGTCATATACACAAAGAAAACAATATTGACTTCAGGGGCTATTATGAGCACTGAATGTAAGAATATGTATAAAAGTGGGACACTGGGTAGCTCAGTTGGCTAAGCATCAGACTCTTGATTTCCACTCAGGTCAAGATCTCAGGGTTGTGAGATCTATTAGCCCTGCATCAGGCTCTGCCCTGGGTGTGGAGCCTGCTTAAGATTCTCTCTTTCCCTCTCCTCCTGCCCCTCACCCCACCTCTCTCTCTTCCTCTCTAAATAAACAAACAAACAAACAAACAAGTTAAAATTAAAAAAAAAAAGAATATGTATAAAGCCCTGTGCCAAATTCCAATAAAATTAAAATGAATATATATATATATATATATATTTAAAGATTTTATTTATTTATTTGACAGGCAGAGATCACAAATAGGCAGAGAGGGAGGGAGGAAGCAGGCTCCCTGCTGAGCAGAGAGCCCGAAGTAGGGCTCGATCCCAGGACCTGGGATCATGACCCAAGCCCAAGGCAGAGACTTTAACCCACTGAGCCACCCAGGAACCCCATGAATATATATTTTTAAAATATTTTATTTTATTTATTTGAGAGAGAAGAGAGTAAGAGGGAGAGCACAAGTTGGGGGAGCAACAGAGGGAGAGGGAGAAGCAGGCTCTCCACTGAACAGGGAACCCAACATAGGGCTGGATCCTAGTATCCGGGGATCATGACCTGAGCTGAAGGCAGATGCTTAACCAACTGAACCACCCAGGTGCCTCAAATGAATATTTTTATTGATAAAAATTATTAATAAAAATAAAATTAAAACTATGATGTATTTTCAGTGTGTAGAATGTTTGTATTTAAGAGATAAGAATTATGTTGACAGATCTCACAACATAATTTGATTTTGTTAACCAAAGGCTATAGAGCCAGAGAAGCAGTTTAATAGTTTAAAGAAAAAGACAACACGTACGTCTATCCCTGACAGGTAGGGATCTGATTCACTCAGCATTGTACTAAAAGATCCTTTCTGTCATTAAACAGTTTGGATTATGTGACTATTTTTCTGGCCTCTCTCTATTTGGTGGTTTGAGATGCATTTTCCCTGGAAAACAAGTGATTCCTTTTGTAATGGCAAGTTTAGTCATTATTTGTTCCTTTCAAAATTTAAACAGGAAAAAAAAAAAAAAGAAAGGGAAGGAAAGTGAGATTACATACTGTACTTTATACTGGGAAGAACTACCCCTCTACCTCCTTCCCAGCCCTACCCCTAACACACATACTTTCTTCAAGAGGGGTAAATTACAAAAGAGAGTGCTTGCAAAGCAACTGGCTGTTACTATTTATATGGTTGTTTGCAACTAGGCTCTGTTCTGACCAGGTTGAATCCATTTCTTGCTATGTATTATTTACGGATCTATGAACAGAGCCATATGTTACTGGCCTGCACCATGTGAAACCTCTATTATGTTCCATTTGAAAGTATTGTAACTTACCTGAATGAACTCGTCAACATAGGCTATAGTCTAATAAAACTATCTTCTCCAAGTGACAATAGCTACAGTTATAGAAGATTCAATCGGGTATGAGGAAATACTGCTTACACTTCCACTGTGCCTGCAACCCACTGTATGGCTTTATCTATATGTCCCTCGACAGATTTGTTCCTTATTTTTGCACCTGCAAAACAGGAATTATTTTGTTCCTAGAGTCACTTTTGTTGAGTAAACTCCATTTACAGACACTCTTTCTTTTCTGTCATGTGAAACAGCCCAGTGCCTATATAGGTCTGCAGAGCTAATCTTAATTAGGTGCCATAACTCTCCTGAGTGGATATGTATTTTTTAATTTTTCATCAAAGCCAAAGACTTAACCTACCACTATTTTTGAAAGCTGTGCTTAATATAAAATAGTACTGTGTTCCAGAAAAAAAAAAAATCTTCAACAAATGTTTTTAGCAAACATCATTGAATATTATTGGCTGAATTGTGTAACCCCCAAAAATCATACATATGTCGACATCCTCACTTGCAGTGTTTCAGAACGTGACCCTATTTGTGGATAGGGTCTGTAAAGCAGTGATTAAGTTAAAATGATGGGCCTAGAATCAATATGACTGGTGTATTAAAAAATGAAGAAATTGGACACAGGCATACTCAGAAGGAAGATGTTGTGAAGGCACCAGGAGAAGACAGCCATCCACCAGGCAAGGAAAGGGGTTGGAAATAGACCCTCCCTCAGACGCTGCAGAAAGAACCACCTTTGTTAACACCCTGATCTTGTGATATACATTTCTGTTGGTTAAACCACATAGTCTGAAGTACTGTATTATGGCAACCCTAGCAAACGAATACAGGTGGCATACAAAGCAATAAAGGCAGATCTTGTCTATTTGGGGACATTAATTATATTTAAAATGCTTGAAATTCGATGGATTGACTCTTATTATTGGTAGACTTTTCATTCCGATTTTTATAAATTCTAAATATTTGTTTCACTTATGTATCCTTAAATAGCACATAAAGTATCACAGGATGTATGTAAGGGTCTGTCATTTTTTAAAACACTTGTGGCATGTAAAAAAAAAAATGAAAGCAGTAATCCTTTCATTATTCTTTTTCTGTCCCTTTTATATGCTTCTCTCTAATCTATTCTTATACTCTATTCTCTTCCCAGTAAGCTAGGTATCCCTTTCTGTATGTTTAAGAGTATGCCTATTTGTTCCAATCCCTTGATCTCTCTTACAGGACTTCATAAAAATAAATCCATAAGATTTTCTGTTATGAGCAAAAAATTACTGCTTACCTCATATTTGGGTTGGTATTGGGAAAAGGAATAAAGTAAGAATTTGTGTTACAAGATAGCACAGGAAAGAGTTTGAGGTAAAAAAAAAAAATTGTGCCACTGTCAGGGGAAAGAGTTCTAGAATCCTTCACGGTTTTGCCCCAAACATATCCAAACTTTGCTTTCAGTAAAAGTATTGTTTGGACCAGCCATTTTTGAATGTGAACCAACATGATATATAAGATTTAATGAGAAGGGTCTGGTCTGTTCTTAACTCCCTACTCTCCCTGCAGCCATCAACTCAGAAAATTTTGGAATTCAAATGTTCTCATTTACTAATACATAAAAATATTCATTACATTCTTTAAGTTAAAGCACGAGAAGTAACTGGATGAAAGAATGATAGAATGAAGCAAGAATAAATACACAAAGTAATGCATTGCCTGGCCTTTCCAGTTTGACCATCACTGCATTTCTCTGCCAACCCCAGTACTTTCTGTCCTCTTCTTGCTGGATCTGGAATTTATATCGAAAAGTAGAAGCAAAACAATTATTATCATCATCTTCAGGGGACCTCAGGGTATTAGTGATGGAGGAACCTTCTATAAACATTGCATTCCCTTGTCTTTCCAACATTTCTGGAAAGACTAGATAGATCCCGCTATTTTTGAAATGTCAAGACCAAAGTGAGAAAGGCAGAAACTTTAGAGGACTTAGAATTCAAAAATTCTAGTTTTACAAAATATAATATCATGAACCCATAAGGGAACACATGCTCAATATGATGACATATCTCATATCATGCTTATGGACTAAGAAGAAAGCCAAGCTGAAAAAGTCATTGTGATAAAGATATACAATGGGACATAATCATTTTCCTTTTGATTATTAGATATCACTATAGGATTCTAAGAGAAAATAAGAAGAAAATGATAATTGTATAGAAGAAAAAGTGAATGCAGAGATGATAGGCATCCAATAGCAATTAAAAGTTTTTTTTTTTAAATAACAATGCAAGTTTTTCTATTGTACAACATTGGGACAGTATATGGAAGGATTTATTAGTTGGTGATTGGAATATATAGGTTCAGTGTAAGTGATCTATTAACTGTATCTATTAACTCTATTATCTATTAACTCAATCTATTAGCTCTATCAATGCTACCTCTACACAAAAAGAGGAAAATAAAACTCTTCTGAAGCCATAAATTTCTGTGTCTACATAGCTAAATCAGAGAGTAGCGTGTAAATGATCCATGCATGTGCATAGGTGGTGGGCTAATGGGCATCAAAAACTTTGCCAACTATCAAACATATCAAACATAACAAAGTCACTGCCGGCTTTCCTCATCCCTAGAGTTCCCATCATTATCAATTATTCTTTTAGTTGAAGACTTTTTTCCCCTTGGAAACTCTTGTTTAAATTGCAAACACTTAACTAAGAAACAAAACATATAAACCTACCAGTACCTATTTCTTTAAGAGGCCTAAAGTCAAGTCCTCACTCTACCACTCTGTAAGTCTAAACCAATTACCTGAGCTCATTTCAACATCCATCATTTTTGTCTTTGGTACATTTGTCATGCTAAAGCAGCTACTAGAAAGAAAAGGAGATATTGGGCAAAATATGTAGAGGGGTGCCTGGGTGACTCAGTTAATGATCTCAGGGTCCTCAGATCAAGCCCCATGTTGGGCTCCCTGCTCATCAAGGAGCCTGTTTCTCCCTCTCCGTCTGCCCCTCTACCCTGCTCATGCTCTCTGTTTCCCTCTTAAGTAAATAAATAAAATCTCTTAAAAAAGTAAAGTAGGAAAAAAAAAGTAGAATCAGGTTTGTTTCAAAAAGCTACTAGATAGATGTTCTCACGATGCCCGAACATCCAGTTTTGTCATCTCTGCCAAAATGAGAGCACCATTATTCATAATCCTTGCTTCCAGTGAACTCATTCCCTGCAGGAAATCAACAGTTAAAACTATTACCTTTACTTAGAACAGTGAGGTCAATAGTCATTTCTTCAGAGAAAACAGCTGCTGGTAGTGCAATAGCCTTCCAAATAGAACAGGTGGAAGCAAGTCAGATTAGATAAAAGTGTTAATTTATTTATAGCATAACAGAGGAGAAATCACAGATGCAACAAGTTTGCACATTTAAACACAAATCATTGACCCTGCCAGAGATTTAGGAAAGTAGATTTATTTCACAAGCTATGAAAAGAATTTTACTAAAAAATCATGTGTGCTTGGCAACTTTCCTTCCCTGAAGATTTCTGGTATTCATGTCACTTTTCTTTTTTAAAACTTATAGAAAGTTGATTGCCCTTAGAGTCTCAAAACATACTCTGAGGAAAACATGTCTTCAGCTGATGATGGAGGTCACTGCAGAAATACTCCACAAGTCATACAGAATGCTTTCAAAGGAAGCGTTCAGTGGCATCAGTCATTCAGTAAATACTTATTGACAAAACATTCTCTGCCAGCCATTACTCTAAGAGCTGGGAATATAAAGATGAACAAGACACCTAACATTCCTGTTTCTTTTGGACTTTCAGTCTATCGAGGTGTAACAAATTAAATAAAAAAGTGAGTACAGAAGAGAATACTAGATAATATATAGATGATGAGCAGGGAATTAAAATAGAGCAAGATTTCCGAAATTTAGCACTGCTGCTATTTGGGTCCATGTGATTCCTTCTTTGGAAAGGTGCTGTCCTGTACACTGGAAGATGTTTCGAGCCCCCCTGGCCTCTAGCCACTAGACACCCTATCTCCAGTGCTTTCCCACGCATATCCAAAGGTCCCTTGGGGGGCCATGTTGTCGCCAGTTGAAAACCATGGAAGTAAAGGGATATGATAGTGACTACCTAGTCACTGGATGAATGGGATTTGATGGACTTGAAAGGCCATTTAAGCTGAGACTTTAATGACATAGAGGAGCCATCTATGTAAAGATTCAGGAGAGAACGATCCAGGCAACAGGAATGGTTAGTGCAACAGCTCCAAGGCAGGAACAAGACGGGGGGCAGGTATGAGCGATAGAAAGAATGCCATTAAGGGGAAGAGAGGTATGAGATGAGAATGGAGAATAGAAGTCACTTCACATACAGTTTTCCTACAGGTAAGGAGTTTTTATTTTATTCTGAGTATAGTGAGGTGGCTTTGGAGGGCTTTAAATCAACAAAGTGATGATATTAGCTGTTTGAGGCTTAAAATAATCTCTCTGGCTCCTGTCTGGAAAATGAATTGAGGAGTCTTAAGTAGAAGACGGAAGACTAGTTAGGAAGTAACAAAAGCAGAAACCGAGGTGATGATGGTTTCAATGATCTGCAAACATATCTTTTTAAAATAAGACTATTTACAGAAGCTTGACTGACACACACTTCACGTTTGTTCTCATGCCCTTCTTTTGCGCATAGACCATCTTTTCTTTTTCCTATCTTCAGAATACAATATATTACCTTATTTTCATAAGTATTATACACAATTAATTTTCCATCCATTAATTTATTTATAAAACACTTATTTTATTAATTATTTACTGGATAAAGTTAAGTGGCAGTAAGGGATTTAAGAAATAAAATACGATCACTGTCATTGGGAGCTAACTTTTCACTGTTTCAATGATAATACATTATTTGTTTCCTACCGTGAGAAAGATCTTTAGAATTCGCTTATCTTGTCTGTATGACAACAAAGAATAATCGGAATAGATGGCCATTAAAGTTAGATAGAAGTTTTTTGTTTTTTTTTTTAAACTAGCCTTGGGCAAATATTTTTAACAATGCCTGATTTATTTAATTAACTATAAAACACAGGAACTATGTGTTTTGCATGGCATTGTATCAATTATGAGAAAAAAATTGGTCATTTAATGCAATAAAAAAAATTTTTAACAGCTTTATTCAGATATAACTGTCATAATATATTGGACACATTTAAATAGAATTGTATATGTTTTAACAAATGAATACCCTCTAAACCATCACTACAATCAAGATAATGAACATATCCACTGCCCTCAAAAATTGCCTCTTGAACCTTTGTAATCCATCCCTCCAGCTCCCCACTCCCCTGGACTCCCATATCCAGGCAACCACTACTTCTCTGGTCATTGTACATTAGTCTATATTTCCCAATATTTTATATAAATAAAATCATACTTTTGCTTGCATAGTTTCTGACAAAAAAAAATCTGCTGTCCTTGTCTTTGTTCCTCTACTTATACTATATCTTTTTTCCCCTTCTGGCTGCTATTAAGATTTTTTTTTTTTTTTTTGCTGCTTTTTAGCAATTTGTTTATGATGTGCCTTGGTATAGTTATTTATTTTCATATCTCGGGTTTGGATTTCATTGAACTTTGGTCTCTGGGTGTGCAATCAAAGAAAGATCTTTGTCCTCAGTTCCCAGAATAGAGCTCCTAAAACTCTGAAACTTCCTGAGTGATATAGGTGCCAGGAGAATATTTCTAATGAACTGACTCTTGGTGGGCCCCTAGACTTCTTTAGGATGGGAGCTGGTCATCAGAAAGTCCAAAAATTGATTAGAAGTCTAGAACTTTTCATTCCATCCCCCAAAAACATCTCCCCAGGGGACTGGGGCTGGAAATTGAATTAATCACCAATGGCCAATGATTTAATCAATTACAGCAACATAATGAGAATTCCATGAAAACCCCCAATTGATGGGCTTCAGAGAGCTTCCAGGGTAATAGATGCATTCATAGGCTGAAAGGATGGTGTACCCCCAAATCCAAGGGAACAGAGGCTCCTATGCTCAGGATCCTTCTGGATTGGGCCCAATGTATCTCTTTATCAGGCTGTTCATTTGTATCCTCTATAACAAACCAGTAAACGTAAGTATGGTTCCTCTCTAAATTTCGCAAGTTGTTCTAGCAAATTGTTGAATCTAAGTGCATTAGAACCCCCAATTATAGCCAGTCATTCAGATGTACAGGTGTCCTCAGATTTGCGATTGGTGTCTGCAGTGGAGTGGGAGGCAGGGGTTGGGAAGAGAGGGAGTTTTGTGAGGCTGACCCTTTAGCAGCTGACCCTAACTTCAAGTCAACAGCATCAGAATTGCACTGATTTGTGAGCGTCCAGTCAGAACTGGAGAAGTGGTGTGGGACAAAACACCATTTCTTTGATGTCAGGGGAAAATAAACTTCTAAGTCTACAGTTTTCACCAAATTTGGAAAAATTTCCCTAAGGTTCTCAATCTCTTAAAAATTATCCCTCTCTCCTCTCCTTTGGGGAAATCTAGTTACATAAAGATTAGGCTGGTCAAAGTTTTCCCACAGTTTATTGGTCTTATCTTCATTTTAAGAATTCTATTTTCCCTGTTTCATTTTGGATAGTTTCTATGGCTATATATTAATTTTATACATACTTTCTTATAAACTCTAATCTACTTTTAATTGTACCCACTGTTTGTTTTTTTCTTTTTCTGCATGATACATTGTAGCGTTAGCCTTTAGAAGTTCTTTTTTTGTTTTGCTTTTGTTTTTGTTTTTGTTCTTAGGTTCCTTTAAGAAATATGGGTAGATAGATCACTTTCGATGTGTTAACTTTTTACACATATGGAACACAGATATAAAACTGTTTTAATGTCTTGTTTTGGTAATTCCAACATTTGTGTCAGATGAGTTTTGATTAACTGATTTATCTCCTCATTTTGGGTTACAGTTTTCTGCTTATTTGCATGCCTAGTGATTTTTTTCACTGAGGAACATACGGTGTCAATTTTACTTAATCAATTAGTGGATATTTTTGTATTTCTATAAATATTCTTGAGGCTTGTTCTTGGATACATTTAAGTTACTTGAAAACATTTTGGCTTTTTTCTAGTCTTTAAAGATTTTTTAGGTGGGACCAGCACAGTGTTCAGTCTAGGATGAACTCTTCCCAATATTGCAGGCTCTGTTACCTTTAATTCTTTTGGATGATTCTTTCCCCAGCCTGTACTCAAAGCCTGCTGAGCTCGTGTTTCTACTCTCTCTCTCTATCCTTTTACTTCCCTCCTTCTCTCTCTCCCTGTCCCTGCCCGCCCCCCCACCTCCCTGCTTCCTTTTTCAGGTTCCTGCTTTAAGGTACTCTGTCCTGTTGAATCTCACCATCTTTCTTTACTTGGACTCGACTTCATCTCCTCACCTCTGTGCACAAGTCACACTCTGCTTGGGTTTCACTTTCTTATACCACAGCCAAGTTAACATCTCAAAGCAGTAAGCTGGGACAACTGCAGGGCTTTCCTCTTTTATTTTTTGTCTCTGAGGAATCACCATTCTTCACTGTCCAATGCTCAGCATCTTCCAAACTGTTGTTTCACTTATTTTGCCATTTTTTGGGTACGTCTTGGAGAGAGGCTATCTGGTGTCTATGACTTCTTGACCGGAAATGGAAGTCAGGGTGTTTTCAAAAGACCTAGCCCACAGAAGGATCTCAATAGTAATAATAGCTGAAATTTAATATGCATCAAACTTTTATACTTGGTCTTTTAGATAAAAAAAGTATCTATATTAGGTTCTTTATGTACATGGTATTTTCTCTCCATGACGCTCTCCCTACCATTCATTCCAGACATTTCTATTTTATGGAAAGGGAAGTTTTATGGTTATAGACCTCTCACCTTGATACTTCTTTGAGTATAGCCTTAGGATTTAGATTTCATCCCTACTAATGAAGGTTGAAAAAATGGGTTAAATACATTATCACTAGTTAATTCTATGACCCTTTTTGTTTTCTACCTTAATCCTTGATTTTGAGCATGGAAATTCACATGTGAAGAGAATATGCTGACTTTCAAGATTAATCATTTTCTATTTTAAGTTACTGCATTTCAAATGAAAATAAATGGACTGCTCAAAACACAATATTTGGCTCCTCAGAATCTCTAGAGAATTTGGTAAAGTCCAAAAAGTTAGTGGTCAAGTCCACTATCAAGAAATCTCTGTAGGCAGGGTTTTGTTGCTCTTGCTTTTACCTGGTTTGGGAATACTCCGAGGGATCTACATTTGCCATCCTTTTCTCCCCTTTTGTTTTCCTTTGCTATACTTCTTAATCTGTATTGGGTTTAGCATAGTTTCTTGTATTTATTTTGAAGTCTGAAGTTTGGGTAGGAGAATATCCCAGTGCCATTGTAGCTCCTCAGTGAAAGAAGAATTGACTTTATCTGTCGGCATCCATCTACTTCTATATAAGGAACATTTGCTCTTGTGTCTCTGGTTGAAAAAAAAATGAATAAATATGCTTTCTTCAGCAAGTGGACTGAGAACTGATCAAAGATACCCGCTTGGTACTAATTCTTGCAAAGAATGTTGAATGGCAAATTGCTGCTGTTGTGAGTTATTGGAGTTAGTGTTTAGAAAACTTTTAAAGTACTTACATGATCCTATTGAAGTACAGGTGTTACTGTCAGGTATTAGCTCGGACCTTTGTTGTTGGTTTTTTTTGTTTGTTTGTTTATTTGTTTTGTTTTTTTGTGAAATACAGACTCCGAGAGTTTCTTTTATACTTTTTGCAAGTAATCATAAAGTATGGATTTTTATCCCCATTCAGTTTTAGAATAGGAGAAAGAGAAGTTATGGTTTTTCTGATTTTCTCTTCTCATCCCATAAACACAAAGATGTTTGGCTCTAAGGGTGCTTCTGACAATTGCACTATTTCTTTCAAAGTGACAGAAATTCAGTTTAAACTAAACATAAAGGGAAATTTATTGTCTTAGGTAATTGAAGAGTCCAAAGTTAAGGGCAGCAGCGGGAACTCAGACGTTTGTCATCTGAATTCACAAGATCTACCTTTCTTGGTAATGTTTTCTATTAGGTGGTTTTACTCTTTGGGGTGATAGTAAAGGCAGCTCCCCTATTCCTAGGTTTATATTGTCCTTAATGCCCTTACCCTCTGAAGGCTACAGGTCCTTTTTTTCTAGTACACAATCAACTTGTCCCCCAAAGCTCTGAGAAACCCTGGTGTGGTCACATGTCCATCTCTAGAGCAGTCAGTGTAGCAAAGGGAATTATGTAATAGGAGTGTTGAAACTTTCCTTCTATGCTCATTCTGGAGGAGACCCAGTGAAGCCAGCATACTAGAACCACCTAGAACGGTTCCTCCCAACAAATACTGACTTCTACTACCAAAGGAGAAAGAAAAATTGCTGGGTATACAAATGGAACAAATATCTACTCTAAATGCCTCAGGCATGCTTCTGTGACACATCTTAATCTATGTCACCTAAGTTGTGTACAGCCAGAGTCCTCTTAGGCTCAAGGCATATGACACCTTTACTGTGGTCAGCATAGGACTGAGAGTTAAAACATCAGCAAGGTGTTAGGCTTTCTGCCATCTTATTTATTTCTGTTCCTTATTAATTATCCATAGCTCCAACTAGGCACCATTTGTTATCTGAAGCTAGATTTTATTTTCTTTAGCACTGTGGTGAAACTGTCATTTGTTTCTCTATATTTCTATCTACTTCCTTTCAATTTCTTATCTAGATCTTCTTCTATTTCTTGTAACTTATTTTGTTTTGCTGTTAAAATTTTAAAGTAATTTCTCTTCTTAAAAAAATATTTATTTATAGGAGAGAGAGTGTGAGAGAGCTAAAGAGAGAGTGAGGGGAGGGTCAGAGGAAAAGAATCTTCAAGCTGACTTTGTGCTAAGCAGGGAACCTAAACCTAGGCTCAATCCTAGGACCCTGAGGTGGTGACCTGAGCCAAAACCAAGAGTCAGACCTTTACCAACTGAGCCACCTAAGCATCCATGAGGTCACTACTAAGTGTAAATAAGTTTAATATGCCACATGGAGAGGTAAATAAATAATAACCATTTTGATTAAACATCACTAAAGTAAATTCAGGATATACCACAAGATCCATTGTAATGGTAACTGGAATGGCTAATACTTTGATAAAGGACTTTGCTAATAGTCACATTATGGGCATTAAGAATTTGGTAGGGTACTAATATATTCTTAGGCAATGAAGAAAAAATTAAAGAGAAGTAGATAACACTCATCTAGCTCTCCAAGATACGACAGTCTGATTGAGAAGATATATCAGCATTTTAAAAAGCACTAATATAATAAGAAAGAACAGCTACTTTTGGTACGTTTTGGGGTAAGCCTCTCATGTAATAGCAATTCATTGAGTGGAGCATGCAGTGAAGTCTTTGAGAGAAAAGTAAGACTTACACAGTCTGAAAAAAAAAATTGCATTCATGGAGGTCATTTCCAGTTAGTGGCAAGGGAAAAAAGGTTCAGAGCAAGATTGTTCTTACTCTACATGCGATGAGGAGTAGTCCTAAGTCTGCTTGAGGAGTATGTTACGTTTATGCTAAATAACAATGAGAAAGGCTAAGAGCGGCTTGTGCGTATCAGGCCTAATTACTATAAAAAGTTGGGAAGCAACTTCACAGCCAGGATTAGGTATTAGAAAGAGGCAACAAAGCTTGACACAGAGTAGCTAAGTGGGGAGTCATGACTCTTACCCATCTGCCATAAGGAGAAGTATATAAAAACCTTGCAGTCAATTCAGCTTATAGGCTGGTATGAATCTCAAAGAGGATTCAAAAAGTTCCTAACCCAAGAAGGAAGACCATGACTAGCACTTTGTAGTTGGATAGGAGGGCACTGACTGAAGTGGGTTGCTTCAGTGGGCAAGGCTCCAAAGAGCCAGTGGAAGGTAGAATGTTGGCTCATTTCAATTCAATTCAACAAATACACAACTAGATTCTGGAAGGAGGAAACAAATAACTGGAGACATAGAGGGATAAAATAGCAGACTGGGGACCGGGAAGAATGAGTTAAAAAGATGAGGACACAAGAAACAGGACTGACCTTCAATTGAGAAAACTACAGGTGAGGTTTATGTTTCTTATTTACTGTCCTTTAGGACTAGAACGAAACATGGATATGGAGGCCACTGATTTAACACAGGAGCACAGTTCTGATTTTCTATCTTTTCTTACATATTCTTAATGAATATTTTATTGATACTCTTGCAAAAAAAATTTTTTTTCACCATAATTAATATTGCTTTTTTCTTCACTTGATTTGAGAGTAGACTTGACTGGCTGTGTGATTTTAGGCAACTTACTTAACCTCTCTGAACTTCATTTTACTCCTTTTTAAAAATGAAAACAATAATAACTGCTTCTTAGTTTTGAAGATTAAATGATATAAAATATATCCTAGTGAACAGCATAAAGTTATACCAAGTTCATGTTCATTAATGCAAGTTTCCTTCAGCTCTTCACCACTTCCTTTCTTCTCCTTGCCTTCATATCTTTGCTCAAATATCTTTTTCACTGAGATTACCCTGACCACCATATTTAAATTGCAACATCTTCCTGCTCCAGCCTTCCCAATCCACTTTACTAAGCTTTACTTTAGGCCCATTAATTTGATCACTGCATGATTTAATGTAATATACTACATGATTCATTATTTATGATTTATTGTCCATCTTCCTTACTGAAATGGAAACTCAATGAAGAAAGAAGCTTCTGAATGTCTTGTTCACTACTCTATCCCAAGTTCTGGCAAGTGATAAACTCTTAATAAATACTTACTGAATTAATCAAGGTTGTATTTTACAGAATAATTTTGAGAAATGTATATTACTAACTTTATAGAACTCATTAAGAAATATGGTTGAAGAGTTTTGATAAGAAAAGAATTAATTACTTTTTTCTTTGATTGGTAGATGATACTTATGAAAGAGAATCCTAAGCTAACTTTGAAATGAAATTGGATAAAAATCAAATAGAGTAATTTCAAATCTTTGCTAAATCTGATAACTGGAATGGGGATCAAGAAGATGAATCTGATGACAGATACGAACCCTAATGTCAAAGGTAAAAAAAAATGTGTTGTTTTTTTTTGTTTTGTTTTGTTTTGTTTTTTTACAATAAGGAGACACAGACAGCCCAGAGTAATTGATTAGAAAAACAACTCATGTGTATACAGGTTTCTGTACATAAATAAGTATTATTTATAGTGTAAATAAGTATTACTTGGTCCAGTAAGGGGACAGACAATCAGAGCATCAGAGGGAGCAACTGAAGTGCTTAATTTTCACTCTGATCAAGGAGTGAACTGATAACAGCAGTAGTGAAGAAAGAGGAAATGATGTGGAAAAAGAGATAAAATTCAGAAAGTCTAGAAATGGGTCTACGTGTCAAACCTGCAACTTACATTGAGATGACGGTAATGATGACTATGACACAACAAAAAACAAACAAAACACAACAACCACAACAAAAAACTCTCCCCGCCCAAAACCCCACAATTATTTTAGTAAAATTTACAAGTCTTTTTGCTTGACTAAGTTTTGTGAAAGACAGTTTTCAAGTCATATATGATGCACATTATCGTATAATTTCCTTGCACATATATAAGTCTTATCCGAAAAATTTATGAGTTCCCAAACTCTGAAAACACATTTTTGGAAAGCATTTTAAATTCACTGCCACATTTTCCAAAATACTATCAAATAGATAATTAACATCCATAATTATTTATGAAAAGTCACAAAATGTAATTAAAGAATTCTTTCCAATATTCACAAACATCTGTTTTAATTTAGCGTTAGTAGCCAAATTGTTTGGCATTTAACTCTGAGTCTTCTTTATCCATCCCGACTAACAGATTTCCATAAGCACATATGCTGTTGGTATACAGAAACTCTGATCTCCTCTCTCTCTCTCTTTCTCAAAATGTCCATGTGTCTGCGTGTCTCTGTGTCTCTCTATGTGTGCTTTTTATAAAGAAATGACCATGGAAAAGAAAGAGAGAGATCAGTAGCAAGTAAGAAGTGGTTTCATTTAGTTGTTATTAGGCTTTTTATTCAATTTTTTTCTAGTAAGCATTGAGGCTCAGAAATCAAGAGAAGAAAGTACTGAGATTTTGTTCTTACATGGATTTGTGATTTTAATGAAGGAGATAATTTTTATGAACAAGACGATGTAAGTCAGAAAAGTAAATTCTATATGATGAATTTTATGTAGTATGTATTCTACAGACTTTCTCATTTTTTAAAAAATATTTTATTTATTTATTTGACAGAGAGAGACACAACAAGAGAAGACACACAAGTAGGGGAAGTTGGAGAGGGAGAAGCAAGCTTCCTGCTGACCAAGGAGCCCGATAGGGGACTCGATCCCAGCACCCTGGGATCATGACCTGAGCCAAAGGGAGATGCTTAACAACCACTCAGGGTCCCCTCTTCTCATTTTTTAAACCAACATCTGACATATTTGTAGAATAAGATGCGCAGAACTCAACTCTGAGCATTGCCTTCAAGGAACTCTGTTCAGGATGGCAGTACTATCAAATGGCCAGCACTGCATGATCACACAATGGTGCGATTCAACTCCCTTGATGAGCACTGAGGGTAAGGAACACTCACTCTGATATCTCAAATCATATTTGTCAAAAAACACACAAGTTCATTTTTTTTTAAAGCAGAGATAATGTACAATGTAGATTTTATATATATACATATATATATTTTCCTCCCGTGTGTATATATGTATATATATTACACACACACACATACACATATACATATGTTACTGTTAATGGAAATATTGCTAATTAGAAGTAATTCTTTTGGTAAAAACAACGCAAATGGGAAAGGATAATTTTGTCAGTAAGGACTGTAGAGACATGAGTTCCCTTTTTCTTCCTACAAATTTAATTTAAAATTACAACCAGTGAAGCAGGCAAAGCTGGGCTTGCCTAAAATGATGGTTACAGTTATATTCCTTTGTAGAAAAGATACAAAATTGACATAATATTTTCATATACAGGATCTTCTGAAGACCAGTGCTTTCCTAGCACATAACCATTGCATAAAACTGGTATAAAATTGTTGAAATCTAATTTGAAGGTGGTTTAAAGTTTTGAAGTAGTACTTCTATGAAAACTTGATATCTGCTCCCATTCACGAATGGCTAAAGGGAAGAAAAAGGGAAGAATCAAGAAGCATGATCACTCATTAGGCTTTTATTTATACTTTAATTGTGAAGATATTAATAAATGTAAATTAAAGCCTCCAGTTTTTATGATATTGGTGCTTATCAGCTATGAATGATAAAATATTTATATTTCATCAGTATAAATAAATTGAAGATAATCTTGATTTTATATCAAAGACCTGGCTCAGTCAAAGTGTTCAATTTTATACTCATCAATTACTACCTTTATTATTGACACATTCAACATATATTACAGAGTGTCTTTTTTTTTTCTAGCTTCCATGTTATACACTCAAATTATAAAGCATGAAAAAAGTGTTTGCTTAATTAATATGCTTGTTCTTCTGCTATACTGCAGATGTTTTGTTTTTAGCCTAATACTTGGTAATTTTAGAGAGACGTGGGAGGAAAATTTAGTGTGACATTCTTTCACCAAAAAGTAAAAAAATTTGGGTATCAATTGCATAAGATTGCATTTCATAGTTCTTTTTAAAGCTATTTGCATTGGCATTGGTAAAACAGTGTCTCCTGCTAGTTAGCTGCAAAGCTCTCTGAGGACACGGTGCCTTTAGATGAAATTAAGTTTACTTTTCTGACACTTTTTGAAGATTTGTGAATTTTGTAGTATTAAAAATATGAACTTATATGACCAATACATAAACACTCAAGAATTGTGAATTTTCTCTTTATTTCCATTGTACCAGAAAGCACAGGGCAAATCAGAGACTGCAGTATACATAATAGCTTTTTTGGGGGGATTGATAGGAGATCACAAAACATCCACCATCAATAAAAATCCATTTTATAGGAAGTTCTCCTGGTAGGATTATGGAGAAAAAGTTTTCCTATTTTCAAATAAGTTCAGGAAATATTAGATTAAAGGGAAGAAACATACTTCCATATTTCTGGACTTTTTAAAGCCTTTACTATTCTAATGTGCACTGTGAATCTCTAACACAGGTGTGCTCAGCTTTTCTCCAGTCAATATGGTCAAAGGACAGGTTTTGTTTATTTTGTTCTACAGATCATCTATTGGAATGACTGTCCCAAAGAAAACACGTTAAGAAAGCTGTACAGTGTGCTGATTAGCTTCAGAGATTAGACAGAAGCTGAATAGGCAAGTGTATCTACATTTTAATACTCAAACATCTGATACATATGCTGCTCTTTGGAAGAAAAACATTGTCTTTGCGGGAAAATGATAAAAATCTGTGAGGGTCTGAGGGTGGGTGGCATTCAGACTGTGTTTGTGGGAACAGTTTGCAGATGTGCATTTTAGCACCCAAGTGGTCCTAGCTCTCCAGGGAACTAGAATTATATATATTAGCCAAATGAAAAGAAGCACTTTCTTAGAAATTTTAGTCTACTTTTGAACCGAAGCTTACCCTGCTCCAAATACTCTCTTATTCACCACCATGCCTCCAGTTTGTTAAAACTGTAAATGTCACTTGCCCAGATTGAGTGGAAGTTAGTAAAGTAGATCTGATGCATTATTTATATTTCAACTTCCTATCACACTTTTGGCTGAAGAGCCCAAGGCTCTAAGAACTTTTCAATAAAGCAAAAATAATAGAAGTTAGTTGAAGACTGGAGAAGTTAAGACAAGGAGACTGAGAATACTGACAAATTATTCAGAGCTCTGTTTACGAAAATAGCAGAATACCATGGGATAGTAATATACTAACATACCAAAATAAAATGGCACGGAATTAGATGTGTTCTCTAATTGTATATATAGTATTGATTCCAACAGGGCATGACATGTCAATGACGGTTTCCTACACACAAGAAACTGGAGGTCTCATAAGCTCTCTACCCATCCCTCAACCATAGGCAATGTATTATGTATTCCTCCCCACTATGTTGAAACTTCTGAAATTGAAAAGTAATCTTTCACAATTAATATCCAGATAATCACATTACTTTTCATACTCATCTGAGCTTTTCATTAAAGATCCTAGCTTTTCTCCTATTATTGAGAGGCACTGATTCACTTCCTGCAGTATGGGAAGAATGGGTCTGATGCATTCCAAACATTACCAAGGACCCTGACAATGAGAGAGAGCATACAATAGAGAAGTATTTGACTTTCCTCTCAGATTAAAAATTGTGTTATATCACAAAAGGAGAACAGGACTGAGAAATAAGAGCTGAAGAAATAAGAGATATGGCCTGGTTTCTTTAGATAGCTGGGGCTCTGAAAGCAGATGCCTTCACTTCAGGTCTTATCTTTATCCTTTCCTAGCTGGGCCACCTTGGGCAAGTCATCTAAGTCGGGCAAGTTATGCTAAACCAAGCTTCAGTGTCCTTATCTGTAAAATAGGGATAATCATAGTATCTACCTCATAGAGTTGTTGGAAGAATAAATTGACTTATTTTACACAGAGTGCTTTGAATATTACCGAGCACATAGTAATAGCTTAATAAATAATTATTGCCATTATTTTGATTATTACAAGCAAATTATCTCCATTAATTATCCCCTTTCTGTCTTCTATATCAAGCTCTCCTCTGCACTGGCTCCTCCCTTTTAGCTTGATTTCCCCAGTGTAAAAATAAGTGTCCCATGAATCATGCTCCCAACCTAATCTACCATCCCAACTTTCCCCCTCCCTTCCTGCCACAACTCATTAAAGCCTGGCCTCCCTCATTCCTCCCAAATGCAATCTGTCTTTAAACCTCTGTCATTTGATTCTTACTGCTAGGGTACCACTGAAGCAGCTTTCACTAAACTCACCTATGACCTCTACTCTTAAATGCAGTGAGCCCATGCATAGTCTTGCCATTTTTGCCTTTGATAAACTTAAATTCTTCTTCTTGTCATGGAAACCTGTTCGTCACCAGTCACTTAACTAGTTCTTGCCTCTGTTTGCTACTTAACTATGGTCATTTCCCTAAACTGCTACCCTCCGCATCTTTGAGTACAATCCACATCCTTTCTACATAGGGCTCTCTTTCACTCTTTAAGTTATGTCTTGCTAACTTCCAAATTTTCTTCACTAGATGTAACCTATTTCTTGATTTTCAGCTACCAATTACATTGACATTTTCACATGGATGCCCCATCAGCACCTCCAGCTCAGCATGTGTTTTCCCATTTCCTGAATCTCTGATTCATCTATTATAATGCTGCCAGATTTAGTATTCATCTTTCAAGCTACTCTTCAAATAGAACCTCCTTTATAGAGTCTTCTAAGAGCTCTGAGTAAAATTTTACCAGTACTCTAATCTTTGGGTCTCTTTCTTATTTCTAGTTATTTTTACCCATATATAAATTTTAACCCACCACTAACTGTAAACTGTTGAGAGCCCAAAATATCACTATAATTATCAAAGTACTTCAAAAATGACAGGGTGAACAAAAAACACGATATTTAATGAATAGGCTGTTGAATTGGATGACTGAACGTAAAGCAAGACATTACCTCTTGAAATAGTAAATGAGATGTAGTGATTACATGATCTGTACAAAAACATGAGCACAGTACAATTACAGATGTTGAAGCAGAAGATGCTAATCACCATGATAAGAACTTCTAGAATGAATATTTGTATATACATTTTTACATATAATGTATATACATATAATTAAATTTATAAAATGTTAAAGTATATAATTAATTATACACCTATGGAATTAAATATGTGCGATAAATAAAATATATTTTGCATGGTATTTCTGACATGCCATCACCTGTGCTATTTTTGTGATGATAGGTACCAGAAGGCAACAGCCAAAGATGATTCATCCTAGAATAATATTATGTGCTCAAGGGCATTTGAGAAAAAAAAAAATTATTTTTATATTGTTACATATGAATCAAAGAGCCAGGAAGGACTGGGAAAGTCATCTACTTTATACCTCTGCCTCAGGGTTTAGAGTTTTTACATTCTTTTGAAACGATAAATTAATATTCAGGGAAAGAGAATGCCCATCAAATTCCTGACAATGTGCTTCACAGTGTCCCTAGATTTTTATTGTTTCATTATTTTCATAATTTTCAGTGTAAAATGCTCAAAATTATCAGGGACACTCACCAAGGCCAGATTAGCTAATTAGATAAAATATGTTTCATTTTTAAAAGAAAATACTACCTTTTAACATTTGAAATTATATTTTAAAAGTTTTCATTGGCCTTTTTCTCTTGGCTCAATCATGTATTATACTATTAGATCCATTTCACTTCTTACATATCTGTTGAAAATATTGTGATAAATTTTATCTTCAAAATAGTCTGGGTTTTGACACTTAAAGACCTTGTCAAATCATATAAACATATATGTATTTTTAAAAAACTATTTTTCTGTATGCATACATTCAGAGATTAAAAAAAATGTAAGCAGTACATTTGGTTTAAAATAACTATTTTGCAGTTCACCATTAAATTATCATCAAAATGTACTTTTTTCTCTCTAAGGTTAAGCAGTAGCATTGCTGCTTAAATCATAATGCCTGGCAATAATCAGCAATTCGTAAATTACTTTGTAATCGGCACAGTTTCTCGAAAAGGTATGTGCCCTGTCTGAGCCTCTTAGAGTTGTTCAAGTGGTAAAGTCATCTGATGACTGCCTCTAGGACATAGTTTGGACAGAATCAAAAAGTCCTTCCTAGGCCAACTTTTCTACAGATTATATGACAACCGGGAATGTCTGCTGCAATCAGTCCTTCAGGTTAATGTCTTCGAGTTTCTGGAATAATAGGAAAACTAAGTATTTGCCGAAGAAACAAATGCATTTTTAGACATGCTGAAAGAGAAAAAATGTGGATAACTATCTGCCTCTTTCACAATTAAGAAAAGCAAAATTCTGCAATTCTATTCCAACCAAACTAAAAATGTCAAGTGGTATTTAACAACACGAAGGCAGTTTGGATGGGCTCTGTAAGAGGAGACTGGAAAGAACACTTGAGAATTCAATGCAGTAAAGTTGGGTGCTTCCTAAAATTGTTCTCTAATATCTGGATGAGAAGAAATCAGAAACCATTCATGCATGTTTTAAGGGGTAAAAAAAAGAAAATGTGAAGAAGTCTTTCAGCTATAATAAACTCCAAGCAAAAGAGGAGATGTAACCTGAATTTTAAAATAAATCTTTTTGATTTTTCAACTTATGAGAAAGGATATGAAACAGGCTCAACCATATTATATCCCAAAATGTCTGTTAAAGGGTGACCTTTTACTCAGCTAGTTTTTCAACAGTTTTAGAATTACAAATTCAGTTTTTGATTTTTCTACATATTTCATATTTAAACACCTCTGGGATGGAGGTAAGAAAATAACCTTTCTTCTTGTACAAGAACACTAATGCCATCTGAAGGCCTAGCCCTTAGTTCTTTATATGCCTCAAAAATGGAGATAAAGGTATAGAAATGTTATTGATACCATCACAAAAGAAGAAGAAGAAGGAGGAGGAGGAGGAAGAGGAGGAGGAGGAGGAGGTAATGAAGTGGATAGGAGAACCCTCTCACTATGTAAATTGGCCATTTATCTTGACATTACTTTTCAGAATTCTTCGGTATAAACATGACAAAGAAATTCGACAAAGATATTTTATACCTTTTCATTCTTTATCCTTTCAGGAAAAAGAAGGTTAAAAAAAAAAAAAAAGCTAGCTAACTTTTTTACAGTCCTGTTTACGAGGAAAATAAAAGTTGGATTTAATAGCTTCCTCCACAGGTAATACACCCTCCTCATTCCCAACCCATTTTGGGCATCTCTCTGACTCTCTGGTGTAGTTCCCACATGTCAGATGTTACAGATGTTACACTCTACTACAGGCGTCAGAGGTTACAGTCTACTTAGGTGACATGACTCTGCCCAGAGACAATGCTTTTTACTTCTATCAGATGACTGTCCCATCTATCTAAATAGCTGCAGAGAGATTTTTTATCAACCTCTTCCCTTTCTGGATTATTATTATTATCCCATCTGTTTTCCTTGGAAGTAGACCTCTGAAAACCTGACTTCACTTGTGCTCCATGCAAAACCTTTTATGAACCCTAGGATTTTTTAAAATTATTGACAACTAATAGTATTGCGTGATATGAATTCCTTATTTTCCTTATTTAACTCAAATTATTACCTCTAAAAAAAAGAGAGAAAAAAAACCCAAGTTATTATCTCTTCATTTACTATTAAGGACAACTTAACAAGAAACACACAGATCAAAAGCAAAAAATCAAAAACCAAAACCAAAACCCCTCCTAAATCATTCTTACTCCTTTCAAAAAGCTGGATATTTCCCTCATATTCTACTTATGTGCAATCACACCTTTGTTCCAGTGAAATCTAAAAGTATTTCAAATAAAAGCTTACTTTTCTTTTGTGACCTTCACAAAATCAGGAAATTGATTCAGTCAATAAAAATTTTACCGAACACATATTAAGTTCTAGGTGACAAGTGTAGAGTAGTGAAATAAAAGGATAAAAATCTCTGCCTTTGTGGGTGTCTGTAGATTTTCCTCTTCCTGATTCCATATGCCTATAGACTATATCTCTGTAAAGGATGACTCCACTTATATTATTTCATTTTTCAAAAATATTTTATGGCTTTCAATTTTTGCCAAGTGAAAAATAAAATCTGAGATCCCTCCATTTGCCCTAAGTATCCTCATACTGTTCCCCAAACAAACCTTGCATATTAGCACTCCAGAGGCTCCCTCTTCTCCCATGATCTCTACTATAGAGCAATTATTACCAAGTTCAAGTACTTCATGATATCAGAATTAAACTTGTCCCATTTCAGTATGGTCTATATCATTTGGGACCTACCTAGAACTTTTTTTTCATTATTTCTCTTAAGAAATTTACATCATTAATTTCTAGAATACAGCTGTTCATGTCCTTCTCTTCCTAAAGCACTGTAAACTTTTGAAGGCAGTTAATATGTGTCGTTTTATCTTTCAACCATTCTTCACCATGTAGGTCTCTAATAGAGCATGAATTATGGTTTTCAATAAGCTGTAAATGAATTACTCCATTATTGCTATGTAATTTTTGTATTATTCTTTAGCTTTGTTACTTTATGCCATATATGGATTTTAGATACAAGGATAATGTAATTATGATTTAAGAGAGGAATTCATAAAAGCAATGGAATTAAATATCTAGTCCACTAAAAATTATGAAGCCTAATGTCCCTCAGGAAAAACCCACATCCTAGGGAAAAGGTTGGACTAAAGGAAATCAAATGAGCTTATTCATGTCTCAGAGATGCATCCTGGAGCAATAGTGGAGGGGGTTGCCTGCTGTACACAGGAAAATAAAATAAATGCTTTAGTGACTGAGACTTAGATTTAGTGGAAATTTATAAGATACATCACTTCACATTAGCCTCTGCAAATCTCAGGGAACCACATCTTTGGTTCCCTCTGGAACCAGGAGGCAGGCACATTTAATATGATCCTTGCATCACCTTCATAATAAAGTGATGGGGATATTTTAATTAATAATTCTATCATCAAGTTAGGCCATTGGACATTTCAGAGTTGTTAAGTGAAAATTGATTTTCAGGCATTATTTGGTAAGGCCACTGTTCCACTTTAGTATGTCTCGGTGTCCTAAAAGAGACACCCTCAGAGGTCACCTCAAGTGCCCGATTTCCCTTCAGAAAATGGGAACTAAATTACGCACACAGAGAATCTGAAGTAGTGATTTCTTCCATTTGTTGTGTCCCAGTTAGGCACTCAACCACTTGATTTCATTTATACCTCATTTCAGCTCTAACGAGGAGACACCCGGATTCCTGGTTGGTCTGTTAATTCTCCACGTGAATCCCTTTTGGGCTGGAGGTCCAACAACCGCAGTTGCAGAACATGGTATAAAGTTGCATAAAAATGAGGGCTCAGGAAATATCTCTCCAATGATATGATGCTCTGTGCATCTACGAGCAGGGCAAAAATCATAGCAATGCCCATTAGCACCACATTTGTGTTCACCATCTTTCACCACTATGAATCAGTCAGTGTCTAAGTCCTGTGGTAGTTGCTTCATCATGTCACTCTAGCTTTCTATTTCAAAAGTAAATAATCTAGGGTATAGTTCTCACAGGTTCATTTATTTGGGCAAACTCATTCGTCTCTCCATATATCCATCCACACTCCTTATAAATATTTGTTGAGTGCCTACTATATTCATTGCTTCTTAAATTAGGAACTATGGAAGATAAAACACGTAATGCAGAATTACCTTTCTCCAGGAGAGTAAGACATAGTTGACTATACATATGAAATAACTTTGACAGAGGTTCAAAATAATACATGTAATCCTGGTAATTGCAGTTACCTAGTTTTGTCAGTGAACGTTTGATTTGGATGGTTTCAAAATACAGGGTCATTGATTTCTTCAGCACGAGAACAATTTCAACTTAAGGTTTTATAACCAGATCAGCCTCTTTGTTAACAAAGAATATTAATTTTAATTAATGCTTGATATGTTGAATATGAAAATGTATTTCAGTGTGGTATTATTAAAAATAATCTCATGCATGTTCAAATGGAACATTATTTATTTGACTCTCTTTAAGAAAGTCAATTGCTCTCTCAGCTGCCCTACTCAGGGGCCCTAATAACCTGCCACATCCTTTTCAATGGGTCAGATCCTTCCCAGGGTCTCTGTGTGGGTGTGTCAGAAGATCCGCCTGCAGTTGAAGAGCTTGGTTGTCTGGCTGAGTGTCTTTCTGCCCTGAAGCTGAGTATCATGCTTGAGTTTCTCATTTAGCTAATTGACACTTAGGTCTCGTGAATTGAATTGTCCTCCCTTAGATAATTGAAGCAGCAGAGTCTCCTCTTAGATCCTCTTTATTCAAGCATCATCTCTACACTGAAAATTACATATAAAATAATTCTATCTTTTCTGTTGAAAACTGGAGATATGATCTGTCGAGTAATTATTTAGCCCTCCCCTCTAGTTAATTCTGCTGTCCATTTTCACTGGTGTCTTAGATGACTGTAGCTTCATTATCTAAAAAAGTGATGCTGATGTATCTCTCTATCTGAGGAGGCAGAGTTGTCAACTAAGCTTAGGCAGAGGACATTTGGACCTTATTTTTACTATTTTAAGCCTCAGACTATGTACAAAAAACATAATCATGTATTTAATAAATATAAAGCTCTAAGTTCTAATTATTCTTCAGCCTTAACGTTTCCTCTGTAAAGGAAGAATAATAATAGAATGTTTATGATAATTGAATGAGATAAGAGAATAAAGTACTTGGCAAATGCAGTATATAGAAAGTGCTCCATAAATTGTAGCAATGATGATAATAGTCTATGTAGGTTTAAAATATGTAAGTCAACATTCACTTCATATATCTATATCCATGACATGCAGCTTTAATGAGTACCACACCTGCTCATCTTTCATTTCCATTTTAAAAAACAGGAGTCAGAAAATACTTTCCATAAAAAGCCACAGAGTATTTATATTTTCAATGGACATACTGTTTCTGTTGCAACTACTGAACTATGCTGCTATAGAATGAAGGCAGCCATAAACAATATGTAAATGATGGGTATGCCTATGTTCCAATGGCATTTTATTTACAAAAAGAGTCAGTGGGCTAGATTTGGTAAGAGAGCTCTATATAGTTCCTTGACTGCCATGGACTGAATATTTGTACAATCCACACATTCGAATGTTGAAATCCTATTCCCATTGTAATAGCATTTGGAACTGGGGCCTTTGGAAGGTGAACATGTCATGAGAGTGGAGCTTTCATAAATGGACTTAGTGCCCTTATAAAAGAGACCCCATATAATACCAAAAACATGATCCATTAAACAAATAATTGCTAAGATGGAATCCATTAAAATTAAAAACTTCTGCTCTGTGAAAAACAAAACGAAGAGAATGAGAAGATAACATGAACTGGGAGAAAATACTTGTAAAAGATCCATCTAATAAAGGACTATTACCCAAAACACACAAAGAATTCTTAAAACTGACCAATGTAAAAAAAAAAAAAAATCCAACTAAAAAAGAATGGGCCAAACACCTGAACAGAAAACTTACCAAATAGGGTACACAGATGGCAAATAAGCATAGGAAAAAATGTCCCATCATCTTTGGTACCTCATCAAGGAAATGCAAACTAAAACAACTATGAAATATCACTACACACCTACTAGAATGGCCAAAATCTGGAACACTGACAACACCAAAGGGTACCCAGGATATGGAACACACTCATATATTGCTGGTACAAATTCAAAATGGTACAACCACTTTGCAAGACAGTTTGGCAGCTTCTTACAAAACTAAAAATACTCTTACCATATGATCTAGCAATTGTGCCCCTTGGTAATTACCCAAAGGAGCTGAAAATTTATGTCTACACAAAAACCTGCCCATGGATGTTTATAGCAACTTTATTCATAATTGCCAAAACTTGGAGGCAACAAAGATGTTCTTCAGTGGGCGAATGGATAAATAAACCGTGGTACATCCAAACAAGAGACTATTATTCAGTTCTAAAAAGAAATGAGCTATTCGAGGCATGAAAAGACATGGAGGAAACTTGAGAACATATTACTAAGTGAAAGAAACTGGTCTGAAAGGGCTATCTACTATATGATTGTAATTACAGTAATGCTGGAAAAGGCAAAACTAAGGAAACAATATAAAGATCAGTGATTTTGCCAGGAGTAAAGGGAGGGTGGAGGAATGAATTAGCAGAGAACAGGAAATCTTTAGAGCATGGTAAATACTCTATGTAATATTATAATAATGGCTGTATGTCATTATACATTTGTCTAAACCCAGAGAATGTAAAAACCAAAAGTGAACTCCAAGATAAACTATGGAGTTTGAGTGATATGTCAATGTCAGTTCATCCTTGGTAACAAATATACCACTTTGGTGAATGATATTATTAACAGGCTTGGTTATGCACATGTTGGGGTGAGGGGTATATAAGAAATCTCTGTACCTTTCCCTTAATTTTGTTTGAAATTTATAAGGCTCAAAAAATAAATTACTTAAATAAAATTTGAAAAAGAGACCCAGGAGAGTTCTTTCACTTTCTTTCTTCCCTGTGAGGGCATCGCAAAAAGGTAACAATTTTTGAACCACTGGTTCTCACTAGATACAGAATCTGCTGGTACGTTGATCATGAATTTCCTGTCCTCCAAAACTGTGGGAAATAAATGCTTGGTGTTTAAGCAACCCAGTCAATGTTATTTTTGTTATAGAAGCCCAAGTGGACTGACATCCACCCTGTTCTAAATCATTGACAGTTTTTCACAAATTTATTTCCAATTCACATATCTCCAACATAATGTTCTTAAGTCCAACTGGTAAGATGACAAATGCCTGTCCATGACAGAGTGTTAGTAAAGAAATGAGAGCATGTAATGACTTTTTTCAAAAGACAAATAAAGATTGAGTTGAAGAGATTTCCTTTATTCTGTCTGTCCTTTCTTTTCTTTGGTGTTAAAACATTTAACTGAGGAATTGATGGGGATAGATGATACAAGTTAATTTTTGATGATTTTATTTGATCACAATAATAGAAATTGCATGGCCAACAGAGGTGGTGCAAAATTATTACTTCTGAAAGGAAATACTTTATTATTAGAATGTAGAGTGATGCCTGGTGGCTCGGTAAGTTAAGCATTTGCCTTCAGCTCAGGTCATGATTTCAGAGTCCTGGGATCTAGTCCTGCATCCCTGCATCAGGGTCCCTGCTCAGTGGGGAGTCCATTTGTCCCATTGCTCCTCCCACCACAATTGTGCTCTCTCTCTCTCTCCTCTCAAATAAATAAATAAAATGTTTTTTTTAAAAAAAGGAATGAAGAACTATATTTATAAAGTGACTAGGAATTTTAAGGACTTTTAGTCCAACCTTAACCCATGCCTGAATTGCCATTCTAACATATCTCATAGATTCCAAATAAATGAGATGAACACTTCTAATCTCACTACCTCAATGAAAGCTTATTGTATTTTATAGCTGTAACAGAGAATGTTCTTTTTTACATAAAAATAAAAATGACTCTTTTTTCCTGTAATTTCCAAAACATAGATGTCCCTTATTCGCCCTCCACGACCACACATAAACAGTTACAAGTCTTATCCTATAATATCTTTTGATATTTGAAAACAGTTCTCATCCACAAAGTAAAATAGAATAAAATCCAAAACTTCAAATCCACTTAAGATAAATTTTTCCTGGTTCCTTCAATTTTTCTCTTAATCTCCAATGTCTATTTCTTATCCTTACTATTAGGGGATGATTTCCTTTAAAATTTCATTGATCAAATGTAAGGAATCATACAAGGCATTTATCACAGGTTCTGATTATCACATTATCAGCATATGCATGTCTATAATCATTAGGCTGAAATTTTTTATCATTTCATTAGTGATGATAAATTAAGATTGTTATAAAAGAAGAAATATAGCATGTTCTTAGATAAATGACTTAATGTTGAAAATGTGCTTCCTATTTAATTCATAAATCCATAAATTCCTGTGGGCTTTTGATGCTGTTTTTGTCAAAGAACTTTTCAAAACTTTTACATATATTTTACATTGAAGAATAAAAATCCAAAAGGAGCTAAGTCAAGTTGATTTAAGAAAAAAATAAAGCAGAAGATAGTTGTGTTGCCACAATTAAGGTTTGCTATAAAGCCATTTTAATAAAAAGTGTGGCAGTAGTACAAGAAGAGATAATTATACTAATGGAAGAGAGTCGTTCACTTAGAATAAGGTAGCACCCCACCGATCAATAAAGAGAATAAATTGTTACATGACATTGGGGAATCTGGTTCACCATATGGAGAAAATTATTGTCTGATCCCTCACCTTATGCTATATACAAAGATCTTGGTGGACTAAACACCTAAATATGATATATAAAAATACAAAGTTAATAAAAAAATATAGCAGAGTATTTTTGTGATTTAAAAGTAAAAAACAAACAAACAAACAGAAATATAAGGTAAGAATTTAATGGTTTAGCCACATCAAAATTAAGGACTTTTGTTCAACAAAAGAAAATTTGAGCAAAACTGAGATAAAATGACAGAGTGGAAGGATTATTTAAAATGTCTAAGACAAACAAGAGATTTTCAACAAAAGATAGTTTAAGCAAATTAACAGACAGACTGGGAGAAATTATTAAAAATGTGTAAGACCAAGAGATTAATATTGATGACAAAGAATATCATTATATCATCAATGAAAAAGACTGAAATTAAAAACAAAGAAATAGTCAATAGTCAAATGTGTTAAAGGAAAATCTTCAACCAGTTGAAGAGTTAATACTATGTATGGATAGATGCTCAAATTCACTGGCTACCAGATATATTCAAATTAAAAACCAATGAGATACATTTTATACCTACAATATTAGCCAAAATCACAAAGTTGCATAACACTAAGTTTTAGCAGGGATGTTGGGGAGTGGAAAATTTTAAGCATGGGCACTTATGTAAATTCAAAAACCCCAAGTAATTCTACATGAATTAAAAGAATACATTCACACTCATGAATCTATAGTAAGCGCATTAGATTGGGTGATGTAAGCAGAAAGGGGATGGAGGATAAAAGATGAAAAATCAAAGTAAAATAAAAGGGGCTATGTGGACCAATGA
This sequence comes from Mustela lutreola, assembly GCF_030435805.1. NCBI lineage: Eukaryota > Metazoa > Chordata > Mammalia > Carnivora > Mustelidae > Mustela > Mustela lutreola. The sequence goes on from NC_081299.1 coordinate 59,145,198, forward strand.
CCATGTGCTATGAACTGAAAAACAATAGTATCTTGATGTTGTGCATTGGGTTCTAAAAACTGAATGATAAAAATAAAGCAAAATGGAATTGAAGGACATTTTAATTAAACTTTAAATAGTTCAAGAATATTTCATTAGGTTTTTTAAAAGAAAGCATGTGCCAACAATGTGCAGGAAAATGTCTAAACTATTTCCTAACCAGTTAGAATCAGATTTATCTTGAATGCTAGAAAAATATTTTATAGGACCAATATATTTTCTTAAAAACAAGAGTACCTTGAGAAAGGAAACTACTTTCAATATATTTTGGTTTTCTAATTCACTTAGTCATCTGTGAGCCCAACACCAGTCATGTGAAAGGAGATATTGCTGACAGAGTATATTTGCAAGAGATATTGTGATACATTTGAACCCAGATTATTAGGAAGATGTGGTCCTTGATTTCAGGGAGTGAATGATTTAAGAGAAAAGGAAGAAGATGGAACATAGAATTAATAAAAAAAATCTGGGGATGGGAAGATGAGAAAAGAATAGAGTAGACTACAGGGGCAAAAAACATGAACAAGAAGGCTAGCTTCCAGGATTGCGAACTTGTAATAATTAAGGGAAAATGTTGCCTATGAGGAAAAAAAAAAAAAAAAAAGAAGAAGAAGAAAACAGTACACTAAAAGTAATGTTACCTTAGCTCATAGAGGTTGGGGTTTGAACCAAGGGGAAAAGAAACACAGCATGCAAACTGCTGCACATGATCTGCTCCCTGTCCTGGCTTAGCCTGTAATTACAATACTTTGTGACAGGTTTTGTGTACATATTTACTTAATGAACACATAAAGTAATTGGAATCAAGACTACAGGAGTAAAGAATAAAAGGTTACTTTGTGAAAGTACTGGGATTTCTAACAGAGGATAGCAAACCTAGATGGTCGGTTTAAGTAAATTTGAAATACCCTTTTGTCTAGATCATCTGATTATACCTGAAAGCTATTAGATACCTTAAATTTAATAATTTTTAATGCCGACTACCTTAATCTGCTTATTATTTAAATTCTTAAGTGACTAGCATTTAAGAAAGTGTTTTGTTTTTGTTTTTGTTTTCTGTTAACTTTTCCTGGAAGTTAACTTTCAAATTTACAGATAAATCAATTTTCCTTAATGTATGTTCTCTGTTCTACCACTTTGATCACAATGCTCATGTAGTATCTCCTTATCTGAAAAAAATCTCTCTCTCTCTCTATCTATCTATCTATCTACACATATCTATATACATGTAAGTATGTATTACATATTTCTAAATTTTCCAAAATGAAATACATGGATGCTTTCTGCAATTCCATCCTCCTTTTAATTGGATGGCAGATTCCCTCTCTAAAATGCCTTTCAGTCAGCCTGAGTATTAGCCATTAAAAATGGAATATTGGTTGTCTCAATTATGTAAAAAGCTTATCTGATTCTAAGGGTCACTGAAGCTTCCAACCCTCTTCCGAAAATAAAGGATATAGCTAGCGTAAATGATTCCTTTGCATTACTGACTTTCAAATGACAATTAAATTGAGTGTAGGAGGGAGGCTATCTTCCTTAAGACTATTTCCTCTAGTGAGTAGTAAAATACATCAGCTTTTTATCATATAAAGGAGCAGTTGACTTAGTGGCAAATAGACACACTTGAAGAGAGCTGTTCTGAAGGAAGGCATATAAATCTCATTAAGAAAGAAAAAAACAAGATGAGGTATTTCCTCTATTGATATTTACAAGAAGGGATGCGATATCTTAGATAGGCAGATCAGTCAGCCAACCTCCTTCCATTAAATCCAGCTCAGCACAGCACATAGAATCAATATTAAAACATATAAAAATAAATGTTGAAAGCACTTAATGTCGCTTCTGAGTGAAAATAGCAGCCCAGGAAAAATTTCTTTCATCATCTTTATGTAATAATAGAACCATTCAACAGAAGAGGTGGGATGGGTTGATTTCTCATTTTTATAATATTATCTTTAATTCTATCCTATCCATACCTCAACCTTCACCCTGGATATTCATATTTATTTATTTTTAAAGATTTTATTTATTTGACAAAGAGAGACACAGTGAGAGAGTGAACACATGCAGGGGGAGTGGGAGAGGGAGAAGCAGGCTTTCATGACCTGAGCCAAAGGCAGGTGCTTAATGACTAAGCCACCCAGGCACCCTCACCCTGGAATTTTACATTGAAGTTTTATTAGCAAAATCTAGATTATCAAGTTTTTAGGAAGAAAAAAAATAAGAGCGAATAGGGAAAACTGCAATTATCTCTTAACATTCACAACCCTTCAAATCTAATTTTATAGGACCCAATAAGTCTGCTAATATCTTATGTTCATTCAAGACTTCTGATTTTCAAATGCTTTCATGCTAATTATTTCATCTTGATTGATTCATCTTAATTATTAAAATAATCAATTTGGACAAATGCAACTATCCTTATTCTGAAAAAAATTAAGATTCATTCTGAAAAAATTGAATTCCAAAAAAGTTAAACATTTTATTTAATGACACAAATCACAGTAGCAGAGCTTTGAGAGAAAACTCTTCTTTCGACTCCCAGTCCAGTGCTCTTTCCAATGTCCTTATTCACCTTATAGGATGAGTGACAGTGTATAATTAGCTGTTTAAGGACAGTCCTTCTTTCCGATGTCAGTTTTATAAATTTCTTGTTAATTGATTTTGGTGGTTTATAACATAGTTCTCCTATGGATAAATGTGAAGCTCATTCTTAATGACAAATGTAAGCAGTCTTGCATTTACTCATTGAGGATATATATCTTCACTGTTCTTTTAATTGAAAGTAGCCCAATGTTTATAGCAGCAATGGCCACAGTCACCAAACTGTGGAAAGAGCCAAGATGCCCTTCAACGGACGAATGGATAAGGAAGATGTGGTCCATATACACTATGGAGTATTATGCCTCCATCAGAAAGGATGAATACCCAACTTTTATAGCAACATGGACGGGACTGGAAGAGATTATGTTGAGTGAAATAAGTCAAGCAGAGAGAGTAAATTATCATATGGTTTCACTTATTTGGGGAGTATAACAAATAACATGGAGGACAAGGGGAGATGGAGAGGAGAAGGGAGTTGAGGGAAATTGGAAGGGGAGGTGAACCATGAGAGACTATGGACTCTGAAAAACAATCTGAGGGTTCTGAAGGGGTGAGGGGTGGGAGGTTGGGGGAACCAGGTGGTAGGTATTAGAGAGGGCATGGATTGCATGGAGCACTGGGTGTGGTGCAAAAACAATGAATACTGTTATGCTGAAAAGAAATAAAAAATTTAAAAAAAAAAGAAAAAGAAAGTAGACTAGCTGTTGTTATGTTTCAAACCAATGCTAGTCTCCAGATAAAGAGAGAAATATGATGGTATGTTGAGACCTTATCAATGACTTGTGATATCTGTATCCTGAAAAAAAAGATGAAAAGTTCAAAGACTATACTTTTGTTTTTTTATATTTATTTATTTCAGGGGTTTTATTAGTTTTTACTTGATTAATACCAATGAAATGCATTTTTGCTTTTAAAAATTTATTATCACTTTCAAAAAAATTACCTAGGGACCATTTAGTTCTTACATGATGGCATAATTTAAAACAAATGAAATGAAATAAATAATATTTCATTTTGGTATGAAAAACAAATAGCATCCCTGAAGTTCTAATACATACAGGGATTGAGTTCTATAAAGGATGATAATATGCTTCTTATGATTCACAAAAGAGGAGAAAAAAACAAAACTAAACAAAACATTGAGACTGATCAAAGAAAATTATCTGATGAAAATAGACTCAAAAGATTGCACGGGGAGAATAGAAGAAAGCCAGAGAAAGAGCTCACCGTAAATATTATAACAAGATCATGATACTATTGTTTTTCAGGAAACTAGCTAGAGTTTGTTAACTTAAAATAAGATGGATGCTTTCACTATGTACTACCAAAATGTACTTACAGGATCCCAAAGTAACAAAACACTTATTCAAAATAATGGCATCCAGAATGGAATCTGATGCAATATAGAGGAAGCGAGTTAAGGAAAGTTTTCCCTCTGAACACTATTGTGGAGAGATCACATATTCACTGAATCACCATTTGGCTAATTTCATCTTGAACAAACACTGAATGTGATGCTATTTCACTGTAAATTTATATAGGCTAACTATACAGCAATGGTATCTTTTAACTTAGTATTTTCATTTAACTTATCTAAACCTGGTTTCTTTGTGAGTAAAATAACAAATGATAATAATAACAGGTCTTTGCATTATTACAGGAATATATAACATAGCATACCTAATGCACTTAGCACAGTATCTAGCATGATATAAACACTAACAAGTGGATCGCTATTCATAGCGATAACAAGCTCTTATCTCTGACACCCTATCTTTGACTGCTACCTGGGCCTCAGGTTTGCATTCGTATTTCCTGTCCTTGGACTAGGTCAACCTCTTCATCCTACTGTAGCTGTCTCTCTTCTTGGGAAGAAACTTTCTTCCTCAACTCCAGCTCCATTTCATAGAATCTGGTCAGATGGTTACAGCCTCACTTTTAAAGTTTCTGGAGAACAGTTCTTGTGCAAAATTTAGAAGTGACAATTGGTTGTGTTGATCATTTTGTTCTCTAGCATTTCAATGTTGTATCTTTGTTAAATCAGAACGCTGTGAAGCAACACACTCGGACCATTTCACTTTTCCCTTTTCAAATAGTTTTTTATTTTTAATATTAACCAAAGATTAATTTAAAAACAGTCATTAGAGTCCTGTTGAGTTTAGGGTCCTACATTTATAACACTATAGACATGTGCAGAAATTCTTCTCAAAGTTCATAAAAAATCAATCTCTCCTGATGATTACAGTAATTGATGATATGTTTTGCTCCCTTTAGACAAGCTTGATAGATGTCATCATTTAATTTGTCTTGCACTGTGTGCCAGTTAGCTCAGATTTTGTTTATTTATTTTTTTTACTGAGCTGCTATTTGTTTCCCCAGAAAGCATGTCTATAGTTTCATTTTTGTCTTTTATATTTTGTTAAGAAGCTTTTGTTCGATTGTATCTCAAAGGTTTTGTCTTGTTTTGTTTTGTTTATAATAGTCAGATTATGATTCTGTGTATACGTGTGCTCATGCATGCAAATTTCATGTATCTATATTTTAGGACAATAGAATGCAATGGAATGTTGTATGTCCCATCTATGGAACTTAGTTCAACTAGATTCACTGAATTAAAGAACTTTGGAACAAAAAATATCTTAGGGATTCTCTTAAATCTTCATTTTAGGGGTGACAAAATTATGTTGTGAAGAAGTTAAGGTCCTTGCCTAAGATCCTTTAATAAGGTGGGAAAGCTTACATCTGTGACTTTTTCTCTTCATTAGCCATGTGACCTTGGTCTAGAAAAACTGTCGTATCAAATGAGAATGTAGTAAAACACTGGGTGTTAAGCTCTCATTTGTTGTTGTTGTTGTTGTTATTGTTTTCTCTGTAGCTTGAATCTTCCAACACAAACTAATATCCAATGTGATTGAAAAATTCAGTGATTTCAGGTTTCATTGCCTCTTCAAAAAGAGATGAACTCTTAGATAAGGTCAGTAATGAGCATCCCATGATCTGTTCTTTTAATCTGCCATTTCAATTTTATTTGTGCAGTTTACTTGTTTCACCTCTAAAGTGCAGAGATGGTACTTATTATAGTTTAGATTGCAGTATAATTTAAACACATCAAGAAATGTATTTGACTCCTGGAACATGAATGATCAACATTTAACACAACAAATCCCTGTTAAGGGCATAAGAGGCTCTGCTGAAGATGTCTCTGAAGATCAATACTATTAAATCACACATTTTCCCATTGTTTGTTTGACTTCCCAAATCCCAGACAGAGGCCGTATTGATTTTATTTGACAACTTTTTTTCCCCTACTGTTTGTTTCTTGTGTTTTCTCTACCCATTGGATGTTGATCAAACAGTAACTTTTATCTTACTAGGCAGGAGATATTCAGCCTAGAGCTGCTTCTGTGGATGTCACTCAGTGAAGGCCCACAGGCCTCCTGGGCAAATATGTCAGCTATCAGCTCCTTCTTCCAAGAAAAAAATCTTGCCTCACTCAAAAGTGGCCACATAAATTGGCTCAGAACAGCATTCTTCCTGGAGAGAAGTCTAGAGACACATTTTCTCTGTCAGTAGAACAATGCAGACAAGGATATATCCCTTCCAAGTTCTGTAATAAAAATTTCTTGGCATAGATACGGAAGAAATTGTGTGAATAACTTCTATAACAACATGAGAATGTGAAATTTTAAACTCTGAGAATTTTGAGAAAAATTTAGTGGTCATCTGGTTCACTGGTTGACTGAAACTTGGCAAAAAAAAAGAATATATTTGAATAATTAGTTGAAGAAAAAAATGTAGAAATAGTCCTCTATTGGAATTATATAATGTCTAGGAAGTACTAACCATGAAATCAAGTGTTTTTGACCTTCTAAATATATAACAGTAGTCCATACAGTGTAATACTGCAAAGGAAATACTTGAGATAGAATCTTTTTATAATCTACAGCAAGGGTCAGTAAACTTTGTCCATAAACGGCCGCATGGTAGATGTTTTCAGATTTGCAGACCAAAGGTTCTTTGTTGCAGCTTCTCACTCTGCTGTTGAACATGAAAGAAGACATAGACAATTCATAAATGGGTGTGGCTGTGTTCCAATAAAACTTTACTTACAAGAACAGGCAGCAGAATGAATCTGTCCCATAGGTTGTTGTTTGTTGGACCCTGATGTACAGGAAATATACAGCTTTGGTTTTACTGACTAGAAAGATAGACAAACTGATAAAGAGGGGAATCTAATGTAAGATTACCAACTATCCATTTTTAGTGAGCACTGCCTTTTGTTCTGAATGTGTGATCTTTTTTTTTTTTTGCATTAAAACATTTTTTAATGAAATGATAATGAGACCAAATGGCAAAATTGTGCTTTATGTGAATATACATGAAATACAATTTTGCCATTTGGCTCACCATTATTTCATTTAAAATCTATATATAGCCAACAGACATATGAGAAGATGTTCATCATCACTTATCAGGGAAATGTTATTCAAAACCGCAATGAGATATCACCTCACACCTGTGAGAATGACTAAAATCAACAACACAAGAAACGGCAGGTACTGGCGAGAATGTGGAGATAAAGGAACCTTTGTGCATTGTTGGTGGGAATGCAAACTGTGCAGTCACTTGTGGAAAACAGCATGGAGGCTCCTCAAAAAGTTAAAAATAGAACAACTCTACAATATAGCAATAGCACAGTTAGGTATTTACCCAAAGAACACAAAAACTCTTATTCAAAGGGATACATGTACCCTAGTTGTTTATAGCAGCATTATTTACAATTACCAAGATAGGTAAGCAGCCCAAGTGTCCTTTGGTTGATGAATGGATAAGAAAGAGGAGGTATATACATACAATGGAATATTATTCATCCATAAAAAGAATGAAATCTTGACATTTGCAGCAACATGGATGGAGCTAGAGACTATTATGCTAAGCTCAGTAGGTCAGTAGGAAAAAGACAAATACCATATGATTTTACTCATATGCAGAATTTAAGAAACAATACAAATGAGCAAAGGGTAAAAAAGAAAGAGAGAGAGAAATCAAGAAACAGAAAAAACTGGTGGTTATCAGAGGGGAGGGGAAGGGGATAGGTGATGGGGATTAAGGAGTGCACTTGTCATGATGAGCACGGGGTGTTGTATGGAGTTGTTGAATCACTATATTGTATACCTGAAACTAATATAATACCATATGTTAACTAAAATTAAAATAAAAACTTAAATAAATAAAATAAATAAAAATTAAATGTATATATATACACATATTAAACAAAATTTTGCCATTTGGCCACACATTTGTTTTATAAAAAATATGTTAATGCAAAATAAGAAAATGACATATATTTAGAATAAAATACAGTGCTATGTAAAAGCAGATAGTTGATTATATATCTCTTACTATTGATTCTGTTTCTCTGGAGAACCTTAATCACTGGTCTACATGGAGAGGGTGGTTGGGTTATGGACATTGGGGAGGGTATGTGATGTGGTGAATGCTGTGAAGTGTGTAAGCCTGATGATTCACAGACCTGTACCCCTGAAGCAAATAATACATTATATGTTAATACAAATAATTTAAAAAATATAATGGTAATAATAATTAGTGTACCCTCTTACTTTCATAAGTGCCAGAGCTCATTAAAGCAGCATTTCTGATTAGAAATTATGTAGTTTTTATTATTATCTCAGTAATAGGGAGTTTATTACCTAATAAATTGAGTATCAATTCTCTTTTATGATACCTTTCTTTGTTGTAGTATTCCAGAAAACCTTGGTCATTTTGAGATAAACATCATTCTATGGTAGTAAACATATGAACCAGAAATTCTCATTCCACTATTGGCACTGTACATAGCCTGACTTTACACCCTAGATCCTACTTTTAGTGATGGCTAATAGCTTGGGCTTTGGTGTCAATCAAAATTGAGTATGAATTCTGACCTAAAACATACTAGCTGTAGTACTTGGTAAAATTACTAAATGCTGAGTTCCAGTTTCCTTAGCTCAAATATGCAAATAACAAACACCACCTACAATATAGGGACTTTTTTGTAGTTTAATTAAGAAAATAAATATAAACTGCCTGGCAAATAATAAATGCTCACAAAAAGGTACTGTTGACGTCATTAGCATCTCCAGTTTTAATAGGAGAAGACATCAAATCATTTCCCAAAGTCACCAAAAATACATTTTAGGTTTTACAATCCATTCAAAAATATTTTTAGGTACCTATCATTGCAAGCATGATGATCAGGATAGAGAGTGGATTTGACTCTTGTGGCTCTTATACCCTAGCAGAGATAAATGATGGTATTGTCCATACCCACATGAATCCTCAAAAGTGGGTCATGGTCAGTGTGTTTGCTAAGTCTCAGGAAGCTTTTGCCCGTGTCTGAGTACTTACAGAGTGAAGTATCCACATCTCTATTAGCAATCATAGAATATGGACTGTTAACAAGATTCCTCCTCTGATTTTCTAGTCATTATATATACACTCTTCTTTGTGTTCTGAGGATGGACTGCTACTGTATGTTTAGCAGGTCTATATCCACTTTCATGGGTAGATTTCAGATTTATGAATGCTTTGGAGATATAAATGAAAGAATAATTTTGAAATAATGAAACTGGACGGTGGTGTATAAGAGAACGGATGCTGAACAACAATCTGAATTGCATATCTTAATCTAGACATGTTTGATGTTTAGTCTAGACATCATGATTAAAGATGATTATGTCAGGGCCTTAACAAGCTCAACATGTGTCCTTCTTTGCTTTAGTGGGGTTTGGAGAAATCATATTCTATTCAACCCCCTTACATCTGATTACCCCACCATCTGTAGGAAGAAATCCTAGAGAGGATAAATTTGCATACTGAAGCCAAGTAAAGGTTGAGTTCCAATTCCATTACCAAACTACCTAAATCAGAATTTTAATCCACCTGAACCCTTTTAGGTCACAGTCTTAGATGACATGGACTCAATGTATCAGAAGTAACATTTGAGAGCTCCAACACAAATTTTGGAGTCTAACAAACTCATGAAGTATATCATATAAAGTTTCATTTTGGGCTCATAGGCTCAAATTATATTTACTGAGTGTTTTTCTTAATCAGAGTGAGTTAGGATACCTATTACTGTACAAATCAGATTCAACAGGTGTGTAGATAGAAGCATTTTTTTTTTTCTAACTATCTAGAAGCTCCACCAATTCACTCTCTTCCTTCTTCCTGATTTAACTCTGTGGATCCAACAGATGCTCTGTAACATTTTAGAACGGCGATAGGAACAGTTGGCAATATGTGATGGCTGCAGAGCAGGAGAACACCTGGGAAGAGAGAGGCTGACTTTTTCGAAGACTGTACCTCCTGTTAGAGACCACAAGGAAAGGGAAAGGATTGTGATTCCTTTGAGCAATAAACTGCCAGGTGACATTTCCTGGTTGGTGCCAGGCAGGGCAGCAGACACCTGGGGTGATGAATTGGGCATAAAGCACACACAATTTCAGGGCAAAGCAATGGAACAGAACTAAGAGACAGAGCATGTTATCAAAGAAGAGGAGAATAGCAGCTTTCCTGAAAGAGCTGGAACTGAGAAACTTTGTGTCCCTCTAAGTGACAGGAAGGTGGCAACGACAGAGCTGAGGACAGGGAGCTTGTGAGCAGGGCACAATACACTCTTGAGAGTTTTTTCAGCTCCTCCTGCACTCTCTATGGGTCAAACAGAAGCCTCTACATCATGGGTTTAAGAATAAAACATAAAAGAGAAGGGGATATTATTTTTTACAATTGCTACTATTTCTGTTTTGTTTTATGATCCACTGGGGTTTAAATGTCCCGCAATTACTATTGTACGGTACTACTATGGTCTCTTAACATGAACATTTTTGTGAAATAGAAAAAGAAAAAAAATTCTCCTTTAAGCTGGGAAAGGCAGCGTGGGTGAACAAAATTCACCATGTACTGATCATTGTTGAAGCCAGATGATAGGTAGATTGGATTTGTTATATTAGTTCTTTCTCTTAAAAAAAGCATTCCTCTCTTGAACCCTACATACAGTCCAAACATCTCAGACCTCTTCTATCACCACAAAATTTTTTGAAAGAGGCAAACATTTTCCACTTGATCACCACCCCCACCTGCATTCCCTACTTAACCCACCCAGACTGCCTCCAGCTTCCACAGTGTGGCAAAACGGCTTTTATCAAGATCAAAATTGATCTCTCTTTGCCAAACACAGTGGACACTTTTCTATATGTAACTTACTCTACCTCTTAACTACGTTTCAGTTCATTAAGCTTTTTTTCTAATTATTGAAATGATCTCCTCTCTGTGCGATCAATTTACTTTTAACTTAAGTTATTTTAAAATTTACCATTTATTCTCCTCAGTCTTCATCTATGATACTAAAATCTCCAGCTTTTTCTTCTGTCTCTTTTCTCCCAAATCCTCAGATATTGGTCACGGACCTTCTCTGTTTGTCTACTTTGTCTCCTAAGGAAAGACTCACATTCATGACCCCAAGTCTCATTTCTTGTCCTGGCCTCTTCTAGGACAGCGTGCCTCATGTAGCCAATAATTCATTGACATTTCCATTCAGGTGTCTACTATGCTTTATAACTTAGCATGGCCAAAAAAAATCTTGATCTCAAAAATCTGTTTCTTGCCTGGTTTACCTCATTTCGGTAGAAAACATGCACATTCTCCAAGCTGATGAAGCCAGAAAACTAAAAGGACTTCCCCATCTCCTCTCTCAGTCTCTCCTCTCTCCTCTCATAACCTGGGATTCGGTCACATCTCTCCATCCACCGCCAGCACCCTGGTTAAAGTCACCATCATCCCTCACCGCAACTACCACAGTGGTCAGGCTCCCTGCAACTCATACTCTACCCAGTACCAAAAACATCTTTTGCACATTGAAATAAAATCATGTCACTAACATGCTTTCATGGCTTCCCTTGCACTTAGAAAACAAACAAACAAACAATAACCAACAAAAACCTATTTTCCCCACGTGGCCTACAATCCTGGGTTAACATGACCACCTCCCCCGCCGCTGCTACCCCGCAACCTTCTGTAACCTCATCTGAAGCTCTTTTCTTTCCCTTTTCCCTGCTTCTTCCAGGCCTTCTGCTCTAGCTGAGAACACTCCACCTTCTCTCCTGCCTCCAATGATTCGCAAATGCTGTTCCCTCTACACAGAATGCACAGCACTGCCTCACACAGCAGTCTCCCTTCCTTCACCTTTAAGGCTTAGTTCAAAAGATAACTTCTCAAAGATACCTCCATGTGGTATTCACAGTTGTTTTGACCTTATAGATAGTCTTTAGTTAAGGTGGGATTATTTCCCTCTTCACCTGTGTCTTCATCAAGATTGTAAACTTTTTAAAGGTAGTAGCTGTATTTTTCCCTCTTACATCTGTGTATTCAATGTTTAGTCAATTGTCTGACATGTAAGTATTCAACAGATAATTTTTTAAAGAAAATGAATGTAAAATAAATATTGATAGTATAACCATTCGAGAATCAGCTAAGGATTTTTTTTTTATTTTTACTGTTTTTGCAAAACACCTAAGCCAGACTGAACACTTTGAACACTGAATGTATTTGTACTATGACAAAATTAAGAATCTCTCTCCTTTTTAACATATGAGAGCTATCCAAGGAAAATTTACCCTAGCAATAAGACTTATTGATCACTCCAGATGGCCCAAGCTAGTGGAAATATTCAAGAGCTGGCTAAGAAGTCGTTGGTTTTCTTATTTCTTGCCCATTGATAATTTTTCAGTCAGCTGCTGTCTCTCTTATGTCTGAAAATTTTATAAGTGCCAACTAAGACTTTATTTGAAAGGCAAACATTCTTTTATACATATTGTATTTTAATAAACCAATCTCTAAGTTGATTGTATACTTTAGGTTTATATATTAAATGAACACAAATGCTTATAAAACTTTCTCAAAAATCAATTAAATGCTCACAAAAAGCCATCGGGCCTCTACTGAGCCAAACACAGGGTTGAGAAGCCATTTTATCTTTACAGATGTGTGTTTGAAATCCATAATTATTCCTTGTCATGTCACAGAAGGAAAAATAGAATATACTTCCATGAAATACCTGGTCGTAATCAACTCCACTGAGAATCTTGCTTTGAGAGTTCTCTCCTTCTCTTCAGCTGGTTCTTTTGTCCTGTAATTGAATTGAATTTGCTCCTCGCCCCATTCCTTCCAGACAGCTTCTCATTTGAGGGCTCTGAAGATGTATTACACTAATATATCCTCAGAATGACAATGCTATGATGATGCATGGGTATAATACATCTTCAGAGCTTCAGCACTGTCCAGAAACAATACAGCTGGTACTGGATTAAATTCAAACCTAATGCAAAAGGAAACATTTTTTAAAAACTGGCTAACAACAAAGGTGAAAAAAAGAACTAAATAAAAAAGTCATTTTAATGAATTCCATAATCCTGTATATTTTACTTTTTTAAATCCGGTAGATTTTAAAGACAAGTTTTTGGGACTTTAGTCTGGTTTATTATTAATGTATAAATTTATACAAGAATATAATTTGTAAATTTCTGAAGATTACAATGAAACATAGCCTTAGTTCAACAAAAATACACAATAATTCTAGTTTTTTAGTCTCTCAGGCAAAGTTTACACAAAAAGTTTACATGCAATTAGTGTTGCATTTTGCTCCTTTTGTCAGGATGGCCAAATTAGTCTCTCAACATTTCATAAGACATTTTCATTATGTATTATACTAGGATACATTTCATGAATGTTGAACCTCTTCCCTTAGGACAAAATTACTTTTGTAACATTTTCATAGAGAGTGAAAGTAATGTCTTTTGATAGAAAATATTCCATAAAATGTATGGAAATGTTAACAGTCTTAAATTGGGTTGCACAGTAAACTAGGGTTAGGGAATTTATGAATTTATAAATCATCATCATCATCATCATCATCAGAAAAATAGGGCGCTATTGGTCCTGGTCTTCTGGTCACAGAATTCTTTATATCCTTTACCTTGGCTTTGTTTATGTTAGTAATCATACAGAAGTCTCAAACAGACTAGTTCTTTCATTGTGAGTGCAACTTCTTAGGAATCTATGAATGTCTGAAAGAATTTTCTTTTGATCTTTATTTTTATAGATTTTTTTATTCCTATAGCAAAGAAAACAAGTGTATTTCTCCTCCAATACATAGTGTTTCCTGTCCTCTCCTCTCATGGCCCACCCACTATTTATCAAAATTTGAATAAGTAATTCAAACTTTTGTTTCTAGAAGTCATTGTGGTAGTTGCTCAGTAAACCAATCCCTGTGGGTCTCTGATATAGAAACACCTAAATACAAAATAACATCTCACAAGTTTAGAAATGCAATCATTACGTTGCATTTATCAGATTTTTATCACATAAGAACACTGTATTTATTGGTATTTATCATTGCCATCTTTTATTGCCTGTCCTTAAGCAACTTTTATCTGAATATAAACTATAAAAGAAATTTTAATAATAGTAGTAAGAATTGGGAGCTCTCAATTTTGCCTGAGTATTCTTTTAAACCCTTTATCTATAACATCTCCTTTAGATCACAGCCGTGTGATACTATTATTATTACTACTATTACCTCCATTTTGCAGAGAAGAAAATGAGGCACAGAACGCTTAAGAAATTTGCCCAGTTTAACACAGGCAGTGAGAGGCAGAATAGGAATTTGAAACCAAGTACTAACCACGTCTTTTTACTGCCTTGCTTAATAGGAGTTTGATCATTATAAAAATGTTTTTAGCTTTTTCTATAACTTCTTTGGGGAATGAGCGAATGAGCTATGGACAAAAGTTATAATGAAAATAATTATTAGTCATATTAATTTTAAGACATTAATCAGCAAATATAAATGTATTAATCACATAAAGAATTTATGTCTACTATGTAGACATATTTGCCTGAATGATGGCCCATAAAGAAATAGACACAAAAAGTGAGAATTAAAAAGTATTTATCATAGTTTTATTGATTTGTAATCCAAACTAAAATCATTTTAATTTTCTACTAGTGATGATTATTCTTTTTTTTTTGATGATTATTCTTAATTATGGTTAAGTTAATCAAGAAAAATATAATTTTAGAACAAGGTGGGGTATAATCAAAATTCAATAGCAATATACTAATTTTGAGTGAAGAAAAATGTATATAGTGTTCTTTTACACTGGAAATCATAACTCATATAATAATTTATTTCAAGCCAACCATACGATCATGTCTATTACTGTCAAGGATACTTGGGGTCTTGATTTAAAAAAAAATCATTATTAACATATTTTCTTTTTCTTACATATATTTTAGTAATACATCAGAAATAGCACTTAAGTTCCAGTAGGGCTTGTTTGTGTACAAATATAGTCTGGATGGACATGATCTTACATTTATGGGAAATAAAACCAAGTTGTATCTTCAATGACGGGGTTCAAATGACTAGTATGACTTGGGTTCAAATGAACATCATATTTTTTTCCTCATTAATGTGGTACATGTAAACTAGTTAGCACATGTTAATCTAACATATATTAGTACATTGCCTGGGCTACCCAGTGCTCAATAAATAATTAAGTGTTAGCTGGGCTCATTTTGTACTTAAACAAGATCTACTTGTGACCTTTCAGGATCCTTTTAGGATCTACTTCAATATTATGAATTAAATTTTTACCCATGTAAATTAAATTTTTACCCATGTCTCACCTCAACATGAATTAGCATGAAATTTACAACCAAATTAAAAGCTACATTTTTGGGACACCTGGGTGGCTCAGTTGGTTAAGCCGCTGCCTTAGGCTCAGGTCATGATTCCAGCGTCCTGGGATGGAGTCCCACATCTGGCTCCTTGCTCAGTGGGAGCCTGCTTCTCCGTCTGCCTCTGCCTGCCATTCTGTCTGCCTGTGCTCACTCTGACAAATAAATAAATAAAATCTTTAAAAAAAAAAAAGCTATATTTTATTAAGATTATAAAGAAGATTATAAACAACCCCCTAACTTATTTAAATATAAACATTTATGTAATACATTTTCCTAATAGATGTGTTGTGATACTGAAATCATTGTGAAAAAATTCTCTAGAAAAATCTAATTCCTAGACTATAAATAGAATTAAACTATAATCAGCTTCACAGAATGCAATCTTGTCATTTGGAACAACATGGATGGATGTAGAGGGCAAAATGCTGAGTGAAACAAGTAAGTCAAAGACAAATACTATTATCATTTCATTCTCATTAGGAATTTAAGAAATAAACAAGAAAAATAAAGAGACAAACCAAAAAACCACCTCTTAACTACAGATAATATACAGATGGTTATCAGAGGGGAAGAGGGTGGGGTCAGGAGAGGGTTGAAATAGGTAAAGGGGATCAAAAGTACACTTATCATGATGAACGCTGAGTAATGTATAGAATTTTTGAATCACTATATTGTACATCTGAAACTAACATAACTGTGTGTTAGTTATACTTAAATTTCAAAAAATAAAATAAATTTTTTTAAAATGTAAATATATATATATATATATATATAAAATATACCATCATTCCCAAATTCAGTCCACCAAAGGGAGATATAATCTAGTGTGTGTGTGTGTGTGTGTGTGTGTGTTGTATAATAAAAATATAATATATATAAATATATATTATATATATACAATATATTATATATTATATATATAATATTATATATTATATATATAATATATTATAATATATATAAAATAATATATATTATATTATATATATAATATATATATATTATATATAATATATATTATATATATATTTTTCCTAATATATTATAATATAATATATTATATTATATTATAATATATTATATATATATTTTTCCTAATGCCCATATCCTTCAGAAAAGTTTCATAAGAAAACAAAGATATTTTATAAAATGCTTTTAAAAGCTTGCTAGGTTCCTGTTTTCTGTTTTATAGGAGTAAGCACTTTTCTCTGAGAATAGTGGATTATTTTTTATATTGATTCATCATATCATCAGACTCATTGTTTAACTTTATATATATCTTAAAATAATGAAAATGTTCTTGCTTTCTAAATGCAAATAGCAGGCATTAATGATTCTGAATACAAACAGTTTCTCACAGCCCACCACTAAGAGAAGTAGAGAGGACTCTGGAAACAGACAAATGAAAGTTAAAATTATAAAGAAAACTCTCAGAACAAAGAGACACTTTTAACTGCATATATAAATTATTGGTGTGCAATCTTATGGTAAAAGTTTAACTTGCCATCATTATGTAGATTCATTCATTATATAATTATCCATTATGTAAAGCCATTATGGAAATTCACAAAAGCTCCACATAGAGTGTAACTCTACAATGGAACTAGAACCATAGCTTATAATCTGAAGATCTTGTATTGTTGAAATGTCATCAGCATAAATTGCTGGTTTTACTAAATGTTTCTTCTTAACATTAAAGAGTAAAGTGCAGTGTCAGGATTGCAAACCTGAAAAAAGACTCCTAAAGAATGACAATGTTTAGGTGACAGGCTACCAGCTTACAAGAATCACATACATAGCCTCTTCATCATATCACCATTGATGTTGGCCCAGCACTCAAGTGTTTCAAAGAGACTTAACTTTCACAAAAGGGAAATAACAACAGAATTAAGAACACTAGTAGAAAGTAATACTTTTTAGTTTGTATTTGTATTGACTTAAATTATTTTCAGAATTCTTTTAAATGATAGAATGGTATACATGTGTTTTAGTTAATAATTTCCATTTTTTTACAGTTTTCTATTTTTTTGATAATAGTAATTAATATTTCTGTCTTAAGATTGAATTTGATTCTCTTTAAAGGTTGTAGAAGTTTTAATGTGCTAAGCCTGTATGTCTTACAGCTAGGAAATAAAATTTAAAATCTAAACCTCTTTTAAAATATCTAAGGCAGGGGTCAGCAAACTTTTTCTTAAAGGAACAGACATTAAATAGTTTAGACTTTGTGGGTCAAATGGTTCCTGCTACAATTACTCAACTCTATATTGCAGTGTGAGAAAGCATTCATAGACTATATATAAAGTTGTGAGCATGACTGTGTTCCAACAACAACAACAACAATTAAAACTTCATTTACAGAAATAAACAGTAAGCCAGTTGGCCCACAGGCCTTAGGTTACTAACCCATGACCTAATGAATACCGACTTTGTTTATCCTGAAATGGTTCTCATTTGACAATCTCAAGATCCTTAAAATCTCTTAGTTTGACAATATCTATTATATTCTTAATGGACAGTTTATGCTATTTATTTTATAGCTGGGTTAGTTCCATAGCAATACTTATGGAAAGCATGGGAGACACTGCTTTTTAGTTTTAAAGTTCTATACTTTAATCCACAAAATTTCCAAATATTGCCTGAAGACCATCTTAAGTCTACTTGAATGTTAAATAAATGTATGTTTTGTTAAACTCAGTATTCCAACCCAAGCAGAAATATCCTCAAGAAAAAAGGTAAAATCAAGAATTCTCAGATGCAGAGTAGTGTAAAAGAATTTGTCTCCAATGGGCCTACCATAAAAAAAATGGCTAAACAAAGTTTTCTAAATAGATGAGTAATAGTAAAAGAATACATAAATACAAAAAACTTCCCTTCTTGAGTTTTCCATTACATGTTTGACAGCTGAAACAAAAATTATACCACTATCTGAGGTAGTTCGCATGTATGCAGAAAAAAACTCAAGACTGTTATATTAAAAAACCAGGAGAATAAAAGGAGGGACGGTTTGTATACTTCACTGGAACTAGTAAACCATGGATACCCATAGAATATGATAAATTATGCTTTTATTATGCAATATTATTAAGTCTTTGTAAAGAAACACACTGAAAAATACTATAGATAAAGCAGAAATTTAGAAAAAATACTCAAGTAACCCATAGAAAGGTGGTAAAAAGAAAACAGAGAAACAAAATCTAGAAGGAACAAACAGAAAATAACAATAAAAATAAGATACCAGTCATAAGCCCTAACAAATCAATCATTAAATTAAATGTAAATGGTCTAAATATACCAAGCAAAATGCAGAGATTGTCAGAGTAGATTTTTTAGAAGTGTCTTATCTATAAGTTGTCTACAAAAAACTCACTTAAAATATAATACAACGTATAGATTGAAAGTAAAAGGACAGAAAGAAAAAAAGAAATGGGATTGTTCATAATAGCTTTTTTTTTACAGCCAAAAAATAGAGACAATGAAAATATATTAAATATGTTTATGGTTAAACAAATTATGGTACATTCATATCACTACGTACTACTCAGCAATAAAAAGGAACAAAGTATTGATATGTGCTAAAACTTGAATAAATCTCAAGAGCATTATGTTGAATAAAAAGGACAATTCCAAAAGTTCACTCACTGGATAATTCCATTTACATACATTCTTTCTTTCTTTCTTTTTTATTTTATGATTTTTTTAAAGATTTTATTTATTTATTT
Source organism: Mustela lutreola (assembly GCF_030435805.1). Lineage (NCBI taxonomy): Eukaryota > Metazoa > Chordata > Mammalia > Carnivora > Mustelidae > Mustela > Mustela lutreola. The sequence continues at coordinate 59,164,361 of NC_081299.1, forward strand.
GACACAGAGAGAGAGATCACAAATAGATAGACAAGTGGGTGGGGGGGAGGGGGAAGCAGGCACCCTGCTGAGCAGAGAGCAGAATGTGGGGCACAATCCTAAGACCCTGGGCTCATGACCTGAACTGAAAGCAGAGGCTTAACCCACTGAGCCACTTAGGTGCCACATATATATTCTTTTAATGATAAAATTATAGTGAAGAGGAAGAGATTAGAAATAGATTATCAGGGGTTAGGGATAGTGGATGGAGAAGTGGAAATGAGTTCCAAGGGATAGCATAAGATAAACTTTTGTGCCAAGAGAAGAGTTCTGTACCTTGATTGTGGTGGTAGCTCCATGAATCAACTCATATGATAAAATGATATAGAACTGGGAGCCTGGATGGTTTAGTCACTTAAGCGCACGACTTTGGCTCAGATCATGATCCCGAGGTCCTTGGATTGGGTCCCACATCAGGCTCCCTGCTCAGTGGGGAGTCTGTTTCTCCCACTCTTCCTTCCCCTCCCCCTACTCATGCTTTTTTTCTCAAAAATAAATCAATAAAATTTTAAAAATATGATATAGAACCATATACATGTATTGCACTAATGTTAGTTTGTTCTGGTGTCAGACTATAGTTACATACAATGTAACTAATTAGAGAAATTGGGTGAAGGAAACACGAAAGCTCTCTCTACTAACTTTGTAACTTCTTATGAGCTTATAAAATTTTCAAAATTTTCAAAATAAAAAGCAAAAATAATCATATTTTTTGGGAAAATTTATGTAAATACTCTGAATGCCATGCAAATTTATACAATAGGATAACAATATCCACTTCAAAGTTTAGTTTTGAGGCTTAAATGAGACATGCATGTGCAAGTGGCTTCTAGTTTGTGTACAGACAGTACACAATATGGATAAATATTAGTGGAACCACGCTAGCTGCTTTTTATACGTTAATGTGGTTAAGCTTCAGAACCCAGTTCTAATGTGGTAGCGGAGTTTCCCATATCAATAAGCAATTATCCAAAACCAGCTGAGTGTCCTACAATTCAACTCAGTTCTGACACTACACAGAGATAACATCAGATTGCACAGGTTAAAAGGTCAGTCCTACAAGACTGCCCTCCACCCCTACTTCAGATGCCAGTCGCAAGTCTAGGTTGTCACTATGCTTGTGATCCACTGGCTGTAAATTAGAGGTTCCAACAATCCCCTCCTTGGGTTCAATTAATTTGCTAGAACAGCTCAGAGAACTCAGAGAAATATTTTCCTTACTAGATTACCAATTTATTTAAAAAAACTACAACTTAGGAACAGCCAGATGGAAGAGATGGAGAGGGCAATGTAGGAGGAAAGGGGAAGGAGCTTCCATGCCCTTTCAGAGTATGCCACTCTCTTCGAATCTCAAATAGTTTGCCAACATAGAAGCTCTCAGAACACTGTCCTTTGGGTCTTTATGGAGGCTTCATTACAGACACACAACTGATTGAATGACTGGCCATTGGTGGATGAATCAACCTCCAGCCCCTTCCCCTGCTCTGGAGGTCTAGGTGGGTGACACTGAAAATTCCAGCTCTTTTCTATGGTTGGTTCTCCTGGTGATCCCTGTCCCATCCTTTTGTGTGTTTCCAAAATTACCTTATTAACATTACAAAATGTACCTTTAGGGGTTTCATCATGGAAATTTTCAAGGGTTTTAGGAGCTCATGCAAGAAGTGGGACAAAGACCAAATATATATCTCTTATGGTGAATCGCAATATCACAAAGGTGCAGCCATATTGAAACTAGAAGGAAAATAAAGGGCTGATTTATATTTAGGGGTATGTGTGTCTTTATATTAAAGGGTAGGAGTTGGGGGATATGAGAAAGGAAATACTTCCTTGTGTCATATCCTGTTAAATTTTAATTTCTAGTGCTAAGAGGCTATGTGGGAAGCAAAGACAGATGGCGGCATCTATTAACTCTGCAACATTTGTGGAGTCCTTACTTTGTATTAGGCCCTATGCTAAGCCAAGGGTTACAAAGATGAATAGTTTCTAGGCAGAAGGAATTCCCTGTTCCCTGAAGCCACAGGCAAAAGACCAAGGACTACAATTTAGAGAATTAGTTCCACTCAAAGTGATGGCACAGGTACTAGGCACCTACAGAAGAATAAGCACCCAGGGACCCCTGGGTGCTCAGTCGATAAGTCTCTGCCTTTGGCTCTGGCTCAGGTCATGATCTCAGGGTCTGGGACTGAGCTGTTTCTCTCCCTGTCAAATAAATAAATAAAATCTTAAAAAAAAAAGAAGAAGAAGAAAGGAGGAGGAGGGGAGGGAGGAGGGAGAGGAGGGGGAGGAGGAGCAGGAGTAGATTATATTTTATTTATTTGACAGAGGGATAGCCATCTAATGGCTATCTAATTAGCCATCTAATGCCTAAGAAATTACCAGCAGGAATGAAGGGAATCATATACCTTATAATATGAATTTTGAGAAAACCTTGAAAATTTTCTAAGTATATAAGAAATTAGCCATAGATTAGGTAAAGCAGTAGTATCTCCTATAAATAAAGATGTATGAACCTATCTAAATCTCTCACAACAGAATAATTGCCTCCTTACGTTTTGCTTGAAATAAATACGGTTTTACTACTAATTCTATAATCACCCTCCCCTCTGTATGCACGTCAGGTCCCAGACCCTATTCCAGGATTGCTGTTAGATAAAACCAAACAAAATAGGATTAATCCTTTGCACTAAAGTTATTTAATTTCTTTTAGTTAATGGAATCTCATAGAAAGTAGTCTAGATGTCTGAGTTTCTGATAATTTTACTATAAAGTAGATCAACAGAGTTACATATTTTAAACCAATCTATAACTGTCACAACCCCAAGTAAGCAGTATCCAATCACTGAACTAATGTAAAATGGTTGATTCCAGAGATAGGGCAGCTAAAATACAAGACAAAGCTAGTATATTTTGCCATGCCAGAAGGTAAGAAAGTGATAAAAACAAAACAAAACAAAAAACAAAAACAAAAAACCCAAACAAACAAACAAAAAAAACCCAAAACCAAGAAACAACAACAACAACAAATGATGGGATCATATCACAAGGACACAGGAATCAGAATGAAGTAACTTCCACTCACCAAATAAAGAACAATTCAAGCATCAAAATAATTAAAGACAGTAATGAATTATAAACAGTTTTTAAAAGATGGGAATCTGTGAGCTTTTGCCATTATAAATAGAGAGAAAAAGGGAGGAAGGGAGCCAGGGAGGAAAGAAGGAAGGAACGAAGAAGAAAGAGAGGAAGGAGAGAGAGAAAGAAAGAGAAAGAAAGGAACAAAGAAACAAAGAAAGGCGGAGGGAGGGAGGAAGAAAGAAAGAAAGAAAGGGAGGGAGAAAAGAAAAAAGAAAGAGGGGAAGTGAGGTTCTTACTTACAGCAGAATGCCAATGCTAACTGGTGAAAAGTAGGATCGCTCCAGCTAGAAAAATCCTCACTTTGTAAATCATCACAGTAAAGATTAGTTCACAAAAGAATCACTGATAATGCAAAATCTTAGGGAAGAAGGTTAACAAGTAACAGACATTTGCATTTAACGTTTTGTAAAATCTCTCCCTATTGCTTATTGGCAGCACAGGGAAGGAAAAAACAAAAGGAACTATACAATGCAGAAATCAGACACCTTGATTAGGTAATCAAGATTAACATCTCAAATAAGGGACAGATGGATATCCTCTGCCTCTGGATATCACTCCCTGAGAAGTCTACAACTTTACTTATCTAGACCCAGATGGACAGAACTAAAACCTAATCATGAGGAAACATGAGTCAAGCCCAAAATGAGAATTATTGCAATAAAAAAGTGAGGTGGCATATGCATTGTTGAAAAATATGTGTTTGGAAATGACAAAGAAAGACCAGGGAATTCGACCCCAGAATAAAGAAGTAAAGGAGAAAAGTGATGTGACAACCATATATGATACTTGGATTTTGTATGAGAGGGGAAAAAAACAAAACAAAACACTATAAAAGACACTATTTCGTCAATTGATAAAATTTGAATACAAATAGTAATGGGACAAAAGTATGATACCTATGTTAAATGTAAACAAGCTGAAAACAGCACTGTGGTTATATATAAAAAAATGTCCTTATTCCTTATTTTTCAGAAATGCACACTGACAAGACTAGGAAGAAAAGGGCACAATATATGCAGATTGTTCTCAAATGATTCAATGAAAAAAATATATAAATTTCTGCATTTATATACTCTACACACAGCAAATGTTGAAGCCAATGGGAAAAACAATGGATACAACTGAGTAAAGGATGTAGGGAAGAGTTGGTATTATTTCTCTGACAATTTTTGGATGAATTTGAATTTAATTCCTAAATACAGAATAGAAAATACAGAAAGAATTTATCAGCATACATAAACTCTAAGGAAGCTCACATATCCAGAAACTTCTCCAGGAAGATGTTTTGCCCAAAGTACCCTGAACTGTTTGAACTAGCAAGTAGAATGACACCTTCAGGTGGTTCAGCCATATGGGTGGTATGCTTGAACTCACAACCTTTTTTTTTTTTTTTTTTTTTTTTTGTGGATTAGGGAGAAGCTCTGTGGGGCTATCATCTGGCGGCCAGGCATTTTTTTAGTGAGTTTTAAAACTGATATAGACCATGAATGAGCCAGTAAGAATTCATAAAAGTACAGGTTAAAAAACAATCTAAACAAGTCACACATGTACAAAAACTAGCCATTATTTCTAGTATTGACAGGGAGTCTATCTGGTTCTGTTTTTAACACTCTCCACTGTTCGTTCATATGGTGAACATGCTTTTGAGACACATTTTCTTTTGTGATATAGCAAAAGATGAGAGTATGCAAAATGTCGATTTTTTGGGTAAAATATAGACAGATCAATGACGTTTATAATTTGGCTTTCAAATATAAACATGTAAGTCGAAGAAAATTTAATAGAATTATCAGACATGTTACTTAAAGCAGAAACTCCATGGTGCTATGCATTTGAATACAGATCATTAACAAATGATAATTTGAAATTATTGGAAGCATTTATAAATATATCAGCCATGTCTAGCTATTCATTAGATAACAGTTAATATTTATGCTAATTTTACTCATTTGCTCTGTATGGCAGGATCAGAAAAATAAATCCATGCGCAGTTTAACTTATAAACCCAATCTGTCTTCTTTCAGCTTCATGATGTTATCCATTATCATTATTCTAATAACTTCACTAACCAACATTCACGCTATTTAATTAAACCAAAATGTATCCAAGCACTTAAAAAAGAAGAATATGCATAATAACAAGAACTGCAAAGCAGGAGAGCTCAGTCCAAAATATTAATCTTAAATTATATGAAGATGGAGATTATGTGCTTCATTCTTACAAAAATTATATTGCCATATCAGATTTAAATCCCTGGAAAGATGATTAAGAATCAGCCATCCATTTGCATATCACCTTATACTTTTTAAAGCACATTTATGCTTCTTATCTTCTTTGAGTCTCACAATAGCTAGGGATTTTTATTATTCAATTTTTGGAAAGTAGACAATGAGGTGAGGGTAGCTGAGGCGATGAGATTTGCGGAGGGATTGGCTGAACTGAGGAATAAGGACCTTGAGATAAAAGCAGATGCATCCTAACTGCTAGTCCTTGTCTCACTTAGACCCCACGGAGAGTGCTGCCCCTCATTCAGTACTCATATACTGGTTTTATGATTCTGTAGCTGCTTTAAGGAGAGGAGTGTTGGCAGTCAAGAGCACACTCATTCTTCAGTAATATTATAAGGGCCATAATGCATATTATATGTGTATACTGCTGTTATATTGATTTTTTCCTCACATTAATAGTAATACTTAGCATGTGATGTAAGTTTCATTAGACCTCCGGCATAAATGAGGAAACTGAAAGACACTTAAGGATAAGTGATATTAAAGTAAGCATTAGCAGATAAAAAGGATGTGGCAATTGTATTCTTCTGACACCTCTATAAAGGGTGCCTTTCTGATTTCTTTAAAAGCAATTTCATCACACTAGCCTTGATAGAGCTATTTCCACCAAAACTATAACATAAATAAAATCAAATTTCACTCACCGGAAATTGAGTGGGATTTTACTCGTTAACATGGTGGGATCTTGCTCGTTAAAAGTACCACGTTACTTCCAGGGTACAACTCAAACCTTGATAGTTCAAATATTTTAAACTTGACACAAATTGGTGATTCTATGAAGAGTGGCTGTGAAAAATCTTGTTTTGATGACGATTATCCCCAACTTCCTAAAGTTGTTGTAATCTCTTTAGGAACATGTGCACTGTAGCAGAAGTTACCAGAAACCCTTAAAAATGTTATATCCCTTAGTTTCACCTAGCTATGTGATCTTGTACAAGTTACTTAAAGTCTTGGGTTCTTAGGTCCCTCATCAGTTAAAATTTAATTCTAACTGCCAAATCCCTGATTCTGCACTGCCTTTTGAAATTAGACCTAGCAACCTCGTAATTTGTATAATTTCATTCTCTCTTGATTACCTTAGCAGTTCATGCTGGCCTATTAACATGTGAATGACGATTGAATAAAAGCCTTACACATTTAAATGAAGATATTTCTCTTGTGATATTTCCATTTGAGCTTTTTGTCTATTGATTTGTGATTATCCAGTATACTAAAATGAAAATAACCTTGACTAAGAATCAAGAGACATAGATTCTATTCTGGGCTCTGACAGAAACTTCATTTATTTAACTTCTGTGAACTACTATGCCTTCAGGTATAAAGACTAAATATAAAAATATGCACTCTGCTTACCTTATGAAAAAGATGTAAAAAATATAAGTAGACTCTTAGGTTCTGACCAAGTGAGGTTACAAGAGAATACTGAACAACAGCACAAGCAACACTGATATATTTCTGCTTTACCTGATGGGGAGATGTGCCGCCAAGAAATGGAAGGCTCTGGTTTTCCGGTGGCCAAGCAAGTCAGGGTGACATTGGTTCCTTCATTGATGGTCATATCACTTGAGATGTCATATATCTTCGGAGGAACTGAAATGACAAAACATGTAGTGGTAAGAAAAATACATAAAAAATTCTGTTGAACTACATATGATCAACTCCATGATATTATACAATAAGGCTGTGGTGGTGAACCGCACTTTTGGCCCATGGTCAACTCTCAAAGGAGATTCTTGAGATCCTCAGGACTCTTCTAGAGTTTTCTGTTGGCTTTATTTTTCTCTAATTTTTAGATTTAAATGCTTCAAAATAAATGGAATGTTTAATAACAAAAAATCTGAATTATTTACTTAGATTAAAATTTTATTGTGCATGCTTTGTGTTAAGTCAACTAGAATGTAGCCTCTGTCTGTTCCATCTATATATCTTCACTATAATGATGGTTTCCTTGTGGAGAAGATGTAATGAAAATGGAAATCTGGAAGAAATGTAAAATAGACAGTTTTGCCTACATGCTGTTTTAATTGCTGAGTGAGTTTCAAACGTGTAGGATTAGGAGATACGATTTCAGGGTTACAATGGCACTTTTGACCTCAGTTTTCTAACTGCCAGATAATAGGGCTGAACTTTCTAACTATTTCTATTTGAAGAGATTCATTTTCTAAGGGTTTGAAAGGTGTCCTCATTAAAGAGTTTTCTTGTCAGTAATGGCTGGAAACCACTGGTGAACACAGATCTCTTCACTCTGGGATTTCTTAGAAACTTTGTTATGCTTACTATAAATCTCCTAGAGTGAAGGGGAAAAGTTTATGTGGTGTTTTTTTTTGTTTGTTTGCTTTTTTCCTTCCTGATGTACTAGAATAGGGATGCTTTTATTCAAGAGCATTTGATAAAACTAGTGACCATGGAATGCACTTTGGGAATGCTGGATAGGAATATCTCTAAATGAACTCCAATTGAAATGTCCATATTCCCTCAAATATCAAATGGTCTCACTTCATCCTCAAATCATTTTTGAAATCCTGGGTTCTCCACTAGCTGTGATATCCAGAGTAAGGTACATATTACATCTCAGGCTCACTGTCTCCATCTGAAAGCTGGAAAAAACTGCAACCGCAACCCCATACAGCTGTTGTGAGGTTTAAATAAGCCAGCCAGGATGTTTTAAAGAACTTAGCATCCGTATTAGCTGTTATTACTAGAAGCCTTAAAATGCATATATGGTTTTTTAATTTAATTTCACTACTGTCTTTTTCCCATGTTTTCATCACTTCATCAGTTTGTTGGTATGTAAGACTGGCCCGTGCCATAAGTTTACTCTATACAAATGATAGTATGTTGAAGTTTCAGATTGAAACTAATAAATGCAATTAGATATCATGATAATACTTAAAGAAATATGCCTTTTACCACATATTTTTTTAAAGATTTTATCTATTTATTTGACAGAGAGAGATCACAGCAGACAGGCAGGCAGAGAGAGATAGAGGGAGGTAGGCTCCCCGCTGAGCAGAGAGCCCGATGCGGGACTCGATCCCAGGACCCCGAGATCATGACCTGAGCCAAACGCATCGGCTTAACCCACTGAGCCACCCAGGTGCCCCCTTACCAGATTTTTAAAAATTATTCCATTCTTGGGCTTCCCATATGCGAGAGATACACATTCACAGTTATTTTTAAAAAGGTAATTACAGTTTGTTAGAAGGATAAATTAAATCATCTATACTTTGAATATCATCTTTGATTTTTTGGAGAAACCAAAATTTTGCAACAAAAAAACCCTAGATTTATTTGATTGTAAATATAAAGTTTTCGATTATATGCAACTGTGGCTAGGACTGGAAAAAAAATGCTTATTTTTAAGTAATATACCATTCTGTTTCTAAATGACATTCTCTAACTGGCATTTAAAACATATTATTATTAAACTCTTCAGTGAGCTGTTCCCAGGCTAAATAAATAAAAAGTAAAATGAAATAAAATAAAATAATGACCATTACAAGTAGAAGACTCTTTTTAGCTTAACTGAAACAGAACAGAAATAAAGACATTACGATATCCTGAGGACAGTAAAGTGTGTATGACTCATTGGTGAATAGGAAAGTTAATAACAATCAACTTACATCACACAAGACTATTACCTGGATATGTGAATGTAGGTACATGTTTGAAATAGTGAATTATGATATACATGTGTACATATGTACATACACACACATAATTACATACATACCAATGGCCACTATTTATAAAAAGTTATTTAATACTTTCCTTCTTCATACAGAAGACTGTACACAAAGATCAGTCTAATTTACATATTCCAAACATATAACTAATTCAACTTTAGGTAGTGGTATATATTTTTAAGAAAAATGATGGAGTGCCATAAGGCCATGACTTCTACCTTCTATATTATTTGCTAATTCATTCTGATCTTACATTTAAAGTGGTAAACATGAGTGGTAAACTAATATTAAGCACACTATTTGGCTTCGCAGAGAAACAACCAAGTCCCTTAGCAATAAACTCAGATTTGACATTTGACTTTGGGAAAATGTGTGGTGGGGGAAGAGTGTCAAATTCCAGGTGTGACATGTCATCTCAGTGATGGCAATTGCCTCCCAGGGCCTCATAATTCAGGATATACTACAGGGAAGAAACATCTGGAAAGAGGACGTCAGTAAAGGAAAATCCCTCTAGCAAGGCTCTTCTCCCCAGAATGCATCACCTGTTGACAGCAGATGCTGTGTGTAAAAAGAACCAGGAAAATCTTCACAAGCATGGTAGCTTATGGAGGCAAAAACAGGTGTTGGTTTGCTGACTATTCAAAGCCATTTCATATTCAGTTCAAGACTGCAAACTTTTACTGAGTATTATGGAGGGAATAATTCTGGACTCACAGGAAATACAAAATTTCCAAGGCATAATCCTTGCCCTCAAGGAGCTTAAAATTAAAAGAGGGAGGCAAACAGTAAGTAACTGAGAGAAGATAAATATTTTCCATGTTTTCCTTTTCTATTTTACATGAGTAACACATGTCTAATAGGTATACCTTGTGGGTTTGAAATAGCAAACATTAGTTTTATGTAAGGTTCTTTTAAAGTGAACCACGTAGGATAGTTTATGTGCAAAGTTATTCAGTGTGGTGCTATTTATAATAGAGGAAAAACTATGAATAACCTCAATGTAGGGCAACAGAAATAGAGGTATTGTTAGCTCTGCATCCAGAATAAGGTTATGGTACCGGGAAAGGACTTGGTATGATCTGAGGGAGCATCAGACTAGCAGAAAATAGAAGAGAAAAAAGATGCTTCTAGTCTGGGTGACATAAGCAGGGAAGAATGGTGATGTCTCAGGGATCTTAAACCCATCTAGTTCTGGTAGCTCTTCCTATGATATGGTTTGTGTATAAATCATGCATGCACACAAGTCAGAGGTCTCTATTGAACTCTGTGCATGACAAAGCAGAGTGTCTTATGGTATTTCCAATGCTCTATGCACCTGCACAGAAAGGCAGCAATGAGGAGAGCTAAAATATATTACTATCCTAGGTGTATGTTCCTTTTCCATACACCTTATATTAAACTTCCTGAAACTCTTTTCATTTAGAAATTGAGCTTAAAATTAGTTTGAAAAGGAGCAAATGTATTCAATTGCACAATTTTTAAATCACTAAATAAGTACAGATTTTAGTAGCATTTTGAATTGTCGTGTACACATTCAAGTATTTATGACCTAGAGCAGATTAATAAAGGAATAAATTATTCATCAAAATGTAAAACTGTTTAATTTGTAGGAAGTAATTATTAAAACATTATCATCATGGTCATCATCATCATGACACCATAAGTAAAAACAATGAGGTTCCGGCACTTGGGTGGTGCAGTTGCTTAAGTGTCAGACTTTTTGGCTCGAGTTCTGATTTCAGGGTTATGAGATCGAGCCCCATGTCAGGCTTCATGCTTAGCTCAAAGTCTGCTTAAGACTCTCCCACTTTGCCCCCACTCCTCCCCAGCCATGTTCTCTCTCTCTCTCTCCCAAATTAATAATTAAATCTTTTTAAAAAAAGCCAACAACAACAATGAAGTGTGGAAGTTCTATATATCAGTACAAAACACAGACTACCTCTCTCCTAATTGGGAATGTACATGATTTTACAACTGCACTCATAATTAATTGTTCTGTATGACCAGTTAGAGAGATTGAAGACCATTGGAAACTTTCTAAACAAAAGAGGTTGAAAGAGGATTTAGGGGTTGTGTTGGGGTTGAATGCTTTTTTGAATTCCCATATACATTTAAAAGAATTACTCTTGGGTCAACCAATTAATAATCTGCTTTGCCTTTAATTTTTTGAGGGTCTCAAATTCAACTACTACCTAGGACCCTGTCCTCAATGACTGTTCAGGGGAGGCCACGGTGAGGGGGTGATGCATATTTAGATGTAGCTCTAGATTTCAATTCACTAATGGTCATTTAAATTTCCTGTTAGTTTTGCTTTCACTAAAAAGTGTGAAGTCTGACTTGCCACAACTGTCTTCTCTCATTTCAGCCATCTATCACAGTTTCCTTGGTCAGGGTATGGAGCAATATCAGTAAGAAAAATCGTAGAATATATATCCAAACCAAATACTAATGATTTCTTTTTTCTCTCTCTCTCTCTCTCTTTTTTTTTTTTTTTTCTTTTTTTTTTAATTTGAGTTCTAGTTCATTGACATACAGTTCAATATTGGTTTCTGGAGTAGAATTCACTGGTTCATCATTTACAAATAACACCCACTTCTTATCATAACCAGTGCCCTCCTTAATGCCCATCATCCATCTATCCCATTCCCAACCCATCTCCCTCCATCAACTCTCAGTTTGTTCTCCATAGCTAAGAGTCTCTCATAATTTGTTTCCCTCTCTCTCTTTCTCTCCCTCCTGAATGTTCATCTGTTTTCTTTCTTAACTTCCACAATAAGTGAAATGAGTCAATGAGAGAAATACTAATGATTTTACCCAACCAACCAACTGGAATTATTCCCCACCATGTGCCTTATGATGTACAACTGCGTTTGTGAGAGGCGTCATTTGGTTTTTGTTTTGTTTTTAATGTGTACATATTTCTTACCTACATAAGTAAAATAAGCTTTTTGCTTGTTTGTTTAATGAACAGCCTTCATAGACTTGACTTAAATTTCTTCTAAGAATCCAACTGTAGTCTGGAACGTAACCAACAAAAATTTGAGAAGTCAGCACAAGGGTGACTAATCTATACAACATGGGAATTATGTGAGCACAGTGTTTTATTATAGTAAATGTCTGTGCAGATAATTTACAGAAATAATAAATACAATAGAGTTCACACCTATATTATGTTCCATGACATGTGAGGCCAGGTCATACATAATACTGAAAAACCCTTAGAGGATATATTTGATGATTATCTTAACTAGAAGTACAAGACACTGACAATTTAGATCTGGAAAGTTGCATTGGCTCACTGGAATCAATTAAATGTCCCATCAAGGTCTTAAGTTGTAAGAGTCCATGAAAGACCACAGCATATACAAATCATGTGGTAGAGTTCTTTAGATTGCCAGGGCTAATCTTGGATGAAGTATGTCTTTAATCTGGCCCCAAACAATCACAGATTATTGAAAGAAACACTAGTTTCATTATTTATCATAACTATGGTATTCTGGGCATTGCAAAAACCACTTGCTTCCTTAGTAAAGGTGTTAAAAATCACAGCAGTGTTTCATAGGCAACTGCACTCTTTCCATCATTCTCTGAAGTTACTACTAAAATCATTTAAAGGTTTTCACGTATCTAATTGACTTATGCACCCAGTCAGCACATGTGTTCTCCAAATGTGTTCACTAATCCAAACATGGAATAAAAAAATATATGCTATCCCATCTCTTTGGTGTCCTGCTGGACTCACCTATCTCTACAGTGACTTCCTCCACCCCCAAAACTTACGACAAAGAACAAACTCTGAAATACAGATTTCTGAATGAATGTTAAGGGGTTAAAATTTCATCTTAAAGCCTGTGTCACTGATGGCTTTGATCATCTTAAAGCACAAGAGATTTTTCTGGGTATCTGTCTCTTTGAGATAATAGCTTGCACCTATAACCCTCTGTACCACCTCAATCCTCCTTTTGTAGTTTCTTTGGTATAACGTCTTTTAAATCTGCCAGCGTCATGATATTTGCTTCTTTGTTTAGTGCCTCTTCTCATCATGGAACATAAGTAAAGACCTTGGGTAGGGACCTAGTTTACTCAACAGCCTATCACTAAAACCTAGAAAAGTGCCTGACACGTGGAAGATATTCCAAAAATATTTGTTTTATTGTTTTTTTTTTAACAGCTGAGCTAATATTTCTTTGACTTTGTAATGAGGATTTCCTATAGAATTTCATACCCCTGCAAGGATGATATAATATAAGTTCTGAGAATATAGTGAAAATGAAATTATAGTATCAAGGGTCCTCTGTAACTTTTTTCAAGGATTTTCCAATTTGGGGGACTCAATATTCTTTTTAACTTGTTTAAAAGCACAGTATTTTCCTATTTCACTGCCTACCATAGTTTTTGCCATGTAAACCCATAGAAATAATTGGACAATAATCATATACATGTATATTCAATAGAATAGACTATCATATCTTACACAGTACTGTATGTGTTGGTTAGAGCATTTTTTTTTAACTTAAAAAGATATGTAAATTTGGGGCCAAAAGGATTTGACTCTAAGAGTATGTACATATTATTTCTGCTTCTTTTTCCCTCTCCACAGACTTGGAGTCTAGGTTAGTTCAAATCAACTATATCTCTGAAGATTTTCCAAACTGCTTGAGTCAACAAGCTAGACATAACTATAAATCTTTGGAGAATTGGCTTTTTTTGCACTCCCATATCTGGTAATGGCTGGCAGCATCAAAAGAACAGTCTTCTTTTCCCTAGGCTGGCACTTCCTTTTTCAGTCTTGGCCAGCCCCCAGAAAGTGAAAGCAGATCTACGTTACATAACAAACCTCCTGGAAAAGGTGCTGTTCTCAAACTGAGAGAAGAAATTGTTTCATGATTTTTTTTTCCCCCTAAATTGGTTTGCTTGTGGGTGCCTGATGGTTTCCTGGCTTGCATCTAACTAGCAACATTATTTTCTCCAGCTCATAGACTATAACTGACTTTTTATAGTTTATGACATTTCAGAGATTTCTATGGCTTCTCCCTCCATCCCATCAGATAGTGATAGGAGGAAAAAATAACCCAAGTGTGACTTGTAAATGCAAACTTGCCAGATTTGTGAATACCTACTGATGGAATATGCCAGGACTACTTTTGGGGGCAAAGAACGTGTTTGAGGGAAAAAAAAAATGTATCTTTCAGACTTTGGTTCAAACTTTAAATCATGTCGCTTAACTTAGTGTTTTTCCTTTTCTAGAAAATCTATGTTCAAGTTTTACCCAATTGACCTTGTCCTTTAGGAGGTCAGCTATACAAAATGGTAAAACAGGTGGTAACCTATTTTAAGCCATCCATCCATCTATCCATCTATCCATCCATCCATTCAACAAACATTTATTGAGCACCGACTAGATTAGCAAGACAATTCTTAAAGTTTATGTCTAAAGAGTGAAAGACCTAACACTATTAATTATAATATGGCATCATGAACCCTACAAAGTGAATTTTGCAATATAAGCTGTTTTGGGAGCACAGAGTAGTAAATCTAACTCTGCCTATGAAGTTGGATTAGAGGGGATGCTGATATTAGAAAAGGCTTTATGAAACAGATGGAATTTGAGTGGATGTTGATGGTTAAAAACAGTAGTTTTTAACTGCATCCAGCTAATCATTAACTGCATCCAGCTAATTATCAGGATAATCTATCAGATGAGTGTTTTATTATCTTGCGGTGGTGGAAAGGCTAATTCAGGAGATCCTTGACCAAAAGTGTAGCATGTAGCTGTAAGGTTTTATAGCTTTATAGGATGACAGAAAAACTTCTGCATGAACTATTCTCTCCTATTTATTTAAAGTCTCTATTGTAATTATAGAGGCCTTTCTTCATATCCTCAGAGCCATTATCTGCCTTCAAGGGCTTAATATTTTTTTTATTTTTTATTTTTTATAAACATATAATATATTTTTATCCTCAGGAGTACAGGTCTGTGAATCGCCAGGTTTACACACTTCACAGCACTCACCATAGCACATACCCTCCCCAATGTCCATAACCCCACTCCCCTTCTCCCAACCCCCCTCCCCCCAGCAACCCTCAGTTTGTTTTGTGAGATTAAGAGTCACTTATGGTTTGTCTCCCTCTCAATCCCATCTTGTTTCATTTATTCTTTTCCTACCCCCAAGCCCCCCATGTTGCATCACCACTTCCTCATATCAGGGAGATCATATGATAGTTGTCTTTCTCTGCTTGACTTATTTCGCTAAGCATGATACCCTCTAGTTCCATCCATGTCATCGCAAATGCCAAGATTCAAGGGCTTAATATTAAAGTATAACTACCCCTAGAAGAGATGATGCCTTAATAGTTCGCATATATTTTCACACTTCCTGAGAGCAGCATGGTGGGTGTAGTGAGGGCTGCATACTGAAGGTAGAAAGATGTTATAGGCAACTTTTTCCCAGTTGTGATTTTCTCTTGGGAAAACCCAGAATTGGTTCTGCAGAGCAGTGAGCAAGACAATCAGCAATGGAGAGAAGAAAATAAACCTCTACGGGGAACAAACCTCACAGGACATGGAGTTACTGAAAAAAATCAACATGGAAATAGCTTCCCTCTTTTTCCCTTCCCTCCATCTAACGTTGATTACCTAATACATGGGCTACGCATCAGGGGGATGAAAGAAAGAGGCAAGTAATCCCTAAATTTTAAGATAGATTTTCTCACTGAAGAAAGGCCTAGGTATTTGCTAAATAGATTTTCCATGGCAAAAGGAATATATATTTCTTACATGTATATAGGTTATATTAAGATGGCTTTGCATACATGAGGGTTAAATGTGATAAAAGAATAAAGGCTATTTATATATTTAGAAAGGCTGAGTTTTGGTAGCTTTACATTTATTTAATGATTTTTAAATTTTTGGTTGATGGCGACTTTCCCACCTGCTTTGTAAACATTTTGAAGCGGGGGGGGGGGGGGGGAGACAACATTGTTATACAAGAGTTTCAATATTTTGGACTGTAAAGATTTTTATTTTTGCTTAGTTTTGGCTAAAGAATCAATAGCTGGCTTCTACACATGAGTGTTTATACACCAGGGTTCAAATCCCTGCTGTACCTCAGGCTAGTTCAGCTTCACTTACTTGGATGGTTCAAAGATATAAAATACTGCTGAAAATCAGGACCATAATAGCAGCTACCCCCTCAGGCAGCAGCAGCAGGAAAGCTAGAGCACACTTACAGCAGAGTCGTATATCACAGGGAATCTACAATGCTTGCTTAATTCACCCTTCTCCCTAGTAGAGAATAGTTACAAAATATACAAGAAGAACATCACAACTGAAATTCCTTAAGGACACAAATGTAGGTGTCCATACCTAGAGAGGCAGAATTCTTAAGGAACTAATTCTATACCTTTAAACCTGCAGTGATGGTAACATTTTATCAAGAATTCATAATGAGCTTTTTCCAGGAAACAATTTGGCAGTATACCTTAAGAACTTTAAAAAATTCTAACCCAGCTAGCTAATGATACCCCTTCCAGGAATTTTCTTAAGGAAAGTAGGTAATTTCTTTCAGTATCATCACTATTCCCATAAGCCTGGTGGCCAGCTCCACTGGTCTGTTTGAAAATGTGCCAGCAAATGCCCTCTGGAATGGCCTGGGTGAATTTTTCTTGTCGCATCCTTGGCACTGAATTATTCTCCACATAAGCCAGAGGAAACAGCCCAGCTGTGCCATACTAAAACCCAGCTGCCTTCTTAGCAAATATTTCCTGTAGCTACAAGCTTGCTTTAGTGTTTTTGAAACAGAAGAAAGTCCAGTGTCTACCTTTGGACTCATAGAGCTATAATGTAACACCTGGCTCCTGATTTCATGAGGTAAGCCTGCTCCAGTTCAATATGAGTTTTCCTTGTTAGGTTGAGGTTTTATAAATACGTTTGAGCATATTTTTATATGTAAAGGCTGCTATGTTGTTTTTGGTACTTGCAGAGGAGATGCGTCATTTCAGTGCAATCAGAAAAATAATGCATTCTCTGAAGTACTCTGGTGTCTTTGCTCTTTGAATATAATTTTTTTTTCTAATTATGAAGGTTATACACACCTATTGGAAAGAATGCAGAAAAATGCTACATTTACAGGGGGGAAAAAACCCAAAACAACTATGAGGTTGAAACATCTAAAATTGTCCTTTGGTGGTTACGAACAAATGGCTTGGTGGCCAATGTTTTCATGTGACTCAGTACAATATTGTCTCACAATTTTGATAGAATCACTATTAATAGCTTCATATATTTCATTTAAGCCTTTTTATGCATGAATTTATGCACAGATCCCAGAGATTTCCATGTGGTCCAACAAGTTCACCAAGGAACTGTAGTGAATGAAAACAGTGCCCCATTCTCTAAGTCATACATCTCCTAGAAACTGAGCTAGGAGGTGGCTGGAGAAGGATTCAAAAATGGACACTGGTTCTCTTCCCTTTCTTATTGGAAACATGTCTAGCAAGAGGATACCTAGAGCAAAGGTTAATATTTGTTGGACATTTGCTATGTGTAATGTACCGAGAATTTAAAGAAATTTTGTTGTTGACAGGAGTGGGATCTATCATTGGGTAGAGTTTTGTACATCCATTCCCCAATTTCTTCTTCCATCCACTCACCTGCTATTTTGTTAGTTGGCTTATATGGCAGTTTTATAACATGGCCCCCAATTCTTCACCATTTCTTCCATCATTAGTGAGGTCTTAGTAGTGCTTTCATTATAATTTGAGTAGGTTTCTGGCCACCTCAAATAATAGAGTTTGAGTAGAAGTAATCATTCCTGTGTGACTTCCAAGACTGGATCATAAAGTACCATTTGTCTTTTGCTCTGTTGTCTAGGAACACTCACTCTTGGAGGTCTGAATTACTGTATAATTGGACTGACTACTGGGAGTCATCATGGTGGAGAGAACACATGGGCCACACACGGAGAAGTTTTGAAACAACAGAAACAAAAAGGGCACCTAGGAAACACCCTGGGATACTCTTATAGGCTCTTAACTCTTCCAGTCCTTCCAGTAAGACTCCAAATCACAGTATCATGAGTAAAATATATAAGTGTAGTTGTTTAAAATAACTAAGTACAGGCAT
Source organism: Mustela lutreola (assembly GCF_030435805.1). Lineage (NCBI taxonomy): Eukaryota > Metazoa > Chordata > Mammalia > Carnivora > Mustelidae > Mustela > Mustela lutreola. Next base: position 59,182,633 of record NC_081299.1, read on the forward strand.
GGTTTGAAAAAAAAAAAATTAAAATTGGAAGACTACACTATCTGACTTCAAGATTTATTCTTATAAACCTCCAACAAAGACAGTGTGGTGTTGCATCAAGACAGATAGTGGAACAAAATTTAGACTCCAAAGGTGGATGAGGAAACTTCCTATGAGAATCAAACCCCTGATTACTTTTACTAAAAACTAAGATGCTGAAATAAGAGTGAGTAATGTAGGTCAAGAGAAAATGTGCACCTTTACACTGGAAGTGATAGGGCATGATAGGAGGACCAAACTGAAGAGGGCAGTGATGACTGATAATTTCCATTTAGAAAATGGAAGTTCAGCCTTGCCAGATCTTTAGACATGAATTTTCTTCTTTTTTGGGACCATATACACTCATTATAGTATCTGCAAACTTATTCTGGCATCAACTTGGTCATCACATGCTGGAAAATTGTCATGATATAGAAATCTACATAGTCTATGATAGTAAACACTCCCATGGAGCTACATACTTTCAAAACCCTGACCATACACCACAAGTCCTGTGTGGTCTTGATTCAGTCATGAAGTTATAATCTTGCCATTTCTGCCTTACATCCTAGCAAGCCCTGAGCCTATTCATTTGCCTTGGAGGGCCCAAGGAATCTATTTTCACATTACATTCCTTGGTTTCTCATAAAAGCTGTACATTATCACAAGAATGTGCAGTCGTTCACTTGCCATGAAATAACCATGATTAGATCTGCAGGGTGACTACAGTCTTGCCTTGGGAAATATTCTGAGAATAGGTTTTATTTAGAAATGTAAAAAATAAAATCATGATTCTCATTAATATTCTGTTCCCACCAAAATAATTTTCATCTACCTTTTAAAAAATTATCATATTTCTTTAACTACTTCTCTCTATGATAAGGCTTTATTTATGTTTTTAAAATGTAGCGACCAAGTGTTATTATGCAACTATATGCCAGGAGATCTCAGCACAGTCCTAGGGTTACATGCACAGATTCTTTCTAAAATTGGGTTAAAAGGTAATTTGCTATGTTGCTGGCCCCTGGATCATTAGTCACAGTGGCCTAAGTGCATTCTCTTATAATTCAATATCAAAGAAATTGCTTTTATGGCATTAACTATATTATATTCAAAATTGTATAAATTATTGAAATACTATGCCTACTGCCAAGATATAAGACAGTTCACATGGAAAAAGTTGCATTTTAAATTATTCATTGGAAAAAAAGTCATTCTCTTGCCAGAAATTGTTTTATACTGGGGCTAGATTCTGGGACTTACATTTAAATATGAATCACAAAAACTCTGGAAATTTCAGATAGTCATAATTTTCTTGGCATTGAATAAAAGGTGTGTCTCTTTAATTCACTGATTTCTATCAAGTGTATTAAATAGTACAAATTGTCTTGTATCTAAGTGTTAGTCTAATGAGCATTTGTAAGGAAAGCATCCTAGGTAATTCTTTGTAGTCATGGTAAAGTGATAGAGAGGATCCATATAAAAATACTGAAATTTGGTGACTTTCTTTCATTTACCATTTTTGAATATAACATAAAACCTATATAACTAATGAATTATATATCTTATGTATGCATATGCACATATATAAATTTTATGCATATATGCATGGATACATAAATGTATGTATTTTGTTATATAGTTGGCATATATTATACTGGATATGTGTGTTTATGTATGTATCCTGTAACCTCACTGTATCCCTTTGTTAATGCCAGAATATGATAATAAAGGAGCAGATGTAATTATAGGAAGACTAACCTTAAAAGATATCTCTATACAGATTTATGTATTATTCATTTGGTTAGAAGGTATTTATTTATCATTTGCTATTCACCAGAGACAATGATAGGTGCTAGTGATTTAAAATTTAATAAAACAGAATTGCTGCTTTCCAGTAGCATATATATATATATATATATATATATATATATATATATAATGGAAAGAAACAGAGGTAAATTAAAAATATAATTATATAAAGTTATAGGAAAGGCATGTACATAAAGAATTACGTAAATACAAACAGAACTCAACCAACCCAGATGGAGATGGAGTGGGCTGATGAAGATACAAAGACAATTTTTAGAATAGTATTCTGTACCTATCTGGAGAAGTGCATTCTAAGCTGAATGACCCATGTATGAAAGCACAGAGCAGGGAAACATCATGGGCCATTTTGTGGACCTTCATCATGGTTGCAATGGTTGACTGAACTACTTGGCTGATTACAACTGAAATTACACCCTTTATTTGCTTTCTAACCATGAACAAATTTCTTCTCTTTCTCACATATTTCTGGAAAAGTAATATGAATGCAGGAACTATTTTATATTGATCCCTGAGTACTGTATAGGATCATACTTGGACATTTTAAGTGCTCAGAAAGTGCTGAATAAGAATGTTTTCATCCCTTCTAAGTGTTTCTTATTTGGAGAGTTAGTCTGGCACATATTCATTAAAAAGCTATTCTTCCTCATATTAATTACTACATTCTGAGGAACAGAAATATTTTAACACGTCTCCTTTTTGAATCTAAAGAACATTCTGAGTAAACTACTCCCTGGAGTATTAAGAAAAAAATGTGTTTATTTTAGCTTCTCAAAGGTACCAATTGTATCACATATTTTCATATCCCAGTTGAAAAGTATCATGCATTTTTATTTAGACTTCTTGGATAATCCTATCATATTTTTAAGAGTTTAAATAAAAAAGCAGTTAAGACAGAAAAGTATATTCCCTTGGGCAAGAGTGTTCTGAATTACCTCTCTTACCTCCCAAACTTTCTTGTTTTCAACACTCCAGCTTTATCACTTGGCTAATCCTCCAAAAATAAGCCAAATCCTGTCTTCTTTCTGAAAACTGGAAAACTCAATCTACTGAATAAACATTTCTTCTTTCATTCTATATTTTTGCCTATACCTCTCATAACTATTTTTTTTTCTCTCACAGATATTACTATACTGGAAGGGTAAAAAGTATATCTAAATTTTTCTCTTGAAGGTTGAGAGAAATGAAGAACAAGCTTAGCTATGTCAAAATAACCAAAGTTACCTTTTGGGTAGGTTAACTAACTGTTCATAATTCTATGAACATATTGAGTGTGTATACATATATGTATTTTAGGAATCATTTGGTAGTTGTTAATGATAGCTTAAGCAACAAAATGGAGAAGTGCAGATAAGGAGCTCACACAGTCAGGAAGAATCCTATTGGGTTAAGACATTATAACCAGTATTGATGGGTAGATTCATGTGAATATGATGAGGGGAATATTAGAGAAGTACCATAGGAATCTGTGTTTGGCACCTTCCTTTCCTCAATTTTAAACAATTTGGATAAAACACTTGGATGCATATTTATTGATGAAACTGTATCAAGGGTCATATGTTCAGTTACATTCTTTACAATTTAAGAGTGAAACACTGACATGTTATTTCACAAGTATAGGTCAGTTAGAAAAGTAAAGTACTCCGACACAGTTCCATGTAAAGACACAACTTAAGGAGCTAAGAATGTTTATACAAAGATAAGAAATGTAAGGAAAGACAATTTTTTTGATTGATCTGATTGATCTGTGAATTTATTCTAATTTGTTCCAGTAAACTGAATAATGGTATATTTCAGTCCATTATAATGAAATATATATGAAACAAGAAGTGTCCTCACAATTAAAAGGCATATTTTATAAAAATGTAATCTCTAAGGGGAAACTCTCCTACACTGCTGGTGGGAATGCAAGGTGGTGCAACCATTCTGGAAAGCAGCATGGAGGTTCCTCAAAAAGTTGAAATTTCACTACTGAGTATTTAGCCTAAAGATACAAACGTATTGATCCGAAGGAGCATGTGCACCCAAATGTTTATAACAGCAATGTCTACAATAGCCAAACTATGGAAAGAACCTAGATGTCCATCAACAGATGAATGAATAAAGAAGATGTGGTATATATATATACAATGGAATACTATACAGCCATCAAAAGAAATGAAATCTTGCCATTTGCGACGATGTGGATGGAACTAGAGGGTATTATGCTTAACGAAATAAGTCAAGCGGAGAAAGACAACTATCATATGATCTCCCTGATATGAGGAAGTGGAGATGCAACATGGGGGGCTTGGGGAGTAGGAAAAGAATAAATGAAACAAGATGGGATCGGGAGGAAGACAAACCATAAGTGACTCTTAATCTCACAAAACAAACTGAGGGTTGCTTGGGGGAGAGGGGCTCGGGGAGAGGGGCATGGGGTTATGGACAATGGGGAGGTTATGCGCTATGGTGAGTGCTGTGAAGTGTGTAAACCTGGTGATTCACAGACCTGTACCCCTGGGGATAAAAATACATTATATATTTATAAAAAATAAAAAAAATAAATAAATAAAATTTAAAAAACTTGAAAAACTAGGTTCAGAAGTAATAGCAACTGTGGCATTTCTGGAGATGATTACATTGGTTATCATTTATAAATGTAGGAAATCTAATTTAAATAAAGTTAAGTGTAACATTAAAAAAATTTAATCTCCCTGTCATCATAAGAGTCTCAGAAAATGTGGAAGAGCAATAGACTCAAAGAAAGGATCACTACGTTGAGTGGGTGCTTGGGTCAAATATACTCCTGGGATTTTTCAACAGTTGTGTTCTTTGACTCTTTGCTGTACTGTATCCAGATGAAGAAACAAGTCCAAGTAAAACACCCTGGACACATTAAAAGGCCTGGATAAATTATTATTTACTGCTCACTTTCAGTGCTTAAAAAGCAATAGGCCTGAGTAAGTTCTTGTTGGATTCTTGTCATGGAAAGAACATTTGATTAATATCTTTGTGGGGGAAAAAAGATATTATTCTTTGCTATCTGAAAACTCCATTGGCCAATTTTATATATTCCTTTGCCAAAATAATATGAATATGACATCAGCTGTTTAAACCTAAGCACATTTTTGAGTTTGTGTGCATTACAGCAGTCACAGTGTATGCATCCGGACCAGTGTGTTAGTGTAAACAGATGGAAATATGTTTCTCAGTTGATGAGTAACATAAGAGCCCTTCTCATCCTGTTTCAACAAACACCTAAACCCACACACTTTCTGCCCTGGTTTCTCTTTTCTTTCAACATTTATCTTTGAATTGCTTTTAATCTCCAGAGATGGGATGACCACCTGCCTTTCAAACATATTGCAAAAACAGCAGTGACTATGGTTGTTTTTTGCCAGTCAGTTACTTTACTGAAGAAAACATGTACCAAATGACAGCAGAGTCACCAGCTGATGAGAGGATTTATTATGTATATAACATTGTGCTTTTTGGTTGGAAGTCAGCAGCAGCATTGTGCTAAGATTTTAGTATCAAACTGTTTCTATTAGCTGAGAGTTGTAACACTCAAATGGTACCTTAAATGACTGAGTTGTATGTTTGCCCCTGCATGATATTTTGTAGAAAGGGGAATTAAACAAAATTTATAGGAGAAAAAAAAAACACAACTTTTGTAGCAGGGAAATATAATATGTTCCTTTGTGGGTGTAACAAGTCTGCTAATTGGTTACCAAATTGATTTCCTCTTCTTGGCATATGGCTAGCTTGTTTCCCAGTATCCCTTGCTGTTATTCACGGCTAAGTGTTAAATAATAGAATGTGAGCAGAAGTAATATGTGATACTTCCACACTTGGTCCACAACAACTTCCTATTGATGATCCTCCATGTTATTTTCCCCTACATAGCTATGCACAGGGCCTTGGGAATTGAAAATCATATATTGAAGATGATGAAAATATAAGACAGAGAACTGGTTTCTAGAGAATGTAGAGCACCTATAATGAACAACTGACTTGGATGTTCTTCTTTTTTTTTTTTTAAGATTTTATTTATTTATTTGACAGAGATCACAAGTAGGCAGAGAAGCAGGTGGAGAGAGAGGAAGGGAAGCAGGTTCCCCACTGAGCAGAGAGCCCGAAGCAAGGCTTGATCCCAGAACCCTGGGATCATGACCTGAAGTCAAAGGCCTTAACCTACTGAGATACCCAGGCGCCCCTGACTTGGATATTCTTTAGCAAGAAATAAATAATATTCCCAGATTTTTAAAAGAAATCTTCCAATATTTAAGGAACTAACCTCTATGTTTTGTAACTTTATTTTTATAACAAAAGACAATAAAAGAAAGAAAATATAAGGAAATAATTGCTATTATATAACTTAGTCCTGAAAATAAAAACATCACTGATTCATTTCATTCTATTTTTCAAGGATTTATTTATTTATTTATTTATTTTAAGATTTATTTATTTATTTATTTGACAGATAGAGATCACAAGTAGGCAGAGAGGCAGGTAGATAGAAGGCAGGGGGAAGGTAGGCTCCCTGCTGAGCAGAGAGTCGGACGCGGGGCTCGATTCCAGGACCCTGAGATCATGACCTGAGCTGAAGGCAGAGGCTTAACCCACTGAGCCACCCAGGCACCCCAGGGATTTGTTTATTTTTTGAAGAGAGAAAGAAAACATGCATGAGATCAGGGGGAGGGGAAGAGGAAGAGGGAAAGAATCCTAAGCAGACTCTCAGATGAGTGCAGAGCCCAACGTTGCTCTCTGTCTTATGACACTGAGGTCATGACCTGAGCCAAAATCAAGAGTCAGAAATTCAATCAACTGAACCAATCAGAAGCCCCAAAATATCACTAATTAATTTTATGAAACTGACATAATGTGATATTAAACATGGATAAGAAGTATACAAGAAAAGTATTTTCACTCATGAACACAGAAAAAATATAATTATAGTATTGAATCCATCAAATGAAATTCATTTTTTATACATATATATGTATAACATGTGCATATATATGTTATAAATGCATATGTATAATACATATACGTGTGTGTGTGTGTGTGTGTGTGTGTGTGTGTATGGAAATGGTGCATTACTCCTGGACTGGGGATTTTGTTCAATAATATTCTAATTTAATACTTCACAGAAACAGATTGAAGAAGTATATATTATGATCTTGTCAATAGATACAGAGAAAACATTATATAAAAAGAAACACTATAACAAAACAGTTACAATCTAGAAATAGAAAGTTTTGTTCATACTGTCACTAAAAAGATCTACAAAGATTCACAATGATTATTGTCTTTCATTATGAAGTGTTAGACATATTTCCTTAAAACTTGAACAAGGTAAGGAATCCCACTTTCACTGCTTCTATTTTACATTATACTGGAGTTCTTAACAAGTTTCATAAGATTAGGAAAAAACTTACAAGTATTAGTATTGGAAAGAAAAGCCCAAAAGAGTCACTAATCATACTAATCATTCTTTGTAGAATATTCAAGATAAGTAGTGTAGTTCTGAAGTTGATGAAATTCATGAAACTTTATCTGGACTACAAAACACGTGTTAATTCTTCCCACAATCAATCTATACATTTGATAAAATTGATCTAAAATTTCCATTTTTATTCACAAAATTCTACAAGATGAATTCAGTATTAATATTGAAGTGTAAGGGACAAAGAGTAGCCAAACAGCCTTGAGTAAGAAAAATAAAGAGAGGAACTTTTACTACCAAACTGTCTCCTTCTTCCTCTGCCCCTCTCCCCACTCTCATTTGTGCTCTCTGTTGCTCTCTAAAAAATAAATAAATAAGTAAATCTTAAAATAATGGAGAGGCACCTAGGTGGCTCAGCTGGTTAAGCTTCTGCCTTCAGCTCAGGTCATGATTCTGGGATCCTAGAATGGAGCCCCACTGTTGGGCTCCCTACTCAGCAGGGGAATCTGCTTCTCCCACTCCCTCTTCCTCTACCCCTGCTCCTGTGTGTACTCTCTCTCTCTCTCTCATTCCTTCAAATAAATGTCTTTTTAAAAAATCTTTAAAAAAATTGATAAAGGATATAAATAGGAAATTTATAGAAGAATTTTAATCATAAGAGAGGTAAATTAATGACCACTTTGGCTAGCAGAATTTCATTAATAGTTAGGAAAGTGTTAATTAAAAGAGCATAATTTCAAATACATAATATTGGTAAAGTTTTAAAAGTTATATACTACCAAGGTGATAAGGATATCTATATAGTACACAATGACGAAAATAGTAAAAATCTGCAAAGAATTTGAAAACAGCTAATAAAACTGAAGATGCACACATATCTCTACAATTCCATTTCTAAGTATTTTACATATCCTAAAGCTTTGTTGCTTTAAAGTGTGGTTCTCCGTCACCTGGAAGCTTGTTATAAATGCAGATTCTCAAGTGTGCTCAGCTCTGCTAAATCAAAAGCTGCAATTTAATGAGTTCTCTAGGTAACTTTCATGCATATTAAAGTTTAAGAAGCACTGTCCCAGACAAGAGTAGTTGTTTTTAAGACTGGAGACACATTAAGAAAACCTGGGATGTTCTTTTTTTAAAAAAATACTTTATTTATTTATTTGAGAGAGAGAGAGAGAGAAAGAGTGAGAGTGCATGAGTAGGGGGGAGGGCAGGAGCAGAGGGAGAGGGAGAAGCAGGTTTCCCCCTTAGTGGGAACCTGATGCGGGGTTTGATCCCAGGACTCTGGGATCAAAACCTGAGCTGAAGGCATATACTTAACTGACTAAGCCACCCAGCCACTCTGGGATGTTCTTAATATATTCCAAAGTCCTACTCCAGACAAAACTGAATTGCCATTTATATATAGTATTCAAAAGATTTCCAGATGATTTCACTAGGTTTACATGGTTGAGAACCTCTGTGCTAGAGAAGATCTTACATATGCACAGGGAAATCTATCAAAGATAATACAGTTTGAAAAAAAAGCAAAAATCTGGATAAATCCTAAAAGTCCATGGATTTATAAACTGTTAGGTTATGCAAGTGCTAGAGAAAATCTCACATATGCGCAAGGAAATCTATTAAAGATAATATAGTGGGTAAAAAGCAAAAATCTGGATAAACCCTTAAAGTCCATGGGTTTAAAAACTATTAGGTGATACAACACTCTCCTGGACTACAGATAAATACTCTCACTTGGTCTATGTGTATTAGTATTGACGACTCTAAAAAACGAAACCTTGAGTGCAAAAATTGGTGGCCAAAGAACAGGCAAATAGATCAATGAAACAGAATAGAAGGGTCAGAAATAGACGCACATAAATACAGTCAACTGATCTTTTACAAAGAAGCAAAGACAACAGAATGGAGCAGTCTTTTCACTGAACAACTGGACATCCACACATTAAAGAAGTAAATAAATAAAAAGAATATAGACATAAGCCTTACACCCTGCACAAGAATGAACTCAAAATGGATCCTAGACCTAAATGTAACATGTAAATTTTAAAAATCCTAGAATATGACATAGGAGAAAAACCCAGATGACTTTGGGTACAGTGATGACTTTTTAGGTAAAACACCAAAGGCACAATCCATGAAAGACATAATTGATGAGCAGGACCTAATTAAAATTAAAAACTTCTGCTGTGCAAAAGACAGTATCAAAAGAATTAGAGCACAAACCACAGACTGGGAAAAATCTTTGCAAAGTGCTAGAGAAAATCTCACATATGTGCAAGGAAATCTATTAAAGATAATATAGTGGGTAAAAAGCAAAAGACACATCTGATCAAGAACTGTTACCCAAAATATACAAAGAATTCTGAAAATTCAACAATTAGAAAACAAACAAGCCTATTAGGTAATGGGCCAAAGGCCTTAATAGACCTTCTCACCATAGAAGATTTATAGATGGCAAATAGCACATGAAAAGCTGCTCCACATTATATGTCATCAGGGAAATAAAAATTAAAACAATAATGAGATACCATTACACACCTATTAAACTGGCCAAAAGCTGGAATGCTAACAATACCAAATGCTGGAGTGGATATGGAAAAATTGGAGCTTGCATACATTGCTGGTAGGAATGCAAAACGGTACAACCATTTTGAAAGGCAGTTTGGTTTTTGAGTTTGGTGGTTTTTTTTTTTTTTGGTTTATTTAAAAAATCTAAATATATATACTCTTAGCATATGATACAGCAATCATACTCTTTGGTATTTACTCAAAGGAGTTGGAAACATATGTCCATACAAATTCTGTACCCATTTATACTGACTTTATTCATAATTGCCCAAACGTGGAAGCAACAAAGATATTTTTTACTAGGTGAGTGGATGAATAGTGTACTTCCAGATGATGGAATATTATTCACTGCTAAAAAGAACTGAACTATCAAGCTATGAAAAAACATGATGTAATCTCAAATGAATATTTATAAGTGGAAGAAGCAAATCTGAAAAGGCTATATACAGTATGATTCCACCTATATGACATTCTGGATAAGGCAAAAATATGGAGATGGTAAAACGATAAGTGGTTACCAGGTAGGGGTTAAGAGGATGAGAACAGGATTGAACAGGCAGAGCCCAAAAGATTTTTAGCGTAGTGAAAATACTCTGTATGATATTATAATGAGGGACACATATTATTACACATTTTTCCAAATACAGAATATACAATACTAAGAGTAAACTTTAATGTGAACTATGGACTTCTGTGATTATGATGTGTCAATGGTAGGTTCATCAGTTGTAAACAATGCACCACTCTGGTGGGGGATGTTGATAATAGGAGGCTGTGTACATGTTGGGGGAGGGAGTACACGAAAAATCTCTGTAACTCCCCTTCAATTTTGCTGTGATCCTAAAACTGTTCTAAAAGTAAAAATACCAAAACAAAATAAGGGAAGTCTGGTGGCACATCCAGTTAAGCATCCAACTCTTGGTTTTGGCTCAGGCAGTGATCTCAGGCTTGTGAGTTCAAGCCCCACATCAGGCTCCATGCTCAGTGCAAGGTCAGCTTGAGATTCTCTCTTCCTCTCACTCTGGCCCTCCTGCTTGTGTGTTCACTCTTTCTCTCAAATAAATAAATAAATCTTTAAAAAATACAAAATAATATGAAATAAAAAGATTATAACATAAGATTATGTTTATTGATCTTTTAAGATTTCAGAATTAACAAATGTTCAATGGAGAAAAAAAACACAACAGTTGGGAAAGAACGATACAGTCTGAAAATGTGACACCATTAATAAAAATACTTAGAATATATAAAATATTCTGTAAATTACGATGGTTACATATATGTATAAACATGTAGAGGTAAGATATACACTAAGAGTAGACAGGAATCATGAGAGGGAAACAGAAGGATCAAATGGTTAGCTGTATGGACATATTATTTCCTTTTTTTAAGTCAAGTGAATCTATATTATTGAGTAGTTAAATTTGTGTGTTGGTATATTGATGCTGATATTGTTTTAAGTTAACTGTATTTTTCAAAATTCAAAAAGCATAATAAATTTTTAAGCAAAATCTTGATTAAAAGCTTCATAAGGTTGTGGTGAATCTGTAAACGAGATGTGATGCTTGAATGAAGGGACAGCCTTGTAAAGTGAATGCTACCTAGGTGTTAGCTGGCATTATTAATAAAAATTGTTTTAATAAAATTTTGACAAAATCACAAATAATAACTTATTACTAAATGAAAATAGAATCACTATAATGTGAACCAAAGCATTCATAATTTTCCAGCCTTATAACCAGGCTTCTCTCTAATGGTTTTTTCCCCTTTTTCCATCTTCATGGGAATGTTCAACCTAATCTTCCTTCCTATCTTCTTCGTTACCTTCTTCCTTTCTATTTCCTGTTTTCTTTCTCTTATAATTAATTACTTGCTTACTGCTTTTGCATACAATCTATTCATTTCTTGTTACCTCTTCATTTTTACATTTTTCTTGTTTCTCTCTATACATTCTGAATGTGACATGACATGCAGCTACTATGCAAGTAAATGATCATAGAGTTTTAAATATAAAATGCTATAAAATAGCAGTATATATTTAATGTATATATACTTATATTTATTAATTAATATAACACTTTTTCATATATATGAAAATAGCAACATCCGATGGAAAACATTAATTTTTTGTTGGCTTCATTTCTAATTAAGGTCTATGGTATTTGTCATCAAACATCAAATGCGAGATTAAGAGTCACTTATGGTTTGTCTCCCTCCCAATCCCATCTTGGAGGGGATTTGGGAGAAGGGGGTGGGATTATGGACATTGGGGAGGGTATGTGCTTGGGTGAGTGCTGTGAAATGTGTAAACCTGGTGATTCACACACCTGTACCCCTGGGGATAAAAATATATGTTTATAAAAAATAAAAAATTAATTTAAAAAAAAACATCAAATGCGACCACAAAATGATATACTTTCCCCCAAACTATTTGGAAACTAGGAAGGGAACAGTGTTTTGTTTATTGGTATATTGTGAAAGAAAGAACAATTATAATTTAGACCCAGACAAGTTTTGGGGGATCATTTTAAAGTCTCATTTAGTTCTAGAAAAATGGTGCATTTCTGTGTGCACACAGAGGTCTCAGATAAACCAACTTTCGGTCATGAAAATCTAGCTTTTGTAGGAATACTGATGCAAACTTTGTTCTCTTGACTGCGTATTAATACAATTCTAAGTTTTTTTTTTTTTTTAAAGATTTTATTTATTTATTTGACAGAGAGAAATCACAAGTAGATGGAGAGGCAGGCAGAGAGAGAGGGAAGCAGGCTCCCTGCTGAGCAGAGAGCCCGATGCGGGACCCGATCCCAGGACCCCGAGATCATGACCTGAGCTGAAGGCAGCGGCTTAACCCACTGAGCCACCCAGGTGCCCCAATTCTAAGTTTTAATTGCCAAACATTCAGCTAGCCTGAATTTCCATCCAATCTCCCACCTCTGGCCACCACATAAACCTATATACCATTCCTTCCAAGTGTATGGATGCCTTTTCTCTGTGTTCCCCACGCCACTCCCCCCCCCCACCACCCCTCATCTCAAGAGGTGACATAGAGCCTCGAGCACCTTTCAGCCAGTTCTTAGTGAGGACTATTATTTACACATCTCCTTGGGAAGCATGCAAGACACTTGGGAGAAGACATTCTGCCTAACTACGGTTTTATCTTCAATCTGTTTTACCCCCTTAATTTCAGAGGTAATGACTAATAAAATCAGTGCTCTTTTTTTAATTCACCTCCAAACAATGTTGATTTTGTGTTTTTTTTTTCATCACGTTTAAATAATCTAGAAAATGAAGTGTGATTAGAAGCCAGTGGCCAACTTGCTTGTTTTAATACAGTGAATAATGGTACATTGAAAATTTTTTCAAAATGAATTCCAGGGTATATTAATTTTATCTATCAGAAAGTTGGTAAATATCTGTCAGTTATAAGGAAACTGTTCTCTCTCTCTTTTTCTGTTTTGTTTTGTTTTTGGACATTTATTTGAGGGGTGCCTGGGTGGCTCAGTGGGTTAAGGCCTCTGCCTCCGGCTCAGGAAATGATCTCAGGGTCCTGGGATCGAGCTCTGCATTGGGCTCTCTGCTCAGCGGGGAGCCTGCTTCCCTTCCTCTCTCTCTGCCTGCCTCTCTGCCTACTTGTGATCTCTGTCTGTCAAATAAATAAATAAAAATCTTAAAAAAAATTTAGACTTATTTATTTGAGACAGAGAGCACACTCATACATGTATGTACCCTGTTGGGGAAGGGGCAGAGGGAGAGGGAGAGAGTCTTATGAGGACTCTTTGCTGAGTGTGGAGCCTGCCTTAGGTTAGATCTTAGGACTCTGAGATCAAGACCTGAGCCAAAACCAAGAGTTAGATGCTCAACTCACTGAGCCACCCAGGTGCCCTGGCACCATTCTCTCTTAAGCAAGACAGATACCACATTCCCCTACAATCTCCTAGTGAGCCAGGGGCCATGTGAGTACAAAGAGATATCACAAAGGGAGTAAAAAATTGCTCAGTACCAAATAATAGGATACCTATTAAATTATAAAAGAGTTGAGGAGTATTTTGCCTGGAGTGCTAGGGAAGATTTTTTTTAAAGGCCACAGGTTTTATATAGGGGCCTGATATAGATTATTAGGGGCTGAAGGGTAGGGACCATGAATTAGTAATTTTTTACAGAAGGCACTTATATCATTGGAGCTCATTATAAATATTTGTTAGATGACAGAAGAAAGGATTTGTATCACTAAAGGGGAGACGGAGGGACTTTAGATCAACCAGAACTGTTTTCAGAGAGACAAGTAGGGATACTAAAGAACAGAAGAAAATGCTCAAATACTTAAATATTCATTACCTCATTTATCTCTTACAGTCATTTTGTGAACTAGGACTTTTTAATTTTAATTTATTAAAATCTGAGAATAAATATTAATTATTAAAATCTCAAAATAAGCAGATAGTAAGTGGCAATACTAGGTCTCACCTAGTGTTTGGCACACTAAAATGTGCTCCTGGTATGTAAGATGTAAGCCAGTGAGTTGTCATAAAGTTCAAATACAAATGTCCTGTTCGTAGTTTAAGGCCAAGGATCTTGGAGGTAGGCTGCCTTCAAACTGTCACTTACAATTCACTGGACATTGAACAAATAATTTAAATTTTATGATCCTTGGTATTTTCTTGTATAATTGGGATAATTATAGAACCTACACAATACTGATTTTTTTTTTGACAAGAATAGATGAGATAACATGTATACAAAACTAGACTATTACATGACATAAGTGACAAATTCAGTAAAAGTTTTATAGAACTAGAATTACATACTCTTGCATTGAATAGTTTTAGCAGTCATAGTTATTTTTCAGGGGAATTTAAAAATGATTCTGAATAATATATACATTTCTCTTAATATGTCTAGCTGCCTTTGTTTCCTTTTAAAAACACTTTCTGAGTACTGGATCCTCTTATATAATCCAGTAGCCTGCACCATAATCTTTGTCATAAATTTTCTATTTGTGCTGATCATCTTTACAGAATATCTTGAGAAAAACTAGACAGGGCTTATTTTGCTTAAGCTGAATTGCTATAGTTTTCAGTTATAGAACGTGCTCAAGTGTAAAATATCTATGCTTTTTTTCATTAGGTGTCACTCCCTGTCACTTAAAAAAAAAAGTCTATGTGTCTTTAACATTAGCCAGTCAATGGCCAATTTTTAAAAACATTTTATTTATTTATTTGAGATAGAGTGAGAGTGAGAAAGGGCATACACACAGAAGGAGAGGAAGAGAAGCATACTGGCCACTGAGCAAGGAGCCCGACGCAGAACTTGATTCCAGCACCTGGAGTTCATGACCTCAGCGGAAGGCAGACACTTAACTGACTGAGCCACCCAAGTGCCCCATCAATGGCCAATGCTAAAGGACACAAAACCCCAAACATTCGCAAACTCCCATATCAGGTGTTTTCTCTTCATATAAAGCAAACTTCACAGAGTTTCCCCTGAAGTGATGATTGGCCTTGCCACCAACTCTATCCCATTTAGCAGGTAAAATCAGACTTAGTGAAGCAGAGAAGGGCTACAGTTAGCCCAAAGATAGATAGCAACAGAAAAACAAAAAATACAGAGAGTTAGCCTTAAAGAGAAAGTTCATGATGAGGAATCATCTTGAATATGAGATAAAAGGTGCAAAGAGTCACCATAAAAAAATCAACTCCTACTAAAGAATAACAAAAAAAAAAAAAAAAAAAAGATTATACAAAAGAAAGATAAGGAAGAAAGCTAAGAAAGACACTGAGTAGAAAATATAAAAGAAAATGGCATGTACTAGAACAACAGGCCATATAATAACTAATATTGATTATACATTCCCTATGTGTCAGGGACTTTTCTAAAGACTTCTACATATTAAAGAACTTTACCTTCACAATATTTATGTGAGACATTATTTCCATTTTGCTGATGGGGAGGCTGAGGCAATTTGATTAATTTGCTCAAGCAGATTAGTTCTTAACTGGGAATCTAGGATTCAACTGAGGTAATCCTAACTTAAGCCAAATTTTTATCTCCAAGTATATACAGGCAAAAAAGAAAAAACAATAGAAATTTATTAAGCAAACAAGAAGAGAAGCATATTGCACAGAGAAAACCTAATAGCTCACAGAGCAAGGGAAAATTATTGGTACTCCGCCCTTATAATCCTTTTCAATCCTGTTTTTGTGAGTTTGCCCAAGATTGCATTCCTGACAGGAATGTATACAGTTTGGTAAACTGCTGCATCTACTATATTAAGACATTTACCTCTCTACATTATTAAACCTGTATCTTCATTGGCCTGCTTTATTACACGGTGTGCCTCTTCAACATAGGGAAAAAGATCTTGTATTGATCTGTGTTCTCAATCATTGGCAGAATCTCTGATAGTTTGTAGGTGCTCAAAAATCCTAGTTCACTCCTCTCCCCATCCCTTTTATCCCCGTACACATTACTCACATCATCATATTCCACTTTTTTTTTTTTTTTAAGAGAGAGAGGGAGAGTGCATGTGCATGCATGTGTGAGTCGTGCAGTGGGAGAGGGAGAGAGAGAATCTCCAGCAGGCTCCACGCTCAGCAGAGCCTGACACAGGGCCCAATCTCATGACCCTGAGATCATGACCTGAGCCAGAATCAAGAGTTGGATGCTTACTTGACTGAGCAACCCAGGCACCCCTTCATATTCCACTTTCAATCAAAATTATTTGCTTTCTTTCTACATGCAATCCCCTGTGCCCTTATGCTTTGCTTTCTTCCTTGTTAATGAAGATGATTCTCTGTTTTTCTGTAGAAACTACTGAGGACTAAACACCATTCTTTTCAGCTACTCAAGGGGTAAGTTACAGAATTCTGGCATTTCTTACATCATCCAGTGTCCCACCTTTATTGGGTCATTCCCATTAACTGTACTATAATTTCTAGAATCTTAAAAAGAAAAAAAAAAACCACAGAAACAGAAATATAACAACAACAACAACAAAACCCTTTTGAGACCTCTTCTTTCTCCAAATACTGCACCAATTTTACAGTAAAACTTCTCCAAATACTGTCACAGATCCTGTTGTCTTAATATCCTTCCTGTTGGTTTCACTCTGACTAGATTTCTGGCAGCACTACTCACCTGCATTACCTTCTCTCTCATTATACCACAATGACCCACATGCTGCTGGTCAGTTTTTAGTCTCCATTTCACTTAATCTGCTATCTCATATTTGACATAGTTGATCATTTTCTTTTCCTTGAAACACTTTAACTTCACTTCCAGGGTATCACACTCTTCTGGTTCTCTTGCTCACTGGCCTGTTCCTCCAGTCAGCTCTGCTGGTCCTTCCCTATCTCACCAACCTCCTGATGTTAGAGCATCTCAGGCATGGCTCCTTGGACATCTTCATTTTCTACATTACTCCTGTAGTGATTTCACACATTCCATGATTTTAAATATAAAGCCAAAAACAGACAACTCTTCCTTGAATTATAGGCATAGATCTCTCCCATATCTTTCCACTGACTTTCAGGTACACATACGCAAATTCCTGTTCAGCATCTCCATGGTGGTGTCTAATACCTATCTCAATCTTATTGTGTCTAATAAGAACTCATGATTGCTACTCAAATGTTCTTTGCTGTCAGTCTTCCTTATTTCAGTTAATGGTAACTGGTACTTCCAATTTTCTCAAACCAAAATCTTTGAAATCACCCTTAAATTCTTGCTTTTTCTCATACTTCATATCCAATATAAGCAATTCTTTTTTACTCTGTCTTTAGAGCTTAACTGTTTTTCCCACTGCCATTCTTGTCCCCTGCAATCAATTCTCAACATAGAAGCCACAGTAATCCTAATAAAATAAGTTAGATTCCATTGCTATTCTGCTCAAAACATTCTAATAGTTTTCCGTCTGTTGTGGACTGAATTGTGTTTTTGGTCAAAATATGAATGCTAACGGCAATTCTGGTGAGAAAGCAGAAAGAGAAGGGCTATACAGAAAACTCCTATCATCTTAGAGAAAAAAATATATATATATCATCATGCACAGAATGCTAGTAGAAATATGAACACTAAGAGTGCTTCTGGTGAGGTCTCAGATGGAAATAAAAAACATGTTATTAGAAACTGGAGGTAAAGTGATTCATATTATAAAGTGGCAAAGAGCATGGTTGAGTGGTGATCTATTCTTTTGTGGAAGGGAGAACTTATAAGCTATGAAATTGGATATTTAGCAGAAGAGGTTTCTAAGCAAAGTGCTGAAGGTGCAGCGAGGTTGTCTTTACTACTCATAGTCAAAAGAGAGGGAAGAGGTGAACTATGGGAGAAAATGTTAAGTATGAAGGAACCAGACCTAAAGATTTGGAAAAATTATCAGCCCATCTATATTGTAAAAAATGAAAGCATCTTCTGGAGAGCACACCAAGGATGTGACTAGATAGTCACTCTGTAAATAGATTACTCGTGAGTTTAATTAGTTGCCTTTTCGGCAGAAGCCAGGATGAGGCAGTAGAGTTATTAGGCTATGAATATGCTTTATCCTTCAAAAACAGGGAACCTGAAGGCTCCAGAGATCATCATGGCTGCCCCTACCAGCAGAGATCCAGAACATACAGGCCCAGGGGGCAAGGCTATTTCTTCCAGTTTCAGAGGGTGAGGCAACTCCTGGGTTTGAGTGGGCTAGGCAGCCCCTGAAAATGCCATGGGTGTGGGTCTATCTCAAAAAGCCTATAGAACAGGACAGAAACCTAGGGCTGTGGGGGTGGCACTGTGGGCACAGAGGAGAGAGCACACAGCCAGAGGATTATCCTCAAGCTCTAAGATCTAATGGAACTTGCTTTGTTAAGTTTTGGACTTGCTTGAGACCTATTCTCCTTTCTTTCCAGTGTCTTCCTTTTAGAAGGGAATTCATTTGCTCATCTCACCACTGTATTTGAGGAAACAATTATGACTGGTTTCATACTTCATTGGTGAAATGTGAAAAATTGGTGAAAAACTGGTGAAAAATTTTGCCTCAGGATGAACCATACCTGGAGTCTCATCATCTAAATAGCTGATTTAGATGATAATTAGATGAGACTTTGGACTTGGATTTCATGCTGAAATGGATTAAGACTTTTGGGCTTTTGGGATAGGGTGAATATATTTTACATAAGAGAATGACACAGACTTGGGGGAAGGACAGAAGACAGAATGTTATGGGCTGAAATATGTTTCCACAAAATTCATATGTCAAAACCCTAACATCAATGTGACTATATTTGGAAATAAGGACTTTAAGGAGGTAGGGTTAAATGAGGTTATAAGGGTTGGACCTACTGGACTCCTGTCCTTGCAAGGTGTGATGCCAGTGTTCTGTGTTTCTCGGCGCACTTACAGAGGAAAGGCCATCTCAGAACACAGCAAGAAGGTGGCCATCTGTGAGACAGGAAGAGGGGCCTCACTAGAAAACAACACTGATGATGTCCTCACGTTGGACTTCCAGCCTCCAGAACCTTGAGAAGAGAAATGTCTGTTGTTTAAGTCATCTAATCTCTGGAATTTCATTATAGCAGTCCTCAAAGACCATCAGAGTCAGCAAAGTAAGTAAAGTGCTTGCAGTGGCTGCTACTCACCTTCCTGTCTGTATCCCATTATTTTTCTGATATCATATTACTCATTCCATTCTGCTCTAGTCCCTCTAGCTCCTT
This sequence comes from Mustela lutreola, assembly GCF_030435805.1. Lineage (NCBI taxonomy): Eukaryota > Metazoa > Chordata > Mammalia > Carnivora > Mustelidae > Mustela > Mustela lutreola. The sequence goes on from NC_081299.1 coordinate 59,202,169, forward strand.
GTTTTCTGGTGTTCTCTTGTATCAGGGACTCTCACTTGTGGTTCCATGTTTTTGGACACTTTCTTTAAACATATGCCTTATTTTCTCTTGTTCCTCTTTAAGTCTTTGGTCAAATGTCACATTCCTGAATTTGTTTTTCCCTATGCATTCAATTTACATATTTTACCTTTTCACTTTCCCTGATAAAATTCCTCCGTAGAACTTGTATCTTCTAACATACTATACAAATTACTTATGATTTTGTTTGTTTTCCCTTACTGCTAAAGAAAACTTCCATGGTGGCAGAGATTTTTATCCTTCTTGGTCTCTGTTGAATCCTCAGTAAATAGAAAAAATTCTGTCACATAGTAGCTGCCCAATAAACATTTATTAAATTAACTGAAATGCCTTTAGATTTTCTTCTCTGATAGAGAATAATTACCGCCATCTTTGTATTACTAGTACCTATAGAGTAAATATAAAATGTTAAATTTTATATTAAAATATTTTCTATTTTGTTAAATAGAAAATAAAATTAAAATAAAGCAATAAATCAAGCATCAGTCTTCAATGAAAGACTAAGTGTTTGAGGCTATTAGGGAGAGGAATATATGGAATCAAAAATTACAGCCCTACCATTTCTGATAATTCATATGAACATTGCTATGTAATATTTGTAAATAATTACTAAGAATATGACAGTTATTATATACTGTGTTTGTTTATTCATGTGTTACAAACTTGATAATAAACAGCAATCACATGCCTTATAGTCAATCTTTCCAACACTGTGAGTGGTGAAAGGTGAATTAATTAGTAAGAATATATGTAATGCAGTTCTAAGAGATCTTCTGGCCATGGTCCAGTGGCTAGCTTCACAGTACAGTGTAAATAAAATATATATTCATATGTAGATATCATCCAAGTTAGGTCCACATGGGGAATCATAGAGATGGCTTGACACTCTTTTTGAATATCACTTTTTCAATGATAACATACTAGCACAATTTTAGAGATAATTGGAATGTTGTTCAGCTAGAGATTCCACTGCAAGCTCACTGCAGTTTGCAAACAATAGTTACAACTTCTCATGTCTCTTTTTTGTAAAATGTTTAACTATTTGCCTGCTGTAATGTATAATAGGGGGAGAAATGAAATCTGTGTGTACCTGTTTTATTTAAATGATAATTTTTTATTCATATACTCCGTAAAAGGCATTAGCAAGGCAAGCAGAAATTAAGTGGTTAATGAAAAAGTAATAACTATAGAAAATTTGCTTTTGCAAACCTCTCAAACTCTCGTTGTCCAAGTTAAAATGATTGAATATAATCTCAACGTGCTATAAAAATATATTTATCTTTTTTTTTTTTTTGCAGGAAACTTGTATGCAAAGTAACTGCCACCCATCCAAACTTATTATTTCTAAAATTAAGAAAGATCTAATTCAAGAGTCTCAATTTCAGGATGGATGATAACTTATCATAAGATATGCCATGAAAAATCATGTCATAATAAACAATGGCTTTGCATTTGGACAGTATTAGTTCCCTGGCCTAGTCCTTTTAATCAGTTTTTTGTTTTTTGTTTTTCAATCTGGCCAAGAAAACATGGTTAAAATTATATTGAGACTTTTTTAAGAGAATACATTATAAAACATGCACAAATCTGACTCCTGAAGCTAAGCACCATTTGAATTAAAATATCTTAAAATTCTTTCTTTCATACTGAAGTTGAAATCCCTATGATTTGGGGCTTAAAATGGTCAGAGTAAAGCCCTAAGGTAATAAAGATTTTTAATACTGTAATATAAGATGTATCAAATGAGTGTGTAGATCTATGCAATGTAAGAAATAATTGCAACTCAAAATCCTCTTGGAAATCCTACCATCTCCTCCCACCAAAAAAAAAAAAAAAAAAAAAAAGAAAGAAAAAAAAGAAAAGAAAAGAAAGGAAAAAAATATCTGTTTTCTCTCTCAAACTCCACATATGAGTGAACTCATACGACATTTGTTTTTCTCTGACCTATTTTGCTTAGCATTATACTCTCTAGCCTCTAGCTCCATCCATGTCATGGCAAAAGAAAAGAAAAGAAAAGAAAAAAAGAAAAGGAAAGAAAGGAAAAAAATATCTGGCAGGTATTTTTTCTCACCTCGGCTATAGATTCTCCGTGTCAGAGCCATAAACTGGCTCAGAAAATCGTTATAATATAAATATAATAAAATATAATCATATAATATATAATAATATAAATATAAATAACAGTTCATATTTAAAGAGGACATTATTTTTCCAGAATATCAATTGCTATGCATTATCTCATGTAACCCTCGCAAAGGTCTATAAAGGATATTTTTATTATTCCTAAATAACAGACTTCTAAAAAATGAGTAGTTAAGTAATCTGCCAAAGTTATGAGATAGTACATGGCAGAGAAGAGCTAAGATGTCTTTCAGCACTAAAATCATTGTTCTTAATCACCACCTCACAATGCTAATATACCACACAAATTTAAGTATTGCACTGATAAATCCATATAATTTCAAAATATTCTAGGGGTGTTTTGAAGTGTTACTGGGAAGCTGGTAACTTTGAGTTTTTCACAATCTGGCACCAAAATATGGCTAATAAGAACCTTAATTTAAAATGCAACACTTATGGACAGAAAGATTGAACACTTTTTGTATAGGTAAGAAAATACAAATCAAGGAAACAAATAACAACAAAATATCCTGATAAAGGACTGACGAGTAGTGGATATAAAGAGAAGTAATAATGGATAAAAATAGAAATAAGGACAATGATACTACATCACAAATCTAGATTTAATTAATTCCTTGTGAAAAGGAACAGAACAGAAAATTTTCAGTTTTAACTATGAATAATGGCTTACCTGATTCTTATTCTGTGATATAGATTTAGTCACAGTTTATGCTCCTTCTTTACATTTACAAAGTCTAAGGTAACTTACCATTTCAAAGAAAATTAAGTTTTTTTAAAAAGATTTTGTTTATTTAACAGAGAGATGACAAGTAGGCACAGAGAGAGAGAGAGAGAGAGAGAGAGAGGAAGCAGGCTCCCTGCCGAGCAGAGAGCCCGATGCGGGACTTGATTCCAGAACTCTGAGATCATGACCTGAGCCGAAGGCAGAGGCTAAACCCACTGAGCCACCCAGGCGCCCACAAAGAAAATTAAGTTTTTATTCAAATTCCAGTTAGGTAACTTATGATGTGATATTACTTTCAGGTGTACAAGATAGTGCTTCAACATGTCCATACCACACCTGATGCTCATCAGAACAGATGCATTCCTTAATCCCCATCACCTATTTTACCCTCTCTGCACCACCCCCCTCTCGTAACCATCAGGTTGTTCTCTATAATTAAGTCTTCCTGGGTTGCCTCTCTTTCTCTTTTTTCCCCCTTTGCTCATTTGTTTTGTCTCTCAAACTCCACATATGAGTGAACTCATATGGTATTTGTCTTTCTCTGACCTATTTTGCTTAGCGTTATACTCTCTAGCCTCTAGCTCCATCCATGTCATTGCAAACAATTAAAAAAAAATTAAAATCAACCTTGCAACCAAAGACACCCAACTGAGTATTGGAAATAAAATCCCGAAATTGAGAGGGGATAATCAGGTAAGTGGCTTCTCTTAAAAGGCTTCTTCTGACTCCCCACATGATTAACTTTCACACTACAGAAGCTCATCTGCAACTTAGAGGAAAATAGTGGGCACTATCAGGAATTCCAGAGATTTTTTAAAAAAGATTTTATTTACTTACATATTTGAGAGATAGAGCACTAGAGAGAGAGAGAAAACAAGCACGAGATGAGGGTAGAGGGAGAGAGACAAGCAGGCTCCTTGCTGAGCGGGGAGCCCAATGTGGGGCTCAATCCCAGGACTCCAGGATCATGAACTGAGAAGGCAGCCACTTAACCAACTGAGCCACCCAGGCGCCCCAGGAAGCCCTGAGCTTTTTGAGGAGGCTCTCTTTTTTTTCTATTTTCTTAAATAAAAAAATATAAAGAGATGGTCATATATCAAAATTCATTATGCTCTACCCCAAATTTTTTATCTCCAATTCTTACATATTATTCTTAAAAAAATTAAAACCTAATTTATTTATATCAAACAGAACATCTCTAAGGTAGATGAGTGTAAGAAAAGATCTTGGTTAGTAAAGTATAAAATTGCTAACTGCATGATATGACTTTGCACCTACGAACACCACCACCAAACAGCAAAAAGTTAGAACTCAGAAGAGGGACAACTACATGAAATAATTTAAAATGAGGATTTGAATCCAGTGAAAGGAACGGTATGTGTATTAAAATTTCTCAAACTTTATGAAATTCAGGACTCACTTTAAATTCTTCATTATCTGCTACCGATTTTCCAAGTTTTGTTTTGAAGACTGCTCTGTCCTCCTCTATGCCGAGCGAAGATGAGAATGGGTATTTTCTAGTGCCTCTGATATGGTGCCAATTAGGTGATTTAAATGTATTATATTATTTACTTCCCACTACCCTTGGAATAGGTAAATATGTCCCTATTTACAGGTCAGGAGACAGCTTGAGAAGAGAGGTCAGAGAGCCTGCCAGTCCCACAGGTGGTTCAGGTCTGCCCATCTACTACACACGTGCATCAAGTCTTCCTTTTGCTTTCTGCTCTAGCTGCACAATTTTCGTACACACAAAACAATGGGCTTCATCTCTGAATCAATCCAAGGTAACTCTTGTTCTTAACTTCTAAAACTGTGAAAGTGAAAATGAATAGGATCTTTTGCATAATTACTTCCTCCAACTTCTTGTTATGTATTGTTATTTCAGCAAAGGAGAACAATAGGGAGAAATGAGAGATCTTTCAGAGTGGTAGTCACCCTAAAAAGATGTGTGATTTCTTCCCCGACGAGTAAATTATCTACAGCTTTTAAATCAATGCACACCAAATTAGCTCAACGCAAATAAAAATGACAACAACAATGCCCGTCTATCTGTAGCTTGTTTTCTATATATGGCAATTCATCACTGGCTAGCAAAACCTAATAAGAGTGTGTATGTGGTTTATGCCATTTACATGATTAGATCCTTAACAGCATTGTGATTGAAGAGCATTCCTTTAAAGATCTCCACCTATTGCTTATTAAACATACATCTCCATGTGTGCAAAGGCAGCAACAGCAGGGGGAGTGACAAGATAAGTGATGGCTATAAAGGAAAGAAAAATGGCCATGCATCCATTCATTGTTTGTTTCCAATTTATTGGTGTTGCAAAAGCGTGTGGGCCCTGGTGGAAAGCTGTGCTTTTTGGAAGTTTTGATTAACCTGTATCCTCACACTTCTCCCATCATCATTACACAGCCAGATAAGTAAACAGATACAATAGTTAAGTAAAACCAATATAATAGACCCGCTTGACTCATCTCTAGAGATTTACTGCTGTGGAAATTCAGCTAGCTATCTCATTTAGCTAACTTTTCAAAGAGTGATTTATGCGCCACCCACATGGTAACAGTAACCTAAGCGGCTATAATCATTCATTCATTCATTCATTCATTCACAAACCATTTCTCGTGCATCATCTATTTCATAGGCTCTGTCCTAAGTACTGGGTTGTGGTGATAAATGAAGAAGCCTTCCAAGTCTTAGCAATGTAATGTATCTATATGATCGAAAAATACTACTTAACATCCCAAATCTAAAAATTATCTTCATCAAAGGTACTCATAGCAATAGTAAATAAAAATAAATAAGAATTTATTAACTATGCTCTCAGTATATATGGTAGCATCCTTGTTATCTATGGCATATAATTTTCTGCCAATAGGAAGCTGATATGTCTAACTTGGTACTGAGAAGGGGTGTGTGTGTGTGTGTGTGTGTGCACGACTGTGTGTATGCTCAGCACTTTAAAGGCACTCCAGTGCAGCTTGCATTACAGATACAGAAATGTAACATACGACTTTTCAAAGTCTTTTGTTCTCTTATGATCCTGAAACATTAATAGTTTAAGAAAAATTATGTTGAGAAAGTGAAGGAAAAAATAATATAAAAAATGAAGAGGAAAAGTATTGCTGTGTACAGAGGGAAACTAAAACCATCTCAGACAAATGGTAAGTGTGTATGAAAAGATTTTCTGAAGGGTTTTACCATCAGTGGTAAATAAAGTTGATCCAAATAAAGTTGATTATGAGCCATGAGCTGTTTTACATTAGAGGAAATAATCCATTTTCGTTTATTCAAACTAGCAATCTGTACTATTTATAGTTACTAAAACTGACTTGACTGGCAATGGCAGACAGAGGGGCAGTTTTTGGTGTATGAAGAGAATTCCCATACTGAAGTGCAGCTTTCCTTTGTGTTCTAGGACCCAATGGCAGCTTTCTCGTTCATTTTAAACTTTCAAAAATCATGTCCAATGATACTGTAGTGATATTTTTTAAATCATAGTTTTTGTTCTACGCAAGACCAGAATTAACAGTATGAGTTTTCACTCCACAATCTCTAGTATATGTTTGAGCCACTCACCTTGTTAATTTCACAATTTTCCAGTCAGGCAATCTAATCACTACCATGGATAGAACTGAGAGCATATTAAAACTATATCAAAAATATAGTTTTGAAACACACAAAAGCCTTTTAATGAGTGTCCTGTAACAGGAATATTGTCCCAGACTTGTCCAATTTGTTAACCCTTAATTATTAAGTTATAAATTTCTCAAATTTGCTTTTTCCTAAAGGGGACATCCCTAGGCCTCTATGTCAAGAAAAACTTTCACTGATATTCTGGTGGTTTTTAACAACAAATGCAACAGCAAAAAATTCTGCTGACGGCTTTGTGAATTCAAATTCATGACCAGAAAACTCAAATGAGACCTTAATATTTGTAATCCAAATAGCTTCTTTAGTATGCTTGCTATATTCAACAGTTTTATACTTTTTCTTTCCGTACATCTTGTATAGGATTCCCCTCCCATTTTATCCCCCTCCTCCAACTCATTCCCTTAGCAGAATACTTGTTTCAGTACGTAAGTGGGAAATCTCTCCTTTTCTCACCCTCACATCTATCACTTGATCTGCATTTGTATCCATACTCTCTGCCATCTGTTATTCTTGACTCTATCAGAGGAAGGAATCATCCCCTGAAAAAATACTTCTGACTCTATCAAAGGCCAGCTCTTCAAATAGTGCCTATATTACGTCCATTGCAGCTTCACAGAAGTTTCCCTCTTTAAATTATCCCTTGTTTACCAACAGTATCATTTCTTATTTTTCAGAGAGTTGTCTTTTGTTATTTACTTTTTAAAAAAATGACAAAAAGTCATCTTGATCCCCTCCATCTCCACTGTATCCCTTTATTTACCTTCATGGCAAACCAACTTGCCAAGTTTTCTACAGCTTCCTTCTCTCCTTAACCCACTCCAGTTAGGTTTTTGCTTCCATCCCTCTAGCAGATCTTCTGTATCTGAAGGTTACCAGTGGCCTCTGTGTGGACATGGAGTGTGCTGCCCCAACTCCTCTTCAAGAAGTTGCAGTTGCCAAGAAGTGTGGTAGGCAGACTGCCTCTACCTGTCAGCTTCTTCACTGTTGGCATTAGCTGCGAAGATGTGCCTCTTTCGACTAGCCAACATTCAATGACTGAGCAAGGTAGGAATACAAAGACCCAGACATTTTGCTGACATGGGGTAATTCTGATGATCATTTTTGCTCTAGAACTTCCCCTCCAGGATGGCCAAAACTTCGTTAGGCTTCATTACAATGAGACATCTACGTCTGCCAAGTCCTGTTTCCTTCCTCTGTCCTTTCATGGTGTTGTTCCCTAATAAACGTCTTTCGGTATCTGCTTGCAGAGAAACTGACCTGTGACAGACAGTACCATGAGCAGTTTGAGAAGGCAGGCTATATGATGGGGTTTGCTTTTGGAAAGAGGATCACATGCCACCTGACAGGCAATGATCACACATCACTAGTAAGAGGGGACACAGATGGAACTTGGGACAAAATACTCATCCAACTAAAATTTTCAGCTACCTTTGGTAATTTGGTAGAGCATGAAGATATATTGCTACAGTGGCATACACTAGCAACTGATGTCACTGCTACTATAAACTAATAGATGGAAGAATAACAGGTTTAGGCAGTTACTGCTAAGTACCACAGGTACTCAATAGCCGTGCTTCCCAGAATGGTAGCTACTTTCATGTGTGGCTATTGTGCAACTGAAATGTGGTTAGTCCAAGAGATAACTGCATCCAATTTTGAAGATTTATTATAAAAAAAATCTCATTACTTTTTTAATGTTGATTACATGTTGAAATGATATTTTGAATATACTGTATGAAATAAAATATATAAATTAATTTCATGTTGTTTTGTTTAGTTTTACTTTTTAAAATGTGACTACTAGAAATATTTGAAAGTACAATATGGCTCATATTATATTTCTAATGTAAAATACTGCTCTACAGAAAAACAAAACAGTTGAGATTGAGTAACAGGAAGTTGAAAGCTAGATATAGAATCCAGTGGGCCTCCCTGATTGTATACAAAGTCGTTAGTATTTGCTCTAGTGAGAGGCTAGAGAAAGCAGAGGGCCCAATTTTGGATTTTATAGATGATAGAAACGTGAAAGAAGTTTAAATACCAACTAAGGCCAAGGTCAGGATGGAGACAACTGGGTACATGACACTATAAATTATGACTCCCTAGACCCTCTGAATTTGGGAGAATGTAATACTGTCTACCTACCCTATCGAGAGCTTGTACCTGATGTCAGCCCTACTGGAAGATAGTGCAAAGTCCTCTCCCATCCAAAGCAATATATACCCAGTAAGACCTGCCCTTTCACCCCTCCTGGTACTAGACCTAAAATATGACAGTCACAGCATAACCCAGGTGGGATGAAGTAGTCTGTACTCTAAGGGCATTGCCAGAACTAGTAAGCACCAACAGCTATTAACTGGGTTTGGGTGAGTGTATATAGAACTAGATTTTAAGGATGTTTATTTAAGGGGACTGGAAAATAAAATTGGACAGGGATGGATTTATTGACTTGAATGTGTCCTCCCAAGGTACTGGATTAACTAGCCATGACCCACCCCAGAAATGATGTTAACTCCCTCCTAGGATGACTCCTAGAATCATGGAAAAAGTGATGAAACACACTGAGCAAAGTTGAAATGCCAGAATTGCCATGGAAATCTCTGGAAGAAAGGTTTAGAAGATTTGAGGAAATGCTGGAATGGATATTCAATGCATAGCTGAAAGACCCATTAGATGATTATGCCCCTCATGAAGGCTAGAGGACATACTATTTAGTAAGGCCTTGAGAAATGTACTTAAAGAATGACACCAGCTTCAGTAAAAATTCAATTGTAGCCCTCTGAATAGGGCTGGAAGGAGTAGAGGCTATTACAGACCCTTTCCCTCTAACATCAGTATGGATGATAAGGTACCCAAACAATTGAATCTGAGTGTCAGGTCAGTGCTTAACCAAATACAACTACCAGAATCCAAGGGTTTTTGTTGTTGTTTTGTTTTGTATTGAATGCAGCAGCAGACTCGCATTCAAGAAAGCATGACCCGAAGATGAATATAAAGATGGTGATAAAACATGGCATACTTAAGTACAAAATAAAGAAGCTATCCCAAACAGGAATACTACTCTATCAAAAGAACTCAAGTTTATATTCCCAGGATGATGAAGGTAGCCATATGGATAAAAATTCATGATCCTTCTAAGGTTTCTAGACCTCAGCCAGTTTCCAGAGGGAGAACCCATTCACTGAAGGTGTGGTAGGGTGTTCAGGGGTAAGAACCTCACAATTGTATGACAAGTGTATATGGTCATGATTCCTCCAGTCCTTTTATTACTTGGGTAATAAAAATAGCCAGATATGTTGACAAGTGTTGGATACAGGGTCTGAGCTGACAGTGATATCCAGAAACCATCACTATGGTCTCCTTGTTAGAGTGAAGACATAGGGGACATCATAATAAATGAATAAATGGAGTTGTGATCAATATTTACCTATGGCATATTCACCAGTGATCATTTCTCTTGTCTTTAAATGTGTAAGCAAGAATGATACTCAGAAGTTGGTGGAAAATTGCTCTTGGATCTTTGGTCATTGGGTAATACCTATGATACTGGGTAAGAGCAAGTAAAAGCCCTTAAACATGATCCATGCATACCCAGAAAATAGGGAATAAAAAACACTGTTGAATCCTAAGAGTGGGAGAAGGGTTTCAAGATAAAAGGGCCATCTTTATGGATCTAAAGGATGCAGGAGCATTTGTTTTCATAACATCATCATTTAATTCACTAGTCTGAAAACTAGAGAAACAAGATAAATCCTGGAATATAACTACAAGCATAGCCCAGTAATAGTCCCTTTGCAGCTGCCATGCCAGATGTGGTATATTTGCTAGAGAAGATTAATATGGCCTCAGGAACTTGGTATGAAGCCATTTTTCTGGAACATGTATTCTTGTCTATCTCATTCAGAAAAGACAATTAGAAACAGTTCACATTCACATGGATTGAACAACAATATTAATTTATGCTTTTTCCCCAGGGCTATGTTAACTCTTCTGCCCTCTGTCATAATATAGTCTGAAGAGATCTGAACCATCTGGACAACACATAGTACTTCACATTTACCATTACATCAATGGCATTATATTGAGCATGCCAGATGAACAAGAGGTAGCTGGCATTCTGGAGGCCTTCATAGAACACATGCATTCCAGTGAGAAAAAACCTAACAAGATGAAAGGCCTTGTCGTGTCCAAACCAATTTAAAGGATACTAAGTAAAGGACAAATTATTTCATCTTGCACTTTTGAACACAAACAAACACAGTGTCCTAATGGGTCATCTCAGGTTCTAAAACAGAACATATTCATTCCATACCTAAAAATGTACTCATCAACACACAAGGATAATGCACATTTAAGTAAAACCCAGTGAAGCAAAGGGTCTTGCAGCAGATCCAGGCTGAGGTGCAAAAGTCCCACCACTTGGGCCATAAATCTGGAAGAATCTATGGTCTTGGAAAAAGATACCACACAGAAATTGTGGCATCCGGGGCGCCTGGGTGGCTCAGTGGGTTAAGCCGCTGCCTTCGGCTCAGGTCATGATCTCGGGGTCCTGGGATCGAGTCCCGCATCGGGCTCTCTCTGCTCAGCAGGGAGCCTGCTTCCTCCTCTCTCTCTCTGCCTCTCTGCCCACTTGTGATTTCTCTCTGTCAAATAAATAAATAAAATCTTTAAAAAAAAAAAAAAAAAGAAATTGTGGCATCCCCCAGTGGGAGAATCACAACATGGGACCCTACAATTCTGAGGGAATGCCATGCCATCTGCAGTAGAAGAACAATATGTTCTTTGAAGAACATCTCTTGATGCACTACTGGGTCCTGATAGAGACAGAGCACTGAATCATGAGACATCACATGATGACTCTCAGAAATTACATGATTATGAGTTTTGTCCTTTCAGATCTACCAAATCCTAAGGACTACTGCTGCACTCCTCTCTGCAACCATCATAAGATGGTAGTGGTACATTCAGTATGGGACATGAACATCCTAGGAAGACACAGCAAGATACTTGAGCCAATAGTTCAGAACTTCATGGCTCCAAGCATGCTACTATTATAACAGTACCCCTATCTTTTGGTCCACATATAGTCCACATGGGGATGGGGTATGACCAATTGATAGTGGGGAAATAGTCCCAGTTCGGTTTACAGAAGGATTCCCTTTGTATATGAGTCAAAAAAACACAGTGACTGCACTATAGACTTAGGGTACTCAGGATACCCTTAAAAAATAGTGGTGAGGGAAATTCTCTCAATGAGTGAGAGCTTCAGGCAGTGAAACTGACCATCTACTTCCTGTGGAAAGAGGAAAACATTTAAGAGGTAGCCTATGCAAATGGCCTGCAAGTCAAAGTTTGGAATATTACAGGCAGGAAGTAATGTGGGAGGAGCAAGTGGATGGCTTGGGAGTGGGGACAAAGTGGCAAGATTTTTGTATTACATGTTGATAATCACTGGAGGAAATCCATAATGGAAGAAGTACTTAAGAAAAAAAAAAAAAGTAGATAAAATGATCTGGCCAAGAAGATAAAATGACTCTGATCATTGGCCACATTTGTGCTGGCACAATGGACACATAAACATAGTAGCCATGATAGCAAATACAACACATGGGTCCAACAACATCAGCTCCTACATACCAAGGTTGATCTAGCTACTGTTGCTACTAAGGGTCCAGCTGCCCAGAGCAGAAACCAAAGCCGGATATGGCATCAGTTCTTAAGGAGACTAACCACTTAATGGCAAGTTGACTACATAATTTCCCTTGCATCCTGGAAAGACAAGTGTTTTGTTTTCATAGGAATAGGCATCTATCACTCATATGGGCTTTCTTTTCCTTTCTTTTTTCAGTATTCAAAGACTCACAATGTACTTGAACCACTGGCATGGAATCCCACTGACCAGAGTTCTCCTTTTACAGTAAAGGAGGTGCATGAATGTACCCATAACGGGGTGATCCACTGATTGTATCACACAATTCACCCAGACTGGTGCCTTATGATGTGTCACAATAGCCTGCTGAAGGCATGGCTTAAATGCCAAGTTGCAGGTACGATTCTGCAAAGAGGGGGTACCATTCTCCAGGACTCAGAATATGCACTGAATCAAAACCTATATGGTGCTGTGTCCCTGACTAGGAGAATACAGAGGTCCAAGAATCAAGGGGGTGGAATAAATAGATCTTTTTTTTTTTTAATTTATTTATTTTTTTTTTTTAAAGATTTTATTTATTTGAAAGACAGAGATCGCAAGTAGGCAGAGAGACAGGCAGAGGGAGAGAGAGGGAAGCAGGCTCCCTGCTGAGCAGAGAGCCTGATGCGGGACTCGATCCCAGGACCCTGGGATCATGACCTGAGCCGAAGGCAGAGGCTTTAACCCACTGAGCCACCCAGGCGCCCTAAATAGATCTTAATCTAAGTCTATATAGACATGAATGCCCCCCTGACCAATGGAATGCATCTTTCAGGTACAGGCTCTAATATCCCAGGTTTAAAGAGTAATGGAGGTGTTTCTCTCCAGAGTCCAGATTTCTTCATCACTTCTTGCCCAAGGATTAAACTCCTTTTTATCGGATGATGAACAGTGAACAAATCCATTTTCTTCTGATGAAAACCAAATCCCCACTTAATAGGGTACAATCTTGCCCTGAAACTTAAACAAGATGATCACAAATTATTCCTGAATTGACTGTAGTTTATTTCACTATCTCCATGGTAACCCTGTTCACCCTTTCCCTCATTCTGGGTAGAAGGAATTTTGATATGGGATAGAGGTTGGGAGATAAATAAACATTAAATGTTTAAGGAATGTTTACTTTTCTCTGTAAAGAAGACAACAGACTTTGCATTTCCAGGGTGATCCTTGTTGCCAAACTTACAGGAAATGAACTTGAGGCTTTTGGTATATTTTATCTTCCATTCTCTGAACACTTTTTTTTTTTTTTCTACTTCCTAGTCTCAGACCTGAGCCTATATCTTAGGATGGGTTTCCTAAATTTCAAGAAAGTTACAGCCTCCCACTGGAGTTTCTACTCAGTGTTTTCTTTCTTCTTCCATATTTCCAGAATTTTTATTTCCTTAGGAAAAGCCTGTACAGATAAAGTGTTGAAAAAACAGTAGCAATGATAGCAGATTTACCACCTGCCCATTTACTGCCTGCAGATTTATGGCCAACGCAGCCTATTTTGCCATCTGGGTCAAAGTCATATTTTCACTGGAAATATTTTGGTAAGTTATTGCTGGCATTTTTTACATGCAGGTGGTGATCACACAGGTTTTATGGCACTTTCCTAACCGCACGTCTGACTGAAGTACACAGAAGCTGATCTTTTGTGAATATCTACAGAAGTGGTTTGATGAAATGGAATGGGCTCTATTCAGTACATTAACCAGTGGAGGGGGGACCCCTTTAACATAAAATGTAATCCTGAGAAAGGCACCAAGTCATCTTCCCTGGTTGTTTCTGGAGGAATAGGTTGTGGCACTCAAGAAAAAACAACCAGCTCTCTTGGACATAAAGGCTCGCGTCATCTGCACAAAGGTAGTTTCAGAGTTGGTGGTGATGGGCATCTGTTCAGAAAAGCACCCAAACTAGTTAATTTTGATGCTTAACCCCTTGCAATTTTCTCATCTCAACACTTTTATTATTGAAAAAAAAAATGTTGCTGTCTGTTTGGTGCATGTTTTTGGTAATTATATAGATATCTAGGAGAGATTTATCATTATATAAGAGTTATTGGGAAAAAAAAGATAAGAGTTATTGGAAATAAAAAGAACTGGATTCTGATGTAAGTTCTCTAACTTCAGAGCCATACAATCTTAGCTATCCTCCTTGAGCCTCAGTTTTCCCTTCTGTCAATGGCGGAAGGAGGTGGCACTAGAAAGTACATATGTATTTTTTAATTAAAGTAAGCAATAATTTATATACACAGATATTAAATGTTCAAAACAATGAATTTTTATAGCTGTGAGATCCATCATCCAAAACAAGATATAGAATATTTCCATCAGCCCAGAATATTTGATCATGCCCTTTTCCAATCTGTCCCTAGCCCCCTTCACATACAAAAGAAGATTTTTCTGACTTCCATTACCGTACATTAGTTTGGCCTGTTCTTGAGCTTATATGTAGGATTATCTGGCTTCTTTTGCACACTATGTCTATCATATTTGCCCATGATGCACGCGTCACTTGTTTGTTCTCTATCATTTCTGAGCAGTATTCCAGCACATGAATATGCCAACACTTTATTTTCCTGTTTATGAGTATTTGGGTTATTTTCAGTTTTTGACTTTTATGAGTTCAGTTGCTATGGACATTCAGTACAAGTCATTTGCACATGGATTGTCATTTCTCTTGGGTCTGTAGGTAGATGTGGAATTTCTGCATTACAGTGTAGATATGCTTCACTTTATAAGAAACTGCCAAGCTGTTCTCCAAAATGGTGGTACTATTTCTTTTCTGTCGTTTTTATGTTGTTTTTGATTTTGGGGGATTTTGTTTGTTTGTTTGCTTGGTTTTTGGTTGTACTATTTCATACTCTCACCAGAAGTTCTAGAGGCTCCACATCTTCACTAACACTTGGTATTATTACTTTTTTATTTTATTTATTCTGGTGAGTATAAAACACTATCCCATTGTTTTAACTTTCATTTCTTAGATGATTACTAAGGCTGAGCTTCTTTTCATATTAAACTGCATAGAACTTAGGCATGGTTTAAATATCCCGCAGAAAACAGTCATATATATAGCACCCTAGTTTTCTCTTGGTATTTTATAAGTCACCAGTGTAATTTTTAGAAAAATGACACATGCAGGGCACCTGGGTGGCTCAGTCAGTTAAGCATCTCACTCTTGATTTCAATCCAGATCACGATCTCATGATCCTGGGATCAAGCCTTGCATCAGGCTCCATGCTCAGTACAAAATCTGCCTGTCCCTCCCTCTGTGTTCCTCCCCTTAGCTCACACCTGCTCTTTATCTCTCTAAAATAAATAAATAAAATCTTAAAAAAAAAAAAAACCTACCAGAACACATGCTTTTACATCATTTACATACTTTTTAATTTGGAAAATCTGGCATAAGGCCTAGAAATATGATTCTGATTCACAAATGAACCACTGGATCGTGCTCCAAGTATCTGACAGGTTTTGTTATACTACTAATCTTTGTTAGATTATAAAAAGGCAATACAGACTCAAAGTTGAGAGATAGACTTTAAAATAAAGAAGACCAGATAATGGATCCTAATTCCCACTTACTATCTATGGGCAAGTTACACACTCCCTCTAAATCTCAGGTTCTTCATTTATAAATTGAGGGTAATTCTAATAGTCATCCCATAGGGCTATGAAGAGGATAAAATATGATAATGCATGTAAAATGGTTACCAGCCTGCCAAACTCATAAAAAACAGTCAATACACATCAGAAGAAAGGATAAAATGTGAAAATATTATGAAGCAGGAGCTAAACAAATCAGAGTACTTAACGCTAGTATCTTGATAGATCTCTTTTACTCCTGTTTAAAAATAAACTTGAGACACTCTTCCAAACTTTTTTCTTACTTTATTTCACCTTTTTTTTTCTTCTGACTGATAGCATTTTTGTAGATTGAAATGTTGTCCAGATCTTGACATTCTCCATTTTCATCAAGTACCGAAGTGATAGGTGGAGGAAGGTGTGTTTCTGTCAAGTGGTTTGCTTCCCCAGTGGAAGGTCTCATGGATGCCCTCTGGCTTCCTTTGCAGTTCCCTGATTCCAGTCTGATACTCCTGTCTAAAATTGTTGGGTCTTTGTTTCTGGGTTCTCAGCTCTCTTTTCCTTTCTTTTCATGCATACACTAAAAAAAATACACTATTAAGCATATTCTCTCTTTCTGTGTGTCTCACTTCATTTTTTCGTCTATATATCTGTATGTCTCTGCTCCATCAGCACTCCCATAACGCTATTTTCGATTATCAGCATAAAGTTTACGTTTCCTACCACAGTAACCATTACTCTACCTACTAGTCATTCAACTCACTAAATCTACTCTCTCTTCTTTTTTGATGAAAACATCGGTTTTATGCATTTGAGATTCTTTTTGCTTCTGATTTTTTGTTTGTTTGTTTTGCTTTGTTGTTTACAAATCAGCTATAGCTCCTGGCTTATATGGGCCTTCCTTCCTGTACCTGAGTAATTTGTAATCCACATGACCTATACTTTCTAACAATGGGGATAAGTAGATTTTCACTCCCTTAAGATCTTAGGTGAGCCTGTGGAAATAAAGAAAAAAGACAACACCTCCTGCTCACCATCCACCCCCCAACCTCCACCAACTCCAGCCCTGCTGCCTTTTCTTTGTGAAGAGTAATGTATAATGTCTCGGTTTCAACCTCATAAGAGTCCTCTGTTGTGCATCTGTGTTAAAAGAACATAGACCAAAAAGGAGAATTCTTTTCGAGTGGTTAGATTTTTCTGCTTATTGATAAGGACAGGGTTAGCTAGTTACCTACATAACTGTATTTCTACAATATTAAAATAAAATGATTCTCTTCATGGAATATTTTTTAATGCATCAGCGAGGCCGAGAGATAATGCCAAAGGTAAAAGGAACATCCATTAAACTAAATGGAGATTTGTCTATAAGTAACATTTTATTAATAATGACAGTAAACATTCTTTTAGTGAAGAAAGGTGAAAACAACTAACTTTTACTAATAGGGCTTTTAGCAATCTACTGCTTTTAAGCTTACACTTTTGTTCACAGCAGTTTCCACTCTTGGCTTTCCTCTTTTGACAGTGGTTTCCAAAAACATGAGACTAATGGTGACATCCAGCTTGGTATGACTACTCAGTAGATATCCAATAATTGTATAGAAAAGTTTTTTTAAAGTTCTTATTTTTTTGTTTCCTGTTTTATTTATTCAGGAAGCAGAATGGAGAAGAAAAGGAAAAGTTTTTTTTTTTTCTTTTCCTTGAGAAGTACATAAAGCTTTTTACTACTGAGCGATAGAAACCATCCCAACTTTAACTTTGATGGGTAAAGTTTGATAGGCTGCTGAAAATTCTCATAAGAGTGACTATCTTTCCATTTTTCAAGTAAACTGAAGGGTCTATGTCTCTTCCCAACATTTATTTTTTAATGCGGTCCTGTTCAATCAGTCAAGAGGATGAAAGACTATAGATAATCAATCTTCAATTTTGGATGCCATAGATTTTCCCCATCGGTTTGTGCCTCTGTGTTTTCATGGTAAATGCCAGCAGAAAGGGATAACTAGCACCAGTACTTCTGAACCCTTTTGTCATATACATATACGTACATACATATACATACATACATATACAATATATATATGTGTGTGTATATACATACATATGTGTGTGCGTCTGTGTGTGTTTGTGTGTGTATACTGTTCTCAATTTCTCATCCAGAAAAGACAGAAATTAAAAAGCAAGTGATAACACAGAACACTTCTCTAAAATGCTTGCTTCCAAAGTTAACTATCTGAAGAAAAAACGAGCAATACAGAATTTGCACTTTTTTGTTTTTCCAAAAAGAAAGCTTCCTCCTTGGATCAGAATTGTTATAGAACTATACCAAGATATCAGTATGCATTAAAACAAATCCAAACAAAGCCAAAAGCCAGTATAATGTCTTCAAGATTTTTGCCTTAACTGACCCAGATTAAAAAAAAAAAAAAAAAAAAAAAAATTCCACGTCAACTCTAAATATGTAAAAAAGAGAAAAAAAAAATGTGGAGCCAAATGTAGAGTCAGGTCAAAAGTTCAGTAAATAAATACTCCATTTCTAACAGTTTCTGTTAGAATTTAATTCCTTTCTAACACATCTGAAATCTCAGAATCACATAAACAGCAGCAATTGCTTTTAAAGCCAGAGGAGTACTCAAATCATGGAATTATACCATTAATATACTGTGTAATAAGTACTCTAATAAAGACATGGACTAAATATTTTGGGGCAACTGGCATGGACTAGCTAATCGGTTGTTATTACTCTGTATTAAATTATTTACCTCTCTTACTCTCCAACTACACTGAATTTCAAAGCAAGATTACATGTTTGTGTGCATGTACTTCTCTGCTTTTTATTAGTGTTCAATAAATGATTAAAATATTACTGTAGCTCTGAATTCTGTTTTTTACCCCTTCATAAGGAAAGCAGCGTAGGGTTGGAAAACGAAGAAAAGGGACATAATAAAGAAAAAAGGGCAGTTGTATTTTGGGTCCTCAAGGGCACAATTTAGAAACACACCGTGTTGTTGTTACATGGACTTTTGACCTTTTCTTTTTCTCTCACTACAAAAGATAGGTTTTCACTCCTTTCTTTATCTTATTTATTTATGTAATTTTATCTATTCACCTGTACAATCCACACAGCTCCCCACAAGTCCACTCTGTCTTTTCACTTTTCTAATGCATATGTTGGTCATGTCTGTGGGATGCAAGTCCACATTGCTTCCTGTTTCCCAGTAACCTATGCCTATTGCCATCAGAGACCAAACTCTCAAGTTTCTAACTTTCTAGCAAAGTCCACCTGCTGTCCCAGTCTCCATAGGAGATGCTGTTTGTTCTGATCCTGTGTCATTATTTATTGCCTGAATGTGAGCTGTGCTCCTTCAAGGAAAAAAGGTTTGGCTTATGTTCGCCTCCCCATCAATGCACAATGAAGACTACTGAAGCAGTGAGGTGAGTCCAGGGCCCGTGTATCGGTTTCAGGGAAGGTTCCATCCTCTGAAAGGGAGGAGGGAAATGATCACATTTGGAAATTGTCTAACATATGGGTTAGCCCTCTTTTCTCATCTCACAGTCTATTGCTATCACCTGAAGTCTGAATCCAAATTAAGTTGGAAACAAGCTTTCAGTGTACTTTTTTTTTTTTTTTTGTAATGATTCCTGAGTTTGGAGGATATGGGAGTTTGTCTGGATTTAGCTATTATGTAAAATCAAACTGAAATCAATTAGAATTAACCCCCCCCCCTTTTTTTGTCATGGTATAAGTTCCTTTCAGTTCCTTTTCTATGAAAAATTAAACAGAAATTATTTCTTTTGAAGTTGAACAGATATTGAATCCAGCATATCTCTGGCATCACCAACCAGCAAGTAAGACTCTGTTACATTTCCAGCAATACTCCAAATCTCAATGCAATAAGCTCCTATCAACTTGATGAGGCAGACAGCTAGTCTTTTTCAGAGATACCACACTCCAATTATTTCTGGCAGGGGATTCTGATATATAACCACAGCCACTGCCTGCAGCTCTGCAATACACAGCTCTGGATTCTAAGATTCCAAACACCTTGTGATCTCTTGACCTCTGTGATTTGACCCTTCATTAGGAGCTCATTTCCACCAAAATAGTAATCACCAAAGTGTTAGGGACCAAATGTTTGTATCTCCCAAAATGCACCTCTTCAAATCATAATCTCCAACAGGATGATTTTAGGGAGCTGGGCCATTTGGAGATAATTAGTTTATGAAAATATAGCCCTCATGAACAGGATTGGTGCCCTTCTAAGAAGAAACAAGAGAGAGTTTGGTTCCTCTCTTTCTTTGCTGTTTGCCATGTGAGGATATAAGAAAGATAGCTGTCTACACACCAGAAACAGAGTTCTCACCAGAATCTAACCATGCTGAGGTGTCCGGCTTCTGGAACTGTGAGAAAAAAATTTCTGCTGTTTATAAGCCACCTAGCCTATGTCAGTTATATGAGCCTGAATGGACTAAGACACAAATATTTCCTCCCTCTTCAGCCACAGGGAGAAAACCTCTGTTCCCTTTAACATTTCTGTTTTTCTTTCTTTCTTTCTTTTTTTGATTTTTTAATTTATTTACCTGACAGAGATCACAAGTAGGCAGAGAGAGAGGCAGGCAGAATGAGGGGGGAAGCAGGCTCTCTGCCGAGCAGAGTCAGATGCGGGGCTCGATCCCAGGACGCTGGGATCATGACTGGAGCCGAAGGCAGAGACTCAACCCACTGAGCCACCCAGGAGCCCCGTCTTGTTCTTTTCTTGATATTGTAGCACAATCCTTCCAAAATTGGTAGGGTTAGGGAAATGACACTGCCTTTCATTGCCCAGAGTAATCAGTCTCCCCAAGTAGGTCCCCATGCAGCCTACCCAACACGACCAGATCTCTTTACTCAATAGTGATTTTCTTTCAGGAACCTTATGTAACTTTCCCTCTAGCCTAAGCTTTCTTCAAGATATCAGCCAATAAAAAAAGGTTTATATAAATTAACCCTATTTTTAAAAAATATTTTATTTATTTATTTGACAGAGAGAGGGAGCACTAGTAGGCACAGAGACAGGCAGAGAGAGAGGGGGAAGCAGACTCTCTGCAGATGAGGGGCTTGATCCCAGGACCCTGAGACCATGACCTGAGCTAAAGGCAGAGGCTTAACCCACTGAGCTGCCCAGGTGCCCCAAAATCAACCCTAACTTTAAGTTAAACTCCAATTCTCTTTCACAGGACTGTGGGCCTCCTATAGATCAGGGAAAATGACTGAACATCTATTTCAGGGTCTGCAAATATTTCAAGACACAAAATACACAAAGGACCTGTGAAGGTATAGTGGGGTGTTCTCTGAGTTTTATTTATGACTCCTGTATTTATTATTTCACTTATTCAAATAGCATTTACTGAATATCTGTTGGGTGTCAGACATTGCTATAAGATCAAGAGTGGAAAAACGACTTCTGTAAAAGGGCTGATAGTGAATATTTTTTGGTTTTGAGGGCCAGATAGTGCCTGTTGCAACTATTTTATTCTGCTTATTATAACACTAAAACATCCATGGACAGTATGTAAACCAATGGGAGAGAAAACACAAAGGGAGATGGGAAATGTTTATATGGGAAGGTCTGAAACACCATTCCATTAGGATCATTCTCTACCTTATTCCATATTGATATATTCCTCTTGGGTCACTACGTTTAGCTCTTACTTCTTTTAATTCAGTTGCTCACTCAGCAAATATTTGCTTAGTATTTACTTTGTGCAGAATGCTCCATGCTATGGGAAAACATAATTTTATAAGCCAAATTGTCTGCCTTTAAGATTACACGATAGTTGCAGGGACAGTTTGTGTACTCTTAACATTATCTGGATCTAGGAGTTCTGAAGACACTTCAACCTGTTAAAGTAGAAAACATTTCCATATATACACATATATGTATGAGGTATGTATAGATATAAAATAGGCATATATATATATGTGTGTGTGTGTATATATATATATATATATATATATATATATTTGATAGGTGTGTATATAAACACACAGTGATGTATTTTTTTCCTGTAAACAGAAAATCAGTATTCTGTCACTTGAAATGGTTTAGTTCAGCCTTGTTGCCGTGATAGACACTGGAAATTGTGTGTTCTAGAAACCTAAACTTTCAAATCACCAGGTTCTCAGTTATTAGCACCGTGCTTGATACTATCAAGGGGTCAACAGGCTCATATGATGGGATTTCCACCTCTAAAAAGCTTTAAAAAGAAAAAAAAAACAGTTACAGATAAAAGATTGCTTGAGTCCATGCAAACTCCTTTATCTGGGCCCATGGATGTTAGTTAATACATTCCTCATCTTTAGATACCTGGCATATTGCTAAACTTCTATTCTTGTTTGGAATTGAAAATTTCGAGAAGAGATACATTAAACACTTTGAGAAATTTTCACTGAGAACTCACTATGAGTCAAACACTTCCGAGCACACAGGGTTACAAGGTGGAACATGAGAGTTTGTGTTCTGTCATCAGAGGGCTCATAATTGAGTGTGAGACATAATCGTGTGAACAGACATCACAGCACATTGTGAGAGGTACTGCAGCACAGTATTAGCTAGTATTACTTACAGAAACAAAGGACATGAGGATGAGCTGAAGTGGTTAGGGGAGACGTTGGGCAAAGTCAAACTTGGATTGGTCTCTGAGCACATTATAAGAGAAAGGAAGCCAACGGAATCTGGGGTTAGGAGAAAACATGAGAAAAATGATGTGGCAGGGATAAGCATGGTATTTCTAAGTGGGGCATGCTACAAGTCAGAGCCCTGTTATGAAGGGACTGAGATGTGCCCATTAGAATGTGTTAAAAAAAAAAAAAAAAGGTAAAAGGGAACAATTCCAGGTTATCAAACAGGGAATAACAGAGGGAAATTAGTGCTTTAGAAATGCTGGACTGGTATAAATATCCAAGACGGATTAGAGATAGTAGAGACTAGAGTGAGAAAATCAACTGAGCACCCTTGCAGTAATGACACATTTAGATTAGTGTGGTGGTAATGGGAAAGGAGGGGAGGGCAGGCTGTGGAAGACAGTTCAGAGGAGGAAATGACAGGATACAGTGACAGCCTGAATACTAGGTTTGAATGAGAGGGAAGAGTAAAAGATAGTCTGGAAGAATGGTGATACCAGGGACAGAGTCAACATAGCACTAGGAACTGACAACCAGGCGATCAAAGTGACACACCACTTGTGCCATATATCTGAAAGCTCTTCATCAGAGATACAAAGCTGAAAGGAAAGTTGTCTCTGGATTTTTCTTGCTCAGGAGTATGTGGGTAAATGATGAACTTTACAGAAAGAAGTCCTCTAAGGCACTAGCTGATGTGACCTCGTGTGTCAAACCAAATTAAAGGCCCACAGAGTGAGGGTCAGCTCTGATGTCTATACAATCTGGAACTGCAAATAGACATCACATTCTCCTTGTGAAGTTTCATTCAGGTCACCTATAAACCATAATAAAACATCAAATAACAATACTTGGTAGATTTTCAATAAAGATTTGTTGAACTGGACTGAGGATAAGGGGGTTAACAAGTCAGTGGGGATTAGGTCTAACTCTTTAACACTGCACACCACGCAAGCGATGCAGAGAAAAGAACAGCTTTAATAAATTACAAAGCCAACGCCCAGTTAGGCAAAATGGAATGGCTTCTTCTAAAACTCAGGGGTTAAGTGCATTGCAATTACTACATGGAAAATTTCAGTCAAAGAAGTCCATCGTATCTGGAACTGCATTTCCTTCTATCCTTAAGTGGTTGGCTTTGACTGAGTGGTCTGAACTATAAACAATATGTTTAAAACATAGAGTGGTATTAAATAGGTGAGTCTCTATATATCTATAAAGTCAAAGTGGAGAGAACCAGTTTTTCCTTGGGCTCTCAGGTCACACATGGAGATAAAAGCATCATGAAAAACAGATCCAGAGATGGGATACAGAGGGAATATATATTTATTATTTCAACCAATAAGGAGAAATTATGTATTTTCCTCAATGTAGGTTACTGTCTTTGAGATCATCAGAAAACAGAATTTTTATTGTTTACTATGTATTTATTCACAGTAATATCAATTTAAGTAAAATACAGTGGAACTACTTTTAGTAACCTGAGGAAAGTATTCAAAGTATTCCCTGCATCTGTCAGTGAAAAGGTATTGGAACTTTTCTTTGTAATGGGAAAATAAAATAGATCTTGTAAAATTCTGAGTCAGACCCTATTGTTTTCTAAAGGCAAATACCATTAACTCCTCTCAATGGTTCCTTCTCAGGAGTTAGAAAGAGAAAATTATACACTGTGAGAGAAAAGAAAATTTATTTCTCCATGGTTGGTCAAGCCTAGAATTCTCCACAGAGAGAATCTTTCTGGAAGAAACCAGTGTTTTTATGAGCTGGAGGCAATGGAGAAGAAAGCAAAGCTGCATACAAAACAAATGGCAAATGTCATTTTGAGTGGGTGGCTCTAGCATGTCGGTACTTGATGTGATTCCCTATTCTGTCTCCCACAGTATAGAAAGCTAGGTCGATCTTATAGTGTCTGACTTGGGCTTAGGGCTGCACCAGACCTCGTGTGATAAAGCGATTGCACCAAATTTATCCTGTGTTCTCTGCAGAGTGAACTGAAGAAATTAGGTTCCAAGCCCCATTCTTAATATGCTTAACTATTTTGGCAAATTGTTTTAGAACTTTATGTGCATTTCCCTTTAGATCTATAGCACTCTCACTGCAGTTATAAGGATCGCATTTAAACGAGGACCTTTCCAATTGCTCAGCATCATTATGAATAACTTGCCTTGCTCTCCTTATTCAGCTTAGAGTTGTTCCTGAAGTCATAGATTCTTCTTATATTAATTGCATAATAACACCAAGTGCAGGGTCTAGTATATGGCAGGCACTTAATAAATGTTTACTGAATAAACGAATGAATTTTGCTTCGTCTTGGATTTTGGCCTTTCTCTTATAATGTTTAACACATAAACTGGCTGTGTTGGACTGTGATGTCTCCTCCATGGATACTGGAATTGGCTTCATTAAACTTGTCTTGATTCATGGTTTAGAGATTTGGATTAGAAGTGAAGAAAATTTTGTTTCTAGATCTTCATTAACTGGCAATTACTTAACTTGTTCCCTTCTGAGCAAGATAAGACCTAGGCATATGTCATACAAACTTAAGAGTAAATACTGGCTCCTTCCATTACTATGTTACCATCATAGAGCTTTGTTATCTCTGAAATGTTAAAAATACCTAGGAAATTGTGTTGTTTAAAAATTTTAGAAGACAATATATATGTAACACTTATCTCCTGATGCTTAAGAAAACATGCAAACTTAGCAGCTTATTTCTTTTTGCTCATAAGTTTGTGGAATAGCCGGGAAACTGTTTTGGGCCAGGTTTGGCTGGTTTCAGCAAGAATTTCTCCTGGTTTCTGACTGGTAGTTGGCTAAATGCCAGCTAGGGCAATGAGGGTAACAGAGCTCTGCATTTCCATCAACATTTTTTTGTGGTAGGCAGAGGTTCAAGACAGAGAACAAATAAATGCCCTTTGTCTTCCTGAAACCAAAAGTCAGAACTTTCATAATGTTGCCTCTGCCATATTCTATTCATCAAAACAAGTCAGAAGGGCTGCCAAGATTCAAGGATTCAAAAAAAGATTCTATCTCTTAATGGGAAGAACGATAAAAAGTCACATTGCCAAGGGGCAAGAAGAGAGGGGAACAGTAGAGACTTTTGACCATTTGTGAAATCTACAACATTAAAAAAAAAAAAAAAAGTTGCCATAGTACCTGCATAGTACCTGCTATTTAATAAATAGCATTTGTGGGGCGCCTGGGTGGCTCAGTGGGTTAAGCCGCTGCCTTCAGCTCGGGTCATGATCTCAGGATCCTGGGATTGAGTCCCGCATCGGGCTCTCTGCTCAGCAAGGAGCCTGCTTCCTCCTCTCTCTCTGCCTGCCTCTCTGCCTACTTGTGATCGCTCTCTGTCAAATAAATAAATAAAATCTTTAAAAAATAAATAAATAGCATTTGTTGTTATTATTAACCAACAACCTGTGCTTCCTTGTTAGCCTTTTTTTTCACTCTTACCTCACCCCTTTTATGTGTGAAATTCCATGGCTCTAATAAAAGAGGGTGATTGACTAAGGAAACCGCTCTGGTTATCCCCTCTTCCAGTACCCCAGCCTAACCACTTCAAGAAGTAAGTGGCTCAGTGGGTTAAAGCCTCTGCTTTCGGCTCAGGTCATGATCCCAGGCTCCTGGGATAGAGCCCTGTATCACCAGGCTCTCTGCTCAGCAGGGAACCTACTCTCCCGCCCCCCCCCCCCCGCCCTCTCTGCCTGCCTCTCTGTCTACTTGTGATCTCTGTCTATCAAATAAACGAATAAAATCTTAAAAAAAAGAAAAGAAAAGAAAAGAAAGAAGTACAGGGCAACCAATATGCACAGGGATGGCGTCTGTAATTCTCTTGAATCCTCCGGTTTCTGAAACTTCCAATCCCGTGTTGAAGCCAAGAGAGGCATAATGGTTAAACAACTGACTTTAGCAGGCTACTTTGTTTTCCATCATGACTGTTGACTTGTAACTATGTGGCCTTGTGCCCTTTCCTTCAGCTTTCTTATCTCTCAGTTATTGAGAGGTTTAAATGAGATTCTATTAATCGTCTGTCTGTCTGTCTGTCTACCTATCTATCTCTGTGCCTGGTATATAGTGAGCCTGTATGTGTATATTTGTGTTTGGTGTACGTTTTCCATTTAATTAATTAATTAATTAATTTCAGTGAGGTATAGAATCATAAAAGACTGAGCTCTTGGATAATTTAGCAGACACTAGAGGGAGGAGGGCTGGGTAGCTAACAAGGCTTACTCATTTTCTCACACTGACCCCACCTCTTCATGTCTCTATACCATATACTTTTGACCTTTGAATAAACCCATATAGACAAAATCTGTGCATATTAAATCTAAAAATGTGCTATTTTGAAGGAAATCCTAGACATGCAATGAAGATTAATTTTCTTCATCCTGTACATGAGCTATTTTATTTCTGTTGTTTACAAAGTTTTATTTTCTGTTTTCTTATAAAATGCTTTATGAAGTCATAGGAAAGGATTAACTCTATACAATTATATGAAAGTTATATGTATCTACACAGACAACACAAGGGACTCAGAGAAATTAATCTTCCTCAAGAGTAGTGAAATACAACATTAACAAAAATTACTTTAAGCCAATACTCTTGGCACAGGCACAGTTGGGGAAATAATGCAAAATAAAAAAATATTATTTCTTCTGGTGTATAACAAGACTACCTAAGCAAACATTGAGATTACAGCAATCCATAAAAAAAAAAAAAGAAAAAAAGAAAACTCCTATTTGAAAAACCTTACACTAAATAATACTATACCTATATTTTGGTTGACATTTTAACATACATTAAGATACAATATTTTAATTCATAGTACCTCTTAACTGCTTTCTTTAAAAAAGATTTATTATTTATCTATTTGATAGAGAGACAGAAAATACAAGCAGGGGGAGCAGTAGAGGGGAGGGAGAAGCAGGCTCCCCACTAAGTAGGGAGCCCAATGATGCAGGGCTCTAGCCTAGCACCCTGGGATCATGACCTGAGTCAAAGGCAGCTGCTTAACCAACTGAGCCACCCAGATACTCCACTCCCTTACTTGCTCTTTTTAAACCAAGAAGAAACAAAATCTAACCAATGCCTGATTCCTTCTCTTCCATACATTATTACCCTTCACCATACTTCTGAGGAAAGGCATATGGCAAAATCAGATCTGATGATTAAATCCCCTGCAGAGGTATACAGCTATATTTAGAAACATTTCTAAGAAAGAAAGGAAAGAAGAAAGGAAAGAAGCAGGAGAGGAAGGAGAGGGTAAGGAAAGATAAAAAACAGAAACTGATGTTGTACCTCATTGTATTCAGCAAAACTTGAATTCTGCCAAATTTATCCATGTATTAGTATGTTCTGTAAAGACTGACTGATCCAGTGTCCTTTATGGTCAAGCAGACTCTTCCTTTAGTTTTCCAACCTTCACCAATCGTACTACTGACCTAGTAACAAGCCACTCTATGATTACGAATTCCACAGGGCCTCTGTAACACAGTTTTGTGATTGCTTATGAGGAGTCTCTGATACCAACAGTCGAAATAACACCGACTATCAATAACAGAGGAAATTTTACATATGTCTGACACTATTCTAGGCACCTTACTTATATCATCCTTATTCCCAACAGTAGTCTAGTATAGTAGCTACTATTCCAGTTTTATATACAGGAGAGATTCAAAGTCAGCTAGACAGTAAGGGTAGGACCTATTATTCACATACAAGTTTCTCTAATTCCTGACCATATGCTTTTATTGTAAAAATACTTGAACACTGACATTATATTTCTCTTCAGCTTCTTGAAATACATCGTACCTTTATCTTTCCTAGAACATTCACTCATTTTTGTTGTCTTCTAGTTTAAACTCTCCACAGTCTCTATATCTTTTAATAATGGATCCCTGATTAAACACAGCACTCTACTTACCCTATATCAAATAAAGAGTAGATAACCTTATGTTTCCTACATGAAATGTTCTTTTAATATTCCTGAATATACAACTGCAATCCCCACCCCCCCCGCCATTGGGACAGCTTTAATTAACATCCATTTAAAACAGTCAAGCAAGGTCTGTGAAATAGATATTGAGTTATTGTTAATCATTTACAATTGGGCACTCATTTAATTAGAGAAATACTAAATATATTATCCAGTTTCCTCAATTCTTTTCTGGATAAATCAATAGAAAGCACATTTAAAATATAAAAATGAGTTTGGATTCTCCTTGTTATTCTAAATATATTAATGTCAGAAAAGACCATTAAATAAGATTGATCAGATTTATTTTTCTAAAAGTTCTATAATCCTTGGACATTATTGCACTTGTTCAAATTTTTTGAAGTACAGTTATTAAAAAAAATGACCTTAATTTTCTGGTTTCTATGGTCTCATTATTTTTTTTAATTTTATATTAAATTTAATTTTTTTCAGTCTTCCAAAATTCATTTTTAGCACAACACCCAGTGCTCCATGCAATACGTGCCCTCCATAATACCCACCACCAGGCTCAACCCCCTCTCCAAAACCCTATTTGTTTCTCAGAGTCCAAAGTCTCTCATAGTTTTTCTCCCCCTCCGGATTTCCCCCAACTCCCTTCTCTTCTCCATCTCCCAATGTCCTCTGTATTATTCCTTATGCTCCACAAGTGGAACTGTATGATAATTGACACTCTCTGCTTGACTTATTTCACTCAGCATAAAATCTCTTCCAGTATGGTCCATGTTGATACAAAAGTTGGGTATTTATCCTTTCTGATGGAGGCATAATACTCCATTGTATATATGGACCATATCTTCTTTATCTATTCATCTGTTGAATGGCATCTTGGTTCTTTCCACAGTTTGGTGACTGTGGCCATTGCTGCTATGGACATTGGGGTACAGGTGACCCTTCTTTTTACTACATCTGTATCTTTGGGGTAAATACTTAGTAGTGCAATTGTGGGGTCATAGGGTAACTCTATTTTTATTTATCTATTTATTTATTTTTTATTTTATTTTATTTTTATTTTATTTTATTTTTTGACTTTTTTTTTAATTTTTTATTTTTTATAAACATATATTTTTATCCCCAGGGGTACAGGTCTGTGAATCACCAGGTTTACACACTTCACAGCACTCACCCAAGCACATACCCTCCCCAATGTCCATAATCCCACCCCCTTCTCCCCAACCCCCTCCCCCCAGCAACCCTCAGTTTGTTTTGTGAGATTAAGAGTCACTTATGGTTTGTCTCCCTCCCAATCCCATCTTCTTTCATTGATTCTTCTCCTACCCACTTAAGCCCCCATGTTGCATCACCACTTCCTCATATCAGGGAGATCATATGATAGTTGTCTTTCTCTGCTTGACTTATTTCGCTAAGCATGATACGCTCTAGTTCCATCCATGTTGTCGCAAATGGCAAGATTTCATTTCTTTTGATGGCTGCATAGTATTCCATTGTGTATACATACCACATCTTCTTGATCCATTCATCTGTTGATGGCCATCTAGGTTCTTTCCATAGTTTGGCTATTGTGGACATTGCTGCTATAAACATTCGGGTGCACGTGCCCCTTTGGATCACTACGTTTGTATCTTTAGGGTAAATACCCAAAAGTGCAATTGCTGGGTCATAGGGCAGTTCTATTTTCAACATTTTGAGGAACCTCCATGCTGTTTTCCAGAGTGGCTGCACCAGCTTGCATTCCCACCAACAGTGTAGGAGGGTTCCCCTTTCTCCGCATCCTCGCCAGCATCTGTCATTTCCTGACTTGTTGATTTTAGCCATTCTGACTGGTGTGAGGTGATATTGCATTGTGGTTTTGATTTGTATTTCCCTGATGCCGAGTGATATGGAGCACTTTTTCATGTGTCTGTTGGCCATCTGGATGTCTTCTTTGCAGAAATGTCTGCTCATGTCCTCTGCCCATTTCTTGATTGGATTATTTGTTCTCTGGGTGTTGAGTTTGCTAAGTTCTTTATAGATTCTGGACACTAGTCCTTTATCTGATATGTCGTTTGCAAATATCTTCTCCCATTCTGTCAGTTGTCTTTTGATTTTGTTAACTGTTTCCTTTGCTGTGCAAAAGCTTTTGATCTTGATGAAATCCCAATAGTTCATTTTTTCCCTTGCTTCCCTTGCCTTTGGCGTTGTTCCAAGGAAGATGTTGCTGCGGCAGAGGTCGAAGAGGTTGCTGCCTGTGTTCTCCTCAAGGATTTTGATGGATTCCTTTCGCACATTGAGGTCCTTCATCCATTTTGAGTCTATTTTTGTGTGTGGTGTAAGGAAATGGTCCAATTTCATTTTTCTGCATGTGGCTGTCCAATTTTCCCAGCACCATTTATTGAAGAGGCTGTCTTTTTTCCATTGGACATTCTTTCCTGCTTTGTCGAAGATTAGCTGACCATAGATTTGAGGGTCTATTTGTGGGCTCTCTATTCTGTTCCATTGATCTATGTGTCTGTTTTTGTGCCAGTACCATGCTGTCTTGATGATGACAGCTTTGTAATAGAGCTTGAAGTCCGGAATTGTGATGCCACCAACGTTGGCTTTCTTTTTCAATATCCCTTTGGCTATTCGAGGTCTTTTCTGGTTCCATATAAATTTTAGCATTATTTGTTCCATTTCTTTGATAAAGATGGATGGTACTTTGATAGGAATTGCGTTAAATGTGTAGATTGCTTTACGTAGCATAGACATTTTCACAATATTTATTCTTCCCATCCAGGAGCATGGAACATTTTTCCATTTCTTTGTGTCTTCCTCAATTTCTTTCATGAGTACTTTATAGTTTTCTGAGTATAGATTCTGTGTCTCTTTGGTTAGGTTTATTCCTAGGTATCTTATGGTTTTGGATGCAATTGTAAATGGGATTGACTCCTTAATTTCTCTTTCTTCTGTCTTGCTGTTGGTGTAGAGAAATGCAACTGATTTCTGTGCATTGATTTTATATCCTGACACTTTACTGAATTCCTGTATAAGTTCTAGCAGTTTTGGAGTGGAGTCTTTTGGGTTTTCCACATATAGTATCATATCACATGTGAAGAGTGATAATTTGACTTCTTCTTTGCCGATTTGGATGCCTTTAATTTCCTTTTGTTGTCTGATTGCTGAGGCTAGGACCTCTAGAACTATGTTGAATAGCAGTGGTGATAATGGACATCCCTGCCGTGTTCCTGACCTGGGTGGCTCAGTTGGTTAAGCAGCTGCCTTCGGCTCAGGTCATGATCCCAGCGTCCTGGGATCGAGTCCCACATCGGGCGCCTTGCTCCGCGGGGAGCCTGCTTCTCCCTCTGACTCTGCCTTCCACTCTGTCTGCCTGTGCTCGCTCTCGCTCGCTCTCTCTCTGACAAATAAATAGGGTAACTCTATTTTTAATTTCTTAAGGAATCTCCACACTGTTTCCAAAGTGCCTGCACCAACTTGCATTCCCACCAACAGTGTAAGAGAGTTCCCCTTTCTCCACACCCTCTCCAATACTTGCTGTTTAGTGTCTTGTTAATTTTGGCCATTCTAACTGTTGTAAAGTGATATATTAATGTGGTTTTGATTTGAATCTCCATAATGGCTAATTTTTTCATGTGTCTGTTAGCCATTTGTATGTTTTCTTTGGAGAAGTGTCTGTTCATGTCTTTTGCCCATTTTTTGATGTGATTATCTGTTTTGTGTGTGTTGAGTTTGAGGAGTTCTTTATAGATCTTGGATATCAGCCCTTTGTAGTGACATTTGTGAATATCTTTGCCCATTCCGTGGGTTGCCTCTTTGTTTTGTTGACTGTTTCCTTTGCTGTGCAGAAGCTTTTGATCTTGATGAAGTCCCAAAAGTTCATTTTCACTTTTTTCATTTGCCTTTGGAGACATATCTTTAAAGAAGTTGCTGTGGCTAATGTCAAAGAGGATACTGCCTATGTTCTCCTCTAGGACTTTGATAGATTCCTGCCTCTCACTGAGGTCATTTGTCCATTTCTAGTTTATCTTTGTGCATGATGTAAGAGAATAGTCGAGTTTCATTCTTCTACACACAGCTGTCCAATTTTTCCAGCACCACTTTTTTCCCCACTGTGTCTTTTTTCTACTGTATATTTTTTCCTGCTTTGTCAAATATTAGTTGACCATAGAGTTGCAGGTCCATATCAGGGCTCTTTTCTCTGTTCCACTGATCTGTGTGTCTGTTTTTCTGTTTTTGTGCCAGTACCATGCTGTTTTGGTGATCATAGCTTTGGAGTAAAGCTTGAAATCAGGCAATGAGATACTCCCAGCTTTGGTTTTATTTTTCAACACTTCCCTAGCAATTTGGGGTCTCCTCTAATTCCAAACAAATTTTAGGATTATTTGTTCCAGCTCTCTGAAAAATGCCAGTGGAATTTTGATCGGGATGGCATTGAAAATACTAGGCAGTAAAGACATTTTGACAATGTTTATTCTTCTGTTACATGAGCATGGAATGGTCTTCCATCTTTTTCTGTCTTCTTCAATTTCTTTCATGAGTGCTCTTTAGTTCTTCGAGTACAGATCCTTTACCTCTTTGGTTAGGCTTATTCCCAGGTGTCTTATGGTTCTTGGTGTTATAGTAAATGGAATCGATTCTCTAATTACCCTATTTTTTCATTGTTAGAGTGTAAGCAAGCAACTGATTTCTGTACATTTATTTTGTATCTTACTGCATTACTGAATTGCTATATGAGTTCTAGTAGTTTGGGGGTCAAAAAAATTGAAAAATCCAGAATACACCAGCTCTCTTTACACCTTAAAGAACTAGAGAATCAACAACAAATTATGAAAACCTCATATATAAGAAGGGAAATAATCAAGGTTAGAGCAGAGATCAATGAGATTGAAACTAGGGATACAGTAGAACACATCAACGAAACCCAAAGCTTGTTTTCTGAAAGAATCAATAGGATCAACAAATCATTGGCCAAACTAATCCAAAAGAAAAGAGAGAAGGCCCAAATTAATAAAATTATGAATTGAAAGGGAGAGATCATGACTAAACCAAGGACATAGAAATAATCAATAGAAATTATTATCAACAGTTATATGCCAATAAGTTAAGCAACCTAGATGAAATGGATGCATTCTTGGAAACCTATAAACTTCCAAAACTGAATCAGGAAGAAACTGACAACTTGAACAGACCAATATCTAATAACAAGATTGAAGCAGTGATCAAAAACCTCCCAAAAAACAAGAGCCCAGGGCCTGACGGATTACCTGGAGAATTCTATCAAACATTCAAAGAAGAAATAATATCTATTCTCCTAAAGATGTTTCAAAAAACAGAAACATAAGGAAAACTTCCAGAATCTTTTTATGAAGCCAGCATTACCCTGATCCCCAAACCAGGCAAAAACCCCACCAAAAAGGAGAATTTCAAACCAATATCCCTGATGAATATGGATGCCAAGATTCTCAATGAGATCCTAGCTAATATGATCCAACAGTACATTAAAAAGATTATCCACCATGACCAGGTGGGATTTATTCATAGGATGCAAGGGTGATTCAACATTCACAAATCAATCAGTGTGATAGAACAAATCAATAAGAGAAAAGAGAAGAACCACATGGTCTCTTCAATTGATGCAGAAAAAGCATTTGACAAGATACAGCATCTGTTCCTGATTAAAATGATTCAAAGTATAGGGATAGTGGGAACATTCCTCAACTTCATAAAATCTATTTATGAAAAGCCCACAGCGAATATCATCCTCAATGGGGAAAAGCTGACAGCCTTCCCTTTGAGATCAGGAACACAACAAGGATGTCCACTCTTGCCACTGTTGTTCAACATAGTATTAGAAGTCCTAGCAACAGAAGGAAATAAAAGCTATTCAAATTGGCAAAGAAGAAGTCAAATTTTCTTTTTGCAGATGATATGATACTTTATATGGAAAACCCAAAAGGCTCCTCCCTCTTTCCTTTTTTTAAAATCCAAAATAGTATAAAATATGTATTTTGAAAAATTTATCTAGTAAATCTGGTTAAAAATTTAATCATACGTATATACTTTTCAGAAAGCATACCCACTTTACAAGAAAACTAACTTGGATAATACAAATAATCCAGAGGTTAGACACCAAAAAAAAAAAAAAATGTAATGTTTTACCACATAGGTAAAATGCATCATAAATCATTTTTAACACTGAATCATGTAAGTAAACACATGATTTTGTATACTTTGGGAGCTATGTGCCTTTTTGGGAATGAGTAATAACATTATAAATGAACCTTTTATATAGAAAAATGAATTTATATATTTATATAAATACTTATATATTTAAATAAAATATTTTTATATATATTTATATTTATATAAAACCATTAGGGGAAGATCATTATTCTTGCAAAGAAAAACAACAACAACAACAACAAAAAAAAACCAAAAAACCTTAGTTTTGATGAAGGTAAAATTGTTGATGTTTTAAGATATTGAGAATCCCTTTGGGAACTATTTAGGTCATAATAAAAGGTTGTATCTAGCTTACTGAGGACCTAAATTAGAAATATAAAGGCATATTATAAGTCTTCGGCAGTGAGTGACAAGTGTTTTGTTTCAATCAAAGTAGACTTGAACTCTACTGTGTTAAACATCTTCATAAATGCTCTGCAGTTGGTTGTTAATGACATTAATTAAATTCTCAGATATGGGAGAATATATGGCAGGGAAACATCATATAATAATACGAAAAGCCTAAAAAAATAGCCTGAAATCAATCAGATGAGATTTAATCTTCAATTGCAAAGGCCAGTATTTGATTAAAAAAATAGATCCAATAAAAATTGAAGTAAAATTAAAAATTGGTTTCAATAAAGAGGTATTTCCAATAGTTAATATAAAGTTGATTTGATATTCTGTAATGGGCTTTGGGAAAATGCAAACTATTTTAAAAATAGAAATGAATATGAAATCGTCATAGTAATCATCACCTAAAAAAGTTAGTGGCTCACTGACTGCCATAAGAAAAGTTGAAATGTTAGGGATACTTTGTGCTTAACAGAGACTTTTTGACTATCAGACATCTATTCAATAGAAGGGATTAAGGATCTTACAAAAAAATCCTTGGAGAAAAAGCTTGTAAAAAATACAGTTGGATGAAAAGACATCAAATTTGTTGGCTATTCTCTAAAAAATTTCACAGGAAACAAACTTTTTTAAGGAAGTAATAAAAATCATAATCATGGAAAACAAACTCAAGATTGACAAAAAGATACAGCTTAGAAAATATGGTGTCTCTTCATTAGCAGAATTAGGTGTATTATTTGCAAATATTCCAGAGAATTTGTTTTTAAACAAGGTTTTTAATCGCCTCTTCACAAGAGAAATTTCACCCTTGTTTCTGTAAAGATTCAATTTTGTTTTCAGAGAAAATATGTTCCACAAAAGGTTCTTCAAAGAGTTGCTTTTGTAATAGTCTTAGAGCCTTCCCATTGTTGTTCTTTGAAGATGTTGAATCTAGAGTTATATAATTACAGCTTTACAAAGTAAGTCCTCTATTTTGAGGTTCTTAGTGGAGATTCCTTCTACTAGTACAGAATAATGGCAACAGAACATAGCTGCAGGTGATGATGTAAAATAGATACCAAACAAGAATGTAATAAGGCTTTTCCATTTTTAGCAAATGTGATTATATGCATTATCTCCAGAGCAGATTTCTCTTTTTCTGTAAATATAATTCCTGGAAGAGGTTGTTTTATAGAAGACTATAGAAGTGGGCTCAGTTTGAGTTTCTCTATCATACCTGATTTAAGTGAATTAGGAAACATTGTACATCAACATCTGTAAGATTATCCACGGTGAGTAAAATATAGTTCAACTGCTGCAAACATGTTTAGAGTTTTGCAACCATAATTGCTCTAAAATGTTTAGAATCACCATGTCATTAGATTAAGTTAAAAATCACTATTTTATATACGTTCCAAAGCAATTCTTCATTTGAATTTAAAAGAATTCAAGAATTCACTTGAATTTAAAAGAATAGTGGGACGAATTCTAGTAAGAAATGTTACTGGGGTCCATTCAAGAGACTGAGTCCCTTTTCAGTGACATGAAACTGTTTCTGTGTTATTTCCATATGAAAACTAAAGCTTTAACTATTATTTTTCTTTACTGCTATATTGAAAAATAAGTGATCTGGTATACCTATTTTAATTTTTACTTTAAGAAGTAAAGTAAGGCTCACTTAGAGTAAATAGAACTCACTCTACTTCATAAAGGTTATGATACTTGCAGTAATCACTACCTGAAAAATTCCAGTAAGTCAATGATCACAATGGGACACTTGGAATGCTACAGATAGGTTTGTGCTGCAACAAAATCCCTGTGATGGTTCATTTCAGGTATCAAGTTGGCTGAGCCATGGTGGCCAGATATTTGGCCAAAATTGTTCTAGATATGTCTAGAAGGATATTTTGGGGTGAGATTAATATTTAAATTGGTGGACATAAAGAAGTTTGTTCTCTATAATGTGGGTGGTCACCATCCAACCAGTTGAAGTCCCAAAAAGAACAAAAGACTGACCTCCCTTAGCAGAAGGGACTTCTGCCAGCAGATGCCCTTCAGATGTGAACTACAACATAAACTTTTCCCTGGGTCTCCAGCCTGCTGGCCTACCCTTCAGAATTGGGATTTGTCAGCCTCTAGAATCACATAAGCCTACTTTTTGTCAGATATCTTTAGATAGATAGATGGATAGGTAGGTAGATAGATAGATAGATAGCCCATTAGTTCTGTTTCTCTGAAGAACCTTCCCTAATACAACATACATGGCCATCAGGTACACACTCAATAGAAAGAACAAGGAGTTAACATGGGAAACCGTAGCAAGGATGAATATATACACTATAAATGTTTCTTCAGTTTCTGCATGAAAATGTAAACTTCAAATGTGAATTTAAATTAAAACCTTTATTTTCTGAAGAAATGGGACTCCCTTTGGGAAAAGAGGTATGAACACTTTCCATCATTCCAGGATTCAAGAATTAACTCTTTAAAGAGTATGACCAAAAATCAGGTTCCATTTACTAGTTCATAGTATACCATGGTGTCAAAACCTAAATTTGAAAGACTGAGATAGAGAAGAACTTATCTGTGTCCCACAGCAATAATCACCCCATTTACTCTCTCTTACAGACTGTCTGTACATAATTTTTCCCCTAGAGCAATGCACTACCATGTGACTCAGTATGATAGGTTAGGAGTATCCATTCTGGGGCCACAATGCTAGCAGGTTAGGTAATCCTCAAATCCTCAGGTCCCTAGTCTATTGAATAGGAATAACAACACCTATATCTCATATCCTCCAAAATGCAGCACTTCTCAAAGAACACTGTAGAAGTCTGTTTCTTGCTTTTAGTCTCCTTAAACAGCATGATGGTGTTATATATATATCCTACAGATCACTTGGCTCAGTGTCTTTACTTGGTCTGTCACACCTTAATGACTTTTTAAAAATTAACATATAATGTATTCCTTGTTTCAGGGGTACAGGTCTGTGAATCATTAGTCTTACACAATTCACAGCACTCACCATAGCACAAAACCCTTCAAAGCTGGTACTCTTATCCCCATTTTCAGATGAGGAAGCTGAGGCTCTGAATGTAATAGCTTTGGAGATCACACACAGCTAATTTAACAGTAATCAACATCTAACTCAGGTCTAAATCAAAAGGGCTCACTTTGCTTTGCAACTCAGTGTCACTGCCTATTAGACGACTGGTAATAGGCATTTGTTAGTTCCAAAAATCACATGGGAAGTTGCCATTGATCACAATATTCTGTCCTTTTATTTCCTTTTTATGCTGCTTGATGGTTTGGCACTGTCATACTTTGGGAGCTGGAAGTCTGGCTGTTATGCCTTGTTAGGCAGCAAAACAGAGTAAAAGGGAAGGTTATGAAAGGGTCTTCCCTAGTGATTCTTTTGAAGGGAAAATGCACTATCAACTGGGTTTAATTTTTAGATTCATCATACTTGGACAAGATATAAACTCCTCATGGACAGCATCTACCTTTCAATGCCTTTCCAGGATACTGAAGATAAATTTTGTATGTTTTGAAGATCTTGAAGACTTCCTGATCTGCGATCTTGACAAAATAAGAAATTATTTAAGTTTTTGAAAATGTTTCTCATTATAGCTAATAAAAACTACGCTAATATACATACTGGAGAGATGTTTCCATGTACACTATTAAACATGTCTTTCCACTTTTCATAGGAGAATTCACTGCATGCATTTTAGTCACAGTAGTAGTAGAGATTTCATTTAAAAAGAAACCTTGAAAATATTAGTCTAATTCTAAATGTTCTAAGTGTTATTTCCTCCATTATTGAACACTTTTAAAATTCAAGAGTAAAACACTGAACTTCTAAGATGTGCCTAACAATGTTATCATTAAATGACTGCTGTTATCCTACATCTTAACTGGGGACATTCTGTTATGGAGTCTATAGGCTAATTTTTTATAACCAATAGACCTGTTATTCTCAAATACAGAATTTTGTTACCAAGTAAAATAGGATATGACTCTATTATCAGTTGTGAGATGGAAGATTACAGCACTTTCTCAAATCCATGATAATATTGTTTTTTTAAAACTGAACTTCTTTAGGCAATATTTCTGCCTTTTTGATTTGCAAAATTATTTCACATTTTTAAGGGAAAGTAATCATGGCATTGCCTCAAGTGTCACATCAGGTACATCCAAATGGCAAATGAATGTCATTATAGGACCCATTAGGGAACTCACTTTGATTAAAGAGGACATCCATGCCCAAGGACAGCTGCTGTCATCAGTTTCCAGGCTGAAGCAACAACCTCTTTGTCACATGGGTGTGGGGAAGGGCTTGCTCTATTGCTCAGAAACATGGGCTCTCTACTCTTTGGAGGGAAATAGACTTAGATATGGAATTTTAGCATTAAATGAAAAAAAAAAAAACAACAACAAAACCAACAAAAAACCCTTGTAATGTGTTTAAAGAAGTCTATAATAAGCCCTTTTCTCATTAAGCCATTAGAGAACAGAAACTGGGGTTATTGAGTACTGTGCACTGAAATGGATGCAAACAGTGTGATTTTAGGAGTTGCATATGGACCAAGACAAGCCTACGAGGCAAGGGTTTATCAAAGGCCAAGTCTGCAGCTTCAATCTGCTCCTAGCGTTCAAAAGCTTTCTCTCAGAACGAAATAAATTCTGAAACTAAAGTCACATCTTATTATTAGTAGAGGCGGTCAATAACCATCAGGACTAGAGAAACAATTGTAATAAGTCTAAAGGCTGAAAGAGAAGAAAGTTGTCTTATTAGTGAGACCCACAGCGACTAGAAAGCAAAGACTTTTAAATACAAATTTTAGTTCAGCGTTTGGAAAATTTGAAATTGGCCTATTTTTACACCTCACTGTTTTTCTAATTGAAAAGACAAGCAAGGCACATGAGATGCATTATCTATTACTAACAGAATCACTCCATTAATTCAATATTCTAGTGAAACCTTAACGTGTCTAATTGACAGGAAATGTAAAGTCTGAAATTTGTGGACGTGATCCCCAGCACTTACTGCACTGGGGATATTTAATCGCTCTCTCCCTACCTTTGCTTCAGTTTCTCCAGAAAAGCCAGGCTATCATTCTTCTAATTGAACTGGGGAGGGAGGGAAGAGAGGATGTCAGACTGCTCTCATTGATGAGTGTCACATCCAATTGCCACCCTTACCAAAGGGAATGAAACTAGGTTAAGGGGACAGGTTCTGTATTTTTAAAAATTACCTGCCATGTATTTTTTTCCCAAATGTCAGGTGGCAGCCTCTATTAGAGGTATACCATTAATCAAACTAATGAGAACTATGGATGTAACCATCCCTTAACGAAGACATAACGCCTCAACGGGGAAAGGAGTAGAAGGGAAGAATTTTATGAAGTAGGACTTTCCTCATAAAAACTTGAGTTTGAATCACACCACAGGGTGCAAATCAGGGCCCCCTGATCCTTACAACACTTTAATGTTCTCTAAAGGAGAGAATTGTATTAATGAATCAACATCAGTTTTACTTATGGTTAAGCCAAAAATGGGGGGGCGGGGGGAAGAAAAAGAAAAAAAAAATTATACTTGCTTTACAGCAATATGGCATTTCAAAACCATTCTTAATTGTTTAAACCTTATTGGTGATCATTCAGTTTTTGAAGCTGCTAAAAAGAGTCTGCTGACATGTTTTCTGGAGTTATGTTTTCTGGGACAGGAAAAGTGAGCAGAGAGTAAAATTAGCCAATGGCCACTTTCTACCTTCCCATCTCCCTCACTCATCTTTGGATGTCATTACATCCCATAACCCTGAGGAACAATTCTATATGTATTACTCTCTAGCTGTCTGTCCACTTTTTTCTTCAACACCCAACACACTCAAACATCTCATTCAACATTTTCTTCTTAGTCTGTGCCCTACTCTCAAAAATGAATGCCTCTTCCTTCTTCTTCCCATATTTGCCACTCTCATTCACTAGTATTACCAGAAAAATCCACTGATCCCTCACTATGGACACTGACCCAAGTTGGCTTCAGATTCCAAATCAGTAACACCATGTTTAAGAACATTTTACTACAGTGGGGAATGAGGCCTCGTTATGTCTCTTCTGGTATGTTGACATTGATTATTTGAACTGTTACGGAGAATTTCTTAATTGTAGTAAAATATAAACTCCTACTTAAGAACATTCTCTGCCATACATATCAGAATTCCTGCTAAGTGAATCTGTATATAATTAGTATCTATATGTTATTTATTTATCTCATTTATTCTGGAGCAGAATGATGGGGGATTATTTCTAGATGCTCATGCTTTTGATTTTATAGTGATTTTTTTCAAGTTAATATGTCAAAGAGAGCAGTGAAGTGGGAAAAATTTGGCATCGTGTCATGCCTTCAGATGCTCTAATTAAACTACAGGACTTCTAGAGAATGTAATCTAGTTTACTTTCTCTGAGTACTGCAGTTATCTATAAAGATCCCAACTCTGCTCTTAGGAAATTTCCTTACTAAAGTGCACTTAAAAAATAAGCCAATCCTAGAGCACTCAAGGCTGAGATTTCCCTGAGTGCAAGGATATGTTCAAGTAACTTCTGATTCAGAGTTTAGGAGAGGGTAGTCTCGGACTATATGACAGGTTCTGTCCTTATCCTGACCATCACTGGTGACTTCAAGAGGAGTGTCTGTTTCCTTTAGACCTTTGAAAGTGCTGAGTTGGCCTGTTTGAGTAGAAAAAGGAATTTTCCTAACAGATAGTTTTGGCTATCTACATGACAGCAAAGGAACATTTTGGCAGGAAATTACACAACACAGCATGACACCCTGGTTTGAACAAAATGTTTTTATGCACTGTGTTACCAGGGGAATTGGTTTGCATGTCGACATTACTGCCCACACATAAGCCCTATTTATTTCCTTACTAAATGAGTTTCTTTCCCCCTAATAATTCACAAATACATCTTATTTTCTGAGTAATTTAATAAATGGTTTTGATGACTTATACCAAACCAAGATTTTTAAGCATTGCCAGCAGGAGGTTTTCTGAGAAATACAGATGAATTTTATTTTAACCCACTGAGCCACCCAGGGGCCCCGTCAGATGAATTTTATTTTAAATAGTACTTTGTTTTTAATTATTGTCTTTACTACGTTTAGATATAGCACACTTCTTGCATCAAGAAATGGATAAAACTCCCTAATTCACATATTTCTAACTTCAATCAATTTTATCAGTCTCCAACTAGGAGAAAGGGGCTGTGCAGGATTTTAAAATGTCGGTCATGTTTTGTGAAAGAGGTTAAGATCTGAATGCACATTTTTAACACAAAGTAGATGAGAGAAATACAGGTGAGGTAATATGGTAGCTCAGTGGAGAAGAGATTACTTCTGGTAATGAAGAACAAGGAAATCCTTATAGGAAAAGTAGCATTTAAGTTGGCTTTAAAAATAAGCTTCCTTATATGTTTATTCATTTTTCTGATAATTCATTGTAGCATAAAGTTTAATAAGAAGGGGATTCTAGATTTTAAACTGTGCAGATTCACATTCTGGCTAGTCCTAGGAGCAGTTTCGTGAATTTAGACAAGTCATGTAATTCACTTCCCTCACTTGTAAAATGAGGATGAAATAGTTCCTTTTTCACAGGTTTCTTGGGAGGACACATATCCTTACTATTTATGTATCTAGGAAACAGTATGAAGGGCATAGACTTTAGAATCAGACAGTGTTTTATTTGAATCAAAAACTACCAATTACTATGTAGTTAATGTTAAACATTTCAACCTCTCTGTAATACAACTTTCTCCTCTTTTAAATGGGCATAATAATCCCTATTGCTTTAAGTTGTTCCAGGGAGTAAATACCAGGTATAGTACCCATAAAATGGGTATAATATTGACATTGAGATAATAAGAGATGACACTGGACAGAGACACTAGGGCTAGCTCTGTAAAGCTTTACAATCTGGGCAACAAAAACTAATCTAACTCTACAGACCAGAGTTAACAAGCTATCAGCTTGTCTTCCATATCCAATAAGAAGGGTGTATGAGAACTACAGATAGAGATATAGAATATTTTGTTTGGTCCACACAGTGTCTTAAAAATCAAAATATACATAATTTCTTCTTCCAAAAATCTTCAAAAAATAACTCTGTATGCCAACACAAAAACAATCAACTAGAACTAAGTCCTTATTTGGAGCCTATTCATGCCATAGTCTCTACTATTTCCTATTGCCTTAATTCTACCCACTTCACTCATTTTGTTCCTTACCTGGCCTTTTGATTTTGTGATTGATTTTGTGACTTTTATGGACAGTAAGCCAATATGGATTTTGTTTAAACAGAGGGTGGTTTATATAGTTATTTTCAGGAGTATTATGTCTCTTCAATTTGCAGATTTGATTAGGGGAAGAACAAGACTGAAGATGAGTAAAGAGAAGTTTCCAATTAGTATTGACAAGAAGCAAATCAATAGTAAGATACAGAAATGGCCTTAAAAGAGTTGGTGTGGAAGTTATTCCAAAGGTATAATCAAGAAGACTTTGGTAAGTAACTGGGGAAAAAAGAGGGGAAAAAGATTAGTGTTACTAAGGGATGGGTGGTGCACTTAATCAAAATGGAATGAGTAAGAATATGACTAGAGGTGACAGAGATTGCAATTTAGGGAATACTCCTGAATTTCCAATGTAAATTTAAAGTTAAGAAATTTTTTTTTTAAGATTTTTTCTTTATTTATCTGACAGAGATCACAAGTAGGCAGAGAGGCAAGCAGAGAGAGAGGAGGAAGCAGGCTACCTGCAGAGCAGAAAGCCCAATGTGGGGCTCGATCCCAGGACCCTGGGATCATGACCTGAGCCGAAGGCAGAGGCTTAACCCACTGAGCCACCCAGGTGCCCCTAAACTTAAGAAAATTTAAGTAAATTTCCAATTATCATGACTCATGGTAAAAATCTGTGCTTACCCTTAGAAATATGTGCCGATCCTAATCAATGATAAATTATGAACTTTCAGAGCAAGAATGATTTCTACTTGTGTATTCTCAGATTCTGGCAAAGAATATGCTCTCGATATATATTTTTTGAGTAAAAGTATAGAAAATATGTATATGTTTATCAATCTTTAGAATTCTGGTGTATTTTCACAGGTCTTCATAAGTTTTCTATAATTAAAAGATAATATTTTGCCATTTTAAAATCTACAGCATAACAGAATCTTAGATACAACTGTGTTCTTGTTTATTACTTCATATGAAGTAATGACATAAAGGAATTTAATGTGACTTTGCTGAGCGAGAATTATAAGAATTCCAAGCTATGTTTAGGAGTCCATTAAAAGATACATGTTGGTGTGAGATTTTTCATAGAGACAACTGTGTCATTTAGAGTGGAGTACATACAATTCCACCAAATTGTGCCTTTGTCTTGAGAATGAGCTACACTGCACACTAGGGATTTAATTTATTAAAAGTAGTTAAAAAGAGGCTGGAATGAGGAGTTCCTATCAGAGAAGATTTAGGGTGTACTGGACCATCTTGATTATCTTGATAT
Source organism: Mustela lutreola (assembly GCF_030435805.1). Lineage (NCBI taxonomy): Eukaryota > Metazoa > Chordata > Mammalia > Carnivora > Mustelidae > Mustela > Mustela lutreola. The sequence goes on from NC_081299.1 coordinate 59,246,708, forward strand.
CTTGATTCTCTTTGGTTCACTCCTCTGTGCCTCTGAATTTACAGCCTATCTGTTCATAAAAGCTAGATCCAAAAAAGGACCAAGAAGGAGAGGAAGAAAGGTGACAGTGGAAGGAAGAAAGGAGTTTTCTGTTATCACAAACCTAAATATCTGTGTAAAAAGTACCAAAAGTCTGTGATGTCATCGAGGGAAAATTGCATTTATAAAGTAGTACCCGTTTTTATTGTTAGCATTGCTGTATGTCTGTTTTAATATGAATGTGTTTAGTTCACAGCAAAATGGAGCAGTCATGAAATATGCAAAATGAGTTACTAAGCTTGAGATGAGACGTGTGGTTTTCAGCCCTCATTGTCAAGGGCAGAGTGATTCCCAGCTGATGTTGCTGACACAGTGTTCTGGTCTCTTGAGAATCTAATTATTACTGTGAATGCTTCCTCTGAAAACTGAATCAATATTATATCTCTTTGCCTTTACATATTTTGTTCATTCTCCTTTGCCCTATTCTTTGTCAACATGGAAAACTCCTATTCACCCTTTAAAACCCATCTTAAGCCCTACAACCTCTTTGAAACTTTCATTAAGTTCTTTCTTCAAAATTTATTTGGTACCTTTCAAACACCTTTATTTCTACACTTAGCACACTGCCTAGAAATTACTTCCCCAGTGGGCTCTAGAAATATTTGCTCTATAAACTCTCATAGTTCAGGCCCAAGTTATATTAATCTCTATATTCCCAGAAGCTAGAAGAGTGCCTAGATTACAGTAGGTTCTCAGTAAATGCATGTTGAATAAATGAGTGAATGAATAAAATTATATTAATATTGGTAAATGAATAAAAATATATTTCTATACCCAACATCTAAAGCAGCGCCTGATATTTAGAAAATATTGAATAAAAATAGATTAATCTCAATACCATAAATTAACTGGTCAGTCAGGAGGTAATGAGAATTAAAACAAGAGTTGTAAAAGCCTCGATCCCTTGGAATCAAGATGCAATTATTGTGAGATTATAACAGCACAACCTCAGTTGGACTATGTCTTTGACTTTGCCCTTTTCTTGACCTATGAGTTTTGATGTTTGAGTTTAAGCTCTTCCTTACTTTGTATTGTTAAAGACTCTCCAGTGAATATCAAATTTAGGGACGTAGAGGTTCTCTAAATCACTTTTATTGCCCAAAGTCCCTTTAGAAAAATGTAACTCAGTTGTGTATTTCCCCATATGCAGTCTGTCAGGTCAAACTGCAACCCGTTTCATTTTCTTTCAATAAACTCAAATCCCTGACCTGCCAAGTTCCTCGTAAGGAAATGTGGCAATTAGAAGGCAAAACAACTTTTATTCGATCGATATGTATTTGCTGACAAATAATGTTTGTATAATCTCTGGTTTTCCCTGATGGACCTACAAGAAACTTCATTTTTTTTTTTTTTCTAGTGAGGTTATTTGGAAGACCCTTAATAATAATTTTTTTTTCTCTCAAAATGGAATAAATGGATCTGGAGGCTCCCTCAGTCCTAGGAGAAAAACAGTTGATTTATGAAGTGGAAATAGCCAACCCAACTCTGGAGGAAGCTGCCATAGGCATTTAACCTCTAGAAGAAAAATAGAAAGTCCTTTATAAGATATGTACATTGGCACTTGGAAGATGCTAAAAATTAACTGAAAAGATGTTTAATATTGAGACCCAGACTGTATTAAGAATAATAAGCTTATTATTTTGATTATGCTTAATTATTCTTATGGCATCATAACCACAATTTTGAACTATACATTATTTACAGAGTCTTAAATTTAATAATGCTGTCTTAATTTTCTCTACCCTTTTCTTTAAGGTACTCAAAACATTTCAGAAGACATAGGTAATATTTATACTATCATAAAATCATTATTTCAATAGATAATTAAGATGACCAGTTGAAACTAATTCTATTAAAAATGGCTGAATTTACAGAAATACCTTCTGAGTACTTCATGTTGGAAATTTCACACCCGAAGATATGGACCATAAGGACTATGGACCATGATTCTAGTAGGCAAATATCATTGCATTCTAGTCTCCAGCTATCCCACCAACACCCAAACATGTCTTACTACAATTTTGTGTCTTGGCATGCTGCATTTGCTCTGACATGTTATATACTCCTTAGTTGCATCCCTCCAAGCCCTCTGGCTGAGAGTAAGGATGGGGCATTCAAAAGGCATATACTTACAAAGTATCCATGGTCAAAATACTGAAGTCAAATTAGGAGTGGGAAATATTGCTTATTTTCAAGGAGTACTTGGTCTAAGGAAAAGACAGTTGTCAGCTCAGTTAAGTGCCCTATCACGCACTATATTATCTATCTACCCTTCTATAGAATAGACACAGATTCATAAGAGCCCTCCAACAATGCATTGCAGGGTCACAAGGGCAAAACTCCGCTTGGGGAGGTGATATCAGGGAAAATTTTTTGAAAGAAGAAGCTCTATGAGGAAGTACATGATTCCCAATAGAACTGTGGTATCATTTATCCATTTATCCAATTGTTTCAGTTGTTTCATCTATTTATTCACTCATTTAACAAATACGTGTCCTCTAGGGTGTGCCAGATAGAGTAATTAGCAAAATGTCACTCCTGTTCAAAGGAACTAACAGTCTAACATAAGTCATGTTATGGAAGCACCAAGGATGTGCACAGAACATTACTTGGCTTAGACAGGGAATGTAAAGAAAGGCTTCAAAGGCTTCACACCTTTCAAGCAAAGTTTCTTCAATACTGAGATAAACAGAATTTCACACTTGTTACAAACACCTTCCATCTATCCATCCATTTATTCTTTTGTTCATGTTAAAATTTATTGTCTATCAGTATGCTAATTGTTTTATAAAAATACTCTACAAATCTTCCAAGTTGTAGCTCAAATGTCAGATCCCCTATGAGAAGTTCACAGTCTAAGGGAAACTTTTAATGCAATGTGGAATATTTTATTTTTATTATTTTTGGTGTCAACAGGATCTGCAGGCATATGGTTCCCAAAGCATGAGTTTTTTTTAAGGCAAGATATATATATAATTATAAACATATAAATATGTATTTTATTAATTATAAATATATTATATGTATGCAATTATACATATAATATATGTAATTATATCTGCATATAAATTGAGCATGGTTTTGTGTTATACTCGTTAATATAAGGAACAAGAGCTCTGGAGTCCTAAGAGCCAGATTTCCATTATCATTCCTGTATCGACCTCAGGCAAGTATCCCAGACTCAGTTTTCTTATCGGGAAAACAGAAAGGGCAAATGAGATAGTACAGGAATGACTTGTAAACAGGAAATTATAATATAAAAGGAAGTGGCTAGTTATTCTTTCCCTCTAACATCCAGGTGATGATAAAAAGGTTCATGTCACATTTGAACATAATAAAGAATTCATTGATGTCAAAGAAAACATGAATATTGAAAATATCCTATGTTAGAGCTCAAAACAACAGGGGTGGGGAGCGTGGGTGGCTCAGTCAGTTAACTGTCTGTCTTCAGCTCAGGTCATGATCCCAGAATCCTGACATCATGCCTAGCTCAATGGGGAGACTGCTTCTCCCTTTCTTTGCCTTTCCCTTTGTCTCTCTCTCTGTGTGTCAAATAAATAAATAAAATCTTAACAAAAAAAAAAAAAAGAAAGAAAGAAAGAAAGAAGAAAGAAGGAATGAAAGAAAGAAAGAAAGAAAAAAAAAAAAGAAACAAAAGAGAAAGAACAGGGTTGTTCTGGTTCCAATTTCTTTGTTACTTAATTTCCCTGAGTAGGTTTTCTCTCCTGAAAAAGATTCTGACCCACAAACTTCCTTGGTTTTATAGGAGAATGTATATGAAAATGTTTTATAATTTATAAAGGTCTTTAGAAATGTATGGTGCTATTATGTATCCTTTGGCTATGATAAATTCATTCTGTCTAGCTTGGTTTCAACAAAATGCACATTTTCCTTTTATCTCAAATATTCTATAAATGCTGTGCTGCCCTGTGATGTGTAAGGAATTTAATTAATAGGATGATTTTTTTTAACCAAATGTTAGTTTGGTTAACATTTTTTTTTTAACCAAATATTAATTTGTTTACTGCAGGTAAAGCTGTACTTGGAGGGGAATTTATATACTTCAATGGTCATCTCAAAAAGAAAAGCCTAAAATTTTATAAGCTAATCACTGATATAAGAAATTAGAAAGGAACAAATAAATCTAATGAAGTACTGATATAAGAAATTAGAAAGGAACAAATAAATCTAATGAAGTAAAATGGCAGAAAAGAAAAATATAACAAAGAAGAGAGAATTAATGACAGAAGTGTGTTTTTGTTTTTGTTTCCTTTCTTCCTTCCCTCTGTTGTTTTATTTTTTTAAGTTTTTATTTAAATTCCAGTTATTTAACATATAGTGTAATATTAGTTTAGATGTACAACACAGTGATTCAACACTTCCATACAGCACCCGGTGCTCATCACAAGTGCTCTCCTTAATCCCCATCACTTTCTTCACCCGTGCCCCACTCCCACCACCACTCTGGTAACCATCAGATATTCTGTAGAGTAGGAATCTGTTTCTTGGTTAGCCTCTCTCTTTTTCCCTTTTGCTCATTTATTTTGTTTCTTAAATTCCACATATGAATGAAATCATATGGTATTTGTCTTTCTCTGTCTTATTTTGCTTAGCATAATACTCTCTAGCTCCATCCATGTCATTGTTTTTTATTATTGAGCAATATCACATTATATATATATAATATCCATTGTTTTTTATTGCTGAGTGTGTATATATATATATATATATATATGCACAATAGCCTAGAAAACTACTATTGAGATTTCTTTCTCACACAACTATCCAAAGCTCACACTGCAATGCACTCTTCCTATTTTCCTTCTTCTTTTTAAATATTTCTTTCTAAAACTCAGGACTCTATCACTCAAACTGTGGTTTCCGGCTATTCTTGCAGGTAAGTTTTAAAAGCCATGATAGCTTTTACATTAGATTAAACAGACTGCCTGCAGAGCAATGCGTTTGTGTAGCCATCTCTGAACTCATCATGTAAAACCTGAACTTCATGGATTTTAATGGGAAATTATTACAGTGGAACCTTGCTAATTCATCTTAGTGATGGAGAGTCCTATTTTAAATTGCTGAATTTCTCAGTGATAATTGAAGAAAAGTAAAAGGAAGAGAATGTAAAGAAACTTAGCTGATATTTCACCCTCTTTTCAGACTGTCTGCCTGTTCACAATGGGACATTCAAATAACAGCTTTTCTTTGGAAAACAAATGAACAAACAAAAACACCTTTAAATCCCAATTAGTAAACATGACTAACCCTGCATTTGTCTATACAGCAAAAGTTATACAACACAAATACATTTGCATGAAAGTAAGAAAATATTTTCTTCTGCTTCAAAATGATATTATTTTATTGCCCTAAATTAAATAAAAATAGCATTTAATTGGAAATCAGGTCTCAATCATTATCACTGAGAATTTTAAAATCACCTCCACTTCTATTTTCCAAGCCACCATCTTCTCATGCATACTTCCTTACTATATTCACTAAAAGTTCTCACTGCTCTAGCCTTGTTCCCCATTAGTGTGCTCTCAGCTCAGTGAGATGTGAAAAAATCTTGTTAAAATGTAAGCCAAATAGTCACTTGGTCAAAACCCTCCAAAGGTTTGCAGCTCACTCTGAATACAATTGCCTCCAAGGCCCTACATGACTACTTGACACCTTCTGCCCCATTACTTGATCTCCTACCTGCCTCTCCCTTACTCTGCCCCAGCAAAGCTGGTCTCTTTGCTGTTTATAGAATATTCCAAGCTCTTTACTGTCTCAGAGCCTGTGAACTTGTTGTTCTCTCTGCCCAGCATGCTCTTTCCTTAAAAGCTCTACGACTTGCTCTTTCACCTCCTTAGAGCTTTACAGAAACGTGACCTTCTTGGTGATTGTCCTCTGGTCACTGTCTAAAAGAACACCTTGTTCTTCTCCACCTTCCTGCATTTATTTCTATCCATACTACTTACTAGTACCTAATCCAGATGTCAGAGATATTTTCTGTGAAAGGACAGATGCAGGACAGATAGTCTTTGTTGCAACTTCTCAACAATGTAGCACAAAAGCAGCCATAGACCATAGGTAGATGGAGAAGCACATCTGCATTCTTTTTTTTTTTTTTTTAAGATTCACTTATTTATTCATTCTAGAGAGAAACAGAGAGAGGGAGGGAGAGAGGACACAAGCAGGAGCGGCAGAGGGAGACCAAGAAAGAGAACCCTGAGCAGACTTACCACTGAGAATGGAGTCTTATGCAGGGCTTGATCCCACAAGCCTCAAATCACAACCTGAGCTGAAATCAAGAGTTGGATACTCAACTAACTGAGCTGTTGAGGTGCCCAGCATGCCTGTGTGCTAATAAAACTTTATTTACAAAAATAAGAGGTAGAGCAGATTTGGTTCACAGGCCTTAATTTGCTGACAGTGAATATAAATAATGTATTACATGTTTTACTTATTTTATCGATCATCTGCTTCTTGCCACAATTTGGATAAAAACTCCATGAAGGTAAGGGTTTGATTCCCTGCTCTACAGCCACCACCTTACAATAGTATCTGGAACATAAACGGCATTCAATAAGTTAATTGTTCAATAAAAGGTTTTGATTTATCCATCTAAATACCAATGTAATATCTTGCTTTCTTGAATGAGGACAAAAGAGGAGGATGGCTCTCTCCATACCACTGCTCCCACATCCCTTGGATAATAACATAAGGACCATCTGCCATACTTACAATGATTAATAAAGGAGGAAGAGGTGCCAACAGTCTGTTTCCAGATCCCTACTGCTCTGCAAATTCTTGCAATATGCCTGAACATTCCCTTCCAAATTTTGCCAATCCAGGTCATCCATGACCCTGTTATCCTTAAGGGTGCACCATGAAGCTCATAGCCCTGTGGTATATGTTTTCGTGCGTGGCTGAGGTAGAATGATAGAAATTCTACTCACTCATGAACTATCTAAGAAGAGGAAGCCTGTGAAGGGCAATATACTCTTTCTTTCTTTCTTTCTTTCTTTCTTTCTTTCTTTCTTTCTTTCTTTCTTTCTTTCTTTCTTTCTTTCTTTCCTTCCAGCACTTACTTGTGAGAACTTGACTTCAGAAGTCCCTTAAGAAGTGGGAGGGATCATTGCACAGTGCAGCCATTCTTTTTATTACAATTTCTTTATTCAGCAGCCTACCCAGGAGATCTTGTATGCCACCTGATATTGTCCAGGCATTTTCAGGTCCATTTTGGAACATTTAATGTTTCAGAGCATTATGATTTAAATTTCCTATGTGGCTGTATTAGAGTACCTCTTTAACTTCAGTGTTTAATTAAAATAGTTTTAAAAAGGTCACTATAGTAGAATTCAGATCATTACAAAAAACAATGAGAGACTTACTTAAAATTTGGTACATACAAAACAAAGAACTTAATTTGCTGGGATGGATAAATATCAAAATCAAAGCAGTATGAGACTTCAAATATACTCTCATGAAACTATAGAAGGATAACATTTACAGTTAAGAGTCTTTAGGGATTTAAGTTATGCCTCTGTCTTTGATGTACAGATGGAGAAACTGAGCCCCAGAAAGGATAAATAATCTCCCAAGTTATAAGGCATTTCTGTGCTTGGAAATGGAGAACATATGGGCAAGAAAAAAAATTGGAGATTATTTTTATAAAATAGTGGGTCTGCACAACCAAATTAAAATAGTATAACTGGGCATCCAGTGAAACCAAAAGTGAAAAAGAGGCCACAGAGAGGATAATTACTAGTTTGCAAGCTACTAAAAGGTAAGAAGTTACTTTATTTAACTACGGTTGATTTTCATCTAAAATAGGGAAACGAGATCGACTGTACACTGTAGAATGCTTTGTGGGCCCTGTGTATTGAGAAGCTGTACAGTTTAGAGTTTTGGATGACAAGAGTCTGGAGCCAGCAGACTGGCTTTGAATAACAGCTTTAACATCTAATAGCTGCATGATCTTGGGCAAATTCCTTAATCTCTTTGTGACTCAGTTTCTCCACCTATAAAATGAGGATAATAATAGAATGTACTTCCTAGAGTCACTGTATTAAGTATAAAACACTTGGAAGAGTGTCTGGCATACACAAAGCCCTATACACTATTACTATAATCTAAGGAGGTGGACTGTGTAGCTCCTTGGGAGAGTCTGGAGTGCTTATGTATCGTCCCTAGGGACAGTTTTGGTCTGCTCCCCTGGAGATGCTAGGAGACACTAAAGTGCTTACATATATTGCAAATGGCTGGGACTGGAATCAAATTTCCAGGTCCCAAATCCAGTTGTCGGCAGACCCACACTCTTCCTCCCATGCCAAGAGCAGGAGAAATAGATCCGTCTGCATCTGCAGGCTTGCTTTCATTAGCACAATCCAGTAAGTAATGAGAAAGGAACAACTTTGCTAAGAAAGATGGCTAACCTTCATAAATGAACTGATTATTTGCAAGCATAAAATGAAATTAATTTTGGATTATTACAGGGGAGACATGAGTAAACTGCAGTTATTAAGGCGTAATGCAGTCACATTAATTCAAGTTAGTGAGTAATTATCACTGTTTCTTTATTTTTTCTTTCTTTTTAACCATTTCACAGAGTTGAACTGAATGAACCAGATTTCACTCCACAAAAAGGGAAACCATGTGTTCAGATAATGTATGCTCTACCAGGATATCATTTGAAAATCATACTACCTCTTCTAAGACATTATGTAGGTTTTAATACACACTGAAGTGGCAATTCAAAGAAATAATTTAGTTATTTAAGGTAGAAGACAGAATATATCTTAACATTTTAGATACTTTTTTTTTACTTTTGTATGTTTTTCCCCCTGAATTATGTATAGTTCATAATACTGGATTATTTTTTTTTCAATATGAATAACAATCAGGTTCTTTGAATGCTTATATGCAAATCATCTACTAATCATTAAAAAAAAAAAAATCACTTCCTTGAATCCTCACAACGCCCCTGTCAAATTTACTAAATAAAAACAAAACAAAAAACCTTGAACAGAAAGAGACTAAGAATACAGCTAGAAAAGAACAAAAGAGAGAAATCTTGATGTGCTGACTTTATAACACACTCCTAACTGTATTACAAAGTTATGCTTAAGTCCTATTGTATTGTCATTCCTAATATGCCATTTTTTGCCATTTAACAAAATAGCAGGAGGTAACTTCTTCCCTCACTCTCTTCCTGGATGTTCATAACCAAAACTATCCTGGCCTAGAGATTAAAAAGAAAAAAAAAAATTCAATGTGCTTCCTGAGGTAAATCTTGGCATTGCCTGTAGGTTCCTCTGTTCTGTACTTCTACTAAAGGTTTGGTGGCTCTACACTCTGTTTTGTATACTTTGCCTTTTATTTTAGGTTATACTGCACTGAAATTAATCTATTCACCTATCTGCATGCTTCTCAAAAGAGAAGCACACCTTTATTCATCTTTAGAGACTCAACAGCTAGCACAATGTTGAGCACATAATATATCTTCCAAAATGTATTTGAATAGGAAGGTGATTCAATGAAGAAAACACAGTTATCACTTTTTTTTTTTTTAATTAGAGTTACTACACATGGTTATTAAGATCCCAAAGCAGATGGATGCTCCTCCATCAGAAATAGAAAGTACAAGTCTTCCAGAGTTCCCTCAGGGAGTATAACTTTTACTAGTCTGGCACCCACCCAAAGTGATGATTATAGCTCATGAACAGGAAAACTGTCCATTATTAATAGGATATTAAAATACCATTTCTTAACATTTACTATGTGCTAATCACTTTACATATGTCACCTTATTCAATCCTCCTACAGCATTTTAAGATGATTTTTTCCCATGTTTTTGTCGATGAGAAAACTGAAAGTCTGTAAAACAGAAAGTAAAATGCCCTCAGTTACACAGTAGAGCTCAGAGACTACCTCACATCTCTCTGGCACAATGTTTGTTCCTTTGACATTAAATTACATTCCCTCCCTGGTTTCTCCCTCAGTTATGGATTGACCACATGTTTGCCAGGAAGCTACAGTAGCAAAAGGCCACCTGGTCCACAGGTTTTATGATATCACCTCTTGGCATTGCTCATGCTTAGCAATTTGCAGTTGAAACTGTGCAGCTTATCCCCATCGGAGGATACAGGAATGCAGTTCTTGGTCAGAGATTCATGCTGAAAGGGAGGTTTTGTCCCATTCCCCACTTTGTCTCTCGGGCTGTTGTGCCTTGGCCTCAATGCTCTAGTGGCTAGAGTTTAAACTTTACCGTAACATATGTATAATTTACTTGCTTTCACTACAATTTGATTACACCTAAAAATTAGAAGGTCATCAGAGAAAAATGAGAAAATAAATTTCTTTGTGAGGAAATTGTGACTAAAGTAATTTTTCCTGATACATTGATAAATGTTGTAGAGTCGGTAAAAAAGTGGCAGATGACATTTTTTATATCCTTAATTTATTGACACAGTGCCCTCCAGCCTCCAAAGCACCTTCATCTGACAGAAATTAAACAAAATTTCAAAGAAAAGGGCAACACAAGACAGGAGCTATTTCCAGTGCTGAAATAGAACAGGAACCACACAATAAACAGAAAAAAATCCCTCCAACAAAGCACACAATAAATAAAACATCAAAAGCACAAACAGAAGAACTCAATTAAAGTAGAAAACTTTCCAGTCTTTCCCTGAAGGACATAAATATTATTATTTATTATTTATACAGTGCTTTAGGTGCACATGGCTTTATATACCAGGTTGAATATCATGCGAGAAACAAAAAACAGTATCCTGTAGGGCTCCTGATTTAGGGATACATTGAGAACAGGAGGACTCTATAGACTATTTCATATGAAGAAAAGCAATATACTGAAGACAGTTCAATGGGTCACTTTTTGGAGAGGACAATTTCTAGTAGTTTTTTTAATGAAGAGAAGTTCAAGGTCAGATCTGATTTGGATGTTTGCATTACCTTAGCAAGTAATAACATGGTAGATAAAAAAATGGAAAGCAGTAGGAGGACAAAACCGTCAGAACTTCCCAGTGGTGGCTTCTGGATTCTCTCTCTTCCTTATGTCAGTTTTTGCTGCCTGGAAGAAGAGATCTGAAAATTTTTCTAACCGTGCCTGGAGCCTCTGTACAGAGCATCTCCAACAAGTATAGAAGCAACTAATCCCATGTATAAAAATCCCTTTGGGTTTTCAATATCTTGAGTAGGTTGTTTTTCTTGTACTGAACAGAGACATACACATCTTAAATGTGTCTTATGAATAATACTATTATATCCTATTGTTCTTCTGTGTTGAAAGTGCTATTTTTAAAATGCCAACATTTAAAATATTCCACAATTTTCCTAACACAAGTTGAAATGCCTTCATTTTCTATCATATAAGCATACACAGAAAAGGCTGCAAACAGCCTTACTTAAGTTCCCTACTTAACGGAATAGAAAATGTGGAGGAAAAAAGAGGGAAGTTAAATGCCATTGGTATTCTCTCTTGGGTTAAAAAAAAAAAAAAACTACTTGAATAATTAAAAAATCTCTATTAGAATAATGTAAAAAAAAAAAAAAACACTGGAAGAATAGTAAAACATCTCCTAACTAGACCATTAAGTATTATTAGAAAATAGAATTTTGGCTTCAGAGGCAATGTTGGAGTTGTTTTTGATATGATGTTCCACAACATATCATATTCATCCATTATAATGTCAGTAAGAATAGGCTAATCAAATAATAATGAAGAGCAGACACTTTCCCAACCATTTAATTCTTTTAATATTTTAATATTCAAAAAATGATAAAAGGCCATAGCTATTGTTAATAATGTAAGCTGTACTTTAAATAATGACACAAATATCTGACCCTACCAAGTTTTGCACATCTTAATTAAAGTGACTGAGATATTAAATTGTTTCATCAAAATTTTCCTTCAATATTTTGACTCTTTAAATATTCTGCACTGTTTAGTAACTCTCAACATTGTTACTGGTAGTTTATAGATTCATTCTGAGAGCATAGGGTTACTTTTATGTTTAACTTATGGCTGATTTTATGGTTAACAGATCATGTTTATGAGAGAAAATCTAGTACATTTTAACAGTGATTATATATTATATAAGTAAACACGGTAAAAGGAGATAGTATAATGGGATGCTCTGGATGAAATGTCAGAAGGTAAGTCAAAGCTCTACACTCAGAATTATGAATTTGGTAAATCATTTAACCTTCCTGAAATGCAGTTTTAATCTCTGAGAAATGGGAATATACCTATTTCCTTTTATTGTTACTAATAAAAAAGACAATGTAAATGCAAGTTATTTGTAAGGCATAAAGAGCATATAAATGATAAGTATCAGTGTAATTGTGCTTTGGAAATTATGAAAAGCTAGGTCAATCATCCCTATCCTAAAGGGGGATTTAACTCTACTGTAATGGAGAGAATGAACCTAAGTTGTTTGATTATTATGCGATAAAAAGAAAAATGAAAGAATTGAGATTGTTTAAATTAGATAAAGAAATACTAAAGAGGTAGTTAATAGTGATTTTAAAATATTTGAAAGTTGATGAAATAGAAGAAGCAGTATTTTTCTCCTTTGGTGTTCAGAGGATTAATCTGTTAATTAAGACTCTCAGGACCAGAAATGCCATATTACTATGAAACAGGTACTGTCGCTTTGTCTCCACAAGGAGAGACTGGCAGTGAGCGAGAAATTGCCACACTAAAACCAGAAGAAAACTGTTTTATGGGACTCTTTTATGGGACAGTTTAAGTCCCCTCCCAAATCTGAAGATACATGATCTGTATTTCGCTGGTGATGAGTGATGTTTGAGCATCCTTTCATGTACCTGTTGGCCATCTGTGTGTCTTCTTTTGAAAATGTCTGTCCATGTCTTCTTTCCATTTTTTAAATGGATTCTCTGCTTTTTGGGTGTTGAGTTTTAGAAGTTCTTTGTATATTTTGGATACTAAACTTTTATCTGATATGTCATTTGCAAATATCTTCTCCCATTCCGATCCCTTCAAATATGTATATTAAGTGATACCAACACAGAAACATTTGTCATTTTTTCATAAGGGATTTCCACATTTTAGTGTCAATTAGTTATTTTACATACAAGTAAAGAAAGGAACACACACAGATTGATCTAAAGAAACACTATTTTGGGAAGCCCAAATCTCTTTAAAAACTAAAATGAAAACAAAAACAAAAGCTCTGTCCTTTACTTAGAAGATATAACTTCAAAAATCCAAATGAATGTCAACTTCAAATAGCAAAATTCTAAATCAGTTAGATGTGGTCTATTGGAAAATGACGAGGAACATGAGGGTTTGAACCAAACAGTAGACATAGCTAATGAAATATTATTATATGATCAGATTAAATAATTCAATTGTCAGAGGTCTATATCAACAATGAAATGGTGATATTGTTTTTATCAGATTTCTTGTAAAATGATGATTTTTACTTGAAACTCAAGATCAAGGACAAAGATACAACAATATCAGCACTGAGAGAGATTAATAAGGATGAAATAACCAGAATTATGGGGCAGAGAGGAGAAGAGAACCTGGAAATAATTCCAGTGGCTAGATTTCCTTTGAAAAGTAGTAATGGTGAAGTTCAATCTGAAATTTTCCTAGATTTGGAGAATCCAGATTTGTGTTTATGAGTTTGCCATTGTCAACAAATAATTACCAAGTGCAAAGTGCATGCAAATCACAACAGTCCTACAATGAGAAATTGCTAGAGGTAAGTGCCAAAATTACCATAAAAATTCAGTAAAGAGAGAATATTGAGCCTGAGACATTGAAGAAAGAATTAATGGATTTAGTGAATTAACCTGGTCTTCAAAAAGAAAGAGCTACCATTTTTTGAGCACAATTGTTTGCCAGGCAGGGGAAGATCCAGGATTTTGAGGGACTTGATACAATTTCAACACTACCTCATCTCTGATAAGAAAGGACAAAAATGAGACAGAAGCAGATAGCTAGAAGGGACAAACCTGAGCTGTTAATAAATGCTTTAAAGACTGAAAAAAAAAAAAAAAAAAAAAAAAAAAAAAAAAAGAAAGGACAAAAATTACAAATTTTTAAAACATGACAAATATTAGAAACATCTAAAATTCAGAAAAAATATAATATTTATATTAGTTAATGTCTGATTAACCTCTATAATGCTTTTTTTCCTATAAAAGGATAAGATATTTTTGCCTCTTATAGGACAATTACTTTGTTACATCTTCTTAGAGAAAAGAAAAAGATTATTTCCAATTTTCCCTTAGCAACACTGTTCAGGCTTCACTTTATTAGTTTATGAAAATACATTTCAGCATAAAAATTCATTAATAGCTTTATAATGAAAATACAACAGAATTGTTATCACATTTGGAAAAGCTCTATCAATTTTATCTCAGATACTATCTGTTTGGTATCAAGTCTTTGTTCTTTTAACTGAGGATACCATTAAACAATTTGTAATCAATGTCTTTTTTCCAGTGGTATCACATTTAGTGTTTTTAAAAAAATTATCTGTGTTAATGTCATTGTTTCATATCTAATCAACCAGAAATTTAAATGTTTTTCCAATGTATTTTTTTAATCCACTTCTCATTACCCGGTAGAAACAATCCTGGTTGATAGTCTCATGGGAAAAAACTAAAAAATAACTATACAACATAGAAGTAATTGTGAATTCCATCAAAATACTCCACTATACCTTGATCAACTCAAGTTCCTTTTAGGTGGCCTCTCCAATGTTTCCTGACATAGGAGAAAGCATAGTACACAGTACACAGTACACTTCATCAAATGAAGTAAAATTCCTTATCTTCACAAGTGAAGTTTTACAAATTTAATTAAGCACATTGTTACAGTCCCTCCCAGAGCTTTGGAAGATTCCAATACAAAAAAAAAAAAAAAAAAAAAAAAAAAAAAGGCTCTAGGAAATTAACTTTCGTTAGCTTCATGGGCAATCCACTTTTGATGCCAAACAATAATCTAGGCAAATTCCAGTATTATCATAACCATATCAAACTTCTCCTAGTTCATTGAAAGCTATATCCTATCTCTGAAACACACTTCTACTCTTTCTTCCCACCTTTGCTTCACTTTGCATTTCTACTTCCCTTACTTCCTACCCTAATAACACTTAGCATATATACATGCACACTCTTCACTCTTCTCTCTTACACACATACACACACACACACACACACACACATACACACACACACACACACACACAAGCACGCGAGAAGGTAGTCCTTATGTCAGGTTCACTCCTCCCTAGCTTTTGTATTTTAGCATAGACATGAATATCTAAAGATAAGGGAATACTCCCCTTATCTCCAAAATCTTGGCAAGGACCCCTCCTGAGTCCTGTCAGCACAGTGCACTTTCTCTAAACCATAACAAAACTTTTTTTTTTTTTAAGATTATATTCATTTATTTGACAGAGAAAGATCACAAGTGGGCAGAAAGGCAGGCAGAGAGAGACAGAGGAGGAAGCAGGCTCCCTGCTACACAGAGAGCCTGATGTGGGGCTCAATCCCAGGAACCTGGGATCATGACCTGAGCTGAAGGCAGAGGCTTTAAACCCACTGAGCCACCCAGGAGCCCCAACAAAACTCTTATTTGTTTATTTGCTTAATCTGAATCCTTCAGTAAGTTTTACTTCCATGTCCTGTTTATAGATTGATATTCATCTATAGTTAATATTCTGGCTTAAAATAGTTAATATTTGCTGAATAAGTGAACAGATGAAGGAAAACAATCCTAGATGAAATTAGGTTAACTTGTTATTTAAGACAACTGACATAAGTCATCAAGCCCTTGATTTTATATATATATATATATATAGAGAGAGAGAGAGAGAGAGAGAAACTTATAGTGAGTCCTAAATTAAATCTATACTATTATTAAAAAAAAAGAAATGATACGCTCTAGTTCCATCCATGTTGTCGCAAATGGCAAGATTTCATTTCTTTTGATGGCTGCATAGTATTCCATTGTGTATATATACCACATCTTCTTGATCCATTCATCTGTTGATGGACATCTAGGTTCTTTCCATAGTTTGGCTATTGTGGACATTGCTGCTATAAACATTCGGGTGCACGTGCCCCTTTGGATCACTATGTTTGTATCTTTAGGGTAGATACCCAATAGTGCAATTGCTGGGTCATAGGGCAGTTCTATTTTCAACATTTTGAGGAACCTCCATGCTGTTTTCCAGAGAGGGTTGCTGGGGGGAGGGGGTTTGGGAGAAGGGGGTGGGATTATGGACATTGGGGAGGGTATGTGCTTTGGTGAGTGCTGTGAAGTGTGTAAACCTGGTGATTCACAGACCTGTACCCCTGGGGATAAAAATATATGTTTATAAAAAATAAAAAATTATAAAATAAAAAAAGAAATGAGTAATTATGAAATAGAGAAGAAAATAGAATAGAGTTGGATGGTATAAAATAAATCTTACTGGAAAATATAGCAGACAAAAGTGATTACCAAAATTCTGGAAGACAGACAGATAGTCCATAAGGGAAATGCAATTAGTCTCACATTTATTTAATGTAATGGATACTGATTGCTAGATAACATTGACAGTGCTATCTATACGAGGCTTGTTATTTTCAGGTAATAGGGTAACATGGAAAAGGTAGTTAAACAGAGTAGAGGTTGGAAACTTGCCCAGCCAATATTTGTATAGATGAAGATTAAAACATAATAAACTATGGACTATGTAGTCAGATCAAAAGAATATAATAGCTCTAAAGAACAAATTTGATTTTATTTTACCTCCTTTTCACTTAAATAATGTAAAAATATCATTTTTCCAATAATCTCTGATAGGTAATAGTAGTCTTCATATATATTAATGAATTCCCCAAACTATACGGATGGTTTTTTGAAGTATTTGTCATTAATTAATCATTCTGAATGCATTAGCACTGCAAAACACAACATTTGAGCATTTTCAGACATAGGTATTAATATTGACAAAAACCTGCTATAAAAAGTTATAATTTTAAAATATCAGTTTAAATATAAGGAATTAAAATAGTTTATGCAAAATTATAATTGGGTGTTATATAATTAATAGTTAAATGTTTAACGGGTTCTTCCTTGGACTTTGGTGAAAAAGCAGATATTAGTTTAAAAAATCGCCAGTGGTCAAAGAAAAACAACTTAAAATTCAGAAATTGGTTGAAGATTAAATGCACACACACACACACACACACACACACACATCTGGTCTAAATTACATTCATACTTTATTAATCTTATGATTAAAGCTTTGTGGGGGGGAAGGGAACAAGTAAGTATAGCTGTCTCATATTTTTAATTCCACAATTTGATGTGCTGTCTTAAAGATTAGGTAATAAGTTTACTATTCATTCTGTTACACTGTGTGAAATTATGTTGGCCTAGAGCTAGGTTGAAAAATCACAGACCTATGAATGTGACTATTATCTGGCTCTGTAAGTGCCTTTTTATTCATTCAAATCTGTGTGCTCAAATTTGAGTTCATATCACACTCATGAGATGTTTTTTAATGAATGTGTTAACCTGAAGGGGTGAATGTTCCAAACACTGCAGAGGCAACATGTACACAAAATGCAATAAACTAACAGGTTTTGTATGTGCCTTGCCTAAGCAGGATTTTGAAAATTCACCCTGAAGGCTAGAATACTTTGTTTGTAAGAATCTCAGCTTTCATATGAACACCTGGGGATAAGAGAGCTGTGAGAAGCAAGACTAATAGAAGTTAAATTCTATTGCAGGATTGCATTAAGTAGAAGAGCTGTACAGAAGTTCTCTTCTTAGAGCATTTACTGTATTGCGTGCCAAGAATATCAAGTATTCTACTATTTTATCATCAATGTTTCAGGGACTCAGGAGTGCAAAGTATATCTTGTCAAGTATTGCTTATGTAAGTTTATGAATGTAGGTGGCATACTGTGCTGATACATGAAAGACATAGCCGTAGGAGTGGCTCAGAAGTGAGTGACCTAGTCATTTGGAAGGTCTTTTCTAAATCTTAGATCTCTAAAATTCCAATATTTCTTCAGACTCAAAACTGATAGAACAGTATTTCTGGCAGACTTTTTGCATGGACTACAGTGTTGTGATAATTTTGCTTGTTAAGGCATCTCTAATGTCAGCATTTTAAGTATCATGAGAAAAGTAAAAATAAGAGTGACTGACAGGACCACATACCTTTTCATGTGTCTTCATTGTTGTGGTTGCTTTATGTCCATTCCAAGCCCAGAATTCATATTAAGCAGTCTTGCAAGTTGCACACACATTTCACACCTTGTACGTTCATTATAAGTCATAAAACAACATGCTTTATATTGGCATGCCAATGCATGACAAGTTAAATTAATTTGTACTAGACAAATAAGAACCTAGCAGACTTTGAAACCATAAAACCAATAATGAAGGCTTTAATCACATTACCTGATTTACTGCCAAAAAAATAGCTTTTATTCAGACTCAGATTTTTTTCCTGTATTTGTTTTAGAAGAAATTTATTTTCTATACTACCTATCTGGGTTCTGTTTCAATTAGGTTTAATTCATGAATTGAGTTTTCTATTAGCTTGAGCTCAAATGACCTATTTATACTTGAGAATAAGAAAAATATCAATTTATCCTTTCTGAGAGGAATCGTGGGAAGCATTAGTCACAGCAGACTCTCTTAATATTGTTTGCATAGAAGCAAATGCTTTCAGAAACACTAGCATTAGTGTTTTTAGGTTGTTCTGTCTATAAAGTTAGTACTTTGGCCCACTAAATAATATAGTAGACATAAAAATAAATGATGGTGATCATCAGAGATGTCAGAAGACTGATAAAAATAAACCTGTAATATACAATAACAGTAATTGTTAAAGAGTTTCTGAACTAATTTTATAATTATATAACTAAATATTATTTAAAACTTGCTTTGAAGAGGTGTAACATGCAGAAAATGAAAACTTTTTCCTCTAGGTACACTTAAGTGGGTACACTGTGATTGTATGAGATGGTTTTGATACACTCTGCTGAATTAACTACTTGTCTTCGTAGGCTCTAGTATTCTCCAAGATATGATTCTATGGATTATTTTAACAACTAAACTAGTATTATTGTGTTACAGATATTAGCACTGTCTACCAAATATTTCTATGACAAGCCAGTTACCAGGATCCCAGTAAGTATAATGAGCAAAAGTAAGAGTTATGAGCAGAAATAATAATAATATGGTTTGAGATCATCTAAAGCATTCTCTTTTCCCTCTTACATTATTTAACATATAAGGTGGTTGCTGCTCTATCTTTCTGGATCTCTTAATGACTATGATAAACAAAGTTCCTCCATCTACCATGTGCAAAATATAAGATGATTTTCAGCCACTGAAAATTATAATACTGCACTCTAATTTATTTAGCCCATTCTGACAGGCTGTATCTAGTTCAAATTTCAGTTGCACACTCCTGGCCCACATGGCTCAGAATAGGCAACAATTTATGGCATATAAGATTTTTGATAAATAAACTAATATTACTACAAATATTTATTCTTATTTGTTCCCATGTGGACATTTTGTCCGTCTTTTTCTACTTCATTTCTTCTTTATTTTTCCTCCTAGAAATATTTAAGGAGGTTAGTGGAAGCTGAGTTGCCCTTAGGCTTCACCAGTGTTTCAAACTCAAAGACAAAATGACATATTATTTCTTCCTATATCTTTCAATTCTTATGCATTCCTAGATGTAGAAGAGAAAGGACAAATATGATGTTTTGAGGTTTTTGTTTGACTGGTTAAATGCATGAATTACTTTCCTCCTCCTACAGAATAAAATTTATATTTGTAAAGTACTTTGAGTTTCTGATTTGAAACAAAATATATATTTTAATACAGAAATAATGAAATACATAAAATATATAAAGCCCATGGCAAAACATTATCTCTAAGGTTTTATCCCCTCAGTGTGGAGAAGGTGAAATATCTGTTAGCAAGAAACAAATAACTACAAAAATTTTAAGGAAAAAAATTTATTGTAGCATGGGTTACTAGAAAGGTCTTGGAAAAAAAGAACAAAACAACAACAATAACCAAAAACAAAACAAAACAAAACAAAACAAAAATCCAGGCTAAGTCCCTAAGGAGGTACAACTCTGACACTGTACCACTTAATTAATGTATACAGATTATTGTTGTCTTCTCTTTAAAATACAGGAAAAATGTTATCTAACCTATTAAATCATAAGGTAGATATATAAAATTAAAATAGTGTATATAGGGGCGCCTGGATGGCTCAGTGAGTTAAGGCCTCTGCCTTCAGCTTGGGTCATGATTCCAGGGTTCTGGGATTGAGCCCAACATGGGGGGGGGGGGCTATGCTCAGCAGGGAGCCTGCTACCCGCCCCCCGCCCGCGCCTACCTTTCTGCCTACTTGTGATCTCTGTCTGTCAAATAAATAAAGAAAATCTTTTAAAAAATAAAATAAAATAGTGTATATAAAGATACTCTATATTCCAAATAATCTACATATGCAAATATCTTAGGTTATTATTTTATTAGTAAGGTTTTCTAGTTTTCCCTCAATCTTCTCACACCTCCAGCCCAATCAATGGGAATAAAAAATTTAAGGCGAATAGGATGGGTAATGGTACCAGTGAGTCAAGCTGTAGTGGGTGTTACTGTAATAGTTCATATTCATCATTGCTATGGTTGAAATGTGCATTTAGTTGTGGTTGTTTAGTTCACATCAAAACAAAATCTCATCTGTATGACAGAAACTCTGTTGTGTTGGGCTTTGAACATAATCTAAGACACTCAAGACAGTAGCAAAATTAGGCAATTGGAAAAATCAGAGTAAGAAAGGCATTTTTCATGCTTATTTGCTTCAAAGGATGCTCTGATTTTGTTAATTGCCTCAAAGAGGGCTTCGATTTGCTATTTTCTGCAAACAGTATTCTAATCTAGTTTATCCTCTGAGTTGCAGCTGTGTTCAAGTATCCTAATAGATTTGGTGCATGCTGAACTATTCTTCTGCAATTAATTCACTTGGTTCTTCACATGAAATGATTTACACCTATTTAGAACTAAATTGGAAGCCATTCCACTCTTGCTTATGAAGCCATTAAGACAGCTTTTAGATGACACTAATTTGCACTTAGTACCTTTCATCTAAGGATCTCAAAGCATCTATGAAAGTACATTATTTAATGGGTGAAAATAGAATTGAACACTGTATTCTGGAATGATGAACAAGGTAGGAAATAAAATAAAAACTGATCATTATATTTGAGTGTAAAATAGTTATGATGTTTATTATCTTTATGCACCAACTTGTCATTTTTTTCTCCCTCTCTACCTAGGTTTGTGAGACTCCATCTTTAACCATGTCCCTGGTGGCCCTTCTCATACTTAGAAGCCCACATTGTCTGATTTGTCAACCTTATGATGTGTCTTCTCCATTATTAATTTCTCCCTTTTAAGTATATCAACCTAATACTATAATTAGGCTGCTCTGAAAAATACTGAAAAGATGTGAATTTGCTTTCACTGAAATGGGCTAAAGCTGCCAGGCCTGCTGCTTATGTGTGTTGGTCCCCAAGAGGTCCAGGTGTCTTCAATTAAAAGATGTTCAAGACGAGCAAACTTGGGTTTTCATTCGGTGTTATAAATTCACAAATAAATATTCTGCATATTGACTGCCCAGGAAACTAAGGTTTCCACAGCAATTTTTTTTCTATATAAAATATGCTTCTATTAAATCACAAAGACAAATACGAATAAATTTGTATGCCTTAAAAATGACAATCTAATAGATATCATCTTATAATGTGTTTTAAGAAAAGTAAATCCTAGACACAATTTGTCATCCCCTCTCTGCTGCATTTATTTGCTTTAATTGTGCTGAAAGCAAGTCTCTGATTAATTAAAAAAAAAAAAAAAACATCTTAAACTACAACTCATAACTTGGTTACAGAATAATCCTGCTTCTCTCTGTAAAAGCAGATTTCTGGTTATTCTGAGTCTTTGGAATTTAACTAATTCATGCTGTCAGTAATGACGTTGGCAGTTGATAATGTCAAATGATTTCAACAGGGTTGCCACAGATCAGGACAAAGTCTTTATATGAAATAGAAAAGGAACAGTGCTACGGATTCCAGCTTCGTGAGCAGATGTGGGCTGGATTTAAGCCCTGAGCTTGCTCTTTTAGCCAAGCATCCCTGTGCAGTGAACCTTTGAACAGTTTCATGTTGCAGTCCTGGTTTTAGATCCTTGGCAACATCTGCATTTCAGATCATAGAGTTTAACTACTAAAAGCACTAAGAACCAAGATTATTTTTATAGATTTATTTATTTATTTATTTATTTGAGAGAGAGAGAAAGAGAGAGAGAAGGGACATTGAAATCAAGACCTGAGCCTAAACCAAGAGCTGGCCACTTCATTGACTGAGCCACCCAGGTGCTCCTAGAAGAAAAAACAATAATTTAATAAAGGACCCAAATAAACACCTGGGCTAACTAGGACCATTCTTTAGAAAATAACCTTCTACAAAAATTGTCCTTAAATTTCTTATTCTAAGGCACAACAAAAAAGATAGAAAGACTCAATGAAATTTGACCATTCTTTATTACTTTCATGAACCTGTCCCAACCTAGAAGTGTTACTTACCAAGTAAAAAAAATAATTGCAGTGTTAATTAATTAACTAATTAATTAATTTTTTACTTAGACAAACCTCTACTTGGCTTCCATACTCTGCTTCTTCTCTGGTTAGTACTATCATGGTTCTCTGTTTTTGGCTAATGAAGATAACAAGAAGCTCTAACTTCTTTTGGGGAGCATCCTTAAGCATTCTTTAAATTTAACAACCCTAGAAAAATAGCTATTTTATATAATGTAGGAGTTTTTCTTTGTGCAAGTCCAGTATGGTTCTATACTGTCATGATTCTATGATTTTAAGTTAATAATATGAGAGACATAAATTAGTTCATTCTCCACCATTAAGTGAATGATAAAGATGAAAGATATTTCTTTAGATGGAGGGCATAGGCCACAGTAGTTAAGAAGATCTTAGAAGGAAGGACTTGAATTAGACATTAGACCTTAAAGGACATCGCTGTATAGCTTTATTCACCGTACTTGCTAGAGATAACCATTCATTCACAGCTAGTAATCTGAGGATACTATGTGCCTGAAAATAACCTTGGAATACAATAGAAATGAAAAGTGCATTCTAGTTGCAAGGGAAAGCTCATAGATTTGAATTGTCTCAGCATAAGTAATATGCAGGGGAATGGAAAAAATAAATTGTTATAGGTCATGATTACATATTAGAGCATTGGGGCTTATCCTGTAATCAGAAGGGGGATAAAGCATTGCTTTTAAACTAAGCAAAGTCTAAGATAGTAAGGATGAGTGACTGAATGAGGTAAATCAGACCTCTGCTTTAGAAACCCATGCTACTTGCATTTTGGAGGCCCGGTTAGAATGAGATGCAACTTAGAGAAAGTATATCCTAAAGGAAGAATCCTGCAATAGTCCATAGAAGAGACGATAAGCTATAGGAGTAATAGTGAGGATGGAAACATCATATAAAACTCCAGTATGACTGGAGGTAAAGGGGTAGAAGATGGAGGTAGCAAGTGATAAAAGAATCAAAAAGTTTTTAAAACAACGGTAGCATGACAGAAAGCGACAAAAGCATTCTGAGAGTAAGAGAAGCAGCTCTCCCTGGAGAAAAATCTGGCAGGGAACCAGAAATAGCTGCCATGTTTGGCCTTCAAAGAAAAAGCAGTAACTACAATAACCAATAGTGACTGTGTTAATGTGATAGAGCTTCCATAACCAATTACCACTAACTGTGTGGCTTAAACAATAGAAATTAACTTTCTCACAGTTCTGGGATAGAATTTGGAGATCACGATGTCTGCAGGTTTGATTTCTTCTGAGGTCTCTCTTTGGCTTGCAGATAGCCTTTCCTATCTCTGTCTTCATATCGTCCTTCCTCCGTGTTGATGCATTGCCCTCATTATCTCCTTTTCTAAGGACACCAGTCACAGGGGACTAGGGTCCTCAGTCATGACTTCATTTAGCCTTAATTACCCATTTAAAGACTCTAACCCTAGTCACATTCTGAGGAACTGAGGGGTTAGTATTTCAACATATGATTGAGGGCACAATTCACTGTTAGTGACCAACAAAGTAGACTAGACAAAAAATGGTTTTAGTTTAAGATTTATACTTTTTGTAATAATACACCTAATTTTTCCAAAAGGTTTTATCCATTTTTTTTTGAGAGAGAGACAGAAAACATCAGCAGTGGGGAGGGGTAGAAGGAGAAGCAGACTTCCCACGGAGCAGGGAGCAGGGAGCCCAGCGCTGGGCTTGATCTCAGGATGGGGATCATGACCTGAGCTAAAGGCAGATGTTTAACGAACTGAGCACCCTGGTGCCCCTACACATTATTTTCATAAGAATACAATAAAGAATTATTTAGGGATTATTTCCCACTGTAGATAGTGCCTATCCAATGTAAACATTCTGTTGAGCTGCCTCAGCATGAAAGACTGACTCCTTAGTCCTTGGTGGAGATGGTTTTACATGTTTTACATTGTAATTTAAGGATTACAACAAAATACACCATGGCCTGTCATGGCCTGAACTTCATTTAACCTTCATATAGGGCTGTCAGGGTAGTAATTTACTGTTTTTGGTCTTTCTAATTCAAATTTGAAATGACCTCAAAATCATCCTCTCCTGACAATAATTTCAAACACTAGACAAATGTCTACTCTTACGATTTATTTTTGTTTGGGGGGTGGAGAGTAGAGAAATACCCTGAGTGATTTTAAATAAATAAATAATCCCAAATAAGTTTTGGCCAATTTCAGCAGTCAATGTATTCTTCAACTTAAAAAAGTTTAGAACATGTAAGTTTAAATTTGGTTTCCTTATGAAGTTGTTTAGAAAAATTATCCTTTACTTTCTTTTTTTTTTTTTTTTTTCCTTTCTTCCTTTTTGAACCTCTTTTTATCCCCTTTCTCCCCCGTCACGATTTGGGATCTCTTCTAATTTGGTTAAAGCATACTTTCCTGGGGTTGTTGCCACCCTTTTAGTATTTTACTTGCCCCTTCATATACTCTTCTCAGGACAAAATGACAAGACGGAAAAATTCAACACACAAAAAAGTCCATTTCTGGATAACATGCTTTCATTATCTTTCCCAGCTGTGGCTCTTCCACTTTGACCAAATTAAAACAACAACAACAACAGCGAAAACCCCAGCAACAAGTATAACATAGGCATATCTTAACTACTGGCCATCATGCCAATTATAAAAGCCTGTAAAGGATGATGAGTGGTAAGCCATATCTTTTATCTTGTTGTCCTGGAATTGAGGCTGAGGAACAAAGTGAGGCTAAAAGATGTTCCCAAGACCTTCACTCAGTAATATAAAAAGAATAGTAAAGGGAACAAGCTTGGTAGGCTTTAAGAAGTTCAGTATCTAAGACAAGAGAATTGTTTTTAAAGATTAAGAGTGCCTTCCAGCAGATAAGACCTATAAACAAGCTGGCTCAAGCCCAGCTATTACTAGGGAAGCCAATCAACCACAGGAGACATTTATGGATATGTAAACTTTTCTGTTGACCCTTCCTTATGCTGACATTACAGGTAGGAAGATAATTAAGTGCACCATGATAATTACTCAACAAACACCTTTGTTCAAGAGTTTATAATTGATATATAGTCATTCTTTATTTGCTGAAGTAGATAGAACTAAGTTATGTCTGGGTGTTTTATTTTAAAAAATCTCTAAACATGCAAAATGTTCCAGTTTATCACAAATTAAAAAGTATTTCTTTGTTCTCTACGAAAAATATCTTAAGATAACTTTCTTGCTCTTTACTAAAGCATTTCACAAAAATCTTAGAAATGCCAAGTTTTTAACATGGCATTCACAACATTTCTTGGGGGCTATAGAATTTTTTCCCCTATCTTTAGACAAAGTATTGAATAAAATTTCAGATTTTTTTAAGTGAAAATCTTTTATTTAAAGACAAAGTGTAAAAGAACTAAAAATCTTTTTTTGAGGGCCCAATTTAGAAACTTTAAACAGACTAATGTAAACCTCAGTAAAATGTTATCTCCAATGCTTGCTTCAGAAATTAAAGCATTTATGTGAGTTCTTTAAGAATATGTATATTTTCATAGCAACCAAACATGGCAACTTTAGTATGACCTGTCTTGAAATATTTCAAGATTCTCAAGATAGATAATAATATAAAAATAATTTATAGTAATATATTTTTTTAATATTTTATTTATTTATTTGAAAGAGAGAGAGAGAGACAGAGACAGTGACAGCAGGAGAGAGCATGAGCGGGGAGGAGAGGGAGAAGCAAGCTCCCTGCTGAGCAAGGAGCCCACCCACGAGGGGCTTGGTCTCAGCACCCTGGGATCATGACTTGAGCCAAAGGCAGATGCTTAACTGACCAAGCAACCCAGGAGCCCCTACAGTAATATTTTTAGAAATATATAATTTTAACTTTAAAACTTAGGATGTTATAATAGAGAGATGGAAGTTGTATATTTCAAAACTCCCCCAGGTATTAAGGTAGAAATCTTTATTATTATTTTCATAATAATAACAAATAACAATTTAATATAGAAAGTATCTTATAATCTTTCAACGCTTTACTGATACCCTTCCTAATAAACTGTTCTTATTATTTATATTTCAAAGAAGAACGGCTGTATTTTAAATGCTTTTTACACTA
This sequence comes from Mustela lutreola, assembly GCF_030435805.1. Taxonomy (NCBI): domain Eukaryota; kingdom Metazoa; phylum Chordata; class Mammalia; order Carnivora; family Mustelidae; genus Mustela; species Mustela lutreola. The sequence continues at coordinate 59,273,558 of NC_081299.1, forward strand.
CCTTCCTAGGGTTAATAAAAGGATCACTTTAATCCATTTAAAAGTATATTTCTAGGGACAAAAATGATGATGTTTCCAGTTACTTACCCAAATGAATCCTTTAAGAATATGTATAAGCTAGTGTTGGCTAAATAAAGATTTGTTGTTGGTTTTTTCTTTTATTGTTCTCTGTACACATTTAAGACAACCTTGGTTCCAGATGAATATTCTTTTTGTAAACTTTTTAAAAAATTCCTTTGAAATGAGCTCTAAGCCTTTTGATACAGAGAGTCTCAATGAAGCTTTTCAAAGTATTCTTTTACCCTCTGGTAAAATATTATTTTCCAACTTCCTACCAAGATAACCTACTGCCTTCAATTCTGACTGTATGCATAATTATTTTCCTTCTCCCTACCCATAAATGCATCACCTCAAAAAAGGTTAAGACCTTTGGACAAAGGCTCTATGCTTAGAGCTGCTAGTATTTCCCTTAAGACCTCACATCTTGCCACAATAAAGAATTAATAGTGGAGGAGGATTAATATTTATTTAATTATTAATATTGTTGAATATTTAGATTAGATTTTCAGCCTGAAATTAAACTTCTTGGAACTCCATGAGCATAACAGGCAAAATATCTAGTAATTATAATAAAAATGGTAAATACTCAGAATTGCAAAAGATGGATGGTATTCTTATGTATAAGAAATTTATTTTATGGGCCTACCTGGTCTTGGTATCTCACTCACACTTTTTACCTATAAAGGATTCTCAAGAGAATTCTGTTCAATTACATTCCTTCCTACAACGCAGCATGTTTCAAGCTTGAAGGAAATTGCTCTTCTAAAGATTACATAAATAACAGGATCCCCAAATATGCAGATGTTTTATGAGAGGCTTTTATTTGGGACAATAGGGGTCTGATGAAGAATGGAATCAGGAAAAAAAAAGCGAAGCGGGGAGGAGATGATAAGAGGAAACTATTCGCTTCACAGCAAATTCAGCTTTTAATAAGGATACTATTGCTAGTTTCTTCCTTACAATGCTGGTGACATCACCAAGCCTCTGGCGTTTGCATATAAGTTCCCTAGAGTCTTAAATCCTAGTCTAAAATAAATCATAACTGTTAATTGTTTGGCAAGGTTCACCTCAATTAGCTCCTTGCACAGATTTCTACATTTGCATTTTCCCAACTTGCTAATATACGTGTGTATTTTAAAATACACAAACTATTTAAGTATGATGCTACAAATAAACCATTTTAAACAAAGATACTGCAAAGTGCATATGTGTGCTCTATTTTCATTTGATCATCAACTACTAAGTTTTCAGGGATACATTTGTATTATAAAAATGTATATGGAAAAGATTGGTATAAATGTTTCTTGAATATAATGAGTATCACGTGACTTTCCTTTATTAAAATGTGGCAGACTACAGGGAGTCTCCAACTGAATTATTTTAGTACTAATATGTTCTTTCTGAAAGTCTTTCCCTTTCACCCAGCTGCTTTTTGCTTGTGGTTTGAAGGGTATGCACTTAATCGTGCTATTTCAGCTATATCTGTGTACTGTAGAAAGCAGCCAGTTCTTAGCATAGCTGATAAACTAGTTGACCTCCGTAATCTACATTTTAGAGAAATGCATTTCAGCTGCAGATGTTTCCAAAGGTAGGAAATCTGTGAAGAAAATTAATCTGTAACTGACAGATGTTTTCCTATTAACACAGCCTGGGAATATTCTCTTCCAAACATGTAGCCTTCCTGTGGAATTCAAGAGGACTGTTATCTCACTTTCCTAGACTCTTGGATCCTAAAGCATGGCACCAAGATGGACTGTCATCTAAATAAACAGATGCAAACGTTGCTTTGTAGTTAGAGGGTGCAATTTAAATCTGTTGACTTTCACATTTGCTCCTTTCCATTTAATTCAGTTAGTTGTATAACTGCTGATAAAATTTTCCTAAGTCCTATGGAAGGCACAGTTAGTTGCTTATATCAAAACTCAGAGTCAGTATAAATGTTGGCAGGAGATTTCATTCTATTTGGGCATTTTATAGCATCTTAGGGAATTATTTTTCTCCTGAGGGCTTTATTATTAATGGAAACTGCCCACGTGCTTTGAGGGAAGAATGGACTTCCTCAATTAGAAGACCTTTCAAGAGAGTTAACAGAGAATTTATTTTTTCATTTAGAGAAGAGAATGTTTCCCATAAGAACACTGAATCTTTCATGGCTGACTTTCTTGCAAACACAATGTGTAAAATTTTTAGTTCCTTAAAAATTAAAGAGACACTGAAATTTAATAAGGCTTCAAAGGGACCTATCTTTAGTAGCCCTGTTTTTTCACCTCCTAGTACTTGTGATAACAGGTTATCAGCTCCATATACTAAAAAAAAAAAAAAAAAAAAAAAAAGAAAAAAAGAAAAAAAATCGTTTTCAAGACATTAAAAACCAAACCAAACCAAAACACACATACTGAGCTCCTCCCAAGGATTCAATTTCAGTGGTTCTCAATCCAGATCTGGAGGAGGTTATAGGAACATTTTTTTCTAACAACAATTATTAGCTATGTGATTATGGGTAATTTTCTTTGCCTTCTGAGGTTCTGTTATTTCATTTGAGAGTCATATTTTCCATTTTGCTCATCATAAATATTGGAGAAAATCTGTGTAAAATATCTACCATAATGGTAAGTACTTAAATGATACTTTGTAATCATTTGTTAAATGCTACAATGTTTACTTCTGTTTAACTCAATTCAATATATGTGAACTCAAAGTGTAACTTCTGCTTTGTTATTACTGGTTGGCCTTGGAATATCAGCAACTCTGAGCCTCAGTTTCTTCTACGTATAAAACATTACTTCAGCAAATGTAAATCACATACATTAACTCACCTCATCAATACTGCTACTATAGGATTATTCATTACAAAAGTATATGTCTTCAACTATATTTCTTTTAGAATATAAGACTGCCACTATGATTTTACAATGTCATACATTACATGAAATAATAAAACATAATTTCTATAACTTGTCTAGATTAAAATACTTGACTTACTATACAATCATCACATACATTAAATTTCTACTGTTGTTTGATATGCTGTCATGTTGGTTAATTTTGGAAGTTTGTTAACTAAATAGAAAACTCAAAGGGATGATCTTCTTGCTCAACTAAAATTGTATCACAAATAATTAAAACAGAAATCTATCTGATAAGCTCCCCAGAAGAGATACAGTTTGTCTTGCATAGTGATGATCACAGATTATTGCACTGAAACATACTTTTCAGTGAAACAAAGTAGATATTTTTCCTAAAGTTAAAATTAACTCAACTTGATAACCAAACGTAACATAAACTGTTTGCTATCATTGTTAGAAACACCAAATATTTAATAAGATACAGGTTTTGAAAAGGAAAAAGCAGAGTTAATAACAGCTATTTAAAATTATTTTCTTGGGGCACCTGGGTGGCTCAGTTGGTTGGGCAACTGCCTTCGGCTCAGGTCATGATCCTGGAGTGTCCCGATAGAGTCCCTGCTCCCTGCTCCACGGGGAGTCTGCTTCTCCCACTGACCTTTCTCCACTCATTCTCATTCTCTGTCTCTCTCTCTCAAATAAATAAATAAATAAATATCTTAAAAAGAAAAATTAAAATTATTTTCTTGAGATGCCTGGTGGCTCAGTAGGTTAAGCCTCTGCCTTTGGCTCAGGTCATGATCTCAGGGTCCTAGGACTGAGCCCCGCATAGGTCTCTCAGCTTGGCAGGGAGCCTGCTTCCCCCGCTCTCTCTCTGCCTGCCTCTGCCTACTTGTGATCTCTCTCTATCAAATAAATAAATAAAAATATTTTTAAAATAAAATTATTTTCTTTACTCTGGGATATTATAATTCTTTTTTATCCTTAACTATAATGCTAGCCTACCTTGATACTTTACTCAAATCAATGAAAATCAAATGTCTCAATTTCTCCATAGGGCTTCCTAAAGTCTACTGGAAGCAATTCTATTTATCCCTTCCAAATTCTACATCTTCTCTAACACTGTCTTTACCTGACTATTCTTTCCTCCACCTTGGCTTTTGAGCACCTTATATCTTGCTTTTCATTATGCTGGCATTCTTGTAAGAGTGGCATCTTACTCATGTCTTGGGAGAAGAGGGTATGAAAATTGTTCAAAGAATTGCCAATTGTTCTGCAAGTCATCTGTTTTTTATTGTAACTGGACCACACCCACACATAGAGACCCACAGTCTAAACTCTAACTGAACTATATATATGAAGCTTTCAAATATTAGTGCATTTGATCGATACATTTATAGAACACTTCTTTTCTATTTGATAATTTGATGATTTGATAAGTGAACCAACAAAACCAAATCAACAAATGATTAAAGTCACAGAATTTGAAAACTGAAAGGTGTCTAAAAATTCAACCAGATTAAAATCAAAATTTCATGCTCCCTCTCCCGGATAAAAGGACCGAACTTCTTATTCTGCACTTGGCATGTGGGAAACTGAGAACTAGAAAACACACTCACTCGCCACTTTCAGGAAACAAGTTCGCCAAAGAAAAGTTGCATTGAAAAAAAAAAATGTAATGATTGTTCAGAATAAGCCATCACACCTGTCAATAGGTAATCACTTTCAATGGATCAAAGCAGGTGCCTGATGGTTGGTTTAAATTTCCATGGAAAATAGCTGGGCTTGTCCTTGATCTTATTTCTTCCTGTAATCATTTTTCTCTATATATCTGAGCTAGGAATGAGAAATCCAAAACAATGTACTGAGGGTTCCATTTTTATAAACTAAGACCAGTGTCAAATGCTTTCTTAATCTCGTTCATAAAACTCACAATGCCTTTTGAATCCCTTGGCCTCCGGCCAAGTGGAGTTAAACTGTGGAAGGATGAGTTTGTCTTAGCACAGATACTGGTAATTTTAGTCTAACATCTCCCCACCTGGGTGATTCTAAGATTGTCACAGAATAATGAGCACAATAAACAATTAGCATCATCCAAGAAACGGCCCTCAAATAGTCTGTGGCATCTGTTTGTCCCTAGCTCTAAAGCTAATAAGAGCCAGGACTCTCCACGGTACATTCCTTTTTCAGCTTCAAGTCTAATTACAATTTCTGCATTTCAAACCAGTGAGGTACTTATGGCTAGGGAGAAGATTCACAATATTTTACAGTAGAACAAATTAAGAAGCCTTGCATAAGTGGGCCGAATGCCAGCTTGCAATTCTCCCAGAAGACATGACTCACACAGCAATGCTTCTTGCAATATTTCTACTTGTTTAGATTTTTAAAGATTTTTTATTATAAAGAAAATTCTTCACATTAGCGCTTTTTAAAACTTTTGTAGTAAAGCATAAAATTAGCAAAGCAACTATAAGTAAGAGGATCTGGATGAATAGAAAACATGAAGTTTACACACTGAAGCTGAAATACGCAGTAAAGTCTCCAAACTTCCTAGAAAATAGTTCACCAGACATTAATTAATCACACTGAACATGATTTTTAATATGCATAGAAACACTTGAGAATAGGGAAGTACTTAATATCATAGGGAATCTTTCCTTGATTACACATATTAGCATTATTATGACTTACCCAAATATCTAGTAAAATATGTTTCTCTTTAAATTTAATCTGTTCTGTATTTACCTGGATATTTTTCTTAACAATTTATATGGGTCTTTACCTTCAGCATAAACATTTACAAAATACGTTCTTCAAAGAAATATCTTTATACTGTAAAATGAGTAAGATATAAATATGCTTTTAATAAGATGGATTTAGTTGAAAAGACTTAAAATGCTAACTAAATCTTATGATGAAGTTTCTATATCAAAGACAGCTTTTTCACTTATGTGCTTCTGAGAAAAGACTATCAACAATTAACAGTCCTTATAACAACCCTGAACTCTAATGTTTGCAGGCTTTCAAAGGAGTTGCTAATTATAAACAAAGGAGCAAAAGGTGTTGAAAGCATTAACAAAAGGGCTTGGATAAGTCCAGGGAAGTTTCTTGAAGTCAAAACCCGCTTAACGTATTCTTTTGAAAATTATGGTTATTAGTTATGTCCTAATAAAGATAGTATACAAAAATATTAGTGGTTACTTTAGCATTGATAATCTGAGACCAATAAAACCTAAAGTTTGCACTGTATTTTTCTTCCATAGTATTAACCTGGGGATTCTCTGGGAACACTTAGTGTGTATATTATATTATCTGTCTCTGAAGCCAGCAATTATATTACAATGGACTGTGCAGACTATATGCTTAGTCAAGGGTTATGGGGGGGGGGGGGAAACGAAGGAAGGAGAGCTGGAAGGTGGACTTCGGGGTGGAAGAGATAAAAGACTCCCTAGTTCTTCACACTTCATCTGGTAAGTTATTTGTTTTGGGTACAAGACTCCTCTTCATCTTCACTTTTAACATCAGTCAGCTTCTGAAGTGGTCTGATAGGTTGCGTGAGCCACACTATACCTTCTATATCCTCTCAGCCACTTTCCAGTTTCCCTTAAACAGAGAGCGGTATTTTCAGTGAAGATAAATCAGATAGAACACTACTGGAGATATATTTGTTGCTTGTACTTTTATATTCAGTATATTCACTAGTTTTCTGAACTAGGGAAGAAGGAGATACTAACAAATGAGGAAACAGGCAGAATTTACTCTTGTCACTTCTTTTATTCTGACCAATATAAAGAGCAAGATTCCATTTGGGACACAAAATATTGATGTATTTATCTGGAAGCTTAATGGTTTTCTGATTTTATCTCTCTGTGTCTCTATCTATCTGTCTATCTATGTATCTCTCTATTTCAGATTTATTTATTTGAGAGACAAAGAAAGTAAGCAGGAAGAGGAGCACAGGGAGTAGGATAAGCACACTCCCCGTTGAGCATGGAGCCCAACTTATTAGCCACGGCTAGGAAGAGAGAAAGCCAGGGGCAGGGAGAGGGAGAGAGAAATGTAAGCAGACTCTGCTCTGAGCACACTAAGCATGGAGCCAGAGGCCCGTCTGAATTTCAGGACCTGAGATCACCACCAGAGGCAAAACCAAGAGTTGGCCAATTAACTGAGCCACTTAGGTGCCCCTTAACAGCTTTTTCAAAAATTTAGGTCTTCTGTTTACTTTCTTTCTGTCCTCACTTTTTATCCCACTCATGAGGTCCGAAGCAAATATTCAGTCCCATCCCTGTCCTAGGATTTATTTTATTTATTTTATTTTTTTATTTTTTCTATTTAACTGCTGTGGTTCTTGCTCCCCCATATTGTGCTCTCCACCTTTTCTTTGTCTCCTAAGGATAAGAAATATGTATTCTCGTGGAAATTCAGGTGGCAAGAAACTTTCTCTATGTGAATTCCTACAGTCTAATCACCTTCACATGCCATACCCTGACCACGGTTCACATGTCCTTTGTTGTTGTAATCTTGCTGTCATGGCTAGTAAGAGAGAAAGCCAGGGAGCTCACTTCTGAAAGGCCACAGATTTCCATGTCTTTAGAATGACTGAATAGCCAGACAGTCCTATAATTTATTCTTTGTTTTGTTACTCTCCCAGAGTAGAGGTTAGCCAATGTAATATATCATCTTAAATTCTGAGTTATCTCTGAATAGAAAAGGAAATGGATTTAGAATAGGAGAAGTACAGAACACAAGGTCTTTTGGTATTCTCTTGAGTTCTACAATTAATTCCAAAACAAAATATCCTTAATAGTTCAAGAATAAAAGTAGGTAAATTCAAGCAGGCATAGGGACCTTTAGAAACACCCTGCTAGAAATAATAACAATTAATAATGGCAATATTTCCATTTATTTAGCAGTTACCGTGCAACAAGTACTATATATATATATTATATATATTATATATATATTATATATATATATTATATATATATTATATATATTTATTTTATGTATATATATATATAAAATAAATGCTTTAAATACATGATATCACTTCCCTTAAAACAACACTGAGGGAGTGCCTGGTTGGCTCAGTGGGTTAAAGCCTCTGCCTTCGGCTCAGGTCACGATCTCAGGGTCCTGGGATCAAGCCCCGCATCGGGCTCTCTGTTCAGAGGGGAGCCTGCTTCCTCCTCTCTCTCTGCCTGCTTCTCTGCCTACTTGTGATCTCTGTCAAATAAATAAAAATATATGTATATAAAAAATATATGTTTATAAAAAATAAAAAATTATAAAAATAAATAAATAAATAAATAAATAAATAAATAAAATCTTTAAAACAACAACAACACTGAGATATATGAATTATTTTCCCCAGTTTACAGTTTATAAGTAGGGAAAATAAAACCAAAGAAGTTAAGTAACTGGGATACTGTTTGGCATTCAATCAGACTAGAGAATCTTGATTATTAAAATTAGCTAAATTGTTAAACACAAATATCTTTCCTTAATAAAACCTAAAGTCATTCAATGAGTTTTATTGAAGGAAGGAAGGAAGGAAAGAAAGAAGAAGAAAAGAGAAGAGAAGAAAAGGAAAGGAAAGAAAAGGAAAAAAAGGAAAAGAAGGAAGGATAAATGTGAGAATGAACTCTAGGAAAGAGATCATACACATACTAGTAATAAATATATAATAAACATCTATAAATAGTCTCTAGTTATACTCATGGCATGATTCTTGTGTTAGCTACCATTTTGCCCTCATAAGGACATTTTGGAACCTTGTACCAGAGTGACCAAGGAAATAGATATATTAGGTTTTAGGTTGGGTCCTAGTGCGTATCCTTCTTATATGTCTCAACTGGTCCAATATTTTGTGAGTATCATCACCGTTATTATATAACCTAATGAGGAGTTACTACTTACTAGGTACAGTGCTTCTCTTTTACTATATTATTTTATTTATTTTATTTATCACAAAGACCAACGACTGTTTAAAATAGATGATTATTTTTCATTTTTATTGAGAATAATATATAATCTAAATTTGACAAAAGTCACCCTTTTGTTTGCACAATTCAGTGGTTTTTAGTACATTTACAAGATTATGCAAACATTAGCGTATTTTCATCACCCCAAAAAGAAATGTCCATACCCATTAGCATTCACTCTTCATTCTCCTCTCCCTCTGGCTCCTGGCAACCACTAATTTATTTTCCAATGTTACAAATTTTCCTATTCTAAACATTTCATATACACAGTATCACACAGAGCCACAATTATGTGGGTGTTTGTGTCTGCCTCCTTCTTTCACTTAATATAACATTTGAAAATTCAACCATATTGTAGCATATCAGCACATCATTCCTTTTATTGTCCAAATCCTAGTCCATTCTCACATATATCACATTTGTTTATCTCTTCATCAATTAATGAACTTTTGGGTTGTTCCATTTCTTGGCTCTTCTCAGTAAGGCTGTTAGAACATTCATGTTTAAGTTTTTATGTGGACATTTACTTTTGGTTCTACTACATATATACTTAGGAATAGAAATGCTGAGTCATATAGTAAACTCTTTAGTTTTTGAGGAATAACCACGTTTTTCACAACAGGTACACCTTTGTACATTCTCATCAGTAATATATGAGGGCTCTAATATCTCCACATCCTTGCCAATGTTTGTTTTCATTTATCATTTTTGTTATGGCCATCTCAGTGTGTGTTAATTGGCATCATATATCATATTATGGTTTTGATTTGCATTTTCCTATTGAATGATGCTAAACATTCTTTTTGTGTGTGTGTGTGTGTGTTTACTGTCCAGTTGTATATTTTCTTCAGGGAGATACCTATTCAAAAATTTTTGAATATTTTCTAATCGCATTGTCATTTCATTGTTTAGTTGTAAGAATCCTTTACATGTTTTAGATACTAGTGCCTTATCTGAGGCATGATTTGCAAATTTCTCCTACTTTATAGTTGTTTCAATTTCTTGACGAGATCCTTTGAAGCACAGACATTATACATTTTGGTTAAGTTCAATTTATCTATTTTTGTTTTCCTTTTGATGCTTATACTTTTGGTGCCATATACAAGAAACCATTGCTCAACCTAAGGTCCTGAAGATTTACTCCTATATTTTCTTGCTAAGAGTTTTATAGTTGTAGCTCTGACCTTCAAGTTTTTTATCCATTTTGAGTTATTTTTTTTCTGGATGTAACCTGAGGTAGGGGTCCACTTCATTCTTTTGCATGTGGATATCCACTTTTTCCAGCAGAATTTGTTAAAAAGTTTATTGTTTTCCTATTGAGCTCTCTTGCCATCCTTGTGAAAAATAAATTGACCATAAATGTAAAGGTTTATTTCTATATTCTCAGTTTAGATTATCTCCATTTTAGAAATAAGAAAATTGAGGCATGGAGGGATTGTAGTCAAAGATACAATCTAGTAAACCAGGATTCAAAGTTGGCTGGACTGACTGCAAATACTGTGTCCTTAAGCCCTCTGTTCTGAATCCACATTACACGTATAATCTACACTGATCCATCCTGGACTGACTCCCTTTTTAATTTCTCGGTTGATAAAATAATTGCTGAGCATTTTTCTTTGTTCAGATTTAAAGTATAGACATTACCATCTATATTCCATAACTCAAAGTAGTATGCCCCTGTTTTCCATTTCAAAAACATGTATAACTGCAAAAAACATCAGATTTCCCCCCACACCCCAATATGAATAGCTGAGTATAACACAAAAATCAGATAAGCAGGACAAAAAGGTGATGTTCTACACTGGATTTAAAATCAAAAGCATAGCTCTCGGATCCCGTCTATGAAGCTAGTTACTTGTCCCTTGATAAATCCTGCAACTGCTTTGTTGTAACCTTTTTCACCTGCAAAAGGAGAAATCTGAAATAATAGTATAAATATCTAAAATCATTTCTATATTTATAACCTTAGTTTGAGGGGTGTTCTTCATGGCTGGTCACAAATAAAGCTTATAAATTTGTATTTGAGGAGCACCTGGTTGGCTGAGTCAGTAGAGCATGCAACTCTTGATCCCAGGGTTGTAAGTTCAAGCCCCATGTTGGGTGTAGATATTATTTAAAAATAAAATCTTTAAACAAAAAGTTTACATTTGATATTTACACACAAGGAAGAAAAAATCATATGAGCCCTACAGTCTTAAAAGTATTAACTCATGTTTTAAAATATAGAGTAGATTTTACTTCCTACTCTAATAACTTGCTAATGGTATAAAAATCAAAGAAATTTTACAGTAAAGTCATAAAGGATATGTAGAAACTTCAGAGTTTTTACATTCTTTTCATCTCAAATTTGGTCAATCTCTATGGTATTAGGTCCCTATTAAAAAATTGAGGAATACTAATCTAGAATTATTTGTTCAACAGCATATTCACCTAATAATTTTGATCAGAAGAATGAGACCTAACATATTCATGAATTCAGAGGAAGAAAAGTATTTTCAATTTAGAAATTTTAAGATAACAGTTTTGACTTTTTACAAAGTCAAATTCCAACCTAGAGATAATATTTTTTTTGAAGGAACTGATATAAGTTTATAAGTTTTCAATGTAACAATTACTACTGTGTCATTGTTACTAATGTAGAAAGACTCATTAACTAGGAATGACTGGGAGTCTGTAAATAGTAAATAATTTCTCTTTCCCAATTTGACTAAAGGCACTCAATGGCATTTTGAAATCAATCTGGTTGGTGTTTGTAGTATTAGTCACTAGGGAGGCTAATATGTTCTATGATAAGTGTGTGTCTTTTAATTTTTTTTCTCCTTGTAAAAAATCTTTTATTTTTTAAAGATTTTATTTATTTATTTGCAAGAAAGGGAGACAGAGACAGAGCAGTGGGGTAGGAGGCAGAGGGTGGGGGAGAAGCAGATTCCCTACTGAGCAGGGAACCTGATGTAGGACTCTATCCCAGGACCCTGAGATCATGACCTGAGCAGAAGGCAGACACTTAACCTACAGAGCCATCCAAGCATCCCATTTATTTGTTCTCCTGAATAAATTTTTATCCTCTATATCTAAGAAAAACTTATCATATAAAATGTTTACAGACATCAAAATCAACAGTTTTTTCAAATAAGAAAACTGCTACATAATTTGTTTCCCTTAATGTTTAAAAACTTTGGAATTTTAAAACATATCTTGAAATAATTGATACCCAAAACTTTTGCTTCAGTTGGAAAAAAAATAAAAGAGCAATCTTTTACATATATGCCTAGGACCGCCATGGAAAAAAATGTGTGGAAAGTTTAAATTCCACAGAGAAGAAGTCCATTTTTTGAAATCTCTTTCAGAATACTGAGATATCAAACCCTTGTATCCTGCATGGATACATGCTAAGCAGTCGCACCAAGTTATTTGTCATTGGTTTATGAACTGCTTACATAAATATGTAAAAGTTTAGAATGTAGACCTTATAATGAGTCCTGGAGAAAGGGGGAGGTTCCATATTGGGTCAGTACTGAACTCTGAATTTCAGAAATGGAGGATAATCCAAGAGTGAATAGGAAGACAGTGCAAGCAGAGCCATCTATGGGAGCTAAACTGCTGATAGGATCAAAAGTACCAGACACTATGCAGCCATCAAAAGAAATGAAATCTTGCCATTTGCGACAACATGGATGGAACTAGAGCGTATCATGCTTAGAGAAATAAGTCAAGCAGAGAAAGACAACTATCATATGATCTCCCTGATATGAGGAAGTGGTGATGCAACATGGGGGCTTAAGTGGGTACGAGAAGAATAAATGAAAGAAAATGGGATTGGGAGAGAGACAAACCATAAGTGACTCTTAATCTCACAAAACAAACTGAGGGTTGCTGGGGGGAGGGGGTTTGAGAGAAGGGGGTGGGATTATGGACATTGGGGAGGCTATGTGCTTTGGTGAGTGCTGTGAAGTGTGTAAACCTGGTGATTCACAGACCTGTGCCCCTGGGGATAAAAATATATGTTTATAAAAAATAAAAAATTATAAAAAAAAAAAAAAAGTACCAGACAGAGGATTCTTGGATACCAGACCCAGCGAGATGTTTGGGGAAAAAAAGATAGGGATTTAAGCCTTGAAGAAGTCCTTGAGCTGGGATATTTTTACAATAGAAAGAAAGAAACTGTTCAGAGCACAAATATACTAGGAGCTCCAACTCCTTGAAACAGTTAAGTTACACAAATGCATTTCAGTTTTACAGGTAGCCCCAATTATCAAACTAAAACCAATATTTAATATTCCAATTAAATGTGATCTAATTTCATGTGTAAGAACTTTTTTGATTAGTGTTAAAAGGTCTTTAATCCAGGGTCATATTATTCATAGTTAGGAACTACTCCAATTAGATCAGAAACCATTTCATTTCTTTTCAAAGCAGGTTTGTCTGAAATTTTCCATATTTGCCTTTTAGTCTCATCCAGATTTTATCAAACATGAACTACTGTTTTCCTTACCAATTCAAACTGTCAGTACAGTTGGCTGAAGGTCCATTTTCACTGGGGCAAATTCTTCTCTGGTCCTGGAGTTCTCCTTATGTCAAGATAGCCATTAGGAATACTAGAGCCTTTAATGGGCCTTAGAGAAAATACGGCTAATGAAGGAAATGTCTGAGTTGTACATAACCAATAAAATCCTTGCTGATACACTGACTGCTTAAGTAAGTAGTTTTCCATTCTCTCTATCCCACCAAACATACTATGTTATGCCATTGAGTGTGAAATCCTGCTCAAGGAAAGCCCTGTGTAGTTTCTTTGATCTGATATTTGGGGATTTCATCACATGGCAAATGGGAGGGGGTTAGGAACTCTTATAAAGGATGGTGCAGTGGAGTTAGGCCAAATTTCATCACAGTAAAGTGTCATACCGCATGAACTATAAGTTTAGAAGTATAATAACCTGTGCTTTCCCCTATTAGTCTCTGTTTGGTATTTACACAATGCATTCTTTATCCTAGTCATGCAAATAAGCACATTACTTATTGTTATGAATTAAAATTATTTATTACATTCACTTTATTATATTGAATCATCCAATTATTTTTGAGGCAATTTAACAATGTAAAAATCCCTAAGCATATTTATTTAGTTTTTTGAAACGGAAATAGTTCATTTTCATTTAATAATATTCAAATCATCTTAATTGCCTTCACTGATACATGTAATGTTTTGAATCTTAATAATTAGAGTTATTTAACTTGCAGGGTAGCCAACTATGTACTGGAAAATGAGGGCAGGGCTCCAATTAATGTGGGAAAAGAATGTTTGCATGTTTTAATAACTTTTAAGAGGAAACATAAGATTTGAGCTGTAACCACAATTATAGAAGATAGAGATGGAAAGCACATTTATTTGCTTAACTCATCTCTCAGTATGTACAGAATGATTCCACACAAAATGTAGGTGTTTTGCTTAGTTAATATTAATTTGTACTGGGAAAGATACATTGAAGGGAAGAGACTGAAACAGAGAAATGAGATCTGTTAAGCAGGTTTGTTATGTGTACATATAAAATAGAGAATGGTGAAAGAAATCATATAATCACCATCACCATTATCATCATCTTAGCTAAGTGTTAAAGAGTTTAAAAATATTTCTTATTTAATCTTCATATAATGTATAAGCAAATGCTTTGAACAGAGGTCCAACAGACCATAAAGCTTCCTTTTTTCTAAACTAAAATCATCTGATGATGTCTTTGATCTTAGCTATGTGATCTGTATTTGTTGAGGTATCAGTGAAACAGCCATATGGCATTGTCCAAAGCATTTTATCACTACATGGTTGAAATTTGAAAATGAGTTTTGAATTTGAGATATAGTAAGTGGAAACAAAATGATGCAAAAATAAAGAATGGCCTTGATATTTATTTCCCTACAAGCCTATCATTATTATTACTACTATTTCATTACTACTACTACCACTGCTGCTGCTGCTGCTATCGCTACTGCAAGTAAGTATCATTTATTAACTACCTTTGACATTATCTGTATTAGTATTATTACTGGATACATTTCTTATTTATTATGTATTTCCCTTCAATAGAATGTAAACTCCACGAGAGAAGCTTTCACAGGTTATCTTAAGATTATTCACTTATTTATTTATTTGCGATAGAACAAGAGAGGGGGAGAGAGGGAGAGAACACAAGCAGGGGAGCGGCAGAGGAAGAGGAGAGAAGTAGGCTCTCCACTGAGCGGGAAACCTGATGAGGGACTCCATGCCAAAATCCTGGGATCATGACCTGAGAGGAAGACAGAGGCTTAACCAACTGAGCCAAAAAAGAGCCTCCCATAGGTTGTCTTAAATACTGTTGAATCCGTAGCTCCTACACTATATACTGTATGATGTAAGTAATAAAAACACTATTACTGAAGGAACAACCAAGTTCATTGATTTATATTGTAGGAAATTAGCTTACAGAAGATGGAAAAACCATCCACATGGGACCCTGGGGTCAGATTGCCCCCTAACCAAGGCAGGACATTGTAATACTAGATGAGCATCTTTTCAAAGAACCTTTACCAGAATATGATATATAAATGTCTTATGTTTGATTTTTAACCATAACATCACAAAATGGGGAAGAAAAGATAATCATCATAATGTCTATTTTCTTCAAAATATCATAGATATTTGTATTGTTGATTGCATGCCCAGGCAAATTAAGGAAGAAACATTGTTTTTACTCATTTTTCTTAGAAACTGAAAGAGGCAGACATAGACATACAGATAGAGGTACATATGTTTAAGGACCCAATAATAAAGACAAGATTGGAATATCATAGCCCCAGGACCCATTGTCCCAGGACTTAGCTACTAGATGCAATACGTGATTCGTGTGCTTTCAAACTTAACAAATCCTGAAGAACCCAAAGAAATCCATTCATTAAGGCTTATTTACTACAAGGATATTTGCCAATTTACGTGTTTTTATTGCCCCCTCGGAAAAGCTAGAAATTAATAGTTCTTGAAGAATTTTCCCATGAAAGTTACTATTAAATACATTATAGTTCATTTTAACCCACAAGATATTCAGAATCATTTATTCTTGTGAGGAACTAAAACCTATTATAAGTACTGTATTCATAGCAGCTGTGCTGTATGTGATGATTTGCTTGGTCAGATACTGTTTATTTTTTTCTGTCCAGAAATTTAGTGCCATTTAGGATCTACCCAATTTTTCAACTCAAGTTTGAACTAAACATCTTATAATCTGTTATTTTATCTCAAAGATAAATCCATCACTTCAGAACTTTATAAATTTTACCTTTTCATACTCTAACCCAGTATTTGTAAGGTTAGTACCAAACTGTGATAATCTTTAAAACATTCATTGCTAACTGCTCTACTAGAGTACATACAATTTATATATATTTTTTTAATTTTAAATTTTTAAATTTTTTATTTTTTATAAACATATAATGTATTTTTATCCCCAGGGGTACAGGTCTGTGAATCGCCAGGTTTACACACTTCACAGCACGCACCATAGCACATACCCTCCCCAATATCCATAACCCCACTCCCTCCCCCCAGCAACCCTCAGTTTGTTTTGTGATATTAAGAATCTCTTATGGTTTGTCTTCCGCCCAATCCCATCTTGTTTCATTCATTCTTCTCGTACCCCCTTAACCCCCCATGTTGCATCTCCACTTCCTCATATGCAGCCATCAAAAAAATGAAATCTTGCCATTTGCGACGACGTGGGTGGAACTAGAAGGTATCATACCAGCGATATAAATTATTATTATTATTTTTTTAATATTCTAGGTGAGCTTTTTTTTTTTTTTATAAACATATATTTTTATCCCCAGGGGTACAGGTCTGTGAATCACCAGGTTTACACACTTCACAGCACTCACCAAAGCACATACCCTCCCCAATGTCCATAACCCCACCCTCCTTCTCCCCACCCCCCCCCACCCCCCAGCAACCCTCAGTCTGAAAGCGCTCAGGGAGCAAAAGCTCCTGAAAGCAAATGGGAGCGGATTATTACTCAGCCCAGCCCCTGGTAAGGGCTGTGCAATTCCGCCTGGGGCAAAGAGACTTGAGAATCACTACACCAGGCCCCTCCCCCAGAAGATCAACAAGAAATCCTGCCGAGACCAAGTTCACCAACCAAGGAGTGCGGTTTCAATACCAAGGAGAGCAGCAGAATTCCAGAGGAGGAGAAAGCAAAGCACAGAACTCATGGATTTTTTTTTTTAAGATTTTATTTATTTATTTGACAGACAAAGATCACAAGCAGGCAGAGAGGCAGGCAGAGAGAGAGGAAGCAGGAGTGGAGAGCCCCATGCGGGGCTCGATCCCAGGACTCTGAGATCATAAGCCGAAGGCAGTGGCTTAACCCACTGAGCCACCCAGGCGCCCTGATATAAATTATTTTTTTAAAGATTTACTTATTTATTTGAAAGGGAGAGAGTGCAAGTTGGGGGGAGGCAGAGGGAGAGAGAATCTGAAGCAGACTCCCAAGTGAGCATGGGTCTCCATCTCACGACACTGAGATCATGACCTGAGCCAAAATCAAGAGTTGGACTTAACTGAATAAGCCACCCAGGTGCCCCTATAAATTATTTTAATAAATAAATTTATGTAGTACAATAAGTACAATATGGGAAACAAGATGTTATTGCTAATTCTAAAATGTACTTTCTAATATATATTATTCATATTCACTTATAGATTATATTTTCATGGGTGCTTGAGATAATTACTTATTAGCTATATTATTGGACCAGGATAAACTATTTGAGGCTAGACTATACCAATGCATTATTAAAATGCTATGGTTAATTCTCCTTTATCAATTTCTCATTTTTAGATTTTAATCTATCTATGAAATTTAGTTCTGTTAAGAATAGGGATGTTTAGATCAAGTAAAGGTGAAGAAACTTGGTCTAAAATATGTGAGTCTCTAGAAATCATGTTTGAAAGATCATAAAGCTAATTTGTCTTCGTATTACTTTTACTCAAGCCCACATTTACTTCGCTACACCAATACAAGCCTTGCTGACTTTTGATACCATTGAGATGGTATATAACCACTTTTTAATGTCTGCTCATACCTTTAGCATATTTGCTAAAATAATAAATTTTATTTAACTTTAAATTCTTCTGCACTCCAGCAAAACTAAAGCAGAAATTTTATTTTCAATGCTATTTCTATGCACTTCACTTTATAAAATATTAACCAAACTTGACAAAAGATTTTTATATGATGATAGCATTTCAACTAAGACATTTAATGTGTCAGATATTGTTAGTTTTAAATCCATCAAAGAGCCCCATTATGACCTCAATCTTTCATCCAGAGATGTCCTGGAAGTCCCATGACTAAGGTGATGCATTTAATCATGTGACAAGGCTGATCGTCTATAAATTTTGGCATGTGTTCAAATACATTTCCATTATACATTTTCTCTCTTTCTTTGAGATATTACACATATATATATTTATAGCCATATTTATACAAATAATAATTTTCCTCTCCATTAATCAGTCAGATATGTGTTATACACATTTTTATTTACTGACTTTAATGTTAGTGCACAGAAACAAATTTCTGGTCTTATAGTTTATATCAGTCTTATTCATTCATTTAATAACAATTGATTTATAACTTCACTTTTCTATTTACATGGTACAAGAGCTTATAGTGATGACTTCATCACTCTCTTATGTATTATATTAAAATCCCCTAGTCTTTTATCTAGTGCAAATGAAATCCAGTATAAAGCAGTGCCTCAGGGAACAAAAGCAATTGTGATACCATTGCTAAGGGGAGCAACTACATCTATCAGCATTATACCAAGAAAACAAAAAGGGAGCTTGGGCATGTTTTTTAATAACATTACTTCGGGCACCTAGATAGCTCAGCTGTTGAGCACCGACTTTTAATTTTGTCTCAGGTTATGATCTCAGGGTCATGGGATCTAGACCTGCATCAGGCTCCAGGCTTGGCACAAAGTCTACTTGAGATTCTCTCTCTCCCTCTCCCTCTGATCCTCTTCCTGCTCATGCATTCTCTCTGTCTCTCAGATAAACAAATAAAATAATTAAAAAATAACATTATTTCAAATAGATACTACTTAGTAAAATTAATTTGTATTATTAATAAAGGAATTATATTATAAATTATAAAATAGCATGGTTAATAACTTACATGTGCCAATTGTACATAACTAGACATAAGTATTTGGTATCTGTGGTATGATCACCAAATAATAATCAAGTTGGCTTTATTTTCATTCTACAATTGTCATGGTAGACACTACATCGAATAAAGTACTACACATTTAATGTAGTAGCAATGTTCCTTAACGTTTTAAACACTGACAGTCAAGATTTATCTCTGTTTCTTCCAACATAGGACTTGGCCAGACTCATAGTCTCTTCATAAGAGAATAATGTCTGTCTCCATGAAGGTGGCTGGGAACAAATTTAAACTCGAGTTTGTATAAGCCAATCATATATATACATACATATATATATATATATATATATATATATATATATATATAAATTGTATATAATTATATACAATTTCATGTTTCTGCAAACAAACTCACTAAAGAATGGTCCCATTTATTAGAATTTCTACTCATTTGGCATCACTCATTCAATCTGGTGTCCAGAAAGAACTCAAAATCCAGACAACACTGGCATCTGGCAATTTTTTTACTACCAATATCCACATTTGTATAGAACAAGGTTGTGTGATTCCCATAATCAGCAGTGTGGATTCTACTGCATATCCTATCCAACATGGAAGCTTACTACATACAGAGCTTCCAATATAGGCTCAATAATCCAATCAATCCCCAGCACAGCTTTTGAATGAATGCTCCAGCAGCCACCTTAAATATTTGTATAATTAGAATGCTCCTGAAAGATTATGAGTTTTTTTTCTTTTTTAATCAGGATATTTTTGTGTAATCTAATTGTTTTTTCTTATTATGTAACTCTACCTTAAGAATACAGATATTTGATCCAATATTCTGGTTGAGATATTTGAAAAATTACTTAAAGTTTCAATTTTCAACTGAGTTTTATTTTTTTAAGATTTTATTTATTTATATGAGAGAAAGTAAGAGAGAGAGAACAAGATGGAGGACAGAGTGAGAGAGAGAAGCAAGGTCACCACCGAGCAGGGAGCTTGATGTGGGGCTCGATCCCAGGACCTGGGATCATGACCTGAGTCGAAGACAGACACTTAACTAATTGAGCCACCCAGGTCACGTCAACTGACTTTTTAATGCTTCTTTGCATATAAACAACAAAAAAAGGTTAACATTTTCTAATTACAACTATGTGTTTAGATACCCTTTGTTTACTTTAAATTCATATTTTTGTTGAATTAAATATTTTGAACATATGTAAGTATATGTTATATTTATATATATAATATTTTGAATACATAAATATTTTGAATTAAAATGTAAAATTCCCATCTATTCTTTAATTTTTAGATAAGTGTCTTTCTTTACATTTATATATTATTCTTATTAAGAAAGTTCACTATGCATTTGGGATTTTCCTTTTGTCCAGAATCAAATTCTCAGGACAATGTAAGTATAATCAATAAAAATCAAAATTATGAAGATTATTTATTAAGTTAAACAACATGAGGCCCAGTGGCCACTAATTACTATTTCATGCTCTTGATGGAACACATGAAGTAAAACCTGCTTTCTGAATTTAACTATAGTCTGGGATAGTCTCTCTGACTGAGGAAGACTTAGTTAATAAAAAGAGAATATGTTTAAAATAGGATCCAATAATAATTGTTTTCTGAAGAAATGAATCCATCTATAATAAGAGGTTTAACACATTATCATCCTCACAGGCAAATTGGACAAGTGTAGGAAATATATTTACAATTTAATAAAATGACATTTTGAAGGCTCATTAGAAATATATGACCTATTAATGCTTTCTCTCTGCCAAAACCATCTAACCAACCAAACTAAACAACAAAATACAGTATAAGGTGAAGTGTGTACTCTGTATCCTGATAACCTGGATTTCAAAAGGTATTCCTAGAGCTAGCCCATATCCCTCAGCTATACTTAAGTGTTAGGTAGCCCCAAGAAGCAATTAGTAAAGACAGTCTTTAGGATGTCGGCTGGAAATCAGGAAGATTCTTCCTTTACTTTTAACTCTAGGATTTTCTTATTTTAATTATTCTTATTCTTACTTTAATTACCAGCCCATAAGGTAACTCCAGTTGTCTCTAGGGAAAAACACGATGGAAAATGATTTTCTCTTGGCTCCGTCATTGTCCATCATTTCATTCTCTATCAGTACTGTAATTGAAAAAGTTTAAACCAAAAGTGATGGTCAATATTTATAGGAGAATATATTATTTCAAATTTAATACAGATAAAGCACATAAAAAGAGAACATTTTCATAAAGATTTAAAAGAAATTTCTAGGTCTGGTCTCTGTTTTCATTAGTATATCTCCAAAGCAGTTATCAAGAAAGTACAGAGCACTAATTGACTCCAATTTAATGTGGTAATATTACCTGCCAAAACACTGACTTAGCCATTGTTAAAAACATCAAATATTTTATTTGAAAGAGATTTAAAAAGCATTGAGGAAAGAATGTGAAAAAGACACTGGTTAAGTCCAGATGAGATCATCACTGGGTCTCTTCTCTACAACATACCTCTAAATCTTCTCCAGCACAACTTTCCTCCTAATGTAATGCAAACATTTCCAAAAGTTTAACCACAGTTATAAGTCAGAATTATTACAACTTTAATCCAAACACTGAACCAATTCTAGCGAATGTGCTATAGTTGAAAGAACTCCAAACAGAAGAGCAGAAAGAGAAAGAAGCAAACATGATTTGAATACTTCATGCGTGGACCCAGTCAGCTGCTTCAGTACTATATAACCTCCTCAGAAGATAGACAACTAACCTCAGAAGGTTGAAGAAAGGAAGCTCTGAGAGGTCCTCCAATTAGAAAAGAAACGTGGGGCACCTGGGTAGCTCGGTGGGTTAAGCCTCTGCCTTCAGCTCAGATCATGATCTCAGGGTCCTGGGATGAAGCCCCACATCAGGCTCTCTGCTTGGTGAGGAGCCTGCTTCCCCCTCTCTCTGCCTGCCTCTCTGCCTACTTGTGATCTCTCTCTCTCTGTGTCAAATAAATAAATAAAATCTTAAAAGAAAAGAAAAGAAACGTTTTAAGCTTAGTTCTACTTGACTCCTTCCATTACTACCTTTGTGACCTATCAAATCACTCAACTCCAGTGGGTCTTTGGACCCTTATTATAATTTCAGTTTTATGCCTAAAATCCTTCCATGTATAAAATCTATTATTTTAAATCTATGTAATCAGTTGTCATAGTTATTAATCACTTAGAGCAGCATCTAAATCAGTATGTCTCTCTATCCAAGTTAATCTGTGTTATTTATTGTTATCAAAGTAAACACTAAAGAATTTTTGGACGGTTTCTATTTCCTTCTTTTCTCAAGTCTAAGAAAATGAGCTGACCTGTGGTTCCTTATTTCTTAAATACACGTGTAGTTTCAAAGCAGGGTAAAGGTTAACACTGTTGATACAGGGCAAATCATTTGAAAGCACTCAGGTTTTAGAACATGGAATTCCCAATAGTATTAGTTGAAGTTTAAGGACTCTTGCTGCTGAGATACTTGAAGAATTCCCTTTGGATTGCTTATAAGGCATTCAAAACAATTAAGTCTTTGGTACAATGCTCTGTGGGCACAATCCTAAAGATGAAAGATGTAATGGTCAATTCACAGACTATACACTTTGAAGAAGGGATTGGTTCATGCTGCCACATAGTGGGGCATATCGGCAGGAGTCCATTTGAAATGGCTTGTGGTTTTTCTCTCATAAAGTAGCCCCCAAAATCAGGCAAAATAGGACTGAAAATGGAAGAGTTGTTTCTCTACTGGGCATGACTCTGAAAGTTCAATTTTATGTTTCTTCAAAGATATACCCCGGAATAAAACATAGCCTATTAATGTTCCTTGTGTTTGTTGAACATGACTGCTTTGTTATTGTTTGGTTAATCTCACCAAACCACTTCTAAATTCAAAAGAAATTTCTTCTATCTTGCTCTTTTTGTTCTGAGGTAGAACAAAATGATAACAGTGGCTGGCAAGAGTGAGTTAATTTTATAACCAAAACTGACATCCCACTCAAGTACCCACAATTTAAAAGAGTAATGAATTGTCAGTTTTAACTGGAAAGGGGTTTTTATGTGATTTTAGAAGTCTTTTGAATATTTATTTTGTTCCACTTTACACAAATCTGTATAAGATTTATCTTGTTAGTTCTAAATGTAAGTCTCTCTTGGCCAGATAGGGAAAATAAATTAGACTTCACAAACATTATGAATACTGAATCAATATATTAATATTGAGGAGGTATTTGGAAGATTTATTGACCACAAAAAGATAGCAAATTTTACATCAGAAATGTTAAACATCTTTAATCAAAGTCATCAATTGTAGTTATGCATAGATTCTATAAATAGTATAGAGATTTACTTAAATATGTTACAGATTCAAATGAGACTACCATATGATTGGATGCTTACAGAAAAAAGAAGAAAAAGTTAAAATTGACAGATGGAAGAGGAAAATGCATTTTATTTTTTGTTTTAAGCTGTTTTTTCTCTTCACTGATTTTTAAAATTACTCCACAGAGTTGGACATTTTAAGTCATCCCATTAATATTCAGTGAAGACTCTCATTCATTCAACAAATATTTAATTAATGTCTCTTGGAGGACAGACCACATGCTAGATGCTGGATGATAAACCTTAAATAAGACATCATCTCAACCTTCGAGACACTGAGAATCCAGTGGATAAATATTCAAACAAACAACTACAATTTAAGTGTGAACATTTAAATACTGGAATACTAATACTTTCTTAGTCCAAACCGATTTCAGAGGTGTGTGAGTAATGAAATGAAATACTTAAATACCTATTAGATGCAAAGAACCCTCAAAGACAGGCCTGATTATCCTCATTTTACAGATGATTAAACTGACCCTGATTGATTATATAACTTGAATTTTTTTCGCAAAAGGAAACGATGCTAATCATGGTAGAGTGGAAATTGAAATCTAGGTGATTTCACTTAAAAATCCATTCTATTTCTGTTTTACAACTCTGCCTACATTCTTGTCGATTAATAAGTAAAATTACATTCAAAGTTACATTCAGGTTATTTGGCAAAATCCTAAGCTTCTAGAGTAGGTTAAGTGACCATGTCTAAGGCTATTCTAGACACTTGGCTTTTAGTAAGAATATCCTAGAGAGCTTTAAAAAAAAATCCTGACTATTGGCACCACTCTAGTAAAAGTAATATTATTCTATTGGTTTTCTTTTATTGGAATTCTCCATATGTAAATATATTAAACATTTTACAAAGGAAAGCTAAGACAGCATGTTGTTAGTGACATTTCTTCAATGGATTTAATTAAAGTACATATTGGCTGGCAGTGTATTAGTTTTATCAGTTCTTACATTGTTATAGAAAGTAAAGCATTTGTTAAGAATTTTGTATTGCAATGTTTACTAAAATATGACTAAGTGGATTACAGTGGATAGAGCTTTGGTTAGAAGACAGATGAAAACCAGTAAAGACCTGGCTCTGTTACTTACTATCTTTTAGATTTGCAGCAAAAAATTCAATTTCCCTGCACTTTAACTTTTTGTATTTATAATGTGGGAGTAATGCACCTATTCATTGATCCTCAGGGAGTTATTGTAAATAATGAAAATAAGCTGATGGTTGCAAAATACTTTTAACTGTAGGTGTAAATAAAGCCAAGGAAGAGACTACAATAAGTCCCATGAGAACAGGGAGTGTTTTGGGGCCATCAATACTGGAAGAAATTGAGGCAAGAAGTATAAGATTACTTAGCCAGTTATATGGATACTTAATATTAAATATGGAATTAGGATCTTTGTCTCTTAAATACAGTCTCTTTCCACTCACTGTGGTGTTTCCCAAAATAAAAAGGCATACTGGGGAGAAATGAAAAAGTTTAGTGGTAAGTAAGATTGGAAAAGTTGAATCCAACAATAAAAAATATAAAGCACCAATTCTGTAGTTGGTCTTTAATTTGAGTCCTGGCTCTGATATTTCTTATTTGTGTTATTTTGTATAATTTGCCAAAGCTACATGGTTTCCATCCCCCAATTTCCTTGTTCATAAAATAGGGATAATTATAATATTTACTTTTTTTGCCTTTAAAGTTGATTACATGTAGTATAATAATCACTCAGCACAGTGTGTGGCATATAGTATGATAGTCATGTATCAATTGTTTATGGCTGCTGTAACAATTTACCAGAAACTTCCTGGCCTAAAAGAACAAAAAACTCATTATTGTACAGTGCTAGTTAGAAATCCAAACAGCGTCCCTATGGGGTAAAGTCAAGGTATAGGCAGGTCTGCATTCCTTTCTGAATGTTTAAGAAGTGATGCTTTTCCTTTTTTCTTCCCCCAAATTCTAAAGGTTGTTCACATTCAGAGGTTGATGGCTCCTTCCTTCTTCATCTTCAAAGCTAGGTTAGTCTTCATATCACATCATTATGATCTGCTTTTTCTATCCTTCTCTTTCACTTATATGGACATTTGCGATTACAGTGAGCTACCCAGATAATGTAGGATAATCTCTCTATTTTAAATTCAGTAATAAGCAACCTTAACTTCATATTCAAGTCTAATTACTCCTTACCAGTAAGGTAATATATTTACATACTGCTGGGATTAGGACATGAACACCTTTGGAGGCCATTATTCTGACTACCAGAGATGTTATGATGAAAAATTGCTCTTAGAGAATCCTGTACACATTTACTATGTGCATGTTTTAGAAGGGAGCATAGTAATCACAGTTTTAAAAAAAATACTTTATTTTTTTATTTACCAGAGAGGAGACAGAGAGAGTGAGAGAGAAAAAAGCACAAGCAGGGGGAGCAACAGGCAGAGAGAGAAGCAAAATCTTTGCTGAGCAGGGTGCCCAATGCAGGACTTGATCCCAGGACTCCAAGATCATAACCTGAGCCGAATGCAGATGCTTAACCAATGGAGGCTCCCATATGTCCCAGTAATCATAACTTTTAAGCTTATTTGAGACCTTTTACTGCAGACCACTCTTTGGAACTATTGCTCCAAAAAATATACTTTAGGAAATTATGTATTCTACCGTACTTCTACCATACTCTCTCCAATATACTTATTAGTAATGGACTGTGACTTCATATATGAATATGTATGCATGCAATTACATGTATGTATGTATATTTATATATCTGTGTGTATATATATATACATATAGATTTACTATTAGATTGAATATTTTAATATACTTTGTAATAATTCCCAATTTTACTCTTTGAAAAAGTTTTATCCTTTTTTCTGATATATCTTTAGCACTAATTATAATTGTCTGATACATATGTTTTAGTGCAATTCTGTATAGGAAATCCTTATCAGCTTGAATAGGTTTAAAGGTATATGACTGACCCTAAATTAAAATATTTCTAGACACATATATTTATGAAACATAGAAGGAAACTGATTCTACATTACATTTTCTAGTCTTATTTAGAACAGACAAAGAAACAAACAAAAAAGGAAGCCTGCATGATATCACTTGGAAATTCCTAGTTTTTGTGTGATAGTCCTGTTTTTCTTATTTTTGGATTTCTCGATCTTAGAGATTAGATTTTGAAGAATAAGACAATATGTTAAAATTGAAAGAAGACCCAATGGCAAATGATATGCTTTCATCAGCTGATTAGAATTTTTTTTCTATTCATTTTACTCTGATTTCATTTTCAATTATTTTCTTTCTAGTCGTTCAGCACTTTCTAATCTCTTATAACAAAGGAATGGATGGCACACACACACAAAAGAAAAAAAAAATAGAGCTGCCATTCCTGAATTTCATTATTTTACAGTCATTAACACATGGTTACAAACTCTGACACAAAATGTTTCTTCTGAAGAAAAGGAAAAAGAAACACTGATAACTAAATATACCCCTTGGTATATGCAAGACAATATATTTCTGGACATGTCTCTAATCTCTCAGTTGGTATAAACTTCTCTGTGAAGAGTTCATCACAATAGAAGCATTCTCTCCCATTAACATAACAAATGATAAATTTAAAACAGGCATTCTAATTTCAACAATATGAGAAGACTGTGAGATATTTCTGGCCCTTGAGATCAGAGTTTATGGTCAATCTAAGACATGGCTCATAGACAGCAAACCTAAGTGAGAATTAACCCTTTCTGAACAAACCCACACTACTATCTATACCCTGTAAGAGGACGCTGACAGGGCAGTCATGAATGTTGGTGCCTGAGGCCAGTCTCAGAATACACAGTCTTCATCCATGACTTCAACAATCAAAATGTCAGTTACAGTTACATGAATGCATGCTCAACCATATCCTTTTTGTTTCTTCCACTCATATTTTCTTCCACCAGTATTTCACAGAAAAGGTAAATGAGGCACAACATTGCTGCTGTGAATGAACAAATTCACTGGAAAGACCATGTTTCCAAATTATGCCAACAAAGTGTCTGTAGACTACCTCTTAGTAGACATGGAAATGTAAAAATAAGATTTGCAAGGAAATCTTACAACAAAAGAAGAAACTAAACCAAGTGAATAAAAACAGGCACATAGTTTATTCCCATTAATCATAACTTTTCGAAGTTCATGAAAAAATGAATCTATAGAGGTGTATGATCTATATGTATTAAGTAAACATGTGCTTGTAAAATAGTATGCATAGTTTTGTGCCCCCTATATCCTCTATTAACCTCTTGAGAGTGTGGAACATCTGCCGATGATATGGTACAAGTCCAAGCAATGAAAACCAGATGCTCTAAATTATTGCCATTCATCTATCTGATCATCCTACCTTTCACACGATTTTAAGTTTGGTGCTGTCACTCCCATTTACCATTAAATGTAAGCCTCCTCCATATTTCCTAAGAAATATAGGTATGCTTCTTTATTCTTCCCATAATTTTACACAGGCATCTAAGTACTATTGCACTACCATATTTGGTTATATGGAGAGATATGGTTCTTCCTTGAGAATAACTTTCGCATAGTCTCCCGATGGAGGGGACTACTGTAGTCTGTTTGTCCCTCTCACTCTCTCTCTCTTTTTCTTTCTTATTTATGTCATAATATCATAAAAAGTAAGGAAACAGTTTTGCTTCCCTTTTGAGTAGTTCCATACAGACTCATGCTACCATTATTTTACTATGAAATCAATGCCTATTACTATCTGTTTTAACTGATGAATTTTTTCGTTGTTGTCTTGTGTTCTTATTTTGGGACTTTGGTAAAAGTCTTTTGACTGATGTTAAGTATTTTCTCTATCTTTAGTTGACCCCAAAGGTTTTCCCAGCAATATGGTCTATAATTAGTCTGCCATTATGCAAATTAGAGGCCACATGATGAAATGTATATATGTCTTAAGTAGTTTTATTTGTCAGGCTGGGAGAAGATTAGTCTAAAATAGAAAAGTTGGCGAGAGTATCATTAATTCTGGGGCACCTGGGTGGCTCAGTCTGTTAAGGGTCTGTGTTCGACTCAGATCATGATCGTGTAGCTTTGGGATAGAGCTCTGGGATCGAGCCCCATCAGGCCTCATCAAGTGTCTTTAGGCTCTACACTCAGCCTGGAACCTGCTTCTCCCTCTCCATCTGCCCCTCCCTCAGCTCATGCTCTCAGTCTCTCCTTTTTTTTAAAGAAGCTCATTAATTCTAAAAAAAAAGTGGCTGGGTGGCATTTTAACACATTTATTTTTGACAAAAAGCTTTTTTGTCATTGAAAAGTTGAAAAATGTCTTGGTATATGTACTTTTCTATGTGGAGTGGTCATCATACCCTCCAAAAGAAAAAGAAGAAGAAATAAAGAAAAGACAAGACCAGACCTAGAAAAAAATAGGAAGTTGGAGAAACAGGCAGCTAATATTTATAAAGATTCTTTTTGATACCTCTATTAAATAAGAAGTCAGAGCCACACAGAAGAGGACAAAATGAGGAGTTTAAATGAATCACTGATCCTTTCAACTGACTATAAATACACATTAAGATCTTTTAGAAGATTTTCACTACAAAGAGTAATAGCATCATTTTTGAGTACTGACTCTGTCCAGTACTTAACATATTTCATCTTCTAATTCTTAAATTAATTCTATAACATAGATTTCATTATTCACAAAGCCCCAAAGGGATTAAGCATCTTAAACCTAAATTCACAGTTACTAAGCCCGAGAGCTAAGATGCATGCTCAGGTCAGTCTTTTTCTAACACTTTAGCCCTTTCCACTGTCTAAGTCCTGTAATAGCATCATAATTCCGGAGAAGTTGTTTTCTTTACAAAGCATGATCCTAGTAGCAGATACACATTATAAAAATAGTTGGTTATTAAGTGTAAATGAAACATATTTCCTGTCCTCATGTGGTTTACATTTTAGCTAGAAACAATAAAACAAGTTTCATTAATCAGTAATGGGCTATGAAAAAACAGTGAAGAGGGCCAAGGAGAACCAAGAGAAGGGGAGATTAAATCTAATTGGGAGAAGGTTCCAGAAAGAACAAAGACCACAGTGATGTGAAACATCAGAGTTCTTTAAGGGGGTGCCCACAGGGTAAGGGTGAGCAAAGAAAAGAATAGGAAGACAGAAGGGATTGTTTCATTGTGGGAAGCAGGCAGAAGTGTTTGCTTGCCATTCTAGCCATACTTCTTAAAGAGAGAGAGCTCCGAACTCTAATCATTTACTTAAAAACCTACTATATACTATTTGATGTTCACACAAATCTTTATTAATTCTATAATTTAAAAAAATCAAAGTAAATAGTGAAAACCGTAATGAATCTTATTAGAAACCAAGAGCCTTATATTCTTCTTTATAGACAACAGGATTGTAAGCAATAGCTAATTTGGTGGTAAAGTCCCAGGTGGTGTGGAGATCCTTAAAAATATATACTTTTTAAAAAAATAGATACAAATATAAAGACATGTAAGACCATCAGCCCAAAATATCAAAACAGAGATTTTTCAATCCCAAATACGAAGTATCATTGTTATCAGAGACACTATTCCAAATGATAAGTCTAGTGTTTTATCCAGCCACAAGCAAAGTGTTCATGCTAGATTCAAACAATAGGGTTCCCTGGGGCTGTACATGATGGAAAATTTGTTATTATTACATTGAAGATAGGAGTCCAGGAAACAGAGAAAGGTGGCAGCTGGTGTGACACTTCCTTCTTGGTGTTTCATGTGCATGTGTATGCCCTCTATGTCTCTAGCTGTGTGAGTGTTCTCAGTTGCATGTAATACTCAGAGAGGTCCGAGGCCACACTTGGTAGAGTGCATTGCAAGGGACTTGTTGTTTATGGCCACTCCTAAGTATCACTCTGGTGATGACATGAAACAGTACATACTGCAGTGGGGCAAGGAGAGAACTCAAAAATTATGCAGCATATTAAATCAACTGGGTATATTTAGTTATCTTTGAATAGTAACATAATGTTTTAATAACAAGTACAAAAATAACCTCTATCCTTTCAGAAGGCAATGAACTCCCTACCTTATCTTAAAGGAACAAGGCAGGGGACAGTTTTGCTTCTGAAATATATAGCTCTTCCTATTTGATTAAAACTGTATCTTAAGCCCTAGTAGGTTCCAAGAAGTTCCTGTGAATTCAAAGTGTCCAGGGATTTCATACATTCCCCCCCTTGATCTTGATAAGGCCACACCAAATTTTTTTTCACTATATGCAAATGCAAAAAAAAGTAAGTCATATCACACTTTGGCAGCAACCAAAGTGAATAACAAACTGCACTTCAGAAAGCACAGATTGAGCTAGGTTGCCTTTAAGGGAGATCTCACTGCTGTGTTCTGTGAAGTTAAAAGAGGAACATATCATACTGTCAAAGACAAGTGGGCTGTGTGAACTGCAAGCTCAAAAGCCTCACAGTAATCCCAACCACATGCCAAGTCTCAGAAAGTGGGGCAGTGTCTCCTTTGGAGATGGGGAAAAAAAACCCAAAAAACTAAAAACACTCCAAGGTATGCAAAGCTGACAACTCTCCACAAGAGATAGAAGAGCCACATGGAATGTTTTCTGCCCTCAAATAATTGCTCAAATTCTCTGCAAGGCATCTTCATTAGCTAAATAAATATCTTGAGAGCAATTTTTATTTGTCCAGATGAGATTTAAAGTAACTATTTCCAAGAGTCTTTAGGAGGTCAGGAGCTTCAGGGGTAAATTTACTTTGAAAAATACACTTAGTTTTCCTGTCCAAAAAGAAAAAAAGAAAATCCTAAAACAGAGTATGCTATGTTGCACCTAAAAACAAAAAACAAAACAAAACAAAACAAAAAAATAACCCCCACAAACAAAACAACAAAAACAACCAAAAATGTATGGCAAATCTTAAAAAAAAAAAAAAAAAAAAAAAAAAAAAAAGTTTCTCCTTTGCGTTGTTATTCTGACATTCCATTCTTGATCTTTCAAACCCCAATTCACTAATATACTCAAAACCTGACTCACCTCATTTCCTTTTGTTGTTTGCCCAGTACAGATTGTATAATGGGCCAAGACTGAAAGTCAAGTTTATTGATTAAAACCCACAGCAATGAAGTATCTATTAAGTCAGGGTAACTGACTCTCACGTGGCTTAATCCACATGGAATTTTTCTAGATGAAAAGATTTTGACAGAAATCAGCAACATTATACGTTTTAAACAAAACAAAAATATTACTAGATCTATTATGTTTTAAAATTAAAATGCTCACATTCACATGTTAAACGTCTCTACCTCCATACCATTCCTTCCATTTCCACAGCATTCATACTGGTTCTAGGGCCCTCTTTAACTGTGGACTATCACAATAGTTTTCCAACTGGATTTTCTTCCTCAAGTCCTTACACCATAATTTGTCTTACTCAAATAAAAATGAAAAGTCTATTATTCTGCTTTTATTTACCCCATTTAACTGAGTCTCTCCTGGCCCACAAAGATGCACCTTGAGTCACTAATGCATCAAGGATTATTATCCCACACAAAATATGAGAAGGACAATCTCACAGTAATGCTAGATAGTGTTAACATGATTATTACATAAATTCATCAAACAACAGTGCTTTTTGTGGATAAGCTGGTGGCAGATGTAAGCGAGTTCTCCATGGCTGACCTTCTTTTCTGGCTTCTTAATGCAAAACTCTTAACCTACTTTAGTGTCAGGAACTTTAAGAATAGGATAAAAATGACAGTTACTCTTCCCAAGGGAAAAAATATTAAAAAGTACCAAATGTTAGATATATTCTCCTGGGTCTTATGGCTAAAGAATCCCTTGATTTAAAGTCACATCACTTTGTTTTTGTCAGTGTAACAGCTACTCTTCCGGGTAAAAATGTCGTAGCATGTCAGCCAAGGAGTTTGTGTGTCAAAGTTTGAGGAAATTTGTTATTTAAACATCTCAAACCTATTTTGTCAATCTTGTGAATCATTCACTTATCATTTCTTTATATACCTAAGACTGAGTTTCAGACCATTGCCTACTGCCGTGATGGTGGAACTGGATGGATAACTCTAAAGTTTCCACAGGATGACACTCAAGGATGCTGCTTCCCGTGGCAGCTTCTTAATCTGGGGAAGCTCCCAGCCGTGGCTCCCCAGGGTCCCCTGCTTAAACTCTCAGCAGCTGCTCCTCTCAGCAATGAATGGCTCCAGTCAGCAGTGGAGCCCAGCAATTACAGCCTCCTACAGCTGCTCCCCAAGAGTCCCATTGCTTCTCACATGCTCAAACAACCTCCAACAGCATCTTGATCTCCCAACAGCTGCACATTTGAGCATTTCTTTGTCAGCACCACTTCTACAGGATGTCTCATGGCAATGCTCTAATGGAGCCATTTCCCCCAATCTGAAGAGCAGGTCCTATTTCCAAACAGCCCATCCCCCAACACTCATTTCACTTTATGGAACAAGACAATGTGGTGTCATACTTCTAACTGCTTCCTCAGCACTTGCTGGGTCTTGAAAGAGCTTCTCATTCAGTTCTGAATGATTTATTACGCACACAAAGAGGACATTCCAAGCAGTTTCCTAGACTGACCATCACTTACTGCTTTATAATCAAACCTCAAGCCTCTCTACCTATCAACCTACTTCATGCCTAAAGTTAGATATGACCTCTGTAGAAAAAGGACCACCTTCTTGATGTGGACCCTGGGTGTATGTCTGACCAAGCCCTTATCTAACTTCGGTGCACTCACTTGCCTCATGGCAATATTGTCCCATTGGCTTGCAAATGCCTCGAGGGAAAAACTAATTCTTATTTGTGGGTATTTGCTTTCCTAACACTAGAACAATGCTTAGCATGTAGCAGATGTTTGAAGAATGTGCTGAGGTTGCATTAGAAGTAGTGTCCAAAGTCAGGTAACTGGTTTACTACAGAAGAGTCCAAACTTTTCACTGGTTTCCCCAAAAGGCACAGATGCAGCAGTAAAAATCAAGGCCCAGAATATTGTTGCACAGCTCATAGCTCCCAGAGCAAATATACCACTACAGCTCTCTAGTCTCTCTTTAGGTTATTTTTCTTAAAGTTACAATCTGCGTGAATAATGAAACACTGCCGTTTCCACTCATGCCATTGTGTATTTGTAGCTCTAATATTCATTAAAGATGCAACTGAAATGTTAATGATAATTGCACCCAAAAAGCTAATAAAAGAGGAGCCCAAGGCTCACATAAATGCCAGCATTTAATAATTATGCATACTTTCATCTTTTCTCCTTAATTTATCTTACTTTCTGATAATTAGTTTAGTAAATCTGAGATCCCAATGTATGTGTAATTAATTTTAAAATTTGTTTTTCAATTTGTTTTTTATACTGAGGAACGAGATATAATTTTTCCAAAATATAAAGAGGTAATCATCATTATATAAAATAGTTATCTATATAGACGATAGAATGTAAAACAT
Source organism: Mustela lutreola (assembly GCF_030435805.1). NCBI lineage: Eukaryota > Metazoa > Chordata > Mammalia > Carnivora > Mustelidae > Mustela > Mustela lutreola. Next base: position 59,307,507 of record NC_081299.1, read on the forward strand.
ACCTCTTGAAGAGTATTAACGAGTAGACAACACTTGACATTTTAGAAAAAAAAAAAAAAATTGTCAAGATCCAGGCAGGATAAAAGAAGACAATTTAAGTATTTCAAACAAAAGAGGTTTAAACAGGGAGTTGTTTACACAAGTGATAAAGAGCTAAGAAATCAAAGCATCTAAGAGCAAAGAAACTCGGATTTGTGAAAGGAGGAGCCGCTAATAATTCCTACAAGCAAGGATCACTATCAGGACCAGAGGTTAGGACTGTTCGTCAGGAGTAAGATCCACAGCATGGGACCGCCTTGCATGAGATGTGCCAACGGGAAGATGGGTCGTCCAGTGGAAGCTGGAGCCCTGGAGGCAAAAGGCTCGCAGGACACACAGCCTGCGGCAATGAGAGAGGAGGTAGAACCTGACTTCTCCCTTCCTGATCTTTTGCCAGTGTCTCCTATTGGTTGAATCCCGTCAGAAACCAGAGAACATAACAGACTGGGAACACACCCGCAGGGGTCAGCCAACTGCATTATACAAATCACAGCAAAAGAGGTACAGAGAATGGCTCTGAAATCAATAAGGGTAAAATGACTGCCACCAGATTTTTTTTTCCTGAATTTTAGGTTGTAATTAGCTTTCAAACAAATGTAGAATTCTTTCTAATTATTGTAGTTCAAAACCTTAACATTGGTATATATCTTTTCATATGAAATTTGTCCACTGGAAGGAAAATTAATTAATTTTATTAATATTTTACAACTAACTCTATTATCTATATTCTTAAATAAAAGTCACTGGGAATCAATAACGAGAACAATCCCAATTATGTCCTAATTCAAAAAAGGAAAGAGGAAGCCCTATACATTATTAGCACACTGGAATAGGAAGATGGTAAAAATCTGTTAAATATCTACACTGAATCAGACAAGGATTTTCTCATATGCCTAATTGTGTTTTTAAAAAATTTTCACACCAATCCAGAGAGTTGGGTATTATTTTTTATTTCTCAGAGAATGGGAATGAGTCTGAAAAAGATGGAAACAATGAAGTTCATATACTTTATAAATATCAGAGCTGGCTGTCACCTGAGCCCAATCTAATTCTTATGCCACACTAAACTACTTAGGAGAACACTTAACTAGTTTCAAAGGGAGAAATAGCCTAAAACATTACTGAATGAGGAAAAAAAAAATCTAGAGGACATTTTTCAGGTTACTGGCTAGCTTGTACTTCTAAGGAACCTCACTCATTCATTCTATTGTGAATTCAGAGTTAGTTTTAGAGCCACTTGCTTATCAGCCATTCATTACCCATTCACTACCCATTCACTAAGGGTAGGACAGCAAGATGAGTAAGACTTACACTTTTTTTTTTAAGATTTTATTTATTTATTCGACAGAGAGAAATCACAAGTAGGCAGAGAGGCAGGCAGAGAGAGGAAGGGAAGCAGGCTCCCCGCCGAGCAGAGAGCCCGATGCGGGGCTCGATCCCAGGACCCTGGAACCATGACCTGAGCCGGAAGCAGAGGATTTAACCCACTGAGTCACCCAGGTGCCCCAAGACTTATACTTTTGTGGAGCTTATCAAACACTGCCATGCATTGGAGAATTGAAGCATGTCTCTATCTTTTTCCCTAGTTTAGTAGTATCTCATTCTGGGGTGATTTTTACCACAGCAGTCATGCAGCAATGTCCTGAGATATTTTGGGGTGTCAAAATCAGGAAATACTACTGGTGTCTATGGTGTTGAGGCCAATGTTTTAAGTCTACTCAGACTACTATCGCAGAACACCATAAACTCAGTGGTTTATAAACAGCAGACATTGACTTCTCATGGTTCTGGGGCTGAGAAGTCCAAGATTATGACATCAGCAGACCCAGTCTCTGATGAAGACCCATTTCCTAGATGGCCAAACTTTTTTTTTTTATTTTTTAAGATTTTACTTATTTATCAGAGAGAGAGGGAGAGCGAGCGAGCACAGGCAGGCAGAATGGCAGGCAGAGGCAGAGGGAGAAGCAGGCTCCCTGCCAAGCAAGAAGCCCAATGTGGGTCTCAATTTCAGGACGCTGGAATCATGCCTGAGCCGAAGGAAGCTGCTTAACCAACTGAGCCACCCAGGCATCCCTAGATGGCCAAACTTTTATTTTCATAACCTCACACGATTAAAAGGATGAGCAGTCTCTGTGGATTCTCTTCCAGAACAGCACTAATCCCTTTCATGAGGTTTTTACCGTCATGACCTAAGCTCCTCCCAAAGGTCCCACCTCTAAATACCATCACATTGGGCATTAGGTTTAGGGAGACACAATCTCTAGCAGCCAAAGCTAATCCTAAACATACTACAATATACAGGCATTTCCACTCCTACACACACACACACACATACTATATGGTCCAAAATGTCAATAGCACAATGGCTGTGAAACCCTCTTCTAGGTGTATAAGAAGGTATCTTTATTTTTGAGTGTGTGTGTGTGCGTACTAGTTTTCTATTTGCTGACATAAGTTACTATAAATTTAGTAGCTTAAAACAAGAGTATCTTTTTTTTTTTTGCTTTTATTATTTTTTTTATTTTTTATTTTTTTAATTTTTTATTTTTTATAAACATATATTTTTATCCCCAGGGGTACAGGTCTGTGAATCACCAGGTTTACACACTTCACAGCACTCACCAAAGCACATACCCTCCCCAATGTCCATAATCCCACCCCCTTCTCCCTAACCCCCTCCCCCCAGCAACCCTCAGTTTGTTTTGTGAGATTAAGAGTCACTTATGGTTTGTCTCCCTCCCAATTACATCTTCTTTCATTTATTCTTCTCGTACCCACTTAAGCCCCCATGTTGCATCACCACTTCCTCATATCAGGGAGATCATATGATAGTTGTCTTTCTCTGCTTGACTTATTTCGCTAAGCATGATACGCTCTAGTTCCATCCATGTTGTCGCAAATGGCAAGATTTCATTTCTTTTGATGGCTGCATAGTATTCCATTGTGTATATATACCACATCTTCTTGATCCATTCATCTGTTGACGGACATCTAGGTTCTTTCCATAGTTTGGCTATTGTAGACATTGCTGCTATAAACATTCGGGTGCATGTGCCCCTTTGGATCACTACATTTGTATCTTTAGGGTAAATACCCAATAGTGCAATTGCTGGGTCATAGGGCAGTTCTATTTTCAACATTTTGAGGAACCTCCATGCTGTTTTCCAGAGTGGTTGCACCAGCTTGCATTCCCACCAACAGTGTAGGAGGGTTCCCCTTTCTCCGTATCCTCGCCAGCATCTGTCATTTCCTGACTTGTTGATTTTAGCCATTCTGACTGGTGTGAGGTGATATCTCATTGTGGTTTTGATTTGTATTTCCCTGATGCCGAGTGATATGGAGCACTTTTTCATGTGTCTGTTGGCCATCTGGATGTCTTCTTTGCAGAAATGTCTGTTCATGTCCTCTGCCCATTTCTTGATTGGATTATTTGTTCTTTGGGTGTTGAGTTTGCTAAGTTCTTTATAGATTCTGGACACTAGTCCTTTATCTGATATGTTGTTTGCAAATATCTTCTCCCATTCTGTCAGTTGTCTTTTGATTTTGTTAACTGTTTCCTTTGCTGTGCAAAAGCTTTTGATCTTGATGAAATCCCAATAGTTCATTTTTTCCTTTGCTTCCCTTGCCTTTTGCGTTGTTCCTAGGAAGATGTTGCTGCGGCAGAGGTCGAAGAGGTTGCTGCCCGTGTTCTCCTCAAGGATTTTGATGGATTCCTTTCGCACATTGAGGTCCTTCATCCATTTTGAGTCGATTTTTGTGTGTGGTGTAAGGAAATGGTCCAATTTTATTTTTCTGCATGTGGCTGTCCAATTTTCCCAGCACCATTTATTGAAAAGGCTGTCTTTTTTCCATTGGACATTCTTTCCTGCTTTGTCGAAGATTAGTTGACCATAGATTTGAGGGTCTATTTCTGGGCTCTCTATTCTGTTCCATTGATCTATGGGTCTGTTTTTGTGCCAGTACCATGCTGTCTTGATGATGACAGCTTTGTAATAGAGCTTGAAATCCGGAATTGTGATGCCACCAACGTTGGCTTTCTTTTTCAATATCCCTTTGGCTATTCGAGGTCTTTTCTGGTTCCATATAAATTTTAGCATTATTTGTTCCATTTCTTTGAAAAAGATGGATGGTACTTTGATAGGAATTGCATTAAATGTGTAGATTGCTTTAGGTAGCATAGACATTTTCACAATATTTATTCTTCCAATCCAGGAGCATGGAACATTTTTCAATTTCTTTGTGTCTTCCTCAATTTCTTTCATGAGTATTTTATAGTTTTCTGAGTATAGATTCTGTGTCTCTTTGGTTAGGTTTATTCCTAGGTATCTTATGGTTTTGGATGCAATTGTAAATGGGATTGACTCCTTAATATCTCTTTCTTCTGTCTTGCTGTTGGTGTAGATAAATGCAACTGATTTCTGTGCATTGATTTTATATCCTGACACTTTACTGAATTCCTGTATAAGTTTTAGCAGTCAAGATAGTGCCACTCCAGCCTTCTCTTCTGGAGTCTCTAGTGGAGAATCCATTTCCCTACCTTTTTCTGCTTCTAGATGCTACCCATATCCCTCAATTCATGATACTCTATCTTTGAAGCTAGTAAAGGCAGATCCAGTCCTTCTTCTATCACATTGCTCTGACCTATTTCCACTACTCTGACTCTTTTCTATCTTTTTCCCCCATTATTAAGGGACCTCGTAGCTTTAATGGACCCACCTGGATAATTCAAGATGCTATCCCTATTTTAAGGTTAGGTGATTTGCGATCTTAATTCCCCTTTGTCATGTAATCTAGCATATTTATGCGTTCCAGAAATTAGGACACGGTCATCTCTGTGGACCATCCTGCTTAGCATAAGGAACACATATGCAACTTTTAGTAAAGTTATTTGCACAGAGTAGGTATTGAATTAAAGTGGGACAACACAAATTTTTTTAAATTAAACTGAATTAATCCTAGATGTCCTTTTAAAATAGGCTACTTTAAATGAAACAGTAATAAGCAGAGGGAAAACAATGTATATGTCTTGCTTAATTCTGTACTAATAAATAACTCTGAAACCTATCCATCATCAACTCTTCAATCTGCCATTTTAAAACACGTGCATCCACCAACTTGCTCAAATCAGACCTAAAATAATGAGTGAAATACCTGAAAGGAAATTCTAATTGTGTTATTCTAGGCCCTTTTTAAATGTTAACCCCTTACCTGGTGTAGCAATAGGAGCCCTTGGCTTTAATCTTTGTAGCTAACTCTGTCCTATATTTTTTTTCTCAAAATAACATTGCCATATATATATATACACACACATATACATGTATATATATATATTCATAAAATGCTGGTATCACATTTATTATTTTTTCACTACAAAATGCAATCACTATTCTGCACTTGTAAAAACATGGGGATTAGCAGAGGATAAAGATGCTATGACCTGGAATGGAAATAAGCAACCTAAGTCATGAATGCCTAACTAATCCTTTTAATTTAAAAATTTTCCCGTTATGTCAGCATTCCCGATGTTATGCCCTAAAGATAGCATCAATACATTAAGTCACAGCTTAAGCAAAGTGACTGGCATGAAGCCAGGGAGCAAGAAGAAACATGCACATATGTACAACCAATAAATCTCTATTGAGTCCCTAACATTTGTCAGGCAGTTTCCTGGATGTTTGGGAGTCCAAAAAAAAAAAAAAAAAAAGATTAAAACTCAGCCCTCACCTACAAGCACTTCACTGGGGTTCTTGCTGGGAGTCCACACATAGATTGAGGGCTTTCATGAGAATCTTGCTCACATGAAGAAGTTTTAAAATATTAACAGTATGTATTTTCTTCTTCTTCTTTTTTTAAAAGATTTTATTTATTTATTTGACAGGGAAAGATCACAAGGAGGCAGAGAGAGTCAGGCAGAGAGAGAGGGGGAAGCAGACTCCCCCATGAGCAGAGAGCCTGATGCAGGGCTAGATCCCAGGACCCTGAGATCATGACCTGAGCCGAAGGCAGAGGCTTAACCCACTGAGCAACCCAGGCGTCCCTACAGTATGTATATTCTCTAACAAGTGTACAGGTATCATCAGATTTTCATGTGGGCTCATGACTACAAAATGTTTAAGAACCAAGGGTCTGGATGCAAAACATTTGTGGGTGAGAGAGTTCAGAGGGATTACTGCAGCTGCAACCTTTCCCAAGTCCCTACTGCTTCCGCTAGATCACTAACCAGAGGATCCTGAAGGCATGGAATTGAAGAGCTGTGCGGCAGGGGGACACAAGGACAGAGAGTCACTCCATGATTCTGCAAACTGAACTTTGCCACCAGCCTTCATTGTGCCCATTTTCTTCTTGGCACTACCCATAGTTAATTCTTATTTTTCTGCTATAAATCATAAGATAAATAATATCATTGGCAGATTCAAGTTTTCTCCTCCACTAAATTTTACACATCTAAGGGTTATAAAGGGGTATGCTATTTAGAATTTAGTTAATGAAAACAGCAAAATCCTAATATCTTGTTAGTAATTTCTTAACTGTCCACCTAATTTGGGGAAGTAACAGTAAAATTATTTCATAGATCAAATTGTATTGCAATGACTTCCAAGAAGACAAATTATTTCATCAGGCTTTTATTTTATTTGCAGGGTTTCTCAGAATAAGCAGACCAGCTAAAGCTTGGTAATCTTTTATTTATAGAGAGATTTTCATACTGATAGTGTACATTGCATTGGGATTTGGCGTGTATTACTTACATAGTTATTTTTTGTGTGTTTTTTAGAAAAAATATAAAGATACTCCAAGATAGACAACTATTCTGAAATGCAACACACAAAACAACTCAGAATTATGACTGAGAACATAAAAATATCATCAGTCTGAGTTTTAAGAGACTTACCAAACCATGTGTTTCAAGAACTAGAATAAATATCCATTAATCGTTGAAGGGATTTTTAAAGGGCAGCAGATCTCACTTAAAGGGTTTGTTACTCTAAAATATTGTCAGATTGCATTTTGAACATTTTGTGTGTTACAAAAAAAAAAAAAAGGCAAGTACTGTTCTACTCAGTCTCTGAATGATAATAAATATGGTTCTACTTCTTAATACATTCCATTTTAAAATATTCTTTTATCTAATACCTGCCAACATGATTCAAAACTTAAAAACAAGGACAAAGCATGGCAGGATTACTTTTCAACAATGTGGACCACAAACCATACAACCCTTAGGTTTCATTGCCCCTAACCTGCCATCTCAAAAAAATTATCCAATTCATGAGTAAATCAGAAGTATTAAAGAAGAACCCTCCTTTCTGTCACAATTCACTAGATAGCAAAGATGCTTATTTAAATTCCAATACTGTTTCCTGCTCCAATTATGAAGCTCAGCAGTTTCCATGAATGCTCCTTCTACAGAATCTTCAGAAAAAGGGATGACTCAGATGGAGGCCAACAGTGTACAGTATCTCTCAATATTAGTTTTTGCTCTCTCTCACTTCTCTCGCATTCACAAATGACAGCATATTAAAAGTTTATTAGAAAACACTATCAACTTATTCACTCCCTTCTGTGTATAGTAAGCAGTACATTATGGATTTTTGCACTGTTTTAATCTAAGATACTGTTCTAAAATAAGATCCTATAATGATGGTACATAAAATTTCATGTACTAATTTTTGGCTAGAAAATTATGATTGCTACACGCACTGAGAAAATCTTTCTCTAAGACAAATATTATTCATTGAAATGTACCTTCTCTTTCTACCACTTCCTTTACTTCAATTGCAGAAGAATAAGGAAATAACCTTTCTAAAGACTATAAAAGAAAATAGAAGAATATTTAGGAAAGAAGAAAAATCTATTCTGGAAGAAGTGCCAATGGTCAAATGAGGATTTCACTAAAAATCAGTTCAATTAATCTTATTTTTAATGGATCCTGGTTGTTAAACCAGTACCCTAATCAATGTCAATACACTCACAGGTAAAAGTAAGGAAATGGCTTCCTAGAAGTTGGCCTGATACACACTGCCAATGGAGCTACAGTGATTCGAGTTGGACAGGGATTTCTGAAAAGAAAATTGAAAATATCCAACAGAAAAATGTCTTATTTTAAAAAATTATTATGTAGTATGCACTGCCCAAAAAGTCTATTCTAGGTAAGTCCAGATGAGTAGCCCGGAGTTTGTAGGTGAAGGTCCACCCAAGGGAACTTGGTGGTTTTACTGAAATTCTACATCACAAATGACACCCAAAGGGCTTATTTTTCCAAAGTTTCACAAATTAGGCATAATTGTTCTAACTATTTAGAATCTAAATCATTATCTTTCTGAACATCAATAATACAACCTCATCTATTCAAGAGATTAAATATTTTCCATTGCATAAAGCACCTGGGGGATACAATGACTGTCCTATTACTTAATAATGCATATGATCCAAAATGCTTGTAAATTCATTTTTCATAAGTTGTAAGTATGGACATTTCCAACCAATAGAAATAGAAAAATGGGTTGTTTCTAGGTATGGTTCCATCATTACAACTACCACAATGTGGGGAGAATCTATAAGGACTAGCAGAACTTTATTTACATCATTTATTCACCTTAGTGGGTTTTGACCCAGTGATCGGTAGTCAGATCTCCATTAATTTGTGTGATCTCGTATATTTTGGCTCCTATTGGCTCTCACCACAATGAGAACTGGGGTAAGCAAAGAACAATTGATGATAGCATAAGGAGGACTTCCTTATAGAGGGAATAAGAATGAGTATGTACACCCTATCCATGTAACTTGTACCTTAACTATTTGGTATTAATTTTTTTAGCGATTTTCCTAATTTATTTGACAGAGGGAGATAGCAAAAGAGAGAGAGCACAAGCAGGGAAAGCGCCGGCAGAGAGAGAAGCAGGCTCCCTTCTGAGTGAAGGAGCCCATTGTGAGACTGGACCCCAGGACCTTGGGATCATGACCCGAGGCAAACACAGATGCTTAACCACCTGAGCCCTCCAGCCACCCCTATTTGATATTAACTATAACTTCATTTTGGAGAGTAAATGATGAGTGTTTTCTTATAAGCAGATAATATATATTTATTATCACATAAGTGAACTAAGAAATGTGTCTCTGTTGTACAGTTAATACAATAAAGAAATGGCTCATCTACAAAAATCACGGTTACTTCTGGGAAATAGCCTTAATTTTTTCCTTAAAAAACAAAAAGTGAGCTCATGGATGTAGAGATGATAATCGGTGGTTGCCAACTTCAAGAAGATGGCAGGACTGGCAAGATGAGTGAAGGGGGTTAAAAGGCACTAATGTCTAGCAACAGAACAAATTAAGTCCTGGGGATATAAAGTATAGCATGATGACTACAGTTAATAATATTGTATTGCATATTTGAAAGTTGCTAAGAGAATAGATTTTAAAAGTTCACATCATCATAAAAAATGTGTAACTGTGGTGATGGATGTTTACTAGACTTATTGTGGTAATCATTTCACAGTATATTCAAATACTGACTCATTATATATTGTGCACCTGTAAATAACATAATGTTGTATGCTAATTATATTTAATTTTTTAATTTAAAAGATTATATTTTATAAATATTTTATCTGAGAAGTATACTATAGAGTTACATTCCCAAAAGCTAAAGGTACTTCAGATGGGATAATGAAACATCACTATCAAGGACCATTTTTAATTCAGATGGTTTATTCCTTTTTTCTATGCTAAAAATTTTAGGGTTTATATTTTGGGTCTTTGTGACTTCTTTGTATTTGACAGCATGTCCAAAGTGGGGTTCCTATGTGTAATCTTAATCTCCCCAACAAGAGCTTAAATAAAATAGAGTGGGAGCCAGTCTGAGGGCCTTGTTCTGAGCCATCACTGCATCAAGCAATGACTATTGACATGTGTGTGTTCTATAAAACTTTTCCTAGTGCTGCTAATTTTTCTTTGGTTTCATTTTGTAGCTTTTTGAAAATTTTGAAATGTTTACTGTTGCGGAACACCAACTTGAATTTTCTAATATATGTGGTATTTTGACTGGCTTTTTTGACCATTGTAGCTTTTTTCTCCTTCAGGTCTTTCAAGGAAGGCAGGTCTATGATCTGTGATGTCATGTTATTGCGCATCAGGTCAACTTGGAGCAGAAGTGTGGTGTCTTTCTCTTCCCCTATACCTTGTTGAGGCTTTAATATTCATAAAAAGAATGCTAACATTATATTAAGATGCACTGGTCTTTAAAGAATACAGCTCTATTCTTGTGGCCACATGGAATAATTGCTCTCCAGATACTCATTGGCAAGTCTAATTTTAAAATATCTGTACCTGAAGTCCTATTCAAAGACTCACTGAGAGAAATAATATTTGTGGAGGTTTGGCTCAGAAAGGCTAGGTCCTAAAATTTACTTACAGATTAAGGTAGTAATCAAAAAGCGAGCGTCCTGTTATTGAACTGGCATCTCACCGAATTTACTTTCAGATTTTTAATTTTTTCTTGACTTCCCTGCACTTCAGGTTATATTGAGAAGTGTTATAAGGAACAATTCTCTGAATGAGTGATGTGAGTACTGTACAGTTACTGTGGAGATGTTCCTCACACCTCACAGTGGTTCTCTGGGCTGATTCACAGTGGAAATGTTGCTCCACTCTGAGTAACAGGATCAGGAGACTAAGACATGTAAGTGTTAATTAACTGTGTGGATCATGGAATGAATACCTAATCCTGTTTCTCTCTATATATTGGCTGCTACAAATCTTAGAACTAATTTTTTTTAAAAGATTTTATTTATTTGACAGAGAGACAGGCACAGCAAGAGAGGGAACACAAGCAGGGGGAGTGGGAGAGGGAGAAGCAGGCTTCTTGCCAGGCAGGGAGCCGCTCTACGCGGGTCTCCAACCCAGGAACCTGGGATCATGACCTGAGCTGAAGGTAGACATTTAACAACTGAGCCACCCAGGTGCTCCTTGGAACCAAATTTTTACTGAGCTCTAAAATTACTTAGAAATCATGACATACCTTTTACGTTCTAACCTCACCAATGACTGCATCCTGCTCTGCTTACCTTATCTTTTGCCTCCAACTTCCTCTATTTATCTTGGGGTACTAACTACTTCTTTATAAGCCTCTTTAAATCCTTCCCAATGTAAAACAGAATGTTAATAATAAATGGTGTTTGAATGTGTTGTCTTTCCATTCTATAAAGGCTTTCTCCAAACAATGACTAAGCTAGAGACAAGGGGCTGACACTGTCATCGTCTGGGATCTTTGGGAAGCAGGCGCTAAAATGAGTCGTTTAGAGTGCAGGATAGTTATTAGGAAATACCCCTATGATAAATCCCCAGAGAAGGAAGAGAAATGAAATAGGATTGAACAGAGCAAGCTCAGCTGTAGAGCTGCTCAATAGCTTTCACTGTTCTGGAGCCAAAATGGCTCATCTGAGTTATCTTACTTTGGGCTGAAAGGGAGGGACCTTTCAGTCAGTCATCAGATATTGGTTGCTTTAGGAAAAGTCTGACTTTGGATAAAGTGGATCTCTACAGTGGACATGATTCTGGAAAGATCTGATCACTCAGTGCTGCTGTCTGCTGAACACACTCCCAGCAGCTAGAAAAGCAAACTCATCCCTGGAAAGGGAAGTGTGCCACCTCATCTATCACAGACATCCCAGGTAAGCCAGATATCCTGAGGAAAACAGAACACCCTGGGGAAGTTAAATACCCTTGAGGAGTTATTTTGGACATAGAGATATGTGCTAGTCAAATGCTCTATTCTGTCTAGAGAAAACCTACTATATATCTCCCTGAAATGGCACAAGTTGAGGGATAAACATTTCACACATATATGATGTGTGTGAGAGTGCGCACACACGAGTGTGGAAGGCTTAAAACAACATACATTTATTATCTCAGTTTCTTCCCAGGTACATCTTAATGGATCTTCTGTCCATAGTCTCACAAGGCTATAATCAAGGTATTGTCAGGGGCTATTGTCTGTATATGTGTTTAATGTACAGTATCTATTGGGACGCCTGGGTGGCTCAGTTGGTTAAGCAGCTGCCTTCGGCTCAGGTCATGATCCCAGCGTCCTGGGATCGAGTCCCGCATCGGGCTCCTTGCTCCGCAGGGAGCCTGCTTCTCCCTCTGACTCTGCCTTCCACTCTGTCTGCCTGTGCTTGCTCTCGCTCGCTCTCTCTGACAAATAAATAAAATCTTAAAAAAAAAATGTGTAATGTACAGTATCTATGAATGTGTCTACCTTGTACCATACACAACCTTTAGACTTCAGATGTGGACTCAAAGTAGAAGCCATCTCTATAATATACTCAGATGTGCAGCATTTACATTATATGATCCTTGCCATTACAGGATTGTAATAGGGACCTTTGGCTTCATAGCAACTCCTCTAGTCATGTACATTCTTATACTCATGAACAAGAAATGCTACTCTTAGTAAACGCTGTACCACATGATGTAAAACACTGAATATTTAGGTATACTATATACAGGAAATGAAAAGGTAATTTTCTTATTGAGTTTCTTTCTAAACCCTTGAAGTAAAACTCCAATTCACAACATTCTTCACATTTTATAAGTACATACACTGTTCAGCTAAGTTGGTGAAAGCAAAACATGGAGACAAATAGAACATACTTGCATCATATATACTCCAAGGTACAGCTACGTAAAACTTAGCCTGCACTGTGTTTGTTGCAAGTGTTACACATATGTTATGGAATACTTTTTTCATTTTTTAAGCTAAATAACATTTTTCCCTTGCAAATCATCCCTGATTGTTTATTCATTTGTGCGTTTTTGTTTTGTTTGTTTGGTTGGTTGGGTTTTTTCTGTTTTGTTTTGGTCATCTTTTTGGTTTTCAATGACATGTAAGATTTTCTGGCCTGAGTCCTCCTCTTTCAGTTGAGAAAACTAGAGTTTTCTTGGTAATTATCCATTCACGAGAGAAAATTCAGGTCTGGAATCCAGGTTTTCCAACTCCTACTCCAATATTTTTTCTCCCCCATTGTCCCCTTCACTGGTCTTAATAAATCTAAGAAATCAAGAGTACAGACAAATCTCCCATGCACAATGTCTGTGTTGGCAAGATATCCCTTCTATTATCCCCTTTCTCAAATGATTTTTTTTAAAATAGCTTCTTTGAGCACATAGTTGCGACAATTAAAGATGAGCTTTGTTTTTACTACCAATGTGTGTTTGACATCAGTGATTAATACAGTCTTCTCTCAGTTGCTAAGTTTCTTTATCTTGGTGAATAAAGACTTGACAAATTGTTAGGCAAAGAGCATACACTTCAAAACTATTGAGATATACCAGAGTATCAGACAACCTAGGAAATACAAAGACTGAAGAGATGTGCACATCAGCTTATTTTCATTCATCAAGAGGAAATGTAGCTCAAGTGGGGTTGACTTTTTGTGACATTTATTTAGTTCTTGAATTGACTGACAAGCCTATTAATTTATTCCCTGAACTTTATTAATGTAATTGGAAAACTGCCCACATGTCAATCAACTTCTAATGAGTAATTATGTTCATAAATACTGTAAAATTATTAGCTTTTTTTTTTTTCCTAAAATTTTTTTTTATTTTTTATTTTTTTTTTAATTTTTTATTTTTTATAAACATATATTTTTTATAAACATATATTTTTATCCCCAGGTCTGTGAATACTGTAAAATTATTAGCTTTTAATTTGACCCAAACACAAACCCAAACTTTCAAAACAGTAACACAAATATTTTTTTTTCTAGAACAACAACATATTATACTAATAAAACATACAATAAATGCGTTCCTACAACACACTTCCTAAAATGGAGTTCAAAAGTTCACCATCACCAAATGGCCAACAAAAAGGAATGCTATGGTAAGGCATGTAACAGTCTGAAAAATCTGTATAGTGTTAAACCATCTACATAGCATAAAGTTATAAAGACATCCTATAAAAAGCAAACATGTGCCTGGGCAGGGCTCATATATCCATAGTCTGGTTTAAAAATATAAGCCTACTATGGAACAAGACAGAATGGGAAAAAGGAAAGAGGGGTATGTTTAGCGTCCAGAAAGACATCATTTAAACCTGTAAGAAGCAAAATGTCTATATCTCCAGTGACTCAAATATAATTATTATTCAAGTGTACTTTTTTTCTGGTGCAATAACAATCTTTTGTAGTCTTTGAGCTAGAAACTCAAGTCAAAGGGCGCAGAACTAAACAAGAAAACAAGATTAGGCTTGCATAACAGAAGAAATGTGTCTTTAACTTGTAATCCCATGCCAGTTTCTGAAGGTGGACTAACTCCTGACCCCTAGAATCTCTGGATAATCTCTGAATGAAGACAGGCTTCGGTGAAAACTTTATTATATCCTCATGTGACTTTAAATAAAGAACATCACCACAGTGTGCAATGATCTGTAATAAGAAAAACCATTGGGGAAATTCCCGGACTTATTGTTTACCTTGCATTTTTCTCCTTAAAGTTCATTACTTAATTAATACATTTAAATTTTATCATGAAGTTAAAATATTTACTACTAACTGAAGCTGTATTTGACTTCGGGCTTACCTTTATATAAGGAAATAAAGGTGTAAGTTAATGAAATTCCAGATGTAAGCCATGTACCTAAATTAATACTTTCAATTTTTGAAGGGTAAACTCAGAGATAATACAACTAGCTCCCTCAGCTTTCTTCTTAGTAATAAAGCATGCACTCACTGGTACCACATTATCGCATAATTTGTCATTAATTTTACTTAGAAATGCTGCAGTGTCATCTTCAGATCCACAGCACAATATTTTTATGGAAACAACACATCATTAATCTATAAAGCACAAGGAAATAATAAAAGGACAAGAATACGCATTTTCTATTCAACTAGCATTGTAATTGCATTCTTCTTGAAAAGTATTTATATTGGGGATATATACACTCTTCCATTTTAGTATGCATGAAAAATAAAGTAACTTGATGATTTTGTGTGTATTTGGAGATTGTAAATTAGTTAGAATGATTTATGATCTACTGAAAGTAAATCAAAGTATAATCCATTGTGTACCATATTTTTCCAATTACTCTATATTTAAAAAAAGTAATTCTAGAAGGCTGTTTCTTTCCATTGTGACTTCAATCAAAGTAAGCAGAATTTGAATTGAGACAGAGTGCTGGAAGTCTGGAGGATTAGGTTTAAAGAGTTATACTACAGATATTTCAAAAAGTTCTAATATTTTCATGCATCCATCATGGGTTATCAAACATTAATTTTAATGTATCAATCATGGGTTCTCAAAGATGTATTGAACAGGCGCCTCACAGGAATATACTAAGTGAAGAATACACAAGAAAATCATAATGTGGTGTTAATGGATAATTTTTGATCTTGGTAAGTGGGGACTTATATGTTTATAATAGCCATTACACTTAATGGAATCTAGGAACATAAATCCCTGAAGACAATGACTACGTATCTTTCAACATTGTCAGTTACTTCTGAGTCACTCTGATACCTAAATACTGAACCTTGTTAAATATAGTCCTTCGCAATATAGCAATTACAGAAATGCATACCTTGCACAGTTAGATGCACCTGCATTGTCCTCGGTGTATGTTGAGTCTGAACAGAACACGTGTATGGGCCATCGTCTGTCACATCTACATTCTGTATCTGGAGGCTGTAGTCCCTTTTATTCAATGTAGAAATTGAAACTCGAGGATCCACGGACCACTTATCGCCTCCCGCAAAAATAATACTTGACCGGTTCAGCCAGGCACCCTTTGAAGCTCCATCTTCCAAATAACACCTACAAATTACCAGAGACAGAACACTATTAATCAAAATGAAAATGAAAGACAACATTAGCTTTGTTCTGAGTGCATTTCCATATGTTGAATTATAGCACTGTATCAAATACAAACATCAGACAAAAATGCAGAAAATATGAACATTTGAGCACACTGGTACATCTTCCATTCCCAATGCAAATGTGAAGCAATGCCTGCATACAGGCATGTTTTGTTTTAAATGTGTGTGTGTGTGTGTGTCTGTGTGTGTGTGTGTTTTAACTTGGAGCCAGTCAAAATCCTTTTTCACTCTGTCTGGATGACAAGTAAATTTAAATAAAGTTAAATTCCTTAAAATAATAATTTCAACATTAAAACATTTTTTCTTTGAAATTATAAGAAGTAGAAAAGGTCCACGAGTTAGACTGTTTTAACCAAATCCAATTCTAATATAATATACTAGATACTAAATAGAAAGCATAGAATAGTACCTTATTATGTTTATTATGCATTTAAAGAGCGGTAAGCCTATAAACTGCATTTTACTGATAAGATTGCTGTTGTAAGTGAAGGAGACAAGACATTAGTAGCAAATACTTGCTGTCTTCTCAATAAGCTGACCAACAGTCTTTCCAGGAAGCATTCATTTATCCAACAAACATTTATGAGGCTTCTACTATTTATGGATTTAAAAATGGTATTGCCCTCGCTCTCCAAAACTTTAAGTCTAGTAAGGAAGACAATCAGGCCACCAATCAATGCTAGACAAAGAATTATTTGATTCAATCAGGCACAAGTTACAAAAAAGAACTAACTGACTCAGAAGGGGTACTAGGGGTATAGAATAGGCTTTATGGAATAGAAAATTCCTTGAATAAAGAGGCAAGGAGTGGGAGACATGACATTTAGACAGAGGTGCCATATGTGGGTAACACCAGAGAAAAGTGTGAGAGAGAAAGTCACACACTTCAAAGACAAACAAGCATGGAGTACAAGGTGGGAGGAGTGAGAGATGAAACTGGAAAGGGAAACTAAAGCCAGATGATCATAGAAAGGGTGATGGCAATTAGTAGACTTTAAGGTCAATTCTGAAGCCATTTATTCAAAGTTGTATTTTATAACAAGATTCAAAAATATAGCTTTGTACCTAATAGAAGTCAGACATCATGATTTAGAACAGAAGGCTGCTGTGGTCATATGTCAGTGATTTTGCTGAAGCCTGGAATTCTAGGTTTCATCTTGGAAACGTTCTGATACAAATTAAAGACTGGTTTTCTTAAATGAGTACAAAGCACAGCTACAGAATGAAAATACACATACATCGAAATAGTTTGACAGCATTTCTACAGAACACCTTGGGGGATTGAACACAGTGTTTGAGATTGCTACAAAATTGCAAGCTGAATGCAACAGGGTAGGCTGCTGCCAACTGTATAAAACTAATCAGTGGGTGAAAAAATAAGGAACAAGGTACACTGCAGAATCTAATTTGCAGTCAGCTTTGCCATCTACAGAATCCAAACTAGTAAAGTCATAAAGGTCGTTGTTAATTGAAAAGCTTTTCCTTATGTAATTAATGAAGAAAATAAAACCCACTTTAATGGCATAATTAAACAATTATGGTATATTGTCATTCCTAATGATATGCAGAAAGAAGATAGAGGGGACATATTTCCCATTTCACAAGATCACGTGTCTACTGCTATAGGATAGAACACTGAATTATCATTACTAGGACTGTGGTCATTACAATGCTTGTATGTAATACATGGGTTCATCAAGTGTTTCTGTGTGACCTCTGCATTCATGGCCTTCACACATTATCCTATCTGATGCTCATTTACAACCCTCTGGGGTATGGATTGTTATGCCCAATTCATCACTAGAAAATAAATGGAATGTTTAGGTTAAATGACTTGCCCAAGCCACACTATTAGTGGGTGACAAAGTGGAATTCATAATCAAGTCTTATATTTCTATATTCAGTGTCCTTGCCTCTGTAATGTAGATCAAAGATTTCTAAAATAGGTTTCAGAAATGGAAAGATGATCAGAATGTTGCAGAAATTACTGCAAGTAATTTCTTATTTACTAAATGTGACCAACTGTTTAACCTGTCCAATTCTAAAGGAAGCAGAAAATTAATTATTAATGCATGTTCTACCATGAAAGTTTGATTTAGAGCACTCTGCTGGGTATTTTCCTTTCCCTTGAGGCAGGAACAGCTTTATCTTTATTTGGGGAGGTATCAGGAAGAGCACAGAGATTAACTAGCCTTTAGATACTGGAGCTTTCATAGACCAAATCTGGGTTATAACTCCTGGTCTTAGTGTAAGCACTATTCCTGTTCTGGTATATTAGGGATCATCAGGGAAGAGCAGAATTTAACTTCTTCCCTGTGAAAAATGAAAAGGGAGCTTTTTTATGTCTCCTTGGTTGGATAACTATATTTCACAATTGTTATTGGTCCTGATCCAAAGCTTTTCAAGACATACATTTAGAAGACCCTTAAATGAGACTCAACTAAAAAACAAAAACAAAAACAAAAAAAAATTGTATGACTTCTTTGGATTTCTATAGCAGTATTCTCAAATGACACTATAGAGTTACAATTTAAATAACTCAAATTACCATAATGGAATTTTACAAATTGGGAACAGCAAGCTCTAGGAATGGCTTCTATTTTATGAAATCACAAGATGCTTATATAGAGACATAGAGTTTTAAGGTGAACTATGACATGACTATATCAAATATATGAAATAGGTCAAATACTCACATAAGTTTCCTTAATTGTAAAAACTACATCTTCTACCTTTCTACCTCCTCTTTGTTCTTCATATCTACCCTAGTTTTGTGGGGTTTTTTTTTCTTTACAATAGAAAGAGATACTGTCTGACATGTATATAATGTATTAAGAAGGAATTCTGGAAGGAAGGAAGATATTCAGGGTATGGCAAAGTGCAGGTGATAGAGAGGGGTAAAAGAAGTATGAGAAGTGGTAATAATTTAGTTTTGCACTCTTCAGGCACCAAAAAACATTTTTCTGGGTTTAAGAATTCTAATGTCTAAAAATATAAATATGGTGATATCCTGGCCCATACAAAATTCATAATTTAGAAAGGATGATAAAGTATATTCGTGAATGGCCATCATGCAGAATAGGAAGTGAAAATATAATAATTAAATTATTATTATAATTGGATTATTGCAATTGCCTCAGAGTTTCGGGTTTCTGCCCTTGACATCTGTAGTGTAGTTTATTCTCTCTACAATAAATAGAATAAACTTTTTAGAGTTTAAGTCAGAACATCAACATGGCTTCCTACTTCATTTCTTATTTCACTCGTAAGAAAAAATTTAATCCTGAGAGTGGTCAAAGATCTTATGCAATCTTCCTTAGATGCCTTTCTGACCCTACTAGCTGCTACTCTTTTCCAGTTGATTCTGTTCTAGACTACGGTCCTCTAGTTTTGTTTCCAACAAAGGGGCACATGCTCTTGCCCTAGGAAGTTTGCATTTCCTCTTTCTTCTGCCTGGACCTCTCTTTCTCCAGAGAGCTGCATAACTTAATCACTATCTTCCTTAGGTCTTCACTGAAGTTTCTAATACATTAAATAGCAAAAATAATAACACTGCTACACTCCTATGAAATGTATTATCTGTTTAGTTGCTGGGTTATTTTCTGCCTCTCCTTGCTAGAAGTAACATTCGGGACCTTTGTCTGTTTGGTTATTTCTGTGTATTCCAAGGGCCCACAAATAATTGAAAATAAATATAAATATTTGCTGAATGGATGAATGAAGGCAAAAATTAAGATAGTTTTAGAAGAAGAAACAATATGGTAAAGTAAATAAAAATTTCCAAAGTACAACCTAGTTGGGAAAGCAAAGTCATGCCCACATTAATGTATGATAACATATAATTAAATGTACATATATGGCCTACAAACAGTGACAGATCTATGATATAGAAGACGCACTAAGCAATCTGAGTTAGTGGGCGGGGAACCATGCTCTGTGAAGAGAGCAAAGTGGTAGGTAAGGGGCAGATGGGAGCTGGGCTCAGAACTACTTGAAATAAGAAAGAACTACATTTGACTCTATACTTCAGGAACCACTTTAACTCATTGAAAATTCTGCTTTGTATGTGCTAGACACTTTGTTAGGCACTTACAATTATTATCCTATTTAATCTTCACATAACCATATAAAAGCCAGATACCATTATCTTCATTTTAATAATGGAGAAACAAAGGTACTGAAGGTTTATATCTTGAATGAAGCCAGTTGGTCTGCATTCAACCATGCTGACAGACTATGTTACACATTCCTAGAGTCATACAGCAGCCAGGGTGAGGGACTTCCATTCTTAGATGGAAGAGAGGGAGAGGTTGGTGAGGTAAAGACAAATCATTAATGGGGCAGGATGAAGCAATAATTCTTGGGTCACAGACTTGGATCTTTTTCCTCTGTGGACTCCAAAATGGAAAATTTTAACAGTTAGTGATCTTAGGATCCCTCTGAAGTACAGATAATGAAATAATCTGAATAAAAAATGTTTAATAATGAATATATCCTTTAATTGAATATAGCATGGCTTTTCCTGAAAGTTTTTTTTTTTCTTTTCCACTTAAAAAATCTGCTAGACTACCTACTTCATTGGGAGATGAGTGAAACAGTTCCAAAAATACATTTTTCCCCAGAAGCTGTGTTAACACCATGCCAAATATCATGACAAATACTTAAATTTTGAGTCAATCATCTGGATGTTTTGTAATCATAGTTCCAAACATCTGGTTGCTGAAAAATCTACAAAAAATAACCTGAATACTTAATTTTGTTTCAGGGTTGTTAATTATATAAACCCGGGCTTAAGATAGTGCTTTTCTAATAAGAACGGCATTGATGTTTTTCAACTCTTTCGAGGAGTTCCTTTATAAATGACACTACTCCACACTATTAGTCAGGTCCTGATCTGGGTGGTATCAAGTCCCATTTGGTGAACCTCAAGTTGATCAAAGTGATGTTGGAACAATTCTAACAAACTCTGTAATAATACTTCCTGTGATGATTAAATCTGAAAGGTGGATATCAGAAAATGTGATGGAAATTAGCATATTTGGGGCTATTTAATATTTTTAAAAGCTCTATTAAGAAAAAAGGCCTATGGCTGCTGAGGATTGATTTTTTTTTTTCTTTCATATCTCTAATTCTCTGTAACACATTCCAAAAACATAAGCCTTAGTACCATTACCAGTACTCCACACAGCGGGATTTATTCAGCTCTATGGAAAGAGACCAGCTTTTCATAAGACACGTTGATTAATGAAAGCTCCTTTTAAAGGTACTAATTAATAAAAGAGAAAAGTGCTATTTCCCTTGGATTCAAAGCTAAACCATGTGAAAATGATATTCCTGTGAAGAAGCTGGCCAGCTACCTTCACAGCTGTCTTTTCATTGTATCACAAAGTTCTAAATTTGACAGGAAGGCTTTCAAAAGCATAAAGAGAAAAACAAAAAATTCACAACCCCATACAATCACCATGCTAATTCCTCATACAAAGAGTTTTGATATCCTGGCTTCCAGGCCAAAATCAAGTAAGGGAAGTAAAGCAGAGACTAAACAGATCAGAGCAATCCCCTCTCCTACTTGCCTTGTTTGTAAGATCAGAGCATTCCCCTCTCCTATTTGCCTTGTTTGTAAGGCACTCCCATCTTAATGTCTTTGATGGTAGTTATTCTCTAAGTATGATATCACAGATATGGATATGAAGAGACATATAGGTACACATATATGTGTATAACATGTAAATTATATAATGTTTGCTAGATAATAATATTACATATAACAGTAGTTTGATTTATGAATTCCAGAGCTCCTTTACTACTACTATAGTAGAAACTGCTCTGGGGCAGAAACAAATCTTATTATCTTTCTATTTTGGCATGTGCAGGGAATGTGAGATTTTGTCAAGGGAAATCCACAAACTCAGCAATTTGTCCAATGAGTTTTAGTTATGTAGTGAATTACTCATCCCTATAGATGATGAGAATTATACTTTTAAATATTTTTAAGAGATATGTAAGTGAAAATACACTTCTACAGGTAATGGTTTGGTAGTGTTCCATGTTAGCTAAAATAACTTACTAATATTACTTTGGCCATATACTATTATAAGCCCATTGTGTACATTTCCTCACAAAGAACTTTTAAAATAGCTTCTGTCAGGTACTATCATAATGCCCATTTTGCAAAGGAGAAAGTGAGGTATAGAGAGGGTAAGTAACCTACAGATGACTTGCTTATTGAAATTTGTAATGCATGGAAATAATTTTATTATGAAGTAATTGCATTAAATCTCCAGGCAATTATTACCTAGTTAATATTATCTACCTATATTAATATCACATGTACATTTATTTTTAGAATGGAAATAATGTCATGTTGGGCATATTTTACCTATAGTAGGGAAAAACAAAAACAAAATACCAAATAACATTGATTTCTTATTTTGCAAGAGAAATAAATCTCTTTCCTTTGTATTTCATTCTAGCACTTCTTTTTAATAGTACAGCTATATTAAAAATATCTTGGATAAGACATTGGAATTTATCAGCAACTCTCTAATTATAAGACCAAATTTTCAAAGTATTTATATATTTTAATATTGTAAATCAGAGGGGGGAAACCTGAAAATAATACTTTTCGAGTTTTATATAAAACCAAACCTAACTCCTAAAAGATGGGAACTTTAGTATGATCAAGCAAGAGGGTAAACTCTTACTTTTTAGTGTTATTTTAATGCACTATTTAGATTACTTAGATTAAATAATTTAAAAACACATAAAGACACTTTTATAATCCAACATTTTCAATGCCTACAAAATCTTTAACATTTGGTTTTGGATTAATCAGTAAATTCTAAACATTAACATCAATTATTTTAACTTATAATTAGGCCATGTTTTTCTATAATACCACTTTATCTTATTCTTTCCGTTGACTCATTTAAGTCAGGCTTCCATGTAAGCATATATGTCTGTGTTTTTAGGGGTCAATGCTAAGAAATGTTTAAATTTAGAGTTCTTCAGGACATTATTTGTAAATCACTCAACACATAAAATAAATATGGATAGAGTGAAAAAGAGCTTATACATTATAACTAAAGAATATAGGGAAGTCCTTACTGAGGTCTAATTATCATCTTTTGATAATAATAATAAATCCCACTTGCTGAATGACGACTATGGGTTAAGAGGAATAGACAATGTATTATTATATGATCTCATCTAAAACTAACAAAAGCATTTTGAGAGGTAGGTAAGTCTTAACTATCCCTGCATGAAGAATGGTGAATACACGAATACAGGATTTAAAAAAATATATATATATTTATTTATTTGTGTGTGTGTGTGTGTGTGTGTGTGTGTCAGAGAGAAAGAGAGAGCGAGAGCGCGCAGGGGGAGTGGTAGAGGGAGAAGCAGACTCCCCACTGAGCAGGGAGCCCAATGTGGGACTCCATCCCAGGGCCTCGGGATCAGGACCTGAGCCAAAGGCAGATGCTTAACGACTGAGCCACCCAGGCACACACGAAGGCAGGCTTGATGAGTGACGCAGAGAATATAAACAGGAAGATGGGCTACATATCCAAAAAGTTCGTTTAGGACTAGCTTTGCTCAAACTTGGTTTAATCATGACTCAAATTGTAAATTTCTTTGTCTTTTCTACTTTTTTAGTTTTTGAGTTCAGCTAAACCAGCTTGCTTTCTCCCACATGGACTTGAATGTGAGCTATTTGGATCTGGAAGGACTTCAAATTTTCTGCTAACTGGCAGGTGCTCTGAACCGCTGTGGGGAGAATTTGTCTGCAGTACTGTCTACCCAGCAGCTGCTTCCTGGAGAAGTTGGACTTTCACCTCAGGAGCTATAAAAAGGAAAGAATACTATATTCAAAATGCATGCAGGAGATGTTTAAAATAGCAGTATCGGAGAGGGAGAATGCAGTCAGGCCTGGAGAAGTGACCGAGATAAAGCTCTAAGGTCTTGGCAAACCTCTCTATTACATCCTCTTTGGGATGGAGCCAGGTAGAGACACCTCATTATCAAAACAAGAGGAAAAACAAAATGGAATTCTATACTAAAAACAATATCAGCAATTCTACTCCTTTCCATCAACGACCTTTCTGTTTAAGTCATTTAGAAAATATTCTATTTGCAGATAAATACAGATGATAAAATAAGAAGTATCAAATGGATATACAGTAAAGTTGTAAACTTACCTCTTTGTCAAACTAACTAAGTACACTCTTCTTTACAATATCAGTGAATACACAAATTTAGCAAACAAAAAACTTATAAAATTTATTCTTTTTTCTCTCTTTCTATCTGCTTGTGTTGGTCTTCAAACATTTTGCTAGTCACTGCTGGATTTTTCTTCTTGCATTTTCTTTTCCTAATAAAAGTATTCTGAGCACAAATTTTATTTTATGAATAAAGAATGGCTACATAGCACAATTAATTAAAGCCAGCCTTGCAATCATTAACTAAAGTAGCCATTAATCCATATTTATCTGTCCTCTCTTGAGGAAATTGACTAAACCATATTTCAGTATGAGCTATGCCTTAAAATATAAATTAGGAAATGTGCCCCAGAGGGGAAAAAGAAGTAGTTACTTTTTTTTCCATCTGCTTCCTGCAAACAAATTTAAAGTGATTATATTTCCTCAAAAGATGTTAAAAAATAGTTGAAATTTAAGTCTTTGCTTGATCACATGGACAAATTATTCATCTTTGAAAGGAAGCATAGTGTAGTGACTTATTATAGTTTATATTGGAGTTCCCAAATACCAGTTTTCTTGTGTACTAGTTATGGAACATCAAACAAATTAATATACTTCAATTTTCTCACCTGTAAAAGGGGGTTAGTAAAATTATTGATCTGACGAGTTTGCTATGATGATATTAGTTTGTTTAAGGTGTTCAGGATGGAGACAGTTATGTGCTAAGTGTAATTAAGAGCAAGCTTTATTAACTACCTTCCTATAGGTAGCTTTGTCTAAAAACAAAACAAACTACTACTAACATCACCACCAACAAAAAAAATCCCTGTGATATGAGGTGTAAGAGGAAGAGGGAAAAAGTGGCATTTGTAGAGCCGGACTTGATACAGCAAAACATTATTTACTACGTAGTCAAAGCAGAAATAATTTTACAGATAAAGGAATCAAACCTTAAATTACTTATCCTATTTTACCATCTTTGAACTTCCAGAAAGGCCTTTTTTTTTTCCTTTTTACTTCTCCATTTTATAAGCAGAACATATAGAAAAAGAGAACTTTGGCGTTTTATATATACATATTTTTTAATTACTTTGAGACTGAACACTAATGTTTAGAAACCAGCCCCTGGTTTACTAGCTATTGTTTTTGGGCAAGTAATTGAACTTCTGTTAAAGGCTTATTTATTTGCAAAACAGAAACTGTACCACTTGTACTAAGAACTCCAGTTTTGGTATAAGATCCAAAGACTGTGTATGGGAGATAGATTTATAAAGTTATAAAATGAAATATAACTGTAAATATTTTATAATTATTACACTGCTTTATGAGTTAACTTTCCTCATAACTCTAGAACATGGCTATATGAATCTCTATTTGGAGATTATATGATGTTCCCAAACTCAGCGAGATGTAAAAAAGGTTACCAACTGTTTTCCTTTTGCTTTTATGGTACATAAAATGATTTTCTATCCTATGTAAACATTTTTTGCTTTTTTTAAATTGCCACCTAAAATGTTTAACATAATCTGATGTTTTTGCAAAAAATTATAATTTCTGGTTATTATAAATATGGCTATTTTATAATAAACTCATTATTTCTCATTATTAAGTGTATCCAAGGAAATCTAAATAACACAGTGTTCTGATAATAATATCATACATTAAAAAAAATGAAACAGTTCTAATTTAAAAGAAATGCTATATTGTTTCTTTTTATTCTCAAACTCATATTTCCATACTACTTCTGCCATGTATTCTTATCCTAAACCAATTAAATTTTTTTTTATTTTATTGATACCTTATCTTCTCTACAATAAAACTAAACATATAAAAAGTGGCTATAAAAAGCTCTTGGGACTGTGAGACTCTAAGTGCAAAAAATATTCTGACAAATTTATTTTCATAATTGTTAACAGTGTATAACTAATAAAATTATCACATTTTGATACATACTTTTAAACTTTTCTTTTTTACTTTGCATAGTTAATAATGGATGTCTTAATAACTTGGTTTTATTTAGATATATGAATAAACTTTCTTGCTTAAGTAGGCATACTATTTGCTTACATGAAACAGGGTCTAAAATCAATTCTGAGAAATTGTTTTCTTAAATAACACTATAAGAATGGAAAGAGTCCTGTTACAGTGATATTACTCAAATTCCAAACTCCACTGGAGTAATTTAATTCTTTTAAAATTCCTAATGCTCTCAGTATATAACTATTAGATTTTTCTGTAGATATGTTGGAAGCAAACTGGGAATTGAGACTTAATTTTTGTGACATGACACCCAAATCCCTTTTATAGACCTTGTTTGGATCCTGATTCAATAAACCAACTAAATAAGACATTGGTGAACCAATGAGAAAAAGTTGGTTATGAACCAGATAAAAGACAATACCAAGCAATTATTATTTTTTTTAGATGTGATAATGACATGATATGTCCACTTTTTTAAACAGATGTATGTTGAAATAAAGAGGAACAAAATGATACAATGTCTATGGTTTGTTTTAAATCAAATCTGCTTCAGCTAAGAAAATAAGTAAAAGGAAAAAAATAGATAAAGCAAATGCAGTAAAATCTTGATAGTCATTGAAGCTGGGTGATGGGTGTTTGCTTCTACTCTTATGTAGGCATGAAATCCCCCCTTGCATAAAATTTTTTAATAAAATTTTTCATTTTTCATTTGGAAAAAAAGAAAATCATCATAAACCCTAGGGATATTTTTACTACAGTTCAAAACTTCTGGTACCTGGAATGTTACATTTTATACCTTTTTTTTTCTTTTTTTTTTTTTTAACTGTTAAGCTATTTCACTCCTTAAAAAACAAAAAACAAAAAACGCTGTCGGCTTATTTGCCTCTAATTTTTCTTTTTTTTAACCTCCAGCTTCTATCTACAATGGGTTAGGGGAAACAGAATTTGTGTGAGAATTATTGGAATATTAGTTTACAGATCAACTGTAGTGTCCCATAGACATTCTTTATAAAGAACATTTACATTTCAAGTATAGTTGATTTAAAAAGTCTTTTCCTTCTGTGTTAATTCTATGTTTAAAATTGCTAGAAATATGTTAAAAATAAAACTTGGGTAAGACAGGCTGTATTATCATTGCCCATGCATGTATCAGTAAACTAAAAATATCCTCTTAATACTAATAAAAATGTCTTAATTTTGGTAAATCCCATAAGCTTGAATTTTTTGTGTTGGTAATCTCTTGGGTTTCTTTTCCTTTTGAGAAATCTAAATATACTTATTTTTTCTCTATGATCACCTGTTTTGTTATTCTTTTTTTTTGTTTTTTTTTAATTTTTTTATTTTTTATAAACATATATTTTTATCCCCAGGGGTACAGGTCTGTGAATCACCAGGTTTACACACTTCACAGCACTCACCAAAGCACATACCCTCCCCAATGTCCATAATCCCACCCCCTTCTCCCAAACCCCCTCCCCCCAGCAACCTTCAGTTTGTTTTGTGAGATTAAGAGTCACTTATGGTTTGTCTCCCTCCCAATCCCATCTTGTTTCATTTGCTACTTTAAGAAATATATGTGTGCTTCAAGAAGACTGTGTGTGTATGTGTGTGTGTGTGTGTGTGCACGTGTGTATGAGGGAGAGAGAGAGAGAGAGAGAGAGAGAGAGAAGACATTTGGGGCTAAAATAAATAAGAAATGAAAATGAATATTTATGAGAATAGTAAATGATGGCAAAATTTGAATATGTAACCAACATATAATTTATATTCATTTCATCTGAACTCTTTACTAAAGAAAGTACCAGAACCCCCCCAAATATCAATGTATTTCTTGCTTGAGAATCCATCCAGCAGTAGCATCTAGTGGACAGCTGGACCCGTCATATCTCACTGCCTGGCTGGCTCAGAAAAGCAAGTGCCTCCAAGGGATGTAAAATTCCACTGTGACTTATGCAAAACTGAAATTTCAGCCATGAATTTCTGGCTGGACCTTTCCTTACTGAATTGCTGCATATTTTCTTATCTCCATGAATAAATCATTTCTCAAGGTCAGAATTTTGTGATTTTGCCGTTACATCCTCAAGTCACTCTAAAAAGTAAACTTAGAAAGCAAAGAAGAAAGCCACCACTATACCACTCTTTAAAAACAGGTGACCTGGAATCTGGGGAAATGCTCTGTGGTTTCTTCAAGATAATTGTACCCCAAATTTAGAACCACATGGGGTTGAATCACAATTCTTCCTGACACTTACTAGCCTTAGAAATTTGGGCACTATTCAATTTTTTTTTAAACCTTCACATTTGATTTTTTAAAATCAGGATAGTAATACCTACTTGAAAGGGCTATTTGATGACGATTAACTGAAGTGTCCCAGGTGACCAGACCTAACACCAAACCTTAGATGTTATTTCTTTGGGAAGTTCCTCCCAACATCTCTAGTCCAGCCCTTGCACATGTTGAATGGAACTCTCTTAAAGCTTGCATTGCCCGCAGCACATTAACAATCTTGCTTTATTAACCCACACTATAAAATTGTTTGTTTAAACCATTTATCCACTCTGCTAAACTATAAAGGACCCTGGTTGGGTGCCTGGGTGGCTCAGTGGGTTAAGCCGCTGCCTTCGGCTCAGGTCATGATCTCAGGGTCCTGGGATTGAGTCCCGCATTGGGCTCTCTGCTCAGCAGGGAGCCTGCTTCCTCCTCTCTCTCTCTGCCTGCCTCTCTGCCTACTTGTAATCTCTCACTGTCAAATAAATAAATAAAATCTTTAAAATAAGTAAATAAATAAAGGACCCTGGTTGACTTATTTATCGTGAGGTCCAGAAAATGAGTACACTATCCATCACATAGTGTTTTAAACAACAGCAACAAAAATGTGCATGTGTGTGTGTGTGAGTGTGTGTGTGTTTTGAATACTATGAGAACCCTAAATAAAATTCGGTGTGAATGGTGCATAAAAGAGGAGAAATCAAACTGCCAGAAACAAGAACAGGGTGGGAATAGGTCAAGGAATAAGGTCAGGGCTTAGTACAAGAGGTAGCCCTGACATTCACCTTTTCACCTTACCCCTGTTGTACTTTAATTCCTTTGTTCTAGGTTATCTTAAATCAAAACACACACAGAAATCTCTGGATTTCCTCTATGGTTCAAAATAGAATATATCGTTTGGAACAAATGGGCATGCCCACTGTTTACAGTGTTTATTGCTTCTGCCTTATGCTATAAAAATAAGGATAATACAAAAATTCTAGCTTCCATGTACTGAAAGAGGAAATGTTATTTGTCTCAGCCAAAAAAAATTGAAGTCACTCATATGGTAATGTTTTCTTTCCTAAATTTCTGGAGCAGGTGAGAAAAACTCAGGGGCCAGGTTAAATAAAAGGTGGGTGAGAAGTAGTCATAAAGAAAATGCATTTAATAAATAAACAAATATTTTGTCTAAACGTGAGAAAGCCTTACTCACTTGGTTTTTATTTGAGCAGAATGATATGGTATTTTTAATTATTATTCTTACAAATACAAAACAGGTTTTTAAATTTTTATTTGATGATCTACAAACATATTCTTGGTTAAATATTATTACTGTTTATATTATTTAGTTCAGACTTCTTAGTTTGGGACAGTAAGTCTTCCATTTCTTAGCCAAAAAAACATGGCATTCACTGCCCTTAAATTTATCTGTATTTTCTTGCTGAACATACTAGTAATTGCTTTTAGTATAATTTGTAGTTAACATAATATGTATTTGGGGAACATAATTATACCTAATAAATATATGGCAATAATAAATTAGAGAAAGAAGAGAATGAATATTGAGTGCTTTTTAAAATTAGAATTATAATTAATTTATAATTCTTTATAAGAATTATATAAGTGCCCCTTAAATAAGTGCCCCTTAACATTTTAAGGGTTACTACACTTGAAATTCTTTGTATTTCAAATATTTTCATCCTCAAAGACTCTGTTTAACTCTTGAACTGGTTTCTTATGTAAGGAACTCCTTACCTTTTATTCCATGATTCTATGGCTACCTTAGCCATTAATCTCTTATGAGAAGCTGTCAAAATCTTTTATGAAAATCGGAGCATACTGTGTCCACTTTTCTTATCTTTCACACTGCCTTATTTTCAAGCAACCCAGCAAGTTAGTAAAGCACACACTGCCTTGTAAAAATCATGTTTGAAATACAGCCACACTTTCCTCAGCTTTTATTCTGTTACCAATATTTCACAATTGTCTTTGCAATCAATACCGAGCACACGGGACTATTGTTCCCCAGCTTGCTTGTCTCCTGAGCTCCTTAATCTAAGACTGTCTTCTGAATCAAAGGGACTTCATATATGTCAGGCTGTATTTACACACACATCTTTCTCTCTCTCTCTAATTGGTCTCTAATTATGAGCCTTTGAAAGAAGCCATCGTATTTTCCTCTTTGCTTTCTATAAAGCATCAGCTTATCATATGCATGTTTCCAGGATTTCAAATCAGCACCTATACTTTACTTTTCATGTACTAGTACAAAAGAAAAAAAAAAGATGATTTATAAAATAAATATAGTACTTTATGGAGACCTAAAATATTTTAAAATGGCATCTTATTAAATCCAAAGTAAATGAATGTATTAATTTTCCTTTGAAACATATACTGAAACAATAATTAAAGGAAACCATTTTTGACAAAGTATACTTTTGATTTTGCCAACCCCTAAATTTTCTTACAAACAATGGGAAACATTTGTCTTTCATCTTCAGTGATGGTTGACAGTCACCACTACCTAACAAATGCTCAGTGACCCTTGTGAAATGAGTTATTAATGCACAGGCAACAGAGTAAGCAAATCACCAATAGTCCTACTAATTAAACTCCACTTTGTATTTAAATACAGAAAAAAAAAGTTTAGTCTTAGATACACCCTCTTTCCTCTCTTTGTCTAATCTTATTGGGAAATAAACTTCAATATATTGGGAAACTTCAATATATTGGGAAATAACTTCAAGATTTTGAAGTTATTTCAAAATAGTCAGTCAGAGCCTGAGTCAATTCCCATTTCAACTCCCTCAAAATTTTTTCTTACAAATTCTGTCTGTGTAAGTATATGAGAAAATTAAAAGACAGATAAAAAGAGTATTTCCTTGCTTTCAATGAGTTTACAATAAAGAATGGAGAATATGCAAAATATTTACACCATGATAGACGGGATAGAAGTACCACAATAGATTCAGCGGTTTATAGAACTTCAAGAAGATACAGATTGCTCTCACTGCATTAAAATAATTAGGGAAACTACCTAGAAGATCGGGATGCAAGATGGTTTTTTATAGAAAAGGATCATTTACAGAGTTAGAAAGGAGACAGATAAGAGCTGTCAACAAAACAGTCCTCAACAGAAGAGAACAGAAGCACAAGTAGAGTACAAAACAGGGAGGGAGGTTATAGGGTGGCGCACAATCTGTTTGACTGAGTAAGACTATAAGAGACAAGTGGGGAATAAGTTTCCAAAATTTACCTGGAGGTAAATGACAGATGACTCCAAATACCAACCTACAGATTTTGGAACAATTTCTATAGGCAATAAAGATGTTTAAGTGTAGGTAAGGGCTATTCTTGAAAAAGTTTGGAAAGATCTTTTTTTTTTTTTTTAAGCATATCATATGAACTGCATAATAAGCTAAGTGATTTCACACATACTATGTTATATAATTTTCATAATGATTTTCTGAAATACATATTACTACCTCTTGGATATACTGAAAAAATGCAAGCTCCAGAGCTATTAATAATTTTCCCAAGATAGGAGAATCAGAAAATGGCAGTACTTTAAATGCTTCCTTTATTCATTTGTCCATCCATCCATACAATTATTACTTTCACCAAGAAGTTATTGAGCTTCTTATTTGTTTTCAGTATTGCACTATTGACTAGGAATACTGAATTGGACATACATGGTCCCAGAAATTCCAGGAATTCCCAGAATAGTAAGGAAACATAGGTAAACAGATCATGAAGATATACTGTGATAGGTGGTATGATAATGTAGGTAGAGAAAAAGCCTAGAGAGAGGGTAAATGAAGGAATGATGAAGTCTTCTTGTGCAGTCTTGTGCTGAAATGAGAATTCTTAAAAGCACAATATACAGTTTGAAGCTATTATCTTAGCCAGAACTCATGACAGATTAGACTGATTTGTCAATAGAGAAAATCAAAAGAATATAGATGAGAGAGTCATGGTCAAGGTGGAATTATTAATCTTTAAAGAGATGAGGGGTTTAGTATAAAATAAGAGTGAATAGGTGACATCATTTTAAATTGTTTGAACATAGATATCTGCAAAAATACAAGAACTGCTTAAATCTAGGGAAACTGGGAAGAGGACTTGGTTTAAGGGCAGAAATAATAATTACTTTCTTTTTAATATATTGCATTGGAGTAATTCACAGGTAGCATCACCAGAAGGTGGTCAACAAGGGAGTATAAATGCAGTCATTAGGGTACCTGGGTGGCTCAGGTGGTTAAGGGACTGCCTTCGGCTCAGGTCATGATGCTGGCTTCCGGGATTGAGTCCCACATCGGGCTCCCATCTCCATGGTCTCCCTCTGACCTTCTCCCCTCTCATGCTCTCTCTCACTCTCTCTCTCAAATAAATAAATAAAATCTTTTAAAAAAATGCAGTCATTAGGAAAAAGACATGTTCAGAAATCATTCCTAGTAGAATTAAGTGTGGTCATCCTCTCGGACATTATGAATAAAGAGTCTGAAGGACAGAAATTGGGATATCCTGCATATCCTGCATATGTTGAGGAAAGGAGGGAAAAAAAAAAACCCATATTTTAACATGAAAGCCAAGGAAAGTGTTAACAAAAAGGGGCATTTCCAAGCGTCGTTTAACACTACAGAGGAGTCAAACAAGTACTGAAAACATGCCATCAACTAGATAATTTCTCAGTGATCTTATAGAGAGCAGTTTGAGAGGAGTGGTGATGATGTGAGGAAGTAAGCGTTTTAGGAGGCTTATTGGAGAGAATGAGTTTCAACAGAAACTACAGTTTCATCAGTGCTCAATCATACTCTTTTATAAGAACTAGATTTATGTAAAAATAAACTTTTTTTTTTTTTTTTTAGTGAGCAGGAAGCCTGATGTGGGACTCGATCCCAGGACCCTGAGATCAGGGCCCGAGCTGAAGGCAAAGGCTTAGCCCACTGAGCCACCCATGCACCTCAATGTAAAAATAAACCTTTTATAGTAGCTTTCTCAATATTCCTGTTTTTTAAATCTCATTGCATTTAATGTCCCTGAGTATCCTTCTTAGCTTACTACTTACATACTACAGGCTTTAACTAGAAATAAAACTGACGAAATAGATCATCTTGTACATCTCTGACCTGTAGCCTTTGAAACTATAAATCACAAATTACCAATCTGGTCATTGCTGAATTGGCGAGCATCATTTAATCGCCAACAATTTTGTTTTAAAAATTGTATTTGAAGTCTGTTTTCAGCTAATATTTTTCTACTAAAGTTTCTTTATAGTCTAATCAATATTTTTGTCCACACAGTAATATAATTACTAGATCCTCTATTTCTATTTCATTTAACTTACTTGGATAATTTTAAATGTATGAATTCAGGACAGCATCTGACATCCTTATTACTCACTTAGAACCTTAGAAAATAAAACTGCTTAGATTGTTTATTTTCTTCTCATCATTACATTTTCATTTAGTGTGTGTGGAGGGTTATTTACATTTTTTTTTAACATTTATTTATTTATTTATTTATTTATTTGAAAGGGAGACAGAGATAGTGTGAGAGGGGGACATGAGAGAGGGAAAAAGAATCCCAAGCAGACTCTCTGTTGGGGCTCAGTCTCACCACCTTGTGAACACGACTGGAGCTGAAATCAAGAGTCGGATCCTAACAGACTGAGCCACAGAGTTGTTCCTGGAGGGTTGTTCGTAATCTTAAAACATGTATGTCCCTGTTTCTTGTTAATATTAAAAATGGCGGGGCGCCTGGGTGGCTCAGTGGGTTAAGCCGCTGCCTTCGGCTCAGGTCATGATCCCACGGTCCTGGGATCGAGCCCCGCATCGGGCTCTCTGCTCGGCGGGGAGCCTGCTTCCTCCTCTCTCTCTGCCTGCCTCTCTGCCTGTTTGTGATCTCTCTCTGTCAAATAAATAAATAAAATAAAATAAAATAAAAATATTAAAAATGGCTACTTTATAGCCACCTATATTTAGATAGCAAAGACAAACAAAGGGAAAGAGAAATTACTTAAAGGCAAAGGACTTTCACATAAACTGACTTATTAAATACTGATTGACATGGATCCAACTCTTTCTCAATTTTTTGAAAGACTGAACACCACAGTTCATAAATTCAGGCTTCAAAAATCTGGATGACAATATTTTAAATTTAGTTGGATATAAACCTAAATAAAATAGAGGACTGTTTAAAACATCATGCTGACCTAAGCAATTATAAGGATAATTCACATAGATGATACTTCAGAATTAAATGAACATCAAATTAAGGATGAGGGAAGTGTTGGAATAATCCTAATTATTTCCAATAATCCATGATTTCTGACTTCCAACAAGGATATTAGAGGAATCAAGATCTTAAAAAGAAGAAGACATATAAACACAGTGTTGAACATCCAATGTTCAATAATACAATCTATCCTAATAAAAACTATTGCAGTCTCATAGCTGTCAACCATACATTGTAAATGATCAAATAATGATTACCATCATTTCATCCTTAATGACATACTAGACACTAATCAAATATGTAAAATCACTTTATAAAATTTCTCTTGTTGCTATATTTTACAGGAAAATGAGATGACTCATAAGGAAATGAATAGCCCAAAGCTACAAATGAGAAATAGTTAGAGCTGGGTTTTGAATTCAAGATCCAACTGAATCCAAATTCCAGGCCCTTTCTACCATATTCTCCAGACTACTATAAAACAAGTCTACTCATATACCACTGAGCAACCCTTTTTAATCCTAGAATGTTACAGACAATTATGTAATTGAGTCCAGGAAATAAATAGTATTTTTTAGTAGACCATGGTCAGATCTTACATGGTCCTAATGACACATTTAGTGACCAAACAGGGAAGCACATGACATTAGGGAAAGTAATTATTTTACATGGTAGGGGATCAGTTCTTGAATACTAATATTCTTCCTTTTCCTAACCTGCCAATATAAATAACAATGAACTCAGCTTCAATACCAAACATATCTCCAATAATGTACACTTGATTACCAACACCTTAGGTACAAGGATTTTTTTCACTGCCAGTATATTTTCACAGAGCCTAGCATTGCGTCTGATAACCTAGCAAGTGCTCAACAATTACTGATTAAATAAATTATTAATTGAATAAGTCATCCTTTAGAATTACAATTAATAACATAAATCACAAATATATTCAAGTTCATTAAAGGGGATTAAGAAACACATCATCAATCCAAGAAATAATGGTGTAGTAGTATCCTCTTAAAAAACTAAATTCTCATCTTTCACTTTGCTCTCTGAAATACATTTATTTCTA
This sequence comes from Mustela lutreola, assembly GCF_030435805.1. Taxonomy (NCBI): domain Eukaryota; kingdom Metazoa; phylum Chordata; class Mammalia; order Carnivora; family Mustelidae; genus Mustela; species Mustela lutreola. The sequence goes on from NC_081299.1 coordinate 59,343,162, forward strand.
AAACTACAGGTATAATGGGGGAAGGAGAACTCTCTCCATACATGGTAAAAATAATGAGAACTAAGTAACCTGACCCTTGATTAGTAAAAATTTATTATTAAAGTGAGAAATGAAAATCAATGTTTTTAACACTGATACTTTAAAATCTATACAATGTGAATTATTTTGTCAATTTCAATTTTTGTCATTTCAGTCACATCAGCAGGAAATATTCCTATTTTACTTTCTGTGAATTTTAATGGTCATGTAAGTATACTTGGTCTAAATTCTAACTGCAGAGCATGTGGGATTCTTGGTGACACAACCTAGTATATAAAGGGCTTGGAAATAGAATCTGAAGACCTGGACTCCAGTTTTTATTCTGCTTACTACCAACTGACTGTTACTTTGGACTTAGTCTCTGCAGCCCAACATTGCCTTATCTGTGAGGTAAGTAAGATCAGTGTTTTTCAAAGTGGGTTCCATGGAACTATTTCCTTGGGATATTAAGAGACATATCTTTGAAATAAAGTCCTGTATACATATAAAATAATTCTTATTGCAAGAATTCTTAAGAGGATTTAGTATATTAATTTTCATGAAGACTCTTCAAGAGAGATAACACATAGGTATCCCCAAGCTGATTTGTCTCTAAACACCATGTCCAAGATTAATTTTGCAGAATTAATATTCCACAGAGAAAAAAAGGAATGACAAACTGAAAGCCATGCCTATATCATAGTGGATATTTCAGTGAACTTCAGTTTGTTCACTCTGGATCATTTATAAATTTGGTCTATAGAGCAGAAAACTAAATGCCAACAATACTATGATTAAATTCAAGGGTAGCATGATATCATATACTTGCTCTACTTGGGTAATCTGAAGCTCTAAAATCAAGCTTTATAAGCACTAAAATTACATCAAACCAATCGTGGGCAGAGAATTAGTTCACTTTATATAAAAATGAATTGAACTAAATAGATATATAATTGGTATTCTTATGGATAAATACAAATCAATATAGCGATTTGTGAACAGTAAGTATAAAATTGTTAGAATGTATAGCAAGAAAATGTTTATGTTTCTACAGCTGAGAAGAATAAAGCATTGACATTGAAGTTCTTTCTAAAATATTATTTTTGTATGTGACCAAACTATTTCTCAATAATGACTCTTCAATAATAATCATATTAAAGTGTCACTTGGGTTTTGGAATCAATTCAACATATCTATCCATCTCACTGATATTGTAAAGTTGTCTAACATAGACCAAATGTCCAGATGAATAAAAACTTAGTGCCGGCAAATCAACAAATGTAAAAAAAAAGATAGTAATTCACTCTACGAAATGCAAGGGGTACTCGGTGAACAAGACAAAACTTGCTGCCATCAGAGATCTTACAGAATAACCTTACCACCTTACCACCATTCCACTTACTTTTATTTAATTGGTCTCAAATTCTACTTTGATTATGCAATTTTCTGCTTAATACCATCAAATAACTCTTAATTGACCACAGAATTAAGTCCAAGGACATTATCCAGGAATCAAAGATATTTTATAATATGACCTCTATCTACTTTCCAGCCATTTCTCCTATAACCTTCAAACATAACCATGGTATAATAGGCACCTTGGTTCCTTTTTTCTTTCACAAATAATTTTATTACACCGAGCCATTAATGATAAATTTGTCTGAAATGTCCTCATTGTATTTCCCACATTTTAGAACCTTATCTATACTTTAATGTCCATTGTAAATTCCCTCTTTGAAATTTTCCTTTCTTATCATCCCACATGAATAGAGTTTTAACTAAAATGTGTACAATTAACATTGGTCATGAAGGACTCTTTTAAAATTTTTCTATTTGTCCCCACTTCCTGAATAGAACTATAGCATTTTCATGACAACAATGTAAGCACAATTTAATGCCTTTAGACTTCCATTTCTACTACAGTCCCCGCTTAGACACCTTCCCTTAGCATCCACATCTTCCAATGTTCTAACCCCTCTCTCAAAGTAGGTAAGAACAGATTTCAAAATGTATATCTATTCATATCAATTTTGCCTTAATCAGACATTTAGAAGCCTAATTTATAACTGAAAAGCTACATTTTTGTCTCTCCATAAGAGAATCGAGATTAAAAACTATGAAATAAGGAACATTAAGAAAGGACTAAGGGGAGACTTTCTCATGGTCCAAGGAATCATACTACTCCTAAGACTGACTCTGAATATAATACTGATTCATCATTTTCATAGTTTTGATGAGTAGAATATTTATGTAGTATACAGTAAGAGTACTTACCCTTTGGTCTTCATGTTGTCCTCTATCTGAAATCTTCCTTAAGTCCTCCCAGACAGATTAAATTAATCATTTAATGATATTATCTCAATATTTTTGTTTATACCATAAGATCTCACTCATTATACCAATGCAAAAGGCCAAAGGACAAATGATTTATTCCCACCCCCAATGTAAGTGATCTAATTTACTTTCACTGTCCTATTACTACTTTTATAACATGGTGATTTCAAAGCTGAATCTAGCCAAAATCTGTCTCCTGAATTCCAGAACGTTGGAGCCAAGCACCCACAACTCAAACTGAATTGTTTGAAATTAAACTAATTATTCTTTCATATGCCATATCTCTTCCTATTTTCACTATTTGCAAACTGGTATCACTATCCACTTAGTTAAATAGTGCTTTCTTCCTTCCTTCCCCTTCTCTCCTCAGTACACAGCTAAATAAATTACAAACTTCAATCAATCTAAACTTTTTAAGTATCTCCTTTCCCAACAATAGTTCCTTTGATAATGTTCCTTACTGGTTGGAGAAACGTGTTAGTTAAGTTCCTTTAAAAATATGCACAGTAAAGTATTTTCTATACAATATTCATATATGGGCCTGCTAGATACAGTCTTCTATGTCTTTGGAATCTATTTGGGGCATAAATAAACTTAAGCAACTCTTTAATTTAGTCATCCTCTCCTTAACATATATGTTTCCTAATAGTTTAATTGGGGAGTGTTAATTTTTCAGGTTGCCTCAGTGTTTCTAAATTTCATACCTATTTCTTCATACTAATTTTTGTTTTAATTATTTTCATAATAAAAGTCCATAAAGTCACCTAATATTTATTATTTTTGACTGACACTTTGCAAATGGAAAACCTTTAAACATATGAAAACATTTTTTCTCAGTGTGTTCCACAGTTTTGATAAATAATATAAGATAACCCCCAAACAGGGAATCATCAAGAGGGAAGTTCAGTCCAGATTATATTATATTGTATATTTTCTCTACCAGCTGTGCTAAAAATTGTACATCATAGAAGCGATAACCATGTAAATCACACAGATGTTTCTTTGTCACCAACTCTCAAATTAACTTTCATACGTAGACATTTTGAAATGTATCAAAAGATGGCATAGACTTCTTGTATGGTATCCTTTTAGATTAACAAAATGGACTTTAAAATATTTTTCAAGCATAGTCTTGGGTATTTTTTATGCTTATATAGATGTGAAAAAAATCTCACACATCTTGTTCAATCAAATTAATTCAGTGTCATTTACTGACCACCTCCTATGTAAAAGACATTGTGTTTGCTCTATGAAACTTCTTTTGGCCTTGGTTCTTTAATAAAAAAATATTCGTCTAATTGTCCTATTATAAAAATATTACTAGTTTCTTTGTACTTTTTTTTTTCACATTCTATGTTCAAAATTACAAGAAGGCAATTGTTAATAAAGTAGATCCTTTAAAGAAAGGTTTATTGCCACATGAATGTGAATCTGATAAAAAAACAACTACATATAATTTTATAAGGATTTTATACTGAAGAGAAAATTATCATAGCATAAAATGAAAATGTAAGTTTCCTTTATTTCCTATTAAAGTTGGATTTTTAATGGCCAGAGCAGATTCTCAAATTAATTATTTTACTGTTATTAGGCTTTCATTTCTTGTATCCATCCTAAACTCTGTCCAGCATTCCCATGAACATTAGTGGCTCATTAAGAGGCTCCGAGTTAATCCGCAGGGCTAAACATTTGTTCCATCATTAAGGTCTGCTTTTCCCAGACTTAGAAATAAGCAGAAATCTAATTTTGGTTAATTCTATTGCCTAGGTCATAGTAGTAAATTTAACTCAGTCTGGAAACAGCTCTTATAAAATTACCTTTTATTAAAATGAACTATATGTTTTGTAGAAATGCAAAAATGTCTCCATTGAGGCAAAATTCCTTAACTGCCAAAATACAAAATAAAATTATGCTTATTTTCCTCAGGCATCACTTAGTATACTATTAACTCCATGGCTTGTATAATTTGATGACTCCTAACTTTTCCATAAACAAATTATAATAATGCCCAAATATCAGACTTCTGTCAAACACACACCGGGGAGAATTTTATCATAGTCTCATATTGCCTAAGCAATTCCCTGATCATACTTTAGGCTCACTAAGAAGCATCACTCATGTATTGCTACAGATTGAAGGTTTACATCTCCCTAAAATTCATACGTTGAGACTTAATCCCCAGTGTTATGGTGTTAGATGAGTGCTTCAAAAGGTAGAATAAATGCTCTCAGAAAAGAGTCCCCAGGAGAGCTCACTCACCCTTTCTGCCATGTCTAGACACAGCAAAGAGACCTGGTATGGACCACGAAGCAGGCCCTCATCAAACACCAAATCTGCCAGTGCCTTGATCCTGGACTTCCCAACATGCTGTACTCTGAAAAATTTTTGTTATAGCAGTCCAGGGGACTAAGATACTTATTAAGTCCATAGTTGGAACTGAACTTTAGTTATGGGTGAGCAGATAGCTGTGCTCAAATCCAGTCAGTGTTCATTATTTAGTATTGTCATCCCCAACATTCATGGATGATTCTATGTCAATCGTTTCCTCTTCCCATGTCTTGCAGGAGAATGCTGGAATTAACTATGATACATGTTTTCTTTAAACATTATTTGTCTCTGGCATAAGAGCAGAATTGCAACCTGAAATTCTAACTTTATCGATGGCACTACTTTTGCTTTCTTTGTAAAATGCTCAGAGTTGAAGGCTTAAGTAAGAGGCATTCTTGTGAGAAGTGATTTTGGAGCTTGTGGTTGTGAGATGCTGCCCGTGGTACTGCCACTGACTACTTCTAGTCATTTATCCTCCCAGAACCTCAGGTTTTCTGAGCTATAAAATCAAGATCACAAATTCACCAACCATACAGGTGGTACTAAGGATTAAAATAGGTGATATATTGGGTATAAAAATCATGGAGACATGTGAAGCATGATGGGAAGAGTCATGGGTATCAAGAGGCCAGAGTTCAAATTCCAGGCCTATCATTTATTAATTCTGTCATCTTGAGCATCTCCACATATTTCTCAATCCTTTCCTTTACACTTCTGCAAAAATGTCAGTATTAACAACAAGCTTTAGAGCTGTCTTATGACTGTATGAGAGAATATCTGTAAAAATACTTGGTAAACTATAAAGAACATTGCAAAGATATTATCCCTATAAGCAAAATGTTGTTAAGTACAGTGACATGGAGTTAAACAGACCTAGTTTAGAATCCCATTTTGCCACTAATTAGTTGTAAGAGCTGGGAAAGAGACATAACTTCTCTGAGCTCCAATTTTTTTTTCCCTTGCAAAACTGGAATAATAAATCTGACATTAGTTTTCATAAGAATTAATGAAATAATCTTAAATTGGGGAGCAATATCTAAATATGCTGTTTTTATTAATATCCATGTTTTTATTATTCTTAAGAAATTCTTGGAATGGGGGAAATGGCAGACAAACTTTATAGTTGGCAAGTATAAAGTTGTGTTTTCAAAAAAAAGTATAAAGTCATGCTTTCATGAAAAAAAAATCCAATACAATCTTAAAAAGTGATGAATGCCAAAATGTCAGATAAGACAGAAGGAAAGGATCTATTACTACAACCTATTTCCTGAAGACAACAGTCCAATGTGCTCTTGTCAACAGTAAAGGTCAATACAATTGTGGGCATCATTTAAAAGGTTATTGGAAACAAATCAGAAAACATGATTTCTTTTTGGTTTTACATGGATATGTCAGGGGCTGATGGTAAAAGGAAGTGTATAATTATTGTGACAAAATCCACAGCATTTGCTTTTACATTTAAATCATTTAAAATCATTTAAAAATGATTTCTTCCCTTATTAAACTATCATTTTAGTTGCTCTCAAGTAAAATGAACAAGGAATGAACATTTATAAAGGAAATTAAACCCTCTTGATCTAGCATGGTCAGTGGTCAGATTGTGTAAGTGGGGAATTAGCCTGCAATCATTGGTATAATGATATCACTTTATAATGAAAAATAGTTGGCTCTATTCAATATACTTAAAAATCCTTTACAAATCAAGATGCACCTATCTCCTGGATAATGATATGTTAAAGCATATCTCACTATTGCATTTACAAATGCTAATTTAGAAGAATAAAAAAATGTCTATTGATTTTCCTCACAGAATATACTGTTTAAAAATCTCAGACTTTTATTCTATTCCTTCTAAATTTCCCAAGTATTTTTCTGCAAGTATACTTTATCTTTTCCTTATTTTCACCCTCCCCCGCCTCCCTCTCCCCCCAAAATCTGAATCACATAAATGACCTTGGCTCTCAACCCTGGATAGGCATCAGAATCATTTCTGTAGCATTTTAAACACAAGAACAAAAATACAATAGCTTTCTGTTTTTAAAAACAATGAATGCCCATAGTACCTGGGTGGCTTGGTCAATTAAGTGGCTGCTTTGGGGCTTATGTCATGATCCCAGAGTCCTGGGATCAAATTCCTGCATTGGGCTCCCTGCTCAGTGGGGAGCCTGCTGCTCTTTCTCCCTCTGCTTGCCACTCCCCTTGCTTGTGTGCTCTCTTTCAATCTCCAATAAATAAATAAATAAAATCTTTTAAAAAAAATTAATGCCAATGATTTTTTTTTTAAAATCATACAGGAAGAGTTATTCCTTATTCAAACTCCTCCCCGCTCCCCCTACCCCGTATCACTTCTCCTATCCTTAACTATTTCTTGCATGTCTTTCCAGAAATATAAGCAAGAATATTTTTCTATACCTGTATCTATTTACAAATTTCTGCTAACATAAATGAGATCATTTTATACATAATATACTATGAGTAGCTTGCTTGGCTTTACAAAATATCTATCTTTCTGTAATGCATGTCTGTAGATATATCCTCCTTCTTTTAAATGCTTGAAGATTTACCCATGGATTAATTACAAAAAGAGCCGTAGATGGTTCATTTATCAGACTGAGGGGTGTACTGAAGGGTAAACAGCCTACTATCTCTGAGGGTTCATCAGCAATCATTCTAATTTTAGAGAGACAATACAGAGCACTTGTTACCTTCATGTCTTTTAGGGGGAGATTGGTTAGTTATCTCTAGATGTTTTGCTAATCCAATGTGTAATAGCCTTTGAATACTAACAATGTAGGTACAGTTAAAGAATAAATTCATTTAATGGGAATTACTAAGTCAAGGCTATATGCATCTTTAATTTTGCCAAACTGCCTTCTCAAATGTCATGTTAGTTAATATTCCCACCACACTTTTGTTAGTGGAAATGTTTTATATATGTTGGTGCAATATTTTATATATATTTATAGTGTGTATATATAATATATTAAAGATACTTATATTGAAAAATATAAGTATATAAAATGTAGAGAGAAAGACTCATTTTAAATGAATATAATTAGAACGTCTGTGACTGGGTCTGGAGATAGATTTTTTTTTTCTGAAAAGCTCCCAAAGATAATCTTATTAAGTATGTTTAATAATCATTTCCTCTTTTTGAAATTTTTCAAAATTTGTTACACAAGCAATACTTGTGGAAATTTATCACCAGAATTTGTTTTTTTTTTTTTTAAAGATTTTATTTATTTATTTGACAGAGAGAGATCACAAGTAGGCAGAGACACAGGCAGAGAGAGAGAGAGGAGGAAGCAGGCTCCCTGCTGAGCAGAGAGCCTGATGCGGGACTTGATCCCAGGACCCTGAGATCATGACCTGAGCCGAAGGCAGAGGCTTAACCCACTGAGCCACCCAGGCGCCCTATCACCAGAATTTGTGATGCAGTAAGTATGAACTGAATCCACAAATAGAATGTAAATCCCTCTGGTGATTTATACAGCCATGTTGTTCAGGAATGATTACATTACAGCAGATTCCATCCTACATGCAGATTCATTAAACATCAACACAACGAGAGGCAGCATTCCTTTATTCTCTCCTTAAAATACACCTTGAATTCGAAGTTCAAATTGTGCAAAGGTTACCCCTGAAAATTTTTAAATATGATCAATCCTAATGCCATTACCAATTCTACCTCAATATTTTTGACAAACAATATTTCCCCCAAGATGGCCAAAACAGCTTGAAGCCCACGTACTCTTCTGCTTTAAGACTTTGCCACTTCTTGATCAAACTGTGAGAGTCTATGCTCCCTTATCTTAAATCTTGGCTAGCCTTAGTGATTACCTTCTAACCGATAGAATGTCGTGAATGAAGAGAAAGGAAATCTGAGGCTAGATCAAAGAAAGCCATATGGATTCTACTTTGTTCTTTTATAATTCTCACTTTCCAAACTATTTCTTGCAGGCTTTTTTTTTTAACCTAGTTGTCAGTAAAAATCATATATATAGATGATCTGATCAACAGTCATAGCTGAGTTCAGCCTTTTGATCCTACCAATAGAGGTACCAGATATGAGAGGCCTCCAAATAATTTTAGCTTCCAGATATTCAAATGACAATAAGCCATTCAATTCTTCCCAGTTGAGGACCTAGACATTTCTGAGTGACATAAGCCAGCCTCATATGTCTTACCTGAATTCATAACCCACAGAATCTTTTGGCAAAATATAATGGCTGCTATTCTACGCCACTATGTCTGGGGTGGTTTGTAAAGCAGTACTTGATGGCTAGATCACTGTAAGGCTGTTTTATATTCGTAAAAATAAGAAACAATATTTATCTATTGCATTTACACATAATCCCAAGAAAACAAAATATTCTACAAAGTGTGCTTAGTAATTAGGAGTTTATGAAAGAGGGTTCAATTTGAGGAAATATGGGATACAGTGGACATTGTTAGTTGTCTACCCAGCAGCCCTGGATGGTGATCAATAATTGGTGTAAAGCAAGCATGGTAATTCTATTCTCTTGGCTAGTAACTGGTTTAGCAGTAGGCTTGTCTATAAGTTCTAGGCAATAACACAGACAAGACCCAATGGAGAAGTTCTGGTAAATACTTTCTATCCTTGATAAAAATAATCAAGGGTCACACAGAGAGTTATTCCCCAATGTTCTGGTCATCTTTTCTTTGGGCTTTAAAAATGTGCATATGAAGACTTGAGGCTTGATGCTGGAAGTAATGGTGGCTATCTTGTGAACAAAAAGCTAGGGCCAAAGGAATTTAAGAAACTCTGAACTGAAGCATAGGTATAGCGTCATTGATCCACTGAACAAAACCTAGAATCACCTATTTCCTATCTTAAGCAAGACACTGCATGTCTACAAGATCTAATCAACTTCAGTGAGGTTTCCTGCTGCCTGAAGCTAGGATGTAATATAAATGCTTCTTTTTATACAAAGTTACTCTCCACATATGGCCACTTAGTCAATTCTTCATAATCTATGATGTGAATATTACTGGATTTGTGTAATGTAGTGGCATTGCCAATGTGCATTCTAAATATTCCATTTGGAATAAAGTATTACAGGGTTTCCAAAACTAATTCAATTGTAGAACTACCCCAACACTTTTTTTTTTTTTTTTTTTGGAGAGACAATCTGATCTGAAAATATCCTTTGGGAATGTGCTTTGGAGGAACCCTTAACTTCTAAAGAGATGTCTGAGTTCCCTTTAGTTTCCTGACTGATTATACACCCTAGACCTAGGATTCCTTCTTTGACTAGAAGTTTGGTGAAGATCAGCGTGATGAGCTTTCTTTGTTTGTGGAGAAGTGTTAAAGAAAATGTAGATTGTCCATACACCCATTCTCTCTGTAACTTGGGATTTTATATATCATTTCCCATGTTTAATATAAAGATTCATTTTTGATTAAGAATATATTAACCTTCCAAACAGAATCCAATACAATAAATTAGCATTTAGAAAGCTACATTTGGGAAATAAGTATTGAACTCAGATCCAAATCACCTGGAAACTATTTTGAGAGGTTAATTTTTCTCACCCCTATAGACACCAAGTTCATTTGATCCTGATAACACATTTTAAAAAAAAGTAATGTACCTTTAGCATGGTTAGAGAGTAAGAGGTTATAACAGCATCGATGTTTTCCTGGGCTTCTGTAGCATGCCATGTGCTAAAAATGGTCAATCTAGGAGTATTTACATTACTGCATTTGTTGCTTCATTCATTAATTGCAAAATATTGATGTAGAATGCTAATAACTATGCCATCAAAAGTTCAATAATTCCCCTCATGAATGCAACTAATATCGGGTGTAAGTAGATTCCAGAAATAATCTTACAGTCTCAAATTTAAAAATTTATGTCCAGGCTTTTTTAGTTTAAAAATAATAGTGCCTCATGATTGTTAGTACCTCCTCAAAAGTAGGTAACTTTCATTACAGCAAAACTGCCTCTTCAAATGACTGCTAGTTAACCTGGCAAACTGACCAACATTAAGATTTTAAATATTAAATAATTAACACATGTCTTTGTCTAAAGCAACCATTTTCTTTCAGTATGTTCATGGATGAAAAAATGTCTTAAGTATTAGAATTTCATGAACTATGAGAAAAAAGGGAATAAATCCAAGTGTTCCTTCAAGCAAACTGAGTACGTGGCTACTTAAGGCTGCCCATATATATTTGAGCTATATTCTCCTTTTTCAAAACCTACTCTCTGCAAAATTCCTCAAAAGCTGGTTTAGAAATATGACTTGTATTTGGTTTTCCAAGAGTTTTTGCAATAATAAACTTCTCTTTGTTAGTAACTTATTTAAAAGAATTAAGTGGCTTTTTGAAGAGTTGAAGTGCATACAAGATCTCACACACTGAGTTTTCAGTAAAACAAAAGCATCTGCAAATCAACCCTGCCTCAATCACTTCAGCAGACAAGTCAAAAATTCCTGCAGGTGTTGACAGCCAATGCAGATGGTAACTTCTCCCCTCTGATTTTCTGCTCTGTGGCAGAGAAACAGATATTAAAGGAGTTAAAAAGCAACATACGGTTTGAGACCATAGAAAAGTAGTCTATTATATCTAAGGAACAAAAAAATAAGTAGCTTTTAAAATTCTTCATAATATGTAACATGCTTACAACTTGGAAGAAGGGTGCAAGTCAATTTTATTATAATTCTATATTCAGTAGGCTAAATTTGGGTTCCACCAGCTGGGTTGTTAATACAGGTCAAGGAATAATTAGCTGCATTTGTTTCAGTTTTAGAAAAAACTAAATGAGCTTTGAAACTAAGGAAAAAAACAAAGATTTCTTTACTGATGTAATAGGTTCTGACAAAAACATGAGAGCAGAGAGCAGAGGATTATTACACTAGGATGCACTTATGAAAAAATAATGAATGAAGAACTGATATTATACTTACAAAATTCAAATAAATGCCATAACTCTGTAATAAATGGATTATGACGGTGGGAAGAGTTCGTGTTGGGTGTTCCTGCTCATAGTAAGCAGACCAGGAAAGAAAACAGAGCAATTCAATTCAACCATCATCCAAAAACACTGATAATTTTTCTTCTACAGTGCTCCAGACAATGGTGCATATAAATTTTATATCACCACAGACTTTGTGGGGTGGGAGAAATCATTAAGTTTGAATTTTAAAGAAATATGATCAGATCTTACTAGGGAGTCTTTAATGGCATGGATAAGTTGATGGTTAACTGGATATCATACATTATTATATTTTTTAAATTTAGAATTTTATCTCAAAGCAAGTTCATCTGCTATCATAAATATACCTATAAAAAATGAAGAGTATATCCACCCATATGATCAAAAACTCTGGCTTGGTAAACTCCAAAGGAGACGAAAAATAAAATACATACATACACACATCCACAGTATAGTACTAGCCATTATTTCTCCTTCCTTTCCATCTTTTACTTCAAATGTAAATAATCCATAGGTGGCTACATTTCTTCATAAAGCACATAAAGCAAATGTTCGCAATACGTTATATTATTTTCTTAAAAATCATGTGACTGGAAGAGGAGTGGTTGTGAAGGGTTATCTCTAATGATTGTATGCGATAGCCTCTGAATCACATAGTAATTTTGTATTTTACTCAAAGATTCATATGCTGAGGTAGGAAACCATTTTGTAGTAATGTATGTGATTGGCAGCTGAGACGGCTTGAAAAATAGCCAGACTACACTTCTTTGTAACTATCAAGAGCAACATTAAGGAAGCCAAGCTAATTTCTCAGATTGTCATGTTTTATTTATTTATTTTTTTAAGATTTTATTTATTTGGGAGAGAGATTGAGAGAGAAAGCAGAGTGAAGGGCAGGGGGAGAAGCAGACTTCCCGCTGAGCAGGAAACTGGACTTGGGGCTCAGTCCCTGAACCATGACCTGAGCTGAAGGCAGAAACTTAACCAACTGAGCCACCCAAGCACCCCTCAGATTGTTACGTTTTAAACAAATATGTTTTAAAGGATACCACTTTCACTCTTAGCCTGCCAACAATCACTTCAGCTCTCTGCTCTAACAACTCTGTAACTTTATCAATTTTCCTTTTAGAAGCCAAATTTGTATAAGAAAATATTCAAATTGCACTAGTAGAAGGAAACTAGGAAGTGTCACTTAGACTTTCCATCAATCCTTCACTGAAACAAAAACTTCTAAAGTTATTCAATCTTCAATTAATGTGTGACACAACACCCCAATAATATATATAATGTTAGGTTCAAATGGTGAATACCAGATTCAGAAGTTGATATGAGTAATGAAGAATTTTTTATAAAGGACATTGGGATATTTGATTGGTGGTGTCAGTGAATGAGTTAAAGCCATAATACATTTCTTCTCTATATATGTGTATTTATTTAAATATACATTGTGTAACTTTTATGGACTAGTTTTAGACACAGGATATACCAATGAACAGAACACATAAAAATCTTATGGAACTGACATTTAGTTCATAAATTCCCAGTCTTCATTAGATGTGGAATAATCCTTCTTGTGCTTAACAATGCGATTAGGAAGAAAGATTTACCAAACTTGGCATAGGAAAAGTTTTCAAAGTAAACTGCTAAATAAAGACTGAATGCTCCAAAAGCTTTTTTTGTTTGTTTTTGGAAAGACTAGATTGTCCCTCTCTAAGTCTGATGTACTTTCTAAATGGAATCATCTAGGTTGCATTACACACAACTGCACATTAGATCTTCTGACACTCTATATGATGGCAATTATTATTATTATTATTGGCAAGAAATATATTTATCAGAGGCCCTGGTTTGAGTGGTAATGTTTTTCTCATGGAAAACTGCTTTCTGAGCTGTGTATGTCATGGTGTTTCAAAATGGTGCACGGTGCCATAGGAAAGGTGGTTGGTTTCCTGGTAAGATGATTTGCATGAATTCTAAATGAGAGCTGCCATGCTGGGTGACTGCATCTTGCATCTAGAACGGCAGGTGGTAGATATACACCATCATATTCTAACATTTGAGGTTCTTCAGTTGAAATACTGTGACACAGCATTGCCCTGCCTCTGTCACTATGTGACTTTGGCAAATACATTAAGAAGCATGGGGTTGAGTTTAGGTTTGTGAACCCCCAGGATGCAGGCAGGGTGATAGGCAAGCAACTATCTCAATTGCCTTTTCAGTCACGACTCTCCTGTCATTAAAACCATTACTTGCCTCCACATGTTTGTACTGTATTTCAACACTTACCACTGAAGTGGGGGCAAATGGAGAAAGAAATGTAAGTCGTCTCCCTGAATTCTTAGAGGATGATTAGGGAGTCCTAGACTCATGAAGAAAGAGCACATTGTTTGATAGTCAGCTGTTCACTGGAAGCCCAGATGTGTTTCTTTCTTGAGGAGCAGTGCACCAAGCAATCAGATTAAACCTTTTTGGGACAAGATGAAGACACTGACTCATGAGTTATGAGGCAGTTATCTGCCCCTGCTTTATCCCATGCATAAACATACTCTGCCTTCACTTTTTCATTCATTACACTCAGGTATTCTTTCAACACACTTTTGAGTGTCAGTTACTGACATACTGAAAATGGAGTGGGGAATACACAGTTGTGAGCTTTGCTTTTACAAACTTCCACAACTTAAATAAGCAATCACAGCAAGGCACAACAGCTGGTAGTGTAGGTGCCACCTAGATTACTGTGGAAGCCTACAGAAGGTTCACCGACCCTACCTTAAGTTGTCAGAAGGGACTGCCCAACAGAAGTGGCAAAGTGAGACCAGATGAGTAGGCAGAAGAAAAGGATGGCAGAAAGTTTTATATGCAGAGAGAACAAGGCTGGAGAAACCTTGGAGGCCAGGATGAGTAGTGTTTAGGAGGGGAAAGGCAGACATGAGCTGAAGAAGGCAGAGGCCAGATCCTGATGGAGTCCATTAGGGATGCATAGGGATGCATAAACACATGTTTAAGCAGGATAACAGCACAGTTTTGTGTCAGAAAATTAACTCTGAATTTAAATGCTGCTCTGTGACACATGACCTTGGGCATTCTTACATGTAAAAGAGAGAGAACACCACCCAGTTACTTGAAATAGTTATTAAATGAAATGTTGTAAGTACAGAACCTGGAACAATCACACATATTTAAGGGGACAGATTCTAGGGTATGTTTGTATTTGAGTAGACCCCCTAGTTTTACCACTGAAGTAGAGTAAATAAAACCACCCCGGCCCCCACCACACACACACACACACACACACACACACAATTCAATTCCACTCAGAACTTCAGAATATGACCTTATTTAGAAATAGAGTCTCTACAAATACAATTAATGAAGGATCTTAAGATGAAATTCTCCTGGACTTGGGTAGTGGGGTGGTTGTGGGGTAATATCCAATAACTGGTGTCCTTGTAAGGAAAAGAGAAAACACAGAAAGACACATAAGGAAGGACATGTGAAGGAAGAGGTAGAGATTGGAATATACTGCCACAAGCCAAGGAGTGCCTGGGGCCATCAGAAGCTGAGAGAGGCAAAGAAGGATTCCTGCCTACGGCCCTCAGAGGTAGAGTGACCGTATCAGCACCTAGAATTCGGACTTCTAACCTCCATAGTCCTGACAGAATAATACATTTCTGGATTTGTTTGTTTTCCAAGAAACCCAGGTTGTGGTCCTTTGTTATTCCAGTCCTAGAAAAGGAATACAACCATGCACACTAGGTGTGCTCGTGGGTAAGCTACTCAAAGTTTCTGTGTCCCTCTTCCTTCTCTGTAAAGTTAGGATAGTAGTAATTAACTTACAAGTTTCTATGTGAATTACATGAGATTGTATCTGTGCAATACTTAAAGCAGTACTTTGCCTGACACAGAGTAAATAATTAATGTTAGCTTTTATGACTACCGTGAAAATACTGGCTACGTAATAAGATAAGTGATCAAATTTTAATTTGTAAAGCATTGTGCCTGAGCTTATACTTTGTAATTTTTTTTCCAATTATCCATTGGTACACTCCATGATCTTTAATATTAAAATATTTAACTTTATTGTAGAATTACTAAATACATTTGTCAGTCTTTAATCAAAATATGATCATATACTTTTAAGGAAAAAGATCAAATTCTGTCCTTAAAGTTGCATATTTCTAATAAAGAATATTTTCATATGAATATGTTAAAACTAAGTCTGCTTCCTTCCTAAATGCAATTCTCCTTTCTTTATTTAAGAACAGCATTGACCCGATAATCTTACTTTAAGAAGGTACTCACATTTCAGTATAATTCTCTTGAGATTGTTTTAAGGAAAATAATAGAGTAAATGATAAAAATGAACTATCCATTGCAGTACAATTTATCATGGAGTGTTGCATGCCATTATCTGAAAAACATGCAGTGTAGTAATCACTTGGAGTAGTGCTAGCACATAATTGTATGCTAGTCATAAATTATAGGTGAATGGCAGTTTCAGCTAATGAGTGCCAAATAGCAGTACAGGCACTGTAGTGATTAGAGAAGATGTGGTTATGAATGCATTTATTACTGGTGTATTATAAAGCTTTTCAAATTAGAAATGGCAGGTATATAAATAGACACCAAGTTAGGACACCTATATCTACAAAGTAAAATACCTGAAGATACAGATAATTCACCATCCCCACCTCCCATATGCGTGTATTCACATGTGTGTAGAAAGAGAGAGAGAAACACACACACAGAGAAAGAGAGAGAGAGAGAGAGACAGAGGTGAATGAAAAGTAGAAACTAAGAACAAAATAAACTCTTCTGCTTGTATGCTTTTCTTCACAAATACTTCTGCCATATTACATCCATTTTATATCTCTTTAGGAAGAATTTGGGCATACCTAACTTTGGGTATACTTTTTCTCTCTGATTATGTCTTAACTTTTATTTAAGTTGTTTTTTTTGATGTGTGAAAAAGGTCACTCTCCACAGGCTGGCAGTGTTAGTGTTTGTCTCTCTAGAGTAGATTTCAAAATCTGTAAAACAACTACAATTTTTTTTTTTTTTTTGCCATTGGTTTCTTTTTTTTTTTTTTTTTTTTTTAAATTTTTTATTTTTTATAAACATATATTTTTATCCCCAGGGGTACAGGTCTGTGAATCACCAGGTTTACACACTTCACAGCACTCACCAAATCACATACCCTCCCCAATGTCCATAATCCCACCCCCTTCTCCCAAACCCCCTCCCCCCGGCAACCCTCAGTTTGTTTTGTGAGATTAAGAGTCACTTATGGTTTGTCTCCCTCCCAATCCCATCTTGTTTCATTTATTCTTCTTCTACCCACTTAAGCCTCCATGTTGCATCACCACTTCCTCATATCAGGGAGATCATATGATAGTTGTCTTTCTCTGCTTGACTTATTTCGCTAAGCATGATACGCTCTAGTTCCATCCATGTTGTTGCAAATGGCAAGATTTCATTTCTTTTGATGGCTGCATAGTACTCCATTGTGTATATATACCACATCTTCTTGATCCATTCATCTGTTGATGGACATCTAGGTTCTTTCCATAGTTTGGCTATTGTGGACATTGCTGCTATAAACATTCGGGTGCATGTGTCCCTTTGGATCACTACATTTGTATCTTTAGGGTAAATACCCAATAGTGCAATTGCTGGGTCATAGGGCAGTTCTATTTTCAACATTTTGAGGAACCTCCATGCTGTTTTCCAGAGTGGCTGCACCAGCTTGCATTCCCACCAACAGTGTAGGAGGGTTCCCCTTTCTCCGCATCCTCGCCAGCATCTGTCATTTCCTGACTTGTTGATTTTAGCCATTCTGACTGGTGTGAGGTGATATCTCATTGTGGTTTTGATTTGTATTTCCCTGATGCCGAGTGATATGGAGCACTTTTTCATGTGTCTGTTCGCCATCTGGATGTCTTCTTTGCAGAAATGTCTGTTCATGTCTTCTGCCCATTTCTTGATTGGATTATTTGTTCTTTGGGTGTTGAGTTTGCTAAGTTCTTTATAGATTCTGGACACTAGTCCTTTATCTGATATGTCGTTTGCAAATATCTTCTCCCATTCTGTCAGTTGTCTTTTGATTTTGTTAACTGTTTCCTTTGCTGTGCAAAAGCTTTTGCAAAACAACTACAATTTTATGTCTCATCCCATAGGTATTACATATTTAGCTAGTCCCTGTATATGCTTGGATGTTATGAAGTGTCTTTCTTTCGTTCTTTCTTTTTTTTTTTTTTTTTTTTTTTTTGGATACAACAGAACCCAAGGTTAATTTATGAGGCAGAATTGAATATAGAGGCTTTCAGTAATATTTCTTACCCAGTTGATTATTCCCTTTAGGATATATTGTATACTTTAGTTTGTTGCTGTGTTTTGGTTGGAAAATGGAAACACATTAAATACCATTTTTAATTATAAAACTAAACAATAGTATTTTCCACAGTCTCAAGAGTTATTACAAGATTCACTTGCAGAGGTGAGTGAATAGATCAAAAAATATAGGAAAGGTTAAGTTTTTAAAACGTAAATTATATCATTTTCTCTCAAATTATAAAATGAGAAAACACACAAAGCTAACATTTTAATCATTTCTATTACTCTATTTTTGCCCTATGGTCCTTATACAGTTTCTCATAAACTGTCTTTCTATTAGATTTCTCTGAGTCTGTTTGCTTATTATCTGGACACACACAAAAAAACAGGTACATGCCAAAATAAAAATGGTTTTGTTGAGGAAGATTTTATTTCTAAAAAATTAATTTTAAATCTTTTCAAGAAATCAAGTATTGGTAAAAAAGTTATCATGTTTTAATTTTTTTCCAAAAGTACTTTTTTTGTGATCCTTATTTTTATTTAAAATAACATGTAGATGCATCAATTGGTAAACTCAATATCTCCTCCCTCAAAAATATAAAAATGTTACGATATAACATCTCATCTTCAGTTCCACATATAAGGAACTTGGAAGCTGTCACTACCTCACAGCAAGTAGTAAAAAGCTAAACAGACTGAAAAATCAACAATTTTCCTTGCATCTATAAGAAAATGAGGACAAAAGGCAAACCACTGCCTCCAAAATTGAAGAGACATATAGGTAAATACAAAAAAATCATAGCTCAGCAGAGCAGGAACCCAAGGATTGAAAACACTGGGGAAACCAGTATGAAGGTGGGAAAATGGAAACAGCAACTGGCAAATTGCTGGAGGCTTGGCATGGACAGTCTAAGTGTAAAAAAGTTGAGGAGGACCCAATCATAAGAACACCCTCATACTTCTGTGAGCTTTATCTCCAGGTGCTCAAAAAGATTCTTCTGGTAATAGTGAAGAAAATGTCCTTGTGATTCTAACAGGGAGAGAGGAAAAGGAACCAT
Source organism: Mustela lutreola (assembly GCF_030435805.1). NCBI lineage: Eukaryota > Metazoa > Chordata > Mammalia > Carnivora > Mustelidae > Mustela > Mustela lutreola. The sequence continues at coordinate 59,362,195 of NC_081299.1, forward strand.
TGTGAAATATACCAGAGTATTTTGTTGTTCTTAACAATGTCTTTCCTTAAGAGAAATTTTATTTAACCAGAGCATAACCTCCCTGGGGTTTTTTCAGAGCCTAACTGATCTGGAGAAACAGAAATGCCAATTAATCAGTCCTAAGCTTTGAAGAAAGAGAAGGGAAATATTCTATTCCAGCCAACTCTAGCCTTCTATGTGGGAGAAAGTAAATGCTCAATCCCAGAGCAATCTAGATATTGTATCCCACCTAAGTGAGGATAGGATGGAGACCCTGAGAAACATTTCTGAAGTTCACAGTCCAGAGACATAGGGTCAGTAAAAAAACTGAAGCCTAATCAAAGGACTATGGAATACTTCCCGCTCCTCCCTACCTTACTACCATATTTCCAAAACCCTATTTAAAATAATCCATTTATTCATTACATCATGTTTGGCTACCAAAAAAAAAATGTATGAGAAATACTAGAAGACAAACAAATAAACCACCACCAACAAAAATTATTTAAAAAGACAGAGCAAGCATCATACTCAAATAAAGCAGGGATATTGGAATTACAGAGGGGGGATTTAAAACAACAGTGATTAATATGCTCAAGGCCATAATGGATAAAGTAGATAACATGCAAGATCAGATAGGCAACACAAGCAAAGAGAAGGAAATCCAAAGAAAGAGCTAAATAGAAATGCAAGAGATGAAAATAAATAAATAAATACTGTAACAGAAATGAAGAATGATTTTGATGGGCTCATTAGTAAATTGGACATGGTTGAGGGAAGAATATCTGAGCTTGAAGATATAGTAATAGAAACCTTTAAAAATGAAAAGCAAAGAGAACAATACTGATTAAAAAAAAAAAAAAAAAAAAAGAGAGCAGAATATCCAAGTACCTGTAAGACAGCTACAAAAGGGATAACATAAATGATGGGTGTACCAAAAGGAGATGAAAGAAAGAAACAAAGGAGTATTTGAAATATAGTAACTGAGATTTCCTCAAATCAATGTCAGGCACCAAACCACAGATCCAAGGAGTTCAGAGAACACCAAACAGGATAATGCAAAAACAAAAGGAAAAACAATACAAAAACAAAATAAAGCAAACAAAACACAACAAAACAAAACAAGTCTGTGGCTTGGCATATCATTTTCAAACTGCAGAAAATCAAAGATAAAGAAAATGTGCTGATTGAAGCTGGAGGAAAGCAAATCAAACACAAATGGCCTACAAATAGAGTGATAATAATAAGAGTACAGCTGACTTTTTCTCAAAAACCATGCAACTAAGAAGAAAGTGGAGTGAAATATTTGAAGTATTAAGAGAAAAAAAATCACCAACCTAGAATTGTGAAACTGACCTTCAAAAATGAAGAAGAAACAGATTTCTCATGACAGCAAATTGATGTAATTTGTTGTCAGCCCTATCTTGTAATAATTGTTAAAATAAAAAGTTCTTTATGGAGAGGGAGAGTGTGTGAGGGTTAGCTATGAATTTTCATAAAGAATGAGAGAGCACAAAAGAAGGAATGAATAAAGGAAAGACAAAAACTTTTATTTATCTTATTCCTCATTATTCTAACACATAACAGTTTGGTCAAAATAATTATAACAATTATATACATACTTGTGCAGATGTATCAATAATGTTATACATACATATTTATATATATGTGAATGACATCAATGAGGAAGGAGTTAGCATTATTTTATTATATGATACACTACCTGAAAAGGGGTATAGTGTTATATACTATATATGTGTGTGTGTATGTGTGTGTGTGTGTGTGTGTGTATATATATATATATATATATATATATATATATATATATAGACTTAAATTAACTGAAAAAGTGCATGGCAAATTCTAAGGCAGCCTAAAAAGTAAAATAAGAAGTATAACTAAGATGCTAAGAAAGGAGAGAAAATATAATAACATAAATTGTTAAAATTTTCTAAAACCACAAAGGAAAGAAAAAGAGTAGAAGCCAAAACTAGGAACCAAGAACAGGGCAACAAATAGGAAACAGTAATGAAAGCACCGAACAAAACAGAGATGTCAGAGTTAATCCAAAAAACAAACTAAAACAAAATGCTCTCTAACAAGAAACCCATTTTACATATAAAGGCATAGAGATTAATAGTAAGTAAAGAAAATATACCAAGTTAACATTAATTGAAAGAAAGCAGGAGTAATTGTATTAATTTTCAGACAAAAGAAACTTCGAAGTAAGAGAAAGTATCAAGGATAAAGAGGGACATTACATAATGATAAGGGGTCAATTCCCTGAGGAGACATTATACGAAGAAGCCCGCCAGGGGCACCTGGGTGGCTCAGGGGGTTGAGCCTCTGCCTTCGGCTCAGGTCATGGTCTCAGGGTCCTGGGATTGAGCCCCGCGTTGGGCTCTCTGTGCAGCAGAGAGCCTGCTTCCCTATCTCTCTCTCCCTCTGCCTGCCTCTCTGCCTACTTGTGATCCCCCTCTGTCAAATAAATAAAAATCTTAAAAAAAAAAAAAGAAAGAAAAAGAAGCCCACTAACGGAAGCATAAACAATATAAGAAAAAAACTGATAGAACTACAGATAAAGAAATGAATCCACTATTGTAGATGGGGACTTCAACACCCCTCTTTCAGAAATGGACAAGTCTGGGGTGCGTGGGTGGTTCAGTGTGTTAAAGCCTCTGCCTTCGGCTCAGGTCATGATCTCAGGGTTCTGGGATCGAGCCCAGCATCAGGCTCAAAGAAATGGACAGATATAGCAGGTGGAAAATCAGTAATGACATAGTTGAACTCAACAGGAACATCAATCAATTGGATAAAAATGGCATCTATAGACTAATCCAACATGAGCAGAATATACATTTTTCACAAGCTCACATGGAATATTCACCAAAACAGACTACATTTAGCCATAAACCACACCTCAATGAATTTAAAAGAATAGAAATCATACATGTCTGCTCTCAAACCATAATGATATAGATCTACAAATCAATAACAAAGATAACAGGAAAAAGTCTAATATAGAGAGATTAAACAACACATTTCTAAATAACATGACTCAAAAAAGAAATCTCTAGAGAAATTTAAAAATACTTTAAACTAAATGAAAGTATAAAAAAAACTTTTCAAAATGTGTGAGATGCAATGAAAACAAAGCTCAGAGGAAAACTTAGCACTGAATGCCTATATGAGGGAAGAAGAAAGATCTAAAGTCACTACTTAAGTTTCTACCTTAGGAAACTAGAAAAAGAAGAGAAAAACACAAAGTAAGCAGAAAAAAAAATAATAATTAGAGGAGAAATCAATGAAATTTGAAACAGTAAATCAATAGGGAAAAATCAATAAAACCAAAAGTTGGTTCTTTAAAAAGAGCACTAAAATTAATAAGCCTCTAGCCAAGATAACTAAGAAAAAAAGAGAAAGGAAACAAATTACTAATATCGGATGAAAGAGGGTCCATTACTAGAGGTTCCACAAACATTAAAAGGATAATAAACGATAACAGAACAATTCCATGTCAACAAATTTGAAACCTAGATGAAATGGACTAATTGCTTGAAGAACATAAACTATCATAACTCACACAGAGAGAACAGATCATCTGAATAAGCTTATCTCTATTAAATAAAATGAATCAATAATTAATAATGTTTCAAAACAGGAAGCTTAAGGCCCAGGTAGATTCACTAGTGTGTTCTACCAAATGTTTAAGGAAGAAGTCATAGTAATTCTCTATAATCTCTCTCAGAAGATAGAAGCACAAAGGAATACTTTCTAATTCTTTCTATGAAGTCAGCATTACTCTAATACCAAAAACAGTCAGATATTACAAAAAAAAAAAAAGTTAAATAATACTCTTTCACAAACACCCATGCAAAAATCCTCAACCAAGCATTAGCTAATTGAGTCCAACAATGATAAAAACAACCAGTATACCATGACTAAGTGAAATTTATACCAGGTGTTCAAGGCTAGTTCAACATTCAAACATCAATTAATGTAATCAGTCACATTAATGGCTAAAAATGAAAAATCACAATGATAATATCAGTAGATGTAGAAAAAAAATTGATGAAATCTACTACACATTCATGAAAAAGAAACTCAGTAAAATAGGAATCAAGGGGAATTTCTTTAATTTGATAAAAAATAACTACAAAAACCCTATTATAGCTAACATCATAGTTAATGGTGAGAAATGTGAAGATTCCCACTAAGATCAGGTACAGGCAAGTCTGTGCCCTCTCATCACGGTTTTTAACATTATACAGGAAGTCCTACACAAAAACTAATGCAATAATATAAGAAAAGGAAATAAAATACATGCAGATTGGGAAAGAAGAAATAAAGCTGTTTTTGTTTGCAGATGACATGACCATCTAAGTATAAAATCCAAAAGAATTGATAAGAGAACTCCTGAAACTAATAAGTGATAATAATGTGGTTGCAAGACACATGGTTAATGTGCAGAAATCAATCACTTTCTAATATACAAGCAGTGAACAAATGGATTTTGAAATTAAAAATACAACATTAATATCCACAACTCATTAATGAAATGCTTAGGTGTATAACTAACAAATTATGTATGAGCTTGATGAGAGACAAAGCGAATGAAAGCAGTCAAATAAGAGCCAAATCAGTGGAGAGATGTTACAGGTTCAATATTTTCATGATCTCAATTCTTTCCAATTTGATCTATAGATTCAATGTGATTTCAATCAAAATTTTAGCAAATTACAGGCAAATTGATTCTAAAATTTATATGTAGAGGGAAACGACCCAGAATAGCCAATATGTTATTGAAGGAAAAGAACACAGATGGAATCCTGGTGTTACCTGACTTCAAAACTTACTATAACACTTCAGCAACAGGATAGTATGGTATTGGTGAGAGAATAAACAAATGGATCAAAAGAACAAAGTGAAGAGTACCAAAACAGATGCACATACAATGGCTAACTAATTTTTGACTAAGGAACATAGGTGATGCAATGGAGCAAAGATAATTTCTTCAACAAATAATGCTGGCAGAACTGCACAACCACACACACACACACACACACACACACCACCACCACCACCACCACCAACAACAACAACAACAACTAAACACAGACCTTCCATTCTTCACAAAAATTAACTCAAAATAGATCATAGACCTAAATATGAAGCACAAAAATACAAAACTTCTGGATTACATAGAAAGAAAACCTAAACATGGAGGAACTTAAAATTCCTATTATTAAGTGAAAGAAGCCAACTTGATAAGGCTATATATCATATAATTCCAACTCTGTGACATTTTGGAAGAGGCGAAACTACAGGGAAAATTTAAAGATTAGTGGTTAGCTGGGGTTGGAATGGGGGATGAAAACATAAACACAGCACAGAGGATTTTAGGCAGTGAAAATATTCTGTATGGTACCATAGTGATGGATACATGTTATTATACCTTTCTCCAAACCCACAGAATGTTCAACACCAAAAGTGAACTCTAACATAACTACTGACTTCGAGAGATAATGATGTGTCAACATCATCCAGTGTAAAAAATGTATCACTCTCATTGGGGATGTTAATAATGGTAGGCGGTTAGCATGTCTTGGGCATAGAGTTAAGGATATAGGAAATCTCAGTACCTTCCTCTCAGTTTTGCTGTGAAGCTATACTGCTCAAAGAAGAAAAGGGCTTAAAAGTTAATAAATCATAACATTTAAAAGTAAAAAAATGCTATAGTACTTTAAGTAATTTTTAAATATTTGCATTTTTATAAATGAAATTAAAATATTTTTCTTTGTGAATTTAGGTATATAGTACTTCTGTTACTGATCACATTTTACTTTGCTCTGTCTATATTAATCCATCTAACTTTTTTTTTTTTTCAATTTAAGTAGGATCCATGCCCCTGTGGAGCCCAAAGCAGGGCTTGAACTCAGCGACCCTGAGATCAAGACCTGCCTGAGCTGAGATCAAGAGTCAGGTGCTTAATCAACTGGGCCACCCAGGCTCCCCAATGCATATTATCATTTATAAGCTCCTTAAGTATAGAGACTATGTCTCATTTTGTATCTTTCATAGTTTTAAACAGTATCTTGAATAGCAGGTGTCCCATAAATATTTATGCAACAAATAATTTAATATATACTTAACATCTAACAAATAGAGCTCTGGCAACTCCAACATTGTGAGAAATAGAAATCTGTATTATTTCTGCACTTCCTAATTAATTCTGTTGATATTCTTATAATTTTAAATTTCTGATAAACAAAAACTGATAATTTTGTAATTACAAAAGTTTGGGAGAATACAAATATGTATGTCATGCCAGGATCATACATTCAATAAATACTAAGCTATTTTGTGTGTCAATTAAAAAAAAAACAAATGGTAATACTAACATATTTTAGGTACTATAAAATTGCCACAAGTGTATTTTTCAGACCATTTTTAGAGTCTAGACATGGTACTAGAAATTTTATATTATCTTATGTCAATTTTCACCATATGTCTGTGAGCTAGAAACTAGAACGAGCCCAAACACACACCTGTCCTACATCAGATCACTTTTAGGAAATAATACATATGGAAATTTAAGACCAAGAAATTGTTTGAAACTATAGGCGCCTACATAGCCCTTAGAACATCATGTATTCTAAAGGTATGTGTACCATATTTGAAATCTTTGAACTACTGTCATGGTGCCTGGAATACTGTATTTTATATCTTTTGTCTGCTGTTGAAATTATGTACTCTAATGCCACATAGTTACTAAGTGATAGACACTGTAATTCAAATCTAGGTCCATCTCCTTCTGAAATTGATGTTTTCAGTGCATTTGCTCTAATGCCTCTAATGGTTATACTGATTACATCTCATTCAAGTGCATACAAACGGAAAGATTTTTAAACAACCTAAACAAAATCTAGACCCCAAAAGATGTGTTTTTATTCTAATTTCTAGAGCTAGTAATGTTCCCTTATTTAGAAAAAAAAAAAGATAGTTATTTACAAATATAATTAAGTTACAGACTTTGAGATGAAGAGATCATCCTAAACTGTCCAGGTGGGCTCTACATCCAATGATGAGTGTTCTTATAAGAGACATATAGGGAAGATATGACAGACAGAAGAGGAGGAAGCAAAGTGATGAAGAAGGCAGAGGCTGCTTCCAGAGGCTAAGGAAGAGCTGGAGCTACCAAGTTCTGCAGGAGGAAAAGGACATTATCTCCCCTAGAGTCTTGGAAGGAAGCACCACCTTACTGGACCTTGATTTTGAACTTTTGGGCTCTAGGCTCTGGAAGAATACATCTCTACTGTTTTAAACCACCACATTTGGAAGTTAATACACATTTTCATTTTAATCCAGAAACCACTAGGATTTAATATACCACGCAGAAAGACAGGACAAAAAAATCTTACTTGAAACATTTATCCTTAAGCAATATTTGAAAATTACTTGGGGGAAAATGTGGATGATTGATTATTATCTTTTTTTCCCCATTACTTAGCAAAATATATATCACAGGAGATGATAAAAGCAGATGCCAAGTTTGTGATAAATACGAATGAGACAATTCTCACCTTTATTAGGAAGGATATGCAGAGAACATAACAACAGGGGAATAGAGATTAAAAGGATGCCCTGAAGAGACTTCCTGGCTCCAGTGTTGATGCCTTGTCTATGGCATCCTGAGTCTGCACTGTTAACGGGATGATTTCTTTCTGCTTTTTTCCCTATTCTTCCTTCCCCTCTTTCTCTCTCTCCCTTTCCTTCCTTCCTTCCTTCCTTCCTTCCTTCCTTCCTTCCTTCCTTCCTCCTGCCCTCCATCCCTCTCTCCATCTCTTTCTTTCTTCCTTCTTTTCTTCAGTGCCTTGGGAGTCTATTCTCATGTTCATCCTGTAATTTTTATTTGATTCATTCATTGGGCAAAAGAAATTTTACCAGGGGAATTTAGTTTTTTACAGAATGCAGTCAAGGAAGTAGATTACTTAGCAAAACCATCCTCTCCACTCACCTGGAGCTCTTTATCTTCTCACCGCAGACACCCACACCACTGCCTCAGCAATCTAGTCTAAAGAATATGTCCCATGAACATTAACCACGTTTCCTCAGGATATTCATAACTATTGATTCTGACACGTTGATGTTCTCTATAAAATTGTTCATTGCTTTGACGTTAAAAGAGGCTTCAGATTTTCCTATCTTAACAATATTTCAGCCAAATTAGATTAGACCCTAATTAATAACAGGTATTATGAGTAAATAAGTAAATAAAAGAGGATAATGAGTAAATAAAGAGGACATAATCATCATGCCTCCATATTTTGAATTTTTGTAGTTTTTAAACTATGTTATTAAATCTGGGTTTTTTTTTTCTTTGAACTTTTTATAGATTATTAAACTAAACTATTTTAATTATCAAACTAGAAGGATTCCACAAATTTATATTATAGTTATAATTAAACATACCATTTATTAGCTTTGAATATAGCCCTAATGAAATAATCAGTAAAATTAATGAAAGTAATAAACATATGTCCTGACTCACTAACAATATTTAAAAGTTATTTAATTATTTAGTCTCCTTTATTGTTGATGACATATTATTTTTGCAAATGTTTATGTGTGAATTAATTTATTCAATATCAGAGGTCAGTATCTTTTGTTTATTCCATAAATATGACAGGATAATACAGGCAATCTATTAAAAGGTGTATAAGTGAATCATAGTGTTCCTCTACCTTTTAATCAAATTCCACTAAAATTATTGGGAGCTTTAACTAGCCAGAAAGACTAAGAATGAATGTTTTCCCCTTTGTGTCAATGATTCCTTCACTAATGTAATTCACAGTCAGTTTGGTGCTCAAAGAAAGGCTTCATGCTAATAGGAGTCTAGTGGAAAAATCTAACATTAGCAAAAGGTGTATCAACTCTTTAGTCATTATTCTTAATTCCAGAAAGGGTTGTTTCCTAGTGGATACATGTTAAGTCACTTACTGAACAAGCATTACAAATGTAAAAGAGGAATTCAAACTTGTCTTAAGAATGATGGCGCCTGAGTGGCTCAGTTGGTTAACAGACTGCCTTCAGCTCAGGTCAGGATCCTGGAGTCCCGGGATCAAGTCCCTCATCGGGCTCCCTGTTTGGCGAGGAGTCTGCTTCTCCCTCTGACCTTACCCCTCTTATGTGCGCGTGTACTCTCTCTCTCTCTCTCTCATTCTCTCCCTCTTAAATAAATAAAATCTTTTTTTAAAAAGAATCATATAAAGAATTTTAAATGTATTCCTGTGGCAAGGCAGAATATAGGCAATGTAACTTTAGAAGTAGAAAGAAAAACAATGTAAGCTTATTTTTTGGAAGGTGTGGTGTGGGTAGTGGCTATTTTCTTTCTTTTGTCTTCTTGTATTTATTTTCCCATTATTCACAGGTCTCTGAAGTGTGCTAATATGGCAAGGCTGTGTCTTAGGATCTTAAAAATATCGCAACTTAAATAGATGCAGAAAAGTGGATAAGAACAATGTGATACTGATACAGGAGAGTATTATGGAATATACCTAAATTTCTGTCACTTGTATGAACTATTCCTTTTTGTCCATTTCTCATGCAAAAGTTGGAAATAAACAGTATTTTTGAAGTAAGGTCTAACACTACTTTCACAGGAGCTCCTAGATCTTTACAATGGAATCAACACAAGCATTATCTAATATTAGGTAAGAGCTCATAATTTTCCTCAAAATATATTCTCTGCAAAAGAAAAAAATCCCTGACCCCAAACTCCAATTCCTCATACTGTACTAGACTGTTTCCTACTCGTAGATCTCTATTAGCCAAGTGATTGAAGCCAGGTCCCTTCAGTTCTCCATGGATTTTTCTTCTCTATTGAACAAAGGCTTTGACTGGAATAGATAATCTCTAAAATCTGTCTAGTTCAAAACTTTCACATGTTAGATTTATTTTACCATGCAGCCAAATTCACTTATTTGGGGAAGAGAATATCAGTGAATTTAATCACCCAACATTTGCAAAGAGAAAACTAATTATTTTCAGTTTCTCAAACAGCCTTTGACTGTTTTCGAGGTCATCATCAAGCAGAATGCTCAACGTACATTAGGTTTTCAACAAATACGTTGTTAACAAATTGTGTTAACAACTTATTAGTGATCTAGTATTGGGCTCCATAGTCATATTTACTCATTATAAAATTTGAACACTTTGCATTTATAAGGTACAGGTGTAAGTACAAAAACTAGAATGAATTCATCTAAAACTTCCAAAAGGAAAGTTTATATTTGCATGGGTTTTGTTTTGTTTATTCTTAACTTCAAAAACTCACACCACCACCTCGTAACCTTGAAACACAGTTATGAGATTCCATCCAAATGTAGATCATTGATGCAATGAGGATCCCATCAGCTTATATAATATGTACATGAACCAAGAGATGAAAGAGTAACGAGGCAAGTGCCTTTGACGGTATTCTGAAATTTCAGCACTACTGTTTTATTTTATGATTTACTGGAAGATTTCCTATGGATATGCGTACTTGGAATACACTGAATCCTGCCGAAAGATTTCCATTCCATTTATTTTTAACACCTGATAAGTGAATCTGATTGAGGGAAACTGGCTGGTGGCTATAAGAGCTGGTGGGATATTTTTGAGTGAGCTCAGCTATAGACAATTATCTCTCTTTCACTATTTGGGATTTAATACAGGTTTGTTTGTTTGTTTTTTTTAAGTTACTTTGAAAACGAATGCTTTCTGAGATTATAAGCAAAACAAAAAAAATATTGTGCAAATTTATTTTTAAAACTTGCATTTGTCTTTGGACTAAGAATTGTGGGACAGAAGTTTTTCTTTTCAAACACTTTAATCTCACTGCCTTTAAAAAGATTTATTTATTGACTTCAGAGAAAGAGCACTCAGTGAGCATGGGGGGGAAGGAGACAGAGGGAGAGGGAGAAAGAAACCGAAGCTCACTCGCACTGAGCGCAGAGCCCCAACACAAGGTTTGATCTCATGACCCTGAGATCAAGACCTGAGCTGAAACCAACAGTAGTACACTTAACCAACTGTACCACTCAGATGCCCCAATACCACTCCCTTTAAAAGCAACAGATATGCTTTGAATGAAATGTCAGCAAGCAAAAAATAAACACATATATTTCCAGTATATTCTTCAATGAATTTAATTGCAGGGCTCACATAAATTATTCAAAAATAGTGAGACAAGAGGACCCAACTGGCTCAGTCAGTAGAGGATGCAACTCTTGATCTTGGGGCTATGAGTTTGAGTCCCACATCGGGTATAGAGATTAGGTTAAAGTTTTAAAAATCTTTAAAAAATAGTGAGACAACATTTAATTCAGACAGTTTTGTGACACTGTATTTAATCTATTTGGATATTTTTTCCAAATGCAAATTAAATCTGGAAAATTTATATAACAATTATAGGATACTATGTATTCTGCAGTATAAAAAATAAGAGTGCTTGTTTGTTCCTGGATTTCAAGGATTGTAAAATAGTGAAGATGCTTTTTTTGAGATGCATCCATTGCCTGAAGGGATATAGATACCGTTTTAAAAATGGCCAAAGACTATACCCCAAAACTGATTTTCTAGCTGACCACTTTAAAGATTCCTTTCAAAAGACCTAAATCAAAACTACTTTCATTTTTTAAAAGTTACCTCTACTAAATGTAAGATAAACATCGGGATATATATATTTATTGTATATTTATATAATGCATGGCATTTTCCACATCATATATATTACATATAAAACACAGGGTACATATCAGATTGTACACTTTTACTGTTTTGTTATTAAAAACTGTACAAGAATATTTTCCTTTCTAAAAATAATACCAGACAAAATACTAGAAAAATAGTGACAAAGAAGTTTAAAAAAAAAAAAAAAAAGAAGAAGAACATCGCATCCTTTAAAAAAATGAAGAGGAAGATACATACCTTTTAAGGTACATCAACAAATTAGATGTTGAAACTCAATATCTAATTTCACTATCTACCAGAATTTATTTCTTCATAAGCAGTATTTCCTCAGTTGCTGCTGCTGTTCTTTCAGATAAGATGGGGGAGGTTTGAGGAATGAGTTACCAATAGCACAGTCCAGACAGGTTGCCTATATTAAACTTATTGGTAAGGAGCATCTTTTTTTTTTTTTTTTTTAATAACCTCTCTCTCAGGTTCTTTTTTTTTTTTTTTTTAAAAAGATTTATTTATTTATTTGACAGACAGAAATCACAAGTAGGCAGAGAGGCAGGCAGAGAGAGAGGGGGAAGCAGGCTCCCTGCTGAGCAGAGAGCCCAAAGTGGGGCTCAATCCCAGGACCCTGGGGTCATGACCTGAGCCGAAGGCAGAGGCTTTAACCCACTGAGCCACCCAGGCGTCCCGGTAAGGAGCATCTCTTAAATTGATAACCCTACATTATCAAAGGTGTTTTAAAGAGAAGATGTGTTCTTCTTAGAGCCTTTCATATGAACTCCAACATTTAATAAAGTAGGAGCCTTTTGTTTCATAATCAAATGCTTCTTCATAACGGTGATGGAGATACAGGTCATACTAAACCCTGACATCCATGGGGTGCCAGACATATACAAGATTCAGCAACAACCATCACTTAGTTTAAATATGGAGAGTGTTTCGTCCTCTATGAGTAAAGAAGAGTTAGATGTAGAAGTAATGTAGACTACTCTCAGAATTTAAAAGATCTTTTATTTGTGCCATGATGTTAAGGTTCATTCCTTCATTTCCCATATTTATCACTGGGGTTTCAATAATGTGCCCATGTTTTCTACCCTGGACTTTGTGATTTACAAGAAGGAGAACTGAAGATAAGACCACGTTAAGATCCTAAAACAACTAACAAAAACAACTCAAGAAGCTGTTTCCATAACTTAAAAAACAAAGAAAATGTTTTCTCCATCTGTGAAACATTCCAGATGTTGTGAGAATCAAATGAGGTGATCAATATAAAATCATTTTGAAATTTTCAAATGTGGGGTTGAAGTCCCAGATTAAGTATCTGCCTCTTCAATTACTCCCACAATCACACTAAAATGTCAATAAAGAATAACCCACAAGGACAATGAGAATTAAAAAATAGACAAGACAATCGATGAGAAGAAACTTTTTAGACGCTGGGAAACTGGTGGATGGCTGGTTAGGGATTTAGTAAAGTAGAAAAGGCTGGAAATCAGTTTCCTTCTGAGAGTATGACCAAAAATCAACAACCTAATCTGAGCCACAGAACCTTAGAATGGTTCAGAAATTGGAAGCACTACATTTAGAAAGTATGAGTGGGGGTAGGGCTGAATAAAAAGATAATTGGTTCAAATTTGCTATAACTTAGACACTTATCTACCTTATAAAGCCAGGAATATTAAACCAGAGACTCCAAAGTCAGGGACACCATGCTCAACAGTGGTTAAGACATCATAGTGAAAACAAGCATAGGAATGGGAAGTTTACCTTTATAACACTGAAACGCAAAGTTTTTCCCCCCTATGCATCTACCAGAAAAATGGCAAACAGGCTCTCATCTTATCCCAGGGAGGTGACAGGTCAGTTTTTTTGTTTTTGTTTTGTTTTGTTTTGTTTTGTTTTGTTTTTTCCTTTGAAGAAAGCTTGGGGCTACATCCCAAAGATATGACCAAGAGATTTTGATATTTGGAGGTCGCTTAAGAGATGACCGAACTACATAAACTTAACCATTCCACAGTGAAGCCAACTAGTCAAACACAGCTCTACCAGCTGCCTAGTCTATTTAGTATTAATAAACAGAAGGGATTACCAAGCGTGCGAGAAATATAATGAAACTGACAAAGAAACACCAAGAAAATCAGGGTGATATAAGAAGCAGAACATTTTTGGGGGGGGATCACATCCTTAATGGCTTCAGAGAAGTAAGAGGATACTGCATCCATGAAGCAACAGAGAGTTGCTGGATAGAAACATATAAGTCTGTAAGAAATAAACAGAACATCTGATATGTTAAATTAGAAAGTTTTCAGATAACTTAAATATAGGTATACAAAAGCCATGCAAGTGAAGTAAAAAGACATTTATTAAATATATTATTATTATTATTATTATTTTAAAAAGACTTTATTTGGCAGAGAGAAAGAGATCACAAGCAGGCAGAGAGGCTGGCGGCGGGGGGGAGGGGGAAGCAGGCTCCCTGCTGAGCAGAGAGCCTGATGAGGGGCTTCATCCTAGGACCCTGAGATCATGATCTGAGTCAAAGGCAGAGGCTTAAACCACTAAGACACCCAGGCACCCCACTGAATATATTATTTTTAAAAAGTTGTAAGTGGTATACTATATAGATCAGGTATAAACCATCTTCACAGTTTTGGTCAACGAGTATCCATTTAACTTCAAAATGTGACACAATTACAGTTGACCCTTGAACAGTGTGGGGGTTAGGGTCACCAAACCCCCACTCAGTTGAAAAGCTTATATAACTTTGACTCTCCTGAAACTTAAGTACTAATAGCTTATTGTTGACCAGAAGCCTTGCTAATATGAACAGTTGATCAATACATATTTTGTGCATTACATATAAACTGTATTTTAAACGAAAATTTATAAATTGAGATAGAGAAAAGAAAATGTTACTAAGACAATCATGAAGAAAATACATTTATAGTAATGCACTGTATTAAAAAAAAATACACCTATACATGGACCCATGCAGTTCAGACCCATATTGTTCAAGAGTCAACTGTGTAAAAGAGAGAAACAGAGCAAGTGGGAGAATACATATAAGTGGGAAATGGGTAGGAGAGCTAAAATTCACTTTCTATATTTCTAACTCTTTGGAAATGCCTCAGGTTTATAATCTCCAAATAATAAAATAAGCAAGTAATTTAGAAAAATGAAAAGATGTCCTGGAAGAAGCAGCTTTAACAGTTATAAGAGGTTGCTTCTGACACAGCAGTGGGAAACCTTGTATTATTTTTTGACTTTTAAAATATGAATATGCACTACTTTTATATAAATAAAAATTCAATCAAAAACTCAGCTAAGAAAAATTCAAATGTAAGCCCTTATCAGTTGGCAACACAGTGTCAACATAGGACCCCTTTTCTTATGCCCTGCATTGTGGTTCCTTCAAAAAGATTACTGTGCTAAAATTTATTCTAAGCAATGGAGAAAAAAAAACAGTATCTACGTAACATCCCATAGGATGCTATATCTACTTTATCTCATTTAACTCTTCTAATAATGAGTCAAGTATTATTCTGTGTCTCTTACAGGTGAGGAACTTTCTTCACCCCCACTGGCACACAGTATGTAGCAAAGCTATGATATAAACATGCATCTGTCTTTAAAATCCCTTTATCATAACCAATCCCATACCTTCAGTGGCTTCCTTTCAACTACAAAATGTTTATGTCCAAGATCCTTAGCATATCACATAATATCACCCAAGGTTCCACCCCAACATCGCAAATATGCAATATTATGATCACATATTATCAACTCAAGGTTCAAACAGTCTAATTTGTTTGCATTTCCTACCAATATACTTAGTTCTGTTGATAGCAATCTCTACTGGAGTCTCACGCCTCAATCCTTCCCTGTTCTTCTATTTTCCCCTCTGCTGAAAATACTCTTCTCATCCTCCTTTATTTGGCATCCTCTTTTTCATTCACTTCACTTCTCATTCTTTCATTCATTTTCATTTTTTCATTATATTCCAGTCTATGTGTGATCCCTTCTTACAAGTTTTTCCAAACTCTGAGATCGAATTATACGTCCCTCTTCTGCACTCCTATAACAAGAATACTTCCATCCCTCTCATCACTCACACATCAGAGGGCCAATATTTTGTCTGTGACTTTGTCATACTTATCATTAGAACTCAAGAGCCATTGGGGAAAACACAATAATGTTCTTTACCATAAAGAACTAAGCATCTAATAGTAGGGAAAAAAATTACATGGAAAACTATGGTTCTAGACAGATATTGAAAGTTAATATGAGAAATGGGTAACACTCTTTGAGAGTTTGGGCAAATAAGATAACACAGAGGATTTGTTGCAGGAGGAAAAAAATCACTGGGCTGATTGCACAATTAAGAAAGAGGCCAGATTACACAATGAAGGATATAAGAAAGTCTTAGGCAATGCCAGAAGAAAGCATAAGTCTCCTTCCAAGGAAGATCAGTTGAGTTTTACCAATGTATAGGGTGGAAGGTTTAGTTCCAGAGCATGAAAGAATAGGTCTTGGTACTCGAAGTATTTCACAGGTGCACACTTGATGGAAATGGAGTAGGCAGAGGAAAGGTGACTGCTAAAAGGTATTTATGAAACTATAATGACAGAGCAGTGGAAAACAACAAAGAAGGATTATGAAGACCTATTAGGTAATAGGCTTTGCAAGGCTCCGTGGGAAGAATAACTTGAATGAGAAGGAGATGTCACTATGAATTCAAGGTTTTGAATCTCAGTGTCTGAAGAATACAGCACTATAACAACAACAGGGCTTATGTCTGATGTCTCCAGAATTTCTAGTCAGTAGAAAGTGAGATCATCTACTGAGATGTGAGAGGGTTAGAGAGATTAAATTCTTCATGGATCAGTGGGGTGGGAGTGGGAGGGAAAGAAAAGAAAAGAGAAAAAAAACTTGCTCTGCAGTTTATATTCATGATATATTCATGAACTGTTTTTATAATGTGAACTGTTTTAGAAGAATTTTAAATACACATCTAGATTAGAACCACTGAGTTCTCATTGGAAGAATAAATCATATATCAGCATTGTATATATTATGGAGGTAGCAATAGGCCTAACTAATGACTTCTATTTTTTTTTTGCATTTAATGAACAATGTCCCATAGACAAGTAATTTGTTACATTATTACTATCTGGTTCTTTGAATTTATAGAAGAAATAAGTCTCAAGATGTTTAAATTAAAAAAAAAAAAAAGTGAATGAAAGCCTAATTTTAAAAAAATGCAATCTCTCTGGAGCACTGGGTGGGCTGAAAAAATAATGAATACTGTTATGCTGAAAATAAATAAATTGAATTAAAAAAATGCAATCTCTCTTGAATCTTCAAGTTTTACAAATTCAAACTAAGGCCCAGGTGTAAATATGGCTTTATTTTGAACCCTGAAACATCCAAGTTCAATATTAAACCCATATGAATGTACAACACTCTTTTTCTTCTGAACAACTTTGAGCATATCATGCACACAAAAATCTTTCATTAATCCTACCGACTCTTGCCCAAAGAGGTACAATTCCTTTACCTGGTTATTAGGCATAGCGCAGAAAACACAGTATCTTGACAGTTCAGTACAGCCAGACTAGATCCCCAACTTCTTTAATTTTAGTTCAACTCTGTCTTCACACAAAAAGTAACAATTTATTGATTTTGGAACATCTGATGCTTGTTTTCTAGCTCCTTTCTGAGTTGCATAAAGTTACATCTGACCCCTGTTTTCTAGCTGCTTTCTGAGTTGCATAAAGTTAGCAATTGCATCTATCATTTCCTTGAAACAAATCCACAACTTATTTAACTACAATGCATACAGCAGGAGTTCAATAAATGTGGACTCATTTAGTTGGAGCAGGCTACATGTTTGGATACATTTAGAACTCCAAGTGGATTCAGGTACTCAAATAGAGGGACAAACAAAGCAAAATTATTTAATTAAACTGATTTCAATTAGAGAGTGCGTGACACAAAGATTAATTAAGGAGGATATCAATGAGTACAAATGAAGTACAACTCACAAAAATCCATTCCTAAGGGAGAAATCCTTGAAAGGCTAAACGTCTAAGATCAAGAAAATGGTAAGCCTCCTTCTATCAGCGTGGATGGAAAGAAAACTGCCTCTATTTCACATACGCACGTTGCATTGGGAATATTGCTCCTCCAGAACTCTCTTTGCTGTTCATATGACTTTGCATCATTGTAGTTCTGATGAATCTTGTAACAAAGTTGCTGTACATGGTAGCTAGATCTGATAAGTTTAGAGTGAAAACTTTTCCTCTTAAACGATGTTTAGTAGTTTAGTCATAGAGAGGGGGTGCCTGGGTGGCTCAGTGGGTTAAAGCCTCTGCCTCTGGCACGGGTCACGATTCCAGAGTCCTGGGATGGAGCCCCACATCGGGCTCTCTGCTCAGCGGGGAGCCTGCTTCCTCCTCTCTCTCTCTGCCTACTTGTGATCTGTATTTGTCAAATAAATAAATAAAATCTTTAAAAAAATTGCTTAGTCATAGAGAAAATAGCATGCATCATAATCATTTGCTAATCATTAAGATCATTTTGCAATTTAAATTATTTTGTCTCTTGTAGGCAATATCTGCAAAAGCTAAGAAAAAATACTGCTTCAGAGGTAACCTTCAAATTCTTAAAACTATTAATCATGAAAAAACTTAATAAGTAAGTTAAAGATAGCAATTTTACTGATAGGCATTGATGAAGATATAAATATTTCTAAACAATGATATCTGAAAAATGAAATAATGGAAAACAGGATTCTTTTCCCAAGAGAAAAAATAAGACTAAGTATTTTTTTTTAATTTAATGGCAAAGACAAATAAAATAGGATTTCTTTTCTTTAACTGACATAAGTTAATCCTTTGGAACATGTAATGGAAGCGGGTGCTGCCTAGATTTGCAGAGCAGAACATCATTCACCACTTTCCAAAAATGCCTGCACCCTCCACAGGGTCTTGACTTGAGTCAGTTTTACCTTCAGCAAATGGAATCAAATTAAACACACTTCACTCCTCTCCAACTGCTCTTGCTAAGCTATCAGAAGTTCAGACAGCTTTGTGGACAACTATAGCCTCAGGAAAAAAAAAAAAAAAGAAAACCTATAAAGAACAAATGACTGTGAGTCTCACAATAGAGGTCAGACAAAGGGATACAGATATGTGCAAGTGACGAGTCTGTGTTCACAAATATGGAATTAATGGGTTCCAACAATAAGAATGCCTACAGACAAGGCACACTGGATTAAGCACTGCTTTCATTATCATTGGTTGTTTCTTCTATCTGTAACTTTAAAATGTACTCAACATATTTTTAACTGAAAATAATCAGCTCTTCTTTAAAGAATTGTGATTTAAAACATCTATGAAATTCTTCGATGAGTCATAGAATCGCAATGTCAAAGGAGTGTCAATGCTTCCATTAATCCAACTATGATAAAATGTGTCTCTTTTGAAACATTTTGTGCCATTACATTCTATGAGGTAAATCTAGCCTTGAGTAAAAGCTTTGAGAAGGTGAAGTTTGAAAAGTTGAAGTCTGCCATTTCAGTTATCTTCCTGCTACCCTCAGTTCTTTTTTCCCTCTCTCTTCCTTTCCTCTTTCCTGCCTCCCCTCTATCCACAAGCACATGATCCTAACTCGCTCTGATTCTACAACTTGGTCGCCACTGATTGTGTACAATTCCCTCTGGGTTCTACTGCTTAACAGAAGAGTCATTCTGTTGAAATAATTTTAACATCCATTCTTTTTCTACCTGTAACATTAAATTATGGAAAATTTGGAAATCACAGAGAAAAATAATAAAATTAAATTTGCACATGTTATACAGACTCTGGAGTTGAACCACTTTTGTAGGAATTCTGGAGACCTTGGGCAAATAATCTGACCTCTGATTATCTTAGTTGGATCACGTATAGAGAGGACATAAGTCTTACTTAAAAAAACAAAGAAAAAAACAACAAAGTCTTTCTTCATATAATTGTGATGAAAAATAATTGAAAGAATCCATGTAAAGTTCATATAAGAATTCCTGGCAAATAGTAAGAGCTCAGGAAATGCTCTATTATTATTTTTTAGAGAAATTCCTAATATTCTGATGGCAACATAAATATTTTCATTCATAAGGCCAGGATTCTAGGTCTGTCTTTACTGTTCTCTAGTTACATAAATTAAGCAGGCTTTTACTAATAACAATAATGACATAAAAATAATAACTAACTCAGAGAGTTCTTATTATGAACTAAACATTCTCTAGGCCTTTTACATATATTATAACTGAATTAATGCATACGACAACCATACATGACAAATACTATTATTATCCCCATTTCACAGATGAAGAACTTCAGTCTCAGAGAAGTTCATCACCTGGGACCACCCAGCTTGTAAGCAGCAGCATAATGCCAGAACAAGGCAGTCTGTCTCCAGCATCTGGGTTCCTTTTTTTTTTTTTTAAAGATTTTATTTATTTATTTGACAGACAGAGATCACAAGCAGGTAGAGAGGCAGGCAGAGAGAGAGAGAGGAGGAAGCAGGCTCCCTGCTGAGCAGAGAGCCCGATGTGGGGCTCGATCCCAGGACCCTGAGATCATGACCTGAGCCGAAGGCAGAGGCTTAACCCTCTGAGCCACCCCGGCGCCCCAGCATCTGGGTTCCTAACCTCTGCATCACACAACACTAATTTCTGTGAGCTTCAGATTCCTCTTCTTTAAGAAGAATCATCTCTTCCTCACCGGAAAACTCATGATCATAAATAAAAAGAAGTATAAATCATAATAATTTTCAAAGTATTGCTTATATTAAAGTGTTTGGATTACTGAAAAAAAATGAAGATGGGGTGAATTTTCCTTGAACCTTCTCCCTTCAGTGTACCTTTCAAGTCATGAAAACATTTCCCTGCAGATCTATATAATAAAAACATTCAAAGCACTGTGGTAAACACTTTATGTGTAATAGCTTATTTAATCTTCATAGGGGTGTCATATATGAGCAAACTGGAGAGCAGAGAGAGGTTAAGTTACTTGCCCAAGGTTATATTACAGATAAATCTCAGAACTGAGATTTCAATGTGGGAAGCCTAAAACTGGAGTCCACGGCACTGTATGCCATACATTACATAGTTTCTGGAGGAAATGGAAAGAGTATATTCATGTCCTAGAGTTTTCATGTAATAACTTTGAAAATGTATAGATAAATATATTAAATTACATATATATACACACAGTTTTACGGTTTCTAGAAATGGTAACCATGGAGTAATGCATAGAAAAGAAGCAAAATTACTTTATCTCTTTGTATCCATTAAGAATTCCATTTATTTTACATCAGTGGCTCCCCAGACTATCTAGAAAATTAGGGTATTTGACAGACTTGTTTATTCATTCTCTAATTGGTAGACAACTCACATTGCTTCACCATACTTGGAAGTGCATTATACTTGATGAAATAATTTTCTCCAACCATCAGGGTTTCTCATGTTTGAAATGAGGATAACTTTGCTCATGAGAAGGAAATTGGAAAAGAGAGCACTTGAAATGTGTTAGCTGAGAAAATACATAAGCAAATACTGTTAAAGGGAAAGGAAAGCAAAATCTTTAGAACATAAAACTGAAAATGCTCATATATATTTATATCGATATTTATTTGTTCCCTAATCTCATCTGGGAAGACACAGCTAATTAAATTTGGTTTCAGTGTGTTAGATTTCTATACATAGTAGAGTGATTAGTTTAATCATTTCATAAAATATATCTTACCTTCTAAAAACATTTAAACCTCTAAATCCCAAATATTTATCACCAGCTTAAAATTGGGCTCTAGGCCTTCTCTATTGCTGGTCATTAATCTACCAGATATGTTCTACACATAGTGCATTATGAAACTTTAAAAGAAACATTTGTCTTGGCTAAGTGAATGTTTAAAAGTTTCCTTTCCTACTTTTTGAGATCTTACAACTCAGTACCCCTTAGATGTCCTACTGTGTCTGGCCTGGTCCTATGAACTAGCCTTCATCCTATGCTTCTTCTCTATCCACTCCTGCAACTTTCTGGCTTTCCACCTCGGTCCTGTTCACATACTGCCCCATCCCTTTTTATGCTCTCCTCCAAAAACATAAGCCATGAACGGATTTCAAATTCCAGACGCACGCAGAGAGGATTCATGATGTGGACCAATGGAATAAAGGTGATCTGAGAGAAAGACTGAGGTTTCAAAGTATTTTATTAGAGTCTGGTCTCCCTGGGTCACCTATAATAGGACAAACCCTCCCTTGACATCTTGACCTACCATAGGTAGCTTCATCGGACTGTATCAGATTTTCAGAGCCCATGCTCACTTTTAAAGTGCTGCCTTCTAGTAATTCCCCTGTTAGAGATTACTCACAGTCCTTCTGTCCTTTGACCTTGCCCCAGTACAAAGTTCTTGAGAGCAAAAAGTAAATGATAATTTTGCACAAGGGAATTGCAGAGACTAGAGGTCATTACTACAATCTATAAAAGTCAAAAGCTTCAATGTCTACCTTGATATTTTAAGGTAGAAACATTTAACTCAAAGGTTCAACACTTTAAAAGCAGAATTTTGAGTGTTTTGTGAACAGGAGATTTCTAGGAAGGGACATTTCTTTGCCGTCTCTGGAATCAAGCTGCTTATGAAGTAACTACCTGTTTTTTTCAACAGGATGGCCTCATCAGCCACACTGGAATTCCTAAAGAGTTAACGTCCAATTCTTTCCCGGACCTACTTAATCCTGTATGTTCTATAACTCTCACTTACTGAATCCAGATAAAAGAAACAAGATGTAGGAATAGCCAGTAGTGAAAGAGCTACTCGAGGATTTCAATCAAGTCCTGGTGTCAGCTTCATGTCTGGCACGCAAAAAAGAGATAAAGAGACAGGCAGGAGAGAGAGTGGGAAGCAACAGCTACCAGGGAGAAATACAAACCACTCACATAGTAGTGATCTATGGAAAGGGTAGGCAAAGGGGGAGAGAGTACAGAAATAAGACTAAATAATGTCGACCAAATAGTACACTGCTGAGCAGTGAAAGAAAGGGGCAGAAACAGAATGCAAGTCATTGACCCTCTCACTCACTATTGCTGGAACATGAATGCACCGAGTTGTATTCAATGATCTAATTTATTTGACTATGCTGGGATAGAGCACATTGAAGAAGATACCACAGAAGCACTTCCCCACAGCATTTCAGCTACCATTGAGCAGCAGGAAAATAAACACCCCCATTTGTGGCACAAAAGAGAAAATTACATCTATTCATGGCCTAGGGGGAAAAAATCTCTGGAATATTATGATGAATTAAAGAAACTGGTGGATTTTTATAAAATCTGCTTTATCAAAGTCATTTATTTTCTGAGTCTCTTCTTAGCTCCCTTCCTATACAATTAACTCACTAAAAGGATGTGGATGGGTATAAAATAATCAGTTTTGCTATATGGAATTTGAAAGAGCAGCCCTTCATAAAGGATGCTTTGGGGACTGTTTTCAAAGTCATCTGGAAATTCTTTCCTACTCTAAGTCTGTAATAAAGAAAGATACTGGTCTTTGTTCCCTGAGACCACTTCAGGGCTCCAGATGAGTAAGCAGAGAAAGAGGCTTTGACTCTAATGACATTGCCCTATCCATGCCTTGGTGAGGTCCATGATGCCGCTGACCGTCATGGCAGTCATGTCATACATCTATTGTTTTTTGGTCACTTAACTCCCTAGAGATGAGTCGTCCCTGAAAAACATGAAAACATAAGAAAAAAATAGAGGCCAGAGACATAGAATACGGCAGGAAAGAAAAAAAAAAAAAAGTGTCATGGGGATAATATGAAGAATAAGAGAAAAAATAAAGAGGGATAGAGAATCATAAGTTTCTCAGATAAGGAAAACATACAATGGAAGGAGGTATGAAAAGTGAAGAGGATAAATTGAGAAGGGGAGCAGAGTACAGAGTTGAATATTTGTATAAATTTCGCAACAGGACTCATACAAAGAAAGTCTATCTTACCAAATCACGTGTCTGAGAAATCACAGACAAAAATCTGCTAGAGTTTTATATTGTTTGATAAAAAGGAAAATGGCAGCGATAGTGTAACTAAACATATATGATTTGGAATGCAAGGAAAATCCACCTATCCATGTCTCACTGCCAAATTATCAATGATACCAAAAATCACACCGGTCATCTTTGCATTAAGCATTGCCCTCTTTGGAGGTCCTAATTTAACGAATTCAGAGTCTTATAACACATTTTCTCAAAGAACCAATAGTCCAGGGGCGCCTGGGTGGCTCAGTGGGTTAAGCCGCTGCCTTCGGCTCAGGTCATGATCTCAGAGTCCTGGGATCGAGTCCCGCATCGGGCTCTCTGCTCAGCAGGGAGCCTGCTTTCCTCTCTCTCTCTGCCTGCCTCTCCGCCTACTTGTGATTTCTCTCTGTCAAATAAATAAATAAAATCTTTAAAAAAAAAAAAAAAAAAGAACCAATAGTCCAGTGTGAATTCATCTGGGAGACAGAAAAAGAATACTGGGGCTGGGAAGGGATAGCAAGTGCCTGCTGTAACTGCAGAAAATAGTGTGTGAGGGAGTTCAAGTCCCTAAAACCCAGAACTGTCGTCCGTTGACCTCTGACTCTCATGGAGGAGGGAAGGAATATATGGGATGAGGATTCATAATGTCAAGGCTTCAGGCTTTATCATGCTGGGTGGGGAAAGGCTTTCTGTGTGCTAGGGAAGACTTGGGGAGATACACAAGATTTCAGAAGGGAAAAGAAAAAATACACACACACACACACACAAATATTAGTTATTTTTTTATTATTTTGAAAGTGATCATGGGACGCCTGGGTGGCTCAGTCAGTTACACATCCGCCTTTGGCTCAGGTCATGATCCCGGAGTCCTGGGATTGAGCCCCTCATTGGGCTCCCTGCTCAGCGGAGCACCTGCTTCTCCCTCTCCCTCTGCCTGCCATTCTGCCTACTTGTGCTCTCTCTCTCTCTCAAGTAAATTAAACCACCACCACCACAACAAAAAACTTAAAAGAAAAAAAGTGATCCCTATATCCACTGTGGGGCTTGAACTCACAACCCTCAGGGTCGTAGGAACCAGCCTGGCACCCAAAGGAAATAGTATTTTTACAAAGTTGTTTTTTAATTTTTGTTTTTGGTTTTGTTTTGTTTTGTTTTGTTTTGTTTTGTTTTGTTTCCATCTCAAACATCCAAATTACTTAGTTTCTCTGGGAGTAACAACTGATAGGAAGAGCAAAAACTAAATGCTTGGGGGGAGGGTGCTGAGAGAGAAGGGAGAGTGGAAGGAAAAGATACGAAGTGCTCAAGACCTGTTTTCCCATCTAAACAAATTTGCCTAAGCCTATCCTGCAGGAATGTACACAGAGGTGATATGAGTCCCAAAGTACACGTAAGCCCACACACATGTTTACTAGCTTCCCTCCCACAGATGTTCAATGAGAACAAAATAAATTAGATCAACATTTTTAAAGTGCATCCTGTAGCTATTTGCCTAGGGAAAGAAGACAAGTGGCTATTTCAAAAGCTGATGTACCAGGTCAGAATACTCAATATATGATAAAAATTAATGAGCCAGTAAGTGATCCAGCTGCAGATCTGATCAATCCAGCAACTGCATTTTGTGTTGCCTAAGTAGAACAAATGAGTAATGGCATTTTATGGCATGAGCTTACATAACTGCAAATGTTATTAATGATTTTAATCCATCTTTAAAAATGATCCAAGTCCATTAAAAAAAAATCCTGCCAGCATACTTGTTCTGTAAATTTTGGGAAGATAAAACCTGTAGTTTACCACAAATTGTACTAGTAAGTACATTGCTGAAATCACTACTAATTATTTCTATTAAATTGTATAGGTCAGTATATTTCTCACAACTTTAACAACTAAATGCCTCCATTTTTTCCTTTTATAAAATATAAAGCAGAATAAAGGAGGCATTGGAGTCGTTTTCTATCATAGCTTTCACATTTGTGACTCTCTCAACCAAAACTCCTTGTCTAGATTTTCTCATTTATATACCATTGCAATTGTTGTTTTCCAATCACTCATCATATGTAAATCCTAATGTACTTCGAACTATCCTGGCTATTTTCTCTGAACCTTTTTGATCTCTAATATATGTCTTAAAATGCAATAATCTAACTCAGTCCACGTACATACAGCAAGGATGCATCATTTGATATGGAGTCATTATGCCATTTGACTATAAAAGTTTTTTTTTTTTCTTTGTGCACAAAGCACTTTTATTAACTATTGAAATTCAACAGAAAATTGTCTTCCATATGTGCAGTATTATCTTCATCACAGAACCCAATGGTTGCAGTATGATAGTTTCACTAGTTTTATCTACAAAGAGTGAGTCGGACTTGTAAAAGTTGTTGATCTTCCATAGAGAAGTTGAATTCCACCTGTCACAGCTACCTGATTCCCCAGAATGCTTTGGGTTTGTTGAAACATCTAAGAATTCTAGTTCCTTCAATAGCATTATTAGTTAATATTGGTAAACAAAAGCTGGCTTTTCTCTATGGTATATACCATTTTCATTTTGATTTTTGGTAAGTGACAGTTATTGTAACTGAAGGCTATATACTTGGATACCTTTCCCATGATCCCATTTTCTTTGTAGTCAGCTTCTGAGGCATCTCATCATCTGATGTTAATATCAGTTAGGGTATATTGAGCAGATTGTGGATCACAGCTATAAAATGCCTGCCAAGAAATGTATTTTTTATACTTGATTTATATAATTTTGAATAGCAG
Organism: Mustela lutreola; assembly: GCF_030435805.1. NCBI lineage: Eukaryota > Metazoa > Chordata > Mammalia > Carnivora > Mustelidae > Mustela > Mustela lutreola. Next base: position 59,388,739 of record NC_081299.1, read on the forward strand.
TATGGGTTCCCATTATTGATCACTGGTAAAATGATGATAATTTAGTGAAATTATAAAACATCTGTGTTTAGAACAGTCCTGCCCTACCAAAGTCATAGATTATATTGGTAATTTTGAAATATGCATGGTATAATTTCGCTCCGGATACATCTCTAATATCTCCTCATTTTCATCAAAAGACTTAACTAGTCCCTGGGCCTCTGTTCTTGTCACTCTGCATTCCGTTTGCGAGAGAGCTCAACCCACAAACACGTTAATGGAACTCTTTCTTAAATAATGACTCTCCCAATTTGTATCTCCAGGACCATATATGTAATTAAAGACTAGATGTTCACAGATACCTCAAGTTCAATGTGTTCAAAAATTGAACCATGTTTCCCTATACCAAACCTGCTCCTTTCCTTGTATTTCCTATCTTTGAAAGTGATATCCTGTAATCTAAGACAGAAACTTGGGTGATATCCTAGATGTCTATATTTTATTTATTCCCTGCCCTATTTCTTATAGAATACAAATTCCATAGCTGAGATGATCACAAATTCTTGCCCGACCACTGCAATAACCTCCTAATTGACTCCCTCACCTCTGCTCTTCTTCCCCTGAGATTTACCTTCTGGTTATCTGTCAGGGTTTGCTCACAAGCTGAAAATTGCCCCTCCTTAATACTCCTTAATATTATATAACAGATCTCTTGTTTTTAGAATCACATATGCCAGCATCATCCACCGCAATCTCAGCTCCTGCTGCTACTCACTTCCCTTTAGACCCCGACTTCCTCCCACCAATAACAAACACACTCTTTGTTTAAGCCATAGAAAACACGTTTATTTCCTAAATAGGTCACATTTCATGCCTTGGCTGATACTGCTCCTAGAATGCTCTTCCCTCTTCTTCATTTGATAAACATTAATTGGTCCATGGAGCTTTTACAACTCGGCTTCGGCTCCTCTGGGAAGACATCCCTACTCTCTGGACTCTTATAACATCTTACATTTATTCCTGTCAAAATGCATCTCTTTACATGCTCACTGATAATCTACTAGATTATAAATAATTTGAGAACAAGAATCTAGAATGTATACATGAGTGTATATATATATAATATATATATATATATATATATTATATATAGTGCGCTTTAACCCACTATATATAGTGGGTTAAAGCCTTAGGTCATGATCCCGGGGTCCTGGGATGGAACCCCACATGGGGCTCTCTGCTCGGCAGGGAGCCTGCTTCCCTTCCTCTCTCTCTGCCTGCCTCTCTGCCTACTTGTGATCTCTGTCAAATAAATAAATCTTAAAACAAACAAACAAAAAAACAAGAGAAATATAATGTGAGCTGTACATGTAATTTTTAATTTTTTAGTACCCACGTAAAAAAAAAAACAGTAAAAAGAAACAGGTAAAATTAATTTTAATAGTTATTTTATTTAGTTTAATATATGAAAATATTATCATTTTAATATGAAATCAAAATAAAGTCACAACTGAGATAGTATACTTTTTTTATACTAAGGGTTCAAAATCTGGTGTGAATTTATGGAACACTTCATTTCAGAATAGTCACACTTTTTAAGTGTTTCATAACCGCATGTGGCTAGTGGCTACCATATTGGGAGGTTCACAAGAATTGTTAGACTTAAATCCACTCCATGACAGATCAGTTAAAAAGCAGATTTGAGGGACGCCTGGGTGGCTCAGTGGGTTAAGCCGCTGCCTTCAGCTCAGGTCATGATCTCAGAGTCCTGGGATCGAGTCCCACATCAGGCTCTCTGCTCAGCAGGGAGCCTGCTTCCTCCTCTCTCTCTGCCTAACTTGTGATCTCTCTCTCTGTCAAATAAATAAATAAATAAATCTTTAAAAAAAAAAAAAAGCAGATTTGAATGAAATTTGAGTTCTAGCTAGAACACTTGTTTTTGTTTGTTTGTTTGTTTAATAGCTATAACCAAAGTGAATTTGAAATTACTTTAAAAGAATTAACCAGGAGGGATATCTTCCATATAAAATAAGGATGACTCAGGAAGCAGTAGATGGAGTTTCTCTTCACATTATCATAAGTTAAAATCAAATGAACAAAACAAACTGATTGCAGATTTGGAAGAAAATTAAGGAGGGCCAGCCTCCTCAGCTAGAGATTTTTTGAGGCAGTTTTTAATATAGTGGATGGTTAATTCAATGAAGAAAATTGCTCAGCAGGCTACCTCATAGGCAAATTTGGTGTGGTTAACTTTGGCAGTTCATATTTTCCTCAACTGAGGATTTATAGTCCCCATGTCCTGGTCATAAACTTAAGTTGAGTTCTAAATTATAAGAATGTTATATATTCCCTTAACAAGTTACTTTTTTTTTTTTTAAGAGATTTTAGTTATTTATTTGGCAGAGAGAGAGAGTGCACAAGCAGGGGAATCAGCAGGCAGAGGGAGAAGCAGGCTTCCCACTGAGCAAGAAGACTGATATGGGCTCAATCCCAGGACCCTGAGATCATGACCTGAGTGGAAGGCAGATGCTTAACAGACTGAGCCACCCAGGCATCCCCATTAATGACTTTCTTAGAATGTTTAAAGGAAGTTTGTAGGCAGTAATGCTTTCTAAGCTAGTGAACGTGATGTATTAGGTAGAGAAGACACTTAAGAGGGCTAACTTCTGGCTGGAGCTGACCACTGATTGGCAATGCAGATAAGTCATCTTACCCTTTCTGTGTCTCACACTATGCTTGACTACACTTGGGAAAATGATGCCTCATCTACTTATCTGACAGAATTTACTTGTAAAATTAATGTAGGCTGTGATGCTCAAATCTCTGAAAAGTCAAATTTTGCACAAAAATGGATTATATTATTAAGATAAGCATGGGTAATAACTATTTATAAGAAAATGGAAGTTCAGGAGCATTTAAGAAATAATAATAATAATGATAATAACAACAGCAGCCATACGTTAAATGCATTCTATGTGCCACAAAATTTGTTAAATACATTATCTAATTTATTCTTCATAGCTATACATAAAACAGGCATTAATACTGATAAATAACTGAGATAAGAGGGAATAAAGAATTTCCTCCATGTCATGCAGTTATCAAGTAGCAGATTTGGGTCTTAAAGTCTCTAACTCCAATGCCATGATCTAAACCACAGTTACTATCTGAGAGGTTACCCATAGGGACTTAGAACATTTTCCAAATCCAACCATTTCTTAGAAGTCCTTTTTTTCTATCTGGGCACAACCGATCTGGCTCCTAGGAGTACTCATTATAATTTCTCCATTCTTCCTACCACCTATAATGTGAAAAAAATCTACAAGTAGTAGGAAGCTTGCCTTTACATTCCTTATAGCTGTTGTTAAAGTAATATAAGAACAAATGAATGAACAAGGCTGGCCATTTAGAGTATTGTCAGTCACCTCCAAAAATGAGTCTTCAGTTTGTTAATGTAGAAAGAGCAAATGTATAAGACAGTTATCCATTTCTTTCAGAATCATGAGGATAAATGCCAGAGGCGTTATATGTGATAGATAAACCAATTAAAAAACAAACAAACAAACAAACAACAAAAAGAAAACAAATGTCTACATGTCTTACTCCACTATGCTCTCACCAGTAAAGCTCCACTATTCTCTTACTTGCTCAGGCCAAGAAGTTGAGCAGTTAAAGATTATTATTACAAAATTTTGGGACCACTCTGTTTCCCAGATGGCTTCCTCCTAGAGCACTTAAAGGAAAGAGAAAGATGACATTCAATAAAGTTCCTCATCATGCAAACTTAGCCTGTGTGAGTATTTCAAATGCTCACTAACTAGAATAATGATATTGCTCTGTGAATTTCCTGTTAGGGCAATGCCAAAGTCCCCCAGAGATATAAGGTATCATGACTCATTTCTTTCACCCTAACTTTGAATTCGAGAGTAGCATCAGCATCTCTCACTTAAAGTAGCCCTTCCCGTCAGGCATCAGGAGTTACGGCAGAAGAATATAGTCACTGGAGAGTCTCTAAATCCCACAAATTACAAGAAGAAACAGCTTTCCTGCTTGAGGAATTTTCCAAAAATAGCCATCATTTTCTAAAACAAGACTACCTAAAGTCAAACGTAATTCATGGGCTCAGTGTATAAGCAACAAATCCCAGGCATGCCTTTATCTGCAGAGAAAACCTTCAATGGTAATAGCTGAGTCACAACTGGATCAGAAGATTTAAGAGCAGACGTCAATCCTTGGTTGGACAGGATAAGCATAGGGACACCTGGGTGGCTCAGTCGGCTAACGTCTGCCTTTCCCTCAGGTCATGATCCCAAGGTACTGAAATCCAGTCTGCTCAGGCTCCCTGCTCACTGGAAAGTCTGCTACTCCTCCATTCCCCACCCCCGCCCCGCCCACTCATGCCCTCTCTAGCTCTCAAATTAGTAAGTGAAAACTTTAAATTTTTTTTTAAAAAGGACAAGATAGATATCAGAATTGAATAACCTCCTTTGTGTTGTCCAATTCAACTTTATTAGTGACGAAATTGATGGCTTAAGCGCTTTGTATGATGCCCCTCAGGGACAGCCAATGAAGGTTACATGGAGACAAAACCCTATGCCTTTTGAATACACCAAGTATAACAATCCTATTTGACACATGCCTAGGAAGCCAATATCACACAACTTGGGGGGAAAAATCAGGATATATGAGAACATATCAGAGAAATACTCATAGGCTAAATAGAAACAAAGCTGAAGAACAGTGAAACTCTAAATAGCTAAAAAATATTTTTAATATTTTCCCATTATCATATTCATTGTACTTTTCTATTTAGAGTGTATCACTACAGACTATAAATGCATCTTTATTACTCTCTTCTGTCTTACTTATCACTCAGGCCTTAAACATTTTCAAGGAAATGCTGAAAAGATACAACCGATGCTATCTTTGTGGGCATAATTACACCAAGAAAACCAGCTCTTTTTTTTTTCTTTTAATGTCACAGACAATCAACGTTTTCTTTCTTTGATCACTTCTTCAGTTACTGATTATAACTCAAACATGATATTTAAGAACAATTTTCCAAATCAAATTAATTGAACTTTTGTTTTTAATGGCATTCATGACATTCTAAAAAATCTTCTTTGCTTTTCCTATAGCTACCTTTGTTAAAGATGTATGATGATTTGGCATTATTTTGTAGAAAATAAATTTCCTTCTGGATTGGGGATACCTATTTGTGTACACCTTTTAATTTTGCAACTGTAAGAAGAATTAGGATAACCATTTGATGGGAAATAGTAACAATAACAATACATACCACGTTAAAAACTTCATGGAGAAAGAACTATTTTCTATATAGTCCTATGTAGGTACTTTGTATCTTTGAGTGTAGAATAAAAACACTGTAACAATGACTGCATTTATATAAGTTACATAAAAGTACATAAGTAATAACATATATGTTATTATATGTTATAATATATGATATATTATATATATCATAATTATTATAATATATTATATATGATATATAAGTTATTATAAAATTATGGAAGCAGAGAAAGATCAAGCCAACTTGCTCAATCTTACAGAAAAATATATACTTTATATCACTTTATGTTGTTAAAAAGAAATAGGTTCAAAATGGAGTCACTTATATTAAGTCCCACCAAGACTTAATACCTTACCTAATTGCAGTTTTAGTCTTTTCCAGTAGAATTTTAAACCAATCAGTCTAGAATTTCCTGATCAGCATTTACAAATAATCTGCATTAAGACTCTGCCCTGTCTCCTAAGGGAAAGTGACCTTGACCGAAAAATATCCTTCCCTTTTGTTAATAACTTCTTTGCCCCACCCTCCTTCATATAAATACCTTTCATTTTGTACAACTCCTTGGAACTCTTTTCTACTTTCTAGATGGGATGGTGTCTAATTAATGGATCCCTGAATAAAGCCAATTAGATCTTTAAATTTATTCAGTGGATTTTTTAAAACAACATATTAATTAAATATGTCTATTCACCTACCTGCAGTCAAAGAGAAATGTAAAAAGTCAAAAAAATTATTTTTATTGAGCTAAGTTATGATCATGCCATCGAAGGACTTCAGAACAAGTCTCCCCAATATGTGCTACTTTGCAATGTGGACTATTTTGAGTTGAAGGCAATCAAGACCCTGGGGTCTTAAGAGAAACTTTTTTCCCTCTCTTAACTACCTAGAAGAATCTAAATTGGGGTATTCCTCAAAATGAGAGACATCACAAAGACTAAATTTTATCTCAAGACCTCTCTGTGTGGCAGGGCAAACATCTAATTACCAAACATCTGCCCTTCTTATTGCCCCGTGAATTGCCCTCTTCTATGAAGCTCCAGGCCCCTGCCCCATTCTTTAGCTCTGGATGGCAATGTCTACCTCACTTTACCTTTCTAACTTTGATTATTTCCTGTGTGTGAGGTTCCCCTCAGTACGAAACTCAATTTGATTTACTCCTGTTATTCTTAGACCAGTTGGAAGAATCTTAGAATGGTTGAGGAAAATCATTCTCCCAACACATCAAAAAGCAAATGTCAATCTTCAGGTCACCCATCAAATATCTAAACTTCCCTATTTTATGAGGTTTGACACTGTTCTACCTCCTACCTGTAATAACACCAAGTATAATTAACTTTTTAAAAGATTTTGCATTAATATTTTTTCACATTAATAGATTTATCTTTGACTATACAAACTAATGATTTTGAAGTGAATTCTTAATTTTTCTTTACTAAGAAGAAATTACCAAAAGTCATAATTGTGAATGGTAAGGCTAAAAGACTAATGGATAAACTAGGAGTTTATTTATATGTCAAAGGTTTTTTTGTAAGATTAGACAAAATAATGCATATAAAGTGTTTTCCATAATTTATAGCATTCAATTAAATAATTAATGTGTATTTTTATTCATTAACTTTATCTCATTCCCCATATTCTAGGGAAGAGGCTGTTTCAACGAAAATAATTTTATCACATACCTATATTATAGGCCAGTTCATAAAAAGCCAGTTTCAAAGAACATTCTGGAATCATTCCTTTGCAATTTCTTCTGACTTTATCATTTAAGTAAAGCCCTCATTTATAATGTGTCATTATAGCACATAAGGAGTGAAATAAGCTAGAACCATCTGAGCAATTACGTGGTTTTCTGCGTAACTATGAATTCTTATAATTAACAAAGGTCAGTTTTTAAAGGGAAGAGATCCTTATGAAAATTCATGAGATCTTCAATGATTGAATTCTCAGTTCCCCATTCTTACTGATATTACCATAGTATAGGCTCCTATCATCTCTAACCTGGACTACTGAAAAAAATTTCTAAACACTTTAATCCTACTACTTTCCATTATTGCCATAGCTATCTTTTTAGCGCATAGTCCTAACTATGACTTTCTACTGTTTAGAAAATTCACATAACTTCCTATTGTTCACAAAATAAAATCTAAAATCAATGGAATAGAATTCAATGCCTTCCACAATAGAAGGCTAATCAACCATTCCAACATGATAATGCCATTGTTTATCTCACATACGTACATTAAGGCCAAATAAAAGATATTTTATGCACATTTAAGATTGGTGTCTTTTCTTCTCCCTACAATGTCCTTCCTGCTCCCTACTCCTCTACCTATACAGAGTCTTACTCATATCACAATGATGCCTAAATGAAGATCACAGCCTCCACAATATTTTCATTTACTATACTCCCATAGACTTGAATATATATATTTAAATACATATAAAATTTTATATTTTATAATATAAATGTACATAAAATAATGTACAAATATATACAGACATACAATCTCAAATGTGTATATATATATTTAGATAATATTTAAATAAAGTTGTATATAAAACACACAGAATGATAATAACTCAGGTACCTAACCTTCTCTTCCATTAAATCATAAGCTCTGAGACAGGTATCAGCACAGTGTTTGGCACATATTAAATGACTAATATAGTTTTCTTAAATGTATGACATGATTGAATGAATTGGCTTAGGTTTCATCATCTCTGAAATACACAAATGCCAGGCTTACACTACTTTTCAGTTTGCCTCACTGACAGATATTAATTTCTAAAATGTGCTTTCTGAGTTCCAATTATTTTGACATCACAAAATTATAGGACTGAAAGGGAATATAAGAATGCCCACTCTAGGATTCAATGAAGGGAAAAATATCTTCTATTTTAAAAGAGTTCAATTTTGAATAGGATATCATAACCTGCCCCTTTCACTCAACCCTTTCATGTTTAATAATGTCCACTATTAATGCCCTCAAAGAGTCTTGAGATTGTTTTTCAAGGTAATTGAAGCATTACTGTTTTTTTTTTCCCCTCTCCATTTATTTATTTATTTTTTTCTTCCTGCCTGGAAAGATGACATAACACTAAAAGATTTGAAGAAAGTTAAATATACCAGAATGAGCAAGGACTGTAACAGATGGGTCCTGGTTTCAGAACGAAAGCTCCTCATCTATTTACAAGCATCTATTTTCATTCAGGTTTGTTGATTCTGTCTTCTGAAAATGTCTGAGAAATACTGTTTCCCATTCTCAAGGTTCCCTGGTATTTGCTTTTTTTTTTTTTTTTTTTTTTTTTTTTAAGATTTATTTATTTGTTTTAGAGAGGGAGAGCCAGAGCACCTGGGGGTGGGGCAGAGGGAGAAGGAATCTCAAGAAGACTCCCTGCTAAGGGCAGAGCCTCTGGCCTGGCCCTGTCTCCCCAACCCAGAGATGCATTGGCTTCCCATGTAGTCACTTCTTTTTTTAAAGGTTTTATTTATTTATTTGACAGACAGAGATCACAGGTAGGCAGAGAGGCAGGCAGAGGGTGGGGAGGGAAAGGGAGCCAGGCTCCCTACAGAGCAGAGAGCCTGATGCGGGGCTCCATCCCAGGACACTGAGATCATGACCTGAGCCGAAGGCAGAAGCTTAACCCACTGAGCCATCCAGGTGCTCCATCCTGCCCCATGCAGTCACTTCTGATCACTGAAAATACATACCTTTCCTTTTGTTTATGGACTGCTAATGACCCTTGTCTTTTGAAAGCATCAGCCTTAAAACCTAGCCCTGACTAAGTGTAGCATTTTCCTTTCTTTTATTTTCTTTTTGTAATTGGGATATTACATTCTAGTCTTCTGATGGAATTTTTTTTTCTTCTTTTTGACACTACTTCTCTAAGTTTAATATAAGCAGTTCTTAGACCATATGTGAAAATTCTTCAACTGCTTTGGAACAAAATTAATTTGGTCCTGGACTTAAGTTCATTCCTTTCCTTCTTTAAATCATGCTCTCATACAATAAAGAGTGCAGGGGGACAAGTTGGAAGTTTGGTAATGAAGTCACTTTTATCTTTTATTACTTATTTTAATAAAATTTTATATAAAAATGTAGGAAATCTGTTATAAAATCAGAAAAATACAGAATATAATTGTTAAAGTATAGCAATGTGGTAACTATTGCCTTTTTCCAATTACACTTTTTCCTTTAGTTTCTCCCATTGAATTCCCAATAGCCCCCCCAACTATAGAGAATGAGTAAAGCACAACTCAAGCAGTGCTGCTTGGGAAAATAAAATGATGACTCTAATGCCAACTAATTAACAGGAGCTGCTCAACACCTGTTGTGTATTAGCGATGTGATAGAATCTTCAGCCTCAAGGAGCTCATGGTCCAGTGTAGTGATAGATAAGATCATTAGAGAACAATAAAAGGCAGTGCATAATTGGTAGAATTTCCTTTTATAGCCTATAGACTAAATGTCCAATGAGAGTTTAAAGAATTAGGGAGAAAAGTGTTAGGATAATGAAACCATATAACATGAGGAAATAATATAAAAAATTTAGTATTCATACTGCTAATCAATAATGTCATATGAATTGTCTACTCTTAAAAGTAAATCAATACTAACTTTCAAAAATGCAATTCAGCAATTCATTAATTATTCTTTACAAATTACACCAAAGATTTGACCACTGATCTCTTACGGTATCCTTAAATCAATGTAAAGGACACGTCAAATGGAAAAGGCTCCATGTTTCTAAGCTTACTAAAAATAATCACCACTAATGGGGTACAATTTAAATTCATGTGAATAAAAACATTTTAAGAGGTGACACCTGTTATTAACCTGTAAAGTGGTTTGAAAGTATTACTTAAAAACAGGCAACATTCACATGGACACTTTCAAGGTTAGTAAATCACAACCTAAAAAGCAGAGATATAAAGAAAAGCTAGAAAGAAATTAAATTCTATGTTCAGATTTTTGCTTCCATAGAAATTTTTCTGATTCAGGCATAACCTCAAGTACTTATTCAAATGCTTGAGATACCATTTAGCTCTAATGCCTTTAAACCTGACCTGAAATATTTGGTCTACAGGTTGGGCTTTACAACTCAACTGTTCTTCTGCTCTATCTGGTACAATATTGACTTTTATAGGAAGCTTTGTAAATATCAACATTTTTGTACCTAAACACCAGCTGAAGCAGCACAAAAAATGGAGCCTGTCAACAAACATGTGATGCCACTCTAAAAGGATCTTGACAGAATTTAATTAGAACGTTAAATAAGCAAAGAGGAAATATTGGTGGAAAAGGAAAATACAAGAAGGAGGAGAAGAACGGCATTGCAAAAATAAAGACACTAGAAAAATAAACAGGTACTATTTGGATACTTTTAAGCTGGTAGAAAAATGGGGAACTTGAAAATGGCTATGAAAGAAGTCATGAAGTTACTGGAAGATAGGATTAAATTTTGTTTTGGACCATATTAATTGAACTTGGTTATACTGATAGACTTTCCTTATCACATTGAGCTTCTGTAAATAAGCATGGTACAAAATATGATATAAAGCCTTGCATGAAAACATCAAATCGAAGGAATATACGCTGCATTCTCTTTTCCAAAACCAATTCAGTACAAGCAAAACCTGAAAGATCAGAATGAACAAAACTAAAATGTTATATTTCAATTCAGAATCCTTATAAAGAATATAATTTATTTATTTTTGTCATAGTGCTGTATAGTGAAACTAGCACCACAAATTTATAGTTCATTCATATGAACCATTCTTTATGTAGTAAGGGAGGTATTAATGAACAGAAAATTGATTCAGGGATTAAAGGGTTAAAAAAAATACACTTTCTTTGTGTGTGTGTGTGTGTGTGTGTGTGTGTGTGTGTGACCAGCATGCTTTGTTAGTTGAGCAGTAAAGAAGTTCAGAAAAAAAAAAAGAGATGTCTTAGTTCAGTTGCTATAATTAATGCCATGGACAGGGTGGCTTAAACAACAGAAATTTATTTCCCACTATTCTGGATGCTAAGAAGTCAGAGATAAAGGTGCCAATATGGTCAGCTTCTGGTGAGAGTTTCCTTCCAGTTTGCAGACAGCCACCTTGCTGTGTTCCCATATGCCTGTCTCATCTTATAAGGGCACTAATCCCACCATAAGAGTTTCCCCTTCCTGGTCTAATGATCTCCCAAAGGTCCCATTTCCTAATGCCATTGAGTTAGGGAGTAGGATTTCAACATATGAATGTTTAGGGGATACAAACGCTTAATCCATAGCAATAGGGGTGAATGAACTTCCTATAAAGAACAGCTAAGTACTTTAAGACACAAATTTATTCTTCTCTTTTCTTTTCCCTTTCCCCAATTCATTATATGTATATACATTACATGGGTGTACGTATACATATGTAATGTGTATACACAAAATCAAGAAGGCAATCACTAAGATATATGTATAACTCTAAGCCATAAATATAAATCTTAATTGATGAAATACTCATTTGATATTAGAAAAACCAAGTTCATCTATATATTATCTCTATAAATTCTACTTATTTAAGAATATGGTAAAATATCAAAACTTATTTTTTTAAAAAATTAAGTATTCATATTATATAATTAAACACATCAGATTTGTTATTTATTTGAAAGTTATAAAATATTATTTAAAAAACTTGGAAAAGGAATTGCTTTAAAGAGTTTTACTTGAATTATAATAAATACATGGTTAAAATCATTATGTTTTTTAATAAATTCAGTTTCTATATTTCTTTGATTTAAATACTAAGTTGGTCTTCTATAACATGTTCCCAATGACTTTAATATTTCAAAATATTCAGCAGCAGACAACCATGCACAGATTCAGGAAAGAACCACTTAGGGAAATCAACAATATAATCACCTACATTTTGATTCAATTTATCTTTCTAGTAATACAAATAGGAATAATCAAATATACCTTTCAGTGGCCAACCTTTCCAATAAAATTTCACTCATTTTTAGAGTACCTTTTTTTAACCAAAAAAGTAACATTGCTTAAATTCCTGTAAAAAGAAAAATTTATGAGAAGCTACCAGGTTTGCCATTGCTACGTCTGTCATTTAATCATGGCATTTATTTAATTCCAGACCTTCTTCAGTGTAACTCACATATATCTGAAATAAAATATGCAAATAAATTCAGTCTCTGGAGAAGGGTAAATTCAACCGTGAAGCAGAATAGATTTCCGTTTTCCTAATGCACTTTGGCACTTCTGTGTGTCCACTTACATTAGCCTATGAAAGTATCTCCAGCTCTGTCAGCCCCAAGAATGTGTTAAAACGACATGGTAAATTCAGAGTTCTGAGGGTAAATAAGCCTTGTATAAAAAAAGCCTTCCGGACTACGTAGGTAGAGCAGAAACATTCCATGCATTTTAAATGCCTATAATCATAATTCTTCATCACAAAATGTAATATATGTTCTATCAGAATAATTATTTTCCTCTGTATGTATCAATATCACCAAACCAGCTGTCCTCCCTCCCAGCGTCTCCTGGCCGGTACACAGCCCAACTTTGCTGAGGGTGTTTGGAAGGCAAGTGCGGGCTCCATTCAGGTATCTTTGACCCTCAGCCCTCAGTAATTAGCCGAGTACCTAAGCACATAATGTGATGAGGGAAAACATGACAGTTAAATCAGAAGAAAAGTGTTTCCAAATGTCCCACTGAAAATAACAATACTAGTAACCCAAATGTGGAGGTGAATCTCCATTTCTAAATTAGTCCTGATTTACAGCAGTAAAAACTATGAAAGAAAAATAATAAGGTGGCTTGCAAAGGCAAGGTTAGAGCGCCTTTAACAAGTCCCTTTGACCCAGTGTCAAGCAGCCTCTGCAGCATCCTTACCTCCCTTACAGAGCACAGCGGGCATAAGTACATTGTCAAGCACTTTTATAGGAGAGTATAAAGTGAGAGATTAAGGTCAAACTTAACGATGCAAATTTGTGTTTGTTTTTGTATGTTTTAATAAGTGTACATTTCTCCACATATTTCTTTACTGCTAGAGGCCTATTTCTTTTCCTCACAAAGGTCAAAAATCTCTACGTAGAAATAAATAACTTCTTCCTTTCATGAGAAAGGAGTATAAACATGAACATTGGGGCACTTTAAAAACAAAAAGGAGAGGGTGTCATTGAGTCCTGGGTTTACCCCAGAAGCAAATATGCTGATAGAAATTTACTTGCAATCATAAATGTCTTCAGGCTCACTGACAAATGACCATTTCTTTCATAACTTCTCATATATTTCTTCCAGTTTGGAGGTCTTTTGAAATTAGCCTCCTGGTAAATTCGAACATTAAGCCCTTTTAAAATATTTTTGTTTCTCTTAAGTTCAGAGGATTTAAAAAAAAAAAAAAAAGGAAGAAGAAAAATAAAGTTTCACCTTTCTGATCTAGCCTGACCTGGTTCAAGCTCACCATGAGTTCAGTGGATTGGTTGGCAGAAGAGGAAACCAGGGTCCTCCTGGAGAAGGTCATCCTCTGCCTGCTAGGACATTTTTTCCTGCTCCTGCTATGCGCCTGCTATGCTAAGGTCCTGATTGTGCTGTGGCCATCAGCTGAAAAATTCATTAAAAAATCAAGGACAGCAGCCAATACAAAAAGAATAGAGAGGCAAAACTGCAGCTTCCTATATAAAAGCGATTTGTACTGTTAAAGAAAACAACAACAACATTTACTATCATTTTCTTTTGATCAAAAACTACATGTTTTAAATTTGGAAGCTTAAAGAAAGACTAATTTAATTCTACAGAACATTCTCTGAGGATGAAGTCCATTTTCTACCATTTTTTGGTCTCTCATATTTTTTCCCCTTTCTGTATAATTTTAGCTCTTTCTTCGGAAGTACACCAATACTTTGTCAAGGGCTTGACTTGTATTTTTTTTTTTCATTTCTCAAGAAAATATGCCAAGTGAACTATCTTGGGCACAAGAACTCGTTCTGGACTATAAAGAACCAAAAGAAATAGAATGAAATCTTGGATTTAAAAAAGTAATTCTGTGGGTCTCAGTGTTACTTGTTTCTTGAACAAATATTTGTTTATTTTCCTTTGGAATTTTACTTAAGGAACACAAATATCACTTTTGTTAAGGTGAGGAAAAAGTAATATATAATGCGTGTATATAGGAATCACTGGTGCTTCTTACTGGTGTCAATAATTATTTTCTACATTTTTATAGAGGGGCAAATTAGGTTTAGTAGACATGATGTACCCAAGGCCACAGGGTTAATAAATAGATTAAAAAAATAATAAAAGTTAGAAATTTCCTTTCATGAGCCCCAGTCTACTCCTATGGAGCCTCTCTCATCACTGTCATAAAGAAACTTTTTTTTCCACTCTAGTAAAATGCATGCACTTTTTCCGTTTGTGCTCTACTAGTTAGTATGCATCATTACATTTTCCTACTCTACATTTATAGTTTTCTGCACATAATCTAAGATACCGGGCAAGTTGTTTTACTGTACTAAGTTCAAATTTCTCATCTGCAAATGAGAATAGAAATGGTACCTAACTCAAGTTGATCTGACCTCTGATTTTAAGAATTAAGAGATAGTCTATGTAAAGTACTTACTATAGGCCTGGACATGAGTAAATGTACATGTTAAATATTATAATTTGGAATTTCCATAACCATTCCTGATAATAAATTCACTGAAAATCGAGCCCTGGGTTGTATAATGTTGTATGTACAATACTTCGTACAGTCATGATTAAGACAGTGTTTAATAAACCTTGCCCAGAACTGTAGGTGATGATAACACAAAAGATGAGTCAAAGCATATATTTCTCCTTTATACCATCTTCATTAGAATTTCCTGTAGTCTTTGTTAATCCACACTCCTGGGTTATACCACAGATGTTCCAAAAGGTACTTTAGTGAAAAGTGAAGTCAAACATATCTGCATTGAAATATGGTCCTAGCCTGTATCCCCAGTAAGCATCACTAAATCTATCTGAACCATTTATCATCTGAGAAAAGGAAGGAAGGAAGGAGAGAGAGAGGAGGGCAGACGAGGACGAAAGCAGTGGTGTTAATACCATCAACCTCACAGAATTGTAATACGGATTAAATGATATTTTTACCAAAATATTTTAAGCAATGATATTGTTTTTTAGCAGACGACCAACAAATCTAACATTTCTTTCCTGCATCCTTCTCTTTATCTTTCATCACAGGAATAATCCGAGCTCAAATATAGGGAGGTTCCTTTATTGTCAACTACAGAAACTGGCCTGGAGTTTCCCCAAACCATTCTACTTCCCTCTATATCTCAGGGACAGCTCCTCTTCTACGTTCTCCCAATCTCTGGAAGGTTAACATATGGATCCTTATATAATATTCTAAGTTTGATTTCATTTAAATCCAAAATTAGCATGGTTTCCTCAACTTATGTTTTTCTTCCTTCTTTTTTAAACCATTCTACTTTAAGTGCAGGATTTTTTGTTTATTTATAAAAAGCACAATCTCAAGAAAAAATGTTCTCTGGATGAAGTAGTCCTCAAAGACCCTCTCTCATCTATAAACATACAAGTAGGATCCTTATGCTCAGGGCAGGAGACATTCTGTGACTATTTTTGTGTAACCTAGGGGATGATGACACATTAAGACTTCCACATTTTTCTCCCTGTATCTTGACATAGTAACTTTTGTTTTTACTGGCCCTTTTGTTTCTAACTGGCCATTCCACACTGAACCAGTCAATACAGGATTCATGTGTTATTCACATCTTTGGCCTCAAAACCTGGAAACACTGGCATATCATGGACATTCATGTTCTCAAAGAAAATGAAATCTGGGATAGATCTTGGCAACTTAGGGGTCAGACAGTGATTCTAGGCTCCTTAAACTGGAAAGTGAAAAGAAAAAAAAAAAAAAAAAAACAGAAAAACTCTAGCTATTAAAATCAGAATCTGGAACACAATAAAAATAATTCCAGCTGCTGTGAAGTGTGTAAACCTGGTGATTCACAGACCTGTACCCCTGGGGATAAAAATATATTATGTTTATAAAAAATAAAAAATTAAAAAAAAAATGATTCCAGCTGTCAAAAACATCCATGGAGGGACTGACAGTTAAAAAGCATACACGAGCAACAGAGAGACAGAAATAATGTGACTAAAAACTAAGTCCCCTCCGCCACCATCCAGCCAGCTTGTCAGTTTAATTTGCTATTGGAGAAAAGGAAGCGAGAGGAGTTAAAACAGGTGTTGTTTGTTGTTTTGGGTTTTTTTCCCCCTTTTTTAATGGGCAGAAATCAAGTGAAAGCACGGCATCATAGGCTGTGAAGAGCTGCTGACACCTGGGGTTGCCACGCCCCGAGACTGTGAGAGAGGTCAGAGGCAGCTACAGACAGCTGATAAAGTGAGGGAGCATACAAGTAGATTTTTTAAGATAACGTAAAACAGATATACATGGCAACCCACAACAATATGTATCCTGGCCTTTACTAATACCTTTGTCCTGAGACTTCTTATTTAAAAGAGGCCCAAAGATAGCACTTCAGTGCAACTGACAGTGGAAAATGGATCGCCAATGCCAAAAAAGTGATTGATTTAAGCTAAAGAATAAAACAGGAGAAAAATTAAATACATATTTAAGACTAATATTCCTTTCAAGTTTTCGTGGTTTTTTTTTTTTTGATTTTTGATTTTAATTATCTAATTTAGTACCCTCTGCATGATTTTGGTCATGTCATTGAAGATCAATTTAGGCACCATGGGGGCTGATGAACGCTCTGAGACTCCACCCGGAAAGGGGGCTGAGAGAGAACATAAGAATCCAAAGGATATTACTGGACTCAGCATGTCTGAGAAGTTCATTACCACCAAGTGCCTGAATAAGATACAGTTGGTATTAGAATAATTCAGAAAATCAGTGGGTGAGCTGATATCTTTGGGAAAGGCAAGTTTAGGGTTTAAAAGGACAATCTTTCAAAGTTATATAATACCATTCACATAGGAATACTGACTTAGTAGATCAGACACTCTCTGATACTAGATGGAAAACTTGAAGGTTCACATACTCTTAAGGTTAATCCAACTAATGGAAATCTTTCTTAATACTTAGTGAGGTTGATCACAAATAACCACAATGAGCAAGATAATCAATGAGATGGCAGGAATTAATACATACACTCCAATATCTGCCCTCAAAAAACGTTCTTAGGAACTCACCGACTTATTAAAATACAGTATGACAAATAATAGAAAGAAATAATAGACAAATAATAGAAGTAAAATTGTGAAATAGGAACAGTTGAATGGCATTAAATCCAGTTTTTGAGTCCAGACCTAGAGAAAGCTTCTAGAACTGGTGGTGTCTAAGTGGAATCTTTGATGCTGAATTGTAGTTAGCTGCCAATAAGAACAATATACACAAAGGCAGAGAAGAAGCAGACAAATAACAAAAAGAGTGCAGGGAGCTGTAAAATTTAAAATGGTGAGAAATTCCAAAGTGAGGAGGTGCACAGTGGGAGTTCTGGTGATGGGGACTGAGAGTGGGACGTGTACACGGCCATAGAGAGTCTTGTGCTGTATCAAAGAGATTCTCTGAAAGCAAAGGGAAGTCAGCTTTTTATTAAAGGGTATCCCTTTGATGCAATGTGAAAGTGTATATTCCAAATTGCACGTAGGCAGACCAATTAGAATAAATATAACACAAGTTGAACATTGTATTCAAGATTCCAAGGCTTAATTTCCACGTTTATATATAACTAGTGACCCTTTTCAACAGCCTGGGTTTATACTCAACTACATAACTATCTAAGTAATCTATGATTTTTGTGGTTTTTTTTTTTTTTTTGGGATGGCAAAATAAAAGTCATCTTAATACTTCTTAGTTTTTATAACTATTTTCTACAAAAATAGAAACTGTTGAAATCTAAATAGAATTGTAACAGTTAATGATCTCAAGTACTATAAGGTAATACTTTTGCTAACATAAAATAATCATAAATAAATAGATTTCCTTTATTAATAAGTTATTAATAATAAAAGGCATGAATTGAGTATTATGCTCTGGTGATTATGGGTACTTCTAGAATGGAAATTCTAATTTTGGTGCAGCTGGAAACTTTATTCTTAAAAATCTCGGTATCAGACTGTCGTGCTCATGAGAAGAGTTTTTAAAACATTCACTATTCTGACATTTGACATTTAGTATTTAAAATTTTTAAAACTTCAAGCAGTTGAAAACTAAGTATATTAATTTTACATGGATTATGATTAATAGGTAGGTGTTTACCTAAGAAATAATTTAAGAAAGTGTGTGGGAAGAACACTAGTCCCAAGAGATGTGCTGTGGGGGGAAAAAAGAGGCTCCATAGTTAATTAAATTTGGGAACTGTAGAAATTTTAAAGATTCACAATGTACATTAGCATCCTAAAAGTTCTGAGGACCGCCAAAGGAAAAAAAAAGCACTCATCTTTTTTGTATTCAGCGTTTCTGAAATTTATGTAACCATATAACTTATTAAATTTTAAAGTGACACGTATTAACATTATTATCATAGTACTATTATTTATTGGCTGCTTACTCTTTGCTAAGAATGTTGTTGTACAAACAAACATTATCTTGGTTAATAATCTTACGATGTAGGGATTATTATATCTATTCTGATAAGAAGAACCCAAGGTCTGTAAGAGGAGCTGACTTGAAGTCCCACAAGTATTAAGTGGCATAACAAGGATTAAAACTAGGACTGAGTTCCACAAACTATATACTTAGGCATTATGCAATACCACTTACAAAGAATTTCTGTTTTTAAATTCACTTGAAAAATGCTTTCTGCGGCACTTGATGTAACATTTCCCAGTTACATTATTGTTATTTGTTATTGTTACTTTCAGCGTTTTTTTTTTTTAAAGATTTTATTTGTTTATTTGACAGACAAAGATCACAAGTAGGCAGAGAAGCAGGCAGAAAGAGAGGAGGAAGCAGCCTCCCTGCCTGAGCAGAGAGCCTGATGCGGGGCTCAATCCCAGGACCCCAGGATCATGACCTGAGCTGAAGGCAGAGGCTTTAACCCACTGAGCCACCCAGGCGCCCCTACTACCAGTGTTGTTTTAACATTCAGGTTACTTAAGGCTTTTCTAAGTTGTATTAATCATGTACATCCCTGTACACGGCACAATATGTAAACGTTATTTAAATGTTCATGAAACCTTTAAAACAGTTAATTTTCATTAGATATATTAAGAGTGCCATATTTTATACTAGGATTTAGTTAAATAATGTGTTCAAGTAATAATTTCCAGTTTATAAATGCAATATTAACATCTTATATTTTTATCAAACCAGTGTGGATACTGTTTTTTTTTTTTAAAGATTTTATTTATTTATTTGACAGAGAGAGAGATTACAAGTAGGCAGAGAGGCAGGCAGAGAGAGAGAGGAGGAAGCAGGCTCCCTGCTGAGCAGAGAGCCGGATGCGGGACTTGATCCCAGGACCCTGAGATCATGACCTGAGCCATAGGCAGCAGCTTAACCCACTGAGCCACCCAGGCGCCCAATACTGGGTTTTTTTTTTTTTTTTTTTTTTTTTTTTTAATTTTTTATTTTTTATAAACATATATTTTTTATATACATATATTTTTATCCCCAGGTCTGTGAATCACCAGGTTTACACACTTCACAGCACTCACCAAATCACATACCCTCCCCAATGTCCATAATCCCACCCCCTTCTCCCCAACCCCCTCCCCCCGGCAACCCTCAGTTTGTTTTGTGAGATTAAGAGTCACTTATGGTTTGTCTCCCTCCCAATCCCATCAAGAAGATGTGGTATATATACACAATGGAATACTATGCAGCCATCAAAAGAAATGAAATCTTGCCATTTGCAACAACATGGATGGAACTAGAGCGTATCATGCTTAGCGAAATAAGTCAAGCAGAGAAAGACAACTATCATATGATCTCCCTGATATGAGGAAGTGGTGATGCAACATGGAGGCTTAAGTGGGTAGAAGAATAAACAATACTGGGTTTTTAAAGGTAGCTTTTCATTTAACTGACACACCCATCAAGACAGAAATATTTACTATGACAAAAGCAGTTTTCTTCCTAACAATTCTCCACAGATCTTTAGTGTGACCAGTAATGTGACAGTAAAGAGTTCTCTGAAAAAAGACAAGTGAAGGTATTCTTTGACCAAGCAATACACAAAAAGTTCAAGCATTTGGTTGTTATTAAAATTATATCACAGGGTATTTTTCCAAGGATCTATTTTTAAAAATTCAAATAAATAGGACAATGTTCCATATAATGTTACAGCTAACCCCTTATTCCAATTATTATTAACATCCTGGTAATATATTTTACAGAGGCACACTAATATGAGTTAAATCAGAAAACAATTTTTTTTTTTAAAAAGTCAAAAGTCAATACTTCAGGAAAAAAGTGCAACCTCCCTGAATTCTAAAGGGCTTATCACTGTTGTGATGATTTTTTGAGCATAACTAAAATTAGTCAATTTTGCCTAATATTTTTGTTTTTAATTTAAAGTATTTAGTGTGATATTTTATCTTTTCCTACAACAAGCACAATGATGAATTAAAATTTTGCAGTCACAGAAAATGTACATTTTAGTGTCCTATGAGCTTGAGTATCCATTCACATTACTCAAGTTGTTATGCAGAAAAAAATAGTTAGCCCACATGTCATTTACAAGTTCCTCCTTTAGATTTTTACCATGCATAAAGTGATCATTAATATTTTTTAGGTAATTTGCTAGTAACTCCAGTGTCCATGACCAAAATGATCTCAAAGAATATCATAGTAAAAACAAGCCTCCAAAGTTACCTAGTATGATCTAAACATGAATACAAATTCAGGATGACATTTTGTTTGGTCCAAAGAGAAATGAGAAGAACAAGAATAGTGCCATGTCTTTTATATAAAGTTAAATTTTCTCAATTTAAGAAACTGTCTTTCATTCTGAGATCATGACATCTTACATTTTTGTGTTTCAATGCCCTTATTTATTAAATAAGTTTCTTTTATCACTGATCAGTTTGAATCTTAGTTCCAATCTTAAAATAACCCAGACTGACCAGTAATAACCCAGACTGACCTAAATAACAGAGAATTAAACTGAAAGTAACTGATATAATGTGTTAAGAAGAAAGTAACATTTGCTATCTACTATCCTTTACAAGGAATTTCGAAGGTAATCGTTCAAAAGACCTCTGAGGTATAAATTATGTTCCTGTTTTACAGAGAAACAGGATTTGAGTTAATTTTAAGGTGGTGCAATTGTGAGTGACAGAACCTACTTTGAAATTCAGGCCTGTATGCTTCTGGAGATCACACTCTGTCTCCTACATTCATCTGCCTCCCAAAATAAAAAAGACCAGGAAACAATCCAAGGAAGTATAGGCAATAATTTGGAAAACTTTTGAAGTTCCTGGAATTCCCCCTGACCCCCAAATACTTCCATGATAAGAGTAATAGAATAGAACTAAAAATCCTTTCCTCTTAAATGTTGTTCTCATGCACAGGGAAAATACTAATCAGTAAGCTTGGAAAAGGATGTAGAGCAATTTGTACCAAGGGCTCAGGTGCTTGGGTTCATTCTGCCTTTATCTCAGAGGCAAGGCACATGTTTTAGCAAATTGTTCTTAATATGTAGTCACGACAAGGCTGCATAACATTTTGATCTTTCGAAAGATTCTGGAATTCCATCTGGTTCATTTGTTTTATACCTGAGCACAGTTATTTATTTGAATTTACTTAGGTTTTCTGGAAAACTTTGAGTCTCATATGCATTTGGATTTATTGGATTTTGTTGTAGATTTATATGACTATAACTCTTACAGACATCTTAATTTACTCTTAATTTTAATTTGATAAAATATATATATCAAGTGAATGTGGTACCCAAGCAAGGTGAATACATACATATATATGATATATAATGTATATATCAAGTATAATAGACACATAATATACACACATATAAGCCAAAGGGAGTTACAGGGATAGGTAGCAAGAGTAGATAAATAACTAGAATAAAAGCAAACTATGTCAGTTGACATAAAAGAAAAGAACTATAGAACATCACAAGAAGGAGAGATTTTGTGAACTTACTAAGGGCAGGGTCTAAGTTCAATTCTATGTGCTTCCTTCCAATGAGCAACACTTGTTTTATGTTAACTTTGTTGTGATATTTGTAAATGTTTCTTTACAAAATGAGTATAATCAAATGAGCTTCTTAAAAGCAGAGAGCATGTATCATAACCTATGACTTGGCAAAACTCCTAATAATCTTTAGCACCAAGGGACATCTATTGAATAGATGGATTAAAAAAAATAAATGAATGATCATTTTGTGCAAAACTAGAATGAACTTTTAAATGATACCCACACTTTCACCATCTGCGATATCTCAGAGCTATGGCTCCAGCTGGCTTTATTCTGCAGACTATGAGATTTCTTAAGACAGATGTAGTAGGTCTCATGAATCTGTTACAATACAATTATTTTCATTTGGAGAAAATTAGTCTTCTTTTAATTAGTCATAGTTTAAGAAAGAAAACAAAATCTTCTGAAATTACTTTAGAAAGTTGTTTTAGGGCGCCTGGGTGGCTCAGTGGGTTAAGCCGCTGCCTTCGGCTCAGGTCATGATCTCAGGGTCCTGGGATCGAGTCCCGCATCGGGCTCTCTGCTCAGCAGGGAGCCTGCTTCCTCCTCTCTCTGCCTGCCTCTCTGCTTACTTGTAATTTCTCTCTGTCAAATAAATAAATAAAATCTTTAAAAAAAAAAATAAAAAAAAAATAAAAAAAAAAAAGAAAGTTGTTTTAAACAGCCGCATAAAAATAACAGTTCCAATTACATTGAATTAAAGAAGGATTTTTTAAAATAATTTTACGACTAGTCCCAAAGAGGTTAAGTGGATTTTCTCAAGGTAACACACTGAATAATGAAGAATTACTTAAAAGAACTTGGGTTTTATTATTTCTAAAGCTACAATTATCTACGCATTTACCACTGGGATGAGAATGTAAGCTACACAAGGGCAGAAATATTTATTTCATTCTTGATTTCTGAGAGCCTAGAATATTGTCCAGTTCATTGAGTACACTGAATAAGTATTTCTTAAATGAGTGAACAAACTGATGAAAAATGAGAAGTTGTTTACTTTCGTTTTTACTTGATAGTACTCAAAATCCTTTTGAGTTCTACCTGTTTTTACTGCGATATTCTTTGAGATCATTTTGGTCATGAACACTGGAGTTACTAACAAATAACCCAAAAATATTAATGATCACTTTATCATTTTTGATAGAAATTATCAAAATGGTCATTTTGATCATTTCACTCTATTTTTGAGTAAAATAGAGTTTACTGAATTATATAAAGCCAATGGTGCATACTTGTTTGTATATTCTAGGTGGAAAGTACTAATTATCTTTTACACTATGAACAAATTTTTACTGAAAGTTTATAATGTCACAGGCACTAGTCTGAGAGCTAGGGATAGAACAGTGAACAAATAGAACATGTCCTTGCCTTTACTGAATTTATAGTCTGGAAGGAGAAAGCTAACCCAAAACGAAATAAATATACAGTGGTTTTCAACTCGAGCTATAGAGTTTTTAAAAGTTACCAATGCTTAGGGATATTTCTCCTCCCTACTCCACTAAAAGATAGATAGATAGATAGATAGATAGATAGATAGACAGATATAGATATACAGATATATATATGACTTCTTCAGTAATTCTGATGTATTCATATAATTTGTATTTTTTATAACTTCTCAGATAATTCTGATATGCAGCTAGGGCAAGGAACATCCACAATAAACAAACAGACATAAAATATAATGTCAGGTAATGATATGTGCTATGAAACAAAATTAACACAAGCCAGTGGTGGGGGTTGGGGGGTTGCGGGGGCTGTGCATATCTAGGAGAGAACATTTTAGGAACCACCAAAAGGCCAGTCCGGCTGGAATGAAGCAAAGCGGAGCATGGCCCACTTTTTCAAGGGAATAGTCAAAGGTTGCTCTAAGGATTTTGTGCATTCATTTACATATGACAGGAAGACACTGGAAAAATCTTAGTGAAGAATAACATGATCTGACACAGCTTTCAGAGACATCCGTCAGACTGGAAATACGCAATAGAAGAGCAAGAGTAGAAGCAGCAAGACAAATCAGGAAATAAATGCAAGAGAGGATGGTAGCCTTGTGATAAATGGTAGCACCGGAAATCATGAAATATGGTTCAATATTTTTCTGATGTTAGAAATGAGAATATGTCTTCATGGATTGGACATGATGTGAGGAAAAAAGGAAGTCAATGATTATTCTAGGGTTTTTAGCTCAAGCAATAAAGTGAACGGCAGTGCTGTGCTCATAACTCTTGATGTTTCATGCTTATACACTTTCATCTAACTGAAAAAATAAAAAGGTTGGGTTTAGGTGCCTTAAAATAGGATGGTAAAAGAATCTATTTAGAATCCTTTTCCTCTTTCCCATGTATATATAGCCCCAATCATATGGACACAGCATACAAGCATCTTTGCACAAGCACATGCACTACTATAAAACAATCTTAAGTCTAAAGAGCCTTTTCTTATTCTACAGTAGAAAGCAGTGACAGAAGAAAGAAAACATAAGACAATATTGCATTATAATGCAACTCTATGATATCCTGGCTCCATCAGCATAAACCTGAAAATTCCCTAAGAGTAATGAAAGTTAGGAAGAACTAATAAAATGAAAGTACCATCAAACACAGACATGAAATCTTGATCAGATTAATGAATAGATTTCAACAGAGTAGAAGCTTTGAGACACTAAAGACATTTTTAAAATGGTTTTGTCTTAATTTTGAGGTTGCCACTTCTACCGTGCCTAATCTGCCATTTAATATTGTTTTCCTCATTTTGTTCCATGCATCAATGTAAACTTGAAGCTACACATTTTAATCTAAATCATTCTTCCTGTCATTAGCAGTTTGTGTCTCATCACCTCCAATTCCTTTTTAAAGGCATCCCTCACATTACAGTCTTCTTTATGAATGTTTATGAGTACAATCTATAACTATGAAAACAAATCTTTATGAATGTTAATATTAATTACCTGTTATTGAGTATGTGGCTATTGATGAGCCCAGAGTTTCACATATTCTAGTTATAATAAAAGGACTAATGCTGCAAGGTAGGTATTAGAATTCCTGTTTTTCAGATGAGAAAACTGAGACACTCAATCAATTAAAAAAAAAGTTGGCTAGGCACTTCGAAAGCTTCCTTTGAATCTAAGATTCTGAGCCTATACACTTTATTTATTTATTAAAAAAAAATCTCTTTTTTTTCTGGCAATAAAGCATAATAGAGTTTGAGGAAAATAGCCCTAATATTAGGTCACATATTAGATGTGTGGTTTAGATGGACATTCAGAAAAAGGAAATCTTGAGGGGTCAAAATTGCAAGAATACCTGAGGAAAGATAAGTAAATCTTGAAAACTCTCTTATTCTGATTAACTTGCTTTGTATATCTCAAACCACTCTTGAAGGCAATAGATAAAACCTGGGGACCAGAAAATGTGGGAGGTTGAAAGAATTATCTTCCATAATATTAGACTTCTCAAAAGTAACAGTCCTGATAGTTAAGTCAGGAAACGCACTCCTCCCAGAAAAATGTATCATAGGAATACTTGCTAATTTGGGGCCTTATCAATACACCAAACCAAATAAAAATGATTAGACTAGATAAAAGAAAACACAGACCAGCCTTAAGTAATTTACAAGAAAAAAATGCCTAAAATATAAGCATGATGTAAGTTCAAAGTCAAAGGACAGAAAAAAATATGTCAGGCAAATTCTAGACAGAAGAAATTTGTTACAGTTACATTAATAACAAAGTAAATCATGAAATAAGATAGTAAATCAAACGAAGAAAAAAGCAGTAGAGATAATGAGTCACTACAAATTGATATAAGTTTAAATTAAGCAGAATGACATAAAATGCTTAATTTTAGATAGACTTTTAAGACAACTACAAAATATTTAAGCAAAAAAAAAAATTGATACTAGAATAAAATAACAAGTATATCATTATAGTGGCAGGTGCTAACACAACTCTCTCCTAATTGTTAGATCATGTAGACTTAAAGAAAAAAGTTAGGAAAGTACACAGAAGATGTGAATAAGTTAATTAATGAGACTGACATAACGGCCATAAATGAACTGTGTTCCTTACAGTTACAAGAACACATCTTTCTAAGAAACTTTGAAACATTTATAAAAATTAAACACAAAAGCCTCCACATATTTTATAATGAACTATACTCTGAACAGAAGTTAATTATTAGGAGGTCAAATATAAGATAGAAGATAATAATGTTTCAAAGAATTAAGTATTAATTCAAGAAAATTAATAAACTTAATGATAATAAAAGTTAATTTAAAAAATAGGTAAAAAAAAAACATATTGCAAATGAAAAAGGGGACATAATTACAGATGAGACAGAAACTGAAAAGACAATAAAATATTTTGAAATACTTCATGCCAATACATTTAAGAACCTAGTCACAGTGATAGAAGTCCTAGAAGAACTTACTTAAAAAAACAGAAGGACTTGGGTGCCTGAGTGGCTCAGTTGGTTAAACAATTGCCTTCGGCTCAAGTCATGATCCAGAGGTCCTGAGATCAAGCCCCTCATCAGACTCCCTGTTCAGTGGGGAACCTGCTTCTCCCTTTCCCTCTGCTCCTCCCCTCCACTTGTGTGCTCTGGCTCTCTCTCTCTCTCTCTCAATCTGTGTCAAATAAATAAATAAAATCTTAAAAAAAATAAAAAAGAAGGATTTTGATAATATTCCTCTACCTCTAAAAGAAGTTAAATTATTAATAAAAAATTATGCTCTGAAGACCACCATGCTTTCTTTTTACAGGAAAATTCTTTTAGTTATTTAAGGAACTGATAATAAAATGTTAAACTCTTTCAAAGACTAGGAGTGAGGGAAAGATTCTATACTAATTTTTTGAGATAATTACAAACTAGTTAGGTTAACTACAAAGGAACTATGAGTATAGAAAATTATAAACAAAACTCATTAATAAATACAAATGTAAATGTACTAAAGCTAACTGAATCTTTATAAAAAGAAAAATGTCATTTGACCATGTTGTGTTCTGTTTATTCAAAGATTTAATTACTTTTTAATAGATTAAAGAAAAAGTACATGATCATCACATGGATGCCAGAAGAACATTCTATAAAATTCATATCTACTTATTAAAAAAAAAAACTTAGCAAATTGAAAAATTATATATACAAAAAGCTTAAAAGTATAAAGTACATATATTAAAGATTATAATAGATATGGCCAATACTATAGAACTAAAAGCAATTCTTTTGGAACTTGACACAAAATTTGTTGCCATGACCTCTTTCTGAAATCTAACAAATACTATCGCCATATGATATGACAAGAAAATGAGATAAGAGGGCACCTGTGTGGCTCACTTGGTTAAGTGACTGCCTTCATCTCAGGTCATAATCCCGGGACTCCAGGATCCAGTCCTGAGTCTGGCTCCCAGCTCAGCAGGGAGTCTACTTCTCCCTCTGACCCTCCCCCTTC
Source organism: Mustela lutreola (assembly GCF_030435805.1). Lineage (NCBI taxonomy): Eukaryota > Metazoa > Chordata > Mammalia > Carnivora > Mustelidae > Mustela > Mustela lutreola. The sequence goes on from NC_081299.1 coordinate 59,416,662, forward strand.
TCATGCGCTCTCTCTCTCTTTTCTCATTCTCTCTCAAATAAAGAAATAAAATCTTAAAAAAAAATAACAGTTTCAAAAAAAAATAAAGATCTAAGAGGCAAGTTTGTTAAAGACTTATCCAAACTGTCCTCATGCACAAGTGATATGATTATCTATATGGAGGTACCAAAAGAGTATACAAATTCATATTTAAATTCAACAATTGTTTGAGCAATTATTTGGCAAGTTTGCTCTATCCAAAATTAACATAATAGAAAATGACTGCATTTTTATGTAATAGCAGCAAACATTTAGAATCTTTTTTTTTAAAGATGCCTTATATAACAACAACAACAAAAAAAACAAGGTATCTAAGAATAATTTTGAAAAGATAATATTTAAAAGTCAACATTTTAAAATATTTTAAATTTTTTTTTATTTTTTTTAAGATTTTATTTATTTATTTGAGAGATAGAGATCACAAGTAGGCAGAGAAGCAGGCAGAAGGAGAGGAGGAAGCAGGCTCCCTGCTGAGCAGAGAGCCCTACACAGGGCTCCATCCCAGGACCCTGGGATCATGACCTGAGCCGAAGGCAGAGGCTTTAACCCACTGAGCCACCCAGGCGCCCCTAAAATATTTTAGATCAAACAAAGATCTTTTAGTTTTTACTGCATTTGTCAGAGGTCCCAAAGACTCATAATATAAAACAGTGGAAAATAGTGGAGATACTCAAAACAGGAAAATTAGAATCTTTGCATATCTTACTTCTTTCATTAAATGTTATTTTACTTTCATAAATCACTGTATTTTAGAGCAATGAAATGCCCTAAAGTAATAAAAGCATCTGAAGAAAAATAAAAATTTTCTGTATCCAAACCCTTTCATTAAAGAGTATTTTGTTTCCTTTATTCTTTGCATTTCAGTGGCATCATTGTCATTTTTTGTGGCAGAAGATTTTTAAAAGAAAGGTGACACAATTCTTAACTCCTTTTCTGTCTTTGCCCAGGCAAAGGTTATTGGGTTTTCATTGTTATTGCTGTGGAGGTGTTAGAACCTGAGCAGAACCCCTGACTTGTGTCTGATTCAAATTAAGCTCAAACCCTTCATACAAATAAAATTACCTCATTTTAATTGCTTATGTATCTGTAGCCACTTAACTAAGTGTTTACAGTTTTTCCCCACACTTATTTGCTGAATGAATCCTAAAAGCTGATTTATCAGGAGTATATTAAAAAGGTTTAGTACTTTAAAATGCAGATGCAAATCCCCCTCATTGAGAGGCCAGTCAGCCTGTTTTGGTGTAAATGAGAGTTATGCTGCTAAATCCCCCATAATGAGATTAGAAAATATCTTGTAAATTAAAGCTAAGAATTTTTAAAGTTAATATAATGCTTCCCTGCTAGATTACATTTCATGTTTAAAACATTTTAATGAAAAAAAAACCTTAACAAATAACACAAGAACAATAATTACTGAAATAACAAATTAAAGACTTGAGCTATGTAAAGGCTTTCATATTCACTGGGGATCAATAAACATTAAAATGAAAGAGAAAACTGTTTAATGAACTAACAAAATAACATTCTAGGAGTATTAGGGACTAGTAAATGTCATTATATTTTATTCTAGTCTCCTATCAAATTATGCCATACTCTTCTGTCTTAATATATTGTTTAAACAGAAGAATAATCATAAGTATAGACAAAGACAGTGAACACACTGGGTTGCTTACAACTAGGGTGCATATCACTTACCTTCATTATATTAAGAAAAAACTTCAAAAAGCATTGTATAAACTATCATATTTCCAAAGAAACTTAACATTCATAACCCACCTCTAACTTAAAAGTTATTCTCTTTAATTCATGGAATTATCCTTGCTAAAATTTGGAATAAAATGTGTGACTTACACGGGTAATTTCTCATATACAGCCATCTGGCTACATGGCTTATTACTGAAAATATACCAGAAATTATTTGAGACAAACCCTATATACCAAAAGTTTTAATCACCACATCATTTATTTTTTCTCTGCATCTAAAATAAAATTGAAAATTGTGTAATAGATATTAAATATGTTCTCATGTTTCTGTATTAGTTGAAACAGGAGATCTAGCATCTTTTTTTGTTTGTTTGCTTACTCAATTGTGAAGGATTTCTTCACATAAACTTGCTGATGTGCTATGAAATGAAATACATTAAAACTCTTCGTAAGTATTGTCACAAAAGTACCACAACATTTTTGACCATAAACTACATACCTTAGGAAAAAGAATGCATCCACTAGTCCATTATATTAGACAATGTGAAAAGACACTTTTCTGTGAAGCTCTTAATGAGGCAATTTCAAAATTTCCTCACGTTATTAAAAATTTTACATAAAGATGTAAAAAATTCTTCCAGAATGTTTCCATAGCTCTGTTATATTTAATCAGGGTTATCACTATATTCAGCTCTGTATTTACTGTCAAAGAAAAGATTCAATCATTATCATGAAATGTAAGAATGCTTCAGGCTCCCTAAACCTGACGATTGCTAATCCTTAAAACCTCTCTTTACATAAAACTTGACAGCTATAAGCTTACCTCTTTAAAAAGACAATATACATTGATGTATTAGAATAGTAAATTCAAATTTCTGAGCATAATATGCACATTAGCATAACATAATTGCTTCTGCCTTTAGGGTAGCCAATCAGATTGGGCAAATGCACCTATTCTTAGAGCTCTTGAAATGATTTGCCACTTGGGGATTATAGTGAAACAATCCAATTTCACTTTTCCACAAATGATTTATGCTCCAAAAATCAAGAAAGTCTATTAAACTTTTAAGGAGCACTTTTCAGACTAGACACCAAAACATAACTCATAAAACATATTGCTAAGTTTTTACATCTCATATAATATAACCTTCATTTTGACCCCACAAACACCCACAAAGCCAGAAGCTATTCAAATTTTATGTATTTACAACATTTAAAAAATAAGAAGACCTATATAGATACTGAACTTTATACTGAACCAAAATTATCTCATAATATTCTTAACACGTTGGAGACTAGGTGTTTCCATAATGCCAATTGGCCACACAAACTTATTGACAAAAATGGCAATATTAACTAGCTTAGAACTACTATTCTTATGATTTTTAAAGCCCTTATTAAGTAATATCATTTACTGATGTATCCAGTAAATATCTAGACATCATCTTCCAAGTTTTCAGGCATTGTGCTCATACTGGGGAATCAAAGTAACAAGATAACCATCCAAACTCTTGAGTTCACAATCAGTCCAAAGCAAGCCAGTAGCACCAAGACAGAAAAAGTAACTGAGTTACCTTGAGCCCAGGGTTAAATGGAGAGAATATAGCAAAATTTTAATTTCTGTGATCTACCTGGGTTCCTGTACTAAATTCTGGTTTTCACTTAGCAGTATTTAAATAAATCACTGAGAAGAGGCTGGGTAATTTTTGTCTTTCTTTGTACTTTCTGCCAAAAACTAAGTCGCAGTTCTGGAGAAAAGAGCCCCACTTTCCAGAAGTGACATAATTAAAGCAGATGGTTCATTGGATCAAATAAAGTATTATCCCTGCATAACCTGGGAAGTGGTTCTCATTTCAACTGATTTACTACTAAGAGCTCAAAGGTGGGGAAAGAGATGGGAACACAGCCTTCAGAATGATTGATTTCAAGAGTTATTTTCCAATTCTACTGAATGGATTATTAATGACAGACAAACTAAAACCTTTGTCTCTACTTCCAGTTTCTTTCTTTTTCCAAAGTGTTGGAGTCTTCTACACCAAAAAGGAGTAAAAATAATCTGTTTGTAAAATTGAATATTGAAATCAAAATACAACCTTAACATTGATTCTTTATGAACAATTCCCCTTTCTTTCACACAACACATCATGAAATTCCTTAACCAACCAAACAAAACCCCATCTCCCTTCATTCCTTGTAATTCCTCACCTCCCAATTTAATCCTCAAGCCACAGCTATCTGGCTTCTTCTGACCCTCTCCCTCTACTGAAATTGCTTAGGAATGACCATCAACTAACTGTATAACTATAATTATTCTAAGTACAATGAATATTGTCTGTAACCCATCTTACTTGCATCTACTGCAGCTTATAATATTGAAAATTCTTTTCTGAAGCACTCTTTTCTTTTGACTGCAATGCCTGGATGAATTCCTGACTTCGTTTCTTCTCCTCTTGCTTAGTTGCTTCCTTTCCTCCACTTGCCCCTCAAATGTTCTTGGCTCCACAGGGATCAGCCTTCTTCTTCTCTTTACAAATCCTTCCTCAATTCAATGGTCTGAATGTTGGGTTCCCTTGCCTGCCAATTTTTTTTTTTTAAATCATGTTTTTAAAAAAGGTTTCATCTGGTTGGTTTAAGAAAGGTCTTTCTCACTTAAAAAAAAAAGAGTTGGCTTTCACTGGCACCATATTACTGATCTGTTAGCTCATAAGATTCCATGTAAAATACACACACATTTCTTCCTAATAAACTGTAAATATTAGTTTCTCTGGTTAATAGGCTAAATGAATAAAAAGCAGAATTTAATATAAAGACTACACTTTAGGTAAAATCTTAAATCTGCAAAGAATACCATAATTTCCAATACTAGCTTAGTACTTTATTAATCTCTCACATTTTGGTTTTATAAGAAAAATTCTTTTTAAGCTGTATAAATAACCACGACTCTGGCTTCAGCTGCCACCAAGATGCTGAGAACTTGTAAATTTATACCACCAGCTCATATTTTTTGTTGAGTATTAAAGCCAACTACCTCTTAGGTCCTCGCTATGTAAAGTGTGGTCTGTGGGTTGACAGCATGGCTATCTCTCAGGGGCTTGTCAGAATTACAGAATCTCAAGCCCTGCCCCAGACTTACTGAACTAGAACCTGCAAGTGAAGAGGATCCCCTGGTGATCCGTTTGTACATTAAACTTTGTGAAGCGTTGTACTAGATTTTTCCACCTGGATTTGCCATCAATACTTTGCACTCATAATACTCTCCCTCCAACATATTCAACATTTCCCTCCCCGCCCTGGCTCCAACTTCCTCTTCCTCCTGAAATTTCTTTCTTTATAACAGGCTCCACAAATCCACTCAGCTATCCAATCAGCTATTTTGGAGGCTTCCTCACTCCATCCAATCACTGAATCTTATCTTACTTACAGGTTAAGCAGTCCTCCAATTCATTCTTCTTTTCACTGCAGCATAGCAATAATCCCAACCTTCATCACCTCTTGGCTTTCTCAATGGATTTCAGATGGATTCTGTGTCATCCTTATTCTAATCTGTTTTTCACACTCCATGGGATTTGCTTTTTCAAAAGCACAAATCTTATTTATAGTCTCCTGATTAAAGGCCTTCACACAAAAATATCTATTTTCAAATAAGTATACATGGAATCCACATGAAAATATGTTGTTGATCAGAATATCTGATAAATGAATGAAAATAAATAAATGCAATGATTTCTCTTTATAGGATAAACTCTCCATCTCCTGGTACCTACATACCTCTCTAGACACTTCACCCACAAATTCCTGTTTCCTTAGCACATAACCCTGGTTCAAAGCATTAAGTAATTTCATCTCACTGTCTTTGTAAACACTGATAACTTTACCTAGAATGCCTTCTCCCACTCTCTTATTTTCATTTATTATTTTAATATTTATTTATTTATTTGAGAGAGAAAGAGCACAGTGTGGGGGTAGGGGCAGAAGGAGAAAGAATCTCAAGCTGACTCTGAGCTGAGCACAGAATCCAACACAGGGCTTGATTTCATAACCCAGAGATCACAACCTGAGCTGGGACCAAGGGCTGGATGCTTAACCCACCGCACCATCTATGTGCCCCTTTTCATACTCTTTAAATCAGAAATATGCCTATTCAACCTTCAAGAGTCTGCTCAAATATTTCTGATTTTGTCAACTACTCTGACCTTCTCCAGATAAAGTTTATCACTTTCTGCTTTATATTCCCTACTGTATCCTACACATGTCTTTATTGTATGGTTTAAAAATTGCAAGAGTTTCAGTGTTTACCTCCCTTATTAAACTATGAGCTCTTTGAAGGCAGAAACCCATGCCTTATACTCCTAACTTATCACCTAATGCTCAATAAAATGTTTAATAAATGAATGGAATAAAAGGTGTGAAAGAATTGAGCAGTCATAAAAATCAAAATTTAAGAATATTAAATAGTACAAATATCTGTAATGTTCAAGGATAAAGAAAGTTGAGTCAAATAACTGGTTAAAGAAGACATTGGATCGATCAGTTATTTAAACTTATCTTATATGCAACGATTAAATCTCTGAGTCCAAAACCATAATTTGAAAATACAGAAAATATAGAAAATTGACTAGTATAAAGGGAAAAGGGAACAAAATGACAAAAACATCTATTTAGAGATAGAAAGAAGAAAAGAGGACAGTCAAATTCAGTATTGCTTTGTAGGCTGTCAAGAACAAGAAAGAGCAAGCTGGGGGCATGGCTAGTTAGCAACTGGAATGGCTGTGGGAGCTGGTGGCTCTGGATCATAAAGTCTGTGGCACTTCCAGGATGGACCATTAATAGTCTATCAAGTCCCATGTGCCTATAAAAGAGTCATTTCAAAGTGTTTATTGACAAGTAATGCTGTCTCCTACAGAATATAAACATATTCATTGAAAAATATGGGCTTTTAAATAGAAAACAAAGTGCCAAGTTAAAAACAAAAACAAAAACAAGTCTTATACTCTATGTCTCAAAAGCTATACACAACAAAATGGAAGAAGTATTGGAATACTTGGAAATATTGGAATAATATGGAAATATTCAAAGGATGAAACCTTATTTCAAGAGATCTTCAATCACATGCAGAAAATATGTTTATATGTGATTCATTAAAGGAATAATAATATGTAACAGATAAGTAAGTCAGAAAGTCCAAATAGAGCACACTATTCAGTCTTTATGCCCTGTCTAATTTGGAAATTGAAGTAAGTTTATGGATAAAAAGTATGTGAATAAAATATATTCGTACTGAAAAATGTAAACCTGCTGTAACAAATGTTACTGATTTTTTTCTACATTACAGAAATTCTAAGTGTTAAGAAATGTTAAAAAGGAGCTGAAATGTAGAGAGTTGTTTACAGCTTTCCAAACAGTAGTAAAAAATATAAAGTCAGTCCTCATGCAGCTGCAAAATATGTCAAATCCGCATTCTCTGGTGTTCACTTGAGACAAGTTGAAGTCTAGATTGTAAAATTCTCACATGTAAGGTCACAACCAGGGATAGTACTGAGATACCATAATCTGTCTGAGGTTTAAGAAATATCAACAGTAGTCCATGGGGAGGCATATTTAGGACACAATGCCATACACCACCAATTCCTGGTATATAAGTCTCATTAGAAGAAAGGGGTTTTATCACTTTAAAATTACAATTGTATATGATATGTGGTTCTATTTATTCATGGAAGAGTAGAGTAATCCTATCAACTATATGAACTTGGACATAGGAAGAAGCCAACTGAAAGAGAGACTCTTCACGTGGCACTCTTGTGTGTTGTGAACTGTTGAGTCTCAATTTTTGAGTCTTAATTTTTTCTCTTGCATATTGCATTTTCTCTGTTATTTAAATGGAACAACTAGACATGGACTATCCTAAAAGGCTTTCCTATGAACTCCTAGGGTAACCAGTCCTTTGAAAAGCAGGCGAAAGAGACAAATACAGCAGCACGAGGCTGCTTGGAAATTAGACTTTTCCTGGGTCTGAAGTCCCAACAGCACAGGTAGCTTACATTAGCTGGCAGAGTGACTGAACCACCATGAGAACCACCTCCTGACTTAAAGGAGTAGCTTTAAAATTGTATTTCATGAAATGTACAAAGTCTCAGTGAAGCCAAGAGCCACAGGTGATAAGGAAGAGGCAGCAGTGGGATAAATCTGAGTCTAAGGAGGCAAGGAAGCCAAGCATACAGGGCTCCTGTATTAGTTAGCTCTAATTTATTTAGGCGATATTCTAATTGTAATTGTATTAGATATTGACTTTCAGCTTAAGATTTTGCTTGAATACAGAATGCATTTCCTACCTGAAATATTATCATCAGAATTACGTCCTTAAAATTAACCCACCAAAATGACAAGTTAGGGAGAGGGAAAATAATTCACATTGTCACTAGCTTCACAGTTAACTGAGTAGCAAAAAGGGAAGACTTAAATCTGAGGGTATAACAAAGTATTGCTGAATTTTATAGATAGGGAGAGGCTAAAAAATGTCTTACGTGAAATCCTTCCCTTTTGGGGTAAGAACAGGGAGGTGCAGAAAAGTCCTGGGAATTACATCATGTTCCATGGGTCAGGATCCAGTAGTGAAGCAAGAAAGGACAGAAACGGTGTGAAGGAAGGAGGATACAAGGATATTCTGTGGAATGAAATATCTCATAAAGTCACATGCTCTCCACCACTGGAAATACTCAACAAGAGGTGGGGGGTAGGTAATTGTTTATGGAGTATCTACCATGTAGGAAACACATTATGTACATCAAAAAAAAATCAATCACCATAACCCAGTGAGGTAGATATTATTTTCTCCAATTTGACAGATAAGAAAACAGACTCAGATGACGTTAACTTTCCGAAACTCACAGAGCTAGAAAGTATGGGAGCTGGAAAATAAACTCAGTTTTTTCTAACTTCAAAACACTGTTCATCTACATTAACAAGAAGCATCCAGCAGGCAGATGACTCGTTTCTCATTTACGTTTTTAACACTGATTCAAGAATTTTTCAAAATAGTTGTATTTGATAACTCTAAAACCCCTAACAACTAAGTTATGTGGGTATGGGCTACTTTGGGGCAAGCAATCGTAAGAATTCTAAATAGCTGAGATGCAAATGGAGAAGACCAGAAGCCTGGGAACAGAGGGAGCAGGAACCAAAGAGCACTTGGTGCTCAGGAGAAGGCCTGGAATGGGGATCCTGAGAACTTTGGCTAGTTTATAGTGTCTCTGATCTTTCAATGGCAGAGAGAAAGCTGATGGATAAGAACTTGAGGTGAATTCTTCAGCTTTTCTGTACTCCCTACAACACTAACGAATCATTTCGTTATGTAACAGATAAGTAAGTCAGAAAGTCCAAATAGAGCACACTATTCAGTCTTTATGCCCTGTCTAATTTGGACATTGAAGTAATTTGCTTGAATTAAGATGTAAGATGGATGTTCTAAAATAGGACACCAGGACTCAAGTTCATAACTGAGGTATGAACATACCTGAGTTATGAGTTCATAGTCTCCTTTAGTTTATTTGCCCTCAAAATGGAGAGGCCATGTCACACATACAAAATGTATTCACAAAAATGTTATTATTTGTATATTTTCTTTTAAAAAAGCATCTTGTATATTTAGCATTTGTCTTCATTAAATCAATTCTAGCAAATAAGAGAACAGATCATGAAATCTGACCACATTGACTAGAATCTTGGCTTCTTCATTTCCTAGCTGTGTGGCCTTGGGCAGTTTCCTTAAACTCTTGAAAAATCAATTTACTCCTTTGTAAAATGGGATTAATTATAAGTTTTTTTTACAAGGATTAAAAGATTTAATAACTCAAAGTATTTAGAACAGAAGCTGGCATATAACACTTTCTATATGAGTGTTAGCTATTATTATTACTGCTATTAACTATCAAAGAAACATATGCTTAGAAGTTTATCAGAATTTCCATAGATAAAAACATAGCACAAAGCTTCAACAGTTAAACTATTACTCATGAATCAAAATTTTATTGCAATGTACTAGGTAAGTTCAAATATTATGGGAAGAGCATTTCTAAAGGCACAAAATTAAACTTCAGGCTTTGCCACTATTACAATTAATATATTTACTTAACTTAAGCAACTATGAAATCTGTTAATATATGTAAGGAATATGCCTGGCATGATAAAAGGGACTGTACTATTCTGGTAATCACATATTTTATTGAAGAGCCTTTGGGCTATTTTAATATTCAAATCAGTTGAATATTTAGCAGTAATAATGTAAGATTAATATTTGTACAGGCACTTGCTCCTTTAACAGAAGACATTATAGTCAAGCTATTACCCTGCAATAATGGAAAGTTTTTTTTTAAAGCACTCTCAAAAGGAAAGCTTTTACAGGTTAGAATTTTATTCTGATACCGTGTATTTCCATAAATATGCCATTTCTTAAAGTATGAAACATTAATCATGAACTTTCACACTATTTCACTTTCATACACCTTAAATTGTAACTATGTTAAAATAGGCAATCATCTTATGTTCAATTTTCTGGTTTTAATTATTTAATTGATTTTAAGAAGTGCACCAAATTTTTGAGTCATCAACAATTTAGCAATCTAAATGGGTTTATAAACAAAATGTTTTGTTCCTACATTCTTATACCTGGTTAATGTTTTTCCATGTGTGTATCGCCTAGCAAAAGCAGAGATCTACATGATTTCCTTTTTACGTATAAATTCTATTTCATAATATTAATATAACACTCCAGGCAGTACTTTACTGGGGAATTATTCCATCTCCCTGAAGAGGACAAAGCCAATTGGACTCATGCTTTAAAATAACCCCTAAGGTGTGCTATAGTCATACAGAAACACTGGCCTGCCATGATTTATTGCTTAATTTCCATATTTTTACTTCAAACAAGAAAAGTAACAAAATACTCTCTTTTTGCTAAAGAATGCAAATCTCAATTACTGCACGTGTTTCAGGAAGGTGGAACAAACCTGAGCAATATTATTTTCTTGCACCCTTTCTTATAATGAAGCACAGCAGCTGTGTTGCAGAGGTATCCTTGAACATATGCAGAATGAAATGACACTTTAAAAAAATTTTTTTATATAAAATTAGCTTCAGAACACTCTTATTTGAAAACACTTGGCCATTTACAATATATAATGGTTCTGGCCAAAAGCACTCAGGTGTGTTACTTCCTTATAGTATTATTTTGTTTCTTTGGCCCTTAGAAAACACCAGAAGGGGCTCTATTGTGTATGCAGGTGTGATCACCTACTGTGAAATATAAATTGTATCTTCTTTTAGGGGAGCAGGAAAGGAATGGGAGGAGTGCATTTGAGTACTGACTTCCTAGTTTGCCGTTAATTAACTCAGTGGTCCACTTTGGGAGAATCACAATCTCTACATATCTTGGTTTCTTTCTTCTGGTAAATATATCCTACTTCCTTCTCCTCCACAAAACCTTATTTTGTGACACTACATTAAGCGAAATGTCAAATAGAGCAGGTCAGAAATAACTCTTGTTCATAATGAACTGGAAGATTAGTGGGCAAATGCAGTTACTTACTTTCCTGTCTCAGAAGGCCCATGGATGGGTCAGTAAAGGTATTTGCCTTTTCTGAGCCTTCTTATGGGATGACAGTAAAAAAAATATCACAGAATAGTTGATAGTTTACAAATGAGCTTCACAACATTGCTAGGATTGAGAAACATCTCTCCCACGATCTCACTGGGTTTAGTGTAATTTCATCTTCTTTATAGATACAGATGGGGCTCAGGCAGCCTGAATGTTTTTCTTAAAACAGCTAATAATCATGGAGTTCAGACTCAAAAGCCCATTTATTTATTTATTTATTTTCCTATCTATTTATTATTTTTTAGAATTTATGTCTAGAGTCATTCCTATGTCCCAAGACTTAGAAGTAAGCATGGATGGGTGGGGACAGGGAAGCCAGTGGCACAGTTAGGAAAGGCCACTCAGAAAGAAAACATGTTAAGGGTTAAAGGCTTCTCTAAAAATGAAAATCACTCACATGAATTGATAAGGCCTCTCAGCCAGCTTGGCACTTTATTATTTCATTAAATCTCCACACACAAAAAAAAATTCTTTATGAGCTTAGAATCCTTTTACAACCCTTGCTTTATATATGAGGAAAGAGAGACAGTTAAGTTAGAATAATTTATGGAAGGTCAGGTGGCCCTTGAGTGGTCGAATTGGGATAGTTTCCCTTTTCTGCTGTCTCTCAGGAGAGTTCTTCCCAAGGGCTCATACAGCGTTTGGCAATAGTTTCACAAATCACAGATGGACAGATTTAGGAATAACTTTACATATAAGGAACAATTTTCTTTCGGTACATGTTTCAAAAGTTGTTCTCTCCAATACGATAACCACTTGGTTCTATCAAAAATCATGTCAACAATTTACAACTCCTAAAACAGCACTCTGATTTATCATACATTTTAGTGAGTCCTGATGTAATGCTGTGAGAAGAGAACTGTTTACAGCAATCTGTCTTCCTAGACTGATTACTTAGATATTCTATATAAATTATTTATTTATGTAGAAATGAGTTTAGTCTTGAAATGTAAAACCTCGACAGAAAAGTGTAAAGCATTCCCAATAAGCATTTAACATTTCTGAATGTCACAAATGTTTATATGGTTCTATGCCCTCCCAGGCTATGGTAGCAAAAAAAATGTGCACGTCTACAGAGTTACAATTAAAAGCTACATTAAATTACACAGATGGAAAATTAAATATTTATACTTATGTAAAAATTGTGTTCTAGTATGCTATTATATTAGGATATTCAAAAGCAAAGAAATATATTTCTAAACTTTCTCTCAGCTGTAAAGCTCATTATAAGAAGACAAAAATAAAGCATACTGTAAATAGGCCAAATAATTCAAAATAGCCAATGCAGTTAATTTTTTGTTTGTTTTTTTTTTTTTAAAGGTAGGGTATGATTAAGTATATATTAATTTAAAGTGCGTAGCACCCAACTAGAGGAAAACATGGTAATATAAGAGCTTTTTAAAATGGACAATGTAACCTTTATATTTTTTACTTTCCAAAAATATTGCTACTTTTTCAGATATGCATCAGATCTATTTGATGGTGCAAGGGTGACAGTACTGCTTGGACTTTGTGTTCTTTTCTATGACCACATCCTGCCACTTCAACACATACCTTTACTGTAAAGGAATTTGTATCTGGATATTTGCCTTAAATACATACGTTTTTAAAAATGACCTCATATTTAAAGCATAAAATCCAGGAAACAAAGAGTGAGACTGACTTGAGTACAACAGAATTTGAACTGGATATGAGGATGGATATTTAATAGAAATAAATTCAAAATACAGTTTAGGAACATATTAGAAAAAGATAATTGTTATGTTTTATTGAGTACCTACTATACTTTTTTGTACTAACAATTTGTTTTATAATGATTTCATTGAATTTTTACAACACAATGGAGTCCATATAATTGTTATTTCCACTTCTCACACAGGGGGAAACATGTATTTACTCAAGCTGCATATTAATAATGGATAGAGCCAGGATATAAACTTAGACAATTAAACAGCAGACCCAGACTTCTTTTTACTCTTTGTTAAACCAGGTATGTTGCAGCAGTTCTTTGGAAGACATTCTGCTTTTCGAACTTAACCTAAAATTTCCTTTGTTATCACTCTTTGCCATTTCTTACTTCCTTTATTAACATACGGAGAGGAAACAATGGAATTAATTTTATGTTTAGAATCAGGCCACAAACTATTTCATGGATATCTGTGTACAAAACTGATTCTATCTGTGCTGCTGCAAACTCCTGAATGCATTTTCCTCATGTGCAGCACAGATATTATTTCATTTTTATATAATACTAGGCAGTATGTAACAATGTAACACAACTCTACTAATAAGTGTACTTTCAGGATGTAATATTTGCCAGGTCATTTATTTTTATTTGCTCCCTGAACCATATGCAATTAGCAAAGCACCACTTTTGGTGTTTATGATTACCACTCAAAGTTGCTGCCACCTGCTGGTGGTATTCCCTTATTATAAGAGAGCTGAAATTTCTCTTGTGTTAAGCCCGTATTTTAGTGTTCATAATTCTTAGCTATTTCCTAAATGCTATGTCCTCATGTATTAGATCTTAGCAAAGGTTTTACATAACTGGCAGGTAGTGGAACAAGGTTTAAAATGTTTAAAGTATGGATCTAACCACTATTCTATAGTGGTTAATCTTTAGAAAAATCTTTAAGTAAATCTTTTACATCCCTACTCTTGAATGTCCTGCAGCAGTAAATAAGGATGAGCTAGTTTTACAAAGGCTGGGGAGGATAAAGGTCCATGATGCAAAAGACAAAAAAAGTTGCAAAACATTATTTACATAAATCATATGATTATGTTTATTTAAATAATAAATTACAGATTTATATGTTAAAGCTAAGATTGAAGTTGGTCAATTCCCATGGGAGGTTCATATATCTTCCAGAAAACCATGATGCTTCCATAAAAAGTGTAGTTTTCAAGGTCAAGGGAACTATCCAGTTAATCAGGACACTTAGCTGAGATAATGTGTTTTGCTACTGAGTATACAAGTTCAGACTTTTTTTTTTTTTAGTCTCTCTTATATAATATTCTATTTGCAAGTGGTTTCTTCTCAAAAAACTCTGGTAAAAGTTTTGATAAAATTATCACTGTCTTCAAAAAACTTGTGTTCTTTTTAAATAATCACTCATAGTGAGCTCTGATAACGGAAGTAAAGCATGCAAAGATCTTTGTGTTCTAAGAAACAACATCAGAAAAAAAAAAAAAAAAACCAGGAAAGATGTTATTATGGATGTTCCATGAGTAACATATTTTAATAAAATGAAGAGATTCAATGTAACAATTGAATACAAAGCACTGATGGAATATATAAGACACTGCTAGATTCTCTTTTTTTTTTTCTGACACTGCCAGAGGGATTGCTATTGTGTCCAATAGACCCCGAGGGATATGACATTCAAGTCATTAAAGATTCTACTATTGAGTAGTAGACAAGGAGAACATTCACATATAACAATCATTTGAGTCAAATTATGATAAATTATGTAATATGAATATAAATAAAATAAATTGTGCGTTCATGAAAGGGAAATTTCCCCAAGGAATGAAAGCAGTAGACTCTGACTTAGACTTTGAAAAATCATTAAGAACTTATCAGGTAACATTGCCAGAAATGGTCATTCAGGCAACCAGAACAGAATGAGTCAAGACATGGAGGTACAATAGATTATGAAAAGTTCAGAAAACAGCAAATTATGCAATGTAATAGTTCAGGATATGTTGGGAAGCCAGTAGATGATAACAGTGATTGCCTGAGGTTGAAGGCATGTAAGTACTACGCTGAGGACCGCCTGTAAGGACGGAGAAGCCACCGAGATTTCTCATCAAGAAAGTGACACGGACATGTCTTCATTTCAAAGAGAACACCATATAAGCAAGATAAAGAATGGATGAATGGGTATGGAGTGGCTATGACAGATGTCCAGACATGAAATCATGCTAGCAACAATGAGAAAATAAGCAAGAGAAAACATGAAATATTTCAGGAGTAGGCTCTTGTTAAAGCTATAAAATGAAGAATTACAACTCTTCAGATTTCTAATTTTCCAACATGAATCTATTTTAACAGTAAGAACCATTCAAGTGCTGAAGAGAAAACAACACCAACAAATACTTTGTGTTTCTGGACACTAGCTCAATATTGTGATCAAGAGGACAAAGAAGAGTTTGAATTTTCCACCATGCAGAATCCCTGAAAGACAGAAAGCATAATAAAGAAACACTCAGCAACTTGATAAGAGGAATGAATATGACATTAAGGAATAAATACTCAAGGACTATTTTCTCATAATAAGTGCAATACCAATAGCATGTCAAGAATGTAGAGAGATCTTCAGATTCACAGAAATATGGAATTCTTTTATGATCAGAGGGGTTTAAAGACTTATTCAGTTTTTACTTCTGCTGATAATCATTGGTAATTCTGGCAATATATTTAAGAAGAGTTTCTGATGACATAAAATGCTGGTTGTGGGCATTTAACTCAGAAGTGTATTTCCTATATACCCTGAGATAAAGGAAAAATGTAGTATTCAACATACACAGCTGTGAAACATAATTGCTAGACACATATGCAGCTGAAAAGAAGTAAGATATTAGGACATACACAAAACCTTCAATAATTCCATTTCTTGAAAAATTTACTTGAACCACATATTTTTACACTTAACTATTTGTTATCTATAGATTCTGTAATACATGTTATAATTGCCAAATCAAAAATATATTTGGAAATCTTTGCTGGTGAAGGCTTTGTCTAAGTCTTCCCCTGAATTCCACAGAGTGGCTCACAAAGTGCTAGAAAATAATACAAGCTAGATAAACACCTGTTACATTAGAGGGAAGAAAATGCTTAGATGAATCTGCAATAGACAGGAGCATCACAGTAGCCCAGAATCACATAGAATGAACCATTCTACAGAATCATTCCCTCTGAGGACTGCATTCACAGTGCACAGAAGCCAGCACTTAAGCACCACTTAAATAAAAACACCTCCTTGAATGAATTGGCAACAATAGACCCTGAGTATAAAATGGAATTGGAATAGATGCTGATTATGATGAACTTGTCAGCCGGCGAACCCTCGGCAGTTAAATTGGCAAATGCAGTAAGAGCACTGACAAAAAATCAGAGAACAAGTCCATCAACTCTGAACCTCATTGAAAGGAAAGAAATTGGGAGTGTGTGTGTGTGTGTATGTGTGTGTGTGTGTGTGCGTGTGTGTGTATGTGTGTGTATGCATATGCATGCAAGAAAGAAAGAAGATCTAATGACTATTACAAGGTTCTTGTAATGAAATATGTGACTAAGTACATGCAGATTATGATGAATGTCAAAGAAAACTTCAATTGAGGTTGTGAAAAACAGCCACTTTAAATTTGGTTAAATATTAAATCCAACTAAAATTACATCTTGCAACTATTTCTAGGACATCATTTTCATAATTTTCAGTATTCCTCTCTCCGGGAAAGACCATGGATAAGGAAGACCCAATCAAAGCCGCCTATGCCTTGTGAGACCATCGACCTAGTAATCTGGTTTCTGTTTAGGTTCATCCATATGTCAGTATGTTTCCAGCAGCCAGTACCGCTCTGGGGTTCTAACTCGGAGGTGTTATGAAAGGGGCCTTTGCCTGAGAGCCTCAATTGCCCTACAGACAAAGTACGAATTAATTAATCTAAAAGTCAAACTAAGCATGAAATAACTATAAATATACTATAGGTATATCAGATTAGTTTTAACTATCAATACTTTTTTTGCCCTTGTGTATAATAGACTGAATCCCAGTCCTATTGCCTCAGTCTTTGTCCTTCATGTCCTTCTTCTTTCCCTGCAGGGACTCTCCCAGCATATTGTTCAGGGATTTAGATTTCCTCTATATGTATTTAATGCCCAGGTAATCAGTACCTGTTGCCCTTTCCTGTCTTGATTACAAATACTCAGGATTTTGTAGTTTTTGTTTACAATATTTCTAACCCATGTTTCTTTCTTTTCGTCTGTGTTTTTATTCTGTTTTATTTCTGATTTTGTTTTCTGATCTTCTGAAGATGCACCTTCCATTAAATTGGTATGGTATCCTTGAATTATTTGCATAGTCAAACACTGCGGACTAAAGCATGGATAGCAAGGCACACCCAATTTTTTTTTCTCAAGATTTTATTTATTTACTTGAAAGAGAGCAAGTGAGAGAGAGAAAGAGAGACCCAAGCAGGGGAGAGGGGCTGAGGGAAAGGGAGAAGCATACTTCCTGCTGAGCAGGGAGTCCAATGCGGGGTATGAGCTAAGGACCCTGGGATCATGACCTGAGCCTGAAGGCAGATGCTTAATTGACTGAGCCACCCAGGTGTCCCGATACCCCAGTGTTCTAAAGTGAGATGCTAAGTCACTGATGCACTATTGCTTCCAAGTGTGTAGTCAGATACTGGTTTCGTGATCATAGCCCTTGAAGGTATAACGTGATGGATACTGAAGAGACCGTGAAAGGGCATTTTTTTAAAAGAAATGTTTGCAGGCCTGTGGGGGTTCATCTCGGCCTCATGTCAGGTAAAAGGGTCTTCAACAGTCATAGTATGGGGAGGGTCTTCGAGCCACAGAAACAAAAGAAAGATATTATGTCAGCCTTGTTTCTCAAATAGCAGGGAGAGGTGAAAAGGCCATGTTCTCAGAGTAAAGGGGCATGAGTATTTCACACAGACCACGATGGAGAAAAAGCCAGCCTGGGATGACTTAGAGGTATTTCACCTCAGGAAACTGCTTCTTAGGTCATGGTAAAACTACAGGAACTATAGAATGAGAGGGAAGTGAGCAGCATTGAGCCAGAGAGTTCATATCTTGTATAAGAAGTAAAGCTGGGTATTCCTAGTGCAGATATGTCTAAGCAAAATATCTGAGAAAGTATTAGTTTTGAACATCAGCCAAGTTCAAAGAACACTGGGTAACAGATTACAGTAGCACAAATCAAAAAATAACCTCTTTGTTTCTTCTCTCCTCAGGCCTTCTTCTTCCTCATCAACACTGAAAAGTTCAGAAATCACGTAAGCACTAGACAAGGAAAGAGAGAAATCAAAGTCACCTGCCAACCCTCACACCTTCCTTCTCACAACAAACTGAAAGTTCAAAACACATCAAAGCTGGGGGAATAAAATTTGGAATTTTGTCGATTACACTTGTCTAGAAGTAGCAGACACTGTGACCAGGACACTTTTATTACTTTAAACGATCTAGAATATTCAAAGGATCAATGCCAGGTAACATCCAATTTACCTGCTCTCTCTCTCTAGCAGTTTCAACAAGCATAAGGGACAGGGACAGAGATAAAACTGTTTTGTGCTGCACTCCACAGAGTTTCACTTTTTAAAGCACACCTACTCATTTATTTACACATGACTCCTTTGGGGGGAACGTATCAGGCCACGTATCCCTAAAAACAAGTATCAGCTGTTTAGACCACATGTCACTTAACCTTTAGGACATGAAGACTCCTCCCCTGCTCCTTCCTCAATTCATTTCTGAGCTTTCTTCTCAACTTTTTTCTCCCCCTGTAACTAGTAATCTCTGGATTATCTCATACTTCCCTTTTTCCTCTTTCAGTCTTTTTAACACTTTCATAAATAGCTTTAATCAAATCAACTCTGTTTGAAGTAACTAGCATTGCTTTTGGTTTCCTGACTGAGCCCTGCTGATACACTCACCAACTCTGGGTTACATATCATATATTGATACATCAATGTATACTAAAATATATTCATAATTTTTAAATGACTTCAGAATGAATATTAAAAAACAGTTCAACTCAAGTAAAAGAAACTATAAGTCAAATTGAACACATTCTTTAAAATAAACTGTATAATCAATAGCAAAAAGTCAACATAACTGTGTTGGCACTGCTAAGAACCATACTATTACATGTTTGTAGTTAGATGCTATTTGAATTTTTCTTTCTTTTTACCTTCTCAACATAATTCTGACCTTGTTCAGCATAGCATAACTGTTTTAAGACAGAAATCTACTTTTTCATAAGTAACACAGGAAAGTTCTTCAAAGTTTCTCTAGTGGTTTGTATATGTATGTGTGTGTGTGTGTGTGTGTGTGTGGCCAATCATGGCCACTTGAAAGTACATCTTAGTACCTGAAAGAAAGTAGTATGTGAGAAAGTATTTAATATTGCTTCAAATAATCCATTTAAAGCTAGAAACAAGTTGGATAAATCAGTGTCTATCCTTGTGTCTACTTGTAGAGCATCCAAATATGTCACATATCATGTTTCTCTATTATCAGCAACAGAATAAATTCAATACCCAAAGTGAAAGATCTCGAAGAGAAGAGCATTAGATATTTGAAGGAAATTTATGTAATTTTGTGTAGACCTATCTACAAGGGTGTTGAAATAATATCTTAAAATAATATGAGTTGTCCAGGTATATTTTTCCAGGCTGTGAGAAAATATGATTTTATCAACTGTTGTAAAATCCTTTGGAAAATTAATGAAACCTGTTCAATCTGAAATAAGACACTTGAGAGAAAAGAAAAGCATCAGTGGAAAAGACAGTGATCTAATAGGGAAAGCAGACAGAAAGATTCAGTGTCTTAAAAGAGAAAGATTAATGAGGGGGAAAATATATATATATATTTTCAATATATATATTGAGCTGAGGTCAAATATATATATATATATATATATATTTTCCCCCTCATTAATCTTTCTCTTTTAAGACACTGAATATATATATATATATATATATATATATATATATATGACTGATAAAATGTCATTTGATGCATTCCAGGATGGCCAACACAAGCTGGTTAGGTAATTAGCCTTTAAAGAGTTTTTTGTTTGTTTGTGTTTTAGTCATATAAAAAAAAAATGTGCCTTGTTAAAAAAAAGAGAACTCTAGTCTTACAAAAAAACATATCCACCAATGGGCTTATATCTTTTTCCACATTGATATTTGTAAGATAATTAAAAGTATATACCTATTCATCTCTGAGCATAGCACTGTCTGTTAGCTAATTACGTTCAGCAATACACTGCACAGAGGTATACTGCCATTGGTTTCTGACATTAAGTTAGCTTTAAGCTTATTGTCTATCCTGACAAATGGAGGCAGTTTGAAACCCAGTCCCTGGAAAGCATCTGTATGATTTCCATCTGTTTGCCCAACACCTTTTCAATGGTGAGAGTTCTGGGCACATACTTATTAATCCAAGATCCAAAGAGAAATATATATATATATATATATATATATATATATATATATATATATATATATATTTCTCTTTGGATCTTGGATTTATTTATATATATATATATATATATATATATATATATATATATATATATATTTTAAAGTAGGCTCCACACAGTTTGGAACACAACACAGGATTTGAACTTATGATCTAGAGATCAAGACCTGAGCTGAGGTCAAGAGTCAGATGCTGGGGCGCCTGGGTGCCTCAGTGGGTTAAAGCCTCTGCCTTCAGCTAGGGTCATGATCGCAGGGTCCTGGGATCAAGCCCCACATTGGGTTCTCTACTCAGTGGGGAGCCTGCTTCCCCCTCTCTCTCTGCCTGCCTCTCTGCCTACTTGTGATATCTGTCTGTCAAATAAATAAATAAACAAAATCTTAGGGAAAAAAAAAAAGAGTCAGATGCTTAACTGATTGAGCCACCCAAGCACCCAGCCAAAATTATCCTAATGCTTGAGCTGGGGTCAAAGGAGAAGAGGGGTCCAAGTGAAAACACCTTCTCAAAAACTCTATAACAAGTCATCATCACTCCTTCAGTGCTGTCACTTATTCTTTGCTGCCTGTGGGAAACCTGTATTTCTAACTTTGAAACAAATCATTCAACTACGATGTTCATTCCCACATATATAACTATTAGCTTTGGTCCTATATAAATGTCCTATAATTGAACAGAAGGTATAGCTTGAGAGAGAGTAAATATTGAAAATCTAGGCAAGTGAAATTGACACTTGCAGAATGAATTGATAAAAGTTAAATATTTTGATGATGCATCAAGAGGAATAAAGCCAAGAACAAATAAAGAACTGAAGTATATCAGTTTATAATTTTAAAATATCTTTCTTATGGAAGGATATATAAGGAATAATAAATACCTTCAGAAAGATGATTCTTGTATTGAATCACATTGAGTTTAGGTCACTGCAATCCTTCAAAATGATAAACAAATTATAGGTTCTAGATTATAGTCAGATAAATGACCTGAAGCAATAGGCATCTATTTTAGAATATATTAGAGCAGGTAAAAGATTCAATTTAGTCAGCAGTAAATGAAATCTTTATTTGTTTAAAAGTTTTAACCATTAAAGAAAAAAATTAAAAAGAAAAAAAAAGATACAAACCTTTCAAATAGTAAAGAAAAATACTTTTGTATAACCTTTACAGAGTTCTATATGTAGCATGCTTTATTTGACCAGGATAGAAACAGTTCAAATATGCCAGACATTAGGAGAAAGGAAATATTAATTCAAAATAAGGACATTTGCTAGAAAGAAACTCAATGTATAAAAAAAATGAATCCCAATAAAATGATCAGAAGGTCTACAATAAGTAACGAAGAAAAATACTGTGGGCAAAAATATCAGAATGCTATATTATAGACTATCTGGGATGCGGTCTGTGACCTGTAAACATCCATCCCCCTCAAATATCTATCATTTTCAAATAGGCAGAATGGTACACAGATTGTAAGAAAGATTAACCACCCTCCCACACTTACCATCAAAAAGCTCAGATTACTTTAAATTGAGCATTCTCATATTCCTGGCCTCTGCCCAAGTTCATTTTAAAGATTATTTTTTACAGTTCTCTTTCTTTTTCCATACCAGCAATCTGTTCTTAGCCTTTTAAATATCTACTCAACCATTTTAGCAAGCATTTCAAATACACAGAAGGATGAAATTTAATATTAATAAAATATCCAAAGTTAAAGCCCTAGAAAACAATTTCAATATTTATCTCTGAGTATCTCTTGTAACCCAGTATGTAAGTACATTGAAATTAGAGCAGAAACAGAGTTAAAGATCTGAAGAAAAGTCATTTGATTCTAATGAGTAATTGTGCTATATAATTTTTTCTAAGATCATATTCAATCCATGATTTTAAATAACATATATTGATATTCACATTTTAATATAAAAATTAATATGATAGCTTGATATTATGCATCATTCAGATACCAGTAAGTATGAATTTCATAAGGTATCAGTAAACTACTAGAACTCAAAAGTTAAAAGAGCTTTGCAGTCTTTCATAAGTTTCTTTTTGAAAGGCTGAGTTTGACCAGTACTTACTTAAATTCAGAGTATTTCTGTTAAAAGCCATCATTCAATTCTTATGTATTCAAAACGCGGAAAATACAGAAATAAAATTTTTCAAATTGAGAAATTTATATTTATTAACAAGTGTTACTCTTAATACCCTAATAAGCATCTGATTTATCCAATGACACTGAGTATTTTAAATTTTTATTATACATTTTGTGGTCATTAAGTCTTTACCCCCTCAGGTAGATGAAGTGTTCTGTGTTGAAGAATATTGCACCAAACATGTAAACACTCTTCATTTGCACAGAAAGAAAATAAAATCTGTTTAGCCAGGCACTCAAGGCACTCCAGAATTGAGCCTTATCTGTCCTGTATGAGGCAGCCTAAATGGACCGACTACTTTTTATTCCTCTGACTCCGGCTTTTGCTGTCTGGCTATTCTATGCACCCGCCAAGCCCTTCCCCATCTCTCATCTTACACTTTTTTCTAAGTGTTCAAAATCTAGCCATTGGAAGCATTCTTGAGAACTCTCAAGCACAAAATCCTTTTCTAAACTTTTTTTTTTTTTTTTTTTTGTAATGCCTTGCCAGAAGTGATATGAACAGCACCGAATTCCTATAGGGCCTTTAGTTTGTTCTAACACTTATTACAATACAGAATTTTAGAGTCAAAGCAACTTTAGTAGTCATTTTATCCATGAGACCTTTTTCTCTCTTTTTTTGGCAAATCAGAAAACTGAAGACAAAAAAGGACTTATACCTTCGACTTGCTTGCCTCCTTTCCCACCCTGTATTTTGAATAGATCTGCATATAGTTCATCATCCCTTTAAACAGATAAGTTCCTTCAAGTTTCATATCTTCTTAATATATACTTACATTACACTCATACTTTATATTGGGCAACCTTAAATAAATGATAAATGGGCTGGAATGGAACGGGGTCAGGCAGGAACAAGTCTTGATTCTATTAGAGGGTAAACAATTCTCTAGGGACTGAGTAAAGACTATGAATATTAAAATGCCCTTCTAGTCTTTTCTCCCAACTGCAATGGTTAATCCTATGACACTGTCAAAGTGAAAGCATAAGGACAGAAAAGGCTAGTAGTTTTCTGTCCTTACTATATTCTTGAGACAATCTGAAAAACCAAATCAGACAATCCAACCACCTTAAATAAACCAAAAAGAACCTGTGAGAATAGGTTTCTCCGGGTGCCATCCCTGTATCACCTGCCAAAATCACATTGACTGATTTTCCACTTTAATGAAGGAGCCAGCAAAGTAAGCAGAAATGAGCAAGAAAATTAAACATTGTGTAACTTCATTATGGAAATATGTAGGATCATGAACTAGAAAATAATAGGTAGAGTGGTCATTAAGATTTATGTGAGGAAGTTACATTTATTCTGAGAAAGGGAGATGAAAGCGGACCAGCCTCAGGAAGAATCTGAGGAAGTTTATTCAAGTTTATTGCATGAGGAAACAGTACAGAGATACACTGACATGACCATAGTTGATAGTTTGGACTATTGAACAGAAGCTGAATTTTTCCATGGTTTAAAATGAAACAGTTCACCATATACAGTTGTACAACAGAAAGCTGTTCACACACACTTTTTATTTGGATGAAGAGCACCACTACAGAGCATTTAGCCTCAAGCTCATTCCTCTGTGTTCCCACCATCATTACACACATGGTTAATACACACAATCTTCCCCAGGAAGTAGGTGAAATATGGACATGTTAAGTTCCCTCAGTAAAACGTGTACTTTTCGAGGGTAGGAACCATCTCCAAACCATCTTTGTATTCCAATGTATTCCAATTCTTAGCATATTCTGGGGCATTAATAAAAACTGAATTGTTGCTGAATTATATTTTATTGTATTTAATAAACTGGACTAAATTCCACAATGCTTTGTAACAGAAAATCTGAATGACTAAGGCAATATATACATCAGCCCTTGGCTAATATGGAGAAAAATACTTGTATTTTTTGCTATCACAGCTGGTAAAAAGACTTTTTGTTGATTTACAAATATATGAGTATTTTTGCATTGTTGTGGAATAAAATGGCTGCTAAAATAGGATAAAAATAAATTTCAATTACATTGTAATATTTGATTCTATTAAAAGTCCATTCTACTTTTCTAAATAATGTAATATCTTTAGATGCTAAAAAGGGGAAAATTCAAAATTTTTTAAAATTATAAGTGTTTTAAAATTAATATACAGCATATAAAAGTAAATCATAATGATTATATTAAAATTATCAGAAAATAAATCTTTAATAAACTAAATGCTTTATAAATGAATAAGTTGATATATAAAATGCATTCACTAGTATTGAAAGGTATTTCTATAATAAAAATATATAACAATCACCATTTAAACTGTTTTTAAATTTTAAGTTGGGAACAACAATTGTCATAAAATTGTATGGCCCATAAAACTTCAAATAAAGGAATAAATTTTGCTCTATGAACATTTCACTGAAAGTATGTTGTTGGGTCTATTAGTTGACCCATTCCAATCAACTGGATTAAAATGTTTTCTCTACTCCCAATTCTAACGGACATGGAAAAGGGAATAATTTTTTTTTTCTTATCTATGGCTGACTATCCCAACGGTTCTGCTTGTGTGATGACAGCAATTGAGTATTATTAGATATAGTAGTCAGCCCCCAAAAGAGCTTCCAATAACCTGCCTCCTGGTAGTTATACCCTGTACAGTCCCCTCCTTCACTGAATAAAACTGCTTGTTAACCAATAGGCTACTGGGAAAAGGACTACATGGGACCATGAGGCTGAGTCATAAAAGACATTCTGGCATCTATCTTGTGCGCTTGTGAATGAAGAAAGCTAGCATCATGAGGATACTCCTGGAGCAATATGAGGAGATGCATTCAGAGAAGAGCTGAAGTCTCTTTCCAAGAGCCAGCACCATCTGCCAATCACCTGAGTTAGGCATCTTAGAATCAGATCCTTAAGTCAAATCACGTTGTCAGACCTGATCTTAAATAATGACAACCCATGATATTCTGTATTTGTTGAAAGTGATGCAATAGCTTGTCTTCATCTCACACAAAACTGTTTTTCCTAGTTAAAAGAATGCAAGAAGTTGTCTTCCAAGAATTCACTTGAGTCTTACGCATTCAACATGAAAGCAACTGTTAAAAAAAAAAAAGAAAGCAACTGTTGAAGATGAAAAACTTCAGGGCAAGATAAATGATGAAGACAAACAGAAGATTCTTGACAAGTACAATGCATCAACCGGCTTGATAAGAACCAGACTGCAGAGAAGGAAGAATTTGAACACCAGCAGAAAGAGTTGGAGAAAGTCTGCAACCCCATCATCACCAAGCTGTACCAGAGTGCAGGGGGCATGCCAGGAGGAATGCCTGGAGGCTTCCCTGGTGGTGGAGCTCCTTCCTCTGGTGGTGCCTCCTCTGGGCCCAGCATTGAAGAGGTTGACTAAACCAATCTGAGAATAAATAGGTTGAGCATTGTTCCACACACAATATTTAAAGGACCCAAATTTGTAGCAATTCCATGGCAGCTGTAATGTTGCTGCTATAGCAAAAAAACTGGGCATTCTTGATACTTGAATATGGAATATTTGCACAGGGAAAGGAAATAAACATTGCACTTTATAAGCACCGTATTGTTAAGTGGAAAATGCAATGTCTTAAATAAACCTGTATTTAAAATTGGCACCATAAAAAAAAAAAAAAAGAATGCCATAGAAGGAACCTACTTTTCTATTATTTTTCTTGGTTCATGGATCTTTGGAACTTGTTCACTGACCCTCAAGTCTCATATTCTAAAATTCTTCTCTCCTATTCTTCAAATAAACTCAAATTTCACCTCATTAAACCACCCACTATCTATAAAATCTCATAAGCATTTCCACTTTTGCCTTTATATGTGATGTTTCCAATGCATTTTAAGCCCAACCCTTCTCTGAATGGTTAACGTTTGCTCATTTATCATTAAATTTCATAGAAAAAATAATTTGTGTATAATATATAGTGAAAGGAAATCTGAGGCCAACAATTTTGATGAAGCCTCTTACATTTATCCATCATGAACACAATCAAAATTACTGTCATGAGAACACAACTTGATATGAAAGAAATGCATTTGTATTTTACCTAGGTTTTTCCCAATGTAGATGTATTTGTTTTAAATATCAAATTAAAAAAAAAAAACCCACACATTTCTTTTGTACTGACCATGATGATCCTATCAACTCTGGAAAGAATCTGGCTTGTTTGTGGTTTGGGGCAAAAAAAAAAAAAAAAAAAAAAAACACAACAAACTGTCAGTAACTGTATCCTCAAAACTTGACATTTCTATTATGATATATCATTTTTATAGCATTGAAGAAGTTTGCCTATTTTCTAGATCCCCCTCTTTGAAAATTATAAGGGCTACAAACATCTCAAAAGTGTTATAAGTTTCTTTGCCAAGGAAAACTTCGCTTGGAAGAAAAGGCTTGGTAATAACACATAGCACAGACGGAGTACCTTTGAGGCTTGGCAACACTCATGGCTTTGCTGCCTTGGTGAAGAAAGGAGCTCCCCACAAGACCATGACTCACTGATTTCTAAGCTGGAATACACTGACAATAAAAACACTGCCAGAAATCCTGAGAGAATTTTTGTCTACTGTCCTGAAAGTTGTCAACTTTACCAGAGCCAGGGTCTTAAATCACTGCCTTTTTAAGAAATATGTCAAGAGGATGAAAAGGAAATGTGAAGTTCATCTACTAGACAGAAGTTTGCCAACCTGCCAGAGCACATGTTCCAAAGCCCTTGACTGAACTTTGAGTAAAAAGTTCAAGAGAAAGGAAGCTCATCCTTGGAATAATTTTATAGAGCTTCTTTGTGGCTTGACTTACTTGGCAGGTATTTCTGGACACAGAAATGAATAAGCATTTTCACATAGACCCCTGTGACACTATTTTCAATAGGGATGACAAACTGTGAGCTATCTTGTTCAACTTCCTAACTAGGGAGAAAAGTTTAGAGGTAGGCAACTACATGAATTCCCAAATGCTATAAAAAACACTTCTTCAGGATTAAGTTATTATGACAAAACCTTGCACAATCCTTCCAGGAAATATCTTTAGACCTCTGGAATCACACAGAACTCTTGATTAATGGTTCTGCTGAAATGACTTTTAAATTGAACACAGACTGAAAAAAATTCTGATGTTGACTTAAAAAAAATTGGAGAAACATTTTTGGTCAAATCTGACCCAAACAACTTAATTAAATGAATTCAAATGAAGAATCTTGGATAACTCTAGTCTTACAGAAAATAGCTAGATCCCAATGTATAGAGCTGACTATAGATGCCCTGATTCCTTTGGTATCACTGGTAAGTTTTGAAACATTTCCAGCCAAAAGGAAAATAACCTCGATTTATGTCAAAGATGATGTGTACATAACAATATTTAAAAAAAAACAAATTATTATTCAAGCAGCTGCCTTCTTGAGGAAATTAATTTTGAACAGAGTTAAAGTTTAATTTATTTTTAATTTGCACAAGTTCTATTTCTTGCTCTTTTTTTTTTCTTATTTATAGAATTGGACCATTAACTCTTGCATAAAAATAGGGAGACATTTTGTGAAGAGTTTAATTTGGTCTATGGATAAAATAGATGCAAACACATTACATAAATTTTATGAAGAATTTTGCATTTATGTTATATCTGTGTTTTTCCAGGATAGGGCTTCTCCAGGCTTCATCAGATTCTCCCAGGATGCAGTAACCACACTAATTAGGAACCTCACACTTCACCGCTTAGGTAGAGCATTCTTTGACTTTTCTGGGCCAAGTCAGCATTGCCACCTTCCGTATTCCCACCACATTCTAGCTCCTATTTGTGCTGATCAGTTTTACAGTAGCTTTCTTCTTCATGTCGTTAGATTGTGATATTATTCAGAACAGGAGCTATGTACTCATATTTGCATTCAGTGCACATATTAATCAGTAAGGCCTTGGGAATGATAGGTGCCCACAAAATGTCTCATAAGTGAATAAATGCAAATAAACACGCTCTTTCAATTGTTTTGATTTTACCCCCTGGGAGCCTGTGTTTGTAGAACAAATAATTTTATGTGGGATGATATTTTCATCTTCATTGTTAATAAAGGAAAGTGACCTGGAAACAGAGTAAGAGCTATCACATAATACCTAGCAAACAGTCATCTTGAAATTACAAAAAATTTACTTTACACACTATTTAAATTAGAATGAGTTGACCATATAGGAAAAAAAATAGTAATTAAACTCTTGCCGGGACGCCTGGGTGGCTCAGTTGGTTAAGCAGCTGCCTTCGGCTCAGGTCATGATCCCAGCGTCCTGGGATCGAGTCCCACATCGGGCTCCTTGCTCTGCAGGGAGCCTGCTTCTCCCTATGACTCTGCCTTCCACTCTGTCTGCCTGTGCTCGCTCTCTCTCTCTCTCTGACAAATAAATAAATTTAAAAAAAAAAAAAAATAAAAAATAAACTCTTGCCAATTAAATTAAAAATATATACAGCATGAAGATTTAAAAAAATCATCCTTTTAATTTTTCATATTATGGAAGTTGTGCTTGGTTCTAGATACAAGTCACTCGATCCATTCTTTAAAATGTATTGCCAGAAACCATGATAAGGTAATTAACATTAAATTCAAAGGTTACATATATCCAGTCAATTTCTTTCCATAATTAGCTAAATTACTCATATAACCTAAGAGAAAAATGAGAAATGTTGAATTATTTAGGTACTGTTTATTTTCAATCTCTTTTTGTCCTCTGAGACTTCCTAATATATCTAATAACACACTAGTTTCATGTTTTATATTTATAACAGAATTTTAATATCAGAAGATTTCAATATATCTAAAATTAATATGAACTTTTTCTATTTTAACTTTACTTAAGAATTTTTATATCTTACACATATGAGAACCTCAACTCCATGTTTGTTGAACTTAATTTAATACTCCAAATATTCAGAATGAAACCATCTTTTCTGACAGAAAGCATTGTTCAAGCAATAGAAGAATATAAAGCCATAAGGTAAGATGATAAGATCTAAATAAAGCAGCTGAAGTTAATTATCTCTGGGGAATAATTTTAAAATAATAGGTACATTAGCTAGAGGAAATTATAGCAACATATCTTCTCATAAAAAATGGAGCATGTGGCAAAAATAAAATTATAAAGAAAATGCCTTTTCTATCCTAATACAAAGTAAAGCATCAGAGTCTTTTTGTATTAAGCCAGAAACCCCTCAGTATGCAGGGAAACCCCTTTGGAAGGTCTCTGTCACCGAGCAAATGACTGGTGCATCTGACTCTGTCTGTTCACATCTATAGCTCCATCACTTTCCATCTGTTTGTGTTCGCACTCGCTCTCTCTCTTTTTTCTTTTTGGATCCTTTTCTGAATCTTCAGTCTTAGACCCCAGAATCTTTGGAATAGTTTAATATTCAATTTGAATTTGCCTGGTTCAATTCTACAAGATAAGGTGCATGATTTCAAACAACTAATTTAATAATAAAAAATCAGTTTTCTTTTTCAAGACTGTCCTGAACATGTCTAATTATATCTATAAACACCATGATTTTATATTTGCCAATAATGATCTACTTAATGTATTTGACAGACTTATTTTGTAAAGTCAGTTTTCCAATCTTTGCTATGTCAAGGTAGTATTCACCATAAGCAAAATAGTATCTCATCATTAATTTGATGTGAGATTTCACTTAATATTTGATTTTCCAGATATGTTACCTATATAAGTAAATTACCACATTTTAGTATACTGTCCTTTCCTTATCAGTACATAAAACAAAAACTTTCTCCCCAATACCCATATTTTTAAAAAAGGAGCAATCTCTCTACATTAGTAGGTTAGAATTCCAAAAACGTTTTGAAAAGTCATGACTTACAATTATAGAGGACCAAAAATTACTAATTATCCCTAAAGATAAAAGAAACATTACTTCATTTACAAATACATTTGATTTATGGAGGTTATAATAAATAATAATATTACTACATATGGCACTTCTCATCTTCAAAGACTTTTTCAAAATAGTAATTAGCAAGATTACACATTCAATAGGTGATATGTGGACCATGTGTTTTACTTTTTAAAAAAGTACAATTTTGTCATGCTAATCTCAGGACATATTTTTTCATTAATGATACTGAGTACTTACTACAAATTTTTATCTCTACTATATACTGTGAATATCTGTTCAGGTTCACGAATATTCTAAAAATATTTGACAAGGTTAAAAGTTAACATTAAAGAAAAAATTTATATTATCTTTGTCCTTAGTGATACAAATAGGGACTTTTGAACAAGGTATTTATAGCTAGTTTCAGTTTCATGCAATGGACTGAAAGTTTTTACCCTGTACTGAGCAAATAATCACCTACTTTTACTGTTATCTCTACCTTCCCCATTGTGATTCTCAATGCTGACTGACTTCACTGATTCTAGAATTCTCTGTTGCTTAAATGTATTCTTTCCTTTGATTCTCTAGAGATAAAAAAGTATTTTTTAATATTACTAAAAATTGGTTTAAAAAATGAAAGTTGGCTGAATATGCTGGTACACAGATTATGTCTTGACTTCAACATTTAGAAACACAGAACACCACTTATTGAATATTTTATTTGAAAAGAAGGTGCTATCTTATTCTTAAATAAATTAAATGCTTGTACCAAGAATACAACAATGTGCAAAAATGAATGCCAATTCAGATGTATTTGGGAAAAATAAAATATACTTTGGCCACATTCTTTTTGTGAAAATGATCTGAATGCATACTTTTCTCTCTTCCATTTATTTCCTATTTATTATCCTACCACACTAGTAAGTTAGTAAGTTCTTTGAGAGATCTGAGTATGTATTATGTGGGATACGAATCCCTCTCAGTTCCAAAAGAGTAATTATGTTTAATGAATAAATAATACTCTTTGATGTTCTGATTTTAGCTAATAATCTACTACTCTTAAGGAGTTAATCAGATTTCTCTTTTTTTCTCTTTGTGGGTCTTTCTTGATTCAGAGGAGAGACTGAGTGAAGAGAGAGACCTCAATTTTGCACATGTCCAAAATATAGTGAGAAATTTATTTACTATTCATATATTCATTTATTGAAAAAAAAATTCTGGTAGTTCAAGGAGGGTTACTTTGCTAATGACCACACAGTGGATCAAAAGGATATTCTTGGCTGGGAGAGAGAACAGCTCTTCAAAACCTTTCAGGGTTAGTATTGTCAGTACCCTTCCAGAGTCTATGG
Organism: Mustela lutreola; assembly: GCF_030435805.1. Taxonomy (NCBI): domain Eukaryota; kingdom Metazoa; phylum Chordata; class Mammalia; order Carnivora; family Mustelidae; genus Mustela; species Mustela lutreola. Next base: position 59,448,641 of record NC_081299.1, read on the forward strand.
TGAAAATTGAAATTAGTATAATCTATCTAGTAAGTGAAGTTCTTACTGGAATTAGAGTGATTTACTTTAGAAGCTCATCGAAGTGATAAGAATATTATTGGATTTTAACCAAGTTACTATTTTAAGAAACAAATGTCCCCTTTTGCCCATTAATAATATTATTTTCACTGATCTATGTCCTTTGATTATTACATTTAAAATGTAGAACCTCAGCTGGTAATTCATTTTTATTGAATTAGTTCCTTTTCATTACACATAGCAGTGTTTTAAGTAAGAACTGATAGAATATAGAAGTTAACTTTTGTTCTGAAGTCTATTTGAAACATATTTTCTCCTTTTGCCCACTAATGTGTCCAACTAGTCACCAGTTTCTATTTGCTCTGCCTCAGAGCTGTTTCTCTGATTCCACACAGGTAAATCACACATGGATCTTTCCATGTCCATTTACTGTCACTCATGCAGTTTCATTCACTGCCAAGGCTCCCTGTACAGAGGCAGAGTCAGTCCTCTCTGCTTTGTGCTCCCAGAGCCCTTGATACATGGCTCCTACCTTAGCAGTTTTACTCTTCTTTAAAATCACCACCAAACTAACCCACCCGCAGCTGCACCACCCCCACTGCTGAGAGTTCATAAACATGTCTTAATAGTTCCCCAAGAGCCTGGTACATAACAGTATTTATTGGGTGGAAGGATGAATAGATGGATAAATTACTAAAATTACTTACCACCATCTAAACTTTAGGAAGAAGGAATTCCTTATGAAATTCTTGGCTACAAAATTCAAATTATGCATTATTAAGTCAACCTTAATTTTTTTAGGCATTTACTCAGATTTCTACACCTAAGGTTGATATTGATATGGACTCTGTACCAGTCCAAGTGGCTGGATTCTACAAAAATATTCAAATTCTCATATCTACCACAGTTTCACAGTTTTCTTCAGTCATGGTTTCAAGTAAAGAACAATTTCATAACTGACTTAGCTTAGAAGACAAAAGAAAGATTTTCTGTTCTTCACTCCCTAGCCCCTAGATATGTTTAAAAGCCTGCTGGACCTAAGGAGCAAGAGGTATTGTCACCAGTTCTGCCCAACTCTGGAGTAGAACCCTCCCTTCATTGACACCTACACACACTGTATTAGTCATTCGGTCTGCCATAACAAAATATCAAAAAAGTAGAATGAGTGACTTAAACAACAGAAATTTATTTCCTCAGAGTTCTGAAGACTGGCTTCCAAGATCAAAGTGCCAGCAGGTTCAGTACCTAGTGAGGGCTCTCGCCTTGTATCACAGATGCCTGCCTTCTAACTGTGCCTCACGTAACAAAGAGAAAGTACGAGCTCTGGTTTCTCTTCCTAATCCCATAAGGGCCATCCCTATCATATTGGAGTCCCACCTCTATTACCTCACTCAACCTCAGTTACTTCTTAGAAGTCCTATCTCCAAATATAGTCAGATTGGGGATTTGCAGTACAGGGTCTGGGGCTCTAACATATGAAATTTGTGGGTCACAATTCAATCCATAGCATATACACACACTTTGATTTTCCCCTTACATTTCTTTTCCTGACATTTCTTGACTTGATTGTACGCATCTGAACACAACTAACCAACCGGGACACAAATTCAAGTTTCACACAGTACATCTGTCTTTAGAGTTTAGGATCTGGGCATTCCCTTCATGTGTAACTTCACTATGCCCAATACAAGGTGGATCTTTGTATATAAGATTCAATCTGGTACTTTGAAAAGAAATGAAATGTGGAGCTCACAAACTTTTTGCACTTGAAAGTGCCAGACTAGAGGAACTTACCAAAGAGTACAGGAGGAAAACTTTCTTTCTAATCTCTAATATTAGAACTCAAAGCATATTCTTATTAGTTTCTATGATATCTGCAATGCTAGCTGGTTAACAGCAAGTTGAAAGGTTTAGGGCTATTAATTTTATCAAAGGTTGCTTGGGATTCAAATGGTTTCTAAATAAACATGGCAGGAAATTTTGTAAAATAACAGGGAGTTAGGAGGAAAATTCAAACGGTAGTTTTGTCTATGTCTAGTTTCATGTGTTCCTCCTTTTTTTTTTTTTAAGATTTTTATTTATTTATTTGACAGAGATCACAAGTAGGCAGAGAGGCAGGCAGAGAGAGAGGAGGAAGCAGGCTCCCTGCTGAGCAGAGAGCCCGATGCGGGGCTCGATCTCAGGACCCTGGGATCATGACCTGAGCTGAAGGCAGAGGCTTTAACCCACTGAGCCACTCAGGCACCCCTCATGTGTTCCTTCTAAGTAACAATGATTAGGATTCATGTTATTATCAATATCTTGGTGAATGAGGCATCTGCTACAGCTGTCCTTTTAGTTTTGTGTTATTAGGGAGACAAATGTTTCCTTTATGCAAGATAAGCTTTACACTTTAGTGCTATTGCCTATTTATTGCTCTGAAAAAAAAATCAATATGTATTTTAAATTACACATATAATTGTTTTGTGTTTTGGTGCCTAATTCCTTTCCTTGAAATGCATGAAAAAAATTAAAATGTTCCAATTGTTTCCTTTAATTCCTTTCATGCACTTTTGTGGAGGGAATTAACCTCCACACTCTAAAATGATTGTATGTGTAATATTAAAAATGGAACATCTCATTTCCTTTTTATTTCTATTGTGGGGATTGTAAACACCAGAGGTATCTAATGAAGACCCTATTTTTACAACATCACCAAATGAAAAAGGCACATTGGAAATACAACTAGAAGCTTGTTTTTTCAGATTGGTCCCAAGACCTCCTGCAACACGCTATTTTGTTGTTGGTTTGGGGGGGGGGGGCCTACTTCCATTTTCTTGTTGCCTTTCTTTTACTTCAAACTTCTAATAATTGAATATGACAAAGGGTCAACAAAGTAGCTGCATAGAGGTTAGCATCTAGTAACTTGAGTCTTCTTTATTAGGGCCTATGATTTCCTAGTTGTAAGACTGTGCATCTAAAGTCACTAAGTTCTGTCTACAAAGCAAGCCCACAATAAATGATCTAATCACCCCCAACAGTGCAAATCCTCCTCCTTTTTTTAGCTCCTTTTTCTGTAGACTCTTGGAACATTTGTTCTTTGGAGTCGTGTGGGTAAAATTTCTCTGCCTTCACATGTCAAGTTATTCCTTATCAAATCCAGACATTTTAAAATGAGATCAGATTTACTCATTTTGCCTTATAATTGTTTAAAGTTCAAAATTATTGTTTTAGCATTGCTGACTTTAGCTATCCAATATACAATTATAAGTACATAGATATCCTTTCCAACTTTTTTTGTAATAATATACAGATTTTAATAGGTAATTTGAATGATTTTATGTGTGTGAGTGTACACATGCATGATGAAGTGAAACAGTAATTTCCTCCCTTTTGGCTGATTTTGCTCATACTATAGGCACAATTCTCAGCTTTAGTCTACTGCAGATTGAACTATCCATGAATATTCATTCCACAAATATGTTATAATAATTATAAAATCAAATACTTCTAATAAATTTATAAATCATGGATGTTAAATCTTAACTCATAACTCTACTAAAATCTATTTTAGAAACATAAAACAAACAGCAAAATTCATATATGGAAAACAAAATGTTCCTATTTGAGTTGTAATCTTAGTTCCACTCACAAGATCAGTGTCCTTCCGTAACAGGCCCTGTAGGATTTCAGATTTCAGCGTGACTTAGACTGGAACTCAGGCTTTAAAGAATCTATCTTATAGTCCTCTGACAAAGTAATTGGCTGGAAAAATTATAATAAAATTTTCATAAAGTTCATATTCATGAAGTGGCAAAAATTGCTTTTAGGAAATTATGATATTAATAATTTACACTCATGTCAATAGCATTTCCAAATAGCTCAAACTCTACCTTGAAAATTATGGACCTACTTTGATTTTTCTCTCACATACAGACAGTGAAATATGCTGAGACACATTGAGATCAAGATACAGATTATTCATTTAAGAAGATAGCTCCATGTTTAATTAGAGATTTATCATCTTAACTAGCCGTACTATTGCTCTGAATTAGTTTTCCAGGGTTTGCAGAATTAAAGATGGTAAAAATTGATGAACCTTAGCTGTATTTTCCCCTGAAGGGTACAAACTTTTATTACATTTCAGATGCAAAACACAATTAGCCTCTAACCTAACCATGTTAATCTCCTTGAGTTAAGCTTATGTGTTTCTGCTTGTCTAGAAACTTTTAATGAAAGATCTATGTCTTTACAGCCGATTTTAATAACCTCTTTATTTGCATCTCTGCCCTTGTTTAGAGGAGGAGTTAATACAATAAGCTCTGGGATTACAGAACACTCTTTTAAAATTGAGGGTAAATAAAATTCTGTGACATTCAATTGGAGCAGCACTCAGCAGGAGATGGACATCAACAATAAACATTATTCAAGTTCCAAAAGTTTCCATGTAATTAACTAAGATGGATACATTAGTGCCATCCATTATATTCTATTCTTCAAACTCCACACTCTCGACCATTGAGTAGGGCCATTTTGACAAGACTGGATTTAAAAAGAAAATGATTTATTTTATAGATAAGTAGTTGTTTAAGGAAAATTTTTTTTTCTCAGAAACAGAACCATTGAAACTTATCTTAATGTTTTTCATAGCATATTCTCAAATGTTCATTTATGCCCAAACTGTATTTCTTGCTGAGCAAAGGTTTTGCTGGGGTAAATATACTCAATCTCAAAATAAGAAATAAATGGTCATTTCTGAATTTCCTCACTGTGGCCTAAAATCAATGACATAGCTAATAAATTTTTGGGTAACTATTGTAGGTATTCTAGTTTTATCCTGCAGAAAAAATTATGTCAATTAAGAAAAAACAAAAAGTGGGCGCCTGGATGGCTCAGTGGGTTAAAGCCTCTGCCTTCAGCTCAGGTCATGGTCTCAGGGTCCTGGGATCTCTGCTCGGCAGAGAGCCTGCTTCCTCCTCTCTCTCTCTCTGCCTGCCTCTCTGCCTACTTGTGATCTCTGTCTGTCAAATAAACAAATAAAATCTTTAAAAAAAAAAAAACAAATGAATATAGAAGGGAAAGAAAAAGAAAATCATATGTTTATAGATCAAATTACAGAAGTAACAAATGATTTCTGTGGTCCAGAATTACCCAAAATATAGAAACACAATAACCTGATTAGCTTGTCACGTACTGGTAGGTTAGCACAATATCATCTGTTTCATTACCAACAGTGTACAATTATTTCCTCAAAATGAAATCAAGAGGCGCCTGGGTGGCTCAGTGGGTTAAGCCACTGCCTTCGGCTCAGGTCATGATCTCAGGTCCTGGGATCGAGTCCCACATCGGGCTCTCTGCTCGGCAGGGAGCCTGCTTCCTCCTCTCTCTCTGCCTGCCTCTCTGCCTACTTGTGATCTCTGTCTGTCAAATAAATAAATAAAATCTTTAAAAAAAAAAAAATGAAATCAAGACATTGTGTCCCAAAATTACATTTTTAAATGGACTTACTAAAACTAAACGGATTTTTTTGGATATCCAATGGGAATTTTCCCAAAAATATCACATGTAGAATTGTGAAACATAGAATCATTATGCTATTTTTGGACATATAGCACCATTTTTTTGTGGTCACTCAACAGTGAGATGCCAGTAGACAGAATCCATACCTAATTCAACCTCCTGCACTTAGCATGGATTCTAATATATGAAAACAATCCATAAAGATTTATTCAATATGGATTGAATACATGATTGAATCAGCAGACTTTCACCAACCCAACAACATTTACCTAGAATAAGAAGGAACGGAAAATAAATTTGAAAAACTTAATTTTCATAAAAAGTCTGCACAGAAATTTCAACCTCATCTAAGTAACTTACATAGAATTGCTTATATCGTTGATATAAATTTTCTTGCCTCACGGAGATTCTTAAATTCATGTTCTTCAGTCAATAAAATCATACATGAAGCAGGAGCTGCACCACTTGCCACTGAACTGTGAGCAAGGTCTATCCTCTTGTGTTCTTTTCTTACATTACTTCATGATTCTTATAATGGACTCTGCCTGCAGGCTCCTTCTAGCCCAATCCCCAACTGCAGGCTATTTCCCACATTTTTATTGGAGGTAATTTTCGGCAACATGATGTTATCTTTGCCTTTCCCTAATGACACTTTCCAAATAGCTAGCATTTCATTGCTTCAGGAATAAAGTCCAAGCTACTTAGCACATCATTCAAGATCTTTCCCAAATGGGTCCCAACTTTATCTTCTTGAAATGCAACTCTAAACAAAATATAATTACTGTCTGCATATAAGGATATTCCCAAGAATTATAAATTTATCTTTCAGCCTTTAGTTTGTTTTTTTCCATCAACAAAATGTCTTTGAATTTCCAATCTTCTATATTCAATTGGCAAGCCCAGTTCCAATATCACCCATTCTTTAAAGCCTTCTAGAATCTTCCAGGCATAATTAAACACTTCCTATACCATAATATTTACTATGTATTTCTATGACAGCACCTACCATGTCCGATATTAGTGATATTTATTAGGTACTATATCTTGTACCTCATGTATTTATGCCTCTCCTTCTTCTGAAAGGAAAAAAGATTCTCCTTATTCATCTTAAATGCCTGGCTTCTACAATAGTGTGCAGAGACAGAATGAGTTCAATAAATATAAATAGAGCATGAAATAAAGTGGTTACAAAGGACTTTGGGGACACACATATTTTGCCAAGTGACTAGACTGATGAACTCCCAGCAGACATGTGTAACTTCTTGAAGTCTTTTTTTCCCAGTCAGAAAGGGGGGCTCATACCAGACATGTCTCAGTGCTGTCTCTTGATGGTAAATAGTTTTCTGACCTTAAGTAAACACATACTAACTGGTTCTCCAAAACCTGGGACAGAAGTTGACTTGTCAACTGAGTGGACCATGGTAGTCTGCCTGTCAAACCTCTTATAAGTATATTTTACCAAGATGGCTTGCACAGAAGAGGAAATCAGGACCAGGACCTGCCCACAGAGTCTTATTAACCAACTTAGAAATGAGTAGCTACCGTCAGAGAGAATTTATCTCTAACTCCATCCTTTTTTCTCTGTCAAAAAGATACACATTATTTAATAAGCTGAATGTAACATCACTAATCAATGGCGCTAAATAGCAGGAGGAAAGGAAAAGAAGGAAGTTCTTTCTATATGTTAGACTTTTAAAGACACATTTATTTAGGAAATGTATAATAGATCAGAAGACAACATTTCTTTTGAAACAAATAAGCTCTGTTCAGTCCCAAATTACTCATGAGTCTAGATCAGTAAAATTCATTTATATGATAAATCTGTAAGTTTTGAAATGAAATATTCTTCCTGGGTAATTTATTATCCCAATGAACTAATAACCACTGTGTTTTACATGTATATTCTCTAATCTGCTAAAATTCCCTAGTAGATAATATAAGGATCCTGGGACTCACATTATATGCACAATTTGAATCATGACTGTTAGCCTTCAGTGCAGTAACCAGCTACAAAGCCAACATTTCAGCACTGATTACACTGGCTGTATTTTCCTCCTAAGATTTACACTCACAGACTCTGAGATGAAGTCTGCCATGTGTTAGATTTAATGTAGTTTTTTTGACAGCTACCGTCCTGTAAAATAATGCCCAGTGATGAGATGGTATTACAGAGTCAATTTCAGCTTAAAGAACAATTCATGAGATGCATTTTATACATTTTCCTATATGGAAGCAACAAAGAAATAGCTAAAATGTTAAGAAGAAGAAGAAGAAGAACAACAACAACAACAACAACAAGGAGAAATTTCTTCCTTCTTGCATTTATTTTTTTCAAAATTGTTCTAGCCAAGAGAATGGGGCTTTAAGTTGGATGCACAGAAGTGAAGGCAATTAAATGTGTGTCATTTATTTTACAGAAAGAAGCAGCCTTTATCACAAATTGTATTGCCTTTCCAGTCTCTCAGGAAAAAAAAAAACAAAAAACAACAAAAAAAAAAACACACATTTCACTTCGCCTTTTTCTCTTCAGTTATTAAAAATAAGCCCTCCAAATACAGAGACCAGACACAGTTACCTAAAGAAAAGAAACCGTCTAATCCTCTCTCCAGGCACGTGGAGGAGCTGAGGCTCCTTTACCTCTACAGCTTTGTTAGAGCCTCAATAACTGAAGCAAGATAAACTCTGACTGAACAAGCAATATGTTGATAGTGTCTGTGCAAAAGCTCCTGTGGTTCGGCCAGCTGGGATCAAACTAGAGCACAGTGGCCCTGAACACCGTGGCTTCCATTATGCTGGCCTCATTCTTTCATCAGCGGTGTCCAAATACAGTCATTCTTGTCAATTTATGATGCATTTAGTTTAAATTTCTGCACAGAATGGGCTTTTAATGTGAGCTGTGTTTCCAAAGAATATGCTCTACAAAAAAAGCAAAATGTACACTTATCCCTTAATCATCTGGGATGACAATCACCGTTACTATTATTTTTATTGCCACTAACCCTAATATCTGACATTTACATTGTTCTTTCAACACTGCAAAGAATTTTCATATTTTTCCTCTTGCTTATGAGATATAAGACAGAAACCTTATGTGTTAGAAGTCTGTTTTCTTGTTTCCTTTCGATAAATGAGGGAGGTAAGAAAGAGAATGTACATCACTTGGCCTAAGATCATGACGATTACTTGCAGCATCTGAATTTTAAATTATTGCCAACTCCAGGTCCTATTTTATTATGTTATGGTGATGGTAAAACTGCATATCTAACTGTATATTAAATATCAATTATCAAACATCCTGAGGAACACAAATTCCAAGCATCCCGGGATAACCACTGTTATTTTGGTTTATATAGGTATAGATCAATATTCATCTGTATATTTTTATATACATACACAGTGAAAACAAGCACACAAATATAATCATACAAATCTATAAATTACTTTTTCAATTTTTTTAAAAAAGATTTTATTTATTTATCAGAGGGGGGGAGCGAGCACAGGCAGACGGAATGGCAGGCAGAGGCAGAGGGAGAAGCAGGCTCCCTGCTGAGCAAGGAGCCTGATGCGGGACGCTGGGATCATGACCTGAGCCAAAGGCAGCTGCTTTACCAACTGAGCCACCCAGGTGTCCCTTACTTTTTCAATTTTTATAGGATATCTTCATATTCACATTTTGCACGCTTGTTCTATTACTTTCTAAGGATAAATGGCAAGATGTACAACTTCTGGCTTGAAGAAATGGGCATGATTGTAAGGAATCTAACAAGCCTACCGGCCTGCCATTAAATCACCCAATTCCTCCTTAAAATCTTATTTTCTTGGAGAGCTTTCCTCTACTGCACCCACTATTTATAGAATGGCCCTAAATGGGGTGATATTGTTTGATCAGAATATAGTAGCTACGTAGGTCCTTCCCACAGATTTAGGCATGAAACACTGGCACTGCACAGTATGTACCAAACTTCAAACAAAGAAACAAAATCACTCTGCAGAGACTGCTTGGTCAGCTGAGCACCTTCTCCACGTGTCTACTCAAAACTGCCCCTATAGGGGTGCCTGGGTGGCTCAGTGGGTTAAAGCCTCTGCCTTTGGCTCAGGTCAGGATCCTGGGATCAAGCCCCACATCAGCCTCTCTGCTCTGCAGGGAGCCTGCTTCCTCCTCTCTCTCTGCCTGCCTTTCTGCCTACTTGTGATCTCTGTCTATCAAATAAATAAATAAAATCTTTAAATAAATAAATAAATAAATAAAGGATAAAAAAACAAATAAACAAACAAACAAAAAAACCTGCCCCTAGAAGTGGAAGGAAAAGTAAACTGTAGCAGCGGGAGTTGGGGGAGATTTGGGCTATTGCTCAGGTTTGACTGAATTAAAAACGTAAGTATGACGCAGACATTTAGTAAACAATGAAATTAAAGGGTGTTTACTATTATATTTATATAAGAAAAATCCCAAGTAAGAATTCTTATTTTGTGGCAAGCAATACTCTTCAGTACTTTGCCTATCTTGCTGCACATAATGGTCACAATACCCTCATGAAGTGTTATTTTTTTTTTCCCCAAGATTTTGTTTATTCGTCAGGGAGATAGCATAAGCAGGGGGAGCAGCACACAGAGGGAGAAGCAGGCTCCCTGCTGAGCGAGGAGCCCATGTGGGGCTTGATTCCAGGACCCTGGGATCATGATGAGCTGAAGGCAGAGGCTTAATCCACTAAACCACCCAGGTGTCCCTGAAGTGTTATTTTTAATTGTTATTTACCCAGAAGCAAAGTTAAGCTTAAGGAGGTCAAGCGACTTCTCAGAGGACTTCAAGCTAAGGAGGGATAGAGCCACAATACAAACCAAGGCAGACTGACACGAGTCCACATACTCCACCAACTTGCTATTTAAAACATTTTTAGAATTTCCTTCTCTTAAAAAAGAACAGAATATTCCTCTAAATAGTCAGATATATAGAATATAGAGAGTATCTTCAAAAATAAAAATTGCTAATACTTGTAAGGTATTTATTATTTACCAGGAGTTCTTCTAATATATTCTGAATTGCATTTAAGGCATTTCAGGGGCACCTGGGTGGCTCAGTGGGTTGGGCCTTCGGCTTGGGATGTGGTCTCAGGGTCCTGGGATTTGAGCCCCGCATTGGCTCTCTGCCCAGTGGGGAGTCTGGTTCTCCCTCTGCCTCTGCCTCCTGCTCTCCCTGCTTGTGCTCTCTCTCTCAAATAAAGTCTTAAAAAAAAATTTTTTTTTTTAAATTTAAAAATTAGAGCATTTTGGCCAGGCATCTGCGTGGCTCTGTTGGTTAAGCGGCTGCCTGGGGTCTTGGGATAGAGCCCTGTGTCAGGCTTCTTGCTCAGCAGGGAGCTGCTTCTCCCTCTTCCTCTCCCTGCAGCTCTGCCTTCTCATGCTATCGCTCTCAAATAGATGAATAAAATCTTTTAAAAAAATTAAAAATAAATAAAGCATTTAGGCCAATTTTACACATAAAAAGACAGGCATAAGAGGGTAAGTAACTTTCCCTAAGGTCTCTCTGCCAATAAGTGGGATACACATCCAGGCCGACTGGCCAGCTCAAAGGGCTTAGACACTAAATTACAATGCTTCTCATTAATATTCATCTCAGTGTAAATATTTCCCACCAGAAAGTAATTGTGTAAAATACCATCTAAATACACACAATTAGTCTAATACCCATAGAGGCTACAACTCAAACCAAATCTTAACTTTTAGGGTAACCAGAGAAAGAATATATAATGATTGATTGTTATGCACTGAATTATTTCTCTTCAAAATTCACAGGTCGAGGGGCGCCAGGGTGGCTCAGTGGGTGAAGTGTCCGCCTCTTGATTTCTGTTCACGTCGTGATCTCAGGGTCCTGAGATCCAGCCCCACATCAGGCTCCCTCTCAACAGGGAGTCTCTTGGGAATTTTCTCTCCTTCTCCCTCTTCCCCTGCTCTCTTTCTTTCTCTCTCTCTAAAAGAAAAATAAACTAAATAATTTTTTTAAAAAATTCATAGTTTGAAGTCCTATCCCTCCATGTGACTTGTATTTCCACACAGTGCTTTTAAGAAAGTAACTAAGGTTGAATGAGGTTATAAGGGTGGGGCTCTAATCCAATAGGATTAGTGACCTTCTCAGAAGAGCCACATGTGTGTAGGAGAAAGGCCATATGAGGACACAGTGAGAAGGAGGCCAATTGCAAGCCAAAGAGGGGCCTCAGGGGAAACCAACTCTACTGCCTCAATATTCAGCTTCTAGCCTCCAAACTGCGAGAAAATAACCTTCTGTCATTTAAGCCATGTAGTCTAGAGCACTTGATTATGGCAGTCCTAGCTAAGACACTGACCAACTCATACATAAATCTGGCAACTTAGGAACAGCTAGGTATGAGAGAGAGAAGGTTTGAGAAATAATTTCAAAAACTAGTTAGAATGCTAGTGAAACATTTCCAGAGCAAGAAAGGATACATTTCAGTTTCTCCCAGCATCCATCCAAGTTTTTGCTTTAGATTCCCAGTATGAACACACATGCTTTACAGTAATTGTGCGAGCTATAATGCACTTGGTTAAGACAGTAAAGAACTACTTTTCTAGTTGTAGCAACATTTGGTGACAAAATAGCAAGTTCTGCAAACATGGGAGAGACAGATTTGATTTGTAAACCAAATTATATACCTTTTAATTTTAAGATCCCAGCTCAACTCATGAATCTTTCATGTTTGGTAATATCCTGTACATTAGAGATTGAAATTTTGTTGTGGTATAACAGTGTCTGTATATGTTCAATTTCCATTACTCTTAATGAGTGTTCTGCTCAAACTGGTTTGTAAAAAGTTCACGGTGTGAAATGCATTTTGATTTTATGTAAAGATGAGATTCATCTTTCAGACTTCAAGCACTGAACAGAAAATAAAATGTGTATTTTAACACCATAACCATTTCTTACTACCCAAAAAAAAAAAAAAAATAACTAGAAGTCTGCTACAATTTTACGAAGTACAACTTATTCAATTTGTAAAACTTTGAAGATAAGGTGCTATAATTTACAGACAATTTACTAGCTCTAAATCCTGCTTGAACTATAGTTTTACACTGACTGATTTTCCTAATCTATGCTCTAGCTTGTCAATTTTGTTGTCCACTCTAACAAGAAACATAGTCAGTGATGCATAATAATATCAGGTTTGTGGATTTGAATAGACATGACATTCTGAAAAAAAAAAAAACTTCTCCTTAAAATATAGTATTTGAATAAAAGCATTTAACAGATTTGTTCTACTTAAGACATGGGAATAAAAAACTGTTGTCTAATTTAGTTAACTGTTAACTAATTTAGTTAGCAGTTTAGCTGTTTTCAAATTTAGTTAAACTGGGTATGACACCTATTGTTATTGAAGATTTTATTTATTATAAAGTATTTGGTGGACACTTTTCAACTAGAATGCACCAAAGTATTGTTCCTTTGTATCTTAGCGTTACACTGTGAAATCCGTATTGCCAAGTTTTTCTTTAGCACCACATTACACAGGAAAACCGGTACTACAAGACAGGATGATCTCTTTTTTTGTCACTTCACAAAGTACAATTAGAGGTTCACTAATTATTGTTTTATACTTCACATTATGTGGATGGACAAATGGATGCATAAGAGAATGGAAGAATGGATAGTTCATGAATTTTAGCGTGTACACGTCTACCCTAGGGCTTTCAAAAGTCTGCATAAGGTAACACAGCTTAAATACAACTTTAAATAATCAGAAGCTATTTTAATAGAATAAAGTATAAGTAGACTAAAAATAATTTACCTGAATTAGTAACTATTAATAGTTATTGTTAGCAATTATACAATAATCTTATTAAATGACTCATCTTTAAACACCAGTTTGAAATTATATTTGAGGAATTTGTTAAATGTAAGCATATATTGGTGTATAATAATTTAATTATTTAAATTTAATGAAACATATATTTATCTCCAATATTGTATCTACTTAATAGGAAGAAAAATTAAAGATATATTAAACCAGTAGTATGTTGGTCAATTAATTACTGGAAAAATACTTATTTTTCTTAGAGAAATCATTATGCTTTCTGATTAATATCTTGCTTAATAGAGAAACCTTCAGATTTTAGTCAGTAACTACATAATTAACCTAAAATAATTTTCTTATAACCATTTAAGTGTCTAAAATTCTTTAGGTCTGTGATAAGAAGGAATCTTGATTAAGATAGCTTATATCATACTGTGTATACATGTCATAAGTCTTCTGTTACCTGCCAAAAGAATATCCTTCTGTCTCTTTATCTCCCTCCTACCCTCCCCACACAAGCCTATCTTTCAGTCTTCTATTTTTTTTCTTTTTCTATTCAGTACTCCTTCCAAATATTTCTTACTGAAATTTCTATAGGACTAGAAGAATAGTATCCTATTAAAATGAATTCATTTTGTATCTGTAATTGAGTCCTATTGTGTTAACACTGAAACTGTTCTACAAAGGACTTTTGAACCAATCATATATGCAAGAATACCTGTGGCACATTAATGATCTAGTCTTTCCAGAACTGCATGATCTGTTACCTGGCAATTTTGATAATGTAATTTTCTTTTTTTATAGGATCCCAAAACCCAGAAGATAATTTCAAATATTTGTCTTTATATTTTGGTTCTTTTAAAATAGATTGTATTAATTTTTCATATGGCCACAAATGACTCTTATTAGTGAGGTGAAGATTTATTTATTTTATAATCTATAGCCCAGGAAAATTAACAGTGGACTTTATATGAGAGGGGTAACATTAAGATTAATTTAATAGACAGCAAAAATTCATTTAGGTTTAAAAATGTATATTGCAAAATTTCATAAACCTTAGAAAGCTGGTCTTCAGATTACAGATTTTTTATAGCATACAAAGGAAAGTAGATTGGTTGTATTAATTAAATTGGCTTCAAGCTTTCTAGAGGTCTCTAATAACTTTTTCTAAACTCATAGTTTGGTGTTTTTTCCCTTACACTTGCAAAATTGAAATTTCTCTCCTAATGGCTCTGTTTCTTGAACTTTTTCTCTATTTTCCCCAAAGAATCATAAGATTCTCATTTGAAGTTGTGTGAATATTAGATATCAGTGATGACTTGGTCAAGCAATTTTTTATGTTTAATAATGCAATTTCCTCTGTTTCAATTTTATTGCTTCATGTAGAAAATATTTGGATATGATTTAAAAAAAGAGAGAGCCTTGTGTAAGAAGTAATAAAAACATGTGCCTTCTAAAATCATCATCTAAATAGTTAAATAAAAATACTAAAATATGAGGTATTTTATATTAAGTTCTATAGCCATATAATATTATAGCCAAACTAATGCCATAGATGTGAACACTGGTATTAGTAATCCCAGACCCTACCAAGATGTCAAGGACAATATGTATCACACAAACCCATCCAACAAAAATTTGATCCTTCGCTTTGTTATTTGCTACCTACTAAAAATGTTAAACAAAAATGTAGCCAATTTTATAGAATAGGAGAGAGTGTATTGAAAATTAAGATCTCTCAACAAGAGCTGTTCTTTTGGCCCACTTCTCAGCATTCCCATTAGAGTCTGTCTATATGCACAGGCTGCCCATGAGGACACTTCTAATGTCTTCTCCACCAGCTCAAGACCTTAATGCCACTCCCAATTCTCCTTTCCTTCTCATCCCACTTTTGCACTGTCATATTATTCTCTTATTTCATTTAAATATGCCCCTGAGATACCCTTCAGAAAGGTCTTTTCAGATTGCCATGATTGCTTCCCTAGTTAGAAACCGGAACCATCTCTTACAACCAGTGTTTTAAAAGGTCTCCTTGACATTAATGTCTTCACTCTCTAGTTTCACTATTGCCATCTTCCTCTGTGCTATGAGCTTTCTGAAACAAATTTAAATATCATGCTCTCTTGCTTACAAAACTTGTGCTGGCCCCTGGGGATTTTAGAATAAAGTCCAAACTCCTTACATTCTTGTCAGTTCCATCCAAGAACCTTTAAAAACAAACCCCTTCATATGAATATATTTTGCTTTTACTAACCTTGGTTATTCAGCACTGATAGAGTTTTTTCCCTCCATACCCAGGACATTCCTATTTTTCCTCTAAGTCCAGTTCTAATATAATTCCCTTATTTATAAGAAACCCCAACATGCCAGTCTGAGTATATCTTTATAAATCACACTGAATTGTGTTCTCACATATCTCTCAAATATACCCTTAATGTATTGCATGGTAGGTAGAATAAATAAACTCCACTCCATATTTTTGAACACTTTGAGGAACAGAACTTGTCATAATTGTCAATGAATTTCTAATACCTAGTATAGTTGCTGAAACACAGAAGATTAGACAGGAAATGACTTATCTTGCCGGAATAAAGCTGTTAAAATATTTTTACTAATAAAATAGTCTTTAAAAATGACAGAAAATGCAATTTATAAGTAAAGTTTATGTGCACACAGATCCCCATCAGTCTTTGGGAGAAAAATTTCACAAATAAAAATCTAGAGATAAAACTACATTCCTTTGCATATAATCTTTGCTTCAGAATACAACTGAGGAAAAACAATGAGGTTGATCTCACCTATAAAGGCACTGAATTTGAGCTTTCTGGATAAAACAAACACTGAGCAGCTTAACTTGGTGTTTTTAACCTGAGTCCTTTATCTATCTTATTCTCAAATGCATCAATCTGAACCCATTTTTTAGCACTCCCTGTTCACTAGTTTATGGAAACAGAGTCTCCTCTGTGTTGCTAAGCGCACAAGTCAGGACAGCCCCATTCAAGTATTATTAAATAACTTGGGTTCTACCTCTATATGTAAACAATAATCACAAAACATGTCCACTTTGTGTTTTGTACCTCTTGATGAAGAAAAACCTTTATGTACTTCATTTGTAAATTTCAGATCAGCTTGCTGTCCAAGCTAGGCTCCCCAGGGAGCAGACTTCTAAATGGAGATTTGAAAACAGAACATTTATTAGGAAATGCTCCTGGTATTAAATGCCTATTAGTGGGAGGAGAGATTGACCATAGTGAGAATTTGAGCAGTGATACGATCTAAACAAAGATCACAGCCAACTCATGGAGAACTCTGATGATATCGTAGGCCCTCATAGTTATTCCCATTTGGGTCAAAGGCACCAGGACATTACATGCTCTGTGATAACGAATCACTGGAGGCAGACTTCCACAGAAGAATGTCTGACTTTGAACAAGGCAGTTTTCTTTGATGGACCGTATTTTAATGGACCCTCATTTAATTCCAAGGAATTAGAGAAAAACTATTCCTGAAAATTACTTGGGTTGTACATTAACCATAGCTACTAAATTTTGATTTGCTTTTATGCTGGGACTGTTTCTCCCATTGCCTGTCTGTCTGTCTGTCTATCTATCTACCCATCTAAAGTATTAATATTAGATAAAGAGAAGTCTTTAGCTAAAAAAGTTAACAATATTATAAGTACTTTGTAATATAATTATTACAAGTGGTATGCCAATTTAAAATTACTTTATATAAATACATTTGGGTTTTATTCTTTCTCTGTCTTTCTGCCAGAATGGATGAGAGATGGACCAGATTAGTATGTTAGTATGTTAGAGTTTTTAGTTGCAAGGTTGGTTTATGATGATATATATATATATATATATATATATATATATATATATATATGCCAACCTGATAAATATATATATATATATAATCTTTTTTTAAAGAACTCTCCCCTCAACATGGGGCTCGATCTTAAGAACTTGAGTTCAAGAGTCACATGCTCTACCAACTGAGCCAGCCAGGTGCTCTCAACTGTTATTCAAACAATTTGATATATCAATTTAAAATGAGAGTTAAGAGACGGTCCAAGGTGATGAAGTAGGAAGATCCTGAACTCATCTCCTCCCTTGGATAAGCCAAATCTACAGTTACATATGGAACAAACACCTTTGAAAAAAGATCTGAAAACTAGATGAATAGCTTCTTCACATCAACAAAGGAGAAAATGATCACACTGAGGTGGATAAGAGAAGCAAAGATGTGGTCTCACCAAAACCTCAGAGCAGATGCATCAACTCATAATCAGGAGAGATCTCACAACTCTGGAAATCCTTTTTGGGGAGCAATGAGTTTGTACTATATACATCAGGCAAACCAACTCTTAAGACCTGCACCAGACAAGCCCCTAAAACATCTGGCTTTGAAAACCGTCAGGGTTTGTGTCCACAGTAGCCAAAGAGCTATAATGAACTGAGAAACATTTCTGACAGAGCTACATGCAGACTCACTTGCCCCAGGGTTCAGGGTAGAAGCAGCTGTTTGAAAAGTACCCTGAATACATTGAAGGAGATTCATTTGATAATCTAAAAGTGTATGCTGGAGGGGCAGGGTCCTGGTGGAATTCTCTCCAGGGATATATTCAAAGTGTTGAAACAAAACAAAACAAACAAAAAACTTCCACCAAAGAATACTCTGCCCCACAAAATTATTCACAATTGAAGAAGTAATAAAGAGTTTTTCAGAAGAGCAAAAGCTAAAGGAGTCCATTACCACTAAACTGGCCTTAAAAAAAGTGTTAAAGGTACTTCTTTAAGCTGAAAATAATGGGAAGTAATTAATAACAGAAAAACATATGAAAGAATAAATATAACGGTAAAGGTAAATTTATAGTCAAGGTAATGGATTAATCACATATAAATGTGTATGAAGGTTGAAATGCAAGAGTAATAAAAGTAACTTTAACTATAATAATTAGTTAAGGGATATATAAGTTGAAAAGATGTGACATCCAAAACATGTGTGGTATGGTAGAGTGAAATATGTAGGGTTTTAAAATATATTCAAATTTAAATTATCAAGTTATAGTAGACTGTTGTAAGTTGTTGTAACTAAGCCTCATGATAGCTACCAAGCAAAAAGCTAAAGTAGATACACAAAAGATAATGAGAAAGAAATTTAAGCACACTAGTAAAGTCTCAAAGCAAAAAGGAAGAGAGAGTGAAAGGACAGAGAAAAGACAAAACATCCAGAAAATGATTAAATGGCAATAGGAATATACTTATCAGTAATTACTTTAAATGTAAATGAACTGAGTTTTCCAATCAAAAGACACAGGTTGAATGGATTAAAAAAAAAGAAAGTCCCACCTATATGCTACCTATAAGAAACTCAGTTAAAAGCAAAAAGACAGCTGGGGTAGCTATACTTACATGAGAAAAAATGTTTTATTTTGTTTTTTTTTTTAAGATTTCATTTATTTATTTATTTATTTGACAGAGAAAGAGAGAGAGACAGCGAGAGAAGGAATATAAGCAAGGGGAGTGGGAGAGGAAGAAGCAGACTCTCTGCTGAGCAGTGAGCTTGATGTGGGACTCCATCCCAGGACCCTGAAATCACAACCTGAGCCAAAGGCAGACACTTAACAACTAAGCCATGTAGGCACCCACAATAATGTTTTTAAAACAAAAACAATAATAACCAAGAAGACCATTACATAATGATAAAAAGATTAATCCAACAAGAGAATACAACATTTGTTAATATTTAAACTCCCAACATAGAAGCATAATATATATAAAGCATATAAATATATAAAACAAATATAGGGGCGCTTGGGTGGCTCAGTTGCACAGAGCATCTGCCTTCAGCTCAGATTATGATCACAGGGTCCTGAGATCGAGCCCCACATTGGGCTCCCTGCTCGACTGAGAGCCTGCTTCTCTCTCTCCCTGTCTGCCACTCTGTCTACTTGTGCTCTCTCTTTCTATTTCTCTGTCAAATAAATAAATAAAATCTTTTTTTAAAAAGTTTAAAAAAGCACACAATATAAATATATAAAGCAAAATTTGATAGAACTAAAGAGATAAATAGACAGCAATACAACAATAGTAAGAACTTTAATACCTCATTTACATTAATGGATAGATCATCCAGATAGACAATCAGCAAGAAATCACAAGCCTTAAACAATATTTTAGACCAGATAAATGTAACAAATATAAAAAGAACATCTTAGATTTGATGAAATATGGTATTAATACCAAAATTGATTAAAATAACAGATTAAATGGGTCTGATAAATTTATGAATAGCTATGCCTATGCCCCTATACCAAATTTGTTGGTCAGTTGATTGTAAGTCAAGATATAGTTTTCCATATTAGAAGTTCTATAAAATAATTGTTAGATTTTCATGTGCTCCAGATAAATTTGTGCAGCTTAACTGCTCTATTATTAATATTATTCTTTACCACCTTTTTTATGTGCAAATGTATCACATATATAAAATGGGGAAAGAATATCTCCATCTACTGCTAGTCCAGGTTTTAAAAGGCATTTTTTATTAGTCTTCCCACTGGGTCTTGACAGTAAAAAGGAACTTCTCCTGTGCTCTTACCCTTACAGCATTGAAAGAGCACTGGCTTTTTGATGTAATTGATTGTAATTCAAGCTAGAAAATTATCTGGGTAGCAAATAAGGGTAGCAAATTCAGATTTGATGAATTCTTCAAGGAAGGTTATTTTCTGTCCGTTATGTTTCAAAGCCCGGATCCCTATAGTTTTACAGAAAATAGATAACACATTTTGATTGAGTTAGACTACTTTTACTCTATGAATTCTGACTTATAAAAAAAGTTTATTTTTTTTTTTTTTTTTTTTTTTTTTTTTTTTTTTTTTTTTTTTTTTTTTTTTATTTTTTATAAACATATATTTTTTATATACATATATTTTTATCCCCAGGTCTGTGAATCACCAGGTTTACACACTTCACAGCACTCACCAAATCACATACCCTCCCCAATGTCCATAATCCCACCCCCTTCTCCCCAACCCCCTCCCCCCGGCAACCCTCAGTTTGTTTTGTGAGATTAAGAGTCACTTATGGTTTGTCTCCCTCCCAATCCCATCTTGTTTCATTTATTCTTCTACCCACTTAAGCCTCCATGTTGCATCACCACTTCCTCATATCAGGGAGATCATATGATAGTTGTCTTTCTCTGCTTGACTTAACAGTTGTCCTTTAAACATTACACAATATGATTATTGAAATTGTATACTGGAGTTAAAACAATTAATATGTAAAAGGCAGCTTCTTTCTCGGTTTCAAAATAAGAAAAACTGAGCTTTCAGGCACATTTTTTTTTTTAAAGATCATTTCAGCAGTGTCAAGCTGTGAAGCATCTACAGCTCATCTGCATATACTAATTTTCATCCAAATTGTTATGGTGCTGACCATCTGGATGAATGAATGCTACAGATGACTAGCCAGGTCCTTTCAACAGAAGCTGAAGTTATGCCTGCTGCTATGGAAAAATATTTTTTGGTTGATCCTTAGGAAGTCCATTTGTCAACACACTGGAAAATGGATATGTGCCTGGATATGTTCTACATAGATTTCTCTGCTACACATTAAGTTATTTTCCTGAAAACACTATGAACAAGGCAGTCAGTTCCTCATTACTGGTAAACAGGCTAAAGCACTAAGCTTAAAGTCAGAGTACTTGGTTTGAATTAGGACTTAACATTTTTCCTAATTTTTGTCTGTGAGGCTGTTGTGTATATGTGTTTGTGTTTGGGGGGGGTGTTGTTTCTGTGTGTGTATGTGGCAAATCTAAATTTCTCTGAACTCCAGGATCTCCATCTTTGAATGGGAATCAAAACTGTTACAAAAACTGAATCAAACAATGTAAATAAAACAAAGTTCTAGCTCTTTGTTTATAAAGACTAATAATATTGATAAACTTTTATATAACTTGATCAGGAAAATAGAAAAGGCCAACTTGAAACCATAACACTCCTAGAAGAAAACATAGGGGAGATGCTCCTTGACAATTGTCTTGACAATGAAATTTTTGGATATGAATCCAAAAGCACAAGCAACAAAAGCAAAAATTAACAAGTGGGACCATTAGAGAAAAAGCTTCTGCACATCAAAAGAAATGATCAACAAAATGACATGACAACCTATGGAATGGGAGATAATATTAACAAATCATATATCTAAGTATTAGATATAAAGGGTTAATATCTAAAAAAGAAAGAAGTCCTACAACTCAATACCAAATAATAATATAATAGTAGTAATAGTAATAATAATAATAATAACTATCTGATTAAAAATAGACTAAGGAATTGAATAGATATTTTTCCGAAGAAGACATTCAAATGGCCAACAGACACATGAAAGCACATTAACTTTAATGATCAGAGAAATTCAAATAAAAACCACAATGAGATATCACCTCTCACCTGTTAGAATGGCTATTATCAAAGAGGTCATAAATAATATATGTTGCTGACAATGTGGAGAAGAGGGAACCCTTGCACACTGTTGATGGAAATGTAAATTGGCACAACCACGATGGAAAACAGTATGAAAGTTCCTCAAGAAGTTAAAAATAGAACTAATATACAGTCCAGCAAACCCATTTCTTATATCCAAAGAAAATTAAATTATTCTAAGAGACATCTGTACCTCCATGTTTGCATCAACATTATTTACAATAGCCAAGACATGGAAACAATTTAAATGTTCACTGGGATAAATGGATAAAGAAAATGTGGTATATATACAATGGGATATAGTCACACATAAAAAAAAAAAAAAAAAAAAAAAAAAAAAAAACAAGAGGGAAATTCTGCCATTTACAACAATATAGATAGACCTTGAGGGCATCATGCTAAGCAAAATAAATCAGATAGAAAAATACAATATTGTATGACTTCAGTTATATGTGGAATCTAAATAGCCAAATCCAGAAACAGCAGAATGGTAGTTGCCAAGGACTAAAAGTAGAGAAAATGAGGTTTTGGTCCAAGGGTATAAACTACCAATTACAAGATCAGCAGATTCTGAGAATTCAATATCCAGCATGATGACTATATATACTATACCAATGTATATTAGTAACTACGCTATGCTAACAATACTATATTATATACTTGAAAGTTACTACAGGAGTAAATCTTAAATCTCTCATTATAAAAATAAGTAATTATCAGGGATGTCTGGCTGTCTCAGAGAGTGGAGTGTGTGACCCTTAATCTCAGGATTGTGAGTTTGAGCCCCACATTGTGCATATAGAGTACTTAAAAATAAAATCTTTAAAAAAAGGTAATTATCTGAAGTGATGGATGTGTTAACTAACTATTCTGGTAACCATTTTGCAATACATATGTGTATTAAATCATTTTGCACAATATCATATGTCAGTTATATTTCAATAAAGCTAGGGAAATAAGAAAATAGAGAAGGTCAAATAAAGTTGAATATAAATACATAAAGCAATGGCCATATTTAAATTCATAAATAACCACTAGAACTAATTTACACAAATAATCGTGAAAATTTAGATGAATTAGTCAATATTCTAGAAGAAATAAATTACCAAAATTGACTTGTGATGAAAAAGAAAGTATAACTAGTCCTATAACTATCCAACAATATAAATATGAGGAAGAAGCTCAACCAGACTCCTGAAAGACTACAGAATTTTATTGGTAATCAAGAAAATATAAATTAAAAAGTTATCCTCTACAGATATTATCTTGTAATTCCAAATAATAAGGACCTGAGGTAATGGAAACACTTATCCTAGTAAGAGTGTAAGTTTGTACAACCAATTTGGAGAAGAAATTCATTAATATTTAGTAACACTGAACATGTATGTATCTCTCAAGGTAACAATTCCACTTGCAAATATCTGAAACAATCTTTTACAGGAGCACAGGGGCCATGTGGTAGAATGTTTTCTTCCAGTACTGTTAATAAAAAAAATAAAGGTACAATGCTAATGGTCTCTTAGTAGAAGAATAGATAATTAACCAGCTGTTTATTCATTCAGTGTAATACGATACAGTAATCAAAGTACATCTTCATATTAATATGGGAAAATATCAAAAATAGCATGTTGACTAAAAAAAGCAAGTCAATAAAATATACATGCCTCATTATGCCATTTCTCTATATTTAAATATAAAACACACTCATAACATTCTAATATATATATACCATATCAACTTCCTGATAGTCACTCTCACACATATTTCACTCTATCGAATATAAAGCAAATAAGACAAACATTAACATTTGATTAATTGTGTGTTATGTCTGTCATATTATGACTATTCTTTTGTTTAAATAGTTTTAATAATTTAAGAGGAAAATAATTTGTGTAAGAAAAACACAATAGTGTAAAGACTCATTCATTCATGAGTACTTAAACTGATCAAAGATTAAATAAATCATAAAATTAGACCCACCCTTAGTATCTGGTTTTTATCTATCCAAATTTAATATCCTATTAAAATGAACCAGTCATTTGAAAAAAAAAAAAAAAGGTTTATTCTATGATCTGGGTCAAAAAAATGTTTAAGATGAAAAAAAAAAATGTATAAGATGAGCTTACCGTACCACAATATGTGAGAATGCAAGGGAACTACAAGAGTACTGGAGCCTGGTAGAAAGAAGGCAGGATTGTGTCTTATGATTATGGAAATAGAATAAGTTAGTTAGTGGCCAACAGCTATTCATATGCATTTTTTGATTATGTACATTTTGCACATGAAAATGGATCTCTTCTTTCTTTATTTTTTTTTAATTTGTTAATTTTTTATAAACATATATTTTATCCCCAGGGGTACAGGTCTGTGAATCGCCAGGTTTACACACTTCACAGCACTCACCAAAGCACATACCCTCCCCAACGTCAATAACCCCACCCCCCTTCTCCCAACCCCCCTTCTCCCAGCAACCCTCTGTTTGTTTTGTGAGATTAAGAATCACTTATGGTTTGTCTCCCTCCCAATCCCATCTTGTTTCATTGATTCTTCTCCTACCCACTTAAGGATCTCTTATTTCTTCCCTGTCCACCCATATCCCTGAATAATGCTCCAAGGAGGTAAGGAGCAAGCATTTGACCCACACTAAACCATGTCAGCAATTTCAAACTCTATTTACCCTATTTTTTCTTTCACTTTTCAGTTGGTTAAAAACATATCTGGGCCTTTTAAATAATCTGTTGATATGTTTTATTTAGCCAAGGCATGATAAATAAAAAATCATTTTCAAGAATGGCAGCTAACTCTTCACCCATAACTTATATCAACAAGAAGGAAGACGTAGTTACCTTTCATTTGGGAATGGCAGATGGACACGATGGCCCAAATTCTTTCCTAACAACTGCAATTGCCACTATGGTAGCAAAAGTTTAAATTTGAGAAATGGTCTGTTCATTTTAAGAGCCTTACTATATTTGGAAGAAGCAAAAAAAGGAATACACAGAGCAATCAATGTGTCACTGGATAATTTAGTTTCAAAATAAGCTCATTCAAGCATACTTAGCCTAAACCCCCACTTGCCTTCATAGTCAGAGACCATCTTTAAATTTTACTGAAGTTGTTAAAGTATAAACTGAATGTTCATACTCAAAAGAGTGAGTCAAAGACAGAGAATACTATTCCTACTCATGTCCACATTCTGCCTTTGAGGATATAGTTTCCTTGTCTGAAGATCAGTCTCTCACTTTCATGAGTAACAACAGGCGACAACCATTCCAGTGTGTCCCAGAAGAAATAACAGAACCAATGGCTTCAGGAGGATAAGTTTAACTAGCCTCCACGCTGAGCTATACATTGTCACCGTGAAGATCCATCCTAGTCTGAGCAAATTTAGACATTAGACCCATTTCAGTAACAGTGTTGATTTTCACCCAAGGCCTCCGATCTTGGTAAACAGAGAAGTTTAAGGAAATCCCCTCAACCATTTGTGTTTCAGAGAAAGACGTACTGCAAAGAAACATCTTACCTACATGACGAGATGAAGCACACAGATGCTCCCCTTATTTACCTATGGCAGGGCCAGACATAGACTCTTTAAGTTCTCACTTTTTTTCCCTCATAAATTATTACCTGAACTATTTTGTCCCCACTGCTCAGTCAGAACAAAATGCTTGTGAGCTAAACTTTCCCATAGGGTGCTGTTGGACTTAGACCCACCCTCAGTCAGAGCCAGCATATAACTCCGAAGAATAAGCTGACCTAAGAGTAAAACATCCTCTCATCCACTGTCCTATCACAACATTCTTGCTCACCACACTTCCTCATACCTGGATCCTTCTAGTTTTGTTGACTCCTCCCTATTAAAGAAGAACCTTTTAGTTCTTGAGATGCTTGCAAATTGCATGGTTAAAAAATATTTCAAAAGTTTCCATCCCCTTAATGCAAAGGTATCCTTCACCTTTCTTGCAACAATCTTGTGAATAAAGTCTCTTTTCTACCTAAGTCTTATATTGTTTAGTTTAGTTTGGTTTTTAATTTGACACCAGTGATAATACCCTGTGGAAGAAACTTTTAACTATTAAAAAATTGGATATCACTGAAAAAATAAAAACCCTAGGTTTTTGAATTCCATTTCACCTCTTAGATAAGATCCAAGATTGGTATTTGTCTATTTGTCTAGTTGTTGTAAGAACTTCTTTCACCAGACAGAAAACTGTTTGAGTTAATAACCCTCCAACTACTTTAGTTAGCAGACTCCTATTAAGAGACATTCTTTTTTTCTGACAATTTTTTTAAAGATTGTATTTACTTATTTGACAGACAGACATCACAAGTAGGCAGAGAGTCAGGCAGAGCGAGAGAAGGAAATAGGTTCCCTGCTGAGGAGAGAGCACAATGTGGGGCTGGATCCCAGGACCTGCGGAACATGACCTGAGCCGAAGGTGCCACCCAGGTGCCCCATTTTCTGACAATTTTTAAACTCTGTAATAGTCATATGTTGCTACTATTATTGGCCTTTGCAACTGAGATTTTATGTTATAAACATACCCCTTTAATATCCTTCACATGTTTTGAAACTTAAATAACATATTTAATATAACACATTGGAAGTAACCTTGTATCTTTATAAACTTTCAGTATTTCAAATGTATTAACCATTTACGTACAAAAGCCTGGGTAGTTTCTTACTGAGATAAAGACTAATCTTAGAAATACGTTTTTAAAACTTTTTGCACCAATTAAATATTTGTTTAGGTTTTTAAACAACATACAAAATTCACTATTTTATACATTCATAAAATATATCCCCTAGATACCTAGATTTTTAAAAAATGTGTAATGAATTAATAAACACCAAACACTATGCTGAGATAATGAATTAAGTGCTATCAGGAGAGTGGGACAGTTAACAGTTGAGACTCTAGAATTATAAACCTAGAGTTGCATTCTGGTTTGGTTATCTAGCAGCAATGGGCAGGAATTTTTCTATTCATGAAATAAGAATAATAAGAGGAAGTATCACACAGAGTTGTTGAAGGTTTCAATGAAATGAAAGAATGAAGAATCCTTAGCACAGATGTTTGTACATAGAAAACATTCAATACGTTCTATTTATTATCAAATTTCCCTGTAGAGGTGTGTCTGGGTGGCCAAGTTGGTTAAGCATCTGCTTTTGGCTCATGTCATGATCCAGGGGTCCTGAGATCAAGCCCTACATTGGGCTCTCTGCTCAGTGGAGAGTTTGCTTCTCCATCTACCTCCACCTATTCCTCTGCTGGTGCTCTCTCTCCCTATCTCTGGAATAAGTAAATAAACTCTTTTTAAAAAATTTCCCTATAGAAATTAGAAAAGGTTTCCTGCAAATTTTAGTAGATGATCTGGGCTCTAGTACTTAGCACTGTGCCTGGAATGAATGAATGAATGAATGAATTACTCTCTGACCAAGAAAAGTAGTATTACAGAATAAGAGACTAGTTAAAACAAAAAGGACAGTGACATGAAAATACAAGTTCGAAGAAACAATTTATAGTTTCATGAGGCTATAACATAATATCAATGAAAAAATTCGACATGGATAGGTTCTAGCTATTCAGGTACTTTCAGTTTCACTAAGTTAAGTTAAGAAAGAAAAGAGAGCAATTTTTATTGCAATATGATCCTGCAATTTCACTACTGGGTATTTACCCAAAGATACAGATGTAGTGAAAAGAAGGCCCATCTGTACCCCAATATTCATAGCACCAATGGCCCCAGTTGTCAAACTGTGGAAACAACCCTTCAACAGATGAATGGATAAAGAAGATATGGTCCATATATGCAATGGAGTATTATGCCTCCATCAGAAAGGATGAATACCCAACTTTTGTATCAACATGGACAGGACTGGAAGAGATTATGCTGAGTGAAATAAGTCAAGCAGAGAGAGAGAGTTAATTATCATATGGTTTCACTTTCTTGTAGAGCATAAGGAATAACACAGAAGGCACTGGGAAATGGAGAGGAAAAGTGAATTGAGGGAAATTGGAAGGGGGGCAGGGACTAACCATGAGAGACTGTGGACTCTGAGAAATAAACTGAGGGTGGGGGGGGGGGATTGGGTGAGCCTGGTGGTGAGTATTATGGAAGGAATGTATTCCATGGAGCACAGGGTGTGGTGCATAAACAATGAATTCTGGAACACTGAAAAGAAAAAAAAAAAAAATGGGCTCAATTTAGAAGAGACCCGGAGTCTCTCCTAGAAGTCTTAAAGAAAGGGAAGTATAATTATAAGTCTTAAATTCAGTACATTATGGAGAAACCAAATAACAACTAACAGAATAACTGAGACAACATGCCTTCTTTAAACCTTGCCTTACCCAAAGGCAAAAATAAGGTTGCCTTCAGAATGAAATAATAAGAGCACAATGAAGTCTCCCTATCTCTACCTGCCATTTAAAACCTCTTCCATCTCTCCCAAAATCCCAGTTCAAAATTCTGTAATTATTATCCCATAAAATTTTTAAATCTGAAGACACCCCAGAAATTACACTCTCAAACACCACAAAACTTACACTCACAGATCCTTATAATTTCTCTTCATTTCACATAAACAAGTTTTAAACCTCTGTAATTGCCTGATTAATCTCTGTCTCTCCCTACTCTACTATGAGCATCATAAGAATAAATAAGATACAGTGCCTTTATTCAACTTTTGTTATAGTCTTTGCTTTAAAATCTAGTTTGTCTGATATAAATATGGCTACTCTGGCTTTCTTTTGAAGTCCATTAGCATGACAGATGGTTCACCATCCCCTCACTTTCTATCTGGAGGTGTCTTTAGGTCTAAAAAGAGCCTCTTGTGGGCAGTGTATATATGGGTCTCTCTTTTTTTTTTTAATACATTCTGATACCCTGTGTCTTTTGATTGGAACATCTAGTCCATTTGCATTCAGAGTGGTTATTACTAGATACGAATTTAGTGCCATTGTATTACTGATAAATTCCTTGTTTCTGGAGATGTTCTCTGTTCCCTTCTATTCTTTGTTGCTTTTGGTTTCCTTCCTACTCAGTCTTCTTTAATATTTCTTTCAGGGATGGTTTAGTCATCACAAACTCCTTTAGCTTTTGTTTGTTTGGGAAACTCTCCTATTCTGAATAACAGTCCTGATGGATAGAGTATTCTTGGCAGCAGATTCTTTCCAATCAGCATTTTGAATATACGATGCCACTCTGTTCTGGCCTACAGATTTCTGTGGAGAGATCTGCTGCTAACTTGATTTGTCTTCCTTTGTAGGTCAGGGATTTCTTTTCCCTTGCTTGCAGGATTCTTTCCTTGTATTTTACAAATTTTATTATGACACAGCTTAGTATTGGTTGGCTTCTTTTGATCTTGATGGGAGTTCTCTGTGCCTCCCAGATTTGGACGTCTATTTCTTTCCCCAGATTAGGGAAGTTTTCAGCTGTGATTTATTCAAATATGCCCTCTACCCTTTTCCTCCCTCCCTTCTTCTGGGACTCATATGATACTTAATGCTATTACACTTTATAGAGTCACTGAGTCCCTAAGTCTACATTCACGACCCAATATTTTTCTTCCCCTCTTCTTTTTAGCATCATTATTTTCCATAATTTTATCTTCTATATCATTTATTTATTTCTCTGTTTCTGCCATAATTGTGGTCATTACATTCAGTCAGTTTTTCATCTCAGAGCATTTTTTAATTTTTATTTTGGTCTGACTAGTTTTTAGGTCTTTTATCTCTACAGCCATGGTCTCTCTGGTTTCTTCAGATACTTTTGTCAAGTCCAGCTAGTATCCTTATGACTGTTGTTTTAAATTCTGGTTCAGGCCTATTATATTTATTTTAATTAGCAACCTGGCTGTGAGCTCTTCTTGTTGGAACCCTCTTACACTATTTGAGGGAATGTAAACTGGAGCAACCACTCTGGAAAACAGTATGAGGTTCTCAAAAAATTAAAATAGAACTCCCCTACAATCCAGCAATTGCATTACTAAGTATTACACAAAGGACACAAAAATACTGACTTGGAGGATCACATGCACCCCAATGTTTATAGCAACATTATCAACAATAGCCAAATTATGGAAAGATCCAAATGTTCTGATTAATTAATAGAGAACACATGGTATATATATCTATACACACACACACAACGTAATATTACTCAGCAATCAAAAAATGAAACCTTGCCATATGCAACGATGTGGATGGAGCTAGAGTGCATTACACTAACTGAAAGAAGTCAGAAAAAGACAGATACCATATGATTTCATTCATACATGAAATTTAAGAAATAAAATAGATGAACATAGGTGAAGAAGAAAAAAAAAAAAAAAAAGGGAAGGAAACCATAAGAGACTCTTCATTATAGAGAATAAACTGAAGGTTGATGGAGGCGTTGTGGGTGGGGGATGGCTAAATGGGCGATGAGTATAAGGAGGACATTTGTGTTGAGCACTGGGTGTTGTATGTAAGTGATTTGTCACTAAATTCTACTCCTGACACCAATATTACACTATATATTAACTTACTAGAATTTAAAGAAAAATTTGAAAAAAATAAAAAGTAAATAATGTCTTCCTTTTTGCACCATATATCCCAAGAAACAAGCACAGTGCCAGACACGTGGGAGTTGAAATTAAGTAAATGATTGAATAAATAATTAAGTACACTACTGGTAAGAAAACTGAGGCTAAGGATTTCCCATGTATTGCACTAGCTAACATCCTTAGACAGATTCGGACGTAGAGGCAGTTTTCTTTTCATTTTTTCCTCTTTCATTCTTTTTTTTTTTTTCTTTTTTAGAGACACAGCACACAAGGCATGCAAGAAGGGGGTAGGGGGTGATGGGGCACAGAGGAGAGGGAAAGAGAGGGAATCCCAAGTAGGGTCCATGTCCAGTGTGGAGTCAGACACAGGACTCGATCTCACGACCCTGAGATCATGAGCCAAAATCAAGAGTTGGACGTTTAACCAACGGAGACACCTAGATACCCTTAGAAGCTGTTTTCTTGATTGTATTCTCCCGCCATTTACTAGTTGCAGTACAGAACCATGTGCTAATCATATCCTCTCCCTGACACCTTTTCAGTAATAAGCACTTTTTAAGACACCATATTATATGTCTCTAAAACCTCCATGTGAATGAGAGTATCAACCTGTTTAGTCTATTTTTTTTAAAGATTTTATTTATTTGACAAAGAGAGATCACAAGTAGGCAGAGAGGCAGGCAGAGAGAGAGGGAAGCAGGCTCCTTGCAGAACAGAGAGCCCGATGTGAGGCTCGATCCCAGGACCCTGGGAATCGTGACCTGAGCTGAAGGCAGAGGCTTTAACCCACTGAGCCACCCAGGTGCCCCCTGTTTAGTCTATTTTACAAGACAGTCACAGAAGATTAGAATTTGGAGATTTTAGCAAAGGGGATACCAGTATAAATGGCAAAAACAGGATTAAATACCAGCTTGGCCCATTTCACAATTTTTTAAAATATATTTTTAAAGATTTTATTTATTTATTCGTCAGAGAGAGAGGGAGAGAGCGAGTGAGCACAGGCAGGCAGAGTGGCAGCAGAGGCAGAGGGAAAAGCAGGCTCCCTGCTGAGCAAGGAGCCCAGTGCGGGACTCAATTCCAGGACGCCGGGATCATGACCCAAGCCGAAGGCAGCTGTTCAACTGACTGAGCCACCCAGGCATCCCCCATTTCACAATTTTGCCTAATACTATATCCAGGTTCTTCATCCTGTGATCACGGAAATAAAATATGTGTGCCCATTTTTCAGCTAAAAGTTAAGTAATGAGAATCTGCATGCCTTTTAGATTCTCCCAGGTGAAGAGTTCTTTAACCAGCAAGGACTAGAATAGGAATTGAGACAGGGGACTCGGGAAAGAGGAATGGAAAGATCTCCTTAATAGTCTTCCCCACGGAAATTGACAGTTATTATCATGCATACTTTTCAGTAACTATTTGATGTTTCTTAAGAAAATGACAATAAAGAATGACATCAAAATGAAAAGGGATAATAATGTTATTATAATTCAAATATCATTTTTATGAATATATTAACTTATATAAAAGAAGTTACTTATTATTCCTTGTGTCCACATAAGAATCCACATTCCATATAAAGATATTCATTATTTCCTTCAACCACAATTCCATCTTGGAGACAGAAAACATTGCATTACGTAAGGACACACAAAAGGAAAAGAAAGTGTCAAAAAAAGAAACTATCAATCTCTTATGCTGGTGTTTCTACCACAGCACATAAGCAAGTATTTTGTTTCTCAGCAATACTTCTCCCTGGGTTATTCATGAAAAGAATGAACACTGATACTGTACATGACAAAATTCTATGCTTAGAAATGACAACAACAACAAACAAAACAAAACAAAAAGGATTGGATCTTGGGGCCCCTATGTGGCTCAGCTGGTTAAGCATCTGCCTTCAGCTCAGGTCATGATTTCCAGGTCCTGGGATTGAGCCCCAAGATGGGCTTCCTGTTCAGTGGGGATTTGCTTCTTTCTCTCTCTCTGCATCTCCACATCCCACTCAAGCTCTCTCAAATAAATAAGTAAAATCTTTAAATAAGTAAGTAAATAAATAAATAAATAAATAAATGGGTCTTACCAAGGAAGTTTCTACTCTTATGCAGTATCTTCTTGCTACATTGCTATATAAAATAATACTTAAATATTTTCTTAACCAATTGTTCTATCCATTTCAATCTTAATTTCCTTCACTCAAAGCCAAAAGAACAGACATCTAAAATCAAGTTATAATATAAAGACTTAAATATATACCTCAATATTGTAATATGGAATTATGTACTACATGTCTTATATTAGTATAAGGGGCCATTCCTTCATTATAATGATCAATTTATTAAAAATGCAAAGTATGCTCCGAATTTCTTTTTAACAAATGAATTAAAATCAATTAAAGTATGAATAGCCCATGATTTTAAAATTTTGAATCAATACTTCTATAGTATAGACACATATTATGCTAACTCTCCCAGTGATATTTCTTACACTTAAAATACTTAGTATGTGTTTATAATGAAGGAAGAATACATTAGAAAATGAGAGAGTCTATGATTGTCTTTTAAAAATGAGTTTTAAGGACGACTGGGTGGCTCAGCTCTTTAAGCAGCTGCCTTCAGCTTAGGTCACGATCCCAGGGTCCTGGGATCAAGTCCTGCAACTCCCTGTCGAACACAGAGACTGCTTCTCCCTCTTATTCTGCCTTTTGCTCCCCATGCTTGTTCTCTCTCTCTCTCTCTCTCTCTGGCAAATGAATAAATAAAACCTTTAAAAAATAATAATAAATTTAAAATTAGATATATGAAGGAAACTATTAGAATCAGACTGGATAAAAAATTATTTGATTTTATTTTAGAAATAGTAGACATTTGTTAACTGTCTCTCAACAAATGTGCCCTCCCTTCTCATTAGCATTATGTTTTGGGAGAAGGGATTCTTTCTATGATTTGCTTTTTTAACAAATATACTTTACTTTTTAGAGCAATTTTAGGTTCACAGCAAAACTGAGTGGAAAGTACAAAGTTCTCACATACCCTCTGTCCCCACAAATACATAGCCTCCCTCATTCTATACCTCCACCAGAGTGTACATTTCTTATGACTGAAGAACCTAAATTATCAGCCAAAATCCATAGTTTACATTGAAGTTCATTTTTGATGTTGTGCTATATAACAACACCTATCTACCATTTCAGTATCATATAGAATAGTTTGACTGCTCTGAAAAATCCTCTGTGTTCTGTATATTCATCTCTTCTTCCCCCAATCCCTAGCAAACACTTAACTTTCTACTATCTCCATAGTTTTGCCTTTTCCAGAATGTAAATTATTGGAATCATACAGTATGTAGACATTTCAGCATTATTTTTACATTCCTTTGAGAAATTCACCCATTCATTTTTGGCCTTGAGCTGTAAAAATGATAACTCCTGATGTGTGCCAATGAGCCCATCACATGTCCTAGACTTCTTCACAAGCTATTCACACCTCTCCTACACATCAACGTGGCTCTCTCCTCAGGGTTTTACTTAAATTTTATATTATTATTGAGGCTTTCTTTGGAAATTCTATCCAAAATTTTAAACCTTCCTTATAACCCTTCGTGCTTTTTCCTGTGTCACTTTTAATTGTCATTATCATTAGCCAAAATACTGTTTTACTTATATTTAATTTTTTTGTCTATATTCTTGTACTAAAAACTGAGTTCTATGACGGTTAAGATTATGGTCTACTTTATTCATAACTATATTCCAGAGCCTATATAACAACCTGGAACATATTTGCTTAAGAATAATGTGTTGCTAAAGGAATAGAATATTTAAAAAAAAGTGTAATATGGGCCTAATGATACTTTTGAAGGAATACTAGGATTTAACAACACTTTCTAAATTAATGGTCAGTTGATTTTGCTTATCTTGAAGAAACTCATATTCAACATATGAACAGAAAAAGAAAAAAACTGATCATGTTTAAGCTGAAATATCTGTTAAAAATTACATATCAATATGATCATAAAGTGAAAATGCAGCCACATTTAAAATGAGGGAGAACAATTATAAAAGAGGGTATTAAATTTAGTGGAAGCAAAATAAATACTTTCAATCACCTTTTGTGGAATGGTCAGATTCACAGACAATACGAAACTATGAGACATTTGTGGACTGAGCAGAATTTCAGATTTTCATACACAGAGTTGGTTTTAGGCACTTCCAGATTGCCTCAAGGGGCAAAAAAAACCCCAAGAGGTTATATTAAATTATTTTGTATTAGCAACATTGCTTTAATAAAGATAAGGCATTTCATTAAATGAAATAACAGCAATGCACAATTATGATTATATGCAGATACATATACACAGGTTCACACATACATAAATAGATATAGAACTTGTTTTAACAATTTCAAGGAAGGTTTGATTTTGTAGAAAAAGTTCACATCATTTGCAGCTTCAGCCTTGAAAATCTTTTAAACAATTTGCCAAGTATTAATTTTGGTCTTGGTATGGCTAGAAATATTTATCTTAACCAATTATCAAAAATTGCCTACTTTGTAGTTTCAGTTTTTAAAAATTTTTAAAAATTTCCTTTTATTACCCTGAGTGCTATTGTCAGACCAGATATATACCCCCATTTCTTTGTTCTCTTAACCAATCATTTCCCTCAGCATTTCTACCTTTTGCTTTCTTTCCATGTAATGCTACTGAATAATTTACATATAATATAATCATAAACTAAAAGACATTACAAATATTAAGTGTTTTCCTTCAAATTTTATATTTGCCAACAAACTATATTCTTACAAATAAGAATTCAGGTCAGGGGTCTTCATCTCCAACACCGAACACTTGGAAAAGCAACGGCAATCACTTCTCCTAAGTCACCTACAAAAACAGTGTGCACTTCTCACTCACACAACATTGACTGTCACTTTGATATTGAAATAAAAACATTTGCACGACCAGTTACAAGTTCTATCACTGAAACATGAGTAATTATTACCAACATTATCAATTAATGTGCTTTCTTCAGAGGCTGATAATAGAATTTCTTTAAATGAGCACAAGACAGGCTGTACTACACTAGCCTCTCCCAGATTCATAAGGACATAAATGGCATTTTGTTTGATTGTTCACAAAATGTGTTGTTTTGCCATCTTTTGGTTTTCCAGAGATTTCTACTGGGAATCCTTAAGGTACTTTACAAAATTAAAAAAGAGAGAGAGAGAGCAAAGAAAAAAAGAAAATGAGAGCATGATTCTTTCCTAGACCACCCTTATTGTCAAAAATACTAACCACCTAACTTTATTCATAGCATGAAAACAGATATTTTTGGTTACCATAGGAACTCACATAACATATCAAACTTACTGCTGTCACTAATTGTGCTACTTTTTATTTTTTTTAAACTGAGTAGCTAGTACTGTAATATCAGACTGCTTGGTTTCCTTTATAATTAGGGCTGTTCAGATCAATCTGATAATTTCTTGACTCTTGAATTTGCTGACAGTCCTATCTAAAATTATGAGAGCCATTTTTGCTGTAATATGTTATATTTATTGTGAATGCATTTTTATTTATTATATTTTCATTTTTTCTAACCTTAATCATTTAATTAATAATAACATTATAAGTTTTATTTCAATGTATATTTAATAATTTTAAAGTAAAGATAGTTAAAAAGTGTTTTATAGCAAAACAAAAAAGTTGTTATTCAGTATAATAAACTATAGTATGATTAA
Source organism: Mustela lutreola (assembly GCF_030435805.1). NCBI lineage: Eukaryota > Metazoa > Chordata > Mammalia > Carnivora > Mustelidae > Mustela > Mustela lutreola. The sequence goes on from NC_081299.1 coordinate 59,484,728, forward strand.
AACACAGGTTAGGATATAGGAAATTTGGGTCATAACCACATTTTTACACTCTAGTGCTATGATGAGCTGTGTGGTTTTAAGACTCCCTAGACTGTATTCATATTTAAAATGGTCAGGGGGCACCTGGGTGGTACAGTCCATTAAGTGTCCTACTCTTGGTTTTGGCTCAGGTCATGATTTAATATGTCATGGAATCAAGGCCCATGTATGGCTCTGCATTCAGTGGGGAGTCTACTTGAAGATTCTCTCTCTCTCCACCTCTGGCCCTCCCACTCGTGCTCTCACTCCCACTCTCTCTAAAATAAATAAATAAATAAATAAATAAATAAATAAATAAATAAGTCTTTTAAAGAATAAAAAAAAAAAAGGTGAGAACAAATGCAAAGGGCCTAAAAATTCTATGACTCCACAAATACTTAAAATATTTTGTCTTAACTTCAGTTTAACGATAGTCATATGTGCAATGTAGGGGTTATAATTAAAATTTTAATAATAGAGTGGCATTTATCTATCAGAACTGTATTTTCAGAAACAAGTACACCCTATAAGAACATTTTTGCTTAATATGGAAGAGATGCTTCTATGGCAAAAAAAAAAAAAAAAAAAAAAAAAGGCTGATTGAAGAGAAACAGTAAATATATATGTTCAAAATAGTAGATAATCCTCAAGTTCCTAAGAAGTTTTCACCAGGTAGATTCTAAGTCTACTCAGTTCAGAAAAATCACTAACTAGTTCCTAGACCCAGGACTATTTGTGTAGAATGAGATTAGGATAGCCTAGAGCCTTCCTTAATGGTTAATTAATGTAATTTGTGAAATACTGTTGTAATCAACATAGGTGAAATCAGAGAAAAGAAAAATGACTTGTTAGTGTAGTCCTTAGCCAATATTAAGAGCATCACCTATAAATGTGTTGTAAATGCAAATTTTCACTCTCTCTCTCTCTAAAATAAATAAATTAACCTTTAAAATGTTCAGCAGGAGGAGCTTCTAGGTGGCTTAGTCAGTTAAGTACCCCACTCTTTGTTTTGGCTCAGGCCAGTTAGAGCCAGGTGTTGGCTCTGCACTCAGCAAGATGCTTGAGATTCTCTCCCTCTTCCCCTGCCTTCCTCCTCCCCCTCAAATAAATAATTAAAAAAAAAAAGAAATGCAAATTCTCAAATCTTATCCCACACTTAACTAAAATCAGAAACTTGGGGAATAAAGCAGAGAGAGTGGTCAACATGATCTCCAGGGGATTCTAGAAAATACTAAATTTAAAGAATTGGCTTAGATTATCACAGTGGGATGGCATTATGAATAATGAAGAAGGCAGCTGCTTAGATAGTATATTTCAGATATATTTGGCCTGATTAATCACAATTGTTAAAGATTAGAAAATAAAGCTTAGGGAATTTGTGGTCAATTAGCAAGCAAGAAGTGAACCAGGTGATTCCAGCTCTCCCTTCGACAGCTCAAATGTGTAACCATTATTCTTCCCATTAAAAAAAAAAAAAAAAACACATTAAATATTCAATGGCAAAATAATCCTTGTGCCAACAATTGAAATCTTGGTTTTGAAATTATATACAGTTTTAAAGGTGCTGATCCCTAGGAGCTTTTACATTCCTTAAAAAAACAGAAACATGTAATTACCAGTTAAGAATATAAAACAATACGGACACCTGGGTGGCTCAGTGGGTTGTCTACCTTCAGCTCAGGACATGATCCCAGGATCCTAGGATAAAGTCCTGCTTTGGGCTCCCTGCTCAGTGGGGAGTCTGCTTCTCCCTCTCCCTTGGTCTCTCCTCATTTTGTGCTCTCTCTTACTTGCTCTCACTGTCAAATAAATAAAATCTTAAAAAAAAGTATAAAACAATACACAGCATAGTTCTAATACAAGTATTTTACTAATAGGCAGTACTTACAAAGCTTTGCTTATCAAACTTTAATCAGTCATCCAGGATATCTTTTAAAATACAAATGTTGAATCGTACCTGGGTGGCTCAGTGGGTTAAGTGATCCACTCTAAGCTTCGGCTTGTTGTGACCTCAGAGTCCTGAGAGCTAGCCCAGAATTGAGCTCAGGGCTCAGCGCAGAATCTACTTGGGTTTCTTTCTCTCTCTCTCTCTGCCCCTTCCCCCACTTGCACACTCTAAATAAATAAATAAAATATTTTTTAAATAAATAAATAAAAAATAAAATACAGATGTTGAATTGTTAGGCCTAGAGGGAAGTCTTGAATTTGCATTTCTCGATGCAGTTTCTTCTAAACAAGACTTTGCATGACTTTTCTTTAGAAGAACCATGCAGTTTCTTCTAGAACATGCCTTTGCTGCTGTTCCATAGACTTTACTTTGCATAGCAAGGGCATGGAGTTGAAAAGGACCAACTCTGGAGTCAGATTGGAGCCACCAGCTACCACTTATAATCATTTCAGTTTGAGAAACTTAGTAAATCTTTTTGGACCCCACCTGTAAAATGGGGATAGCAATAGTGAATACCTTTTAATGGTTTGCAGATTAAATGAGTTAAATGCCTAATACACATAAAAAGCACATAATAATTTTTAGCTTTAAATAATTAGACCAAAAATTTACCTATCACTACAAAATGAATCATTTTTAGGCTGATTTCAAAGGACTAATTCATATAAAATAACATAAAAATAATGTATATGAAGGCACAAATCCTACAGAAAAAAAGTAATTTTTAAATTAATAGAATAAAAGTTTTCTTCCTTGTGAAATACTGTTTGACTCCTAGCTCAAATTACATATTCTTAGTGCTTACACATGTCCCCATTAATGATAATATCAATAACTTTTATCTAAGCCCCCTTTTTCCCTGATAGTCTTTTTTTTTTTTTTTTCTTGAATTCCATCTCATTTGTTATAGCTAATGTCCACTTGGGGCACTTTAAATAATTTCTTGTCCTGAAGACAGAAAATTAAATTATGGACTACTAAATATATGTAACTAATTAGTGTACTGATTAATTTCATATTTAGTTGAGATAAGAAATCTTGAATCATACCTAACTTCAGGGATTTATGGTTGGACATTCTCCTAATTTCTTAAATAGAAAAATGATTACTATTATATTTTATGAGCCTTTTAATCATGTAAGTGGCCAAATTGGAAATTAGAGTTGGAAGTTAGGGATTTGCCAGATGACCAACAGCTTACCATTAGATTTTTAACCTTTATCAAAAAGTTGGATAAAAACATAAAATCATTCATGACTGCTCCAAATAACTAACTCGAATTTTCATATTAATAGGATAATTGTTTATTTCTTTCTTTAAATATATGTAGGAGCAGGAGTCCCTAAGCTCTCATCACTTCATCCAAGATGTTGCCACTTGGGAGTCCTTTAGATATATAATCATTATATTAATGGAATAAGCTAAGGCAAAAAGTTCATCAAAGAGTAATTATATATTTGGGTGTCTGGAGCCAGAAGAGATTTAAAAAAAAAAAAAAGAAAGTTAAAATATTCGAACTTCAGTTCATAGAATTTCCCCCTCCCTTCTTTCCTTCCTTCTTTCCTTTCTTTTCCTTAGAAAAAACCAGGAGCCCAACCATGGAAATAAAAGATAATGTAGTGAGGTTTTATTTTGTAATTAATATGCATGGGAATTTACACAGTTAATTTACATTCACATTTACAGGAATTACCTCTAACCTACATATTGACAGAAGAGGCTCTTTAATTTTATGAGTCCAAGGAACCTATCTAAGTGCCTAATTTTTTTCTCCATTGCCTTTAATTAAAATAACTCCAGGATCATCTACCTGATAATTTGGATAATTTTTTTAACAGGAAGCAAGTTTGCTCACTGAACACATTTGCTAGGCTTGCCTAATGACAACTTGAGATTCATGGAAATTAAAACGAGCACATTCTCAGCGGGCAATAGGCCCACTCACAGGGAGTCAGAACAGCTGCCTGCTTTCCTTGTCCTGGGGTAAACCAGAGATCTGTGGGGCTCTGGGTAAGTCATCTAACAGCTAGCCCTAATTTTCACATCTGAAAAATAAGGGATTGAGCTAATCTCCAAGATGTCATCAAGCTGAAATTTTAGGGATTCTCCTGGAGATTATTTTAATAGCTCTCAGTGTTCACAAAGATGTAATTCTCAACTATGGAGGGTTTTTTTTTTTTGGAAAAACATGTGCCATTACCTGTTTCTGATATATTAGAATATTTAACATTTACTGGACAGCATTCTCCCTGAAAATTGTAAAAGATGATTTCAATAAGTCTTTTGCATCTTTCTAGAAACCCAGAGAAGTTTCACTAGGAATAAGCACAAAGCTACAGCCTGCCCCTATAAGAGACTGTGAGACTTACACATTATTTTATTTTAAAGATTCATTTATTGATTTGAGAGAGAGGGATCGGGCACAGGGATTGGGGGAGAGGGGCTGGCAGGAGGGAGAGAGAGTCCTTAGCAGACTGCTGAGCTCCCAGCCCAACCTGGGACTTGATAGCACCACCCTGATATCACAACCTGAGCTGAAACCAAGAATTGGACACTTAACTGATTGAGCCACCCAGATGACTGCATACTTACGTTAAAAATTTTTATTTTCTCAGATCTACTAAGGCATCCGTTGCCATGGCTATCATATATCTATATCTATGATGACAATGACATTATAGATTTCCTGTTTACCAATTCTGCCTTCCTTTTTTTCCCCCTCCATCTGTCCTTTCTTCCTTCCCTTTCTTCTCTCCTTTCTTTTTATCCTCCACCCGCCCTTACCTCTATCCCTTCCTTCCTTCTATCATACATTTAGGTAAGACGCTAGCTTGATTTTTTAAGGACAGAACCCCAAAAGAAAGGCAAGAAGTAATAAATAAATACAATAATAGATACTGCAATTTCTTAATTACAGTTGCATGCAAGTCTCATGAGAGTACAGCGTTGGGAGGAACCAATTTTAATTGGGTTGAAAGTAGGGAGGACCCCAGAATCCTTACAGAGGTTTATCTTAGTCCTATAGAATAACCAGACTGATTAGTCAACTGGGGCTTCCATAACAAAATACCGTAAACTGGGTGATCAAAATAGTAGTAATTTATTTTCTCACAGTTCCAGAGGCTGGGAAGTCCAAGATCACTCACTGTACTAGCAAGGAAGGTATCATTCTGAGGTCTCTTCTCCTGACCTATAGGTGGCTGTCATCTTCCTGTATGCTCTGCTGTCTCTTTTTGTAAGAACACTAATCCTGTCCCGTAAGGGCTCCACCGTTATAACCTCATTTAACCTCAATTACCTCCTCATAAGCCCCATATGCAAATACAGTCGCACTGGCGATTAGGGTTTCAACAAATGAATTTAGGAGGGCACAAACATTCAGTCCATAACACCAATGAAGATGAAAATGAATTTTGTATCAGTTTTATGTGAGTGACAGAGGGGTGAGAGCTCTACATTCTGGGTAATACCAACAGCTCAGCACAACTAGGGTACAGGTAGTGTGTCAGGAAGTTCCAGAAAAAAGTCAGGAAATGTGAAGACTAGCCTGAAATACCCTTTCTGGCACACAGGCATTCTGCACAAAGGGAAGCACAAAGTAGACTCTGTGATGATGCTTGGCAAAGACTACCAGCAAATTTCAGTCGAGTTCACATCCTATCTCTACCAACCAGTGAAAAGACTTTCTGACTTCAAGTGTTCCACTTCTTATTAACAACACACTGGGAACTAGAGTTTTAGCTAAACCAAAAATATGACTATTTAGTATATATTGAGGGTTTTTTTTTTCCCCTGAAAGAAACCTGCCTTAAAAAGTGTATTGCCATAAATTTTCGTTTATCTAGCAAGGTTTTATGTATTACAGTGGACATAATCGACAAGTGCAATGCAATTACCCTTTTTCTCACTTCCAATCCATAATGAACACATTAGAGATGAGCTATTCCTTTTTGTTGCCTTACAATGTACAATTTCCTCAAATTCTTATCATTACTGGTGAGTCTTTAATTTTACTCTGGGTATTCTGAAAGCCTTATACATACTACAAAAATTCCTTAAAATGAGAGACTCAAATGTTAAAGCAAAAAGTAAAACATTTTAGGGATATGAGTGTAACCATTTCACATTATGTATCTTCTTAGTAAACTTTGTCTTTGGCTTCTGACTCTGAATTTTGCAAAGAAAATACTTGCAAGTGTTTACAAAGGTGTAAAGGGAAGATTATTTTGTAGCCATTGTGTATTTGTAATGTTAGGGGCTTATTACTCCAAATACAAACTGTATTTAAATATCAAAACCTCATGAGACATGAAAACATTCTAACCCTGCATTATATTGGCAATATACTTTGCTACCTAGAAAGATGCTTGTAAAATAGCCAGGCTCATTTAAACCATTACTTATAAATCAGTATTTTGCTAAAACCACAGCAACTGTATCAATCTTGTCACTAAATATCCTCAACTTAATGTTCTGATTTCTTAATGAGCTCCTTACAATAGAAAAGGTTAGATAATTAGCATGCTGTTGTTCAACCAGCATAAATTCTAGCATTTCTAGGAAGATAAGCATCTATCTTCAAAATAGAAAGCAAGTCACAGAAGCAATTAATTCATCTTTTTTAAGGAATTGAACAATATAACAAGTTTTGTAGAATTTTGTTTCTTAAAATCAGTAACAATAAGACATCCAAGAATACAAATTTGTACTTCTTTCCTCCCATTTTCCTTACTATTTAATAATTAATAGTGTCCCTTCTCACTAAAAGATCACATGTGGCGTTATATAATTTAAAATAGTGTCAGTCTGATACTCTTCTGGTGCTTAACAATAGAGGAAACTGACTGAAGCTGAAAAATAAGCTCACAAGTCCATAATTATAAAGTATGGAAAGGGTTATGAAGGGAAGTATCAGAGTTATAAGAGAAAATAATGAGAGGGCACTAATTAATATTTTGTGAAGATTGTGGAGAAGTCTAGAGGTTTCAGGGACTAATAGGCATTAGCCAGAGAAAGAGTGGGAAAGGGTATGCCAGACAGAAGGAATAACTTGTGCAAAGGCCCTGAGCTGAGTCAGAAATGAGGTTCCTGCTCTTTCTATCTCAATGAAACATTTAATGAGTACAGATGCTTCACATAGGCTGTAAGTTTTCATAATGTGAATTGGCAGTAACTGGACTGATTAATTATGAAGCTCAATTTTCATTATGAAAGCATGTTGTGACCCTCATCTACAACAACTAAAAGCCCCAGACAATATTTATTAGGCCGGCATCACAATTACTCTGTCTGGACGGTTTGTTGTTTGTTTATCGGTGATATGAATTTTAAGAAAAGAGGGACTGGTATGATGCTGTTGCTGTGGTGAGAAAGAAAGAAAGGCCATTACCCTTGGGCAAAAGCCAAATCGAATCAAAGGCTGACTTTTCTCAATGATAATTAAGTTGCCTAGCTTTACATTTATAGCTACAGAATACTTTATTTCTGAAATTCTTCCAGGAAAAAAAAAAAAATAGTTTGCTACTGAAACTCTGAAATTCACTGGCTGTTTTCTAATCCCATTTTCCTCATTTAAAAAAAAAATGCTTCTGAAACTAATTTTAATAACCCCCCCCTTTTTTTTAAACACAAGTGTATGTGTTTAGTATTGACACTCAATCTTGGAGCTAGTCTGACACAGATAACTCAGCACTCAGTGTCAGAAAGGAAACTCCTGCCTAAACAAACTCAACGCTTCCTCCTACCTGTATCCTCACCTTTCTTCCAAAATATCTACCCCGTGAGTATTTAATTGTGTGGTTTTGGTTAAGTGCTTAGCACTAATTCCAGGTACTTAGTTATTTGATTATTTTAGCCTCTGTTCCTTGGACGGCTACCAACCCTTCCTTCTCTTAGTTCTTTTTCTTCTTGTCCTTGCAAAAACAAAGGAATTTCTCCCTCAGCCTTCATATACATATAACCCACAGACATATTTACTAATTGAGTTCCAGCTACAGCACTGAGAAGCTAACACTAGGAACTAGTCTTCCTAATAAAGAATTCTGTACCTGTCACCCAGGTTTCCCTCCTCCATCCCCGCACCCCCGACGACTTTCACCACAGATCCCTTTCCATGAAATGGCTCCGTAATCATTCAAATTCACTGTATTCAAATAATGCTTTCAGTACTTTCACATTATTAAAAACCATAATGGGCTTCTTCTTAAAAGGATTTAGTTATTATTATTTTCTTCCTCTGAGTATGCCTAAACATTGAAGAATTAAGAAACCACACAAACCATAGAGCTCAATTATTCCATACTAATGTCTCCATGGAAATTACTAATCCCATCAATTTTAACTTTGAAAGGTACCAATGTTTAAAGAAAGCTAATGTTAGAAATGATATCAAGATTAGCAGGGAATATAAACACTTATAAACATACAGAGTGGAATAAAAGTGATGTGAGTACATTGATGAAATAAACAAAACATTAGATTTATATAACTTAAAAATATCATAATTCACAAAGGTAAATAGCTTGTGTATCACAACTCCAAAAAGTCATTTATGAGCATCATGTCCTTTCATCTGGTGAGTTATCCTTTTAATATAGCAAATTCCAGTATTCTCTCAACTATCAGATTATACTAAAAAAAAATTATTCTACCTATGGCAATGCCTGAAAGCTAAAAAGTACGATTTAAAAATAATGAAATTGTATTATCTGACATGAAGAAGAAAAGCATAACATCTAATTTTTCAAGCTTGCCTTTTTATATTATCTACATAAATCTCCATTAAAATTCACATTTCAGAATACATACATAGATTAATGGTGATTTTGGATTAAAATACTACATTGAATAATTCAATAATAATTCATATGTTCATTCTGCACCCAGGCACAAACATTACTTTGGAAATCTAAAAGAAAACCTATTATCCACTAAGAGAATACAGTCATATATTCCTTTCTTTATCAATAATTTCCTGTTTGGTGTTTTTTCAGGCAAAATTACACTTCTTGCAAGAGTGTAAATCTTTGGGGCGCCTGGGTGGCTCAGTGGGTTAAGCCTCTGCCTTCCGCTCAGGTCATGATCTCAGGGGAGCCTGCTTCCCCCTCTCTCTGCCTGCCTCTCTGCCTACTTGTGATCTTTCTCTCTGTCAAAAAAAAAAAAATATATATATATATATATATATATATATATATATAGTGTAAATCTTTTATTGTAAGAACCAATCAAAGATTTAGGAACACTTTTGCTAACTGATTAGTATGGCAAATTTCCCTGGAATGTTTTATATTAGGGAATAAATCCCCTAACCCTTACTTACCCTTTGCAATAAAAATCCTTGTTTAGATCAAGTCCTATTCTTTTGTGAGTGCCAGGTTCATCATACTGGTTACATTTCTCAAAATCAGAGCACATCCTTCCCATTGACTTTATACTTTTTTTTTTTTTTTGCTTGTTTGTTTTGTTATTGTTGTTTTAGAATTTTAGAAGAAACTATTAGTTACCTTATGTAATTATTATTTCAATTCTTTCTTAAATCAGTATTTAATAGGTTGAAAATTTTGGAGTCCACAAACTCCAAAACTGCTGCCATTTTGATAGCAAGTCTTAACTCAAGCCAATCTCTGGTTATGAATACTTATTAGGGTTTATTTGTAATTAAAACAGAACCGCTCTCCTTTCTTTCCAAGTTGGCCAGTGCTATGTCTATTTCTAATTCTCCCTTCCACCTCTTATCTCTGCTTCCACTGCTCCCACATTTAATAACCAAAATAATGGATTAGAAATGTCTTTTTCTCTAAGCTGTGATCTAAAGTATGACGTATGACTAAGCATCTTACTAAGACTTTCACAAGGCCTCAAACCTGGTTTGTAGTACTTTCTTCTCTCTGTGGATCATATTTCTTTACACTTCAAATACTAGTCTTATATGATCAATTTTCCAATTAAGCTTGAAAAAACACCAAATAATTAGAAATGATGTTTGATGTTTCAAGGTGAACCTGAACTTCGTTTCATTTTAAATGTTCTTTTAAAAAAAGCAAATGCTTCATTTATTCCAGTCCTTGGAATATGGAGACCCCAGACCTTGAGTAAACAGAAACTGAGCAGATAAGATAATAAAGCAAAATATTATTTCAAATTATTTTACTTTATTAAAAAAAAACCCTTAATATAGAATCTAGCTCTATGAATAATTTGTTGGATTAATTGGACAATTCAGTGAAACTTGGTTTGACTCATTTAAAAGTTAGCTGTCAAATTTGACCAACTTCATTTTATTTTCACGTTAAAAGGAGTCAAACAAATATAACCTAATATAACATTCCACATTAAAATACAGTTTTAATATAGTTCAAAAACTCATAATCACTAAATAACCTATTAATTACATTTTCTGACATTTTTACAGTCTCAATTCATGTAGGAAAATACATTCATAGGTAAAAGGTGTACCTTCAAAAAGCCCAGAATTCAGTAGTTATGCATTATCCATGGGGGATATATTCCAAGACCCCAGCAGATGCCTGAAACTGCAGATAGGATTGAACCCTTTATAAACTATGTCTTTCCAAAATATACATACCTATGATGAAGTTTAGTACAAGTTACCACAGGAAAAGACTAATAATTATAACAAATTACTGTAACAAAAGTTATATGAATGTCGTCTCTCTCTCCATATCTCATGGTACCATACTCACCCTTCTTCTTGTGATGTTGTGAGATGATAAAAGGCCTCCATGAGGAGATGAAAGGTGGTAAATGATGTAAGCATGGTGATAATGCAGTAGCGTTAGATTATTACTGACCTTCTGATGCTAAATCAGGAGGATCATCTGCTTCCAGATCAAAGCGGTTGCCCTCAGGAACCAAAACCAGCAGAAGACAAAACCACTGATAAGGGGGAACTACTGCCCTAGGCAAATATTTTAAGGCTTTTCATTTTAAATTTTCAACAAAATAAAATTCTATGAAGTCTAGGCCTGTGTTGTTGTTTTAATTTTTATTTTCTTTCGAAGTTTTACTGACTTTGAAGAAGTGGTATTGTTTTGTTTTTCAGCTTTATTGAGATATACTTGGCAAATAAAATTTTAATATATTTAAAATGTACACTGTGATGGTTTGATATGCATATACATTGTAAAAAACACATCTATTACCTCAGAGGTCATATTTTATAATGGTTAAAAGTAAAGACTCATAAGGCTGGGTTTAAAATCTACCATTACCACCACCACTACCCTCTAGCTAATGGATAGTTGGAAGTTATTTAACCCACTTTGTCTCAGCAAGGTGAGGATTATAACAATACTACCCTTAAGTTCCTGTGAGGATTAACTGAGTGAAAATGAAAAACAGCTCTCTATCTGACACACACACAAAGTATAATACAATTGCTAACTGTTAAACTATCAGATTATTTAACAATGCAGATTGTCAAAGAAGAACACAAAGCTTCTTCTGCCCTGTCATTATTTTCTTCTATGCCACAGACCTCTGATGCTTCTAGAGTCCAGTTTAACCCACTGACTTCCTTTTTTCAAAGAGGTCTTAAACAGTTTAAAAGGAAAAGGAGGTCAACTGGGCCTGGACTGAGTTCAAAAATTTTAACCACTGAAGAGAACTGTGTACTCTTTCTACCCCCAAAGTTTTCCCATCTCATGCTTTACCAAAGGCCTGGAAAGTGGGAAGACTCATATGCTCTGGTTCAGAGAACAACAGGAGTTTCAGATAATTTCACTAGAACTAGAGAATGCCTTGTCTGAAAGGATCATGAAACTGAACGAGCTACTTTACACTGAATATTGACCTCCTGAGTTGATTCATTCTTAGTCTTGCCTTAAAAGCTTGGATTATATTCCTTGTCTTAATATTTGTCTGTGTTGTAAAGTCAAATGTGACTTCCAGAGTTAAAACACGGCTGCAGAGTAATGACCTTGTAAAATAGTAGAAATAATTAGTCTTTTAACAAGAAGAACAAAAATATGGAATATTTATCTTCAAAAATTCTGTCTATGACCATGACACATCAAACAACTGTGAAGACCTGGATTGATCATGTCCTGGGACCACAATGGCTTATTGTCCATTTTAGGCTGAAGAATGACCAAAAATAAAAAAGAGAACTGAAACAATATAATCCCCTGTGCCTGTGGAAAACACTATTAGAATCAGTCATACTCTTCCGCCCTCTGTTCACCAATACAGAGGACAGTCCTACTTTTCTTTCCCTCTGCTAAATACTGGGGCCATTTTAAAAAATCATAGATTCTGTCTCTATAGTGATTTCTAAGAAATAAAACAGATTGTTCATTAAGAATTACTTCAAGACTTTTCTTCCTGTGCCTATAGATCTAAAGACAGTAACCTCGTGATTCTGCTCAATCCCAAACAATTATTTACTTTGCAAGACCTACCTTGAATTTTCCTGGTCCAAACACTAAAACCTTGAATAATCCTTTTTCATTTTTCTCTTTGGAGTATCTAAGAATCAATGTTTTCCTTTACTAAACTAAATCTAATTTTCTCAGCATTGCTTCATCAGAAAATTTTTCTAGTAGTTTTTGGGAAGTCTACAAGAATATCTAATAATAACAGATAAATTACAAGTACACAGAGTTATATCAGAAGCTTTATTCTATGGTGGCTCATTACACCAAGTCACAGGATAATGCTTCTTCTGTACCTTTTTTTCTTTTTTTTTTTAAATTATCTGCCAACCTAACATGTAACTTTTTATTAGGGATATATAATTTTCTCCAAGTTTTACATTGGTTTTAAAATTCAGCTTCTGTGGGTGAAGTGGTCCTTTCCCTTAGAAGTACACAACAAAAATCAAAAATAAAACTAAATATGGTGAAAACTCCTGACTTTGATCAAACTTACTAAAGGATTTCACTTCAAATTAGTAGTAAGGTAGGATTTGTAATTTAATCTTAAGATTCAAGACTTTTAAATTCTTCTTCATCTCAGTAATGTTACTTGTATTTTTAAAATATATTATTTTTATTAGAATTTATTCTAAACTAGAAAATTCACAATTATTACAAGATGTCCCTAATTTTATTTTCAATTTTATATTTTAAAGTTCCATAAGGTCATTTTCAGGAATTTAGGACGATTTCTGCTCCCTGTTATTTCCCACTCTGAGAGATTTTAAAATTCCTTGGTTATGCATAAAAGTGACGACGATTTTATTTCATATAATAATTATTTCTCCTAACTCAGCATACACTAATTATATAGTTTAGTGTATTTTATTTCTCAAATATGGGTGAGGTACTAAAAAAATCTATGTCCTGTTCACTACTTATAAATTGCAAATTTTGGAGACTGTGATTCTTTTTTCCTTCTTAAATGGAAAATGGAAAAGAGAGAAAGTGTTTCAAGAAAATAAGTTAACATATTTGTAAGCAGATGGTAGCCTTAAGCCTGTTGACTTCCTAGCTGGATGATATAAAAATATTATAAAATGAATAAAACTCTTTACACTTTTGAGTTTTCTTTCTTAGTGATAGACATTAAATGACTTGCCACTCACACTAGACTGTTAAATAAACTTCATACAAATTTTTCTCACAGGGCTAATACTTTATTTTTCGGTGTGGTTTCACCCTTTATTCATGTTGTAACTTTGATGATATCTCACCAATTTAATTCTTGCTGGTGTGGTTAGTATCTAAACGGTTGTACAGATGATAAAATAACACTTGGATATTATCTCTCTCTCTCTCTCTTTTTTTTTTTTTAAGTGGTTGCTACACCCAACATGGGGCTCGAACTCACAACTCCAAGATCATGGGTCTCATGCTCTTCCGACTGAGCTAGCCAGGCATCCTTAGATATTCTTTTTTTATAAGATACATGCAAATTTATTTTTGTCTTTTGTAAATAATTAACGAAATAACTTTGTTATAACTTTTTTTGATATAGCTTTAAATAAATAAAAATTCAGACATCTTTCCATAGGCATAATACTCTATAGAATTGGATCTAACGTGTCAAATGTTCTTTTATATTCTACCACTTTAAATATAAAGCAACAATAATGATCTTGGCATTGACAACATGATATTTAAATACTGTGATACTCAAAATGATTTTATTCTGAGGGTTACAATAACTCTTTAAAATACAGTTTAATGTTCTGTCTGATTGATTTTCTATTTCTAAGGAATAAAGAGACAAAAGTGGAACTGTAGTTATCACCAAGGGCCCAAACGTGTAACTAGGAACCAAATCAATACTTAATTTTAAAACATCCACAAGGAAAGTTTTAGAAATATAACATAAACTTTCTATACTAGTCCCTGAAAAATAAACCACATACATGGGCACCCTTACTTTTACTTAAAATTGATTTTATCTGATTTCAATACTTCTTCCTTTTTTATTACTACACTCACCCAAAACCGTTAACTCATTATATTTCTGCTCACAAAAAGTAGTCAAGATCTTGTTAACCACATATTCATCCAGTGTATTACAGAGCTCAAAGTTTGGGAGCCCTTCTAGAACCTAATGACTTCAGTACATAGTTATACTTGCCTTATTGTAATCACATTAATATCAAGGGCAATTTATTAATATGCTTCAGTAGTGGAGATAGTATGGCCTGGTTTCCATCATATATACATATAAAGAGTTCTAAATTATCTGTTTATTATTCAGAATTATTTGTTGTGTTTTTCAAAGGATATGGAATTTCATTTACTGAGGACAAAATAAGCTAAGACTTATACACCAAGTTTTTGCAGTTATAGTCATATTATATCCTTTTTTAAGTCTGCTCAGGCTGCTACAACAAAATACTACAGAATGGGCAACTCAAACAACAGAATTACATTTCTCATAGTTTCAGAGGCTGGAAGTCCATGATCAAGGTACCAGAAAGTACCAGAAGTCCATGACCAATGTACCAAAAATGTGGTTTCTGGTGAGAGCTCTCTTCCTGGCTTACAAATGACCACCTTCTCTTTGTGCCTTTAATGGTATGCCATTTCCCCTGTATGCCAATATCACTGGACTAGAGCCCCATTCTCATGACTTAATTGAATGCTAACTGCCTCCCAAGGGCTCTATTTCCAAATACCATCACACTGGGGACATAAGGCTTAAATAACGAAATAAGAGTTGGAGGAAATTTATTCCATCACAATACTTAAGCACAACTTAAACACTTGACTCTACCTTTCTCTCCTCTCCTATAAAGCATCTTAAAGAACAAAAATCAGTAGAAGGCATCTCTATAGTTGACTTTCAACAAAAACAATAAACAAACAAAATAAAAACCAAAGATCCATCAAAAGGAAAACTTCTTGTGCATAAACAAAGACGCTAGAGAATTCTCCATCAGGAAAAGAGGTATCCAGCTGCAATAGTTCTCTCAATATTTATGATAAAATACTCAACATGAAAAAAGCAAAGAAACACTTTAAAAATAATTGCTAAATGGTAAATTTTGAATGTAATAATTGCATCAAACTAAGCTTGGCACTTTAAAAATCCAAATCAATAAATCCCTACTTGTTCTTCAGGGTAAAGTTTTGAACAAAATAAAATAAACTCAAGCAGACTGAATTCACCAGAATTCCAGGACAGTTTTAGGGAGAATTTTTCATTTTTAAGAACTAAGAAAATGAAAATATAGAATATTTTTAAAAGTTTCAAAGAGAAAGAGATATATACATAACTCAGAATGATGAACTATACAACTCAAAGCTTTGTTTCAGATTTTTCTAAAACCACCAAAATGCTCACTTCAAACAGCATGAAGAACTAGCAATGCTGACCAAGGCCACAGTAAGTAAAGAGGTTGAAGGCATTCCTAATGTTAGAATTCATTAAAATAAATGTTATATGTCAAATTAGAAATAGCTAACATTTTCATAGTTGGTTTTCATTCTGGTTTTTTTTTTTTTAATTAATTGAGGTTTAACAACATGAGATTGCTATCTTAAATATGTTAGGTCTTCACATATGTTTCAATGACTATCTGTCCATCTGTACACCCTTCCTCCATCTCTTATCTATTCCTAAAACTCACACCTAAACTTCTGTTCTAACCCTGCAAGTCTAATAAGAATATTTGATCCTGACAACAGTCAGGAAGAACAGGTTACCCTAGAGAAAACTAGAGTCACATTTAGGTTACTCAATAATTCTCAATGAAGTGTGCCTTACAAAGAATGCTATAATCAATTCAGGAAAGAAGCATACTTGTAAAAAGTTTTATTAGCATTATGAAAAAATGTTGTGTAAGTAATATGATGAGTTAGATGACATAGCTGGTATTTCAATCTCCCCTCTCCTCATCCAGACAATTCAATTATGCTCTAAAAAATTCAGAAGCCTTATGGTAAAAGTCTCCATGGTCTTTATGAGTATGACCTTCAAAATTAAAATGCTAAATTGAAAAAGTGCCAATTTGCATAAGTATTACAGTCTTGCTATTTTACAAGAAACTCAGCTATAGGCAATACCCTATGCTATAACTGTGACCTTGCACCTATAAAATGGGAGAAAATAGCATTTAAGGTCAATGAACTACTCACATTTGGAAGATACTAAAAACAGCCTAAGTCTGTAAACATGGTAGCTATATAACTTTCTGCTAATGAGGTTGTAACTGAAAAGCTTTTAAAGTAAGATTTCTGTTCGCTGAACCCTTACTAAAGCAAACCGAAGTGTCACATCTTGTTATGTAACAAAGAAATAAAACATTATGTACTAATAATACATATCAACATATATATGCACATACCTATACTTTTATGTATATACTTCAATATTATAGATATACTTATATTTACTTATATAGCAATTTTACTTAATTATTGCTCATTTTACTGCTAAGGCAACATTATAGAAAGTCAATGAATCCACATCTCAATAAAATGCAAAAATTTAAGAGGCAAGCCATTTCAGCAGTAGACCTACTATATGAAATAATTTTTAAGAGAAAATTCTGCTGTTTGCTGAATGGCAATTGCTTTCAATCAAAACAAAGTGAACAGCTAGGGGGGAAAGGTATGTGACATAAACAATCACTATAATCCTTTCTTGTTCTTGTGGAATGTTCATCATTGTTTGCCAACTGTTTTTTTTTTTTTAATTTATGTTTTACCTTTCTATTTCTTTAGATATGCAAGTTATACCATATCTTCTATATTTGTTACAAGTGAAATAAAGTTCTGTAAACAGTTCCATTGACCACAGACACTTGGCCATTAAAGTATTAAGACTCTACAAGCTTGTTTCTCACTTCATATTATGCTCCACTGAGTCTAATTGAGTAGAGGGAATGAAGAAAATTTTAAAACATACAGCCTTCACTTCTTCTTGGGTCCAATCCTTCTTTCTTAATATGGCATGCTGATAGAGCATTATTTAATGACTTCATTAAAAAACAATTCACCATGTAGGCAAAATACAGAATATGTTCTGTTTCCCACTAAATCCTTTATGCTTTATTAATGGGGAAAATCTTCCTCTGTTTGTGGACAAACTAGCTAGTATGATTCCTGACTTTTCTGCTCAGTCATGGATAATAGACAGTCATGGGTCACTCTCAACTTACTAAGAATGGTATGTCTATTATATTAACCAAGAGTTTGGACTTCATTTAATGTTAAGTTACCAACTCCCTTGACTAAGACCTGCTTCAAGCTGGAATTTCTGCAGTGGGACATGAAAGAGTGTTAGTTTCTATTTTTTTGGTTTATATTCTTCCTTTTCCTCCCACTTTCCCTGCCACCCTTGAGAACCTTTGTCTGACTCAGCCCGGGCAGGGAGGTGGGGTGTGGAGAGGAGAGATAATGAATAGGAAACTCTTAGGGGACTATTTTTAAGATAGTTCATCCTCTCTACATCTAGCAGATGATTATAAGTCAATTGGGATTGGTGCTATAAGGATGAAATTGTAAGTTAATTAAAAAAAAAAAAAGAACTTAAATCAGGAGTCCTTTTTAAAAAGGTAATGCATTTCATTTAAGCTACAACATATATATGTTTTAGTAAAAAACTAAGGACTTCAACACTTGTGACTGTGCTCTCAGAGTTGGCAATTGGATCCTCCCTCTGTCTCTCTCTCCCTCCCCCCGTTCCTTCATTCGTTCCTTCCTTCCTACTTTCCATCCTTCCTTCCTTCCTTCCTTCCTTCCTTCTCTCCTTTCTTTCCATGAAATACATCCATATTCTTCTCTTTTTGGTTTATTTGGATTTAATTTCTTCCAGAGGAACATGCAATTTTGAGTATAAGATACCTAGACATTTTGGTTTTATTCCCATGGTAGACCAAATAATGGCTTCCTAGAAGATGTTCATGTCCTAATTTCCAGAACCTGAGAATGTTCCCTTGAACTGGAAAGGCAGTTCTGTAGATGTGGCTAAATTAAAGATCTTGAGATTGGGAGATAATCTTGGTTTATCTGATTGGTTTCTGTAAGAGGGAAGTAGGAAGGTCGAAATTAGTGGAAGCAGTGTGATCCTGGAAGCAGAAGTCCAAATGATGCCATTATTGGCTTTGAATATGGAAGAGGACCAAAAGCCAAGGATTAGGGTGACTTTTATTTTTTTTTTTTTTTTAAAGATTTTATTTATTTATCAGAGAGAGAGAGGAGGAGAGAGCGAGCACAGACAGACAGAATGGCAGGCAGAGGCAGAGGGAGAAGCAGGCTCCCTGCTGAGCAAGGAGCCTGATGTGGGACTCAATCCCAGGACGCTGGGATCATGACCAGCTGCTTAACCAACTGAGCCACCCAGGCGTCCCTAGGGTGACTTTTAGAAGCTGAGAAAGGTGAGCAGTAGATACCTTTGAGCCTTCTGAAGAAACATGGCCCTGTTGACAACTTAATTTTATCCCACTGAGACTGATTATGGTCTTCTGACCTCCAGATTTTATTTAAAGCTACTCTTCTTTTAGTAGTATGTTAGAGCAACAGTAGGAAATTAATACATTCTTCTCCTCCAATCTCTTCTAAAATTATCATACCCACAGCTAATTTGATATAATCTTTTAAGAACTTTGAACTTCTTTCTTATATCATTCCATTGAGTTTTATTTAAACATTTTTTTCTTTTTCCCTTGTATCTCATTGCTTAGCCCACCATTAAATTAAATTTCCTAATTACAAAAACAATTAAACTGTCGTTTGTAAACAAACATAACTATTCTTTGTAAGTATAACAAGCAGAAAACAGTAAAAAGTCCTGGGCTTATCAGAGAGCAGCCTATGGACCAGTGGCTTTTGTTGTGCCTTGGCACCACTCAATCTATTTTTAAAAAGGAAAGGGAGATAAGATGGTCTTCCATTCACACAAGAAATATTGTAAATAAAGTTTTGCTATAAGACTTTTTATTGTAAATGCATAACAATATGGAACATTAAAATTGTCTCTCTCCCTCTCTTTTACTTTTTATCATAACATTTAGACAACAAATTTAATCTTTCCCATCTTTAGTCTATTCTTCATACTATGGCCAGAACTGTATTTGATTTTTGTCATTCTTATCCTTAAATTTTTCAAGTAGTCTATTTCGCTTAAGGATGAAGCCTGGATGGGCAACATGAATTTTTAGGCTGTGGCCCTTCCTTCACATTTAGACTATCTCTAGTCCCCTCCCTCCACTCTTGCCAACACTGTATGTTTAGCCTTATTGACTTTCTTGAGCTTCCTAGAATGTCCTGACTTACTTTACCCTTTTATCTTATACTTCTCTATGGCTAAGGTCTTACCCATTAAAATTCACATTTGTCATCATTTATTCAGAGAACAGTTTTGGTTATCCCTTCTAGAACTGTTAGTAAGCCTGGACCTTATATTCATCTCTACCATTGTCCATTATCTTCACAATATTCCTGAACTTCCTGTCATGTTGAAGGAAACAGTAAATACTTTAGGTTGGAGATTATGTGTTTTGTTTTGTTTTGTTTTCAGATTTTCCCTATCCAAGTATCTACCCCTCAATATTTTCCAGGAAATATTAAATGAATATGCATATGTTTAGTTGAACCTAACTAAAATATTTGACATATTTCATTAAAATGTGTTAACCTGGGGTGTCTGGGTGGCTTAGTGGGTTAAGCCTCTGCCTTAGCTCAGGCCATGATCTCCGTGTCCTGGGATCAAGCCCTGAATCGGGCTCTCTGCTCAGTGGGGAGTCTGCTTCCCCCTCTCTCTGCCAGCCTCTCTGCCTACTTGTGATTGCTCTGTCAAATAAATAAAATAAAATCTTTAAAAAAAATGTGTTAACCTAATAAATAAACACATCTTCAGCAGGTTTATTGATGAGAAGAATCAAGATTATAGCTGCTTATATTTTAAAATTATACAGCTTCCCTAGAGGAGATAGGGATTCTTCCCTAGGAAGATAGAGATTATTTTATAATTTCACATTTTTGTTTCCAGTTAA
Source organism: Mustela lutreola (assembly GCF_030435805.1). Classification (NCBI taxonomy): domain Eukaryota; kingdom Metazoa; phylum Chordata; class Mammalia; order Carnivora; family Mustelidae; genus Mustela; species Mustela lutreola. The sequence continues at coordinate 59,505,109 of NC_081299.1, forward strand.
AGCAAATGTATTTTTTTAACTGGCACATAATTGATTTCTCCCTGAATCAGTATTTAATTAATTTATTTGTATACTGGTAAAGATACATGCAAATTATATATCTGTAGTTACACTGGACTTAATATAGGTTACTGGAAAATTTTTAAAAATTAGGTGTAGTGGTTACTTTGCCTCAAAGATATTTACCCATCAAAATATGTTATGCACTCAAGGGAGATAAACACCATAGTCAAGGCATCCCAAGTCTCACCAGATTTGATTATGAAGTCACCACTGATACCTGAGAGAACAATTTCAAAAAAAGGCAGGAGTCTCATTATAAGAAGTGAGTGATTAAAAAAAAAAAAAAAAAACCAGCATTTGTCAGAAGACAGATTATTTTATTGAGGATGTTTGAAGTGAAGGAAAAATCAACAGAAAAATAAAAATAACTTTAAGGACCATCAGGGTCCCTTAGAATGTGGAAAACTTGAAGATTATTTCTAACCATGGAGAGAGAGAGATAATTACACAGGTGATAATAATAGAAAAGGATTAGGATATGAATGAAGTTATGGATAGAAAAAAAAAAAGGAAGAAGGATAGAGGTAGATGGATATTTCATAGCTAAGGAAGGGAGGAGTTCACATTTAGTAGAGCAAATTAAGTAGAGCAAATTTCTTTCATAACTGAAAAGAAAGGGTAGTGTCAAGTTTGCTGAGACTGAAGATTTTTGTAAATGTTGAATGGAAAACAAAATGGAAGATATGTTAAAGATGCCAGATGACAATGAGAACCTAGATACAATAAATAAAAATTTGTCCTTGAAAAAATAAGATCTAAACTTAATTTTCTTGAAGAGGAGAGAAATTATTAGGTTACAACTCTTCTAAAGTTACTTCATTTATTTGAAGAAAATGTAAAGATAAGTACTAGCTGATATGCTGATTTTAAAGTGTAAAAAAGCAATAATGATAAAGTCAACGAACATTTAAGAATGCTAACCATGGCCTAGTTAGAAAGACTCATTACTTATAAACAACATCAGAAACTTACTAGACAAAAGAACAGGAGTTTGAGCTCAGCGGAAGATTTGAAAATTCACAGTTAACTTTCCCTGTTACCCTATTCTGTAGGCTAAAAAACTGAGATGCATTGGAGCACTCCAACTCAATTTGAGAAAGCAGTGACCCAGGCATATGCAATGTGAAAATTTCACTGTCCACTTCTCCAAAGTTCTTTGCTCATAGGCATGCCTCATTATGTAGGAAAAGTTCAGTAGATATTGCTAACTATGTTAGCTTAAGTTACTCACATTACATTTCAGATATTAGTTCTCAATCCTAACTATGAAATACATAGACTAGGAAAGGAAAAAAAATGGACTTGAATAATAAGGTTTTGATTTCTAGGATGATTGGATTTAGCCTCTAAAATGACAGGTTATAAATTTCTTCCCATTGCCTCGAATGGAAAACTAAAATAAAAATATGACTAAGGAAGACAGAAATGCATTTAGAATAAGAAACTCATCAAACTTTTCGACAAAGAAGGATTGAATGACCGAGAGCAATGGTAGTAGAGATTAATTTACTACTTGATGGTTCTAAATATTGGATAAATCTTTAGACACAATTGTGAGTGAAGTATCTATTAGGACTCAGTATTTTTGGTGTTCCCTCTCTATCAAAATCCTGTGTCATTAAAGTATAGCTATAAATACAGGTTTAGATATATGAAATTTTTTTGTTTCTTGTCATGGTAAGAGAAATTCAGCTGCTTTGTAACAACCCAAGAAAATTCAAATTATAAAAGGTTCAAGCTTGATTTATACAGCTTCTTCAAGAAACCATTTTTTCAGATAAGAAAATTTCTCTTCTTATTAAGTCTATATACAATGATTTGAATGGAATATCATTAAGGTGGGAAATAATCACACATCTTAAAAGTAGGTTACAATGAATCAACTGATTGCAGAACTGCTTTGCAATGATAACATAGGAAGGGAATTAACTTACATTAAGAATATTATAAATTTCATTACATGAAATTACCACACTAGAGATTTGTGAAACCATACTTATAAATAGAATGATTTATTCCAAAAATTTATAAGTCTTACATATATTTCAGCACATCTAACTGTTAAAGAACAAGGCCTTGCTTTAGGGAGAAAAAACAAAAAACAAAAAAATACTGAACAATATGAAAAAAATGAGCTTGGAAAAGTATTAGATATGCATAAATGTAATTTTTTACAAAAAACTTTTTACATTAAATTTTAAAATATGTTAAACACTTTAACTACTTAAACCAAAGTTTGATATGTTTCCTTTGGCTGGGTTTCAAGTCTCACTTAAAGAAAAGTTAAATTTAACATTTTTTAGGCAAAAAAGATTTCATATCCATTGTGCTTTGGACTTAAAAATATTTACTTATTCATAGTGTCTCTAAGACTTTTTTTCTCTAAAGCTATTTTGTTTTGTCTACTTAAATACATAATTATATCAACAGAATCTTCAATCACACACACACATATATATTGGTTCATCTAATAAGTCTGTTTCATTCTACATACACCATTTTTCTTCAAAGCTAGCAAAATATATTAGGCTGAGCTTTTATTTTATTTTGTCTGTTTTTTGAAACCTGTGGCTCAGTCTGCTAAATATGTCTAATATTATAAGTCTAATAATTTTTTAAGTGCAACATATATTTCTAGAAAAGGGAGAATAATAATTCTCAGTAAAGACCAAGATTCTGAGGGACAAAAAAATGAAATTTACAGCCAAACAACTGTCAGGCCACCTTAATGAATAAGTAACAAAAATTAAAAAGAAAAAAAAAAAAAGAAAGAAAGAAACTGAATCTATTACTAAAAATAATATTTTAGCAGTGCCTGTGTGGCTCAGTCGTTAAGCGTCTGCCTTCATCTTAGTTCATGATCCCAGGGTCCTGGGATCCAGCCCCATAAGGCACTCCCTGCTCAGTGGGAAGCTGCTTCTCCCTCTCCGACTCCCCCTGGTTGTATTCCCTTTCTGTATCTCTCTCGGTATCTCTCTCTGTCAGATAAATAAATAAAAATCTTTAAAAATAATAAAAATAAAACAATAAAAATAATATTTTAAAAATCACTTTTCATTTCCTTGTTATGCACTATCACACCCTTAAGATCAGACATTTGTTGCAAAAAAATTCAGAAAGGTTTTATTTTTATGATTAATCATTGTGTTCATTTTTTATTTACCTCTCTCCATACTGTGAACTGTTAATGTTCTCTCCTAAATTCATCAGAGCCATCCTCAGTCAGACCTTCCTTCTAGTTGTAATTTTTCATATTTTGTCTCATAGTCGACTAAATACATTCAGATGTCTTCCATTACACTGGCAAATATGACATATGTGCAACATGTTATCATTCTGAATGTAGATAAATAATACACTATTTACAATTTATAAGACTAAAGTCAGGATATATCAAAACAACTCAATATGATTCATTTCCACACATAAAATTTTAGCGAAAGGAGTGCATCATATCATTACAATGATATAAGACTTGTTTATAAGAAATAGATGATAATTTAGAGAAATGCTTTATGCAATTCAAGAATATATGAAGAGCAATATGCAAAGGAAAGCATAATTATAGGAGATTAGAACTAGATTCGACTTTAGAAAAAATCGATATTACAAACTGCTTCAGAATTTTGACAGCTGGGGCGCCTGGGTGGCTCAGTGGGTTAAGCTTCTGCCTTCGACTCAGGTCATGATCTCAGGGTCCTGGGATGGATCCACATCAGGGTCTCTGCCCAGCATGGAGCCTGATTCCCACTCCCCCCAACACCCCCTTGCCTGCCTCTCTGTCTACTTGTGATCGCTCTATCTACTTGTGATCTCTCTATCTCTGTCAAATAAATAAATAAAGTCTTAAAAAAAAAAAAAGGAAATCTGAGAGCTATCCAAAGCCTCACAGAGGAAGATACTGGCAGATACCATGAACCACAAGCCTCCTAATTCTTAGTGAACTGCCCTTTTTTGTGCTTCCTTCTGGTCCAGTGTGTTGGGTATTAATTTTAATCCAGGGCATGTCATAGTTACGTAGCTATATCTAGCCCTTTTTTAGATCATTTTTTTTCTCCCTCTTAAATTACAACTAAACTTAACAGATCCTTGTTAAATAAAGTCTTCTTTCTCCTGATTGCCATGAATCAATCAATAACTTCCCAGGTAAGCAAGCAACATCATCGTATGTGGTTATCATGTCTGGAAAACAGGTGTCATTCTATTACTTTAATCTTATTTTCACATAAGCATATTTTCAATTAAAGAAAGTACAAAATAATTTAATAACCCGATTCAACAAATTCTTTAGTATCGTAATAGCAGCCAACCTGGAATAACAAGTCTACAGAAAAGTAGCAATGATATTAAATATTTAAAATTGTGTAAAATATTAAAACACAATTCCAAGGAAATAAGGAAAAAATTCTGTTTATCTGAATCTTCCATTTTATTCCAAAGAAGACTGAGGTTCAGAGGAAAAGAAGAAAGAGACATAAATAAAAATACTTCATCTAATTTTCAATATGTAATAAGAACAATGGATTTACACTTTATTATTTTCTTTTAAAACTTACAGAAATAAGTATTGTTAATAAAAAATTTCCTTGAAAAGTGGCTACAGAAACATAATAACCTTTGACTGATTCTATGGAGTCTTTCTGGGACAAATATAGCCACTGATTTTCCTGTATATTCTTTCTATCTTCCAAAATTAGAAATGTGTGTTATTACTTTTCATCTCTCTATTTGCTTCAGAAATTTCATTGTTCTTAGTACGAACTCAGCAACTTAAGAATTGTCTTTAATTCCTTCCTAAGATTAGGACCCATTAGGAGAAAATTAAAACTCACTAACTTCAAATGACAGGTTCTAACTAGCTTAAACAACATACCCAAAATGTGCAAGGACAAAACACATATTTATTCTCATGCTTTCAAAACAAGAAAATGTGACGATTAGGACAGTGGGAAAATTTTGGACTGGTTTATGCCTGTATGTAAAAGCCTACTTATATTATTAAAAATTCTTAAACTGGGGTGCCTGTGTGGCTCAGTCATTAAGCCTGTGCTTTCGGCTCAGATCATGATCCTAGGGTCCTGGGATAGAGACCTGCCCCGGGGGCTCCCTGCTCTATGGGAAGCTTACTTCTCCCACTCTCCCTGCTTGTGTTCCCTCTCTCACTGTGTCTCTGTCAAATAAATAAATAAAAATCTTTAAAAAAAAAAAAAAGAAATTCTTAAACTATAATCAGAATACACTTTCTTTTCCTATCAAGCTTATAGATAACAGAATGAAAATATTGGTATTACTGCTTAAGAATCCACAATATATAATTTCCATTATTTATGCTGATAGGAATCAAAGGTTTAAAATGAATACTTCTAGAACTTGTCTATTCCCTGGTTGGGGGAACATGTGAGATAATTCAACTCTAAAACACCAGGAGATTAATTTTCAGTTTGCTGTCGGGATAAAAAGGAAGTATTTTACACATGCAATTTCCACCAGGACTTTTAAGGACTTTTAAGACCCATGTGTATAAAAATTATATACAACACATAAGAATCTAGTTTCCTGTGGTGAGAAAAATTCTACATATCTGCTTTTGGACACTTGGGAATAATTATTTTAATTACAGATGTGTTGATACTTACTAAATTAAATATACTTGATAAATTGATAGGTCTAAAGTATAAACAAAAAAAGTACATACAAAATATAAAAAGATGAAAAAGTAAGAAAAAAAATCTTTCTCAGATTTATCTTTTTATTTATTACCATAGCCATAGTAATTAACTGTTTCTCTATGGGAGAAATTTATTTTCTAGCATTACCCACTTTTTGATGTTAATTTCTTTTTTTTTAAATTCAGTTTATGCACAATTAAAAAATACTGTAAACCAGTAAAACAACATTTTCCCCTCTCCATTCAAAAGCTATATAATCAAATTTTAATCACCTCAAGATTTTTATTAATTCAGAAACTTGAGGGTATTGTTTAACCTGTGAATAAACATACTTAGAACTAAGAAAATGTGAAGAACCCTGCATACCTGGTTTTCACATCCTTCCTCCCCGTTTTTACTTTATATTGCACATACTAGATCTGTGGTTTTTCAGTACATATGTTAATTCCAATAATTTGTTATTCATGGATAGAAAGCTATTTTCCTAATCAAGATATACCAAGTAAAAATATAGGTATTGGGGCGCCCAGGTGGCTCAGTGGGTTAAAGCCTCTGTCTTTGGCTCAGGTAATGATCCCAGGGTCTTGGGATCTAGCCCCTCATTGGGCTCTCTGCTCAGCAGGGAGCCTGTTCCCTTCCTCTGTCTTTCTCTCTCTGCCTGCCTCTCTGCCTACTTGTAATCTCTATCTATCAAATAAAAAAATAATTTTTTTAAAAAATTCAAAATAATTATTTTTAAATATAGGTATTATCTTTGGAAGTATGAAAGTAGATGGAAATACAATGTATAAATTAGGTATTCTATCCTATTGCATATATTATTTAGGTTTTTGGATTAGTTATAATTATCAAGTAGGATAATTTGTGTAACTACCATTAGCTATAGTAGTTACACAAATTTGGTAATTGAATGGAGCAGCATGCATGGAGGATTCTTAAGCTCCACTGTATACTGACTGTGAGTTGTATGAACTTGGGCTGGTTATTCAACTCTCTAAGCTTTAGTTTTCTCTGTACAATGCATGCCTACCTCACTAAGTTGTGAGGATTAAGTAAGGTAACCCATGAAAAGCAGGTAGCACAGTGTCTGGCATGTAGCTGGAGCTAAGAATATTAGCTACTATAATTATAATTATTAAATTTATTTTGGCTTCTCATTCCAGGTTTTACAGAAATTAACTATGTGGTTTTGTTTCTTCTCTCTCTTCTCAAAGCTTAGCAGAACATGAAGTTAATATCATGAGAAAAATGATTCATTAATATAATTATACCAACACGCATAAAGTACTCTTATTAAGTCAATTTGTCTCAAATTTTAATAAGTACTAGGCAGTGTTAGAAATAGAATGGTATGAAAAGACAAGTAAGATCCAACATAGGTACACAAAGACATTAGATTTTAATGGTGACTGACAGATAAAGAACATTCATGACAAACAAGTAATGATAAATATTTTTTAAAAAACTTCATTTTCTTTTGTAATTCAGATTATGGAAGTTCTCATAGTTTGCAGTCGCAGAAACCTTTTATTCCACAAAACCCCCTTACTCATAAGACCAAAAGAATTACAGATTTTGCAAAAGAGCTTCTGGGAGTCATGCAAAGAAGAATTGCTAAGAATGTTAGGGATTATTGTCCAGTTCCCTGAAATGTTTGTGGCAGGAATTTGCACATACTTACATCCCTGTGTTTCCTACAAGGCCTAAGTAACAAGAAGGTACATCAATTCTTCCTGACCATCTACCACGTGCTAGCCTGTTTTCATTTCGGTGATGATCAAGTCTTCATAGTAATCCAGTGTAATTCTGTGAAGAGGAATTATTTTACATCCAGAAAAAGTGGAATTCAGAAATGTCAATAGGAGGCCACAGAGTGGCTAAGTAGCAGAGTGAAATTTTAAATTCATTTGTTTTTTTCCATATCCCATGATCCATTAATAATACAAGACAACGTATTTCATTTCTCCATTTTCACCCTCCAACTTGAGCATTATTGAAATTGATAATTCTTCACACTTCTTTCAATTTTTATCTATGGTTAGAATATTGATGGCTCTGAGTTTTATTATTTTTCTTCTTATCTACTTCTTTGACTTATTTTTAAAATATTTTATTTACTTATTTGATAGAGAGAGAGAAAGGGAGCATAAGCAGGGGGAGCTGCAGACATGTGGCTTGATCCCAGGACCCTGGGATCATGACCTGAGCCAAAGGCAGAAGCTCAACCTACTGGGCCACCCTAACTTATTTTTTTCTAATAGTTACTCAAAAATTCAAAGTGATAATCAGAGTTCTATCTTCAGTATGTCTTTATTATAGCTTATATCTTCATTACCTTTTCCACGATTTACTTTTTTCCATAAAATATTCACTTTTCTGAAACTAATATAAGATATTCACTGTTTCTAATAGCCTAGTTTTTTTTTTTTCTTCTAAAGTCCCACCAAGTTTTCTAATTGTCAACTGGATCTGCATTAACATATTATTTGTATGGCTTGGTTAATATTATGATACATTAATAATTATTGATTTCTTCACCCTGTATTGAAGCAAATGGCTACATTTATGCCCTTTAATTCAAAGGAATATGCATCTTGGTCACTAACATTAAGAGAGACAATTTTTCCTGACCAAAAAATAACTTCCTCCACATTTCCAGCTACAAGGTTAATAAATTCTGGGGATCTAATATACAGCACGGTGACTGTAATTAACTGCACCATATTGTATCTTTGACAGTTGTCAAGGGATCTTAAATGTTATTGTCAAACACCCACAAAAAGCAATTACATGAAGGAATGGAGATGTTAACTAACTTCATCGTGGTAATCATTTAGCAGAACATATGTGTATCAAATCATCACGTTTTACACTTTAAACTTTACATATGTTATATGTCAATAATATCTCAATAGTGCTAGAAAAATTTGTAATCTATTGTAATCTATTTTTTAAAGACACTATTGTATTAAATAATTTAAAACTTGAACTAGGGTGGTAGCAAACAATGAGAAAAATAGTGCAAATACAAAAGACAGTTTAATAAGAACACATCTAGACATGAATATGGAATAACAAAGTTTCAACCACCTCAATTATACAATTTGGTCCTTCTTTTGAGCAATACTTAATCCTTATTAAAATAAGCCAAGAGTAGGGTGCCTGGGTGGCTCAGTGGGTTGGGCTTCTGCCTCCAGCTCGGGTCGTGGTCTCGGGGTCCTGGGGTCGAGCCCCGCATTGGGCTCTCTGCTAGGTGGGGAACCTGCTTCCCCCTCTCTCTCTGCCTGCCTCCCTGCCTACTTGTGATCTCTCTGTCAAATAAATGAATAAAATCTTTAAAAAAATAAGCAAAGAGTAGCTGCAAAAAGAACACTATGCAGAAAACATTGATTTTATAAGGTTTAATATATATCTGGACAGAGATGATTAACAACAATTTTGAGACCTGCCTAGTTAATAATTCAGTATGAATGGCCCACATACATGAAGTGACATACACAGATGAAGTGACATGTTGAGTAATGAAAAACATAGAGATAAAAAGTAATAATTTTCCTAGACTAGAGAAAGGTGGGGAGAGAAGATAAAGAGAGAGGAGCTAGTAGGTTACTAAAGAGAATGGATCTACTTCATCTTCTCAGGAATAAGAAAATGGCAGCATGCCTCAACTGTGTGTACACACACATGCACACATATACATATAAATATACCTTATTATCAATATGTTGCTAATTACACTGCTGGGACCTCTGCCTTTCATTCTCCATTCCCCTGCTTCCTCCGCTCTTCACCAGAAAAAGCCCTCCAACTAGGCTTGGGGTGGTTTATTGAAAAAGATGTAAAGGTCTTAGATCTCAGCTTTTGGGAATACTTCTAATCAGTATGGGTAACATCTATACTCTTGTTTCTTTTTTAAAGACTTACATGATATCGCCAATAAAAACCATCACCCTTTTCCCACCTTCCTCATTGACTACCATCCTTGGCAAAGGCATAGCTCATAAATACTTTCCGGTTCCCTCATAGATAGGTTCTTGGTGCAGAATTTGAGTTTTCTCCAAAACTCCTGTTCCCCTACTTTTCCTAGTGTTGCTTTCCTTTATTTTACCTTTTCTTCAAGTTCCTTCTTTTAGCATCACCTCCATGGCTACCTACCAATATTATCTCAAATCCATCCTTCCTTTTGGCAAAAAAGCCATCTCAGGCAATAACTCAGAATGAGTCTCTGACCTACTTCACTTAGAATTTTGGATTTTAATGTATTTATTAATGCATTATTCCTCAGCAACCTAGGAAGTCAGTATTACATACTCAGCCTTCCCCATGATGCATCTAGGAAGATGGAATCCAAGAAGGCATACAGTCAAAAGTGCCAACCTGGCACAGAGAGGCGCAGAGAGCCACTAGACCCAAGGGTTTCATGAGGACCAGGATTATGGACTAAGTATTACTAGCAAACTGTTCGAACCGATGGTCTAAATCATGGTGTGACATAAGACTCTGAAACCATTACTCAATGAGGGAGTAGCCAAAGGCCAAAAAAAAAAAACAAAAAACAAAAACAAAAAACCCAACTGTATTTATAGGTAACCCAAACAAATGATGTTTAAAATCAGAAACTGAAATAAAGTTAAATAAATAAATACAGTTTAATTATGACACATCTGAGTTGATGGAGTAGGATTTATAGATGCTACCCTGGGTGATCAGAGTTGTGAGTGGGAATAGGCTGTTACAGGAAATATGTATGTGTGTGTATGTGTGTGTGCACGCACAAATGTGTGTGTGCACGCACAAATGTGTGTGTGCACGCACAAATGTGTGTGTGTGTGTGTGTGTGTGTGTGTGTGTGTGTGTGTTTAGAAAGTAAGAGGGGCACCTGGGTGGCTCAGTCATTAAGCATCTGCCTTCAGCTCAGGTCATGATCCCTAAGTCCTGCATTGGGTTCCCTCCTCTGCAGGAAGCCTGCTTCTCCCTCTCCCACTTCCTTTGCTGTGTTCCCTCTTTCACTGTGTCTCTCTCTCTGTCAGAAAAGTAAATAAAATCTTAAAAAAAAAAAAAGAAAAGAAAAGTAAGAGTATGAGTATGAGAAGCAACATCAAAGAAAAGGAAATTCGAAGGTAAACAGAAAAGTAGGTAAGAGCATGGGGAAAGTATGGTAAAGGAGGAGTAAAGTTGAATACCTACATTGGTAAGGTATTGTGAATACTGTTTCTTTTTTTCTTTTTTTTAATGTATGTGGTTTTATTTATTTATTTATTTTTTTAATTTTTTATTTTTTATAAACATATATTTTTATCCCCAGGGGTACAGGTCTGTGAATACTCTTTCTTAAGCAGATTCAGACTGTGCTCTTCCTCTCCTTAATCCTGAATTTCCTATAGAATTTGTACTCTCAAAGTTAGGTGGCTTTGATTTTCCACAAATGTCATCAGGCTGTCAGATTCTCAGTAAAACCTAGCACAATACCAAAAGACTAAATTTAACTCTTGTGTACCACAGCACCACACAGACTGCTCTATCAATCAAGGCACTGCCACTGTTATGTTATGCTTATACTTACCATAGAGCGCATTGAGCCATAGCCTCTATTTTTCCAGGTAAAAACATTTGTGTAATGCTATGTTATCATTCACAAATCACAAAACAATTTAAGTAGTAATTTTATATTTGAAGATTTCAAAACTGATCAATTTATTGCATATTTTATGTGTCAATTTGGCTGGGCACAGTATCCAGATATTTGGTAAGAGCATGGGGAACATCATTCTAAAACATCATTCTAAAACTTTCTGTGAAGGTATTTTTTCAATGAGACTAACATATAAATCAGCTGACTTTCAGTAAAACATTACCCTCCATAATGTGGGTGGGCTTCATCCAATAACTTGAAGGCCTTAAGACTATAAAAACCAAGAAGGAATTCTGCCACCAAACTGCTTTTGGACTCAAACTGCCAACTCTTCCCTGGGCCTACCTTTGCCAAGCCTTCACAATCATGTGAGCCAATTCCTTAAAATAAATCTCTTTCATTTTCTATCTCTCTTTCAGTTTTTTTCAACAAGAAAAAAATACTTATTTTCAATATGGTCTAGTCCTCATCAGTTAATTACAGCATAGGGGCAATAAAGAGTCCTTAATGGCAGAGCAGGGTTCCATGCCTCCCAAGACAGCAAGTCCATCTCCCTCAGAGACCCATGCCCCAAACCAAACTGAACACACAAAAAGGCAAGCCCAGGATGAAGTTCACCCCAAATTTCATCATGCTTCACCCTTCCTCCATAGCCTTCAAGTTCCCTAATTACAGCCTCCTACCATTTCACCCCCAATTAGCAACAGAAAAAAAAATATATATATATATAGTCCATTCATAACATATACTTCATATATATATGAAATCCATATCATAATATATATTTCATATATATATATATGAAATCTATAGATGTACAGAGATAGATACAGATCAATATATCTCCTATTAGGTCTGGTTCTATCCATAACCCTAATTAAGATGCTAAATTTTAAAATCACTACTTGAAATGAATACAAAAGCAAAAACAGATTCTTCTTGGGACCAAGATTTTTACCCCCTTGTAGTATTTCAAATTGTGAGAAAGCTTTCTAGAAGACTCAGCTTCTTTGTTTTTAAATTTTTTGAGCAAACTGAACACGTGAGACAGTAACATTCTTAGTTCACTGCACCTGCAAGTTTATTAGTAAACAGGGGAAATGTCAGTGAAAGGCAACAGAAGTCTTTGAGAAGCCGTGAACAATGTATTGATTTGTGCCTTTTATGTTTTTATATGACTTTTCCACTGAGCATGTCAATCATGCTCTGGATTGAGAGGAGCATTTCTCTGAAAAGAACGGGAATTCCCATCATAAATTATAGGCAAAGGTGAGACAGAGAAAAATCCTGAATAGACCCAGGAAAATGTGGCCGATACTAGGTTTCATAGTGATATCTAATAGCAAGCTTTAAGTTCATTCATATTATATCTCTCTTCCCTTTCTCCAATTGTATGGAAAGTCTTCTTCAACATTTCAGTCTCTAATCTTGTTAAGGCCAATGGGACATGAGCACCAATGACTTAGGGGATATTACTTGTTCCAGAAAACCTGGTACCAGCAAATGTTTGGACACAGCAGATATGAGCAGATTGTAACCTCACAAACGAAGGCTAACCACATGGATCTCAAATGGGAGTAATACCTGAAAAGTGCATATGTAAGACGTAGGGAGTGTGGTGTCTTTGACTTAGCTGGGAGGGGCCCCATGCATTTACTAAGTGTGCGGAAGATGGAAACGCTCCTGCCATAATCAGGAAGTACCCCACATAGCAATATATACAGTAACCTGAAATCGAGTCTGGGCAACCTACTAAAGGGCAGGAAACTTCAGATTAGGAGTGTGAGTACCAAGGCACAAGTTTTACCTCTTGCCTCTTCTGCCATGTCATCCTGATGGTGGGAAGGGGACAAAGGCGTTCTCATAACACACAGGTAGACCCATGAAATCAATAGAACAACGTGAATTCAACCAATGACAGAACTTAAGAACATCTGAGTTACATTTAAACTTTAGATGTCTCCATGTATACTTAAATTTAAAATTAAGTGAAAGTCAATCAGCCTATTTAAAACATAAGAAATAGACTAGGTCAGTAAGGAAACAATCCTGGATAGAATTAAAATGTGGCTCTCTGTCTGGAAGTTCAGGAGTAGAAGGGTAACAGAAATTTCCATTTTCAAAACAGATACAGGAAATAAAAGCCCCACTCTAGGGAGTGCAGTAGAGGAGGGTGTTGGGGTAAGATTTTTACTTTTTATATAAGACCATTCTGTCCTTTTTGATTTTTTAACTTTCGCACATTAAAAGATACTTAGAAAAAAGTAAAGCCATAGACTTTAAGTTAAAATGTATCTATCTATCCATCAAATCCCTTTGAAAAGTAACTATGATCTGTAAAGCAGCAAATGCATTAGAGACAGCATTTTAAGAGAATTGCTTTGCAAAGCATAGATCTCTTTGAATTGTGAATAATAACATCCAATTTGCAACCTCAGATTTAACAATTTGGATTTCATTAAAGTCATATTCAGCCTTAATGATTTAACTAGATAATCATTAGCACATCGTTGAACATACAGAAAGTAATCAATAAATATCTATTGAATGACAATAGACGTGGTTTTAATTACAGTTATTTTAATTCCCACCTCATAAGAATAAAATATCCCAACATGAATTCCACCCTCTTCCCACACATGTGTGTACACAGACACACAAACATTTATCTATTAGTGATGTCTGTTAACAATACACAGTGTACTTTAATTAATTTGCTTTAAGGAGACTATAACAGCTTAACATTTAAAAATACATTTTAATTACACGAATAGAGATTTATTTATTTCCACTGATTTCTTTTGAAACCATGTGCTAACACTAAAATATCCTCCAAAATCCACATCCTTAGAAATTTTTAATGAAACTTTTTCACTGATCTTGGAAACAAGAACATTCATTGAAACATTTTAATTGAGTGACACACATTGAAATCGTTCACCCAAAGCTTACTGTCATTTGCCCCTGAGAATGCGTTTTATCAGAGCTTCTTGTTGCTACTCTGAAAGCTTAAGTAAAAGCTTACACAGTTTTTCGTCGGCTTTGACTCAACAAACTTGTCACAGCATGGCAAACTGTGCTGAGTTGAATCCATTTTTTCCTTTATCCTCTTAGCTTCATCTCTACTTGGCGATCTTTACTAATAAATATCAAAATACAGTGGAACAATGAAATCCTATTGTTTTCACATGCTAAAATGCACATTCCTGGAACATTTTATGTTGGTTTTTAAAGATGTGTCTAATTAATTGGTTCCTTTTATTAGACCTACGAATCTTCTGCATGGTTTCTTTTTGTCCTCCATGAGCCCTTAAAAAAGGCTTAGTGGTTATTTTTGTTACTTTATTATTTATATTAACAGCACACTGAACAGCAGTGAGTTACCTGCTTGAGAATATAGCTTTAACATAAATCAGAATTGAGCAGCACTGACATTGATCTCTGTGCTTTAACTTGCCAGCACTCTAGGCACAAAGAAAACATCTACAAAGAGATTTCGAACGATGTTCTCTGGGATTGGGGGGGAAAAAAAAGGAAAAGCCCATGGTGTCTAGGCAGATACCATTTCTACAGCAAGACAGTGGAATTGGGGACAGCCTATCCACTTACACATGCTATGTCCCTAACAGTGTTAATATTTCAGGAACTTTCTTCCATTCCCCAATCCCCCAAAGCCTGAAATATATTCCCAATGGAAAATAAGTATCTCTTTTTTGGTTTGTGGACAGAATGCTTCCGGGGGTGGACACCTGCTAGTTTAACATTCCTTATATAGGCCAGACTGTAAGCAGAGGGATGTTCACTTGCTTCAAGGTATTTTTGATTCTCAAGTGCCACCTGCTCTAGAAACTGCAGCCAAATGTTATCTAAGAGAAGGGACATAAAGTATGGCAAAAAAAATCTTGTGACTACACAGAACTATCTAAACACTGCAGCAGGTTACTCTAGAAAGTCACCTGCATCAGTTGGCTGGAGGGACGGAAGCTATGGGGCACTGGGGAGAATTTTCTTCAGGCAACAAACAGGCTCCTATTTTACCAACTTTTGAGAGCATGGACTCACTCCTGGGGGTGCCCTGAGACTTGTGTCCCCACAAAACGAAGCTCAGTGACTTGTGCTTAATAGTGTATGGACCTGATTAAGGAAAATATAGCAAAATCTTACTGGCCCTGGAAGCACATGATCTGTGTGTGATTTCTGAGTCTGCCACTTCCAAACTATACTGGATCCGGACTGGTTTCCTCAGTCTTCCAATCTCCTTTTTACACCATTTTGAACTGCAGACGGTATAGAATTAAAAACATTTCCCATGTAACCCTTACAGCTAAGACTCCAGCAATGACTTAGGTTCTGCCAGTTAGAATTAGGAAGTGTTAAGAGAGGTGGTGGACCATACTGTCTTCATTTTGATAATGAGGACCAAGCAGGTATTTTGTGGCAGGTGACAGTCAATCTGGCAGTGGCAAGGGTGCTGTGTTCCTGGAGTAAATGGTCAGGATAACTGTATTTGTGCTTTCCCTACTTTCTAATTCTGGTAAAGTAGCAATTCTAACAACATCACTCTAGAAGTCTACTGACTAGTGTCTGATGCTCTAGCTCTTCTAGAAGCTTTACCCAATTTCCTAAATCAAAACCCTTTTTTTTTAAAATTACTATAATGTCTTCTGTTATCTTTGCTGAACCCTGCAGAAATATACATATTTGTTAAAATCAAAATTTATGTTATATAAATTTATATAAATTATATATTCTAATCTATGAATTATTACATATTATAAGTTATATAGAATATATAAAATATATATGCATATAGAAAATGTATATATTCTGTTATATTTAATACACATATATTTCTATATTTCTATTTCTATGTTGGGAGCTATTTCCAAACAAATTTCAAATAAATGTAGTTTTGGTAATTAAATACTTTATTTCTTAGCAAGCTTTGTAAAATTCGAGCCAATGTAATATACAAAAAGGATCTTGAGTTTTCCTGGATCATGGCTTTAGTTCAGAGTTTATATCCTAGAATCTAATGGATTTTTATTACAGCTAATCTATTTGGATTTTCAAACAGTCTTAAGGTAAAAAACAAAACAAACCAACCAAACAAAGAACAACAACAACAACAAAACAAGGGCGGGGTACCTGGGTGGCTCAGTCATTTAAGCATCTGACTCTAGATTTTAACTTAGGTCATGATCTCAGGATCCTGAGATCAAGCCCACATTGGTCCCATCTGGGTGTGGAGCCTGCTTAAATTCTTTCTCTCCCTTTGTCTCTCCCCTGCTCATGATCTCTCTCTCTCTCTCAAAAAAATAAATAAAAAATAATTTAAAAAATCAAGCGTTGTTTTACTTTTGTCTGATTGTCTTGCCTATCAGGTTTAATATCTCATATAGGACCCTGAAATTTCTGTCAGGACTATTGTGTTAGGCATTAAGATAGACATCTGCAATTTGAGAGTATATAATTGGTGAGTAAAATTACTATATGAATTAACAGATTATTAAATGGGTAATAAATTAATTATAATTTATTTCATTGTAGAATATAATATGTTACAGCACCTAACAGTAAGCAATAAATTATAAAGCAGTGTAGTAAAGGCAATTTGAAGAATTTCAACTAAGTGCTCTAGTAGTAAAATAAGGGAAATTTCCTTAATTTTAAAACTAGCTTATTAAAGTCTTTATTAGAAGGAGGAACAATTGGATCTTGAAGGATGATTAGGGTTTAACACATGGAGAAAAAGTTATGAGTATAAATGTCAACTTAAATGAGAATGACATTGTATATTATACCTTCACAGTACAAGGAATAAGAAACAAACAGAAAATAGGTAAATATCAAGTAAATTTAAGGCTCTCAGTAAGTCCTAGTTACTTTGAAATTTAAATCATAAATATAAAAATCACCATTTCTTGTTTTGGTAAGAAAAGATTGATCAAAATGTGTTAAATAGGTGAAAATAACAAGGCTGATAGAAATGATATTTAAATTGAAATTTATGAATATCTTCCATTTCCCCCCAAATGTAATAGGAAATATTGTAAGACTTGAATGCCTTAGTATTAAATAAAAAGGGGGGCACACTTATGATGACAAAAAAGCACCCCAAAGTATAAGAAAATCATGTTTGTGTGATACAAAAACTGCTCAGGTTATCATGTTGCAATAAATAGGTCAAAAGCTAATATTTATATTGTTGTGAATAAAAGTGGTTCTCAACAGGGTATGATTTGATCCTCTCAGTTCCCCCATAGGTAATATTTAGTAATGTTTAGAGATATTCCTGGTTGTCAAATCAGGCAGAGTATTGGTCTTGGCATGTAATGAGTAGAAGACTTGGACACTACTGAATATCTTACAATACACAGCACAGCCTCCCCTCTAAAATTGACTTTTGGGGTATCCACCCAAAATGTCAATAGAGCCAAAGTTGAGAAACCCTGGAATATCTTCAAAGAGGGCTTTTCATACTGGATCTGTAGACACATGTCTTCATTGTTCACCTACAAAAATGGCTGGATATACAAAAGGAGAATAGCTTCACTTGACCGGGTCTTATAGAGTACAATTTATTATTTAAAATAAATTGTGTATAAATGATTAATAGAGAGGAATAATTCAAATGAATATGAAATCTTGAACTATAACCTGACAAGATGAGAACCTTTTGGGTTATACATAAGTTTCATAAAATGGGACTTTAGGTTATCTCCTAGTTAAGTTACTTCCAAAGTAGTACTGGTGACAAACACAGAAACTAGGCTGGTGACCTTTAGGGAAATATAAAACTTAGAAAATATTGAGACTGTATAGTATATTTGGAAGCTTCTAATAGAATAGATCTTAGTTCTCACCACTATGTGAGGTGATGGATATTAACTAAACTTTTTGTGGTAATTATATATATGATTATATAATATATATAATATATATATAATCATTATGTTATACACTTAAATTAATACAATGTTAAATACTACATCTCAATAAAATGTGGGGGAAACTATTAAAAAAATAAAGAGCAAAAAATAACCACAGCTGAATAAAATAAATACTAAAATACTAAGTACTCTCTTTTTTTTTTTTTTAAGATTTTATTTATTTATTAGACAGAGAGAGAAATCACAAGGAGGCAAAGAAGCAAGCAGAGAGAGAGGAGGAAGCAGGCTCCCTGCTGAACAGAGAGACTGATGCAGGGCTTGATCCCAGCACCCTGGGATCATGACCTGAGCGGAAGGTAGAGGCTTGACCCACTGAGCCACCCAGGCGCCCCAGTACTCTCTTTGAGGTGGCAGTGCAATGTTGTGGAAGAAAATACAGCTTTTTCAGCATATGAGACCAGAACTACTGTGACTACTGTGTGTGTGTATATGTGTGTGTGTATGTGTCTGTGTGTATATCTATATCTATCTATCTATGCGAAAAATCCCACAAACTTGACTCTTTCCTTATACCATACCCCAAAATTTATTATATATGGCTCATAAATATGTTAAAATAATCAAACTTCTAGATTAAACATAAAACACCTTTATGAGCTAGGAGTAGGCAAGTATTTCTTAAACATGGCACAAAAGACAATAACTATTAAGGAATAAGAACATATTTAGACTTCACTGAAATTAAGAATTTTTGTTTATTAAAAATATCAGAAGGAGAGGCAGAGGCAGGTGGTAGAACTGACACAGTATTTTCATTATCTATCTGTCTATCAAAGAGTATCTCTATCTATCCATCTGGTTTTATCCAGACTATATTAAAAACTCATATAATTCAAATAAGACAAAGAAAAATATTGAAAGAATAGTCAGAATTTTTGAACAAGTACTGCACAGAACAGGCCATCCAAATGGTCAATAAGTCTATGAAAAGGTGATCAGCATCATTATTTATCAGGGGAAATGCAAATTAAAACCATAAGATACTATTACATCCACTAGAAAGTCTGAATTTTAAAAGACTGAAAATAGAAAGTGTTAAGAAGGATGTTGAAACAACTGAAATTCTCATACGTTTGCTGATGGGGATATAATCCTGGAAACTATTAGGTAGTATCTACTGAAGGTAAACATAAACTTACTCTATGACTCCACAATTCTACTTCAGGTATATGAATGAATATACCCATCAAAAGACATGTACAAGAATGTTGATAGCAGTTTTATCCAATAGAGTCAAAAACCAGAAACAATTCAGATGCCCATTCTCAGGAAAATGGATTACTAGTCTGTTGTGTATTCCTATAGTGGAACATAGAACAATCATTTAAAAGGGATAAACGACCTATACACACAACAACATGAATGAATCCCACAGATGTTATACTGAACAAAAAAAGACATCATAAATCTGTTTGATTTCATCTATATTGTATTCAGGAACAGGCAAACCAAACTGATATCTACAGAAGTAAGAAGGGTGATTACCCCTGCACGAGTGGGCAAAGTGGCAAGAGAGAACTTTCTGAGGTGAGGGGAATATTTTATATTTTGATCTGGATGATATATACACAGATTTACATAAATGAAAAAGTTGTTGAGCTGTACACTTCACATCTCTACACTTTCCTATCTCCTATCTATTTCACACAATTTAAAAGATGCTAAACTTCAAAATAAGGAAGAAAAAATATTGTGCATGAATATATTATAGTAAAAAAGAATACTTAAAAAGGAGAGTTAAACATGTTTTCTTTATATCCAAAAAGCATTTTGAATGCACTGCAAAAAGGAAGAGGTCAGTCTGCAAAATATATTCTATGAAAAGAAAGAATCATTTGCTAATGACATAGACTCCTTCAGGAAAAATGTGTAAGTAATTCAGGAGTATAACAGAAAAGATAGCAAAGTGGAATAATACCATCTATCCTGTAAATAAACTCAGCAATTAAGGATGGAATTAGCTACCCAATATAAATATCCTATTAATTTTTTAAATATCCATGCATAATTTAATACTTCTCAAGATGCCTGTTTAACAAACCCTATTTTTTTAAATATGAAATTAAGGTCTCCCAAAATACATTCAATTTTTCGTTACCCTTGCAATTTGCAAAGAACTCTGTATCATTTTGAACGTGTATGATTTAAAATATTTTTACTGTTCATTTTAATACACAATATTGTCATATAAAACTTTGTTTTAAAAATGATCAGTAATAAAGGTAACTATACTTGTTGAAACATAATTCACTGCAGAAGGATAGAACAAATTTTTTGCACATTTACGGATAGCAAGACTGTGTTTAAACTTTAAATTCTGGGGCATACAAAGAGGTGAAGTAATTTTTCTTTCACAGTATAGTCATTTTCTTATACTTCTAATATGTACTTTCATATAAACAACTTTCATTTGAAGGAGAACAGGATATACCAACCCAAAATATGCCTCTTTAGCATAAGGATTATTTAAGGTTATTATTTTTAAGAAACAGCAGACATAAGAAAAGCTCTGAAAACTGAGTAGAAGTTATCCTTTTGTAAAAAACAAAAACAAAAACAAAACAAAAAAACAAACCTTAAATTTACAAGGGAAGTCTTCATTTGTAAATGTCTCCCTCTCTGTACCAAGAAGGATCACTCTAAATCTCTACTCAAGAAGGCAATGACCTAAATCTTCTTAACAACCTGCCCCTTGTTGACTGTGCTCTTTCTAGTAACCTCCCATAACAGCCCCTTTCCACGTCCGAACGTCTTTTTTTTTTTTTTTTTTTTTTTTTTTTATCTTTAGCTAGAGATGTTGTTTAAGGTTAAGAAGTTACTCCGTGCTCTAGGGTCTCTCTCCATGTATATGGAAGATATACATATTATTCAACTTCCATTTTTCTCCTGTTAACCTGTCTTTTTATTAAAGGGGGTCTCAGACAAGAGCATAGAGGATTAGGGGGAAAATTATTATTCACCCCTCACTTTTACATGTTGCTATAATTTATATTAAATCAACTCTTTGTTTCATTTATGACTGTATCTACTTGGGCTTGTGCTGACATATGAAAATTTTATTATTATACTGTGATACACTTCTTACACTGGCATTTGCACACACTTGCTTACACCTACATCCACACATACCTGAAAGGGTTAAGGATACATATCTCCAAAATGTACCACTATGACATGTGTACTATTTGAGCTAAAGACAGTCAAGACCTTTGGGTCTCAAAAGAAATTTCTGCCCTTCTCTTTACTATCTAGAAGAATCTAAATTGGAGGTATTATCTAGAATGAAAGTTTTTACCAGGGACTAATTTTATCTCAATGACCCATCTGTGTGGCAGGGCAAATATTGAATTACCAAACATCTGCTCTTCTAATTGCCTTGTGAATTACCCTCCACCTCTTTGAAGCCCCTATCCCATTCCTCTGCTCTGGATGGCATATCTACCTCACTTTACCTTTCTGTCTTTGATTCCTTCCTGTGTATGACGTTTCCCTCAGTATGAAACTAAATTTGATTTTATCCTGGCAATCTGTATCATGTCAATTTAATTCTTAGACCAGCTAGAAGAACCTTAGAAGGGCAGAGGAAAATTGTTCCTCCCAGCACATCAAAAAGCAAAGGTCGGGACGCCTGGGTGGCTCAGTTGGTTAAGCAGCTGCCTTCGGCTCAGGTCATGATCCCAGCTTCCTGGGATCGAGTCCCATATCGGGCTCCTTGCTCCGCAGGGAGCCTGCTTCTCCGTCTGACTCTGCCTTCCACTCTGTCTGCCTGTGCTCGCTCTCGCTCGCTCTCTCTGACAAATAAATAAAATCTCTAAAAAAAAAAAAAGCAAAGGTCAATCTTTGGCTCACATATCAAAACCTAAACTTCCTCTATTCTTTAAACTTGCTGAAAAAAAAAATTCATAGAGATCTAAGCCCAAATTATTAAAAAAAGCAATACTGTAAGCATAAGTATCCCATAGTACATTTAATCTTCTACTTCAGTTAAGTACTAAAACTATAATAAATATATCATATCCAACCATCTAGAGTATCTTTATGTATGAGAAGATGGAGACTTTTTTTTTTTTTTTAAAGATTTTTTTTTAAATTTATTTATTTGACAGACAGAGATCACAAGGCAGAGAGAGGGGGAAGCAGGCTCCCCACCGAGCAGGGAGCCCGACGCAGGGCTCAATCCCAGGACCCAGAGATCATGACCAAGGCCGAAGGCAGAGGCCTTAACCCACTGAGCCACCCAGGCGCCCCAGAAGATGGAGACTTTTAAAAACCCTTTTAAACTCAACTTTCTTACGGTGTTAGTAAATACCTCTCAAAAAGCAGAAGTCTAGGTTAGGACTTTGAAATAAACAAAAATATAAAGGTAGATAAAGCAAAATATGTGGCAGGCAAAGCAGGGTGGACTTTATTTTATCCCCCTTCCTTTTTTTGGAGGAAAATGATTATTATCTAGATACTTTTCAAAATCCATCAAGATAGATAACTAGGAATAAGGAGAGTTTACCAATTACCTATAATCATTAAACAAATTACTACTTTAGCTCCTTTTGGTGAGGCAATGCAGAGGAATTTCAAGGTTCATATGCAAATAATGTTCTTGTAATTTTATGTAAATATTGTTTACTTGGATACCAAACTGGATATCAATTGTTTTCCTAAAAGGAGGTTTACTCTGAAGTATGCATAATTACTGTCTTTATGAAGAATTTGTAATTATCAATGATACCACTAAAAGAACCTATTTCCTATGCTTGTTCAAAAAAAAAAAAAAAACAACCCATGAAAAGCCTCCCTGTACTCCATAAACTCCTAACTGGATTTTGCTACAAATATCTCAGAACATGTTGTCTTCATCTATTTCCAGAAAACATTAAACCACGGCTCTCAACAAGCTGTTCTCATTTATACTACAATGCATTTGTAGTGTTGGCAAATGGGAAATCCCAGAGCGGATGAATAAACAGGAAGCTTCATCTAGTGTTAATAATCCCCTAGGACCCTATTTGTAAAGAAATGGCCTTTGCAAGAACATGCACAAATGTGCAGTTTCATACTTGGCAGAAAACCCGTGAATTTTATCCCCAATTCATTTAGTAACTTTACGGTTTTCACATACAAAAACATACACAAACTTGTGACCTTGGGCATATTTATGAAGACTATATATGTGTGTGTGTGTGTGTGTATTATACATATGCATGTATATCATCATATATCATCTTGTATGTTGAATAAATGTATTATATATATGATTTAACAGCAGTTCTTACACAATGAACTCTTTAATTACAGAAAATATTAGCATGACATGAAATGGAGTAAAACTAAGCTGGATAGATTGGTCCATTCCCACCGAAGCAACTTTTAAAGAATATTATAATTTAAAATACTGTAGTAAATATAGAACATATTTACAGTAGCAAATGTCACTTGCCCTTAAACAATGGGAGTAGTTCTCTGCAATCCCACAGCCACCTTAACACAAAGCAGAAAGATATGGCAGTAACAGCGTTAACCTGTGATTATACTGAAACACATTACTTTCAAAATACAAAATAAAACAATTCTGTATTCCATAATGACAACCTGTGGGTTCTAGACATGTTCTGAATAGATAAAGAACACAATATGAACTTTGAGAACACATAACATCTCTTGGAACACTCTTCTTAAGATTTGTTATTTGTTGTACATGGTGTGAAATAAGTTTCATGTCAGAAATTTATTTGGGGGGCGCCTAAGTGGCTCAGTGGGTTAAAGCCTCTGCCTTCAGCTCAGGTCATGATCTCGGGGTCCTGGGATCAAGCCCCACATCAGGATCTCTGCTCAGCAGGGATCCTGCTTCCCTCTCTCTCTGCCTGCCTCTCTGCCTACTTGTGATCTCTGTCTGTCAAATAAATAAATAAAATCTTAAAAAAAAAAAAAAAGAAATTTATTTGAGAGCACTGTTCAATCTCCATGCAAAGTTCTTGAAATTGATAACCATTTCCTTAACTGGAATCATAGACCCTAAATTCTTCTTTTGTAACTGCTTCTATCCTTGATTATTCCTTTCCATGCATCTTCAGCTATGGTAAAAGAATGTTTTATTTTGTAAGTTGATTTGGGTCATGTAAGCAAAAAAAAAAAATTATGAATAAAATCATTGCTACTGTGTTTAAATTTATATTATATCACCCTGAGGTTATGTTAGCATAATTCACGTAGGTGCATATAATAAGTAGAAAGGCAAAATTCCCCTAGAAGCCTGTGAGCAGGTCCAGAAATACTTTTTGCTTAATACCACATTATATAAATTGTTTTAAAAATGCTCTGGGATCATAACAATAATAAATTCTAACCATAGGTGGTCATTTCTGAGCAAAAAAGTCAAATGTTTTGGCATGGATGAAAAATTCAACACCAAATGATACATTGTTTCTAAAGTTTATGTAAAAAGGTTGTTAAGTATAAAGAGCTTGTCACAGCTTTCAAGCAGTAGAAGTTCTACAAGGGGGCATGAAATAGGAAAAGAAACCATGACCCTTTTGTAAAATTCTCAGCCCAATAATTATTCTTAAATATGAAAAAATCATCATCTAAAAAGAGATACCATCTTATGTAATTGATTTAAAAGATGGAATTTTGAAATTCTTTATTATACTAACTGGATTTGAGGTTGTGAGCACTTAACACCTGTAAAGACAGAAGGGAAAGATAGGTTTATTTGGTATTATCTGCACGTGTACAATTACAGAAGTGAAAAGCAAACATTGGCCCAGGAGGATGACTCAGCCTCTGTTAGTACTGGTGCTGCTTCAGCCACTTTAAGAAATAGATGTTCTTTTAACGTTATGTATAAATCATCTTTTTTGAAACTAGACACTTATCATTTATAGAGTTTACATAATCTGAGATGTAATGTTTGAGGAACTGGAAAGGGAATGAAAACATAATTTCTCCCTTACAACCGCAGAAGCGGCTGGCTTCCAAATCTTTTGCCTTGAGATTTGTTGATGATTAACAGCAAGAAAGTAAGAAAAAAAAAAAAAGAGTTTTTACAAGCCATCACCAAGGTGATTTTAGTTCTCCCATAATCTCCAGGACCCTTCTCACCACTAAATGAATGTACATTAAGTAAATGTACGTTTTACTCCCTACACTAACTTCAGGTTCAGTGTAAGTTCTCTAGGTTACCCCCTCTTGCCATAATGGGCATCCTTCCTTCCCTACTTGCTCCTGAAGAATTCCAGGGAAACCCCTGCAGTACAGTTAAAGAGAACTGAAAAGAAAAGTAGCTCAGAGCAAAACCTAGACTTTAAGATTGGCTTACAAATTTAAATTGGCTTATAAAAAACAAACAATCAAAGCAATACAAAAAAACAACAACAAAAAAACTTCAGCAATATGGCAGATAAAGTTAACTGGAAATCCAGCAATACATAGCCACACCAAGTGGAAAGTGAAGACCAAATGGTTCACAGATTTGGGATTAATTTAATTGAAAGAAATCTGGTCGCCTATATGGATATACAAAATGACAGAAAGCTAATTCTACTGTCCCAACTATATTATATTAGTAATTGCCTTAAATATGCTAATGATAGAAATGATAAGTGTGGGGTGTCTGGGTGGCTCAGTGGGTTAAGGCTCTGCTTTCAGCTCAGGTCATGGTCTCAGGCTCCTGGGATGGAGCCCCTCACCAGGCTCTCTGCTCAGCAAGGGTCCTGCTTCCCACTCTCTCTCTGCCTGTCTTTCTGACTACTTGTGATTTCTTTCTCTGTCAAATAAAGAAATAAGATCTTAAAAAAAAGAAAAGAAAAGAAAAGAAATGATAGGTGCTAGCTCATTCTTGGCACTGAATACTTTTCATTTGTAGAATTATATCAGATTTTACAAAAATTACTAGTAAAGTGTATGAGATTTGATGTGGAATTAATCTTAAACTAGTACTTTCACTAATAAAAATACTGGTACAAATAATCTGTCTTGAAAATATAATATCATATAATACAAAATAAATGGCTAAGACACTATAATTTTCTTATTAGATAAGATATAAGTTAAATTTTAGAATGAGGGGCGCCTGGGTGGCTCAGTAGTTTAAAGCCTCTGCCTTCAGCTCAGGTCATGATCCCGGGGTCCTGGGATCTAGCCCCACATTGGGCTCCTTGCTCAGTAGGGAGCCTGCTTTCTCTTCTCTCTCCCTGCCTGCCACTCTGCCTACTTGTGATCTCTATCAAATAAATAAATAAAATCTAAAAAAAAATTTAGAATGAATGCTAATTTTCCTTTAACCAAAATATTTATTAATAATGGTAAAATGTTAAAGGCTTATATTAAAGTCAGAACTTAGTTCTTACATGTCACTGAAGAGTAACTTCAGTAAACAACTGTTAGGTTAAAAGGAGTGACATCTGTATAAAAATAATATTGCTAACTGGACTCTTATGACCACATGTCATTCAAATTTCATATTATATCTAAGAAAAACAAAGAAAAATAATGTGCAAGAAATGTAATAAGCCTTTATCCTTACAATGAACAACTGAATGTCCCCAAAAAAGGGCCACAAGAATAGATAAGCAGGGGCATATGTATGTCAGTTATCTTCATTTTTTTTTTAAGGACTTTATTTATTTATTTGACAGAGAGACACAGTGAAAGAAGGAACACAAGTAAGGGGAGTGGGAGAGGGAGAAGCAGGCTTCCCGCCAAGCAGGGAGACCGATGCGGGTCTGGATCTCAGGACCCTGGTATCATGGTCTGAGACTAAAGACAGGTGCTTAACGACTGAGCCACCCAGGCGCTCCCTAACTTCACTTTTTAAGATGAAACCATTTTCATTTTAAATTTTATTCTGTCTCTAAAATAGCAAGAATAGTAAGAAAAACACAATTTTCATGGCACTATTATTACCACATCATGACAAGGGAAGTGCTAAGGTATAAAGGACAACATAAAATGTAGCCAAATAAAATATTTAAATTTACTCCATAAACTATATGTTGAATTTTATGTATATATAAGATTATGAAATTCCAGTACTAAGATGCAATGGCAATTTCAATATATTTTATGAAAACAGCAAGAGAATATTATTACTATTACTATTAATATTAAGAAAATGTTATTACTATTATTACTATTATGAAATTACTATTATGAATATGTGTAAAGTATATAGTATATTAAATAGACCAAATATAGCAGCTAATGCTTATTATATTCAAAGGATATATGAAGTAATATAATGGGTTAGTAAGACATTTGTTACAATTGAAAGTTTTTATATTTCTTTCACAGAATCAAACAACTTTCACTGATCGGGCACCTGGGTGGCTCAGTCCATTAAGCATCAGACTCCTGGTTTTGGCTCAGGTCACGATCTTAGGGTCAAGATACTGAGATTGAGCCTCATGGCAGGACTCTTGCTCAGTGGAGAATCTCTCTCCCTCTCCCTCTTCCCTTTCCCCTGCTTGCCCTCTCTGGCTCTCTCTCTCTAAAATAAATAAATAAATATTTTTAAAAAACCCCTTTCACTATTAAAAATATGCCATTTAAAATTATTGAAAGTAATCAACATTGTTGTTACAGCACAGCAAATTAAAAAGCAATAAAGTGGGCGCCTGGGTGGCTCAGTGGGTTAAGCCGCTGCCTTCGGCTCAGGTCATGATCTCAGGGTCCTGGGATAGAGTCCCACATTGGGCTCTCTGCTCAGCAGGGAGCCTGCTTCCTCCTCTCTCTCTCTGCCTGCCTCTCTGCCTACTTGTGATCTCTCTCTGTCAAATAAATAAATAAAATCTTTAAAAAAAAAAAGCAATAAAGTTAAGTCATAAGCCAATGGTCATATAGCTAGTGACACAGGTGAGAATAGAGTTCATTGTCCAGACCTTCAATCAAGAATTTTTATTACATGTTGGTGTCTTCAAAGGGAGCTTTCCCAACAGTGAACTAATTCTAGTTTATGATTGTAAGAATACTAAATTCTAACAAATACTACTAGGACTAGTAGATAGAGATAGTCTACTACTATGTGATGTAATTCCCTCTTGAAAGTCAACAGAAAATGCAGTTGTGTGTGTGTGTGTATGTGTGTGTGTGTGTGTGTGTGTGTGTGTGTTAGAGAGGGACAGAGAGGGAGAGATGGATGGATGGATTGGAAAAGCATTTCGTGAGAGAAAAGCAGTAGTACAAATGAGTGTCTTTTATTACTATCTCTGTATTATTCTCAGATCTTTGCAAATTACAGGAACATCTTTGCAAAAATCAAATTACAATTTTAAAACTGGAGCTATAAAAATCTGAAACAATAATTATAATATTTTTTAAATGTCTCTTCTATGTTAGCTTTAACTGAATCTTAATGAATGCATATTATTTTTTTGTGCATGATTAAGCTCACCAAAAAGAGCTGCCAGAAAGACTCTTGCCTGCGTTTAGCTTCGGTTACTTCCCTGAAGAACATAAACTTAACATTGTGGGCTGAAAGCCCTCTCCTTAGATGCGGCATCATATTATAACACAAGCCTAAGCCTAGAATTCAAGTTCTACCTGTCACTAATGGCTTCTAGAGCCTTGAGCTAGGGTTTGTTTTTTTTTTTTTTTTTTTTTTTTGGTTTGTTTTATTCTGTTTTTTGCTTCCCTCTCTGAGCCTGTTATTTCTTCTGCAAAATGATGGGAGTATCAATAACGGCCAAGGGTCATAGATTTTTATCCTACTTGAAAGCTAATAAGTTAGCTGTCAGCCTACCACACTTTCATGAAAGCTGGCAGTAGACACTCGACTCTTGTAGGCTGTTCTTATTAGTTCTCTTCCACCCCAAGAACCAAGGAGGCAAAGCTGAACAGCCATGTAGATCTGAAAAGTGGGCTGATGTCACAGTGAGGATCCCTGAATTTAGGAAACCCCCAATGTTTTAAGATGGTTTCAAGCAAGTCTGCCCAACGTTAGCCTCAGAGGCAAATCTTATCTTGATTATACTGGACTCAAATCCACCATTTGCTTCGCAGGGAGGTATTATTTTTTTCCTCCAAGTATGTTTGCTTCAGAAATATCCTTGGAAAAAGGGTCAAGGACAAGAGTGCCACAAGATACATAGAAACACTATGGCAAATTGGCTAAAAACACCACCTTGTCACTATTGACAGTCATAATGTATGAATAATGGCACTTAAAAATGTAAAAATTATAATTTATTATATAATATTAGCAAGTTATCAGTATTATCTTTAAATAAATAGCTTTTGTATACTTAAAAATTAAAAGTTTCTGAAGGTGGCATAACGCTCTAATTTGTTAAGCAATTCTCAGCAAAGCCTGCCACCTTACATGCATGCATTCCATGTGCAAAATAAAGAGATCAACAAGTAGCAACTGATTGTCTTTAGCACATCCAAGTTTTCGATATAATAGCCTCTGGAAGACACACAGTTCACCACAATCAGGGAATAACTGGTTCAGAATGTTTCTGTATCTAAAATTGAAAAGATATATATATACAACTATGTATTGACAATCCTATATCATTGTTTCAGAAGTCTAATAAAAAGTGGAACTAGATATTCCTATCTCAAACTAGTTGAAAGACAAAAGCAAAACAAAATCAAATGTCTAATAAATTCTCACTAGAAGGGTATTATAGGAAGAAAGCAAATAGTTATGAGAACATATATTTCTATCAATCAAATAATAGAAATAATGACCTTCAAAAATAGTGGACTTACCCTCATTTAGCATAAACTTAAAGATTTAATCTGACTTTAAAATTATCTGGATAAAAATCTTATCTTCCTCTGATGACCACACTAATTAAAGCATGAAAAAAACCTTTTTTTTTTTCATTTGTTACAGAATAGAGGTTGTTCAAAACTCAAAGAATATAACAATATAAGAAGCTAAGATTGTGTTGTACAATACAATCGCATTGGATCATGACAAAATATTACATTAAGGGTTTGAATGGGGTTAAATTTTTTAGGAGTGACACATTCAAAGACAAGAGGTGTGGGACATTCAAGCAATTAAGACAGAAAGTACTAAAGTCTAGCAATAAATCATGAAATCTGTACATCTGAAAAAATGAATTGCTACCCCCTGGGTGTAAAGCATAACAAACGGAGGGACCTCAAAATAGATATAACAGTAGTAATTTGAAATTAAAACAATAATAGACAATATTCATAAGTTGTATGAAGTGAGATTTTCAGAAATAAAAACTTATATGGCACTCATATAAAAGTGACCATTTATGCTAAATATAAATAGTTTTGGAAATTCTATACATGTTTAAATAAAATTATTTTACTAAAGGTGATAAACATTTTCTAGTAATTTGTTTGCATTTTAGTATGTTCAATTGTTTTTAATGTTAATTCTTAAATTTCTTGAAAAAGACTAAGAATTTTTTAAAAGATTTCATTATTTATTTGAGAGAGAAAAAAAAAGAGACAGAGAGAGCACAAGAAGAGGGAATGGCAGGCAGAGGGAGAGGGAGAAGCTGACCCCCCACTGAGCAAGGATCCTGATGTTGGGCTCAATCCCAGAACCCCAAGATGATGACCTGAGCTGAGGACAGACATTTAACCTACTGAACCAACCAGGTGCCTGGCTAAGATATTTCAAAAGCAAATTTATATTATTTGGTCAATGTACAATTTAGTAGCTTGATCCAAATATGTTTACCTTTATATATTTAATCATATAAATGACAAGATGCATCCTAGTGCAAAATGAGATAAAACTACATCTTTTTAGTATTTAAGTTACAATATCTTTACTTGGTAATAGGTACAAAGCTATGTTAAAAACTTTTTATTTACAAAAATCAGTGAAAGTGGGATTACAAGTAAGGAGTGAGAAAGAAATGCAGTGGAATTTAGGAGTAAAAAAGAGTTTCCTAAGAGACCAGAGTAATAAAATGTTGCAGGGTAGGTAAGCAGGAAGAAGTCTGGAGGTCCGATTTATTTTTAGTGTTTGGAGTAGAACTGAATTGCAAAATCTAAGGGAATTAATGAAAAGGAATGGAAGTAAACAGTATTGACTACTTTCTCAGTTCATGACATTTCTATTGCACTTAAAGTTCCTCAGAAGAAATAGCTTGGATCATACTCCATTCCTTCTTTACTCTCATATTCAATACTCGATTAATCAGAAAACACTGCTTGCCTTTCCCTTCAAAATATATTCAGAATATAACTCCCTTTCCGATACAGTGAATGCTTAATATTCTGGACTAATTCACCATTACTTGTTACCTGGACTACAGAAATAATCGAAATTTGGTACCTTGCTTTGATAGTTTCACATTAGAACCTTTTCTCAATCCAGCCACCAGAATTATCCTATGAAAAAGTAACCAAGCCATTGTAAGTCCTCTGCTCAAACTCCCCAATACTTTCCATATCATTTTGAGTCAAAGCCGCTTCCTTACAATGGTGGACAGATATCCTGTGCTCCCCTATCCACATTACCTCAAAGACCACATCTCCTCTTCACTTCTTGTTTATTCCAGCCACGCTGATCTCTGTGATGGCTAAATACCTCTAAATTCCTGCCTTACACCCCCAACAGCTCCATAAGATGGACTCTGAGTCCATCTCTAGAGCATAACATAGTTCCTAACAAAGAATGTTCTTAATATTTGCCGGCTGGCAAATAGAATAAAGGAAGGAAAGACAAAGAAGTAGACCTGGAAATGGTTCATTAAAGAAACATCTGTCTATAGAGACTTAGTTTTTATAAAAAAAAATTCTGTTACTCCGTTTGTTAGGTCATGTTTATATCCATATAACTGGCAAACACTTTTACATTATAAATTCTGTTTCCTGAGTCTCCTAACTTATTAACAACTTTTCTTGTAGTCTTGATCAAGGTTTTTTAATAATCTTAATTTCATATACTTTAATATCTAGAAATCACCTACCACATACACCTACATTTCAATATATCTGATAATATGCATTATATACTGATTATGTTAAACCTGGCACTCTGATGTTATAGAAATTAATTAAAAAAGAGTCTTGGGCTCTTACAGTATAATCGGGGAGCAAGATATGCATACATACTTGAAGGCAGAATATAAGATCAAAGTATAAAAATTAAGACAAAGAAAATAAATCCAACTGAATGGAGTTGGGCTTTCTAAACAATGATGGCCCAGGCTATAGTATTTGCATGAATATTTTATCCCCAAATAAAGTACTTATATATTTTGGTATAACATGAAGACTAAAAGTAATTGCAGAAATAGCACAACTTAATTTTTATAGTCAGGAAGAAATATCATGGGAATTTTTAGGGGTCCCTTTCCCAGGCAAAATGGTTTAAATAAAACATCAACAACCACAAACCATATCTAATAAATTGATTTTTTTAAAAACAACCTTATAATATTAATGCACTTAGGTGATGAATCTAGGAATATATCACATGTGTTTTACATTGCTAATGCCTGCATTAGTGAGCCCACTGTATATTAGATGAAGGAAACTTTAGAGTTATTTTACTCTTAGTGTCCATGAATATGAATCGGATACAAATGTAAGGTGAACTCATGAAGTCTCCTCAGGACTTTGATTGGGTTATTACTAGAGATTCGTATTTATTTACTCTCTTTATAGAAGGTTAAATTTGATTTCATTGGTCATTTTTCCTGAAGTGTCATAAAGTGGCCTTGTTTAGACGACAGCAAGCCTGAGGTCAGAAAAAAAGGGAAGAGAAAAGGGTATCTTATAATAAGACAGGAACCTGGGCGTTGGGGGGGGGGACTTATGGTAAAAATGCTAAGAGAACAATCTTTATGGATTGTTGCAACGAACTTTATTGTTGTTGCAACTAAGACTGCAAACCATTCAGAGAAAAAATCATTGTTTAAAAAGGAAATTTAAAGGTGAAGGTGTTGTAGTAAGATTTTGAAATGTCACTCCTTTATTTAGTATGAAACCACTACTCATGCACTTTACTATTAATACAGCGCAACTTGTAACTTCAATAAGAGAGCATAAGAGGAATTATCTACTCACAACTACTTTTATAATAATCAAAAACGTATTATATATATATGTTCAAAAGACAATTATTAGAGATGTATATATATATATATATATATATACAACTATATATATGTGTATATATATAGTTTCAAAAGGCAAGTGTCACCTATACAAGCAATTTAGAGTGTATATAAAATTGAAAGATGATTTTAAAATTGAAACCAGAATCTAAAGTGCATAGTACAAGGGCCAGAGAATTATAAAGATCTATTTAGTGAAGAAAAAAAAAAATAGTGAAGAGTGGAGAAGAGTGACCAATTTCTTCTCCCTCTCCCATCAATAGTCCTGAAGTATTCTCTGCAAGGTTTTTTTTGAGATGTTATTTATTAGAAGAAAAGAGACTTACCTGGCTAATTTCTCTCTTAGATTTTATTTTTCTATTTTTTTTTAATCTTGAAAAATTACAGATTTTTCGGCCTTAACAATGCCTAAGTACTATTATTTGAAAATTCAACAATTATTTTGTCATGACTATATTCATTTGTGAATAAAGTATTATAACCAGAATTGTTAATCAATCCATGCCTTTAAATGGTCTGCCTTGGTACTTTCGTGGATATGAAAGGAAAAATACACCATAAATTTAATTAACTTTAATTATAGACCTATAGCGCTTAAATTACTGCTTGGAAACAAAATATTTGGAAATGCATTGATAAATAAAAAGTTTCTTTCATATGGGGCACCTGGGTGGCTCAGTGCTTTAAGCCTCTGCCTTCTTTCGGGTCAGGTCATGATCTCGGGGTCCTGAGATCGAGTACTGCATCAGGCTGTCTGCTTGGCAGGGAGCCTGCTTCCTCCCCTCTCTCTTTGCCTGCCTCTCTGCCTACTTGTGGTCTCTGTCTGTCAAATAAATAAATAAAATCTTTTTTAAAAGAGTTTTTTTCATATATGAAAAATGTACTTTTTTGACACTGAACTGTATACATTTAATAGAAACATAATAATGCAATAGGAAATGTTTTTCCTAAAAAAATTCTTTTTTATACATGAAAGCAAAAGGGAAAAAAACAGTGTAGACTTTTTCCACTGTATAATATTTTTTCCAATTTGTTGACATTGAATTATAATTGACATATAACACTGTGTAAGTTTAAGGTGTACAATGTGTTGACTTGATATACATGTATTACAAAATGACTACCACCACAGCATTAGCCAATACCTCTATCTCTATCATACTACATAATTACCAGGTCTTTATAACTAACTATAATCACCACACTGTATATTAGATACCCAGAACTTATTTATATTATAACTGGAAGTTTGTAACCCATGATCAGCTTCTCCCCATTTCCCCTACTTCTAAGCCTCTGGTAACCTCCATTCTAGTCTCTGTTTTTTTTTTTTTTAAAGATTTTATTTATTTATTTATTTATTTGACAGACAGAGATCACAAGTAGGCAGAGAGGCAGGTAGAAAGAGAGAGAGGAGGAAGCAGGCTATCCGCGGAGCGGACAGCCCGATGCGGGGCTCGATCCCAGGACCCTGGGATCATGACCTGAGCCGAAGGCAGAGGCTTTGACCCACTGAGCCACCCAGGCGCCCCTTAGTCTCTGTTTCTATGAGTTCAATGTTTTTAGATTCCATGCCTAAGTGAGATCATACAGTATTTGTCTCTCTGTCCAGTTTATTTTAGTTAGCAATAATGCCCTCTGGGTCTATCCATGTGCTGGCATGAAAGGATTTCCTTCTTTTTCATAGATATATAAAAATTCCCACATATTTCTATCTCTATTACTATCACTATTCTTATATCTCACATCTTCTCTACCCATTCATTTGTTGATGGACAGAGGCTATTTCCATATCTTGGCAACTGTGAATAAAACTACAACAAACATGGGGAATCAGATATCTTTTTGAGATTTTGTTTTCATTTCCTTGAAGTATATACCCAGAAAATCCACAAGTGACCAACAGGTACATGAAAAGGTGCTTGACATCACTAATCATCAGGGAAATGCAAATTTAAAAAATCACAGCACCTCATTATCTGTTAGAATGGCTACCAATTAAAAATACAAAAGATAACAAGTGTAAGTGAGGATCTGGTGAAAGAGGAATGCTTGCTGACTGTTGGTAGAAATGTAAATTGGTGCAGGCACTAAGTAGAGAACAGTACAAAAGTTCCTCAAAAAAAAAAAAAAAAATCACATTAGTTTGTATCAAGCAGTGAAGCTTCTATTCCACTCAGATCTATTTACTCAAAGTGGTACCAAATATATTATTTATGCTTTGGTATTCAATTGTATTCTGCTCCTTAAAAAAGTGACATTATTATTAAAATTTCATTTTTACTTGTAACTAAACAGATTTCAAATAAGTTAATTTTTTAAAAGGCAAAGAAGCATGGTATTAACATTTTAGGCAAAAGCTGAAAATATTTTTACAGGCTATCATTAGCACATAAATAACAAAACAAGGACTGACTTCTGCTTTGACTTTTGTCATTAATATTTTAAAAGAACATTATCTTTAGCCACAGTATACGCAACGCACTTGAGTAAAACCAGCTATGGAAAAATTTCATATCAATATTACAATCATTTTTAAATTTTATTAAAAATATTCTATTTGTTTATTTGAAACAAAGAGAGAACTTGAGAGAACAAGCAAGGAGTAAGGGCAGAAGGAGAGGGAGAAGGAAGCACCCTGATGAGCAGGGAGCCAGATATGGGGCTTGACCCTGAGATTATGATCTGAGGCAAAAGCAGACGCCTAACTGTCTGAGCCACCCAGGCACCCTAAATTTTAAAAAATTTTTAAGCAATACTTATATGTTTCCACAAAATGCAGAAAAAAATGCTGTGATGTTTTGCTTTAATAAAAAGACCATATATCTTAGAAAATTGATTCCTTTGTTATAAGAAGTTCATTCAAATGCCATCCTAAAAAAATTAAGATGGGGGCACCTGGGTGGCACATTTGGTTAGATGTCCAACTTTTGGTCTTGGCTCAAGTCATGATCTCAGGGTCATGAGATTGACCCCAGTTGGCTCCATGCTCAGGATGGAATCTGCTTGAGTTTCTCTCTCCCTCTCCCTCTGCCCCCCTCCCCCACTCACGGTCTCTCTCCCTCAGATAAATAAATAAATAAATAAATGTTTTAAAGAATAAATTAAGGTGTATTATGGCACTATATGTACTAAATGATAATTACCATAAAATCTGTAAACTGTCTTTAAGTGTTTTTTAATTCATCACTTATTGCTCTTCACTGGTTATACAGAAGTATTACTGAAAACCGTGGGGAGAAAAAAAAAGGAGAAAATCAGACCCAAAGTAATCAGAAGAAAGGAAATAATACAGATCATAGTAGAAATTAGTGAGCTAGAAAACAAACGAAAAAAACCTGATAAGCCAAAGATGGTTATGTAAAAAAAGAAAGAATTTGAGAAAACTCTAGTTACACTGATCAAAAAAAAAAAAAAAAAGAAGAGAGAGAGAGAAGAAATAATCTATCATTATCAAGAATGAAAGTGGTGGGGTGCCTGGGTGGCTCAGTCATTAAGTATCTGCCTTCAGCTCAGGTCATGATCCCAGAGTCCTGGGATTGAGCCCCGCATCAAGCTCCCTGCTACACGGGGAAGTTGCTTCTCTCTCTCCCACTCCTCTGCTGTGGTCCCTTTCTCACTGTGTCTCTCTCTGTCAAATAAATAAATAAAATCTTAAAAAAAATGAAAGTGGTACCATCCCTATATTTCCACATATTCAACATAATAGAAGAGAGTATTAAGTAACATTTTATTCCAACAAATTCTGAAAATTTGATCAACAAATTCTTTGAAAGATACAAATGACCAGCATTTACTCACAAACAAAGAAACAATCTGGATAACCATAAATAGATTAAAACACATACTGTAGGATATCATTTATATAATATCCTACAAAGTGCAAACTATTCTATAAGCAGATCAGTGTTTGGCTGGAGACTAGGTGGGTATAACAGAGAAAGATGAGAGGGAAAGATTAACAGGGAGCATAAGGAAAATTGGGGGGATGAAGTTATGTTTACTATCTTAATTGCAGTGATGGTTATTTGTATATATTCACAGAAATATACAAAATTTTTCATTTTCAAAATGAGCAGTTTATTGTATATCAATGTGCCTCAATAAAACAAAATCTTCAAAACAAAACAAATAAAAAAAGAAATGACTGCCAGGTTTGATTCACAGTTAAAAGCAAAGCTGAAGCATTTAGCTAGCCTCTAAAACATTTTACTGTATTTCACAAAGCAATTCAGATTTTTCCTAATATAAAATAAAGCATAATATTAAAGGTGAAAATAGAACTAAGATTCTACCTGTATCTTTATTTTCCAAATCATTATTTCATTAAAATTATTTGGGAAACTTTTCTAATAGCTTATGTCTATTCATAAAATATATATATTGATAAATGATTTAATATATGATCTAAACTTAAAATTTGTTTAGGGGCACCTGGGTGGCTCAGTTGGTTATGTCTGCCTTCAGCTCAGGTCATGATCCCAGGGTCCTGCGACAGAGCCTCACACTGGGCTCCCTGTTCAGCATGGAGCCTGCTTCTCTCTCTCCCTCTGCTGATCCCCCTTGCTTGTGCTCTCCCTCTCTCAAATAGATGAATAAAATCTTTAAAACTAAAATAAGATTTGTTTAGGGGCGCATGGGTGGCTCAGTGGGTTAAAGCCTCTGCCTTCGGCTCAGGTCATGGTCCCAGGGTCCTGGGATCGAGCCCCACATAGGGCTCTCTGCTTAGCGGGGAGCCTGCTTCCCTCTCTCTCTCTGGCTGCCTCCCTGCCTACTTGTGATCTCTGTCTGTCAAATAAATAAATAAGATCTTTAAAAAAATAAAATAAGATTTGTTTAAATATCTATTGGAAAAAAGAATACTCAAAATTCACCATCTTAAACATACACACACACAGATACAAACACATAACACTGATGCACACATAAAGTGTGACATGATAATCTTTAAGGCTCAGGATGGCACATGCACTGTGTCCCCTACTATAGTAACAAGAACTTTAGTCAGTGACATGGACATGATCATAAAACTCAAGAATGCAATGCAGTGCATCTGACATCAAAGCAGCCTTAGCTGATAGGGAACTCTTTCATGTAACAAAAATGCAGAAATGCTGAATTACACATTTTATAAAACAACTTAGGAATAATCACATTTTGGAACTTTCAAACATTATACATTAAAAAAAAAATTACCTGGTGCCAGAAAAAGAATTTAGAGCCATACTAAAGCAATTATGCTTAACCTGCAGAGGCTGAGAGAGTACTAGATTTGGATACAGAATTTAAGAATGACCACTGCAGCTGAAATTGCCATATGCAGATGGCAGATGCAGACTTCAGTAGGTACTGGATATTAAACTTGAGTGGAGATATCTACTTAAGAGGCAGGATTAGAGAATTATTCCATTTATGAAGAAAAGCAACAAGGAAAGCTCCTCCCATCTATACAGGGAAGAGTTTATGAAGTTTTTTTTTTTTTTTTTCTACTTAAGTTCTACGAAGAAAACTACATTGTAACCTTCTCTGAAATGTATTTCTAAAGCCCATGGGTCAAGGTCCATACAAAGGAACAAAAAAGCAAATGGAAACAAACCAAAAACAAACAAACAAAACAAAACAAAAAAACACCTAATCAAGATGCACTTAAGGAGGTACAATCATAAATCAGATAAAGCTATGAATTAGCATGAGGAAGAGACAACAGGCATAGCAAATAAAAGAAGTGGCACCTCAGCTTTAAAGAATAAAACAATCTGGCAGGAGTGATGTTTACAATGATTAAGTAGATAAAGAGGACATCTCATCTAAAAACAGAACACTAAAGATTTAGAGAGGGGAAAAATCAGAATATTTACATAGAGGAATAACAAATTAGATTAACAGGTGGCTTTTAATCCATAACATTAATAAACAATGTACTGTAACAACATCTGCAAGGTATCTAAGGAAAATATCTGTGACTCTTGAATTCTAGACTTCACTGAACTATCACCATTCAACAGTAAAGGGAAAATGAAAATATTTTCTGATAAAATAGGGTGCTTTTCATACATTGTTGTTGAAGGTACCATAAAGGATGGAAAAGGGAAGGAATAAACAGAATCCAGGAGGAAGTAGTAGGATGTTAAAACTAATGATAATCAAAGAAATTGATACATTTTAGGCAGATCTACATATGCATTATCTATCTATAAAAACACTACAGCAATAATTTCCATGGTGAGTTTAAACAAAGTAGAATTAAAACAATGTAGAATAGTAAGGATTTCACATAGGGCTAATTGGTATTCAAACACTCTGATATCCCTGGAATATCTTGATGGAATATAAAGCTATTCACCAACTTTGTGTATTAAGCTGAAAGTACTCGTTAAAAATCTAAGAATAACTACTTTATTATAAAACCAGAAACATGTACAACTTAAAAACAGTTCTGTGGGAAAGAGAAAAAGGATTAACAATTCATTAGAACAAAGGCACAACAACAAAAATAACCTAAATGATTTCTTTAAAACAACAAAGAATGTGTAAAATATATTCATAAAATACTATAGAGTAGGGGACATGAATAAACTAGAACATTATTTTAAATATGAATAAGTCACCAAAATGGTATGTTAAGGAAGTAAAGCAAATGTCAACATATAGGTACTGTTTGGTACAAGTACGGATTTTTTTAAAGTATACAAAACAGTCCTTATTATATAAAATATAAAAACATAGAAGGCACAGACACATTCCAACAACCTCAGGCTGCTTAAGAAATAACTCAGGTTTAGGAGAAAAGAAAATTAGATGGAGTTAAAGGTTCCTAGCTCTATTTATAAAATTTAATTCTTTGTACTTTTCTCACCGCATTATAACGTCTCATTCCTTTAAAAACAAAAGTATATAAAATAAATATTGTAAAGTGTCAGTAGTTGTTAGATCTGTTTGTGGATAGAGTGTTTATATTCTTTAAGCTTTTCATTTATTTAATTTCTTATCATAAGAATATTTTAATCAGAGGCACTGAAAAATTGCTAAAGTGGTCCTAGCAGAAATTATAGGGGTGCCTGGGTGGCTCAATAGGTTATGTCTCTGCCTTCGGCTCAGGTCATGGTCTCAGGGTCCTGGGATCGAGCCCTGCATCAGGCTCTCTGCTCAGTAGGGAGCCTGCTTCCCTTCCTCTCTCTCTCTCTGCCTGCCTCTCTGCCTACTTGTGATCTCTGTCAAATAAATAAATAAAATCTTTAAAAAAAAAGATTATAAAACAGGTGTATTGATTTCCTTAAACCTGGTCTTTCTTACATACTCTAAGTAATCTAAATTATATTTTTGCTTAAAAATAATGTTTTCTCTTGTTTAAGCAATAGATGGTTGGAACAGTTACTTTCTCTTTCAGGTAAGTCACAGATGATCTGTAGTAAAGAGAATGAGTTCAATAGTAAGATGATACTAGGAATTCATTGGAATAGCAAGGTAATACTAAAAATTAGTTAGAATTAAACAAAGACTTAAACTTTTGGGGTAGAGATCTAATTTTGAATCTAAAAAGACATTGATATTTTAGTAACAAATTTTTAGAGATAGTCTATAATATGTGTATATTTAATTTAAGGGACTTAATTTGGTATCAGGTAATCTGAGCAATATAATACCTGCTTTTCATTATTTTAGACTGAATTTAAAATTTTATTTCATATAAACTAAAATGTATTGTTAAATTATGAAAGAAATAATGCAGTCAAATAATTTTATGTATGCAATGCAATAGATACAAAATGATAATTAATTTTTGATCATCATCAATTGGCTATGACATTATTAATAGCTAATACAGTTAGATAAGGGAGAAAATTTTCACCTGCTCATTCTTCCAGTTTAACTCTCTAATGAGGACTTCTATTTAGATTTTAAAGAGAGTTAAATTTATTAATTTTTTTCCAACAAAATTATATTGAATGCCTAACATGGGCTAGATTGTTTACTGCATGCTATATGTATATAAAGACTAAAGATGTATACCCTACCTCTGTGTATACCAACATTACATGTGAAGTTTACCATTACATAGTGGTAAAATAATGCATGAAGTGGTTGGGAGCATATTAAATTAGGAATGGTACATTAGAAAAATGTAAGGGAAAAAGAATTCTGTGTGTAATCCATATAATAGATTCTGGGAGTCAAGAAGTAGTTCAGTATTAGAGATACATGGGCCATGAATACCAAAGCAGCAACTGAAAACACATGGGCCAATCCTTCAGTGATGTTAGAAAACATTGTGAAATAAGTAAATTTCTGTACATGTTATTTCCAAGAAATTATTAAATATAAATGTTACATTTTATTTAGCATCTCTAGTATTGACATGACATGAATTTATATCAGAGAATTGGGTTAAAGGATATTTTAAAAATCGCATTCAACAAATATCATCATTCATTCAACTTTACAGTATATATTAGCTTGAACTTATCTGGAAATTGGTTACTAAAATTTCAATAAGTTATTCTCTTGTTAAAGTATTCTGCAATCAATGAAATCATCACCAAATCATTGGGACCTTTTATTATACTCTGGTTAAAGTTTATTAAACTATTTTTATTTTAGTAAATCGATGATACTATTAGTCAAAGGATGACAAAGCAACAGATTTCTCAAGGATTTGATTAGTGGAACTCTGTTTAAATGATGGTAACTATACCCTTTTGACAAAATCTGCAGGCCCTCAATTAACAGCTTCCTTATAAACCTGGAAATATACACATTCTCTTGGGCTGAGGGCCACAAAAGGAGAAGGGCTTTTCTTTGGTGTACTGTGTCCCTTGGTTTATGGCTGCCTAGTACTGTAGGGGTTTAGCAAAAGTAAATCTCCATAACTGCTAGTCAAACAATGACAGTTAATAGAAGTTTTACCCAGTGTTATCAAGATAATAATTAACAATTTATAGCAAAAAGGAAAAGCATGATAATAAAAATGTCAGAAGCTAATAAAGAAAAGGAATGAAGTTACTCCATGAACACTGTACCCACACAATCATCATAAATAAACCAACAGTGTAACTATCTCTTTAACACAGTAAGTCTGGATCAAAGAACCAAAGAGCGGAAAGGGAAGGGAACCCATAGTTCATCATTCATTCTACTTCACTAGACTGCTCAACTCTATGCCTTCTTGACTAAGGAGGTGATCGGTGCTCAGAGTATATAATTTAATTTTTCTTTAGGGAGGTTCTACTCTGTCAGAGTGTGATTTTTTTTCTTTTCTTTTTCTTTTATTTCTACCAAGGAAAAGATAATTCTGATTGTTTAGCAGAGAAACAAGGAAATACAGATATATGAATATGAAAAATGTAAGAGTGATCTTCAACATAAGCAACCCAAGTTGCATCTATTGACTATAATTTGAGGACAGAAAGAAGTTCATGTTACCAAAACATTTGGTCTACAACCTGCTATAATATTGATGAATCATTATAAAAGTCAGTTTTTTCCAGAGACACATCAGTTAATGGCAAAATACGCCAATTGCTAACCAACCATAATCTGATAGATAGATGATAGATAGAGAGATATATAGATAGACAGATAAGAGAGG
The DNA here is from genome assembly GCF_030435805.1 of Mustela lutreola. Classification (NCBI taxonomy): domain Eukaryota; kingdom Metazoa; phylum Chordata; class Mammalia; order Carnivora; family Mustelidae; genus Mustela; species Mustela lutreola. Next base: position 59,548,068 of record NC_081299.1, read on the forward strand.
TACACAGAAAGAATACATATCACTTTATGGTTTAAAAAATACATGGACATATTTTGATATAAATAAAATAACCAATTTGTTGAATATCTATTTTCTTCCATTGGACCTTACATAAACAATCTCATTCAATCCTAATGCATCAGCAACCCAAATACTAAATCAAGCTTAAACAAGACTTTTTTGTTACTGGTCCACTTATGTTTACATGAAACAATATTCCTTAGTTAAAACACAAGGTACTTAGAAAGGAAAGGATCCAAGATCTACCATTAGAATATTTCTCACTAGCACATTCAACTTAATTACATCATCTGAATAGTTTGTATTTTTCCCAGATGTATGGAGTGGTTCATGATCACTGAAGCCGTGTGAGTGTGTGTGTGTGTGTGTGCGTGTGTGTGTACAAGCACACGCGCATGCACACGCACTTGTGTGGCCACTGTGTGTGGCTGAATACAAGCAGAGAAGTAGCTGAGGGATGCCAGAGGGATCACTAGTGAACAGAAAATAAATGGGTGACAAATGATAAGAGTGGCTGGTAGGGTCAGACTCAATGAAGGCTAGGGAATATGTCTATCCTTTGTTGTCTTGTTTCATATCCACACCTGGAACAATAATTGGAGAGTAGATTTTCCATAAATATGTATTTAATGATTGATAAAGAATCAACATGAAGGTCACTACATCAGACAAATTCCATAAATGTTGCTATTTCTGCACTGTTTTATTTTAATTTTGTTTAGCTTTTAATAATATATGAGTAACTAATTCTCTGTATGTACCTTAGCCCTTCCTCTCTTTTCAAGTAATCATACTCAAGCACACTTCTGGTTCTGAGTAATGCAGAGCACAGAAACTCACACACAAAGAGCACTTGGTGAATGAGACAGTGAAAAGTACATAAACAAATACAATCAAGAACATGAGTGATGAAACATTAAAATACCACTCATTATTTGAAAACAAATATTTCTTCATTATCTATTAGGCAATGGCAAAAGGACTACAAATTGACTAAGAAGTAAAATGATAAGAATCATCACTTACCCATGATCATGACCATTTATTTACAAAAGGCTTTTCAGGGAGTCAGTATTCCAATTTACTAAGATCACAGACTCCAGAGCCACACTACATGGATTCATAATCCAGCCTCAAAGCTTACTGCTGTGTACTATGAGGCAATTTATTAACCTCTTATGTGCTTCCATTTCTCTTGTGAACAATATGGATTAAAACACAACCCTCTTAGGGTTGTAGTGAGGATTAATTATCATTATGCAAGATTTATATTTAGCCAAGTAAATAAATACTTGATCATACTACATACAATATAAAGGAATTTATGTCCCAAAATGTTAAAGTATAGAGTTCTACTTCTGGAGCTATTAATCATCAAGAGGCATGTGATAAACTTTATATCTTGAAATGAAATAACAGAAAAATATGAAGTTAATTATGGATCACCGTTGCTGTGAACTTTTACAAAATTGTTTTTATTTTTGGAAACATTTTTAGAAACACTGAGATTGTTACCTAACTAAACTTCCCCACACTTAAATTCAGTAATAATAAACACTGATATAGAAAATAACACAGCATTTGATAATTTTGAAATGAAAGTAAAAATGCAAAGGAAACAACTATAATCAACTTCTATTGTCATTAATTTTAGGTTTTTCAAATTGTTAATGTCATGACGTTTTTTTCATCTCACATCCAACTGTCTATAAAAACCTAATTTTAAAATTGTGTTTATTCATTCATTAGTTCAGTAGATGTATATAGAAATCTTATCATGTGTCTGATACACAGAAGACATTTTGTCTGCATTTGTTAAAATACACTTTGCAAAACTTTTTATCAGCTCTGCCAGACAATAATAAAATGAGAATATATGTTGTTATGTAGTTTACTGTTTATGATAAAGGTAGTTTGGTGATATATAAAATCAGGTCATAAAAGATAACTTCATTTGACTATATCAATCCAGTGATGATCACTGAAATAACTAGATCAAATACCTATATCTATATGGTATATAAAAATAAATATATTTTTATTTTATATAAATATACATACACACATGTATGTGTGTGTATTATTTTTCTTTGAAATCAAATAAAATTTTTTTAAAAAATTGATGAAAAAATGTACAGATTTTAGCAAAAAAACCTTTGCTAAAATGAGGGCAATGATATACTGATTAGAATATTGAAATAAGAGCTTCCTTCTACCTGTTTAAAAAAAAAAATCATTCCTACCTCTCAACAAGGAAGACAATGATCAAGTAGTTTCAAATAATTAAGAAGAATTAACACTAATCCTCAGACTCTTCTAAAAAAAATTGAAAAGGAGAGAACGCCTCCTAACTCATCTTCTGAGACCAGCATCACCCTCATACCAAAGCCAGATGAAGGCACAAGAGAGAAGACTAAAGGCCCAAAACCCTGATTAACATAGATGTGAAAGTCCTCAACAAATACTAACAATCCAAATTTAACAGAATATTTAAAAGATCACACACCATAATCCAGTGGAATTTATTTCTGGAAGGCAAGGATGGCTTAACATACATAAGTGAATAGGACAGGCCATATTAACAGAATAAAGAATAGAAATAACATGTTCATCCCATGTTTGACAGAACTAGCATTTGACAAAATAAAAATTCAACAAGCTTCCACAATAAAAACTTCCAACAAATTATGTATAAAAGTAATGTACCTCAATATGATAAAGTCCACACATGACAATCCCACAGCTAACATCACACTCAACAGTGAAAAAACGGAAAGGCTTTTCCTCTAAGATCAAGAACAAGGCAGAGATTCTCACTTTCTCCACTGCTATTCATCATAATAAAGAAATTCCCAGCCAGAACAATTAGGCAAACAAACAAATTAAAAATAAAAATAAAAGACATATAAATTGGAAAGGAGAGAGTAAAATTACCTTTGCAGATGAAATAACCATGTACGTAGAAAACCCTAAATACTCCATATACACAAAAAAGTTACCTAACAAATGAATTCAGTAAAGTTTCAGAATATAAAATCAACATACAAAAATCAGCTGCATTTCTATAACAAACTAATATACAACAAACTATATACAACAAAATGCTCCCAAAGAAAATTAAGTACACAGTCCCATTAACAATAGTATCAGAAACAATTAAATATTTAAGGATAAACTTAATCAAGGAGTTAAAAGAACTATAAAATGAAAACTATAAAGCACTAATGAAAGAAATTAAGGAGGGGCACCCAGGTGGCTCAATGGGTTAGGCCTCTGCCTTTGGCTCAGGTCATGGTCTCGGGATTCTGGGATCAAGCCCCGCATCAGGCTCTCTGCTTGGCAGGGAGTCTGCTTCCCCCCACTCTCCCAGCTGCCTCTCTGCCTACTTATGATCTCTGTCAAATAAATAAATAAAATCTTAAAAAAAAGAAATTAAAGATATGAACATATGGAAAGACATCTATATTCATGTACTAGAAGAGTTAATATTGTTAAAATGTCATATTACCCAAAGCAATCTATAGATTCAATGTTATTCCCATCAAAATCTCAGTGGCATTTTTCACAGGAATAGAAAAAATAATCCCCAAATCATATATAACCACAAAAGGCCCAAAATAGCCACAACAATCTTAAGAAAGCAGAGTGAAGCTGGGGTATCACACTTTCTGACTTCAAAATATATTACAGAGCTAAAGTAATCAAAACAATATGGTACTGGCAATATAGCCAGACATATAAGACCAATGGAACAGAAGAGAGTCCAGAAATAAACCCATGCATACATAGTTAGTTGATCTTCAACAAGGAAGCCAAGAATACATGAAAGTTAAATGATAGTCTCCTCGATAAATGGTGTTGGGAAAACTGAATATCCACAAGCAAAACAATGAAACCGGACCTTCATCTTGCACCATACACAGAAATCGACTTAAAATGGATTAAAGACTTAAATGTAAAATATAAAACTGTAAAAGTCGTAGGAGAAAACAGGAAAAATGCTTCTTAACTTTGGTCTTGGCAGTGCTTTCTTGGATACAATACTAAAAACACAGGAAATAACAGCAAAAATAAACAAGTGGGACTACATCAAATTAGAAAGCTTCTGGACTGCAAAGGAGACAATCAACTAAATGAAAAGGCAACCTGTAGAATAAGAGAAAATATTAGCAAACTCTCTATTTGATAAGAGGTAATATCCAAAATATATAAGTAACTTCTGCAACTCAATTGACAAAAATAAGAAACAAAAACCCCTATTACAAAATAGCAATAGACTAGAGACATGTTTTCAAAGAACACAGATAAATAGCCAAAATTCTTCAAAAAATACAAGTAACAAGGATTGATGGATGTATACTGTTGGTGGGAATGTTAAATGGTGCAGCTGTTAATGAAAAATAGCATGGAGGCCCTCCAAAATAAAAATAGAAATATCATAGGATCCAGCAATCCCACTTCTAGGTATACATCCCCTTCAAAATGAAATCAAGATCTCAAAGTAATTTCTGCACTCTGATGTTCATTACATCATTATTCACAATAATAGCCCAAATATGGAAACAACAGAAGTGTCCCTTAATAGATACATGGATAAAGAAATTGTACTATATATAAACAATGGAATATTATTCAAACTTAAAAAAAAGGGAACTCCTGGCATATGTGACAACATGGACAAACATGGAGGACATCATACTAAGTGAAACACATCAGTCACAGAAGAACAAACACTATATGATTCCACTTACATGAAATATCTAAAACAGTCAATGTCAAAGAAGAAGAAGTAGAAGGGTGGTTGCTAGGTCTGGGGGAGTGGGGAATAGGGCATTGTTTTTCATTGGTTATAAAGTTTCAGGTACACAAAATGAGTAAGTTCAACAATCAAGGCAGCATGTTGCCCCTGAGGGAGAATTAGGAAAGCTATAGATACATAAACCAACATACCTTCCTGCTGGAAAGAACAACATGGTGGGAAATAAGGAGTCAATGTGGCTAAACATTACAAGACCATACATTCCCTGACTATTCTGAATGAATAAAAATAGTTTTGGATTTTAAAATTTGTATAACTTGCAAAAATTATATTAGTTTATTTTTCCTATTAGCTTTTTTTAATAGGATTTGCATCTTGTGGGTAAATACTCATTTGTCTGACTCATAAAAGAATGTCCTTTAATGCAGCCATTTTACTACCAATAGTGGATATATTCTAAATAATTATGAAAAGCAATAGAAAAATCGTGTTCCAGGTACACATTTTATTCAATATTGACAATGTTTTAGTATCTCATTATATTGTAAATTGAGGGCACTCTGGTTTAATTCCAAGAAAATGTACTGACAACAAAGGAAATGGTTTTAAAGGTATATAACTCATCAATTTACTGCTTTTCAAAAAGGGAAGAACTTGTCAGAATGACTTGGGACTTTTTCACTACCCTTTCCCCTTCTGCATCACTTCTAATTTTGATGGAGAAGTATTGTATTCTTCAGTTGTTCAGCAGTAGGATTTTTAAAGAAGGAAAAATCACTTCCTAAATGAAGAGGATTCTGAAAAACAATTACATAGCTAATTCTGAGTTGAATGTTCTAAACATACATGACCTTTCTGTTCATTTCAAATTATGCAAGCCTTATATGACTTGCAGTACTATCTCTCATTCATTTATTCATTCATTTTTCTTAAATATATATTGTTGGCATGTGCTAGACTATGGGATATATGTATGGCCATAGTGGTGAGGGAAAAGACATAATCATTTGATATTATCTCATATTTTCCAATACTACTTGTATTTGAAATATTTCTTACTATGTAAAGAGGAAATAATCACAAAACTGTAAAAAGCACTGTCAAAATGTATCTGTAATGAACCACATATATGCACAAAAACTGTTAATTGCTCTGGGATATGAATTAGAAACTCAGAACACAGATTTACAGATGCATAGGGCACAAGATTTTGTAATCAGATATCCACATATTTCATAGTGAAAGAAGCAAAGCAAAAATACTTGAGTTTTATTACAGTTCATACTCCTTAATAGTATTCTATTTATAACCAAACTATATAGATTCAAATACCTTTCCCCAAATGACTTCTCCACCCTTCTCATGAGAACACCCAAATTATACAGAAAAGAATACTGTTGAAAAGAGGCCTGTTGATTTCCACAGTTTAGAAGGAAGAAGTGTGTGTGTGTGTGTGTGTGTGTGTGTGTGTGTGTGTGTTTGGGTTTTAAATCTCTTCATGCTTCTCTGACAGCTCCCCCACAATCCCTGAACCAATCCCATTTTTTTTTTCTGATTTCTTTAAATTTCCCTTCCCTTAGAAAATTTTTGAGAAGACTTGATCTTGGTCCTTCATTCAAATCTAGAAATGCAGCTCAACCCTAGGGCTTACATTGTCCTTCTATAAACTGCATAGACTTTGCTACAAAAAGAACTCTTGATAAAAGCATGTCAGAGTCATGCAGTTGTCAGTTTTAACAAAAAACTGTATGGAAGACATTGGAATTCACAACAATGAATCTATGGTTTTATAAAGAGTGATTTAAAAATGCTTACTTGGCCCTCAGAAAAAGTGAAAAAGGAAAAAAAAAAGCTTCCTGAGAAATAACTTATGCTAAGAACTTCTTTAAATATCCAGGGTAAGATAATACTAACACATCTCAAGTATTCTGAATAGTAACTAGAAACACATGCTCAAAAATGGCATTCTCAGAGCCAACTACTTAAAATGTATATGGTGTGTGTTCTTCTGCCTTCATTAAGGTATGCCCATGTAGTTTTATTTTTATTCCAGGTGCATTAATCATGGGAGTTCATTTCAAGTGAATCGAGTTGTTGAACAGCATTTTTCTTAGCTGTGAACACTCTGCATGATAGTAGAAAATACAGTTTGCAAGGTGGTGTGAAGCAGAGTTTTGTTTGGGGCACTGAAGCAGCCATGTGCAAACTTTAAATTGACAGGGGAGTATGCATGCATGCGCTATGCTTTTCTATAATATATGCGGGTTTTTTGGTTTGTTTTGTGTTCTTTTCTTGCCTGCTTTAAGAAGTGGGGTATGTTGATGTTAAATTTCATGGGCTAGGGTGATAAAAATTTAATTCTTGCCTCTCCATGGGTAAGTGGGCATTTTGTTTTTTTCTCTGTGTGGTTTTCAGTCTTTATTCTCCATCTTCATTATTCTCCTTTTTTCCCTTACTCAGAATTTTCATAAAACAACACGGCTAAAATACCATTTACTTCTTCTTTTAAAGAATTTTTTCCTTGATGATTGTCACTCCAGTTAGGGCTTGCTTTTACTAATTCCACCCACTTTTTATGCCTAATGTTATTTTCTACTCAACTATGAAGAATTTTATCTGCTATGACATGTATTATCATTCCAGAATTGAATTACTTTCATATCTTTCTCTGATAGTTTAAGGGTATTACTGTTCAAAATACGTATATGTATGTATGTTAGATGCTATGTAATTCCTGGCATTTCTTTTTTCTATTGGTTGTGGTGGGAGGGAGCCAGATGAAATGTCTACACAAAACTGTATTTTAATTCATGGCAAAGCAAATTTTTTTTACCGTGTCAATAGCAATGCTATATCTGTAAAGCTGTTTCAATTTTCCATCTTACCACTGGTGGGTAGGTGCCATAAGTACACAAAGGACATGTCATTTGTGTACATTCGCATAATTCAGAGACTACATTTGTAAGTAGAATCTATGGGGGAATTCTGAGAAAAATGGAATTTCCTACTATATGATCATGTGCAATTTCTTTCAAGTCCAGAGGGATTTACTCTCTCTTCATTGGCCAATACTACTAATTAATGCATTTTGGTTATGGCTGACTTAGTTAATCTCTCTTACCATTAGAAACAGCACAATGGGTATGTGTATGTATGCATATGAGTGTGTGCATGTGCATGTTTATGCTTGTATGCATAAGGCACAAGCCATATTTAGGAAATAAAAATCTCATTTTAAAAGTGTACATTCAGACACATATGGATTCTTCAAAAATAATCTTCACTGATATATTTCCTGAAGGATTTGTGAAATTTTCTAAGGCAAATACAGAAAGTTCTTAAAATCGTCTAACATTCTATGCCATATGCTATTTACATAATAAATTTTAAAAATGTTCAGAAATAATATATTTTAACATATACTCTTGCTCAGAAAAATTGAGACACAAAACAATTAACCTTACCTACAAAGTCGGTAAGGTTTTAGATCTACCAATTAGGACTAAAGTTTTAGAAAGCTTTAGATCTACCAATTACTAATATCCTTATATAATATCTGCAAGACCAGTTTATAACTTGAGTGTTACACTTACATTCAAAAAAGCCCGTCACACATATCTTTGTGTTGTTGTCTTCATATATTACTACTCTGAACTCTCTCTTCATTTACATAGTAGGAATTCATTTTTATGGAGCTTAAAGTCCCAAAGCTATGTCTCAGAGAAGATTTTGCAAATTTCCTCTATCATTCATTTATTATTCTTCAATATTAATTTGAATTACCAGCAATCCTGACACATCATGAAGCACAAGGCTTTCAAGCTACAAAAGTACTAGGCATTTGTAAGTGACACACATTGACTTGAGAAGAAAAGCCATTCATTGCTTCATTCAAAAAGAATGTATACTAAAGAAGGATATCTGACTGAGAGCTCCTCTCAAGGGTGTGATGCTTAAGAAACTGTGATAGTAAATTTCCTTCTACAATGAATGAATAGAACTACTGCAAAAATGAACTAAAATAAATTTGAGAAGGATCATATATCCAGTAATTATTCGACAGATTTTAAACAAAACTAAGTAAGTTTACTGGGCACCTTAGCAAGTGTCAAAGACAATATATGAAATTTTACTGTGTCTATTTCAAATCTTACATTTTTGAATAGAGATATTTTTGGGGCTGTCTGGTTAGCAGTTACTTTGTAAAGTGAATGGTTCTATAACACGGTTGATTAGAATTTGTGGAAAAGCCTGGAATTCTACAGCCACAATTGGCTAGAAAACCATAGAACGTTAAGATTGATGATGATTTTTAGTTCTTTAAAATAGGCACATTCACACTACTGTCTACACTATAAAATTGTGATTATAAAAATTGCATAAAGCCCAAATGGCAATTTTTATTCATATAATTTTTGCAATGCCACTCTACAAGCTGAACAACAAAAACCGAACAGTACAAAGCTTACAGAATCACCTCTGTCATGACTCATTTGTCCTTTTCTACTTGGTTTATTTCTTGGTCCATCAATAACTCCCCTGATTCTCAGCAAGTGTATTTAAAAAAAAAAAAGAATTTAAAAAATGAAAAAGAAACCAACAAAAACTAGTCAATTAAACAAAATCTCCTTCATAAAATATAAATTCAGATAATTTGTTAAAATAAAAGCACACACACACACACACACACAGAAGTGAGGAATAATGATGGAAGATTAATACAATGGCTCTCTCCCCATTTATTCTTTAGTGAATCTTTTTTTTTTTTTTAAGATTTTATTTATTTATTTGACAGACAGAGATCACAAGTAGGCAGAGAGGCTGGCAGAGAGAGGAGGAAGCAGGCTCCCTGCCAAGCAGAGAGCCCAATGTGGGGCTTGATCCCAGGACCCTGGGATAATGACCTAGGGCGAGGGCAGAGGCTTTAACCCACTGAACCACCCAGGTGCCCCTCTTTAGTGAATAAACACTTGATTCTGATGGTATATATTGATTCATTTATTCATTTTTATTTAATAAATACTTATTTAATATGTGCCATGTTAGGTATTATGTTAGCCAGTGGAGACATACTGCTTAAAAGAGGGAAAAATAAATTGACCCCTGCAGGAATTTAGAACTGAAAAGGAGGCTAGAGAGAAAAATAGGAAATGAAAATACAACAATTATAAAATTATATGTACACACACACAAACACACATACATATTCACATATGCATAATACTCAATAAAATGTTAAAAACACTTCACAGTTAATGTTAAACACTTTTAAAGACTAAGGTCACTTACTATCATTATTACTATGTAAAGTATACTTGACGTCACTGTCTATGCAATAAGAGAAGCAAATGGGAGAAAAAACAGGCATAAAAGAAAAAATGGCATTGCCACCATCTCAGAAAGTATAAAGAAAATACTTCTATAACCTCAGAGTTGATTTTTTTTTTAAGATTTTATTTATTTAACAGAGAGAGATGACAAGTAGGCACAGAGAGAGAGAGAGAGAGAGAGAGGAGGAAGCAGGCTCCCTGCCGAGCAGAGAGCCTGATGTGGGACTCGATCCCAGAACTCTGAGATCATGACCTGAGCTGAAGGCAGAGGCTTAACCCACTGAGCCATCCAGGCGCCCAGAGTTGATTTTTTTAACTGTAGCTTTTATTTATTTATTTATAAGCATATAATGTATTATTTGTTTCAGGGGTACAGGTCTGTGATTCATCAGTCTTACATAATAACCAGTGTTCATACAACACATATCCTCCCCAATGTCTATCAACCAGTTGTCCCATTGCCCCACCCACCTCCTCTCCAGCAATCCTCAGTTTATTGATTTCTTTAATAAGATAAAAATCAGGCAAATCATAAAAATCTTATGTTGGTACATCATAGGAATGTCGTTATATGATAAAAGGGTCAATTCATTCAGAATATATAATAATCCCCAAAATATATATACCTAATAAAATAGCCAAACCTTTATGCACAGAAATGGATAGAACCAGAAGACAATTTGTATAGTAATTACCAAAGTAGGAGATGTCAGTGTGTTTCTATCAATATTGATAGATCATGTTGGCAAACAATCAGATGAAAACAGTACTGATACAGAATATTTTAAAGTATTTTTAAATTTAAAAAAAAGTTAAAAATTAACTTATTAACTCATTTTTTAAAAAAAGTTAAAAATTAACTATCAACTTCAGTGGAAGAAGCCCAACCTTCATGATATTTCCAAACCAATCACAGGTTTAATAGAGATAGGTGAAATGTATGGATACTACTCATCCTTCTCAAGCTTATATAAAGCAATGACAAAAATGTCTTCATACTAGAACTTAAGCATAGAAATGATATAAAGTAATGGCCAAAAAATTACATTCTGTTACAATTATCCCATTAATTTTTTCAAAAGATGTAACAAAAGTTTATTAAAATAATACATTTGGACATTTCAAAACATATAAACAATGTATAATCTAGGAATAAATCACAATGAGTTTTTTCAAGTTTTTAGAACTGAATAACAAATATAATACATATCAAATGTTGAAGAATTCAGTGGAAGCAGTATTTATAGGGACATTCAGAGCTTTTAAAAATATATCAGAAAAGAAGAAAGACAAAGATAAAAAAGTTAATATCCAGCTTAAGAAATGAGAAAACATAGGAGTATCAACCTGAGGAAACTAGAAAGATGGGAAAAGTGAGGCTATGGAGAAAAAAAATAATGAAACTGTCAACAAAGACCCAATGACAATGCCAATATGTAATCTAAAAAAAGCTTTCCAGATGTGTAGACAAAGGTTTCATAATGGCTGGGATAGATCTGGACCAGGAGAAGACTCGTGCATGAATTTAGTTGTTTTTAATTTCTGGCAAGAAGTGAGCATGTAAACCTGCCAATGAGTATGGGAATAAAGAGGGACAAGTTTAAGACACAGGAGTAAACATTTTAAGGGATGAGGTGTAGTCCCTGAGGATTCAGGAATTATTTCAACCCAATTCACTGACACTCAAATCAGTACTCAAGTAATTTTTTCCTGACCTCTGGTTCAGGACTGTCCCATTGTCATCAAAGCCAGTCTTGCCAGAGTCTTTTATGGAGTTTATTTCTGTAATCAAAGTAATTCATAAATCTCTTGTTTCCTTACAGTCACAATGGGACTATTTAAATTTTTACAGCAGAAACATAATAGACATCCTCCTACTAGGAAAGATTCCAGAAATGCTCAACTCAAAAAATTCACCAAATTTGGCCCACTTAATAGTTTTGAGCTGGTTCAAACATCAACAGAATGTTAGATACTGTGAACTTCATGGAAAATGTTACCTCATTCAGAATATGAATGTATATGTAGAACTTCATGATGACATCTCAGAGTCATATCCTAACATCCCCAACATCATACATAACTTTGGTATTTTTTACACATGACTCACAGGGCAAATCTGAGCCCTGCTGTTTTGGCAGTTATTAGATGTCCACAGGTCACTGGGTACATTAATACATTAATAAATTATCCTTCAGAATGAATGTCAGTATGCCATATTTCAACCAGATAGTTGAACAATGAGACTATTATTAGAGGAATGGCTATAAATAACTCTACTGTTTGAATGTAATAATAAATATAAAATCTAATATACACAATGATAAATATTAGAGAATATTTCTGCAACTTTGTCCCTGAGGGGAGGGAAATACATATATGGTAGAAAATAAGAATTCTTAAAATAAACTTTATGATTTAAAATTAGATTATCTGATTAATTTTACTTTTTCTCCAATGCTTTAAAACCATTTCATAATGTACCAGAAATTCATACATCTCAATTATGCTGTGAGTACTTTCTAATTGTTCTAACCTTTTCGTTATTGCTAAAACCACTATGACTCTTATCCCACTAGTGGTTCCAAGAGCATCTCTTTAGTAATAAAAATGCTCACTGCAAATGTTAGCAGTTAAAGGACACTGAAAAATTAACTATCAACTTCAGTGGAAGAAGCCCATCCTTCATGATATTTCCAAATCTCAATATAAAGGAAGAAATGTCATGAGCAGCCCAAATCACATACCTAGTGGCCTTGTCAATTATCCTAAGAAAAATTAGATCTCCGTCTTGAAATAATTAACATGTTAGCAAGGATGGTATCTTTTCATAGCTGGTCATTTTATCACAATTCACATTCTTCAAAAATTATATATTAATTAGATTGTGATTCATAAGAGATTTTGGCATTTTCACCTATTGAGATTATTCATTGAAAATACGATGTTTGTTTTAATTGACCTTTAATATAAAATATTTTAAATATATATTTTAGGCCAGAAATAATTCCAGTATTTGTAGATTCACCAGTTTAAGCTTTTGAGCTCTTTACAAGCAAAATGGCATGTTGGGTTAAGACCACGGAACTTGGACAAATACAATAAGCTTCAGTTTTATTACCTGTAAAATGGGGATAATGACAAACACTTCACAGACACTATATAAGATAATGAAGGTAATGTAACATTTGGCACCTGACGCATAGAAAATGTTCAATAGTATGTAGCTATTAACATGAAACACCAAACATTAAATTGACAAGGAAGATAGAGGAAAAAATGAGGAAGCAGGTCTAGATGAAGTGTCACATTTGATTTATCCAGGAAATAAGGAGGCCTGAAGCAAAATTTGGAAGTAGATAAAACATATTTTGATACTTCTGCATTTCACATTTAAGGTCTTCTAGTGATTGCCAGTCATTTTGATAACCCCTGGAAACTAAAACTAAAACATTCTCAAAACCCCACCCCATAGATTTTAATGGGGACACAGGAACTAACACTTATTTAAAAATATACTCCAAATACTTGCTTTGTGCCAAGCCTGTAGCTCTAGTTGTCACTGAAACATATACAGTCCTTGAGTCCATGCATCTTACGACTTTAAGTGCTAAATATTTTCTTAGTGCTAGTCATTTAAACATCCTCCCCGGGGACACCTGGGGGGCTCAGTGGGGTAAGCCTCTACCTTCAGCTCAGGTCATGGTTTCAGAGAGAGGGTGATGGTCTCAGAGAGAGGGTCCTGGGATCCAGGCCCACATCAGGCTCTCTGCTCAGCAGGGAGCCTGCTTCCCCCCTTCTCTTTGCCTACCTCTCTGCCTACATATGATCTCTCTCTCTCTCTCACACACACACACACACACAAATAAATAAATAAACATCTTCCCCAAACCAAATCAAGGTAACCAAATCAAGTGAAGCCAGACTGAACAAATAAAAGTAAAAGATAATAAAGCAAAAGAAACAAACAAAAAGCCTTTGCAGAATGCCTACCAGATCTAAGCATAAAGATGGTCCTGTTTATAAAGGAATTTCATATACAGGAAAATTATTTTGGCAAAGATCTGCTACACCTACAAGAAGTTAACATAAATCTTCTGGGAGAAAGGTGCTATCTATAGATGTATGTATCAGTATGGGAGTGAAAGATTTTAGAAAGTTTCCTAGACACTATGCATTCTGTCTCCACCTGTTAAATCATTGTTTTTATGCTTTCTATGTTATATTATAAACAATACTACAGATCCTATCATAAATCTCCAATTAATATAAAAATCACTCTTTAACAGCACTGTTTTGGGGTTTGAGAGTCAATAAGACTATCTAGTCTCTTTTTTCAAGGTTTCAAAAGAATTACTCAACAATAGTTCTTGAAGAAAAAGGCATATTTTGGGGAGCAGAAGAAAAAAATTATTATCTCATTTCTTGTAATTAAATTGTTTAACTTTTAAATATATTTTGCTATTATGCAAACTATTTCCCCTTCTCAACAGTGAAAGACCGACTTTTCTGGATAGAATTATACTGTGTCTATGGCAGATTCTGTACACATGGACCTTGAAATAAATGCAAACGTTGTATTTTTATTGCTGTTTTTTGTCATTGCTTTATTATATAGCCTCTTTTCCTTTTTTTTTCTTTTCTTTTTTTTTTCCAACCAAGACACTATAGTGTTTCTGAGATGGTCTTGCTTTCATCTCATAAATTCTATACAATACAAGCCAGTTAGTAGCATCAACAGACTGGAACACATGGAAGAGGATAAAGTTTCACACAAACCAATAAATGCAATGACAAATGTTTCCTTTTTTATTTTGAACATAAAAATTTTGTTCTGCATTGTTTGCTTTTTAAAAAAACTTGATGATAACAAATAAATTATCTACACCTTTGTCTGATGGAAAATGTCCTACACTTTCAGATTACTTGCTGAACTCCAAATAATGCAGAGCTCATGTTTTCTTTTCTTTTTGTTTACATTGAAGAGGAGATTACTAGAAAAGCCTCACACTTCCAAAATATAAATATATTTTCATTCAGACCTCAAAAGTAAGCATTATAATACAGATATTTAATGCTCATATTAATCCCAGCCAGAACTTCAGCATTCTGATCACTTACATTTATGAAATTCTGCATGTTGTGACTTTCAAGCCTACTGCATATACCCAGGTATGTGTCTATGTTTAACCATCATGCCCTTTACACTGACAGCTAGTGCATGGATATAAAAACAGTATTCTTTATATGAAGAAGATATTTGTTAAATCTGAGCAAAGCTAGGTTAAACATTCGAGCTGATGTGAGCCTGGCAGCTGGGCTACCATGATGAAACTGACAAAAGGGACTTAGTGGGGCCATAATCACAGCCGCTGCTTGCTATGAATCCAAGGCAGCACCCTGTGTTATTAATTGCAAGGACTGTCATTCATCAACACTGACAGGCATGCTCTATGATTCCCTTTGAAGACTTTTCCACTCCTTGTTCAAGCCAAGAACAGAAGCCAACCTGACAAAGTTATCACTGCCACATACAGTGCTAACTGCGGAACAAAGCCACACACATGATTCCCCGCTTAAAAGGACAGAAAGTAGCTGCTGTCAGAGTAAACATCTGTCATTATTTGCTTGAGCATATCTCCCACATTTTCACTGTAGGACCCACGTTAGCACTTGAAGAAAGAGCAAGGGCTCTTCAAAGCCAGAGCAGAGGCCTAAAGAGGGAAAAAAACGTGTGGGGATTAGCCTGGAAAGGGTTAGGAATTCTGGAATATTTCTCCAGTAGCACATTCGAAAAGCTCCGCGTTAGGGGCAGGCAGTCTTTGCCACCTGAGAGAGTGTGCATGCTGTCATCTGTGAAAGATGGGCACTTAAAAGTTTTTGAAGTGTTGGCTCAGGGTCAAATGACATCCTGAGGAAGTATTCTATGATTATAATATTCTGTGATATTGGCAGGATGTAAAAGTCTCTTAAATGATGTAGCATAGGAACAGGATATTCTGCAGAAACTGTTCCCTTTAGCCCAGCTCCCAAATGCTGATATAGATCTTGCCCAGCTGCCCTATGGACAGGTTCAGGCAGCAGGGCCCTCTTTGCTAGTGATGTGGTTGAAGGGGCTAGTGCTGGAGGAGAGTTTTATCTTTCTATTTTATGTAGCACTGTGGTCCAGCTCGCCCCACCCGCTGACGTATAGTAACACTCAATGACTCCTGCACCTTCTGTTCCCCATTTCCCTCTTTGCCCCTGTGTGATGCGTTTACTTCCAAAATTTTGGAAACAATTTTAAATTGGAGAGAATTGAAAGGAAGCTGTTTTTTTACAGAAATAAAAATGAAGTCCTTTTTCTAGCTCACCACATTCCAGATCGGAAGACCGTTCATGCAATAGACGGAGCTATCATGAAAATGAATAATAAAAACTTACCATCTACAGGATACACTAGTTGATCAAATTCCCAAGGTCATTACTTTAGTTTTAAAATATGATGACCAGCATTGAAATGAGGTATTTCTGGGTGTTTTAAAATCACAAATACTCTGTGGCATGAATTTAGTCTAAGAATCGAGTCGATAAAGATGAGACCTAAGAGGATCTAATTCAACATGTTAAACTGAACCTGAAATGAAATCAAACACAGGTGTAAGGGTCTTATGAGGCTGGGTAACACATCTGCTGAGGCTGCAGGTGGCGAGTACTTTGCCTAGATAATGTGAAATTAGTATAATAGATCCTAAATGTCTACCAAACTTTCAACGTGAGCATTTTCTCCCGTGCTTGTAGGTATCCACTGCCATCTCGATTTTGATACTTTGGTCTAAAAAATCTACTCGAGTTATATTCTCATATGTAAACTTTTATTTCTGGCAGAGGATCAGAGAATGGAAGATGAGGTAGGGTATTTCCGACAGCCTTCTTACTTTTCTATAACCTCTATCCTTCATAAGAAACTCTTATCTCTAAGAAAACGATAGGCCAAACCATATAGGTCTTGGTTGATTAAACACAGCACCTTAAATATCACTCAGAGGTAAAAGAAGCACTGCAGAGCACAGGTGCAATATTGGGTTCACATTCGTAAAGTAAATGGGTCACTGAGTTCTGCACAACACAAAACCTCCCCATGGTCTTCAAGGACAACTCCAAGTATAAAGTATTACAGGACTCCAGTAAGAAGGGCAATTGCTGGCTAGCTCCAAGCATTAAACACTGCAAGCAGTGTCACATACCTATTCCCCATAAATCAAATATTTGGTCTCAATGAATTTAAAGAACATGGAATAATGCAGAGTTTTGCTTAGGCAATATGTATTTCAACTTTCATTGTGTCTGATGCTGCATAATTTATTTGAATATACTTTGATACAAGATGGTGTGGTTGTTTTCCAAAAAACTTTAAAATATTGGGGGTGGGGCAAGTGTTGAGTCACTGTATTGCACACCTGAAATTAATATTACCCTGTATGTTGACTAACTCGAATTTAAATAAAAGCTTAAAAATATCTGGAGGAGACATGATTACTCATATCTAAATGAGATACTGACAGAAAGACACAGATGGGCAAATGCACAAATTTTATGGATGGAATAGTATTTTAGACTTTATATTTTATGTTTTTGAATTAACATAGCTTTTGAATAAGAACAAATAAACTCACAAACTATACATATTATAAACCAACCTAAAATTTAGGTGTATTGTAACTTCCAAAAGCATTTCCTGCTTCTTTGACACTAAGATAAAGTGTAACCATGGTTAAACTAAGTAGATTTTATACAATTTGTTCATTTAACATGTATTTTGGAAAACTTCACATTTTTTATAACTATTCATTTCTGAATGAATAATCAAAGGTTCTGTGATCAATGTCTCACTTTCCTCCAAAAGATAAGATGGGTTTTCAGAAGCTGGCTTAGCTCATTATGCAGTTGTACCGAGTGTGAAACTATCAAGGTTTCATTCCTTTTTCCAACTCAAACAGCTGCTACCATCTCAGAAGAAGCAGGTGTTGATGCGTGAACAATATTAGCACTAAAAAGAACAGACCGTTTGGTGATGACTTTTCTCACTGGAATATTATATCAAAATACTTTTAAATTCCCTAAAGTGCCCAGGTGGGAAGGCAAATTAAACTTTAAAAAGTCTAAAAATATTTCAATAGTTTCATTAGTTCTCCTTCCCCTTGCAAATCCAATATGCAATTATAAGAATTACAACATTAAAAAGGGTATTACATTCAGGGAGTTTTGTTGTTTATAGGACTCTGTATGAAAATATTTTTAAATAAAAAAATGTGTATTTTAATAGAAGACATGCCAGAAAAGTAGCAGAAAAAAATTAAATATTCCAAGGATTAATATCCAAACTTGGAACTTTAAAACAAACCCAAATTCCCAAGATATATACATAGATTATATCTTGAGACTATCATGTCACTGAAAATACTATCAAAGGAGATTTTATTTTTGTTTTTATTGTGTTTTTTTCCCCCCCAGAAAGGCCATTAGAAAGCCTTTTATATAAATTGAGTTTTCTCACAATGTTAAAAAAAATGCCATTATATAATAAAGCATTCCTTTTGAGGCTAGAATTTACAACTAGAAGAATGCCATTTAAAAATGTGCAAGCAGGTTCTCCCTTTGAAGGCTAAGACTTGAAGTTTTGTTGTTGTTGTCGGTCTTCTGGTTCTTAGAAAAAACAAAAACAAAAACGCCAAGGTGAAACTATTATTTAAGTAGTCCCATGGCAAGAATCTATCCATGTTTCATGGCAGACTGAATTCTGTGAAAGAAATAGAGAACTGCTGTTTAGTAGTGTTCAATTAACATGGATACATTCATTACATGTTTACTGAGTTATAAGTTGTTACTCTGAACACTTCTTTCAGGAACTCCAGAACTTGGATAGAAAGAATTACCGTCAGAGGGAATCTGTAGCTCTGAGAGTTTCTTCACCATAATCTGGGACATATTTTGAAAAGAGATGGACGTGAATAGCACAAAGATCCATGCTTTGGAAGGAGGCCATTCCTGGAGCAGCAAAGAGATACCAGAAGATGGCCCTCAGACAGGCTGAACCTCTCCCAACAACATTCTTTGTGGAAGTCTGGGTCTGGAGTCTTAACTATGTGATGGCTCAGAGTATTTCAAGGGTTAGAAGTAAACTGGTCCTTATCCCCAAATTAGTGGATCTCAGCCGGGAGTTTTGCCCCCAGTAGGCATTTGGCAGTATCTGAAGACATTTTTGATTGCCATGACTTGGAAGTCCTAAGCTAGGGCTGCTGCTGAATGTCCTGCAATGCATAGGATAACCATCTGTTAAAAGAGTATCTAGTCCACAATATCAATGCTGTAGCTGTTTTGTCACCCAACCCCTAGATGTGGGACAGGCATTATGTCTCTCTCTTTTGTACTTACCCTGCATGATCCATTAAAATTCATTCAAGCAGTGTTAAAAGTTACAACTTGGGTTTAGTTGTGCTGTTAGAAATTATGGAAAATGTAGAACTATAACCAGCTTTAGATAATTGGTTAAATTAAATGAGATATGAATTGAGTACGCAAAAAGATGTAGAGAGGCAAAGGAAAGGCACTAGTTCAATGTCCCAAGTATAGAGTGACAGTCATCAGTGAAAACTGTGTCCAGCAATGACATCTTTTGTGACATGGGCAGCAAACACAGCAGTATGGCCAAAAAAATGAGAAGCCAGAGTAGAATAACACAAGAAATTTTCTTCTTAGAAACAAAGGAAACAAGCTCTAGGACAGGCCAGAAATTACCAGGAAATAAGGTGAACCAATTAGACCAATGGAGGCTTGAAAACAAATGATTTGGGTGCTAACACTTGTCATGATCTCACTGTGTGACCTCATATAGACTGCTAAAGCTAGAAGCATGTAGTGAGGCTTCATTCAATACTAAATACTTATAAACCTACATCTATAACTTAATAAGCAATGCCTGAGCTCTAGGAATACAGCAGTTTAAAACAGAAAGTTCCCTGCTCTTTTGAAGGGAACATTAAAAAGCAGTTGTAATAATGTACACATACATATCAGATTAAAAGATCACCAATGGGGGGAGGAGTCAAGATGGCGGAGAAGTAGCAAGCTGAGACTGCTTCAGCTAGCCGGAGATCAGCTAGATAGCTTATCTAAAGATTGCAAACACCTGAAAATCCATCGGCAGATCGAAGAGAAGAAGAACAGCAATTCTGGAAACAGAAAAACAACCACTTTCTGAAAGGTAGGACCGGCGGAGAAGTGAATCCAAAGCGACGGGAAGATAGACCCCGGGGGGAGGGGCCGGCTCCCGGCAAGCGGCGGAGCAACCGCGCACAAAATCAGGACTTTTAAAAGTCTGTTCCGCTGAGGGACATCGCTCCAGAGGCTAAACCGGGGCGAAGCCCACGCGGGGTCAGCGTGGCCTCAGGTCCCGCAGGGTCACAGAAGGATCGGGGGTGTCTGAGTGTCGCAGAGCTTGCGGGTATTGGAACGGGAAAGCCGGCTACAGAGACAGAGCCGACAGTAAGCTCGCAGCTCCGTGTTACCTTGAACCGGTCGCAGGCTCGGTGAGCTCGGAGCGCGGCCGGAGGTCAGGCAGACGGGAGTAACTGGGCGCTGTTCTCTGAGGGCGCACTGAGGAGTGGGGCCCTGGGCTCTCGGCTCCTCCGGGCCGGAGACCAGGAGGCCGCCATTTGTATTCCCGTCCTCTGGAACTCTACGGAAAGCGCTCAGGGAACAAAAACTCCTGAAAGCAAACCCGAGCGGATTACTCACCCCGGCCCCGGGTAAGGGTGGTGTAATTTCGCCTGGGGCAAAGACACTTGAGAATCACTACACCAGGCCCCTCCCCCAGAAGATCAACAAGAAATCCAGCCGAGACCAAGTTCACCTACCAAGGAGTGCGGTTTCAATACCAAGGAGAGCAGCAGAATTCCAGAGGAGGAGAAAGCCAAGCACGGAACTCATGGCTTTTTTCCTGTGATTTTTTTTAGTCTTGCAGTTAATTTAATTTTTTCTTTTTCATTTTTTTTTTTTTTTTCTCGCCTTCGGGTAAAATTTTTTTTTTTTTAACTGTTACCTTTTTCTTTTTTAACGATTTTTTACTAGTTTATCTAATATATATATATATATATATTTTTTTTTTTACATTTTTCTTAGGTGTTTTCTTTTTTAAAAAAAATTCTTTTCTTTTCTTTTCTTTTTTTTTTTTTTTTTTTTCTTTTTTCTTTCTTCCTTTTTGAACCTCTTTTTATCCCCTTTCTCCCCACTCACGATTTTGGATCTCTTCTAATTTGGCTAAAGCATATTTTCCGGGGGTTGTTGCCACCCTTTTAGTATTTTACTTGCCCCTTCATTTACTCTTATCTGGACAAAATGACAAGACGTAAAAATTCAACACAAAAAAAAGAACAAGAGGCAGTACCGAAGGCTAGGGACCTAATCAATACAGACATCGGTAATATGTCAGATCTAGAGTTCAGAATGACAATTCTCAAGGTTCTAGCCGGGCTCGAAAAAGGCATGGAAGATATTAGAGAAACCCTCTCGAGAGATATAAAAGCCCTTTCTGGAGAAATAAAAGAACTAAAATCTAACCAAGTTGAAATCAAAAAAGCTATTAATGAGGTGCAATCAAAAATGGAGGCTCTCACTGCTAGGATAAATGAGGCAGAAGAAAGAATTAGTGATATAGAAGACCAAATGACAGAGAATAAAGAAGCTGAGCAAAAGAGGGACAAACAGCTACTGGACCACGAGGGGAGAATTCGAGAGATAAGTGACACCATAAGACGAAACAACATTAGAATAATTGGGATTCCAGAAGAAGAAGAAAGTGAGAGGGGAGCAGAAGGTATACTGGAGAGAATTATTGGGGAGAATTTCCCCAATATGGCAAAGGGAACGAGCATCAAAATTCAGGAGGTTCAGAGAATGCCCCTCAAAATCAATAAGAATAGGCCCACACCCCGTCACCTAATAGTAAAATTTACAAGTCTCAATGACAAAGAGAAAATCCTGAAAGCAGCCCGGGAAAAGAAGTCTGTAACATACAATGGTAAAAATATTAGATTGGCAGCTGACTTATACACAGAGACCTGGCAGGCCAGAAAGAGCTGGCATGATATTTTCAGAGCACTAAACGAGAAAAACATGCAGCCAAGAATACTATATCCAGCTAGGCTATCATTGAAAATAGAAGGAGAGATTAAAAGCTTCCAGGACAAACAACAACTGAAAGAATTTGCAAATACCAAACCAGCTCTACAGGAAATATTGAAAGGGGTCCTCTAAGCAAAGAGAGAGCCTACAAGTGGTAGATCAGAAAGGAACAGAGACCATATACAGTAACAGTCACCTTACAGGCAATACAATGGCACTAAATTCATATCTCTCAATAGTTACCCTGAATGTGAATGGGCTAAATGCCCCTGTCAAAAGACACAGGGTATCAGAATGGATAAAAAAACAAAACCCATCTATATGTTGCCTCCAAGAAACACATTTTAAGCCCGAAGACACCTCCAGATTTAAAGTGAGGGGGTGGAAAAGAATTTACCATGCTAATGGACATCAGAAGAAAGCAGGAGTGGCAATCCTTATATCAGATCAATTAGATTTTTTTTTTCTTTTTTTTTTTTTTTTTTTTTTTTTTAAAGATTTTATTTATTTATTTGACAGACAGAAATCACAAGTAGGCAGAGAGGCAGGCAGAGAGAGAGAAGGAAGCAGGCTCCCTGCTGAGCAGAGAGCCCGATGCGGGGCTCGATCCCAGGACTCTGGGATCATGACCTGAGCCGAAGGCAGAGGCTTTAACCCACTGAGCCACCCAGGCGCCCCAGATCAATTAGATTTTAAGCCAAAGACTGTAATAAGAGATGAGGAAGGACACTATATCATACTCAAAGGGTCTGTCCAACAAGAAGATTTAACAATTTTAAATATCTATGCCCCCAACGTGGGAGCAGCCAACTATATAAACCAATTAATAACAAAATCAAAGAAACACATCAACAACAATACAATAATAGTAGGGGACTTTAACACTCCCCTCACTGAAATGGACAGGTCATCCAAGCAAAAGATCAGCAAGGAAATAAAGGCCTTAAACGACACACTGGACCAGATGGACATCACAGATATATTCAGAATATTTCATCCCAAAGCAACAGAATACACATTCTTCTCTAGTGCACATGGAACATTCTCCAGAATAGATCACATCCTCGGTCCTAAATCAGGACTCAACCGGTATCAAAAGATTGGGATCATTCCCTGCATATTTTCAGACCACAATGCTCTAAAGCTAGAACTCAACCACAAAAGGAAGTTTGGAAAGAACCCAAATACATGGAGACTAAACAGTATCCTTCTAAAGAATGAATGGGTCAACCGGGAAATTAAAGAAGAATTGAAAAAAATCATGGAAACAAATGATAATGAAAATACAACGGTTCAAAATCTGTGGGACACAACAAAGGCAGTCCTGAGAGGAAAATATATAGCGGTACAAGCCTTTCTCAAGAAACAAGAAAGGTCTCAGGTACACAACCTAACCCTACACCTAAAGGAGCTGGAGAAAGAACAAGAAAGAAACCCTAAGCCCAGCAGGAGAAGAGAAATCATAAAGATCAGAGCAGAAATCAATGAAATAGAAACCAAAAAAACAATAGAACAAATCAACGAAACTAGGAGCTGGTTCTTTGAAAGAATTAATAAAATTGATAAACCCCTGGCCCGACTTATCAAAAAGAAAAGAGAAAGGACCCAAATAAATAAAATCATGAATGAAAGAGGAGAGATCACAACTAACACCAAGGAAATACAAACTATTATAAGAACATACTATGAGCAACTCTACGGCAATAAATTTGACAATCTGGAAGAAATGGATGCATTCCTAGAAACATATAAACTACCACAACTGAACCATGAAGAAATAGAAAGCCTGAACAGACCCATAACCAGTAAGGAGATTGAAACAGTCATTAAAAATCTCCAAACAAACAAAAGCCCAGGGCCAGACGGCTTCCTGGGGGAATTCTACCAAACATTTAAAGAAGAACTAATTCCTATTCTCCTGAAACTGTTCCAAAAAATAGAAATGGAAGGAAAACTTCCAAACTCATTTTATGAGGCCAGCATCACCTTGATCCCAAAACCAGACAAGGATCCCACCAAAAAAGAGAGTTATAGACCGATATCCTTGATGAACACAGATGCGAAAATACTCAACAAAATACTAGCCAATCGGATTCAACAGTACATTAAAAAGATTATTCACCACGACCAAGTGGGATTTATTCCAGGGCTGCAAGGTTGGTTCAACATCCGCAAATCAGTCAATGTGATACAACACATCAATAAAAGTAAGAACAAGAACCATATGATACTCTCAATAGATGCTGAAAAAGCATTTGACAAAGTACAACATCCCTTCCTGATCAAAACTCTTCAAAGTGTAGGGATAGAGGGCACATACCTCAATATCATCAAAGCCATCTATGAAAAACCCACCGCAAATATCATTCTCAATGGAGAAAAACTGAAAGCTTTTCTGCTAAGGTCAGGAACACGGCAGGGATGTCCATTATCACCACTGCTATTCAACATCGTACTAGAGGTCCTAGCCTCAGCAATCAGACAACAGAAGGAAATTAAAGGCATCCAAATTGGCAAAGAAGAAGTCAAATTATCACTCTTCGCAGATGATATGATACTATATGTGGAAAACCCAAAAGACTCCACTCCAAAACTGCTAGAACTTATACAGGAATTCAGTAAAGTGTCAGGATATAAAATCAATGCACAGAAATCAGTTGCATTTCTCTACACCAACAGCAAGACAGAAGAAAGAGATATTAAGGAGTCAATCCCATTTACAATTGCATCCAAAACCATAAGATACCTAGGAATAAACCTAACCAAAGAGGCACAGAATCTATACTCAGAAAACTATAAAGTACTCATGAAAGAAATTGAGGAAGACACAAAGAAATGGAAAAATGTTCCATGCTCCTGGATTGGAAGAATAAATATTGTGAAAATGTCTATGCTACCTAAAGCAATCTACACATTTAATGCAATTCCTATCAAAGTACCATCCATCTTTTTCAAAGAAATGGAACAAATAATTCTAAAATTTATATGGAACCAGAAAAGACCTCGAATAGCCAAAGGGATATTGAAAAAGAAAGCCAACGTTGGTGGCATCACAATTCCGGACTTCAAGCTCTATTACAAAGCTGTCATCATCAAGACAGCATGGTACTGGCACAAAAACAGACACATAGATCAATGGAACAGAATAGAGAGCCCAGAAATAGACCCTCAAATCTATGGTCAACTAATCTTCGACAAAGCAGGAAAGAATGTCCAATGGAAAAAAGACAGCCTTTTCAATAAATGGTGCTGGGAAAATTGGACAGCCACATGCAGAAAAATTAAATTGGACCATTTCCTTACACCACACACAAAAATAGACTCAAAATGGATGAAGGACCTCAATGTACGAAAGGAGTCCATCAAAATCCTTGAGGAGAACACGGGCAGCAACCTCTTCGACCTCTGCCGCAGCAACATCTTCCTAGGAACAACGCAAAAGGCAAGGGAAGCAAGGGAAAAAATGAACTACTGGGATTTCATCAAGATCAAAAGCTTTTGCACAGCAAAGGAAACAGTTAACAAAATCAAAAGACAACTGACAGAATGGGAGAAGATATTTGCAAACGACATATCAGATAAAGGACTAGTGTCCAGAATCTATAAAGAACTTAGCAAACTCAACACCCAAAGAACAAATAATCCAATCAAGAAATGGGCAGAAGACATGAACAGACATTTCTGCAAAGAAGACATCCAGATGGCGAACAGACACATGAAAAAGTGCTCCATATCACTCGGCATCAGGGAAATACAAATCAAAACCACAATGAGATATCACCTCACACCAGTCAGAATGGCTAAAATCAACAAGTCAGGAAATGACAGATGCTGGCGAGGATGCGGAGAAAGGGGAACCCTCCTACACTGTTGGTGGGAATGCAAGCTGGTGCAGCCACTCTGGAAAACAGCATGGAGGTTCCTCAAAATGTTGAAAATAGAACTGCCCTATGACCCAGCAATTGCACTATTGGGTATTTACCCTAAAGATACAAATGTAGTGATCCAAAGGGACACATGCACCCGAATGTTTATAGCAGCTATGTCCACAATAGCCAAACTATGGAAAGAACCTAGATGTCCATCAACAGATGAATGGATCAAGAAGATGTGGTATATATACACGATGGAATACTATGCAGCCATCAAAAGAAATGAAATCTTGCCATTTGCAACAACGTGGATGGAACTAGAGCGTATCATGCTTAGCGAAATAAGTCAAGCAGAGAAAGACAACTATCATATGATCTCCCTGATATGAGGAAGTGGTGATGCAACATGGAGGCTTAAGTGGGTAGAAGAATAAATGAAACAAGATGGGATTGGGAGGGAGACAAACCATAAGTGACTCTTAATCTCACAAAACAAACTGAGGGTTGCCGGGGGGAGGGGGTTGGGGAGAAGGGGGTGGGATTATGGACATTGGGGAGGGTATGTGATTTGGTGAGTGCTGTGAAGTGTGTAAACCTGGTGATTCACAGACCTGGGGATAAAAATATATGTATATAAAAAATAAAATAAAAAAAAAAATCACCAATGAAAATTCATATTTTTTGAGAGAGATGTAGTTTTCTGATAAAACAGGAATGCCACAGTTTAGACAACTTTCCAGGAATGTTATAGATTGTTGGTGTGCAAAAAATATAGGTTTATATTATTTCTCATTTATTTTGCATTCATGAAATAAAGCCACATAATAAAATTTTATAAAAGTCAGTTTTTTCTTGGAAAAAGAATCAGAAAAATATTGTGATATACAATAGAAATGTGTAATGCACTTATTCATCACTATTCTGTACTGGTGCCATCGTGAATTTAAGCATGCTATTTAGTTTTCCAGATTATGTTTCTTTTACAATAAGCATCTGAGGATGATTACACATATTGAGTAATCATTAAATTGTCACTTAATCCTTGTAACAGATATTATTTTGTTCATGCTTTACATACAAGAAAACACAGTATATTTGACCTGCCTAAAATCATTTTTGGTAAGCAATGAGTCCCAGATCCTAATCTAGCCTCCACAGTCTATACTGCTAATCTGTATTATGACTAAATCTGACATGACTTTAAGCATTAGCAGTGAAGCTGTTGGTTAGTAATTGTATACTTTAAAAATAATTCTTTTTTCTTAATATTTTATTTATTTATTTGACAGATCACAAGTAGGCAGAGAGGCAGGCAGAGAGAGAGGAGGAAGCAGGCTCTCCGCAGAGCAAAGAGCCTGATGCGGGGCTCGATCCCAGGACCCTGGGATTGACCTGAGCCGAAGGCAGAGGCTTGACCCACTGAGCCACCCAGGTGCCCCACTTTAAAAGAATTCTTCTTGCTATTTTATGCTTATTTTTCTTTTGCCTGCTTTCTTTCTACCATGCCCTACACCATAAGCACACAAATATGATTAGAAAGGATTAGCTACTGAAAATGTGCAAGCTAGAATTCTGCAGAACACATAAACCAAACTGAGAATGTTATTTTAGAACAGTTTAGTTGCTAACTAGGCTTAGAGAGGAGGTAGTCCTCTTTACCCGATTTACTGAATTATCAGAAGATGCTACTTTATAAAAGCTAAGTCGAAACTTCTAAACATGAATTTTGTTCTTCTCTTAAACGATATCAAGGCAAATGACACACTACACTCCTTGGGCCAAATATGCGCATTTCTGTGCTTTTCCTTTTTTTCTTATTTTTTAATTCTTAACTTAAGAAAGTAAAACTATAGTGTGTTATTTGATTACTGCAACCTGGGTCATATTTTCTACCAGGAAATGAAAAAGAAACAATTACAAAAACAAAATAAAAGCAGCACTGTAAAGAGTCAGCATCTTCTTGTAACACGGGTTTATGCCTGACATTCAGAGATACCATAGGAGTAAATACTCCCAGAAGACAAATAGTATAAAATAATTCTACATACATACATGTCCATACAAGCATTTTTTTAAAATCTTAAGTAAAAAGAACGTGATTTAAAATCAGATGCCACAAGGGTGGATGTGAAGGCGGTTTTCATCAGGTATAGCAGGTGTGCAGCCCCTGAAGTTAGCGTCCCCTGAGCTTTGCTTGGAGCCTGTAATGTCCTTCAAACTAAAGCTTCCCTTGCGTTAACTGCTGCTCTGAGATCCTAAATGACCATTTAGAGGACCTAATGCATTTCCAAAAGAATGAAGCTTACATTCAGAATGTAACCAGTTGATTTGAAAACTTTTTGGGTAATGGAGACAAGGGATATCCCTGCATGGTCTACGGCCAGGTATTATTACCTGTTTATCATCCTACTTATCTCCACCTGTGGGCTTCATCCTTGAGATGAATCAAGTGCTGTGTCATTAGCATCTGACAACAGCTCTGATATTTCCCCAATACTCTAGTTGCTACTTTGTGTCTCCACTTCAAATTATATCTAATTTTTTTGGGGGGAGGGGTTCCAAATATCTATCACTTTACTCATACAAATACCTTAAGATCCACCTGAAAGTCTGATGAAATTTGGGCTATTTAAATATTTTTTTTGCCTTTAGAATTTACAATTTTTCTATAAACTACCTAATGCTTATAATCTTGTACACCATAAGGGTCTCAAATATTTACATTTATGGGTCACTGTTGTTTTGCTATTTCTCCCTTGTTTTCATATATATATACATCTACATATATATGTAGATGTATATATATATATTTTTTAAATATAAAATATATATATATATATATTTTTTTTTTTTTTTTAAACCAGTATAGAAAGAAATCAAGGTAGAAAAAAACAAATAAAGTACATCAGATTGGGATTTTTAAATTCATGTAGTGGTTAGACTAATGTCTATAACACTCAGTATTCTGACAGGAAACAGAAAAGTTTTTTTAAATGTTATATATTTATGCTAAATATCACTGTAAATAACTTCCCAACCAAAAGTAAATGAAATGTTTTTCTCTCTGTTCTTACAAACACCCTTTAAAATGTGACTCTTGGACCTTTTTTAAGTTAACTAATATGACCATTCCCTTGCCCATAGGATAACTGGTGTAGACAGTATGAGCCTTGACATAGTATATGACAGTAGGTTTTTTATTGTTGGTATTATATTAAACAATTATGTTTTATCAGAACAAGATTCACTGGAAAACTACCATTAACAGCTAAAAATGCTGGAAACAGAAGTATGAAACGTCAACAATGGTTGTCTCCAACTGATTTACAGATCATTGCATTAGAAGTTGTAATTTCACCTCCATCAGAAAGGATGAATACTCAACTTTTGTATCAACATGGGCGGATCTGGATGAGATTACGCTGAGGGAAATAAGTCAAGTAGAGAAAATCAATTATCATATGGTTTCAATTATTTGTGCAGCATAAGAAATAACATGGACGACATTAGGAAAAGGAAAGGAAAAGTGAATTGGGAGAAATCGGAGGGGCAGATGAACCATGAGAGACTGTGGACTCAGAAACAATCTGAGGGTTTTGGAAGGGAGGCAGGTTAGAGAATTGGATGAGCCTGGTGGTGGGTATCAAGGAGAGCACATATTACATGGAGCACTGGGTGTGGTACATAAACAATGAATCTTGTAATATTAAAAAAATAAAATTTAATTTAAAAAAAGAAGCTGTAATTAGAAAGGTCACTCATGTTCAGGAAATACTCTTGTGGTGAAACGTATTTTGATATACAGAAGATATATTGCTTTGATACGGAAACAGTGGGTCAAAACAACATATTAAATACATATGTTAATATTAATAAAATATGAGTTCAAAAAGACATGGGAGGAAGGAAGGATATACACAGATTGCCTTGAGTCCTTCTGAATCAGTGATTCTAATGTAGCTACCCCTCCAAGTTCCCCAAGTCATGGACGCAATAGCACACCCAGGGAATTCTGGGGAGGACAAAGCATTACCAGCTTCCTTTAGGTGCATTCTATTTATACCTGAATCATGACATGGAGCTTTTCTTTCTCGGCTTTCTTTATTACTACATTCTTCTCTAGTTAACTCTCCTTCTATTCCTTTCATTCTCTGTCTCTGCTTGACCAAGTCTGACTTCTTGACAGCCTACACTAGATTTTGCAGCAAGGCATGATTTCCATCCTTGGTGTAAACAGTTGTAAAACTGGCAATGGCACTATGGTTTTCCAATAAAACATCTTTCTTGATTTGAGAAGAATCCTCTCCACTATTCTCAAATTTTAGGTGCACTAGTTTGTGAGATGGATAGCAAGAAAGAAAGGTGGACCGTGGATAATTTCTAAATATCTACCTCCCCTTCTAACTATCCTGCTGGCTTTTGATTAGGTATAAGTTGGTGCATGGTATTTTTGTTTAGTTTACTCTCTTATTAAGAACTGTTTTGATTTCCAGAGTCAAGAATTCAACTTGAACTACCTTAGACTAAAGGGTTTATATAATTAGGAAGGGCAATGGTACAGGTAGGGTTGACTAAATTAGAGAGACCAGGCACCTTTTTCTCTGTTTTCTCCTCAATTCACTATGTTCCTTATTCTCTTAACAAGAAATCTCAAAATAGAGATTTCACTTCAAATTAAACTTCTCTCTACTATAACTTCTCTCTACTATCAATAGCTGAGTAATTTTTTTAAAAAAATTTCTCTTTATTCTGTGAGATTTTTATCACCCTTTCTATCTTAAAGAGTGAAACTTAAGAAAATCAAGACAAAGAAAAGACTAAAGCGCACTATGTGACACAAGTAGTATGGGAGAACATTGTGGTTTGGACAGAGTTCCTTTCTTACTTTTGAAAAAGTCTGGCTTTGAGGAACTGCTTCCCACCTCAAGCTAGCATTATTGTCAGTGTGATAGCAGCCATGATTTTATAAAATCTCATCTCTTTACCCCCCAGGGATTGGTTAAGGCATTAGATTCTGACTCAGGGTGGGTCAATCATAGCACTTGACCATTTCTGGCCATAAAGATTAATTCAGGGGGCAATTCTTTGAACGAGAATATTCAGTTTTATCTGGGATTTTATCTTTTTAACCTCATGCTTGAAGTTTAAGCCCTTTTCCTTTTAGTGATAAAATTTAAGATGTTAGTCCAAGGCTTCCCTAGACTTTTTTTCATTTAATTTGAAGTGAAATCTCTATTTTGAGATTTCTTGTTAAGAGAACAAGGAACATAGTGAATTTAAGAGAAAACAGAGAAAAAAGTGCCTGGTCTCTAATTTAGTCAACCCTACCTGTACCATTGCCCTTCCTAATTATATAAACCCTTTAGTCTAAGGTAGTTCAAGTTGAATTCTTGACTCCGGAAATCAAAACAGTTCTTAATAAGAGAGTTAACCAAACAAAAATACCATGCACCAACTTATACCTAATCAAAAGCCAGCAGGATAGTTAGAAGGGGAGGTAGATATTTAGAAATTATCCACGGTCCACCTTTCTTTCTTGCTATCCATCTCACAAACTAGTGCACCTAAAACTTGAGAATAGTGGAGAGGATGCTTCTCAAATCAAAAACACAAAATATTCAGGAAATATAATTTAAAAATCACTGAACTGTGAGTAAAAAAGCAATACAGAATTGAATAATTCCACACAGTATTACTGTGTTTTCTAAGTAGACAATTTTTTTCAGTAAACCAAATAGAATAACTGTTACATCCACCATATATAGTGGTATGCAATTTATGAGAATTTGTACAAATTAAAATGATTAAATAATCTAAAGCAAAAGTAAAATTCTTAATTTATATAGTTTTCTTTCTAGTGCTTCTTCTTGTCACTCTAAAACTACCCTCCAATTTGAGGTTTCTTGCATCTTTTCAACAAAAACCTTTGTTTGCCACTGACAGTTTAACTGAGCTTCTCTGAAAATGAAATTTAAACAAACCAAAAAAGAGTTTCACTTAATATCCTTCTATGAAATTTTAAGGAACACACTGTCATTCCCACTTTTGAATCAATCAATTGACTTCCTTCAAACTAAGCTACTGAATTCTTCTTTATGGTTTTTAATACTATTTTTGCTTCTTACCTTTTACACAATTCAACAGGTTAATGAAGTATAAACTCTCCAATGGTTATCTTTATGCAAATAGTGTTTTTTATCCTGCAAGGGTTTTTATGCAATCCATAGTTTAAGTCATACTCTCCATTAAATGGATCTATACTAATGAGGCTTTCCTTCTGACCCACTGTTTTTAACACTGAATTATGTCTGACACGTCCTAATCCTTGAGAATCCTTCCCAAATTTAGTGAACTTTAACAAATGTCAGGTAAAAGTTCACTGACAAATTAGAGGTGAGTAGAAAGACAAGTGGGAGGCTTACCATAAATGTTCAGAAGAGGAGTACAAGGTATCTCTTGAGACCACCACATTGAAAAATAGTAAGTGTGGGACTATTAATATTGGCTTTAGGAGTTAATAGTTCATCAGAAAATTCAAATCTGCATGTCCTCATACTTTATATAAAATATTTTACTTAGACTTTTACAAATTTTTTTGTACCTCTTTAAAAAAAAAAAATCTCTGTTGCAAAATTTTAAGTATGTGCCCAGCGAGGTTATAAGCTCTCCAGGGTTTAGAAATCTTTCTCCTGTCATAGGCAGTTCCATGCTCCTTAAGCACTCAGGGTCTCACACTTCCTTGGCACGCAAATGTTATTTTTTTGAATTAAGGATGAAAGGTTTCATCGACATCTTTGTTACTTTTGAATTGACATAAATCTGTATTCTAGTCCTGTCTTTAGAAATCACCTTTTCAGAACATTCCTTGTCCATCTTCTTTGAAATTGCAAACTCACTCATCATTTTTACCTAATTTATTTTATACAACTTATTTCTATCTAACACACTATAAGTTTTACCCATTTATTTATTGTCTGTCTCCCCAGCTAGAATGTAACCTCCATGAGAAGGGGAATTAGGCTGTAGTGATCTCTACAGTAATGTCAATGTCTAGCTCATGGTAAATATTCCAAATGAAATGTGGAATGAGCAGATACTGTAAATTTCAAATTTTTAGGGGGTTGCTAAGCCAGGAACATACTTAATCTTTTTAATGGTGAGTCCTTGTAAGCCCTCTGTTTATTTTCAATAAGCAATAGGGAAAAAAATCATTTCTTTACAATTTCACACTTAAAGTACCCAAGTTTGGTAATTTCCATACTTAACTCTTTGTCATAGCCATGGGTATGGGAGGATATTTCCTCTGGTGCCCTTGTTTATGTATTCCCTGTTGTCTTGGGCTTCCATAGGGACTTCTTATTGAATGAAATCTGAGATATGAACTTCTTTCAGTTCTATTCTTCTGTTATTATACAGAAGCTCTATTGATGTGGTGGTGAGGTATGGTGAGAAAGGAAGTATTTTACATTCCAGTGATTAGTGTAAGGACCTACTTAGCCAGAGCGACTCCATCTTGGGTAAATTGCCATTTTGTTGTTTGTGCAGTAAACTTAAATTGACTCTCCCCCTCAGAGAAACTTACTTAGAAGCAAGTCTGGGAAACCAGTAAAATACAGTCGGCTAGTTCCTGATAACAGAGCCCAGAATACAAGGACGAGTCAGGCCAGATGGAGACATCTAATCAGTACGAAGTACTGTTTGTAATAGTGAGAAGGTCTTGCCCAAACCTAAATGACTCCATCTTGGGAAGGATGACGATCTTATTATTCACACTGAATATGTTGACTGACTAAGCCTTCCAAGAAGGTACTGTTTGTAACGGTTGCTAGTATGGGGTAATCTTGAATAACACGTCACTGGACCAGATGGAACTAGCCAATCAACAAGAGACACACAAACCTGGTAGGTTGAGATACCAAGATATGGGTTGCAGTTTCACCCAATAAAATGTAGCCTATAAGACTGGGAGGGCTTGCTCTCTTCAGAGGCGGCCCTGGCCAGTCAGTCTGACTTCTAATGCTTAGCATAGAATAGAGCTTTGCATAACTTTCACCTTGTCTCAGTCTCGTTCCCCTGGCCGATCAGTCTAACTTCTAATACTTACATAAAATAAAGCTTTAAATAACTTTCACTTTGTCTCAGTCTCGTTTTGTTTATTAACGGACCTAACAACTAGGTCAGTCTTTTGGTGAGACTGTGCCCCTAGCTATGTCATTAACAAGTGCTTCTCAATCCTCCTCCCCTCAATACCTACCCTTAGAGACAGGAAGACTACAGAGGACTGCAGCTGGGGAGTGCCATTTCCCCAGGTCAGTTAGGCTCTGGTAAAACCCAACAAGTTAGTAAACTTGGCAATTCACAGACTTGTACCCTGGAGCTAATAATACATTATATATTAATAAAAAAAATTAAAAAACAAAAAACCAAAAACAAAAAACCAAAAACAAAAAACAATAAACAACCCAACAAGTTAGACTCTGGTAAAATAGATCTGGGTGTATTTCAAAATGGTTACTTTTCCCCTCCCCATACCAGAAGCATGAGGCAATTTTTCTCCAAGCTAATTTGATGTGAATGAATCAAAAATGAAAAGAAAAAGGGCACACTCAAGAAACACAGTCAGGGGCACCTGGGTGGCTCAGTGGGTTAAGCCACTGCCTTTGGCTCAGGTCATGATCTCAGGGTCCTGGGATCGAGTCCCGCATCGGGATCTCTGCTCAGCAGGGAGCCTGCTTCCCTCTCTCTCTCTCTCTGCCTGCCTCTCTGACTACTTGTGATTTCTCTCTGTCAAATAAATAAATAAAATCTTTAAAAAAAAAAAAAAAGAAACAGAGTCAAACAGTTGCTACAACTATTATTTCAGTTATAAGAATCTTAGCATAAACATATTAGAATGCTGCATTTCTCTAAACTGAAGTGTATATACTGAGCATCAAAAATCTACAGTGGTATATAAAAAAACACAAGGTATCCTTTTTTTTTTTTTTAAAAGATTTTGTTTATTTATTTGACAGACAGAGATCATAAGTAGGCAGAGAGAGAGAGAGAGAGAGGAGGAAGCAGGCTCCCCGCTTAGCAGAGAGCCCCATGCAGGGTTCGATCCCAGGACCCTGGGACCATGACCTGAGCCAAAGGCACAGGCTTAACCCACTGAGCCACCCAGACACCCCCACAAAGTATCCTCTTGCCCTTTCTGGAATCTTCTGGGGATTCTTTCAAAGAAACTGAGTAAGGTCAAGTTCACAGGCTGCTGATGAGTAGAAATAGTATGGAATAGATGAGCAGAAATAGTATGGAATATTGTTGTAATTTACTCTTGACAAATACTAGTGATACCCCACTTATAGAAAGGATAAAATAAGTTACTTATGAAAACACCAATACCTGAATGTAGCCAAACTTTTATTTATAATCAACTTCAGTACTCCCAATTAATAGGAAAATCAATAAATTCCCAAGACCTGTTACAGGAATACTAATGTTTTTGTGGAAGTTTTATAGGAATATATTTTTACAGTTATGAGAATTCCATATTAAAGTATCAAGCTATATTTTCAACAACTAAACATTTTTTTATCAGGTCACTAAAACACTGATGTCCTTGTGAATCTAGAGCTCCCCACAGTTGAAGTTTTGAGATATCAAATGACTTCTAGAAAGATGCCTGGACACCATACTTGTAGGCCATTAAATGTGCCTTAACAGAAAACTGAAGGGAAAAACTAGTGAACTGAAACAAAGCTATTTTGTTATTCTGAAATGGTCATCAGCAATGGGTGGCAGAATAAAGTCACCAGAATTATAGAATGTTAATGATTTAGACCTTTGCTTCTATCATTAAACCAATATGATATTTTTCAACAAAATAATTATAAGTAGTATTCCTTCTACATCCTTATTATGAAGGTTTATGAAAATCTTTACTAGTTCTTTTTCTTTCAAGCATTTAAATAGTTTTGTCATTATAACCAAATACCACCATTGCATCTACTTCCATTCACCACAACAAACTATTTTTCCAAGGAAACAATATATCTCCAGCATTTGAACATGAAACTTTGAAAGATACTTTAAACAACTTCCTATTCAACCATATATAACTATAATGGTTCATATCCAAACATAAATGCTATATTAATCATAATGAGGATATGGTTCCTTCTCCATAAATAAAAACCCCAGCAACAGATACAGTCTGCACAAACAGGTCTCTTCTGTGCACTCAAAGCTTCAAGATTAGTTTGTCATGATAAAAATAAAAAATAAAAAATTATAAAAAATTCAATTAAAAAATGTTACAATCTTCCCTTGTTAGGCTAAGCATAGTATTAGTTTCCTATTGCGGTTGTAACAATTTATCACAAACCAAATGGCTTAAGACAATATAAACTTATTACAGTTAATTTGGTCTTAAGTCTGAAGTGGATCTCACTGGCCTAAAACCAAGGTGTCAGTAGGGCTGCATTCCTCTAGAGGCTCTAAGGGGGCACCTGCTTCTTGGTATTTTCCTGTTTCTAGAGGCTGCTCACATTCCTTAACTCTTAGCCTCCTTCTCCATCTTCAAGGCAGGCAATTTGGAGTTGACTCCCTCTGTGTTGCCACATTTCTGTTTCTCCTCCACTTCCCTCCTCCACTTTTAAGGACTCTTGTGATTACAGTGGGTCTGCCTGGATAATCCAGGATAATCTCCCCATAGCAAAAGCAACTGTTTGGCAATCTTAATTCTGTCTGACATTTTAACTCCTTTTTTGCCATGTAAAGTAACAAATCTGTATGTTGTGGGGACTAATTCAAACGTCACTGTGATTTCATGTAGTATTACCAGCTTCGACAGAACTATAATAAATACATTCCTTAAAATAGGATTCTAAAAATTTAATTTAAAAAATTTCTACAGTAATTAATTCATCTTTTTTTTTTCTTTTCCCTCCTTTTTTAAGCTACCTAAATTGTAGGTAATGGTTCCATCTCCATTTCAAATCTTGGCTACATATCTCATTATATCTTTTGTGACAGTTATTCTTGTTTTATTAAATAATAAAAGATAGATGACAATACTATGGGTATTGTCAATGCTAATAAAATTATAACTTTTGGAGTGTTCTATAATTATCAAAGCACTTCCTCATTCTCTCAGTCAATTCACAACCGTCTGCTTACACAGGAGCACTGGTTTTTGTTTTGTTTTTTAAGAAAATTATCAATTTTATTTAAGGTTTATATTTACTGGTATAAAGCTGTGTAATATACTGTCCTGATTTCTTTACATTGAATTTATTTTCTTCAGCAGTTATAAACTCCCAGCAACACTGAGCTGCAGATACAAAGATTTCCTATATATCTCCCCACTATTCACACAACCTCCCCCACTATGAAAATCCTGCACTAACATGGTATATTTGTTAAAATCGATAGCCTGTATTAACCCATCATTATCACCTCTATAGCTTGCTTTATGATTCACTCTTGGTGTTGTACGTTCTATTGGTTTTCACAAATTATAATCACATGTATCCATCATTACAGTATTTCGCAAAAGCAGTTTCTCTGTTCTAAAGATCATCTGTGCTCTGACAATTCATCCCTCCACACTCTTTATCCCTGGCAACCATTGATCTTTTTAATTTCTCCATGGTTTTGCTATTCTGGGCATTTTAAAAAACCTATGTTGTGGCTGAGTTAACTGAGACCTAAGAAGTTCACTGCAATTCCTCAAGCCAGTCAAGTGTCTGGATTTGGATTAGAACAAAGATCAATTGGATCCTACTAAGTGCATGTATTTTAAACCACATCACTCTTTCCAAATAATATTGTAATTTTGCAAATGAATGTTATTGGATCAAAAGTCCAAGAAGTTATTTTATGTAAAAGTTAAAAAAATATAGAAAATAAGTTTTTGTGGAGCGCCCCCCCCCCCACAGCTTTAAACATCTGTTTTATTGCATTACCATGATGCAAGACAGGGAATGTGGGATACTGAAAAGAAAGCACAGATGTAGAAAGCAAGAGTCACTCAGCTTTAACAAACTGTTTCAACTTTCTGAGACTTTATTTGCAATGTGTGGATGTTTTCAATCACTAAGAACCATGTCGTACGTCCAGAGGGGCACATCTGAAGCTCATTTTTAGTGGTTTATTGTATATCACAGTTTAGCCATTTTCCTATTATTGATACTTATTTTATTTATTTCCAATATTGTATTATTATAATACTAAATTGAGTATCACTGTACATATATAATTCCATGTTTTGAATTATTTTCTTTTTATAGAAATTAATACATGTAAATATAGTCTCTATACAACAGTATATGAAAATAATTTCTTCAAAAAATTACTCATATTGATTATTTTTCCCCTTCCTGAAGCATTAATATTATGACCTTCTTGGATAAAATAATAATAATAATAACACAAAAAATAAAAAACAAAACAAAATGCTATTTAAATGTAATTAAAGAACTCATTCCTTTTTTGTTTTTATCTAAATCTTCTGAAAAGGTCACTCCATTTGTAGATTATTTTTACAATCACTGTGGAACACCCATAATGCATACAGTAGGAGGAAAGCCAGCAAGATTCCCCCTGTGGGGAAGGGCAGGCAATGAACCTGACATGAAACATGGCTTGCTGCTTTTCCTGTCTTAACTGTCCTAACTGGATGCTCTGGAAAAGTCTTGCCCTTCGAGAACCTCAGGACCCTAAAAAAAATTGGAGGACAGTATTAACCTAGTTCTCAGAAGTCTTTAAAAGGTTATACTTTTTAATGATATGGAAAAAAATGTACTTACTCCAATAATACTGGCCGTCAGGATATTGCACAAATATTTTCTTTTTCCTATTTTGTTTTTGTTCATCTTTTAGAGAGAAGGGTTTAGACTCAAGAGAACAATTTGCCAGGTTTAATTGAAATAATGACTACTCTCTTCTCTATCTTTTATCTTCCACAGTTAATTTTACTTTAAAATCACAGATGTGAATGTGTGATCAATGGCCAATTGTATTTTGTGACTTTTATGGTCAGTCCCTAAAGACAGAGTATTCCATTAGCTGGTCCAGCTCCCTGAACCTCACGCAGCCGCTGGCTTGCAGCATCCCAATTAGTTCTCCTCTCGGTGGCACCTTGTCACCGCACTTCCTTTGCCCTCTACCGATTCTACTTGACAGCTTGCAAGAACAAGAGGCTAAATCAGGACACAAATGACTCACAGAAGCTTGAGGCCTCTTAAGCTTCTTCTTCTTCTTGCTTAGATTGTATCTAGCAACATTGTAATACTTCTTTTCCTCCTGTATTAAGAGAATCCCTAGCTCTAAAAATTACCTGGTTATCAGATATGTTCATTACATTCTTTATTATCCTGCTAGGTACATTCTATGTTGATACTGCATAGGATTTACTTAGCTACCGGATGAAATAGACCAAATTATGTTGTCAAGATGAATCAGATATAGAATTTTTTTTTTAAGGATACTTTTTTTTTCTTTAAGATTTTATTTATTTATCAGAGAGAGAGAGGGGGAGAGAGTAAGCACAGGCAGACAGAATGGCAGGCAGAGGCAGAGGGAGAAGCAGGCTCCCCGCCGAGCAAGGAGCCCGATGTGGGACTCGATCCCAGGACGCTGGGATCATGACCTGAGCTGAAGGCAGCTGCTTAACCAACTGAGCCACCCAGGCGTCCCCAGATATAGAATTTTATGAAAGTTTCCAGTATCGTATACTGTATATTATTATTTCAAGTGCATTAGTTCAAAAATTTAAAAAAAATAGTCTACACACTAATGATGCATGATTTAAGTGTAGAGCCTTTCTTATTCGAAATAACTGCCAATTACCTCAGATTTAAAATATATCAAGAATGAATTTTTTTTTTAAATGTACACGAAGAGGATTTAAAGGGCACATCTTCTGTAAGTACTCATCTACTTCAAAAATATTCTATTAAGTGTATGTATCCAATGAAACAGTCTGCCAATAATTCAGTGACTTAATTTGTGGGCAGCATTAATTAAACAAAGTATTATATCATTTGTGTATCTATTTGTATCTGTGTTTGTACATATATATATATTGCATATTAATTATGGAGAAGTGACAGTTCATACACAGTTTTATTTCCAGCACCTACCCCAGAACTTGACAATATTTATTGATTTAATTATGTAAAGGATTACAGAAAGTCAAACTAATAGGGATTGCAGGACCTTTACACACATTTTTTTTTTCTGGTTATTTTAGATATAGGTTAAATAATCTTGACTTATTCCATTCTTTCAGTATTTACATTAAAAGATCTACTACTACCAGCAGTATATATGAAGTTTTTGAGAGGATAACTAACATATGATAAAAAATGTAACTTAAAATTAAAAATTCATTGTTATCACCATGATGATATATATTGTTTCAAGGTAGCTTTTCTTTTGCAGAGGCTAATAATGAACAAATCTGGATACTGTTAACATATATGTTTGTCTTCCTACTGAAGTAGTATCTTGGAGGTGTAAAAGAAGGGTAAAGCTCAAATACTCCTTCTAAGACTCCTTAACCACTCATGCCTTTTTCTTCTCTTGGGACCAACTGCTGACCCTACTCTCCTTGCTGATACCCACTGTGCTGCCTTTACTGCACTCTTGAAAGGTCTCTTTTATTTTCCTTTATATCCTCTCCAGCCACTCATTTTTTTTTTCCCCTTCAAATCAAACATCTGGAATTTATTGGAAAGAGCAGCCCCTTAGGTGAACCACATCTTCAAAAAGTCAAACCCAGTAGATTTTCTGTAGATACCTGAGCAGTATAACTTGAAGGAATTAC
This sequence comes from Mustela lutreola, assembly GCF_030435805.1. Taxonomy (NCBI): domain Eukaryota; kingdom Metazoa; phylum Chordata; class Mammalia; order Carnivora; family Mustelidae; genus Mustela; species Mustela lutreola. The sequence continues at coordinate 59,589,024 of NC_081299.1, forward strand.
ACATTTTAAAAAATTATGGGATTTTAGTTCCTGTTCTCTGTACCATCCTGCTTCTGGTGCTCTGATAAGCACACTTATGCTCCTTTTAAGGTCATCATTTTCATCTGTCTCATTCTCCCCAATGTAGATGCTCCTCTAGGCTTAGTTCCTGACCCCCAGAGCTCTTTCCTACCTACCAACCCTCCGGTATAATAATTCAGTTGTAACTCTTCCCTTATGGTAAATGATGTCTAAGTCTCCATCGTTCTCTCTTAACAAATGCCAGCTCCTAATTCCTAATTCTCTGCTGGAAAATTGTGTTTTTGCATTACTCCATTATTATCTAAAACTCAACATATGCAAAACCAAAATCAGCATCTTTCCCCCAACCAGCCAGCCCCACTTCCTAATATTCCTGTTTAAGGGCACAGTTTCATTATGCTCAGGCTCAAAATCTTGCGGCTAAATTTAACAATTCCCAGGCACCTTCCCTAGTATTGGATAAGTTAGCAAGCCTATTTACTCTTCACTGCAAATGTGTCCCACAACAGCTCTTTCACTTCTCCTACCATCTGAATTTGGGCTTTGTGATATTATACTTACTCAATATAATAATCATCAAACTGGTTTCTCAGCATTAGGCACAGTCCACAACAATCATGTCTTCCCAAGAGGCAAATTTAATCACAGATCTTGGTTTCTAAGCCAAATATCCTATATCTCCTTTCTTTTTTTTTTTTAAAGATTTTATTTGTTTATTTGACAGAGAGAGATCACAGTAGGAGAGAGGAAGGGAAGAGATCACAGAGAGAGAGGAAGGGAAGCAGGCCCCCTGCTGAGCAGAGAGCCCGATGTGGGACTCCATCTCAGGACCCTGAGATCATGACCTGAGCCTAAGGCAGCGGCTTAATCCACTGAGCCACCCAGGCGCCCCTATATCTCCTTTCTTGAACATTTCATTGGCTCCAGTCTACTCATGGCCCCACAAACACATGGACATAATGCTTGCTTGTATCCCATTATCTTCTACCTCAACGCCATCTTTCTTTCTCTGATTATTCAAATTCCAGCCATGTTTCATGGTCTGCTTCAAGTTCTACATTTCACAATGTTGACTATTTTTTTATGCTACACTAGTAATTATTGAAAGTTCTATTTTTCCTTAAACCACACAGTACTTGCTTGTTATATTTATGTTAAAGTTATATTTTTGTCTTCAACGAGATGTAAGCTTCCTAAAAGCTGGAGAAGGTTTTGAAGTAGTTTTTGGTAACTCATCTTTTTGGCAACTCATTCATTGGTTTCCTCATCTATGTAATGGGAATGAGAAAATTACTTGCCTCAGCATAGGTGTCATACTGGATTATTGGTCTCAATAATTAGCCCCTCCCCATAGTCACACACCCTCTCCTGTAACTTTGCAGAACACTATCATTGTGGACATGGCTTCCTTTCTGGAAGGAAAGGGTCTTGACTGCTTTGGTTTTGCTCTGACCAATCAAATGAGGTTGCAGTGTGGTAGTTCTGAGCCTAGCCATTAAAAAAAAAAAAAAATAAATGCCTTCAGCATTTTTATTTACCCACTTGTACTTTTGACATAACCAAGCAAAGATCTTGCCCAGGAAAGCCCATGGTCCCAGAAGTGAGATGAAAGACACAAATCAGAAGCATTCCCCCAGACAGCCATAGATCTATGAATGAGCCAAAATGAAACCAGAACAATGGTTCAGATAGAACAACGGACTCCTCAGTCACAAATTAAAAACTATTCTGGAGATATGTAGCCTAAATATAAACTTATTTTTGAGTGCTGCTGAGATTCCATAGTTATTTTCTACATGAGCATTTTTTTGTGTGTGGCAATAACCAACACAGGATAGTCAGAAGTAAAATGCTGTCAAATGCTCAGAATGGTGCCTATTATGTGCTCGTGTGCTCCATACATGGTTAATTTTAAAAGGAGGGCAAACAGGGGGATTGCTTTGTGGCCTAAAAGAATAGTCCTGTTTGTAGCACCATATTTCCTTTAAAATACAGACAAAACATTTTCATATAATATACAGAAGAAAAGTCAGGCATACAAGGATATACAGTGACATGCCAAAGTCACACGACTAAGTACTAAAAGCAAGATCAAAATCTAGGCCTCCAGCCTAATTTAGTATTCCTGGCATAAGCTTTTCAAGGTAAGTGCCCCTTCCTCTGATACATTTTCTCAAGGAGACAAAGTGAAACACTCTTATCAAAGCGTGGCATGGAGGTGGAAAGAGCAGGCCCCTGATCAAACCCTCCTTTAACAGGTCCTGCTTCAAGGGAGCAGAGCGCCTCACAGTTCCAGCTGTGCCACCCTAACACCCACCACGGTATTTATGTCAAGGCCAAACTTTCCTGAGCTTCTTCCCCTCAATGACCAAGCATGAGGGCACTAGAGCTAGGGCATTTCTCACTGCTGAGGGTCTCTTTTGACTGTGGCTTAGGGACCTCACATTAGCAAAGCCATGGTGGTCTCAGAACTATGTTGCATTCTGAGGCTCTTCTTCCTCAGGCCTTCTTCCTTCCCTGTCCCCTTCCACAAGTGTCAGGCCTGGGTCAGAGTCTGCAAACTCTCCCTGTCCACTTCTACTTCAGCCTCTTTATCCTTCTCAAGTGTTACCACAGTCAGCATTATGCATCCAATTCCGGGTTGATGACTGCCTCTCAGAGTACCTACACTGACATGCTAGAAACAAATAATTGAAACACCTCTTGAACACCGACCGGGGTCTGTCAAATGCGAGTTGAGAATATGTCAGTGAGTAAGAACTGCCTTTGGTTATGGAGCTCAAAATTTAGTATCAGTGGTAGCTATCCATACTGCAGTGAGTAAAATTTAATAAATCCTATAATTCAGAGGTCCACAAAATGCACAAGAACTTGACGAGATGTTACTTCTTCTGCCAAAAGAGAAGCTATAAAAGATTTCACAAATGAGCTGACATTTGAAACTGGCCTTCAAGTATGAATATTTTCTTAAATGGAAAACAGTGATGGGGATGAAGGTTGGAAGAGGGCATTCCAAATAGAAGGCTCGGCAGGAATACAGATAAAGCTGTGTGAAATTACATGACATGTTTAAAGGGAAATTCAATAACTTTAACTTTCTGTTGAGCTATAATGAAAAGTCACAGATAGGAAATTTCCAAAGGCAAATTTCAATTGATCTGCTTTCTTTAAACTTTGTTCTTAGTTGCCTGAACAGATAAAGGGTCCTTCTCTCTGCAGAGCTGGTTAGAAAAACCAACCAACCAAATAAACCAAAAAAACAAAACAAAACAAAAAAACAAAACAAAACAAAACAAAAAAAACAGGCTCTGTAGTAGGGCAGGTTTTGTGCTGAGGTTGGAAGAAACGCCGAAGGAAAGTCAGAGTTTCACATGTCGTAAGCAGAAATGAAAGAAACTACGGGAGTCAGTTCAGTATAAGGATTCATCTCTGCGCTCATTTGGCTCAGTAGCCACAACGGCAACACCCACTGGCAGCTGAGAGGGTGTTTAGACCACAGGGCACAGAAGACATTTGCAAGAAGGCGGGAGAAAAACATGGAACAAAGGAAATACGAAATATGAGAACTAGACAGAAAGAAGGTGAAATGGAAATAACGTGCAAGAAGAGCTGAGAGAAGAGCATGGGGGAAAAAGAACTCGAGAAAATATAAATTCTACGAACTGGAAGAGAGAATATGACAAATGACAGCTGGGGAAAGGAAATCACAAATGGGAAAAATAACAGGGGTTCATGCCAAGTAACTGAAGAGGGAGTTGGTAAGCCTCATGCAATGCACTAAGGATGACAGAAGGAGAGGACAGAATAAAAACGAGATAACAAGCCCCGATCAGTAGCACTGGCTCCCCTCCTCAAGAGTTTCATTTTTTTCCTTCGTGTGATTTAGGCATAGTTAAATCCACATGCGGGTTTCACAAAATTAACTCATAATATTTAGAACATAATATTTTCAAGTTTTATCAAGAAAATTCCAGCAAGTATCCTAAAATGTTTGGTTGATCTTTATGGACCATCTGGCCTGAGTACTAGTTACTGAGCTCTGAATCACTGCTAAGCAATTCTACCTGTCAATTCAGGCAATTATTTAACTTCTCTACATGGAATTTTCTTCACCTGCACAGGTGGATACAAACAATGCCTATCTCAAAGGGTTATTCTGAGAATTAAAATGAAATAACACATGAAAAGGGGCTCAGCTCCGTTATAGCATTCAGGATGTTCTCAACAAAAGCTATTATTACTCGTTTAATTGTCTTTGGCAAGTTGTTTAACCTCTCTGAACATTGAATATCTTATTTTTAAAGTGAGGATAACAACACTTAGTGTTGTAAGGATTAGTGAAAATGAGTACAGAGCAGTTGGCTTGGTGCCTGGCACAGGGCAAGCCTTTAATGCAGATTTTTCTTCCCTCGTTTCTCTTCTCTCTTACTCTTCCCATCTCTCTTTTAATTATTACCAATATTGTTATTTGTTTGTCACCAATTACATAAATCTTAATATCTACCCAATTATTAAAGGAAAAGACCATAAACAATAAATAGTGTTCAGAGCAGGAGCAATTCCATTATGCAGTTTTGCAGTTATATTTCCCTTTGCCTTAAAGAACTATGAGTATGGGAAAGACTGCATAATAGTTCAACAAAACATGATAGAACCCAAGAGCTGAACTCTCCAAAGCAATCAATCAAATATGAATATACCTCTCGTGACTGACTTCATAAACTTAGCAATTACTTGCGCAGGGCCTGAGAAGTGAGAAACAGTAAGAGCTGCCTTCTCCCGGGAGAGCTATAGAATGGCTGAGCGATAAGTAGAAAACTGAACAAATGGAAATGGAATTCACTGAAATGTTTCCATGCATTAAATAGGGCTTTCTACCATTAACACTGTATCTCCTACTTGAGGTCACCAACATGGTGAGGACAGGAGACCAGATGAAAAAAAAAAAATAAAAAATCTGCTGTTTTATTAGGTCAAAACCTGAGATGAAAAGCAGTATCTGGTGGGAATAATTCCTAAATTACTCTTTGGATGTTTCGTAATATATTCGCCCACACAATAAATGTAGAAGTGCTGAAGAGCAGTATTTATGGTAAGTCCTCCTGCATCCAAAGCAACCAATCATGCAAGATGATTCATAAAACCTTATATCACTGATCAACTTGAAGGCTACATAAACACTATATTCAATCTAATAGGGGAAAAAAATGTTCTATTTTGGCATTACAAGTTTTCACTCTTTAGATCTGATTTAATGTGAAATACAGATCATATATAATGAGATTTTACAGTTAAAAATTTACTAAATGCTAGTTGCTACCTTCAAGAACATAAGTGGTTATTACTTATTCTATAACTGGTCAACCAAGACTGGTCTTAGTAAAAAGATTAGTAGATCTATCTCCCCCCAGTTGGAGGAGGGGGGAACCTCTCTGGTAGAAGTTGCTCTTTCCACATCTAATTTGAAACACGTCATCTAAAAAAGTTTAGCTCATTCTGCTGCCTGTTGATTTTTTTCAGGCAAGCTGAAATTTAACATGCCATTATGCCAACTTTCTACATGAGTTTCAAAAATTTAAGTATAGGGACACCTGGGTGGCTCAGTGGGTTAAGTCACTGCCTTTGGCTTGGGTCATGATCTCAGGGTCCTGGGATGGAGTCCCATATCGGGTTTTTTGCTCAGCAGGGAGCCTGCTTCTCTCTCTCTCTTTCTGCCTGCCTCTCTGTCTACTTGTGATCTCTCTCTGTCAAATAAATAAATAAAATCTTAAAAAAAAAATTTAAGTATAATCAAGTTCTACAAGTTTTCCTCTACCTGTAGAAATGTATTTATTGTTTCTCAAGAAAACAGGTAATTCTTGAATATCCATTGTCTGTTTTCCACTGATTCTATTCTCTTTCCTACTCAATTTAAATGGCTTTTATTGGAGTTTGTATCCTTTTATTGGAGTTTGTATCTTGCATACTGCATTGATTCCTGACTAAGGTAGAGTATATATCCTAAGCCAGTCGAGAGCGGCAGCAACAGGGGGAAAAAAAAGTGTGGGCCAGGCCAATGCTACAGTCTCACTTTAGCCACTTACTAAATGTAAAACTGGACAAATTGAGGTAATTTAACATTGTATTGGGCATTAAGATGTTACTGGGACTATTTCATTTCATTTATATAACCTCAAGAAACACAAAAGCTAATTAGTATTAAAATCCGGTCTTAATCTGAGGCTTCCCAAATCATAATGTATTACTCTTAGAATGGCATTCTATTCTGATTTAAGAGTTTGCTTCCTCAAACCTAAAATAGAAATGATAAAACCCCACAGGATCCTTTGAGAAGTCAATGAGATGAAACATAAAGAAGAACTTTGAAAATGATAGATGTTCTGCTAAAGACCAGCATCAGTCTTCTATAGTATACTCCTTGGTGTGCTTTGTGGGATCTTGACTTGCCACTAGAGGGATGTGATACCCATATGGTTTCTGGTTTTTGTTTTTGGGTTTTATTTTATTTTATTTTTTTCTCTTTCTTTTGAAAGTCAAGTGCTTGCCAACTCTCCTCTTCAATAGGGGGGAAAAAAATCTGGGTCAATTTTCTTTTCTTTTGTTGCTTCAAAGACAACCCGTATTATGGCCTAATACTTTGGACTTGGGATGCTTTCGACATGGATACTTTTAGGTGGCCAATCTCAATGCACTGAAAATATATTTTCTCCTTTCACCAGAGAGATGATGTTCTGGTTCTCAGTGCTTTTTATTTTAGCTGGGTGAGGGTTTCTTTATTTGGGGTTTATCCCAACCCATAGCAATTGCCAAATTGAGATTTCAATCCCTCTATAGAGTTCAGCCTTTAGTGGTAAAATTTCTTAACCTTTAAAAGTTTATCAACAAGCTCTATCAGTCTTTGTCACAAAGAGACACTTACTTAATTTGTATTAGGTTTTTTTCTTAAAAAAAAAAAAGAAATTGTTAAAATAATATATAAGTCAAAGACCTGGCCTCAGGACCTTCCAGAATGCAACACACAGAAGCTTACAATTGACAATACAAACTTGTCTATGTTTTGCTGTTTCCCTGGGTTCAGGCTGTAAGATTCTGAGATGCTTTTTCTATTCTTCCCTGCTGAATGTCCAGGACAAAACAAAACAAAACAAAAAAAACTTTGCAAACAGTATTTTTTTTAAACATTCCATAGGACACACAATTGAAAGCTAGTATATTTTAAAGGAATAGTAACAATGCCAAGTAACATTTACTAAGCCACAGGAAGGCCAGGCAGAGTGCTAACAGCTTTCCAGGCATGATTTTATTATAAACTTCACCAACACACTGTGAAGCTGAGTACTATTTTCATCTAATTTTGAAGAATAGGTAACTAAGTTGGATGGCCATAGAGTCACTATTCAAATTCAGGCATGCCTGGCTATAATAAAAGATTTTAATTACTATGCTGTACTTCCTAACTTCCGTATATGCTTCATGCAATGTTTCTTCAGACCACTCTAGCCTAGTAAATTTAATCAATGCATAAGGAAGAGTTTAATACAATCAAGCATATTCAAATCATTCAAAGCCTTAGAATAGTTTTGGTTCCTTAAGCCAAAGGAATGTTAAATTGATGTTAAATGCTGATCTCTTCACTCTCATGACGTGAATATGAAGGGACTCACACTAGCTGCCCTACGCCATTCTCTAGCTATATCTGTGCTTGAAAATGGCATAATTAAGTTTCAAAGTCAAACTATTTTAGAAAGATGAACCTTTCAAAAGGTTCAGTTTTATCAGTAAATTATGAACTTATAGAGATCAAGAAAGTTGGGATTTTTCTCAATAACTATGCACATAAATTTCTCTTTCAATATGACCACCAATGCCACATATCCTTTTAAATCTTCACATTCTTTATATTTAATGCTTTAGCCGCATGGCACTTCCCTTATGGAATTGGCATTGTTTAATTCTTGGCAACAGTTCATTAATTGGACTAAAATTAATCATATCCTTCCTTTTACTGCCTGTATTTCTAAAAATGAGTTTCTTCAGTGACTTTTATTTAAAGTCAATGGAATTGATTTCTATTGAATATCTGAGATACTGTTTATAGCCTTCTGCTTAAACAAGAAAAGAGTCCCATACAATTATTATTACTCATCCTAGAAAATGTTTGCAAATTTACATCATTTGTACATGTTACACAAAAATCTCAGGGAACAACTGTTAACATATTAATTTTAGCTATCACCCTTCTGCTTCATAGTGATATTAAATTTGGAGATAAACAATTTTCTGAGCTCTACATTTCTACTATCCTAATAACAATTAAGTGATTTTATTTAAAATCTTGTTATTTAAACAAGAGTCAGGCCATGAAGTCAAAATTGGCACTTCAATTTTGAATGGCTTAGTGCCAGCTCTGGATAGCAATTAAAAACAAAACAAGAAAGGAATTAATTCTTAACACTACTCTTTCTTTAGTATCTGCTCTTAGGTCCACAAATAACATGTTCATTAGGCACTGAGTCTTTTCCTCATAGCCTGACAAGAAAATGTGATATTTTATAAATCTAACACATTGGACAGTTCCCTTTTAATAGTTTGCCAACAGCCAGCTCAATGCCCACTACCTCGTTTTTTAGCTCCAGGAAAAGTTTCTCTATTCAAAATGATAAATTGTACTTTTTATAACATTATAAAATTGATTACCATATCTTCCCTTTAAGTATATTAACTATGTGCTCATTTTTGGAATGTTCTCTCCCAAAGGCAGTACAATGCAGCAATTTTTCCCTTTCCTCTTACACTCCATTTACTATGAAATACCACAGATGTGCTTGAAATTTCACACTGTTTCTCACCTCTTTCAGTTTATTCACACTAACCTCACACTCTTTCCCTCGGATCTAGAAAATTCCACTTTATTTTTTAAAACGCAACTCAGGACTCTGATCTTTAAAATCTTTTTGATGTCCCCATTCTGTGGTCTGTACTTCTATTCTGGGTTCCCAGATAGTATTGTCTTATACTTCCCTCACTGCATTTATGTTTTCCACTCTTGACAACGAGCTCTAAAGTTTTAGCTTAAATGCATTTACTCATCTTTCTGTTCTGAGCAACTAGTCTTATGGACACCCAAAGCAGGCTTTGGATAAATGGTGTTTGTTTAATGATTGGATTTTTTTTTTTAAGATTTTATTTGTTTATTTGATAAACAGAGATCACAAGCAGGCAAAGAGGCATGCAGAGAGAGAGAGGAAGGGAAGCAGGCTCCCTGCCAAGCAGAGAGCCTGATGCAGAGCTCGATCCCAGGACCCTGGGATCATGACCCAAGTCAAGGGCAGAGGTTTTAACCCACTGAGCCACCCAGGCGCCCCTGGATTACTAAAACCATACATTATGGACATTTGGGTCACTCAGTGGGTTGGGCCTCTGCCTTCGGTTCAGGTCATGATCTCAAATGGTCATGATTCCTCAAATCACTTGTTAAAAAGTATATGTTTTTAAGAAATCAAAAAAGAATCAAAGGCATGTCCCTCTGATTTAAAGACCTTATCTGTGTCTTTACTATCAATCAGATGGTGAAATGTGCAGATTGTGTCTTTTCATGTCTTTTTCTTCATCTCCCAATCCTCATTTGCTCCTTTAATTCATAGCATTAAGAAGTCATTGCCTTAGAATTTTTGCCTTCATAAATTAAAAAGAAATGTTTAGAGGTGCCTATGTGACTCAGCATTAGGCGTCTGCCTTCAGCCCAGGTCATGATCCTGGGGTCCAGGGACTGAGCCCCTACATTCTGGCTCCCTTCTCAGCAGGAAGCCTGCTTCTCCCTCTCACATTCCCCTTGATTGTGTTTCCTTTCTCACTGTTTCTCTCTCTGCCAAATAAATAAATAAAATCTTTAAAAAAAAGGAAATGTTTAAATATGTTATTAATAGAATAAAAACACTGGCACATTGGCCAATATAAATTACATATGAATGGGAAATTTTAAGTCCTCTGGTCAAATGTAGCTATGTTAAGTATAAATGGATAAGTGGAGTCCAAATAAACAGATATTCGTTGCAACTATACAAAATATCATGTATATTTTCTTGGGAAAGTGTATATAACACCCGTCCCCAAAGCTTCAGCTCGGTACATGTATAGGGATGTATGTGTATGTGTTTATACAGAACATAGTTAATGTAATAATTGTATGCAGATTTCTGTGAGAGCCTATGATATAATTTACATGAAATAACTTGATAAATGCTAAATCTGTGAAAATGCTTGCTGATAATTACTAATGAATTACCTTTAACTAGCAACTGAAATAAAAACATGACTTTAGATAACTGGATATTCATTCAAATATTACTCCATTAAAATTGAAAAAATAGTTTTGTTATCCATAATGCAGATAATCACATATTTTTACTTCTTGCCAACAAAAAAATGGTTTTCCTAAACATTCATTTCAATTTGATTTTGTTTTCTATTATGTTAATATAACATAATCAAATATTATGTCTGTAAAATTAACATTTTGGTTAAACTTTTTATAGAGAAAAGAAAGTATATGTCTGTTAGTATAAATAGAGAGCTAACCAATAATGATGCATGATGAAAATAGCTAGAGTCACTTAATTGTTCTTTGGAAATAAATTACCTGCCACTCCTATGATGTAGAATATTACTTATTTTATATTTTCATAAAAAATCATTTAAAATTTTGATATATGGCAACACATATGCTAGACAATAATTAAAGCACTCCAACCCATTAAATTATTCTTTATTTGTTATTTACTTTTTATGTTATATAGATTCTACTACATATATTTTTGTCCTTTTCATGACTTTGAACTCTCAACTTGCGTAAAAGGCTCAATTAATTTTATATTTTTTCTCCATGGTTATATTTTCTTCTCCATGTTAGTAAATGTTTTATTTAAAGGTTTACTTGATGACTTGGTACTAAGAACTCTTATGCATATAGATCATTTGATGTGATTTCCCTAAAGTTCCCAGCACACATACTATGTCTTAGATGCATAACACTCTACTAGTATTCTGCTAATAAAGATCACACTGTCTCTCCAACTGATTTATAGAATATTATTGTGCACACATATCAGAGTGTGAACTTATGATTTTTGGTTCATTTTGATCCTGTCATTGTTCCCAGGTGGTCAAAAGTTCCATGAATAATTCCTAAAGAAATATTTTTATCATTTTGAGGCATTATCTGATGGAATAGGTTGCAACCAACACACACACACACACAAACACACACACACACACACACGAGAAACTTGTAGCATCTGATACTTACCTCAATTGGTTTTTCTAATAAGCATATACATGTCTAAAATGCTTCCTTAGATTTCAGAATATGTTTCTTTATAATAAAACCATCCATTTGTTATATGTATTTATCACAATAAGTAACTCTCTAGTGAGAACCATTTTTATACATTCTCCAATCCCTTTTTTCTCTTATTTATCCTTACCAAACTCACACAATTATCATTCTTATGAATAAATTTTATCAAAATATGTATTAAATACCACATGTAAACTGTGATTAAAAATGGGACAGCATGCAGCCTACAGAGAGCATTGCAGGAAAGTAACTTTTTGCTAGGCCGTTCATCTCAATAGTAGCTCTGCTGTTTTGCCATGTAGACAGGGAACCAAGTCGGCTGGTCCAGGGCGTAAAGGGACTGGTAGCCCAGCAGTCAGTGCCATTCTCCTCTTTCAAAAATCAATATTCAGAAACAAATGTCTAGTCCCTAAGATAACTCAGGTCACCCTTCCTGAAGATCTTTCTGCTTACCATTGAGTATAGATTGAGTATAGATATTGTTTTATCTCGTTTGAAATTACAGTGTTTGCTTATTTTAAGAAGCTGCATTTATAAAATAGTTTGGGAACATTACAAACATTTTATTTAAATGGGTGACTCAAGCATGTTGGTTTAAATTAAACCACATGCTTGGGATATTCATGGAGCTATGTAAGGACTATATTTTATGAAAATGCAGGGTGCTGAGCAGCAAAATTTAATCTGGAGGGCACTTGTCCTCAGTCATGCGAGACAAGATGTATTAGCCATGAATGGATTGCAGCAGTGCTACTTGAGTTTCTTTAATTTTCTAAACCAAGATTGTAAAAAGAATCAGTGGTATTGAATCCCACTGGCTATGGCAAAAAGGCACTGCTCAGAGATAAAGAACAATTTATCTTCTGCTGTAAAAGAGAGCAGTTTTGGCAGATAGTAAAATACATCACAGTATAATATACTCTAGGAAGAACATTACAAAATATGGATTTTTTTTCTTAAAATTTTAAGAGTACTGCTTCAGTATGTTTTTCTACATAAAAGGCAAGTGATAGTGTTAATTGCAAATTACAAATATTAAAAATGTAAATTATAGTCTAGGAGGGCATATGTACATGTCTTTATGAGACATATTCTTAGCAATGATTCAGTAAAAAGAATAATATTTCACTTATGTAACTAAAAAACTAATTAAGCTTTAAACATTCCACAAATTACCACTATTACATCAAATTGGGTAGTGCCAAATTAGAGTGGTGGGTTTTCTGGATGGTGCTTTTGATTTACCAGATTATAGTTTATGGATTATAGGGTTTATTTTATCCAAATTTTTTATAAGTGCCCAGAGACTCTAGCATTGGATGGTAGGATAGTTTCCCCTCAGTTCAATATCCTGCTTTTTATAGGCTTTTTTTTTTCTATTAAAACATTATGCGTGGCCTGGTTACAACTCTCTTATTTATTATTCTTATTTAATACATCAACAATATTTGATATTTTTTTAAGGAAAAGAACATTCATTTCCAGTCTATATCTTTAGGACATTACAAGGAAGGAACTCTATGAGAAATATGAAAGAAACACTAATTCTGAGGTTTAAGAATATACTTAAACTTTCTGTGCCTCACATAAAAGGAGCAAGAATTGTAAGACAATGGAAACATTAATTTTTTCAGGTAATCGAGTGTGTATTACTTTTATTTTGTCTCTTTCACCAAGGTAATACCAGTATTAGGATGCTTCATAACTGAAAAGCAAAACAAGTTTTTCCTTGTATATCTTTGCAATAATTTCATAAGGAATAATCAAGCAAATTCAGTACATAAAAATTGTGATAATCAATACATATATAAAGCAACATAAAGTGTCCGAAAAATAGGCACATAATCAATAATATCTCTTTTTTTAATATTTTATTTATTTATTTGACAGAGAGAGAGATCACAAGCAGGCAGAGAGGCAGGCAGAGAGAGAGAGGAGGAAGCAGGCTCCCTGCTGAGCAGAGAGCCCGATGCGGGACTCGATCCCAGGACCCTGAGATCATGACCTGAGCCGAAGGCAGAGGCTTTAACCCACTGAGCCACCCAGGTACCCCTCAATAATATCTCTTTAATGTTGGTATCTTTGAGACTCAAAACAGAAAATTTAGGAACTACATTTTTCTGTCACTCCTTCTAAGCACCCATATTGCTTAGATTTTTGGCATCAAAGAACTGTACATACAGGATCCTTAAAGGGTAATACTAGGAAAGGCTGGCTAGCTCAGTTGGTACGGTATGCAGTTCTTAATCTAGGGATCATGAGTTCAAGCCCCACATTGGACAAAGAGCTCACTAGGAAAAGAAAAAAAAAAGATGAAACTAAATTTTAAGGCCAAAAATGTCATTTAATTCTTCTTCTAATTCAGTATCAGGGATATTATTTTTTCATGTAATATATTTATTTATTCTTAGATTATATGGTATTCTTTTCACTTTAGAAAATTGCATGTATACATTGTTAGTTTATTTTCAATCACATATAGATTGGAATCACTGGTCAAATTACAACCCTGAAAACATAGCTACCGTATACCATTTTCAATCTTTGGAACTCCGTCCTATCCATCAACTCTAAGGGTTTACCATCATAATATGAAGGCATACTTGGAGAATACACAATCTAATTATAATATCAAAATTATTAATGGTATTGGTCTAAGGTATTATTTCATTTTTGCTTCAATGAACATCATCCTTATACAATATAAAGAATATCATACCTAAGATAAATATTTTAATATTATGAAAATCTGAAAAGAATGCAGAAATGGCAAATGCACTAAAATCAGCAGGAAATTCAAATCATTACTTGAAATTGCAAAAGGAATATTTGAACACAATAAAAGGCATTAATGTGTGTTCAAACGTTGATCTCTCTTAAAATTTCTGAAAATACATATGAAAATAGGGGTCTATATCTTTACTGGACAAAGATTATTGTTACAGAGCCATGAAGCCTAGCCCTCACTATGTACACATATCAGATGGCAAAGGACAGAGAGCTAGTATCTTTGTACAAAGTAATAAAAAACAGGATAAAAGAAGTACAACATCCCTTCCTGATCAAAACTCTTCAAAGTGTAGGGATAGAGGGCACATACCTCAATATCATCAAAGCCATCTATGAAAAACCCACCGCAAATATCATTCTCAATGGAGAAAAACTGAAAGCTTTTCTGCTAAGGTCAGGAACACGGCAGGGATGTCCATTATCACCACTGCTATTCAACATCGTACTAGAGGTCCTAGCCTCAGCAATCAGACAACAGAAGGAAATTAAAGGCATCCAAATTGGCAAAGAAGAAGTCAAATTATCACTCTTCGCAGATGATATGATACTATATGTGGAAAACCCAAAAGACTCCACTCCAAAACTGCTAGAACTTATACAGGAATTCAGTAAAGTGTCAGGATATAAAATCAATGCACAGAAATCAGTTGCATTTCTCTACACCAACAGCAAGACAGAAGAAAGAGATATTAAGGAGTCAATCCCATTCACAATTGCATCCAAAACCACAAGATACCTAGGAATAAACCTAACCAAAGAGACACAGAATCTATACTCAGAAAACTATAAAGTTCTCATGAAAGAAATTGAGGAAGACACAAACAAATGGAAAAATGTTCCATGCTCCTGGATTGGAAGAATAAATATTGTGAAAATGTCTATGCTACCTAAAGCAATCTACACATTTAATGCAATTCCTATCAAAGTACCATCCATCTTTTTCAAAGAAATGGAACAAATAATGCTAAAATTTATATGGAACCAGAAAAGACCTCGAATAGCCAAAGGGATATTGAAAAAGAAAGCCAACGTTGGTGGCATCACAATTCCGGACTTCAAGCTCTATTACAAAGCTGTCATCATCAAGACAGCATGGTACTGGCACAAAAACAGACACATAGATCAATGGAACAGAATAGAGAGCCCAGAAATAGACCCTCAAATCTATGGTCAACTAATCTTCGACAAAGCAGGAAAGAATGTCCAATGGAAAAAAGACAGCCTTTTCAATAAATGGTGTTGGGAAAATTGGACAGCCACATGCAGAAAAATGAAATTGGACCATTTCCTTACACCACACACAAAAATAGACTCAAAATGGATGAAGGATCTCAATGTACGAAAGGAATCCATCAAAATCCTTGAGGAGAACACGGGCAGCAACCTCTTCGACCTCTGCCGCAGCAACATCTTCCTAGGAACTACGCAAAAGGCAAGGGAAGCAAGGGAAAAAATGAACTACTGGGATTTCATCAAGATCAAAAGCTTTTGCACAGCAAAGGAAACAGTTAACAAAATCAAAAGACAACTGACAGAATGGGAGAAGATATTTGCAAACGACATATCAGATAAAGGACTAGTGTCCAGAATCTATAAAGAACTTAGCAAACTCAACACCCAAAGAACAAATAATCCAATCAAGAAATGGGCAGAAGACATGAACAGACATTTCTGCAAAGAAGACATCCAGATGGCCAACAGACACATGAAAAAGTGCTCCATATCACTCGGCATCAGGGAAATACAAATCAAAACCACAATGAGATATCACCTCACACCAGTCAGAATGGCTAAAATCAACAAATCAGGAAATGACAGATGCTGGCGAGGATGCGGAGAAAGGGGAACCCTCCTACACTGTTGGTGGGAATGCAAGCTGGTGCAGCCACTCTGGAAAACAGCATGGAGGTTCCTCAAAATGTTGAAAATAGAACTGCCCTATGACCCAGCAATTGCACTATTGGGTATTTACCCTAAAGATACAAATGTAGTGATCCAAAGGGGCACATGCACCCGAATGTTTATAGCAGCAATGTCCACAATAGCCAAACTATGGAAAGAACCTAGATGTCCATCAACAGATGAATGGATCAAGAAGATGTGGTATATATACACAATGGAATACTATGCAGCCATCAAAAGAAATGAAATCTTGCCATTTGCAACAACATGGATGGAACTAGAGCGTATCATGCTTAGCGAAATAAGTCAAGCAGAGAAAGACAACTATCATATGATCTCCCTGATATGAGGAAGTGGTGATACAACATGGAGGCTTAAGTGGGTAGAAGAAGAATAAATGAAACAAGATGGGATTGGGAGGGAGACAAACCATAAGTGACTCTTAATCTCACGAAACAAACTGAGGGTTGCCGGGGGGAGGGGGTTTGGGAGAAGGGGGTGGGATTATGGACATTGGGGAGGGTATGTGATTTGGTGAGTGCTGTGAAGTGTGTAAACCTGGTGATTCACAGACCTGTACCCCTGGGGATAAAAATATATGTTTATAAAAAATAAAAAATTAAAAAAAAAAAAAAAGAAGTGACAAGTTTCTATTCTTAGTGGGAACAGGCTATTCTAAATAAATACTTTATTGACCATCTAACTTTGGGTCTAAAAAGTAGGGAACGTATCAGGGAGTAATCCCTGTTAGAGTCAAAGTGCAGAGCAAACACATTCAGGGAAGTTGCCAAGATTCCCTAGCTGGTTCTCTCAAAAATATGAAAATCAATTGCCTGACTCAGAGCCAGAGTGAGATTACACATTCAGCTTTCCAGGGAAATACTGAAGAGGAAGGTGAACTCCCCAACCTCATGGTAAAGACTGTTTACTTCAGCACCTGGGAGAGTACTGGTATCATGAGAGTGTCTGACAGACATGAAGAACTGGTTAGGATTTGGGGAAGCTCAAGTTACCTTTCACACAGGGGTTTTTAAGTTTCTCTTATTTCTCTTTTGCTCTGAAGATTTTGGTTCCTGACCATGTGCCATGTGAATGGCAAAACAAGCTTCTCAGGGTTCCTAATTGGATTTTCATGTTTTTTTTGTTTTTTTTTTTTCCGACGTTTTTACCTTCTTCCCATGCACTGGAAGCCACGCAAATGAGTCCCAAATGGGGAGAATGTTTGCTTTATCATCTGCTGTATGGACTGATCGACATGCATCCAACACAGGTAGTTGAGCACCAGTGCAGTATATTGTGTCTTGCACATTAAAGGAACTTCTCTCTCATGCACATATCTGATGACATCATGTTGTCATGTATCATTGTCCCATCATGACAATGAGGCCCAGGGATTTATCAAAGACACACAGCACTGCGTTCAGTATCCAAGCTTAATCACTGTAATAGGCTAGTGGTCTAATCGAAAGAGGCTCATTATTAAATTGTTAAACCACCACCACCAAAGTACTTAAGAAAAGGAAGTCTATCCCTTTGAGCGTTAAAAGTCGCTGCTCTTAGTGTTTTTTTCAGTATTTCCTTATAATTTCAAATTTTACCACTGGTGGCTCTAGCAGCCCATTCCTAATTTCCACTACAAAGTTCAGATAAATTAGTGTCCTAGGGAGTGATAGACCTAAAGTGCTTCCACACTTTTAGATACCATGCATAACTTTTTTTTTTTTTTTTTTTTTTTTTTAATCTACGTTGGGGCGCGTGGGCAACTCAGTTGGTTAAGCATCTGACTCTTGATTTTGGCTCAGGTTATGATCTCCAGGCTCTAAGATCAAGCCCAGTGTCAAGCTCCACACTGAGCATCGAGACTACTTAAGATTCTCTCTCTCCCTCCCCTCCGCCCCTCAATTCCCCCCACCACCTTGTGCACTCTTAGTAAATAAATAAATTTTTAAAAATCTATGTAAATTTTAATTAAAATTAGCAATGTGGCAAAGAGAAACCCAAAGACTTAAATCAGAGATAAAAGTGATGTATTTTTTATGGAAACATGGAGTGAAAGACAAAATATTTGATTATAAATTTCTGAAAAGCCCTACAAGATAAAGTTACAGATTTTTTTTTTAATTTTTATTTTTTGGTGGGGGGAGTAGGGAATGTGGTCTAACACCTGCACAGCTTTATTTCTCTGTATCATAATATCCAGGGAACATAACCTATGTGAAATTCCTAGAAATACAAATAGAATTAGGAACGACCATACTCTTCATAACTGCATACATAAAATATTGCATACCTTATGTGAGCAAGTGAATTATAAGGCATTATATACTAAGACTTAAAGAGCAACACCAAGCTGCAAATTTTCTTGTTGTTGTGATAGTGGTAAATTAAGTTTGAGAAAAACTGAGAGCAGTTGCATAGGCATAACCCAAAGGTATTTCCAGCATTAGCTTTCAGTAAATTTGTTAGTGTCTTCTCTCTCCCTCACTTTCACCCACTCCCTGCCTTTGCCTTCCTCCAAATGATACAATCTAAAAAACTGTCTTATGTCAATGAAGGAAGCATTTTGGGGAGGGGTTAAGAGTACCAAAGGAAATTCTTAATGATGTTATATTTGTTTTAACTTTGAGTTTATGTTAGCATTTATTTTCATCTTAATACATGCTGAATTACTGAAGAAAATATGCACTTATGTGAAAATTACAGGGAAGATGCAATTCTGTACTTCCAAAAATAATCACTGAAGGAGAGAAAATGACATACATGTAACTTTAATAAAAGAGTTTCTGGCAAATTGAGATAATAAGACACAGTCCCACAAGAAGTCATTTTAATAATTGAGATTAAAATTAAAATTTTAATAACCTTTTTCTCATTTTCCTGTGTTCCATATAACATTGGCAAGTAGACTTGAGACAACTTAACATTTAATTTGGGACAATCAGACAATGCAGCTAGCATCAAATTTCTATTGCAGTAGAACACTATCAGACCTTACTTAAACCATGTAGTTAAAATTATCTGAAAATTTGAGTAATGTTACCTGGGTCACAAGAGAATGGAGAAAGTACAAAGAGCTATATCATATGGGCCTTTTATGTTCCACCAACAGTTAATGTTTTATTGTTCCTTCTATCAGAAATGATTTGATGTCAAGATAAAGGGAGTGTTCAAACTAATTTAATCATTATATTGATAAAAATACTAACCAAAGATTAGAAAACCTTATTGTTCAGTATTTAAGATACAATACCCCAAAATTGCATATAATACCTTAATTTATTCAGTCTTATTTTGCAACGTGGCATGGTTGAAATAAAACCTTAATCAATAGATGTAAAACTTTCACTATCTTCGTTGTGAAACAGTGTATTTTACATATTGAACTCTGCAATAGTAATTGTTTTGATCAATCACTTAACTCAGCTATCTTTTTGGCAAAAAAGTAGATTACTGTAGATTGAAGATTAAATCCTTAAAAATGAGCTTTTTAAAAGTAATTATTCATACGCTAACAACACATAGTTATACACCTGCCATCCCATTCATTAGCACAAGGTCAGTGCACAGTTCAACATCAGCAATGTGAACTTCTAAATGCTGAAACATTCTCTACTTTCATCTATAGGAAAAACTATCTACTACATAGTCAAACAAGGAAAAGCATTTGGATTCCCAACCTACAGATGTCAGAATAAAAAACCACAGCAAAGGAGTACATTAAAATAAACTGCTCAAAAGTAGAACAAGACACTTCTACACTTGGTTTAAAATATGATCTGAAAACAAAGTAAGACTTTTCCATAGCTATAGGCTAATCAAGAGTCAGTTTAGGTTACTCATAGGGAAATCAGATTTTGATGAAACCAGTTAAGAGTCGATTTAATATTTAGATTTGCCTTTTTTGTTTTAAAGTGCCAGGACCAGTGCAGTGCACACCTCCACAAGGGCAACCAATTCCATTTGAACAGTAATTCTGTTTAAAAATGTGGCACCTTAAGTACGAAGCACAAAATTCATGATTAGCAAATATTGATTACATGACATGGACATCAAGACACGTAAAAAATAACCACACCCTCGTGGTAAATTAATACTATATTTATCTCCCAACATTTTAAGCAAAATAAAAAAAAAAGTCTTCTCTTTCAAAGTGTAATATGCCACTGCTCTCCTGGGGGCCAAAAGATGTCCTAGGATTGGTGGGAGGGTGAGGCTGAGGCTGCTGGCATTTCCCCAGCCAGTTCTCTCCTTAGGCTGAAAAAGTATCTCCATTTTTGTCCCACCTGAGGAATGTTTGTTTATTTTTTTTTTCAAATTTTTATTTAAGTTCTAGTTAGTGACCATACAGTGCATTACTGGTTTCAGGAGTAGAAATCAGTGGTTCATCACTTACATACAACACCCAGCGCTCATCACAAGTGTGATGGCTGCCCAAAATAAGGACCACATTTCTCAGCCTCCTTCATAGCTAGGGGCATACATATGACTAAAGTTTGACTTTAGGGTAGGAGGTGCAGGAAAGGAAAAGACAGTTCAGGAAGTGACTGTGACTTCCTTTCCCATCCTCTTTCCTGTTGACTAGAACAAGGTGTTCTAGTCAGTTCTGGAACTGGCGGGACCTTAAGCCATGATGTGATTACAGCTAGGGAAACCATAAACCCTACCAAGGAGGCAGAAGGAACCTGGTTCTGTGATAGTCAGGAAGCCCTGGACTACCTACTTCTGGGAGAAAAAGAAAAAAAAAAAGTGGGACAAAAATCAGTTTCTGTCTTTTTTCACAACTGCTATTTAGTGTTTTCTATCACTGTAACCAAACCTACTCCTATATAAAAGTGAATGCTCAATTTTCTTTTCTTTTTGTTTTTAAGATTTTATTTCTTTATTTGACAGAGAGAGACACAGCGAGAGAGGGAACACAAGCAGGGGGAGTGGGAGAGGGAGAAGCAGTTCTTCCTGCTGAGCAGGCAGCTCAATATGGGGCTTGATCCCAGGATGCTGGGATCATGACCCAAACCACAGGCAGACGCTTAAGGACTGAGCCACCCAGGCACCCCTCAAGTTGATTTTCTTAATAAATACTATATTTTCTGATTTATCACGTTTTTATGTTGTCTTTTTCTACTTTATATTTTCTTTGACTAAAGAATAACTAAAAGTTTTAAATAGATCATGCCAGTTTAGAAAATAATTTGATAAATTTGGATAAATTGCTGGTCAGAAAATGAAACAAAGGTGATGAATGACACCACTTCCTTATACTTAAAGAGGAATGTAATATAAAGTACAAAATTAAAAATCACCCTAAATATGTGGATGTTAAACACAGCTTGGGATTTTGACACCAGTGTAAGATTGAGTGGATACTCCACTGAGTTATAATGACCTTTCAACCTAACTTTTCAATAAAGAATTAATTCAGATAGTAAATTTTATATATCCATCATTTCTAAGTTGTATTTAATTTAAAACACGTTTCCTTTATGAACTAGCAGTGATAAGAATTTAATCTATATACTACTATAAAATGACATAACAATAGTTATAACTGATATATGAGTGGTTAGTACCAGTTCCACATACTTTGAAATTTCTTCCATTTAGTTCAAGGGATCTGCCAATGTCTATTTGCCTTCATTTACACTGTGTGGAAACAACAGAGAATTATATTACACATATTTCAGCAATGAACAACACATCTTCAATTAATTATATCTTCTTTTGTTAGATCATATGAAGTACTTGGTAATAGCTTTGGGAAGAAAAGTATATTAATTCCTCCAAAAGTGAACATTTGTCCCACAAATACCAAATGTATACTTTTTGCTCTTTTTTTTTCATGACTTTTAGGAACATAACACTCATAATTTAACTTTAACATCGTATATTAGAGCAATAGTTGAAGACATTTTAAATGGCAAGTAAACTTTATGCTTGTACTTTTCACAATGCATATAAGTCATGTGAAATGAGAAAAATATGAATAGCTTGGGAGAGGTTTGTACATGCACATGAAAGCACAGCAATGCCATTACTGCTACCTGACTGACCACAAGTTTAAGATTCCATGGATTTTAAGATGTGTCATGATTTCAAGGATGTTAATATGTGGGAAGGGTGAAATGTAGGGTATATGTATGTATTTACTAGCCATTTTTTGATACTTAAAAGTCAATTAAAGTCACTTTAATAGACACCTAATTTTAATAAAAATGTATGGGAAATGAAAATTAGAAGGTCATAATCATCAAATCATCCAAACTGAACATGACTCTGGCTTGATTCTACCAAAGATCCAAAGAATGAAATGTCAGGATAAGAACTGAAAATGCTAGAAGAGCAAAACTGCGTAAAACAAAGTTACACATGGGGCACCTGGGTGGCTCAGTTGGTTGGGCTACTGCCTTTGGCTCAGGTCATGATCCTGGAGTCCTGGGATCGAGTCCCATATCAGGTTCCCCCTGCTTCGCGGGGAGCCTGCTTCTCCCTCTCCTGCTTGTGCTCTCTATCTGTCAAATAAAGAAATAAAATCTTAAAAAAAAAAAAGGCACCCAGTGATAACTTCGTGATAGCTGGAATTATGTAAATGACTATGTAACTATCCTTAACTATAATCAAAGAGACCATCCAATAGGATCTTGTGATGGTCTTCAGATTCTTCTAAACTCCACATTTAATGAGAAAAAATAATTCATCATTTCCTCTTTCCTCACCATTTTCCTCTTTTTTCCCTCTCTAGCACACAAGCTCCAAATAAGATCAAAATTGATTTTAAGAATAAAAGACTCTTTGAAGAAGTAAGCCGTAAGCCAATAAATGCTAACCAGTGCAGCCATTCTAGTCAATAGTCATCATATCAGTAGAACCACTGTGTTTTCAGTTCTTTAAGCAGTGATGTGTGAAAAGTCAACAATGTTGAAATTTAAGGGGGAAAAACTGTTGATGCTTGCTATCTTTTACAGCATTGTGGATCACTCACAGTTCACAGCATGTGAAACAATGCAATCTGTTTTTCATATATCCAAACTAATTACATGCTGACTTCTTTCCAGTATTGTTCCAGTCTGAGTTACAAGGACAAAAAAAAAAAAAAAAAAGTTGTATAAAAATAACCAGGCAATGTCAGTGAACTATATGATTTCTACCTATATACATAGATTCTGATTTTCCACTAAAAGTCAATATATAGAATAATTAAGACTCTTAGATTTAATTTCAAAATGAAAATATACTGATATGTAATTAAAGATGTTAATAGGGTACAGCCCTCAATTCTGATTTGTGAGAAACACTAAAAAATACTTCCAGTTTCCCTCTACAATTTTTTATGGCAAATTTACATCAAGTCATCAGATCTGTAAGGTCATATAACAATGCTTAAAATTAAAGTTATATGCCCCTGTGGAGTATAGTATAAAACAACAAACAAATATGAAACTGTATTAATGATAGACAAAACTAAGTGCCTGGAATATGAAACCCCTATTATATTGCCTGTGTAAGACTTTCTGTCATAGCATCGTAACTGGGGAGAAAACACAAACACAATTTTCTTTAGCAAAAACATAAAAATAATAATAATCACCAAATTATATTGTTAATACATAATTTGAAACTGATTTTGAGTTAAAATACTGACACTCAGATTGCAGTGCCCAGGTTCTTTGACTTTCTTTTTATTTAAGTTTTAATTTAAATTCTAGTTAGTTAACAGTGTAATATTAGTTTCAGATGTACAATATAGTGACTCAAAACTTCCATACCACACCCTGTGCTCATCACAGCAAGTGTCCTCCTTAATCCCCATCACTTATGTTATCCATCCCCTCACCTACCTCCCCTCTGGTAACCATCAGTCTATTCTCTATAATTAAGAGGTCTGGGGGCACCTGGGTGGCTCAGTGGGTTAAAGCCTCTGCCTTCGGCTCAGGTCATGATCCCAGAGTCCTGGGATCGAGCCCTGCATCGGGCTCTCTGCTCAGTGGGGAGCCTGCTTCCTCCTCTCTCTCTCTCTCTGCCTGCCTCTCAGCCTACTTGTGATCTCTGTCTGTCAAATAAATAAATAAAATCTTTAAAAAAAAAAAAAAAAAAAGAGGTCTGGGGGCACCTGGGTGGCTCAGTGGGTTAAGCCTCTGCCTTCAGCTCAGGTCATGATCTCAGGGTCCTGGGGGGATGGAGCCCCACATGGGGTTCTCTGCTCAGCGGAGAGCCTGCTTCCACCCACCCCTTCTGCCTGCCTCTCTGCCTACTTGTGATCTCTCTCTGTCAAATAAATAAATAAAATATTTAAAAAAAAAATTTTTTTTTTTTTTTGTTTCTTGGTTTGCCTCTCTTTTTACCCTTTGCTCATTCCTTTAACTTTCTATTACTTCTCCATTCTTACCCAAACCACCTGGGTATCAGGTCTCCCTGGTACCAGACCTAATATCAGGTCTCCTTACTCCACAGTCACAATCTACTTGAATTTCCAGATATGGGAAAACTAGATAGGGCTGACACACCCACAGCAAGACTCTAAGAACCAGAAGATAAGAGACTGATTCTCTGGCCTTCATCTACTTAGAGACTGCTTTGAAGATGATGCTGGATCAAGCAGATGCTAAAACTGCATGCTCCAGCCTATTTCTATTTCTAATTGAACAGGAATTAAAATTTGAATCTCATTAGTCTTCTAATATATATATATATATATATATATATATATATGTATATGTATATACGTATATATATACGTATATACATATACATATATATATATATATATATATTTACCTTCACAATCCTTTGTTATTTTTTTAACAATTTAAGTAAGTTTCATACTCATAAGTGATATATTACCAGTGATTTTTATTAAATTAAAAAAGTACTTCCATTCATTTACTTGAAGCTTATCAAAACAATGCAGATACTATCCTAGTGAATGTCTAGAATGTGTCAGATATGATGCCAGATGTTGGGGATACAGAGATGAATGAGATTTCTGTACTTTCATGGGCCCATGGTTTGGTGAAAAAGACAGAGATATACATCTAACTCTAATATAGTGTGATTTGATAAATGTTATACTAGAAGTATGATTAAATACAATATGAGCACAGATGGCATGATTAATTCTATGAAAGAGGAAGGTCAGGAAATTTTGTGATATGTATGGAAAATGCTATTTTTAAAAGCATCAAATACATATTATTACCAGATGATTATACTAGAGTCTTGGCACAAACCTCTTTCTGAGAAATGTAGCATACTATAAGAAGAAAACAAAAATAACTTCAACATTTATGAAAATATCTGAACCAACAGCAACACTGAATATTCAAGAAATGCCAGTGTCCTCAAGTTCACTGCATGCAAGTACCCAGTGATACTAATTTTGTATGGGGTGTTAAAGTGCCTCATAATTTGATGCTGCTATTTACATAACTTGCTATCTTTCTACATTTACAGTTCTGACCTTATTTAATGGCCACATCTCATGATGAACTAACCTTGGCATTTTACTTTGTTCTCACTCTACAAATCTATTTTATTTATTTATTTTTTTTTCAGCACGATGACTAATGAGTTAGAAACCAAAGAGTCTGGGTCTTCATAGCCAAGACAACAATCAAAAGAGGGAGAAAAGTTATGTTACATTTCATTTCATCAAACCTCATTTTCATTTTCATCCATGGGGCCATAATGCTAAAGCTAGTGTTTTAAAGTGACTGATCTTTACTTTGTTGTCAGTGCAAAAAACTTAAAAAAAATTGCTTCTGAGTTCATCTCCTTTTCTGTTGCTTAAATGTATAAAGGATATAAAGGATATATCACATTAGCCTCTTTCCTGAATATGTTCCTCACCAACTTCATGTACGTAACGAGTTGTGCATTGAAGTAAGTGTAAAAATGTGTAAATAAGTTATAATGAAAGGTAAGCTTCACACAAGTTTAAAATGAAATGCATATTATATTTACACAAACACTATATTTATGTTCATTATTCAAAAACACGAATTCAAAAAAATTCAAAAAATTATTCAAAAAACTATGCAAAATACATATATCAGTATGCTATAAATACACAAATATAAATATGTCATAATATATAAGTAAAATATTTCAACAATTAACAAAAATAACACAAATTGATTTTTATACTAGCCAGAATTTGAAAAGCTGATGAATTCAAAAAGTATATAACTGCCTATATTTCTGGATGAGTGTGTCTATAAAATTCATTAGAAAAATGCTTAAATGTTGTGTCATATGAACAGTACTAGGAGTTATACAAAATTTGTACTTGTATTCTTTTTTCTTATATCAATTCAAGAAATGTTTTATATTGGTTTTAAAATAAATCTTCAAGTCATTAGTAAGCAATTAAATACTTTCATAAAGAAGTCAAGCCCTCTTTTTGAATAATAGCAAATGTTAAATTCATCTGTGGGCATCTTACCTGAGTGTACTGTAAGAATGATTAAAGCCCCAAACATCACCTTTTACATATGATGCCTCATATGACTTTATCCATTTCTTTAAATACCTCCTATACTGCCTCTATGAGGCAGAATGGGAAGATAACATTCAGGAGAAAGTAATTTGGGATTGAGCAAGGATACAGTGATGGGTGATTTGGGCATTTGCATTTACGATAATAGGATACCATTCTCTTAGAATTGAGCATTTGTATCCCAAAGATTATGGCTAGAGACAGAGATTTGCTGAAACTTCTATATAAAACTGAACTTCACAGTGGCTAAAATTGCTGAGAGGACAAAAGAAAGCTAAGGATGGAATCTGGGGATGTATACAGTCTTATAACAGGAAGGGAACAAAATCACCACCACCAAAACCAAAAAACAGACAACAAACACTAGAAGATCGGAGTGGGATAAGAAATACAAGAACCAAGAAAAATGAATCATAAAGACTAACAAAAGACATATGGAGATATATTTTAAAAAGAGAGTTAGTTTTCAACAGTGCAGGTGTTAGAGGAATATATTAGGGTAAGAGGAATTAGTTATTCCTAGGAAGTGTCAGGTCCATGAGGAATTAAAGGCACATATTGTTAGGACCAAAAGATGAAGAATCAAAGGTAAAAATAAACAAAATAAAACAAAAGGCAAAGGCAAGGGATGCAAAATTATATCTGATATAAAAGACTGTAAAAGAATGGAAAGGATGATATAAGTCTGAGAAAAGAGAAAGGCAAAACTAAACTAAAAGGCAATATATGGACTTATTAAACAAGTTTACAGAGTAATGTATGTAAGGAAAGCAATTGGTTTCATAAATCAAATATTAGATAAGAAAATAATAGGGAATAATGTACACACTTATAGAATATAATACCAAAAAATAAAAGATAGGGGCCAGGATGGAGATGGAACATAGACTAAAAAGACAGAGGCATTGTGTGTGCTCTCACAAAGCTTTGATCTTTTGATTAAAATAAAAATTGAAGTAATTTTTTGGACAGAAGAAACGGAAGAAGGGAAGCTGGTGAATTAAGATTTAGAAGACTTTTTGTGGAAAAAAAAATCAGATATAGTAAACACAATTTCAAAAAACCAAATCACTGATTAACTATGCCTATTAAGAACTCTGGGGGCACCTGAGCAGCTCAGTTGGTTAAGCTTCTACCATTGGCTCTGATCATGATTCCTGGATGGAGCCCAGCATAGAATGAGCCCCTGTTCATGCTCTATCACTTTCTCTCTCTCAATAAATAAGTAAGAAAATCTTAAAAAAAAAAAAAAAAAAAAAGTTAAGCTCCATCTTGACAAGTTTACAAAAGAAAAAAAATTCATTGGTACTAACTTGATTTCTTATTTATAGAATTTTTAGAAATATTTTATAAGTATTTTATAGATGTTACAAACATGTGAAATCCAAGTCCAACAAAATACTATTCTTATGCCTTGTTCAGGAAAGTTGGTCATTGGGAAAATGTTGAAATATAAAATGAATTTGAAAATGCCATCCTGCTCAGTTTCTGGCTATGGTCATTTCTTGAAAAATACTTAGTGAATGATTATCAATTAAAATCCCTTGGACTCAAAGAAAATATCATTTATTAGAAAATATAGCTAAGTACTTTTTAACCAAAAATTTACATATTTTAGATAAAAAATATTTATTTTGTTAATTTAATGTACTTAAGAGATAAAACTGAATGGTCCTCTTTAAAAATACTTTTCAATAATTTTATTTATTATACTGATATGTGAAATGTGGAAATCCAATAATAATCAGAAGAAAGAAAACCATAAGTACCTCCAGACAATTCCATTTGATTATAAGAAAGGGTCTGTGCGATCTGGGAAAATGTCGATACCTCTCTTCTTCAACTGTAAAATAGAGATCCTAACTCTCACCTGGGCATATATTCCACATTAAAGAATGCAGTATCTAGCTTAATAGAGTGGAATGGATTATATATAAAGAAGTTGGCAAACTATGAAGCACTGATATAAATTTTAAATATTACTTTATATAATTTTAAGTGTCACAGTACAGATAAATCAAAGAAAGTATAGCTTTAGTTTTATGTCAACATATTTCTGTTACATTGTGATAAGGTTTTGTTATTAACTCTCTGAATAGAAATGGGATTTTGTTTTATTTTACATTTATTCATTCAAATGATGAACTAGAATTACATATTTTCAGCTTTCCACAGAAATCTGCAGATATTTTTTCTTCCCATATAATTTTTATGTAGAAGGACTTGAATAACTAGAATAGAATTTCTAGTAAAGCTTCTTTGGAAAGATAAGGACAGGTATTTTTTAAATGATAGGCATATTTTATTTTTTTTTTAATTTTTAATTTTTTATAAACATATATTTTTATCCCCAGGGGTACAGGTCTGTGAATCACCAGGTTTACACACTTCACAGCATATTTTAAAAAAGTAAATTATAATTAAGGAGCATTGCTTCTGAAACATGGCTTACTTCAGAAATGAGAAAACATTTTTTTCATTACAGTCTGCATCAGTCTCTTGAGGCAACCTCATTTCAAACAGAAATGTATCATTATTTTCTTTCAACAATTATGCAATGATTTAAAGGTTTTTTTAGTAAGAATATTTTAATTGCTCATATATTCTACAAAGTGCTAGCTATTTTATATTCAATACCATTAGAAAACAATTTGATAAGTATGATTACAAGATACAAAATTAAGCTCTTAAATTGTGTCTTATTTTGATAAAGTATTCTGCTAGAATTTTAAAAACAATGGGTGCTTCATCTGTTTAAAATATACATTAAAACAAAAAAAAAACAACAGTGTAAGTTGCTTGTTTTCTCTCCCCCCATAATGTAATGAGTAATACAGTCTTTTCTAAAATTTGTGAAAATTTTACTTTTGCATTTATCTTATGAAGTTATAAAAATCAAATGAAAAATAAATGTACTTATTTTAGAGTAATTGGGCACTATTATTTTCAGGCAAGTTTGTGCACATATACTTCTTGAATACCAAGAAAGATTAAGAATTACTTATTTATCTTTTTCTTTTTTCTATATTTTATTAAGTAAATACTGAAAGTAAGGACTCTGAAATTAAAGGCAAATTTCTTAATCTCTCTACCTGAAGTTTTCTTATCCATTAAAGGACAGATTATTGCAAGAAATTAAGGTATCCCATCTATGTGTCAGACACACATGTAAGAACTCAGTAAATGATAGCTATAATTATAATAACAATAATTATTATTATAGGACGTTTCCTTGTGTTAATAAAACCAAAGAAATTTAATACTTAGTTGCATTTTATATTTTATGTCCATTATTCCCTTTTATGCATTAAAGATTAGGTGATTGAGGTAGGTACTAGACTCTGGAAGACATTCCTAAATTTACAGTAACAGGAAAGTTTAGCAGTTCTCAAATTGTGGTCCACAGACCTCAAAGTCCATGAGTCTCATTTATTCCATAGGTACAAACTATTTTCATAACAATTATAAGAAGCTACTTGCCTTTTCCCTACATTAACATTTTCAATGATGTTGCAAAAGCAATGGTAGGTAAAATACCTAAAACTAACAATAGTGAACTCAGTGACAGAGTGTGTGCCACTAATTTTGAGAAAAGAATAATAAAATCTTGAGAAGACACATTTTTTTCATATTTTAAGTGAAGAAGTAGAATGTACGCATAAAGGGTTTCTGTTGGATGTCAAATTATGGCAGTTGTCTTGAAGAAAGCACTCGGGTGATTGAGATGTAAGCTGAATTACATTTCTCATGAACACCATTTTTACTTGAAGGAATAACTAATAGTCAAAATCAATGTTATGTCAGTGTACTTGGAAATAAAACACTGTTGTGACAGTTTTGGTTGAAAATTTGCAAACCAGCAAAAATTAACATTTCTGCCATTTTGAATCCACCGCCATGAGCTTGAGAGCTTTCCAATTCTCATATTATTTTTTGGATGATATCAGTGGTGATATTAACAAATCAGATTGTTTTTCTAATATTATTTAATGTAAGTGTAAGATACATGCCCAACTCAGTAAACCAGCATTTTCTATCTGATAAAGATATATTCAAAGTGCAGGATATATTGATGGCTTTTGTATTAATAGAACACACAAAGTTTAATAAGGTTTGAGATTCTATTTTGCAATTAATCATCTTGAAAATACCACTTGTCAAGTTTTGGTGTAGTATAAAAGAAAAACATCACAATTTCCCCCAAAAGGCTATTAATGTATTCATCCTCTTTCAAATCAATACTGAAAAGGCAAGATTTTCTTCCTATATGCAATAAAAAATCATATTGTCACAAATTGAATGCACAATCAGAAAGAGAATCTAGCTGATTTCTATTAAGGCAGACATTAAAGAAACATATAAAGAAGGTAATTTTATCTCATTTTAAGATGATTTTATTTCATTTTAAGATATATTAATTTTATCTCATTTTAAGATGTTTTAATTTTATACGGACATGTTATTTGTATAAACATATAATAGGTTTGCTTTTTATTAATAAATGAGTATTTTAAATTTCTCAATTTTAATATGTTAAGTATTGGTAGATTTAACCCACATAAATGGAATCTCTTTGGTGTTCTAAGTACTTTTTTTAATGACAATAATTTTATTTCAAATTAGATTTAATTAAATTTGATTATAATGAAAACTCCAAGCTAATTTCTAGAATAAACAATTTTCTGAAAAAATTGTATAACACAAATAGTAACTTTATATTTGACTTTCATGGCAGAGTCATAGAGCCTTTTATTCTGAAAATATTTTTTACCTTTACTAAATGATCTTTTTTTCTCTCTCAAATGAAACTGATAAAGCTTTATTTGTCTTTCTATTATGTTTTGCTTTGAAATAATTTTTTTCTTAGTAATTCTTATATCCAGGATGGCAGATGGCTGATAGGTTAGGTGCCTGAGATGGACAGGACCAAATTAAAACATTTGGCTGGAAATTATCTCAAGAAGCCAAGCTTGGTGGCAGGCAGCTGGACACCAAATTTATCAAAAACTCAACAACAAAGGAAGCCAAGATTAATTTCTAAAGATACAAATGTTCAATTTTTGAAGAGATTCTTATAGTCCAGATCACTACTTAATATTCACCCTTATTTAGCTCTTCTGAGCATTTAATTGTTATATACTTTTCTGTCTAAGCAAGTGGAAAATTTATGGAGGTGACAATTAAAACACTCAGTGTCCATATGGAAATTATACAGAAATTAATAAATATGGAAATAGAAAAGATCAGATAAGAATTTTAAAATCCTTCCATCCATAAAACAAAAGTTAATGAATATGAGTTGGAGAACCAGGAACTGGTTATCAGCTAGATAAAAAGAAATATCCAATACCCCTATGTTAGAACACAATCCGGATCCTCGCCAATGTGACTGGGGTTGTGTTGGATCCTGTGAGAAAACTCCAGGAGATGGAGGGCAAGAGTCTTCCTGGGCCAACGCCTGGAATAAACATGGGAAGATCCCTGGAGTGCTTCCTTGTACTCCTTTAGATGGATATGATAAGTGTGGAGAATCCTTAACTCGCTCTTATCATTTAACGCTAAGGGATAATTGTTGTTCACTGGCCTCACTTGATTCCCTGCACATAGCCCACATCCTGCATGTAGCTCACATCTCACATGTAGCCCACGTCCTGCACGTAGCCCATAACCTGCATGTGGCTCATGTCCTGCACATAAATCTATATCCTGTTTGTAACCAGATCTTGTGTAAAGTATAAAAGAAGTGATTTTTACGAAATAAAGTTATCTACTGATCGTCAGCCAGTAGTCTTGCCATCATTTCAGCGCTGATCACCAGGATCCCCACCTCATGAAGGTGACACCCCTACTTTCTGAACTTATATTTTAATGTGAATAAAACATATAAAGTTTTTTTTTTAAGATTTTATTTATTTTCTTTGACAGAGAGCGAGATCACAAGTAGGCAGAGAGGCAGGCAGAGACAGAGGGGGAAGCAGGCTCCCCGCTGAGCAGAGAGCCCGATGCGGGGCTCGATCCCAGGACCCTGAGATCATGACCTAAGCCGAAGGCAGCGGCTTAATCTACTGAGCCACCCAGGCGCCCCTAAAACATATAAAGTTTTCATAAGAAAGGAGAAGTCTTTAAAAGAGAGACCATCTATGGATCAGGTGTATTGTAGGGACCAAGTACCGAAATGGAGCAACAGAGAAGACCATGTAAGACAAGACAACCGAGGTAGGCAATCTGGGAGGAATGAAGTAGTTAGAAGAAGGAAGGGTAGGAGAGTATTTGAGGTATAAGGCACGGAAACAAGAATATTTCTCATGGAGAGAAGTCTTGCATCTTCCTCATCACACTGCTGAAGTCAATGGCATATAAAAATCCTAAAGCTATAAATTTCAGGTAAATGTTTATATTATATTCTAGTAATTGCACAGCAGAAAACAGGGTAAGCATATTGTAGAAAACGAGGTTTGATTAACAAGGGTGCATGAAGACAAATTAAGTTCAGTATTTATGAAGCCAGATGTATTTTTGTCCTGCTGAGATTTTTTAAATGTTTGCAAAACTGACTCAGTCCTTCCATATGCTTTGGTAATTTTGCTATTTTTGTTTCCAATAACAAAAAATACACATAGATCTGAAATGGTGATAAATTAGTTTATAAAAATCCTTAATAAAAAGCTTCATTATTAGGTATTATGAAGATTCATGCATGTAATTCATAAAAAAATACTAGTTATAATCACATCTTTAGTTAGTACCAACTATTAAGTCCCCTTTCTACAAGAAAACATCCAGCTATATTTTATTGCAGGGAGAAGGAGAATATTGAGTACAAAATATTAAGACACCAATGTGATCAGTCCAGAAGTTTACAAATTGCTCATATAATGGTATACTTTTTTAGTGAAAATCTAAAATGTGTTTTCATATATCATGAATGTTTATTTTCAAAGAAACAGTTATTTCCTAATAAAACATAATTACAAAGTAACCTGGAGTTATTTCCAAGTTACACAAATTTCCACAAATCACATGAATGTCCCACTGTCCCTGTCATTACAAGGAGGGACTCCAATTCTAATGACCATCTAAATTCTCAAATCACATAAGCCCAAAGTTCAGAACAGGAGATGGCACTCTTCATTCAGTGCACCTTTGTCTTCTCCACACATGAGAACATCCTTTCTCACCTTGGCTTACCTCTAACACAGAAATCATCATATATATGAATTGAAGTTACCCAAGTACATGTTTTCTTATACCATAATACCCTTGAGAGTGGCATTCAGATTCTGAAGCAGAATTACAACCTCCTTAAAATATTAGAGATAAACTGATGTCCAAAAATTGTATCTTGCACAAAATTCTGTGACTGGGTTGCTGAAAAACTTAAGAGTGTAATACAAGAAAGAGACTTTTGAAAATCCTACCAGAAATGGACTCTTCCATAATGAGTTCTCAAACTATGAAATCTATGATGAGTGACAGGTAGTTCTCTTCTCTATGATGCATTCCTGAAACATGCTGTGTAAGTGGCCATAAGAATGACTTAATTCCATTAGCCAAATAAATGTCCTTCCTACTTTATAATGTCATCTCTCCTTAAAAATGCAAAAATTTGAAAACAAAATTACCTGCGTATAAAGTGTAACACTAAGTAGCAAGTGGTGCATATATGCTAAACATTGACTCCCCCAAAGTAGCATTACAATAATTCTGATTATTTCCTCCTCTCCTTCAAAAATGTAACCAGTTTACCACTTAAGACTTCAATACAATTTATTAAATGAAATATCTTTTTTCCCCTTCTTGATGTATCCAGTATACAAGTTAAAAGTATCAGAGAAAAAATTAGCAACACAAATCAGCAACATCCCCATTTCTCTGCAGCTTGACAGCTTTGTTATGGTTTCAATTCCCCAAGGAGAGTCTCAGCACCAAGATATTGATTTGCACCACTGCATTTTTCTGACTAATTATTACCAATGCAGACCCTCCAGTTAATCAGTTCACTCTCACAGCAAGAGTGGCCTTCAGTTTAAATTCATTATGCTGATAAATGACAACATTACAGCTGTATAACAATTGGTTTAATTAAAAACATTTTGACTAAGAGTAGAAGACTGTGGTATGTTTTAAGTATACCAGACTGACTACCGAAGTTACTGTCTCCCAAGAACTCACGCTTTCACTGATTTGTGCATTCAACATTTTCTAAGTTTTGAAAAGGGGCTTCCTTTTTAATAACATTTATCTTGAGAACTATGTCAATATGAATGACCCTAAGAAAAATTGGTTAGGAAAGCTGTCAAATTCATTGACCTTTTCTTCTAATGTGTGGCCAGGTTATTTGAGATCTACTGACAGGAAGTGGGAAAGTGGAGGATGCTATTTAAAATGGGGTGAAGAATATTCACTCTGACAAAATGCCTTGAGTATCTGTAAGAAAAATTTCATGCAGGGGATGCAGAAATGCAAAAACACTGAATTTTGTGCTCTTTACACGTAAAATTCTATGTAATTCTCACAACTTCCCTATGAGGTTAAGTCACACTATTCTTCTTATTCACTGTATGAATAAATACAGGCTTACACAATTAAGTAACTTTGCAACTTGTCCACCAGTTATATAGGTAGTGTATTGTAAGCTGAGTTAAAACATGTTTCTTTTTACAGAGTTCATGCTATTAACTGCTAAATGATGCTACCTCTAATACTGGAAAGAGAGAGAGAAAGAGAGAGAGAGATATAGAGAAACAAAAATTCTGGAGCACGTTTGAAATATACATGGTAATTTATTTTCCTCTAGTTTGGTTTAAAGATGGTTTGTTTTCAGGTTTAAGATAATGTATCAAAGATTAGCTAAGTAAACAGCATTATGCAAAGACATGAATGGTTTTTATCATTATTAATTTAAAACCATGATTTATGTTTAGGCTATGATTTTTTTCAGTGGTTTTTAAAACTATGCATTCCAATTTATTTGGGATCTTACCAATAGTCTTGAAACAGGGAGTGAATGAAGACATCTGAACATTAAAGGAGGACCTGATTATAAAACTGAATCTTATTGCCCTAGTTTCTCCATTAGACAGCAGAAATCTAACATGTGCACTGAATACATGAATACCCATGCTTTTAAACAAATACATGGATGTCCATGCTGAGACCTTCAGATCAGAAACTGTATTACATAGTCAAGAAAACTACTGCTTATAATTTAAATGATAACGACATTATTTTTCTTTTTAAGAATTTTTCCTATTTTGGGGCAGCTGGATGGCTCAGTCTGTTAAGCATCTGCCTTTAGCTAAGGTCATGATCCCAGGGTCCTGTGTTCCAGCCCTGCAACCTGCTCCCCACTCCATGGGGAGCCTGCTTCTCCCTCTCTTCCCTGCTCCTGCTCTCTCTCCCTATCTCTGTTTCTCTCAATCTCTCCAATAAATAAATAAAATATTTTTAAAAAATTTCTATTCTGTTATTGCTTATGAGCAAAAACATAAGAATCATATTCTTGGTAATAATTCTGTCAAGAAAAATTTTCAATATTTTAATATATTCTGCTTACTAAAAAACAAATAGGTAATATATTTTAGAAAGTGTTCATAAAAATTATGTAAAATGAAAATATCTGGGCTTTTTAAAAAATAACCTTAAGTTAGCTTGAAAATTTTCAAATGTTAGAATTACTGATTCAGTTTTAGTATAATAACCAGGTGTCCCGTATATACTTCCTCATAAAATTCTCACAACAACCTTATAGACCTATTACTATTTATTATTATTTATAGATTATCTGAGAACCAGAAAAGTAACTTATTAAATATAGCCTCATAAGTAAATGACAGAACTTTATCTGAACCCAGCACTTGATCCAAGTCAAGTGACCATAAATTATTACCCATATCACACTCTCTTAGTTTCTCATTAGACCGGGATTAAAGGACATAAATTCAAGAGATTTATTTTTAAATAAAATTAGTTTAGAATTGTTACACCTAAAATGTAAACTATTTTGTTTAGGTATTATTTTGCAGTAGTGCTATATTTGAAAAGTATCTTGTTGGTAATAAAAACTGATTTTAATAGATTTAAAATTACCTCTTATGAAATACTAACTTTATTAAAGAAATTCTTCACTAAAATATCCCTAGTAGTCATATCCTGTGCTGTGCAAACAATTTTTTGAACAGAAATAGTTAGCAGAGGGTTACAACATAAAGAAATATCTAATTAAGAACTAAGACCATTTCTAAAATGTAAGGAAAATATATAATTAAGAAACAGATTATACCTAAATATTTGTCATTATAAATTTACATACTACACATTTATTCAGTGTCATTAACAGCATCTAATAATTTTATTTTTTTTTTAACTAAGAGTTTATGGATAAGTTTTAATAGCTAGTCTATCTTGGTTAGTAATTTTATTTCTTTTTCAGGACCGATTATATTTCAAGTAACCTCATATAGTTAGTTATTAGACAAAAAGAATCAAATCTTGGACAGGGTAATTACTCTTCACAATAACTAAATGAGAAGACACATTGGGAAGACTCTAGCCTTTAGAATCTGAGCTGGGATGTGTACTATTGTACTTAGTGGTTTTGAAACCTTGGGCAAGGCAATTAATTTTCTTGGACATTCATCTCTTCATCTCTAAAGTAACAGGGATAATGCCTACCTCATGGGAAATTCAGGAGAATGAGAAGCCATGTTATAAAACACAGGGCCTCTTGGGTACCTAATAAGTGATAGTGAAAGTTGTTCAAAAGTCTATCATCCTGACTGCTATTTCCAGCATCCTTAGTTACGGGTGTTTAGTGCTATCCTGCATAATCCCCTAAAGTTAGATGGATTGAGGTAAAAGGCACAATCTCAAAGTAAGGTCCTGAAGGAAAGGCTGAAAGAGAGTGCTTTGCATGAGACAAAAATCATTTTGTTCCCCAGGGTTAAGGACTGAGAAATCCAGAAGATGTTACAAAATTGGAAGGGAAATCTACAGGGGAAACTGTAGGGGAATCTCTAATCTATACGGGAATCTGCTGGGCAATTTGTAGGGGAATCTCTATAGGTGAATCTCCATAGTGCAACAGGAGGTAGGCATTGTGTTTGAATGAAGGAGCTAAGAAAATTCTGAGAATGTGAATGCTTATGTTACATTCAAAGTGTGTAGCTTTGCAGAGCTAAATTTAGACCTTCCTTTCCCATAACAAATGCTTTGTTATGAGTAGGGATTTTTCCCTGGTGGAAATCAAGTAAGAAACACTGCTTGATGTGGTAAGGATAAGTAATTGCATATTTGTAAATAAGCATAAGTGAGCATTAAAAAAAGAAGAAAAAAAATCAAAAGGAGCATTACTGTGAATTCACAAAGTACCAGAGAAATACCTTGAATTTCATAGGATGTGGACCTCTAATATTATCCAGTGTTATCCAGAGCACACGCAAATAAAATTCTACAAAAGAGCCAAACTGCCTGAGTTAAAATACTGGCTTCCCACTATTGTATGTTCTTGGGCAAGTTACTTAACCTCTCTGTGTCTCACTTTTCTCACTGTAACAGCAGCAATTAACAGCAGTACCTGACTTGATAAGGTCCTGGGCATCAAATGTAATACTCTTAGAAGAATGCCTGGCACATACAAAGAGCTTTAAATAAAGGCAACTATTATTATTAGGAAAGTGCCCGCTGACCTTCATCAGTAGCTATCATTATGATATAAAATACACTAAGTGGCCTAGAGATGTCTTACTCATCAGAAAGGAAGGCTTGAGATTACATACAGACCAAGGAATGATCAGAAATTTTTGAAGGGTAAAGCTTTCATGACTTCCTTCAGCTATATTTCTTTGAGAAAAATCTAATCTATGGCGTTTTAATAGAGGTCATAAATAGGGTGATGGAAAGCAGAGTGAGGGAATTATCACAAAAAAAAAAAAAATCACTTTGCTAAGTATACTGCTATCACCCTATTTTTAATATGTCCCCACTACCAGAATTAAAAACAGGAAAAAAAAATCTTAAGAAGGGTCTCTATATAGTGTTCAGATTTCATCTACCGTCCTCTGCATGTCTTCTTCTTCTCAAGTATAAAGCAGACGTTCGGTAACATTTAATCCCTAATTTAATAAACAATGTTCGGGCTTACATTTCCATATGTGTAGGTCATTAAATCGTTTATATTTTTGAAAACCACTACAAACGCTGAAAACCATTAGATTCCAAAAATTATTTTTCCAACTCGACCTGTAGAAAATTCTATAAAGTATTGACATAAGTACTATTATCACATGTTACTGTAATGGTTAAGCAAGTTGATACTGGAATCTATTGTGTTATCTAAACTATTAGCTCTTTTTTATACTTTTAGCTTCCAGATATTTATATAAACACAAACACAGATATGCCTATATATAAAACAATATTTTAATTATAAATGATATTTTATTTATCAAGAATTAACTCTATCATTTATTTTTAAATAGGCCAGAATTATATAATAAATTTCATATTTTTTCAAAACAGATGATTTACATTTTGACAAAGATAACATTTATCAATTGAGAGTTTTTAATCTGTATTGCAAAAGCAGTGCTCAAGTCTGGGAAAAGGAACTTAGAATCTGGAAGATATACTTAAACTATTTGTTAAATACTTTGGTGTTATATTTATGTTATTAAGTATATCTTTTTATTGTTTTTTTTAAGTTCATTTTTAAAGAGAGCTAATGATCACAGTTTCTAATGTATTCTAAAATGCCTGTGAATTAAAATTTGTTTAGAGAATTAGATTCACCCTCTGATTTCAAAGAGGTTTTCCCAAATAAGAAAAATCTGTTCCAACATGTAATGAAAATTACATTTCTAAATTCCACATTCTTTAAAGATGTTCTGCTTTTATCAAAAAGCAGATTTTGTACAATGAACAGTACACTGTGTAATTTTTTCACTCAATCCCTTTAAGAAGTTAGTAAAATGAACAATCAATCCACATGATCTTTACACAGTTGCTCAGTACATTAGAATATATCATACAGATAATCACTAGTTCAGTGGGAGTTCTCTGATTGCAGAGGATTTAACTGTTTAAGCAACCATTGGGTAGAATACTTAGCAGATTTCTCTGTTGGAAATATCACATGAATCATTTGCCAAACTAATTCTAACAAAGCAAGTGGTGCAAAGTTCACACCAAAAGTTAAAATGTGCTCTTTAACAATGGAGTTACTTATCTCCCTCACAAAATTCTCTCTGGTGTAATGACAATGATAATTGATTTCAAAATTATTTTCATCTAATACCTAACTTTAAAAAATGTATTGCTGATTTGTACAAGTGGCACCCAAAAAGTTATTTTTATAGGCTTTACTGTTAGAAACTGGTTTGCTGAAATCAGAGAAGTAGGTTTCATATACATTTCACAAGTCATACGTAAATCAAATTATGGTGATCTTCATTTAAAAAAATCTAGATTTATGCTGAATTCATATAAACAAAGCAATAATGGCCTTTACCTAGTCCTTGTATCTCAGATACTTTCCAAAATATGACTCTTAGCTAGTCACCTTCCATCTTTTCATCTCTTATAACCAAAATATACTCTGAATTGGTCCTATTCATCTACTAGAAAGCTATTTCTCAAATCTGTCAAAGTTCATTTGAATTCTACTCTTATAGTATTCAAAGATTTTTTTAGCATTCAAGATTCTATCAACTGCATACAACTTCCTATCACCCAAAACTTAATATGCATGCTCCTGTTTCAGCCTCCCAAATAATGAATTATATGAAATAACACTGATCCTGTAACTCAATCCTTCCATCTAAGATTCAATACAGCCTTTTAGGTCAACCCTTACTCATTCATAAATATACACCACTCAGCTATTCTAATAACATGTGAACTTTAGTGATAATCATTACTGTTTCTAAAACTTTTCATTGTCATCACTAGAGGGATGGAAGAATTCCAAAAGTGTCCAGAAGGGTCACATCATGATTCATACACTGCCTAGAGGGACACTCCAAGTTCGAAGGAAACAAATGCATGAAACCTGTTGCCCAGAGGAGCAACCAAGGAGAGCAGACATAAAAGAAAAGTGATAGAGTGTCACTGTCTTTATACCCATTTCACAGTCACTCCTTCTAGACTAACTCTGGAAGGCTGCCGTTTTAAAATCTTTCATAGCTTCTTTTCACATATGTTTTTCCATCTTTCTTTTCTTTTTCTGAAATAATTTTTCTTTCTTTTACTATCTGCTTAAATACCGCTTCCTCCATAAACTCTTTTAACTAAGAGCACAAATTCTAAATCATGATTACTTGGATATGGCATCTTGCTCTACCATTCAAGACTGATACCTGGGACAAGTACATGACCTCATTTTGTATCACATTCTTCACATTTAACATGGGGGTTATAATAGCACCTATTTCGGGAATGTTTTAAAGATTAAATTAATATATAAAAAGAATTTATAATGAAAGTAATTATGTGGGTATTTGCTACTATTATAATTATTGATTTTATGTGAGATCTTGTCCACCATGACAGAATTTATTATATTTCTTCCCAAATGACTTTGTACATATATTCCAAACATATAACATTGTAGTAATTTTGCTTGTTAATTTGTGTGGTTCTCTACCTATGCCGTGAACAGGTAAAGAGCAGGAGCCATGTTACATTAATTTCATGATCTTCTGAATATAGATGGTCCATAATTAATTAATTTTACTTTTAGGAAGAATGGCAAATAGAAAGAATGAAAGAGTAAAGAGGGTAGAGTTTTATAAAGAAAGTAAGATTTTGGTCTTGCCTTGTAACATAAATTTGGAAGGATTCTCCAGTAATTCACCAATACACAGCCTCACTCATACAGATGCAGAAGGACTCTACTAAATACTAGTCTGTGAGATGCCTGCACCTGGGTCACATAAGGATGGGCATTCTAAGACTGCAAACAGGACACACCCACATCTACTGAATTAGGATCTCTTCGTGGCCTCAGAGTCTACATTTTAACAAACTTTTAGGTAATTCTAATGCAGAGCCAAACACATAAACCATGTTTGTGCTGCATTTTAATCCATTCAGGTAAGGATATTCAGCTTCCTCCAGAGAGAAGGTAAGACAAAAAAAATTTCCTTAGGTAGCTGAATGAATTGTTATCAACCATTACCATCACTATAACTGCATTACAGCCTAGCCTTGAAAACCAATGTCTCTTAAACCATGTGCTGTGATAGATTTTTAAGTAATACTTTCTTCCCTTAAAATAATAGAAAATAGTTTCAATTGCATCATAAGGCCCTATTCCTTTTTTTGTTTGTTTGTTTACTTTTATCAAGGGTTTTTTTTGGTATATCTGGAATGATAAAGAAAAACACTCCATTCTGTAGAGGTAGGCAGGGAAGAAGCAAGGAGAAAAGAGATGACTGAAACAATCTAGGTCATTACCCATCTTTATATTCCTATGAATTTCATCCTGTTACCACACCAGTATGAAGATAACTATCCTCAAAGCCTCTTCACCCTTCTAAAGAAAACAACAGAAGGATATGAGACATCTAAGAGGAGGAAGATGAAAATGAATTAAAAGGTATACAGAGTATACCAGGTGGCTCTGTAGCTAGTTGAAGAACTAGTCCAGATAGTTACAGGTAAAGATATCTATCATACTTTTGTTTTCACCAATTTTTTAAGAGTTTATTTATTTATGACAGAGAGAGCACAAGCAGGGGGAGCATCAGGCAGAGGGAGAGCGAGAAGCAGACTCTCTTCTGAGCAGGCAGCCTGATGTGGGTGGATCCTAGGACTCTGGGATCATGACCTGAGCCAAAGACCAAGGCTCAACACCAAATTTTAACAAGCATTTATAATCTGACTATATACAGAAGAATGCAGATATACTAAAATATGAAGAAATGTAATATCGCTCTATCATCAGGGAATTGAAAATCTACAAACAGATGTTGACACATTTATACATTTGCATCAAGGTACAGTCCTGTTAAAAGCAAAGTATAAAAGCTACGGTAGTCTTGAGGAGGGGGAGCAATCTGGAACAGCCGCCCTGATCAAGAAAACTTGGCCACAGGATGTCCCTTCTGGCCTAGAAGAAAGTATTGAATATGGAGGGCATGGTGAGAGGATAGAAGGAAAAAGGTGGCAGTGTACATTTCAGTACATTGTAAGCTAAGGTGCAGAAATAGGAAAGCACAAGGTGTACTAGGAGTATATCAACAAACTGTGGCTGGAACATTGGCTGCGAAGGTCGGTGTGTGAAGGATGAAATGGAAGGTAGCAAGGATATATGAAATAAAATCATATTTGTAAAAGCATTTTGGGAAATGTGAAATGCCAAGCATATGTAATATAGCAGTATTATTTTTAGGAAGGAGCAAAAAGTAAGTGAGACCTAGAGGCAGGAATAGTACAGTGTTTTGAACAGTAAAGAGAATTACTTACTGAGGCTAGAGCAGACTTAACAAAGAATAATGGAGGAGGTGATTAAAGTGAGTTCTGAGGAGTCCATTAAGTAATTTCACTGATATAGGACACCACAGTAGGTTCTGCACGTGAAGTAACATGATTAAGCTATGCACTGAGACACAACATTTGAAACAGTTAAGAACTGAGAATAATCTAAGCAAAAGATACTTATGAAAGCCAATTTTACATTTATTTATTTATGCTTAAATTTATATTTTAGAAAGAGGAGAGAGAGCATGAGTGGGGTGAGGGGCAGAGGGAGAGAATCTTCAAGCAGACTTCCTGCTGAGTGTGGAGCCCAAGAGGAGACTAAATCTCAAGACCCATGAGATAACCTCAGCCAAAACCAAGAATCCTATTCTCAATCAGGGGAGCCACTCTGGCACCCCAAAGCCAATCTTTTAGAGTAAGGTCAGGGAGATTAAAAACCCAAAATTGAAGACCTCAAATAAAATTCAATTTTGAAATACCTATACTGGGTCTAGTCTATCATTGGAAATAACTGGTTGTCCCTTGTATGTTTTATTGCACATGTAAATTATGATTTTATCATTTCAATATTAATTATTGATTATGGGTTATTTATTTCTGAAGAGGTGCTTTTTATGCTATAAAAGACAAAGGGGAGGAATGTAGGGGTATTAACAAATTTATCTTTTGATTCTCTTATACTGAGATCCTTGATTGGTATAAGTCACTTTCAGTTTGCAAGGTATCTGATATGATAAGGTTTCATTTTTCTAATATTTCAGAGTACAATTTTAGGTTAGATATACAAAATATTCTACAGAGATTTCTGTTATGAAGAAAGAGCTATTAAGATTCAAGTGACACTGTGTACTATACAGCTGAGAATTCTAACCCTGGGTTAAAATATTTTGTTATAATTCCAGTTTCTGTTTGTTCAGGATAGTTAGAAAAATATTTTCTATACTATATTGATTCTTCTAATAAAAAATACATTCCTGACATTAACCAGAATATCCAAAGTTTTTTAGGAAATAAAACAGATTAACAGAGGGGAAAGCGAAAAAAAGAGGGGGGCAAACTATAAAATACTCCTAACTATGGAGAACAAACTGAGGGTTGCTGGAGGTGGGTGGGTGGACAGGATGAGTTAAATAGGTGACGGGTATTTAAGGAGTGCACGGGTTGTAATGAGCACTGGTTGTGTAAGTGATGAATCACTAAATTCTACTCCTAAAACTAATATAATGCT
This sequence comes from Mustela lutreola, assembly GCF_030435805.1. Taxonomy (NCBI): domain Eukaryota; kingdom Metazoa; phylum Chordata; class Mammalia; order Carnivora; family Mustelidae; genus Mustela; species Mustela lutreola. The sequence continues at coordinate 59,633,289 of NC_081299.1, forward strand.
ACATATTCACTAATTGGAATTTTTTTTCCTAATTTTGAAATTTTTAATTTCAGTATAGTTAACATACAATATAATGATTCAGCACTTCTATACATTTCTTAATGCTCATTATAAATGTATTTTTTATATTTTATTTTATTATTTTTAAATCATTTTTTAAATTTATTTTCAGCATAACAGTATTCATTGTTTTTTGTACCACACCCAGTGCTCCATGCAATCCGTGCCCTCTCTAATACCCACCACCAGGTTCCCCAAACCTCTTTTTTTTTTTTAATTTTTTATTTTCAGCATAAGAGTCTTCATTATTTTTGCACCACACCCAGTGCTCCATGCAATCCGTGCCCTCTCTAATACCCACCACCTGGTACCCCGACCTCCCACCCCTCGCCCCTTCAAAACCCTCAGATTGTTTTTCAGAGTCCATAGTCTCTCATGGTTCACCTCCCCTTCCAATTTCCCCCAACTCCCTTCTCCTCTCTATCTCCCCATGTCCTCCATGCTATTTGTTATGCTCCACAAATAAGTGAAACCATATGATAATTGACTCTCTCTGCTTGACTTATTTCACTCAGCACTAATTGGAATTTAAGGAGAAACTCAAAACAGAAAAAAAAAAATTCAAAATTCTAACCTTTATTATTCATATTTTCTTATTTAATATATCATCTTTCTTAACATGTTTTCCCAAATTATAAGGTTAAAATTGGGAATACTCATGTAATATATAGATCCATGAGAGTCCTATGTTACACCATAACGAAAGTATGTTAGAACATAAGGAACAAACATGGATGTTTAAAGAAAGTTACATTTCTTTGTGTCTTCCTCAATTTCTTTCATGAGTACTTTATAGTTTTCTGAGTATAGATTCTTTGCTTCTTTGGTTAGGTTTATTCCGAGGTATCTTATGGTTTTGGGTACAATTGTAAAGAAGGTTACAACATACACCTTCATTTTTCACAAATGAGACTTGCATATAAAAAACCATGATAAAATCCTGAATTACAGATTATTTAAAGTAAGTGTGATTTTATACTTTACTGTGGGATTCATACTTTCTCTAAATAATGAACTTTCTGTTACATGGACAGGTTTGTTTACAGATTAGCCAGGACTGAATAAGGATTCCAAAACCACAGAATCTCCTGGGTGAGATGCCTGTGACATTCTTCCAGAAATCTCCCAACTATCAATGTTAATACCTTGCTAGAGGGGAATACAGCCTTGACTTGACAATGGCAAAGCCTCAGGTATCTCAGTCTGGTCCTCTTTAGCATATGGAATTTCTTTTGAAACCTTGCTTTTCCTTACTTCCCCCAACTCCGAAGCACAGAATCACCACTTCTCAAGACCTTGGTGCAGCGACTCTTTCTGCCCACAGGTAACATCCTGTGCTTTAATAAACCACCATTTTGCACCAAAATAAATAAATAAATAACCACAGAAGCTAATATTTAAAATCATTATCAATAAATATTAATCAGACTAAATTAATGTGATATGTATATGTTCCAGGATATTATAAAATGAGAGACATTATTTTCTAGTTCCAAATACTAAAAGTGTGAAAGTGAAATGTCTTGTATTTTAAGTTAGACCCTTTCTTTCCAGAGTATTTTATTAGGGAGGCTGGGTGGTTTAGTTAAATTTGGAAGGCTTAAAATCCTGTGTTCTCATTTTGGTTTTGATAAACAGTAGTCACAGAGGCAGGTTACATACAAATAACACATACATGCAAAGATAACTTATGTAGAGTTGTAAGCATCACATGAGATAATTTAGTAAAGCTCCTGTACAGCACCTGTCATGAAATAGATGCTCAATAACTGTTTTTACTTCCTTCTCCCTCTCCCACCATATTTCATTTCTTGTCTTACTACCTATAGTTAAGGTTTTCTGAAGATTTATTTTTGAGAGAGACAGTGTGTGTGTGTACATATGCATGAGTGGTGGAGGGCAGAGAGAGAGAGAGAGAATCTCAAGCAGATTCCCACTGAGCTATGAGCCCAAATGTAACCCATGAGATCATGACCTGAGCTGAAACTAACAGTCAGATGTTCAACTCCAGTTTTTATTTATGATTTAAATGTCTGATATTCTGGAGCATCTGGATGGCTCAGTCAGTTAAATCTTTGTATTCTGCTCCATTCATAATCCCAGGGTCCTGGGATCTAGCCCTGCATCAGGCTCCCTGATGGGTGGGGAGACTGCTTTTTCCTCTCCTACTCTCCCTGCTTGTGCACCCACGTGCTGTCTCTCTGTCTTTCTGAAATAAATAAAATCTATTTTTAAAAAGTGTCTGATAATATGCATTTGATTAGTTTCCACCAGTTGCTTTGACAAATGTCAAATCTTTGTTAAGCAACCCATTCAGTAAGGATACTATAAGGAATCCCTTACATCTCCCTCTTTACTCCTCCATCAATCAATAGTTATTTCTTTAGCATTATAGCAAATACTAACAATGCTAAGATATGGCCTCTGCCCTTAAGAACCTCAGATTCCAGTAAGAGACGCATGAAAACAAATAATTAAAATAGAATTGGATATTGACCATTTAAACACATGCCAAATTTTTAAAAAAACCTTAATTTTACAGTGTACTCTATATACCGTGCTAAATACCCATATCAAATTGGTTCAGTAAATGTTTATTACCTGCTATGTGTCAGGCTGATAGAATTAAGAAAAAAAAAAAAAGTCTCTACAATGGCATGAAGTTTCAGGGACCATAGTGAAAACTGAGCAGTACTTGGGAATGTCAGTCCTCCTAAGGCACTGATGTCACCTTCCAGCAACGTGTCTTATGATACAGACCCTTATATTCTGCAGTCTTCATTCTTTCAGTTATATAATCCTATTGCATTTCATCTGGAATAATCATTTATGGCTTTAGTGTTCTCTCCTCAGTCTATTCATAAAGAGCCTCATGCTGGTACAGTCCAGCAAGATACTTGTCGTCATAAAACTTACACAAAATAGAGTGAGTAAGAGAGGGTTTTAAAGATTTTATTTTTATTTGTTTGACAGACAGAGATCACAGGTAGGCAGAGAGAGAGAGTAGGGGAGCAAGCTCGCCGCTGAGCAGAGAGCCCGATGCGGGGCTCCATCCTAGGACCCTGGGATCATGACCTGAGCCGAAGGCAGAGGCTTTAACCCACTGAGCCACCCAGGAGCCCTGAGAGGGTTTTAAAGTACTGAAAATGACTGAGATAAACCTGTGGTGCTGGAGACCTAGTGAGTGGAGGCTAGTGACCAGATTGAGTTATGGACAAACAAAAAAAACAAACAAAGACACTGTGCAGTAAAATACATTTCCTGAAAGGTCTATGCTGCATTCTTCCTCCTAACAATGTTATGAGGCTCACTTCCCACATAATGAACTCTTCCAAACTGTTGAGAGAAATATTACTTCACATGAGCCTTCAGGTCTAAGAAACAACTTTTTCGAGAATAATTACCTTATTTCTCAACTTAGAAAAAAGATAAAAGATTAAAATATGGCAATGTCAACCAATCACTATTTGGTATGGAAATTTATTTCTGATAAGAGAAGAATATGTTCCCAGTCTTTGTTGCTTTTCCATGAGAATGATCTTTCATCCCTAAGTATATCAAACCACAATTGAAGAGTCAACACTCTGTGCTCAGGAAAATAGGTCTAATTTTCAATAACTAACGATTAAATAATTTTTCAGTCAAAATTCTTTCCTAAAATTTATCCTGTAAATTAACTGTTGTATTCATTTTGTTAGTACTTTTGTTTGTTTTCTTTGAATTTAGAAAAAAATTTTAGAGATAACTTTTAAGTATTTCAACAGTGATTTGTCAGTTATTTTCTTTTTAGACTACTTAATTTGTTGTTCACATAAATTTCTATTGTTTTGGGTAGCCAAGTATGATTCTAAAATTAAAATCTGTAAAGGCAATCTCAATTGAAGCTATATAATTTTCATTCAATAAAAATTACAAAACTCCTCAAATACAATAACAAAAATAAATGAAAGGAGGAAATATTAAAAATTAGAAATAGAATTTACCTCAAATTTGCCCTATAAACTTCACTTATTTTGTGCTAGAAGGAATACCAAAAAGGAATTTGAATTGGAATTGACTGCTGTATTCAAAAAATTTTTGTTGTATTCGGTAAAATTAAAAAAAAAAATCTAACGAGGAAAGTCTGACATTTTCCCTCCATAATCCACATTAAATCCTGCAACTAAAAAACTGAAATGGAAACTGAACCATGATAATTTCATTAAAGCGTTTGCTTTTTTAATATAAGAAAATTTCTATAGCGTGGTATCCTGATTTGGAAATTACATATCTGTTGTTATACAATTATCATAAGTATAATTTGAGAAATGATGACTTCTCTTGTGTGTTTTAATAATAGAAAAAACCTGAGTCTAAGAGATTATGTGAATTAACTTGAATCCAAATAACAAATATTCAGAAATGGCCACAACCCAGGTCTCCAGATACCTGATTTTCCCTTTCTACTGAAGATATAAGTAGGCTAATTCAACATGAATTAATCAATTCTATGTGAGAACTTATATATATACACATACGTACACACACATACCATATATATATATATATATAATATATATACACTATATATACACACACATGTATATACACACACACGCACATACATATATACACACACGTTTATTTGTCTGTTTTGAACTTTAAGAATGTGGACCAAGTATTCATGTTCTATAAAATATATGAAAGAGAGACCACAAATACTTTTCTTCTTAAACACTAAGTGGCCAAGGGCTAGAGGGTGCCTAGACCTGTTAAGATTGTGAAGCTGTGCCTTGGTTAGAATCAGTAGGCAATATCTGCACAATTATATAAAAGAGAATGATCTATATGTTGCAGATATTCTAAATCCTTGAATTTCTTGAGCTGCCATTTTACCCAGAAACCATCCAAATTAAAAATTACTTTTATAGTAAATGAAGGAAAACAAAAATGACAGCATAAATCTAATGTGGCTTCAGGTTTTATATAAATTAATACTTGTCCTACAGAATCAACAAATAAGTAGTTAAGTATGGGTATGAATCCTAAATCAACAAAATAAACCTATGTAATACATATTATTAAGCACTCTGTGAAATAGGTTTTTACCACAATTTACAGTTAAAAACATGTAATATCATGTTTTACCTTTCCAAATTTTGTAGACCTTTATATAAAATAAAGAAAAAAGATAACAAAGAGGAGTTAAATACATATTTAGTGGTTCTTCCTATTTCTCTATTTCTAGATCATTCAAAATAAAGCACGTTAATAATAGAGACAGTAAAGCATAAGGGTGATAAAAATGAAATTTTGGTATTAGATTTGCATCCTAATTCTGTCTCGGGACTGTGAATGAGGACACATTACTTTCCCTCATTTTTTTCTCAGTTTTACTATCTGTTAATTTGTTTAATAATAATAACTACCTGAGAGAGACATTGTGAGAGTTTAATAAGATGGTAAGATACAGAATCCTTAGAACAATACTTGCCATATACTAAGCATTTAACATGCATTGGTTATTAAGTAAAGAAAAATATTTATATGTGTGGTGAACTCTTATAGTTAGGGTTATTTTTATATTATTATTTTTATTTCCATCCAAAGGGGTAATGATGTGGTTTATAATATGAAATATTAATATCAAATGACAAAATAATGGTAACTTATGGTATCATCATCATCAAATATACTTGATGCTAAATTATTTTTCTTGTTAAGCCATGCATTTATTGTTTAAAGTGAATTACAACTTAAAATAATTCTCTATTATTTACCTGTTATCTATTATTTATCTACTATTATTCCTTTAAAAACAACAAGTTTCTACAAATTTCTGGTTGCACTAAAATGAGTTGAGGTGCTAAACTGTGTTCTCTAAAGGGAAAAATTTAAAGTACAAGGCACTGATGAATAGTCATATACCACAAATGTAATAGATCTTAAATATATATTATATATGTGAATATGCATGTATATATTTCATTTTATTTTCACAATTAGATATTAAATACCTTGATGGCAGAGATCAGATCTGTCCTGTTTCTAGACTTAGAGCTCGAGGACACATGGTTACTTAGTAAATCTTTTGACTGATTTTAGGTCCGTATGACAAGAAAGAGCTTTCATTCATTTGTTCACCAGCTCTTTACTGAACCTCTGTTGGGTTTACTAGTTTCTATTACCATAAACTAGTAATTTGCTTTTGATACTGTATATAAAATATAATCGTCTTAATAATAATTGCTAACACCTATCAGGTATTTATATGTCAGACTGTCTTAATAGATTATAAATGTACTATTTAAGTCCCACCAAAAAGCTATGAAATACCTTATTCCCATTTGTCGGATGAAAAAAAAATCAAAGCACACATAGGCTAATTGTATTACCCACGATTACTAAATTAGTAAATGATAAAGCTGAGATTCAAATTCTTGTCTCATTCCTGCATCTGCCCTACATGACTACAACATTATAGCTACACAGGAAGGGGGCACTAACTCTGCCTGGAGGCAAATGAAATTTTATGTAAATATTCCTATAGCATATTGTTATCAAATTCCCAGGGTATGATGCTATCCTTCTATAAAGCAAGATAATATAGTTCTAGAAAGACAAAAGATAGCTTTATATTAATATAACTAATTTATATTAACATAGCCTTATATTAATAATGTATTTGGAAACCATTATGTAATATGATTACTAAAAGTAGTGTTAATTATACTCACATTAATCTTGCAATTACAACAGATAAATGTAGTAAGATATAAATGAAGTATATATTAAAATGAATAATTAAATAAAATTTTCCATTTTTCCATTATTTATATATCTTAAATAATTTTCAATAACAAGTTCTATATCTATTTAAGCATGACTCTGATTATATTTACAATTAAATAGAATGCTTTTGTTGTATTAATCAAGGTAGGCCATATAAATCAAGTCAAATTATTTGTACACCATAAATGTGCACTTCTAGCCTCAGTTAAAAATCACTGAACATATCCTTACAAACACTAAACTTAAAACATCACTTTAATTCTTTAGAAGGATGACTCTTAGATAAGCATATGAATAAGCTTTAATTTAGTGGGAGAAAATAGTATCTATATAATACGGTGGTTATGAAAATGAAACAGTAAATAATCCAGAATTTCAGGAATGTTGTATGTGTCTGTTTTTACCAGTGGACTTTGAAGCACAGTCTTGTCATAGTTACATTTCTGTGTCACTATCCAGGCAGTTTTGATACTAGGTACATTTCTTAAGTAGATTTTTAAAAAGTTATTTTCCTTATAAATAATATACAAAAACTACAGTTTGACTATAATTAGATGATATAGGAAAATGAGATCTGCTATATGTGTAAATTTACTGGATAATATATAATTATTATCTCTCATTACCTAATTATATGCATTATGAATCTCAAATATTACACTACTTATAGTGCTGTTTTATGCCAATTTGAATTATTTCTAAAAATAAGTATATTAATTTCTGTATGATAGAAATCTAGATAAATACCATTATGATGTTAGTATATTCTTGATCAAGGTTTTTAATTGAAATTTGAATTGGAAATTAAATTCTCTCTGTTTTAGGTTAATAGGAGATTTATAGAGAAAGCTAGATTTATCCTTTCAGATTTATCTAAGTATAGCAACTTAATCTGATTTTCCAGTACACACTTTAGTCCATGATCCCAAGTTAATTCTATGTGTCATTAATAATTTACTTTATTCAACATTCTTTTTTTGTTTTGTTTTGTTCTGTTGTGGTAATAAGTGGTAGAGAACTTTTCTTTCCATATGTGTGAATTCCTTATTTATTCATATTCAGAATATATATTCAGGATGCAAGAGAGGATTACTGCATCTAGGCTGCTACAAATGCCTTAGTTTTATTGGTTACCAATTTTAAGATATACATCTTTTAGATCATTCTCTTTCTGACCTTATTTCCACTATCCAAGAGATTGAGAAATTTTAGATCCGTTAGATTTTGTAAACCTGTTCTATCTACTTTACATAGCATGACACATGAATCAAAAGTTTTCTGGCCCAAAATATGAAATCATACCCATTTTCAGTTTTGCTTAATACACACATACACATAAGCATGAAAGCAAAACACTGCCTGTCTAGGCATCGTCCATCACAACGTCCATTACCAGCTGGGAATTGTAAATACAGCCAATTCGTATTATTCGCAGTAGTTATATTCTATTAAGTTGCTGCAACCACTGAATCAGCAAATACTGAACAACTGCTCTTAGGGGAAATACAACCTTAGATTCCTGGGAGATGCTAGTCACAATATTTTCATCACCTAATCAATACAGAACCTTGTTTTATATGTGTTTCTGTTTAAAGATCCTTTAACATTTTAAGACATTGACACTCAGAGCCTTAACAAGAGTTAAGGCTTCATTAACTCATTGAACTCACAGCCAACAGCACTATAATTCATGCCTGAATGAAACTTCCCTAACACGTGTGTCTCTCCATAAGCTACATCAAAGCCTTTTGTACTCAGGAACACTAGATAGTACTTCAGGGTTATGGTTGGGAGCCATTTTAAACAGTGAAATTATAAACAGAAGGCAAAAAAGGGTGGAAAATGTGGCCCTAAAGAGACTGCAAAAAGGACACTTGTTTCTAGTGTGAGGACAGAAATAAGAAGAGCATCACCTTGTTTGACCTCAAATGGGAATGTATGCAGTGGTGAACTCAAATTCTTTGCTGCTCTGTGCATGTTCACTCCTGACCATGAAGGGCCCCAAGCATTGATTTGGGGATTAGAAATAAATTACACCAAATTCACAAATATGAAATCCATCAATAAAAGGATCAACTGTTTGTTGTCAGAATTTCCATGCTGGGTCATTTGGCCCAATAAAGAGTTTTTTTCATTTTTTTTTTAATTTCTTGAGAAGGAATTAAAGATATTTTAAATAATTTATTCAGTAAATAAATTAGGATGTATTAAAGAAATTTATAGGACCTAAAAGGCTTATAATGCTATATCTATTGGAATATCTGAGACCCCTGGTAAGCTCCAGGGAAGGAAATTCTTCCACATTACAAGTTCTACTTAGCTTCTGAGTCAATGGGTACAGTCATGGCACCATTAATAATTCTTAAAAAACTGAAGCACATTTTGGTGTAATACGGCATCAATTTGTATTTTAATAATTCAGACAGATTTTGTAAACAGTCACATAGCCGTCAACTATTTAATCATAGCATTTCAAAGTAATACAGAAGAATGTTATTATTTATAAGAAAATAAAATGCAGTTTCCTATTCATTTACAAGAGTCAAATATTAATTTTAAATATAGGAGAAATAAATTTAGATGAGAAAAACACTTTAACCAGGCATAAAAAATTTCTGCATATACAATAATGAAATATGACATTCACATTTCATTTTAATGAAAACAAAAAAGGGGCACCTGGCTAGCTCAGTCAGTCAAGCATCCAACTCTTGATTTCAGTTCAGGTCATGATCTCAGGGCTGTGAGATTGAGCTCCACTATTGGCCCTGTGCTGCTGTCTGCTTGGGATTCTCTCTCTACCCTTCCCGACCCCTAAATAAATAAATCAATAAATAAGCAAATAAACTGCTAAGTAAATATTACATTAATCTAAAACAACTCTAAATTCTAGACTTCTAATATATATAATTAAGTTTGTAACCTAACACTCTCAACCAAAGTGTCAAAAATTATTATGTAAAATTCAATGTTATAAAACATTAAATCCTGGGGCGCCTGGGTGGCTCAGTGGATTAAGCCGCTGCCTTCAGCTCAGGTCATGATCTCAGGGTCCTGGGATCGAGTCCCACATCGGGCTCTCTGCTCAGCGGGGAGCCTGCTTCCCTCTCTCTCTCTGCCTGCCTTTCCATCTACTTGTGATTTCTCTCTGTCAAATAAATAAATAAAATCTTTAAAAAAAAAACATTAAATCCTAAATGGGGATAAATTAATACATAATACAAATTAAACATGAGTTTTAAAACAAGAAATCAAAATATTATTTATTACCTTACTAATATTTTTACCACTATGTGTCATAAGGTACTTGTTCCCTTGAAACATTTAAATTCCATTTTTACAATGAGATGCATTATAATTATCTTATCAGAGAAAGTGTTTTATCCCATTCCATAAAATCAAACTGATTTTATCTGTCCATTGTCTGTTTACAAGGATCTAAATTAATACTTATTCCAGTCTTATGCTTTTTTTTGCCATCAATTGCTTTTCTAAAATATAATACCAACTAGATCATTCTGATGCTTGAAACAATTTACAACCAACAAAATAATACTCAAGCTGTCACCAGTCTTAAAAATCTTTATGATCATGTCCTTGTCTAGTTCTCATGCCTCACCTCTTGCCATGCTTCCTCCACACATAATGGCCTAACACGAACACAGCAACTTTAATTCACCCCAAATCATGCTATTGTTTTATATCTATGCTTTGCACCTCTACCTTAGAATTCTTTTCCCTTTAGCTTGCCTAAAAAACTCTTCCTTAACAATCAGCTCAAGCGTTGCCTTCTCTGTGAAACATTACCTGACTGTCCTAAGCAATACATGAATCATTTTGCACTTTAGAACTTTTCAGATCCATTTGTTGTTACCTTTAGCATACAAGGGTAGGTTTCCAAAAGACTTAGAATGTCATTATTTATTAATATTCTTTACTTTGTATTATTTATTTTATAATCCAAATACTAGCACAGGACTTATCAACAGATGAGCAATGAATGTGTGCTGAGTGACAATATGAAATTAAAAGGACACTTTCCACATTCACTGAAACTTTGGTTTAACACAACACAACAGTAGTGTGAGTGTTCACGCAATAAAGATACATTAGAAATAATAGGAAATAGGGAAATATTTTCATTATACATATTGACAAAACTTAGATTAAAAAAGTATAAAGCATTTGATGCGAAGTTCAACAAATATCACTAAAGTGAACTATCTCAATTTTTACCTTTTGTCTTACATTTACAAACTATCTACTTTCAAAAGACTTGATGCATTATGTAAGAGCAGAAATGAAATGCAATAAAACATAGGGTAGATAACAGCTAACAAAGAATGCTTTTTCCATCTGGGCACCCATCTAAGTACTTTATTTATATTGATTCATTTAATCCTCATGGCATGAAATGATCTAGGTGTTAATGTCCTTATGCCCACTACAAAAAAAAAAAAAAAAAAAAAAAAAGAAAAAGAAAAAGAAAAAGAAAAAGAAAAGAAAAAATAAAACATAAAAACAAAGCAAAACAAAATACTTACCCCAGATTTCTCATCCAGTAGGTATAGGAGCCAGATACAAACTCAGTAAGCCCACTTCAGAGCTCTTGATCTCAGTTACTACTTGATACCCTCTCTGCCTCAGGTAAGAGAAAGATGCAGCAGATGTCACTAAACCCGCATGAAATTACAGCTAGACTTGAACATTAAATTACAGTCTTACAGTCTACATTGTCTTTGACTCTTTGCAAATACAAATAACTTTTGATTACTGAAATCTGACTCTAGAACAAGTACCTTGCATATTTTTCTATAAGACAATTCTGTAAAGTAGCATTTTAGTGCCTGGCCATGTAGTAGTATCATAATAAATATTCTTAGTTGACCAACTGGATAAAAGATAGGGTATGGGAATATTTTTAGATTTATTTTATTTTTGAGAAAAGAGAGTTAGCAAGCTTAGGTACCTTGCTCATTGTCAAATAGTAAGAGACTGATTGGAGATAGAAATGTAGGCGTTTCCAAGACATAACAACTTATTAGGTGTAAAAGTAAAACATTAAACTGAGTTTCAGTGAGTGTTTATATTTTCATAGGTAATCAAGCTAAATGCCCCAAATGCTTTAATTCTGATGTTCTAATTTACTATAAGGAATACAGTTTGAAGTATCTGGAGGAATGAAAAGAAAACACACCTACTAAATCCTCTCTCATTTCTTCAACAGATGTCTACTGCATATGTTGTATCAGATGCCTAAGTGCCTGAAATACAGCAGCAAAGAAATCAAACACAATTCCTTCCCTCCTCAGTTTATATCCTATATCCAACAGTAAATAAATAAATACAAAAATATAGTATAATCAAGTGAATGTAAGCACCAGTAAAAAAGCTTAAGATGGGCCTTGATTAGAAACCAAAAGAACGTAAAGAAACAAGCCATGCTGATGACTAGGGAAGAATGTTTCAAAAATTGAGTAACATGTGCAAAGGTCCTGAGGCAGGGACATGATTGACTGGGATAGCAAAAATAAGACAAAGAGCAGTAGGAGCTAAAATAAAATAAACTATGGGAAGTCATATTATACAGGGCTTTGTCAACAGCTTGATGGTCTTTGGATTTTACTTCTGATGACATGTGAAATAATTAGAAGACTCTGAGCAGAAGACTGCTATTTTCTAACTTAAGCATTTAAGAAAAATTGTTCAATTTGCTGCTGTGCTGAGAAAAGACTTGTTAGAGGGCCGGGGAAGAGAAGCAGTAGCAAGAAAAATAGGAAGCAGATACCAGAGGTCTTAAGCAAATGTAGACACCTGCTGAAAGCATTATCATGTACAGTCTATACAAAAATAACTTTTTTCTTGCTCTTCTATATAACAAGTATAAGTCTTTTACAGGCATATCCTCAGAATCATGTGTTATAATGAACTGTAAAATTTTTCACCCCATGTATTCATTGTTCAATAAAATCTTTGGCTAAACACTAAAAAAAAGACAGTAAGAAAAGACATGGTGGAGAAAATTTTTAACTTTGCAGCCAAACATACAGGAATCCAATCTCTTATGTCATTAAATTAATTTACTCCTCTTGTCTTTGCTCTATAAATCTACAAAACATGAATAACTCATTTATAAATTTAATTGAAATAAGAATAATTGTAAGCTTACTTATGTGTTAGGCCCTTTGCTAGGTGCTGAATGTGTATTGATAACCAAATACATGGAGCTTGCTCAACAGAAGTCTAATGGCTGAGACTGCCATTAGGTAAATGTTCACACAAATAAATTATACAATTTAAAATGTTATAAATAGGTGACAAAATACACAAACTTTCTTGTGAAAAGAAAAAAGAATTATAATTAATGATAATATTAATAATGCCCATTGAATATTTTTATAAAACACATAAGTGCTTCATGGATAGAACCAAGTATTTTATATAACAGTCAAAGAGCTTGCTGTTACTGGAAAGCTTCTGTTGTTCCTGAATCTGTATTATTTAAAAAGGTATAAACAAAAGTTCCTAATAAGTGTCTCAGAAATTTTCATCCTCCCAAGGAAAGCACATGAGAATATTTCAGTAAGAAATGCTAGTGACCTTTAGCAATTTTTCAGTATCTGTATATTACTTATAAAACATTTAATGGGCTTTCCTAAAAATATTCCTGAGAAATTACTGTTAAAATTTTATTGGACCAAAAAAAAAGAAAAGAAAAGAAAAATCTGTTGAATAAATGAATGAGTCACTGGTCTATTATTGAAACTCATAATGAAAGATTCATTGATCAGATAGTGACTCTGTTAATAGAAGAACTAGCATCATATTTTAAACATATATAAAAAATAAAAAGCCATATCAAATATATAATATACATTATGAACTGTAAAATATTTCACCCCATGTATTTATTGCTCAATAAAATCTTTAATATATATATTAAATAATATAATAAATATACATTATTTATGCTTTTATGTTGCATAAATAATACTACATATTACATACTACATGCGACATATTTTATCTTAACTATATGTATAATATATATATATAAAATTCCCTTCACGTGCTGTGATGTTACTCTTGACTATTTATCCAAGGCATAAATGCATGAACACAGGAAATAAACTTATAGAAAGGAATTTTTATTTCTCTTCCTAAAAGATTAAAACTATCTTTTGTCTTAAAAGATTAACTCATTAGGGCAAAAAGAGCCACAAATCAGTTTCTATTTAATATATATTTATTATATATAATATCTAGATCATATGTGGGTTTTGTGTTAACATATTACTTTTATGGATTATTAGTTACCTTGGACATTGTTGAATAATATGAAGTACTATATTAACTGTATATAACAGGTAAATGATTAATTGTTATTGTTATTGTTAATTTATAGGTAAGTTACTTTTAGACATCTTGAATAATATGCAGTACCATATTAACTACAGAACAGATAAATTATTATTTTAATTGACTTCTTTAAAAAAAGTAATACTTTCCTATATATACTGATCAAATAATATATTTTATTGAAACACTAATAAATCAAAACTTCTGAGCAGAATATTGCTGGTATTTAGTCATATTCATAAACCTATTAGTTTTTAGAAATATGTAAAATGTAAAGACTTTCTGTAGATGAAATACTAAATAATGATGAAAAATATAAATAAAAAAACCTGATAAAACTCAATTTATATTCAAATTTCAAGTTCTGTGTAATGGATGGATATACCTATTTTTTTAGGAATCAAGATCCTAACAAGCTTACACACTGTATCTGCTAATAATATCTATTAATTTTATTTAAATCTATAAAAGTTATCTTCATCTACCCCTTTTCATTCCATTAGCAACATTTCTCTGGCTATGTCTCCTCAGAAAAGGAAAACAAAAGCAAATATAAACTATCGGGACTACGTCAAACTGAAAAGCTTTTATATCAATAAAACAAAAAGGCATTCTACAGAATGGAAGAAGATATTTGCAAATGATATATCCAATAAGGGGTTAATATCCAAAATATAAAAGGAACTTATATAAATCAGCAGCAAAACAAATAAACAAAAACAAACAAGGAACAAAAATAAGTAATACAATTAAAAAATGGGCCAAGGACCTGAATAGATATTTTTCCAAAGAAGAAATACAGATGACCACAAGACACATGAAAAGATGCTCAATATCGCTCATCATCAGGGAACTGCAAATCATAACCACAATGAGATATCACCTCACACTTGTCGGAATGGCTAGTACCAAAAAGTTAATTAATAAGTATTGGTCAGGATATGGAAAAAAGACATACCTTGTGCACTGTTAGTACGAATGTAAATTGTGCAGCCACTATGGAAAACAGTATGGAGGGTCCTCAAATAATTAAAAATAAACATACCATAGAATTCAGTAATTCCATTGGCGGGTTTTTACCCAAAGAAAATGAAAACTTAAAGAAGAAGAAGAAGAAAGAAAGAAAACTAATTTGAAAAAATATGCACCCCTATGTTTATTGCAGCATTATTTACAATAGCCAAAATATGGAAGCAACCTAAATATTCATCAACAGATAAAAAGAGAAAGATGTGGTATATTTGCAATGGAATTTTACTCAGCCCTAAAAAAGAAGAAAATCTTACCATTTGTGACAACATGGATGGACCCAAAGGGTATTATGCTGAATAAAATAAGTGAGACAGAAAAAGACAAGTATCTTATCGTTGCGCTTATAGGTGAAATCCTAAAAACAAAATGAATAAACAAACAGAAACAGATTCATCAACACAGTGAACAAACTGGTAGTTACCAAAGGGAAGAGGGGAAGAAGGATGGATGAAATCCGTGAAGGAGATTAAGAGAAACAAACTTCCATTTATAAAATATTTGAGTCATGAGAATGAAAAGTATACTGTAGGGAATATGGTCAAAAATATTGTGATAATGTACTGTGGCAGATGAACACTGCATGTAAACACTGCATTATATATAGAATTGTTGATTCACTATGTTGTACTCCTGAAACTAATATAACACTGTATAATAACTATACTTCAGTTAAAAAAAAGTTGCCTTTTCTTGACCCTTTTCATGCCATTTCGGAAATCTATATTAACATTAGAATTGAGGGGTACCTGGGTGGCTCAGGTGGTTAAGCATCTGCCTTTAGCTCAGGTCATAATCTTGGGGTCTTGGGATGGAGTCCTGTATCAGGGCCCCCACTCAGCAGGGAGTCTGCTTCTCCCTCTTCCTCTGCCTCCCCTACACTTGTACTCTCTCTCTTTCTCTCATAAATAAATAAGTAAATAAATAAATAAATAAATAATAAAATATTTAAAAATATGTTAGAGATGATAAAAACTTGCATTTTACTACCCATATTGGTTAATTTTATATGTCAGTTTGGCTAGGTATGGTGCCCAGTTGTTTGATCAAACAGCAGTCTGGATTCTCCTGTGAAGGCATTTTTCGGGTGTGATTAATATTTTAAAAAGTAGACTTTAAGGAAAGCTGATTATCTTCCATAACTTGGAAGGACCTCATCCAATCTGTTAAAGGCATCAGGAGCAAAGACTGACGTTTCTCAAAGAAAGAATTCTCAAGACTGTAACATACAAACCCTACCTAAGTCTCCAGTCTGCCTGCAAATTTCTGACTTGCCAACCCTCACAGTCCCTTAAGACTATTCTTCAAAATAAATTAATCTTTCTCTCTCAACAGATACATACATACATACATATATACACACAGGATATACATATATATATATATATATATAGAGAGAGAGAGAGAGAGACTATATACATAGATTCTATTTCTCTGGAGAAGCGTGACTAATACACTACCTTTGAACTATAACTAATGGCTTTTCTCTCTAATTAGAAGAAAATTATTTTTAGTCTTTACATATATATGCATATTATGACATTCAGACAAAAGAGAAATGATTATTTGTTAGAAAAAATAACTGTTTGGAAATGTATCTGCTATTTTGTTTAATTAGGGACAATGAAATACAAACCTCTACCTTCAAATAATAATCAAATCTAAAAGAAATAATGGAAAACAAGTAAATGAATACTACTTTCTTGTTCAGCTTTCTGTCTAAAGATACAACATACATAGCATTAAAATATTCTCTAATAATCTTGGAGTCCTTAGTACCTTCATACATTAGAGAGCCTTAATAAGAGAATAATATATTTAACTGAAATTCTTTTTTTTGTCCATTTTTATTAGAACTTTTATATTGATTACATGTATTCTTTTTGACATAGTTAATTAAAGTCCCAGACACCAAAATATATTCAAAGCAAAATGGAAACCAAGTAGAATATTATTCTCTCTGCCAAGAGCAATCTGCAATAGGGCCATATCTATACAGCCTAAACAGCTCACTCCCACTGGGAAATCGCAACCTCCCCATTATGGAGATAGCATTATTTTTCAAGATGATCTGCTCCATGTACTGCTACCCAGCATGCTATCCATAACTCTCCAGATAAATTGAAGGGTCTGAAAGATTTATGAACTCATGAATTTTTTTCTTGTAGGGAAACCCAGCTGAATTCACCAGAGGATTTCTTATACTTATGTGAGATCCTTTGGCAAAATAGAAAATGTGTGGAAAGAGTAATGGGACATTAAAATTGACTCCTACTTAGTAGAAATTCTCTTGTGAATATGTATAAGAAAGAGAAGAGTAAGACCATATTATATCTTGATAGGTTATACTATGTCTTTAAAAAGGCATATTGTGTTTTGCTGACCATTGTTACTTTTCTTTTTAAGTTTAACACTGATTTTTTTGAAGCAAGGGATTATTTTTTTTTTTTAATTTTTTATTTTTTATAAACATATATTTTTTATATACATATATTTTTATCCCCAGGTCTGTGAATCACCAGGTTTACTCACTTCACAGCACTCACCAAATCACATACCCTCCCCAATGTCCATAATCCCACCCCCTTCTCCCCAACCCCCTCCCCCCGGCAACCCTCAGTTTGTTTTGTGAGATTAAGAGTCACTTATGGTTTGTCTCCCTCCCAATCCCATCTTGTTTCATTTATTCTTCTACCCACTTAAGCCTCCATGTTGCATCACCACTTCCTCATATCAGGGAGATCATATGATAGTTGTCTTTCTCTGCTTGACTTATTTCGCTAAGCATGATACGCTCTAGTTCCATCCATGTTGTTGCAAATGGCAAGATTTCATTTCTTTTGATGGCTGCATAGTATTCCATTGTGTATATATACCACATCTTTTTGATCCATTCATCTGTTGATGGACATCTAGGTTCTTTCCATAGTTTGGCTATTGTGGACATTGCTGCTATAAACATTCGGGTGCATGTGTCCCTTTGGATCACTACATTTGTATCTTTAGGGTAAATACCCAATAGTGCAATTGCTGGGTCATAGGGCAGTTCTATTTTCAACATTTTGAGGAACCTCCATGCTGTTTTCCAGAGTGGCTGCACCAGCTGAAGCAAGGGATTATTTTAAACAAAACAAGTTTTATGCATTATGTAGCTCTTATTCTATGAATTATATTTGTCATAAATATTAGCCAGAAATCTATCAATAGATAATTTAGACAATAGATAATTAATAGATATAATTAAAATACTTCATAAAAAGATATATGTTCAAAGACACAAAAATAAAGGACAAAGAAAAAGCACAAACAAGAATACACACTATTTTGAGAGATTTAATTATATTCTTACAATTAAACAATTTTCTTAAAATATTTCTTCAAAACTGTTTTCCTTTGTATTAAAAGATACAATCCAGTTGAACTGAGTAAATTATTTCTCAAGAATATGATTAGATACAAGTTTTACTTAGAAAAATCTCAGCACAGTATTTTGTATTTCGTAGATAACATAGTATTAATAAGTATAAAAGCACATTTTTCTCATTAACCATTTCTCATTAACCATTATTTAATTTGAATCTTCTAAGAGTATCTATGTGAAGTTTTACATAAAAATGTATACAATCTAACCTCTTAAGTATTTGTCTAAGGAAGGCAACTAATTTATTCAAGAATTCTATTACCACTGTGGTCTTAGGTCAAGTTCCTCTCAGGGCTCAAAAACCATTTTCAGCATTAATATACCAAATCCTAGCATCATGACTTGGGTTTAACAATCTCAAATCTCACTTAGCAATTCTAGTCCATGTCTGTAACACATTTGTTGATATCTCCTCTTCCATAACTAAGTTCTGTTACTTTATAATTCCTATATGGAATGTACTCTACAGTTTACATATTAATTTACATTTAAAAAAATTTGTAGAGAGGATACGGAATGGGTATCTCTATGTGTGCATGAGACAGAGACAGAGAGAATGGTTTTAATATCACAGTTTCTCTGGGTACTCCAAATTAATCAGGATGAGTGTTCATTTGAGGGTCTACAGATACAGCATTTCATATGACATATAGTATATAGGTTTTTGGATCTAATAGTATATGATGTGACCTCACACCATCTATTTCAGACCTTTTTTATAAATAATCACATTTAGGGCAAAGTGAAAACTCTCTAAGTTTAGAATACAATTTTTTTTAACTTTTTTTTTCAAATTTTTATTTATATACTAGTTAACATATAGTATAATAGTGGTTCCAGGAATAGAATTTAGTAATTCATCACTTACATATAATACCCAGTGTTCAACATGTGTCCTCCTTAATACCCATAACCCATTTAGCATATCTCCTGTTCACCTCCCCTCCTAGAATATAATTAAATTGCTTAGAAATAATAAATTGGTTATGCCCAGTCAAGAGGGCTACACATTTGCAGCTTGGTCTGTTACTGTTGTACTTGTTTGTGATTTTAATTAAACAATATTTTTATTCCAAAGAATAGTTTAATAAGTATAAATACTGGGAATGTTTCATACAGTTGGAAGCACTGATTCTTATTGACCCAAAGATATGGAGGTTTTTTAAATTACCTGGTAATGAAGCTTCAAAATTTATACTGAATTTGTTGTGTAGTAGTTTCTGTTCAAGACTTTGGGTTATAATTCTCCACCTTCTCATCCATCATCTCTTCCCTCTTGTTAACAAAGAATCTCTAATAGTTCATTTTCATTCTCTCATTTGGAAATACTTGAAGAATTGAAAGTTCATGTTAGGATGCTTTGGGGACTCTCTAGGAAATCCTTCCATCTCATTAGGCTACATGCCCAGAAGTTTAGGCAGAGAAGCCATACAATGAATTTGAGATCAAGTCACAGAATCAGAATACTTCTATAGAGTGACAATAAGCCTGAAGAGGGATTAAATAATAAATCAACACTCATCTCCACTTCAATACATTATGCTTTCTACCATATCTTGGGACAAATCCAAGGACAGATCTTTTTCCATCCAACCACAGAGAAGAGTATGAAGACAGAAAATAAGCTAAGAGTAAGTGCTATACAGGGTGTAATAAGTGTTCACACAGGAAGTGATAAATACCAGAACACTGTCACTAACAGAAATGAAAATGATGTCTTTATAACAGATTTCAGTCATTTCTAATTGAATAGATGTGGGAAATAGTAATACAATATTATGTCTTTAACTGAAATCAACAGCAATATTATTTGGATATCAGTATACTAACAACAGACTCAATATCAGGCATAATAAATACGTACTGAATTCATGATATTGAAATGGAAACTTAAGTAAATTGGGACTTGACATGGATAAGTTGTTGAAAAAAAAAAGTAATCAGCAATGAGACACTAGCTGAAGCTGAAAGGAAAGATGAATTCAACATGAAAGTTTTGAATGACAGAATTTTTAAAACTCCATCATTTTACACATGAACAACTGAAACCTTAAATTGTTGCAAGTGATTTTCCCAAGACCAAAGAAATGAATTTCCTAAGTCAGAGCTAGATGACATTCTGTACCAGAACTAAGACTAACCCATATTTTCTCCTAACCCAAATTTTATACATACTCCAAAATCCTACCTCATTTCTGTTTCTATATCACATGTACTCTCTCTTCCCTGGATTTAAGTATCATGTGTTGTCTTTATATTTCTTTTAATAACTAATACATTGATAGCTCCTTCATGTGTGCATTTCTTTTTTTTTTTAAGATTTTATTTATTTATTTGACAGAGAGAGATCACAAGTAGGTGGAGAAGCGGGGGGTGGAGAAGGAAGCAGGCCCCCTGCTGAGCAGAGAGCCCCCAATGTGGGGCTCCATCCCAGGACCCTGGGATCATGACCTGAGCTGAAGGCAGAGGCTTAAACCACTGAGCCACTCAGGTGTCCCTCATAGGTGCATTTCTTACAGCTGCAATCAAATGTTCCCTAATGAACAACACTTTTATAACTTTCCTTCAATACCTAGTAAAACTGTATGTATTTAGGAGGCACTCAAAGAATGCTTGCAGCTTGGATGAAATGAATGTAAGAGGAGCACTGCTGTCTTTCAAATCATCAGATTAAAGTTCTAAAAGCTTTTGTGTTTTCAAAAACGATACCTTGGATCCCACTTCAGGTAGACATCAAGAAAAAAGCATTTTATTCAACATAGGGTTAAATGTGTTTCAAAGCCAGGAAAATGTTGAGACATATTATGTAAAGTGCTTTGTCTTCTTCTTTCCATTAAACTATATTTGTTCTTAAAAAAAAAAAAAAAAAAGTTGTATCTTTCATTTTCTTTAGAGGCAACTTTCCAAAAATTTAACTGTCATTCCCACTTCTTCAGATAGCCTCTTGGAAGATTTACATACCCAACTCTATAGATGTAGTTAAATAAATATATTTCTAATTAGATTTTAATATATTTTTGTGGGGGCATCCAGGAGGCTCAGTGGGTTGAAGTCTCTGCCTTCCACTCGGGTCATGATCCCAGCATCCTGGGATCAATCCCCACATCAGGCTCTCTGCTCCATGAAGAGCCTGCTTCCCCCTCTCTCTCTGCCTGCCTCTCTGCCTGCCTCTCTGCCTACTTGTGGCCCCTGCCTGTCAAATAAATACATAAAATCTTTATATATATACATACATATATGTATATATATATATATATATAGAGAGAGAGAGAGAGAGGTTTGGAGTTTTTTTTCTCATTATTCACAGGTTTTCTATTTTTCTCAAATGCTCAATCTTTCATTCTGTCAGTTTGTCAACTTGGTTTTCTCACAATTAGCATGCACTAAAATGAAGTTGAAGCCTTATGAAAAATAAATCTGTGATCAAGTCCATATTTGAGTTGAAAGGAGAGGTAAGTAAGATACTCCCCTCTGTACTAATCCAACACAAACACCATTAATAATAAAATTTTGTTTGCTGTTGAAGTAACTGATTATACTTCCAAACAATCTGAATAATAGATAGCATGAGTGATAGATAATTCAGGTCAAATTTGTGAAAACCAATTATTTTATTTACAGAAACATGAAATAATAGTTAAATGGCTGGTAGATATTAGGTACCAAATAGATATTAAAATAATAAGTGAATGAAATTATATCAAGAGTATAATAAAAAAAAAATACACCATCTTAAAAATCAGCAAAAACAACCCAAAAAGGACAACATCGTAACTTACTTTAAGCATTAATGTACTCTGTCTCAAGTATGGTACATAATTTTACTTATTTAAGAATGCCTACTATGATGTGTCAAAAATACATACTAATTTTAAAACATTACACTTTCATGGAAATGTAGTTAATATTTATTTTTCTCCAAATTAAATGATAGCAGAAAATAATACAGAAAAGCAATCTAGAAGCTTCTATGCTGAGTTTCATATGATAATTGCACAATAACATGAACTGCAATATACAGAGCTAAACTGTTTGGCCTGCTCATTAATAAAAATAATAGAAATTAGAATCCAATCACTGGGAAACATATATTTTACAGAACAATGCACAATACCTGTTTTGTTCACACCTAAACTATCGCCAAAACATTAAGTCTTTGTAGCTTGCAGTTTAGGTTAACAATTGAATTGTGCATGCATTGCATATACTGAATAGATTTTCACCTTTTCATCTGAAGAGTGTTCACCAGATGATAATTAGTGTCTGCTAAGTGCTCTTCATACTAACATGATATCATCAAGAAATATCACAAAAGTGTTGACACAATGCGCATCCAGCTGGAGATTCCAAACAAGTCTGTTTTCACTGCCATTTACTGTAAATTTTAACTCTGCACCAGCTGGCCAGATCATTTTCCTTTACCCCACTCAGAACAGAAAAGAAGAAGAATGTGCTTTTGTTTGTTTATCTACTTTATCTGGCTTAAATTGACGAGGAGGTAGAAAATAAATATTTGAAATTAAAATTGAATTACGAATTATAATTACTCTAACCATGTAACTGCATTACTCTATACATATCAAAGATAATTTGTTTCCTAACATCTATTTCATTACCGCAGTTCACAGAAAGAGAAGAAAATTAATGAGCTAGATTTTATGTAAAAACTAGAATATATATACTGTGCATAATTAAGTTTTTTAGTTTTATTTGCTGTTTTTAATCAAATTTTATTTACCTGATTAGAGAAATAATACAAGTTAACTCTAAAATTTGAATCTATATTAAAGGATAAATAGACAAAAATGGAATGGGCGTACAAAAATCCAAGATTTGGAGTAATTAACTGAGGATGCTCTAGAGTAGGTCAAACCCTGATTTAAACCCAAATTAATTCTGTGGTTTAATTCCTTTATGTATATTTTCTTTAGTCAAACAGATAATCGCTCATAGCAATTTTACTTTACAAAGTTGAGTAAGTAGTGAATGAAAAAATATAAATATATGTGTAGATTGATTTATACATTCCTGGCAAATAGTAAGCACTTAATAAAGGGGAGCTGTTACTATCATCACTGTTTCAATAGAAATATTGATACAAGTATATATGTGCTGCTATATTAATCTGTGTATCCTATATTCTGTGTCCCTCCTTCATATATTTTGAGACATTTATATTCACATACATTTTTCTTTTTTAGTAGCATTTTTTCTATCAGGAACAAATTAAAAGTAAAAAAGGGAATGCAACCTAATATTCACCTTTACAAAATATCTACTTAAGTATCTCTTTCTTACTCACTGGTTTATGGATGCACATCTGGTTTTGTGCCCTATTTTATGTCCTTAGTCTAGAGATGTTAACTGTAATCTGGGGCCACAAAAGGTGCCTGATCATTCATTCTTTGGAACCAAAGCTGGTGAAGACTAGATATCCTTTATTTGTAAAGAATAAAGAAAGAAAATCTAAGCATCAATCATTTAGGAATCATTTCCCCAGATAAATCACTGAACTCTTCTTTTCAGAGTGACTATGTTTAAAATTTTCTAATTCAGAAAAAGTTTTTGTCACTGTTTTATGGTAAAGATGAAGTTGAAAAGTGTGCAGGATCCTGAGGTAAGAATGACAATAGACAACAAACAGGTATCTCCTAATATTCCCAGCCATTCTCAAATCTCCACCCCAGATAAATCACTGAACTCTTCTTTTCAGAGTGACTATGTTTAAAATTTTCTAATTCAGAAAAAGTTTTTGTCACTGTTTTATGGTAAAGATGAAGTTGAAAAGTGTGCAGGATCCTGAGGTAAGAATGACAATAGACAACAAACAGGTATCTCCTAATATTCCCAGCCATTCTCAAATCTCCATTCATGCAGATTTTCTTAACTGTGGGTTAATGAATTGGGCTATAACTCAATGGTTCTCAACCAGAGGTGATTTTGTCAGCAGGAGACATTTGACAATACACAGAGACCTTTTTGGATGTCATAATTCAGGGGTTTGGGTGCTACTGATATCAAATGGACAGAGACTAAGAATACTGCTATAAATCCTCAAGGCATAGGACATTCCCCACAACAGAGAATTAATCAAGTAGCCTCCAGTATCAAAAATATCAAGATTGAGAAACACTAAAATGGGCTTTCAGAGTTACATGATGGCCGTGTGTGTGTGTGTGTTTGAGTACCTGGTCACCTGCATCCCAAGGTCCTCTGGTTTTATTAAAATTATCAAGAACGAGTATGGCCCCAAAAGAAAGATTAATTATACATAGATATGCTATGGGCATTTATGAAATAAAATTAGCTATTACCATGAATCCCACAGGGTATTATGATGGAATTATTATATGTAAGTTTGTAATGAACATGATACAAATATATAGAATATAGATTCTTATTTTGCAACTCAACCTTAAAAATTTTACAAAGGATAAGGAGTACTGAGGAAATAGCCTGTAAATGCAAAATAATCTAATATAATACATTTTAAAAGCACTAACATATTTTTGTGTACTAAAATTCACCTGTCACTTTTTTCATTTTATGAGAACAATAGATTAGCAGACAGGATATCTCATTTAGGTTTTTTTTCTAAATAGCTATGTGACCTTGGTTATTTTATCTCTTTTATAATTCTCCCCTTGAGTCTTTCTGAGGATCACAAGGAAAAATAAGCGATGGGAGTTCCCTAAAAAGTGTTTAACAATATAAAGTATGATAATATTTTTCTGCTGACTTGTAAGCTTTTTATCTTCATATATTTTAATTTTTTTTTAATTCCTGTCATTTGATCTGAACTATGACAAGACCAAAAGAATAGCTAGGTGACTAGCCTAATCAAGCCAAAGTTTGCAGTGAGACTATATCAGCATTTACCATGTATATGAGATCCGCATTAGAAAATTACATTAAAAACAAGGACCCATGGAGGCACCTGGTGGCTCAGAAAGTTAAACCTCTGCCTTCAGCTCAGGTAAGGATCTTAGGGTCCTGGGATCCTGCATTGGGCTCTCTGCTCAGTGGGGAGCCTACTTCCCCCCTCTCTCTGTCTAGCTTTGCGCCTACTTATGATCTCTCTCTGTCAAATAAATAAATAAATTCTTAAAAAAAAAAAACAAGGACCCATGGATAGCAATTCAATTCATTTCAATACAGTAAACTTAATTAAGGCACTGTGCAAATGCTGACGAAATAAAGGGAGGCAGCCAGCTTCCTGGTTAACAGGAAATGGTTAACAGATGAGGATAAAGAGGGTATGAGTCTACACAGCAGCTAATGGTCCTCTCCATATCACTGTTTTCTCTCTTCTTCTTTAATATGTTGACCTATATTTATTATTTGTTCCCCAAGTCCCCTTTTTCCTGTGCATAATCAAATCCTGATTCCTTGTAGCATGTGAAGACATGAATTATAGCTCATAAAGATGTCACCTAAATTATAGTAGTGGATTTTATATTTAAAGGCTGTATCTCAGGACACGTGGGTGACTCAGTCAGCTAAGCATCTGCCTTTGGTTCAGGTCATGATCTGAAGGTCCTGGGCTTGAGCCCCTTATAGGGCTCCCTACTCAGCAGGAAGTCTGCTTCTCCCTCTTTCCTTGCCCCTGCTCTCACTCTCTCCCTCTCTCTCTCAAATAAATAAAATCCTTAATAATAATAAAATAAAAGCTATATCTCAAAACTAGAGAGAGAGTTTTATCTCATCCATAACAAGAAGCGCAATTTTTTTTTTATTATACTGTAACACAGTACAGTTTTCCAACGTATTAAACCTGGTACTTAGGAACAAAGTTCATATGTAGAAAGGATAAATTCTAAAGTGTGAGGAACTTGTCTATTAATGGATCCTTATAAGAGCACAAACATAGGCAAGCCTAATAAATGTTCACTGACAATAATGAGGTATAAATAAAACTATTCTTATATGTAGTTTTGTCTTGGGCAAAACTACAATGCAAGCAGTTTATCTTTTGTTATCACTCCTTACATTGTTCTTATTCACAGTTCTCAGTAGTAATTCTACTTTTTACTAGATGATTTTTGTGTTTGTAGATTTTTTCATTTAAAGTGACTTTCTGAAATAATTAGCTATACAATTAATTTAAACTAATAATAATAATAGCAATAACACAAATCTATCAATCACTTACTATATCCTGACATACACTCAGTGTTTATATAAATTTCTTCTTTTGCTCCTCATAGTAACTCTATGAAGCACAGATTCAGCCCCTTTATATAAATAACAAAACCATGGCTTTGAAAGGTTAAGTAAACTGCCTGAACACAAAACAACTAGGAAGTAAAAGAATCAACATTGCTCTGACTTTGAAACCCGAGGGTGTTTATACATTATAGAGGCATCCATCATCCCTTGGTTTCATTTAATACCAAGATTTGGGGGTGCCTGGGTGGCTCAGTGGGTTAAGCCTCTGCCTTCAGCTCAGGTCATGGTCTCAGGGTCCTGGGATCAAGCCCCACATTCAGCTCTCTGCTCAGCAGGGAGCCTACTTCCCTTCCCCTCTCTCTGCCTGCCTCTCTGCCTATTTGTGATCTCTGTCTGTCAAATAAATAAAATCTTTAAAAAACAAAATAAATAAATAAATAGATCAACCCATCAAATCCTATGAACCATATTTAGCAAAGAGCATGTAATAATTCACAATATTTACTAAGTGTGTATCGTGAGCCAGGCACAGTTTTAAGTAATTCACAACTTTTATGTAATTAAATACAAATACAAATAAATCCTCATAACAACCCTATAAAATGTGCCTTATTATTATCCCAACTTTACTAATCAGGGAATAAGCACAAAGAGTAAGCAATTTGTCCAAAGCCACAATTAGTAGCAAAGTTGTGATTCAAAACAAAGCAGTGTGATTCTAAACATGACTCTATACACTGCTATGATACTCAGTTACCCTATCAAATACTCTTCAAACTAACTTGTCCCAGTGAAATACACTGTGGATGAAATAAATAGTTGCTCAAACTGGAAAATATTTTAGATAAATTCTAATTGGAATTATACAACCCCACACGTGATTCAGTATTTCATCACACAGTAAGGCAGTCAACATTCTTAAAAGCTGACATTTACATGAGGATTGGGTAAACACACTTCTTTCCAATAAGTTAAAATATTTTTAAAAAGTCTAGAAGCAAAATATAATTAAAATAATTCTTGTGAACTTAAAAATAAATTTTATGCACAAGTTTCAATAAGAAATGTTTGGCCACGTCAATATACTCCTTCTGAAAGATTTCAGATATAAGATTATGACTTTTTCTTGTTTCATAGCGAGATTTTACTTTAAAAGAGTCATAAATAAGCATGTTATGAAAATACTATTTGAGTATTTTTACTCAAGGAATATCATGTTTTAGAGTAATGTCAAAAGTAAACAAGAAATTCTAAAAATTAATATGAGCCTAAATTGATAGCTATAGAAATATAAAACTTTTTCACACTATTTTACAAAAATTCATATTTGTTGACATTTAAGTTCATAATCAATTTGGAGATGTGTATTGTCATTTTAGCACCTGCATGATATGTTAAAAATATTCTCAATTTGATCATTTTTTGAAAGTGATCTATTTTGAAAAAATAAAACTAAGGGGTGCCAGGGTGGCTCAGTTATTAAAAGTCTGCCTTCGGCTAAGGTCATGGTCCTGGGGTCCTTGTATCAAGCCTTGTATTGGGCTCCCTGCTCGACAGGAAGCCTGCCTCCCCCTCTCCTACTCACCCTGCTTGTGTTCCCTCTCTTGATCAGTTAATCAAAAAATTAACTGATCACATTGATCAGTTAATTTATGATATGCATACCCTATATATTTTATTTTCACTTAAAAATGTATATTCACATACCAGTCTTAAGAGATTGAGTAAACTTATTTTGTTATCAAAAATGACTACTCACTAAAATATCATACTACCTCTCTTGTACCACAGAATGCTCCAATTAGAATTATTGGACTTTCGGTTTCTGGTTCTTCAAAGTGGAATGAGCATTTAAAGATACTTGTGAAACATTCTCAATGTTCCTACAAATATTTTACAGTTACTCCAGCTACATCTAGTTAAACATAATTATTTTTAACGATTGCCTTTATTGAGTATTTTCAAAACATTCAACATTGTTTTTGTAGAAACAAACCTCTTTCCTCACACATATTTTAACCAATTCTGCTATCTCAGAATTCAACTGACAGAAAGAAATGTTCAAGAGCACATTAAAGAGAAGTTTATTGCATGCTGTGGATACCAGTTGGAAATTTTTAGAGGAAATAAAGAGTGTTGATCATATATAGGTCAACTAAAAGAACTTCTTTTGTATTAACAATGTATAGATTAGTTTTCCCCATGACACCATTTGGGAAAATTCTGATCAAAACTGATCAAAGTTCTCTATTATCTTACAACTGGAAATTATCTATGCAAATCTGATGCTTTATTTCTACAAAAGGAATGTTCCATGTCTTCTACATTTAAGTAGTTTGGTTTTATTTTTTAATAAAAAGGGAAAGAAAATGTTTTTAAAGTTAAATACATGCTTAATAAAAACAACTGTTTATAAAGTTAAATATATGCTTAATAAAAACAACCTTAAATAATATATATTTTTTAAAATTTGGGATGAATATACCTAGTAAAAACAAGACAGACAAAAAAGAGAGCCTATAGCATTTAAAGTTCTCTTTACTTGAAAAATCTGTCCTCTCTCTCCTTTGAATGAACCACTACTATGTAAGTACTTCTTTCTGCAAAGAATTTTCTCCTTCTGAACTCTATACCCCAAATTAAGCAAGAAGGTAACATAATTTCTCCATTGAGTAATTAGCTAAAGAACTGGCATTAAGAGATAGTCAACACTTCCAGGTACTTTTTTTTCTTGGGCTACAGAGTGAAGGGAAGGAGGTATCAAAGCAAAAAGAAAAAACATGGCAATGATAAAAGAGATGTAATGTATAATGTAACAATGGGAAAACATTAATTTTGACTCCATACTCTTTATTTTCTTTTTTTTCATATGATTTTATTTCCTCTTAGATGCTTCCATTATTTACTTGACACATACTTATTTTGTGGGAGAGGGTAATGTGTGATAGAAATAGAGCACAAAATAGTGGAAGTTAGAGGTATCCCTAGTTATGATAGGTATACTCAATATGGAAGCCCAAAGCCCCTGAGAAAAAAGATAAAATCTGTAACATTGAGTAATTCATGTAATCAGTAATACAAAGAAAAATCTATTGAGCAAGAACTCAGACTGAGCTTCAGTTTGAAAAGACATCATAACTATTCATAAACCAAGAAGTCTTTAAATACTTAAACCTGTGTTTATTCCTATGTAAAACTGGAACTTTAACACTGGTCCTGTTTCCCCCATGAGGATGTTGTGCTATTTAAGTAAGGTAACATAAACAATATAATATCTCAAAATACAATTATTATTTTCAAGTATGAAATAAATATGTTTAAATTTTAATTCAAAATTAATAAGATATATTTATAATCATATTTGATTTATACTTTATTGGAGTTATAGTCTATATATAAATAGCCAGAGAGTCTACATTAAAGGATTTTAAGTATAGAAAAATTAATACTAAATAATTAAATATAGTTTTGGCAATTATATCATTTTCATTTTCTGATATCCATCATCCCACAGTATCTTTTATTGTTTAGTGTTCAAAGTAAAACAATATATGGAGAATAGATTAAGGGCAATATTTAAAATTTTTAAATTAAAAATTTTAAAAAATAAATTATAATATTTTTATAATACTTAAATAGATCAATGATTCTTAATGACAGTAAATATAATGTCTGAACCAGTAAAATGTTTACTAATGTATCGACTTCTTTGGGACTGAAGGAATCACCATTTAAAATGCTGATATTTTATTTCTTCTTAGAAAACTCTTATTGAACATAAAGAAAAATTTGAAATAATGTACCAAAGTCTAATTTTTCTATAAATGGAGGCCCATTAGCAAGAACTTATTTTATATATTTGTTTTAAATGTATTTATGTTAATGCAATAAATTTATAATTCATTATATAAAATAGCATGCCACATAAATTGTCATTTCCTCACAAAACTGTTCAACAACTGTATACAATATAACATTTTTTCTTAATCAAAATTTATATAACTACACCATTATAATTTATGTAAATTTATATGTCAAATTTTTTTCTGCACACAAAATTAAATCTAAACTCTTCAACAATCTTTTTGTTTTAATTAATTTGACTGACAATAGCTATTTCCCTGTTTGACTACCAACCTATTTGTTTATACCAAAATAAAATAATTTCATATATAATAAATTGACTCTTCCAATAAGAAGATAATTTTTGTTAGCCTTTAATTTTAATTCTTTTTTTTGGTACTAAAGGTGATCAGAATCAATATTCCCATTTAATCTTAAAATATATCAAACCTCCTCTATTGAATTTTTCTAAAGAATATAACTAAGATACAAATGTCACAATCTAATTTAATTTTTATAAATTAATTTTTATCCTAGAGTATGTCTCTAATTTACCAGGAATAACAAGTCAGTGGTTAAGAGTAGTTCAAAGAAATGTAAAACAATCAAATAAACTATTTATTGAATGTCCCACGGAATGTCTGGTGACATATACTGCAGCATCAGAAAACAAAAGTTCTTTACCTTTAAAACCAAACTAAGGATCTGTTTCTTAAATCTCCAAGGCATGTAATATTAAGTATACCCACTGGGAACTTCTAAGATATTTGGAGAACCTCCAATGAGTTTCCTTCCTAGTTTTATGAATTTTAGATTATTTTCATACCAGGTTATAGAAATCATAGGCATTATCATCATTATCATGACAACTGTTCTTCACAATTCTCCCACCTTTATGTGTATTTGGTTCCATTAGCCTGGAACTTAATTTTTCCTCCCCACTTGTGATATCCTATTTTATGAGCCTCTACTTAAAAAAGAAAAAAGGAAGGAAAAGCACTATAGCACCCTTTGCTCTAGAATTCAAGTGATTTTACTTAATCAAATCCAAAAAAAAATTTTTAAACCCCATGAAATCTTATTTTTAGGTAGTATTACATTTAAAAAAAATACCACAGAATATAGTGGAGTTGAGGTATTTCATAAAACATGTATATAAATAACTAAAATTCAAGGAAAGAACTGCTTATTTTCACTAAACTTATTTTGTTGAATCCAACATTAATGCAAGGTAACTAGGCTTACAAAGTCAAAAAGGAAATAAATGTGCAGATACATATATATGTATAAATTTGGATACACAAATCTGGGGATGTATATAAATATATCCATGTGTTTAAATTTTTGCTTTTAATATTTCAATTCTGAGCCATTAATAAAGGTTCCATGAAAAAATTAGCATAAAGCTAATTTTAGAAAATGATTAGAACTTGGAAATTACTGAAAAGCCATTCTGGAAAATCAATTGATAAGGAAAAGAAAGTCCCACAAAAGAGGAGGCAATAGCAAAAAGCCCTATCTGAAATAAAGGATAATTCATGTCCTGAGTCCCTATAGCATACTGGATCATATAGAAGTAAGCACATTACCAGAGAATCTTAATTTTGTCTGCTGTCAGCTAAACCCCAAAATTATTAATAAAGGTCTATTGTAATGATAATTATAAAAATCCTAATAGCATTTATTTACTGTTTATTTTGTACCACACATGGTGCTATGGAATTTTCAAACTTTAATTCTTACAACGTATAGGTTGAATACTATCATTAACCCATTTTATACAGACCTAATCTTAAGCAGTTTCCTAATTCAATTTTATTTAATGATTCAAAGAAATATGACACTTTTTTTAAGGGCCTAACCTAAATACACTTGAAGAGTAAATAGAAGTAGGAAAACGAGGATATTGAAAAGTTTAGGATGAATGTGAAAAAGCACAATATCCCTGTATTGGGGGGGGGAAGGTAAATAGGGTTTTTAATGTAAATGAAGGAAATTAACAAGAATTTGCCTTTTAGTGATTTCCCTATATAAACATTAATCAATTATATGCTACTTGAAAGTAAGTGATAAAGAAAAAGTCTGTACATTCCCTGCCAGAAACCAATTATGTATATCACATATAAAGGAAATTTTTAGAATAATCCAGAAAAAGTCAGAGAATCAGCTTATCAGTTGTTGAGATACAGAGAAAAGTGTCATCCATTCCATTAGGGCTAGGAGGCTCAGAATAATTCAGGAAATGAAGTGGCAAAAGTACAGAAATGCTATTTAAATGAAGAATCATCTGCTGAGGACTTCCAAATTGTTAATCAGAGAACCAGGTGATAATTATGAAGTAGTCTTTATACATATTACCATTCCAACCAACAAAAGCCATAATGAAAGTAAATCGAGAAAAGTGTCGGATTTTAGGAAAAAAAAAAATAAATAATGACAAGTAGGTTTTTATGCTAA
This sequence comes from Mustela lutreola, assembly GCF_030435805.1. Lineage (NCBI taxonomy): Eukaryota > Metazoa > Chordata > Mammalia > Carnivora > Mustelidae > Mustela > Mustela lutreola. Next base: position 59,666,398 of record NC_081299.1, read on the forward strand.
CAAAAGAATTTGTAAAGAAGAAAATATAACCTTTGTGGACATTCAAAATATGTCAAAAACTGACCACAAATTTAGGAAGAAATCCACATACAAAACTATTCAAAAGAGAGCACAGTACGAAGGAGGGAAAACATCCCAGAAGAAAAAAATGAGTCCAAGAAATAGAAACAAGATGAATGAGATAGCTATTGTATGTTCCAGTTAAACCTACTTTTCAAAGTATCAGAAAGATGCCATGAATTTTAAATTAAGTGAGCCTCGGAATTATTGGGGAACAAATAGAATAGGGAGACACAACATAACACATAACAATTCCTTCAACTAGATAGTCTTGGCCATAAGTTACAGCTGTATTAAAGGAAGCATGAGGAAGAGAGAAAGAAAAGACATTGACAGTGAGCACCAACTATGTACAGAATTCTACTTTGCACACATTCATTGGCTTCTTACTAGGATTTACAGTAAGTACAGGGGAAGCAATCAATATTTCCATTTTACAGATGAGAGAACTGAGTCTCAGAAACTATTAGTCTCAGACTTAATAGCTGGTGAAGTCAAAATTAAGCCCAAGTTCTTTATACTACACAACACTGTTAAAGGATATAGGTAGAACTATAATGTAAATTCAATGGAGGGGATCTTATCTCTTATGATGGTAGCTCAAACTCATGGGAAGTGTCTAGTGTCTGATGGGGATCCCAAAAATACTCTAAAACATGTGAATGACTATCTGAAAGAACATGTTCCCTATGGAAAAAAACTATATGATTAGTAAGAAAAAATACAGAACAAATTCCTGATAGAAGAAAGAAAGATGAAGAGTCAATGAAAGTATATTTATTAAATATATTCCATGCAAATAGCAATATGCAAAGTTCTCTGAAGGATTTGCAATAATATAAGTAAATGATGTTAAATAAGACAGTAGCTGTTACATTTCTTTGCAGGCTCAAACATTTAACAGTCTACCATAATGTAAAGCTGATGGAATAAACACTATAAAATGGAATGTGCAGAAATTCAGAATTCAGAGAAGGAAGAGTTAGAACGGGTCTAGAGAGGTTGAAAATGTTCTTGAATTATATAAGACAAAAATAGAACTTTATTTTGGGAAATCTTTGGATAGACAAAAAACAAGTCAATATGAAACTCTCCTCTTGGGTACACATTTTAAAATCTGCAGAAGGTGGACACTAAAGCACAGTAAAGAAGATGCTTCAATTACATACCATCAGATTAAAAACAAGTTTTCATTCAATTAGACTATAAACTACATATACTCCTTCTATCAATTAGCAAAAAAGGGCAAACTATGTAGTTCCAATATGTTTCATTTTATCCACTGACTACAATTAACCATATGATTCAGTAACATGATTGACATGTTCAATGAAATTAGAATAAAAACATCTTTTAGAGGTCCTCAAATCTCTTTGATCTTCCCATCTAGTTTGGGAAATAATGGTGCCCAACAAATCTCAGGCTGCCTAATCCTTTCCAAGGGAGGGTTAAATCAACCTGGTACAGATGTTTGGAGTTATGCCAGAATGAGTATTCCAATGATTTAATTGGAAAGTTGGAATAATACAGCAAGGAACTACTGCTGCTTCTTTTTGTCAAAATGCTCCAAGAAATATTACAACTTCTAAAAAATGATGAGCATGGGTCTTGGAGACACACACGCCAGGATCAAGTCCTGGTTATGCCATTTACTACCTGTATTAAAGTTAAAAACTAAATAAATATAAAAAAATTAAACAAATACAAAAATAAAGTTATTCACCTATGAATTTGTTTCTTCACTTACAAAGTAGAAAAATTATAGGCTGTTATGAGGATTCAATAAAATAGGCAATGGATAATGCCTAGCTTTAAATGATAGTCAAAAGCTGTTCATTTTTTTCTCTTGTATTATCAGTAGCTTCTAATAATTAGGGATGAAATCATTATTGGATGAGAGATTTTATTTCATAATATTTATAGTTCTAAGAATTCACTCTTTTCCAATCTAATAAATGCTTGACTATGTAATATATGCTATGTATTTAATCTCATTTAAAATAATCTCACATTTTTCCTCAAACATATAACACACCTTGATTTTTTTTTAATCATTACTGACTTAACAGTAGGTAAAATATGGCTGGTGCTCAACAAATTTTTAGTAACTGAATAAGCAATAAATTTATCAACCATTTTGATCTTTTTCTTAGGGAGAGACACAAGATAGAAGAAATGCCATGGGGCTTGGGAAAAAGGGACCTAGATTTCAATTCTGGCTCAGCTGCTACCCATTTTACCTGCGGCAGGTTAACTCATTTTTCTAAGCCTGAATTTATTTGGCGATAAAACTGGGAAAGCAGTAACTTACTGCATATATTGTTGAGAAAGTACGTCATATAGACACTCAGTAACTGTTAGTTGAATCTGAATCATGATGATGATGGCTTCGTCATGATTACGAACCTAAATCATTCTGCTGTGCATTTGGCAAACATGCAAAATTAAAGCAAGCATTCATATTTTCTGAGCTTCTCCTGAGTTTATTGTGTATGCATAAAATGGTGATATATATGGAAAGTTCTTGCCCATACAGATTGCTTCTGAACTGTGATGCCTTCAGCATACATACAGATGACCTAAAAAATCACAAGAGCATATCTAATCCTGAATAATTATTTGCTACCCCAACCAGAATACTTTTTTCTGACTTTTTTTTTTAAATTCTCACTCTCCTATTGCTATTCCAATGTTGTCACCAGTTATCACTTCTTTTCTCCTAAACTTTCACAAACGTTAATCTTCACCCTCTAACTATTCCATTCTCATCACATGTACTTTCTAACCTTTCATTTCTTCTCTCTGTCTCTTTTCATTTCTCCCTCTGTTCTCAACGTCACATCTGACCACCCAATTACAGTGATTTCTTCCTCCCGTTAAGTGAGTCAAATCACTCACCTGTTGAGTATAAAATTTGTGGTTTCCTGCTATCGAGTGCTCCGGGTCTGCACCCTGATAATTGGGAAGCCTCTTTTGGTATGTTTCACTTCCAGGTGTGGCTGAACTCTTTGCCTGGACTTCCCATGTGGCCCCTGGAGTGTGCCATGTGTCTCCTCCAGGACCTGTGAGTAACAAACTCCTCTATTTCCATTTCTCCTTGTTTTTTTGTTTTGTTTTTCTTGTTCAACCACAGATCACTACCTGATATCCTGGTGTTCTATTTAACAAATGATATTTTAACGAAATCACAGCAAAAATATACATTCAACAGATACTGTACAATTGGTTCACAAATAATTGAAGTGATGATTTAAAAATCATATCAGTAAGTAAACACTGCCATAAATTTCAGATTAAGATTAAGAAAAGCAACATAAAATGATTTGCTAATATAAATGTAGTACTTAGTATGTGGTAAGTATACCGTGGTAACATTTTACATGTACTATCTCATGTAATCCATGTAGTTCTGTTAGGAACATACTAATCGAGAATAAGGTATTTGTTCAAGGTCATGTAGCTAGTTAGTAATGAGAGAAGTAGGAATTCAAATTCTCAACATGTCAAAGCATGACAGGTTTCAATGCAACTAAACAATTACAAAAGTAGATAAACATTATACATAAGCAAAAATAACATTTTATATCTATTATTTCCCATTAATGATGTATGAGAAAAAAATTTATCATTGACATATGCTCAATAAGACAGGGAAGCAATTATTCAAAGATTTATATATAATTTCCTGTTGTGAAAATACTCCAAAAAATTAGCCCCTGATCCCACTGTAGGTCAAAGTCCAAAGTTACCAGCTATCTTTTAAAGTAAACATAAACGAACTAGTAACTCGGAAGGAAGACATATAGTTGAATGCAAAATAAAATTTTAGAGCTTCAGTTTGTATAACATACATTTCTTCATCATGGGAAAGGTGTAGATTTGGGATTATTCCAATTATTTAATGAATTATATGAAACAAAATTTATTCATTTTCATGGGAATTAGTTTATTATATTCTTTTAAATACAAATATTATTTTATTATTAATTCATTTTTATTGTTTTATTGTATTATTCAGTTTTATTGTACAAATTATGGGCTTAATTTTGTCATCCCAGTGATGTGAAATTTTAGATAGTTTGATCAGAAGTCACTCACATAACACACTTTCCCCCTTCATCCCTCTTTTCCTCCCCTTGCCTCTTCTTCTTTCTCACCTTCAATTCCTTCATACAACATTCAGATTTTGAGCACTAAAAATTGTGTCAAGCAATGTTAGGCAGTAGAGATGCCATCAATCCCACTGACCAATTACAAGATATTAATCGAAAACAGGTTGCTTATAAACCAAACATATCTAAAGATGTTCTCCTATAAGAAATATGTTATCTGTAAGATGAAGAAAACATTATGATTCCTTTTATTTATTCATTTAATATCTTGATACAATAGTATATAATGTTATTGCAGAGAATATACAAACAATACACTTGCTTTCTGATTACAGCAATTCTGTTCGCAATGTCTCTTAAATCCTTTTAATATCTCTAAATTTAATTCAGTTGCATAAGGGGAAAGGGGTTTCTGAAGACAACTAAACACATTTTTCCATGGCCCTTTTATTTTTATTTTTTTTTGCATGTTTAATTTCTTTTTTTAAATAAATTTATTTATTTTTTTTAATAAACATATAATGTATTTTTATCCCCGGGGTATAGGTCTGTGAATCACCAGGTTTACACATTTCACAGCACTCATCATAGCACATACCCTCCCCAATGTCCATATCCCCACCACCCTCTCCCGTCCCCCCTCCCCCCATGGCCCTTTTAAATCACCCAAAACGTTTCACTACTTTATGGCAATAGCTATAGCTTTAAAGAAACCCTATCTTGTAGCATCAGTTTGGGCACTGGACCTGTGTCCAAACAACTTAGTGAAATTCACTAAAGAACAATTTAGTTCTGGACCAAAAAGGGTTATAAACATCTTCCTTAAATTGAACAAATTACCAGCTATCTGGAAAGTATAATGCACTGGCTACTGTTCAAAAGAACAGCACTTAATGCTGGCAACACCGCTAAATTCCTCCTTTCCTATATTCCCCTTTTCCTAGAGAAAGTGATTAAAAGACCAATTCCCATGCCAACTGGTTGCTTAAGAGCATCAAAGGTCCTCTGTCAGGATTCAGAACTTGATATGGCTTAGAAACCACTATGCTAATAGATAACCTCTTCAACATTATAAATCAAAGCCATATGACCACATTAAAATTCTATGCGCTAGTATCAATACCCTGTGGTTTATAAAGTACTGTTGACCTGCCTCTGGGAGATGGTTGGAATGATACAAAAGTTCTGCTCAGGTTTGAGGCATATAGTTACTCTTCAAATGAGAATTATTTGTCCATAGCAAATAGCCATTTCTCTCTACCTCTGTATCTTTATTGATTTGATTTAATTGAAATTTTAGGAAAAAGGAAGAAGAGGCTCATGAGTTCAGGTAGAAACAAAAAATGTTAGAGGTCACAATAGACCTATTACTATTTTGAACTGTTCCTCTTATTTGATTAGAACTGCAAATGGCAAAAGCCTTACTATATAACTTAAAATCTTTGATCTTCTTAAAATTATAACTACAACTTTAAATCTTACAACCATACCATTGTATTTCAAACTTACCCTGCTGAAACCCTCAGTAAGCAAAACATCTAAAATCTTGGCACAGCATGTGTATGCGTGCACAGGTGCACACATACACATAGAAGTTTTCTCAAACAGTACTCACCTTCTACTCTACATAGTACATTTAATTAAAAAAAAAAGATACCTTTAGTATCCAGTACATTTCTTCAAGATCCACCAGTAGGCTGTGTCTTACACTGAATGATTCCAATGTATCTGTCTTAACCTGCTGGGATTTCTGCAGCAATCACTTAAGACAGACACTTGTGATATATAGATATTCAATATATTTAATTACTATATACTTAATTTATATTTAATTACTATATACTTATACTTATATACTATATACTATATACTTATACTTATATATGATTATACTTATATAATAAACTTAATCACTATAAATATGCAGACCCAACAAAGTATTAAATATACTACAATTATTAAAATGTGAAATAATTAATAAACTAAAACACAAACACATTTATCCCCCCACTTATCCTTCTACGGAGTCATTAATTTAAAAAATAGTAGATGCTAGCCTAATATATGTAAGGTTTGGTGTTAAGGCCCTAGAAAGAGTTATAGTGCTTACACACCCAGCTGGTTTGTCAATTAAAATGAACATAGCAGAAAAGAGAAAGTACACTTTAACAAAACACCAATGAACTTTTTCGTATTATTAAATTTCTTCACTATCTTTCAAATGATATTACATTTTTAGATAAGGGGACTAATTAAAATCCAATTTGATAATGAGTATGACCATGTACGAAAATCCTAAATTTTACTCTCTAGGAGATGGGAAGTTCTTGTTTCCACTGGTGCATCTGAAACACATAAAATACCTGACAAAAGAGCATGTGACCCAATTTTAAAATCCCTTTACAAAAGCAAAAAGGCAGCTAATACGATGCATCTAGGAAAGAAAGAGCAATAAATTTTATTTTCTTCTTATACATGGAAAGCATCTATGACAATCTATAATGAATCAGCAAACCTTTGAAAAGGATGGCATGGCAGAGATCATTAAGTCCAACTTCCCTCCCAATTCAGAAATCCTTTCTTGAACATCCTTGAGAGAGGCTCACTTCATTAATGATGGTTTTTAAATTACCATCTTTCTTTCAAAAGCAGGGAGAAATACACCAAAAGTAGACTATACCTACATAAGTGCCTTTAGAAAGTATTTTGAAGAAGTTAAAGGAAGGATGCCAAATGATCTAATACTCAGTTAGCAAGGGGAAAAAACCAAAAACCAAAACAAACAAAAAAAACCCTTCAGCTCTTCTTTGTACATTTCATGATGTCTACAATGTCTTAATTTATGTCATGCTGAATATGATATACAAGTGATTTGATTTCTAATCAGAAGACTCAAATGGCTTGAAAGACTAATTCCTACAGTAGTCAAACACCAGAATCATGGGCATTGTTATGACCATATACTTGAAAAGAAACTGGAAATTTTTATTAGTTCCTCAGGTATTAAGCTACATAAAAGAAGAAAGGCCTTTAATTCCTATTGATTTCAATAGGCAAGTCGGTAGGAATTATCTCAGCATTTTGATCCCATATCCACAAACAGTTTAGCCCTCCTTTACTTTCACTCAGTAAAAAAAAAAAAAAGATATGGAATTACCGAGTCTTGCCAATATTTATAATATTTATTAATCAATGTCTTTATTTTCCCACCCTCAACAACATTATTTCCTCAAATATTAATCAGCATATATTTAATTAAATATTTACATATTTGGTTTATTATTCTCATTATAATCTGGGTGTGGGAAAATAAATCCATCTTTTTTCTTTGTAATATGCCCCAATGTCATTATGGTTTAACTTCTATGCATGTCTCCCTCAACAGCTATTATACCCAGTGCTGGTAAGCAACATTTATGGTGCCATGGGCAAAGCAGTCATTTAATCAAATATAATTAAAATCACTGAAATTATTACCTTTCACTATATATCAATCAAGTTTCCACCAGCAAAACTTAAAACATTCTGGACATTTAAAACAGGAAATGTAATGAAAGAAATTGATTGCAAAGTGTGTAGAACTGAGAAGCTGTATAGATAATGGTAAGACAACCCACGAGTTCAAACAGCAGGAAGCCACTACTATTCCTAGGAGAGAAGAACAAAGAGATGAGAGCGTAAACAGAAGCCCAAGAGCCAGTTATCTGGTAGATGATGGAGAATGGAGGTCCAAATGGGAGATGGAAGACACTGCTGGACACTGTCCAAAGCCATGAAGAAGGGGAGAAACACTGTGGAGTCACACTCTTCATTTATCTTCCCTTCTTCCAAAATTACCCTCCATTGGGCAACTGCACAATATGAAGACAGATGACGATGGCTGCCTGGGAAATGCAGGCTCAGGGATTAGCTCTGCCCTCTATCTCCACTAGCACAGGGTACAGAATGAAAGTCGGACTGTTCAATCAGGTCCAGAACTGTCACAAACAAAGTGTGAACCTTTCCCTAAGTTCTTCGGAAGTCAGGTATTACAGAATTAACTTATTCCATGGAGCTGTTCAATTGCAAAGCCAATCTACTGAAAATAAGTACTTCATTAACAAGAATGTGTTCAAAGATTTACACAATCACATAGGTTTATCAACTCTTCTAAACAAAAAAGGCTGGGCAAAATAAATCTATCTAGAAAACTTTAAAATAACTATACTGTCCTTTAACATAACAGATATACCAAGAAATATGTCATGCTAATTGAACAGCATTGCAAATCATTACAGGTAATGGTGTAGCATTTTATTCAGTATTCTAGAACACATTTTTTCCAAAATGACACACTAGGATAATCTATTTCCCTTTCTATTTTGAAGAAGGGAAAAAAATTCAGAATTTTAAATATATTTGTCCAACACTACTGAATAAACATTTAGGTCTTTAAATAATGCTTTAATGTTCTAAATTGAAAATGCTTATGTAGTTAAACAATGTATTTGAAATATGTATTGCATCAATGTGCAAGAATGACTCAACAATGTGAGACAATCTGATGATACCTAAAAGGACAGCACAATTGATTTCTACTGCTATAGGTAATTCTGCAGTCTCATGAATAAATCCTTTACTTTCTTATAACCAATAGCAAGCATTTCAAAACAAAACTAATTAATGTAGTCTAATCAAAATGCCAATGTTTCAGACAAATAGTTCTGAAAAGTGATAAATACTCATCATACCCACTTATAAATCTACTTGAGAAAGTTTTGTGGCTTCCAATAAAAATATCTTCTATGGAAATGTGCTCTATATTCTCTGTTGTAAGCAAAAATCATCCCTTTTATTACAATATTATATTGGGATTTCATATATAACTTCCATTCAAACCTACTATATTAAAATGACAGAGTTGTGTTTAACTTTGCTAAGGTAAAAGAAGATATCACATTTAAGAAAAGAATCTCTTCCTTTCTTTGATTAAAGCATGACAAGTAGAGAAAAGGATTTTTTGAATTCATATCAGGAAGGCGGCTTAAAATGTACAAAAATCATACCTAAGAGCTGAGGTAGGAACAGACTGAAAGAATTAGCTTAAAAATGACGTGTTTAAAAAATGTTCAGTCACTAAGAGGATATAAATGAGGATGTTCCTTGTATTGTTTCCAAAGAATATTAAACATTTTGGACATGTTAACATAACTGTGCTTGTTCATATGATAAGAATAAAAAACTGTCTCACATTAAAGTGACTGCAAAACTATATTTTAAAAATCATCTAAAATTTACATATTGATCCAGAGCCCTGTTATGTTTCCCCTGATTCTCCAGGTCTAGAAACAGAGGGTCCTAAAATGTGACGAATGTGGTTCTAGCATCTTCTGGTCTTTGCTATGTCACATCACGAAAAACATTAACTCCTATCTTCCATGTACTACAACATGCAATTTGAAGATTGGAGAAAAAGTTAATTTCTCCATAGGCAGATTAACAAATTTAGTTACGTATAAACTACTAATATGAATTAAACATAGAGCAATTGAAGTCAATATTTAATAAGTTAATGAAAACATTAATTTGTGTCTGTAGCAAATTTCAATGTATTCTAAGACATACATGCATGTACTGAAATCCAAAGTTTAAGTAAAGGCAGTACTAAAGGTTCTGTATTGAAAAGATGCATCATTAAAACTCTATCAGGAAGGTCCAAATAGCTCAAGTGAATCCTTCAGAGATTTATCAGTGAATAACATTATTAGAAGTAAGGGAAATTTTGACACTTAATATATTGCTTCACTAACTTTAAAAGCAAAATTAAAATGATAAGAATGCTGTAGTTATTAAAAGAAGTTTCATTGTAAGTCCACAATTTAAGCTAAACAGAGAAGATGATTTGTAAAATGATAGTTATAGTTAGTAGATCACAGAATGATTTCCCTGTTGTATTATAATGCCACTTAAGGAAAGTTTTGTTTTCCCTGATTTTTTTTTCTCTAAAACAGACATTCTGGCATTTAGGAGATAGAAATGTATCATTTGACCTTTACACTTCTATTTCATTAATGCAACCACAAGCAACAGAGTCACTGACTGACATGTTTGCACTTTCAGGCCTTTAGCTCTTAAAGTTATTTGATAGCTGTTATGCCACTATTTGTTCTTTCTTAGAGACACTTTGAGGAATGTTTTACATTAAAAACAGAGCATATTGGGTAAAGTTTAATAAATGATATCATGTAATTTCAGTAAAATGTTCTCTTGAGCACTAGATTTTTGTACTTTGATGGGAGGGGGTGTATGTTTGAAGGCAAATTTTGTTTTGTTTTGTTTCCTAATGAATTAGAGAGCAACATCAAATATGATTCTAAATCTCCAATGTAAAAACATAAAATATAACTGTGACGTTACTTTTGATGAAAAATGTGACACCTGACTTACATACTCAATTGACAGTCCTTAAGCTCTGTCTGCATTGGTACGAACAGAGCAAATACCAGATGCAGAAGGAAGAGTCAAGAAAAATAAATGATAGAATTGAACAATTTTTAACAGAGAATTTCTCATAAACGCATATATTAAACTAGTTTAAAAAAACCTACAGACAATGTAAAAAGGTAAAAAGTGAGATACTCCCTAGAGAATTACAGAATTATTATAAGCGAATTACTTTGGGTAAAAAGTAATGTAGATCAGACTTCTGTTTCATAGGACAAGAAACTATTGTGGTTATTGAAAAAATAAACACTGTAATTGGTAGAAACATCACTTAAAAGAGACAGAGATTTTATTCTTTTTAAAAAGTTTAAGAGTCAAAATCTCCCTCATTAAGATATTACAAAAGTCAGGATAGAGCATCTCAAAGGATGTGTTACAGTGTACACAAGTAAACCAGGGCTGCACCAAAGCAACAACACTGGAAGGATACTGCCCCAACTAGCTAGAGAAGCTTCAGCAGTCTAACCAATGAGAGAACTAAACCTAGGTCTCCTAGAAGCAGAATGCACTTTCAGATATTTTAATTAGCTATAGCAGGTATTAGATTCATTAGAAACAAAATGCCAAGATATCTCACCCAAGACAAGTAGTGTAACAAACCCTTTAGGTTGAAAATGTTCACACTCATTACAAATAAGTAATATGCTGCCACACACACATAGATTGCAGCTCCTATGATCTGTGTTTGCAGCCTCTCAAGGTAGTGCTTCATGCTCACCACTGTTGTTCAAACTTCCAAAACAAACTTAATATAAAGAACATAAATGGGGGTTTTATTTATATCCTCTATGTGACATAGAGTTCATAGCTTTCACCAGCAATGAAAAGGCATTTACTAAGTTAAAACAGATTTTATGTTACTGTTGTATACATTCAGTGGCATTCTGTATTTACAGCATCATAGATAACATATTATGAAAGCATATTAGTCATTAGTGGATATCAGAAATTATAATAGTATGCCAAGTGAATTCGGAGTCCTAAGCGTGTTTCAGAAGGTGTAAAACATATACCACACCCAGATCCCAGATCGTTAAATTTAAGATATGTTGCACAATTCAAACAGAAACCTATCCCACACTCTGTCACCTTAGACATGCCGTGTATACTGATTTTGTGCATCCACACTTACAAGCCAACTACCACCCAGTGGAGAGAAAGGAGATCTTTCAGGGAGATTTGAAGTGTACGTCAGCTGGGGGTGTCAGGGGGAGAAGGTAGGGAGATGGGAAATGAAGGAATAAGAGTGTTTAGCCTTGTTTAGATCTAAGCACTGCTGATCATCAATTCCTATTTTCACAAGAGAGAAAAAAAAAGCAGCTCACTCTACAGTGTTGCTCAGGGGTAAAATTAGGCTGTGGATGTTCACTAATGACAAAACATTTCAGTGCTCAAGCTTAGGGAAAAGAAGAGAGGAAGGGAGAGTAAGAAAAAGAAGTAAAAGTGAACATGAAGGAGGGAGGAAGGAGAGGAGGAAGAAGGGATCAAGAGACACAGAGCGATGGGGGGGCATGTGTACACATGTGTGAGTGACCGTGTGGGGAACAGTGAAGGAGTGTGTGCCTTTTAGACCGTGAAAGAGAATGTGAATATGAAAGTGGTTGTTAGAGCATGGAAGTGCCAGTGTGTGTGAGGATGTGAAAGAGAGTATGGGAGTGAGTGTGTTGAAGGGAAAGAGGTTTGTGAGTGTGAGAAAATGGTAACTGGAAGGGTTCAGAGGGAACATGCATGTGTGTGTGACGGTGATGGGAAAGGAATGGGGAGAGGGATGGGAAATGTGACTCAAAAAAGGGGCAGACAAGATCACAGAATAGGGACATGAGCGAGGAAGAGAAAGAAGGAATGGGGAGAGGTGATGCGTGGAGGAAAGGGGGGCTAAACTGGATCAGAAATCACTGTGGTGAAGATAAACAGGAGGAGAAAATAAGAGAAAAGGCAGGAAAGATTACAGAGAAAACAGGAAAAGGATGAAAACAGGCAACAGAGGAAAGGGAGAGTAAGAAGGAACTGGGAAAACAGGAAAAGAAAATGAGGAGGCGAAAAAAGAAGCGAGGAAACAATCAGTGGAAGGAAAGAAAGCTGAAGACAGAGAAACTGAGCCTAAGTGTCCAAGTGAAAGGGAAAATAAATGGGAGCAGGGAGCCAGCAGTTTGCAAAAGTCGCTTAGGCTAGAGTAAAATAGACCTGATAAACTTGTCAGACTCTCCAAGAGTACCCCATGACAGTAAAACACAGACCTTGTGAAATGAGTTTCAAAGTGGCACCTGCCCCTCCTAAACCTCACTCCTCACTCATCCCCGGACTACTTGGCGATCCGGCAAAGTGCTTTAGCATCACGCGTCCAGCTTGCTACCTGCCCCAGTGTAAAGGGGCCAGGCTCCAGGCAGATCCAGCACCTGGATTTCTTGAGAGGTGTGTGTGTGTGTGTGTGTGTGTGTGTGTGTGTGTGTGTGTGTGTGTGTTTATGGTGATCACCATCAGCATTATTACTCAGTGTTAAAAAAAAAAAAAAAAAAAAAGCAAGAAGGGTGGAAAGAGAGACAGAAAGAAAGACTGAGACAAGTACGAAAAGCACGCCGTTCCTCCTACCTAAGCACCGCCGTGTCCCCTTTTCTGACCATCATGTTGTCCACGGCCGCCCAGGGGAAGTCCACACTCTGTCCAGCCGGGAGGCAGGAGGGTAGCAGGCAGCACAGGCTGAGGAGCACCGCCGCCAGCCACTGGTTCGAGCAACAAGCACCCTGCACCAACAGCATCATGTCCATCCCTGCTAGGGCTGCTCACTCTCCAGCAGCTTTCAGCTCGCACTCCCCCACCCCCTGGTGCTGGCGAGTCTTCCCGGGAACCAGGCGGCGCGCCACAGGAATTTTTTTTCTTTTTTTTTTTTTCCCTTTTTTCTTTTTTTTTTTTTCTTTTTTTTTTGTGTTTTTTTTGGGGGGGTGGGGTGGGTGGGTGGGTTTCTTTTCTTTCTTTCTTTTTTTCTTTCCCTTCTAGTTGTTGGCTGTTGTTTCTCTCTCTCTCTCTCTCTCTTTTTTTTTTTTTTTTGCCTCCCCTCCTCCTTCTCTTCGCTTTCCCTCCCTCCCTCCCCTCCCACCCCCTGGCACCACGCTACACCTCCTCTCGGTTGCGTTTGGCCGAGTCCGGAGTGAGTCTAATTCTCGGGCGGCTCGCACACCATCTAGCGAGGAGGCGAGCGCGCCGGCGAGTGAGGGAGGAGGCGCGGCGGCGGCGGCGGAGGCAGGGCGAGCGGCGGCGGCGGGCGGCTGCAATCGCAGCAGCAGCAGCAGAAGCAGCGCGGGGCGCAGCGGCGGCCGCTGGCCCCCGGGCTCGCGCGCGTTGCCAAGCGGCCGTTTCCTTAGCAACCCCGCCCGGGGACTGGGGATGCAGCAGGGAGGGGGGGGGCGGGAAATGGAGGGAAAAAAAAAAAAAGAGAGAGAGAGAGAAATAAAGAAAAGAAAGAAAACGAGGGGAAAAATCCAGAGGAGGAGGTATATCACAATTATGCAAAGTGAGAGGAAAAGAGATGCGTCTTAGACAAAATGCTTCCCTTCTTGTCGCGTGCACTAGAGGGAGGTTTCGCTAGAAAAGTCTCTGTGTCGGAGCTGAGGTGGAGAGCCGAGGGGCGCTTTGCTTTCCCTCTCCGGAGCGTTTTACCTCTTGAGACACCGTAACTTTAAAGTCCTCCAAGTTGTAGTCGGCGCCATCATGACGCCAGGGACTGTGAGATTTTGTTGCTTATTTAATTTTTTCCAATCTCTCCGGGGCGGCCGCGCCACAGCCGACAAGTTGGCTACAATCGGCCAACTAGTTCACTCTTTGCCTCTTTTCGGAAATAGGTAGGGACGGTGGCGGGACTGCTGCTTTTTGAGGGCACGGTGCATGCGAGGCCTTGCGGGGAAGAAGCTGGTGGATGTATTGGGTCAGTCAGTGCCGATGGGAGGGCGCCCGCTACCCGCCCCCCAACCCTGTGCGTGCTGACACTAAATAGTGCGTATGTGTGTGAGGGACGGTCGAAGTAGAGGGTGTGTGTGGACGTGTGTGTCGGTGTGTGTGAGTGTGTAGTATGCGCGTGCCCGGGCTCGTGCGCGCGCCGCACGCAGGCGCGGTGGGAGGGACGGGGCGGGTCGTGGCTGGACGCAGTCGGGCAGAGACTGCAATCAAGTGTTTTAATTGTGTAGAGCCAGGCAGTCCTGTTATGCAAGAGGCAGGTTATCCCGTTTGAGCCTATCAGGCATAATGATCCGCGCACCCGAACCTGGGCAGGACTGAGTTTTCGGGTTTCACGAGTCATAGGGTTATATTGTTTCAACAGCCTCCAAACCGGGCTGGACAGATTTCCTCCTCCGCGGCGCAGAGAGGCTCCCCCTGCTCCCCAAGCCGCAGCCTCTTCCGCGCTCGCCCCGCCGCTGGGAGCCGCTGTCCTGGCCTCAGGCTGAGCCGGGTGCGGGCTGGGCGAGGGGCCGCGCCCCCCCGCCCCCACCCTTTCTTACTCCTTCCCTTCTTAAACTCGTTTCCAGATTGAAGACCCTTTAGCTATTCCGGGCCATTTGCAGATCAATGCGAGAGCCGAGGCTGGAGTCAATAGCAGTTACGCCAATCAATCTTGTTCAGTGAGGAGTTTGGGAAGCAGAGCGAGGAAGTGGAGAGAAACAAGTAATTAAAAAATATGCTCACTACCACCACCACCAGCCCCCTCACCCCCCTTAAGCAGTCTTTGACGATTTTCCTCGCCTTGACTCCAGTCCTCCTTCCCTTGGAGGAAATAAATAAAGCAAAACCGCACATCTCTAACTCGTTTTCCATAATGCTAGCAGGATCCTTTGGCAAAGCGCACAGAAGCAATAATCTCTGCAGGGGTCAGCATCCGGCTGCCTCCCCAGACTGAGCTCTTTACGAGGCAGGCAGGGAGTCGTTTTGCTTCGCTGTATCGGTGCTCAGGGTGATTTTTATCGCAGTGCATGAGGATATATGGGGAAAATGGGGAAAGGGAAGTGTTCCCATCACCTGTGACCACCCAGACTGACTGCTCCAAGAGCCCCTAACTAGCATCACCTCCCCGCTGAACTGACACTCCCGTGCTAGGCAATTAACCAAGGCGCTTGCGGCAGGAGTTACTGATGTTATTACTATGCAAGCTTAACTCTCAAACCCAGCTCAGAAATTGAGAGTGCAATAGTATTCAACCGCATTTTGAGACATCAATAAAATGTTAGTCATTTGCGGATGAATGAAAACATTTTCTTTACCGTCTGGTATGCTAGGGAAATAATTGTCAAATGACAGACTCTTGCTAATATTGATGCCAAATACCTAGATAACACTGTCATCTTGTTAACTGCGGTTTTTCTCTTGCACGAGGTACGCTGATGGATAAAGCTTAAAATTATATAGGGCAAACGGGAGATTAGAAGAATCAGCATGTCACATGCATGGGCAAAACTATGCAGTATTATTTAATATTTTCTCTAGAAATGATCTAGATCCCATTGAAGAGAAGCAGAAGGCACAGCTTCCGGCATTGTGACTCAGTTTAGTGCTATTTTATGCGGAGATGGGATGCCAGCGTTTTCTAGTACAAGCTATGAAAAGCATCCTTTTGTAACTGCTGTTTCCCAGAGATCTGACATCTTGGGGGGGGGGGGGGCGGGGGAGGGAGAATTTCTGTGACCAGGGATGGAGCTGTGCAGCAGTTTTAATATGTACAACAACCCTTCAGGCTTGTAAAAGGAAACTGGAACCACTTATGTTTAAAGGCAAAGAGTTTATTTTCTTTATTTCTAGTTTTTATCTCAACTTATATTCACTGATCACAAACCACTTAAGTGTCACAAAACCAATCCAAAGGAAGCAATAACTGAACCTAGTTTATAGTTGCATAGGCTATTGCAAAGATTATTTTCATGTACTTTTGCTGTCCTTCTGACTAGAGAAGAATTTGATTTTAAAAGCGCCATGACTTTCTTTTCTCTTCATTCTTTCTAAAGGCATTTTTCTGAGAGGCTTTTACAAGGTTTCCAATATTTGCTTTCGTGGTCCTACATTTCTTCCAAGCAGAGACCTAAATTCTGGCAGTCTTGGCTTCTTCTAAGGGAAACCAGAACAAAAACAAATAACTAAATGCAAGAAAGAAATCTCCCAGCTCAGATAGCATGTGGTTCCTTAGAAGAATATTTTTAAAGTATAAAGAATAGGTAACAGCATTGTTTGAACTTCTTAGATGGGGAGGGTTGGAGTGGTTATAGTAGGATGTAGGATACTCTCTTGGTCAGAGTATATAAGACCTGACATTGGAATGAGTTACTACTTCCTTTTGAATCATGTACATTTATTTTATTTTCAAAGCTCAACTTCTAATATTCTAAGAAATGTGCAACTAATTTGAGTTCTTTGGGGAGGAGAAAGATGGAGATGATGTGTGTGATAACTGATTATGTCATTATCTAGATTGGTTTACATCCCTGTTTTTCATACCCTGAGACCTCAGAGGTGTTGGAAAGGTAAAGTTATAAGTAAGTTTCTTGAGCTTTCATAGTTTAATAAGCTTTGTTTTTATGGTGTAAATGAGATCCATATTAGGAAAAAAAATAGAATATGAATTCACATTTGTTTTCTTTTTTTTTTTTTTAAGATTTTTTATTTACTTATTTGACAGAGAGAGATCACAAGTAGGCAAAGAGGCAGGCAGAGAGAGAGGAGGAAGCAGGCTCCCTGCCAAGCAGATAGCCCAATGTGGGACTTGATCCCAGCATCCTGAGATCATGACCTGAGCCAAAGGCAGAGGCTTAACCCACTGAGCTACCCAGGTGCCCTCACATTTGTTTTCTGATGATGAGTGAGTAGACCCAGATACATCTTTCATATTACTGTCTAGGCATAAAAAATTTTAGGCAAGATAGGTCCCAGGACCTAATGGAAACTGCTAATGAGAGCGCTTTGTAATTCCTGAGAGCTGGTCAGGTAGCCCTTATAAACAGGATATATGAATAATAGCTCTCTAGCATGGGCCATAATTGATTCTGTATTTAAATTAAGCTGGTTTAAGTTTGGAACACCTTGCCAACTTAAACTCACCTCTCTAGAGTAATGATTTGCAGGGCACTGTGAGAATTACAAAGCTAAGAATTTTGTTGGGGGCAGGGAAATATCCCTTTACTGAAAAGTTTCTCAAGCTAGACACTTTTGACACTTTGGGACAGGTAATTTGTTATGGGGATTGCCCTGTGCACTGGAAAATGTTTAGCACCACCCCAGGCCTCTACTTATCAAATATCAATTGTACTAAGAACTAACTTAAATCTTTATATTCTTTAAATAGTGACAGCTACAGAGTATGCAGTCAGGAAATGGCTATTGAATAAAGGAAAGGAAAAGCAAAGTCATTTCATTGTTGACTCCATGTAAAAAATATATATTAATTTACTCACTTACTCATTTTTATCACTTTATCTATTAAATGTGGATGAGATTAAAAAAAAAAAGAGAGATAAAAAGCGGGGTTGAGTAGGGATGCAAGAATACCTATGCTACTCCAAAGCTCTTCAAACCATTCCTATGAAATAACCCTAGAAAGTTCACCTAAGGACTTAAGCCAGAAAGTGAAGTCTTATGATAAATGTAGGTGGAAATTATTTTTTTATTATACAATAAAGAAATATTTAATAATGCATAGAGGATCAATACATGAGGAATTAAAACAATTATAAATGTATACAAACCAAAAGCAGAGAAAATATATGAAGCAATAGGTGGAAATTATTTTTAAAGTATTGAAATTGTTATGCACTTGTAAGGTTATGAGTATAGCTTTGCTATTTATCATCATATATTTGTATGGGTTTTGGAAAAAAACTAAGAAATACCTCTATCATTATTTAAAGATTTTATTTATTTATTTGAGAGAGAGACAGTGAGAGAGAGCATGAGCGAGGAGAAGGTCAGAGAGCGAAGCAGACTCCCCATGGAGCTGGGAGCCTGATGTGGGACTCGATCCCGGGATCATGACCTGAGCCGAAGGCAGTCGTCCAACCAACTGAGCCACCCAGGCGTCCCCCTCTATCATTATTTATTTAAGATTTTTCCTCATCTACTTCCAAAAGAACTTTAGAGACCTCAAGTGCATCTATCTAAATGTCAATTTTAATATTTTGGACTATCAGGAATGTAAAATCGTACACATTCAAACTACTATTCTATTTTATTATGTTATTTTTTTATTTCCTATTACGTTCTGTCTCTGCAAAAAAAAAGCTTTTATTTGGCAGGGACAGTTTTAGTTTTACAACAAAACCAAGAGAGATACAGAGATTTGCCTTATACATTCTGCCCCACACATGTACCCTCCATTATCAGCATCATTCGCCACAAAGGCACTTTTACTTTTTTTTAACCAAGGATGAACCTACATTGACGGAGTATAAGGATTCACTCTTGATGTTGTACATTCTATGGGTTTGGACAGATGTATAACAACATGCAGCCATCACTATGATATCATACGGAGTATTGTCGCTACTCCAAAAATCTTCTGTGCTCTTGCCTCTTCATCTCTCTTTTGGCCATTCCTAATCTTTTTGTCTCCATAGTTTTGCTTTTTCCAGAATGTCATATAGTTGCAACCATACAGTATATTATCTTTCCAAACTGGCTCTTTCACACTTACTGATAAAACATTTTCATTTCCTCTTTATCTTTCTATAAATTAATAGCTCATTTATTTTTAGTGCTAATATCTTATTGTCTAAATGTACCACAGTTTATTTAGCCATTCACCTAATTAAGGATACATTGATTGTTTACAAGTTTTGGCAGTTATAAATAAAGCTATTATAAACACCTATTTGCAGGGTTTTTTGTGGACATAAATTTTCAGCTCATTCAGGTAAATACCAAGGAATGGAATTGTTGGATCATATAATGAGTATTGTTTACCTTTTTAAAGAAATCACCAAACTGTCTTCCAAAGGAACTATACCATTTTTACATTCCCATCACCAATGTATGGGGGTTCCTCTTGTTCCACAGACTCACTAGCATTTATTATTTCCAGTGTTCTAAGAGGTGTGGAGTGGTATGTCATTTTCATTACATTCCCTGGTTACCTATGATGTGAGGCACCTTTTCATGTGCTTATTTGCCATTTTTACATCTTTAAATGAGGTGTATATTAAGATCTTTGGCTCATTTTTTAATCAAGTTGACTGTTTGCTTATCTTTGAGTTTTAAGAGTTCTTTTCATATTTTGGGTAACAGTCTTCTATCAGATATGTCCTTTGCAAATATTTTCTCTCATTCTGTGGCTTGTTTTCCAGTTCTCTTGATATTATCTTTCACTGAGCAGTTTTTAATTTTAATGAAGTCTAGCTTATCAATTATTTCTCTCAATGATTGTGTTTTGTGTTGTATCAAAAAAGGCATCACCACACCCAAAGTCATCTAGATTTTCTTCTAAATTGTCCTCTAGGAATTTTCAAGCTTTGTGTTCTGCATTTAAGTCTATGATCCTTTTTGAGTTTATTGCTGTAAAGGGTGTAAGGTCTGTTATCTTATATACTTTCAAATCTTAAATGACTCATTTTATCCCTATGTCACTTTTTTCTTAATTGGTAGATACTATATATATATATATATATATATATATATATATATAGAAGGGGAGGTCTTCATTGTAAAGATTTATAAACCATCTTGACTAGAATTAGTCATTTTTTAATTAGGATGAATTTTTACTACTAATGTAGTTTTCATTACATAGGTATAAAATCATGGCTTTAAAACATGGTCCTAAGCAGAAAGAAAAGAGCCCTTGCCATAGTATTCCAAGACCACTTCTAGCAACTATTGGGATTTTTATTGCTCTTTAGTAAACTATGATATTCATAGTGAAGCGAAGTGATTGTTTTTCCTTACATTAGAAAAAACCAGCCAGGTTTGAAGTGGAATAACTTTAAAGGACTGTATGAAATTGCAAATTTATTAAAGCTACCCATGTACGTGGTATCTTTTTGTTTTCCTAATAAACAGCACATGGTTAACAACACATTTTCAGAAAAGTACATAAGTATAAAGGTGAATCTTAGTGCAGTATTATTTAAAGTTAACCCCCATCTAATTCCACCCAGATTAAAATATGGAAAATTGCTAGCATCCCTAGCAGCATCCTGGAAGCAACTTTTAATCCTAACCCCTATTTTCTCCCATAAAAGTGACACTATAATTTTTATGGTTTTCATTTCCTCATTTTTTAAATATTTTCACTACTTAGTTTTGTATAAAAAACATAAAAACAATAAAAGCAACCAATAAAATTATTTCATGGTTATCATGTTCTTTTTTTTAATGTTTTACCACTAAGTTTTACATCTCTTCTGAACAATGGCTTGCTTTTCTATGTACTCTTACAAAGTCGTATCAATTATACAATATGTAATTAAACAGTATAGATTTTTTTATGTCTGGATTCTTTTGCTGAATATTTTAAAATTTCGCTATGCCATTGTACAGCTATTGTCACTTCAGGTTTTTTGAATCTATGCAGCATTCCATAGTTTAAATATACATTTATATTATATATTTATCCATTATAATCCATTATATTGTTGACAGACATTTATATTTTACATTTCTATTTCATAAAGACGATGATGATATGAACATTCCTGCACATTAGTGCTGAAAACTTCCCCCAGCTTGAATAAAGCTGGCCTGCAAGTTTGTGGGAAACACACACATACACACACACACACACACCAGATTTATTTTAAGGAATTAGCTCATACAATCATGAAACTGGCAAATCCAAGGTCTGGAGTTAGGGAGGCAGGCTCCAGACCTAGAGAAGATCTGATGTTGCTGCTTGTATCTAAAGATAGTCTGTGGATGCCTGAGTGGCTCAGTCAGTTGAGCAGCTCCCTTTGGCTGAGGTCATGATCCCGGGTTTTGACATCAAGTCCTCCATGGGGCTCCTTGCTCAGTGAGGAGTCTGCTTCTCCCTCTCTGACAAATAAATAAATAAAATCTTAAAAAAAAAAAAAAAAAAAAATCTAGAGGCAGAAAGAACTCTTCCCCCAGAGACCTAAGTCAGTTTTATCTTAAGGCCTTCAGTTGATTGAATGAGGCCCACCCACATTATGGAAGGTAATCTGCTTTATTCCAAATCCATTGATTTTAATCTTAATCTCATCTAAAGAATTCCTTCACAGCAACATCAAGACTAGTAATTGACCATGTATCTGGATACTGTAGTCTTGTCAAGTTTACACATAAAATTAACCACAGCAGTTTACTTCCAATTCATTGCAATGCTGATGTGTACACCTTCCTCATCTCAGTTTAAAGTAAGAGAGTTATTGGGGCGCCTGGGTGGCTCAGTGGGTTAAAGCCTTTGCCTTCAGCTCAGGTCATGATCCCAGGGTCCTGGGATCGAGCCCCACATCGGGCTCTCTGCTCCGCAGCGAAGCCTGCTTCCCTTCCTCTCTCTCTGCCTGCTTCTCTGCCTACTCGTGATCTCTGTCTGTCAAATAAATAATAAAAAAATAATAATAATAAAGTAAGAGAGTTATTAATATACCACATTTTGATTGACCCATATTCTATTCTGACAAAATTTCTAGTCAGTGTTAAAAATTCTCTTGTTGCTTAACTCAAAAACATAGCATTAAAAAGGCTTATTTTTCTCTTAAATCATATTAAACGAAGGATATAGGAGACGATTTTTATTTTATGGTTGATGATATTGTCTATGTTTGTTTTAATCATAGACCTTTAAGAACTTCACTGCATACCAAAACTATAATAGCAGAAAAAACAATTTTAATTGGGGCATATGAGAATGTTGAAGCATCCCTACCTTGAACTTAATAGACCCACTTCTGTTAGTGCCAGTGGAATCCTATGAATGAAGCAGAATGCCAATCATTGTCCAGAAAGACTGTGTTTACATATATAGCTATGACTCTCTGGCCCAGCAGGTTTACTAAGATCACATTTTTCAGGTGGCCTGTTACCTTATCAACACCAGTCTCTCAGTCACCTCTAGGATTTGAATCACCACTAATTCATTCTCTGTTGCTATTATTTTATCATTTTGAGATTGCTATATACAAGAATCATAGGGCATGCATCCTTTTGAAGCTGACTTTTATTCAGACAGCAAAATGCCTCTGAGATCCATCCAAGTTGTTTCTTGTATCAATAGTTTCTTCCTTTTATTGCAGAGTCATCTGCATAATGGATGTACCACACTTTGTGTAATCATTCATTTATCTGAAGATATTTTAGTTGTTCCCAGTTTGGGGCTATTACAAGTAAAGCTACTATTAAAAATCATGTCCAGATTTTTAGGCACACTTATTTTCATTTCTCTGGAATAAAGACCCAGAAATATGATTGTGAGGTCATGTAAATGTCTGCTTAGTTTTTTGCAAAGAAACTAGCAACCTAATGCAGAGTGGTGATACCATTTTATATTCCAGTAGCCGTCAGTGTATGACAGATCTGGTTTCTTCACTTCCTCACAGCATTTTCTTACTGTCATTAGTTTTAATTTTAGCTTTCCTAATTTGTAGTGATATCAAATATAAATATCTCATTTACTGTGATTTTCATTTTGTATTTCATTCATTGTGGTTTTAATTTACATTTCCCTAATAACAAATAATGTTGGATATCTTGTCATGTCCTAATTCACCCTTGAATCTCCAGTGAAATACCTCTTCATGTCATTTGCCCATTTTCTTTTCTTTTTTTTTCTTTTTTCTTTTTTTTTTAAGATTTATTTCTTTATTTCAGAGAGAGAATGCACCAGTAGGGGGAGAGTTAAGGGAAGGGATGGGGGGATGTGGGGAAGCACAACCTCTGCTGGCTGGGGAGACTGACCAGCTCAATCCCCAAATCCAGAGGTCATGACCTGAGCTGAAGTCAGATGCTTAACTGACTGAGCCACCCAGTCACCCCTCATTGCCCATTTTCTAACAAATCATTTATTTTTCTTATTAGGTCTGAATGTTTTTCTTAAATATATTCTAGGTATGAGTCCTTTTACAGATATGTGTTTTGAAAATATTTTCATTTAGACTTTGCTTTTCATTTCATCCTCTTATAGTTTTGCAAAAAGCAAAATTTTTAGTTTTAATGAAGTTTCGTTTGTCCATTTTTAAAAAAATTATTTTATGGATCCTGTTTTTGATATTATATCTAAGAACATTCACCAAGCACTAGGTCCTGAAGGTTTCCTTCTATGTTTTCTCCTAAAAGTTTCATAGTTTTCCATCTAAATTTTTGATTCACTTAGAGTCAAATTTTATACAAGGTATAATGTTTAGGCCAAGATTTTTTTTTTAATTTTGCTTATGAATATTCAGTTATTCCAATTCAATCACACCAATAATTTTTGAAAAGCACTGAATTCTTTTTGCACGTTTCTTAAAAGTCAGTTGTGTGGGGCTATTTTCTGGGTTCTTTATTCTCTTCCATTCATCTGTGTGTTTATCCCTTAACCATTCTTGATCATTATAGCTGTAAAAGTCTTCATTATAGCTTATAAGAGTGGTTCTTTCCACTTTATTTTTCTTTATCAAAATTATTTTATTTATGTATGCAGATTCCACAGCTCTATACCTTATGCCGTGTTCACCACAAGTGTAGTTGCCATCAGTCAACTAAACTTTTTTAGTATCACCCTCTCTCTCAACTCCCAACCCCTTTATCTCTACCTACCCTTATAAGAAAGGAAATTTGGTAAGTAAGTTTTGTTGCAGCGTGGGAGGCTAGGCTATGCTCTTCATGGACCTTTGCTGGCAAAGGTGGTGTGGGGATGCAGTGTTTTCAGTGATATTTGGCAGGACTAGAACAATTATCATCTAAAAGCTTTCTTCTTGCTAGGCTGGCCCTTTTCTGGTACTTTGGCTAGAGAAAGCAGGCTTTTTCTGGCAGGGTTTTGTTTCGTTTTTTTGTTTTGTTTTGCTTTTTGTCTATGCCTATTGGTATTTCTGAGTTGCCATCTTCTCTGTCTGGCATAATTCATGAGGGAAAAGGAAAACCTGGGGAATGCAGAGCCATGTTGTTCTTCAAATCCTTAGGCTCCTAGCCAGTTGGTCTTCTTTTCCCTACCTTTTACAGTCATCTTGTGCTTGTTTTGCCTATTTCACGTTTTTAATGTACTTAAAAGAATGGGATAAAATACATATAATCCATCTTTCCTAACATAACTGTATTTTTTTTTTCATTATAAATTTATTTTTTCTGGTTAGCTCAACCTAGGTTTTCATGTCTTCTGTCTCAGAATGTTGCTTGAATTGGCTTGTTCATTACCACTGTAGAATATAATGTCAGTAATGTTTACAAGGGAAGCATAAAAATATAAGGAAGAAAAATGTAGTGTTTAATGAACTTTCTTAATTACATAACTTCTCTGACCCAGTAAATATTTCAGAACACCCAGGCTGTGTTTATGTGATACCACTGAAATGGCTATGTCTCTATCAATCTTTACTTTTGCAATTCTGTCACTATTATTGATTGTCTAAGTCAATTAGAAAATCTTGATTGCAATATAAATAAATACAAAGATGGCTATATACAGTGGAAAGACTTTGTGGCTATAAATGAAGAAAAAGTCAAAATTTTTATGAGTGTAGCTAATTTTAATCAGCATTTTTAAGTTAAATGATGTATTATAACTGGAATGAACTGAAATAGAGGATAGGAGACTTCAGTTCTTACCAAGTTTTAGCTACCTAGTGGTAAAGGATAAGAGACAAATTTTTTTTGTTGGACTCTATTCCAACTCTTGCCAACCAGCAGAGTTGGAATAATATGTAATCTTTAAGGTTATTTTCAGAATAATTGGGGATTATGGGCTATGTATGTTTAGTGATTAAATAGTGTGGATTAATGCTACCTGATCACAGGTCATCTCAGTCCTTCTCCTCAGGCACTCAGTATTTACTCTCCATCCCTCAATTCTTTTGGATATGCTGACTGGATGTGAGCTGTCCACATAATTGATTTCTGTTTTATTATTATTATTACTATTATTTAAATATCATAGTTTAAAAATACATCCTCCAATATAAGAAACATACAACCTCACTTTTTCCTTGGAGTTTAAGGGTAACATTTATTTGGACTATGAAATGGAGATATAAACATGGATATGTTATATATCCATATAACTATAAACATGGGTATGTTAATAATAATGAACAAAAAATCAAAGTTGGATTTACAGGATTAAAAGAATTAAAATATATCTAAACTATAATTTTGGCAGGAGGATAAATGCTTTACTTTTATCGTGGTACCCATCCTTTCCTGGCCTGTGCATGCAAACACAAGTATATAAACACACTTTATTAATAATGCAAGATATTTAAGAGACTGGTATTGGTTTAAAGAATATTTTACAAAACTCATGAAAATAGTTTTTTAATTGAGAAACATCTGAAACCTAAAGGATATCTTCCCAAACTTCACAATCTCTTAATGAGGCATATAAATGATCAGGTCTTAGAACAAATAAAATTATGCTCTATTTCTATAATTATAATCTAGGGGCTACACTTATACTTATCTGTCAGTTTTAATTGAATTTATAAGGTAAGATTTATTTGTGATAATTCATGGATAATCTAATTATCCATATTCCAAAAAGCAGATCCAGAGGCTATTAGGAATTCTTAATAGTATTTAGTCATGATTCTCTGAGAAATAAGAGAAGGATTGTGGCCAGACAACAAGATTTCTCGTAGTCTGATTAGCTCATTTTTCCAAATGCTTTTTCTCTTGCCCATATCACCATACAGAATCCAATTCGGGCATTCCCAAATGACTCATTTGTCTGGATTATTTGTATATAATGAGTGTGTTATTTTGTGGTGCAGGATCACATGGCTTTTGGAGACTGAAACCAACTTTATTTCATTATGACTGATTTCCTAATGTTCCACACGATTTTCACTGCAGAATGGAGGCAGCAGCTTGGAAGTGATGATGAATTAGTATTTACTATAATTATTTCTTAGATAATTGCTATTTATATTTATCACAACTCCACCTCAAAAATGTATTTGTTTCAAAAACATTTTTGTTCTAGATGACTAGTGATTTCTCCAAATTATCTTGTGACCTGAGACACCATTGTCACCATCAAGTTTAACAAGAAAAACAGGTGCCAGGACAAGAGGATTTAAGACAAAATAGATATAATGTATGAAAAAATAGTACAAAACTTACATGCCAAATGTTGTAAGTTTGTTTTAACTAACTATTTTTATAGATTATTATTTGATATACTTGTATGTTATCTATTTTCTACTTTGGCAAACAAACTGCATAATAAAAACACAAGTAACTAATATTTGTTTAAAAATATTTGTTAATCATAGCTATAAGATAAAACATTAAGTTATAAAGCTATTTATTCAACAAAACTTTTTGTTTCAACATAATTCTGAAACCTGTTTCCCTTTTTCATACTTTAAGTATCACAAATTTGTCATTATTGAGTTTTTCATCAAAGAACTTTACCATATCTCAAATTTAATACTCTAAAGCTAAATATTATTAAAAATTATTTTAGTGAGCCTATATTAAGCTTTATTTTTTAAAGAATAAATACTAAACAAAATTGTGTTTATTATTTGCTAGGTATCAGTAAAAAGTAATTGAAAATGCTTCATCTCTGTTCACCATAAAATGATGACTCTCTATTACCTAAATAACTAATTTCCAACATTCCTTTTTGCTCGCCCATAAACCAATCATTCAGATAAGATTTATTTTTAATTATTCTGTCACAGACAGTGTACAGAATTGGAGAAAATTCTTACAAACCATGTATTGGATAAGGGATTAATATTCAAAATACACAAAGATCTCAGTCAACTCAATTAACAACAATACCAACAATAAAAACCCCAAACAACTGAATTAAAACAGGGACAGAAGACATCTTTCCAAAGAAAACATCAAAATGGCCAACAGATACATGAAAAATACTCAACATCACTAATTATCAGGGAAATACAAATCAAAACCATAATAATATTTCACCTCATTCATGTTAGACTATCTATCATCAAGCCAAGCAACAACAGGTGCTGGGGAAGATGTAGTGTAAAAGGGATCCCTTATATATTGTTGGTAGTGGTGTAATTGGAGCCACTATGGAAAACAATATGGATGTTCCTAAAAAATTAAAAATAACCTACCATACAATCTAGCAATTCCATTGCTGTGTATATACCCAAAGGAAATAAAAACAGAATTTTGACAAGATACGTTCCCATGTTTATCACAACATTATTCATAATAGGCAAGATATGGAAACAATCCAAATGCCCATCAATGAACGGATGGATAAAAATGATGTGGTACATATACATAATGGAGCATTATTCAGCCATGGAAAAAGAAGATATCCTTCCATTTGGCTCAGATTTTTCCACTTGTGAGATAGACATATTTGGGGGGCACCTGAGTGGCTCAGTTGGTTAAGCATCTGCCTTCCACTCAGGTCATGATCCCAGGTCCTGGGATTGAGTCCCACATTGGGTTCCCTGCTCAGCAAGGGAGTCGGCTTCTCCCACTCCCTCCCTCTTTGCATGTGCGCTCACTCTCTCTCTCTCTCACACCTTCTCTCTCAATAAATAAATAAAAAACTTTAAAAAATAAAAAAAGATGGACGTATTTTCACTTCCAGAATTGGAGCCCCAGACATTTAAAGAAAAGTTGGCTATAAATAATCACTGCCCATGAGAATGACTCCTGATGAATCAGTTTCCCACTCCAGTTTCTCTTCAGTGTATCTTTGGTAGCTGTCCCAGTTTTGACCTAGGCTCATCTAGAGAGTCTAGTAGACCTCTTTATGGGAGGTTAGTGCAATGGTCACATCCTTTCCAATGTGGAGCAAAGTTCTCAGAACACAATATGTATACCATTAACTCATTCAGAAATTAAAGGAACCTTTGTATATATGGGTCCATTATTTTTAAAAAGAGAAATTATATATATTTTCATCTATCATCATCATCTGGATATCAGTATTATGTACTTTTCCCTGAGGTTTTTTCTGAGCAAGCAATCCAAGAGACAACACAAAAAGCCTTTATGATCCAGCTTTGGAAGTTATGCATCATAATTCTGTCATATACAAATGGTTGTACAATCTTATCTGTGAGTCAACATGGGAGGCTACTTCTTAAATACCAGGAAACAAGATCACTCTGAGACCCATCTTAGAGGTTAGCAGCCAAATATGTTTACTTGAATTTATAAAACTGAATGTTTTATATTTTCTTAATATTTAAAAATATTTTAATTTATCCAGCTTTTCAAGTCATTCATATATTTCTAAATTTTGGCTTAATTTCAGAATGATATTCCATTGTTTCGCTATGTGTAACTCTGTAGCTATAATTTATTTAACATATCTATTATTGGAACGGTTAGGTCATTTGATTTTTTGCCGTTTTAAAAAACCAATGAGCAAAGTCAATGCTAAATCTTTACATAGAAATAAATTAACATGCAGCACTCGGCTGGCTCAGTCAGTTAAGCATCTGCCTTCAGCTTAGGTCATGATCCCTTACTCGGCAAGGAGTCTGCTCTTCCTTCTCCCTCTGCTTCTCCCCTGCTTGTGCTCTCTCTCTCTCTCTCTCTGTCAAATAAATAAATCAAGCCTTTTAAAAAGAAATAAATTAATATGGATCCTTAAAATGCATGACTAAATTTAAACTATCTGGATCCAGTGACACAAGCCAAAAGGATAAGTTTTGAATATATTGGAAAATTGTTCTCCAAAGAAGTTATCTCGGTTTAATTTTTTATTAGCAAAGAATTGTGTTGTCTATTTTTTTCTGATCTGATAATAAATTGTCTTGTATTTTACTTAATATTTCTCTGATTACTGATTTTTCTGAAATTTATTCATAAATTCATTGGTGATTCATATTTTGGAGATTGCACACATATACATATATAGATAGATAGATATGCACATACATAGATTTATAAAATTAATGTTTTGCTTTTTAAAAATAAATTCTTAGAGTGTATTACTTTTAAAATTATAAATTTCACTTCCATATAGGCTTTATTGTTAGAACAGTTCTAGATAATACAGAAAATTGAGAAGATAATACAATTTCCATTATATTAACACCTTACATTAGTATATTTGTTACAATTAATGATAATTAATGAACAATTATTGATCCATTATTGTTAAAGTCCATACTTTGTTCAGATTTCCTTAGATTTTACCTAATGTTCTTTTTTGTTTCAGGATCCCATCTAAGATATTATCTTACCTCCCTTTTAGTTGTCACATATCCTAAGGTTCTTCACATGGCTGTGAAAGTCTCTCAGATTTCCTTTGTTTTTGAAGACCTGCCCAGTCTTAAGAAGTACTGATCCAGGTATCTTGTAGAATGCTCCTCTATTTGAATTTGTCCAATGCCTTTTTTATGAATAGACTAAGGTAATTTTTTTTTTTTTTTAAAGGACTTCAGAGGCAAAGTGCCATTTCAATCAAACCTTGTCAAGGGCACATACTATTAAAATGATTTAGCACTGTTGATTGTGACCTTGATCACCTGGCAAAAGGTATTTGTCAGGATTCTCCACTATAGTTTCAGTCTCTCTCTTTCTCTCTCCCCTTTACTTTGTACAGCCCATATGTAAAAAATGAGGACTTATATTCCCATGATATCTATATAAAATATTTATAATTCTGCATCAGAGATTTGCTTTGTCTCAAATATTACTTTATTTTATTGCTCAAATTGTTGGAGCTTGGTAATTGGAGCTCTTTCATCAGATCCTTTGACATACCCATATCAATGGAGGTTCTAGTTTTTCTATTTTCTGAGAAAGTCTTTATTGTCTTAGCACTACTAGATGCTTTAGACAAACAGGTTCGTCTTGCTTATTTCTTGCATCTGTCCTGGAGGCACGGATTCTCTATGAAAACTCCGTGTGTGTGTGTGTGTGTGTGTGTGTGTAATTGGAGAATGATATGAGAAACCAGTATGTTACCAGGTATGCTCACTTCCACCAGGGTAGTTCATTGCTTCTAGCCCATGTCACCCAGTATAGCAAAGACAAACGTGTTTATGCTAACCTGTGTATATCCACACATGCAAAAATTATTTCTATATGTATTTGTATCTATATTAAGCAAATTATAACTTCGTATTATATCTCCAAGTCTACTTCATTAGAATATGGGTCATTCTAAACTTTCCCTCTTAGTTTTCTGGAAATTCCCACTCCAAAGAGTGAGAAACTTCACTCCCACTTCCTGCCATCTCGTTACTTAATTGTTCAATTTCCATTTTCATGTATAGTAGTATCAGAATTGTTAGCCTATTCCTCCATGGGAAACTACTTTATTAACTGGAACACAGAGCTTATGTGTAGTTCTCTTGACTTCAGTCTTGTAATTCCACTCATTTTCAAAGTTACTTAAAAAGTCAGCACCTTTTCTTCCCACCCCCTTCAGTGATATTGTTTCATACATTTGAAATAGCAAATTCTTTTGCCACCATCTGCTTTCCATCCTGGAAGCTATCCATATCTTAAAGGAGATGTTTTAAAATTTTTCATCCATAACTTTGATTTTCTATGCTAAAAAGTGTTACAGATTTTGACCAATGCATGGTATTATGTACCCACCTACTATAGCATCATTAAAAAAGTTTTACTGCCCTAAAAACTCCCCTTTGTTCATGTATTCTATCAACTTCCAAATGCTTGACAACCACTGATCTGTCTACTGTCTATAGTGTTCCTATTTTCAGAATAATATTTAATTGGAAACATATAGTATATAGTCTTTTCAGACTGCTTCTTTCACATAGCAATATGATTTGAAGGATCATACATGTCTTATTGTGGCTTAATAACTAATTTATTTTTATCATTGAATAATATGGATTTATATGGACATATCACAGTTTATTCATTCACCTGTGAAGGACATCATTGTTGCTTCTAAGTGACTTTAAATAAAATGTTATAAACTTTTATGTGCAGTTTTTTATGTGGACTCTATTTTTCAGTTCTTATGGATAAATACCGAGAAGCACAACTGCTGAACTGCCAAACATCTCCTAAGCTGGTGTACCATTTTGCATTTCCATCAGTAATGAATTAAGTTCCTGTGGCTGTACATCCTTGCCAGCATATGGTATTGTTAAGTTCTTTGGATTCCAGCCATTCTAATAGGTGTGAAGTTGTATCTCACTGTTATTTAAATTTCCAATTCCCTGATTACAAATGATGTTAAACATGTTTTCATATGCTTATTTGTTACCTATTTATCCTTTTTTTTCGTAGAGTATTTGTTCAGATCATTTTATCCATATTGAACTGGGTTGTTTGCTATTTTTACTGTTGAATGTTAAGTATTTTTTTTTATATTTGAATACAACTCTTTTATCATATGTGTGGTTTGTAAACAGTTTCACCCTGTTTGTAGCATGCATTTTCATTCATTTTATGGCATATTTTGTAGAACAGAAAATGTTAATTTAGTAGAATTTAACTTTAATTTTTTTCTTTCATGGTTATGCTTGTGGTGTTGTTTCTGAAAACCTTTCACCAAAACCACACTCTCCTAGATTTTCTATGTTATATTCTGGATTTTTTTAGTTCTCCAGTTTATATTTAGTCTGTGATCCATTTTGAGTTCATTTTTGTGACAGACATAAGGTTTGAGGCTGGTTTCTTTCTTTTATATGTACATAAATACATAAATATTCATGTATTTATTTTGTCCTTTCCATCATATCTAGGACTGCAAAGGCTGAAGGAAAATGTTGGCTATAAATGACTCTCTTCAATGATAAAAATGTTTTAAAATCTTTGTTGCCAGAATTGTTGTCCATTAGCTACATATGATTACTGAACACTTAAAATGTGGCTACAGCAACTGATGAACTAAATTTTTAATTTTATATAATTTTACTTAGTAGTTACATATTAAACAGCAGAGAAAAGAGTTTTTTTGTTTGTTTGTTTGTTTGTTTGTTTTTTAAGAGAGCCAGTGCAAGAGGGGAAGGGCAGATGAAGAGGGAGGGAGAGGGAGAGAATCTTTTTTATTTATTATTTTTTTAATTTCTTAAAAGATTTTATTTATTCATTTGAGAGAGAGAGAGGGAGAGAGAAAGAGCATGAGAGGTAGAGGTCAAAGGGAGAAGTAGATTCCCCACAGAGCTGGGAGCCCGATGTGGGACTTGATTCCAGGGTTCTGGGATCATGACCTGAGCCGAAGGCAGTCACTTAACCAACTGAGCCACCCAGGCACCTGAGAGAGAATCTTAAGCAGGTTTGACATGTGGCTGACTTTGAGATCATGACCTGAACTGAAATTGGATGCCTACCAACTGAGCCACCCAGGTGCCCCTATTGTAATCTTTTTGATTAAAATATTTCATTTTCACAATTCACATTTACCCAGGCTTTCTCTAGTTACCTACCTAATTTTTAGGTATATTTTACATTTATCAAGTACACAAATCTAATGTGTACAACTAAATAAATGTCTACATATGTCAAAATCTATTTAACTGCCACCCAGATTAAGATTTAGAATTCTTTAATCATTTTAGAACATTTCCTTGTGCCCTTCCCAGTTAGTATCCCCTTTGAAGAGTAATCATTATTCTGATATCTATCATCATAAATTAGTTTGGCTTGTTTTGAAGTAATATAAACAAAGCAATGATTTATATTATTTTTTATCTAATTTCTCTCTTTCACTGTGGTTAAGATGTACCTATTCCATGTGTATTAGTAGTGTGGTTTTTTCCATTGCTGTGTAGAATTGTATTTATGAATAGTCCATGTTTTCTTACCCATTCTAGGGATAGAGACATTTGGAATGCTTTCAGGCTATCATAAATAAATCCTGTTATATTCTTCTACGTTTCTACATGTCCTTCTACATATGTGTGTTATGTGTATGTGTATATGTATATATAATGTTAGAAGAGCTATAGTAGAGTGTTCAAAAGTGTTTATACTAGTGTACATTCCTATCAGCAATGTAAGGGAGTATATTTTAGATATTGAGTAACTGAGTCATAAAAACTTAAATAACTGACCTATGACATAGGTAATAAATGTCAGAGCAAGAATTCAAATGAGGAAATGTAGAATTATACACTGCCTTCTTCACCACTAAATTATCCCACAGAGAACAAAACAAATAAGCAAATTAAAAAAAATAGCAAATGGACAGAAAAAGAAACAGACAACCTGAGTTATTCTAAAAATAATTTTAAAATGAAGAATATTTCAGGGAAGATGGTGGAGTAGGAGGATTCTGAGCTCACCTCATCTCATGGTTACAGGTACATAATACCCAAATTAATGTAAACAACCCAGAAAACGACCTGAAGACTAGATGAACAGACTCTCCACAGCTAAATATAAAGACGAGGCCATATCAAAGAGGGTACAAAGGGCAGAAAAAGGTCAGGAATTAAGGGGAAACCACAGAACTATCTGAGGGAGGGAGGGAGGGATGTTGTGGGTGGGGAGAGAGGAGAGGAGCAGACCCAACACCAGGTACCCCAGGCACAAGGGACTTGCATGGGGAAAACAAATCCCTATAACATTTGGCTTTGAAAGCCAGAGAAGTCTGGCTTCATAATTCTTATCATCAGTGGGCTTACCTCCTGGAAATTTAAAAATCAGTAGGCTTGACTCTGGGAGAGGGTCACAGGCAACTAAGTCCTACCCTTAAAGAGACAGAACAATGAAAACCCTGCAGAGATGCATCATAGAAGCTACAGTTTGAAAAATGCCTGTGGCTTATGGGAACATTTTCTTACTAATGTCAGACCATGAGCTGGAGGGGCAAGCATCTTTGGGAGACTTCAAGAACAAAAGGGCTGGTGGGAACAACTTCCCTCCTGCATCCCCCAGCCTCGAAATAAACACACCTGTGGCTACCAGTGCCTCGCTAACACTCTCCACCCTGTTTGATAAAAGCACACCCCAACCCTGTTGGTTTGTACAGATCCAACTCCTCGAACCCAGCCAGGTTCAGCTGGAGGTTTCCTAGGTGGCTGTAGGTCCCTTCCCACAGCAGATCCTCACAGAAGTTGCTGGCATCAAGTGCCCCACCCCTGCATTTTGCAGACCTGCCCCTTTCAATATACCCTTCATTGGAGACAATACAAAACAGTGGCAAATGCCTGGAAGTGTGCAAGTAGCCTTGAAAGA
Organism: Mustela lutreola; assembly: GCF_030435805.1. NCBI lineage: Eukaryota > Metazoa > Chordata > Mammalia > Carnivora > Mustelidae > Mustela > Mustela lutreola. Next base: position 59,701,284 of record NC_081299.1, read on the forward strand.
GGCTAGTACCACTCCAAAGTGACTCCTACCCTGGTGAAAGGGGAAAAAACCCATACCCTAGTCCAACTGTAGCCCCAGTGATGGCCTGGAGGTAGAGATTCAGTATGTGTTCAGGCCCCATCCACCAACCCAAGTTTTTCAGAAGAAAACACAGGGAAAGCACCCTACAGTTTGATACTACTGTATTCCTGGCAAACTCCACCTCTGACTTAAGCCCAAGGCAGACAGACTAACCCCACAGGGCCTAAACCTTGCCACAATAGGCAGAGAGAACCATTGCAGATGACTGGACTGAAGGCAAATTGGCTCAGCTACAACAGTAAGGCTCATGAAACAAATATAGGAGAAGCATCAGGTTCTGATGAACAAAGGCATTTCAGGGCACTATAGGTCCTCTTCTTCATATGGCCACTACCTTCAAGAGTAGGAGACCTAGCTGACTTTACTGACAAATAGAGACAGACATAGAGTCAAAATGAGGAGACAGAGGAATATGTCCCAAATGAAGGAACAGAACAAAATTATAGCAAGAGAGATAAATGAAACACATATGAGTTATAAGTAACATGCCTGATAGAGAATTTAAAGTACAATCATAAGATATTAGTTAGCTTGAGAAACAAGTGGAAGACCTCAGTGAGACCCTCAACAAAGAGATAGAAAACAAAAAAGAATCAGAGATGATGAACTCAATTTCTGAAATTTAAAAAAAAAAAAAAACAATGAAAGATTAGTCATAAAAATAATGAAAACTTGCCATTGGCAACAATGTGGATGAAGTTACACTAAGTGAATTAAGTCAGAAAAATACAAATACGATATGATTTCACTCCTGTGTAGAATTTAAGAAACAAAACAGATGAACATAGGGGGGAAAAAAGAGAGGCAAACCATAAAACAGACTCTTAATTATAGAGAACAAACTGAGGGTTGCTGGAAGGGAGATAAGCAGGGGGATGAATTAAATAGATGGTGGGTATTAAGAAGGGCACTGGTTGTAACAAGCACTGGGTGCTGTATGTAAGTGATAAATCACTAAATTATGTACCTGAAGTTAATATTACATTGTATGTTAACTAACTTAAATGAAAACTGGAAATAAACAAACAAAAAAAACCCCACAAAATAAAATACATTAGTTGGAATAAATAGAATAGAGGAAGCAGAAAATGGATCAGCAATCAGGAGGACAGAGTATTAGAAAACCAACAAGATGAAGAGGAGAGAAAAAAATAATAAAAATGAAAATAGAGTAAGGGAACTCAGAGACATCATCAAGTATAATAACATTTGCATTATAGGTATGCCAAAAGAAGAGAGAGAAGAGGGGGCAGAAATTTTGCTTGAAGAAATAAATAGCTGAAAATTTCCCGAGGAAACTCTGGAGAAGGAAACAAATCGAGATCCAGGAGATACAAAGAGTCACCAATAAAATCAATCCAAGGAGGTCCACACCAAGACACTTAGTAATTAAAATGGTAAATTAATAGTAAAGAGAGAAGTTTAAAAGCAAAAAGAGAAAAAAGTTATATACTAGGGAAACACCATAAGTCTATCATCTTGTTTTTTTAGCAGAAACTTTGCAGGACTGAAAAGAGTGACATGATATATTCAAAGTGCTGAAAGAAAAATAATTTTACAACTAAGAATACTCTATCCAGCAAAACTGTCACTCAGAGTAGAAGAAGAGATGGTTTCCCAGACAAAGAAAAGATAAAGGAATCCATGACCACTAAGCCAGTCCTATAAGAAATGTTCAAGGGGCCCCTTTGAGTGGAAAGGAGAGACCATGAGTAGGAGTAAGAAAGATAGGAAGCACAAAAGCATATAAAATGTATTTTATAATATATAATAAAATTAATATATCTGTAAAAATCAGCCAAGAATTCATAAAATAAAAGGGTGTGAAGTATGACACCATATACCTAAAACATAGGGGTGGAAGAGTAAAAATTTAGTGCTTTAGTCTAGGTTCAAATTAATAAACCATCAACTTAATAAAGGCTATGATATGCATAAGATGTTATATAAACCTAATGGTAGCCAAAAATCAAAAACAAGTAATAGATATGCAAAACATAAAGAGAAAAGAATCAAGGTATATCACTGTGAGTGAAGAGAGAAAGAGAAGAAAGGAACACAGAAGAACTACAAAAACAACCATAAAATAAGCAACAACATGGTAATAACTATGTAACCATCACTAATTCTTTGAATGTAAATGGACTAAACGCCTCAACCAAACAGAATGGATAAAAACCAAGACCCATCTATATCTTACCTAGAAGAGACTCATTTCAGACCTAAAAATACATGCAGATTAAAAGTGTGTGTGTGGAAAAGCGTTTATTATGCAAATGTAGGTGAAAAGCTAGGTCAGCAATATTTATATAAACAAAATAGTCTTAAAATGAAGAGTGTAACAAGATAAAGAAGGACACTCTATAAACATAAATGAACAATCCAACCAGAAGATACAATAATTGTAAATATTTATGTACACAGTATGGCAAAGCCCAAACACATAAAGCAGCTAATAATAAACTTATAGGAAGTAATCAGTACTAACACAATAATAGTAGGGGACTTTAACACCTCACTTATAGCAATGGATAGCTCATCCAAACAAAATCAACAGGGAAGCAGTGACAGAATAACACATTGAACCAGATGGATCTAACAGATATATTCAGAACATTCCATCATAAAACAGCAGAATATACATTATTTTCAAATGAATATGGAAGATTCTCCAGAACAGGTCACCTATCCAGATCTCCAGAACACATCGCCACAAAACGAGTCACAATAAATTCAAAAATTTGCAGCCAGGGGCGCCTGGGTGGCTCAGTGGGTTAGGCCTCTGTCTTCGGCTCAGGTCATGATCTCAGGGTCTTGGGATTTAGCCCCGCATCAGGCTCTCTGCTCGGCAGGGAGCCTGCTTCCCCCCTCTCTCTGCCTGCCTCTCTGCCTACTTGTGATCTCTGTCTGTCAAATAAATAAATAAAATCTTTAAAAAAAATTTGAAGCCATACCATGCATCTTTTGCAAACAAAATGCCATGAAACTAGAAATTAACCACAAGAGAAAATCTGGAAAAAGAAAAACAAAAAACAAAAAACAAATACTTGGAGGTTAAATTACATGCCACTAAACAATGAATGGGTCAAGAAAAATAATAAGGAGCAAATAAAAAAAAAAAATACACAGACAAATGAAATTAAAAACAACGACCTGAGAAAGAAACTGAGGGGTTTTTGAGGGGACGGGGGTTGGGGTGTTGGGTGAGCCTGGTCGTGTGTATTAAAGAGGGCACATATTCCATGGAGCACTGGGTGTGGTGCATAAACAATAAATCTTGGAATACTGGAAAAATAAAATAAAATTGAAAAAAAAATTAATAAAATGACCCAAAATCTTTGGGATGCAATGAAAAATATTCTAAGCGAGAAGTTTATAGAAGTACAGGCTTACCTCAAGAAGAAGGACAAATCTCAAATAAACAATCTAAGCTTACACTTAAAGGAACTAGAAGAAGAAGAATAAATACACCCAAAAGTAGTAGAAGGAAGGAAATAATAAATATTTGAGCAGAAAGAAATGAAATAAAAACAAAACTAAAACCAAAACCAAACACAATAAAAAAAACCCAGAACAGATCAGTAAAACTGGGAATTGGTTCTTTGAAAAGATCAACAAAATTGATAGACCTCTAGCCAGACTCATTAAAAAAGAGAGAGAGAGGGAGAGAGAGAGAGAGAGAATGGGAGAGAGAGATAGAGAGGATTTTCTGAAAAAATCAGAAATTAAAGAGGAGAAATAACAGTTGACACCACAGAAAGACATAGGATTCAAAGAGAGTGTTATGAAAAGTATATGCCAACAAATTGGACAACCTGGAAGAAATGAATAAATTCTTAGAAACATATAACCTCCCAAAAACAGAAGCAGGAAGAAATAGAAAATTTGAACAGACCAAATACCAGCAATGAAATTGAATCAGTAGTCAAAAAACTCCCAATAAACAAAAGTCCAGGACCCAATCACTTCACAAGTAATGCTACTAAGCCTTTAACAAAAAGTTAATATGTATTCTTCTCAAACTATTAAAAAAAATGTACAAGGAAAGAAATCTTCCAAGTTCGTTCTATGAGGCCATCATTAATTACTCTGGTACCAAAACTAGATAAATACATTAAAAAGAGAAAGAGAGAGGACTACAGGTCAATATCCCTGATAAACATAGATGCAAAACTTCTCAATAAATATTAGCCAACCAAATCCAACAGTACATTAAAGAATCATTCATCATGATCAAGCAGATTCTACTTCTGTGTTGAAAAGGTGGTTTAATATGTGACACAATACATCAGCAAGAATAAGGATAAAAATCATAAGATCACTTCAATAGATGCAAAAAGAGATTTCAACAAAGTACAACATCCATTCATGATAAAAACCCTCAAAAAAGTAGGTCTAGATGGAACATAAATCAGCATCATAAAGGCCACATATGAAAAACCCACAGCTAACTTACTCAATGGTGAAAAATTGAGAGCCTTTCCCCTAAGGTTAGGAAGAAGACAAGGCTGTTATCTCTCACTACTTTTGTTTATCATAGTACTGGAGTACTGGAAGTCCTGACCACAGATATCAGAAAACAGAAAGAAATAAAGGGCATCCAAATTGGTAAGAAAGGAATAAAGCTTTCACTATTTGCAGAGGATGTAATACTATGTATAGAAAACCTGAAAGACTACACACACACACACACACACACACACACACACAAAATGACAGATAAACAAACAAAAAAACCTACCAGACCTGGTAAATGAGTTTATTAAGATTGCCAAATACAAAATCAATATAAAGATATCCATTGCTTTTCTACACACTGATAATGAAGTATCAGAAAGAGAAATTAAGAAAACAGTCCATTAAAACTGTACCAAAAATAATAAAATATCAAGCAATAAACTTAACCAAGAAGGTGAAAGACTTATACTCTAAAACTATAAAACACTGATGAAAGAAATTGAAGATGACACAAAACAAATGGAAAGACATCCCATGCTCATGGATTGTAAGAACAAATATTGTTAAAATGTCTATACTATCCAAAGTAATCTACAGATTTATTGTAATCCCTATAAAAATGCCAACTGTGATTTTCACAGAACTAAAATAAATAACCCTAAAATTAGTATGGAACCACAAAACACCACCAATAGCCAAAGCAATCTTGAGAGTGAAGAACAAAACAGGATGTATCAAAATCCCAGATTTCCAGGTATACTACAAAGCTGTAGTAATCAAAACAGTTTGGTATTGGCACAAAAACAGACTCATAGATCAATGGAACAGAATAGACAGCCAAGAAATAAACCCATGATTACATGGTCAATTAGTCCATAGCAAAGGGGACAAGGATATGAAATGATAAAGAGTCTCTTCAACAAATGGTGTTGCAAAAACTGGATATATGTTAAAAAGAATGAAACCGGAACACTTTTTTACACCATACACAAAATAAAATCAAAATATAATAAAGACCTAAATGTAAGACTTGGAACCATAAAAATCTGTTAGAGAGCATAGACAGTTATTTCCTTGGCATGGGCCATAGCAAAATTTTTCTATGTCTTCTAAGGCAAAGGAAACAAAAGCAAAAATAGCTTGGGGGACTGTATAAAAATAAAAAGCTCTGCACAGCAAAGGAAATTATCGACAAAACTAAAAGATGAGTTATAAATTCGGAGAAGATATTTGTAAATGGCATATCTGATAAAGGGCTACTTTCCAAATTTATACAGCTCAACACCTAAAAACCCACAAATAATCCAATTAAAAATGGGAAAAGCATATCTTTTAAACAGACATTTCTCTAAAGAACACTTACAAATGCCCAACAGACACACAGAAGGATGCCCAACATCACTCGTCATCAGGGAAATGCAAACCAAAGCTACAATAAGATATCACCTGACACCTGTTAGAATGACTAGAATCAAGAACACAAGGGTATGGCAAGGGTATGGAGAGAGGGGAGCCCTCTTGCCCTGTTGATGGGAAAGCAACTGTGAAAAACAGTATGGAAGTTCCTCAAAAAATTAAAAATGGAACTACCTGATGACCCAGCAATTGCACTACTAGGTATTTACCCAAAGAATATGAAAACACTAATTCAAAAAGATGTATATACCCCTGTGTTATTGTAGCATTATTTCCTATAGCTAAATTTGGAAGTAGCCCAAGTGTCCATCAAATGATAAATGGATAAAGAAAGTTTTGGCATATATATACATATATATAGACTATTATTCAGTCGCAAAAAAAAGAATGAAATCTTGTGATTTCCAACAACATGGGTGGATCTAGAAGGTATAATGCTAACTGAAATAAATCAAAGAAAGATAAAAAGATAAATACCATATGATTTCACTCAAATGTGGAACTTAAGAAAAGAGGGGTGCCTGGGTGGCTCAGTGGGTTAAGCCTCTGCCTTCGGCTCAGGTCACAGTCTCAGGGTCCTGGGATTGAGCCCCGCATTGGGCTCTCTGCTCAGTGGGGAGCCTGCTTCCCCCTCTCTCTGCCTGCCTCTCTGTCCACTTGTGATCTCTGTCTGTCAAATAAATAAATAAAATCTTCAAAAAAATAAAAGAAACAAATGAGTAAAGAAAAAGTAGACAAACCAATAAACAGACTTTTACTATAGAAAACTGATGATTACTAGATGGGAGGTGGTAGGTGAAACAGGTAAAAGGCATTAAGATTACACTTATTAAGATGAGCACTGAGTAATTTATAGAATTGTTGGATTACTATATTGTATACTTGAAACTAATGTAATACACACTGTTAACTGTACTGATATTTTTAAAATTAAAGCAATACTAAAACACAAAATTTTAAAGTCAATTTCTTCCTTGGTTTTTCTACAATAATTAAAGGAGTAGATATTTCTAATTTTATACAAGTTTTTCCAGATAATTTCAAAGATATAATACTGTCCAATTCATATAATTAACCCAGTATAATTTTTATACAAAATCCAAAGTGTTTAAAGGACAAAAAAGCCAATCACACTCATGAATATACATACAAAAATGTTATTTAAATTATTGGAAACTGAAGCCTCCAGTAGAAAAGAATATCTCATGATCACATTTTGTTTATATTAGAAATGCAGGCGTCTTTAAACATTACATAATCACTCAAGTAATTCACTGTATTAACTAATTAAAAATATGAAACCACATATTAATTTATAATTATTTCTATAGAGGTAGAAAATGCATTATAACATCCAGAATCCATTAATGATTTTAAAAGGCTTATCAAGCTAGCAAATAGAAGATAGTTTACATAACATAACAATGATTACAAAAATTCTATGGTAAATATCTCATTTAATTGCCAAATATTGACATCATTTCCACTGAATTCAAACATTTAAGAATATTATTTATTATAAATTCTATTTAACAGTTTACTCAAGTTTCAACTCCAGTGAGGGAAGAAAAGGAATAAAATTGAAAGTACTATAACTGAATTACAACAGTATTTTTAAAAAATATTTTATTCATTTATTTGACAGAGATCACAGGTAGGCAGAGAGGCAGGCAGAGGGAGAGAGGGGGAAGCAGGCTCCCCTGCAGAGAGCCCGATGTGGGACTCGATCCTAGGACCCTGGGATCATGACCTGAGCTGAAGGCAGAGGCTCTAATGTACTGTAGTATTTTTAAATGATATATATGATCTAAAAGAATCTAATGATAAAAATTAGAATTAATGAGCAATTCAAGAGTTACTGGAAACAAAGAAACAAAATATACATACATATATACATATCTGTGCATACATATTTGTGTATATCATATAAAAAATTTTCTTCCTATCAACTACACACAAACAAGAAATTTAAACGTACTATTTATAATAGGATCAAAATATGATATATCTGTGACTAATTCCTATAGTTGTACAAGACTTCCATGGAAAAAATGATAGAAATTGCAACTCAGCAGCAGCCAAGAAACTCTAGGAGGATAACAAAAGAGTGGATCAGTCACAACATATATAGAGAGATTTAATAAAATATAATGATAACATAATGTGCTAATGCTTTCAGGTAAGATTTTTTATTAAAGATTGGAAGCTAAATAGTGCAAAAGAAAAAGAGATATCAAGCCATAAAAAAGACATGGGGGAAACTTAAATGCATATTACTAAGTGAATGAAGATAATCTGAAAAGTCTATATATGATAGGATTCCAACTATATGACATGTTAACAAAGCATGGAGGCAGTAAAACCATCAGTGGTTGGGGTACCTAGATGGTGCAGTCGGCTAAGCCCCCAACTCTTGGTTTTGGCTCAAGTCATGTCTTCAGGGTGCTGATTTCAGAGTCATGAGATCAAGCCCCTTGTGGAGAGGCTCCACACTCAGCATGAAATCTGTTAATGATTCTCTTTCCCTCTCCCTCTGTCCCATCTCTCTCTCTCTTTCAAATAAACAAATAAATCTTAAAAATATATATATAAATCAGTGGTTGCCAGAGGTTGAAGGGGTGAGGATAAATAGGCATAGCACAAAGGATTTTTAGAGAAGTATATTACTGTTAATGATGACTATATTACATTAAACATTTGTCTAAACTCTCAGAATATATAACCCTAAGTATTAACCTTAAAGTAAACTAGGGACTCTAGGTGATTAGGATATGTCAGTGCAGGTTCATTTGTGGTAACAAGTGTACCACTCTAGTGAGTTAATTTTTTTTAAAGATTTTATTTATTTATTTGACAGAGGGAGAGGGAGATAGAACACAAAGAGGGGGGGGGCAGGCAGAAAAGAAGGAGTAGCAGGCTCCCCACTGAGCAGAGACCCTGAATTGGGGCTTGATTCCAGGACCCTGGGATCATGACCTGAGCTGAAGACAGATGCTTAGCCAACTGAGCCATCCATGTGATCCTAGTGAGTTCAACTGATAATGGGGGAGACTGTGCCCGTGTGGAGACAGAGGGTATAAGGGAAATCTCAGTACTTGCCTCCCACATTTGTCTTAAGCCTAAAACAATAGTTTTAAAAGGTTAAATGTTAGAATGGTAAAGTAACTATTATGCTGCCCTATAATATGTAATAAATAACTTTTAAAACAAAAATAAAGAAATAAAATAGTTTTAAAAAATAAGTGTATTTGGAAAAAGAAATAAGATAGTGTGCTTATAATAATGCTGTGGGATAGATAAAATAACAAACTAAAAGTGATCCAGAAAGATATGCAAAATATATATGGATATGTGATACATGGCAGAGACATGCATTTGCAGGTAATTAAAGAGAGTACTCATTTTTCAACAAGTGGTGCTTGCTCTTGGATGACAGTTCTTTATAGGTCTCGTGTTTTTCTGCATGTTTTTTCAGAAGAGGCACTGACTGCCTTTTGTTTAGGCTATCTTTTCAAGTATTTTTGTGTAGCAAGCAGACTCGAAAGTTAGGGATACTATTTCTACTCCACTCCTACCATTTTCCCCCCTGGAAAAACATAGGTTTCTTTATTGTCCCACATGTTAAACTGAATGTGTTCTGGGGCTAAATCTAAGCATACTTACTGCCCATTATAACAAATGTAGGTTTCTTAAACTCGGAGTTCCTTTTCTATAATACACCCCACTGCATGTGTGTCATCTGTCCATCTTCAAGTTCCTCTTTGGAAAAGAGGATTTGGAAAACCTGTACACATGCTAATTCTCTGGCTATTGCTATTGCTGTGATTAGTAAACTATACTTTGTCTCTGACACAAAATTCATATCTTTTTCCAGCATGCATGAAGATATGGCATGCTAACTTGTCAGCTTGCAAGGAAATACTTCATATCGTTCTCCATTTGTGGCATTCTCCTTATCAATATCCTTAAGGAAATAAAAATAAAGAAACATCAACAAAGTGTCTGGCACAAAACTTCAAGATGATGGGTATCTCTGGGAGAGGAAAGTAAGAAAGATTTGATGAGGGAAAGTTACTGAGGAGTTTCTGATGGATGGGCAATGTTCTGCTGTTTCTCCTAGGTAGTACTTAAGTGGATATTGAATTTATAATTTTCGTTTAAATTGTGCATATGTGCCTTATGCGCTTTTCTCTATGTTCTCATAATAAAAATTGTTAAAATGATTGTTTAAGAACTCAGTGTGGTTTTACATATATGTAAGCATTTAGAACATTGCATATAGTAAATGGTAGATAATTTTTAAAAGAAAGCAGCATGGACATAATTTATACTTATTATAATACTTAATTGTATAAAATATAAAGCAAAAAGCCTAGAAGAAAGTAAACTGAATACTAATAGTTATCTCTGAGTGGTATGAATACCAACTGCTTCTTTTGCCTCCTGCCTTTACATTTAATTTTGCATTTAGAATAATTAGTATACAAGTGGGATAGAAACATTTCCTTAAATTAACAAAAATAAAAAAATAATCTAAAAAATGTATCTCTAGCACATGTACTATGAAATTGCATGAACCACCTGTAAAATATGCTGTTTAATATTGAAACAATTACCAATTTATGAGAAATTATGATACTAGGAATCATACACAATTTTTCACAGTAGAAGCATAAGGCTAGATTCAAGAACCACAAGAGAGAATTCTAGAAGTCTGAATCAGAAATCAACCCCCCTCCTCTTTTGAAAGAACTAAACTGGTTAGAGGGGTTTACCAGGAGTCCTATTTAAAGCTAAGTGTATGCCTACCACAGAATGCTCAAGGCAGTCATTAATGTCCTTGCACTTGCCTTAATATTAATAATGATTGATTGATAAAATAATAATTTTAAGATGTAGCAAAATATCAACAGGTAATATTTATTGGGATTTACTTTGAGAAAAACAATATGCCAGCTATTCACATACATCATCTCCTTTATTTCTCAGCAAAAGTCAGTGAAAACAGACAACTCCTAGTACCATTTTACAAAAATGGGATAATTGAGGTTAGAGAGTTTTAAAGTTACTAGTCCCAGGTTACACAGCTAATATGTGAGGAACCATGGCAGGAACCCAAGCTGTCTGTATCTAGAGCCAGAACTTATCCAAATATGAAATGAAATATGATAATAGGCAGGAATATCAACATTAAAAAGATAATTTAAAAGAAAAATATCCAGACTCTTTGGAATCATACCCTTCTGTCCCTTAGCTATTCTCAACCTCTGGGGCATGACCTCACTTTTTCTTTTGTTTGTTAGTTTAGGGAGACAGAATAAACTGAAATTCTCCTAGGGAAACATTGCATAAAAATATATTGTAATAATCATATCTCCCAATTTTTCACTATTGACATATCATGATTTCTAAAGTTAGACAGGCACAGCGTAGAATTCTATTTCTGCCTCAAAAATTTTGGTCAATTACAGTAACTCACTGACACTCAATTCCCTCATTGGTAAAGTTTTCATAATAAAATTCATAAGATTGTTATGAATAATAAAGTGGAACAATTTAAATGAAAAATGCTTAGTTTCATGAAAAACCAGTGATACTATTTTCTCCATCTGGTAGAGAATTGACAGGATAAAGAGAAAGTAAAGGGAAAAATTCTCACTGTGTTAGAACTGAGTTTCTACAACCAAAACTCAAATGAATTCATCTCTTATTCAAAACTATGCAAAATCAATGTTTGTGATGTTGGATTGTTTTATGTGAAAATCATAAGTGAAAGTTATCTGTTAGTACTGTACTCCTATATGTGTGGGTTTTTTTCCCCCACACTACCAAGTAATCCGATAGTGGCTGGGTGTCCTATAATTCAACTCAATTCTGACACTGTCCATGTGGGACATAATCAACTTGTCCTACAGATAAAGGGCTCAGTTCTTCAAAACTCCCACCCAACTTTAAATGCCAATCTCAAGTATAAGTTATCACTTGTGCTTCTGGAAGACTTGCCATAGATTGGAGGTTCCCACCACCTCCTCCTTGGCTTGGATTAATTTACTAGAGCAGCTTACAGAACTCAGAGAAACATTTTATAGATTAATGGTTTATTATAAAAGGATATAACTCAAGGACAGAGGTGGAAGAGATGCATAGGAAAGGTATGTGGGAAGGTGTGTCAAGCTTCCAGGCTCTCTGAGTGCACCACTCTCCCTAAATCTCCATGTATTCACTAACCCAGAAACTCCCTGAACTAAGTCCTTTTGGGAGTTTATGAAGGCTTCATTACATAAGCAAGATTGATTTACTCATTGGCCATCCGTGGTGATTGATTCAGCCTGAGCCTCTACCCTCCCTGAAGGTCAGGAGGGTGGCAATGAAATTGCAGTCCTCTAAACAGGTTGTTGGTTCCCCTGGCAACCAGCCCCCATCCTTAGGTACATTCCAAAAGTTACCTCATTCAAACACTCAGGTGTGGTTGAAAGGGCCTTATAAATATCAAGACACACTTATACACCTCTAATCACTTAGGAAATTTCCAAGAGTTTGAGGAGAAACAGGAACAAAGATCAAATATGTATTTCTTCTTACAAATCACAAGATCACACATACACATATACACACACACAACCGCATTTACATATATTTAATGGGGGTGCATGCATGTGTTTGTAATCACTATGTAAACTCTGAGATCGTTATAGAGAGAAATGTTAGCTCAATATGTTAAGTTTATGTGGCTGAAAACATGTTCGAAGAAGAAGAGTACGGTATTGAACAAAAAGTAAAAATCTGTGAAAACAATGGATTCAGAAAATAAAGAGGAATGGTAAAAAGGCTCCAAAATTGAACGAGGGGCAAACAGGATCCTTACCATGGTTGTAGGTTTGTAAGCCTGGGATGGAGAATCTAGAATCCAGGCCGTTATATTATTTATCCAAATAAACTCAAATGACAGTTCAACACCTTGATCAATTTATTCCCAAATGGAACAGTTTAGAGGTCAATAAGCACCTCTAAGTTACCCCAAGAACTCATTCAGTTGGTTGAATACTTATGAGGCCCACCAGATTACTCAAGCTTATGTAATAATATGCAGGGTACTATAATTTTCTCCAAGAAACAAAATTAAATATCATATATTTTCTACATCCTGAGTCATCTTTCATCTCCCCCCCATCTTTCTTTTTAGTTATTCCCTTGTAAATTATGGTCACTTTTATGGACCAAGTCTGTGTGTATGCGTAGGTGTGTGCTCTTTCTGTTCGTGTAAGTCATGGGAAGTGGTGATGTTAGTGGAGAAATAAATTTTGACTTTTGTTTTCAGAAATAATCCTAAATAATATTGGTGAAACCCTATCTTTGCAAATAAAGTGATTCAGATTCTTAATTTGTTTTTGAAATTCAAATCCAACAAAATAATAAATACAGTAATAACAACTATAATAATTTATATTAATTATATCATTAACATAATATTAATAAATAACTCAAAAATTAACTGGTGATTATAAAACACTTGTTTTAGTAACAGCTCACAAACTTTAAACATGCTGAGTTATCTTTATTACACAGCTTAATAAAATGCTGCTGAAACCATAGGATATGGTAATCTCTATTATGGTTTATTGCACAGGAAACACCAGAGGAGATAGACTTATAAATAAATGCCTATGTGAAGCATAAAATACTGATAAACAAATGACTAAGTGACTTAGATTTAAACCATTTTTAGAATGTTTTGAAACTTTTTCATTGGAAATCAAGGACTGAATAAAAACAAATGAAGAAAACAAAAGTTACATCAAGACATCTTGGAATAAAAATATTACTAACTTTGTTCACGCACCATTGCTCAGATGGTAAATAGAAACCTGCAGCCCTTGGCTATATTTTACTTTTCTAAAAATTTAAAACACCTGAAGGCAAAGCATTTTGAATTAAGAACCATTTGGTATGAGCAAGAGAGATTGTAAAGTAGAAAATAAGCAACAGAGTTTATAGTGAAGTGAGGAAACCCAGCAAAGAATAAAAAATCTGAAGGCTGCACAATCTTAATAAATTGAAAGTGTTTCAACTTACTGTATTAGAAGATTGACTGTAAGTGTGGTAATTGATAGGTAGCTTATAGGAAATGGTGAAACAACAGAGAATTAGCATGTAACAATTTGTTTCCAGGAATAGTTTATAATGCCAGGTTCTCTAACCAGAGCTATATTTTACAGTAAGTGGTAAGAAAGGTGCAAAGATTAAAAAAAAAAAAAAAAAAAAAAAAAAAGAAAAGAAAGGGGAAGGGTTTATAATTAATGGGGGGTGGGGGTGGGGAGGGACTATCCAGGTTGCAATTATCTCAAAAACACCTTTCTTGCTTAAAGTTGGAAACTTATATACAACTTGGCGGGGGGGCAGAAACAAGACCACTAATAATATTGCTGACTATAAAAACTCTGAAGTGTCTGACATTTAATTTTACTTGCTAGTTTACAAGATATATTGCCATGATTTCATGAATGTTAGGAGAAGACATGAGACTCTTGGGTTAGAGACAAAAATGAGTTCCTGCTCACTTTGTTAGTAGTAGCCAGAGTACCAATGTTTTCTTGAACCTATTTTGCAAGCTCCAATTCGTTTAAGAAAACAAGAGGGCCAGGTTCTGAGTGCACACACGGCATGCTTACATCACAGCTGAGGGATCCCAAACTAAAGGCAACCCAATCTTTATACTGAGCTTCCAGCACACCTGCTAAAACTTTGCTCCAGAAAAAGATGTTATCTTTATTTTATGGACAGTAAATATATCTTTCTCATTACCATGAGAGAGACACTATCTTTCTTCTTTTAAAAATTTTATTATTTGAGAGAGAAAGAGAGCATGAGTAGGGGGTAGGGGCAGAGGAGGGGAGAGAGAGAGAGAGAGAGAGAAGCTGACTTCCTGCTGAGCATGGAGCAAGAAGCTGGGATTTATCTCAGGGTCTGAGATCATGACCTGAGCGGAAGTCAGATGCTTAACCAACTGAATCACCCAGATACCCCCACTTCCTTTCTCATCACTCTGTGAACATCCTTGAAAAATAGACTGGAAGACAACTGCCAGTGCCTTTGCTCACAAGACATGTAGAAACCTGAGATCTCTAGAGAATTGTCTCCGAGTAGTAATATTTCACTACTTGTCTAGCAGTGTTATAAGACTTTTTGTTTCCATTAACTGATTTTATTCTCAGAACAACTCTATGAGGTGAGGAATCTCATTCTCATTTTAGTGAAGAGGAAAATGAGAAATTGAGAGGTAAAGAATTATCAGCTAGTATGCAGCAATCTGACTTAAAAGCTAAACTTCTAATCCCTAAACCATCTTGCTATGGAAATGTTGTTGAAAGGAGCTTTGGGTAAATTCATACATGTATCTCTATATATGTATACACACACATGTACACACATATGTGTATATATATATGTATATATATATGCATACATACGTATATGGTGTATACATAGCATAAAGTACTAAGAAAATACACATCAGGAGAAAATCACCTTTTCCATATTTTTGATGTGACAGATACATGAGTAAGAAAAAGCCATTAGGGGATATTCATGTGCCCTAAAAAAATGGACCAGGTATAAAATGCAAGTTTGAAAATTAAAAAAAAAAATAGGAATTTGGATTGAAACATAGAGAAAGAGACATTTCAATACATAATATATAACCAGGAAGAAGAAGAAGAAAAACCAGAAGAAGAAGAGGAAGAAGAAAAAGGAGAAGGAGAAAACAGGTGGAGACCAATTAAGTTGTTATTGTTTACCAGTTCCTACTAAGGAAATTGTAGGAGTTATTATAAAAATACAATGTACTGTGGCAGTGTATTTGTTATATTTTGGTCTACATTTACATTCAAATTAAATGTTTAATCAGTTGGACTCTATGTTTCATAGAACGGCTTCAAAATTCTCAGCCAGTCCTTTTGCTATATTTTAATCATTTAACAAAGAATCATTTAATTCTTAATGGTGCTAGCCAGTGTTCTAGATGCTGGGGTATAGTGGGGAATAAAATAAAGTCTTCATTTTTATTGAGCTTACATTCTAAGACAGACAATAAACAGATCACCAGATATGGAATATATTTTCAAATAATTTAAGCCTTTAAAAAAATACACTAGGATAAGGGAAAAAACCACGAATAACTTTAAAATAACTTTAAATGGGGTATTCATGCAAAGCCCTTATGAGAAAGTGCTCTGGGCAATAATATGGATAAAATGTCTTTCTAACGTACTCATCTAATGAATTGGTTTAGGTAATGTCAGGGAGAAATGCCTATTTTCGCGGGACACACAATCACTTCTATAAGATTGTGTTGGATTTGTTTTTTTCCTTAGAAACAGTGACAATATAGACTATTGTACTCAATATAGGAGATTGTGATTTTAATTAGAAATTTTTCCAGGTGCCTTGACTTTTGTGATTTGTCTTTGGTTGACAGGGTTTTTTTTGTTCCAAGCCATAAATCCCACTTATGCATCCTCTGAGTTGCCATATCACTGCACACAAAGGCAATCCTTAGAGCTTTCTTCCTTTTGTGCATGGTCAGAAATGAGTATCTCTTTATCTATAATGTAGTCTGTATGCTCTGGGAATTCCTGCTTCCCAACTTCCATGTAATCTTCATGAAACTTGTTAGCTCTTATTAAATGATCCAGAATACTAAAAATGGTCTCCTGACATGTATCTCTTGATATGTATATCAGCCTTTGGGAGGGATTGAATTCACTTTCAGTTAGGTTCCCAAAATAGCTGAGAAGACAGAGGAAGACATCAGGGGCCCCTCAAAGGACACTATGGTAATTTTGACGGAGTAAGCCTGGTTCATTAAAAGTGCTTAGAATTTAAGAGGACTAAACAGGTATGGAGCTGGTCTGATCCTCCCTTGGACCCAGTCGCTATAGAGAAGTGGCATGATTTATTTTTAAATAACACTAGTCATTCCCTAACATGACTATAGATTTGTTTGTTTATTGTCTATTTCATCCTCAGGGCAAGAACTTTATCTTGTTTATTACTGTATTTCCCAGATCTATCAGAACTATATGTTTTGATGTCTGTATCTGCTTTGATGTCTATAAAGTAGACATTCAATAAATATTTGCTAGATAAATGATTTAATTCCATAAACTTTCCTTATTCAAATATCTGAATAATTTTTAATCATAATATTCAAATTGCTTCTCTATTTTTTGTGATGATACAAAAAATAAGAGTTGCAAAGCTGTGAAAGTTAATGCTAGTCCTCCTTTACTATTTTATTTACTCAAATAGATTGGAATTATGGAAGAAAGGAAAGGAAAGGGGAGGGAGGGGAGGGAAAGAGGAGGGGAAGAAGGGAGGAAGGAAGAAGAGAAAGAGAGAAAGAGAGAGGCAGGAGGTACAGAAGGAGGGAAAAGCACAACATAAAAGGAGTTGCTCAGTAACAAATCCACAAGCTTTAAAAAATGAGATAAGTAAAATACAAATGAAATGACTACTGGTACAGTTTTGAAATTGGAAAGTATGTCACAGTGCATTATGGTTAAATAGTTTAAAAAAGTGGGAATATATGGGGCACCTGGGTGGCTCCGTGAGTTAAAGCTTCTGCCTTCGGCTAAGGTCATGATCCCAGGGTCCTGGGATCAAGCCCCACATCAGGCTCTCTGCTCAGAGGGGAGCCTGCTTCCTCCTCTCTCTGCCTGCCTCTCTGCCTACTTGTGATCTCTGTCAAATAAATAAATAAAATCTTTTTTAAAAATGTGGGCATATAAACCATTTTTTTTTTCAAATGCTGGTTGATAATATTACCTACTTTTATCTATGACTCTCCTGGTTTCCTATCAAATTCTGACAAGCTGGGTACCATTACTTCAATGGGCTAGATATAAAGGAGCCTGGTTATAATATTGACTTTGCACGCAAATTTGGTTTTGAATCTCAATTCTGACACTCTGACTGGTGACTTGGACAAGAAATTTAACTTCTGTAAACCTAATATTCCATAGTTTTAAAATAACCCTAGCAATAAGCGAACTCAGAGTCTTGTTGTGAGTACTAAATGTGACAAATCATATAACGCTTAACTGGTTACTACCCTAGTTAGCAATAATTAGCATTTATTGTTGTTATAGTGAACGTTCTAGACAGATACATATCAAAAATTTATTGTAGAATGAATAAAATGTTTCTTCATTGGTGTTAAAATCTCTGCAAGAACTCTAGGGCCTATGGAACAGTAGATTGGGGGACATTAACATTTAGGAACCCATGTTACCACTCCCTTGTCTTAATAACTTGATTGTGCATTAATATCAAATCCTAAGTTAAATCTAAGGGTTATCAAATGTAAGTGCAGGGGAAAGGAGTTGACATGCTTTATGCCCTTCCTATGTATCAGACCCCATTCAAGGTACATGATAAGTGCTATCACGACTTATTTCTCATATCGACTCATTTGCCCTGTTTTTCAGAGATGAAAAATATGACTCAAAGTGATAAATCAACTAGCCCAAGATTATGCATATAGTCAATGGGGGATTTGGGATTTGAAACTAGAGACATCTAGCTCAGAAACATTCTCTTTACACTCTGACACTCTTTACACTGCTGACTTCTATGCCTTGGATTCAGTGGATTTTACTCTAATTCTGAAACATCTGTCTCAGGGATGAGAAATCAAGTGGAACTGATTGTTTGATACCCAGATAGCAGCAAAATACATATTGTGAAATGCAGATGTGATTCAAATTCCCAAAGTATTTGTTTTTTACCCAAGTAAATTTATTTATTTTTAATATCTTATTTTAAGAGCTTGTATTTATTTTCATAGCAAAGCCTTAATTTATGACCTCTACAGAGGAGTATCAGATATCTGTGACATTCTTCAAGGCTAAGGAGGATGTCTTCCAGGCATTGCTTAGTGGACTGGGAATAATGCAATAACATCCCAAAGCCAGAGAATTACCCTTGTAGTGTTTTTAAAATGACTTGTGCACTCAAAACAATGGCCTCTTACACCTACCCTTTTAAAATCAAATCATGCACATGTTATGACTGTGCATAAATGAAAAACTCTGAGGCAGCTTAAAGATGTAATGAATTTGCTAATTACATATTGGGATATCTCAGAACTCAAGCACAGGAATGAAACCAGACCTCAACCAGAAGGATTCAGTTAGTATATGAAAAGTACTCAGAAATCGGAAATCCACTAAAAAAAAAAAAATCTCTGCTTCTGTGATATTGTGGAATAGCCTTCTCTGTTTCTGTATTCACTTTGTGAAATATGGCTATATAAAGCACCTAAGCATATCTTACATTTTGGAACACAATGTCTAGGCACTCACTTAATTTCTCTGAATTCTAATTCCAGATTACTGGGAAAGAAAATCTGAGCAGTCTACTCTAGATCGAGAAGTCAGTCATAACACAATTTAAGTCTCATTTTTTGGGGGGGGGAGTTCTCGTGGTAGGAGAGATGGCCCTTTCAATGGGAAACAGCTATCTAACTTCTATACAGCATGTATGCATATCAGATATCTTACATATAAATTCAGACAACTCACTACCCATGTATAAACTTAGATTTTAAAAAAATTATAAAAAACACCAAAACCTATTGTAGATAACAAAATACGCTTCTAGCCCTAGCCATTTTTCTCCTAGTGGGTGTGTGTGTATGTGTGTGCATGTTAATGGTATGGAAATCATTTTGCCTCATTTTGTAAAAGTGGAGTATGTTACCTTAAACAGCAGCTGGATCATTTTCTGTATGTAAACATAGAGTCAGTTTACTGAAGTAATGAGAATTTGGGCTAGACAAGGGAAAAGAGAGGTAAAGAATATGTCCAGGAAGATATATTGTGTATAATCACTTGAGCTTTCCTGGCAGATGGGGGCTCAATAAACAATAATGCTTTAATAATATTTGCACCTTGTGCAATTCTACTTTGGTTCCATCTTGCCTTTCCCTCTGCTGTGGTTAGCACATATCTGCCTTTGCAATGTAAAGTCAAAGGTGTCGGCTATAGTGAAAAGGAGACTGTGGTGTAGATGTCTCTCTATTAAGAACCAAGCAATGACATCTACGCTTTTATGTATGCTCGCTGACAGGCATTTATGATAATGACTTGCAAAGTTTCCTGACCCTGGTTTGACTCGATCTGTTCGTTTCTGATTCATCCATTCCCATTAGAGTGCTTGTTTATGGATACAAATATTCCTGTTAAAGAACACTAAAATTTTGTTTTTGAAAAATAAAGCCCTAACAAAAGCTAGATATTTTTTAAGCTGATAGGCTTTTGTTTTCTTATGTAATGATTTTGTAAGCCTTAAAATCTAGATACTAAGTTACCAAAAATCAAGTATTTTTCAGTTTAAAAAGCAACAAGTCATGCTTTTTAATGGTACACCTATCGTTGGAGCAAAACTAATTTTGTGGAGGAGAATGCTCTTAACTTATTCAAGTGATTAATTTTTCTGACCCATGTTAGGGCCAATTTAATGTTAAAACCTGTTTAACTATTAGGGCCTGCTTAGCCAGAGTGACTCCATATTGCCTAGGTAGCCATATTGTTGTTTACATCCACGGACTTCACTCCGGGAATAAATGCCCAGTAGTTCCTGGTATTGGTTCCGGGTATCAATTCCGGGAATCAATTCCGGGAATAAACGCCTTAACAATAGAAACCACGTACCTTGGGTCGGCAGTTATGCTCTATAAAACCAGCGTGTGAGATCTGGAAGGGGTCGCTCTTTTCAGAGGCATCCCTGGCCAGTCAGTCTGACTTCTAATTCTTGGCATAGAATAAAGCTTTGCATAACTTTCACTTTGTTTCAGTCTCTTTCCTTTGTTAACAGACCCCAACAACCTATAGATTCATATTAATAAGAAATAGAGTTTATAACTTTGCTAAACAAAGATTATATTTCTTATTTATTTTTTTAGTTCTAAAGAAATATATTTACCTAAATATATTCAGGAAAAGATTGAAGTGAGGATTTATATAATTTACAGTAGAAATTCAGAAAAATATAATGGTTATGGTTTAGGCCTTCACTTAGCTCTACTTTGCACTATAAGTTATTTAAATTTCTTGGCATCATTTAAACTGAAGAATGACAAATAGTTTTGGCAGAACTTATTTAGTACATAACTGACAAAAATTAAGTATATTATATACTTTTTATTGTTAATAGCATTAGTAATGGTAACAGTAATAATGTAAAATTAGAGTATTAACTAATGAGTAGTGATAAATTAATATTACCAGTAATGAACTAAAAAGAAAGTGATGATGAATTTTAGAAATAGAGTAATTGATACTATTGCAGTAAATACATTAATTTCTAAATACATCTCATTGCCCAACTCCCATCTCCAAATTATGCAATGAATATGACTAGAAGCTGAAATAAGAACATTTATCTTTTGTTAATAAAAATGCTTATGGTTTGAAAAAATAAGCAAACAAAAACATCACCTTTAGAACACAGTACATTGAGAAGTCCTAAAGAATTAATGAAATTAACTTAGAAAGAGTGAGAATAATAGAAGAAATTTGGTCTTATATAAACCTAGAGATTTCAGAAAATAAAAATCTTAATATTTCAAGTTAAACATAAGAAAACACTACTTTAAAATTGGTTTTTATACCTGGAAGAGATTTAAGAATCACCTAAAAAATTATGTCTTATAAAATGTTGAAAGAAGAAAGTAAAGAGAACAGAGAATGCCATTCCTTAGAAGAAGGATAAAGATGAACTGATTTTTGTTTTTTCCTGTTGGACACGTAAGTAAGAACATGAACTGCAAATAACTAAGACCTAAGTGAAATGGAGATAACTGATTTACCTGATGAGTTCAAAATAATTGTTTTAAAAATGCTCACCAAGGTTAGAAAACAATTTGAGAATTTCAACAAACAGAGAATATAAGAAAATAGCAAACAGAAATCACAGAGCTGAAGAATACAATAACTGAAGTGAAATTCAATAGAGGGCTTCAGGCACCCTAAATGAAGTAGAAGAAGGATCTGCGAAATCAGAGACAGGGCAGTGGCATTCATCCAATCAGAGGAGCAAAAAGAAAAAAAAAAAAGTTAAAATAGCTTAGGGCAAATATTAACATACCTGAATGGAGAAGTAGAGAACAGTAAATAATTGTTAAGAAATTCAATACCCCACTTTTAACAATGGGTATATCATCCAGAAAGAAAATCAGTAAGGAAATATTGGATTAATTGCATGTTCGACCCAATGCCAATGGACATAACAGGTGTTTACAGATTATCCATCCAACAGCAACAATATACATTCTTCTTAGAGCCTATGGGACACTCTGAAGTATAAAACATATGTTAGGCACAAAAAAGTATTAACAATTGTAAGAATATTAAAATCATATAAAGCATCTTTTTTCTATCACAATGGTGTGAAATTAGACATCAATTACAAGAAGAAAATTGGAAAATTCACAAGTAAGTGGAGATGACACAACATACAACTGATCAACTACTGGACCAAAGAAGAAATCAAAAGAGAATTTTTTTTAAAATCTTGAGAAAAAAGAAAATAGAAATGCAACATATCGAATCTTATAAGATGGGAAAAAAGCAGTACTTAGAGGGAAGTTCATAGCAATAAATGCCTACATTAAGGAAAAAAAAAAGTTCTTGTGGCGCTTGGGTGGCTCAGTGGGTTAAAGCCTCTCTGCCTTCGGCTCAGGTCATGATCCCAGGGTCCTGGGACCCAGCCCCAAGTCATTGGGCTCTTTGCTCAGTGGGGAGCCTGCTTCCTCATCTCTCTGCCTGCCTCTCTTGCCAACTTGTGATCTCTGTCTGTCAAATAAATAAAATCTTTAAAAGAAAAACAAAGAATTCTCAAATAATCTAACTTGAACCTGAAAGAGCTAGAAAAAGAAGAGCAAACTAAGTCAATTTTAGTAGAAGGAAGGAAATAACAAAGATCAGAGTGGAAATAAATGAAATAGAGACTAAAAAGGTGATAGAAAAGGACAAAAAATATCAATGAAGAATTGCTTTTTGAAAATATAAACAAAATTAACATTTAGTAATACAAAGGAAAAAAATGGAATCAAAATCGGAAATGAAAAAGGAGACATTATAACTGACATCACAGAAATACTACTATGAATAATTATACACCAACAAAATAGATAGCCTGAAAAAAACAGAAAAGTTCCTAGAAACATACAACCTGCCAAGACAGAATTATGAGGAAATAGAAAATATGATCAAAATCTTCCAACAAAATTCCAGGACCAGATGGCTTCACTGGTTAATTCTTCCAAACACTTAAAGAATAATTCATATCAATCCTGTCAAACTCTTCTAAGTTTGAGAAACAGGAAGGACCTCATTTTATGAGGCCAACATTACCTCCAATAGGAAAACCAGACAAGGATATTACAAGAAAAGAAAATTATAGGCCAATATTCCTAATGAACATAGAGGCAAAAATCCTCAACAAAATATCAACAAATCAAACTCAGCAATTAAAAGGATCAATAAGAGAATCAATTAAAACTTAAAAAGCAAATGTTCTCAGCAATCTCGTCATGCAGGGAACAAATCTCAACACAGTAAAGGCCATATATGGCAAGCCCAGAGATAATATCATCATTTTAAAGCTTTTCCTCTAACTACAGGAATGAGATGATGTGCTCACTCTTGCAGCTGTCATTCAACAGAGTACTAGAGGATCTAGCCAGTATAATTAGGCAAGGAAAACAAAAGACATCAAAATCATAAAAGAAGGCATAAAACTGTCTCTACTCATAGATGACATGATATTATATATAGAAAACCCTAAAGTTGTCACCAAAAAAACTATGACTAATAAATAAATTCAGCAATTATAGGATATGAAATCAATATACAAAAATTATTTTCATTTCTAAAATTAATAACAATCTATCAAAGGAATTAAGAAAATTATCCAATAAAATACCTAGGGATAAATTTAACCAAGCAGATAAAAGATCTATTCTCTGAAAACTGTAAGAATTTATGAAATAAATTTAAAAAGATACAAATAAATGGAGGGATATTCAGTCCTCATGGGTTGGAAGAATTAATATTGTTAAAATGGCCATACTACCAAAAGTTATCTACAGATTCAATGCAATCCCTATTCAAATTGTAATGGTATTTCTTACAGAAATAGAACAATTCTAAAATTTTTATGGAACCAGAAATTGCCAAAGCAATCCTGAGAAAGAACAAAGCTATAGGCATTACATACATTGATGTCCAACTACATTACAAAACTGTGGTAATCAAAACAGTATGTTATTGGCATAAGAACTTACATATGCATAAGTGGAACATAATAGACAGCCCCAAAATAAACCCATACATATATGGTCAATTAAATTATGACAAAGGAACTAGGAATATATAATGGGAGAAAGGATAGTCTCATCAGTAAATGGTATTGGCAAAACTGGAGAGACACATGCCAAAGAACAATACTGGACACCTATCTTAAACCACACACAAAAATCAACTCAAAATGCACTGAAGATTTGAACATAAGACCTGAAACCATAAAGCTCCTAGAAGAAAACACGAGTGGGGGTATGCTCCTTGACATCAGTCTTAGCAATGATTTTTTAGAATTGACAGGAAAGCAAAGACAACAAAAGTAAAAATACACAACTGGGAATTTATCGAACTAAAACCAGATTTTAGAGACCTTTTCTTATGGTTGTAAAAACCAGTAAACCTATAACTCTCAAATATGTGTTTGTCCCCAGAGGAAGATCTTTTGAGAAAGTACTTAATTAACATAGAGAACACAGGGAGAGTGACACATAGACAAATCCTGAGAACATCGCTCGAATGTTCCTTCTAACCTGTAATTTAAGGAGCTTACAAATTCTTTCTTTTTAGCTTTAAGTGGACTGAATTAAGGTTTTGTTATTTGCAACTAAGAATTCTGATGTAACTTTACCAGTTATCTGCTGCTGAGATGGAAGTATGAAGAAACCCCTTTATGTTTTCTTTTCTCTAGTCTTGTGCATCTAATTTGTTCTGCAGTCATGTAGAACTACCTACCCTTGATTTTTTTCCTTCTTTTTTTGGAAATAGATATGACTTCAGAGAGAAAATATAGACACTGGCTAGCTAAATAATCAAGAAGAGCTCAGTATAAAACTTTATATAGTCATGACAACTTTATTGACTATGTACATTGCACAGGGCATGGTTTTAGACATTTCACACTCACCAGTACTTTCCTTTAAGGATCCTGATAAACTCTGCAAGGTTTGTATTAATTGAATAAATACTGGGATTCTAGAGGAAGAATTTGAAATTCACAGAGATTAAATAATATTGGCAACTCTGCATACTTAGTAAATCACAAGGTCAAGATTTAAACCAGGTCAGTCTGATTCCAAAATCAGGAATGTTTTAAGCTCTATTAGGCTCTATTATAATGGGGGAAAGTCATAATTTCTTAGAAATGATGACAATTTATGAGAAGTATTTAAAACTGCACAGATATTTCACAGATAATACTGAGATTTAGCCCAGATGTACAACAGGGCAGTTTTCCTCTGCTGTTTACACTGAGTATTCAATAGAGGTCTGGCTGTGAATATGCTTTAAATTGTTTCTCATTAAAATAATATTTGGCATATCTATATCTGCATAACAATTTTAGGTGAATTATATACCATATGGGGACTAACTTCACAATTCAGAACAGGGTAATTTAATACTTGCTAAATAGAATTTGTCCGTGCTAGGATTTTTTACAAAGAGCATTCCTAAATTCAGTGAAACTAAAATATCTCCATTCTGTACTTGTGTTATACTGAATATGATAAATAAGAATAAATATGATAAATAAGAGTAAAGATAGGTGTTTCTATTTCAGCAGTGACTCCTGCAAAGAAAGCATATCAATCACAAATAATTAAGTTGTCAGTTCCTAATTTAGAAAGAATATTCCACTGTAAGCCAGCAAATGTAAATATCAAAATAAAGAAAATTTTGGAAAACAAAACATAATGAGAGTGTCCTCTATGTCTGTTGTCACTTAAATTAAAGTTACTGTTCTCTTTATTTTATATATGTAACAAGTAGATCATTTATTAGCTACAAGAGCTCACGTGTTTCAAGCAAACCATTTTACTGAATTTGGGCTGGACTTGTGCACTTACCTGAATAGGTTTATGACTTCCCTCCTGGTTCAAATATAAAATTGATCCTTGAAGGAAAATTTATAGTTAATCTTGGTTATGTCCTTGAGCTGTCTTCTAGTACACAGGAGTGAACCAAGCAAATGAAAGTCACATGTACCTGTCTAAAATTTGACATGATATTTGTTGGACTACTCAGATTTATGGAATAACTTCCACTGGCTTAACCTTATTCAGTTTAGAGCTTTTAGATAAAGCATTTGCTCCACATAAGATTAGTAATTAGCTTACACATCACTATTTTCTGTCACCCCCACAAAAAACAACCACAGAAAGAAGCTATATTAAAGATCCTCATAAGAATACCTGATATAAAGTTAGAGGATTAAAATTTTTTTTCAAAGGTCAGTTTTTATTTGTTTATTTTTGGGTAAGTTATTGTTAAAGGAAGGCAAGGCAAATGTTTATTTTTCTGTATGAGGAAAATAATACAATCTTGCCTAGTGTGTTGTAATCTATTATCTTGAAAGAGGCAAGATGGGAGATATGCAGACATCACTAAAATATTGTAAAGACTTCTCTATAAAATGAATATTTATTCATGGGCATCTTAAAAATGTCAGTATAAATTATTGAATCTTTGTATTGCATTTGGCTGCTTAGAAAAATAGGATTAAAGGCAAGTGGAAGGCAATTTATGGAGGGCTGAAGATTGGCCATTTCTTGAGAGCAAAATAACCCAAATCTTGAATGATCTTGATGGAGAAGAGAAATTTAAGCAGAACTGAAAGGACAAAATGGAGACTTTTGTGAGAGCCATTGGAAATTGTGATGTCTTATTACTTCTCACAACTGCTTTTCCCCTTCAAAGAGAAGGAAATGACCTGGAGATCATATGATAAGGGTGATATGATGGAGATTAGGCCTAACTGAATTCTGTATACAACTTTTCAATATTGGGAAACAGAGGCTGAGCATGTCT
Source organism: Mustela lutreola (assembly GCF_030435805.1). Classification (NCBI taxonomy): domain Eukaryota; kingdom Metazoa; phylum Chordata; class Mammalia; order Carnivora; family Mustelidae; genus Mustela; species Mustela lutreola. The sequence continues at coordinate 59,728,406 of NC_081299.1, forward strand.
GGGTGTTGCACGTGATTTCTTTCAGAATCAATGGCACCAAGAAGAGATAATAAATTCTGAGCTTATCTTCTATGTGGTATAAAAATACACTGACACTGCAGGGGAACATGAAAGGACAAGGACCATGAATCCAGTATTTTCCAACTGGTTTCTTCCTGTGGGTTTTAATTTTTTCCCAAAATTGTTAAGAATTCAGCCACCAAGACAAAGACCTTTTTAGTCTTCATAAATTGCATTTCAGTTGGTTAATCACAAACAGAATTGGAAAGGGGAAAAAAAAACAACAACAACACTATGATCTTTCTCTTTCAGAGTATCTGGCATTGATTTATTGATGTGTTAGAAAGAAAAGTATCCCATAGTTACTGTATGACACTTCCTGGGACAACATTTTTATGACAAAAACTCAACTGGTGGGTATATAAAAAATAATGATGAGAGAAATCTGTGCATGGTATAAAGATGTAAGTGTCTTCATAAATCTATGAGAAGTATAAGTATCTTTGAACAGTAATCAAGGAAGCAATGTACTCTCAAAATGAGCATATAAATAAGGTCTTGTACTTATAGTTCTAAATCTGAGCTTGATAATCTTTAGAATGAAGCTGTTTGCACCTTGAAATTTTTATAGTTATACCTTCATGAGTACAAACACTCATTTTTGTATTTTATTCAGGAGACTCTTACTGAACACCAACTATATATAAGGAAATGCGAAAGATTTAAAAAACTGTCTTAATCCCTGCTGTCAAAAATTTTAGTAGCATAGAAGGAGAAATAATATGTGTACTCAAGTCATTATAGCAAAAAGGCATTGCATCTTAAGTGCATAAGATATTAAAGTGCTATAAGTTTAGTTCTGTGATTCTTAAGAGTGTACACTAAAATTCAGGAGGTTATGGGTAAAACCCAGGCATGTGCATTTTATTTATTTATTTTTAAAGATTTTATTTATTTATTTGACAGAGAGAGATTACATGTAGGCAGAGAGGCAGGCAGAGAGAGAGAGGAGGAAGCAGGCTCCCCGCTGAGCAGAGAGCCCGATGCGGGACTCGATCCCAGGACCCTGAGATCATGACCTGAGCCGAAGGCAGCGGCTTAACCCACTGAGCCACCCAGTCGCCCGAGGCATGTGCATTTTAAAACAAACAAACAAACAAACAAACAAACAACCTTTCTTCTCTGCCTGACCTTAAAATATAGTCATTCTTCTTAACTCTTACCTGGGCTTCCTTTTCTTCTCACTGTATGAGTAGTATTATACTTTCAAAAGTTTTGCATTGTGAGGAAGTGCACATAAATGTGTGAAGAGGCAGTATAAAATTAATACAAAGTGATACAGCTTAGAGAGATCATTCAAATTCAGTTTCAAACAATCACATTCAGATTTATAAAAGACATTCTTTGTTCAAGCAGAGTAAGCCTGTTGACATTTGGCCCAGAGCTCAAGAGTTGTGATTTTATATTTTCTTTAAACATGACATTCTCTCCCCACTATTTTGATTGACATCTATGTTTTCTAATTCTAATATAACAGTGATTATTCAATACATAGTTATGGATACCTATGTATTAAGTTCTATACAAGACGCCAAACATCAGACAAGTCAAGACCAATATGGTCCCTGCACTTTTGGAGCTTGAGACCTAGCAATAAAGTAAGTGATTACACATGAATGACACTTTAGGGTTGAGGATGAGGATTAACGTTCTAGTCACAGACATTCATGTGGAGGAATCATGTGCGGAGTGAAAGAGCTTGGGTCTTCTCAAAACTGTATGGAAGTCTGAGTTTATTTTTAAATGAGAATGAGAAGGAGACTTGGAATGAGAATAAGGTGGAGTGTCAGGAGCTACATTTTTCAAGGTGTTGTGGAAAGCCATTGAATGTATAACCACTACCCTGTGCTCTGTGGGAGAGCCTTCCTTGCCTACTATTAATAGCTTGGGTTTCAAGTAATAACACTGCCTGATTTTCAGGTATTGACAACATGAGATATTTAAAAACTTCATTCTTATCCTCAGTTGAGTCCTCTTTTCCTGGAGAAGTTAGGCTGTTTGAGGTAATCTGAGGGCCTATAGTCAAAAGCAGTGAGATAAGCAGAATTCCAAGATGACCCCTCAAGGTACCCAGTTCCTGAATGTTCACTAAAACAATTTAATCTAGATCCTGCTATGAAGGGATTTTTCAGATCTAATTTAAGTCCCAACTCAGGAGACTTTAATATAGGGAGATTATCTGTGTGAGTCTGACTTAATCAGTAACCTTTTCAAAACAGAGAGTTTTCTTTGGCGGTTTACAAAAGAGAAATCAGAGGTTTGAGGCATGGGGTGGGTCGGCACTCAATGTGCCTTCAGTGGCTTGAAGATAAAAGAGAGCATATGAAAAAGACTTCAGAGTAGCCTCTAGGAGTTAGAAGCAACCCCCAGTTAATAGCTAGCAAGGAAACTGGGGCCTCAGACTTACAACCACAAAGGAATGAAGTCTTGTATCAAAAATGAGCTGACTATTTTCCCCCAGAACCCCCAGAAAACTCAGTTCTGCCGATATCCTTATTTCCCCTTGTGATACCTTAACGAGAGAATAAAGCTATTCCATATCAGACTTTTGACCCACAACACTGTATTTTCCCTTAAGCTATTAAGTTTGTGATAATTTGTTATAGGGCAATAGAAAATAGGAAGCATGGTCTTGTTTCACCTGGGTCTTTCTATCCTCCTCTTCCTGTGAGTAAGTTGCTTCTGGCTTCTCTAGGTATTAGGCAGGGGATAAAGGTGGGTAGGAGGCTTGAAAGGAAAGATAAGGTGTTTTTTTTTTTTTTTTAAAGATTTTATTTATTTATTTGACAGAGAGAGATCACAAGTAGGCAGAGAGGCAGGCAGAGAGAGATAGAGGAGGAAGCAGGCTCCCTGCTGAGCAGAGAGCCCTATGCGGGACTCAATCCCAGGACCCTGAGATCATGACCTGAGCTGAAGGCAGCAGCTTAACCCACTGAGCCACTCAGGCGCCCAAGATAAGGTGTTTTTAAATGACCCAAGTCAAGCTGCCTTTCTAGATTCATGTGAAAACAAACTGTTCTTCTTCTGCAAAATGGTTATTACAGCTTGAAAGATGAAATATCCTGCCTTCTGACTTCTCTGGGTGAGAAGCAGGTATCATTTTCTGTGATCATGAATGCTACAAATTCCTGAGGACACATGCCAGTTTTTCCCAAGAACTTTCATACTGTTCTATACTCCCAGCATCCCAATGGAAATAAAGCAAAGGCTACCTTTCCTTGTCAGAGGCATTTCTCTTTCTATGAGTGATTATTTTGGGTTTCCCTCATATTGTATATATGTATACATATATTCTCAAATGAGAAACTGAAGCTTGAGAATTCTTCCTTTTTCCTACTCCTCACATCTAGTCATCTGAAAATATTTATTTTATAATATGTAATATACATATATATACCCTGAGATCATGACCTGAGCTGAAGGCAGCAGCTTAACCCACTGAGCCACTCAGTATATATATATATATATATATATATATATATATATATATATACCCACTGAGTATATTACATATTATAAAATAAATATTTTCAGATGACTAGATGTGAGGAGTAGGAAAAAGGAAGAATTCTCAAGCTTCAGTTTCTCATTTGAGAAACGTGATGGGAACTCATAACATTTGGGAGGGGAATATAGTCAAAATATAGGAATATAGTCTAAAGGATGGATGAGAGTTCCCATTTGGTCACATCAAGTTAAAATTATTAAGAAAATATCTTAAATACCTGGGTGACTCAAACGGTGGAGCATCTGACTCTGAATTTTTGTCTCAGGTCATGATCTCATGGATGGTGAGATCCAACCCCATGTGGGGTTCCATGCTCAGCATGGAGTCTGCTTGAGATTCTCTCTTCCTTTCTCCTTCTGCCCTTCTCCCTACTTGAATATTTTTTCTCTAAATAAAATCTTTAAAAATCATTAAAAAATTAAAGAAAACATCTTAATTGCTATACCCCAACTCCTGCCTACCTCCTATTGCAATTACCCTCATTATCTTTCTGCTGTGTTCTAACTTCCTAGTTGAGAAAGTACAATAAATCTGGTTAATAATCCTGAGAAGACCCATTCCTATGATTTTCCTATTTTTGAAAAGAAATATAAGGTTGCTTTTCCCAAAAGTGTGATTTTATTTATTTTTTCCATTATTTGTCAATTCTATCCTGATAGTCATGATTTAGTTAATAACTCTTTCCTCCATTGCTTCTTCTATCTTCGACGAGCTAAAATTATTGTCCAGAGAAGAGAAAACTGTTTCAGATCCCCATTTTAAAGAGTGTTAAAATTTTATGGGGTGCCTGGATGGCTTAGTCATTTAAGAATTTGCCTTTGGCTCCGGTCATGGTCCCAAGGTCCTGGGATGGAGTCCCGCATTGAGCTCCCTGTTTGGTTGGAGTCTGCTTCTCTCTCTCTCTCCCTCCATCCCTCCTTATGCTTCTGCTCTTTATCCTTTTTTTTTTTTTAAAGATTTTATTTATTTGACAGATCACAAGTAGGCAGAGAGGCAAGCAGAGAGAGAGAGAGGAAGGGAAGCAGGTTCCCCGCTGAGCAGAGAACCCGAGGCGGGGCTCAATCCCAGGACCCAGAGGCTTTAACCCACTGAGCCACCCAGGCTCCCCTTGTGCTCTTTATCTTACTTGTTCTCTCTCTCTCAAATAAATAAAATAAAATCTTAAAATAAAGAGTGTTAAAATTTTAAAAGGAAAACAGCCAAGTGATTGTTCAGAAAAAGAAAAACAAAAAAAGCAGAGCAGAAACAAAAGAAATCACTTCTGTATCTAGCATAATCTTCATTTTCGTTTTGTACAGCTTTCAAAATCAATGGCAACAATACAAAATCCATCCTATTTCTGAAAGGGTTAGTAGGCAATTTGTGAATACCCACTGGTAGGTATGGGTAATCATCTCTAATTAGAATATATTAGACTGTACATCTTTTTAATTGCTATGTGTTTTCTGACTTCCTGGTCAACAAAGAAGAAATACTGATCTAACACCTAAAGAACACAATACATCACCATTGCCAGGGCAACATCACTGGGAATAAATCCCGAGACAGACTATCATAAGTGTTTTGTGATTTCCATGATAGCGAAACTAAAAGTAAAAAGTGATTCTCTGAGGTGGGCTATGAAAAACTGCAAAATGCTATCAAATATCTCTTCCAGTGTGCATAATTTTATTAATAATATGGTGTATTTAATGGGTTTTCCTCTATGGGGGTTTATTTTTTGTTTTGAGCTGCTGTAAGATTAAGATGGAAAAACTGGTTTAAACCACATGGTCATAGTCACTTTTTTAAAAAAAATTAAAAACAATCACAAGTAAAAGTACATTTTTGGAGGCTCCTGGGTGGCTCAGTAGATTAAGCCTCTGCATTTGGCTCAAGTCATGATCTCAGTGTCCTGGGATCGAGTCCTGCATCAGGCTCTCTGCTTGGCAGGGAGCCTGCTTCCTTCTCTCTTTCTTTCTCTGCCTACTTGTGATCTCTGTCTGTCAAATAAATAAATAAAATATTTTTAAAAAATACATCTTTTAAACCTAGTGCTAAATATTGCAATCTCTAACGTTTATAGGGGGACTTTAAATTAGAATAATTTAAAGATGGAGGAAACAAAGGTACAGAAGGGCTAAATAAGTTGCTCGAGGTCACTGCACTAGTAAGTAGCAGAGCCGTAATTTAAACCCAGGCACAACTGCCTCAACTGGATAATGCAAAAAAAAACCAAACATACACATTCTGTATACAAAGCAGATATAGGATCATTTCGCTGTTGTCACAAAAATTTGTTCTCTCTTTTTGAAGTGTTCAGAGTGATTTGCATGTCACATTAGATAAATTTCCATGATTATATGTCTATCAATCTCTCTCCTTAGCAAGAAACATATAAACACATACAGTTTGCATGCTTTAAAATTATATAAATGAGTATCTTTGATCATGATTTAATGATTGTAAATAATACTTATATAGCCATTTCCTTGGAGTTTTATTTCTTGATTAGATGCAATAAAAATCTTTGCAAATATTTTTGCTGAATAATTTCCGCTACGATAATTTAATGGGGCTGTGATAGCAATGAGAAGATGCAGTAATTTCCAATAGAATTTACTCTAATTTTTTTTTAAATTACATTATGTTTATAAGGACATCTAAGGCATAAATAATAGCCTAGCTTAAGGTCATATATATGATAAATATTAAACAAATCTATTTCCCAAAATATCTACTAAATTTGAGGTAATGGTTTCCTTCTCCAAAACCCTTCTAAGTATACAATGGTTTTCAGTGGGGTCCCTATTAGCACATTTGATGGGAAAACTCTTCATTCTGCACAGCTCTGACATATATTGTAGGACATTTAGCATGTATGTCCCCAGGTCACTGCAAGCCAGAGCTAACTAAAACTGCCCCCACATTTGCAAATGACCCTGATGGAGAACAACCAAAGGAATTAGGGGAAAACCATTTCTACCACTTACCTATCCATTCTTCTTCTCCATTCACAACAGAGGCATTTGAACACTCCACAGGTGGCACTTAAAAAAAATGCAGAAAGAGGTCTATTAGGCATCCTTGAGAAAAAACAAAGGGAAGAAAATGATAAAAAAAAATCCTGACGTGATGGATCTTCCTCATAACAGATGCAGCCGGACAGAGATCATGATAATGGCCATGTGTGGACTGTGGTTTGATGGTTGTAGCATCCTTTTTTTTCCAGTAATTTGTTCTTACAAGTGAATGTTATAGAAAGGGCAGATAGCCATGGAGCACCATCCAAGTGAACAAGTACGCAGCAAGGTCCCCACTCTTTGTCAAGACTTCAGGCTTATCATAGTCCTCTTTGCATGTCTCCTTGCACCACGTTGCTTTTGTACATAACAGTTAGTTGTCGGTCACAGGCTATTTCTTTGAGGGTTTGGGAGCTTAATTCTTAGGACCCGATTTGCTTGATCATAATGAGAGCATAGAGAGTAGCACTCTGAGATATAAATTTTCATTTGTGTTTTGAGAAGTATAAAATTACCTCTAATTCAATGTCTTTTTAAAACTAAAACATTAAAATGTAATCTGTAGCTCAATAAACTAAACTTAAGCATATTCGGTGTGGTTCTCCATGTAACTTTCCTAACATGCAATCATCATGTAACAGAGCACTCAATGCATTTATCATCTACATAAGTTATATTAGTCATGGGCCAATATGTCAAATTTTCTTTTGTTATCTTGAACTGTTATTGGAATTTACTTAACATGTCATAGTAATTACTCATAGCAATCAGGAGCTGTGTTTTATTCTTCCCTGTGTTACCTACAGACCCTGGCACAAGGCCAGGAGTTAAAATATTCATTGTATATATTTTATTTGAAATATTTGTATTTCCCTTCAGCTTTTAGCCATGATATGCAAGAATTATCTTCTGTAAAATCTCTTCACTCTTTTGCACTCATCTACAGCCAATTATTAAGACATCTATGCTCTATGTCAATAAGATGAACAGCATTATGAATCACCAGCCAACTTCATTACTAGCTTTGGCATTGTCAGGTTTTTTTTTGTTTGTTTGTTTGTTTTTTTAACAAACTGTTAACAGATGAAGTAATAAGAGTATTAGAAAATACATTGCCTGTAGGAGCTGTTATTATTGAGGGCAAAGGGAAGGGAGTTTATACATTTCTCAGAAATATTAATAATTAAAGATTCCCTTAAATTAGAGTCACCTTGTAGCTGAAGCCACAACTCAAAAAAAAATTTTTGCCATGGTTTCTATTTGAAGCTGTATTGTGTAACTTAATTGTAAGTGCTATGCCAATTGAAGATGTTTAAAATGTATTTATTGTGATGAGTTGACACATGGTCATTTTTCAATATATTAATTTAGCTACACTACTGATAATGATGATGTCAATAAAACTTTTTTGTTTGTCATATATAAATCACAACTAAATCTGAAACTGCATTAGAAACTGTTTACTTTAAAAACGGTATTATTAAAATACATGAGGGGGTATTTTTTGGTAGCATTGCCTTATTATTTTAATTTTTAAAGAACGAAAATGAGGCGGCGCCTGGATGGCTCAGTGGGTTAAAGCCGCTGCCTTCGGCTCAGGTCATGATCCCAGGGTCCTGGGATCGAGCCCCACATCGGGCTCTCTGCTCAGCAGGGAGCCTGCTTCCTCCTCTCTCTGCCTGCCTCTCTGCCTACTTGTGATCTCTCTCTGTCAAATAAATAAATAAAATCTTAAAAAAAAAAAAGAACGAAAATGATGTCCTAAATTTAAAATAAATAAACAGGAATTTATATTGCTGGCTGTTAGGGCTTGCCTTAAGCACAATTGTGAACATACTAGAAAGGTCAAAAGGCACCAGCTGCCATTATGAGAATATATGCATTGGTTCTCCAATACTTCTGCTAAAAGTTTCTCTGCTTGGGATGGTCTCTGGTTCAAATGCCACTTTCTCAACTGATTTTCCATGTCACTATCAAAGCTACCATGTCTGTTTCATACCGCTGTCTTTCTTAAGAAACTAATATAATAAATGTTAGCTGATGGTTTCACTACATAAATCCATTACCCCATTCCAGGAAACATATTTACTTGTGGAAAGAAGGTTAGTGGAAATGTAACCGTTTGTTCTCCCTTTTCTGGCAGATTTTACGAACATCGAAGCAGCACACTCAATTTCCCTTCTAAAAGAAAGCAACCAGGAACAGGGTCCTTTTCACAGGTGGTCAGGTTTTTTGTCACCTGACAGGGTTACTGGGATACAATTACTAGACTGGGAGCCTGCACCCTAGCAAAGATAACCATTCCTAAACTGGCTTGGAAGAAGAATGTTGCTTAATAGTGTTGTCTCTAGAAAGTGACCAACTGATACAATTAGATCATATCACTTGGGGAATTTAAATATGGAGCAGAGAGAGAAAGAGGGAACCATAGTAAGAGATGATGGAAGGAAGGAGTAGCCACAGAAGCAGAAAAGAGGAAAGGAGGAAAAGGGATTTACTGTTGCCAAGTCCCTAAGTAGGGCTATTAGATGTTCTCTGTTCAAAGAAAAACAATCTGACTAGGTCACTAAAGCTGATAATTGATCAGTGCTCCAGAACTACTGCTGTATCCAGAAGGGCAAAGTGTACTGATTCAAATTTTCCTGTTATGACACTTTCTTGGGTGCCATTCTTTCCATGTAGCTTTAAAATAAAATCCCTTTTATGAGGTGACTTCTGCATCACTACTCCATTGTAATTTGTACAATTTCAGCTAATAATATTCTTTCAATTACTTCTTCCCCCATTCCATAGGTTTGATGGTACTATCTCCACTAATGCATAGAATTTTATACCAGAGCTCACAAGAGTCTAGCTGCATAACTGTGGTTGCCTCTACTCATTTTATCTTTTTTTTTTAAAGATTTTTTTTAAATTTATTTGACAGAGAGAGATCACAAGTAGGCAGAGAGGCAAACAGAGAGAGGAAGGAAAGCAGGCTCCCTGCTGAGCAGAGAGCCCGATGCAGGGCTTGATCCCAGGACCCCAGGATCATGACCTGAGCCAAAGGCAGAGGCTTAACCCACTGAGCCACCCAGGTGCCCCTCATTTTATGTTTAATTTATAGTTCCAAAGTTCTGGTACTTTGAACTGAGACTTGTGTTTGTTTGTTTTAACTTACTGTTAATTAACCTAGTACACACTTATAGAAACATTGCTTCTATTAAATACTGCTTGTCTTTATTCTTGTTTCTGAATCTCCATTTGTATGAGTAATACTTAACGAATTCTTGAGGAATATAGAATGTGATTTTTACTTCCTTCAGAAGGAGAAATTGTCACCCATATCATTTTAGCACTCAGCTTAAGTGGGTACTGTACTTTTAAAAACTATTTATTTATTTATTTTAGAAAGAGAGGGAGGGGGAGAGGGAGGGGCAGAGGGAGAGGGAGACAGAATCCTCAAGCAGACTCTCCATTCAATACAGAGCCCTGCCATGCAGGCTCAATGCCAGAAACCTTAGATCATGACCTGAGTTGAAATCAAGAGTTGGTGGCTTAATCAACTGAGTCACCCCATGTGTACTATACTTTCTGAGGGCCTTCTCTGACCTGAGGAATATACTGAGCCCCTCACATGGAATATGTGGAAGTATAGGAGGCAGAACATACCCAGGAGCAACTCTTAAAAAGTGATGAAGGAGAACTGACAAATAGACACACCATCTATATCTATCTCTATCTATCCATATCATCTATAGCTATATCTATAGTCATAGTGTCCCAGACATTCCCAGTGGGACTGAGTCCTACTTGCTGAAAATGATATCTTGCTAAGACCCTATATTGATTTTCTTATCTTGTCTTTCCTCATTACCCTACTGTTACCTTCTAGGATTGCCTTAAATATTTGTCTCAGGGACTGTTTCAAGGGAATCCAACTAATGATACTTTATTACATTTCAATGTCATTTTATAGTTGAAGCTTAGGCAAAGTGCCCATATACAAAATTCATGTCATTTCCTTATTTTAAGAGTTAAAAGTACATTTTTTTTCAGGGACTGTAAAATAAAGAGATGTAGTTGGCAACTTATAAATCTCTCTCACATATAAGCAAGCACCTTTCAACACTAGTTCCATTAAAGTATAAATACATGCAAATATACATCTTAACACTCACTTTTCTGTACTTTCCTCAAGTTAAACTAGAACATGTAATGTCTAATTTAGGTCGTCATCTACAGAAGAGATATCCTAGCAGGGTAACTGACAGCTATGCCCACTTTAATTGAGTCAGTAACTTTAAAAAAATATATACTTCCAAAGTCCTAGAACTTGTTGATGAGGAATCATAAAATCACATGTTTCTTTGTCCTATACAAATATATATATACAAAGAACTTGTGAATCTGGAGTAGGATACAATAGTTTATAATGATGATGTCAAAATCATGTTGAAGTATGCAGTAAGTTATTTAGTGAAAGTAATTTGTAGTTATATATTTTATCAACTTTATTGAAAAGTGTCATATAATAAGCTGCACGTATTTAAAATTATTCAATTTGATAAGTTTTGATGTAGTTATATAACAGTGAAACCATACCCACAAGTAAGAAAATGAACATATCTATCATTACCAGATTTCTTTCCATTAAAGAGTCATCTCTCCCCCACTCCTCCCCTTTACAGGGAAACATTCATCTGCTTTCTGACAATCCAGATTACTTACAGTTTTCCAGAACTTCTTATGAGAAAAGCTATACTCTTTATGTCAGTCTTCTTTTACTTGACATAAACATATTGGGATCAATCCATGTTGTAGCATGTACTTATAGTTTTTATTACTTTTTATTGCTGAGTAACACTACATTGTACGAGTATATCACAATTTGTTTATCCATACACTTGTTGACAGGGTTGCTATCAGACTTTTGGCTAATATTAAATAAACTGTTCTGATAAGTCACGCACAAGTCTTTTGTACAAACAGATGCTCTTATTTATCTAGGGTAAACACTAAGAAAAGAATGGCTGGATGATATGTCAGTTATATTTTTTGGATACATTAAGAACTTACAACCATTTTCCAAAGTGGATTTTATATTCTCAACATCAGTGTATAAGAATTTCAGTTCTTCTTTTCTCTTCCTTTTTTTGATATGTTTTATTTTTAATTTTTTTACTTTAAATTTTTGTTTTAATTTTAGTTAGTTAGTATACAATATTATATTAGTTTCAGGATTTCAGGGGCACACTATAGTGATTCAACACTCCATACAACACCCAGTGCTCATCACGAGGCTATTCCTTAATCCCCGTCACCTATTTAAATAATCGCTCGTTTCTTCCCAGTTCGTAACCATCAGTTTGTTCCCTATAGTTAAGAATCTATTTCTTTTTTTTTTTTAAGATTTTATTTATTTATTTGACAGGGATCACAAGTAGGCAGAGAGGCAGGCAGAGAGAGAGAGGGAGAAGCAGGCTCACCGCTGAGCGCCCAATGTGGGGCTCAATCCCACAACCCTGATATCATAGCCTGAGCTGAGGGCAGAGGCTTTAACCCACTGAGACAGACAGGTGCCCCAAGAATCTATTTCTTACTTTCTCTCTCTCTCTCTCTCTTTCTCTCTCTCATTTTCTCCCTTTGCTTGTTCTGTTTCTTAAATTCCACATAAGTGAAATCTTATGGCATCTGTCTTTTTCAGACTAATTTTGCTTCACATTATATTCTCTAGCTCTATCCATGTCATTGGAAATGGCAAGATTTCATTCCTTTATTAATTTTTAATTTTTTAAATTTATTTTCAGTGTACCAGAATTCATTGTTTATGCATCACACCCAGTGTTCCATACAACATGTGCCCTCCACAATCCCCACCACCAGGCTCACCCAACCTCCCACCCCCTGCCCCTTCAAAACCCTCAGATTGTTTTTCAGAGTCCACAGTCTCTCATGGTTCGTCTCCCCCTCCAATTTCCCCCAACTCATTCCTTTTATGGCTGAATAATATTCGTGTGTGTGTGTGTGTGTGTGTGTGTGTGTGTGTGTGTGATCTTTTTTGTTTTTTTATTTTATTTTTTTAAATTTATTTGACAGACAGAGATCACAGGTAGGCAGAGAGGCAGGCAGAGAGAGAGGAAGGAAAGCAAGCTCCCTGCTGAGCAGAGAGCCCAATGCGGGGCTCGATCCCAGGACCCTGGGATCATGACCTGAGCCGAAAGCAGAGGCTTTAACCCAATGAGCCACCCAGGTGCCCCTGTGACATCTTTTTTATCCATGCATCAATCAATGGACACTTGGACTTCTTCCTTATCTTGGCTATTATAGATAACACTGCTATAAGCATAAAGATGCATGCATCCCTTTGAATTCATGTTTTTGTATTCTTTTGGTAAATACCTCATACTGCAATTGCTGGATCATAAGGTAGTTCTATGTTTAACTTTTTGAGGAAACTCTATACTGCACTTGAGAATGGCTGCCACAGTTTACATTCTCAAAAAGAGTGCAGAGGCACTCCTTTTTCTCCACATCCTCACCAACATCTGTTTCTTGCCATTTTGACAGATGTAAGATGATATCTCATTGTAGTATTGTAGTTTTGATTTGGATTTCCATGATGGTAAGTGATGGTGAGCATATTTTCATATGTCTATTGATCATCTGTAGGTCTTTTTGGGAGATATGTCTGTTCATGTCTTCTATTTTTAAATTGCATTATTTTGGGGGGAGTATTGGGTTTCATAAGGTCTTTAAATATTTTGGGTACTAGCCCTTTATCAGATATGTCACTTGCAGATATCATCTCCCGGAGAATTTTAGTTTTATGCCCTTGTCAACATGTGGTAAGCTCAAACTTATTTGTTTGTTTATATTTTAGCAATTCTTGTAAGTATGTAGTGTTGTCTCGTTATGGTTATAATTTTCACTTAACAGATAACTGGTTATGTTGCCCATCTTTGAGTCTGTTTGCTATCTATATTTCATTTATCTATCTATCTATCATTTATGTAATTTATCTGTAGGTTTCTTTGGAAGTGTCTGTTCAACTTTTTTCCTATTTAAAAAATTGGATTGTTTCTTTCCGGATCACTGAGTTTCAAGGATTCTCTATATATTCTATATTAAAGTCATTTATCAATATTTTATTTGAAAATATTTTTGCCTAGTCTGTGTCTTCTCTCCTCATTCTCCTAATACTTCCTTTAGAAGAGCAGAAGTTTTTAATTAAATGAAGCCAAATATATTTTTCTTTTACAAATTACACTTTTTGCCATATTCTAAAATTCTTAGCTAACTCAATGTCACCAATTTCTCAAATATTTACTTCATAATCTTCTTAGTTTTCCATCTTAAATAAGTGCTATGATTCATTTATGACCTGACAATTGCACTGTTGGGTATTTACCCCAAAGATAGAGATGTAGTGAAAAGAAGGGCCATATGTACCCCAATGTTCATAGCAGCAATGGCCACAATCATGTGTAGGGTATAATGTATGTAACTTAAGTTTATTTTATTTTGCACATTCAGTTGTTCCAATTCCATTTGTTGAAAAGGCTATCTACATTGACTTGCCTAAGTACCTTTGTCAAAAATCAGCTTTTTATATGTTAGACCTATGCCTGAACTATACAATTATCTTGATATAATTTTGATATTATTAATGACAACACCACACAATTTGGTTACAGAATCTTTTTTTATTGTGTTATGTTAGTCACCATACAGTACATCATTGGTTTTTGATGTAGTGTTCCAATATTCACTGTTTACATATAACATCCAGTGCACCATGCAATATGTGCCCTCCTTAATACCCACAACCAGGCTCACCCATCCCCCACTAAAACCCTCTAAAACCCTCAGTTTGTTTCTTAGAGTCCACAGTCTCTCATGGTTCATCTCTCCCTCCAATTTCCCCCCTTTCACTTTTCCTTTCCTTTTCCTAATGTCTTCCATGTTATTCCTTGTGTTCCACAAGTAAGTAAAACGATATGATAGTTGACTTTCTCTGCTTGACTTATTTCATTCAGCATAATTTCCTCCAGTCCCATCCACGTTGATGCTAAAGTTGGGTATTCATCCTTTCTGATGGCTGAGTAATATTCCATTGTATATATGGACCATGTCTTCTTTATCCATTCATCTCTTGAAGGGCATCTCAGCTCTTTTCACAGTTTGGCAATTGTGGACATTGCTTCTATGAACATTGGGGGTACATATGGCCTTTCTTTTCACTACATCTTTATCTTTGGGGTAAATACCCAACAGTGCAATTGTCAGGTCATAGGGTAGTTCTATTTTTAATTTTTTGAGGGGTCTCCACACTGTTTTCCCAAGTGGCTGCACCAACTTGCATTCCCACCAACAGTGTAAGAGGGTTCCCCTTTCTCCACAACCTCTCCAACATTTATTGTTTCTTGCCTTGTTAATTTTTGCCATTCTAACTGGTGGTATCTCCATATGGTTTTGATTTGAATTTCCCTAATGGCTAATGATGACAAAATACAGCATCATTTCCTGATGAAAACTCTTCAGAGTACAGGGATAGAAGGAAAATTCCTCACTTTCATAAAATCCATCTATGAAAAACCCACAGTGAGAGTTTTCTCAATGGGGAAAAGCTGAGAGCCTTCCCACTGAGATTAGGAATACAATAAAGATGCCCACTCTTGCCATTATTGTTCAACATAGTACTAGGTGTTCTAACAACAGCAATCAGACAACAAAAAGAACTAAAATGTATTTAAATTGGCAAAGAAGAAATCAAACTCTCTCTCTTCACAGATGGCATGATACTTAATGTGGTAAACCCAAAAGACTCCACCCCAAAAATACTAGAACTCATACAACAATTCACTAATATGGCAGGACACAAAATCAATGCACAGAAATCAGTTTGCTTTTTTATACACTAACAATGAAACTGTAGAAAGGGAATTAGAGATTTGATTCCATTTACAATAGCACCCAAAACCATAAGCTACCTTGGAATAAACCTAACCAAAGAGGTAAAGGATCTACACTTGAGGAACTTCAGAACACTCATGAAACAAATTGAAGACACAAAAAAGATGGAAAAACATTCCATGTTCCGTGGATCAGAAGAATAAACATTGTTAAAATGTCTATGCTGCCCAGAGCAATCTATACTTTCAACACCATCCGGATCAAAATACCATCAGCATTTTTCAAAGTGCTGGAACAAACAATCCTAAAATTTGTATGGAACCAGAAAAGACCTCGAATCACCAAGGAAACGTTGAAAAAGAAAAGCAAAGCTGGGGGTATCACGTTGCCTGATTGAAGACTATAAAGAACCTTGAAATGAGTAGTTTTTGTTTGCTTTTCTAAATTTGTTCTTTGTATTTTCATATGATTTTAGAAATAGTCTTTAATTTCTAAAAAAGAAAGCCTACTAGACTTTAGGTTGGGATTGTATTAATTTCATAGATTAAGTTGGAAATAAATTTCATCTTAGTGATATTTGAGTCTTGTAACCTACAACCAAGGTATATCTCTCCATTCATTAAGTCATATTTAAGTTTTCTCAGCAATATCTTGCAGTTTTTCTGTAGAGATCTATCACATTTTTTGTCAGGTTTCTCTGTAGGTATTTCAAATTTCTGGTGTTATTTTAAATGGTTTTGTTTTTAAATTTTATTTTCTGGTTTATTTTCTTAATGATGTTAGTATAAAATATCAGTAATTTTTGGTATTGGTCTTCTACCTTGGGATCCTGTTAAACTCACTTGGTTGTAGTAGTTTACAGATATTCTATAGAGATGATCATATTGTCTGCAAATAAAGAATTTCAATTCTTTCATTCTTAGATGGTTGCATGAACTTTTTGGAGTTCCAGTATAACATTGAATAGAAGTGGTAAGAATGAAAATTATTGTCTTGTTACTGACTTTAGATGGAACACATTTATTTATTCGTCATTAAGTAAGATATAACCTTTGTGGTTTTCATAGATCTTTTTTTTATCAAGTTGAAGTTTCTGTATAGTTTTTGTGTAATGTATGACTGCTTTTGGTATCAGGATAATACCAGCTTCATAAAATAGTTGGAAAGTATTATTTCCTTTCTATTTTTGACAAGAGTTTATGTGGAATTTTTTTTTTTTTTCTTAAATGTTTGGCAAAATTCACCAAAGAACCCATTTTGGTTTGACTTGTTTTTGTTGTTAGGAGGTTTTTTACAAATTGCATTTCTTTTATAGATGTAGAAATATTCAGGATATTTCCATCTGAATGAGCTCTTGTCTTTTGTCATTTCATCTAAATTGTCAGGCTTATTAACATACAGTTTTTCATAATACATTCTTATCATTTTAGTATCTGTAGAATGTCAAGTGAAGTCTTCCTTTTATCATGGTCAGTTTGGCTTATGGTGTACTAATTTAATTGCATTCTCAAGGACACAGTTTAAGATTTCATTGATTTTCTTGTTTTATTTTTCCTATTAATCTATTTCATTATTTCTGTTGTGATCTTAATTCTGTATACTTTAGTATATTTTTTAAAAGTTTCTATGATTCTCTTTTAGGTTTGAAACAGATGGAATATAACTGTTATAATTCTTATAATGTTTGCTAACTCTAGCACATGTGTTAGTTCTGGGTTGGCTTTTTCCTACTTTTTGTATGCTTGGTAATTATGAATGTTCCTCCTGAGAGTTGTATATTTTTATATTTCTATAAATACTTTTGAATTTTCTTCTAGGACTTAGTTAAATAACTTGAAAATTGTTTTGTCCTTTAAATTTTGCTTTTAAGATTTATTACAAAGCTCCAGAGTAGCACTCAGTCTAAGGTTAATTACTCCCCAGGCTCTCTTGTATACTCTACTGAATGCCCCATGCATTGTGAAGTTTTCTCTCCAGTACTATGGAATCATACAGTGCTCACAATATTCCTGTACCATCTCTTAAGGATCACTAGCCTTCATTTTCTGGTATTTAGGGTCTTAATAAATATTTCCTGTATTTTATCTGATAGTGGTTTGTTTCAGTGAGTAGAGTAAATCTGGTCATTGTCATTCCATGTTGACCAGAAATAGAAATCTGTGGCATAACATTTTAAATGCTCTTTTACTCAGAAAATATTAAATATTAAATATTACATTAACATTTTTAAACTTAAATGTATATATTTCTGTAATATAATTTGTTATTAAATTTTTTAAATGAAGTTAAAATTTGCATGTAATCAAGTTATTATTATTTGTTTAAGTCAGATGTCATTGTTGGGGTACCTGAGTGGCTCAGTCAGTTAAGTGTTTACCTTGGGCTCAGGTTGTGATCCTGAGGTCCTGGAATTGAGCCCCACAATAGGCTCCCTGCTCAGTGAGGAGTCTGCTTCTCTCTTTCCCTTTGCTTCCCCAGCTTGTATGCTCTCTCTCTCTCAAATAAATAAATAAAATCTTAAAAAAAAATTTAAAAACAGATGTCATTGTGAAAGTTTCTTTGATAGTTGTTATTTTCCTTTTATTTTGAATTTTCCTTTTGGGTTGGAGTTTCAGAGGCATAACCCATGATTAAGGAAATACAGGAAATAAATTCTCTAAGATTGTGAATCATTTTTTCCCCAATACCAGTATAATCCTATAATAGAAATAACTTTAACTCTATGTTATATTTGTATTAAAGCATTCATTAAGTGACCTAAAAGAAAAGGAGATAGAAATTCTTATTTAATAGTTTCAACAATTCATTTTCATTTAACCCAAATCTTTGTAAAGCTTGTTTTTGTGGGAGTAAATACTGTTTTTTTCCCCCCTGATTATTAGTTTTTTAATACATGCAGAGGAATGTTACCAGTAAGAGCTTCCTTTCAACTACTTGTGCTGGAGGTATAGTATGAATACTTTATTACTTGTCGACAGATTGGCTTGTAGACATGTTCCTATGTTTCCTGTTTAAAACATTATGTCTCCCTGAAATATATTTGCTAGCTAGAGGCAGTTTGACATGTGCACATCTCTTGCTGCCTACAATAATAAGCAACATTGAATGTAGACAGGTAAGATGTGAAATCACAAGAGCAGAATATGAGAATGAGCATTCTAAGGCAAATATCACATTCATTTCTCTCATTTCCAGTAACAAATAATGTCAACAAGAAGCTCAATAATTTAGCTTAAATTGGAAAACACCAAGTGAATAAATACTTGAAAAAATAGTCTTATTTGGGGAAACAATATTGTTTGTAACAGAAAAACTGAAAGTATGTGTCAGATTTTGACAGCATATTTTCCAGTATACCTCTTCAAACATAAAATCTAATTATGTTCACCCTTTCCCTTGCCATTTAATCCCTCTCCTTTATATATCCTGTTTCCCAAAACACTATAATGAAAACTAGAGTTCATGGCAAAACTCAAACTTCTCTGAACTCCCTTACCTCTCATTAGTTGAATCCAGCTTTGTCAAATTTTATTCTTTCAACCCTCTTTGGTAGCTCAAGTGAAATTCAGACATCTATTGATATAAGAAATGTAAAGGAAATAGCAGTGTAATTTTTTCCCAAAGGAAATACAGTGTAGTTCAATAATATATTGGGAACATGTGGCTAGGTCAGTCAGTTATTTATCCTTTTGGCTAAGCCATTTTATTTAGAAGTCAGCATAAATAAAACTAACAGTATTATATATAGAATAATTCACTTACCATTTACTAGCTTCTATGTAAAAAGAAAAAAAATGAGGAAAATTATTTAGCATTTTTCATATTTGATTTGCATTTGCTTGAAATTTACCTGATAAGGGTTGGAAATAAAATGAAAAATATTTTGAAAGGTACTAAAGTCAGCTTCCATATGGAATAATGGAATATGATTTCTAATAATTAAATTTTCTTCTAAAATGGAATGGGCTGCCTAGCGAATCAGTGAAAAAACTGCCAAAAGAAATTTTTAAAGTGCTTCCTCAGGGCACCTGGGTGGCTCAGTGGGTTAAAGCCTCTGCCTTTGGCTCAGGTCATGATCTGAGTCCTGGGATCGAGCCCCACATTGGGCTCTCTGCTCAGCAGGGAGCCTGCTTCCTCCTCTCTCTCTGCCTACCTCTCTGCCTACTTGTAATCTCTGTCTGCCTGGTAAATAAATAAAATCTTAAAAAAAAAAAATTTTAAAGTGCTTCCCTTCTATAGAAGGAAAGACTTTGGTCTTTGGAAATCTCTGGCCTCTCATAAAACTTTTTCTTCTGGAACCTATCATCACATTCCTTTATTAATATTATATGGGTATATTTCTTAATTTCTTTACCAATATGTAACTGGAGAGTTGGTTACATGTTTATTCTTTTTTTTTCATCGCATACCCTTGTTCATATCAGATTCTCAATACAAATACATTTAATTTAATAATAGTAATATTAGTATATACCATTTATCAGGTAAGATGTTTCACATTTAGCATTGATTATTTCATTGAATATTTATGAAAAGCCCATGAAGCAAGTATTATTTTCCCTAATTTCCATTAAAGCAAGTAAACATTAAGGAGTTTAAGTGAATGCATATATGAGTTAATATATAGATCAATTAGAAAATAAAAATATAGATAAATGAATGTACAAATGGGAAGTTGGACCAAATAATATATTAAGTGTATTATGTGAATGAACATAAGAACTTAATATTCCATATCTATAAATATAAGAGTATAAGGGCTATATGTTAAGGTTTAATAAAATGAGGTTTATATATAGTATTATTACCACTCCTTTCATTTATCCTTTTGGAATTATTTGCATTGCTTCTCACAGGTATCATGCATCAATAATTTCATATTTGTTGCTATGAAAACCAAGGAGAATAGAAAGTGCAAAGATAAAGTATATAGAAATTAATACAACATTTCTTATTCACACTTACCAACAGACTTTTTGGCTTTACTCCCAATTAAATTCCTTTCAATAACCATTTAATGGGCCTCTGCAAGGTACTGAATAACACAATGGAACATTCTTATTACTTAGAGATGTAGGTTGTAGACTCATTGAAATGATCTCTCTTGGAGTTATACGTGACATCAAATAGCCCTGCTGATTTGTTTTTTATTGGATTACTAGTTGCTTGGTATTATTAAACAGCAAGAAAATGATTCTCTACTGAAGACCAGTGTGATACCCTCTGACACAATGGAAAATAATGTAACTTTATAGTAATGTTGATCTACCTCTAAGGAGACTTTAGATATTTTTATTTTTCCTGTGTTATTAAACATGTGATACTATAGTTTTATACTTGGAGGATAAGTTACATATGATTTTTGAAGGTTTTACTTTTTAACTTCAAATGTTTTTACTTCTTTTTTTCTATTTCAGGAGGAACTGGATTGTTTGAAGTCGAGAAAATATAAGCATTAGTTACAATTTAGTGAAAGCATGAGTAGGGAAGAAATTGAAATTTGTCAGAAAATGGACTTATTAAGAAAATACCTTAATGTAATATCAATAAGATTATTAATATCGGTTTTGATTGTCAAAACAGTTATAGTCTGAAATAAATCTACAAACAGAGACTTCTGCCACCTTATAACAAATAATTATTTCAACTCCCAGTGGTATTTGGGAATATCATAGCTTTAGATACTCTGAATTCATAATTCTGTCTCTTATTTGCTCTGTGAACTCAGTTAATTTCTTAAACTCATTGGGTCTCTGTGTTTTTTTTTTTAATCTCTAAATTGGCAAATATTTTGCACCTAATGAATCTGGCTTAAGAATCAGATAATGAATGTAAAAGCTTACTTAGCACAGTGCTAAATATGTAGCTGATATTCATAAAGGGTATAAGTTTATACTTTTATTTGTCCATTATTCAAATCTTACAACATTTCTAATTCAACCTTCCATGAATCACTGTATTTAGTAAACCAGCCCACAATGATAATACTTCCTATTAGTTTTATAATTTAAAATCTGTGCCAAATTTATTTATTTAGTATCCTCAGCTTTCTCATGAATTATTTATAACTCTTCATGTGCACGAACTTTGGGTATAGATGAGAGTACATGACTTTTGGATGCAGAAATATTTAGACCAAGATTTATTGAGTATGTGATCTCTGATAAGTTATTTAACTTCAGTAAACTCATCAGGGAAGTTGGGTTAAAATACTGCTCCACTGGGTTTCTGTGGTACTATTAAATGTGATAACATTAAATGTGGTAATATTAAATGTGATAACATTAGTGAATCTTCAGGTAAAGTGTCTGACTTAGTGTTAGTGCTCAGTTTTTGTTAGTTTCTTCTTTTCTCTCCTCACTCAACCAGCATTTTGTTCCTTGGAAACAAGAACCAGGCTTTATTTACCATGGTACCATTTAACAAATTGATTTTCCTTTTTGCAAGTGCTCAAAGTTAACCTGTGTCTAAAGCAATGCTTTTCAAACTTCAGTGCATGTGAATCACCTGTGAATCTTAATAAGGTGCAAAGCCAACTCAGCAGGTTTGAAGAAGAGCCTGAGATGATGCATTTCTAACAAGATCCCAGATGAAGCCAATGCGGCTGCTCATAGACCACACTTCTTATAATAAGCATTAAATTATGCTGGAGGAAGTCATTGAGAGGATGTGACCAGAGGTTTATCCATGTGCTGGACCTGGACAATTGGAGACTCCTCACCTTCTCCCCATCCTTGGAATATATAGTTTTCCACAGTTTCCACAGTAGGAGCCTTTTCAAGGACACAGTCTTGAGTAAGTAAGGTGTTCAGATTATCTGGGCTGAATATGCCACTGAACCCAATTAAGACATTTATATAAGCCTATATATTCTGGCAAGCAGGTGCAGAGATCTAGTCATCCTGACTGCCTAAGACAAGCCTCATGTATTTAAGCTGCCACCTACCAATCGGGAGTGGTCTGCCTCTCTTTTAGGTCTCTCCTTACGGCTCTGTGTAAGGAAGCCAATTTGTAAACCAACAGTTGGTGATCTTTCCAGAATACTGAAGAAATGGGTCTAGGGAAAGAGGCATCCATCCAAGGGGGGAAATCCTGAGTTGGCCATCATCCCCTTTGTGGGGAGGGTGACCTATAAGTTAGGTGCTTGTGGACAGTAGTGTGAATATGGGGACACCTCCAAATGCCAGCTAGTATGATGTACTTGTTGGAGGAATTGCAGATAGTTCAGTGGCAGAGAAGAGAAGAGAAGAGTTCAGGTATAGGCTGGCCTCTATTGCGGGCAGTATAGCTGGCTACTAATGCCCAACTGGAGGCTGAAGCTCAAGTTAGAAAGTTGGCAGAAGGGATGAGGTTAGAAAAGGATGAGTGGTTGTTCATACTCTTCTAGCTTTGGAGCTGGCAGACAAGGTCAGAGAACAGGAAAATAAGTAACAGTGTGCCATTTTGCACAACTAGGAAGATGCAGGCTGCTGTGGACCAATGTTCAAGTGCTGTGACAAAGACTAATTGGAACTTCAGAGGTGGCATCCCTAGGAAAGTGAATGGAGGATATTGTGGTGATTGACAGTGCAACAGACAAAATGCCCTGTGCCATCTGACTCCTTGTATTAAAAAGCAAGCGACAACTCCAGGCAGCTAGGCAGTCCCCAATTCCGGAAATGTTTTGATGGGAGAATATAATCCCAATGATCTTGCTGATAAAGCTGCCAATCCCAGAAAAGGCCAGGGAAAATATCCAGGTATAGTTAGTGAGGCTAGGAAGGAGAATGGCATTTCTCTGATGGAGCAGGAGGCAGAGAAAATGAGCAATACTTTGCCCTCCAGCCACACTTGCATGGCCTTCTGAGGGTTCAAAATACTCCCTTATAGATCAGATTATTTTAGCCTGAAGGTAGTGTTGGCCCAGTGAGGGAGAATTCTCCCATGTGTGACTCTGGAAGTCTATAGAGGAAGTACAACAAATCCGTAGGAAGTTGGTAATGAAACAGACCAACTACACTCCTGTCTTTGAAGATTCTGATCATGCTACCTTTACTGCAGAAATGAAAGTCAAAATACTCCAGTCTACCCCCAGCATCTGAATGGGACATTGGCATTCATGTTGTGTCCGCTCATGGAACAAGATATTTATGATATTGGGCAATCTATTAATAATCTGGGGGAAAAGGACAAATCCTAGGTTTGGTTATGGGTGTTTGAAAGACTCAAGATGGAGAGGGTGCTCAAAAGGCTATCACAATCAACTGCAAGGAGTCTGGTCAAAGTAACCAGGAAGCAAATGTGGTTTGATCTCATTGCTGCCAAGACCACACCTGAACAGATAGATTGACATAGTAGGTTGGCCTTTGGAAACCTTAAAACTGAAACAACAGTTAAGAAGCACTCCAACTGCCCTTACCATCCCTGATAACCCCACATATTTCAGCAGAGGCCTCAGGGATGGTCTTATATAGGACAGATGACTCCCATACCCTGGGTATGGGATCCAGACCAAAAACGCCTCCAGGTGAGGGCCAGTGGAGGTGGTCAGAGGCCAGTATTGAGCTCACTAATTACTGATCACCCAGAGATAAACAAAAGGTGACAGATCAGGTTGACATTGGAGCCAAATATACTCTAACACATGCTAACCCTTAGAAGTTTTCTGTCCCATGGATGGGACAGTGCCATGGATGCTTGTAGAGGGGAAACAGTTATGGTCAGAAAGTTCCCTTTGACATTGCAAGCTGGATGTTCTCACTCATAAGAACCTAAGATTTTTTTTTTTTATATCTTCAATTCCAGAGAATATATTGGGCATTGATATTGCTTAAGGTCAAACTCTGCAAAACTCTATGGTTAAATTTTGCCTTTAGTTTAGAGTAAGCAAACCCGGAGAGGGAACTAGAGTCTACTACATCATTTTCAAAGTCTAGCCGAGAGAGACAATTATCATATGGTTTCACTCACATGTGGAATATGAGCAATAGCACAGAAGACCACTGGGGAAGGGAGGGAAGACTAAATGTGTAGAAATCAGAGAGAAAGACAAATCATGATAGACTCTGGACTCTGGAACCAAAGGGTTACAGAAGGGGGGCTGCAGTAGGGATTGGGGCAACCAGTTGATGGGTGTTAAGGAGGGCACATGTGTTGGTGAGCACTGGGTATTACATACAACTAATGAATTGTTGAACACCTACATCAGAAACTAATGTACTATATGTTGGCTAATTGAACATAATAAAAATAATAAAATAAAATAAAATGAAACACACTAGTAAAAAATGGGAGAGAATAGGGGTCCTGTGTGACGACCAGACAGCAAGGTGACAGGGTCCTTGCAGTCTTAGGGCTAGGTCAGAGACCAGCCATATTCACCACAGTTCAGATGTAAAGACTCCAAGCCCCTATTTGGGCAGCACTTATCAAAGGACCAGCCTTGACTGAATGGAGAAACCTGAGTTTGGCGGGTGGGAATAAGAATGAAAGAGACATAAAGAGTGGGATCAGGAAGGTTGCAGCTAATGCTGAATCGACTTTGTTTACAGCAGTTTTATATGATTCAAACATACTACAACCACGTGGGAGTCACCTCGATCATTGCATAGGTATTCAATGGAACAACCATCAGGACAATCTACCAGTGAGTAACAGTTTCTGTCAGGGACCGCCTCCGGCCGGGAAAGTCCCCGCCATTACAAGATGGTGCTTGGCTCACTGCCAGCAAAATACGCTGCAAGTAAACAACGAACTTTCTGATGAAGCCCGCCTACGGGAGGACATAGTCATTGGCTGTTTCAGATTTAATCAGCATAGTAACAGGACTCTCATTGGCTCTCCCCATTGCTTGGCCCTTTATTGGTCACCCTGCCGCATATAAGCTAAGGAAGTTGATGAAATAAACGGAAATGAAGCATTAACACTGAGCCAGGAACCAGGCTTCTTGTCATCCTTGTGGGTCAAGGGCGATAAGTTTCCCATTTTGCATTGTTACACTACATTGTGTCAGATCAACTAACTTAAGGGCAAATCTATTTTTCTATGCCTACTTCCTGCTATGTGGTTTATGTGCCTCAGCAAGTTGGGGTTATAGCAGCCCTTTAGGGCTGAACTGTTGGTTAGGGTGGGCTAGTCTCTGACCTGGCTCAAGACTGGAAGGACCCTGTCACCTGCCTGGTCACCACAGTCCTTGTTCCAGCATACCATTTCCCCAGCCCATCTCCTCCTACATGCCTTCCAGTACCTAACATGTATGGTATATACATGAAGTCAAGTTCGTAAAGCTGTTAACCTTCCTCTCCTCAAGCCCAGTTGGAAATGTCCAGTTTCCCCTGGTATGATCATTTGGCCACCTTCTTTGCTCCTGCCATTGACCTGGAGGGTGTTGTAGTACACATAGAAAGCCTTATTACATTCATCCAAGAAGGCTTAAAGGATAGCCAACCAAGCCTGTCTTTACCAAACATGAAAATATTTCTGGGAGAAAAGTTGTCCTCCAAAAGAAGATGGCCCTGGGTATTACAGTGTTGTAAGGGGGCACCTGTATCAGTATCCAAACAGAATGTTATGTGTTTCTACTTAATCAGGCTGCTAATGTATTATCTTTATTAAATCACATAAGAACAGATGAACACCAGAGTGAACTCACCCAGCCAAGGGGACTTAATAAGTCAGTGGTTCAGATCATGAGATTCTTAACAGAAAATTTGTTACTTATTTTGGTAATCTTTATCTTAATCTATGTTTTCTCTTGCATGTGTCTTTCTCTGACCCATTTCACTCAACATAATACATTGTAGCTCCATCTACATCATTGCAAAAGGAAATTATTTCTATAGAAATAAAAATATTTCTACATCTACAGCTCCATCTACATCATTGCAAAAGGAAATGATTTCTATAGAAATAAAAATATTTCTATTTTTAACTTTTGAGGAACCCCCATACTGTTTTCCAGAGTGGCTGCATCAGTTTGCATTCCCACAAATAGTATGAGAGTTCCCTTTACTCCACATCCTTGCCAATACCTGTTGTTTTCTGTGTTGCTCATTGTAGCCATTCTGACAGGTATGAGGTGATATCTCATTATAGTTTTGATTTATATTTCCCTGATGATCAGTGATGTTGAGCATCTTTCCATGGTCTGTTAACCATCTGTATGCCTTTGGAAAAAGGCACTGACCATTTCTTAACTGGATTATTTGTTTTTTTTATTTGGGTATTGACTTTGATAAACTCTTCATAGATTTTAGAGACTAATCCTTTGTCAGATGTGTCATTTGCAAATATCGTCTTCCATTCTATGGGTTGTCTTTTAGTTTTGTTGGTGGTGTTTCCTTCACTGTGCAGAAGATTTTTATCTTGATGAAGTCCCAATAGTTCATTTTTGTTTTTGTTTCCCTTGCTTCAGGAGATGTATCTAGTAAGAGGTTGATATAGCTGATAGCAAAGAGGTTGTTGCCTGTGTTCTCTTCAAGGAATTTGATGGTTTCCTGTTTCACATTTAGGTCTTTCATTCGTTTTGAGTTTACTTTTGTGTACGGTGTAAGAAAGTAGTCCAGTTTCATTCTGTTGCATGTTTTTGTCCAGTTTTCCCAACACCATTTATTGAAGACACTGTCTTTTTTCCATTGACTAACCTTTCCTGCTTTGTTGAAGATCATTTGATCATATAGTTGAGGGTCCATTTCTGGGTTCTCTGTTCTGTTCCATTGATCTTTTTGCCTGTTTTCGTGCCAGTACCATACTGTCTTTATCAGTACAGCTTTAATATAATGTGAAGCCTAGAATTGTGATGCCTCCAGCTTTGCTTTTCTTTTTCAAAATTGCTTTGGCTATTTGGGGTCTTTTGTTGTTCCATACAAATTTTAGAATTGCTCATTCTAGCTTTGTTAAAAATGATGGTGGTATTTTGATAGAGATTTCATTAAATGTGTTGACTGCTTTGGATAGTATTGACATTTTAACAATACTTGTTTTTCTAATCCATGAGCTTTTACCTCTTTGATTAGGTTTATTCCTAGACATCTTATGGTTTTTGATGCAATTGTAAGTGGGATCAATTCTTTGATTTCTATTTTTTGCTTCTTCATTATTAGTGTATAGAAATGCAACTGATTTCCGAACGATTTTTGTATCCTATGACTACTGAATTTGTGTATCATTTCTAGCAATTTTTTTTGGTGGAGTCTTTTA
Organism: Mustela lutreola; assembly: GCF_030435805.1. Lineage (NCBI taxonomy): Eukaryota > Metazoa > Chordata > Mammalia > Carnivora > Mustelidae > Mustela > Mustela lutreola. The sequence goes on from NC_081299.1 coordinate 59,756,048, forward strand.
GGTTTTCTACATGGAATATCATGTCATCTTCAAATAGTGAAAGTTCCAGGAGAAAATATCATGGGTGTTACAGAGGGAAGGAAGCCCTGGTCCCAGAAGCAGTAACAGTGAGAGAGAGAGAGAAAGAGAGAAGCATATAAGGGATCACATAAGGAAAACACTTCCCCAAAGACATTGTGAAAACAAGAGGGGCTAATTTTTATGAGTTTTTATAAATCAGCTCAAAGACAGGAGTTTTAGAGGTTCATGGCCTAGTCAATGTGGAGCCCTGAGGGTGCTCAAGTGCTCCTATAGAGAAGGAGGGTAGATAGTCTGAGAGCAGATGGCGTAATCTGAGGATCCACTGGGACAAACTGGGGGAGATGCTTCCCCCTTCTTGGAGAGCATATAAGAGAAGTAGCATTGCCTCTCTGGTGACAAAATACCTGGCAAGCACCATTATCCTCCCCCACTCAACCTAAGTGCAGAGACACCTGTTGAGGTTAGCCACCTGAACACCAGCTCTTTGCTGCACTTTACTCCAAAATCCATTCCCCTGCACTTCTGAGACAAATTTGCATCCATTATGGCACGCCAATACCCTCTCCCAGAGGAAATAGTGTGGTTCTGTGCCATGCCAGAACCCTAAAGTTTGGAGTTTTAAAACTCGCCCAGCTTGCCTGGGGAAGAACACAGTTGTGGTGCGCTGCTGGGTGGACAGATGTCCTGGACACAGTCAGGGTAAAGTCAGGGATCTGAGGAATACCTGGGACACATGCTGGCAGATTGTTCACTCTTCTGGGAGGGTTTCCCGGACAGTGGCAGGCTTAAACTCCCTCTCTGGGACAAAGGAGAGGGTGACGTTATTTTTGTCCTGCACCCCTCAGCATAAACTGATTTCAGTAAGCAGCACAGTGCCAACAATGGTGGCCTGAACTGCTTACACCAAGCCCTGATTCTGCTTTCCCTGCACTCTGCAGGTGCTGCTTTTCTCAGGCAAGTATACCTGAGAACCAGAGCACTAGGCCTCTACACCAGAAGACCAGCACAAGCCGCTTACATGTACATCGACTAGCCATAGAGTTCTACAAAACTTCAGCTGTAGTGGAAATAACACCAAGTCTCTTTTAATGAGCAAACCAGAGCACACCTAGTTAAAACTCACCACACTCTGGCCAAGGTTCATACACTCCCCACTACAGGCAAGGAGAAACTGCAGAGAACTGACATGAGGAAAGAGCAACCAAAACACACATCAGAGTGCACACAGCATATACCAGAGACACTTAAAAAAAAAAAAGATTTTATTTATTTGACAGAAACACAGTGAGAGAGGGGAACACAAGCAGAGGGAATGGGAGATGGAGAAGCCAGCTTTCCATGGAGCAGGGAGCTTGATGCAGAGCTTAATCCCAGGACCCTGGGATCATGACCTGAACTGAAGACAGACACTTAAAGACTGAGCCCTCCAGCCCCCCATAGAGACACTTCTTGAAGCATTGGGCCCTGGACAATATTTGACCTCAGAAGAAAGAAAAATAACAGGCTTTTCTAACGCACAGAAGATGACAGAGGCCTAGACAAAATGCCACGATGGAGGAATTCATACCAAAAGAGAAAACAAGGGTGGCTAGAGATCTAATACAAATAGATATATATAATATGCTTGATCCAGAATTTAAAAGCACAATCATAAGGAAACTAGCTGTGCCTAAGAAAAGCATAGAAGCCACCAGGAAGTCCCTTACTGCAGGGAGGAAAGACCAAAAAACTAGTCAGAAAAAAAAAAAAAGCTATAACCAGATGCAAAACTGACTGATATAATGACTGCAAGGTTGGAAGAAGCAAAGGAATATATAAGTGTTATAGAAGACAAAATTATGGAAGATAATGAAGCTGAAAAGAAGAGGAAAAGAAAGATATTAGATCATAAATGTAGACTAAGGGAACTGAGCTACTCCATACATTGTAATAACATTTGTATCATAGGAGTCCTAGAAGAAGAAGAGAGGGAAAAGGAGCAGAAGTTTATTTGAGTAAATTATAGCTGAAAACCTCCCTAATCTGGGAAAGGAAACAGACATTCAAATCTAGGAGGCACAGAGAACTTCCATTAAAATCAAGAAAAGCAGAACAACACCAAGACACATCATACTTAAATTTGCAAAATATAGAACTAAAGAAAAAGTCCTAACAGCATCAAGACAGAGGATATCCCCAACTTATAAGGAAGACAAAAATATCTTAGCAGCAGATCTCTCCACAGAGACTTGCAGGTCAAGGGAGTGTCATATTCAACGTGCTGAATGGGAAAAACCTGCAGCCAAAAATACTCTATCCAGCAAGGCTGTCATTCAGAATAGAAGGCAAAATAAAAACAAAAGCTAAAGAAATTCATGACCACTAAGTGAACCCTGCAAGAAATATTAAAGGGGACTCTTTGAGTGGGAATGAAAGACCAAAAATGAAAAAGACTAAGAAAACCCTGAAGTAACTATTAGCAAGTAATACAATGACACTAAATTCATATATATCAATAACTACTCCAAATGTAAATGAACTAAATGCTTCAGTCAAACAACATAGGTTATCAGAATGGATAATCAGAACAAAACAAAACAAACACAAGACCCATTTATAAGCTGCCTATAAGAGGCTCATTTTAGATTTAAAGATACCTGCTTTGGGTAGTATGGACATTTAAACAAATAATATTTGTCTTCCAATACAGAAGCATGGAATTTCTTTCCATTTCTTTGTGTCATCTTCAATTTCTTTCCTTAGTGTTTTGTAGTTTTCAGAATACAGACCTTTTACCTCCTTAATTAAGTTTATTCCTTGGTATTTTATCATTTTTGTGTAATTGTAAATGGAGTTTTTTTTTAATTTCATTTTTTGCAACTTCATTATTAGTGTATAGAAATGCAATGTATTCTGTATCTTGATTTTGTATCTTGCAATCTTACTGAACTCATATTTCAGTTCTAGTAGTTTTTTAGTGATCTTTTGGGTTTTCCATATGCAGTATTGTGTCATCTGCAAATAGTGAAAATTTTAATTCTTCCTCACCAATTTGGATGCCTTTTATTTCTTTTTGTTGTCTGATTGCTCTGGCTAGGACTTCCAGGACTTCCATCATGGCAAATAAATGCAATGATAGAGGACATCCTTGATCTCATTTTAACCTTAGGGGAAAGGCTCAGTTTTTCACCTTTGAGTATGGTGTTAGTGGTGGGTTTTTCATATATGTCCTTTATGATGCTGATGTATGTTCCAATTTGTTGAGGGTTTTTATCATGAATGTATGTTGTACTTTGTCAAAAGTTTTTTCTGCATCTGTTAAAATGATCATATGGTTTTTATCTTTATTTTTGTTGAAGTATCATGTTGATTGATTTGGTAATATTGAACTACCCTTGCATCTGAGAAATAAATTCTACTCGATCATGGTGAATTACTTTTTTAATATACTGTTGATTGAGTTTGCTAGTATTTTCTTGAGGATTTTTGCATCTATGTTTATCAGAGATATTGGTCCATAGTTGTCTGTCTGTCTGTCTCTCTCTCTCTCTTTTTAGTGTCTTTATGTGGTTTTGATATCAGGGTAATGCCAGCCTCTTAGAATGAGTTTGGAAGCTGTCATTCCTCTTCTGTCTTTTGGAATAATTTGAGAATAGGTACTAACTCTTTAAGTCTTTGTTAGAATTTACCTGTGAAGCCATTTTGTACTGTACCTTTGTTTGTTGAGAGTTTTTTTTTATGACAGATTCCATATCATTGCTGTTAGTAAGTCTGTTCAATTTTTCTGTATTTTTCTAATTCTTTTTGGGAGGTTCTATGTTTTGAAGAATTTATCCATTTCTTCTAGGTTGTCTGACTGTTGTCATTTTTTTTTTCATAATAATCTCTTATAATCCTAAATATTTCTGTGGTGGCGGTGATGATTTCTCTTCTTTCATTTCTGATTTTGTTTACTTGAGTCCTCTCACTTTCTTTGATTTTAGTTAGATGTTTATTGCTTTTGTTGATCTCTAAAGAACCACCTCCTAGAGATGCCTGGGTGGCTCGGTGGGTTTAAGCCTCTGCCTTCAGCTCAGGTCATGATCCCAGGGTCCTGAGATCGATCCTTGCATCGGGCTCTCTGCCCTGTGGGGAGCCTGCTTCCTCATCTCTCTCTGCCTGCCTCTCCACCTACTGTGATCTTTGTCAAATAAATAAATAAATAAATATTAAAAAAAAAAAAAAGAACCACCTCCTAGTTTCACTGATCTGTTCTGTTTTGTTTTTTGTTTCTATTTTGTTTCTTCTCTAATCTTCATTCTTTCTTTCTCTCTACTGTGTTTTTTTTTTTTTCTAGCTCCTTTAGGTATAAATTTATGTTGTTTATTTGAAATTTTTCTTGTTTCTTGAGGTAGGCCTGTGTTACTAAAAACTTCCCTTTTAGGATAGCTTTTCTTGCATCCCAAAGACTTTGGACTATTGTTTTTCAGTTTCATTAGCCTCTGTGCACAGTATTTTTTTTAAAAAGATTTTATTTATTTGACAGACAGAGATCACAAGTAGGTAGAGAGACAGGCAGAGAGAGGAGGAAGCAGCCTCTCTGCCAAACAGAGAGTCTGATGTGGGGCTTGATCCCACGACCCTGAGATCAGGACCTGAGCTGAAGGCAAAGGCTTTAACCCACTGAGCCAAACAGGCACCCCTCTGTGCATGTTTTGATTTCCTCTTTCTGGATTTCTGTTTCCTTCCCCAGATTCAGGAAATTTTCAGCTATTTATTTCTTCAAATAAACTTTCTGCCCCTTTCCCTCTTTTCCTTCTGTGAACCCTGTAGAGTAAATATTAATAAACTTGATTGTGTCACTGAATTCCCAAACTCTATTTCCATCTTTTGCTATTATTTTTCTCTCTCCTGTTCATTAGGGCAATTAACTTGCTCTCCATTACTATGTCCCCTAGGTCACTCATCCATTCTTTTATTTCCTCTTGTTTATTATTTATTCCATTTGGTGTGTTTTTATTTTCAGTTAATGAATTCTTCATCTCTGATTGGTTCTTTTTTATGTTTTCTAACTCTTTGTTGAGGATCTCAGTGATCCTTTGTTGAGGATCCAGCCTTTTCTCAAGTTCAGTGAGTACCTTTATGAGATTACTTTACATTCTCTATCAAGCATATCATTTCTGCTTCATTTAGCTCTCTTGCCTTGATTTTGTTCTGTTCCTTCATTTGGGATATACTCCTTTGTCTTCTCATTTTGTCTAGCTCTATGTCTATTTCTATGTATTAGGAAAGTAAACTACATCTCTTGCTCTTAAAAGTAGTAGCCTTATGAAGAAGAGGTCATGCCATGCCTTGCAGTGTAATATCCCCTATCCACCAGAATCTGGTGCTTCAGGGGTATCTCTTATGTTTGTTGTGTGTGCCCTACTATTGTGGCTCATCCACTTTTGCTTTAGTCATCTGCAATGGCTCTCTTTGCCTGTTGTGGGTAGGATTTGGTCCTGGTGCTTTTATTGAAGAATCTGAGGCTGCCTTTGGCTTGAATTAATTCAGACCAGGCATTTGCCAGAAATGCAGTAGCACTGAACTGTGTTGTCATTGGTAGGTGAGACCTGAAATAAGATCTAAGATCTGCCTATTGTTAGGGCCAGTTAAGACCGGAGATTTCATCTCCTGTCCCTGAGTAAGAGTCACTTTGGAAAGGTCTGCCCCCTGCTGGAGCTGCTTGCACACTGTAAGTTTGTGGGACTGCTTTGTTTGAGCACCTGCTGACGGTGTATTGGAAGGTATATCCCTGAAAAACCCCAGACGTGGGCGCCTGGGTGGCTCAGTAGTTAAGCCGCTGCCTTTGGTTCACGTCATGATCTCAGGGTCCTGGGATCGAGTCCCGCATCGGGCTCTCTGCTCAGCAGGGAGCCTGCTTCCCTCTCTCTCTGCCTGCCTCTCTGTCTACTGTGGTCAAATAATAAGTCCTTAAAAAAACAAAACAAAAAAAACCCCAGGTGTTTTCCAAACTGCTGCTTCTGGGGCACCTGGTGGTTCAGATGGCTAAGTGTCTGCCTTCAACTGGGGTCTTGATCCCAGGGTCCTCGGACAGCCCTGTGTTGGGTTCCCTGCTTAGTGGACATCTCCCTCTGCTGCTCCCATTGCTTGTGCTCTTTCACTTTGTTTTTCAAATGAATAAATAAAATCTTTAAAAAAATAAAACTGCTGCTTCTGTGCTATATCAATGAGGCTGTTTGTTATGCTGTCTCTCAAGGGCAAGGACTCAGTTTCCTATTACCCTCTGCTCTCTTAGAGTCAAATCCACACATTTTTAAGTTTCTAGGTGTTTTGATTGTAATAAATTTGCAAAGTTAACCCTTTCTGGTTTTCAAAGCCACATGTTGTGTGATTCATCTTCCCTTTTTGGGTCCCGCATGCCTGGGGTGCCTGGTGTGGGTCTGTTCCTCTTCTCCCTCCATTCCTGCAGCACCCCTCCCTCCTGCTAATAGTCCTGCAGGTCAGTTGGCTCCCATCCACATTGCTGAATCTCTTTGATGTGGCCTCTTTTCTACATTTACTTGTGGAGAGTTTGTTCTTCCAGAGTTTGGGTCATTTTCTGGGTTATTTACACTGATGTGGATGTTATCTAGGTGTATCTGTGGGATGAAGTGAGCCCTGGATTCTCCTACTCCACCATCTTCTCCACAAATTCTGATATTTAACTCTTTAAATACATTTGTACAACTCTGGAGGAAAAGCAAAATTATTTTAAAATTTATCATTTATTGCTTATATTTTGTGGGAAATTATTAATGAAAATTAATATTTGCTTCTATTTATTGTTTTCTCATAAAACTAATATATAAATAAGCAAAGAGCTTTCTTTGTTTCAACTTTGGTTTTAAAGGTGAATAAAAATGTATTTAATTCTGGGAGGAAAAATCAGATGCAGAACATGATTAATTCTAAGTTGATGAAAATTGTCCATTAGATTTCCCACTTCTACTTTCTCTAAAAAGAAGTCAGTATGCTTATCTTTAATCCTATTTTGCCTTAGTAAGTGGCTCATCATTGGGGGGAGCCACTGTTCCTGGTTAGCTCTTCTTGGGTATAGCCTCACTTTTAAATGGTCCCACAAGGTTACCAAAGTTCTTACATGGCATGGTTTTGGCTCTCCAGAGTAATTTCAGACTGTTCTTTCTCTCTCTTGCCTTACTTTGCCCATGGATAAACCTTAACCATTATTCTCTTTCTTCATCTTCTTTTTCTCTCAACTGTATGCCAAAAATGGCATTTTGTTAACAGATGAACTTTGCTCTACTTTAGATATTGAGAAAAGTATATGTTGGTTGTTTTCCTGCTTCTTTCAATTATTTTTCCTTCTCACCAGTGAGTCTTCTCTGGACTTGCTTTGTCTTCCATCTCTGGTAAGGTATGGGATTGGGGTATAGACTGATTGTTTTGGCTCTATGAAACACAGATAAAAAGAAACATCAAGAGAATCCAGACAAGCTTGTGGGAGGGAGTTCTCCATTTGGGGAGAATCTCCAGGCAAAGATAAGTGTTTTGATATATATTTATTCATGACAAAATATTCAAGACAAGCAATTATATAGAAAGTGACGGTGGATTGGGATGAAGATTTGGATATATTTTGTCCTTAATCTATATAATAGAATATCATATAGATTATATTAATCTATATAATAGATTAATTATACATATATAATATATATAATATATATAATATATAATTATATATTAATATATAATAAATATTTAATATATTAATTATATTTATATAATAGAACATTATATAGATTATATATATTGTTATATATATTGTTATTTACCTTCATACTTATATGTGTATTTTATTATTACCATATTGTTTGTATGTTTATACACAATGATAGAGCAATCAGTAGCATTCCCATAAAAAATGTATCTATAGAGTGTTTTTTTAAATTTGAGAGATAGATGATATTGTGAAAAGAGGAAAATTGTGAAACATCTTTCTAATTGGAATAGCAATGCACTGAGCATTTAGATTTTGCATTATATGGAAAGAGATTTAACAGAAGAAAGGTCATGGAATGAAAGATTAATTATCAAGGTCTTCAAAGAGACTTTTAATTTAAAATATATTTAGGTTGAACTACTTTTGAATAGAAATAACTAACTTTAATACTAGAAGTTGACAAAAATTTAGAAAATAGTAATTCAAAAATCCAGCTTAATATTTGATTCATAAGCCACTCTAATGTTTTGTTCATCGGCTACTTGGTTTTCAGTGAACAGCTATAAGAACTTATTAAAATTAATAACCCAAGACTACTCCCACTATGCATGATACCATGGTATCATGGGTGAAAACAATGTGAGATAATCCAAATGAACCAGTTAATGTGAAGCAGCAAAAATCTGCTTAGAAGGTGTTTGAATTAAATGCCACTTAATTATTATAATCTTATTCTAAATAATTTTGCAGAATAAATCACTGTGAATTCAGTTATTTTGGGTCACTATATGAAATGATCAAATAAGTTTATATTAAATGTAACAAAGACTTGCTTAGAAACTTCCACATAATCAAAATTTCAAAGTCATCATTCCCTCATAGTCCATATTTCATGTGTTTGAATGAGAAATTGTTTATATACATACATAAGCATGATACTTAGCAATATATTTGAATACAATACACTGTACAAAATATTTTTGTATTTGTTACTTTAAGTGGTAGTATTGTTTTGCAAAGCTTTCTTTTCATATAAATTTATATTTCATAAGTCTAAAAATATTTTTTATGACTGAGACAGCTTTTTTTTTAATGACCTTAGAAATGTTTTGCAAATAAATTCACTTAGCTACTGCAATGTGTTAGATACACTAAACATCAGTGGGCTTAAAGTTCAGAAAATTTTGCTCAATGGGAAAATTCAAATTTTGTAAAGTGTAAGCCAACAGAGTCAGCATCCTGATTTTTTTCAACTCAGTCTTGTATTTTCGATATTCATAAGATGGAGACAAATAAGCACACACTATAAATGGTATAAATTCAATGAGTGAAATATAGCTCCAAATATGGACTTAGAGAAAGAATAAAAGGATAAATTTTGGAATGCAGAATAATCTGAGGTTAGGCAAATAATGAGAAACAGAAAATGATCTACCATGTAAATATTTTATCTTACACAGCTTAAAGTATACTGCTATAAGTAACACTGGGACAAAATTTTGATTAAAAACAAATTTCTAAGTCCCAGCCACTGGCCTAATTCAAATAAAGAAGGGAATACTCATATTTTGTATAATGATTTTTAAATTTGCATTTTCTTTCCATTCTACATTTAAGATCTCTTCCTATATACACTTTTGGCCTTCCTGTTGCTGTGGCCATTATTCTTGCAAATGGGTCTGTGGAGGGGAAAACTTCCTAAATATATAATTACAATGGCCATACCTTAGTTTCTGTGCTTGAACTGAAAATGAATTCCCAATAAGTCAGGAGTGGAAGGTGAACCACCTCCCTCCCACTCTTCCTCCCTTCATTCCTTCCTCCTTCCTTTCTAGCTTCCTTCCTTCTTTCTTTTCTTCCCATCATCACCCATTTTTCTCATACATCCTTTGTCCTTCCCCTTTCCATTTCTAAATAGCAATCTCAAATTGGTTCAGTCAAATAACCAAGGACACTATCTCTGTTTTAAGATCAGCTTAATTCCCCTTGGCCATAAAATGCAATGCATTTACAGGTCTAGACGTCTTTGAGGGGCTGGGCAGAGAGCATTTCTGCCTTTACAGTAAACACTACAGTATACTTATTTTCCATATACTTCTCCACAAATACTCATGTGATACAGAATTGAAATAAGGCCTTTTGTAAACTAAAAAATGTGGAATTTTCATACTTTATTTTAAAACATTTGTTGATGAATTATATAAAATGTATTAATGCAGATACTATTTCTTGGTTTATAAAATAAAATAAATCATTTATGAGATACAAATCCTCCTCTGATATGTTCTGTACTTAGAAGAGCTGTATATCACCACTAAGAATGACAGGACACCATGTCTAATAGGACCCAGTTATTGAATCTGAAGCCACACTTTGCTGAATTAACTTGTTTCTTTTAATACCAGAGGCATTATATACTTTGTTTGGTAGAGACATGTATCTTAGTATTTAAGTCATAGTAAGCACTTAAATATATACCTAATAAATAACTTCTCTTTTTTGGAGTTTTATATTAGAAAAATATTTCTACAAAAATTATTATATTTTTTTCTTATAATTGTGAATCTCACATTATTCCTTTCAGGTTTCTATCAGGATGTTTGAAGGAAAGTTACTCTATTCTATTCCCTTTTGTATTTTTAGTAGTTTCAATAAAGTCATGTGTTTTTAGGCCCTCAATATATTTAGATTGATTAGATTAAGATCCAAATGATAGATTTTTACCTCGTGATTTTTACTGTCTTCTCTAGAGAAATTTTTTTTGTTGCCACACTTACTAAGAATAGGTCAAAATAGTTTAAATTAAAGATTAATTGGGAGATATGAAACATTTAGGAATACTTGTTCAAATAGAAAGTAGAGAGTACTCTGAATCAGAGCTATCTTAATATCAGGAAAGCAAAAACTGTCCTTTTACTCAGCAATGACTTTAGAAATGTAGTTTCCACATACAGGAGATAAGTAAATTCTAATTAGCTTTGTCTATCAGCCAACTGTTTCAATATATTTAAACTCATCAGATTATCTTGACAACCTCCTTGTGTTTAAATGTGTCTTCTTAAAATTGTAAATTGGTTTAATGTATGCATTAATATGAATTCTATTTTAGCAAGATACACATACATATTAATATGAAATATGAAAAATGCTAAACCTTATCACAGAAATACGGTAAGAAATATGGGAGAAATTTTAAAAGTTTTGAATGAGTCCAAAGTTAAATAATTTTTTGGTAGGACAAGCTCAATTGTTAGGAAGCTATTAATTATTATTCTACAAAGAACCAAGTATCTGCCTTCCTTTTGCATTTTTTACAGTCAGTTAATGAGCTAAACTTACTATGAAGCAAAAAATAATGCTTATTGTCTCATCCACTGATTTTAAATCTAAACTTAGCCCTTTCTTTGACAATGGTCCCTAAGACTGAATTATATACAAAAGCAATCAGTATATAATTTTGAATTGTGACCTCTGTCTGAACTCATTTGTTAATGAGTTAATGCCCAGAACTCATGATTTTTTTTCTATTTTTCAAAGTGAAAAGTGCATTTCCTCATTATAAAAGCAATATTAATACAGAATAGTAATTCAAATCCTAAAAAAGAATTAACAAGAAGGTAACAAAGATAGCCCTAAGAATCCTATCATCTAAATCCTTTCAGGTATTTTCCTTTATGTACATAGAAATTATTACATGATCATATTGTACATGATATTTGTAGCCTATCAATTTATTTTTAAAATTGTGTGCCTTTCCATGGCTATAACTGTTTATGTATTTTATCATATCATTTATGTCAAGTGTTCCTTTGTTGCCTATTTTATCACGGCTTTACCCAGCCCTCTACTGATGAATATTTAGATTGTTGCCAATAGTTTTAATTATGAAGGTCCTGGGAGATGCACAGAAATGCCACAATTGCCCATCTATGTAGTTAACATCTACATCTAGTGCCCAGGAATAGTTAAGTAATAAAAAAATATCCCCTTATAAAATTTGTGTGTATTGAGCTTCTAAAGTTTTATCTATTTTATTACTCTTGCCAAAGTAGGGGGGGAAAAACCCATTTAGTTTTGTTTGCTAAATTTTTCTATTGTGTTTTCTTTCCTCATTTATAAATTTCAGTTTTAAAATTCATCATTTAGCTCCTCCTGGTTTGTTTTGTCCTCTTTTTAGTCTTTCCCCTGCTTTCTCAAGATTAATTTCTGTTGTTCACAGTTGTCTAGGAATCTTTTGCCTATCTCTTATTTCTAACTTGTTTTTATCACTTTATTTTAAATTTTTTTTTGGTAAACAACATATGTGTAGATTTTGTTTTACCCATTCTAACAATTATCCTTTCTAATCAAGAAATTCAGCATGTACACATTTAGTGTTATAAATGATATAATTGTTTTTATTACTTGCATTTTATTTTATGTTGGCTATTTATTTTACTTTGCTTTTGTTTTCTTTTTCTTTTTATTATTTTGCTGGCTTTATTATACTTGTGTTATTTCCCTTTTTTGCCTTGCTAATTATGTTCTACTATGCTTTTCAATATGGTGATGCTTATCTTTCTATTCCTAACAATCATAATTTAATATATCTTCTTTTCCTTATTCTATTAATCAAAGCAAATGACAATTCCAGATAAAAGCTTTAGAAAGCATTTACTTTCCCACCTCTGTTTTTTGCTTCCTGTATTATTTAGAATGGGCTAAGTTATGATATGTAGGGTTAGGGGAAAATCTCCAAATCTCAGTTGCTTTGCACATTAAAGTTTATTTCTTATTTATGCAAAGTTTGTAGGAGCTTTAGCAGCTCTGAAGGGAAGCTCCTTAAGCTGTTTCCATCTTTCGACCTGACCATCTCAATACATACTCCCCCTTAGTGGTTGTGGTACAGGAAGATAAAGCTGAAGCTTCAAAGAATGTGTTTATATGCCTCACTTACTCTCACATTTTATCATCCTGAATTAGTCACATGGTCCCACCTTACTGCAAGGAAGGCTGAAAAATATTGTCTCCATTTGTGCTGAAAGGAAATTATGTAAACCGTATTGTCTCTGTTTACTTTTCTATCCTTTACAAATTTTTCATCTCCTGAGATAATTTAAAACTTTTAGTTTCAGCCAGGTAGTGTTGTCTACATATTTCACTCCTGAATAGTTTTATAACATTTTTATAAGCAAATGGGCAACAGAAGGATTCCTTATTTTTTTAAGGAGGAAAAATTATTAGATGTATTTATGGGAAATAAGGAAACATTAGGAAAAGCAGTAAGTGGGGAGGATGTCACATTGATTTTTTTTAATCTTTCACCCATAAAAGTAGGTGGGTCAAGAACACAGCATTCAGCCAAATGGAACAGGAACTCCAAGTACAGGTCCCACTACCAGTGGCTTTGGTTGCAAGTTTTTCCTCATGATAATGATGTCTTGTTAAGAAAAGTTGCATGCAAAAAGGTGCAACAGGCTGTAAGTGTGGTAAATTGGTCTAACTAGCTCCATGTAAGGAAAATTCCTGTAAGAAATGTAGGAGTGCTTCAGACAATGAAGTTATAAGAAAGTGCTTTTGGGTTATAAACAAGAGAAATTATTTTAATCCTGAGAGCTCAAGAGTTTCTCGGTAATTGTAGAACTATAGCATTTCACATAATATGATTCAAGTCAGTCTAAATGAACAACTGCTGGTGGACTTTTTAGAGGAGATCCTGGAAATTGGAGTAGGAGACTTTGTAATTTGGCTTGCTTTATTAATCACATGGCTGCTTGCTACTTTAAATTCTTTCTTTGCTCCTTACTGTCACCAAGGTGACTGTGCCCATCCCAAGGTGATAAGATACTTAAAAGGGAGAGTCAAAAATTGTTAAATATATGTCACATTCATTCACACACACAGGCACGCGCGTGCGTGCACGCACACACACATGCACCCATATAATCTGATGCACATATGTACATGGGTATAGATATTTGTGTTTATTTTTATCTTTCCCATTTTTGAGATCCATGTTCTTACTCAATTTTACTGAGTTAAAAGAATGTATCAACTATGCTCTGACAGTCTCTGTGCAATTTGCATAGTGCTATCTTTCTTTCTTTTTGATGGGGGAATGGTATCTTGTCTAGCTATGGAATTCTTGAAAGGCAGATCATTTTCTCTCAGTAGACTGTAGATGTTATTTGATCATCATCTTGTTTTCTGTACCAGATATGAAAAGTCTGATCATCATTCCCTGATAAGAAGTTTGTTCTTTCTGTAGGGAAACTTTTAAGATTCTCTCCTTATATTTGTTATTCAACATTTTCAAAAGCATGAGTCTACATCTTTTTAACAAATTAATCTTGCTTGAATTTCAATGAGCCCTTTCTGTCTAAAGAATCAGTCTTTTTTTCTTATCATAAACACAAATAATCTTTTATTACTTGCTTATTTGTCACTTCTATACTTTTACTCATTCTGGAATGTCTACATTTGGATATGTTCTGAAGCTATTCTAGTTTTTTATCTTTGCTTTTACTAGCTCTATTTTTGTTCTTTATTTCGCCACATGTTTTGGCATTACTCTTGACATTCTAATCCAATAACTCTCAAATTGATCACCCACTTTTTTTTAGTTTGTTGACTGAGTTTTAAATTATAAAGTTATTTTAAAAGGCATCATACACATTTTATTCTTGATTTTAAAATGTAGAAATCTCTTACTGTTTTTTACTTACAAGTCCCAGTTTTATTCACTTGTTCTAGGTATGTATCTTGTCTTTTCTTTCTTTGGTTCTTTGATGTCCTATGTTGTTATTTCTTGTTATTTGTTCATGAATTTTTGTGGCCTCACCTAGCAAGCTAGGCTGTTAGTAATTGGTGGTAGCACAGTAATTTCTATTTTTGTGACAGGTGATGAATCGGGGATCATCATTGATCCCTCTCTAGGTGTTCACAAGTATATCATCAGAGACAGGCCTTTCTAGAATCAGATGTGAGCCTGACAAGAAAACAAGCCAGGGAAAGCCTTCTCACTATTATTGACAGTACTTTGTTTTCTCCTGAGCATTTCAGTAAATTTATGTCCAGGGACATCATTTATGATTATACAAGAATCACACTGCACAAGAATGACCAATGAAAGGATGAGTAGTGGCTGAAAACTCTCTAATGATTCTCAGGCTAAACCATGTACTCAAAAGAGAGGAATGTAGTTGGCTTTTTTCTTTTTGCAGGAAAATCCTTCATGGAATAATAGTGGTCCCTGTTTAAAATTTTGTCCCTGGTCCCAAAGCTAGATAAGCCCACCTCTCTGTTTCAGGAACTTTGATCCCACCAGGATTAAAAAAGAAGAGCATAGCTATTGATGTCTTTAGCTTCCTCAGTAATAGTGGACCTGTTTAATTAATGACCCTCTCAGGTTTCTGCCAGTGTGCCTATTCAGGTGATGGTCTTACTCTGGAAAGAAGGAGAAAAGGCAGCTAGGAGGAGGAACAATTCAGATACATCTATATACATTGTCATCTTGGTAGGAATTGCACATTTTATTGCTTCTAGATATCACTTTATTAGATATGAAATCCTTTATCTGTCATATATTTTGCAAATATATTTATCACAATTAGTTAATTTTATTCATATGTGTTTATTTTTTCTTTTGGGAAGAGGGTTTGGTGTGCATATGAGCACATTTGAATGTGTGTAGGTGTTTACTGCCATATGTGAATTATAAATTTAAAATGTACCTGGACTCCTGGGTGGTGTACTCACGTAAGCATCCAACTCGGTCTTGGCTCAGGTTGTGATCTCACGGGTTATGATCTCACGGTTTGTGATTTCATGGGTCATGAGATCGAGCCACATGTAGGGCTCTGAGTTCGGTGCAGAGTCCGCTTGAGACTTTTTCTCCCTCTCCTTCTGCCCCTCACTTGCACTCATGCGCCTCTCTCAAATAGATAAATAAATATTTTAAAAAATAATTTTAAAAAGTACCAATAATTTACTTTATGACTTTTGAATTTGACAGCAATTTGATTTTATTATACCAACTGGTTCTTAAGAAGTGTTCATACACACATAGACCTACCTGATTGTCTTTGATGATTGCAGAGCATTTCACTATTTTATAATTTAACTGATCCCATGTTGATTTAAATTTTGTTATTTCCAACATTTTACATTTTTCAATACTATTGTAACAAGACTTTTAAAAATATCTTTCCACAAATAGTGTGAATAAGTATTTATTGAATATCTACCAAGTGATATGCAGTGTTCAAGGCTCCAGGGATCAGAGTGAAGTATTTCTTAATATGTAAATTCCTAAAAAGAAATTTCTGGATCGAATGAATATTACTTAAAATTTTCTAAAATATTACCAATATTCTTTAAAAGTTAGTATTTACTTACATAGTTACTCACAGTATAACATACTGCTTATTACATTCAGTTTTGCTTTTAGTGGTTAGTGTTCCTCTTTTCAAGATTGCCAATTTAAAACATGAAAAATAGCACATTATTGTTTTAATTTGATTTTTTAATTTGTGTGTGACTGAGCATCTTCTCATACATTTAATTATTATAAATGTATGTTCTTAAGTAAATCACTCTTTTTAACTAGGACATTCGTCTTCTGCTTATTGATTTCTAAAAGTTCTTTATACATTAAAAATAGCAACTCTCTGTCATGTAAATTAAATATTATTTTTCTCCAAAAAATAACTCAAAACTCAGTGGCAGAAAAGAGTCAATTGTAACTGGATAAGTGACAAAGGGGTTTCTGCCCCTTACAGAACCACTGCCAGAGCTAAGGAACATCACAAAGCTTCAGCTCTGTGAATGCCTCCCAGATGCATACCACCAAATGGTTCTGCTATTCTTGGGTAATTTGGTTTGCTAGATTAGAAAGCAGCCACTTCATCACTTAGTTCAGAAGCATGCTCTCTCTGGGACCCCAGGCCCTTCCACACTCTACTTGTAACTGGGAGCTGAATTCATTTCTTATCTAAGTCAACTTGCATAGTAAAACCCAAATCTCACCGTGGTTGCACAGAGCAACTAGATGCTTATAAAGGCCTGTGTACAGCAAAATATGAGAAACAGATTGTAGTGAACCCTGTGATTGTAATTTGCTTAATTTTATTTTTAATGTCATTAGCCACTCAGGAAATTTAAATATTTAAATCAACAAGATTTTCCTACTGAAAAATCTTTTGTGCCTTTTCCAGAAAGTAATCACACATTTCAAGAGATATGTTTTCCTTCAGTATTATTTTCAAAAATATTTTGAAATAGTTGAAAATTTTTTTGTATTTTCTAGGTTTGTAAAAATGCTATGAGTATAATAAATTCTTACCTACTGTCCTATTGCTCCATCAATTTACTAATATTTTCAATAGAATGGATTAAAAATTAAATCAGCTTTATTGAGGCATAATTCACATGCTATAAAATCCACTTGTTTTTGGTATACAATATAGTATTTTTAGTAAATCTATGGAATTATGCAATCATCACTACAGGCCAATTGTAGAATATGTGCAGTGATTCCCTTTTCCTACCCCAGCTCCAAGCAACCACTAATTTACTTTCTACCTTTAGTTTTGCCTTTTCTGGAACTTTATATAAATGAAAAACAGTATGTGGTCTATTGAGTCCAGCTTTTTCTCTTATCATGAGGTTTTTGAAGTTTATCTGTGTTTTAATACCTGTCAATATCTTGCTCCTTTTATCCATTTACCAGTTGATAGACATTGGATAGTTACCAGTATTTGGCTATTATGAATGAACAGTGCTCTATGAACACTCATATACATAATTTTATGGACAAAGGCTTTCATTTGTCTTGAGTAGATACTAGGGGTAAAATTGCTGGATATGGTAGACAGAGAAATCGGCCCCCCAAAGATGTCCATGTTCAATCCATGGCAGCTGTTATTATGTTACCTTTCAAAATAAAACATATTAAATAGATGTGATTAACCACTCTAATAAGGGAGATTATCCTGGCTTTTTTAGGTGGACTCAATGAAACACAGGGGTCCTTATCAGAGGCATGTAGGATGCAGCATTGTTAGAGTCTGAAAGGAAATGTGGTGATGGAAGCAGAGGTCAGAGGAAGAAAGAGAGAAATTTTCAAAATGTTACACTGATGGTTTTGAAGGTGGAAGAAAGGATCATGAGCCAAAGAATGCTGGTTTTTAAGGTTGGAAAAGGCAGGAAAATGGATTCTTTGTAGAACCTCCGGAAGGAATGGAGTGATGTTGACACTATGGGATACTGTTTGGGACTTAGAGCCACTAGAACTGGAGGTTAATAAATTCATGTTGTTTTAAGCTACTAATTTAGTAATTTGTTATACCAGTAATAGGAAAACAAATACACTGGATCGTGTAGCAGATTTATGCATAATTATATAGTATAAAAAATTCCCAACTTGTTGCCAAGTGTCTGCAGCATGTATACTTACCAATAATGTATTAGGGCTTTAGTTTCGTTTTGTTTCTTTTCTTTCTTTCTTCCTTCTTCCTCTTTCTTTCTCTCTTCCTCCCTTCCTTTCTTTCCTTTCTTTCGACAAAGAGAGAGTGTATGCACAGTGTGGAGGGAGAAGGAGAGAGAGAATCTTAAACAGTCTTCACCCCCAGTGCAGAACCCGACACTGGGTCGGATCTCACAACCCTGAGATCAGACCTGAACTGAAATGAAGAGTTCAGTGCTTCACCTTTGCCACCCAGGGACTCCTCGTTTCTTTCCATTCTTACCAAACACTTTTTATTGCTTGTCTTTTTAATTATCGTCTATCTTTTTATTTCTTGTACATCTGTGGTTATTTCCCATTCCCAATGGTGCACATTATGCACATTGCAGATTTTAAATTTTTCTCTAAAAATCTTCACTGAAATTTTGTTTGTATTATTGCTCTTGCCAAAGAGCCTGCACACAGTCCTATTTGTGCAATTTTTGTTTTACTTTTTATTTAATCAATTTATGATTTATAATTATTAGTGCATTTCAATTTTATGTGGTTAGGATTGGTTATCTTTTTATAGGTTACTTTTCTGAAGGTCCTTATTTTTATTTTGAAAACAATCTAAGTACAAATATAATGTTTTTATTTTTACAAAATAAAATTATTTGGATTTCATCGGTTAAATGTTAAACATTCTCATTGCCACACATTAAAAAGTAATCTTCAATTTTATTTTTATAATTTTTCCAAAAATTATTTAAATAATTTTTTACATATTTTTTAATTTTTTTAAATTTTTTTCAGCATAACGGTATTCATTATTTTTGCATCACACCCAGTGCTCCATGCAATTCGTGCCCTCTCCAATACCCACCACCTGGTTCCCCCAACCTCCCACCCCCCACCCCTTCAAAACCCTCAGATTGTTTTTCAGAGTCCATAGTCTCTCATGGTTCACCTCCCCTTCCAATTTCCCTCAACTCCCTTCTCCTCTCCATCTCTAATTTTTAAAAGTTTTTATTTTAATTACCTGGTGCTCAGTACAAACATGCTTCTTAATCCCCATCACTTATTTAACCCATCTCTCCACCTTTCTACCCTTTGATAACCATCAGTTTGTTCTCTATAGGTTAGAGTCTGGTTCTTGATTGGTCTCTCTTTTCCCCCTATGCTTGCTTGTTTTGTTTCTTAAATTCCACATATGAGTGAAAATATATGGTATTTGTCTTTCTCTGACTGACTTAATTCACTTAACATTATACTCTAGCTCCATCCATGTCACTGCAAATGGCAGAATTTCATTATTTTTTATGGATGACGAATATTCCATTATCTGTACACTTCTTTATTCATTCATCAATTGATGGACAGTTGGGCTGCTTCTATATTTTGTCTATTGTAAATAATGCTGTTACAAACATCATGGTGCATGTATCCCTTTGAATTAGTGGGCTTTTTTTTTAAAGAATATTTTAAAAAGATTTTATTTATTTATTTGACAGAGAGAAACAGTGAGAGAGGGAACACAAGCAGGGGGACTGGGAGAGGGAGAAGCAGGCTTCTGGCTGAGCAGGGAACCAGATGCGGGGCTTGATCCCAACACCCTGGGATCATGACTTGAGCCGAAGACCAGACACTGAACGACAGAGCCAACCAGATGTCCCTGAATTAGTGTTTTTATATTCTTTGGGTAAATACCTAGCTGTGTAACAGCTATATCATAGGTTAGTTGTTTTTTTAATTTTTCGAGGAACCTCCATACTGTTTTCCAGAGTGGCTGCACCAGTTTGCATTCCTACCAGCAGTGCAAAAGAGTTCCTTTTCCCCCATCCTTGCCAACACCTCTTTGTTTCTTGTGCTTTTGATTTTAGCCATTCTGACAGGTGTGAGATGATAGCTCATTGTGCTTTTGATTTGCATTTCCTTGATGATAAGTGATGATGAGCATCTTTTCATGTGTATGTTTCATCTGTATTTCTTCTTTGGGGAAATGTCTGTTCATGTCCTCTGCCAATTTTTAATTGGATTATTTGGGGGTTTTTTTGGTGTTGAGTTTTACAAGCTCCTTACAGATTTTGGGAACTAACATTTTAGAGATATGTCATTTGCAAATTCCATAGGTTGCCTTTTAGTTTTGTTGATCTTTTTTTTTTTTTTTTCACTGTTCAGAAGCTTTTTATTTTGATGTAGTTCCAATAGTTTATTTTTGCTTTTGTTTCCTTTGTCTTAGGAAATATACCTAGTAAGAAGTTGCTATTGCTGATGTCAGAGAAATTGCTGCCTCTGTTCTCCTTCAGGATTTTGATGATTTCCTGTCTCATATTTAGGTCTTTCATCTATTTTAAATTTATATTTGTTGCATGCTGTAAGAAAGTCGTTAAGCTTTATTATTCGGTATGCTGCTGTCCAGTTTTTCCAGCCCCATTTGTTGAAGAGACTTTTCTCACTGGATATTCTTTCCCGCTTTGTTGAAGATTAGTTGACCATACAGTTGTGGGTTCATTTCTGGGCTTTCTATTCGGTTCTATTTATCTCTGTGTCTATTTTTGTGACAATACTATACTGTTTTGATCAGTGTGGCTTTGTAATGTAAAAGTCCAGAACTGTGATGTCTCCAGCTTTGCTTTTCAAGATTGTTTTGGCTATTTAACATCTTTTGTGGTTCCATACAAATTTTAGGATTGTTTGTTCTAGCTCTGTGAAAAATGCTGGTGGTATTTTGATAGAGATTGCATTAAATATGTTGACTGCACTGGGTACTATAGACATTTTAACCATTTTTATTCTTCCAATCCATAAGCATGAAATGTCTTTCCATTTATTTGTGTCATTTTTACTCACTTTCATCAGTGTTTCATAGTTTTCAGAGTACATATCTTTTACCTCTTTGAACAGGTTTATTCCCAGGTATCTTACTATTTTTGGTGTGATTGTAAATAAGATTGTTTTCTTTTTTTTTTAATTTTCTTTTTTTTTCAGTGTTTCAAAATTCATTGTTTATGCACCATACCCATTGCTCCATACAGGACTGTTTTCTTAATTTCTCTTTCTGAACTTCATTATTGATATACAGAATTGTGACAGATTTCTGTAGATTGATTTTGTATCCTGAAACTTTACTGAATTTGTTTATCAGTTCTAGCAGGCTTTTTGGTTGAATCTTTCTGGTTTCCTATATAGAGCATCATGTTATCTGCAAATAGTGAAAGTTTTACTTCTCCCTTGCTGGTTTGGATGCCTTTTCTTTTTGTTGTCTTATTGCTGTGGCTAGGACTTCTAGGACATTGTTGAATAAAAATGGTGAGAGAGGACATCCTTGTCTTGTTCCTGACCTTAGGGGAAAGGGTCTCAGTTTTTCACCTTTGAATATGATGTTAGCTGTGGGGTTTTCATAAATGGTCTTCGTTATGTTGTGGTATATTCCCTCTCTATATACTATGTTGAGGTTTTCTATCATTGGTATATGTTGTACTTTGTCACATGCTTTTTCTGCATCTATTGATGATCACATGGTTCTTATCCTTTCTCTTATAGATGTGATGCAATCATGTTGATTGATTTGCAAATACTGAACACCCCCCACCCCCAGCCTTGCAATCTAGGAATAGATCCCATTTGATCATGGCGAATGATTTTTTTTAATGTACTGTTGATTCAGTTTGCTAGTGTTTTGTTGAGGAGAATTTTTGCATCTATTTTCATCAAGGATATTCCCTCGTAATTGTGTGTGTGTGTGTGTGTGTGTGGTGTCTTTATCTGGTCTTGGTATCAGGGTAATCCTGACCTTGTAAAATGAATTTGGAAATTCTTCTTCCTTGTTCTTGGAAGAGTTTGAGAAGAATAAGTATGAATTCTTTTTCAAATGTTTGGTAAAATTCACTTGTGGAGCCAGCTGGTCCCGGACTATTTTTTGTTGAGAGTTTTTTTTAATTACTGACTCCATTTCTTTGCTGGTTATCAGTCCCTTCAAATTTTCTATTTCTTCCTTTTTCAGTTTTGGTAGGTTACATATTTGTAAGAATTTATCCATTTCTTCCATGTTGTCCAATTGTTGGCATATAGTTTTTCATAATATTCTCTTATAATTGTTTATATTTCTGGTTTTGTTGTTATTTCTCCTCTCTCATTTATGATTTTATTTATTTGTGTCCTTTCTCTTTTTTTCTTAATGAGTCTGGTTAGAGGTTTATCAGTTTTATTGATTTTTTTTTTTCTTCAAAAAACCCACTCCTGGTTTCATTGCTCTCTTCTATTACTTTGAGGGTTTTTTGGTTTGTTTTGGTTTCTATATCATTTATTTCTACTCTGCTATTTCCTTGCTTTGGTTTTAGGTTTTGTTGGTTCTTTTTCTAGTTCCGTCAGGTGCAAGGTTAAGTTGTTTATCTGAGATTTTACTTGCTTCATTAGATAGACCTATATTGCTGTAAACTTCCCTCTTGGAACCACTGTTGCTGCATCCCAAAGGTTTTGAATCATTGTGTTTTCATTTTCAGTTGTTTCCATGTACTTTTTTTTTTAATCTCCTCTCTTATTTCCTGGTTGCCCCATTCATTGTTTATGGCATGTTATTGAACCTTCATACGTATATATATGGACTTTCCAGAGTTTTTCTTGTGGTTGACTTCTAGTTTCATAATGTTGTGGTCAGAAAAGATGCATGGTATGACTTGAATCTTTTTTAATTTGTTGAGGTTTGTTTTGTGAACAACTTTGTGATCATTTCTGGCAAATGTTTTATGTATCCTTGAGAAAATGTGTATTCTGATATTTTATGATTTTATGTTCTGAATATACCTTTTAAATCCATCTGGTCCAGTGAGTCATTCAGAGCTATTGTTTCCTTGTTGATTTTCTATTTGGGTGATCTGTCCATGATATAAGTGGGGTGTTAAATTCTCCTTCTATTATTGTATCACTATGGATTAGTTCTTTTATGTTTGTTATTAACTGTTTTATGTATTTGGTGTCTCCCATGTTGGGTGCATACATATTTACAATGATTATATCTTTTTATTGGACTGTCCCTTTTATTTTTATATAATGCCCTACTTTGTCTCTTGGAGCAGTCCTTGTTTCAAAGTCCATTTTGTCAAATATAAGTAATGCTACTTCCGTTTTCTCTTGATATGCATTTGCCTGAAAAATGTTTCTCCATTCCTTCAATTTCAGTCTGCAAATCTCTTTAGGACTAAAATGAATATCTTATAGGCAACATATTGATGGGTCTTGTTCTTTTTTAATATTTTATTTATTTATTTGAGAGAGCAGAGAGAGAGATAGAGAGCATGAGTGAGGAGAGGGGCAGAAGGAGAGGGAGAAGAAATATCAGTATCAATGTACTTTGCCACTTTAATTATAATATATCTTGGTGTGGATCTGTTATTGTTTGTTTGTTGTTAGTTCTCTCTGCCTCCTGGATCTGAATATTTGTTTGTTTTCCACATTAGAAAAGTTTTTAGCTATTATTTCTTCAAATAAATTCTCTGCCACCCCTTTTTGATCTCTTCGTCTGTGACTTCTATAATGTAAATATTATATAATATTATTATATAATATATATTATGCATATCTATAATTTAAATATTATATATTATATAATATAAATATTATTGTATTTGATGGCCTTACTGATTTCCCCAAGTCTATTCTTGTTTTTCATAATTGTTTTTTTCTCTCTTTTCTTCAGGTTTATTATATCACTCTGTCTTCTAGGTCATTAATTCATTCCTCTGCATCTTCCAGCCTTCTGTTCATTCCATCAAACATGTTTCTCATTTTGTTTACTGAGTCCTTTATCTCTGTTGTTTTTTCTTATCTCTGTGTTTATGGTCTTATTGATGTTTTCCACTCTTTTCGCAAGTCCAGTAGTATCCTTATAATCAATGCTTTAATTTCTCCATCAGATGTATACTTATATCTGTTTCATTTAGATCTCTGGCCACAGCATTCTCCTATTCTTTCATTTTGGACAAATTCCTCTGTCTTCTCATTTTGCCTAAGTCTCTGTACCGTGTGTGTGTGTGTGTGCACGCGCGCGTGTGTGTATGTGTTAAGAAAGTGTGTGTTATATGTTTATAAAAAATAAAAAATTTAAAAAAAAAAAAGAAAGTTGTGTTCTTGAGGGAAATGGTTTTATAAAGAAGAGATCCTATGGTGACCTAAAGTGTAGTGTCCCCTATTCCGCAGGGCCTCATGGTTCTGGGAGTATCTCCAATATGTACTGTATGCTTTCTGCTGTTGTGTCATGTCTGCTTTATCCTTTAGGCCAGTTGACTACAGAGGTGCTCTTTTCCTGTTGTGGGCAGTATTTGAACCTTGGCTTGAATATGGTATATTTTAATTAAGTATGCTCTAATCTACTTGTGAAATGAGACCTGTTGCTGGAACAAAGACCTTACAAAATTCTCAGGTCAGGGAACGCCTGGGTGGCTCAGTTGGTTAAGCATCTGCCTTTGGCTCAGGTTGTGATCTTAGGGTTATGGGATCAAGTCTTGCATTGGGCTCCTTGCTCAGCGGGGAGCCTGCTTCCAATTCTGCCTGCTCTCCTGCTGCTTCCCCTGCTTGTACTCTCTCTCTCTCTCTCTGACAATTAAATAAATAAAATCTTGAAAAAAAAAAAATCCCAGGTCAGATACATGGTGTTGGCAGGTGTTTAGGCTGGTCTTCTGGGAAGGGGCACATTGGAACTAAGGCAAACTGGACTGGGTAGGACAGTTCTTCCAAGGTGTAGGGTGCAGGGCTTTGTGTAAGTAAGTTAGCATGGAGTGTTGGCACTGTGTTGGTTCCCACCAGTAGCTCTGTGTTTATGCTGAAGGGTAGACACGGGAAACAGTGCCTGTCCATTCATTTATTCTCAGAGGAGTGTCTCTGGGACAGGTCTGAGATGAGCAGCTAACCTCCCCACTGTGTGCTCCAGATGCTCTTTAGATCAGATCACTGTTTCCATGCTATATGTACATAAGCCCTTGGTCTTACCTTTTCTCTGAGAATAGCACCAATGTCCTAAAATGCTCCTAGAGCCAAGCATGCTGACCTTTAAAACTCTGGGCTCGAAGCCCCTCCGTTTGCAAGAACTCACCAAATTCAAGCCCTCTTGCTTTCCAAGCCAACTGTATGTGGATTCATTTCCCCTGTGCACTCCTCTGTGTACCAGTTTGTCTTCTCCATTACCATGGCTCCCTCCCCACTGCAGCAGCGATGACCCATTTCTCTCCCAAGCCATGTCTCCACACTTGACCTTCTTTGATGTGGCCTCTTCTCTGCCTTTCTTTAGTTGTGGAGTTTGTTCTGCCAGTCTTCAGATCAATTTTTGGGATATTTGGGATGATTTGATAGTTATCTAGCTGTATTTGTGGGATGAGGCAAGCCTAAGGCCCTACTACTCTTTTGCCATCTTCCACTCCAATTTACCCTTCAAGTCTAAATAATTTTTAAAATGATTACTTAGGGTCAGATTGTTTTTCTCTATTTTTTTGTTGTAAGTTTCTACATATCATCCAGTATGGTCAAAGAATAGGGCACAAACTTAGTATTGTTGTAAATTAACCAGATTTTCAGCACTTGATCAGTTCTAGATAGTGTTCAATGGAAAATGAATTGTTGTCCAAATCTTTTATAATGTCACTTATTTTAGCTAGTCTCTGAATCTGTCAAATTCATAGGAAGGCATATTAAGTTGATTAGTATAAACATCTTGCATATTGAGTAACTTTTCACTATCAATATTTCTTTGCCTATGAGTTCATATGTTTGTAGTGAATTTTAACATTTTTTAATTAAGAGCATTCAATAAAAGACTACAATTTTACCCAAGTCATGTGTGTGAGATTTACTTGTATTCTTTCTAGCTATCATATGAACTTTCCTAAGGCTATTTGGTTCTGGTTGTATTGTATTTAGTAAATCTTCAGGGACTATTTTCTAGTTTCAGTAAAGATAAAGTATTATTTTGTTTAGACTCTTTTATTTTGCATTTTTTGAAGACTTTCATAGGGGAAGTGTAGAACTATGGATATCTTGTAACAATCACTTCTGAAATTTTAGTTGTGTTCTTACTGACATTCTCCATTGTCCTTGTTACATGGTATGAAGTCAATATATATTTAGTTTGAATAATTTGTCTAACATAGGAATCACATCATATTGTTTTCTAAAATGTCTTCACATATTTTAGAGGTTTAAAATTTTTGTTTTTGAAGTAGTTTGGAAAATTACTGAAACAAGACAATAAAATTAAAACAATGACTACTACTATTCATTGTGTGTCTAATATATGTTAGGCACTGAAATATACATTTGAATGCATAATTCTCATTTAAATCTTACAATGTCCTTTTAAGCTATTTCTATTATATTCATTTTTTGTTCTATCAACACAAAAAATTAAAATCAGAGGCCCTAAATATCTTACTTGATTTCTACAACATTCTGTTAGTGAATTCAAATTCAGATTTTCCTTGATTCTAGAAACTAGTCATTATGTAATATAGCTGGTTAAAGAGAATTAGTGTTTTTAGTCATGCAGGTACCATTGTGTATATTTTGACAATAAATTCAGAAGCTAGTTTTAAACCAGAGATTTATGAGATATCATGATTGAGAGAATCAATAGTGGCTAAGTATATTCCTACCTATCATTACTCATTCATTTATCCATTCAACAAATAAACATTTCTGATGTTTCTTGCTCTGAAAAGCAATAGTCTGAATGCTGAAATAATGGAAAAAGGAATTACACTCACGGATTTGCTTATGGTCTGTTAGGGGAACTACTATATAGCCTGATACAACTATGTAACTATAATATAGTTTATGGAAGAGAGGGACATGATTGCTATGATTAGTCAATAGCCTTAGTAGAGCAGGTTAAGCTCTACTCAATTTTGCTACATAAGTTTTCCCAAGATTGACTGATAATCTTTATCAATTTTGTAGTTTCCCATCATAAGTTGTATTCTTACTCCCATTTTGTGTGTGCTTTATCTAACTACTTCAAAATGTCTTCTATCTCCTCATTTCTCAGTACATACAAGCATTAAACTATGGAAAAAATTTTATTTTCTTTTAAAAATATATTATCTCTAATATGTATTTTTTTTTACTTATTAATGATATTTATTACTTTAAATTTCTTTATTGAAGAATAATTTACATATAATGTAGTGCATCCATTTAAGGGGTAAATTTTTATTAATTTTGACAATGATATTCTTTTTTTTTTTAAATTTTTTTATTTTTTATAAACATATATTTTTATCCCCAGGGGTACAGGTCTGTGAATTACCAGATTTACACACTTCACAGCACTCACCAAAGCACATACCCTCCCCAATGTCCATAATCCCACCCCGTTCTCCCAAACCCCCTCCCCCCAGCAACCCTCAGTTTGTTTTGTGAGATTAAGAGTCACTTATGGTTTGTCTCCCTCCCAATCCCATCTTCTTTCATTTATTCTTCTCCTACCCACTTAAGCCCCCATGTTGCATCACCACTTCCTCATATCAGGGAGATCATATGATAGTTGTCTTTCTCTGCTTGACTTATTTCGCTAAGCATGATACGCTCTAGTTCCATCCATGTTGTCGCAAATGGCAAGATTTCATTTCTTTTGATGGCTGCATAGTATTCCATTGTGTATATATACCACAGCTTCTTGATCCATTCATCTGTTGATGGACATCTAGGTTCTTTCCATAGTTTGGCTATTGTGGACATTGCTGCTATAAACATTCGGGTGCATGTGCCCCTTTGGATCACTACATTTGTATCTTTAGGGTAAATACCCAATAGTGCAATTGCTGGGTCATAGGGCGGTTCTATTTTCAACATTTTGAGGAACCTCCATGCTGTTTTCCAGAGTGGCTGCACCAGCTTGCATTCCCACCAACAGTGTAGGAGGGTTCCCCTTTCTCCGCATCCTCGCCAGCATCTGTCATTTCCTGACTTGTTGATTTTAGCCATTCTAATTGGTGTGAGGTGATATCTCATTGTGGTTTTGATTTGTATTTCCCTGATGCCGAGTGATATGGAGCACTTTTTCATGTGTCTGTTGGCCATCTGGATGTCTTCTTTGCAGAAATGTCTGTTCATGTCCTCTGCCCATTTCTTGATTGGATTATTTGTTCTTTGGGTGTTGAGTTTGCTAAGTTCTTTATAGATTCTGGACACTAGTCCTTTATCTGATATGTCGTTTGCAAATATCTTCTCCCATTCTGTCAGTTGTCTTTTGATTTTGTTAACTGTTTCCTTTGCTGTGCAAAAGCTTTTGATCTTGATGAAATCCCAATAGTTCATTTTTTCCTTTGCTTCCCTTGCCTTTTGCGTTGTTCCTAGGAAGATGTTGCTGCGGCAGAGGTCGAAGAGGTTGCTGCCCGTGTTCTCCTCAAGGATTTTGATGGATTCCTTTCGCACATTGAGGTCCTTCATCCATTTTGAGTCGATTTTTGTGTGTGGTGTAAGGAAATGGTCCAATTTTATTTTTCTGCATGTGGCTGTCCAATTTTCCCAGCACCATTTATTGAAAAGGCTGTCTTTTTTCCATTGGACATTCTTTCCTGCTTTGTCGAAGATTAGTTGACCATAGATTTGAGGGTCTATTTCTGGGCTCTCTATTCTGTTCCATTGATCTATGTGTCTGTTTTTGTGCCAGTACCATGCTGTCTTGATGATGACAGCTTTGTAATAGAGCTTGAACCCGGAATTGTGATGCCACCAACGTTGGCTTTCTTTTTCAATATCCCTTTGGCTATTCGAGGTCTTTTCTGGTTCCATATAAATTTTAGCATTATTTGTTCCATTTTTTTGAAAAAGATGGATGGTACTTTGATAGGAATTGCATTAAATGTGTAGATTGCTTTAGGTAGCATAGACATTTTCACAATATTTATTCTCCGAATCCAGGAGCATGGAACATTTTTCCATTTCTTTGTGTCTTCCTCAATTTCTTTCATGAGTACTTTATAGTTTTCTGAGTATAGATTCTGTGTCTCTTTGGTTAGGTTTATTCCTAGGTATCTTATGGTTTTGGATGCAATTGTAAATGGGATTGACTCCTTAATATCTCTTTCTTCTGTCTTGCTGTTGGTGTAGAGAAATGCAACTGATTTCTGTGCATTGATTTTATATCCTGACACTTTACTGAATTCCTGTATAAGTTCTAGCAGTTTTGGAGTGGAGTCTTTTGGGTTTTCCACATATAGTATCATATCATCTGCGAAGAGTGATAATTTGACTTCTTCTTTGCCGATTTGGATGCCTTTAATTTCCTTTTGTTGTCTGATTGCTGAGGCTAGGACCTCTAGTACTATGTTGAATAGCAGTGGTGATAACGGACATCCCTGCCGTGTTCCTGACCTTAGTGGAAAAGCTTTCAGTTTTTCTCCATTGAGAATGATATTTGCAGTGGGTTTTTCATAGATGGCTTTGATGATATTGAGGTATGTGCCCTCTATCCCTACACTTTGAAGAGTTTTGATCAGGAAGGGATGCTGTACTTTGTCAAATGCTTTTTCAGCATCTATTGAGAGTATCATATGGTTCTTGTTCTTTCTTTTATTGATGTGTTGTATCACATTGACTGATTTGCGGATGTTGAACCAACCTTGCAGCCCTGGAATAAATCCCACTTGGTCGTGGTGAATAATCTTTTTAATGTACTGTTGAATCCTATTGGCTAGTATTTTGTTGAGTATTTTTGCATCTGTGTTCATCAAGGATATCGGTCTATAGCTCTCTTTTTTGGTGGGATCCTTGTCTGGTTTTGGGATCAAGGTGATGCTGGCCTCATAAAATGAGTTTGGAAGTTGTCCTTCCATTTCTATTTTTTGGAACAGTTTCAGGAGAATAGGAATTAGTTCTTCTTTAAATGTTTGGTAGAATTCCCCTGGGAAGCCGTCTGGCCCTGGGCTTTTGTTTGTTTGGAGATTTTTAATGACTGTTTCAATCTCCTTACTGGTTATGGGTCTGTTCAGGCTTTCTATTTCTTCCTGGTTCAGTTGTGGTAGTTTATATGTTTCTAGGAATGCATCCATTTCTTCCAGATTGTCAAATTTGTTGGCGTAGAGTTGCTCATAGTATGTTCTTATAATAGTTTGTATTTCTTTGGTGTTAGTTGTGATCTCTCCTCTTTCATTCATGATTTTATTTATTTGGGTCCTTTCTTTTTTCTTTTTGATAAGTCGGGCCAGGGGTTTATCAATTTTATTAATTCTTTCAAAGAACCAGCACCTAGTTTCGTTGATTTGTTCTATTGTTTTTTTGGTTTCTATTTCATTGATTTCTGCTCTGATCTTTATGATTTCTCTTCTCCTGCTGGGCTTAGGGTTTCTTTCTTGTTCTTTCTCCAGCTCCTTTAGGTGTAGGGTTAGGTTGTGTACCTGAGACCTTTCTTGTTTCTTGAGAAAGGCTTGTACCACTATATATTTTCCTCTCAGGACTGCCTTTGTTGTGTCCCACAGATTTTGAACCGTTGTATTTTCATTATCATTTGTTTCCATGATTCTTTTCAATTCTTCTTTAATTTCCCGGTTGACCCATTCATTCTTTAGAAGGATACTGTTTAGTCTCCATGTATTTGGGTTCTTTCCAACCTTCCTTTTGTGGTTGAGTTCTAGCTTTAGAGCATTGTGGTCTGAAAATATGCAGGGAATGATCCCAATCTTTTGATACCGGTTGAGTCCTGATTTAGGACCGAGGATGTGATCTATTCTGGAGAATGTTCCATGTGCACTAGAGAAGAATGTGTATTCTGTTGCTTTGGGATGAAATATTCTGAATATATCTGTGATGTCCATCTGGTCCAGTGTGTCGTTTAAGGCCTTTATTTCCTTGCTGATCTTTTGCTTGGATGACCTGTCCATTTCAGTGAGGGGAGTGTTAAAGTCCCCTACTATTATTGTATTATTGTTGATGTGTTTCTTTGATTTTGTTATTAATTGGTTTATATAGTTGGCTGCTCCCACATTGGGGGCATAGATATTTAAAATTGTTAGATCTTCTTGTTGGACAGACCCTTTGAGTATGATATAGTGTCCTTCCTCATCTCTAATTATAGTCTTTGGCTTAAAATCTAATTAATCTGATATAAGGATTGCCACTCCTGCTTTCTTCTGATGTCCATTAGCATGGTAAATTCTTTTCCACCCCCTCACTTTAAATCTGGAGGTGTCTTCAGGCTTAAAATGAGTTTCTTGGAGGCAACATATAGATGGGTTTTGTTTTTTTATCCATTCTGATACCCTGTGTCTTTTGACAGGGGCATTTAGCCCATTCACATTCAGGCTAACTATTGAGAGATATGAATTTAGTGCCATTGTATTGCCTGTAAGGTGACTGTTACTGTATATGGTCTCTGTTCCTTTCTGATCTAGCACTTGTAGGCTCTCTCTTTGCTTAGAGGACCCCTTTCAATATTTCCTGTAGAGCTGGTTTGGTATTTGCAAATTCTTTCAGTTTTTGTTTGTCCTGGAAGCTTTTAATCTCTCCTTCTATTTTCAATGATAGCCTAGCTGGATATAGTATTCTTGGCTGCATGTTTTTCTCGTTTAGTGCTCTGAAAATATCATGCCAGCTCTTTCTGGCCTGCCAGGTCTCTGTGGATAAGTCAGCTGCCAATCTAATATTTTTACCATTGTATGTTACAGACTTCTTTTCCCGGGCTGCTTTCAGGATTTTCTCTTTGTCACTGAGACTTGTAAATTTTACTATTAGGTAACGGGGTGTCGGCCTATTCTTATTGGTTTTGAGGGGTGTTCTCTGAACCTCCTGAATTTTGATGCTCATTCCCTTTGCCATATTGGGGAAATTCTCCCCAATAATTCTCTCCAGTATACCTTCTGCTCCCCTCTCTCTTTCTTCTTCTTCTGGAATCCCAATTATTCTAATGTTGTTTCGTCTTATGGTGTCACTTATCTCTCGAATTCTCCCCTCGTGGCCCAGTAGCTGTTTGTCCCTCTTTTGCTCAGCTTCTTTATTCTCTGTCATTTGGTCTTCTATATCACTAATTCTTTCTTCTGCCTCATTTATCCTAGCAGTTAGAGTCTCCATTTTTGATTGCACCTCATTAATAGCTTTTTTGATTTCAACTTGGTTAGATTTTAGTTCTTTTATTTCTCCAGAAAGGGCTTTTATATCTCTCGAGAGGGTTTCTCTAATATCTTCCATGCCTTTTTCGAGCCCGGCTAGAACCTTGAGAATTGTCATTCTGAACTCTAGATCTGACATATTACCAATGTCTGTATTGATTAGGTCCCTAGCCTTCGGTACTGCCTCTTGTTCTTTTTTTTGTGTTGAATTTTTACGTCTTGTCATTTTGTCCAGATAAGAGTAAATGAAGGGGCAAGTAAAATACTAAAAAGGTGGCAACAACCCCAGGAAAATATGCTTTAACCAAATTAGAAGAGATCCAAAATCGTGAGTGGGGAGAAAGGGGATAAAAAGAGGTTCAAAAAGGAAGAAAGAAAAAAAAAAGAAAAAAGAAAAAAAAAAGAAAAGAATTTTTAAAAAAAGAAAACACCTAAGAAAAATGTAAAAAAGAAAAAATATATATATTAGATAAACTAGTAAAAAATCGTTAAAAAAGAAAAAGGTAACAGTTAAAAAAAAAAATTTTACCCGAAGGCAAGAATAAAAAAAAAAAAAATGAAAAAGAAAAAATTAAGCTAACTGCAAGACTAAAAAAAAAATCACAGGAAAAAAGCCATGAGTTCCGTGCTTGGCTTTCTCCTCCTCTGGAATTCTGCTGCTCTCCTTGGTATTGAAACCGCACTCCTTGGTAGGTGAACTTGGTCTCGGCTGGATTTCTTGTTGATCTTCTGGGGGAGGGGCCTGTTGTAGTGATTCTCAAGTGTCTTTGCCCCAGGCGGAATTACACCGCCCTTACCCGGGGCCGGGGTGAGTAATCTGCTCGGGTTTGCTTTCAGGAGCTTTTGTTCCCTGAGCGCTTTCTGTAGAGTTCCAGAGGACGGGAATACAAATGGCGGCCTCCTGGTCTCCGGCCCAGAGGAGCCGAGAGCCCAGGGCCCCACTCCTTAGTGCGCCCTCAGAGAACAGCGCCCAGTTACTCCCGTCTGCCTGACCTCCGGCCGCGCTCCGAGCTCACCGAGCCTGCGACCGGTTCAAGGTAACACCGAGCTGTGAGCTTACTGTCAGCTCTGTCTCTGTAGCCGGCTTTCCCGTTCCAATACCCGCAAGCTCTGCGACACTCAGACACCCCCGATCCTTCTGTGACCCTGCGGGACCTGAGGCCACGCTGACCCCGCGTGGGCTTCGCCCTGGTTTAGCCTCTGGAGCGATGTCCCTCAGCAAAACAGACTTTTTTTTTTTTTTTTTTTTTTTTTTTTTTTTTAAAAAGACTTTATTTATTTATTTGACAGAGAGAAATCACAAGTAGATGGAGAGGCAGGCAAAGAGAGAGAGAGGGAAGCAGGCTCTCTGCTGAGCAGGGAGCCCGATGTGGGACTCGATCCCAGGACTCTGAGATCATGACCTGAGCCGAAGGCAGCGGCTTAACCCACTGAGCCACCCAGGCGCCCAAAACAGACTTTTAAAAGTCCTGATTTTGTGCGCGGTTGCTCCGCCGCTTACCGGGAGCCGGCCCCTCCCCCCGGGGTCTATCTTCCCGTTGCTTTGGATTCACTTCTCCGCCGGTCCTACCTTTCAGAAAGTGGTTGTTTTTCTGTTTCCAGAATTGCTGTTCTTCTTCTCTTTGATCTGCCGATGGATTTTCAGGTGTTTGCAATCTTTAGATAAGCTATCTAGCTGATCTCCGGCTAGCTGAAGCAGTCTCAGCTTGCTACTTCTCCGCCATCTTGACTCCTCCTCCCTCTAATATGTATTTTTTGATAATTAAATTCTGCTTTTTAAATAATGGGTTACTATTGGGTCTTATAGTTTCCTATATTCAGGCAAATATACATTTTTCTTCAGTTTGGTGATCTTAATCTATTTGCAAAAGCTGGAGGGTTCATACTGCTGAGGTATGCCATCTGTGCAAGGAGAAAATGATCTCGTGGGCAAATCATAACAACCATTAAAGATGAAGATGCTATTCCATTTCATTTTGTAGCTTGTGGTGGCACCTTCTATGTTTATGTCACTATATTCTTCTTTAGAATAGCAATATTAACTGTGACAGCCTCATTTTACTTCCAGGTAATTTCAGAAAGTCTCTTCTGCTAACTTTAAGTAACAGAAGTAACTGATTAGGTCAAGTTATAAGACATACATATTAAACACAAATTAATATGTCTCCACATTTTCTATACCCCAAATGCTAAAAATCTTATGTTTTTTCCATAAGACTAAGGTTGTTTAAGTTATTAATACAGATATTATAAAGGCAAAAACAGAGATGTTATATTTAATTTTACTTAAATTTGACAAAAAGAAACCAAAGAGCGATAGTATTGCTGAACTTCAGAAAAATATTTCTTTAAAGATCTTATATTTTTTATAGTCAAATTTAGCACCAAGAAAAAGGCACATGATAAAACAACATATGAAAGATGAATGCCAATTACCACTCAAATGGCCAAGCACAAATTTTCAGAAAGAATATAATATACAATCAGGAAACCAGAACAAAATTGTGTTTTCATTGTAGAGAAACAATTTAAATCTTGCTACATTTACACATGTTGATGGAAAACATGTAGCTGAATGACTGTCAGTACAGATGGATCTGTCTATAAATGGATAAATTTTGGAAAGATTTTAATGATCCACTCTACATTCCTTTTAATGAGCTACATCAACGTGTTTACCTCAACAATGTAATGAATTCAGAGAATCTTGAACTTGAATCCTTATTTTTTTGTCTCTTGTGCTTATGTGTAAAATTACATAATTTATATATCTGTGGAAAAGGATATATTTTACTACAAATTTTTTGTATGAGTATAGTGAAAGAAGTAAATACATCCTAAATGCCATGCAAGTAAGTTACTGACTATATTCATAGTCCTACTCGTGACACTTCAGGTTATTGAATATCAAGACCACTGCAGCTAAAAGGATCACAGAAGCTATTTGCTTTGGGCTTTCTAAATGCATGTTAGATATTTATACCACTTAGAGATTTAAAATCTATTGTATATGAATAATCATCAAAAAATCTGATTGTGTTATGGATAAATTATAAACTGTATAAAAATTTGGGGCAAAGAAAGAATGCTCAGGTCAGTTCATAAAAAAATTCCATATGTTTCACATTTAACAGTCTAGATTTCTGATCCACAATGATGCCTGAAGTTCTAAATAGTTACATTTACTAATTTATTGCTTTGTCAATGTAGGCAGGCACAACTCTAATAGGATGAACACAGTTCATTAGTGAAAATGGCAAAGCTAGAAAGGAAGAAGTTTTAGAGTTACAAAAGTCATTTGGTATTTTCTGTGTCTTGGGTACATGACTTAGGGTTTTCAATGTCCAGTAGGGTTATATAGTTTTATTAGGCATTTTTTTTATGCAACAATATGTGAATGGGTGAAGGTTTTAACAATGCTAAGTTTTTTACCATAGGTAGCAACTACTGCATAAGTAATGGTTGAAAATTAAAAAATGAATTCTTCTAAGCAATAGTTTAAGGAGACTTCCTGTCAGAGACTGCATAAAAACTAAATTTATTTCCAGAAATTGGGAGCCTGGAATCAATCCTGTTTGACATGCATCTGTATCACAGATACTATCAAAAGAGTCTTCAGGGAGTTAGAAACAAATATTTTGTTTTCATCCAAGATAGAGGAAATGAGTAGGTTATTGTCTCTCACCATTAGACTCTTATAGTACATGAAGCCTGAAAAATATGTCTCAAATTAAAGTTCAGCAAAAAGACTAGTCATAGCATTGAGTTCTTAGCTGAGATCTCTGGAAAGGGGATGATGACAGTGGTAGTAACATATTCTTTCCACCTTAATCCAGCCGCCTCTAATAATAGTAGAAAATGTAATAGGTATTAATCCAAAGACTTTTAGATCAGATATCAAACCTCAAGTTATAACCAGCATCTGATCAGCCTTAAATATGCAGTGCTGATTGATTTACTTATTTACACTTTCCTCTGGTGCAGGGGCCGACATCTTTTTTTTCTATTTATATCCATCATGTGTGACTTCATTGCCCAAACCATCAGTTTTATCAGAGGCTTCATCTAGCATACATTCTGCAAGTCAACAAACCATGAACTGGGCAGATCTATCAGTTAAAATATTATGCAATGACTCATATTGATGATCTAGTTTAATTTGCCAAGCACCCTCATTGATCTCATCTGACTCTGGATCAGTTTGTTGCCAAAAGCATGTGTGTGTTTCAGTTACACTACAAGTTAAAAAAAAAAACTCTTTTTTTTTTTTTTTTTTTTTTTTTTTTCAAAGAGAGATGTTGTTCAACAAACCATCCTAGTTGACTTCAAGGGACTCTTCCTGAAAAATTATTATAGATTTTGGAAATTTTTATATTTGAAATACAGGCAGTTTCCAGTTGCTGTTTATGCTGAAAATTTGGAGAAGTAGTACTGCAATGAAGAGTGTTATTAACATGCTTAATTATAATAGGGAGTAGAAGTAAAAGAGACATGAAATGACATCCAACTATTTTATATAGCTGTCAGTATAAAAAGGATATATTCAAGTATCAGGATTGCTTGTTTGTGAAAATGTTAACATCATAATTATTAACTATTCTTTAGCTTCATAAGTTGAGGCTTTTCTTAAATTTTGGAACTGATTTTATAATGATAAAGCGAAGTTCTCTACAGACTCCTTGCTCAGCAAGGATTCAGCTTTTATGCCCATATTACATTGATATTCACCTTTAAACTTTTTTGTTAATTCTATACAGGTGTGCTTTTTTATTGATGACCATAAACATATTCTGTTTCTTCCCTGAAATTTGAAATAAAAACCCAAATATTTAGTTTACCTCTATCACTTTCTGCTTTGTATTGCTTTTTAGAATTCCACATCTGCATATCTTGTCCCTTTATACCATGACGAATAGGAATCATGCCACTGGCGAATATAGTAGTTTCCTCCAAATCCTGTAACAAACTACCACGAAGTGGGTAGCTTAAGAATGCACGTTTATTCACTTACAGTTTTGGAGGAAAAGTCTCACTGGGCTGCAATCACGTTGTCCGTGAAGCTGTGTTCATTCTGGAGATTTTAGGGGGTGGTCCATTTCTTTGCCTTTTCAGCTTCTGAAAAGCTGGCCCACATTACCTTGTTCATGGCTTCCTTTCAGCAACCACATCACTCTGACCTCTGCTTTCACTGTTGTAGCACCTTGTCTAAACCTGATTTTCCTGCTTCCCTCTTGTAAGTGCTCTTGTGATTATATTGGGCTCACGCAGATTGTCCAGGGAAACCTCCTCATCTCAAAATCCTTAAATGAATCACATCTGCAAAGTCCCTGTTGTCATGTAATGGAACATATTCACAGATGCCAGTATTTAGGATGTGTTTGTGTTTGAAGGGCCATCATTTTGTGTAACATAGGAAGGGAGGGACTTAGAAAAGGTTCCACATTTTTTTAAAAGAATCAAATCAAAGGTCTTCAAATTCAGACATATATTTATAACTCCTATATTATAAAGTGCGTTTGCAAAGGAAGGTTTGAATTTCTGGTGTGTCCTCACGCACTTTATTGTTTGTTTACATTTTTATTTTTATGTATTTGTTGGTTTTTAAATTTTGTTGATATTCTCTAGAATCTGACATTTATCAGTTTGCCGGAAGAAACAACTTCTGTTTTGACAGACTCACAACTTTTTAAGAGTAGAACAGAAAATTCTCCATAAACATTTTAAAGCTTAACATTAGTTTATTTAAACAATTAGCTTTTGTAAACTGGGGCAAGAAATGGGAATTTTATGTAGTCTACATATATATATTTTTTAGTATTTCTTACCTTTATTATTTTTAAATTGAATTATTGTTGATATATATCACATATCATACACACATATATACATATATTAATTTCAAGCATAAAACATAATGGTTCAACATTTATATACATTACAAAATGCTCACCAAGATAAGTGTAGTTATCATCTGACACCTTACAGAGTTATCACAATAATATTCCTTATGCTGTACTTTACATCCCCATGAGTTACTTATTTTATAACTGGAAGTTTGTACATCTGAATTCCCTTTACCTGTTACACCCATCCTCTAATCCTTGTGGCAAATACTAGTTCTCTGTATTTATGTGCTCTTTATGTTTTGTTTTGTTTGTTCATTTGTTTTTCAGATTCCACATGTAAATGAAATCATACAATACCTTTCTTTCATTGTCTGACATTTTACTTTGCATAATACTTTCTAGGTCTATATAGGTTGTTACCACATCTTCATGAGCACAGCATTTCTTGTCTTTTTGATAATAGCTATCTGATATGTGTGAGATCTCTCATTGTTTTGATTTGCATTTCCTGATAGTTAAGGATTTTCAGCATTTTTCATGTATGTCTTGGCCATCTGCATGTCTTTGGGGAAAAGTGTCTTTTCACATCCTTTGCACATTTTTAATTGGATTGCTTGATTTTGGTGTTGAGTTGTATGAATTCTTTATATATTTTGGATATAAACTACTTATCAAAATATGATTGTGAATATATTTTCCCATTGAGTAGGTCACCTTTTCATTTCGTTGCTGTTTTTTGTTTGTTTGTTTGTTTTTGTTTTTTGGGGTTTTTTTTGTTATGTAAAAGATTTTTAGTTTGGTGTAGTCTCAATTGTTTATATTTGCTTCTGTTGCCTTTGCTAGTTAAAAAAACAAATATATTGCTATGACCATTGTCTAATAGTTTACTGCCTATGTTTTCTTTTTGGAGTTTATGGTTTCAGGTATTACACTGCAGTCTTCCATCCATTTTGAGTTGATTTTTGTATATAAGAAAGTAGTTTAGTTTCATTCCTCTGCATAGAGCTATTCAGTTTTCTCAGCACCATTTATTGCCAAGCCTAATTTTTCTCTACTGTATATTCTTGCCTCCTTTGTCATAGATTAATTGACCCTATAAGTGCCGGTTTATTTTTGGCTTTCTATTCTGTACTACTTTTTTATGTGTCTATTTTTGTGCCAGTACCCTACTGTTTTGATTATTGTATCTTTGTAATGTGGGAATGTGACACCTCCAGCTTTGCTCCTCTTTCTCAAGACTGTTTTGGCCCATCATGGTCTTTTGTGGTTCCCAACACATTTTAGGGTTTTGTTTTGTTTTGTTCTATTTCTATGAAAAATGTTATTGACATTTTGGTAGGGATTGCATTGAATCTGTAGATTACTTTAGGTAGCATGGACATTTTAGCAATGTTAACTCTTCTAACTCATTCACTTGTGTGGTCTTGAATTTCTTTCTTTTTTTCTTTTTTAAAGATTGTATTTATTTGACAGAAATCACAAGTAGGCAAAGAGGCAGGCAGAGAGAGAGGAGGAAGCAGGCTCTATCCCAGGACCCTGAGCTCATGACCCGAGCCAAAGGCAGAGGCTTTAACCCACTGAGCCACCCAGGTGCCCCTGGTCTTGAATTTCATTCATCAATTTCTTGTAGTTTTATTATAACTAAATCGCATTGTTTTCTTGATTTCTCAGTTACTAGTGAACAGAAATGCAATGGATTCTGTATATTAATTTAATGTCCTGAAATTTTACTGAATTTATTTATTAGTTCTAATTTTTTTTGGTGGATTTAGGGTTTTCTATATACAGTACTTTGTCTTCTACAAATAATGGCAATTTTATTTTTTTATTACTAATTTGAATACCTTTTATTTTTTTTTTCAGTCTGATTTCTGTTGCTAGAATTTCCAGTACTCTCTTGAATAAAAGTGGAGAGAATGGGCCTTCTTTTCTTCTTGATGATGTTAGAGGAAAAACTTTCAGCTTTTTACTATTGAGTATGATATTAGCTCTGGACTTGTCATACATGGTCTTTATCATGTTGAGGTATGCTTTGTCTATAGCCACTTTGTTTAGTTTTTATCATGAATGGCTGATGAATTTTGTCAAATGTTGTTTTTGCATCTAATGAGATAATTTACATGATTTTAATCTATTATTATGTTAATGTGGCACATCATATCAATTGATTTATGGATATTGAACCATCTATCCTTGCATTTCTGGGGTGTGATTGGGGCAAATGATTCATTTACGGTATTTTTAAATTTGATTTGCTAGTATTTTGTTGAGGACCTTTTCATCTATGGCATGTAATTTTAATTTGTTATAGTGTCTTTGTCTGGTTTTGGTATTAGTATAATGCTGGCCTCATAAAATGAATTTGGAGGCATTCTTTCTCTTCAATTTTTTGGAAGAGTTTGAGGAGGATATTTACTCTTCTTTAAGTATAGATACACACACACACACACACACACACACACACACACAAACACATATATATTCATCTATGAAACCTTCAGGACCCTTGAGGGTCCTGAACTTTTGTCTGCTGGAAATTTTTGATTACTGATTCAATTTCATTACTAGTGATTTGTCTATTCAGGTTCTATTTTTATGACTCAGTCTTGGAAAATTATATATTCCTAGGAATTTATATATTTCTTTTAGGTTGTCCAACTTGTTAGTGCATAATTTTTTGTAGTAGTCTCTTAGAATTTTTTTTTGTTTCTGTGGTGTCACTTGTAATGTTTCCACTTTAATTTCTGATTTTACTTATTTGAGTTCTCTCTCTGTCTTGATGAGTCTAGCTAAAGATTTATCAACTTTATGTTCTTAAAGAAGTAACTCTTAGGCGCAACTGGGTGGCTTAGTTCGTTAAGTGTTTAACTCTTGAAATTGGCAGAGGTCAAGATTTCAGGGTCCTGGGATCAAAGCCTGCATCAGGCTCTGTGCTCAGCAGGGACTCTGCTTGAGGACTCTCTGCCTCTACCCCTCTCCTACTCACACACACTCTCTCTCTAAAATAAATAAATTAATAAATAAGCCTTTAAAAAATAAAAAACACAGAACAAAGAACTCACTCTTGGATTCATTGATTTTTTCTATCTCTTTGTCTCTATTTTGTGCAATTCCATTCTGATCTTTATTATTCCCATCCTTTTACTAAATTTGGGATTTGTTTTTCTTTTTCTAGTCCTTTATGTGTAAAGCTAGAATATCTATTTGAGATTTTTGTTTCTTTTTTTTTTTTTAAAGATTTTATTTATTTATTCGACAGAGAGAGATCACAGGTAGATAGAGAGGCAGGCAGAGAGAGAGGAGGAAGCAGGCTCCCTGTTGAGCAGAAAGCCCGATGCGGGACTCGATCCCAGGACCCCGAGATCATGGCCTGAGCCGAAGGCAGCAGCTTAACCCACTGAGCCACCCAGACGCCCCGAGATTTTTGTTTCTTGAGGTGGGCCTGTATCTCTATAAAGTCCCTCTTATATAATAACATATTGCTTTTCGTACATCCCAAAGATTTTGGAATGTTGTGTTTCCATTTTCATTTTTCTTAAGGTATTTTTTCTTTTTTTTCTTTTTTTTTTTTTTTTTAAAGATTTTTATTTATTTAACAGACAGAGATTACAAGTAGGCAGAGAGAAAGAGAGGAGACAGCAGGGTCCCTGCCCAGCAGAGAGCCTGATGTGGGGCTCGATTCCAGGACCCTGGGATCATGACCTGAGATGAAGGCAGAGGCTTTAACCCACTGAGCCACCCAGGCGCCCCCTTAAGGTATTTTTTAATTTCCTTTTTGATTTCTTTGTTGACTCATTGGATGGTTAGTAGCACGCTTTTTAGCTTCCACATAACTTTTCTCCTAGTTCTTTTCTTGTAAATGATTTCTAGTTTCATATTATTCTGTTTGGAAAAGATGCTTGATATAATTTTAATCTTCCTAAATTTATTGTGTTTTTTTTTTCTCTTTCTCTCTTTTTTCTTTTTTTTTTTTCTGTAGCCTAACAGGCAGTCTATCTTGGAGAATGTTATGTGTACACTTCAAAGGAATGTGCATTCTGCTGTTTAAAGATGGAACATTCTGTAAATATCTGTTAAGTCCATCTGGTCTAAATGTGTTCTTCAAAAACACTGGTTTTTTTATTAATTTTCTCTCTGGATGATCTATCTATTGATGCACATGGGGTGATAGTTACCTACTACTGCATTGTTGTTAGTTTTTCTTTTTATGACTATGTCTTTTCTTTATATATTTATGTACTCATATTGAGTACATAGATATTTAAATTGTTAAGTGCTTTTGTTGGATTGGTCCATTTATCATTAAATAATGCACCTTTTTCTTGTTACAGTTTTTGTTTTAAAGTTTGTTTTGGGACAGCTGGGTGGCTCAGTTGGTTAAGCCACTGTCTTCAGCAGAGGTCATGATCCTGAAGTCCCAGAATCTGGTTCTGCATTGGGCTCCTTGCTCAGCAGGGAGGTTGCTTCTCTGTCTGACCCTCCCAACTCTCATGTTTTCTCACTTTCTCTCTCTCTCAAATAAATACATAAAATCTAAAAAAAAATTTTTTTTAAAAATTTAAACAGTCGATTTTATCCTATATTGCTACCCCAATGTTTAAAAATTTCTATTTGCTTGGAATATCTTTTCCATTCTTGGATTTTCAGTCTGTATATGTCCTTAGGTCTGAAGTGAGTCTTTGGTAGATAGCATAGAGATGGGTCTTGTTTCTTGTCCCATTTATTCACCCCTATGTGTTTTGATTAGAACATCTAGTTCATTTACATTTAAAGTAATTGTTTCTAGATATATACTTATCGCCATTTTGTTTCTTGTTTTATGGTTGTTTTTGTTCCTTTTTTGTTCCTTTTCTTACTCTCTTTCCTTGTGATTTGATGACT
Organism: Mustela lutreola; assembly: GCF_030435805.1. Lineage (NCBI taxonomy): Eukaryota > Metazoa > Chordata > Mammalia > Carnivora > Mustelidae > Mustela > Mustela lutreola. Next base: position 59,798,996 of record NC_081299.1, read on the forward strand.
TTCTTCTGTGTTATGCTTGCATTCTTTTTTCTTTATTTTTCATGTATCTGTTATAGGATTTTGGTTTGTGGTTGCCATGAGGTTCACATATAATACCTTATGTATATTGCAGTCTATTTTTGGTTGATGATTGCACAAGTTCAAATGCATTCTAAAACCACCACATTTTATCCCTCTCCCCATGCCTTATGAATTTGGTTTCACTGTGCACATCTTTTTGTTTTGTGCATCCCTTAACTAATTATTGTAGGTATAGTTGTTCTTACTTTCTTTTTCTTTGAACCTTCTTACTAGCATTATAAATGATTGATCTACTATCTTTATTATATGTTCATTTTTACCAGTGAAATTTTTTCTTTCATAATTTTCTTACTTCTTATTATAGCCTTTTTTTTTCCTTTAGGAAATCCCTTTAACATTTCTTGTAACATCCCTTTACTGGTGGTGAACTCCTTTAACTTCTGTTTGTTTGGTAAATTCCTTATCTTTACTTCCATTTTCAACTATGAATGATAATGTTACTAGGTAGAGTATTCTTGATAATTTTTTGTTTGTTTGTTTTCTTTCTTTATTTTTTTAACTTTTCAACACTTCAAATACATCAAAGTTATGGCCTTCTGATCTGCAAAGTTTCTGCTGAAAAATCAGCTAATATGCTTATGAGTGTTTCCTTGTTTATCTTTAGCTGCTTTTATGTTCTTGCCTTTAAAGAAAAAAGATTTTATTTATTTTGAGAGAGAGAGTGTGCATAATTTTCAGCATCTTCATCTCTTCTCCTTCTTGACCCCTAAAATGCCAGTAGTATAATTAATGTTGTCATAGAGGCTCCTTAATCTATCCTCATTAAAAAAATTTTTTCTTTGTTTTTCAGTTTGGATGATTCCCAATACCCTATCTTCCTGATCACTGATTAATTCTTCTGTATCCTTTAATCTGGTGGTGATTCTCTCTAGCGTCTGTTTTTTATTTCCATTATTGTATTCTTTTTCTATCTCTTTGTTGCCCAAGTCTTCACTGAATTCATTTACTTTTCTCCCAAGTTCAGTGAACATCTTTAAAACAATTTCTTTGAACTTTGTACTAGATAGATTGTTTGTCTCCATTTTGTTTTAGTTCTTTTTCTGAGGATTTGTTCTGTTCTTTTATTTGGAACATATTCTTCTGTTTCCTCATTCTGCCTGATTCTGTGTTTTGTTTTTCTGTATCAGATAGATCAGCTAAATCTTCTGGTCGAAGGCATCCTGTGGGGTCTAGAAACACACCACACCTGGTCACCACACCTAGGTACTTCAGGAATATCCCCTGTATGGGTTCAGTGTGCCCTCCTGTTGTGCTGGTGGGTGGGCTAGGCCTTGATGAGACTGACTGTACAGCATGGCTACAACTGTTGTAGGCATGCAGGTGGGAGGGACAGGCCTCCCTCCCCCTCCTCAACAGCAGAAGTCACTTTGGAGAGGTGCTGGTGCCAGCCAAGGATTCTTATCAGGCATGGAAGAGAAGAAGTCTCTTTCTTTGCAAGGATGACTGCTGAGGTGGCTGTTATGGCTTGGACAGATCCACTAGGAATGCTGGAACAGGGTGAGCAGTGTAAGGAAGCAAAGTAGATGGAGAATGTCAGAACAGGCTTCTGCCAGTGTGGGGCCAAGTAGGCTAAAAACAGTAAGAACAATGGCACCCACCTGCATTTCCATTCCTAGAGAATGTTCGTACAGATTCCTGCCCCTCTGGCACATGTCCTAAAGTTAATCAATAAATCTATTTCATGTATGGCCTATGCCTATGCACTTTTCACATTATTACCTCTGTGCTGTGTCTTGGAGTGAGTGAGATTATGTGTGAACCCTTTAAGAGCAGAGTTCCACTTTCCTGTAGCATTCTGGCTATCCTAGAGTTAAGACACATCAACTTTTTTTATTTCCTTTTTTTTTTTTTTTTAAGATTTATTTATTTATCTGAGAGAGACAGAGAGAGAGAGAGCGAGCACTTGTGTTCAGGGAGAGGGGCATAGGAAGAGGGAGAAGGAAAGAAGCAGACTCCCTTCCAAGTGAGGAGCCCAACATGTGCCAATCCCATGATTAAGAGATCATGACCTGAACCAAAATAAGGAGTCAGATCCTCAACTAGTTGAGCCGCACAGACACCCAATACCGGTCAATTTGCAAAGCCAGATCTCATGTAGGTTTTTCTTCCTTGTGCAGGTCCCCAATGGGTGATTTGATCCCCTTGCTCTTCAGGGAAAACCTTTGATGTGTGATGTCCCTCTTACTTGTGGCGTGCTATGCCAGGGGTTTGACTTCCAATCCGACTATATCTCTTTCCTTTCTAGCCTTCTTAATGTGGCTTTTTCTTTATGTCTTTAGTTGTAGAAGAGCTGTTCTGCTATTCTTCAGGCCATTCTTAATTTTGCTCTGTGTGTAGCTATAGCCTTCATTTATTTAAAAGGGAGGTGAGCTCAGGGGTTTTCTACTTTTTCCAATTTCAGGAGTGTTTTATAGATGATGAGGCAGACCCACACACCAAAGTGACTACCATGGTCACTGGTGTGGATGTCCTGAATATCTTTTTTTCTTAATAACTTATTTTTAAGGGTATCACTTAATATAATGATCTTCACTTTCTTTTTCTTATAAAGATATGGCTTCTTACTAAGTAGTTCTTTTTTTCCTACACAGAAAGCCATAAAATTTTGTGAAATGTTTTATTGTGCATAGTACCATTTTTTGTGGGGGTTCCTGCAGAGGTTGGCAACAATGAACCAAAGAAAGACATTTAAACCAATGTTGGCTTCATTGTTCATATTACTAAGAAAAGTGAATAAGCCTTCATTGATTCTCTCAAGAGATAAGATTTTTGCTTTTCTATGGGCTTATATCAGGCTCAGTCCATAGTATAAGCAATAAGAATTATGAATGACCATAAGAGAAACAAGCTACTTTCTCCTTGGGGAATTTTTATATTTTTATGTCTATTTATAGAGGTTTTCTACATCTTGTCTTTGCATACTAAGACAAAAGGAAGTAAGCAAATTCACATTTATTTTGTGCCTATTTGTGATAACATATAACATTTGCTGAGCTCTTCCTATGTTCCAGACATTTAATGCTTCACAATATATACACATTTCATCCTCAGAGCTACCTCATGAGATAGATACTTTTGGTACTCACATTTTACAATTGTGGAATCTGGGAGACACAAAGGTCAAACCATTTTCCCAGCGTCATTAATGGCCAGTAAATGTGAAGTTGTTACTTGAACCTGGGCCATCTGTCTTTCAAGTCCGTACTCTTACCTGTTATATGAATCTACCTTTAGAGGTCACATGTGGGGCCAAGTACCTTCACCTCCATTCTGTCATTTGGGCATCAAAGTAATAAGCATTACAAGATGCTCTCAATTTCCAAAGTCTGAAATTACTATATTGTAAAATAAAAGAGAGAGAGAAAAAAAAAAAAAAAACAGCTTGTGGTATACTTCAGAGATGTACTAAGTAGCCTAACACCACCAGCTTTTGGTCACTTACTCGAGTTTGCAGTCATTCCAGACTACTCATGGACAAGGTTTAGAGCTAAGTACTCTGAGTGATATAAAGGTGAATTAGAGACTGCTGCTGCATCAAAAGAGTCCTGTTAATTGGTCTGGTATTAAATGTTGAGAATCTCTATGCCATTGTACAAAATGATTTTAACAGCTAACAGGAACTAGCTTCAATATTCCCAGAACTCCAACCCAGAAATAATGATTCTGATGTGTAATTATAGCTTGGCTATTGCTTGCTAACAAAGTTTGAGGATGCTGACTTCCTGCTTATTGTCCTTTCTGAGTACCATTCATTTCTCCATTTCTTATTGACATTCTCTGAATAGCTCAGTTGAAATCTGTTCAACAAAAATATATTGAGTCTAAAGTAACTTAATATTTGATTTCTTGAATCAATTCTTGGCTTCATCACTTCTAGATGTGTGTCTCTAAGGCAATTAGTAATGTTTTTGGCCCTAGTTTCCTCATCTCTAAATAATAACAATAACAATAACAACAACAACAACAACAACAATAAGAATATTTAGTCTTTCCTATGCATCAGGAATATGAGGGAAAAATGAGAAAATCAATAATCTAAATGACAAAAATCAACAATATCCATGTGACTCTACAGAAATAAAAACTATACAGATTCATGCATCAAAATCTGTCTGGAATTTTATTGGGGTGTCATATCTGACACAATACAGGATGTGGTAAGACTGAAATCAGACAGGAGTACAGAGAAGAACTGAGATAATGCTGGAATCCAAGAGGCATAGATATAGGGAAAAACCTTGGACAAGTGCAGTTTGATTAAGGAACTTGTCAGAAATGGAGCCAGGAACACAAGTTGAGTTACCTAGGAAAGCAGGTGAGATGACTGAAATTTGCACTTGGGGAAGCAATCATTAGAGCCATTTAATTATGAAGATTGACATCTCTTGCCTTGGGCTACTTTTAATGAGCTTGGAATCTGGGGTGTCTGTGACTCTTTTGGCAGCAGTGCCATGCAGGTTCTGCCCAGCACCTAACAAGAGAAGCAACATCTCTAAAACCCTTGGTCCATTGTAGTGTCAGAAAGTCGCACAGTCATAGAAAATTTTCTCATTTTTCTCACACCAGAGTACAAATTCCTATCTTGTTGGGTTACATTTTATTTTAAAAGTTCCAAATGTTTCAAAAATTCTAAAATGCACTCTGGATAGAGAGGAAAAATTACCTCTTTTCTTTGCCCTTTTTTTTTTTTTTTTTTTTTTGAGATATAGATTTTTACCAAATCAAGTTTAATTGCACATTGATCATCATAGAGAAGAAAGTAAATTTCCATTTTTTTCTTGATAAAATTAAGAAATAAATTGCTGAAACATAAATTTAGGTCATGGTAGTCCATATATCCTGCAATAGTTTTGATTGCACTTTATGCAAACAGAATCAGAACCTTAGTTAACCCAAGGGAGATAAAAAGTTCTATTTTTCCTCAGATGAAGGGGATATCAGTTTGACTGAGGAATCAGGACTATATCTCTCTTTTTTTTTTTTAGAAGGAAGATGAAGGATACCTGAGAGCTTAGTGTGTGCGTGTGTGTGTGTGTACACACGTGTGTGTGCAGTTGGGAGTATAAGGGAGAGTTCTTGAGTCCTCGATGGTAATCAGTAGTAAACTCCAATGAACCAACTCTTATGTACCACTCTCACTATTCCTGAAGACTATTCTAGATTATCCAATTCAGTGAGCTTCCTTCAAGGCCATAGCTTCATCAAAAATTCAAGGAAAATTTTAATGCAGTGGCTGGATTGCTGTACATATTAGAAGTGATTAGCTGCATTCATGAATCTATAATCACACCTGCAAATGAGGAAGGAATCTATAGAAATAAGAAACATTTCTAAAACCATGAATATGCATTCAGTGTGGGTTGCCAGAAATATCATAATAAAAATAGTTTGTAAGTATCCAAGATCAAGCGATACTGCTTTTATTTTCCAGATGTCAAAACTCAGCCATTTTGGCTAAAACAGATAATACACATAAAATTCGATATTTAGAAGTCACTGTTCATGGTGCTCATTTCAGAAAAGCCAGTTTTATGTATACTGGAAAAACGTAGTTATTTCTGAGAAGTGGTTTCAGAGGTACCAGGAAAAGGGCACACCTCCCCCACCAAAAGAAGAATATTTATATGTTGGATGGTGCCTGGACTTTCTTATTAAAACTTTTCACTTATTAAGGCTTTGTTCATTTTTTTTTTATATAAGTGAAAAAGTGGGGGAAAAACATACCTACAAGTTTAAAACAAATACACCCTCAATATTTTAGCTCTAAAAACTTTGAGTCACAGTTTCTTTCAAGGTATATTTTCAACAGTGAGTGACAGAGAGACTATGAGGTCTTTGAAGTGCTGGTGACATGGGTTAAATATATATCAGAATACTGTAATTCAGTTCAGGCAAGTGTGTGTTCACTTGTACACAAACTCAAGTGTGTTCACTGAACACAAACCATACTTTTTGACTCTCAAACCCTCCACTCATAAGATTGCTTTTGCTTGTTAATTATTTCATTAATAATGGCAACAGAATTATGATTGTATGAAAGTAAGATCTATTCAGAAACAGCAGGATCTCAAGGCTTAAGAGATGTTGGGAAGTTAGTTTTCTTTCCTTCTAATCACACTGGCTTTTTCTTCTCTAGATTTAGAGCTTAAAATACCATCTTTTTTGTGACCCATATATTGACGTCATTGATACTCATTAGTGTTAAAAACCTTTATGGTAGAAGGGGGTAGAAATGGCACAGTGTTAGATAAATGCAGTTTTGTGAAACACTGATTTACCCAATAAATATGTGCCAAAGTGGTAGATCCTTTGTAAATGACTATTTCATTAAAATCTATACTTTGTATTCTAATAGATCACTTTGCTATCTGGAGAAGACATACTAATTAAAACAAGAACCAGTTCTTCCCTTTAACACGTTAGGTGTCTTTTTTGAAAAATAGATTTGCTGAGGGCACACCTTTACATTATTTTACTTAATTTAATTAGGAGAGAAATCGAGTGATAAGGAAATGTGATAGTAACAATGCAACTATTGAGATTTTATTTTATTCTTGGAATCATGATGTCTTAGAATATGAGAATGAAGAACAATGTTAATTAAATATTTTAAAGATCTATTTGAGGCCAGTTGTTGGGTTAGGTAGTGATTTTCAGTGATGAAGATGAGGGGTCCATACCCTTTTAAATTCCAGAATCAAGAGAGGGAAGCCAACAAATAACCAGGCATTGCACAACATAATCTGATGCCTAGTATTACAAAGAAATGAAAGGTACTATGATGACATGTAATGGAGACACTTGAAGCAGACTTGTGAGTAGACAGTAGTAAGAAATGATTTCCCAGAAAAAATTGCTTTAAGTTGAGATCTGTGAAATAAACCGAAAATAGCAACAAAAAGGGAGCTAGGATAGATGTTCTAAGTAAAGAAATATAATAGGAAAGATCCGAATATGTGGAAAATCATATTCTGGGAAACTCAAATGAATTCTCTGGTGAGGAAGGCAGAATCAGAGTAGAATCTGAAGGGGGGACAAAGAACCATAAAATGCAGATCTTTTAAAGCTATATCAGAGCTTTTTAGATCATGTTGAGATCAATGGAGAGCATGGTAGGATTTTAATCCAAAGCTAGATGTGTTGTAGCAGCCTCTTTGAGGCCAAAGTTATGACTCCTATCTACAATTTAGAGTTTAGCAGTCAATACTCAGTTGCAAATACAATTTTTCTTTCACTATCACTCTCTTCCTTTCTCTCATCCCTTTCCCTCTTCATTTTCCTTTCTGTCTTTCAGTCTTTTTTTATCTTTTTTCTCTCACATACAGAATTTTGACACTTTCCTAATGGGTAAGTTTTAAAACAATAGACATATATGATTAATCATTGACCTAGATCATGATGCATGTTAATGAAATCACAAATGACAAATGTAAATCTCTCGATGGTTATTAGTGAACCTAACCAAACATGTTAATGAATAAAGAGATTAAGGTATTAAATATTTCCAACATTTGTATGATTTAACATACAAAATTTGACTTGATATAAATAATGGCCATAAACTAAAACTCACAGTGACAGACGATGTTACAACTAATTTTGGATAGCGATGTCAAGAGTTGATACATCAAATCCTAATTATGATTTACATAGAGAAAAATAAATCCCAATTAAATATATTTTGGTATAATAAAAAATAGAAATTTCTTGATAGTACTTAATAAGAAATTGAACAGCAGTTAAACTGGCTCAATGAGTTCACTACTAAAATAGTCAGTGTAAAATTAATCACCCTCTATAAAGTTTCAATTAAACTGTTTGCATTTTCTGCTTCCAGACAAAATGGGACTAGATTTATCTTGCTGCTTGAAACAAAAATACAAAAAGCATATGAAACAATGTTTTTTAAGAAACTGGACATAAGGCAATGAGCGACAGTGACCACTGGGTGATGAGAAACAAATTACATAAACAGTGATTATTGCTATGAGATAGTTTCCAGAGTATGGAATAGAAAAGAACCCATGCAGAGTCCAAACTTGAGTCAAAAAGATGAAGCTGACAGTCTGTGGAGATAAGGTAGCTAGAGTTTGAAGAGTAGCAGAAAAGAAAACAGCTGCAAAGAAAGAGAACTTAGGAGATAGGAAGAAGATGCCTCTCTGTTAGTCCACTGAGTACTGATGACATGTGAGTCCTGGAAAAGAGGCATATAACAGGATGATATGGTAGTATTACCTGGTCCTAATACAGAGTTGGGAATACTGCCAGACAGAAAATTTCATGACTGATAAGGTACGGGGTAGAGCATATAAATGGGTCCTGCCTTAGTGGTAAAGAATTATTAGGTCTAGATTAAACACCACTCCCATTCCTAAGTCCTAAAAGCAAGCCCCAGAAAAATGAAACTGCTTAAAAAGTCTTAAAACCATGTTTCCAAACAAATTTCAAAAATACTTATAAAAATATTCAATCCAATTTGAAATGTACGTATGCTATCCAGTAAAAAAATTACCAAACATTCAAAGAAATAGGAAAATATTAACCATAATATAGAGGAAGTCAATCAATTTAAATTACTCAGAACTAATACAAATGTCACAATTAGTACAAGGGCATTAAAACAGTTATCTTTTTTTAAGAAGATTTTATTTATTTATTTGACAGACAGAGATCTCAAGTAGGCAGAGAGGCAGGCAGAGACAGAGAGAGGGGGAAGCAGGCTCTCTGCTCAGCAGGGAGCCTGATGCGGGGCTTGATCCCAGGATGATGGGATCATGACCTGAGCTGGAGGCAGAGGCTTTAACCCACTGAGCCACTCAGGCACCCCAAAGCAGTTATTATAAGTACATTTTATATGCTCAGAATCTTAAGTAGATTTGTGAAATGTGTAAAAGAACCCCAAATCAGTGTTTTAGAGATAAACATTAGAAATCAATAATGGAAATATCTCTGCAAATTCTCCAAATGTTTAGAAACTAAATAATACAATGCTAAATAACCTATAGTCACAGAAAAAAAAAAAGGAAATCAGAAAATATTTTAAACATAATGAAAATGAAAACAAAATACATATAAATGTTTGATACACCTAAGCAGTACACAGAGGAAATACCTGTTTTGGGTAAAAAAATTAATTTGTCAACATCACCTAAAAAAAACATGAAAACTAAGAAATGTAAAGAAAATATAAGGTAAGTAAAAGCAAAGAGTAATAAAGTAATTCAGATTGAATTAAATTAAGCATAATGGAAAAAGCAAATAAATATGAATCCCACAACTAGTTTGTTGAAAATATCAATGAAGTTGATAAACCTCTTGGCAAACTGAGAAGAGAAAATGAAAGGGAGTGGAAAAAAGAAACCAATATCTTGAAGAGGAGCAGTACGATGGTTATATACACTATAGATATAAAATGGATACAAGGTAATATTATGAAGAACTTTATTCATATAAATTTGTCAGCCTAGATAAAATGAACAAACTTAGTGAAAGACACAACCACCGAAGTTTACTCAAAAAGAAATAGATAACCTAAATATTTGTATATCTATCAGAGAAACAGAAACTAGAGTTAAAAACAGTTCTGCAAAGAAAAATTCAGTCCTAAATTACTTTAATTGTTAATTTAGGGAAGAAATAATATCAATTTTACACTGATTCTGGCAGGAATTTGAAAAAAGGGGATGCTTTCATAGAGTAAGTAGTCAGCATGACCCTAATAAATAATCTTACAAAGACATTACAAGAAAATAAAACCACAGATCAATATTCCACATGAACATAGAATATAAAAATTCTAAAGATATGTTTTGTGAAATAAATCCAAATTATGGGAAAAAAGTATATGGCATCATGGTCATAAATATGTTTATTCCAGGAATACAAAGTTAATTCAGCCCTCAAAAGTCAAATGATAATACACTTTGTAATGGTGGCATGAAGAGCTTCATGGACCTGATCACCAGCAGAATAATCACAATTAATGAAAATCATAATAAACAATGATTTAAAACCACTTCTATTAGTTTAAAAAATAAAAAAACTTAGGTATATATCTAGCATAATATTCATAAGATTTATAAGAGAAAAAATGTGAAATTCTAATAAAAGTCCTAAGAAGGACTAAATAAATAAATAAATGAAGAGATATTCCTTGTTCATGGATAGAAAGATTCAATATTGTTAAGATCTCAATTCTTCCTATCTTGGTCTATAGATTTAATGCGATTCAAATAAAAACTTCAGCAAGTTATTTTGTGGATATAGTCAAACTGACTCTAAAGTTTATATGAGAGGCAAAAGATCCAGAGTGCTTAATACAATAACAGAGATGAACAAGGTTGAGGTGTTGACATGACCCAACTTCAAGACTTATAAAGTTACAGTAATCAAGACAGTATGATAGTGACAAAGGAATAGAAAAATGGATCAATGGGACAAAATAGAAAGCCTAGAAATAGACCCACACAAATATAGGTCACTAAATTTTGACAAAGGAGCATCAATAATTCAATGCAGAAAGGATAGAGTTTCCAACAAGTAGTGCTGGACAACTAGACATCCACATGCCAGAAGGAAAAAAGGAAAAAAGAAATCTAAACAAAGACCTTCAATCCTTCACAAGAAATTAATACAAAATGAATTATAGACTTAAATGTAAAAAAGCAAACCTAGGGGTGCCTGGGTGGCTCAGTGGGTTAGAGCTCCGCCTTCGGCTCCATTCATGATCTCAGGGTTCTGGGATCAAGCCCTGTATTGGGCTCTCTGCTCAGCGGGGAGCCTGCTTCCTCATCTCTCTCTGCCTGCCTCTCTGTCTACTTGTGATCTCTCTCTCTGTCAGGTAAATAAATAAAATCTTTAAAAAAAAAAAAAATCCATACAGCTCCTAGAAGACAACAGAGGAGAAAATCTTAGATTTGGCAATGACTTTTTAGATACAAGGATGTGTGATCCATACACAAGACAACAAACAAAACAAAACAAAATAAAATTAAACAAACTGCCTGTGAAAAGGGCCAGTTATTAGACTTAACAGAACATATTCTGACTGGTGTGAGGTGATATCGCATTGTGGTTTTGATTTGTATTTCCCTGATGCCGAGTGATATGGAGCACTTTTTCATGTGTCTGTTGGCCATCTGGATGTCTTCTTTGCAGAAATGTCTGTTCATGTCTTCTGCCCATTTCTTGATTGGATTATTTGTTCTTTGGGTGTTGAGTTTGCTAAGTTCTTTATAGATTCTGGACACTAGTCCTCAGTCAGAATGGCTAAAATCAACAAGTCAGGAAATGACAGATGCTGGCGAGGATGCGGAGAAAGGGGAACCCTCCTACACTGTTGGTGGGAATGTAAGCTGGTGCGGCCACTCTGGAAAACAGCATGGAGGTTCCTCAAAATGTTGAAAATAGAACTGCCCTATGACCCAGCAATTGCACTATTGGGTATTTACCCTAAAGATACAAACGTAGTGATCCAAAGGGACACATGCACCCGAATGTTTATAGCAGCAATGTCCACAATAGCCAAACTATGGAAAGAACCTAGATGTCCATCAACAGATGAATGGATCAAGAAGATGTGGTATATATACACAATGGAATACTATGCAGCCATCAAAAGAAATGAAATCTTGCCATTTGCAACAACATGGATGGAACTAGAGCGTATCATGCTTAGCGAAATAAGTCAAGCAGAGAAAGACAACTATCATATGATCTCCCTGATATGAGGAAGTGGTGATGCAACATGGAGGCTTAAGTGGGTAGAAGAATAAATGAAACAAGATGGGATTGGGAGGGAGACAAACCATAAGTGACTCTTAATCTCACAAAACAAACTGAGGGTTGCCGGGGGGAGGGGGTTTGGGAGAAGGGGGTGGGATTATGGACATTGGGGAGGGTATGTGATTTGGTGTGTGCTGTGAAGTGTGTAAACCTGGTGATTCACAGACCTGTACCCCTGGGGATAAAAATATATGTTTATAAAAAATAAAAATTAAAAAAAAAAAAAAAAAAAAAAGAACATATTCTAAAAGAGCCATTATAGGGGCACCTGGTGGCTCAGTTGGTTAACTATCGGACTCTTGGTTTTGACTCAGGTCATGATCTTATGGGTTGTGAGATTGAGCCCATTTTTGGGCTCTGTGCTCAGTGGGGAGTCTGCTTGAATATTCTCTCCCTCTATCTCTCCTTCCCCCCATTCATGCATGCACACATGAGCTCCCTCTCTCAAATAAATAAATCTTTAAAAAAAGGAGCCATTGGGACGCCTGGGTAGCTCAGCTGGTTAGGCAGCTGCCTTCGGCTCAGGTCATGATCCCAGTGTCCTGGGATCGAGTCCCACAACGGGCTCCTTGCTCAGTAGGGAGCCTGCTTCTCCCTCTGCCTCTGCCTGCCACTCTGTCTGCCTGTGCTCGCTCTCGCTCCTCTCTCTCTCTGACAAATAAATAAATAAAATCTTTAAAAAAAAAAAAAAAGGAGCCATTATAAATATATTCAAAGAACTAAAGAAAACCATGGTTAAAGGTATAATGGTTATACCTTTAAAAACCATGGTTAAAGGTATGATGACATTGTTTAATCAAATAGAGAATATCAATAAAGAGAAATAATCTGAAACATTCAAATGGAAATTCTGGAGCTGTAAAATACATGAACAGTAAATAAAAATCTCACTAGAGGGGCTCAGCTATAGATTTAAATTGGATGACAAAATTAGTCAACTTACAGCTAGAGATTATGCAACCTAAGGAGCAGAGAAACTACAGAATGAAAAAATGAGCAGAGCCCACTGGAACATGGTATACCATTAAGTATATCAATTTATGTACAGAAGAAGGAAAGTCTATATACATGATTATATAAGGTTGATTAACAACAATCAGTTGCATTGTATAAAAGAAATGAACAATGCAAAGATGAAATTAAGAAATCAAGTTCATTTATTATAGTACCAAAACTAGTAAAATACTTAGGAATAAATTTAATTAAAGAATTGAAAACTTACACTTGGAAAAATACAAAATGTTGAAATAAATTCTTGAATTTATAGGGAAAGTTAAAGAAATTTGGTTAGGCAAAACAGCTTTATAAAATAAGAGTACATTGGGAGAACTAAAAGTGCATGATTTCAAGACATTTTAAATGAATGGCATTAAGCGTTGGTGAGAAAATAGAGGAATTATAACTCTCATGCACTGCTGGTGACAATGAAAATGATAATACCACTTTAGAAAAAAATTGAGCAGATTATTTAAATTTAAATATATTCCTACCATATGATTCAGTCATTTCAATCCTAATAATCTACCCAAGAGAAATGAAAACATATGCCCATACCAGACTTGTATATTAATATTCACAGCAACTTTATTTCTAGTGGCTAAAACTGATAATATTTCAGATGTTCAGGAATAGGAAATGGACAAAAACTGGTAAATTCATGCAATGGACTGTCATTCAGCAATAAAAAATGAACTATGGATATACATAACAGCATGAATGTATCTCAAAATATTTTTGTATAAAATTAGCACAACTGGGGTGCCTGGGTGTCTCAGTGGGTTAAGCCTCTGCCTTCAGCTCAGGTCACGATCCCAGGGTCCTGGGATCAAGCCCAACATTGGGCTCTCTGCTCAGTGGAGGGCCTGCTTCCTCCTCCCCTTCTTCCTGCCTTTCTGCCTACTTGTGATCTCTCTCTTTCTGTCAAATAAATAAATAAAATCTTAAAAAAATTAACACAACCGAAGGAGCACAACTGTATGATGTTATTTATGTAAAATTTGAGGAAATTCAAACTAATTGAGAATGACATAAAAGAGATCAGTAGGTACTATGCCTTGATGGGAATAGGGTGAGGGCTAGAAATGTACTTACTGGAGAGTAAGATTTTAAAGAAGCATAAAAATTTTGAGGGTGATGAATCTATTCATGTATTTATTGCAAATGTATACATATGTCATACTTTTCAAATTGTACACATTAAATATGTGTAGTTTATTGCATATTAGCTATACCTTAATGCAGTTGTATAAAAAAGTATTTGCATTTAAAATAAGTATTTGCATTTAAAACTTTCTCACATGTAGAAGCAATGAAATAAAATATGATCTTGTAAAATTGGCAGTTTTACATATGTAATGAGTCATTTCTGAAGGAGAGGAGTGACATTATCAGAATGACACTTCAGATAATTTTTTTTTCTTTTTTGAAGGCAAGACTAGTTATAGAGAGATCATTTCAAATCCCATTGCATTAAATTCAGGTGGGAAATGATGGTGCATTGAACTAATGATGTTTTTCGGGGTTTAGAGAGATGTGAATGGTATCCAAAAATTTTTAGAAGGGAGAAATATATAGTACTAGTGAATAAGTGTAAGTAATGGACATGAAAGACTCAAGGAACTCCCAAAATTCTCATTTGGGAAACTGAGCAAGTGGTGGTACGCATTAAAAACACTGTTGCTTTCATAGAAAAGCCCTGTTCTGTATTAGTCAAGGGAATGGAGAGAATTTAATGACAAATTTTAAGGGTTGATATGATGATGTGTGAGAGGATAGGTCATTAGCTTCAGTAGAAAGTTTAAACCGATGATGATGGATAATCATAGATGCTCATAGCTTGAGTTGTGAACAGGTAACAAAGCTATGAGGTATGTAGAGTTTGCCTACAAGATTTCCCCAAAAGTCATTCCTCAAATCCCCCATAGTAGTTAGGTACAGAGTCACAGTTGGTTGTCTAGTCTCTAGGTTCTTGTACATCATTTAATATGTTTCTTACCAAATGTAGACATCTACTCTAAAATATCTCCAATAAGTGATTAATACTCTTCTGCTTGAAATACATGAGGTGGCTGGGTGGCTCAGTCAGTTAAGCGTCTGGTTCTTGACTTCAGCTCAGGTAATTATCTCAGGTTCTGAAGATCTAACCTTGCATCCATCTCTGTTCTCACTGCAGAGTCTGCTTGGGATTCAGTCTTCCTCTCCCCCTCTCCCCACTTCTGTGCTCTCTAAATAAATAGATAAAACAAACAAACAGACAAACAAATAAATAACATCTTTTAAGAAAAAGAAAAAGAAAATATACAGTGACAGGAACAACTTCTCTGGAAATAACGATTTGTCTCAAACTGCTGCTAAAATTATTGAAAGATCCAATTTGTATATTAAATCACAAATATACCATCTCATTAATTAAGTTAGGATATTGCAGTTCTATTATATTGAAGTACTATGTGGAGCACTATGATTAGATAAAATAAAGAACAAAAAATTGCACCTATCCTTGACTGAGTCAAAACCTACTGAATTCTTCATTCTTTATTGTCTGTTAGCTCCAAATTTAAGGTATATTTTTCTATATATTATCTCTTCAAATATTTTATTACAATGCTCAAATTCTTATGCTAAGTATTTGCAGTTTTTCAACTTTTCCTGAAACATCATGTCTTAAATTCAACCTGATATTTATTATATGGATATGCTTCCATTTATTAATGTTCTCCTAAAGTATCACAAAGATCTGATTACCACTTCAAATAGGGCTTGCAAATATTAATGCAATCTAACATAGTTTCAGATCATGTGGCCAGCACAATCATTGTGTCACATTTTACCCTTAAACAAATGAATATGGAGTGGTGGAGAAATATTTGTTTTATTATTTAGTGTTCTTACCTATACTCAGCAGAATCTACTCAAATTTAAGATTATTATTTAGGTATATATAGATAAGTCTATCTATAGCCCACTAAATTTTGGGAGGGCTAAAAATCAAACTCCAGACTTCTTGGGAATATTTTTAATAAGTGTGCTAGCCATCCAAAGGCTGCTACCATTACCACAATTAAGAAGCTGTAGCTCAAGAGACTACCTAGAACTGTCACAGCTACTAGTTACAGAAATATACAACTTCTGCCACAATGCAGACACTACTAAATTAGGAGCTGCTCTACCAGCTGCCAGTTTCAGAATATGCTTTTACTGGTATAATAAGTAAGAGAAAAATGGATGGCTCTGGTTTGGCATGTAAAGTCTGGGTATCACCACTCCATCCTAATAAGTAGAAAGATGAACAAACTAAGAAATCAAGGGCTCTTCATAGAACCTTCAGACAAGTGAGGTCCCAGTGCAAACTACTGCCCTCAAAATTGGAGAGAGCAATAGACGAATACAGAAAATCAAAACTCACTGGATCATCAGGACAGCATAGTACTGGCACAAAAACAGGAACATAGACCAATGGAACAGAATAGAGACCCCAGAAATATACCCTCAACTCTATGGCCAACTAATCTTTGACAAAGCAGGAAAGAACATCCAATAGAAAAAAGACTGTCTCTTCAATAAGTGGTGCTGGGGAAACTGGACAGTTACATGCAGAAGAATGAAACTGGACCATTCTCTTATACCATACACAAAGTATAAACTCAAAATGGATGAAAGACCTCGATGTGAGACAGGAATCCATCAAAATCCTTGAGGAGAACATAGGCAGTAACCTCTTTGACATTGGCCATAGCAACTTCTTTCAAGACATGTCTCTAAGGACAAGGGAAGCAAAAGCAAAAATGAACTTTTGGGACTTCATCAAGATGAAAGACTTCTGCACAGCAAAGGAAACAGTCAACAAAACAAAGAGCAACCCATGGAATGGGAGAAGATAGCTGTAAATGACATTTCAGATAAAGGGTTTATATTCAAGATCTATAAAGAGCTTATCAAACTCAACACCCCCGAAACAAATAATCCAGTCAATAAATGGGCAGAAGACATAAACAGACGCTTCTCTAAAAAGAAGGCTAACAGACACATGAAAAAATAAATACTCAGTATCACTAGCCATCAGGAAAATAGAAATCAAAACCATAATGAGATACCACCTTACACCAGTTAGAATGGCAAAAATTAACAAGAAGGAAACAACAAATGTTGGCAAGGATGTGAAGAAAAGGGAACCCTCTTACACTGTTGGTGGGAATGCAAGCTGGTACAGCCACTCTGGAAAATAGTATGGAGGCTCCTCAAGACATTAAAAATAGAGCTACCCTATGACTTAGCAATTGGACTACTAGGTATTTATCCCAAAGATACAGATGTAGTGAAAAGAAGGGGCACATGGACCCCAATGTTCATAGCAGTAATGTTCACAATAGCCAAACTGTGGAAGGAGACAAGATGTTCTTCAGAAGATAAATGGTTAAAGAACATGTGGTTCATATTTACAGTGGAATATTATTCAGCTATCAGAAAGGATGAATACCTTCCATCTGCATCAACATGGAACTGGAGGGGATTATGCTAAGTGAAATAAGTCAAGCAGAGAAAGCCAATTATTGTATAGTTTTATTTATGTGTGGAACATAAGGAAAAGCAAAGAGGACCACAGGGGAAGGTAAGGAAATATGAATGAAAAGATATCAGAGAGGGAGAAAAACCATGAGAGACTGAACTCCAGGAACCAAACTGAAGATTACAATAGGGAGGGGGATGGAGAGATGGGATAACTGGGTGATGGATCTTAAGGAGGGCATGTGTTGTAATGGGCATAGGGTGCTATACCTAACTAGGGAATCATTGAAACCTATATTAAAAAAATAATGATGTACTCTATTTTGGCTAACTGAACATAAAAGACCAAAAAAAAAAAAAAACCCTCATTGGAGCATAAATCCACAAGCATAAATCTCAATAGGGTTTTCAGATCTGAGATAAGAAAATTTGAACTGTGATTGCTGAATTTCTAGATGCTTAGTGCAAAACGTTCAAGAGATAAAAATTCTATGGGGGCTCAGTTATTACAGCCCCCACTTTTGTGACTTTTACATGGAAGAACTCAACCAGTTTCTCACAAGAATATCAAAGAAAAGTCCCCTCGTGCTTCCAGCAGAGGGAAGGGAAATGGAACTATTTGAAATATGCCAGAACATTGTGTTTGTTTTTTACAGTCTTTACCCACAAGATAAACTATTTAATAAAAGCCAAACCTCCTGGAATTTTATCAGAACCTAATAGAACAAGGTGAAGAGAATTACCCAATTTTAGACCATTCTATTCCATTCTATTCATCCTTTTCCATCTAAGGATGTGGTTACTGTGAAGTAAATATGACGTTCACAGTCCAGAGGCACAGGACCACTAAAAGATAGGCCTACCCATAGGACTATAGAATGTTTTTGCTTCCCCAATACCTCACCACTATATTACTAAAGATCTAATTACAGCAGTTTTGTTTACCATAACATCATGTCCACCTGTCATGAAAATAATATAAGACATAATAAGAGAAAAAAGCACAGTTTGAAGAGACAGAGCAAGCATCAGAGCCAGACTCAGATATGGAAGGGATTATAGAATTATCAGAGCAGAAATATACAACAAATGGGATTAAGATACTAAGCACACTAATAGATAAATTAGACAGCATGCAAGAACAGACAGACATTGTTAATAGAGAAAAGGAGAATAAAAGAATAAGTGGGGGAAAAAAAGAAAAAAAGAAAAGAAAACATGGATATTAAAGAAAACTGTCATAAAAAATGAGGAATACTTCTAATAAGATTCTTGGTATAATGGACATAGCTACAGAAGAAGTCTGAACTTGAGGATATATCTTGAGGATATATCCCCTATAGTGAAAATCAAGGAGAGAGAGAGAGAGAGAGAGAGAATATTCAAGAGCCATGGGACAACTACAAAAGGTGTAACATACATATAACAGGTTTCAAAAGGAGGAGAGAGAGAGTAAGGAACAGAAGAAACATTTGAGGGTGCCTGGGTGGCTCAGTCATTAAGTGTCTGCCTTCAACTCAGATATTATTCCAGGGTCTAGGGATTGAGCCCAACATTGGGCTCCCTGGTCAGTGGGAAGCTGACTTCTCCCTCTCCCACTTCCTATGCTTCTGTTCCCTCTCTGTGTCTCTCTCTGTCAAAAAAGTAAATAAAATATTTTTTTTTTAAAAGAAACACCTGAGACAATGATAAACGAGAATTCTTCAAATTAATGTCTCACACCATACTAAAGACACAGAATGCTCAAAGAACACCAAACAGAAAGGCAAAAAAGTTATAATTAGATATAATGATTTTCAAACTGCAAAAAATTCAAAGATGAAAAAATCCTGAAAAAAGTCAGAAGAAAGATAAGACTTACATATAAAGGAGCAAGGATAAGAATTATTTCTATCTTCACAGAATCCATGTCTCATGATTAATGTTATATGTCAATTTGACTTGGTCATGTGATGTCATGGATTTTAAGGTAGATTCTGTTTGCTCTCTCCAGTGTGGACTGGCATCATCCAACCAATTGAAGGCCTTAATAACAAGAACAACAACAAAAACAAATTGGAGGAAGAATTTGAGAATTTGGTCCTTCACACTAGCTTGCTTATACTGGAACTTTTTTTTTTTTTTTAATTTCTGTTGTTGTCTTATTAACATATAATGTATTATTTGCTTCAGGGTACAGGATTTGTGAATCAGTCTTACACAATTCACCGCATTCATCATAGCACATATCCTCCCCAATATCCATTACCCAGTCACTGTATCCCTCTCTCCCCACCCTGCCCAGCAACCCTCAGTTTGTTTCCTGAGATTAAGAGTCTCTTATGGTTTGTATCCCTCCCCAGTCCTATCTTGTTTCGTTTTTCTCTCCTTTCTCCCCATAACCCCCCCACTACCTCTCAAATTCCTTACATGAGAGATAATATGATAATTGTCTTTCTCTGATTGACTTATTTTGCTTATCATGATACCCTCTAGTTCAATCCATGTCATTGCAAATGGAAGAATTCTTTTTTGATGGCTGCATAGTATTCCTGTGTGTGTGTGTGTGTGTGTGTGTGTGTGTGTGTGTGTGTGAATCACATCTTCTTTATACATTCTTCTGTTGATGTACATCTTGGCTCTTTCCATAGTTTGACTATTGTGGACATTGCCACTATAAACATTTGGGTGCACATGCCCCTTCAGATCTCTACATTTGTATCTTTAGGGTAAATACCCAGTAGTGCAACTTCTAGGTCATAGGGTAGCTCTATTTTCAACTTTTTGAGGAACCTCCATGCTGTTTTCCAGAGTGGCTGCACCAGCTTGCATTTCCACCAACAGTATAAGAGGGTTCCCCTTTCTCCACATCCTTGCCAACACCTATTTTTTCCTGATTTGTTAATGTTAGCCATTCTGACTGGTGTGAGGTGGTATCTCATTGTGGTTTTGATTTGTATTTCCCTGATGTTGAGTGATGTGGAGCACTTTTTTATGTGGCTGTTTGGCCATCTGGATGTCTTCTTTGCAGAAATGTCTGTTCATGTCCTCTGTCCCTTTGGTGTGAAAAAGCTTTTGATCTTGATGAAGTCCAAAAAGTTCATTTTTGCCCTTCCTTTCCTTGTCTTTGGTGATGTTTCTAGGAAGAAGTTGCTATGCCTGAGGTGAAAAAGGTTGCTGCCTGTGTTCTCCTCAAAGGTTTTGATGGATTCCTGTCTCATATTGAGGTCTTTCATCTATTCTGAGTCTGTTTTTATATGTGGTATAAGGAAATGGTCCAGTTTCATTCTTCTGCTTGTGCCTGTCCAATTTTTCCAGCACCATTTATTGAAGAGACTGTCTTTTTTCCATTGGATGTTCTTTCCTGCTTTGTCAAAGATTAGTTGACCATAGGGTTGAGGGTCAATTTCTGGGCTCTTTATTTTGTTCCAATAATCTATGTGTCTGTTTTTGTGCCAGTACCATACAGTCTTGATGATTACAGCTTTGTAACAGAGCTTGAAGTCTGGAGTTGTGATGCCACCAACTTTGGTTTTCTTTTTAAACATTCCTCTAGCTATTTTGGGTATTTTCTGGTTCCATATAAATTTTAGGATTATTTCTTTGAAAAAAGTTGATGATATTTTCATAGGGTTTGCATAAAATGGGTAGATTGCTCTAGGTGGCATAGACATTTTCACAATATTTTTTCTTCCAATCCCTGAGCAAGGATTCTTTTTGTCTTTCTCAACTTCTTTTATGAGTACTTTATAGTTTTCTGAGTACAGATTCTTTGCCTCTTTGATTAGGTTTATTCCTAGCATCTTATGGTTTTGGATGCAATTATAAATGGGATCAATTCCTTAATTTATCTCATTGTATCTTCTGTCTCATTGTTAGTATATAGAAGTGTAACTGATTTCTGTGCATTTATTTTATATCCTGACATTTTCTGAATTTCTGTATGAATTCTAGCAGTTTTGGAGTGGAATATTTTGGGTTTTCCACATAAAGTATCATATCATCTGCAAAGAGTGAGAGTTTGACTTCTTCTTTGATGATTTGGACTCCTTTTATTTCTTTTTGCTGTCTGATGGCTGAGGCTAGGATTTCTAGTACTAAATCGAATAGCAGTAGTGATAGGGAATAGCCCTACCATTGGAACATTGATCTTGTCTTGCCCTCAGCACTCCTGGTTCTCAGGCCTTCAAAGCAGACTAGAATCTAAATCATTTCCCCTTGTTCTCAGGTATCTGGCTTTGAACTGAAATATACCACCAGGTTTCCTGGGTTTTCAGCTTACAGTTGGCAGATCATGGGACTTTTCAGTCACTATTATTGTGTGAGCCAATTCCACATAAGTCCTTTGTATAAATATATAAAAGACTCATATGTAATATGTATAGATATATATCCTATTGGTTATGTTTCTCTAGAAAACCTTGATTATATACAATGCAAGCAAGAAGAGAGTGGAGTGAAGTATTTAATGTTAAGAGAAAAAAAGTTCTCACCAACCTAGAATTCTGTTCTCTTTAAAATGAAAGAAAAATAACTTTTTTCACACAAACAAAAACTGAAGGAATTTGTTGCCAGTAAACTGCCCTTGCCAGAAATGTTAAGAGACGTTCCTCTAAGAGAAAGAAAATTCAGAAATTTGGATCTACATAAGAATGGAAGTGCATCATTTTAACTGAAGGTAAAATAAAAAACTTTTATTTTTCATTAATTGATCTGACAGGCAACCATTTATTCAAAATAATAGTTACAATATATTAACATTATGTATGCTTATATATAAGTGAAATTAATGACAATAATGATACAGAGACAGGAAAGGGGAATTAGAACTATTTTGTTATTGTAAGGCACTCACACTACCTATGAACTAGTATAGCATTATATCAAAGTGGACTTGGATTAGCTGTAGACATATATTTACATATATTTACAGAAGGAAATGTATATTGCAAACTCTTGTACAACCAATAAAAAAGAAACTAGAAAAGAAACATAACTCACATGTATAGAGAGAAATGGAATCATATAAAATTCTCATATAAAATCATAAAAGGCAGAAAAAGAGTGGAACGCATAGTAAGAACTAAGAATATGATAGATGTAATGCAATGATATCAAGAATCAGTTTGTTAGTGGTCTAAATACACAAAGTAAATGATAGAGATTGTCAGACTGGACCAAAAAACAAGATAAAACTATAGGTTGCTTACAATAAAGATTTTTAAAAAAGGTAAATGGATGGAAGGGAATATACCTTGCTGACACTAATCAAAAGAAAAGAGAGGTAGCTATATTAATTTTAGACAGAGAAAACTTCATGAGAAGGAAAGTTATCAGGATAATGAGGGGTATTACATAATGAATAAGGGGTCAGTACACCAAGAAGACATAATCCTTAATGTATATGACTCTAAAAAGAGAGGATCAAGGTACATGACATGGAAGCTGATAAAATTGCAAGAAGAAATAGATAAATCTTGTATTATATTTGAATACTGTAACACACTTCTATCAGAATTAGACAAGTAACTGGCAGGAAATCAGTAAGGACACAGTTGATTTCAATGTCACTATCATTCAACTGGCTATAATCCACATCCATAGACCACTTTATACAAAACCAGTAGAATACATATTCTTCCCAAGCTAATGTGAAACATTCACCAAGATAGATCATGTACTGGGCTGTAAAACACATCTTTTTTTTTTTTTTTAAAGATTTTATTTATTTATTTGTCAGAGACAGAGGGAGAGAGAGCGAGCGAGTACAGACAAAGAGGCAGGCAGAGGCAGAGGGAGAAGAAGGCTCCCTGCCGAGCAAGGAGCCTGATATGGGACTCGATCCCAGGACCCTGGGATCATGACCTGAGCCAAAGGCAGCTGCTTAACCAACTGAGCCACCCAGGCGTCCCTGTAAAACACATCTTAAAAAATTAAAGGACTAGAACTTACATAATGTCTGCTCTCAGTCCACATTGGTATTAAATGAGATATCAATAACAGAAAGATAACCGGAAAGTTCCAAAAAAAAATACTTGGAGATTAACAACACACTTCTGAATGACACATGGGTCAAAGGAGAAATATTAAGGGAAATTTAAAAATTTTTGAACTAAACTAAAATGAAAACACAACTTCTAAAATTTGTGGAATTCACAAAAGCAATGATTAGAAAGAAATTTGTATCATTGAATTAAAATATAAGAGAAGTAAGATCTAAAATCAGTCATCAAAGCTTCTACTTAGGAAACTAGAAAAATAAGAGCAAACTAAGTCTAAAGTAAGGAGCCAAAAAAAAATTAAAAAATAGAACAAAAATTAATGAAGTTGAAAATAGAAAATCAATAGAGAAAATCAATAAAACCAAAAGCTGAGTCTCTGAAAAGATCAGTAAAATCAATAAACCTCTAAAAGATCAGTAAAAGCAATAAACCTCTAACAAGACTAACTTAGGAAAAAAGAGAAAGGACACAAATGACTAATATCAGAAATGAGATCACTTCAGATACCATTTACACTAAAAGGATAATAAAGAAATACTATGAACAACTCTATGTCCCTAATTTGAGAAGCTAGATGAAATGGACTAATTCCTTGAAAGATATAATCTACCAGAACTTACACAAGAAGTAGACAATCTAAATAGGCCTATATCTATAAATGAAATTGAATCAGTAAGTAAGAACTTTCTCAAATAGATACCACAAGGTTTCACTGGTGAATTCTATCAAGCATTTAAAGAAAAAATAATAGTAATTCTCTAGAAGCTCTTGCAGAAGATATAAGTAGAAGGAATATTCCTTAACTCATCTGCAAAGTAAAAAATTACCCTAATACCCCAAACAAAGACATTAAAAGAAAATAAAACTATAGACCAATAATTCTTATGAACATATTTATAAAAATTCAAAACAAGTTATTAGCAAGTCTAATCAACGATGTATAAAAAAAAATCACACACCAAGACCAAGAGAGTTTTTCCCAAGTGAGTTTGAATGTATTGAATGCATTCAAAAATCAATTAATGCATGCAAGCACATGAACAGACTAAAGAAAAAGAATCACATGATCATATTAATCAATGTAGAAAAAAATTGATAAAACCCACACCCTCTCAGGATAAAAGTTTTCAATAAACTAGGAATAGAGGGTTTTTCCTAACCTTGATAAAGATTATCTGCAAAAACTAATAGCTAACTCCAACTTCATGGTGAGACAGTTGAAACTTCCTACTTAGAACCAGAATAAGGCAAGGATCTCTCCTCCCACCACAGCTCTACAGCAAGGAAGTGGACGTACTAGCTAATGCAATAATTCAAAAATAAAATGAGAAATAAGAGGTATAGGATTTTGGAAGGAAATAAAAAAAATACCTGAGACAAGTGAAAATTGAAATACAATGTTCCAAAATTTTGAGACACAGCAGAAGTTGTTGTAAAGCTTATAGTGGTTCAGGCTTACATCAAGAAATAAGAAAATTAAAAAAAAATCTAATTTTACACTTAAAGAATTAGAAAAAGAAGAAAGGAAGCCAAATTACATAGAAAGAAGAAAACAAAGATTAAAGTGGAAATAAATTATATAGAGATTGAATATACAACAGAAAAGATCAAGGAAATTAGAGATGGTTCTTTGAACAGATAAATAAAATTGACAAATATTTAGCCAGACTAAGAAAAAAAGAAATAAATAAATAAATCCAGAAATGGAAGAGAAGTTACAACTAATATCAAAGAAATGGAATGAATGCTAAGACTACTGTGTATAATTGAATGCTCACAAAGTGAACAATCTAGAAGACATGGATAAATTCCTAGTAACATACAGTTTTCCAAGATTGCATCATGAAGTAATAGAAAATTTGAATAGAATTAAAATCAATAATTAAAAAAACTTTAAAACTGAATCAATAATTAAAAAAACTTCAAAACTTCCTGTAGCTTTCAGGGCCAGAGCTTCACTTGTGAATTCTACCAAACATTCAAAGAAAATTTAATACCAGTTCTTCTCTAAGAGTTCCAAAAATTGAAGGGGATTAAATGCTTCCAAACTCTTCTTAGTCTAGCATTCCCCTGATAACTAACACACATATATTAAAAGAAAAAGTTCAGGCCAGTATCTATGATGAACATAGATGCAGAAATCCTCAACAAAATATTAGCAAACCGAATTCAACATTATGCTAAAAGAAGAGTACACTATGTTCAAGGGGGACTTAATCCAAGGATGCCAGTATGATTTAATATTGGCAAATCAATCACATGATACAGTATATTAACAAGAGGAAACATAAAAATCATCATCATAATAGATGCTGAAATGGTGTTTCATAACATTCAATATCTATTTATAATAAAAATTCAAAAAGTTTGTAGGGCTGGATGTACCTCAACATAATAAAGACTATATATGACAAGCTCACAATTAACATTCTAAAGGTGAAAAGCTGAAAGCTTTTCTTTAAGACCAGGAACAAGATAAGGATGCCCATTCTTGTCACTTTTGTTCAGTATACTATTGGAAGTCCTAGACAGAGAAAATAAGCAGGAAAAAAGAAATAAAAGACATTTGACCTGTACCCCTGGGGATAAAAATATATGTTTATAAAAAATAAAAAATTATATTAAAAAAAAGACATTTTTATTTTAAAGAAAAGATAAAATTCTCATTATTTGCCAACAGCACGATTTTAAAAAAAATATTTTTATTTATTTATTTGACAGACAGAAATCACAAGCAGGCAGAGAGGCAGGCAGAGAGAGAGGAGGAAGCAGGCTCCTCTCTGAGCAGAGACCCTGACGTGGGGCTGGATCCCAGGACCCTGGGATCATGACCTGAGCCGAAGGCCCAGGCTTTAACTCACTGAGCCACCCAGGCACCTCAACAACACGATTTTATATATAGAAAATTCTGAAGATCCCACCAAAAACAACAATAAAAAAAAAACAAAAACAAAACACTCGTTAGAATTAATAAGAAATTCAGTAAAGTTGTAGAATTCCAGATAAATATACCAAGATCTATTATGTTTTTATATATTAGCAACAAACTATCAAAATAAGAAATTAAGAAATCAATACTATTTACAATTATATCAAAAAGAATAAAATACATAGGAATAAATTTAACCAGAGGTGAAAGACCTATACACTGAAAACTAGAAGACATGGATGAAAGTAATTGAAAAAGACACAAATAAATGGGAAAATATTCTGTACTCAATAGGAAGAATTAATATTATTAAAATGTCCATGCTACTCAAAACAATCTACAGAGTCAGTGTAATCCCTATCAAAATTCAAATGGCACTTTTATAGAAATAGAACAAACAATCTGAAAGATCCTGAATGGCCAAAACATTCTTGAGAAAGAAGAACAAAGCTGGAAGTATCACATTTTCTGATTTCAAACTGTTTTACAAAACAATAGTAATCAAAACAGTATGGTATTGGCATAAAAACAAATAACAGATCAAAGGAACAATATAGGAGAAATAAACCGATTCTATATGGTAAATTAAGAGCAAAGAATATACAATAGGGAAAGGACAATCTCTTTAATAAATTGTGCCAGGGAAATTGGATGCATGCAAAAGATGAAATTAGACCACCACCTTACAACATACACAAAATTAACAGCATGGATTGAAGACTTGAATGTAAGACATGAAATCATCCAACTTCTAGAAGAAAACATTGGGGGTAAAATCCTTGATGTCAGTCTGAGTGATAGTTTTTTAGACCAGACTCCAAGTTCAAGGGCAACAAAAGCAAATGGGATTACATCAAACTAAAGAGCTTTGCAAAATGAAGGAAACCATCAACAACAAAAAAAGGCTACCTACTGATTAGGTGAAGATACTTGCAAATCATATATCCAGTGAGGGGATAATACCTGAAATACATATAGAATTCATACAACTTAATAACCAAAGACCAAATAATTCAATTAAAAAATGAGCAGTATTTTTTTTTCTAAGAAGATATACTGATTGTCAAAAGGCACATTAAAAGATGTGCATTATTACTAATCATCAGGGAAATTAAATTCAAAACCACAAGAAGATATCATCTCATACCTATCAAGAGGACATTATCAAAAAGACAACAGATAGAAAATGTTGGTAAGGAGCCAGAGAAAAAGGAAACTCTCATTCACTCGTGTTGGGGATTTGAATTGGTGTACTCACTATGAAAAACACTATGAAGTTTAAAAAAAATTAAAAAGGAGCTATCATTTGATCTAGTATTCCACTTATGAATACTTATTTGAAAAAAAAAATACAAATACTAATTCAAAGAGATATATGTACTTTTATGTTCACTGAAGCATTAATTATAAGAGCCAAGATATGGAAACAACTTAAGTGTTCATCACTGGGTGTGTGGATAATGATGTGGTATATATATATATATATATACAATGATATAAAAGTCAGCCATTAATAAAGGATGAAATCTTACCACCTGAAACAATATTGATGGGCCTTGAGGATATTATGCTAGGTGAGATAAGTCAGATAAAGAGGAGTACTGGGTGTTATTTGCAAATAATGAATCATGAACACTACATCAAAAACTAATGATGTACTGTATGGTTACTAACATAACACAATAAAAAATATAAGAACAAAAATAAAGTCAGACACTAAGGAGAAAAAAAGACAAATACTATTTGGCTTCACTTAAATATGAATTGTAGTAAAACAAGCTAATGAACAAAACAAAACTCAGAGAAGATATACAGAGAAGAGATTGGTGATTGACAGAGAGAGAGAGGGTGGGAGGTAGACAACATGGGTGAAAGGGATCAGGAGGTACAATCTTCCAGTTACACAATAAATAAGTCATGGGAATGTCATGTACAGCATGGTGACTATAGTCAATAATATGGTTATGCATATTTGAAAATTTGCTGAGTTTGAAAGTTCTTATTATGCAAAAAATTATGACTTTGTATGGTGATAGATGATAGCTGGACTTATTGTGGTAATCATTCCACAACATACACAAAGATCACATCATTATGTTGTACATCTGAAACTAATTAAATGACATATCAATTATATATGAATAAAAAGATACACGTCTTTATATATATAATTCAGTCACATCAGAACATTCCTGTCTGTCTTGGCCTCAAGTAAATCCTGTGATTCTTCTCTCCGTTCTTCCTGAAAGGGACTTATGGTCACATAACAGTGTAATTTCCCACTGGGCAAAGGGTAGTACACAGAATTTCCAGGATATAAAATAGTGACTCATAATTGATGCTAATCTCTAGAGAATTAGTAAACCACTGCATGTTCGTATAGCTTGAGGACTCCTAGTGTCTGGAGACAGATGGAATTAAGTTTAATGGTGTGCTTAGTGGAACTACAGAGCAGTTCTTCAGTTGTATATCCAGTATATCCAGTCCAAGCATGTAGATTGTTAGTAACTGGCAGAAGAGCACATGAATGACCTACCTAGTGCGATAAAGGGTCTAGAAAAAGTTTCTAAAATAACTCTGCCACCCTTACCACCTTCTAAAATTGCAATACTATATCCCTGGTGAAAATCAGATAAGTACCTAAATTAAAAAATTAAAATGTAGATGTAGTGATCCTTATCTCATTCTCATTTCTCTCCACGTCTGGTTCATGAATAAACCCAATATGTCATAGAGATCAACCATAGATGCTTTCAAATGCAATCAAATTGTGATGGCAATGACAGAGGCAGTTCCACATGTAGAAACTTTAGGAGCAAATAAACATGGCTCATAGAGTACATTACCCAGTTACTGGCCCAGAAAAGTAAATGCTTTTATGTCTCATCACTATTATAGTAGATAATCATAAATAAAAAATAGAGAAAATAGTCTTGCCCTAGCAGAGACCCTTCTCTCTGTTATAATGTAGACTAAAGAGATGTTGAATTCCATAATATCTCAGTATATCACGTCAATCCATTGCATTGATAACATGTGTATAGGACCTAGTGAAAAGAAATTAGCAAGAACTCTACATGCATGAGGAGCCAGCCCTATAGGTAAGCTTTCAACATGTCTAGTTATGTGGGGATTAGTAGGACCGTCTATTTTCAAGTGAGAAATATGCTGCTGCACCTTGCACCCCAGACACAAAGAAAGATATTGTGAAGATAGTTTTGAAGATAATATATACCACATTTTGGAATGCTGCTATTATTCATTTACTTGTTTATCTACAACACTAAGGAGTGACTTGGTCTCTGAGCAAGTAAAAACCCTGGTTGAATTCTAGACTATGTTTCAAACTTCTCATCCACATGGCCTTATGAGCTAGACTCAATAATATTGGAAGTATTATAGATGTAACATATTGTGGATCTTGTAGAAAGTTGTCATGTAAGGACAATAGCATATACCTCTAAAGTTTCAGAATAAAACCATCATTTATTTAGCAATAACTGTTCTTTATTTTAGTAAGTAGTTCTGTCTTGTTACTGAGAGTTTGTAGAGCGAACACCTGTTCATGGGATACCACAACTATGCAACTTGTCTTGTAAATCATGAATTCTGTGATCTGATCTACTGAACCATAAAATTGGATGTGCATAGTAGAATTTTATTGTAAAATGAAAATGCTATATATTAGACTTGGACACATAGATCCAGGAAGGCACAAATAAACTGTATAAACAGATGTTTCCGACTCCCATGGTACCTGCTCCTACTGCTTCACTGCCTTTTCCTAAACTACAGATATGACCTCATGGGGAGTTTCCCAGGATTAGTTAAAGGGCTAAGAAAAAAATTGAGTCTGATTTCCTGTTAGATCTCCAATATATACTGGTACTGGCTAGAAGTAGATGGCCACTGCTTATAACTGCATTCAGTGACAGCTCTTGAAAACAATGGTAAAAGGAAATGTTTCTGATGTTTAACTTCCTACAGAAGGGCAGAGGACCCAAAATATGCATCTACAACAGTTTACAAGGAGTGGTTAATAAATTGACTGCTAAGTCCCTGACAGACATGGGAAAAAAAAAAAAAAAAGGGAAAGTTCTCCAAGGAGACCTGGAGAATAGGAATACAGATGGAAAATTTAGAATGGGCATAGTGTAGAGACATGCATGTCCATCTAACTTTGCACTAGAAAAAATAATCTTGTTTAGTGTAAGCTATCAATAATCTGGAAGACAAGATGATCCATCCTGTGGATGACTGTGTTTTCCCATAGATCAATGAAACAAAGTAGAGATCCCAGGGGGATAAAAAAACAAAAACACACTTATATGGTCATTTAATCTATGTCAAAGGAGGCAAGGATATATATAGAGAGAGAAAAGACAATCTCTTCAACAAATGGTGCTGGGAAAGCTGGACAGCTTCATGTGAAAGAATGACTTTAAGTACTAGGTGCCACTCAACCATGAGGAAAAGGATTGCAAATAGCCAGTCTTTTCCAAGTAGATGTCTGAATTCTTGTAGGATAATCTGATATTGAAGAATCATTAGCCTCTGCCTTTGGCTATTTAGATGAAAAAGATGACTTTTTCACATTATACACAAAATAAACTCAACGTGGATTAAAGATAGAACTTGTAAGACCTGAAACCATAACACTCCTAAAAGAAAATGTGGGCAGTAATTTCTTTGACATGGCCATAGAAATGTTTTTGTTTTCGTTTTCTAAAGGAAAACGAAAGCAAAATTAAACTTTTGGGACCACACCAAAATAAAAAGCTTTTTCACAGTGAAGGAAACCATCAACAAAATGACAAGGCAGCCTACTAAATGAGAGAATATATTTGATATATCTGATATGAGGTTAATATCCAAAATATATGAAGAACTTATACAACTCAACACCAGAAAAATAATCCAATTAACAATGAGCAGAGGACCTGAATAGACATTTTTCTAAAGAAGCCATATGATGGTCAATAGACACATGGAAGGATGCTCAGTACCATTCATCATCAAATAAAAAAAGACAAGAAATAACAAGTGTTGGCAAGGATGTGGAGAAAATGGAATCCCCATGCACTGTTGCTGGGAATACAAATTGGTACAGCCACTGTTGAAAACAGTAGGGAATTTCTGATAAAATTAAAAATTAAAAATAGAATTACCATATGATTCAGTTAATTTCATTACTGGATATTGACTCAAAAAATGAAAATTCTAATTAGAAAATATATGTATATTTCTATGTTATTGTAGCATTATTTACAACAGCCAAGGTATGGAAGCAACCCAAGTGTCTATTGATAAATAAATGAATTAAGAAGATATGATATGGAGGTTTAATATATATACATATATAAAATCTCTCTCTATGTATATCTATCTATATAGATATATATATGGAAAGAATATCTCTCTATATATATTACTATCCCACTGGATAGTACTCAGGCATAAAAAACAATGAGATCTTGCCATTTAGAACAACATGGAAGGATCTAGAGGATATAATACTAAGTGAAGTTAGATAGGAAAAGACAAATACCCTATGATTTCACTTATATGTGGAATTTGAGAAAGAAAACAAACAAATAAAGGAAAAAAAAAAAGAAGCAAACAAACAAAACCTGCCTCTTAAATACAGAGAACAAACTGTGGTTGCTGGAAGGAAGGTGGCTGGGAGACATGGAGAATATAAGTACACTTAATGTAATAAGCACCGAGTAACATATAGAATTGTTGAATCATAGTTACACCTGAAACTAATATAGTGCTGTATGTAAATTATAATTCAATTAAAAAAAAAAAGGCGCTTTTTCCAAAGTCCTATTTCTTGCCTAATGAGCTCATCAACCAAATGGCCATGGTAGAGACCGTGTATGTGATTGACAATATAGATTTCTTCTCAAGAAAGTTGACCTGAGTATCTAAATAGCCAAAGGCAGAGGCTAATGATTCTTCAATATCAGATTATCCTACAAGAATTCAGACATCTACTTGGAAAAGACTGGCTATTTGCAATCCTTTTCCTCATGGTTGAGTGGCACCTAGTACTTAATAAGAACACCTGAAGCCTCAGGGAAATACAAATCAAAACCACAATGAGATATCACCTCACACCAGTCAGAATGGCTAAAATCAACAAGTCAGGAAATGACAGATGCTGGCGAGGATGCGGAGAAAGGGGAACCCTCCTACACTGTTGGTGGGAATGCAAGCTGGTGCAGCCACTCTGGAAAACAGCATGGAGGTTCCTCAAAATGTTGAAAATAGAACTGCCCTATGACCCAGCAATTGCACTATTGGGTATTTACCCTAAAGATACAAATGTAGTGATCCAAAGGGACACATGCACCCGAATGTTTATAGCAGCAATGTCCACAATAGCCAAACTATGGAAAGAACCTAGATGTCCATCAACAGATGAATGGATCAAGAAGCTGTGGTATATATACACAATGGAATACTATGCAGCCATCAAAAGAAATGAAATCTTGCCATTTGCAACAACGTGGATGGAACTAGAGCGTATCGTGCTTAGCGAAATAAGTCAAGCAGAGAAAGACAACTATCATATGATCTCCCTGATATGAGGAAGTGGTGATGCAACATGGAGGCTTAAGTGGGTAGAAGAATAAATGAAACAAGATGGGATTGGGAGGGAGACAAACCATAAGTGACTCTTAATCTCACAAAACAAACTGAGGGTTGCCGGGGGGAGGGGGTTGGGGAGAAGGGGGTGGGATTATGGACATTGGGGAGGGTATGTGCTTTGGTGAGTGCTGTGAAGTGTGTAAACCTGGTGATTCACAGACCTGGGGATAAAAATATATGTTTATAAAAAATATATGTTTATAAAAAATAAAAAATTAAAAAAAAAAAAAAAAAAAAAAGAACACCTGAAGCACTTCTAGCAATACCAACCTTCATGGATTTGGATAATACCTTGTGTGCTATGTGTTACTATTTTAGCTCATATATATCATGACTGATTTAGACTTTGGAAGAAAATCAGTAAAGATAGTAATGCCAAGAGTATTCAGTAGTGTTACCCATGCCCAGTGACCCCAAAATAGTTGGCTTGATAGAATGAATCTGCTGAAGACTTGGGCATAGTATTTTATGAGAAATAATTTCTGGTACCATATAAGCAGGTGCACAGATACGTTATTTCTTCCTCATTTTATGAGGAAAGAAAATAAGGAAAGGAAAATAAGTCTCATAGAGGCAAAGTGCTTGTAATCCTGGTATATCTGTTAAGTGGCTTAACTAGAATATTAATCAGTATCTATAGTTTTAAACCTATAGTCTTTTTTTTTAATCTTTAAAAAAAATTATTTATTTATTTGACAGACAGAGATCACAGGTAGGCAGAGAGGCAGGCCGAGAAGGAGAGGGAAGCAGGCTCCCTGCCAGGCAGAGAGCCTGATGCAGGGCTTAATCCCAGGACCCTGGGATCAGGACCTGAGCCGAAGACAGAGGTTTTAACTCACTGAGCCACCTAGGCGCCCCTAAACCTATAGTCTATAATTGACATTTAAAACTTTCTTCAAATTTTATCTGATTTACTTATTAAGCTTTGACTTTCATGACTACTTGAAAAAAATAGTTTTGTATCCCCATCAAAATATTTATTGTGTAAGAAAATATTCATTGTTGAATTCTGGAACACTGAAAAGAAATTAAAAAATAAATAAGAAATTTTAAAAAATACAATAGAAAAGATATTAATTGTCCATGTCTGTGTCACAAATATTCTGTGAAAAACCAGGATACAGATATAAAATATGTAGTTCCTTAAATGTGTAGATTGTTTTAGGTAGTATATACATTTTAATCATTTTTGTTTTTCCAATCCATGAGCATGGAATGTCTTTCCATTTCTTTGTGTCACCTTTAATTTCTTTCATTACTGTTTTGTAGTTTTCAGAGTACAGTTCTTTCACCTGTTTGGTTCGGTTTATTCCTAGGTATTTATGACTTTTGGTACAATTGTAAATGGGATTGATTCCTTAATTTCTCTTTCTGCTGCTTCCTTATAAATTAATGTCTTCTTCTATAAATTCATGTCTTCTGCAAATAGTGAAAATTTTACATCCTCCTTGCCAATTTGGATGCTTTTTATTTCTTCTTGTTGTCTGACTGCTGTGGCTAGGACTTCCAGTGCTATGTTAGATAATATTGGTAGGAATGGACATCCTTTTCCTGTTCCTGACTATGAAGAAAAAGCTCTCAGTTTTTCCAACTGAGGATATTAACTGTGGATTTTTTATAAATGGCCTCTATTACCTTGAGGTGTGGTCCCTCTAAATGTACTTTGTTGAGGATTTTTACCATGAATGAGTGTTGTACTTTGTCAAATGCTTTCTCTGCATCTATGGAAATGATAATATGCTTCTTATTCTTTCTTTTGTTCATATGGTGTATCACACTGATTGATTTACAAATATTGAACCACCCTTGCAACCCAGTATAAATCTCACTTGATCATGGTGAATGATTTTTTGTATTGTTGGATTTGGTTTGCTAGTATTTTATTGAGAATTTTTCCATTCACATTCAATAGGAATATTGGTCTGTAGTTCTCTTCATCTGTAGAGTGTTTATCAGGTTTTTGTATCAGGGTAATGCTGGCCTCATAGAATGAATTTGGAAGTTTTCCTTCCATTGCTATTGTTGAAATAGTTTTGAAAAGAACAGGTATTAACTCTTTTTTAAAATATTTGATAGAATTTGCCTGTGAAACTATCTGGGCCTGGAATTTGGAGATTTTTGATTAATGATTCAATTTCTTTGCTGGCTTTTGATCTATTCAAGTGTCCTATTTCTTTCTGTTTCAGTTTTGGTAGTTCACATTTCTATGAATCTATCCATTTGTTTCAATTGTCCAATTTGTTGGCATATAGTTTTTCATAATATTCTTTTATAATTATATTTCTGTGGTATTGGTTGTGATTTCTCCTCTCTAGTTTATTATTTTATTTATTTGGGTTCTTTCTCTTTTCTTTTTGATAAGTCTGGCTAGCGAGTTCTTTTTATGATTATTTTTCAAAGAACCAGCTCCTGGTTTCATGGATCTGTTCTATTGCATTTGTTTCCTGTTTGCTTGTTATTTTGTTCTGTATTTTTTTTTTTTTTTTTGGTTTCTATACTATTTATTTTTGGTCTAATCTTTATCATTACCTATGTTCTCCTACCTTTATGCTTCTTTTGTTGTTCCTGTTCTAGCAATCCCTATCAATATACCAATAGTACTTTTCACAGAGTTGAACAAACAATCCTAAAATTTGTGTAGTACCACAAAAGACTGAATAGCAAAAGCAATGCTGGAGGCATCACAAATCCAGACTTCATGTTATATTACAAATCTGTAGTGATCAAAAGAGTATGGTAGTGACACAAAGATAGACACACTGATATATGGAACAGAATAGAAAACCCAGAAGTGAACCCACAGCTATATGGTCTCCTCATCTTTGACAAAATAAGAAAGAATATTCAATGGGAAAAAGTGTCTCTTCAACAAATGGACAGCTACATTGAAAAGAATGAAACTTTTTTCTAGATATGCCTCCTGAGGCAAGTGAAAGAAAAGCAAAAACAAACTATTGGAACTTCATCAAAATAAAAAGCTTCTACACACCAAAGGAAATGATCATCAAAACTAACAGGCAACCTACAGAATGGAAGAAGATATTTGCAAATGACATATCTGATAAAGGGTTAAGTATCAAAATAAATAAAGTACTTATAAAAATTAACACTCCAAAACAAATAATCCATTAAAAAATGGGCCAAAAAAACCCCGAACTATTGGGATTTCATCAAGATCAAAAGCTTTTGCACAGCAAAGGAAACAGTTAACAAAATCAAAAGACAACTGACAGAATGGGAGAAGATATTTGCAAACGACATATCAGATAAAGGACTAGTGTCCAGAATCTATAATGAACTTAGCAAACTCAACACCCAAAGAACAAATAATCCAATCAAGAAATGGGCAGAGGACATGAACAAACATTTCTGCAAAGAAGACATCCAGATGGCCAACAGACACATGAAAAAGTGCTCCATATCACTCAGCATCAGGGAAATACAAATCAAAACCACAATGCGATATCACCTCACACCAGTCAGAATGGCTAAAATCAACAAGTCAGGAAATGACAGATGCTGGCGAGGATGCGGAGAAAGGGGAACCCTCCTACACTGTTGGTGGGAATGCAAGCTGGTGCAGCCACTCTGGAAAACAGCATGGAGGTTCCTCAAAATGTTGAAAATAGAACTGCCCTATGACCCAGCAATTGCACTATTGGGTATTTACCCTAAAGATACAAACGTAGTGATCCAAAGAGGCACGTGCACCCGAATGTTTATAGCAGCAATGTCCACAATAGCCAAACTATGGAAAGAACCTAGATGTCCTTCAACAGATGAATGGATCAAGAAGATGTGGTATATATACACAATGGAATACTATGCAGCCATCAAAAGAAATGAAATCTTGCCATTTGCAACAACATGGATGGAACTAGAGCGTATCATGCTTAGCGAAATAAGTCAAGCAGAGAAAGACAACTATCATATGATCTCCCTGATATGAGGAAGTGGTGATGCAACATGGGGGCTTAAGTGGGTAGGAGAAGAATAAATGAAACAAGATGGGATTGGGAGGGAGACAAACCATAAGTGACTCTTAATCTCACAAAACAAACTGAGGGTTGCTGGGGGGAGGGGGTTTGGGAGAAGGGGGTGGTATTATGGACATTGGGGAGGGTATGTGCTTTGGTGAGTGCTGTGAAGTGTGTAAACCTGGTGATTCACAGACCTGTACCCCTGGGGATAAAAATATATGTTTATAAAAAATAAAAAATTATATTAAAAAAAAAAGAAATTCTACATTTTGTAATTGCTTCCTTATATCCCTGAGGTTCTACTTCATATTTTTAATTCTAATTTTTAATTATTTTATAATGAAAAACCTAGTTTAATTCCAAATCCCAGTTTAATGCTCAGAGCCCTGTTTTATTGACTGGGGAGCTATGCTTCTAACTAAAATGACATGCATGGTTTGTTTTGTTTGGAAGATGCTTTATTCTTCCATTGTACTGTCATATTGTTCAACTGGCTACTCTTCCAGCTGGGGGCATTGGCCATTGTTTCCTAATGAGTGATATAAATTGCTAAGGTTCTATTCATTGCTAAGGATTTCCCAGTCCTTTGATGAAATATAATATGATTTGTTCACTGTGCACATCTGGCAAAGAGGTCTGCAGATTTCTTTAGGGCTGAAACTCACTCATTATTGATTTGTTGGTTTATATAATAAGAAATCATTTAGTTCATAGAGTGTTTTACAATGTAAATTAGTATATACTTGCCCAAACACATTAAGCTTTAAAGGCTAAATTACATATATTATTTTGTGAATTAGGTATAATTAACTTTCCTAAGAGAAAACATATCCAAGGTAATAGAAAATGAAAATGGGAACTCACTTTAGGTACATGTTTTCCATATGTATGAAAATGTGAGGGAAGTCTGAATGACCATGAGAATGGGACCATGTAACTTTGAACAACTGTTTGGTGGTGGTATCAGTTCAATTCCTTATTAGTCAATCTTTTCTGGGCTCTTGAGTTACTTTTTCTCTTGGAAAAAACAAAGGGATCTTTATACTACACTTTTTATCCTGTAAGAAAAATGGATAATATGTCACACTTGTCTTGGGTTTGAGAACTTTCAAATATTTTTACCATATTGAGTTCCTATAGTGCTTGATTTACAACAAATTCAAGATAAATGTTCACCTTCACTTTCAGAGTAGATTGAACATTCTTAATAATCTCTAAAGTGTTTATAGTCACAAACAATAAAATCCTTTCTATAAATGTGCCATTTAGTTAGCCTTATTGACAAAACACACACACATGAACACACACACAAAATGGGGGAGAAAAGTTATAAAAATGTGTTTTGCTTTGTTTTCCTTTAAAATCTAAGATTAATTAAAAAAAAAGGGACACCTGGGTGGCTCAGTTGGTTAAGAGGCTGCCTCCGCTCACATCATGATCCCAGCATCCTGGGATCAAGTCCCACATCGGGCTCCTTGCTCAGCAGGAAGCCTGCTTCTCCCTCTGCCTCTGCCTCTGCCTGCCACTCTATCTGCCTGTGCTCACTCTCTCTGACCAAAAACAAACAAACAAACAAAAAAACCTTTCGCTTTTACAAAAGCTATTAATAAATTATAATTTTCTTTAGGGGGAGGACTTAATTTTGATTTGAAAACATTGGGAATTGAACACAAAATGAGAATCAGTGACTTTTATGTAAGATAAGACTAAAATCCAATGATTAACATTTTTAAGTTGTCATTTGCCAGTGCTATCAGCAGGAGGTAATGAAGGGACTTAAGCCAAACTGGGTGATTATCACACCTCACTTTCTTTGACAGCACATTGCTAAGTATGGAGGAATATCCTCAGAACAGGGCAGTAAAAACCTGAAAACTGATTTTCTGGAAGCACAGTAAGTGTTTAGTCTTTGATCATGATGTAGTGTTTCAATATTTTGAAATATTCTGTAATATTGATTATGATTGATCTATTATTTAGCAAACTGCAAGTATGTCAGATGTGTTGATACCATAATTTGAAAGGGTATCAAAATACTTTCCAAAGTGTAGAAAATTAGTTTTGCTCAATTTTGTTGAAGGTTTATGATTATTTCTAATAGGCAGTCTATACAAATATGGCATTTTCAATTATGTGTTCTGACCTCTTCAAAGTTGCTCACTGCAATTTGAAATCAAAAATATTTTTCTTTGACATAGAAAATTATCTTTAGAAAGTAATGCTTTTTCATTTTGTTTTCATATTCTTTTTTGGTACAAAACTTGTTAAGTGCATTTTAATAATCCATTTTTGTGTATGATGTTGGGAGTATGCATGATTATGTGTATAGAACTAGTATTGAGCTGTCCTAGACCAGGATGGACATAATAAATTCATTGGGGGTACAATGATTAAGAACATACTATTCAATAAAATAAAATAAAATCCAAAGGAAATAAAATGTCAACGAATTTGACCAAAATATAGCAATAAGGCTGTTGGATTGGGTTAGAGTAATATAATAATTTTCATTTTGTGTCTGATGAATACCAGACAATGATAGCCTATCCAAATGGAAGCATTTTATCTGATTGGAACACTCACTGAATAGACATTTAGAGTGGAGAGTGCATGAAGATGCAGGATTAGAGATTCATTAAAAAAAAAAACCAAACAGTCTACGGCCATAGCACCCTGAAAGTGCCCGATCTCGTCTGATCTCGGAAAAAAAACCAAACAAACTAGAGATTTGTCAAAAAGAATAGAATAAGAATTTTAAGGAAAGAGAATGACTAGATTATATGATGAAGAAAATGTGAATATATACAAAAAGAGCATCAAGAATCAAGTTAAAAAGAAAACTATACAGGTTGTTGGGGGAAAAAACAGAAACTGTGATAAAGAGCTTATTGGAAAGGTAGGAAAATATCTCAAATAATATATTGTTAGAATTAAAAGAGAACTTAGGTATTTTCTTACTAGTATGTCTCATACAATTTTTAAAATTTTAATATATTTTTTAAATTAGACTGTTAAGAAATAGAGAATTGGCCTCAACTCCTCTCTCTCTCTCTCTCTCTCTCTTTCTCTCATCCACTCTCTCTGTAGGATGAGGTTTCTTCATCTCATTTGTGTCATGTTTTTTACAACTGCCTAGTACAAGCCTACAACTTCTTAACTGCTTATAGATTTGGCCAGTCACCTTACTGTTCCTCGTAGCACTGTGTGTCAGAAGGATTCCCACTTCTGAATCTTTGGTTTTGGCCAGGCCTTTTCTCTCCATTCATCCACATGCTTTTAATTAATCAATGGCCATCTACCCCACACAATGATAATTCCTAGAGATTCCCCCCTACTGATCTTTACTTTATTCAATTATTATAATCTAAGATTTCTTTTCCTTTTCTTTTCTTCCTTCTTTTTTTAAAGTTTTATTTATTTAACTTTAATCTCTGTTTAATTTCTGTTTAATCTCTTATTTATTTAACTTAATCTCTGTGCCCAATGTGGGGCTCAAACTCACAACTCTGAGATCAAGAATCCATGCTCTTCCAGCTGAGCCAGGCAGGCACCCCTATTTCTAAATTCATAAATTGCAACTCTCTTGAATGTTATTTGGATATGTTTTTTTAAATAAGTTTTGTATCCGTGGCAAGGATGCATGTGTTTTGGGGAGCAGTCTAGATCTATCTTTTTCTATCCTTTCATAAAATACCTATCAGGGTGTTTAACATAGAGTTGGTTCTTAGTACGTGTATAAAATGATTTGGGAAGTGGCATGTCCATATTAACCAAAAGGTATGGCCTAAATCAGTGGAATGAAATTATCTGTTCTTGTTTAAATTTACCCCATTAATATACACAAGGCTTTGTTTTTTCTTTTAAAATCTTATCTCCATTGGCTCTATTAATTCACTGGGTAAGAATGCATTGATTGGCATTTACAACCTTCCCTGTTAATTGGCTGTTTGGATACAACAGCAGGAATAAACACTGAGACTCAAATTAAAGCTGAATTAGTGTTCTTATAAGCCTTTTCTACTTTATATGATATTTTGATGCACTTTAAAAGGGAATAAATCTCCAGTTTTCTCTAATGTGGTTAATTTTAAAGATGGATATCTAAAGCCAACTCTAAAATAGAATTATGGCAATGAAATAATAAGGCAATTATATATTGCCTACATGCATATGTCTGCATTTTCTTCACAAAAGTGTTCCTTCTGAAATACAGGCACTTAATGAAATTCTTAACTCAGTCCACAATAACTTAATTGACGGAGTGAAGCTGTTAGAAAGACATAAGGATAGTCATTATAAAAAACTGGTGATTAATAATAACTTCTGATGAATACATAGCAACTATTTATTGTGGTACTAGCAGATGATTACATACTAAGCCAATTGTACAGTGTTTCAATATAAATGAAATGAATGGTTTTTTTGTTAAGAATTTTAAAGGGCAAATAACATTGACGGTATTTATATAGCTAGAGGCCAATAAAACAAACATTTTCTATTACTCAAAGCCAGAGCTAAAGGGATATTTTAAGTGCACTGCATTTTTAGATGGACATATGAATTTTGGGTCAAATCTGCTTTCATTAAGGCACCAGTAAAGTTTAACTTTTCTGGCAGGATGAACTTCTGTCATAAACCCCATAACACACAAAACTTCTGGATACATATTTAAAAGGTCAGGCATATGCCATATAAACCTGCAAAATGTCTTTCAGTTTTCTTTTTAAATGATAGTCAATTCTCACCCTCCAAAGAAAGTTCTTTTAGTGCAAAGTTATAATACATATGGAGAGATGTATGCAGCCATAAGCACCGATGTTTCCTTCTAAGCAAAATAAAAGAGATTTTTTCATTCGTTTTGGCAAGCTAAAAGCAGGCACTTTACAGATGCTTTTATAAAGAAAAAATAAAAACTTTGATTGGTTTGATTAAAATGCATTTACCCAACCTAATAACAAGTTATGTTAGTATTTATAAGGTCTGCCTACTCTGCATACAGTCCTTCTGAAGGATGTCAATGTGCTTTAAAACTATCCTGAATAAATCTTCCCAGTGAAAACTCCACAGGAAATGAACTCATATCCACAAAGCAAGCCCAGGCAAAATTGAGACATAGACTAAAACAAACAAACAAATCAACCTTTGCTATCTTCTCATTTACCAAATTTGTTCTCCCATTTTTTGTCCTACTACTCCCTGAAGGAAGACAATTCTTACTATCAGCAGTTCCCTATTGTTGGTAAGATCTGAAGCTTACAGCCCCTAACCTCAGGGTTAGCCTGTCATGAAGCATTTCAGGTGCTAAACCAATCCCTTCTCCTGAAGTCACCACATATGGTTCTAGGTTGTGCCAACTGTGCTATGTCTAATCCTCTGTCTCACTCAGGGATTAATTATGAGCAGATACCCGTCCACGTTTTCAGTTGCCTAAACCAGTGGTGGCCCTGCTTTCATCGCTCTGCAGCCTGCCTCTCTTTCCTACCTAATATTTCCATACTTTTCTGGAATTTATTTAGCAAAATGCCCTTGTATGATATAGCTTAACCTAATGAG
The DNA here is from genome assembly GCF_030435805.1 of Mustela lutreola. Lineage (NCBI taxonomy): Eukaryota > Metazoa > Chordata > Mammalia > Carnivora > Mustelidae > Mustela > Mustela lutreola. The sequence continues at coordinate 59,841,466 of NC_081299.1, forward strand.
TTAGATCTCCTGAATGTAACAGTATTTCACAGGTGACTTCTTGAAACTTACTTTCAGAATCTAAAGAATTAAAGCTACAAGTAGTGAAATTTCAATACTGAGGGAGGTCGATGTGGCAATGTTTGTAATCTGTGGATACAGTAGGGTTGCTGGTTATCAGTTAACATTTTATCAATTAAAACATGTAGATATAAACCGAGTGTAAGTTTTTCTTTTCTTTTCTTTTTTCTTTCTTAAGAAAAATCAATGAACTCTACTTAAACTTTAAGATGAAGTGAACAAAGCCATAAAAAATTTGAGGCAAACTGAGATGTTAGAAGTCTTCCTGGGAAAATGAATGTATCTGTGTTTATAAAGCAAAACCATCTTAACTGCTTTCTTACTAATTATTGTTTTCTTTCCTTTAAACTGATCACCAACATGTCCAGACATAGGGAGGAGAATATAATTCCTGGGAGAGAGGTCAAACTCCAACATTATGTGGAAATAATACAGAATTTTATTGTGTATGCAAAACAAACAAAAAATTTATCTACTGCTTAATATTATTCTTGCCAAATTGTGTGGAACCTAATTGCTGTAACAGTAGGTAGGCTGTGTACTTCTTTTCATTCTCACTAATGAACAATATTTAAATTGCTGAAACACCTCCCGTCATTTCCCTATTTCTTCCTAACCTCTCTTTCTTCTCTCATTCCAATTATAATGTGTATTGTTTAGTTGGGTCTTTATTTCACTACTTGGTTCACCTTTGCCTTGTCAGTTTCTAAGAAGGAGAGAGCACTCTATATTTTTTTGAACAGATGCTTCATTATGGAAGGTGAGTAGCTCAGTTACATCGCCATTTCACCTTTTCCCCCATGTCTGGCAGTTGTTGTGGGCTGTTAAACAGCTTTAATAGAAGATGAGACTAGCCTCTTGCTCTAAGGGCATGAAAACTTTTTTTATGGGTCTTACTATCTTCATGGTTCGTTAAATACAATGTAGAGTCATTTTACTGCAGCTAGTGGACCCCAGAAGGACCTGACAGTTAAATGAAAGTTGTCAGTCTTCCTTCTGTTCCAGCTAGATTGGGTAATAAAAGGGCAGAACCTGGAAGTAAGGACCAGAATTGAGATCAATGTGCCAAACAAATAAAAGAAATTTAATGAGTTCTTGAGAAATGCAGCAGAGAAGGCATGGGTATTTAAGTGTCTAGACAAATAGAGGCCAGTAATAATAAATCTATAATGAATGGCTTTAAGAATTACAACTGTGCTTTGCATAATAGATAAGTGGAAGACTTGTGGTCTAAAATTTATAAGGAGGAATTCGATCAGTTGCAATGGAAAAATAGCATTTGGGTATAGAAACTGCTAAGAGATTATTAACAATTATGTGTCATTCTACATCAGAAATATAAGGAATTAGAAATTGTTGATCATTTCTTGATTGGATTATTTGTTCTTTGGGTGTTGAGTTTGCTAAGTTCTTTATAGATTCTGGACACTAGTCCTTTATCTGATATGTCGTTTGCAAATATCTTCTCCCATTCTGTCAGTTGCCTTTTGATTTTGTTAACTGTTTCCTTTGCTGTGCAAAAGCTTTTGATCTTGATGAAATCCCAATAGTTCATTTTTGCCCTTGCTTCCCTTGCCTTTTGCGTTGTTCCTAGGAAGATGTTGCTGCGGCTGAGGTCAAAGAGGTTGCTGCCTGTGTTCTCCTCAAGGATTTTGATGGATTCCTTTCTCACATTGAGGTCCTTTTCTGCAAAGAAGACATCCAGATGGCCAACAGACACATGAAAAAGTGCTGCATATCACTCGGCATCAGGGAAATACAAATCAAAACCACAATGCAATATCACCTCACACCAATCAGAATGGCTAAAATCAACAAGTCAGGAAATGACAGATGCTGGCGAGGATGCGGAGAAAGGGGAACACTCCTACACTGTTGGTGGGAATGCAAGCTGGTGCAACCTCTCTGGAAAACAGCATGGAGGTTCCTCAAAATGTTGAAAATAGAACTGCCCTATGACCCAGCAATTGCACTATTGGGTATTTACCCTAAAGATACAAACGTAGTGATCCAAAGGGGCACGTGTACTCGAATGTTTATAGCAGCAATGTCCACAATAGCCAAACTATGGAAAGAACCTAGATGTCCATCAACAGATGAATGGATCAAGAAGATGTGGTATATATACACAATGGAATACTATGCAGCCATCAAAAGAAATGAAATCTTGCCATTTGCGACAACATGGATGGAACTAGAGCGTATCATGCTTAGCGAAATAAGTCAGGCGGAGAAAGACAACTATCATATGATCTCCCTGATATGAGGAAGTGGTGTTGCAACATGGGGGCTTAAGTGGGTATGAGAAGAATAAATGAAAGAAGATGGGATTGGGAGGGAGACAAACCATAAGTGACTCTTAATCTCACAAAACAAACTGAGGGTTGCTGCGGGGAGGGGGTTTGGGAGAAGGGGGTGGTATAATGGACATTGGGGAGGGTATGTGCTTTGGTGAGTGCTGTGAAGTGTGTAAACCTGGTGATTCACAGACCTGTACCCCTGGGGATAAAAATATATGTTTATAAAAAATAAAAAATTATATTAAAAAAAAAGAAATTGTTGATATTTATTATCATTCAAAAGAGAAGAAATGGAGTTCTATTCAAATGACTTGCATTTTGAAAAATAAAGTTCCAATGATTAATCATCATTTTGTCCACAAACAAACAAACAATGGTTCAATTAGTAAACACTTTCCTAAAACAAAAAATAAATATAAATGAAAGTTTCGTCCTTGGCAATAGGTAGTATTCTAAATGAAATATCAGAATTTGTTTAAAATATTGCTGTCGGGGCACCTGGGTGGCTCAGTAGGTTAAGCCTCTGCCTTCAGCTCAGGTCATGATCTCAGGGTCCTGGGATCGAGCCCCACATTGGGCTCTCTGCTCAGCAGGGAGCCTGCGGCTCCCTCTCTCTCTCTCTGCCTACCTCTCTGCCTACTGTGATCTCTGTCAAATAAACAAAAAAAAATCTTTAAAAAAAAATATTGCTATAGGCAAAAAAAAAAAAAAAAAAAAGTCCAAATGGGACTTTTGTTCATGTCTTCAAAATTTAAGGCAGAATTTATGCTATAGTTAAGAAAGGACATTGAAACCTCTCTCCCCAAATTAAAATTTAGTATACCACTTGTCCTTTGTTTTTCCATTGAACTTGATAATTCACTTTATAAGCCTTAAAGCGTGAAAGCGATACTCTCCAATACTTGCATTGCAGAAGCAAGAAAGGCAGTGAGACAGAACTGACACTAAGTTTTCATTCATTAAAATACAAGAACTATCATTATTAAAGAGCAAAAACTCATCCTATTTAAACATTTTTTGAGAAACTATCAAAAATTATTGATAATTGGAATGTATCATGTAGTTTAAATAATATAATTGAATATCATATTTATAATTCTATCATTTACCCCTTCCATCACCTTTAAGTTTTTGGGAAAAAAGGATGTCAATATGTGTGTAAGAAGTAACTGAGAAACAAAAAAACCCAGTTTGATTTAAAGTATTTACATATATCGCTTTCCTGACATAGACATACCAAGACAAATTTAGGGGGACTTATTCGTTATTATTCAGGTTTTAAACAAAACTGCATTTTCAAAGAAAGCTATTGGTGCCTATGCTCCCACTGATGACTTAAGCCAATACTATGAAACAGAATTTCCCACAGTGTAGGAAATGTTCTATACCACTGCTGTTTGATATGACAGCTACTAGCCACATATGGCTTTTGAACCTTTAAAATGTGTCTAGTGTGTTTGATGAATTGCATTTTTAAATTTATTAACTTTTTCTTATTTAAATATAAATCTGAATAGTCACATAAAGTTAGTTACTACAATATAGATTGAAACTGTACAAATGTGATCAAGATTGTCTCTCTGATTGTAGTCTTCTTTGTCCAGCTCATTATAAATTGCTATATTGTGTTGATGTATGGGAAGTGAAAGAAGTCAAAAGCAACAGTCTTCATATTTTAATTTCATTCAAATAGTTATCACAAGATTTAACAGATCTATTTTGACTATCCTACATCCAATATTCTCTGTGAAAACAACCTAACTATCATGCTTACCTGGTGTATTAGTCTGGGTTCCCCAGAAAAAACAGAATTGATGATGTATATGTATTATATGTATATATAATACATATACATAATACATATGGACTTGGCTCATGTGATAGTTATGAAGGCTGAGATGTCCCACTCTCTGTGGTTGGCAACCTGAAGATTCAGGAGATCAGATGCTACAGAGCTCTCATCCTAGTCTGAGTCCAGAGGCAAGCAAAAACCAGTGTCCTGGCTCAAAGGCTGTTGAGCAAAGAGCAAATACTCCTTACTCAGCCTAATTTTGTTGTTGTTGTTGTTCTACTCAGGCTTTTAGTATATTGGATGAAGCCCATCCACATTTGGGAGAATAATCCATTTTTTTATTCAGTTTACTGATGCAAATGTTAATCTCATTCTGAAACAGCCTCACAGATATACCCAGAATAATTTTTAAGCAAATATTAAGAACCCTGTGGGGGCACCCGGGTGGCTCAATCACTTAAGCATCTGCCTTCAGCTCAGGTCATGATCTTGGGGTTCTGGGATTGAGCCCTGCATCTGGGCTCCCAACTCAGTGGGGAGCTGCTTCTTCCTCCCCTTCTGTCCTCCTTCCCACTCATGCTCTCTCTCATGCTCTCTGTCTCCTGTCACAAATAAATAAATAAAATCTTAAAAAAAAAGAAAGATTCCCGTGGCCCAGTCAAATTGATAAATAAAATTAATCATCACACCTGCTATTATGAAGAAGTTCCTTTTCTCTCCTCCCCACCCCTACTACTTTCAACCATTAATATTCAAGTTAAAAAAGGATCCCTTTATCTAGTTAATTAAACTGTGACTCCTTTTCAATAGTCGCCAGAGAGGTTTTCAACAAAAAGGGAACAGCCTACTGTGTTATGAGTTCCCAGACTGTTTAATGCCATTCTCTGATTTCTAGTTCTTGTCACAGTCCCTAGAAATGTTTTTAGGACATGATTGGTTCTGAGAAATATTTGTTGACAAAGCGAATTAAGGAATAGTACCTGATATTAGAGAATAATAGCCTCTCAGCAACTGCTTTGGTTTTTTCCTTAATTCTCTCATAAGCTTCCTGTTTGATGGGTGTTCCCAAGTGACTTTAATCACCAAATCTACTTTAGAGCAATATTTTTCAATACTTAATGTGTGTATGAATCATCTGTATTACAAAGCACTGTTGGTAAGTATAGGGTCAAAGCTGGCTTTCTGGCATTATAACAAGCTCCCAGATAACGTCAACATGAATATGAAGACCACACTCTTAATATCAAGGATTTAGAGTAGAGAATACTCTGAAGGAAGAGAAGAAACAGAACATTACTTATAAATAATAGTCATCATAGCAGTTAGCTTGCCTCAGATATGGGAGAATAAAGAATCCTTGCAAAACAAAACTTATTCATTTACTCATTCAATGAATATGTCTTCAGTATCTAGTATGTGGCAGGTATTATGCTAAGCCTAAGGAAGGAAAGATTTAAAACAAATACAATTCCTTCCCCTAACATTCAATATAGAGTAGTGAAAGGGAGTGGGTCATAAGTAAACACACAAAAGATTAACAAGTTCTTTAACAGGATTTTATGGAAGTTCAAAATTAGGACAATAATTTCAAGCTTAGTACACCCCAAGGAGGTGGTATCTAACATTAGTTCTGAAGGAAGAGTAGCCATAATAGGTAAAGGTAGCGGCCTTAGAATATACATGGAAATGTCAAGGGGAGACATAGGTAGGAAAATTCTATGAATGGAAGTGCTGTCATTTTCCATGTCATGTCTCCTCTTTTTATTTGGTAAGTGAAATGTTTGACAAATTGCTAAAAGTAAGGCAGAATGAACTGATGATGTAGGAATTTGAAAAGAATTTGGAAAGTACAATTTGAGGACAGAAAAAGGAGATAGACCATGTAAAGGACCAAGCTGAAATTTGAAGCATAAAGTGATCCTTGGCACTAATGTTGGAAAAGAAAATGTGTTCAGTTGGATTGGTTTTAGCCTAAGACTTGGCCAGAAAGTTATAATAGAAGGATAAAAGAATAAAAAGTACATGACGTTTACTCTGTAAAGGGAAAAAGAACCAGGCTAGTATGTCAGGTAAAGTTAAAGGAATGAATGAATGGCAGGAGAGAAGAATGCAAAAACAAACAAATGTGTGGAATGATTGGATAAGGTATCTTGAATGATAGATTATGGTCATAGAAAGAGAAGTTTGAAATTGAGATTTGAGAACTTGGGTAACTGCGAACAGTTGAAAAGCATAATTTAACAGGGATTGGATCCCACTCTGTATCTGGCTCTACTACCTGTACTGTGAACTCACATGTTCAACTCTCTTACAAATAAAGGTCTAATTGATCCATATAGTGGAATGAGGGGGATTTAGTTTTGAACATGGCTGTTTTAATTAAATTTGTTCAATGGTATTATCTTCCCTTCATGATTTTTTCTTGAAATAACTATATCTGTGTAAGTGAAGAAAATGTATTGATCTGGAATGTCACCATTACAAAAATCTTTATAACAAGAAGTTTCTGCAGGAAAACTACAATATCCACTGTTCAGCAATACAGAATATATCAAACACTGAAAAAACAGAGGTAAAAATACCAATTCTTTAGCCAGATATTAAAAATGGCTCATAATCTGACTGTGTACCTAGCTTTATCTACCCATTTTTACTGATTTTCTACATAAAACTTAACTTCAACCTGAAAAATGGTAGATAACTTCAATGATGTGATTATTATCTCATTTAATCCTCTTCTTTAATCCATTTATTCTAGGATAGGTACAACTATTTTCTCACTTTTTTTTTCCTGAGGAGTAAACTGAGGCATGGGCAAATTCGAGACCACAGAACTAGTAGAGCTAGTGTTTGAAATGAGGCAGTCTGTTGCCAGAGCCTGGAAACTTAACGCTCTACAATGAACCTTGAATGTAAATTTCCATTCAGGACTCCTTAAGCTTTCTTGATGTTCTTAGCCCTTTCTGCCTTTCTGAACTTTACTCATTCTCACTTTCAGCTTGATTTCCATTATCTATAAGAAACCTTCCTGTGGTATACCTGTCCTAGTGATTTCGGACTCCTTTTGAAGTTCCTTAATATTCATTATGGATTCATAGAATTTCTAGGCCACATGCACCTTAGGTGACTTTTTTTTTTAATGTGATATTTGTGTTGTATCTCTTCTCTCTTCTCTCTTCGTTCATGGTAGGCATTTATAAGAGCAGCATGCTTTTGCGTTTATTCTAGGGAAGGTCTTGGATTCTTCAACACAGTGTTTTAGGTATGTTCCTACAAGGAATCAGAGCTAGAATTCAAGATGAAACATATTTGTCATCCTAAAGGTGGTGATATTGAAAGTCTAGAGACTTGTGGGATGTCATACAAGTTAACAGCACAGTTAGGCCATTTATTTATTTTCTTTCTTTTTTTTTTTTTTTTTTTTGCCTTGAATGAACCTATTTTCTGATCCTCATATCTGGTGACTAGTGCATTTTTAGAAGCATAAGGTAAGTAAGAATGTTTGGAAGCAAAAGTATTCTAGAAACATCTCTAAGATTGTTATAATTAAAATAACCCAGAGCTCTTTTTCTCTTTTACTTTCTCACTTCTAATGTTTAACTCTGTGCAAGACAATTCAAATGAGTTTACTTTTTATTGAAATTTCTTTTCACATATATCTAGATTATAAATTCATTGAAGGCAAGAAACAAACCAAGGTGCCTTCTTTATTTAATGAAGACTTAAAGATGGATCATGGAATTATTTTACATGACTTCAATAAATAGAAAACACTAAACAAAAAGAAATTAGCCTTCTTGAAGAGCTCCAGAAATATACAATTTTAACTGTGTTTTAATTAGATCAGATGCTTTCCCTATTTCCAGTCTTTCTGTATTTTTAGACCCCCACTTTGCTTTTAGATATAAATTCCTTTTCCACTAGGAAAACCTGTTTAATAACCATAATATATTTACAGCAGAAATATGTTTAATAAACCCCCTGTTGACTGAAAATAATATTTACGTACTAGGCAATTATCCTCACATCATTTAAAAACTTTCTGCACTATTATTTTACCTGCATTCCTCATTTTGATTATTATGCCACATTTGGGTGTTGGCAGGCTTAGTAGAAACATATATCTTTTATACTTCAATGGTTTTGAATGGCCTCTCTTTTTCCCTCTCTCTGTCTTTCTCTCACTCCAATTTACAAACAGGAGTCATGAACAGCTTTTTAAAATGATCATTCATTTGGTAAGAAGCAAAATACTCCCACGCATTTTATTTTTGATTGAGTTCATGTGATTTTACTTACCAGAATCCAGTTAGTGATATGGTTTAAAAAAAAAAAAAAAGAAAGAAAGAAAGAAAGAAAGAAAGAAAGAGAAAAGGATGAGAAGGCCTATTTTCTTGGTGTTAGATATGTCATCTCTTATAATTAACCTTAATATTTTCCACTTCAATTTACAAAAGAAATACATAGTAAACAGCCCAATTTATATGGTGTTTTACAGTTAATAGCTTCTTTTCAAATGCCATTCTTAAATTGATCCTGAACATGATCTTGGTCTCATGGATTTGTTTGCCAAACCACTCCTGTTTATTAGGAAATTTAGGAACTGCAAGGCTAAATTGTCCAAGTTTTTTCAGCTTTTATTTGTCAGGACTAAAATCCGAACCCAGATTTCCTGACAAAATTTATTGCTATTGCTACCACATTATGTTACCTTCTTATGTATAAATACAGTTAGGCCTAGAAGCCCAGTTTTTCCTTCCTTTTGTAGTTTCTGCACAGTTGTCCACGAGAACACATAGTTATATAATCTTCTGATTAATTTTGTTTTGAAGGAGAGCTTCTTTTAAGATCTGCATAGTTATTTGAGCAGAGGCTCAGATGTCTGAAAAGTATTGCTAAACCTTTCAGGCGTCTTAATATTGACAAGGCTGGGGACACTGTATGTGGACTGTAGGAGGAAAATCCACCTCTACAGATTCAAATGCTAAAGCCTGGATTTTGTCAACCACACACTGGCAACTAGTTGAAAGTTTCCCTTTTTAGGTTCACATTTTCTATATTCCCTTTACAGGCGTCACTCCTGGCTCCATAAAGGTGAAATCTGAAAATACATGTGTGAGAGGTTTTACATGCTCATGTATTACCAAACATTGTTCCCATGAATTACATATAAACCCAAGGAAGAACTTTTTGGAAGAATCCAAAAGAATGAATGACACATGCATTTTCATTGATTTTAGTGTAAAAAGGATCAGCACACATTTTAAATTTAGTCAGATGATTTCAAATAGACAAAGCTGTGTTTTCTAAAGTGAACTTCTCAGAATATTATCTCTGGAGGACATGGATAGATTTTCTGTGGGAAGAAAAGGAAAGGTTTTTAGATATTGGTTCTTGTTGCAATACACAAATTTAAACAGGTTTACTTACCCCAGCACATACTAATACACCACTGGCCTTCAAGAGGGGAGAGACAGTAGACTTTCCTCAACAATATCTCAACATGTAAAATGTTTTCATGGAACATTTCACAGGTAACTCATCTATGTTACATATTTAATTCCCCCCCCATCCTCTTCACTGGGGCAATTTATATAGTTCAGTGTGACCAAGCTAATCTAAATTGGTGTTTTCTTTGCATTTGATTTTTCCAGACTTCATCTCTTCCCTACCTTTTATTTTTCAAATCATTTAAACTTAAGTGGGAATTATAAGAACAGACAAAAGACACTGGTCTTTTTGAATTAATTAAATCTTTAAAAATTTTAAGAAAATATTTATACAGCATATTAGTTTCCTAGGTATGCTATGACATATTACATATTACCTAGAGATGCTATGGTTCCTTAAAACAACAGAAATTTATCTTCTTACAGTTTGTAAGTCAGAAGTCTGAAATCAAGGTTTCAACAAGGACATTCTTCCTCTGAAGACTGTGGAAAAGGATTTTTTCTGGCCCCTTTCAGCTTTTAGTGGTCCCAGGCATCCCTTGGTTTGTGCCAACATAACTCTAATTGTTGTCTGGTATTAATACAGATGTCTCTGTTTTGCTGTGTCCATTCCTTATAAGGACACCAGTCATTGGATTTAGGGGCCCACTCTATAGTCAGAATGATTTTATCTCTAGATCTCTAATTACATCTGCAAAGATCCTATTTCTAAGTAAGGTCACATTCGGAGTTTCAGGTGAACATGAATTTTGGGGAAAGCTATTCAATCAACTACACAAGGTATTATTGCTCTAGCCTTATCCCTTTTGTACTTCTTATATTATATATTATATGAAAGCACTGGAAGATATATATCTAGCTTGATTTTATTAGATTGGAAGTACATTTTACTTCTTCATACCTTTTAGATTTTTTTTTCCAATTTTTTCTAAATGAACAAATGGAAAATTTGTTACACCCCTTAGTTAAAAGTAGAGAAACAAAAAGAATTCACTGGGAGTCTAAGTGGGTCAGTAGCAAGCAGTACCAACCAAACCATGATTTCTTCCAATTAGATAACCAAGTGATAAAGCATAAACATTTTAGTAGGCATGAGAAAAAGACTTTGAACAAGGACTGCTGTGATCTAACTTCTGCTTTAACTGTATTCTTATAATTCATGATTAAGAATAGGTGGCAAGGGATCAAGGACAAGGGGAGGAAATCAGGAGGTCTCCTTTATCTAGCAAGTATATATTGATATTTGTGCAGAGTGGTTCCTCAAAGCTTTGTGTCTTGTATCCTGCCACTTTAGTATTGGGTCGATAACTCCGGGAATGCAGGAGAAACAATAGAAATGACCACCGGGCCGCCATCTTCCAGCCCCCCCAACCCTTTCCTAACCCTTGACTGTCCTGCCATTAGGACGTATGCCCAGGTCACGTCTCCACAAGTAACCTGATACCTATGCAAGAAACCAGAACAACAGGACTCCCCCAATCCTCCAATCCCCGAATACCATACCTTATATGGCTGTGAACCTATTCCCTCTCTTAACCCAGATAAAAGACCCACTCCACCCCCTCCTTCCCTGACTCCCCTTTCCAGAGTCCTGGAACCTCACCTGAGGGTGCCCACCTCCTCCCTGCGCGACTTTCCTGGCTCCCCTTCTCCTGAGCCCTGAAACTTTGCTGGAAAGTGCCTTTAATAAATCTTAATAAATCTTGCCTTGTGCCTACCTCGCCTGGTGTTGTGTTCATCTTGCCTGTAAAACCTTACATTTAGCATTTTGTGAAAGTCCTGGGTGGAAGTTATCCTTGTTCTGTATTAAGTTTTTAGATAACACAAAACAAAAGGGCGTGGCCATTTCATTAGGTGACATGACTAAATTTCAACATAATTTTGATGGATCAAAATTAACAGGATAGAGTCTTGAATTTAGGTTAGAAGAAGTCAATCACATTAGCTTAATTTATGGAAACCTTACTAGACTGTATTTTATGTCTCAAAAAAGGACAGACACATTCACATGCACAAACACACACACAGGATTTATTACTCATACTTTCACTATGGCCAACAGTGTGACACAACCACCAAAAAGAATAATTCATTCCAAGGCTGAACTTACGGAATATAGGGAACTTCTTTTTAATGAGGTAAAAGATTTTAGAGAACCAGAAAAACCCTAAAGATCCTTGTTTTTTTAATAACCAAAGAACTTGGGACATTTTGCAATTTTTTTCATTTCTTTTTTCAAAAAAGTCAACAGTGACAGGGGTATGACTTGCATTACTAGATGAAAAACATGTAATCGATAATTGTGTTATTTTGAATTTGTAGCTGTTTTATGGTGTTAAACACACAATAGCAGGTATATATCTAGATTTAATAAACTATAGTAATTATAGTAAACTATAGTATAAACTATAGTAATAAACTATAGTAATTGTAAAAAACTATACTCTAAAAGTATAGTAAATAAACTATAGTAAATAAAAACTACAGTAATTCCCTTTTTTGAGATTTGGGAATATATAATTAATCTAGAAAGATAAATTATTAGTTTCTGTGAGTAAACAAACACCTGACATTTAAGACAGATATTTTTGGATTACACGCAAACCTTGGATTCTACTAGTTCAACAAATAAAATGAAATCTCCCTCCGATGTTATTTCTAGCCCTGTTTCTTAGATAAGACATCAGTTTGTCAAAAATTATATCCACAAGAGGCTAAAGCAGCTGTTATCTATGCCAAACTAATCTGTGAGGCTAGTGTCAGTATAAGAAGTTCAAGTCCAAGGGATGTGGGAGGCCTCCCAGTAGCCTGCCTGTCATTGCTAAGGGAAGGAAGATTAGGAAAGCAGCTGCAGAAGGCAGAGGAAATGCTGCTTCCTGAGCTTTTCTGGGTTTTTAATAGTGATTGTGAATCTGACCTACTCAATGTGGGTCACTTAACAAATACAACCTCAGAGGGGAGTACATATCATTTGGTTTTCAATTTACCATAGGCAATATACCAGGAATAGTAGATGGTGGAAAGTCAGTGAGAGCTACAGCCATATCCTTCTGTAGGAGAACCTAGTACATGAAAAACAATACAAAACAAGCAAAACATCCCAAAATACGTAAGTAGAGGAGAGAGCATTATTATTTGCTTTACCATATTAATGAGAGCTTTTTTTTTTTTTTAAATAGTGAAATTTTATAGTAACTATGTTACATGATTCAGTTTTAAAAAATGAATGCATTTTTCAGGAATGAAAGGATTCACCAATTTCACAAACATTTATTGGGAAGCTGTAAGTTACTATACATGTAAGTTACTATGTCAGGCCTTCAAAAAATATAAAAATGGTAAGATAGTGTTGCCAGACAAAGGAATTGTGAGTGTATCAATAACTGTTTATTGACTGGAATGGAAATTAAACATAATTTCATGAGGAAGAAAAATAGTGGCACATTTACCGTACCACTAGGCAGAATATGATATGAAATGCATGACAGAAGTTCAAGAAGAGGATTTGTATAAAGGTACAAGGATAAACTTTTTTTTTTAAAGATTTTATTTATTTATTTGACAGAGAGAGATCACAAGTAGGCAGAGAGGCAGGCAGAGAGAGAGAGGAGGAAACAGGCTCCCTGCTGAGCAGAGAGCCCGATGTGGGACTCGATCCCAGGACCCTGAGATCATGACCTGAGCCGAAGGCAGCGGCTTAACCCACTGAGCCACCCAGGCGCCCAAGGATAAACTTTTGACTGGAGGAATCATGGACATCTTCATAGCAAAAATACCATTCCATCATTTTTGTTAGGTAAATCTGATAATGAAAGAGACTGAAAGCAGAAAAAATGGGCTCAAGAGTATAAAATGAATTTAGAAAAAGGCTGATAAATGCTTTGGCAGAGCAAGGGAATGGCTTGATGAGGTCTTTCCTAATGGGGCTTTCATTTTAGTGGAGAGATTACATGTATCTAGAAACCAAAACCAAATATGTAATTACAGATGGTGAAACTTCTTATAAAGAAAAATACAATCAGCCAGGCAGAGAGAGACTGAGGAAAAATAAGGAGTGAGGAAGTGAGGAGGCCATTTTACTCAAAGGGAGTGTTATCTTGGAGGAGGTAGCATTTGAGCACAAGCCTAAGTAAAGGAAGATTGCAAGTCATGTATAGTCTCAGGAAAGAACATTTCTGCAAGAGGAAGAGCCAGTGCGAAGAACCTGTTTTGGGAATAGGATGCAATTGTGGTCCAGGCTAATGTTCCTGGAAACAGAAGGGCAGATGGGAAAGATAAATTAAGTGGGCTTAGGAGAAAGCTCAAAGATCAGTGTCAGATATGTTCACTTTTTACATGTGTGTGTGAGGCTTTCAAATGCAGATGTTGGGTGAGAAATTGGGAAATAACACTCTGGAACTCAGCAAAGAAGTCAGGCCTGGAAATATACTGTCCGTACAGTCTAATTGCTAAAGTTATGAGCTTGAAGCCAAACTGCCAGAATTTGAATCCTTCAACTACTTTGTACTTGCTAGCTTTATACATTGACCAAGTTACTATATTTTTCAGTTTGTGCTCAGTTTCATCACCTGCAAAGTGAAATTAGTTTTGATCTGAGGATTAAATTGGTCAATGATTTATATGAATTATAACAGTGCACATTATTATTATTATTGAAAATTAATATTAAAGCCATGAGATAAGATGAGACCATCTAGAAAGGAAGCATAGAAAGAAAGAACAAAGAACTCAGGAAATCTCTTTTATTTAAAAGTCAGGAAATGATGAATAAGGCAATAAAGTTTAAAAAAAAAAAAAAGGATTGCTCACTGTATGTTGTTTTGACAAAGAGGGAAAGGAATCCAGAAGGAAGGATTGTTTTAAGAGTTAATCAAGGCCAGGATCCCCAACAGAAAATATGAAGTCGGAACAGCTAAGACAAACAGCACTAACATCTTGTTTTGCAGCTTAGACAAGACCCAAATAGCATTCTGATTTGTAGCCTTTGCAGAAATGACTTCTGCAAGATGTCCTAAAGTAAAACAATTAACGACAAAGCATTTGTCACTATTGTGAGCTAGGGGCAGTTAAGACATAAACCCCCAGATGTCAGCCAAAAAAGACCATCAGCACAGAAACATCACCCTATAGGTAGACACATGCACGATTAAAGCCCTAACTGGCATGACTCAGCCTACAACCTGGTTGCTTAAGATAGTTCCATAAAAGAGCTCATAAAACCTTCTAGATTTGAATGCCAAAACAGCACTCCTCTCAGGTCCCCTCCCTCTCCAGGAACTTTGTACTATCGCTCAATAAACATTGCCTTGCTGCCCACCACTTTGCCTGGTCTACTGCTTCATTCTTCAAAGTGGCATGACCAAGAGCCATGGGAACTAAAGGAGTAGAAATCCTGTAACAGTTGGTCATTGAAAATTGCTGAGGGTTTGAGTAAAATAAGAAAAGAGAATTGTCCAAAGTGTTGGTTCAACAGGATAGATTCACTGGCATCTTGGACAATGTGATTCCAGCTGAGCTGGCGAGGGCAGCGCTGGGCCTGAAAGCTGCAGTGGAGTGATCAAAGGGAGAAGGTAGGGGCCAGGTATTCAGCTGGTCAGGATGGAGTATAGAGGCTCCTGGGGGTTACCGTTCCAAAGGGAAGTACAGAGGTTGGAATGTAGCTATAAAGTAGTATACTACCCAGGGAGTTACTTATATCCTTTCACCATGTGCGCATGTCTGCAGACTGATAGAAATGAGACAATAAACAACAGAAATAGGGTTTCTGAGTTGGCGATAGTAGATGTGATCCAAAGAGCAGTGGGAGGGTTGATCTTAAATAGAAACATGGACAATTTGTGCACTGAGCATGTAAGATGGTAGGGACATGTGAATACAGATGGTTTTGATAAACTTAATGGTGAGAGATGGTAATTTTTAAAACCTGCTTGTATTTTCTTTTTTTTTTTTTTTAAGATTTTATTTATTTATTTGACAGAGAGAGATCACAGTAGACAGAGAGGCAGGCAGAGAGAAAGAGAGGGAAGCAGGCTCCCCGCTGAGCAGAGAGCCCGATGCGGGACTTGATCCCAGGACCCTGAGATCATGACCTGAGCCGAAGGCAGCGGCTTAACCCACTGAGCCACCCAGACGCCCCTGCTTGTATTTTCTTAGTAAAATCAGAAGCAAGACCAACAACTGAGATTTGAAGGGGGAAGAATATTAAAGTTATATATATATATTTTTCTTATAAAAGCAAGTCTTCCCATGTCCCCAAAGCTCCTGAATATACTTTTAATATTTTTTGCTACAATGTTATAAAGTACAGAGACAGGGAAAACAGAAATATTAACAGGTGTATGCAGGTAAGATGAAAACAAATGTACCTGCACTTTAATGAGAATGTGGAGTAAAAAGGATAGGGAGAGGCTAGAGGTATAATTAAGAAATAATTACCAATCAAATCATTGATGTAGATGCAATTATCCATAGAATGTAAAGAGAAATGAAGACTAGATGAAAAAAATATATATATTAAGCAGTGTCTCTATTTAAAAACTGTTGAGGAAATAGAACAGAAAACTGAAACAGAGTGGCCAGAAGGTTAGAAGACAAAGCAGGAGAAAGTAGCAAGTGATAAATCAAGACCAAAGTTTCAAATAAGATTTGTCAATGTATCTAGTTTTCAAGGTGGTCAAAATGATAAGGAATGTTAAAAGGACATTTGATTATTAATGGCTTAAGATAAACCCGTATCTTATAAGAAAAGTCCAGAAAACTTACAAAAAAGGGTCATATCATCTGTTTACTTTGTTGGAATTAACAAAACCTTCAGTAAAAATACAAGAAGTTTAGGAGTTTCTGTTGGCATATGAGGGATTAAAAGTTGCTAAGAAAGAGTAAGTAATCAATATGTCTAAGGGGTTCTAAAATTTTCAGCAAATGGTCATAAAATGTATATAGCAAAAAAAAAATAAGTAAGTGAAGGAACAAAGCATAAAATGTTTGGGGTCATCATGTAAATATAACATCCTTATTCTAAAATAAATCAAAGGGGTTCCTGGATGGCTCAGTCATTAATTGTCTGCCTTCCTTTGGCTTGGGTCATGATCCCAGGATCCTAGAATCAAGCCCCACATTGGGATCCCTGCTCAGTGGGGGGCCTGCTTCTCCATCTTCCACTCTCCCTGCTTGTGTTCCCTCTCTCACTGTGTTTCTCTCTGTCAAATAAATAAAGTCTTTTAAAAAATAAAAAAGTCTTCCTATATATCAAAAATATATTCTGTATTCTATTCCAGGCTCATTACCCTGGAGAGAGTGTATATCTCCACTTTTCTCCTTTGGTAGCTAAAACGCTCTGTCAACAATGAAGGTTATAAAGTGCCCTGGGTGTTGGTAAAGTTAAAAGATGAAAAAGTGGATTGTACACCTTATAAGAAAGGAATTCATTGGCATAGGATGATTGCTACTCAGATATAAAAAGAAAAGGACAGTCTATATGTTGGGTTAAATCTACTTAGGTAGTTTAGGAAAACATGATATCATGAAAACATTTAAAAATGCCAGTAAATTGACAAAAAGTGCTGATTTGAGGTAGTTCAAACTTATAATTACTTCCTGAAAAACTTTTATGATAAAAGCTGCATCTTAAAATTAAATTATACATGGTCAGATGAAGCAAAAAGGGATATGTATGATTTTCAGATAGATGTTAAGTGCCTATAAGAAAGCATGATGGCTTAAAAAATTTATCCCAAAGAAAATTGTTAATGGAATGTCACAAGGTGGTCTGAGCTATTATCTTCTATAAAACCCTTAGAGACTTACTGAGCAGTTGTGCTGACTTTAAATTTTATGTCCTCAACTAACCCTAGTACAGATTACATATGCATGATACAAAGTATCTTTTATTAAAAAAGCATACATGCCTCCCTGGAGTAGTGTCAAGAATTTTTAGGGAGCAGATTTGCAACTTATAAACAGTTAGTAATATGTAATCACAGCTGGGCTATTTTTGTGTTTGTGTGGGAAAGCAATAAACAGATATATAAATAAATGTAACTCAGGCAATTTCCAATGTGAATCAAAATATTTTTTAAAAAATGATTTCAAGGGAAGGAATAAGATTTTGTGATTAAAATATAGTACTTTAAATAAAATTCAAACTGTTTTGAGATTTTTAAATGATCATTGTATTAAAACTCACTCAAGTTTTGAGAAAAATTTAGCCAGGTATTCCTTACCTTTCAATCTTTTGTTTTCATATCCATAACTTGAGTTACTGGGTTCCTAGAGGGTCTGGAATAAAAGAGAATGGGAAGTTCACCTCCCATCAACTTTGAACATCATTTCTTCCTAGGAGAGAAAAGACTAAGGAAAGAGAACTAGCATTTACCAAATCCATTCATCTTTACATTATTTTTCAAATCAAGAAAATCATTAGGCCATTAAAATCTGACTGTTAACTGTTGGCGCTCCATGAAAGCTCTTTTTACTAAAATCACTTCTGTTCTATGAAAGCAAGAATACCTCATAGTGTTTATCATACCCAGAATATCAAAAGAATGTAATTGTTGATTTCTTCTTGTTATGTTGCTTATGTTTAAATATTGTTCATCTCTCCTTTAAATGCTCTGTTCCCCTGTCATTATTGTTACAGGATTTCTATTCCTTTAGTGCACACCGTTCTTGGTCAGGTAACTTGGAAGAATGAATGAAGACCAGAAGAAGAGTGGTGGGCAGCAAAGTTTTTTGAGTGATAGTACAAAGCTCCTGGAGAGGGAAGAGACCCAAGAGGGTTGCCTTGGAGTTTCCAAGTTTGGGGGTTTTATGAGCCATTTTGCAGAACTACCATAAGCAACCAAGATGTGCTGAGTCATGCCAATCAGGGCTTTGATCATGCATGTGTCTTAGGTTAATGTTTATGTGCTGGTGGTTTCTTTTGCCTGAAACCTGGGGGACTATGTCTTAACTGCCCCTTGCTCAGGATAGTGACAAATGCTTTGCCGTTAATTGTCTTACTTTTAGGACATTTTTCACAACTCATTTCTGCAAAGGCTGAAAAACAGAATGCTATTTTGGTCCTGTCTAAGCTGCAAAACAGGATGTTAGTGATGTTTTGTCTTAGCTGTTCTGACTACATATTTTCTTGTTGGGGACACTGGCCCTGTCTACCTAACTGTCCCACTCCTAATATTATGATACACACACTCCTGTTACCCTCCTTTTCTACCTAATTTTAATTTTTTGCAGGTGCTTTCCCTCTGCCCACCCAATAAAATATACTAGATCCTGGTTGTTATTTATATGCTGAACTGAAAGTTACATCTAGGGAATAGATCAGAGTTTCAGCCCATTGACAGTTTCATATGGTAGCTCTTGGGATCTGTTTTAAAACCAGTTTTGTACTTTTTCCCCATCACTGTGCTGTTTGTGTCTGCTCTGTAGTTCAGCATATCTAATCCAAATACGGGATCTAGAGTTAAACTTGACTCTTCATCTTCCCCTTTTCCTCTCCTATCCCTGAAATCCAATCTAACTTAAACCATCTTGATTTCGTAGCAGAGGAGATAGTTCTGCCTACCTCTCTGCTTACCCACTTAAGATAATTCTATCATTTCTCACTCCCCCCTGAGTAGGAGGATTTATAACTGACAGAAGAGAGTCTAAGATATCGATTGAAACCTATTCACTAATGGACACAGTCCCTGAGAATGATGAGAAATGACAGCCTCTGGTTTCTCTTCCTTTGTGTTAACATGATATACCCTGATTTGGGTTCCTAAACCATCCAGACAGCTAGGAGGTGGCTCAATTCCACAATCTGGGTTTGGATTTAAGGGAATTTAGAACATATGTAAACCAAAATTGAACTCTCACTTTTCTTTCTCAATTCCGTGCCTCTTCTTATGTTCTCCTTTCCCCCCTCAGGACATGGCACGGCAAGTAATCCAGTTGTTCATGTGAATTTGACAATACTACTTTTGATTTCTGGCCTCCATCTTCTTTACTCATATTTAATGCAATGATGGACCTTACACTATAGAATATCGTCCCTTAATACGTATCAAATCAATTAATTCCTTTCCTCCTTGCTTTCCACTTATTCTAGGTGGTCATTTTCTCCAGTCTTTATAATTGTAATCCTCTTTCAATTGGTTTCTGAACTTCCACTCTAGCCCCCACTCCAACTCATTCTTCTGCAGCATGGGAGTGAGGTTCATTAGCAGATGAAACAAAGACACACAACTGGTGAGAGTGGAAAGAAGAGAGATGAGGAGGCTAGATGAAAACATCAGTACTGCATAGGTTCCTTTTATTTCTGCTTGCAAACTGGCCAATACTCCCCCTCCCCAATTATTCTCTTTTCCCCAAAATCTTCTATACACGGTAAGTAACAATCAGTATGTATGAACATTCTGACATTTCCTTGAAGCTGTGAGGTATTTTGTTGGACATTATGGAAAGATTCCAATCTGTAGTCTTACCTGTCTCGCTAGAAAATCACAGACGTCCAGTTTTCCAGTTTGCTGTATCTGTTGCATCACTCTCCTTCTCTGGACTACTGAACTGAAGTCACAAATAGAAAAAAAATATATAGAAATATAATCTCAAAAAATTCCAAAGGATTTAAATTATAGAGTGTTTTCTGACATGTTATAGTTTTTACATATGAATAGAAAATATACCTAGAAAATTATTTTATGTTTTGGAATTTTTAATTTGAAATATGCCCTAAATAACCCATGGGGCAGGCACCAGAGTGGCTTAGTTGGTTAAGCATCTGCCTTTGCTTCAGGTCATGATCCTAGGCTCCCTGGATATGTCCCTGGAACAGCTCTCTACTCAGCAGGGAGTCTGCTTCTCTCTCTCATTCTCTCTCTCAAATTAAATAAATAAAATCTCCAAAAAAATATAACAACCCATATGGCAATGAAATAACTATAATGGGAGTAGAAAATATTTGAGCTTGATTACAATAAAGACTTGCTGGATACTATATTAATTATATTTAATGTAATTTTTAGCCTTGAATGTATTTATTAGAAAATAAACCTGAAAATGTAGTGAGCTAAGTATTTTGTTGTGTAATAACAATAATAAAATCTAAACAACATGAACCTGCAAATTCCAATACTAACATTAGGAGAGAAATAAATAAAATAGGAAAAATTCAGTCAAGAGACTCAACAAGTCGATTTGGAAAGTTAATGAATTGGTAAACTTGGTAATGAATTGGTAAAATTGGTAAAAATTGGCAAGACCAACAATAAAAAAGAGTAAGGAACAGCTAATCACTACTTGAAATTCCGAGAAAATAGCTCCACAGATAATTAAAAAAAAAAAAAAAAGGAGATATTAGGTAAAACTTTATGCCAATAAATTAGAAACTGTCTTCCCAGATTTTATTTTACTTTATTCTTCTTTTTAGAGACACAAAGAGAGAGATAGGAGAGAGAGGTGGGGGAGGGGCAGAGGAAAAGAGAGAGAGAGAATTTTAAGCATGTTCCACACTCAACAGGAGCTGGAGGCAGAGCTCGATCCCTGAGCAGAAATCAAGAGTTGAACACTTAACTGACTCAGCCAGCTGGGAAACTCCATCTTCTCAGATTTTATTGAATTAAATCTGCCAAACTGATATAAGAGGTGGGAAACATAAATAATCCAGTTAGTATAAAAAAACCAAATCGATAATTTAAATATTTCCAAAAGAAAACGCAAGGCTTAAATGGCTTCACCGAGAATATGTAAACTGGACAATAAATCAAGAATTAATCCTCATCTTACACAAATTCCTCCAGAACTATTTGTGAATTAATCTTCTAGATAGCATAACCTTGATACCCAAACCAAAAACTGACAGCAAAATATATTGAAAAAAGAAAATTATAGGCCAACCTTTGGTGTTAACATAGATGCAAAAACCTTAACAAATTAGCTACCTTAACCTAACAGTTTACTCATAAAGAAAGATTATATCATGACAAAGTTATTTTCATAAAAGAAATAAAATTGTAATTGAACTTAGAAAATCAATGCAGTTTTTCACATTAACAGATTAAATGAGAAAAGTGACATGATCTTCTCCAATAAAAATGGAATTCAAAATCAAAAATTTATGATAAACTCTTTTTAACTAGGAATAAAGACTAGAATATATTGAATAATAGAAATAGAAAATTCCTTAGCCTTATAAAAGGTGACTATAGAAAACCTCAATTAACATCACACTTACTGAGGAAATGCAGAATACATAAAGTTAAAAATCATGCTGCTACTTTTATTACTTATCCCATTAAAAGAAAGCAATTGGAAGTTATAAGGATTAGAAAGAGAGAAACAAAAAAACCACACTTGCAAATAAAATGACTCTAAATATAGAAAATTCTAATTACTATACCAATTATCACAGTTAGTAAGAGAGCAAAATCCTGGAAACAAATTAGACACAATTCTTTATGTAATTAATCAAAATTAATACTTTTAGAAAGTAACTTAGACTAGTTGTCAAATATTAGGTACCTTGAAATAAATGTTAAAAATCTATGCAAGGCCTTTCTGTGAAAAACAGACGATAAATCATACTATGTTATACACCTGCTTGAAATTCTTCCATAGCTTCCTTTTACACTTATATACAAAATATAATTGTGATGAGAATCCTAAGGGTTCCTTCATATCTAATTCCCTCCATCTAACTTATTTCTCATTCAGTTCTTTCTCTTGATCACTTTACTCCAGCTACACCGATAATTTCTAATTCTCTAATTATGCCCAGCAAGTTTCTCCCCTTGGACATCCATATTTATGCCATTTACTTGCCTGAAAAAATCCTTTCTGTGGCTATACCACCTTCTCATCTTTAGATATCAGCTGAAATGCTCCTTCTTTAAGCATTCTTCCTTGATTTCCCTTTCTGAAACAGGTAACCTCTGTTACATTGTTTTATCCTATAACAGCTTCTGCTCCTTCATAGAATGCAACCCAACTTGCATTCCTTTATTATTTATTATACTCCTCTTTCAAATTTTATTTATTTATTTATTTATTTATATTTATATTTATTTATTATTCATATTTATTTATTTATTTATTTATTTATTATGCTCCTTTTTTATTATATTCCTTTATTAATTTATTGTTGGTTGTACCTACTATTACAACATGATTTCCATGAAGAGAACCTCGGTGTTTTATGCACTGCTATCGTGCTTGAACCTAGTAAGCATTCAACAAATATTACGTAGAATAATTATGTGAGACTAAAGAATACTATACCCCAGGTTTGGGAGTGCTTTGTAAACACTAATAATAATGCTGTATTTCCCCCCATTTGGGCATTGTTTCTTCCATACAACTTCTTTAGAAATGCAGGATATGATAATTCCTTCATCACTGTGTAATACCATGAAATTCCTAGAAAACTACACCTAAATCCACCACTAATTCTAACCAGATACTTACTGTTAAATTTGTTTACATTTTCAGAGTATTCCAAATCATCTGGAACTTACTTATCTTATAATTAGAAGTTTGTACCTCCAGACCATCTTCACCCAATTTCCCCACTCCTCACCACCACCCGCCTCAACAACCAATTTGATGTTTCTTTGAGTTTATTTGCTTAGAGTCCACATAGAAGTGGAACCATACAGTTTATATCTTTCTCTGTCTGAGTTATAAGACATAAACCATACAGTTTGTAAGACATATAAGAGTTATAAGACACAACCGTATGTCTTATATGTACCATACAGTTTATGTCTTTCTAATGTCTGAGTTATTTCACTTAGTATGTATGCCCTCAAGGTCCTTCATTTTGTTGCAAATAGCAGAATATTTCCTTTCCTTCCTTTTTTTAAATTAATGAATATATTTCATTTTATGTGTGTATGTATTTTCTTTATACATTCATCTGTCAATAAACAATTAGGTCATTTCCACAGCATGGTTATTGGAAAGAATGCAGAAATGAACGTGGGGGTGCAGATACCTCTCAGGGATACTGATTTCATTTCCTTCAGCTATATACTGAGAAGTGGATTGTCGTGGAAACTCAGGTTTAAAGATGATCTTGAATATACATTTGTTTGATAAAGATACTAACTTTGCTTGGGAAGTATGTTTATTTGGAGTGGCTGAAGGTATCTAATGCAATTGTAGAGGACATTGTGGAGGTACAAAATCTTACCTTCGTTTGACTGATAGGTGCCAACACTATGTGCAATTCTAAAGTAGGTTTAGAAAAATGGATCCAACAAAAATGGCCCAGTCCCACATGTAGTTTACGAAGATATTTTCAAGTCTACAGGTGGGTTGACACATCTGGAGATTATAGAATTTCCCTAACCTGAAGCTGGTATTATCACCAAATTGTGGTTTTACCACACACAACACCAGCCAACCTCTTGGTCTTACTTTATAAATCATGAACAATCATGAGAATATCAGCTAAGCATCAGCTACATTTCCAGTAAACAGTTGAGGATAAATTATAGGCAAGGTGCTATCATTTGTTCATCTCTTGCTGATCCTAGAAATGTGCCCAATTTCACCTCAGTTGGGCCTAATTCACAGAGCCTACACACATTTAAGACTATTTCATGAAGATACTTTTACAAATAAATTCTTCCTGTGCTCGGAAACTTATTTTGAACCTTTATCTAAATAAAAGTATTCCTCACTGTATCTTAGAAGTCAACAGCTAGGAGAAAGTAGTTAATTTGGAAGTCACGTTGACTTTATAAAAATTTTAAAAAATATTTTATTTATTTATTTGAGAGAGAAAGAGTTGATCTCATAAGCAGGAAGAGGGGCAGAGGAAGACAGAGAATCTCAAGCAGACTCTGTGCTGAGCATGGGGCCCCACCCAGGGTTCAATCTCAGAGCCCTGAGATCATAACCTGAATGGAAATTAGGAGTTGGATGCTCATCTGACTGACTTAAAAAATGTAGCAGGTACATTATTTTACAAATGCATATTATATCAATTCTGAATAAAAATGGACTAAAAGAGGTTTTTATCAATCCTGCTTTAACTTAGAAATCTCTGCATGTACTCAAACACTATTTTACAAGTATTTAATGTTAAGTGAATGCTAGAAACAAAACAAAGCCTTAATTGAAACTGTGAAGTGCAATCTGAAGTCCAAAATATTTATTATTAAAAAGATCTTTACAGGGCATCTAGGTGGCTCAGTCGGATAAGCTTCTGCCTTTGACTCAGGTCATGATCTCAGGGTCCTGGGATCAAGCCCTGCATTGGTTTCCCTTTTCAGTGGGGAATCTGCTTCTCCCTCTTCCTCTGCCCCTTCCCACCACTCGTGCTTTCTCTCTCTCTCAAATAAATAAAATCTTTAAAAAAGTATATAGAAAAACACACAAAAAATTTTAAACTTATCTAAGGAAACCAGCTGATGAACATAGTGAACTAAACCTGTAGGTGGATGGGTAGCATCCCATGAGCATAACAGGAACTTGGATAACTGTCATCTTTATTTCCATCTTTGGAAAAATAATTTGGTCATTTCATCAGTATCATTAAAAAGTAACCCCATCTGGGGGCCTGGGTGGCTCAATGGTTTAAAGCCTCTGCCTTTGGCTCAGGTCATGATCCCAGGATCCTGGGATCGAGCCCCTCATCGGGCTCTCTGCTCAGCAGGGAGCCCGCTTCCTCCTCTCTCTCTGCCTGCTTCTCTGCCTACTTGTGATCTCTGTCTGTCAAATAAATAAATAAAATCTTAAAAAAAAAAAAAGTAACCCCATCAGTTCTACTATAGCCAATACAAAGAATATTTATACATTTTGGCTGTAGGAAACTATTGTGGCTAAAATTTGCTTTAGACAGGCAGGACTTCTCTTTCAAGGATTCTACACATTAGGAATATACTTACTTGGTATATACTGAGTGACAAATTGCTAAGCGGCTTGAGTATGATCTCCATTCACCAACCCAAGTATTACTAAAACTATTATTGTGATCGTGTGTAGGAAGTTCATACTAATAAAGGAAATGAAGGGATTTTAATTATCCTGGGATGAAAGATACCAAAAAGTGCTATTTCTTTAGCCATTTGAGAAAGCGAGGCAAAATGGAGAGGATGAAGGATAGAAGCTTTAGCCTAATTATGTGAGAAATTGTGATCTGGTAGTTCGTGTGTAAAGTTATATGCAACATGAGTAAACGCACTGAAACAAGCATAGTGTTTAATAGAGATGAAATGCCTTATTTTCCCTATTTTCACTGAGAGATTGTGGGACTAAATTTCCATGATTTTTTTTCTAGCTCAGAATATTATTGTTGTTATACAAATTTGCCTGATAAAAAAGAAAAATGATTACAAAACACCTGTTTTTTGCCCCAGAGCATAGGAGAACTTTAAATGTTTGCAATTAAATATATTTCTTCCTTTTGATTTCACAGCTAAAGAGTGCCATCAGTATTTAGTGGTGTTTTTATCGGGCACATTTTTTATAAGAATAAATAGTTAAAATGCTCTACATTTACAAAGACATTTTCACATACAGATATATTTATATCAACATATATTTATATCACTAGTTCCAACTCTGTAAATGCCTAAATCTACAAAGTCTTTGTTTCCTCTACTCACACACATCTGTATTTAATATTAAAGCCATGAGAATTAATATATAATCTACTTTCCAGGATATGTTGTTGCTACATAAGCATTTTAAAAATGCATGCTGAACTATTACTGCCCGTCATTCGATGGGAAAGATTCCTTTCACTCTAAATAAATAAGCTTATTTAGGTAGAGAATTATTATGTTTTCTATTCACTTAGATTTCAGCTGGAAAGGACTATACATAAACACATGACTGTTTGCTCCCGAAGCTCACTGTCATTTTATAATTCCAAAGATATTTTTTTTCTCCCTGATGGATTAGTCCAGATGTGTCCCAAACCTGTCACAAATCAGAAAAAGGTTAAAGATCATAAATTTCTATGTTGGACCCTCTGTCAAGTCATGTTTACTGTCACCAAAAGGTTAGGCTAGAGAAGAAAAGAATAAGGTTGATGAATAGTGCAGAATGTGTGTCGGTGCAATGAAAGAGATGGTGTGTACTTGTTTTCGGCAGTGATAAGTCGTCTAGATTTTGTCCTGTCACTCTTAGTTTTTCAAAAGCACATTGCTTTTAGGTCTGGATCCTGAACATGCCTTAAGGCACTGGGACCTGAGAAACAAATAATTCATTAATATGTCTCCTGCCAGGTCTTTGAAGATGGGGGTCTTTCCCTTTGTTGATATGCGTGCCTCACGTCCCTGCATATTACCACTGCCAAACCTTTTGAGGGAACAGCTGTAATTATGCTGGTCTCTCTTACAGGGGCTGGTAGTAAGGAAAACCAGAAACAGTAACATTTATTATATTATTATTCATATGTAAATGTATTCCAATTTAGAGGACTTTAAAATACAAACCCAAATAAACTTAACCATTCATCTTCTCATACATTGGTTGAGAACTTTCGCAAAACACAAAGATAAAAATACCTACAATATGAGGACACATTTTTGTTCTACCGTTGTACGTACAGAGTGAAATGGTGGATTTCAGGGCCTCTGACTGAGCTGAACCCCATCCTCATGCTGGAAAAGAAGCAGAATTGTGATTCCTATACTCTAAACAGCCTTAAGTCCATTTTAGACTGTCTCAAAAGAGTGACAGGTGATTTGGGCCATGATAAAAGTTAATTTTTCCAGGCCATTCCAAGTGATTTTTAAGTCTGTCTGAGTGACTTACAAATATAGCAGCTAGTAGCACAGTGTCGTTAGGCCCGCAAGCTTCTTCCTCCTACCTTCTAAAGAAATGTGGTTTCCTTTCAAGTGTCTGTCCTTGACTGCATTTTGGTATGTCAAAGGCTGTTCTTATGTCAAATATCATTTTATAGATAATACTGACTCTTTTCTACTTAAGCTTTAACCTTTCTCTTGAATTCACTAGATTGTATACTGTACAAAAAGGCATTTTATTCACCAAAGCACAGTCCCTAGCACAGTTCCAGGGGTAATAGAGCCTTTGAGTGGGGAACTGAAGTTGAAAAGAAAAAAGAATAAGAGAAAATCCCATCTTAGAACTGGAGGGTGGTTTGAGCAGAACAGGGATTTGGGCTGACTGAGATTATAAACAGAACCTCTCCTTAGCTATCAGGAATCAGGAGGACACGAGTGGAACAACAGGGCCTTGAAAAGGTGCAGCTGGTGGGAACAGTGTGGGGGTATCCTGTGCCATCCAATCTTAGGACCAGAGAAGACACAACTAATTTACAGAGTTTCTGGGGGAAAAAAAGAAAGTTGATTTAATGCTGAATGGCCACTTTCGTTACCTGTAGGAGAGGAATGGCACTCTAAAGGAATTGAATTAACTTGGGAAATTTAAAGATACTACCATGTACTCTAGCAAAGATTTTAATACTAGTCTATTTGACTCTAACATCAATTCAATTTCTTATAATATAACTAGTACTCAAACTGCAGTCCTCAGACTAGCACTAACACCATTTAGGATATTATAAGAAACACAAATTTTCAGACCTCACCACAGACCTACTGATCAGAAAATATAAGGGTGCAACTCAGGAATCTGTTTTTTTAACAAGCTTTCCTGGTGACCTGGATGGATGTTAATGTTTGAGAATACTTGCTCTCTACCAACCCTACTCATGAATAAACAAACACATAGCAGAATCAGACCTATCAATACCAAGAACAAACTGATGGCTTATGGAGGGAGGGAGGTGCATATGTGAGGAGCAGTATTAAGCAAAAGCGTAAAAGGAAGTGGGAGATACGAGCCACCTGTAATGGAATGAGTAAGTCATAGGAATAAAAGGCACAACATAGGGAATATAGTCAATGGTATTTTAGTCGTGCTATATGTTGACAGATTGTACCTACACTTGTGGGGAACATACATATTATGGGCATTCAAAGGAAGAAAATATAAACTAATACTTTTAAAAATCACTGCCATTGATTGAGGGTTGACTGTGTCAGTTATATCTGGGAAATAATATAGTCTCATTCAATGGATGATGAAACAAGTGCAGTGACAAGATATAATTGCCTAAAATTATTTAACTGGTAAGTAGTTAGAACTAGAATTTTTATTCTTTGTTTCATATTGAAATAGGCTTAGGTAGGATCTAACATCAGATCAGAGCACAATTTAAATATCTTTCCTGTATGGATAGTTTAGGGTTACACCCAAAAGATGATTTTTTTTTTTTTTTTTTTTTTTTTTACTTCTCCTCCCTCTTGATTTTGCTTAATCTGAAGCAATGTTTGACTTCAGAACTAAGGATTAATGGCAAATTATACTGCTTCTGGCATTACCAACTGATATGGAAAGAGCCCAAATGTCCATTGACTGATGAATGGATAAAGAAGATGTGGTACACACACAATGAAATCTTACTCAGCTATCAAAAAGAATGAAATCTTGCCATTTGTGACAATGTGGATGGAGCTGGAGTATATCATGCTAAATGAAATAAGTCAGAGAAAGACAAATACCATTTGATTTCACTCCTGTGTGTAATTTAAGAAACAAAACAGATGAACATAGGAGAAGGGGAAAAAAGAGAAAGAGGAAAGCAAACCATAAGATACTCTTAACTACAGAGAACAAATTGAGGATTGATAGAGAGAGGTGAGTGGGGAATGGGTGAAAGGTATTAAGGTGGTCACCTGTTCTGATGAGCACTGGGTTTTATATGTAAGTGATGAGTCACTAAATTCTATACCTCAAACAAATTTTACCATTTTTATGAACTGACTAGAATTTAAATAAAAACTAGAAATTAAAACAAAATCGATTATTTAAAAAATTATACTGCTTCTGGCTCAAAAGAATTTGAAAAAACTTTGTGAACAACCTGGTATTTGAAAAAAAATTTTTTTTTTCTAAATTAGACCTTCCAAATTTCAGCTAAGTGTTCTTTCATAATTTTCAGATTATTTCATCCAAATAAAAGATTCTTAAAAAAACAACAACAAAACAAACAAACAAAAAACCAGCCTGAACAACCGAGCAGATTTAGGGTCAAATAAGGTAAAAAATTAATATTATAAGTCAGATTATGGGGGCACCTGGGTGGCTCAGTGGGTTAAAGCCTCTGCCTTCGGCTCAGGGTCCTGAGATTGAGCCCCTCATCGAGCTTTCTACTCAAAAGGGAGCCTGCTTTCTCCTCTCTCTCTGCCTGATTCTCTGCCTACTTGTGATCTCTGCCTGTCAAATAAATAAAATCTTTTTAAAACATCAGATTATGAGTAACTTTTGTTATTACTAATTCTAAAATGCCATTTAGAAGAAATTTATGACTTTCTAAAGGATGGATTCATTTAAAAAGATAATACTAGTTTAATTTGCACTATTTATTTCACAGGTAAGTCCAAGGTAGTTTATAACTACCTTGTAACTACATGTCTGTTAGATAATATTTTAAAATATTTGTCATTTAAAGTTTCCCTTCCCTACATCAAACCAAAAATATTTTTAGTTATTCTTTGTAGGCTCTACTATTTAGATACAATCTAACCTATCAGGATCTAATTGTAACAAAATTTTAAGCTATTTTTTAATTTAGAAATTGCTAGTTCACTTAAAAATTTTTTAGAGTAGATAAAGCAATGGGATAATAAATACTGCATAATTTCTACATATAGGTTTATAAAATGAATTATAATAGATGCATCCACCTCATGCCTAAGAAACTTATAATAATTGAGATATATTATGGGTTTAGAAAAAGTTCTGAATCTGGAACATTCCCCATGTTGTATTTTTGAGTCTGATTTCCTTGAAATATTTTCTTCTGACATATGAGTCTTATTTCCTACTTGGTCACATGTCTTTACTTCCTAATATTTCATGAAAAGAATTGTTCTTTAGTAATAAAGTTTTCAATATGCCAGCTCTGGTTGTGTAATATTGCTGCCCTCTATTTCTCTAATTTAGGCATTCTCTTTTGCTCTTTTTTCTTTCTGATCCTCTGACTAGATAACATAAAAAGACCTGTCTTTAAATTCACATATTCTTTCTTCTGCTTGATCAAGTCTGCTAATAAAGCTCTCTATTGATATTTCAGTTTAGTTGTTATTCTCTTTAGCTCTTTAATTATGTTTGGTACTTTTTAAATAATTTCTAACTCATTTTGTTCTCTTCTCATTTTGTGCATGTCTGATTTTCCTGATTTTGTCTTGTCTTCTGACTGTGCTTTCTTATGGTTCATTAAGCTTCATTAATATAATTATTTTGAATTTTTTTGTCAGGTAGTTTATAGGTCTCCATTTCTTTAGAGTTGATAACTCTTGATTTATTTTTTTTTCCCCCTTGGTAGGGTTATATTTCACTAATTCTTCATGTTTCTTGTAGCTATGTGTTGGTGTCTGTGCATCTGGAGAAGGAACATCCTCTCTATTGTCTGGCTTTGGCAGGGAAAGACTTCTACCAATTAGCCTAACTAGAGATTCTAGAAGACGCTCAAAAAAAATTTTTTTTTAAAGAATAAGCATGTTCTACATCTATCCCTCCCTTCTTAGGGATAATTCTCAGGATTATGCATTTTCTCCAAATCACACAGAGCCATGCTTAAGGCTAAGAGCCATCTGCCCTTTTTCCTTGGACAGGTCACTGGAATGTTGGATGTAAGCCCCATCTCTCTCTCTCTTTCTCTCTCTCTCTCCTGAAGGAGAAAATTCCGTATTGTGCATCTTCTCTATATCCCAGGAAGCTGAACCAGCTGCTGAGTACCTTGATAACTCCAGAGGTCCACAGGCATTCTACTTGAGTGTTTCCTCCATTAAATTGTATTACTGGTGTTATACTGATGTATAATATGATAAGAAAAGTCTTCAAAAACCATTCTTAGACAGTTTTCATATGTTCAGCACATGGCCTTCCTTTTCTGTATTATTAAATGTCCTCAAACATAAATAGCTGAAGATCTATTTAATCACCTCATGTAACAACAGCATATGAGTAATCAATAAACCTAATCAATAAATAAACTATTACTCCTTATTTATTTGAGATACCATATATCCATTTCATAATATTATAGGACTTCAGTTATAGGACATATTTTAGTTGATTTTCCATTTTAACAGATCAGTATTTATATATTCCTGTCTTTCCAAAGTCATGTTTCAAATGGTTCTTCATTTGTTATCAGTATATAAATATTTCATTGCTAAAATGATGACCTAGTCTATATATTTCTTGGAATCACCATATTCAAAGTGAGAGTGCATATATATATATATATATATATATATATATATATATATATATGTTACATTAAGATACAATTTAAAAATCCTGGAGGAAAGCTCATTCTTGAGGATGATACTACCATAGCATCATCATTTTGTATCATTTTCTACATTTGGCTATATCATATATATAAAGAAAATAATCATTCTCAAAGGAGTAAATCAAGCTGGTTCAGCTATTCAGAGTTATACCAGAATTAGCATTCATATGATTCTACTGGGAAATTGGAACACTATGGTGAGTTACAGCTGCTTCTCCTTTCTCTTCAGAGTACAGTAGACAATAAACTCCACAAAATTTTGTGGCTTTTTAAAAAATGACCCTGGGTTTTGTAAACACTCAGGTCTAGAATCAAATCCTAGTTTCAACATTTATTGGCTAGAGAAACTTCAGTAAGTTACTCAGCTTCTCTGGATTTTATTTTCCCACTTCTCAAAATTTCAAGTTTTTGAAACATTCCATTGCGATAACAAGTTAATGATAACTTATAAACTGCAGTTTCTCACAATTCCCCCTATTCCCATGGCCTCCAGGAGATGATCCAGGAACTCTGGAGAGTGATATCTTAAGGGTTATAGTTCTGGAATCAGAATGCCCACATCTGAATTCGAGGTTCCAGGCTTGCTGGCGTTGTGATTCTGTGTTTTCCTCCTAGGACTGTACAAGAGTGAAGGGAGAAACATGCAGAGTGAGGTACTTAGTTCAAAACTGACACATAGAACCATTTATTCTATATTAGCTATTGTCACCTTGCATTCTTTGTGTCTGCTCTGAAATGTTCCACCTGTTACATGGCTTGGGGGAATAGCTGTTGTTGCTCTGTTTTTATCAATCTTGATTCCCAAAAGCACTCCATGAGAGAATATAAGCAAGAGGAGCTGTGGGCAGAGGGAGAAGCAGGCTCTCTGCTGAGCAAGGAGCCCAATGTAGGACTCAATCCCAGGACCTTGGGATCATGACCTGAGCCAAAGGCAGATGTTTAAACAACTGGGCCACACAGGTGTCCCACAGAGTTATTTAACAAGTTCCTTTATGTGGGCTCTGGAGTGGGAAGGCTAGGGTTTGAAAGCTGGTACCATATTAATTAATTTCATGACACTGAATAGGAACAACGCCAAAGGCAAGGGAAGCAAGGGCAAAAATGAACTATTGGGATTTCATCAAGATCAAAAGCTTTTGCACAGCAAAGGAAACAGTTAACAAAATCAAAAGACAACTGACAGAATGGGAGAAGATATTTGCAAACGACATATCAGATAAAGGACTAGTGTCCAGAATCTATAAAGAACTTAGCAAACTCAACACCCAAAGAACAAATAATCCAATCAAGAAATGGGCAGAGGACATGAACAGACATTTCTGCAAAGAAGACATCCAGATGGCCAACAGACACATGAAAAAGTGCTCCATATCACTTGGCATCAGGGAAATACAAATCAAAACCACAATGCGATATCACCTCACACCAGTCAGAATGGCTAAAATCAACAAGTCAGGAAATGACAGATGCTGGCGAGGATGCGGAGAAAGGGGAACCCTCCTACACTGTTGGTGGGAATGCAAGCTGGTGCAACCTCTCTGGAAAACAGCATGGAGGTTCCTCAAAATGTTGAAAATAGAACTGCCCTATGACCCAGCAATTGCACTATTGGGTATTTACCCTAAAGATACAAACGTAGTGATCCAAAGGGGCACGTGTACTCGAATGTTTATAGCAGCAATGTCCACAATAGCCAAACTATGGAAAGAACCTAGATGTCCATCAACAGATGAATGGATCAAGAAGCTGTGGTATATATACACAATGGAATACTATGCAGCCATCAAAAGAAATGAAATCTTGCCATTTGCGACAACATGGATGGAACTAGAGCGTATCATGCTTAGCGAAATAAGTCAGGCGGAGAAAGACAACTATCATATGATCTCCCTGATATGAGGAAGTGGTGTTGCAACATGGGGGCTTAAGTGGGTACGAGAAGAATAAATGAAAGAAGATGGGATTGGGAGGGAGACAAACCATAAGTGACTCTTTATCTCACAAAACAAACTGAGGGTTGCTGGGCAGAGGGGGTTTGGGAGAAGTGGGTGGTATTATGGACATTGGGGAGGTTATGTGCTTTGGTGAGTGCTGTGAAGTGTGTAAACCTGGTGATTCACAGACCTGTACCCCTGGGGATAAAAATATATGTTTATAAAAAATAAAAAATTATATTAAAAAAAAAAGATATTTACCTTCTCTGGGCTTCATGTCTCCATCTGCTAAGTTTAGATAATAGTAGCATCTACCTCTAAAGATTGTTTTAAAAATTAAGTGAGGGATGCCTGGGTGGCTCAGTTGGTTAAGCGGCTGCCTTCGGCTCAGGTCATGATCCCAGCGTCCTGGGATCGAGTCCCACATCGGACTCCTTGCTTGGCGGGGAACCTGCTTCTCCCTCTGCCTCTGCCTGCCACTCTGCCTGTACTTGCTCTTGCTTCTCTCTCTATGACAAATAAATAAATAAAATCTTTAAAAAAAAAATGAAGTTAGGAAATGCAAATCTCCTTACACAGAGCCCGGCATACGGGGCTCAACCACATTAGCTATTAAAAGTTTTAGTTTTATTATTAAATAATTTTATTATTAGCCCCCACGTTCCTCCTTCTCCTCCTATCACTGCTGTCTCCACTACTACTTGCCAGCACTCTACTAGAGGCTGAGATTACACTTACAGAAACAAAAAAAAAATAGAATAAAAAAAATCATTGTCTTTGTCCTTATGAAATGCACATTCTGTCAGTAAACAAAGAAAAAAATTAAGGGCAGGTTTATAATTTTTGATAATTGAAAGACAAACACTTAGGTGGAAAATTGAGAATGACTGGAGGAGGCCAACTTAGGATGTTTGGGAAGACCCCCTGCACCTTTTGTGGAAGTTGCATTTAAGTCAAGACCCAAAGAGAAGCTAATAAATATGAAAAACAGAAGAGCCTAGTTGTATAAGGTAGTGAAAACATATTGAATAGGTGGGATGAGAGATGGAGAGTTAGATCCCAGACAATGCAGAGCTTACATGTAGGAAAAAAAAGTTGGATTTCATTTGAAGTGTTTATTTGAAATATTTGTCCTTATTCTTAAAAGGATTGTGTCTGTTGCTGATGTTACAGATTTTGCTCTTCTTTTTTATAGTCTTTAAACCCACTGGAATGTTTATGAGGCATTCCGCTATGCTGAACGTGTACAAAATAGATACCTGCCATGAAAAAAAAATTAATACGCGAAGTATGAAATAAACAATGTTAAAAGTCTTCAAATTATGCATCAGTTAAGATTTTTAATTTACTAAAGCTGTTTTCTTAATTCTGTAGGCTTTGTTCACAGATGGCAATATTTAAATCATGGAGTTAACATAAAGTGATAAAAGAAAAAGATCTTGGTGGTGTGATGTATCCAGTAAACCAGAACTGTGCAAATTCACCAATTAAATTTGACAACTCCTTAAAAGATTTAATCCCACAGATGCAATATGACAATCCCAAAGTGGGAACAGTACATGAAATACCACATCCTGCTCATTCACTTAGCTGTTCTTTGTTAAGGCTGCACAATCAGAATTGCATTTATGAAGTAGATGCTGGAAAATTCAGTTAGTACACAGACACCATATGCAAAACCTTGTCTTTGTCACTTGGAGGATGCAAATGAAAATCTTTGAATCTTAAATACTTCCTATTGGACTGATTTCATTTCTTCATGCCATTTTCTTGTTCATGCTAAAATGTTAACAGCAATGAGAATCGAACCCCTCCAAATGATTTAGCAATTTTTTAATGTTTTTTTTTTTCCTAGAAATAATTTCCTAAAATGAAATGAAAAGAAAAAGCTCATAATTGTGTTTTGCTGTTCCTGGACAATAATCTCTGTATTTGAAAAGCTCTTTAATTTAGTCCTAGGGTTTAAATTAAACTTTCTAATAGCAGTGGTTTTACATTCTTTTCAGGTAGACAAGTTGTTCGGTGCTGTGATTAATTGGGCAAGCCTTATTCCTTATATTTAGAGCCGACTTGTAAGTGGAAGTGAGAAATGAATTGTGCCAAGAGCCTTCAGTTCTATTTTTATTAATAGAGTAGATTACATAGATCATGAAAACAATCTTCTAATTTATAAGAGTCAATCTAATATCTTGTTAAACAAGAGTTATTATTATTGAGCTTAAACTATTGAAGTGTGTTATACCAAAGGGCCACTTCCCACACTGAAGAATACTGCCGTGAACACTAGCATATTAACCACATGCTAATGGGCTCTCAGCAGCCTGATAAGTTATTGATTATCTTAGCTGGCATAATTCGTATCAGGAAGAGACAGTGTAGTTAACTGGAATGTAAGTTCTTCCTTTTTGTAACTTGAAACAGACTCACATGCTCATCAGTCACTTTATTCAGGGCCATGGTAACAGACAGAAGGCTTTGTCCACAGGTGGATGGGTCCTTTCAGAAAGGAGCAATGCTGAGCACCATTAAACTCTGGCCCAGAAATTTCAACTCCTATTGTACCTATTAATCTAAACAGTAACTGAAATGCCAGATGGAAGAGCAATTCAAAACCACTTGCCATTGTTCTCCTGCTAATGCGAATGGTAAAATTATACTGAATTTTGTATTTTGTTCATTTTTACCAAGACAGAACTGAAATGGAAAAAGATAAAGAGTATATGTGATTATAAAGGGCTAAGTTAAGAGAAAAAAAAAAATTCACGTGGTAACAGTCAGCCATATTATTTTAAAGCTTTTCTATAGAAAAGATTTTCCATTGTGAATAATCTTTAAACATATGCAAAAAAGTAATTTTACAGAGGATTTTCTCCACACAAAGTTGTGATCAGTGTGGTTTGTTATGTTCACTGGAAATTGGAACCCTTACAATCTGTGCTTCAGCTGACACCTTTCTCCTAACATTACTGATTTTTATAATGGGAAGAGAAATGCACATTGAAAATTGTAAAGCAGCAATAAAATAGCTTTTAAATAAAGAAATATATTATTGTGAAGTAATGTAGGCATTGTAAATTGGCAAGATTTCATGACACATTGCTATGTCTATTCATTTGTGGAAATGTTTGAAATTGCTCAAAAGGGCTTAGTTTCATGTTTTGGAGGAACAGTTAAGTTTAGCATGACAGTTTGCTAAAAAGAGGAATAGTAACAGGAAAAAAGAATTATGATCTCTTGATGAATAATCCACCTTTTAATAGGTTTTTTTTTCCCAAACAAATTACATAATATTTTGTCAAATAGAGGATCAGATTTCAGTTGCATCCATTTATGACAGCGAGGTGAATGAAATTTCTGCCAGCATTCCTCACTAATATCATCTAAGAGGGGTTGTTCAATTGTTTTCATCAGAAACTTCTTTCCTCTTTCATCTACGTATTTGTAATAGCAGTCACAAAAATTCTAAAGGAATATGTCACTTGTTAAAGTGGCAGCAGGTCTGAAACAATGAGCCACTTATAGTATTATAGTATGATGTCTAAGAATTTGGGCTCAGCAGCCAAAGATTTCTAGATTAAATGCCAACAGTGTGGCCTCAAGCAAGATAAATCAGTTCCATAACCCTCAGTTTATTCAACAACAAAGTGGGAATAAAGTACCTACATGATATAAATTGCGTTAAGAATTAAAGGAGACAATGCGTGTAAAATCCTTAACAAGGCTTGTAGCATGGATTAAACATATAATTATACGAGTGTTACCTAGTCCAACTTTCTGAGTTAACAATTGCACTGGGCAGCCAAAGTACTTATAGTTAATCATCATTAACCATATAAATAAAAACATATAATTAATAGCAATGTCATGACTACAAAGGAGCAGCCTCTTAGAAGTGAGTTGCATTTTATTTAGTTTTTTTTAAAAGATATTATTTATTTACTTGACAGACAGAGATCACAAGTAGGCAGAGTGGCAGCAGAGAGAGAGGGAGGAGGAAATAGACTTCCTGCTGAGCAGAGAGCCTGATGCAGGGCTCTATCCCAGGACCCTGGGATCATGACTTGAGCCGAAGGCAGACTTTGACCCACTGAGCTACCCAGGCACCCCAGTAAGTTGCATTTTAGATTGTACTACTCAGGAAATGTGAGATCAAGTTTTTGTTTATATGAGTATTTGTGGAATTTTATTATGCTTACATATTTATTAAGTTGTGTATATATACATTTTTAAAAATTTATATATGTATAAATTATATCATTTATTTTGGCTCATTGTTCACAAAAATTGTTGATATGTGTGTGTGTGTGTATGTGTGTGAATAAACTTTTAAATTTATTGTTGGGGTGTGTGTGTGTGTGTGTGTGTATACATTTTTTTTTTTTTTTTTTTTTTTTTTTTTTTTTTTTATATTTTTTTTTTTTTTAAAGATTTTTTTTTATTTATTTGACAGAACACAAGTAGGCAGAGGCAGGCAGAGAGAGAGGAGGAAGCAGGCTCCCTGCTGAGCAGAGAGCCCGATGTGGGACTCGATCCCAGGACCCTGAGATCATGACCTGAGCCGAAGGCAGCGGCTTAACCCACTGAGCCACCCAGGCGCCCGTGTGTATACATTTTTAAAAATTTTCTGTGGTTAATACGGAGACTCTATCATAGTTCTTAACTTTGTTATAGGTTCCCATTAACACTGCTCTATTTGCTGGCCATGAGTTTTTTTCTTCATCAGCCTTTCATTGGTTACACAGGAATATAGAGTGTCTCTATTTCCACCTTTGTCCCCACTTGTAGGAACAGTCATCCCTTCCACTGTCCTCCAATACTAAGTAGTGGTATTACATTGTTATGCCATCATCTCATTTTTTACTAACAAAGCAATCCTATTTATGAAGCTTTGCTCCAAAAACTTCAGTACAAGATACAGATTTTTATTATCATACCTGCCAGTCAGTTGAAGTTACAAGTGATGAATGTACTGAGGCCTTGAGCTAATATCTAATTTAAAGAAAACAAAAGCAATGTAGCTTCTTTAGTGTAGCTAGAAAATGATGGAATTTAGTGAATTTAGCTAACATTGCTATTATAACAGCATTTGAACTTTAAAACCTATAGGCATACCTCTTTCACATATTAGGAAATTAATAGTAGTTAAATGAATTGTCCAAGGACCCATACATAGTAATAGGGTGGAAAATAAGGCTCAAAAGTTTTAAACATATGGAGACTCAGAATCAGCACTTCCAGCCCTTACAAATTCCTGGAAGATCTGTTGTGTACATGGAGCTACTGAGCTATTCACTTTTTTTTTTTTTTTTTTAAGATTTTTATTTATTTATTCGACAGACGGAGATCACAAGTAGGCAGAGAGGCAGGCAGAGAGAGAGAGGAAAGTAGGCTCCCTGCTGTATAGAGAGGCAGACATGGGGCTCGATCCCAGGACCCTGAGATCACGAGCCACCCAGGCGCCCCAGCTATTAACTTTAATACATCATCTTTCACTTTGACAAACTAAGGGATGCCATATCATCAGAACCAAAGAGACACTGAGTACAACTGATAATGATATGTTTAGTGGCAATTTTATTTCAATGCTGTTCAACTTTATTCAGTGTCTCCATATTCATTAGCATAGATACATAAATCCACTTTTGTTTTTTTCATAAATCTACTTTTAAAAATTCAAACCTTGCCTCTAAGATTCACATCTCACAGAAACTTTCTGAACTATGTAAATTGCGCTCTCTTTCTACATACTCATTCATCTTTCTGAATGCTACATAATGTGATTCTGTTTTGTATAAATGTAAAAGTTAAGCAATATTTATTGGCTATTTGCTTTCTTGGAATAGTTAAATCACTAATTTGTCTGGTATTTTGTATTGAAAGGACCAAAAAAAGAACAAAAGGAGTTACACTAAATTTTTAAAATGTTACAAAAACTTCTTCAGATCAACACTTCTCTAAAATAATAGAAAATTTAGAAATGAGAGAGATTTCAATTTAACAAAATCAGCACATATCAATAGCTAAGAAGTTGAGGTCCTTAGTTAATAAGAGCTAAATTTAATACTGTTTGTAAAAAAATTAGGGAAATTTTGTTCTCCGGCAGATTTCTAAAAGATCATAAAGGGATACAAAAGAAGATATTCCATGGTATTCTGACCCTCACTTTTCCTTCTTTCTTCTCTGACGATATAAGTAGATCTAAGACTTCATCACTACTAGTTCTGTGGCTTTTAGATAATTATATAATCTATTTTGGCTCATTGTTCACAAGTTGTTGGTAAAATTCATGAAATGATTTAATAAAGCCTCTAATGCAGTGTCCCCAAAACTATGGTCCTCCAGCCAAATCCACCTGGCTACCTATATTTGTAGATACAGGTTTATTGGAACAGGCATTATTTTTTGCTACCATGACAGAGTTAAGTAGTTAGAACAGAAACCATATGCTTCACAAAGCTTAAAATATTTACTCTCTGACCTTTTAGAGGAAAAGTTGTCAACCACTTCTTTAATGAATTGCCTAAGGTGATTTTTTTTCTTCCTCCTATCCTCCTAGCTTTGTTTTTTTCCTTTATTTTTTCCTCCCTTCCTTCCTTCCTCTCACCCTCCATCCCTTCATCCTTCCTTTGCTGCTTCTTCTGGAAAAATGTATTGTGCACTATGTAAGCTGAGCTCTAAATTGAGGTCTGAAAAAAATAGCAACAAGATCCAAAACAGTCTTGAAAAATAATAAAGGCAGAAGTATCAGTGGCCCTGATTTCAAACTCTACTGTAAAACTGTGGTAATCAAAACAGGATAGTATTGGCATAGAAACAGACACATTGATCAATGGAATGGAATAAAGAGTCCAGAAATAAATGCACATATGTACAGTCAATTAATTTACAACAAAGGAGGCAAAAAAATACAATGGAGAAAGAACAGTTTCTTCAATAAACTGTGTTGGGAAACCATATACACCACATTTAAAATATTATACCTCATAAAAAAAAAATCAACTCAGTATGGATTAAAGATTTGAATAAGACCTGAAACCATAACCTCCTAAAAGAAAATGTAAGCAGGGAGCTTTTTCACATCAGTCTTAGTGATTTTTTTTTTTTTTTTTGGATATGACTCCAAAGACAAGGGAAATAAAAGCAAAAATAAACAAATGAGACATCAACCTAAAAGGCTTCTTCACAGTGAATAGTCATCACAAAAAGAAAAGGCAACCTCCTGAATTAGAAAAGATATTTACAGAAAAGTGGTTAATATTCAAAATATATAAAGAAGTCATATAACTCAATAACCAAAAAAACAGTCTAACTAAAAAATATGCAGAGGATCTGAAAAGACATCTTTCCAGAGAAGATATAGATGGTCAACAGGGACACAAAAGGACACTTAACATCCTTAGTCATCAGGGAAATGCAAATTGAAGCCACAATGGGATAATATCTTACACAATGGGATAGTATCTTGAAGGTTGCTGTCAAAAAGTCATAAAATAGTATGTGTTGATGAAGATGTGGAGAAAAGGGAATCCTTGTGCACTGTTGGTAGGAATATAAATTGATGCAGC
Source organism: Mustela lutreola (assembly GCF_030435805.1). Classification (NCBI taxonomy): domain Eukaryota; kingdom Metazoa; phylum Chordata; class Mammalia; order Carnivora; family Mustelidae; genus Mustela; species Mustela lutreola. The sequence continues at coordinate 59,882,888 of NC_081299.1, forward strand.
CACTATGGGAAACAGTGTGGAGTTTCCTCTAAAAATTAAAAATAGAGCTACCATATGATCTAGTGATTCCAGTACTGAGTATCTATCCAAAGAAAATGAAAACAGCAACTTGAAAAAAATGTATGCACTGATAAGTTTATTGCAGCATTATTTATAATAGCCAAGATATGGAAACAACCTGTGTCCATTGATGGATGAGTGGATACAGAAGATATAATAAGATACTATTTAGCCATAAAAAGAAGGAAATCTTGACAATGCAACAACATGGATGACCTTTGAGGGTATTAAGCTAAGTGAAATCAGTCAGACAGAGAAATACAAATACTGCATGATTTTACTTTTATGTGGAATCTAAAAAACAAACAATCCCAAATTCAGAGACACAGAACAGGTTGTTGGTTGCCAAAAGGAGGGCTGGCTGATGGATGGGGAGAGGAATGGATGAAGAAAAAGTATAAAGCTCCAGTTATAAATAAATCACGAGTATATAAACTTTAGCATGGGGATATGGTTAATTTGTAAGGTGACAGGTTGTAACTAGACTTATTGTGGTGACCATTTTGCAGTGTATACAAATGTTGAATCACTATGCTATATACCTAAAACTAATACTATTGTATGTCAATTATGCCTCAATGAATAAAAAAGACCCACTTTCGATAATGTAGTCATGCATATAGACAAATAATATAATTTGAATACAGTGAGTAAGCGCTGAATAAATAAAAAATAAAATAATTGCATATAGATTGGTTTCCTAAGTAGGTCTCAGGGATTCAGCAAAAGGCTTTCTAGAAGAAAAAATCTTTTAAGTTGAAATCTGGAAAATGAGTGGAAGTTAGTAAGAAAGGAAAGAAAGACAGAAAGAATGTTTCATCAGTGGGGATAATAATTGTAAAAGCGTGATCACAGAGAGGAGAGCACTTTCCAGAACTACAAATAGTTCAGTGTATCAGAAGCTTTATGCAGAGGGATTATGCAGACAGATGAGGTTAGATGACTGAGCAGTAACTTACAGGCCATGGTCCAGAAAAGTGAATTTATTATACCAAAACTGTATGGATGGGTGGCAGACAGGGGAGGTTCTTGGCATCAAAGGAAGACAGCCAAATTAGTCATTTAAAAGATTATCTGAGGGTGCCTGGGTAGCTCAGTGGGTTAAAGCCTCTGCCTTGAGCTCAGGTCATCATCCCGGAGTCCTGGGATGGTGCCTTGCATTGGGCTCTCTGCTCAGCGGGGAGCCTGCTTCCCTTCCTCTCTCTCTCTCTGCCTGCCTCTCTGCCTACTTGTGATCTCTGTCAAATGAATGAAATCTTTAATAAATAAATAAATAAATAAATAAAAGATTATCTGGCTGTGTTTTTAGAAAGTAGATGGAGGCAAACAATTCAGGCATGGAGACAAGTTGGGAATGTAATGTACATTATAATGACTATAGTTAATAGCACTGTATTGTATATTTGATATTTGGGGCACCTGGGTGGCTCAGTTGGTTGGGTGACTGCCTTCAGCTCAGGTCATGATCCTGGAGTCCCGAGATTGAGTCGCACATGGGGCTCCCAGCTCCACGGTGAGTCTGCTTCTCCCTCTGACCTTCTCCTCGTTCATACTCTCTCTCACTGTCTCTAAAATAAATACATAAAATGTTTGAAATCTGTTTACAAAGTAGTTCTTAACAATTCTCATCACAAACAAAAATTTTTGTAACATGTGAGATGATGGAAGTTAACTAAACTGATGGTAGTAATCGTTCTGCAATGGATACAGACATCAAATCATACTGTTGTGTACCATAAAATTATACAATATTAGGAGTCAACTGCATCTCAAAAAGTCTGGAAAAAAAAAAAAAGACCTCTACATTCTGCCTTCATAGAAATTCTGAAGCTTTAAATAATGGTACAAGGTAAACATTTAAGAAACAATTTGTTGACTGAATAAAAGTGTTAATGAGTGGCTGAAATTAGTATGGAAATATAAGTCTGCACTGAACGTTCCTAACTTAAAATCTTAACATTTCTCTTGTGATTTTATGAGGGTAGGGCAGTAATATGCTTAGAAATATTTTAACAAAGGCCTGGCCTAAAAAAGGGAACAATTTAGTCATTTAAGCTGAATTAAGTTCTGTGAGAGGCTCTTTATATAATGGTAAATTGATACAAATCAACATGGAATGCTAGGCAAATTCAGAATTTGTTTTCAGGTATGTAGCATCAACAAAAAAATTAAATAAGTGTTTTCCTAGAGAAATTTCAGAAGCTTTGTCTAAGATTTAGATCGTTGCCTTGTAGTAAATAAACAATGGGATTCTTCCCTCAGGTAAGGGAAGGAGGATTGTTGAGTTTAGGATTACAACAAAGGATAGTAAAATATAAAAAAAGTTAATACTATTTTGTAGAAAGTAAACTCACTGAGAATTTCTTAGAGTTTTCTGCTAATAAATGTCTGCACAGCAAAAGAGGAACCAACACATTTAATGGGGACCCTAGAACTAAAGCTTCCACAAGTTGTTTATACCTCTTAAGAGAATATGACTTGTTTGATATACCATCAAAGGACATCCAGAATCTGGCCAGAATATGAATGCTAAAAAAGGAAGCAGACATGCAATGATGAGGAAATCCTAAATTGGGAGCTTGGGGACCTTTGATCTAATTTAATTTACCTTTACCAAAAACTTGTTCATGGTGTTTGTTTGTTTGTTTGTTTGTTTTTTCCTTTAGTGAAAATTCAAGGCCTGGAGATTAATTACATAAGTGAAATGCAATCTCAGGAAAATTTGGCATATTATACCTCTGATACTATTGGTAAAATTTCCCAGAATAGATTTTGGAATTGATTTAGAAAAATTCTAGGTATGTGTAGTCTCTTAGAGATTAGAGATTTATCTTTCTAGGATATATTATATTCTCAGTTATGAATTTTTGTTGTTGGTAGAATTACAACTTCTCTTTGGAGGCTTTATATTTTTTCTGGATTAATGCTTTTAATAAAAGATGGAAACTGAATTTTGTATTTTAAGCTTCACAAAAGATCATCTTTACATTTTAAAAGAGGGAAGTCACAAGGAATTTTATAACCTTTAGATCTTGATTGTGAGAGGTAGAAGAAGACTTCTATAAATCACTAATGTATAATAGACCTGGCATGTTATTGATTTTTTTCCCACAGCAAAACAAATAAATATTAAGGTTGAGATCTAGAGGGATAGTAAAAGGAAATAGCACAAGTACACAATAGTAAAGTAGATGGCTTTAGGTAGTACTGAAGCAATATTATGTTTGCATTTGGGACCAGTGGGAACCACTGGATCACATTTTATTTAAACCATAAGATCTTGTGCAAATTTGTGTCTATGCATATTTATTTGTTTTTCCTTCAAAAAGCACAGGAATATTTCAGGAGCTAGTACAAGAAATAAAAGAGTCACATTTTGACAAGTATTCCGTAACAAAACCAGTCTTTACCTTACTCTGGGCTCCACAGGATATTGGGCAAGATTGGGTAAAGGCTTAAATGAATCATTTATTACTTATATAGGATCAGTCCATAATATTTTCAAGATATCAGTAGATTCCTTGTCCCAGGAGGTATCATGGACCTCAATTAATTCATCAAGCTAGGATTGAGTTAAGTACAGAAAATTTTAAAAAAAAAAGCCTATTTAAACTATTAGTGTAGGTTACATGCAAGAGATATGGGGTATTTCAGGAAGCAGTCCATCCAAAAAGCAGTTGATTTGATAGTTAAATTTCAAATGAATCTCTCAATAATAAATGCATTTGTGTTATCACAAAGGAGGGAAGTTGGCTCCAGAGAAGACTGAAAATGATTACTGTATACTGCATGAGGGATAGAGTCTGAGGGTATGTGGAAAATGTACCACTTCAGGAGTCTAGGATTCCTAACAATAGTGTGAAAATTGTGGTAGCATTAATAGTTGATAGAATAGCCCTGTTCTACTTAGAAAGTTTTGCTTCTGTCCTATTGTCAGAGCAGCCAGGTGGTTAGTGGTTAGGTTCTAACAGGATGCCTGCAGGCCAACAAAGAGGGAGTCATGGTCAACTATGAGTAAATCAGAGGCCTGACCTGCCATCTCTCCAAAATAAAACCACAAGAAACTGGATCAAACCAGACAGACCCAAGATGGCTGATGAAGGTGGCTAAAGTTCATATTAGTCCTTCAACCTACTGCATTATCTACTAAAATCTCCTCTTTAAGGGTGAAACAACAGGAAACCTCTGACCCCAAAAGGAAGAAGAATCACATCACCCTGCTTCTAAGAAATTCTCACCTCAAGAAATGAACATTCCACCCCTTGCTAAGGACTGCCAGTAAGAAGTAGAAACCGAAACCGTGTAGCGTGCAGGTCTCCTTTGTGCTCACCTGCTCTCTCGTCTTGAGAGTGTACTTTGGCTTTAATAAACTCCCCTGTTGTGCTGCTAGTCTGCTGTTTATGTGTTCCCTTGAATTCTTTCCTTTGACAAGACCAAGAGCCTCCCACATCTTTTAGACAGGCTGGGTTAAGGCCTCAGGACCCCAGGTACCCCCAGTCCACCAGACAACATTATTACCAGAGATGGTTCTATTTCATATAATAAAGTCATGGAAAAGTGGTTGCTACAGTCTCCTTGGAGCCCCTTTCTAGCCCTCAGAGACCTCTAGCTCTTTTCTGTTTGTTGTTATTGTTCTTAAGATAAGATTTTCCATCCAAGCGAAATAAGTCAAGCAGAGAAAGACAACTATCATATGATCTCCCTGATATGAGGAAGTGGTGATGCAACATGGGGGCTTAAGTGGGTAGAAGAAGAATCAATGAAAGAAGATGGGATTGGGAGGGAGACAAACCATAAGTGACTCTTAATCTCACAAAACAAACTGAGGGTTGCTGGGGGGAGGGGGTTTGGGAGAAGGGGGTGGGATTATGGACATTGGGGAGGGTATGTGCTTTGGTGAGTGCTGTGAAGTGTGTAAACCTGGTGATTCACAGACCTGTACCCCTGGGGATAAAAATATATGTTTATAAAAAATAAAAAATTAATAAAAAAAATAGTGCAAGATAAAATTTTCCATTATTGAAATGATTTTTTTCAATTCATTTTCTATTTGGCCTTTTTGTTTATGAAACAATGGTCTTGATATACAAAATTTTTATTGTTTTTGAAGGGTGTTTTTGTTCTCCCTTCATCTACTTATTTTTAAATTCGTGTTTCTGTTTTTTTTTTCCCCCTATCTAAATACTCTTCAAGGCATTCTGCCAAAGGCAGAAGTTACTATAATGTGGTGACTACCATTCAGTCTTTTTTTTTTTTTTTACATATCAGATCAGCAATGTCTGGTTTTAGGTCATCTACAAAAAGGAAAGTGTAGTAGAAATGTTAGCATCGAGACCTCATGCTGAATTTTATCTAAAGGTACTAATTATATCTGAAGTCTCCTTTGAATCTACTCTTTTTCTGTTTTTAAGACTGAGCCGGCATTCGTATTACTTTAGCAAGACCTGAGATAGATCCCCTAAAGTAGGTTGTCCCAAATTAAGTTCCCTTAGATATTTCGTTACAGAAAAACTTATTTCATTAACCTTCAAATCCTTTTCAGGGTCTGGCTATGAGCTTTTCAAAAGCAAGCTTTTGCATTTTCTGGCTCCACCAAAAGATGTACTAATTGATAAAGGTCAGGGAGATCTCAAGTGTATGTGTCCAGGACAAGTCTGAGTATTGTATTGTATTGTATATTTTATTTTTATTCATTTGTCAGAAAGAGACAGAGCACAGGCAGACAGAGTGGCAGGTAGAGGCAGAGAGAGAAGCAGACTCCCCACTGAACAAGAAGTGGAAGCAGGATTCGATCCCAAGACCCTGGGATCATGACCTGAGTCAAAGCAGATGCTTAACCACCCATTTGTCCGAAGTCTGAGCATTTTAATAAAACTTTTTTTTTTTTCCCCTTTCTGTCCTAGGATATAGGTAGTCCTTTACAACATCACAGAGATATGCAGTGATAGGGGTTTGAAGTCCATGTATAGGGATTTCCTTCATAAGCAGCTTAAATTTGTAATGAATGTTTCAGGAGACAGAGGAAGAAACATTAAGGAGTTCATTGAATTGGATTAAATTTGTGGCTGGAACAAGAAATGGTAAGGGAAAGATGGGATACAAACAGGAAAAGTCAAACTAATTTTGCCTCTTGTCTCTTTTTAGGGAGTCTTTTAGGGAAGCAGCATTGCAGTTCAGATTGTATTTGAGAGCCTCACCATAATATTGAAAGAAGGCGGACCATTGAGTAATGTGGTTTCACTCATTTTTGTTTGAAGTCTTCTCTCAAATGAACATTCCTATATATATTTAAAAGTTCCAAAAACCATTTACTGTAATTTGAAATGGTCTTTCACCAAGGTGAAATTATCCCGTTTAGTGGAAATGCATGCATAAATTGGCAAAAAAGAATTCACAACAGTTCTAATGGAAACAAAGACAAGATTGAGGAAAGGTCTCTGAAGATTTTGAAAGGACACAAGGGCTAAGTCTGTCTAAAGTGTGCTAGTGTAGTGAGATGAACTGAACTTAGACTGACTTCAGGAAGAAACGTATTGGCCATCTCTGTCGTTTCACTATTGACTTTCTTTTATAGACAAAACCCAACAAACTGTACAAGCAGACATTAGGAGAAATTTTCAAAGCAAAAAATTTAATCTGATCAGGATTCAGAAGCCTCAAAAAAATACATATATAGCTGTAGGGCTGAATGTAATGTTTAGAAATCAGATTCAATACAAACTTACTTTTGTCTCAGACAGGTTGGCCTTTAGCAGGTGGCTTCTAAGGAAGTGGCAGATGTACACACTGTTACTGGGTTGGATGTTACTGGATGAATTTTGGTGGAAATTCCATTTCGGTCCAATCCCAACAGTCAAAGACTACCAGGAACACATTTGTTCCAACACACAAAATTAGCTGCAGCAAGAGAAGGTGCATCCCAGAGGAACCATGGGAGCCTCTCAAGAAGTTTAGGAGGTAGCCTCAGAGGTTTGGGCTATGTCATGTTCTGAGTGTTATTCCTTTTCTTGGAAATATTACCTGATTATCAGCAAGCATGGTAGTCTTCACTTTCTGTGATTGTCAGAAGAGTATAATTTCAAATTCTCACACTAATGCAATTCTTCAGAGTATGCTATGGGACTACATTATAGATGAAGGCAGTGCTTTATCCTCATTTTTCATTAACATGAGCTCTTTATGTAGAATTCAGTTTGAGGTCATGACATGCCAAGTTTCTTATTTCTTTTCAATTCTTTGGTTTTTCTTATCATGTGCCAAGCACTGTTTTAGCCTTTACACATAGAATAGTGTTTAAAACAAAAACTTAAAATCCTTGCTGTTTTAATAGAGCTTCTCTTCTACTGTTCTAATGGAGGGCATAGTAAACAAGCAATGTACAACTGGATATATTTTGGGCAACAATAGTGCTATTATTTTGACAAATAAAGGTTAAGGTGATAGAGGACCCAGAGTGGGTTTTGGTAGTTGTGTGTTATTTTAAAGAATCAACAAGAGGACTTCTCTGAAGTGGTGACTTTGAGCAAAGATCTGAGTGAAAGAAAGGGGTAATCTTTTTGAAGATCTGAGGGAATAAATAGTGTTGCAAGTAGAGAGCTGGATAAAGGCCAGAGTGGCTAGAGCAGAATAAAATGTTACGTGTCATGAGATAAGGTCAGAGAGGTAAGCAAAAACTAGATTACATGGAGTCTTGTATTCAGTGTGATAAAGGGTTTTGATTTACTCTTTAGTCATGAGAGATCATGAGAAGTCTTGGGAGTTTTTGAGCAGGAGATTGACATAATATGATTTTTTTTTTAATTTTATATATTACTCTGGTTGCTGTGCGTAAGATTGGCATTAGGGAGTCTGAATGAAAGCAAGGAATACAAGTCGGCTGCAGTAACCACATGAGAGAGGACAGTGATTTGACCAGTTTGATGAGAGTTGTCAGATGAACTTGTTGTCAGGATATGACTTAAAGTTAGAGTCCAAAGGACAGGCCAGTGGATTTGATGCAGTGATTATAGAGTAGAATAAAGGACTGTCCCTGAGTCTGGGGCCAAATTAACTGAGTAAATAGAGGAGCCATTTCAGAACAGGAGAAACTAGGAGAGAATGGAAGAGTTGGTGGAAAGATCCAGAGTTCTGTTTTGGGCGTGCGATGTTTGAAATATTTCTTGAAACTCCATTGTCACTGTCAAATAGGCTCAGGGGAGTCGGTGGAACTGGTGATATGCTGGGAGCTATTGGTACACAGATAAGAGTTAAAGCTGTGAATAAAGGAGGTCACTGTGGATCAGTGTAAAGGGATAGAAAAAGGGGAATGAGTTCTGGGGTACTCCATAATACAGAATTCTAGAAGAGGCAATGTTCCTAGCAAAAGACAAAGAAATGGAGAAGATAATGTGGTAAAAGATAATCCAGGGTACAGCTCTTCTGGATTTATGATGACCCTGAAAATATCATAAAGCAATAATGAGTTTAATATTCTCTATCCACCAAACATCCTAGCCTAGCCCAGCCTACCTTAGGTATGCTCAGAACACTTTACATTAGCCTACAGCTGAACAAAATCATCTAACACAAAGACTTCTTATAATAATAATAAAGTCCTGGATATCTCATGTAATTTATTGAATAATGTATCAGAAGTGAAAAGCTGAATTTCCCTATGGGTACAGGATGGTTGTCAGTGTATTGGTTGTTTGCCCTGGAGACCACACAGATGACTTGGGAGCTGCAGCTTACACTCATCTCCAGGAGAGAGTATCGTGCATCCTATCACTAGCCTGGGGAAAGGGGAAAAGGTTAAAACTCAGAATTCATAGTATGTTTTCTACTGAATGCATATAGTTTCTGAACCATCATAAAGTCAAAAAATTTGTAAGCTGCACCATTATAAGTTGGGGACCATCTGTACATGATCTCCTGAAAGCAAACGGAAGACAGTGGTTCTGAAACGTGTGTTGGAGAGGATGTGGAGAAAGGGGAACCCTCTTACACTGCTGATGGGAATGCAAGTTGGTGCAGCCACTTTGGAGAACAGTGTGGAGATTCCTCAAGAAATTAAAAATAGAGCTTCCCTATGACCCTATAATTGCACTACTGGGTTTTTACCCCAAAGATACAGATGTAGTGAAAAGAAGGGCCATCTGTACCCCAATGTTTATAGCAGCAATGGCTATGGTCACCAAACTATGGAAAGAACCAAGATGCCCTTCAACAGACGAATGGATAAGGAAGATGTGGTCCATATACACTATGGAGTATTATGCCTCCATCAGAAAGAATGAATACTCAACTTTTGTATCAACATGAATGGGACTGGAAGAGATTATGCTGAGTAAAATAAGTCAAGCAGAGAGAGTCAATTATCATATGGTTTCACTTATCTGTGGGGCATAACAAATAACATGGAGGACATAGGGAGATGGAGAGGAGAAGGGAGTTGAGGGAAATTGGAAGGGGAGGTGAACCATGAGATACTATGGACTCTGAAAAACAACCTGAGGGTTTTGAAGTGGTGGGGGGTAGTAGGTTGGGGGAGCCAGGTGCTGGGTATTAAGGAGGGCACATAATTGCATGGAGCACTGGGTGTGGTGCAAAAAACAATGAATACTGTTACGCTGAAAAGAAATTTAAAAAAAATAAAAAAGAAGATAGCGGTTCTGATTGAGGGAGTGTTCAGTGGATCACTCCTACAAGCTGTCCCAAGTCATAGTGTTTGTGATTTAGGTAAATAAACAAGGTTGGGCAGCGAATTTAGGGGATGACGACTCAAAGTTAGGAAGCGGTTATTAAGTGAGATCTCTTTGAATCTCCTCTATATCATCCTCTCCAACCTCCTGAAGACAATTCTAACATGCCAGATAATCTTCCACTGTCAACTCAAATAACTGAAATCAAAGAATATGCTCTACTAGCAAATTTTTAAAGTATTTATAATTTTCTGAAAGCATTTATAGGTCATAGGTTAATTCCAATATTCTGTTTCCTTAGCTTTTTACATACTAGTCCTAGATTTCTCCCTGAAATTAAACAAAATAGACTAAATTCTGTTTATTATGTCAGTGCTTCAAAAACTATGCTATTAAATCTTCTCTAAGCAAAATGTATCATGGTTTTAACTACTATATAATCAGTTCTTGGTAACCATCCAATTTGTAAATTTCCTCTTTCAAATGTGACTACCAGTATGGACAATGAAGGTAATTAGTACTAACATCCCCCCATTTCATTTTTTTTTGCAATGTACTTTTATTAATGTACCAGTCACATTATTAGTAGTAGTCATTCTAGTATTAGTATAATTGTTATTATTAGCAATAATAACAGCAGCTCAGATGTACTAATACTAGCAGAGGTGATCTTTGTTATTTCCTTGTTTAATATACATCACTCTTTACATTTTTTTTGAGCTTCCAGATGACTAAAACTCTTAGGTATATGTTCAATTCCAAGCAGAGATTACTGGTCACATTTGTTCTCATGGTAAACTATTAGTTTTACACGCATTATCCTTGTAATTTCCATACTGGAATCTCTCAGTTTCACTTTTAATCACAATGGGCAGGATAGCATGGTAATTAGAAATATGTTTTTTGGACTATTTTAAAATCCTGGATCCCATACAGACTGTATAATGTCAGGCAAATCAATTACATTTCTCTATCATATTATATCTTCATCCATAAAATGAAGCCAAGGAAATAAAAATTTAGCACTTGTTGTATCACTGAAGTCCTATGCTTGTAAATTGATTTTGCAATTGTTTGTCCTGTAAACATGATTATATCCCCAGGAAATGGCCTTCTGCTGCATTCAAATACAAGTCCCTACGTGGTAAGGCAAATGGTTCTCTTTTGTGTTTGCTTAGTCCTTAATGTACTATGCTGGACCCCTGTGATGTCTCACTAAACTTCATCATTATTTATCCATAGAAACAACCATCAGGCTGTGCCCTGTGCATGTCTGTCTTGACATGAACAGTTGTATCATTAAAAATGATGTATTGAGTATTGGTATATACCATCCTCTTGAGAAAATTTTGTAATCTTATCATTTATTTTGATAAAGAATTAAATACTTTTTAAAAAAGAATTAGATACTTTTTTTTTTTTTTTTTTGCTACAAAAAATGAGGTTTGGGGATGTTAAATCAATTCCCCAAGTCATTATTGGCAAGTGATAAAGCAAGATTTAAAACAGTAGCTATAGAAACCCCAGATCTAAAATTTTAACAAGTTTATACTGCCCCCATAAAAGGTATTGAACTTGCACAGTCTTGAACAACAAACATTTTTTTATGTTAAGAGAGCCCTGCTTACCAGGAACCTGTCGAATCTTTTTTTTTTTTTTTAATATAATTTTTTATTTTTTATAAACATATATTTTTATCCCCAGGGGTACAGGTCTGTGAATCACCAGGTTTACACACTTCACAGCACTCACCAAAACACATACCCTCCCCAATGTCCATAATACCACCCCCTTCTCCCAAACCCCTCCCCCCAGCAACCCTCAGTTTATTTTGTGAGATTAAGAGTCACTTATGGTTTGTCTCCCTCCCAATCCCATCTTCTTTCATTTATTCTTCTCGTACCCACTTAAGCCCCCATGTTGCATCACCACTTCCTCATATCAGGGAGATCATATGATAGTTGTCTTTCTCTGCTTGACTTATTTCGCTAAGCATGATACCCTCTAGTTCCATCCATGTTGTCGCAAATGGCAAGATTTCATTTCTTTTGATGGCTGCATAGTATTCCATTGTGTATATATACCACAGCTTCTTGATCCATTCATCTGTTGATGGACATCTAGGTTCTTTCCATAGTTTGGCTATTGTGGACATTGCTGCTATAAACATTCGAGTACACGTGCCCCTTTGGATCACTACGTTTGTATCTTTAGGGTAAATACCCAATAGTGCAATTGCTGGGTCATAGGGCAGTTCTATTTTCAACATTTTGAGGAACCTCCATGCTGTTTTCCAGAGAGGTTGCACCAGCTTGCATTCCCACCAACAGTGTAGGAGGGTTCCCCTTTCTCCGCATCCTCGCCAGCATCTGTCATTTCCTGACTTGTTGATTTTAGCCATTCTGACTGGTGTGAGGTGATATCGCATTGTGGTTTTGATTTGTATTTCCCTGATGCCGAGTGATATGGAGCACTTTTTCATGTGTCTGTTGGCCATCTGGATGTCTTCTTTGCAGAAATGTCTGTTCATGTCCTCTGCCCATTTCTTGATTGGATTATTTGTCTTATGTTAACACATTAACTGCTTTTGCTGCTTTGAGAACTGTCATAATGTTCTTCAGATATCTAACTCCCAGTTTACACTAAAAATGCAACACTTTATCTAAATGTAGGGTTATTTCTAGGTCCTGATCCTTCTCACCTGCTCCTCCCTTCTAAAAGTTACCATTTTCTTGCCCTATTTGAATAGGTTTAAGTAGCTAGTTAAGTGGCTATATGATTGAGCAAAAGAGATCCACTGATAAGATCTTAGAAAGTTTTGTGACACTGTGTACCACTCAGTTACAACTGAAAATAGAACTAGGGACTTGAAACCTAATGAATTTAAGAGGCAAGTAGTTTGTCACTTTTAAATGTAGGCTTATCTCAATAGTTCATATTTTTCTTCTCAGTCTATATTATACATAAGCTGAAAGATGCTTTTTTTCTAACAAAAATGCTTCATGTCAAATTCTCCCTGTACCATTTGGGAAAGTCATTGAATAAACTAATAGTAGGCTTCCAAGCCAAGAGTAATTATGTTACATTGCTCTTTTTTGGCAGGGAGCTATTTTTTCCTGTAAATGAAGCACTTTAACATAAGCACACTTTTACACTGTAAAGTAGAGGAGGATTTGATGCAGATGTCTTTCAGGTGAGAAACAAGATCATATTTTTCCTACTTCTAGATTACTGTAATGAAGTGACCAATCAATCAATCAATTAATCAATCAGCTGCTTTTCCTGATAATCACTGTAGCAGACAGTGATTAGAAATGGAAACATACACCTGTAAAAGTTAAGTCTCTTTCTTGATGCTGAACATTATGTGACATTTTATATTCAGAAAACACTTTAAAATCATTCATATTAGTTTTTCCTTTAAGCCAAGTTTTGAGGAGAGTTATTTCTCTGATTGCCATTTTTAGAGGAGCAAACTGGTTCAGGAAGGTTAAATAACTTGCCCAAAAATGGTTAGCACCTTGATGGCAAAAGTGTAGCTAGCAATCAAGTTTGTAGCCCATCTATTTTAGCATAGGTCACCATAACAGATGTGTTATCTTCATTTCTCATTTTCTCCAGAAGAGAAACTTGAAGACATCATGAAAGTTTATGAAATTGAGTTTACATATTGTGAGGGTCAAGAAAAACCCATTTTATAAATTTATATTATTTTCATATTAATATATACAGTTACATCTATAGGGGAAAGAATGAAAGCACTTAAAATACATATATCAAATAAATCTATTGAACATAGAGTTTAGTTAGAAGTCCATAAATTATCCTCAGTAACTCTTCAGCCATATTAATTATGGCTCACATGTACTGACAGTTTATAAAGTAACATTTTGTATGTCAAACACTTAAGTTTTATAATTTGAATCTCATTTAACACAAGTATTGTTATTCTTATGAAAAAAGTGAGGAAGTATGTAATTTACTCAAGATCACAGAAAGCAAGCTTTGGAGACAGGGCAGAGAAAAAGACTTATCCATTGTTCTAAAGATCAAATACTTAAGCCTACATGATACAGTTTTCCACTTTAGTCTACATCTTTAGGTAAACAACACCCTCTCTCTATTTACTTTAATTCCAATTTGTATTATTGGGAGGATATATACCTTTAAAATAGTAGAACAAATGATACCAATTATTTTTTAATCAGTGAACGAATATTTCAGAACAATAAATTCCAGAAAATATTCTATGTACTGAGTCTAAATTTGTTTCTTACACAGCTAGAAAATGCAATTGTGTATGTATATGTAATAATATCATGATAGAGCATACAGTACATTAGAGCTAAGGCCATACTTAGACAAATGAATGCTTTGCCAGGCCCCAAATTTGGCATAACATCAAACAAACTACACCAAAACATTTATTCAGTACATAATTTGCATTGAGACTGAATGATACAGAGGGTCAATTTGGGAACTACTGGCTGGGGCAACATTTGTTCTCTGTATTGCCCTGAGCAATTCAGTTCTGACCCCAAATTTGCATTTCCCAACAACACAGAAAACAACAACAACAAATATGATTAATTATAAGACTGAGTGCTACCTACTATGCTAATGAGACACCTCATGATTAATTAGTTCCACCATTCTTATAGGCCACTTTAAGAATTTTTACGATGTATGCATACGATTCCTGGTTTCCCATTCACCACTCTTACCCAAAGCAGTTTAAAACAAACAAACTAACAAACATACATTTCCTTCCGTTTACATGAGTACTCTTCCTGAGAGGTTTCCTTCGTGATTGTGTAATTCCAATGATGCCTAGTTAGACTTTGTTGACTCTTGTCATGGGGTTGCTTGCTTCACATACATAGTTAGATCTCCTTTGCTAGAAGATGCTGGAAAGAATTTCCTAAAATGGCTCATGTATCAGTTAGGACAGCAGTATGGCTGCTGTGATGACAACAACAATAAAATGTATAATGACTTTACAAAAGAAACACTATTTCTTAACACATAAAATTTAACTGGTATTTTCTGATTGGTGGGTGGCTCCTATCCCAAAGAACACCTTTTCTTCTTATGGCCCCACAATTTCCTAAGAGCTTGATCCTCTGACTCCAGCCTAGCGACTGGGAAGAAAGAGTAGGAGTGGCAGAAGCACGTCCACTTTTAATCAAATCACTGCATCCAGGAGATGACACAGCACTCAGCTCCTATCCCGTTGCTGTGAAGGAATCACAGTGCCTCACATAGATCCAGATGGAAGCTGGGTGGGCATCACCTTCTCAACAAGTCTGCACTCTGAAAAAGAACAGCATTTAAGTTTTGTCTCTGCCAAAGGATGCAGCAGTGGCACGGGATGATAAAGCATTAACCAACTGAAGAACAGAAGGGAGGGTATTCCAGGGAGAGGGAACAGCTTGTTCAAAGATTGTGAGAGCATAATTATGTAATAATATTATAAAAGTGGGAGATCAGACAAGGCCTCATGCTCATTGTGACTCAATCACGAAATAGTGAGCACTTTCCATGGGCTCAAAAGAAGCAGAGAATATTGAGTACCAACAAAATATAGTCCCTAATATAAAGACATTTCTGATTCTTGCATGAGAGGCAGACACTTCTGCCTCTATCAAGAGATAGAGGCAGAAGTAACTATCTCTAGCAGAAGATAACTATCTCTATCAAGAGATAATTCCATCAGTCAATCAACTATTTTTCCTGGGGTCCTTTCCACTTTTGATTTCTAATACTAGTCAATGTTAATTTCAACATTTTGAATTCTGGGAAATTTCTGAGCTTGCTGTTATTTAATTGATTCATTGATCTAAAATTCACTTTATAGAATGCTTGCAAAATGCTGAATTCTCTTACTGGGGCAAGAGTAAGGTGGTAAACAAGCTAGATATAGTATCCCATCTCTCAAAGAGTTCTCATACTTGTGGAAGATTTATGAGTTGGGGATTATTTCTAAATTGACTGACAGCTGGTTTGAGTTTGAAGTAGGCGTATTGATAGTATAAACAGAAATGACATCTTATTAGATGAGGCCCTTCACATGTAGCTTTTCATTATTATTTTACAGGTTTCCAGAAGATTATTTTTTTCAGTGAACGGTATTATGAAAAATACTACACAAAAACAAGACTCACATATAAGGTTATTTTAAAGATGTATTGTTATTCTTTGTACTGTGGAATCTGAAATAAATACTAAAAATGAGATTAGAATGGTTTGTCTCCCTCCTAATTCCATTTTGTTTCATTGATTCTTCTTCTACCCACTTAAGCCCCCATAAGTGACTCTTAATCTCACAAAACAAACTGAGGGTTGCTGGGGGGAGGGGGTTTGGGAGAAGGGGGTGGTATTATGGACATTGGGGAGGGTATGTGCTTTGGTGAGTGCTGTGAAGTGTGTAAACCTGGTGATTCACAGACCTGTACCCCTGGGGATAAAAATATATGTTTATAAAAAATAAAAAATTAAAAAAAATAGATGAATATTTTTAACTATTTTATTCTTAGGAGCAGGTGTTTGATGACTGAATTAGGGACAGAGTAGAAACTTCCTTAAGAGAATTAACCTGATACATTTGAATAAATCTAAATCTTCATATACATGTTATGCAATGTAACTTTAAAGCCAACTTTTCAGTCCACATCTGATTTCTCTTAATCGACTCCCATAGCTGAATCCTGAATTAGAATTCATCTTTCCATTTAAATGCAGATTCAGACTTTCCACCTGAGGGGGGGTTGATGGTGAGTCATTTCTTTTGACTGAAATACTAATATATAATGGGGTTTCATTTACATGAATATTCCTTCCCAGCACAGGTCTTTTCTTGTGATAGCTAGCATATTTACTGCAATAATTTTATAACCTCCTTGTATTTATTTCATCTCTTTATGCTATAATTCCATGTGCTAAATAATGGAGACACATACATATTAAACTTCCAGTAGGTATTTGTGTGGGGCAACTTTAAAATGGAGTGGTGAATTAAACAAGTGACCAAATCAAAACTGAAAGAGAAGACACTGCAAAGCTAAGCACATTAATATACTGACAGGGATATAATATGTGGAGGCATTTTTCGCCTTTTCTTTTACTTCCTTTTTTAAAAAAATTCTTTAAAAACTGTATCCTAGTAAGAGTATTTTAAAATATACAGCCTTGAGTTATGTATGCCAACTCGTCTAATGTATACCTGAAAAGCTGCTACACTTATCTCCAACGTGGAGATTTATAACACGGAGGAAATCAAAGAGTTGAGATAAATCATTGTAAAAGAGTCATATTAGCATCTTACTAAATGATTTCTTATTGTACCGAGTAATAGCCGAAGAGATAGTTCCATTTTAGTGAGAACACATGACAATTTTTGCCAGTTCCAATGCTATGAGAATCTCAGTTCAAATATGTATATGTAAAATAACTATCTTTTCTAGAGTAATATTTACATGTGAGCAAAGTTTGGTTAGAAAACAATATTTACCTCGATATTTAATAGAAAATTTTACAAAGTTATTTTTATAATGTGTTGCCTCCCTCAGAAGAGATTCCATCTGGAGGAATATTATTTATGGCAAATAGTACAGTTTGTTAATACCAACGCTTGAACATTTTCATGCATTCATTAAACAACAAAAAAATTTGAGTACATCTTTTGGCTAAATGCTGGAGATATGGAAGATAAACAATGAGTCTATGAAGCAGATAGCATTCAAGCAAAGTAAAAAACAAATTTTCAGTGCAGTGTATCTTAGAAGATTTAACTTGAACCATGTAAGGCTGAAACAGCATAAACTTGGTTTCCTGGACAATATCCTCATCTGTTTTTTGTGATTTCTCTTTTTGAGTTTCCTCAAGATTTCTCTTCCTGTTTTTTTCTCTTTTTTCTCTTCTGTTCTTTTCTCTTTCTGTTTTTTTTGTGTGTGTGTGTGTGATTTCTCTTCCTTGAGTTTCCTCAGGGACTCTGTCCATTTCATTCTGAACTATGTGCTCTTGTCATGATATACTTTCGTTGAGGAATATTACCAGATGAACCCCTTCATCCATCATCTCTATCAGGATTACCAAACTTTATTACATGTAAGAATAATCTTGTGATAAAGTTAGTTTGGGAGGTCTGGCTCAGCCTGAGGAATCTTAACATGAATCCATAGTGATTTTGCTGCAGGTCATCTAAAACCATACTTTGATGAACATTTATCTATGAACTAACCATACCTCAGTCTATTACTAAAGCCCAAATGTGGGCTTCACTGAGATACAACCAACTACCTAATGGAATTCTCCTCTAGGTTGTTGCAAATGCATTTCATGTCCTCCCAACCTCCACACATGGCAACGCCACTGCCTTCAGCATATTTTTTAGATTGTGTTACTTGGCTTAGAGAATCCAATCTTACTACTCCTATAGGATAAATTAGAAATCTAGGTCTTATCACTAACATTTCCCTTATTGTCCTCTTATGATCAATTTCAAACTTTTAAGTGGATCCTGACTTTGTTCCATTCTGTCCTTACTGTCATCCACCTCTCCTATTTACACAGTTATCATCTCTCATTAATAGTGTATATATTGACACCCAAATTCTCTCAGTCCTCCCACATTGAACGTACACTACACACTGTGAGCCAGGTAGTATTTCTAGAAAACAAATCTGGAAGAAAAAAAGTTAAGTGTGGATAAATTAAAATGTCCTTACTATGGTTACAAGTCCATGCATGGCAGAGCCCCAGTTTAACTATCCAATTCGTTGTTTAACCCCTCTCCTTGAACTTGTACTGAACTTAATATAGTCCTCCACATGCACTCTTGTTAACCTTCTGGTTTTTGCCTGGGCAGTTCCCTCTACCTGTAATTCTCATTCATCCTTTGGGATGAATATGCTAGATAGCATATCTTCAGTGAGGGCTTTCTAAATATGAAGTTCAGCTTGGATCAATTTTCCACATGCTAAGATTGCCTAATTTAGCCCATTAGATATTTCTCCTTATATAACATTTGGGACATAGTTGTAATAAAAAAACCTGTTCATTGCTTAACTTAGAATTTAACTGGGAAACTTGTATTATGTCTAGCAACTCTATATATGTACCCACATAATTTATCACATCACATCTGGACTTCTTTGCCATTTGCTCGTATCCTTTAATAAACTATAAATTCTTCATGGCAGGAACCATGTCTCCATTTTTCTACATTGTGTCACTACACTTTTTGGGTGGTACCTGGCAGTTAAAAAAAAAAAAAATACTTGAAAAAAAGAATAAAATAATCTAGCCAAGGTGCTCCTGGGTGGTTTAGTCAGGTAAGCATTTGCCTTTGGCTCAAGTTTTGGTGATCTTGGTGTCTGGGGATCCAGCTCCCGCTCAGCGAGGAGTCTCACTCGTCCTCTGCCCCTCTGCCCTACTCATTCACGTGTGCGCATGCTAAAAAATAAATAAATAACAGAAAATAAAATAACGTACCGAATTTTCAAACCTCTCTACTTCTGTTTTTCACTATACCATATTGCTTCTAAATCATAACAGCTGAAAGTTTGCATTTAGTAAATGTGAATACTTGTTAAATGTAAAACACAAACAAACAAGTACTGTTTAATTCCTAACCGAGGCTAGGATTTCATACCATAACATTGACTTCAGCCATTTCATGACTGGGTATATTTTGGCGTAATTTACCCCTCTGCAACAAGTGTATTAGAGAGAATCATTCTGTGTACCCAAAGCTCCACTAGGCCAGTTTTCTCAGACAGACAGAAAAGTGTCAAATAATGATGGGGACTATGAGGACTGTCATTTTCAGAGATTTCTTATTTCAGTTTCAGTGAGAAGGAAAAGTTTTTTCTGTTTTTTTTTTTTTTTCTAATGAGAAAGCATTAGAAGTTGAGTAAATTTTTCCCCATTTGTACTTAACAAAAGAAAAGTCCATGGTTCTCAATTTTCAGATTTTTAAAACCTCAACAAAAAATGTTCCTTTAAAAGAGAGCCATTTAAAGAGTTTTCTGGGACTAGATCAAGACTTTTCTATGTATTGTGAGTTAAAACAGTGATCGAGATATTCTGAGTAAGTTCCAATAATAGAACATACCAATATCAATATTAGGTCCATTAAAACAAAGCTTTTCTTAATTGATTCTAGTAGCTATTGATCTCCAAATGTCACAAGATGCCATGGGGCTCCTAGAATTGATGATGGATAGCAATTTTAGCAAAATGAGGCATAGATATCACAAAGCAGAAACAGCATCTGTTACATGAATAAGGAGTTATTGGTGTATGAAAATAGCTGAAAAAACAATATTTTGGGACTAGATAGAAAAATGTGCATTTTCCCCCTCTAATGGTATTCAAAAGTAAATGAATACAAACTTAGGAAATAGCAGATCATGGCAAACGGCATTTATTCATTAAATGAATGCTTACTGAGGCCTGGGTGTGCACCTGATATTAATATTCTCTGCTTTGAGAGGGATATAGATAAGTAACAAAGAACAAAAGGGACTGGCATGATGTAGCAATGCCATTTATTCCCCTGTTGATGTCTTGTAATTCCTTGATTTGAAGGCAATGTAAGTACTGCTGGGCACTGAGTTTCTGTTTTGTGTTTTGTGCCTTTACAATTAAAGCAAATTAATTTATCTCCATCCAAGAATATGTGATGACATTCCTCATTCCAACCCTAACCCTCATGCTTTATGTACCCAGCAACCTTACCTCCACCATCTCTTCTCAAATATTCTCTTTTTCTGGCTCCACCTTGCCATTTCTACTGCTACTGTTCCTGAGAAAGCTATCTTTTGTTTTATTTTTTGCTCTAATTTCCCATCTTCTATATTTCAAGTCAATGAAACAAGTAATTTTTCCTCCTTGTTCACAGTTGCAACTGCCAGATTATTTTATCCCTTGTATATAGACATATATACAGAAGGCATATATAGACATAGCAATCAAAATAATAATAACAGCAAAGTTCTTATTCTTTTGAAACTCATGCCATTCACTTCAGTTACCCACTATGCTTCCTATTTGCCCTCTTAACCCTGACCTGTTATTCATTCTTGCTATTAACTGAAGAATTTAATTTATGAATGATAGTCTTTCTCTGTAGCTTAACTCCTGTCTCCTTTCTCATGACTTCACTATTAAGCTAAGTGAAATATACAAATTCTGTATTCTTGATTACTTCTTTACCTCCAATGACCATTTCTTTCACTTCATTTCTATTATACAAGCTCAATTCAGACCTTATCATTAGCAGAAACTGTGCCACTTCTAAGTGCTCTGTTCCAAATCTTCCTATCTCTAGCTACATTTTTCTAATCTTTTAGCTTGCCTGGTAAATTACCTTTAACAGCCTAATTCTTTGGTTACCTTGATCTTGTCAATTCCCTAACCACATCTGTCTCTCTCTTTCTACTAGCTCCTTTTCTTTTGACCTCCTATATCCCAGTCATTATAATTAGCCCATGACAAATACCATGAAATCACTTGCTTCCCTCTCTCTGTCTCACTCATTAGCAACATCCCAGTCCTGGATGACCATGTATCAGAAAAACTACACCATTTTGGAGAAAATCACATGATTATTTTAAGCTGATTGCTATTGCTATTAAATTTAGCAAAATCATTGTGAAATGGACCACATTCTTCCATGTTTTGTTAATTTATTCAGTAGATATGCAACCTATGTTCCAGGAGCTGTTCAAAGTATTAGAGTTATGAGTGAAAAATTCAAAGCAGCCCTTGCTTTCATATGGCTTATATTCCACTGGAGTCTAGAAAGAAAGACAGAAAAAACTGAGTAAAGAAATAAGTATTCAGGGAATAAAAGATTGTACCAAAGAGTGTCTATTCACTGAAAAAAAAAAAGTATATGTCAGGTATAAAATTTTATAAATAATAAAACAGGATAATGATATAGAAAACTTGTGGTAAGGGGAAACTTTATAAACACTCTATTATGCCTCCCTGATGGGGAAACATTTTTGCTGAGACCTGATTGTGGAGGTTGATAGAAGAGTATTTCATGGGGACAATATCGGTATTAGAAAGCCCTGAATTAGGGAAAAACATGTCCTGTCCAAAGACAGAAAGAAAACAAACAAACAGAAGGCAAATCAGTGTGGCTGGAGCTTTGTGGCCTGTGATACAAATTCAGGTTGAAAAGGTAGGAAGGGGGGCGCCTGGGTGGCTCAGTGGGTTAAAGCCTCTGCCTTCTGCTCGGGTCATGATCCCAGGGTCCTGGGATCGAGCCCCACATTGGGCTCTCTGCTCAGCGGGAAGCCTGCTCCCCCCACCCCCTGCCTGCCTCTCTGCCTACTTCTGATCTCTTTCAATAAAAAGAAAGCATGTTTAAAAAAAAAAAAAAAAGGTAGGGAGAGATCATGATAAAACAATGTCAGCCATGGTCTATTTTCTCCTTCGGTAGGTAGCTATGAAGGTAGGGAAGAATACCTTCCTCAAACACTTCTTTCATTTTAAGCTAATGCTTTCCCTTTATATATCATTTTGAAAATAGAACCCATCAGTACAACATATCTCCCTCATCTTTCCACCTATAAAACTACCATTTTTTTTTTCCTTCTCACCTGTTATAATGGATATGGTGTTCCATCTTGTGGTTTGGACCTAACCCTCCTGCCCTTTCCTTCACAGTCTTCCATTCTTCAAATATAATCTCTGTTTCTAATGTCATTAACGTCTTCACCTCCACATTCTGATTCAATGATAAAACATATGCTAATGTCTCCCAACTCAAAAGAAAAATCTTTCCTTAACTTCCTCCCCATCTCCTTCTAAATAAATCTCCCCACTTGAGCTCCCGCCCCCCCAAAACTTAATATATCCCCCTCAAGATTATCAACAGCTTCCATGTTTCAATTTTAAAGGACTTGGCATCATTTCCTTCTTACTTAACCTCCCAGCAGAATTCCACAGAAGGAAACACTACATAGTAAAGTACAAATAGATCATTTCTTTCTTTCAGTACTCACAAATATACTCTTCCCGTATCTCTGTCCCTATCTCTATCTCTGTCTCTAATTCTATCTCTAGCTATATAATAACCTAATATCCAAAAGCTTTGAGATTTTTCTTTCTACTGTTAGTTTTTTGGGTGGTCAAGTGAGTTCCTGTATTGAAAACGTTAAAGACCCTAATTATAGTATAGTATAAACATTTTTTAAAGATTTTATTTATTTATTTGATAGAGATTACAAGTAGGCAGAGAGGCATGCAGAGACACAGAGGAAGGGAAGCAGGCTTCTCATGGAGGAGAGAGCCCGAAGCGGGGCTCGATTCCAGGACCCTGGGATCATGACCTAAGCCGAAAGCAGAGGCTTTAACCCACTGAGCCACCCAGGCACCCCTAGTATAAACATATTTTAATCAAGAATGTTATTGGCACCCCCCTCTCTACAGTACAATAATATATGTGTGTATATGTGAGTACATTTTTCTTCTAAGATGTTTTAAGAAAAAATATATATGATACTATAGACTGCTGTGCATATGTAACTAAAAGGATTATAATGTGTCTGTGTCCTTATGATCTTAATCTCTCAGCGTTATATACAGAAATGTCTCTTCTACAATTTCTGAATCAAGTCTTTCCCCCATTCAACTCCCTTCTGCTGCTTAGAAGGGGTCTTCTGTGGCATTCAAATTAGAATTGAATGTTACAAAGCAAGGCGACTCTAGAAGCTGGAAAAAAAAAAACATGGAAAATAAGTGACAAATATTTTAAAGCAAGAACTTCTTATGTTCATGACATTTTAAAGGGCTGATTTTTTTCAGAATATCTAAAATGCAAAGTAGATAATTTCTTTCAACATTTTGTTTTAAATTAAATAAATTTTCAAAGAAATCTCAGTATGTTTGTTTTTTAGTGCCTCTTTCTCCATCAACTAATGCTATTTTTGTAGCCCAAAGCAGGCTTTTAAAAAATGTAGTGTAGTAATTGCTTTATTCTGACAGGAACTTCCATATGCTGAAGATGTGAACATAATTCTTTGATTGGCCTATTCAGATTTAAACATGCCCAGTGGGTAGATGAGTTCAGATTATTAATCATTTTCTGAATAGTTATGTATTTGTGAAACTGTTAATGAGATTTTTACAGTTTTCCTCTTCATTCCTGTCAGAGATAACTGGTCAACATGAGGACGTGTTGGAGAAGTTTGGTAGGGCTGTAAGATAAAGTGGCGTTCTGTTTTCTCTGCTGGTGACTCTAGGGCAGCAGGGTTCTTTGTCAAGTTTCTGTACTGTTTTAGTTCCTTGAGGCCACTGGCAGTTATGTGATTTTACTTTCCGTGGCTTTGCATGATAGACTGCTCAGATCCGGAGGCGTCAGAATCAAGCTAGTGTTTACATCTAAATGGCTTCCTTCATTAAACTCCAACTTTGATTTTCAATATATTAAATTTGTGTGTTGTTCAAAGGAACACAGTGATCTCAGGCATTTATTTAATGGGCTTTGTTTGTATAATTATTAAATTAAGACTGTCACTATTACTTCATCTGGAATGATAATTTCAAAGTTGTCATTTTACAAGCAATTTCAAAAGAAGAGCAGAATTTTGAAGTCAATTTTAATGAATAAAAGTTTTTTCTTACTGTGTGATACAGTGAAACTGAGAACCAAATAATTAAATTTGGAAGTAATACCAAATTGAATTCACAAAATATACAAACTGTAGAACATTTTTAAGAGACTGAAATTAAATTTAAAAAAAATTGATTTTTAAAGAGTTGATATCTTCTCAAGTATATACTGTAACACAAGCCAATGGCTAATAGAATGTTGGTAATTTAAGGTACTTCAAACTTATTTCACTGTGTGCACAAGACTCATTTGAATTGAGCATTTATTTTTTGTTTGTAAGTAAATGATAATTCTAAGCCACCACAAAGAGGTTTCTTCTTGTAAATAAGTTTTAGATTCCAAATAGTTTCTTCTATATATTAATTTACCAGAAGACCAAGTAGATATTTTATTCACAGACAATGCAAAGATATATTTGATCATGGCTTCTAAAAATTTTACAAAAGTTAAATTTCTGTACTTCAGTGTATATTGGGATATCTCTATAAATATTGCATTGATCACAAAAGGAAAATGGATTCTTTCTAAGGTATTACCACATGGTCATGTATAAATGCCTATTTAAAGGGAAACTATTTCAGATGAAAAAGAATGGAATGTAGATAGATTCACCTTCTATTATCATATGAAACGAACAGAGGATTGACCTTCAATGTCTTCCCAAATCTGAGATAAAATGGCATTTTTCTGGACATGTAGAAAAGAAAAAAACATGACTTGCATTTACTCTGCCAATTCATCTTCTGTAACCTGTCAGAAATGGTCAATTCAGGATTATCAAGAACTCATTTTAATCTTGGTTTCAATTTCTTTTCCCAGAAGCATTTTGCCAGGGAAAACAAAAGTAGCAAAGTTTCCTGTTCTGACTTGCAATTTATGTCCCTTTTGCCTTACTGTCAGATTAAGGACAAAATCTGGAAGAACTTGAATTACTTTTAGCCTCTTCACCATTTCATATTTCCAACCCCCTCTGGATGTGAGAAAGAGAAATAGAATCACTAATTCCATCCTGGACATTGATAACGTCCGTGGTTAAATTTACTTTGAAAATGTCAGTTTTCTAATTCAAAAGCAGCTCCTCATTTTGCGCCTTGTGATAAAACTTATTAAAACTAGCAGATGCCTCTTATATATCTGATTTTGCATTAAAGATCAAATTTCTCATTTTTGCTTCAGAAATTTATACAACATGTCATTTGGAAAAGGCCAATATTTTGGTTCACTTGTCAATGATAATCAGTGTTTAATGAAGCAAAGTGTAGCTGTGTTGATATTTTTATTGTGGCACTTGATCATTCTTTCACTGGCAGACCCACAGATGGCCTTTTTTAATCCAAAAAATATCTGGCTAAATACATCCTATTTTTGGTCTATTTGTTGTTCACATGTTCTTTAGGAACCTCTGGTGCCTTTGCTTTTTACTATAGAATCTTTTAGAATTATCTTTTAGAATGAAATATATACATCTACTTCCTGGCCTTCTTGAAAGCTTTATCCAATCTGCATCCCAATCCACCTTTCCTAACTTCTTTTTACTGCTCCCTTCATATTTCCTCTGCTTCAGCTAAACTGGACTGATCATCATTGCATATGACAATCTATCATTGTTTCTTCATTCATGAGCTTTCCTTCATTGGAATTTTCCTCACATCCACCAACCCACACTAACCCTTATCTAGGCAACATGGCTGTCTGCTAAAGTACCACATATCCAGTCCAGTCCTCAACGCTCTAAGAAATGCTTTGACTTCTTTTGCAGATTTTTTCTTTTTTGAACTCTGGAAGCAATGCTTTATCTTTTAGGATAATTTTCTATGTATAAACTATAGACTCTTTTTTACCTCTCTCCTTTCAGAGTACTGATTCAGGGACCATCATTACAAATATTCTGAAATTTAATCACTGCATTCCTTCCTTTTACTGACCCATCTACTTTGTCTCGATCTTTTCAACTCTTCTTCCTTTTCATTAGCTTGGACTTCATGGTACTCAATATTATTCATATCCCCTAAAGCTTTTATCTTTATTTTATTTTATTTATTTATTTTTTGAAGATTTTATTAATGTATGTATTTGAGAGAGAGAGAGTAAGAGAGAGAGGACGAGCAAGGGGAGGGGCAGAGGGAAATAACCTCAAGCCACCTCTGCACTGAGCTTGGGGCCTACTGTGGGGCTCAGTCTCGTGACCTTGAGATAATGACCTGAGCCCAAATCATGAGGACACTCAACCAACTGAGCCACCCATGAACCCCTAAATCTTTTGTCTTTATTTTAAAGCCAACCTTGGATGAATCTTCTTTACTCTGAACATCTAATTTATTTAAAAAATTTATCTATATAGAAACATTCAGATGAAGTCTCTTTGTTCCTGTGCATCCATACATCCCATTCTCATAGAGTTGTTGTGCATGCTCCTGTCTGAAGAAACCCTCTTCTTTCTGTGGATCCCATCTATGCCTGTGCTTATAGACATTGATCCTACTCTGACAAGACTATCCTTTCCATTTCATATATTCAATTTCTCCTCATTTTCCCAGAGATTCTAAACATAGTCAAATTTCCCTAATTAAGCAAATAAACAGCAAAATCTATATTTAAAAAAAAAATCCAAACCACAGTTATTCAGGCTACTCTGTCTTCCCTCCTTTAGATAGTCAGATAGTGGCCCATACCCAAGGAAGGCCTCAATTTCCTTGGCTCCTACTTACTATTCAGTTCATACTAATAAGGTTTAAGTCATCATGATTCCATGAAGAGGATTCACTGACACCAATAACTTCAGGTTGGTAAAGATAATGAATATTTGTTAAGTATTTTTTTCACATCATTGAAGCATTTGATGCAGTTAACCACTGCCTTAAAACACTGTCCCTCCCTTTATTTCTATTACATGTCTCTCCTAGTTTTCTGCTAAACGCTGACTATTCTATCTCTGACTCTATTGTAGTCTTAACCTTCCCTACCTAGCTAATAAATCTGGAGTTTGTCAAGACTCAATTAAAATTCTCTTCTCTCACTTTATATTCTCTTCCCAGGTAATCTCAACTACCTTCATGGATATAATACTCTCCTCTATCTCAGATTTGTCTTCTGAACTATACCTGCTCCTCTGTGTTTTATTCCATCTATTTTCTACATGGTAGCTCTAGGGATATTTTCAAAATAAGAATTGGTTTTTTGAGGCCCTCTACCCCAGATTCTCCCATTCCTGCTCACATTTTTGAATAATTGTCCCATTAGGATCTTCCCATGCTAAGTTCAATCACCCATTACAATTCCTCCTACTACATGTAACCTACACATGTCATTTCTTTTCTCTTGGATGCTGTAACCTTGCTCCTTTACATGAAGTCCAACTCATCCTTTGGATGTCAGCTAAAGTATAACTTCCTAAAGGAAGATAGCCTTGACCTTTCTGACTAGAATAGCTCTGCATATATGTATGGCATATGTCTCCTTCATACCATTTAGTAGAGTTGTCATTTTATCTTTCTTAGTAAGAAAGATTATTTGTTAATATCTCTCTTCCTTCCCAAAGGCAGTTATAAGGTCTTTCTTTTCCTGGAAATAAATCCCCCATATCTAAAACAGAGCCTAATGCAAAATAGTAGTTCAAAAATTGTTTGGTGGATGAATGAGTGAATACATGATGATTTCTTCATTTAGTCTATGTTACTCATCAAAATGTATCTTCTCATAAGGATTCCACAAGTAATCATAGAGTTGTCTGTGTGTGTGTGTGTATGTGTGTGTGTGTATATTTGCATAATTGAGTGATATTTGAAAGAATATAAATATAGAGTAGAATCTGTAACTTAGAACAACAAATTTACATTCAATTCAACTCTGTTCATGATTATTTTCATATTGTGTTGTATGGCATTTGAGCAAGATTCATGGCAATTGGTTTTCTTTTGGATTAAGAAATATGCAATATTGGGGCACCTGGGTGGCTCAGTGGGTTAGGGCCTCTACTTTCGGCTCAGGTCATGATCCCAGGGTCCTGGGATCAAGCCCCGCGTTGGGCTCTCTGCTCAGCAGGGAGCCTGCTTTCCTTCCTCTCTCTCTGCCTGCCTCTCTGCCTACTAGTGATCTCTGTCTGTCAAATAAATTAAAAAAAAAAAAAAAAAGAAATATGCAATATTGTCCTTCAACACATTTATTAGAACATCTGATTAAGGTTGGTTACAGCAGTTTCTGTTTAAATTGAAATGTGACTTTGTTGTCCCTTTTAGACTGACATGAATTGACTAATAATTTACATTTTACATTATATTAAACCCCAAGTTCTTTGAATGAAAAAGCTAGTACTGTCATACTTTTGGAGTGTGGTTTTCATGAATATATTTTTCCCACTCTACAGAGGAAAAAATGGTTATAAAAACTCAATAGAACATTATTCATCTTCCTAGTACCACACATCTTGTTTTTGAGAGCAGCACCCATAAAACAGTAACAAAAAAGTTATTTCTTAGGGATGATTCATTTTAGCACATTTTAAAGTAATCATTAGTTTGTGACCTTTCATTAATAGAGGAGATGCAGAAACCACAAGCAATAACCACTAATCACTAATTAAAGTCACTGATGGGAGAAATTTGAAAGAAACACTGTTTACAATTTGCTTTGGAAGAAAATTCAGAAGTATGGCAGGGCTCTGGTTAAGGTCACATATTTTATCTAGTCCAGGCTATTGAACACCCAAATTGCACACTCTATATTAATCACCACTTCTAATTAAAACTTGAAAATATAACATTGCCTTTTTATTAAATAAAAATGGATTTCGATTCCCACTAATTAAAAAGGAACTTATTATCACAGGATGGGGTTCCAGGAAATCCTAAAAAAAAAATTTGCCAGGTTGATTTTGTAATAAATATTTTAAGATAAACATCAATGAAATTATGTTAAACACTTAAAAATAAATGAGCAAAAGGTACCTTACTCCTTATGTAATTACAGAGTAGCATTTCATCTTCTGACAGGTCTTGCTGCTTCCAATCTGGTTACATCAATGGTCTCTACTCTCTGCAGTCAGAGCGGTCTTTCAAAATGCCAATCAGATTTTGTCTTTTTCTTTGTTCAAGTTTTTTGATTTCCCTCCTACCATTCATAATTCAGTTCAATGTTTTCAATTAAAAATGCTGGCCCCTCATTGTCTAGATAGAAATTGTCTATTATTCCAGCTTTAGTGAAGCCAGAAACACCCATTTGCACAACCTCACCCTCCAGTCCCATGCAACTGACTATCACTTCCCCAATGCTTCATGTGATTTTCTTCCTCTGGTCATTCACACATTCTGTTTGTATTTCTTGGTAAAGCCTTTCCCTTCCTTCACCAAATTTCTCCCCCCCCCCCAAAACATTTTCCAAATTAAACTGAATGCTACTCAGTTCAAATATCACCTCCTCCGGGATGCCGATTCCTGATGCCCCAGTTTCTTTTAGAATTCTGGAGCACTTGGCAGTAAACCTCAGTCACAGGTTTGGTAACTATGAGCATCGATTTATTTGTCTGCATAGGGGCAAAATTGTATATACCTTGAGTATTAAATCTTCTTTAATATCGGCTGGCCCTTGGCATACTGTATTCATTTGATAAATACTTACCTATCCAGTGTTATGTGACAGTCCCTTAGCTTGGAGCTGCCATTATAAAGATTAAAAACCCAGTCCCCCGTCCCAGAGGAGTGGATCATCCCTGAGAAAAGACAAAGATGCAACATTCAGTTTCTAACAGAAGAAATAAACAAATAAATCTCATTTTTGCAAATTAGCTAAAAGGAAAGCTAAAAACTAGAATCATGAAATGGTAATGAGAATCACAAAGTTTTACAACTTATCATAGTATATGATTAAATGCTTGCACTCTAAATTGGTGATTATGATGTACAACTTTAAGTTAACTTCGTGGACCAAAATTGAACATCAAACTCTTCTCCTTCTTTGTCTTACACTAATTCCTATCATTCATGGCGTATGAAGTATTTTGTTTGTTGGAATCTTTGGTTTCAAGGATCAGGTCCTATCCACTCACCTTGTGAATATCTCCTTCTTAATCTGGCAGTGTAAAGGTTAAAGACTAAGACAGAAGCCTTAGTCTGAGTTTTCACTTGCAACCTACACAGAAAATTTAGGATTGGTGGTGGAGCCTGAGATTGGTGTTGGATGGGGACAAAAACAACTTTATGCTGCTGAGGCTAGAAGCATATGAAACACTTGCTCTTAGCAACTTTCCAAGCCTATCAGTGGTAGATATTTGTTACATCTCTTAATAGTTTCAGTAGCAAAGCTTTGCTCCTGGAGGGTGCTGGCAGCTGCTCTCTCAATGGAAGGATTGCCACTGAAACATCAACTTTCCATTAGGGTACCCCTAGGTTGAGGATTTGTCTTCAAAACAACAAAGGTGCTACTTCCAGATGACACTCAAAATGATACACAATGTGCTGTATCAGGGAGAGGTGTTAAGTTACTCAACTTAAACCTGATGGGTAAATTATGGTGGGCATCATCTGTGGGCTCAGGATGGTCAATTTCCCATCAGTGACTGGAGAGAGAAACATTTTATTTTATCCCACAGCCATTCTCTAAAAGGTTAGAGATGTAATTAACATTGCTCTTAAAAGAATGGAAACATATAATTTGCTCTATCTATTTCTAAATAGTATCAGTTTTACTCTAAAATTGGGATAACACTGCCAAGTGCTGGTACCTATGCAAGTCAGGATATAGATTTTGGTGAAACTGGTCAGTGGTAACTGCCTTTGATTTATAAATTTTACAAAAGTACCTGTGAACATTTGCTTAAAAACTGAAATTATAGGAGTCCCTGGGCGACTCAGTCGTTAAGCATCTGACTCTTGATTTTGGCTTAGGTCATGGTCTCAGGGACATGAAATCGAGACTTAAATTGTGTTCTCGGCTCAGTAGGGAGTCTGCTTGAGATTCTGTCTCTCTCTCTCTCTTGTTCTCTGCCCCTCCCCCTGCTTTCATGTGCTTTCTTTCTCTTTCTAAAATGAATAAATACATCTTGAAAAACTAACTTACAGTAGAAGAAAAGATTGACTCATGTATAGTACCATCCAGAAGGTGTTTCAGAGGGAACTGGGTTTTTTTCTTTCCCCATTTTTGGGTGACAAGGACAGCTTGCTGACAGAAAATTTTTCTGAGTTATCTCATTCATTCAAAGACACAAAAAATCCTAATCAAAGTATCTATATGCTGTGTGGTAAGTGGTGTTATGAGGATACACAGGCAAGTAACTCCACAAATTGGATAGATCTTGAAATGAAGGAAACTCCATGATACTGAAAACTTATTTAAAAAAATCTGGCATTGTTCCTAGAGCTTGTGGCTCTGTGCCACTTAATGAAACACTCATGATAGATGAGCAGTCTCCCTGTCATGCCTATAAAGGAATGCTTGATGATTTTATTAACACAGGCAGTGCTGAAACCTCTATTTGATGAACATTCTAATAAGGATGCCCTCTATGCTAGTGAAAGTTCAGGGAAATAACAAGGAATAACAAATAGATGAAAGAAGACATAGTTTTGATCATAACATCACAACACATTGCCAGTGTCTGACTTAAATAATCATGTGTTCTGAAACAGCATGCAGTATATAGAATTAGGTCCAGAGAAAGAGAAAGTGCAGTTTTCAACTTGCAGCCGGCAATGGCACTACGTTACAATCACCCTTATGAAGTAACATCTTAATCTGATATTTTGTGTTCTTTAGATCATAATCTGAATTATTATAGTATTGTATGGTAATTGAGAATTTCTTCACTGGACTTAGGAACCCAACACAAAATGATCAATTAAGTTTTACACACTCAAAGAGAAACTAATAAGCCAATGCAAGAATCATCGTAGCCTACATGTGGAAATTATCTAAAGCTGATAAACTCTTTAGATGAAAACTTTAGACTTGGTGTTAGCTATTAAAAAGTAATACTTTGGAAATAAAGGAAATGCAAATGTGCAAATAACATACTCTTTGTGTTTGGCCTGTCTTTTCATTGCAGAACTATAAATGTTGTTTGTCAAAACCACTTCTGCCTTCTTCAGGACCACCTACCATCTGCTTAGCCCTCACTATTAGGAGTCCCTTATGATCTAGCTTAATGTGCTCATGCATTCTTGGAAACCTCCTTCAGACCCGAAACTGCCTCTCTGATATTCCTCTCTACATTTACCTTCTTACATGGTACTTAAATTGACTGTACTTAAATTACCTTGCCTGAGGTAAGGTTCCTTACCTCAATGAAATTATGACCTAGGGAGAACTGTTGACCTTTTTGAAATTTTAAAATAAGAGTTTACCACCTAACGTAATATTTTTAAATGAATAAATTAATGAAGGTATAAATGAATGTCTGCATTCATTATGCAAACCATCCTTGATTTGTAAAAACATTTTCTGAAATAACACATGTATTTTGCATATCGTAGAGTTGAGGTGGAACACTTTTTTGACTGCAAAACAACTAATCATAATACATTCACTGGATGTAAAAAATGCAAAAGGAACAATCATTTGATCTTTCCGGGATATGCAAACACATATATGTTGGAATGGGTTTTATATATATGTGCATGTATTTTCCCATATCTCTGATATAACTTAGTAGACCGATAGCTAAATACCTATGCCTATATCTGTATATCTATATCTATCTATTTAGAGATATTTTCAACATCTCTGAAACATTAGTATTTATTACACCCCAAAGACTTATAATATATTTACTCTTTTGGATGTGGACATCAAGGAAAAAAATCTCAGCTCTATAAAATGAAGATATATTGAATATATTGAGTAATATTTTAATTTATCCTAAAACACAGATTTCTTAAAAGATACATATCGTAAGACATAAATTCTTATTGATTAAATCCAAGCAACCCTTGAAATTCAGCTTTAGCCATAATTCAAGAAATTTAATTGTTTCTTTTCTTTGGAGAGGATTGCTGTGTGAATATAGGTATTTACATATCATTCATTCCAGAGCTTACACTGAATATCACCAAAACAGGAATTTTTTTTTTTAGTGAAAGTTATGAACTCAATTATAAGATACATAACATTTTGAGGAAAGTACACAGGAGATACAAGTTTATGGCACAATAAAAATTTGGTAAATGTACATGATACTCAATGCACAAATTAGATTTATGTGTTAGACCATACATGTGTAAATATATGATTTACAATGCCATTGTAATTACAAGACATGTAATTACATTGCCAATTACAAGAGAAAAACCAATCATCTTTGGCAATCTTTGGGTTTTTTTTCTTAACTATTACTTTGAATTATTCTTAGAAAATATTTGCTTTACTTCTGGAGAATATATATTGTTGAGGTAGTATATGTATGAAAATATTTTCAAAAAAATAAAATAAATAAAATAAAAAATTTCAGAATAAATATAAAACATGAATCTTAATAAATTATGTATTCAGTCTTGTTGCATCATTGACAATAATATAGATTCCACTATTAACTCAAATTACATATATAAATAATATATGCAATATACAAAGAATCACACTATATATAAATAATATATAAATAGATATAAGTAGATATAAGTAAGCATACTATTATATGTATAAATATGTAAATATCACATATAAATATATAATCAATATATAAATTATATATGTGTAATATATATTAAATAATCATACTATTCCAATTTGAGTTTAGTTACTCATTTTATGGATAAAGTGTATTTCCCTCAAGATAATATGTGAAATCTGATTCAACATTTTATGAACATAGAAATACTTTACTATTAGATTTATAGAATGCTTATTCTTTTAATTGATCTTTTGATGATACCTTTGTTAGCCAATTGTTCAGCATTTTCACAAAGGCTTTGTTTAAAATATAAGTTAAAAGTAGTAGACACAAAAGTATTTAACAAGGTCATTCTTTAAGTTTGAAGAGTTCCTGCACTTTGCAGTGCATCAAACAGTCATTTGTAACTGACAGTTTTCTTACCTAGAGTGCTTCTCAGTCAAGAGATTGTTCTCCAAAGACAGTCAGCTGGGTAAATGTCAGGAGCTCAAAAAGTAAATTATAGTGCAAACAGCGTTGATATTTCTATGAATGGAAGAAAAGCATATTTATTTTTAAAATGTAGAATTTTATTTAAAACAAGTGAAAACCTTCTATTGTGACCTTTATAAGATTCCAAACAGTGACGAATTTGGTCATTACAAATAACCTTTTCCAGAAAGAGCTTTACCATTCGGGACTTTCATTTGGTAATATATGTGAATTAATTTCCTTTCTACAAAATAACTCATGATATTAAATTTTTTATGAGATATTTTATCCCCGATATTACAGTTTTATACAAATTTTAGAAGAGAAAAAGGTGAGGGAGCAAATATGAGGTAGTTTATCATTTTAACTTGTTTGGAGGAAATCATTCAGTCATTTTCTTTTCTTCCTTCTCTACAGAATGATATTGAATTTGTGTGAGCTTTGTTCATAGTTATTTCTTCCAATTTCTTTATAGAGCTTAGTAGGATTTCTATTCAGAAGTTTCATTCTTTTTTTTTTTTTTTTTTTTTTTTTTTTAAAGATTTTATTTATTTATCAGAGAGAGAGAGGGGGAGAGAGCGAACACAGGCAGACAGAATGGCAGGCAGAGGCAGAGGGAGAAGCAGGCTCCCCGCTGAGCAAGGAGCCCGATGTGGGACTCGATCCCAGGACGCTGGGATCATGACCCGAGCCGAAGGCAGCTGCTTAACCAACTGAGCCACCCAGGCGTCCCCAGAAGTTTCATTCTAAAGCAGTTTGCACCTTAAAAAACAGGTTGGATTCTCTGAACACATTGTTAAGTCATTTGTTTGGAATCTGGTTCTACTTTACACCATATAAATAATATTGTGTATAGTGGCTTTAGGGTATGTCCCAAGTTAGTTTTCACTATTTATTTTTAGCTCTTGAGGACTCAAGAAGAATATATATGTGTATATATTCTAGAATGTATAAGTATATAAGATTATAGAAAATTAAATATAAAATCATGAAAATAAATAAAAGAGTGGACAAATATTGTAAGTTCCTAAGTAGATTACATGATAACATCTCTATTGGAACATGGATTTCAACTTTTTTCAGTTATATATGAAAGATAATGAACTTTCTTAACCGCTGACTAAAATGTTAACCACAAATTCTATCCTCTTACCCATTTTACATTTTTTTTGTAACTTTTGTCATTATTCACATTATATTTGTTTATTTTCTTCTTCCACTGGAATAAAAACTTCAATGATGCAGTTAGGTATGTTTTGTGTTAAGTTCATGTGATATGCCCAGGAGCTAGAACAGTGACTAGCATATGGTAAGCACTATTTGTTGTTGCTTAACAACATTGTTGCACATTTTGAATGAGCATTCAAAATGCTCAACAAGGGACACCTGGGTGGCTCTGTGGGTTAAAGCCTCTGCCTTTGGCTCAGACTGTGATCCTAGGGTCCTGGGATCGAGCCCCACATCGGGCTTTCTGCTCTGCAGGGAGCCTGCTTCCTCCTCACTCTCTCTTTCTCTGCCTGCCTCTCTGCCTACTTGTGATCTCTGTCTGTCAAATAAATAAATAAAATCTTAAAAAAAATGCTCAACAATATTTGTTAAATGAATATATAAATAAATGAACACTAATTTAAAAGATTAGTTGCTTCGAAACATGAGTCATCTTGATAACACATGCTTCTATACATTTTTATCTTCCACACTGCAAACAAGAATAAACTATATCTTACTGGGAAGAAATTTTTAGACATCTACTTAATAACTGCTTTTTAGATAGATTTCTTATCTGAACCAGTTTCCCCTAATCCAAGTCTCCTTCCACAGCAATTCTCAATGGCCTGACTTCAAAGACATGATTCCCGTAGGTCCGGTTTTCGCTGCCTCACAAATCGGCCACTACATGGTTGGAAATTGGATAGGAAGGTAATGAAGTGGATGAGAGAAAGTTACCGGAAACCCTTTGTTTGGAACCTGAAGCACTAAGAGAAATCTCCACATGTTTTACCTAGGTGTGTCAAATTGATCTATAGGAGTCATAGTGGTAATAATATGGACTGTTATTAATGACACTGGTCAACCATAGCTCCTGGTTTCTTTGTTTCAGAGACAAGTACACTACTCATGACTACAGAAAATGTGTCCCCTTATTGGAACACAAAAAATGCATAAACACATAAAACATTATTAATTTTCCAATGCTCTTATTAAACAGAGATGATATGGGAACTAAGGTTTACCTTGATGAATACTGACCTGAAAGTTTGTCTTTTTTTTTTTTTAATTAGTTTGTCTAGCGCATCATTCTCATTCCACATAGGAAATGCATACACTGAGAAATAGTGGTAAAAGAAAAATAATGAAACAGAATCAGACAAACTGTGAACTTGTGTGAAAAGGTCAGAAGTTAAATATGTCTCAAATTTGACCATTTAGTCACAATCCCACAAATATCTATTAAGCACCAACTTATGCAAAGTGCAAAGTTAAAAGAGTGAACGAACATGATAGAAATCCTTATTTCAGTTCCACAAACTTATTTTTTGTGAGCATCTTGAATGTTCCGGGCACTACAAAAAGCACTGAGGATTCAGATAACTACACTACTGAAATTTGGCATATGCCTCCCCATGCCAATTCTAGTTCCATATTACAAATCATTTGCATTTTCTTATTTAAATACTTTTATTTTTATATTTAAAAAAACATTTTAGGCATGTAATTACCTATTATATTTCATATTGTATTGATTAAGTATGTTAAATCCACATATACTATAACAGTTTATTTTTTAAGGTTATTTATTTATTTATTTGACAGACAGAGATCACAAATGGGCAGAGAGACAGGCGGGGGGCTGGGGGGAGAAGCAGGCTCCCTGCTGAGCAGAAAGCCCGATGCGGGGCTTGATCCCAGGACCCTGGGATCATGACCTGAGTCGAAGGCAGAGGCTTTAACCCACTGAGCCCCAGGTGCCCCTGTAATAGTTTTGCTCTCACTAGGAATACTTACATCTTGAGTATATAAACACAATGTAAACTTAAATCAATATACATCTGAATCAGGTATTTTGTGAGATTTTATGCCTAGAACCATATTCTGATGTGAAAAATATTTTCAGTGAAGATGACAGGCATATATAATCTGAAAAAAGAAAAAGTAAATTCAAAGGGAAGATAGTAAAAGTGTCTGGAAGACATGCATGTTTTCAAAGTGTTTGGCTAAAAAAACAATACAATAGAGTTTAGGTTGCAGCTTAAAATAATAGTCACTACTGAGTGGGATGTATTTTGTGGCAAGAACTATGCTAGATGCATTAGATTCTCAACCTCTAATCTTAAAAACAATTCTGATGATTTGATGTTTTCTGATTTTATATATGATGAATTTAGTCTTAGGAAATTTAAGATTTGCTAGAAATCAGGTAAAACTAGAACAGCTGGGTTTCATTTCTCAAGATTTCCTCAAGACTTCAAAGCTCAGTCCTTTCCATTAAAGTATGCTGACTCACCATCCTCAATTGATTGGACTAATAAAAATTGACACTTAAAACCAAATTAGCTAGAAGTACCCTGTAAAAATCCTCTTAATAACAGTGGTCCCACCAAGCAAATATAATCTTACTGTCTAAATACTCCTGAAGTTTTTAGCATCTTTACCTTTTTCGAATTTGTCTTATAGTCTTATTATTTACTTACCTGTTTTGGCTCTATTACTAAATTATATGGAATACTGACATCAAGTTTAAGCATATATTAGGCTAAAAAAAAAATTAGAAGCCTATGTAAATCTTTATTCCCTAGCCAACTCAGCATATCAAGAGGATATTTACATATTAGCTTATCATAACAGAACTCAATACTGGTTATATAATATTAAAACACTTCTTTTTTCCAAGCTGCCTGGAAGGCAAAGCTGCCCTCGCTTCACCTTTCTTAGTGACATTATATATATATATATATACATATACATATATATATATAGAGAGAGAGAGAGAGAGAGAGAGATATCTCTACATATCTATCTAACATCTATCTATCTATCTATCATCTATCTATCTATATCTGTTATCTATCATCTATCTATACATCTCCACAAATAGGAAGGAACATTCTTAGCTGGTTGTACCTATAGGTATACAAATCCCCTACAATACAGTCTCCCTCTGGTTGGCAGAACCCTCCTTCCCAAAGAGTTCTACATCATCATCCCTGGACCTTGTGATTGTTATGTTACCTGGTAAAGCTGAATTAAGATTGTAGATAGAATAAAGATTGCTAACCAGCTGATTTTGAGAAGTGAATTCTGTACGATCCAGGTAGATCCAATGTAATTGCAAGAGGGATTCAGAAAGAGCAGAGACTAGAAGCTGGAAAGGCAAGAAAAAAGATGGATTTTCCCTGGAGTCTCCAAAAAAGAATAAAAAGAATGTAGCCCTTCTAACATTTTTCTTTTTTTTAAGCCCAGTGAGACCTTGTTTGGATTTCTGAACATAGAAAAGGAAGATAATAAACTTATGTTGTTTCAAGCCACTACATTTATGGTAATTTATTACAGCAGCCATAGAAAATCAGTACACCTCCCTTGACTGCTGTTCCTTCTAGGCCAACAGTAATTTTGGTAGATGTCAGCATATAAGGATGTGTCAGATTCATACTTCCTTTATTATACTTTTTGTTAGTTCTTGGAATTGGTAATTTCTTTATTGGAAGACCAGGAAAGAGACATTTTCCCACAGCAAAGTTCTGACCTTGTGCTATAAACATAGGTCATAGGTACAGATCTGGATTATATGCTTTGAGAGGCTTCATTCTTCCTGTCCATCTTGAATATACTTTATTAAAAGAATGAGTTACTGAATGTATAAGTATAAAAGCAACCTAACAGTTATCTTCCTACTAGTATATGTGTGAATTTTTCTTCCCAGGACAAAGAGTTAATCCTGATTTCTTCCAGTGGAACAAAAATAATTTGTTTCGCAATATACAGATTTAAATTACTTTAACCCTAAATTACTCATGTTTTTTAATTTTTAGAGGAGGGTAAAAATAAGACACCAGAACAAGTTCTCTATCCACATCAGAACACGTTCTCCATCCAAACAACATTTAGAAGTTTCAGTGCAAATTTCAACTCCTGCATCTAATATCCCACATCCCCAAATTATATTTTCAAAAATCAGTATTTCTTTTATATTCCAGAAACAGATAGTGTTATATGGCAAAAGAGAGAGGAGTGGGGGTGGAAAAGGGAGCAGATTGAGAAAGAAAGAAAAAGAATACATGTGAGTTTTAGCTGGACATTCTTCAGCTTGTGTAATGGCTAGGAATGTGTAAAGAAAAATTTAACTTATGCCCATTTGGAAAAAAAAAAAACTACAATCTACATTTTCATCTTTATAAAATATTTTCATATTCTTGGGAAGACATGGTAGGTAGACACACATGCTTCCTTGGAAATTCAGGGAGGCGCCTCTTGTGTTCCATTACCCTTCATTTCCATTCTCTTTTAAAGCTGAGGCAGCTGTGCTTTGACAATATTTTATCTACTTTTTGTGCTGGCCTCCTGTCTCCTTCACTAAATATGATGGAAATGTTGGCCTCTCGTCTTGCCCACTAAAAATACTATTTGTTGCAGGATAAAAGTTTAATTATTCATCTCTTCTTTACTTTGTTTTTCGGAACAGACATATATTTCAACTTTCTCCTTTGAGTTATGAAGAGATACGAAGATAAGAGATGAAAGCAATGACTTCAGAATACAATAGCAC
Source organism: Mustela lutreola (assembly GCF_030435805.1). Lineage (NCBI taxonomy): Eukaryota > Metazoa > Chordata > Mammalia > Carnivora > Mustelidae > Mustela > Mustela lutreola. Next base: position 59,923,090 of record NC_081299.1, read on the forward strand.
CTATTGCTTACATTAATCATCTGAGTGTTCCCTTCAGAATAGTAGTTCTCTACAGAAAGAATCTGGATGTTGGAAAGCTGGCATCTAACCCAGAGCTGCAGTTCATTTCTTTTCTTTTTTATTAACATATAATGTATTATTTCCTTCAGGGGTAAAGGTCTGTGAACCATCAGTTTTAACACAGTTCACAGCATTCACCATAGCACATATGCTCCCCAATGTCCAGAATCCAGCCACCTCCTCCCCCTTTCCCCTAGCAACCTTCAGTTCCTTCCCTAAAATTAAGAGTCTCTTATGGTTTGTCACCTTCCCCAGTCCCATCTTGTTTCATTTTTTCCCCCTCCCTGCCTCCCATGACCCACCACCCTGTCTCTCAAATTCCTCATATAAGAGAGATCATATGATAATTGTTTTTCTCTGATTGATTTATTTTGCCTAGCATAATACCCTCTAGTTCCATCCATGTCATTGCAAATGGTAAGATTTCATTTTTTGATGGCTACATTATCTATCTATCTCTCTATATATATCTCACATCTTCTTTATCCATTCATCTGTTGATGGATATCTAGGTTCTTTCCATAGTTTGGCTATTGTGGATACAGCTGCTCTAAACATTATAAACATTTGGGTGCACATGTCCATTCAGATCACTACATTTGTATCCTTAGGGTAAATACCCAGTAGTGTAATTGCTGGGTCATAGCGTTGCTCTATTTTCAACTTTTTGAGGAGCCTCCATACTGTTTTCCAGAGTGGCTGCACCAGTTTGCATTCCCACCAACAATGTAGGAGGGTTTTCCTTCCTCCACATCCTCGCCAACATCTGTTGTTTCCTGACTTGTTAATTTTAGTCCTTCTGACTGGTGAGAGGTGGTATTTCATTGTGGTTTTGATTTGTATTTCCCTGATGCCCAATGATGTTGAGCACTTTTTCATGTGTCTGTTGACCATTTGGTTGTCTTCTTTGCAGCAATGTCTGTTTGTGCCTTCTGCCCATTTCTTGATTAAATTATTTGTTCTTTGGATGTTGAGTTTGATAAGTTCTTTATAGATTTTGGACACTAGCCCTTTATCTGTTATGTCATTTGCAAATATCTCCTCCCATGCTGTCACTTGATTTTTGGTTTTATTGACTATTTCCTTACTGTGCAAAAGCTTTATCTTGAAGTCCCAAAAGTTCATTTTTGCCCTTGCTTCCCTTGCCTTTGGTGATGTTTCTAGGAAGAAGTTGCTGCAGCTGAGGTTGAAGATTTTGCTGCCTGTGTTCTCCTCAAGGATTTTGCTGGATTCCTGTCTCACACTGAGATCTTTCATCCACTTTGAGTCCATTTTTGTGTGTGACATAAGCAAATGGTCCAGTTTCATTCTTCTGCATGTGGCTATTCAATTTTCCCAACACCATTTGTTGAAGAGATCGTCTTTTTTCCATTGGACATTCTTTCATGCTTTGTTGAATGTTAGTTGACCGTAGAGTTGAGGGACTATTTCTGGGCTCTCTATTCTGTTCCATTGGTCTAGGTGTCTGTTTTTGTGCCAGTACCATACTGTCTTATAATTATAGCTTTGTAATAGAGCTTGAAGTCTGGAATTGTGATGCCACCAACTTTGGTTTTCTTTTTCAACATTCTTCTGGCTTTTGGGGATCTTTTCTGATTCTGTATAAACTTTAAGATTATTTGTCCATTTCTTGTTATCACATCTGGTGTGTGGCTCATTTTCCTTGTATTGTTCTGTGAGTATGAACTTCAATTACCTCCTGGGGGGTCTATGAATAAAACATGCAGATAAGCCAGAGAGTAATGTGGGCCAAATTACCTGCTTTATTAATGACCAATCAACATCCTATTTTCCCCTCATTATCTCATTCTATTCACTATTATTTAGCAAATAATTCAATTGTGGTAGATATAATAACAATTTTTTGGAGTCAGGTATCGTAAGTTTTACGAAAAATTAATAAAGCAGATTAAGAAGAATAGAGAGTGATGGGAGAAGAAAAACTATGCTTTTACTGAGCAATCCCAGGTTGCTTTGTCATCTTCTGAACAGAGAAGTAAAGAATGTGAAAATCTTGGTAATAACTATTAAGACAGTGGAAAGAGCTTTTGCTTGTTGGTGGCCAAGCAGGGAATGAGAGAGTAGGGGGAAATCATAAGTAATAGTCTCAGAGAGAAGAAAAGACTTAATTAGTAACACCCTAAAAGGAGAGGTCTTGGGTAAAAGCTGGACTGGAATGAGGCCTTCTACTTCTCCAGACCAAAACCTGAGATTTATACACTTACATGTTCCCTTGGAGTCTAATCAATTGAGAGCAATGATTAGAACCCAGGTATTTGGCTCATCTTAATGAATCATGGCAGAGAGTGACATGTGAAGTAGCAAAGACAATAGGGCACCAGAGAAACCTGGTTTTGCATATTAGAAATGTAGCCCAGTGACTAGCAATCTTTGATCAGCCATTCTTTCACTTTTGGAAAGAAGTAAGTAAATGGGTGAAGAGAGAGAGATCAGGTGTGTATGTTTCAACCCTTAATTATCCCATGATGGAGAGAACTGTGTGGAAATCTACTCAGTGAATACTGAGTCTAGGAATAAAAATATGTCCTGTTAAAATTTATCATTAGCTAGTAATGATGCAGCTCATCATTTTGAAAGTCCTCTGATATATGGGAGATGCTGTGGTATAAACCTTCTAAATACTATTTTTAAGTGATTTTCCAGAGATACTTTTTTTTAAAATTTGCTTTAGTCTGTCCGTAAGAAGACTGCTAAACAACCATTAATTGCAAAATATTTACATAATATAGCCTATTTTTATGATTTCAGACAAAAATGTGATAGTTTATTTACTGTTACTATATTAGGATATTTTAAAAAATTAATTTTCTATAAATCTGATGAAAATAACCTCAGGAAGAAGATGATAAGTCTTAAAGGAAATCAATACTAAGTCAATATTTTTCTTACCTATTTTTTACTCTCTATTGAATATAAATTAATACAATAATTTTAACCTCATATGTTTAATAATAAGAACTCAACCCCATAGATGAACTAATGTTTTCATAAAGTAAGATATGGCATGGAAACATGACCACACCTCTTCACATAAACTCCAACCCAGTTTTTTCAACAGACGCTGATGTTTTGAGATGAATTGCAAATGTAATTATAAGTTTTTTTGTTTTGATCATAGAAAAAAAAATGCTTATGAATGAGTCATAGAAATGATGGGAAAGGTTAATTCTCTTGTTTTTGTCCCCAATAAAAGTAAGTTAGCTTGTTTTTCCTGTTTATTGAGAAGAATCACTTGTTAATAAGTTCACACCAAATAGTTGAATATAGGAAAAAACTGCATATAATAATACCACGCTCCAGGTGCCTGGGTGGCCTGGTAAAGCATTTGCTTTTGGCTCATGTCATGATCCTGGGGTCCTGAGATGGAGCACAGCATCTGGTTCCCTGTTCAGTGGGGAGATTGCTTCTTCCTCTTTCTCTGTCCTACGCCCCTCACCCAGCGCCCCACTCATGCTCTCTCAAATAAATAAAATCTTAAAAAAAAAATACCATACTAAAAACTAATCATTGTTAATGGTTCTGTGTATATTCTTCCAAATTTTTTTTTCTGTCACATATGGCTTTTTAGAAAAATAGAATAATAATGTACATATTGCTTTGTATACCTTTCCCCCGTCAAAACACTATACTGTGGTTCTATTTCCATTTCAAAAAATATACCTCTATGCCATCTCTATAAATTGCTTTATTTCTATAGTGGAATATATATATTTATGTGTATGATAAATAAAACATAACATATTTTATAGATGTATCTATTTAACATATATATGCTAAATATAGTTGACATATTCTAAAATGTGGAAATTCCATATTTTATTCAACATATTATGATAAATAACATTGTGGTGAAGAGCCGTGCATGGTGATTTTTGCAGATTTGGGGGGGCAGTGTGGATGAAGAAAATTATTACAAAGAAAATTTATCATATTTTATAATTTGGGGCACATATTGCTAAATTTTCTGCAGAAAATTTATATGAGGTTTTCCCACTATTAATGTAAGAGACTGCTTATTACAACAAAACTGTTTACACTAGAAAATATTGTTAATTTCTTCATTATACAATAAAGACAAATAAATGTTTTCTGTAAAATAACTGGGATTAGAAATAAATCTTTCTTAAAATTAGACTTTATTAATGTTTTGATTATAAAAACAAGTTCTTATTTTATTCTATACATTTAGTCATGAGTGACGCTAAACATCTTCATATTGTTAAGGTCTTTTTAAAATTTTCTACTTGTATCCTTTACCTATTTTTAAAAGAATTTTTCATATTTTCTTATTTACTAGTATTTATGAACATTCACTATGTTAAGATCTCTTTTTACATTTTCACTACTTGACTGTCATTTTTGTTAAATTTTCATTCTGCATCTGAAATACACAAATTTATGATAACTCTTTTTCATTACATCTGCCTCTGTTGAGATCATATGTTGTTTGTTTGCCATGTTTTACTGTGGATGAACCTCATCAAACAACTAAAGATTTCAATTGTTCTTGTAAGTTTTCTGATTTCATGGAGAAATGATTCAGTTACAATGAATTCTGTAGGTAATTTGTATTTGGCTTACAAATGTGTTCCCTCAAAAAAGAAAAAAGAATACCCAATTTTCTGAATCCTATTATTCATTAAATTTCTGATCTATTTCTTTCATCAGTTAATTATCAAATGTCTCCAACATGCCATCTACACTCTCTGGAGTCCAATGTCTGTTCCTATTTCAGGCTACGGTGACCTACTAGGTGAAGAATTTCTGGGCCTTGGCTGTTTTTATCCCACTTGAGCACTCTTCCATGTAAAACTGTATTTTATAGTTGCCCACCCACCCCGGCAGTATATCCCTTTTATAATTTTCTTTTGAAGACTCTTACACAGTCTCCTTCAATAACTTCTGTTTGTCCTCACTCAGTTATGCCTTCAACCCCCAGCTTGTCTCTTGTAACAGGACCATCTTAAATGACAGCCTAGGCTCATGTGTGATCCACTACTACCTTTGCATACTTGATTCTTGGATCTGTAACCTTGACCTTTGACTTAGAACTTGTTTGGAGCCCTAATTAATGTTGACTACAATTAATGAGTGAATAAATGAAAAGGGTAATAACACACACTTTGGGATTAGAACATTTGCAGTTTGTAGTGTTACGGCATTTATTCAACAGCCATTTACTAAGCATTTACTGTCACTGAGGTTATGGTGATAAATTGTTAATACATGAGTCCTAGGAAAAATCACTTCCCTGGATTTTAAAATAAGACTTATAATGCTTTCTTACATTCAAGGTTTTTTGAGCCTCAAAATATATAATGCATATTAAAGTAATTTGCTTAATTACATATAGTGTTATTGTTAAGAGGAAAAAAAAGATAGAAAAGTATAAAACTTTTCCAAAATAATTCAAGAAAAAAAAGTAAAGTTTGGAATGAAGTATTCAGAGCTGAAGTTATCAAGAAACCGATCTATTAAAATAGCAAGGGTGACATTCAAGCTAGACAGAAGGCTCTATTAAGGTATACAACTATATTGTCTTTAGACAGACTATTGGAATTTCTATAATGTGATCTGAATTTAAGACCAGATAAAATAAAATTCTGTTGTGTAGTCTGAGAATGGTCTTATATGAAAAAACATATATCATTTGGTAAAATCCTCATAATAAAATAAAGGCACCCGGAAGAATGAAATTCCCTTGATTGCAAAGTTAGAACCTGACTTTCAGCCACTCAGTTCAGAACCTGTCATTATGCACACATAAATAGACGCTTCCTCTGAAATGGAAGTAGAGAGGGGAGAAATTGCTCTACCAGTAACCATATAGTAGGGGTAACCATAAGACTTCCTCTGAGTTTTATGCATTAAAGATTAATAAAATCAGGAAAGCCTTAGTCTTACACGTGTGTTTCACACTCAAATTGACTAGAAAGAGAAAAAAGGATTCCCAGTGTCTTCAACCCCTTGCACAGTGCAGCTTTGGACTCACATTATGGCTTTTGGAAAGACTTTTCCTAAATTTCTCCACACACGGATAAGAATGCTCCTTCTTTTGCTAATCTCTATTCTTGCAACAAGGTGGAGAAAGAGAACATCAAAGAACATCAGAGACAGACAGTATGTGATTCCTGTCTTTTGTTGAATTTTTAGTTTTAATTAATCATCATCAATAAAGATGCACTCTCTTTAAAAAGCAAGGAAATATTTACTTTTCTGATTACAAAAGGAATAAACACTAATGATGAAATATATTGAAAGTTATAGAAATTTTAAAGTAACAAGATGAACTCATTAATGGAGAGATCGTTCTAAAAATTTTGATTCCTTATTTTTTTACATTTTTTCTGGTTTAATAATATGATGTAAACATTTCGTTTGTAGTAATTTATTCATTTGTAATAAAACAATTCATTTTGTATTACCTTTGAATATTTGTTTTGAATACTTAAAGTATTCTTAATACTGTATGATAGCCTATCCTTGAATGCATTTCAATTTCTTAGATTGAACTCTATGAAATTGTTGTGTATCTGAAAGCTGAATATCATTAGTTACATATCACAAACCTAAAATATATCTAGTTTTTAAAAACTGGTTTTTGAAGTTGTTTCTAATGTTTAAATATTATATATTTTAGTTTTTTGTGTTATTGGGAAATTAATCGATGAAATAGAAGTAAGAAGTAACTATATAAAACTTACTCCTAGGATGCTATTATGTATTTTTATTTTATTGGCATTTTATTAGTCCTGAGGTGTTAGATTCAAAATGGAATATTTAATAATATGTATTTTAGTATAATCAGACATAAAATAATATATAATCATAGAAAATAACTGAAATTTAACTGTATGGCATTTATCTTTCATCACAGAGTATGTGAGATTTATGTATCTTATGTATAATTTGTGAGATTTATGTATCTTATGTATAATTTGTTGGGCTTTAAGGGTTCTATGAAGATAAATTCTGTTTATATTTGGACAAATTGCTCTGAAAACACATTTCTGCTTCAAAGGTATCCCTGGTTTCACAGAATTGTATCATTTAATAAAATTTTATTTTAAATTTGTGTTTGATTCTGCAGATGCTAGGAGACACCTGTATACAGGAAAACAATATAGGAAAAGAAAAGACAATTAACCCTTATCAATTTCTTATTATGTGCCAGATACTTTCTCTGTACTTGTTTATCAAGTGATTTGATAACCTTGTGATCACATGCTGATAGGGCATAGGATTGCCATATTTAAGAAAAACAGAAAACAGTACAAGATGTCAAATTTAAATTTCAGAGAGAAAACAAATATCTTTTTTTAGTATGAACATGCCGCATGTAGTATTGGAGATATAATTGTACCAAGAGTATGCTTCCTTTTTCTGAAATTTAACCAGGCTTACTCTTTTATACATGGCTACTTAAATAGAAGCAAGTTCAACAGTTTAACCGATATTTCCATATGGCAATGTGAACCAAGGTCAGCCAGATCTTCTAATTTTTTCAGTAGAATCAGAGGATTCATATTCCAACATGATTTTTCCTAATTTTCATATGTCCCCTAATAATTAAAAAAACATTTAAAAATAAAGTTTAAAGTGAATAAAACATGTCCACTGGCCATGTCTGGCCTGTGGACCACCTGTTGGTGGTTGCTGATACATGATGTAACAAAAGGTCAGTATTCCTCACATTCCAAAGCATACAAGAGTTATCTGAAGATTTTGTTAAATGCAGATTCTAATTTACTAAGTCTGAGGAGCAGCCTGGAATTCTGTATCACTAACAAACTTCCAGGTGAAACCAGTAGTTGACTGCTGCTGACCATATTTTGAGTATTAAGAAATGCATGACTGGAAAGTAAAGGAAGGAACAAAGAAAGATAATGGAAAAACAGAACAATATCCAACATAGTAAAAGGGGGCTCTTGAAAGTGTTGGAAGAGGTAAGGCAAAAGTTTTCATTCATCTATTCTCCTTCTTCAACTCAAAAAGCTAATCCCCTAACATTAAGAATAAAATCAAATACAAATAACTGATATCTGATTCACTTATTGTATAAAATACTTTAATAAGATGATATTAATTCTTTGGAAGAAACTAAGAAAAAAAGAAAAATCAGCAACTAACACTATGATAATGAGGTGTAAACTATATGCACAGAAATGCATGAACACACATCTGTATATGTAAATATATAGATATATTTTCACAGACTTCCACCACCTTGTGATTCACCTGCCTTTGGGGAATACATTAAGGTGGATATCCAGAGATAAACATGAAGATAGAGTTTTAACTGCCTCTGTTGATTGACTGCCCCAATCATGAAAGTACAAATAACCACTATGCCTGTCAGAGTCAGCTGTTGGTCATGAGAAAGGCAAAGATGAGACCAGGATAATGAAAGAAAGTAGGTAATGGGAAATGTAGAAAGGCAAAGAAATGTCCAGTGTAACTATCTACCAGTGATTAAAGCATCTCTTTATCTTCTTTTTGAGAAAGGAGGAGGTAGAATTAAGAGAGGTGAGGAGAGATGGAGGAAAATGAAAGAGAAAAGAAACTTTAAACATGCTATGCAAAAATGAGGTTTTAGACTGTAGGGAATTGTATAAGGCATTTTATTTCCTAGAATTTAGTATGCCCCTCCAACCTGGACAGGTGTTCGGGAGCTTACTGTGAATGTTGAGAATTCAACATGGGGACCAACATACACAGCAGTGGGAACCTTCAACAAATCAATGAAATAATTACACCCATGCAGTTAAAAACCCTGCTAATTCCAAATAGATATTTTGAGAAGGATTATTCCATATGGTCGTGCTTAAAGTTACATAATTTTTTCTTGGCTTAAAATGATCCCACTTAGAAAGTTGAAATTGATTTTTTTTCTATTAAAAGAAGCAGTTTTAATATATGTAAACACTTTGCTAGCAATTTGCTTTTCAAAAATATCAGTTCAAAATAAGGATGAGTTTTGTAAGGCCAATACCTACTGAAATTTTAACAGTACATGTTAATGACCATTACCATTAAGAAATAAGAAAATCATGACTACTAAGAAAAAAAATCACATAAGTATTACCTTTATCCAGGGTTGTCAACCCAAAAGTTATATAGTTATATGTATGTATATGTGTGTGTGTGTGTCTAAAAATCATGTTAGAATTGTGTGTGTATATATATATATATATATATATACACATACGCATCTTTCATTTACTGTGTATTTTATATATATATATACCTTTCATTTACTGTGGATTATAAACTTTGATTTATTCTAACATGATTTTTTTTTTCCTTTATACTATAAATTCTGGAATAAAGTGAAGCTTAATTTGCTTAAGCCAGTGGTTCTCAAAGTGTGGTTGGGTATAACAGTGTAATATAACAGGCATAACTTGGGAAGTTTTTATAAATGCAAATTACTGGGCTCCATCCCAGACTTATATAAAGAGAAAATCTTTGGTGTGGAATCAAGAAATGTCTATTTAAATGCCTCCAGGGCATTCTCATGTTCACTAAAGTTTGAGAACCAAAGGTTCACACAATGATTGCACCTATTTTTAAGATTTTTTTTCCTTCAGCATGTTTCCAAAAACCCCTAACCTTGAGAATTCCCTAGGGGCAGAAGTGACTTGTACCATCACGGGTGAGCTGATAACTTAGGTAAACTTTCTACAGTTGCGAAGTAATTTTGAATACTGCAACTTTTAGTAGCATTCCTAAATAGCAGTGTCCCTACTTTATGCTCCCAAATATGGGTTGTGGAAACAAAATTGTCTTGTGTAATTTGTAGTTTTTTAATAAAAGTGAAACTGCCCATTTCTTGATTGGATTATTTGTTCTTTGGAAGTTGAGTTTGCTAAGTTCTTTATAGATTTTGGACACTAACCCTTTATCTGATATGTCGTTTGCAAATATCTTCTCCCATTCTGTCAGTTGTCTTTTGGTTTTGTTAATTGTTTCCTTCGCTGTGCAAAAGCTTTTGATCTTGATGAAATCCCAGTGGTTCATCTTTGCCCTTGCTTCCCTTGTCTTTGGTGATGTTCCTAGGAAGATGTTGCTGCGGCTGAGGTCAAAGAGGTTGCTGTCTGTGTTCTCCTCAAGGATTTTGATGGATTCCTTTCTCACATTGAGATCCTTCATCCATTTTGAGTCTATTTTCGTGTGTGGTGTAAAGAAATGGTCCAATTTCATTTTTCTGCATGTGGCTGTTCAATTTTCCCAACACCATTTATTGAAGAGGCTGTCTTTTTTCCAATGGACATTCTTTCCTGCTTTGTTGAAGATTAGTTGACCATAGAGTTGAAAAGACATTTCTGCAAAGAAGATATCCAGATGGCAAACAGACTCACGAAAAAATGCTCCACATCACTTGGCATCAGGGAAATACAAATCAAAACCACAATGAGATTATCACCTCACACCAGTCAGAATGGCTAAAATTAACAAGTCAGGAAATGACAGATGCTGGCGAGGATGTGGAGAAAGGGGAACCCTCCTACACTGTTGGTGGGAATGCAAGCTGGTGCAACCACTCTGGAAAACAGCATGGAGGTTCCTCAAAATGTTGAAAATAGAACTACCCTATGACCCAGCAATTGCACTACTGGGTATTTACCCTAAAGGTACATACATAGTGATCCGAAGGGGCACGTGCACCTGAATGTTTATAGCAGCAATGTCTACAATAGCCAAACTATGGAAAGAACCTAGATGTCCTTCAACAGATGAATGGATCAAGAAGATGTGGTATATATACACAATGGAATACTATGCAGCCATCAAAAGAAATGAAATCTTGCCATTTGTGATGACGTGGATGGAACTAGAGGGTATCATACTTAGCGAAATAAGTCAATCAGAGAAAGACAACTATCATATGATCTCCCTGATATGAGGAAGTGGAGATGCAACATGGGGGGGTTAAGGGGCTAAGAGAAGAATAAATGAAAGAAGATGGGATTGGGAGGGAGACAAACCATATGTGACTCTTAATCTCACAAAACAAACTGAGGGTTGCTGGGGGGAGGGGGTTTGGGAGAGGAGGGTGGGGTTATAGACATTGGGGAGGGTATGTGCTATGGTGAGTGCTGTGAAGTATGTAAATTGGCGATTCAGAGACCTGTACCCCTGGGTATAAAAATACATTATATGTTTATTTTTAAAAAAAATTACGAACTGTCAAAACAAAAAAAGTAAAACTGATTTAAGGGTTAGGAACATTTTGTATGCAGAATTTGTTTATAAATAGAAACTCAGAAATGTCTGTATGCATTACATAAAATATAAACTGGTTACACTAGTACTTCATTGAAACTATGGTTATTGTAATTTGTACTATTATAAATCTGATCCTTGAATTACATTCAGAACTATCACACAACAAGTGAATTGAGTCAGAATTTTGCAGTATCTCGATTACCTATAGTTAAGGAATGGACTGGTTTATTTAAGATTGGCATAAGGAGAATTAACTCACCAAATTGGGATTAGCACTCAGTATTACTCTAATGACCAATTCCCACCCACTACAAAAGTGAATCTTCCAGGGGTATCTGGGTGGCTCAGTGGGTTAAGCCTCTGCCTTCAGCTTAGGTCATGATCCCAGGGTCCTGGGATGGAGCCCTGCATCTGGCTCTCTGCTCAGCAGGGACTCTCCTTCTCCCCCCCACCCCACCCGCCTGCCTCTCTGCCTACTTGTGATCTCTGTATGTCAAATAAATAAATAAAATCTTAAAAAAAAAAAAAAAGTGGAACTCCCATAGTTGGTAACAGAATGCAATTGGTAAAGTATCTCTGGTTATGTATATAAGGCAAAAATATCACTGGAATAAGGTTATGCAAAAAGGCAAATGTTAGTGACTTGAGAAAAATGCATCTGGCTTCTCAAAATGTATAATTAGAGTCTCTTAGAGAAAAATCTGAAGAGGTTTTATACTACAAATATGTGCACATTTTCCCCCTTGTTTGACCTATTAGGTAATTAGGCCAAGGGTATTAAATTTTGCTCTATTTACTTTTTTTTTTTAAGTTTATTTATTTTAGTGATCTCTACACCCCAGGTGGGGTTAACTCATGATCCCAAGATCGAGAGTCACATGCTCTTCCAGCTGAGCCGGCCAGACATGCCTGCTTCTTGTTACTTTAAACACATCTTTCTCACCTGGCATCAGTGCATGTAGAGATGATTAAAATTTTCCTGGGGATGTTCCAATTTCTTGCAATCCCATCAAGAAAGGACACTGTTTTGATAGATACACATTTAATATTTATTCAAAATCACACAATTATTTAAATTTGGTGCATGGCATTGTTTAGAATTATAGTATTTATTAATTTGATGTAAAACTTACATAGGATTTACAATATTCACAGTGTGGCATGTATTACATTTATGCTAATAAACTCATTATGAATTGCTGATGCAGACCAAAAAATGTATTCAGTAAGGGTACTTCAGAATATATTTTTGTTAATTAGGATAGAATCATTTATTAAATTTCTATTATTTTTCAAACAATTTGGTGTAATTTAGAAATTAATTGAATGTGACAATAAGCTTAAGAGTGTTGTTCATCAACAACAACAGTTCTGACACTACTCCATAAGGCCACGTTCTTGTTTGTTTTATTTAGTGAGATTGGGAGGTACAGACCTGTCAGTTAATTAAACTTGTAACAGAAATATGAAATATTATACCTGTTAAGTTATTGCCAATTATTATTTAATAATAGAAATAATAAAGCAAGAATTAGATTATGGTTATTGATATAATTAAATGTTATAAATTAATCAACGTCATTAATTACACTAGTCTTTCAGTCATCAAGTGTGAAGCATTTTATGAAATAGGCATCTCACATTCCAGTACGTGTTAGATCAAGAATATTTGTTTAAACTTGTGGTCAAAAAGTTGAAGTTGTTAAAAGCCAAATTTTGTAGGGGATGTTGCATAAATGGGCTTCAGAGCAAAGTCCTTAGAATTGTAGAGTATCTAGCCCCCAGGAATTATGAAAACCTTAACATACCACACTATTTACATTTGAGATTACCACCACTCCTTAGCAAATTATTGTATGGTGATGGATATATAAGTAAGATGAACCATCAGTATTTAAGGATGAAAGTGAAAATAGTGAGGAAATATTAAAAATACTGGGCATAAAGTACTGCGTGGAATTCACCCTGACTTTAAAATCAGCCCCAGATAAATATGTCAATGGATAAGAAATACTACAACAACCTTTCATCTAGCCAAATAATGAGATTGCTGTTCAAGATAAAGTAAACCCATGGACAATTTCTAAACTTTGTCTTTCTCTAAGCCTAAGATTTTTCTTCCTGGAACTTAAGTAACTTTGGAAAATAAAATATCCTTGTGAAAAAAAATAAAAATAATTTTCTTTTCTTTCAGCACGGACATGTTCCCAGACCCTGAGTAAATTTCTCTAGAGCTAGAATCACTTGGACTTAACCATGTAGGTTCAGCCCTGCCCCATTGAGCTGACTGCCCTGATTCTTGTGTTTTGTTTTGTTTCATTTTTGTAGTATTTCCTTTTTCTTCCAAGATATTACTTAAATTCAAAGTGGTTAACCTATAGGGTAGTATTAGTTTCAGGAGTAGAATTTGGTGATTGGTCACTTTCATGTAATACCCAGTGCTCATCACAGTAAGTGCCCTCCTTAATGCCCATCACCCATTTAGCCTATCCTTTCATCCACCTCCCCTCTAGCAACCCTCAGTTTGTTTTTTATTGCCAAGAATCTTTTATGGTGACTCTCTCTCTGTTTTTTGTTTTGTTTTTTGTTTTTTAAGATTTTATTTATTTACTCAACAGACAGAGATCACAAGTAGGCAGAGAGGCAGGTGAAGTGGGAGAGAGCAGGCTCCCTCCTGAGCAGAGAGCCGGATGTGGGGTTCGATCCGAGGACCCTGAGACCATGACCTGAGCCGAAGGGAAAAGCTTTAACCCACTGAGCCACCCAGGAACCCCTCTCTCTGTTTTTATCTTATTTTGTTTTTCCTTCTCTTCCCCTATGTTCATCTTCTTTGTTTCTTAATTCCAAATATGAGTAAAATTTTATGGTATTTTTTTTTCTCTGACTGATTTATTTCAGTTACCATAATTCTCTCTAGCTCCAACCACATCACTGCAAATGACAAGATTTCATTTCATTTTGGTGGCTGAGTAATATTCCTCACACACACATACACACACACACACACACACACACACACACCCCACTTCTGCTTTATTCATTCATCAGTGGATGGACATTGGGCTCTTTTCATAATTTGGCTTTTGTGGATAATGCTGTTATAAACATCAGGGTGCATGAGTCCCTTTGAATCCATAATTTTGTATCCTTTGGATAAATATGTAGCAGTGCAGTTGCTGGGTCACAAAGTAGCTCTATTTAAAACTTTCTGAAGAACCTCCATAATGTTTCACAGAGTGGCTACACCAGTTTGCACCATTCCCATCAACTGTTAAAGGATTTCCCTTTCTTCACATCCTCACCAACATCTGTTGTTTCGTGACTTGTTAATTTTAGCCACTCTGACAGGTGTGAGGTGATATCTTATTGTAGTTTTGGTTTGATTTGTATTTCCCTGATGATGAGTGATGTTGAGCATTTTTTTCTTGAGTCTGTTTGCCATTGTCGTCTTTGGTGAACTGTCTGTTCATATCTTCTGCCCATTTCTTAACTGGATTATTTATTTTGGGGTGTTGAGTTTGATAAGTTCTTTATGGAATTTGGATACTAACCCTCTGTCTGATATGTCATTTCCTAATGTTTTTTCCCATTTGATAAGCTGCTTTTTAGTTTTTTTGTTTGTTTCCATCACTATTCAGAAGCTTTTTATCTTGATGAAGTCCCAATAGTTCATTTTTGCTTTTGTTTTTCTTGCCTCTGGAGACATGACTAGTAAGAAGGTGCCAGGCGAGGTCAGATAGATTACTGACTGTATTCTCCCTTAGGATTTTGATGGTTTCCTGTCTCACATTTAGGTCTTATGTGAGTTTGAATGTACTTTTGTCTATGTGTCAGAAAGTGATCCAGTTTCATTGTTCTGCATATTGCTGTTCAATTTTCCCAACACCATTTGTTCCTGAGGGTTTTGAAGGGGTGGGGGGGGTGGAAGGTTGGGAGAGCCAGGTGGTGGGTATTATGGAGGGCACGTATTGCGTGGAGCACTGGGTGTGGTGCAAAAATCAATAAATTCTGTTACACTGAAAAGAAATAAAATAATAATAATAATAAAAAGCTGTTGCGAACATTCATGTATAAGTCTTTGGGTGAACATACACCATTTGAGTGTTTTTTTTTTTTTTAACATCACTGTTATGTGGTTATATTCTGAATTCACACATACACAAAGGGATTAATGATTTAAATGAAGTTAAATGATAGTGAGGAAAGTAACAAATACTATAATTCAGGGACCTGGGTGGCTCAGCTGGTTAAGCTGCTGCCTTTGGCTCAGGTCATGAGGAGCCTACGTCTCTCTCTGCCTCTGCCTGCCACTCTGCCTGCTTGTGTGTACTCTCTCTCTCCCTGACAAATAAATAAAATCTTAAAAAAAAAAAAAAAAAAGAAAAGAAAAGAAAAGAAAAGACTGTCCTTTTCCTTCCTTGTCTCAGATTAGCTGACCATAGAGGGTCCATTTCTGGGTTCTCTATCCTATGCCATTAATCTGAGTCTGTTTTTTATGCCAGTACCATACTGTCTTGATGATTTTAGCTTTGTAATACAGCTTAAAGTTCAGAATTGTGATGCTTCCAGCTTAGGTTTTCTTTCTTAACATTACTTTGGCTATTCAGTCTTTTCTGGTTCCATACAAATTTTAGAAATGTTTGCTCTAGCTCTGTGAAAGATGCTGGTGTTATTTTGAAAGGGATTGCATTCAATGTGTAGATTGTTTAGGGTATTATAGACATTTTAACAATATTTGTTCTTCCAATCCATGAATATGGAATGTTTTTCCATTTCTTTTTGTCTTCTTCAATTTCTTTTCTAAGTGTTGTATTGTTTTCAGAATACAGATCTTTTATCTCTTTGGTTAGGTTTATTCCTAGGTATCTTATGGGTTTTAGTGCAATTGTAAATGGGACCGAGTCCTTGATTTCTCTTTCAGCTGCTTCATTATTGAGGTAGAGAAATGCAACATATTTCTGTACACTGATTTTATATCCTATGACATTGCTGAATTCCTGTCTCAGTTCTACCAATTTTTGTTGGATTTTTGGATTTTCTATATAAAGTATTATGTCATCTGGGAAGATGAAAGTTTGATTTCTTCCTAGATGAATTGGATGCTTTTTATTTCTTTTTGTTGTCTGATTGCTGAGGTTAGGACTTCCAGTACTATGTAAAACAAGAGTGGTTAGAGAGAACATCCCCATCATGTTCCTGAACTTTGGGAAAAGCTCTCAGATTTTTTCCATAGAAGATTATAATAGCTGTGGGTCTGTTGTATATGGCCTTTCTAGTGTTGCAGTATGTTCCTTCTATCCCTACATTCTTTCTATCAAGAAAGGATGCTGTATTTTGCCAAATGCTTTTTCTGCATCTATTTAGAGGTTTATATGATTCTTATTCTTCCTTTTATTAATGTGGTATATCATGTTGATTGATTTGTGGATATTGAACTATCCTGTCAACCCAGAAATAAATCCCACTTGATCATGGTGAATAATCCTTTTAATATGCTATTGGATTCAATTAGCTTGTATCTTGAAAATTTTTGCATCCATATTCATAAGGGATATTGGTCTGTAATTCTTTTTAGTGGAGTGTTTGGTTTTGGAATCAAGGTAATGCTGGCCTCATGGAATGAATTTGGAAGGTTTTTGTTTTTTTTTTAATTCTTATTTTTTTCTGGGAAAGTTTCCAAAGATTAGGTGTTAATTCTTCTTTAAATGTTTAGTAGAAATCTCTTGGGAAGCCATCCAGCTCTAGACTCTTGTTTGTTGGGAGATTTTCAATTATGGATTCAATTTTTTGCTAGATATGGGTATGTTCAAATTTTCTATTTCTTCCTGTTTCAGTTTTGGAAGTTTACATGTTTGTAGGATTTTATCCATTTCTTCCAGATTGCCCAAATTGTTGGCATATAATTGCTCATAATATTCTGTTATAATTGTCTTTATTTCTTTGGTGCTGGTTATGATAGCTCCTCTTTCATTCATGATTTTATTTGGGTTCTTTCTCTCTCTCTCTCTCTGTCTTTTTGGTATGTCTGGTTAGGGGTTTATAAATTTTGTTAATTCTTTCAAAGAACAAGCTCTTAGTTTCGTTGCTCTGTTCTACTGTTCTTTTTTTTTTTTTTTTTTTTTTGTGTCAGTGGTTTCTGCTCTAATCTTAATTGTTTCCCTTCTTCTTTTGGTTTTTAGGCTTTATTTGTTCTTTTTCTAGCTCCCTTAGGTATAAAGTTAGTTTATGTATTTGAGATTTTTCTTGCTCCTGAGGAAGGCCTGTATTACTATATATTTCCCTCTTATGTCTATCTTTGTTGTGTCCCCAGAATTTTGGTGTCCTGTTCATTTTCATTTGCTTCCATGTATTTTTTTTATTTCTTCTTTAATTTCCTGGTTAACCCACTCATTCCTTAGTAGGATGTTCTTTAACCTCTATGTATTTGTGGTTTTTCTAAATTTTTTTCTTGTGGTTGATTTCAAGTTTCATAGCCCTATGGTCTAAATATACATGGTATAATCTATCTTTTTGTACAGTTGAGGTCTGATTTTTGACCTAGGATGTGATCTATTCTGAAGCATATCCCAAGTGCACTCAAAAAGAATGTGTATTCTGCTGCTTTAGGATGAAATGCTCTGAATATATCTGTTATATATATTTGTTATAATAACAATATATTTATTAATATATTATTGATAATCTAATAACATATACACATAATATAATATACATACAATATATAATACATATAATATACATATAATATATGTTACATATTATATATAATAATTATATATGTAATATAATAATGACATAATATTATTAATAAATATAATATATTAAGTCCATCTGATCCAGTGTATCATCCAAAGCAATTGTTTCCTTATTGATCTTCTGCTTCAATAACCTGACGTGATTCTTATTTGTGAGATATTTGAGGGTCTATGCAGGCACTTATCTACTAAAGTCAGGGTATTTGATTCAATTGTGATTGGATTCTCAGCTGGTACCCTATCCTGATAACTGAGGTTCTGTCACTTTTCCCTCTACTAAATTCCTTTGCCCCCTTAGGATCTTAATCTTCTAGTTACAATCTCTTTGCTCACTTCAATGTTTAATATGCCTTAATGTTTGTCTTTTTATCACTGAAATATTATTTTCCTCTTTATGCTCCTCTTTCCCCCAATTCTCACCTTCCTTTACTATTCAGGACCTAACCCAGAGTTTAAGTCCCTGCCACCTGCCACAAGACAAACTGGGTGCAATTTCTTTGCTGCCCAGATTTCTGATACTAATTGACTCTCTATTCTCCAGAACTGTGAGTCACTTATCTGTTGGGATACTTCATTCTCCCATGTAGACTACTTGGCTGGGGCATCAGTTGAAGTATGTGACTCTCTAATATTCAAGGAGATGAGAAATGAAAGTGCTTTAAAGCAAGAAAGGAGAAGGCACAGCTGTGCTCACTACATAGGGTCTCAGATGAGGGCATATTATGCACCTACCATGTTAATTAAGGCACATTCTTGTTAATATCATCCACTGTGTGAGTAAACTAGACTAAATTAGAAACTGTGGAGAGATACAAAAGTATATAATTTCCATCTTTGAGGATGTGTATTCTAGCTATGGAGGCAGAACAAAGATGTGAAACATAAGAATGCTTAAAAGATAGCTTTAACAATAAGAATTGAATTGCCTCCTATTAAAAAAAAAAAAAAGACGCACAAACACTTTTGGCAACTGATGCAGGGTGAGGTAACAGTGGGAATGGGAAGTGGGATAGAATGTCTGAAATATAACCAGATGTGCAATCATTTTCTATTTTGCAACTGGTGATATTCCATGTTCACTGCTTTACTTGTAGAGTAAAGAGATAACGGTTTCTTTGCTCTTCCCATATGTGGCATCTCTATTTCTAGCACTACACTCTTGTGAAAGGTAAGAGTGATATTATCACTGAGTAGATTGCACATGTTTGATATGTAAACACACCAGCAATCAAAACACCCAAGGCTAACACTAACTCTTCAGTGGGTAATACCTTCAGCATTTTAAATCTGTTTTGTGATTCAAACACTATCAGCCTAAACTATAGGAAGAAAACATTGCATAAATCTTCTCATTCTGAGACCTTAGAAACTAAATACTTCTTAAATGGTAATACAGTTTTCTAAATACTGATGACATATGTTGCTTAAAAGACATAACTAGGTTACAGCAACATCTGCAGGAGCAAAGTGAAAACCATCAGTATATGTCAACAGCACTAGCAATACCTCCCCGAAACCAGGTGCATCAATTAATGAGCATTCTGTAAAAGAACCATTACATTTTCAAAAATGGGGACGTGTCCATATCTGAATGTCTCTACAATAAAAAAGGAATACCAGAGAACACGGCCCTCAAAATTTTAGTATGATAAATTCATTAGGAAGAAAAGTTTTGTGCATATTTCCATAAGGAAAGCCTCTGGGAGCCTGTAAACAAAAAGCAGAGAGAGGGAAGAGCAAATCTCTTGGGAATAACATTACCATAATTGAGCACTTAAATGCATAAGAAACAAATTGAGACCACTTAAGTAAATAAGGAGAAAGCTATGCAAAGACAGCATCAAGATGCTGCAATTGATCTTTAACTGCTACCACCTCTGGAATTAAGTAAGTCTGACACCTCTAAGAACTAGTTTCTGAGCATTGAGCTAAATGGTTATGTGCCTGTGCTTCTGCAGTGACAGCCTGGATTTGAACCCAAGCACTAACAGCTGGCAGATGTTTCATCCTGGGCAAGGCTCCTATTTTCTTCAAGACTCAGTTTCCTTATCTATAAATAGGACAAAATAATAACACTGTGTAATAGAGTGTTGTAATTTTAAAATGAGATGAAGTGTTTACCATGATGCATGGTTCATAATAAATCCTCTTATTTTATTATATTTATTATTATTATTATTATTATTATTATTATTATTTCTACTACTACTAGTACTACTACTACTACCACCATATAATGGGGCATGTAAACTTCAAATACAAACTTATATAAGTAGGTGCAAAAGATTGGATTTGTAGTTAATAAAATTTTTCTTTTTTTAAAAATAAATCAACTCACAAGATAAATATTGAATCAAAACTATTTGGATCTCTATTAAATTTTTACTTTCCTTACATAAAATTGAAAGGGAATGGACTAATTTGGATTATAAATCTTGTAATATTATAACCAAGAAGGGAAAATTAAGAAGGTGAAGTTTTGCAAATTGATTTATGAACTGTAACTGACTACTCCAAAATATAGCATCAATCTTGGTTAATATAACTGGATATTTGGACACAAATTATTAGACTGAATGGTGTATCACCCTTTTACAAAGTGGTTTGATCTAGTTAAGAAAAGTGATTATAGATACTTGAATATGATATTTTTGTATTGTGTTATTTATTAAATAATTTTGGGAAAGTTTTTATTAAAGTGCCAATTATGTATAATAAGGTCGTAAATCTCCAGTTTGCAGGCTGGTGATTTTTTATGAAGTGAAAACACCAGGGTAACCATTGCCAACGTGAAGGATAGAACATTACCAGCACCTCAGATGCCTCTCCTGTTTCTGTTCTGCAATCATTACAAACCTTCAGGGTGCTGTATTCTGATTTATATCACCATAGATAAATTTCAACTGATTTTGTGCTTTTCACACATGAAAGCATGTAGGATATGCTATTTTGGGGGGGTTCTTTTGCTGAGTCTATGAGATGTGTATATTATTGCTTAGAATAGTAGTTTTTTTCTATTTCATGGCTCTATAGTAGTTTATTACATGAGTGTATTATATAACATGTATTTCTTATGATATTATGGATGGTCATTATTTCCAGTTTTTAGATACTGTGAATTGTGCTTAATGAATATTCTTATACATGTCTATGCTGCATGTAAATTGCCTGATTTGGGGTACGCAAATATTTAGTTATAGAAGTTATTATTAACAGTTTTATACACTTATTCTGATTTATAGCACCATTAAAAATGTATGAGACCATTGTTGATCTATTTAAGTGTCTCAAATTGGGATTGTGAGTTTAAGTTGTAACCATTCTGGTGGATATGTAGCGGTATCTCATTGTGGTTTTAATTTGTGTTTCCTAATGATTCATAATACCAAGCACTTTTACATATGCTTATTGGTCACTTGGATATCTTTTGTGAAAAACCTGCTCTAGTTTTTCACTCAAGCAGAGAAAGACAACTATCATATGATCTCCCTGATATGAGGAAGTGGTGATGCAACATGGGGGCTTAAGTGGGTAGGAGAAGAATAAATGAAACAAGATGGGATTGGGAGGGAGACAAACCATAAGTGACTCTTTTTTTTTTTTTTAAAGTTTGTTGTTTGCTCATTAGTTTGTAGGATTTATTGAATAAAATTCTCCAATGGCCATATGTATGACAAACATTTTCTCCTTTTTTGGGATTTGTCTTTTGAATTTCTTAAAAGTATCTTTTAATAAACAAAGATCTTCAAATCTCATAAAATCCAGCCCAACAATCTTTTTCTTTATGATCGGTGATTTTTTATGTCCTGTTTAAGAAATTTGTGCCAATTTCAAAGTATGAAGATTTTATACTATAATAATTTCTAGATGTTTTATTCTATTACCTTTACCTTAATTCTAGAATCCATTTCTAACTGATTTTCTAGTGTGTTGTTTCCAGTAAGGTTCAAGGTTCATTTGTTTTTCTGATGAATACCATTTTTAAAGATTTACTGAAGACATATAGAATCTAAGAGAAATTTCCCTGCTATTCTTTTTTTTAAAAATTATATTGCAAATCCTTTTGAATTCTAACAATTCAAACATTTATCTGTGGCAGTAACTTTTATTTAATAGTCTCAATTGATAGGATCATCAATATAGTCTATCCTTTGTTTAGTCTACTGTCTTTTAAAATAACTTCTTTCAGGTTTTATTGTACTCTTGCAGTAATGTTTCAAAGCCATTGTTTTGTATACTTTCAATTCTAATAGAATTAAATTACTTGAACATATGCTTTAATAGGGATGAACTACCAAACTATTCTCCAGCAGAAGAGGTATAGTTTTGGGGTGCCTGTGTGGCTCAGTTGGTTAAGCATCTTCCTTCAGCTCAAGTCCTGATCCCAGAGTCCTGGGATGGAGCCCCACATCAGTCTCCCTGCTGAGCCTGCTTCTCCTCCCTCAGCCATTCTACCCTCCCTGTACTCTCTATCTTTCTGTCAAATGAGTATTTTTTTTAAAAAGAGATATAGTTATAGCCTAAGTAACAAAACTTGCTTATGTATGCCACATTCTAAAGATTATAGAAATATGCTTATTGTAATAATTTATGAGTGTATTTTAATTTTCATATTAGGACACCTGGCCTCAGGAATGACTGTCTTGTGTTTGTTGGATTCACTGATGCTTCACCCACATACTCATTTAACAAATACGTATACAGTACAGGTTCAGTGTTATGTTTTGTGGACACAGTGGTGCATAACAAAAAATATGTTTATATATTATATAATACAGACAATAGTGTTCTCTTAAGAGCTTGCAGCCCAGCATTAGAGTTAAATATCATTGAGTGACTTATTATACATAAGCTATATACTCCCTTCTTGTTTTTTAACTATATAAAGTTTATCTTATATTTTCATAAAAGTTTGAGAAATTTTATAAATAAATAATGAACCATAACATGCCAAACTGAGAATTTTTAAAGTAAGTATGAGAATATTTTTGAACAAATAACCCTTCACCCCCAAATTCAAGGGACATTTTAAAGTGTGCATAGTTTTGGGCTATAATTATTTTGTGTATTTGAAACCCAGTTTGTGAAAATACCATAGTGTGTTAAAATGCCAAAATTCCTTAAGAGGAAAGGTTAAATGACAGAACAAATTCAAGAATAGAGTATTTTATATTATTTTTTAATAATAATATTATTTTTTATGACAAAATATGAAGTTTTGGCTTCTCACGTGTAAATATGCAATGCTATGGTCCAGTGATTTTGCATTGTATTAATGATGGACGGAAGCTGATTAAAAAATACATTATTGCACCAAATAGAATATATAAGGCAGAGAAATAGAAAAGAAATAATTTTTTTAATATTATCAAGCATGTTAAAACAAAATAAGTAAGTTTTAGCTTAATTTTAGCTTAGCTGACAATTCAGTATAGGTTTAACCAATTAAAGTAGTCTTGGGGAAATTATGGATTTAAATCACATACCCAGTGTTCATGCAGCAAAAAGCAATCTTTGTTAGCATAAACTATGTGGCCACCATCAGATTGGAATATGAGCTGCCCAATCATGAAGGCAGAAAGAATGGAGTATGAACAATTTTTCAGAATATTTCTATATTAGCATAGAAAACTATACTAAAGAAAACAAATTCTAAACTCAATCTAGAATGAGGTTCAAATGGAAATCCTGCAGACGATAAAATGAGGAGATAAAAGGGAAAATTTAAAGATATGTTTAGATAATCAGTGAAATTATTCTTGCACAAAAGCTGTCAAGATTACTTTGTGTGGAACATAGTAGGGAATAACCTGATCTTTTCAGAAAATTACAAGTTTAGGATAAAGAATTTTCCAAATCTTTAAACCATCCTTACTCTTATGAATATTCATAACAAGCTTAGCATTTCCCTTTTTCCATCCTTATATTCAATTCATCATCAAGTCCTTTGCAGATGATTCTTGAGATATCTATATTCCAACTATCATAACTTAAATTTACTCTTATTTCACTTGTGGTTGAATTAAATGCCAAGAACTTAATGATGCCCTTGCCTCCAATATATTGTCTAGTCCATCTAAACCATGCAACATTGTGGACAAAGCTCTTCTTTAATACCAACTTCTCTTACAAAAACACCCTGATTTCTAGTTATATCAAATATGATCCCACATCTTCCATTTTCCGACTTCACTCTCCAATCCCACTTCGGCAATTTGCTGATATATACTTTCTGCTATTAAAATGTCTAGATAGTTCTTTCTCCTGCATCATTAATGAAAATGCTTGAGTTAGGTATCTGCTGCTTTTTAGGTAATGTTGACAACTTATTGGCCTCCTGTGATATCATGCGGTTTGAATTCTAACAAACCTATCTTTGCAGTGAACTTTTCAAATATAATTTTTCATAAACTTGTCACTGCAAATAATTCTTATCTTATAATTTTTGTTCCAAAGTTATATTTTCACAAATGTATTAGCTATCAGTTTTTGCATTATTATACTGCAATATGAGTTTTCATTATTTTATACTTACCAGATTTTCCCTCCTACTTTATATCTTATTCTCCTTTTTATAATCATTTATTTATAATTTATTTTTTAAAAGAAATAATAACTATTCTTTTTAAATTTTATTTACAGAGAAAGAAAGAGAGCAGGCAACTGTGTGAACAGAGGGAGGAACAGAGGGGGAGGGAAAGGGAGAATTTAAGCAGGTTTCATGCTGAGCGCAGAGCCCAGTGTAGGGCTTGATCTCATGAGAGTGTCACCATGTGACACAACTGGGCAGGGCCTCACAATACCAAAAACACATTATCAGCTGTGCTGAGCTTTGATCTGGAAGCTTTGGTTAAGATCCCATTTCCACACCTTTTAAAATTGCTGACAGAATTTTCTTACTTGGAGTTGTATGACTAAGCTCCCAATTTTCTTGCCATTTCATCTTCAAACCAACAACAACACATTGAATATTCCAGAGCTCTGATTTGATGGTTGTGGGTGAGCCCACCCACGTAATGCAGGATATTCTTCCTAACTTAAGTTCAGCTGATTAGTAGCCCTAATTACATCTGCAAAGCCCTTTTACCAAGTAATATAACATACTTACGAGAGTATCACCAATGGGCAGAATTCACAGTAGTCAAAATTCTGCCCAATGTACTTGTGGACTAGAATATATATATATAGGTAATTACTATGGTATCTTTGTTGGTGAGGACAAAAAACTGGGAACAACTCGAACACTTTCCTAAAGTAAAGTACACAAATGAATTGTGAAATGTTTGCCCAATAAAATATTATCCAGAATTTAAAGGTAATAAACACAATTTATTCATATATATATACAAAATACTTTGCATTTTGCATATATATATTTGTATTTTGTATATATATATATACACAAAGTATTTTGTATACTTTGTATTTTGTATATATATTTGTATTTTGTATAGATATATATACAAAGTATTTTGTATACTTTGTATTTTGTATATATATTTGTATTTTGTATAGATATATATACAAAGTATTTTGTATACTTTGTATTTTGTATATATATTTGTATTTTGTGTATATATATATATATACACAAAGTATTTTGTATATATATATAAATAAATTGTGTTTATTAGCTTTAAATTCTGGATAATATTTTATTAGGCAAACATTTCACAATTCATTTGTGCACTTTACTTTAGGAAAGTGTTCGGGTGGTTCCCAGTTTATATAATAATATATATAGTATATATTGTTGTATATATATACATATATACTATATATACATATATACAACTATATATACTATATATTGTATAATATATACAAAATATAGTATAGATACATTTTAACAACATAAAGAGTAAAAGTAAACTCAAGTTAAAACTAAACCAAAAAAATAAAAATAAGAAGTTTGAAAAAAACGTAAGAATGATAAACATGATTTAGAAATAGTTGTCTCTACAGGGCAATTTAAGGGAAAATTAGGGTAGGAATTTAGAAATAGATTTAAGACAATATAAAAGGACTCATTCTAAAAAGAAATGAAGGATTTGCTGTTGTGTTGAGTAGTAGACTCATGAGTATTTTTGCATTATAAATAGGTATATACATACAAGACAGTTGCGGACCAGATTTTCAAGTGTGTCATCAACCAAAAACTATGATTAATGAAAATTTATGTACTTGGTCTATATGTATAGAACTTCCAAAATATAAAAGTTATATAAGGAGCAATTACAGGTGCTTTGAGAAAGTTAAACACAGATCCTGGCTGAGGAAAAGGAAGCAAAGACAACCTTTCTTAAAAGTAGTATTTAAGCTGAGATATAAAGGTCTATAAGGATAAGGAATTGGTGAGAGTGCAGGGAAGAGCAATTATGTCACTCTGGAAATCTCTGTGAAGTCCGAGTCTAGATTGGACAAGGAGTCTCTTGTGTGTCTGGAGTATGGAGAATGGTAGAAGATAGGCAGAAAGGGCAGGGGCCAGATGTTGTGGCAGAGAGCAGAGAGGTGACATGACCAAACATTTTTTAAAGATTTTGTTTATTTATTCATGAGAGAGAGAGAGAAGCAGAGGCCGAGGGAGAAGCAGCCTCCCTCTGATGCAGGACTCGATTCCAGGATGCTGGGATCATGACCTGAGCCAAGGGCAGATACTTAACCAACTGAGCCACCCAGGTGCCCCATCAAACATATTTTAAAAGGATGATTTTGTTGACTAAAAGACTTGCAGATGGACAATAATAGAAGATAGAAGGTTATATCCTGAGAACTGGGATACTTGTGTGGAGGAAAACCACTACTAAAAACGAGCGTATAGTTAATTAAAATAAAATATTTAAGGAAAAATACCGCCCTGCTTATATGGCTTTGACCAGATTAAATGGAAGAATGGAATTACCACTTACAAAGATAGGAAATACTAAGGGGAGAGTAAATTTGAAAAGTCATTAAAAATGCAAAATTGAACTTAAGCTTGAAGAGCTTATTGTACATTCAAAGGGAGATGTCAAGTAGTCAGTTATATGTATTAATGTGGAGTTCAGGGAAGTGCCAGAAATACAAATGTAAATTTTTGAATTATCAGAATAAATGTAGCATTTAAATGCAAGTTGCTGGCTGAGAATATAGAAGGAGTCAGGGTAAACTGAATATAAACTGAGTAGAACTCCCAACATGCACAAACAAAAAGTTGTAAAAATTCAACCAAGTTATATAAAGTATGTATAAAAAAATACATGGGTGGCTCTGTGGGTTAAAGCCTCTGCTTTCCGCTCAGGTCATGATACCAAGAGCCTGGCTGGGATGGAGCCTTGCATCGGGCTTTTTGCTGAACAGGGACACTGCTTCCCAGCTCTCTCTCTCAGCCTGCCTCTCTGACCTTGTGATCTCTGTCAAATAAATAAACAAATAAAATCTTAAAAAAAATATACAATAGATAAAATGTTAATAAAATGTAAAAAACCTTATGTTTGTTTAACCTTATGTTTGTTTATGTGTGGTAGATTTGCAGTGCAAATATAAAACACATGGACAGGAAGTGATTCACAAAAATGTCAGGATAATGGATGCCTCTGAGGAGACTGGAAAAAGAATGAGAAGCACCTTTCCAGTTTGACACTAAAGTTTTATTTCTAAGAGAATTTGAAACAGGAAAATTGATTAAGGGGCTGGTAAGAGATTAGACAAAGTGTGTGTAGAGAATTCTATTTAGAAGTTTGTCTTCAGAATAAATGGAGTAGGGAGATGGGACCACAACTGAGGAAGGCTGTGACTTTTGAGGTATTTGTCCTCTTTGCTATTATTATGAGTTTGTGGTTTAACTTTGTGAGAAGAACAGTAAGAACTCTATGTCTCAGTATTAATTGACAGACAGCTTTTGTTAGGCAAAAGAAAATTTCTTCTTTCTTGGCATTGTAGTTGCTATTTATTAAATAAGTTACTTGGAAAGTCCTTTGAGGTACCAGCAGTAGTGAGATTGTCTGCGTTCAGCTGTAAAGGACTTGAATATAATCAAGTCTATTCCAAAATGTTAAAAAGAATAAGAATTTTTTTTTTAGATTTTAATTTGAAGATTTTCAATTTTTAAAATATTTTTTAGGTTTTAATTTAAATTCCAGTTAGTTAGCATACAGTTTAATACTAGTTTCAGATGGACAATAGAGTGATTCAATATATCCAGACATCATGCCATGCTCATCACAAGTACAATCCTTAAACCGTGTCATCTATTTAACTCATCCCTCATATGCAACCCCCTTCTGATAACCATCAGTTTGTTCTCTTTAGTTGCATCTCTTTCTTGATTTGCCTCTCTCTCTCTCTCCTTTTCCCCCTTTACTCATTTGTTTGGTTTATTTTTTAAAAAAAATATTTTATTTACTTATTTAAGAAAGAGAGAGAGAGAGAAAACCAATGAGAAGGGGGGTGAGCAGAGGGAAGTAGAGAGGCAGATTCCCTGCTGAGCAGGGAGTCTGTCACGGGGCTTGATCCCAGGACCCTGAGATCATGATCTAGGCTGAGGGCAGATACTTAACTGACTGAGCCATCCAGATATCCCTCATTTGTTTATTTCTTAAATTCCACATATGAGTGAAATCATGGTATTTGTCTTTCTCTGACTCACTTATTTCACTTATTTCTCTAGCTTCATTCGTGTCTTTGCATGATTTCATTTTTGTTTATGGCTGAGAAATATTCCATATCCATTTCTTCTTATCCATTTATCAGTTGATGGACACCTGGGCTGTTTCCATAATTTTGTAAGTGAGATAATGCTGCTATAAATAGCAGGATGCATGTATCTCTTTGCATTATTATTTTTGCATTCTTTGGGTAAATATCTAGTGGTGTGATTGCTGGGTCATAGGAGCATTATATTTTTTAAATTTCTGAAGAAACACCATACTGTTTTCCATAGTGGCTGCACCAATTTGCATTCCCACCAACAGTGCAAGGAGAGTCCCATTTCTCACCAACATGTGTTGTTTCTTGGGCTTTGATTGTAGCCATTCTGACAGGTGTGAGGTGAAGCTCATTGTAGTTTTGATTTGCATTTCCCTGAAGATAAATAAGTGATGTAGAGCATCTTTTCATGTATCTGTTGGCCACATCTATTGTATGTCTTCTCTGGAAAAATGTCTTTTGCCCATTTTTAATTGGATTATGCATTTTTGGGTGTTGAGTTTTATAAGTTCTTTATATATTTTGAGTATTAACTCCTTATGTCATTTGCAAGTATCTTCTCCTATTTCATAGGTTGCCTTTTAGCTTTGTTGATTGTTTCCTTCACTGCAGGAGCTTTTTATTTTGATGCACTCCCAGTAGTTTATTTTTTCTCTTGTTTCCTTTGCCTCAGGAAACATATCTAGAAAGAAGTTGCTACAGCTGAAGTGCAAGATGTTATTGCTTGTGTTCTTCTCTAGGATTTTGATGAATTCCTGTCTCACATTTAGGTCTTCCATCTATTTTGAATTTCGTTTTGTGCATAGTTGTAAGAAAGTGGTCAAGTTTCATTCTTTTGCATGTTGCTGTCCAGTTTTCCCAATACCATTTGTTGAAGAGACTGTCTTTTTCCCATTGGATATTTTTTCCTCCTTTGTTGAAGATTAATTGGCCATATAATTATGGCTTCCTTTCTGGATTTTCTGTTCTATTGATCTGTGTGTCTGTTTTTGTGCCAGCACCTTACTGTTTTTATTACTATAGCTTTGTAAGTCCAGAATTGTGATGCCTCCAGGTTTGTCTTTCTTTTTCAGGATTGCTTTGGCTATTTGGAGTCTTTTGTGGTTTCATATGAGTTTAGGCTTGTTTGTTCTAGCTCTGTGAAAAATGTTGGTGGTATTTTGATAGGAATTGCATTAAATCTGTAGTTGCTTTGGGTAGGATAGACATTTTAATAATCTTTTCTTACACTCTATGAGCATGGAATGCCTTTCCATTTCCTTGTGTCATCTTCAATTCCTTTCATGAGGCTTCTATAGTTTTCAGAATACAGGTCTTTCCCCTCTTTGGTCTGGTTTATTCCTAGATAGCTTACTGTTTATGGTGCCATTGTAAATGAAACTGATTCATTAAATTCTCTTTCGGCTGCTTGGGTCCAGAAATGAAACTGATTTCTGTACATTGATTTTGTATCCTGCAACTTGACTGAATTCGTTTATCAGTTCTAGCCATTTTTTGGTAGAGTCTTTC
Source organism: Mustela lutreola (assembly GCF_030435805.1). Taxonomy (NCBI): domain Eukaryota; kingdom Metazoa; phylum Chordata; class Mammalia; order Carnivora; family Mustelidae; genus Mustela; species Mustela lutreola. The sequence continues at coordinate 59,953,350 of NC_081299.1, forward strand.
AGCTTTTCTATATAGAGTATCATGTTGTCTGCATATAGTGAAAGTTTTACTTCTTCCTTAGGCAAGAGATGATTTCATCATTATGAAGGAGTGGAAAAAAAGAGAAGTTAGTGATAAGTGTGATCAAATTAGTGTACAGGTCGCCCCCACTTTTTCTCGCAGTTATGCCACTTTATTTTACAGAAGGCCTACATTAGTATGGTAGCGGTATTTTTTATAAAAGAAAAAAACTCTCTTCCAATTTCTTTCAGTTAGAGAAAACAAGTATTATTGCAAGTCTTTCACAAAAGTGAAGTGACATAACACAAACTTTTGGAAAGCAGGGGTTGGGGAGAGAGGACACTCTGCTTTATGTCATTTCCTATTAGGAATGTTTTCATGTGAATACTCTACTTTCAGAGAGCAGGACAAACCTGTACTTGGTTTTGGCAAGATTAAAAGGTCATTGTCTTTTTGGCTTTTAATTTCTCTAAAGTAAGAGGCAGAGCCAAAAGATGACAGCAATAGAAATACTAAAAATAAGAAGTTCCTGGAATGTGAAATAATAATTGTGGACACTGGGCAAACAAAATTATTATAGAAATATTTTAAATTTCTGGGGCACCTGGGTGGCTCAGTGGGTTAAAGCCTCTGCCTTCTGCTCAGGTCATGATCCCAGGGTCCTGGAATCGAGCCCCACTTCGGGCTCTCTGCTCTGCAGGGAGCCTGCTTCCTCCTCCTCCTCTCTCTCTCTCTGCCTGCCTCTCTGCTTACTAGTGATCTATCTGTCAAATAAATAAATAAAATATTTAAAAAAAAAGAAATATTTAAAATTTCTATGTGTTTTTTAGAGCCTGGTTGAGACTGAGAATGTTGGTAACAATTGACAACAATTTATATATATATTTTTTTCTCAGATGCTTGTCTGCAGTTACAAGGTAGATTGTTGGGTTGATGTAGATTTTTATATTTCTGGGGGTTTGAGAGAAGAGAAAAGAGGTTATTACCTGAAGAGAGAAAAGGCAGCCCCAGCTGATGTCTTGGTTACTTAGCGTGCCATTAGCAATTAGTTGAACAATAGCATGAGCGTGATTTTACAAGGTCTACATGGGCACTAGATGACAGTGCATGATTGTATTACTTCCGGGGAATGTTAGACTGTTCTCTGAAAAGTTGGAAAATGAATGTGGGATTTTGAAGCCCTGCTACCTTGTTATGGTTGGCCAAGAATATGTCCTTTTTCCAAACAAGTGTTCCAACTCCTTGAGTGGGATTGACCTGGTGACAATTCAGGAATTAGGTGGAATCAAAGGTTTGCAGTTAAACCTTGATTCATTAAAGTTTGTCCTATTCCATGGCAGTACATCTATGAAGAGGGCTGTTCTAAATGTTGGATCAGGTTGAAGCAGTTGTTGCTCATTGTTTGTTTTTAAATCCAGTAATTAAATCTACTACCACTTAGAACTATTTCAGAAACATGATTATTTAAGGGGAATGACTACTGTGTACTTGTTCTTCATATATTGTCCAATAAGCCACATTTCAGAGAAAGAGTTTTTAAGGATCATCGTGTTTTGTTTTTTTCAGTGAACAATTTCACAGATGGCATTGTTATTTTATTTGGAATTACTGCTGCTTAAAAACAAATAACTTTAATGTCCTCAGCTTCAAATCTATGCAGTGGAGACTATTTGTAGAAATTCACTGAAATTAGTTTAGGCAAGAAAGGTATGTATAGGCTCAATAATATAGGGGAATTCTGTGCAAGTCATATTTTATGCATGGGTGCAGACAGTGGTCAAATGATGTTTTTAAGAATCTTTCTCTATACCATTATTTCTTGCATCTTGACCTAGCTTGAGCTACTGTAAGAAAATAAGAAAATACCAAAGACTGCATGGCTTAAACAACAGCATTTATTTCTCACAGTTTTAGAGACTAGGGAATCTAGTATCAAGTCAGTGGTGGCTGATTTGGTCCCTGATGAGGACCCTCTTCCTGGACTACAGATGACTGTGTTCTTGCTGTATCTTCACACAGAGGAGACAGAATATTTGATCTTCCTTCTTATTCTTATAAGGGCACCAATCTCACCAATGGGGCTCTACCTTCATGACCTCTTCCAAACCTAGTTAAATCCCAAAGGCCTTACCTCTTAATACTATTACATTTGGGATTAGGGTTTCAACATATCAATTTCAGGGGAAGGAAATGAACACTGGAAATAAGTTATAAACTTATAACACCTCTCTGTTTTTCTCTCTCAGAATCCTATTGTACACGAACTTTCTTAATGTGGCAGAGCATGACTCCCAAGGTCCTGGGTGTATATCTTTGCAATTTTTAAACTATCCTCAATTTTTAAACTGAGATGACACTGATGTTGACTTGGCTAATGTCATGTATTATAAATGTGAACTAGGGTAATTGAAAAAAATATATAGAGTATACCCCATCTCCTGAGATCTCCTTATCCCACAGAGAAAGGGCAAGCATATCTGAGAATAGGCTGAACTCCAGAAGAAGGAATCCAGCCTCCGGAATTACTCTGCATATTTATGAGGAGAGGGAGACAGGAAACTTCTATTGAACATTTGACAATGGGAACTTACTGGCCAAGGAGGACCACTGGAACTGAGATGAGGAAATGCACCTGCTTCTTCCTTGAAATAACCAATTGAGACTTGCTGAGCATCTTTTTGATAAACTTTCTAATTCATCTCACCACATAAATCAGAAGAAAAAGCTATATTTCCATACTGATTGTTCAGTTCTTGTCTCTCAGCAGTTCCAACCTTATCTTTCCGTATTCTGCTTTGTGATTCTGGGGCTGAGATTGGCAAGCCACGTTTTTGCTGTCAGCTGGTTCTGCCAATCATGGGCACTAAAGAGATACAGTAGGGCAATAAAAAGAAGAGGGACTTACTATTTTCTCTTTGTTCTCTAGGAGCTTCTGGACTGTTCCTCTAAGCGTCACCCCATCAACACTTTCTAGCAAGAGCAGGGCTTTCCCACCACAGCAGCTGAATCCAGTGTGCAGTTTTCCCAACACTTGCAAACCCAGTCTCATCACCCACCTCTCAGAGACATCAACGTCATCTGCAGGCATGTCATCCTTAGAGGCCCCATCTCAGACGCAAGGAGAGTACTCTAAACTCAGAGATATCAGTTCCAGTGGAGCAATGCCTTCTTTTCAGTAGTCCAAATTTCAGTTCTTGGGATTCTTCCTCTAAGTTTCTGTTTTAAGAATTCCAGTCTCTTTTGTTCCATTGGCTTTAAGGGTGTAGCTGCTTTTTCTTACTCAGTGATGCCTTAGAGTTATCTTTTTCATTTTACCACATATTTTTACTTAGTTAAAACTATTTTTAGGTGAAATGCTCCTCTTCAATAACTGGCATGTTAGGACTGGATCCTGACTGATACAGTTTCCAAAATTAATTCATAAAAATCAGGATAAGATTCTAATTGCCCAGGTTCAGGTCCAGTGTCTCTCTCTAGGCCATTTGCTATAGAGGATACAGTGGGACTATGATTGACCCAACTGGGTCAAATGTCCAGGCTTGTTGCTGAAATGAAGGGGCACCATGATTGATTGCCTCAGCAGAACCATATGGAATAACAGAGAAATTGTCCAAAGAAACAGATTGCTGCCATCATAATAATGGGAATGGGAATGCCCCCTGTAGTGGAGTGGGTAGCCTGAGCTACCACAGAGAGATAAGATAGCACTGCCTATTGACTTATAAGTGTGTAATATTTTATGAAATGGTCCAAATTAATGTTATAAACATGTTGTTGTTTTATTTATTTATGTACTACCATCATTGTTACAATGATATTCTGCAAAACATTTGTTAAATATATAGATATAGATATAGATATAGATATAGATATATATATAGTGGTGAATTTCAGAACTTCCTGTCACTTTCAATTAGGACAAATCTGTGTGGTTTGCACCCAACCTGTGCAATTTCTTCCTTTGCTATGGGGGCAGCCACTTCAAACTCATCTTCGTTTCAACATTTTTTTCCTTTTCTGTCATCTGAAAGTATCATCCCTCTGCCCTCCACCTTTAGAGGTAAAAGAGAAAGGCATGATTGTCCTTGAGATTCCTCCTTTTCCCATATCCTCTGAAATCTATGTTCTGTAGGGTATCAGGGTGAGTTGATGGGAAAGGGAAAGATATACTTCTTTATTAACAGGTTCTGCTATAGATTTCTTTCTTGGTTGATTGTGACAGTTTTTCTGGAACTACAGTCTTTTTCTTTGTGGTCAGTGTGCAATGATCTGGAGAACAAGCTCTTATGGAGGTGTTAGGGGTTTTGCCTATTGCACAGTGGCCTGATCTGGGAGATCTGGCACAGGCATCTTTGGTAACCACTATGCCCATTGCTGTGGTTTTTTACACAGTGGGAAAACTCATGAAGTTGTCAACAAAGTGGCTCAAATACAACTATTTCTAATTTCCCTTGACTGGCAGGAAACTCAGTTATATGGAGTGAACATGGTGCAGGCCACTCTTTCCTCCTCCTCATATCCCACTGGCAACATTAGCCATAAAATTCATTATCATGGTAAAATATTTGGTGGGTAATTTTGTGTGGCCAATTTAGTTGAACCACAGTGCCCAGATATGTGGTCAAATATTATTCTGGATGTTTTTGTTCTTAGAATTCACATTTAAATTGGTGGGCTTTGAATAAAGCAGATTGCTGTCCATAATGTGAGTAGGCCTCTTCCAATCAGTTAAAGGCCTAAAAAGAACAAAAGATTTCTCCCCAGTTCTGCTTTTTCACTTCAACTGCAGGATCAGCTCTTGCCTGGGTCTCCAGCCAGGCTGCGTATCTTGCAGACTTTGGATACGTCAGCCTCCAAAATATTGTGAGCCAAATCCTTAAAATCTCCCTTTATAGATAGATAGGTGATAGAGATGTAAATGGAGACAGAGATATAGGTATATACATATAATTATTTCTCTTTCTCTGGAGAGCCCTAATACAGAGATATCAGATATATCAGAGATATATTTGCTTTTGTAGTTTACATTAGTAAATGTGCCAGTTCTCTTGTTTCCTCTAGGTTGGTCCCACAGCCTTTTTTTTTTTTTTTTTTTTGTCCTCTGCTCTGGGCAGGTCAACATACTTAGACATGTTTAATAAAGGAATGACATGTCAGCCATTTTGTCTGTTAGACCACTTTTCTCTCTATAACTTATCTAATATTTTAGGTAACTTCTCACTTGGCTTACAAATAGGGGAGCATGAACATTGCAATCCCAAAGAGTAGCCACCTAGCTCACACATTCCTCCTGACAATTCCTAGTGTAAAATGAGGAGCTTCCTGGTAATAGCATAGCTGGTTAAGCTCCCTTTGAGTAAACCCTGAAGAAATTGTTTGCTCTCAACTGTTTGTGGTTTTTTATTAGAAAATGGAGTAGTTTATATCTCTTTAAGCACAGTTTTGATGATGTAGGCAATGGGAGAATTTCTATCCCACCTCCTATTATTCAAGACTGTTTTGGTCTTACAATCTGATAGACAGTCATTTGATTTTAGTGGATTTTACTGGAGTGTCTTACCATAGTGATGACATTGTTATTGCCTGTGCCTCTCTGGACACCACACCTCTCACAATGGCTACCTGAATTCCTGCCAGTGCAAACATGTGTGCATTTACCTCATTGTGAAAGTAGAGCGGGAAAATGTGGGTGGCCACCTGGCTAGAGTGCTGGCTTGGCCTTTGATATAGGAGTGAATGTTGGCAGGATTATTGGTTTGTGTGTGTCTCCAGGGGAAACCCACCCTGTGCAATTTCTTCTTTTGCTATGGGGGCAGCCACTAGGAAACAGAAGGATTAGCACAATGACTGATGTAAGCCACAAGAGCAGGTAGAAACGGTGAATAAGCTTTAGAAATACAAAGTCCTCCATAGATTTTATCAGATTTCTGCATCTGGACAATACACATATATAATCCTCACTTTACAACTACTAGAAAGGATTAGGAATCTATTCAGTATTGTAGTTTTTAGTGTCTTTAACCAATGTGTTATTTTGTTTAAAAAAATTAGCTCAAGTGAGCTTCTCTGATCCTTTTAAACAATTATACATTAAAAATTATTGATAAAATATAGAGAAAATTTTAAAATAGCAAAATTGATCCTATTCTTTTTTAGCAAATAGGTTGAGGTGTGCTCCTATAATAACTTCAATATTGTATCCTGTAAGAAGTTAGATCAGGCATGACTATGACATTTGTGAATTATGAAAAATCTAGTAAAATAGGTATAATGGTGGAAGATAAATTAAAATTATTCCTAACATTTTTCTGAAATAGAAATGTAAATATGTCTTCATTAAGAAGTAGGAGTGCATTTGGAACTATTATCCTTACATGTCATATGACGGAAAACAAGATATGTTAATGGCAAAGAATTTGACAGTAGTTAAAATAGCCTATAGCCACTATCAGTACCAGGCCTGTTAATATGAGTGTTAAGAACTGCTCTTAAAACTTGTTTCTTTCAAAATTCACATTTTCCTCTGAAAAAAAAAAAAGTACAAAGAAAAATAGTGTCAATATAAACATCTGGAATTGTACATTTTGAGAATTGTGTTTATTTTAATGTTCCAGCTCTCCCTTATTCTATAATACTTTGAAAAGGACCTGTTTTAGAACATTTTAATTGTTGGCATAATCAGACCAGGTGTCCTACAGCAAAGTGGGATATTTAAAAAAAAAAATAGCAATTATCCAGGGGGAAATATCTAGTTAGGAACTCAATTCTTTGAACTTTTCAGTGGTACATGAATTAAATGACATTGGATTTAAACAGCAGACTGAGATGTGTGTTCAAATGTAAATGCCAATATCATTGTATATTGCCTTATTGTTTGAAAGTAAATTTTTTATGTTTAAATGATTTTGTAGGCTGCCAAAACATGATATAAAATTTAGAATATGAGGATATAAGAAAATTTGACAAAATGGTTTATAAATTATTTTTTTCTTTTAAGATGAAAAAAAACCTACAAAAACCATCAATATTTAGCATATTAATATTTAACATATTAACAAATAAATTAGTGGCATGACACATGAGTGTGGACAACTTTTATGGAAAATTTGGAAATTTTGCATTCTCCAAAATTTTAACTGAAAAGATACAGAAGCAATCAGAGGTATTTGTTGGTACCTTACTATAATTGATGTTTTTTATAATGCACTAAAAATGACAGAATTTTTTTTGCAAACATTTTTAAAAAACCCACAAAAGCAGGTTGGGAAGTGTACACTTTTAGGAATCAGAATCTTGGCATCACTCTGCCTTTTGTCATCTTAAGCAAGTGCATTTAATTCCTTGTATACACAGTTTATTGCTCCAGAACAAATGACATTTTATAATTTTATAATTTATTATTATATTAAAACATATAATTAATATATTATAATTATATATTAATATATTTATATATAAATAATATATATTAATAATATATTAATTATAATATATTAATTATATTTTAATAATTTTATAATTTAAATTTTTATATATACATACACATATACATATACGTGTGTGTGTGTGTGTGTATAAAACAGCTTTGTGCAAAAAAAAAGTGCTTTGTGCATTGTAACATGCAATATGGGATTAAGTTAAACATAGAATCTTAAATTCTCTTCTGGAGGCCATGCCCAACCAGGGGGACTTGTTAGAATACAGGAGGGGCCAATGAAGAAGAGGTATGCAAATATTAGGATATGATTTGTTTGAAAAACAAAAGTACCACATTTTTATAATAAAAATACTGGAGAGAATGTGAATTTTATGTTTTTATAAAAGGGATGAGTTTATAAGCATCATGGATTTAGTATATAACATTTTATTTTTTTTGAATAAAAATTTTATTATAAATAAAAACTTTTAGTGTGAAACTCATTCAGATAATATAAATTAAATGACATATTATATTTCCCACAAATGATAGTTTTCAATAGATAAACATTTAACTTCAGAAAGAATAATTCTGACTGTTCATCTCATGATTCAATGGACACATTAATTCAGTCAACTCATCTAATCTAATCTAAAAAATAACATTTTTTAAATGTTATAATTTTAGAAAGCAGGATAGTGATCCTGGGCTATCATAAACTTTAACAAGAGGGAAAAATGTATTCACTAGAGTTCTAGGCATGGGTTTTTCCTTGGGAAAGAATCTGTGACAAAAATAGGGACTGTAATTTCAGAGGGCTGTCTTTGGCGGGGACAGTCACTTTCCAGAACCTGCGTCTTGGCATAAGCGCAGGGAAAGGGGTGCTTGAACAAGCAGTGTGAGAGGTCAGAGGAATAGAAGAGCAGAACATTGTAGTGAATGACTACAAAAGAAAAAAAAAAAAAGTGAAGCTTTTAGCAGATTCCAAGACACCCTATTTCACTGAGAGTGATATCTAAAGAGAAATTTTAAGAAGTTTTGCTAGGCATTTGCAGTGGGAAATACCCGTCATATCTATAAGAAACCTATTAAGAGGGGCACCTGGGTGGCTCAGTGGGTTAAAGCCTCTGCCTTCAGCTCAGGTCATGATCCCAGGGTCCCCGGATCGAGCCTTGCATTGGGCTTTCTGCTCAGCGGGGAGCCTGCTTCCTTTCCTCTCTTTCTGACTGCCTCTCTGCCTACTTGTGATCTCTGTCTGTCAAATAAATAAATAAAATCTTAAAACAAAAAAGAAATCTATTAAGAAATATATATACATATACTTAAAGAATTTTGGATTTAGATTTAAGGGCATGGTTATTTGTTTTAGAAGCAGTAGAGATATAAAATTGGCCCCAAAATGACTTACATTATATTCAAAATCAAAAAAGAAAAATAGATGCATATTTCATAGCATACTCCTTCATTGTGAGATATATATATCTGTTTGTAGTCAACACTGTTGAAAGGGATTCCTTTGACTGTATATGTGCTCTCCTGTAGGATAGTAAATATTGGGGTCAGTATCCAAGTTTATATAATTTCCTTTGTTTAGTCATATCTTCCCCAGCATTGTAATATCTCATGTTAATATTTGGTAAAAAATGTATTTTATTAAAATTTCTTATTGTTTTTTAGCTTTTTAGTTTTAGTAGTTAGTAGAAAATATATTTTATTAAAATTTCTTATTGTTTTTTAGCTTTTTAGTTTTATCTAGAAGTTATAAAGTTTCAATAACTCAATTTTAACTTATTTACTTTTATTAACTCAATCTTTAAACTTTTTTAAACTGTTTCTTTTTCTATAGGAACAATATTTCATGTATTTACATATATTTTTATAAACTTACTTTGCATCATGATTGAAATTTCAACACACATAGTTTTATTTTGCTCATAACCTTTTTTGATCAGCTAATCAGTATTTTTTAAAACATCATGTCTATTTTTATATATTTTAAAATAAATTTCAATAACATTTAAATAATTAATGGTAGATTATGCAAGAAGATTAAGGCATCTTAAAACTTTCATAGTAAACCTTAAAGACTTATGAATTAATTTTTAATCTGCATTAATATTACAAAATTGGTTTATAACTATTATTATTATTATTTTAATAGACTATTAGAGAAGTTTGAGATGCACTGAATAATTAACCATAAGGTACAGAAATTCCTTATTTTTATGATTTTATTTGTTTATTTTACAGATACAGAGCATGCACATGGGTAGGGGAAGGGCAGAGCAGAGAGAGAGGAACAATTAGACTGTTCATTTAGAGCAGAGCCCAGTGAGGGCTTGATCCCATGACCTGAGCTGAAGTCAAGAGTCGAAGGCCCAACGGACTGAGCCACCCAGGCATCCCAAAGTCCAGAGATTTCACAAAATCTCTTGTCCTCTCACATTCATGGACTTCCCAATTATCATTAGCTCCTACTAGAATGGTACAATACAAATACAAATAAAACAAATACAAATAAAACTGCTATAAGAATCATGTTTTTCTGTGAACATAGGTTCTCAACACCTTTGAGTAAATACCAAGGCATATTATGACTGGATTTTATAGTAAGTGTATGTTTAATTTTGTAAGAACTGCGATACTGTCTTCTCCTCAAGTGGTTATACCACTTTAATCACAAATTCCACTGTTCATTACAGTACACAGGTAGAGCTGCTGTGCTAAGTGACTTAGAGGTCCTGTTACTCTACATCACCAACTGCATTTGGTGTTGTGGTGTTCTGGATTTGGACCATTCTAATAGATATGCATCAGCGTCTCATTGCTGTTATATTTTGAATTTCCCTGATGATATATGTTATGATCCACCCTTTTATATACTTATTTGCATTTGTATATCTTCTTTGGTAAGGTGTCGTTAGGTCTTTCACTCATTTTAAAATCAGATTGTATGTTTTTTACTTTTGAATTTTAACAGTTCTTTATACGTTCTGGATGACAGTCATTGTTCAGATATGTCTTTTTCAAATATCCCCAGGTTTGGGCTTTTCGTTTCATTCTCTTGACAGTGACTTTCAAAAGGCAGATATTTTTAATTTTAATAAATTCCAGCTTATTAATTCTTTCTTTCATAAATTGTGCTTTTACTGTTGTATCTAAAAGTCACCAGGAAACCCAAGTTCATCTAGGTTTTCTCTTGTGTTATGATCTAGAAAATTTAGTTTTGCAATTTATATTTAGCCCTGTGATCCATTTTGTGTTAACTCAGGAAGGATGTATGATCTGCAACTGTATTCTTTTTTCTTTTCTTTTTTTTTTTTTTTTTTGCATGTGAATGTTCAGTTGTTACAGCACAATTTTATTGAAGAGACCATCTTTTCTCAGTGTAAATTTCTGGTCTCTGTATTCTTTTTTTCTTTCTTTTTTTTCTAGACCTTTATCCTGCTTGATGTTCTTTGAGTTTTCTGGATCTGTAGTTTAGTACCTGACATTAATTTGGGGACATTTTCAGTTATTATCTCAAATATTTCTTCTGTTCCTTATTTTCTCATTCTTTTGGTATTCCTATTATTTATGTTTTACCTTTTATAGTTGTTCCACAGTTATTGGATATTCTGCTCTGTTTATGTTTGTTTTTCAGATATCCTCAAACCCAGAAATTCTTAGCTCTGAACAGTTACTAATAGACTCAAAAAGGCATTTTTAAAATTTTTGTTACAGTGTTTTGATCTCTAGCATTTCTCTTTTTTTTTTTCTTAGAATTTTCCTCTCTCTGCTTACATTGCCCATCTATTTTTTAAGTTGTCTACTTTATCTATTAGATCTCTTAGCATATTAATTATAGTTGTTTCAAAATATTTTCAGGGAATTCCAATATTTCTGCCATACCTGTGTCTGGTCTGGTGCTTGCTCTGTCTCTCCAAACTGTGTATTTTTTGCCTGCTAATATGCCTAGTAATTTTTTGTTGATAGTAGGTATGTTGTACTGGGGAAAAGGAACTTCTCTAAATGGGTCTTTGGAGGGGCGCCTGAGTGGCTAAGTCAGTTAAATGTCTGCATTCAGCGCAGGTCATGATCCCAGAGCTCTGGGATCAAGCCCCACATTGGGCTCGCTGCTCAATGGGGAGCCTGCTTCTCCCTTTCCCACTCCCCCTGCTTGTGCTCTCTCTCTCACTCTCTCTGTCAAATAAATAAGTAAAGTCTTTAAAAAAAAAAAAAGAAAGAAAGAAAGAAAAAAATGGGTCTTTAGAATTGTGGGAGTAAACTGTGTGGGCAGGAAAAGTGTTCTATAGTTCTATGATTAAGTCTCAGGCTTCCAGTAAATGTGTGTTGCTCAACTACAAACTTCATTCATGCTTGTTAGTCCCCCTCCTCCTTTTTATGTGGGGCAGGATTGATAGAGTCCGCTGGAGTTAGAGATTGCCCTCCTCCTACATGGAAAAAGAGAGTTCTCCAGGTGTGGGTGTTTGTTTTCCTCCAGTTGATTTGGATTCCGGTTAAACACTTTCACCTGCAGGCAGACCTTATTAAGAAGAACAGAGTGTTCTGGTATATTTAAAGATGGTTCCCTTTCCCCTCCTCGTTGAAAGCACAAGGAGGGTTTTTCTCTGATATTTAATGTAATAACTTGTTAGAACTTCAGGAGGTAAAACTCACAAAAGTGTGGGGCCTCCCAAACGGCTGTGTGCTCTGGAGATCGCATCTTTCAAGCTTGTCCACACTGAGCCTCCAGCAATTCAGCAATTACAGTTCAAGATTTTCTACTCTAGGACGGGCTCCCACGGAGATTTCTGCTCCCAGGTTCGGGTAAGTTGTGATTCTCTGGGTTTATTTGTTATCTCTCCAATTTTGAGGGCAGCAATTTGCCCTGTGACCTTACTTCTTTGATGGATATAAGAAGAGTTGTTAATTTTTCAGTTTGTTCAGCTTATTATTTGTTGTTAGGATGGAGTGGCAACTTCCAAGCCTGTTATATGCTGGGCCAGAACTCATATCATTTTTATAAGGTGAAGAGTCTTGATTCTTGAAAAAAAAGTTATCCCTTTTTCTGCACCTATAAAACCATACTGCCAAGCTGACATAACCATATAACTACGAATTCTTTTCCTTCCAATTATGGTAAACATTTTAAAAATAGTTCTGTTTTCATAATACTGAAGGCAAAATTAGTTTTCTAGTACATTTTGAAATATTGCATATTGCCTTGAAAATAAATTTAAATAAAATGTTTAGACCGACCAGTTGCATATTTTAACACTACCTTCAGCTGATCCCTTTTGTCCATATTCTGGCACCTATTTTAAGCACTCACCAACCTTAAGCAGCTGCATTAAATATACTAAGGAATCTCATCTAATTAATTTCACAAATATGCTTTACCCTTTTTCTTCCATTTCTATATATTTATAGACAGTAGATTTTCTAGCTGAAATATCTTCCAAACTCTCACTGCCTATCACCTCTCTTAATCATACACTAAGCCTTAGTTTAAATACAGCCTCCTGCATGAATCATCTTTGTTATTTCAGTCAGCATTGATTACTACTCCTTTCATTATGTTATGTACTTTTTTCAGTTATATTCAACAGTTTCCTATCTTACCTTTTCTATTTGTTATGTGTAGGGCTTTGCATGTAAGTACTGATTTCTTTGTTGAAAAATAAACCATATGGAGAGGCAAAGGTGAAATTTCACTTCAGGTTCCAGTATGAGAAAAATTTACAATTTCCATAAACATTGGGTATGCATTTATTTTTGAAAGGTTTATTTAGTTGAGGGAGCAAGCAAGCAATGGAGAGCCCATGATGGGAGGAGCTGGGGAAGAGAAACTTCAAGCAGACCCCCCCTGAGTGCAGAGCCTGACTTGGGACTCCATCTCACCACCATCTCAGACCATGATCTGAGCAGAAACCGAGAGTTGAATGTTTAATCAATTGAGCCACCCAGGCATCCCATATTGGGTATATTTTTAATTCATGATCTCCTGGGATCAAGACCCACATCAGGCTCCTTGCTCAGCAGAGAGTTTGCTTTTCTCTCTTCCTCCCTCCACCTCCACCACTCATTCTCTCTCTCTGCCCCCCAAATAAATAACTAAAAATCTTAAACAAACAAAAAAACAAAACAAAAACAGAAACTGGGAGTCTACACCCTTTAACCACCTTCATTTATTTTCCACAATCCCTACTCCCCCCCCCCCCCTTAGAAACCACCTTTCTATTTTGTTCTTGTGAGGTTTTAAGATTTTACATAAAAGTTACATACGATATTTCTCTTTCTTAGGCTTCTGTCACTTAGCAAAATACCCTCAAGTTCCATCTATGTTGTTGCAAATGACAGGATCTTCTTCTTTTATAAGGCTAATATTCCACTGTATGTATATACACACCACAATTTAAAAAAAAAAAAGATTTATTTATTTATATTAGAGCACGCTGTGTGTGCACAAATAGGGGGAGAGGCAGAGGGAGAGAAACTTCAAGCAGACTCCCTACTGAGCACTGATCCAGGTGTGGACCTCAGCCTCATGACCCATGAGCTCATGACCTGAGCTGAAACCAAGAGTCAGAGGTTTAACTGACTGAGCCACCCAGATGCCCCAATATACCATAATTTTTCAATCCATCCACCTATTAATGGATATTTAGATTATTTCCAAGTCTTGCCTAGTGTAAATAATGTTGCAATAAGCATTGAGGTACAGATGTCTATTTGAGATTGTGACTTTATGTCCTTCAGATATGTACCCAGAAATGAGGTTACTGGATCATATGGTAGTTGTATTTTTAGTTTTTTGAGGAACCCCCATACTGTTTTCCATAGTGACTGTACCAATACACGTTCCTATGAACAATATATAAGGGTACTCTTGTTTCCACATCCATGTTAATATTTATCTCTTATCTTTTGGTAAAAGCCAAAATGTGTGAGGCGATATCTCATAGTGGTTTTTATTTATATTTCCATGAGTATTAGTGATGTTGAGCATTTTTTCAAGGTCCAATTGGTCACTTGACTATGTTTTTTGGAAAAATTTATGTCCTTTGCCCACTTTGAAATTGAATTATTTGCTTCTTAGCTACTGATGAGTTCTTTATGTATCTTGGATATCTATGTTGGACACATGGCTTGCAAATATTTTCTCCCATCTCATGGGATGTCTTTTCATTTTTTTTTTTATCATTTCTTTTGCTATGCAAAAATATTTTTAGTTTGATATAGTCCCACATATTTACTTCTGATTTTGTTGCTTATGCTTTGGGTATCATATCCATGAAATCATGGACAAGATCAATGAAAAGGAATTCCTTCCTCTATGTTTTCTACTCATAGTTTTATGGTTGTAGGTCTTAAATTTAAGTCCTTAACCTATTTTTAACTTTTTACAAGTGGTTTAAGATAGGAATCCAGTCATTCTTTGGCATGTAAATGTCCAGTTTCCCCAATACCACTTATTAAAGAGATTATCTTTTACCGTTTGAGTATTCCTGGCTCCTTTCTCAAATATTAGTTGGCAATATATGCAAAGGTTTAGTCTAGGCTCTTGATTCTATTTTATTGGTTTATATATCTGTTTTTATGTCATACCATACTGTTTTCATTATTGTAGCTTTGTACAGTAGTTTGAAACCAGGAGGTGTAATGCCGCCACCTTCATTCTTCTCAGAATTGTTTTGGCCAGATAGGGTCCTATGTGGTTTCATATCAATTTCAGCATTTTTTTTCTATTTTTTATAAAAAATGTCATTGCAATCTTTCTATTTTTATAAAAAATGTCATTGCATTAAATCTATACATTGATTTAAATAGTATGGATATTTTAACAATATTCATTCTTCCAATCCATTAACTTGGGTATCTTTCCATTTATTTGTATCTTTTTCAATTTCCTTCATCAATCTTATAGTTGCCATTGCACAGATCTTTCACTTCCTTGGTGAAGGAATTTATTGTTTTTAATTCTATTGCAAATGGGATTATTTTCTCTATTTCTCTTCCAAACACCTCATTGTTAGTATATGGAAACATGACTGATTTTTTGTATGTTGACTTTATATCCTGCAACTTTACAGAATATGCTTATGAGTCCTAACAGTTTTTTTGGTGGCCTCTTTAGAATTTTTGTGTACATAAGATGTCATCTGGAAAAACAATGACTATTTTACTTCTTTCTTTCTGAATTGGAAGACTTATTTTTCTTGTCTGATTGCTCTTTCTAGGACTTCTAGTACAATGTTTAATAGGAGTGGTGAGATTGGGGACTCTTGTTTTTTTCCTGATCTTTGAGGAAATATTTTCATCCTTTTACCATTGAGTGTGGCTATGTTAGCAGTGGGCTGATCATCCATGGCTTTTATTATGTTGAGAGTTTTTATCATGAAGGGATGGTTAATTTTGTCCAATAATTTTTCTGCATCTATTGAAATGATCATATGGTTTATATCTTTTATTTTATTAATGTGATGTATCCTATTTATTGTTTTGCATATGTGACCCATCCTTTATAGCCTAAGGTTGAATACCACTTGATCATGGTGTATGATCCCTCTGCTGTGTTGGTGAATTCAGTTTGATAGTATTTTGACAAGAATTTTTGCATCCATATTCATCAGGTATATCAGTTTTTTTTTTTTAAAGATTTTATTTATTTGACAGAGATCACAAGCAGGCAGAGAGGCAGGCAGAGAGAGAGGGGAAGGGAGGCAGGCTCCCCGCTGAGCAGAAAGCCCTATATGGGGCTTGATCCCAGGACCCTGAGATTATGACCCAAGCCCAAGGCAGAGGCTTTAACCCACTGAGCCACCCAGGTGCCCCTATCAGTTTATATATAACTCTCTTTGTATTATCCTAATCTGGGTTTGGTATTAGGATAATGCCAGCCTCATAAAATGATTTTGGGGTATTCCCTCCTGTTCAGTTTTTTGAAATTGTTTAAAAAGGATTACATGAATCTTTAAATGTGTGGTAGAATTTACAAGTGAGACTATCTGATCCTAGACTTTTTTTGGGTTTTGTTGTTGTTAGGAGGTTTTTGATTACTGGTTCAATCTCCTTAACCATTATTGGTCTATGCAGACTTTCAGTTTATTTCTGACTCAGTCATGGTAGGTTGTATGTTTATAGGAATTTACCTTTCTTGTAAATTGTCCAATTTGTTGGCATATAGCTGTTCATAGTAGTCTCATGATTCTTTATATTTCTATGGTATCAGTTTTAATGTCTTCTTCATTTATAATTTTATCTATTAACATTTTCTCCTTTTTTCTGTTGTTTAGTTTAGCTAAAAATTTGTCAATTTTGTTTATCTCTTTAAAGAACCAAATATTGGTTTTGTTCATCTTTTTTATTGTTTTCCTATTCCTTATTTCATTTATTTTTGCTCTAATCTTTATTATTCCATTTCTTATGCTAACTTGGGGCTTTACTTGTTATTTTCCTATTCCTTGAGGTATAAAATTAGGTTGCTTGTTTAAGATCTTTTATTTTTCTTGGTGTGTGTATTTATAACTACAATCTTCCTTCTTATAACTACTTTTGTTACATTCCATAGATTTTAATATGTTGTGTTCCCATTTCTGTTTTTTTCAAGATTTTTATAATTGTCTTTAATTTTTTCTTTGGTACCTTGCTTGCCCAGGTGTTTATAAATTCTAATACTCTTTCCCTATCAAAAAGAAGAGTTAATATCCCCTCCCCTTGAAAATGGACCATGCTTTGGGACAGCCTGGAGGAAAAGAATGTAGTAGAAATGACACTGTTGTTTCTGACTATGTTAGCAAAGGGCATACAGATTTTTCCTGGTATCTCTTTGAAAATTAGCTCTAGGTGTTCCTTCAATCATTGTGAAGTCCAGTAGCGATGGGACTATTTTATGGAAAGACTAGAGAGAGGAAAAGAGAGACAGTAATGCCAAGGAGGCTTACCTGTCCCAATTCCTGTTGGAAAATTCCTAGCCCAGGTGCCAGACAAGTGTGCAAATGAAGAAGATTCAAGACGACCCCATGAGAGAACTGAAGCAAGAATTGCAAAGCCAGTCATTGCCCGCTCAGTCTTGAGCAAATCATACTTCATATTTTAGGCCACTCTACTGTAGTTACTGCAAAGCGTAAGATAACTACAATAGACACTACCCTTTCTACATTCTGAATTAATAACTCGATTATCTTTTTATGTAAAGGAATGAATATGAGTCAAAACTCCTGTAACATAGATCAGTCAAAATGATTTTTCATTTTTTAAAATGTTAAAGATGCTGCTAAATATCTTAAACTTCTTCAAAGCAGTAATTGAATATAATCCTCCTTGTTTCCTCAACTGCTACTAGAATGGA
Organism: Mustela lutreola; assembly: GCF_030435805.1. Classification (NCBI taxonomy): domain Eukaryota; kingdom Metazoa; phylum Chordata; class Mammalia; order Carnivora; family Mustelidae; genus Mustela; species Mustela lutreola. Next base: position 59,971,100 of record NC_081299.1, read on the forward strand.
GATTCTTTTGTTCATTTCAGAAGTCTGAATAGGAGAAGACCTGCAACACTCAGTGCATATACATGGACTACCCATCCCACCTCATCCTAGCCCACTCCTGCTTTTTTGGTGGGCAAACAAGGAAAATGGTTTCCATTATTAAGATCCATGGGCACTGCTTGGCCAATTCTTTGCAGAGGTAAAGTGTTCTATTTTTACTTAAAATTGAATATTTAAAACAGGAATCACTTCAACTTTTTTTTTTTGAAATTTTAATATAATTTTTTATTTTTTATAAACATATATTTTTATCCCCAGGGGTACAGGTCTGTGAATCACCAGGTTTACACACTTCACAGCACTCACCAAAACACATACCCTCCCCAATGTCCATAATACCACCCCCTTCTCCCAAACCCACCCAGCAATTGCACTATTGGGCATTTACCCTAAAGATACAAACGTAGTGATCCAAAGGGGCACGTGCACTTCAACTTTTATTTGTGGTCATGGTAAACTCACTACCTAGTCCCTAATAGAATTATTATAAAGTAGTGAGTATGCATAATAGTTCAAGAGAGAAAGACATATGAGAGTTTTCTGTTATGGTCTGTTCTTTCATGTTCTTCATTGTTGTAACTCATGAAAATTATCTTTTTGGAATAAAAGACTCTGTGATTCCAATGAAGCAGGAACACTACTGACAATTTATGAAGGCTTTTCTTTCTCTGAGGGTGGAGGGACAGACACATGGCTAATGGCCAAGAGTCTTGGTGTGCAAGCTCAGAATTTCCCAACGAGGCCCTGGCTCAATAAAAGTTTCTATCTTCTAATGGAAATGCATATAGATTTTTAGATGCCAGAATAAGCATTTGAAATTATACATTATATTGATACTCTCTACAGCGATTTATAAAGCAATTGGACCTATTTATTCCTGGATAGGAGAGGCCTAACTATTGGCATATTTTCTTCCCAAATATTTCTTTGTATAAATATTTTCAAAGCACTTTAGAAAGAGGCTGTTTTAATGACTGCACTATGCTTGACTGGTTGTTCCTTTAAACAATAGAGGTAAAAAATTGAAGGATTTATTAAGGGATTGCTATCTTACTTTTAAACTGTAAAACTTGTTTTTATTGTAGGTAAGCACATCTTTATAAATGAATTCAAGAGTACAATTCTCTCAGGCATTTGGAGGCAGATACTAATGCTCTGAAGTCTCTACTGAGACTTGTTTTGTCACCTGTGGAAAACTAATTCTGAATAAGTAGCAGTGAGATTAGTCATTCTGGCCTCTACTGAATTGTGGTTGTTCAAGCTTCACTAGAACCTTCCCCATCTCCTGAGAATTGTACATCTCACCTGTGACCAAAACCTGAAACTGAACCAATAGAACTGACATGCCCAGAATGGAAATACTAATGTTGGTAGTTGAGAGGGAGGACTCTCAGAGGGAGTCCAAGTTAATATGACAACTCCACCGAAGCAAATCATCACTAAAAGAAAGAGACTCTAGCATAAGCAAGCCATTTTTCATTATTATGCAGAATTTCTAGAAGAGAGTAATATTAAGTTTCTTTATAACATAGGTTATGTTTTTCCTTAGCATTTCTTCAAATTAGCTAAGAACCACAGTGAGGGTCTGAAACCCCAGTGGTTTTATGTGCACTCAGAAATCCTAGTATCCAGGTATATTGAAGCCCCAAAGGGAAAAGAGAAGCAGTAGCAGCATTCCACTCAAAATTGAGTTAGGTAATAATAAGCCTTCTGACCAAGAGTCAAGGTAACAACTAAACACCCACACCCACATAGACAAACAACATAGAAAGAGTAGATCTTTTTTTTTTTTTTTTTTGCTTTTATTTTTTATTTTTTTTAAATTTTTTATAAACATATATTTTTATCCCCAGGGGTACAGGTCTGTGAATCACCAGGTTTACACACTTCACAGCACTCACCAAAGCACATACCCTCCCCAATGTCCATAATCCCACCCCCTTCTCCCAAACCCCCTCCCCCCAGCAACCCTCAGTTTGTTTTGTGAGATTAAGAGTCACATATGGTTTGTCTCCCTCCCAATCCCATCTTGTTTCATTTATTCTTCTCGTACACACTTAAGCCCCCATGTTGCAGAAGGAGTAGATCTTTTAATATTAATTCAAATTTTCCCCTAGTTAGAAACAAAACTTCTATTTTCTTACATCAAGTTTTCTGTATCTTGCCCTCCTACTTTGTAGTTTATTTATTTGTTAAAGCCTTGGAGCTGACATATTGTCAAATTAATCATATCATGATCATAAATTAACTGAATTTAAGAGACACTGTTGTCTATGGGTGGAGGGTTAAAAAAAAAAAAAAGGCCCAAACTTTCTTTGGAATGCGCAGAAAATGAAATATCATTGTTCTTTACTTCTTTCATCTCTCTCTCTCATTCCTATATAGGTGTGTGTGCATATAGGTGTATATGTATATTTATTTTTCCCTATTTATTTTTCTTCATAGAAAGTTTTGGCTCAGAGATAGGTGTTAAGAATAGTTTTGTTTCTTTAATCTGTAAATATGTGAAGACCCATTTGGAGTCCAGAAAGGACAGTATCATGCTTCTATACTAAGGAGAAGCAGTCATTAAGACCCATCATAATATAATAGAGGGGGAAGAAGGTATATGCTGTTTAAATAGAAATTTTGGAAGTGGAACCTAGTTCTTGGACTTTAACTAGTATTTCATTAAGTGGTTTTAATTTTTCTAAAGCTGAGAGGATGGATCATAAAAAATGAACTATATGTCTCTACCCAGGTTCCTTTGTCTTTATGGTTATTGTAAAATTTCTCAAATCATTTTGGTAGAATATTTCTTATACTTCCAATAGATTCTTCAGCTGATTTTTAAAAATTACCGATTTATTTTAGTTATAGTAAAGAAATACATTATCAAAACTATAGTTACACTAAAGTAATTTGACTCCTCTGAATAAAGAAATAATATATAAGTGCTGGACAGGACACCTGTAATCTTGTACTTCGGTGATTTTAATATAATTAATAATAGATAGTTTATTTCAACTTTCAACTCTAGTAAGAGATGGATTTGTCTTTGCCACTTAGAATTTAGATTTATATCTTTAGCTCATTCAGGAGAGTTCCTATGTAGGAGTATGTCAGTCATAAAAATGTTCAGATTTTTTTGTGAGTACTTGAATTATTTTTTTCCACAAGAAGTGTTTATTTTCTTGGTTGTACATAGTTCCAGAGAGATTCTGGGTACAAAATGATTGAGAGACAGTTCAGTCCAATAAAAAAATAGTAATAATAATAACATTTTCCCTTAAGCCTATCAGATGATATTATCTCCATAAGAAGTAGTTCTCAAAGTGGTCTCCAGAATAGTAGCAGAGACATTATCTGCTGAAATAAAAATTCTCAAAAAATAAAATTCTCAGACCTTATGAATAAATAAGGATTCAGAAACCCTGGGGGTGGGACCTGGCAATCTGTTTTAATGAGCTCATCAGATGATGCTAATGTGTGGTCAGGTTTGGGAGTCACTGACTGAGAATAAAATAAATAAATAGGATTGAAAACAGAATATATAAAAGGCAAGACAGACTTGATGGTCCAATATGTAGGGCAATAATACAGTAACAGGAGGTACAAGGGACATAAAGTCCTCATCACATGTGCCATGTTTATAAATTTGTAGTACATGGAACGTATCAAATTGTTTTCAGATATTGGTTTCTTGTAATAAATAACCTCTGAGTTAGATAGAGGAAACAGAAAGTTGATCCTAATCTATAAGTAAGAAACTCAAAGTTTTGTCAAAGATCACCCAGTTTTAGAACTCCTCTTTCTTTCCCTCTGAGACTTCTGGTTAACATACCATGTGACAGTATGACCCTTATGAAAAGAAACTGATTAAAATATAATACATTGTAATCATTCTACATCAATAATATTACCGAGTTTGGTTTTTATATTAAGTGATATATTAAAGTATATTAGAGGAAATATCTCCACTTGTTAGACCTTTCATGATCTGCATGGTATGATTTATTGAGAAACATTTAATCTCTTATAGGTACTTCATTCAAAGTTCATCTATTGTACTAAGGTATTGTTAAATTGTAAACTTTATAACAAAATACAGATTTTCAAGAAAATTTCAGTCTTTAGGTTACTTCCTGTCTCACACTAAAACTCTGTTGTCATCACTATTTTATTCATCCTTCGGGTATTTTGGAATGCTTGCTTTGTGGTATGTCCTCTTCTAGGCATGAGGAAAATAAATACACACTATAAGTCTTACACTCCAGGAGCTTCCTTTATCTAGTAAGCTACCATAACGGGCCTATCCTATAGGCCTCCTCCACTTTCTCCCTGCATATAGTATATTATTTTCCCTGCTCAGCAGACAATGAACCTTTTCAACCATAAATGATTTCCTATCATTTCTCTGTCTAAAACTCTCCAGAAGGTTCTCATTACATTCAAAGAATAAAATCCCAAGTATTTTCCATAAAATACAATGTTCCACATATCTGACCCTTATGAGCCCTTCTGACTTACTGTGATTTAACTATTTCTTGTTCCTTCAATATACTAAGTATTTGCCTAACCTAGGTCCTTTGTTCCAACTGGTCATTTGGTCTGGAACACTTTTGCCCCAAAGGTTTGCATAGCTCATAATTTTATTTCATTCTCATCTGTATTCAAATGTTACTTTTTAGAAAGTCCTTCTTTGACTGACAACTTTATGTAAAATAGTCCCATATACTCCCAATCTAGCTACTTTCAAATCCTTCATCTTGCCAGATTTCTTAGTCAAAGTGTTAGCACCATATATATCTGACAGTATAGCATATATTATGTATAAATTTTATGCTGCTTACTTAACATTTTATATTATAAAGAATGTAATATTTATTAGATATTAATTTTTTTACAATTAGTCTTTTTCACTAGTAGTTGCCTTCCATAAAAGTAGAGAGTTTTGTTATTTTGTTCCTCACTTTTGTATATCTTTGAGACTACAATTTAAACCATGAACAAACACCAAATTATGCATTAAAAATAATAAATATGCATTAAAAAAGTTGATTTTACAATGAAAAATTTCATTAATGATAAAAAGCAGCACGTGCCCTTATTTAATGATAAAAAATGTAATTATGCCCTAACACTACTATCAGGTATGCATAAGCTAAATAGATTTGAAGGAGGAAAAAAAAGACATACAAAGGTACCAGTAGAATTCTACTATCTATTGTAAGATACAAACTGATCTAGTAATTAGACATAATTAGGACATATTAAAATATAGTGAAAAATATATATTTAATGTATATTGTGAAAATATATAAATTATACAGTGAAAATATAATAAATTCTGTAGAACTACAAAAGAACCACAGAACATAGTAAGAGAACACAGAACATGATAAGAGACAGCCATTTTTTATTTATATTTGTTGATTCTATGTAGGAAAAATAAAACTTTTGGAGTAATTACAAATATATTTTTTTCATGTTCTATAAATGAGTGACAGATTTTTGTTGAACTGTGTATTTTAAAAAGTGGTTGGAGTACATTCTACTTTTATAAAATACATTTGTGATTTCTTCTAAAGAACAAAATTCATTGACATAGGATTTTTTTCTTATTCATCATGAAATCCCCATAACATATAATAAAATATTTTTAGGTAGTAAGTTCTTTATATGATGAAAGGATAGCATGAATTTTTATTATTATTTCCAAATGGTTGAGTTTGTGTTCTTTTTCCTATTTGAGGTCAGTTACTGGTTATCCTTTCCCAGTGGTAAGACGTTTTTCACTCCAATTTAGTGTAAATCCTTACTCTCCGGTGCTGTCAGCCTGTAGGTAATGTTTTTATTACTCATCAATCTTTTCCTCTTCCAACTTATACAGGTATGGTGCATAACCTCCAAGATTCTGTACAAGAAAAATGCCCCTTATAAGTAAGATGCCAAGTTTTTGAAACTATCACACTAGTGAATGATGACCTTTGTAAATAGGTGGGCAATTAGAAAACCTCCAAAACATATCTGGAAGCAGCATATTATTTTAACTAAGTCCTTATATGTAACCCTGATACCTTCAAAGCAAATAAGGAGGCAAAGCTTTCCAATATTCATTCTCCATAAATTAATGTGAATTATTTGATTTTTTTTTTTTTTTTTATTTTTTATTTTTTATAAACATATATTTTTTATATACATATATTTTTATCCCCAGGTCTGTGAATCACCAGGTTTACACACTTCACAGCACTCACCAAATCACATACCCTCCCCAATGTCCATAATCCCACCCCCTTCTCCCCAACCCCCTCCCCCCGGCAACCCTCAGTTTGTTTTGTGAGATTAAGAGTCACTTATGGTTTGTCTCCCTCCCAATCCCATCTTGTTTCATTTATTCTTCTACCCACTTAAGCCTCCATGTTGCATCACCACTTCCTCATATCAGGGAGATCATATGATAGTTGTCTTTCTCTGCTTGACTTATAATTATTTGATTTTTAAGAAACCTAGTACTATGTTTAATGTTTCTCTTTTGGGTGTAGATATATATGAGAAGTAAACAACATTGTATTTGGAAATCCTGCCTATATAAATGGGGAATGTTAATATCCAGCATCATTATAATTTACAGTGAATAACAAAAGAACATAAGTTCTACTGGATTATCTCAAATGGAGGATAACTGCACATATATTTGAAGAGGAACCAGGGAGTTCTAAATACTCTAAGGGAGAGGAGGGTTTTGTCTCAAACAATTGAATAGACTTGTTTTCCCATGTAGGGGGACTTAACTAAATATTCTTGGTCTTTTTCTGCTCTTAGTCATACTTTATATACTTTCAGAAAAATCTTTCAAGATTCAAAGTTCAAAGTAGTGATCTAAAATACTCACATATTGAAAGGTTCAAAGTAGTGATATAAGACTTGGTGATGATATTAATGAGAAATATCAGGAGTTGTACTTTCATGGGTGGACTTAAGACACATATTTGTTAACATATTTTTAACATATCCCCACCATTGTTGAAATTTAGATAAAGACTCTTTCTTTGATTTAAATTTTTATTATGTAGTACATAAAATTATTTCTTTTCTTTCAACACTATGGATTAACACATAATAAGCCAAAAAAATATAGTGTATAGCAGCAAAGAAATTGGATAAGTAATATCTGTCTTTGAAGGAAATTAAAATAGTTTTATCATCTGTTTGATAATATTTTTCAGAGAGATTCATTGATATCATCTTCATGGTTTGTGGCATGTAAACATAATGACTTGACAATGATTGTTATTAATGATGATAATAATCTTCATTATTGGATGTGTCCTATGTACTTGCCATTGTACTAGGCATATTGTATGTTATTTGACTATACCTCACCATATCATTATGAGATACATCCCTGTTTTACCAATGATATTTCACTGGGGTTTTACCAATTTTACTGGGGGCTCTCAGGGGTAAGTTAATGTCCTAAACTGAGATAGTTAGAGAAAGGAGAAGCAAGAATTTAAAACTTGACTTATCTGACTTTGAATCGCCTGCTTTTTTCACATTGTCAAACAAAGGACTCTATAATGTTTTCTTTAGATGAGTATTTTCTCTATTCCCTTCATGTTTCACTGAGTGATTACTTGTACCTTAAAAATACAAAGAACCTCCTTGTTTGTCATTGGAGACAATAAGGAAAGACAGTAAAGTTATTGCTCTATGTAGTCGTTTTGCAAGAGGATGGGGGTGGGTTACAGCAGAACTCCATGGAGCCAAATGGACAATGGCAGCTGAAAGAAAGGAAGCTGTTTGAACATCTTGTTCTTATAGAATTGGTGGAGTTAGTTTAAGACTAAGCAAGAGCTGCCTGAATGAGAAATTTAATAGCTCATATTGTCCCTAAACTATACTATGTAGTCAAATGAGGTGGAAGTTGTACCTAAGGCACTTAGGAATTTTGTTATGGTTGGATATAGAGTCAAAGTGAACTGTAAAAAAAAAAAAAATTGGTATGTTTGATGACTAGGACTGTTGGAGCAAAAGTGTGAAATACTCAATTTTTATGGATAAAATATCTCAATATCTTGAAGCATATGCTGTTGAAATCTACCCCATTGTCCTTTGCCCACCAAAATTCCCCAAGGCTATGATAGTTTCCTGCATTCTGAAAAATTCCCATCTCAAGCACCTTTATCTTTTCTACCAGAAGGTATTAAGAAAGTTGCCCAGCCACAAGCCAGGTATAACCTAGAAGTAGAGGAGAGTTTATATTCCCAGAACAACTGTCACCCACTGGGGAGTAGTTGTCAATGGACAAAATTCTTTAGCTAACCTATTGTTCAGCTGTCTTGTGTAGTGATTCTATTTCAAGTTTCACGTAGTTTCTCTGACTGTTCTCAGTGGGACTGAGCTGTAGTTACTCATGGCTGTAACTTCCTCATTAATGAACACCTTTCATTGGTTGTTGGTGGTGTTTTTATTTATTCATTCACTCATTTATTTATTTTGCTTTGCTCTGTCACTGTCCCACTTCCTTCTGGAATCATATCCCAAATAAACTACTTGCTTGAGTTCGTTGTTGTGTTTTTTTGTTTTGTTTTGTTTTATTTTTTGTTTTTTGTTTTTTTAAGACTTTGTTTGAGAGAGTGAGCAAGTGAGAGAGCAGCATGAGAAGGGCGGGAGGAACAGAGGGAGAGGGAACAGCTGCCTCCCTGCTGAGCAAGGAGCCAGATGCAGGACTGGATCCCTGGAATCTGAAATCATGACCCAACCAAAGGCAGACAATTAACTGTGCCACTCAGGGGCCCCTACATGCTTGAAGTTCTTGCCTTAAGGTCTCCTCTTGGTGAACCCAATCTAAGACTATTCTCTAAAAATGCCCCCCCCCAAAGCTATTTTGTCTACATTTATTGCTTTTACTTTTTATTATTATTATTTTTATTATTATTAATTTTCAGTTAAACATCAGAATTCCCTTTAAAAAGTGAGGAAATTCTCTTATGAAAGAGCTTTTCGTCTTATCACTTTGATTCTATGACTTGTTTAAATTTGTTCTTCCCATAGACTACAAACTCTGCATGGGTAGGTGAAGCATCGGTTTTCTTTTCCTCTCTCTTTGCCCCTCTTCCCCTTTCTCCACCTATAAATATTTTATGCTTGCCTCTAGCATAGCAGCTGGCACATATTAGATGCTTAGTAAATGTTTTATGATTAACTGAGGTTTTCACCAAAGTTACCTGTGGTTGATATTACTGGATTATCTTATATAAGCAGTTATGTACTTTGCTTACGGTCACATTGACAATTGATGGAGACCAGTTTCTAATTCATGTCTGTCTACCTGAAACCCATACCTTTTCCAGTAAGTGCCATTCTCTGGCAGCCTAGATGAGGGAGAAAATTGTCATGTTCTTTATCCTTGTTTGGGATTCTAGTTTATTGGCTATCAAAGAAAAGAATGATCAAATCTGAAGACCTTAGATCTTGTCATAAATCTCAGTAATACTTCATATGTAAATGGAACCACTTTAGTCAGAAAATGCTTTTATGTGGTAATTTGTGATCTGTTGCTCATGTGTATGCCCTGGAGATGGGAGAAGAATGTCATGTATACAGTTTAGTATGGATGGTGATGGAAAAAACAACAGGATGGATTCACATTAGAGCTATTTCCCAGTCCCATTTCCTTCCCCTGGAGTTACTCTTTTGTATTTGAGGAGTCTCATACATTCAGTACTTTTGGTAGGAGATGTAAAATTAAGTGAGATTAATATTCTATTCCCATTTTATAAATCATGGCACATTTATCAATTCAAATAGTGAAAACACCAAGGAGGGACCATCTTTTTGGAAACCAAGTATTTGCTATGATGAAAAAATATCAGGAGAATTTAAGGATATTTCTATTAAATATTTTTATTTGTCTTTGTTTAATTACATGTGCTCTAAAGTATTTTATATGCTCATATAAGAGTTTCATGATCTACCGACTGAGCTAGCCGGGTGCCTTATATGCTCATATATAAGATCTTCTAACTGCAACTAACTAGCCAGGCACAATTTTTTCTAGCAAGAATATATAAATAGACTTATATTAAATAAATACTTTTAGCAATTAAAATATATATTTATACTACTTAAATATATAGACATTTAAAATTACATATATGAAATATACTAATAATTTTTTCAAGCCATCACCTGTACCTTTAGCATTACTGTCATTACCTCCACCTGCATATGTGGGGTCCTCCAGCTTCATCTTTATTTCTGTCTGAGTTATTTGAGATATAAAGCTTTTTGAACCAATGGGAATTTTCTCTCACATTACAGGATATTCTTTACATACCATGGGGACAGTTTGTTTTATTATCACTTTTTAATTCCGAGAATGTATAATTGTGATTAATTCAGTGTCACTTGCTGCTCACTCTGTCCATTTCCAAACTGATCTCTACAAGGGTTCCTTTTTAAAAATGTCTCATACAACTATTAATTGATTTCTCTGCAGATGATAAATTTCTAAGTTCCTTTTCCTAATTTTTTTCTTTTTATTATATTACTTCTATGAGATCCAGAAATAGCATTGATTGAGGTTATTTCTGGCTGTTGTGCCTTTCTCAAACAGAACATTGCTATTTAGAATACAATTGAAAGAATGTCCCTTAAATAGAAAATATTTTAAGGTAATTAAAAGGCAAATATGTTTTTTAAAAAGAGAAGTTTTGGTAAAAAGTTCTCCTCATATTTGAGTATATGGACAGATTAGTTTCCTAACTAGAGTGGTCTCTTGGCCCAATTTTTCTGCATTCATAGTGAATGAATCATTTCTCTCTTTTTTAGCAAAAAATTTAAGTGCTTGCATTATTTTCAAGTATAGGAATTTCATACCTTTTATTTTTAAATATAAATTTTACAGAGATTTTGCTTTATATGTGTGTATATATGCATATATATGTATATATGTAAATGTATATGTACTTGTATGTGCAGATTTGTAGAAGCAGAAGGAGCTGTTTGGAATAAATTTTTGAAAAATATTTGGCTCAAGAAAAAGACAGTCTATGAGACAAGATGAAAATAATAGTGATATAGCTAACATAATAGGCTAATGTTAACTTCATGGTAGGAATAATTCAAGGTCCAATATATAAGTTGTTTTATATATTCCATGTTTTAGCCAAGATGAATTTAGCTCATAGAGAATAAAATTATATTCCTCTAACTTAGCTCAATCTACTATGTTTTTATTAATTTTTCAGCTGCCCTCCTGGAGATAAGTCTTGATCCCTTTTGTGTTTTAATCATGGCAACCCTCTTTGGGGTAAAGTTGTTGCCAAGGCAAAAAAGTAACTAAATGGTGCCATCAAAACTGTGTGCCATTGAGAGTCTTCCCTTACAATATTTAGAAGCATTAAGGCCGATTACAGTGAAGAGTGGTCACTGAGTGGGTATATGCTTATCCTATATGTAGGTATCTGTTAATGCCATACTAATTGTGTAGACAGATTTTAAAAATTCTAATTCCTTTTGTATACTATAAAAATTAACTTACCAGTAATTATTTGCTTTTGCTTTTTTACTGTTTTCTCATTTTAATACATCACTTGGTCAGCCCACTTCTTCCAGAAATAAATGAATATACATAATAGTCATATGGGTCAAATTTTTACAATTCTTGACCCTGAAGCAATACAAATTTCCAGACAATATCACAGACAGCAAAGCCATTCTATGCCATTTTATTTCCTCCTGTTTTTCTGTTATCCCCCATCTAGATGAAAAAGAACTGATAAGAATGGTGCCATTCCATGAAAAACTTATTGGATAATGTTTTTTTATTAGCTATGCTTCACTTATTTGGATTCACTCAATAAAAAATTATGACAAAATCTAATCAAAAGAATATTAAAAGGAAATTGTCACTCTCTTTTCTATAAAATGTAAAACAATTGCTAGTGTGGGTTCTGCAGTGATTTACTGTATATATCAGTGAATGGGCACACTAAAAAGCAGCTATTTGATGGGTAGGAGTGATAAATATTCATAAATATAGTTAATACTAAAACATTTTCTTCTCTACTACTTATTCTACTTTACTTATTTCTACTTGCTGGAGTGGTAGACATATTAAAATATTAATTTTCCGCTTTACTGGAATGATTTCAGAGTCAAGTGCCATTAAAATTTTGAATGTAAATATGAAAAGGAGGATATGGCTCATTCTAATCTTCTTCATTGGTTTTTTAAACTATTTATTTGCTTTTTTTTTTTTTTTAACAGCTACTATTTCAAAAATTTTAATTGCTTTGGGAGACTTACGTGGAGGCCAGAAAAGGTGTCACAGTTCTGTGAAATATTGTCTGTCACTCAGAAAGTATTTGGATATTCTCTTATGAAGTGAATTTAAGCTTGTAAAACAAACGGCAGCTTTTGGGAGTCAGGGCCACATGGGATGGTCAAGGCTACATTTCACTGCCATACAGAGCGCTTATATGCTTTTCTCTTTGTAAGCTATTGCATGTTTCAGTTAGAGGGATAGGCCAAACAATGCCGTGCAGGGCACTGCACATGTGTGAAGCCATTGTGCCCCCTTAGCAGGCCTGGGCACTGAACAGAGTGGAGTGAAGCGCTCCGATGAAGAGGTTTGTCTTTGTGGCTAGCCACAGGGGATTGTGCACTATAGATTACGAATTTAACCTGATGGGAAGGAGATGCCGTGATTTCCATCACTTTTAAAAATCTCTTGGGATTTTCTTTTTTTCACTGCTAAACCTTAGTTGTCTTGTTGGTTATAATATCACATTGAATCTATTACAGACCTCCTACCTGCCCTCTCCACACAGAGGAACTTATTTGAATTAAATGACGATACTAAGACGATTTTAATAAGTCCTATTTAAAAAAGTCTGCACTCTTTCCCAATATTCATTAGGTTACTAGTTCTAAGACCTATTCCCTCAATGGCCATGCTGTGTTCGGACCCTGGTATACCATAAAATATTTATCTATTGATCACAGATTGCTTGTGAGGCTTCTGATGCGTTGGAAACAGCCGTGTTCTTTACTGAGCCTGACTGCAGAAAACAGATGTTGACAGGGGGATTCCCACCCTACATAACAACTCTCAGTTCTTTTGTCACCCATCTGTGTACCTCAATCAAGTCATTATCTCTATTTAACGGAGATGAATTTTCCCAATTCCTCTAGCTAAATAAGAAATAAAGAAGGAATCCACACCCAAGCAGCCTGACAGCAGCGTCCCTGCTTTTAACCACAGCAAATGTTGCCTCCCCTTAACTATGGGATAAAGGAGAGTTTCTTCATATAATTGATATCATAGACATTTATCTGATATTTTTCTTCTTCTGACTACCATGTTATCTAGGTTTAAGCTCTCTGGTCATTTCAGAGGGCCAAAAAACATGGATGGAAAAATAAATGATTAGGTCGGAAAACAAAGCTAGCAAAGAAACTTTATTATGACAATGTAAGACACTCAAAGTTATTTACCTTTTGGAGGTAATAGAAGTTTCCAAGATCTGGACACAGGAAAAGATGATGAAATTATCTTGTTTTAATTAATTAATAGCTTCTTTTGGATACTGTGCTTTATTGTAATTTTAGACATCACTATGACTAGTATTAGGTGTCTATAGCATAAAATTTATGCAATCCTTTATGCTAGTTCTTTTACCTGTTATAATCTTTGAAATTTCTCTGCAATAGATCACCATATAATATAGAAATTACTACAGTCAATGTTTGGAGTAAAACCTATCTTATGCCTTACTAATTTTCTTTAAAGAAATTTAAAAAAATGTTCTAAGACACACTGATGTTTACTGCATGTCATAAGATACTGATTTTATCCATGACACTGCTTACAATGTAACCCAATCTGATGTCTATGATCTAGTTCTAAATAATTCAATATAATTCATCCTAGTTCTAGTTAAGTCAATATAGATCCTCTTAGTATAGGGATTATAGCTGAAGCTACAATCACATTATAGGCACTCTTATGTCCAGATACATCAGACTATTTTAACATTTCCTATAGTATTTCTTATCCTTCTTCTTACATAATTTTTCCTCTTCCTGGAATTCTCTTAATTTACTTATTCAGCAAGTTCCTATATATTTTTTAAAACTTAAAGTATCAATTTACAATGAGTTCTGCACCCTGCTGTTCAAATTACATCCCCTTTCTTTATGATCTCAATGCATTTTACATCAGCCATATTATTCAATAGGTTAATTGTTGATTTAGTTGTCCTTTATCAGTAGAGTGCATGCTTTAGGACATGAATCATACTTTACTTGGCTTTATACCCATGGTGCCTATCATATGGCATATTCATATTATAAACAGATGAATGAATGTTAAATTGTAGCACAGTAATTCATAAATGTTTCTTTTTAATGTCTGCTTTACGTAATAATAGAGAATTATGATAGAATTCTGAGGTGGCCTCCAAGATTCCTGCTCCCTCCTACACACCAATTGAATAAACTGCTATTCTTGACTGTGGGTAGAACCTGTGGGTATGATGAGATACTCAGTCCCACAATTATATTATAAATGCATGACCTCATCTAAGCAGACTGGAAAGGGATAGGAGGTTATAGACTCACTCCAGCTGACCTGGATGAAAACAATAGCATTGTTGAAAACTGCTTATGGAGCCAAGTGGCAAGGGGATGTGGATGGCCTCTATGAGCTGAGAGTGATCACTGGCCTACAGCTAGCAAGAATGTGACTATGAGGAAATGAATCATGCTAACAACCAGTGAGCTTAGAATAAGATGCTGAATCTGAGAGGAGAGTCTGACACGTTGATTTCACCCTGTTCAAACCTAACAGAGAACCCAGTAAATTGGACTTCTGGTGCATGGGAACTGTTGAGATAATATATGTTGTTTTAAGGTATTAAATTTGTGGTCATCTCTACAAAACAGTAGAAAACTCCTGCAAGGATGAACCAGTTTTAATAGGTGGAGGAAAATTATATACTTCAGACCCTTGTCAATAAATATTTAAGTTACTTGTCATTAAATTTGTGTACTTCCCACCTACCTGCTGCATCAGGTTATTTTCAGTGTTTCTGGTTCTGTATGCTTATAGTTTATATAAAATGCTGTGATGAATATACATTAGCTACTTTACAAAAATATTTGTTTATGCATTTATTCATTGTGCATATATTTTTGTTCATTTTTACCTTCCACTAAACAGCAAAAAGGAGTCGTAACATTTCAACAAAGCTATTTCCCACTAATAGTAATTTATTAATATTATATTTCAAAGAGTACTACTTAGAGACGATTGACTAATATTTTCCTCCTGCTAAGTTTAGAGTTAACATACCAACTATGGAAATAAAATAAATAAAATTAAATACAAAAAAACCACATTTTTAATATAATCATCTGATATTAAAATGGATTACCAAGATTCAGGGCATTTTTCTTTTCGGTATTTATGCAAAACAAAATTACTACTTAAAAAAAAAAATTTTTTTTTTTAAATCTGAAGAAAGACAATTAAGTGAACACTATTAATGTGTCCTTCACTTTGGGAGTTTTCTTTTAATGCTTTAGGAGCACCGCAAAGAACTACTAATGCTTTAGTAACACATTTTAAGAATGTAATAAGTAGAATTACATTTTTAATAACATCTGTAGTATTTTATATGCTTTATATGATCTTATAAAGTGGTAATATAGGAGAATAATTTGCTGGTCTGAAATTCAGAAAACCTTCAGGAAAGAGCATAGTATAGTATTTATGAACTTTAGAGTTATGTAATAAATATGTTAAATTTAAATTCTACCAATAGGTTGTGTGATTTGGGTTAGATACGTCACTTTTTAAGCCTTATATCATCCGTCAAATGGCTTTAAGTAATATCTATAAAAAATAGGTCTACAAGTAAATGACTTCTTAGAATTATTATTTTGCAAATGTCATTAATTTATTATTTCATACATATTTTGTTTTTGTATTGTAGCCATTTATCCTTTCCATCTCATACCTATAAGAAAAAGTAGAACCCAGTGTTTATTCCTTTCTATTATTATTAGATAGTATCTAGAGAGAATTTGGAAATATTTTGAAATAAATTCTTTCAGAATAACAATTATTGCATTATTCTTATTAGAAAATTTAAATATGTGTAAACAGATTGGGTATATACAATTCGGTATATGTAATACTTTTATTTGCTTGTTTAGAAGATTAATACAAATTAGATACACTAACTTGTGTATTTTTGGAATAAAGTAAAATCGAGAATAGATAATAACTAAAATTGGCACAAAAATGGAATTGCAATGGCTTTCAAAAATTTTTGAACTTTACTCACCAAAAGAAGCATAACTTAATCAAGAATATACTTTCATATATACAACAAAAACAAGTTTTTTTGTTTTTGGTAGACTAAAAATGCCCACTAATTTTTAAGACATCCTCTTAGAATTCCATTTATAGAGAAGTGAATTCTGTGTCCCTTTTTCTTGAAGTTTGGCTGGTTCTATAACTGCTTTTGACAATGAAATATGGCGAAATGATATTATGCCCCTTTTCTGGCCCAGGAAATCTGATGAGTTTTCTACTACCAGCCATTGGAAGGATCCCAGCTAAGACCCCAGATTACTTGGAGCAGAAACAGTTTTTCTCCAGGGTTTTTGTTAGAATTCTGCCTCACAGAATGAAGAAAAAAACTAATGATTAGGTTATTTTAATTACTAAGTTTTAGAGCAGTTAGTTATACAACACTTGATAAAGTGCTGTTTACATTCTATTTGTCTTGAAAAGAAAAAAAGGGGGTCTCAACTACTATATAGATTTTATAACCTCCTGAGGGATTTTAACCTATAGTATGAACACTGTCCTGGACTTTCCTTTTTTTAATTTTTTAATTTTTTAAGATTTTATTTATTTGTCAGAGAGTGAGAGAGAGCACAAGCAGAGGGAGTTTTAGGCAGAGGGAGAAGCAGGTTCCCTGCCGCACAAGGACCGTGAATATGGGACTGGATCCGGGGATCATGACCTGAGCTGAAGGCAGAGGCTTAACTGACTGAGCCACTCAGGCATACCATACCCTTGACAGTCCAATAAACAAAACATGTAACTTAAAAATAACTTCAAATTCCTTGCTTCTTTGTAGTATTTGTATGTAGGGAAATGAAATCCTAAATCTAGTGTAGTTTAGTTGAGAATTCGTAGGGTTTATTGTCAAACAAAACACACACACACACACACATACACACAAACAAAAACAAAAAAAGTAAAATTTGGCTTTAGTTCGATCCCTAGTTTTTCACAAAACTCTGTCACCTCTCTGACCTTTAATTTTCTTTTCTGTGTTATAAGTATAATTCTTACATGGGGTGCCTGGGTGGCTCAGTTCGTTAAGCATCAAACTTGATTTCAGCTCAGGTCAAGGTCTCATGGTCCTGAGATAGACCCCAAATCGGCTCCATGCTAAGCAGGGAGTCTGAAGATTTTCTCTCCCTCTGCCCCTCCCTCTACTCACATGCATCTTCTCTCTCTCTCTCTCTCTTTCTGTCTCTCTAAAAACAAATGTTTAAACAAAGTTAGTACATTTTTACAATTTTCTGTAAACAATACCAGAAATAGCCCCAGCCTCCAAATATGCCTGTGCTGTTTGAGGAATATATAAATATAGTAATTATGAATTGCTCTAGCTTTATTGGTAGAAATCTTAAGATTCAGTGAAAATTACCTTTCCAATCTCTCTGATCTCTAGGTGTTGACACAGTTTCAGGTAAACAAGACTAAACTTTGAGACAAGCTTGGCTTTGGCTTATGCACATTGGATTTCTTGGCCCATTTTCCTCCTGAGTTACCAACTTTCTCCTCACTTTAAAGTGGTCTACATGGTTATCTCAGATTTTTTAACTCTTTTTTCCAACTCGGAAAGTCTCTTAATGCAACCATTTACACTTGTTAGGAAACTGACTGTACTTGGGTGTTAATAAACATTGCAAAATGTGTTGCTTCAAGGCCATCCCCTTTAAAGTGGAGTGGAGTTTTGATTCTTTTATGATTTTCACTATGAACAAGAGAGAAAAAGTACTTTGAAGACTTTGGGTATAGGCGTAAACTAAATTTATACTTCATTTTCTCATAAGGGTGACCAGATGGAGACGGTAGAGGACGGGCAGGAGGGAAAGCCTTTAGAGGATCCTGCTTCTCTAGGGAGGACAAGCTCCTTGCTCTATACATAACAAAGGGATTCAGGTGAACTAATATTTACGTGGTTGTTTTTAAACATATTCAGAAAAAAATCCATCATTTTATCTAATATTTACATCCATCTTATAAAATAGGCCCAGTAGATTTAATTCACCTTGTAAGAATTAGACATATAAAAACAAGATACAATAAATAGACTAATTCCATCTATGTAAATCCAGACTTAGAATTAAAGTGAAAATAAGCATTTATTGCATGTTAGTCCTTACACAGATTAACTTGTATGAATGTCTGAGTGGTCGTCTTCCTTGGAAAGGCCCACGCCAAGCAAGAAAACACTTTTTTTTACATGGGCAGGTAAGTCAGGATATCCTAATGTCAGTCTTCTCCTTTTTCTCCTATTTATTAGCCCAGATTCTCTAAGAACTAAAGCTATAAAGGGATTATGTATACAAAATATTTACTGGGCACTATACTGGAGGAAAATAGGGAGAGACCTGGAGGAGCATAGGAAAATGATGAGTCTGCTGTCATGTTTGATTCCTGTTGAAGGATAGGGGAAAGGCAGACAAGGAAAAAGTTGTAAACTGCAGTGAGTTCTAGAATGTTTGAGCAAATCTGAAAAAGTAAGCTGTCAAGTTGAAGTGTCCCATTAGACGAGTCCTCTATCTTCCATCAGTGGCCCTGCCTTAGTTTCCTTAGTATCCTGTTTAGTCATCGGCTGAAAGCAGTCCTTGGAAAGCTTAACCTTGGCTTACAAAAGGAAATGGATTTCAGAGCACTGCAGATTGTACTAGCAATGACTTCTGCTTCCCACACTAGGGAATCTGACAGGTAAGATTTCATGGTCCTCACACTGAGAGTGGCCTCTATGTTGGAAGTCACCCTATTTTCCTTGCTTAGAGTAAAAAGCCTTTGGAAACAAACTGATAGGAGATTTAATGGAAGTTGCCAATTTTCTATCTTTGTGTCTTTGAATAATTACCTAACCATTCTGAGCCAGTTGATTATAACTGGAGAGGATATTCTGGCTGCTATTGCTCCATCTTGCAAGTGTGTATAGTGAAATCATAGGGTTATGACAATCAAAGAGAAAATATTAAAGACTTAACACTCATTCAGTAAGGAAATAATAAATAGCTATTATGATGATGATAGAAGCTCTCATAACTGACGTCTACGACCTTTCCCCCTTTACTGTTGTCTCTTGCATGCTGAATAGTTGAGAACGTTAGACTTTCCTCTACAACGCCCATCCTGCTGTTACAAGTACAGGTATATGAAAACCAAGGTGGTTGTTTTTTTTTTTTTTTTTTTTTCTTTCCAAGTATCCATATGCCATAGAGTTGGATACTCCATTTAATATAAAGTTGCCCATGAATTCTGAGAAAAAAATATTGGTTTTTATGAAAGCAATTAATGCTTTGGAAGTGTTGAGGAGGAAAAAGGTTTTTTTTTTTTTTCATCTAAGGTTCTTTTAACTGGACTACAAATTAAAGTGCATGAAAGCAATCGAGAGGAGAAAATCAAATTTAATTTTGTGTGTATGGATGATCTACATACACAGGAGATTCCAAAGCAGTCAGACAAAATGGAAGTATATATGTCATCTTAAACTGAAAAGAAGGAGGTAGAAGTCTGGGACAACAAAGGGAAGAGAAGGAATATAATTGACAATAAGATGAAAAAGAGTAAATGTTTGCTAAACAAATGTTTGCTGGGGCATTCAGACTCAATGGGGCATAGAGGTGACTTTGATCAAACAGGCCTTACCAGTTTCCTCCCTATCACACCTAGTTTATATCATACTGCAGTTACTATGGTGTTAACTCTCTTCCTGGAGGAGGTCCTCCATCTAAATTCTTTTACTCAGTTGATGGGAGGCAGGCCAAAGTTTCTTCTGAGACTTATGGGCTCTAATTATTTTCAGTTTGGTATAATCTGCATGCCAAAGTGGATCATCTTGAGCTGGCCTGACTTTGGCCCTTATATTTGGCATCTGAGAAGGTGTATCTAAAATTTGATTTTAAATTAGATATGAGTAAGAAAAGTGAAAAAATTTGAGATGAATAACGAAAACTCAGGATTCTGAATTTTGAATCCTTCCCTGTTTCTCCTTTTAGCATAGAAAACTGATCACGACCTTGTGTTTTAGTTGTCTTTGTAAGACAGAATTTGTGGAAATTAAAATTAGGAGACTTATGCTCAAATTTAAAAAAATAGTCTTTTCCCAATAATGAATGTGCCCCAATACATTTTTAGTTAAAATGAACTGTTTAATGCATGTATATACTGTTTATACTGTTTTCATGATTGTTTGCTTTAACTGACTTCTGTCAACAGTAATAACTTTATGATCTTGTTGTATAAGACAACTTATATTCTGTTTCAGTTAGCCAGAGTGCTGTCATTTTATAAATCGGGATTAATAACTGCCTGCCTCAGGTGGTTAAGATTAATTGAGATTGCTTATGTAAAAGCAGTAAGTACATTATTTGTGGCAGAGAATATGCACAATGCCTTGTTAACTTTGACCTTCTAATTCTTCCCTTCCACTTCCTGTACTTCCTTTCTTCTTTTTTCTTCTCCCCCCATGCCTCTTTGCTCATCACACCTTTCATCCTTTCCAATGGTCTTGTAGTTTTATAGCTGGAAAATATTAATTTCAAAGTTTAGTTTTACTTTAGTTTTCTATTGAAATGGCGCAATCAGAGGGAGGTGCTGATTGGATTAAATCAGAAAAGTGGTCTGCCAATTAAATTAAATATCACATAAAAGCACAGCCACTCATTCATTTTCTAATGGTGATTCAATTACTTCGAAATCATCTAGGGAATTTTTGGTGTTTCTTGAATTTAGGGGAGAGGGATGTATAACACCAATTATCTTCATCTTTTCCTTTTAAAGTGACATGATTTTCAAGGAACAACTTATCCTTATAAATCTAGTTTTCTAGCCAAAAGTATTCTTTCTGACAAACTACTTAAAATTAATAAAAAATTGAATTTATTTTAAGAATCCAGATTTATAGCACATTCGTGGTACAATTCATTATTTAGGTTAAGAAAAATCAGGTCCATTAGTAATCTTGCAAGGTAAGTGGGTAGGGGAAGCTGACTTTTTAAACAATTTCACCCTAATGTGTATTAAACATTTGTTAAATATCTTGTTGGAATTAAGGCATCTAGGAAGAACTTGAACCTATCAAATGTAAAAATGTTAGTTTATTTGTGCCATAGTCACATAACTGAAATTTATTTTGCCATAAAACGCTTTGAATGTCCTCGAAGATCATATTTCTAACAGACATACCAAAGGTTTTTGCTGAATCTTGATAAAATTCATTATGCTAAGTATCTTAATATTTTATGTGATAAGAATATAATGTCAATTTTATGAATGAACAAAGTGTGTATATTTTGGTTTACTTGATTGCACTGAAAACATTTCTTACAGTGGTAACTCTGGTTCTTTTGAGGAGAAATTCCTAAACAGTAATATTATCCAAGGAAGTGAGAGGCCATCAGTTTTAACTTCCAGTGTGTTGGGTTTATATTGCATTGTGCCATTAAAAAGCCATTTTCTCTCTGTGATTCTGTGCCTCCTAATAGGCAGATATTAGGATATTTATCTACCTGGCAATATTCTCAGCCAATATTTGTCTGTCTTACTCTGCACAATTATAACAGAAAAGGATTGGAAATAAAGGGAATAAAGAATAGACCAGTAAGAAAGCAAATACATATATTACAGAAGGGTGAATGTTTTTACTTTTTTGTACATTTTGCTTGCTGCATGTGTTTTTTTCACATGGCGAAATTTCTTTTAAATAGCTATATAACTAGTGTCTTTACCTATGAATGGAATTGTTTTATGAAGGGCAGCTTGCATCTCTACTTGTGAGAGGAAAAATAGAGTAAGAATATAAAAGAAAGGCTTTAAATGTAAGATTTTTTTAATTTGATATTTTATCTTCTCTCTTGAAAAACAGAAGGATGTTTAGATGAGTAGAAAAGAGGTGAAATAAGTCAAGTTAGATATGCCTTTCTCCTGTGGCTTGAAAATTCTAATAGTGCTCTTTCATCTGCCAAGTCCATGGAAAGGAAGACATTCATGATGGTAATCAAGGCCCATGTTATTAGCCATAGGAAATCTTTTAGAGTTCTAAACCTTATTGAACAGACCAGTGGAACTGCTTGGTGTAGGTATGACAACAAGAAACAGATGCAGCCAAGAATATGACATGACAAAAATCTACCCATTTAAAGACATCTAACACAGTAGTTATTTCTCAAATAGGAGAATTAGAATGCAAACAAAACCAAACCAAAAACACACATGAGTATTCCTCCATGCTAACGGACTTAGTTCCTAAAATAAAGCTGCCTAAATAGTAATAAAAGCATTTATAGAGTTAGTAAAGTAAATGACCATTTCTAGGGAAATAAAAAGTTACAAAAACTTTAGACTCTCTTTCTAGTATAATCCACAGAGCAGTGGAAAAGGTCTAGATATTGATTTAAGGCCTAGATATTGATTTAAGGCCTATAACACTTCTCAATGTAGTAGATATTTATGCCAATGTTAATATATTAAACATTTAAGATATTTTTCTTTATTTCTTTTGCCAGAATATTATTTTGTTTAATACAATGACCTTTGGAACAGTTTTATATCTGGGATTGTTTATATTAGTTGAAGCCTAAGACATTAAATAGTCTATACTACTATTGCAAATAAGTATATAACAAAATGACTCAATGACACAGACATGTGAGTGTCATACACATAACAGCTCTGAACCATGCCACCAATTCAGGGATAAAGGCAGAGTGAGGGCAGTGGTGGTAGGCCATTATAGGTAGTTAATCAGGGATTCTTTGTCATTCTTATGTCTTTAGCATGGGACCTCATTGTCCTAGTAGGCCAGCAAGGAAAACAAACAGTAACAAAATTTTTATGATCCATGTCTGTGAGTGACACATGTTAATTCTTACATGCCATTGGCCATTTATCATTCACATGGCTGTAAACAAAACAAAACTTTGAGAGAAGCAGAGAAAAACATCTAGCTCAATGCACCAAATTTCTACATGATGCATAATCTCCTTGATGTCAGAATGTGGTTACTTACTGTCTCAAGTCTTATGAACTCAAAAAAAAAGTCATCTGCATTTTCAAACTCAATATATAACTGTAGATTGGGGAAAGGCTATCCGTACAAAAGTAACTAAATTAGAATAGTGAGAAATGGGAGGGCACTGAATTGCAATAAAGAAAATAATGATATTATTTTGTAGGGGGGCATTAGAAAGAATTCATCCCTGGCAATAAGGAAATTCTTTCATTAGAAACTGAATGTTCTCTCAAGGAAAAAAATCTCATTCTCAGTGGCTCCAACTTTGCCTTCTGGGGAGCCATTCCTTGCTTATTAGTCTCCATGCCCACTTTTCTAGTGAGTGTTGAGAATCAAATTCTTTTAGAGGATAGTACAGCTTTTGTTTTGTTTCCTGCTGGTGCAAACTTGGAAGCCCAAGATTTATTTATAGCTGAAACAATTAAAGACATTTTTGGGTCTGCCTTCTTGTTTCTTTGACAAAATAGTCTCCCTTAAAATTATGATAGGTTACTAATTTATTTCTTATTGGTTATTTATAGATACTGAAAACTACACAAACCCAAAGTTTTCTCCTTAAAGCTTTTATATTTTTATTGTTTTTTGACCCCACCACTTTCTTATGCTGTCTACTTAATAGTAACTACCATGAGATCATCTAAAAGAAAATAGTCTTACGTGGGAAGATAAACCCTTTATGTTACATTTGCTAGAGATTTAAATGGGTCTTAAGAAGTCTTAATAGGATTTTGTTGTTCAAAGCCTTTTTCAGTCTTATATTCTTTAGGGTCCAGAACCTGTTATTTTCTCCAGTCTTTTGTGGACTTGGTCTTTATTTTTAAAAGGGACTATTTCCCTGAATTCATCTCTATCCTGTAATACCATATCAAAGGCAGTAAGGAGTATCCTTACTTACCAATAGTTGTTTTCCGACTCTTTTTCCTAAAGCTATAGTACATTGATTAACTTTCACTTTTTTTTCAGGTAGTAGTTCTACACAATATTTTGCCATTGCACAAAGTAAGTCTTCAGACTTCTAGCCTATGTTTCTTTTCCCTGTTGTCTGCTTCCTTTCGTTTATGATAAAAGGATTTATTGAAATTTATCAATGACAAACAGACAAAACTCAAAGTTTGACTTCCTAAGGGGCAAGAGGAAAACTGGTACAGATGTTCTTTTATACAGATGATACATAGGCTAGGAAAAAAACATGTCACTTCTAGAGCAATCCAGAAGAGGGACATGAAAGGAAACCTGTACATTCACTAGAAATTTGCAGTCATTTTAGATTTAGGTAAGGAAATATAATTTTGGGTTAGTTTTTCTGGGCTCAGGTGTGTGAAAAACAAAACAAACAAAAAAACAAACACCCAGTTAAGGGAAGTTTGGGTGGCTGTCCCTATAAGGGTCTGCCTTCAGCTCCTTGCTCAGCCAGGAGCCTGCTTCTCCATTTGCTTGCCACTCCCCCTGCTTGTGCTTACTCTTTCTCTCTGATGAATAAATAAAAAAATAACAACAGGAACAACCAACATGCAGTAGTGTCTCCTGCACTAAGGTTTGTAAAAATGGTCTAAGTACAGAAGTACATGTGAAAGTATTCTCTTGTCATTTTGTAAAACAAAGTATTGTAATATTTTACAAAACAAGATAGGGCAGGGTTTTTTTGTTTGTTTGTTTTTGTTTTGTTTTGTTTTTTATCTTTTCAAGAGGTTGAAGTTTGAGGGTTTGCTGCTGCTTTTTAAATAACAATGACCAAATCCATTTTACTCCTAACACATAAATAAGCTTGTTGTTTTCAGTTCTCTGGCTTATAATAAGTTTTGAAAAATGATGTCAGTCTTCTCCATAGAGCAAAGCCCACCACCATCTGTAAAGAGGGAAAGAAATGAGAGATGGGGAATGTCTCCCCAACCAGTGCCAAAACAGGCCTTTAGGTTGCTGCTATTTACAAAGCAGGGCACTGGATGCTTCTAGCAGGCCCAAGAAATGCACAAATCACGGGAACCAGAGCAAGTAAGAAATGGCTAGTGCCCATCCCCTTCTGGGTTTCGAGAAACCAAATGGAGGCCAGGCATGACCTTCCAACCAACTCCAGAGACTCAGGAAATCCCAGGAAATGTAAGAGCCCTCCAAACCATCCTCTTTGAGAGTAAGGGACAAATGCTTACCTGGTGATAACTCAACTATCGCATTTATAGGGACAAAACCAGAAACAGAAAAAGTAGGGAGGAAAATAGTGGCAGTAGAAACAGTATTTTATTCCATCCCCTTCCTCCCCCCCCCCCCCTTCCTCACAACCCCTGGGACACGTTCCCCCTCTTGTTCTGACAGCAACATTACAATCAGAAGAAAATAAGCTTCAGGGGGCAGGATTTCTGGAGAGGGGTGGTATAGGTAAAAACAGTCAAATCACAATAGAAATTTTTCAAAATAGGCTATTCCACTTAGCCATCATCTTCAAGTAATTCTTAGAAGAAATTAGACATGAAACAAAAAGCACAAGTGAAAAACCAATTTCATTGAAAAGTTTAAAAAAGAACAAAAGTGTGCTTCAAAGGATTCCGAAAAGTGAAAAGATAACCTCAGAGTGGTAAGATATTTGTAAATCGTATGTTTGAGAAGATATTTGAATCTAGAATAGTACATATAAAAACTCATATAGATATATATAGTATATATAAAAATTCATACATATTAAAAACTCATACTATATACTCATAGTATATATAAAAACTCAAACTTTTTTCAAGTCAGCAATGAAAAGACAAATAACCCAATATAAAATGGGAAAATTTTCAGTAGACCTCTTTAGTAATAATATACAAATTATCAATAAGCATAAAAAGAGATGCTGAACACATTAGTCATTAGGGAAACACAAGTCAAAAGCACAATTAGATAACACTCTCTTCCCAGTAAGATGGAAATAACAATTTGCAAAAATGTGGAAAAATTGGAACTCTCATATATTGTTGATAAGAAATACAAAATGTTGCCATTACTTTGTAAAACAGTTTGGGAGTTCTTCAGAATATTAAAAATAAAGGTACCATATGACCCAGCAATTCTTCTAGTTATACATATAATTTAAAAGATACATATACATAAAATTTGTTCATGAATGTTCATAATAGCATTATTCATAATAACCAAAACCAAAAAACTGGAAACAACCTAAAGGTCCATCAACTAATGAATTAAAAATATAATGTGACATAACCATAATATAGACTATTAACCACCAACATGAAGTAATGATAGATACTACAACATAGGTAAACCTTGGAAAAATCTGTTCATTGAAATAGACCAGGCAACTCCCTAGAGATAGAAATTAGATTTGTCTGCCAGGAACTGGGGAGAGGTGAATGGAGTGTGACTGCTAATGCTACAGTATTTCTTTTAGGATGGTGACTTTTTTCAAACTTAGTGATGGTACTGGTAGTTGCACAGTTTTGAATATATTGAAAACCACTTGTTTGTACTCTTTGATGTTATGTGACTTATATCTCAAATTACAAGGATATTATAAAGTTTTATTTTTCTGTTCTAAGACATATGTTTCTATTTAGTCTTCAAGTTTTATCAAACCCTTTTCCCCTTCTCTTTGCGACTCCTTATGCTCTCCCCTCTTTTCTTAGATTGAAATATCATTGTCCACTATTAGAATGCCCTAACTCTCCCACTCTTTTCTGCCTTCCACTTATGCTCTCAACTGGCAAAGTCCAAATCCTGTTTGCAGCCAGCTTTACATAAACTCTATATTTGCCCTGTGAGAGACTAATACTTGTGCATAAAAACTCAGTCATGCTAGGGGTCTCTGGGCGGCTCAGTCAGTTAAGTGTCTGCCTTCAGCTCAAGTCCTGATCCCAGGGTCCTGAGATTGAGCCTGCATCAGGCTCCCTGCTCAGTGGGGAATCTACTTCTCCCATTCCCTCTGCCTGCTGCTCTCCCTGCTGGTGTGCTCTCTCTCTGTCAAAAACAAAAACAAACACAAAAACAAAACAAAACAAAACAAAACAAAAAAACAAAAAACACATACATAGGCATGCTTTTTGAGATAACTTTAAGTTGATGACTATAAACCTTAAATAGGTTTTGGCATTGTCCTTTTCTATTTTACTTTCTATTCTACTGTCTATTACTATTTTACCAATTCTATTGCTTGCTAGCTAAAACTGCCCTTCAACTTCTGAGGAAACTAACTCTTCTGTCTCCTTATAACTCCAATAATCTCCCTTTTTCTTCACATTGTAATGAAGACCTTTCTTCTTATGTCACTAGGAAAATAGAAGCTAGAAAGGAGGATTTACATGTGCTTTCACCAAAGCTACTAACTTCCTTGTACCTGTACCACATACTCTGCATCTTCTAGATACAATGGGTCAAGGGTGAACATTCCTGTCCTAACCTGTACACTTAATGAACGGGTTTCCTGCCGCATTTTTCTCCTTAGCCATTTGTCTCATTTGATTATTCCCAAACATTTACAAACATAAAACAACTACTACCTTACAAATGTTGAAGGGGGTGGGATTATGGACATTGGGGAGGGTATGTGCTTTGGTGAGTGCTGTGAAGTGTGTAAACCTGGTGATTCACAGACCTGTACCCCTGGGGATAAAAATATATGTTTATAAAAAATTAAAAATTAAAAAATAAAAAAAAAATAAAAAAGAGTGGGCCATCCACTTGGGCCAAGTGATTGGCTCCATTACCATAAAAAAAAAAAAAAATTCTCCCTAGATTCCAGTTCCTCCCTTTAGCATTGGCTCTTCCCTTACAGGAAAATTTCCTTAGCGTTTCTGTGATTACATTTTTAGCTTCTACTAACCTATTCTTTGTCGAGTCCACTTCCATTAGGTAGTTGTTTCCTAACCCAACTGCTCCAGTAAAGTGACCTTGTCAAGATTTCCGATGACTCCCACATTGCTGAAGCTGGTGAATAATTCAGTCATCGTCTTTCTAGACTTGTGACTTGGATTTAACACAATTTATTGCTCCTTCAGTCTTTACTCTTTTTCTTTGGCCTTCTGAAATATCTAGATCTCTTGTTTCTCCAGCTACCTCCCTACTACTTCTCAACCTCCTCTGCCATGTCTACCTTATCACTCAGACCTCTAAATAATTTAGTACCTTTGGGCTCAGATTTTAAATCTTTTATCTAATATGATAAATCTGTAGATAATCTCATTTAACTCCATGACTTTAAATAACATCTCCAGGTTGATGGCTAACTTGATTTTATTGCCAGCCCCAACCATTTCACTGAATTCCACACTTGTATATCCTCCTGCTCATTTGATCTTTCTACTTGGATGTTTAATAGGTATCTGAGACTTAACATATTCTGAATCAAACTCTTG
This sequence comes from Mustela lutreola, assembly GCF_030435805.1. Lineage (NCBI taxonomy): Eukaryota > Metazoa > Chordata > Mammalia > Carnivora > Mustelidae > Mustela > Mustela lutreola. Next base: position 59,999,823 of record NC_081299.1, read on the forward strand.
AATGATCTGTACCCCCTCCAAATATGTTTTCCCCAAATTTCTCTCTCTCTCTCTCTCTCAACTCTATTTTATTATTCATTCAGGCCTGTATTAGAATTCCCCAAACAGAACAAAATATGCTACATATTTATATATATTTCTTTATTGTTATTATACAAATAATAATATTCCATTATTTACATAGTCTTTTTGTATGTTATATATATGACATACCCATATAAAATAAGGAGTTATTTCACATGAAGGCTGAGAATTTCCAAAATATGCATTTGGCAGGCTGGAGACCCATGAGAGCCAATGGAGGAAGTTTGCACTCTAAAAACTGGCAGACTTGAGACCCAAGAGATAATTTTTCAGTTCGTGTCTGAGGGCAAGAAATAGCACTCAGATCAAGCAGTCAGGCAGGAGGAGTTGACTCTTATTCACCATTTTTGTTCTATTTATGTCTTCAATCGATTGGATGAGGCCTACACACACTAGTGGGGGCAATTGGTTTTACAAAGACTACTGATTTAAATGTTAATCGCATCCAGAAACAACCTTACAGACTCAACCAGAATAATGTTTGGCCAAATGCCTGGGCACCCTTTGGCTCTGTAGGAGTAACACATAAAATTAATCATTATAAAGCCTTTGTCTTGGAATCTTATCTGACTCTTCTTTTATCATATGCATATCTAGTCCATCAGCACATTTTCTCAGGACTATTTAACATATTCCATATATTCCTACTTCTCATAAATTCCAGCAGAGTAGCTTAAGTTAAGCCAACTTCATTTCTAATTTGATTATGGTACTAGTCTTCTAGTTGATTTCTCTATTTCCATTTTTCACAGTTGTCTCTTTGAATTGTATAAGTGGACCTTAATTTCCTTTCTGAACACATTTCCTAACACTGTCCCTGTCATTCATTCCTCTACAGCTTCATTGACCTTGCTGCATCTCAACATCATGTAGGGCATCGGAGTTCAGTAGTCCCCCCTTATCCATAGTTTTACTTTCCATGGTTTTAGTTACTTATGCTCAAATGTGGTCCAAAAGCAGATGAGCAGATGATCCTCCAAATGTATTGTCAGAAGGTCAATAGTAGCCTAATGCTGTCACAACTCTGTCATTCACCTCCCCTCATCCCATCACATAGGCTTTTTTTTTTTTTTTTTTTTTGGTCTTACATCATTATAAAAAGGAGGGTAAGTGCAGTACAATGAAATATTCTGAGAAACATTCACATAACTTTTATTGTGGTATATTGTTATATCTGTTCTATTTTATTATTGGTTACTGTTAATCTCTTCCTGCCCCTAATTCCTCCTTGCCTGTATAAATTAAACTTTATCATAGGTATGTACATATGGGAAATAAACATAGTATATATAGGATTTGATACTGTTCATGGTTTCAGGGATCCAGTGGGGGTCTTAGAACATATCTCTCACAGATAAAGGGAGGCTACTATACTTTTCTTTCTAGCTAAGATGATCTCTTATCAGATACTCCCATGCTTATCTTCTTCATTTTATTCTGTTCTACAAAAATATCACCTCAGACAGATTCGTCTAAAACTGGTAACCCTTTTCCCATTAATGTTAACTGATTTTAGTTTCTTCATAACATTTGTTATCACCTAACACATTCCTTAACATATTCCTTACTATGTTTCTCTGTCTACAAGAAGAAAGGTCGTTGAGTGCATGGGCTTGGCCCATTTTGAAAATTTGTATATTCTTAATACTTTAGCTTTTCATATTATTATATGCTGAATATTATATATTAAATTTGTTATCAGAAAAAAGAATGTATTATCTAAACTTTCTTAATATACCACTCAATTTAAATACTTACATATTTGTATTTTTAGTGTTTTGGCATTGTTGTGACTACACAGTATAATTTTATACTATGTAAGAACTGGGAGCATGGTTTATACATGTATGGTGCCCCTATATTTAGCATCTTATATGTGTATGAACTAAATAATGACTAGCTGAATATAATAATAAATAGAGTACATTAATGAAAAGTACTCTCAAAGATACCACAAATACCAGTGAAAATCCAATTATTGGGGCACCTGCATGACTTAACAACTGACTCTTGATTTCAGCTTAGGTCATGATCTTGGGGTTGTGAGATCAAGACTCACATCAGGTTCTGTGCTTGGTGTGGAGTCTGATTGGGATTTTCTCTCCCTCTCTCTCTGCCCTTCCCCCATCCCTCTCTAAAAATAAATCCAATTATTATTTTTAATTATATCCTTTGATTTATAAAATTAGTTTTTTAATTTTTTGGTGACAATGCTTGCTCATAATCTCAACCACAAAGTAAATATGAGAATATAAATGACTCTACAAAGAACAATTTCTTCACTTGACAATTTGTGATAGTTCAGGGAGAAGCTGGTATAAAGATTACATTGTTTAGGGAAAATTTTATTTATTATTAGTATAAATGTCTGAAGGGAGTTGTAATGATTAATGATGTAATGCATTAAATGTGCTCAAATAACTTATTGATTCCTAACTAATTAGTATGCTAGTGAACAAGTTTCTTATTTGTTTGTAAATTATTCCATTAAGAAATTTTATTTTCCACTACTTTATCTGATTCAGTGGGATTGCAACACAAGTCTTAATTCTGAACCTCTTAAAAAATTCTTGCTTAAAAAAAAAAAAACAAAAAACTTCTTGGAATGGAGGGTTGCCTGTCTGGCTCAGTCAGCAGAGTGTGAGACTCTTGATCTCAGGTTGTGAATTTGAGCCCCATGTTGGGTGTGGAGCCTACTTAAAAAAAAAAAAAAAAAATTGGAATGGAAACTAACAATCTAGAGATTGAATTTTCTCTTATTTTCCATTAATCAGATGTTATTTTTTCTGTCTTAGCAGTTAAAAATCAAGCAGGTAATGAACTAAATAAAAAAAATACAAATATCTTTTAAATAAGATGTAAGGTTTACTTTTTAGTTCCTAAAAGTGAAAAAAAGTCCTTTCATTGAGAGCTTTATATACGTAATACTATATTATTATTTACACATTTTAAAATGTGTTTACTTGATGGCATTAAATAATATTATGTATATTACTATATATTATTTACATTTACTGAGTATAAAGCAAGATAAAAATTTGGAATCATTTGTAAAGAAAATGCAAAGCTATAAAAATATTCCCTTAATTTTTATATTCAATAGAGTAAAAAACATGGTAGTTTATAGACAGCGACTAATATTTTAGTATTCTATTATTTCCTATCTATTTTCATGCTTTAGTAAAGTGAAATTTTCTAATCATAGTAAAGTGGCATGGTAAGGTATAAATAATATATTTGGATGAAGGTTTTTAATAAATGTGGTATTTATTAAGACACAGTCCATTAAAAGAACACTTACATGGTTGTCTCACATTATGTCATTGATTTTTATTTCATGTGTGATTCAAGGTGAGAATTATTCTTTATAAGAAGTACTTTCATTTCAAATCTGTAATTTGGTAATGCAGTCCTTTCTGTTTATTTGTGTGGTTTGGAATATTTCACATGTATAAGCTTTACATGTTGTAGAAGCTGTAACTTTGAAATGGATAAATATAATTAGCATAATGGTAGACATTTAAGCGTTTCAGTATGTAAATACCATTTCCTTTTCTGATAAGTTACCCCCCCCCTTTTTTTTTTAAGTTTTCTGACAGGACATAATAGGCCAGGTTTCATATTTTTTAATAAAAAATTTGAAGGTTTGAACATGTCAACATCAAGTATGTCACTGGTAATACAATTACAAGGATTTAAAATGAAATACAAAATTAAGCTCTCTCATGTAATTTAGGAATCGTTTGACAGGCTCACCAAAGTTTATATCCCCATATTAAAGAGTTGTTTAAAACCACACACACACATACACAGACACCTTCTATTCTGGTAACAAGATGTCTATACATAAAATGTAAAATATAGAATTAAGGCAATTTTCTGGATAATGCAACCCTAAATAACAATTTTAACTGTCTAGAGAATTGTCTCAATTTTCCACTTCACTTTGTGTGTGAGACTACATCTCAAATAACAGCCTTAGAAAGAAAACCTGTCACTGAGTTTGTAATTTTTGTAAAGTCAGACTGTGAAAATCTCACCTTATCAGGTAAATCACAGACACAAGGCAATTGCCCTTTAGAATTGTCCAACACATAGCCCATTGTGTGCAAATGTGGATTGATTACTAATGAAAATGACATATACTCTGCCATAACCAGTTTGAAAAAGAATAATTGCATATAACATATTGATTTTTAGTATTTTAGTATTTTTCTCTCCCCTTACCAGGACATGAAAGAATGGCCTATTTATCTCTTTATCCTCAGTTCCTTGGATAATTTGAATTTAGACTAACTTCAAGAAATAAAATTTTTATGGGTAGCAGCGTGGCTCAGTGGGTTAAGCCCAGGTCATGATCTCAGGGTCCTGGGATTTAGCCCCACATCGGGCTCTTTGCTCAGAAGGGAGCCTGCTTCCCCCACTATCTCTCTCTGCCTGCCTCTCTGCCTACTTGTGATCTCTCTCTCTCTGTCAAATAAATAAAATCTTTAAAAAAAAGAAATTACATTTTTAAAGATGTATATAAAAGTGAAGGAAAGAAAAAAAAAAAAACATGTAGAGAAACAAGTCTATAAGGCATTGATACCACAAAGTTTTATTGATGTTAACCAAACTGTATTCCTGAGCCTCTGTCAATAAACTATAAGACATAGGATTAATATTTTTCCTGTGAAGATTTTAGTAATGAAAGCAGGTGGCCACATATCCAAATTGACTGCATTGATTAGTAATCATTTTGAAAGCAGGTCATACTGACCATTTCATAAACTAGATGTTCAAATATTTGGAAATTCAAATTAATAATACTAAAAATAAAAACAATAATAAAACAATTAAGGAGACAAAGTACATCATTTACATTAATTATCAGTAAATAAGACAGATTATCCTTGGTATTACTGATTTTGATTGCTTTTAGATTGCTAACCACACTAGTCATATTATAGTATTTATATGGATATTTAAGCATTATTCTGCAGCAATGAATCAAGAGAACAAATGATAATAAGCAGAAAGCTAATTGATTAATTTGTCTCAAGCCTACCTATGCAAGCATATTCCTAATAAGCTGACAGCTCTTCGATTATAAGACAAACCAAGAAAACCTACCCTTTAAACTGCTTTTATAACTCAGTTTTCTGTCTCATTATTTATAAATGGACAAGAGAAATTACAAAGTATAAATAGTTTCACAGCTTTAATCTTGAGTAAAACATAATATAGCTGTTGTTTTCTAATTATAAAAATAATTCATGTCCATTGTAGACAATTCATGAACACTGTAGAAAATTCTGAACAAATGAAAAAATAAATACCATACAATATCTAAAGATAAGCACTATTAACATTAGAATTATGCAGGCACAGATACATATAAACATACATACAGCTTAAATAAAATTGCCATCTCCATGCATGACTGATTTGGAAATACACATTTATCACTTGAAAATATATATAGTTTGCGTCTAGTTAAGACATAGTAAAAGACTGGTTTCACCCTCCAATTTTAAACAACCATGAAAAAAAACCAAAAAACAAAATAAAAAAAAAACTCCCAGACAAAATACAGGTTTCTCCTCTTATCCAAGAGTAGAGCGTTTCTATGAAAATTTTGCAAGCCAAAATCATGTAAAACAATGAAGCAATTTCCATGAATTTACAGGGAAAACAGAGTGTTCCCAGACCCTAAACAAAATAGCCTCTCTCAAGATTTTCTGATACCTTAGGATACAGCTTTCTAACAGATGCACAAAATAAATCAAGATAAAACGCAGATGCTCACAAACATGATTGAGCTATGGTGGCATTATACTGAGATGCTGAGTGTAGTTTTCTGGGAAGGAGCTTGGCTGTGTCTCTCTCACAACTCAGCGTGTACACTGACTAAAAGGGCTCACTGAAAAACAAATGCTAAACACTTTTAGCTTTTTGTCCTTTTTTGTAAAGGCAAAAATCATCTTTGTATTTCTTTTGGTTAGTGAAAACATGTACTTATGTACATCTTTTGTAAAAGTGAAGGATACCTTTTTAAAGAAACAATGGTATGCTAGATGTCCATCATCAGGCAATGAAGAACAGTGATCTGTGAGGGACAAAAAAATAGACAAGGACCTAATATTGACCCAACTTAATGCCTGGAGAAAGATTCCAGGTTTCAATCTAAGGAGAGGTAACCCAGTCAGAAACTGGTAGCCTCCTTGAGTTGAGAAAATAGATATGGATTCTGGAAAAAAACAAAGCCACTAGAATTTGAAAGCCAGACTACCAGAGAGATGAGTGCTTCATAGAAGAGAGAACTCTGGAGATCTACTGAGGATCTCCCATGAACATTCTGTTGGGTAGTGTCCGGTTGACACTTGTGAGGAAATTATCCAAGCCTAAGAAAGTGTTACTTGAAAAGATTAGAGAAAACAGTGTCTGCAGTGCTGTTTTTGTCTAAGCCTAGAAATAGTACATGTTTCAACTGAACTGGAACACTTCACAATTCATGGGAATTGGTTTAGACTGCTTCAAAAGTTGGCAAAAACTGGCCCTATGTTTCTTTGGTCCTATTAAAAAATTTTAAAAGCAAGGATAGAAAGGAAGAAACTGCTCTCAAGAAATAATCATATTCCAAAACCTGAAGAATATAGAATACAAAAATATTCAAGGCACAAAATAAAATTAATAATGCTTGGCATCTAATAAAATTACCCACCATGAACAAAAGACATATTGAGGAGAAAAATCAATCAAATCTAACCCAGAATTGACACAGACATAATTTGTAGACAAGAATATTAAGTTTTTGTGATTGTACTCCCTGCGGCCAAAGGCTAGAGGAGAAGTAACACATATTAATAATTCAAGACATGGAATATAGAGAACATGATCAAATGGACGTTTTAGAGATGAAAGCTTTAATGCCTGAGATGAAAATTACAGTAGATGGCATTATCAGCAGATTCAACAGTGGAGAAGAAAAGATTAGTATATATGAAGTTATAGCAATAGAAACTTCAAAATGAAGCACAGAGAGAAAAAAGATGGCAGGCAATGAACAACCAAGGAATTGTGGAGCAATTTCAAAATTGGCCAAATAAATGTGTGGCTGTTTTTCCTTAAGTAGAGGAAAAGTGAAAACTAAGAATATTTGATGAAATTATGGTTGGGGACATTTTATATTGGAGGATACCATAAGCCTACAGATCCAAGAAGTTAAATGAGAAACCTGAAGCACTAGAAATATGAAAAAGAAATCACAAAAGACACATTATAATCACATGGCTTAAAACCAGTTATAAAGAGAAAATATTACACATTATGCATACAGAACCAAAGGATGACAACACTTTACTCATTGGAAGCAAAGTAACTGAGAAGACAATGGAATAATATCTTTAAAGTACTAAACAAATAAATATATAAAATAAATAAATCTGTCAACCTTGAATACCAAACCGGGCAAAACTGTCATAAAAAATGAAGGGGAGGGGCACCTGGGTGGCTTAGTGGGTTAAAGCCTCTGCCTTCTGCTCAGGTCATGGTCTCAGAGTCCTGGGATTGAGCCCCACATCAGGCTCTCTGCTCAGCAGGGAGCCTGCTTCCCCCTCTCTTTCTGACTGCCTCTCTGCCTACTTGTGAATTCTGTCAAATAAATAAACAAAATCTTTTAAAAAAAATGAAGGGGAGAGGAGTCAAGATGGCGGAGAAGTAGCAGGCTGAGACTACTTCAGCTAGCAGGAGATCAGCTAGATAGCTTATCTAAAGATTGCAAACACCTGCAAATCCATCGGCAGAGCGAAGAGAAGAACAGCAATTCTGGAAACAGAAAAACAACCACTTTCTGAAAGGTAGGACTGGCGGAGACGTGAATCCAAAGCAACGGGAAAATAGACCCCAGGGGGAGGGGCCGGCTCCCGGCAAGCGGCAGAGCAACGGAGCACAAAATCAGGACTTTTAAAATTCTGTTCTGCTGAGGGACATCGCTCCAGAGGCTAAACGGGGAGAAGCCCATGCGTGGTCAGCGGGGCCTCAGGTTCCGCAGTGTCACAGAAGGATCGGGGGTCTCTGAGTGTCACAGAGCTTGCGGGTATTGGAACAGGAAAGCCGGCTACAGAGACAGAGCCGACAGTAAGCTCGCAGCTCAGGATTGCCTTGAATCGGTCGCAGGCTTGGTGAGCTCGGAGCGCGGCCGGAGGTCAGGCAGACGGGAGTAACTGGGCGCTGTTCTCTGAAGGCGCACTGAAAAGTGGGGCCCTGGGCTCTCGGCTCCTCTGGGCCGGAGACCAGGAGGCCGCCATTTGTATTCCTGTCCTCCGGAACTCTACGGAAAGTGCTCAGGGAACAAAAGTTCCTGAAAGCAAACCCAAGCGGATTACTCAGCCTGGCCCCAGGTAAGGGCGGTGCAATTCCGCCTGGGGCAAAGACTCTTGAGAATCACTACACCAGGGCCCTCCCCCAGAAGATCAACAAGAAATACAGCCGAGACCAAGTTCACATACCAAGGAGTGCGGTTTCAATACCAAGGAGAGCAGCAGAATTCCAGAGGAGGAGAAAGCAAAACACGGAACTCGTGGATTTCTCCCTGTGATTTTTTTTTAGACTTGCAGTTAATTTAATTTTTTTTCTTTTTCATTTTTTTGTCTTTTTTCTCGCCTTCTGGTAAAATTTTTTTTTAACTTTTACCCTTTTCTTAACATTTTTTAACTAGTTTATCTAATATATATTTTTTTTCTTTTTTATATTGTTCCTCATTCATTTTCTTTTTTTTTAATTTTTTTCTTTTCTTTTTTTTTTTCTTTCTTCCTTTTTGAACCTCTTTTTATCCCCTTTCTCCCCCCTCACGATTTGGGATCTCTTCTGATTTGGTTAAAGCATATTTTCCTGGGGTTGATGCCACCCTTTTAGTATTTTCCTTGCTCCTTCATATACTCTTATCTGGACAAAATGACAAGACGGAAAAATTCACCACAAAAAAAAAGAACAACAGGCAGTACCAAAGGCTAGGGACCTAATCAATACAGACATTAGTAATATATCAGACCTAGAGTTCAGAATGACAATTCTCAAGGTTCTAGCCGGGCTCGAAAAAGGCATAGAAGATATTAGAGAAACCCTCTCAGGAGATATAAAAGCCCTTTCTGGAGAAATAAAAGAACTAAAATCTAACCAAGTTGAAATAAAAAAAGCTATTAATGAGGTGCAATAAAAAATGGAGGCTCTCACTTCTAGGATAAATGAGGCAGAAGAAAGAATTAGCAATATAGAAGACCAAATGACAGGGAATAAAGAAGTTGAGCAAAAGAGGGACAAACAGCTACTGGACCACGAGGGGAGAATTCGAGAGATAAGTGACCCCATAAGACAAAACAACATTAGAATAATTGGGATTCCAGAAGAAGAAGAAAGAGAGAGGGGAGCAGAAGGTATGCTGGAGAGAATTATTGGGGAGAATATCCCCAATATGGCAAAGGCAACGAGCATCAAAATTCAGAAGGTTCAGAGAACGCCTCTCAAAATCAATAAGAATAGGCCAACACCCCGTCACCTAATAGTAAAATTTACAAGTCTCAGTGACAAAGAGAAAATCCTGAAAGCAGCCCGGGAAAAGAAGTCTGTAACATACAATGGTAAAAATATTAGATTGGCAGCTGACTTATCCACAGAGACCTGGCAGGCCAGAAAGAGCTGGCATGATATTTTCAGAGCACTAAACGAGAAAAACATGCAGCCAAGAATACTATATCCAGCTAGGCTATCATTGAAAATAGAAGGAGAGATTAAAAGCTTCCAGGACAAACAAAAACTGAAAGAATTTGCAAACACCAAACCAGCTCTACAGGAAATATTGTAAGGGGTCCTCTAAGCAAAGAGAGAGCCTACAAGTGCTAGATCAGAAAGTAACAGAGACAATATACAGTAACAGTCACCTTACAGGCAATACAATGGCACTAAGTTCATATCTCTCAATAGTTACCCTGAATGTGAATGGGCTAAATGCCCCTGTCAAAAGACACAGGGTATCAGAATGGATAAAAAAACAAAACCCATCTATATGTTGCCTCCAAGAAACTCATTTTAAGCCCGAAGACACCTCCAGATTTAAAGTGAGAGGGTGGAAAATAATTTGCCAGCCTAATGGACATCAGAAGAAAGCAGGAGTAGCAATCCTTATATGAGATCAATTAGATTTTAAGCCAAAGACTATAATAAGAGATGAGGAAGGACACTATATCATACTCAAAGGGTCTGTCCAACAAGAAGATCTAACAATTTTAAATATGTATGCCCCCAACTATATAAACCAATTAATAACAAAATCAAAGAAACACATAAACAATAATACAATAATAGTAGGGGACTTTAACACTCCCCTCACTGAAATGGACAGATTATCCAAGCAAAAGATCAGCAAGGAAATAAAGGCCTTAAATGACACACTGGACCAGATGGACATCACAGATATATTCAGAACATTTCATCCCAAAGCAACAGAATACACATTCTTCTCTAGTGCACATGGAACATTCTCCAGAATACATCACATCCTCGGTCCTAAATCAGGACTCAACCGGTATCAAAAGATTGGGATCATTCCCTGCATATTTTCAGACCACAATTCTCTAAAGCTAGAACTCAACCACAAAAGGAAGGTTGGAAAGAACCCAAATACATGGAGACTAAACAGCATCCTTCTAAAGAATGAATGGGTCAACCGGGAAATTAATTGAAAAAAATCATGGAAACAAATGATAATGAAAATACAACAGTTCAAAATCTGTGGGACACAACAAAGGCAGTCCTGAGAGGAAAATATATAGCAGTACAAGCCTTTCTCAAGAAACAAGAAAGGTCTCAGGTACACAACCTAACCCTACACCTAAAGGAGCTGGAGAAAGAACAAGAAAGAAACCCTAAGCCCAGCAGGAGAAGAGAAATCATAAAGATCAGAGCAGAAATCAATGAAACAGAAACCAAAAAGACAATAGAGCAAATCAACAAAACTAGGAGCTGGTTCTTTGAAAGAATTAATAAAATTGATAAACCCCTGGCCCGACTTATCAAAAAGAAAAGAGAAAGGACCCAAATCAATAAAATCATGAATGAAAGATGAGAGATCACAACTAACACCAAAGAAATACAAATTATTATAAGAACATACTATGAACAACTCTACGCCAATAAATTTGACAATCTGGAAGAAATGGATGCATTCCTAGAAACATATAAACTACCACAACTGAACCAGGAAGAAATAGAAAGCCTGAATAGACCCATAACCAGTAAGGAGATTGAAACAGTCATTAAAAATTTCCAAACAAACAAAAGCCCAGGGCCAGACGGCTTCCTGGGGGAATTCTACCAAACATTTAGAGAAGAACTAATTCCTATTCTCCTGAAACTGTTCCAAAAAATAGAAATGTAAGGAAAACTTCCAAACTCATTTTATGAAGCCAGCATCATCTTGATCCCAATACCAGACAAGGATCCCATCAAAAAAGAGAGCTATAGACCAATATCCTTGATGAACACAGATGCGAAAATTCTCAACAAAATACTAGCCAATAGGATTCAACAGTACATTAAAAGGATTATCCACCACGACCAAGTGGGATTTATTCCAGGGCTGCAAGGTTGGTTCAACATCCGCAAATCAGTCAATGTGATACAGCACATCGATTAAAGAAAGAACAAGAACCATATGATACTCTCAATAGATGCTGAAAAAGCATTTGACAAAGTACAGCATCCCTTCCTGATCAAAACTTTTCAAAGTGTAGGGATAGAGGGCACATACCTCAATATCATCAAAGCCATCTATGAAAAACCCACCGCAAATATCATTCTCAATGGAGAAAAACTGAAAGCTTTTCTGCTAAGGTCAGGAACACGGCATGGATGTCCATTATCACCATTGCTATTCAACATAGTACTAGAGGTCCTAGCCTCAGCAATCAGACAACAAAAGGAAATTAAAGGCATCCAAATCGGCAAGAAGAAGTCAAATTATCACTCTTCGCAGATCATATGATACTATATGTGGAAAACCCAAAAGACTCCACTCCAAAACCGCTAGAACTTATACAGGAATTCAGTAAAGTGTCAGGATATAAAATCAATGCACAGAAATCAGTTGCATTTCTCTACACCAACAGCAAGACAGAAGAAAGAGAAATTAAGGAGTCAATCCCATTTACAATTGCATCCAAAACCATAAGATACCTAGGAATAAACCTAACCAAAGAGGCACAGAATCTATACTCAGAAAACTATCAAGTACTCATGAAAGAAATTGAGGAAGAAACAAAGAAATGGAAAAATGTTCCATGCTCCTGGATTGGAAGAATAAATATTGTGAAAATGTCTATGCTACCTAAAGCAATCTACACATTTAATGCAATTCCTATCAAAGTACCATCCATCTTTTTCAAAGAAATGGAACAAATAATTCTAAAATATATATGGAACCAGAAAAGACCTCAAATAGCCAATGGGATATTGAAAAAGAAAGCCAACGTTGGTGGCATCACAATTCCAGACTTCAAGCTCTATTACAAAGCTGTCATCATCAAGACAGCATGGTACTGGCACAAAAACAGACACATAGATCAATGGAACAGAATAGAGAGCCCAGAAATAGACCCTCAACTCTACAGTCAACTAATCTTCGACAAAGCAGGAAAGAATGTCCAATGGGAAAAAGACAGCCTCTTCAATAAATGGTGCTGGGAAAACTGGACAGCCACATGCAGAAAAATGAAATTGGACCATTTCCTTACACCACACCCAAAAATAGACTCAAAATGGATGAAGGACTTCAATGTGCGAAAGGAATCCATCAACATCCTTGAGGAGAACACAGGCAGCAACCTCTTCGAACTCAACCGCAGGAACATCTTCCTAGGAACAACGCCAAAGGCAAGGGAAGCAAGGGCAAAAATGAACTATTGGGATTTCATCAAGATCAAAAGCTTTTTCACAGTTAACAAAATCAAAACAGTTAACAAAATTAAAAGACAACTGACAGAATGGGAGAAGATATTTGCAAATGACATATCAGATAAAGGACTAGTGTCCAGAATCTATAAAGAACTTAGCAAACTCAACACCCAAAGAACAAATAATCCAATCAAGAAATGGGCAGAGGACATGAACAGACATCTCTGCAAAGAAGACATCCAGATGGCCAACAGACACATGAAAAAGTGCTCCATATCACTCGGCATCAGGAAAATACAAATCAAAACCACAATGAGATATCACCTCACACCAGTCTAATGGCTAAAATCAACAAGTCAGGAAATGACAGATGCTGGCGAGGATGCGGAGAAAGGGGAACCCTCCTACACTGTTGGTGGGAATGCAAGCTGGTGCAGCCACTCTAGAAAACAGCATGGAGGTTCCTCAAAATGTTGAAAATAGCACTACCCTATGACCCAGCAATAGCACTACTGGGTATTTACCCTAAAGATACAAACGTAGTGATCCAAAGGGGCACTTGCACCCGAATGTTTATAGCAGCAATGTCCACAATTCACAGACCTGTATCCCTGGGGATAAAAATATATGTTTATAAAAAATTTAAAAAAAAATGAAGGGGAAATAGAAATTTTTTCAGACATATAATAGGTAGAGCTTATCACTAGTATTGTTGCAATATAAGAAATGTTAATGGAGGTCCTTCAAGTGGAGGCACAATAGTACAAAATGAAAACCTGAATCTAGTCAGAGGAATAAAGTGTCCTACAGAAGGTAACACAATTTGTAAATATGATTTTTTATACTAATTTATTTTACAAGATAGTTGAATGTTCAGTGTAAAAATAAAAGCAGTATATTGAGAGGTTTTTTTAGTATAGGCAGAAGTAAAATGTATAACAGTAGCTCAATATCCAGAGGTGGAGAAATAATACTATTGTAAAGTTTTATACGATGTGTAAAATAACTTAATATCACTTACAATAGACATTGATAAGAAAAAAAATATAAATTCTAAAGTCTTTCAAATGAACAAATGCAAAAACAGTGTAATAGCTAATAGACCAGCAAAGGAGATATAACAGTTTTGGGGGAAAAAAAAAGTTAATCTAAAAATAGAACATTAAAAAGTAACAAGTAATCCATGGGAAATAGAAATAAAAACAGATTTGATGCAATCATATTAAATGTAAATGGTTGTAACACTCTTATTTCTCTAACTGCCAGTGACTGAGGATTTATGTTAAATTATCCTAACACATTTGAGTTTTTTTTTTTTTTAAAGATTTTATTTATTTATTTGACAGAGAGAGATCACAAGTAGGCAGAGAGGAAGGCAGAGAGAGAGGAGGAAGAAGGCTCCCCACTGAGCAGAGAGCCCGATTCGGGACTCGATCCCAGGACCCCGAGATCATGACCTGAGCCGAAGGCAGCGGCTTAACCCACTGAGCCACCCAGGCGCCCTAACACATTTGAGTTTTTAAAATTTTCTTCTATTATGAGATTTTTCTTTTAAATTTGTGTTTTTGTTCATTCTTTGTTCATTCTAGTTCATTACAATTGATTGACATTGTGACATCATTGATTGGCATATTTTAATTTTTTACACAAATATACAGTAAAATATTTTTAGTATACATTCTATAAATTTTAATACAGGTCTAGACATATAGAATTATCATCACCCCACCATGCTATCCCACCAAACTTAACCATAGAAAGCTATTGATCTGTTTCATTCTAAATAGATTCTAAAGAAGAAAATAAGTCAAGGAAGAGTTTATTTATAATACAATCTATTGTAACATGTTTATTAATAGTTTGGAGTAATTCAATGTCAAGGGTAAAACTAGTGATACATGTCAACTGAAAGAAAACCAATCTCAATATAGGTTAGTAAACACTTCATGAAGCTTAGAAAACAGTCTTTCAGATTGATCTGAAGAAGTTCTCTGAAGCTTGTTAGCTACAGGAGATTTCATTTATACATATATATATGAGATATATAATTATGTATAAATTTATATTATATTTTATTATATATGTTATATATAATATATATAAAACATATCTATCTATCTATCTATATATAAATAGGGAAGGGGTATACATGCTTGTGAGCATTTCTCCATATTATTTTTGTATCACAATGTATAATCTGTAATAGTTGTCAAAAGTAAGTCTTACTGGGGTCCCTGGGTGGCTCAGTTGGTTAAGCATCCAACTCTTGATTTCCGCTCAGGTCATAATCTCAGGATCCTGAAAAGGAGCTGAGTATTGGGCTCTGCTGGTTAAGGCACTTGCTTAAGATTGCTTAAGATTCTCCCTCTCCTTCTTCCTCTGCACTCCCTCCCCACCCTCTCTAAAATAAATATGTAAATAAATATGGTTTACCGGTTTCCCCATAGACATGAGAAAAACCCTTAGGTCGTTTAAATACATTATGTTTCCACTTTATCTTATTTTTTAAAAATACTGCTTGCATGCCTCTGCTTAACTGGTTTTCTGGCTCTTGTTTTGATTCTTCCTTGAGATCACTTGAGATTGTCACAGAAGGCTGACTGACATCAGTTGCCTACTGAAGTTTTAGTGCACACATAACAGAAAGGAGAGAGAAAAAGGGAAAATATTCAAAAGTGAGTGACAGTTGCTGGAATAGGTGACATAGGTTTTTATTTGGGAACAAGTAGAGGTCAGATTTTAGATATGAATGCATACAATTCATCCATAATTGTAGAATAGACAGAATATATGGACACAGATTCATGGTCAATGTTCAGTGTCAATAAAGTATAAGGAAATAATCTTTGTCTAATATATTTCAAAATGGAAGAATATAGCACAGTTTCCTACTCCTATTTCTTGACACTTGTTAAACATAGGAAGTTTTATGGGTAAGTTACTCATTTCATCTCTATTATATATGAATATATTATGCCTGTTTTTATTTGACAGAGCAAGACAGCACAAGCAGAGGGAATAGTAGAGGGAGACAGATAAGCAGGTTCCCCACTGAGCAGGAAGCCAGATGTGGGGCTCAATCCCAGGACCCTAAGATCATGACCTGAACTAAAGGCAGGTGTTTAACCATCTGAGTCACCCAGGTGCCCCTATACTATTATCTGTTATGAAATCTGTCTACTTATAGCACTTCAGTTCTGGAGAATATAATATATTGATTGCCTGTCCCTCATTTTGTCCCCCCCTGGGATCTATAGTTCTTAAGTAGCAATGGAAAGATGGAATAAATATAGTACCATTTCAGAAAGTATAATCTGTCATCTGGGCAAGAGTTTTCTTAGGAAGAGGTCCTGGATCTTTGACACTATGGGCATACTTCAGAGGATAGGTGCAGAATTATCTATTAATCCAGGTAGATGGGATTCCTTTGTTCATTAAGATGAAGTTTGGCTTGGGCACTGATGATTCAGTCATCAGTCTCATTGTTCTTTTCCTCACTCTACATTTCTTGAAAAAAATATTGTTTTCCTCTTATTCTTGGTATAGTTGTCTTCCTGTCCTGCCTCCAGCTGCTGTTTCATTAGATTTGTGTGCCTATTGAGAGAGAATGTAGAGGACTCTGACTCTGTTTATTGAGTAGGGATGAAATAAAGAACCTGGGTTCCTGATCAAATTATACATATTGGAGAGGTCTAGGATGTCATTTCAAATTATAGCTCATTATAGAAAATTAAAAAAAAAAATAAAATGTATGAGATTTTTTTTAAAGCAGGGAATTATTGCCTAGAAGTTGTTTCTGGTAATAAACCACAGAATGTATTAGAGACGTGCAAAAACTGTGTCTCAAAACCTAGTGTGCTGTTCTATGAGTCTATTTTTATTGACTAAGGCTTATCTGCAAGCCATTTATCTGTACTCCATAAATGATATGACACAGCCTTAGCCTAATCTATTTGATACTTTTCATCTTGATGACCACTAAAATTTTCTGGCTTCAAAATCTATAGATGGCAATTCAGGTTTAAACCATTGCCTTAGGGGCACTTGGGTGGCTCAGTTAATAAAGCATCTGCCTTTGGCTCAGGTCATGATCTCAGGGTCCTGGTAACAAGACCCACACCTGGCTCTCTGCTCAGCAAGGAGCCTGTTGCTCCCTCTCCCTACTGCTCCCTCTGCTTATGTTCTCTCTCTGTCAAAAAATAAATGAAGTATTTTAAAAATGCCTTAATCTACATAGGTAGCATAGGATCCTGGATTAAAATTTTCACTCTTACTAAACATACTCTGAATGTTTTATATCAGCAGCACATTTGGCTTGACCTTTATGTCTCTCCATATTGATACTGTTCCCATGGGTTTGAGGAGGACAGAATAGAATGTTTCAAACAAGATTCCCTAGCAACAAAACACAAGGACTTAGGCAAAATATTCTAAGGGGTTCATTTTAAAAGCCTGACATTCAATGATGAAACAATATAAAGGCCACAATACGGGAGAGTACATTATTGTGAATAAATAAACGTACTTTGTGAAGGATCTAATAGGGGCAGAAAGACTGTTCTAAGATAAATTCAATATTCTTGCTTTGCTCAGAAATCATTGAAAGAAAATAATAACTTTTAATTATTTAAAGGAATAATACATCATTCAAATAAAAATGCCTTAAATATAGTAGGAAGTACTGAATTATGTTAAAAGTGAAAGATTAAGGGGTGGCTGGTGGCTCTGTGGGTTAAGCCTCTGCATGTGGCCCAGGTCATGATCTCAGGGTCCTGGGATTGATCCTTGCAACGGGGTCTCTGTTCAGAAGGGAGCCCGCTTCCCCACCCGCTGCCCTGACTGCCTCTCTGCCTACTTGGGATCTCTGTCAAGTAAGTAAAAAAGAAAGAAAAATCTTTAAAAAAATGAAAAATTAGGACTAGAGATGTAGGTTGTAATTATATATCTTCACACAGAGTTCATTTGCATTATTCAAAGTTGTTAAATTCTATAAAGTTGTCATATTTTCAGCTAAAACCCAAAAGAAAAAAAAGTGAAGAAAAAAAATCAGAAGAGAGTTAAAGGGACATGTGGAAGACATACTAAAAATTTCTAAATATGTGTAATTGGAATGCTTGAAGAAAAGAGAGAATGGGGCTGAACCAGTGTTTAAAAATGGTTTAGATAAAATACCAAAGTGGGTGAAAGATATCAACTCTCTATTAAAGTTCAGTGAAACAAAAACAGGATAAATATATTATATATATGACAGATATATTTTAAAATCTCATAGCAAAACTGCTGAAATGCAAAGATAAAAACAGCATTTTAAAAGCAGCTACAGAAAAAAGATACATTATATTCATGTAACTACAACAATAATAGTTCACATTTCAATAGAAAAAAGACTCTAGACAATGGAATTGTATCCTTAAAATGCTGGGGAAGGACTGGAACTACCAAAATAGAATTCCATACATAAATAGTTAATAAAAAAGATTAAATGAAGATATATTCAGAAAAACAAAAAGAAAAAGTTGTTAACACAATGGAATTTGAAAACTGCTTACCTACAGGAAGATAATGATCCCAAAAAGAAACATGGAATTTAAAGATGAAGAGTAAAGGAGTGGATGCAAATGCAAATGATTAATAATGAATATTGACTATACTAAGTGGTGATGATAATTTCTTGTGAAATTCATGTGAAATGAAGATTTTAAATATCATGTCAAAAATAAAGCTGAACAGAGGAACTTGGATTCAAGGTCTTCCAAAACTGTGATATCTGAAAACTGACACAATATTTTTAATAAGCTACAATAAATCAAGGACTCAAGTTTTCATCCCTATTATAACTCTTAAAAGTGATAAAATGTATAAATAACATATTAGAAGAAGGAAAATAATAATAATAAAACAAAATATATGGAAAATCCAAAACAATGCAAGAAATAAAAGTTTAAAAATATGGAATAAGTAAAAAAAACAGTTTTTACTTAAATAAAAAACAATAATAAAGAGTGAACATATACTAATTATAGTGAATGTAAATGGATTAGTTTTCCAAATAAGTGAAAATCAATAATGTAAAAACAATTGGGTAGAAAATAATTCAAAGTATACATTAGAAAATATTAAGAGCTGAATCATAATAAGGTAATATCACATTAATCTTTTAAGAGACAGCTACAGCAGTGCTTTGAGGGAAATATTTAGTTTCCTATCTATCATTAGAAAAGGAAAAAAAAAAGAAAAGATGAGATAAATGGACCTGAGCTTCTAGCTCGATGTGACAGAAAAAGAAACATAAACCAATTCCAAAGAAAATAATCAAGTTATAAAGATATGAATAAAAATCAAGGAATGTAAAAACATTAATTAAAATCAGTTTAGCTAAATTTGCTTTGATTATTTGACAAGATAAAATGGAGAAAAAATACAAATTGCAAACATGAAATTAAGATAATTAGACTGTCTTATCACAAGTATGTGCTAATGAACTTAGGACTGTGGATTAAAAAATAATTTTTTAAAAAGTTGAATTTACCAAAACAGTTATGAAAAGTAATAGAAATTTAAATATTTGAAAATTGTTTACTCTTGGTATTAAGTTTATGATAAGCAATTTTCATAGGGAAAATTCTTCATATGATTTTTATATGAAATATTAAAAATATTTGAGAAAAAAATAATACCAGCCTCACAAAAATTCTTCCAAAAGAGAAATAAAGTGAACACTCTTCCTACTCTTTTTAATGTGAACAGAAAGACCTTGCCACTAAAAATTTATAGATATTACAAAAGGAAAATTCAAAACTAATTTCTTAATCAAAGGGGCTCCTGAGTGGCTCAGTGGGTTAAGCCTCTGCCTTCGGCTCAGGTCATGATCTTAGGGTCCTGTGATCGAGCCCCACATTGCACTCTCTGCTCAGCGGGGAGCCTGCTTCCCCCCGACCCTGCCTGCCTCTCTATTTGTGATCTCTCTCTGTCAAATATATAAATCTTTAAAAATATTAAAAATTGCAACATAAGACATTAACAAGTTAAATCTAGAAATATATAAAAGAAAATACATTATGACTTACTGGTGAGGTATAAACCTGGAATGCTGGGTTGTTAGAGATAGAGATGGTGGCACAGTAGGAGGACCTTAGGCTTATCTCCTCCCATGATAACAACTAGATAACTATCAAGTCCCTAAATACCCTAGAAATTGACCTAAAGACTAACAGGACAAACTCTACAACTAAAGAGAGAGAAGAGGTCACATCAAAGAAGGTAGGAAGTACAGAGAAGTGGTTGAGGGGAGAAACATCTCAGGTTGTGGAGGGAAGGGAGCTGTGGTCGTGAAGAAGGATGAGTGGGAAAGGAGAACACAGGGGAATGCATAAGGAGATTGTTTACTCAAAGCCATTGGCTTAGAAAATGAGAGGGGCTGAATTTTGTGAGTTCTTGCAACCAGTGTGGCTTAAAGTCCAGAGATTTAAACCTAGTGAGCTTAGCTGGGATGGAGACAGGAGGAATCTACCTTACTTCTGGAGAGAAGGCAGGTGAACAACTCATAGGCAGACAGTGTGGAAAGAGTGATCTGAGGAAATCCTGGAGCACACACCAGGGAGATTATTTGCTCATCTTGGAGAAAGTCTCTGAGAGTCAGTGTTCATGGAGATGCCTCTCTGGGAACCAAGGCGTCAGCTGGTGTCATTTTCCAACCCCATCTTTCAGAATAAACACAGAGCCATCTTTGAGGGGCAACACAGTGTGGACACTGGCTGCCTAATTTGCTTATACAAAGACCCACCCTCCTGCACTCTGGTGGGAGTGTCCTTCTCAGTCAAGCTTGCCTCGGTCCTAGCACAGCAGGTCCCTACCCTGTCCACACTATTTCTCTTGATCAGAGAGTTCTGCAGGGCCTCAATTCTGGAGGAGTTGGTGTCAGGTCTCATTTCACAAGCAGACCAGAGCACACAGAGTTAAAAGTCACCACATTTAGGCCAGGGCCCCAAATTGCCAAAAGCAGCCAAGGAGAACTTCTGCAAATGACTGGCCTGAAGTATAGAACAGCCAAAACACAGCAGAGAGTAGGCAGCATACACCAGACACATTCCCTGAAACACCAATCCCTGGGCACTATAGGACCTTTTCTTCATAAGGCCATAACTTTCAAGAGCGGGAAACATAACTGGTTTTTCTTTTCTTTTTAAAGATTTTATTTATTTATTTAACAGTGATCACAAGTAGGCAGAGAGGCAGGCAGGGGTGGGGGGAAGCAGGCTTCCTGCTGAGCAGAGAGCCTCATGTGGGGCTCGATCCCAGGACTCTGGGATCATGATCTGAGCCTAAGGCAGAAGGTTTAACCCATTGAGCCATCCAGGTGCCCCATAACTGGCTTTCTAATACACTAAAGAAGGTAGATACTTAGACAAAATGCCAAGATGGAGGAATTTACCCTAAATGAAAGTAAAAGATAAGGCTATGACTAGAGATCTAAATGAAACAGATGTAAGTAACATGCATCAAGCATCTCCATCAAGGAGAATTTAAAGTAACAATCATAAGGATAGTCATTGGCTTTGAGGAAAGAATAGAAGACATCAGTGAGACCCTTACCACAGAGATAAAATAATTTAAAAAGAATCAGAGATAAATATAATTAACAATATTGAAGCAATGAAGAGCATGCTAAAAAAGAGAGAGGAATGAACTAGTCAACTAGAAGGCACAATAATGGAAAATAATGAAGCTGAGCAAAAAGAATTCTGCAACATGAGAATAGACTTGGGGAACTCGTTGATTCCATCAAACATAACAACATTCATATTACAGGGGTCCTAGAAGAAAAGAGAAAAATCAGGGCAGGAAATTTATTCCAAAGCATAATAGCAGAAAATTTTCCTAATCTGGGAAAAGAAACAGACATCCAGATTCAGGAGCACAGAGAATAACCATTAAAGTCGACAAAAGCAGGCCAGTGACAAGATCTATTATAATTAAATTTGTGAGATACAGTGATAAAGTAAAAATCTTAAAAACAGCAAAACAAATAAAGTCCTTAACTTACAAGGGAAAACCCATCAGGCTAGCTGGAGATTTCTCAACAGAAACTTGGTAAGCCAGAAAAGAGTGGCATGATATATTCAAAGTGAGAAATGGGAAAACTCTGCAGCCAAGAATCCCCTATTCAACAAGGCTATCATTCAGAATAGAAGGAGAGACAAAAGAGTTTTTCAGAGAAACAAAATCTAAAGGAGTTTGTAACCACTAAACCAACCCTTCATGAAATATTAAAGGGGACTCTGAGTACAAAGGAGAAACCAAAAGTAACAAAGACAAGAAAGGAATAGAGAAATCTCCAGAAACAAAGATAAACCAAAGAACAAAATGGAAATAAATGTTTCCCTCAATACTTACTTTGAATATAAATGGACTCAATGCTCCAATCAAAAGACATAGATTGTCACAATGGATTAAAAGTAAAACATTTATATGCTGTCTATAGTAGATTCATTTTAGACCTAAATAAACTTGCAGATGGAATGTAAGTGGGTGGAGAAAAATTTATCACACAAATGGATGTTAAAGCTGAGTAGCAATACTTACACTGGACAAACTAGGCTTCAAAATTAAGATTGCAAAAAGAGTCAAGAGTGTGATATAATCATAAAGGGGACAATCCAACAAGAAGATATAATATGTGTAAATATCTACGCACCCAACATAAGAGCATGCAAATATATAAAATAATAGCAAACACAAAGGGTCTAATTGGTAGTAACACAATAATAGTACAAGACTTTCACACCCTACTTATATCAATGGGCAGATCATCAAAACAGTATATCAAAAAGGAAACAATGATTTTGATGACACGATGGACCAGATGGACTTAATAGATATATTCAGAACATTCCATCCTAAAGCAGAAAAATACACATTCTTTTCAAGTGCACATGGGACAATCCCTAGAAGAGATCACATATTGTGTCAGAAATCAGGCATCAACAAATACAAAAAAAAGATTGAAATTATACCATGCATAAGACTAAAAATGCATAGAGGTTAAATAACATGCTACTAAAAAATGAATGGATCAACCAGAAAATCAAAGAAGTTTAAAAAATATAGAAACAAATTAAAATGAAAACAATAATCCAGAAACTTTGGGATGCAGCAAAAGCAGTCTTAAGAGGGAAGTATTTAGCTATACAGGCCTACCTCAAGAAGCAAGAAAAAATCTCAAACAATCTAACCTTACACCTAAAGTAGCTAGAAAAAGGATGCCTGGGTGGCTCAGTGGATTAAGTCTCTGCCTTCTGCTCAGGTCATGATCCCAGGGTATTGGGATCGAGGCCCGCATTGGGCTCTTTGCTCAGCAGGGAGCCCGCTTCCCCTCTCTCTCTGCCTGCCTCTCTTCCTACTTATGATCTCACTCTCTGTCAAATAAATAAATACATAAAATATTTAAAGAAATAAAGTAGCTAGAAAAAGAATAACAAATGAAGCCTAAAGCCAGCAGAAGGAAGGAAATAAAAAGGATTAGAACACAAATAAATGTCGTGGAAACTAAAAAACAAAAACAAAAGAAAACAAAACAAACCAGATCAGTGAAACCAGAAGCTGGTTCTCTGAAAAAATTTTAAAGGTTCATAAACATTTAGCCAGACTTACTGAAAGGAAAAGAGAAAGAGCCCAAATAAATGAAATCACAATGAGCAAGAAGAATAACAACCAACATCACAGAAATAGAAGCTATTGTAAGAAAATGTTATAAAAAACTATATTTCAACAAATTGGACAATCTAGAAAAAATAGATAAATACCTAGAAACATATAAACTATCAAAACTGAAACAGGAAGAAATAGAAAATGTGAACAGAAAATAACCAGCAAAGAAATTGAATTCATAATCAGAAATTTCCCAATAAACAAAGTCCAGGGCCAGATGGCTTCTCAGGGGATGCTATCAAACATTTAAAGAAGAGTTAATATCTATTCTTCTCAAACTATTCCAAAACATAGAAAAGGAAGGAAACTTAAAAATTCTTTTCATGAGGCCAGCATTATCCTGGTACCAAAACCAGATAGCCCTCACTAAAAAAGAGAGCTAATGTCCAATATCCCTGATGAAAACAGATGTAAAAAAACCTCAAAAAAATACTAGTGTACTGAATCAAACATACATTTTAAAAAATCATTCACCATGATTAAATGGGATTTATTCCTGGATTGCAAGGGTGAATCAATATTTACAAATCAATCAACATGATATACCACATTAATAAAAGAATAAGAACCATATGATCATTTCAGTAGATGCAGAAAGATATTTTACAGAGTACAACATCCATTCATGACAAAAACCCTCAACAAATAAGGTTTAAGGAACCTATGTCAACATAATAAAGACCATAATGAAAATCCTACAGCTAATATCATCCTCAATGGGGAAAGACTGAGAGCTTTTCCTGCACCATCAAGAGCAGGACAGCTGTCCACTCTCACTACTGTTAGTTAATACAGTACTGGAAGTCTTAGCATAGAACCAGATAACAATTCTAAATTGGCAAGTAAAAAGTAAAGCTTGCATGATTTATAGATGACATGATGCTCTGTATAGAAAACCTGGGAGTCCACCAAAAAAATTGCTAGAACTGATAAACAAATTCAGTAGTGTTGCTGGATACAAAATATCCAGAAATCTTTTTCATTTCTATACACTGATAATGAAGTAGCAAAAATAGAAATTAAGGCATCTGTATCTTTAGGGTAAATACCCAATAGTGCAATTGCTGGGTCATAGGGCAGTTCTATTTTCAACATTTTGAGGAACCTCCATGCTGTTTTCCAGAGTGGCTGCACCAGCTTGCATTCCCACCAGCACTATTGGGTATTTACCCTAAAGATACAAATGTAGTGATCCAAAGGGACACATGCACCCGAATGTTTATAGCAGCAATGTCCACAATAGCCAAACTATGGAAAGAACCTAGATGTCCATCAACAGATGAATGGATCAAGAAGATGTGGTATATATACACAATGGAATACTATGCAGCCATCAAAAGAAATGAAATCTTGCCATTTGCAACAACATGGATGGAACTAGAGCGTATCATGCTTAGCGAAATAAGTCAAGCAGAGAAAGACAACTATCATATGATCTCCCTGATATGAGGAAGTGGTGATGCAACATGGAGGCTTAAGTGGGTAGAAGAAGAATAAATGAAACAAGATGGGATTGGGAGGGAGACAAACCATAAGTGACTCTTAATCTCACAAAACAAACTGAGGGTTGCCGGGGGGAGGGGTTTTGGGAGAAGGGGGTGGGATTATGGACATTGGGGAGGGTATGTGATTTGGTGAGTGCTGTGAAGTGTGTAAACCTGGTGATTCACAGACCTGTACCCCTGGGGATAAAAATATATGTTTATAAAAAATAAAAAATTAAAAAAAAAAAAAAGATTCTGCATATAAGTGGAATCATATGGTAAAAAAAAAAAAAAAAAGAAATTAAGGCATCAATCCCATTTATAAGTGCACAAAATACCATAAGATACCAACAAATAAACTAATCAAAGATGTGAAAGACCTATACTCTGAAAACTATAAGATACTGAAAAAAGAAGTTAAAGATGGCACGAGTAAATGGAAAGACATTGTATGGTCATGGATTGGAAGAACAGATATTGTTAAAAGTCGAGACTACCCAGAGCAATCTACAGATCGAAAGCAATCCTTTTCAAAATACCACCAGTATTTTTCACAGAGCTGGAAAAAACAATCTTAAAATTTGTATGGAAACACAGAGGACCCCAAATAGATAAAGGAACCTAGAAAAAGAAACGCAAAGCTGGAAGCATCACCATCTAGACTTCAAGTTTTACTACAGAGCTGCAGCAATCAAAACAGTATGGTCCTGGCACAAAAATAAACATAAATCAATATAACAGAATAAAAACCTCAGAAATAAACACATAATTATATGGTCAATTAACATTTGACAAAGCAGGAAAGAATATCCAATAGGAAAAAGTCAGTCTCTTCAACAAATGATGTCGGGAAAACTGGACAGTAACATGCAAAAGAATGAAACTGGACCACTTTCTTATAGCAGACACAAAAATAAATTTAAAATGGATGAAAGACGTAAATGTCAGACCTGATACCATCAAAATCCTAGAGGTAATAACCTCTTTGACATGGGCCATAACAACTTCTTTCTAGCTATGTCACTTGAGGCAAGGCAAATAAAAGTGAAAATAAACTATTGGAACTTCATCAAAATAAAAAGCTTCTGCATAGCAAAGGAAATAATCTACAGAACTAAAAGTCCCTATAAAAGGATAGAAGATATTTGCAAATGACATATCTGATAAAGAGTTAGTATCCAAAGGAAATAAGGAAATTATAAAACTCAACACTCCAAACCAAATAATCAAATTAAGAAGTGAGTAGAAGACATGAATAGACATTTTTCCAAAGAAGAAATACAGATGGTCAATAGCCATATGAAAAGATGCTCAATATCTTTCAACATCTCTCATCATCAGGGAAATAAACATTGAAACTACAATGAGATATTTTACACTTGGAAGAAGGGCTAAAATAAAAAAAAACACAAGAAACAACAGGTGTTGGCAAAGATGTAGAGAAATGGGACCTCTTTTGCACTGCTGGTGGAAATGCAATCTGGTGCAGCCACTACTCCAAAAAACATTATGGAGTTTCCTCAAAAAGTTAAAAAATAGAACTAATCTATGTTCTATCAATTGCATTACTATGTATTTACCCATAGAATACTAAAATACTAATTCAATGGGATACATGCACCCAAATGTTTATAATACTATAATTTATAATAGCCAAATTATAGAAACAGCCCAAGTATCCACTGGCTGACAAATAGATAAAGATTATAGATAGATAGATAGATATGTAAAAAATGGAACCTTAACCATCAGGAAGAATGAAATCTCACCATTTGCAATGACATGGATGGAGCTAGAGAGTATTAGGCTGAGCAAAATAAGTCAGAGAAAGGTAAATACCATATGATTTCACTCACATGTGGAATTTAATAACAAAACAAATGAGCAAAGTGGAAAACAAGAGAGCTCCAGAACAAGAAAAACACTCTTAACTCTAGAGAACAAACTGATGGTCACCAGAGAGAAGGTGGGAGGGGGGATGGATGAAATAGGTGATGGGGATTAAGGAGTGGACTTATGATGAGCACTGGGTAGTATAGAATCACTATATTGTACACCTGAAACAAAGATTATACTGTCTATTACACGCACCATGTGTAATTCACATCATGTAATTATGTAAATAGGTGAAATTATTTAATAAAAGTCAGAACACATTCAGATAAATAAATTTACAAACTGGGAATAGACAGAAACTTCCTAATTGTAAAAAACAAACAAACAAAAAACAAAAACTTTCATATGTATAATATATATTATCATACAAAAGGTTATTATCATACAAAAGGTTAAATACCTCTAATCCTATCCCTTGAGGTCAACAATGAGAGAAGGATGTTGTGATAAATTGAAAAATGAACCCCAGAGGTGCCTGGGTGGCTCAGCAGGTTAAATCCTCTGCCTTGGGCTCAGGCCATGATCCCAGGGTCCTGAGATTGAGCCCCACATAGGGCTCTCTGCTGGGCGGGGAGCCTGCTTCCCCCTCTCTCTCTGCCTGTCTCTCTGCCTACTTGTGATCTCTGTCTGTCAAATAAATAAAATCTTAAAAAAAAATGAACCCCAAAGTATGTCTACATCCTAATTCCCGGAGCCTGTGGTGCTATGTGACAAACACATTGCATTTGTGATTAAGTAAAAGATATTGAGATGATAGCTATCCTGGATTATCTGGGTAGGCCTTAAATGGAATAACAAATTCTTTACGAGAGAGAAGCAGACAGAGATTTTATACAGACGTGGAGGAGTCAGTATGACCATGAAGGCAGAGATCAGAGTGATGAGACCACTAGAACCTGGAAGAATCAAGGAACAGATTCTCCCCTAGAAGCTCAGGAGGAGTGCAGCCCAGTAAAACTGACTTCTTGCCTCTCAAATTTTAAGAGAATAAATTTCTCTCATCTTAAACCAGTAAGTCTGGGATAACTTCTTATAGCATACTAGCCCAGATTTTTTGTCATAGAGGCAAGTTTCCAAGAGTAGTCAGAAAGCAAGGCCTGATGTACAGTTTTTAAGCATGCTTTTGTCACCATTGGCCAAAGGGATTCTTATGGCCAAGCTGAGTCAGTGAGAATACAGGACGTATGAATGAATTAAAGTTATTACTGTAACCTGTCCACTACAGAAAAACTGTGTATTCAGATCAATTTATGGTATGTTTTGTTCCTTCAAAGAAATAAATATCTTAAGATGCTGTATTTGAAGAATAGTATGAAAGAAAGATGCTTTGGCAGTGGACTTGTGATGAGCACTTTATGAAATATAGACTCATTTGTGAAATATAGACTCATTGGTGAATAAATGCTTTTTTTTAGTTTTAGATTAACTTTGTAAAGTTAAAAATATTTAAGTGCACATAGTATGTTAGTATCCCAAACTGTGTCCTATGTCCACTAAACCAATAAATGTGGCCAGAATTAATGTGGATCATATGCTCTATTAAGCTAGTAGAGTCCTTCTCAAACACATGTAGGTAGAGAGTGGGGAAGAAATATTTTCCCAGAGAATGAGTAAGATGATATGACTGAACATGGAGTGAATAAAGCCAAAAGATACCTATTGAAAGTAATTGATAAATAGAAGACCGAGGGTAAACTTTAAAAGACACTTGCAGTTGGGAGAATGACATTGTAAAGAGAAGAAAGAGAAAAGAAATTCTATTTTTCTTATTATCCTACCTAAGATTTGTAGCACAATGTTTTCATAGAAATGGATAATATACTAATTTTATTATAATAGGTGCCAATTCTAAGAACTTAGTTATAATTTCCTTTAATTGTGCTCTGCTTTTTATTACTTAAAGTCTGTTTTCCATTCCATGTCTGATATATATCCACATACATATACATATATGTATGTAGACCTACATATATGCACACACATATACACATGCATACATATACACACATATACATGCATACACACATACATATACACATACATATATATTTTGCTTAATATGGGATTAAAAATTGATTCACTAAGATATTTTTTAAGCCAAGAAATAAACTAGATAATATTTTTTATACAAAGAGAAAAAGTTTGTCCATACTTTTTTTGTAGTGTCCTGAAGGTTTCCTTTGGTATCAGTAGCAAGAGAATTATATTTATGTACAATTATATTGTGTAATATGAAAGCAAGTTTTCCCCAGTGGTAATTATTTTTATGTTCTATTTCCATTACCCACTATCTCATAGACCTAGTCAAATGGAACTGGGTAAAATTTGTTTGTGTAGAAATGAATAAACTTAATCTGTATACTGTAATATTGCAAATTCTAATTACAATAATTTGAAAACAAGGAGAAGAATCTGAATGGGTAATTTCAGTGTTTTCAGAATTTATGGTAAATATGTTGAATTCATAGGTTAAAATTCTTATTTGTATAGCTTTCTTCAAAATACAGAGAACTCTAGATGTAAGATAAAAACAAACATATTGTTAAATAAACAAAGAGTAACTTAAATATCACAAAGAAGAGATCTGGATTTTATAAAGGATACATAACTTTGGTTCGAATTGCATTATGCAAACACATACACACAAGCACACATATACATATATACCCTGGCAGTTTAATTGAATGGGGATTTGTTATTTTCTACAATGTACTAAGCATTCTGCTCTGTAAATCAATATGGAATTGAAACTGAAGAAAATCATGACTACTTAGACTGTCTTGGCCCTTTATAGAACTTGAAATTTGTCTAGATTGAGATATAGTTACTCATTTTCATAGCATATACTGTGACTCTGTATGAATCAAAAATTAGATTTTTTTTTTTTTACTATAAATATTTTGCCCTTGTGAGCATTGGTGAGAAGAGTGCAGGCTAGATTTCAGTCTCTTCCCCCTACTCCCACTTGACCTCCCCAACACACACACACACTTTATCATCACCACATCTGAGTGCCCTTAAAAAAAAACTTTATTGGAGAGAGAGTAAGTGAGAGAGAGTGAGAGAGCATGAGCAGGGGCAGAAGGAGAAGGACAAGCAGACTCCCCACTGAGAAGGGAGCCCAGTGTGGGGCTTCATCCCAGGAACCTGGGATTATGACCTGAGCTGAAGGCAGATATTAACTCACTAAGTCACCTAGGCACCCCTAAGTGCCCTTTTGCAGGGTGTAGCTTACACACCTGGATGTTCAGTCCTAGAGTTAGTTAAGCCTGTTCCACAGATCCACATTCTGTGAACAACCTGAAATTATATTAACATTTGATGTACATTCCAAATGTGATACAAAGATTTTTCCTAGGGAGAAGAACCAAAGCATTAATCAGACATTCAGGGCAGCTCAATGTCCCCACAAAAAAGTTAGAAACTAACAGACTATAGGATCAGGCAATTCATTTTTAAACATGAAATTCATTATTTTACTAACTTAACTATATTCAATTTGTTTTGTCCTGGCAATAATGACCTTAAGTAACAGATGCATAAAGGGGTCATACTATAGTATCTTTTATAGGAAATTTTGCAGGTTGTGGATTAATACAAAGGACTTGCAAATACAGATGATGAAACTTGAAAAGAAGACTCTTCTTCTGGAACTTATAGATAGAGCTTCTATATCAAACCTAAATCGACAAGATTGAAAGGAAAATGGCTTATTAATGGAATCAAAGGGCACAGTCTGTGATAAGATCTGCTTGATTTGGCTTATTCTGGGTTCCAAAATCATTTTTTAAAAATATAGTAGTCATTAAAATAATATTTTTCAAGAAATAGCAATGACTACCTGTTTCAATAAATTTCGAAGCTTTGATTCCCAGAATTTTGTCTGTATATATTTACCCACTTTACATAATGTTCACTTAAATTCTCTGCACAGAAATACAACTAATCAGTTAAGCGATCTTTTTCAGTTAAGTGACAACACCAGATGTTTGCTCTTGCAGTAATTGTTTCATTTAATAGGTGTATAGTATTAAGTACTGT
Organism: Mustela lutreola; assembly: GCF_030435805.1. NCBI lineage: Eukaryota > Metazoa > Chordata > Mammalia > Carnivora > Mustelidae > Mustela > Mustela lutreola. Next base: position 60,030,962 of record NC_081299.1, read on the forward strand.
TTTAAAAATGCCTTTCATTTGACACAGATGGAGGTATTGAATCTCTTATCTGTAAACCTTTTCCTATAAGCTCATGATAAAAAAAAAAAAAAAAAAGTAAATTATTTTTGTCCACTCCTGAGTATGACCATTTGGGAGTGAACAGGAAGCTTTTCTCCCTCTCAGACCCACTTGGCTTTGCATGTTCAAAAAGAAGTATAAAAAAAGACAGTGCAAGTGATTTTGAATGATTTTGACCTTAACTCGAGTCTTCCCTAAGATGTGCAGCCCTGTTTTCTCTTGTTCTTTTGACAGATGTAAGGGATTCTGCGTTGTGGACTGCATGATTCACTATGATTGACTTAGGCAGAGTGTGAATAGGGCTGCAAAGCAGGGGAGCGACGTTCAGCTTTCAAAGTGACAGACTGGTTACAGAGTGATTGAAGAGGTGTATGTCCTAGCATGTACGTGATGGGCTTGGGGAGACAAAAGGAGGGGTGGAGTGAAGGAACACATCACTTGTAGTCATACTAGTTTCTTCTTTTTCATTGCATTACTGCCACAGAGTAAGAAGAAAAATATAATTCAGATGATATAGTTCAATCTTCTTTTTCATGAAAAGAATAAAAGAAAATTTGTGAGAAAATATATGATATTTCATATTTAAGACAAATGAGTATATAAACACATTTAAGACAAATGAATATATCCACATATACACATACACAAATAACCACATAAAAAGATTCTTAAGATCATTGATCATTGAGGAAGTGCAAATTAAATTCGCAATTAGACTCCACTATACGTATATAAGAATGGAAGAAAATGAAGAATGACTATAAGTGTCTTAGTCAATTTGGGCCACTATAATAAAGTGCTATAGGCTGGATGTCATATAAACATTATAAATTTATTTCTCACAGTTCTAGAAACTAGAATTCTGAGATCAGGATGCCAGCAAAATCAGGTTCTGGCGAGGCTATTCTTTTAGGTTGCCACTTTGCATTGTACCTTCACCTGATGGAAAGTGGATGAGGGAGCTCTCTAGGATCCCTTTTTTAAGGGTGCTAGATAATTGCATTCATTAGGGTTCTACCCTCAAGACCTAATTCCCTCCCAAAGCCCCCACCTCCTAAAACCATCACATTGTGAGGGAAGGTTTCAATATCCGAATTTTAGGAAGAACATAAATGTTTAGTGCATAACACCAAGTATTCATGAATATCTGGAAGCACTGGCTCTCTGTTGCATTCCTGATGGGAATATAAATGGTACAATTGTTTATAGAATGGCACAAACATAGTGTGACAGTTAAAAAAAAAATACAGGGAGGCAAGTCATAAGACTCTTAACTATCGGGGTCTGTTATCAAAGGAACGAGAGTTATCAAAGGAACGAGACTGAGACAAAGTGAAAGTTATGCAAAGCTTTATTCTATGCCAAGCATTAGAAGTCAGACTGACCAGCCAGAGCCACCTCCAAAGAAAGCAACCCCACCCCGATCTCACAGGCTGGTTTTATAAAGCATAACCGCAGACCTCAAGATGCATGGCTTCTATTCTTAAGGCATTTGTTCCCGATACCTGGAACTGATACCAGGAATGCAGAGATGTTTGGAACTGCTGGGACGTGCTGGGGCATTTAGAACTGCTGGGGCGTTTATTCCTAGAATGAAGTCTATAGATGTAAACAACAATATGGCTACCCGGGTAATATGGAGTCGCTCTGGCTAAGCAGGCCCTAATAGTTAAATAGGTTTTAAGATTAAATTGGCCCTAACATTAACTATAGAGAATAATGTGAGGATTGCAGGAGGGGAAGTGGAAAGGGGGATGGGCTAAATGGGTGATGACAATTAAGGAGAGCACTGGTTATGATGAGCAGTTTTATATGTAAGTGGTGAATCACTAAATTCTACTCCTAAAACTGGTATTTCACAATAAACTAGTTAGTAGAATTTAAGTAAAAACATGAAATATTAAAAAAAAGTAAACTTACCATGTGATCCAGTCAGTCCACTCTCCTAAGTGTTTAACCCAAAAAGAAAGAAATTGTATATTCAAACACAGACTTGTACATAATGTTTGTAGCAGGTTTCTTTATATTAGCCAGAATTTGGAAAAAATAAAAAAGCACCCACAGGGACATGAATAAAGAATTGTGACATATCCATACAATAAAATCTACTCAGCAATAAAAAGAAATGAACACTTGATACAACAATAGCATGAATGAATCTCTGTTAATGGTGACGACTGAAAGAAGTCAGACTGAAGAGTTGCATACTCTATCATACCATTTATATAAAATACAACTAATTCGTATTGTATTTATGTAATATGATCAGCAACTTATTATATATGTAACTTAATTTATGATTATAGAAAGGAGTGAATAGTTTCCTACAAAAGTAGGTGAGGAAGGATGAGGTGGGAAATCACAAAACACCATGAGAGAACATTTCGAAGTAATGGATCTGTTCATTATTTCATTTGTACTGACAATTTTATGGGAATATAAACATGTCAAAACTTGTATTGTATAATCTAAATATGCAGTTTATTAGCGTATCAATTATACTTACAAAATATAAAATTTATAAAATTGGGTATAATTGGGTAAAACTACATTGTGTTTTTAGGGATAGTGGTAGTATGGAAAAGTTGTGGGGAGAAGAAAATATAGACAAGAGGGACAACTGTGTGATACAATATTTTCCAAACCTAAAATTATTTGGTGGTGGGAGTACTTGTGATTCAACAGATATTGAGCCACTTTCCTAAAATTCCATTTCAGTAATGATGGTGTGGGGAATTAGAATATGTCAGGTCCTAATAACTCTTATGAGAAGACATATTTTAAAATTTGTCATGCAGATAACCCTTCTCTTCTTAATTAGAAAATATTTAGAATTTAAAGTACAGAGGGTTGACTAAATAATTCCTTAGGAATTACTTATTCTTAGAATTCATTCTCTGACCAACTAGAACTTTCCAAATTTTTAAGTATCCATTAGGTGAAAACCTGGGTCAAAAATGCACAGAAAGGGGTGCCTGGGTGGCTCAGTGGGTTAAAGTCTCTGCCTTCAGCTCAGGTCATGATCCCAGGGTCCTGGGATTGAGTCCCACATCGGGCTCTCTGCTCAGCGGGGAATCTGCTTCCCCCTCTCTCTCTGCCTGCCTCCCTGCCTACTTGTGATCTCTTGTCTGTCAAATAAATAAATAAAATCTTTTTAAAAAATGCACAGAAAAAAAATTCTAAAAATTATTCAAGGCATAGAACAAATTTCCTATTCAAACGTTTCTCAGTTTCTTTTGTCATAAGGCTTGATATTCTGATGGTCATCTTTGAATGAATACCTATTTTCCAATTAAAAAAGGGCTAACACAGCTTCTAAGACCCTTAGAATCAGGTTCTTACTCCCTAGATTGTGATTTATCCCTACTGTAAATTCTAGCTTCCAGGATATAAGAATATCCTGGATTATAATTCTTGGTCACAAAAATGCATATTTAAAGAGAAAATTGTGAGGTATAAATGGAAGAAAATTTTTTTTCACTCAAAAAACACAGTTTTTTTTTGAACATCACCAATTATGTTACAGACATCAGTGTTCTGGCTGGGAATACCATAAAGAAAACATAAACAGCCTGCTGTAAGAAAGGAGATACAAAGTGGAGTCGATAAATCTGGAGTTTATGTAGGTGCTCCATGTGATCCCATCCAGAGATAAGCAGATGATGTGGAGAAAAATTAACATAGAGCACTCAGAATCAACAATCTATTACATCAGAGGTTTCTCTTAGACATCTTGACATTTTATGGAATTCTCACATAAAACTTGAGAGCAAAGCATTAGGACGTTTTCTTTTTTCCTAGAAGTGAACTATGAACTCATAATAAAAACAACAATAACAACAGTCATAAAATGTTCATATTGTGTAAATAAGATATACTCTAATGACTTGCAAATAAACAAAACACTCTCTGAACTCATATTGTGTATATGCCATCATGAGTTTTCAATTCACTAAAAATACTTTAGCATTTTTACTGCTTTATCCAAAAATACTTTTCATTTAACTTAGTTTTCACAACTTAAATATTTCTCATAAATATTCTTTGCATTCTAATGTAAAATTCTTAAAAGTCTTTTTTTCTTTTTCAAAAATTAATACATTTTCCAGGGTGCCTGAGTGGCTCAGTTATCTAAGTATCTGGCTCTTTATTTTGGTGCAGGCCATCATCTCAGGGTCATGAGATCAAGCCCCACACTGAGCTCCATGCTGGGTGGGGAGCCTGCTTAAGATTCTCTCACTTCCTCTCCCTCTGCCTCTCTTCCCACTCTCTCTTTCTCCCTCTCTCTATCAAAAAGAAAGAAAGAAAGAAAGAAAAAGAAAACAGTATATTTTCCTCCAGATATGTCTTTTTGGTGAAGTCTCAAATATTTTTTCCATTCTTATAATCAGTTTGTGTGTTAACTTATTATTGAATTTTAAGTGTTCTTTATATATTCTGTATACAATTCCTGTATACATAGAATTTAAAGTATTTTTTCCTTAGCCTAGAACTCTTTTTACTCTCTCAGCAATGTCTTTAGAAGAGTCAACATTTTATGAAGTCTAATTTTTCAAGTCTTTCTTTTAATATCATGCTTAAACATCACTGCTTAACAAAAAGTCAAAAGAACTACTCTGTTTTCTTATTGAAGTTTTATAGTTTTGGGCTTCAAATTTAGGACTATGATTTGTGTTGAATTGTCTTTTCTTAATAGTTCAAGAAATGAATCAAAATTTATTTGCTTATCATATGAATATCTAGTTATTCCAACATCACTGGATGAAAAGGTCATTATTTCTTTAATGGATTACCTTTGTACTTTGGCCAAAAATGAGGGGTCAGTTAATGAGGTGGTCTGTTTCTGAATTTACTCTGTTTTGTTCTCTTGTTCTATTTTTCAGAATTGATGCTGCTTACATGCTGTTGGTAATTGTAGCTTTAAAATAAGTAAAAATCGGGGCACCTGGGTGGCTCAGTGGGTTGAGCCTCTGCCTTCTGCTCAGGTCATGATCTCAGGGTCCTGGGATCGAGTCCCGCATCGGACTCTCTGCTCAGTAGGAAGCCTGCTTCCTCCTCTCTCTCTCTCTCTGCCTACTTGTGATCTCTCTCTGTGTCAAATAAATAAATAAAATTAAAAAAAAAAAGTAAAAATCATGTTTTGTAAATCAACCAACTTTGTTCTTCCTAAAGTTGTTTTTAGCTATTTGCTATATTACCAAATTAATTTTAGAATCAGATCGTCACTTCCTACTTGTAGTTGTTTTGATTGGAATGGTATTAAAACTATAAATTGATTTGGAAAGAGTTGATTTCTTAACCATATTGAGTTTCCAAGTCAATAAGCAAGCTCCATATCTCCATTTATTTAGGTCTTCTTTCATTTCTCTAAGCAATGTTTTGTAATTTCTAGTATACAAATTGTACATATTTTTTCAGATTTATCCTTAAGTATTTCATGTTATTTTGGGCTATTGCAACTTATACTGCTTCATTAAATTTTAATTCTAGCTTTTAATTGTTAGGACTTAGAAATGCAATTCACTTTTGTATATTGATCTGATATTCTGCAACGTTGATGAACTCACATATTAGTTCCCATAACATTTATTTTTGTATACCCATTGAATTTTCTTTATTAAAATGATGTTATCTGTGAAAAAGGATGTTTCACATCTTCTTTTCACACTAGGGAAAATTTCCCCCATTGTTCTTTATGTATGGCCCTGGCTAGACCCTCCAGCACAATGTTGAAAATAATTGGACAGAGTGGACATCCTTATTTTGTTCCCAGACTTAGAAAGCATTCAGTTATTCACAATTAAATATGATGTTAGCTGCATGATTTTTCATAGAGGACCTTCATGAGGCTAAGGATATTCCCTTTTATTCATTAATTTCTGAGTTTTTAACAAGAATAAATGTTGGATTTTGTCAAATGCTTATTTCCTGTCTATTGTGATAATCCTATAGTCATTCTTTCTAACTGGTAAATATGGTGAATTAAATTCACCTATTTTTTAAGTTAAACCCACTTTCATTCCTGGGTTAACACCTACTTGGCTATCATGTTTTCTTTTAAAATCCTTTTCTTGTATAGAAGGACTGCTGCTCTCAGAGAATTTCTTGGGAAGGATTTCCTCCTTATTTAATTTTCTGGAAGAGATTGTGTAGAAGTAGTATTATTTATTCTTTAAATGTTTGATAGAATTATCAGTGAAGTTATCTTGTTCTTGAGTTTTCTTTATGGGGAAGTTTTATAAAGTTAATTTCTTCAATACATAAAAAACTGTTCAGATTACCTGTTTTTTTTTTAAAGGTTTTATTTATTTATTTGACAGATAGAAATCACAAGTAGATGGAGAGGCAGGTAGAGAGAGAGAGAGAGGGAAGCAGGATCCCTGCTGAGCAGAGAGCCCGGTGCGGGACTCGATCCCAGGACCCTGAAATCATGACCTGAGCCGAAGGCAGCGGCTTAACCCTCTGAGCCACCCAGGCCCCTTACCTGTTCTTTTTGAGTGAAATCGTATAGTTGTGTCTTTCAAAAAATTTTCCCATTTCAACTAAGTTTTTGAATATTGGCATAATGGTCACAATATCCTCTGTTCTTTCAGCTTCAAAGACATCTTTTAAAATCTCTGTAATTCTAGATTGCAGATGAGCAAACCTCATTTCTGCTTTGCCAGCTGATTTTCCTTTTACAGTCTGTCAATAGGGAGCACTAGAAAGAGTGCTGTGGGAAGAAGGTTTGGTTTAATATGTGCTTCCTACTTGCTTTCTGTTCCTGTCTGTCACACCTACCAAAACTTCTTCATAGTGACAGTTGATTACAGCTTTTATTCCCCAGCCCCATCCCCAATACTTACCAAACCAGGCTTGAAGCCTTTTAGGGACATCTGTCATCTGCTTGATGCATGTTCCTCTGGGGTCTGTGTACTAGACCCACAGAGCATATCCCTAATCTCAGAGATGGGAATTTCAGGCTCTTTCTCAAAGGTCTGAATTTCAGTTCCAGGGGACTTCTCCTCTAAACCTCTAAGTTTTAATGGTTTTGAACTCTTTGTTTTTCCAAACACAGAACAGCATTAGTCCTGCCTGCTCCTACTGCTATCTCATAACATTTCTGTGATTGTTCCCAGTTCACCTTTTCTGTTGTTCAATCCCTAGTTAACAATTATTTATATTAAATTCTATTTGTTAAAACAGCTGGATAGTTTCTGCTTTCTACCTTCACCCTGATATCAAATAATTACATATTTATTTCCCCTTTATTCAAATTTCATATTACTTTTAATTTCTTTATAGTTGAAGTAGTTATAAAACTATGTGTAAGTAAAATAAAACATTTTTAATTCAAATACCTAGGTTTCTTACATAGTGTAAGGAAAGAAATAGTTTAACATTTTTTAAACCTTTTCCTCTAACATGACACATAATGCAATCTATAAAACAACAACAACAACAAAAATGGCGAATAAAAATGGATAAGTACACTTGTTTTAGTAATCTGGGTAAAGTATGGCCCAGACAAAAGACATACTTTTGCGTCTTAAGCATTAGAAATCAGAATTGTATTAAATCAGACTCCAGAATTATTCATGAGATTTGATTTGAGGAATAAGACATGATGAGAAGAAAGATCCACAATGGAGATATAGTCTGATTGTCTCAAATTTCCTGGAGATGCCCATGAATTTGCTTATATTTGCAGGATTACTGCAAAAGCATTGGCATTCATTGCTGTTGTTTGCAATTTGGGATATTAGGAAATACAAAGTTAACTTTTTTTTTAAATAATTTTTTATTTTTTATAAACATATATTTTTATCCCCAGGGGTACAGGTCTGTGAATACAAAGTTAACTTTATAACATTTTACTTTCTGCTCAATTACTATATCAAAGTTTGCATGCCAGTCCAAGTGGGAGATTATTTGGTATGAAAAATTTATATACATTCATATATATATGTATATATACATCTATATATGTGTGTTTGTAGGGTATTTTTTTTTTCTTTCTAAAGATTATAATCCCTATGGGGTGCCTGGGTTGCCCAGTCTTTAAGTGTCTGCCTTTGGTTCGGGTCATGATCCCGGGGTATTGGGATCGAGCCCCACATCAGGCTCCCTGGTTAGCAGGAAGCCTGCTTCTCCCTCTCCCACCCCCCACTGCTTGTGTTCCATCAAATAAAATCGTAAAAAAAAAAAAAAAAAGATTATAATCCTCTCTTATTGTTCTCTAAATCTTTTGAGTGGACTTGGATAGTTGTTATATCCTGTCAGGTGTTACTGGATAATTTCATTTTCATTAAGGTGCTATTTTCATAAGTTTCACTGAAGACTATATCCTCAAAATTATGGGCAACTACTTCTGTTTCAATAAGAAATTAACTGAACATTACAGATTAAATTTTGGGGATCACCATTGCTATTAGAAATAAATTCTACACATGTATAAAATTTGATAGGGAACTGCTTAGACTTAGCTACACAAACTGAACTAAAATTTAGGATTGAATATTTTATTTTGCTGACTCATCACCCCATCAGAGAAGAAATCATGAACATTTATATTTTACATCTCATAATCATCTGATTTCCTCACCTTCCATTTGTAGACTGGTAATGTTCTTGTGACTATGAAAAAAGGATATACTCATTGAAGATACTTTATTAAAGAACTTTATGCAGTAACACCACTATTGCTTCTTTTCTTCATGTAGAACTATAATAAGGCAAACCTCAATGATATGGAACATGTTCATTTTTTATGTTTAATATAGGTGTGTGGAGGGGGAAAAACAAATCCAGAATTAATTTTTCTGTCAATTGGAATGTCAAAAAGATCCAGTTATATAATTCCAGTCAGGATTCTATTCTGTTCAATGGCTGCAAAATGATTAAAAACCATAAGAGCCTTAAGGTAGAAAAATGAACTGATTCTTGGCTTCCATGACTCTATTCTGTATTTTATGTAGGATAAGCTGTGTAATGTACTCAGAGAAAAAGTGTATTATATAGAAAGTCTATCATCCTCAGGGAAAAAATGTATTTGTAGACCTCACAAGAAAGAGAGTTCTACCTGTTTCTTTCTCTCGACTGTGAGTGCTCTGAAAAATAGCCATCAGTGGGGCGCCTGGGTGGCTCAGTGGGTTAAGCCTCTGCCTTCGGCTCAGGTCATGATCTCAGAGTCCTGGGATCGAGTCCCGCATCGGGCTCTCTGCTCAGCAGAGAGCCTGCTTCCCTCTCTCTCTCTGCCTGCCTTTCCATCTACTTGTGATTTCTCTCTGTCAAATAAATAAATAAAATCTTAAAAAAAAAAAAGAAAGAAAAGAAAAATAGCCATCAGACCTTCTTGGTTCCAATGCAAATAATTTCAACAGAATGGATTAAAATGAGATAGTAGCTAAATAAGAAGTGAAACAGAATTATTGAGATTGCTTATGTGATCAGGATGTGATTCTTACTTGCCAATCCTATAAAATAGCATGGAAATAACCATGCTATTTATCATTATAAGCAATCATAAAATCCTTCAAGGTTGTCAGTTCCAAATCTATCAATACTTAAGAGCAATAGTATTTATTTATCACCATGGTATTAAAAATAATCAATTAATTTCCTACTAATTAGAAATGTCAGACCAATTTCTTGTTTTTAGTGGGACAAAACAAATTTGTAAGTTAGCTGAAGCTTAATGTTTTCACCTATTCTTGATCTGGTGTTGATGGCAGAAGGTTAAATTTTTCTGACTTTGACCCATTGTACAATTTCCCATCTGACCATAGACTAGTAGATCTTAAACTCTCATGCTATGGTTTTTAAAATCTTAAGGACTGATTTTGTTTATGCACATAGGTAGTTATTGAAATGTGTTGTCATGCAGCTTACAAATCTTTCTCTAGAGAACATGGCTAAAATCCTTAGCCAGAAGTTGTGAGACTAGTTTGTTGTATTCCTGTATAGAATGTTTTTCTAGCATCATCTTGATTCTTTGTGTTACTGTACGTAATCTACATGTATCTGTTGGAGTTCAACAGGTTTCTGGGTAGTTCCTCAAGCTTCAGCCTTTAGAATCTTTTTGCCTTCACTATAAAATGAATAAATTACATGTTTGTGAAATTTATTTAAATTCCAGCCATTGCTCAAATACATGCACAATAGAAAACTGGAAAGTTGTAATACTCTTTGCATATTTAACTGCCCACAACTCTCTTTGCACAATCATTGTTTCTTACTAATTTTCTATATAATGCCTTCCACAATAGTGGTGAGAATTTCTCTTGAAATTATATTAGAAAAAGAACACATCAAGCTTAGTTCTGATTAAACACTCTCATCATTAACTCTTTTTCTTTAGGTCTGCCCTCTATTCTCTTGGAACTACTGGAGAGAGATCTTTTGGGAATAGAAGATCTTTGTTTGCTTCCTTCTTGGTGGTGTTTTATATCTCATTAAGTATAGTAACCATAAAATCAGTACATTTGAAGATCACGGGTCTTAGCAAGATTCATTTCTCTACATTATTTAGCTATATAAAAAACTAGGTAATTATGCATTAATGATTTTTTATTATATTGTGTTAGACACCATACAGTACATCATTAGTTTTTGATGTAGTGTTCCAAGATTCATTGTTTACATATAACTCCCAGTGCTCCATGCAATATGTGCCCCCCTTAATACCCACAATGAGGCTCACCCTCCCCTCTAAAACCCTCAGTTTGTTTCTCAGAGTCCACAGTCTCTGATGGTTTGTCTCCCCCTCCGATTTCTTCCAATTCACTTTTCCTTTCCTTTTCCTAATGTCTTCCATGTTATTCCTTATGTTCCACAAGTAAGAGAAACTGTATGGTAATTGACTTTCTCTGCTTGACTTATTTCACTCAGCATAATCTCCTCCAGTCCCATCCATGTTGATGCAAAAGTTAAATATTTCTTTCTGATGACTGATTAATATTCTTTTGTATATAAGGACGACATCTTCTTTATCCATTCGTCTGTTGAGGGACATCCTGGCTCTTTCCACAGTTTGGCTATTGTGGACATTGTTGCTATGAATATTTGGGTACTTATGGCCCTGATTTTCACTACATCTGTATCTTTGGGGAAAATACCCAGTAGTGCAATTGCCAGGTCATAGGGTAGCTCTTTTTTTTATTTTTTTGAAGACTCTCCTAACTCTTTTCCAAAGTGACTGCACCAACTTGTATTCCTACCAACTTTCCCCACAACCTCTCCAATATTTGTTGTTTCCTGCCTTGTTAATCTTTGCAATTCTAACTGGTGTAAGGTGCCATCTCCATGTGGTTTTGATTTGAATTTCCCTGATGACTAATGATGGTGAACATTTTTTCATGTGTCTGTTACACATTTGTATATCTTCTTTGGAGAAGAAGATAGTACAGAAGTTATGTCTTCTGCTCATTATCTTTAATTGATTTTTTGTTTTTTTGTGCGTTGAGTTTGAGATCTTGGATATCAGCTGTTTGTCTGTAGTGTCATTTGCAAATATCTTCTCCTATTCTGTGAGTTGACTCTCTGTTTTGTTGACTGTTTCCTTTGCTGTGCAGAAGTTATTATCTTGATGAAGTCCCAAAAGTTCTTTTTTGGTTTTGTTTCCCTTGCTTTCGGGAATGTGTCTTGAAAGAAGTTGCTGTGGCTGATGTGGAGGAAGTTACTGCCTATGTTCTCCTCTAGGATTTTGATGAGTTCTTGTCTCACATTGAGGCCTTTCATTCGTTTGGAGTTTATCTTTGTGTACTGTGTAAGAGAATGGTTGACTTTCATTCTTCTGTTTATATCTTCCCAATTTTCTCAGCACATTTATCGAAGAGTCCTTTTTCCATTGGATATTTTTCCTGCTTTGCCTAAGATTATTTGACCATAGAGTTGAGGGTCCATATCTGGGCTCTGTGTTCTGTTCCATTGTCTGTGTCTGTTTCTGTGCCAGTTCCATGCTGTCTTGGTGATCACAGCTTTGCAATATAGCTTGAAATCAGGCAATGTGATACCCCCAGCTTTTTTTTTTATTGTTGTTTTCAACATTTCCTTGGTGATTTGGGGTCTTTTCTGGTTCCATATGAATTTTAGGGTTATTTGTTAAAGCACTTTGAAAAATGCCATGGGCAATGAATGGGATGTCATTGAAAGTATAGATTTCTCTGGTAGCATAGACATTTTAACAATGCTTATTCTTCTGATCCATGAGCATGGAAGGTTTTTCTATCTTTTTGTGTCTTCTTCAATTTCTTTCATGAGTGTTCTATAGTTCCTCGAGTGTAGATTCTTTTCCTCTTTGGTTAGGTTTCTTCCAAGGTATCTTGTGTTTTTTGGTGTTACTGTAAACTGAGTTAATTTTCTAATTTCTCTTTCTACAGTTTCATTGTTAGTGTATAAGAAAGCAACTGATTTCTGTGCAGTGATTTTGTATCCTGCCACATTACTGAATTGCTATAATTCTAGTAATTTGCTGATGGAGTCTTTTGGGTTTTCTACATAAAGGATTATGTCATTTGTGAAGTGAGAGAGTTTGACTTCTTTTTTGCTAATTCAAATACATTTTATTTCTTTTTGTTGACTGATTGGTGCTTCTAGGACTTCTAGTACTATCTTGACAATAGTGGTGAGAGAGGACATCCTTGCTGTGTTCCTGATCTTAAGCGAAAAGCTCTCAGCTTTTTCCCATTGATAATGGTATTCACTGTGGGTTTTTCATAGATGGATTTTATGAAATTGAAGAATGTTTCCTCTATTCCTATACTCCGAAAAAGAAAAGATGCTATATTTTGTCAAATGCTTTTCCTGTATCTATTGAGAGGACCATGTGGTTCTTGTCTCTTATTTATGTGTTCTATCACATTGATTGATTTGCAAATGTTAGACCATCCTTGTATTCCAGGGATGAATCCCACCTGGTCATGGTAGACAATCATCTTAATGTACTGTTGGATTCTATTATCTAGGATCTTTTTGAGAATTTTGGCATCCGTACTCATCAGAGATATTGGTTTGAAATTTCTCTTTTTGATGGGGTCTTTGTCTACTTTCGGGATCAAGGTCTCATAGAAAGAGTCTGGAAGTTTTCCTTCTGTTTCTATTTTTTGAAACAGCTTCAGGAGCATTGGTATTATTTCTTCTTTGATGTTTGGTAGAATTCCCCAGGGAATCCATCTGGTTCTGGACCCTTGTTTTTTGAGAAGTTTTTGACCACTGCTTCAATGTCACTGTTGGTTATTGGTCTGTTCAGGTCAGTCAGTTTCAGTCTTAGCAGTTTATAGGTTTCCAGGAATGTATCTATTTCTTCCAGGTTGTTTAATTTATTGGAATATAGCTGATGATAATAATTTCTGATAATTGTCTTTATTTCTTTGATGTTAGTGATGATCTCTTCCCTGGCATCATAATTTTATTAATGTGGGTTCTTTCTCTTTTCTTTCGGATAAGTCTGGCCAATGGTTTATTAATCTTATTAATTCTTTCAAAGAACCAGCTTCTAGTTTCATTGATGTGTTCTACTGTATTTCTGGTTTCTAATTCATTAATCTCTTCTCCAAATGTAATTATTTCCCTTCTCGTGTGTGGGTTAGGCTTAATTTGTTGTTGATTTCCAGTTCTTTAAGGTATAAAGAAGGTTTGTGTATTTGTGATTTTTCTTTTTTTTTTTTTTTTTGAGTGAGGTTTGGATGGCTCTGTATTTCCTTCTTAGGACCACCTTTACCATATCCCATACATTTTGGACTGATGTGTTTTTGTTTTTGTTGGTTTCCATGAATTGTCTAAGTTCTTCTTTGATTTCCTGGTTGAACAAAACATTCTTAACATGATGGTCTTTAGCTTCCAAGTATTTCAATTTCTTCCAAAAATTTTCTTGTGTTTGAGTTCCCATTTCAAACCACTGTGGCCTGAGAATAGGCAAGGAATAATCTAAGTCTTTTGGTATCAGTTGAAACCTGATTTGTGACCTATGTGGTTTATTCTGGAGAAAGTTCCATGTGTGCTTGAGAAGAATGAGTATTCTGTTGTTTTAGGGTAGAATGTTCTGTATATATCTATGGGGTCCATCTGGTCCAGGGTATCATTCAAAGCTCATAATTCTTTGTTGATTTTCTGCTTAGATAATCTGTCTATTGCTGAAAGTAGAGTGTTGAGGTCTCCTACTATTAACATATTATTATCAATATGTCTCTATTTTGGTTAACCGTTGGCTTATGTATTTGGCTGCTCCCATTTGGGACCATAGATATTTAGAATTGTTAGATCTTCTTGTTGGATAGACCATTTAAGAATCGTATAGTGTCTTTCTGTATCTCTGACTACATTCTTTAGCTTGAAGTTCTATTTTCATATATGAGAATTGTTACCCCAGCTTTCTTTTGTTGTCCATTGGCATGGATGATGGTTCTCCATCCCTTCACTTTCAGTCTGGATGTATCTTTAGGTTCAAGATGAGTCTCTTGTAGACAGCATAAAGATGGTTCCTGACTTTTTATCCATTTTGCAACCCTGTGCCATTTTAGGGGAGCATTTAGGCCATTAATGTTGAGTCATTATTGAAAGATAAGATTTTATTGTCATCATGTTGCCTGTGAAGTCCTAGTTTCTATAGATTATCTCTGTATATTTCTGTTCCATATCACTCTTGGTATCTTTCTCCTTTTATAGAAAACCTCCTCACCCATACTGTTTCTCACAGGGCCAGCTTAGTGGTCACATATTCTTTCAGTCTCTGCCAGTCCTGGAGGCTCCTTATCTCTCCATCTATTCTGAGTGACAGCCTTGGTCTATAAAGAATTCTTGGCTGCATATTCTTCTCCTTTAGTAACCTGAATATGTCTTGCCAGCCCTTTCAGGCTTGCCAGGTTTCTGTGGATAGTTCTGACATTATTCTGATATTCCTTACTCGGTATATATGAAATCTCTTCCCCCAGTTGTCCTCAAGATGGTTTCCTTGGTTCTAAGATTTACACGTTTTACTATTACATGCCAGTGCATTGGTCTGTTCTCCTTGAACTTGATAGACGTCCTCTCTGCCTCTACGATGTGAATGCTTATTTCGTTCCCCAGATTAGGGAAGTTTTTGGCTATAGTTTGCTCAGATATATCTTCTATACCTTTCTCCCCATCCCCTCAGGGATCCCAATAATTCTGACATTGGAACATTTCATGCCATCATTTATTTCCCTAATTCTATTTTCATGGCCTCTAATCTGTTTGTTCCGGGCCTCCTCTTGATCCTTCTTTTCTATCAGTTTGTCTTCTAGATCACGAATTCATTCTTCTACCTCATTTACCTGAGCTTTTAGAGTATCTAGATTAGATTGGATCTCATTGATAGCATTTTAAGTTCTGCCAGATCAGCTCTCATTTCTAACCTTAGAGAATCTATGTTGTCATTAATGGTTTTCTTCATCATAGCTATGGTCATAACTGAAGTCCGTTTCTGACATCTTGCTTATAACCATATCCATTAGTTCTGTGGCAGAGGTAACAGTCTCTCAGTCTTTCCTATGTTGGAGCTTCCTTTTCAGTTGTTCTCTTAAGGGAATGTACAGAACCCAAATTACTGACCACAACCCAAGCAAGATGCATGTGTTTTATAGGGACCTTAGTGTTGTTGGTCTCTTGTTCTTCCAGCCTGTATTCTGGGGGAGGGGTTTGCTGCACTGTTACTCAGGCAATCCTGTTTGGGCAGAGTTGCCCTGCCTGCTGTGGGGGGGATGGGCACGGTGAAAACTGTTTTGGGGGGGGCTTTTATTCTCTGGTTGTCGCTCTCGGCCCGCAAGAATGACTCGGAGACTCACATAGCGGCGAACCTTTTTTATTAATCGCTTTTTCTTCCTTCTCTTCTAACCCCGGGCGCATGGGTTTTTATGCAGGCAGTGTTAACCAATCAGAGCACGATCACCAAACATAACCATACATGGCCATGCTGTGTTCATGCAGTGCGCATGCACCTCCCGTGTGAGTGGACCTAAATGAACAGCCAATCATATTCAGTCCCTTACAGCTCTTATAGTGGGCCTTCTGTACTGGCTCCCGACATCTCCCCCTTTTTTATTTATTTATAATGGCTGAGATCGTGCCTGTCTTAGGTTGCCAATCCTCAGCACACATGCTTACCTGTCATCAGGTACCCTCCCTGGTCGAAGAGCCCCTGTCTTAGGTTGCTATGGTGTAGGATCAGTCTTACCCGTCTTTGACTACCGATCTAGCATGCTTAGCCATATCTGGGGGGAGGTACCAGCCTCAAGAGCCATCATGGCTTGAACCATGAGGTGTTATTGTCGTTGATTGCGACGGACACGGCCACACACCCAACGTAACATTAGTACGTTAGCTGTGATTAAGAGAACAGCCATGGCACCAAGTCCGGCCCACTGTTTGAGGAACGAAACAGATTGCTGTAACATTTTTTTCCACTCACTAACAGGTGCAATAGTTACTTTGGTAGAATTTATGGATATAATTTGAGCTCGTAATTGCCTAGTTAAATTTTGAAATTGACGGTTCCGGGTACCATTAAGTATTCTTCCCAATTGTCGAGACAGATTGGCCGCTACTGACAAGTTATTGTAAGCTACGGGAGTAACACAAAGTCCCGCCATATTATGTATACATCCTGTTGAGATTATAGATTCTAAGACATCTATTTGTTCCTGTACTAGATCAACTCTTTGATTTACAATAAGGATCCCAGCATGCAAATGTCCGTTAATTTGTTCTTGCGTAGCCAATGCTTCAGTGACCATTCCTGTGACGTTGTTGAACGTGGCGGCTGTCTGTACCGAGGTTGTCAACGCTACCGTGGCAGCAGTAGCAGCGGCGGCGGATGCTGTGCTAGCTGCAATAATGGCTGCTGTTATTCCAAAGTCTCGTTTATGTCGAAGCAGCACTGGCAGATTGTCGGGGTTCACCTGTACTGGCATCGGGATATACGTCAGTATCTTGGCTATTACTGCCGAGTCTCCCACCGTGGCGTTCCAACATTCTGATAGCAGACAATTCTGGGATTCACAAGAGAGACTAGATGACTTGTTAATAGTAGAAGCATTAAAAACTATGAAGAGAAAGGGAGCTCTAACACAGACGGGCTTTGGTGAGTAACTTATGTGCTTAGCTGAGGTGCAATTGCAAGTAACATTTGTTTCAAATTGAGAGCCTACGTGATAGTTGTACGTACAGTTACGCCATGTAGACCCATTAATAAAGTGAAGGCTTTCCAAGCCTGTACATGCCTGTGCAGCGTTGCAGAGCAGCCACCTATCTAGAAGGTGAGCTGATGCACCTTGTGCCGGGTCTTGGTAGGTATAATTATAGCCAAAAAAGGTGGAGTTAGAGTAAGTGGGGATTTTAGGACTGAATGAGAATCCTGTTCCCACCCAAACTCCTGAGAGGCTACTATGGCAGCCACTCGTGTGGTGCAGCTCGCACAATAGCAGGCCTTGGTGCAGCAAGGTTTATACGGAGGAGGCCCCTCGTAAGGTGGCGCTGTTGGGGCTGGGCGCGTGGGCATAAGATCTAAGTTATCTACCACTTCCGTCTTTGTAACTGTGCCATAGCTCCTTCTTCTGCTTTTAATTTCAGCTGCGCCATAACTTCCCCCTGCATTTTGAGCTGCGCCTTAGCCTTCTTTAGCTCTTCCTCCTTTTTTGCAAGCTCCTTTTGCATCTTGCTCACCTTTTGGCTTTTGGGCGATTTCCCTCCTCTGCTCCTTTCATCATCGCTCGAGCTAGATCCCTCACTGTCTGAGTGTCCGTTTGAGCTTTCACTCTCAGAGCTAGTGTCCTTCAAGGAGCCTTTACAAAATTCCTCTTTCACTTGTTCTAAGATCTCCCCTCCCAGTTGCACCGCCCGGCGTATGGGCTCTCCCGGGGATTGCAAACAAACTTTCACTAAAGACCAAACTGCCAGGGTTCCCGGCATAGTGCGCGGTCGCGTCTAAGGTCTTCTCCTAAATGCTCCCACTGAGGGATGTTTAATATCCCTTCCTCCAAAAACCAGGGAGCCGTTTGTCCCACTTCTCTCAAAAACAAACAAGCTGTTTTATTTTTTAAAGGAGTACCAATTGCTTTAAGGATATCAGAAAGCGGCCCCAGCATTTTATATGTGGCCATCTTGTTTCCCATACCAGAAAGCTTTACTCTCGTCCTTATCCTAGGAACTTTGCAGCCATCTCGTTTCCCATCCCGGAAAGCTTTCTACGCTCGTCCTCGACTTGAGGAACTTTCCCTGTCACTAGACAGAAATAGGTGCACTCTTTACCTGATCGTCGCCGACTCCGTGCATCTCTCACGATGAGATTCCCGGGTCTCAGCACCACTTGTTGCTCTCGGCCCGCAAGAACGACTCGGAGACTCACATAGCGGCGAACCTTTTTTTATTAATGGCTTTTTCTTCCTTCTCTTCTAACCCCGGGCGCATGGGTTTTTATGCAGGCAGTGTTAACCAATCAGAGCACGATCACCAAACATAACCATACATGGCCATGCTGTGTTCATGCAGTGCGCATGCACCTCCCGTGTGAGTGGACCTAAATAAACAGCCAATCATATTCAGTCCCTTACAGCTCTTATGGTGGGCCTCCTGTACTGGCTCCCGACATCTGGTGACTTTCCCTGGCAGCTTTCCACATCTTTTCTGAAAGTCAGAGCAGAAGTGACCATATCTAAACCTCTGTCTCAGAACAGAGAGATCACAGACTGTTCTTCAGGGAGCTCTCCAGGCTACACTGTTTCCCTTTCTGTCTGTGTTCCTAAAAATTGCAGTGTCCTGGGTTGTGGGCCCACAACAGAACTCCCAGCCCTTGCTTCCAGTTCCAGGCAAGTTTTTGCCCTTTGTGCTTCTAAAACCACCAGCTGCCCCCAGTTCACACGTGCACCCCTGTAGCTCCAGGTTTCCATTTGGAGGGCTGCCCTAAAGTCCTTTCCTTGTTGCTACTAGTTTGTGAGTCTGTGCCTGGTCCCCAGCATGGGAGGCTTTTGCACTCCTGCAGTGTAAGATCCCAGAGGGTCCCTCCCCCTTCCATTTATCTTTTGATGTCTGCCCTCTTCATACCTTGAGACTAACCACTTGAGATATTTAGTTTGTAGAGATCTGGATATATATTTTTATATTACAGGCTGATTTCATGGGTGTTCAGAATGATCTGGTAGATATCCAGCTCAACTCATGGGACTGGTTAAAATAGGGTACCCTACTCCTCTACCATCCTGCAGTCTGCATTCATAATGTTTTAAAGTCATCTCTAGACTGGTGAAGACAAAAAACAAAACAAAAACAATAAAGAAAAACCCTCACATTCTTTTGTGTTGTGTTTGTAGAATGTAGACAAAGTATTTCTATATCTATCTTTTTTTGTTCAGATGTTCTGTGAGTTGGATTAATATACCGAAGTTTAATAATTTTAATTTGGGGACATTAGTTTTTCTAGATTTTTGGGGTGACTTAAATAAGAAACCTTGACTATTCCTTTAGTATATAGAATCATATTTGTAATTTTATTTATTAATTTTATTTATAAATTTTATTGAATTCTTTCTTAAAAATGTCCTTTGCTTGCTACTCTGAATAGAACACTGGAAGTTTTATTTACATCCATATTTTGAAACTATATTCTGTTCAATCAAAATTAATTCGGAATAGCTGTTAATTTTAAAAATCTTAGACATTTAACACTTCTTTTTTCTCACATTCCTTTCATTGAACAAAATTTTATAATCAACCAACAGGAGTTCAATCTCTGTAGATCTTAAATTTGAAAAATGATCTAAGCTTTTATTTTTAATAAAGATTTTTCATTCTTAGTAGAATTATCTATCCCCCAAAGCATACAACCTTAAATTAATTGCAGTTAAAGTTAGTTAAAATACATTGTGTGCTCACCCAACAGTTTTCCTGTGGTTTCTCATTTAATCCTTGTTATTTCATAAAAATGTGGGTATTTTTGTCCCTGTTTATAAATGAGAAAACAGAATTTCAGTGAGGTTGGAGAGGCTTAGATGGCTAACTTTTATGTATTATAATACAAGTATTAATTGGAAAGCTGTATCTACTAACATTAAAAGCAATGAATGGTTCCATATAAGAGTCTTTTGGAATAACTCACTGATTAATCAAAAACATCACATCATAGGGTACCTCAATCCATACTGACTGAGTCTGTCAGTCTGAGGATGCTTTACTTTGAGCTTTCATAAAAGGGATAATTTGCAATTCAAAATTGGATTCACCTTTTCTAATTAGGTGAAATTACAGTTGCCATATTATAATTAAAGGTTATGTGACAGACAGGAATGTTTATTTGGATTATATCAGATTATTTTTCTGGTTTTCTGAAAATTGTAGCTTTTGATGAATATGTATTTTGAAACCATCTGACAAATATCTATTTTTTATTTAGAAGTAGTGCTGTTCCCTCTTTCTGAACTTGAAATGCAGCTATGATTGTCTATATTATGGGACTCATATTCAAATGAATTTCTCTCTCTACTAAGCTGCCTAAAGGTATTGATGTCAGAATATTTCCCTTCTAATGAGCACATGATGTCTCCCAGAGATGCTATGAAACCTATCACTGTGCCTCAAACTGAATTATAGTAATACCACTTAATACTGCTTTTTAAAATGCCTCAAATTACATGTCATAAGAACATTGAAATATAGAGGTATTATACAGAATTTGTATTGCCAAAAAATAGTTTAGAGTTTTTACCTATTGAAAAGTTTTAAATGTATGAAAAAAATCTCTGCCAAAAATATAAGTGCTTAAACCTTGATGTCCCCCTCCCACCTCGTAAACTTGAATAGCCTAAGGGAAGTTTAGAGTAATAGAATGTAAATGCAGATTGTTTGGGGAGCAATTTAGAAGGTTCTTCTCCCCCCCCCCCCAAAAAAAAAGAAAGAAAGAAAATGGGGTCAATACCTAGAATTATGTTAAGAATACAAACTCAGTATCACAAATCATCAGGGAAATGCAAATCAAAACCACGATGAGATATCACCATACACCAGTCAGGATGGCTATTATCAAAAAGACAAGAAATAATAAATGTTGACAAGGATTCAGAGAAAAGGAAACACATGTGCCCTGTTGGCAGAAATGTAAATTGTACAACCACTATGAAAATAGTATGGAGGTTCCTCAAAAAATTAAAAATGGAAATACCACAGAATCCAATAATTCCACTACTGGGTATTTATCCTAAAGGAAATGAAAACATTAATTCAAAAAGATATATGTACTCTCATGTTCATTGCAATATTCACAATAGCCAAAATATGGAAGTAACCTAAGTATTCACTGATAGATGAATGAATGTGTTAACTATATATGTTAACTAAATCTACAATGGAATATCACTCAGCTATAAAAAGAATGAAATCTTGCCATTTACAACAACATGGATGGATCTAGAGAATATTATGATAAGTGAAATTAGTCAGAGAAAGACAAATACCATATAATTTCACGTACGTATGAAATCTAAAAAAACAATTCCCACACAAAAAAATCTGGAACAGAGTCATAATGCAGAGAAAAAAATGGAGGTTGCCAGAAGGCTGAAAGGTAGGAATATGGGTGCATTAGGTGAAGAGAATTAAGAGGTACAAACTTCTGGTTATAAAATAAGTCATGAGAAGTAAAACATAGGAAATTAATAGTCAATAATATTTTAATAATATTATGTGGAAACTACACTTATGGTGAGCAATAGGTAACATTGTTGAGTAATTTATATCTCTGAAACTAATAAAGCACTCTAGGTCACTATGCTTAATAAATTTTTTTAAAGAAGAGTTAATAAATAATCAGTGTCTAGTAATTTGTTTATTAAGGTATTTGTTTTCCAGAAATGCTTATTATCTTTCTTTTGGACAGAGAATATGTCATAGAATTTTTACTAGCAATTCTGTTTTGAAACTAAGACAATATTTATTCAAATGTTTTATCTATCTGATTTCTTTGAAATGTAAGCTTTTGGGTGTCATGTGATTTGTGATTAACTAAATTAATCCCAACATTACATAAATCTTATCCCTAGAGCTTTTCTTGAAGTTTTAATCAATTTTTTGCCTTTAGTTGATAAAATAGATCTAGCCCAGGATTAAACTCCAATGACCTCAAACAAATAAATAAATAAAATATATGTTGACTATATTCCTTACAGGTATTTTATTTTAAACATATTCTACTTTAATATTTCAATATGTTTAATGACTTAAAACAATAAAGACTAATAACCAACTTGTTAGATTACATGAAAACATAACAGCACAATTGCATTCTGAAACTCAATACCAATGGAAAAAAAAAAACAAAGATAAATTCAAGTTTTATTAGGATTTAAATGAGCATTTTTTTCTTCTATTCATTCAATGGAGATTTATTGAGTACACACCATATATAAGGCATTGCACATTTAGAATATTAACTTTACAACGAAGCTAAAATGCCAGAAATTATTACAAATGACACTGCACTTTCCCTTTGTTTAGTATTTTGTATTTTCAGTTCTTATCATAAGGTTTTTAATGTGTTTTATTCCACTGTAAATATCAGATAATTACTTAGAAGTGTTTTTCTTGGGATTATTTATAGACTGTTTCTTTTGCATACTAAGATACTACAGCAACCATTTTTATTCAATGAGAATATTTCATTTCTCTGGGCTATCCCAGAAAACTTTTTATAAAATGAACAGCTATTTTCTGTAATGATTTTGCCACCATGGCAACTGAAGCTCTCAGTAATGATAGCATACAAACAACAGGACTGGATTGTTATGTTAATAGAATTTTTAAAGTAATTAGATTATGAAGATGCTTTGTCTTTTCTAGTTCAGAGATTTATGTAACATTGCTAAACAAATTATTCTGAAATATTAACTTGTTTACTTTAATCAGTTATTGTCATCTGATTCTATTATCACTGTCTTACCATCTTGCATCATATACATGCTACAGAATTGCCTAGCTTGATTCTTATCAATTCACTGATTACCTCCTATTTTGAATTTCATTTGATGTCTCTTCCTGGCATCTTTTTGACTTCGTGGATATGTTTCAGTACATGGAGCAAGAGCAGAGTTTATATGTAAAGGAATCATCTTATTTAGCTCAGACAAGCTGACACACCAAGGGAGTATGATTTGGGAGAGTTACCCTTTATTTCTTGCTATTTTGCAAGGACTTTCTATTCGTATATGGGTTCGTAGGACATTTGTGTCATTTTGATTTTCAGAGAACTTGTTTAAAGTTGAACCTGTGTCTATATGTAGAGGATGCTAATAGCAAATTCTTTGGACTGAGTTGCTGAGTGCTGTTGGGGCTGAGGAAACAGACCTGGCTGGGAATCTGTCACTTACAGATCTATACTGTCACTTTTTCCATCACTGTAGATGGGCAAGTGTAAACAAGTGTCAGAAAATAGATTGCTTGGACCATGTTTTCCTTAGGATATTGAAGTTGCCTAGAGAACATTTTAGTTTGTTATTGGAATAGAGCTATTAATCCAGACATAGCAAATAAAAGGTTATGGTATTCAAAGCACAGGGAGGAACTACCAAGTTAGGTCAAAGATATAGCTGTGCACTGCCTCTTCCCCATTTTAAAAGAGGTCTTGCACAAAATGAAGAGTTAACAGCAACTACCAGGAAGAATGAAGGCTAAGCAAATAATCTCCATGAATATCTAGCTAACCTTCAGCAAAACCTTTTTGTTTTGATAATCTGAATAATTTGCCCAGTTTTATGGTATGATAGATATATAGAGATATGTGTGTATATATATATATATATATGGA
Organism: Mustela lutreola; assembly: GCF_030435805.1. Classification (NCBI taxonomy): domain Eukaryota; kingdom Metazoa; phylum Chordata; class Mammalia; order Carnivora; family Mustelidae; genus Mustela; species Mustela lutreola. Next base: position 60,054,804 of record NC_081299.1, read on the forward strand.
AAGGGTGATAAATTTTAATGTAGAAGAAGTACCTATTGTTAAAACAGAACAATTATGGCTTTCAGAAAAAGTGTTCATCTGCAAGTCAATACTATTGCTTATGTTTATAAATTCAGAAAGGGTTAATGTTTTAAAAATCTCATTTGGCCTGAAGCAATATAAGCTTATTTATTTACTAAATTTATAAATTTAGCTTCATTAATCTCATATATAATATATGCAAATAAGGTGATTTACATTTTTTATTATGTTAGAAATTGTCCACACCTTAAATGCAGTTTTACTAAAAGTAGTCACTATATGAAGTCAATCTCTATGCATATTCAACCTCTTTAAAGATGTTTTTCTGAATCTCAAATTTTACATTGTTTTGAATTCATATTTCTTTGTTAGGCTTATTTCTTCATGGTTTTTGAACTGTATTTTTACATTTGAAAATTATCTGCTACTCAGGTAAATTAATCTTATCTGCATAACCTATGCAGAAGTAATTTCAAACATCATGGAACTTGTTTTAATTCGGGGGATATATTCTCTAATTGTTGGAGTAGAAAATATACTAGTTAGGCTTGCTTATTTGAAGTTGAACAGACAAGAATATCTCATACTGTAAGAAGGAAAAAGGTAACTAAAGCTTAGTATAAAAGTAATTTTCTAAAACCAAAGAGAAATCAAAGAAATAATGTTTTCCATAAAGAACCAAAGACAAGTCACCGGAAACTGAAGATTGGGAATAACTGACTTTCCTGTGTAGTTGGCCAAAGAATCAACAAATATAAACTGAAAATTTACTTTGAACAAGGGAATATTTGCTGGAGTTTGATAGCTAAGAAAGTCACCAACATTGGTCTCAAAGAACTTATCATTTATGTGGAAGGCATTTGAACTGATTAGCAGTTCAAAAGTAATTATGACTGTGTAGTGTTTTGTTAGAATTTATAAAGAGGTAAATAAAAGGGAATACTGGCCAGCAAAATAATACCTACATATGCATATTGTTTAAAATTTTTAAAAATGATTTGGGAAAATTCATGGGGAAGAAAAGATCACTAGAGCTATAAAATATAAAGTAGTAGTGCTGTGTTTTCCAGGCATTTGTGTATTCAGATTTTCTCCTCTTTGCCTCCCTCCTTCCTCAAACCACACAATATCTAATAACTGGGGCCCTCAAGTGCATTATAACTCCCACACTTTTGTTTTCTAAGTGTCACCTTCTTATACAACTGTATCAAAGCATAATTGGTGTACAGTAAACAGTATATATTTAATGTGCAAAATTTGGCAAGTCTTAACACACCTGTGAAGCTATCACCACAATCAAGATAATGAACATGTCCATCACTGCCTAAAGTTTCCTCCTGACCTGGTGTAATCCATCCTTCTCTCTGACTCCCCAACCCCATCCCTAGTCAATCACTGATCTGCTTTCTGTCACAATAGATTTATTTGTATTGTTAGGGAAGAAAAGCCTTCCTTTATTCTTCAGACTCTTCTAGCTGGCCTAAGAATTAAATTGACATAAGACATGTTAACAGGAGAAAATCAAATTTAATTACTTAAGTATGGAGAATCCACATAAACATGAGAGATTCCCAAGACAGACAAATGGGATATAGATGCCATCCTGACCTAAGGAGAAGGGGTTGGGTTCTGGGACATACCTACTTCATATCATAATATACTTATCTATGATGATAGTTCCTTTCTTAGAGCAGGTCTTGTGTCTATATCATTGTAGGGAGTTAGTGAGAAAGTGAAAGTTTTTTCCTGAGTCTTTTGGGTTTTGATTGTTTTCAGCTTGAAACAATCCACATAACAAACTGGCAGGTCTCGGGTCCGTTTATTCTGAGCCCAACAATATTTTTAAACATTTTATGTAAAAGGAGTTATAAAATTTGTATTTCATTTTGTGTGTGTCTGGCTTACTTCAATCACCACAACTGTTTGAGTTTCATCCATGTTGTTTTTTATAGCAATAATAGGTCCTTTTGATTGCTGAGTAGATTTCATATTGTATGGTATGATAGACCACATGTTTAGCTAGTCCCTGTAGATGGAAGTTGGTTTGAAAAGAAAATTATAATTCACAGTTGCATATAAGCTTTTTGTGGATATGCTTTCATTTCTCTTGTTAGACTGTTGAATGGCTAGGTCATTACATGGGCATTATCTTCAACTTCGTAAGAAAATTTTAATCTGTCTTCCAAAATAATTGTACTATTTTACATTCTCACCAGCATTATATGAGAGTTTCAAGCTTTACATTTTTGCAAACACTTGGATGAGGCTTTTTAATCTTAGGCGTTCTAATTAGTGGGTGGTGGTAACTGATTGTGGTTTGATTTGGGTTTTCCTAATGATAAATGATGGTGTTTACATGTGCTTTTTTGCTATCCATATATCTTCTGTAGGGAAATATGTAAATCATTTGCTATATGGGGAGGCTATTTGTATTTTTATTATTGTATTGTAAAAGTCCCTTATATATTATAGATTCAGGTCTTCTGTAGGATTTATTTTTTTTTAGCAGACATTTTCTCTCATTCTGTAGCTCCTCTTTTCACTTTTTTTAACAGCATCATTTGAAAACATTTTGTTTGACTTCCAGTATATCCAATAGAAAAGAAATTATTTTATAGTTTGTTTGTTTTTTGTCCTAAGGGGACATTTCTGAATCCTCTATTTAGTGAGGACTTTCTGGCTGATGAGAATACAAACTATTCCCAATCCTGTGTAAACACTGACAATTGTTTGACCTGCCCTCTTCTGTCTGTGGCTCTTTGCCCAGCTTTTGGTAGTTTTCTTACACACATATGCTTACCAGTGTTCAGCTGAACAGTTGAAGGATTCTTCCATAGACACTGTCTCCTTAACCTAGGGAGATCACTGGGTCCAGTTTGGACTCTCCCTCCATGCTCTTTGGCCTAAATATTTTCTTCAGTCCATGAACAGGGGCACTTGTAGTGCCAACCCTGTTCATTTGCTTTCTTTCAGGGTCACTCTGCTAAGCAGCCTATTATCCAGCCATTGAAAACCATTTTGTAAATTTTGTCCTATTTTTTTAATTCTTTGAGGCCAGAGAATAAATGTACTCTGTTAGTCCATCATGGCCAGGAGCAGAGTTTATAATTGTCTTTTTATGGGTCTTTGTCCCTCAATAAAATTTGAACTCCCTGCAGGCATAATCCATATTTAGTATTCAACTAATCTTTGTTGAATAAAAGAAATGCATTTTCCCTGGATCTATGTGATTTACTTGGAAATGAGAAGGCCTGTTTTTATTTTATTCTTCCATTCTAATCCCAATGTTATTTGAGTGCTAAGATGTGTAAAGAAGCTTAGGATGAAAACTAGAGTACAGGGGTGCCTGAGTGGCTCAGTCAGTTAAGTATCTGCCTTAAGTTTAGGTCACAATCTTTGTCATGATCATGGTCCTGGGATCAGGACCCCAAGCTGCTTAGCTGGGAGCCTGCTTCTCTCTGCCTGATTTTACCTCTGTCTGCTACTCCCCTTGCTTGTGTGTTCTCTCTCTGTGTGTCAAATATATATATATATATATATATATATATATATATATATATATATATATATTTTTTTTTTTTTTTTTTTTTAAGGAAAGAAAACCAGAATACAAGCCCTTTGCTCATTATTGGTTTCTTTTATTTGTCGTAGCTTTTAATTTGCTCAGCCTTGGAAAGAGAGCAAGGCAAACATGTTATCTAACTTCAAGGAGCTTGAGTAATGGAGTAGACAAGTGGACAAGACCTAGGCTATATATTAAAATACAACTCTGGACGCCTGGGTGGCTCAGTGGATTAAGCCTCTGCCTTCCACTGAGGTCATGATCTCAAGGTCCTAGGATTGAGCCCTGCATCAGACTCTCTGCTCAGCAGGGAGCCTGCTTCCCCCTCTCTCGCTGCTACTTGTGATCGTCAAATAAATGAATAAAATCTTTAAAAAAAAATACAACTCTGACTTACAACCTGCATCAATCAGCTCAGGAAGACAAAGCACAACCTCTGTAGCTTTTGGCCTAAGGCAGTCAGGACTTGATCAATAACTGATAGCTTCCCTAATTTTTGCTATTGCTTACAATTTAAGACTAAGCAAAGAAAGCCAAATATACTTCCCTAACCAATCACATATGATGTTCTATTTCTCTTTAGCTTTTCTCTTGCTTCCCTATGCCAACGTCTCCAATCAAGGCATACCTGTAGCTTTCCCTTTTGTTGTTGTTGTTGTAATTTTTTGCTATAAAGCTTTTCCATTTCTCTGCCTGCCTTTGAGTCTCTGCCAAATGCAAGTGATGTTGGCTGACTCCCTTGCTTTAGCAAGCTCTGAACAAATAGCCTGTGCTTGTTCTCATTTGGGTGGTCTTCATTTATTTTCACAATCTTACAGTTCAGTAGGGAAAGTAGTCCTAAACAGATCAGTACATGTATGATAAACCATGAGGAAGAAGAACTGGGCCTATAGAAGGAAATATAACCCAATATTTTGTTGATGAGAAAAGCCATTGAATAGAAGAGTTTAAGTATTAATAAAATTAAAATGTTCTTTTCTACTCATTGATATTTTTAATAAGAAAAATCCTCCTCTCATGTATTTTCATGTCCATTTATTTATTTTTAAATATTTAATTTATTTATTTGAGAGAGAGTGTGAAAGCCAACAGGGTGGGGAGGGGCTTAGGGACAAACGGACTCCTTGCTGAACAGTGATCCTGATGTGGGGGTGCATCCCAGGACTCTGAGATCATGACCTGAACGGAAAGTACAATACTTAACAGACCGATTGCCATTTATTCCTGTTACTATTTAGGCAAGAATTTTTGGCATGCTTATGTACTATGAATATTATGACATTTTTTCAAACTCCTAGACCTTGCTACATAGAATAGAAGAAAAAAATAAAAAACATATATTTTTATTCATTATATGATATTACTTTATTTTACTCTATGCCCAACTTGCATTCTGGAAGGAAAGAAAAAATAACTCTTGCATACCAGTCTAGTCCCAGACATAGTAGTTGGGAATTTTTACAACATATGAAACCTCATTTAATACTTAGAATTTTTAATGTTGTGCAGATATTTTTATCCTCATTTTTAAGTGAGGAAACTGAGACACAAAGAACTGAAATAACGTGGCTAAGGTTACACAGCTAGCAAAGTGCCAAACCCCAGTAAACACAAGTCTCCCTAACTCTGGATCAAGGTGTCTCAACCTCTGGGCTATTGAGAATTGTTTTGAGTCACTCTTTGTTGTGCTGTCCCATATATTGCAGGATGTTTAGTACTATTCCTGGCCTCTCCTCACCAGGTGCCAGTTTGACTCCCCACTCATGACAGTCAAAATGTCTCTAGGTGTTGTCACCTGTCCCACTGTTGGGGGACATGCAAAAATTGTGCCCAGTGAGAACCACGTTTATAAATCAACTGTTCTACTTATTAGCTTCCCATCAGCTAACTTAATCTCTCATAATTGATCATTTCTATAATATGTTCATTCAAATCCTTGAAACACACACACACACACACACACACACACTGCCCTTCCTCACCACCCACATTCCTGTAAGTTCCCTAATGAAGTTAGAATTGATTCGTTTTCAGCAGGGAATTCTCTCTCAGTTTTGTTATCGTTGTCTTGGGAGTTGATGGATTTAACAAGAAGGTCGCAAAGGAAATTCTGACTAAATAGCTGATTGTCACAGTCTTCACTTGCTTGGGAAAGAGCCTAAATGTATGATCACCTTCCTACGGATCATTCCTTTGTCTTTTGAACGTTTTAAATTATTCAAGCCACCTTGCTCTCTGTCACTTTTCCAGTGTCCGCTCCCCACTCTCCCTCTCTTCCTGTTTCTACTTCTTCTCCCCGTCCCCTCTTTTCTCTTTTCTTATCCCTTTATTCCCAGGAAGCTTTCTTTATCTACCCACCACCTCTACTTTCCTCTCCTTTCTCCTCTCCAGGAATGCCGCATGGCGCTTAAATACATAGATTTAGGATCCCTTTCTCCCTCTCCCTGGCTCTCTCAATCTCCCATTCTCTCTCTCCTTCTCTCTCTCTTCTGCCTTTGTAGCTGCCAGTGCAGCTGTCCCATCCAGCCTTTGATGCTACTCTGTTATCTTTGGCACCAGCTCACAGGCGCCACTGGGCTGAAATTGGAACTCTTCCATCTCCATCTCTTTTCTTTTGTCCTGCAATATGGTTATCCTGGAGGCCACTCAGCTGCCTCCCAATATTAGAGTAGGTGACAAGAACAGGGAATAGATTCTGAAGCCACAGCGAGGAGGCTGAACATCTTACAATAGTGAACACCTTTTTTTTTTGTTGCTAATACTTTTTTTTTCCCTAAACACTTGCAGGGGATATTTTGAAATGCATTTTAGCACCTCTCACTTTTCCCTCAGCAAGCCCTGGTATCTGGTAGTGTTTTTCAAGAAACTACTTATCTTTGAAAATCAGACTGAGCTGAAATTATCCTGATTTCATTGTAAAACCTGAGACTTGAAGTAACATTTTTTTGCCCCATATTCTATGGGGTGTGCCAAATATTTTCAACTGCATAGCAAAATTGAGCTGAATAAAAGGATATGGAAAACCTGAAATAAAGCATTTCTTGTGACTAATTCAACACTGCTTTAAGCCTGCCTCTTCCTTTAAAAAAACTCATTTCCTATTTAGAGTTGAATAAAAAGTATGTATCAACCCTGTCGATATATGAATCAACTCTTTGATAAGAATGAATTGACTCTGATATTAGGGTTGATGACACAGCATCAAAGTACATGGATTTATTTTGGCCTGTAACATCTTAACACTGACTCAGAATTGGCTTAGATGATTTGGAGGAATAAAAAGTTAAAATTATATACTGCTCCAGTTCCGTGTTAGAGTGAGAAATTCCTGTGGAGAAAAGTCTAATTTTAAGCATACCATGATTTTCCTGCATAAACATGAGGAGTTAGGAACCCGAAGCTTCTCTTTAGAACACTGCTTGTACAAAAGATCTTTATCTCGTTCATTCTTGTTTGGTGTTATTCTGTGCGGGAAAACCATGTGCTACACTAGGTTCCATTTGCTTATCCCTCGATGTAGCCACCTGCAGACTGATTATTTCCTTTTAAAGCAGGAGTAAAATCTCCACTTCCCTCCCTCCTCCAGGCAGCCTCAGGAAAAAGGCAGCTCATACAATGATGTTTTGTGAGAATAGATCCCATTAACAACAACAGCAACTTAAATTTATATAGTGCCTTATCACACATACAGCAAAGCAATCCAGGCATTTTCTAAAATGGAAAGCATTTCCTTTTAGGCTTCCAAAAATTCCTTATTAAACAACAATGACAACAACAAAGACTAACTTGAACATGTGAACCAAAGAGGCAGAAAAAATGTGTTCTGCTTACTCTAAATTAAGATGAGACTGACTTAAAAATCAAATTGTCCATTTCATTATTTCGTAAGCAGATAACCCTGCCTTGATGAGAAAGACAACTTACTGAAAGAGATTTTGTTCAAATTTAAAATACTGCTTTCCCTAATCTAAGTGTTTAGTTAAGTGTAGCATTTCTTTAGCAGGATTTTTTAAAAATATTTTTTGTGTATTTATTTGGCAGAGGGAGAGACAGCGAGAGTGGAACATAAGCAGGGGGAGTTGCAGAGGGAAAAGCAGGCTTCCCGCCTAGCAGGGAGCCCAATGTGGGGCTCAATCCCAGGGTTCTGGGATCATGACCTGAGAGAAGGCAGATGCTTAATGACTGAGCCACCCAGGTGCCCCTCTTCAGCAGGATTTTTAAGAAATTTGATGTATTGTTATGATGTGTCATGATTTTTTTTAAATTTTTTGATGTATCTAAGAATTTAGATAGTTAATGCTTAGTCTTTATGGAATAGTTTTCAAAATTTTATTTTGTGATGGCATCTAGCTGCTGTTGTTCTGAGTAATAAACTCAATGAATGTTGAAGACTTTTAGTTGCAAAATAAGTAAACTGTATTAGCATATGCCTCCATAGATAATGATTAAAAATTATAAACTCTTCTATAGTAGACATATCACAATATTTTTACATGTATACTTTTGTCAATTTTTTTTGTTTCTTCTTTTGATAACTATTATACCACAGGTTTACATAGGATTACACTCCTAATATCCAAAGTTAACTTTGTTTAGAAAATTTCTATAACAGGTTTATTTATGGTAAGGAGTGTGGTATTTGGAGTCATATATCTGAATGTCTGACTTAGCTATTTATGATTTGTTTGACCTTGAAAAATAACTGATTCTTTTCTAAGTCTTAGGTTCTCATTCTCTAAAATATAATAAAATTGCAAGAAATAATTGAGATGTTATGTATGCAGAATTTGGTATGATGTCCAGAACTGATTGAGATTGAAAGTAAAATGATGATGCAAGATTAAGGGAGAAAAAATAGTCTGCTGTCTTGAAATGTAACCATTAGAAAATTAAATACTCAACCTTAGGAGTTCAGAGATTATTCATTTTAGGTTGAACAATCATTGAAGGTCAAATCTAAAACATATGCAATGAAAAACATAAGGTTACAAAGGGTGAAATCAGGAGGTGGACCTGGTTTAATTCAGAGATTCACAAGAAGTGGGGCTGGATGAGAAAATATACAAAAATTCCCATATCTTTCAGAAGTGGCCTATACTTGAAAGAAAGAGAATAAGAGACATTCAATGGCAATAGTTAAATACTACAAACTATATGGAAATATGTGAAATCTGAAAGAATTTACCTACCCAATTCTCAGTCATCCAAAATATCTTTTGATTCCCTGGAGTTTGGCCCTGGTCTCTATTTTCAGCAAATAGCTAGGCCAGTAGAAACTCCCTTTATTCAAATGATGGGGTTTTGGAATATAGGTGAGGTTTGGTGGGGTGAGGTCCGGAACTAATGACCAAGAAAGAATTCTTGAGAGGTCTTTGGTGCCAAATGGTAGTTTTATTAAAGCATGGGGACAGGACCTGTGGGCAGAAAAAGCAGCTGCCCCAGATTTGTGAGGTGTAACTGATTATATACTTGGAGTTGGGGGAGATAAAGAAAAGGCGAGTTTCAAAAGGATTTTTGTTGTTGAAGAAGACTCACAGGGGATACCTGGGTGGCTCAATTGGTTAAGTGCCTGCCTTCAGCTCAGGTCATGATCCCAGGGTCCTAGAATCGAGTCCCATATCAGTCTCCTTGCTCCTTGCTTCTCCCTCTTTCTGTCTCCCCTCCCCCCCAGTTGTGCGCTCGCTCGCTCTCGCTCTCTCTCACAAATAAAAAAAAAAAAAATGATTCACAGGATACCAGAGGCCTTGCCATCATCAAGGTAATGTTGTTTTTCCTTCTAGTAAGGACTTAACAGTAAGATAGTTGGGAGCTTCCTGGAGGAACTTTATACTTTGCCAGCTTCAAGTGTCTGTCAATGGGCTGTAGATTATAAGGACATTTAACAGTATCTACATTCCCTTCTGGAAACTAGGCCATTGATATAAATGCTTTGTTCTTATACACTGCTTAGACTTCTAAACTGAAGGAGACTCAGGTCTTGCAGGATTGTAATCCCTATAAATTAACTATTTGTTTTTCCTTTAGGGCAGCCAGGATGCCTGAGGAATGTCACATGGGGAGGGTTGTAGAGTGTCAGATTCTGCCTGTCCTCAAATAGCCGTCTATTCCCTCATCACAAAAATGATTAATTTAAAAGTATGCAGCTCTAGATACATCAAAAACCAAAATTAATGGTTGTGGGAAACAAAACAAGCAAAAAAAAAAACAAACAACAAATGGGAAAGCAGGAAGTTGTTGCCATATAGCTGATACAGTTGTGACTGAGTGGTATGCCGAGAATGAAGAAAAATGATTACACTAAATTTCCTTATTAGTAGAAGAAGCACAAATAGAAGCATAAGACAAGAGATGAAAATGAAGCAAAAATAAGCAAGCATAAAGAAATGGGGGGGGCACCTGGGTGGCTCAGTGGGTTAAGCCTCTGCCTTCAGCTCAGGTCATGATCTCAATGTCCTGGGATGGAGCCCCATATCAGGCTCCCTGCCCAGCGGGGAGCCTGCTTTCCCCCTCTCTCTGTCTGCCTGTCTGCCTAATTGTAATCCCTTCCTCTGTCATATATATATATACATATATATATATATATATAGAGAGAGAGAGAGAGAGGGAGAGAGAGAAACAAAGGGAAAAATCACTCCCTCTATTTAGTTGATATTAACCAAAAATAGAATAAACATAGATAAAAAGACACAGAGAAGCAACATGAAAGAGGAAGCAAAAAAAGGGCTGAAAGTAAGGAAAATGAAAAGATTATGTGCTGAAATAACATATGCACAATTCGTTGAAGAATCTTTCACATTACTTTTGGATTGGGAATAGCCTAAATATCCATTCATGTGGATGAAAGACGTTATTATTAATCAGTCCAAGAAATAATATGAAGCAGAAAAAAAATTTAGCAAGCCAGTTATCCACTAACAAAGAACACTTTCTTGGATATAATGGTAAATGAGATATTTACCATTTAATATTTAATATTTATATGCTGTTGGGGAGGAAATTTTTTTTTCTGTGCAGGGTTGTTTTAAGTGGGATAAGAATGAAATTTATAAGAGATAGATTAATGGGTGAAAATAAAATTTAATTTTGTACTTATGCTGAATCCAACCAGATATGAAATTCCAAAGACAGGCAAAATTTAGTTTATATGGTATCCTGAGCTTAGGAGAGGGGTAGGAGTCCAGGAATACAAAGGGGAGGGAGACCATTAGCAGAAAGTTGAGATGAGATGTTTACAAATAATGTTGGCCCTGTTATGCAGATAAATTTCTTATGGAAAAAGGAATCTCAGTTAATAGCTCTCTTCCTGGTAGTGGTCCTCTGTCTAAGTTCTTTTCAGGCTGTTGAGCGGATGTATTTAGATTTTATTTATTTATTTGACAGAGAGAAATCACAAGTAGATGGAGAGGCAGGCAGAGAGAGAGAGGGAAGCAGGCTCCCTGCTGAGCAGAGAGCCCGATGCGGGACTCGATCCCAGGACCCCGAGATCATGACCTGAGCCGAAGGCAGCGGCTTAACCCACTGAGCCACTCAGGTGCCCCTCTTCCTGAGTATTTTGAGCCTTGATAGTTTTCACTCAAAATAACCTGCATGGCACTGTGGCCTATCTTGCCAGTGGCATGCTCTTGGTTTCTAGTACATCCTACTAACATCTGTGTAATATGTTTGTGTATGTTTGTATGCATATTTATAAGAGATTTTTTGTGTGAACATGTACAACCAGTACAAATGAGACTGATAGCACTGATTGCCTCAGAGAAGAGGGATGGGTAGATAAAAACCATGAATGGGAGATACATGTGTTTTCCCCTTTTGAAATATTGTAGATTAAAAATCAACCTAAGGAAAGTAACTTACAGAAAAGTATTTTTGTGTACACAATTTCAAAAAATTTTAAACTTATTTGAGCTATAAGTAAAATACACTAAATTTTAGTCCCATAATAACAGGATTGTTATGCAGGCTTTCTTTATTCATTGGATATCTAATGAATAAAGAAATGCCCAGTGACTTGTCAATGACTAAATGGCAATTTGCCTCAAATAATCACATTTATAGGAGGTCTGACTATTTATATTATGGTCAGAACTGAGGCACTGTCTTTTATTGTATAGTCAATTTTAAACCTATTTCTAATGCCCTTGATAATACTTACCACCCTACAAATTACAAATCACCCCTAAATATAGGCATGCAGACTTGGAAATATGGAACCATTTCATGAACCTGAACATGGAAACATCTGTTTCTTTTTTAAAAATTATTTTTATTAACATGTAATGTATTATTTGCCCCAGGGGTACAGGTCTGTGAATCATCAGGCTTACACACTTCACAGCACTCACCATAGCACATACCCCGGCCTCAATGTTCATAACCCAACCACCCTCTCCACACCCCTCCTCCCCCCAGCAACTGTCAGTCTGTTTTGTAAGATTAAGAGTCTCTTATGGTTTGTCTCCCTCCTAATCCCATCTTGTTTCATTTCTTCTTTCCCTATTCCCTGAGCTCCCCACTCTGCCTCTCAAATTCCTCATATCAGAGAGATCATATGATAATTGTCTTTCTCTGACTGATTTATTTAGCTCAGCATAATACCCTTCAGTTTCATCCATGTCATTGCAAATGGCAAGATTTCATTTCTTTTGATGGCTGCATAGTATTCTATTGTATATATATATATATATATATATACCAGATATTCTTTATACATTTTTCTGTTGATGGACATCTGGGTTCATTCCATAGTTTGACTGTTGTGGACATTGCTGCTATAAAAATTCAGGTGCACATGTCCCTTCAGACCCCTACATTTGTATCTTTAGGGTAAATACCCAGTAGTGCAATTGCTGGGTCATAGGGTAGTTCTATTTTCAACTTTTTGAGGAACCTCCATGATGTTTTCTAGAGTGGGTGCACCAGCTTGCATTCCCACCAACAGTGTAGGAGGGTTCCCCTTTCTCTGCATCCTCGCCAGCATCTGTCATTTCCTGACTTGTTAATTTTAGCCATTCTGACTGGTGTGAGGTGGTATCTCATTGTGGATTTGATTTGTATTTCACTAATGCCAAGTGATGTGGAGCACTTTTTCATGTCTGTTGGCCATCTGGTTGTCTTTGCAGAAATGTCTGTTCATGTATTCTGCCCATTCCTTGATTGGATTATTTGTTCTTTGGATGTTGAGTTTGATAAGTTCTTTATAAATTTTAGATACTAGTCCTTTAACTGATATGTCATGTGCGAATATCTTCTCCCATTCTGTCAGTTGTCTTTTGGTTTTGTTGGCTGTTTCCTTTGCTGTGCAAAAGCTTTTGATCTTGATGAAGTCCCAATAGTTCATTTTTTGCCCTTGCTTCCCTTACCTTGGCAGTGTTTCTGGGAAGAAGTTGCTGCGGCTGCAGTCAAAGAGGTTGCTGCCTGTGTTCTCCCCAGGGATTTTGATGGATTCCTTTCTCACATTGAGGTCTTTCATCCATTTTGAGTCTGTTTTTGTGTGTGGTGTAAGGAAATGGTCCAGTTTCATTTTTCTGCATGTGGCTGTCTAATTTTCCTAGCACCATTTGTTGAAGAGACTTATTTTCATTGGACATTCTTTCCTGCTTTGTCGAAGATTAGTTGACCATAGAGTTAAGGGTCTATTTCTGGGCTCTTTTCTGTTCCATTGATCTAGGTGTTTGTTTTTGTGCCAGTACCATACTGTCTTGATGATGACAGCTTTGTAATAGGCCTTGAAGTCTGGAATTGTGATGCCACCAACTTTGGCTTTCTTTTTCAACATTCCTTTGGCTATTCAGGGTCTTTTCTGGTTCCATATAAATTTTAGGGTAATTCGTTACATTTCTTTGAAAAAAAAATTGATGGTATTTTGATAGGGATTGAGTTAAATGTGCAGATTGTTTTAGGTAGCATAGTCATTTTTACAATTTGTTCTTCCAATTCATGAACATGGAACATTTTTCCATTTCTTTGTGTCTTCCTCAATTTCTTTCATGAGTACTTTATAATTTTCTGAGTAGAGATTCTTTGGCTCTTTGGTTAGGTTTATTCCTAGGTATCTTATGGTTTTGGGTGCAATTGTAAATGGATTGATTCCTTAATTTCTCTTTCTTCTGTATTGCTGTTTGTGTATAGATATGCAACTAGTTTCTGTGCATTAATTTTATATCCTGACACTTTACTGAATTCCTGTATGAGTTCTAGCAGTTCTGGAGTAGAGTCCTGGGTTTTCTACATAAAGTATCATATCATCTGCAAAGAGTGAGAGTTTGACTTCTTTTTTGCTGGTTTGAAGGCCTTTATTTCTTTTTGTTATCTGATTGCTGAGGCTAGGACTTCTAGTACTATGTTGAATAGCAGTGCTGATAGTGGGCATCCCTGCCATGTTCCTGACATGGGGAAAAGCTCTCAGTTTTTCCCCATTGAAAATGATATTTGCTGTGGGTTTTACATAGATGGCTTTGATATTGAGGTATTTATCATCTGTCCCTACAGTTTGAAGAGTTTTGATCAGGACGGGATGCTGCACTTTGTCAAATGCTTTTTCAGCATCTACTGAGAGTATCATATGGTTCTTGTTCTTCTCTTTTTTTTTTTTTTTAATTAATGTATTGTATCACATTGATTGATTTGCAGACATTGAACCAACCTTGCTGCCCAGGAATAAATCCTACTTGCTCGTGGTGAATAATCCTTTTAATGTACTGTTGGATCATATTAGTTATTATTTTGGTGAGGATTTTCACATCTGTGTTTATCAACGATTTTGGTCTGTAATTCTCCTTTTTGGTGGGGTCTTTATCTGGTTTTAGGAGTGAGGTAATGCTGGTCTCATAAAATGAGTTTGGAAGTTTTCCTTCCATTTCAATTTTTTGGAACAGTTTCAGGAAGATAGGTGTTAATTCTCTAAATGTTTGGTAGAATTGCCCTGGGAAGCTCTCTGGCCCTGGGCTGTTGTTTGTTGGGAATTTTTTGATGACTATTTCCATCTCCCTACTGGTTATGGGTCTGTTCAGGTTTTCTATTTCTTTCTGGTTCAGTTTTGGTAGTTTATACCTCTCTAGGGATGACATCCATTTCTTCCAGATTGTCAAATTTGCTGGCACATAGTTGCTCATAATATAGTCTTATAATTGTTTGTATTTCTTTGGTGTTGGTTGTGATCTCTCCTCTTTCATTCATGATTTTATTAATTTGGGTCCTTTCACTTTTCTTTTTGATAAGTCTGGCCAGAGGTTTTTCAATCTTATTAATTCTTTCAAAGAGTCATCTCCTAGTTTCATTGATCTGTTCTACTGTTTTTTGGTTTCTATTTCATTGATTTCTGCTCTGATCTTTATTATTTCTCTTTCTTCTGCTGGGTTTAGACTTTCTTTGCTGTTCGTTCTCCAACTCCTTTAGGTGTAGGGTTAGGTTATGTACTGAAACCTTTCTTGTTTATTGAGAAAGGCTGTATCACTATATATTTTCCTCTCAGGATCGCCTTTGCTGTGTCCCAAAGATTTTGAATAGTTATGTTTTCATTTTCATTTGTTTCCATGAATTTTTTCAATTCTTCTTTAATTTCCTGGTTGGCCCATTCATTCTTTAGTAGGATGCTTGTTAGCCTCCAGGTATTTGATTGACTTCTTTCTAACAATCCTTTTGTAATTGAGTTCTAGCTTCAGAGCATTGTGATCTGAAAATATGCAGGGAATGATCCCAATCTTTTGGTACCAGTTGAGACTTGACTTGTGATGCAGGATGTGATCTATTCTGGAGAATGTTCCATGTGCACTAGAGAAGAATTCTGTTGTTTGGGATGGAATGTTCTGAAGATATCTGTGATGTCCATCTGGTCCAGTGTGTCTTTTAAGACCTTTATTTCCTTGTTGATCTTTTGCTTGGATGATCTGTCTATTTCAGTGAGGGGGGTATTAAAGTCCCCTACTATTATTGTATTTTTTTAAAGATATCATTTATTTATTTGACAAACAGAAATCACAAGTAGGCAGAGAAGCAGGCAGAGAGAGAGGAGGAAGCAGGCTCCCTGCTGAGCAGAGAGCCTGATGTGGGGCTCGATCCTAGGACCCTGGGATCATGACCTGAGCCACCCAGGCGCCCCTTATTGTATTATTTTTTATTTATTTTGTATTGATTTTGTATTATTCTTTGATTTTGTTATTAATTGGTTTATATAGTTTCTGCTCCCATGTTAGGGGCATAGGTATTTAAAATTGTTAGATCTTCTTGTTGGACAGACCCTTTAAGTATGATATAGTGTCCTTCTTCATCTCTTCTTATAGTCTTTGGTTTAAAATCTAATTTATCTGATATAAGGATTGCCACCCTAGCTTTCTTTTAATGTCCATTAGCATGGTAAATTGTTTTCCACCTCCTCACTTTAAATCTGGAGGTTTCTTTGGGTCTAAAATGCGTTTCTTGTAGACAGCATATTAATTTTTTTAATCCATTTTGATATCATGTGTCTTTTAATTGGAGGCATTTAGCCCATTTATATTCAGGGTAACTCTTGAAAGAATTGAATTTAGTGCCACTGTATTGCCTGTAAGGTGACTGTTACTGTATATTGTCTCTATTCTTTTCTGGTGTACTACTTTAAGCCTCTCTCTTTGCTTAGAGGACCCATTTCAGTATTTCCTGTAGGCCTGGTTTGGTGTTTGCAAATTCTTTTAATTTTTGTTTGTCCTGTAATCTTTTTATCTCTCTTTCTATTTTTAGTGATAGCCTAGTTGGATATAGTATTCTTGGCTACATATTTTTTTTCATTTAGTGCTCTGAATATATCATGCCAGTTCTCTCTGACCTGTCAGGTCTCTGTGGATAAGTCTGATGCCAATGTAATATTTCTACCATTGTGTGTTACAGACTTCTTGTCCCAAGCTGCTTTCAGGATTTTCTCTTTGCCACTAAGACGTATAAATTTTACTATTAGATGAGGAGGTGTAGACCCATTTTTATTGATTTTGAGGGGGTTCTCTGTGTCTCTTGGATTTTGATGCTTGTTCCCTTTGCCATATTAGGAAAATTCTCTACTATAATTCACTCCAATATACCTTCTGCCCCTCTCTCACTTTCTTCTTCTTCTGGAATCCCACTTACTCTAATATTGTTTTATCTTATGGTATCTCTTGTCTCTCAAATTTTCCCCTCATGGTCCAGTAGTTGTTTGTCTCTCTTTTGCTCAGCTTCTTTGTTCTCCGTCATTTGGTCTTCTATATTATTAATTCTCTCTTCTGCCTCATTTATTCTAGCATTAAGTGCTTCTATTTTTTATTGTGCCTCATTAATAGCTTTCTTAATTTCAACTTGGATAGATTTTAGTTCTTTTATTTCTCCATAAAGGGATTTTATTTCTCCAGAAAGGTTTTCTCTAATATTTTCCATGCCTTTTTTAAGCCCAGTTAGCACCTTGAGAATCATTGTTCTGAACTCTGGTTTTGACTTATTACTAATGTCCATATTGATTAGGTCCCTAGCCTACAGTAGTACTTCTTCTTTTTTTTTTATGGTGAGTTTTTCCACCTTGTCATTTTGTCCAGATAAGAATATATGAAAGAGAATAAAATACTAAAAGGGTAGCAAAGACCCAGAAGAATGTATGCTAACCAAATCAGAAGAGATCCAAAACTGGGGGAAGAAGAAAGGAGAAAAAGAAATTTTTAAAAAAATGTGGAAAAAATATATATATATGAATAGAACAGAGCCACCCACTTGGTTTGGGGTATATTTTGGCCTCTTAGAAGAAATTACCTCCCAAAATTCTAAAGAAAAAAAAAAAAACTTATACATGCACGCACACACACACACACACACACACACACACGGGCAAACACGATGAAGGAATGGAATATGACTGTAAAATGAAAATTAAAAAAAAAAATCTAAAAAAGGAATTGATAAGAAAAGCTGGTTGAAAAAAGAAAAAAAAAGGGGGGGGAATGTGCTCAGGCTGGAGACTAGAACAAAGCCATGTGCTAGATTAGGGTATATTTTGATCTATTAGAAGAAATTGTATCCTAAAGTTTTTTAGGAGAAAAAAACCTGGATGTATAGAAAAAATAAGGTTAAATTCAATGTAGGGATAAAATATGACTATAACAAGGAAGGTTCAAAAAGATTTTTTTTTTTTAGAAAGGTGTTGTTAAGATAAACAAGCTAAAAAATGCTAAAGGAGGAAAGAGGAAAAGTTAAAAAATATAATAAGAAAAAATAAAATTAAAAAGAATAAGAAAAAAATAAAAATAAAAAATTAAATTAAAAAATTTAATTTTGCAAAATTAAGGGATCATGGGGAAAAAGCCATGAATTCTATGTGTTGCTTTCCCCTAGTTCTGGAGTTTGGCTGTTCTCCTTGAATGGTGAACTTGGTCTAGGTTGGATGTTCTTGATGATCTTCTGTGGGAGGGGCCTTTTGCAGTGATTCTTAAATGTCTTTCCTCGAGGTGGAATTGCACCACCCTTGCCAGGGACCAGGTTAAGTAATCTGCTTAGGTTCATTTTCGGAGCTTTTGTTCCCTGAATGCTTTCTGTAGAGCTTTGGAGGAGGGAATGAAAGTGGCAGCCTCCCAATCTCTGGCCAAGAGGAGCCACTCCTCAGTGTGCCCTCAGAGAAAAGCAGTCAATCACTTGTCTCCCTGGTCTCCGGCCACACTCCGAGCTCACCTGGCTTGTGACCAAGCATTTCTATCTCTGGCTCATGGGCCCATTTGGAGTCTCCAAACCCAGCAGATTCCTGCCATGCTGCTCTTCCTGTAGCAGGAAGATGAGTCTCTCTGGATCTGCCACTTCTGTGGTCTCTGCTCGAAGAGCAGTAGCCCGATTGTGCCTTGGATCATGGTTTAAAGTAACTCTGATCTGAAAGCTCACTCTTTGGCTCCATCTCTACAGCCGGCTTCCCTTCTCTGATATCTGGAGATCTGCCACACTCAGACACCCCCGATCTTTCTGTGACTCTGCAGAACCTGAGACCACACTGTCCCTGTGAGGGCTTCACCCCTGCTTAGCCTCTGGAGTAACGTCCCTCGGTGAAGCAGACTTCTAAAGGTTCTGATTTTTTGCTCCACTTCTGGGGGCTGGCCCCTCCCCCCATGGTCTATCTTCCCGTCACTTCAGATTCACTTCTCTGCATGTGCTACCTTTCAGAAAGTGGTTGTTTTTCTTTTCCTAGAATTGCTGCTCTTCTTGTCTTCAATCTTCTGTTGGGTTTGTAGGTGTTTGGAATGGTTTGATACATACCTAGCTGACCTCCTGGGATCTGATGTCATTTCAATCTGCTACTCCTCTGCCATCTTGCCTCTCTCCCTGGAAACATCTGTTTCTTTTTACTGCTTTCTTTCTTAAATTATGTTCCTTTACTGTGTCTGGAAGATCATCTCTTTCATTAACATTTTTGCTTCAAATTTAAAAAAATAATAATAAATTTGCTCATATTCTAAAACTTTTATCTAACCACTCCCTCTTAATATTAAGCTTGAAATTTTTCATGAGTTCTAAACTTACTACCTATACATTTTCCCTTCCTTTTACTATAAAATCACTCCAGTCTCACTTAAAGCCTAATATTGTTGCAGAAAATGCTGGTTCTAAAGGTGAACTCATTTTTGTGTGTGGTGTAAGGAAATGGTCCAATTTCATTTTTCTGCATGTGGCTGTCCAGTTTTCCCAGCACCATTTATTGAAGAGGCTGTCTTTTTTCCATTGGACATTCTTTCCTGCTTTGTCGAAGATTAGTTGACCATAGATTTGAGGGTCTATTTCTGGGCTATCTATTCTGTTCCATTGATCTATGTGTCTGTTTTTGTGCCAGTACCATGCTGTCTTGATGATGACAGCTTTGTAATAGAGCTTGAACCCGGAATTGTGATGCCACCAACGTTGGCTTTCTTTTTCAATATCCCTTTGGCTATTCTAGGTCTTTTCTGGTTCCATATAAATTTTAGCATTATTTGTTCCATTTCTTTGAAAAAGATGGATGGTACTTTGATAGGAATTGCATTAAATGTGTAGATTGCTTTAGGTAGCATAGACATTTTCACAATATTTATTCTTCCAATCCAGGAGCATGGAACATTTTTCCATTTCTTTGTGTCTTCCTCAATTTCTTTCATGAGTACTTTATAGTTTTCTGAGTATAGATTCTGTGTCTCTTTGGTTAGGTTTATTCCTAGGTATCTTATGGTTTTGGATGCAATTGTAAATGGGATTGACTCCTTAATTTCTCTTTCTTCTGTCTTGCTGTTGGTGTAGAGAAATGCAACTGATTTCTGTGCATTGATTTTATATCCTGACACTTTACTGAATTCCTATATAAGTTCTAGCAGTTTTGGAGTGGAGTCTTTTGGGTTTTCCACATACAGTATCATATCATCTGCGAAGAGTGATAATTTGACTTCTTCTTTGCCGATTTGGATGCCTTTAATTTCCTTTTGTTGTCTGATTGCTGAGGCTAGGACCTCTAGTACAATGTTGAATAGCAGTGGTGATCATGGACATCCCTGCCGTGTTCCTGATCTTAGTGGAAAAGCTTTCAGTTTTTCTCCATTGAGAATGATATTTGCGGTGGGTTTTTCATAGATGGCTTTGATGATATTGAGGTATGTGCCCTCTATCCCTACACTTTGAAGAGTTTTGATCAGGAAGGGATGCTGTACTTTATCAAATGCTTTTTCAGCATCTATTGAGAGTATCATATGGTTCTTGTTCTTTCTTTTATTGATGTGTTGTATCACATTGACTGATTTGCAGATGTTGAACCAACCTTGCAGCCCTGGAATAAATCCTACTTGGTCAGGGTGAATCATCTTTTTAATGTACTGTTGAATCCTATTGGCTAGTATTTTGTTGAGTATTTTCGCATCTGTGTTCATCAAGGATATCGGTCTATAGCTCTCTTTTTTGGTGGGATCCTTGTCTGGTTTTGGGATCAAGGTGATGCTGGCCTCATAAAATGAGTTTGGAAGTTTTCCTTCCATTTCTATTTTTTGGAACAGATTCAGGAGAATAGGAATTAGTTCTTCTTTAAATGTTTGGTAGAATTCCCCCAGGAAGCCATCTGGCCCTGGGCTTTTGTTTGTTTGGAGATTTTTAATGACTGTTTCAATCTCCTTACTGGTTATGGGTCTGTTCAGGCTTTCTATTTCTTCCTGGTTCAGTTGTGGTAGTTTATATGTTTCTAGGAATGCATCCATTTCTTCCAGATTGTCAAATTTATTGCCGTAGAGTTGCTCATAGTATGTTCTTAAAATAGTTTGTATTTCATTGGTGTTAATTGTGATCTCTCCTCTCTCATTCATGATTTTATTTATTTGGGTCCTTTCTCTTTTCTTTTTGATAAGTCGAGCCAGGGGTTTATCAATTTTATTAATTCTTTCAAAGAACCAGCTCCTACTTTCGTTGATTTGTTCTATTGTTTTTTTGGTTTCTATTTCATTGATTTCTGCTCTGATCTTTATGATTTCTCTTCTCCTGCTGGGCTTAAAAATAGACTCAAAATGGATGAAGGACCTCAATGTGCGAAAGGAATCCATCAAAATCCTTGAGGAGAACACAGGCAACAACCTCTTCGACCTCTGCTGCAGCAACATCTTCCTAGAAACAACGCAAAAGGCAAGGGAAGCAAGGGAAAAAATGAACTATTGGGATTTCATCAAGATCAAAAGCTTTTGCACAGCAAAGGAAACAGTTAACAAAATCAAAAGACAACTGACAGAATGGGAGAAGATATTTGCAAACGACATATCAGATAAAGGACTAGTGTCCAGAATCTATAAAGAACTTAGCAAACTCAACACCCAAAGAACAAATAATCCAATCAAGAAATGGGCAGAGGACATGAACAGACATTTCTGCAAAGACGACATCCAGATGGCCAACAGACACATGAAAAAGTGCTCCATATCACTCGGCATCAGGGAAATACAAATCAAAACCACAATGAGATATCACCTCACACCAGTCAGAATGGCTAAAATAAACAAGTCAGGAGATGACAGATGCTGGCGAGGATGCGGAGAAAGGGGAACCCTCCTACACTGTTGGTGGGAATGCAAGCTGGTGCAGCCACTCTGGAAAACAGCATGGAGGTTCCTCAAAATGTTGAAAATAGAACTGCCCTATGACCCAGCAATTGCACTATTGGGTATTTACCCTAAAGATACAAACATAGTGATCCAAAGGGGCACGTGCACCCGAATGTTTATAGCAGCAATGTCCACAATAGCCAAACTATGGAAAGAACCTAGATGTCCATCAACAGATGAATGGATCAAGAAGATGTGGTATATATACACAATGGAATACTATGCAGCCATCAAAAGAAATGAAATCTTGCCATTTGAGACAACATGGATGGAACTAGAGCGTATCAGGCTTAGCGAAATAAGTCAAGCGGAGAAAGACAACTATCATATGATCTCCCTGATATGAAGAAGTGGTGATGCAACATGGGGGCTTAAGTGGGTAGGAGAAGAATAAATGAAACAAGATGGGATTGGGAGGGAGACAAACCATAAGTGACTCTTAATCTCACAAAACAAACTGAGGGTTGCTGGGCAGAGGGGGTTTGGGAGAAGTGGGTGGTATTATGGACATTGGCGAGGGTATGTGCTTTGGTGAGTGCTGTGAAGTGTGTAAACCTGGTGATTCACAGATCTGTACCCCTGGGGATAAAAATATATGTTTATAAAAAATAAAAAATCAATTCAAATAAATAAATAAATAAATAAATAAATGTGAACTCATCTATCCTAACTTTCTTGCTCCTTTTTAACATCAGTGACCTCTCTCAAATATATTTTCTTTTGTTGGTTCTCTACACTACCAATTCTCTTTCTAATTCTGTCTATACTATCTCAACACTTTAATTATTCCTTCTTTCCTTCTTCTTAAATATTCATAGTCTCAATTCCCATATTTTCCCCTTCTCTTTCCCACCTCTGTACATTTTCTGCGTGATTTTTTCTGCTCACAGTGTTTGCTACTATATGCCTGAAGGTCACCTTTGGCACCTGTAGACCTTTAGGTTAAATGAACCACTAGAGCTTTCTACCTCAAATTCTCATATAAAACCATTTATCTTCAGTCTTCTTCTGCTCCTTATTTTACCACCATTCATACTGGTTAACCAAGTTATGAATTTTCTACCTTCTAAAGGTTTCTAGAATCTCTTTTCTTCTCAAAACTCAAGCAGTCATTGTCCAAATTCCTTTACCTAAACAGTGATCGCATATGAATTGGAGTTTCACCTTCAATCAACTATGAATTGATTTCTGACTTTGCCATTTCTAGTCTTTCCATCGTATCTTTCATTTTGTCAGCAGATACAACTTTCACACCCAAGGTCATCCTGTTACTTCTTTTCATTAACAATTTTTTTTATCTCATTATGTTTGTAGGTTTATAGTTAAAGACCTTAAATGTGTGTATAGAACCCTCCATAATTTGAATCCAGATTGTCTTACTTACATTACTCTTGATAATTCTTCCTAAAAGCCTTAGCTTGAGTGAAGTTTTGGAACTTCCCTAAATATACATTTTCTTTCTAGATTGAATAAAGAAACTTCTTAAAGCACTCTACTTCTTTTCTGACCAGCTGAATATCACCAAAACTTCCAAATTAGGTTTAGTTATCATACCCTTCATGATGCTATCTCTAATTTCTTCAAGTTGTTATAATCTTCATTACTCAATGTTAGTTATTAGCGTATTTATATTTTTTTAGAACAAGACAATTTCTTATGTTTTAGTGATTTTTGATCCATGTGTTTGCTTCCCACACTTTAATGTAAGCTCTTCTAACAGCATGAGGTATGCCTTATTCATTTTACAGTCTCAGTGCATAGCTTACAGCCAAACACATGAAAAACCCTCTAGAAATGTTTTTAGAATTAATAAATAATGTTCTATTAATATTTGAAAAATTGTTCACATTTTGCAACGTAATTTTATAAGTACTATCTCATTTGATTTCATTACTTTTGAAACTTTAAATATTATCAGCTTTAATCATCATAAAGAGAGTTTTTAAGGTTGTAGCACTACCAAAGAAAAATAAAACAAAACTTCTATGAATTAGGAAAAAAAAATTCAATGACAGAAGTTAGAACTTGATGGATAGAAGGAACTTCTGCATCCATTCATGAAGGAATATCTCGTTCTGGACTTGTCTTCCTATGAAGGAAGGAAGGAAGGAAGGAAGGAAGGGAGAGAGGGATGATAAGAGGGAGGAAGAGGGAAAGAGGGAAAAAGGAAAGAGGGAGATGAGAGGAAAGAAAGAATCAGGATCATTCATATGGCTATTAGAAGGCTTTAGGTCCTCACTAGATGTTGCCTGGAGACCTAAGTTCTATACCATGTGGTCTTCTCTCTATGAAAGTCCTCAAAATGACATTTTGCTTTCCCCAGAGTGAGGGTTCTAAAACAGGGTAAGGGAAAACCAGAATGAGAGCGAGAGAGAGAAATGGAAACTAGTCTTTTAGCAGTCTAATTCAGGGATACTTTCTCTTACTAGGCTTACACTTATTTTTCAGAAATTTTCAAGTTACTGAAAACTTCCATGTCATATTCTTTGTTTTAGAGTAATTTAAGAATAAATTTGTTGGTGGATTTTTTTTTTATGAGATTTTACTTCAAATCCATTGGCACTGACCATAAATCTGTTATCTTCTAAATTTGATTCTATGTTAAACTCTAGGGTGTTGTAGGATTTTCTCTGCTTTTAGTGCTCAAGATTCTTGGTCATGCCACTTTGAAGAATGAAGAGGTAGACCAGGTGAGCAAAGTTTATTGGTGGGCAGCAAAGCAAAGTTTATTGAACAGTTGTATAAAACTTCCAGAGAAGCAGGGGGCTGTCCAAGAGGGTTGCCCCTGGATTTTCCAAGTTTAGGGGTTTTTATGAGCTCTTTTGCAGAACTATCAGAGCTACCTTAAGCAATCAGGGTGTGCTGAGTCCTGCCAATCAAGGCTTTGGTCACATCTCTCTTTACCTATTAGGTTCCTGTCAACATGCTGTTGATCTTTTTTTTACTGACGTCTGGGGCTTGTGTCTTAACTGCCCCTTGCCGGTGATATTGACAGATGCTTGTGGTTAATTGCCTTATTTTAGGACATTTTGCAGAAGTGATTTCTGCAAATGCTGCAAAGAAAAATTCTAGAGGGGTCTTGTCTAAGCTGCAAAACAGGATGTTAGCCCTGTTTTGTTTTATTCACTCCATATTTCCTTGCTGGGGACCCTGTTCCTGACTACTTCATTGTCATTGATATATGACTAAATATTTTCTTAGGCTTTTTGAAACTCTCACACTGCATCATATAATTCAGCACTTGAAAAGAGCCTTTGTTGTATTGTCATTGTTTCTTTATATATTTTATCTCTTGCCAAATTGCATGTTTTTGATAATAGAGTACACATTTTGCTATATTCCTTTACATGTATACCCACCCCTTCCCAATCCTGGCCAAGCTCCATATAACTCAGTATTGACAAAATATTAGGCATTCAACAAGTATTTCTGTATTATGGCTTAAGGCTGTTTATAAAAAAAAAAAAAAAAAATTAATGCAGTAAAAATGGCCCAGAAGGGAAAAACAAGTAGAAAACCCTGACAAGGTCAAATCTCTGAGCGAAAGAAGAGGGAGTTTATCCCAGAGCATGATGAAAAGAAGAGGAAAGAGAGTGGGGGTGGTGGCTGTCTCTGAGCCAAGCCCCAGCAGCCAGCACTCTTGGAAAGCCTGAATCACCAGCCTCATGGACCTAAATTAAACATTTGGTAATATATAATTCTCTTCATTTTATCTAATTTTATTCGGGTATTAAGTAAATCAGATGTGGGCAAACCTTTTGCCAAATTAGTAAGTAGCTTTCGAATAACAAGAAAAATGATCATTTGCAATAGTCATTGAATCTTGTTAACACGAATTATAGAGAATGAAGGCCTACAGCAGGGTTTATTAAAATTTTAAGTTTTTTAACAATTGCAGCAAGGATTTGGCTATGGACATGTTGGAGAAGTAAGATAAAAAGGAAAGTTACAACTTTGCAAATTAACTTGGTTAATCACGCGCATGAGGGAAAAGAATAGAGATCCGAATGTTTTCTTACGTTTAATAAAAGATTTGCAAAATGATGTAGCCAGTACCTTGGAGCGTTTTGGGGCATATGGCATTTCCATCTTAAAACCAAGTGGTTAGAAATGCTTACAATTTGAAAAATATTTATTGTTTCAAAAATTGGTGAGTGAAAAAAAAATTGGTGAGTGAGCCAAAATTATTATTGTAGTTCTGAAAGTTTGGTAAGTATTAAACAAAGGTATATTTATACTTAATATTTTATATTTATATTTATTTTTTGCAGGTATATGGCCATCACAGACAATTGAATTTTTTGTTGTGCTCAATTAGATTTGCAACTTCCCAGTCTAGTAAACAACTAATTTCTCCCAACACTGCTTACAGTGAGTTGAAGGCACTGCTCTTGCCTATTTAGCATCTCTTTTAATTTGAAAGCAGTCCCATAAATCTTTCCTGGCTTCTAGGGACATAAAGACTTCTATGATGAAGTGGCCAGCATGGTGGCTTAACAAGCTGAAGGCTAGCTTTTTCCCTCCGTGCATCCTAGGGACCACTGTCTTATTCCTGGCAAAGTAGATCAGATTTTGAATTCCAGCCAGGGTAATTAGCGCGCTTTAGGATCTCAATACACAAAGCAGAATGGTCAGCATTAGCAAAGATGTCTTGTGAATGTTTTCTGAGTGGTAGAAAAGAAAAAGGAAGGGCCAGCTGCAGCAGGTCTTTGGGATTCTAATGAAAGTGACGCATTAAATACAATTCCACCTTGGGGAGGGTTGTATTTATGGACACTCTAAGCTTTGAGGCAATGTCTTTTTTGTCTGTTTTTCAAATGCACTGAAAAATAGGACTAGAGAGAAAGCAGGGGTATCCCTAAAAGTCCCTAGAAAGCAAATTCCCCTGGGGAAAGTTACATTCCCTAAAATATAAGTACCACAAAAATAACTCTTTTCTAGTTCTAGGAAGAGCAGTTATCCCAGCAGTCATTTAGCTTACCACACAATGCGAACACATCTGTCCCAAAGTAGAGATGGAACGAAAATGGCTAGATGTTTGACACATTCGTTAACAACCTTTCAGAAAAGTTGCATTGTCTAGAATTTGAACCAGTGTTTTAGAAAGTTGACAAATATAGTGAATAATTTGGAATTCTTTAGGGAAACCTGAGATCTATGATAATAGTTAACATTCTAGGCCTTAGGCCTCATGTTACTTCGTTGGTTTTCTACCACCATTTTCCCTAAGACAGATAAATCAAAGTCGTGTGTGTCACTTTTTTAATACTTTGGGTTTTTTTGAGCAGTTTTAGGTTCATAGCAGATTTGAGTAGGAAGTACAGAGATTTCCCATGTACCCCTTGCCTCCACATATGCACTATCAGGTTTTGACAATTAGGAACAAAGCTGCAATAAACATTTATGTGCAGGTTTTCTTGTGTACATGAGTTTTCAACATTTTGGAGTAAATAACCAAGGAGTGCAATTTCTGGATTATTACATAAGGAAGGTTTAGCTTTGCAAGAAACCTCTGAACTCTCTTCCAAAGTGATTGTACTATTTTGCATTTTTCAGCAATGAATGAGAGAGTTCCTGTTGCTATCATTTGGTGTTGTCAATGTTTTGGATTTGGGCCATATATCATGTATTTTGAAACTGAGTTCCTTTGATCAACTCAGGTCAAAATAACACTTTTGTATATGTTCTAATATATATAGTAATATGTAACTTGATACAATATAACACATTATATATGTTTAAATATGTATACATATGCATGTGTGTATTATGTATATACTGTGCCTTTAAATTACAATTTCATTTGAATATTTAGCCATATAAAAAAGACAAAAGGTTATATTGTCACTTATAAAGAGCAAGTGACTGATCGAATGCACATTTAAGACAGAGAAACTGGTAACTCTCAGGTATGGGACCATTTGTATTTTTATTTGACAATAGGTAACATAGAGTGGACATAGCTAACAAAACCGTGGCTATAGCCATAGCTAACAAAGCAGGTGTCTGATATGAAGCTGTAAATCATGCTTTTTACTAACCCTTTTGTATTGCTTATTTTCTTTCAAAAAAGTATTTGATAGTTGCTCCAAATTATTAGTTTGAATGAGGAGAAGCAGGACAAATTCTCTTGGTATGTTTTTGGTTATTACTATCTATTTCTAATTAACCTCTTGGCCAAATAGTGGGAGTTACTGATCCATGTAGCAAAGATGAGAAAAATGTCACTCAGTCTATCAAATTAGAAAATATGCATCAAAAACTAATTTCCAATGAAAGCCCCAGCAGGTCACATATTTTTTTTTCAAACTCCTGGTAATGGTTATTTCTACCATTTTGCTCTTTTATAAACAGAGGGATATAAAAAAAAAAAATCCCACATGTTAAGGTTAAGGCAAGATAATTAGTTGTCTGGGTCATTCTTTTATGATTCTAAATGAAAATTAAACCCCAATCATAGAGACATATAAAGAATTTGCTGAAGAATAGGTAATAAACTCAAGGTCAAGGTTCCTATTTTTAGCTCGAATTACACTGTTTTCATTGAAGTAGTCCGTCAAAGATGGTGTGTTTCTGTGCGTCTGTGTCTGTGTGCATGTGCTCATGTGTACTGTACCCAGCAATGGTCCAGTATACACAATCATTTTTGGAAAGGTAGCAGAAGCCATCAAAGCCATGGGTGCAATCACTTTGACTCTGAAATGTTTTACACAAAAGTTCAACGAATTTCCCCCTAATTGTGAATTATGCATGATGTTCTATAGTAATGCATGTCTGACCTGCATTATCCTAAACATGAAAAAGGACTAATAAAGACATGCTTAGATTTAAACTCACGTAAATATTCAAAATTCAAAAAACTATTTCCTTTATCATGCCTGGGGCTAACAATGAGATGATTTTGTTAATGATAAATAATTTCAAATATAGTATGGGTGTATATACATATCAACCTATGTCTCTTTTTAGATATTATACACACACACACACACACACACACAACACACACACGCACAGCTCAAAGAATATCTTACATCTCATCCATCAGCATATTATTTGCATATGGTAATATTATTGATCTTTTGATTCTTTTCTTTTTTTTTTTTTTCTTTTTTAAGTAAGATCTGTGCCCAAAGTGGGACTTGAACTCATCATCCCAAGATCAAGGGCAACATGCTCCACTAAGCATGTGGCATTTGGTTATTTTCTTACTAATCACCAGTGTATGTTTTTGTTTTTAAAGTGTTTATTCCTAAGAAGTAAAATATGTATACTAAAGAGAATTAGGTAGCACTAATAAGTAAGCAAAACAAAGATAATAAACATCAAAAAACTTTTAAAGATACCCACCATTAAAATGTTACTAATTTATAGAAGAGATGTAAAGTTTTTGTTTAGAGTCAGAAATCTGGATCTAAAACCTGCTCAACAACGTATAAGCTCCATTACTCTTGATCAATTTGCTGTACTAAACTAAGGCTCCCTTTTATCATCTGCACAATGGAAATGATAATCAGCATTTTTTGGTGTGAAAATAAAAATGAGAAAATGTAGTTCCTGCTATGAACTGTTACTATTGCTATTATTAACTTCTATGCTATTTGTTCTTGATGTAACAATTCATTTATACCTATACACTTCCTTATGAAAAATACCATACTTTTTAATATACTTTTTGATAACTTTTCACTTTCATTTAATTGTATATTTTGAAAATTTTCATGCCAAAAGAAGTGGTATAGTGACACTTTTTTTAAGTGACTCTAGTAAATGCTTCGTTGACTAAATGTTCTATCGTTTAGTTAGCAAATACATTATTTTGAACACTTATTCCTAACATTCCCTTTATTAAATTATACTCTAATAAATATTGTCCTAGCCAAACCTTTGAGTAAAATCTTAATTATCTATAAGAATTATGAGTATATTTTGACAAACATGTTTTTATAATTGATAGCTATTTTAACATACCTCCTAGAAATATTATACCAATTTACATCACACACTCCAGCTGTATAAGAATACCCAGTCTAGAGCGTATCATGCTTAGCGAAATAAGTCAAGCGGAGAAAGACAACTATCATATGATCTCCCTGATATGAGGAAGTGGTAATGCAACATGGGGGCTTAAGTGGGTAGGAGAAGAATCAATGAAACAAGATGGGATTGGGAGGGAGACAAACCATAAGTGACTCTTAATCTTACAAAACAAACTGAGGGTTGTTGGGGGGAGGGGGGTTGGGAGAAGGGGGGGTGGGTTTATGGACATTGGGGAGGATATGTGCTTTGGTGAGTGCTGATTCACAGACCTGTACCCCTGGGGATAAAAATACATGTTTATACAAAATTAAAAATTAAAAAAAAAAAGAATACCCAGTACGTCTGTTACAACCATAATAATGCATAATAATGGGCTATTTGTACAATGATCTAGCTACTTCAAATCTAAAGAGTTTCTACAATTTCTTAATGTGTCATTGTCCTTGGAATCTAGAATTTAAGAATCTGGATGTAAGATAAACTTTTTAAAAAAGATTTTATTTATTTTTTCATGAGAGAGACAAAGAGAGGGAGAGAGAGAGAGACAGGGAGAAGGGGAAACAGGCTCCCTACTGAGCAGGGAGCCCAATGAGGAACTCAATCCCAGGACTCTGGGATCATGACATGAGATGAAGGCAGACACTTAACCAACTGAACCACCCAGGCATCCCTAAGATAAACTTTAAAAAGTTTATGTCCCCATTTATGCTAAAGGAGAGAGATCAGTTAAGATTTTGATTTTTTTTGTTCCAATTTTCTAGCACTCTAGTTATTGTCCTCTGATTTGTTTAGTTTTGTTGTTTCTTGTATCTTTATTATTTCAATGCTTTGAACACTGATGATGCTCTTTAAAGATTTATTTATTTGACAGAAGAGATCACAAATAGGCAGAGAGGCAGGCAGAGAGAGAGGGGGGAAGCAGGCTCCCCGCCGAGCAGAAAGCTCCCGAGGCTGCGATGTGGGGCTAGATTCCAGGAGCCTGGGATCATGACCTTAGCTGAAGACAGAGGCTTTAACCCACTGAGCCACCCAGGCATCCTGATAATGCTCTTTAAATATTAAATATTAAACTATTAATTATTTCATGCTTCTTACCAGAAACATTGTCTCATATTATTTGATTAGAAAGAGAGATTTAGGGATATCATAAACATAGACTCATATCTTCTTATGAGTAGATTTTTTTATTATTATTATGAGTTTTTATTAGAAGCCTAACTTAGATAACATTCTGCCAAATCCATAGTGGAGGCTTAGCAGATTTGGCCAACTATTGGCTGGTGTCTGGCAGATGTATCATGTCACATTTGTTCTTGGGGCACATCAGAATTCAGAAAATGTATATGAGTCCTTGCATTTGAGGTAGAAAATTAACACAACTATTGTATCAGCGATATATTCATAAAACAACATATTTGTGGGGAAAGGAAATGAGGTAGTCATTTTATCACTATTGGTTTTTAACTGCTAAAAAGTTACAGATATGATAAAGGGACAGAAGAATTAAATCAGTGATTAGGGATAAAAAATAGCACATCTGTAGGCCTTTAGAGAACTAGTTGAATTATTATATGGTGTCACTCTTTAAACAACCTTATTTTTTTAATAAAACCTCTCATTATTTAGTCAACATATTCCTGGATGTCTTGTATCATGTCTTTTTCAGACATTATCTTATCTGTCTTCTCAATTATATCCCTTCCTGATTTCTCATAGGTTTTATACTTCAATATACAATATTTCTCCTTAATCTTTACTTTCCTTTGGTCTACTATTCTTGCTACAATCACGCAAACATGTGTAAATCTGTCATCTACAAAAAAAAAAAAAATGAAACAAATATCCTTAACATTTTCACAATGTTTCTTATTATAGATGTTATTATCATTACCATTTCATCTAAGATTCAGAAATAGTGAGGGTCTTGTCCAAGTCAAAAGAAACATCACTGACATCGAAACTCTGGACTATAGGATTGCAAAGACAATGTTTTTCAGTAGCTTCCTTTGCATGTTTCCTTTTCAAATGTCTATGATACTGATCGTAGAGAATATCATGTATTAAGATACTAAGGAGCTAATTTTCCCAAGAATAATCCTGAAATTTGCCAAATGTTTCATCATGTTCTTAAAGGAACCATGCCAGCAGGGCACTACCTGGTTCAATGAGTCATATTTTTCTGTAATTCAAGTACATTTCTTAACTAATTCTTATGAAAGATTGGTGGAGAATTGCACCAGCTGCAAATACATTGTGCTTGATTTTCGTGAATTAGCATGAAGACTAAAATTCCTAGAAAATTGATGGTTGGTGGAATTTACATAATTTTGGTCACATTAAGAACTTCTAGTTATTTAAATATAATTTATCCCTTTCTGCTGTAATATCATGCTTTTTTTGTGAAATGAAGATAACAGCTGAGGCCTAATTCATTTAAATTCTATTATACAGTCACTGAGCAGTATGATAAGTATCTCTTCCATGAAAAAGATCCTTTAAGGCTGAGTCATCTATGCTAATGTAAGTTATTAATGTAGTCACCTTTTGTAAACCACTAGAAACTCCTGTACACATATTTTCTTCTTAGCAAATTAACTGTAAGTTTCTAGGTCATCCAGATACATGAATTGTTTTGTTTTAGGCTCTAGTACATTTCTGTACACATAAAATGAAGAAAGACATTTCCAATTATGCACTCCTTACTTTCTGAATTTAATCAAAATGTACTTTTGTACTTTGATGTTATCAATATCAAGGAGCTATAAATCATCTAGATAGGTCCCAATCTTACCCCCTTTTTTTTTTTTTTTCAAATTTGGTGGAAGAGCTGTTTTTGCCCCCTAAAGCAAATGCTCCAGCCATATTCTGTATCTCTTCCTCTCTTCCATCTCAGCGACACTGTGTCAAATAGTCCTTCTCACAGCTGAAGCTTCAAATTCTACCTGCATATTCCTTCTTGCCCTTCAACATATAGCCCAAATCTCCTCAGACAAGGTAACAAATACTCAAAAATCTCCTCTCTCTTTCCAGATAGTTCCCCATATTTCTACCTTTTTCCATGAGTTTCTGTGTTCATTACTATACATTACCCATTACTTTTTTTTCCTTTGCATAGTGGTCTAACTTCTTAAAATTCCACATACAGTGTACTGTGGAGCAGACAGACAATCTAGATATAGGAGGATGGTGGCTATGAGTGGATCACTGGCAGCAGGTCTATAGAGAAATGGTTGGATTTGAAATATATGTATAGCAATAAAATCAACAGAACTTGGTCATAGCTCTTACAAGGGATCGGTTTGTTAATGTGGAAGAAAGATACCAGGAAGGACTTCCAGTGTACTAGGTAGAGGAAACTGACCTTTACTGAGAAAGGTAAGCCTTTCAGGAGAACATATGGGCAGTTGAATACCAAGAGTTCATTTTTGCTGTTAAAATTTTGATATACTTAAGACAATTCCAAACAGAATTAGATTGTGAAGTTGGAAGGAAAAAAATCAGTTACAAACATACATTTGGGAGGTGTTAGCATTAATGTGGTCTTTAAAACCTTGGAAATAGAATGACTCTGAGGCAGAGCATCCTGAAATAGAATGAGGTCTGCAACTGGCTCATGAAAACTGGCCCATGTATACGTCACATTCTAGGTGTAATATTCACTTATGCCGGTTTTAGTCAATTTATTTGAGACAAATCAAACCCTCATTTGAAAATGTCAAAATTTGTTTGGGCAATTAATGTTAGACTAAAAACCTTCAGGTCATTATCTGGCTTTTCCATTTCTATCGCACAGCACATCATTCATTTCTGCCAACATGCATTTCAAACAAGTTTCAAAGGATTCATTGCTACAACTCTTTCCCAAGCTCCTATTACCTATCTCCCATGTAGATGCCAGAGAGAGAGCCTCATAAAACAGAAGTAAATCAAGTTACTCCCCTACATAAAGCTCTCAAATGACCATCTCACAATTAGATGAAAATCCAGATTCCTCACAAAAGCCTGAAAGGTATTTTCTGCTGCCATTCCTGTGTTTCCAGCCTCAACTCCTATGCTTCTCTTTGGTATCACTCACTGCATTCCAGACATTCTGGACTTCTTAATGTTCTCCCAAACCTGTTGCTGCCTCTGGGCATCTGTACTTGCAGTTCTCTCTGCTTATAAGGCTTATCCTTCACACACACCCAAAGGTTCTTCTTTATTCCAGTATCTATTCAAATACCAACTTCTCATAGAATCCTCCCTATCCATTCTATGATAGCACTTTCTCATTCCCCCTTACTACATATACCCTAACTAGGTTTTAGTGTTTTCAAAAATAATTTTTATTGACTTTATTTTAATTAGAGTAGCTTTAGCACAAATTGAGCACAAAGTATGTAAATATCTCACTTACTCCCTGCCCCCTACATGCATAGACTCCCCCATTACAAACATTCCCTATCAGGTTGGCACATTTGTTACAATTAATGAATCTGCTTTGACAGATTAGAATCACCCAGAGTCCATAAATTACATGAAGTTTCACTCCTGGTGTTATACATTCTATGGGTTTTGCCAAATATATCTTGCAGAGTATTTTCATTGCCCTCAAAATCCTGGATGTTGTGCCAAGTCATTCTTCCCCTCCCCCAAACACTTGACAAGTACTGATCTTTCTATATCTCTGTAATTTTGCCTTTTCTAAGAATGTTATATAATTGGAATCATACAGTATTTACCCTGTTTGGATTTTCTTTTTTCACTTTGTAGTATACTTTTTTTTGTAGTATACATTTATATACATTTAAGTTTCCTCCATGTCTTTTCATGGCTTGGTGACTCACTCTCTCAATCTCTCTCTCTCTCTCTCTTTTTAGTATTGAACACTATTTCCATTGCCTGAATACCATAGTTTATCCATTTATCTACTCAACAACATCTTTTTTGCTTCCAAGTTTTAGTAATTATGAGTAAAGCTGTTGTAAGTATCTGTGTGCAAGTTTATGTGTGAATATAAGTTTTACTCTTTTGAGTAAATACCAAGGAGCACAGTTGCTGGAATGTGTAGTAAGTTTAGTTTTGTAAGAAACTGCCAAACTGTCTTCCAAGTCACTGTATAATTCTGAATCCCCACTATCAGTGAATGACCTGATCAATGAATGTCCTGTTGTACTATGTTCTCACCGACATTAGGGTCATCAGTCTTTTTTTCTGTAACTCTTTATTAAATGATTCAGTACTTACATGTTTATTTGTTTATTACCTTTCTCCCCTTCTCAAGAATGTGAACTTCTTGAGATTAGGATTCTGTCCTTTTTGTTTGCTCTTGTTTTAGTACTAATACAATATCTGACACACAGTAGGCATTCAAATATTTCTGGAAAATAAATAAAAGAGGATATATATGATAGTATTTATGGAATTAAATATTAATGTCATTTATTTATTTTATCAGTATTATTTATTCATCATTTACCTATATCATTTTTTAAAATAAGATACAAAATAGAAGATTTTCAACTTCCTTAAATCCAGAATGAAAAAAACAACTCAAAACTTCCTTGTTGATAAATAATCTTGTGATTCTATAATACTTCTCCCTAGTACTTTGGATTCTTATTAAATCATCCTCTGTAGATTTATTTTCAAATGTTAAGAAATTAATTTCTGGGGATTGTTTTTCTATTTATCACAGATGTGTCTTTCATATAGCTACACTTAACAATATTTACTATCTTTATTGGCCTGTATTTTCTTTTGCATTAACAAGAATTTTCTATGACATGGTTTTGCTTCATTGGATAATTCAGATGCTCATTAAAATACAGTGAGATTTTGCTGAATCCATTGAATACTACTTATGTTTTAATGAGCATTAATGAGCTTTGTGATTGTCCTGTGGAGCAAAACTCGTATCTCATTAGGTGGATTCCCAAAATGCCTAAAGGTGAGCAGACACAGCTTTAGATATATAAGGTAATTTCATACTTAATTAGTTCCTTACTTGACACCACACATACGTATCCAGAACTATGACTTGACATGGCAAACTTGTTTGCTGTGATAAGTCAATGAAATGGTAGAATTCACAGAGAGCTTCTGTGACTAGTTTAAGGCCATTCTCTATTATGTTAATAAATTGGTATATTATGACTTGATTCATAGGAAATAGAGTATAAGAAAGAAGTTAAATGCTTCCTAACTCGAATTGACATTGCTTTATAATTTGTACAGAAACTAACATTGGAAGTACTTACATGCACATATTTCAGATGCACACATCAATGGTATGGCTTACTTTCATTAACCAAGTGCTTACCACATGGCAGGAAATGTATATATAGTATTTTTTTCTCCCAACAAAAACTCTGAAAGCTGGAATTGTTATTTGTCCTTTATGGATGAAAAAGCTGATGTATGAAGTATTTAAATAATTTGTTATGTTAATTCACTGGTGCTTCCCTAGCAAAATACTACAGACTTGGCAGCTTAAACAACGGAAGTTTATTTTCTCACAGTTTTGGAGATTAGATGTCCACAGTCAAGGTGTCAACAGTTTATTTACTCCTGAAGTCTTACTCCTTGGCTTACAGAAGGTTGCCTTTTCACTGTGTCCTCCTGTGACCTTCCTTTCCACTATGTGCAAACATCTTTGGTGTCTCCTACTCTTCTGAAACAGAAACAAGTCAGATTAGGGCTCCACCCTTAAAATTTCATTTGACCTCCATTACCTCTTCAAAGAAGAGAAAGGAGTTAAGGGAAACTGGAAGGGGAGGTGAACCATGAGAGACTGGACTCTGAAAAACAATCTGAGGGTTCTGAAGGGGCGGGGGGTGGGAGGTTGGGGGAACCAGGTGGTGGGTATTGGAGAGGGCATGGATTGCATGGAGCACTGGGTATGGTGCAAAAACAATGAATACTGTTATGCTGAAAAGAAATAAAAAATTAAAAAAAAAAAAAGGCCCTATCTTCAAATGCAGACAAGCTCTATGGTACTAGAGTTTAGGTCTTCAACATGACTTTGAAGGAACAGATGTAGTCAAAAACATTTGACAAACATTACACTGGTAATAAGTGCATATCGGGGATTTGAATTTAGTTGTTTGTAACTTCAAAGTCCAGGTTCCCATTCTGTCTATTCCATAATGTAAATTTCATAAGATTTAGAATGATTGACATTAAGCTAAAAGATATTTATATATTTTAAGTGTCAAAACACAGTTCATTGTCACTGCAACAAATGAAAAGAATTTTAAATTAATGGTTTTTAAGTTCTCAGGTACTTTCAAAAATATTTTCTTGTGTGTCATGTTGTTAGGTCCATAATCAAAGGAGTGAGACTGATACAAAGTGAAGGTCAAGCAAAGCTTTATTTCACGCCGAGCATTGAGAAGGGCCAGGTCAGGGCCGCCTCTTACAAAGAGTGTGACCCCTCCCTGCCTTACAGACTAACTTTTATAGAGCAAAGGCCATGTGGTTGGGCCTGGCCACACACAGGTGAAAGAAAGCTACACAGTCATACTAGGTCACACGGGTGGCCAATTGAATTACAATTTATCCTAGTAGATATATGAACTAGCCTATCACCTTGGTCAGAATTGGCGCTCAAAAGGCGGGACCCAACACTCCTTGGTAGCTAGGGATGTCTCCCTAGTTATGGGCACCCCACTGATTGGATGTCTCCACCTGGCCTGACCCATCCTTGTATTTGGGCTTTGTTACCTGAGACTGGTTTCCTGGACTTGCTTTTAAGTAAGTTCCCTTGGTGGGGAGGTGGCGCAAGATCAGTTTAAGTTTTACTGCATAAACAACAAAATCACTGTTTAACCAGATGGAATCACTCTGGCTAAAGAGGCCCTTACAATATAGAAAACAAACTAAATATAAATATGCTGATCAATTCTAGTTATTAATGATATCTGCATGCAGAACATTAATCTTTAGTAAATTTTGAAGCTCATTATTTCAGATTGGTTTATATACTATTGTTCCCAAATACAATTTCAAAGATGACACTCTAGCTGCTGTTATCACTGGGTATAACTAAGAAATAAAAAGTTGGGAATAAAATTATTTTTATTATTAATGGTTAATGTACCATAGCTGATAAAAATTTAGAAACAGAGATTTCATTAGACTTGTGCTGCTCTCTTGGGGTAGGCTAACAGTGCATGTGGTCTGATTAAAGTAGAAAGACAGTCTCTGGGAATTCTGATTAGTGGACCCTGGCTGCACTAGGCCTGGCTATCATGTTGTTACAAATACATATGCTCACCCACCAAATTAATAGTGAATGAACATCTGTGAAATATTTGATGGTATTCAGAGGGATTTGAGTTTCAATTACAACTCTCTGAATATGATGTCATTCCTGCAAAGTGTCTCTGAACACTGAGAAATCCTTACGCTTCTTAGTATAGCATTGTGATGAAGATGGGCTCTTAGAGTCAAACAAATGTGAGTTTGATCCCTGCTCAGATGCTTACCACAGTGTTTCCAGCAAGTTATCTAGCCTCTCTAGGCCCCAGTCAAATCATATGAATAACGGATAAAATCCCTATCTATATAATAGGATATGAAAATTAAATAATTTAGTGTTTGTATCACCTAACATGGTTTCTGGAGCATAGTAAATGCCTGGCTTAGTCAGTGGTAAATTGACATAGTCATTATGGCAATTTATAATTTTCAATTTAATCGTATAATGACTTATTTAAAATCTGGCTGTCTTGAGGCACATTCCATGGAATTGCAGACTGTTTTTCTTCTTTAAATTTTTGCATAGCTAACTCTTGGTATACTACTTGGCATACAGAACCCCCAGTAAATGGCTATTAAATAAATAAGTTAATTAATGAGTAGAATTTTATGATCTGCATGCTATGTTTATAATGGTAAAATGCCAAATCAAGTGCTTTAGAGAAGAGGAAGAAAAAATGGGATGCATCTCACTATCAGTAATAGTTTCTACTGCTTATCAACAGATTAAAACACTATTGAATGAATGAATAGATGATATTCAGCTGTAAGAACAGCCATGTTGATTAATTGCTTTTGATATGTTCCTTGTGGCTAGTTTCAGCTCAGGAGAGGGAAACTGCAATTGAAAGATTCTTGTTCTTTCTCATGAAATCTGCTGTGCATATATTTTAAAAAATATCTTATCCAGGGGGCACTTAGGTGGCTTAGTAGGCTGAGCTTTCAACTTTGGTTGTAGCTCAGGTCATAATCTCAGGGCATGAGATTGAGCCTGGTGTTAGGTTTCATGTTCAACATGGAGTCTGCTTGAGATTCTCTCTCCCTCTCCCTCTTCCCCCCAAACTGTCCTCACCTCAAATAAATAAATAAATAAAATCCTTTAAAAAGAAATCTTACCCAGCACCTTCAATAGTTTGTCACTGAAGAATTTTCAGGTTGACTTAGTCTGCCATTTTACTAAAAGCACAACTTCAAAGAGAAACAGTAATTCTATTCCTAGACAGTTTTTCATTCATTCAATAATTATGTGACAGGCTCTTGGAAAACACCTCTGCACAATGAAAACAAATTCCTGCCCTTGTAGGGCGGCAAAACTAGATTTAATGGTACATAAATAAATCAATAGCATATTCACAGATGTTGATTACTATGGGGAAAAAATAAGTAGAAGAGGTCAGAAAAGTCTGAGGTGAATAAATATGAGACAGTCTGAGTAGCTCTTTTTGAGAAAGCAGCCTTTTTTGAGTTTGAGAAACTTGAGGTTTGAGTGAAATTTGGGAGTGGTGAGAGAATAAGTCAAAGAATATTTAAGGAAAGCCGTTCTAGTCAGAGAAAACAGCCACACAAAGTCTCAGGTAGACACAGCAAAGAGGACACTGAGGATGGAGCAGAGTAGGAGGAAGAGTTAGAGTAGAAGATGTGAGGTCATGCAGTCAGAAAGATCAAATTTTATGGGAAATTCTCTTTGGTTTACAAAAACATTGAATAATGTAATTGAATTCTGTGAGCTAATGTATTGGCTTTCAATTATGTTATCTCTCTCTTTTTTAAAGTTTTTATTTAAATTCTAGTTAAATAATATACAGTGTAATATTAATTTCAAGTGTACAATATTCACCCTTCCATAAGCCTTTGGAGGCTCATTCTAGTAAATGCTTTCCTAAATCCCTGTCACCTATTTCACCCATCCCCCACCCAGGGCGTTCTCTATCCCTTTCTGTATATTCCCAGTGCATGTCACTGTGTCTGCCACAGTGTAGGTAACTGAGAAGACCTTGCTGCAGAAAGGATCCCTCACTTGGGTACTGGATATGCAGTTTTTGTGCCAACAACAAAAATCTGGTTTCTAAATCTAATAATCTAAAATATCAAACATTATATTCAGTTAATAAGCCCTTTTCATACATTTTGATGGTTATGTCTTTTTATTTTAATAGAAAATATCTTAAGAGTGTGAGAATAGACCAATAGAAGAAAAAAAAGATTCTATGCAGCTCCACACAGAAAGAGATAGAAAGAGAAAGAGGGATGGAGGGAGAGAGCCAAAGAGTATAAGAGCAAGACAGTAGAAGTGGAAGGAATTCTGTTAAATTGTAACTGCATATTTGGAATCCTTTGTGTGATTTATTTATTTATTTACTTACTTACTTTTAAAGATTTTATTTATTTGAGAGAGAGATTGAGCACAAGGTGGGAAAGGAGCAAGGGCCGAGGGACAAGCAGACTCCCTGCTCAACAGGAAGCCCAATGCAGGTTTCGATCTCAGGACCCTGAGATCATGGCCTGAGGTGATGTTTAGCCTACTGAGTCACCCAGGTACCCATTTTTTGTGTGATTTAAAAATCACAGTCTGTTTTTGTTCATCTTTGGCTGGGCTTGTGAAAATGATGAAACTAAAATCCAGTACTATTTATTTGGAAACTTCATCCTCTACTTTAGTCTTACAAAGAAAAGGGAAACATCCTTGTCCATTACTATAAATATATCCAATGCCCATCAAGGCTCAAGGAGACAGGGGTAAGGCTAGTCAACCATACATGTATATGTCCTTGAGCAATTGAAACATTACTCTGATATGTGGGTAGATTTTTTGTTAAAATACGAAGTGTTTACTTGGTGCCAAAATTTCTAGGAGAAATCTAGTCATTTTGGTATGCATAGTTACCAGTAGAAATTATATATTTATAAGGAAAGGATAAACTCTTGAACAAGTTTAACTCAACTTTATGAGATATTATAACATAATTGAAAAAATGTTTTCTGTGAGATTAGGTAATGTTAAGATGACTTGGGAATATTACAGTCATTTTAGCATTTCTTTACTTGATAGATTCCCTCAGATATGAAAATGATTTTTTTTTTTTGCCACAAGTTAACATTTCCCTTTAAAAGAAGGGAATAAATGTGTATTTATTTATTACATGTATGTATACATTTATGTGTCATAAAGATGTTATTTAATTATTCATGCATCTCTGCATATAATCTTCATAATTAAACATCTATAATTTACTTAAGATTATAATGTTTTCACCTCTGAACTGTGAGTACTATAAGACTAGCAGATTGCTACACTAATTATTCTTGTACTTAAATAGTAAGATAATTACTGCAGCAATATTCTATTCAAAATGAAAATTGGATCCACCCCCTGGCACACTTAAATTAGGAGTCTTTTTCTTTCATTTTTGAAAAATGTTCTCCTTTTATCTTTTTTGAATGCATATTTTTAATGTTAGAAAGAGCAACTCCATTCACTGGAGATTCTATGTTAGGTAAGAATGTCATCACTGTGCTTAAGCTGCTTAGACTCAAATTCCGAGGTTATTCTATGTATGAAAATAGTTCTGTTAGAAACTGGTTCTGCTGACTTTGCCCAGCCAGGTGTCCACAAATAAAGGCATGGCAATGAGAAGAGCATGAGCTAGGTTGAAGTTATTAACACACCCAAAATTTGGAATAAACCAAACCATGAAGGCCATCAATATGTTGATGGGAGATCACTTATTTTATGTACCAAAGTACTACCCACCAACCTCAGGTAGAAAAGAATTCTCCCTATTTAGAACCCTACTGTATGATGAATGTTTTGCTATAAAACACCTTTAACATTTTGCTGCCATTCGTTTTCCTTGTGTTGTCCATCTGTCCTTGAGAGTGGGAACTACATTTTTTTTTCTTTTGGTATGCTAAATTCCCAAAAAATCCCTGACACAGAATTGTACCTCAACTAAGTTTAATTAATGAATTAATCTGTGTTTAAAAACAAGTAACATAATTCATACTGTCATCCAGAAAGACAAACCCCAAGAGCTTAGAGGTATAGCACACATGCACATATGTGCTCACACACAAACAAACACGCATACATCACCTGCTCAGATCAGTGTCTG
Source organism: Mustela lutreola (assembly GCF_030435805.1). Classification (NCBI taxonomy): domain Eukaryota; kingdom Metazoa; phylum Chordata; class Mammalia; order Carnivora; family Mustelidae; genus Mustela; species Mustela lutreola. The sequence continues at coordinate 60,096,854 of NC_081299.1, forward strand.
CTCCCAGTTTTTTGAGAAGCAACAATCATGAAATTCCAACTTGACTGCTGGGTAGACTGGGATGTATTAAAAAAAAACTGGATTTATATTTAGTGAGAACATAGTCTCTGGCATAGTTTATTTGTTTTGTTTTGCATTTTTCCTCCAGTCACTTCAGAAGTGTCTTTACAAAGAGATTCTAAGCATCAAGGACAAAAAACATCATCTCATTTTGTATATCCACTAGAGTAACAGCATAAGAGATGTGGTCGAGTTTCAATGTGGATGATATTTGAAACTTATTATTTTGGAAATTTTTTTTTGCCAAAATTTAGTGATCGCAATATAAATATCTACTTATGTTAACCTTTCCTGTAAAAATTAAGTGGAGATATTAGATGTTTCCAAATGATTGACATTATTAAAACTATGGTGTTCCCTTGAGATGATTTTCCAAGTGTACATCCTAGGGTTCCACCCCTGGAAAGCAGTTCATTTTGGGTGTGGCCTCAGGGAATATTATTTTTTAAGAAGTTCAAATTATCACTCAAACGCCCATTTTCTGAGAATTGATAAGCATTGTGAATTTTGTAGAACTAAACAATTTTATAGTTTAGAAATTGTTTTGATAGGCCCACCAAACTTTTGGAATCCAGAAAACCATACAAACAAATATAGCATCCTATTTATGTGAAAAGGCTACGCTTGATATTTTTGATGCCTTGGTTAATCATGATATTGCTGTCACAAAATGGATAGTGAAGAATAAAACAACTGTATTCCTTTGTTTACTCTTTTAGTATGTTTCTGGGGAGTGGAACATAAATTAGAGGATAATCGTTAAGTGGCAAATCCTTGAGCTGTTGGAGTTTATTTGCTTCAGCAATTTAAGATAGTCCTTATTTTAACCCTTACTCAGATTATTTTTACTTATTTTAGGTGACCATTAATGAATGGCAACTTTTTAGTCTTAGACTTTGCCATTTAAAAAAATCTGCATATTCCTTCAAACATCTGTCTTGGGCTTTCTGGCATTAAATTTCATTTAGTTGTCATTTCTAAATATTCCAGGGAGTTTCAAGTATCTAGTATGTATTATCAAAATGATGTTGCACTTCTAGTCACAAGTTGTAACTCAGTTTATACTTCCAAAGAATACATATATATTTATCTCCATTCAGCACACACACACACACACACACACAGAGAGAGAGAGAGAGAGAGAGAGAAGCTCACACACAACCAATTCTTTTTTTTTACAATATAAGTTATAAAATGAGTTGAAGATACCACATCAATTGTGCTTGAGTCAATATGTAAGCATTTGTATAGAACAGTAATTCTTACCCTTTTTCTCTGGGACATACATGTCAGATAGAATTCACATAAATCTTATGTTCCTAAAGATTGTGGCATAGCTAAGATACACTTCTTGTTATGCACATTTGTATAGCTATAATTTCATTCATTTGCCTTCTTCTCAAGAGAGTATAGGAGTCAGTGACATTAGAGTAACAGACTCCGAAATGCTCTAAGTAAGTAAGCCACTTTTAATTTTTAAAATAAATTACTCTCAAAAATGATTTATCTTAACCATGATTAAAAACATGTAACTTGGGGGCACATTCCGTTTTGAGTATCATGACATGAGTGACCCTGACTCTGACCAGGTGTTGCAGTTTGGCTCTGCCATCAGCTAGCCTTCTAGAACTCTGTTCTCTCAGCTCTAAAAATGGGAATAGTAATATTAGTGTTGAGAAATAATCTATATACACTTCTTTTTGTGATTGCTGCCTCATAGTAACCATCTCTAACACATTTTTTTTTTCTATCAGTCAAGGATCAGTAGCAGGAAATTAGATTTGCTTTATAAATTAAAAGTACTTTATAAAAGTTCTTTAATGTATTCTTCTCTAAGTCACTCTTGGTTTCCTTATCTTTCTTCACTGGAGTTGTCACTATTTCTTATCCTTACATTCATAGCAAGGAAAATGATCTAAGTTTGCAAAAGGACTACATATATGGCAAAAGAGGACACTGGGTTAACCTTATGGTGACGGAAGCCTGACAGGCACTCACATTAGAGAGGCTTTCTCCCATCCAGGTCAGTGAGCACAAATATCATTAACTTGGATGAGAATTTTTCTATGTAGGAAACCATAAATCTTTGTTTTGATAGATATCACTGTTATCCCTATGATACAAACATCTGTACACACAAGAGAAGGACTGCCTTCCTGTATTCCAGGGATAAATTTGTGAATTTTATCATTATGAAGAAGGACCTTCATGAGCACTATCTCCCTAACAATAGGGTCAGACAGTACTTTTCAACACAGTAATGTTCATAAGAGTAAGAACTACAGAGGGGAGAGCAAAAGATAAGGTTTATTCTCTTTATTTTTTGAACATATATGACAGGCACTAAAGATAAAAGTATAAATGATATAAGTTTCTCATTTTCTTTTTAGGACTGATAAACACATTGCTATTTATGAAATAACATGCATTAATTAAATTTTATTTGAAAGTACACTTATAAAAGTATAATGCAAAGTATTATACAAAAGTATATACAAAAATTATATACAAAAGTATACTTTTGTATGCACTTGACTAGTGCATACAAAATCTGTAAGAAAAATAAAGATCTACAAGAGAAGATATTGTAGTAAGTTTCAAATATGAATGTTAAAGAATTTCAGGGGATAATGTAATTATCTTCCTAACAGGAAGATGAAGAAATTTCATTGATGAGAAAGTGAAAAAGTATGCGTGGGTTAAACACTGAGGTTTCTGAATAAAAATAGAGACTAAATTGATAGTACATCTGTGCTCCCTTCCATGGCCACGCTAAAATGAGGGTTAAATAAAAAAGAATTAAATATACACTATTATAGAGAATAGGAAAGGAGACAATGGCACCAGAATCTTGGAAGTTGGAAAGCAGATGGTTGAATGATAAATAGCTAAATCAGGAACTTTCAGTTGTAAGGAAGAAGCGGGAATAGAGGCGATCATGATTTATATTGGAGATTGTCTAGAAGACTCAAAAACTATCTCTATAGGATACTTTTGGAAACAAGATGAAGATGGAAGTAAAAGCCAAAGGAGAAAGGACTGCTAAGAAGTCTAAGAATCACTTACAAAACTAAAACTCTGAAACCAAGACGACTAATACCTGAGGAAATATTCACTTCAGAAATGCTAACAGATTAGAAAAGTAATATCATGAGGCACCAACAGGCAGTCACATATATATTTCAAATAAGCATAGTAAACATGCAAAAATTCAGGGGAAGTTTGTGCAATAGGAGGGAACAAGACATATTTTAAAAAGAATCAAGTATAAAATTAAGAATGAAAACATGAAAGTTTAGTTTTTTAAAAAATTAAATATTTGAAACAAATAGTATAATGAATTAGGAACTTTTAAGATCAATCCAAGTAACTCTAAGAAGAAAGGAGGCAAAAATAAAGGAATAGGACAATATAAAAAGAAAAGAGATATGAAAAATAGGGATAAAAGTGCCATCCAACAATATAAAAGGCTAATAGCCCCAAGAAGGAGAAAAAACTGAAATATAAGGAATAAATTCTTTAAAGAATAACAGAGATTAATTTATCAGAATGGAAAGATGAAACATCAGTTTGAAGGGCCCATGGAACATTATAAAAAACAAATAATAAAAGAAACACTTCTCAAAGTATCCAGAGAGAAATAAGATATCACTTAGAAAATAACAAGTATTTGAGGTCAGACGTACCAAGAACAATACTGGGTACAAGAAAACTAAGTAAGAGACTTTTTAACATACTGAAGAAAAATAACCGAATGTAACATTTTATATCCAGTCATTGACATTTAAATAAGATGACAAACCAAAAGCCAAATAATATGCTCAGGCTACAATACGATAGAAGTTCAGCCTCACAAAAAGCCACCATAAAACAACTTTTGAAAATGATACTTGACAAAGAAAGAAAAAAATGATGCTTAGGAGATATGAGTTAATGGTAAATTAACTTGTAAAATTTGCTATCTGCAGTGAAAACAAACAAAAAGCTCTCCTTGAAAAAAAAAAGTCCACAAAAAAGAAGAAAATGGACATGTATACATGATAATCCCAAGGTAAATCCTAGACAATAGCAGTATGATGGAGATTGAGCAGGGAAGAACCTAAGTAGGGGATGGGTATTAAGAGAGAATGTAATAATTGTTAACAGGTGTGCATATATGCATATAAACACGTACTTGACTTTTATTTCAGTCCCTCTGATTGAAATGGCAAATTGATTGAAACAAAATTTAAAATTAAGAATTTTTATCAATTCTCAAAATAAAATGTTATAAAGAATTTCAAATTTTCATAACATATATATTTCATAACAGTTATATTTCTGAATTTATTAAGCTTGAAACTACCTTAAAACTTTGTGTATGTGTGTGTGTGTGTGTTTATGTACACATGCAAAATAATCTGGCCCTAATGAGATTAGAAAAGAAATAGATGGAAAAGACAATTGAGGATGGGTGAGCAAAACCAAGATTATAAAAATAAATATAAATAAATATTTTAATATCACACACATATGTCCACACATAACCTCACATACTGTGCATATACACATTTATGATCAGGCATAATGCAAGCTTGTAAGTAAAATCAAATATTTTGATCTTTCCTATCCCTCTGATGATAGTGAAATGGAGAAAAAGACAAAGATCTAGCAACTGAAATCAGTTCAGAAATATGAGAAATTAACTTCTTCTGCAAATTTGTATATAGTGTGTTTTGAGAATGGATATCAGTCTCAGGTTGTGTGTGTGTATGTGTGTGCAATGTGCATATACAGTTTTGCCCTCTGTAAATATTAAGATTCAGTGTTCAAACCTCTGCTTTGGAGTTATACATTGCTTTTTGTAATAAACTCATTCATTGAAGGGGGCCTTGGCATGTGTTTAAAAATATTTTTCGGAAAAGCTTAAAACAAGTGTTTTGAAAAGAAACATTTTCCACTGTGCTTTTCAACCAGTCCATGGCAGCATAGTTCAACACAGCTTCTCATGACTTTCCCCAGCTTCTAAAAGACAGGGCTGAGCTTTCCCAGAGTTCTCCTTTGTGCTTGAGAAAATAATGAATCAATCAATTAAAAACACCTCAAATACAACCTATGAAATATACTTCTCTATTCTACAATCAACAGCGCTGATCAATAATTCAGCTCTCTTTTTTTCTTTTCTATTGAGCTTCATCAAAAACAATTTTTTCCATGAAAAAAAAGTGAGGAAATAAAAAAAAATATTCAAAATTACACTGGAAATGCGTAACCTTTCTGCCGCAGGAGGGAAGTTAACTGTGCAAACAGGTTATTTAAAATGACTCACAACTGGCTTACATCTGTGCCCCTTAAATGGAGTGATGATTATTTACAAAGCAGGTTCACCCCTGACATGGACCTCTCAGGATGGCCACTAAGGAAACCCAGGGTTGCCATGACAGGTCCTTTATTAACACTAAAGTGATAATTTCAAACAAGTGGTCAATTCGGGAACAAAGGACAGGAATAGCATTTGCTCATAATGCAATGTTCAGACCTTGGCTAGCATAATAAGGGCAAGATCTCAGGATGCATTTTATTTGCATATTATTCTATTAACATTTACATTGGCTAAGCAAATAGAGGCCACATGTGGAGCTCAGAAGAAGTCATCACCCCTTCATGAAAGGTGTTTGACCTAATCTAGCCAGACTCAGGAAGCACTAAGAAGAGGAGTATGAAGACAGGCATGTTGGCTAAATTCCAATGGCATAATTACTTTCTGCCCATATAAAAAATTCTTCCTGCCATTCTTGAGAAGCTATTTTTTTCCACCTCCTTTCCTGACTGCTGTTGTGCTGTGGAATGGCTGTCATATTAGACCCCACAGGGGCCTGCATTTCAGCTGTGAGTGATCCCTGTAGGTAAAACCAGTACAGCGTTTGGAGGTCCTTCTATGAGAAAGGGGTAATATAAAGGTAAAAGCATAGTTCATTTCCTCTGGGAAGCTCACTTAACGTGCCACACCCACACTTACTGGTAGCACAGCCTGGTAAACCCACTCTGTTATCAGGACTTAGTTCCATATTAAAAGGGAGGAGTTTTTTGTTTTGTTTTGTTTTGTTGTTGTTGTTGTTGTTTGTTTTAAGATTTTATTTATTTATTTGACAGAGGGAGAGAAATCACAAGTAGGCAGAGCAGCGGGCAGAGAGAGGGGGGGAAGCAGGCTCCCTGCTGAGCTGAGAGCCCAATGTAGGGCTCTATCCCAGGACCCTGAGATGGTGACCTGGGCTGAAGGCAGAGGCTTAACCCCAAGGAGCCACCCAGGCACCCCTAAAAGGGAGTTTTAAAGTGTATCTCTGATTGTGCAAATACCTCATAATACCAATGCTGGGGACCTCAACTGCGCCTTTGCTTGAGAATGTCAAGATGCCACAGAAACTCTGTGCTTTCCTCTGAAGTTTCTAGGTGTAGGAGGGAATTGAGGTGATGCCTGCAGTGAAATAAGGAACTATTCTACTGCTTCTGCTAAGGTAAAAAATCGCTAGTCCTGAGTCTCCTTACAGAAAATTAATGAAAACCCCTCTGGTTACTAACAAATGAAGCAACAATAGAACCCATTCAAAGTATAACACCTAGCTTTTTATACTGGTGTTGAGATTTTAGATCCAGCTAAATCCTGGCAATGTAGCCTAATGTTGCACTGAAATTACAGGGCTATCTCTGTGAGGGACGGTGATTTACCACCTGTTTATCCAACCCATGTCTTATCACAGCATATTGAAACATAATCAACTTCTTAAGGCTTTAGTTCTTCTTCCATGGATATTTCAGAGGGTTCATTGCAGTAATTAGGTGGGAGACCTTCATTGAATGTATATAGCATAATCAATGCTCAATATGTGGCATATCTAGTAACATTATAATTATTGGTATTAATAATAAATTATAATTTCTATTCTTCCTAAAAGAATTAGATGCAAAGATGGCGTCCTTATATGCATAAAATATTCTAAAATATGAGGAGATACTTAGAAATCACAAAAAGAAGAAGAAGAAAATGATATCAGAAACTCAGAACTGAGAATTAAATTTTATTTTGAGTTGTGTAGCAGCAAAGATGAAGAAGACATATGGAAACATGAAAAAAAAAAAGGGAAGCATGAAAAGTTTAGATAGTTTTCATTATTTGGTAAAATAAACATGCCAGATCACTAGTAGGAAAAAAAAAATTTGTGATATTAAGTGGTAGGTTGGGGTTAAGCTAGTAGTTTAATTAAAAATATATATATTTAGCATATTTATGCAACTGTGCTCTAGTACCTAACAAAGGATTTTGACTCTAGGAGTTTGACTCTATCCAATGTTTTTTTTTTTTTTTTTTTTTAAAGATTTTATTTATTTATTTGACAGAGAGAGTTCACAGTAGACAGAGAGGCAGGCAGAGAGAGAAGCAGGCTCCCTGCTGAGCAGAGATCCCGATGCGGGACTCGATCCCAGGATCCTGAGATCATGACCTGAGCCGAAGGCAGCGGCCCAACCCACTGAGCCACCCAGGCGCCCCTATCCAATGTTTAGTATCAGTGTTATTCAACATTTAGTATCAGTACTATTCTAAGAGAACCACATATATCACTTTAAATTTTCTAGTAGCTCCTTCTAGAAAGGCAAAAATAAGTAAGTAAAATTATTTTTATAATATATATTATCTAACCCATTATATTCTAAATACTAATATTTCCAGGTATAGTCAATATAAAAAGTCTTTAAGAAGATATTTTGTATTTTTTTCATTTAAGTCTTTAAAAATCTGTTGCACCATTTATACTTAGAGTAACTTGCCATTTGTACACATTTTAAGTTCTCGATTATACTGAGATAGCATGGCTCTAGATTAACTTGTGCTTCCATGTTGGATAGCATCATTCAAAATTAACTTTATATGACCATACACAAAATTCAATAATTTAGAAAAGTAAATATAGAAAATGAGAAGTAGGTATGATTATGTTACAAAAGTTGATCTACACATGCTTTTGTGATGACATGATCATTGATTGCTATGTCCAAAATTATGTTAATTTTTATTTATTATTATATTTAATGAATATTTGAGTACCCATTATATTTGTGATTATCCAGGAGAAATACTTGGCCTTTCTAGAGTAGGAGTCCAACCATTACCCTCAAATAGTACAGGGAGTATTCTAGCCGCTGAAGAAACAGCAACAAGCAAAACGAAATCTCTGCTTTTGAAGCTTAAATTCAAGTGAGGTAGACAGTTAATTAAAAGATAAATGGAGGGGGGGATGCCTGGGTGGCTCAGTGGATTAAAGCCTCTACCTTTGGCTCGGGTCGTGATCCCAGGTTCCTGGGATCCAGCCCCACATGGGGCTGTCTGCTCAGTGGGGAGCCTGCTTCCTCCTCTCTCTGCCTCTCTGCCTACTTGTGATCTCTGTCTGTCAAATAAATAAAATCTTTTTAAAAAAAAAGATAAATGGGGGCAACTGACTGGTTCATCTGCTAATGCATGTGATCTTGATCTCAAAGTTGTGAGTTTGAGTCCCATGTTGGGTGTAGATATTACTTAACTAAAATAAGCAAATATGTGTTTGGTCAGGTGGTGATAATTGCCATAAAGAAAAAATAAAATAGAGTAATGCTATTTCTTTTTTTTTTTTTAAAGATTTTATTTATTTATTTGACAGAGAGAAATTACAAATACACTGAGAGGCAGGCAGAGAGAGAGAGAGAAGGAAGCAGGCTCCCTGCTGAGCAGAGAGCCCGACGCGGGACTGGATCCCAGGACCCTGAGATCATGACCTGAGCCGAAGGCAGCGGCTTAACCCACTGAGCCACCCAGGCGCCCCGAGTAATGCTATTTCTTGAGCACTACTTTAGATGGACTGGTCAGCAAAGTCCCTTCTGATGAGGTAAAATGCCCTTCTGGGGGGAAAACATTCTGCAAAGAGAGAAAGTCAAGCACAGGGAGTCTCCGAAGGAAATTCAAGATTAAGAAATTAGCAGATTCAGAGAACAAGAAGGGAGCTAGTGTGCTTGGAGCGCAGCAACTGGGGTAGAGCTTATCTGGAGATGGCATCAAAAAAGAACTTTGGTTCTTTCTGAGAGCCCTGGGAAGTCAATAGAGAGATATGAGCAGAGAAATAACATGGGACCATCTAGGTTTTGAAGGTCCATCTCTTGTTGTATTTTTCTTTGGAGAAGAGAAGGTAGCAGAGGAAGAATGAAAGAAGTAACAGCCCAGATGAGAGACTATGCTGTTTTGGCCCAGGCAAGTAAAGATAGCGAATTATTTTAATAAAAATCAAAATTATCTACTAAATACATAATGTCAATGATTTCTCTTTTAACTCACAATTGAAACCATTATTGGATGAACTGTTCTATCAGCAGGGCAAGTCTATTCATATCTTGCAAATTTAGTTTCCTATGTGGTATTATGTGCAAATTTCAATATTGAACTTCATTCAGATTGTTCTTTTATGCCTTTGACATCAGTACACTGTGCCAGGATAAGAAGAAAACAATTCAATGGTCCTCATCTCCTTTCTTGCTGCCTGTCCAGGGGCTCATGGTCTAGCAAGGAATATGGTCACCAGCACAGATTTATATTAAAAAAGCACACACAGTGGTAGGTTTTATCAGAAAGGGCAAATCAAAAAATTTTTGATTTTTTGCTTTATTTGAGGAAATAAAGCAAGAAGATGATTAAATTAAACTGAGAGACTCATTTATTCATTTATATATTCATACAAGGACTATTTATGGTGCCAGAGATGGATATATATTGGCTACACGAAGATGACTAAGACTGCAGAGTCTGGAAATGGTTCATGGACAGAATTCCAGCTGTGAGGGCTTACCTTGGGATAAAAAGCCACAGTGCTGGATAGGCTGTTTAAAATATATACCTACGACAATTGCAAGTAACATAGCTAGAAAAAGACTCTAACACATGGCTGCAGAAGGCAGCAAAAGTTCAAATCCAGGAAAGTAGTACCAAGTACCAGTTCCAAAGGACAAGCTGACACTCAGATTCAGAAACTATAGAAATCAGGGATTAATTTAAAGCAGAATATGACATCGTTCAGAGCAAGCAGATTAGTTTATACAAAGATGACATGCCTGTGTCTCCCTCAGAGAAAATGGTGGCTGTAGGTTGAGTCAGGGGAAGGTTTAAAGGAGCCATACTCCACTAGAGAGATGGTGCCTTTGTCATATAATTGAGATTGACAGTGTGAGAGGTCACTGATACATAGATTTGGATGGAAAGGGAATCCCTTCCAGGGATAAAATTTGAGTAGTCGTATGTTTTTCAGAGATTGCAGGGCTTTACTGGGGAACAGAAAGTATTCAGTAGGTGTGTAATATATCAGATATTTGTGGAAGGAAAGGTGAAGTAAAACTGAGCCAAAGCCTCATTTTAAAGAGTTTTAAATGTTATCTTTTCATGTGTGTCTTGGTGAGCCCTTGAAGATTTTCTTGAAAGTGTGAGTGACATGAGCCAAATTGTTATTTGGGAATATATTCTAGGGTTTAATGTATAAGACAGATCACAGGGAGGACCCAGTAAAATTCAATTCCTGTGCAAGTCCAAGAATGAGGGACTTAAGTACAGCACCAGGGTAGGGAATACAAAAGAGCAAAATGATACAAGAAAAAAATAAGTAGGGTCAGTGTTAACCAACAAAGGCAGGTCAGTGTAATTGTATAATTTTCACCTGGTCATGCCTTTTAGACTTCCTTAATATAATCTAAGAGAAATATATTATATATGTAATAATTTTAGGCTTTGAAAGTAAGATGAGCCAGTCATGGACACCGAGTGATGATTAAGAGGCCATGGTATAAAGAAAGGCATGCAAAGAACATAAAGAACACTAAAGATGTTGGGAGTAGCTGATTCTGTTAAAATCTCCTTGGAGTTAAATTAGATAATAATAAATATGTAACCATTTACTTAGCATAGCATGCATCAGAATGTAAATCTTTAACATACAACCCTTAATGCACTAAACTACTTCAGTCTCTATCTCTATCAATCTTTATTTACCAACTATTTGCAGTGAATAAAGTTTCCTGATTCTTCCAAAAACTAATCTTACTAGGGTCAAATCTCTTTCTCTTAAGAGAAAGTCTTCATCCACCTATTATGCTCTTTTTATCTCTCTATTGGATTTTTCTCCTTAGCAAATGATTATGCTCCTCTGTCTTCTGTTTTTAAAATCAGGTATGCAGGGGCACCTCGTGGCTCAGTTGGTTAAGTAAGCATCTGCCTTTGGCTTGGGTCTTGATCCCAGGGTCCTGGGATTGAGCTCCAAGTCGGACTCCCTGCTCAGTCTGCTTTTCCCTCTTCCTCTGCCCATCTCCCTACTCATAATTTCTCTCTTTCTCTCAAATAAATAAGACTCTTTAAAAAACTAAGTATGCAAATAAAGCTAAGTTTCCAGTTCAGGATGGCATCCTATGATTACTTTTACTTTGTGTCCTCCTTTGAGAAACCAGTAAATTGACTTTTGGTTCCTTAATGAAGCATGAAGTTAAGCCATTAGCAGAGAATGAGGATTTGGTGACATATTGGACATTTGGGAACAGGAAGATAGAACATAGAATGTGAGAGAATAAAGGTTTTAGGGAGACATAGTACAAAGGCAGATAGTGATGATACTTCAGACAAAGTTCAAATTTGCACTTATTCTAACATTTAAAATATTCAGGAAAGAATAAAAAAGAGTGAAGTGGAACTTTTCTTCCTTTTTTCCATCTGTGAAAAGACATTAAAGCCAATGTGTGCGTGCGTGCGTGTGTGTGTGTGTGTGTGTGTGTAAGCTCTCTATTTTTCTTAGCAATCTAAGAAGTTAAGTGCTCTTTGGTTTTTTATTTTTTTTGAAGACTCTTTTTTTTTCCAAAAAGAAACAATAAAAATTATCCATCGAGTCACATAAAATATATTAACTTCATACATTCAAAGGGTGTGGTGAATTAAATTGAAGGCACAATTTTAAGAAAAATTATTAATGCCCCAATGAAACATTGATGTTAATATACCAGAAGCCTAAAGCATCGGACAAATTTGTGTAGTAAGGAGGCATGGTATCAAATTATAACTGAGATCTGCTAGATGTACAAATAGGCCAAAAAGAAAACAAAAGTGACCTTTTTCGTATGTCCAAAAGGGAGAAGAGACATGATTTCCTCAGAGTAAAATAATGATCAATGACCAGGGATTTAGATTCAAACTTTTTTCTTCTAATTTTGCTGTTTGTTATCACTACTTTGCATTATCTTCAATATTTTATTTTCTTTCTTTTGAAATTCTGTTTCTGTGGCCCGTAAAATATAGATAATCTGGTTTCTTCAGTAATACTATGTTAAACTTGATTCCAGTTTGCCTCTGAAAATAGTGATGACATTATGGAGTATTAGAAGGTAAGAACAGGAAACAGGTTTCCCTTTTTTGTTTGCTATTGGAGGAAGAATATATTGCATCATTTCCCTATGACCTTATATATCCACTGTCCACCTTTTCCACCTACTTTGGGCCTAGGAAATTAGCTGCCTTAGTGATCTTCCTTGATCTCCATCTTCCTCTTGGGTCCAGCTAATTGAAGTTCTCAGTAGGATATCTGAAGGTAGAAGCAGCCAGAGGCCAGAAGGTTGGTTTTGTTACATTGGGTTGGCTGCGTCAGCTCTCTAAGGAGTCTTTCTGCATATAGCTTTTCCCCCCAGGTTTTGTAAGTACTCCCACCACTGCCCCTTAAAGGCTTAGAAATGATGGACTACTTCCCGCTTTTACTAGCCCTAGAGTACTTCATTATCCCTTGTTAAACCCTGCTTGAATTTTGTAAATAATCCTTTATCAAAACCTTCAAATTACCAGATTGAGCATGATACATATTACCTTCTGGGACACTGACAGATACAAAAGACCCTCCTAAGACAGAAGATATTGAATTAGGAGGAGATTGGATATGCTATAATAATATTAGAGTTTATAGGAACTTTGAGTCGGGCTTAGAATACTGCATGCATCTTCTGACTCTTAAGATTCAGTGAGAGAAAAATTACTTCCTTAGGTCACCTCAGGGTAAGAGGAGACCATAGCTTCTGAAGGGATTGAGCACAGAGTTCTAGCAAATTATTTTAAGAAATTAAAAATTCAGTTCAGGTCTAAGGCCATGGCAGTGAAAACATACAATGACCCTGGAGCATCTTGTAGTTCCTGTAGTAAGGAAGTGTTCAAAGTACAAAAAGATGGGGGCATTTCACAGGGACACAGGGAGCCAAAATGAAAGAGCTCCCAGAGGCCAAATCTGTAACAATTTGAGTAACAGAATAAATAATAAATAAATAGCACAGTGTTAGATTGTAACCTGAAATAAAAAATAAATATACATGACCCATGATGATATAAATAAAAGATAGAACAAATAAATAAATGGGGGAGAAGAGGCGAAGATATGGAGATAGGAGGGAATATCCCTTTTCAGGAAGTAGAGCTTAGTCCTCCTCCCGTCCCTTGAGGGTGGGAGAGACTTGAGTTTCTCTCAGCGGCTCAGCTATAGAGTCTGGTTCTTCCCTGAGAACAGAGTGATGGATTTTCCAAGGACTGAAAGAATGTTATTCTGGCTAAACTCTAATATCCACAATCTCTCCCAGCCCACATCCTCATATAATTTTGGCTTATACAAATGGCACTTATTTTATTGGTGGTAGTGAGAAACAAATTGATCCAAGGGAGAGTTTTTTGTTTTTTGTTTTTTGTTTTTGTTTTTGTTATGTTTTGTTTTGTTTTATTTTTTAAGCGTCCACTCTACATTTTTTTCTAAGAAAGGGAGAAAAAACAGTAGTTTTGCGTGTTCCATTGATTTCTATAGACAAAGAAAAATGTACTTAATAGTTCCTGTGCTAAGATGTATTGACTATGATTTCATCCTCTGACTTTAGGAAGGTAAAAGGAATGCATCTTTCTGGACATGGAAATGAGAAAACTTTCCTTCTGCTATTTACCCTTTGGCTGGATCAAACGCAAATCATGATCTGGCTGGAGACTCATTGTTCCTAAGGAACTTATAGAGGCATAATTTCCCTTTTTCTCTCAAAGAGAATGGTTATCACAAAAGGAATGGTTATCACAAACATTGTGCAACTGAAAAGAACAATAAATCAACATGAATTTATTGAATTCCTGCTTTTTAAAGGCAATTTCCTAAATAGCAGTAAATACTAGGGTGGGAGAGAGGCTATGCTTCTAGTACTACATTATATATCTTAGAGAAAAGAAGCTAGACAAGTTTTAGGAAAAACAGTATATATAATATATGTGTGTGTGTGTGTGTGTGTATTGATTAATAAAATAGGTTAAGTATGAATATACTGTATGATCATAAACTTTTATTTTTGTGGACAAAACCAAGGGGCTACAAAGAGTCATCTTGTATCCCCTGGCTATTAGGAGGCCTTGTATAGACTAACATTAGAAGGCATCATTCTTACTAATAAGAACGTTGGGGAACTTATTTCTAAAACAACATTGATCTTGGAAGGAAACATGTCAGGTTCTCTTAGATTGAGGAACATAACACTGCAGCAAGCCTAAGCAGAGCAATGGGGATAAAATGTATTCTGAAGATTCTGATACAACTTCAAAATGACTCATTTGCAGACCATAATTAATGAAAAATGTTTCATATAAAGAAGATACAATAAATCCCTGGTAAAACAAATCTAAAACATAAGATTGAATGCAAGATGGCAAAATGTTGAAAAGATTAAAAACTCACAAAAAATCTTATAGAATTGTTAAATTAGTAGTAATCCTTACCTAAGATTATTTCTTCCTACATTATTTTATTTTACTGAAAACAAATACAAACAAATATAATTAAGTATTTTGGATTTCTCCATATATCATATTAAACAAAAATTATTTGGCTAAATAGTCACAATTATTCTGAATGCTGGCTACACTTACAAGGAAGCACGATGGCTAAATAAAATAACCGTAGCTTATCAACAGAGAAAGAGAAATTGTATTTGTCATAGTTCTTCAAAAATGTTGCATGTTTTAATTTTTTTTTAAATGTTGCAACTTTTACCAGTCTTTTTTTATATACTTGTCTCTGTACCTCTAATACCTTACAAGTACCCTTTATAGAAAGGGTAGAAACTAGGCAAAAATCATGGTTATCTCTATCTCTATCTCTATTTTTATCTCTACCTCTCTTTATCTCTGCTCATGGGTTTTGACTCCTTAATGGTTTTTTTAAAATCCTCTTGTCTCTCCTGGATGTTTTCCACATCCGTTTATTTGACATCTTTCTATTTTTCTTCTGGAATGTGTTTGTTATCTATTATATTTTTGTCTACCCGGATTTAGAATTTCTTTCTCTTCAGGGTGGGAGAGTTTCTCCTATCTCCAATAGCTAAAGCCTAGGCTCAGTGATTGAAGATGTGATTTAAAAATCAGTAATTTTAAATGGCTGGCTGGCTGTTGCAGTGCTAGGAAGTATCTAAGATTTTTTAAGTAGAAGATAATTTAATAACCGAGTAATGAGCTGGGCTGTACCAGCGGCTCTTTGTGTTTGCTCTTGCTGCTTAGCTCAATGACAACCCTTTTTCTTTAATGAAAGTGCCTTCATTCTCTAGAGGAAACAGAGGAGCTTGGGAGACAAATTGATACGGAAGCTGGTTAATGGTAGAGAGTGGAAGCTAATATAGACATGGGGTGGAATTCCAGTTCCACAACTTACGAGTTGTATGAATTTGAGTAATGTCCACATGAAATTGATGGTAAACTTGCCTTTTGTGCCTTACTGGATTCTCTGTAAACCAAATCTCATCAAGTCAATTGCTATGAAAACATAGATCTTATTTTACTGCAAACTGTTGAAGGAAAGCATGGGGGTGGTGCCTCCGTGGCTCAGTGGGTTAAGCCTCTGCCTTCAGCTCAGGTCATGGTCTCGGGGTCCTGACATTGAGCCCCGTATTGGGCTCTCTGCTCAGCAGGGAGCCTGCTTCTCCCTCTCTATCTCTGCCTGCCTCTCTGCCTACTTGAGATCTCTGTCAAATAAATAAATAAAATTTAAAAAAAAAAAAGGAAAGAAAAGAAAAGGATGGGCCTTTCTTATAGTATCAGGGAAACATTCCCTGTGTTACACTGCAAGCATCGTAAAAAATCTGTTAGAATAGTTCCGCCCTTTTGACAAAAATTCTAGCTTTATGGCTGTTCTCACACCTCTCCTGGGTTTCCCTTCAATGGAACTCTTTTTCAAACAGCTGCTTCTTTCTTCTCTTCGATCCTCTGAATTCCTTCTTTGTCCACTCACCTGTGTCTCTCCAGTTTAACATAAAGCAATTCTCCCCTCTCTTAACTTCCCCAGTTCTACTCGGACTTTGCCTTAATACTCAGCTCAGTGGATCAAAGCCAAGAGTCTAGCATCTTGTGGGGGATTTTGAGGAAGCAAAGGAATCATCCTCTTTACAAAGCAGAATAGGACAATGTAAACCCTTACATATTTTTGTATCCTGGTACATTTACTCTTTTTTAGTTTTAGATATCTCATCTACAATGATGATAATAGAACAATATATACCTCCTAAGAATGCTTATTAGGATTTAATGTGATAATGTATATATAACATTAAAATTATCACAGATAAAAAGGGATCAATAAATGTTAATTTTTTAATGTCTTGGTCAACAACTTCCACGGATTTAGTGGAACTTATGGTCATTAAATCATGTTTCTACTTGGCCTACTTAGATTGTCCCACTGACAAATCCTACCAATTTGATGAAAGCCATTTTCATTCATTATATAGAGCTTACTTCTACATTTCTAGGTTCTTTGTTTTTAACCAAAGGACACCAAGAGATTTAGCTCACTTGGTTTTCTAAGCCAAGTTGATGATGATTTCTCAAATGAAAAAAATAAAATTCATTGAACAATGCAGCACACTTGTGCCTCCCTCCTGTAATCTGAATTTTCTTATAATTAATTATTTTAATATGAAGTAAAAACCTCAAACATAAATCCCTCCTTTTAGAAGGTACATGAGTTTTGATGTTCATTAGCTATGAGATCCTAGGGAGTTATTTAATCTTTTGTAGTTAATACATGAATCATGATTTTTCTGTCTTTGATTGCCCTCAAACCTTGTGCTTATCTAAATTGGATACTTGGAGAAATGTCCCCAATTATAGTTTGCTAGCATGAATCATTATAATATGCATCCTGATGTATTAACCTAGATTTCGCACTGATTACCTAATTTCTAGGCATTTCTGTCAGTTGATTCAAAATGGTTAATTCAGTAAATTTCTGACTCAGTGACCATAGCTTCAGATCTTTTGGTAAGCAAGCAAAGATTAAGTACACTGAAATATGTAGAAACCTCCAGAATTAACAATACTTTCTTGACATTACACATGTGCCAATATGAATAGCTAATATGTAAGGAAATTTCTATATTTCTTTTTTCTATTTCAGAAGACAGATTTATTCCAATTTCATGGCTTGTATAGCTTGACAATTGTACTTGATAGATGATATATTTGATCATATTGCAAATACAGTTTCTCTACGCTTATAACCTGAAATGAAATATCATTTTCTTCTAAATAAAAAGAACTAAATACATCTTCCATTTTAATTGTTAAAGTACTTTATTAAGGCATGAAATCTATTATCCAGGTGCTCTAAGAATGTGACTCAAGGTATAAATTCTCTATAACCCAATATTTGATTATTTTAAAACCATTGTCTGATTGTACCTCCAATAAATATATAATTTGAAATCCTAGGTTTTTTTTTTCTATTTGTTGAGATATGGAATACCCTTGTTTAAGTAAAATGTACTCAGAAAGTGATAAATTACCTTAATGAGTTAACCAAACAAATGTTGCTTAAATATCTGTTTAAAAGTAAGATAAATTTTGCGATTTCTCAAGCAATTGTTCTAGGTAATATCAAACTTTTACATACTAAATGGAAACCCATAATGTTTAGATATAGCTGTTTCAAAAAAACCAAAAGCAATAAGACCAATGAAATGAAGTCTTGTTCCTTTTAGCTTTCATTATTATTAATATACATTAGAAGTTGATTATTTTTTAATTGGAAAATATGTATCAAAGAAACAAAAAATGATCTGGGTTCAAGCCTATTTTTATTGCTTAAATCTTGGTTAAATTACCTAGTCTTATAAACCTTGTGTATTTTGTCTTAAAATCTTTTGATATTAGCTTTAATGGTGTCTGAAAATGGCAGGAAGATAATTTTGTCTGTTTTCAGATGCATGTGAGCATCAAATTATCCATGTAATGATTGACTTGATTAATCTGTTCTCCCACCATTAGTCAATTACTTATCTGCCGTCTGTAAATGATATTCTCTATCTCTAAAGATTTTAACTCTGAACAGTGACCACACATGATATCTCAATGCATTGAACTGTGTGTTGCAAAACAAGTGAAGTGCTGAAAAAGCCCAAATAATAGACTAAATAGCATATAAAAACTCATTAGCAAGTATTTCCTGGCTCTGGCTCTATGTTGACTAAAGTATTAGTCTAATCAATCCCAGAATTTCAGATGACAATTTAGGAAGGGGGAAATGTGGCACAGGAAATACATTACAGTCTCATTTTTGAAATGTATATTCTTGCCTCTGATTTGAGATTTGAGATAGTATATAAGGAGTGCTGAAGGAATTGAGTTTTCAATTAGAGTTACTGAGTTTTGACTCTGTTCTGCCACTCACTTACTACCTATTTTATGTTGGACAAATTGCTTAAATTTTCTAAGGGTAAGTTTCCTCATGGGTGGTATAATGCACATGCAAAAGCTCAAGAGTAATGCAAGTAAGATAGTTAGTATTAGTATATAAACCATGTATTACCAAGTAAAATATTCATATAATGCACATTGTGCATGGAAAGTTAAAAAACTAAATAGCTATTATTTATGTATTTATGCATTATGTGTCTGTTTACTTAAATGTGATATGCCTTACCCCTATAATCTCTTTCTTCTGGGTATTTTGTTGCAGATTGGGTTCCCTGCAGGCAGACTCTGAGAAAGATTAGAGAGTAAGAAGTTTATTAGGAAGTACAGTCAGAATCTAGAACCTAGGTAGGAAAGGGACCTAAACAGGACAGGGCTGTGAGAGAAACTGGGCCTAGGACAGTCACAACAAGGTTTCAGACAGCCCCATGGAGAGCTCTTCAGCTGGGAAGACCCATCAGAGCTGTTTCTTACTGTGGTGTGTCGCCTGGGTCTTTATTTTCCTATTAACCAAATCATTGGACACAGGCTTCCGTAGGAAGGAGACATGACCTTGACCAACACATGTTTCTCCAGCTAAGGGCAATTCTCTGAAAGGACTTATAGCTGAGCATTGTTTTTCAGTAGCATTCCCAGCAGCTGGAAATATTACGTCCTCCTTGAGGGGGATCCAAGCTACAAGTCACAACAAACATTATAATAGACTATGGTCCTGGTGCTTGTTCAAAGACTAAACGTTTGTTTGTTTCTATTTTATTCTTAGTGATTGTTAAAGCTGCACCACTTTGGAATGAATTAAAGAAAAGTGAGTTTGCTAATAGTAGATGTCACAAAATTCCTAGAATGATCACGGTTTGGCAATTTCGTTTGCTTCTTGAATATACTGTGTTTGGATGTGGGCTTAAAATTTTTTGAGGAGAACATTTTGGATCACTATATGCTGAGTTGGTGTTGACAAATAAGACATACTCAACTGAAATGGACTTTGTAAAGTAAAAATCAAGAATTAAAACAAAACAATACCAAAAAAAAAAAAAACCAACAATAATCAGAAACCAGAAAACTCCCCCAAACCTGGGAAACTGCCAGGTAAGTAAAATAATGAATTTAAGGAAAGGGATTATCATTATTTAGCCTGGAAAAGAAACTTTGCTTAGGATCTCAGACCAGAGATTGGTCTTCCCTGTCATGTGCAGAAGTGATAAAAATAGCTTTTTTGTTGTTTAAAGCAGGTGGAAATTTGCTAACAATAAAGAAGTTTGTACATTCACAGTGCCAAATAATGGAACAAGAAGCCAAAGTTCATTATTTAAGTTGATTTGGGTGCAAAATTTTGGCAATATTTAGAGAAATAAATTTATCAAAGGGCTATTTGTTTAAAAGATGTGACCATACTCCCAGGAGGAGTTGGAAAATCAAGCCACAGGACATTTTCCGTGGACTCTTCTGAAGGATTTTGTGATCTTTCTCTCTGAAGAATAGCTATTAATGTGATTAACGTTCATGACTTCAATGTATTATTTCTTACTTAAAAACTTGAGTTCAGTGGGGGTGATTGAAATTGTCTATGATTCAGTGAGGTGCCCATCCCTAGATCAGATAGTTGTAGACAATGGGTAGGATCATGTGAGTCTTGTGTGGAAGCTCTGTTGGTAAATGGTATGTAAAGGAAAGGCAATCCCCAGAAGGTTAAGGCTGTATCTCAGCAGTTACACATTTTGTTTGAATTAACTATAATCGGCCAATTACACTGGTATGTATTCTGCCTATTCTACATAGGTAAAAATCAAAGGCGGGTGTGTTATAATATGGAAGTAAGTAACTAAGAAGGAGAAAATACATGTTCATTAGATGTGTTTGTGTGCATGTATTCCCCTAAATAATTTTTTAATCACAGAGTATCATTGCTTTTCACATAGTCATCTTACAACAAATCTCATGTACTTAGTTGCCAATGTGTCTATAGCCTTCATTATTTTACTGCCTCGCATATTGGGCAAGTAGCTGTGCCATGATGGTTGAATATACAAATGGACTTTAACTTAGAAAAAGAATACCTAAGAATTTGGTAGCCGGCTAACTGTGCCAATGAGAATCCATATCTAAAGTATAAATATATTTTTACAGCAGCTGTTGAACTTTTTAACCTGTAATAAATGCTCAGTCTGACAATAAAGCTTAGTCCAAAAATAAATTCACACATTTTAGTAGTCTTTTCATCTACCAAAAAAAAAAAAATGACAGAACATTTGCTTTAATTAGTAAGTCAATTAGAAATTGATTATAACGCTGTAGCCCTGTTGCAAGTTTATTGTCACCATTCTGGCTTAGCAAGCTTGTTTGCTTCCTTATATGTTGCAGCATTTTTTGGTTTAATATTTGAAATTAATTTCTGAAATAGCTTAGACAGGCTAAGCATTCAGCCTGTCGTTTTTCTAAATCTGATAGGATGGAATAATAAGTAGCTGAAATATTCTAGAGTTATATTACAGGCTTCAGTGATCACAAGGACCTATGATTCATTCCCAAAGCAAAGTTTGTTTCCTAATATGTCTGATGTATTGCTTTTTATTGGCAATTTTCATATCTGAGTTGGTGACCCTGCCATTTGTTTTTATTGCTATTGTTCTCTTTTTGTGGTGAAGATAAGAAAACTAGTTCAGGCCCTCTGGATGTTTATGTCTAAAGCCAGTTACTAGTGTTGCTGCTCTCCTTTGCTGGGTTTCTTTCTTGCCAATCTTTTCTTGGATACCTGCTTTCTGAGCAGATGCTTTTTAAAAATTCATTTCATGTTAATTTTAAGTATTTATTCATCAAATGTCTCCATTCTCCAGTCAGCTCCAATCAGTTTTTGTATTGCTTTTGTGGTGGTCATTGGACTGTTGGCTTGTGATTTATGTCTGTCTCTTTCAAAGGAGTATTAGCTCAAAGAGGGCAAGAGTTGTATTTTTAAAAAATATATATTATTTATTTTTTTTGAGAAGAGAGGGGCGGAAGGAGAGGAAGAGAGAGAATCTCAAGCTGATCAAGCAGACTCCGCATTGAGCACAGAGTCCCAGAAAGGGCTCTATCTCATGACCCTGAGATTATGACCTGAGCTGAAATCACAAGTTGGACACTTAACGACTGAACCACCCAGGTGCCCCAAGAGTTGTGTCTTTATTATCTCACAGAACCAAAGTCTGAGAAAAGAACCTTGTATATTCTAAACATGAGGTAGCTTTTGATTAAAGGAGTAAAGCAATAGAACATGACCATGGAATTAGAATTTTAGTGGATAGAAATGAGAGAAATTAAGACAGCAGAGAATAGAATGGTATCATATTGTTGGTTTGGAGAGTGTTACCTGGGAAAGAGTTATCATTTGGAGTATATCAGGGTTCGTGATTCTTTCTCTGTCTCTTTGGTCTGATTTGATTAGGCTATGCATTATGATACATGGAAAAATTAGTCACCAGAAGTCAGTATTCTCTGTCCCTTTAATTCTTTGAGATGGTTGTCCAACTGCTTATTTGATCTAATATTTTATTCTTTTTTTTCCAAGCCTTTTTCTGTTCTCCGACTCTGAACTTTTAACTCCTTATCTTATTTATACCTATTCCCTTTATTTCCATATTTTGATGATGCTTTTTTTTTATCTTTTATTGAGCTTACTGAATTTAGTTCTCATCCTTTACTCCTACCCCGTTCTAGCTTTTCTTGCTGCTTTTATTTTTCATTCTTTTAGTTTCAGCAAATGTACAACTCAAATATTAGAGCTGAGTATCTACTTCTCAAGATATGTTTTCAAACTAGGAATCCAAGGAGAGGGTTCCAAATATCTATATAATGGTGGTATTGGTTTATTTGATGCTTAGGACTCATATTCCTGTGAAATGAATCCTGGATGTAGTTGTTATTTTCCAGGATGTATGATCCATATTGATTAATACAGAACATACTTCAGTCCCAAACGTTTTGTGCCAAACTTTTAAGAACTAATCCTTCAAAAGTACTGGAAGAATCAGAAAATCAGGAATACAGAGCCATGTTTTCTGACAAGTCTTCCCAGTTTATTTATACTCTTTTAGCAGTTGATTAACAAGATCCTATATGACCTCTTGGAAAGAAGTGAAATGCTCATCACTGTGACTGCTGAAGCCTAAACACCTGAGAGCATTTCTCAGCAATACTCTTTATTTGCTGGGAGAACTTTGACAAGGTACTTACTTTCCCTGTATTGCATTTGCTTCATAAGAGAAGATCAAATATGTAAATGTATATGAATTTTTTTATTGTTACAAAGCAAATACACAATTACACAATTAAGTAAGTTTTTACTATTATTATTTTTACTATTACAAAGTGTTCTGGGTCTGTTCTCTGTCCTTAAGCCAGCTCCCAAACCAACTATAATGGCACTGGCAAAAAATATACTTCAAATTCCAAATGCAATTTTCTAAGCTACAGTTTAACAAATATGCTCTCATATAGTTGGGAAAATTGATGTTTCTGAAATCAGGTATCTTCAACAAAAACAAATACATTAAACAATTAATGGAGTTTGTCTTCTGGGCCCAAATTTCTTCAAAAATTTACGTTTTTAACAAAGGAACCCATATTTCTGTTCTTTGGATATAAATGGAAATTTTAGCAGATGAATATCCTATTTATTCACCCTACCCTAATCTAGCATAATCCTATGCCATTAAAATTAACACCTCTACAGGGTTGGGGCACCTGGGTGGCTCAGTTGATTAAGCATCTGCCTTGGCTCCAATCATGATTCCAGGGTCCTGGGATTGACCCCTGCATCTGGCTCCCTGCTTAGCTAGGAGTTTGCTTCTCCCTCTCTCTCTGCCACTCCCCCAGCTTGTGCTTTCTCTCCTTTGTCAAAACAAAACAAAACAAAACAAAACCCCTTTAAAAATAAATTGATACATGCATACTCCACAACAGTTGCGAAGCCCATTAATTCCAAGAAGTGCCCAGATGTTGGTGATCTCTATCCTTGCTTCAGCTTGTGAGGATGAAAGCTACAGTATGTTGAGTCAGCTTTCTAGGTATGAATACATTGGATAAAGAGATTCTAGCACTGATAAGATCTACATTGTCTCTTTATCAACCCCTCCCTTCTTTCCTGTGCTGTAACAGCTTTGTTAAGGGAAGGATTGATTCTACCTCTAACACAACTGATAGGCTTCCAGTTATTTAAGTCAATCAGTATTTTTTCTCCTCTCCTTTACACAGAGTTTCAGACAACCTGGGTCTAAGCCAATCAGAACAGGACTCTCCTCTCAACACAGGGATCTATTCAGAATTATTTCAATTAATAAGAAAGTCAAATAGTTATTCATTGATCTTGAGATAATAATCTCTTGCTGCATGAGAATGTAGCATGTAGCCCAGTTGCTTGCATCCTCACTAGGACTCAGAGGGGAGCCAACTTTAGAGTGAATCCAGCTCTATTTACAGCAGAACAAAGTCTGAAAAAACTGGATCCTCAGTGACATTCTTGAGCCACTAGACCTTCAAGTTTTATAAGCCAATGATTCCCCTTTATTGTTTAAGTCACTTGGAAGGAGTATTTCCTTTATAACCCAATCAAACTGATATGCTTTCTTTGAGTGATGTGTGTGTATAAACTCATCACTCGAGATCATTGCATAGTCACTGTCCTGTGAGTCAGAAAACTAAATGACCAGAGAATGTCCCCTAACTTAGGAACTCTTGTACCTGAGAATTTAAAAGTATTTTTACTACTGCAGCAGATAACTAGCACAATTTAGCTTGGCAACTGGCCTGTAATTATACAGAGAACTGCTTTAATGACATCCAGAAACATTTAGAGAGAAGTCCAAGGTCTTCAAAGATTAGCAAGATGTGCTAACTCAAGATAGCCTGGGGGTATGTCTCAGGTGAAATTTCTTCCAAATACAGAAGCTTTGCAACAACACCACATTTCTAGGATTCAAGTCCGTTTTAGAATCCTAAATCTGGTTCACAAGGACTATTTGTGGCACATAAAATCAGGCATTATAAACTATCTCTGCTCAAGGCCCTCTGCTGGCCTTCTTTTTCACTCAAAGAAAGCAAGAGTGTTTTAAATGATCTATAAAAGGTTATCTGATCTAATCTACATTTATATCTCTAAATTCATCTCCTTGCGCTCTTCCCCTTACGGTTTACCTCCAATTTTGCTGGCTACCCTGTTTTTCTAGCAACATTGCCACATCTTTACACTGGCTACTCCTTTACCTAGAAGGTCTTTCCTACTAACCTCTGATTGTTTCTTAACTCTCTGCTAATGTTATTTCCACATTCACTTTCTTTGGTTGAGTTTTTAAAACAGCAAGTCCTTCCCTTATCACTCCCCGCCTTCCGGCCTCCCCTCCATACCTCTGCTATCCGTGTTTCTGATTTATATTACCCTTAGTACTTACTATCTAACATAGATATTTTAAAATTAATTATCTTATTTATTGCCTATTTTCTTATTAACTTTGATATGATTACTATGATCATGAAAAGGAAGGTGATATTTGACTTACCTATCCTCCCTCACTTATCACCTATAAAATTGGACAAGATAATGGGGCAATGGACTTTAAGCATTAGATAACAGGCAGGACAGATTGTGAAAGAGAGAAAATACATGAAGTGAACATAATATCTTACTTTTTTTTTTTTTTTTTTTTTTTTTTGGTGGGATTCTTCCCTATGCAGTATAGGGAGTTGAAGCCTTTGAGTTGAAAGGGAGTTTAAGGGATGCTGAGATAACTGAGATTTGCAGGCAGGGTACTAAAAAGCAAAGAGCTTGTGAGAAATGGACTAAGAAGTCAGGAAAATAAAAAGATCCATTATGTACTGGGGCACAACTATAAGAATGATGGCTGAATTCTCACCAGCAATGGTTGAAGCCAGGAGACAAAGAAACTTCATTGTGAAAGTACAGAAGAAAGAGGAGGTGAGAGAGAAAGATAGAGTGATAACCTAGATTTCTGTATCCAATGAAGATACCCTTCATGAATGAGACCCAATTAAGGATATTTTCAAATAAACCCAACAACTAAAAAATATACACTGCTGACAAGTACATATGGGGAATTGAAACCAAGATAGATTATACATTTGGCCTCAGTGTTATATAAGACACACCAAGTCTCAATATATAGCAAAATAAAATTTTATAGAATGTGTTTTGAACATAATTCAATTAGTTAGAAATGAAAGTAATAAGATATCTTTTAAAAATCCCCAAATATTTTGAAATTAAATGACATATTTCAAAATAACTCATGGGTCAAAGAATAATTTGCAAGAAAAATTAGAAAATAGTCCTAAATTTGGTAACACAATGTATCTCAATTTATGTGATGTAGCTAAAGCAGGGTAGGAAGAGAAATTCATAAATTTAAATACATATACTCAGGAAGTAAAGGTGATCTGGAGCCAAAAAATGAAGAGCAAATTAAAACCACATTAATAGAAGAAAAGGTATAGCAAGGGTAAGATTAGAAATAAATGAAATAGAATATTTAAAAAAATAGAGAAAAATAACAAAGCCCAATGTTGATTATATAAAAAGATGAATAATGTTGATAGTACTTATCACCAGCAAGATTAGTCAAGACAAAAATAGAGGGAAAAAAAACAAACAAATCAATGACTGGTATAAAGAGGCTATCAGTAAAGATTCTCTGGACGCTAAAAATGATAGAGAAATATTATGAGCTGGGGCGCCTGGGTGGCTCAGTGGGTTAAGCCTCTGCCTTTGGCTCAGGTCATGATCTCAGGGTCCTGGGATCGAGTCCCGCGTCAGGCTCTCTGCTCAGCAGGGAGCCTGCTTCCCTCTCTCTCTCTGCCTGCCTCTCCATCTACTTGTGATCTCTCTCTGTCAAATAAATAAATAAAATCTTAAAAAAAAAAAGAAATATTATGAACAACTTAATGTTAATGCATTTACAATTTTACTAAATAGAATGATTCCTTGGAAAACACAAGTATCAAAACTTGCAAAAAGCTACACGTCTAATCTATTAAAAAGGAAGTGAATATTTGAAACAGCCACACAAAGAAAATTATAGGTCCTGTTAGTTTCATTGGTGAATTCCACCCAATGTTTAAAGAAATGTCAATGATGTACAAACTTTCAGGCAATGGAGAAGCGAATACTTCTCATTTTATAAAGTTAACTTTATGCAAGTTTCTTTTTTTTTTCCATACCTTATTTTTCTCAATCATAAAATGGAAAATTGATACCTCACAGAATTCTTGGGAAGAGCAAAGACATAGCATGTATAATATGATTGTCATATATTCCTGGGACATGGTTAGTACCACTTAATTTGAATTGTTTTCTGCAAGCTTATTTCAGAAGGGAAGATTGAGACACAGGGAAACAGTACACATATTATATATTCTATTTCAAAATTCTGATGTAGGCATTTGATAACAATTGAACATAATCTTCTGTACATTCAAGATAGCTCCATTCCCTCATTTAGAGACATTAAGAAGAAAATGTTTTATGAAAATTCTGCTATCTATCATCTCTATTCTGTGATGATGAAGAGGCATCTTTTTCTAAACTCTCTTTGTTTGCTTCTTTCAACAATATGTTTAAGTATATTTATTCTTCCTTGAGATATTGAGGTGCTTGGTTTATGGTAATTCAGGACTCTACTGATTTTGCTTCTGGTAAGGTTTTTTCATTCATTTTTTTATTCCTGTTATGATTAATATAAATGGTCTAGGGTTTTTAGCATATGTGGTTCATGGATTTTCTTACTGTTTTTTCTTCTACTCATCTATGAGTAGAAGAAGGAACAGTTCTTTCTTAAGTAAATCAGAATGCACTTTTACTTTTTTGTTTTTTTCCCTTAATTGTCATCAATCTATTTTGAGCGGAGACAAATACACTACACAGGGAAATAAACTTTTAAGTCCCAGCAATTTTGTATTGATGTATGGGAAACATTAGGATTCCAACTTGTAAAATATCTACTACTGATGAAATTCTTTGGAGTATGTGTATAGTGAACTGATTCCAGAAAAAGTAGAGTCTATAGCTGGCTTCTCATCTCTACACTAATAAGGAAAAGTTGATATATATACATACATACACTTTACTAGATAGATAGATAAATAGATAGATATTCAATTTGTCAGTGTTTTACTTAAACTAGATTGTTACAGACACAATGGCTTTCTTGGTAATTTTCTCTAAGATTCTTAAAATCTCAAAAGCATTAAAAGAAGATTTTAACATTTGTTTCTTCTATGGGGTGGAAAAACCCAAACCTCTATAACTTACATTAGACATAAGTTGTGCCTGTCTAAGACTGCTATTATTGTCTTGATTACTAATAATTTTTTTCCATGAGTTTATGTGGAAGGCATGGTGAACCCGAAATTTCATCAAGGGTGAGAGTATGTAGCCTGTAAGTGCCTTTTCATATTTGATTTCATCTTCAAAATACAACTTAGAGACAAATGTTATTGTTGGAAATTCTATAGCAAAAGAAAGTGTACAGAGAAGTCAGTCCTCTTACTTAAAATCACACAGTTTTCAGGGCAGGTTTGGGGTTCAAAGTCAGGCCTTTTGACTTTGGAGTTTATAATTCTTTCCTTTAAATCACTACTTGTTTGAAGGACTCTGAACAAATGATACTGTATTGTAGTAGACCCAGCAATAACACTTTGTTTCATGCTGTGTCAAATGACTATATTTGTGATATATAAAACAACATGACATACTGTCATATAGTCATTTTAAAATATTTTTAAAGCCACCACAAAATTGCTTTTCATAATTTCCATTGTGAATAATGGCAACAGAGTTAACTCTTGAAGTGTTAAATTATATGTGTACCCATGCTGTGTGTATATTCATGTAAAATCTATTTTATGTAAAATAGATAATACATACATCTAGTACTTTTCAAATGCCATTGTTTTTACTAGATTGAACTGTCATCTGCAAAAACTCTTATTCTACTGCAGTATCACAAACAGCTACACTGTGTTTTCCTGACAAGCTGTATTTTTATTTTATGCTTCATTCTTGAAGCTTCAAAAATTGATACCAATTCTTTTCAAGACAATATGTTCAACACAGTGGGGCAAACATTATTTTTTCTTGTAACATAGAGTAGAAGAATTCCAAGTGATAGAGTTCTAATATAAACTTTATCTCCACTCATAACTCAGAAGCTTATAGAATACCTTGATAGTTGTGCATGCTTATTAGATTTCAGTAATAAATTATTATACTGTATATCCAATAATGCACTCATATTTGGGAAGTAAATTCTTTTGTTTATAATTCAAATTGTTATATATTCCATTCCTACTTCAAGTCTCTTGAAGATATCTTTTTAAATTTTATATACATACATACAGGTATATATAACAAATAAATATAATCTTGGGTAAAGCATAGTTTTATGGAGAATTTACCGACTTTTTTCAACTGTCTACTTTTCACTATCTACCTAGATTAAAAATCATCTATGACTTTATTTTGTTGCTCAGTCTAATCTTATGTAATGCTAATAATCCAAATGCAAACTGAAAAGAAATCTCTGAATAATGAACTTTAAAGGGAAACTACCTGATATTAAAAATGGGTATTTTTAAAACATACATTGTTTTTTCATTAACATCTCTATGTACATTAAACAAATGTAGAGTCATTTATATATTTGTAATTATATAAATATATGATATATATATATTTAAGCTATGAGTACTAATATTTATCAAGCAGTTACAATGTGACTGGTGTAAATTCAGATTATGTTGAGCCAGAAACTTACGTAATTTGGAAAACTTTTAATAAAAGAAAAAATAAAACAACAAATACAGACTAAAGTATGAAAGTGAATATCAGACTATGAAAGTAAATCACTACCAGTTAACACAATTTAAAAAACTGAACTATACAAAAGTTGCCTAATTCAGAAAAAAATACATTTAATAAATTATCTCTAAAATTCTATTTTTATGGTTATGTTGAGCATCTCTTCACATAGAATGATTTTATCATGGGATGCCTGCGTGGCTCAGTTGGTCAAGCAACCAACCCTTGATTTTGACCTAAGTCATGGTTTCCAGTGGTGGAATTGAACTTCTGGGTTGGGACTCTCCCCTCAACTCAGCAGGGGTCTGAGTCTCTACTTCTCTCTCTCCCCATGCCTGCACTGCACGTGTGTGTACACACATGATTTCTCTCTGTCTCTCAAATGAATAAATAAATCTTTGGAAAAAACAATGATTTTATCATTTGTTTTTTAAATAGAAAGATAAGCTAGTCACTCTACTATATTGGTGATTTTCATTTTCTTTTTTGACTGATAGTTTGGAAAAGATTTAACCTTATATTTTTTCTGCAGTAATGCCAGGTAATTTTTGGATTGTCAAGTTTGGGAAAACTTTTTTCAAGTTTCTTTCATTTATTATTATAAGATTTTAGAGTATTTTAGGTATTCTTTTGCAGTGACTCATCTTCAATACTTTGAATTGACAGGACTCATTAAACACTTTGTCATCCATGTCTCCTCATTCCAGGCACTTATAATGAATATGTTATCCTTGTCATTGTCAGTATTTTGTGTCAAATCAGTAAAAAAATTAAATCTTCTCCAATGTGAAAAATCTTCATTAATTAGACTACCAATTCAAGACTACATTACTTTATTCAAATGTATCTTCCACTTAATAAATTGCTACTTTCAGAATGATCTAAAAAAAATATTGCTATTCATTTCTCATTGCTTGAATCATTTCTACTGGTTTTATATAACACATGCAGAAATTGTTTTATGGTACAGTCCATTTATAATTTCATATCCTGCTTTATCGAATGTATTTTGAACAGGAGGAAAAAAACCATTTTGACTTAGAATCTAAAAATTGAGTTCTTTGCTTACTATTGTACATGTTCGGTCATTGGAAGAATTATTCACTGATTTGCTTCTGGCTTGTACGTTTCAATTCTCGTTTTTCCTCCATTCACCACATGCTTCTGTTGCAGATGCCAGAGGATATTTTCCATATTGGGACTCAATCTCTGGCCCTCCTTCTTTAGGTCAAAATGCTGGGTTAGATTTCAGAGTGAGCAGTGCCAAGTATTTTCCTGGATACTGCATTTCCACGACTGACATATCTACCATGACTTCTGTAACTAGTAATATCATACTACTACAAGTGCATATCCCATGGAAACCAGACATATTAATTAATAATCTTGACTCTCTTCTATCAAAGTCTCCCAATAGTAGTTGTCACTGTAACACTTACCATAAAAAGAGGGAGTATAACAAATGAGAAGACTGAGTGTGAAATACCATTGATCTTCTTTAACTATAGGGAAATTTTATTTAAAGATTTTTTTCCTCCAAATCATAACCATTAGAGTACATTGTAGGGACTCTTTAAGGGACTCGATGTATACTTATTTTCATGATAATATTACCACTGGTGCTAAATATTTCACATAAATTATTCCGTCCAAGAATAATAGTGTTTAAAAGGTATAAACCATTTTACAGAGAACAAAACAAAACAAGAAAGAGTTTATAGCTAGAACCCAGGCAATCTGAGTAAGAGATTTGACCTGTTAGCTCTCTCAGGTATTTTTATTTAGAGGGGAAAGTGACTTCAGAACATGCCAGTTTCTATGATGGGTCTTGCATCTGATCAACTTGCCTAGTGATTGCATTAAGCTTTATTTAGATGTTTATTCTCTCCATTCATACAAAATTGAATGGTATATAAAGCCTAACTTGGCTTTATCCTAGACAATCCTTTTATCACCAACAGGGATAAAAACTAGAAAAGTGACAGACACAAAGCTAATTTAGTGGAAAACAGAATAAATGTCAAGATGCAATTTGGTATATATAGCAATGAAAATAAAGGAATTACAGCTACATGCATGACTATAGATAAAACTGATGAAGGTAATATTAATCATTAAAAACAGGTTGCTGAAGTTTGTACATCATATGATTCTGTTTATACAAAGTTTAAAATATACACTCTGTATTTGTGTGTGTGTGTGCATGTGAAGAAACCTTGAGACAATGAAAATGATAATCACAAAATTCAAGGTCGTGATTACCATAGGTGGTGTGTTTGGGTCAGGGTAGGAAAATCACAGAGATTGCATAAAGGAATCTCCAGGAGGTATTGGTGACATCTGTCTTATTATTCTTTGCTATGCTTTAGAAATATATTTAAAATCTCTTAGCTAGTAAGTATTTAATTGAAACAACCAACACATTTCAATTGGATTTGAAATAAATAGGTAGGTAATGGAATAGTTTCAAGCTGGGAATGAACAAGCCAAAGAACTATAGACAGGAGTAAAAGAATTGGGTGCAATGAGAAGCTTGGAAAAAAAAAAAAAGTGTTCAGCCTGGAAATTGTTATTTAGAGGATATCTTCATGTACAAGCACATCTAAATGTAGGTCAGAATCTGAGAATGGACTCATGGAAAAGGCCAAGTGAGGGAAAAACATCAATGGCCAGTGTCCAAGTTGAGTCAAATATCCTCAGTACAGAATGAAATAAGAATGGCTCTAAGATTAGTATGGTTTGAGTGGCAAGTGTTTGAGAGCCATCAGAAGCTCGAGGACTGGTACTGCAATGTTTGGCAGCATTTTAGTCATTTCAGCAGATATGCGTCAAACCATTTACAATAGGCCAGAAATTGTGCTGAGTCCTGTAATAAGATACTGAAAAAACCACTTCTCGGATCATGTGATTTTCAAGCACATGAATTCTCTCACCTCTCTCTTTCTGCCTGCCTCTCCACCTACTTGTGATCTCTGTCTGTCAGGTAAATAAATAAAATCTTTAATAAAACAAAACAAACCAATGAGATCAGATCCACAGTATCAGTGGTCACATCCACTTCTGTGATTCCATAAACTTTTTCCTTTATGACTGTTAAAATAAGAACCCCTTTTATGTTTGTTGATATATCAACTTTTCATCTTTTTCAGTGGTCTGTGAGGTTAATATAGTAATCTAGCGTATTTTATTTATACTTTCTTGGTCTACTTTCCATCTTTCTTATTTTTTAAGTTTTTCTTTCAATTCCATTTAGTTATCATACAGTGTAATGTAAGTTTCAGGTGATTCAACACTTCCATACAAGACCTGGTGCTTTCCATCATTGTTGGTCTTGGTCTGTGTCCAGCAAGGCTGACCTCTATGGCCTGTATCAGCAAGCATTCTGCTTCTGGCTTCTGGTTGTATTTGACTAATAAGTGGTTCAGAAGGCAGGAAGATAGCATGAGGAGGGCATTTAATTTCTTAACTTCTTCCAGCTGAGCTACATTGGTCTCTACCAAAGGCTACAGTTCCTGCCAAGCAGTCCTTTCCTATACCTGTGTCCATTGGGTGACAGGAATCACTCCCTCCCCTTCCCGCCACAGGGCTAATGGAGGTAAGAGGTCTTCCCTTTTGCAAGCCCCAAGTTCTTTGCCTATTCTTCTTGGTTATCCATAACTTTGCCCACACTTTGAAACAGTTCCTTAAATAAACTCTCCTCAATTACCTGCTTGAGAATGTTCTCTATTTCTTTTCAGAACCAGGATAAATCCAGAATAAAGTTATTATTTGAATAAAGTTTGCCTTTCAGATTGAATGGGATAGCAGTCCTTATTAATTTGCATTGGTTAACCCACACCTAGGAGAATTATTTCATTCTGGAGATTAATTTCAATAGGAAAGGCATGTAACATAGTGAATAAAAGCATAAACTGTAGAGCTCCTAACTGATACACTGAAAGTATAGACAGAATTTTACTTATTTTTATTTTTATTTCCCTGTATAAAAGGAAAAATATTTTTAGTGACTTTAATTATCCAGTGATAAAATAGCAACCTTCGATATAATGAATGCACACCCTTTCTCTGGAAATATGCAAGCAGAGGCCTGATCACCATTGTTAGGGCTGTCTGAGGAATATTCCCACATAGATACAAGGTGAACTTCATGAGTTTTCAAGTCTTTTATTACTTTAAGTTTTTTTTTTTCTTTTTCTTTTTTAGGGGACCATTTGTATATGTTTATAGAATATATTACTGAAATGTAGGAAAATATTCTTAACCCTAGTGATGGCATAATGTAAATTGAGCCTTTTGAGCGTAAAAATCCAATTGCCAGGTTTCAAATTTGCAAGGTTAGGGATACTACAATATCTCATTCTGTGAAAGAATAGAAAATACTGTTTTTATTCTTTCAAAAAAAGAAGTAGACAATCACATTTTACTAAAAGAATATAAAGACCAAGATACTTAGAACTCTATAGTTAGAGAAGTAATAAAAGAAACCTGATGTTTTTATGTATTTATCCTATTAATAGTGATTTTACAAAATTTGATTTTAATTACATACAGTTTTTTTCCTTTAAAATATGGACTTGTATCCAATTCTTTTAAACTCCATATGCCAAATTCAAGACACATAGCATGCAACATATGTTTTGAACAAGTATATTTCTAACTTAATGATTTAGGAAGGAAACCTGCTTCCCCATGCTGTCAAAAGAAGCATTTTTTTTTTTTTCTGGCTTTCTGAAGTAAACTTATGCAAGAATCCAGTATCACCTAAGTCACTGAGGCATGCTACCATCAATTTGAAAATCATATTTTACCCAATGGTGCTTTTTCTAAAAAAATGAGAAAATAATGAACTTGCCTAATCTTATGGGGAGAGTCTTAAGAAATGCTATCAGTGAAAGAGATCAGGGTCTGTCTAGTTGGAGTTATGAAACCTATCGCCTCTTAACCATCCCAAGTGTCAAAAACCAAGAGAAAGTAGACAGTTTTACCTCTAGAGATAGGGTGAATTTTCTCTCTGGGTGGTTCTCTTCGCCACCCAGAGATATGTGAAACCCATGTCTGAGATATCTGGAATTGCAACCTTTTTAAACTAAAGCATCTCCTTTCATTATTTAACTCAGAGGCCCTGAAAAGACAGTCTGGTGTGATATCTTCTCTGTGAGTGCTAATTTATGATGGGCGTTCTGATGGAAAGCTGTCAGGTGGCCTTCTTTCTTCCTACTTTGTCTACATTGATTTATTGGGAGGAGGAAGATGCAATTGCAGTGGCACCTTTTTCCATTTAGGCTCCACAGATACAGTGCACACAATTTCCAATGATTAAACGGAATGTAGCTGACAGACTGCTGGCCGGCAGTCTTTCATTACTGAATCATGGAGAGGAGATGACACAATTTTTAATGGCATTGGCTTTTTCTTTCTTGGATATTTAGGTCACCAAGTGAGTACAGTTTTGGCAGCTCCGACCTTATCCCCATTTGAACATATGAAAATCTTCTAATTTGACATCCCAAATGTCACACCTTGATTGGCAGCATTAGTTTCAGAGTGATGGATGATCAACATGAGAGGTTCATTACAAGGCAAGTGTACTCGAAGAGATGCAGGAAAAGCTTCAAGGACTTGCCCAGCCCTACCTGACGTTTGCTGGGGATACATATTGTGTTTAATTATTTTTCACAGAAGAAAATGGGTCAGACAGATTTTAGCACATAGACAACTAGGGTGGGCTTAACAATAGACCTTTTGTCCACCCTTATCACTCAATCTATTTGTGTTTCTGCCTAAGTGCTTTTAGTTACTGGCAGAGCCAACAAGGGTCTTGGCCTAAGATGAAGAGAGATGGAATTTAGGGGCACGTGTCTATGGCTATTCAATTTGATTTGACTCAAGTTTAGTCAATGCAATATGAACCAAGATCACAGGAACCGAAATCAAGGAAAGTAATCTCTGAGTTCCTGTCGTTGCCTTGACCTCCAATGCTCAGTAAGCCTATACTATGAAACTTTAGATATGTAACTTTAGGGGACTTAGCTTGAAAACTAGAGTGAATATCTTTGACTATTTGTAGCTACTCAAGGATTTTCTCAGGCAACTAGTTACTCACAAAGAGTTTTTAGGCACGTAGGCTTTATTCTTCTTTACATCAGGGTAGAATATTGAAAGGCAATGGAGAGACATATTAAAATGCATACATTTTAGCAGTTGTAATTCAACAATATGATTCAATTCAGACTTTCAAGGCATCTGCTATGTGTAGATTCTCTGCTAGAATGGAAATAAAGATAATTTAAACTAGATAAAGAGTTGCTTTTTTTTTTCTCCCCCAAGGGAGCATTAATAATTGTAGTACAAAAAGAGAATGATATTAATCCTATACTAAGTATACACCCAACATGCTATGTTATTTCACAGGATAAGAAATTGTTGCCACATATCCACACACCATTCTTTTCTATGAGTATTGCAGAAAATTTCACAGAGGAAATAGAATTTAGCTGAGCCTAGAAAATATAAAATCATGTAGGGACACTAAGGTGATTTTAATCTATGGAAAAGTAGCCAGGTCACAATGACTAACTGAAATGCTCCAACACTAATCGGCACAATGTGCACATACATGCATACAATGCAAATATGGGCTTAGATGAGAAAAGTTTCCTCTCATCAATCCATCTGGAGAGGTCTATAGTTAAGCACCATGGACATTTTCTACAAATGTCTTAGTCATCTAAGAATAAATATATTCTGTAGAAGTAATGTAATTTCAACTCTAGTTTTCAGAAAGGTAAGTAGACATCTGGACAAAATAAATGGACTAATCAGTGCAAAAATAAGATCTGGCTTCATGTTTCTAAGTTATATATAATCAGAACAGGAGAATTAACAGGATTTATGACTTTCAAAATCAACCTCTTTGCTTCTTACATTGAATTAATAAAGAATTTCTTGAAATATGTTAGAATTATATCTGGGAGGAAACAAAACCATATTCAACTGAAGGCATGGTTATAGACCCGTCTCTAATTAAGTAGGAGGACAGAAATTCTAGAGGTGAAGAAGTTGGACTTAGAATCAAACTGATATTTAGGAAAGAGTCCATTACACAATACTGCTGTACCTATTTTCGTTTAGACTGAGCGCTTTTATAGCACAGAGAATAGAATCAAACAGCAGTGCTCAAGGCCCAAACCCTACTCCAAAATGAGGGTGAAGGACTGAGATGAGAATATTAAGGCACAGAACAATGTTACCTGGTATAAGCTCTTAATTAAAAAAAATAAATAAAAAAAGAAAGAAAACCTGTGCTTAAATTTTAGTTAAATGTGTAATAATTTGTGTGGAAGAATAGTAGTTTAGATAGCATTTGTTTTAAACTTGTTACTAAGACTTCCCATACTGAGTAAAACTCTTCAACAATAGATGCATTCACAAGTTTTGGAGAACAAATTTTAGACCCAAATATGGGAAGAATAAGTTGGAAGCAACCTTCTTGAGTTACACACAGAATTTCATTAAGAGAAAGACAGAGACAGAGAAAGGGAGAGAGAGCATGACAAAGAAAAAGACAGAAGGTCAAGGGACATGCAGGGTCCTTGTTAGACTCATACCATAGAGAAGGCTCAGAACATCACACAGACAAGGCCAGGCAGTAATCCACCGACCAGTGTAAGGTAACCATTCTCTAGGACCAGATGAAATTGTCTCCCTTACCATGAGCTTCCTTTGAACCAAATGCCTCATGGAAGGGAAATATATGGGCAGGAGAAAAATCTCAAATAGGAAAATGGGACTTTTTTTTTTTTAAACTGATATGACTAATAAATGACATATGACTGAGTTTTCCCAGAAGCTGCCAGTTAATATAAAAATTGGGTTCTAGGGTGCATAGGTGGCTCAGTGGCTTAAGTCTCTGCCTTCTGCTCAGGTCATGATCCCAGGGTCTTGGGATCAAGGCCTGCATCAGGCTCTCTGCTCAGCAGGGAGCCTGGTTCCTCCTCTCTCTGCCTGCTTCTCTGCCTACTTGTGATCTCTCTCTCTGTGTCAAATAAATAAATAAAATCTTTAAAAAAATTGAGTTCTATAAAAATAAAGTTTTTTTTTTCCCCTACATGAATTTGTGCAGATTTTCTATAATTTTGATCCCTTTCCTGAGATTTCCTGACCTACATGGGCTGAGGAAGTAAATGCCATTACCCATTAGCACTTCTCCCAGTTGGAGAAACCCAGGTTACCATGCTTTGATTAATGATGACTAAGCCTGGGAGCCTGGGTGGCTCAGTTGGCTAAGCATCTGACACTTGATCTTAGCTCATGTCTTAATCTCAGGGTTGTGAGCTCAAGCCCTGTTTTGGGCTCCACACTGGGTAGGGAGTCTACTTAAAAAAAAAAAAAAAAAGGGGGGGGGAAAGAAAAAGATGAATGAATCTATAAACATTCACAGGAGCAATTAAACATTTATTCATATCCACTTATATTGCTACCAAATGTTAGATACTGTGTACCTAACATAAGCATTGTTTTTGTATAATGGGTTGATTCTGATTTTTGTTTGTTTTAGCAATTATTTTAGGGTACATTGACTCTTGAACATCTGGGTTTTGAAATGTGTGGGTCCACTTATATGTGGACTTTGTCCAATAAATACAGTACAGTATTGTGAATGTATTTTCTTTTCTTATGATATTATTAACATTCTCTTTGCTCTATCATATTTTATTGTAAGAATACAGTTTATAATATATGCATATAACACAAAAATATGTTCTAAACAACTGTTTTTGTTATTGATAAGGCTTCTGGTCAACAGTAGGCTATTAGTAGTTAAGTTTGGGGAGAGTTAAGTTATATGTAGATTTAAAATTTTTTTAAATTAATTATTTTTATTAACATATACTGTATTATTTGCTCCAGGGGTACAGATCTGTGAATCTTCAGGCTTACACATTTCACAGCACTCACGATATCACATACCCTCCCCAATGTCCACAACCCAACTACCCTCTCCCTAATTCCCTACCCCCAGCAACCCTCAATTTGTTTTGTGAGATTCAGAGTCTCTTATGATTTGTTTCCTTCCTGATCCCATCTTATTTCATTTTATTTTCCTTCCTTACCCCCCAAATTCCCCGCCCTACCTCTCAAATTCCTCATATCAGAGAGATCATATGATAATTGTCCTTCTCTGATTGACTTATTTCGTTCAGCATAATACCCTCTACTTCCACCCACATCGTTACAAATGGCAAAATTACATTTCTTTGATGGCTGTATAGTATTCCGTTGTGTGTGTGTGGGTATATCACTCTTAACTACACGGGTCAATACCCAACTCCCACAGTGTTCAAGGGTCAACTGTATTTGTTTTCCACCGATACTGTTTCATTCCTAATTGATTCAACAATATACTTCAACTCAGTCTTTCTAAGCATCTACTATATGCTAGTTCTCTGATAGCATTTAATATGTGCTAGAAATTATGCCAGGTATAAAGGATATATGGGTAAACTCTTCCTTCCTTAAATAAGCTTCCATTCCAAAACAGGTTTCTTTTATAATGGAGATGGCATGAATTATAAGATAGTAGCTATAGAGAGAGGTGGAAAAAGAATTATAAGATAGTAGCTATAGAGAGAGGTGGGCCTTCCTAAGTCAGGGCAGTGGGCAAAGGTCTTGCCTTTTATTCTCTGCTGCTACTAATCAGATCCTTGATATTCTTCTCTCAGTTTATGGCTTTTTGCATATATTCCTTGCTCTCAAAACAATTCATCTTGAGCTTGGTTTTATTTTTTTTTTTAACATTTTATTTATTTATTTGACAGAGAGACACAGAGAGAGAGGCTGAGCAGGGAGCCTGATGTGGGGCTTGATCCCAGGACCCTGGAATCATGACCTGAGCCAGAGGCAGACGCCTAATGACTAAGCCACCAAGTACCTGTAAGTTTGGTCTTCTTGAGCCACATTAACTTCAAAATGTTGGGAGAGTAAAGTACCTATAAGATAATTGAAGATTAGTTACAGATTAACTAATTTAGTATAAATAACAAATTAATTTTAACCAGTATGGTTTTGTTTTTTAATCAGTATCCTGAATTCTAATTTTGGTTCTACTCTCTGCAAGCCAAGTGCAATAGGCAGGTTTCTAAAGATGGCACCTGCTAGATTCCTATCTTTTGGTTATTCAAACAGAAATCTAAGTACTACTATGAAAGGATTTCACAGAGGCAATTATAATCTCAATTCAGTTTACCTTAAAGAAAAGATTACCTTTCTAGGTCTGACTCCACTGGGTTCACCCTTTAAAAGCAGAGCATTTTTCTTGCTGGTGGCAAAAGAGAAAGTCAAAGAGATTTAGGCATGAAAAGAATCCATCGTGCCCTCATTGGTTTTGAAAATGGTGAGGGCCACATGCCAATGAATGTAGCAATGCTAGCGGCTGAGAGCAGCCCCGAGCTCACAGATAGCAAGGGAACACGCATCTTATTCTACAAAAATGAGGAACTGAATTCTGTCAAACATTTCAATAAACTTGGAAGGGAGTTCTCCAACAAAGTCTTCTGATGAGAGCCAAAGGCCAGCTGATATTTTGAGACCAGAAGGAATTCAACCATAGCCTTCCAGGTTTATGACCTACAGATGTTTGGGCTAATAAACAGATGTTGTTTTAAGACACTAAATTTGTGGTGGTTTGCTATACATCAGTAGAAAATGAATATAACAGGAAACCTTGTTGAAATCAGTTAGAAGTTCTGGGAGTCAGCTTCCTCGTCTACACAATGGAGGCATTTCTAGTATAAAAAAGTTTATTGTGAGGGGCACCTGGTTGGCTCAGTGGGTTTAAGCTTCTGCCTTCGGCTCAGGTCGTGATCCCAGGGTCCTGGGACCGAGCCACACATGGGGCTCTCTGCTCGGCAGGGAGCCTGCTTCCCTTCCTCTCTCTCTGCCTGCCTCTCCACCTACTTGTGATCTCTGTCTGTCAAATAAATGAATACAATCTTTAAAAAAAAAAAGTTTATTGTGATAGTTGAATATATATGGGAAATGCTTAACAGAGAGTAAAATCCAATGCAGGGGAACCATCATTATTAAAAAACATTAACAGGTCATGAACAGTTGTATTCACACTCTAGTTTTGGATGTAGCTGTTGCTAATTTTTACACTGCATAGTTCTGTATTCCATTCTGTTCCTATTCTGGGGTCCTTTTGTGCAGTCCTTTAAGTTCTCCTGTCTCCCTTAGCCTGTCAGTTTAGAGTTGCTATTACTTTAAGTGCCTAACAAGTATTTACATTAATTACCTTTACACTTTCTTATTTAAAAAATTAATAATGTTTTTGTCCATTGCCATTTGTATTTGTGTAGTTACAGACACAGTCTTGTTATCTTCTTCTTCAACAGACAGGTTAGGCTTATGCAATCGTGGATAAATGAGCTTGCTCGGGAGAACTCCCACATTTATGGAATGGAATGGGCTATTATCTCCTCTTACGTATTTACATAGAAATCCACCATGCTCACAAATGACTCCATGGGAACTGACTTTTTTTTACAAGGAGGCATTAGACCCTTTAGGGGCTTCTGGGGTAGGGACAAACACAAACAAAAACAAAAAAAAAAGCACTATGTAAGAGGGATGATGATTACCTATTATAGGAAGGAATATATATTCAAATTGGTATCTTGAAAAGATATCTGTGAAAAGCACATTTGGCAACCTTGGGAACATTATTTCTGATAATTATTTCATAAATATTATATTCTACTTATGCCTCACAAAATAGCATACATTCCTTATTGTAAATGTTGAATCAATCTGTTTTAGTATAAAATTGGAAAGTTGTAATACTATGGATAAGGCTGGTTGGATTCAGCCCAAAGTGTTGATCCTGCTCCTTGAAATGAAATGAAATGATTCCCAACGTGCATCCCATTCAGGATAGCTAAGTGACTTTATTCTTGTTCAGCAAGTGATTTTATTCATATCTATTATTTCTAGCAATATGAGACTAATTTCACTAATCCAAAAGTATTTTGAAATTGTGTGTGCTGAACATCTATCCCGCATATGAATAAAATTCTATTTCCAAATCATGCCCTGGAAATCACCCTCTAGGGAATGAAGAGCAAATGTTGGACCATTTGTATTTTCTCTGCTTAAATTAATCTTTTGTCTATAACTTTAAACTGTCTCCAAATGAAAACAAAATATCTGATTGTTTTGGGAATGTTAAATCTTAGCCAAAATATTCATGTGCATTCCCAAATGTCTCTCTATATTTTCAGAAGTTTTGTCTGAGGAGACAGGGACACCCCTTCAAAAACTCTGTGACCTATAGGATGGCTAGACCTTTCAGAGATTGTAAAGTTATACCACAAAGCAGCAGAAACATATCAAGAATTCATAGACAGCTGGTCTGTACTATTTGCCAATTACCGTGTCTGAGATTGCAGTCTGGCCTTCATGTACAGCTTTGCTGTGCCTGATATTATCTTTGATAGTGTGACAGTTTTGAAAAAGTTGGCCTAATAGTCAATTAAATTTCCAACTGTGAGAACTCATTGATTTGAGAAACTTATATCATCAGGTTTTATCTCTGATTTATTTCAGTTTCTCACTGATTGACAATCATTACTTCCATATATTATTAAATTCCCTCTGGGGGGAAAAATAATTCCCTCTTGTTGCAGACTCAGTTTTCCAATTTGGAGAAGAGTAACTAACCCACAAAACCTGGGACTCAAGATTCTCTTGGTTGGCATTAAAGGAGAATACATGATTATGATGTGAAAAATATGAAGATAAACTAGAATAGAAATATTCCTCTTTGAACACTTAATGCAGCTCAGTGGAAAAAGGATTTAGGACTCATTTTCTCAACACCATGCCACAACATTTCTCTGTGTGGCTGAAACTAGGTGGTGATTATTATTTTTTAACCATTGTTTTGTTAGTTTGATTCTGTGTTTTTCTGCTGATGTTTATACAGAAGAAGAAAAGCATATGCAAATATATTCAAAATATCAATTGCTGATGACCCTGAATTTGTGAAAGGCAATACTACATTCAATTATTGCAGCATTTCAGCTGCATTGACTGCTGTGGACCAATGCAGAAGAAATATCAGTGCTAGAGTTCTCCAATTACTGTCCATGTTTCCTACTATGGAGAATGTAAATGGTGGATTAATTATCTCTTTGAGAGAAGAATGCCTTTTATCTCTTTGTGTTGTCTCTTCCTAGCTGAGTGCCTGCTTATATTTTAATTTGAATGAAGGGAGCATCTTTCACAACAGGAAAAATTTCTCATTATATGGGAAAATCAGATATAATAAAAAACCAAAGAGACTCTTGGACAATCAGTGATCCATGTTGAACATATCGGGTGTGTGTGGTTTCATAAATTGCATGCCCACATCATTTCTTTGCTGAATGTTTATCGTCTAGAGTAAAATATTAATTTATTTAAATGACAATAAAACTCTTTTCATAGGCTAGTACTATGTACTATGTACTATAGTACTATGGTAGTATTACTGCTATGTACATAATACATATGCTAGTACTTCTTTTTCCAGGATCATATCAGCCACTTGCTTCTTTCTCTGATTCATTTGTAATATGCTATATCCCAAATGCCTCATTTATT
Source organism: Mustela lutreola (assembly GCF_030435805.1). Classification (NCBI taxonomy): domain Eukaryota; kingdom Metazoa; phylum Chordata; class Mammalia; order Carnivora; family Mustelidae; genus Mustela; species Mustela lutreola. The sequence goes on from NC_081299.1 coordinate 60,140,167, forward strand.
GTGGACTGTCTTCCCCATGCCTTTGTTAATGGTGGTCCTTTGATCTATAGTATCCCTTCTGCCTATCTTTTGCTTATTTCTTCATATGATGATCTTAAACTACTATTTGAAGATCAATCTTAAGTAGTGTAACTCATCTGAAGCCTTCTCTAATCTCTCAAGGCAGGACTTTCAGGGTGACCATATCTTTTCTGCAGACATGCATCATTATGATGATTCTGTATGACATACAATCGTCCATTTTTCTGGTGCATTCATTAGACTAGAGAGTTCCTTCAGGTGAAGAACTATGTTTCATTCATCTCTTGTACTTATCTTTATTAATGTACAAACAAACCCATTCTAACAACAAGACATGAAATCCAAAGGTATAATTGCTTGAATAATACAGGGATTTATTTCTCTTGCATGATATAGTCCAGTTGGCTTTAAGAGCTTTAAATCATTAATAGAGGCAAGATTTTTTTCTCCACTGCTTTATTCTACCCATTCATTGGCTGTGGTTTTCATCTGCCTGGTTGAGGGTGGCTCCTGTCTTCTTTACATTCTGCAGAAAGGGAAAAGAGGCTTTGGTTTTAGAGATGACCTGAAATTGCACACAATATACATATAATAATGCATGCTCACATTTATTGGCTTAAATCCTGTCTCAAGGCCATCCTGTCTCAGCTGCCAAATAGGGTAGAAAATTGTGGTCAGATTGTTAGGTGCCAAAAAAAATCCTGATGTGGGGGATGGATTTTATTGCTAAAAGGAATATCCAAGATAATGGATACAGGGGAATAATTAACAGTCCCTCCCAATGTACCTTAATAAAGTATGTGGCATATAATAGGAGGTCAATGACTGTTGTTGAGTAGGTAAATGAATGAGTGAGTAAATGGAATTACATATAGAAATTAGCATAAAGGAAACTAATTTTTCTAGATATTTAAGAAATATTAGGAAATGAGATTCCTAGTAAATATACTAGGAAATGAGTTTTGGCACTGTAGTGAACATTTCATCTTACTGTAGGTGTTTAGTGTTTAGCGTTTTGAATACCATCTTAATTAACTTCAGTGAAAACTGGAAGTTTCTCCATAGACAAAGTAAAAATAAGAGATAAAGCAAAGATATAGGGATTTCTAAAATGTAACTGATAACTAATAAATAGTTGCTTCCTCCTTCTGAGAATAAAAATCATTTTAATACCTTAATTATGCATTAACTATGTATATTAGTTATAATTACCTAAGTAGGTACAAATTCATTCTATTATATTACAACAGGAAAATCAAGGTTTTGTCATTCTAGGTAGTCTTTTAAAATATCTCACCTTTCTGTCTTGTGTGGAAGTAAATGCAGGTAATTGAAGACATTTACTCATGAAGTGATTGATTATTAAATAAGAATCAAAACAAATCTACCTGTGATTTACAATATCTGTAAACGCTAGATGGAGCTCTATTACTAATGCCAATACTAATACTAATATATATGTATATGAGTGTGTGTGTTTGAAAACACACACACTTAGGAAGGAATCTATTCTACAGATATTTTGAAAATGAAAATGTAAATATGGAACCTGTGTATGATGGCATTATCAATTAACCACTGTTTCTTGTTAAAGATTATATGAACAGTAGTCCTCTTTTTCCATGCTACTCTCACCCTTTTCAAATTCATGATTGCATATATGTGAACCACAAAATTATACAAGTAAGAAAGATCAACTTTTCTTTAAATCCCTGGATCATTTTGTTCTTCAAAATGATTTGTGTACTTTCAAGACACTGTAGGTGCACTTAAGATGTTTGTAAAACAGAGTAGTACGTAGTAGAAAAGACTTTTCATTCATATGCAAAGAAGCTGATTAAATAGGCAAAATGCCTATATTTGTTACCCAAGACACAATTTAGAACCAGCCACAGAACTCCAGAAAATTCCAGAATAGAAATTTAATGACTCAAGTTGTTTTGTTTTGTTTGTTTTCAAGGAAGAGTAGTTAGCATTTTTTTCTTCTAAAAAATGATGTGAAATGGTTCTGAATAGTCATCTCTCTGGTTTTCTTTTTTGAGTTTTTCTATGGTGATGTTTCACCCACCTAATCAAATAGAAGAATACAGAGGTAATTTTGGTTGTAGACTGAACTGTGGATTAGTTATCCCAAACAGAAAACATTTGCTTTGGTTGTCACCCAGTATCTAGTCTTCCTTTATCATGTTGTAAAATACTCTTGTGAAGTACCTGAGTGTCCAGGTACAGATTACATTTTCCAACCTTTCGTTAGCCTGGAAAACTAAATTGTTTCTGCGGTGTATGTATGATGTGTGCAATGTCCGTGCTGTGACCTTAAAGGAAAGTAGTGTGCCCTCACCGTTTCCAGTAATCCTGCCCAATGGCTTTGATGCAGATATCCCGGCTTGAGCAGAGTCCCCAAGTGGCAGAAAGTGATATAATAAGATAGAAGAACTATAGTTCTGACACCATGAATGCACTATACTTAGTTTAGATTGCTTTTGACCAGATGATAACCTGAGGGGAAAATAAAATACTGCTTCCGTTAAGCCACTGTTATTTTGAGTTTCTTTGTTGTAACACTGATCAATGATTATTGTATCAATATTCTAACTACTATATGTTCCTTTGTTTTAGAAAGGATTCCTGGGTGATTTTGTTCTATTTTGGACTAACACTTATTTCAAAATAAAATGGAATCCATTTAGTGCTGATTATTTACTTTTCTAAGCCCATAGAACAAATGAAGAAGGAAAGGACCTCAGAGAACATCTAATTTGATGCCATTTAGAGAGGAAGAAAGTTAATTTAAAAAAATGGACTTTGGCATTTTTTAGTATTTTTTTTTTTCTTAACAAGTGAATTAGAGAACAGAATTGGATAACAGAGAGAATGTGGTTCTTTCTCTTCCGTAAGTGGATCTCGAAAACCTTAGTTTTCCTATCTGCACATTGGAAATAGGAACTTTTCCACAAATTATTTGTGGAGATTAAGTGAAATAAGTAAAAAATGTGTTTTAGAGTTTGACAGATCAGAGGCACTGCAAAATGCAAAACATCACAGAGTCATTATGTTCCTCAAAAATTTAAACTATTTCAAAAAAAAAAATTTCTGCCATTACTATTTCTTGGAACCTGTCTCTGATCATACACAAAAGAAATATCTTTCCAACAGCAGGTTCTGTACCAATTGTAGGCTCAGATCTCTTGAACTTTTTGCTCTTAGGAATAATAACAAAAGTTTTATTGCCTTGGCTTATGCATTAAAATTTTGATTAAGGTTATCCTCAAGAACTGGCTAGTTTAAGAGACCCTGTTCTTTTCAAGTGTAGAATCTTAACACAGTTCTAATAATCCTGTGTTGGAATTCATGGAAACGTCTATGTTCTGTTATCTCTTAGTAACCCTGAGTAGATATATCTTCATAAACATGGGTAAACAGAAAAAAGTAAATCAGCTTGAAGCCTGTGTGGGAAAAAAAGTGCTGAGGCACAAGAGTAAAAGATAAAGATTTAGAGACAAATATTTTCATTTGAAATCGATATTTTGCAAGTAACATAACCTTCATATTTTATTAAAAACTCAAGTAAAGAAAAATGGACTCTGTGTGTGTGAAGCAAGATTAACCCACATTCAGGAAACAGGAGGAGAGAAGAATAAACTGCATGGAGAGAAGTTCTAAATAACGACTGAGTCACTAGTTGTGCTGAACAACAAAAACAAACAAAAACCACCTATGGAATCAAGGACAATGAGGATTACTATGTTAATATGAGAAAATAGTACAAACATTTTATAAATAGTAGAAAATAATATCAAATAGTTTACCCTTAAGTAAGGAAGAAGCAAAATTACTTAACTTGTAACCCCCCAAAAGAAAAGGAAAACCCAAAACCCAGTTGACCTAAAGAAAGCCAAGTTGATAGAATAATGAATGCGAGGCTAGTGATAAATTTGTAATCATAAAAATAAAACTGAGATATTAAGCCCAGTTCTGTATTCTAAAGGTGTCTCTCCTTCTAGTTCTTTAAAATGAACAAAGCCCTACAAATCAGATCAAAGGAAAAATATAAAAACAAAGAAAACAAATGAGTAGAGGCTGTATTAAAGTTAGTGAGGGTGACAGTAGTATGAACAATATGTATTTAGAGCAAAATCTTAAGTTATCATGGCTCTCAGCTGATTTAACTGTCCCTCTCTGACCTTCTGGCACCTTCTCAATCCTTTTCCCTCACCCTTGTCCATCCATGTAGATGTTCTAGCTGTTCCTTAAACAAGTCAATCATTTTCAGCCTCAGAGCCTTTGCATTTTGTTTGCTCTGTCTGGATCTTTCTGCCCATACATGTCAAGCAGACGAACTTTCTTTGTCGTGGTGTCTGTTCATGTTTTATCGTCTCATAAGGCCTCCTTTAACAGCTTAATATAAAACAAGCTACCTATATTCCTGTAGCTGTTTTCTTTAAAAAAAACTTTATTTTTCTTCATAATACTTTTTGCATACCATGTTACAAATTTGCCTGTTTTTGCTGCCCCCTCCTTAAAATGTAAGAAACTGTCAGTCATTTACTGTTTTAGTAAATGTTTCTTATTATTGACTATATTAATAAATGGGATAATTGTATACTTAGCTAACATGGTTGTTTCACCAAAATAGTTATCTCAAAAATATAAATTATTATAATAGAGTCATAAGAAATAGCACACCCAAATGTATTAAATTTAAAGAAGCAGAACAGAAAATTCAAGACAGAACTTATAAGGATTAAATGAGCTAAGTAAAGTGTTTGCTGTAGAGTTCGACAAGTCATTGGCACTGAACAAATGCTGAGCATCATGGAATCATCATGATTTTCATCCTTGGGTATTGGGGGCTCCTCATACCCACCTTGCTCCATCCAGGAAGGAATTCACTTATCACCTAGCTTTACAGGATAACTTCTATAAATACCTAGCATTTTAATCCTAACTACCTGACACCCGAATAGTTTGCTTGTCTCCCCAGCAATAGCCTTTATCTCATGCTATCTTAGTAAAATGGAAAAAAACTGATGAGGAGGTCTTTATTATATCGAGCATTGCCTGGCCCCATCGTCCCTCTCTGTGGGAGGAAAAGATTAGGAGGCTTTGGCTTCTGTTGCTGAAATATGAATTGTATATTTTCCCTTTAAAAATTTACTCCTTAACTCACAACTACAAAATTGTGGACACAGGCCATGTTCCATGACACATGGTAGCCTTAATGTCATGTGGTACTTGTCTTCCCCTACCTTAAATGACAATATGCTTTTTACCATAAAAATTGTATGGATTTAAAGTTATGTTACTTCATAATCAATTTTAGAAAATTGGCCATGTAGAAAATGAATATACAGAAATTAATGCTATTTCATACTAGAAAAAGTCAGAATAAAAATGCTTACTAGATTGCCTCTTTAAAAACTAATGACATCTGAGTGTATGGCAGAATAAAAGGAATGCAAATCTTGCTTATTTTTAAATTCTATTAGATTTAATTATTTTTTAAAAATCATTCTCACAACAGACATTTTATTCTAGACAGTGCTTGAGGCATTTTCCTATAGTCCAGAAATCAATAAAGAGAGCAACTTCTCTACTTCTGTTTGTTTTGTTTACATGTGTGAATGTGTGTGTGAGAGTGTGTGTGTGTGTGTGTGTGTGTGTGGTGTGTTTTAACTTAAAGAAGCAGAGATAAATCTTGCTGCCTAGTAAGCTGTAGAAAAAAGTGTGGTCTAACCAAAGGAATGTGTTATTTAAATCTCTCTTGCAAGTTTCCTTAGACCAGTTTTAGCTGTAACATGTCTGTTGGCAGAAACCTTAGCACTATATGATTTTGAGTTTCAGATGATGCATTCTCAAGATTCACTGAACAAATTATTTGCGACTTTTTATATACTAGATGCTTTACTAAGCTTCATTACATATGTTCTCCTGTTTAATGATATGTGCAATGGACCTTGAGAACTTTGAGGGGAGTCCAAGGAGGGAATGCAAATAACAGGATGTCCTATGGCTAATTAACAGTATTTCTCCCTGGTTCTTTCCTCAGCACATACTTATTTAGTGCTTACTATGTTGCAGACGTGTAGAATACAGGGAGCAACTCTGGGAATGGAGAATGTATGCAGACTGATCCTCAGCCTGGTTTACTGATACCATTGATTTGCATAGCATTCTTTCTAATTAACGGGTTATTAAATGTTTTTCCATATTATCCTTACCATTGAGATCATTTAAATTAACTTTGAAGTTCAGTAAGGTGACAAATACAGCAGAAGTTTGACTTCATGTATTCCATATTTAAAGTTTTCAGCTTTAACATATTTAATATATCTTGGTGTAGTAAGTCAATTAACCATTGAAGAAACATTTGGTAATGGCTTATTTTCTATAAACAATACTTGCAGCATTCCAAGAATACTGGTGCTACTAATTTCTTGAAACTGGTACACTACAATTGATATTATCCCTACATTGTTTACTAGCAATAAATTAATCCTCAGATGACTTCCCAATATATACCTAAAACAAAACCCAAACTCCTAGCCACGGCCTCTCAGACTCAGTATAACCCAATCTCTGCTTACTGCTTCTGACTCATCCATCTTTATACTTCCTGCTGTTCTATTACTCTCAAGCTATATTCTGCCCATCTCAGAATTTTTGTACATGCTGTTACAATACTTTGGAATGCTGTTCTTCCAACTCTTTACATCATTAAGTTTTAAATTAGGTGTCAGCTCCTCAGGGAGACTTCTTTCCAATATCCTAAATATGATAGTATCTCCCCTTCCCCAAAGTCAGCACTTATTTTATCTTTTTCACTGAACCCAGAAGTTGCCTCTCTTTGGGTATATTTATTAATTTGTTTATAAGATTATTGTCTATCTCTTTATCATGGAGCTTATATTTCTCGAGGCAAGTGATTTTACCTGTCCCATTCACTGAGAGTAGTTAGCATATATTACACTTATATGTAAATGGACTTGCTAATATTTATTGAACATTTATTATTTGATAGGCAGGTACTGAGATACATACTTCACATGAACTCTGTCATGTAATTTTCTTAACCGCCTCATTATTGTGTTAACATTACTAATACCAACCTCGTTTTTCCAATGGAAAAAAACTGAGGCTTAGAAATGCTAATAAATGCCCAAGGTCACAAATCTAGTACAGCCTGGAGCCAAGATGGTCTGACTGCTACATTTAGCCTTTCTCTAATATTCTATTTGCATGAAACTGCATTCATAAAAGTTTCAGCCTGGTTGGGCATGAAAGAGATAAAGAGAGAATATCTACTAGTATATATTTGTAGGGATTTAAGGGGGTTTTTGCTATAAATTTTATAATATGACAATTTCATTCAATTTAATTCTCTAATATTAAATGAATGCCAATCATATCTCCTTTCTGCAAAATCAGTTATTAATTTGCAGAAATATTTCAAGAGAGTTGAAGGTAAAGAAAGGTATGAGGTATTGTTATTTTTCTAATATTTATTATTTAGAACATTCTTCATATTTTGAAGATGAATTCCAGTCATTAATTATTCCCTGTCATGTTGCCTTGGTTACAATTACTCATAGTAACTGAAGCTGTCAGATAATACAGGCAGAGCATGAAGAGTACTGGGTCAGATTAACACTGAGTTACACAGAATGAAAGTCTCGTCATCTTCCAATTTAAAGCTCTCTAAATTATCCTACAATGGCCTTATTAGAAACATATGGCATAAATAAAATACATGTTTGGGTAATTTCCTTATTAAAAGACATTCACTTCCAGTTGGTGCCCCTTATTCTAAACTAGAACATCTTACCTTTCATAAATAATCTCATACAGCCACACATTCAGAAATTTTGTACTTTACATTCATTTACAATAGACTTCAATTAGTGTGTTCCTGCTTAGTAAGTAAATATTTGGATCATAAAGTGTAAGTGACAAAGATGCTACCTAATTTCACCATAAGTAACCTGGATATGCAGTGCCAGCAAATTTCTCCTAACTTGGAGAATAATTGCCCAAAGATGTGGATTGAAAGCATTTTAAAATCCCTGAAGTCTATCAAAAAATTATGCTTGTACACCCGGAAGGAAATGAAATTAAAGGAAAACCCATGATAATACTGTTCATTTTTATGTACGCTGAGAAGCTTTAACTTTTATTATTTTCCCCCTCAAGTCCTATTATACCAAATAAATATAAGATAGCTGGTTTGCAAGTGTTGGGTCAGTCTCCAATCACCAGCAATATAAAGGAACAACATTCCATCTCCATTATTTTCTGTTGGAATTATTGTTACTTTATAGCTAGGATGTGTTTCTTTTTGTGCCACTGATTATCTCCCATTTAGTAATAGTAGTGCTGGCACCACTGACCTCATAGGGTTGTTGTAAAAATGACAACTCAGGCTTGAGGACTAGATTATACATCAGTGGGAATTGATAGTACATATACAATGTGAGAATATTATCTGAAAACATGCTTCAGAAAAAATATGCTTAGATGACAGGATAGACAGATTTTAAGACTATAGAACTCAATCATGGTTCCTGATCAAAAATGATAGAGAAGATATTTGATATGGCTACGCAACCATACAGCATGGGAAAATAAGGGAGACAAGATGATAACCTCTTATTTCAAAGGCAAAATCCAGGTGTCTGGATAAGAAACAGCCTGGAGATAGAATGTTGATCTGGCTGTGTTTCATTCTGATAGTGTGCTTTGGTTGTTAGCATGAGCAGTCTTATTCAAAGTTCATGCAACCTGTTTCATGTAAATGTTTTACTGAAAAATATGAAGTCATTGATGAAAAATATACATTTCCTTAAAATCAAGAGTCGTGACAAAAATATTTAAAATGCCAGCAAAATGAGAAGAAGGAGATTATGGAACAATGTGTTCTAGTGCATCCTTAAACTGAATAAAAGAGTTATTGTCTGTCGATAATTCATGTAGAAACTTTGAGGATGAAGACTGGAAATAGAATAAAATTTTGCCAGGGGAAGGTCAACTATCAGCTCTTTGGGTCTAGACATGCAGTTATAGCAGCTGCATCAATCATAGGCACCATATGCTGGAAGTTGTAGTCTTTTGTGTCTATCTCCTCTCATATTCTAAACTGAAAGCAACTCTAGAATCAGGACCATAAGAGGCTCAACTGCTTATTAGATAGAGCTTATCCTACATGCATTCTGGAATCTATATATCCTTCTTCTGTTTCTCCAACTTTCACCTTCTCGTGCCCTCAGAATACCTTTCCCCCCATTTTCTGGAAGCTCAGCCCCAAATACTTCAGAGTATAATTACTTTAGGGGTGCTCATGGGGGCTCCTTTCTATGCCTTAAAGAAATTTTAGGTCCCAGGGCAATGGTTCTCCTTTGTTCCTCATCTAATTTTTTTTTTTAAGGTGCTTTTTTTTCCCTCCCACATTTGCTTTGTATTCTGTACCAAATTATCTCATTTTTTTTTATGTCATATGAGATAGATACTTCTTATTCCTCATCTCACATAAGTAAAATAAAACTCAGAAAAATGTAATTCTTAGCCCTAAATCCCAAACCTGGACTAGACTACGGATCCTATAATGTCAAATCAATGAGAATTTCTATGGTACATGAGCATTTTTTATTTTGAGAATGATAATTCTATTTTTAAATCATTCTGAAAGGCAAATCATTCCCAAGGACGATAGAGAGGATACTTAATTTATTGCACGTTCTTAAATTATTCCAAATTTTGTTTTAACTGTATTTAACACTCATACTGAATATTTTAGATTTGACAAATTACCTTATACTATTTCATTATTTATTTTTCATACTATTTCCTTTGGGTGAAACTGTTATAGTATTGTTCCCTTTCCAACAGTATACATGATTTAACGAATTCTTTTTTATGTCCATTCTTAGGATATGGTATAAAACAGTTTGTCTCCTTCCTTTCACACCCAACAACATTTAAAGAAGATTAATTTGCATTAAATTACTTTAGAGAACAATGTTTCTTTATGCTAAGATCTTATTAATTTTCATGAAATATCTAGCTATGTCTAAGTGGGTAGCCAGAGACAAGGATAAAATAAGATATAAAACAAAGAATTCCTAAAAATTCTATCTAGTAGGGAGCATATTCTCTGTATTTTTTTTTCTTTTTCTTTCTTTTTTTTTTTTTTCAAATTCTGAAAATGAATTTGTATAACAATTGTAAATCAAGAGCATTTTTTTTTAAGATTTTATTTATTTATTTGACAGAGAGACAGCAAGAGACAAAACATAAGCAAAAGGATTGGGAAAGGGAGAAGCAGGCTTCCCACTGACCAGGGAGCCCAATTCAGTGCTTGAACTCAGGACCTGGGATCATGACCTGAGCTAAAGGCAGACTCTTAACAACTAAGTCACCCAGGAGCCCTGAGAGCATTTCATTTCAATATTAATAAATACATAAAAAAGATGACTAAATGTTCCTTAAAATGCCATTATAAAGGGTCTGCTTTGATCAATTCAAGAAAGAAGGAAAGTGGAAAGAAAAGTTTTTATCTGACAAATAAGAATATTCAATCATTTTGGCCTTAGCTAACTTAAATGACTTTTTTTTTCAAATAAAACAGATTATTTTAGAGATGTTAAAAAGAAGAAACAGGCAGGACTTCTGGCCATGGCCAAATGAGGAGGTTGGCAAATCTTTCAAAAAAGCAACTACAGTACTGGGTATAAGTGAGAAAAAACAGATATTCCCATCCTCTGTAAGCTGATCGTAGGCAATTTATGAGAAGCATTTATGTTTGAAAAACTGCCTAATTGGGGGTTTTAATAGTGAAAGTCTGTGGTGTTTTTACCTGTGGTTCTTCCTCACAGCTGAGTCTATGTATTTTTTATTATAATTTTTTATTTTTTATAAACATATATTTTTATCCCCAGGGGTACAGGTCTGTGAATCACCAGGTTTACACACTTCACAGCACTCACCAAAGCACATACCCTCCCCAATGTCCATAATCCCACCCCCTTCTCCCAAACCCCCTCCCCCCAGAAACCCTCAGTTTGTTTTGTGAGATCAAGAGTCACTTATGGTTTATCTCCCTCCCAATCCCATCTTGTTTCATTTATTCTTCTCCTACCCACTTAAGCCCCCATGTTGCATCACCACTTCTTCATATCAGGGAGATCATATGATAGTTGTCTTTCCCTGAGTCTATGTATTTTAAAATCAATTATTTTACCAAGACAGGACAAGCTGAGAGGACAGACTGTTTGTTACGGTTGTTAGGAAGGTCTCAATCTACTGGGAGAGAAGAACAATGGCTATAACCAGTGACCCTGTGACGAAATAGATAATCTTTGTGGTGTGTGAGTAGTGATGGCTAATGGTTTTGTTTGCTTGAGGTTGTGGTCATGCTTGGTTGAGGCTGCATGCATCCACAGTGGAGACCACAGAGAACCCAAGATGTCTACATGCTCCTGGTCAACCCCAAGTCTGTGTTCATGCACAGAGGATACTAGAAAATGATCAATAGAAAGGAAAAGGTGATATGTTAACTAACTAGAACTTAAATAAAACCTTGAACAAACAAAACAAAAACAATAACAACAAAAGAAAATGTGGCATCAGATTGAAAAAACAAAACAAAACAAAACAAAAAAAACAACAACACCAAAAACCAAAACTGCCAAGTTTGGATGTGCATCCTAAACCACAAACAGATATATTGAAAGCTTGTTAGCTCGATGTTGTTGAGCACAATTTTTCTCTATTTATTAGTAACCACTGTATTATTCAGAAATAGAGGTGACTCCTAGGAATCCTGCTTTAAACACAAAGCAAAACTTAAGAACTAAACGAAGCTTAGTTCTTAGAGACTATAAATTGTTCAGCACACTAATTTCACAGATTCAGTACCAGCAAGTTCCTAATCCATACCCCCCCACCATTGAAACAAGCAAACAAAAAATTACACAGTTTTTAAAAGTAAAAACAGTAACACATGGATGGAGGTAGAGAGTATAATGTTAATTGAAATAAATGAGTCAAAGAAAGACAAATACTGTATGATTTCACTCATATGTGGAATTTAAGAAACAAACGAGCAAGAGGGAAAAAACAGAGATAGAGCTAGAAAGACACAAGCCAAAAAAGAGACTTAAATGTAGAGAACAAACTGAGTGTTAGCAAAGGGGAGCTCAGCTGGGTGGTGAAATAGGTGATAGGAATTAAGGAGGGCACTTGTCATGACGAGCACTGGGTGATGGAAGGAAATGTTGAATCACTATAATGTATACCTGAAACTAATACAACATTGTATATTAATTATGCTGGAATAAAATAAAATAAAAAATAGTAAATACATAAATTTACTGGGGTAAAAAAGAATCCAGATATGCTTCCATTTATTATTTATAAAAAAAAAAAAATAAGAGACATGTAAAAAAACCAGGAAGAATAACTGGGAGAAACGTTCATTAGATGTTGAGTTTAGCAGTTACATATGTCGGAATAGCTACTGAAATAAGGTCAAAGAACTAAAAGAAATCATGTCTAAAGAGTTAAAGGAAATTATAATGAAAGTGAACCAAGTAATAGGCTCAAAATAGGGACATAAAAATTATTAAAAAGAACCAAATGAAAATATGGTGTTAAAGAAATACAATTGAGGGGCACCTGGGCAGCTCAGTCAGTTAAGTGTCTGCCTTCGGCTCAGGTCATGATTGCAGGGTCCTGGGATTGAGTCCCATGTAGGTTTCCCTACTCAGCAGGGAGTCTGCTTCTCTCTCTTCCTCTCCCTCTACCCTCTGGAATAAAGGAAGAAAACCACATGATCATCTCAATAGACAGAAAAAGCACTTATCAAAATCAAATATACTGCTGTGATAAAAACTGGCAATGAGTTAGGAATAGGAGACTTTGTCAACTTGATAAAAGTCCTTCATGAAAAAACCACAGTTAACATCCTGCTAAATGATAAAAGACTGAATACCTTCCCCTTAAAATCAAGAGCAAGGTAATAATACCCAATCTTACCACTTACTCAACAAAGCACTGGTAGTTCTAGCCAATAAAGTAATCTCTCCCTCCCCTTTTCTTTTTTTTTTTATTTTTTTATTTTTATTTTTTTTATTTTTTATAAACATATATTTTTATCCCCAGGGGTACAGGTCTGTGAATCACCAGGTTTACACACTTCATAGCACTCACCAAATCACATACCCTCCCCAATGTCCATAATCCCACCCCCTTCTCCCAAACCCCCTCCCCCCGGCAACCCTCAGTTTGTTTTGTGAGATTAAGAGTCACTTATGGTTTGTCTCCCTCCCAATCCCATCTTGTTTCATTGATTCTTCTTCTACCCACTTAAGCCTCCATGTTGCATCACCACTTCCTCATATCAGGGAGATCATATGATAGTTGTCTTTCTCTGCTTGACTTATTTCGCTAAGCATGATACGCTCTAGTTCCATCCATGTTGTTGCAAATGGCAAGATTTCATTTCTTTTGATGGCTGCATAGTATTCCATTGTGTATATATACCACATCTTCTTGATCCATTCATCTGTTGATGGACATCTAGGTTCTTTCCATAGTTTGGCTATTGTGGACATTGCTGCTATAAACATTCGGGTGCATGTGTCCCTTTGGATCACTACATTTGTATCTTTAGGGTAAATACCCAATAGTGCAATTGCTGGGTCATAGGGCAGTTCTATTTTCAACATTTTGAGGAACCTCCATGCTGTTTTCCAGAGTGGCTGCACCAGCTTGCATTCCCACCAACAGTGTAGGAGGGTTCCCCTTTCTCCGCATCCTCGCCAGCATCTGTCATTTCCTGACTTGTTGATTTTAGCCATTCTGACTGGTGTGAGGTGATATCTCATTGTGGTTTTGATTTGTATTTCCCTGATGCCGAGTGATATTCTCCCTCCCCTTTTCAAAAACAAAGTGATTGATATTGAGAAATAGAACTATTTTTATTCACTTACATCATATTTGCTTATGGAGAAAACACCAAATAACTATTTTTAAAGGCATTTAGCAAAGTCACAGGATAGAAAAATTAAAATCACCTAAATCACAAAAAGAAGAAATAGGACTAGAAATAGGTACCCACAGAGTACTAGGTTCTTGATCACTCTCTTCCATGTCAATTAAAAAAGCAGTGACTTCTGACAACGAGGTACAAACACCAGAGCTCAGTTAGAAAGCAGTATGGTTATAGCTGCTGAGACAAGGTGATTTCAAAGCTGAAATAAATGGTATTAGTAATGGGTACCTATCCAGTCAAGCTACGGGTATTTTGAAAACATCAGAAGTTGATTTGGTTGAACATCCAGCTAGTAGTCAAAATTGAAAGTCAATGCAAAATCTTGGTTATTGGTGTGAAATAGTCTCTTTCTCTGTGTCCCTAATTCCTTTCTTCCCTCTAATCCAACCTTAGCTGCTTTAAGAAGAAGATAATTAAGGGTGAAGCCAAAAATCCTTCTTTTCCCAAAAGGGAACACAGGGACCATAGCCATACATGTTCATCTGAGTAAACTGAGGAATTTGGGGGAGGCCAGGGACTCTGTTGGATGTAGGCAAACAGGCCATCATCCTATATGGCAAGAATGGTTGAATTCAATGATAAAGTTTGGACAAATCACCTGTAGGGGAAAAGAAACAAATATGATTTTGTGGGCAGAGTCTTTTGGGCCAACTTAATGTACTGTTGTTATGGTTTCCAGTGCTGAACATTTTTAATTTAATTTTTTCAGTGTTCCAAGATTCGTTGTTTATACACCACAACCAGTACTCCATGCAATCTGTGCCCTCCTTAATACCCACCACCAGGCTCACCTAACCCCCATCCCCTCCAAAACCCTCAGTTTGTCTCTCAGAATCCATAGTCTCTCATGGTTCATCTCCGCATCCGATTTCTCCCAACTCCCTTCTCCTTTCCTTTCCCATTGCTGAAAATTCATATTGTTTTAGTTTATACCCTTTTAATGTGAATGTTTACAAAGTGCCAGAGGGCATAACCCTGGTATGGGCAGGCAGTGGCATATAGAACAGTATCAGCACCATTGGGACATCACAAGTGTAATGACCCTTTGAGCTTTAGGTCTCTGTGTCGGATGATTTTGCTTATTGGAGCCTATAACAAAGGGAAGCTGACCCAGAGACACCATTTAACAGATCAGCTTTTTGACATGGCTACCAGTTCTATATCTTTTGAATTAGCTTTCTATTCAAAAGATATAGCTTTCCTCCTAGGTTCTGTTCAAAACAGAATGCTTAACCTATGGAGGTCTTGTGATTCTCTGCTCTGATATTTCCAACTGGAGCTGGGTCAGTTCAGACTCAATGACTAACGAGACAGAAAGTACCAAAAAAGACTCTCAGCCAAATGGAAATCCAAGAATACAATTGACCTCTGGTAGCACCTCAGCTTTACATGACAAAGTAGTAGTTAGGTATTGGTGGGAATTTTCCAGGCATCCTGCTGTTTGAAACTGAACTGCCACTCAATGAGACTGGTCCTGTTTCACTAATGATTTGGCTAAACTGAAAACAAATTGTGTCTGTTAAATTGCTGTTGATGGGGCACCTGGGCGGCTCAGTGGGTTAAGCCTCTGCCTTGGACTCAGGTCATGATCTCAGGGTCCTGGGATTGAGTCCTGCATTGGGCTCTCTGCTTGGCAGGGAGCCTGCTTCCCCCTCTCTCTCTCTCTCTCTCTTTTTTTTTTAATATATTATTTATTTATTTGACAGAGATCACAAGTAGGCAGAGAAGCAGGCAGAGAGAGAAGGGAGATCATGACCTGAGCTGAAGGCAGAGGCTCAACCACAGAGCCACCCAGGCGCCCCCCCCCCCCACTCTCTTTTCCTGTCTCTCTGCCTATTTGTGATCTCTCTCTCTCTGTCAAATAAATTTTAAAAATCTTAAAAAAATAAATTGCTGTTGATGTTCAATTTCAGTACCAGCTATTCAGAATCAAAAAATGCAAGTGACCACCTCACTTAGTATGCAGAACTCGTTAGTTTTCATAACTTTGGGCAATACTTCCCTTAATGAAGGTTATTATATTTTCTTGGCTCATGGACTGTTGCTTGCATCCTGCTTTGTTTTCAACTTGGACAGCTATAGACAGGAGGATTAAAGACAGATCAAAATGTCTGGGTCACTAATACAGTTGTGCCTAGGAAGTGTCCATTTCCTGATGATACTAAGCAGAGTCAAACTGCTGATAGAGTTTATGCCACCCATAAAGTCACCATTGTTATCCAGAGCCATTATCCTACAGAAAAGTGGAAATATATGAACCATTATAGACTGGGCACAAAATAAAGGGCTCTGTTTCTGATATAAGGGCTACCATTGCATGCTGGATTTGTGAGCCTCTGCAAAATTGGACTGATTCCACCTGACATACGTTTCCAGGACTCCCAGGAAAAACTGTGGACACCAAGGCTTGGTTTAACTTTCTTGGTTGGCAACACTTTACACATGTTGTTAGACAACTTTGCTAGGAGAATTAAGTGTATGTTCATGAAAGACCATAAGAAAGGGACATTTGAAAGCTTGTGCTTGGTTTCATTAAATGGGCTTTTTCCCTTTTCTGAGTTTAAATTCCCTTTTCTGATTTAATATCTTTTCATTGTAATAAGCCATAACTTTGAATATAACAGTTTTTCTGAACCCTGTAAGTCATTCTAGTAAATCATTGAGCATAAGAGTAGTTTGGGGGTCCCCTCATATAGTCTTTCATCTTCTGATTTCTCTAACCATGACTTGATTGTAATTCCTCTTAACTTTACTGAGAAGGTTGGGGGATGGCCACAGGTCTTGTACCTCCTTATAAAATACCTTTAGATGTCTTCTACACCCACTCCTATATCCATCACTCAGTCATTTCATGGAGCAAAGGAATGCCCTTTGACTTGTGGTATGGGTGAAACGGGGCAGATTGAACAACTGCACTTAGTCCCTTCAAACAAGAATTTAACTCGATTATTTCAACTGTCAACTGTAAGGACTAACATATAGCCAAGAGTATACATTGGAAGTAATGTCAACCTGTGCCCACAGACTGATGAAGTTCACACAAGGAGAGCTTCAACAACTGTAAACAACACTTTTTTGGGAGAGACATGTGTGCCCCTTGAACTCTACTTTTTGCGTAGATGTCAGGCATCAATTTGCACTCCTCCCCAAAACACAGTAACTTTTACCTTAGAGGTGGTCCTAAGTTCCCTTCAATTATTTAAGGAAACAATAGCAGTAGATCATGCAATCTTTAGATAATTGTAAAGATCTCCCCAGAGGCAAAACAGACTGACTGACTATGCAGACCTTGTGGTCATGTACTTCTACAAAGATACCCATTCAATTAGGAAAAGTTATCTAAATTGGTTTCTGACTTCAGTTTATGAGAATAGTAATACCACCTCAGCTCTAGAAAGCATTCAGATTTGACTCAGCCCACTGAATAGGACTCTTATGAATGATAAAATTGCTTTCCATTTCCTCCCTTCAAGATAAAGCAGACTCTGCACATTGACTACTAATTCCTGTTTACCTGGATTAATTTTTGGATCAAGGGTAGTATCAATGTAAAATCTTAAGGAAAAGTCACCTGGCTTTTGAAGGTAGGCTATGATGAGTTAAGAAAGCTGTTAAGCTGGCTTATTTTGGGTCCCTAGGCCAAGGATGAGGTCAATACTGCTGGTTAACCTCATCTTGCTGATCATTGTCCTGTTGATTATAAAATTAATTAATTGCTATACAAGAAAAATTGAACAGATAGAGTCCCAAGCCTCTGTTGCCCAGATTAATCAGAGTGGCCAGCAGAATGGAATAATTGTGGAAAATTTCATCAGAAGCCAAGAGAGTGTAGAAACAAAGGATGGATATTATTAAGAGACAATTCTCTATGGTTTCCTATTTTCTGTGCATCTTGAAAGTCAGGTCCTAACTGCTCTTTGTTCTGAATGTCTTTTCAATGATGTTTATAAAGTTAAGACAGAGATAGTGTTTCCCACTGAGACAGGGCTGGGGGTGCGAAGAAGACGTGATTGCTGACCATTTTCAAAGAACTGGTTCCCAAAGCTTAGGACTCCTCTCCTGAAAGCAAATGCAGACATCCTTCTGTGTCCATCTATGTCATTCCTCTAGAGCAAGGGGAAATGGAACAAATAAGCTGTTTATGCTGCCTTTTATATCATGAGTACTAAAGACTTTTATCTTGGACCCAAGATTCTTGTGTCATCTACCAGCAGCTATGAATATGTGACTGGCTAATTTGTTAGCTTATAAACAGGATAAAATATCACAGTAACAACTTTCAGAATAAGAATAATTTTGCTTGGGCTTCTCCAAAATATACCTTCCTCAGCTATCATCAACAAACAAACAAACAAACAAAAAACAGCAACCCAAAAGCATGCTTTCATACCTTCTGGGAAGCTATTTTGTTAAATATGAAAGAACATAGAGTGTAGAATCAGAACCACCTAAAAAGAAAAGCCAGGTTTGCTGCTTGTAAAAGCACAATAACATCCATAACAAGGGGTATTGTGATGATGAAATGTTATGGTGTTAATAATCAAGCTCTTATTCAGCACCTGGTCTGCTGAAATCAATCGATGCTTTTTTTTTTTTTTTTTTTTTTTTCGTCCTCTAAGAGTTCTTAAAGATTTGGACACTAAATTGAAAGCATATAAAGAAAAGAGTGCAAATAAAAATATTTTATAGTATCCATATAAAAATCATATACTTTAATAAAGAAACTGAAAATACCCAGGATAAAAAAGTAGAGGAAAATCAACTATAATTCCTTAGATAGAACAAATACTTATTGTTGATAAATTAATATATCTTTTATTTAGTTCCAAAGAGCATATTTTAGAAGATAAAATATATACAATTTTGTATTCTAAAAAAGGAACATTTTAACAGTGGTTTTGATGAGTTTATTTTTAAGAAAGAAAATATATTAATATCACAAATTAGAAAGCTTGGCTGTCTAATTTTTGTTAAATCCACAAGTTAGGAACACAAATGAGACTTTCATAGGCTCTTCTTTAGCCCAACCATCTGGACATTTGCTGTATTTTGATTAAAAGCAAAAAACCCATTTGACAAAAACCTATATAGTACAGTTAAAATTCAGGCCTCTAAAGAGAGAACACCATAGTAAAATAATATTTAAAAAGTCTAGAAAAAAATCATTCTTGCATCAAAAAAATTCTATTAATTATAGTAATTATCTATGAAACTTTTAAAACATCTGCAGTGAAACGAATGGCTATGCTTAAACATGCTCATTTCATTTTTCAATCACTTAAATGTAACTATTGTTAAGGAATTAGTTGGAAGTCATTAAGAAAGTAACTTTTAAAAAACCAATTCTGGCATATGACAGAGACAAAATTTAAGGAAAATGTGCTCAAACATTATGATCTCACTCATTACATATGAATTAGTATAAAAATGAAGAAAATCCAACTGACAATTGACTTCAATGATATGTCTTTACTTAGGTATTAAGATCATTAATTCTACTAACTAATTAAAATATGTAATAATGTAATTGCAATGAATGCTGATTCAATAAAGAGAGAGACCTTTTATTGATTTAACAAGCATTTTGGCAAGTATCTACCATATGCATGGTATGTGGTTGTCATCACAGGTACAGAGAAAATGTGGCAGTGCTTCCCATTCTAATGACCTATTTGAATCCTGATGTGTCTAGAATTAGAAATCCTGGGGTGCCTGGGTGGCTCAATCAGTTCAGTGCCCAGTTTTTGATGTTGGCCCAGGTCATGATCTCAGGGTTGTGATACTGACTTCTGCCTCTGGCTCCACACTGAGAGCAGAGCCTGCTTAAGACTCACTCTCTCGCTCACCCTCTGCCTCTCCCCCACTTCCCTCTCTTTCTCTCTTCCATTCTCTGAGAAGAAAAGAAGAAAAAAAAAGGAAATGAAATCCCTTCAAAACTGCGAGTATATATTTTTGAAAACACTTTTTTAATTGAAAACATCTTTAAAAATAGATTATCACATAAAATGTACTTTTTGTGAAAATATAATTGAAAGCTTGAAAAATTTCCAATATAGTAATATAGTAATAAATTAAAAGAATGAACAAAACAGTATATATAATCTCAATTTGTAAAATAAAGAGTATTAAATTATATATTTAGATGGAAAAGGTGCAGATAATCTTTGTGCTTTTTGGATTTTCAAAATTTCAGCAATGGACAAGTGTTTATTTTATCATCTAAAGCAGTTATATCTAACAGAAAAGTTGGGGCCCCTGGCTGACTCAGTTGGAAGAGTGTATGACTGTTGATCTTAGGGTCATAAGTTTGAGCCCCAAGAGAGATTACTTAAATAAATAAAACTGTAAAAATTAATAAATAAAAGGAAAAAGTCATGTATGTCTTATATCCCATTCTCTGGATACTTATCATGTTGAATACAAAATTAATGCTAATATATGATTACAATTAAGGCAGTAAGATTCAAATTAGAGGACCTGTGTTTTGGTCTAAGTCCATTCATCAGCTCTTTGATCTTGAGCATAAGGTTTGGGGCCTATGTTCCTTTACTTATCTTTGATGGATTTGGACTGGGTGAGCGCTATAACCTTCTTCATGTCTGAAAGATAATTATTTTTCTTAAAGTAGCTAGAAGTTGTATAGTGCCAGATTCTTTTTAAAATATATATGTAGGGGTGCCTGGGTGGCTCAGTGGGTTAAAGCCTCTGCCCTCGGCTCAGGTCATGATCCCAGGGTCCTGGGATCGAGCCCCGGATTGGGCTCTCTGCTTGGTGGTGAGCCTGCTTCTCCCCTCTCTCTCTGCCTGCCTCTCTGCCTACTTATGACCTCTCTCTGTCAAATAAATAAATAAAATCTTTAGAAAAAAAGTATATATGCATACTTTCTACACATTTACTTAATCTTAATGATTCTTATATGTCAGAGTCACCACTATTTTCCCCATTCTAGAGATAATCGAAATTCAAGCTTAAACATAAAGAAGATAAATTTTAGAATCGATAGTCTGGCTTTAGGATCTATAATCTTAACTCCTATCTCATAATGCTTGAACTTTTAATATCTCTTCTTCATTAGTATATTGATTAAAATATTTATATTTCCAATAATAATTGTGTTAGGGTTCTTCAGAGAAACAGAATATACATGTCTGTCTATCTACCTATATATCTATCTAGAGATGGTTGATAGATTTTAAGGAATTGATTCACTGTTAGGGAGGCTTGAAAATCCAAAATCTGTAGTACAAGTCTGAAGGATGTCACACTAGAGATCCAGGAAAGACAATGTAGCAATTGAAGTCTGTAGGTTGTTTGCTGATACAATTTCCTCTTGCTCAGGGGAAGTCAGTCTTTTGTTTTCTTCAGACCTTCAACTGATTCTGTGAGGCCCAACTGCACTATGGAGGGCAGTCTGTTTTGCTGAAAATTCCACTGATTTAAATATTACTTTCATCCAAAAACACCCTCACAGAATCACTCAGAATAATATTTTACCACATATCTGGGGTCTGTGGCCCAGCCAAAGTGAGATATGAAATTAATCATCACAATGAGTAAGCACTAGTTACTTACGATCACCATGGTCCCTGATATTTAGATATCGCAGTAGAGATATACTGGTCCCCTTAAACAGGTATTACATATCACTTTTTCAACCTCTAGGACTTACACTTACTACAATAGCTTCATACGCTCTCTTGCTTATATAAACTTACAAAATGGGTTTAGGTCAAGGTATACCTCAGTTTGCTAATAAATTTATTCCTAAAGATCTGTGCATACATTAAATGCTATCACATAATTCCCCATGTAAAGTTGGACAATGTTTCTCTGTATTTCACACTGATTTCCAGTTGGATGTGGCTCTCAGACTTTCAATCTTAAGTTTTGTGTATTTCCATTTATTTTCATTTATGTATCCTAAATAGTGAATAAATCTGGGCATCTGGGTTGCTCAGTGGGTTAAAGATGCAACTCTTGGTTTGGGCTCAGGTCATGATCTCAGGGTTGTGAGATTGAACCCTGTGTCAGGCTCCATAATTGTTGTGGAGTCTGCTTGAGATTCTCTCTCTCTCTTTGCCTCTCTCTCTGCTCCCACTCACATGTTCTCTCTCTCTCAAAAAAAAAAAAAAAAAAAAAAAAAAAAGAATACTAAAGCCCCTCACCAATTTCACTGAGATCTGTAACAGTGATTTGCTTTGGTAAATGGAAAGATATGAGTAAAATATCCAACCTAGTAGTTATTTGTTTAATGGCTGACATGAAATGTTTCATAGATGAAACAAAAGTGAGAATTTTTGTTTTTTTAGCCTAAGCTTTCATAAGATACTTAGTATTTTAAATTATTAGTGTTCTGATATATATTTGTCTTGATCTAGTGATTCCTTCACTCATTGAGAAAACTACCTATTGAGAGGGTACCCTGTGTCAAGAACTGTTCTGGCTTCTGAGATTACCAATAGTAGCAAAAAAGAGATTTCCCTCCTCCCATAAAAATCAGTGCCTTGATAAAGCTTATATATAAGTTAGTCATGAAGAATAAATACCTATGTAAACGGTATAGAATATTTTTAACAATTGCTATAGAAAAATAAAGCAGAAAAGAGACAAGAAAAACATGGAGTAAAGGTACAGGTGTAAGTAGAATGGGCTCAAAGAAGGACTCATGGAGAAAGTGGTGAAAGGTGCAAACAAAAGGGTCCTAATGCAGAAGTGTCCCTTGCAGTTTCTTAGGAAATTCCGGTTGGCCTATGAGGCTGTTGAGCTGTATAAGTAAAGATGGAGAATAGTAGGAAATGAGGTCAGAAGGGCACTAGAGCATTGGGTTTGAGTTTGAGGAGCAAATTGCTCCTTGTTGAAGACATTGGTTTTTACTATGAGCAATAGGAGATAGTACTGGCAAATTTTGAACAGAGGATTGATGTTAAGTGACTATAATTTTACTAATCTCACTTGGCCCAGAAGGAAATGTGTTAGGAGAATAAGGAAATAAACTCAGGACCAGGCAAAGCATGATGGTGGCTCAGACAAGGGTGGGTGAAGTGGGTGAAGAGAATAAACTCATTTGGGACTAGACTGAGATGGAGACCTATCGTGTTCGCTAAGAGAGAGGGAGAAATCAAGAATTGCGATAACCCATACAAGTGGAAGCAAAGCAAGAGTGTGAACAGAATAAATTTCAGATTTTTTTTCTTTTAACCAACACTTTTAAACACAATGGTAAAGTGAATAAAAATATGTAACTTCTCCTTCCATGCTTCACGCAGCTTGTAGGGACAAGCAGTCAAAGTTCCTGAATCAATAATTGTTTTGATTATACCGTTCCAGAGAAACAACGTATAAAAACATATTCCAGTGCAATTTCTCTGTAATCTGTTCCTCCTGTCCCATCAAGTGTGACAGTGTATTATTATATATCGACAGAAAACATCAATATGGATGATGTTAGACAGTGGGAGGAAAGCATTTTGGTGTGTTGGTTTTGTCTTCATAATAAGCATTGATCTGTGTTGCAGCTTACCGGTTGTCGGCAGCTCACAGTTAATTTGCCCGTATCTACATTGGTATGAGTGGTACTATGGTGAATGTCACATGGGACTGCAATTCATAGGAACAGCTCCGCAGCCTAATGATTTTTGTCAATTGTGAATTAATTATTAATCTGATTTGTCTTGTTTGTTCATATTTCTGCAAATGTTAGTGAATCAGGGTCTGTTCAAACTTTCAGTTATATTGGCATTTGATAATCATAACCTTTTTTTAGTTTGCTTACTTTCCTCTTGCCTGATTAAATCCATTATTCTGGTACTTTCATGGCCTTGGGACTGCCATTTTCTCAATTTTATAATTATTTATTCAAAATGAACTGTCTGCTTAGTGGTTTTTATATTTTACACTCCTGTTTATTTGGGACTTCTAGCATTCTTTTTAAATAGTATGAAGCCAAAAAAAAAAAAAAAAAAAAGGATGAAGCCTTTTATCCTATTTTTCAGGTCACCAAATCATAGTAGCAACTAAGGAAGGGGCTTTGGAAGTTGAATTCACTGTTAATTAGTTAAAAACTTAGGCAAGTCACTATAAAGAGTGTTAAGGTCTTCATCTATGTATATTTAATTAAATATACTTCACAGTCTTAACATGAGCATTTAACCAGAATGAATATATATATATATATATATATATATATATATATATATATATTTTATATATATATATATAAAATCACATCCATATATATATCTGGAATATACATTCCGGTTAAATGTTTGTGTGTGTGTGTGTGTGTGTGTATGTTTTCTTTTTTCCTTAGTTTCTGCCAATTGCTTTTTCATTGTGCCTATTATGCTTGGAATGGGAAACAGACCATATTCCCTTTAAATCAAGTTATTTCCCTTCAGAGATGACTAAGGGCATGACTGTCCATTTATACACAGCCTGTTATCAAATTATTAACTGAATTGGTGGAAAATCAACAGAATTCACTAATTGGCATACAAATGACTGTTAGAAATCATTATTACACTATTCACCTGAGGCACACATCTTCTATAGAGAGAACCTATAAGGAAAGTTGTACATTAACATGATCTGCATCCTCTGGTTAAAAGCTAAGGACCCTTATGCTCTGTTGGCTTTGTTTTTTCATAGTATATTAGCTGAGTTTGAAAGCACCTAGAAGTCTAGAAGGCAGAGAGGGCCATGTTAAATTCCAACTTAACTGAAGAACAAACTGGGCTTGCAGAGGTTATTCACACAGCCTGGCTTTCTAGTTCATTCGTGTGGATGTGACAAGCAGAAAATTAGACACCTGGCAGCTACAAGGGTTTTGTTTTTTGTTTTTAGATACATGGCCAAGATTACTTTGTGAGTGCCAAATTGCTACCTTAATTTAAAGGCAGAAAAACACATTAGATTTTTACCACCTAGAAAATCATGTTATGTCCTTGCTTAAAAATATCTTCTTCAACAAAGAGAGGGGAAAATTTATTATTATTATTATTATTTTTCAAAATTACCCTCAACCCATTTTGTAGGACTTGGATCTTGAGAAATGTCTGATAATACCTAAACTGCCATAATGGGTTCTGGGTTTTGAAATGTTAATTTTATTGCTGGAAGCCTATTAGGACAGAGTGTAACTGAATGCCATAGAGCCTGGTGGTGATAAGCAAAAGTCAAAGGTCTGTTTTTGTTTTGTTTTGTTTTTCATTTTGCTTTCAGTGTGGTTTTATGTGGCTTTCCCATTAGACGCAATCCTCAGACTTAACACAAGGTAGAAAAGAAAGCAGTTATAAGGTAGATCAAAACTCTATACAAGTTAGACCTAACTCTAACATCCACTTGAAAGACAACATAAAACACAGTGCGTTTGAGCTAAACAAAATCCAAGAGGCAAACATGACACGTATTTTTGCCCCAAGGTGATCGTTTAGAATTTAATGGTAAAATATCTGATTATAAAGAAAAAGAAAACTGGTGACAAAGACTCTGAGAAATGTGTCTTATTGCTTTATAACAAAGACATTTCTAAAAAAAAATGAGCTTTGACCCCAAATTCTGAAAGAAGGTTTTTTTTCCCCCCTGTCCTTTTGGTTACATTTTTATTTGTTTATGCTGAACAATTGTAACATGAATTTGGTTAAACAAGGGCAAATATGCTGGGCAAAAGTATTCGGGGCTTTTGAGTGCTTCCTAATTTGCACTATTGTTCCCTGTTCATCTATTTGCTTATGTAATGTTATGCAAAATTTGTCCTCGCAGCCCCTTTTCCAGGCCACACTCCTGTTCTATTCAACATTCACATTCCATTGTATCTATTGCCTCAGAGTTGTTAACTCTGCCACTTTCCCCTGGTCTGGTGCTTAAGCCAATTGTATCGATTTTGGGAGTATGTAACAGCTTTGGCTCCTACACAAGTCATTTTCCCAAACTTCCATTTCCTCTCTAAATTTCTTCCAGTGTAAATCAAATACAGGATTTGGTGTACTCTTGTACAAGTGATAGCTCTCCCTTAAAGCCCCTGTTGGCATCCTTTACATAAAGATTTCTCTTTTGATTTCTTTTCTAAGATTCTAGTTTTTATCATGTTAATTATCTCAGGCTCCTTTCAAAATTGGAGATCTTCCAGAAATCCGGTAGACTGGGAAAGAACCTGTTACTTACTTTTTCCTGTTGCCTACATAAAAGCAAATTACCTTAGCATGTTATTCAGGATCCTTCCTGCTCTGTCCCAAATCTCACTTTCAAATTTCATTGTCTTCCCCTTCCCAGGACATCGCAAAGCTGTTCCCTTCCATATTACTATATGCTATTGCAAAACTTTTTTTTTTTTTTCCTTAAGCTCTTTCCTCTGGTGGGTATTCCTTTCCTACTGTTTCTTACCCAGCACACTTCTACTTATCTTTTGAAAGTTTAATCTTAGTGTTATCTCCTCTATGAGGCTGTTTCTTCCTCTATCAAGTCTTGTACTTACATTTAAAAATAATTATTACTCTCCCAAAAATATCATAGCATGTTGAAGAGCTCTCAGAGAGGCCTTAGGATTCAGAAGATGGTTGAATCATTCCGAATGAGGTTATTCCAGAATACACTGAAAATGTAGCATGGAGAAATTTGAACGTACTACCACCCCCAGCAATACAAGACATGGCCGGAGAGAAGAGAACAGAATGTACCTTCCCCAAAACGCATGAGCGACTTTACATCTCAAAAAAAGAAGTTGAGTTTCAGAGATTAATTTCCAATACAAAGTCTCCTTTGTATGGGTAGTGAAGGAAATGGGTTTTATTATACTCTCTGAACATTCTTATAATATTATGGCTTCTTGTCAGGAGTTGAAGAAAATGACTTTGGCAAGAAGCTGTATAGATTGTTGACAAGGAAGTTTCCTGAGTCATTACAAGATATGGAGCAGGGGATATACTTACGGAAGAAATACCCACCTGCATAAGTATATTGTTTATGACTGTGTTTTGTTCAGTTATGAAAATCTTGTTTCAAATTAACTAGATAACAAAGATCAAAGAAGAGTCAGCATCATATGGGGCTCTTCTCCTTAATGAAAAAACTGAGTGCAACTTTTATTTAATCAGGGGTAAAAGTGATGCTCTCTTGTCATTTCCCCTCTTCTTCTGAAGAACAGACTCAAGTATTAGATGACTGAGGAGAAAAAAATCTGGAACTAGGCAAAAGGGACAAAGGTAGAGTCTCACACAATTTGTTATAAAAGGAAGAAGGGCTGACTTCAGAAAAGGTGGAGAAGTACTGTCTTAATAGAAATTGTAGGGAAGAGGGTAATATCTGCTGCTTAATACTGGGCCATATCTTGGTTGGATTAGCAAGGAGAAAGATTAGGGAAGATGGGGCCAAAAAGTCAGCTATGGGCCATTGCACCCAAAGACAAATTATCTTAGAAAGCTTGCTCAAAAATCAGACTTTATCAGGCAATGCTTAAATTCTTCAGAATTGGTCATAATCAGAATTGGTCATAATCTCTCTTGTGGAGTGGAACGAGCGTGCAAATGGGACCAACTTTTGGAAAATGAGGAAGATGGAGATAGGATAATTGGGATGGAAGCTAAGAGTCACTCCTTCCATCAACACATACAGAGGAGCTGTGAGAACTAATAAGTGAGTGGACTAAAAATATTGATGGGCAGATTTAGATTCAGCAAATAATTTTAGGAAAAGCTCGTAGGCTTATTTCACCACCAGTATGCCTGTCTAAAACATAACGAGAAAGAAGGAAGCTATTAGTATCTAATTCCATAAGATAACATTTACACCCAAATCACTTTTTTATTTTGTCACAAAAGAATTGAACAAAGAGGAAGAATTCCTTTCTTGTGAAAAATGTCTTTCTTCTGGAAAAATTGATACAGGAACAATAAATGAACTATCTATGATGATATTGGGTGACTCCTGACACCTGAGGAGAGTCTCTGCTATCTTAAATTCTAAGTTAATTTTTCTTTTTTTCTAAAAGACTCAAAAATTTTCTCATTTGTTTATGACCTTAAATGCATATGGAAGTCTGCTTTTGAAAATCTTATTTATAATTTGTATGTTCACCTAGCCAATGAGCTTTTTAAATGATAGGATCAGTTTTCCTTTGTTTGGTTGGTGTTTTGTTTTTTTTTTTTTTCTATTTTCATGTTATTTTCTTTTTCTGCCCAGCTAATCTCTGCAAACTCCTGATATGGCCAAATTCACCCTATCTATTTAGTTTATTAACTTTCCTTTCTCTTGTACTGGATTGTGACCTCTAGAGACCAGAATTTATAACTTTTTTTTTCCCATTTGCATGATCCTAACATCTATTATAAAACTCCATATTTATTATTTGATAAATGACTCCTTTAACTCATTTTATATAAAATTCTGGGAACTAGGATGACCCTTCTCATACAAAACTTTGGGGAATAGGTTTTTCTAATCATCTATGTCTGTGTAATAAATTATATAGCACTTAGCAGCTTAAAGCAACACCATGATTTTGAGGGTCAGGAATTCACACAGGCATTCCTGAATCATCATCTGAGTGACTGGTAGGCCTCCATTGCTGGTGCCCATCTGGTGGCTGGGATGGTCTCACCTGGGTTCCCTCCATCTCAATGCAAACTCAAGGCCTCTCCAGCAATTCAGACCTTTTCTATGATGGCTAAGGATTCCCAAGAAACAAGAGAAAGGCTGATGTGACAGCATCTTTGAAGTAGAGGTTCAGCTCTATATAGCTTTACTTTAGTCATATTCCATTGGTGGAGTACTCACAAATAAGACCAGATTCAAGAGAAAGAAAATAGATGGCATAACAATGGGAGTAGTATAAAGAATTTATGATTGTTTTCAATCTGCTGTATGTGAGAAGAGAAAGAAACATGGTATATATTTAACCTTACTTTCTGTGCCTGCATTAGATCTTTGTGGAAGCCTGAATAGGAAACTCTTTTTTTAAGAAAGGCAAAATATTTGTTCATTTTATGGTTCAAGCAAATTTGGCATATATTTCTCTGGCCTCAATTACTTTAATTGCTTAAGGTCCTTCAGTATGCAAGTTAATCTGAATTTATTTATTTTTTTTACAATGCCTCTATCATTGCCTTTTATGCTTTCACACTGAATGCTGTCAGCCCAAAGAAACCTAGTTAGGTCCATAGTCGTTCATTAACTACATCAATACTTTTCCGAATAGAAATGAGGAAAACAAAGGTCAAGGCCTCTAGAATTCACCTCCTGTATGCCACTGCTCTTTGTCCATTGCACTTCTAGATGTTCTTTATCTCGATTGTACATTATTCTTTCATGTCTTTGCTCATAACCTTGTCAAGTGAAGTGCTAGTATTTCCCTTACATTTCTGTTAATTTAATTTTATTCTAGTTTTAATATTTTTATAATTGAAATCAAATATATTTCAACATGGTGCAGAGTAGTAACAATAAACTGGATATAAAGCAAATTTAAACTTTGTAACTTGGCACACAAGAACTTTGCCAATTTGTTTCCAAATTATCTCACACTCTTTCCCTGAGTAAACACCCTAGTCAGTCCCTGTGATATGCCTCAAATACTCTTTGCCTTTTCCCAGATCTTTGCCTTGGTTGATGCCATTTCTTTGACTCCATTGATGGGACTCCAGTTATCTTTTGAGGCCCTTCCTCAAATGTCACTATTTTAATGAAATTCTGAATCTCACAACTGAAATTATTCCTTCCTTCTAAGGATTCCCACCCCCCACCCCCAGGCATTCCTAAACAGCTTTCTCTCTACTTCTTAATGTGGTTCTTATGTTATAATGTTGTCATACTGATATTTATAAAGCAGTTTTCTTTACAAAAATAAAATGCTCCAGATGAGCAGAATTTGTGTGATTTGCACAAGGTTAAAAACTCTGTGGAGGTTGGAATTAATAAATAGATGGATGAATCAAGGACTCAATAGTAGGGTAATTTTAATAGTTGTCTCTTAGTTGAAAATACATGAACTATATTGATAAAGCAATTTTGGGGGGGAAAAAAATCTAGGAGAAGGTCCTGCAGAGAACTCAGATATTTTATTAGGTAGAATCACTGCTTATGTTCTCCAAAGGAGAGAAGAGTCTTTTATCAGACACTAATAAAATACTTCTCCTTGTACATTGAAAGTTCAAACATAAAAAAGAAAAAGGATGTCAAATAACATTTGGTATAGTTGTGTGTTCTTATGGTGTATGCAAAAATGTCCTTGTATGTAATTATCAGTATTTAAAAACATTTAATCATTAATTTAAATCATCAAACAATAAATTAAGAAAATTAACAGTTTTATTTTGTCTTATAAATTTAAAAAACTTCAGCATTAACAATGTTTCTATAATTTGCAAATATAATCAACAATGGGCAGATTTTATTAGAGATGAGGTACAAAGTGTTTTGTTTAAATGTTTTAAATATTTGTTGTCCCTAAATTAAGATATGGCAATGGTATTTTATATACTTTGGAAAACATAGGCCTTTAACTTAATAAGAATGTCCTTTTTTTATTGTATTTTTG
Source organism: Mustela lutreola (assembly GCF_030435805.1). Classification (NCBI taxonomy): domain Eukaryota; kingdom Metazoa; phylum Chordata; class Mammalia; order Carnivora; family Mustelidae; genus Mustela; species Mustela lutreola. Next base: position 60,170,763 of record NC_081299.1, read on the forward strand.
AACAACTGATACTAAATGCAACTAGAATAAGTAGCCCAAAACGTTGGTGTGGATTGTGTTGAAATTTCACAAAAAATTTTGTTTGCATTGATCTTCCAGTGACACTAGTTATTCATTCATGTGTGACTAACTAAAGCATTTTACTGATGGTCCTAAGAAAGTACAAAATTTAAAGTTTTTGCATGGCTAGAATAGGTATGGATAACTTTAAGACATTATTAAAAGTCTTTTAAAAGTCTTTAACATTTACAGAAATGTCTCACTTTGCGCCAGTACAACCCATTTTCACTCTGTCACTGGTTCAAATGGTTTTAGTCCCATGCTGAATGTCTCTTTAGGAAGGCCCCTGGTCTCTCAAAGGCAGTATACATAATGAAAAGGAAATTTAAATGACTTTTTTTCCAGAAGTGAGGAACAATTTAGTAGTCTCTAGTAAATGAATATCAATGGATAGCTTGGTAGTCATATGAAACTTGTTCAAATTAGGTCGACTTCTAACTCTGCAGTTTCCCCTGTAAAAGATGCTCACATTTGTTTTTAGAACTTTTTTCCGTTAAAACATTAAAAATTCTCAATCTTATATTGCCTATTTTAATCTTTATATTGACTAGTTTGTAAATGTTCCTAATTCATTGCTATACCTAGACAATTGTTGAAGAATCAGGTTTGGGGAATGTTTAAGGAATAAAAATAATAATATTCATGATACCATGGATAATAATACCAAAAACCTAACTAGGTTAATGCCTAATTAGTTAATACCTAATAACTACATATATGGAATGTTGACTCTCTATTGATTGCTATAGTGATCATTTCACATACATTATCTCATTCTATATTGGTGATCATATGGGAAGATAGTTTTTATTTTCCCTTCTCAGTAGATAAAGAAACAGAGGCTTAAGGAAGCTGAGCATCTGCTGAGCTGCTAAGCATCAAATGCCAATTAAATGGAGAAATGGGATTCAGACTCAGGCCTCACGGACTAAGTCACATGCACATGTCCGGCATACATATAACCCACTCATTCATTCATTCATTCATTCATTCGCTTAGTCATTAAAAGTCAGAATTTCTAATATGTAGCAGGCTGAAAAGAAAACAATAAAAAGACAAGGTACATGCTTAAGTTTAATTTAGGTCAACAAAATCTTATCAGTACTTACTAGGCTAGTTATTGTGTGAGACACTGGTGATAATTATTTAACTAATTAGAAAATGTGTTAAATTCAATAAAGTAATATACATAGGGCACTTTAAGGGAACAGAGGAGAGATAGGAGATGAAAGACAATGACAGTGTGGTTATTGAGTTGGGTTTTAAAGGATATTGGAAAAGCCAAAGATGGGAGAGATTTCTAAATGGAGTGAGAGTATATACAAAGATACAGAAACGAGAATGCATGCATATAAACACTGCATATGACTTAATGCAGAATTTGAGATGAAGCTGGAAAAAAACCTTTTCTCATGTTTTCCCATTTTATATGACAGTCTTTCAAATCCTGTTTTGTCCAAACTGCAAATTTTTACCTATTAGAAGCTGAAGAGCTTAAGGCTTATTATTTTACACTCTAGAGTCCCACTAACTGGGTTCAAATACCACTATCACCATTAATGAGTTGAGTGATCTAGAGCCAGGCTTGTCATTATTGTTCATATGATGGATGAACGATACGTTCATTCATGTGTTCTTATGATGTCGTTTTTGCATTAAAGTAATTAATAAATGTTATTATATGTTTTTTAGAACTGCAGCATCTGCATGAAGTCTAACTATCCCTATAGAATTAATTGTTCATTTCTTTATATGTCACTTCCACATACATATAGTAGATACAAATTAAAAGAGTTGAATGAAAGAATGATGATTTTTTCAGTGTGTAAGTACTGAATATTTCTAGGTACATACTTTTCCCATACAATTGAAATCAACATGTGATCTGGTTATCCCTTTAACATTGTAGAAACTGTACAACATATCTCATATAATTTCACACATACACATTCACATAAATAGAGTGAAACAGTTAGCAAAATTATCTTTTGAACTTCTACAAAGGAGGTGGGAATTGTAACCCAGGTAGTTCTTTTACTTTGTTTGGAAAAACAAAGTGACTTGATTATAAGTCACATAAAATGCTTTTCATAAAAAATAGAAAATATCAGACTTAGTGCATGAAATACTTTCCTATGGAAATGCTTTTTATAATCAAAAGTAAGAAAGTATTATCGTTCAACTAACAGATGCAAAGTTATACAGAGGAAACAATTTCGAACTGGTCAAAATCTCATTAAAATTGTATGAGGAGAATTATGTATGCCCCATTTACAATTTTTCTTTATAGCAGAATATCAAGTAATCCATGATTTGAGAGCAAACTTTAGTTTTACCCTAGACCTACTTGACCTTGTAAGTGTTTCTTGATTTTAAAGGATGACATTTAATTAAAGCTGCCTTGCTGAAGTACGGTAATTATTGGTGCAGATAAAAAAGATTTACAGAAACCCAAGCCAGTGGATTGGTAAGAGCAACACAGATTTTTCTTATCATGATCTATCATTTGCAAATTGTGATATACTATCTAGCTTTGTATCATTTAAAAGCACATCAAGTTTGCTGGTTGAATTAGCACACGAGATTGTAGAAGAGGCATTTCAATTAAACCAAAGTCAAACAGACTTCAAGAATTTTCTACCTTTATTTGTAATGCTGTGCATAAAATTATTCAAGCATTACAATGAAGAATGAGAACTCATGGAGTATAAAATCGGACAAAAGTCTCTCCCCTTAATTGATGGTATCTTTCCTTCTTCATAGTTTGCTGCTCTTCAATGAATGACATTTAGTAATATATATGAGCAATTGCTAAGTTTACTGCTCATTACCTCTTTAAAAATCCAAGGAAGTAGTAAGCACACTTTGATCTTTTTATGAGAAAACAATTTTCATTATAAAGATTAAAACAAAATAAGTGATTTTTATTTCTAGTTTAATAACTCAGCTACTGATTCTTTGTGATATCAAAATACTATGATTACTCAATTATATTTGTGCAGATTGTCAAAAAATAAAAAAAAAGTACGCAGAAGGCAATCTTTTCCTTTTATACAAAAAATTATTTTATAATCCTTCAAAATAATACTTTAGTAAAAAGAGGTATCCTAATAAAATTATGTCTGACTTATTTTCCCAGAAATGTATGAGAAATATTCTTTATACCTATATTCATAATTAAAGATATCATGGGAAAATAATGTAAAAATATCAACTCTGTAAGTTCAGTGTGTGAAATCTAAGAATATTTCCATTTTCCAGCTTGATATTCTCTTAACATTGCATGCAAAATTATCATAAAACATTTTTGATTTGTGTATAAGCTATAATTTTGATGGCTAATATTATTAAAGAGAAAAGTTTTAACATTTTTTCTTCTTTTTTTTTTTTAAGATTTTGTTTTTATTTATTTGACAGACAGAGATCACAGGTAGGCAGAGAGGCAGGCAGAGAGAGAAAGAGAGAGAGGAGGAAGCAGGCTCACTGCTGAGCAGACAGCCCGATGCAGAGCTCGATTCCAGGACGCTGGGATCATGACCTGAGCCGAAGGCAGAGGCTTTAACCCGCTGAGCCACCCAGGCACCCCAAAAGTTTTAACATTTTTTTAAAAGATTTTATGTATTTATTTGACAGACAGAGATCACAGTAGGCAGAGAGGCAGGCAGAGAGAGAGAGGGGGGGAAGCAGGCTCCCTGCTGAGTAGAGAGCCTGACGCGGGGCTTGATTCCAGAACCCTGGGATCATGACCTGAGCCAAAGGCAGAGGCTTTAACCCACCAAGCCACCCAGGTGCCCCAGTTTTAACATTTTTTTAAACAATTTTACTCTCACTGATGTTCTTTGATCACTATTCACATTGGTGTCTCTTAACAGATTCTACTTATTAGCATAATACTTCATACTCATTTATTTTTGAGCCCAAGATAACAGGTATTTAGCATATTGTATTTTGATTCAATACCAAGTATTATGAATTCCTGGTCCTTGAGATATTTTATAGATGTTTCCAGAACTACCCTGATGACTAAAATTATAAATGGGTTTAAAATAAGTTTAGCTAATTATACCTTTTCTAATTTCAATAACGATGACATCTATCAGTTTGCCTACATAGACCCTAGGTTATAATTATCATTCAGTTTGATTTCTATAATCTCTAAATCAGATAGAAGAAAAGCATATATTATTAGATGAGGCATTATGGTTTGGGCAGATATCACATTATGGTGTTAATCTCTTTCAGGATCAGCTATTGATTTTATTTCATGATTCTGGAAGGCATAACATTTCTTCCGAGAAAGGTGACAGTGAATATTAAAGTAGCCTTTATTTTATGAGTGCAACATGACGATAATAAAGATCATATCATAAGGCAATAATGAACAATAATAAAACTAGCTACTTTGAGGTCCAAATTAAAAGTAACAAAGGAAGACAGGATCCACAATTTAGGGAAAAATCTACCTCTTTTCTTACACATTTGTAGTGAAGGACAGTTGAAAATGGAAAGTTGCACAATAAGGACTGCATAGTATTGAAGTTGATCCTTACCACTCTTGTGGTAAAATATAAGACACAATAGTAAATGTTTCTTCTAGAAAATTCCTTGACAAACATTGATTTAATGACTACTGAGTGCCAAGGAATGAGGATCATTCCATTACTCTTCTTCAAATCTTTTAACCACATTTACATCCCAAACCTTTGGCAACAGTATTGCCCCTTTTTTATTCTGCCAAGAAGAAAAAGAAGTAATGCATAGGAGACAAAACTTAATTACCTTTACATTTTAAAATCATGTTTATCTTTCTTCTTTTTGTTTTGAATTAATAATTTATTATAATCTTTCAACTAAAAAAACCACATTTTTCCTGGAAGAGGAAATTAAGATTCAAAGAGATTACAAGATGTAATTAATATCATAAGGAAAGATTTTCATATTCCATCTTTTTTCATAAAGGATTTCTCATAATTCAACTTTAGTTGAACATACGAGAAAGGTGATGGGACATTAGGTTAAGGGGTAATCAGAGGAGAAGCAAAATGTTCTAGAAGAGAAGAGTTATGCAAACACTTTGGTAAACTAAGAACAAAAAAATAATTGAGAAGGAAAAGAAAGAAAATGCAGCACAAAGAGGTGATAGGGCCTGGTCATGAAGGGAGAAGAAGATAAGTTGAAAGAAACTCCTTTGAGTGAAGATGTTTTCCTTGGAAATACCAGTACAGATGAGGAAAAAATGAGGAGTCAGAGAGACATATTCAACCAGAAAAAGAAAATTGAGAGCACGTGCAATGAAAAGATGATCATATTACATATAATTAAAAGGTGAATTCTTGGTATTTAACTCCTAGGAGGTGTATAGATTAATCTTCCAGAAACTTCAGCTACTTAGTGCATAAAGACAGTTCATTTGGGGAATTCCTGATGGCTCAGTCAGTTAAGCCTCTACCTTTGGCTCAGGTCATCATTTCCAGGGTCCTGGGACTGAACCTCTGCACTGGGCTCTTTGCTCAGTGGGGTGTCTACTACTTCCTCTGCCTCTTGTGCTCTCTCTCTCAAATAAATAAATTTTAAAAAATCTTTAAAAATGATAATTCATTTAGTTGTTTCTCTTATATTGTGTGTTTAAATTAGAAAGTACAAATTCTATTCCAGTTTCTAGACCCCACAAAGCAGATTCCATTTACCATTGGGGAAGTCCTGGGGAAGAAAGTGAATTGGAGAATTACATGAGTCCATCATTGATATACACTGTTGATGGATTTAGTGTTTCTATAAAATGAGAAGATTTCTAGAATTGAGGATACTAAATTTACTTCCTATAATTAAATGGAGACAATAAGGATAGGAGTCTATCTTTTATCAGACATATCTGAGTATATTGACAATGAATCAGAAAGAACCAGTACAGGTTACAAAACATTAGTAATTGTGAGAAAGATTCTTCCTGGCCATTTGTCAATTTCTTAAAACTGTTATACAGGGCTTAACCTTTCAAAATTCTGAAAAATCCCAAGAAGTAGTCCCTCAAAGACTCTATGACAAGGATCACATGTAAATATAGATATGAAAGACAGTAGTTACTTTAAAAAAAATGAGTACTGATAAAAACAAACAAACAAAAACAGTAACAAAACCAAACCCAAAAAAAACCCTTAAAAATAAAAAAAGAAATGAGTTCTGTACTTTTTTGTCTGGGTAAGAAAGCCTCTTGAGGAACAGGTGGGCCAGAGGTGGGGAAGATAGAACCTAGCATACAGAGTTGAGTTTTGTCTTTTTGTTCCAGTGAATGATATTTCAAGCTATAGGATCTCAATAATGGTTCCTTTCCTCTGATGTTCCTAGTAGGGGGTAGATGAAGGTGAGATATACCATGATATAAACTGTGGGTAGGGTATGTTTGATAAAGCAGAGACCAGGGAGCATAGACTGCTCCAGCATCAACCTCAGAGCATATGACAGGTGAAGGAGAAACAGTAATGCCAGGCTTTCAAGGAGGTAGGAGATGAGTCTTTTATACAGGCAGGCACCAGAAGGAGGATGTAGCAGTAGGAGTCAAAAGCTAGATAAGTAAAGTTATTGCAGGCATTGGAACCCTGACTCTTTGCTGAACCCCCACTGTTTCTGAATAAGTGAAGTTGACCTAACAAAGACATTGTATCTTCTTGTTACAACATGCAGCACAGCTGGTAGGAATTGCTTGATTTATTTGGGCTGGTGAAAGAGCTAGAGTACTAGAGTTTTATCATCATATCTTAAAATATTTTACTATTTAGATGACAATGATTTCCAAAAGTAGGTCCTGATCTGACACATCGCGTGCATATTAGGGAGTGCAGATACTTGAATTGCAACTCCTTTTTAGTTCCATTCCAAGCACAGCAAATCTTCAGAAACATTTTCAAATGGAAATACAAAAGCAACTCAGATTAGTTTTTAATCAAGTCACTTCCTTCTGAGGAAGGTAATACAGATATGGTGGAAACAAACAAACAAATAAAACAAAAAGCAAAAACAAAATGAAACAAAACAACCCAAGTCTTTTAAAATTGTCTTCTGAGAGGAGTTCTGGTTCTGACAAGAAAGTTCCGTGATCTTCAGCTAGCTACCTCTCTGACCTACGGAAAATTTTCTAACATATAAAATGAGACTAAAATGCAATTTTAGTGTTTAGCTGCTGACAGATTTAAAGTGTTATCTCCTCCCCTTGAGCTTTTCCTCAAAGCTGAAGAAGCTGTGGGGCGGTGGTGGAGGAAGCCTTTGGTCAGGGCAGGAAAGTCAAGCCATGCAGGATCTATAATCTAAGCCCCAAATCTAAGTGCCATTAAAACCCCAAATTCATTCTTTCCTTGCTTCTCAGGCCATTTTCAGACCTGCATGAGCCCCACACTGCTATCTCCTAAAAAGTTCCAGCTTGTAAGCAATAAATATTTTCACATCCCCTTAGTGTGCATATGTGTGTAGCATCTTCAGTCACAACATCTAAACCAGATTTTGGGTTGGGAGACCCCAAGGTGTGACCCTGACAGGGAAATTCAATAAAACCCTACCATAATGTAATAACTGAGGTCCAAGAATTCTACCAAGTAAATTGCAGGCTTTTATTAATCCGGATTAATGACAAATGGTATATTTTTTTTTCATTCAGTCTTCATTACAGTATAAAGCATAAAATAAAGATAGTGAAATTTCCATGTATGTAATTGATGATATACTGAGAAAGCTTCAACTGATCATGAAACCATGAATTCTAAATCAATCTTTCCCTTTCCAACGGAAGACAAGAACATTAGCCCTCTTCTTTTTGAAAACATGGGCTGAGCTGAGGTGGGGAGCCAATTGAGTATATTTTCATTATCTCATGGAATATGTCTTTGGAAGTTTTCTTACCACCTATCTTTTAAGGATGCTGTGAAGATTAAAGAAGCAGTGTCTGATCAAGATAGCATGTCAGTAAAGTATATTTCTTCATGTCTCCGCTTACGTCAATACTTATAAAATGTAGGCAATCCTGAACCCACAAACTCATAAATCTGGCTTTAGTGAGTGAAGGAATGGATAGCCAGATGATTTCTATTACTTTTAAGAATAATTTCTAAATAACATATATTACATAAACTTTCACTTATAGCAGCTGTAACTCTATGATAATATTATTCCATGGAGGGAATAAAGAATTTAGATTTTGCCAACTCTTTTAGGCTTGAGAGAATAGGGCTAATAAAAGTTCTTTATTTTCTGTATTATTATAATACAGCATCTCCCTGGGGAAGGAAATACGAATTCATAAAAATCTACGCTGTGACTTTCTGAATGGCAGTTGTCTTAGCAGTCCTTGTATATGGCCAAAATCATGAGAGTTGTCATAATGGAGAAAAACTCCAATACCATTTGTTGAGGAGCAAAATAGTTGCTCGTCTTTCATTTTTGTAAAACCCATATAAATTATGAATATGTGGTATGTAGCAAGCACTAGGACCAGTGATGTTTAATGATTCAACCATTCACATGGATGGTTTGGGGACAGAAATACTGCTGACCTAATTTATGAAGACTAACTCATTTCACAAACATATAGTAAGCACTTCCTATATGCTGTCTACTGTGAGGAGACCTGGTTGATAAGTTAAAAATGGAAGTACATGTGGAGTTTAGACTCAACCCTTAAGCAATTGAAAATTTAGAAGTAGGGGATATTTGCTGAAAATTACATCTATTACTATATGTAAAATAATAGAGATAAGTGTGTTTTTAAAAAGCTTTGGCAAACAAGAACAAGCAAATTGGATTTTAAGGATATAAACTAGGTAACTAAATACTTGAATTAGGTACTAGAAAATAGAAATTTGAAAGCATAGACAGAAAAGGAAAATATAGGCATGGCATCAGGGAATTGATGACATGAGAATTGCTGGTATGGAATGAGGGAGAGCTAAAAAAGAGATGTTGGTTACTCATAGGCTTTATTGCTAGAAAAAGTGATGTGCACTACAAAAAGAAGAGTGATGATGAGTTCAACTGTGCAATAGTGAGTTTTAAGCACTGAATCCGTGTTTGTCAAGTAAAATTTAAAATATGAATCTAGGGCGCCTGGGTGGCTCAGTGGGTTAAGCCGCTGCCTTCGGCTCAGGTCATGATCTCAGGGTCCTGGGATCGAGTCCCGCATCAGGCTCTCTGCTCAGCAGGGAGCCTGCTTCTCTCTCTCTCTGCCTGCCTCTCCATCTACTTGTGATTTCTCTGTCAAATAAATAAATAAAATCTTTAAAAAAATAAAATAAAATAAAATATGAATCTAGAGATAAAATAAATTTGTGAACTATCATGATCTGGGCTCATAGATAAACTGAGATTATATAATTCTCTTAGAGGAAAATATAGGTGAAGAAGAATATATTTTGAGAGGCATCTGTGGTAGAGTGTGGGATACAAAGAAAGATATCACGTAGGAATCAAAAGCAAGAAGGCAAAGAGTTGGGAGAATGGATGCCATCGACACTAAGTTAAAAGAAACAAGTGGTGGTATATCTAAGAGGAATTGTGTTCTAATTGCAGTTTAATTAAATTCTCAGAAGGAATAAGGAATATTATTCCTTTGGATTCTGAAAGCATTTCATGACTTCGTTTAGACTATAGGTATTCATTTAGTTGTTCACTTAGCAAATACTTATTAGTGTTTTGCTCTTCTGTGCATGGGGGATACAGGATAAAGATTACACAATCTGCCAGTCTTGGATTTACAGAAGCTAAACTAAGTCTACCTGGGGTGGAGAAATTGGGGGAAAGTTTAATATAGTAGAAATATGAGGCCTTGGCAGCTGAGAAGGGGAGGAAAAGACATTTTGGGATCTAGAATGGCATAAGCCAAAAACCAGAGTGATAAAATTGTGTAATTTTCCAAGCATGTTGGCTTTTGTGGGAGTATTGGAGTCATAATTATAGGTATACAGATGAACAGGAGCAAGATATGAAACTGCTGATGGCAAATTGTGAAAAACCTTTGATATAATATCACAGAGATTACTGATATAGTCAGTACCAGAAAACCTTGAAGATTTTTATTTATTTATGTATTTGTTTGTTTGTTTATAGAGAGAGGGAGAGAATCATAAATGTGTTCCCTGTCCAGCACAGGGCTCAATCTCACAGCTGTGAGATCATGTCAGATCTCACAGCTCTGAGATCACATCATGAGCCAAAATTAAGAGCCTAACACTTAACCAACTGAGCCATCCACAGAACCGAACCTTGAGAATTTTAATATGTGGGGAATTTAATATGTGGAGGGATTACAGACAGGTATACACTATAGAAAGATAAGTGGCAATATCAGGAGAATGTATATGAAGCAGGGATTCAGAGGGGAGAATGGTTTGAAGGTTATTGTAAAGATTTAGAAAAGAGACAGTTATCATCTATTGTTAATACTTAGTATAAGAAGGAGCAAGACTTTTTTAATTATAAAAGTAAGTTGTATTTCTTGAAGGACATTTGAAGTATGATATGGAGACTTCTCAATTTTTTGATGATATAATGAAAGCCATAAGTACTGTTTTGTACATTTCTTGCCAATGTGTACACATGTGTGTGTAATGTACGTGTGTACATACATATGCAAGATATATAAGTATATAAAAACATTTGCAACAAATATAAGTAGAGAGAGAAAAAGTGTTTGGATGGCTCAGCTGGTTAAGCAGCTGCCTTTGGCTCAGGTCATGATTCTAGGGTTCTGGGATCAAGTCCCGCATTGGTCTCCCTGCTCCGCGGAGAGTCTGCTTCTCACCCTCCCCCTGCCTGCTCCTTTGCCTACTTGTGCTCTCTCTCTGTCTAATAAATAAATGAAATCTTAAAATAAAAAGTTATATTTAAAAAAATAGATCAAGAAATGCAAAATTGTCTCAGGTACTTAGTTTCACTTTATGTCATAAGCACTTCCCCATGTATCACCATAGTCTTCAAAACACTAGGCATGATTCTGTAGTATTAAACATCACTGGAGTATATCATAATGTACCTAACCATTGTTTGAAATACAGATTTTTTCCAATGTTTCACTATTGTGCAATATTGAGCATCTTGATTTACATTGATGCTCTGCAGAAATGTTATAATAATTTTTTTTTCTGTATATGAGATCCTTGTCATTCTACCCTCACCAATTGGCAGTAACTTTTAAAATGAAAAATGAGGGGCGCCTGGGTGGCTCAGTGGGTTAAAGCCTCTGCCTTCGGCTCAGGTCATGATCCCAGGGTCCTGGGATCGAGCCCCGCATCGGGCTCTCTGCTCAGTGGGGAGTCTGCTTCCTCCTCTCTCTCTCTGCCTGCCTCTCTGCCTACTTGTAATCTCTGCCTGTCAAATAAATAAATAAAATCTTTAAAAAAAAATAAAATAAAATGAAAAATGAAATGAATGAAAGTGGTATATTAATGATCATATATAGGTACACTTTTATTTCAGGTTCATTTGGTACTTATATATCAACCTGAATGAATTACTTGTTCACATGGAGTAAATTATTTGTGTTATTATTGCTTGTGTATTACACTGACTTGATAAATTCAGCAGATATAGAATTCTAGAGAATTTCCCAAGATATACTGATCAAATAAACTTTTTTCTGTCCTTGGTATGTTCCAGGAACAGTTTATACTGCATGGGCATTTAATATTTTGAGGTACAGCATCAACATCCTCTTCATCTATAAACAGTCCTTAATTTTGCTTTTGAAATATCATTACTCTGACCTCAGATCATGTTTTGGGTGAAGCTGGCCTCATTTCTTCTGGGCACCAGAGTTGGAGCATGTGACTAGGAAAAAGCCAATCAGCATATTCCATCTTTCTTGTTGTGATTCTTTCTTTAGGGAGGGGCACCAATTCAAGTAATGTCAGTCAAAGTTAATGATGACTAATTTTCTATAAGGAAATCAAACTCTCATCCACGTGGTTTAATTGATGTAAAGCTGAAGGAATCTGGGGCAACTAAGTAGTTAGGAGTGGCAGCAACTTGATAGAAGCAGCCCAAGATGATTCTGAACTTATCCACCCCAAAGCTACACTCAACCTTGTTTTGTTGAAGATTTTTATTTTTTCTTAAACTGGTTTGAATTTGAGTTTCTATTATCTACAACAGAGAGTTTTAACTGATAGGGTAATGAAAGACTCACAGACCTTCCCTCGGCTTTTTTTATGAACTCTTCTAATCAGCTATTCATTTAGTTTGAGAAAACATACATTTTCAAACCCTTCAACATGTCAGAGTCTCAGGATCCTGGATATTGAGGTCACTGTTCATCAGTGTAAACATAGTATAATGATGTGTCCCAGAATTTGTCATTTTCTTTTTTTGAATTAAATATATTCTTATTGTTCTTAGAATAACTTCATTATGAACAGAGATTAAAATTCATGACTATTTTATGAAACAGTAAAGGGATTGACTCTTTGTATATTTATGAGTCAGTTGCTGCGTCTTATGCAGTTCAAGGATTACAGGTGTTTCCTACATCATAAGGGCAAAGCAAAAACATGCATCTTCAATCACACTAATAAATTCATGTTTTTAACTCCCCAACTTTCTTAGCTTATAGGAAAATAGCATAGGATTTAGGTGAACAAATTTAATACAAACACAATCAGTGTGATTTCATTTCTTATTCCATTGGAGTTGTGTTATTGATGGAGCCCATTTTTGCATTTAACATATATTGAGGAGTATTAATAGGGTATGAAATATTTTTCCCTTTGATCAGAGATATGTCTTTTCAAAATAAAAACATTAACATTCTTACTCTAAAAGAGCAGTGGCTTCCTATCCTTGCACTTCTTTCTTGACTGTTTTATAACCTCAACATGAACAAAATTTAACTCATTACTTTTCTCTTCAGCTCCATTATCTAGTTAAATAATACCCAAGACAGAAACCTGGATTTGTCCAGTGCTACTTTTTAAGCCCACATGCAATTGTTCACCATAACTTATTATTTTACCTCCTAAATATCAATTGCATTCCTCTCTTCCATCCCTAAAGCTTTGAATTTTTTTTTCAGCCCTAATAATTTCATGTTTGGATTACTGAAATAGTTTGTATACATTGTTTACCAGATTCTCTTGTCTCCCTGAATCCACTAATCCATATCAAATCTGGCAGTACAGAACAGAATAGTGATTTACACAAATGACACAAATCACACAGAAGAATGATTTATATAAATCACAAAAATGTGATTATACATTTGTTTTTCATTATAAATTCTGTCATGCAGTAAGGATTTTTTTTTTTTAATAATAGCCATGTTCAGAATTAATTTGAAACTCCGAGAAGGCAGAATTTCCTTGTCCTCTTCACTCTTGTCCTCATGCCTACCTGTCAAGTTCATGTTTCCAATGTCCTCCCATTCACCCTTTCTTTTAGCCATTTAACCATTATATAGTAAGTTTCTGCTTAAATAGTAGTACATTTGATATGCTTAATTCTCACATCAATACTGTAATGTAAGATTTATTATTTCAAGGTAAGAATTAGTTTAGAGATGGGAAATTCAGTGACAGAGATCTGGGAGAAGGAATGATAATGCTTTTGCAAAGGTTATCAGGTGAAGGAGAGTTTAACTGACCCACCATACTATAAGGTTTAATCACATTGAATAAATTTATTTTTAAAAAGGCACCCTTCTTTCTCTTCCCTCCATGATTCCTTCTATTTGAAACACTCCTCCTTTCCCACCCACTTCAGTACCCATGCTTGTTCAGCTCAAGGAAGTTGAGATGAATCTTTGATCCAGTATATATAAAATGATGTTTACTTGACTTGGAGGAAACCTGTATAACTTACTTTGTTCCTGTTTGCAAGCACTTAAGAAGCTATTCATGTAGGTTAATGATTCTCAACCCTTCAACACACACTGGGGAACCTCTGAAGAATATTCCAACAGTTTTCAGAAATATTGCTCTTTCTAAAGGCATTGTTTTAATGTTCAATTTCATTGTTTTGGATAAGTTTATGGACTTGGGATCCAAGAAGATCCAGGTCCCAATGATAATTCTTTCATTACCAGCTAGGAAGTCACTGGTGTTAATTAAAGTCTCTGAAGTACAATTTTCTCCTGAGAGAAAAGAATAATAAAGGTCTTCTCTTTCTGGTATGAGGTTATTGTGAAGATTAAATGAGATAGATCATTTAAAAAAATGATCAGAGCACAGGGCTTGCCACATATTATTTCCTTAATAAGTGTTATATATTTATTACAAATGCTGTTGACATTGTTTTGTTGTTATTTGGTTTTTGGAAAGTCTGTTTTTTCAAAATACCTTTATCAAAACATACAATATGCCAGTTATAACAGATAAAATGGTAATAACCTTTCAGAACAATGTAAATATGCTACAGAGACTGACATAATATTGATCTCAGGTAAACTGGTTAGATATCTTTCAGTAATTATTTAGTCTTGCTTATTCCTATCATTCTGCTTTTATTTTACTTTATTATTATAATTTTAAAAATTTTTTTAATAAACATATAATGTATTTTTATCCCCAGGGGTACAGGTCTTGTGAATCGCCATGTTTACACATTTCACAGCACTCACCATAGCACATACACTCCCTGTTTTTAGAATAGCTTTCAGATTTACAAATAAAGTGAAGTCTGATATAAGAAAATCTATTTTTATAATATTGCATTTTTCTACATGATAGTAAAAGAATTTGATGAAAATTTGAAGGACACAAAAAGTAATCATTAATTAGAACACATATTTTTTGCAATATGCTTGGATTTTTTTTTGTATTTCAAAAAGTGTCAAATTACAAAGGCTAATATAATACCTTTCAAAAACCTAAAACACTGAAGAGACATAATCCCTCTAAGGAAGAAAGAAAAACTCCTTAACAATAGTGTAAATTATTTGTAGACCTCCTGCTTGAACAAGATAAGTTATTAAGATTTTCTGAAATGATTAACTATTGTTTTAACTGCTATTTGTATTTCAACGCAGGGGAGATAAAAGCACTTTGGATTGAAAGTCCAGAAGCCTTGTCTCTTACTTGGTAATTGCATGGCATTCAGTAAGGCATTTTGTCTCTCTGTACCTCAGTTTCTCATCAGAGAAATTGATGCTTTGAATACATAATGTCTAATCTACATTAATGGCCATACTGTGGTGTTATAGGAAGATCCTAGAACCTCACAGATCTAGAGACTCTGTTGTTTACAAGTTGGACAATTAATCACATTACTTAATCTATTTGGGCCTCATGTTTTTAATTAGAAAAATGTATATAATTACATATAAGTTGCAGATTTTCTGTATATACTATATACAGAATACCTATATACCTATATACTTATATACTTTGCCTGGCAGACGTAGGTATGCAATACATGTAGCTAATAATATTTTATAAAAGATTTGAGACTATGTGGCCTCTAATTTTCCCCATTAATGTTTAATAAAACTCCATATTCATTCCATTAATTATTTGAGCACTTTTCATTTATTTATTTAATGAATATCTTATTCAGCTCGGACCATGTGCTAAATTTCTATACAATTCTTTTGGTATACTGTGATTAACATAGTCATAGACCCTGTCTTCTTGAGGGAAATAGGCAATATACTGGTAAGACATAGTCAACTATTTAATTAGAAAGCACAATACATGCCATATATGAAAAAATTATGGTGAGGATGAAGAATAGAAGAAATTTTTCAGATTGAGTAGTCAGGGAAGGCCTCTCGGAGTAAGTGTTGTTTAAGCTGAAGTCTGAAAGGAGCCAACAAAGGTGCAGAGTGGCTGGATGGATATTGCAGAAAGATTGACATGGGCAGGAGGGATGAGTAAGGCCAATCAGGGGAAAGAGCTTTGCATGATTTAGGAAACGAAAACCTCTTTTGGCTACGGGGTATGAATGAGACGTGACCAAAAGCTGGCAAACATTGAAGTTGGGATGATGGGCAGGGGCCAGATTGCATTCAGCATCATAGAACATACAGTTTTCAGAATCAATCTGAGTGCAAAAGGCTGTCACAGAGGATTTTCAATCAGAAGAATAATACGATTACTAGTTCATTAAAAAAATAATTCTAACTGCTGATTAGATATGCATAGGAAAGGGGCAACAGGGAAAAGAGAGAAACCAGTTAAGTGACTTTATAGAGAATGAGCCTAGTGTTGTGGGCTAGGGTTGTTAACATTGGCCTTGGAGTGATAATAATAACACTGACTATGAAAACAGTTATAATAGCTAACCTTTAATAAGAGTTTACAATGCACCATCCTGTCCAGATGTGGTTTTTTCCTTTGAAGTTTGTGAATTTTATTTTGTAACTTTATTATTATTTATAATAATAAAGCAGTGTTAGGCTTACAACAAAACTAGGAAGACACATAGATTACTCTAATACCCCTACTCCCCCAAGTCATAGCCTTCGTCATTATATCACTCACCAGAATGGCACTTTTTGTTTAAATCAAGAAAGAACCTAAATTAACATTATAATCACCCAAATTCCAAATCACTCTTGGTGTTGTGCATTCTGAGGTTGCACACTTGTATAATAACGTTTATCCATCATTATTGAATGATATACATTATTTTCACTGTTAGACAAATCCTGTGTGCTCTGCCTATTCCTCTCTCTTGCCTTTTACCCCTAAAACTGGCCTTCTGTTGCTAGACATCTCTCTGGCCTTTTACCACTGATCTTTTTTGTTATCTCCAGAGTTGTGCCTTTTCAGGAATGCCATGTTTTTTCAATATTAAAGTATTTAGCCATTTCAGATTGGCTTCTTCCACTTAGTAATATGAATTTCAGTTTCTTCCATGTCTTTTCATGGCTTGATGGCTCATTCTTCTTTAGCAGTCACTAATGTTCTATTTTCTGGATGTACCACAATGTATTTATCCATTCATTTGCTAAAGGACATCTGGTTTCTTCCAAGATTTTTTGAATTATAAATAAAGCTGCTATAAACATCTGTGTGCGGGGTTTTATGTGGATATAAGTTTTCGAGTGAATGCCAACGAGAACAATTACTGAGTCTTACCACACGCTAAGAGAATGCTTGCTTTTGTAAGAAACTGCTAAATGGCCTTCCAAAGTGGCTGAACCCTCTTACATTCCTAGCATTCTCTTTTTCCACATCCTCATGCATGTGGTGTTCTCAGTGTTCCAGATTTTGGCTATTCTAATAGCTGCACAGTGGTATCTTGTTGTTTTAATTGCATTCCCCTGATGATATATGACATGAAAGATTTTTTCATATGCTATTTGCAGGCTGCATATATTCTTTGTTCAGGTGTCTTTTATGGCCTTTAGCTCATTTTAAAATCAGTTCCTTTTTCTTATTGTTCGATTTTAAGAGTTTGTTGTATATTTTGAAGGGATGGTCCTTAATCAGATATGTATTTTGCAAATATTTTCTCCCATTCTGTGGCTTATATTTTCCTCTTGACAGGGTCTTTTACAGAACAGTTTATAAATTTTTTATTGAAGTATAACTAACATACAATGTTATATTAGTTTCAGGCATGCAATGCATTTTTTTAGGCATAGAACATACTGATTCAACAAGTCTATACGTTAGTGTTCACCCTGGTAAGTATAGTCACCATATGTTACCAAAAACTGTTATTATATTGACTATATTCCCTATGCTGTATTTTTATCCATGACTTATTCTATGACTAAAAGTTCACCTTTTAATCCCCTTTATTTCACCCATATCCCCTCTTACCTCCCCTCTAAGGATTTGTACCTCCTTTAAATTTAATGAAGCCCAGTTTATCAATTAGTTTTTTTATGGACTGTATCTTGGTGTTATATCTAAAAAAAAGCCATATCCAAAGGCATCTTTGTTTTCTCCTATATATTTTCTAGGAGTTTATAGTTTTGTGTTTTACTTTTAGGGACATTTCAATTAATTCCTGTAAAGAATGTAAGCTCTGTATATGCTAAATATCTCATATGTGAATTACTACAGTTAGTGTACTGATGAAGAGATAGAGCTTGGGGAGGTGATCACTTCATACAGATCATGCTATTAATAATGGGACAGAATAGGCATCAGGAAGCTTGATATCACAGGGCATGCTTTTAATTATCATGCTACACTACTGCAAAATAGTGATCTGATTAGAGATAGGTTTTAATATATTATATGTAGAATTTAGAAGTTTGTTGGATATGGAAGGTAAGCAGAGGGAGGAATCAAAGAGCCAAAGATGACTCTGACATTTTTGAGTTAAAATTTCTGTGTGTATGTTTCATTCACAAAAATTGAACAAGACTATTTTGTAAGTAGTATGATATTTAAAGTCATGGGTTTGCATAAGATTATGTACAGAAAGATGGTAGAGGCAAAAAGAAGAGCCAACATTTCATTCCAAAAAAGAATTTTTTTGTATATGCTAGAGGAGGGGAAAAAAAGAGAAAGGATCTCAGGAGAAGCCAGAGAGGTGGGAGAATAAAGCCAGGAGAGTGTGAGAGCAGCTCAAGGAGACTTGATAACAGTTGATTGTCACTGAGATGTTCAGGAAAATGAGGAATTGCAAATGGTTTATTTGGAAACAGAGGTGGTCTCTGTGCTGCTGAGTGCTTGTTACTACTGGAGTGATAAATGTTTGTCTTTTCATGAAGACATTTTTCTGGCAGTTAAACAGACCAAGAATCTTTGTATTTTGTGTTTGCTCTGTCTGAAATGCACTAGCCTAAGAACTTTGCAGAATATACTTGTTATTAGTTGGTGCTTATCTTGAGCCATACATCTCCAAAGAGTATATTATCTTTTTATCCTAAAATGGTATTTTATTTTTAAACTCTTTTAAATATTGTATTTATCATTTATCTTTTTTTCTTCATCTTCCATCAATAGAATAAACTTCATGGAAATTAGGAGCCAGTGTATTTGTTCAGCATGCATCCCTAGCACCTATAATATTACCTACATTGAATGACATTCTATAAATTATATTAAATGGATGAATGAAGTAGTAAAAGGATCAGTTACTGCCAGAGATTTGGGGTGATGGAGGGAAAGGGAAGAACAGGTGAAACACGGGGTACTTTTAAAGCAGAGAAAGTATTCTGTATAATGAGTGACATTATACATTTGAAAAAACTTAGAATATACTACAGAGTAAATCCTAATCAAAATTATGGACTTGGGGGTAATAATAATATATTTATATTGGTTAATCAGTTCTAAATATGTACCACGTCTATTCAAGATGTTAATAGAGGAAACTGAAGGGGTGGATATATGGGAATTCTGTGAACCTAATAGTGATCTAAAATTAAAGGCTACAAATGTAAACAAAACAAAAAACCACAAAAACCTGTGATTTTCCTATCATCAGATCTTGTGTTCATTCAAAATGTCTTCTACACCTTTCCTATAGTATTTAAAATACAAATCTTATAGTTTTCACTTAAAATCCTCATAACCCTCAAAATAAGCACAATTAGGTTATTGAAAGGTAAAAAATCTGCTGTGCCAGATGTAGTAAATACTATCATAAACAAGACAAGTATGTTCTTATTCTCCTATATTTTTAATTTTCATGGAAATTACACATTCTAGTTTTGGTGTCAGAGTACTTCTCTTTGTTTTATTGTTCATATACTTGTATTACATCACAATGCTTTTAGATTTTGGAGAAGTTAGTCTACCTGTGTCTTAGTTTTCTGTCTATTGAGTATTTTAGAGTGAACAAATACATATCTTAATAATTAACATTAATATTAAATATATTTAATGTATGTTATTTAAACATAATTCAAAATAAGTAGATCTGAAATAAAAATATAATTTATAAGCTGTATTTTATAAATTTAAAATATTTATAACAATAAAATATGTTGAAATTTAACATTAAAATAAATTGCAATCTTTTTGAAACTATTATCACTACTATGCTATTAATCTGTGCAGTGTACTCTTTTATACTTAACTAATCATTCATGTGCTTCCCAAATAGGTTTGTAGGCTCAGCTAGGAGTAGGATGCACACACAACACTGATATCTTTTGATTTGTCCTCACCATAAGTAGTCTCCTAAGATTTTTTAATTTTAAAGTAACTATCACTCTCCTCTGAATTCTTAACTTTAGCTAGTTGAGCACTAGCACTACAACATTGAGCAAGTACAGATTTCATGGAGCTTACCCTTTTGCGAAGGGCAGGAAATAGACATTAAGTAAAAACCTCTGAAAGTTTAAAATTGAAGTTGTGATAGAGCTCTGAAAAAGAAATGTGTATTACTAAGGAACTGTGTGATAGGGAGATTTTAACTGAGGAGCTTATCCAAGAAAACATTCTTGTGGCAAAGACAAACAAATATTAAGGAGGAATAGTCATAAATTAGGCAAAACAGGAAGTAAAGGAGTTCAAGAGAGAAAGAACTGAATTCCAGGATTAACCAAAATGAGGCGGGTACCGAAAGAAGTCCTCATGACTGGGACAGAATGCGCACAGAACACAGTGTGAAGTCAAGTTGGAGACTGACAAGATATAGACTGGGCAGGTCTTCTTGTTATGGGATTTAACCTCTTATTTTCTTAAATAAAAGAAAATTTAAAAAAAAAATAGTTTCTTAGGAGTAATGAGAAGCCACAGAAGGAATTTCAGCACATGGGTGTCATATTAACATTGTGCTTTCATAAGATCAGTCTGATTGCAATATGAAAAAATGATTTCAAGGATCCCAGAGTGTGAGTTGCCCTAGGAGACTACTAGAGTAGTTCTAGATAAATGCAGATGGAACGATCTATCTTGACTCACTCTCCTCTGAATTGAAGTCTTTTCGAAACTGAACCAGATAGTTCACCCTTAATGATATTCTCCTTGCCATTAGAAAATGATGGGAAGAGTTTACCAGAAGGACAATTGTTTCTTACGGTATGCTCTATCTCTTTTAACATCCCACTTCAGAACAGATACTGCAGTCATGTGATAAATACCTTGTTAGTGACAAAAACAAGTTACGATCATATGAATTCTCATATCTCATCTGCTCCTACTCTATTTTTGAATATGTCTAATTTGTTTCGTAATGATCTCTTACACAGATCTCCTATGTACTGTTGCTACCATCATGGCTGTATTTAAAGAATGTTTGGAAGGAATATCTACAGATTGCATACCCCAAATAGGCAAAATTGAAATAGTAAGCAGGCCCTGATAAATTCAAGGATGGTAACGTATTTAAGATCGACTGCAAAACCTATCTAGGGGCCTATAATCCATAGATCGGATCCTGAGGGCAGGAAAACCAGAATGGTGGCTTCACAGTATCTTTGCTGGTGGTAAGAACACTTCTTGATTGAGTATGTTGAGTATAATGTATTTAATTTTTTCTGGTGATATTCCAAATTCCAGATGAAGAAAATTATATTACAAACACATGAAAGTGTCTCGTATCCCTTTAAGTGCAACTTTAAACCATGTTACCCAACCAGTATTTCTTAACTGATCTTTTTTCTCTGTGGCCTTATCTACCATCTTACTTAATTATTGTTCTGCCATCATTTTGACTTGGTTTCAACTTTCTCTGTATAGTCCTATTTAGAGAAGCCTTTCTTTATGTATAAATAATAAGTGATATTATTTTCCTTGGAGGCAATATATTCTCTTGGTCCTTTCTCTCCCTGTCTACCCAGAATCTAAATTAATTGATTAACTGATTAATTCATTTATCTGTTCATTCATTTTGCTTGTGTCTTGATCTTTAAAGTTTTGACATTTAAGATCAGAGGTTTTCAACCTTTGTTTGAAGGCATTATATGATTAAATTTCTAATCTATCTGGTTGTATATATTATGAGTATTTTGTTCTATATGAAACAACAGGGAATTTGTTTCAACATTCTGATACTGGATTCATCTTCAATATTATGATACACCCTTTTTTTGATAAACTGTTTTTTCTGTAATTCAGGTTTAATGGTAAAATAACTAATGTGCATTTATCTGGTAAATAGATTTAACTGAATGCTATTAATTTTTTAAGAAGATTTTATCATTCTTGAAATTTTTAGAAAAATAAAAATTTTGAAATATATCTCATTCTAGTTTATATGCAATCATATGTCAGAAATCATAA
Source organism: Mustela lutreola (assembly GCF_030435805.1). Lineage (NCBI taxonomy): Eukaryota > Metazoa > Chordata > Mammalia > Carnivora > Mustelidae > Mustela > Mustela lutreola. The sequence continues at coordinate 60,192,929 of NC_081299.1, forward strand.
TCTTTCAGGCTAGCTTGGTTTTCTTCTTTAAAGATCAAATATATTTAGGACATTTATCTCTATCCAAAGGACCATTTTTCTTAGGAATCTACTGATGTCAAATGTGCATGTGTTTCACAGGCATAAGAGCATAAATGTCTTCAAACTGACCACTAGAACTTGATCTCTGATTTTGTTTGGTTACTCAGAAAATTAAAGTCTTCCAAACCATTTTTATTAAAAAAAAAAAAAAAAAAAGAGAGAGTATAAGGTTAGTAGTCATTCTGTCTACTTCATGATGACAACAAAAATATGAAAGCCTCTAAACTTTATTTAAAATCAAAGCAATGCTATTCTCCTCCCTTCTTGGTTGACTATAGTTTAAAAAAAAGAAAGTGAAAAGAAAAAAGTAGGTTTTCCATATGTTACCTATGGAACCCATTTGGCATTAGTTTCCTCAGGATGCAGCAAACATTTGCATCTCTCTTAGAAATACTTTTAAGGGTTATTCAGGAAATTCTCTCCTTAAAAGTCTCTCTCATCTCCACTTCCTTTGACATGTATGCATATCTCCACGAGCTGACCATTCCAGATTCCTCCCTCATTTATTAAGCATTTGGAATTTCTATCCCAACATCTTTCTGCAGAGGTCCACTTGCCCCTCCATTTGTCCCTCTTTGCAGGAGCTAAACCAACTCTGGCCAAATTTCTCTTATGTAGAGCACAGGAAATATGCCCCCTTGATTTGCCATCAGTAGGAGTGTGTTATTTTCAATTATACCCTGCTTTTCATTTAGCTGCCCAGCAGGCAGCTTCGGCTACAGCCTTTTGCCCTTTAAAAGTCTCACTGGTGAGACTGACCCTCATCCAGCATGTCACTAGACTGCTGGGAATACAATCGAGCTTGCTGAGTTATTTCTTTGAAGTTCCTTTCACTAAGATTAAGGTCATAAGACAGCTATTCTACCCCAATCTCCCTTGGGAGATGGGACTCACAGAAGAGCTCTTGTCAAAGAAATACTTTAATTCCCAACTTACCTCTTGGCTTTTCCAAATTCTCTGACAGGCTGGAGATGGTTGGTCAGATAATAGCAGTAAAACTGTTATGTTCTTGCCCATCTCCTTGGCAAGTTGATATGTCTTGAAACATAAAATAAAATATATTCTGAGACAGAGATAAGGTAATATTGAGATGGAGAACCTCATTTTATACATTGTGTGTGTGTGTGTGTATAAATTCAGCACTTCCTAATGTGCAGGGTATATAAAAACAGTCTTTTGTATCACACACACACACACACACACACACACACACACACAGAGTAAATGTTAAATCATATGTGAGGACATTAATACCGAAGTGATGTATTGTTTCCAGTGGTATCCTGTGTTTACAAAACTGTGGAAAACTCTATCTCTTGCTAGTACCTTCCAGTACCAAGGATAAGCAAAGGAGTCTGGGTTGACCTTGTTGGGGACATAGTATGACAGAAAAACACTGAAAATGGATAAATGGAGTGTACCTAGAAAATAACAACACACTTGGGTTCAAGTTCCAACTCCTATTCTTAGTGTAAGATAAAAGGAATTCACTTTAATTCCTTGTGGAAAAAATCACAAACTCTTTAGTATTTTCTCAAAAGTAAGTTAGTAATATCTACACAATTGTGGAGATTAAACAAAATAATAAAGTAAAAGTTCTACAGAATACAAAATGCAGCCTTTATGTACATTAGACTAAGACATTTTAGGATGCCTTCATAAAGGGAAACATGACATGTTAGTCTGGTAACAATGTATAGAATGGATTGGAGTAGGTGCAGATCAGAGGCAAGTAAATCAGTTAGGAAGCCATTACCATATTTCTCTTGTATAATAACACTGATAAATAAATAGATAGGGATTAAAAAGAAAAAATTTCATTAACAAAGTGCAGAGTGGGAAATGGAATAGAGCTCAGAATGTATACATAAATTGGTATTCCCAGAGTGCTTGCAGTGTGTTTACAGCTATAGATGAGCCACAACAAAGGGAGTGAGTAGTCATAGTCATCCTCTTGGCACTCACCATTGTCAGATATATTTACAGCTTCTTCCTAGAAACTATAGTCTGGATGTGAATATCTATCTGAGATGTGGCTGCGAGAATGTGCTTGATCCATGCTCAGGGTAAACTGGAAGTATTGAGGAGTTAGTGCAGCCAGTAGTAGCCCACAGCCAATGTTAAGGGAGGAATTAGTAGATCAAGAGCTGGTCCTCCTTATCCCGTTAGCAGGATAATTCAGAAATGTGTCCTAGACAGTCTTCCTGCATCTCCAGTGGTCATGTGCCAGGTTGCCATGGAAATAACCCATTCATTTAATGAAGCCAGAACTGGCTTCCTTCCTTTCCTGTCTCAATTCTTCATTCTCCTACCTTCTTTGTTTTTTTTTTTTTTTTATTTACTCATTTATTTTTAATTGAAGTACAGTTGACATACAATGTCATATTAGTTTTCAGTGTCCAACATAGTGATCTGAAATTTATATACATTATGAAACGCTCATAATTATAGCTACCATCTGTCACTATACAGAGTTATTACAATGGTATTGGCTGTTCAGCTGACCCTTGGACAAAAAGGGTTTGCATGGGTCCACTTCATATGCAGATTTTTAAAAATACAGAACTATATATATATATATATGTTTTTTCTTTCTTATGATTTTTTTTCTAACAGTGCTTTCTAAGATTAATTTTCAAATAAACTACTTGCACTCAAATCCTTATTTCGGGGATTACCTAAGGCAAGGAAAGCATGAAGGATGACATAGAATTGTATTGACCTTAACATGTCCTTATAATGTATTTATGGATTATGGAGTAAGAGTAACTTGTAGTTCCTTCTATTATATTTAGATATTTACCCATCCCAGTAGATTTTATTTTCATGGCACAAAACATTTATAATACTCACCTGTGATTTCTTTAGCATGTAGAATACTGTACTGCCCAGAAAGATGCACAATAAATGTTTTCAAAAGGACAAGTCAATAAAGAACTAAACGTCCTCTTTAATACAAATACTGCTCTTGCTTGCTGTGATCAACTGATAACCTTTGCATTCAAGCCCTTCTCACATGATTTTCCTGCCAGGTGCATCTATTTTATTTAGGAATTGGACTTCATACTTGCTTTTGAATCTAGGCAATCTAATTATAATGAATATACAGCAAGTCAACATAATAAAACACACAACTGTCCACAGTTAGGTTGACAGCAGATTCATCATAGCCCTTTTTCTGTGGCCTTTATCGTGTCTATTGACAAAATCATAAGTTACATGCCAGACTTTCAAATGTAAAGCCACACCGTTTCCTAATACTGAGTAAACCATTGTTGTTTTAGGCCTTTCAGATTGATGCTTCATTCCACAGCCATTGGTTTACTGCTCTGGGCACACAGTTTCAGGAATACAGCCTGATTCCAACAGGAAAACAAGGCTTACTGTTTTGAATGAAGCTGGAATTCTCTTCTCTGTTGAGGACACTAATGTAAAGATAAAACAGATTTAGAACCCAAAACTGGCAGAAAGTATTCCCTGCAGAGTTACTCAGTACTGTGCCATATGCAGCAATCTCTCAATTCATGTGTTCGCCTTGCTTAATTGAGAACTGGCTAACAAAGTGGCAACAATCCAGTTCATTGCTATGAAGGAAAGAAACACCATGCACACAGGTATAGAACCCTAAGACATTCTTTAGGAGACTGTTTCACCTGTGAACAATAAAACTGTGCTTATATATTTAGGAAAATATAAATTAGGAGAGGAAGAAACATAAAGTTGAACATGACATGTAAGTTTTATTTAATAGGCTATAAAACATAGCATATGTGTGAAATAATTATTTCTAATCACCTCACTGCAAAGAAAGAACAATATTCATTTATAGGCTGTTTTATGGTTAGATGATACTTTATTTTTAAGCTGGCGCATGTATTAATTGACAGTTTAACTTTGCAGTGGATTGGAAAAAATACTGCTTTTCTGTCAGAGCAAATTTATGGCGTTGGATGACCTCCATAATGTGTACTGGACCAATTCTCATCGTAGGAGAACCTTCGGAAGTTTCCAGGATTGGCTGGCCTTGGCGGCTCCCTTCCTGACAGGAGGAGAAACACAGGATAGCCCCTAGGCCAAGAGCTGAATAGTTCAAGTGTAGTGTCTGACCTGCTATTTTCATAATCTCACAAGAGTACCACGCTCATCTGAAGTCAGAGCGGTGGGCACACTCCTGCATTCCCGGCCAGAGTCATTAAGGAACTATTCAGGTCTCTCTGCAGCTGGCTCAGAGCATGTGGGATTTTTCCTAGACTCTTTTCGTAAGTGCAACTGGCTGAAAAGTGAATTTTCTCTTGCCGGCTGCATCCAAACAGAGCAAGTGGAGTGGAAAAGGTGAGAAATCGCCCAGTTGTCTGTAAAAACTTGGAGTTATTATCAGAGCTTAAACCCATAATTGACTTCTCTTGTCTATACTTTCTTAAAAGCCCTAACCTATCATACTTAGGGCAAAAGCTTTTATCCTGACAGAAGAACATGAAAGGAGCGAAGTGTTCACAGAGGATAGGGAAAAAGACAAAATTCTTGTCTTTCGAAGGAACAAATTCTCTGCTAAGGAATAGATTCTTCATTTTAGAAAACTATGCCATCTTTCCATCTCTCTCATTTTGAAGGTGCAGAATCTGAGGCTGGGAGATTTTTTAATGTCCAGCATTAGATATGCCCAATGTCATCCAGCTGGCAAATGTTGGGGTTTGGTTTCATTTAAATCTGCATTACAGGGAAACCTTTCCCAAGGAATTGTTTATGTTGACTTCATGAAAAAGAAGTTGAGAATTAGATTTGGCTGGTGTAGTTCTCTTATATTATAGTCCTAGAGTTACATCATTTTTGAATGGAATCTTCAAAGATATGTATCATAACTTCCTCATTGCAAAAGTAAGAAATACATAGCCCTACATTATTTAGTGATTTTCAAGGTAATAAGAAAACCAGAGTTAGACATTCCTGATTCTCAAACAAGCTTTCTGCCCTATTCTGTCCAACACAAAAAAGTAGTTGGTTCACATGGTATGTACTTTTCCCTCACTTTGGCTGCAAGATTTAGGAAAATTTTAGGAAAGTATGGAAAACATTAAGAAGTAGGGAGGAGGGACTCCTGGGTGGCTCAGTTAGTTAAGCAGCTGCCTTCGGCTCAGGTCATGATCCCAGCGTCCTGGGATCGAGTCCCATATCGGGCTCCTTGCTAGGCAGGGAACCTGCTTCTCCCTCTGTCTCTGCCTGCCTCTCTGCCTACTTGTGATCTCTCTCTCTCTCTCTCTCTCTGACAAATAAATTAAAAAAATTAAAAAAAAAAAGAAGTAGGGATGAATTTCTACATATAATCCATATTGTGTGGAAGCTGAATGGTAATTAGAGAGGAATGGAGTCTGTAGGCTTCCATGGAAGCATGTGACAATCTAATAAAAGAACTTAGTCCTAGGTTTTATCTCCATGAATATTAGATAAGAGAGACACGTATTAGACCCAGTGAGAAAGAATTGTAATACAGTGAGACTCTTAGACTAAAGATTAGTATATTGCCTAAGTTCTTGCTGTCCCACCTAAATAATTATAATATCTATTCAACCCTGAATATTTCAAGAAATCCAGATGGGTAGAGAAAGCAAGTTTCTAGATCCAGCCTGAGAAAAATCTAGCATCAGATCCATTCGCTTCTGCCTTTTATTTTAAATGTAGAGGGATCATGCAATTTATCAACCAAATCACGATATGCTTTGTCAGCTAAAGGGTTTGCTCATGTTAGTTCTTGGGGACAACATCTGTAAATGAGAACCAAAATCTGGGAAATCTGTGATCTGTGATAACCCTATACAAATGCTGTGTAGTGTGGTTGTTGAACATTTGGTAGAAGATGCTGGTCCGCTGCTAGGACAAAGTCTTCTGTGTATTTTGTTGTTGGGGTAATAAGTGAAGGTCATTCTTTTACCTCATTGATAGTCTGATTACTAACTCACTTTTTTTTTTTTTTCCAATTCAGTTATTTTAGTTTCTTTCAAAACTACTTGTAAGGTTGTGAGCATCCATATAAAGTCTGTATTTGCATTCATATCTTTGTTTGCAACCTCATAGCAATAACATCAATGAGCGTGCTTCTCTCTGGGAGACACACACTAGGTACTCTTCTAAAAACCATGTGTCGAATTACCCTTTCTTTTTCCCCTCTCTTCACTGTGGTTTGCTCACTGTAGAAGAGCACCGATCTCCAGTGTGATTGTTAAATATGACAGACTGCATCTTTCCTATATCTTTTCCGAATGATAGATAGTATTGTCAGTGACTTTGTCAATTCAGCTTCCTCAAGGAGGCTATACTTTCTGATTCTGGAATGATTTACTTGTTTTTGTTTTGTTTTGTTTCTTTAAGGGAATCACACAAGTGAATCCAAGAACTCTTACCAGTTTTAGACATTTTCAAGGTGGTTTTCTGATGCATTGCTCACCAAAGAAATACATTCACAAATACACACGCAAATGTATATACATATAAAATGCACAGGGATGTAGTGATACACACATGCTAGAAATAAATTTGTTTTTCTGTAGAATATCCTTTTATTATGGCAAATTGTAATATTATTAATCATCAGTTGTTCTGTATTTTAGTTTTGAGCATTCTTATTTATTTGCCTTCAGAGGCAGTCTGCACAGAATATCATCACTTGACTATAATATGTATTTTCCCAATATTTAAGTTGGAGGTCAATCTATGTGCACTGAGAGACGGCAGAATAGTTGGTAAAATGTTTAAGATCTTTTTGCAGTTTATCTGTTGCCTGATATGCAGAATCTTATCTAAGAAATCAGTGAACAGCAATTTCTCTGGGAATAAAGAAAGTAACACTTGATATGCTGACACGATTCTGTTTAGTCCCTTCCTCCCTCTGTCCTTCCTTCCTTCCTGTTGGCTGTGTTTACTCAGTGAAGATGAACTCTAGGGTGGCTGTTACATAGGCTAAACTCCAGTACTCTTTTGTGATTAGCATTTGTAAAGGTAGCTTTAAAAATTCAGATAGAGGCAAAGTTCCTATTTGATAGAAAAGTAGTAGCATTGACAGTTTCAAATTGTGAGATTTGGCCCTGTCATTGACATCACATGTTTCATCTCCGTTTTATTTGCATGGGCTATAGGCTATAATGAACATCAAGTGGAAAGACAAGATCACATACAATAGAATTCTGGAGTACAATCAGGCCACCAAAATTGAAACAAGCCTCTGTGTTACCTAGCTATGTAATACTGGGTCTTCGTGGTCTTTGCGAGTTGACTATGGTGTCTGTAAAGAAGCGCTGTGTGTAGAGAATGAAGTGAGGGTATACTCAATTCACCACTTAATCTAGTAGTAAATAAGACTTCATTTTATTTTGATATTCTTTCACTTGTCTTTCTAAACTTGATGCCTAAATTCTTTAATAATTTGGCCTTTGCCAACTTAATTTTCACAAACTTCTACCATGTATGTCATGTGTATGGATATAACAGGAAACTCCTGCTAAAAAGAAAAAGAAAATAGGGGTGCTGGTTGGCTCAGTGGATTAAAGCCTCTGTCTTTGGCTCAGGTCATGATCCTGGAATCCTGGGATCTTGCCTCTCATTGGGCTCTCGGCTCAGCAGGGAGCCTGCTTCTCTCTCTCTCTCTCTCTCTTTCTCTCTGCCTGCCTCTACCTACTTGTGATCTCGCTCTCTCTTTCTGTGTCAAATAAAATCTTTAAAAAATAATAAAAATAAATAAATAAAAAGAACATAAGGCAAAGTCAGCTTTGTTTCCATGCTATTACGTCTTTTATTTCACAGGCAAGAATGTTTCATGCATGCCCCTTCTCCTCAATAACTCTCTATGGTTTTGGACTAATTCTTACTCATCTTTTAATGTTTGACCCAACTGTCAGTACTTCTGGCGTGATCTTCCCAGGCATGACTTCTACTGAGGTAGGTTCCCTCCCTCTGGTATTGCATTTATCACACTGTATCATTATTATTATCTGAACTACAAATCCTTGAGGCTTTTTCTGTTATTTTTCCATTCTTATTTCACAGACATTGCATAATATTTAACTAATAAAAAGTCCTCATCATGTTCCTCCCTCTTCTTCTGTGCCAAACACCTAATATATGTTTGTTCATGCAAGTGTTTCTATACTAACAGATAAAACCTTTCATATATCCAAATAACACAGATTTTTAGAGTGAGAGTATTTTTGAAGGTTGGAAATCTTCTAAAAAGAAAGTCAATAATGTTGGAGTATTAAATAAGACTTGAAATATTTTTGGAGTCAGTGGTGAATTTCCAAGCTCTTTTTTTTTTCTTCTTTTAATCTATCAAGCAGAGAGTATATTTCTACTTTCTAATGAATTGTTATAATTACTGATTTCAGATTGAATGACACCATACCCTCTCATAAGCAATTCCTCCTCAGAGGATGCCTGAGGTAATGTGTAGATAATTACTTCTAGCTGGGTTGGTTTAATCATGTGCTTACCTTAGACCCCAGATTGGAGCTCTTGAAATGCTAGTTGCTCCTCAAGAGCCTTCTTCATTGCTTTAATGGGATATGAATGGGATTATCTCTCAGGACTACTCTTCCCTCTGCTGTATCTGCATGCTACTGAATTGAATCTACCAGAGGTCTTGATAGGTCTAACGCAAATTGTAGAGATTCAGTGGATATATTTCTTGTGACCTGTAATCTTGCCAGCAATTCTGTCAGTGGCATTTGAAATCTTCCCTTAATATTTTTGTGATGTGTAAGGTAGCAGTTTTATTGATAGAGTACCCTCCTCCTTTTTTTTTTTCCATTATGAAAATTAGCTCAATTCAGTCAAAAGATACCACTGGAGTGTGATTTTCACAAAATAGAAAAAGTCCAGTTTTTTTCTCCACATAATTGATGGGTAAATATTGTTCAATTTTTAAAGTATTCAAAATAAATAGAGTAGGGGTAATAAAATTATATTATCAATATTTTAAAAGAGTTAATAAAATGAAGTATCTCAGCAATCATTGGCAGAGGTTACTAGCATTATGAAGATAAATATCACACAACATTATGGGACATCTGATGGACTTACAATCCTGAAGTATTCATGCCCAAATAAAATCAAGCCCAGATCTGACTGGGTCTCAAGTTCTCACTACCAGTGAAGATATATAGGAAAACATACTGAAACTTAGAGATACAACCAGTAAAATCTAGGCTGTATGAATCCTTACTAGTAAGTAAAATAGAAGATAAACAATCTAATTTCCCCAGAAAATAACTTACCGGAAAAAAAAAAAAAAGTAAGATGGATGGGAAGCCTAAAAATCAATATTGCCTGTTAGAAATAAAATGTAAGCCACAAATACAAGTCACAAATGTGGTTTCAGATTTTTCTATTAGCCACATTAAAGTAAATTCTTAAAAGGTAAAATTAAAATTAAAAAATGAAATTAATTTTAATATATTAAAGCATTATATATAAATACACAAACACATATAAAGATATATATTTTAATATATAACATAATATAAAATTAATATACGTGATATATAATTATATAATATATGCTATGTATTTATGTTATACCATATATACACATACATATATATAAGAAACTTATTGTAAGAAAGCAGCTTACAGTGTTGTGGGAGCTTGCTAAGAAAGTCTAAAATCCAGAAGGCAGGATGCAGGCTGGAAACATCTTGGGAGAGGCTAATTCTGTAGTCCATAGTTAGAATTCTTCCTCAGGGAGACCTATGTTTTACTCCTAAGGTGTTACCAACTAGTTTGATGAGGCCTACCCAAATTAAGCAGAGGACAATCACCTTTCCTTAAAGTCAACTGATTGCATATGTTAATCACTTATAAAATACCTGACATCAACACTTAGATTAGTGCTTGATTAAATACCTGCATATTGCAGCCAATCCAAATTGAGAAAATAATAGTAGTCCTCACACCAAGGATTTATAGGGAAGTTATAGACTACAATAATTGTAGTTACAGACTAAAATTTAGGTTCTAGGAGAGCTCATTGCTACTGGGTTGACCATTTTTTAATAGGCACTTCTAGAAGATAGAGTAAGAAAATACATACATTTTTTAAAAGATAAAATACTTTGTGTTTAAATGATATTTCAGGCTCAGGACTATGATCTTTCTATTTAGCTTTTAAGTTTTGTTATATTTTTTATCCTCTTTTTCTCTTATTGATATTCCCACTTATCAACCACATTACCATAAGTATTAATTTTCTTTATCCCTCATGCACATTTAGACTTAAAATCACAACACCAACATTTCTACTAAGAATATTATTATTAAGTGATATCACCAAGATGACATAGGTTGGTGATAGGTTGTTTCTGACTTCACTCCCCTTCACGAGAAGAATAACTAACAACTATTCAAGAATAAATACATCATTGAGGGAATCCTAGAGCATAGAGGTGAGGCTGAAGTACCTCTCCCTACACACATACCACAGAGACTAAGACAGACTGCATTAGAAGAGATGTGGCTAACATTGACTGCATTGCTCCTTCACCAGGTCAGTGCACCAGGTCAGTGCAATGTAGAGAAGTCTCCCCTAAGCCTTTGGCTCCTCTAATAGAAAAAGAGAATCCAGGGGGGTGATAACCAGCAACATCCAGCATTGGAGCTACATTGTGAGAGTCTCTACTCTGACCTCGCATTGCACAGATTAGAGAACTCTGAGGGCTCAACCACTAGGAGTTTGACTGTGATGGAAAAGGGAGAGGGTGTTGCAACAACCAACCCTGGAATCTTATTGGGCTGAGTTCACACCTGCAGTGCCCAAATTGTACTCCCAACCAGAGATTTTTTTCATCTGCAAAAGCAAGTCACAGATGCCACTCTGACCACGAAACTTAGCAGTGCAAAGATCTGCCTGATTCAGATCCTCACATGAGTAGATCTGCCAGTGTTAGAGCCTGGTTTGCCATGTCCTGGAAGGAATGGCGTCACAGCTCCATTTGCTATGGAGATCTTCCAGTTTCACCTGATCAGAAGGTGAATATATTATAGAGGTGAATAATTGTAGAGGACTTTAATACCCCACTTTCAACAATGGATAGATCATGTAGACAGAGAATCAATAAGAAAAAAAAGAAAACAGATTTGAACACTATAGACCAAATGGACATAACAGTACAGATAATGGACATAAATGTACAGAGCATTCCACAACAGCAAAATACAATTCTTTCTGAGCACACATGGACAATTTTCTAGGACAGGCCCTAGGTTAGGCCACAACAAGTCTTGACATATTCAAAAATTTTAAAATCATATCAAGTGCCTTTTCTGACCACAATGACATGAAACTAGAAACCAAGAAGATGAAAATTAGAAAATTTATGAACACAGAACATGAACACATAGAAATTAAGCCACACTCTCCTGAATAAACAATGGATCAAAGAAGAAATTAAAGACAAAATAAAAAAAGTTTTGAAACCAAATTGAAAACATAACATATCAGAACTAATGGGATGCAACAAATGCAGTGTTAAGAAGAAAGCCATTGCAATTATTGACTACATTAAGAACTAGAAAGATCCCAGATAAACAACAGAACTCTAGAAGAGAACAAATTGAGCCCAAAATTTAAAAAAAAGTACGAAATAATAAACAATAAAACACAAATAAATGGAATAAAAAAGAAAAACAATAGAAAAATTAAACAAACTAAGAGTTAGTTCTTTGAAAAGACAAAGTTGACAAACCTTTAGCTAGATTAACCAAAGAAAAAAATCAAAACCCCCAAATAAACAAAATTATAAATTTAAAGGAGGCATTACAACTGACAACACAGAATTTCAAAATATCATAAGGTGCCACTATGAACAAATATACCACAACACACTGGAAACATAGAAGTGGAAAAATTCTTAGAAACATAAAACTTACCAATACCAAACTTGGAAGAAATGGAAAATTTGAATAGACCAATTATTAGTATGGAGTTTGAATCAGTAATAACAAAATCTCCCAACAAAAAAAGAAAAAGAAAAAAGAAAACTCCCAAAGAAAAATCTCCCAAAGAAAAAAAGAAAACCCCAGGGCCAGATGGCTTCAGTGCTGCAGTGGTGAATTTTGCCAAATATTTCAAGAAAAATTAACATAAATCCTCAAACTCTAACAAAAAATCAGAGTAGAGAATACTCCCAAACTATTTTATGAGGCAAATATTATCCTGATACTAAATCTTAAAAATGACACTAATAAAAAACTACAAAAAAAAATCTCTGATGATTATAGATGCAAAAATTCTCAACAAAATACTAGCAAACTGAATTTATCAACACATGAAAAGGATTCCTCACTATGATCAAGTGGGATTTATCCTGGAGATGCAAGGATGGTTCAATAGGTACAAATCAATCAATGTGACATATTACATTAATCAAATTTAGAAAAAGAAGAATCATATCATTTCAATATATGCAAGAAAAGCATTTGATAAAGTTCAATATCCATTAATGGTAAAAACTGTCAACAAATTAGTCATAGAAGTAACATATCTCAACATGATGAAGGTTATGTGTAACTAACCCAAAACTAACATCACACTTAATGATGAAAGGTTGCAAGGTTTTCCTTTAATATCAGGAAAAAGGGTACCTGGGTCGTTTAGTCAATTAAATGTCTGTCTTCAGCCCAAGTCATGATCTTGGGGTCCTGGAATGGAGTCCTGCATTGGGCTTCCTGCTCAGCAGGGAGTCTGCTTCTCTCTCCCCCTCTGGCCGTCCGCCCTACTTGTGCTCTCCCCCTCTCCCCCCTCAAATAAATAAATGAAATCTTTGAAAAAAAGCAAGAATAAGATAAGAGTGCGCAGTCTACTCAATATAGTACTAGAACTACTAGCTGGAAAAATCAGGAAAGAAAATGAAATTAGAAGTATCAGAATTGGAAATGAATAAAAAAATTGTCTGTACTTGTAAATGATATGATTTTGTATATAAGAAATCCTAAAGACACAATAAAAAAAAAATCCTGTTAGATCTAATCAACAAATATATTAATGTAGCCACATTCAAAATTAACTTAAAAATCAGTAGGATGTCTATAAATGAACAATACATTTCTGGAAAAGAAATAAATCAATCTCATTTTTTAAAAGATTTTATTTATTTATTTGACAGAGAGAGACTCACTGGCAGATGCTTAATAACTGAGCCACCCAGGTGCCCCATCAATCTCATTTTCAATTGTCCAAACCTATAAAGTATTTAGGAATAGATTTACCTTTGGAAATTAAAGTTTTCTCTTAAACTATAAGATGTTGATGAAGGAAATCAAAGATACAATGGAAAGGTTTCCCACATTAGTGGATTGGAAGAATTAATATTAAAATGTCCATACTACCAAAAGTCACCCATAGATTCAATGTAATCTCTATGGCATTTTTTAAAAACAGATATAGAAAAAAGTACTCTTAAAATTTATATGGAATCACAAAAGATCTTAGATAGCCAAAGTAATCCCGAGGAAGAAGAACAAAGCTGGTGACATCTATTTCCTAATTTCAAGCTATACTGTAAAGTTAAAGCTAACAAAACAATATGGTACTGGCATAAAACAGACAACAAACCAATAGAGTAGAATCAAGAGCCCAGAAATAAACTCCAACGTATACTATCAACTAATATTAGACAAGGAAGCCAAGAATACTTAATGAAGACATGACAGTTTCTTTAAGGAATGGTACTTGGACAATTAGACTCATCCTTAAAAGAATAAAACTGGAGCCATATTTTGCATTATTCATAAAAATTAACCTGAAATGAATTAATGACTTAAACTTAAGAACTAAAGCCATGAAACTGTTGGAAGAAAACATAGAACAAAACTCGTTGACATGAGTCTTGATAATGATTTTTGGATACGACACTTAAAACACAAGAAAATAAGTAAGTGGGACTAAATGAAATTAAATATCTTCTACACAGCAAAAGCAAAACAAAAACTTACCAACAAAGTGAAAAGGCAAACTATTGGAATGGGAAAAAATATTTGTAATCCATATATTTGGTAAGGGGTTATTATCCAAAATATATAAAACTCATACAACTCAATAGCAAATAGTTAAATAACCCATTTTAAAAATGGGTAAAGGACCTGAATACACTTTTCTCTAGAGAAGATATACAAGAGGTACATAGATCCTATGAAAAGATGCTTGGTATCACTAGCCATTAGGAAAGTGCAAATTAAAACCACAATGAAATATCACTTCACACATGTTAAAATGGCCATCACTGAAAGACAAAAAATAACAAATACCAATGTGGATGTAGAGAAAAGGGAACATTGTATACTGTTGGTGGGTTTGTAAATGGTTAGAGCCACTATGGAAAATAATATGAAGTATCCTTTAAAAATTAAAAGTAAAATTATCGTATGATCTACCAGTTTCACTTCCAGGCATATATTCCAAGGAAACAAAAACACTAACTTGAAAATATATCTGCACCTTCATGTGAATAGCAGCATTATTTGCAATAGCCAAGGCAGGGAAGCAATCTAAGTGTTTTGACTTTTCTAGAACATTGTACACTTGAAATCATACAGTATGTAGCCTCTCAGATTCACTTTCCTCATCCAGTAATAAGCACTTAAGTGTGTTCATTATCTTTTTATGGACAGATAACTCATTGCTTTTTACTATTATTTCCTTATTTGGATGGACCAGGCTTATTTATCTATTCATCTACTGAAGAACATAATGATTGCTTTCAAGTTTTGTAAATTATAAATAAACCTGCTATAAACACCTGTGTTAAGGCTTTGTCTGAACACACGTTTTCAGCTCACTCTGGGTAATATTAAGGAGCACAATTGCTTGATCTTATTGTATGGTAAGAGTATGTTTAGTTTTACAGAAAAGCACCAAGTTGCCATCTGAAGTAGCTGAACCATTTTGCATTCCCATCAGCAATACATGAGATTTCCTGTTGCTCTACATCCTTGTCAGCTTTTGGTGTTGTCAGTGTTCCAGATTTTGGTCATTCTAATATATGTATAGTGATAGCTCATTTCTGCTTTATTTTGCATTTCCTGATGACATGGTGTGGAGCTTCTTTTCATATACTTATTTGCTATCTGTATATCTTCTTTGATTCAGTGTCTTAAGGTCTTGGCCAATTTTTTTTTCCATTGGGTTTGTTGTTTCCCAATTGTTGAATTTTGAGAGTTTAAAAAAATTTTTTTTGATTAACAGCCCTTTATAAGATGTTATTTTGCAGATATTTTCCTTCAGCCTGTATTTTGACATTGTCTTATTTATCCTTGTCTTTCTCAGAGCAGAAATATTTAATTTTAATGAAGTCCAGTTTACCAATTATTTATTTCATGTATTGTGCCTTTGTTGTTGTATTTAAGTCATTATCATATCCAAAATAACCTTTATTTCTGGTAGTTCTGTTGTTTTGCATTTCACATTTAGTACTAAGATCCATTTTTAATTAAGTTTTTCAATTAAAGTCTGTGTCTGTGTCTAGATTCATTTATCTAGATTCGGATTCTTTTTCTGTTTCTTTTTTTAACATGAGGACATCCAGCTATTTTAGCACCATTTCTTAAAGAGATTACCTTTGCTCCATTATATTACCTATGTTCCTTGGTCAAAGACCAACTGACTATATATATGTATTTCTATTTCTGGGCTCTTTTTCCTGTTTAGCTCATTTATTTGTCTGTTCTCTTGGCAATATCACACTGTCTTAGTTACCATAGTTTTATAGTAAGTCTAGAAGTAGGATAGTGTCACTTCTCTAGTTACTTTCTCCTTCAGCATTAAGTTGGCTGTTCTAGGTCTTTTACCTACCTATATACTCTTGAATCAGTTTGTCAATATCCACAAGATAAATTGATGGAATTCTGATTGGAATCTTATTGAATCTGTCAATTGGTCAAGTTGGTAAAAATTGACACCTTAACAATATGATCCTTTTATTCATGACTATGGATTATCTCTCCATTTATTTAGTTCTTTGATATTTTCATCAGTTTTGAAGTTTGTCTCATATACATTTTATATTTATTTAGATATATTTATGTGTAAGTATTTTATTCTTTGAGTTACTATTGTAAATGGTAATGTATTTTATTTTATTATTTTTTAAGATTTTATTTATTTGACAGACAGAGATCACAAGTAGGCAGAGAGGCAGGCAGAGAGAGGACGAAGCAGGCTCCCCACCGAGCAGAGAACCTGGTGTGGGGCTCGATCCCAGGAGCCTGGTGTGGGGCTCGATCCCAGGACGCTGGGATCACGACCTGAGATAAAGGCAGTGGCTTTAACCCACTGAGCAACCCAGGTGCCCCAATGGTAATGTATTTTAAATTAGATTTTACTTCATCATAGCTGGCATATAGGAAAACTATTGAGTTTTTTATACCAATTTATAATCCTGCAACTTTGTCATAATCACTTCATTTCTGGATTTTTTAAAATTTTTTTTAATTAGATTTTTGGGTTTTGTCAGGTAATCATGTCATCTGCAAACATATGCAAATCATTTATTTCATTTTCTTGACTCATTGCATTAGATAGTACTTAGATATTGAAAAACAGTGATGAGAGAGAACATCCTTACCTTTTACCTGATTTAGTGGAAAAGCAACAAATTTCTCACCATACAGTATGATATTCATCATAGGTTTTTTAGATATTCTTTACATTGAAGAAGTTCTCTAATCCTACCCTAATGAGCATTTTTAATCATGAAAGTTACTGGATTTGTCAAATGCCTTTTCTGTATCAATTGATATGATCATGTGATTTTTTTTCTTTTTTTAGAAAATTGATGTAATAGATTACATTAATTTTTTTATGTCAATTTTTTTTAATTTTAAATTAAAATTTTAATTTTTTGATTGTATTATGTTAGTCCCATAAATACATTATTAGTTTTTGGTGCAGTGTTCCAAGATTCATTGTTTATGTACAACACCCAGTGCTCCATGCAATACGTGTTCTCCTTAATACCCACCACTAGGCTTTCCCAACCCCTACCCCCCACCCCTCCAAAACCCTCAGTTTGTTTCTCAGAGTCCACAGCCTCTCATGGTTTGTCTTCCCCTCTGATTTCACCCAATTCACTTTTCCTTTCCTTCCTCTAATGACCTCCATGTTATTCCTTATGCTCCAGAAGTGAAACCATATGATAATTGACTTTCTCTGCTTGACTTATTTCACTCAGCATAATCTCCTCCGGTCTCATCCATGTTGAAGCAAAGGTTGGGTATTCATCCCTTCTGATGGCTGAATAATTCCATTGTATATACAGACCACATCGTCTTTATCTATTCATCTGTTGAAGGGCATCTCGGCTCTTTCCACATTTTGGCTATTGTGGACATTGCTGCTATAAACATTGGGGTACAGATGGCCTTTATTTTCACTACATCTGTATCTCTGGGATAAATACCCAATAGTGCAATTGCAGGGTCATAGGGTAGCTC
This sequence comes from Mustela lutreola, assembly GCF_030435805.1. Classification (NCBI taxonomy): domain Eukaryota; kingdom Metazoa; phylum Chordata; class Mammalia; order Carnivora; family Mustelidae; genus Mustela; species Mustela lutreola. The sequence continues at coordinate 60,210,479 of NC_081299.1, forward strand.
TATTTTTAATTTTTTGAGGAATCTCCACACTGTTTTCCAAAGTGGCTGTACCAACTTACATTCCCACCAACAGTGAAAGAGGGTTACCCTTTCTCCATATTCTCTCCAACATTTGTTGTTTTCTGCCTTGTTAATCTTTGCAGTTCTAACTGGTGTAAGGTGGTATCTCTGGGTGGTTTTGATTTGAATATCCCCGATTGCTAATGATGATGAACATTTTTTCATGTGTCTGCTAGCCATTTGTATGTCTTCATTGGAGAACTGTCTGTTCATATCTTTGGCCCATTTTTTGACATGCTTATCTGTTTTATGGGTGTTGAGTTTGAGAAGTTCTTTATATGTGTTGGATATCAGCCATTTGTCTGTAGTGTCATTTGTGAATATCTTCTCCTACTCCGTGGGCTGTTTGTTGACTGTTTTCTTTGCTGTGCAAAAGCTTTTTATCTTAATGAAGTTCCAAAGGTTCATTTTCACTTTTATTTCCTTTGCCTTTGGAGACATGTCTTGAAAGAATTTGCTGTGGCTGATGTCAAAGGGATATCTGCTCCTCTAGGATTTTGATGGATTCTTGTTTCATGTTAAGGTCTTTCATCCATTTTGAGTTTATCTTTGTGTATGGTATAAGAAAATGGTCAAGTTTCATTCTTCTATACATAGTTGTCCATTTTTCCCGGCACCACTTATTGAAGAGACTGTCTTTTTACCACTGGATATTTTTTCCTGCTTTGTCGTAGATTATTTGACCATTGAGTTGAGAGTCCATATCTGAGCTCTCTATTCTGTTCCATTGGTCTATGTGTCTGTTTTTGTGCCAGTACCATACTGACTTGGTGATCACATCTTTGTAATAAAGCTTCAAATCAGTCAGCGTGATGTCCCCAGCTTTTTTTTTTTTTTTTTTTCAACATTTCCTTAGTGATTTGTGTCTTTTCTGGTTCCACACAAATTTTAGGATTGGTTTCTCGAGCACTTTGAAAAATGCCACTGTTAATTTGATTGGGATGGCATTTAAAGTATAGATTGCTCTGGGTAGCTTAGACATTTTAACAATGTTTATTCTTCTGATCCATAAGCATTGGAATGTTTTTCTGTCTTTTTGTGTCTTCTTCAATTTCTTTCATGAGTATTCTGTAGTTCCTCAAGTACAGATCCTTTACCTCTTTGGTCAGGTTTATTCCAGGGTATCCTATAATTTTTGCTGCTATTGTAAGTAGAATCAATTCTCTAATTTCTCTCTCTATAGTGACATTGCTAGTGTATAAGAAAGCAACTGATTTCTGTGCATTGATCTTGTATTCTGCCACATTGCTGAATTGCTGTATGAGTTCTAGTAATTTGGGGGTGGAGTCTTTTGAGTTTTCCACATAAAGTATCATGTCATCTACAGAGAGAGTTTGACTACTTCTTTGTCAATTTGAATAACTTTTCTTTTTGTTGTCTGATTACTGTTGCTAAGACTTTTAGTACTATGTTGAACAACAGTGGTGAGAGTGGGCATCCTTGCCATGTTCCTGATCTCAGTGGGAAGGCTCTCAGCTTTTCCCAATTGAGAATGTTATTCATTGTGGGTTTTTCATAGATGGATTTTATGGAGTTGAGGAATGTTCCCTCTATCCCTATACTGTGAAGAGTTTTAATCAGGAAGGGATGCTGTATTTTGTCAAATGCTTTTTCTGGATCAATTGAGAGGATCATGTGATTCTTCTCTTTTCTGTTATTGATTTGTTCTGTTACACTGATTGATTTATGAATATTGAACCACACTTGCACCCCAGGAATAAATCCCACCTCATCATGGCAGATAAACTTTTTAATGCACTGTTGGATCCTATTAGCTAAAATCTTCTTGAGAATCTTGGCATCGATATTCATCAGAGATATTGGTCTGAAATTCTCCTTTTTGATGGTGTTTGCCCGGTTTGGGGATCAAGGTAATGCTGGCTTCATAGAAAGAGTCTGGAAGTTTTCCTTCTGTTCTTATTTTGTGAAACAGCTTCTGGAGAATAGGTCTTATTTCTTCTTTGAATGTTTGGTAGAATTCCTCAGGGAATCCATCAGGTCCTGGACTCTTGTTTTTTGGAGGGTTTTGATCACTACTTCAAACTCGTTACTAGATATTGGTCTACTCAGGTTGCCAATTTCTTCCTGTTTCAGTCTTGGATGTTTTTAGGTTTGCAGGAATGCATGCACTTTCTAGGTTGCTTAACTTACTGACATATAGCTGTTTATGATAATTTCTGATGATTGTTTCTATTTCCTTGGTGTTAGTCGTGATCTTTCTCCTTTCATTCATAATTTTATTAATTTAGGCCCTTTCTCATTTCTTTTGGATTAGTTTTGCCTGTGGCTTATTGACCTTACTAATGCTTTTGAAGAGCCGCTTCTAGTTTCATTGATGTATTTTACTCTATCTGTGGTTTCTAATTCATTGATCTCTGCTCTAATCTTAATTATGACCCTTCTTTTGTGTGGGGTTGCCGTAATTTGTTGTTGATTCTCCTGTTCTTTAAGGTGTAAAGAGGGTTTGTGTATTTGGAATTTTTCAATTTTTTTTGAGTGTGGCTTGGATGGCTATGTATTTTCCTCTTAGGACTGCTTTTGCCATATCCCATAGGTTTTGAGGAAATGTGTCTTCATTCTCATTGGTTTACATGAATTTTTAAAGTTCTTTGACTTTCTGATTGATCCAAACATTCTTGAGCATGATAGTCTTTAACTTCTAAGTGTTTGAATTCCTTCCAAAGTTTTTCTTGTGTTTGAGTTCCAATTTCAAAGCACTGTGGTCTCATAATAGGCAGGGAATAATCCCAGTCTTTTGGTATTGGTTGAGACCTCATCTGTGACTCAGTATGTGGTCTATTTTGGAGAAAGTTCCATGTGCATTCGAGAAGAATGAGTATTCTTTTGTTTTAGGGTGGAATGTTCTGTATATATCTATGAAGTCCATCTGGTCCAATGTGTCATTCAAAGCTCTTTGTTTGTTGATTTTCTGCTTAGATGATCTGTCTGTTGCTGAGAGTGGTGTGTTAAGATCCCCTACAATTAATGTATTCTTATCAATATGTCTCTTTATTTTGATTAGCAGTTGACTTATGTAGTTGTCTGCTCCCATGTTGGGGGCATAAATATTTACAATTGCTAGATCATCCCAGTGGTTAGACCCTTTAAGAATGTTGTAGTGTCCTTCTATAACTCTGACTATAATCTTTAGCTTAAAATCTAATTTATCTGGTATGAGAATTGGTGATCCAATCTGGTCCTAACATTTTCTGTTTTGAAGGGTTTTTAATTATTGATCAATTACTTTATTAGATATAAATCTCTTCAGAGTGTCCACTTCTTACATGATTATTTCAAAGAATTGGTCAAGTTCATCTGGATCACCAAATGTGTTGGTGTAGAGTTGTTCATAGTATTCTTTTATTATCCTTTCCATGTTCATGGGAATCTGTAATGATGTTCCCCCACTTTCATTTTTTTTTTGTTTTTGTTGTTACTAGTAATTTGTGTCTCCTCTTTATTTTTTCTCTTAGTTTCCTTAGCTAGAGACTTAACAATTTTATTGATTTTAAAAAGAGTTATCCATTGGTTTTATTGATATTCTAAATCCACTTTAATTTCATTTTGATCTGAGAGCAGACATTGTATGATTTCTCTTTTGAATTTTTTAAGGTATGTTTTATAACCTAGAATGTGGTCTAGCTTGCTGAGTGTTCCAGCTTTAGAAGAATATGTATTCTGTTATTAGATGAAGCAGTTTACAGACATCTATTATATACAGTTGATTGATTGGTATTGTTAATATTAACTATGTCCTTACTGATTTTCTGCCAGCTGTATGTTAGAATGTTAGAATGATGTTGAAGTCTCAAATTTAGACTCTCAAAAAATGGATGAATCAAGAGATTCATCTATTTATCATTGTAGTCCTATTCGTTTTGCCACATGGATTTTGATATTCTTTTGTTAGGCACATACATGGTAAGTATTGGTATGTCTTCTTAAAATACTGAGACTTTATAATTATATAATGTCCCTCATTACCCCTAAGAACTTTCTTTGCCATGAAGTCTTCATTGTGTGAAAATAAATAGCTGCTTTTTTCTTCCTTTCAGTTAGTGTTATCATGGTATCTCTTTATCCATTCCTTTAATTTTAATCTATATATGTCTTTGTACTTAAAGTAGATTTCTCATATACAACACAGAGTTGGCTCTTGTTTTTCAATCCACTCCTATCATCTGTGTCTTTTAATTTGTCTTTTTAGGCCAGTAATGTTTAAAGGAATTATTGATATAATTATATGAATATCTACCTTATTTGTTACTGATTTGTTCTTGTCTTTGTTGTTTGTTCCTAAATTTTGTCTTCCAGGCTTTTCTGAAATTTATGGTTTCAACTGGTCATTTTATATGATTAAATTTTATCTCCCTGGTATATCTATTTTATATGTATATATATATATATATGTATATATATATACACACACACATATATATATATCCATAGATATATCTATATCTCTCTCTATATATACATGTATATAGGTATAGACCTATATCTATATAGATATGTATATTTTTGTATATTTATTATTTTTTAGTGGCTACCCTAAAATTTATAATATGCATTTATGACCAGTGCAAGTCCACTTTAAATTAATACTATACTGCTTCACATGTAGTTCAAGTATCTTATTATAATAAAATATTCCAAATTCTTCCATCTCTATTGTAACTGGCGTTATTTATTTTACTTATATAAACATTAACATATATAATATATAATTGCTCATAATAAAATGCATTGTATCTATTATTACAAATTTTTGTTATATTAAGAATAGGAAATCATAAAAGTTTTTATTTTAATTTCATGTGTTTTTTCTCCCATGTTCTTCCATTATGTTGCTCTGAATTTCTGACCTTTATCATTTTCCTGCTGTCTGAGGAACTTATTTTAGTATTTCTAGCATTACAAATCTACTCATTAAAAAATTCCCACAATTTTTATGTCAAGAACTCTTTTTTTTTAACCTTTGAAAAATAAATTTGCAGAGTTCAGAATTCTAGGTTGGTGTTTTTGTTTTTCTCTCACCATTTTAAATATTTCACTGTACCCTTCTTCTTCCTTACATGATTTTTGAGGTCAGTGTCACCAACCCATTTAGGTAAAAGAAGATAGGTAGTGGGAGCTCAAATTGGCCATTTCCTTTCCTCCAGGTAGACTAGACTGAAAAAAAATATCCTAGCAGGTTAAGCTCTGTTGAAGGTGTTTTTGCCTGCAGGGAGGCTTTATTAAGAAGAAGAGAATACTTTGGTGAGTTTCACAATATTACCTTTCTCTACTTTCCAGAAACATGAAAGGAATTTTCTCTGATATTAACTGTGTGGAGCTAATAGATCTCCAGAAGATAAAATACAAAAATGTGAGGGACCCCTATCACTGGGTTCTTCTGGAAATATTTACTCTTAGAGTTGTCTGTAATGATTCTCCAATTATTCATCAATTACAGTTTAGTTTTCCTACCCCAATACTGGTTCACATAAATATTTTTACTCAGGGATTATGTTGCAATAAAATGTGATTCTCAGTGTCCAATTTTGAGGGCCATGGTTTGCCCTGTGACCTCACTTTTCTGAAGGTCTAAGAAGTGCTATTTAGTTTGTCATTTGTTCTGCTTTTAACTTATAAAGGTGGAGTGGTGACTATGTGTTTAACCAGAAGCCAGGAGTCCTCTAAAATCAATTTTTAAAAAAATCACTTGAAATAAGCCATCTTTTATATAGTTATGCTAATGAAAGAGACAAATTCTAAGATGTCCTTCATAATCCTGATTCCTTGGGTTTATGACTGTATGATTCCTAACTGCTTAGTGCATGCAAGATTAGTGAGTTACTCTTAGTAATAGAATATTACAATATTACCTGTATTTGTTTGTGTTTACATGATTATATTACCTTAAACCATAATGACAGCCTTGAAAGGAGGTTCTGTCTCTTGCTGGTTTTAGGAGGTAAGCAGCCATAGTGATGTCCATTTGGCAAGTCAATAAGAGCAGTCTGTAGCCCTTGTTTACAGATTGCAATGGACTGAGCTGTTCAGTCCAACAGTATCACAAAGAACTAAAAGCTGCTAATAACCATGTAACCAGGAAGTGAATCCTTCCTCAGCTGAGCCTTGGAAAAGGCCGCAACCCAAGATAATGCCTTAATTATAGCTTTGTGAGACCTTGAAGCAGAAGATACCTAGACTCATCATCCACAGTTCTGTGAAATAATACATATGTATGATTTTAAGTCTCCAAGTTTATGGTCACATCTTAACACTGCAGCACTAATTACTATAGCTGTCAACTTAAGAAGATTATAATAAATTGTTTAATTTGATTTTCAGTTTTTAGGGTGTCATTTATTTTTGAACAGCATCAAGTCTTCCTTGCTGAAAAGAATAACATGGCTAGAGTAGCACTGTTTACCAGTTATCCTTAACCAAGTTATTGGGCCAAACCTTCTATTTTCGGGGCACCTGGAGGGTTCAGTGGGTTAAGCCTCTGCCTTCGACTCGGGTCATGATCTCAGGATCCTGAGATCCAGCCCAGCATCAGGCTCTCTGCTCAGCAGGAAGCCTGCTTATCCCCTCCCCTCCCCCCCACCCCCACTTGCTTCTCTGCCTACTTGTGATCCTTGTCGTCAAATAAATAAATAAAATCTTTTAAAAAAACTTCTATTATCAAATTCTACCTTGATTTACTATAGCCTGTAATTACAAAAACAAAACTCAACACTTAAATAACAGCAGCAACAAAATAGTGTATTTGATATCTAAGCAGCACAAAATATTCTTTACTATATAGGAGGAAGAAATAGGGTTAAGAAAAAATTATTAGATGAAGAAAAACTTTCAGACAATATACCGATTTGGGAAGGTGAATCTTGGGACCCAAAACTGTTACATAGAATACATACCTGGATGATTATAACATCTTGCCCTCAATTCTGTGTATAAATTCGATTGCAGCTTTGAATAAGTCAACTAAATTCCCAGTTTTGTAATCTATGTAATATGACTATACAGATGCTAAGACTTCTAGCTCTAAATTGTTATGATTTTCTGAAATGACAGCATTTTCAGAATAAGAAACAGGAATAAATAAAGTGATAATCAGTGCCTTCCAATCAGTGTTGCATCAATCATCCATAAATATTTTGACTCATATGTTTCTAAATTTTATATATTTCAGGGTAGATATACCACTTGTATAACATGTATAAGGACTAGAATTTATAATTGCTTCAGAAAAAGGTATAGACTAAAAAATTACTACTATTTACTAATTTTTACTAATTTCATAATTCTTAATAGTTTTTTTCTCTCAGTTGTTGAGTATGATTTAAAAAGGATTTCAGTATTCTTCATATCCATTAAATAAAAAAATACAAAGTATATTACTTGAATAAACTTGAAGTAATTCATCCAAAGAAACAGGAAAAAACTGCTTTCATTAAATTGGTCTGCTTACCTGAGTTCACATAAAATAAGTATTTCCTTTTTTGATCTCTTTTAAAGTGAATCACTACTTCCACAAACATTTATACAGAAATGATCTAACCCAACCCTGCACAGTTAGGGAATCATGTATGTTAAGCATTATCAGTGGAAGATTTTTGAAAAGGCAGGCCTCTTTCAAGTACCTTTATCATGAGGAAACTTACCAGTTCTGTACATGCTACCTCCGTAGCCTGAAGAAGACTTCTAAAACAAACAAAAAAATTGCCTTCAAAAGCTGATGTGTCACATACTTATTAGGGTCCATGAAAGAAAATGATAATATACTAACATCTCACAGCGGGAAATGTACCACGTTGGATAGAGAAAGCATGTGTTGTCATTGGTTAATGAGCGAATGTTTGCTGCCAGAGTGAAGCAACCAGGAGTGAACCATGAAATGACTGTATTCACCCTGAAATATCAGCAAAGCAAGAAAGTGATGAGTAGTAAGCAACGTTTCCTGAATGTGTGGGACATACTTACTAGAGCTGCAATAATAAGTCTCTTAATATTTATCTTTTATAGATAAAATAGTGAGGGACAATTATGCTTTTGTATCATATGACTTTAGGAAACAGAGGCTAGGATTAATATGTAAATGCTTATTTGGATGTGTCACTGTATTCTCGCCCTTTTCCTTTCCCATTGGCTGACCTTACTGCTTCTTTCCTTTCCTTCAGATACAAACCAAAACTCACCAGGAAATTATTCCTAATTAACTTATCCATTTTTGTTTGTTTTTTTTTTTTCACAGTTTCATCGGATTTTAGACTATTAGCAGTGAAATATACTTTGTAAATAATTTAGTTCAGCCCTGTTTGCACATCTTATCTTACTTACAAGACCCGTGTATCTATACATATGTGCACATGCACATGTGAATGTGTTTCTGATTCTTATGTGTCAGTACAATATTTCCATTAGTATTTTAATGAAATATTATATTTTAATTATTTAAATATAATATTTAAATATTATATTTTAAGTCACCTGGAAAATATTTATTTAAATATTTTTGGATCCTTGGATATTTAAGAAAATTTTATTGAAAAAATAATTTAAAGGATTAATGATCAATTTTATATTTTCTCTTAGGCTATTCAGCTGGTGTTAGATGCACCCCATCCTGAAATTACTGAGGTGAATGTTACAAAATGTGTCATCTAACCTATTACAACCATTTTTTAAATGATAAGTAACATGGCAGCCTCAAAAAAATGAGACATATACCATAAAACATTTGTGAGAAAAATTATGTATATTCCCTTAATATTCTAACAACTTCACTTATACTCTCTAATTAGATATTGGCTAGTTTAGTCCTTGAAGAACATCTAAGCCTAAATGTTTACTTCCAGCCTATGAGATGTAATTCAGGAGTTGGATGATTGGGTGATATGGCTTTGGTAAAAGCATCAACAGCTTATTGTTAGCTGATGTAGTTAAAAAAAAAAAAAGTTTTAACATCCACTATCTTCAGAAAAAAAGTCTCACTGTCGGTACTGTTTGTTATATAAGAGAAAGGTGAGTCTTATCTAAGAAATGAAAATTAGTGGTAGAATTGGACTCTGATACAGTGTCTCAGTGATAAGATTATTTGAGTGTTCTTACACATTCTAGTCTTCTCTCCCTTGTACTAGAGAGTGATCTAATTAGTTTAATGAGAAAGGGGTTTATTAAAGAATCTCACTCACGGAATTTTTGGAGGAACTGAAGAAAAATACTCTAAGAGCATTTCCAGAGTTGACTACAATCCCAAACAGGTCGACAAAATTGCTTCTACTATTTAGAAGCACTCAAATTTGGGAGACCAAAAAGAAAGCTTCCAGCTTTAGAGCCATTCCACTTTCACTACAGTCAACAAACAACTGTAGCCAGAAGCTACTGATACGTATGAAAATTCTAGAATCCTACTGCTTCTATCACATTCCATGCTATCAAAATGGATGTCTCACATTCTTTATCTTTCTGTAGGTAATTTAATCCCTAATTGAAGCTTCATGAAGATATATCTTGTTACCAGAAGATATAGCATGAGTCTATACCTTTTGGTACAATGGTAGATGCACAATGAAGTTGTGAGATTTAGTGTTAATAATTCCACTGTGAGTGAGCCAGCTAAATGTGGAGAGAGCCTTTTAAGAATGTGGACAGCTTCCATTGAGAGCTATTCTCTACAGTGTCCAAATACTTCTGTAGTACTTAGTATGTGTAAATTATCTAGTGTAAAGATTCCCATCTGAAGATCAAATAATAAAAGGCATTACTTGTATTTACTATTTTGGGCAGAGGCTGTGTAGGAGACAAAGGGTAGAAAAACACAGTAACATATGTTCCCCCCATCCCACAGTATTGCACTGAGGTAAACAAAGTATACATACCAGTTTAAATCATTGTCTCTTTTGAGAAAGAGATTAGCTAAATACATGGTTTGAATCTCTTTTCCCTCTTATTTTTCATATATATATATATATATATATATATATACACACATATACAGCATATTTTAAGATTAGTTAGTTGTCTGTATTATTTATTAGGAATATTAAAATAATTAATGCCAGGTGATACTTATATAATTGTATAACATAGTACAAACAATGTTCATCTTTATTTTTGAAAACTTTCATATTGAAAGATAGAATTTATTATTAAATATCAACATAATATTTGCTATATGGTTTAAAGGAGTCACATTACCCTTTGGTATTTATTGACTAATCAACAAAAATCAATATGGTAAAAATAATATGGTGACAATTTGGTATGGTACTGTAACCATGGCATGGTAACAATAATATTGTAACAGTAATAACTAAAAATATGTTTGCAATTTGTTCATGAATTATCAAAATTCTCAAAATAACTTCTGGAAGATAACATTATTATTATTACTATAGCTATATACTATAAAGGAATTAAAGTCATTAGAGTGTAATTTGGCCAGAAAAATTTCACTCAGCTGATCTAAGTTTCTCAGGTCCTATACATGCTCCATATAGGCCTGTCTTCACGACAAGCCCTTGGAATATTCTGCTTGATAACATTATTTTTATATGTGTGAGCTCTTTGACCTCTCTGCTATATAATTTTTTATAACCACATGATTTATGGAAAAGGCTGGTTTCACCTGGGGGAGTAGGGGAGGGCTAGAGTATCAGTAACTGAGTTCAGTCATGTGGGCTGATACCCAATAAAGTTCCTTACACGAGGCTTGGGTGAGCTTCATAACATTTCACACAGATTTTACCTGGAAACCCTCCATGAATATTATACTTCAACACCTGGAGAATTAAGATCATCCACATGCAATTCCACTGGGAGGGCACCTGGAAATTTGCACTTGGTTCCTCCTGGACTCTGCCTCATATGCTTTTTACTTTGCTGATTTTAATCTGTATCCTTCTGCTGTAATAAACCATAACCATGAGTGGAAGAGTTCCTGAGTTCTTCTAGTTATTACACTTGAGAGTGATCTTACAGACTCCTGACACACAAATGTGGTGACTATCACACAGATATCCAGAATAAATCTTGAGATTTTTGATGAAAAATATCACACATTTCCTTTTAGAGCATATGACTCTTACACGCAAGGCAGTAGCATGAGTTGACAGAGATGTAGGCATATTTACCTACTCTTTGGTAATGTACATGTTGTGAGCAGGGGCAATTTGCCTTCTAACATTCATCAATATTATCTTACTGGGTTGGAATACTCATCTCTTATAACAAATAAAACAGCTGTTTTCTCTAAATGAGATATTATAGACAAAGTGAGTTTTGAATGAGCTTTTAACTTCTTATTTTGGAGGTGAGGAAGTACTGCATTCTTTGAATCTTTCTGTTTTTATTGGTAAATATCCAATGGAGAAAATATTGATCTTTCTTTTCTGTTGTCTCAATGAGCAACCCTTCCTCTGGCTTAGTTTGTAATAATGCTTAAGCCTACTGTTGAGGAAATGCCATTGGCTTGGCATTCTATAGGTGCAAGGAGTCCATTGGGACCATCATTTTATTCTCCCATTTTTCTAATTGAAATATTTTCTCATAAATTGGACTTAAAACATTAGTTGGTATTGTGATGATTTTTTCTCCCATAGCTTTATTTGTTCTGATTATCAAGAAGTCCCAGTGATGATCTAACATGCCTATAGTTATTAGAATTTGGAAATACTTATTAACTCTGAAGTCATGTTCAATCCATATATCTTTTTATTTTGTTTAGTTTACTATAAGTGTGAAATTGATTATATATTTTGTTTATTTACAAAATAAATACAATTTATAGTTATGAAATATAAGTTCATATATTTGAGGGACATGATACTTAATTCTTTTAACTAATGTAAGTGACTACCTATTTAGAAAGCAACTTATTCTATTTCTATTTGCAAATAGATAATAATTTTATATAATAAAACTGAAAAGCCATTGACATAATTGAGATTTTTAGAGTTTTACTTTAGTTTTGACTTTAAAATACTGCATGCTATTTTAAGAAATTGGACTACTTGAAGAAATTTTAAATATTGGCAATCCACAAAAGGAAAGGAGAGAAAAATTCAATAGTAGTTCAGTAGGATATAAACCCTGCAGGCCTAACTGATAGTTACATTCCATCTGGTCCATGCTTATTTCTAGGGGAGGAATACAAGCTACACACTGAAATGAACCTGATAATTTTCCATAGCTGGCCAACAAGCTGTTGCGTTTGAGCCAGTTATAATATTCATATGTTATTCAGTTAGGTTTACTTTGAAAGTATTTTTCCAGTCTAATGAGATTTATGGATTTCCTTTTATGTGGAGGTTCTCTACATGTTTTATATGTTTATTCTTATCTTCTTGTCTTTTTTAAAGACTTTGCAAAATAAGAAACTATCAAAACATGCAATTTTGTTCTGATTTTGACTGTAGGGCATATGTATTATTCAAGGAGTAGACCAACTGGAACACGAATATGGCACAAAATTATTTTTATTATGGTCATATAGGATTATCTGAATTTCATTAGTTGCTGCTGGTTTGTGCCTGAAATAAATGTCCTTCATTATCATTGAAAACCTGCAAAATTTCATTCCCTGAGACTGGGCTAAATTGAGATCTTTGGCTTAATAAGATAGTTAGGAACTGGCATATTTATATACAATATAGAATGTTGATAATCTACAGATTTACTTTTCATGTGATTTCTTTGATTCTCTTTTGAGGCAATAGTATTTTATGCCAAAGAGTGCCTACTTTGGTGATGGACTATATATGTGCAAAATCAGTTTTGATGTTTTTTATTTAGATTACATTGGCAAATTGTTTTATCTCTAAGCCTCAAATTCTTTATCTGTAAAGTGGAAATAATGGTATCTATCTCTCTGGACCTTTTGAGAACTAATTAAAAACAAATACAACTGAAGTTCCTAGAAAGGATTTAAGATTTAGGAAAGAGTGCTATTATGGAATATCATGCCCTCTCATGGACTCAGAAATACATAAGAACAATGAGATATACTTACCATCAGTCTACCATAAGGGGTATCCAATTTTCCTTTGAGTTCTGAATTTTTTTCTCTAAAGATACTAGTTTTTAAATCTTAGAATGATAGAACTAGAAACTATACAACCCCTAAATCTGGAAGTTATCTTTATCTTCCTTTCATATCTATATAACTGCATGGCTTGCTCTGCAAGTTCCTATCATATCTCTTCTGAACTATTGAGGTTGCTTTTTGTCTGCTTCTGGCCCATTTTCTCCATGTACTGACACACAGGGAATACTCTATAACAAAATGGTAAAGTATAGATTATAGTATAGAGTATAGCATAGTATAGAGTATATAGTATAAAATATAGTAACAATGAACATACTCTAGGGATTAAATTTGAATTTTGTTTCCTATCTCTACCAATTGAAGAGTTACAGTATGACCTCCTCACCCTGTCGTGTTCCCTTAAATAATCTATGTAGTAAATGTATACATTGTAACTCTTAATGTATATTGGATTTTTACCACCTATACTTAAATCTAATCAAATAATGGGTATCTCCTCATTAAAATCTTTTATAACTACAAAATCTGTGTGCATTAATACCTAAACTCATCCCTATTTATTCAAATAGTTACATTAGTAGTCATTTTCTTTAAATTAATCATGCTTCTTCTTTTAGCCTGTGTTCCAGTTCTACCAAAGCACCTATAGTACTTAGAGCAGGAGAATCTAGATTTTCCTCAAACTAGTTCATTTGATATTATTGGCTCTTACTCACCACCACTGGTTTTCTTTGGAAGCCCTATTCCTCAATAATATAGATAAAATGATACTTCAAGGAAGTCTTTTCTGTCTATAAAATAAACTCAGAAAATTAATTATTCTTCCTTTGTGAAGAACTCCCTTTATTTCCTACTTAGCATAGGTTTAAATCACATGTCATGAATTCTTTAAAAATATTTCTGTTATAAGTATTCATCTATATATTTAATCATGTATTTTTTGTTAGATTTATGTTTCTAGCTACAGACTAACTCATTTCCCATTTATTTTTTTATTTTTGCCTTTTTACTTTTTAATTTAAATTAAAAATAATTTTTGAATATAGTTGACATCCAATGTTCCATTAGATTTAGGTGTATAACATAGTTATTCGATGCTCAGCACAAGTGTAGCTAGGAATAGTCAACATACAACACTGTTACAATAACATTGACTATATTCCCTATACTATACCTTTTAGTCTCTTGACATTGATTCCATAACTGAAATTCTGTATCTCATACTCTTCTTCACCCATTTTGCTTATACCCCAGCTCTCTTCCCCTTGGAGGAAGTTTTTTCTCTGTATTTATAGATCTGATTCTGTCTTTTGTTTGTTTGGTTGTTTATTCATTTGTTTTATATGGTAGTGGGACAAAAAAAAAAAAAAAGACACATAGACCAATAGAATATAATAGAGAGCCTAGAAATAAAATCTATGCTTATATGATCAACTAATCTATGCCAAAGAAGGCAAGAAAATACAATGGGAAAAAGACAGTTTCTTTAATAAATGGTGCTGGAAAAACTGGATAGCTACATGCAAAAGAATGAAATGACCACTTTTTAATACCATATGCAAAAATAAACTCAGAATGGATTAAAGACCTATATGTGAGACCGAAAACCATAAAAATCCTAGAAAAGAATATAGGCAGTAACATCTTTAACACTGGTCATAGCAACATTTTTCTAGATATGTCTCAGTGAGGAAAACAAAAACAAAAGTAAACCATTGGAATTACATCAAAATAAAAAGCTTTTGCATAGCAAAGGAAATCAATAACAAACAAAAAGATCTACTAAGTGGGAGAATAAAATTGCAAAGTTCCATATATATTATATAAAACTAAAATTCAAAATACATAAAGAACTTATACAACTCAATACCAAAAAATCCCAATCTGATTTAAAAATGTACAGAGGACCTGAATAGACACTTTTTTCCCAAAAAAGACGTACAGACGGCCAAGAGACACAGAAATACAGCACCAATCATCAGGAAAGTACAAATCAAAACCACAATGAGATTTCACTTATACTTGTCAGAATGGCTATTACACTATTAATAGGTATGTAAATTTGTACAGCCACTGTGGAAAGCGGTATGGAGTTTCTTCAAAAAAAATTAAAAGTAGAACTGCTCTATGACCCAATAATTCCACTACTGAGTATTTATACAAAGAAAATAAAAACAGGGGCACCTAGGTGGCTCAGTCATTGAGCATCTGCCTTCGGCTCAAGTCATGATCCCAGGGTCTTAGGGTCAAGCTCTGAATCAGGCTTCCTGCTTGTCTGGAAGCCCACTTCTCCCTTTTCCACTTTTTTCTCCCTCTGCTTGTGTTCTTTCCCTCCCTGCCTTTGTCAAATAAATAAATAAAAAATAAAGAAAAAAAAAGAAAAACACTAATTCAAAAAAATATATGCATCCCTATGTTTATTGCAGCATTCTTTATGATAGCTGAGATCTTGAAACAAGTTTCCTTCAATAGATGTGTGGATAAAAAAATAGTGGCATATCTATACATGGAATATTACTCAACTCTAAAAAGGGTGAGCTCTTACCATTTGTGACAACATGGATGGATCTAATGGGTATAATGCTAAGTGATATATGTAAGGCTGAGAAAGGTAGATATCATATGGTTTCATTCCTATGTGGAACTCTTTTTCCTTTTTTACAAGACAGTATGACACTTGAGGGTGGAAGCCTCAGTTTTATATCTTTAGTGTCTACCTTTCTTAATAAATGAGTTCCATTAACTAGTTCCAGTGGTTCTCTATCCCTTTATTTTTTTACATCCTTCTTTCCCTATTTATTTAACATAGCTTAAGAATAAGGCATTTTTCATTAAAAAATAAGGACTTCTTAGGACCAGCCTTCAGAAAGATATGGGAAGAGTGCCTGCTCAGTTTAGTCAGCTAAGTATCTGCCTTCTGCTCAAGTCATGATGCTGGGGTCCTGGGATCAAGGCCCATATAGGGCCACCTGCTCAGTAAGGAGTGTTCTTCTCCTTTTGCCCCTCCCCCCAACTCATACACACTCTCTCTCAAATGGATAAATAAAATCTCTAAACAAACTAAAGCCAAAAATGTGTGGGAGAACTAAGAATCCAGGGGAACATGCATATTTTGGCAAACTTACCTCATGTGGTTTAAATGGGCATTCAGCCATCATCAGTGTCAAGTGATTAAGCAGTTCCTAAACAGCAGTAGTGAGTACAGATGCTAGTTTAAACACTTTATTACTCATGTCACAGTAGACTGCTTGGTGTCTCATGTTTCTATCAGTTTCTTGTGTCCTTCAGGTCCCATGGGGCTGATGCACAGACAGGCCCAGGTAGATGTGCTTGCAGTGGATTCATTGTGTCTTCTGGATTCTAAGATACTGAGATCCTGCTCTATGACCCAAACTCTCCTCTCCTCTCTCTCTCTCTCTCTCTCTCTCTTTTTTTTTCCCCCCTAGGAGAAGGTATTATCTTATCCTAGAATGCCTCTGGAGAAGGGGAGGAGATGCCTTTAACCTAATTACCCTAGAATGTGTCCAGGAGAGGCAGCTTAGAGTATTTCCAAGAGGTACTATCTTTACATCTCCATGGCTATTAGGTAAACATCTCTGAACACAGCTGTTAATGTTCTCTGCTCAGAAGACGTGCATATACACCACCCCCATACAAAATTATTTCCCAACACGAAGGGTATTGTATATATTATCCACTCTGAGAATTACATTTATAGTCCAACATGATTGTTTTATTTGTGATAAAAGTGAGATTCAAAATCTAAATGAATTAGAGAAAATTTAAAGTTGAAACCCAGGTTTATTCATTCAGTCTGGCATAGGATTCTCAATACTAGGTTGCTTGGTATCAATTTTTATCTCTTTTCTTTTAGATGATTATTTCTGTTGTATGATTTACATATTTTACAACATTACAAAATATTGTTTTGAAATTATTTTTTTAGAAGTGGGATTTTATTTTTTAATTCAGTGTGACATCATCAAGAGACTTAATATTTTGTCTTCCTCTAAAGTATTTTTATATTAACTAATCATCTTTTGGTCTCTCAGAGTAAAGATGCTATTGATGAAAAATAGTACTTTCATAGCACTTACTTTATAAGAGAACAAACTACACATTTTGATATCAAAATTTGAAAGTGTTAAATGAAAGCTTAGTCATAATTTTCATAAATATATCATCAGAAGGGTGGATCATTTTATAAGTGTATCATCATATTGAATTTTAAATGGTTACTTAAATTTTAAAATTTTAATATTTTTCAATTTAAAAAAAGTAATGAAAATTGTATTTAAAGTTATTTATTTAAAAATATCTTTATGGATATCTGTACTTATGATCTGTGTATAAATATGCTGTGATGTATTTCTGCTCATAGCTTCAACATATACTTAGTGGAGTCATACCAGTAGAAGCGTCATTAAATGGGGATAAAAAAGGGACCTGTCAAAGTATATGCTATTATGTTTTTGCTACAAAATTATTTTGCTCTAATATCAGGTTACATGTGTTCATTTTCTGTATTTTCTATATTTAAGAATAGGCAACCCAAAAGACTATTTCTCTCATAATGATAAGATAAAAAATTAAAATCTGATATTGAAAAGCAAGGTGTCTCCCAGGAATAGCAGATGGTTATCTTTCACAAAATTTTCAATCCTGGCTAAATTCATGGATGATTGTAATACAGGAAGTCACTACCCTTCAAACTCAGGGAAATCAACCATGCATTATTAGGGTGTGTGACTGATAGACAATGGATAGTAAATGTGTACATTATATTTCTGTTTCTTCTCCAGCAGTTTTTGACTCAATACTCCACTTATTTCCTTAGCAGTATGGCAAACAATAGCTTTTTACATTATTCTATGTATAAAGCTAAAGCTCTACAAAAATTATCTCATTGAATTTTTAAAATACACCCATGTATAGATACTATTGGTTTCTTGATGATAGAATAACTGAATATCCACAAGACTGTAAGCTTTATGAGGGCAGAAGTCTTGTCCATTTGTTCATCAATTTATATTTAGATCTATGGTACATGGTACACAGAAGCCAATATTTATTACCAAATGAAAAAAAAAATTCACCATTTTTAATGTGAAGATTCTGGGCTCTAACAAGCCAAATAATTTGTTTATAATTTTATAATGAGAAAGTATTATAATTAAATTAGTTCACTCACCTCAGCCTATTTGGCAGCAGCAAAATTCATCTTTCCATTTTTAATTCTAAGGAGTTATCATGGGAAACTTTGAGGATAAACGCACTATGCTCTTCTTCCCTTCTACATCAGGAGGGCTAAAAATGAAAGTACTTTTTTGAGTTCCTGGGATCTTTTCATATTGCATTTGTCTTATTGAACTCAGAGGGGTGAATATTGCCTGTGATCATATAGAAAAATGGTTTATGGTTTAAATATCTTTGTCCTCAAAAGTCCTACCAAGGAAAGAAGAGAGAGTGAGAGAGAGAGAGAGAGAGAGATCCTATAGATTGTATCCAGAAGTTACCTGCAGTTTAAATATACATTTTCATTTCATTGCTGAGCCTTTCTTCCTTTACCTTTTTGGTACATTCCCTGTTTAGTTGAATTTATAACCATTGACCTGCATTTTGCTTTATTCTTCTAAAAGTAATTCAAAAGCATTCTGCAACCCTCCAAACAATAAATAACAAGAGTAATGTTTTCTAAGCAATAACTCCTTTTAAGAATGGTCAATAAATACAAGCAAGGCAAGTCCCCAAAATTCTTTTGCAACTAGTGAGAAAAAGGAGTAGGGAGAAAAGGTCATGTGGACTAGCTGCCTACTGATAACTATGTGGATCATTTCCAGGCCTGCATTGAACCCCAGGCCAGCTCACTGTGGGCCATTTAGCACAAAATGGTTGGGAAAACAACACCTGGAAGCAATGGCTCCTGTCTTTTAGACCTGTTTATCTTCAGCAGTTCCACTAGATGGGATCGGAATGGAATGGGTAATTGTTCGGATTTTGAGGCTAATTTGGCTTCTCCTGAATCCCAAGTACCAAATCCCATATGATTAATGGTGACTGTATAATTAATTATATGAATAAGAAAAAATTGAGAGTAAAAGATAGCAATATCAATAATTACAATGGAACAACTAGCTCAAAAAATGATTCTGGCATGCAAACTAGGACCTATGGTTATACAAAAAATGACAAATTCTGGCTAATTCCTGTATTTCTTTAGATACCATATAACTAGCAGAAACTGGATGTTCTGAATATTTTATCTTAATACTAATTACCACATACAGTGATAACATTTGCAGGAGTTACAAATTAACATAACTGATTATATCTTGTTATTTTTGAAACCTCCCCAATAATTTCTAATGGGTGTTGCAAACTTTCTCCCTGTCTTTTGTTGTTGCTGCTATTATTTTTCTGTTCTGCAATTTACTTATTGGTATATTATTAGTTAGAGTAATTTAGTAACCTATGGATATATTAGAGGCAATTGATTCAAGAATTCAATACTATTTAATTTTTTCAGACAACTATAATTTGTGTTTTAGAGAAAATGGGAAAATGTATATATGAATAGTTTTATGTATATAAAATATCTTTGGAAGAAATCACAAAAATCATTTAATTCTCATTGTTTCTGGAAAAGGGAACTAAATGTTTGGGGTCAGGACAAAGTTTTACTGTATACTTTTTTTGTACTGTTCAAATTTTGGCCAATGTGTTTTTAAAAATCATATTAAAATTAATCTAATTAAAATTTGCACTTATAAGTTTTCTTTATATGTAGAAGAAAGAATTTTCATTTTATGACATCCAGTTTCATTTCATTTCATGAAGTACATGAAAATAAATAGATTAAAGATTAAATTATATCCACTTCATAGTAAATTTAAGTACTTGATATAAATTTAAGTACCTTGAGTGTCATATAAATGAACATATCTGTTAATGTACATAAAACCATATTACAGAATAGACTAACCTATGCTTATCCAAATACCATTCTATGAAGTATTTATGTGTTCATATTCATTTATTAAAATGACTTTCAAACAAAAAATATACTATTTGGAAAATGCAGCATTCAGTGTACCTATTCAGGAGTTGCCCATTAAGAAATATTCAGGGAAAAAATTTTAATGATGTTTAAGGTGATTTTGTCTCAAACATAATTAACAGAACATGAGAGAGACAGAAGGAAAGACAGAGAAAGGGGAGGGCAGGGAAGAGGGAGAGAGAATTAGAAGTATAGAAAAGTATATCAATATATTTATGTGATAATCAAGTTTGACAATCTTTATATAAAAAATTCTAATATTTATGATCTCCCTCAAGTGTTAGGAGCTAACAAATTCCCTTCTCCAGAATAATTTTTCACTCTTAATAATAAAGATGTCTATTATTTCCATATACCTACTTAAAATTTTATCCAATTCATTTAAACTAAGAAAAAAAAAAGTTTATTCATTTCTCTTACCCCAATCCCTGCCTCTGGAAATCACCAATCTGTTCTCTGTATCTATGAACTTGATTTTTTAAAAAAAGATTTCACATATAAGAGAGATTATAAGGTATTTATCTTTCTCTATCTTACTTACTTCACTTAGCATAATGCTTTCAAGGTCTATCTATTCTGTCACAAATGGCAATATTTGATTTTTCTTTGTGGCTGAATAATATACCACATTTATCCGTCAGTGAGCACTTAGGTTGTTTCCATGTCTTAGGTATTATAAGTAACACTTCAATGAACATGAGGGTGCATTTTCCTGATAATTAATGCCCTTGAGCATCTTTTCATGTACCTGTTGTCCATCTGTGTATCTTCTTTGGAAAGATGTATATTCAGATATTCTACCTGTTTTTTAGTCAGATTGCTTATTTTTTGCTATGAGTTGTATGAGTTCTTTATATATTTCAGATATTAACCCCTTATAAGATGCACAATTTGCAAATATATTCTCCTATTTAGCAGGTTGCCTTTTCATTTTTTTGATGGATTCCTTTGCTGTGTAAATGCTTTTAAGTTTGATGTAGTTCCACTTGTTTATTTCTGCTTTTGTTGTCAGGTTCAAAAAATTATCACCAAGTCCTATGTCAGAAAGTCTACCACCTATGTTTTCTTCTAGGACTTTTGTGGTTTTAGGTCTTACATTCAAGTCTTTAATCCATTTTGAATTATATTCTCTGTATGATGTGAGATAGTGGTCTAGTTTTATTCTTTTGTATGTGGCTGCCCAGTTTTCCCAGCATCATTTATTGAAGAGACCATCCTTTCTCCATTGCATATTTTTGGCTCCTATGTATAAATTAATTGACCATATATGCATGGGTTCATTTCTGGGTTCACTGTTCTGTTTTACTGATCTATTTGCCTGTTTCTATGCTGATTACCACACTGTTTTAATTGAGATAGCTTTGCAATATAGTGAAATAAGGGCGTGTGATGCCTTTTGTTTTGTTCTTCTTCCTCAAGACAGATTTGGCTATTTGTGGGTTTTGGTAGTTTGAGACAAATTTTAGGATTGTTTGTTTTATTTTTTCTGAAGAATGTCATTTGAATTTTGATAGGGATTGGGTTGAATCTGTGTATTGTTTTGGATAATATGAATATTTTAACAATATAAATCCTTCCAATTCATGAACACAGAATATATTTCAATTTATTTGTGTTATATTGATTTTTTAAATAAGTTTCCAGTGTACAGGTCTCTCACCTCCTTGGTTAAATTTATTCTTTGATATTTTGTTCTATTTGGTGCAATTGTAAATGAGATTGTTTTTAAAAATCTTTTTTCTGATACATCATTATTAATGTATAGAGACACAACAGATTTTTGTGTACTGAATTTGAATTATACATCTTTATTGTATTCAGTTATTAGTTTTAACAGTTTTTGATTGAATCTTTAGGGTTTTCTATGTTTAATATAATGTCATATTGAAATAATGACAGTTTTACTTCTTCCTTTTTAACCTTACAAGAAATCTTATAGGGAAACCTTTAATCTGAAAAGAAAAGGTGCTAATTAATAACAAGAACACATATGAAAGAATAAATGTCACTGGAAAGGTAAATATACAGTAAAGGTAGTAGATTAATAATATAAAGCTTAAAGGTTAAAGGACAAAAGTAGTAAAGTAGTAAAAATTAATTATGATCGGCTGGGTATGAGCTAGGCCCTGGAGTAGGTGAGTCCAAGCATATGAGCACTCAAAGAGCTGTTTCTCAGTTTGCTAGTGCTTATGGTTTTACCGGTCTTGAGACATGATCCCCAGTGGTTTTCAAAGTTAGGCTGTTCGGAGTCTCATCTCTCAAGTGCATGTCCTAAAAGTTGGGGTGCCTAATGTAGAATGTAAGCCCTTTGCTTCTCAGGGAAAACTCCAGGTTTTGAGTTTCTTCCTAGATGTGGGTTGCCATGCTGAGCATAAAGTCTTTGGTGAGATTGTGTCCCAGGCTTGCCTGTTTTCTTTGATGTAGTTTTCAACTCATTTGTTCAATATGTAGCATCACTTAGCTAGGCTTTGGATTTTTTTTAAAAGGAAATTGTTTCAGCTGTAGCTGTAGACTCAGTATGTCTGTAGGAGGAGGTGTGTTTAGTATCTTCCTATGTCACCATCTTGAACTAGAACATCAATACTATTTTACAAGAAAAAAAAAGCATATGGTAAACCTAATTTTTAAAATATCAAACTACATTTCTAAATTGAATCTAGGATTTGATCCTTCTTTTCTCTTATCTGATGATTTTAAAAAAGCTAGACAAATATTTCCTATTTAAAGACATGAAAGCCTTGTTTACATATACATGAAATACATACACAAGAAAGCATACCATTGTATGTTATCTCTTTGAGAGACAGATTTGCATCTCTATTTAAGCTTTAGTTTCCTGGGGAATGAAAACTATATTGGAAAAACAATTGCCATTGGGCCATGTGCTTTTCCTGCTTGGGCTTGCCCAATCAGAGCCTAGGTCTCAGAACACTTCCTGACCAAGAGATAAGGAGCCTCAACAGCCTATGCCAAACTTATGGCTTTGTTTGGGAATATCTTTCCATGTTTCAAATTCAATGGGTACTCCATAGTTCTGCTTAAGTGTGTATATCATATGGCATTTGATCAGCTTCATAACTATGTCCATCAGCTATGGGGAGGAAATGAGATCCTTCCACTGCAGCACAAAAGGAGTGCATGCAGGCCAATTGCCTTGTGTTCGTTGTCAGGAGAAATCTACTGGCTTTTGGGGATTGATGCCCACTATTGGGGTTGATCTTGCTCTGCCTCTTTTCTATGTGAGTAAGCATTGTTCTACCCAGTTCTTGAATATGTTGTGTTTTTCCTGGACTCTGATACCAGGATGAACAAAAGTGTTCAGACTCCTACTCCTAGTGATAATGAACAGATATCCTTTGCCTGGCAAATAGATTTACAGTCTACTGTGTAGAAATTTGACTAGATAACATTAACTACAGTAGTAGTAGTTTTCTCTAAAAAAGGTATATTCTAGAGACTGTGCCCAGAAATTACCTGCAAATTGAATGTGCTATATATGACCCACTCAGAGTTCAAATGCAAATGGTGAACATAAAATTCTCAATATATATGAAAAAAAAACATGTTTACCCCAAATTCTCTGCTAACAAAAATATGAAATTCACCTTCTAATTCTATGGATTTAATTGAACTGTTTATACATATATAGGGGCAACCATAAATTTCACTAACTTCAGACTTGACTTTATATTTTGAAACCCAAAAATACCATCTCATTTTATATTGCATGAGTCAGGTTCAATGAAGTCAGTGAATTGTAATTTATTACCACATTAACAAATGAGTCATTTTTGGTAAATCACAGCTGTTTCTTCAAAGTTTCTATAAATGCCATTTCCTGAATTGGCAACAATCACAAGTAAGCAGTTTTATTTTTGTCTTGATAGCAAGGTGCAATATGAGCTACAATGGTTCATGTGCTGCTCACAGTTGTTTGATATACCTTAAATTCCATTTAATTGGATATTCCAAATTCCATCTGACAACAGGTCGATCTAGAAAAAGGAAAGGGGAAAAAAAAAAAACAAGCAAAGGAAAGCAAGCTTTTTTAGGAGTTAGAATAATTATAGTTTTATATACAAAATGTTTGAAGTCCACATAACAGTCAGGATGAAAGGCTATGCAGGGAAATCATAAAACACTCAATAAGATTTCAGCTCCCAGCAATTGCACTATTGGGTATTTACCCTAAAGATACAAACGTAGTGATCCAAAGGGGCACGTGCACCCGAATGTTTATAGCAGCAATGTCCACAATAGCCAAACTATGGAAAGAACCTAGATGTCCATCAACAGATGAATGGATCAAGAAGATGTGGTATATATACACAATGGAATACTATGCAGCCATCAAAAGAAATGAAATCTTGCCATATGCGACAACATGGATGGAACTAGAGCGTATCATGCTTAGCGAAATAAGTCAAGCAGAGAAAGACAACTATCATATGATCTCCCTGATATGAGGAAGTGGTGATGCAACAGGGAGGCTTAAGTGGGTAGGAGAAGAATCAATGAAACAAGACGGGATTGGGAGGGAGACAAACCATAAGTGACTCTTAATCTCACAAAACAAACTGAGGGTTGCTGGGGGGGAGGGGGTTTGGGAGAAGGGGGTGGGATTATGGACATTGGGGAGGGTATGTGCTTTGGTGAGTGCTGTGAAGTGTGTAAACCTGGTGATTCACAGCCCTGTACCCCTGGGGATAAAAATATATGTTTATAAATATAAAAAATTAAAAAAAAAAAAGATTTCAGCTCCCTTGGCTAGATATGGTAGAGACTGTACCATTAAGATTTTCTTAGTATAATCAACAAGAAAGAGACCTGTGGGAAGAAAATGATAATTTCTGATCCCTTTCTCTCAGAGATCATACATACATTTAATACTCATTTCAACTTGACACTAAGTGAAACTTCATTCCCTGTTTATTTTCCATTTCACAGATGTTGTGAGAGAGGGAGAGAGGGAGGGTAGGACTAGTAGATTATTTTTTGAATTGTAATTTATTACATTTTAAGCAAGAGAAATCTACTCAAATTAGCTAAATCAAAGGAAATGGGGTTGTTTTAAAGATGAAACTACACCTCATGGAAATTCAGGAAATTTTGAGAATTTAAATTTTACAAAGGGAGCAACTGTTGACATTTCTGGGTAGAGCCCAACAGCAGGAGTTCATGTACTTGTGTGCTAATGCTGGGTAATTAACATCAATCACTTACACCCAAGGCAGGTTTTTGTTTTTTGTGTTTTTTTCCCCCCTACCTTGCTTCTGACTGAATACCTGTTGATGTACCTCTTCATTCAATCTAGGGAAAGAACACGTTTATTTTTGGCTGGAAAGTGAATTGGAAATCAAATCATCTCTAGCTGGAAACGTAGGATCATATGATACAGAGTAGACTAGGTCCAGGGGATATAAGAAACATAGAACATATTAAGTTAAAATGAAGATAACTGACATATCAGTTTCTTCTCAACCATTTTTTATATAACCCATATTAGATCAGTTAATCTATCCTTGACTATAGTCCTTGTCACAACGCATACAGTTCATATCCTTGCATCAGAATCAAAGAACCAGTGCAAAGACTTCTCAGTTTCTATTTTAAATTATCTAGAGCTCAATCTTTAAAATGAATGAACACTTTTCCTAATACCTCTGATATTACTTTTCTTGTTTTCTATTTTAGAAATTCATGAGATGTGGGAGGTATTTATCTCTTAGAATTGTCATGGATTCTATGAATGCTTCCTACAGATCACCGTGTGTATGTGTGTGTCTTCACAGAATATAGCTTAATGGTTTTTGCAGTGCTCCTTGGGTTAAGGGGGCCTATTAAATTCTTCTATCCTTATTTAGAAAATACGAATTCCATATTCCCTGTCCCCGACCATCACAAAACACTTGAACATCTCACTTTGCTCCTCCTCTGAGTTTTTTTTCTGTTCAACTATGTCTGTTTTAATTTATGTGACTTACATTTGTTTCAAATTTGTATAACATAAGCAATGATATTCTAGATAATATGTAGATCTTGAAATACTATTTTATTCTTATTTGGGCAGAATGTCATTGAAGAATCACAGAAAGTAATAATTTAGGGACAGGTAATACAGTTGAGATAAATGTTACTTGGTAAAGTGAGTATTTTTATGAAGCACAAATTGGCAAAGTTCGTCTTTCAATCTGTGGTGACAGAATTATTTTGAAGTAATCCAAAAGAGCTGAGATGGCTATTAGACTTTTGTTTGTTTGTTTTTTAAAGAATAAAACTCAGTATTACCTATGGTGTTGCCCAAAGTCCGATGAGTTTCATCCAAGTTACCTAACAGAGTCAAAAGCAGAACTATCACCAAGTCTGAAACATAGCATTTTTAAATGTTAATTACTTCCCAGTATCAGAATGAACTGGGAAAATGATAAGCACATTTACTATGGAGCATCCAGGTCATGACGTCAGAGATTCTGAACAGGAATTTCTATTTTTAAACAGCATTCCAAGTGTTTTAGGAATTATTGAACCCCTGCCTTTGTGACTGGGATTTAGAGTAAAGGAAGCTTGGTATCTAATATTGAGTCCAGGATTTATGAATTGTCTGACCATGGGAAAAATAAAATACTTAATCTCTCAAAAAACCTCCTTTTCTCATCTATAAAATGGGTATAATAATATTAGTGGTCAATTTACAGGCCAACTGTGAAAATGAATAATGAATATAAAATGATTCATCTCAGGGACTAGTAAAATTTTCCGGAAACTCAGTACTCAATCCGTGTTAACATTATCATCGTTGACAACAGCAAATGACTTCTGTTTAATTAGCTTTGCTACTTTTGGCAAATGACAGGAAATTTCTGAGTCTGTTTCTTTATCTGTAAATGATACTCACAGGACCCACCTCACACAGCTATAGGGCAAATACATAAAACAGTGAATACTTTAAAGCACCTAGCACATTACTTGGTGTAAAGTTGGTGTTCACAAGTGTAATAATTATTACCTTCAATTTTGGTGAATGAAAATAATTATTATCCTACAAAACCTGGAGGTTGGTAATTAAATAAAGCAGTTATTGAGGGAAAAGAGTATGGCTCTTCCAGGTGGTATTTGAAAAGAATGTGGATTCACATAGTGGCTATCGGTTCCTCTCCCAGCTGTCCATGCTACTATCATACCAGGCAGATGGCAAAATGCTTCTCACTTTTCCATGCACATTAAATAGGAATCCCTCTAAGACATACTGTCTCCTAAATAAGGTTGTCAGCTTTAAAATAAAAATACAAGACACAGGGTTAATGTGAATTTCAGATAAGTAATAGGTGAAGTTTTAGTATTTTAATATTAATATGCCCCATGAATACCTTAGCATTTTTTTTTTTTAAATAATCTGTACACTCAACATGGGCCTCCGACTCACAACCCAGAGATCAAGAGTTGCATTGCTGTGCTGATCGAGCCAGCCAGGAACCTCTTTTATAGGTATATTTTGTACAATATGGGGGTCATACTTATAGTAAAACATAATACTCATTGTCTTTCTGAAGTCCAAATATAATTGAGCATTCTGTTTTTGTTTGTCAATCCTACTTTTATGATAGTGCTTGATATTCGTCTTACACTGACTTACTTGGATAAAAATGTTCATGAGGGTTGAACCCACAGACTAGATGATCCCCTATTTCAAAAAGATATATGGCTGAGACTGACTGCAGGCAACCATAGAAGGTATTTTCTGATTCTCAATCACTAAGATTCAGAAACTTGGGCAGTAAATCGTTATCTATTTGACTAACCTATAATTTTCCTCAGTTGGCTAGATAATGTCAGTCATTTTAATTCCATTTCTCTGCATACTCTTTCTTTGAGCCTTCAGCATTTTACCCTCTTCACAAAGTGGAAGATGTCCATAATGCATTCCTTATTACTACTTTGCTGAGTGTCCCTGGGGACCCCTCTGTCTGAAAGTACTCTCCTGTCAGCAGTAGGAGGTCAGGGGTGACTGCCAACCTGAGAAAGGCATTGCCACTCTTCTTGATATGGCCCTTTCTCTTATTTCTCAACTTTTGTGTCAAAACCAATTTAAAATAGCAAGCCTTGCTTTAAAAGTAAGTCATAATAAAGTCTTGTTCATGACCGATGAAAAGAAAATATTTCATCTGTCTACACATTGCAAGATCAAGGAATATAGAATCTACATAAAAAGCTGGATGAGCAACAAACCAACCGAACTGTCAGTATGGTGGATGGCTCAGGACCACGCGTTCACTGTAAAATAGGGTGATCTGCATTCTGGTCCCCGCTCTACTGAGTGGCAAATAATGAAGATTTCAGATGCGTTCCCTAATTTATATGGTAAAATTTCTGCTGAATATTATTAAGATAATAATACTCTAATTAGTTATCTAGTTTTATTTTAGGTATTATATCATGTAGTATCTACAAATTTCAGGGCATTTTTATTTACTTTTTTATATTTTAAATTTGCATTCCTTTTACTGTGACTCAAGTTAAAAGCCTTATTTTCGTGTATTAAAAACTGCTGATATTTCCTTCTCTGGGAACTGTCAGATCAGATCCTATGCTACTGGGCGGATGTTGAAAGTGACCATTCTGAAGTCTGTGTAGCCAAATAACAGCAGATCAACTGAGGGCAAGTCATGATGCAGCCATTGGGACCATAATACTGAACAACTGTGGGCTTACTTGCTCCTTTGTTATATTGCCCCCAGTCACAGCCCTGAGACTGTACTCTGATGAGCTGCATCCCTCTCCTATACGCTTTCTTGGAACTTCTGTTCACCTCTCTTTAAGTTCCAATTACGCAGTGTGAGAATGGTTGATTGACCAAACTATAAAGTTCTAGAAAGTAAATTCCATCTCTAAGTAAGAATGGCAAAATTAGTACTGTTTATCAAGGGCTTATGTGCCCAGCACTATACTGACTTCTTTCTAAACATCATCTCCTTTAATCATCATAACAGTCTTATGAGTTAGATATAATTATCTCAATTTAAGTAATTTGTCCATGGTGACCCAGCTACCATGTATTTTGAATGTGAATTAAAATTGTAGTCTGAATTTGAAGGTTGCAATCTCTGTACTGTAAGAACTTGTGTTTCATATTAACTTCCACCTCATGTAGCATAGTGACAAATGTGTGTACAATGAAAGATTATTAAATAAATTAATTAATGCCAAAGTTATATGTTTAAGACCCTATTTATGCTCCTGCTCCTTTCTTCTTAGCTCTTTGATATTGAATACTTCTTTTCTTAGGAATGAGCAAGACATTCCATTGGAATACATTATATATAGTAAAATGTTTTGTTATGAATATAACTAATAAAATATTAATTATGTTCAGACTATCTATATAGTTGTTAGAATAAATTAAATCTTTACATAAACAGGGAAGAGAATATTTTGCCATTCTGGCTGCACGGCTTTAAACTCTCAAAACTCCAAAAAGTAGCATGTCTAGGAAGAAATTTTATTTTTGGACAGCTATTTACAACATGTCTTCAAGGCAGAATTTAATTTTGGAAAAAATATATATATAGTGAGGGAGAGAGATGGGTATAATGTCTTCAAGGAATTCAGAGTTAAGAAAAATAGCAAAGCAATTCCACTGTAGAACTAGAGTGAACTTTAAAAGATGGGTGTGGTATGAGTCTAAAAGACATTTGGAAATTGACAACTATTAGATAATGGAAATAAAAGTTGAACATCTGGAAAAAATGAAATATATGTATGTAGCTAGAATCCTACTTTTAACAAAAAATATTACACATACGGGATTCTGTTTTATTATGGAGATAGATAAATAAAGCCTCAAGTAGAGAGTATACTAACCACACTTATGAATTATTTTATTATCATTCTTTCATCTTATTATACTTCTAATTTATTACATGACTTCAGTGTCAAGGAAAGAGGTAAAATGACTCAATATGATCATTTTTTCCAAATAACAAATTCTAAGATACTATATTCTACTTCCAGTGTTTCAATGAATTGCATGCACCTAAGTCCAAAAACATTATTAGTGGAATTTAAGTGACACTTAGAAATACCATTACTCAAAAAGAAAAAAAAAAAAATACCATTACTTTTCCTCTAAGCTTCCTAATATGTAATTTCTTTGTGAATTTTTCTATGTGGCTGATATTAAAATTCTTGTCAGTCACAATAAGAGATTTTTTTCCATAAGTATTATAAAAAAGACCAATAAAAGCCTTTTTAATAATTAAATATGATTATAATAATCATTTATATCACCAAAGTTTGTGTTTTAATTCTTTAATTCTATGAATGCCTTTGTCTTAGAAAAGGAGTTTTGTTTACTGAAAATGTTTTGTGCTTTTTCCTGGTACATTTTATTTTAAAAGTATCAGTTTCTTTAATTATGCTGTATGTTCTATTACCTGATTAAAAGTTCTGTCATATTTTTCAAGTTTTTGCTTCTGAAAAATGTTTATTTAAATATTGACTAGCATTCACATGTATGATATCGCCTCCTTCTTTTGCCCAGCATTATTAACAATTACTATAATATTGCTTCTAAGGAACATAGATATAATTTCCAATAGCTCTTCCACAATAGAATACC
This sequence comes from Mustela lutreola, assembly GCF_030435805.1. Classification (NCBI taxonomy): domain Eukaryota; kingdom Metazoa; phylum Chordata; class Mammalia; order Carnivora; family Mustelidae; genus Mustela; species Mustela lutreola. The sequence continues at coordinate 60,241,250 of NC_081299.1, forward strand.
ATCAACAGGGACTGTCTGTGTCCTTCATTCAGATGATTCACTATCAGCCAGCAGTATTCAATTTCCAAAAATCTCTGACCCCAACTTCACTCAGTTTGGAGTTATCATCATCTTACAGAAAAAAATCCATCCATTTTTAAATGGAAGTACATTTTCTCATTTAGACATCCTCCCAAAAGGCATAAAAAGTAATTTTCTCCTCTTGAAACTTCTGTGCTTAACATTTTATTTTGTCTGATCTTATGAAACATGATACTAGCAGTTTTCACTAGGGTTATGTGGAATAGAAAGTCTTGAGGACAATTAGATCGCTCTTTCATTTAATATACACCAATATGAAACTAACATCATATTCAAAATGATTCTGAAAAATGACTTTACTGTAGCAAATGCAATTTTATCAATGCACTTCAATACACATTATTGTAATAAAATATGTATCTTTTTTTAGTTTAGAAGGGACATTGAGGAACACTTGACTTTCATAAAATTATTATAACTATATTTTATAGCATATTGGATACTAATAGATAATTGTCCCTGCTATATAGCTGAGAAAACTATATACAGAGATAGGAAGTAACTGGTTCTAGGTCCAATAGCTTTTTAGAGCAGAATTATGACCAAATGAAAAACATCATATTTCGAAATACGGTGTTTCTCCTAGTATTCTTTCTATTCTTCCATATATATACACGATGTAACAGTGTATGGATAACAGTCTATGGATAACAACCAGATGTTGTCCATGTCCTTGAGGAGTTTACAGTCTAAAGAGGATAAAAGATAAGTAGCCTTAGTTAGGCTTTAAGCAAAAATAAGATAAGTAATTATTTACTTTGCTTATTTATTGGCTATTGCCTCCCTTGACTACTGGAATGAGAATTCCATGAAGCCAGTGATCTTTATCTGTTTTTGTCAACACTGTATCCCTAGAGCCTAAAACAGTGCCTGATAGTCATTCAACAAATAGTTTTAAATGAATGAATGAAGTCAAGATTAAAAATGAAAAGGGTTAGAAGAGAGTAAAATGCATTGGAGTGGTGAAATACTTTCCCACCAGTTTAGGGAAGACTTCATGATCTGGATGTTGCCTATGTCTAGGACATTTCCTCCTGCCGTGTTTCTGCTTCCATGCTGTTTCAATCCCCCTGGCTTTTCCCAATTGCTAATGAAAAGTAGCTAAGTAATCCTGTCTAACATATCCTAGCACTTGACACTATTTGTTAATTAACTATTGTTATTTTTTAAACCGTTCATTTTGGTAATTGTTAGCCTCCCACTTTTAAGGCTTAAACTCAATGGCAACAAGCATCTTTCTTTCCAGTGCTTTTTCACAGCATTAGAAAACCCAGTTATGTAAGAGCTAGATATTTGATAACTGAGGAAATATAGTTGCAGAGGGAGACACAAGATTCGGGGAGTAGTCTAAGAGATAGATGCAAAATTCTGGCTAAAGCAGGATATCAAAAATTTCTTAGACTGGTGGAGTTCTTTTAGGAATTTAATATGGGAAATACTGAGAGAATCTAATTTTTAGAAAATTGACACAAATAGGAGGAAACATTTTTTGTTAGTTTGTTTTTTGAGACCTGCTTAAGGGAAAAATGAACTAAACTGCAGTTCCTGAGACAGACTCTATTTCTAGATTTCATGGGACCCTGCATTACCTTCCAGGTCTGATTTCCATGATCCTGTGGTTTCTGTTCATCTCTAGAAATGTGACTTTGTGTTCTCTGATGTGATTTGTATTTTGATATCACACTTGTATTACTTTCATTAGTGTAATCTGCAAAATCTTTTGCTTACAACTAATTAAGTTCAATATAGTCAATCAGACCAACTCAGTTCCTCTTCAAACAATTCTTTTATTTTCTTATTAGTTGACTATTTCCCCCATCTTACCTGTCTTAAATAATTAAAAACTAGAGTCCATTCTTTGTATCATTTTATCTACATAGACCATGCTCAGTCAGGGCAGACGATTGGGACACCACTCTCTTATTCTCTGTCAGCCTTGTTGGTCTTAGGAGTTTCTAAAAATAAGAAGATCTCAGGGAGAACTGCTATCTATCAATGTGGTGTAGTTTGAAGGACACTGAAAAGATTGCCTGCCTAATCAAGCATACTTCCATGATATACACTGCTGTGATTCCCTAAATGTCTATTTTTTAAGCCATTTTTAGAAACCCCTGTAGATACAAGCACATTTAAGTACAGCTATTGAACTATATTTGTCAGTCTGTGGAATTCTCAATATCAGGAATTACAATAATGAAAAAAAAATAGAATATTATTGTGGGTGATACACAGGAAGAGAAATTGCCCTAAAAATACTTTTTGTAATTTTACAAAATACAAGTATTGGCATTTTACCTTTGCTTTATTTCCTTTTTTCCCCCTAAATTTGCTGCCATTCTTTTACATTCTATTCTGAATACTATTTTACTTCCTGCTTTTTATCCCTATCTGCAAAAATGTTCAATCATAGATTTGAACAATTGATTTTTAAGTAGGATGATTACATACATATATCTCCTAATGAATAATGTCTTCTAGCTGTCTTTCAAGTACTCATTAAACTGCCTGTTGTTTTTGTCACAATTTGATTCCTCTTTTTCAGGAGAGGAGAATGGGGGGAAAAAAAGGCAGACACATTAAAAAACAAAACAAAAAAAAAAAAAAAAAGAAAAGAAATCCCAGAGGCATCCAGACTGAAAGTAGTATTTTTCAGATTAAGAAATGGAGATCTTTGAGATAATATAACTCCTTAAGGAATTACCCTGAGGGCCCCAGCCTACATAGATTCAACCAACCATTTGTGGGAGTGGGAATTCCAGGAAACCAAAGACTTATAACCCTCTGAAAGGGACTACATTGCTATATTCTCTGTGGCATCTCAGTAAATATTTGCTGATTTTAACTACAACTTTTTCCAAGGGGTACACATTTCATTCTAAGTGTCACTTCATTTAAGAACAGCATTTATGTTGATCTTTGTCTCATAATTCTAATTATTCCAAGACCTTGTTTATGTATCCTTTTAAAAATTTTGTTAGCTTTGTATGTCTTAGTTTCCAGTCCTTTCCAAGTAAATTTACAAATAAAACAAAATCTTGATTATGTATTTGGCCAATATGGATTATAGTGCAGTTCTGTGATTACATTTTTTTAAACATCTGTATTATGTATGTCCTTTGGAGCCAATCCATTTTTATCAGTTAATTGTGTAATTAGGGCATTTTTTTCATAACATACTATGCACTTCATAGAATGGAATAGCTTCTTCAAAGCCATTCTGGTCTGTCATATAATTAAGTAATTAAGTTTGATGCTCAATAAAGAAAATACCCTTTGAATAATAAGTGGAAAAGACAGCCTATAAGCAGTAGGCAATATGTTTTCTTTCACAGCTTCATTACTGAAAACATAATGTATCATATGATATTACACATTCTTGATTACCATAACAAGAAAATGATGGAACAGTATTTCTAACTGTAATGAAAACCTCAAGAACAATTTATCTATATATAAATATAACTTAAACATAGTAAAATCTAGGGTGCTTTGAGAAAATCTGAGATTCATTTGATTGTTAAGGAAATAAAAGTGAAGTTTTTAAAGACAATGTTAAAATATGCTTATAGTTTAAAAAAACACACAAAGAAACAAAGTTTTTTAAAACTTCTGAAAAGTTAAAAAAAAAAACAGAAGAAAGGTAAAATTTTCTTAGAAACATATTATGGTCCTAATGCTTCTGTGTTTTGTTTCTAGGCTCCACTTCATGTTTATTTTGTTAATAATAAATTAATTTAGGTATAATAGTAAAATATATATGATTTTATTTTCAATAATTATATCACTTTAAAATAAGTGACTTTAGATGAAAATAATTGGTTTCTAAAGATTATTACTGGAATTTTGCTTGAGCATCAATCAGAATTATTTAATTTTATAAATCACTAAACACAGTATATTCAGCTCTAAATATTAAGTTAAGAATATTCCTGTATCATTTCATATCCTTTCAGTGAGAACCAATGACTCTATTTTTATAAAAACACGTAGGATAGACACAGTGCTGGCCACCCAGGGGCCAGTGGCCTGGGACCTGGGAACTCAATACCTGAGACTTGAGAGTTGAAAACCCATTCTCAGTACAGCAGAGATGTGCCATGCAGCTTGAGAAGATCCTCAATACATGGCAGTGAGTTTGGCAATGGTCATGGTATAGAAAAGGGACCAAATAAATTGTCTCTGAGCCTTAGCAAAAGCTTCAGATAAATGAAGAATGATAAGAGGGGTCTAATATATTTTTTTTTGAAAGGACATTGGAATGAGAGGGACAACACTTAAAATTATTATAAAGAATTTTATGCTCAGAGAACTGCGTGTAATTTTATATTGCAGTTATGTTGAAGGGAAGTTGGGATTGAAATCACCTATGACAGATGATGAGGCTGGAACTTAAGCACAATCCAAATTTTTGAGGACATTTGTATGTTTTACCAAGCAATTTGAACACTCTTCCCTAGTTAATGGGGTGCTCTTAAATGGTTTTAAGCAGGATATTTAAATGACCAAGAAATACAGCTTAAAAGTTCACAGTAGAAAATAAAAAGCTGATTGGAAAACAGGGAAACCCAAGTACAGGACCCAGTTGTCAAAGTGATAATTCAGGAAGGAAGTGAGATCTAAAATGAAGTAGCAGTGGGAATTAAAGTAAAAGGGTACAGATTTCTGAGCTGTTTTATAGCCACAATTGTTAGGACTCGGGCAGATGAGGTAGGAGTTGGGCAGATGAGGTATATGACAGCCAGTCTCCAGATCTCCTTGTTGGTATTCACACCTTGTATGGTTACCTACCACAATAAATGAAGTTGGTCTGTGTGATCAATAGAACACAGAAGAGTTGATGGTATATCAGTTCCAAAATGAAATTATAAGAGATATTCCCACATGAGCACACAGTCTCTCTGTTGGATCATTTTCTTTGAGGAAAGTCAGCTATACGTTATTAGAAGCTTATGGAGAGATCCAACTGGTAAGGAACTGACACCACAAGCAGTCTGTCTCTTGGATAAGCACAGCTTGAACACAAATCATCTAGTCCCATTCAAGCTTTCAGATAAGTGAGTGTCCAGCCAACAATTCAGTTGCTACATCATGAAGGACCTAAGGCAATACCACACAACAGTAAAATATTCCTCACAATGTTTGAAGCTGCCAAGCTTTGAGGCAATTTGTTATGCAGTAACATAACTATTAAAAAGCAAACAAAAAACAGAGCACAATTATCTGGTTTGTGCTATTAAGAAGATAATGGAACCATGAAGGGGAACAATTTAAAAATCAGAGTGGATGAATAATGGCCAAGGGAAGAAAATAAGTTGTCGGCCAAGAGAAGTTGTCAGTATGTAATTTCTCAATTGACTTAGAGCCCCCCCCAAAAAATCATCTCAACTAGTGATAATGATTTGCCTAATTGATAAGCAAGAAAATGTGTTTGAGAAATAATTGAACTTAAGTTACGTAGTTTCATAGCAGCACAGTAATCCAGTTGTTATTGAATTTATTTGAAGGATAAAAATTTGTAACATCTCCCAACTATCTCTTGAATAATGTCCAAACTCATTGGCTTTAACTTTACTTCCCTAGCATTATTTCCAATTACTAATTTACTTATATATTATATTTTATCAAAACTATGTTGTTATTATCATAATCTCAGACAGAAATTCTCTATTTCAGTGTTTTTTCTTATTGGGTTTCCTGCTAACAATCAGTTTTACTAACCAAAATTTTTGCTTTTATTTCAGTAACAGAATTTTACTTTAGAGAGGGCACATGATGCACTTAATGTATTTTCTTGATTATAAAATTACATTTAATCAGATTTAATTTTTCTTAAATGTCGATGATTTTTACTGTTGATGTCAAAGTAAGGCAGCAGCTGCCAGTCAAAGGAATGAATTTTGATGCATTTATTATTGCCAGCACACGTGCAGTGTATTTAAAGTAGTTCTTGATGACTTTCACCAATTGAGTTTCTTACCCAGGCAACCCTAAAATAAGTGCATTCACTAAAATTTGTATCTTTACATGTATTTAAATGTCCTCAGCTTGAGAAAGAAACAAATTATCATATGTATGGATGATTAATTGCTACATTTCATACTATTTAAAAACAAATTTCAAGACTTTATTTTTAAATAATCTCTTTACTCAATATGGGGTTTGAATTTATAACCCTGAGATTAAGAGTCACATGATTTACTGACTGAGCCAGCCAGACACCCCCAATATAATTTTTAAAATAGCCAAATTTCTCATAAGAGATCATGAGAGTTTGAAGTAGTGCTAAAACTAACATGACCAGTTTATAAAACTTGAAGGGCTACTATCAATAATCAATGATCTTCACTATGATATGAAAGTGTGTCATGTAGCCTTATGGAGCTTATGGAATCTGTTCATGAATAGAGCTGCTATATTGCACAGAACCAAAGAGTACCTTTCGTGTTTTATACAACTTGAATGATGTATGTTTAAGGTAGATAATGAAGGAGCTCTGCTTACAAACCCAGTTTGGATCAACAGGGTTTTATTTTGATGTGATGTGATCTCTTTGATCTGAATAATTTAGAAAAATACCTTAAGAATATGATCATAGGGGCGCCTGGGTGGCTCAGTGGGTTAAAGTCTCTGCCTTCGGCTTGGGTCATGATCCCAGAGTCCTGGGATCGAGCCGAGCCGGGCATCGGAATCTCTGCTCAGCAGGGAGCCTGCTTACTCCTCTCTCTCTCTCTACCTGCCTCTCTGCCTACTTGTGATCTCCGTCTGTCAAATAAATAAATAAAATCTTGAAAAAAAAAAAAAGAATATGATCATGAAGAGTGTATAACTCGATCTTCTTCAACTCTATTCTGATATTCAACAAGAAAGTAGTAATTTTATATAAAGATATATGCTCTTAGTAGTACATTTTTATGTATATTTAATTTGTTTTATTTTTTTATCCATCTCCTCTCCATCTGTTATGATATGAATGGCAGAGCTAAAATAGTAAAATCTTAAAGTGAGAATATATGGTACCATGATCCAAGGAGGAATATTCTGTCAATTTAGCATATTAAGTATTTTCTTATTTAAATAAGGCTATTACTGAGTCTACAACTTTTTGTTAGAGGAGTAATGAGGGTTAAAGGACTGTTTTTGTTTGTTTGTTTGTTTGTTTATGACACTCAAATAAATACAGGAAAATTAAAATGGCTAAATACTTAGAATGTGTATAACTGCATAAATTTGGGAAATATGAAGTTATTTCTCTTTCTCATTTAGTTTCAGTGTGTGTGTAAGAGAGAGTGAGAGAGAGACAAGAGCTTGTTTTTCTTAAATACATATCAGTGTTCAGCTGGAGAAGGGACATGATCTCTTGGCAAAGTTAAATTTAGTACGTAGCATTTTATTTATGGATTTGACTGGAAATGGACACTGAATCCAATGGGAACCATGCCCTTTTCATTTTTGTAGATGTAAAAAATAAAATCTCTATTTTTTCATTAATGATAGATGTCCTTATTTTGATTATAAAGAAGCTTGAAAATTATGGTTAATTTTCTCATATGTTGAAACTTCAACCTTTCTGTTGAGGCTGATGTGCAATTAGAAGTATAGAATTGATGTATCTGTTATTTCTTTATCTCTTTCCTATGATTTGGAATTTGGGTTGTTTCATCTTCTCACCAGTCCTAGAGTTGGTTGTTCTATTTCTTGTCATGTTAACTGTACTATGAGCTGTTAGTAAAAAGTTTTTGTTTTTGAAGCAAAATGTTTATTTTATATTTATCTTCAGTAATCTAGTAATTATTTCATATGTACAAATTGTATTTGTATGCTCTTTTCCTATGTGTATTATTTTGAGCTCCTTTTGTCCCCTCTGAATTTTTTCTATAAAAACCATATCATTATGCATCTTTATCACAGTACCTTATATTTACTTGATTTCATTATAGTATTTCTGTGGATATTTTTATAACATTTTTTTAGAGCCATTATTCAATATTAATTTTAACTGTTTCAAGTTCTTCTGGACAATTAAAGTATTATTTATGGACCCATCACTTGTTGAAGGTTTATTTTTCAACTTAAAATTGAGTACAATTGGATTATGATCTGATAAATTTGTTGTAAGAATATTGCAGTTTTCTGTCTTGAAGATTCTCCCCTGAGCAATAAACAATAATCAATTCCAGTGTGTCATTTATTTATTACAGGGAATATGTAAAGCCTTTTTCATTTAGATGTTTTCAATCCTCATAGTTCCAGTCGCAATATAAAATTATACTTCAGTTGATTATGAGTTGATGTTTGTTCCATTATAGTGTATCAATCTTCATAAATGACTAATGCACAAAAACAAATTTAAATTTGCAATGTCACTATTACACTTTTATTTTCTTTAAAACATCTAATCATGGGGCGCCTGGGTGGCTCAGTGGGTTAAGCCGCTGCCTTCAGCTCAGGTCATGATCTCAGGGTCCTGGGATCGAGTCCCGTATCGGGCTCTCTGCTCAGCAGGGAGCCTGCTTCCTCCTCTCTCTGCCTGCCTCTCTGCCTACTTGTAATCTCTCTCTGTCAAATAAATAAATAAAATCTTAAAAAAAAAAAAAAATAAAAAAAAATAAAACATCTAATCACCATCCTGTTTCACTTGATAAATGGTCTAAGTCAAAATAAATATCTTAATGATTTCAAATATATAATATATGCTGGAGTCATTACTCATAGTTGAATATATGTTTACTTCTTATAAACTTCTGGGATTCTCAGAATGGCTGAAAGTAGTAAAATTTTTGTTTATGAAATTAGAGAAACACATATACTTTTTAGCTATGTCTAGTTATAAGTTAGCATCTAAAGGAATAAGTAATTATATAACACCAAACAAGAATTGCAAGGCAGGACCACATGAAAGCTTATAATATGGCATCACTTACTAAATGTTTGTCTAACCATATTTAGATGAAAGATTGAGTGTTACATGAGGGAAGGGCAAAGAAGGGCTATTTATTGGTAGAACTTTTCTATCATGTATCAGTCTTGCTGTGGACTGACTTGTGTCCCTCATCCTTCTACCCCCATGAAAAGTTTTATGTTGAAGCCATAACCTCCAATGTGACTGTATTTGGAGATAGGGCTTCTGAAGAAGTAATTAGGAGGCTGAGGCTATGAGGGTGGGATCCCGATCTGATAAGATTAGTATCCCTTTAAAAAGAGAAAGAGAAACTGTCCCCCATCCTCCCATCACCTCTCTGGCATGTGAGGACACAACTAGAAGACACCCTGCTGCAAACTCTGAAGATTCTGTTACCAGAGTCTGATCATGATGGCACCATGAACTCAGACTTCCAGTCTCCAGATCTATGAAAAAATGCATTTCTATTGTTTAAGCACCCAATCTGTTGTATTTGATTATACTAGTTCCAATTGACTCATGCACGCCTGAATAACTGAGTTCTTGCTAACTGAATACAATGGACTAGATTCGACTTCTTCTAAAAGGCAAGACATATTTGTTGTAATTTTAGAATTTAGTGTAACTGAAAGAGATCTCACATTACATATCTCTAACTACATACTATATTTTCCCTATATACAGGTTTCTCAATTCACTATTCTTCCAGTGATATTTTAGCACTTTTTATTAGATTTGTATCTTGGGCTTCCTAGCAGGATGGCAAACTTGAAATTCAGCTTTACTTACTGCCATACATATCCATAATTTACTCTCACATCTGTGGCACTATAGGCTCCTAATACTGATGTTTCACCTGTCAAATAAAACATGGTAAATTTTGTCATCAGCTCCTGAACCAAAAATACCAAATTTTAATATTTAAACTATGACCCTTTGATCAAAAGTTAAGCAAACCAGAAATAGCAACAATTATCATTTACTGAAAGCGTACTTACTACCTTACTAATCTCTTCAGCCCATCCTGAGTTTAGATAAACCTCATACTTTGCCTGAATTGTTTAATTTATAATTTGTTACTCAAAGATGAAGTCAAATTTTCTTAAAGACAAGCAAATGCCTTTTCATAACTTACCAGCTTCATCTCTGATTATTTTTTCTTTCTATAATATGCCACACTTATGAATGTAGACAATTACAAAAGTGAGTACAATTCTTATTAGTGTCTGTTATCAAAGGCACAGCCTATTTCCCCATTCCTTGAATCTATGTTGTTTCTGTAAGTTGCATTAGCCAGTAGAATGCAACAAAAGCAGGAATTGTGAATTCTGAATCTGAGATACAAGAAGTGTTGCATTCTTCTTCCTTGCTCTTAAAATGCTGAAACTAGCCTCTCAGACTATGAGTGACCACATGTAGAGAGACCACATTTGCTCCCAGTTTTCCAGAGGGAGAAATAATAAACTAGTCAGACCAAGTCAGTCCTCAAGTGGCTACAGATGTATGAGTGAATCTAGCCAAGATCAGCTGAGACAAGCTGAAACATGAGAACCATTTAGCTGAAACCCACATAAATTGTTCACCTGTAAAATTGTGAGCTAAATGTTCGTTGCATTAAGCTACTGCATTTTGAGGTGGCTTATTATACAACAAATGCTAGAATTATTTACTTTCCCTATACTACTCTCCTCAAAGCTCTCCCTTTCATTCTCCTTATTCTTCAGAATTCAACATCGATGACCATCAATTCTAGTATGTTCCCAGTAAAAAAATTAAGGAAGATATCATTTGAGTTACTTATCTAAGTATATACCAATATCTGTATATAGGAATTAGACATTCTGATTGGCCAGGCCTGCATCATGTTGAACCATGCATGGAGCTAGGGATAGTGGTATACTATGATTAACAGATTGACAAGAACCACATGGAATAAAGTAAGAGTCATCTCCAAAATGAGATGTGGATAATCTTTCTAGAAAATGGGCTGTGTAATCTGGGCTGTGAAAAGTAATAGCTTCTACAATCTATATCTTTTTCTTTCTTATGTATGTGTATGTCAGCCTAGGCATATTTCTATGTATCAAACACCATGGTAACTACCTGCTTATTATTTGTCTTCATAAAAAACTGTCAGCTCCTTGCAGGTAGGGGCAGAGTTTTATTCAATTTTGTTTCCTCAGAAATTAATACAAAGCCTGGTACATTTTAGGAAATTAGATCTTTACAAAATTGATAAAGAAATCCTCCATGAATGTCATGCCTGGACACTATATGACCTCTTCTTCATAAAGCCATTATTCTCAGGAATATAAACATAATGGGCTTTTCTAACACATGGAAGAAGACACAAACCTTGACAAAATGCTTAGAGGAATTTATGCCAAAAGACAAGAGATCTAATTGAAACAGATATAAAGAAGATGACTGAGGAGAATTTAAAGCAATAATAATAAGGATACTAGCTGGGCTTGAGAAAAGCTTGGAAGACATTAGGAAGATCTTACCACAGAGATAAAAGAGCTAAAAAGCAATTAGGCATAAATGAAAAATGTAATAACTGAAATTCAAAACTGACGGGATACAATGACCATAAGGAAGGAAGAAGCAGAGAAATGAATAAGTGATATAGAAGATAAACTTATGGAAAATATTGACGCTGAAAAAAGAGAGAAAGAAAAATTACCGATCACGAGAGGAGACACAGGAACTCAGTGACTCAATCAATTCACAGGAATCCTAGAAGAGAAAGGAAAGGGGGCAAGGAGAAGGTTTATTTGAGGAAATAATAACTGAAAACTTCCATAATCTGGAGAAGGAAACAGACATCCAAATCCAAAGGAGGCACAGAGAACTAATATCAAAATCAACAAAGACAGATGAACACCAAGACTTATATTTGCAAAGTACTTAAATTTGCAAAGTATAGTAATAATGAAAAAGTCCTAAAAGCAGAAGGACGAAGTCCCTAACATACAAGGGAAGACTCCTTAAGACTAGGTGCACACCTCTTCAAAGAAACCTGGCAAGCCAGAAGACAATGGCATGATATATTTAATATGCTGAATGGGAAAATCTGCACCCAAGAATATTCTATCCAGCAAGGCTATCATTCAGAATAGGACAGATGAAATATTTTCCAGATGAACAAAAACCAAAGGAGTTCATGACCACTAAACCGCCCCTCAAGAAACATTAAAGGGGCAAGATGCCTGGATGGCTCAGTCAGTTGGGCATCTGCCTTCAGCTCAGGTGATGATCCTGGGATCAAGTCCTATAACAAGAGATGAAGAAGTGCACTCACTATATAGTAAGAAAGGGGACAATCAGACAAGAAGATCTAAAATTTGTAAATATTTATGCCCCCAAATTAGCACCTAAATATATAAAACAATTAATGTCAAACATAAAGAAACTCATTGATAATAATACAATAATAGAGAATTTTAACACCCCACCTACATTAATGGACAGATTAATGGACAGATCATCTAAGCAGAATAGAGCACAAGCATAAGCAGGGTGGGGAAGGGAGGACAGACAAAAGAGAGAGGGAGAAGCAGGCCATCTGCTGAGCAGGGAGCTCAATGTGGGGCTTGATCCCAGGACCCTTGGATCATGACCTAAGCCAAAGACAGACACTTAGCTGACTGAGCCACCCAGGAGTCCCAGAACAATGGCTTTGAATGACACACTGGACCAGAGGGACTTTACAGATACATTCAGAACATTTCATTCTTTTTTTTTAAATTTTTTATTTTTTATAAACATATATTTTTTATCCCCAGGGGTACAGGTCTGTGAATCACCAGGTTTACACACTTCACAGCACTCACCAAAGCACATACCCTCCCCAATGTCCATAATCCCACACCCTTCTCCCAACCCCCCTCCCCCCAGCAACCCTCAGTTTGTTTTGTGAGATTAAGAGTCACTTATGATTTGTCTCCCTCCCAATCCCATCTTGTTTCATTGATTCTTCGCCTACCCACTTAAGCCCCCATGTTGCATCACCACTTCCTCATATCAGCAGAATACATATTCTTTTTGAGTGCACATGGAACATTCTCCATTCAGATTACATGCTAAATTACAAATCAAGCTTCTATAAATAGAAGTAGACTGAGATCATATCATGCATATTTTCTGACCATAACACTATGAAACTTGAAGTCAACCACAAGAAAAATTTAGAAAGACCATAAATACATGGAGGTTAGTCACATCTTACTAAAAACAAATGGGTCAACCAGGAAATTGAAAAAGAAATTTAAAAAAAAATACATGGAAACAAACGAAAATGAAAACACAATGGTCCAAAACCTTTGGGATGCAGAAAAAATTGTCACAACAAGGATTTATATAGCAAAACAGGCCTACCTAAAGAAGCAAGAAAAATCTCGAATAAGCAACCTAACCTTGCACCTAAAGGAGCTAGAAAAAGAAAAACAAATGAAGCCTAAAGCCAGCAGAAGAAATGCAATAATAAAGATTAGAGAAAAAAGAAATGATATAATAACAAAACAGACACCCTGTAAAACAGACCAATGAGAACAGGAGCTGGTTCTTAAAAAATTAATAAATTGACAACTCCCTACCCAGAGTTATCAAAAAGGAAAATAAAGTACCCCAAATAATAAAATCACAAATGAGAGAGGAGAAACCACAACCAATAGCACAAAAATGCAAACAATAAGAAAATATTATGAAAAATTATATGCTCAAAAAATCAGACAATCTGGAAGAAATGAATAAATTCCTAAAAACATATAAACTATGAGAATTGAAACAGGAAGAAATAGAAAACTTGAAAGACTGATAACAAGCAAAAAATTATATTAGTAATCAAAAATATCCCAATAAATCAAAGCTTAAGGTCACCTGACTTCAAGGGGAATTCTACCAAATATGAAAAGAGTTAATACCTGTTGTCCTCAAACTATTAAAAAAAATAGAAATGGAAAAAACAACTCCCAAACTTGTTATGTACAGCCAGCATTACCCTGATTGTAAAACCAGATAAAGATGCCCCTAAAAAACACAACTGTAGACCAATATCCAGGATGATCATGGATGCAAAAGTTCTCAACAAAATATTAGCAAATCAAATCCAACAGTACATTAAAAGATTCATTCACCATAATCTCCTTTTATTCTTAGGCTGCAAGAGGGGGTTCCATATCCATGAATAAACCAATGCGATATACCACATTGATAAAAGAAAGGAAGACACATATCATCATTTCAATAGATGCAGAAAAGACATTTTACAAAGTACAATACCCATTCATGATAAAAACGCTCAACAAAGCAGGGATCGAGGTGCCTGGATGGTTTAGTCAGTTAAGTGTCTAACTCTTAATTTCACCTTGGATCATTATCTCAGGTTTGAGACTGAGCCCCACATGGCTCTGTGTTGGATGTGGAGCTTCTTAAGATTCTCTCTCTCTGCCCCACCCCCCACTCTCCTTCTCTAAAATACAAAACACAACATCAACAACAAAAATAAAGTGGTAATACAGGGAACATACCTCAAGATCATAAAGTCCATATATGAAAAACCCATAGCTATTACCATTGTCAATGGGGAAGAACTGTGAACTTTCTCTCTGACATCAGAAACACAACAAAGATGTCCACTCTCACCAATATTATTTAAAATAGTATTTGAAGTCCTAGCCACAGCAATCAGACAACAAAAAGAAATAGAAGGCATCCAAATCATCAAAGAAGAAGTCCAACCTTCACTATCTGCAGATGACATGATACTCTCTATAGAAAATCCAAGAGACTCTACCAAAGTGCTAGAACTGATGCATGAATTCAGTAGTCACAGGATACAAAATCAGTGTACAGAACTCTGTTGCATTTCTATACACCAATATTGAAACAGCAGAAAGAGAAATCAAAGACTTAATCCCAATTGCCAAAAACTGTAAGATTCCTAAGAATAAAGCCAACTGAAGACGTATTCTGAAAACTATAAAACACTGATGAAAGAAATTGAAAACAACACAAAGAAATGGTACTGGCACAAAAGCAGACACATAGATCAATGGAAGAATAGAAAACCCCAAAATGAGCCCACAACTATACAGTAAATTAATCTTTGATAAAACACAGAAGCATATTCAGTGGGAAAAATACAGTTTCTTTAACAAATGGTGTTGAGAAAACTGGACAGCAACATCCAAAAGAATGAAACTGGATCACTCTCTTACACCATACACAAAGATAAATTCAAAATGGATGAAAGACTTAAATTGAGACCTGAAATTATAAAACGCCTAGAGGAGAACATAGGCAATAACCTCTTTGTCATCAGACCTAGCAACTTCTTTCTGGATATATCTCCTAAGGCAAGGAAAATAAAAGCAAAAATAAACTATTAGGACTTAAAAACAAACAAACAAAAACCAAAAACTTAGGACTTCATCAAAATAAAAAACACTCTGAATAGCAAAAGAAACAATCAACAAAAGCAAAAGGCAGTCTATAGAAGGGGAGAATATATTTGCAAACAACATATATGATTAAGGATTAATATCCAAAAATCTGTAAAGGACTTATGAAATTTAGGGTCTTTCATGGTTGCATACAAATTTTAGGAAAGTTTGGTCGAGCGCTGTGAAAAACACTTTGGTATTTTATTAGGGATTGCATTAAAATGTAGACTGTTTTCTGTAATACAGACATTTTAACAATATTTGTTCTTCCAGTCCATGAAGGGGAGAATATATTTGCAAACGACATATATGATTAAGGATTAGTATCCAAAAATCTGTAAAGGACTTATGAAGTTCAAAGCCTGGAAAATAAAAATAAAATTAAAAATGTGCAGAAAATATGAATAGATAAAAATAAAAAATTAAAAATGTGCAGAAAATATGAATAGATATTTTTCCAAAGAAGACATACCGATGGCCAATAGACACATGAAAAGTTGGTCAACATCACTTACCATCAAGGCGATACAAACCTAGGGGCACCTGCGTGGCTCAGTGTGTTAAAGTCTCTTCCTTAGGCTCAGGTCATGATCTCTGTGTCCTGAGATCAAGCCTCACATTGAGCTCTCTGCTCAGCAGGGAGCCTGCTTCCTCCTCTCTCTCTGCCTCCCTCTCTGCCTTCTTGTGATCTCTGTCAAATAAATAAATAAAATCTTTTTTAAAAAAGGCAATACAAACCTAAAATATCACCTCACAGCTGTCAAAATGGCTAAAATCGACAATAGAAAAGACAACAAATGTTGTGAGAATTGGAGAAAGAACCCTCTTACCCTGTTGGCAAGAATGTGAACTGGTGCAGCCACTCTGGAAAACCTCCACAGAGGTTCTTCAGAAAGTTAAAAAATAAAACAACCCTATGGTCCAAAAATCACACAGTAGGTTTTTACCCAAAGAATATAAAAATACTAATTCAAAGGGATACATACATTTTGATGTTTATAGCAGCAGTATCTACAATAGCCAAGTTATGGAAAAAGCCAGTGTCAATTGACTAATGAATGGGTAAAAAGGAAGTGAGATACATATATAGATCTATCTATCTTTCTAACTAACGCAATGGGATGGAATGGAAAATTACTTAGCCATAAAAAGATTGAAATCTTGCAAACATGTGAATGTAGCTAGAGTATTATGCTAAGTGAAAAAGTCAGAGAGAGAAAAATATATGATTTCACTCATGTTGAATTTAAGAAACAAAACAAATGAACATAAAGAAAACAGAGAGAGACAAGCTAAAAAACAGGCTAATTTTAATACATTTTTAAAGATTTATTTATTTATTCTAGAGGGAAAGAGGTGGGGCAGGCAGGGGGACAGAGGGAGAGTAAGGAAGAGAATGTTAAGCAGACTCCACTCTGAACAGGGATCCCAATGTGGGGCTTAATCTCACAACCTTCAGATCATGACCTGAGCCAAAACCAAGAGTCTGACACTTAACTATCTGAGCCACCCAGAGCCCCAAGAAAATAGACTCTTAACTATAGAGAACAAACTGAGGGTTATTGGAGGGGAGATATGTGGGGATGGGCTAAATGGATAATGGGTATTAAGGATTGCATTTACGATGAGCACTAGATGTTGGATGTAAGTCATGAATCACCAATTTTCATACCTGAAGCTAATATTGCATTCTATGTTAATGGACAGGAATTAAAAAAAAAAAAAAAAAAAAAAAAAAAAAAAAAACCTTGAAAAAAGAAAAAAAATAGTAAAAATGCTATCCTTATTTTTTTATTTCTTTAAAATTGTATTTATTGCCTTATAAATCACGCTTAGTAACAGAAAGTCAGTATGTTTTACAATCTGAATTATTCCTGTTAAAAATAGGCTAACTTGAGGGGGCACCTGTGTGGCTCAGTGGGTTGAGCCTCTGTCTTCGGCTCGGGTCATGATCTCAGGGTCCTGGGATCGAGCCCCGCATCGGGCTCTCTGCTCAGCGGGGAGCCTGCTTTCTCCTCTCTCTCTCTGCTTGCCTCTCTGCCTACTTGTGATCTCTGTCTGTCAAATACATAAATAAAATCTTTAAAAAAAATAGGCTAACTCGAACAAAATCCTTCATTTTTACTGATTTTCTTCCTTAACTATTGACCATAATCATTGAACAATTCTTGGACAGCTTTGGGACTAATAGGTAGATAAAGTGACTAATTCATGTCTAAGAAAATGGAATTTGCATTGCCAATTTATTTAGTTCTTGCAAACTTAAAAAGCTCTGTGTTGGGTAGTTCTATTGCATTGATGGAGATAACTATATTTTTAAATAAAACTAAATTCCTGATATTTTTATGCATGGAATAATGAGACACTAAAAGCACCATGGAGGTCATCCAATCAGAGTTTTAACCTAGTGCATTCTTTCCTTAAATTCCCTGAACCACATATGTTAATAATAAAGTTATTTTCTTTTTTTTATAATATCTTATACCATTTTTGAACACAGAAAGAATTGAAAGAATTATATACTGAACTCTCATACTCCAGTACCTATGTTTTTCAATTAACATTTTGTTGTAATTGCTTTGTGACAAATCTGTCCTTTCCTTTACCTGTTCACTAATCCATCCTTTTCTTTGATAGATTTTAAAGTAAATTGCAAATATTAGTACACGAAATCCTTCAGTTGCCCATCATTAACCAGACAGAGAATGTGACTTCTTTTTTTTTTTTTTTAAAGATTTTATTTATTTATTTGACTGACAGAGATCACAAGTAGGCAGAGAGGCAGGCAGAGAGAGAGAGAGGGAAGCAGGCTCCCTGCTGAGCAGAGAGCCTGATGCAGGACTCGATCCCAGGACCCTGAGATCATGACCTGAGCCGAAGGCAGCGGCTTAACCCACTGAGCCACCCAGGCGCCCAATGTGACTTCTTTTTAAGTTTTTTAATGTTGTGTGATTATCACTATATAATGAACATTATTTCTGTTCATTATTTCTGTTCAAATGAGTCAACCTTTTCTAGTCCTGGGCCTAATGCTGTGCTGGTCTTCTAACTGGAAAACTCCTAATTTCCATGCTTCTTTAGAGGTAAAATTCCTACTTGTCCTTCAGAGTGTAGCTCAAATCTTATTTTCTTAACCTCTGTCTATATCCTGAATCTAAACTAGATGTATCCTGTTATTCATGCTCAGGGCACCTTGTTATTGTCAATGACATGCTTATTTGTTAGTTATTTGTTTCATGTAGGATTCTCCCACAAAATTATAAACTTAATAGTTCTTCATTATGTACTTGACATCCAGTGCAGTGTCTAGCACATTGTTTCTGAAACATATCAGACAAATAAATATACGGAAAAATGTAAAAGTTTATTTGAAACTGGAAAGAAATTGCCATTGTTAAGTAGAAAACCTAGGTTCTCTTTACTTTCTCAGGAAACTTGTGTGTGTGTGTGTGTGTGTGTGTGTGTGTGTGTGTGTGAATGAGCTCCATTTTTTGGTTTTGTTTTGTTTTTTACCATTTTTATGTTAGGACCATGTTCTCCTTTCCTTTTACCTTCTATCTCCCAAATTCTCCCCACAGATTCTCAAAATAGGTCTCTAGATACATTTCTGAATCTATACACAATCACTGAAGAAAAAATTAAAGAGCAAGGAAAAGAGTCAGAAACCTGATTAAAAGGGAAAATTCCTTGTGAGCTGCCTCACTTGCCAAGTCTACTCCAAAAGATGTCCCCAACAGAGATAATTTCTCAAAATGAATTTATCTAGTTTTGGAAAACAAAATACTTTGTCAATGCTGGCAGAATATTTTAATCACCTTCCAAGTATTACTTTTAATAATTATATAAGAGAAAACCAAGGAAGCCTAATCCAAACCTCCTTCCGTATAGACATGTATCATGGCCATTGATACTGAAGAAGCAGGCCTATAATCTGATCTTTTCCAAACAGATCTCATTAATTGAAATTCAAGAGGAGGAAGAAAGATAAACACTTGGGGAAAGTGAATATTACATTCCTTGGTTATTCAAAACACAGATTAGCATTTCACAAGCTTTAGAAATTCTATTGTAAAGGAAACCATTTCTCAGTTCTACCATTTCCCAAATGTTTTTGACCAAATAATTCTTTGTTATGTGTCTTAGTCATAACTTGTAATAGCTAATAATATTAGCTTATGTTAATAGTTCATAATTCCATGAAATCCTTTGGGAAATGCTGTACTTAAGTGTGACCTATTTGTGTGCAAAATATTGATCTTAGCATAATGATACATTTACATTGTCATGAAGTCTTAAGCTCATTTTTTTAAAAGCAAGCTCCCAGTCTGAAGTCAATGGACTTGTTAAAGATTTTAGTTCTTTTGTGTACCTTGGAAGCTGCCACAGTGGTATAGGACATGGGTACTCTAGTAGCTTGGCATAAATGTCTTATTTCAGGCCCATGTTGTCTTCCTCCCCCCCATTATGTATGTTTCACTGCTCCCTTAGAGTGAAATTTGTATTCTAAGACATCTCTGTCACTTGGAAATTCATTGTAGGGAAGATCTTATTTCTGACAGAAAAAAATATTCCATTTTAAAAATACTGTGATTCAAATTTCTCATAGCATACAACCTTGGTTAGAGTTAAGGTAGAATATTTCAGGACGGTATTTTCTCATCCAGTAGGTTTCTACTAGAATGTATTTCTTCCTTCCACTGTCTAATATGTATATAATATTTTAGGTAACATATAAAGATCTAAATTCTACAAAATCCCCTGGATTGCCATTTTATGAAATAAAGTCAGTGTTTTCTTACAAATCTTACTTAGGGTCCTTTTTATTATAGGCGGTATTTTCTGACAAGTGTGACATATGTGTTTCAAGCAGGAATTATTAATTTATTAGCACTTCTGTCTCAAAATTAAAACAATGCTAGGGGAAATATGTAAAAATTGTCTAATACAGAAATGCACAATATATTCAGGCCATTTTGTTTGGGCAGTTTAAATATGTAAGCATTGTCCCATAAAGTAATACACAACACAGTCAAGCCATTTTTTTTTGGGCAGTTTCAAGGCAAGATTTTGGAACCATGATAGTTTTTAATAAAAATGTGAATAATTTTCAAACTGTAGTTATTGGAAATTAGCATTATTATTTTCACACTTTTTGCTACCTCAATGATATACAGCTTGTCAAAAGTTCTCCATTTAAGTTAAAATTAGTTTCATGTCAATTGAAGAACTTTAAAGAAATTAGGATAAATGCATCCTATTATATAAAAGTGCAAATTGTCCTTTTTTAGTAATAAGCTATTTTATTCTTTGTCTTTCCATGAAAATCTTATTTAAATAGTGAATGTTTTAGAAGGTGATATAAAATAACAATTGGGTCCCAACTCTACCAGAAAAAAGTTAAAGTTCTGCAAAATGCAGAACATGTTTTGATCTTGAAATTTCCCTGAAAGTTTATACATTGTTGACAAACAGAAAAAAATAACATAGAAATCAGAATCAAATTAGAAAGATCTCTCACATGGTTCAGAAGCCAAAATCTTTCTTGATGAGAGCTACCTATGGCCAAATGATGATAGATGCCTTGTTTTATAAAGAAAACATAAACCAGTTAATATAATTTTGGAAGCTTTTAGCATAAACCAGTTAATATAATTTTTATCTAAAATGGTGACAGTCTCCTTTTGATTATAAATTATAGTCATTTGCTTCCAGTAATGAGAGGCGAAATCCACACTGAAAAAAATTGGAGAAGCTATGTATACATCTATTCATTTATATATATATACAGGTGTATATATAGAATGTATAGGTATATATCTATTTATCTATATATATATAAGTATAGATATATATCTATTTATATCTGTATTTTAAGATAGATTATAGATTATCTTTTTGAAGGTATTGGGCAGCACAAAATAAAATTAAGGTGGAGAGAGAAAAATAACTTCAGATTGAAGATAAACCTAAATGAATATTAAATGTAAAGAATAATTGTTTATTATTCATAGGATTGATATATATAACAAAATTGCTATATTTTTTAGGAGGTAGGATAGATATAAATATCATTTATGAAATAATCATGTTCTTGTCAATTAGGAAAGTTTCAACAGATAGAAAAGGATGGACTCATATATGGCTTTCTCTGACCACAACACATTGAAGGACAAATCACTAAAAAATAAAACTGTAGATAATCCTCTTATGTTTAAAAAAAAAAATTAAGTAACTTAAAGGTCTAAATAACAAGCATCAAATCCTAGAGTTTAAAGAATACAGTAAATTAAACACAAAGAATTTTTTAAAAGGAAATAATAGAAAGCAGAAATTAATAAAATAGAAAACCTCTATGATACTGGAAGGAGCAACATAGGTATTTTTAATCCAATAAAATTGATTAATTGCTGACAAGAAAAATCCATAAAAAAGAGAGATAACAAAAATAATTAGTAATATAAGGAAAAAAGGACATATTCATATATTTTTCATAGGTTTACAAAGATAATTATAACAAAGATATGATAACTCCATTATAATAAATCTGACTATTAAATAAAATTGGAAAAGTCTTAGAAAAATAAAACATATCAAAACAAACACAAGAAATCTTTTTTTTTTTTTAACCTATGGAAAAAATGGAATCTGTAAGCACATTCTTTTCATTAAGAAAATTCCAGACCTGGATAGCTGGCTATCATAGTGAATTCCATTAGTAGTTCAGGGAGAAATTTACACAAATTCCTTTGGGGTAAATTTAAAAAAAAAAAAAAAAAAAGTATTCTTAATCTTATTTTGTGAGCCAGCTATGATCATGGTATCAGTAAACCTAACAAAAATATTAGGAGATTTGGGACGCCTGGGTGGCTCAGTTGGTTGGACGACTGCCTTCGGCTCAGGTCATGATCCTGGAGTCTCGGGATCGAGTCCCGCATCAGGCTCCCAGCTCCGTGGGGAGTCTGCTTCTCTCTCTGACCTTCTCCTCACTCATGCTCTCTCTCACAGTCTCTCTCTCAAATAAATAAATAAAATCTTTAAAAAAAAAAATATTAGGAGATTAGAAAATTATCGGCTCCTCACACTTATGAACATAGGTGTAAAAACCCTTTAAAAAGTCAACAAAATTAAGGATGTCTGGGTGACTCAGTTAGTTAAACATCTGCTTTCTTTTGGCTGGGTCATGATCCCAGGTCCTGAGACTGAGTTCCACTTCCTGCTCCTTGCTCAGTGGGGGGCCTGCTTCTCCCTCTGTCACTCCTCCGTTTGTGCTCTCTCACTCTCTCTCTCTGAGAAATAAAATATTTTTTTAAAAAAGTCAACAAAATTAACCTTGAATATCTAAAAATATGTCTTAGGTAAGATTAAAGGGTTTGTTTTGTTCCAATAATTTGATATTGATACTATGTTCAAACATTTATCAATGCAACACATCTTAACTTAATAAAGGAGAAAAAATTTGATTATTTCAATTGATTCAGAAAAGTTCTAAAATAAAATTCAACAGCCATTCATAATAAAATACTCTAAGCAATATTCCTTCAATGAAAGTTCTAAGGGAACTTTCTTTTCTTTAAAATTATAGCAAATGTATCAAAAATTTATAACAAATTCATATTTATTTTAAAATATTGAAAAATTTCCCTTTGAGAACAGAAACTAGACAAGAATGTCTGCTATCATCTAACCAAACATCTTATTTAATAAAGAATGTGTACACAAGCCATTTTAGCAGATTACATTTATAATATTCAATGCACCACTTAATATGAAATAGAGACTGATAGCAAAAATGAGTCAGTACACAATTAGCAGTTAAACACTTCACACTTAGATTAAAAAATTGATAAGAAACTTCCATGTGCTTTTGATATTATTGAGGTATTGATTAATTTCTTATGCTGACAATCTCTGGATATTATTATAGATTAAATATTAAATACACTGTCAAATATTTTAGTGAAATATTTAAAATTATTGAGGGAGATCATTTATTTTCCCAGTTTTTCATAAAATAATGCAACACAAAGATTATTTAATTGACTGAAAATTCTATCTTCTTGCTACCTGGCAAATGGAAAATTTCCATTAATAACATATATCAGCAAATACTAGTAGAATGTATTTTGTGGGTTATGGCTCTTTCCCTTGAAAAAACTGTAATCATACTAGGAAATGTGTGAAAATACATAAATAACAGTTAATAGTAGAAAATGAGAAGTGCCACCAGAAGGGAATCAAGAGAGGAGGCAGTATTTGAGAATAATGAGGTAGTCCCTCTCGTAAAGGGATGAGTCAGGGTTGGTTAAGAACACCATACTTAGTATCTGTTTACCATGTTTTTTACAATTTTTGTCCTGCTCAGTGCAAGTAGGAATTTCGTCAATCAGTAAAGATGGCCTTTATCAATTATCCATGTAAATTTGTAAAAGTCTTTTCCTTGATCTAGTTTATCAGATAATTTCTTTTCTCTCAGATACTATAAGTAGGTACCACTAGACACAATGTGTCCAGAAATGTGTTTCAAAAAGTTTATATACAAAATTCAGTTTTATTATATCACAAATTAAACATTTTTAAAGTTTTATTATATTATAACTTAAATGTTTTAAATATGTTCCCAGTGTTTTAGGATCCTTTGACACCCTGTCAGGGACCATTACTGGTAGCTAAGGGAACTACTGTGTCTGCAGGGCTTCAGGCCGCTCCCTTCACTCAGTAGACTTACCCAGCTTTAATCACTTTTATGTATTGAGAAGTCTTCATTTTCATTTTGGACAAAGATTCCCGGTAGAAAGAAGAAAGAAGGAGACAGAGAGAGAGAGAGAGAGAGAGAGAGCGAGCAATAAAGAAAAAGAAAGGAAAAAAGGAAAGGGGAAGAAGAAGGGAAGGAGGAAGGCAGCAGGGAGGAGAGAAGAAAGGAAGGAGCGGAGGAAAGAGAGACACAGAATCCTATTAACTCACGATTTAAAGGAGATGTAAAGAATCTTCCTTATGCAGAAAACTGACACTGTGTACTCAATGTGCTTTTTATGGTTTACTTAGAAGTTTCACTTGAAGGTCAGTACTTGGAGTCATGCCCTACCTTCCCAGTATGGCTGGAATATCTCCCACTCCCGGAACATACACATTTCATCATTCATTCATTTAACAAAGAGTTGTTTACTCCTTTTTGGTAGAGAGTATAGATAATATGTTGATGAGGGTAAAAAAACCCACTCCCTGTCTTTTAAATTTCCCCTTGGTTTCAAATATTTGTTTTTACACTACCATTTAGATCTTTGCTTCAGGCCATACCTGACTATGGCTGTACCTCATTTTTCTTGCCTTATTATTATTTTTTTAAATCTTAACACCTTCACTTAAACCTTTCTCATTACCTGTGATTAAGACTTCTTGTATGCTCTAGGCACACAAAATCTTATTATGCTCCCCTTTCTGGTGGTGTTTTACCTAGTCCAAGCTTATATTGCCACCCCCATCCCTCTTGCAATAATCTTTTTCTGCCTCATCCACCATTAACATTTCTTTGAAAAGCTTGTCAAGACTCTTTGGTCCTAGGGCACCTAGGTGGCTCAGTCGGTTCAGCATCTAACTCTTGATTTTGGCTCAGGTCATGATCTCAGGGTCCTGGATGGAGCCCCACATCAGCCTCCCTGATTAGTGAGGAGTCTGCTTCTCCATCTCCCTCTGCCCCTCTGCCTGCCTGTTTCCCTCTCTCTTTCTCTCTCTCTCTCCCTGTCCAATAAATAAATAACATCTTAAAAAAAAAAAAAAGACTTGGTTCAACTTCCTCATTTTTCTTTATTTCCCCAGTCCAGTCAGATGACACTAAGTCACTTTTCCCTAATTTGTTCATTCCACTTTGACAAATCCAGCAATTAATACTCTCTGTTATTAGTTAACCTGTGCCCCATTTCCCCCTGTTTTTCACACCTTTTGCTTGAGACTCTTTCTTTAATTTCCTTTTAAGACAGTACAATCTCCAGATGTTTTTCCTACCTTGTTAACTACTTTCAGTGCCCATTGCTAGATAGATACTCCCCAATATCACAACGTTGGAGTTTCTCCATGCTCAGTCCCATGTATTACACATAACATTTTCACAGAAATTTTTGGTGATCTCCTCCAGCCTTGTGGATTTAATGTCTTCTCACAAATTTAGATCCCTAACTATGTATGTATGACATTTACACTGAGAAACAGACTGATACATGAAACTGTATTCTGGACATTTCTTCGTAAATTGGCATCTAAAACTTAGCATGTTTAAGACACAGCTCTTCATTCTCTTTTCCAGACCACATACATATAAATACACATCTGTGCATCCACACGTGCAGGAACACACACACACACACACACACACACACACACACACTTTTTAATAATGGGTTCTGTATCAGAATAAGTGATGTCATATTCACCCAGTTCCCAGACTAATACCTAGTAGTCACCCTTTATTCTTTTTTCTCATTGAGGTTACTTTAGGGGGTTGCCTTAAATAACCTTTCTGCCCATCTTTGGCTTCACTACAATCACTTATTCTGATTTATCATTATAACATTTATCATTATCTGAAATGATAGTATATATTTAACAGTTCACTTATTTATTTTCTGTCTCCACTGCTAGAATATGAGCATTATGATACCAAGAACATTTTCTATGCCTTTTTTTTTTTTTTAAGAGAGGGAGAGAGAAAGAGTGCATGAGGAGTTGAGGTGTAGAAAGAAAGAGAAAGAGAGAATTTTAAGCAGGCTCCATACTCAGCTTGGAACTCAATGAAGGGCTTGATGTCATGACCTTGAGATCATGACCTGAGGTGAAATCAAGAGTTGGACCCTTAACTGACTGGACCACACAGGTGCTCTTTATTTATACTTTCTAAATGTTCTCAGAACCTGGAAGTTCCGGCACATTCTGGGCACTTAAGTAAATATTCATTGAGTGAATATATGTGTGTACAATATATGCAATAAGCATATAACTTAATCAGTGTTATACATTCTGCCAATAATGTCCTCCTTACTGACTCACTGTCTCCCAGTGTTTGTAGGGTAAATACTTCATCTTTTGCCTATACTAAAATAACCTCTTCAGAAGGTTATTTTTTTTTCCATTTCCCCAGGAAGTTGCAAGTGCTTACCCTGCTAGGTTTCTCTATACAAATCTCCCCTGCAGCTGGATCATCATGAGTTGTGAATTTGTATTTTCATATACTTTTCACCTTTAGAATATATATATATATATATATATATATATATATATATATATACACACACACACATATATATGAAATATATATATGAAAATACAAATATATATGTGAAATATATATATTATATAATATATATATGAAAATATAAGTATATATTCTTCTAGGGTAGAATTTGTTTTTCTTCTGTCTTCCTAGCACATAAAAGTCACTTATGCCATTCTGACTGGTGTGAGGTGATATCTCATTGTGGTTTTGATTTGTATTTCCCTGATGCCGAGTGATATGGAGCACTTTTTCATGTGTCTGTTGGCCATCTGGATGTCTTCTTTGCAGAAATGTCTGTTCATGTCCTCTGCCCATTTCTTGATTGGATTATTTGTTCTTTGGGTGTTGAGTTTGCTAAGTTCTTTATAGATTCTGGACACTAGTCCTTTATCTGATATGTCATTTGCAAATATCTTCTCCCATTCTGTCAGTTGTCTTTTGATTTTGTTAACTGTTTCCTTTGCTGTGCAAAAGCTTTTGATCTTGATGAAATCCCAATAGTTCATTTTTGCCCTTGCTTCCCTTGCCTTTTGCAATGTTCCTAGGAAGATGTTGCTGCGGCTGAGGTCGAAGAGGTTGCTGCCTGTGTTCTCCTCAAGGATTTTGATGGATTCCTTTCTCACATTGAGGTCCTTCATCCATTTTGAGTCTATTTTTGTGTGTGGTGTAAGGAAATGGTCCAATTTCATTTTTCTGCATGTGGCTGTCCAATTTTCCCAGCACCATTTATTGAAGAGGCTGTCTTTTTTCCATTGGACATTCTTTCCTGCTTTGTCGAAGATTAGTTGACTGTAGAGTTGAGGGTCTATTTCTGGGCTCTCTATTCTGTTCCATTGATCTATGTGTCTGTTTTTGTGCCAGTACCATGCTGTCTTGATGATGACAGCTTTGTAATGGATCTTGAAGTCCGGAATTGTGATGCCACCAACTTTGGCTTTCTTTTTCAATATCCCTTTGGCTATTCGAGGTCTTTTCTGGTTCCATATAAATTTTAGAATTATTTGTTCCATTTCTTTGAAAAAGATGGATGGTACTTTGATAGGAATTGCATTAAATGTGTAGATTGCTTTAGGTAGCATAGACATTTTCACAATATTTATTCTTCCAATCCAGGAGCATGGAAATGACAGATGCTGGCGAGGATGTGGAGAAAGGGGAACCCTCCTACACTGTTGGTGGGAATGCAAGCTGGTGCAGCCACTCTGGAAAACAGCATGGAGGTTCCTCAAAATGTTGAAAATAGAACTGCCCTATGACCCAGCAATTGCACTATTGGGTATTTACCCTAAAGATACAAATGTAGTGATCCAAAGGGGCACATGCACCCAAATGTTTATAGCAGCAATGTCCACAATAGCCAAACTATGGAAAGAACCTAGATGTCCATCAACAGATGAATGGATCAAGAAGATGTGGAATATATACACAATGGAATACTATGCAGCCATCAAAAGAAATGAAATCTTGCCATTTGCGACAGCATGGATGGAACTAGAGCATATCATGCTTAGCGAAATAAGTCAAGCAGAGAAAGACAACTATCATATGATCTCCCTGATATGAGGAAGTGGTGATGCAACATGGGGGCTTAAGTGGGTAGGAGAAGAATCAATGAAACAAGATGGGATTGGGAGGGAGACAAACCATAAGTGACTCTTAATCTTACAAAACAAACTGAGGTTGCTGTGGGGAGGGGGTTTGGGAGAAGGGGGTGGGATTATGGACATTGGGGAGGGTATGTGCTTTGGTGAGTGCTGTGAAGTGTGTAAACCTGGTGATTCACAGACCTGTACCCCTGGGGATAAAAATATATGTTTATAAAAATAAAAGATTTAAAAAAAAGTCACTTATGAATATATCTGATGAACAGATGAGATAAAAAATGCTTTAGATTAAAATATATTAGAGGGATACATCTGAAATTCATTTCATACAGGGTTTATTTCTAAAAAAATTTAAATAATTTCCTTTCAATAGGTTCTTATGGCCATATATTATTTTTCTCTGCAACAAGTGCTCAACATTCCAGTAAAGGTATGCCCTGTACTCTCTTGAGAGAAGAACTTAGTTTTTAAGTGCTAATTTCTGTATAAGGGTAATTCTGAATAAAATAAAGTATTTTGGATACTTCAGGGAAAAGTAATACACTAAGGGCTCTGCTGTTGGCAGATAAGAATAGTGTTGTCCAGCTTTGGTGAGTGCTGATTCACAGACCTGTACCCCTGGGGATAAAAATACATGTTTATAAAAAAAATAAAAAATTAAAAAAAAAGAAAAAGAATACTGTTGTCCAGTAATTGGTTTATTATTCCAAAATGGAGAATTAAGCCACTATTTTAATGCTCACTGATAATTTGCCCATAGTTTAATATCAATGTAGCAAAGGGAGAATAGTAGGCATATGAAATTGTATAAAAATTCATATTAATATATTTCCTAGCTATAAAATATAGAATGTAGTCCTTATTAAGTTATATAAGAGCTTCAGCTATAGTGCAACAGTTGGTAAATATCAAATAAGATTTTAGAAAAAGAATGACGATTATTTTTTTATTCCTTATATTTCTAGTGAGGCATGAATATTTTACTTTTCTTAGTGAATCTCTTATTGTCCTTAAAGTCTTTCCTCTAGAGAAAAATGAATGAGTCATCAAATTGGTACCATTGGGTATTAAAAAAAAATGTACAAATTTAGCTCAAAAAATTGGTTCAATCTCGTGTCTTTTCCCTGAAATATTGACCACAATGAATAGTGATCTCTTAACCCCTACATCATGAACCTAGTTGGAAATGAACCCAGGATCCACTTCTTAAGCCTGGCAGATGGCTTTCTTCTTGTGATCTTATTTTCAGACTTGATAAAATTTGAGGCTTACAGTGGATACCCTATCATTTTTCCAAAAGAGTCTATAGCTCTACTTCCCTTATATGAGGGAACCAAGTTTTATTTTATATGAAAAGATAATTTCTGTCTGCAAAAGGAATAAAAAGTTTATAGCTCAGGATATGGTTTATACTGATTTTCTTATTTCAACCTTACTACTCATAGAGGTGAAATGATATTTTAATCCATATCTGGTTTCTTATGTCTCTTCTTATTCAACATAGTCTAAGAAACACAAATCAGGATCATTATCTGAAGTCATGTGTGGTTGTAGAGATTCTAAATAAAAAATCTCGTTACATGATATAGGAGATGATGATCATAGCCCAAGGTAATTTCATTTTAAGATAAAGACCAGGTTAGAGAAGCCAGAAATATGCCAACACATGTGAGGCTATCTAACACAGGCATGGACCACTACATTTTCATGAAGGGAATACACTGGGGAAAATATGCCAAGAACCAGAAATGAAACACTAGAATAATCCCAGAACTACTTTTAGTCCTGCCCATCCCACAAGTACAACTTTTCTAGCTTTTAACACCAGAGATCACCTCTGTTTGTTTGTTTGTTTTGTTTTGGCACATATTTGCCATCCCCCCCCCTTTTTTTTTGCCATTTTACGGTGCTCTCAGGAAAATGACAATTATATGAATAAATTTCTTACTCTGGTCAACGTGACTGTCAGTGGATACAGACTGAGTTTTGGCTTGCAAAACTTACTAGGGTTCACTAGAAAAGTTAAAAAAAAAAGGAAAAGAGAAGAGAGAATATCAAAGCAAAGTTTAAAACACTAGAATACTAGAAATACAACTTGGGGGCATATTTGCTTAAAAAAGAGAGCAGGGTAAAAACAACAACAACAACAACAAAACAAAACAAAAAACAAAACAACAACAAAAAACAGTAGAACCCTAGAAATCCATGGAGAAATTATTAGATGTTGGTCAAATTACCTCATTTCTAAGCTCCAATTCCCCATCTATAAAATGTATCTACTGATACATAAAAAATAGTGTTATTGTGAGAACTAAGAAAACCCATGTGAAAGCTCCTCTTGATTATTTGATTTATTCAGGGAGATTTATTTGAATCTAAATGTGATTTGAATGATGTTGATAAACTTTATGAACTTTGTGATGCATATTGAGAGAATGGCTGAAGAATAAGTTACGGCTTCATGTAAAAATTGGGTGAAAATCAACCATTTTCCTAAAATTTAAACTATTCTTTACTAGAGAAGGATTTTTGATGTTAAACTATATATTAGACATTTTAAATGTAATTCTCTTGGTTTCCACAGAGTATAAATTTTAAAAGAATAAACAGTTCTCTGGGTTTTTCATTTAAAGCTTTGTCCTCTGAAGTCCTTTGATGAATATTGTATTTATAGCCTCTGATGCCAGCCCCTTTAAAATACAAGGCTTTTCTAACTGCCTCTTTCATCTATGGAATTAGAGATGTTCAGAGGACAGGCAGCACAAAATAGCATGATTTGCATTCAATGCAGAATCTGAACAGTTAAACTTTCAAGTCTTAATGAAAGGTCATAAAATCTTACAGTACTGACCAAATAGATTTGCTAGAACATTAAATCCCCCATGAATCCTCCTGTACCACTTTAAACACAAGTTAAAATTGCAAATCATAAATACTGAATGCTTTCTTCCCTAATGTAAGTTCACTATTATAACCTTGTCTGGCAGAGATGCTCCACTTAAAGGTCTGTAACATTTTCATTATCAGCTCTATCTCTGAGGGTTTGGTAATGCAGCTGTTTCTGTTTGTAATGGGCTGAAAATGCTTATACTGATTTTTTACTTGAAGTCAGATGCTAGTGTAGCTCTTTTTGGGTCCTGAGTTAAAATAAACAAAATTATCTTTGTTTTCAATTGCCTTTTCCATTATTGTCAGTGAAAAATACAATTTCATAATAGAATATATATTTTTATGAATATATTGTATCCAGTGCTTAGATGATTTATAATGTATGGTTTGCCACATTATGTGTTTGTGTATATGTGTGTGTGTGTATGTGTGTGTGTGTATACACACACAGGGTTTTTTTTTTTTTTCTCAAAACTTGATTTTCTTTGTGGTAAAAGGAATATGAAAGAAAAAAATCCCATTAAGATGCAGAGTATACCTTCACACATTAAGTTTCTGCTTAAGTGGGACAGTAGATATCTACTAATATAAAGTGTACTTGAGCATACAAAAGATTAAAATGTTCTGAATTGTATTGCATTTCACAAAAGCAATGGCTTCACTTGTCAATGAGAATATACAAAATGCATCTTTGAATGAGGTGAAATGTTAATAAGAAATCATTTTCAGTTTTGTATTATGTGAAGTTGTTTGCTAAAATGCATTCAGTATCAGAAATGTCAGAGGAGCTTGGGCTGGGTCTTACGTCTGGGAAACCTAAACCATAGTTGCCAAGATACTTTGAGGCATTGACCTGCTTGTTGATACATAAGTAAAGGAAAGAGATGCTGAATGAATCTGGATGACAAGGAGGAGGCTGCCTGGATGGATTAGTAGTCTCTGATTTCATTTCTGAAATTTCTCATGTTTGTATAAAGATATCTGTTATCAGTGACAAGATCCATCATCTCATTTTCCCTTGCGCCTTAAATTTCTGAGATAATTTACTAGAAGACAGAGGATAATCTGACTCTCAGAAACTTTAGAGGGTTTCATTGACCACTTGACTTTGACAAGCTGTGAGAGTCAGGCAATGACCTAACCGTACAAATACAGAAAGTGAACCTCATTTTTCTAGGATATTACAATATGTTCTCTAGTCAACCCCCAATTCCACTCACTGCTATCACCACTTAACACATGGGTTAGGAGAAGTCATTCTTGATGTTATCTTGTCCTGACACTATCTCATCCTTTAACCTAAGATTTACGATAACATGGGATAAGCCATAAAGACTTAGGGCATCACACCACATACACTACATTTCAAGTTATATTTTACAAATATAAGAAGCCTATAAAATACCATATCCTTGTTTAATTAACCCTAGGCAATTATTCTACTAGACCTATGCAGATATGTTGTAAGTGGTAATTTAGGAATGGAAATATATAGCATCATATTCTATATAACAGAAAATAAATGGTTGTGTATTTTAGACAGTTTGACTTTGAGAAGATAATGTCAGGTTTCTATTGGGATTGAACTGTAAGAGATCCAAAAATTTCAGGTCAGCTCAATTTACTTCAATTACATTTGAATCTCTGATGTATTTGTTACTCTCAGGCATCTACTATAGCAGGCCTCCCTACTGTGCGTGTATGTATGTGTATATGTATGTGTGTATGTTTGTGTGTGTATATACGAAATTTCAGTGAAAAGTAAATGGCTCTTACCCTTCCTTTGGAAGACATTCTGTAATGTGATGCCATTTGAAATCTTTCCCTTCATTTATCAAGTAACAACTTAATTATTCCTTTTATTTCTTTCACTGAAATACTTGAAACTCGAATAGATTCTGTCTTATCAATTCAGAGGGAGTAATAACTGTGATACTGAGTCAGAAAAGAAGCAAATGGATTTAGTCAGAGCCTCTTTTAAGACCTTTATTTACACGCAAAGTAACCGAGAAGGTCCTCACTGAGTCCCTTTAGTCTTATCTCTCTCCCATTCTGTCTTTGGGATGTTCACTCCCTGACCCTGCACTCCCCTCCAGCAATGTACATAACTTATTTTATTCATTTTCTCTGTTACAAAGATGCCCTTTGCCAGTGCTTAATGTTTTGGTCAAAGGCATACCTAACTGTATTTTTCTACTGAACTGGAAGTGCTGGACACTTGCGATCGGTCCTGTCTCCATGCTTAGGGTAATGGTTTGCATTTTGACTTGCTGCTCTGC
Organism: Mustela lutreola; assembly: GCF_030435805.1. Lineage (NCBI taxonomy): Eukaryota > Metazoa > Chordata > Mammalia > Carnivora > Mustelidae > Mustela > Mustela lutreola. The sequence continues at coordinate 60,274,711 of NC_081299.1, forward strand.
CAGTCTTGAGAGCCTGTCATACCCAGTTATGCATAGAAGTTAGAGATAACCAGGCTATTTTAAAGAGTTCAGCCTTCGTAAAGGAGCCTTGATCATAAAAATACATTTTTCTAGAATATGCTTTGAATCTTTGACCATTATAAGGTGTATCTGGATGTGTGTATATGGGGCATAACTTCTTTAATAAATGTAAGCCTCTTATAGGTAGAATATAAACAAATGTCTACTCATTTCACTAACCTTTCTGCGTTCTTACCATCTTTATTTGCTATTATATTGCCTCATTACAGAGAACTACAAAGATCTACTTCCTTCTGATTAGAAAGAATGTCTTCTGCTAGACTCTCTCTATTTTTGACCATTAGACATTTGTTCTAAACTTCTATTTCCTGTTCATCTTGATGCTGTTAAACCTGGTCTTACCTAGGTGCCCTGTGGAAATAATTTAATGAAATAATTCATTAAAAATAATTACTCATGGCAAAATTAAATAGCAAAACATGTTTATTTATGACAATATATGCTACTTACCAAAGATAATGTTAGAAATTATAATATACTCAATGGGGAGAAAAACATAAATATTCAAAGAAATTCAGTGAAAAAATAAAAGGTTAAGCTAATCATTCAAATAAACTGTATGCAATTTGTTTACTGACATCTTCCTGGTAGAATTTTATTCTCTCCTTCTAGTTCTTTACTCCACTTCACAACTGACTATTATGTTTGTATTCATGGCAAATGAAATTTAGGACTTCATAATGTTGTATTTATTCATATACCACCTAAAATCACGTTACATAACATCCTAAGGTATGCATATCACAGTTTAAGAAACTTCCTTCTATTTCTTTTTTTTTTTAAGGTTTTACTTATTTATTTGACAGAGAGAGATCACAAGTAGGCAGAGAGGCAGGCAGAGAGAGAGGGGGGGGGGGAAGCAGGCCCCCTGCCAAGTAGGGAGACTAATGTGGGACTCAATCCCAGGACCCTGAGATCATGATCTGAGCCGAAGGCAGAGGCCTAACCCACTGAGCCACCCAGGCGCTCCTTCCTTCTATTTCTAATATGACTTCTCCATCTTCCAAGGAAACTCAGGAACCCAGATAAAGTGATTTACAGGAAGGCATTAGATATAACCCTAAGATAGGTTTGCATAGACAAATATGCCAGAGATTGGGTAGGTAGGTAAAGTAGTTGGAGACTAACATAAACCACTGGATCTGGCAATTAATTGATCTTTAGTTGTCTTCCAGAGTCTGGTTTGAAGGGGAAAAAGGTATGATTCGACCTTGAGTAAAAATAGATAAGAGTTATATGTCACTTGACTAAAAAAAAAGAAGAGAATGATGGAAATTTAAACCACTACAACTTCCAAGGCTATCTGCATTTTTGAATGTGCAATTTCAAACATCTGCCAAAAGGATGTTAGATTGATGGACTTTAACAACTGCCATTCTCTCCCATTCTGTTTTCAGATCACATTTCATAGGCAACCTTTAAGACATTACAGCGTTTGTTAGCATTAATCTCTGATCAATGTGATTTGGAGGACTTGGTAAAACAGACTGCTGGTAAAATACATTCTAGGCTTTATTTTTCTGGAAATCTAGGGTACTGCCTGAGTATTTGCTTTTCTAACAATTTCCCAGGTGCTGCTGCTGCTGATTCATGGACCACACTTTATAGATATTAAAAAATACTGTTATAAATGAGTATTTTGGAAGGGGTGGGGGGACTCTGTTGCAATAGGTGAAATTACAGATAAGCTTAAATTCAGTTCAACTAAGAACAAAAAAAGGACAGAGCCATTCAAATAATTATGGTGATGGAATGAACTGAAAATAAATACCATCTCACCTAATATTGAAATATTACCAACCATGCTGTGATACTTATTGTATAATCACTCATCTTTATGTGAAAAACTCTGCTGACCTGGACAATATTCCATAGCCAGATCTCCTGCTGAGGTTTTCTTTTCTAGATACATAGGCTTTACAGCTTATGATTCACTATTTTCTCCTTTATTGTTGCTTAAGAGAAAGTAAACTGTCTTTCAATAAATAGGGATTAAAATTATATCTTCAGTCTTTTTCTGAAATGGGAGCTTAGTTCATACTAACAATTGTTTATGTATTACATTAGTGATTCACTATGCCTTTTTTTTATACCAGAGTACTTTATTCTATTTATCTTAAATCAAGACTTCACACGTAACTTTGTAGTTTTTTGTCTTTGATGACATAAAAATCCATGGAGTTTTCAGAACAAAGTAAAGATCAGGTTTATTTTGTCTTTGGATCAGTTAAAGGTGATTAAGTGGAGAATTCAACAAAATAATAACTTTTTAACTATTCAGAAGTGAATTATATTATCTGGAAAAAATATCTCCATCATATATATTCTGAAATGCTTACAATTTGGGGACACTTTTGTTAGTTAATAACTCTTCAAATGAATAGACAGAATAAGAGGAAAAATATAGCCTGAGAAATTAACTTCAGGAAGGCCTCTATAAACTTGGTGATGAAAGAGTAGACATTCATTTTATAGATCTTATCTATACCATACATATATGGTATACATATTTTAGTATACATATTTTATCACACATATTTTAGCGTGTGATAAAAATTAAGGATAAAATTTGCAATGCCTTTGCTTTCATATTAAAAATAAAACAAAGTAGCCATTATTTTCAGATATGAAAGATCTGAAGATTTAAATCCTATTTCAGTGTGCTTTTCACATTACACATTTTAAGTTCATTATGTGTTTTGAACTAACCAGATGACCTTGGGTAAGTCATTTGCTTGATTGAATTCTCATTAGCTTTCTCTGTAAAGTGAAGGTCACCCTAGACAACCTTCACATTTTTCTCAAAGATAACACATTATGATTTTTTGGTTTCCTCACATCAAATTTGAGCAATTACCTTAAAGGGAAACTGGAGAATTAGACAACAGTATTATAAAACTCCCATTGTGTGTGTGTGTGTGTGTGTGTGTGTGTGTATATATACACACATATATATGCATATATATGTATTTTTGAAACCAAATATATTTTAATAGAAAACAAAATACAAAATTACCATTTTCAGAAAACAGAAATATGTAATCCTCTTTCTCCCTTTGTATATATTTGACTATTATTAAAACAAGTTCATGCTTTCTTTTCTTTAGCTTCTAACTCCTAGAATACTTTCAGGCACCATATTTTTCCTATCACACTTCTATTTTTAGGCTCACATAGTAAGCTTTTCTAAAAAGTTATACCTTTTTGAATAGCAGATAGAAAAATTATCCTAATCAAGAAAAAGGGCTTTATGTCAAGTTATCTGACCATCCATTCTTCAAATTCCCTTATAAACTAAAAGAGTTAACACTACATTACATGTCTGAAAAACAATAAACACTTTTTTTTTTCTTTTAGGAAAGGTATTTGTGGAAACAAATGTAATCAGAAGAAGAAGAAAGTGAACACTTATCATACTTTGATTATACTCTGGGTACTCTGAGATATTAATTTTTATATAGGAAAGATACTGTGATGGCAAAATATAAAGCTCATGCCCTGAAGATAATTATTTTATAGTTGTTCTTCGAATTTGTAAAAAAAAAAAAAAAAAAATTGAGAAGAATCTCTGTTTGAATCTTCAGAGAAATATGTATATATGTAATATATAAGATTTACAGAATATGTAATGTTAGTAGTGTTAATATTATATTATCTACTTTTCACAAATGATAGATAGATAGATAGATAGCTTTAGAAAGAAAAATGGAGAGAAAGAGATTATGAGTCACTTCTCAAAAGTATCAACTCATCTACACAGAAAAGTTTCAGTGACTTCAGCTGTGCTAGAAGATGGAAGAGTTGAAATTTTATGTTCTGACCAGAGCATTTCTTCCCCTTTAGTTTACATTGAAGCTTCTATGGATGTGCCTAAGAGTGTTACCTTTTAGTTGGACTGTAAACTTCCTGCAAGTATATGTTATTAACTTGTGTTGCTGGCTTTGGTTATGTGTTGGATTTAGTCCAGAAAAGTGACACCAGTTTGAGCAGAGGAGAGAGGTGAGTCTCAATAAGGCCTAGAAACTATTCTTTCTCCCCTTGCTTGATATATATCTTTTTCCTAGTGGTGTTGTCCTACCTTTACCAATGATACAAATAAATTAACAATGTTCAACATCTCAACCTTGATTTCACACTTCTTAGTGAGTTCTGTGAAATTTCCATGCTTCATCATTTCCAGCTACTCACAAAAAGTATGTGTGAAATAACTGTGAAGACAGAGAAGCAAAACATGAAGTTGTAATAATTCATCTGTTAAAAAAAATTCTCTATATGGTATATGAGCACTGACAGGACTTTTTTTATTTGACATTCAATTCCAACATTATAGACTTCTGCATCTGTCTAAGAAGCAGGAAAATGAATATTATAGGGCTGCCAAAACTAGGTGATGCTATAATTACCAGTTTTTTTAAACTTCCCCATATTTTTCCATATGCTGACAATGGCTTAAGCATAATATAATCATGTCTTACCCAGTTGAATTATATGTTTTCTTTCCTTTAACTAAGCTTTTGAAGCAATCTTTTGTTATGCTTCAGCAGCAAAATAATTTTAAAATCTTATAATTTATCACCTTTTACATTTTTACACTCAATTTATTGACAAATACTAGGTATGCAACTGTAGACACAGTTTTCAAAAAAAAAAACATAATCAGCATGGCTATTTATGAGTTTTCCTATTACATAATGTACACTCCCCTTACTGGAACAAACAATACAGAGGCAATAAATCCACTTTTTCATATGCTGCTATTTATATATCTATAAGGATATTATCATATGTCAAGTACATTTTTGAAGACTATTTTAATGAGAAAAAACTAAAAGTTTGATTGTAACTACTAATAAAAACTTTCTTCATTCGATATCTATTAAAGAAATTTCAATTCATCAGGAACTAATCACACTTCACTTTCTCTTTTTTTCTTCTTATGGTCAACATATAACAGAGCAGTTGAGGTGTATGATAATCAAAGAATTGTTCATGGTTGAATAAATTTAATATTATTGCTTCATCAGAGCAGCATGTTAAAAATCCCCCTGAATATTTAGCTTGATTGGTTAAGGCATTCAACTGGATTCTAACTGGATTTCTGCTATTACAGATTTCAAATACAATACGGTTGGGTCAAGGAATTGCTTTTATCCATCTCTTATATAACATGAAAATGGGATAGAAATAAGCTTTTTTCTAAAAACAAACACAAATAAATTAATAAAGCTATAATCTAATCTTTGCTATGCTAGTGGAGAAATAAACATTAATTTTCTTTTTATAAGGGGATGCTACTACATATATCTCAAGATATCTGGGACTATAAAAATAATCCAGTAGTGTAATAAAAGAGAAAGTAGATATTTGTTTTCTCAGAAATCCCATTTAAAAACAATCAAAATATCCTTTCCATCATATTCTGTGTAGATTGGCTATGGAGGCCTAATTATATTAGCATTTCAGTGACACATTATCTGTCTTCATGTCTCTCTGTAGTTATATATACATATATGCTACTTTCATCTGTATTTCCTAATCTTTCCCTCCAAAATATTCTTGTTCTCTCAAATACCATTTGTAGTCCACACACAGTTACATTTTTAAAAGTGCTTTTACTGGGGCACCAAGGTGGTTTCCTCAGTTAAGCGGCTGCCTTCCACTCAGGCTGTGATCCCAACGTCCTGAGATTGAGCCCTGTGTCAGGCTTTCTGCTCAGTGGAGAGACTGCTTCTTCCTCTCCTCTGCCTACTGCTCCCCCTGCTTGTGAGTGCGCTCTCTTGCTCACTCTGTGTCAAATAAAAAAATAAATAAAATCTTTTTTAAAAAGTACTTCTACTGTTTTGTTAAAATTATGAGAACTAAAGACAAATAACCACAACAATCCAGGTAGGAAATGCTCATTCTTATATACGTAAACTCCTTGTAACTTTAATCCATATAGTTTACATTATGCTATTTTTCCTTTTGGATTAGAATTTCTTGAGAAAAAGGAACTAAATATTTTACTTCTTTAACTCTCTGGTGTTTAATATAATATGACATATGACACATAGTAACACAAAAGAAAGGTTTATTTTCCTTTAAATTATTTTCATAAAAATGTATAGTAAGCCTTTCTCTCTGATCCGCCTTCCATTCTTTCATTAAAGTAGAATGTAATAAAATAACTCATATAATTCTGTCTTTAGATCAGAACCAACAAGCTGACATTTGATGTCCCTTAAATAAAAGAAAGATGGGACAATTAAAAAAAAAGTGTGACAATCTAATAAATATTGGTCAAACTGTACACAAAGAAATATTTAGAATAGAACATGACTTGCAATAAAAAGCTCTAGGTATAACCAATGGTATAACATAATACCAAAATAAGTAGTTAGTAGTTATAACTACTATAATTACTGAAGAAAAAGAAGACAGGGCAAAAACATTTTTTTCAACTGTCTTTACTTGGTAGCTTAGTGTAAGTATGAATTATAAACTGAATTAAAAATACACACCTTTTTCCAATCAAAAGTTAATAAAATCTTCATAAAAATCTTGATGATAACATGCTTAATGTTTAAGAAACCTGGAATAAAGAGTAAGCTAAGGATAGTAAGCATAGGTTTTTTAATTCAATGGAATTTTTTTCTGGTGGGATCAATTAGCATTTTATTTTTTATTTTTTATTTTATTTTTTTTAAAGATTTTTTATTTATTTGTCAGAGAGAGAGAGGGAGCGAGAGTGAGCACAGGCAGACAGAGTGGCAGGCAGAGACAGAGGGAGAAGCAGGCTCCCTGCTGAGCAAGGAGCCCGATGTGGGACTCGATCCCAGGACGCTGGGATCATGACCTGAGCCGAAGGCAGCTGCTTAACCAACTGAGCCACCCAGGCGTCCCTCAATTAGCATTTTAAATGCATATTATAACCACAATTTTGGGGATCCAATTGGTAACACATGTTTTTCCTTATAAATAAAGGTTGATCTAACTGACTTACATGTCTCCTAGGTAAATATAAAGATGTTTAATAGCTGTTGAAATGTTAGCCACCTAGTAGTATTAAACTGGAATATTTAAATATGATATTTAATACTTTAATCTTAAAAAGACAATCAGTGAAAATGAAGTTTAATAATATATAATCTGTGCAGCTAATTATACTGAGAATTTAGAAATGCAGACTTAAATGTGTGTGTGATATTGATCTGTCACTTCAGGAAAAGCTAATTAGATCGCTCACTCTTCCCTGGGAAAGAAGCAGAAGGTACATGAGAATGGATATATATTGGTTCAAACCTAATTTTATTATAATCTGGACATTTAAATGTACTTAAAATTATGTAGAAAGGCAACTGGAAATCATTTGACTCTTCCTCTCTAATTAAACCCTCCAGATATGGATTAGTGATCCAAGAAATATGGACAAGCTTATTCTTTTTGATGATATGAATCTTGACCATTTAATTGGTTTTGAGTATCTTCTTAATGATGCTGTTTTCTAAAAGATCACATCTTTCTATCATGTGGCAGAATATCATTTTTGTTTAGTTTTGTTTTAGTTGGCTGATTTTGTGTGTATCACTTTTTAATTCAAGGATGATTATCCTATAGCTAGGAGAGCTTGAAGACAGACCTACTTTTGTGTTTTCTGTCCATAAAACCCCAGTGGAACGCTGGTCATATTGCACAATAACAGAGAGAACTTATAAAATTTTCAGTTCCCAGACCAAGCCATATAATGCAGAAAGTACAGGGTAGTGGATGGTTAAAATTGTGGAATTAAACTTAATGCAGTCTAAATCTTGGCTGTCAGTTTATTAAATGATTGACTTTGGAAAATGTACTGATTTATCTTATTCTCAGCTTTCTCATTTATCAAATGTGGATAATAATAGCTACCTTGCGTGTTTATTGTATAGATTAGATATTATAGGTAAAATATTTGGCCCAGTACTCTATAGCTTGTAAGCATTATTATTATAATTTTTATTCATAATATATTTTATTGTTAATAATATGGGTACCAACAACAAACTATCCGAAGACCCACATTATACTCTATTAGACTGTAGTTTATTATAATCTCAACTGTTTGTTCTCCCAATGGCAAATTCCCAAATTCCACTTTTTAATTCTGAGAAGATGTAGCCAATCAGGAGAGTAGTATTTCTGGAACTGTTTTTTTTTTTTTTTTTTAACTTAATAAATGTCTATATAGTGGTTAGTATGTACCAAGCACCATAATAGGCACTTAAAATACTTCTTTACCTAATGCTCATAAAGACCCTATGAGGTAGGCCCTCTTCTTCTCATGTTACAAATAAGACATCTGTAGTACAGCAAAATTTCATAACTCACCTGAATACAGTTTGTAGTAGAAAGTTGCAGAGTGGGGGTTTGAATCCAGGCAGTCTTTTCACCTTTAAAAACTATGTGATCTACTCTTCTCTCACATGGCTCTATATCCCTGGGTTTTATGAGTCTACTTCAGGTCCTGCTTCCCTCCAGAGTTGCTGATGGTGTTGCCAGATCCAGATCTGTCATTCTGGCATTTGCTCCCTTTTGCTGACACTGTTGCTGAGAAGTTTATGGTCCTCCTCTGTTCTGCTTCCAGCCTCCAGCTGCACTGAAGAAAGATGCAGCTCTTTCCACCCTGAAAGGTGGAAAACAAATTTGCAGTCTGTGGGTGTTAGCAAAGATAAACACCCTGATGTATAAACCCTTTCTCTTGCCTTCATTTCCACGAATCAGATTCCTAAATTTTGGATTGATGGATTCAAGAAAATACACATTTTTTTTTTTTTTAATTTTTTATTTTTTATAAACATATATTTTTTATATACATATATTTTTATCCCCAGGTCTGTGAGAAAATACACATTTTGAATATTGATGAATGCTGATAGATTCTTTCCCAAAAAGACAATGCCAAATACTACTACCATGGATAACATATTAAGTGCCAGGGCACCTGGGTAGCTCAGTCAGTTAAGCTGTTTGCCTTTGGCTCAGGTCATGATCCCAGAGGCCTGGGATCAAGCCCCCGGGATTGGGCTCCCTGTTTAGCAGGGAGTCTGATTCTCTCTCTCCCTCTGCCATTCCCCTGCTGGTGCTCTCTGGCTCTCTCTATCAAATAAACAAATAAATTTTTAAAAAAATATGAGAGTGCCCATTTCACTATATAATCTCTGAAATATTGAATGTTATCAATGCATATATATATGTATATATATATATATATATATCAATAGACTATTTATCTATCTGTCTATATCTATCTATATATAGAGATATAGATTTTTTTTTTTTTTGCCAGTTGGATAGGTTAAAACTTTGTGACTTATTCTTATAGTTTGCAATAAAGTTGAACATCTTAAGTTTACTGGTCCTTTTCTCTTTTCTAAATTAATAGATATAGTTAACAAATATGAACTACATCACTTCATGTGCCTGGCTCTCTGCTAAGAATTGTTTTTTATGAATTATCTTACTTTCTCCAAAAAATTCCTGTATGCTCTATAGGATTTTTATTCTCATTTTACTGGCAATTTATAGAAAGCTTACAAAACACCCTCCAGGCCAGACAACCAGTACGGGCTGAAACCAGACACAACCCATATTTATATTCCACCTACATAAATAACTCTACTTTCCAAGCTCTAACTACATACTTTTATATTTCTTATTGATTTTCTTGTGGGACCACTTGTCCTTTACTTATCAGTATGGAAGGAATTTCTTTGTGTATTCAATAAGGGTGAGCTGGGGAAGGGAATTTTAGTTAGAAAGGTTTTCTCCAGCAGTCATTAAATCCTTCACCTGGGATCAGCAAGCATCTCATACACTGAGATCAAGTCACCTTTCTCTAGAAACCAGAACATGGGAGCTATGATCACAATTCTCCCAGGCCTTTTCTCCCTATCTTTAGGAGTCAAGCAGGAGTTCTCAGAAATCCGCCCCTCCAGAGAATCCAGTATTAATAATAGTTCAGTCATGACTATCTCTTGTAGATCATCTGGGACTAACCACATTAGGTATTTTATTGCTGCTTGTATCTGCTACAACAAGAATCCTCAGGTTCCCAGGTCACCCACTGCTCATCCCCAATTCTCTTTCCCTTCTCACTTTTCTAAGGGTCATGAAACCCTTTCACTGGAAACCATGGGATTTATGGTTCATTATCAATACGATCTGTTATGCCCTCAAACTACTGAAAATTCCCATCACTGTTTTGCTCTTGAGAGAAATTAACTCTGCAGTAGGGTATTCTCTGCACCCTGTCAAGTGGTGGCTTTTTTTCTCTCTCAGCATTTTACAGGAATAGCTTACTTTATTGTGTTTCACTTTATTATACATTGCAGATGGAGTGTGTGTGTGTGTGTGTGTGTGTGTGTGTGTGTGTATGTTTAACACATTGAAGGCTTGTGGTAACCCTGTGTTGAGCAAATCTATAGGCACCATTTTTTTTCTGACAAAATTTGCTCACCTTAGGTTGCCATATCAAATTTGAATAATTCTCACAGCTTTTTCATTATTATTATATTTGTTTTGGTGGTCTGTGATTTGTAATCTTTGATAATACTTCTGTAATTGTTTTGGAATACAACAAAATGCACCCACATGAGGTGGCAAACATATGGATAAATGCTATGTGTTCTGATTGCCTCACAGACCAGTGGTTCCTCCATTACTCTCTCTCTTCTTGGGCCTCCATATCCTGAGGAACAATAATACTGAAATAATGAAACAAGTCAATTAATAACCTTATAATGGCCTCTAAGTGTTCAAGGAAAAGAAAGAGTTACACATCTCTCACTATAAGTCAGAAGCTAGAAATTATTAAGCTTAGTGAGGAAAGCATGTCAAAATCCAAGACAGGCCAAAAGTGGGCATCCTTTGCCAAAGAGCCATGTTGTGAATGTAAAGGAAAATTTCTTGAAGGTAATTAAATGTGCTACTCCAGTGAACAAAAGAATAGTAAGAATGCCAAACAGCCTTATTGTTGATATGGGGAAAGTTTGAGTGATCTGGATAGAAGATCAAATCAGCCACAACACTCCCTCAAGGCAGGTTCTAACTCTCTTCAAGGCTATGAAGGCTGAGAGAGGTGAAGAAGCTGCAGAAGGAAAGTTGAAGCTAGCAGAGGTTTGTTCATGAGGTTTAAGGAAAGAAATTGTCCCTCCAACAGAAAAGTGCAAGTTGGAGCAGCAAGTGGAAGCTGCAGCAAGTTATCCAGAAGATCTGGCTAAGAAAATTTAAGAAGGCGGCTTATACTAAAAGACAGATTTTCAATGTAGATGAAATGGTTTTATATTGGAAGAAGATGCCATTGAAGACTTTCACGACGAGAGAGAAGTTAATGCCTGACATCAAAGCTCTAAATAATAGGCTTTCTCTCTTGTTAGGGTCTGATGCAGCTGGTGAGTTTAAATTGAAGCCAGTGCTCATTGACCATTCCAAAAATCCGAGGCTCCTTAAGGATGATGTTAAATCTACTGTGCTCTATAAATGGAAGAACAAAGCCTAGATGACAGCACATCTGTTTAGAGAGTGGTTTACTGAATATTTAAAGCCCACAGTTGAGAACTACCGCTCAGAAAAAAAAAAAAAAAAGATAACTTTCAAAATATTACTGCTCATTGTCACCTAAGAGCTCTGATGGAGATGCACAATTATGGAACTAATGTTTTCATGCCTGTTAACACCCATCTATTCTGCAACCCCTGAGTCAAGGGTCAATTTCAATTTTCCAGTTTTAGTATTTAAGAGATAACATTTTATAAAGCTATAGTTGTCACAAATAGTTCTTTCTCTGATGGATCTGGGAAAATTCTATCAAAAAACTTCTGGAGAGGAATCACCATTCTAGATGCCATTAAGAACATTCATGATTGGGGCATTTGGGTGGCTCAGTGGGTTAAAGCCTCTGCCTTCAGCTCAGGTCATGATCCTAGGGTCCTGGAATCAAGCCCAACATTGGGCTCTCTGCTAGGCAGGGAGCCTGCTTCCCTTCCTCTCTCTGCCTCTCTTTGCCTATTTGTGATCTCTATCTCTGTCAAATAAATAAATAAAATATTAAAAAAAAAAAAAAGAACATTCATGATTCATGAAAAGAGGCCAAAATGCAAACATTAACAGGAGTTTGGAAGAAGTTAATTCCAATCTACATTGGAATTGGAATGGATGACTTGCAGAGGTTCAAGACTTCATGGAAGAAGTGATTGCAGATGTGGTGGGAATAGCAAGAGAACTAGAATTTAATTGGAGTCTGAAGATGTGACTGAATTGCTTCAATCTCATAAGAAAATTTTAATGGATGAGAAGTTGCTTCTTATGGATGAACAAAGTGAGTGGTTTCTTCAGATGAAATCTACTCCTAGTGAAGATGCTGTTGAAATGGCAACAATGAAGATATTGTTGAAATGGCAACAAAGGATTTAAAATATTGCACAGACTTAGTTGATAAAGCAGTGGCAAGGCTTGAGAGGATTGACTCTTATTTTGAAAGACATTCTGCTTTGGGTATAATGCTGTCAAACAACATCACATGCTACAGGAAAACTGTTCTTGAAAGGAAGAATCAATCAATGCAGTAAATTTCATTGTTGTCTCATTTTAAGGAAATGCCACAATGACCCTAACCTTCAGCAACCACCACTGTGATCAGTCAGCAGCCATCAACATCAAGGCAAGACCCACTACCAGCAAAAGATTATGAGTTACTGAAAGCTTAGATAATGACTAATAATTTTTAGCAATAAATTATTTTCAATTAAGGTATGCTTATTTTTTTCAGACATAATGGTATTACATGCTTAATAGACTAAGGTATCGTATAAATGATTTTTCTATGCACTGAGAAACAATAAAAAATTAATATGGCCCACTTTCTTGAGATATTCTCTTTATTGTGGTGGTCTAGAACTAAATTCACAATTATTTCCTAGGCATACCTGTACTTCTGACTGGAAAGTGGTAGGGGTCTTTGATCCCTATTTTGACTTTGGGACTATTCTTCCCAAACACCCTCTAATTTTATATCTCATATCTTTATAACTTTATATTATATCACCAATTATCCCTCATCTTAGCTGTCATTCGTTGTCCTCAAATCCATTCTCCCTCTTCTCAGTAATCGCATTTACCTTTTCAGTCACTGTTCCTAAGATTACCCCATCTGAATCCTTAGCAATTTCAACATAGATGCAAATGATACTTCAACACTTTAACCTTTCAGTCCTTGAAAATCTTTCTTTCATTAGCGATCTCATCTTCCATCCTTTCTCATGTAGAATTGCAATACTTCCATCATCTTAATTTAATATACTTCCTATCTGACAACCACTTTCTTTAGCCTTGCTCACTTTTACCTCATACCAGATCCAACCTGCTTACCCTCCAATTCGTTGCCCACACTACATTGTCATTTTTCCTTACTCCCTTAATATCTCCACTTCCTTCCTTAGTTAGATTAAACTCTGTGGTTAATCATAAATGTTTGCATAGTCTTTCAATTTTCTTGTACTTCTTTCTCATTTCTTTGAATTTGCTTGATTACAAAACTCATAATGTTAAATTCTTTCTGCCTCTCCAATCTTTGTCTTTTTCATCAATGATCTTGGTTTCTACTGCACTGAAACATTGAATTCATTACCATAGAATTTCATTCCCATATACTTTACCTCTGCTTCTTTCTTTAAAATTAATATATAGCGTATTATTTGCCCCAGGGGTACAGGTCTGTGAATTGTCAGGCTTACACGCTTCACAGCACTCACCATAGCACATACCCTCCCCAATGTCCATAACCTAACCACCCTCTCCCTACCCCCTCCCCCCAGAACCCTCAGTTTGTTTTGTGAGATTAAGAGTCTCTTATGGTTTGTCTCCCTCCTGATCCCATCTTGTTTCATTTTTTCCTTCCCTCCCCCTCAAATCCCCACTTTGCCTTTCAAATTCTTCATATCATGGAGATCATTGTCTTTCTCTGATTGACTTATTTCACTCAGCATAATACCCTGTAGTTCCATCCACGTTGTTGCTAATGGCAAGATCTCATTTCTTTTGATGGTTGCATAGTATTCCTGTGTGTGTGTGTGTGTGTGTGTGTGTGTGTGTATAAAATCACTTCTTCTTTATCCGTTAATCTGTTGATGAACATCTAGGTTCTTTCCATAGTTTGGCTATTTGGACATTGCTGCTATAAACATTCAGGTGTATGTGCCCCTTTGGATCACTGCATTTGTATCTTTAGGGTAAATACCCAGTAGTGCAATTGCTGGGTCATAGGGTGGCTCTATTTTCAACTTTTTGAGGAACCTCCATGCTGTTTTCCAGAGTGGCTACACCAGCTGCATTCCCCACTAACAGTGTAGGTGAGGTCTCCTTTCTCCGCACCCTCACCAGCATCTGTCCTTTTCTCTACTTGTTAATTTTAGCTATTCTGACTGGCATGAGGTGGTATCTCATTGTAGTTTTGATTTGTATTTCCCTGATGTGGAGCACTTTTTCATGTGTCTGTTGGCCATCTGGTTTTCTTCTTTGCAGAAAGGTCTGTTGATGTTCTCTGCCCATTTCTTGATGGGATTATTTGTTCTTTGGGTGTTGAGTTTGCTAAGCTCTTTATAGGTTTTGGATACTGCCCTTTACCTGATATGTCATGTGGGAATATCTTCTCCCATTCTGTCAGTTGGCTTTTGGTTTTGTTGACTGTTTCCTTTGCTGTGCAAAAGCTTTTGATCTTGATGAAGTCCCAATAGTTCATTTTTTGCCCTGCTTCCTTTGCCTTTGGTGACGTTTCTGGGAAGAAGTTGCTGATGCTGTGGTTGAAGAGGTTGCTGCCTGTGTTCTCCTCAAGGATTTTGATGGATTCCTTTCTCACACTGAGGTCTTTCATCCATTTGGAGTCTATTTTTGTGTGTGGTATAAGGAAATGGTTCAGTTTCATTCTTCTGCATGCGGCTGTCCAATTTTCCCAACACCATTTGTTGAAGAGGCTGTCTTTTTTCCATTGGACATTCTTTCCTGCTTTGTCAAAGATTAGTTGACCATAGAGTTGAGGGTCTAATTCTAGGCTCTCCATTCTGTTCCAATGATCTATGTGTCTATTTTTGTGCCAGTACCATACTGTCTTGATGATTACAGCTTTACTTTACCTCCTCTTCTGTAACCATAGGTCAGGGGTTCTCAACTTTGGCACTACTAACATTTTGGACTGGAAAATACTTTAATGTGGGAGTTGTTCTGTGCACTACAGGATTGTTGGCAGCATCCCTGGCCTCTACCCATTAAATGCTCACAGAAACCCTCTTCCCAATCGATTGTTAAAAATGTCACCATGGATTGCCAAATGTTCTCTGGCAGGAGTAAGCAGATAAATGAATGAGAACCACTGTCATAGATAAATTTTTGTAGTCGTATCAAAAGCCAATTCCTCTCTTTATTATCTCATCCATTTTTATGAATTTAAGGACATGGCTTTAAAAATTTACTTCTCTCTCTTCTAGGATTTATTTTTTATTCTTATTTTTATAAACTTGCAAATGTGTTTATTACTCCCACTTGGGGAAAAAAAAAAAGAAAACAAAGGGGAAAAAAGATTCTTATGATTCCAATTTCCTCTCCATCTATCTCTTTAATTTTTCTTTCCTCCATGTTGGAGGAAAAAGAAAGAAAAAGAAGAAACTCATGGGTAAACTCACAGTAAAGTATATGTAAAAGAGTCCAAAGTTTCACAAAAATTGAATAACAGAAGTAAAAAAGGGCAAAATTTATTGTTCAAAATTTACATCATAATTCTATTTGGAAAATGTCTAGGTCAGTTTTGATTTGAAAACTGCTCCTGTTTCCTATTCTTAATAAGAAAAAAAATAAATAGTTTCTATTTTCTCATGGCTTATCTTAGTATGAAAAAATTGCAGATGTTCCTTTTCTTGGCTATCTTGAAATGCAAAGCTTTTGGAATGTGAAACTTTTCCATGATGTGTGGTATACTTAGTCAAAATGTCCAAGGCTAAGTTAAAAAAAAAAAAAAAAAAGTCAGATTTTCTTGAAAGCAAAATGTCTGCTGAAGAGTTGCTATAGTCACTGTGTCTAATTTCTTTCCTTTTTAAAAACTCATTGCTATCTGGCTTTTGCTCCCACTGATCCACTTAAAACTGCTTTTGTTACAGTCACTGATGACATCCACATTGCTAAATCCAATTGTCAGTTCTCTTCTTCCTGCATCTGCTAGCTGCTTTGGGCACAGTTGACCCTCTGTGATATATTTTCTTTATATGGTTTCCATAATATTAAATTCACTATATTTTTCCCTCTTATTTCATTGGTTGCTGTCTGTCTCAGACTCCTTTGCAACCTTATTTTCTTATTACCTTATTTATTACCTTATTTTCTTGAATTTTGTATATTAAAGTACACCACAGCTTACTACTTACTGCTTTTTCACTCTTCTATCTACACTCATTATTTTGGTGATTGATTGTAAATGTAAATTTTAATTTCAGCTGTCAGCCCATAACTCCTCAGTGCATTTCTATAACACAGATCTCTTTCAAAAATTCTAGATATGTATATCCAATTTCTTTTTGGCTTATCTACTTGAACATTTAATACATTTCTTGAAGTTATCATGTCTAAAACTCTTGATTTTCTACCATGGAAGTAGTCTTCCCCATCTCAGTTACTGTCACCTCAATTTTTCCAGTTCTTCAGAATAAAACCTGGAATCATCTTTAACACCTCTCTCTAATATATCAAGGACTATTCTGACAATCTTTCCAGAAACCAACCGCAACCTTCAACCTCTACTACAATGGTCACATGGCTTAAGCCAACATAGTCACACACTTTCATTACATCAATAGCCATCTATAAATTTATGGTAGGTGGCATTATTATTCCTAATTATCCACGTATTTATTTCTCTTTCTTTTTAGAATATTATGCAGACCTTCTTATTTCCATGTAACTTGTAGGCAATGTCAGCTTCTTGAGTATGTGACCTTTACTTAGGTTAATGCTCTGCTCTTGCCATCTTAAGATGTCTAATGTCTTTTTTTTTTTTAAGATTTTATTTATTTATTTGACAGACAGAGATCACAAGTAGGCAGAGAGGCAGGCAGAGAGAGAGGAGGAAGCAGGCTCCCCACGGAGCAGAGAGCCCGATGTGGGGCTCGATCCCAGGACCCTGGGATCATGACCTGAGCCGAAGGCAGAGGCTTTAACCCACTGAGCCACCCAGGAGCCCCATGCCTATTGTCTTTTGAAAGAGATCTCACACATCAGTTTTGCATTGGGGTTTTAAAATTATGTAGCCAGTATTACTTGCAATGTCACTCCTTGAAGGAGAAGAATTGTCTAACAGAATGCTTGGGGATTTCACGTGGCATTCCTGGCAGAAGTTTAAAGAGTTATTTTGTGAGGCCACTTTTTCTCTCATTTTTTTTTTTCTTTCTGCACTGAGAATGGCATTCCCCAGCTATGGGCTGTTCCTTTATTCTGGATCCTAAAATGAACAAGCCCTTGGGGAACAGAGCCATAGCTGATCCTAGCTAATGTCTAATATGAAATAAAAATAAATATTTTTTGTACAAGCACTGATATTTGGTTGTTTTCCTATCCTACAATAAACTACTGGAGGCCAACTAATATACAAATTTCTCTGCTTCATTCCCTTGTCTCTTTATAGTTTATTCTTGACAAAATAGTCATAATGATTCTTTTAATAGTGAGGTTAAATCATATCATGGCTTTGCTCAAAATGATGCAATGACTGTATTGTTTTTATTTTGTTTTGTTTTTCATTCAGATGAAAAGCCAAAGGCCTTGCAACGGCAAGCATGATTTTCTTCCCCCACCACTCTTATTTCCCTGACCCCATCTCTTGCTGTGTTCCCACATTTTCACCATACCATAGACATGAATCCCTTCTTGTTGTTTTGTGAATATGCCAGGGACACTTCAGATGTTGGAACTTTTCTTGAGCAGTCACAGTTTTAGAATGCTCTCCCTCCACATATCTGCCTTACTATTTCCCTCATCTTCATGTCTGCTCAAATCCTACATTGCCAATGAGGCAAAACTTGACCACTCTAATTTAGATGCTTCACACTTCTACTGAGCATATTTGATCTTCCTTTTTTCTTCTTATTTTTATTCCAGTAGCATGTTTCATTTATTAAGACATTGATTTATTTATTTAGTATTTTCTTTCATAGCTGTCTGTCTTCTTCCAATAGAATGTAAGCTTCCTAAAGACAGGGATATTTGTTTCCACCAATATTTCCCAGTTTCTTGAAATATTGCCTAGAATGTAGTTGATATTCCATAATCATTTATTGGATATGTTGAGATTGAAAGAGGTCTGTACATGGATACATTATTTTACATCCTCTCTGCCCATATCCCTTAAAGTCTCTTACTCCTCTCATATCCATACACTTTTTGGTAAAACCCTAACTATGGCTAAAGATTATAGTGTGAGTGCTAAGTGACTGCACATAGTAGCTGAATGTCTCTAGAGTAAAAGAAATAAGTATGTTGAGTTGTTTCACATTGAATCTAGAATGACCAGTCTTTTTGGGGCCCTCACTTTTTTTTTCTAGGTACATTTTTAAAATTTTAATTAAATTAATTAGCATGTAATGTATTATTGGTTGCAGAGGTAGAGGTCAGTGATTCATTAGTCTTATATAATAATCAGTGCTCATCACATCACCTGTCCTCCATAATGTCCATCATGCAGTTACCTGCTCCCAAACCCCTTCCCTCCAGCAACTCTCAGTTTGTTTTCTATGATTATGGTTTGTCTTATGGTTTATCTCTTATGGTTTGTCTCCCTCTTTGATTTCATCTTATTTTCTTTTTTCCCTCTTCCCCTATGGTCCTTTGTTTTGATTCTTAAATTCCACATATGAGTGAGATTATATGAAACTTATCTTTCTTTGACTTATTTCACTCAGCATAATACCCTCTAGTTTCATCCATATCATTGCAAGTGGCAAGATTTCAATTTTTTGATGGCTGGGTAGCATTCCATTGTGTGTGTGTGTGTGTGTGTGCGTGTGTGCGCACGTGTGTGTGTATGCATACACAGGATACACACACACACACACACACACACATATATATATATAAAATATCTTTATTCATCCGTCAATGGACATCTGGGCTCTTTCCATAGTTCGGCTATTGTGGACATTGCTGCTATAAACATTGGGGTGCAGGGACCCCTTTGGATCACTACATTTGTATCTTAGGGGACCTCAGTTTTACCTAGGAGTCAAATTACATTTTCTTGTTCCATTCATTCTTTATCTCCCAAATGAAAAAAATTTACCCCTTTCTTTAAACATCTAATCCATTATCTTTTATTGTGATTCTTTCTGAAATGTCTTATTTTCAAATCCCATTAAAAAACAAAAACAAAATAAAAACTGTCAGGAGAGAACTTCCACAAGTTCCCACAGATATAAATGCCAGCATTGCTGCATTTTGCCACTGAAGGAATAATGCCATTCCTTCAGTTATGTTGGACGAACTTCCCACATTCAAATTGAAGGTCAGCACTTCTGTGTCTACTGAATAACATCTTTCTTTGCTTCTTCAAGAACAATGTACTAGCAACACTCCTTTATTTCCAACAAAATCAGTTTTTAAGTCTCTAGAGGATGACTTTCATCAGCATACACAAAAACCATAATTTTCCCATTTTAAAAAAGAAAAACTAAAAACAAAACAAAACAAAACAAACAAACAAACAAAAAACCCACTAATATACAACTTCAATCAGTTACTGTATCAGTCCTCTTCTTTTCTTTATAATGAAGCTCCTTAGGAAAGTTGGTGTGTTCTCGCTATTTCAAACTCCTCTTTAGGCAGAATTTGCCCTTACTCCTCCACTATTCTGCTCTTGACAAATCACCAATGACCTCCATATCACTCTATACAACAATTTTCAACCTTAATGCACTTAACTTGCTATGAACATATGCCACAGTGTTCCTTGAAAACACTTCCTAACTTGGTTTCCAGCACACCACATACTGCTTTTTTTCCTCTTTCTCCGTTAGTCATTCCATTTCAAGCTCCTTCCTGTTTCCTATTCATCAAACTAAACTTTTATCTTTTCCATTTTTCATAGCCATTGTTAATTTCCCATAGCCTTAAGGATTCAAAATCATTTTTACTCTAATGCCTCCCATACTCATATTTTAAGACCTGATGTATTTTTTGAACTCCAGTCTCAAAAATCCAACTCCTTCCTATCCATCTGGTCTTAAATTTTCAATAGGCATTTTTACCTTATCAAGTTTTAAACTGAACTTCTGATCTTTCTCTTTTTCCCCTTCAAACCTGCCTATCATGTGGCTTTTTCCACTGCTGTGAATGGCAACTCCATTCAAATTGCACAGGGCAAAGACATAGAGTTACACTTAAAGACATAGAGTTACACTTACACTTTTTCCCTTACTTCCATAACCAATTCTTCAGCAAACTACATTTATTATTTCTTCGGAGTTTATCAGGAAATCTGTCTATTTCATTACCTACACTGCAGCTATTGTGGTCTATATTGCTGTTGTATCTATGTAGCATTATTTACATGACCTTCTAATTGATCTCCCTGCTCATGCATTTACTGTCTTAGAACATAATCTTAACAGAGCTATTCCTTGATTCTTTTAAAATTTAACTCACATCATTCTAGGCCCCTGCTTCAAAGCTCTCCAATGCCTTTCCAACTGAAGTAAAGCCGAAGGCCTTAGTAATGTTTAAAGACTATGCAATTTCTAGCCTTCTTTAAAGAAAGCCTTCTGATTTTTGCCCCTTGCTCACTTTGATCATCATTGGCTCTCTTGCTTTTCTTGAAACACACCAGATATGTGTGTGCTTATCTGAAGAATTTTACAAAAGGTCTTTTCTTTGCCTGAACTGCTTTCTTTTCAGACATCTTCACAATTCTCTTTCACTTCATGTTGTTTTTAAATCAATGATCTCTGTTGTGAACCTGTCCCTAATGCCCTACATAAACATTGCAATATTTTCTGGTATCCCGTACCCACTTTCTTGCTTTACTTTTTTTCTTAGCAGTTATCACTTTCTGACCTACTGTACTACTATTTACAATTTTAACTGAAGCATTAGACAAAGTTCATAAAATCATGGAATGTTGTCTATTGTATTCAATGTTGTGTCCCAATGTAAGCTGTCATTGTGCCTGAAAAATACTGAGATGGATAGAGATGATGATGATAGATAGATAGATGATAGATATAATCAGTGAATGAGTGGATAAAAAATAAGATAGACTATTAAAAATGGGTAAAAAATATATTTACTGAAAGAGGGATATTGGCTGCTGGAGGACCTGGAAGCTCTAAGGGTCTTTTTTTTTTTTTTTTTTTTTTTTTCATGGAAATAGTAAATAAACTATCTAGTTGATAATAGTAAATAAACAATTTTCTGTCTAAAATAACTTTATAGGAGCTCTAGAAATCTGTCAAATATCTCAAGCAACCAAGCAAATGCTCAATTAAAAAAAAAATTACAAGGAAATTTGGTCATGTTTTTATTTGCCTTTGCCTTACTTCTTCTTGATGCATTGTGGCCTTGGTGTAATCTGGAGGAAGTTAGAGTTCTGTCACAAGTTATGGTCTATAAGCCAGAGAAAATAGAACAGACCTAAATTACAACATTATTAATTATCTGGTATGTACCTTAGAGATTGGCTTCTGCAGTCACGTAGGTGAGCTCTCAGGCACCCAAAGGAGCACAGCTCATATTAGAGGCTAGAAAATGTTTCAGAAAATCTACAATGGGACAAATCACAAGCAGTTGCCTGGGGTAAGAGATTACTGATTAAGGAATACAATACAACAGCTAAAGTCACCAGAAGAAACAAGGATGAGAATCTGAGGAAAATTTACACATTGAAAAGTAGCCATCTACACAGGGGAATGGAAAATAGGGACATATCCTTGCCTAAGGAAGACACATGCACAAAAAAGTCCTAAGAGAATCATAAATCTTAATGCCAAGCTGATTCTAAGGTTCAGATATGTCTTTCTAATTGGTGAAAATTTCCTGCAGAGAGCCAGTCTTCAAGAACTTGTAGAGGTAACTGATTTTTTTCAAATCCTCAATTTTCAAACAAAAAAACCACAAAACATACAAAGAAACAGGAAAACGTATTTATTTATTTGCTTGCTTGTTTATAGATTTTATTTATTTATTTATTTGAGAGAAAGAGCACAAGAGGGAGGGCAGAGGAAGCGGGAGAAGCAGACTCTCCACTGAGTAGGAAGCCTGATGCAGGGCTCAATCCCAGGACCCTAGGATCATGATCTGAGTCTAAGGCAGAAACTTAACCAAGTGAGGTGGTTAGGTGCCCCAGAAACATGAATAATTAAAGGAGCAAGTAAATTTCCAGACTACTCCTGAAAAACTCAAGATGTGATCATACTAGATAAAGACTTTCAAATGTCACCTTGAACACTTGGAGAGCTAAAGAAAAATATGAACAGAGAACTGGGAATAGAGGGAAACTACCTCAACAAAATAAAAGCTATATATATAAACCCACAGTTAACATTACACTCAATGGTAAAAGATTGATAATTTTTTTTCTAAGATTAGGAATAAGATGAAGATGCTTATTTTCCATCCTT
Source organism: Mustela lutreola (assembly GCF_030435805.1). Classification (NCBI taxonomy): domain Eukaryota; kingdom Metazoa; phylum Chordata; class Mammalia; order Carnivora; family Mustelidae; genus Mustela; species Mustela lutreola. Next base: position 60,297,447 of record NC_081299.1, read on the forward strand.
CTAAAGAATGAATGGGTCGGGACGCCTGGTTGGCTCAGTTGGTTAAGCAGCTGCCTTCGGCTCAGGTCATGATCCCAGCGTCCTGGGATCGAGTCCCACTTCGGGCTCCTTGCTCGGCAGGGAGCCTGTTTCTCCCGCTGCCTCTGCCTGCCTCTCTGTCTGCCTGTGCTCGCTCTCTCCCCCTCCTCTCTGATAAATAAATAAAAATCTTAAAAAAAAAAAAAAAAGAATGAATGGGTCAACCAGGAAATTAAAGAAGAATTGAAAAATTCATGGAAACAAATGATAATGAAAACACAATGGTTCAAAATCTGTGGGACACAACAAAGGCAGTCCTGAGAGGAAAATATATAGCGGTACAAGCCTTTCTCAAGAAACAAGAAAGGTCTCAGGTACACAACCTAACCCTACACCTAAAGGAGCTGGAGAAAGAACAAAAAGGAAACCCTTAACCCAGCAGGAGAAGAGAAATCATAAAGATCAGAGCAGAACTCAATGAAATAGAAACCAAAAAAACAATAGAGCAAATCAATGAAACTAGGAGCTGGTTCTTTGAAAGAATTAAAAGATTGATAAACCCCTTGCCAGACCTATCAAAAAGAAAAGATAAAGGACCCAAATTAATAAAATCATGAATGAAAGAGGAGATATCACAACTAACATCAAAGAAATACAGACAATTATAAGAACATACTATGAGCATCTCTATGCCAACAAATTTGACAATCTAGAAGAAATGGGTGCATTCCTAGAAACATATAAACTACCACAACTGAACCAGGAAGAAATAGAAAACCTGAACAGACCCATAACCAGTAAAGAGATTGAAACAGTCATCAAAAATCTCCAAACAAACAAAAGCCCAGGGCCAGATGGCTTCCCGGGGGAATTCTACCAAACATTTAAAGAAGAACTTTTTCCTATTCTCCTGGAACTGTTCCAAAAAATAGAAATGGAAGGAAACTTCCAAACTCATTTTTGAGGCCAGCATCACCTTGATCCCAAAACCAGACAAGGATCCCATCAAAAAAGAGAACTATAGACCAATATCCTTGATGAACACAGATGCGAAAATTCTCACCAAAATACTAGCCAATAGGATTCAACAATACATTAAAAGGATTATTCACCATGACCAAGTGGGATTTATTCCAGGGCTGCAAGGTTGGTTCAACATCCACGAATCAATCAATGTGATATAGTACATCAATAAAAGAAAGAACAAGAACCATATGATACTCTCAATAGATGCTGAAAAAGCATTTGACAAAGTACAGCATCCTTTTCTGATCAAAACTCTTCAAAGTATAGGGATAGAAGGCACGTACCTAAATATCATCAAAGCCATCTATGAAAAACCCACTGCAAATATCATTCTCAATGGAGAAAAACTGAAGGCTTTTCCACTAAGATCAGGAACATAACAGGGATGTCCATTATCACCACTGCTATCAACATAGTACTAGAAGTCCTAGCCTCAGCAATCAGACAACAAAAGGAAATTAAAGGCATCCAAATCGGCAAAGAAGAAGTCAAACTATCACTCCTCGCAGTTGATATGATACTATATGTGGAAAACCCAAAAGACTCCACTCCAAAACAGCTAGAACTTGTACAGGAATTCAGTAAAGTGTCAGGATATAAAATCAATACACAGAAATTAGTTGCATTTCTCTACACCAACAACAAGACAGAAGAAAGAGAAATTAAAGAGTCAATCCCATTTACAGTTGCACCCAAAACTCTAAGATACCTAGGAATAAACCTAACCAAAGAGGCTAAGAATCTATACTCAGAAAACTATAAAGTACTCATGAAAGAAATTGAGGAAGACACAAAGAAATGGAAGAATGTTCCATGCTCCTGGATTGGAAGAATAAATATAAATATGCTATCTAAAGAAATCTACATATTTAATGAAATTCCTATCAAAGTACCATCCATCTTTTTCAAAGAAATGGAACAAATAATTCTAAAATTTATATGGAACCAGAAAAGACCTCGAATAGCCAAAGGAATATTGAAAAGGAAAGCCAAAGTTGGTGGCATCACAATTCCGGACTTCAAGCTCTATTACAAAGCTGTCATCATCAAGACAGTATGGTACTGGCACAAAAACAGACACCTAGATCAATGGAACAGAATATAGAGCCCAGAAATAGACCCTCAACTCTACAGTCAACTAATCTTTGACAAAGCAGGAAAGAATGCCCAATGGAAAAAAGACAGCCTCTTCAGTAAATGGTGTTGGGAAAATTGGACAGCCACATGCAGAAAAATGAAATTGGACCATTTCCTTACACCACATGAAAATAGACTCAAAATGGATAAAGGACCTCAATGTGAGAAAGGAATCCATCAAAATCCTTGAGGAGAACACAGGCAGCAACCTCTTCGACCTCAGCTGCAGCAACATCTTCCTAGGAACATTGCAAAAGGCAAGGGAAGCAAGGGCAAAAATGAACTATTGGGATTTCATCAAGATCAAAAGCTTTTACACAGCAAAGGAAACAGTTAACAAAACCACAAGAGCACGGATAGAATGGGAGAAGATATTCACAAACGTCATATCAGATAAAGGGCTCGTGTCCAAAATCTATAAAGAACTTAGCAAACTCAACACCCAAAGAACAAATAATCCAATCAAGAAATTGGCAGAGGACATGAACAGACATTTCTGCAATGAAGACATCCAGATGGCCAACAGACACATGAAAAAGTGCTCCATATCATTCGGCATCATGGAAATACAAATCAAAACCATGATGAGATATCACCTCATACCAGTCAGAATGGGTAAAATTAACAAGTCAGGAAAGGATACTGATACTGGCGCAGATGCAGAGAAAGGGGAACCCTCCTACACTGTTGGTGGGAATGCAAGCTGGTGCAACCACTCTAGAAAACAGCATGGAGGTTCCTCAAAATGTTGAAAATAGAACTACCCTATGACCCAGCAATTGCACTACTGAATATTTACCCTAAAGATACAAACGTAGTGATCCGAAGGGATGCGTGCACCCAAATGTTTATAGCAGCAATGTCCACAATAGCCAAACTATGGAAAGAACCTAGATGTCCATCCACAGATGAATGGATAAAGATGTGGTATATATACACAATGGAATACTATTCAGCCATCAAAAGAAATGATATCTTGCTATTTGTGACGACGACGGATGGAACTAGAGGGTATCATGCTTAGCGAAATAAGTCAAGCAGAGAAAGACAACTACTATATGATCTCCCTGATATGAGGAAATAGAGATGCAACATGGGGGGTTAAGGGGGTAGGAGAAGAATAAATGAAAGAAGATGGGATTGGGCAGGAGACAAACCATAAGTGACTCTTAATCTCACAAAACAAAGTGAGAGTTGCTGGGGGGAGGGGGTTTGGGAGAAGGAGGGTGGGGTTATGGACATTGGGGAGGGTATGTGCTATGGTGAGTGCTGTGAAGTGGGTAAACCTGGCGATTCACAGACCTGTACCCTTGGGATAAAAATATATTATATGTTTATAAAAAATAAAAAATCTTAAATAAAAAAAAAAGATGCTTATTTTCATCACATTTGTTCATTGTATTACTGAGGGCTTAGACAGAACAATAAGTCAGGAAAAGAAGTCAAGTCATCCAAATTGAAAAAGAGAAAGCAATCTGCACAGTGAAGGAAATTTTCAACAAAACTAAAAGACAACCTTCAGAATGGGAGAAGATATTTGCAAATGATTTATGTGATAAATGGTTAATATCCAAAATAATGAACTTATAAAACTCCAATGTAAAAAGCAAATAATCCAGTTAAAGGATAGACAGATGACATGAATAAACATTTTGCCAAAGAAGACATACAGCTGGCCAACAGACACATGAAAAGATGTGCAACAACAATCATCATTAGGGAAATACAAATCAAAAGTATAATGAGATATGACCTCACAGCTGTTAGAATGGCTAAAATTAACAAGACAAGAAACCACAGTTGTTGGCAAGGATGTGGAGAAAGGGGAACCCTCTTTGACTGTTGGTTGGGTTGGAATGCAAATTAGTCCAGCTACTGTGGAAAAGAGTATGGAGGTTTCTCAAAAAGTCAAAAATGGAATTACCCTATGTCTTAGCAATTGCACTTCTAGGTATTTATGCAAAAGATACAAAAATACTAATTCTAAGGGATACATGCATCCGATATTTATAAAAGCATTATCAACAATAGCCAAATTATAGAAATAACCCAATGCTGATCATTGAGTGGTTAAAGAAGTGGTATATATACAGTAGAAGATTACTCAGACATAAAAAAAAGAATGAAATCCTGCCATTTGCAAGAGAATATATGCTAAGTGAAATAAGTCAGTCAGAGAAAGACCATATGATTTCACTCACATGTGGAATTTAAGAAACAAAACAAATGGACATGGGGGGAGAAGAGAGACAAATCAAGAAACCAACTCTTAATGATAAGAGAACAATCTGAGGGTAGCTGGAGGGGAGGTGGATGGGGGATGTGCTAGATGGGGGTGGGTATTAAGGAGGCCACTTGTGATGAATACTGGGTGTTGTATGTCAGTAATGGATCTCTAAATTCTATACCTGGAATTAATATTACACAGTATGTTAATGAACTGGAATTTGAATAAAAACTTGAAGAAGAAAAATGTATAGATTATATTAAAAAATGTGTTCTTCACAAAATATTAGTGATATAGTATTGGATAGAGATATGGCAAAACAGCCCGATTAAAACATATAAATGTATAAGAGAAAAAGGAGGAAGAAAAATTATCTCTGTTCACAAATATGGCTTATATGTAAACACACACACACACACAACAGAGCTGAAAAAAGGAATTTAGCTAAATGGCAGAATACAAATTCAATACTCAAACTCAGTTGCATTTCTATACACTGGCAACAATCTGCAAAGGAAATCAATAATTCCTTTTATAATAGCATCAAAAATAAATTAATTAGAAATACACTTAACATGGATGGAACTAGAGCGTATCATGCTTAGCGAAATAAGTCAAGCAGAGAAAGACAACTATCATATGATCTCCCTGATATGAGGAAGTGGTGATGCAACATGGGGGCTTAAGTGGGTAGGAGAAGAATCAATGAAACAAGATAGGATTGGGAGGGATACAAACCATAAGTGACTCTTAATCTTACAAAACAAACTGAGGGTTGCTGGGGGGAGGGGGGTTGGAAGAAGGGAGGGTGGGGTTATGGACATTGGGGAGGGTATGTGCTTTGGTGAGTGCTGTGAAGTGTGTAAACCTGGCGATTCACAGACCTGTACCCCTGGGGATAAAAATACATGTTTATAAAAAAAATAAAATAAAAAAAAAATTAAAAAAAAATAAAGAAATACACTTAACCAAGGAAACCAAAGACTTGAACAGTGTAACTTAGAAAACAATTGCTGAAAGAAAGAATGCACCAATAAGTAGAAAAACAATCTGTGTTCATGAACCATAAAACACAATATTGTTAAACAAAATATAACAAAACAGAAATAACAAGTGTTGGTGAGGATGTGGAGAGATTTGAATCCTCATGCATTTTTAGTGTGAATAGAAATGAGCAACCACTATGAAGAAGAGTGCAGCCCTTCTGCTAAAAAAACTAAAAACAGGGTTAACATATAATCCAGCAATTCCAGTTCTTGGTATATACCCAAAAGAATCAAAAGAAGGAACTTAAAGAGATGTTTGTACAACCATGTTCATAGTAGCATTGTGTACTTATTCAAAAGAAAGCAACCCAAGTGTCCATTAGCAGATGAGGGATAAGCAAAAATTTAATATGTATATACAACAGAAAATATATATATAATACAATTTCATATAAATACAAATGTATATGTATATGTATATATATAATTTTAGAATGCTTTTATTTAAAAATTATTTTAAACACAAGTAATCCAATTTATCCATAACAGATTTTTTTTAACTCTTAACTGACTGAGCCACCCATGTGCCCCACATCAAACATTTTTATTTCATGAATTTTTCTTTAAGATTTTATTTATTTATTCGTTTTAGAGGGAGAGAGAGAGCATGGGAGCAGGAGGGAGGAGCAGAGAGAGGAAGAGAATCTTGAGCAGACTTCATGCTGAACATGGAGCCCTACATGGGGCTCAATCTCATGACTCTAAGATCATGATCTGAGCCAAAACCAACAGTCAGGTGCTTAACTGATTGAGTCAAACAGCCACACTTCATTCAAGAACTTTTATTTGTAATTTTATTTAAACTTTTTATTAAGTTTTTAAAAATTATCATTCAAATATTGTTAATAAACAGTGTTATATTACCTTCAGGTGTACAATATTGTTATTCAGCAATTCTGTTCTCAGCATTCAGTATGAGAAGTGTGTTCTTTAATCCCGGTCACCTATTTCATCCACCCACCCCCCACCTCCCCTCTGGAAACAATCTGTTTGTTCTCTAAAATTAAGAGTCTGTCTCTTAGTTTGTTTTTTCTGTCTTTTTTTTCTTCCTATTTTGTTTATTTGTTTCTTAACTTCAACATATAAGTGAAGTCATGTGGTATTTGTCTTTCTCTGACTTACTTCACTTATTATTTTACTCTCTAGCTCCACCCAGGTTGTTATGAAAGATAAGACTTCATCCCTTCTTATGACTGAATAATATTCCATTGTACTATACCATATTTTCTTTATCCATGCATATTTTGATGAACACTTGGGCTTTTCCCAAAATCTGGCTATACAATGGAATATTATTTAACCCTAAAAAGGAAAGACATTTTGAGACATGCTATGACAGTGATAAAACTTGAAGACATTATGCTAAGTGAGATAAATCAGCCACAAAAGGACAAATACTGTATTTTCCACTTACAGGAAATATCCAGAGTAGTTGGATTTTTTTTTTCTGAAACATACAGATTAGAGAAATTAATTAACTTCCTCAGATGTATAGAGCTGATGTAGTAGAATTAACCTCTCCTTTTGTATTTAGGCTTTATTTTCTGGGAAGTGTTTCCTGATTTCCTAAACCCAAAATGAGGATGCCTCCCATATTACCCCAGATTTAATATCATTATTTATCTTTTCACTATATATTTAATCACTTATTTAATAAATTATAAATCCCTAAATATTAATAAATTATAAATCCCTAAAGGGCAAGGATAGTATCTTTTCTTATTTAACAATGAAATTTGCAGATTTTATTAAAATCTTGCTTTTACCACCATGGGTCCTCCTTTCATTTCTTCAGTTCTACCTTAACTATTAATAACATCTCCCTTCTATTTAGCAGTCACTAATATGCCGGCACTATGCTAGAATCTCACACATATTAACTCATTTACTCTTCACAATATATCTTAAAAAACAGTACCATTCTCATTTCACAATGAATCCATAGGACCATCCTTTATTTGGAATCATCACCTATCACAGTTCCCAATGTCTTATCACAATTGTCTAGTGCATACTGAAATAATTATTAGGTATCCGTCCTCTCTATTAGCGTTCAGTAATTTTTCTCCAAATAGACCATGAGCACCAGGTATCCAGGCAATGTGTTTAGGGACAGCAGAATCCAAACTGATTTCAAGACCTGACTTCAGATGAAAATAAAAATAGTACCTATGACTCCTCTTCTTTTTTTTTTTTTTTATTTTTTTTTTATTTTTTATAAACATATATTTTTATCCCCAGGGGTACAGGTCTGTGAATCACCAGGTTTACACACTTCACAGCACTCACCAAATCACATGCCCTCCCCAATGTCCATAATCCCAACCCCTTCTCCCAAACCCCCTCCCCCCGATGACTCCTCTTCTAAACAGACCAAAATATATTCATAATTTTCCATTTTCTTGTGGAAACACATTTTCTTTTTCTTTTCTCCTTCTCTTCTTCTTCTTCTCCTTTTTTTTTTTTTTTTTTTGTGACTTTCTTCTGAAGAGAAAATATCTACCAAATGATAGTATACGAAATGTATTCAGGAACTGAAAATATTTCATTCTTTTTTGATTCATAGAATGGATAATGGAGAGCATATATTGGTTAAATATTCCTAAATATTCCTAAAAACATTCACTGATAATCATGTAGTTATAGAAAAAATTGTCAGCAGAAATTAAAATTGCTTCCCCAAATTTGAAACCTATAGGCTTTTCCTTTATTTTGTACTTCTTGCACACTGTAAAATTTGTAACCTCATTTTAAATTGCTACATAAAATTTTGAGCTTTAAATGCAAAGCTTTAACCTGCATCTCTAAGTATTAGGAAAATTTATGGAATATTAAAATAATATGAGAAGGAATAGAGACTTTAATATTCACAGTATCCTGCCTTGTTTCTTCCTTTCTCTCCAGGAAACTGTAAGCCAAAATATTAAATACATATATTTGGATAAGGTATATTCACACACAAACATATCTCACTTTACAACATTAGTATTAACGAGGCACGGGTATGATCATTTTTTTTTTCTGATGAGAAAAAAGACAAAAGCACTTTCATATGGCAAAATTCTTTTTCTAAATTCTTTAGTATAATCTCAGAAATTCTTGTTCAGTCAGCTGTTAACTGGCATTTAGATGCTTACACAGAATTCTATGGACTTCAGCATCTTATTTGATTTTGCAACCACTGCTGCTGACCCAGAAATGTTTGCTTCTTATGAAATGTTCAAATTGCACTGAGTAGGCCCTAGAAATACATCACTTTGGAGTGCAGTGTTCTTTAATTGAATCCAGGACTTAAGTAAATCATAGTTTGAATGAAAGGGAAAATATGTGAATTAGAATTTATGAGATTGATTTAATTTAAAATAGTACATGGTGTTTTAGAATTGGAGGGACCGAAGTGGTGTAGATTTTGAGAACTAAGGGAAAGTGACTTTATTAAGACCCACAACTAGTTTGAGTCTGGTTTAAGAATCTGTGTGACATGATCCCTGGTCCGGGCATATGTCCTTGTCATAAAGCAGTATTGATTAATTAACAACATGGACATTATGTGAAGCTGACTTGGATTCTCATTCTAGCTCTGACACTTACTGGAGCTCTGATAATCAGAAATCCAATTTCTGAGGCTCAGGTCATGATCCCAGGGTCCTGGGATCAAGCCCTGCATCAGGCTCTCTACTCAGCAGGGAGCCTGCTTCCCCCTCTCTCTGCCTGCCTTTCTGCCTACTTGTGAACTCTGTCTGCCAAATAAATAAAATCTTAAAAAAATAAAAAGAAAGAAATCCAACTTCTGAGCCTCAATTTATTTATCCTTAACATGTGTCCTAAAACTGTATTGGCCTATTGTGAGATACAGATGAGAACATGCATCTAAACACTTGACATGAGGACAGACATGTGGTAAACACTCAGGAATGCTTGTTTTGGTAGTGGAACTTACAGGTCCTACTTGTCTAATAAATACTTTACCTTTACTTATTCTAATTGTCATTATCTATATGCAGAAATATTAAGGACAGGAAAAGGTGTGTTTTTTAGGAAGATAAAAGTGTGTACTTATTTATTTCTTTAATTATAAAATACGAACATCATTATTGCATTTTTATGTACACCTGCTTGTGGGTTAGAAGAACAATTTGCCTTTCCTTTGAGCAACACCTAATTTCTTTTGTACTTTATTACTTTCCATGAAATTATAAAAATCCTTCCATTCCAGGAAGATATAAGATATAGTTGTGACTGGTGAACTATACATATTAAAGACATAGGTATAGCTTTGAATACTTAGTGATCTAGGTTAAAATGGAAGATTTAACATGGAACAATTAATACATTTCAGGCATGCCTTTTTTGCACTCTTAGGTTATTAGAAGGAAGGAACTCTGTAACGAACTCTACAGTTTCTGACCCTGACTCTGATATTGAACTGACAATTACAAAAGGCAGCTTAAGGGGATGGAGTGATGCATTGGCATTGAAACGAGGGCATCTGTTCTGCTTCTAGTACCCATACTGTTTAAGCAAATATCAGGGGTCTAACAGCTTGATATGTATTCATGGCCCAGAACCCTCCAATTATACCATGTGTCATGACATTGATGCAAATGCTATCCTCCATCATTTGAGAGGAAAAAAAAAGTTTAAAAACTATATTATTGTGGCAGTGCATTAACCTGCTCTCAGCAGCTCAGCAAGAGACAATATAAGTGTGCTTCAGTTAAGGATGACACAAACCTTTGCCTTTGAGCTAAAAGGGCTATTAAGTTAAACACAGTGCTTATAAAAAGGTATTTATTGTTGGTTTGAAGACTATTACTATGTCATCACATTCAGCTAATGAATTTTGTTATTGTATTAATAACTTGGGGGTGTAGAATTCTCTTCTGCAGGTTCTGAACTTTAAAAAAAACAACCTGTCAAACTTTTGAGTTCCCTCAATGTATAAAGCTGATTCCTCTAGGTTTATACTTCATCATAATATAGTATCTCCACTTGGTATAGCTAGGAATGAGAAAGGACCTGCTCAAAGGTCATAACTGGAAGGAAGAAGCGGTTTTTGCTCCTCTGGAATGCCAGCTTGCTTAAAGTGTGCTTTGCTCTCAACTTCTAAGCTTACCATTATGTTTAATAATAACTCCTTAAAACATAAACTCTTGAAAATCAAAGAAACATTTCAAAAAACAGCTGTGCCCTAATAGTAGACTGATTAATTTCTGATTCTCTTTAACATAACTAACTAGGACAACTTGGCTCAATTTCAGCTGAAAATGCATTTCTTCTAACACTAAGTTGGCATTTATCTAATGACTGTAATGAAGGCAAATGTTACATGTTAATATTTCTGTAAAACTGGAAGAGGCTTAAGAAAATCAAAGGCACTTTTTATTTTACTTTGAAGAAACAAAATTGTTCTGAAGGCTTCCACAGACCTTAGGAAGATTCAAACCTACTGTCTCTGTTTTCCCATTGTGGCTTGTGTAGGAGTAACTATCCTTTTGATAGAAAAAAGGCAGAGGGGAGTTGCCATATTGTAAGAGGCCATTGTCCCATCTGGTCTGAATTCCTGCCTGTAGCCAACTAATTTTCTTTTACATCAAGCCTATATTACAATTCCATGACTTTTGCTGGGCTTAAAGTCTCTGTAATATAATTTTCACACACAGGTGGTGGTAGGAATTGGACATTCACCAATGGAAAAACTGGTTTGTGTCACTAAAAATAAAATTTTTATTTAGTTATCCTGTAATGTGGAAGAGGTGGATAGCTGTAGGTTGGGAACAAAATCATATTTCTCTCATGTACCATTACTTTCTGCAATGCTTTATATAAATTATCCATATGTTAGAAGATATATAAAATAACATTCAAGGATTCTGATTTTATTTTTTTAAAGATCATGTTCATTACCATGATGGCTTTCAAGATAGAGCTAGATCCACCTTTTACAAACACTGAATCTTCACGTTGACATTGATTGAATGTAGGGAGGAGGGTTGGTACTTTCACTTCTAGTGTATGCATTACCATTAATATGATATATAAGTTAAAAAAACAATAACAAAATAAATGAGAAATCACAATGCCATCTAAAAAAAAAACCTACTTCAAATTCTATAACTTTGTATGAGAACTCTAAGTAAGCAAAATTCAGCTTCATATATTGAAGATTTCTCTAAAATAGTTTTTACTATTTTAATTTGTATAAAATTGTGTATAACTAAAGCTTCCCTAAATCATTTTTGGAGGCCTTATTTAAGGACTGTACTGTTCAAATATATTTTAAGAGTGATGACAATTATGAACTTGGATATTCTCTGTGTTTATAATTGTCTAGCTTTTTAATTTTCTTACCTACAAGTGAGTAAACTGCATTAGATGCTTGTAAGTAGATCAGAGACCTAGGCCACATCTCCCCCTATTATCATGAGCATGAAATCCATGATTGCTATATCAGCCCATCAGATTCTAGTTTTGATACTAATTTATTGATTTTGGAATTTCTGAGAAGATCCTTTAATGTTGAGAGTTAGTTGTCAAAGATTTATGGTGTAGTGATGTCAAAGTACTGGAAAACATTGATAAGCATCTACACTTAAGTTACTTAGCCAAATGAATAATGAAAATTCAGTGTTAATATTTTACCTTTCTCACTTATACCCTTCTACACCTCATTTCCTCATGAGATAATGCATATCAGGGATTTTGCATAATGCCTAAAGCATCTTTGTGGCTCAAGACCGGTTTCCCCTATTCTCTGAAGGTAGAGCATTCCTGTGAAACCTTGTGTGAGTGAAATGGGGTAAAGAGAAGAAACGCTTACCACAAACTTGTATGAAAAATTTTGAGGATACCCAGAAATCACGCCCCCCAATAAAAAAAAAACAAACAAACAAACAAAAAAAACACCTCTGTTGGACTTCTCTAAAATCTTAGGGCCCATCTTGTTAATGGATGCACAAAATAAATCGAGATAAAGCACAGACGCTCAGACACAGTTCAAAGCTAGGGCGATTTGATGCTGACATGCTGAATGTAGTTCCCAGGATGGAGGTTGGTGGGGGCACACTCACTGCTTGGGGGTGCTGTTGCTTCTGTAACAGCTTGCTGCAAAACACACACTGAACATTGCTTTCACTTTTTGCCTTTTTTGTTTGAGTGAAGATCCTTTTTGAATTTCTTTCTGTTAGAGAAAACAGGCCTTAATGTAGGTCTTTCATAAAGGTGAAATGGCATAAAGAAAACTTTCAAAAAGCAGAGGACAGTTAGATATAAAATTAATAGTAGTGAACACTGTTATTTTAAAAAAAGCGCGATCACTGTTTTTTACTACCAATTGCATCCTTTTAACCTATTTTCCCAATTATAAATTTCCCAACTGGAAAAGAACAGACAACAAAACAAAACAAAAACAAATCTTATGTGCTAATTATATTATTTACTGGGCTCAGAAGCTGGTTTTTATGCACCTAACTGAGTCTTTGTTACTTAAGTTGCATATAGTTTTATGTATAATTTAGTGTTTAATATTTCAATTTGTTTGAACTGATATTTTAGTAAATATGCTCATTTGTAAGTGAATTTACTTTTCAGTTCTGTTCTTTTTTTTTTTTTTTTTTTTACATTTAGGTAGTTTCTTTATTTTTTTTTATTTTTTTTTATTAATTTTTTATTTTTTATAAACATATATTTTTATCCCCAGGGGTACAGGTCTGTGAATCACCAGGTTTACACACTTCACAGCACTCACCAAATCACATACCCTCCCCAATGTCCATAATCCCACCCCCTTCTCCCAAACCCCCTCCCCCCGGCAACCCTCAGTTTGTTTTGTGAGATTAAGAGTCACTTATGGTTTGTCTCCCTCCCAATCCCATCTTGTTTCATTGATTCTTCTTCTACCCACTTAAGCATCCATGTTGTATCACCACTTCCTCATATCAGGGAGATCATATGATAGTTGTCTTTCTCTGCTTGACTTATTTCGCTAAGCATGATACGCTCTAGTTCCATCCATGTTGTTGCAAATGGCAAGATTTCATTTCTTTTGATGGCTGCATAGTATTCCATTGTGTATATATACCACATCTTCTTGATCCATTCATCTGTTGATGGACATCTAGGTTCTTTCCATAGTTTGGCTATTGTGGACATTGCTGCTATAAACATTCGGGTGCATGTGCCCCTTTGGATCACTACATTTGTATCTTTAGGGTAAATACCCAATAGTGCAATTGCTGGGTCATAGGGCAGTTCTATTTTCAACATTTTGAGGAACCTCCATGCTGTTTTCCAGAGTGGCTGCACCAGCTTGCATTCCCACCAACAGTGTAGGAGGGTTCCCCTTTCTCCGCATCCTCGCCAGCATCTGTCATTTCCTGACTTGTTGATTTTAGCCATTCTGACTGGTGTGAGGTGATATCTCATTGTGGTTTTGATTTGTATTTCCCTGATGCCGAGTGATATAGAGCACTTTTTCATGTGTCTGTTCGCCATCTGGATGTCTTCTTTGCAGAAATGTCTGTTCATGTCCTCTGCCCATTTCTTGATTAGATTATTTGTTCTTTGGGTGTTGAGTTTGCTAAGTTCTTTATAGATTCTGGACACTAGTCCTTTATCTGATATGTCATTTGCAAATATCTTCTCCCATTCTGTTCTTGAACAAGACTTTCTGCATGAGTGTGTGTTTGATATGGCTATTTACAAATTATATAGGTCACAAAAAACCCTGAATATTCTGGAGTCTCAAAGATAAATTTTATTCAACATTTACATATCTTACCTAAAGAAACTAAGGACTTGAAAAACTAGTATTTATCTATGTTTATCCATCCAATCAATTACTTTATTTCTCTATCATATTCCTCAGTAAATTAAGCTAATCCTTTTCCCGTCTTTGGATGCCCCATTGTGTATTTTCACTGCTGAAATCTTTTTTGTTAACTCAGTTCTAATTTGATCTCTAGGCATTCTTATCTACTATAACTGATATTATTTTATCTTTTCTTTGAACTTACAATGCCTGTAATGTGTAGATTTGCCTGGCATTTAGTTATATGATGTCTTTTAATATAGTTTGAATTGATTATTTTTTTAATCTGAGTATATATAATGTAACAATGTTACATTATATGCTACACTTACATCTGTCCTCATACAACATTATTACAGTATCATTGACTATATTCCTTATGATATGTTGTTTGTTCTGGAGACTTATTTATTCAGTAACCAAAGCCTGTACCTCCCTTCATCCATTTTGCCCATCCCTCAACACCCTCCCCTCTGGCAAACATCAGTTTATCCTGTGTATTTTAGGTCTCATTCTGCTCTTTGTTTATTCATTTGTTTTCTGTTTGTATTTTGCTTTTCTGTTTGTTTGGTTTTTTTTGGATACCACTTATGAGTGAAATCATACACTATTTGTCTTTCTCAGTCTGACTTATTTTACTTAGCACAGTACCCTCTAGGTCCATCCATGATGTCTCAATTGGCACAAGCTCATGCTTTTTATGGGTGTGTAATATTCCAGTGTGTGTGAGGGAAGGGGTGGTCACATGTTCCTTTTCCATTCATCTATTGATGGACACTTAGGTTATTTCTATATCTTGGCTATTGTAAATAATGTGACAATAAACATAGGGATGTGTATTTTTTTGAGTAGTTTTCATTTTCATTGGGTAATTGCCCAGTGGTAAATTATTGGATTATATGATATTTCTATTTTTAATTTTTTGAAGACCCTCGGTACTGTTTTCCACAGTGGCTGTACCAATTTACATTCCTAACAACAATGCATGAGGGCTCCTTTTTCTCTACATCCTCACCAACACTTGTTATTTCTTGTCTCTTTGATTTTAGCCATCCTAACAGATATAAGGTGATATCTCATTGTGGTTTTGATTTTCATTTCCCTGATGATCAAAACTGTTGAGCATCTTTTATTTTAAATTGCTATTAAACTCTTGTATCGTTATATAAGTCATAAAATGAGTGTTCAGTTACTACTATTTAAAGTTTTGAATCTTAAAATCACACTATAAATTATACTTCTTGATATTCTTTTTTAAAAGATTTTATTTATTTGAGAGAGGGAATATGAGCAGAGGGAGAGGCAGATGGGGAAGGAGAAGCAGACTCACTGCTGAGCAGGGACCCTGCATTGGGGATCAGTCTGGGCCTCGGGATCATGACCTGAGTGGAAGGCAGATGCTTAACTGACTGAGCCTCCTAGTGCCCTGCTTCTTGATATTCTTTTACTTGCAGAAACATTAAAAGTATTTGTTGACTAGTTTATTCCATAAGCAAAGACTACATGTATAGACATGACCATTAGTGACAAAACTGGTGGTGTAAATGCTATGAAATTAAAGACTCACTAGAAACCTGGACTTAACTCCCAGGAGTATGGATTCTCCATTTTCCAGTTTGGCCAGAAAATGCCAGAGTCTCCATTTCTATTAGTAGAAGAGAAACAAAAGTAAATATCTGGCCTAAGCATGACTCAACAAACCAGGATTTAACATTACTAGAAAATTTAGTTTCTGTCTAGAAAAAATATTCATGAGACAGTTAAGTCTTTATTTAAGTACTAACAACTACTCTAAAACATGTTTTGAATCAAAGACACTTCACTTCTCTTATCCTAAATTTGACGTTACAGGCTGTGCCTCTTTCCTCTGTACTTATCTTCCTATTTTTCTGTAGCTGCTGAAATCTCTAGGGAATATCTCTCCATGGAGACAGAGCCAGACGGCCCGTCTCTCCTCTGTTCTTGAGTTCCTGTTTTCCAAGTAATGATTCGGATAAACTAGAGACCAGTTTCCTTTCCTGCAACTCCGGCAGCTGAAATTAATTCTCCAAAGACTCCTCTTTGGAGGCAAGCAGATGGTACACATGCACGTGCTTTAGTTTTGATTGTACCAGTTCTGAATAATTTAAAGTTCCAAATCTCTATAAAACTACTGTATTCCCATTTCCCAATACAATTTTTTTTTCTTTTGCTTCAGAAATTCCTTCCTTATATTTTGACATTTGGCTGAAACTTCGTTCATTTTGTACTGGCTTCATTGTCACACACCTCCTGCTGTTCTTTGTTACAATTTTAGATAAGTATGGCTTTAGAAAACTAAGATGCTTTTAGAAACTATTCTGCTGGTGATTTTCCCCTTACCATTTGCAAAGCATTTTGTATACATAAACAGCACATTAGCCAAATGATGCTGTTATCACAGTTCCTGTTGGTCTGCACTTGGCTCTCGCTTTAGAATTACCCCAAATAGGTTTGCAGAGTTTTATAGTAGCATTATGAGGCATTCAATAATATGTATGAACTTAAGGCATGTTTTTCCCCCCCTGCCATTTTTGAGAAACAGCCAGTCCTATCTGTGTTGAAGATTCACTGCTGCTCCAGGTAGAACATGATAAGAAGGGAATGTTCTGAATAATCAATCTCCAGGTAGATTGCTCTATCAGTAAATTGAGAAGACTTGCCAAACAGCCAAAATATTCTATGTGATCCAGTGATTTGTGAGGTTATCAGAGGCTGTGAGATAGGCAAGTCTTTGCACACTCACACATAAATATGCACACACATCTACAGCTACTCAACTCACCCAGAAATCTCTGCTACTGTAGACACTAGGGATACTACAGCAATGATTCAATTCTGAATAAGTTCCACTAAGTTTTATTGCCAGTGCCGTCCCCTCTTCCTATGGCTAAGGAATAAGTATGTGAGACATAGTGCTCTATATTAGTGTAAGTTGTTATTAGTATAGGAAAAGAGGAACTTAAATATATAATCAATTTAGAATGAGATAGTAATCTCAACTGTGAAGATGAAAAACAGTGTTAACTATAATATGCACTTAGCCTTTACCAAATGATGTTTGTATACTGCTCTGTGGTTATCTAACTCTTACAAAAATCATATCATTTGTGATCACCATATTATGAACACAGAACCTAAGCCTCAGAGAGATTTACTGGCTTGGGTATACAGGGCCATGCGCTGAAGTAAGGATACAAGCTCCGGGTACCATGATACCAAATTCTCTTTTTCTCCCACATAAAATGGAACAAGCATAGCATTTATAGAATGCCCAAACACATTTTATCTGGGAGGACTTTATGTTGTTTAAGAAATATAACTACAGAGGAAGTAGGATATAAAACATATTGGTTTTTTTTGTTATTTTTAAATAAAATTTGGAAAACAGAAACACAGAACAACTGAAGAGAGCCTCAGAAATCTCATCTATTTGATAGAACACTTCCCTCAGGGACTTTAACAATTGCTATGCAGAATCAACAAATAAATAACGTTCAGTGGTGTTTTGTCTCTCTTGATTCCAACCATTCAAGTGATGTGACTTTGACCACTTCCCTCGAGGGATAATTCCATAATCCAGCAGTTTTCGCTGTCAGGAAGTTTTTCATGTATTCCATCCAAATTGTCTTTTCTCTGACTTCATTCTATTTCTCATCCGTACACCCAATCTGAACACATCACTAAATGATTTCTCATTCCCAGTGAGGGTTACACTTTTAAACATTTGGTCGTCTGATGTTTTCTTCTTTTATTTTTCACTTTCCCAAGAATTACACATTTACCTCCAACAAACTTCTTTTTTTAGTCAGTTCCTCTACTGCCTTCATCAATTTTAAGCTCTTCCCTGAACAGCCATTCATTTGCTAAATGGTTTGAAGTCAGGCATAGGAGGATTATGGTTCTTCACTGCAAGGCTATATTCTAAACATGCCCTTTAAAACATAACCAACATTGATGTTTTTCAATACAAACAAACAAATAGACAAACAAACAAACAAATGAAGCCAGAATGCACAACCTGAATGCACAATTAAAATAAATGGAGGGGTAAGATTTCCACCTTGGGGGATGATTTAATTTCAGGCCTGATAGATCACTGCTTGAGAATCTGATGTAGAAGCAGTTTCTTTTTTCATTTTTTTTTTTCTGTTAAAAAAAAAAAAAAAGTTTAGATCTCTACGATGTTCAGGCAAGGGGTTATAACTTGCCCATGTCTAGTGAGGGAGAGATATGTCAATAAATTTCAGTTATGTATTTAAGATTTGTTAATAGTGCACACAGGGTATGCTGAAGCACAGCAGAGTGAGAATAAGCCTATGAAGATGAGGCAAGGAAGGAGGGATGGAAGAGGTTTATAAGGTGATGCTTCATCTGAGTGTTTAATAGGAATAGCTTTTACTAAACACCTGGAAACCATTACCAGGTGATGGAGCACCACAAGGTCACAAAACACAGTATTCAAAGAACTATTAACAGTTTTATATTCCTGGTGTACATGTTGGGGCAAAAAAGGCATTTGAGATGAAGCTCAAGAATTGGAAAGGGCAAAATGCATGTCATAGAAAGGATTTTGGATTTTAACTCAAGGTTGCATCCAGCTATGGTCCTTATGTCAAATATAGCCTCACCTCTTTTTGTAAGGAAAGATTTATTGGGACGCAGACATCCCATTTGTTTACATATTGTCATGACTGTTTTATGCTACCACAGCAGAGTTGAATAGTTGCAGCAGAGACCACATGTCCTGCAAGGCTAAAAATATTTACTACCGATGTTTTTAAGGAAAAGCTTTCTGACCTCTCCTCTGGGCCTTGTCAAGCGGCTGAATGATCTGAGCCAAGAGGTAGCATGATGAGTTCTCCCTTTTGGGAAGTTGAGTTTGGTAGCAGTAGGACTATAGACAGGAGGTCTCATGATATGTATAGCCTGGCATTTAATAAGTGGTTTATATCTGTGTGTCTAGTTCATTCCCTTTCTTTTTCTTTTTGGTTTTCAACTTAAACTCTATTTACACTGATGCTACCTGATACTTTGTCCTCCTGCCTTGTCCTCTTGCTTTAATTACTAAGTATTTTACTTGGCCTATTTGGGAGGGTATCTGTTTCAAACATAATACACGACACATGGTTTTAAAAACCTTAATATCTATTCTTGGTTATATGCATTTTCCGTTTTTATATAAAAACAGCACCACCGGCAGCAATATATATTTACTGTTCAGCAACTGTCTATAAAGGACTTTGCTAGGTAAATACTTAGTATAACGATGAAGGGTGATCTAACTGATGAAAATATTGTTAAGCTACACATTATTCTACCTCCAGGCTTTTCCATAGGATCACTGTTGACATTTTAGGTCAGATAATTCTTTGTCATAGAGAGCTATGTTGTACATTGTAAGTTGCTTAGCAGCATAGATGACCTCTACTCACCTGATGCCAACAGCGCCCTCCGTGCTAGTCAGAATAATAAAAAATGTCTCTGGACATCACCAGATGCCAAACGTCTCCTAAGGGGAAAAAACGTGTGCCAGTTGAGAGCTATTGAATTTTTTCCTTTCTCTTCTGTGTTCTCATAGGATGTATCTTTGATAAAAATAACAAAAGACAAAAAGAGAAAATGTGTTTGATTTTACTTATTTACTTGTTTATTTTTGGGGGGGAAGGGAATTTTTTAATCAGAAAGTTGAGATCACAGGCTAATGGTGTGGTGAGATGGGTTCGGCGTGTGTGCTGGGTCCCTGCCTCTTCCTGAAAATTGACTTCATGTTGTGACATTTTCAATTCTTGCAAAAATCTCCGTCACAAAAACGAGGTATCAGATTTCAATTGTCTCATTTTTACATTCCTCTGCTGTAGTTTGTTGACCTTTTCAGTATTCTAAGCAAGGTTTTGAAAGAGTTGACCATTCCTTTCTCTTCCTATTAAAAAGTATAGTAACCTGTTGCAGAGACTAAAATGACTGGCCAACTGAGATAAAGAATTTTAAAAAGGTCAAAATGGTTCAGCATACCAGATATTTCACAGTATTTATAAAGTACTTTGAATGTATATTTTAACTATTTTTTAAAATAAAATCTAAATCAATGGTTAAGAGAAAAGTAGAACATGCCGTATGTTCTTCCTAAAGTTGATCTTACTTCTGTTATAGCTTTCTTTGCCTATAGTCACAGAGAATTAGAATTTATATAGCCCCACATCAGAATAATAATTTTTGATACTGTTAGGCAACTGTTTATAGTCTTCCTGGACCTAGGAATATTACGTCTCTGATTCTACTCAGCTATACAGAATTTCCAGACAAAAAGGTAAAACTCATTCAAATAAGAGACATTAAATTTTCTGCTTCTTCAGCAACGCTGCAAGAATTTTCATTTAACAAAGTGTCAGCATCAGCAATACCATTATCAATGGACATCTGGTTTTCATTCTCATATACATAGGCAGCAAATTTAAGGTCCAGTTTAACATATTCAGTGAAGTAAATGTATTTAGGAGGGGTACCAGACGAGGTAGATGAGTTTCTGTACTCCTTTTGAGGCAGAACCGAATTTGAAATTACTTACATATCAAAAAGGCAAATGTATTAGAACACAAGACTTGTAGTCGGGTAGGGATTTAAAAATACAGTGTTTGTGACATATGTAAATGACATCAATTCTTGAATAAAACAATCATGTAAAATTGTGTCTATTTTCTTCGTATTTAGTACCTGGAAGTACCAAGGGATACAGCTGCTACCTGAATACTTCTGTATGGTTATACAAAGCCTGAATGGAAACAAAGGGTAGCGCTTGGGTTCTAAAATGTATTTTCTACTTGAAGCATGTGAAATCAATTTACAGGTGTCATGGGAACTGAGGGAGAGGAGTGGCAAGAATAGTCTATATGAGAGCAAAAATCACTTTGACACTTGTGTAGCTGGATGTGGAAGGAAAATTATTTGATCCTCATATTTAACATTAAAATTTTAATAATGAAATTATTTTTGACCTAGGAGTCAACATATTACATCTCCTAAGGATGGATTTCAGAGAAGCGAATATGGGCAGTGGACGTTTTCTGTGGGGGAGTATTACAGTCCTATCCTTGAGAAGAAGCCCAGGTACGAGTCACAAAACCTGGCTTCCAATTTAGGTTGTGTGTGTTTTCAGTGCATTACTTTAGGTAGAGTTTGTACCTGTTGGTGGCAGATTTTTCTCTAGGGAAATGATGTAAATAAAAGCTACATTACTTAAAAGAGAATTTTGAGAAGATATATTGAGTTAATAGGTTTATTTTACATTAAAATCTTGGAATCATCCAGGGACTTAAATGCTAGAAGTTTAAAAATTTACTCTTAAAAAAACACTTTGCTAAATATCTACTACATTTCATGCCCCAAATTGGAAAAGGTACAGTGGATTGTTTCTCTCTGTCTTGAAGAAGTAAAGGGCCTAAAAGAGTAGTTAGGACAAAATGGAAATACCTTGATGAGTACAGTGTTTTATACTTTTCAAAACAGTGTTCAGCTATTCAGATCTGGTTGATAAATATTTAATTCTAATTGTGGGCTAGATACTCTGTTTGGTCCAGAAACACTGTAAGATGGCCCTTAATTGTGAGTAAGTTACAGTCTAATTAGGAGTATGAAAATTGCACCAGGTAAAGATGTGAGAAGGATGTGACAAGGTGTACAAAGTATAGACTGGTATTGCTATAAAGCATTTTAGATAAAAGAATAGGTTTAAAACAGTTAAGTGATGATTTGTGGTCAAAATTGGAAGATCCAGATTTCAAATTCAACTTTTCTGCCTCCTAATCAGAAACTCTTCCTATGACAACCACACTCTTTGAAATTATATTCACAAATAATTAGGATGCAAGCCGGAAGTCAGTGACTAAAAAGAAGCAAAACAGATACAAAGCATAATGGGTGTTGGAAAGTAGAAATAGGACAATGTTATTAAAATTAAAACAATAGAGTGAATTCTCACTGATAGCATAGGATGTGGCAGTGATAGATATCAGTATTTCACAACCCATCCAAGATAAACTATGTGTACACATATATGTGTGTGTCATGTGTGTGTGCATGCAAATGTATTTGCATATATGTTAACATAACTCATAATGTTAACTCATGAAAATAATTGCACTGTATGCAATTTTCTATATACTCATTACAGTACTTATACATCCAATATCCCTTCTTTGAATAAATGATTCAAGGACATCTTACAATAATTCTAAATTTGCTCAAGGACTTAAAAATGCTTTGAAAGCCATAATACAAAAAAATAATTCATTACATCATGGGTCATGATTGAGCAATTATACCAATACATTATCTTTGATTATTGTTCCCAAATTCATTAGATAAACTAAGTAATCAACTGGTTGAATCACTTATTTTCAAGTGATCACAACCTAAAACTGTGCTGAAAAAGTAACAGTGGCCAATTAAGTTACACTGTACATACATGCTAAAATTTTTATGAAGATTTTTTTATGAGCTCTTGTGTTCTGCAAACACTTCTGCAATTAGAGTTTATGACCCAGGGAGATGTACTGAAAATGCTAGCCTGGACTTCAAGTGACTTATAGATCAGTCTCCCCTCTAAAACTCATTAACCCTTAACTGAGTCACTTTCAGGCTTGGTTATCTCATCTGCAAAATAAGGAGAATGAGCCCACTGATCCCTAAACTACTTCTACTTCTAATATTCCATAAATTCTTGATTCTATGTAATTAGTTCCCTTTCCCCTCCACATACACACATCAATTTATCAAAAAGATTAAATGTTCTTTTCAAGTTTACTTACTAGGCCTTGAAAATCTCAACGTATTTGAACACCTCCTATGTAACACAAGGGATATTTTTGTATTATAATGCAACAAAATTTGAGTTCAACAGCAAAAATAGAAAATACAAAACACATTACATTTAAAATGAAACAAAAACAAAACAAAGCTCTCGGCAAGATCTGGGCTCAAGTTCAACCATTCATTTTAAGGAATTACTATCTTTTTTGATAGACACACACATTTTCTGTATTTAGCTCATTTTCACATTGTTTTCCATTTATGAAACTCAAGTGAACTTCAAAGCAAAACTATATCCAGAGCACCTAATTTCATTAGTTGCACTATGTGGCATCTGTTGATTTTTTAAACTACTTGGAAAAAACATCATTGGGTTTTTTTAGGGGGAAATATAGTAGGCAGATTTTTTCTCTCCATGTCTCTCTCTCAGTAAGAAAAAAAAGAGAATTTGCATTTTATTTCCACTAACAAATTTGAGTTCTTTTCCTTTTGCTATATACAAGATTCTTTTACTGAATTCATTCCCTGTCCACTCAATAATATGTTTTATTATTAAATATTTCATGTAATTTTAGTCTGCTCAAATGACTCTTGCAAACCTTTGTAAGTTATGAATATATATTATAAAGCTATATCACAGTAATCAATTAAATATGGCTTTACTAACTCTATCTAAAATATTAGAATCTAGACACTCAGGAAGTCAATCTTTTATTATAATGTAATTAGAAAATTTGTTTCAGCTTACAATGCCTTCTTCCAACTATATATCTTAATAAAGACTGCATGTGTCAACTTTAAAATGAAATTCAGAAATGATTTAGTACTTTACAATTAGAACAATGATACCGTAATCCAGTATGAATCCAAATTTTCCATGAATTCCCGAGTCATCTTTTAAAAAAGCTGATTACTTAGTATTGACTTGCTCTACTAATGAACTTTACAATAAACAATTTAAAGGACTTTAAATAATTACCAACCAAAGTGTTTACATAATTGTTTATAATTTATAGGTAATAATTATATAGATATTTTATAATATCTTGATCTATTCAGTCAAAGTTACTATAGTGAACCAAGTCGTAACATATAATCCTCTAGTCCCTGGAAATAGTCTATGAAATTTGAGAGGAATGTTCTTTCTTTCAGGCCACAGGGGTACTATTTAATAAACTGCCACTTCAGTGTGCTAAATGATGCCCCAATGGACTGAAAGAGAAGACCTGCTTCCAAAACTCTAATTTGCACTGTGGGAGCACTTTACTCACCTGACAAGTGCTGACCTGATGCATCACATTCTGAAATGCCAACAGATTTATGCAAGTATAATTGATGGCAAGTGAAAGCTGCAAAAATCTACTTTTTTTTTCTTTCTTCACTTCCAAACATAAGGTCCCCAATTCACCAGTGTATGATTTTACAAAGCAGACACTTTATTAGGGCACAGGGACTTAATGTGACATTATAATTCAATAGCTCTTTTCGGGATTTATTGTGTGATATGTCTCTGATTTTTTTTCTTAAATGTTGTCATTTAAGACAAATTAAGTTTCTGACAAGACATTTTTTACAGACTTAATATTATATAAATGTTTTATTTTTATACAACTTTAGCATGATAGATATTTTACAAAATAGAGAAAATGTGACACATTAAAAAAGAAATGCGGAGTCTTTTGAAAAATTCTAAGGAGATATTTTGTTGTAAAAAGGACCTTTAGAAACTATTTCAGACTTTGCCAAAACGGCGACAACCGCTGGGCCATTAACACATCTCCAGCTCTCCGGAGAAGTACCATTAGTATCATTTCTTAATATGCCTGATAAAGCATTTTAGTGTAATATTAAATATACTCTTTGACACATTCTTTTGGGGACATTTTAGAAAATGTAAATGAGAGCAACCAATGAAAGATATAATAAGTAATTCTGGTCAAGGCTATTCAAAAGTTTGGGTTGGTCCAAAGGGACCACTGAAAAGCAAGTGTGCCATTCAAATGGCAATTGAAGGGAGGGTTGAAAAGGTTGATGGCACATTCCCCTTGTTTTCCTTTAACCTTGGTCTAAAGTCTGTTTTTATATTTAGCTCCTCATAAACATCTCTATATTTGGCATATGCAATTTCCAGTGATTGGCTGAATCATAGTATTTTAAAGATATAAAGGAACTTACAAAGGAACTTACAGACCATATGGTTACAACATCTTTTAATTAAAGGTGAAGAAACTGAATCGTAGAAGAAAGGACTCTGATAAAATAGTATACAGTTAGGTAATAGCAGAGCCAGATTAGAACCAGAAACTTCTTTGTTTGTTGCTGTTTTGTCTGAAGTCAAACTCACTTCTAAAATAATACTAGTTTACAAGTTTACATGTTATGTTTTTTTTTTTTTTAAAGATTTTATTTATTTGATAGAGAGAAATCACAAGTAGACGGAGAGGCAGACAGAGAGAGAGAGGGGAAGCAGGCTCCCTGCTCAGCAGAGAGCCCGATGCGGGACTCGACCCCAGGACCCTGAGATCATGACCTGAGCCGAAGGCAGCGGCTTAACCCACTGAGCCACCCAGGTGCCCCTTACGTGTTATGTTTTAAAGCATGAGGTAAAGTTAAGGTATAAACCTTTATTTTTCTAATTGAGAAGATCCTATTTTTTTTTTTTTTGTTTGATTAATCTGGTAACTCTTTTAAGGGATACAAATAATGACATTTTACCCTGCTTCTTCAGCCTTCTTTAATAGTGCTTTCGGAAATAAAATACTTCTGAAATACAGTGACCCATTGCTAAACATTTAAAAAATATATAAATCTTTATCTAATGGGAGACATGGTTTGGAGAGGGAAGCTAACATTTCTAGTTAGAAGAACATTCAGTTCTTAATTGGCCCATTTTGAAAGCTAAGGTGGATCTTCTTGATCGTTCAGTGAATAAAAACTAACTGAAGAGACAATTCAGAGTATATTGTAAGGGAGCTACTGTCTTCAGAGTATGGGAGAAAATGTTCTCCCTTTATTTTATGTATTGTGGGAGGAGAGTAAATTAGGAGAATGGCAAACTCTAAGTGTATGTTCTGAATCTCTCTCTCTAGGTAAAAATACCAGAGCTGGAATGCATGACCTTTATTTAGGTTGAAGAGAAGCCATTCTTAAATGACCTGTCATTCATCTATCACATCTGCATTTTTGGTGACCTGAAAATGGGCCATAAATGAAAGGTTCCCCATGCCAGCATGACTGGAAATAACACATGGGTCATAGAGGAAGTGTCTATAGATGAACCTAAAGTAGGTTTCTGGTTTATTCCTTTCTGTATGCTGTATTCAAGGGATCCAGAAGTAGTCACATGCCCAGGTGAAAAAACAGGTAGGTAATGAGAGAAGAAACAGGCCAGCAAAGGACTGTGGTTGCAATAAACAGACCACGTTATTCACTGATTTATAACTGGAAATAAATATTGATGATGGCAATATCCAGATATAAGTGCCAGCATGGCATTACCAAATGCCAGTTATGACATCTGACTAGTCCAGAGACCAAAAGGATGAAGGGTTGGATCCACGAGACAAGGTGAACACCAGATCCTCCTTTCTTTGTTGCTGCTGCAGAAATGCTTATACCCACACCCAATTCTTTATCAACCTAAAAAGGGGGTTGGGTAGTAAAGGGAGCACTGGAAATTGACCCAAAAGAGAATATCTAACCTGCAAGATATTTATTTGTATTTAATTTAAAATCTTAATTAAAAGAATATATATATTTTTTTATTTTTAAAATTTATTTCATGGTGGTACCTGGGTGGCTCAGTCGCTTAATTGATACTCTTGATTTCACCTCAGAACATGATCTTGCAGTAGTGGGCTTGAGTCCCAGGTAGGGCTCTGTGCTCCGTGTGGTCTGATTCAGATTCTCTGTCCCTTTCCCTCCCACTCATTCTCTTTCTTAAATTAATAAATAAAATATTAAAAAAAATATTTCATGTACTCCTCAATGGAGTATAACTTATGAAAAAGAACTAAATAAAAATAAAGTTCATGATGTAATAAAACAATAATAGTAATAAATATGGGAAATTCATAAATGTTTTGAATTTAGTATAATTAACAAAGGACTTAGGAGGATACTAAAGCCATTAAAACAAAAGATTGCTATAATAAAAAAACAAATACTAAATCTTGGAAATTAAAAATAGGCTATAAAAATTGAAACAGATGGGCTGAAAAGAATGAATGCAACTGAAGAACAAATTCTTGTGTCTGGATGATTAAGCTAAAGGATTCTTTCAGAAAGTTTGGCAAAGGAGCAAGCAGATTCTTCCCATTCTAATACTAAGGCAGCCTAGATATTCTGAAATTACCTTTCACTGTTACACATCCAGATGAAAAATAATTTATCATCATAATAAAATAAATACATTGCTGAGCTCAGAAGAAAAAAAAATAAGAACATTCTTAGTGTAGGATATAATAAAGAGTATTACAATAACATCAGAGTGATTAACAAATGAAGCCAGGGTTTCCCTGGATTTTATTGTCAGTATAAGACAATTAGAAATTAGAGACTTGGGGATTAACATTTGTGTACTGGGCAACAGAAGAGGCCTTGAGTGGATTCAAAGGAAGGGAATGGAATTGATCTAACAGCATAATCTGGAACACCCAATGCAGCTAGTTCTTTAGAATAATTTAGAAACAAATAATGTCTTGGGGCGCCTGGGTGGCTCAGTGGGTTAAGCCTCTGCCTGCGGCTCAGGTCATGATCCCAGGGTCCTGGGATCCCAGAGAGCCCCGCATCGGGCTCTCTGCTCAGCGGGGAGCCTGCTTCCTCCTCGCTCTCTGCCTGCCTCTCTGCCTACTGTGATCTCTCTCTATCTGTCAAATAAATAAAAATCTTAAAAAAAAAAAAAAGAAACAAATAATGTCTTAAATCATAGTTTAGCTTCCCCTAGAAGCTGATTTTTTTCAAGAATTTCAGGAGAGGGGCGCCTGGGTGGCTCAGTGGATTAAGCCGCTGCCTTCGGCTCAGGTCATGATCTCAGTGTCCTGGAATCGAGCCCCGCATGGGGCTCTTTGCTCAGCGGGAGCCTGCTTCTCTCTCTCTCTCTGCCTGACTCTCTGCCTACTTGTGATTTCCCTCTCTGTCAAATAAATAAATAAAATCTTTAAAAAAAAAAAAAAAAAGAATTTCAGGAGATACCATAAAAAGGTGAGAGACTAAGAATAGGGAAGAAAGCAAGTAAAAAAACAAATAAACAAACAAACAAAAAAACCAACCTGTGAGCAGCTGGAGCCTTCTCAGACTGGTAAACTCTGTGAGGTAGAACATGCTCTAAAGTTATTCCATGTTGGATGGGTTGGGGGAGTTTGTGAAGCAACAGGATATATGAATGCACCAACTTCCATCAGTCATTGAGTTCTGTTTCCCTTCACAATCAGTTGCCCAGGACTGAGAGGCGGAGCATGCTTCAAAAGCCAGAGAAAGTCCTCAGGCAAAGTCATGCATCAGCTTCTGTGTTCTGTTAGATCCCCATGGATAAAGATGATAAAGGAAGGCACAAGCATGTAGGGGGAAAACTGACAGTTTCTCTACACTGTATGTACTAGAAAATCGCTTGCATATGTGTAGAAATTTACCAGAATGCTCAAAAAAGCATTATTCGTGGTAGTTAGCACACAGAAAGAATTATATTCTCTAGTCAAGCTCAATAAAATAAAGATTTTTTGTAGTACCCGATTTCAGTAGTACTTCCAAGGAGACCAGATGAAGCAGATTGAGGTCTGAGACATTGATGGCAGCTCTTCAGTCTCTCCTGTGATTTTTGGAAGCTAAAACTAGGTAACTTTACACAAAGGATTTAGGGTGGTATCTAGTGGATTAAAGGCACACATTGTTTCATTTTTTTAAGTATATAGATACTATGTTATGCCAACTTTAATGGAAAAAATCAGAGAACAGCAGATAAAAAATATCACATCTCTGATGCTCATTAATCTATATGAAGTAATTAATTGATCAGATTTCTGTAAATATACTCAATCAATTATTTGGAGTTGTAATAAAATGGATTTTTTTTTAACTCTTAACAGATGTGGCCAACATGAAAGCATATTTTTCAGTTTTGATCTTTAGTTTATCTCAGAAATTAAATAATGTGATTTACATGTTTGCAAATATTCAAAATAGCTTATATTTATATAACACTAACCATTTTGAAACCATAGAAATGGTGGAAAATAAATATTCTCTATTTAGCTCATTTTTCACCTATCATTACTGCTTTCTCCATCTAAAATATGGATTAACCTAATTCCAGAGTCATTATGTTGCAAACATTTTCTTTCCTATAGCCTCAAGGACATTCAGTGATATTGGTCATTCTACCAATAGCATGAAGTAATCGATGTGGTGGTGCTCGCTTCGGCAGCACATATACTAAAAAAGTAATCAATGTGGTGGAGATTATATGACCCTGAGTTTGGTCAACATTGAAATTGGTTTTATTGCTTTTCTATTTCTAAGGCAATATTTCCTGAAAAAAAATTTCAGCAAGAGCTGGTGAGAAAATTTGACTTCACTATCTGTTATATATAGCATAGTATCACTCATATTTTACCAAATAGCCTGTAATTTTTAAAAAATGAAGACTAAAAAAGGTAAACTCAAAGCTTTTTTCCCATTTCTTTTTGTTTCCAAATATAGGAGATAGCAGCCTTGTTTCTCTCTGCTTCATTGCACACTGTGTTTTAGTTCCTGTTGTTTTCATCATACTTGTTTCAGTTTCTTTCATGACTTTTCGACACAGAACATTAGAGTAATCTATACCTGGTGAAGACCCTTCAGAACAGAGCCATTTCTGTTGAATGAAGTATCACATAAAGAAAAAAGATTCCAAAGCTGAGCTCAAAGTCCAACGGGTGATTGGGTGGGGGTGACACCTGGAACTCTCCCTTAGAAAAGTCTCCATCTCAACAACCCTGGAAATCATTTTGAGGGGGACTTTCCTAGAGATACTTTATCTATTCTTTAGTTGCCCTATCTGAAAAGTGATGTCTTCCCCCCCCCCCCCTTCAGAGTATTTTGTTAAGTTTAGATCAGTCTTAAGGGCACTTTTTCTCATAATTTTGCATATACATCAGATATACCTACATTTTGCTTTGGAAATGATGTGATGCCCTCATTCATAAGAGGACACTGAAAATTACTTTTAAATTTATAAAGATTCTCAGTGTTTCAAATTTCCTTTTGGAAGTGAAGAATAATCTTCATTTTTTAAAATAAGCATGTTTATTTAGGGAAACCTTATTCTTCTAGCCCCTTGATAGAATTACCCCCACCCTTTAATATTTCTGTTGTTTCCTAAACAACTGAAAACTTCCATTTGTTTTCGTTTCTTTCAGCCACAATCTCTCCTATAGGTTGCCAGAATATTAAATTTATAGGTTCTGTTTGGATATCCTCATATGTAAATATATCAAATATGTTCTTAAATCCAGTGCAACCATAAAGTCAAATAACCCATGGTATTAGAGACATTTTATATGTTGCTAAGGATTTAAAAACATCAGAAACTATTATTCCTCAACTCTTGTGTAATATACCCTGTTGTATAATAATGGTTCTTAAATGAGTATAATATTGCAGTATATTTTTCATTTTCCCTAGTATATTTGAATTCTTTAGCAAGCTACATATTCAACACTTAGCAACACATAAAATAGAGTAACCTGTTTCCTTCAATATGATTTCCAATTATAACTCAGAATATTCTTTGGAATCATTATATTCTATAATCCTGCCAATTTGCATTATTTACAGTTTTACTTTCCCTTTGGAAGACACAATTCTTTACAAATTCACACTTCATTTTTTGTTTGTAGAAAACAACCATACTGCCAGTAGTATTTTCTGAATTCCTTCTGTAAACTGCTACCTAAATATTGGCGTGGCCAAATGTGCATGGCTTTGGGCAAAGTCAAAAAGCATAATATATAGCCTGGTGCAAAGATACATTAGAATTATTGTATTTGTTTTGTATTTACATATGTGAGGTGCTGAATTGTCTTCTTATTGGAAAGCAATACTGTGATTCTTATATATGAATTCTAATAAATTCTGTAAATCTGTAGTATTTTGATATGAATAGAGATAATAGAAATATTGGGTTTAATTTGCCAAGAACAGTCCAATTATTAAAACTATCTGAATTGTAATTATAATTTATATCATATAATATCATAAGTAAATGAGTCTAATATAGTACTCAACATTGTATATGTTGAAGTAAATCTTTCTTTTTCATTGAAAAATTATTAGAATCCACTCATGTTGATTTAGTGAGCACTAAACATTATTAATTTAATACTGACACATACTAATTCCTCTAGTTTAAGCTAAAATTTAATTAACATTATAATAGACTGGAAAGAAAAATTTAAAAGCTGTTGACAAGCAATATATTTTAATGTCACTCTCAAATTGTAGACATAACCCTTTCTGTTTTTGTTAATTCAACATCATATCTCTAAAAATAACCAAATAGAGATTAGATAAATGTTTAATAATTATATCTAAGCAAAATTGTTATAAAACTTGGGATGGAGAACATAATATGAAAATTAGAATAAGCGATGTTTCTTTTCATACATTTAAAAGCTAATTTTACAGTCTATATATAACCTTTTATTAATACAAATGTAATAGCTCTTAGTGAAAATATCTTAAAGAACCATTTGGAAGGATTGATTTTAAAGATGAAACAGTATGTCATAGTATATACCTTTCATAGGAACATTGAAAAGTCTACATGGTATCTATCAGACAGTACCTCTCAGCCAGCAAGGTTTTCTAGTGTTCCAATGAAGACTATTTTCTCTCCATTCCCTGTTTATTCCTTTTTTTCTCTATTATCCTTTCATTTATTTTCTTTCAAACTTGCATAAGAAGCTCTTTCTTTCTGTCTCTCCCTCTCTCTCTCCTTATTGCTTCCAGATTTGCACATGTGTAAACATTTTTGTGAGTGCACACACATACACACACATACTCACACTCACTAGTAGAGAGATTAAAAGCAGATTTTGAAGCAACGCTACTTGCCTTTAAATACTAGATCTGGTTATTGCTAGGTGTGTGACATTGGGAAATTACTCAATTACAGTTTGTCAGTTTTCTTATCTTTAAAGCAAAGAAGATAAAACCTGCCTCACATTTGAATGACTTCATGTATGTAAAACACTTAAGTCAATGACTGGAACACTGTAAGGTCCATAATAGTTTTTTTCCCCAATTGCATATACATTTCAACATAAAGATAACATTGGATAATATTAGCACATATTCTAGATCAACCATGGAAGTTTTGAGTGAGATATAGTGCATTTGTGAGTACCTAGGACCTTTGCTGAAAGTAAAGTTGGTATACTCTAGCCTGGTGTTCAGTGAATTCATAGATATTATAGCTAGTTTCCCTTAAATCTACATAACCAAAACTAAAACAGTTATGTGTTTTAATTTGGAAAAGATATGTAAGGAAATAATAATGACTATATTTTGGATTGTTATCTTAATATGCAGAGGGTTCATAATGTTGAATAAAATAATGATGGCTCTACCATCATGCTGGATTGATTGTCAAGGATGACTACCAAAAACTGGATTCAGTTTTTTGTTTGTTTGTTTGTTTGTTTATAGTCATAATTGTCTAAAACAGTAAGGATTCTCCCCAACTAATTTATTTTTTTAAATAATTATTTTACGGTATTATTAAATGCACCACTCTAGTATGTCTTTTAAGATTTGTAGGTTAGGTAGTGATTTGTAGCAGACAGTATTGTGATTTCTTTCCAGGCCCTAGTGACTCTTATTATGAGAATCTACCACTGGTTGTTTTAATTTCCATCCTCAACCTTCTGGTATTTGATTGTAGTAAGTCAGATTCCTGACCCAAGTTTTGACCTTTCCATTACTTTTTCTAGGAATCTGAAATTTGCACTGAGTTGTGGTTAGTGTTTTTTAGTGACTGGAACTCAACTGATGCAAACTTAAGAGTTAAGGGGCAAACATATACTTGAGAAAGGAGCTGAGAAAGCCAGCATGTCAGAGAAAAGAATAAAGCAAATAAACCCAGAGAATTTAAAAGGAAAAACAATACTGTATACCGAAGTAAAATGGTGAGATGATAACTAGTAGATTCCTGGTGCTGTAAGTCCTTGATCCAAACATTCTTGATTCCTGGTCATTCTGCTTTTCTTGGGTTATTTTAAAATACCAGTTTGCTTCTAGCATTATATGTAGTTTTATTTAAACTTGTAAACTGCAAGAACAGTATTAACAACTATACTGGTAAACTGAATTTATTGCAATAGATATCTTCAAATTTGTATATTTTTTCTCATTAGAAATAATAGAAATTAAAATGCTATAAACATAATTATGGAAAATATGTATTAGTCACATAATACAATTAGGTAACTCTATGAATCCATAAGTATAAAATAGCTAGTATTTATTGAACACTTATTATAAGTTAAACTCTGTTCCTAACACATTTAATTGTGTTAACACATTTAAATCCCCTATAACTGTATGTGGTAGATATTATTATTACTACTACTGTATAGATGAGGAAATTGTAGTAACCAGGTCAGTCCGTGAGTAATAGGCATGGCTTGAGTTTCAACACCAAAAATCACACTGGGGAGCCCATTTTCACAAGCACAATTCATTGTGCTCAGATTTCTATATTTGTCCACTGGATTGTTGGTTTATTATATTGCTTAAATCATATCTTTTTTAAAAATTGTTGAGTTATCTGTTAGTCTTTAGGTGCATTTTTATCATTTGCCAAATATAATTATAGATTTGTCAACTTTTCCTTGTAATTACGCCAAATATAAATAGATGATATAGATGATAGATAGATACCATAATGAGGTGTGTATAGATTCAGGATTGGTACGAATTCTTAGAAAATAGTAACAAATCTATCCATATTTAATCTGCTTTCTTTTTCACATTTATCTTGAATTCCATTCTTTTTTTCTTTTTTTTCGGATTTGTCTTCTTTATTGGTAAAGCATTTTAAGTAACTCTTTTAGTGAGGATTTGTGAATTACGAATTCAATTAGTTATAAAGTC
The DNA here is from genome assembly GCF_030435805.1 of Mustela lutreola. Classification (NCBI taxonomy): domain Eukaryota; kingdom Metazoa; phylum Chordata; class Mammalia; order Carnivora; family Mustelidae; genus Mustela; species Mustela lutreola. The sequence continues at coordinate 60,331,666 of NC_081299.1, forward strand.
AATCAGTACTTGGTTCTTGAATGATAATTGTGGTTAAGTGTAGACATCAAGAATAAGAGTCATTTTTCCATATCAGTATCATGTCTTCGCTCATTTATTGTTGCTGATTGGTAGTATGCTGTCAATTTGACATTTATTTCTTTTAGACTATACATATATATGTCTTAGTTAATTTAGCTCTAACAAAGATTGTAGATAAGGTATTTTAAACAACAAACATTTATTTCTCACAGTGTGGGGGCTGGGGTGTCCAAGATAAGGATGCAAGCAGATCCAGTGCCTAGAGAGATCTCACTTCTTCATCTGAAGATGGCCCTCTACTTCTAGTATCCTCACATAGCAGGAAACAGAGAGGGAGAGGAGGCAAACTCTCTATTTCTCCCTTCTTGCAAGGGTACAAATCTCATCATGAGGTCTCCACACTCATGACCTAAGTACCTCCCAAGGACCTTGCCTGATAATATCAACACACTGGGTGTTAAGAGTTTCCACAAATGAATTTTCCACAAATGAATTCAGAAATGAGTCAATTTCTTGACTGTAGAACATGTATCTAGTTATGGTCTGAATATATAAATATAAGAAAAAATAAATGTAAATGTAAAAAAAAAACCATAAATATATACATATTTTGTTCCTTTCTGGAATATATACTTTCTCCATGATATCTCTCTGTGTTCATTAGTCTTTATCCCACTTTTGATTTGTAATGCTTCCTGAATATGAAGATTGAAATTTTTGGTCAATTTGGAAAACTTCTCAGTAATTCTTGTTTGGAATATTATTATCCCATGTCTTCTACCATCCTTTAACTCCTATTAGAATGACTGACAATTGTTATACTGCGCCCTATGTCTCTTGAACCCATCTTGACAGTATAAATATGTTTGTGACATATACTGGATCATTTCCTATATCTGCTTTTCACATCATATACTTGATCTTTAATGTGTCCATTCATTAACTATTTTATTTCAGTAGTTTTTCCATTATGAGAAATCCTATGGAGATTTTAAAAATTTGCCTTCTTCTTATATCAATCTATCCTTGTCATTTAATTATTTTAAGCTTGATTATTTTAAGAGTACCTTTCATAGTGTTCTATTATTCTGTGTTTGAAGACACTGAGTATCTCATTTTTTCTATTAATGGACCCTTTCTCATGGTCGTTTTCATACAATTTGTAGATTTGTTTAAATGTAAGCAGAGATGGTCTATTTTATGTGAGTCCTATATGTCCTGTATTGGGAAAGTACTTCCATATTTTATCAACCAGGTTTTCAATAGCTCTAGATTCTTCTTATATAGTTCTGTAGCTCATAGATTTCATCTCTTGCAGGTATTTTGATTTTTTTTCCTGCAATATGTTTTCTTTGCATGAACAAGCACTGGATTTTGTTTTTACATATTTTTTATCCCCCCCACTCAAAATACATTTTAAAGGTTAAGGTTCCCTGTTGCCTCTAGAGGCTAGTGAGTGAGATTTATTTTTTCATAAGCTATTAAAAATGTAAGGAAATAACACCCCTGACTCTTGCTGCCATGTCTAGTGCCTCAGTATTTCTTAGCCCATAGCCCTGTGGGCTAAATCTGATTTGAATCTATTTTGGGATAACAAAATATCAGATTTCCCTTGCAATTTAAAAAAATATATTTGTGAGTTTCTAGCATACTATGTTCCTTTTTTTCCATTTACAATTTTACTAATCAATTTAAAAACATGTTCTATATATTTCACTCAGAATTTCCAAAAGATAGCAGTCCATCTTTTTCAGCTCAGTTCATTATCTTCTGCCAAAAAGTCTGTCTAATGTATTTTTCCTTGAAATTATTATTGATTTTAGTACATTTTTAAATGGCCATTGAATTTTCTAATTAAGTTTGAAATGTTATAAATTATTTCTCTAGAATTTTCCATAAAGCAAATAAAAGCTTCTTTTACTAATGATAATGTTTTTTTCTTACAGTAATGCTTCCCATTTCTTATATTATCATATTTCAACTCAAAGAAGAATGCAAGTTAAAAATTATAATCACAGCAGACATTCTTTACTTGTCTTTGGTATTAGAGAGAATTTCATTACTTTGTTTTTAATCTGTAATGGTGGATCTTTAAGATAGATGCCTTATTGTTTTCAAAATGCCTTTCATTATATATTTCTCTGAGAACTTTTTTCTTTATCAGACATTCCTACTTTTTCTATCCATTTTTCACAATGATAGCCATATGGTGTTCTTTACCTTTTATTTAATAGTCTTAAAAACATTATTGTGTTGTTAATATTACTAATCTGTTGAAATATTATATTGAAATATTAATATAGTTTCCATAATCAATCAGTGTTTTATGGAATAAATTCTACTTGGCCAACACATAGTTAATAAATAGCATGGTCCATTTATTAGTATTTTAGTTGACATTTAACATCTCTATGACTGTAATTGTTCATTTGTGCATGTGTGTGTTTATGTGTGTGTGTGTTGTGTATAGATATACATATAATGTGTGTGTATAGATATAAACACCCACGCATTATATACATACATATTTGTTTGGGATTAATGAGTTTTAATATATACACATCACAGCTTAAATATCAATTTATATAAAAGCTGCACTAATTTAGAGAAGTTAATTAATTTGAATAACTTTCCAATATAAGTTAAATTATGTAGTTGCAAGCAACTAACTTTTTAAAGTATTTTAATATTTTACCATAATGATTCCCAGGACGGTATCCTCCTATAATTGAAATGGTCACCAGAGGGCGGTCTTCCTATGTCCAAGAACAACTCCCAGTAAACAACTCCCAAGTCAAGTCTGGTGGGAAGATCTGATTGGCAGAGTTTATTTCAGGTGTCTGAGCCCTTGAATCAAGAAAAAAAAAATGAGAAGATTCTCATAACCGAATTGTGTAAATCAAATATAACCACAAAAGTCTATGAGAACAGGATATGATTCATACTTGCAGTCTGGTTTTTTGCTTATTGTTTTTCTTTTACTTGTATGAAAGATGTCTGTTGTAATGTCAGCTGCAACATCTAACATTTATTATGTGGCTCCTCTACCTGAAAGAATACCAGATAATACGTTTTCTTGACCATGACACTGAACCAAGACCTAGTGTAGTTGTACAAAAATTAAAATAATTTTTGTAATATCATTTCTATATGTTTTTACAATGCAGACTCACCTGAATTTTATTACCCACACCTAAGATTTCTTGCTTTCTACCACTTAACAAAATTTTTAGATGTCAATGACTATCTATAACCTAAAAAAAAAAAAAAAAAGGTTGGGATGGAGAGAGAATGTTTCTGACTTTTTTCGTTTAGTGAAATGTATGCTTTATCTTCCTCTAAGATACAAAAAGATTCAGTTACTAGAAGCTAAGAGAAGGACATGTACCTTAGTTATTTTAAATGAATTACCTATAAAAGTCATTCGGACCATGTGGAGTGATTATCATGTGTGACTTCATTATCCTAATGATGAAAGAATCCACTTCCTCTTAAGTACAGGAATCAACAAACACTGGGAAGATGGAAGTCATATACCTTGATTTAGGGATAGACATATCACTTAATATTGTTATCTAAAACGTATGCTCAGGAAGATGTCTTTTGTTGTTGATCTTGATGCTGTAAAAGAAATGGGCTTAGAGAGAAGCCTTGTGTCCATGATAAGCAGGAAAGAATGTTGCTGACAACCAGGCAGAAGAGGACAATAGTCAAAGAGTCTGAGAGGCCCAAGTTGATGGTTATACTCTTAGTCCCATACAGTTATACTGTCTATGTGAGGCAAAAAAACAAAACAAAACGAAACAAAACAAAAAACCCAAATCTGTATTGGTGTAGGGCTCCCCCCCCCAACTTGGCACACTATAGAACTAATGACAAAATTTCTCTTTTTCATTGTCACCCAGTTTTTCACCTTTCTTGAATGAATATGACCTTTTCCTTATCAATGAGACTTCCAAATATATTGCCATTGTATTAAATAATTCCTATACTTTAAAATTTAGAACAATTTTGAGTTAATTTTTCTAAATGGTCTGTTCAAGTTTTTTTTCCCCCCTGATTATTCAAGCACCATTTCTTAAAGGTTATCCTTTTGTCTCCACTGAACTCTGTTGCTCTTACATTGAAAGTAAATTCACCATGTATGTATGGGTTTTATTTAAAGGTTTTCTATTTTGTTCTGTTGATCTATATATCTGTCCTTATTCCAATATCACAATGTCCTGATTATTTAAGGATTATAGTAAGACTCAAAATCTATAACTATTTTATTTACTTCTAACAGTCAGCTTTTGATTGATACATACATTTAGTTCTCAATTTATTAAGAAGTTCCTCCCTCTATTACTATTTTTATCCTTTTTAGTTTTCTTGGACATTTTTCTTTTCTAGCCTCTCAAGTTAAATGATTTAAACCTCTTTCTTGGTGGTTTTAAAGAACTAAAGCATTACATTTATGGATTTTCTGTTTTTTTATTTTCTTAGAAAGGTGGTTTTTTAAATTTAACTATCAAATAGTAACAATATGTTTTTACTCTATATTTCATTGATTTATGTTTACTGTCATAATCTTATAGATGTCTTCTCAGATCTTGAGGTTTTAATTTTTGACATCTTACATTGCAGATTTGAATTTGCTATTACTTGGTATATATGGCTTTAAGTGGCCCATTTTTATTAAGACCTGTACATGGAACTTTGTTATTTTCTGAAAATATTAGTTAAATATTTCACGCATATATAAAAAATTAAGTTGATCCATAAGAATGTTAACCCTTACTCACCCCAAGATATCAGACTATGTCCTGTAATGGCCAGAAGGAAACGAACATTTACAGTTTAGATAAATGGCATTAGAATTGTTTATAATAGCTCATAAAACAGAGAGGGAAGTGCTCTGCAAAATTTCATCAATTTTAAATATTGAAGTATATCTGCAGAGGTTAAAAACAACTGTCTTGTGTATATCACATGGCTTGTGTAATTTCAAATGTGCCCAAGGACTCTCATATACAGTAATAAATCAATCAGATAGAAGACATCTGAATTTTGATTTGTGGAAGAGATTTATCAACTTTTTCTGCTTTGTAAGGAGAACATACTGTCATCTAAAAGAACTTTTTTGCATATGACTGATGAATATCCATGCATGCCTACAGCAAGGGAAATTTAATTAGAAAAGATTCCATTTTAATTGAAGAACACCATTGTTTGCCTTTGATTAGAACCCACTTTAACAAAATTCTTATATTTTTTCTCTATAAACTGCATTTGAGTAACTTCATAAATTCAGGGACATAAAACTTTAAGGCAGGTGAAAGTATACCTGTGGAGAAAAAGCCTAGGCCTTTAATGAAAACAAGACAAAGAATCATTGCCTGTAAGATTTACTACAGATTAACCTGACGTTCATTTCAGGTTCCTTGCACTTACCCATACTCACAGTATCAGGTTTGACTTCAGTTTAAAAATCCATCTTCAGATCAATATTTTCCCAATGTGTGAGTAGCTCTTATTTTTCTATCTCAAGAATATAAATGTGGACATTCACTCTTCAAGTTCTCTTATAAACACTGGAGTCTGGTGTGTTGCCCTGGCACTTTGGCACTTTGGCTTCTTAGCTTCTAACCAATTCTTGAGTCCATCTTTTAGTATAAGAATTATTACTCTTTCTTTTTGTTTTGTTTTGTTTTCTTTTGCATAATGCCATATCATTTTTGTCTGGTGGCAGGAGACTGAACTGCTTGGAACTTGAAAGAATTTTCTGTGATGAAATTGTTATAGACTTTGTTGTGAATGGTTCCACAAGGATGCATTCAAGGATCAAGTTCATCAAACCTTGTACAGGTATACCTCAAAGATATCGTGGGCTTAGTTCCAATCACCATAATAAAGAAAATATTGAATTAAGCACGCCAGATGAACTTTTTTTGTTTATCTTTATTTTACACTATAGTCTAGTAAATATGTAATTGCATTATGTCTGAGAAAACAATACACATACCTGAATTTAAAAATGCTTTATTTGCTAAAAAAATGCCAAGTACCACTGATCTTTCAGTAAATGGTGCGTAATTTTTGGCTGGTAGAGAGACTTTTTTCAATGTTGATGGCTGCTGTCTGATCAGGGTGGCTGAAGGTTGGAGTGGCTGTGGCAATTTCTTTAATACACCATCAATGAAGTGTTCTGCATTGATTGACTCTTCCTTTCACAAATAGTTGCTCTGTAGAATGGAATGTTATTTCATAGTCTTTTACTCTCAGTGGAACTTCTTCTAAAATTAGATTCATCCTCTCAAATCCTGTTGCTGCTTTGTCAACTAAGATTTGCAATCTAAATACTTTGTTGTGGTTTCAGCAATCTTCACAGCATCTTCACCAGGAGTAGATTTCAACTCAAGAAACAAATTTCTTTGCTCATCCATAAAAAAATAACTCCTCATCTGTTCATGTTTTATCATGAGATTGCAGCAATTCAGCCATATATTCAGGCTCCACTTCTAATTCTAGTTTTCCTGCTATTTCCACCACATCTGTAGTTACTTCCTCCACTGAAATTGTGATCATTTCAAAGTCATCCATGAGGGTTGGAATCAATTTCTTGAAAACTCCTGTTGACGTTCATATTTTTTCCTCTTCCCATGAATCACAAATGTTCTTAATGGCTTCTAGAGTGATGAATCTTTTCCAGAGGGTTGTCAACTGACTTTGCTTGGATCCATCAGAGGAGTGTCTATCTGTGGCAGCTATCACCTCACAAAATGTATTTCTTAAATAGTAAGTCTTGAAAGTTGAAATTACCCTTGATCCACAGACTACAGAATGGATGTTGTATTAGCAGGCATGAAAACAACATTAATCTCATTGTATATCTCCATCAGAGCTCTTAGGTGACCAGATATAATAAGCAGTAATATTTTGAAAGGTTATCTTTTTTTCTGTGTTGTAGATCTCAACAGTAGGTTTGAAATATTCAATAAATCATGCTATAAACAGATGTGCTGTCATACAGTCTTTCTTCTTCCATTATAAGGCATGGAAAGAGTAGATTTAACATAATTTTTAAGGGGTGTAGGATTTTTGGAATGGTCAGTGAGCACTGGCTTCAACTTAGCTACAAACTGCATTAGCTGCCAACAAGAGATTCAGCCTGTCACTTAAAACTTTGACTCCAGGCACTGACTTCTCTTTAGCTGTTCAAGTCCTAGACTGTACTTTCCTCAATATAGGACTGTTTCATCTACATTGAAAATCTGTTATTTAGTGTGGCTGTCTTCTTTAATTATCTTAGTTAGATATTCAGAATAATTTGCTACAGTTCTACATCAGCACTTGATGCTTAGCTTTGTACTTTTATGTTACAGCTATGGCTTCTTAAGCCTCGTGAAGTATCCTCTTACAGCTTCAGACATTCCTTTTCCATCTTCCTGACCTCTCTCAGCTTTCACAGAATTGTAGAGACTTAGAGCTTTGCTCTGAATTAGGTTTTGGCTTAAGGGAATAATATGGCTAGTTTGATCTCCTATCCAGACCACTAAAATTTTCTCTGTATCAGCAATAAGTCTTTTTTTCTTTCTTACCATTAGTGTGTTCACTGGAGTAACACTTTTAATTTCCTTCAAGAACTTTTCATTTGCATTCATAACTGGGCAAACAGTTTGGTACAAGAGCCCTAGCTTTAGGGCTGTCTCAGCTTTTGACATGCCTTTTTCACTGAGATTAATAATTTTTAGGTTTTAATTTGCAACCATGATATGGTTATTAACCGACCTAATTCCAATGTTGTGTCTTAGGGAATAGGGAAACCTGAGGAGAGGAAGAAAGATGGGGGAATGGCCAGTCAGTGGAGCAATCAGAACATGCAACATTCATTGATTAAATTTGCTGTTTTAACTGGGTATACTTCATGAAGTCGTAAAACAATTAGTAACATCAAAGATCACTGATTACACATAAAAATAACACACAAAAAATGACAAAGCTTGAAATATTGTGAGAATTATCAAAATGTGACACAGAGACATGAAATGAGCAAATGCTGTAGGAAAAATGGTGCCAGTAGTCTAGCTTGACACAGGGCTGCCACAAATTTCAATTTGTAAAAATAAAACAAAACAAAGAAGCAGTATTTGTGAAGTACAATAAAGCAAAGTGCAAGAAATGAAGATCTACTTGTACTTAACAAATTAGCATTTTATTTTACATCAGTTATATCTCATTTTAAAAGTAATAGGAGGATAAAGTTGATGTCAACAAAAATATACTTTACTTCTGAGGAGGTTTCTTTTGATGACAACAGATAACCAGTAATTGATTAGTTATGTGAAGTTACAAGATACATTTTTTGTCATTATATTTTAAGATGAGAGAAATAATAGCAATTTTGTGTGCTGATGAAAATGATCAGTACAGGGACACCTGGGTGGCTCAGTCACTTAAGCATCTGCTTTGCCTCAGGTCATGATCCTGGGGTTTTGGGATTCAGCCCCACCTGGGGCCCCCTGCTGAGCAGGGAGTCTGCTCCTCCCTCTCACTCTCCTCTCGGTGCTCTCTCCTCAAATCAATAAATAAAGTCTTAAAAAAACAATCAGTAGAGAAATAAATAACGAATATCCATAATGATAGCTAAAAATGTAGTAACAGTGTTCATGAGTAAGCAAGAATGGATGGGACACAGTGTATGTGTCATGGGTTGGCCTTAAACAGAGGAAGAAGTCATGTGTGTATGGTAATGCAAGATAAAGCATAAATGCAGAAGGATAAATTGTTGTGTTGGTAGGAATTTACCAAAACTATTTCCTGATTATTTTCATTTTATAATTCAAATAGGGAAGCAGAATTAGAAGCTTGAGGAGAAAGAAGATAGAACAAATTGACAATGTGTTTCCAAAATAACACTGGCTGGATTTGATATTGGGTAAAAGAAAATTCAGTGGTGATCCTAATTTAGTATTTTTGATAAATTCTCTGTTTTACCTATTTGTTGATACTGTGGAAGGTAGACCAGAAATTCCAAGAATAGTTTCTTAGAAGTATTTCTCCATGTAGTCCTTCTAACTAAAATCATTGTCATTGGAAGCATGTTTTTCATGGAAATTTTTTTCTTTTTTCATGAGATATAAATAAGAGCTAGGAAAGACTGTATAGCATGATCTTGGGTTATAATATATAAAAGTTTTGTGACACTGTGAAAGTTACTAGGCAAGATATTTAAGATTTTTAAATATAGGAAAAAAAGGAAGGATTGTGTATCCCTGGGAAATTTTATTCATTTTAAACCTAGCTGAAGTATTGCTTTGCTTTCTAGAAATCCTTTCTGTCACTCTTTCTCTATCCAGAATTATAATCTCTTAATATCAGTATCCTACTACTATTTGAGGTATATCTCTATCGTGACACCCATCATATTATATTATAGCTCCTTCTTCATATTGCAATATTCCTAAGTAGCTTATATAAAAGTGACAATTTCTAGTTCATTTTTATATCCAGAGTATCTAGAACATGGACATGGGACTAAAGCAATAAAAGTATTGCAATGAACTGAGTTCTTTATCCTTTGCTACAAATAAACTCCATTTTAGAATGACTAATGGACACAGATTTATTTCCTTTCAAACTTTTTTTCCAAAAATAATAATTCAGCAGCAGACTGACAAAAACAGCAACAACATAAGCATTTGGGATTCCTAAATACCAGTAGACTTCTGCTGGGCCCAAACTCAGGAAAATATTTTCTGTCTATTAATTTTACAATGAAGAGAAATCTTATTTTCTAGAGACAGATATTAAAAACTCAGGCACTGGTAAGATAATTTAGTGCTTATATATATTAACACTAAAATTATCCATATATAAATATATTAAATTATATATATAACATATAATATATAATATTGTAACACTTGATTAGAATTTAGAATTTAGAATGCCATAGACGTCAGTCGCCCAAACCCTTTTTTAGACTTTCAGATATTATTTAGTCTCACTGAAGAAAATAAGTTCATTCCACTTCAGGTGGTATTATACATATAATAATATTTCTTATTCAAAACACTATATTCCCTGCAAAAATTGCCACACATCCAGAGTTTTCTTAATAAGAGCTATTTCTCTTTTTTCTAAACTCTCTGAAATTTTTAGAAATGGACTTCTACTGAATTGAGCTGGATCAGAGTTTGGAAAGGAATCACCAGGATGGTAATTACAGTTAGGGCTACACTCCACCTCAGGGAAAATACATAAAAGTGTCAATTAGTATAGTGAAATGTCAAAAAATAATAATTATAAGGAGATATTATCATTAAAAAGCCCAATGTAATCTTTCAAGTGTTTGAACATTACAGAAGGAGTCATTCCTGTGAATTAATACTTTTAGGTGTATTGATACCTATTAAATGTGCATAATTTTTAGCTTCCCCCAAAATTATCCTCTCATTTTATCCCATGAATCAAGTAAATCCCTGGTAAACAGTTTTGTTGAGTGGATAATTCAAAGACTCTGTCCTTGGCTTAATATAGAAAACACTGATGTTAAGGTAAAGTTGGATCATGGCTGTAATCTTCTTTTTGAGTAAATATGTTTCTAAAATGAGTTCTAAACATAACTAATTCCTAAAGAATTTTACACTTGTAATCTATTTAAATGGGACTATTGTATGTATGTGTGTATAACTCCACTTTAAAAACAAAACAAAACAAAACACTCTAAAACATCCAGCTTTACATTACCTACAATAGAAATCAGTCTCATTCTTTGTGAAATAAGCAGTTGTTGCCATGGTGAGAATTTGACCGAGATAAGTTGTTCTCATGTATAATATTTCAAAATCCTTAATGCAGTATCTATGTGACCAGGGTATCTGAACATTCTCAAAGGATTTTCTAGCAGCATAAATACATTCTGTTCTTAGAGTAACTATACAGTATTCAGTAGGTGATCAGTATTCAAAAGGTATCTATTAAAATTTTATCATAAGTATGATACTATTAGAAGTTCCTTTGGATGGAAACAAAGTAAAATAACCCCACAAGGAACATGTATTCCAGGTGAAGAGATGACATACAACACATTAAAATTTGAAGTGAGAAACAAAAACATAATACATGATTCAAGAGAAGTCACAAAAATATTAGGTATTCAAGGAATGATAAATATGATTAGGGACTGAATACCAAAGAAAAAATCTCTTAGAGTAGGTGAGATTAAACAAAAAAGATTTTCAGGAGTAGATGGGGCTTGAATCAGAGTTTAAAGAAAAGGTAAGATTTGGAAAAGCTAAATGAAACAGAGCATATATTACCTTTGGGGAATAAATGTAGGGGATCCAAGGAGTCTGGGGCCAGAAGATTGCAAAAACCAGAACTTTTGCATGGAGCGAAAAAAAAAAAAAGTAACAAACCAAATAATAGAATTTTTGAACAAGGCTGAAACTCATTTTCAAGGCAAGCAGAGGTCCCATTGTTAAAACTTAGGTACAGACTGTGAGCAAAATTAAGGATCATCATTAAAGTTATATGACCAGTGTGTGTATCTTTGACATTCTCATTCAGAGGCCTTATTTAACCTGCAAACATTGATCCTTTTGTGATTCAAGGTCACTAACCATGCTGTCAAAGATGGTGAAAGAAACTTGTGTAAGCAATCTTTTCCCAGGAACTGTATTAAGTAATTTAACATATATTTTCTCTGGTAACTAACAAAAAGTAACCTCATAACTATTACAGAGAGCCCAGTGAGGCTCAGAGTCTCCCAGATATGGTCACAATTACTGTTTTTTTTTTTTATTAGCATGCATTCCATAATCCTATTTTATAAAAGACTGGTGAAGTGATTACCATGGTTATTACCCTCTTTTTTTTCTTTCTTATTTATTTATTTTTATTTTTAAAATGTGTATTTAAATTCCAGTTATTTAACATACAGTGTAATATTAGTTTCAGATGTGCAATGATAGTGATTCAAGACTTCCCTACAACACCCAGTGCTCTTCACAGCAGGTGCCCTCCTTAAACTCTAACACCTATTTCCTCCATCCCCCACCCACCACCCCTCTGGTAACCATCAGTTTCTTCTCTATAGTTAAGAGTCTGTTTCTTGGTTTGTCCTCCTCTTTCTCTCTCTCTTTCACCTTTTACTCATTTGTTTTATTTCTTAAATTCCACATATGAGTGAAATCATATGGTACTCTCGAATAACTTTTTCACTTAACATAATGTGCTCTAGCCCCATCAATGTCATTTCAGATGGCAAGATTTCATTCTTTTTTATGGTCAAGTAATAGTCCATTATAGATAGATAGATAGATATCTGTGTATGTGTATGTATATGTGTTTGTGTGTGTGTATATATATGTATATGTGTATATGTGTGTCTATATATAGGGGTCCAGTTTCATTATTTTTCATGTTGATGTCCAGTTTTACCAATATCATTTGTTAAAGCGACTGTCTTTTTCCCACTGGATATTCTTCCCTGTTTGTCAAAATATATATATATATATATATATATATATATATATATATATATATATATACCTTCTCTCATCTTTTCATCAATCAGTGGACACTGGATATGTATATATGTATATACATATATACCTCCTATATATACACATATATATACACATATATATACACATATATATGTATATATATACCTCCTTTACCTCCTTTCATCTTTTCATCGGACACTGGATTTGTTTGTACACTATCTGTTTGTATCTACACTATTGTAGATAATACTGCTATAAACACCCAGGTGCCTGTATCCCTTTGATTAAGTAGTTTTGCATCCTTTGGGTTAAACCAGTAGTGTGATTTCTGGAACATAAGGTGGCTCCATCTTGAAAATTTTGAGGAACCTCCATACTTAATTCCAGAAAGACTGCACCATTTGCATTTCCACTAATAGTGGAAGAGTGTTCCCCTTTTTCCACATCCTCACCAACACCTGTTTCTTCTGTTGTTGATTTTAACCATTCTGAAAGCTGTGAGGTGATATCTCATTGTATGTAATGTTGGTTTGTATTGGCAAGATCATAACCGATGTTGAGCATCTTTTCATGTGTCTGTTGGACTTTATCCATTTCTTTCAGATTCTCTTCTTTAGAAAAATATTTATTTGTATCTTCTGCACATATTTAATTGAATTCACTTTTGGGGTATTGAGTTTTATAAGTTCTATACATATTTTGGATATTAACCCTTAATCATATATGTCATTTGCAAATATCTTCTCCCCATCCATAAGTTGCCTCTTAGTTTTGTTGATTGTTTTCCTTTGGTGCACAGAGCTTTATATTTTAATGAAGCCCTAATGGTATACTTTTGCTTTGATTTTCCTTGCCTCAGGAGACATATTTAGAAAAAAGTTGTTGTGGCCAATGTCAAAGAGGTTACTGCCTGTGTTCTCCTCTAGGATTTTGATGGTTTCAGGTCTCACATTTAAGTCTTTCATCCATCTTGAATTTATTTTTGTGAAATGGTGTAAGGAAGGGGTCCAGTTTCATTATTTTTCATGTTGATGTCCAGTTTTACCAATATCATTTGTTAAAGCGACTGTCTTTTTCCCACTGGATATTCTTCCCTGTTTGTCAAAAATTAATTGACCATATAGTTCTGAATGCATTTCTGAGTTCTCCATTCTGTTCTATTGATATATGTAGTCTCTTTTTGTGCCAGTACCATACTGTCTTATTCACTACAGCTTTGTAATAAAACTTGAAGCCCAGAATTGTGATGCCTCCAGTTTTGCTTTTCTTTTTCAAAGCTGCTTTGGCTTTTGTGGTTATATACAAATTTTAAGAAGGTTTGTTCTAGCTCTGCGAAAAACACTTTGGCATTTTATTAGGAATAGCATTAATATGTAGATTGTTTTGGGTAGTGTAGACATTTTAACAATGTTTGTTCTTCTAATCCAAGAACATGGATTTTTTTTCCCTATTTCTTTGTGTCATCTTCAATTTCTTTCACCAGTGTTTTATAGTTTTAATAATATAGGTCTTTCATCTATTTAGTTAGGTTTATGATATAATTATTTTTTAATTTAATTTAATTTAATTTTCAGTGCTCCAAAATTCATTGTTTATGCACCACACCCAGTGCTCCATGCAATATGTGCCCTCCTTAATACCCACCACCAGGTTCACCCAACCCCCCATCCCCTTCCCTCCAAAACCCTCAGTTTGTTTCTTAGAGTCCACAGTCTTTCATGGTTTGTCTCCACCTCTGATTTCCCCCAACTCACTTAAAAGGATTCCCCTCTCTCCACATTCTCTCCAACACTTGCTGTTTACTGTCTTGTTGATTTTGATCATTCGGACTGGTGTAAGGTGGTATCTCAATGTGGTTTTGATTTGAATCTCCCTGATGGCTAATGATGATGAGCATTTTTTCATGTCTGTTAGCCACTTATATATCTTCTTTGGAGAAGTGTCTGTTCATGTCTTCTGCCCATTTTTTGGATGTGATTATCTGTTTTGTATGTGTTGAGTTTGAGGAGTTCTTTATAAATCTTGGATATCAACCCTCTGTCTGTAGTGTCATTTGCATCCCATTCCATGGGTTGCCTCTGTTCTGTTGAAACTTATGATCTTGACGAAGTCCCCAAAGTTCATTTTTGCTTTTGTTTCCTTTGCCTTTGGAGACATATCTTGAAAGAAGTTGTTATGGCTGATGTGAAAGAGGTTACTGGTTATGTTCTTCTCTAGGATTTTGATAGATTCCTGCCTCACATTGATGTGTTTTATCCATTTCAAGTTTATCTTTGTGTATGGTGTAAGAGAATGGTTGAGTTTCATTCTTCTATATGTAGCTGTCCAATTTTCCCAGCACCATTTATTGAAGAGACTTTTTTTTTTTTCACTGTATATTTTCTCCTGCTTTGGCAGAGATTATTTGATGATTGAGTTGTGGGTCCATATCTGGGCTCTCTATTTTGTTCCACTGGTCTATGTGTCTGTTTTTGTGCCAGTACCATGGAATTGTTTTCTTTTTTTTTTTTATAATTTTTTTTTAAAGATTTTATTTATTTATTTGACAGACAGAGATCACAAGTAGGCAGAGAGGCAGGCAGAGAGAGAGAGAGAGGAGGAAGCAGGCTCTCCGCGGAGCAGACAGCCTGATGTGGGGCTCGATCCCAGGACCCTGGGATCATGACCTGAACCGAAGGCAGAGGCTTTAACCCACTGAGCCACCCAGGCGCCCTATGGAATTGTTTTCTTAATTGCTCTTTCTGTTGCTTCATTATTGGTGTACAGAAATGCAACAAATTTCTGTTCACTGATTTTGTATTGTGCAACTTTACTGAATTCATGTATCAGTTCTAGCTATTTTGTGGAGTCTTTGGGTTTTCTATATAGGGTATCCTGTCATCTGCAAATAATGAAAGTTAGACTTCTTCCTTGCTGATTTGGGTGATTTTATTTCTTTCTGTTGCCTGATTGCTGTGGCTAAGACTTCGAGTACTATGTTAAATAATACTGGTGAGTGAGGACATCCTTGTCTTCGTCCTGATGGTAGAGGAAAATCTCAGTTTTTCCCAATTGAGGATGATAATAGCTGTGGGGTTTTCATATATGACCTATATTTGCTGAGGTATATTCCCTCTAAACCTACGTTGTTGAGGGTTTTTATCATAAATGGATCTTTTACTTTGTCAAATGCTTTTTCTGCACCTATTAAATAATCATATGGTTCTTGTCCTATCTTTTATTAATGTGGTGTATCACATTGATTGATTTGCAAATATTGAAACATACTTTAATCCAGGACTATATCCCACTTGATCATGGTGAATGATTTTTTAAATGTATTGTGTTTCTTTTTATTATGTTGAATTAGCCAGCATATAAAATATCATTAGTTTTTGATGCAGTACTCAGTGATTCATTAGTTAAATGTATTGTTGGACTTGGTTTGCTAATATTTCACTGAGAATTTTTGCATCCATGTTCATCAACAATATTGGTCTGTAGTTCTCTTTTATAATTGAGTCTTTATCTTGTTTTGGTATCAGGGTAATGTTAGCCTCATAGAATGAGTTTGAAAGTTTCCCTTCCTTTTCTATTTTTTGAAATATTTTGAGATGAATAAGTATTAACTCTTCTTTAAATGTTTGGTAGAATTCCCCTGTGAAGCCATCTGGTCCTGGACTTTTGTTTGGTAGGAGTTTTTTTTTTTTTTTTCTTTTGTTGTTGTTTTGTTGTTGTTGTTGTTTTGTTTTGTATTTTTAATTACTGAGTCAGTTTATTTGTTGGTTATCTGTTCAGGTTTTCTGTTTCTTCTTATTTCTGTTTTTATAATTTATGTTTCTAGGACTTTACTCATTTCCTCCAGATTGTCTGACATGTTGGCGTATAGTTTTTCTTAATAGTTCTTTTATAGTTGTTTGTACTTCTGTCTTGTTGGTTGTTATTTCTCCTCTCTCATTTGTGATTTTACTTATTTGGTTTCTTTGTCTTTTCTTTTTGATAAGTCTGGCTGTGCATTTATCAATTTTATTCATTCTTTCAAAGAAATGTTCTATTATTTTTATTTTTTAGTTTCTCTATCATTTATTTCTGCTCTGATCTTATTATTTCTCTTCTTCTATTGAGTTAAGGCTTAATTTGTTCTTTGTCTAGCTCCTTTTGGTATAAGGTTAGGTTGTTTATTTGAAATTTTTATTGCACATTATATGCATTATTACTTGAAATTTTAGGTGGGATGAAATTTGGGATACTTTTGCTGCATCCCAAAGGTTTTGGATCATTGTGTTTTTATTTCATTTTTTCCATGTTTTATTTATTTTTTTTCTTTGTTTTCCTGGTTGATCCATCCATTGTTTAGTAGCATATTGTTCAACCTCTATCTATTTGTGATCTCTCCAAATTTTTTCTTGTGCTTGACTTCTAGTTGCATAGGTTTGTGGTCACAAAAGTTGCATGGTATGATTTCAATTTTTTAGTATTTGTTGAAACCTATTTTGTGACCCAGTATGAAATCTATTCTGGAGAACATTCCATGTGCACTTGGAAAGAATGTGCAGTCTCCCATTTTTTAGAATGAAATGTTCTGAATAAATCTAAGTCCATTCAGTCCAGTGTGTCATCAAAGCCATTGTTTCTTCATGTTTTCTGCTTAGATGATCTGTCCACCTGTGTAAGTGGAGAGCTAAAGTCCGCTACTATTATTGTGTTATAATTGATTAATTCCTTTATGTTTACTATTACTTGTTTTATATATTTGGGTGCTTCCATATTGGGTGCATAAATATTTATCTTTTTGTTGGATATTCTCCTTTATGATTATGTACTATCCTTCTTTGTCTCTTGTTACAGTCTTTGCTATCAGTATAGCTACTCCAGCTCTATTCTGACATCCATTACATGATAAATATTTCTCCAACCTGTCATTTCCAATCTGCAAGTGTCTTTATATCTGAAATGAATCTGTTATAGGCAACTACAAGAGATCCATACCGATAGTCTTGTTTTGTTGTGTGTATCCATTTTTATATCCTATGCCTTTTGATTGGAGCATTTAGTTCATTTACATCCAAATTTTTGATAGATATTTAGTGCCATTTTATTACATGTTTTTTATTGGTTCTGGACACTTTCTCTGTTCCTTTTGAGTCTTTGTGAATTTTGGTCTGTCCTTCCCACTAAAAGAGTCTCCTTTAATATGCCTTGAAAGGCCGGTTTAGTGGTTATGAACTCCTTTAGTTCATGATTCCTTTTCTTTTTTTTTTTTTTTTTTAACTCTTTTATCTCTGTAGTAAGGGTCTCACTGATGTCTTCCATGCTTAAGCCCTGTGAGTATCCTTATGATTGTTGCTTTAAATTCTTCCTCAACCATGCTATTTATAACTATTTCACTTAGATCTCTAGTTGTGGCCTTATTTTATTCTTTTATATGGGATAAAGTCCTCCATTTTGGCATTTTGTCTAAGTCTCTGCCTTCTTCTCTTTGTTAGTAACGCCAGTTCTGTCTCCTGCTTCTGAAAGTAATGGCCTTATGAAGAAGATGTCATTTAGTACCCAGGGACTGGCTGTTTCTTCAGACATTGTCTCTGGTGTGTGTTTTGTGCACTCTGCTGTTGTGTTTTAACTGCTGTTTCCTTTAGGCCAGTCATTTGTAGAGGGTCTCCTTGCCTGACTTGGGCAGTAGATGTTCCTCATCTGAATGTAGTGAATTTCAACTAGTTATGTCCTGGTCTTCTTGTGAAATGACACCTGACATCAACTCCACCAGCACTAATGCCCTGCAGAACTCTCTGGATGGGAGATGGGGTATGGGCCAGGGTTTGGCTTGTCTTCTTGGGGAGGGGTCTGCCACAGTAGGACTGAGGCAAACTTGGCTAAGAACAGTTGTCTTGCCAGAGTGCAGGGTGGGGTTTGGCATAAGCCAATTAGATAGCTGGAGTTGGTGCTGGGCTTCTTCCATAGGTGGCTCTGTGTTTACACTGAAGGAGAAATGGAGGGAGATGGTGCCATTCAGCTCCTTTGTTCCTGGAGAGCTCTCTCTATCTCTTTCTCTCTCTCTCTCTCTCTCTCTCTCTCTCTGAATACTGTCTCTCAGGGATAAGCTCAAAGAAGAATAAATCATCTCCACCCTGTGTGCCCCAGGCATTATTCAGATTTCTATGTCCAAGCTGGCTGTCACCCCCTCAATCCCCAGGTTGCTTGCCTGTCTTCTCCAAAAGTAGTGCAGTGCCCTCTAGGCCCTATCCCAGCCAAGCCAGCTGAACTTTGAAACTCTAGGCTTTAATCCCCATTAGTTGAAAGAACTCATGAAAGTCAACCACTTTTCTTTTCCAAGCCAATGGCTTTGGGAAAACATTCTCCTTGTGCATTCTACTGTGTGCTCCTCTCTTTTATCCTTTTCCCTGACCACATCTCCCTCTTCTCCATAGCACCCATGATCTATTTCTCCCCTAAACTATGTCTCCACACTTCCTGACCTCTTCTCTGCCCCTCTTTTTGTTTATCTGGTTGTGTCATGTACGTTACTAGACTGAATCTCAATTTTTCTTTGCTCTGTTTACATGGAAAAATTCAAATGTTTGATCACAGTTACTACATTTACTCCATTACCACCTGTCCACTTTCTTCAAACTCTGAAATTTCATTTGTTTGGATCAAAAATTATTTCGTACTTATCCACTTCAGTGCATATTTTGAGTTCTAGGATCTGAGTGAGCACTTCTGCTGCATTTAGCAATGCAGATCATGCCCTCTGTTTGGAAAAAAAAAAGAAAAAAAACTCCTGTTTTGTTTTTCTTTCTTTTTAGAGTAACAGCACACTTTGATAGTTTTCATGCCATTATGACCTTTGCCTCCTTTTGGGCTCTACTTCAACTCACCCACTAATATTTGCAAATCCTCTAAATTTTCTCCCCTAATTCTGACATGCACACTATCCTTGAATAATCTCCTCTAGTGAAATTAAAACAATTACGCACACATGCTGATGATGCAAATCTTCTTATGTCTTATCACTTGTTGGATACTTCACCTTAAATGTTCCACCTATATCTGAAATTTAAGATTCTGCCCTAAATTTTACTCTTAGGTTGTATCTCTGTTGATAGAAACAGTACCCATCCCCTCACCCAAGTGAAAAACTTGACAGATAAATTTGACTCATCCTTTCCTCACCCTCTAGATATACTGAATCACTAAATTCTACAGTTTGCTTCTAAACATTTTGCTAATCCATTCTGCCCAGCATAATGTTCTGAATGTTGCCTGAGAAAAAGAATAAGCCTTGATTTTTGGCATTTGCCAATTATCTTTGTATAGATAATATCTATCATGGCAAATTTCAAGCCATCAGAGTGATGTCACTGAACACACAGTTGGGAAAAGATGCACATTCATTTGACTCTCATGAGTCAGAATCAGCACACTATTGATTCTCCCTAATTTTCTACAATTTACCCTTTACTAAATCCTTATATTTACTAAGTCCTAAATATTTATCTACTGTGCTATTTTAGTGTACTACTTCAACAGCTTCTTAATAGGCATCCTTGCCTCAATTATTGTCCTCTGATAACTTATCTTCTACCCTGCTTTTGCAGGTATTATTCTAATATGTAGGTTTGATCCATTTTCTTGTCTAAATTACACCAATGGCTTCCCACCAATGCATTCACATACTCCAGAAAAAATAGAAATGATTACAAGGTCTTTCATGGGTTGTTCTCTTAAGCTCCACATTTACTATAACCTATTTTATACGTTTTCTTTCTTTGCTTTCAGCTTTTAGGTAGACTAATATTCCTTTTCATGCTTGCCTAATAGCTATTTTCCTTGCTTTATTATTGCTTGGAATAATTTATGACAGATAACTGCCTAAATATTTTCATTACTACACCATATTCTCTAATCTAAGAAACAAAACAAAAAACAGCAACAATAACAATAGAACAATGTTCCTGCTATGTTCTTGCCTTTTTAATCAAGGAAGAACAAACAACCAACTATAGCAGGAAACCAATTAATGTTGAATGGACAAAGCACTGCTTATAGAAGAAGTGGTATCTTTGCTCTCCTATAAATTTTTCCATATTTGGAAGAATTATACATCACAGAGATCTTCCAAATTATATTATGCATGTCAACATGCATTTAAAAATCATGAGGCATGGCAACAGAAAGAAAAGATCAAAAGAAAAAATAGAGACAGATTCGTGGAGTATAAAAATGTACTTAAAAATAGTCATGATTTAAGAAAATTGGTATTACCATGTAATTTTCACAGAGATTTGTAATAAATGAAAATATCAAACAGAATTACAGGTTTGAACAACTCAATAATTGCCCAAATTCAGGAGTTAGTTAGTAAGTTTAACAGCTTATTGGGTACAACAAAACAGATATATGGTGAACTGAAAATAGGTGTTTACATGGTATCCTGAATGAAGTATAGAGTCCAAAACAGATGGAAGAACAGAGAAAATCATGTATGACAAATGCTGAATATAGTTAAAGGTGTTTTTTTTTTTTTTTAAGATTTTATTTATTTACTTGTCAGAGATAGAGGGAGAGAGTGCAAGTGAGCACAAGCAGACAGAGAGGCAGGCAGAGGCAGAGGGAGAAGCAGGCTCCCTGCTGAGCAAGGAGCCCGATGTGGGACTCGATCCCAGGGTGCTGGGATCATGACCTGAGCCGAAGGCAGCTGCCCAACCAATGAGCCACCCAGGCATCCCAAGGTTTTAAATATATGAAACTGTAGCCCTTTTTAGAAAAAGAGATCGAATGGGGAAGACTGAAATTTGAAGAAATATTGACATAACTTTTCAAAACATTTGAAAAACTCCAGCACAAATTCAAAAATCCTTGTGCATCTGTATCAGAATAATTTCAAGGAAAAACATATAGACATTTTATTAACAAATTATTCAAAGCCAAAGAAAAAAGGAAAACAAAATCAGCTTGGGGGGGAGAACACCACACATTTTGACCAAGAGAGCTATGATAATTCTGAATGTTGGTGTTTCAATAAACTTAATAGTCTGGAAGACATATTATAGCATCTCTAATTCAATGGGGAAAAACAAAACAAAACAAAATAAAACCAAAAAAACCCAAGGACCAACCTCGAATTGTATACCAAGCAAAAATATCCTTTAAAAATGTATGTGAACATGAAAGGGGACATTCCGATTAGAGAGAAAGCGAATGAATTTTTGTCCATTGTGCCTGCTCTAAGGGAAATATTAATAAGAAATCTTCAAGAGGAAGTTAACCTATCCAGAGAGAAACATAGACATGTCAGAAAAAATAAGGAACCATAGAAATGATGAAGATGTCAGGAAATTTTAAGTAATATTATTAGATCATAAAGCTTAAGATGTTCATAAAATTAAAATACATGAAATAACATGTTAGGTTGAATCAAAGGGAGTTAATTGGTTCTAGAGTTCTAACCTTAGTCTGAGAAGTGACATAAGCACTAATATATATTAAGATATAAAAAATATAGAAGCATGATTTTATTCCTATGATATCCATTAAAAGTTATCTTAAAAATAAGGAATTTTAGGTGATAAAATGGAAAAATAGAATAATAAAATTTATCTGAATAGTTCAGACGAGATCGGGCGTGTTCAGGGTGGTATGGCCGTAGACTTATCTGAGTAGTTCAAAAGAAGAGAGAAAAGTCACATAAAGTATGATGAGCAAACAAAAAAAAAAGTTTTCTGTTAGATATAAACTAAACTTTGCCAATATTTGTATAACATGTACTTGAATTCTAAGAAAAATAATTATTGTCAAAAGTTAAGTAAAGCAATATCTTTCTTACAAAAAAAAGCAAATCTTATTGAATAAGTGTATAGAGAATTTCCAGTATAAAGTATGAGAGATACATTCTGCAGAGTCACCCTAATTCTCCTCCCCTCCTCCCAAACACAAAATCAGGTATGTCTATACTACCATGAGGCATAATAGATTTTAAGTAAGAAATAGGTTGAGAGATATAGGAGACCTTACTTTATAGTAAAATGGAATAAGTGGTAAATTTCTATACATGTAACATACAGCTTCAGATATGCAAAGCAAACACTGACATTATAAAAAGGAGAGACAGGCTTACACATGCCATAGTGGGAAATTTAACACACCTGTCTCAACAGCTGATAGAAAAGCAGGCAACAAGTCATCAAATGTATAGAAGACCTGAGCAAAAAAATACATAATTAAATTCAGCTAATTGACATCTCTGGAATATAGCATCCAATGCTGACAGAATATACATTCCTTCAAGTATACATGAAACACTAATAGAAGCTGATCATCTGCTGTCTTAAAGCAAGTCTAATCTTGTTTACAAATAGGTACATTAGACAAAATCCAACCACAGTCAATAGCAACTCTGAGCAAAATCTATAAAAAGATTAACTGTCCCTCTGCTGAAATCATATCTTTCAGCATAAAAGACAAGTCAATATACACCTCTAGCGGAAGTAGTGGAAATGCCCTCTCTAGACTATGATCTCTGGATTCTAGAGAACAAGAGAGAAAGGAAAAATTCTTACTAGCTGACAACAGGATGAGGAGAAATTTTCATGTGTCTCAATTTCTCAGTTTCTACTGAGTCTTATCTCCATTTCATTTCGTTCTGTGAGTTTGGCTTGGTTAAAAGTTTTGGAACTGAGGGTCTATTTCTGGGCTCTCTATTCTGTTCCATTGATCTATGTGTCTGTTTTTGTGCCAGTACCATGCTGTCTTGATGATGACAGCTTTGTAATAGAGCTTGCAGGAAAGAATGTCCAATGGAAAAAAGACAGCCTCTTCAATAAATGGTGCTGGGAAAATTGGACAGTCACATGCAGAAAAATGAAATTGGACCATTTCCTTACACCACACACAAAAATAGACTCAAAATGGATGAAGGACCTCAATGTGAGAAAGGAATCCATCAAAATCCTTGAGGAGAACACAGGCAGCAAACTCTTCGACCTCAGCCGCAGCAACATCTTCCTAGGAACAACGCCAAAGGCAAGGGAAGCAAGGGCAAAAATGAACTATTGGGATTTCATCAAGATCAAAAGCTTTTGCACAGCAAAGGAAACAGTTAACAAAATCAAAAGACAACTGACAGAATGGGAGAAGATATTTGCAAACGACATATCAGATAAAGGACTAGTGTCCAGAATCTATAAAGAACTTAGCAAACTCAACACCCAAAGAACAAATAATCCAATCAAGAAATTGGCAGAGGACATGAACAGACATTTCTGCAAAGAAGACATCCAGATGGCCAACAGACACATGAAAAAGTGCTCCATATCACTCGGCATCAGGGAAATACAAATCAAAACCACAATGCGATATCACCTCACACCAGTCAGAATGGCTAAAATCAACAAGTCAGGAAATAACAGATGCTGGCGAGGATGAGGAGAAAGGGGAACCCTCTGTTGGTGGGAATGCAAGCTGGTGCAGCCACTCTGGAAAACAGCATGGAGGTTCCTCAAAATGTTGAAAATAGAACTGCCCTATGACCCAGCAATTGCACTACTGGATATTTACCCTAAAGATACAAACGTAGTGTTCCAAAGGGGCACGTGCACCCGAATGTTTATAGCAGCAATGTCCACAATAGCCAAACTATGGAAAGAACCTAGATGTCCATCAACAGATGAATGGATCAAGAAGATGTGGTATATATACACAATGGAATACTATGCAGCCATCAAAAGAAATGAAATCTTGCCATTTGCAACAACATGGATGGAACTAGAGCGTATCATGCTTAGTGAAATAAGTCAAGCAGCGAAAGACAACTATCATATGATCTCCCTGATATGAAGTGGTGATGCAACATGGGGGCTTAAGTGGGTAGGAGAAGAATAAATGAAACAAGATGGGATTGGGAGGGAGACAAACCATAAGTGACTCTTAATCTCACAAAACAAACAGGGTTGCTGGGAGGAGGGGGTTTGGGAGAAGGGGGTGGGATTATGGACATTGGGGAGGGTATGTGTTATGGTGAGTGCTGTAAAGTGTGTAAACCTGGTGATTCATAGACCTGTACCCCTGGGGATAAAAATATATGTTTATAAAAAAAAAAAAAGTTTTGGAACTGAGGAATTCTGGCTGAAGCATTTTGTTTTAACCTCCTCAAATGCATTATTATTCAAGGAGGTAATGGGGTAAAGGTCAGTGATATTTCTGGTATTTATATTATATTACAGGAGAAAGAAAATTTCTGTGTATTAAAGGAAAGAAAATTAGAAACTTCCACGAAGCTGTTTAGTTAGAAGATCTTGATAGGGACTTGAATCAATTATAAATGCTCTGAGGATATTCTAGTTAGGATCCATTATTTGAAGAAAATATTTCTTATAGTCTTATAGTCATAAGACACAGTCTGTATTATTCAATCATAGAATTTTCTTGGGAAGAGGGTAGAAAAGGTAGATATGCAAACATATAATTGTTCTCCAATATAATAAATGACATAATAGAAATATCTTTTTTTATTGCAGTCATTGTGTCTTTTTTTTTTTTTTACTCTAATACTTACCCCATATCTAGTGTGTAGGTCCTAAACAAATATTTGTTAATTTATTGAACTTACCAAACCCACATGAAAACAGAACAGTGAGGAACTACATTGTATAGAAACTTTGTTTACATTTTTATCCTAGAGATTTTCCATCTGTAAATATAGATCTAATGCTAAATATTGGCATAACAAAATGAAGTTGTTCAAAAATCCACTTGGTCATGTTAACTCTCCATAATAGTGATTAGCTTTAAAATAAGTTAAAGGATATCAGGAGGTATGTAGTCTGGGTATTGTAAAAACAGGCACTAATTGACACTATACCTTCAAACATGCCCTTCTATTTTCTGGCCTCCGATTCCTCCAACTATACAGTGAGGTCATTTGGTTTTAAGGTCATTCAAAATTAGATTAGCAATTAGATTGACAAATCATTATCAGAAAATATACCTTTCTGTGTGTTTATAACGCATGTTCATAACAGAAATACAGGAAGTACTTAATAACTTCTGAATTAAAATTATGAGTTGTTGCAAATACACACATATATACCAAGTATACTGTGCAATTATTTTGATATGTGAAAGTCAACCAAGGGAAATTGATAGCTTTTTTTTTTTTTTTTTCCTCCCACACTCAGGATAACCAACATTAGCTTTTCTCTTACTGGAGATAAAATAAAATGACTATTGTAGTAACCCCATCTCTCACAGATTTAAAGGACTTAATATGTATATTTCTGACTATTATGTGTTTAAAATTTTTAAAGGTTCCCAGGGCATAATAACTAAATGATCTCATTCTTTTACAAATCAAGACCAACCACACAGATTTTATCTTATCATTCTCGCCTATGAAGTCAATCCTCACGGAGCTCTCATAAAGACATCTTTAAGCTTCCCAGGTGAGGGAGAAACAGCCCTAATGAGCATGAATCAGTGGCATTTGATCCCCACCATAGTAAAATGCCGACACAGATATAATCTTTTGCTCTTCCAAAGGCTTTTAACTTTGAGGATAAAGAACAAAAATCTCCAACATCAGCAAGCCTTTAAACTAGTTCCTTCTTCTATCCAACAGCTCACCCTCTATTATTTTGCAAAAACAAAACTAGAAGTGTTTTATGGGTTTCATTTGGAGAGAATGTGGAAATTGTTGTAGAAAAGGGACCTATATTCTTTCTATTAGAGTTTCTTGTTTCTTCCATTTGATCAGGGAAACTTTCGTTCCAGAGCATATTGAGCCAAATTGGCAAATAGAAAGAAATGAGTTTATACCATGTGTCATTGAGTTACCACATAAGTGTGGATTTATATATGAAATATTTTAGATGAATTAAGTGTTCCTTTGGGAAATATCTGGAAAAGACATAGCACAGATAAGGCAAATAGCAACAGTGACCATAAATTAAGCACATTCTCATTATGTCTTCACACCCCCTGACTAGAAACAATAACCTCTCCCCCAATAAGTACGCAGTCTCAGAAAAAAAGATTAGTGTACCCAAAGGGCAAAGCAAACAGATATATCTTGTGATATGTTCAAACAATCGTAAAGCTGTACCTCTGGCAGATGATGGGTGGGAGTGAATTAAAGAGGTCTAGGTGAATTATAGAGGTGGGAATCTTCCATCAAGGAGGCCCAGCTGTCTGCCTCAAGGTGCACGACCCTGGCAACAGACGACGGGAGCAGCCAAGCAAGTGACGGCTGTTGGACAGGAAAAAAGGAAATAGGTGAGATTCTCATAATTGGGCCTGGCCATGGTAGGGAGTATATTCCACTATCATATATTTTAAACTTGAGTTAAATTCTAAATCTCAAGTTATTATTAAACTGAGCCTGTAATTGTATATTTAATATCATACACACAAACACACACACAGAATCCATATACACTAAATGGGAGTCAGTATCAATATTGTACCTTTAAGTTTTGGGGGTTTTTTCTCTGCATCTTAAAAAAAGAAGCTGCTAGCTAAAAGAAATCATAGCTAACTATGATTATGTATCTCAGCATACTTGAAGATTTCTCTTTGACACATTTTCAGCTTCTAATTTTGTTTTTGGTTTTTGTTTGTTTGTTTGTTTGACTGCTCTCATTAAATTTTATACAACAGAAAACCTGAACAAAAGTCTGTGCAATGTAAGGGAACAATGATTTGATTTGCAAGGAAAAGGAGATTTATGGGGAAAATCGCTTGTATCTGACAGTCACTGACATCAGTCCTTAGTTCATGGAAAGTGACTGGGACCTGATAGATTCTTCTCCTGTTCATCATAAAGCTACTGTTTTCTTGTGTCAGCAATGAGCAGAAAGTAAATAATGAACACATTGATGTGGGGGAAAGAGTCTTATTTTGTAACAAGAGAAAAATCTTTACAAATTCAACATTGAATCATTAAAAAAGGCAGATTAGACACCTGAAAATGTTTCACAGAATAACATCTTTTCTTTGTTTTTTTTTTTAAAGAAAATCTGTTTATTTAAAGACAGATCTTAAATACACACATTTAAAAATAAAATTAGCTATCAAAGTATTCCAGAAAAACCAATAGAAAAAATTTGACTTTTTAGGAAAATAGGTCATAGATATTTGACCATACTACTAAAAGTAAATATGCAACACTTAGCAATTCACTTAATCCCTCCTTGCTGCTAGTCTTTCTTTTTAAGTAGAAGCAGAAACTGTCTCTTTGATCAAACTGAATTATTAGTATCAATCTTTGTTAATGAATTATGCTTCTAGTATGAACTGGCATCTTGACCATATTAGGGAAAGCTCTAAATAGTGTCAATGATTTAATGTTTCTTAAATATAAATTATTTTTCCACAATGCCTCTATTATTGCTTAGAAATATATCAGATACATTTTATACTGGATTTATTGGTGACAAAAAATACCTTGTTCATATTAGTTAGTAAAGGGAGTTTATTATAAAGAAGTAAGTTCAATGATAAGAAAATTGCATGAAATTCAAAGAACATGGGTATTGTCTTGGAAAGGTTGTTAGAATCCAGATCCTCTGGAGACAGAAAGAGTCTTTGATTTAAAGTAATATAAAGACTTAGCAGCAGTGTCTGGCTAGCAAAACTGCCCTATTAAATGACAATAGATGGGAGTCATCAGTATGGCCATATGTGATCTACAGCTATCAAAACTAGTGTTCTTTCCAAGGGCTGATACAGAATGCAGCCTGGCCTTGATCATTCTATAGTACACATTTTAAGAGAGAGTGTATGAAAAACTGAGGGGCACATAACAAGTGAAGGGTACAACTCAAAATAAAAAAGCTGTATTACTTATGTAAGGTGCAATTAAAAACATTAGAACAGAAAAATAAAAATTCAAAATATGTGATAAATATATTTAAGAAGATAAAGGATATTAGCCATTTGAAAACAGAATTAAGATACTATTAGTTAGGTATTAAGTGTAAAACTGACAATTAAAAAAGGGAACCCAATAGATAATGATAAATAGTCAAATAGATAAAATCAAATAATTGAAGAATGATGAGGAGGAGTTCCAGCTGAGGACAACGAGAAAGAACAACAACAACAAAATCTTAAAAATAACATAAAATACTTTAAAAATGACAGATGTGTTAGATATAAGATAAAGTTAAAAATTCTAGATGGTAAGGGTTTCAGAAGAAAATGCAAATAAAGTGGGGAAATATTTGAAGAAAAATAGATATAAATTTCTCAATGGTATAGACAGATCAAGTATCTCAGATTGAAAACATTTATAGGATTCTAAGGAGTAGAATTACTCTAAACACAATATAGCAAACTTTAAAATTATAAAAAATAATAAAATTCAAAGTTTTAATGAACACTTAGACACAGGACTTTTTAATGGAGGCAGGAGGGCTAATAAATAGAAATTTTAATATTTCATTTAAAAGGATGTTGAACTTATAATTTAGATCCAGAAAATTGCTTAATTTAATGTAATATTACAATAAAATATTATCTGAAATGAAATTGCCAAGAGACTTGACACCAAGACCCATAATAAAAATACTTTCAGAGGAAGTACTCAGATGATTAGCATAATAAATTCAGAAGATGCTGCAAGAAATATAAAAGTAAGAATGCTGAAGTATCTTGTCAAAGGCTAGGATGAGGAAAAGGAAAAGAAAGTACTTCACTATAAACTAGGACTATTATTGTACACAGTATCAATATAATGCAGTGAGGAGAGAACATATGTTCATGAGAGGACTTCTTCAAAGGGAGCATTTTGTGTAAATATATATTAGGATGGATCTTTGGCTAACAAATATCAAGATAAGAAAATGAAATAACCTTTAAACAAGCAGAAGTAATCTCAGTCTATTTAATTTAAACCAATAAAAGAGAAGAAGGAAATAAAAAGAGACAACAGTAGAAGGGAAATAATATAATAGCAGAATTAAGTCCTAACACAATAGTTACTACAGAAGCAGGTGAATTAAAGGCATTGAGAGAGATAAACCTTTGTAAGCAGACTAATGAACATTAAAACAAAGAAACTTCACTTCCAGTGAAATTTCACCTTAGATTTATTAGGTAAAAATTATAAAGCAAGATAATATCAAGCACCAGCAAGAAGGTGGGCATACAAAAACCCCATCCTCTCTGAGAGGGAGTTTATACTGGGGCATCCACCAAGAAGTTATTCTGGCACTATTTACTCAAATTAAATAAAACATACCTTATCAATCAGCAATTTCAATCCTGGGTATAAATCCCAGGGAAATTGTATAGGTGTCATATTCTAAAATGTTCAATGCCATGTTAACTATGTTAAAAGTTGAAGACAATCTCAATATTGATAATATACCAAATAGAAATGGTAAAGTATGGTGAACATATTCCATAGATTTTTACACAATAAAAAATAAAACAAATAAAAACTAATTTTTTAAGGAGAGAGTGAGATACAGAACATGATGTTATGTAAATTAAAAATGGACACAAACACTGGCATATGTTTTCCATCAACACTTACGTATAAGGAACACAGGGGCACCTGAGTGGCTCAGTGGGTTAAAGCCTCTGCCTTCAGCTCAGGTCATGATCTTGGGGTCCTGGGATTGAGCCCCACATCGGGCTCCCTGCTCGGTGGGGAGCCTGCTTCCCACACACACCCCCGCCTGCCTCTCTGCCTACTTGTGATTTCTGTCAAATAAATAAATAAAATCTTTAAATATAAGGAACATATTAAAATTGTTACCTGAGGGAGATAATTGATGTGGGTATAGGTATGAAGATAAAAAATAGATAAACTGAGATACTTAGGTCAACAGTAAAGATGTGTTATGAACTTCAAGAGTATAACGAAATCAATTTTCTCCTAAATTAAAAATAGTAATAAATATGAACAACAGGGAATTAAGCAGATGAAGATAAAAATTATCTTTATATGACTGGAAAGTATGTTTTAAGATTTTAAAGTGGGCTGCCTAATTTTTCATACCCAAATTAGATTCATTGATTCATAGTCATTGGCAGTGCTGAGCCTATATAGGCCTATTCTGAGGGGATCTGTCCTTGTATGGGATGAAAGTGCAGCATAGAATGTGTGTTCTCTGTAGGTAAGTATATATCAAAAAGGATAAAAGGACTAGCTGATCTAAGCAGGTAATGTACCATTGCTCAAACTTAGTCCTTAGAAGTCACACTCATTCCTGTGGGAAATGTAACTCACAGGGTAGAAAGAGGGCAGGTATGATTTGTTTAACAGATGCTCTTCCACAAGGAGCAGAGAATTTGTCCCTCCTGGACAACTATAAATATCACCATGACTGTCCTTCAGATCTCTTCTCTGAAAAGTGAAGCAACCACAACTCAAAATAGCTACTGATAGTGGCCATTAGTATTCTACCATGGTACGTTACTAAATGGTACTTTTGACTAGACTTCTCTCTATCCAGATATGAGCAAAAAAGGAAAACAAATTTACTAGAACATTGGGTCCATAAAAGTCTTGTGACACAAAGCAAAGAGAACTTTTTCTTGAAGACAAACATGGAGGCCATCAATTTGAAAATAATTTACATAACAAACAAGACAATTTAGAGGAGAAATACTTGGGTCCATTAAAATAAATTCTATTGTAAGAAATAGATTTGAATAAGCTAAGATTAAAACCGATAAAAATAGACTGCTTGAAATAATTAGAAACGATGACAACACAAAATAATCTCTCCATTTTAGGCAGCTACCTGCAAAAGGTAATAAAGAAAATTAAATGAATGATGAAAAATTCTACGAGAATCTAGAAGAGATTAAAAGTGAGAGAGGCTTATGAAAAAATTTGAAAAAAAGTGATATATAACAAAATATTACTATCTCTAAACATATAAAAATGCCAATAAGCCATTAAAATATCAATTCAAAAAATTTTAAAAAATAAATGAAGTCGTGCCTGGGTGGCTCAGAACACTCAGTTGAGTTCCAACCCTTGGTTTTGGCTTGGGTCATGATCTCATGGTTCTTTGGATTGAGCCCTGCCTCAGACTCCGTGCTCAGCAGGGAGCCTGTTTCTGGTTGAAGATTCGCTCCCTCTGCCCCTCCCCCCAATCTTACATGTGCTTGCATGCTCTGTTTCTCTCAAGTAAATAAATAAATCTTTTTTTTTAAGATTTTATTTATTGACTTGAAAGAGAGAAAGACAGAAAAAGCGACAGAGAGCAGAAGCAGGGAGGAGAGGGAGAAGCCAGCTCCCCGCTGAGCATGGAGCCTGACATGGGGCTTGAACCCAGGACCCTGAGATCATGACCTGGGAGGAAAGCAGATCCTTAACTGACTAAGCCACCCAAGTGACTCAAGTAAATAAGTGTCTTAAAAATGTTCTACAAATTAAAAATAAAAAATAAATAGAAGTGTCAAAACTAAAAATATTGTATATTATGATCAAAGTGCTAAAATTGATACAAAAAATTTATCTTCACCAGTAAACAAAATAAATGAAATTAATATGAAGTTTAAAATTTGCCTATAAAATAAAAAAGGTTTTAACAATGATAATAAAGGAAAGTAATAAAGGAAAGTCCACTTGTGAGTGTAATTTTATATCAATACAATTCTTCTGAATTACAACTTGATATAATATTCTTTAAAAATTTTCATACACTGATCAATTTATTTGTAGGGAGTTTATTATAGAGTTAAAAATCAGTGAAAACTTTATGTAGAGGATGTTTGCTGCAACATTTTATATAATGTAGGAAATAGCAGTACCTGGGTGGCTCAGTTGGTTAAATATCTGCCTTCTGCTACCTTTGATCTCAGTGTGTTGGGGTCTAGCCCCACATTAGACTTCCTACTCAGTGAGGAGTCTGCTTCTCCCTCTCCCTCTGCCCCACCACTCCCACTTTTGTTCTCTCAAATAAATAAATAAAATCTTGGAAAAATAATCTCTAGAAACACCAATATATCTAGCAACAGCTTATCCACATGATAAATTTTTATGAACTCATTAAAAAATTATTTTCAAAGACTATAAAATGGCATGGGATTTTTTCTTGGCTTAATAAAAATAAGGTAAAATGTATATGTTCTTATCTCAATCTCCTGTAATAATTTTATAAGACATTGTAATATTATAATATAAATAGATTCATGTACATTAAAAAAAGCTGGATAGAAAAATGATTCCTATTAAGTGATGAAATCAAAGGTGATTCACATTTCATTTTTATAGTTTTGCTATTCTCATATTATCTATGTTGAGTTTACATTGTTTATATTAATGAGAAAAAGTCATTTGAATGTAAAGACAGATTTTAGAATATAGATTAGGAGAAGAGATCATTTATTTGAATATCTTGATTTTGAGTTGCCTAAAGAAATTCAGAAAATATATTTAATTGGAGTTTAGAAATGCTAGTGTGATTCATGATATCTAGAGGTATCCGTTTATCAGAATCCACATCAGGGGTAGTTGAAACAGAGTGAGTATGATAATTTTGAGATAGTTTATAGGCAAGGATGGAATTGAGTATTATGTGTTTTGGGGAATCCCTACAGATAATGAAAAGTAAATTAGCAAATATCATTATATTTCACTATCAAAATTCATTTGCTTTTGTTTTTTTCAATTATTGCATTATACTCTTCATCAACATAAAACAAAATTTGATAAATCTAAATCCCTAAAAAAAGAAAATATGAAGGAAACATATTCTCTGGATAAGAAATGAAAATATACTAAGAAGTTGTAAAGATTTTGACAAGTAAGCACAGGTTTTCAGGAACATGTAAAACTTAAACTTCTCATGCTCAGAGTTGCAGATTATATCCATTATTTCTATTCAAATCATTAACCAGAAGAGTTCAAATACAAGTGTTTAATATTGCCTTATAGAATGAGCTAAAAAAGCATTTTATGAATGTTCAGTAGTGGAAGAAGAAATTAACAACAAATATTTACCTCTATTGAAAGTTATGAGGACCAATAAAAAGACCTTTTATTCAGCTCCATTCAACAATAATTGTATTGACTACAAAAATCATCTATCCATATGGCACTTTTATTTGTGTCAGCAGATTTTAGTCTCAAGCACCCAAACTTTACTACAGACATATGTAAAAGTTGTTAATGAAACTCAGTGAAATTCAAAAACTTAGATTTGTACCTAAGTTTATCTTAACATGAGTTTCAAACAGGTAAAATCCAGTAATTGTCAAGGCACAGGCACCTAAGCTGTTTATGTTTTGTGGGAAAGAAAAATCACAATGAAGGAAAGTGACATTTATAGAATGTTGAATATGTTACAAACTGAGAGGTTATTTATTATCATTATCACATCAATTCAGAAAAGTCCTTTGTGAATTTGATGATATGTTTTCTGTTTTATAAATATAAAACATGGATAGATTTGAGGGATTCCCTAACAACCATGGCAACAAAGATAATAAATGCTAGATCTTATTTAAAAATTTAACAATATTCTAGAAATTAAAAATTTTGTTAAAACTAAAAGCTTATTCTAAAATGTAGTTGGAAATGGGAACTACATAGAATAGTCAAAATAATTTTGAAATAAAGAAAGTTGGAATACTTAAAATACCTGATTTCAAAACTTAGTCTAAAACTACAACAATCAAGAGGGTAGATGTTGGCATAAGGGTAGACATAGGGATCAATGAAACAGAATATAACGTTCAGAAACAGACCCACAGCCAGTTGATTTTCAGTAAGAAGCGAAGTTGCTTAGTAGTCATTAAACTGGGAAATCGTCAAGATTTATTTATTTATTTATTTATTTATTTATTTATTTATTTACTTGAGAGAGAGAGAGAGAGAGAGAGAAAGTAAAAGAGATAGCATGAGAAGGGAGAGGGTCAAAGGGAGAAGCAAATTCCCTGCTGATTCGGGAGCCTGGTATAGGACTGGATCCCAGGACTCCAGGATCATAACCTGAGCTGAAGGCAGTCACTTAACCAACTGAGCCACCCAAGTGCCCCAAACTGGCAAATCTTTAAAATGAATGTTGCTAGAATCATTAGATTGCTCACTGGAAAAACTCAACCTCAACTGTTACCTCACACCATAAATGAAATTTACTTGGAAATGAATAATAGACTTAAATCTAAGAAGTAAAACTATAAAAGTGTTTTTTGTTTGTTTGTTTGTTTGTTTATTTATTTATTTATTTTTAATTTTCTGTCTTTAGGTTAGGCAAAAATTTCTTAGGACACAAGATTTCTGAACTTCTAACAACAACTGTGTGTGTGTGTGTGTGTGTGTATTCATCTAAATTGAAAAGCTTTGTTAATCAGACGACATTGTTAAGAAAATGAAAATGCAAGCTACAGATGGGAGAAAGCTATTTAAAACAGATATTTCATAAAAGACACCTAGAATGTTAAAAATGAACTCCTACAACTCTGGGGTGCCTGGGTGACTCAATGTGTTGAACATCTGGCTCTTGGTTTTGGCTCAGGCCATGATCTCATGAGTCCTGAGGTCAAGCCCTGCTTGGATCTGCACTCAAGGAGTCTACTTGATGATTCTCTCCCTCTGTAACCCCCCTTGCATGCTCTCTCTTGCTCTCAAATAAATAATCTTAAAAAAAAAAAAAAAAAAAGGAGCTCTTACAACTCAAACATAAGAAGGCAATCAAGCATATTGCAAACTGGCAAAAAATTTGAAGAGCTACTCCACCAAAGAATGGCAACCAAGGATACAAAAGGATGCTTGACATCATTTATAATAGGAAAATGCAAATAAAAACACCAATGAGATACAACTATACAAGATTAGAAAGGCTACAATATAAAAAAATTGACAATATATGTGTTGGCAAGAAAGTAGAGCAAGGGCAAATTTGTTGTTGGTTAAAATAAAAAATTGTACACCCACTTTGGACTATAGTTTGGTCATCCCACACAAAAAAGTTAAACATACTGTACCATCCCTAAATCTCGCCTCTAGATTTATACAAAGAAAATGAAAATGTATGTCCACATAAAGAATTAGACACAAATTTTTATAATACCTTCATTCATAATAGCTAAAACTAGGAGCAAGTAATTTTTTATGAATTCTGAATCAATAAACAATATAGAGTATATTCAGATAATTTAATATACCACTAGCACTTAGCAATAAAAAAGAACAAACTAGTTATCTGTGCAAAAATGGATGAATCTCAAAAGTATTTTGCTAAGAGAAGTAAGTCAACATAAAGAAACATATACTTAATATATTTCCACTTATATAGAATTTTAGAAAGCAAAACAATAGAGACAAATTAAATCTGGATTCCAGGGACCAGGGGTGGTGGAAAGGATTAACTGCAAAGTGGTATTGAATGGATTGTTACAAAATGTTCTATATCTCAATTAATAAGGTGGTTACATAAATATGTATGTTGTAAAACCTCATTGACTTATAAACTTAAAAATCAACGAATTATATTGCACATCAACTTACCACAGTAATGTTGATTTCATACAGAAATCAGGTTTGGCTAACTCTGAAATTCATACTCTTTAAATGCTAATAATCCTAACATAGTTATATTAGTCATGTCTTAAAGTGGGCAAAAATATTTTATCCTTAATTTAGCATCTGGAAGCTTGTCTGTTGACTTACTACCTTTGTATTTAATTAAAAAATGGTTTTGTGTGTTTTTGCAAACACGACTGTTTGACAATTCTGATCTACCTGACATATCGTTCAAATAATTCTAATACTGTGGGTTAGAACTGTATTTTACTGCACAGACACAGGTAATCTTTGAAGTAAGACAGGTCTTGGGATATCATGGTGAAATTTTTCCAAATTTGATTTGTCCATGTCTTATGTTTAATTATGAACTAAACTTTATGGAAAATATTATAAATGCCAAACCATGGTGTACTGGTTTGGTTGATAACTGTCATTACTTTTGGCTACATGATCTAAGAACTACATCTTTGGGGCGGATGAATAATATCTGAATAAACTTCAAATAATACATTATTTTATAGTTTTTACTTTTACCAATTCCTATGAAGAAATTAAAGAAGAAAAATACTGAAAATGATGAATTTTTTAAAAGGTTTTATTTATTTATTTGAGAGAGAGAGAGAGAGACAGAGATAGTGACAGAGATAGCAAGAGACTTAATGAAGAGGAGAGCAAAGGCAGGGAGGAGAGGGAGAAGCAGAGTCCTCACTGAGCAAGGAGCCCAACGTGGATATTGATTCCAGTACCCTGGGATCATAACCTCAGCCAAAGGCAGACACTTAAATAATAACTGGGCCACCTAGGCACCCTGAAAATGATGAATTTTTAAGAATATTTACAATTTAGGATTCTATTAACAGAGCATCTAAAATTAATTAAACAGAATTCATATTTTAATAAATACATGTACAATATAATATCTGTAGTATTCATAAAAAAAGATCATTATACTGTGTTTTAAATGCATATAGCAACTGAGTTTGCTAGAAATAGGAAGTATAAAAAGGAATGAATATTTATTTAGTGACTACCATGTGCCAGTTCCTTTTGGTTCTGGTCTTTTACTTATTTATTCAGCAAGCAAATGTATTTTGAGTGCTTACTAATTACTAGAGACTATGATAGATGCTGGGGCTTCAGTGATCACCAAGGTAGACATTATGGTTCCTTGTAAAAGATAGTAACAGCATAAGCTTAACAATTTATGGAAGGACTGCAGCAATAGAGAAAAATGTATGACCTGGGAATAGCAAGGTACAAGTAAGAATGTGTGCGACAAGAGACTGCTAGATATGATCTATGTTCTATGATCCCTCTTATTTTTAGTAGACACATTGTTGCACAGAATTAAGACCACAGTTATCCGTTCTCTTTGTAGTCACTGTGAGTATTTGTCAAAGTTTTGTTAATGGGGTCTGTAAGCCAGCTTCTTGGAAGTGTCTTCATATTGTCCTCCTTTTTTTTTTTTTTTTTTTTTTTTTTTTTTAATGGCCAGAATAATAGAAGTGGCTCAATGCCATCTCTTTCATGGAGCATGGGTGTTAGAAGCTCAACCTAGATTCTGCGCTGTTTCCTCATCTTGGCATGATGTTCTCCATTGTTTTCTCAGCTCTTGTTCCTGATTACATACACAATATATTTTTATTGCGAAAGTTCTCTGATCCTCATTGAAACTGATGGAGTTCAACACATGCTACCTGAAAATATTTCATTTTGGCATATTGAAGACTGTAAACTGAAGGAAAAAGCTATTTGAGAAAACATCAGAAACAGGGAGGTCTTTCTCTGACTTTCCTGTTCTTTTCTCCTGAAGCATGTCATAAAATCTTCACGTGTGAGTTGCCTTCTCTATACTTGGAGGAAAGGAAGGTTGTGATCTCCCAAGACAAAGGGACACTGAAAAGAATCCAAATAAATAGGCCTTGCTGTCTACAATACTTAGTTTACAATACTTAGCTCATATTTTCCCCTATTGTATATTTCCAGTTTTTCATTTTTCATCAAACCTAGCACCAAAACATAATTTAAACCATTTTTCAGGGTCTTCATTTCCTTATGAAGATTTTTATGTCATGTAAAACTTAAAGAAATCTGTATGCTTTTCTCCTATTAATCTCTCTTTATCAGTTTAATTTTCAGACCTGGCCAAGGACTCTAAGAGGGCCAAAGAAACATTTTTCCTCCTCCACTGTTTCTCCCTACGCAACCTTCTTGTTTAGGTTCTATCAAAGCAAACTGAAACTTATCTGGATCTACTTGGAACTAAGGAAACATAATCAATACAGATTAAAAAAAAAAAAATTGCAGACTGTGTCATTACTGCCCATTCTCCTTGCCCTGAATTTATGACTGGAATGATTCAGGCAGGCAACAGTCTCTATGTTCATGTGTAACTCTGATTAACAAGGATACATGTGAAATTCTTTCAAGAATACTTCCACATGATTTTACTCCTTTTCTAATGATACATGAAATATCCAGCTGGAAAGCAAGAGGCCAATATCCCTTCTTTGCAGCCTTTTCAAATCCCTGTAAGTTTTCCCTTTTTCCCCCATCTAGTCAATGGTTCCCTGGAGCCAGCTTGTATTGAGCTGATTCAGCTCAATCTCTCTACAAAGAGCAGATTCAGCATATCTCTTCCCGAAAACACATTCCTTGATATGAAGTTCGTAGCCCAAAAACCTGCCACACTGTATTTATACCACATAAATTTGCAAATACTCAAAAAGATATTTATTTACATATTCAGGAAAGAGAGAGACCCTAGATCTCCACAATAGTATGATAAAACTTCTACACATTTCTTTAATTCTGTAAATAGTAGTATTCTGATTATACAGACTAGTTAGAAAAGGTGATAGAGTTAACAGGAAACAAATGTGGCCAACTTTTAGATGCCCTGTACTTGGTGTCTGTCAGGTCTTTTCATATAAAAGGAAAAGTCCCATTTTATACATTGCTATAAAATATAGACTTAATTATGAATATGATAGCATATCAGTTATCCATTTTTTTTAAAATTTTATTTATTTGACAGACAGAGATCACAAGTAGGCAGAGAGGCAGGCAGAGAGAGAGGGGGAAGCAGGCTCCCTGCTGAGCAGAGAGCTGGATGTGGGGCTCAATCCCAAGACCCTGAGATCATGAACTGAGCCGAAGGCAGAGGCTTTAACCCACTGAGCCACCCAGGTGCCCCTCAGTTATCCATTTTTAAAATTTAGAGGAAGAGTTATCAGAATGTTGGAGGTAGAATGGAGGAGAATAAGAGAAAGATGTGGTCATGTAACAAATTGAGGAGTCAAATATTGGTCTATTGATTCTGGACCACAACAGTAAAACAACAAATCATGAAATAAAAACCTATGCATATTATTAAAAGTTGCAAAACTAGGGGCTCCTGGGTGGCTTAGTCAATTAAACGTCTGACCTAGGTCATGATTTTGGCTCAGGTCATGATCTCAGGGTCTTGAGATCAAGTCCTGCTTCAGGCTCTGTGCTCAGCAGGGAGTCTGCTTAACATTCATTCTCTCCATCTCCATCTTCCCCTTTCCCTGCTCACATGCTCTCTCTATCTCTCAAATAAATAATCTTTAAAAAAACTACAATGATATTATAAATTTAATTTTAAAATATAAATGTAAATTAAGTGAGGAGAAGTTGGGTTAGGTCAAGTTGAATTTTGATTTGTTATAATTGCTTCTTGGCCTTTTGGCTAAAGTGAAGTGCAAATTTTGATGTTATTGTAGAAGGATAGTTGTTAATGTCTTAGAAGAAAGCCCCAAAAACAATGACATGAGCATATTATATGCAGTTGTAAGATCTCCTAGAAAGTACTAACAGTGTATATAGTACAATGTAATTTACTTTGGGAAGTAAGATTGGATATTGGTCATTATGGGGCAGAACTTTATTATAAACACCTTTGTATCCTTAGGTATTTCAATGATTTTCATAAACTGCTTTGGAAAAAAGTTGTTTTTATTTAAAGAGAGATATTTATTCCTCCTATCTTGTTATCAACATATTGGGAAAGATGTGTAATTAAATCAGAAATCAAAACACTGGAAGAGATACAATGAGAAAAGAATAACATGGAGGGAATACTAACCTGAATAACTGCATAAAGAAAGTGATGTTTAAGTTCACCCTCAAGAATAAGTATAACTTAGTTAAGTAAAATAGAACAAGAGAGAAGGAAAATATTAAAATCACTTTGAAGATTATCAGAAACAGATATGATTTGATTGGAATAGACAAGTCATGGAGGCTGAGGAGTCAAGTTTTAACCACTCTGTGGAATAAGAGAGGGAGAACTATGGATGAACAAAATAATTGGCAAACAAGGGGAGGAACATTACTTTATAGATAACTCTGAGATTTTCTCTAGTGGTGCTATACTGGCACAAAGTTATGGCAAGACTCCTGAAAATACTGTCAATAGAGTTTTGGCTATGAGGAACTATGGTGAACTGCAGAGGGAAGGGAGTAAATGTTTGTGGAAAGAACTGAAAATGTACAGGAGGGAAGGGCCTGTAAATCTCTGGAAAATCAAGAAAATGTACTGATGAATAAGAAGGAGAGATGAAAGGATAAGGGTTTCAGGTTATATGTTAAAGGAAAAAAAAACAATTTCAAGTATTGATTAGAACCAAGAAATAGATGAATTTACAGAAAAAATGATGATCTCAGAAGATGAAGAGGCCAAGCTTTTGAAATTTCAAGACATTGAATGGGTCCTGAAGATGGCTAGGAACGGTGAGATTAGGGATGGAGAAAAAAGAAACAAATTGAGAGAATGGAATCAAAAGTAGTCCTGAGGACAATAGATATAAACAGTGAGAAGAGATGGAGAATGATAAAGGCAGATGACAGGAACACAGGTTTTATGGAGAGGTAAGGATCAATGAATGAAAACATTACAGAAGTAAGGAAAACAATTAGCCTGCCTACCAACACTTTTCAATTAATTCACCCATTTCTTCATTGACTTTTAAATTTTTCATTCATTCATTCACTCATTCATTTTTACCTTGATTTTGTCCATTAAGAAACTTTCATTCATCACTGACTATATCATTTCTGAGAAAATACTTAAATATTCTGTGCTCTTGAGTTCACCCAATCTAGTTGAGTAGAAAGATGTGTAAAAAGAGCATGACACATCAGCATAAGTTCTATGACAAAAGTCTTTGTAACTGCCCTAGGGAAATGGGGATATTATGTGAATATCAAAAAGGCTCAACCAGTTGTAAGAAGTCTATGGAGGATATGGAGGACTCACATTTTAATTGACTATTTACTTCCTTTTTTAAAGATTTTATTTTTTTATTTAACAGAGAGAGCACAACAGGCAGAGTGACAGGCAGAGGGGAAGGGAGAAGCAGGCTCCCGGCTGAGCTGGGAGTCCAATGCCAGGCTTGATCCCTGGGGATCCTGACCTGAGCCAAAGGCAGACCTTAAATGACTGAGCCACCCAGGCATGCTGAACATTCACTTCTGAGTAAGATTTCACCAGGTAAAGTAGAAAAGGATATAAGGACAAGAAGGACATATAAAGTATTCATTTAGAAAGGCCTTTAGTAAATTTAGAAAGTAGCAGTGGCCATGGGATAGTTTCCACAGCATAAAATATTATATTATTTTCTTGGGTAAGTAATCCTTGGTTTCCGTAGAATACCATCACTAGCAATTACTAAAGTAAAATAAACTAGTGCCTCTTGCCAGGTGCCTTGAATTTAGTATCTGTATTTATGCTCATGTAGAGCCAAGAGATCTATAGATTATTTACCTAACAAGATTTTTTTATTTAACTTTCTGTGTGCTTAAGTGTCTAATTTATCTTTGAGCCAAGATGGATATTAACATATTCTGATCTAATCATCCTTGTGCTTGATGTTCTTTCTCCTTAATATCTAATTACATTCATTCCTCCTCTTCCATTGTTACCATTTCCTGAGGTACATTGGTTTGATAAGATACCTGTATACTGATGCTGCATTAAGTCATTTCTTTTCGCTGCATATGAGAAGAGTTTAAACATTTTGTGAAACATTTTCATTCACGCATATGAGAAAATGTACTGGGCACTTTGTTTCTTGACAGAATTAGTTGTTCTAAGTCTAATATGCCAGTTAAACTATGAATGCATATTTCCCACTGTCTATTTTTTCAAGTCTAGGATTAGCAATTTTAATTTGAACTGTTACATTCATAGACCTTCAACGGGCAGAAGACAAGCTGTAGAATAGATGACAGAAGTTAGTACATCTTTGAAGATATATTTTAAAGACATTTAACAACTGAATAAAATATTTTTATGAACAAGGAGAACATATTTCTCATAGCTATTTTTTTCTGAATTAAGATCAGTTTTCTCTTTATGAATTTCTAAAATAAAATAATAAGAAGAGTAAAGAAATTTTCTCTCTTTTGTCCTTATACTCTCAGTTGTGATATAACCTAGACAAAACCATTCTACTTCCAGGGTATAAATTAACATCAGTCATTCAATTATGTATTTAACAAATATGTCTTGGTGCTGGAGATTTGGTGCTCAGTTAATCAAGACTGATTGGATAATATACCTTCATTACATTTTAATATTTTTAGGTTTTTTTTTTTCTGGCAATTAGAGAACTTTGTGCTTCCTAAGTCTTAATGTATGAGAAAAACAATTATATCTGTTCATTTTTAATCTACATTGATTTATTTAAATCTAAAACTATTTATAAACTATAATCCTGAGCCAGGATAACTGGTTTTCAGAAATGAAACCAATGTAGTTGGTTGCCTTGTTGAAGCTCCCATTACAAGACTGATTTCCTTTGAGCCACCACATAGGACCACTCACTAGGTGATTCATTCTTATCATGCTCCTCAAATTTTGCATAAAATATGTTTCTACCTCAGTACCTTGAC
The DNA here is from genome assembly GCF_030435805.1 of Mustela lutreola. Taxonomy (NCBI): domain Eukaryota; kingdom Metazoa; phylum Chordata; class Mammalia; order Carnivora; family Mustelidae; genus Mustela; species Mustela lutreola. The sequence continues at coordinate 60,374,560 of NC_081299.1, forward strand.
TTTTTTTCTTTTTTCCTGCAATACACAATACTCTCCCCTTTTTCACTCATTGTATATCTTTCTCTACCTGGAAAAGACCTACTTGCTCTTCCTTCAAAGTCACTTCCCTTTTTTTTTTTTTTTTTTTAATATTTCATTTATTTATTTATTTATTTTAGAGGGAGCGTCAGTGAGAGAGTGAAAGAGCACAAGTGGGGTAAGAGCAGAGGGAAAGGGAGAAGACTTTCCTGCTGAGTGGTGAGCCCAATGAGGGTCTTGATTCCAGGACCTCAGGATCATGACCTTAGCCAAAGGCAGTTGCTTAACCAACTGAGCTACCCAGATGCCTCAAAGTCACTTTCTTTGTAAAGTTTTCCTTGATCCCTACCCACCACCTTCACTCTTAGACAGTGGTTCCTTAGCCATCATGTATACACCTAGTAACAGCCTCCAGAATAAATATAGCCATATAACTATTAATAGAGGGTCATTTTTTACCCTTAAGTTTATACAGTTATGGCTGGGAACTGACAAATATAAATGAATAAAACACAAAATTATTAATATAACTGTTAATAGTATACTAATAGATTTACAACATTTAATTTTACTGTATTGATGATGCTTTGATGGATTATTAACTGGGAGAACTTGAAAAGCTTAGTCAGTGCCCTTGGACTTTAATTCTCTCTTCTGTTGGAAAGGAAATTAAGATTATATAATGAAGAGTCCATAAGATGTTTTTGTTGTTCCTCTTGTGGTAGTGTTGTTCTTATTATTGTCATTACTAGTAGAAGCTATAGTAGTAGTTGCACTTACAGGAGTAGCTTTACATCTGTGAAGGAAGGAACAGAGAGAGTCTGATTCAGGTTTTTGTTTGTTTGTTTGTTTGTTTCCTTAAAGATTTTTTTTTTTTTTTAAGTAACCTCTACACCCAACATAGGGTTCAAATTTACAACCCTGAGATCAAGAGTCTCGTGCTTTACTGACTGAGGCAGCCAGGAGCCCCATGGTTGTTTTCTTACTTTTAATGATTTAAGTCTAGTTAACATACAGTGTTATGTTTGTTTCAGGTGTAATCACACTATAGTGATCCAACGGTTTTATACATTACTCAGTGATCTCATGATTTGTGTACTTTTAGTCCCCTTCACCTATTACATCAATCCCTGTCATCTACCTCCTCTTTGATAACTGCCAGTTTGTTCTCTGTAGTTGAGTCTATTTCTTGGTTTCTCTTTTTTAGTTTGTTCCTTTGTTTTGTTTCTTAAATTCCACATGTGAATGAAATCATATAGTATTTTCTTTCTCTGACTGACATATTTCAGTTAACTATACTTTCTAGATCCATCCATATTGTTGCAAATGACAAGATTTCATTCCTTTTTATGGCTGAGTAATAGTCCATTATGTATATATCCATTATATAATGGATATGTGTGTGTGTGTGTGTGTGTGTGTGACATCTTCTTTATCCATTCATCTATCGATAGGCATTTGAGCAGCTTCCATAATTTGCCTATTGTAAATAATGTCGCAATAAACAAAGAGGTGTATATATATTTTTGAACTAGTGTTTTGGTGTTCTTTGAGTAAATACCCAATAGTGGAATTACTGGATCATATGGTAACTTTACTTTTTTAAAATATTCATTTATTTGAGAGATAGAGGGAGAGAGAGCTGGGGGTTGGGCAGCTGGAGAGACTCTTCAAGTAGCTCCCCACTGAGTGCAGAGCCCAACATGGGACTCAATTCCATGACCCCATGAGATCATTATCTGAGCTGACACTGAATTGTATGCTCAAATGACAGCCACCCAGGTGCCTCAGTAATTCTATTTTTAATTTTTTTCCAGTCATAGAAGATAAATGCTTTTTCTCTTTAATAAACCACTGAATGCATGATTAAACTTCAAAAGCTTGTTAGTTGACTTTCTCAAGGTTATGTTCTACTCTCAAGTTTATATAATTATGGGGTGTCTGGGTGGCTCAGTGGGTTAAGCCTCTGCCTTCAGCTCAGGTCATGATCTCAGGGTCCTGGGATCGAGTCCCACATCAGGCTCTCTGCTCAGCAGGGAGCCTGCTTCTCCCCCATCTCTCTCTGCCTGTCTCAATGCCTACTTGTGATCTCTCTGTCAAATAAATAAAATCTTTAAAAATTTTTAAAAGTTTTTTAATTATGACTGAAAAATGACACATGTAGATGAATTATTAAAACACAAAATAATAAAAACAATAGAGTTAGTGCAAAGCCCAACATGAGCACCAGAAGGAAGTGCTCCCAAATTTCCCCTTGGGAGCAAGGGGAAGATTTGAAGAAATAACATTACTTTTTAATCTTGCTGAATCAGCATTTCTAGGAATGAAGTAGAAGGATGATATCCATTTCTTTTTTATAGAGGTGCAATTAACATAAAACATATTCGCTTCAGATGTACAAGATTATTCTATATTTGATTTATATTGAAAAATGATCATTGTAATAACTCTAGTTACCATTTGCTACAGTTATAAAATGTTTTTCTTTCTTTTTCTTGTGATGAAGATTAAGATTTACTCTCTTAATGACTTTCAAATATATAATACAATATTATTAATATAGTGAATATGTGTACATTATATCCCCATGGATTATCTATTTTATAACTTGAAGTTTGTGCCTTTTGGTCTCCTTCACCCATTTTGTCCACTCACAACAACCTTTCCCTTCTGGCAAACACCAATCTATTCTCTGTATCTATGAGCTTGTTTTCATTGTTTTGTTTTTTAGATTCCACACGTATGTGAGATCACCAGACATTTGTCTTTTTCTGCCTGACTTATTTCACTTAGCATAATGTCCTTAAGTTTCACTCATGTTGTCACTAATCAGTATTTTGTATTTTCTAATGGCTAAAGAGTTTCTGTTGTATGTATATATGTTCTGTTTCCATGTGTGTATATAGTCTTTATGTATTCATCCATCAATACACACTTAGACTGTTTCCATATCTTGGTTATTATAAATAATGCTGTAATGAATACAGGAGTGCTGATTATTTTAATTTTTAAACAAACTATCCAGTAAATATTATGCAACTACCATTTGGGAACCATGACTATAGAAGCCATAGGAAGTTATTTTAACTAAGTATGGGAGAAACTTTACTGAGATAAATGTTAGAAGTTATTAGAATATAAGGGAAAAAGGCATGAATACCTACTACATTGGAAACAAATGAGCACCTTAAAAAGCGCATCACTATTTTCATAATTTTGTATGAACTTAAGCTTCCTTAATAACAGATCAGGTAATATTGTTGTTTTCATATATTTTAAGCATTGTTTCAATTCATTTATGTTTATAATATATCAGTTACAAAAATTAGGAAAAATAGGTGACCTATTGAAAAATAATCTATAAAATACAAGACTGCTAAATCCCTAGTGAATACAGAGAATATATAAAGATAATTAATTAACAATTTTTCTGTTATTTGCTAAATTAGTAAGGTATAGCTGAGATAGGGATGGGAAGTTTTTATAGGTTTTAGGGGATATCTTGAGAAAAGATTTTGAATAGGATTAATGTCAGAGATGTCATATAGAGAAGCTCATAATTAACTTATGTCTGGAAACAGACATAAGTTTAAGTTCTGTGGTGGTAGACTGGAATACTGAAATATTAATGTTAGGGAGAAAACAGACATGTCATGCTTATATTAGAAAATAGATGTTTATTAAAAATACAAAATAAATATTTGTTCAACACAATTAGTTTCTTAAATGATCACATATGTTACCTTAAATGATAAATCAGTTGTTCTTATTTCCATGTTTTAACCCTAGGTTCTCAACCCGACAGTGAGAATTGGGAGACACTCCTTTGGTGACAGTGGTCTTGGTATTTTTTTTTTTAATAAACATATAATATATTTTTATCTCCAGGGGTACAGGTCTGTGCATCACCAGGTTTACACACTTCACAGCACTCACCATAATACATACCCTCCCCAATGTCCATAACCCCACCCTCCTTCTCCCAACCCCCCTCACCCCAGCAACCCTCAGTTTGTTTTGTGAGATTAAGAGTCACTTATGGTTTGTCTCCCACCCAATCCCATCTTCTTTCATTTATTCTTCTCCTACTCCCTTAAACCCCCATGTTGCATCTCCACGTCCTCATATCAGGGAGATCATACGATAGTTGTCTTTCTCCAATTGACTTATTTCGCTAAGCATGATACCCTCTAGTTCCATCCACATCATCACAAATAGCAAGATTTCATTTCTTTTGATGGCTGCATTCCATTGTGTATATATACCACATCTTCTTTATCCATTCATATGTGGATGGACATCTAGGTTCTTTCCATAGTTTGGCTATTGTAGACATTGCTGCTATAAACATTCGGGTGCACGTGCCCCTTCGGATCACTATTTTGTATCTTTAGGGTAAATACCCAGTAGTGCAATTGCTGGGTCATAGGGTAGTTCTATTTTCAACATTTTGAGGAACCTCCATGCTGTTTTCCAGAGTGGTTGCACAGCTTGCATTCCCATCAACAGTGTAGGAGGGTTCCCCTTTCTCTGCATCCTTGCCGGTATCTGTCATTTCCTGACTTATTTATTTTAGCCATTCTGACTGGTGTGAGGTGATATCTCATTGTGGTTTTGACTTGTATTTCCCTGATGCCGAGTGATATGGAGCACTTTTTCATGTGTCTATTGGCCATCTGGATGTCTTCTTTGCAGAAATGTCTGTTCATGTCCTCTGCCAATTTCTTGATTGGATTATTTGTTCTTTCGGTGTTGAGTTTAATAAGTTCTTTACAGATTTTGGACACTAGCTCTCTATCTGATATGACGTTTGCAAATATCTTCTCCCATGCTGTCAGTTGTCTTTTGGTTTTGTTATCTGTTTCCTTTGCTGTGCAAAAGCTTTTGATCTTGATGAAATCCCAGTAGTTCATTTTTGCCCTTGCTTCCCTTGCCTTTGGCGATGTTCCTAGGAAGAAGTTGCTGCGGCTGAGATCGAAGAGGTTGCTGCCTTTGTTCTCCTCAAAGATTTTGATGGATTCCTTTTTCACATTGAGGTCCTTCATCCATTTTGAGTCTATTTTCGTGTGTGGCATAAGGAAATGGTCCAGTTTCATTTTTCTGCATGTGGCTATCCAATTTTCCCAAACCATTTGTTGAAGAGGCTGTCTTTTTTCCATTGGACATTCTTTTCTGCATTGTCAAAGATTAGTTGACCATAGAGTTGAGGGTTTATTTCTGGGCTCTCTATTCTGTTCCATTGATCTAGGTGTCTGTTTTTGTGCCAGTATCATGCTGTCTTGATGATGACAGCTTTGTAATAGAACTTGAAGTCTGGAATTGTGATGCCACCAACTTTGGCTTTCTTTTTCAATATTCCTTTGGCTATTCAAGGTCTTTTCTGGTTCCATATAAATTTTAGAATTATTTGTTCCATTTCTTTGAAAAAGATGGATGGTACTTTGATAGGAATTGCATTAAATGTGTAGATTGCTTTAGGTAGCATAGACATTCTCACAATATTTATTCCTCCAATCCAGGAGCATGGAACATTTTTCCATTTCTTTGTGTCTTCCTCAATTTCTTTCATGAGTACTTTATAGTTTTCTGAGTATAGATTCTTTGTCTCTTTGGTTAGGTTTATTTCTAGGTATCTTAGAGTTTTGGGTGCAACTGTAAATGGGATTGACTCCTTAATTTCTCTTTCTTCTGTCTTGTTGTTGGTGTAGAGAAATGCAACTGATTTCTGTGCATTGATTTTATATCCTGACACTTTACTAAATTCCTGTATAAGTTCCAGCAGTATTGGAGTGGTGTCTTTTGGGGTTTCCCCATATAGTATCATATCATCTGTGAGGAGTGATAGTTTGACTTCTTCTTTGCCAATTTGGATGCCTTTAATTTCCTTTTGTTGTCTTATTGCTGAGGCTAGGACTTCTAGTACTATGTTGAATAGCAGTGGTGATAATGGACATCCCTGCCGTGTTCCTGATTTTAGCGGAAAAGCTTTCAGTTTTTCTCCATTGAGAATGATAATTGTGGTGGGTTTTTCATAGATGGCTTGATAATATTGAGGTATGTGACCTCTATCCCTACACTTTGAAGAGTTTTGATCAGGAAGGGATGCTCTACTCTGTCAAATGCTTTTTCAGCATCTATTGAGAGTATCATATGGTTCTTGTTCTTTCTTTTATTAATGTATTTTATCACATTGATTGTTTTGCGGATGTTGAACCAACCTTGCAGCCCTGGAATAAATCCCACTTGGTCGTGGTGAATAATACTTTTAATGTACTGTTGAATCCTATTGGCTAGTATTTTGGTGAGAATTTTCGCATCTGTGTTCATCAAAGATATTGGTCTATAGCTCTCTTTTTTGATGGGATCCTTGTCTGGTTTTGGGATCAAGGTGATGCTGGCCTCATAAAATGAGTTTGGAAGTTTTCCTTCCATTTCTATTTTTTGGAACAGTTTCAGGAGAATAGGAATTAGTTCTTCTTTAAATGTTTGGTATAATTCCTCTAGGAAGCTGTCTGGCCCTGGGCCTTTGTTTGTTTGGAGATTTTTGAGGACTGTTTCAATCTCCTTACTGGTTATGGATCTGTTCAGGTTTTCTATTTCTTCCTGGTTCAGTTGTGGCAGTTTATATGTCCCTAAGAATGCATTCATTTCTTCCAGATTGTCAAATTTGTTGGCATAGAGTTGCTCATAGTATGTTTTTATAATTGTCTGTATTTCTTTGGTATTAGTTGTGATCTCTCCTCTTTCATTCATGATTTTATTTTTATTTATTTGGGTCCTTTCTCTTTTCTTTTTGATAAGTCTGGCCAGGGGTTTATCAATCTTATTAATTCTTTCAAAGGACCAGCTCCTAGTTTTGTTGATTTGTTCTATTGGTTTTTTTTGTTTGTTTGTTCTATTTCATTGATTTCTGCTCTGATCTTTATGATTTCTCTTCTCCTGCTGGGTTTAGGATTTCTTTCTTGTTCTTTCCCCAGCTCTCGTAGGGTTAGGTTATGTATTAAAGACCTTTCTTGTTTCTTGATAAAGGCTTGTACTGCTATATATTTTCCTCTCAGGACTGCCTTTGTTGTGTCCCACAGGTTTTGAACCGTTGTATTTTGTTATAATTTGTTTCCATGAATTTTTTCAATTCTTCTTTAATTTCCTGGTTGACCCATTCATTCTTTAGAAGGATGCTTTTTAGTCTCCATGTATTTGGGTTCTTTCCAAATTTCCTCTTGTGATTGAGTTCTAGCTTCAGAGCATTGTGATCTGAAAATATGCAGGGAGTGATCCCAGTCGTTTGTTACCGGTTGAGACCTATTTGGGACCGAGGATGTGATCTATTCTGGAGAATGTTCCATGAGGACTAGAGAAGAATAAATATTCTATTGCGTCGGGATGAAATGTTCTGAATATATCTGTGAGGTCCATCTGGTCCAGTGTGTCATTTAAGGCCTTTATTTCCTTGTTGATCTTTTGCTTGGATGACCCATTTCAGTGAGGGGAGTGTTAAATTCCCCTACTATTATTGTTTTATTGTTGATGTGTTTCTTTGATTTTGTTATTAATTGGTTTATATAGTGCTGCTCCCACGTTAGAAGCATAGATATTTAAAACTGTTAGGTCTTCTTGTTAGACAGATCCTTTGAGTATGATATAGTGTTCTTCCTCATCTCTTATTATAGTCTTTGGCTTAAAATATAATTGATCTGATATAAGGATTGCCACTCCTGCTTTCTTCTGATGTCCATTAGCATGGTAAATTCTTTTCCACCCCCTCACTTTAAATCTGGAGGTGTCTTCGGGTTTAAAATGAGTTTCTTGTAGGCAGCATATAGATGGGTTTTGTTTTTTTATCCATTCTGATACCCTGTGTCTTTTAATTGGGGTATTTAGCCCATTAACATTCAGGGTAATTATTGAGAGATATGAATTTAGTGCCATTGTATTGCCTGTAAGATGACTGTTACTGTATATTGTCTGTGTTCCTTACTGATCTACCACTTGTAGGCTCTCTCTTTGCTTAGAGGACCCCTTTCAATATTTCCTGTAGAGCTCGTTTGGTATTTTCAAATTCTTTCAGTTTTTGTTTGTCCTGGAAGCTTTCAATCTCTCTTTTTCAATGATAGCCTAGCTGGATATAGTATTCTTGGATGCATGTTTTTCTCATTTAGTGCTCTGAATATACCATGCCAGCTCTTTCTGGCCTGCCAGATCTCTGTGGATAAGTCAGTTGCCAATCTAATATTTTTACCATTGTATGTTACAGACTTCTTTTCCTGGGCTGCTTTCAGGATTTTCTCTTTGTCACTAAGATTCGTAAATTTTACTATTAGGTGACGGGTTGTGGACCTGTTATTATTGATTTTGAGGGGCGTTCTCTGAAACTCCTGGATTTTGAAGCTTGTTCCCTTTGCCATATTGGGGAAATTTTCTCCAATAATTCTCTCCAATATACCTTCTGCTCCCCTATCTCTTTCTTCTTCTTCTGGAATTCCAACTATTCTAATGTTGTTTCATCTTATGGTGTGACTTATCTCTTGAATTCTGCCCTTGTGGTCCAGTAGTTGTTTGTCCCTCTTTTGCTCAGCTTCTTTATTCTCTGTCATTTGGTCTTCTATATCACTAATTCTTTCTTCTGCCTCATTTATCCTAGCAGTGAGAGCCTCCATTTTTGATTGCACCTCATTAATAGCTTTTTTGATTTCAACTTGGTTCGATTTTAGTTCTTTTATTTCTCCAGAAAGGGATTTTATATCTCTCGAGAGGGTTTCTCTAATATCTTCCATGCCTTTTTCGAGTCCGGCTAGAACCTTGAGAATCGTCATTCTGAACTCTATATCTGACATATTACCAATGTCTGTATTGATTAGGTCCCTAGCCTTCGGTATTGCCTCTTGTTCTTTTTTTTGTGGTGCAATTTAAAAAAGAAAACGAGTAAAGAAAAAATATAAAAAAGAAAAAAATAGCTGTATATATTAGATAAACTAGTTAAAAAACGTTAAAAAAAGAAAAGGGTAAAAAAATTTAGCAGAAGAAGAGAGGAAAAAAAATTGAAAAAGAAAAAGAATAAAAAATTAACTGCAAGACTAAAGAATCATGGGGAGAAAGCCATGAGTTCCGTGCTTTGCTTTCTCCTCCTCTGGAATTCTGCTGCTCTCCTTGGTATTGAAACTGCATTCCTTGGTAGGCGAACTTGATCCTGGCTGGATTTCTTGTTGATCTTCTGGTGGAGGGGCCTGTTGTAGTAATTATCAAGTGTTTTTGCTCCAGGCGTAATTGCACCACCCTTACCAGGGGCCAGGCTGAGTAATCGGCTCGGGTTTGCTTTCAGGAGCTTTTGTTCCCTGAGCGCTTTCTGTAGAGTTCCAGAAGACAGGAATGAAAATGGTGGCCTCCCGGTCTCTGGCCCAGAGATGCTGAGATCCCCACTCCTCAGTGTGCCCTTGGAGAAGAGCGCCCATTTACTCTCGTCTCCCTGGCCTCCCGCCGCGCTCCCAGCTCACCGAGCCTGTGACCAGTTCAAGGTAACGCTGAGCTGAGAGCTCTCTCCTTGGCTCTGTCTCTGTAGCCGGCTTCCCTCTTCTAATACCTGCAAGTTCTGTGACACTCAGACACCCCTGATCCTTCTGTGACCCTGCGGGACCTGAGGCCACGCTGACCCCTCATGGCCTTTACCCTGGTTTAGCCTCTGTAGTGATGTACCTCAGTGGAACAGTCTTTTAAAAGTCCTGATTTTGTGCTCCGTTGCTCTGCCACTGGCCGGGAGCTGGCCCCTCCCCTTGCAGTCTATCTTCCAGTGGCTTTGGATTCACTTCTCCGCCAGTCCTACCTTTCAGAAAATGGTTGATTTTCTGTTTCTAGAATTGCTGCTCTGCTTCTCTTCAATCTCCCGTTGGATTTATAGGTGTTTGCAATCTTTAGATAAGCTATCTAGCTGATCTCCTGCTACCTGAAGTAGTCTCAGCCTGCTACTTCTCTGCCATCTTGACTCCTCCCTGGTCTTGGCATCTTGGCATCTTAAAACCATGGATTGAAATATCCTCATGTACCAGTAACTTGTTTTTTCTTTAAGAAAGTTACTTGATATAATTAAGATATTTCCTCATCTAGCTTTTCTCACTGTATTTTGATTTTTGCTTCATCTCTCTACCCTAGACTGTAAGCTACATAAGTGTTGTTAAATGTTTGGTTACTTTTGTCTGATCATGGATTAGTTCTATATATGGCACAAAGTAGGATAATGTTTATGGAATACAAATGAGATATAGTGAACAGATAATGGAAAGGTAGTAAATGAAAGACATAAGGAGCACACTTTGTTTTTGTATAAAATACTATTACAAGTTATGTTCTCCCAATAGAATAAATATCTTTAAAACATTGATTTTCTTCCCCAAACACTTTGATGTGCATCTTTCTTAAAGTAATTTTTATGTATGTAAGTTTCAGTATGTTTTTTTAAAAACTGGATTTTTTGTTATTTTATCATTCTTATCAAGGAGTGCCTGGGTGGCTCAGTCAGTTAAGCAGCTGCCTTCAGCTGGGGTCATGACCCCAGTGTCCTGGGATCGAGCCCTGCATCAGGCTTCTGCTCAGTGGAGAGACTGCTTCTCCCTCTCCCTCTGCCTTCTGCTCTGCATGTGCTCTAAAAAATTATTAGGTAATAATTGTTAGTCAAATAGTTCAGCTTTTACATTCACCTTACATTTATTGCAAAAATTATGAAAAGAAATTTGTTAAGGAAGCAATTTTATTTTGTTTTACTATGTTTCTTCTATTGGTGTTCAATTGGAAAATATAAATGCTTTTAATATTCTTTTAATATTTTTATATAACACAAGAAGTTACATGATTTCAGTGGTTGTCAGATACATGTTTTGTGTTCACTTTTATTGTAATATTTTTATTCATTTCAATGTGTTGGGATATTTGGGAGAATTTGGGAGAAATCACATTATGATATTCTCCATATAGACATTATGGTTAAAGTTTATTAGAGAAAATAATAATTTACATTTAAATATGCACTTTATTTAAGGTAATAAATAAATAGACTTTGAAAGTCTGTTGTCTGAGCCATACATCAAAAGTCTTCATCTGGCTTTTAAAGTACTTTGAAGGGGTCATTTTAGATATGTTATGCTAATCTGTTTGTCTGTCCCCTTATTTCTCCAAACTGTCATTCATCATGAACTTCAGTGAATACAAAGAGACTTCTTGATCTGTTCCAGCTCCACATCTAAGTAATGTACTTATCACTTAAATTGTCTTGAGCATATTTTTTTGCTTTCAGTCACCATAGCAGATTTACCCATGATTCAGGACTTCTTCAGAAAATGCCCTACACAGAAAAATAATTCTGATAATCCTTCCCATTTATTTGATAGTTTTATTAAAATAATGAAAGATCATATCAATTGGAGAAGGAGGAGAAGCAGTGAATAGGATAAAGATAGCAGGCCAAGCTTTTACAACCTCCCCTTCCTCCCTCAAGTCACTGAAAATGAGGAAGAAGTTCAGTGTGTGCAGTGTGTGCACACATAAATGCACACACATCTTTTCTTGTTGTCTTAGAATCTGAACTGAAAAATCAAACCTTAGGAGAGTGGATGATAAATCCCACAGCATTCTAAAGCAAGGTGAATAATTAGGTCCTTTGAAAATCCTTTCTGATCTCCTATTTGCAGCATATATCTATCTATCTATCTATCTATCTATATATAGATATAGGAGATCAGAAAAGATTTTCTATATATAGATACCTATATATCAGAAAAGATTACCTATATTATAGATATAGAATTATCTATATTATAGATTATCTATATATAGGTATCTATATATATATTAGGAGGACCTGTGCTATAGGACCGGCACAAAGTGATGACAATGTTTTTGGGAAAGCTTATACATGTATTCTCAGGAGTTTTGAGAAATATAAAAGCTATAAGTTGAGAGGAAAAATCCATAAAGTTCACAGAGATAATGCCCTGCATATCCAGTGTTTAGTACATTAGAGTTGAGTATGTTTTCCTGAAGGCCATGTTGACAACACAGGGAAAAAAAAAAAGTAGTATAAACTATCTTGATATATTACATACCCATTGAAGTTACCAAAATGAATGAATAAGAGGACATCATCTCCAAAGCAGGCATTAAAGATATGTCACAAAAAAACCCTAGTCCTTATCAAAGAATATGAAGTCCCTATAGCCTGTGGAGGACAGTATATCAAGACCTCACAAGAGTGTTCCTTAGGAGAAGGAAAACATTTCCATATTTTTTATTACAAAAGATATTCATCAAAATGATGAATCACTAGCTATGTAAAGAAACCTTTGCGCTGCTGTCATTTTGCCTCTCATCCTTTCTCTACCTGGAACCATTATCCATAGGACATTGAAGAAGAAAAGGGTAACATAATACAGGGAAATGAAAAAACACAATACTTTCCCATTATTTCTAATCTTGGACAGTGACAAACTCTAGACTGAGGATGTAGGCTTGGGGAAACAATAAATGAGAGATACCATAAATGGAATGGTAAATTGTTTTAAAGATAAATGCATAAATTTATAGCTGATATACCATAAACTGGGCATTCTTAAAAGTATACAATTTTGTGAATACATGCACAAGAAATTATCACCATAATCAAGATATTAAACTTTCCCTCATGTGTGAGTGTTTTTGTGTTCTGTAATACATCTATCCTTCTGTTTATCATCCACAGGCAACTACTGATTTGCTTTCTGTCAAAAATGGCTTATTGTTTCCTAGAATTTTATATAAATAGAATTGTAGTTTGCTCTTTGGCTGGCTTCTTCCACTCAGTATAATTTTGAAATGCACTAATATTATTGCATGGATAAATAGTTTATTTGTTTTTCCCTGCATTATTGAGATATAAATTATATATAACATTATTTAGGTTTCTGGTATATAATGTGATAATTTGATACATGTATATATGGCAAAATAATTACTTCAGCAAGGTTAGCTAAGACATCTATCAACGCATATAATTATCATTTGTATATGTGTGTGAATGTGTGTGTGTGCATGGTAAGAACATTTAATTATCCACTCTCTTATCAACTTTAAAGTATCTAATATAATATTGTTAACTAAAATAACCATACTATATGTTAGAGTGCTAGAATTTCTTTGTCTTATAACTAGAAGTTTGTACTCCTTCACCAAAATCTTCACATTTCTCCTATTATACCTTGACAACCACCATTCAACTCTCTGTTCTTATAGATTTAATGTTTTAAGATTCCACCTATCAGTGAGATTATGCAATATTTTTTATGTAACTTTTCCCATCTGACTTATTTTACTGAGAGTAATGTCCTCAAGGGCAATCCAAGTTGTTGCAGATGTCAGGATTTCCTTATTTTTTATGGCTGAGTCATACTCTATTATGTATTTATCTATTTATATGTAGACAGGCATTTGATTGTTTCCATATCCTGGCTACTGTGTATAATGTTGCAATAAATATGGTAGTGCAGTTGTCTTTTTAAGATTCTTATTTTATTGCCCTTAGATATATACCTAGAAGTGAGATTGATGAATCATATGGTAGTTCTACTTTTAATGTTTTGAGAAACCTCATACTGATTTCCACAGAGGCTGTACTAATTTAAATCCCCACCAAGAGTGCATAAGGCTTCCTCTTTTCCCCACATCCTCACCAACACTTATCTCTTGTCTTTTTGGTCATAACCATTATAATGGGTATAAGGTGATATCTCATTGTGCTTTTGATTTTATTTTCCTGATGGTTAGTGATATTGAATACCTTTTCAAGTATCTATTGGTCCTTTGGATGTCTTCTTCAGGAAAATATTCATGTAGTTTTTATCATCTTTAAATTAGACTCTTTTTTTGCCATACAGTTGTTTAAGTTTCTTATATATTTTGAATATTAATTTTATTAGGTATATGGTTTTCAAATAATTTTATTTTCACTTTGTTCATTGTTCATTGTTTCACTTTGTTCATTTCACTTTTGTTGTGCAGAGTCTTTTTATTTTAATGTAGTCCTACTTATTTATTTATGCTTTTTCACTTTGTGATTTTGGTGTCATACTCAATAAGAGATGCTAAGACCAATAATGAGGAGATTTTCCTCTCTATTTAGTTCTGGAAGTTTCACAATGTTAGGAACTACTTAAAAAATATTTATTTATCTGAAAAAGAGAATGTACATATGAGTGAGTGGGGGTAGGGGCAAGGGGAAAGGGAGTGGGAGAGAATCTCAGACTCCCTTTTGAACATGGAACCTGATATGGGAGTCATGACCCAAGATCATGTGCCAAAACCAACAGTTGCTTAACGAACTGTTCTTAAGTACTTAAGCCAGGCACCTCTCAAGTATTACTTTTAAGTCTTTAATCTATTTCAAGTTAATATTTGTGATTAATGTACAATAGTGATTCAATTTCAATCTTTCTGCATGTGATAATCTTGTTTTCCTCACACTATTTATTGAAAGACTGTCCTTTTTTCATTGAGTGTTCTTGGCTCCTTTGTCCAATATTAGGTGGTGATATATGCAAGGTCTTTTTACTGGGTTTTCAGCTCTGTTCCATTGATGTGTTTATGTGTGTTTATGCCAGTACCACACTGTTTTGATTACTGTAGCTTTGTAATATAGTTTGGAGTCAGGAATTTTGATAAGTTAGCTCTATTCTTTCTTAGAATTGTTTAGCCATTTGGGTTTTTGTGTTTCTATACAATATTTAGGATTGTTTTTCTATTTATGTCAAAAATGCCATTGGAATTTGATAGGGGTTGCATTAGATCTATAGATGGCTTTGGAGAGTATGGAAATTTCAACTATATTAATTTTTCTGATCCATGGGATATCATTCCATTTATCTGGTGTCTTCTTTAAATTTCTTTGTCACCAAAGTCTTGATGTTTTTAGAGAACTGATTTTTTTGTTTTGTTTTGTTTTGTTCTTTAAGATTTATTTATTTGAGAGAGGGAGAGAGAGAATCTCCAGCACTACCCACTGAGCATGAAGCCTGCTGCAGGTCTTGTTCTGACTACCCATGTGATCTTGACCTGAGCTGAATTCAAGATTCAGATGCTTAACTGACTCAGCCACCCAGTCACCTCTAGAGAACAGATCTTTTTTTTTTTTTTTTTAAATTTTTTATTTTTTATAAACATATATTTTTATCCCCAGGGGTACAGGTCTGTGAATCACCAGGTTTACACACTTCACAGCACTCACCAAATCACATACCCTCCCCAATGTCCATAATCCCACCCCCTTCTCCTCACACCAGTGAGAACAGATCTTTTATCTCCATAATTAAACTCCTTCTGGGGTATTTTATATATATATATATATATATATATATATATATTATATATATATAATATATATATAATATATATATATTTTGATGCTTTTGTAAATGGGATTGCCTTTAAATTTCTTTTTCCTCTTTGTTTTAAAGATTTTATTCATTTATTTGAGAAAGAGAGAGACAAAGCATGAGCTGGATGGGGGGTGCAGAGGAAGAGAAAGAAAGACAAGAGGTCTCCCCGCTTAGCAGAGAGCCCGACACTGGCGTCAATCCCAGGACCCTGAGATCATGATCTGAGCCAAAATTGAGAGTCAGATGCTCAACCAACCGAGCCACTGAGGCACCCCTAAATATCTTTTTCAGATACATTGTTAATGCATAGAAATATAACTAATTTATATATGTTGATTTTGTATCCTACAAATTTATTGAATTAGTGGATTGGATCTAGCAGATTTTGGTGGAGTCTTTAAGGTTTTCTCTGCATATCATGCTATCTACAAAGCCAGGCCATGTTTTGGCAGCCTCTGTTTTGTTATCCCTAGAATGGTGTTGTATGCTAAAGTTTGTGGTTTCTTCCAGGTCATGGATTCAGGCCAGTTTTTTTCATGTACTCACTAGCTCTCTGTGAAAGCTTGTTCTTATCTCCATTGGGAACATACACTAGGAGCTGGCCAGGGATAGATATGTGTGACGTGTGTGTGTGTGTGTGTGTGTGTGTGTGTGTGTGTGTTGAGTTGTATGGGGCACTTGGGGTGCCTGTGGGTCAGTTGGAGGGATTCATGGGCAAGGCAACCCCAGTGGCTCATGGGAAGGCCTCCTGTTGGAATCCCAGGGGCTGTTAATTAGCTATGAGTCCCTTTGACATACTCAGTCCAAGCTTTTTTTGTTCTCCCCGGTGCTCACTGCGTCTTAGTCATGCAGTTCAGGACTCAGTACTCTGGATGGAGTGAGAGAGAAATGGGCCTCTGGGCATCCTGAACAGCTGGGGGATCTTGGCACTCACTCACAGGCTCTCTCTTTACCCCCAACAGGAGAAATCACATGTGAAAATGGCTCTCTTGACACTAAGCTGTACTGCTGTGGTGGAAGTGTGATGCAGGTAAAATAAATCTGTTCTTTTTACCCTATTCACAGCATCCAATCTTTTGGATTGTTTTGCTCCCATGGTTTGCTGGAACTTCTCCACTGCACACCTGAATTTCAAAGGCTGTCTTGTTTCTGTATGATTGCCTAGGTCAATTTCTTCAGGGCTCTCTGCAGTGCCTCCAAAAAGAGCTTGAGTTAGTTCACAAGGCTATTTCAGGATCCAAATTTGTGACTGCTGTCTGTGTGCCTATTATCTAATGCATGGATGGGCAAGACTTCTGGGACTGTTGGTGTATACTGATGTATACAGTCTTTTTCTAATACATGTTTTAGAACCGTTTCCCAGTCTAAAGCTTGGTTTCTCACTTTTCTAATGGTGTCTTTCAAATGACAGGTATTCTTAATATTTCTGTAATCAATTTTATCACATTTTTTCTTTGTAAACCAAGGTTACAAAACTTCCTCTTCCCTAATGTTTACTTCTAGAAGTTTATAGATTAACATTTTATGTTTAGTTGCATCATCCACATTGTGTCCCCCCCCCCTTTTTTTTTGTGGAGGATATAAATCAAAGTTTAATTTTAACTTAAAAGAATGAATATAGAGTTCATCCCGCCTATTTTTTTTTTTAATGCTTTGAATTTCTTTGGTATCTTTGTTGAAAATCACAACTCCGGACTTCAAGCTCTATTACAAAGCTGTCATCATCAAGACAGCATGGTACTGGCACAAAAACAGACACATAGATCAATGGAACAGAATAGAGAGCCCAGAAATAGACCCTCAAATCTATGGTCAACTAATCTTCGACAAAGCAGGAAAGAATGTCCAATGGAAAAAAGACAGCCTTTTCAATAAATGGTGCTGGGAAAATTGGACAGCCACATGCAGAAAAATGAAATTGGACCATTTCCTTACACCACACACAAAAATAGACTCAAAATGGATGAAGGATCTCAATGTACGAAAGGAATCCATCAAAATCCTTGAGGAGAACACGGGCAGCAACCTCTTCGACCTCTGCCGCAGCAACATCTTCCTAGGAACAACGCAAAAGGCAAGGGAAGCAAGGGAAAAAATGAACTACTGGGATTTCATCAAGATCAAAAGCTTTTGCACAGCAAAGGAAACAGTTAACAAAATCAAAAGACAACTGACAGAATGGGAGAAGATATTTGCAAACGACATATCAGATAAAGGACTAGTGTCCAGAATCTATAAAGAACTTAGCAAACTCAACACCCAAAGAACAAATAATCCAATCAAGAAATGGGCAGAAGACATGAACAGACATTTCTGCAAAGAAGACATCCAGATGGCGAACAGACACATGAAAAAGTGCTCCATATCACTCAGCATCAGGGAAATACAAATCAAAACCACAATGAGATATCACCTCACACCAGTCAGAATGGCTAAAATCAACAAATCAGGAAATGACAGATGCTGGCGAGGATGCGGAGAAAGGGGAACCCTCCTACACTGTTGGTGGGAATGCAAGCTGGTGCAGCCACTCTGGAAAACAGCATGGAGGTTCCTCAAAATGTTGAAAATAGAACTGCCCTATGACCCAGCAATTGCACTATTGGGTATTTACCCTAAAGATACAAATGTAGTGATCCAAAGGGGCACATGCACCCGAATGTTTATAGCAGCAATGTCCACAATAGCCAAACTATGGAAAGAACCTAGATGTCCATCAACAGATGAATGGATCAAGAAGATGTGGTATATATACACAATGGAATACTATGCAGCCATCAAAAGAAATGAAATCTTGCCATTTGCAACAACATGGATGGAACTAGAGCGTATCATGCTTAGCGAAATAAGTCAAGCAGAGAAAGACAACTATCATATGATCTCCCTGATATGAGGAAGTGGTGATACAACATGGAGGCTTAAGTGGGTAGAAGAAGAATAAATGAAACAAGATGGGATTGGGAGGGAGACAAACCATAAGTGACTCTTAATCTCACGAAACAAACTGAGGGTTGCCGGGGGGAGGGGGTTTGGGAGAAGGGGGTGGGATTATGGACATTGGGGAGGGTATGTGATTTGGTGAGTGCTGTGAAGTGTGTAAACCTGGTGATTCACAGACCTGTACCCCTGGGGATAAAAATATATGTTTATTAAAAAAAAAAAAAAAAAGAAAAAGAAAAAAAAAATAAAATAAAATAAAAAAAAAAAAAAAAAAAAAAAAAAAAAAAGAAAATCAATTGGCCTTAGAAGTATCAGTGTATTTTTGGATTCTATTGTGTTCAATTTATTTTTATGTGTATCTTCATAATACAAAGCTGTTTTGATTAGCTCTATCTTAATATAGCTTTAAATTAAATAGTGAAATCTGATAGAGAAATTTATCCATCTTTGTTCTTTAAAATAATGCTTAAGTAATTCTGGTTTATATTTCTGTATAAATTTTTAAAACCCTCAAAATGTCAGGGTGCCTGGCTGGCTCAGTCATTAAGTGTCTGCCTTCAGCTCAGGTCATGATCTCAGAGTCCTTGGATGGAGCCCTACATCAGGCTCCCTGCTCAGCGGGAAGCCTGCTTCTCCCTCTCCTGCTCCCCCTACTTGTGTCCCCATCCCATTTGTGTCTCTGTCTGCCAAATAAATAAATAAAATCTTTAAAAATAAATAAAAATAAATAAAAACCCTCAAAATATCAATTTCTATAAAAATACCATCTGGGATTATGACTGTGATTGCACTGAATCTGTAGGTCAATTTGGGTAGACTCCTTTACTAACAAAATTGGGTCTTCTCTATTTATTTAAATCCTATTTAAGTTCTTTCAGCAAAGTTGTATAGTTTTTAGTGTAGCGATCTTAAACTTTTGTTAGATTTAATTATATGTTATAATTTCTGGTTTTATCATAAAGAAATTGCCTATTTAATTTTATTTCTTAATTATTTGGGGTTATTCTATAAATATACAATTGATATTTATATATAATATTATATGCAGTAATTTTTCAAAATTAATTTATAAATTTTAGTAATTCTTTTATATATTTCCTCAAATTTTCTATGTTTAAATTATATCATCTGCAAATGAAGGCAGTTTTCCTTCTTTCTTTCCAAACTATGTTAATTTTCTTAATTTTTTATTGTCTTAATTTATGGTTAAAATTTCTGATAATCATAAATGCAGCTATCCTTAATGAATTTCTGACATTAGTTGGGAATAATTCAGTATTTAATTATAATGTATTTTACCTACATATTTTTTATAGATGCCCTGTATCAGTTTCAAGGAGTTCCCAACTATTTTTAGTTTGCAGAGAGTTATGACTATAGATGCTTTAACTGTACCTTTTAAAACAATAATTTTTTTCTTTTTATTCTGTTACTATATTGAAATATACTGATTGGATCTCAGTTATTAAGCAAACTCTACTTAATCATATTATACTTTTTATGTATTGTGGTATTAAATTAGCTAATATTTTGCAGCTGCAGTTCTAGATTTGTATTCCTTTCTTTACTTTTTCTCTAATTTTATTTTTTACTTTTTTTTTTACTTTTTCTCTATTTGCTTGCTTTCTTGTTTTATAGTGTCTTAATCAGACTTCAATACTGTGGTTTAGCTGGTCTCGTAAAATATGAGGGGCAGTGTTCACTCTTCATTTATTTACGAAAAAGAAAATGTGCATTTTCCCTGAATGTTTCATAAATTCGCTAGTAAAACTATCTGGGCACAGACTTTCCTTTGAGGGAAGTATTTTGATATATCTATCTATCTATCTATCTATATATATATATATATCAATATATATATATATATTTGTAATTATAGGGCTAATCAGATTTTTAAAGTTTTTTTAAATATCAGTATTCATAAGTTATATTTTTCAAAAAAGAGCCTAATATTTTGAACAATTAATATTTGTACATAAAAGTTTTATTAATACTATTCATAAGTGAGTATTAGCACACTAATCCTCTTTAAACCTGATATTGGTGGTTTCTATTCTATTTCTTATATGTTCAGTCTATTTAAAATTTCAACAATTTTGGTGACTTTTTTGGATTACTACCTTCAAGTTTTGTTTTCTTGTTTCTATCTATTTGGATTCTGCTTTTCTCTTTACTGCTTCCCTCCTTCTACTTGGTTGTATGTCTTTGCTTTTCTTTTACTCAAGACTTCTGGTGCAACTATAAGCCACTAATATTGAATATAGACATAAACACTGATACAGATCATTCTTCTTTCTAAAATAACATTTTAAATTCTAGGTCTCTCTCTGAATACTGCTTTAAAAACAATTAAAAAATGTATATACATTGTTCTTTTGTTGTTCATAAATTTCAAAATAGTTCCTGTTACTTCTTTAATTAAATTCTTGACATGTGAACTTATGTGTGCTATTTGCCAAATACAGTTTTCCTAATTTTTAAAATTGAACTCTATTGCATTCAGAGAAAAAAATTGAATAATTTTATTGAAATTTGTTTATGGTCTAACATATAGTATATCTTAGTAGTTGTACATGTATACATGTGACAAGAGTCTTATTCTCTGGCTTTGTAAGAAGTGATCTATAGTCAATAAGATCAAATTGGTTAACAACATGGCTAAGATCATCTATGTATGTGATATTTTTTTAAATTTAATTGTCCTAACAATTTCTGAAAGGGATTTACGTTATTGCGTCTTTCTCTTTTTATTTCTCTCAATCTTTGCCTCATGTATTTTGAAGTTCTTTTATCAAGTAATACATGTTTAAATTTATGTGCTCCTGATTAATTGTCTCTTTCCTCATCACTTTTAAACAAACCATTTAATTACTAGAAGCACTCTTTATCCTGAGGTCTATTTTTATCTACTGTAAAGATAGCTATTCTACTCCAGCTTTTTTTTTTTTTTTTTTTTTTTTTGCTATTTGTTTGGTACATACAAATTTCATACTCTTATTTTCAAACTGTTCTTTTTTAAATTAGAATATTTAGACCAAAGATTTTAATACAATTAATGTTATATTTGGACTTATGTTCATCATTACGCAATTTGTTTTCTCTTTGTTCCTCCTTTTTGGTCTCACTTATAACTTCTTTTTGATTATTTGTTTTGGTATTTTGTTTAATATATGTAACATATTTTGTGGGGCTTTTTAATAATTGAGGTGAGGTTTGCATAATATACAATTCACCATTTTAAAGTGTATAATTCAATTAGTTCATTCACAATATTCTGAAAGCAACACTACTCTAGTGTTCAAAACTTCTTCTTTTCTAACTCAGAACATCCACATACCAATTAAATACCTTTCCATTTCCCTTTCCCCTCATACCCTCTATTTAAATCCGTGGAGATGTGCACTTAATATTTGTGCATATTACCCACAGTTAGTTTCCATAACAATGTAGAAAATGTTTTTAAAAGTACAATATAACTAATCTAATACAAAGCTGAACTACTTTTGATATGCGACAAAATTGTAGCCACAGTCTTTAGGTCTGTCTACCACATGGAGTCCAGTCAGTTGCAATAAATGAGGATAATGTTAATGTGAGCCATTGCTCTCAGGCAAGCTGTCTCCATCTCTCACTATCTTTTAGAATGTGCTTGTCATATTAAACAGTTTTAATAAGCAGATAAAATCTGTTTGTTATAGCATTGACAAGTTCACATTCCATATTTAGCTAGATTTAATCAGTTCTGAGAAATGAGAAACAAGAAGAAAATCCAGAGATAAATTTGACCATTTCTTGGTCATTTAAGAGTCAGATCAGCTGCTATTTAACTATACTCTGATGTGTCTTTTCAGGGCGCATGTATGTGGTATGTGTAGGAAGTTTTATTTTTGTTTTCTGGGAGTTAGATTTCTTGAAGATTTATCTATTGACATTCGGTGAGCCTGCTGGTTACTTGAATGTACTTTAAAATTGGATTACTTTTATTTTTTAAAAAGATTTTATTTATTTATTTGACAGACAGAGATCACAAGTAGGCAGGGAGGCAGGCAGAGAGAGAGGAGGAAGCAGGCTCCCCACCGAAGAGATCCCTGGGGCTCAATCCCAGGACCCCGGGATCATGACCTGAGCCGAAGGCAGAGGCTTTAACCCTCTGAACCACCCAGGCGCCCCAAAATGGGATTACTTTTAAACTAAATTTTCAGTCTAAAATTTTTTAAACCATCCAATTGGAGTGATTTTAGCTTGCAAACACATTCAAGGCCCACCAGTACTCACAACCTACCTTCTCTATATTTGAAAGAAAGGAAATACATTTCCCTTCCTAGAAATGTTTTAGTCAATTTTTAATACGTTGATATGATTATGTTACCTATTTGTAAGTTCATGAGAGTATGAAAAAGGGTGAAAATAACTGTTTTTCCTAGTGCATACATTCAGCAGTGGAAGCCTTATTCTTCAGAAGCTTAATGTCCAACTGCTGTAAACAATAAAAATGAATTTGTTTGAATTTATGTCTTGTCAAACTAATAAACAGTAAAATACACATATATACTCTTCAGCATATAATTTATTTACACATAGACACCCCTGTGTTGAAAAGGTTTACGGTACTCATTATATAATGTTAATATAAATGTATATTAGCTTAGTACTTCTAGAAGGTAATTTGGTTTTATGTATCTAAAGTCTTTAAAAGGTACACACATACTTTGATCACAATTTCACACTGGGAATTTAGCCTAAGGAAATAATTAAGGTTTTGCAGAATAGCTAGAAGAATGGTCACTGTAGAATTACATATACATGGAAGAAAAACAATTTAAAAAAAAAGGAAAGAAAACTGAAAGCAACTTAAAAATTCAACTACAGAGGTCATGAGCATGCACTGTGTTGTATCATTATAATGCAATACTATAGATTTTATTTAAAATACAATTTACAGGGGAACCTGGATGACTCAGTGGGTTAAAGCCTCTGCCTTCAGCTCAGGTCATGATCCCAGGGTCCTGGAATCGAGCCCCGCATCAGGCTCTCTGCTTGGCAGGGAGCCTACTTCCCCCACCCCCTCTCTGCCTGCCTCTCTGCCTACTTGTGATCTCTGTCTGTCAGATAAATAAATAAAATCTTCAAAAAAAAAAATAAAATGTGATTTACAAAATAAAGAAATTGAAGAATAGAATGTTTAAGATGTTTGCTTACTGCCATACAGCTTTTAAGTGGTGGTGCCAGGATAGAAACTCAGTCAATACTTCTCTGGAGTCAATGTGCCAGAATTTATGACTGTATGCTTTTTCCATTATATTATTATTCCTTTACATTTAGAAATAATATCTATCCTGTTCAAGAATAGTTAGCCTTAAACATCATTCATATTATTAGATAAAAATGAACACAAGTATAGAGAATGTGATTGTAATATAGTTATATGTGCATGTGATTAAAAAAAACTAGAAGGATACACCCAGTTTTTAATCATTGAGTGATGGCATTATGGGAGACTTCTGAGGTTGTTTTATGTTTTGTTCCCTCCAATTTTCTACAGTGAAGATGCATAGAAGTATTTCTTTTAAAGAATAATTCTATATAAATAAGTGGTCCATGAATTATAACTTGCATTTGAGTAAGAATATACAATAAAATAAATTACAGTAGAATATTAATTATGTAGCTGAAACTCAAAGTCTATCAGCTATTGTATTGTGTTCCTGTTTGGCTTGGTACTTTTGCAAAAGAGCTTTTCAGAAGATAATGATTATCCAAGAATTTCCTAAACTGGATTGTATATTGATATGGTCACTCCATTCAACTCAGTCTGTTGTGTATGCATCTATATTCTTATACCTTTATAAAATGAATTAAATATTTTGTACCTTGACAACAGTCACTAAGGATAGTTGAGTAAAAGAATAAGAGTAATAGAAGAACAGACTCTGGGTAAAATCTCAAACAGAAATGAGGGAACTGAATTTCTCTCCTCATTGACAAGATGGCTGATAGCTATTTGATCCAGCTCATGGCAGCTGATGGTATTGCTTAGATTATACTCTTCTGGTAGCTGACAATTTATTGCTTTGCTTCCTGCTAGAATGATTTTTTTTTTTCCTTTGGTGGCCTATAGCTATTATAATTGCTGTCACACTGAGCAACTATGTGTCTTGAGCCTTGGGAATGGTCTCTTCTTATGGACACTATCTTCCATCATTTACTACTGTCAGATTCCCGTTGCCACATCATTTACACCAGGCACAATAGTGAAGACCGTCTTGGGGCTGACTTTGATGGAGTTGGTAGCTCCTCAACTCCTTGCTCTCTGTCAGCATATTTAGTCACAACTTGTTTTGAATAAATGCAACATCCATTTCTATCAAAGAGATATTTGGGCCTGATCATTGTGTAATGCTTAATAAAATGTAGAAGTAGATTGGTATTGAAAGTAATGCAGTGTTATGAATATTCACTTCTACCTCTACATTAAACAAAATTTTTACCTTAAATATGTGATTTAGTATCTCTGAGTCTCACATTCTTTATCTATAAAATAAAGGTAAAGCAGTCTTTCCTGGATAAAAACAAGATTATTAGATTGACTAGATGACTAGATTATTATTATTTCTTTAATTTTCTAACATAGTCTAATGGCCATTTAAAATTTGTTTGTGTTCTGAGTTAAGTTTCATAGTGCTGTCCGGAAGACATTTGTAGATTCAGTGCCTTTGCTGAAGTCCCAAGGAAGTGATCTTCAAGTACATGGTTTAGAAAGACATTTGCAGAAAAGAGAGTGAGAAATTTATCCCTGGTATGCTCTTCATCTTCACTTTACTGACACTTTACTGGATGATGTCAAAAAGTATAAGAAATTGTAGAATTTGCTGACTAACATAGAAATTGTCACTGCCAAGAGATCAGAATGTATTCCTGTACAGTGTCTCTTTTACTTACTATTAAACTGAGAGTAACATCAATATGAAAATATCTGAAATTAAGATTTGATATACTAGAGTCTTTATTTGAACTTCCACTGTGTCCCAAGCTTCTGGTTTGTGCCTTCAGACTATAGAAAGTCTGAAAAATTCAATTTCTCTAGAGAATTCTGAAACTACACTCTTTCACAGGGCTGGAAGTTAATTGTGTGAGTCATGATTCACTGTGGTTAAAGTACAACTCTTAGATAATACATTGTAATACATGATCCTGTCACTTCAGAAAGTTATAAAGTTGCCAGCAATTTCATCTCTGAAATAAATATTCATGATGTACAACACAGTAATTTGTGATATATAAAATATAATTACCAAAACAGAAATCAGTCATGTGGAGATGAAATCACTGGCTCAATTTTATTTTTAGTGATGGCTTTATTGTATCTGAACATAAACCCTATGTTATTACTTTTAAGCCTCAGGCAGGATTCCGGTCCCTGATGTTGGTTGGGAGAAAGTTGCTCCCATGATACCATATAAATAATATTTCACCCTGAGCTGATAATCTTCTTCCTTGTAACACAAAGCAGTGTGTTCAAAAGTGGTCTGCGTAATAGGATGTGGATCCTTGTGCTTGTTACTATAGCATACTGTGGATAGAACTTACTTGGAATCAGGTTTATAAAGGTTAAATAAGGACATTTATAAATTTGAAATCAAAAGATGAACTTTTTCAGGCCAAGAGGTGTTATGGAAACAAAAACTAAAGCAGATGAATTAAAGACAAAAGTGTCTGTACTTTTCATAATGACTTGCTTCAGAACATCACAGCCACAACATAAATTTTCCTCCAGAAACTTTTCCAGACATTTTTCTTAATAAAACCAATCTCAAGAAAATTAAGAATGACATAACAAGGCCTTTCTAACCCTGGACTCCAGTTTATACCTAGAAAACTACATTATGATGCTCCCATAGTTTTGCATCCATTTTAAAACCAGGCTCTGAGATTTGAAAATTTTACCTGAAAGCATGACAGCACAATCCCAATATTTTGTAATAGAAGAATGCAGCAATTTTTTTGGCTTCTGAAGTAAAATTTAATATTTTAAATATTTAAAATTTTAAATATTTAATATTTAAAATTTTAAATATTTCAGATTTTAGTGAAGTAAAATATTCTTATGTAGATGATAATA
This sequence comes from Mustela lutreola, assembly GCF_030435805.1. Taxonomy (NCBI): domain Eukaryota; kingdom Metazoa; phylum Chordata; class Mammalia; order Carnivora; family Mustelidae; genus Mustela; species Mustela lutreola. The sequence goes on from NC_081299.1 coordinate 60,401,026, forward strand.
TTTACTTAATATCTATACTTCTTTTTAATTATTGATAAAGATAATCTACAGAATTTAAAATTATTTTATCTCATCATACAAAGACAATAATTATATTTATATTTTATATATTTATATCTTAAATATGTTTTAAAATGTTACTATTGAGCAGAAGAAAAAATTTTTTGACCCTCAGTTTTAAATAATAAGTCAGGATCATGATTTGATAAGTCAAATATACATTTAAATTCTGTATCTGAAATTACTAAATATCTCATCTTTAAATAATTTCATAAAGACATTTATTTCCTCAATACTCATTATAAATTTAAATTTCTCTATACCCTCAAATTAATTAAAGATTATCCTCTGTAAAAGCTATTTTCCATAACTTACAAATGTCATAAAAAGATGTGAAAACTTTATGAAAACTTTATGAAGCATGCAAAAACCTCCTATAATCTTAAAATTTACAGTTTTAGAAGATATAAGAAATATAATAAAATATTACCAGTATTATATTTCAATAATGAGCATATTTCTCCTGTACTTTTCAAATTTTGTGTAGAATTTTCATTATAATAATAGTTAATAGTAATTTAGCACTCCTAATACACATATGTTGAACATATTTTATCTGATTTAAACATTATAAGACTCTACAAAGTTATTTTACCCCATTTTAGAGATTAAAAACCTAAGGCTTACTGAGGTTAACTAATTTTCCCAATGTCACACTAAATGGCACAACTAAAAATGCATATTTTTCTACTTAGAGCAGAATGTGATCAAGTTTAACACACATGCACACGTACACAGAGTCCTTCTCAGACTCTTTGAAAAAATAGAAGGGGAGGTAATTCTTCCCATATCACTATAATATACTTCCTATATTATCCTTCATTCCGTGAAACCAGTATTTCCCTGATACGAAATTTAAACAAAGATATCACAATTAAAATAATACTATAGGCCAATATCACTTAGAAGTATAGAAACAAAAGTACTCAAAAATGCTAATGAATGAAATAAAAAATATGCAAATAATTATATAACTTAACCATGAAATGCAAAATCAATTCAACATTCAAAAATAAACAAATGTGATGCATTATATTAAAAACACATAATCGGGACACCTGGGTGTTAAGGTCAATTGATTAAATGTATGACTCTTGATTTCAGCACAAGTTCATGAACTCAGGATCCTGAGATCAAGCCCTAAACACAGAGTCTACTTGACTCTCCCTCTGAACCTTCCCCCCAACCTGCTCCACTTGAATTCTCTCAAATAAATAAATAAAATCTTTAAAAAATACATAATCATCTCAATAGATACAGAAAAAGCATTGGGCAAAATCCAATAGTATTTCATGATAAAAGCACTCGACAAAAAGAATAGAAAGGAACTTTCGTGGGGGCTTGAGTGGCTCAGTCAATTAAGCATCTGCCTTTGACTCAAGTCATGATCCTGAAGTCCTGCGATCTACCCCAGTCTCAGGCTCTCTCCTTAGGTGGGGGGAGGGAGTCTGCTTCTCCCTCTCCTTCTGTGCCTCTCCAAAGGTCTGCACTCTGTCTCTCTCTCAAATTAAAAAAAAAAAAAAATCTTAAAAAAAAGAAAGAAACTTCCTCAATATGACAAAGTGCATCTATAAACTAATCCACAATTGGCACCATACTTACTGGGAAAAAATTGAATGCTTTCTCTGTAACACCAGCAAGAAGAAAGAATGTTCATTCTCATTGCTTCTATGAAACATTGTTCTGTATGTTCTAATTGCAAGGCCAATTGGAAAAAATTAGACAAAAAATAAGCAAAAAAGCTTAAAAAAAAAAAAGGCATCGAAATTAGGAAGGAAGAAGTAAAATGATTTGTTTTTCCAGATGGCATGACCTTGTATAGAGGAAATCCTGAGAACAACTACTCCCAAAAGCAATTAACACTGACAGAAAAGTTCAAGTTATAGGATACAAGATCAATATACAAAAAGCAATTTTATATAACAATGAAAATGAAATTAAAGAGATAATCCTATTTATTATAATATGAAAAAACATAAATTTAGGAAACATTTTAACCAAAAAAATAAAAACAAGACTTGCACAAAGAAAACTAAAAAACTGAAAGAAATTAGAGAAGACCTACATAAAAAAAATATAACCCATGTTCATGGATTGGAAGGCAATAATGTTAAGATGACAGTTCTCTCTAAATTGATTTAAAGGGTCAATGCAATTCCTATCAAACTGTCTTTTTTTTTTTTTTTTGAAACATTAACAAGGTCATTTTAAAACTCATATGAAAAAATAAGAGTTCCAGATTTTTTTTTAAAGAACAGATCAAATTTAAAAGATTCACCTTACTGTCTTGATGATGACAGCTTTGTAATAGAGCTTGAAATCCGGAATTGTGATGCCACCAACGTTGGCTTTCTTTTTCAATATCCCTTTGGCTATTCGAGGTCTTTTCTGGTTCCATATAAATTTTAGCATTATTTGTTACATTTCTTTGAAAAAGATGGATGGTACTTTGATAGGAATTGCATTAAATGTGTAGATTGCTTTAGGTAGCATAGACATTTTCACAATATTTATTCTTCCAATCCAGGAGCATGGAACATTTTTCCATTTCTTTGTGTCTTCCTCAATTTCTTTCATGAGTACTTTATAGTTTTCTGAGTATAGATTCTGTGTCTCTTTGGTTAGGTTTATTCCTAGGTATCTTATGGTTTTGGATGCAATTGTAAATGGGATTGACTCCTTAATATCTCTTTCTTCTGTCTTGCTGTTGGTGTAGAGAAATGCAACTGATTTCTGTGCATTGATTTTATATCCTGACACTTTACTGAATTCCTGTATAAGTTCTAGCAGTTTTGGAGTGGAGTCTTTTGGGTTTTCCACATAGAGTATCATATCATCTCCGAAGAGTGATAATTTGACTTCTTCTTTGCCGATTTGGATGCCTTTAATTTCCTTTTGTTGTCTGATTGCTGAGGCTAGGACCTCTAGTACAATGTTGAATAGCAGTGGTGATAATGGACATCCCTGCCGTGTTCCTGACCTTAGCGGAAAAGCTTTCAGTTTTTCTCCATTGAGAATGATATTTGCGGTGGGTTTTTCATAGATGGCTTTGATGATATTGAGGTATGTGCCCTCTATCCCTACACTTTGAAGAGTTTTGATCAGGAAGGGATGCTGTACTTTGTCAAATGCTTTTTCAGCATCTATTGAGAGTATTATATGGTTCTTGTTCTTTCTTTTATTGATGTGTTGTATCACATTGACTGATTTGCGGATGTTGAACCAACCTTGCAGCCCTGGAATAAATCCCACTTGGTCGTGGTGAATGATCTTTTTAATGTACTGTTGAATCCTATTGGCTAGTATTTTGTCCATCAACAGATGAATGGATCAAGAAGATGTGGTATATATACACAATGGAATACTATGCAGCCATCAAAAGAAATGAAATCTTTCCATTTGCGACAACATGGATGGAACTAGAGCGTATCATGCTTAGCGAAATAAGTCAAGCAGAGAAAGACAACTATCATATGATCTCCCTGATATGAGGAAGTGGTGATGCAACATGGGGGCTTAAGTGGGTAGGAGAAGAATAAATGAAACAAGATGGGATTGGGAGGGAGACAAACCATAAGTGACTCTTAATCTCACAAAACAAACTGAGGGTTGCTGGGGGGAGGGGGTTAGGGAGAAGGGGGTGGGATTATGGACATTGGGGAGGGTATGTGCTTTGGTGAGTTCTGTGAAGTGTGTAAACCTGGTGATTCACAGACCTGTACCCCTGGGGATAAAATATATGTTTATAAAAAATAAAAAATTAAAAAATAAAAAAAAAATAAATAAAAGCAGTTTTTCAGGACTAAAAAAAAATAAATAAAAATAAATAAAAACATAAAAGATTCACCTTAGCCTATTATAAAAATGACTGTAAAACTATAATAACTGAGAGGCACCTGGGTGACTCAGTTGGTTAAGCATCCCACTCTTGGTTTCAGCTCAGGTCCTGGTCTCAGGATCATGAGATAAAGCCCCACTTCAGGCTTTCTGTGGGGAGTCTGCTTGAGATTCTTTTCCTTGCCCTTTCTCTCTCTCTCTCTGCCCTATCACCTGCTTGTACTCTCTCTCAAAATAAATTAATTAATTTAAAAAATATAACTTTAATAACCAAGAGTGTGACATGTATTAAGACAGGTTAGTAGATCAATGGAAGACAAATAAGAGTTTAGAAATAAAGCCATCTAGTTATGAACAGGTGCTTCTTGACAAATGTGCCAAGACGATTAATTGGGAAATCATAGTCTTCAACAAATGGTATTGGGAAAAATGGATGTCCATGTGGTAAAATATGAAATTTGACCCCAGTTCACATCATATAAAAAATTTAACTGAAAATAATCAACAACCTAAATCTGAACTTAAACTATAAAACTCTTAGAAGAAAACATAGTAAGTTCTCATTATCATAGATTAGGCAGTTAATGGCTTGTTAGATAAGATTCAAAATGTTTAAATGAGAAAATGGGAATTAGATAAATTGGACTTCAAAATTAAGTAATACCATCAAGAAAGCAAAAAAAAAATGTGCAGAATGGGAGAAGATATTTATAAATCATATTCCTGAAGGAGCCTAATTGCCAAATATAAAAAGAACTCATAACTTATCAATGTCAAGATGAAAACAATTGATAAAGGATTTGAGCACATATTTTTTTCAAAGCACATAGGCATATGGCCAATAGCATGTAAACAAAAGCTTAACATCATTATTCATTAGAGAAATGCAAGTCAAACACAGTATGTTACTAGTTTGTATATATTAGAATTACTCTAATCTTTAAAAAAAGTATGCATATCAGCAAGTGTTGGGAAGGATTTGGAAAAATTGGAATTCTCATACACTCCTGGTGAGGATGTAGAGCAGTAAAAGCCTTGAAAAACCATTATGTGGTTCTTCAAAATATTAATGTTCTTCAAAATGTTCCACTCCTAGATATATGCAAAAGATAGTTTAAAACACATATACACAAAAGTTATCATACTAATGTCCTTAGCAACATTATTAATAATAGCCCCCAAATGGAAAACACAATATCCATCAACTGATGAATGGATAAAGAAAATATATCTGTGAAATGGAATATCATTCAACAATAGAAAGAAATGAAGTACATATGTATATTATAGCATGGATGAAACATGAACACATTAATGTTAAGTGAATGAAAACAGACACAAAAAAATTCACATATTTCATGATTACATTTATGAAATGTTCAGAATGGTACAGTTGTTGCCAGGAGCTAGGTGAAGAAGGTGATAGTAACCGCTAACAGGTTTGCCCTTTTTTGGATAATGAAGATATTCTGGATCTAGACAGTCAAAATGACTTTATAGCTATGTGACTTTATTAAAAGTCAGTGAACTGTATACTTTAAAAATGTATTTTATGTCCAATGAATTATATATATGTACTAATATTAGGTTGGAGATTCATACATCCAGAATTTTGTTTTGGTTAGGCCAGTCACCTTTCTTATAAAGTTAAGAAATATGTGCGTATTATACAGAGAGAAATACAATAGCTCAAGAAGAGCTTTGTAATTACTGTATAATACAAAATTAAGCATAACTTATTATCTAAGATAAGGGCAGCAAATAGCTAAAGTCTCTCTAATTTATTAGAGTTCTCTACCTACAGTGGTGTTAGATTTCTGATTCAAATATCTGGGAGTGTGAGAGGCTTTGGGTAAGTGAAAGATGTTTACCATTATCAAGGAAAAAGAATTTGAAAAATGAACTTCTTGCATTATCTTTCCTGATTTAGAAATTTAGCTCTAAATGAAATTGATACCTAGGATAAGAATAGCATGATTTAATTAATTCTTCCCATGTATCAAATATATTTCACTCAACACTCACAGCAAATCTATAAAGCTTATACATTTATTCTTCATTTTATAGATGAGGAAACTGTGTCACTTCGCAATTTATTAATTTGCTTAAGATTATTTTAGAAAAATCATTTAGCATTTTAGAGACATAAGTGATTTTGCTTGTGATTCTTCAAACCACCACACAGAAGTGCCTCCAGCTACCCAATGGCTCAGAAACTTCGAAACATCATTTCCCCTGACATTGGAGGGGCATGATCTATATAGACAGGATAGTCTGGGTAGATGGCACAGATTTGGCCTTTGGATATCAGTCAGAGTCTTATATATTCAAAGACCCTTGGAATGGAGGAATAAGGCTGAAACATCACGATCCTTAGTAGATTATAGAAACAGTGAACCTAGTTTAAAAGAAATAGTATAGTCATCAAGAGACTGGATAATAGTATTTCAGGATTTCAAATTTGTAAAATCTGTCCTAAATATTGAATTAACATTTGGTCCAGAAAATGTTTGTTTGTTTATTTATTGCTCAATCTTTATGAGCAGATATGTAATTGGCTTAAACACTTGTTCTATTTAAAATTGTCAAATAAGCACAACATAAAAGTGGGATAGGTAGAAGGTATTGATAGAGGAAAATCATATAAAAGACAAATTAAAAAGAGGAAGATATAAAGCTGGGATTAACAACCCTAGAAAATGCTATACAGTTTTGCCTTAAGTATGTAAATCCTAGGTCTTTTTTATGGCACCAAAAGACACAGAAATAAGCTATGCCTAAAAAATACCTTTTTTTTCAAGATTTAATTTTTAGAAGAGTTTTATGTTCCAGCATAATTAAGAAAAGGATGCGGAGATTTCCCATATGCCCTCTGGCTTCACACAATTCGGTTGTTTGTTTTCCAACTATTGAGTTTTAAAAGTTCTTCATATATTTTGATTAGGAGTTCCTTATCAGATATACACTTTGTAAATATTTGCTCCCAGTATATGACTATTGTTTTGTTCTTTTGTCATTGTCTTTTGCAGAATGGAGGTATTTAATTTTGATGAAATTCAGCTTATCAGTTATTTCTTTCATGAATTGTGTCTTGGATGCTTTATGTAAAAAATCATTGCCGTACCAAGTCATCTAGGTTTTTTCTTATGTTACTTCTAGGATTTCTGGTGTTTTACACTTTGACTCATTTTGACTTAATTTTTGTGAAAGGTATAAGGCTTGGGGTAAGATATGTGCATGTCTTGTTGTTCCAGCACCATTTGTTGACAGAAAACAAACAGACTTCTTTACCTCATTGTATTTTTTTCCTTCTTTGTCAAGGAACAGTTGACTACATTAATGTGAGTCTGTTTCTGGGCTCTCTAAACTGACCCAGTGAACAATTTATTTATTCTTCCCCTGGTACCACATTGCCTTGACTATTGTAGCTTAATTTAGATATAATTTACATTATAAAATTGTGTAATATATTAAGGGGAACGATGTGATGATTGCATACATATATATATATTTTTTGAAATGATAAAATAAGTTTAGTTAAAATATTCATCACCTCCCATATTTCCCTTTTATTATGGTGAGAACATTGGAGATTTACTCTTTTAACAACTTTCAAGTATACAGTAAATTTTTTAGCAAAGATCACCAGGCTGTACATTAGGTCTCCAGAATGTCTTTTTCCTAAAACTGTGACTTTTTACCTTTTGACCAACCTCCCATTTCCCCTGTGCCTTGGTCCAAAGCAACCACCGGTCCAGTTTCTATAGGAGTTTGGCTCTTTTATGTTCTACACAGAAGTAGGACCATACAAAAGTCTTTCTTTTTCTGACTTTTTTCACTTAGAGTAATGCCCTTCAGAAATGGCAAGTTTTTCTTCTTTTTGTGGCCAAATTACTTACATATGTATATATATACATATATATACACACACATACATAATGTATAGCTTATATGTATAAATATATCTTTGTATGCTATTTATATAATATATGATACATAATATATTCTATATGTCATATACTAACATATATGTATATAGAAAATATCTTCTTTATCTTGATTCATTCACTGATGAACACCTAGTTTGTTTCATGTTTTAGTTATTATGAGTAGTGTTACAATGAACATGGAGATGAACATACCTGTTTTGGGTAACAATTTCATTTTCTTTGGATGTATACCCAGAAATGGTATTGGTAGTTCATATGGTAGTTGTATTTTTAATTTTGGGGGAATCTCCATATTGTTTTCCATAGCGGCTATGACAATTTACATTTCTGATAGTGAATGAGGGCTCCCTTTTCTTCAAATCCTCACTAATACTTATTGTCTCTTATCTTTTTGATGACAGCCATTATAACAGATGTGAGGCAATATCTCATTGTGATTTTCATTCCCATTTCCCTGGTGATTAATGTTGAGCACCATTTCATTATCTATTGATCATTTGTATTTTATTTGAGAAAATGTCTATTTATATCCCCTGCCCATTTTTATTAGATTATCTGTGTCTTTGCTATTGAGTTGTGAGAGTTTGTTATTTTTTTTTTTAATGTTAACCTATTATCTAATATATAACATGTGAATGCACTCTCCCATTCTGTATGTTGCTTTTCATTTTGTTAATTGTATCTTTGGCTGCACAGAAGATTTATAGTTTGATGTAATTCCACATGTTGAGTTTTGCTTTTGTGGCTTGGACTTTTAGTGTCATAGCTAAATTTTGCAAGACTTTGTTCTGAAATAGTTTTCCCTTCCTTTTTTTTCTAAGAGTTTTGTGGTTTCAGATCTACATTTAACTTTTTAACAAGTTCATTTATGTTCATTTAGTGTTCATTTTTGTGAGTGGTAAAATGTAAGGTCTAATTTCATTCTTCTGTATCTGGTTATCCAGCTTTCCCAGGACAATTTATTGAACAGGCTATCCTTTAATTACTGAGTGGTTTTGGATCCTTTGTCAAATATTAGGTAACCACACATACATGAGTTTATATTGGGCTCTCAGTTCTGTTCCTTTGATTTAGGAGTTTCTTTTTATGCCAGTATCATACTGTTTTGATTACGAGAGCTTTGCAATATATTTTGAAGCCAAGAATTGTGATAACTCCAAGTTTGTTCTTTTTTCTCATGATTGCTTTGGCCATTTGGGTCTTTTGTGATTTCATATAAATTTTAGAATTATTTTCTTTCTAATTTCTGTGAAAAATGCCATTGGGGTTTTAAAAGAGATTGTGCTGGATCTATAGATGACTCTGGTACTATGAGCATTTTAACAATGTTAATTTTCTAATGCATAAACACAAGATATCTTTTTATTATTCACATCTTCTCTAATTTATTCCATATAGATATCAATGTACAGATGTTTCACCTCCTTGATTAAATTTATTCCTAATTATTTTTATTTTTTATGCTATTGTAAGTGAGATTGTCTTCTTATTTCTTTTTGTAGATAGTTTGCTTTAGATGTATAGAAACAACTGATTTTCATATGTTGATTTGTATACAGCAACTTTACTGAATTTGTTTATTAATTCTAACAGTATTTGGTGAATTCCTTATGATTTTCTATGTATAAGATCATGTCATCTAAAAACAGAGCCAATTTTCTGATTTAGATGTTTTTATTTCTTTTTCTTGCCTATTTACTTTGGCTAGAACTATTAGTACTATGATGAATAATAGGCACCCTAGTCTTGTTCTTGATGTTAAAGGAGAAGATTTCAACTTTTCACTCTTTAGTTTGAGGTTAGCTGTAGCTTTGTCATAGATGAACTTTTTTCTTTTGACATACATCTCCTCTACACTGAATTTCTGGAGTTTTTATTTTGAAAGGATTTTGAATTTTGTTAATTACTTTTTCTACATCTATTGAAAGGATCATATGATTTCTATCTTTCACTTTATTAATGTGGTGTATCACATTTGTTTATTAGCATATGCTGAAATATTCTTGCATTGCAAAGATAAACCCCACTTAATAATGATGTATGATCCTCTCAATCTGTTTAATTTGTTTTCTAGTATTTCATTGAAAATGTTTATATCCATAAGGGATAGTGTCCTGTCATTTTCGTTTTTTATAGTATTCTTATCTGACTTTCGTATCAGGATAATGCTGTCCTCTCAAATGAGGTTTTTTTTATTATTGTATTTATTTATTTGACAGAGAAAGACACAGTGAAAGAAGGAACACAAGCAGGGAGGTGGGAGAGGAAGAAACAGACTTTCCACCAAGCAGGGAGCCCGATGCAAGGCTTGATCCCAGGACACTGGGATCATGACCTGAGCCAAAGGTAGCCACTTAACCACTGAGCCATCTATCTACCACATCAAATGAGTTTCTTTTCTTTCAAAGTTTTAGAAGAATTTGGGAAGAAATTATGCTAATCTTCCTTTAAATGTTTGGTAGAATTCACCAGTGAAACCATCTGGTTTTGGACTTTGTTGGAAACTCTTTGATTACTAATTTAATCTTTGTATTTTTATTTGTCCATTTAAATTTTCTATTTCCCCATGATCAATTTTGTCAGGTTGTATGTTTCTAGGAATATATCCAGTTCTCTGAGGTTATTTAATTTGTTGACACAGAATTTTCAATAGTTTACTATCCTTTGTGTTTCTGTGGCATCCGTTGTAAGGTCTCTTCCTTCATTTCTAATTTCATTTCAATTTTCCCTTTTTTTTTTTCTTGGTTTGTCTAGATAAATATTTTTCATATTTGGTTATCATTTCCAAAACCAGCTCTTAGTTTTATTAATCTTTTATACTATTCTTCTGGTATTTTAATTCATGTAGTAGGGTAATAACAGTCCTGCAACTTTGTTCTTTAATACTGAGTTGCCTAATATGTTTATTTTGGATGTCTACATAAATTTTAGAAGCAGCTTTTTAATATCCATGAATTAATTCGCTTGGATTTTTATTGGGATTGTTTCTCATTGTAAATTCAAACTGGGAAGAATGGACAGATTTATAATACTGAGTTTTTCTATTCAAGAACAGGAAATATATCTCCATTTATTTAGTTCTTCTATCAGAATTTTGTAGTTTTCTTTCTCATATAGATCTTGTCAGTATTTAGATCATTCCAAAATATTTCTTTTTTGGAAGGGGGTACAATTTAAATGATAAAAGATCTCAATGTGAGGCAGGAATCTATCAAAATCCTAGAAGAGAACATAGGCAGTAACCTCTTTGACATCAGCCACAGCGACTTCTTTCAAGATATGTCTCTAAAGGCAAAGGAAACAAAAGCAAAAATGAACTTTGGGGACTTTATCAAGATCAAAAGCTTCTGTACTGCAAACGAAATAGTCAACAAAACAAAAAGGCAATCCAAGGAATGGGAGAAGATATTCTCAAATTACACTACAGACAAGGGACTGATATCCAAGAGCTATCAAGAACTCCTCAAATTTAACACTCAGAAAACAGATAATCACATCAAAAAATGGGCAGAAGACCTGAACAGACACTTCTCCAATGAAGACATACAAATGCCTAACAGACACATGAAAAAATGTTCATCATCATTAGCCATCAGGGAGATTCAAATCAAAACCACATTGAGATACCACCTTATACCAGTCAGAATGGCCAAAATTAACAAGACAGTAAACAACAAGTGTTGGAGAGGATGTGGAGAAAGGGGAACCCTCTTACACTGTTAGTGGGAATGCAAGTTGGTGCAGCCACTTTGGAAAACAGTGTGGAGTTTCCTTAAGAAATAAAAAATAGAGCTGCCCTATGATCCTGCAATAACATTACTGGGTATTGACCCCAAAGATACAGATGTAGTGAAAAAAAAGGGCCACCTGTACCCCAGTGTTCATAGCAGCAATGGCCACAGTCGCCAAACTGTGGAAAGAGCCAAGATGCCCTTCTACAAATGAATGGATAAAGACGATATTGGCCCATTTATACGATGTAGTATTATGCCTCCATCAGAAAGGATGAATACCCAACTTTTGTGTCAACATGGATGGGACTGGAAGAGATTATGCTGAATGAAATAAGTCAAGGAGAGAGAGTCAATTATATGGTTTCACTTACTCGTAGAATGCAGGGAATAACACAGAGGACATTAGGAGAAGGAAAGGAAAAGTGAACTAGGGGAATTGGAGGGGGAGGGGGAGATGAACTATGAGAGACTGTGGGTTCTGAAGGGGAGGGAGGTGGGGGGTTAGGTGAGCCTAGTGGTGGGTATTAAGGAGGGCACGTATTGCATGGAGCATTGGGTGTGGTGCATAAACAATGAATCTTGGAACATTGAAAAAACAAAATTTTTAAAATAGTAAAATAAAAAATAAATAAGAGCTATTATATCTTTAATTTCATAATCCACATATTAATTATTGATATATAGAAAATCAATTAAATTTTATATATCAACACTATATCCTGCACTCTTACTATAATTGCTTTAGGGCAGCTTTCTAAGTTATTCTTTTTATTATTATGGATCTTTTACATAGATGATCATGACATCTGCAAACAAGATAGTCTTATCAAATCCTTTTCAATCTATATAACTTTCTTTTCCTTTTTCTTCCTCTTTCTTTCTTTCTTTCTTCTTTCTTTCTTACTTTCTTTCTGTCTTTTTCTTTTCTGTCTTATTTAAATTATCTTTTTAAAGTCTGATTATCAGCTACTGTAACAATGATTGGTTCATATGCTACAGTAATCATAATGATATGGCTTGCATTATAGTTATATTATTCTATAGTTTCAATTACAAAACCCAATTTTGATATTAGGCAGATAACTTTGCTAACTCTTCTGGATTCATTACTGATAAAATTTTTGGATATTTATATAATGAGGAAAGAGATTATTGCTGCCCAAATCCTCTCACCTTTTTGATGGATGTAACTTTACACTGTACAAATCCACTTGATTACCTGGTTTTCAAAATGGACTTGGCCATTTAGATAATTATCTAACAATAAAATAACAGTAACACTTCTACTTGACCTTCTATCATTGTCTTGAAATGAGGAACATACTCACATGTCTTTCAGCTTTATTTCCCATAATGTAGCTCATTCAATAAAGAGCTTCTTTCATAAAAGGAAAACTTAATTCCAATAAGATGAGATGCCACAGGTTTCATAGGCTTTCTACCATTTCTTTTATGATGTGAGCATGTTTGATGCAAACAAAATACATGTTGCTTTGCCTAGACCTACTACAGTTCCTGGATTGGTGACAATTCTCACCAAGAAATGTTGTTTTGCTAACTGAAAATTAGCAAATTTGGTTTTGGTAACCTAAATTTTTTACTTTGGTTATTTAGTTGTTTATTTATTAAAAATCAACTAAAATATTATGCTCCCCAGCTCTCACAGAGTTGTATTAACCACAGTGAGTGAATTTTCAATATAACTATGGCCCTGTATTGGTTTACTATGTTTTTTTATCCATAATTATGATCTAGTTAATTTTTATCCATGTTTCTATATCAATTCTTATGGCAAGACACCATTCATGAGGATGTGCACATGACATGGGTATAGGCAATGTAATTGTTGGTTTTTAAATTTGGAAATAATAAAATTATATCCATGTGCTTTTATGAGTGTAGCAATTTGAGTAAAGAAATCATTATTATGTTATGGTTAACAACTCTTATCCTTTAAAAAAGCTATCTCATTTAATATCACCTAATGAGCCACTAAATACATTCAAGGGTTCATTAGAATCATTTAAATGCTCCAGAAATCATAAATGTGAAGTATACCCATCTGAAGATGGTTCAACATAGTTCATAAGGCATGACATATGTCATGAGCTGCTACTCAACTGCATGTTTTAATCACTAGGCAAATCAAGACTTATCTCCTTCTCTCCATCAAGCTCTAAAGGTTGCAACAAGTTTTCTTTGAAAGGTGCTTAAGGGATAAATTTTGATACTCACCCTTTATGGTATAGAGTAAAGTTGAATCCACTAGCTATGAAAAATGCTAGAGAAAGATTTCCTACTCAGTTACCTTCCCTAAATTTCTTTTCCTTGAGTCATATAATAATAATAATTTTAAGTGAGAATAAATTTTTTATGATATTCCTTTAAAGAAATCTCAGATACATCACTGTGGCCTGAGTTAATGCATTCCCCTAGAAGTATAGCATGAGATTGTATGTGAAATCTTAGCTTTCTTGGCTGAGATCAGTCAGGGACAGTCATTTTCTCAATTTGAGCCTGGAGGTATTTCTAACAAAGAGATACATGTTTGTTGTTCTCTAGAAGAAGAGGGAATGAATTTGCTTTAAGAGGACAATATAACTGTTGTCAATTTAGAAATCTCAAAATATATGTGCTAAAAAAAAAAACCTATAAAATGCCATATGTGTTCACCCCTAAAATTATGATAATAAAAATGCTAATAATGTGTCTTTTCCACATAATTCAAATGCCTCAATTTCCCTGTATGCAAGAAATGAGTGGGCAAATTTATCTCATCTCTCGGCCAGGGGCATTGTGAGGAATTAATTTCACAATTATTTTTTCCTCTTTAGATGAAAGTTGCTAGGACTATAATAATAAAAATTATGTTATAAGACTGTCTTTATATTTCAGACAGGCTGCATTTTGGAAATTTATACTCCTTGAGTTTCAAAATGATTATTTATGTCAAAACTTTGTTCCAGTTGCCTTTGATAAACATCATAAATACAATGAATTACTTGTGCTTTCTTTTTAAAACTGACTTTGAATCTTTTAATACAAGTTTCTTAGTCACAATAGACTTGTTTCTACTTGCAGTGCATATAGTAATCTTGACTGCAGCTTCCTGCAGGGTCTAGGATATCCTGCCGAGCTTCACATGACCAACATTATAACAGTACTGCTTGCAACCCACTGCTTGTTTACTTCATATTCTCAACTCAAGATTATTCATCTCTTTTCCCCCAGATGTTAGTTGTCATCTAGCTCCTGTGACTTTTTAAAATCTTCCAAACAAGGTCATTTTAGATTTTCTGGTCAAGATAGCAGTCAGCCAGTGCTTTCCCCAGGCTCCCATTGAAAATACAGAAAGAGGAGGAAGGTTATTAGCAGTAATGGCAACTCAGAAAATTGATTAAAAATTTATCTTAAGAGGATTTTTTAAAGAGGATTTCTAATTCCCAAAAAGAAAAAAAAAAAATCTGATATGGAATATTGGGACAATACAAGAAATCAGTAAATCAGATCTTACACTTGATGTGTTTCTCTGCATCAGAGGTATGGATTATTTGCTGACCTGAAGGAAGATAGCCATGCCTCATACTACATCAGATCTGCTTTATGAGGCAGGCAGGCAATAAGAACTTAATTTTCCTATTCTCCCCATTGGTTTTTCTTTTTGTCTGCATCACTTACCAAATACATTTCTCAGCAGTGTTACTGAAAGGAGGAGTGGAAAAGCAGTAGAGCGCTTCACCTGCGATGTGGAATCATGATAGAGAATGGGTAGAACAGAGCCCTCTGGGGGTGCAGTTTTATTGGATTGTTTTCAGGCAAGAAAAGAATTACAGACTGCTTCAAATTGTCTGGAAAAAATGCCCTCCTCACAAACTGAGGTTCAGGAATGGTGAACAGGCAATCTCTCCTCCATCCAGCAGAAGCATGTTGCATGAATGACTGATAGATATTGCAAATGCAGCTTGGGTCTAGAGCAACAAACAAAGTATGAGCGATATAAGCAGTACTTTTTACAGCCACTAAACTGATGCTTCTCAGCATGTGCTCCAGGTACCACCTGCACTAACCTTACTTTGGAAGCTTGTTAAATTTAAAATTTCCCCAGCCTCCTTTTTTCCTTCGTATTTCTCAGCTTTGCTGTGATGACACCCCCACAACTTTAGTAACTGGCAACAGCAAACATCTGTTTAGCTCTCAGAATTGCTGGAGTTTGATCTACATGTTTTCTTGTTCTTGGATATTGACTGAAGGAACAGCCACTCCCTGGCACATGTTGGTCTCTTGATAGAGGTCAGCATCAAGAGACACACAAAATTGTATTTGAAATGCACTTTTCGGTGTGGCATGTGTTATACCAAACTTACATTTTATTGTCCAAAGCAAGATACCAATAGGAATATTACTACAAACAATATAGTATATGCATAGTTCTCTTCAGGGAAAGGAGAAACAGTTGTGAAGAATACTATGGTCTTTCATTATCTCAGAAAATATACTTTTCAGTAGGGTAAGTAGGGCCCATGATTTGCATTTTAAGAATATATATATATATATATATATATAATTTTTTTTAAGATTTTAAATTTATTTATTTGACAGAGAGAGAGAGAGAAATCACAAGTAGGCAGAGAGGCAGGCAGAGGGAGAGGAAGCAGTAGGCTCCCTGCTCAGGAAGTAATGTGATGTTGGGCTTGATCTCAGGATCTTGAGATCATGACCTGAGGCTAAGGCAGACACTTAACTGACTGAGCCACCAAGGCACCCCTATACCAATATATATTTAACTTGAGAATCACCAAGCTATGTGAATAATGATAAACTTTGTGGGGTTTTTGTATGGTAAAATGGAGATTATGCTAAATATCCAAAGGAAAACACAATTTGGCAAAAATTACTGAAAGTACAGTTTTAGAAACATCTCCTTTGTCTTTTGATAACCTTAGGGTCTGCTTAAGATTGGATAATTGGTGAAACAAAGAGACATCATTCTGAAATTAGTAGAAATCAGATTATGAAATAAGTAGAGGTAAAAATAAGACTTGAAGAAATATATATTCAATATCAAACATTTAATCTTAATTAGAAACATTAATGACCATAATTGACATAGTATTAAATCCACAAGATGGAGAGCAATCTTGAGAAACTACCCTTAAATATAGAAGAATGTGTAAAGATAACATTGATGTAATAGTTGATAAAAGTGTAAAATAGATAGTACAAACTTAATATTCAGATTTTTGATGTCACAGTAATCATAAAGAAAATAGAACAAAACATTTTATGTAGAAAAAATATGAGTTTGCACCATTGAAAGAACACAGGTAATATCAAATTGTTAAAATGTACATATACATAAATTATTCATTTATATAAGATTTACATATTATATGTAAGATATATACAACTTTTGAATTTTAAGGAAACATTTTTCAAATGTCTTGGGGAGGGCAGTTAATTTAAACATTTATCCAGGGATGCCTGGGTGGCTCAGTTGGTTAAGAAACTGTGTTCGGCTCAGATCATGATCCCAGAGTCCTGGAATCAAGTCCCACATCAGGCTCCCAGCTCCCTAGGGAGTCTGCTTCTCCCTCTGACCTTCTGCCCTCTCATGCTCTCTCTCTCTCTCTCTCTCTGTGTCTCATTCTCTGTCTCTCTCTTTCTGTCTCAAACAAATAAATAAAAATCTTAAAAAAAAAAATCTGTGTGGCATCAGACTTCTGCTGAACAACACTGAAGCTTCATCTGCAGATATTTGAAGGAAAATGTTATAAACTCAAATTTCGATATCCAGACAATTCATCTTACTCATCTAAAGACAATAAAGTAATCCCATATTTTCAAAGTACAGAAAGTGTAGCATCTATATTTTTCTCCTAATATATTCCAAATACAAAAGTTTTCTAAATATGCCAGAAATACCTATCTCATACCCTATAAACAAATTAACTCAAAATAAATCTTAGACCTAAATTTAAGAGCTAAACCAATAAAATATTCAAGAAAATATAGTATATGATTACATTTGTGTGAAATATCCAGAAGAGACAAATGTACAAGAAGTAAATTAGTAGTTGCCTCGGGTGGAGGGGGAGGAAGAAGGAGGGATAGGAATTGGCTGCTGATCAGTAAGAAGTTTTTTAAGGGGGAACGAAATGTTCTAAAATTGGTTTATGGTGAAAATTGTACAACCCTGTGAAATCTACTATAAAACCCACTGAATTATGTACTTAAGCGGGTGAATTTTTTGATACATGGATAATATCTCAATAGAATAGTTAAAAATGAAAAAAAGATATTTAATGAAAAGTAATAGTTATCTGATTTAAAAATAACAAAATACATTAATACAAATATATATATATATATATATATATATATATATACACACACACATACACATACCTATGATAAATTTTAATTTTTAAATTAGGCATAGTAACATATTAATAGCAATAAATAATGATAAAATAGAACAATTATGACAATATACTATAATAAAAGTTATGTGAATATGGGCTCTCTTTCTAAATATCTTACTGTACTGTACTCATTCTTCTTGTGATCTGAGATGATAAGATGCCTATGTAATGACAGGGAGTGAGGTGAATGACAAAATCGTTGGATGTAGCTTTCTTGGCCTAGTGGTGTTAAATCAGAAGGCAATCATCTGAACTGCTGTTGACCCTAGGTAACTGAAAGCATGGGAAGCAAACCCATGGATAAGGTGTGAGTACATATTGACTTTAGTTAAGAATAGATCAATTTGGGTTCAATAATTAGCAAATCTTGAATTTCAAATCTTGTGGGTTCACCAACCTATAAAAATAAATATCTGGTAAAGATGAGAATGATTTTGATATATTTTAAAATTATTGGTTAACTATCAATGGATAAAGATTCTAGCCCTTATTTGAAAAATTAATTAGTTGTATGTAATCATTCCTTTACCCTCTCAATAGATGAAGTTGCTCATGAATGAATGGTAGGACTAGGATTAGTCTAACTGTGAGAGTTTGCTATCTCTAAAAAACTCTGATTTTGTATTTAAGCCAGTGACATTAAGTTAGGCCCACTACTTATAATGCTATTTGAATCACACCAGTTCTTTGATAATTAAGGTGATTTTAGGCCATGACTTGAATGGTGGTCCAGGTTTAATTCTGTTATCTGAGAATAAGTATTGATCACACCTCCTCTAGTAGGCCAAAGGGTTTAATTTTGGTAAATTAAATGACTAACCTATTGTGTTGATAAAGAAATATTGTATACAATATAAATTCCCTTAGAAATACTATAAATGAATCATTATTTAACACCATGTCCTTGACTTTACCTCAGATGGACAAAGTCATTGAATATTAATAGATTCTTTGCAGTTTTGGAAAAAAAAAAAAAAAGCTATTGTACTTACTACCAATTTGAAGGTTCTGTATTTTATTTACAAAGACTTTTTCAATATACTCTTCCTAGAGTTCAAAGAAAAAAAATTATGTCTCCCATTGTAAATTAAAACACTATGTTTGATTTATAATTTAGTGCCTGCAGTTCATTCTGTTTCCCTTTTAGCCTCCACTTCCAGGAAATACTGAACCCGGTTTTGCTCTGAAATATAAGACCTTCCTTCAGCCTAGGTTTTCTAGGAAAATTGTGTTTCTTAATTTTTGTTGTTTTGTGATTTGTTTATATTTTTACATCTAAATATAAAAACCACCTTAATTTTTTGGAAATAGGCAAGATTTGTGTGTACATAAAATAAACAATAGTATTCTAAGTTGCTTAAGGCATTTTAATATTAAGCTATAGTAAGTCAAAACTTTCTTTTGAAATTGTGAACACATTATTGTTTATTTACTTCACAATGCTTCCTGTTTTCTACTGACATCTTCATTGTTTTTACTTTTTATTTTAAACACTGAACTTTTTATTTTAAACACTATAACTTCGATTTTGGAACAGCTGTATACTGAGCCACAGTAATGTCCCCTTATAAAAGAAGCCATATTTCTCATCAATTGAAAGAAGTACTATTGAAAAGGAAATTAAGTAAATGATTTTTAAGGGGAATAATCTATTTTTAATAAAATATCCCCTCCTTAAAACTTCAAAGCCCCAATATAGTTGAATACTAAAATTATAATTGTTGGTTAAAAACAATAATTCTTTTTAAAAAGAAATGCACTCATTATAGTAAATGATAGTGGGAATCATTAAATCATGTTTTTCTGATTTTGTGTGACTTTTTTCTCTATTTCCAGCATTTCCCTTTTAATTTTTATTGTTTAATTTTATTTATTTGAGAGAGAGAGAGAGTGTGTGTGTTGTAAGAGCAGGGTGAGAGGCAGAGGAAGAAGCGGAATCCCTGCTGAGTGGAGAGCCTGATGCAGGACTAGATCCTAGGACCCTGAAATCATGACCTGAGCCAAGGACAGATGCTTAACTGACTGAGCCATCCAAGTGCCCCTCAATGTTTCCCTTTTGTAATGAAATGACTCAAGAAAGGTTTCCAAATCTCAGGTAATATCAGACATGTTTTTACTCTTAAATGCTGATGGTGACTTACTCTCAGGATGCCCACCCTTTGCTGCTACCATATATCCCACTGAAGCAGTGGGTGGTCAACCATATTCTATCAACCATATTCTATGGGTCAGTCATCTAGCTACATTGTTGTTTTTTCCTTAGGTTTGGACAATTTTACCCTGTATTTGCCATGGTAAAATAATAACATAAATTTTTCAAACAAATAAATTAACAACTGAAAGTGTCCACAAAACACAAATGGGATTTTGTACTGTTTATACAAAATTTTCAGGAAATTCAAAAACAGAGGTGTAGGTTAATGTACTAATGGGTTCAGAAATTCCATATAAAGAAAGTTCTGCATTCTGAGAGAGATGATCTACATAAGAAACATAGTTTAAAGTGCCAAGGCTCTAGATATAAATATTATATCTAAATAAATATTAAATTTGATGTTTTAGAGTCAGATGTGGTAAAGACAAAATAAAATAACTCAAAAATTATAAAGCCAATTTTTATTGATTATCACTCACTTAACTAAACAATCAATCAAAATGAAAATATTTTTAAAAATTGATGTGGTTATTTCAGAAGTATTTCAGATATACCATTTTGTCATCTACTAGTCCAATCCAAATTATCACCCTTAACCCAATGTCCACAATCACCTTTCCTTGTTCTTTTGCCTCTCTGTTCATCTATTAAATATTGTAGTACCTAGCCTAGATTTGTTTTCTTTTTTGTATATATATTTGAGTAAATTAATCCAGTTTTATATTTTTAATTACCTTCCATATCCCAGTAATCTCTAAACACACTACCAACATTAACCTATTCCTTAAATTCTAGGCAAATATATTTAACTGGCTTCTTGATTTTTTATCTCTATCATTGATCTATTATCTGTATTTCAATATTTGATCTATATATATACATCATATATCTAACAGATATTTTAAAATTAATGCAGAATCCTATACTTCCTCACTCTACCCAAAGTTATTCTCCTCCATAGGCTTCCATCCATATCTCAATAAATTACCCACTTCTTTAAGCAAAAAAACAAAGCATAAAAACTCTAACCTCATTGATTTCTCTCTAATTCAGTCATCATATCTTTAAAAGATTTTGTTTATTTATTTGACAGAGTGAGAGAGATCACAAGCATGCAGAGAGGCAGGCAAAGAGAGAGGGGGGGAAGAGCAGGCTCCCTGCTGAGCAGAGAGCCCGACGTGGGGCTCGATCCCAGGACCCTGGGATCATGACCTGAGCTGAAAGCAGAGGCTTTAACCACTGAGCCACCCAGGCGCCCCTTAGTCATCATATCTAATCCAACCATGTATCTAACTCCAAAGCTTATCTTACTTGATCAACCTATTTCCATTTCCAAGTCTGTTGCATGATTACAAGTCATTATTATCTCTTATATAGACCTCTATAATATTTACTTACCTAATCACACTGTGTCTAGTTTCACCAACCCCAAATCCATTTTCCAACAGCAACCAGACTTACTTTAAGTAAGTAAATCACAAAATTTCCTCTTTGTAACTGGTTATAAGATATACCCCCTGCCTCTTATATTATGGTCTTTATCTCATACCATTTCCCAGACTATTACACTTAATACATATTTCCTAACTTTTGGATACTTCATCATTGCAAATACATCTATGTGTTGCATTTTTACCCTGAATGCTTTCCATTATCTTGATATTGTTCACAACATTATATTATTCAGTCTTCTGTCTTCTCAAATATTACTTCAGTAAAATTTTCACACACCACCAATCTGAAATGTCTATTTAGTTATGTGGTATCACATCACCTAGCTTTATGATTTTATAGTACATCCCACTGTTTTTATTTTCTTATTATCTATATCAATATAATTTCCATAAGAGCAAGTTTTTTCTCTTATTACTGAGTCCTCAATGTCTAGAAGAATGCCTAGCACATAGCAGATATTTGATAATTATAGATGGAATGAATGGTTGAATAAATGAGTAGGTAGGAGCTGTTTGGCTACTTCTATGCTTTTGATGTTATCTCTTCCTTTCTTGGGATGAATATTGTACCTCTAATCCTAATTCCTGTCCCCTCATATAATTTTTTATATCTGTCTAATTGCCTTTATATGACATGTGGTACTAAGATCATAAGATATATATTAAATATTTTATAATCATATTCCTACATTCTTTAGACTTGTGAAATTAAAATGTTTTAAATATTTTTTCTACTTCCGGGGTACCTGGGTGGCTCAGTGGGTTAAAGCCTCTGCCTTCGGTTCAGGTCATGATCCCAGTATCCTGGGATTGAGCCCCACATCGGGCTCTCTGCTCAGCGGGGAGCCTGCTTCCCTTCCTCTCTCTGCCTGCCTCTCCGCCTACTTGTGATCGCTGTCTGTCAAATAAAATCTTTAAAAAAAAATAAATAAAAGTTTTCTACTTCCATTGTGCTTTTTTAACAAATATGACAACTATTTCCAAAATTATTATTTCTTTTTAAAGAATAGCTTTGAAGATCTTGAATGTTTTAGTGAAAGAATAAAATTGACTGTGGTTTGTACTGTCCATAGGTTTTGAAAGATGAGTTAACCTCAAAAATAAAAATTACTAGTTATTTTGCCAGCAAAAAAGACTTTATACAGGAATAATGAAAGAACTACAATTCAGGAAATGCAAACTATGGAAAACGATAAGCAAATTCAGAGACAAAGCAGAGGAACATTCTGCTTTGAAAAAAAAAAGAGTGGATTTGGGAGCAATTATTTTGAACAAATGTTCAATCTAGTACAGGAAGCTGGGAGTTTGAAGTTTAGTAGCTCCTTATTGACTGGTAGGTTGCAGCTTCTCATTGTCTGGCTATTGCTGAGTAAGGAAAAAATCTTCCTCTTGCTGGTGAAGTAAAGTAGACCACTTCCTGCCAGAAATGTAAAATAAGCTGAAACAAGTGGTACATGCACTTCTCCTTCAGGGCTTCCTGACTCCATCCTAAAGGAAGTTTCCTTTTATTAATTTCCATAGGTACTAATCGCCATCCTCCCTTTTTTTGCGGGGGGGGTGGGATTATTACCAATTCGAGACAAAAACCAAAGATCCAGTTTTATTACTTTACTTATCTTTGTAACAGTTTCTTCATTTGACCAATGAAAAGATCAGCAAAGACTATATGATAGGAAGGTAATGAACTAATTCAATTTATTAGTATTGGTTATTTACCAGAGAGAGAATATCCTTTAGTAAATTATGGGGGTTCTATAACCAGATGTTCTGGGTTTAAATCTGGATCTATCACTTTCTAACTCTGATTTCAGGAAAATTAACTTCTATAAAGGATCTGTTTCCCTATGAGTAAAATGGAAATATTATCAATTGCCTGTTCAGATTGCTATAAGAATTAAATGACTTACTTCATGCTTATCATTTAGACTGGCAAGATAAAGAAAAAATATCACCCTGCTCTTAGTTTAGTGGTATAAATGGACATTGATTTTCTTAAAAGAGGATTTGAAATGGTCATTAAAAATTGACCAGGTAGAGAAGTTATATCTAATATAGCAAAACTAAAAAGTACCTCATTTGAAATTTGAAATAGATAATTCAGGACAAATAAAATTTATATTATTAATATTTTAGGATAATAAACTTCTCAAAGTAGTTACACAATTGGATGATACCCTAAATATATTACTGTATCAATAAATATTGAAATAAAACAGTTTACTGATGTACCTTAACCAAATAATTTAGATATATGATGTCTTCCCCTATCTTAGATTGAAACATTTGTCTAAATGTTTGCTTAAAACCACCTCTCTACCTCTGCCTTGTTCGGAAGCATAGCTGTATACTGTGGTATTGACTTTAGATATGATCCAGCATAGCAAAAATTCATTCATATGACCTATCCTTTCAGTTTCCCTATTGCTTACTGTGCTCTCATCTCTCACTCCTGCTCTGTTCTTGTTCACTATCTTGTTTTGTCAAATTCAGCATTGCAGAGGGTGGACAAAGGCAAAACTGGAGGCTCTCCAGGTTAGTGTCAGGCAACGAAAGCTGAGACATATTTAGTTGTTCTTCAAAGAAACAGGCACAGAGACCTTAATACTCTTTCCAGGGGGTCACCAAATGCTAAAATACTGACAGCATTAGAGTAAGAGAAGGCGGGGGGGAGAGAGAGAAATATATATATATATATATATATATATATATATATATATAATGCAAAAGCGATTTCAACAACTCCTTGTAGAATACCCAGGTTGAAGGGAGATAGGCATTTTTCATCCCAGCAGTATTTCAAAATCTCCTATGGAACTTGTAGCAAATACACATTCAAAGCTCTGCTTGATTATTATAATTCAGCATATCTGGAATGGAGCTTGGGCTTCTGTATTTTTAGAGAATTCAATAAGTTTAGAGAATCCCTGATTTAAGAAGTAGGGCTATAAAACTCAGCTAAAAGAGATTTGAAAAAATCAAAATAATTCTGAGAAAACTTTAAATAACACAAAAGGCAGAGAGATAAAGAATGAAGACCTTTGGAAAATGTCTTTCAATTAGATTATTAGAGGAGGACTATAGGGTTTGCCAAATATTATTTACATTAAAAAAAGGAAATTCTAGTAACTTAGAGGTTTATATTCATTTGAGAAAAATGCAAAAGATATATTTTCTAGGACAAAGTTTATGCTGTCATAGAATGAACAGGTTAATATTTGATGATGTTACATTAAGTCAAATATTTAAGCAGCATGACCAAATGTTAGCATTATGTCTTTTAGTATTTATCAAAGGAAGACAAAGTTCATACAATTAAAAAAAAAAAAAAAAAAGCCAGGGACATGAGTTCAAACACTGAGTTGGATTCTAACATCCTGGATGATTACAAATGAGTCACTTAAAAAATAACGATCAGTCACTTCATTTTGACTTGAGTTCCTTGGTTTCACTTATTCAGGAAGGCTTTCTCTGTACCCCAGTCATGCCAGGTATCCAAATACTGTTGTAATCAGCTTACCTATTGGTCTCATCCACATGTCTGTAAAATTATGGATGACAAGCATGGCAAACAAAGAATTTGGTATCCGTAGAGAAACATCAGATGTACATATGCAACTTTAATAGAACTTTAAATGAGAGAGGAAGGATAGCACATCAAATGTTACTAAGCACAGAGGAAGTAATAACTTCCTCCTACAAGGGTCATGATGGACATTTAAAGAATACTTCCTAAAGGAGTAGGGTACTTGAGCCAGACACTGGGGTTATTAAAGAATATAGCTAGGATATTCTTGGAATTATCAAGTAGAAAGAATTTGGGGCCATTTTGATGCATATTATTATGTTTATCTGAGAGCTTGCTGTGTAGAAGTAATGTGGTGGAAATTAAGGTCAAATAATCACAATTTGGAGTGGTATCTCTTTTGAATTTCTATTTAAAGTAATAGGAAGTTACTGAAAATCCTTAAGCAGTCAAGTACTATGAATATATACCCGTATTATGGAAATTAGAGAGATGGATATGAAGTAGGATATACAGTGACAGAGATCCAACGAAAGGAGTCACAAATAGTAGCTTTGGTGGTATTGAGTCCTAACAATAGAATTACCCGTTTTCCATCTTTACTGTCTCTTGCTAGAAGACAGAACTGTCTCCATTCTTAATAATTTATGATTCCAGGTAATAAGCACAATTATCTCTCTAATTTGGTTAAACCTATAATACCTATAATGGATATAATCTCTGGCTCTCAAACCCATATGCCTAGAAAATGTTAAAACCATAAACCTGAGGTGTCGAACTCCATAGCAGTAAAATAAAAAATATAAAGCAAGCTCCCTGTAGATCAAAAATATTTTATTCAGTGGTTCCTAAGTACTCTGGTATTTCAGTAATGTGATGAAAGTAACGATTTAGGAAGTGAGAAAGAATAATCTCATGTAAAATATAGCATTAAATAAAAAGTTATTAAATGAATAAATTGGTATATATGATGTAACTGAATTCAAAATGTAAGGTCTTTGGAAATCTATTTAATTCTGTTTACTCAGTATAAGAACTAGGAAATTTCATGTAGTTTGCTGTACATACATAGTTTAAAACAATGTCAAAAACATAGATATGTCTCATTAAAAGTAAACACTCTGATGATGGGAAATATAAATTAGGAACAAGACGAGAATGTTCTACTAAGTTTTACTATGCCACAGCTTCTTTGCTTCTCATAGAGACATTTATTTGATTATGTTTAAAAATATATAAATTGTCTTTGCTGTATGTTGGGTGATGACAATTTTTATTTCTTCCAATTCCTGTGTGTCTTTTGGCACAACTCTTTAGTAACCTTGTACAGAGGGAAAGAAAGATAAAACTTGTCTTCCCCTAACAATGGAATGTTAAAGGTATGATTCAAAGTATACCTTAAAAGCACTTGCACAATTTACTTCATTTGCCATTAATTCTCTACCATTGTCATAAAAAATACACACCAGTTTATCCTACTTGTCCCAGGAAGAGGCTGAGACACACAGAGCCATCTCTAGTTGGCCCAGAACACAGAGAGAGTCCAACTGAATTCCTCAGCTCAGCTGAACTGGATCTGATAAGCTAACAGTATACAGACTCAGAGGAATGATTTTTAAGTCACTCAATTTTGGGGTAACTTTTTAAGCAACAATAATGAATACAATGTTCTAAAACTCTTTCTTATCAAAATTCTATTTTCTTAACAAAATTACCCTGCTCAGTGCTGGAACAACCACACAGAACTTAAGAAACTCTTCAAACAATATCCATGATCCTGTGAAAAATTTAACCCACACATGATGGGCAGAAATGAAATTAAGGAATAAACATTTCTAAGAGGCTATTGTTCTGGAACAGTGAGAATTCAATGAATACTGACAACTTATAGCTTTTTGGGTTTTTTGACCCAGGTGAGAGGAAGAAGATTTCTATTTAGAGACCTAGGAAACAGTTTAACATATAAGTTTGATTTCTCCTTCAGAATGAGAAAAAAGGCATCATTTGAACATGTTCAAGTGTTTTCGATTTCTCCATTTGCTTTATAATCAGCTGTGTGTGTGTGTGTGTGTGTGTGTGTGTGTGTGTGTGTGTGTTTAAAGGCAAAATATCTGTGTGGTTTCCATCTCTCCCCAGTTTTTCCTGTGTTTGTTAAGCAACTCCTCCCTCCTCTTTTTTTCATCAATTCTAATTGTGATAAACACAGAGCTATAGTTTAGCATATTGGTTTCCTTAGAGATAGTACTATATGCCATATAAATTGTATGCAACTTTTGGCACATGTGATATAAATTTACAAAGTAACACACCATTGTTGGACTAATAGATAAATATCTGGTTATGTGGCCCCACCCTCCCAAGGAGGCTAAGGTTGAAGCGAAAGCATGAAAGAGTCACATGTTATGAATTACTTAGAGGTAGAAAATATCCAGAAAGAGTCCCATTAAATTCCTTCTCCTAGGTTATTTTAATCAGACCTGGGATTAATAATCATAAATACCTAAGCAATTAGGAACTGGTGTATATATATATATGTGTTAGTTAATAAACATTTTTGGCTTCCTATTATCTAAACACACTTCATATACCTTCTGTTTGGTTGGAGCTATATGACCAGCTTTGGCAATGAATTGTGAATGCAAATGACTTGTCTAATATTTGGCCAGAGCTTTTCAACATTGGTATGAGACCTTCCAAAGATCTCTTTTGCTCTGTTACTTTGATTGACAATTTTTCTGGTAGTGGTAACTTCAATCATCTGAGTCCTAAAGTAAAATCAAATTATAGCAGAGCTCTGTAACAAATACCTTGTCCAAGTATATACATTAAGTGTAAATAAAACTAAATGTGAAAGATCCTAGAAGAAAATCTACCAAGTGATATCATAGTAATTGTTGGGTTGTAAAAGTACAGGATTTTTTTCTCTTGTTATTGCTGTTCTTAATTTTTCAAATTATATTTAATGGCTATAGGATTATGTTTATTAGAAAATGTAAGTTTGTTTTAAATATGTATATATTCTCATAGTGTGCTTAGAGCTGCAGCTGTTTGGTAAATAAGAATTATGTAGTGGACATCTATCATATATTGTGTGATCTTTTCCATATTATTTTAGAAACTGTCTCTTATCTACCTTAAACAATATGTGGGACCTTTGATATCTTTTACCACCACACGTAGTTTAGTCAGCTGCTCAAAATAAACAGAACCATTAGGAGGTGTGTTGAGAGAGAGAGAGAGAGAGGTTGAGAGAAAAAATTTATTTTTAGGAATTTACTCACATGCTAGGAATGTCTGGAGACCTAGGGAAGAGCCAATGTTGTGCAATGAACTGCAATGAAGGCTGTCCACTGGCAGAATTTGTTCTTGCTTAGGGCTGGTCTTTTTTCTGCTTTATTCACAGTCCACTGAATTATATGTTAATTTCATTTAAAAAAAAAAAAAAAAAAAACAACCCAACCCTCACAGTTAGTTTGACCAAATATCTGGGCATTGTGGCCCAGCCAACTTGACACAAAAAATTAGCCATCACTGATATTAACTTTGGTTACCAACTTGTACCTACTTTAACCCCTGGTAATTGGACCAGGATCCTAGGTAATGAATAGGACCAAAGAGAATTCTTTCTTAGGAGCTAGTATGACTACCAGAATCTTCCAGCATTTCTCATTTTGAGATTATAAACTGTAAAAACTTGTAAAATCTGGGATCCTTCTTTCCCTTCCTCCTCAGAATAAAGTCAATCCAACATGATTTAGGGATGTATAGAGGAGATTCCTGACTGTATTATTCAAGCAGATAAGATCAGATAGAACTTTAGCCATGAAAGGTTGAAGCTCTTTGTGACTATAGCATAAGCAGTCCATTCAAACAAATATTTTTATTCACCAGTTTCTCATTTTTGGCCTACACTTGTTAGAGTTGGGTTTCTGTCACTTGTCATCATCAAAGAGGCTTAGATACAGCAGTAACTTATTATCTAGCTATTTTGGCCTTAATAAAATCATGGTAGAGCTATCTGTCAGAATCTGGGGTAATATTTAGTATTGTAGGATAAAATCTCAGACACGGTTGATACTACCTGCCCCACATCTACATTAATTAGTAAGATATTGTCTTTGAATTCCTGCACTATTTGTGGTATTAAGACCAGGTGATCTGCCATTTGAATCTGTTCATGTATGAAAAATCCCAGAGAATCTCCACTTGAAAAACTGGCTTATTAATTCTCTTTACTATGTAAGATAGTAGTCTTTCAATCAAAGATTTTCTTTCAAATTATTTGTATTCAAAATATCTCCCTATTATTCCTGGGCAGCACTCACACACTCTGTGTCCTCATGAAGCAAATAGCATTGAGGAACTGTTGATTATGTTATGGCTAGTCTATAGAAACTAAAAGTGTAACAGAACAGCAATCGTTGCTACCTGCAGAGTTTGTGAATTAAAACATAATGCTCTGGCTGCGTCTGATGATTTAGAAAACAATAGGTCAGCATTTGCCAGTCATTAAGAAATAAGACTGTAAAGCACAGCACTATTCCAGAAACACCATGTAAAGGATTATTACACACAAATTGAGAAAGTCAAGTTAGACACTATTGATTATTATAATGGCAATAACTTCATAACAATAATAAAACACCTTTTGATTACTCATTATTCTAATATTTATTTTTACATTTGACTCTCACAATAACTGTATTTCATGGGTAAAATAACTTTCTTTCCATGAGACCCTCTTTTCCCACATAGGAATCCACATTACTCATACCCACACCGGAAATATTCTGTCTTTAGGAATTGGCATTTAAGGAACTCTAGTTCACAAACAATGCCTTACAGTCTCATGTCAACCCTGTGGTTATTCCTTTTCTCTCTAACTGTGTAGTGGGACATCTATTTTGTCCTTGTTATCAAGTTCCAGTTCAACTTCCTGGTTTTTTATTTCATGCTTAGGAATGCAATATGGAAACCCACCTAACATTATGGGATGACCTTTTTCTTGTCTTAATAGACTAAGCTCCAGGCTTTCATGAAGGGTTCTGCTGTCTATAGCCAAATCGTGATATCCATAGCATATCACTATAAATCATAGAATTTGGAAATAGAATGAAGTAGATTTGATATTAAACATTTAAACACTTTATATATCAGTTTTCTTATCCATAATATAAGAGTAACTAGGTGTGCCTCACAATTTTTTGCAGATGATACTCCTATCGTGCTGACTGCAATGCCTGCTGTGATAACTCATGGGATAGTAGCCATTTCCTATTTCCATTCTGTATGCACTGTTGCTGTAAACTACTGTTCAGTGTTTCTTTTTTTTTTAAATGAACTTTTTTTTTAAAGATTTTATTTATTCATTTGACAGATACAGATCAAAAGTAGGCAGAGAGGCAGGCAGAGAGAGAGGAGGAAGCAGGGCTCCTGCTGAGCAGAGAGCCCGCTATGGGGCCTGGGATCATGACCTGAGCTGAAGGCAGAGGCTTTAACCCACTGAGCCACCCAGGCGCTCCCTGTTCAGTGTTTCTTATGCCAACCATTTCACTGGCCTATTACCTTTTATGTGTGACCATATTTAGTGGACCATATGTTTGCTCATATTTTGTCTTAATGAATTATCTTAAGTTTATATCATCTATCTCCACAATAACCCAACTCAGTAGGTATACTATATTTTAAAATTCTAGCTTCTCTCAAATTAAAGGTTTGTGGATACTATAAATAAGAACGCAGGGACGCCTGGGTGGCTCAGTTGGTTAAGCAGCTGCCTTCGGCTCAGGTCATGATCCCAGCGTCCTGGGATCGAGTCCCACATCGGGCTCCTTGCTCCACGGGGAGCCTGCTTCTCCCTCTGACTCTGCCTTCCACTCTGTCTGCCTGTGCTCGCTTTCGCTCGCTCTCTCTCTGACAAATAAATAAATAAAATCTTTAAAAAAAAAAAATAATAAGAACGCAGATGAGTGTTTTATATATATATGTGTATATATATATATAGATACACACATATATGTATGTATATATATATTCATGTGTACTTAAAATTGAATAAAATGAGTCCTTTGTTTATTATAACATCAGCAGAGAATTATTCTCTATATATTATTTAATGGACTGAAATTTGCATACTTTTTAAAATGCAAATCATGAGAAGTTATAAATTAACCTTAATGAAAGTGGATATTATATTGGAAGTAGGTAAGATAAAATATGCAAGTTGCTAAACATAAGAATCTCCTTAGAAATAATTTAGTCTCTTTAAAAACGATGCAAATATTATTACATATTCACCACTGACCATCAAATTCAAATCATTGGTTAGTTTAGTTCTTTTATATAGAATACTTAGTTGAGTAAACTGAGTATAAATAGAATGTATATGTTGTAGACAT
This sequence comes from Mustela lutreola, assembly GCF_030435805.1. NCBI lineage: Eukaryota > Metazoa > Chordata > Mammalia > Carnivora > Mustelidae > Mustela > Mustela lutreola. Next base: position 60,432,559 of record NC_081299.1, read on the forward strand.
TTTCTATGCTCACTTAAAATTTGTTAAAGAAAAATCCTCACAGAATGTAGTAAACCTTTTAAGAATGCTTTAGCAAAGCTTTCCTATAGTGTCCTGGGGTTCATTCCACAGGAGTTTATTATAATTCCACATTTATACAGTATTGGCAAGGAATAAGTTGATCCTTAAAATATCTCATTAAAAGCAGTATTTCCATGTAATTAAGCCAAATTTCCAAAAGATGTTAATTTTGTATTTTGTCATTTTTTGTGAAATCTTTCTAATATATACTAAAGTTCCTGCTTTCAAAGGAAATACATAGCAAAGTTATCATAATCTTCCATGTAATTCTCTAGTGCTATTTATCTCAAAATGGGAAGACTCTAAGTCATTTTGGCCTGATTTATCTGTTGAAAATATATCCATATATTTTTTGAGAAAAAAAAAAATTGATGCAGTTCTGGTTGTGTTCAGAGTAAAATCAAACAAACAGGACAAACAATAAAAAAGTAGTTTCCATTGGGTAGCCTAGTATTGATTTTGATACAGATATCATAGGAATTTTCTTTGAAGCTGGATCTCTAAAAGCTCTTGGTGGATAAATCCAATGTTTGGAATAGACTAGGGTAGCAACATGGCATACTCAAAGCTCTTGAGTATGTCACAATTTATAAATACACCTGTCATTTCTATGAGAAGACTGTTTTTCAGAATGTCTTCTGCTGCTTTCATGTCTTAGGCTAGGCCATAAGATCCCAAAATGTTCATGTCATATAACCTCTCGGGGACTATATCTATCACACATTTGTAATTTTTTTTAACAGTTTTATTGTGGTGTAATTGATGTACAAAAATGTGTATGCATTTAATGTATACAATTTGATGAGTTTGGACATATGCAAACATGAAATGATACCATCACTATAATCAAGATAAAAGACATTTCTATCTCCTCCTAAGGTTACCTTGTATGTGTGTGTGTGTGTGTGCATCTGTTGGTAAGAACAATTAACATGAAATCTGCCCTCTTAAAAATTTTTGAAGTGCATTATACCATATTGTTAACTATCCATGCTGTGTAGTACAGCAGATCTTTAGAACTCAAATTCATTAGATGCAACTCAAATTTTATACCCATTGAGCAATAACTTTTCATTTCCTTCACTCCCCAGTCTTTGGCAACCACTATCGTACCTGTGTTTTTGAGTTGGACTATTTTAGATGTATAAGTAGGATCATGAAGTATTTGTAATTCTGTGACAGTTTTTTTACTCTTAGCATAATGTCTTCCATGTTCATCCATATTGTCACAAATGACAATATTATCTTCTTACTGAAGGCTGCATATTTTATCATATGTATACATAATAATTTCTTTACTCATTCATCTGTTGTTGGATATTTAAATTGTTTCCATATATGTTGGCAATGGTGGATGATGTTTCAATGAACATGGGATGCAGCAAAAGCAGTACAATGAGGGATGTTTATAGCAATAAACACCTACATTTTAAAAAAAAAGAAAAAAACAATGTCAAATAAAAAACCCAACCTTATACTTAAAGGAACTAAAAGAAAAAAAAATAAATTGAAAGTTAGCAGAATAAATAAAGATTAGAGCAGAAATAAATGGACTAGAGACTAAGAAAACAAGAGAAAAAGTCAAGGAGAACAAGAGTAGGTTGTTGTTTTTTTTGTTGTTTTTTGTTTTTTGAAAGATAAACATAACTGACAAACCTTCAGGTAGACTAAGAAAAAGAAGAGTAAAATTAACAAAATCGAAAATGAAAGAGGAAACATTAAAACTAATGCCACAGAAATAAAGAAGATTATAAAAGACTATTTTGAACAATTAATGACAAAAAAACACCCTATAAAATAGAAGAAATGGAACCATTCCTAGAAACATACAAACTACCAACTGTGAATCCTAAGAAAGTCTAAACAGAACAATAATGGATAAGGTGATTGAAATCAGTAACTAAAGCCTCCCAACAAAGAAAAACCCAGAACCAGATGGCTTTATTAAGTGAATTACACCAAATATTTAAAGAACAATCAATGCCAGTCATTCTGAAAGATTTTCAAAAAATTGAAGAGGAAGAGATACTTCCAAACAGTGGTGATTAATTTTATGAGTCAACCAGGCTAGGCCATAGTACCCCTGGTACCCAGTATTTTGGGCGTGGTTTTTGTTTGTTTGTTGAGTTTTTTGTTTTGTTTTTGTTTTGTTTTGTTCTGTTCTGTTTGGTCAAGCACCAGTCTAGATATTGCTGTGAAGGTATTTTAAAAATGTGATTAACACATTTAAGCAAGTAGGCTTTGAGTAAAGCAGATTACTCTCCATAAACTGAGTGGGTCTCATCTGGTAAGTTTCAGGCCTTAAAAAAAAGGCCTAGGTCCCCCAAAAAGAAGGCATTCTGCCTCTAAACTGCCTTTAGACTGTTGCAGCATCAGTTTCTGCCTCAACCTCCTGCCTTCTAACTGTTCTTTAGAATTTTCACTTGCCAGCTCCCACAAACCCATGAGTCAATGAAATAATTTCTTAAATTCTACTGTATGAAGAAAGATATAGATGATATAGATATAGATGATATAGGTATAGATGTAGATGATATAGACATAGATATAGATGATAGATATAGATGATATAGATAGAGATAGAGACAGATAGAGATAGATAGAGATATATCCACCGTGTGTGTGTGTGTGTGTGTGTGTGTGTGTGTGTGTGTGTGTGTGTATTCTTCCTATTTTTCTGGAAAACTCTGCCTCATACACCCCATTCTCAGGAAAGCTTTAGAGAAGTTAGCATATATTATGTGAAAAATTCAAGGAATGAGGAGGGGGTAGTTTGATGACAGAGTATGACCTTGAATTAGTGCTTTCATGTTTCTAAAGAAGTAATGGTTGTAAGTCATCCCTATTCTAATTAAGCCTGATCTAAGAAGCATTTACCACACAGGGATCAATTTTCCTGAGATAGTATCCTCCTGGCACAGGCTGATGTTAAGTATTGCACTAAAAGAATGAATTGTTAAGTGTGTACTATCCTGGCTTGTTCCAAGTAGCACAGACTTTAGCAGGGAAAAAAAAATGTCTTTTGTAATATTTTAGGTTTTTTTGATGTTCAGATTAGCAAATTATTTTTTATGCGAAAGTTGTTTATTAGGATGATCAGAGCAGAAAACTAGAAATGCAATTTCTGAGAGTGACAAATCCTCAATCTTATGATGTATTTAATTGATATCAGTTGAAAAGACAGACTCTGGTTTAGGAATTTCACCTTGGGACTCTCAGATACATATTTTTTTATTGGTTGTCACAGAGGTAGTTTCACAGCAGGGTCATGGACTACTGAAATCACATGAGAGTTCAGGACAGAATATTAGGACATCATTCAGAGCATTCATGATTCCTTTTCCATGAAAAAGTTCCAGAAATGAAAAATGGCCAAGATATTCTAGAACCCATCTGTCCTGAGTACTTCAGTTGGCTGATAAATTACTGAAAGAAAGGAAAACAAATGTTTTTTCACCTCTCACCAACCCCCAAATGGGCACAGTTCTGAAATATGAGATATAATTTCATAATGCATTTGGTAGACAACCTCAGGATCTTTCATTTAGATGACATACTCAGTGTTTTCATTAAGATAGTGATCCAGACAGATTCAAGCCGGGTTTTCTTTCCTTTTCTTTTAGGAAGACCAATCACTAAAGAGATAATGGTGAAGCTCTTCTATAGGGTAGTGACATGTAAGTTCCCCAGACCTGTTTGCAAATATAACTAATGGGAAAACAGACTCAATAATCATTGCAAAATTGCATTTGTTGAGGTGGTAAATGGAGGTGTTGGTAGTGGTGGTAAGAGCAGTGACAATGTGGTATTTAGAAGAGATGTGGTGTCTGTGGGTAGAAATGGACCCTCCAAAAAATATATTTCATATGCAAGTAATTATTTGCATTATAAAAACATACTTATTGGTGATCAAAAAATGGGAATTTAATTAATATTTAATACATTTTATTCATATTAAAGGGAAATAATTTCTGAGGATTTTATTTAATCTGATCTTTCTAAATGGCCCCCAACTATTTCTGAATGATCACTAAAATTACAGAATCACACATGCTGTCTTTAAAACCATGCTGTCTACCATATTACTGTATCTACACACACATGCATACACATACACACTCACACAAAAGTATCCAATAACAGAATTTGTAGTGTGCAAAATAAAAAGAAGATTAAATAGGACTATATCTAGTTCTGATTTACATTGTTCATTGGTATTGAAATGGAAATAAAATTATGTGATTTGCAAGAAAGATTTTTTATTATCTATTACAAAACTTATTTAATGTTTCCATTATTTTGTCTTCAAATTAATGTGATAAGAGAAATAGGAGAATTATGTAGCCCTGTTTAATTCTGAATTTAAGTTATTGGCATCTAAAATTTCTCATTTAGTCAGTACTCCTTAACTTTCTACATTTCTATTACTTTATTTATATTGGCATTTGACCCTGTGTGATTGCATTTCTTAGGAGAAGTACTTCAGTAATCCAAAGATTGGGTTGCAACTGTAGTTGACCCTTGAACAACACAGGTTTGAATCACATATACGGATTGTTGATGGTACAGTACTATAAGTGTATTTTTAACATTTTTTCTTTAATTCACTTTATGTAAGAGTACAGTATACATATATATAACACACAAAATATGTGCTAATCAAGTATTTATGTTGTTTGCAAGGCTTCCAGTCAACAGTAAACTATGCAGTTAAGTTTTGGAAGAGTCAAAAGCTGTAGGCAGATTTTCGGCTGTGTGCACTTAAACCTCACATTGTTCAAGAGTCAACCATAATTTATTGAAGTTCTTTGTCTGGTTTATCAGTCAGAAAGCCATGTATTATGTTGGGTAAGACCACTAAATAAAATAGTTCTATATAAATATTATAAGCAAATTGAACTTTCCAATTGATTTTGACATACACTGCAATTTTATACAATGTATCTTTTACTTCATCATTTTTGCTATTTTTTCCATTGTATTTAACTGATCTGCAAATTGATTTTGTTTCATAGTAACTGGAAATAATAGTGTTATTTTTTTACCCAGATAGATATTACATTGTTTTTCCCCCAAAGTGTCTAATTTTTATTAAAGATATATAATAATATTCATACCACTAAAGTGAGACTTCAATTTGGAATTCCATTAGCTTAAGGAAGTAATTTTAGGGTAAAGCCAAGAAATTTCAATCCCAAACACAGATTTACAAATTTTGTATACAGGACATAGGTTTAGAGTTTTATCTCCTTATTTTCTGCACTTTAGAAAATATTTTTAAATGTGGATAATATTAATAGGTCTTAGCCTGAGGTTAAATTATTATTACTGTTATTATTAGGATGAAAAAAGAGGGAATGGAGCATTTTTTAAAAATCTGATTTTCTGTCTGAATTATCTGAACAAGCAGGAAAAACAAGCTTTGTATTTTGGCTGTCAAGGCAATTGCTCAAATATAATTTTGTGGTTGGATGACTCAAGAGTGGATTAGTTACAAAACTTCTGATTTTTGGCATTTGCTGTTCAAAGTCCTGAAAAGAAGGATGGGTGCCTTGTTTCACAATGTGCATTTAAAAAACAATGTGGAAACAACAGCGATCTGCATCTCATCACTTTATTGGGATTCTAAGCAATTTTGCAGTCCTCTTCTGCTTAAAGCTGCATAGACTGCAGGGCTCCAGATGTTTGCATGGAAGGGCATTTGCTTTCACCAACATTTTCCTGACCACAGGGGATTCCCAGTTGGCTCTGGACAAAGGCAACAGAGGCTTTGTGTCATTCCAGGTGTCATGCAGCTAACACCTAGAGATACTGGGCTTTTTATGTAGTCCACCTATTGCTTAACCGCCTTTCCCATGAGCAGATTTCTTTAGTGCACTCAGAGAGTTTGCAGAATGTGGTAATAAAATGCTTAAGTTAACATTATTAAGAAAATGTAAACACTGTTTTGATAGATGTCATGAGTCTACTCAAAGTACAGAATCAGTTGCAATGGAACAGCTGGCTACTTACTGATTTAAAAGGAGCAGAAAGCCTGAATGTGCTGTCTTTTATCTATTTCTTTCTCCAATAGAATTTGGAGATGTCCCCAGAGCATTGGTTCAGACACTTGCTGTGATAAAAGGAAGGGTCTATTATATGATTAATAGATATTTAGATCTCAAATACAAGTTCTGCATCAATAAAGTCTGTTTTTTTTTAAATTTTTAATTTTTTATAAACATATATTATTAACATATATTATTATCCCCAGGGGTACAGGTCTGTGAATCACCGGGTTTACACACTTCACATTTGCGACAACATGGATGGAACTAGAGCGTATCATGCTTAGTGTTTTTTTTTAGCTGACTTTGATCCCTGGTCTTTTACCTAGTTACTTGGTAGAACTAATTAATTATTTACAAATACAATCATTTTTTCCCCTTTTTGTTTTTATTAACATATATTGTATTATTAGCCCCGAGGGTACAGGTCTCTGAATCGCCAGGTTTACACACTTCACAGCACTTACCATAGCACATACCTTCCCCAATGTCCATAACCTCACCCCCCTCTCCCTAACCCCCTCCCGGCACCACCCCCCACAACCCTCAGTTTGTTTTGTGAGATTTAGAATCTCTTATGGTTTGTCTCCCTCCCAATCCCATCTTGTTTCATTTCTTCTTTTCCTTCCCCCCACGTTGCCTCTCAACTTCCTCATATCAAGGATACAATCATTTTTTATATGAAATTTCATCATGATGCTAATCTCTTACTACACACTTGGCTCATGAAGGTTTTTAAATTTTATTTATTCTCAAAAGTTTGCTTTCATTTGTTAGACATTTTTATTTTCATTCTTATGGTTGAACTGGCCTATTCTTTCTGAGAATCTATTTTCAGTGGCTTATAAATTTCCCCTTGGAAGATCTCATCCTAGAGATGATAATTTTTTGAAATTTTAGAAAAATGCATTCATTAATTTTTGAAAATCAGATGCTAAAATCAGTGATGGGTAAATGGAATGCTTAATTTCCTGAATACTATTCACACTGGCACTATCTTGTTTTCTAATTAGGGCTGAGTCTCTGGGGCCAATATTCATACTAGTAGATATTTGGCTTTCCTTCCTTCCCAAAATAGCTCACAGAAGGTAGAAAAGCTTGTCGCTACTCTATGTTCTGTTTTCTAAAACTCAAACAATAAGCAGCCTATAAGCTTTACCTGAATCTAACTTCTTCTTTTCATCAGTCAGAAACAGACAAAAAGAAACAATCTGGGACCCCATCAGACCCTGATTAAAAGATTACTTCCCTCCACTAGGCTTTTTCTAAATCTTTATTCTTGTCTTTTGTTGGTTATCTACCATAATCTTCATTCTTTCCTTATGGTTAAGTTTATTGGCTTGTCCTATGAATCCTACTCTGCCCTTTGAGAAACAAACGTTGTCAAGACCAGTGAAATATATTATAGGTCAGGATCTGTTTTATTTGCCTTTGAGAAACTATGATCATCAGGAAATAGAAGAAGCCATCTTGACAGTCTCTCACTGATACACATTTTTGGAGAGTTAGGAAGTCTGAAGTCTGAGTCCACAACTTATTCCTGACCAAGGGCTTCCTGTTATACCTGCAGCAACTAAAACCACTCAGTTCTCCAAAACACAAAACATGCTTTCCCACTGGGAGGCCTTGTTTATCCCAGGTGAAAGAATGAACTCATGATTGCTATGCTTCACAGTGCCAAAGTTTCTGTGATCTTGGTCTCCTATTGCACATTTTGATTAAGATTATTTGTCCAGTTATACCTTGTTTATTTATTTATTTATATTGGATTTTCTCAATTATTTCTTGGCTGGTGAGTTGCAGATATTTTTCTTTTCTCCCTACATGAGCATATTGCTAAATTACTAAGGATTTAGAAGAGTTCATATCATATTAGGTTACAAATAGTTGTAATCTGGGGCACCTGGGTGACTTAGTCAATTAAGGGTCTGCCTTCGGCACAGGTCATGATCTCTAGGTCCTGGGATTGAGGCCCAAATTGAGTTCTCTGCTCAGTGGAAAGTCTTTTTTCTTATTTACCTCTCCCCCTACCGCTCCTTTCTGCTCATTCTCTCTCTCTCTCAAATAAATGAATGAAGTCTTTAAAAAATAAGTAGTTGTAATGATGGAGCATATATATATATATATATGAAAGGAAGGTTCTGAATGATTTTTTGAAAGATTTTATTTATTTATTTGACAGATTACAAGTAGACAGAAAGGCAAGCAGAGAAAGAGGAAGGGAAGCAGGCTCCCTGCCAAGCAGAGAGCCCAATGCAGGGCTCCATCCCAGGACCCTGTGATCATGACTTGAGCTGAAGGCAGAGGCTTTAACCCACTGAGCCACCCAGGTGCCCCCTGAATGATGTTTAAGTATTTACCTGGGTCACAGAGTTTGTTAGTGGCAAACTTGATATTTTAACCTGAATCCTACCCAAAGGTCTAGATCTAGATGTAATAATAACAATAATTATAAATACTAATAGTGACACTCATAATAAAACATCAACAACACTAAAAATAGTATGCTATGAAAAGTAATTCTGTATTCTATATATATATATTTTAGCTCAATAATTGCAAGAAAGAGATTGCTTTCATTATAACAGCAGCAATATAGCAATTATTTCTGTTGTATGAACAAGACCAACTTGTGAGATTTGGGGCCAAGTCATGTCTCCTATACGTATGCCTAATCATTTTTAAAAGTAAAAAGTTTGGCCAGATATTTGGTATTATTTCTTCCTAGTTCTGAGCTTCTGTAAATTGATGATCTGAAGATAGTGAGAGTGATCTTCTTTGAAATGTTTACAGCTTTCATTTAAGTAATTTTTATCTTCCAAAAATATATTTAAGTCACATAGCAAATCTATTAGGAAGTAAATAGTAAGATCTCATTCTATGATGTTCAAAGACATAGAACACCTTTGGGCATCCTAGTAATAATAAATTACAGATAACTCCTGTTAAATTTATGGAAGATGATTGGCTATAATCTTATAATTTTTAAAAAAGATTTTATTTTTATTTATTTGACAGAGAGAAAGAGAGCACAAAAGCAGGGAAAGTGGGAAAGGGAGACGCAAACTCCCTGCTGCACTAGGAACCCAATGTAGTTGGGTTCTAGTTGTCCTGGGGTCATGACTGGAGCTGAAGGCAGACATTTAACCAACTGAGCCACCCGAGCACCCCAAGGTAGGATATAATCTTGATTGAAAATTTAAGTTTGAGACAGATTGCATCTTTCAAAAAGTTATGGCATGACCACACACATATAATACTCATGGAAGGTCAAGACTATAAATATTAACCAGTCTGGAAATATACACAGTTGATGTATATCTACTTGAACATCTAAAATTTCCATGGGGGGGGGGGGAATAACCTGATATCTTTGTTATCTTGGCACCTTACTGGGAAAAACCAAACTGGTTTCTTGTGTCCTTGTGATGAGTCCTTAGGATGTGTCCTTGTGTCCTTAGGATGAGTAAAATATAAACATTAAAACAAAACATACTTTATCCTCACTTTCAAGAGATAGATAGATTGATAGAGGCATAAAATAGCTAGATAAATGCAGATGTAGTTGTAGATATAGCTAGATCTGGATCTATAGCTATAGATAAATATATAGATATATATATCTGTCCTCTCTTTTAAGTAGATAGAAAATAGAATATAAGCATTTCTTTGTAATTTTTCACTCATTTCTCTAAAAAATATGTAGAAAGGGATATCATATGTATAACTATAGATATTCATATATATATATATATATATATATATATATATAACACTATATAACTATAAATTTCATTCCCTCTCACTCTCAGGATAGACAAATATATGTTAGATAGTTAGATTGATAGATAGTCTAAGGGATTTGCTTAGAAACAATTTGCATGATATAGCAGAAAGTATCAAAGCCATAAATCCTAAACTAATTGCTTTCAAGATATTTAACCATCCAACACAAGTTCAAGATACCCATTGAAAACTGTTACCATAGGTTGTTCCTTGTGTGAACTCCGCATTGTAACAGCATAATATAAAAATCAGTGCAAAAGGAAACAATCCAAAAGGATATGTTCAGGTTAACCCTGGAGAAATAGTCTTTCCCCTTATTTCAGAGCAGTGATAGATTGCACAGATATCACTATACTATTATGTTTCAAAAATTCAGTATGAAAAAAAATCAGATCTTTTGCACCTTATTAAACAACTATGAAATAGGTGATAAACTCAAAATAACAGGTTTGGAAAATAAATTAAAGATTAAATGGATAAACAAACAATCACCCTGATCCTATTGCAAGCCTGATTGGATCTTTTAGAGACGGCTATTGCTACTGACCTTGCTGATGACCTTGTGAAACTGTCTCATCCAGATGAAGGTGACAATGCTGTTACTGAAAGACACAAACAGATGCAAGTGGTAGAAGACAGGTTAAAAAAATTCTATGGTAGTGCTCAGTAGTGCTCAGTAACACCTGTTAGAAATAAAATCTCTATCAAATAAATACATATAGAAGAAACATCATAAAATAAAAGCTCAATTCAGAGTTATGAATCTCCAAAATACCCATCTGTCATCTTATCCTCTTTGAATTTATATTTATCTCTCTGAAAGGAAAATGTGTCTACTGTTTCAGATTCTGTTTAAATTTAGATCTACAAAGTCAATGGTTAAAGAATTTTATAGAAGCTGACAGTATAATTTAAAAGTTGCAGTCTATAAAAGCAACAGCATTCACAAATCTATACATTGTATTTTTTTATTTCATAGTAATCTTTATGCACACTATATATCCTTGGATGCATAAAGTAGGGAAGCTCTGAAAGTTGTAGATGCTTACTTCAGGTCGTGCAGCTAATAAGATTTGCAACTCCAAACTTTATCTTCTCTCTACATTTCTGGGCTTCTTCTCCACACACCCCTCCCCCTCAATTCACTTTAATTTTGGTCCAGCTTTAGATAACTAAATCATAGTTTTAAGTCATCTTGAAGGGCTGTATAAAAAGTGATATTCCCTTTGAAAGAGGCAAAAAGATCACTGCTATGTAGAACTTCTCCCTGCCCATTTTCTGTGGGTTAAATAGTAATGATGGATACCATCCAGATATGTTCCTGAAAAAGTTGGAGAATCCCTTACTTTGTCCTTTATGTTTCAGTTGCTCAAATATATACTTGGAATTGTGGACGCCAGCTGTCAAATGAGAGATCACCAGATGTTCCCAAAGTTAGTGGTTACTGTAGGCATAACAATTAAGTCCCAGGCTTGAATTTGTCAATTTGTGAAATATGAGGGGTATTATGAGGGAGCATCACCTTGCTAGCATTCCTTTTATTGCTCCAAAGAGAGCATTAATGTCTGTGGAGGCATATTCAGGACTCATGACTTAGATTGTTTCTATTTATGGAAGCATGGATTAAAATGTGCCTTCTGTTATAATAGAATAACATAGACTTCGTAGCTTACACAACAAATATTTATTTTTCATAGTTCTGGAGTCTAGAAATCTAAGATCAAGGTGTCAATATGGTTAGATTCTGATCAAAACCTCTTCCTGATTAATAGCCAGCCAATCAAAATAGAAAGAGAGAAAGCGAGAGAAAGAGAGAGTGCACAAACTCCATGATGTCTCGACTTATGAGAGTTCTAATACCCCTTGGGGGCTTTACCCTCATAACCTAATTACCTCCCAAAGGTCCAGCTCCTAATGCCATCCCACCTACTTGGTTTAAGGTTTCCACATATGGCTCTGGGGAGAGGGAGGACACAAACATTCAATCCATAATAAGACGCTTTGATCAAAAAATAAAAGTGGTTAATTCTCATAAACATAATAGCAATATCATGTTCTTTTTTTTGAGGAATCAATATCTGAGAAGGTTAAAATATCTGAGAACATTCATCCTGTATGAATGAAGTACATCTGCTTCAGTTTATAGAAAATTTAAGGGGAAGAGCAATCATTATTTAGCTGAATCTCCCTGTGGTGTGCACTAAAGTGTATTTATCTATTAAGACAAGAAGTTATTTCATATATGATCTGACTTTTAGAATGTATAGTATGGAATAAAGTAAGTATATAGAAGTAGGAGGTAAGTTAATGTTTATTGAGCCCCTTTTATATAGTAGGCTAAATAATCAGGACTTTTAAATATATTATCTAATGTAATACTCACAAGCTCATGATCTCATGTAATGATCTGTTGAAATGTTCTCACTTTCAGCTGTAATGAAATAACAGAGAAACAAAAATAATACAAAAAAGCGATTTGCAGATAGCCAAATTCTATGGCTTTTTATTGTTGTTGTTAAGATAGATTCAGAGTTTGTGCCTCATGTGGCTAAAATCTTCATAGTAAGAGTGCTGGAGAGAAGTAGCTGCTAAGAGAGTATTGATATTCCAGAGTGGACTCTTGAGATTTTGACAGAATACAGATTTGTGTATGTATAGGAAGAAGATACCAAGATCAGGAAGTAACACCAGAAAGTAATAGAGGAAAAAAGTAACAGGGTTCACGGAGGGCCTAGAATACTTTGTATTCCCATCAGACAGATGAGAAGGAATTTCTAATACATGGGGGATAAGATAGAGAGCTCTCCTAAAGGTACTACCATGAAAGAATTTTGCTGCAGAGGTAAGGAAATGTTAGCCCTAATGTAAAGGTAGCTCAAAACCCATGCTAAGAGGACTTGAAAGTAAATCTTAGGGGATTCTTATTATAAGAAATTTAACTACATGATGGGGAAAAAAATATTACACTAGTGAGAAGAATAAAATATCTGGCAACCAACAAGGTAACATATTTGGCATCAAATTAAAAATAAGTCAGGTATGCACAAAACAAGAAAATGTATAGCCAGGAGGAAAAGCTTCAAATACAAAGAGTCCCAAAAATACCAGAGATAAGGAAATCAACACATTTAAAACATTAAAAGTGTTGCAAATATTTTTCATGTGTTCAAGAAGAAAAAAAATGCATGAACATGATAAGAAGTATAGAAGATTAAAAGAAAAACTGATACAAATCTTTGAAAAACACAGTATTTGAAATAGAAAGTAAACAGCCAATTAGAAACTACATATGAACATATTAGTGAATTTGATAGTCTAGCAGTAGAAATATCCAAACATTAACAAAAACAAAAAAGAAAAACACTGGAAAAATGAACAGAGCTTTAGTGAACTATAGGGCATTAACAGTCATCCTCATATATGTGTTATGGCATTCTATAGAAAAAAGCAAGATACAGAAACAAAATAAGATGTAAAGGACATCTTCAAAATATGTTAAAAACTATAAACCTACAGATCCAAGACATTCACAGAATTTCAAGCAAAAAAAAATAAGAATTAAAAGAAAGAATAAAATCATACCAGTGTATATTATAATCAATTATGTGTAAATTCATAGTAACAAATTATCTTAAAATAGATTACAAAAAAAAAAAGACAGTTTTTTTATGAGAGGAAAAAATGACACCAGACTTGTAGAACTATGCAAACCAGAGGATGATGAGTAACATTTTAAAAATACTGAAATAAAACAAATGTTTAATAGTAAATATATTTTTCAATATTGAAGTAGATGTGAGTTTTTCTTTAGATAAACAAAGCTTAGATAAATTATGAAAAGCATAGGAGCACTATAATAAATATTAATAGAGTCCTTTAGGCTGAAAGAAAAATCAAACATGAAGATTTTAATCTATACAAACAAGTGAAGATGATAAGAAAAAGTAGACATCTGGGTCAGTATAAAAGATGTTTTTATCTCCATTAAAAAGGTAAATGATTTTTTTTTATTTAAAATTTTTAATTCAATTTAGTTAACACATAGTATATTGTTAGTTTCAGGGGTGGAATTCAGTGATTCATCAGTCGTATATAACACCCAGTGTTCATTCCATCAAGTGCCCTCCTTTAATGCCCATCACCCAGTTACCTCATCCCCCTACCCACCTCCCTTCCAGCAACCTTCAGTTTGTTCCCTATAGTTAAGAATCTCTTATGGTTTTCCTCCCTCACTGTTATCATCTTATGTTATTTTTCTTTCCCTTCCCCTATGTTCATCTGTTTTGTTTCTTAAATTCCACATATGAGTGAAATCATATAGTGTTTGTCTTTCTCTGACTGACTTATTTCACTTAAGGTGTTGCCCACAAGTTTCATTGCCATGATTGCAAATGGCAGGATTTTAATTCTTTTTAATGGCTGAATAATATTCCATTGTGTATATATGCCCCTTCTTTATCCATTCGTCTGTCAATAGATTTCTGGGTTCCTTCCATATTTTGGCTATTGTGGACTTTACTGCTATAAACATTGGAGTGCATGTGCCTCTTTGAATCACTATGTTTATATCCTTTGGATAAGTATCTAGCAGTTCAATTTTTAGGTCATAGAGTGGTTCTAATTTCAACATTTTGAGGAACCTCTATACTGTTTTCCAGAGCAGCTGCTCCAGTTTGTATTCCCACCAACAGTGGAAGGGGGTTCCCCTTTCTGTGCATCCTCACCAACATCTGTTGTTTCCTGAGTTGATCATTTCAGCCATTCTGACTGGTGTGAGGTGCTATCTCATTGTGGTTTTTATTTGTATTTCACTGGTACCCTATGATGTTGTACATTTCTTCATGTTTCTGTTGGCCATTTGTATGTCTTCTTCAGAGAAACATCATTTATATCTTCTACCCATTTCTTAACTGGATTTTTGTTTTTGGGGTGTTGAGATTGATAAATTAGTTATAGATTTTAGATACAGCTCTTTATCTGATAAGATATGTGCAAATGTCTTCTCCCATTCCATTGGTTGCCTTTTTGTTTTATTGACCATTTCCTTCGCTGTGCAAAAGCTTTTTAATCTTGATGAAATCCCAATAGTTCTTTTTTTGCTTTTGCTTCTCTTGTCTTTGGAAACCATCTAGCAAGAAGTTTCTGTGGCCAAGGTCGAAGAGATTGCTGCCTATGGTCTCTAAGATTTTCATGGATTTCTGTCTCACATTTAGTTCTTTTATGCATTTTGAGTTTATTTTTGTGTATATTGTAAGAAAGTGGTCCAATCTCATTCTTCTGCATATGGCTGTCCAGTTTTCCCAACAACATTTGTTGAAGAGACTGTCTTTTTTCCATTGGATTATCTTTCCTGCTTTGTTGGAAATCAGCTGACCATGGAGTTGAGGGTCCATTTCTGGGCTCTATTTTGTTTCATTGATATAGATGTCTGTTCTTATGCCAGGATCATACTATCATGATGATTATAGCTTTGTAATAGAGTTAAAAATCTATAATTATGATGCCTCCAGTTTAGTTTTCTTTTCCAATATTCCTTTGGATTTTTCTGGTCTTTTATGGTTTCATATAAACTTTAGGATTGTTTGTTTCAGCTCTGACAGATGCTGATGGTATTCTGATAGGGATTGCATTGAATGTGTAGATTGTTTTGGGTAACATAGATATTTTAACAATAAACAATGTTTTTCCATTTCTTTGTGTCTTCCTCAATTTGTTTCTTGAATGTTTTATACTTTTCAGAGTACATATCTTTTACCTCTTTGATTAGGTTTATTCCTAGTTATCTTATAGATTTTAGTGCAATTGTAAATGGGATAATTTCTTTGATTTCTCTCTCTTCTGCTTCATTGTTGGTGTATAAAAATGCAACTGACTTCTCTGCATTGCTTTTATGTTCTGTGAATTTACTGAATTCGTGTGTTAGTGCTAGGTATTTTTTGGTGGGGTCTTTTGGATTTTCTACATAGGATACCACGTCATCTGCAAAGATAGAAAGTTTGATTTCTTTACTGAGTTTGGATATATTTTATTTCTTTTAGTTATTTAATTGCTGAGGCTGGGACTTCCAGTACTATGTTGAACAACAGTAGTGAGAGTGGGCACCCTTGTCTTGTTCCTGACCTTATGGCAGAAGCTATCAGTTTTTCCCCCCTGAGGATGATAGTCACTGTGGGTCTTTTGTATATTGTTTTTATTATAATGAGGTATTTTTCCTCTACCCCTACCTGGTAGAGAGTTTTTTCAAGAAAGGATGCTATATTATGTCAAATGTTTTTTTCTGCATCTGGAGAGGATCAAATGGCTCTTGTCCTTATTTTATTAATGTGGTGTATCACATTGACTGATTTGCACATGTTAAACCCGCAGTCCAGGAATAAATCCTACTTGGTCATGGTAAATAATTCCTTTAATTTACTGTTGGAACCTATTAGATAGTATCTTGGTGAGAATTTTTATATCTATGTTCATCAGGCATATTGGCCTGTAATTCTCCTTTTTAGCTGGATCTTTGTCTCGTTTTGGGACCAAGGCAATTCTGGCCTCATAAAATGAGTTTGGAAGTTTTCTTCTCATTTCTGTTTTTTGTAATGGTGTCAGAAGAACAGGTATTAGTTCTTTAAAATGCTTGGTAGAATTCGTTTGAGAAGCAATCTGACCCTGGACTCTTTGTTGGGAATTTTTTTTTTTTTAAAGATTTTATTTATTTATTTGACACAGAGTGAGATCACAAGTAGGCAGAGAGTCAGGCAGAGAGAGAGAGAGAGAGAGAATCAGGCTCCCCACTGAGCAAAGAGCCTGATGCGGGGCTTGATCCCAGGACACTGAGATCATGACCTGAGCCAAAGGCAGCAGCTTAATCCACTGAGCCACCGAGGCGCCCCTGTTGGGAGATTTTTGATTACTGCTTCACATCCTTTGCTGGTTATGGATCTATTCAGGTTTTCTGTTTCTTCCTGTTTCAGTTTTGATAGTTTTTACATTTCTAGGAATTTATCCATTTTTTTTTCAGATTGCCCAATTTGCTGGCATATAATTGCTCATAATATTCTCTTATAATTATTTGTTTTTCTTGCATGTTTTTTGTGATCCCTCCTCTTATTCATGATTTTATTTATTTGGGTCATTTTTCCTTTTTTTTTAGTAAGTCTCACCAGAGGTTTATCAATCTTATTAATTCTTTCAAAGAACCAGGTCCTAGTTTCATTGATCTGTTCTAATGTTTTGTTTTGTTTTTTAACTTCTACATCATTGATTTGTTCTCTAATATTTATTATATATTTTCTTTTGCTGGATTTAGTCTTCATTTGCTGTTCTTTTTCCAGCTCCTTTAGGTGTAAGTTTAGGTTGTATATTTGAGACTTTTCTTGTTTCTTGAGGAAGGCCTATATTGCTATGTACTTCCCTCTTAGGACTGGCTTTGCTGCATTTTAAAGGTTTTGAACTGTCATATTTTCATTTTCATTTGTTTCCATGTATTTTTTTTTAATTCTTCCTTAATATCCTGGTTGATCCATTCATTCTTTAGTAGGATGTTCCTTATCATCCATGTACTTTAGGTTCTTCCAAATTTCTTCATGAAGCTGACTTCAAGTTTCATAACATTGTGGTCTGAAAATATGCATGGTATGATCTCAGTCTTTTTGTACCTGTTGAGACATGATTTGTGACCCAATATTTGATCTATTTTGGAGAATGTACCATGTGCACTCACAAAGAATGTGTATTCTGCTGCTTGAGGATGAAATGCTCTGAATATATCTGTGAAGCCCGTCTGGTCCAGTGTTTCATTCAAAGCCCTTTTTTCTTTATTGATCTTCTGCTTTAATGATCTTTCCAATGCTGTGAGTGGAATTTGAAACTCCCCTACTACTATTGTCTCATTATCAATGAGTTTCTTTAATTTTATTAATTGGTTTACATATGTGGCTTCCCCCAAGTTAGGGGAATACATTTCACAGTTGTTAGATCTTCTTGTCAGATAAATCCTTTTATTATGATACAATGTCATTCCTTCTCTCTAATTAAAGCCTTTGATTTAAAATCTACTTTGTCTGATATAAGGATGGCTGCTTTAGCTTTCTTTAAATGTCCACTGGATTCAAAGATGGTTTTCCACTCCCTCACTTTCAATTTGAAGGTGTCTTTGGGTCTAAAGTGAGTCTCTTGAAAGCAGCATATAGATGGGTCTTCTTTTTCTTTTTCTTTCTCTTTTTCTTTCTTTCTTTTTTTTTTAATCCATCCTGATACCCTGTGTCTTTTGATTGGAGCCTTTATCCCATTTACATTCAGAGTAATTGTTGAAAGATATGAATTTAGCATCATTGTATTACCTAAAAAGTCATTGTTAGTGTAGATTGTCTCTGTTTCTTCCTGATCTTTGTTACTTTTGGGTTCTTTCTCTGCTCAAAGGATTTTCTTTAACAGTTCTTAAAAGGCTACTTTAGTGTTCACAAATTCCTTCAGTTTTTGTTTGTCCTAGAAACTCTTTATATCACCTTCTATTCTGAATGACAGCCTTGCTGGATTAACTATTCCTGACAGCATATTTTTCCCAGTTAACACGTTGAATATATCATGCCAGTCCTTTCTCATCTCTCAGTTAGGTCTCTGTGGACAGGTCAGCTTCCATCCTATGTGTCTTCCCTTATAGTTTAAAGAACTCTTGTCCCAAGGCTTCTTTCAGGGTGTTCTTTTTATTTTTGAAATTTGTAAGTTTCACTATAATATGTCGAGGTGTAGTCCTGTTTTTGTTGATTTTTAGAGAGAGAGGTCTCTGTGTCTCCTGAACTTAAATGCCTGCTTTATTCCCCAGATTAGGGAAGTCCTCAGCTATCATTTGTTCAAATAAACCTTCTGACCCTTTCTCCTACACCTCATCTCCTGGATACCCTATAATAGAGATATTATTTTGCTTTATGAAATTGCTGAGTTTTCTAAGCCTCCCTTAGTGATCTAATTGTTTTCTTTCTATCTTCTTTTTGGCTTCCTTATTTTCCATCATTTTATTTTCTATATCATTGATTTAATCTGATTTGCTCATCCTTGTTTTTATGACCTCCCCTTGGGGCTGCATCTTAGTTATAGCATTTTTAAATTCAACCTGAAAAAAAAAGATTTACTTCTTCTAGGGATTCTCTAGTGTCATCTATATTTTTTTCAAACCCAGCTAGTATCTTTATAATCATTGTTTTAAATTCTAATTCAGATATTTTATTTATATCCCTATTGATTAAATCTTTGTCAATGAGGATTTTTGTTCCTCTTGTTCTTTCATCTGGGGTGAATTTTTCCATTTCATCATTTTGTCCAGAAAAGAAAAGAGAGAGAGAGAGAGAAATCAACAATGATAACAGAAAACAAAACAAAACACAAGAAAACAAAACAAACTAGATCCTTGGTATGTTTTAGTGTGCTTGTTAAAAGAAATTAGATTTCAAAATAAGAAAGAAAGAAAACTTTATATATGTGTATATGTGTGGGTAATAAGTACAGTAAAATGAAAGGAAACAAAAAATAAAATAAATATATAATGTATGTATAAAAATAAAGATTAAAAAAAATAAAAACCATTGAAAAAATAAGAAAATAACTGAAAAATAATAGTAAAATACTAAAGAATAAAAATACAAAAAATGCTATATACTGTTTTTCCTAAGAGCTGAAACTTCACAGCCCTCTATGATCTGTAAACTTGGTGTAGGCCAATTGTTTGTGCTGGTCTTCCAGGGGATGGGCCTGTTGCACTGATTCTCAGGTGGACTTGTCCAATTGCAAGTGCATCTCCCTTGCACAGAAGCAGGGCTCAGTGTAAGTGGCTCTAGATCCCACTCTGTGGCACTGTTTTGCTCCCTGCAGGCTTTTAGCTCTGATGGGTGGAACAAATATGGCTGTGCCCAGCTCTCTAGCCCTGGAGCTATAAGACCATGCCCCCAATTTTCTGTGAAAAGCAGTCACACTGTCATCTCCCAGTTTCCCACAGAACTCTATGTTTACCTGATCTGTGACTGAGCACTTTTATCTCAGGCACCCAACTGAATTTCAAAATTCCAGGTTTTATGGACTCCTGAGGTGTGGACCCAAGCTGTTCCTCCCAGGGGAGGGATTGGATCTTGCCAAGGCTCTCCATTTTGCTGGACCCCTCCTGGAAAGTGGTCTCACAACTGTACAGCAGTTGAGTTTATGGCAATTCAGAGCAGAAAGCCAGTACCTAGACTTGCTGCCACTCTATGCCTGAGAACTCTGCCTCATTTAGGCACCCCTGTATTTCTTGTGATGCTGGGGTATCCTAAGACCAACTCTCACACCTGGGATTCCATTCCAGCACCTGAGCACCTTTTAGTCAGGGATGACCCCCACTAACAGATTTCTTAAAAGTTCCAGTTTTGCACTCCTCTGCTTATAATATTTCGCACTAGCCTCTTTAAGCAGGCTCCTCCTGTCCACTGTATTCTCAACTATATCACTCCAGATTCAATCTCTTCACTTTTGCCCTCCAAAAGGTGGTTGTTTTTCTATTTGTAGACTTACAGCATTTCTTCTCAGATCTCTGGTTGATTTCTCAGGTATTCAAATGACGTGATAATTATCTAGCTGTATTTGAGGGATAAGACTAACTTAGGATCCCCCTATTCCTCCTCACTAATTGATTCTTTAAAGGAAAAATAATAACAATATATTGTACATTAAAAAAACAAAACAAAACAAAACAAAAAAACTGTGAAGGGGCACCTGAGTGGCTCAGTCAGATGAACGCTTGCCTTCAACTCAGGTCATGGTTCCAGGATCCTGGGATGGAGACCCATGTCTTTGCTCCCCGCTCAGTCAGAAGTCTGCTTCTTCCTCTCCCTTAATCTCTGGACATCTTCCTGCTCATGCTCTCTTTCTTACACACTTTCTCTCTCAAATAAATAAATAATATCCTTTAAAAATGTGGAATTAAAATGTATGACAGCAATAACATAAATATTCTGGGGGAAATGAAAGTATATGTCATAAGGGTTTCATATTATGCTTAAAATCTTATAATATTGTTTAATTATAATAAGTTATATGCATGTTTTTTTAAAAGATTTTATTTATTCATTTGAAAGACAGAGATCACAAGTAGGCAGAGAGGCAGGCTGAAAGAGAGAGAGGAAGAAGCAGGCTCCCCGCCGAGCAGAGAGCTCGATGCGGGACTCGATCCCAGGACCCCGGGATCACGACCCACTGCTGAAGGCAGTGGCTTAACCTGAGCCACCTAGGCGCCCCTGCATGTTTTAAATTGTAAAGCAACAAACATTTTAAAGAATTAATGAGGTAGAGCTAATAAGCCAATAGAGGAAATAAGAGAACTCTAAAATTTTCTGTTAACCTAAAAGAAGGCAGAAAAAGAAGAAATAGAAAAGTAGTAATTTAAATTCAATCATATAGATGAGAACATTAAATGCAAATTTTCTAAGTACTTAGGGAAAAGACAGAGATTTCTAGATTGAATAAAAAAGTAGGACTGGACATAATACTGTCCATGAGAGACATACCTACAATATGAAAACATAGATATATTTATGGCAAAAAGATATGCCATACAAACACTGTTCAAAAATAAGCTATTGTGACTACATTAATAACATAAGGAGTAGATTTTAAGGAAAGGAATAGTGACTGGAGGAAAAGATGTTACTGATAAAGAGGGCAATTTATCAAGAAGACATTACACTCCTAAATGCATATGCACATGATAATAGAACATTTGTGTACAAGAAGGAAAACTGAGAGAACTGAAGAGGAGTAGAAAACCCACAACTGCATCTGGATATTTCAAAACCTCCATCACAAGAGTTGGTAAAACTAGTAGGCCAAAAATTTGGTGTTCGATAGGGAAGATGTTTACAAAACTGAATGAACATAATATAATGGATATATAGAATAGTTAGTATAACTACAGGAAAAGACATATTCTTTTCTTCCACACATGGGTAAAGCATCTCATGCATATGGATAAGATGAATCATATTGTGGACCATGAAATAAATCATATTTTATAGAATATTTGAAATTGTACAAAATATGGTTTTGATCCCCAGGAAAATTAAATTATAAATAAATAACAGAATATATATCTG
This sequence comes from Mustela lutreola, assembly GCF_030435805.1. NCBI lineage: Eukaryota > Metazoa > Chordata > Mammalia > Carnivora > Mustelidae > Mustela > Mustela lutreola. The sequence goes on from NC_081299.1 coordinate 60,454,556, forward strand.
GAATGTCACCAAGTATTTGGGAAAATACTTCTAAATAACTCATAAGAATCATTAAAAATAAATTATATAAAGAAGTAAAAATACATTTTTACCTTATGAAAATTTAAAAATTTAAAAAGCAAAATAACAGATTTTGTTTATTGGAGATAAAATTATGCTTTTAGAAAAATTATTAGAAAAATCAAAAGACTTCATATCAATAATTTTCCTACCTAGTAGTAAAAGAAGACCAAAATTAATGAGACTGATACAAAATTAATCAGACTGATATACACATATATATATAGAATTTTCAAGCCATAATTATCAGAAAAAAGAAATAAATATAATTTATTCAACACACGTTTATGGTAATCATTTTCAGCAAAGTAGGAATACAAAAAAGCATCAACATGAAAAAGAGCATCTACAAAGAACTTACAAGTAGCATCAATGCTTTCCTCCTAGGATGGGCATAAATCAAAGATGTCAACTATCATGATCCATTTTCAACTTTTGGCCAGTTTAATAAGAGAAGAAAAGAAATGACACACACACATATTGGAAATAAATCACTCAAACCGTATTTGTTGGTAGACAGCATGGTCATTTATGTAGATAATCCTAAGAAATTTATGAGCACACAGGCATGTGCACACACACACCACAATTTTTAGAATAGGTGACTTTATCAATATTTTAGGCTATAAGGTCGACAGTAAAATAATAAGTTTAATGTTACAGAAATATAAAATAAATGAAAAATATTATCATTGCAATAGCATCAAAATATAAAATAAGGAAATATTAATAAAATATATGCAAGGCCCACACACTAAAAACTGAAACATTGAAAAGAAAAAGTGAAGAGTATGTAAATAAATGGGGAGTTAAACCATGTTAAACATCAAAAACTCAATATTTTTATAGATTCAATAAATTCTAATTAAATTCTTGGCTTTTTTTTTTTTTTTTTAGAAATTGTTAGATTGATTCCAAAATTACAAGGACATGTAACTACCCCCAAGAAGAAGCAAAATTTTTTGAAAGATACCATTTGAGGATTTAACCTACCTGATTTCAAGAACTTCTATGAAGCCAAACCAATGAAGAAAATAAGGCATAGGCTTAAGATAGACATATAAATAAAAGTAAAAAAAAAAAAAAAGTTAACTGTCTAAACACAGACCAACACATATATGATCAATTGGTTTGATGTAAGATAAATATTAAGGTAATTCAGAAGGGAGGTGATAATCTCAACCAATGATGCTAGTAAAAATGGACATTCATATGCAATAGAGTGAATATAAATATAAATCTCAAACACAACAACTTGAAATGTTCAATACACTTAAATACAGGAGCTCAGAGTGTAAAACTTGTAGAAGAAAAAAATAGAAGAAAATCGTAATGATCTTACATTAATTAATAATTTATTTAACAGGATACAAAACACTTTAGTTGTAAAAGAAAATTTTAGAAGTTGAACTTCTTTAAATTTTAAAAACATTTTCCCTTGGCAAGCCTAGGTGCCACAGTCAGTTAAGTATCTGACTCTTGGCTTCAGCTCAGGTCCCCATCTGGCTCAGGTCGTGAGATCCAACCCTACAGTATCTGTGCTCATCAAGAAGTCTTTTTAAAACTTCCTCTCCCTTCCTCCCATCCCTTCCCCCCATACTTGCACGCTCTCTCACTCTTTTTAAAATAAATAATCTTTAAGATTATTTTTTCTCGTAAAATAATATTAAGAAAATGAAAAGGTAAGCTACAGATTGAGAGGCATTTGTTTGCCAAACATATATCTACTACATAAAGAACTGTTACAATTCAGTAATGTAAAAAAGGCCAGCATAATTTAAGAAATGATCAAATGATCTGAACATTTTACCAAAAAGATAAATGGGTGGTAAATGATATACATAACATGACAAATGATATAATGTATATTATATATTAGAAATATAATATTAGAAATTAATAAAAGCATTAATCCTTAGTGTAATACAAATTATGACCATAACATGACTCCTTTATGTCATAATAACCACAATAAAATTGTGGTTTTATAAAAATGCCTAAAATTAAAAAGACTGACACTTTCTAGTATTTGGAAGATGCAATGCAACTGGCATTCCCATATATTGCTTGTGGGAATGTAAAATGGTATGTATGGCCATTTTGGAAGATGGCTTAGTAGATTGTTTTAAAATTAAATGTACTATTTTCCCCTGAAATTACACTGCCAGGTCCAACATAAATACAACATGCATTTATACAAATAATTCAGGTAAATATTCACAGAAGATGTATTCATGATAGCCAAACTTAGAAATAACCCAAATGTCTATCAATTGGTGAACACATAAGCCAACTGTGATGTAGACATACAATGGGATGCTGTAAACAGTATAAAGGAGTGAATCACTGACATATGCAATCATAAAAATTACGCTAAGTGAAATAATTCATTCATAATTGATTTCATTTGTAAAACATTAAGAAAACTATATTAAAGATTTTTTAAATTTATTTGAAAGAGAGAGAGGTCACAAGCAGGGGTGGGGATAAAGGGAGAAGCAGACTTCCCGCTGAGCAGGAATCCGCCCCCCATTGTGGACTTGATCCCAGGACTCTGGGATCATGACCTGAGCATAAGGCAGGCTCTTAACTGACTGAGCCACTCAACTACCTGAACATTAAGAAAAATATAAATCTATTGTTACAGAGAGTACATCAGCAGCTGACAAGGGCCATAGAGTAGAGTAGGGGAACTGGAAAAAAAAAAAATTGCATATACGGACCGTGGCACTGATGATACACTGTATATATTTGTCAAAACTCATGAAATTGCACATTTGAAAGTGATTAATTTTATTGTATTTAAACCCTATTTCACCAAAGCTGACAAAATATGATTTTGAACAAAAATCCCATTGGTTCTAGAGAGGACATTCCCATTGGAATACTGTTAATAAATGAATTCACTGGGAAATGTTTTCTTACGGTGTTATTTATTCTCCTACCCAAGATGGTCCAGAGCTTGTTTTGTTCATACTTGTTTATCCAGCAAAGACCTGTTAATTTTTTCATAGATGGCCAGATAGTAAATATTTTACTAATATTTTAGGCTCATGTTTCAAATGACCCTTGAACTAATCAGTTCGGCTACTGTGGCATAAAAACTGCCATAAACAATACATAAATAAAAGAATGTGTCTGTGTTTCAATAAAACTTTATGAAAAACTTTATGAAAATAGGTGAGGATCTGAATACTCAGATGTATTTTGCTACCCCCCACCGAGAGTTTCAGTAAGGGAGGGTGATCTCAGTTAAATGTTATTCTGATTAAGACAATTTACAAAGTTTGACAATGTTCTGTTTTGTTTTGGTCATACCAGTTTTTCTAAAAATATGTATAGTATTAGAAACTTTTCATATATTTGTAATTCCTAGTAAAATTTTGCTGTACAAGTCTTATGAGGGAATTGCCTAGGAAGTTCAATCTTAGTAATGTATAGCATTTAACATCTCAAGAGCTCTTTGTTACCACGAGGATTACTTTAAAAAATATCACCATTGCTGAAAGAGTTTTCATGTAATATTAGGAGATATTTAGATGGTTTCCATTTTGGCTAAGATCTCCGCTACTTTTTGTTTTAGTCACTTGTTCATGTGACCAGTAGAGTTACTGAATTTATATCATGCTTGCTGCTTGGGAATCATCAGGAAAAAAAAGAAGAAAAATATCTGCCATTATGGAGATTTTATTCTAGGAGAAAGAGGCAGAAAAAAACAATGAACATAATGCATTGGTAAATTATAAGGCATGCCAGCCCATGGTAAGTGCAATGGAAAAGGAGGGCAGGATAAGGAGATATCAGATGCTGGACATGGGGAAAATACATACTGCTATTTTAAAGTGGATAATCAAGTTTGCCCTGCACAGATGGTGACAAAGAGCAAGGGAGCCATGTAAAATATCTGGGGAAAGAGCATTACAGGCAGAAGTAATGGCTATGGTAAGAACATAATGTAGGAATCAGAGATATAGTTCAAAAGCCATTGCAATAATCCAGATGTGAGATGATGTTGACTCTTGAAATGGGTGCCAGTAGTGGAGATAGTGTTCAAATTCTGAACACGGACTGAAGGTAGGTCAAAAAATGTCCCAATATGTTAGATTGCTAAGTTTTGTAAAAGAAGAGGAGCCTCAAAATAACCCCAAAGAATTTTAGCCTGAGCAGCTGTTTGATATGATTAACACTCAAATACTTTTTTAGATTTATTTATTCATTTTAGAGAAAATGGGAGAGTAAGAAACTATGAGTGGAGGGAAGTACAGACGGAGAAAGAGAGAATCTCTAGCAGACTCCTTACGGAGCACAGCGTGGGAGTGGGACTTGATCTTATGATCCTGAGATCATGACCAGAGAGTCAAAATCAAGAGTCAGATACTGAGCCACCCAGGTACCCATTTAATATTAACTTTTTGATATGATCAACAGTTCAAAAAATTGATCATGTGTAAATAACTATAAATACAGAAGTTAATAATATTTAATAGTTTAGTCCAAGAGTAAATTGCTTTAGGAAAAAGTTCTCACCGGAAAGATATGAAGCTGTGTGCATATCATATTTTTTGTTTTCTGTGCTCCTATAGCAGTCATTAATATCACCACTGTAGCATTCACCACTTCATTGAATCTGTATTTTTATAGGTCTATCATCCATTATAGTTTACATGTTCCTTCATATATGAGGGCTCAAATATTATCAGCCATTTGATACTTACACGAAGCATATTATTTGTTACATAGAAGGCATTTGATGAATACTGGTCCGATTATCGTTTGATTAATTTCAGCTAGTGTTAATTGAACACTTACAGTGTTTCTGAGCCTCTATTAAATGCTATATATGCATTATTATTTTTCTCAGCAAAATCATGTGGGGCATATTATATCATCACTCTATTTTAAGGATAATGAATATAAGCCTTGTAAGAATTTAAGTCATCCTCAAAATAAAATTTAAAAAAAGAAAAAAAAAGAATTTAAGTCATCCTCAAAGTTATATAGCTAACAAGTAAAAGGGAAAAGGGGAAATATTTCAGTGTATGTGTATGTATATATACACACACATATATGTGTATACAACACAATACTACACTATATAAGTGAGCTTATTTACAAATCAAAACCAGTGGTTGAGTTTTGGAGGGCAGTTTGGGAGTTGGTGTGGATTTTCACCTTTCTTTTTGGCAGATTGGGAGAGAGTTCACTTTTCCCTTTTGATAACTATTTCCTTAGAATACTTTCAGTTCAGCAATACTTCGAAAGACTAAAAATTTGATACTTAGAACAGTGTTGCAGATACAAGAGAAGTCTTATTTATTGATTTGGTCACATGTATACTTATTAATTACCTACCATGTTCTAGACACTGTTTAAGCAATGAAAATATTGACAGTGACTAAAACATGCAGCATGCTTTTTTTAAAATTTTGATTAATTGATTGATTTTCTTATGGGTTGTATTTTATTTTCTTTTTTGTTTGTATTTAAATTCCCATTAGTTAACATATAATGTTATATTAGTTTTAGTGGTAGAATTCTATGGCCATGCCACCTGAGATTGAATGTGCTCAATCTCGTCCACAGCATGCTTTTTAAAAATGGAACATACATTTTAGTGAAGGAGATAGGTAATAAATATTTAAATAATAAGTGTGACCAATCCCCACATATTTTCAGGACCTCATTTGATTTCAGCCCCTCAGTGAGGATGTACTTGGCCACTCTGTCTAAAATGTTAACTCCTTGGGCGCCTGGGTGGCTCAGTTGGTTGAACAACTGCCTTCGACTCAGGTCATTATCCCAGACTTCCAGGATCAAGTCCCGCAACGGGCTCCCAGATCCTTGGGAGTCTGCTTCTCCCTCTGACCTTCTCTCTCATGCTCTCTCTCACTCATTCTCTCTCAAATAAATAAATAAAATCTTTTAAAAAAAATTTAAAATGTTAACTCCTTGCTCCTATTTTATATTTCACCTCCTGGCATCTTTTCTTGTTCATGATTTATACTAATTAATATTGCTGGGAGTTTGAGGGATTCGGGCTAATCCAAGAAAACAACATGATCACAGAAAGCACTGACATACAACAAGTTTATTTGGGTGGCTTTTGGATAAGATTGCAAGAGAGAGGAAGTTCTATATAACAGGGGTCTGTCCAAAGGCTATTGAGCTGGGGATGCTACTCAGAATTAGAAAAAGGCAGGGTACTCCTGAGAGAGAAGGACTGAAGAACTGGCTTATGTGTCTAGCTGATGTTGCTCAGCCCCATGGGAAGGGAGTCTCTGGGTCAGATAGTTAACAAGGACTGTGGTAGCTTTGGGCCTTATAACTATGGAAACCCTGTGTTATTGATAGGTAATAGTTATTAGATGAGGTTTTGCTGGTGTGCAAAGGAGGTGGTCTTTGAATGGCTAAAATTTGCATGTTTGAGTTTTTAAAATAATAAATAGATGTGTAAAAAATAGAATTTGGTGCTGGCAGAATTTTGAGCAAATGGGTCTCAGCCTGCAATGAAGAAATTAACAACAAGGGGCCAATACACATAGGCTATCTCTGGCTTTTTCATTTAATAAATATACATATATGTTTAATTTGTTTATCTTTATTGTATATAAAAGGCAGGATTTTTGTTTATATTGTTCTCAACTCAATCTTCAGGTTCTAGTAATTTGTCCAGTGTGTAGTAGGTGCTAAATAAATATTTGTCAGAGTAACTAATGAGTTAATTCTATGAATGTGAAAAAAAAAATAGAATAACCCATCCCTTAATATCATAAGAGCAAGTAGTTACTTATATAAGCAAAAGAAGCAGTTAAAGTAAGGATTCATTGGGGTGCCTGGGTGGCTCAGTTACTTAAATGTCTGCCTTTGGTTCAGGTCACGATCCCAGGATCCTGGGACTGAGCCCTGCATCAGGGTCCCTGCTACTCCTGCTCCCTCTGCCTCTAGCTCTACCTAGATGGTGCTCTCTCTCTCTCTTTCTCTGTGTCAAATAAATAAATAAAATCTTTTTTTTTTTTAAAAAAGTAGGAATTCATTAAAAATGATGCATATTTAAAATAACAAATTTTGGAGGACCTGGGTGGCTCAGTGGGTTAAGCCTCTGCCTTCAGCTCAGGGTCCTGGGATCGAGCCCCGCATCAGGCTCTCTGCTCGGCAAGGATCCTGGTTCCTCCTCTCCTCTCTGTCTGCCTGTCTGCCTACTTGTGATCTCTGTCAAATAAATAAATAAAATCTTTAAAAAAAATTTAAAAAAATAAAATAATCAAAAATAACAATTTTTTTTGTTAAAATTTATAAATATACAAGTTTTATCAGAATTTAACATGGGAATAAGATTTCTCTTCAAGAGCTCTAGTTGCAGTTCCACACTGTGTCTATAGAACAAACAACACTAAAAAACCTTGTGATTTCTGGTTTGGGATAGTCTTAAGTTTAGGTAAAAACCTAAAGATACTTGTGAGGATGCAGGAATGAAGACCATGTAAATTGCTTACATTTTCCCCTCCTTTGACATTTATCTTGTACATCATGAGAAAAAAAAAAAAAATTTTGTAGTCATATGTCTTTATCTAAACTTTCAAAGCCTTTAACTTAGTTTTCATAAAAAAGAATTCCTTCTTTTAATACTTCATTGTACAATTAGAAGCTGAGATTACAATAACAAGTATGTCCGGTGTAAACATTTTGGGAACAAACACATTTGCTATTGTTAACGAAACAACTCAACTCAGAAGGGTAGATGTGGTCTTGAGCTCCTGTGTTTTTTCTATTTCTGGCCATGGGTTGCAAGAGTTATTGGGCTTGCCCTCCTGCTATAACTGGTAGAAAGGTAGGTAAACTATGTAAAACAACTGTTTCAGACATTGGACAACAGGCAGTACAGGACTCTGATCCTCAGAGAAAGAAAACAAGAGAAGGAAACCATCTGATCTCTCCAGCTTTCGTCCTGCAGTCAGGAGGGGATCACAGGAAGGGCACATCCATCCCACTGAGCTGAGGAGACGGAGATTAGAAATAGGGGAGGCCGATGCAACTGCAATTTTTGGAGCACAGTGTGAGAGATGAAAGGGCTGTGTCAAAAAAGAGCTCCACAAATTGGCATACGGGTGTACTTAAGAGTTTGGCCTAATGCTAAACTGCTCATTTGTAGTAAAGGGGACCACAAGGCTTGTCAAAGAACAACCACAGAGGAAAGAACGATTACTGGGGAGCTGAGAGGTGAAAAACCCTGAGGGTTCACACATTTAAGTTCTGACCAATTAGAGCAGAGTTGTCACTACCCTATGATGCATTTGGTAGGGACCTCAGAATACAGATCTTTCAACTGGAGGCATTTTGCCCTTTTCTAGGGACAGTTTTGATTGTCACAATTTAGTGGGGTTGTTACTGGCATCTAGTGAGTAGAGGACAGAGATTCTGCTGAACAGCCTATAGAACACAGAACCTCTTACAACAAAGACTAAATCATAGAGAGAAAAATACATACTCACTAAATAAACCACCTTAAATGTAGTCACATTTTAAAAACTAATGTTTGAAACTAAACTGTCACAAATATGGGTTTTTTTAAAATGGGATAATCTTGATGTGTACTGTGTGTGTGTGTGTGTGTGTGTGTGTGTGTGTTTGGGGCAGTCATGTTAGCACAGCTTTAAATTTTTCATGACTTAATTTTATCATCAATAATACAACATTATCAGCTCTCATTTCATGTGTTTCAAATTTATCGGCCGTAGTGCTGTGTTTAAAGCAGAGAATGTTTGTCAGAGACAGATAGTATAGGAGGCCAATGTATCACTGTCAATAATGCTGAATGTCTACACAAACCACAAAATTAAATACGTTGGAATAACATTACAAAGTGCTATGTTAGCATAGGCATCAATTGAACTTAGAAAGAGGACTCCCAGAAGGAGTTCATTTGCATAGCATTTACATTGCCACTCTTGTCAATTAGCTCAAACATAAGCCAGCTCAGTTGACGTGTATGAGGCCATCCTAAAAGGAAATATGTCAGTTTATTTGAGCTTCCAGAAGAGGAGGTGCACATACAGTATTGCCTACAGGGAAAAAAGTAGAAAGATCAAGCAAGCACAAGCTTAATATTTCAGGTGTCTTAAATATTTGAGAACACTAATAATATTATACACATATGTATATGCATGTATATATGTATGTATATGTGTAAATATAAATAACTTCATATCTGTAGATGAATGCATATAGAGACAGATAGATAGATAAAATAGATACATCTGTCTGTAGATGTGGTTTCTTTCTTTCCAAACAAATCTAAACTAAGCCTATTGGAAAGCACAAATAATTTTGATTACTATATTGTCTATTTATATTTTTAAATATTGTCTAAGGAAATTTGGGCTTTTATAAGTTTTAAATTTTAAGGAAAACCCCTTTCAAACTTTAAAAATAAATCTCCAAAATCAGTTTTCCAAAAATTGGTATGTAAATTTTCAAGTAAATATTTAGCAACACCTGAACCTATTCATTTTTTTATTAGGGTTGGTTTCTATATTCTGTAAGGATATTTCTTCTACATACACCATCAACTTGGATAAAACTTGGGAGGTCAGGTTTAGAAAGCTGGCATTGTTTTCAATATTTAGAATAGGAAAACAAGATATATCATTCTTAAAACATTCTTAGCAGTTAAATCATTCAAAGCAGTTTACTTTCCTAACAGAAATAATACAGAGCTTGCAAAGTCCAGATGCATTATGAATATTGGGCATGGATTTTGTGTCCCTACATCATCATAAACTACCAACACAAACTTGTATTAATGTTTTATACATTCCTTGTGTGCTTGTTTTTCCTATCAAAGCTTTGGGAATTTCTATATATGTTGAAATTGAATATGATGCTCATGAGCCTAGATCATCTTTACGTTATTCTTAACCAAGATAAGAATACAATAATATTACATTCTATATGCATGGCTATTGTCTTATTTTATGTCAATAGTGTCAAACCAGGAATTTTTCATCTTCTTGCTCTCTCTTCCTGTATGTCATCTCCTTCTATTCATCTGCCTTAATCTTCCATTATGTCTTCAAGGCTAAGGGCCAAGTTAGGGGCCTGCCAAATTCTTCCCTTTGTCTTGACTAGGGAAATGAATTGAACTGACTGCTATCTGAAAATGAAATTACAACTGGGAGACATCATCAACTCAGAATGTCAGCTGCTCAAAGGCAAAGGCCATAACTTGTATCTTTATGTGACTGTATGATAGGATACTGATTGGAACAAGAAAATGCTTTATATCTATAACAACAACTAGGGAATTAAAATGAGTGACTGAATAAGCCTACTGCACTCCATTTGTTTTTAAATAAAAAGAAACAAATCTTAGGTACTTAAATAACTTCCCCAAATTTGTAGCTATTTGGTGATAAAATATATATAGCAAAACCTGAATTCTTCAAAATACATTTTCCTTTTTTAAAATTTACTTTAAAAACGTGTGATAGAGATATCACTGAATACATATATGTATGTATTATATATATAAAATACTTCACAAATTAAATTGTTCTAAACTTATAAAATCTCTAAGCTCATGAAAAACAAAAAGAAATATTTTTAAATTGCCTTTGAGTTTACCTTCCTGCCTGTATTCTCCTTCTTCCCCCAAAAGTAGATGCTCTCCTGGGTTTGTTTTCATCATTTTCTTGTTTTTTCTCCCCACATTCTCACTATATATATATTTCTAAATAATACTTTTAAATTTAGCCTGATTTTGAAATGTATAACAATTACTATGATACTTAATATTACACTTTTGAGCTGTAATCATACTGATTTTTGGTTGGAATGCATTCATTTTTATTGGTCTATATTATTGCATCCTTTAAATATATCTCATTTTATTGCTCTATTCCAGTAATAGATATTTTGGTTACTTTCAGTTTTTAACTTTCCTATAACCAATTATGCTATGAACATTCATGTATAGATTTCTGGACACATGGTACCAGAATTTCTCAAGATATACGTGGTTAGAAATGGAATTGTTAGATTATAGAGTACAGTTATATTTAAGTTAGTAGATAATGTCAAAATTTTTTAATAACAGATACATAAATTTACAGACTTTTAGGCAGTATATGAGAGTCATCAGTGCTTTACATATTTACACACATTTATTATTATGAGACATTTTATGTTTTTCCTAGATTGGGGTTATGATCTAGTATCTCACACTTTTATTTGTGTTTCTCTGTTATTATTGTGGTCAAACATTATTTTTTTAATTTATGGGGTATTAATATTTTATTTTTTGTGAAATACCTGATAGGTATGTTGCCAGGTTTTCTAGAGATAAATGATGTCATTGTAAACGTTAGATTCTGAAACCAAACACCTGTATTCACATTCTTTCTTTCACACTTATACTATCTATTTGGCTGGGGGGGAGTTGCATTTGAAAAATTTCCCTGATTGTATCACTTTGAAGCAAAGATAACAATAATACCCAAGTTATAAGAATGTTGTGAGGATTAGTTAATATATACAATTCACTTAGGAAAGTGTTTGTACATATTTATACTCTGCGTGTTAACTGTTATTTCTTCATGTAATTCTATTTTTGTTGTTGTTAATGTACTTCAAAGTTATGTTAGTTGGAGCATACAATTTTTTTTCCCATTAGTTTTTTTTTTTTTTTTTAATTTCTAGAATTGCTAATTTGCTGATTTTCAAATATGGCTGGTCGGTTTTGATAGTCTCTCATCTATCATTGCTTCAATACTCATTTATATTTCTTTTAAGTATAATTTCAAATTTTGCATCTTTTAAATTTAAATAAGTTTGCATTTCTTAAATTTAGTAATTTAATTTGTTTGGGGCATTATTATTCATTTTGGACTGCCTTATCTGACTTTTTCTTATGGTGCTTAGGTTTTCTCATATTTTTTACTGATTTTTGCTGATGAGTCCCCTTTCCTTGGAACGTTGTGGAAAATCTTTAAAGCCTAAGTTTGAAATTGTTTCCTCCAGAGATGATTTGCCTGAGCTTCTTCCAGGTGCTTAATTATCCCCAAGGATCATAATAGCTTGCTTGGGTCTGCATTTTCAAATTTGAGATTTGGGGATTTTGAGGAGGGGATATACAAAGGTAGGGTGACAGCAGATTTAGGTTTAGACTTTAGAAACAATGGTGAAACTGACATGAATCTCCAAATTTCTTATTCCGCTAAGAGTTTTATTTTATTAAACTGAGGTTTCCTATTTCGGGATATCAGATGTGAGGATAGGGTGATGAAGTAGGGGAAGGGCTGGTAACCACTAATTTGTTTCATCCTCTAGCCAGTTTCTAGACTAGCAGTTATTGGCTCCACGTTCTTACTTTCTTATTATGATGGATATTAGTTTCTTGTTATTTTTGACTGTCAAGAAATTTTCTAAATGTCCAGCTATGTTAGCCATGTATATATCTTTTTTTTCCCCAGCATTAATATGTATACTGTATCTGGAATGCTTTCTCTGAACGTTTAATCATCTGTACCAAGCATACTGTCTTTTTTCTCAATAGGTAAATTTAAATCTCTTTAAAGTTATGTAGCTGGTAAGTATCAATACCTGCTTAGTAAGTTTTTCTATACAGTTCTAGTAGAACATTTCAAGTACATGATTTACATCTGAATTGAATACAAGACAATAGAACCCATCAAAAGCAGGCTGTATTTCAAGCTATGTAACAGATCAGGAAGTAAGAGAGAAAATAGAAGCTATTTAGAGGAAATGATAGTACATGTGTATAAATAATTTTCCACATATTTATTTTTATAGAGAACAAGATTTGGGGGATAGAAAGAATGGTTGAAAGAAAAGCTTTTACAGTGAAGCTTACCAAGCACAAATTAGCCTATATTTTTTTTCCTAAGAAAAAATCAATTAGAAAATTCAAATCCACAAAGATGAAAACAGTAAGACTGGTGTGTCTGATTTTTCTGAAATTACAAGTAGATAGCCCTTTGTGTTCAAATGGAAAAATGAAGATCTAATATATGTCATTATGGATATCTTAGCTGCACATATGATAAATAGAAATTTAATAACTGAGTGTTACACAAGAATAATGTGAGTTTAGACATTTCTGATGTTCAATTTCCCTTTATATGTCCAATTAACCTTTATTTACTGAGAAACCATGGCATTCTAATTTGATTGGCAGTACCAGAGCTGGCGCCAGTAAGGAGAGTTCAGAAACGCTGCTGGAAAATCATGGTTTATTAATACATCATTAAGCACTTTAAATGGATTCCAATGGTGTATGTCTAAGGAAGGAAATAATTCAGCATTTGTTAGTTACTGATAGAGTATAGAATTGAAATTTACATTATAAACCTTACGTTAAAAATCCTAATGTGCCAGCAATTAAATTACACATCACAAAATGATAGTGTATGTCATCTGCCTTTTACCAGGGAGTATTGTAAATGTTAATGATTATATACTTTTATCCAGACAAAATCATATTATCATACAGTAATCTGATCTAGAAAAGTATAAATGTAAATAAAATAAAAACTAGATTTATTTGCAGTATGCTTGTGATAGGCATGTAGTCCATTTATGGTTTAAAGGTAAATGATATCATGCACAGTTAGAAGTATGAAATCTGAATTATACTTTGCTTTTAATAAGCACACAGTAAAGGTATCTGTGATTTTAAAACATCATTAGATTTTTCTATTTTAACATTCTAAATCATGTCTAGGAAAAACAATAAGTCTTGAGTTTAGAAAACATTTGCATCTTTATTTTAACATTTACTGTCAATCTAAACCACATCCATATTTGTTAATTTCTCATGTGTACGTTTTAATCTATGAATTGTCTAAGAAAAATTATTTGCATATGTTTCTGATTAGTTCATACTTATACATAAAACATAAAAATGTTTTCTTGGATATATTTGACATTCTCTTATAGACATTAAGTATTTTTTACCAAAGTTGGATATTTGACTATGAATGGATACATTTTATATGCAAACTTTTTACAGTAATAGATAACCCTAAATAATATTTGCATAACAATATCCTAAATCCTCTTTCTTTGGTATAAATCGAATGTCAATTTTTGTCTAATCTTTGTATGCAGATATTTTGGACCCATTTGACTGATGAGCAACCACAATAATTAAGGTAATTTGATTATGTTGACCAAGTCACTTGATTGAAATCAGCATTTCTCAAATTGCATGCTTTGATATTTAGGGAGATCGATCTCTGAGCAGTTCCAAGTAACAAATTGGTAACAGGAAATTTGGGATTGCATATAAACAGGTTGTGCACATTACTCTCTAAATTCATATCAGCATAATTCCCTTCACTGTCTTGAGCCACAGAATAAACTCTGCTATGTGCTAACACATGACATCTTGTCACCTTTCATGGATATACCATATTCTCCCAAGTGAGCACCTGATCCTAAGGAGATAACCACATTTGAGGGAAATTTCAATATTTCCATGCACAACATGTACACGGAGTGAGGTAACTAGAGATGGAAGGCATAGAAGACAATCTGTTTTTTGTAGGCAGAGTTAATGATGTGGTACCTTGGCAACTGACACAGATGAGGTAGAGACATAGAATTTATTTTGACAGCCTTTGCAGTGCTTCAAAAGATATTTCCTAGTGGAAAAATGACATGAAAAGCCATGTTTCCAAATGGAATTTTCCATATCTTGTTTTTGTTTCTCTTTTACATAATGAGAACTTAGCTTTAAATGATCAAATTTGTCAAATTTGGAAATGCCACATTATATTATACTCAAGTTTGTTGGCATAAATATAAGGATATTTGGGCTGATAGCCATGCTTTAAAGTATAGATTCTTAAAAAAAAAAAAAAATAGCTCATTGGATGTTTTTTTCCTCTGAAAAAAAAATTAAGCAATTACATGGTTATATAGCATGATTAATGTATTCACAAATATATGCAAAAATCTTCTTTATGTCTTTAAAGCTTAAGAGAGATGTGCAAATCGTGCTGATTTCTACATTAAAAATACCCTCTCTTTTAATCCTGCCAAATGGAGCCACAAGTGTATACTCAGAATGTCTATATTTTATTTCATTTACATTATATAGCCTCTGCTCTGAAACATTTTTTATATTGAAGATGAATAACAATGTGCACTAAATTTCTTATTGTCAGTTATCTTTAAGCAAGCATCTAAATAACAATTAGAATGTTTATATAAATGTGAAAGATTCAACAAATAAACCAAAATGTCCAAAAACAATAACAGAGAAATCATGAATATTGATTCTTCAGTTATCTTTGGCACCACATTACCTCTACATAAAAGAGTATGTAATTTCCTTTCCACACAATGTACATACTAGTAACAGTCCATATATAGGTAGATTTTAGTGGACTCAGGTGATGTGTAAGGAAAAATATAACATAGTCTATTTCTGAAACTGCAGAATCATGTATCCATGTAAACTTTTTGCCATGGTTGTGGTTTATGAAAAAAATATATATACATTTTGCTAGATGGAATGTACAGAGGAAAAATGTCTGTCATTGAATTTGTAGTGTAGATAGGAGTAAAATAGGAAGTTAGAAAGAAAAATGATCAAGGAGAGGGCAGCCAAGAGCAAGAAATAAGCTGTGTCTTTAAAATGAAAGTAAGGGAAAGTGAAACCAAAGGTAGATGGAGATAATACTGAAAATAGAATGCGATAAGGAAAACTGGAATCATAAACTCACAGTCAATTTTGCACACTGCACTTCAGAAATTACAGGCAAGGGATCAGACAACCAAAATAAAGTCTGATAGAAATAGAAAAAAAAAATAACATTATGCTAAGAAGAAATTCTTTTATACACTTGAATTTTATATGAGCTCTGGTAACTGGAGGTTTATTTTAGATATTCTCTATTTGAAATTTTTTATCATCAATAATAAGCAATACCTCACAACACTTTCTCTTCCTCCATTCTCTTCCTCTATTCCATTTCAACTGGAAATGGTATATTTTTGAGTTGGCTGGAAGCAAAACTGAACCTACTATTTTGTAAATTTTTAATCTCAAATATTAATTCATTACCACGGCACTTTCTTTTGTTTCTTTTCTGTATGTTTGGAAAGGTATTGATGGACAAAAAAAAAATTAAAGAATAAGTAAAATTAGAAGAACCAAGGGACTTTTTGCCTTTACAAGTTTTCAGAGACCATAATGGTGCCTGTTGTATGCATCTAGTATATACATTCAGTTATAGAACATTTGTGTTAAAATTCAACCCTGTTCTTCTTCCTGGTAAAGTTGATAGGTAGCCCCCTTGTGAAAACAGAACAACAAAATAGATACAGTAAACAATATGTATTCATGGATATACTGTGTTTTGGTAACTTGTTGATAAACATGCCATGGATACATATAAAGGATGACTCAAAAACTTGAATATTGTTATTTCAACAATTAAAGTAAGTAAAGAGGAGAAAGTTGGTAAGGTAGAACTGAGAATTAATTATTTCTTAAATGACAAAAATAATAAAAGCAACAACAAAATACACCTAAACAGAAAGAGCCTACCAGTTTTTTGTTTCTTTGGAGAACTGAAGAAACAAAGAAGGCAATAAGACAAGAAAGAAAAGACAATGAGGAAAGAAAAGAAAGAAAGAAAAAAAGAAAAAGAGAGAGAAAATAATGTTTTCAAGGTCAAGAAGTAGAGATTAATATATCAAAGTAGCACAAGGAGAATGAGGTAGTAAGAGCCCTGTTAAAAATCAGGAGGCTATTTTATCAGAAGACTAGTCTTTTCCAGACAGGAAGAGACAATGTACAGCATCATCTAAAGAGAGATGTAACATTGCTTCAAAGACCAAAGAGCTCATTTGGATTACAGCAAAAAAGAGAAATGGAAAAGAAAGAAATGATAAAAAGCTACTATATCTTAGGCAGAATGAAAAAGCAGATTTAGAAACATGTATGCAGATAAGAAAAGCCTGTAAAAGAGCAAAGGCATTAATCATGGAAGACTGTAATTATACCGATGCCAACAAGGCTGACACCAGGAGGACGCCTATAGAAGGTGGCACACATGGAGAAAACAGAACTTAAAACATATAGATAATATTTATAAAGAATACATATCTGTATGTACACTGGAGCTAGATTTTGGAAACAGCTTGGTAAAAATGATCAGTGTAGCTGGTATAAATAGAATCAATAGGAAAATAAAAAAAAAAAAAGATGGTAATGCACAGTGATTAAATGCCAAGACAGTTTTAAGTAGTTCAGTGTAAGAGATTACACTATTCAATAGATTTAGTGAGCACCTACTGTGGCTAAAACACAGAATTTTAGAGAATAATACAAGGATGAATAACACATAGTCGCCAACTTCAGAAACTAGTTTGAATTTACAGAGTATTTACTGGTGTTCAGTGAGTATGCCAGATCTTTAATTTATGAGAGTCTACATCTATTTGGACTGAAAATAACATTCTTTTTTAGTTGAGTCTTCTGATTTGAGTAGCAGAACTCCACAAAGCTTAGTTATATTACAGAAGTGATCTTGAGGTGGGGACACACAGACGCAAAGGAACAAGGTCACAGGAGAAGCTGAGTCCATCTGAAATGTCAAAATAAAAACAAAATCAAGAAGTCTCTTTCAGCTCAATTTTTAGTATGTAATTTCTTAGCTCAATTTCTTTCCATACAACTGCACAAAAAAGCATTTTAACATTGTATATGGTTTCTAGCCTCTAGCTAGCTGGATTTGAATTCTTAACCCACACTTAGGAGTCTTGGGTCAAGTTATTTATCCTTTCTTTGTCTCAGGTTCTTCAACTGTAAAATAGGCCTAATTCTCCCATTGTCTCACAGATTCCCACTAACACAGGAGTGAAAAAAGAAAATATATGTAGTTAACTTAGAATAATATCTATCTAGCCCATTGTAAGGACTAAATAATTATTCATTCTCTTCTCTCTCTCCATTGTAAAGGAGGCTGCCTTTTAGTTCCAGAGTCTTTATTTTACATAATCTCAATTTAGTAACATGCCAGGATTAAATTGTAGTCTTTAATTTCAAGTCTAAATTTCCAGAAGAAACAGACAAATAATCATAAAATAAGTAAGTTGTTAAAGATCTATTACTTAATAAGGTTAAAATCTGGGTGGTTTTACAGCTAAGTTCAATGTATCCTTTAGATAAGAATCCACAATTTCATATCTTATACCAAATAGTCAAGATCATGGAAATAGATGGAAACCATCCAATTCACTTTACAAAGCAAATTTTAATAGCAAAGCATGATAAAAATATGTGCACATACATATGCATGTACACACATTCTCATGAAAAATGCCACAATCAATTTGACACATATATACTTAGAGAAATTTGAAAAAAAAAAGTGTTCAAACTCTTAACATTTTATTAAAGACATAAGACATTGACATAAAGGTGATGGTTTTTTAATGTGCCAACATGTCTAAGCTAAAGTATATTTCTCAAAATTTCCTTTTTAAAAATATGCTTACGATTTGGGTGAGCCCCGAAGGAGATTCCTTCAAAATTTGTAAGGTGTAAGAAAAGCAATAGCCATTGTGTAGGGCCCACATTACTACAGATACCCTGTGGCAGCTGGGCAGGCCATTCCTTCCTTTAGGTTCTTTTTTAATTTCTCTGAATTCCGTCCAGGTGTATGTCTTTGTGCTAACGGGGCCAGACTTCTGCAGAATAACCTTATCACCCAAGCAGGAGGCAATAAGAATATAGACAGTTTCAGTCCTCTCTTGTGGGCTTCTGTCTCAAACTTGTGGTTTCCAGCCTGCTTGTGATCTTCCCTTCCTCACTACCTTTCTTTGAACTTCAACCACCACCATCAGAGGAAGAAAAAACAGCCTTCTAGACTGGTAAGTGAACTCCTACACTTGCCTAAGCCAATCATCTATAAAAAAATCCCTAAATATGTACTATGCTGTGCTAATATATAGAATAAATGATATGTGAGTGTGTGTATGTATCCATATGGGTTTATATGTAATATCTATCTATCTATTTGTGTTAATTCTGGGAATTCTGGAATTGGTTCTCTAATCTGATTTGATTTAAAAAGCACAAATGATTGTTTTTGGAGGTAAAGAAGACACTGATAAGCCATAGCATGGCATGGCAAAAGTGTTACTCAAATTATTATCTTTAGGTAATTATAATCAAGTATCTCTGAAGAGAAGGCAGGACTCTGGGTGAAAAATTAGTTGCTACTTTACAACATTTTAGTCAAATTAAATGTGTAATGGAAATGGTTTGGTATTTCCAACTGTTCCAGAGAATTTGGGGGAAAAAAATGGTGAGCTCAAGACCTTAAATTCTCACATCAAGGTCTCCATGAATTATCTAAAAACATCTATGACTGTTCTGAAAGAAGCCACTGTCTCCTATAGCTACAAAGTCAAGATTTCTAAAAACCAAGCCCAATGGTGCAGGTGATTTAATTACAATGTAAATTTAGTTTCCAATCTTACAAGGTCACTTTTTTTTTTTTTAATTGAAGGATGGCTGACATACAATGTTACATTAGTTTCAAGTATACAACAGTGTGGTTCAACAAGTTCAAAAGTTATATACTATGTTCACCACAAGTGTAGCTACCATCAGTCAATATACAGAGCTATTACAATATCATCGACTATATTCTTTATGCTCTAACTTTTATCCCTAGGACTAATTCATTCTGTAACTGGAAGCCTTTGTCTCCCACTTCCCTTTATCTGTTTTGCCCATCCTTTTACCCCCTCTCTTCTGGCAACCATCAGTTTGTTTTCTGTATTTATGGGTCTGTTTCTGCTTTTTGTATGTAGGTCACTTTTTTTTTAAGTCAGGGCATTGATTAGGGAGGAAATGGATCCTGAAAACTGGGGTGAAGACACATGGGAAAAATTCCATGAAGTTGGGAATGTCAACAAACTATATTGGAGAAGCTCTAGACCTCAGAATTCTGCTCAGTTTTTGTTGTTGTTGTTGTTTGTTTTGCCAGTAGAAGCAGCCCTTCAACTAAAAATATTAGTCCCCCTTCTCCTAAAGAATCTATAATGACCTTCCTTATTTGGAATCACTTCTGTTCTCCTGAATACCTGTCTTTACTGTATCTCTTTGCTTTTAGACATATAACTGGATTCAAGCCCCAGTAGACTCCAAAGAGTAAATTATAAACTGCTGTGACCAATTAGAAGGCTCCTAATAATTGGAATGGGGACATAAAGCCAATGCCAATGAAGTGGGGGACCTTGAGACCTTAAATTCTTTGAATTTCCTTTGATAATATAAGCAGTTCTTTTATTCCTGAGGTTAACCCTGTTTTGCCTGATGAACATATAATAGTCTCCCCTGAAGTTTTTGTCTTGCAAAACTTTGCTGGTTATTCTCAGGACCAACCCTCATTCCTCTCTTTACTTCTAGATCTTAAATTAATCTCAAGTTCCAAGTGCAGTCCAATGGGTAAGGTATGAAGTATGACACATAAGGAGATGCACTACACACCCAAAGAACTGTTTGTTTGTTTTGTTTTTCTGATTTATATGGGGAGAAACCCGGAGAATATGTGTGGAATTGGATCTTAAGGGTCTGAGATGAGGGTAAAAGGAATATAAAATCAGATCAGGCTTAACTTGTGAAATGTTTCCCCTAAGAAGAGCTTATGGATTCATTGTTTTAGCCCAGGGAATTAGGAAGGGCTCTAAAAAGATTGCTAAGTTAGCTGACTGAAACTTGGACCAAAAAGTGGCCTACACTAAATGATGTTAAAATACTAGGAATTTATAAATACACCAGAGAGGAACATATTCAAAGGTTTAGGGAGACTGGAATCTTAGAGTGTTTCATAATGGAAGACTTGTTCACACTCCCTATGAAAGTTAGAAATACATAATTTTTGCCAAAAGTATAAGAAATAAATTGGTAAGAGCAGCCTCATCATCACAGAAGGTCTTTGTGGTGACCCTTCTTTGTAGTTCAGAAATTATAGTGGTAACTGCTACTATGGAAGTGGGGACCCTAAATGCAATGAGAATAAAGGAATCCTTGGGTGGCAGGGACTAAATGGTGGCACTTGTTTACCAAAGATAAAGTGATCATGGCGACCATAATGGACCATGGAGGCTAAACAGTAATTGGAATAATCTTACTTGACATTAGGTTGAGCTCACATTATGAGCACATGGATTCCAAGAGGAAGCAAAGTTTGAAAGGATTCTAGAATGTGACTTCTGCCACATCCTGATAGCCAAATTAGTCATGGATTTAGTCAGTATACAAGAAAAGGAGAAATAATCTTCAGTCCTGGATGTGGATTTCATACAGGGAGGAAAGAAATTTATTGTAGGATATCAACAATCACAGTCATCCTCTAGCCACAAAAACTCATATCCTTCTTATAAGAAAAATGTAATCCAGTGCACCCCTAAATTAGAGCAGTGGCTCACAATACAGGATCTTACCATTAGGTGCAGGTGAAGCCCCTCGGAGGGGGCACCTTGAAGGCTGCTTCTCAAGTGCATCTTCCCATTTACAGAGAACAGCTATCTTTCTCCAATAACTTCATCATAAGTGGTGAAAAAGGGAGAGCATAATCACAATAGATATGCCAGTTCATAAAGAGCAAAAATGAAAGATGCAATAGAGTCAATGGTACATGGAAGTACATTTGAAGCCCAACTGGGCACATGTTACCATTTCGTCCAGATTCAGAGTCAAGGACTCTTTTTTAACTGGGACTCAGTTCTTCTCTCTAGGGGTAGTTCTTAATGGCTGCTAACTCCTTGTTCTGAGATTTTGACTCTGCTCCCTGATCCATCCTTTATTTTCCACCAGAAATGATCCCTCTTTGCAGATAAGCAGTTTTCTTTGCTCTCATGTAAGAGGATTGGGGTCTAGTGATCTCCTTGCATATGGAACTATAATCCTTTTAGTCAACAATGATGTGATTCTTTAAAAGTCCTGCATATCAAATTATAATAAGCTCTACTTATACAAAAGCCTCAGCCAGAAATAGAAAATAAATGTAAGATAAATTGTATATATTCATATATATATATATATACAATAAATCACATATATATATAGCTATATAATCATATATTTAGGCATATATATGTGTCTATTGGTGCTATTTCTCTGAAGAACACTGGAACATTGATTATTACAAATTTTGGTAATGAGAGTGATTCCAGAGGAACAGAATATTAAAGATGAGTTTTCTGAAATGATTTTGGGATTTCTGAATTATTATTTAACTTGATTAAATTAAAGATAGTATATTCCATTTCTAGTAGCAAAAAAAAAAAAAAAGCATGAGTAATTTATGGTATGATACAGCAATAGAAATAGACAACATATCATCACTGGATATGCCTAATCAAATACTTATAAGGGGTTTCAAGGTGATCATTATTGGATACCTTAGAATATTTTTGTCAAACTCATAAGTTTAAGGATATTGGCTAGTTACTCCTGTTGTGCTGGACAACGTAGGGAAACAAAAGGATGAGCTCAGGAATCAAATTCCCAGCTCATGTGCCACATACATGACCTGAAAGTGTCTGCATCTGCCCTGAAAACTTTATCTCGTAGAACCACAGAGCTGACTTTGCTGAATGCTGCACCCAGAGTCTTACCTTGCCAGTGGCTGAATTATGACAAATTAAATTTTTTTTAAGATTTTATTTATTTATTTGACAGAGGGAGAGAGATCAGAAGTAGGCAGAGAGGCAGGGGGAAGCAGGCTCCCTGCTGAGCAGAGAGCCCGATGTGGGGCTCAATCCCAAGACCCTGAGATCATGACCCAAGCTAAAGGCAGTGGCTTAACCCACTGAGCCACCCAGGTGCCCCACAACATATCAAATTCTTAATCCTGCATATGTTGTTTGGAGGCAACATATTCTGAATCATTTGAGTGTGTTACTCTGGCCCATTTATGAAGTGACCCCAAAAAACTATTTGTTTTGAGTGGGGGTCTGAACAAAGGAAGGCTCTACCATGGATACAGGCTGCTGTGTGAGCTGCCCTACCCTTGTGCAATATGGTGGCAGTGGATCCAGTAGTACTTAAAGTATCTGAAGTAGATATAGACTATCTGGAGCCTTTGGCAGACCTCTGTAATAGAATCATAGTGCAGACCCTTAAAATCTGGGAGCAAAACCCTTCTATCCTACATACATAACTTTTCTTCTTTTGAGAAGCAGCTTTTGGCTTGCTATTAGGCCTTAGTAGAGACTGAATATGAGATTGAATATTTAATTGTGGGTTACTAAGTTACCATGCAATTTGAGCTGTCCATCATGAACTGGATGTTACATGACCCACAAAGTCATAATTTAGGTGTGCACAGCAGCACTCCATAATCAAATTAAAGTAGTATGTACGTGAGTGGGTCTGAGCAGACCCTGATGCTGTAAGTGAGTTATACGAAAAAGTGGTTAAATGCCCGTTGTCCTTATTCTTAATCTTTCTATCTCTCACCCTTCACCTATATTTGTTTCACATTTTAATTACATTATGCATAGCACACAGACTATTGGATAATAATGGAGACAACAGGCTTCGCTTTCTTATTTATATAAGCAATGGTACATAGCTTTCTCACTTTTATAGAGTAAAAATAATTTTAGTGTTTCATCATTTAATATTTTTTTTATTCTTTTAAAGATTTTATTTATTTATCTGAGAGAAAGAGAATGAGCGAGCATGAAATGGGGAAGGTCAGAGGGAAAGGCAGACGCCCTGCTTAGCAGAGATCCCAGGCCTCAATCCTGAGACACCAGGATCATGACTAATCGAAGCTGAAGGCAGTCGCTCAACCAACTGAGCCACCCAGGCACCCCTATGGTGTTTATTTTTTGTTGTGGTGGATATTATTCAGCAATTGCTGCATCTAATATATAGTGCCATTTTCCCCATACTCAGGATTTAGGGTCCAGCAATCAAGGGATATAAATGAGAGTACACTACTCGCTATTATCCCTTGTAATTCACTAGCACATTTTTGCTTCCTATCCCTGTACCACACACTCTACTTGTCTAGAGGTCTTAATTTCAAAGGGAGGAATATTTTCACCAATATACACAACAATGATTCTATTGATCTGGAAGTTAAGACATACTGTCCAGGCACTTTGAGCAACTTACACCTTTGAATCAATAGGCAAAAGAGGAAATTACTGTACTGGCTGGGGAGGTGAATCCTGACTACCAAAGATACACTGAATTTCTCATTCACATTAGAGAAAAATAAGAGTAAGTCTGGAATACTATCCATCACAACAAAAGGATAGACATCATAACAAAAGTTGAAATAGCAAGGTTAGTCTATAAGAGAAATATCTTATGGAGGGCATGTATTGCATGGAGCACTGGGTGCGGTGCATAAACAATGAATTCTGGAATGCTGAAAACAAATTGAAAAAAATAAAAATTTTTAAAAAGTGATATCTAAAAAAATAAAGATGCTTCCTACATCCACTATTACCCACTAATTTGTAGTTTAGAGCTAATGTAATCAAATGGGAGATAGAGTCAATGTGCAGATTTTATTTTCTAAAGATAGTGGCCACAGTATCTGCCATTCTACATACTTTTCTTATGATAAAACCTTTATACTCCTTCTAATGGAGTATATGGGCATTATAAGCTTTCCCCTTGAATCTAGGAAGGATTTTATAACTGCCTTAACAACCAATAGAAACTATGCATTTTGAAGGCAGGAATATACATACATACATAATACACTACTGCTTTGTTTTCTTGCAACTCTTGTGATTGTAAGCCAGCCACCATTCTGTGAGGAAGCCCAAGCAGTCATGTAGAAATTTTTTCTGGTTGACAGTCACAGCTAACATTGTAGTCAACAGCCAACATTAACTGTCAGGCTTATGAATGAATGAGTCCTTCAGAGGAACCTAGCTCTTAGCTGAGCCATCCCCCAGGCTTTGAATATTCCCACCTGAGACCCACACATTGTGAAGGAGAAAAAATTCATCTGTGTTATGTTCATTCCCACTTCATGATTTACAAACTCTCTGAAAATAATAAAATGCTTATTATTTTAAACTTTAAGTTTTTAATTGACATGTACTTGCATGTAGCAATAGATGATTGAAACAATAATCCTTAGAAATGAAAAATAAAATTAAACTTGTATATTTCATAATTATCTTAACAATAGGTAACTTTTATTGAAATGTGATAAACACTTTGTATGTTTTATATAGTTTAGTCTGTAGAGCAGCTAAACTTATAAGTACTATTATGATTCTCATTTAACAGGGGAGGTAACTGAAGCACAGTATATTTAAGCAAATCCTGCAAAATCACAAATTGACGGGTCTGGAATTTGAACCTATGTGTTTCACTCCAGAGCAGAGATGTTTATCTTCTATCTCTTTGTCCCTCACCAGAAAACCCAACAGAAAGGGAAAGTTCCAGAATGAGAGAGAAAACAAGGACTGATCTGGAAATTAAGGTGAATTAAGAAACAGAATAGGGCGCCTGGGTGGCTCAGTGGGTTAAGCCGCTGCCTTCGGCTCAGGTCATGATCTCAGGGTCCTGGGATCGAGGCCCGCATCGGGCTCTCTGCTCAGCAGGGAGCCTGCTTCCTCCTCTCTCTCTGCCTGCCTCTCTGCCTGCTTGTGATCTCTCTCTGTCAAATAAATAAAATCTTTAAAAAAAAAAAAAAAAAAGAAACAGAATAATGAGGTTTATTGAAAGCAGTGATGGAGCACCTTGGAGGCTCAGTTAGTTAAGTGTCCGCCTTTAGCTCAGGTCATGATCCTGGGATCCTGGGATCAAGCCCTGCATTGGACTCCCTGCTGAGCAGGTAGTCTGCTTCTCCCTATCCAGCTGACAAGCCCCCCTTCCCCCTCCACCACCCGCCTTATGCTCTCACTTGCTCTCTTTCTCTCTCTCAAATGAGTAAGTAAAAGATATTAAAAAAAAGAAGAAGAAAAGAAAAGAAAAAGAAAAAGCAAGCATCAAGCAGAGATGAAATCTTAACTAGCAAACCCAGTGAATTTCATTATGAATAAGAGGCTATGCCAAGTATCCATGAGGTTATACTCTAAGAGGTCTTTTTTTTCTTTTCTTTTCCTTCCTTCTTTTTTTTTTTTTTTCCTTTTCCTGGTTAGATATAAGTCATTGTAAAGGTATGGGACTTTAGTTCTCTTCTCCAAAGGTAACTAGAAAAGAAAGGCAGTGCTGACTAATTTTCTTATTCTCCTATTACTTACATTATTTGCTTCCTGTGTTTAGAGGGTATGCAAAAATTATTATCTTTTTTTAAAGGTGATTTTCAGAGGGGTTACTTTCCATTAAATATATAATTGTGTGTATGTGCTGGTGGGCAGGTGGGTGGGTGTGGATATTTGTGCACACATATCTTAAACCTAAATAGACATCAAAGTCTAAACGCTTGGCTCCCAGTAATGAAGAGGAATCAAGTCTAGACTTTTGGCTTAGACAAGCAGGTACACAGGGTACCAATCATTGCATTCAGTTTTGGCCATAAGAGTTTAGGGTGCTTTATGTTATCATGGTAGAGTTATTTGATAATAAGTGAAAATAACAGAAAATAACAGAAATCATGGCTGGATCTATGTACAGATAATATTTAAACCATAAATACAACTCATTTTCATCTATTATCAATGGTCTAAAAGATAAATAAACATTTACACATGGCATAATCTACATATCTATAGAAGATTGCTTTAATAAAATACTGATTTTTTTTTTTTAAATTAAAGCAAATGTGTTTACTGTAACTAATGCAGAGGGGAATTTACTTCTAAATAGGTATGTTGTCATATACTCAGGGCCCAGTACAGAAAATACAATTCCTTGTAGATGTTTACAATAAGATAATGTCTGATCAGAAAAATAGGTGCTTACAAAATTAGGTGGAAGAGTAAATATCAGAGATCAAAGAAGCGTGCTGCACATTGTCAGTTTGGACACTCACCATGGACTTTCAGGACACTAGAAAGTTACTTTTGCCACATAATTACTGTCACTGCCCAGGTCAGGAACTACAAGAAATCCCACCTATGCAGTTGTCTGCAGCACTAAGGCAAATAATTTGCAAAGGAACATCTAGTTGTTAAGAAATCTGCGGAAGCCCATGTGGACGCTTGTCACTGCTGGAGAAAGATTGATGTTTTCTCTTTCCCTTTTCCTTTCAGATCTTGTATAAAGGGCTCTCATTGGAAAAATGGCAATCACATCCCAATACCTAGAAGCGAAGCATGCTGGCAAACACAATAGTCTTTCAGAACTCGTGATAATGGACAGAACATAGGAGGAAGGGATGATAAGTTCTATTTTGAGCTCAGATAACTCCTTTGGCTACATTAAAAGAATCTCTTCCCTCAAGGTTGTATTTTACACTGAGGCTGTGAGCAAATACTTTTATTTGCTTCCTAAATGATTGCTCTCTCTTTATAGTTGTGTCCATACCTAACCAGTGAGACGAGGCGTGAAACGAAAATGAAGTTGATACCACTCATAATTAGAGCAGTCTTGACATAAGGGTAGAAAATTAGCAAAATGTACTGTAGAAGACAGGGGTCAAGAGGAAAATTTGGAAGTTTAATCCAATTACATAGAGGCCAACCACCATGGGGGAGGGGGCAGTATATAATGTAATGTTTTATTCTATGAATCAGGGAATCGTGGTTAATGCTTACTGCATTACAGTCTCTTAGTATATAGCATGGGGATGAAGTATAGTTTAATATAGTGATGAAGAACAAATGGCATTTCCCCATACCTGTTCAACAATCCTCTCAAATATTGTCTCTTCCAGCCTACACTGACCTCATAGAGCTATTTAATCTGTCCTATATGCTAAAAAAGGCCTCTGTACTTATTTCCGAAATAGCACTTTCTGCACTTCTACTGTATTGGTCTGTACATATGTATGTTTCTTTCTTTAGACAAGAGCTATTTAGGGGGATATGTCTCATTTCATTCTTTGGTGAGCCCAACTTAGAATAGCAGGATCTAGAGTGTGAAACAGTTAACCTACGACAGAAAACTGCAAGAGTTAGACCAACCATCTTGGGTTGAGAAAGAAAAGGGATAGAAAGGCAGAGAATGAAAAAGATAGAGGTTGTGTATGTGCATATGTGCAGAACAGGTAATTTACAGTTTCAAGTCTTGCAGAAACTATCAGAGCTCATTGTTAGAAGGGCACGGTATTTTATGGGAAATAAGATTGGATTCAAGATAAAAGAACTTTCCTACCTTGAGAAATGTATAGTATTTTCTCTCCTGGCAATAACTATGAGCATTCCTTTCTCCAAGTTCTTTCATGACATATAATATTTAGTATTTAATTGACTTTATTGCTGATATCCTTCTATGTCTTACTTTGTTTTAAGGCCCATGAATAGGCTGTTTTCATCATGATTTCCTTCATACCTAACACATTGCCTACATTATACTAGGTGTCCCTAAGACTACCCATGTTAAGTTTTAGAAAAAAGGAGTGAATGAATTAAGCAGAACTTTATTTGGTTTTTGAACTATTCATGTTTTAAACATCCCTCCACTGGATAGAAGTGTACACTCTGGGGAAAAAAAACGTATAAATTAGCAACCCATACGGTGATGAACTTATCATCATGTTAGAATGTCAATTTCCACAACCATCTGTACAGGAAGTATGGCTGATATTTTTATCATGAAATTATAGCTTAGACTATGACCACATGCATTTGATGAACTGAACAGAAATTCTAATGGACTGCCTAAAGATCTTAATCAGTTGTCTCAGGCATGAATATCAAAACATCCCGACTGCTAGTGAGACTTCAGTTTTTATTTAATACATTGAATTGGACATATATAAGTCATGGGGGAGATAATATAGGTTAAAGACTCAAAACAAAAATGATGTTTTCCCCCCAATATTTCCTGAAAAAACAAATAACAACTGGAGAATAATTAAACACACACGTGAACTCATACACAGTTCTGAAAAATAGATGATATATTAAAAACCGTCATTGATAGGCTTCTAAGATAATATAAAAAGGGTGTATTTTCTCAGAAGCAATCAGGATAAGAATATAGTGTTTAAGATAAGTAGGAGCTCAGTTTCAAATAAATTCAAATTTTCCAGCAAATCTCTCTTCTTATACTTCATGTGACCTTTACAACTGGAAAAACAGAAAATGAGTCTGTAAGCCATTGTAATTCAGTAGTGTGAGAACTCTGATTCCTATAGAAAGTATAAGCATACTTTTTCTGCCATTAATGTAGCATTTACATATTTATGCTAATATTTTTTCTTAATAATCACATGAAAGATACACATAACTGAAAGTTAAACTAAGAATGCCATTCTTCAAACAATTCTTTAAGATATATATAACACAAATGTAGGACTAATAATATATTGTCCACATATTGTTATATTAATATATAGTGTTAATGTATAACATATAAATATATAAATACCTAAATATACATGTTATATATGAACTTTATATATTAATGTATGCTATATGTTAGCTATATGTGTGTGTGTATCCCAAATATATATTATGTCTGTGTGTGTGTGTGTGTGTGTGTGTGTGTATAAATCCCATTTTATTTTATTTCATTTCATTTTATTTTATTTTTTCTGCAGTTGGGACAGCCTTAGTAAAGTGATTTCCTGGACATTTGGAAACCCAGATATACCACTGTGTACATCACTGTGGTCCCATGATTCTCTAACTTTGGCAGGGATTTAAATATGACATTTCCATCTGACCTGTTCTTCTATCTATTCCTCTTCTTTCTGTTATTTCTTATTATCTGTCTGCATGTATTGCTCAAATGCTGCTTCAGATTGAGAAAGCTCTTAAACAGGGAATATGAAGATATGAGGGCAGATCCCCAATCTAACATACAGCTGTGTCCTGCATCCAGAAATGTGTGTTTGCAAGGACAAAATGACATAAAAACCAGTAACAAGACAGTATAATTAAGCTTGGCTTTCTTCCCCCACTATTGCATTTCAGATTATCTCTAATACACTTCACAGATGGGAAACTGGGAGAAACTTCTTCATAACCAAGAAGTCAGCATGAGGCAATTATAGGGAACAAAAAAGACCCTACTGTTAGGATCTCCAGATGAAATACTGCCCTTACATTTCCTTTAGAAAAAAAATATTTATTTACTTTAGAGATAGATGGAGAGAGAGAGCATGAGTACAGGAAGGAGCAGAGGGAGAGGGACAAAGAGGCTCCCTGCTGAGTCCAGAGTCAAACATAGGCCTGGATCCCACAACTCTGAGATTATGACCTGAGCTGAAGCCAAGAGTCAGGAACTTAACCAAGTGAGCCACCC
Organism: Mustela lutreola; assembly: GCF_030435805.1. Lineage (NCBI taxonomy): Eukaryota > Metazoa > Chordata > Mammalia > Carnivora > Mustelidae > Mustela > Mustela lutreola. The sequence goes on from NC_081299.1 coordinate 60,484,995, forward strand.
AGGCACCTCTACATTTTTTTTTTTTTAAATATGAACAAAAGGATAAAAGCACATTAATCCACCTACAACCTTGAAGGATACATTCCAAAATATTCATGATTCCTGAAAGCTTCTTTTAACCTAAGGGCATTATCATTTACATTTTGAATAGTAGTTTACTATGTAATATGAGATACTTAATTTCTGGCCTTGAATTATAATTTGAAAAATAAATTTTAAAAATCTGCCTAGAAGTTTTACTAATTTTTCTCTGAGAGAAGAAATCTCATGCATGCCTTAATTTTATGGCATTAAAAACACCCACCTGGATTATATGAGTTGAGGGGAAATCCTTATTAGATATGATGGAAGAGTATCTAGGCAGTATCATAGCATAAATCCCTCAGACAGGAATGTATGTGCGTGTTTGAGGAAGATAAAGAGAACAACATGACAGCCCCAGGAAGTAAGGGGAAAAGGGCAAAAAGTGATGTCAGAGAGGTAGTCCTGAGCAATGTTAATAAGGTCTGCTAGGTCTTGGTAAGGATTTGGAGTTGTAAGTGTCATTAGAAGTCATGGGAAGGATGAGAGTGGTAGAGTTTCAAGATCAGATTAGTTAAAGATTAGGTTCAGACAAATGTCTTCAAAAACATTACCTCAAAGCAAATTATATATACATATCTTAGCATGTTAAAATGTATTTTCTATTTTTTTTCATTTCTCATTTGAACATCATGTAAAAATGTGGAGAAAGTAGGTTGGTATATGATCTTCAAAGGCAAAGACAACAAAGTTAGCATCCTTTGAGCTACTGCTATTGTTTTAAAAGCATCAAATTGATATTTAATCCTGTGGTAATATTTTTAAACCTCTCTGGTAAACTGTGGCTTTTTATATTTAGGTTAAGATAATTAAAATTAGTTTTATTTTGGTGTGTTCATCCCTATAAAAATATCCAACTTTTTTTAAAAAATAATAATGCTGCTGTAAATTCTTCAAGAAACAGAATCATGAAGATTAAAAAAATTTGCCTTGGGTCTTACAGCTATCTTGTGGAAAAATCATTTCTGAGTTCTCATTTTCTTACTCCAGTGGCCAACAGTCTTGTCATTACATCAGTGTTGCCTCTTGAAATACCATTATTGTGAGTTTCTGCACCATTCTGCTTATGGTAGACATGGACTCAGGGGACCCAATCAGTGGCTCTCCTTCTGCATCTGGTGATCAGAAATTAGCAGGCCTTTACAGATTTAGGCACTTTTTATATAACTATTTTTATTTGATTTCTTAAGTGGAGATAAAGAAATACATACACATTTATATTCATATATATTTATATATGTATTTTTTTATTTTTAGCTTTAAAATTAGCATTACATAGTAATGATTAATTATAACTGTGATTTATGAAAAACAGCAAATTATAAACACGGAAATGTGTATATGTTTTGAATCATCTATTTTGCTGTAACACAGTTAGTACATGTTCTCTTATTTACAATGGCTATAGCATTGTCTAACTTTTTCAGTCTTAGCTTGCTCCCAGCTTCTTTTTTTTTTTTTTTTTTTTTTTTTTATCACTTCGGGGATCCTCTTAGGTTAATGCAAGAAAGTTTATGAACTCCTACTGTTTCTATATGGTATTTAGTTATATCAGGCTAAGCAGTTTTCACTGAAAATAATTATTAGTTTCTACTCTTTCCTTTGTGGGTTTTTTTTTTTTTTTTGGTCCTGTTATTCTTTGGTAATTTCCTGTCCTTCATTCTTCATTTTCACAGCCTGTAATTGCATTATTTGTTATGTACATTTTGCTGTTGTTTCTCTGTTTCTAAATCTATTGTATGGTGCTTAGTCTCCATGAGACTGCTTTTTTTGTCTATTTTTTTTTTTCCTTTCTTTGTCCTGAATGTTTTGTAGACCTTGCAAATTACTTGAGGATACTCATCTTACCTTCCGTATCCTCAGATGTTGTTTTCATAACTCCCTTTTTGTTTTTATTTTTATTCTGCTTCGGCATAGGGAGGGATTATTTATCTTCTTTAGCAAATCTTATGCTCTAGAAAGAGAGAAGAATACTAGGAAAACCATGTTCTTTCACAGCATGAAGCCTACTTTGAGATACTTTCTTGATTATTTATTTTGTCTCATGACATTGTCAATGACCAACAGATTAAATAAAACAGCCTAAATCTGAGACTACAGGAGCAATGAAATCAATTGGGTTATTGGGATAACCTTGTTATTCTGATAGGTTGCTTTCAAAATTAAAAGAAAGTGAGAAATGTGAATAATTCCCATAAAATATTCTTTATTCAGGATGTTTTTGATCCTTGATATTAATATAGGCAACTTTAACTTTAGAGAGAATATTGATAAAAATAATCAAAATTGAAATTTTCTTTTTCTTCTCAATTTGCAAAGTTTTCTTTTTAAGTGGAAAGGATGAGTCTTATAACCTGAAGTTCAGTTCATTTCATGTGCTTTTGAGGTCTGCGTATTAGTTAGTCTCCATTTATATAACACAAAAACTTTAGTTTTAAATTCGAAGCAGAATAAAATTCAGTTGCAAGAGAACTGTTGCTGGACAGTGGTAATCAGGCTGACTGCCTCGCAGAAACTTCTTTAACATATCTTAGTATCTTCTACTACCTCCTTGGTTGGATTAATAAATTGTGAGATCTGTAAAAGATGGAAGAGACATTCCTTTGCATAAGAACCACAGTGGAACACCCCAGGCAGTCTCTGGCTCTTAACTCTTACACACCATGGGGATTCCTTGCTCTACCCTGAGGAAGAGTGGAAAAAGTCCAGTAAGTTTTTTTGAAAAGCCTGAGGCTGGGCCCTTTCTCTACCGCTTATAATTTATGTCACTATGAGAACAAACATTTAGTTTCTAACCTCAATTTATCTACAGTATAAAGATAGTAGCTCTTCTTTCCTATGATTATTGCAAGAAGGGATCAATTGATTAAATTGTTAAAATATTCATCAAGCTAGGTACTTTTCCTTTTTGATTGTTTTCTCCTTTTTTACTCTTTCTTCTGTTTATTCCTTATTTCCTTCATCTTATTTTCTCATGGTTCCTCATTTCTTATCTCAGGTTTTTAATTTTATTTTTTTACAGATTTTATTTATTTATTTGACAGAGAGAGAGAGAGAGCACAGAGGTGCTCAGATAGTATCAGTGAGAGCCTGATACAGGACTTGATCCCAGGACCCTGAGATCATGACCTGAGCTGAAAGTAGACTCTTAACCGACTGAGCCAACGAGGTGTTCCCTCCCTCAGTTTTTTAAGAGCGGGTTGATTATTTTGTTAAAGTAGCTGTATATAGCTACTTTAACAAAATTATATATATATAAATGTATATAAATATGTGTGTGTGTGTGTATGTGTATTTGCTACCAAGTTCACTAACCCCATGCCAAATGGAAGGTTATTGCAGCATCCTAAATATTATGCCTGAGTTATTCATACTTTAAGGAGTGAAAGAAAGGTTCATATCAAAACTTTTCATCTACTTTTACCCTTCTTACAATATGTGTAAGTTTCCTTCTTGGAATAATATATGATATTCCTATGTATTTAATATCTCATATACCCTCTGGAAGAAAGGGTTTATGGAAAACAACTCTTTGGCCCTGGAAAAAATATATAAAACAGTACAAGCAGTAGGAAACAACATGATAAAAGTAAATGTAATGCCTCTTAAAAGAAGTTTTCTGCCAATTCTGTCCAGCTCCTCTTTATGGTTGGAGATACCTGTCAGGGCACTTGCCGTAATGACACATTAAAAACCAGTCATTAAAAAAAAAAAAAAAAAAGTTGCAAACCCCCAAACCAGAGGTTGCATCAATCATGGTAGATCAGGGTTATAAAACTACTGGAAAACATGACTATTTTTTTAATGGGAAATGAGATATTTGTCGGGGGGGGAGGTTAGAGGCAGAGAACACTTTATTTCAGCTTTTGCGTAAGGAAACAGCAGGAAGAAACCTTGAGGACAAGGAGGAAAAAAATGTGACATGATAGTATTGTCAGAGATAACTATGCATTCCCTGAACTATCAAATTTCATGAACTGATTTCAAATATGAATGCTAAGAATGTATTATGAGTTTTGAGGATTTTCTAAAACATCTGACACCTCACTCTGGAGAGAATGACTTTCCGGAGTGAAAAGTGGATAGTTTAACAATCTGAACAAGTAAAAATTCCCTGAGATAAACACTGAGGGATTTCTTAACTGAAATTTTATTTTTGCTTACATCACATTACAAAAAGCACATCAATCTTAAAAATCAGTATTATATAGATAAATATATTTCTTATTCCTGCTTTATACCGTGTTTTTATTTGGTAGTGACATTACTGACTGGCCAGTTTCCCTTTGTTGAATAATGAACAATTTTTTAAAAAATATCCTTACCACTATAAAACACCCAAAAATGTTCCCTCAAATGTTTTTACAAATTTATTTTAATTCCCTTGATTGCCTATATCATATGAAGTACAAAGAGTTCACGGACTCAGTCCTTCCCAACTCAGTGAAATTTGTCTCTGTGCCCTCTATTCCCCATCCATCATTCGTGATACACTTAGATCTGTCTTCGGACTTTGTACTCATCTCTTATTCGTCACATTTAATGATGCGCAAAAAATTGTGCAATAAAGGTTAACATAGTAATCATTTATCTATGTCCAACTTACATGGTTAACGATGAAAAAGTACATATTTTAAGTCTCTCTCTGTATACATTCTCCTCATCATTTTGCTTCCATCTTCTTTGCTTGCACATTCCTTCCTTCCTTGGCCTTTGTCTTTGAGAATGTCATTTGAAGCTCTGTCCATGAGATACTCTTTAGTCCCTGACATTCATTTACTGGATGCTTGAACTTTGTCAGAACAGACAGTTTGAAGATACTATTCGTGATACATTATTTAGATTAATCTTAAAGTGCAATCTTTTGAAAAGATGAGTTGTCTGGAATCATTTTCATACTGACAACGTAGCTTTAATGAAGTTCTCTGTGTCACTGTAAAATAGCACACTGAGTACCAGCCAAGGATTTTTACCAGTCTCTTATTTCCATAAAGCAAACACAGAAAAATTTGGGCACCCAAACACAGTCTCAGAGAAAAGAAGGAAAACCCCAGGGAGAGGTATCTTTGTTTGTTTTTGTTTTTGCTATGTTAATTGAAAGAAAACTTTTAAGCAACAAACACTACTTAGAAAAAAAAAAATCTTTAGAAAAAAATGAAGCTGTACATAATGTCTTTCTTTACACATTAGGGAATTGAGACAGCTGTTCAGATAATTCAGGCCCAACAATTTTACTAGAAACTCAGTAAGGAGGCAAAATTAAATCTGAATGTGTATTTTTAACCTTGGTTTTCTTATCAGAATATTTCTTTTAAATCTATATTTCACATCGTAAAGGTAGACAAAACCCTAACATAAAAGAGTCATCTTAAGTACATTTTCATGTAAACTGGGTGAATAGCCGTAGAGCTTAAATTTAGCTTATAGATCATTGTTCTTGTCCTAGAAAGGAAAGTTGTTTTGTAGCCTTTGACCTTCTGCCTCTAATTTTTCAGTTAATATTTTGCTTCTTCAAGGAGAGAGAACTTTAACCACAAAATAAGGGGGTTGAATTAATTTCATATGTTTCAAAGTGCTCACCACTTTTCCTGGATTTAATTATAATTATGTCAATTTGTTATATTTACTCTGTAATTACAATAACTGCTCTGCATTTATTTTTAGTACAGTTCAGAGAGGAGTTGAACAGGTTGTGTATACTGTATGTTAATGACACTTTAAGAGCACATGGAATCAGTGTGTATTTGCTTAGTAGAATTACACATTAAGAAATCTCTCAGGTATGGAAACAAAGGTAAGAAATATATTCCTAGATTTGAATTTTGGAGTCAAATATGAATATTGCATAACATGAGAGGAAATGTGACTTGCAACCTAGATGTTGCTTGTCCTGTTTTAGCAATCCTTTTCTATCCCTTGTGCTATCCCTTACCCTTATTGTGACACAAATAGTCTGGCTACATGACACTTAAAAACCAGTAGCATACTGAATAATGTAAGTCTTGGAAGTATATTGCTTCTTGGAAACAGTGGTTTGGGCAAATTGGCCTTCCACAATGGTCTTCAGATTCATTAGCACACTGGTCAGAGTATATGACATTAAGAACTAAAAAATGGATACTGAATTCACTCACTGCCTTCCCCTAGGTGGAGGGAACATTAAGAGTCTTCAGATGTCCTAAATTGAGAAAGAGAAAACTTAGATTTTTTAACTCACGATGGTCCCATCAGTAAGTAGAGTAAGCAAGTATCTGCATGATTTGGTAGTCACATGTTTTGGGTTACGGCTTGATGCTTCTGCTGACTTGTATGTGCATGACCCTGTATATGGCACTTCACATTCCTGAACTTTGATTTTGTTAGTTGTAATATGGTCATGACACAAAATTATAATAAGGATTAAATTTCAATGTATGAGAAACTAGTTTATTATGTACATTGTAAAAGCAGAATAGATTCATTGCTGAATATTTGTATTCTCAATTCCTATCAAATTGTCCATCAATGAGATTATTAGTCCATTCTTTAAAAACTTTTAAAACAGAATTAGTCTTGTTTCCTGTAATAAAGATGAAGCTCCATTTTTGATGTTTAACTACTAACAGTTTTCATACTCCACTCTTCCTCATTCAGGCCCTTTTACTTCACAGCTGAACAAACTTATAAGAAAGCTTCCTGCTCTCTCGCGTGGTGCTGATGGGACGTTCAAACCGTGGATGTCTCAGCCTGCTCAGGAAGCTTCACTCTGGTCCCACCTCCTAACCACAATTCAAACCAGCTTCATCCTTCCCCCTTGATCCTTTTTGTTTTACTCCAGACCAAACTTGAGCCCTTCTCTTTGGGACCAGAGTCTCTAGATATTTACTGTGTAAATAATAAATTTTATTTCTTTATTTCATATCCATTGGTGCCTATGTGTCCTTCATCCCAACATCCACATAAATTCCTAGGGTGAAGATGAGGGGATGGAGTTTAGGCACTTACCCAGCATCCATCCCTACTTACCGAAATAAAATATGTGCTCTATCTAGCCAGCACAATAGCTGATTCTCTACAGTGTTCCCCAGGACTTTGGGGGAAATGTAGAATTACTTAACCTGAGACAGTGAGGCTTTCGAATAATTCTGAAATGTTAAATAATCTTGGTTTTCTCCTATCTGAAAGTGTTTTATTTTTAGAGTCTTCAAGAGGGATGGCTATAGAAATAGAAATATCTTATTCTTACTCCACAGGGAAATACCAGAAATACTTCTAGCTGAACATTCCTCATTTAATAGGACTCCAATATTACCTATGTATTTCTAGTTTAGAAATGGGAACCAGGTATGTTACAGCACACTAATGATTGTTAGGCTAGATATTATGCAATGTCATGGAGATAATAATGGTGAACAAGACCAAAAGCTCTACACTTAAATTTCCATATAGTCTGGTAGGGTAGATAGAATAACAAATGATTAAAATAATGGATGATCCATGCTATAATAATGGATGATGTTATAATATGGTTATTATGGTATGCTCTAAGAAACCATGTCTGGGACCTCTCATACCATCTGGAAATGGCAGGTGGATTATGAAAAGACACCTAGACTAGATGATAAATCTAGAAGCAGTGGGGTAGGCTAATCCAAAAGAGGGAAGGGGATTCATAAAAACCTTGAGCCAATAGAAAGCAGAGAACATCCATACATTCAAATTTGATCAGGACAGTCTGATTTTCCAGCTATTGTACCAATGTGCCCTTTTTCACTCTCAAATATTTTTGGATCTTTCCATAAAAGCATATAGTTACCCTAGCCAGATGAGTTGAAAACATAGTTTAGTATGAATTTAAACCTAGATATAATTTCTTCTTCTGACCATACTACTTACTATTCTTCTAATGCTAGAATAAAGCTAAGTTTTAAATGTTCTGGTCAAATAAGAGCCGTGATTGAAAATAAAATTTAGTGAAAGTCCAACAGGTTGCTATCAACAAAAATAACTTCCTCTCCTTCCTTCAGGATAACTAACTTACCTCTTTACTATTAGTGTTTTCCTTTTAATATCTCTCTTATTGAGTAAGCTTCTTCCTTAAAATTTAGCATGCCTGATATGATGCCTAGAAATCTTACTGAAAATAATTTTGTGGGGATGCAGTCAGCTGAATGACGGGCTCTTGGTTTCTAAATCACTCAGGTCATGATCTTGTGGTCATGGGACCTAGCCCTGTGTTGGGCTCTGTGCTTAGTTCAGAGTCGGCTTCGGATTCTCCCTTCCTCTCCCTCATGCTCTCTCTCTCCTAAATAAATAAAATCCTTAAAAATTAAAATGCCTTTATTATAATATTTCTAACTTATTACAAAAAAGAAAGAAAGAAAGAGGAAGGAAGGAAGAAAGGGAAGGAGGGAGGGAGGAAGAAAGAAAGGAAGAAAGGAAAGAAAGAAAATCATAAAATTTGTTACAGTATTTATGCGTGGTGACTAGTTAATTCAAGAGTTTGTCTTTCATTTCTATGTCTCTAATTAAGGCACAAAAGATCTCAAGAATTTAGTTTACTGCCCTTAATCTCTTAACTTGTTTAGTCTTTTTTTTTTGTGTGAGATTTTTATTTATTCATTTGACAGACAGAGATCACAAGTAGGCAGAGAGGCAGGCAGGGTGTGTGTGTGTTGGGGGGAAGTAGGCTCCCTGCTGAGCAGAAAGCCTGATGTGGGGCTCTATCACAGGACCCTGAGATCATGACCTGAGTCAAAGGTAGAGGCTTAACCCACTGAGCCACCCAGGTGCCCCAAGGTTGTTTTACCTTATGACCAAAGATGGAGAGTGCTGTTCCCTGAGAGAAACATCGATTTGGAGATCATTCAAAAGTGAAGAAATGAGGGGTGCCTGGGTAGCTCAGTTGGTTAAGTATCTACTTTTGGCTCAGGTCTTGATCCCAGGGTTCTGGGATCCAGGGGATCGAGCCTCATATTGGGCTCCCTGATCAGTGAGGAGTCTGCTTCTCCCTCTGCTTGCTGTCCCCAAGCTTGTACTCTTTCTCTCTTTCTGTCAAATAAATATATAAAGTCTTCTTAAAAAATGAGGAAATGGTAGGGCCCCTGGTTGACTTAGTTGGTAGAGCATGCAACTCTTGATCTCAGAGTTTGGTGTTGAACTCTATGCTGGGTGTAGAGATTACTTAAAAAAAATGATAAAACCATTTTAAAAAGTTATGAACACATTCTATGTAAAATTATATTATAATTTATATATTATAGTCATGTTTGTATTTAATCTTTTGGCCCAAGATCGCTCTTAATCAGAGCAATGTTACATGAAATTCATTTATTAACACACCTAAACCATGTAACATATTGCTAAGAATATATAAATGGGCTGATAATACACATATAGGAACACTTCTTAATGTCTAAGACATTATATGCAGGCTATAGCCTATAAAACTGTATGAGAGAAATAGCACTTATTAAACATGCCTCTACACAATTTAAAATCCTTTAATGAATCATTAGAAAATAAGGGTGAAATGAATAAGCAATGCTTTCAAAATGACATAGCATTAGCATCTACAGTGATACAAATAAGAAAAGAGGATTAGAAAAACATTAGAAAACTCACTCACAAAGAGAATAATGATATGAGTTCTATAAAGGCTATTTTGGGTATTGGCCATTTTCTGGTGTTTATGTTCCATGGATGAATATAAATATGATTGCATGTGGTTGATGCGACTTATCAGCAACGCTGGGGATTTTCAAGGCCAAATATTTGAATGGATGTGTTTAGAAGCGCATAAAAAGGAACCCAGGTGTCAGGGAATGGCATGATATGGATAGTGATTGAAGAAAAAAATGAATGAAGTGATCTTTACATGCTCAAAAACCTAGTAAACATTGTTAGGGCAACACAGGAAATAAGCAAACTTAAGTGGATGCAATATGCTTTCTATCTTGCATACATTCATTTCACTTGGGCCTCATGGCAATCTTGTGAGTTGAGTTAAATACCTCCAAGTGATAGGTTTGTCTAAGATGTCTTACAGATGTGTTTTATTTGTTAGGAGGAATGTTTACACAAAATTTTGAAATTTAAATTCCTTTGGGTGAGACATTCCCTCTCCAGTTTACCATAAGCAACCCCCTCTCTTCACACCTTTGGCCCCTGTACCTGCTCGACCCCCTCCCCAGCCCAGAAACCTTTATTGTGATAAGCATCACTTTTTTTTCTTTTCTTTTCTATAAGAGGAACAGAAACTGAGGCTCAGAGAATTTAAGATGCTTTCTCAAATTCAAACAGCGAGCACTTGTTATAAAAGAAATCTAGGCAAAGAATTCAAAGTTTCTCTATATTCACTTTCTTTTTCCTTATAAATAATCCTCATGTATATAATATATATATATATATGTTGAAAAAGGAAAATCTTCACTCCTGTCATAGGAAGTATAACGGCCCTCAAAAATGTCTACATCTTAATCTCTGGAAACTGTAAACATGTTACTTTGAATGGCAAAAACAAATTCTGATTGCAGATGAAATTAAGTTGCTAATTAGGTGACTCTACAATAGGGAAAATAGCCTGTATTATCCAGGGTGTAATTGAATCACATGAGTCCTTAAAAGTGAAGAACCCTGTTCATTGGATCAAAGAAACAAGATGGAGGAAGGAAGAGAAAGCTGGTGTGAAAGGAACTACCCCTGTACTTGGTAGCGAGGGTGGAAAGAGACCGAGAAATGAGGAATGTGGGTAGACTTTAGAAGTGGGAATAGTCGATAGACAGGAAAACAGTAGGACTTTAGGTTTACTACCTCAAGAAACTGTAATCCTGCCAACAACCCATGAACAGAAAATGACTCTCCTCAGAACCACCAGAAAGGAATGGCAGCTTGCTGATGTCTTTGTTTTGTAATTTGGTGAGACCAGCATTGGACCTTTGACCTACAGAACTGAAGATAATGATACATTTTTGTTGTTTAACCTGCTACATTTGTGACAATTTGTTATCTCAACAATAAAAAACTAATGCAACCATAAAATTTAAAAAAAGAGTATTAATTTGATTTCAGGGCGCCAATTGGACCACAACTGCTGGTGGGTTACTTATTTTCTCTCCCTTTCTCAGAGTCAGGGATGGGAGGACCAAGACCCTTCCTGTGGCTGTCTTGCCTTTTCTTTCTCGCACTTTGTCCTGGGTCTACTGTAGATACTTGAGGTCGAATGAACCTATGAAGGTAAGTAAATGTGGTCTTTTCTCATTTTGATAATGGTGTCAATGGTGTATGTTATGAATGTGTTATGTATAGGACTCCCACTTGGATCCGTAGTGGTCAGGGGACAAAGTTAGGTCTCCTTTTTGAGTAGACTCTACTACATAATGTTTTGAGATAATGACAAGCCTAGCTACCAAAGTACCCTGCTTTTGATTTGGAGGTCAAAGCTATGAATAATATATATTTTTTTCATTTTAAGTTGTGTGTGTGTGTGTGTTTGTGTACATATTTAACATTAGTTATGGAAACTTGTGTTTGCCTTTTTTGATACAGATATTGAATACTTCTGGGTTCCTTGACCCTTATCTTGATTTCTAACAGATTGGCACCTCGTTGTCTCTGAATCCCCTATCCCATGTTTGCTCCACAATACAATACTTCCTAGTCTACCACCTGATCCCATATGAATAATTAACAAATTAGATAATTATCAGAGCTCAATGCTCTGAATATTATATGGCTATTGCAGAAATAGGTGCTTCTGTTGAGCTACAGAAAACATTGAGCATAAAAACAAATTCTAGACTCAGCTGACATGGTGAGAACACTTGTTAGCATTTAACAAGAAAACAACTAAATCACACTTCCTAATACATCCTGATCTTATTTTATAGTATCTCAAAGCAAGTACAATTTTCTAATAATAAAAAAGCAATTAAAAATTTAACCTTAATATAATCTTTTTGAAGTTCTTTCATTGCTATAGGCAAAATTTCTGCTATACTGAACAAGTGAAAATAAAGGGAATCTGGCAAGGACATGGTGCCATTTTCCCAACCCACTTAGGACCTGAAATTATGCTCTAGAAAGGGGAAGTCATTCCCTTTAGGGGGATTGTATTTCTAGACGATCCTCAAGCTAGTTAGCCAAAGGGAAAAGTGGGCTATCTGGTTAGATCCTTGGAGAAAAGATAATGGTGTTTGTCCCCAGATGAATTATTATTTTTCCCTAGATGTTAAATAGCCTTCCTAAAAACTTTTGTATTTCTAATCTCTGTTTAAAAATATACAAATAAGGGGTGTCTGGGTGGCTCAGTGGGTTAAAGCCTCTGCCTTCGGCTAGGTCATGATCTCAGTGTCCTGGGATGGAGTCCCTCATCAGGCTTCCTGCTCAGCAGGAACCCTGCTTCCTCCCTCTCTCTCTGCCTGCCTCTCTGCCTACTTGTGATCTCTCTCTCTCTGTCAAATAAATAAAATATTTTTTAAAAATTGAAAAAAAATACACAAATAAAATAGAAGTTCAGTTGGTTAAACACAATTATCATTTCCAAATGCCACTGAAGCCACAAATATATTTAATGGTAACACGGCGGTCCTCTTTTAATTAAGGAACCACTCCAAAGGTACTCTCTTAAACCAGTGCCCATGGAATCAACCCCAAGGAGATAATTACGAATTTTTAAAATTTTTGCTTAAGTTTAGTTCACAATGATACATTAGTTTTGGGTATATACAGTATAGTGATAACTCTATATGTTATGCTCACCACAATTGTAGCTACTATCTGTCACCAAACAACATTACTACAGTATCATTGACCATATTCCTTATGCTATATCTTTAATCCTTGTGATTTACTCATTCCATAACTGGAAGCATGTACCTCCCACTCCCCTTCACCCACTCTGCCCATCTCTCCAATCTCTTTCCTCCAGACAAGCACCAGTTTTTTGCATTTATGGATCTGTTTCTTTTTCTTTCTTTTCTTTTCTTTATTTTAAGATTCCACGTAGACTAAGATCATATGGTACTTGCCTTTTTCCATCTGACTTGTTTCACTTTGCGTTATAACCTCTATGCCTATCCCTGTTGTAACAAATGGCAAGATTCGTTTTTTCTTTTTATGACCAAGTAATATTTCATTGTATATATACTATGATTTTACCCATTAATCTATCCATGGACACTGAGGTTGCTTCCGTATATTGACTATTATCAGTAATGCTGCAATAAATAATGGTGCATACCTTTTAGAATTATTGTTTTTGCTTACTTTGAGTAAATACCCAGTAGTGGAATTACTGGATTATACTGTATTTCTGTTTTTAATTTTTTGAGGAAACTCCATTCTGTTTTATACAGCGGTTGTACCAGTTTACATTCCTAACAGTGCACGAGGGTTCCCTTTTTTCCACATTGTCACAAACACTTGTTATTTCTTGTCTTTTTGATGCTGCCCATTCTGACTAATGTGAGGTAATACCTCACTGTGGTTCTGACTTGCATTTCCTTGATGATTAGAGATGTTGAGCATCTTTTCAGTATCTGTTGGCTATCTGTATGTCTTCAGAGAAATATCTATTGAGGTCCTCTGTGCATTTAATCCATTGGATTAATTGGGTCTTTTTTTTTTTAAATTGTAGGAGTTCATTAAGTTGGATATTAATCTTTTATCATATGTATGATTTGCAAATATCTTCTTCCATTCCAAAAGTTGAATTTTGTTTTGTTGATCATTTCCTATGCTGTGAAAAAGCTTTTCTATTTTGATGTAGTCCCAATAGTTTATTTTTGCTTTTTTGTTTCCTTGCCTGAAGACAGATATCCAGAAATATATTGCTAAGGCTGATGTCCAAGAGATCACTTGGATCTCTGTTTACTTTTAGAAGTTTCATGTCTAACATTTATATCTTTAATTGATTTTTAATTGATTTATCTATTATAAAATAAATTTATCAACTTATGTATGGTGTAATAAAATGGTCTAGTTTTATTCTTTTTCATGTAGCTGTCCAGTTTTTCCAGTACTGTTTATTAAAGAGATTATCTTTTCCCCATTATATATTTTTGCCCCCTTTGTTATAGATTTGACCATTTAAGCGTGGGTTTATTCCTGGCCTCTCTATCCTGTTCCACTGATCTACGTCTATTTTTGTCCTAGTACCACACTGTTTTGATTACCATACCTCTGTAGTGTATCTTAATCTGGGATTGTGATACCTCCAGCTTTGTTCTTCTTTCTCAAGATTGTTTTGGCTATTCAAGTTCTTTGTGGTTCTATACAAATTTTAGGAATATTTTCGTTCTTTTTTAAAAATTTTTTTAAAGTATTAATTATTGTATTTACTTGACAGACAGAGATCACAAGTAGGCAGAGAGGCAGGCAGAGAGAAGAAGGGAAGCAGGCTCCCTGCTGAGCAGAGATCGAAATGTGGGGCTTGATCCCAGGAACCTGGGATCATGAATTGAGCTGAAAGCAGAGGCTTTAACCCATTGAGCCACCCAGGTGCCCCAGGAATATTTTAGTTCTGTGAAAAATACTACTGACATTTCGATGGTGATTGTATTGATCTGTAGATTGTTTTCATTTGGAAATTTTAAAACTAGTCTTTCTGTGAACAGGGAATATCTTTCCATTTGTAACATCTTCAGTATCTTTCATTAATGTTTTATAGTCTTTATAGAACAGGAATTTGATGTCCTAATTAAGTACATTCCTAGATACTTTATTTCTATTTGGTATAATTGTAAATGAGAACCATAATTTTGGGATTTGTCATCATTTTTTTCTAATGAGCTTATTCAGGAATACTGTATACAGAGTTCCCACTATGTGCCATGAAATAAAGCTGGTTTTGCCCTCTATTGCCTTTCCAATTCTTTTTACCAATACAGTATCGTAGACACTATAAATCCCAATTTTAGGGAAGGGAACTGAGAAATAGTGATATTAAGAGAATTACTTTTTGAGATCATCTAGATAGTGGTGATCTGAGATGCAAATCTAAGAGTGTGGCTTATACCTGTTTCCCCCCCCCCAAAAAATGACTTACGTTGCCCTATATGCAAAAATTAAAAGGAAAATGGTACAATCGTAATATTGGCAAACAAATAAGTCTCTCTAATCAGATCTATATATGTGTTTAGTTTTTGTTCTTAATATTTCTATATTCAATCTTTTGAGTATTAACCTTTCTATATTGTAAATAGTTGATTCCTTAATGTGAATTTATCTAAGGACTATATCTAGAAAAAAAATCTCCCAGATAACTTAAACTGATCATTAAAACACTATCATGATGTTCTCTAAGTTTTGGGGGAGACTTTTTCTCTCTCTCTGCTTAGACTAGATGGGCAATCCCTATTTGTTTGCTGAGTAGGTAATGGACTATATGACTACTACTTATTTGTACTCTGTGGTGAGTGGTCCATATTTCTTCCCATTACAGGAAGGATGAAGGGCTCAACACTATTTTTTAAATAAACTGATTTCAGTGATATAAGACCCTCATCTAAAATGAGCCCACTTCTAAGATGTCAGAAACTTAAATATATCTCAAAATAAAGGACCCAAAAGATTTAACACCAAATCTATGAAATAAAATTGATCTTTATTTTTACCCCCAACCTTCTCATGTTAGGATAGTATCCTTTCTGATTGGTCTCTGCATTTCCAGGATATTCCCATGTTAATGCATGATGTTTAAAGACAAATAGGAGTTTTCATAGATCTGTTCCTACTAGGACATTAAAGTCATTTTCCCATCCTCTGTCATATTTTCTGATGCCTTCCATAATACCATACCTATAGACCTATTTTCTTTCTACTTCCCTTCTTCTAACCAGTCTTAACTCCCACTAAGAAACAAGAGTTGGCCTGGGCCTGTCTGTTGGGCCCTCTCTGGTATGTGTACACACCCACAGCTTTCCTTATTTATTCCCTAGTGAGTATGACCATGTTTACAGTGGGAAAAAGTTGGATAAAGGAAACTGGATTGTCTGGACTTTAAATTTTTGATGAAATAATTGGTGATTATAGAAGAAAGTGTGGGGGGGCAGCTACGTACATAATATGCAACATGGCACTTGCGCCTGCAGCCAGACAGAGGACCTGTGCACCACCTGAAAGATGATTGGCTATGCCCAAAACAGGTAGCCCGAGGACACTGCGTGCTTTTTATCATGCTATCAGGCTTCCTTTCACATGTACAGTCTGCTGATGGGAGGAGAGGGGATACAAATAGGGGTAAAGATCCCGGTAAGGAAAGAAGAATAAAGAGAACAATAAAGATTCGCAAGCTTGTCACTCCATGTCTCCTGGTCGTTCTTGCTGGCGAGAGCAACAGAAAGGAAAGAAAAGAGGGATAAACACTTCAAGAGGGGCAAAAACGTAGAACAAAAGGAAGAGCCAAATTTAGGGTTTCTAAAGGCAGCCCTGAGTCTGGAAAAAGCAGATAAAGGGCTGGTTTAATGTGAATTAAGTTTTCTATACTTTTATTTTTGCTAAGACTATGAAAATATATGTGATACACATGCAGTCTTTTTCCAAATTAACCACTGTAACTGTAAACCTGCTTTATTTGATACTGATATTGATTTTGTTCTAGTTAATTTTACATAGACTTTACACCTGCATTTCCCTAAAGGAAATTTTTATTATACCAACTGAAATGCATAATTTGATAGAAAACATAAACAGAGTAAATAATTAGCTGATTTACAACTTGCTTTAGATAACATCTTCAATTATTAAAATAATTAGTGAAATTGAATTCAAGATAAAAAAAAACTCAGTTTAATTTGAACTTGTCCTTGAAGCTACTTTCTGACCCATTTTAATATATTACCTGTTGAAATATTCATAAGAGAAATTTTAGGCTTTGTGTTTAAGGTGACTTTTTTCAGTTCACTTCCATTTTAAAAAAATTTCTTCTGTCTTATATTACTTTCCCTAGACAAAAAATTCTTAACCATATCAATACAAATTACTTTGGTTCATTTTCTTTGAAAGTCTGTGTTCCTTTAGCAAAAGATTTGCAAGGCCTCCGTGTATCTCTACTTTTTGAACGCCTCTACAAGAGATATATAATTCATCTTCCTTTCTTTTGAGTGTTATTCAAAAAAAATACAAATAAATAACCATTAAAATATGTTTCCTATTTATATAATGTGGTTTGCTATAAAATACAAACCACACACCCCTTAGGACAAAACATTAAGAATCTGGAAGAAAATCTAATTACCATCTGAAATGCTGTTCAGATTGCTACCATTTCTCAAAATGAGCATTGACCATTAATTTGGGGTTTTATATAATAGTGAAACCTACATACTTATTGTATAAATAAAGTACATTAGTGGTGGGACTATCTCTCCCCTTTATGAAACACAATTTAACATAATTTTATGGGCTCAAAGGAAAGGAAGGCAAAACGTTTTGTATATCTTTTCTCAAACATAATCATACTTTTCTCTAGGAAAATTTCTTAGAATCTATGTGTACCTCTGTAATCATCAGAAACTTGCTCATTATATACCAAGAAGTTCTGTAGGAAAATGTATTAAGTAAGCAATACTTCCTATCATGCACTATTTAAAATGTGTGTTTTGGGAATGTGGACTAAAAGCAGGCACCCACAGGTACCTACTGTCTTATTTACACTTACATATTTCATTCACATCTAGTTTTTTCATACAAAAACAAGCTTGCATTGTATCATAAAATCAAAGAAAATAGACCTTTTGTTTCTCTTTTTTTGTGAACTTGGTCTTCCCTATCTACAGTGGCTCATAATCTCAAGGAAGCTTAATTTTCTGCACCCAAGATGCATTACAAGAGTTCTTATATATGGAGGTCAAAGGCACAATCAATTTCTCCTCTGAAAACTCTTTATCCAAACTCTTGACACAATGGCTCTGGAGCCATATTTTGGTTCCAGAAAGACCATAAATTCCCTAGTAACAGTGATAGTAGACAAACCCAATGTGGCTTCTTGTGGTCCATGATCTCCGATCCTGTGAGAAAACTGGAAATCAGCCAGGGGAAATCCATAGCATAGTCGTGGTACATAGAGTTTGAACTATAGGTTATTATGAGCATAAGTTACTATAAATGCCAGATATTGCTCTTCCTTCTTGCTAACATTGTATTTTGTATCATTAAATACCATTTTTAAAATCAAAATAAATTAATCAAAGAGCCTTATCTTGTTTTTTACTTTGGTGATGAAGTCTGCATCTCTTTGTTCAACCTTGTGGAAATCCCAACATTTGAATTATAGGAGCTCATAAATTACTTTGAAGAATGATCTCTTTGTTCTACTGGATCTTTTAATATAAATCCAACAAAGTCTCAAAGAGAGAGTCCTTAGAAGACAAGATTATTTTCCTAATAGAGGTCTCAGGGTCAAGTTAGACAAGATTCTTAAAGCCTTTCTTGCCTTTCATAGAAATATTCACATTTCTAAAATCTGTGTGTTTATCCAGCAAAACCTATAGAATATTTGAAGTAAATAAAGTAAATGGGTAAACTGGAATACATTTTGACAGGCTGTGACCGTAACAGTTTAAATTTAGGTCAATTTCACAATTTGATTAGGTGCCACCTATGCATCCTTTTCCAGGGTATCAATAGCTAAGATAGAATCCTCACCCAAAAAACTCAGTCTGATAAAGTAAATACATAGATTACATTACAGTGAGATAAGAACAATAACACAACATGTGTCCCACAATCTATTTTTTTCTAATTCAACTTGGACTCATCTTAAGTGTAGAAGTTACTTCCAACAATTTGAACTAAAGCATTCCTGATTCATCATTCAATATCGACTGGTCATAGAGTGAACAAAACCCCGATGTTTTTAGAAATAGTAGTTTTTTGTAAACTTACTGTGGAACCTTTTAAAGAATCCACCCACCTAAGGCAAACCCATACCAGGAAATATTTTTAAGAATTCCCTACCCCTCTTCCCCATTTCTTTTGGATCTTGCACCATCAGTTCTATTTGTCCTTTTGAATAATTTAAATATGCTTTTCTGACTTGACACTTGGCCCATAGTTTTACAAACTTTTTTATTCCTGTTTCTCTGTTCTACAGCTGCAGATGAAAACTCTTCCTTCCTTTTCCCATGGACATTACAGAGTACATGGGAGGGGGCAATATTCTCAGTGGGGTGTTGGTATATATTAAGCATCTAGCCCTCTGGGAGAATCAAACAAGCCTGAGTTGTAACACATGTTGATTTCTATGGTGTAAAAACGCTGACTGTGGCTGATATCAACCCACCAGGATGATGTCACTGAACAGTACTGGGATGTTCTCAGTTCTCTGGAGCCAGAAAAAGCTGACTGTAAAACAGCACTGAATATTCCCTTCATAATACAATTCTGACATGGTTCTTAAGTGTCAATTACTAACTGGAGACTAAGAATATACAAGACACAGTAGAGAAAATTAAAGAGATCTGTGAGAATAAAGGTAGAAGCAGAGCAAGACTTAGAAAAGAAACAAATGCTCCTGAGCAATGTGTGAATTGTAGAATTCAGAATCCAATCTAGAGGCTATTCCAGTTTCACCTAATGAGCAGGATTACTCTTCTTTCATGAAAAAATTTAACATGAATTAAAAATATTCACCAAAGTGCTGTGAAGTGTGTAAACCTGGCAATTCACAGATCTGTACCTCTGGGGATAAAAATATATGTTTATAAAAAATAAAAAATTTAAAAAAATTTAAAAAAAATTCACCAAAGTATTCAGAAGGATGCTATAAGGATGTTAAGTGTGCATCGATGCCTGTGCATCATACTTGAGCCAATAAAATGTGAACAGAAGAGACATGTGTCACATCCAGATGGAAGGATTTAAAATGGGAATGTTGGACGTCTATTTCTTTCCCTGCTGTGGTGATGATAGAGTGTAGTGTTGATATAGCCATGCCTTGAGTGAGAGCTGGACCAAACACACGGAAGGTTTTAGCCCTGGATACTGGCCTGGGCATGTGGCACAAGGTTCCTTGGTGAAAAAGAAACCTATTTTGTGTTAAACTAATAGGATTTTGTGTGTTTGTTACCTTAGCCCAAACTATTTTATTCCAGCTGATAAAATACATGTAGCTAAGTTCAGAAGTACTGGTGGGATCATAGTTCCTTTTCCACAATATAGGTTCATTCTTCAGTAATTCCATTTACTAAATTCATAAAACTTTGAGTGAAGGGACTCTTTCAAAAAGTGCACATGAAATAATTCTCCATGATTTCCTCCAGGAAGCTGGTATTAGAACTGTAGAAAGTGGGAATTTGCAATTCATTCTTAACAAAATTTTTAATGTGGGGACTTAAGTGATTTTTATTTTATTTTGTGTGTCCTCCTTGATGAGGGAGCAGGAGGCTGGCTGAGGACAGAGCTAAAGCTGGTGCCTTGCACCCCCTCTTCACCCGCTCCCCTCCATATGTGTGGCATTCCTCAGGCACCCCTGACTGCCATAAAACGATAAATAGTTAACTTGCAGGGATCACAATCCTGCAGAACAGGAATCTCCCTTGCTCTACAGGTGTCCTAGAGACCTAAACAGGGAGGTTACCTTATCAATAGCACAAATTTCCAGAGGCAAATAACTCTTGGTTCCTGAAGCCCTAATGTCTCCCTCCCACCATAAACTGGAGGAGGCTGAGGTAGAAGGGAATGTAAATGATAGCAGGATCATAACACCCCACCAAGAATCTCCCAACTATCTTGATGTTAATGCCTGACCTAAAGAGGACATTGATCAAGCCATAAGGGCAAGGACTCCCCGTAGGCCCTCCTTAACATGTGAAAACTCTGTTGAAACCTCCCATCCCTTCACCATCCCCCCAACTGCAAGGTATATACCATGCCTACCCTCACAACCCGGGGCAGCAGCTCTTCCTGCCCACGGGTCCTGTCCCCATGCTTTAATAAACCACCATTTTGCACCAAAGATATCTCAAGAATTCTTTCTTGGTCATCAGCTCCGGACCTCAGCCCACCGAACCTCACCTAGGTTCTAGAACTTCATCACTCCTCTTTTGGTTTTTTTGAGTTTTTTTGGTTTGTTTGGGTTTTTTGGTTTTTTGGGTTTTTTTGTTTTTGTGTTTTTTTGGCTTATTTTTTGTTGGTTTTCGGCTTAAGGTTTGGGGTTTTTGTTTTGTCTTTTAATCCAACTTTAAGACCAGCTAAACCCTTCATGGCAGTTGTATTTAACACCCAGGGCTGTTGTGTTCAAAAACACAACAGAAGTACTCAGAAATATTTTGGTTTTGGCATATGTCTTCCTAAAGCTTTGCTTCTTGTTAATAATGAAGCTATATGTTTTTAGTGCTGTGGTTTTAAACTGAGAAATGCATAGTAGAAAAACAAAGGTGGCTGTATTACAAAGAACTAGGGAAAAGTTTCAAAGTAAATCTGCCTAAATCCCCAGTCCTAGAAATTCTAAGAATGTATCCCATCAGAGCCCAAATTTCAAAAACGTTCCTAGGTAATTGTGGTTTTGTCCTCTTATTTACAAAAACATTGGGGTAAAGATTGTAGATATTTTCACTCTTTGACCCTTTGATACTTTAAGCCGGTTATTTAAACTCTCAGACATATAGTATTTTCATAAAAAGTACAGATAATGCCTCTATCTTGATGGTGTTATGAGGATTAGTTTAAGTATGTAAGTTACCTGTGACCTATATATTTTTCTGAATATTTCTGACTATAAAAGCTATTCAAGTATTTTGAAATTTGTTAAAATTCTTCTTTAATTTATTCAGAATATCTGTGTTTTTGTATATATGAATCAGGTGGTCTCAACTTTCACCTTTTCATAAGAAGTTCCCAATCTTCTATGCATGCTGCACTATACCTGACATATTTTAAGTTTCCTAATCATTACCATGTTAAATAATTATTTTGCACTAGAACAGATTACTATCAAATAATTTTCAAAAATTTTTCCCAATTAATTGATGAGAAAATTAACATTCAGGCATATTACCTGGCCACCCAGAGGTCGCAGTAATATTTTTGAAGTTTCCTGATTCTTTATTCTTTTCATAAACTCATGGTGGATATAGGATGGTGCTCAGATAAATGAAGGATGGGCATATGATACATTTATCAACTGTAAATTTAAGAATTTCTGGTAGTCAGTAATGGCTATATGTTAATAACAAAAATAACTCCTACTACAGTGACTTGACTCAGCCTGGAAGTTTTATAGTTCCATAACAATAAAATAGGCATGTCTTCCTTTTCATAGCAAAAGCTGCATTTTTTTGTTGGATTGTTTCTTCAGTGTTTCTTTCCTAGAGATCACCAGCTCTAGCTTGCAAGGTCTGGTGTTTTTGTTTTTGTTTTTTCCAAATTGAGATTTTTCAATTTGTTGTATCTGATGGATGTCCACCTTGGGCTATAGACTCTTACAATTTGCTGCCAAGAGGTTTCAATGCATCGTGCCTCACTTGAGTCCTACTACTCATTGTGAAATACAATTGATAAAAGGTTGGTTATAAAGGTCCATTGAATCCAAAGGGGGTATCCTTCAATACTGAGCCAAGTATCATCATCTCTAATGGAGCCACTGATTTGCTCTCTGCTTACTAAGAACAGGAAATGTACCTCTCTTCTGTTTCTATAAATTTTCATATATGTCTTTGTTAGTGCACTTTCCACCCCACACTCAGTTTGTCTCTGAACTTCTGTGTGCTTTCCAATTACCTTGCAGAGCCTTGAGAGTACAGAGTGTACCTGTATTTATATAAACATCTAATAACACCCTTGGTTTATAGCAGTGTTAATACCCATTGCTTAATTTAAGAATAGAATGGATGATTATTAAATTTAGGAAATGAAGAGAAACAGGACCTAAAAACTATGTATTTCATCATGTTTATCCTCATCCTGGCTGCTTGAACATCAAAACACAGTGAACCACCTTTAATCCATGTTTCTAGTTTAAAGCTTATGTCCATTTGCTTGTATAACTGTATTAGCCACAATATAGCTTCCATAGAAATGGAGTTAGCCACCCCCCATAGCCCACACCTAGCATGGTATTTGAATCAGCCTGAACTTGCACAGCAGATAGCTGCTAATGTAGTCCAACTGATGTCACAGAGAATACTGCCAAAATCAGAAAATTCTTCTTTCTCTGACCAGCAAAATAACATCACAGTGACATGAAATAAATGCAAAGACTGTCTGAAACAATGGGATTAATTAGATAGTATTTGGAGAGTAGAAATATTTGAGTTTTGATAATAGAATGCTTCCCTGATGGGACAGATGTGAATATCTAGTCCTCTAATATGGAATCCTATCACCAGGATGAGAGGAATGACTTCCAGTGAGAACTAGTATTGGAAAGTTCAGTAGAGTTGAGGTTCAGCATGGTGTCCACTTGTCTATACAAATATTGCAGTGGTATGAAGTTTTCCTTTGGGGCATGGGAAACTATACATTTTGGTTCTTCTATCTCTAAATGGATACTCGCCTTAGGAGGAATAGTGTTAGTCCATGTTATATAATTTGCAAGGTATTGTGATATGCCCTTACCTAAATATTCCTTCCCTCTGTATATATAAACAAAGAGAAGAACTCTAATTATTGTCTTCTTTGGAAAGAATAGGTAGTAATTTCTAGGACATAGGTAGGATCTGCCAGACCCTTGGTTAACAGATGCCTCCAAGGAATCAAATTTATTTTGATTTTTGTAAGTCCTGAGAGCACAGAATGCATACTTCTCTTTTTGAATTTGGGTGAATGTGGATAATTTTATAAATGCTTATATTCTTCAAACAGTAGGATTTAACAGTTTGTAGCCAAGATGTTACTTTTACTTGACCCTCTTCCCACTGCTTTAGTTTGAATGGTTTTAAGATCAATTGTTTCAAAATGCAAATGAATTGGAGCCTAGCTGGAAGGAGCAGCTCTTTGAGATTCATGCTCTGCTTAGTGTTTCACAAGAATTAATCTGCATTTTGTCTCTGGGCTCCTGTTGTAGTGCACATATGGTGTGGAGAGCTGCCCACTGATTGGAGGAGACCCCCTGTGATACAACAGGCAGCTGAAAGATGACATTTTAGGATAGTGTTGATATAATCCAGGTTCCAAGTATCATTCTTGTGGCATTATTTTTATTGACTTGATTTATTTTGTTGGCTTTTTAACAAGATGTGTCCACAGAAATTGCCCCAGGGATTACTTGATTCAGCAGTCCAAAAAAAAAAAAAAAAACAAAAACAAAAACGATAAGGAGGTAGATAAGTTCCAAGAGTTCAGATTTATCTAAGGAAAAAAATACATATATAATTACTGAGGTAAAATGAGAAAAGAAAAAAGTAATGCAAAAAAAGTAACTTTTTGGATATTGTTAATCATTCATTGATCTGTATATATGTATGTCTGTGTTCTTATATGCAGAAACTCTTTTTTATAGGTTTACAGTTGTTGTTTTACCAATTTTTGCAGAGGAATTGGGGAGCAAACTTGACAGAGAAACTAAAATATTCACTACGTATTTTTCAAAATATAAATAACAGTTTAATAATAACCATAAGAAAAATTAAGACTACAGTTAAGTACTTATTTTAGGTTTCTGAGTAAGGCCCCTACATCTAGCACCCAAGGACATTAGCAGTTGCATACAGCATACATACTTCTTCATGCCCTATCTTGGTTTTTCTACCATGTGTTCATAACTCATAAAATCATTGTAAAAACTCCTACCTTCCAATTCCTCTATATACTCTCCTATCTGTATTCTTTAATTTCCTTAACCATATATAATTATTAACACACAAAGGAGGCCAGTATTCAGATCATACAGGTAAGTACACAGATAAACAAGATCTTCTAAGAGAAGACTGGAAGCAAATAAACAAAATAGCATGGCTCTATTTTCAGAGTCCAGTATAATGTTCACTAAGACACATAGGCACATAGGTTTTTTACAGATACAGAATTATAAACATATATAAATAGACTAGGTGGAATAATGTGGAGGGGGAGAAGTGAGGTGAGGAAGCAGATAGCTTGACTAGGGAATAGGAGTAGGATTGTTTAAAAAGTCAAATTTCCTGTGTATGAGAGAACCCAAGGGTGGGGGGAGGGGCAGGTAGAGCCTTAACTTAGCGGTCCATGAAGGAAACTGAGATGACCTGAATAAGGATTTTAAAATGAGAGCGGGAAAACGCACGTGCAACATATTTGATTGCTCATGCCAGGAACAATTCAAGCAAAGGAATGTGTTCTTGGGGTTATTAAATTGGAAATGGAGGAAGTGGAGATACTATAAAACATACATTAGCACTTTTATCTGTGCCAAGTAATATCTGAGGTCTCACTGGGGACAACACTGAAAGAAATTCATGCTCCCTGTTCTCAAAAAGATGATATTTAAAATACATATAAAAAATTTTTAAGTTGTAGCTGGTGAATGAGAGTGACAAACATGTATTTATTGCATTGGGTACATCAAGGGGGTGATAATGCTGGCTCCCCATATCTGGAGTAAAAAGCGTACTTAAATTATATTACTGTTAATCAAATGAGATTGGTTTGCTTACTAAAAGGTATATATTCTTTGACTTCCTTGGGAAGGAGGGAAATTTCTTAAAATTTAGTGACTAATTTTTGAAACAGAAATTGCCCCACCTGCCCAATCTGGTAGCCTCATAGACCTTTGCAGCTACTCCCCAGGCATTTCCATTTCTTTAGGTTGAACTATTTGAACTAACTTCCCATAACTTAATATTAAATGCATCAGAGATTAACCCACAGAAGTCAAAAAGGAATATTTATTTAAAGGAAATGAAAGTTTACATAGTTATTGAGTCAAAAACATGCTGCACCAACTAGGAAGAAAGTTGCTATTTGAAAGATGCTATTTGTTTGATTCTGCCCTTTTCTGGTGTCTTTTTTGCTGCCAAGTTCTGACTGTGCTTATCCTGAGTCAGTGCGCATTCGGTCCTTGCCTTAAACGCCTCCGGATCCGATTATTATAATACCCTTGGTAGCACTTTGCCAAGAATGCTCATGTGAGAGTCTAAATCTCCTTTAACAGGAAATGGTTATAAGAGGTGAACAAAACACTGTCCTGTCACAATGGAGTTGAATGTCTGCCATCACCTGTCTGCAGATCTACACCTGCTCTGCAAGGCTTCATTTATGTTAGCAGGGCCTTCTGTTCTCAGTGCTGATAACCTGCTCCAGAAAAAGTGATCATACAGATTGACCATCCCCACAGATTCTCCCTTTCACTGTAACCTAAAGAATGCAGGGGTCTTTTTTTTTTTCCCTTTTCATTGCTTATTTCTGCTTTTCTTTGTGTTGGAAGATTTGATCATTTTATTAAGAATTGAAAGCAAAAAAAAACCCACATTTTTTATTCCCCAGGATTATGTTAATTTTTGTTTCCCATGACAAAATTGTTTTCTTCTCTTCCATTTATTATTTATTCAGTCAAATGTTTTATTGAAAATTTAGCATAATTTTGTAAAAATATTTTTTTTAATTCCATGCAGATATATATCCTAAAATATATCTCACAAAAACCCCTTGGCCTATGAATTTTTTCCTGAATCAAGTGTATTTTTAGCCAACTAATTGATACCAAGAAGATAAAATTATCTTCTGATTTAATATGAAATATTCATAACTCTGGCTTTTTAACAGTAGGAACTATCTTATGGAATTAAAAAGCAGGACACTAATTTATGCAGTGATAAAATATGAAACTTCTAACTTAAGGAATTTTCATCCTCTTAAAAAGTACATCTTATCAGAGATCGCAACCCAGATACCTAACATGTACAGGTGTGACCATAAACCTGTTTTGTTCATAAGTTGAAAGTCAAAGGGGAAATGGGGTGGTGGAGGTTTAAAGAGAAACTTTAGTAAGTGAAAAAACATCTCCTAAAATGGGTATTTCTTGCCTGAAAATAACTTATTCACAAATAATTTAGCTAACTTAAAATTTTAGATAAACTTGCAAATCCATGATGTAAGAAGACATAGGCTGTATGTCAAAATGCCAAGTTGTAACTCTAATTTCTTTAAAATTTCTTTCATGACTATTTCTGGTCAGGAACACAAAATGTGGCTTGAACTTTTTTCCCCTTTCTTCTCCATTTCTTTTTGCCTTTCACTACCCTCACTCACTCTCTTCAAATCATTTGTCAATATTTATCTTTCTCTAAAAAAGTACTCTTATACTAGGATATATTCTTAAATGCAACTATCCAAACAAAAATCTCTCTGTAGGGGTGCGTGGGTAGCTCAGTGGGTTAAAGCCTCTGCCTTCGGCTCAGGTCATGATCCCAGGGTCCTGGGATCAAGTCCTGCATCAGGTTCTCTGCTCAGCGGGGAGCCTGCTTCTCCCCTTTCTCAGTCTCTGCCTGCCTCTGCCTACTTGTGATCTCTGTCAAATAAATAAAATCTTTAAAAAAAGTACTGTTATATATAATAATATATAATATAATAATAAGGATATATTCTTAAATGCAATTATCCAAACAAAAATCTTTCTGTAAAGTTAGAGATTCTGTTAGGGTAGGACATCTTTTGTGCCATTTTGCTGCTACTCTTATTTTTCACTTAACTCAGATGCTACCTAAGACCTTTACATTTCTTTCATTGCTGAACAACTGCATATGCTTGCTTGAAATCAATCATACCTTAACCTTTTAAAGTCTGATTGTAAATCAGGAGGGACGGATGGGGGGTGTGGACAGAACAAAAGGAAGAAGGGAAAGCGGGAAAGAAGAAAGAATGAGAGGAAAATATGTTGCAATTCATCTTTAAACAAAATAGCTGGTCAATGTATACATAGCAGTTCATCAACTGTAAGTGATCTTGTTTGCCAGAGTACTTAGGGATTGTTGACAAGTGTGGTACTTTACATTACCTGAGAATGGATGAGCACTTTGCTGCTTTGATAGAACACAGCAGGGCATCTTCTATTTCTGTGTGTTGAGAATCCAGAGACCTGAGCTCTGGTCCTAATTTGGCCAGGGTTCTGGGCCGAACTCTTTCCGATTTCAGACGTCTCACCTAAAGGTGAGAAACCCTGCGTTTGTTGCCATGCAGGATGTGTCTAAGAAACCCAATCAATAGAATCTTTTAAAATATTTTGCCTTGTTATCAATTCAAGCCCACCCCTATTCCATGCCAAATGTACCTGCAAATCCGTGCCAGCCAGATTTTGCTACTTAATCTCTCAAGGGGCAATTTCCAGTAGAGTCTGAGCATAAGCAGAGGTGCTTCTGTCTCTTGCTATGGCTTACATAGCATTTCGGCACAGAGGGTTACCCCTGCAGAATGGAGAGAACAGGTTCTCGTGCTGATCGCCTGAGCCTCTTTAAGGCAAAACTCATCAGTAGTTTGTAACTGAGGGCATCTGAGCAATAGTATCAAAGAACCATTCTTTCTTGCTAGGCAATGCCGACAGTATAGTAACATGTTTCATAGTTTAGTGAAACAGCTCATTAGTTTAGGGAAATATTACAATCTACCTCTACCTTTCAACAGGTCACAGAAGTGAGTGTAATGGAGACTCAGTAGATACATAAATCCTGTAGACCTAATCCATGTTATGCCCACAATTACCTCTTTTATAACTGAGACAATGGTATTAGGTTTTCTCTAGTTAATTCTCTCATACTCTAAAATTTACTTTTCTCCTAAGCTGCTAATTCTTTCTACTGCTCATCGGCTTCTCTTAAATAGCCCCACTAGTTTTCTGCATATAATTAAGAGTCTAAATCCCCAAATGGACCCAGTTTCTGTTCTAAGATTGCTCCACCCTATAGACAAATAGATTGTAATTAAAAATTGCTATACAATTCACCAGATGTCTTTAGACATTCCATCACTTTGAAGTAGACCAATTTTAGGCTGACATTAGCCTTATGCTTCAAGGAAGAGGCACACAAGGAGAAAAACAAAAACTTACAAGGTCTCCCACAAGCTGCTAACAGTGGTTATTCCTCTACCACAAAGTTGTACTTACGTTTTGATTTCCTTTTTTTCTTTTGTCTGTATCTGCATGTTCTAAGAGAGTTTCAATGAGATTTTACACTTAAGAGGAAAAAAAAAAAAAAAAGGGAAACTGATGTTCAATGTGGTTCCTCCCAGGATCCTGAAGTAGCAGGACTGAATCCAGATAAAGCAATCCCTGAGAAACCAGGAAAGGAGGGAAAGGCCCCCCAGGGGGTGAGGGGGGTGGGAGGTAGGGTCTAGAAGAAATCCCTGGGTGCTGCATGGCCACCTCAAACCTGCTGTGTGAGAAGTGTAGAGGGAGAAAGATTTACTGCATGATAAAAAGCTTAGGTGGGCTGGGTGGAAGCTGTAGGGTTCTTTCCTTATCTTTTGATCACTGCTTCCCCATTTGTGGTAATTCTGCCTCTGGCCCAAATGCTCTCAAATGTAAAATGAGGTTAGCAGAGAAGAACTGTGTTTATCAAGATTGTAGATAAACAGTATGGAAATGGTTTAAAATCTGGCAGTTGCTTCTCCAACCCTTTACAGAATGTCCTCACCATCTTCTTGGGATATAATGAGTGAAATTATGATCTATTATGTTTTATGGAGTGAGGAGTACTTTGATACCAGGTTCCCTTCATGTCAGGGTTCAATCCATCCCCAAACATTGAACTCTTATGCTGGCCTGCAGAGAAAACAGAACCCAGTAGGGTGGAGGCTCCTGTTTTCCAAGTTTGACCCTTGGCTAGTATCTGGGACTTGGCTTCTGGTAAGTTTGCACAAACAATGTGTTTTATGGTGAAAACCTGCTCCCTATATTCCCCACTGTGGTAAAGGCATAGTGGTGTCTCATTGGGTTTTAACTTAACTGATTCTATTTCCTTTGGACATACACTCAGGAGTGGATTCTATTTCCTTTGGACATCCACTCCTGAGACAGAATAAATTATTCCCTATAATCCCTACTGTGGTAAAGGCATAGTGGTGTCTTATTGGGTTTTAACTTAAATGATTCTATTTCCTTTGGACATACACTCAGGAGTGGGATTACTGTATCATGTGATAATTACTGTACACATATGGTAATTTTTTGAGGAACTTCTGTACTGCTTTTCATTTGCCTTATGATTGGGATTGACTAGAAGGTCATAATTAATGCTGTTTGGATAGCCTCTTCTGAGATACCTATTTAAGTCGTCTTTTTCCAGCTTTATCAAAATATGACATATAACATCGTGTAAGTTAAAGGAATACAATATATACATGACTTGATTCAAGTATATATGGTAAAGGTTCACCAAGATGGTAATTAACACATCCTTCATGTCACATAATTATCATTCACTTTTTGTCTTATTTCTTTTTTAGAACAACACAATTACTGGCAGTTCTAGAGATCAGAAGTCCAAAAATGTCACTAGGCTAAAATCGCTGTTGATTTTATTTATTTTTTAAGTTTATTATTAGTCTTGTTGAAGTACCATTCTCATACAGTGTTATATTTTTAGTCTCAGGTGTGGAAAGCCTACATTTCTTTTGAGAGCCTTAAATTTTTGTAGTTGCTAGGCAAAGAATGTCTATGTGACCACCTCCCACTTAAACCCCTGATTTCTGAATCTCAAACAGGTGTCCCTGGACAAAACATCACATGGTTGTCACTGCTTTCCTGATACTGGAGGATGGGTGCACTCTCTGTGACCCTCCCTTATTAGAAAGGAGTAGACTATGGGAAACCTGCACGTGGATACCTGTGGACTCTGCCTGTTTCTTTTCCATAGTTGATCCCTGCTGGATCAGAGTATACTGGATACTGGAAAGAGTATCATATGGTGAGTTCAACCGAATGCTAAGTCCCCTGAGTCCTAGTGAATTACAGAAATGTGTGGGCAGTCTTGGGGCATTGGAAGCATTGACAAAGAAACTGATAACCCTGGGGAATATGAAGTCTAAGGCAAAAACAACAGTAACCTTGAGGAGCACAGCTATCTCTAAAGAAAAATAAATATTGGATTAACATTTTCATGGCAAGCAAAATGTTAGAACAGGAATTAAAAATTATCTTTTTAAACATTGTTAAGAGAGATAAGATCTTGAGGATAGAAAAAAGGGGGGGCATGTAGTGTCTTCTAATCTATTTGCAGTCAATTAAAATCTGCATGCTGTGATACAGCCCACCTCTTCCCAGATGTTTTAGTGTGTAGTTTGGTGATATTGGCTTTTCATATTTAATGTCTATTTTCTCTGTTGTCTTGTATGTTTGCAGGAAATTCAGAGAGAATGTTAGCTAGCTTTCGCCGTAGACAGAATAAATTTCTAAATGTTGTACTTTCTTTTCAAATGAGTGTCTGCTTCTCTATAATTTCATAAGTCAAAATCATAGTCTTCCTTCATGGTCCAGTTCAATTTTCAGTCTTTGTAAACCATCTTACTGTTCAATTCCATTATGACCAATTTTGTGCCACAATTTACCACAAGACTTTTCCTAATGGGCTTATTGGTATGACCTTTATAGTACTTTGGACTGGTCTGCACCTACTCTATTAGAATATAATATTCTAGGGAATAAAGACTACATCCTATTTAGGTACTTTATAGCACTGTGTAAGTATATATTGAATGGTTTTACATTACATTACATTAGTGCAACAGAAGGGTTGTATTGAAAACCATAATTGCCATTGCTAGCATTTATTGAGCACTTACTATGTATCATTAACTCTTCAGTGTTCTACTTTAAACTCATTTAATCCTCAAAATGGTTTATAAATTAAGACCTCTTATTTTCCCTATTTTAAAGAGGAAGTAACTGAAGCTCCTGGGTATTAATAACTTTCCTAAGATTAAACAGCTGCTAAATTAAAAAAAGGTTGGTTTTGAATTGGTGTGGTCTACCTCAAGAGGCTGAACTATTTAAATACAAAGTAAAACTGCTTCTCATAATAGATAATTAATATTAGGATTGCCTGATCTGGGGAGGGCAAAAAACCCCAAAAAGCAGAATACTCAGTTAATGATTTGTTTATGTGGATTTTAACGTTTTATTTATAAGGATGTCTCAACTATTGCCTGGGATACACTTATACTAAAATATGTTCATCTGGAGTTCAGACATGACTGGATGTCTTTGTATTTTATCTGATCATCCTATGAATGTACATAATGATGCACATCCAAACAGAAGTATGCTGACTTGTGTGACAGAGATACAAAAAACAGGTAATCTTTAAGAAACAACCTGTTTTCCAGCTTGGAGTGCAGGGTGAGTAGACAGTCTATACCTAACAGATCCTCAGGTCCCTTTTGAGTTTCAGATAGCTCCTTGTCTAATCATGTGCTTTCTGGGGCAGCTGGCATCACTGACTGAGGAGGGAGTTTGTAAAGTCTCCACCATTTCAGTCCAAAGTTAGACGGGTTTGAGAAGCAATATTCATTCTAGAGCTCCAGCAGAGCTTATTCATGGCTTTTGGAATATGCATTATAGTTTGGAAGCAACTAGTAAGAGAACCCAACCTGTGACAGCTTCCGCATAACCACGTATTAAACAAGAAGAATCTCCTTTGCCCTAAGGGGGAAAACACACACACACACACACACACAAAACTTGTGTTAACAGAAAAGTAACTTTTATTGTAGCCCTTTTGCTGAAGTCAGGACAATATACCTTATACCAGAGTTCCAACAGAAAACAGATTTGCACTCCAAATATAAAGAGTTTAATGAAGACACTGTTTACAGAGATGTGGACAAAGATAAAGAACCAAGGAGCTTGTTAATATTAGGAACTTGCAACCAAATGCGAAAGTTAACATAAAGACTATAAAAATCTAGCTGTGCAGAAAGTCATCGCTTCCTCAGGAAGGCCTGAGACCGTAAGGGATGGCTACTAGAGTGGTCAGCAAAACCCATAGCTGTTGCTGGGCAAGAGAAGCTCCCTCCCAGACACTGGAAAAGTGCAGCCATGAGCCAATCCTAGTCTGGCATGTTAGGCGCTAGAGGAACTCAAATCCATAATTCCCATTTCTGGAGTCCAGCCATTGCTGGTGCTTTCCATTGCCTGAACCCAACCAGGGAGAGGATAACCTCCACAGACAGAACAGGACAGGAGCAGAATAAAGAGTGGATCTGACTAGAAAATGGAAAAATACACAAAAATACTAAAGCTCAGGGTCAAGAATAGCATGTTCATTCATGAAATAAATTAAAGGCAAAACACTGGATAGAGTACTATATCAGAAGTTCAAAGACCTGAGTTACAGTGCTGTAAACATCCCTCACCAGCTTTGATATTTCAAGCTAGTTTACTCTCTCTAGGCCTCTTTTCTTTTCTGTTAAAAGAGTTCCATGAATTTGAGGCTTTTTTCCTAAGCTTTAACATTATGTAATTATACATATTTAAATTTCCTATATAAAGTATATGAAGAAAATGACTTTGGGAAATGAGATTCAGAATTATTTAAGAAAGTAAGATAATTATCAGGTAGCAATGACCTGCTTAAAGAAAATTAAATTATCAGGAAAGGTCATCTTTAGGGGTGGCTATTAACAGTGCATTATGAATCAGAGCAAATGTTGGCACAAGAGATGACACAAAAATCAATAAAACCGAACACAAAAATCCAGAAGTCTTAATGAATTCTTCAAATAAGCCCAGTTTAGTATGATCCAATTCAAATCATAATAATTATAAATAAAATATTTAGGTATGTAATATGTTTTTTTTTTAATTAACAGTGTGGGTTAATCAAAAAAGCAGGTAAGCTTAGGATCAAAGTTCATGAGCTCAAATTTTCAGAGTACTTAAAAAAATAAGATACTTATTTGGAAGTGCTCTGAAAGCTCTAGACTATCATGTAAATACTGTTGGCTTTTATGTGGGGGATCAGTTTATTGGAATCTTTATGGATATTTTTCTAAATAGAAAAGTGCTTGAGTTTTTCTTTTTTTTTAAGTTTTTAAATTCTATGCAATGTATTACATTACATGCAATGTAATATTAGTTGCAGGTGTACAATATAGTGATTCAATATTTCCATATAACACCAGGTGCTCATCACAGCAAATGCCTCCTTAATCCCCATCACCTATGTTGCCTATCTCTTTTTCCACCTCCCCTCTGGTAACCGTCAGTCTGTTTTGCAGAATTAAGAGTTTATTTCTTGGTTTTCCCCTGTCACTCTCTCTTTTTTACCTTAAGTTCATTTGTTTCTTGAATTCCATATGAATCAAATTATATGCTATTTGTCTTTCTCTGACACATTTTGCTTAGCATAATACTCTAGCTCCATTCATGTCACTGCAGGTAATAAGATTGCCCTCTTTTAAGGCTGAGTAATATTCCATGTGTATATATACACTTTCTTTATCCATTCATCAGTTGATGAACACTTGGGCACATTTCCGTAACTTGGCGTTTGAAGAAAATGCTGCTATAAACATTAGGGTGTATGTGCCCGTTTGATTCAGCATTTTTGTATCCTTTGGATAAATACCTAAGAGTATAAATGCAGGAATTAGGGTAGTTTCATTTTTTTAACTTTTTGAGGAAACTCCATACTGTTTTCCAGAGTGGCTGCACCATTTTGCATTCCCACCAACAGTGAAAGAAGGTTCCACTTTCTTTGCAATCTTGCCAGCACCTTTTGGCTTTGCTTTTCATTTTAAAGTTAGCTTTGGCTATTCAGGGTCTTTTTTGGTTGCATACAAATTTTAGAATTGTTTTCTCTAGCTTTGTGAAAATTGCTGGTGGTATTCTGATAGGGATTGCATTGTATGTGTAGATTGCTTTGGGTAGTATAGATTTTTTTTTTTTTTAAGATTTTATTTATTTGACAGATCACAAGTAGGCAGAGAAGTAGGCAGAGGGGCTGAGGGAAGCAGGTTTCCCACTGAGCAGAGAGCCCGATGTGAGGCTTGATCCTAGGACCCTGGGATCACAACTTGAGCTGAAGGCAGAGGCTTCAACCCACTGAGGAACCCAGGTGCCCCAGTAGTATAGACATTTTAACAATATTTGTTTCTCCAGTCCATGAGTGTGGAATGTCTTTCCATTTCTTTGTGTCATCTTCAATTTCTTTCATCAGGGTTTTATAGTTTTTAGAGTATCAGTCTTTCGCCTCTTTGGTTAGGTTTATTCCTAGGTATCTTATTGCTTTGGATGCAATTGTAAATGGGATTGATTCCTTATTTCTGCTGCTTTGCTATTGGTGTGTAAAATTACAACAGATTTCTGTACATGGATGTTGTATCCTGCAATTTTACTGAATTGGTTAATTCTAGCATTTTTTTTTTTGTGGAGTTTTTTGGGTTTTCTGTATAGAATATCATGTCATCCACATATAGTGAAAGTTTGCTTTTTCTTTGCTGATTTGAATACCTTTTATTTCTTTTTGTTTGATTGCTGTGGATAAGATTCAGTACTACATTAAATAACAGTGGTAAGAGTGGACATTCCTTCTTCTTCCTGACTGTAGAAGAAAAGTTCTCTGTTTGTCCCTATTGAAGGATGATATTAGCTGTGAGTTTCTCAAATATAATATGGCCTTTATCATGTTAAGGTAGATTCCCTCTACACCTACCTTGTTGAGGGTTTATATCATGAGTGGATGCTGTATTTTGTCAAATGCTTTTTCTACATCTATTTAAAGGATCATATGGTTTTTATCCTTTCTTCTATTAATGTGGTGTATCACGTTCATTGATTTGTGAATATTGAACCACCTTTGCAACCCAGGAATAAATCTCACTTGATCCTGGTAAATGATTTTTTAAAAATATATTGCTGGATTCAGTTTGCTAGTATTTTCTTGAGATTTTTGCATCCATGTTTATCAGGGATATTGGTCTGTATTCTCTTATTTGTAGAGTTTTTGTTTTGTTTTGTTTTTAAGAGTGATTGATTTTGGGGGCGCCTGGGTGGCTTAGTGGGTTAAAGCCTATGCCTTCAGCTCAGGTCGTGGTCTCAGGGTCCTAGGATTGAGCCCCACATCGGGCTCTCTGCTCAGCAGGGAGCCTGCTTCCTCCTCTCTCTGCCTGTTTCTGTGCCTACTTGTGATCTCTGTCTGTCAAATAAATAAGTACAATCTTAAAAAAAAAAAAAAAGAGTGAGTGATTTTGAGAGCAAGCACATGGTAGGTGAGGGGCAAAGGAAAAGGGAGAGAGTCTTTTTAAGCAGACCCCACCCTCAGCACAGAGCCCACATGGGGCTCAATCTCATGACTTTGAGATCTCCACCAGACCCAAAACCAAGAGTTAGATGCTTAATCAACTGTACCACCCAAGTGCCCCTATTCTAGGAGTCTTTATCTAGTTTTGGTATCAGGGTAATGATGGCTTCATAGAAAGAAATTGGACATTTTTTGTTTCTAGTTTTTGGAATAGTTTGTGAAGATTATGGCTTACCACTTCTTTAAATGTTTGGTAGAATTCTCCTGGGAAGCAGTCTGGCCCTGGACTCTTGTTTTTGGGAGATTTTTGATTACTGATTTGATTTGCTGCTTATGAGTCTATTCATGTCTTCTATTTCTTATTTCAGTTTTGGTAGTTTGTTTCTAGGACTTTATCCATTTCTTCCAGGTTGTTCCATTTGTTAGCATATAGCTTTTCATGGGTCTTTTTTTTTTTTTTTTTTTTTTTTAATACTTGTTTGTATTTTTGTTGTGGTATTATTTCTCCTCTCTCCTTTCTATTTTATTTGTTTAGGTCCTTTCTCTTTTCTTTTTGATGAAACTGACTAGAAGCTTATCATCTTATTTAAAAAACAAAACAAAACAAAACAAAACAGATCCTGGTTTCATTTATCTGTTTTAAGATTTTTTTTTCAATTTCTAGATTATTTATGTCAATTCTAATCTTTATTATTTTGTTCATTCTTCTGGTTTTGTTGTTCGTTTTTCCTAGCTTTACTTGTGGATTTTTCTAAGCACATATTTTAAAAGAGGAATGAAGGATCATGGCAAAAATATGATATGGATAAAATGTAGTTTGTTAATATGGTAGATGATATCACTTTTTATCAAATATTCCAGTTTCTGTCTCTGTAGTGCCTCTTCATGTGAGAGGATAATACTCTGTTGAAACTCATAGTGGCCTTGAGACTTTCTATGACTAATGAACTATTGGTAGAAAAGATATGATACTTGTAGAAGTTCAACAGGTGGCATGACGCGTTCCCTTCTGTCATAATAAATAGCAAAGAACTAAGTAGAGACTGCTCAGTTAACAGGGGTCCCAGAGTGCCTATGACCTGGAACAAAACCACAGCCAATCCAAGGTGGACATATAGTGTTAAAAAGAAATACATCTTTATTTGGGTACCAGGATAGCATGAGTCAGTTAAGCATCCAACTCTTGACTGATTTCTGCTCAGGTCATGATTTTCAGGGTCATGAGATTGAGCCCTGCTTTTGGTTCTTCACACACTCTCTCTTAAAAAGAAAAAAAAAAAATGGAGAAGGAGGAGAAGAAAGCTTTGTTATAAATGAGTGGGATTTTTGTGTTAGTTGTTGCTATATGAAATGATTATGGCTAGTATGGCTAGGATCCTGGATGGTTTCTCAGTGAGACTGGCACCAAAAAGATCAAGCCATGATTAGAAGCTTGAAATTTTTCAGCACTGCCACCAGCCCCCTTTCTCTTCAGAAAGAAAGGACTAAAAATTATGTTAATGATAAATCATGTCTATGTGATGAGGACTCCATAAAAATTCCCAAGAGAGTGAGACTTGGAGAATGTCCAAGTCTATGAGCATATTCATATACCAGGAATGTAATGGACCTTCATTCCACAGGGAGAGAAGTCCTATTCTTAGGACTCCCCAGACCTCACTCTATGTATCTCTTCATCCAACTGTTTTCTAGATCATTTATCATGTCCTTTAATAAACTGGTAAATGTAAGTAAATATTTCCCCAAGTTCTGTGAGCTGCTCTAGCAAATTAATTGCTAGGAGGAGGTCATGGGAACCTCAGATTTGTAATAAAGTCTGACAGAAATTGTGGGTAACCTGGTGACCTAATACTTGTGATGACATCTAAAGTCAGGGAGACTGCCTGATATACCTCCAGGTACATAGTGTCAAAATTGAGTTAAATTATTGGACACCCAGCTGGTATTGTCAAGAATTGCTTGGTGAGGAAAAACTTCCACACATCTGGTGTCAGAAGTTAAGCATTCAGTATAAAAGTAGTAAAGGAGGCACATGGGGGAAAGACTTTTTTTGTTTCTTTTTTTCCCTTGTATAATGCCCATCGATTCAGAGTGTTATCCTATAGTACTCTAATCCTGCAGGGTGTCATTTCTAAGGTTATACCTCAACTATGATTTTAAAGAGAATTCCAACAATCTATCAAGATGGACACTCCTGGTTTATAGAATATAGTTTAAGATCTGTGGATACTATGATAATATGCCTATGGTCACATCTCTTTTCTTGTAAAATGGATGCCTTCCCATTGTTATGTGGAGCCCCATCTTGATAAATCATTCTAATTCTTATGAAAATGAGCCTGGTTGACATGTTGTAAAGCTGAGTCATTGCTTCCAGGATGGAAGGATTCAATGAAACTGTATGTGGTTGGGTGATTTTTTTGAAGGATGGTACCATATCTAGAGTTTAGCATTGATCTTTGTTGCTGAAAGGTCAAGCATTCAATGGCATTAACTAGAGAGGTCTTGATGAGAATGAATCCATGATGTTAGGTTTATGTATAGCCTTCATTCCTGCAACCATGGCTATGTCACCCACTTTGTGGCCAAGAATAAAGACTGGCTGATATTGCTGGAAGAATATCCTTACCACCGTGTTCAGTGTTCTTCGGTGGGCACTAACGTGAAAAACAAAGACCCTTCCACTTCATTGCCACTCACAGATAAACCCTGGATAGCTGTATTCCTGGTCATTCAAGTTTGTTCTTTCCAGGGCCTCAACCAACCAGCAGATCACTTCTCATTGCTCAGGAAAGCACACATATTTTCACATGAGGTAACATTTTTAGCTATCCTCAACACAACAAGCCTACTCAACATAAGCCAGGATATGTATTTATATAAATTACATGTACCCTATATTCTTGTTTAGGACATTCTCCTAAATGGTTTT
This sequence comes from Mustela lutreola, assembly GCF_030435805.1. NCBI lineage: Eukaryota > Metazoa > Chordata > Mammalia > Carnivora > Mustelidae > Mustela > Mustela lutreola. The sequence goes on from NC_081299.1 coordinate 60,524,133, forward strand.
GCCATCATATGATAGATATTTATTAGCGGGTCTGACAATACTCAGCTCATTAGGAGCAGTTTTGGACATCAATTTGATCCCCATAGTTAAGTAGTCCTAGGGCCCAAGGGTATGCTAAAAGTAAGCTTTTCAAATTCTGAACCATTCTCTGCTGCAGACTACATGCTTTTGCTCCAAAATTTTTAAGGCAACTCTTATTGAAGCTTCTTAAATCTTCCACATGATACTCTAATATACTACAAATGCTCTAGCAACATAGGATCACTTGGGTCAAATCACACAAACAACTGCACTGCTTAGTTTCTGCTGAGGCAGCTTTTCTGGTTCTGGGATTTCATCAAAATTGACAGTTTTTTCAATCAACTGATAAATGAGCTGCAAAACTATTCCCAATTGATGTGCAGTCTCCCATACATGAAAGGGCCTACAGAGCATTTGCTTTTACTTAGTGATAAGTTCTGAGGCACAGTATATGTCCTTTACTTTGGAGAGGTAACTCAGAGTACTCCACTGTAATGAATTTTTTAAAAATTCACTGATCAGCAGGTACCTGAAGATTTTATGATTTTATTTTCCATCCTTTGATGCATATGTACCTTAGTAGGGCATCTAGCATATGATCTACTTCTTGGACCGCATGTTCAATTAACAGAATATTATCAATATGATGGGACAGTTTAGTATTTCTTAAAATGTCCAAATAATCTAAATCCTTTGTGACAAAGCATATAAGCATTATATAGCCCAGTGACAAGACCCTGAATATGTCTTACTCTTTGTCCTACAAATGTATCCCACAGTCTTTCCATGTGAATTGCTTAGATTGTTCTCCATAATAGAAATTGAAATGGCCACATTTGCCAGATCAATAGTTTCTAGTGCTTGCAATTAAGCTGTTGATCTGATGGGTTGTGTTCTCATCAATTTCTGCCATAAATTGGCATTGTCTATTATCTATTTTATAGATCTGTTATTATACAGTAAAGATACCAGAGCAGCATCTAAAATTGAGGCTGCCAGTTAGGGTTTTGGTAGTGCCCCATGAAAGATTGATAATCCAGTTTTTGAAAAGACCACGTTGGTGAATTAAATAAGGATGTAAACAAGACCACTGGCTCTGCATTCTGCAAGTTTTTAAAAGTAGCACTAGTTTCCCCATTACAGAAAGGAAGTTATATCCAGGGGTGTGGAGTCATTATTTCAGGGATTTCCCCTTTGCTTTTCTTACACTGTGGGTCTTATTTTACAGGTGATATTCTTATTTTAGTGAAATTCTTGGTAACTGTGATGTTTTAATAGGCCAGGTCTTCTATAACAAAAATCTTATAGACTGGGTAGCTTAAATAACAGATATTTGTTTCTCATAGAGGCAGAGAAGTCCAAGACAGAGGGCAGCAGAGCTAGTGTCTGGTGAGAGCCCACTTCCTGGATTGAAGACAGCTACCTTCTTCCTGTGTCCTCCTTACATGGCTGAGAGAGAGATTATCACTAATCCCAGGCTTCACCTCATGACCTGATTACTTACCAATGGCTCTACCTCCAAATACTATCTCACTGGGATTACGGTTTCAAAATATATATTTGATGGAGACACAAACATACAGTCCATTGTACCACTCTGGTTACTGTAGGGTTTTTATTCCCACTTGCTTGTTCAGTGATCCAGGTCCAGAAACTTATTTTAGGAATCATTTTCTAAAGGCACTTTTCGTTCTGACTAAGTCTGGGTTCCTTGAGATGAAGACCCTAAAAAAAGGATTCATTTTTACGTAGTTAATTTTGGAGCTGCAGGGAGCATGAATAGGGGAATAGGAATTTGATGCAAAGAAGAGCTGTCACTAAGCCAGCTACCTCTGGTGACAGAAGCTTAATCACCCTAAAAAAATAAGGTAAAATATGGTTTGGGGGTATATATAGTTGAATATTAGTTTATTTCTATCAGTTGTTGTTTGAGGGGTGCTACATCTTACTGCTTGTAACCTCTTGTGTCTATAGGATAGAGGGGTCTTCAGTATTAAAAACAAAATAAAAAACCCAAAAGACTCTCAGAACTAGAGATGCATAGTCTGACAATTGGAAGTTGGTGGTCATATGGCACATAAGAAAATGTTGAAGTATGAGCTCTGCTATGAGTTCATTACTAATAATTACTCTGGGACATAAGACCTGTGCTGGGACCCACCAGGACAACCAGAACATAAGGCAACTTTATCTTATCCCAACTAAGTTGTCTTCCACTGACATTTTCTATACTGAATCTAGTGATCATCTCAAAATATAAATCTGAGAAACTCATCTCTTTATTTCAAACACTTCGGTGTTTTACTACAACTCGAAGAATAAAGTAAAATCTCCTTAACATGGCTTATATCTTTCTTCTCTGTGATCTGCTCCCACCTGTCATTGGAACTTTGCACATGTTGCACCCTCTAATTAAATATATTTAGCTCTTTGATATTTCAGTTCAAGAATCACTTCTTTAGAAATGCTTATGTGGATCTTACCTGTTGGTGTTTTTACTTTAGTTAAAACAATCTGATTTATTATGGAGAATTATGAGGCAATTGATAGATTCTGCAGATAACAAAAGAGGTGAAGTATGTTTACCATGTTTGAATAATTATAAAGCCTTTTACTCCTATATAACTTCAAGGTTCAGGGCTAGGGAAAAATGGAGATACTTTTTATAATCTAAGAATTCCTAGATATACCCTTTTTCTGTGCAATATTTCTGATTAGCCTAGATTTCTTTCATCTTGAATACCAGCCCAGAAGACCTGCAACCTGTCAAAGTTTCCACATACCTAAACTAATTGTCACAAACTGTGGTAGTGAGACAGACTTGTCTGGATTGTAGCTTGGTGCAGCTAAATATATTTTCAATGTTGTATATGCAAGGCATCTGGAGCTTGCTAAAGATTGCAAAATAATGATGTCATGTTTATATAGCAATCCAAGAAGCCATCTCCCATGCTGTGTATTTGTGTTGGGGTTCTGAGGTCGACAGGGCTACCACTAGAAGATTTGTATTTGCCACTCTGCCCCATTATATACTGATGCTGACTGGATATGGGCTTTAAGTACATTTCAGACAGTTTCTTCCTTGGTGGCAATAGGACATTAGAATGTAATTCTGATGTTAACCACCCATAGTTAGCCCAGACTTCACAAGTTCAGGGCAAAGTCTTCCACAAAACTCCCCTCATGTGGACCCCAGCCACAGGTAGTAAGGGTTCCAAGACCAGTCATGCCTTTGAGCAACTGACTGTAATCTGGGGATTCCCAATATCCTCTCAGGTTAAATAGTTGACTAGAATTACTCACAGTAATTAGAAAAGCATGGTATTTACAATTACAGTTTTGTGAAAAATACAAATAGGACTGTAAGGGCCTATTTAGCCAGAGCGATTCCATCTGGTTAAACAGTGATTTTGTTGTTTATGCAGTAAAACTTAAACTGACCCTACCCCCACCACCAGGGGACTTAAGGGGTTTAACTTAAAAGCAAGTCCTGGAAATCAGTCCCAGGGAATAAAGCCCAAATACAATGGTGGGTCAGGCCAGGTAGAGACATCCAATCAGTGGGGCAAGCATATTGTCTCCCTAGCTACCAAGCAGTGTGGGCCCCGCCTTTTGGGCGCCAATTCTGACCAAGGTGATAGACTACTTCAAATATCTACTATAGGGTAAATTGTGATTCAGTTGGTCACTTGTGTGTGACCTAGCATGACTATGCAGCTTTCTCTGTGTGTTGCAATCTCACTGGCCACCTGTGTGTGGCCAGGGTCAACCACATGGCCCTTGCCTTTTAAAAGATAGTCGGTAAGGCAGGGAGGGGTCTCCTTCTCTGTAAGAGGCGGCGCGGATCGGTCGGATTCTCAATGCTTGGCGCGAAATAAAGCTTTGCTTGACCTTTGCTTTCTATCAGTCTCGCTCCTTTGATTATGTACCAATCAAGGACCAATCGAATAAAGCGATGCAGAGGATAAGGTTTGGCTGGGTCCCAAATGCAGAACATCCACATCTTCAGGACACATCACCTTTTCAGTACATCAGTGTGTATCACCAGCCAGAAAGCTCAACCAAATTTAGATGTCCTGAATTTTTAGCAGGCCTTTATTGTATATTGCATATTATTCTGATTGATTGAGTTGATTCAGGTGTCCAGTGATTCACTCTCCAGATTGCTCTGGTCCCTGGAGGTCAGACTGATGTGAGTGGATCAAAGCCCCCCAACTCTCTAATCACATGGTTAGTCTTCCTGGCATGGCCAGCCGCCATTATTAAACTACCTAGGGGCCCACCCTGAGTCACTTCATTAGCATAAACTCAGGAATGACCCCAGGGGTCATCATGAATAGCAAAGACATTTCATTCACTTGGGAAATTCCAAGGATTTAGAAATTGTCCATGGAAACTGATATCCAGACCATACAAATTCTTTTTTATACAGTGAATATTCATACTATTATCTATATCACAGTAGTCAGAACTCTACCCTCCCACTCCCACAGGAGTGGGAACTCCACCCTCAATAAATTCTAGTTGAATAAACTGGCCGGCAGTCCATGTAGAACCCAAGGATCCTTAGACAATTTCTGAAATAATTGATTATGCGAATATTTCAACTACAAAGAGCAGAAGGATATAAAACACTGATTTATTTATCATGCTGAAGATAATGTTTGTATCTTATCTACTGTTCTTTAGATTAGTGGGTCAAATATATAGTTTAACATTTTTAGATGATTTTTTTACCTGAAAAATGAACCATAAAACAAATAGGTTTTATCAGAAATAATTTAAGGATTTTTTTTCTACATGGCCCTTGAAAAAATGTAAAGCATATTACATATTAAGTGCCACAAATAGGTTAAAAATAAAAGTCCTGCATTTTCTTCCCAGGGTACAATGTAGCTCATAGCTTAAAAAAAAAAAAAAAAATTCTATAGAGTCATGGTATTTTGTTTAACAAGATGACCTAACTTGTTAAAATAATCTAGTCCAGTTACTTAAGCATTTAGATTCTAATAGTCAGTATACTATCCAGCCTGATTCTTTACAAAATTTTCAAAGATCAAACACATTGAAGGCAGGGCACAACCTTAGTCTGAATTCTAGTTTTTCCACTGAAAATGACCTCTGTTGTATGGAAAATGAAGTCGTACAAGTGCAGGCTGTGTGAATACAAGGACCCAGAGGAAGTCTCTACAGACCACCCACGAGGTTCTTCGGCTTCTCACAGGAAATCAAATGCAGCTGAGATGAAGTGAGAGCAGAGTTATTGAAGATAGAGAGTATAGACAGAACATCTGAGAGACTCAGAAAGAAAAAAAAACTTGAGTCATAACCTTGCTTAGGGCATGGGGTTTTTACTGAGGATCGTGGTCTGGTGCACCTGTCTTCTCAGTAAACCTATGTTTAAGTATTTTCCTAAATAAATAAATCACTTATGCCCTGGAGTCAGGGGTCTTGATGACTCAGTGGTCTTGGAAAAGTTCACCATGAGCCCACTTAGTCACTCCTTAGATGTAATCTCTTGTTCTGGAAGACTCCAAAGAAGTCATTAAATTCTTGACCTTTACAAGGAAGACATACATTAGCTGTTCTATAAGGCAGGGGTACAGGTCCTAACAAGAATGGAAGCAGGAAAAGGAGCAAAAAACAGTTTTTCATGGGGTCCCTTTAGTATCCATGTTTCAAAAGGTGCTCTGAGATCTTAAAAACCAGGGTTCCAAATTATTAGCATACCAGTTTCCCCAATATACTGTCAGTCATGTCACTTAAGTTTTAGAGCTATGGCTTTCTTACTTAAGAAAAAATGGACAAATGTTTGAATGGACATCAGAACTGCCTGTTTTGAAACTGGTTTCTTTGCGTTTTGAAACCTCCTAAATTGCCCTGGAGTTAGGGAAAAAAGAGTGATAAAATAGGTCAAAGAGAGGCTGCTAACAGCAGGAATAAAACATTGTATCTGTTTTGTTAGAAATATAATTGTATAAGTCTCCACTCATCTATTGAAAGAATGTGGACCCATTACATTCCCAATGTCATCCTGTTAAATTATTCTCTTCATTTGATATTCTCCACCACACCAAATTATGCTACATAAAATGAGTCTTAACTTTTAAAGTATTAACATGGGATATTCTGAGACTAAATGTTTCCATCAAGTGTATGTGAATCTTGCTGGCACTCAAGACTCCTACTTCAAGAAATGGATTTGCTCATACAATTAAACATAAGCAATTGCGAGTTAAGCAGATTTCTATTGCCTCTTAGCAGCCAAACTCCAGTGGGGGTAATGTAGGCAGAACCTTAACCTTTAAAATTGTGGCTTTCTGCCATGACCATATTAAAACATCTATGGTGCGGGGGCTGGGCATGTGTGATAATGAGAATTTAAAATTCCAAACTAAATATACTGAGGGAAATGGTTGTGGAACCTAATTAGCCATATGCAGCCTAAACCACTCAGCTTCTAGGAACAGTGTGAGCACACAGTTAGATGGCAGGCTAGAGTGTGAATGTTGCAAAGTTTAAGTGGAATGACTTCATTACCCCCACCATTACCACTCTGGTTTAAACCTCTATCCTCACTGGACTATCATGTTTCAAATAGTATTAAACATTTGACCTGCCTCTGATAATCTGTCAATTTCCCTAGTCTCTTTCCCTCTCATTTTTCAAATGGTTCCCAAGTGGGTGAATTTTCAGATTTATATACAATATATTTTTAAAAAATTCTTCAGACACACCCCCATGTGTAGCATCCAGATAATCTACCCTAAAAGACTATGCTTAATGGGAACACCTTTATTTATCTGCCCATTTTTATCTTAGACTATGATATGATTGCCTCTCTCCATGTTTTAGGGAAATCTGAGTGTTGAATCCTATCTCTCTACATCATTAGAATAAATAAGGTACTTTAAAAAAAAATTTTTTTTAAAGATTTTATTTATTTGACAGAGCGAGAGAGGGAACACAAGCTGGGGATTGGGAGAGGGAAAAGCAGGCTTCCATGGAGCAGGGAGCCCGGTGCAGGGCTCCATCCCAGGACCCTGGATTCCTGACCCCAGCAGAAGGCAGAAGCCTACTTACTGAGCCACCCAGGTGCCCCTGGAATAAACAAAATACTTAAGCAAGATTTCAATCCTGTACATAGCGTTTAGTTTTCTTTATTGCCTCTCTGCTTTTGTTAAATAAGAAGTTGGGAGTGGAAAAGAATTAATTGAAACATCTCCCACCAGATTGTTGCATCAAGAATAAGCTCTTCATTTTGTTTTTCTCAGTATCTTATTGCTCAAAAACCTTTGCTTAATAAAGTATATCACAATACTGATCTTTAAAGCATTTTCGTGGCTAGTCTAGTGCTTGCTGACCAGATGAGGTATGCATTTTTATGTATGCATTTTTATAATTTTTTTTTTAGTTTTAGCTTTCACATTTAGGTCAAAGATAGGTCTTCCTTAATTGAATTTGATATTGGTTCTAATTTTCTCTTTGAGTTTAATAATCTAGCCATACAATCAAATTAAGAAATTATGGAATTTTGGAGGTGAAAGTAGACTTCAAGATAATCTAGGCATTGAAGTTTTGTTTTGTTTTATTTTTGTTTTCCAGTGTTCCAAGATTCATTGTTTATGCACCACAATCAGTGCTCCATGCAATACGTCCCCCTCCTTAATACCCACCACCAGGCTCACCCAACACCCTATCCACCCCCCCAAAACCCTCAATTTGTTTCTCAGAGACCACAGTCTCTCATGGTTTGTCTTCCCCTCTGATTTCTCCCAAATCACTTCTCCTCTCTATCTCCCAATGTCCTCCCTATTATTTCTTATGTTCCACAAGTAAGGGAGACCATATGATAATTAACTCTCTCTACTTATTTCACTCAGCATAATCTCCTCCAGTCCTGTCCATGTTAATACAAAAGTTGGGTATTCATCCTTTCTGATGGAGGCATAATACTCCATTGTATATATGTACCATGTCTTCTTTATCCATTCATCCATTGAAGGGCATCTTGACTCTTTCCACAGTTTGGCAACTGTGGCCATTGCTGCTATAAACACTGGGGTACATATGCCCTTCTTTTCACTACATCTGTACCTTTGGGGGTAAATACTCAGTAGTGTGATTGCAGCGTCATAGGGAAGCTCTATTTTTAATTTCTTAAAGAAGTTCCACACTGTTTTCCAAAGTGGCTGCACCAACTTGCATTCCCACCAATAGTGTAAGAGAGTTCCCCTTTCTCCACATCCTCTCCAGCACTTGTTGTTTACTCTCTTATTGATTTTGGCCATTCTAACTGGTGTAATGTGGTATCTCAATGTGGTTTTAATTTGAATCTCCCTGATGGCTAATGATAATAAACATTTTTTCATGTGTCTGGTAGCCATTTGTATGTCTTCTCTGGAGAAGTGTCTGCTCATGTCTTCTGCCCATTTTTTGACCTGATTATCTGTTTTGTGTGTGTTGAGTTTGAGGAGTTCTTTATAGATCTTGGATGTCAGCCCTTTGTCTGTACTGTCATTTGTGAATATCTTCTCCCATTCTGTGGATTAGGCATTGAAGTTTTGAGCTCCTCTGGGTTCAGTATTTTCCATCTCATGTAGTTTAAAGTGGATGTTTGGCAAGAACAGTGTTTTTAGGTGGGGCTCTGGTGGGAGTATAGTGGGAAACAAAATATTAAACCAAAAATAATAAAATTTCCAAATCATTTTCATCTCCATAATCCTAGTCAAATATTCTTTTTATAAATATCGGAACATATAACTGAAGCTATATGAATTTAAATACTGCAGGTCACATAACTGTGCCAACGCAATCTTATTTTTTTATGCAAATGTCATTTCCTTCATATTCTGTGTCTCTCCTAAAAAGGAAAGGAAAAAAACTTTTGTCCACTTTTGTTTATTTTGTTCACTGGTCTTTGTGTCATTCACAGTTTAAAATGCAGTAAGTGCAAAGTTTTAAGCTATTCAAAATATAAAAATATGTAAACCATATATTTAATTAGCAATACTAAAAAGAGTAATTACTGTAATTAAAAAGAGTAAAACAGTAATTGTTAACATTGGGCAGTTGGGAAGGGATGAGTACTGAAGCACTGCCATGAGGTAGAATGATCGAGAAAATTCTTGAAGCAAGTCAGTGTTGTCTTCAGTTGAAATAGTGATGCATATAGGGGTGTGTGTGTGTGTGTGTGTCTGTCTGTCTGTTAGTGGGGAAGAATGTGAAGTAATTTTAAGAAAAAAGGGTGTCAAAGCTCCTAGAGTAATAGAGTCTAGTGGTCTGATCAAAAGTGCCTTGCAAAGTTTAACTCTTCTCCCAACCCATTTTTAAACTGTGTTTTGTAGAACATTAGCCTATCCTGGGTAGTAAAAACTCCAGCAATAAATAAACCTTGGAAATTCAAAGGTACATTATATTAAAAGTATTTGTAGTAATACATCAAAGATATTTAGATAATGTTATTCATTTCCAAGGTTTGACCAGGAACTGTTTACTACCAGAACAACAATTTATATTTTGAGGACATTAGTTCTTTTTTTGTCTGCTTTTTGCTTTTTTTTTGTTGGGGGGCTTTTTTTTTTTAATAATTCTATTTGAAGAATAATGCTTTAAACAGTATCCTATTCTGATCCTCTGATTTCCCTAGTCTTGTTTACTATTTGCTAAATTATTTTATTCTGTCCATTTAAACATTTTGTTATCTAGCTTGTCCAGATAATTCATTCTGTAAAAATCACCTCATTAACTGATGGACCAGGAATATTGAATGGTGTTGTTTCCACTGGCCAGGAACTTATAGTCTAGTAGAAAAAAAGATACAAAAACAGTAAAACTATTCTTGAGAGAGCATATTTTAATGAACCACACTAAGAGAAAAGAAAAATGAAATTTTAAAAATTCTGTTTTAATAAAAATTATTCAATTTCTCTATAATTTTTTCCTAAGTCTCAGAACATTTCTATATAACTAAGAAGCTGACTATAAATTAAAAAGTTCATTTTTATGCATAACTAAATGTTCACTGGCTACAATGTGTCTAAATAGTTAAAATTTGACTGTAGACTAGGAGTTTTTAAACTTCTAGTTTCCTAAAACTACTATATGGTACAGTATTTTGCAAGAGCACCAAACTTGAAGCCATTGTAGAACTGTTCTTTATAATATGACAATGACCTGGTAGTCTTAATTGTACTAAAAATGCTTCATGACTTAATATCTAACACAGATGTGTTAAGTGTTTTAATAATATTCCTTACTAGTAAGCATGATTAGACAGTTCTAGTAGGGGTATGTTGGAAAATCACTTGTATAGTTAATCAGAAGCCAGTCCAGGCTTGAAGATTCTTCTGCTTATAACTTACTCACTGTCTCATTATATCCTCTTTAATTATAGTAAGTTCAAGCTTCTCCTTAGTTGTTTTTGGGGGTCACTTTGGAGTGTATTAACACAGAGTTATTACATGTAACATTTTAATAAGTTTATATGATGAGATAAGTAACATCTATAGGGTATATAATTTATCAAAAGTTGAACTGAATATTTTTGAAAACCTACAATTTATTACACTGTATTTAGTTGTAAGGCAATAGATAATCATAATCAGGCCTCCATTTTAATAAACATACAAGTATTTGACTCTCCAAAATAATAAAATATAGTTTAGCAAGCTCGTAAGGAAAAATCTTATCCAATTTATTACCTGTAAGAGTTCTGTAAGTAAGCAGTTATGTCTTATTGGTCATGTTTCCTAAAATCTAAGTTTTATTTTGCTCACTAACATGTGACTACAAAGAGACAGCTAAAACTAGAATCTATCAGTATCCTAAAAATAATGTATAGTAATATATTGTAATAACATCTTCATTTCTTCTAGTCTCATCCCTGTACTATTCCCACAGAATAAGTAGGGGCTATTAATGTTATCCTTCCTTGGGATTCTTCTTATGTGTTAATTTGACTGGGACAGGGGAGGGGCAAATATTTGGTTAAACATTATTCTGTGTTTATCTGTGAGGGCGATTATGGATGAGATTAATGTTTGAACTGGTAGAACAAGAAAGCCCATCATCCCCCCATGTGTGGAGGGGTCTCATCCAATCAGCTGGAGGCCTGAATAGAATGAAAGGTGGGTAGACCTCTGCCTGGCCATGTTCAAGCTGGGGATTTGGTCTTCTGCGCTCAGACTGAAATTTACACTATTTGGTTCTCCTGGTTGTCAGGCTTTAGGACTCAGACTGGAACTACATTACTGGTTCTCCTGGTTCAGCTGATAGATAGAAGATTGTGGGACTTTTAAGCCTCCAAAATCCACGAGCCAATTTCTTATAATCTCTTTGTGTGTGTGTGTGTGTGTGTGTGTATACATATTTATATATAAAGGTGTGTGTGTATATATGTTTATAGAGAAGTACAGATATAGGCACAGATACAGATATATTTCCTATATATGAAGGAATATGTTCGTCTAAAGGATCTGGATGGGGGATGGGGGTGGTGGAATAACAAGATCCTGAACTAATACAGGCTCTGTCTTGTCCTTTGATTTAACACCAACACATTCTGTATTTGTGTGTGTGTGTGTGTGAAAAAACAGGTAATTGAGTCTTCTATTTTAAAAATGATTGCAAAAGATGAAAGAAATTGTGCTTTTCTAAAGAAAAAATTAGAGCAAAAAGAACAACCAGTGAAGGTGATAATGCAATTACATGGTCATTCAAGCCTACTAGGTTCTGAGTTTTGGAAGAGAATGAGAGAGACTAATAGGTTTAAGAGTTCCTGCATGCTTGACTCGTTTATTCCTCCTTATGAGCTATTGTTATTATGCTGCAACTTCTATTATAAGAAAGAGTAGTAAGGCATTTCTCTATAATTGAGGGAAAGAATATAAATTCAAATTAGTTATAAAACTGATTAGCAATGCAGTTAAAAAGATGAAATCTAACACTCAGAATTGACAGAATGATTTTATTGTGAGACCAGAACTTGTAAAAAGTATAAATTTGGATATCAATGGAATATCTGTCCTTGGTAAAACTTTTGTATATTGGCAAAAATAGGCATTTATCTAGAAATGAAGGGTATAACAACAAAATTTATGAGGTTAAGTAAGAAAGGGGCCTATTTTTATATGAAATATTTTTTAATTTTTTCATTTGAGTTTAGTTGATACACAATGTAACATTAACTTCAAGTATGACATAGTGACTCAACTTATTTCTATGTTATGCTATGCTCCCACAAGTGGAGATACCATCTGTCACCATACAGCACTATTACAATATCATTGGCTATATTCCTTATGCTGTAACTTTTATTCCTGTGACTTATTCATTCCATAATCGGAGGCCTTTAATTCCACTCCTTTTCACCTATTTTGCCCAACCCCCACCTCCTTCTAGTTTCTTCTGACAACTGTCAGTTCTCTATATAACTAATAAAATCCTTTTATTATTGATAAAAGCTTGAGATAATAGATCATGAAGTTCTGTAACAGATGTTTGATGCAGGGAAAATTCAAGGTGAAATCAGAACAATTAATATTTAATTTTTTCATGACAAATGAAAGTTACTAGATTTTATACAGTATGTGCAGAAAGTTTCCTCTTACAGGGAATATTAGAGGCTCAGTTAGAATGTCAGCCAGGTAAGAGTGCGATGTTTTATTATATATCAGAGATGCACAGCTTTTGTGTTAGACACTGTTTATAATGCCTCGATTTTTTGAAGACTATATGGGAAAATGATTTTGAGAATGACACTTACTGAAATTCACTGGAAAAAAAAAAACCTGGAATAATAACTATGCCACAAAGATGTAAAATTAAAACTGCCAAAATTCAATGCATTTCACAGCTGAAAAAGTACTCCTTTAAAAGCCTATTACTTAATTTTGAAGCAATTGGGATTTCTTATGGAAGTGAAATAAAAGATCACTTATCCAGGCATTGCAAATTCACTCAAATTTTTGAAGTAGAGTTAAGTAGACATCAATGTTCTAGCTATTCTTTTATATATTCTGAATGGCATCCTAGTCATTCTGATAGAGTTTCTCCTCATAAAATATGACCATGTAAGTTCTCAGTAATGGTAAGGTATATCCTGTTCTGACAATATCGACCACTCTGGGAGGAAATAAAGGCAGATCTTCATGTGTTGAGGAATATGGCTATAAATGACAACATTTTCCCTTACATTAGATACCTAATATTTTCTACAAAACATTGACGGTCTTTAAAACTGTTTTTCTATCTTCTCTTTGTGTTTCATATTGGATAGTTCCTGTTACTATGTACTCAAGTTCAGTGATCTTTATTCCTTCAGTGAATAGCCTGTTGTTAATTCTATATAAAGTATTTTTCATTTCAGATCATATAATCTTAATTTCCACAAGTTTTATTTGAGTCTTTTTTCTGTCTTCCATTTTTTTTTTTTTCCATTTCTTACTCTTATTTTTCTTTTGGAACATTTTTTTAACATTTGAACCTTTGTATATCTGGTTATCTGCCATATTTTCTTGCCTCTTTACATGTTAGTATTTCTAATTAGATGCAGCAAACTGTAAATTTTACATTGAATAGTACTTGATTTTCTTTAAATCTTTTTGGGCTTTATTATAGGACATAGTTTTATGTTCTTGGAATTAGTTTGTTATTTTAGGGTTTCCTTTTTAAGCTTTGAGCCATTCTTCTAGTTGTTCTGCTAGTCCCACTACTAAAATAATATCTATCCAAGGATTCTAATTCCCTGTGAATTAGGAAGTCTTTCTCTCCTGACTGCTAGGAATATGAAATATTTTTGCCTTAAAAAAGCTCCATTTAATTCTTTTTTAAGTGATCTCAAGTGTAACACAAACTGATAAATTCCAAGCCAAAAACTTGAAGGAATGCTTATCTACATCTCCATGGCTTTGTCTTTATGCAACTTATTTCTTTACAGTGCTTTGTCTCCCCAAACCTAGCCATTATCTTTTCAGAACTTTAAACTTTGTCTCCTCCCCTCAGCAGCACTGCTGATTTGTTTGGGTTTGTCTTCCTCCATTGTGTCCTAGAAATTCTCACCAGGCAGTAAGTGGGACAATCATACATATACCTGTTTCACTTCTCTTAGGTGTCCCTGTCCAGAACTGCCTCCTGCCCAGTGTCTGGAAAGTGTTTTATGTATTTTGTCTGATATTAAAGGTGTTTAAGGTAGGAAGATAGATTCCATGCCCACCATTTCATCATAGCCAGAACTGGAATTTGAGTCCTTAGTTGCTGTTTTTTTTGTTTTTTTTTTAGGGTACATATTTATTTATTTTTTTAATAATTTTTTATTTTTTATAAACATATATTTTTATCCCCAGGGGTACAGGTCTGTGAATCACCAGGTTTACACACTTCACAGCACACACCAAAGCACATACCCTCCCCAATGTCCATAATACCACCCCCTTCTCCCAAACCCCCTCCCCCCGGCAACCCTCAGTTTGTTTTGTGAGATTAAGAGTCACTTATGGTTTGTCTCCCTCCCAATCCCATCTTCTTTCATTTATTCTTCTCGTACCCACTTAAGCCCCCATGTTGCATCACCACTTCCTCATATCAGGGAGATCATATGATAGTTGTCTTTCTCTGCTTGACTTATTTCGCTAAGCATGATATGCTCTAGTTCCATCCATGTTGTCGCAAATGGCAAGATTTCATTTCTTTTGCTGGCTGCATAGTATTCCATTGTATATATATACCACTCTTCTTGATCCATTCATCTGTTGATGGACAAAATACTAGCCAATAGGATTCGACAGTACATTAAAAAGATTATTCACCATGACCAAGTAGGATTTATTCCAGGGCTGCAAGGTTGGTTCAACATCCGCAAATCAGTCAATGTGATACAACACATCAATAAAAGAAAGAACAAGAACCATATGATACTCTCAATAGATGCTGAAAAAGCATTGACAAAGTACAGCATCCCTTCCTGATCAAAACTCTTCAAAGGGTAGGGATAGAGGGCACATACCTCAATATCATCAAAGCCATCTATGAAAAACCCACCGCAAATATCATTCTCAATGGAGAAAAACTGAAAGCTTTTCCACTAAGGTCAGGAACACGGCAGGGATGTCCATTATCACCACTGCTATTCAACATAGTACTAGAGGTCCTAGCTTCAGCAATCAGACAACAAAAGGAAATTAAAGGCATCCAAATTGGCAAAGAAGAAGTTAAATTATCACTCTTCGCAGATGATATGATACTATATGTGGAAAACCCAAAAGACTCCACTCCAAAACTGCTAGAACTTATACAGGAATTCAGTAAAGTGTCAGGATATAAAATCAATGCACAGAAATCAGTTGCATTTCTCTACACCAATAGCAAGACAGAAGAAAGGGAAATTAAGGAGTCAATCCCATTTACAATTGCACCCAAAACCATAAGATACCTAGGAATAAACCTAACCAAAGAGACACAGAATCTATACTCAGAAAACTATAAAGTACTCATGAAAGAAATTGAGGAAGACACAAAGAAATGGAAAAATGTTCCATGCTCCTAGATTGGAAGAATAAATAGTGTGAAAATGTCTATGCTACCTAAAGCAATCTACACATTTAATGCAATTTCTATCAAAGTACCATCCATCTTTTTCAAAGAAATGGAACAAATAATTCTAAAATTTATATGGGACCAGAAAAGACCTCGA
Organism: Mustela lutreola; assembly: GCF_030435805.1. Classification (NCBI taxonomy): domain Eukaryota; kingdom Metazoa; phylum Chordata; class Mammalia; order Carnivora; family Mustelidae; genus Mustela; species Mustela lutreola. Next base: position 60,539,845 of record NC_081299.1, read on the forward strand.
ATAGCCAAAGGGATATTGAAAAAGAAAGCCAACGTTGGTGGCATCACAATTCCGGACTTCAAGCTCTATTACAAAGCTGTCATCATCAAGACAGCATGGTACTGGCACAAAAACAGACCCATAGATCAATGGAACAGAATAGAGAGCCCAGAAATAGACCCTCAACTCTATGGTCAACTAATCTTCGACAAAGCAGGAAAGAATGTCCAATGGAAAAAAGACAGCCTTTTCAATAAATGGTGCTGGGAAAATTGGACAGCCACATGCAGAAAAATGAAATTGGACCATTTCCTTACACCACACACAAAAATAGACTCAAAATGGATGAAGGACCTCAATGTGCGAAAGGAATCCATCAAAATCCTTGAGGAGAACACGGGCAGCAACCTCTTTGACCTCAGCCGCAGCAACATCTTCCTAGGAAAAACGCAAAAGGCAAGGGAAGAAAGGGAAAAAATGAACTATTGGGATTTCATCAAGATCAAAAGCTTTTGCACAGCAAAGGAAACAGTTAACAAAATCAAAAGACAACTGACAGAATGGGAGAAGATATTTGCAAACAACATATCAGATAAAGGACTAGTGTCCAGAATCTATAAAGAACTTAGCAAACTCAACACCCAAAGAACAAATAATCCAATCAAGAAATGGGCAGAGGACATGAACAGACATTTCTGCAAAGAAGACATCCAGATGGCCAACAGACACATGAAAAAGTGCTCCATATCACTCGGCATCAGGGAAATACAAATCAAAACCACAATGAGATATCACCTCACACCAGTCAGAATGGCTAAAATCAACAAGTCAGGAAATGACAGATGCTGGCGAGGATGCGGAGAAAGGGGAACCCTCCTACACTGTTGGTGGAAATGCAAGCTGGTGCAGCCACTCTGGAAAACAGCATGGAGGTTCCTCAAAATGTTGAAGATAGAACTGCCCTATGACCCAGCAATTGCACTATTGGGTATTTACCCTAAAGATACAAACGTAGTGATCCAAAGGGGCACGTGCACCCGAATGTTTATAGCAGCAATGTCCACAATAGCCAAACTATGGAACGAACTTAGTTGCTGTTGATGTTGTTGTTGTTGTTTTTTCTGTGCTCCATTTTGACTTTGTATGACCTATGGATATTCAATTATTCCAAGACTACTTGTTGAAAAGACAATCATTTCCAAATTATGTTTACTCTTGTGTTTAAAAATAAATTAACCGTATATGTGTATTATATTCTCTATTCTGTTTCATTGGCTTATATAAGTATTCACATGCCAGTATCATACTAAGATTTTGATAAATTTACTTAAATCTACTCCATCAATACCTTACAGAGCATTGGAATTAATAGGAAGTTTAAAACAACATAGTCTAGACTTGGATCTATGGACACTGTAAATATGTTGGAAATAAGAATTAAATTTCCATGCCTTGCTTATATAATAAGATGTCTCATGAGACTAGGCTATCAGATAAATATTATGGATAGAACATAAAGACAAACAGTGTGAAACCCAGGGAATCCCATCTCTTACTTGAGGACATTATCTATATTTAGAGTTTAACTTAGTCCATTATTGACTCTGGGTCTAAGCAGTCTATTTGGATATTCTAGATAAATATATTTATGTAGATCCACCTGGAACTTATTCTGAGCTTACATCTTCTTAGGAAATCATAAAATTTCAAATGTGTACTTTGTTCTTTTCAGCAGACACCAACTACCTCAAGCTAAACATATGATATATAATTTATTAGGGAAAATTAATAATGGTTGGGAAAGGAAAGGAGATTCCAGCACTTCTCTTTGGGTCCAAAATTGTTACTGTATATTACATAAATGACATTTCAATAACTAGAAACAGAAATTTCCTCAACAAAATAAAGACCATATATGAAAAGGCCACAGCTAACATCATACTCAGCAATGAAAAAAAAAAAGTTTTCCCTCTGAGATTAGAAATAAGGCAAGGAGTCCCACCCTAGCCACTTCTGTTCAACTTAGTTCAAGAAGTCCTAGCTATAGAACTTAGGCATGAAAAAGGAACAGAAGCATTCTCATCAGAAAAAAGTACAATTAATCTGTTTACATACTATATGATCTTATATGGAAAAACACTAAAGATTCCATAAAAACTATTACAGATAATTAATTCAGCAAACTTGGCAGAAACAGAATCAACACACATCAGTCATATTTATATTCTAACAATGGGCTACACAAAAAGAAAACAGAAAACAATTCCATTTACTGTAGCATCAAATAGAATAAAATACTTAATAACAAACTTGAGGGAGCAACACTTGCACACTGTAAACTATAAACATTACTAAAATAAAGACAAGGAGAATAAAATGAAAAAATATCCTGTTGGTAGATTAGAATAAACTAATATTGTTAAAATGTCCATACTACCCAAGCTGATTTTTACAATCAGTGGAATCCATGTAAAAATCCCTCCAGCATTTTTTTTTTTTTTACAGAAATGGAACAAAGGATGCTAACATTGCTGTGGAACTACAGAAAACACCTCATAGCCAAAGCAGTCTTGAGCAAAATATACTAAGTTAGAGGTCTTGAACTTCCTGACTTCAGACATATAAAGCTGCTGTTGTCAAACTAGTGGAGTCCTGACTTAAAGACAGTCCTATAGACCAAAAGGACAGAATTGAGAATCTAGACATACACCCATACACATACGGTGAAGTGAAATTCAATGAGACTGCTAAGAATACACACTGGGGAAAAATGGTATTCAACCAGCGGTACTAAGAAAACTGGTTAGTCACATGTGAAATAACCAGATGGAACCCTTATCTTTAACCATCACAAATATCAAAACTGGGTAAAGACTTAAATGTAAGACCTTAAACTATAAAACTTGGAGCAAAAGAATATATATATACACACATATATATACATATCTATATATACATATATATACATATATATAGATATGTATATATATGTGTATATATGTATATATAGATATGTATATATATATTCTGGGATTTGACATCAAAAGCATAAGCAAGAAACATAAAAATAGACAAATAATTTCTTCCTGGTTCAGTTGTGGTAGTTTATATGTTTCTAGGAATGCAACCATTTCTTCCAGATTGTCAAATTTATTGCCGTAGAGTTGCTCATAGTATGTTCTTATAATAGTTTGTATTTCTTTGGTGTTAGTTGTGATCTCTCCTCTTTCATTCATGATTTTATTTATTTGGGTCCTTTCTCTTTTCTTTTTGATAAGTCGGGCCAGGGGTTTATCAATTTTATTAATTCTTTCAAAGAACCAGCTCCTACTTTCGTTGATTTGTTCTATTGTTTTTTTGGTTTCTATTTCATTGATTTCTGCTCTGATCTTTATGATTTCTCTTCTCCTGCTGGGCTTAGGGTTTCTTTCTTGTTCTTTCTCCAGCTCCTTTAGGTGTAGGGTTAGGTTGTGTACCTGAGACCTTTCTTGTTTCTTGAGAAAGGCTTGTACCGCTATATATTTTCCTCTCAGGACTGCCTTTGTTGTGTCCCACAGATTTTGAACCGTTGTATTTTCATTATCATTTGTTTCCATGATTTTTTTCAATTCTTCTTTAATTTCCCGGTTGACCCATTCATTCTTTAGAAGGATACTGTTTAGTCTCCATGTATTTGGGTTCTTTCCAAACTTCCTTTTGTGGTTGAGTTCTAGCTTTAGAGCATTGTGGTCTGAAAATATGCAGGGAATGATCCCAATCTTTTGATACCGGTTGAGTCCTGATTTAGGACCGAGGATGTGATCTATTCTGGAGAATGTTCCATGTGCACTAGAGAAGAATGTGTATTCTGTTGCTTTGGGATGAAATGTTCTGAATATATCTGTGATGTCCATCTGGTCCAGTGTGTCATTTAAGGCCTTTATTTCCTTGCTGATCTTTTGCTTGGATGACCTGTCCATTTCAGTGAGGGGAGTGTTAAAGTCCCCTACTATTATTGTATTATTGTTGATGTGTTTCTTTGATTTTGTTATTAATTGGTTTATATAGTTGGCTGCTCCCACATTGGGGGCATAGATATTTAAAATTGTTAGATCTTCTTGTTGGACAGACCCTTTGAGTATGATATAGTGTCCTTCCTCATCTCTTATTATAGTCTTTGGCTTAAAATCTAATTGATCTGATATAAGGATTGCCACTCCTGCTTTCTTCTGATGTTCATTAGCATGGTAAATTCTTTTCCACCCCCTCACTTTAAATCTGGAGGTGTCTTCAGGCTTAAAATGTGTTTCTTGGAGGCAACATATAGATGGGTTTTGTTTTTTTATCCATTCTGATACCCTGTGTCTTTTGACACAACTGAACCAGGAAGAAATAGAAAGCCTGAACAGACCCATAACCAGTAAGGAGATTGAAACAGTCATTAAAAATCTCCAAACAAACAAAAGTCCAGGGCCAGACGGCTTCCCAGGGGAATTCTACCAAACATTTAAAGAAGAACTAATTCCTATTCTCCTGAAACTGTTCCAAAAAATAGAAATGGAAGGAAAACTTCCAAACTCATTTTATGAGGCCAGCATCACCTTGATCCCAAAACCAGACAAGGATCCCACCAAAAAAGAGAGCTATAGACCGATATCCTTGATGAACACAGATGCGAAAATACTCAACAAAATACTAGCCAATAGGATTCAACAGTACATTAAAAAGATTATTCACCACGACCAAGTGGGATTTATTCCAGGGCTGCAAGGTTGGTTCAACATCCGCAAATCAGTCAATGTGATACAACACATCAATAAAAGAAAGAACAAGAACCATATGATACTCTCAATAGATGCTGAAAAAGCATTTGACAAAGTACAACATCCCTTCCTGATCAAAACTCTTCAAAGTGTAGGGATAGAGGGCACATACCTCAATATCATCAAAGCCATCTATGAAAAACCCACCGCAAATATCATTCTCAATGGAGAAAAACTGAAAGCTTTTCCGCTAAGGTCAGGAACACGGCAGGGATGTCCATTATCACCACTGCTATTCAACATCGTACTAGAGGTCCTAGCCTCAGCAATCAGACAACAAAAGGAAATTAAAGGCATCCAAATCGGCAAAGAAGAAGTCAAATTATCACTCTTCGCAGATGATATGATACTATATGTGGAAAACCCAAAAGACTCCACTCCAAAACTGCTAGAACTTATACAGGAATTCAGTAAAGTGTCAGGATATAAAATCAATGCACAGAAATCAGTTGCATTTCTCTACACCAACAGCAAGACAGAAGAAAGAGATATTAAGGAGTCAATCCCATTTACAATTGCATCCAAAACCATAAGATACCTAGGAATAAACCTAACCAAAGAGACACAGAATCTATACTCAGAAAACTATAAAGTACTCATGAAAGAAATTGAGGAAGACACAAAGAAATGGAAAAATGTTCCATGCTCCTGGATTGGAAGAATAAATATTGTGAAAATGTCTATGCTACCTAAAGCAATCTACACATTTAATGCAATTCCTATCAAAGTACCATCCATCTTTTTCAAAGAAATGGAACAAATAATTCTAAAATTTATATGGAACCAGAAAAGACCTCGAATAGCCAAAGGGATATTGAAAAAGAAAGCCAACGTTGGTGGCATCACAATTCCGGACTTCAAGCTCTATTACAAAGCTGTCATCATCAAGACAGCATGGTACTGGCACAAAAACAGACATATAGATCAATGGAACAGAATAGAGAGCCCAGAAATAGACCCTCAAATCTATGGTCATCTAATCTTCGACAAAGCAGGAAAGAATGTCCAATGGAAAAAAGACAGCCTTTTCAATAAATGGTGCTGGGAAAATTGGACAGCCACATGCAGAAAAATGAAATTGGACCATTTCCTTACACCACACACAAAAATAGACTCAAAATGGATGAAGGACCTCAATGTGCGAAAGGAATCCATCAAAATCCTTGAGGAGAACACGGGCAGCAACCTCTTCGACCTCTGCCGCAGCAACATCTTCCTAGGAACAACGCAAAAGGCAAGGGAAGCAAGGGAAAAAATGAACTACTGGGATTTCATCAAGATCAAAAGCTTTTGCACAGCAAAGGAAACAGTTAACAAAATCAAAAGACAACTGACAGAATGGGAGAAGATATTTGCAAACGACATATCAGATAAAGGACTAGTGTCCAGAATCTATAAAGAACTTAGCAAACTCAACACCCAAAGAACAAATAATCCAATCAAGAAATGGGCAGAAGACATGAACAGACATTTCTGCAAAGAAGACATCCAGATGGCCAACAGACACATGAAAAAGTGCTCCATATCACTCGGCATCAGGGAAATACAAATCAAAACCACAATGAGATATCACCTCACACCAGTCAGAATGGCTAAAATCAACAAGTCAGGAAATGACAGATGCTGGCGAGGATGCGGAGAAAGGGGAACCCTCCTACACTGTTGGTGGGAATGCAAGCTGGTGCAGCCACTCTGGAAAACAGCATGGAGGTTCCTCAAAATGTTGAAAATAGAACTGCCCTATGACCCAGCAATTGCACTATTGGGTATTTACCCTAAAGATACAAATGTAGTGATCCAAAGGGACACATGCACCCGAATGTTTATAGCAGCAATGTCCACAATAGCCAAACTATGGAAAGAACCTAGATGTCCATCAACAGATGAATGGATCAAGAAGATGTGGTATATATACACAATGGAATACTATGCAGCCATCAAAAGAAATGAAATCTTGCCATTTGCAACAACATGGATGGAACTAGAGCGTATCATGCTTAGCGAAATAAGTCAAGCAGAGAAAGACAACTATCATATGATCTCCCTGATATGAGGAAGTGGTGATGCAACATGGAGGCTTAAGTGGGTAGAAGAATAAATGAAAGAAGATGGGATTGGGAGGGAGACAAACCATAAGTGACTCTTAATCTCACAAAACAAACTGAGGGTTGCCGGGGGGAGGGGGTTTGGGAGAAGGGGGTGGGATTATGGACATTGGGGAGGGTATGTGATTTGGTGTGTGCTGTGAAGTGTGTAAACCTGGTGATTCACAGACCTGTACCCCTGGGGATAAAAATATATGTTTATAAAAAATAAAAATTAAAAAAAAAATAGACAAATAAGACTGTATCAAACTTAAAAAAAAACAAAAAACAAACAAACAAACAAAAAACCCAAACACAACAGATTATAAAAGGAACCTACAGAATGAGAGAAAATATTTCAAAATATATCTAAGTTAATATCCAAAATATATAAGAAACTCCTACATCCCAGTAATAACAAAAACTAATAATCCAATTTAAAAATGAGCAAAGAACTTGGATAGATCTTTCTCTCACGAAGATCTACATAGGGCTAACAGCTGTATGAAAGGATGCTCAGTATCACTAATTATCAAGGAAATGCATATCAAAACCTTAAGGAGATACCACTTCACATCTGTTAGAATGGACATTGTCCATTCTAAAAAAAGGTCACGAATATTGGTTAAGATGTGCAAAATTTAGAATCTTTGTGCATTTTTTCAGGGACTCCAAAATGGCCAACTGGTATAAAAAACAGCACAATGTTTCCTTAGCAAATTAAAAATAGAACTACCATGTGATCGAGCAATCCCACTCCTATGCAACCAAAATATTGAAATTAGGATCTTGAAGTGGTATCAGCACTTTCATGTTCACTGCAGTATTAGGATAGCTAAGAGGTTGAAACATACTTAATGTCCATCAGTGGATAAATGGATAATGAAAATGGTGTTATACATACAATGTGATATTATGCAGCCTTTAAAAAGAAGGAAATCCTTCCACATATTACTAAAACTTGAGAATCTTTTGCTAAGTGAAATAAACCAGCTACAGAAGGGGAAACACTACGTGACCCTGCTTAAATGATGCAGCTGAAGTAGTCAAACTCATAGAAGTAGAATGTAAAATAGTGGTTGCCAAGGACTGAGGGAAATGGAAATTTTCTGTTCAATGGGCATAGAATTTGAGTCACTGCAAGATGAAAAAGTTTTAGACCCTTTTGTACAAGAATGTGCATATAATTAACTACTGTAATGTACACTTGAAAGTTTAAGAAATTTTAAGTCTTCTGTTACCAGTTTCTTATAATGATGTCAGTGATATTAGAGCAATACGATAAAAGAGAATGGCCAATAAAGTAATGAGTGGTGTTCAAGAAATAGATATTAATAGTTAAACAACTATATATTAACTGAAATAAGGACACATTTGCTTTAACAACGTGTTAAGTCATTGACGAAACTCAAAAGAGCGTTTCTGTAGAAGGTGAGAGCAAAGCCAGTAAGGAGGTGAGTCAAAAAGAACAGGAAGCTCAGGGGTGGAGGCTGGGGAGAAAAAAGTAAAAAATTAGTTACCAGGAGAGTCAAAATAATAGTAACTCTAGGTATGGAAGGACGGGTTTGTGATTGAGACGGTGTAAGTTTGACCAAATCCTACCCCCTGACATGTATAGCAGTTGTAAGCTAGTTTGTACTGAAATGATTCTTTAAACCATATTCTTCTTTTTGTATGGTTGTGTTATATTTAATATCTAATATTTAGAATTGTACAAAATAAGAATGGAAAGAGAAGGACAAGTTATACTATATACAGAAGTTGAGAAATGGGGCAATAACTAGAGAAAATCATAGGGTTGGGAAAAGCTTTTAATGATTTATAATGGAAGAAACAAATGATACATAATCTGATAGGTATGGTTCAGATAAAAGTAAAACTGATGATGCAAAAGAAGTGAGAAAATTGCTGCAGGTATATTCTTAAAAAGACATTAGAAGATAGAATCTAGTACACATGTGGAAGGTTTGGCTTTAGTTAGGAACAATGGCAGTTTATCTGTAACAAGAGGAATACAGTTGGAGAGTAACCATAGATTTAAGTAGGTGGGTAAATATAGGTGTGAATTTATGGACGATTTATTCTCACTTCCCTCTTCCAACTTAGATAGGTACAAAGTCATCAAATGATTTTGAGGTTTGAGGAAGAGGAGTTGCAGGTTTGATAAAAAGGGAGAACTTAGGAAACTAAAGTCTAAGGTTGGTGGGAGAAAGAGTGAGATAGGAAAATGCCACATAAGTGCTTACATCATTAAAGATCCACTTGAGGTCTGTGGTTAGGATTTCAAAGTGAGAACAGTCAGCACAATTTTTTTTTTTTTTTTTAGGGTTATGGTTTTGACAGGTGAATAAGTAGCAGCCAAAAAGGGCCAAGGGAATGAGGTTGTCTAAAAGGAAGTAATTATAATAATTAATCTTGCTTCCAGCTGGGAAGAGAAGTAGAAAGATGAGAGGGTTGGGAGGCAGTTAATAAGGATGTGTGGTATTAAAGAAACGTGGAAGTTACAGTACTTGGGTGAGTAAGCTATTAAAAGTTGTGGTCAGAAATCAGGGGATTTGAAATGAGGTGACAGTAAGGATGAGACTGAGAAAAATCTCCTAGTATGAACATGGGAATGAATTGCTAAGGTAGGGAAGTAGACAAGATTGTTGAAGGCACAAAGATGAAGGTATTTGAAATGTGAAAGTATTGGAAATATAATCTGTCTGGGTATAGAGTTATTGAAAATTATGTTAGGGGTCTCTAAGAGTAGCAGTGAGCCACTATTCAGAATCCTCAATGAACCAGAAGTTGTAGGAAAGGGTCTTTGGAGGATTGCAAAGTAGAATAGGGTGGTTTAATTTGATAATAATTCAGACTTTTAGAGCAGAATGAAGGAGAAAGTTCTGGAAGTGATAAAGATAAAAAAGTCACCTATGTCACCTGTGTGGCCCCATGGTATGGAGGTCAGGGTGCAGAAAAAGCCAGTGAATTTCTAGTAGAACAGGAAAATAATGAAGAAGACATTGAGGTTCAAGATTTTAATGCTTATTCATTAAAAATTGTAGAAAGTACATTGGAAGGATGTCGCAAGTTGAGTGTGGGGAGATGGGGTCAGCACCTTTGATGCCTAGACAACTGGGGATAATCTTGATGGGATTCACATAAAGGTTAAACAGAGGATTTCATGTTACATAGATGGTTTTAGAGGTGGTTATTTGAGATTGAGGAAGGGGTTTGTGTGCAACTCACTGGAAACTTGCAGAACTCTAAGAATCTTTCTAACTCATTACAGTAGTGACAAGGTATCTAGAAAACTGGAGATCTTATCCAAAGCACCCACATACCTGGAACCCCTTCCTAGCTCCAGGAACGTAACAGAGCTGTAGTGTGGGAGGTGTGGATGCCAAATAAGAAGTGGGCGACCTACAGCACTGGAATTTTGTGGTTCTTTCTTGACTTCTTCTAGTGGAGGCAATATAATTTTGTTAAATATAACATGTATCAACCACACTTAAGGAAGTTTGCTCACAATAAACATTCTGTAGGACACAGAAGCCCATTCTAAATTACTGTTAAGCTCTTCTTCACTTATATTTCCAACATGCATTAGCTCTTTTGAAAATACAATTCCCTACTTACACTATATCCTTAACAGATAAGGTTTGTACATAGTAGAGACAAAAGGGATATTTTTCTTTCCCTACATTGATCTTATAAAAATTCCAGTTGAAGCAATACTTCCTTTTGTGCAGTAGTTCTTCTGAGGTCCTTTGAAGAATACTTTTCATTTCATATGTAGAACACGTGAATTTGAAAGGTCGGAGAAAATGTTGTTTGTCAGAGTAGCAGGTCAGTTGATGCCTTTTTGAAAAAGTATTTGTTTTTCTTTCATATCCTTTAAGTATTTTGCAGACCCTAATGTTAAAAGTAAGGAAAGAGAATTGTCTTTATAGGCAAAAGTATTTGAACAAGTATTTTGTCCTAAGAATTGCTCTAAATTCTGATGACACAGAACAACAAACATAGACATTCCCCTTTAGTCCTTATATTTATAATCTGTAAAAAGGCTGATATGGGAACAAATTGCAACAAAACAGTCATTTTATTTTGTGGAGATAAAAAGACTGTAATGGAAAAAATGAATGATTAAAAATACAATTTTTACTTAATTTATTCACTAATATTTGCTTAAGATAAGTAATTTTAAAAACCATTACTACTAAAAATGTACTGAAGTGTAAGAGGTAAGGTTAGCCTATTGTCAGCGTTTTTATTAGCACACAAAACATGTAAAGTACTTTACCTGTAAGGTATTTTAAATACTTGATCCCTACAATAATCCTACAAAATAATTATGCTTAATCCCATTGTACTGACAAATAATAAAAGTTCAGAGAAATTGCATCATTTCTTAAACTAACAAGTTACACAAATAATGTGCTAGCAAAGGTTTGTCAAATGGCATGGCTAATATGACTTTAGCTATGCCATCATTTATCTAGCAGTATTTGTAGAAATTAGCTGATGGAGTGCTTTTTCTTCTTGGTGTGGATCCTGGATGTTTTAAGAAGTGAAAAATACATTAGTCATTTGTAATTACAGATCTGCTTTCTGGAAAATAAGTTAATGATTTAACTTATGCAAATAAGCTATTAAGTTATTTAATACAGCACTTCTTCAGTATTACCAAAGTCAATATGCATTTAAAGCATTTTTAGGATGTAAGTGAGAGATACTTTGCACTGAAAATATTTTCTTGTCCAAATGTGTTAATAAAGCAATTTTGTGCTCCTACTGAAAACTGTACAAGGCTGGTGCCATCTGCATCCTGAAATTAAACATCTTCATGCAAAAATCAAAGTTTACCAAATGTGCTGACATGTAACACGATGATAGCATTCACTTGTACACATATATTGCAAGAAGACTGGACAGCACATTATTTACAGTATTTTTTATAGTGTGTATTTTACCACAGCATAAATTGCCAACTTATCAAGACAAACTTTATTCTTGCTATCAAAGTTGCAGAATACACAATGAAACTTTAATATGTATTTAAAGCTTCATATAGTTTGGCTTTTCAAAAACTATTTTTTGAGGGGTCTGAGTACCCATATTTAGGTCTAATGAGCTCTAAGCTTTAATATTTTATGTGTGTCTAAATTAAATTATTATTCATAAATGCAAAAACACACTGTACACAATTTTTTATTATTGGCAAAGAGATTTATTTCAAGGAAAGGTTTACCATATTGTAAAATGTTGGGATTTTTTTTATATAAATGCGAATAAAAACGATAATATAGTAAAAATTCCATTAAGGGTTGCTATGCTCCTGAACATTGGATTATAGTGCTAGCCAAATCATGTTTCCATGTATATAATAAGATCTAATATACTTTCCTCATAACACATAAGTCCATTAATATGTATGTAACTCTTTCCTTATGAAATAAGCTTTGCGTGTGATTCATCACAAATATAGTACAACAAATACAGCTTTCTGATCTTTGAAAATGTATTACTGAGTCATTTATCACTCTGACTTTATTCTCTGGTTTACAACTCTCTTAAAGGAGAGCTAAAATATTTATTTTTTATATGAACCACGTGGGCTTTTTTTTGAATGAGGGACACATTATCTCTAGTTGAAAGATTCACAAAGAGAAATAGTAAATCAGTTTTTCACATAATTGCCCTTGTTTGATGAGAGTTGATGTACCACTGAGACAGTCTGAGGTACTGAGGATCAAGGGTACTCAGAAACTATTGTTATCTCGTATCACTTTGTCTGTTGTTTTCAAAAGATAATCACAAAAGCAAGAAATGGGGTGGGAAACTTATAGATTTCATTTAACAAATACTGACTGAGCACTTGCTTCATTCTTGAAAATTCTGGGCCCAACTTTTAAAAGATAAATATTAATTTTTTAATATAAATATTAAATATTTATAAATATGAAAAGATAAATAAGTAAGGTGTTTACTTTTCAAACCCTTAATGTCTACCAGAAGACAGAGAGCCATATATGTATAATAATAACTTTTTATAAAATATGACATTAAAAATTATGGAAAGAACTTAATCACAAACTTCATTTTTCAAAAATGAACTTATAATTTTCCAATTTCATATTCTACTTTAGCAAAATCATGCTTGGAAACTGATAACTTGGGTTCACATGTTAATATTTGTTAATGTGTGACCATTCCAGATAAAATGACTTTATTTTTTCTTCAGTCAGTACTATGTGTATAGATGCTCAGTACCAAATACATTCAAGATTACTTAAGATTAAATATATGCCTCCCAACCAAAGACCATATCAACAGTCTTTGTATAGGATTGCAATTTTTTTTTTGAGGATCCTCAGATTCTAAATATTTCTGCATTCATAGGTTTCTTAGACTGTAAATTGACAAAGAATCTGAATTTCTAACAAGCCTTAATGTGATGTCTGTGCTGATGGTCCTTGCACCACCTTTGAGTATTTAAGTCTATGGAATATTATTCCTGGTGACATGGAAAATAATGGGCTTTAAAAGACCAATAAAATAGTTTATTTAGAAGGATGTGGTAGAAATAAGTCAGCTAAGAGGTTCTTCTGACTTACTGAAGTAACATTGAAACTACGAATACATATAGAATTTATAGGACTTGACAATTTAAATCGGTATGGAACATGAGAAGAGCCTTGGGAATAAACATTCTATTTCAGTGAATTGAATTCTGTGTTTATTTAGACTACTATTACACAGATACTGTTATATTACTATTATTACATTACTGAATTTGAATTAAGGGCAAAACTAATTCCTGTATCAAGGAGAGGATCTCATCTAAAAGATAAAGATCTTCATTATTGCACAATTAGCTGGGGAAAGAATTATTTCTTTTCAAACAGGAGCCAAATTGAACAGAGATTAACAGGTGAAGTAAAGTATTAATTTATCTACCTTAGTGTCTTGATAAGGTTTGACTAAAAAATGAGAAATTAGAAGGACCTGAATGAGGCAGACAAAGTTACGCAGAAAAATTTAGGAATGGAGGGAAATTATGCAGAACACTTAAGAGTGGTGAGTGGATATTCGAGGACCCCTGAGCACCTGAAACAAGATAATTAGGGCAGGGTCAGATGACTATAATGTATAGGTCAGGCTATGTATATTCAATAAAAACAGACAATATCAATATAAAAACAGAGAAAGACAACACAAAACAGAAGTGATTGGTAACCGTGAGCTCTTATTATGTATTCCTGTGCCAGCTAATATGTGTGTGTGTGTGTGTGTGTGTGTGTGTGTGTGTTGTCTAGAAATCCTCCTTTTAAGAAAACTAAGGCTCAGAGTGGTTAAATCAGTTCTTCAAACTCTTGTAAATTGTGGAAGGGATGGAAATTGACAAGAACCACCCTCATTCTTAAGCCATCAGGGATCCTTCCCTGGATCCTACATCAGAAGCACCATGCTTTTAAGAACTTTTTCCTGAAATTTTAAAAACCTTCTATATTGTCTGAAACAAGTGATACCTGGAGTTGGGAGATTGAATTTCTGCATCTCTGGGATTTCAATTTATGGGGTCCTCTAGTATCTACCAGGTCCTGGTTCCAGAAGTCAATCTGCCATTTATGTGATCATGGGATGAGGAAAAAACTGTGATGCCATAATGGTGCTGATTTGGGGCAAGTTGCACTTGCATTTGACACAGGATAATGAACTTTCACCTATACTGATTAGAAAATAAATATATTGTAAGGTGTAAGCAACTCTTTCTTCCTATGATTTGAACTTTTCATCAATACATCACTATATCTACACAGACCTTGAATTGCATAATTTACTTTGTTTATTAATTGTGCTATAATTGATATAAATAAAGCACATTCTTAAAATGTACACATTAATGTATTTTGGCATATATGTATACCTCGAAAATTATCAAATCAGGATAGCAATCATACCCACCACACCCAAGTTTGTCCTTTGTAATCCATCTCTCACCTCTTCCTCCACTGTCCCTAGGCCACGGGTTTTATACATTTTTAAATCTCATCGTTTTTCTAAATATTTCTTCCAGTCAAAAAGAATATTTGCCCAGAGCCCTTCATATCTTGGAGGTGGTCCTGGGTTTGAATGCTATATTTTTCTGTCTTCAAAGCACTTTTAATTTATTAGACTATACTCTCATAAACTTTGTATTCTGTCCATTTCATTTGTGTTTACTCATATTCTTAATAAAATGTTCCAAAAGTTTTAACCTGTTTTATAAATGAAACAAAGAAAAGTATGTTGGCCATGTTTTGGCAAGAACATTTAATGTTTAACTCCAAGATAATAAGGGGAGGAGCATAATTATGGTGATGGTTATAAAAGTAAAATAAAACTCAAGACCCAGTATAAGGTACTTGGTGGAGACATGATTCAATATATGAGAATTTTCCTTGCAATGTTGAACTTCAGAGTCTGGATTTACTCTATTTAAGGTACAGATAAGATTTTATAAATATTTATTTACCCAAATTCCAAATTCAAAGTAATTTTAGTATAGATTACTAAATATACAAATATAAATTAATAAATAAACAGTATGGATTACTTAAGAATATTATAGATGTTTTTCTCTTTGGAACCATTTATTACAATAATGAAGTTACCATAATAGTGTCATTTGAATGTTTGCTAATAGGTCTTTAATCTTCAAAACCTGTTCATTTTAATTCTAAAATAGCACAAATGCTTCACAGAGCATTCCATTCCCACTTTTCACTTGGCCATTTATTTCAATACTTTGCCCATCCATTAGTGAGAAAGAGTTCATCATTCCAAACAGTTGAAAACAACCCTGAGGGGTGCCTGAGTGGCTCAGTCAGTAAGTGGCTGTCTTTGGCTCAGGTTATGATCCCAGAGTCCTGGGGTAGAGCCCCACACTGGGCTCCCTGCTCAGTGGGGAGTCTGCTTCTCCCTCTCCACTTCCCCAACTCATGATCACACATGCTTGCATGCTCTCTCAAATAAACTCTTAAAACAAACCCTAAAACAAACCCAGAAAATGAATTGAGAAAACCTAGGATATTTCACAGAATGAATGGA
Organism: Mustela lutreola; assembly: GCF_030435805.1. Lineage (NCBI taxonomy): Eukaryota > Metazoa > Chordata > Mammalia > Carnivora > Mustelidae > Mustela > Mustela lutreola. The sequence continues at coordinate 60,555,785 of NC_081299.1, forward strand.
AGAACAGATATTACATCTCAGCATATGTTCAGATACCAAGAAAAGCTAAATCACCAGTATCCTAAGTAAGATCATGTCACAGACATGTTCTAAGATGTCATTGCTGGCTCTATTGCCACAGCTGTCAAAGGCTACTGCCACTGCTGGACCATGCCTGTACAGGCATTAGCCCTGCTGAGAACATTTACCTGTACACTATTCCAGTAGGAACACCTGATTTTTCAAAACTAGGACTTGTACCTTCACCCTTGAGGCAGAGTGTGGGGAGAGAGAATGTTTCTTTGGCTGTTCTTTGAATTCTAGTCAAAGAGGTTTGGGGTAATTGAAAGCAAAAGTCAACAAATTAATCAACGCCCTCTAGAACTAGCTTTTTTCTCAACTCCCATTCACCCTTCACAGGGATCTACATTTTCTTTGTAGCATATCTATTGAATCTTGTCATTTCCTTGCTTAAGAGCTTTCAGTAGATTCCCACACTCTAACTAATGCATTTCAAGCTTTAGGATGGAATTTTATACACACAACTGGCTTTTGTCAGTATTTCCAGCCTTACCAATCTCTGTAATCTGTGAACAAATCATGATAAAACAACTCACTTCCTATATATACATTATATTACTTTTTATGAATATGATTTTGTTCATTTTGATTCTATATATGCCTGTACACTTACAAAAATAAATTCAGTCATGTCTCATACAAGGCAATTTTTCCATATATTACCTCTTCTCTGAAACCTTTCTGTGCTACTTTCTTTCAACTCAGAATTACCTACTCTATTATCTGTTTCTAAGCCCTTTACTTATGCCATTTATACAACTGTATATATATCTTAATGTTTTTTTTCTGGACCATTAACTTTTTGAGGGAATGAATTATGTTATATTTTATTTATTATGTAATGAATAAAAATATTACTTATATGTCTTTACTTGGTATTAGAGATATAGTAGAGATAATTTGTATCTTCCACTTAAGACAATAATTGACATATAACAAGATTCAGTATATATTGAATAAAAACTTGAATGACAAGCACTCAAGGAAATTGTTTTGAGACTATTTTCATAAGTTATGGGGAATGAGGATTTATGTATCAGTTACTTCTGATTATTTCCCAATGTTGGATTTCTGTTTGAGGCTTGAAACTGACAGAGGGTGAAACATTTTTTTTTTAATCTAATTTAAGGTTAACCTAGTTTATTTGCCATTTTCAATGTAATTATTAGAATAAATATGTTTACATAAAATCATGCTTTTTTTTTTTTTCCAGTGATGGAATTAAACTGGTCTTAGTGGCCAGTAGTTATTTTATTTTATTTTATTTTCAGTAGTTATCTTAATGGTTTGCTATTTTCCCAGAATGTCTGTAGCTTCTGCTTTAAATTTCAAACTAGATATACTAGTTGAGGCTTTTTTTTTTTTTAAATTCATTCCACACTGTTAAAGATAAGTACTATAACATTTTTACAGTTTCACTGTGAATAATTATTTTTAGTAAAACCATTTATTCAAATCACAGTAGAAGTCATTTAGTCTTCCCATCAAATCCCCACACTTTAAATGTTCCTACAAAACTATCATTAAATATTTCTGTCATAGTTTAGGTAACAATACCGATTTTGAAAGCTCTATGATGTCTTGCTGTCAAGATTGGAAATCCAGTCAAGCTCAAAGAAATGAATGGTGTCAATGATATAATGATACTTAATATGTGTGGAAGGATTTAAATTCTTCTACTTATAATAAACAAGGATTTATTTTATTGGAGAAGACTTGAGAGTAAAAGCTATGTGGAAGTAAGTGTGAAATTTAGCACGGGAAAATATGTTTTTTTGGAAAGCTGGTGTTTTCCATGATGAATAAGAGGAAAAGTTCTAGTTGTAAGTCTCAAATTTCTTACAGCCTAAGAAGCACTTATCTAAGGAAATGGACTTGCTTTGAGTCTTTTTGGGACTTTGAAGTGCTCTTTTGTTTTGTTTTGCTTAGTTGACTCTATGCCTTATATTGTATCATTAAAATGTAATCTACAGGGGCACCTGGGTGGCTCGGTGGGTTAAAGCCTCTGCTTTCGGCTCGGGTCATGATCCCAGGGTCTTGGGATCAAGCCCCACATCAGGCTCTCTGCTTGGCGGGGAGCCTGCTTCCTCTTCTCTCTCTGCCTGCCTCTGCCTGCTTGTGGTCTCTGTCAAATAAATAAATAAAATCTTTAAAAAAAAAATGTAATCTACAGATTCATGATGTGTTCTACCATTTTATCCTACTTCCCTTTTCATAGCACCCCTTACACTTCATTGTAATTACTAGTTTGTTGTTATGGGCTTCCTCATAGTTCAGATTAGACTGTAGTAAGTAATGAATGAAAAGTCACTTGGCATGATAACGAGATTTTGTTGTTTTAATATCTGTGTGCCCATTCACTTGTTCATGTACTTAGATGTTCAAGGGCGCCATCCATAAACTTTTCTAGGTTCTTTGGTATTCCTTTTCCTTAGAAGAAATTTAGTGTCTGAGTCTGTTCTGGATGCTATGACAAAATACCACAGACTGGTGATTTACAAACAGCAGAAATTTATTGGTCACAGTTTTAGAGGCCAGAAGTCTGAGATCTGTGTGATAGCATCTTTGGTCGTCTCCTGGATGTCCAACATCCCACTGCATCTTCATATGGTAGAAGGGAAGAGAGAGCTCTGTGTGATTTCTTTATGAGACCACTAATCCCATTCGTAAGTGCAAACTTCTTGTGACTAATCACTTCCCAAAGCCTCCACTTAATACATCTCCAAGCCTCCACTTTTTAATACTTCCCAAAGCCACAGCCCACTAATAACGATCACATCTCAGGGTTAGAATTTTCACATAAATTTAGGGAGAAATATTCAGAACATAGCATTTAGTTAGAGACCAAAAGTAGAACTTTCTTGCAAGACTTTTTGTTGCTGCCATGTATCTTTCAAAAAACTCAGCTGGGTGTGTGTATGTGGGGGGGTGTGCACACTTGGATGGCTCCATCAGTTAAACATCAGATTCTTGACTTTGGCTCGGGTCTGATCTCAGGATCATAGCATTGAGCCCTGTAGAAGGCTGTGCTCGGCACAGAGTTTTCTAATCCCTTTCCTTCTGCTGCTTCTCTCTCTCAAGTAAGTAAATAAATTTTATTAAAACAAACAAACAAACAAAAACTCAGCTCAAGGCACCGAGTGGCTCAAGATTAAGCAGCCAACTCTTGATTTCAGATCCGGTCATGATCTAAGGGTCAAGGCTGAGCCCCGTGTTTGGCTCCACACTTGGTGCCTGGAGCATGCTTAATATAGTCTCTTTCTTCCTCTCCCTATGTCCCCTCCACCACTGCTCATGCATGTACACTATACCTCTCTAAAATAATAATAATAATAAAAACTAGCTTTGAAAACTCAGCTCATGATAGAAATTGTGCTAAGGCACATAGTGCAAAGAAGTAGTATTTCTAAAGACAGTTAAGTTGGGAGATAAAGAATATGTATAAAGGCTAGCAATTTGGAAGTTGGAAAGACCTTACTTAGTATTTCTTAAAGTCTTGGACCAAATAAATAGCCAGACTTTATAGAAGATGGTTTATATTAAGCGTAAAGTAGGTAGACTCTAGTCAGTGAAGTACTAAGACCTAATGAAGTTTTCTATATAATTATGTGAGACAAAGAACAGTATTACTGTCAGACTCCAAGGATTCACTCTTCATACAATCAGTAAATCCACTGGTATACATCTTACAGATTTGCAAATCTGTTCCAATTTTCAGCCAACATCATGACTGACTCAATTTCCAGAAGTCTCTCTCATAAAAGTCTAGTGGGAAGGTCATATTCTATTTGAGCTGAAAAAATATAGGTATGGGTATTTATTGTTCAAATTTTAGAATAAGACTCATGTTTACACATTGAAATTGTTTTAAACATATATTTCTATAGTACATGCTTCCTTTTAGTTAACAAATCACTTGATAAAATTGTCCAGTCATGTAAACAGTGAATTATAACAGTTCAGCAAATCACAACCCCTTTGGAGGCAGCACACAAACCATAAATTCACCGTTAAGCATGAGGTACAGGCATGAAACATAATTTGCCAATGACTTTGGCTTTTTGGTCAATCTTCTGTGATACTCTGGAGATGCAAATCTCTTGGAAGGACTTAGTTTTTCTATTAGAGAACAGAAGGCTGGTTTGGTTTCATGTTTTGCCCCAATGTGCCACTTAAAAAAAGATATTAAATATTATGAATACAAGCTTATAAAGGGCCAGGAGAAGAAACCATATCTCTGTTCCAAGATACAAAATCCAAGTGCAAAATTGAACTCCTTCTGTTACCAATTCTCAGGCATCCTCAAGCTAGCCCTTTGAGACATGCCTTCTGTTTTAGAGGTTTTATACATTTAAATTGGGAAGTTGAATCTTCAAAGCGAACATCAGCAAACATTGCAGAAGCTATCCATGGCATATTCTTAAAGGTTTCTACTAGCAACACAGAAAGAGGACTACATAGTTCTGAGCCTTTTATGTTTCAAATTATCTCTACTTTGGTTAAATTATGAGACAGAAACCCTTCTTATACAACATAAGCTACTTTTTGTTTTGTTAAATGTCTCATCCTCCTCCATTAAACTTTATTCTCTGTTCTCAGCCACAGAATATGAAATTTAAGAAAAAACATTTCTTGAGTTTTTTTATTTTGCTTTAATTTTAAAGATCAAGCTTACAGAATTGTTATCCTCTGATGATTTAACTGAATTATTAATCTTAAGGAAAGATGCCAAATCCTTTATTTCAAACTGAGCTGACTTTTAATGATACTCTTGATTGAGGAAGAACTCAGTTTTTTTCTATTGGAGAATATTCCTAATTTATTTCCAATTTTCTAACTTATTGCTAATTTTCTAATTTATTGATAATTTATAGGATAATCTGTATCATCAAATTACCAATCATTAAGCTATAAAACACAAAGTATAAAATAATTTCTATAAGGACTAAAATTGGGAAAGATAGAGTTCAAACAATATTAAGTATAAACAAAGTATAAATTGGTAGTTATTCTAGTATAACATGTGGAACAGTGGTGTGCTGGAGCTAGCTCACACTACCTCTTGAGAGTAAATTATTAAATTTTCAAGCCCAATGTGAGCTAGTAGACATTATATTTGTAGTTTGAAATTAGCAATGGTGGAAATATTTATACCGTAGTACCCAGCAAACACAAATCACTTCATCTCAAACCTTAGCATGTTGTCAAATATTTATGAACACATCTCTGAATATAAGGCCAATGTTAGCATCTTCATTTTGTAGAATAGCCAAAAAAAGGTATTTTTTTTATTAGGAAAAAAGTGTCTCTTCAAATGAAATTATTGAGATTATGTCAAAGTGATATAAGTCAAGCACTTTTTAGTAAGACTATATAATTGATCTTTATTATTTTTTAGTTTCCTTTGTCTAAATGACTAAAATAAAACAGAAAATTTTGTTTTTGTCAATGGACATTGGGGAGGGTATGTGCTTTGGTGAGTGCTGTGAAGTGTGTAAACCTGGTGATTCACAGACCTGTACCCCTGGGGATAAAAATATATGTTTATAAAAAATCAAAAATCAAAAAATAAATAAATAAATAAATAAATATAATTTTAAAGACAAAAAAAAAAAGACTAGCATACCACTCCTTTTTGTCATATCCTAGTTTATTCTAAAAACTAACACCTGAGGGGCACCTGGGTGGCTCAGTGGGTTAGGCCTCTGCCTCCAGCTCAGGTCATGATCTCAGGGTCCTGGGATCGAGCCCTGCATCTGGCTCTCTGTTCAGCAGGAAGCCTGCTCCCCACCTCCCCTGCCTGCCTCTCTGCTTACTTGTGAGCTGTCTGCCAAATAAATAAATAAAATCTTTAAAATTTAAAAAAAAAAACACCTGAGATATTATTGACTCAATACTTAAATCATTTCATCAAAAATATCCCTGGGTAGTTCTTATTTTCCAGTTTAATATGCATTTACTAATTATAGATTCACTACTTTTTGGTTGTTTCCTTACTGCCTTATCTTTTCTGGTACATCTAACATGTACCAAGTATTCTATTAGACATAATCTATTATATAATTCTCACAAATCATTGATGCCATTTTCTCTATTTTAAACATAGAGAAAATTAGGTACTTTAAGATTCATACAGCTAGTAAATGGCAGAAAGAATCTTATTTCCAGATTTCTGTCTCTAATGAATGACCTTTATATATCAAAATAATAAATGACTTTTCCTTACAATAAAAATCTAGGAAGCTTTCTGTTACTTTTCTATTAATCCTGTCACATGTTCTATAGTTCCCAGTCAAACCTGATCAATAAACATATGTTACATTATTCTTCATACTTGCTTACTGGATATACCTAATATTCCTTTGTTGGAAGGGTAAGCTAGATATGTGCCCACTTATAAACATTGTTACTTTTTCCCCTGTTCCCCAGCAAAGTAAGATTCACCGACATTTTCAATTTGCAAACGTAATTTACAGAATTTACAGATGTAGCTTGTGTAATGTGAGGCTATTACATTGTACTCAAATGTTATTTTCAGTTTACATATGTACTCATCCTGTGGGTCTGTAATACAAATTATGAAATGTAAGCTCAGTGACATCAGCTTGAAAATAAAATTATAGACAATATTATTTAAATACAATTAAAAGGTGGGGGTGCTTGGGTGGCTCAATTGGTTAAGTGTCTGACTTCGGCTCAGATCATGATCCCAGAGTTCTGTGATGGAGACCCATGCCAGGCTCCCTGCTCAGCAGGTAGTCTGCTTCTCCCTCTCCCTCTGCCTCTCCTGGGCTTGTGCTCTCTCTTGCTCATTCTCTCTCAAACAAATAAATAAAAACTTAAAAGAAATAAAGACAGTTAAAGGGTTTTTTTTCTCCCATTTTATACACTAAATATGTGTTAAGAGTAGAATAGGATTGAGGCATTTTGTTGAATTCAGAAACAGAAAAATAAGACAAGATTTGTTCTGTCAATATCATACCTTGTCTTAAAACACTGATATGAAAATAACCTTAATATGCCTATACTATGTGATTATTGCAAGTATACAATTATTTTACCTTCTTTTAAGCTCCCAAGATCATTTTCCAATATTTCAGGATATCTACAAGTTCCTTTTTATTCTTTCTTACCAATCTTATTGATTTTCCTCTATATGCAGTCTGTGTTATACTGCTTAAAACCTTCCTGATTCTTTTTCAATCTTACCTATTTGTATTTTTTCCAATGCGGATTCTGTATTTTATAATCCAGTATTAGTTATAACCATGCCCATCACCGCTGCACACAAACATACAATCATCAGATTCCTGGTATTTGAACTGGCAAGTGGCATCCAGGTAAACTTTGTTCAAAAAATAATTAAAAACTTTCTTAAGCTATATAATGTTAAGGATATCAAGTTTGTAGTAACAAAAATCATCATGATGTTGAGATTTTCTTAGAAAATGCAGAGAGAGGATTTTATGGAATGCATCCATGTTAGGATATTCAGAATTATTATGAAAACAGTTTTCTTTGAATTAATAGTCATGTTATACAAGCTTAGCATTATAGAATATTCATAAAATGCTGTAAAACTTAAAAGAAATTGAAGAATCAAGAAACTCTTTAAAATTCTTAATAAATATAGTAAGATTGAAGGAGTGAGTGAGCTGGAGACATTAGGCAGAAAGTTGGGTATTGGATTTCAAGATTTCAGAAGTATGAATATACTATGTGATAACAAGATTTATGAGGTGGCTCTGGATTAACAGAATCTGAGTAGAAACTGAGAAAGGATGAAAAAAGCATTAAACTTGGTTATAGTAAGATCTGTATGACCATTCAACTTCTCCAATGTGCTTAGAAATATGATTGAGAGAAAGATTATGATTGAGATATGAACGGCTCGGCTATGTTTCCTCAGTAGCTTACAACTCTTAGTTTAGGGTATATGTATTGAGCTGGAATGAGGGCTTAGGTTACAAAAAGTCAGAGGGTGTGTGTCTACCCTTGGCTCCGATAAACGAGACAAATTATTCAACCAAATGCAATAATAAAAGAAGGGTATGATATATTTCTTTGAGTAACTGGAGGCATCCAAGAGCTATCAAGGCAACTGGAATTTGAGGGGCAAAACTACCAGAGAAAAGCAGGCTCAGAGAAGTAGGTCAAACATCATTCTCCTCCTTCAGGAATTTGCTAACTCAAAAGAAGCAGCTAAGAGACTATAAATGGTGGCTAAAGACTGAGAAATTAAGCAGAAATTTCAACAGTAACAAAAATTAGAGTCCAGTGACTGGTAAGGAGAAGAGGTCCTGGAAAACAGTCACACTTTCACTAGGATCCCCTAAAGAGCTATTCCATTGAAGTAAGTATAAGTTTTCAAAAGCTAGAACTCAGGTTCAAATCTGGTCAAACTGAGTCACAGTGAATTTATCCTTGTTTTAACAATTTGTCAGAAGTAAAAGTAAACCTCTGCTGTAAGATAGCATCATTTAAGGCTTTAAAATCATTTACCATAAAATGTTTAACATTCAATAAAAGTTTACTAAATATGCCAAGGACAATAATAATTTATAACTTTCAAGTAAAGCCATTTAATAAAAGTTTACTAAATATGCCAAGTGCAATAATAAGAAATATAAACTTTCAAGTAAAGTCGCAAAGATGTGACTTCCACATCTGTATAAACTCCAATGGATTATGGCTGCTGAATATTCCTAGTGTAGCATTTAGAAAACAAAAAAAAAAAAAAAAAAAGGAAAAATTATATTTTAAAAGCATTGAAGCATTGAAGAGCTACAGAAGCAATAAAACCTGGGAAAACTAAAATTTCAGTGATGTAATAGTACTTCCAGGGAGGGAAGTGCTGAAGAGAACCAGCCTCCATCTTTCCAAGGAGGGTGATAGAAGATTATGCTGACTCCAACCAGTGAGAGTCTACTGAAGGAATGAGAAACCAACAGAGAATTATCTGATGCATGATTTAAGACTCTAGTATGATTGACTGAGAACTAGAAGACCCCCAAAGTCACACTATTTTTACTTGTCATATTTCTGGTGTGTTGTAGGTGGTGGGCAAAATGGGCAAAAGGTAAAAGATAAGTTAAAATTTTCTACTGTTTTGAGCTACTTGAAAACAAAGTCTTGCTAAAGTCCATTACAAAACACAGCTGGCCTCAGGACACTAATTACAATGTATGCTTTCATAGATCAAGAAGGTAAAGAATTAGATTCTAAACCTCTGAAGTGTAATATTTCAGAGCTGGGGAGTTGGGGGCCTGCCAAATTCTCAATCAAAAATTCAGAAAAGACAGAACCAAACTAGATATAAACTAGAAATGAAGTGAAGTTACAATTAAGTCCCAACTCAACTCAATACATGAATGATTGAGACTATAGAATCCTTGTTATATACTCTGAGAGAGGAAATAGGGAACCTTCTCTGGTGGAAGATAATGTCTGTGGTTTCCATAATCTTTTCTATGGAATGCTAAGCATAGCATATAAAATTACCAAATAAGCAAAGAGGAAGGAAGTATGACAATAGGTTCCAACTCATATGTATTATAGATATTGAAACCATAAAGCTTTTAGTAGAAAACATGCCAATATGCTCATAGCTTGGAGCTAGGTAAAGATTTCATAGTTAGGAGAAAGCAGTAAAAGAAGAAAAACTGATATACTAGACTAAACCATTAATTTCTGTTCATTAAAAAAACAATGCTAAGAAATATTCAAGGCACAAACTGGAAGAAAATATTTGCAAAACATCAGATAAAATTATGATACACATGACCTATAAAAGCTCCTTGCAGCTCAATAATCATCAACTCAATAAAATGGAAAACAAATGAACAGGCACTTAACAAGAGAATATATATTAATGACTAGGAGCTCATTAGAAAGTGCTCAACATTAAAAAAGGTACTCAATATCATTAACCCATTAAGGAGATGTAAAATCTAAAATGATTTACTAGCAAACACCCACCACAATGTCTAAATAAAAAAGAAAGGAATAACCAAATTTTGATAATGATTTGAAGCGATATTGTTTGTGGGGCTGTTAAATTGTACAACTACATTGGAAACAAATCTGAAAACTTTTTTTTTTTTTTTTTGTATATGCTCTCATTGAAAGAAGAAGTCTCTTGATTATTGTCGGGAACCGCCTGTGGCCAAGGAAGTCCCCGCCATTATAAGATGGCGCCTGGCCAGGTGCCAAAACAAACCTCCACGTAAACAAGTTGATATCAGCGAAGGCCCATGTAGGGGAGGAAAAGCGGACATTGGATAGACTGGTTAGGGGAAGCTTAGCAGCAGGTCTGTGATTGGATGTCTTGAGAATTTCTGTCTTCTGATAGGGTGCCCTACTGCATATAAGCAAGTGTGGTATGATAATAAAGAGAAGCAACATTAACAAGATACCAGGCTACCTGTCGTTCTTGCGGGTCCAGAACAATAATTGGTGCCGAAACCTGGGATATATTAAGAAAAATAGAAAAACCTTGCAAGGGTGAAGTCCACAGGTAAGCGGGGTAAAACCATGACAAAGGTGGTGGGAAACTTGTACAAGTCCTCAATAAGAAGCCGGGCGGCCTTAGAGCCGGGATTTAGTGGCGAGTATACACGGAACAACCATTAGGTTGAGATTCTAATTATGGGATCTGGACTGTCAAAGTCGAGGTTAGAGGGTTCCCTAAAGTACCTTCTAAAGGCCAATGGCACGCTGTTAAAAACAAAAACTGCTAGGACATTCTTGAATACAGTTGAGACAGTGGCACCTTGGTTTCTGGATGAGGGCTTGCTAAATATCCCCCAATGGGACCATTTAGGCGAGGATTTTAAGAAGAGGGATAAAAACAAACCATTGCCGCCAGGAACGTTAGTTATATGGACTCTAGTCAGAGAGTGCCTGGGAGGACGTAAGCCGAAATGTGACTCAGCTATTCAGGAGGGTGCTGAGGCACTCGAGGAAGTGAAAGAAGAACGCTCATTTTGTGCTTCGGAAAGGAGTAGTTCTAGCGAAGGGGAAGAAGAAATGTCGGGGGAGGAGCTAGAGTGGAAGTTCAAATTAAAACTAGGCCCTCCCTGTTCAGCCGTGACCCTTAATGCTCCGCCTCCCTATAATCCCCTGGTGGAGGAGATAACATGTAAATGTCATCCCTCTGCCAATGAGGATTGGAAGACCACATGGAGGGGGGCCAATAGCAGCTCGATGTTCCCAGTTCTAGAGGACCAAAATCATCAACGATATCACCAGCTCTTGGACTTTAAATTAGTTAAACAATTAAAGGAAGCGGTCATGCAGGATGGCCCTCAGGCAGCATTTACTATTTCTCTAGTGGAGTCCATAGTAGGCATGAATTTAATCCCCGAAGATTGGGGGAATTTAGCAAGAGCAGCCCTCTCTGGAGGGCAATATTTGGTCTGGAAGACAGCATGGCAAGAGCATTCCCAGGATGTTGCATGGCGTAATGCCGCGGCAGGCAATCCACAATGGAATCTGGATATGCTTATGGGCATGGGGCCATACACTGGTAAACATGACCAACTGCAATATAACCCTGCCGTATAAATGCAGATTGCAGCTGCCACTACCAAAGCATGGAAGACCCTCCAGGGCAGTGAGGACTTGCAGGGTCAACTATCTAAGGTGATACAAGGACCAAATGAAGCATACACTGATTTTGTTGCAAGATTGATGCAAACAGCTGGGAGAATATTTGGGGATGTTGACACAGCCATGCCTCTAATTAAACAACTGGCCTATGAACAAGCCAATAAATGGTGTAAAGAGGCCATTAGGCCATGGAAGGCTAAAGATTTAAGCACATACATCAAAGTATGCAGGGATATTAATGACAGCATTATTCAAGGACAAGTACTTGCTTCAGCCATTACTCAAGGCCTTCAGGGCATTCAGCTACCCCAATGTAAGGGCGCTAAAGGAAATTCTGGGGATGCTACAAATGTGGAGCTCAGGGGCACTTTAAGGGAGAATGTCCTGACAGCAAGGGTCCCCCAACAGCAAAGCAACCTGGCATATGTCCTAGATGTAGCAAGGGTACACACTGGGCGAATAAATGTCGCTCAGTAAAAGATATTCAAGGTAATCCACTACCCCCAAGGAATTCAAAAAACGGGAAATGGGGCCCATCACCCCAGGGCCCTCAAATGTATGGTGTGCTTCAACAGGTAGCCCACACACATTACCCACTGATGAACCAAGACGGGCTACAAAAGGAAGCGCCGAATTGGACATCTGCGCCACCATCAGACTCATACTAACCCCCGAGATGGGAACCCAGGTAGTGGAATTGGATTTTAAGGGCCCACTGCCTGTGAACACTGTAGGCCTATTATTAGGGCGTAGCTCCACAGCCCTTGCCGGATTAATAGTACACCCCGGAGTAATTGATGCTGATTATACAGGAATAGTCAAAATATTAGTGTCTTCCCCTCGTGACATTACAGTTATCAGTCCAGGTGATAAAATAGCACAAATTATAGTGTTACCAAGCTGTCATAAACTATTCCCCAACACAGAAAATTCCTATGGACAGAGGGGTTTTGGCTCCACTGGCCTGCCCCTCGCATGTCTAACACTTGGAATGGAGGATAGACCTCTTTATTCTCTGTGGATCAGAAATAAAAAATTTATGGGCCTTCTGGATACTGAGCTGATCATAGTATCATTAATGAAGTTGACTGGCCAAAAGATTGGCCCCTGCAAAGGGCTGATCAAACACTTAGAGGCCTAGGGGTTGCCCAAAGTCCTATGTGTAGTGCTGCTACATTACCATGGAAGGATGATGAAGGTCATAGCGGCCTGGTTCAGCCATATGTTCTTAAGATCCCTATATCTCTCTGGAGAAGAGACATTCTTATTCAAATGGACCTAAAATTGACTACTGAAGCCTTTTACAGTGAGAAAACTCGAAACCTCATGACTAAAGCTGGATATTCAGGTGTTGGAGGATTAGGGAGGAAAAATCAGGGTATTACAAATTCAGTACCCCTAAGTAATTATACCTCTGGGATTGGTGGACCGGGGTTGGGTTTTTCATAGGGGCCACTGAGCCTTTGAAAATTCAATGGCACGATGACAAGCCTGTGTGGGTTTCTCAGTGGCCCCTGCCCAAAGAAAAATACGAAGCAGCCCACACATTAGTGTATGAACAACTTGTCGCAGGACATATAAAGCCTTCCACTTCACCATGGAATACTCCTATCTTTGTCATTAAGAAAAAATCAGGTAAATGACGGTTATTGCATGATTTGAGAGCAATCAATGCCCAGATGGTTATCATGGGACCAGTCCAATTAGGGCTACCCTTGGTATCTGCCCTCCCCTCGAGATGGCCTTCAATTGTTATAGATATCAAAGATTGCTTTTTTTCTATACCATTACACCCCAATGATACCCCCGATTTGCATTTACCATACCCACTATTAATCATTCTGGTCCCGATCAGCAATTTGAATGGACAGTTCTTCCTCAGGGTATGGCTAACAGCCCCACAATGTGTCAACTTTATGTTGATCAGGCCTTGCAAAAGGTCAAGGAGCTCTATCCTTCCGTTTTGGTATACCACTATATAGATGATATACTACTTTGTCATAAAGAGGAAGAACAGCTTGAAAAGGCCCTTGTTTCCCTTTTTGAATGTTTCAAACAGTTTGACTTGAATATAGCCCCAGAAAAAATTCAAAAAACAGTTATCAAGGAATACTTGGGCACCAAGCTTGACAGCACAAAGGTCAAGCCCTTGGAAATCACTTTGCGAATTGATTCATTAAAGACATTAAATGATTTTCAAAAACTCCTGGGAGATATTAACTGGATCAGGCCATACCTAAAACTCACTAATCAGGAACTACAGCCCCTGTTTGAGACATTGAAAGGAGACTCTGACTTGAACTTCCCCCGTATTTTATCTGAACAAGCTTGAGAAGCTGTTAAATTCATTCAAAATAGACTTGAGACTGCCCAAGTTGATAGAATTAATTACTCTGAAACCCTATATTATTGTGTTCTTGCAGTAGAGCACACACCCACTGCTGTTTTTTGGCAGGAAGGTCCCATCTCCTGGGTCAATTTAGCTTACTCTCCAGGAAAAGTTCTGCCATGGTATCCCAATGCCATAGCTAAAATTATATTGAAAGGACTAAAACTTAGCATCACTGCATTTGGCAAACAACCTGATGTCATCCTAACTCCCTATACACAAGAGCAGTTAACTTGCTTAGCAGCATGTGACAATGATTGGGCCATTGCCATGACTATCTCAACTGCAAAATTTGACAATCATTATCCAGCAAACCTATGGCTGCAATTTAGTCTTACTCACCCATTAATTTATCCAAGGGTTACACGTCAATCACCTTTGGATAATACAAAACTCGTTTTTACTGATGGTTCTAAAAATGGGGTGGGTGCTGTGGTTACCCAAGATAACACTTGGATCTTTTTATTTCAAAACTCCTCCCCTCAAATTACAGAGCTATTTGCAGTCATTAAAGCCTTTCAGTTGTTTCATGATACACCTTTTAACTTGTTATCAGACAGCAAATATGTTGTCCAAGCTGTCTCCATCCTGGAAAACGTAGGTCACATCAGCACCAAATCCACCATTACAGAAACTTTAAAGAATCTCCAACACATTATATGGGACAGAAAGGTACCCTTTTATATAGGGCATATCAGGGCACATACGGCTCTCCCCCGGCCCCTTGACGGAAAGCAATCACACTGCAGACATGTTAACCAAAGAGCAATTTATCTTTACTTTAATGGAAAATATTCAACAAGCAAAACAATTTCACAAGCTATTTCATGTTAAGGCTCTTACTCTCAGACTTAAATTCAACATAACTAAAGCTCAAGCTAGGGACATTGTAGTCTCTTGCAAAAACTGTGTTACCCTCTTGCCATCCCCCTTCTTAGGAGTCAACCCACGAGGCCTGTTACCCAACCATATATGGCAAATGGATGTTACTCACATCCCTGAATTTGGCAAACTAAAATATGTGCATGTTTCCATGGACACATGTTCTGGTGTCATATTTGCCTCTATCTATGCTGGGGAAAAATCCAAAGATGTTATTTCCCACTGCCTTCAAGCCTTCACCACTTGGGGTAAACCTCAACAAATAAAAACAGACAATGGGCCTGCATACACCTCACAAATATTCCACGGTTTCCTTACTCAACTAAACATTACCCTAAATCATGGTATTCCCTACAATCCTCAAGGACAAGCCATCGTGGAACGTGCCCACTTAACCATCAAACAAACTCTTTTAAAACAAAAAGGGGGAATAGGGGACAGGTTCCAGTCCCCTAAAGACAAACTAAATACAATTCTATTTATTTTAAATTTTTTGACGCTCGATAAAAATGATCAAGCAGCAGCTGAAAGACATTCAGCCCATATGGATTCTTACCTCAAGCCCTTAGTTCTTTGGAAGGATATCCTTACGGGACAATGGAAAAGCCCGGATCCTATATTAATCTGGAGCAGAGGTTCCATTTGTGTTTTCCCACAGGACAAAGAAGTGCCAATTTGGATTCCAGAGAGATTGGTCTGGAAGGCCCCTGAGAACGAAGATGAGGACAGAGGAAGCCGTGATCCTCCTACTGTCATGGGGGACTCTGATATTCCTAATTCCCCTGACGGCAACATGTGAATTATGGGCTATTCTGAAAGCTTGGCCTATCTTTTACCTTTAATTAATTCTTCCTTTATCTTCCCCCCATTCTTCACTACCAATCAAACCCTAGGCTTACCCACAGTGCGTACAAATACTGAGTGTTGGTTGTATTGTTCCTTTTTCTGCGCTCTGTGTTACCCCTGTAAAGTTCTCTAACCTTAGTCAGATTAGCAATTCCTCCCGACTGCTCTCCCGATATTTGCAAGGCACCTGGTCTGAAGACTTTCAAAATTTTACACGGAGCCTTCTTGCTGAGATCACTAAGGTTAATAGTACTCGTGTATGGCCTGCATCATTTCCAGACATACTAAATGCACTAACGACTGGTCTGCTTGTCCTTCTCCTCATTGGCATGCTACTTCTTCCTAAGAAAATATGTCAGTGGAGACGACAACATCGGGAGCAAAAGCGAGCCCTAGTACAAGCTCTGCTGGCGATTGAAGCTGGAATATCCCCCCAAATATGGTTAAGCATGCTGGGTCGGTAGTCAAGGACAGGTAAGATCAGCAGAGAGACATACCAACCTAAGACAGGACAGAGATCTTTGCTATCTCATGTCTAATGACGGGTAAGGATGTCTTCTACTATTGACAACCTAAGACAGGCACAATCCCTGCTATAAAACAAAAAAGGGGGAGATGTCGGGGACTGCCTGTGGCCAAGGAAGTCCCCGCCATTATAAGATGGCTCCTGGCCAGGTGCCAAAACAAACCTCCATGTAAACAAGTTGATATCGGCGACGGCCCATGTAGGGGAGGAAAAGCGGACATTGGATAGACTAATTAGGGGAAGCTTAGCAGCAGGTCTGTGATTGGATGTCTTGAGAATTTCTGTCATCTGATAGGGTGCCCTACTGCATATAAGCAAGTGTGGTATGATAATAAAGAGAAGCAACATTAACAAGTGTCGTTCTTGCGGGTCAAGAATGATAGATTATGTCTTATAAAATTAAATACCCTAAAACCTGGCACTCTTATGATTAGATAAGGTTTACCCCCCAAAAAAATCCTTAAGAATAGTACAAAAATATTTATTGCAGCTTTATTGATAATCTCAAACTAGAAACATCAAGTGTGTCTATCCGTAGAATAAACAAGCTGTTTTACACTTATAGAAAGAAATGCAAATTCAAGAATGTGAAACTAATATGCCAAGAAACAGGGATGTGTCTCAGACACATTAAGCTGAATGAAAGATTTATTACACAAAAGAGTACATACTGCGTGATTTTATTTAAAATTCTAGAGATGGAAAAGTTAAGCTAGGTTTCTAGTTTTTAGGTATGCATGTAAGAAAGTTGCCACTCCATCCTATTAGCCAGTAAGAAGCTGAGCAGATTGAAAAATCAACAACCCTTTCTGGATTCATAAGAGAGGAGAAGGCACAGGGAAACCCTGTTGCCCTCAAGACTGGAGACATAGGAAATACACAATCATACCTTTCCTGGTTAGAGACTCAAGGGAAAACCTGTAGTGGGAACCAGTACTTGGGTAGGAAAATTAAGCTGTAATGGCCACATTTCTGGAGGATCAGTGTGGAAAAAGTCTGAGGGTTTAAAACTACAAGGGGACCCAGTCATGAGAGGTCTTTCCCAACCACGGAAATTTATCTTCAGGGGTTTGACCAGATTCCCACAATATCTGAGAATAGTGGCCTCATGCTTCTAGCAGAAGAGGAGAAAGAACCACTTTAAAATATACCAGAGCATCCTGTTCTTATCAGTTCCTCTCCTCAGATGAACCTAACCTCAGTTAACCAGAGCTTAACCCACTGGGGTATTATCAGAACCAACTAATCTGGGGTAACAGAAATACCAAATTTCAGCCTACTTTAGCCATGTCCCACATAAGATGGGGTGGGAAGATAACAAAACTGAGAAATGGTAGTGAATTTCATAGTCCAGCGGCATAAGTTTACCAAAAGTCAAGACTGAACCATAGGCCTGTAGAGTGCTACACCTCTCAACACCTCACCACCGCATTACTAAAGTATTATTTACTGACGTGCCCTTTACCCAGCACATCATTTTTGGCTTTCAAGAAAAAAATTATAAGGCATACCAAGGGCAAAAAACACAATTTGAAGAAACTGCAAATACCAGAACCAGAAATGACAGGGATGTTGGAATTATCAGAATTTAAGTGATTACGATTAATAATTTAAAGCAATTTTAATTTAACTTATGTTGAAAACACTTATGAGTAATATGCAAAGGACTCTAATAAAGTAGACAGCATTTGAGAACAGATGGCTAATAAAGGCAGAGAAATGAAAATGTTAAGAAAGAACCAAAAAGAAATGTTAGAGATCAAAAACACTGTAACAAGAGTAAATAATCTTTGAGGGGCTTTTTTGATAGACTGGATAGGGTTGAGAAAAATTTCTGAACTTAAGGATATCTGACTAGAAACTTCCAAAATTGAAAATTAAGTAAAACAAAGATGGAAATAAGAAGAGAACAGTCAAGGATAGTGGGACACCTGCAAAATTTATGATCTACCCATAATGGGATTATTAGGAATAATAGGAGAAGAAAAAGAGAAATGAATAGAAGAAATAATAGAAACTCAGTTAAGACTTGCTATAACAGAATAGATTGCCCAGAAATAGACACACAAATGTAGTCAACAGATCTTTGAAAAAGGAGCACAGGTGATGCACTGGAGCAGGGGCAGTCTTTTTAACAATGTTACTGGAATAACCAAACATCCACATTAAAAAAAAAAAAAAAAGAAAAGAAAAAGAAAAAGAAAAAGAAAGAAAGAAAGAAAGAAAGAAAGAAAGAAAGAAAGAAAGAAAAATCTAGACACAGTTACACCCTTTACAAAAACTCAAAATGTATCTCAGACCTAAATGTAAAACACAAAACTGTAAAACCCCTAGAAGATAACTTTGGAAAATATTTAGTTGATCTTAAGTAAGGTGGTGATTTTTTGGATAGAATTCTAAAGGCATGATCCGTGGAAGAAATAAAGCAATAATTGAAAAGATGAGTTTCATTAAAGTTAAAAACTGCTCTGGGAAAGACAATGTCAAAACAATGAAAAGACAAGCCACAGACTGGGAGAAAAATATTTGCAAAAGGCACATTTGATAAAAGAATATTATCCAAGATAAAAATCTCTTAAAACTGAATAATAAGGAAGCAACTCAATTAGAAAATGGGCAAACACCTCACTAAAGAACATACGCAAATGACAAGCATATGAAAAGGTGCTTCCAATCATATATCTTCAGGGTAATGCAAAATGAAACAATGAAATACCACTACACATGACTAGTCTAGTACACTGAAAACACTGCATGTTGGTGAGGATGTGTAGGAGTGGGGGTCTCTCATTTATTGCTGATGGGGATGTGAAGTGGTGGAGCCCCTTTGGAGGACAATTTGGTCACTTCTTAGAAAACTGAGAATATTATTACTAGCAGCTACACCCTTGGTATTTACACAGAAAAGCTGAGGACTTATGCCAACATAAAAACCTGCAAATGAATGTTTATAGAAGGTGCATTCATAGTTGCCAAAATTTGGAAGCAACCAAGATATCTTTCATTAGGTGAATGGATAAGTAAACTGTGGTATGTCCAGACAATGGAATATCATTCGGCACTAAAAATGAAATGAGTTATCAAACCATAAAAAGACCTAGAGGAGCTTAAATATATATTACTGAGTGAAAGAAGCCAATCTGTAATTGCCATGTACTGTATGATACCAACTATATAACTTTTTAGAAAAGACAAAATTATGGAGATAGTAAAAAGATTAGTGGTTGCTTAGGGTTGCAATGGGAGTAGAGATGCAGAGTGCACAGAAGATTTGGGGGCAGTGAATATACAGAAATCTAGTCCATTTCTATACACTAATAACATAGTAGCAGAAAGAGAAATAAAAAGTAATCTCATTTACTATTGCACCCAAGAAAAATCCCTCATATTTAACAAGAGGTTAAAGACCTATACTTTGAAAGGTATCAGATTTTGAAAAGAGACATTGAAGACACAAATGGAAAAAATATATATATACTACATTCATGGATTGGCAGAATATTGTTTAAGTATCCATATTATCCAAAGCAGTCGACAGATTCAATGTAATTCCTACCAAATAACAATTACATTTTTCATAGACCAAGAACAAATAATTCTAACATTCATATGGAACAATGAAAGACTTTAAATAGCCAAATTAATATTGAGAAAGAAGAACAAAGCTGGCGGTATCAACAGATTTCTGTATATTAATTTTGTATCTTGAAACTTTACCAAATTCATTTATTAGATCTAATAATCTTTTATAGAATGTTTAGGGTTTTCTATATTATACTGTTATGCCATCTATAAATAGTGACAAATTTACTTCTCCCTAACCAATTTGGATTTATTTTATTTTATTTTTTGTCTGATTGCTACAGCTAGGATGTCCAGTTCTGTGTTGAGTAAGAGTAGTGAGCATGAGCGTGACCATCATTGTCATCTTCCTGATCTTAGAGGAAAAGTTTTTGGTTTTCCATCATTGATCAGGATGTTGTTACCGGTGTGTTTTGTTTTGTTTTGTTCATATATGGCCTTTATTATACCTGTGGTATATTGCCTCTAAACCCACTTTGTTGAGAGTTTTTGTTATGAACAGATAAATTTTTTCACATGCTATTTCTGCATCTATTGAGATGACTTCAATGGCTTTATCCTTCCTCTTGTTAATGTGATATATCACATTAGTTGATTTGGGAATATGAAATCTTCCTTGCACCTCTGGAATAAAGTCCATTTGATTGATCCTTTTGTTTTGTTAATATTTTGTTGAGGATTTTTGCATCTATGTGTATCAGTGTTATTAACCTGTAGTTTTCTTATAGTATCTCCATCTGGTTTATTTTTATCAGGGTGATGCTAACCTTGTAGAATAAATTTGAAAGTTAACCTTCCTCTTCTGTTTTCTAGAAAACTTTGAAAAGAATAAGTATTAATTTTTCTTTAAATATTGGTTGAATTCACATGGGAAACTATCTGATCCTGGTTGGTTTTTTTATTTGTTTTTGTTTGTTTGTTTGTTTATTTGTCTGTTTGTTTTTCCTTCCCCTCTTTCTGATTCAGCTTCATTATGAGTACTTGACCTATTCAAATTTTCTATTTCTATGTGATTGAGCTTTGGAAGAGTGTATGTTCCTAGGAATTTATCTATTTCTTCTAGGTTGTCCAAAGAGTTGACATATAATTTCTTATAGTATTCTCTTATAAATTTTTTGTATGCCCGTGATGTTGATTATTGTTTCTTTCTCCTCCTATGTGTTTGATTTTATTTAATTGGGTCCTCTCTTGATTAGTCTGGCTAAAGGTTTATTAATTTTATCTTTTCATAGAATCAGCTCTTGGTTTCATTGATCTTTTTTATTTACTTTTTTTTTCGCTTTTGTTTTCATTATCTTTCTCTTTAATCTTTATTATTTTTTCTTCTCCTAATTTAGGGCTTAGTTTGTTTTTTATCTAGTTTTATTAGGTGTGAGTTTAGTCCTTTTGAGTTATTTCTTGTTTCTTGAGGCAGGTCTGTATCCCTATAAACTTCCCTCTTAGAACTGCTTTTTGCTGTGTCACAAAGGTTTTGGGCCACTCTGTTTACATTTTCATTTGTCTCCATGTATTTTTTTTTCTTTCCTCTTTCTTTTCTTCACTGACACATTGGTTGTTTAATAGAGTGTTGTTTACTAGTTTTATTCTTGTGTATTTCTAGTTTCATCCATTGTGGTTGGAAAAAAATAATGCTTGATATGTTTTCAAAGCCATTGTTTCTACTTTGGTTTTCTGTCTGGATGATCTGTTTATATATGTGAGGTGATAAAATCCCCTACTATTATTGTATCACTGTTAATTTCTACATTTATGTCTTAATATTTGCTTTATGTATTTAGGTGCTACTGTGTTGCATACATAGATTTTTATAATTGTTAAATCCTCTTGTTGGATTGATCCCTATATCATTATGTAATGTCCTTCTTTGTCTTTTGCTACAGTCTTTGTTGTAAAGTCTATTTTGTCTGATATAAGTATTGCTATGTTACTTTTTTTCCCCCACTTTTTTTGCACGGAACATTTTTCTCCATCCCTCTACTTTCAGTCTGTATGTGTCTTTTGATCTTGAGTCTCTTGTAGGCAGCATATAAATGGGTCTTATTATGTATTTATTTAGTTACTCTTTCAATTGGAACATTTAATCTGTTTACATTTCAAGCAAGCATTTATAACTGTGTACTTATTTTCATTTGTTAACTGCTTTCTGATTGTTTTTATAGTTTGTTCTGTATCGTTCTTCCGTCTTTTTCTCTCTTCCCATGTAGTTTGATGGCTTTTCTTTTCTGCATTTTTCTCAAATTTCTTTCTCTTAGTTTTTTGTATAGTTATTATAGGTTTTTCACTTGTGGTTACCTTTGGATTGATTCATAATATTCTATTTGTATAGTTGTCTATATTAAGTTGATGGTTGCTTAGGTTCATACATATGCTAAAAGCACTATTTTTTACTTCCCCCTCCATATCTTATGTATATGGCATCATATTTTATATATTTTTATTTCATGTATCCCTTGACTGATTTTTGTAGATATAAATGATTTTACTACTTCTGTGTTTTACTCTCCATACTGCGTTTACATAGATTAATTCAACTACATTGCCATATGTTTGCTTTTACCTGTGAAATTATTTCCTTTCATAATTTATTGTTCTCATTATGGCCTTTATTTTTCACTTAAAGAATTCCCTTAAACTTTTCTTGTGAGACTGGCTTAGAAATGATGAACTCCTCTGGGAAACACTTCGTTTCTTTTTCAATTCTGAGTGAAAACTTTGCTGGGCAGAGTAGTCTTGAGTGTAGATTTTTCTTTTCAGTGCTTTGAATACATCATGTCATTTCCTATAACCTGGAAAGTTTCTACTGAAATATCTTTTGATAGCCTTTTTGGGTTTCCCTTATATGTAACTGTTTTCTCTTGCTGCTTTTAAGATTATCTTTATTATTACTTTTTTTTTTTTTTCATTTTAATTATCATGTGTCTTGGTGTAGAACTCCTTGGGTTTACCTTGTTAGGGGCTTCTTTGCTTCCTGGACCTAGATGCTTATTTCCTTTCCCAGGTTAGGGAAGTTTTCAGCTATTATATCTTCAAATAAGCTTTCTATCCCCTTCTCTCTCTCTTTTCCTTCTGAATCTCTATAATACAAATGTCATGGTTAATGACTTGGCAGAGTTCCCTTAACATGTTCTTGTTCTTGTTATTTTTATTTTTGCTATTCAGCTCACTTTCTTTCCATTGTCTTGTTTCCTAGATCACTGATCCATTCTTCTGTCTCCTCTAATCTGTTGTTATTCCCTATAGTATATATATATATTTTTTTTCATTTTTAGCTTTTGGATTCTTCAGTTCTAATTGGTAAATTTTCATATATTTATGGCTTTGTTGAAGTTTTCACTGAGTTCATCATTCATTTCTCAATTCCAGTGAGTTTCTTTATGATTTATTACTTCAAACTCAGGCATAATGCTTATGTCCATTGCCTTTAGTTCTTTTTCTGTATTTTTTTCTTTTTCTTTCATTTAGAACATATTACTTTGTCTCTTTATTTTGTCTCTCTTTGTCTCTATGTGTTTGGTATATCAGCTGCTTCTCCTGGTCTTGAAAGTGGTGGCCTTGTGTGTAGTTGTCCTGGGGTACCTTGTAGCACAATCACCATGGTCACAAGAACCAAATGTTCCATGGGTGTCCCATATGTGGAATATGTGTTTTCTTCTGTCTTGGCTAAGGTGCAGTTGTTGTAGGCATGGGCCCGGTACTCAGCCCAGCTGGCAGCAATAACCTGGTTTCAGTCTTGTGGGTGTACCTTGCAGGGTTTGCTCCCCAGCTATTAAGAGACCTAGCTGGAGGTGCTGTGATCTTGTTGGTGGGTGGTATCTGCAGTTAGCTTCTGCCATAGCTGCAGGCACACCAAAGGGTAGTATTCACTCCCTGTGTGGCCATCTATAGGCCTGGCTATAAGAACCACATGCACACTGCTGTGTGGAGTAATAAACCCCTACCCTCCAGGGCAGGTGCCACTTTGGAATAGTATTAGTGTCAGACTAGGGCTACCTGCTTTGTCTAATGGAGTCGAGGTACTTTGGAGGAGCACCTGTCTGGGAAGGTTGGATGGAGTGAATCACAAGGGAGCATTGTAGTGAGCCACCTGGTGCCAGCAAAGTAGATGAAAAGTTTTAGAACTGGCTCCTATAAGATACCAGCTGTCTAGATTGGGGAAGGGCAAGAAAAATGGTGCTTACCAAAATGTTTTTCCCCAAAGAAATCTGCACATGTCCATGCAAAATTCTGTACCCCTCTGGAACATATCCTAAGATTAGTCAATGAATTTCTGGGCACCCAGCTGACTCAGTAGGTTAAAGCCTCTGCCTTCGGCTCGGGTCATGAGCCCAGGGTCCTGGGGTCGAGGCCTGAATCTTGTTCTCTGCCTGCCTCTCTGCCTACTTGTGATCTCTGTCAAATAAATAAATGAAATATTTTAAAAAATAAATAAATTTCCTTCATGTACACTTCAGGTACTTTGCAAAGTGCTGCTTCTGTGCTGTGTCTTAGACCAAGTTATTTAGCATGCTGGAGCTTCACTGATTTTTAGTTTTTGGAGCTGCTGAAATTCAAAGCTGAATGTTATGGGGACTTGTCTTTCCTATGCAGGAACTCAGGGCTGGGGGTTCTCAGTGTGAGGTCTGATGCCCTCACTCCTTAATGCTTATATTGTCCCTTCTATTCATGGTTAGTCCTGCCAGGGGTTTGCATCTCTATCCCTCCTACCCTCTTTGATGTGGCCTTCTCTGTATGATTAGCTGTGGATAATCTGTTCTTCCAGTCTTCAAGTCATTTTCAGATTTAGTTGTAATGCATGTAGTTATTGCCTTGATGTGTCCATCACACAAGGCAAGCTCAGGATCTTCCTGCTCTACTCTCTTCCCCTCTAGTTAAGCTTAATGTGTGAGTTCATTTTGACAATCTGATCCTTGGTATACACTCAGCTGTATTATAGGTTAATAGATTAAAAAAAATCGGTTTAATTTAGATGTCTGTGTTCATAAAGCAAGCCAATTGTGTGTGTGTGTGTGAGTGCGCGCATACATTTGTTTGATATCTATAGTCATTGCCTTTAGTTGTATTTTTTTGTCCTGCTAGTTTATATATGCAAGAGTGTTCTTAGGATGGGTATTATGGGGAAGGCCAAGTCCAGTGACATATTTGTAGATGTCTTGAGTATATTTATTTTAGAGACAAAAATGAAAATAAGGTAATCACTACCTGGACAGAATTCAGAAATCAGAAAATAAAATAAAAGTCATCTTGAAAAATATATATTGGTGGCATTTTTTAAAAAGCAAAAATAATGAATACTGTTATGCTGAAAATAAATAAATTTAATTTAAAAAAAACAAAAAAACAAAACAAAAAAAATAAAAACAGTAAACAAAGTAGTAGCTTTGTATTAAGTTGTATATTTGTTACTTATTCTTCTTTGTAATTGTGATACTTACAACCAACCTTGCTAAGGATAATGTATATTCCCATGTACAGCCAGTTTGTACCACAATAAAGATTTCCTTTATCAAAATGAAAGAAGATACAGAGCATCAGGAACTCCTTTCTTCTAATAACTCCAAATACGATAAACCCAGTTTATTCTCTTTAACTTATGATGTTGGATGATATTAAATATATTGCTTCCATCTCCTTGATATATATTAACCATGAGAGATATGCTTTTTCTCTTTTTAAAATTTGTATATGAAAAATATTCTAATATTTTCATTATACCATTTTTCTTCCTATAAACCGTAGTTTCTACAAATATCATTATGATATTTTTTGGATTTCTTTTATTTTTATTTCACAACCAGTAATATCTAAGAATATTAAGATATTGTTTCTAAATATGAAATGTCCCATTTAAGTTATCATGAAGACTATGTAAGGATAATGATCCATCTTTCTTACCTGTGTATTTTAATCCACTCAGTATTTGTAATGCTTATAGAATAACAGACTAGATCCTTATTAAAATATATGTAAAAGAAAATTTTCTAGAAAACTTTCTCTCTTTGTATTATAAAGTAACTTTTATCATTAGCCATGGTGAATTAAGGGTATAATTAATGCTTCCTAAAACAATCTTTCCCAGTCACCTCAACCTATTTCTCAAAGGTTATAGATTTCTTCTCTGAATTCTCAGCTTGCTTTGCCTTTTGTATGCTGTAAATGGCTGTTAATCTAAGAACTGTCTAATATTATCCCAACTGTTTTAACACAAAAGGGGTATTTTAAAATGTGAATAGATTTAGTAAAAATTATATTAAACACACTTATTCATTATTAGAATAAATGTGCTTTTTCTCAGCATGAGTAATTTCAGATACATGAGTAGAATACATTCAATTTTTATTGGTTGAATTTTTAGTTTCCAGTTTTAAATCTTACCTGCCTCATATCTTTCCATACCTTACATTAGAAAAGGTTTCATATAAATATGAGACCCTACACAAAACTGGTCTTATTTGTATGGAAAGGGAAATATAATTTTGCTTTAATTATCTTAAATAGAAGAAACATCTACTGGTATGTCAGTAGTTAATTATATCCAAAAGAATATTCTAAACTTGAAACAAATTTTTTAATTAATGTCTAGAGAATACATTTTCAGCCTAATTAAAAGAAAAAAAAAGAGCTGTCCATACAAAAAGTGAGATAATGTTAAAATAAGTAAAAAATATAGCAGATTTTCTAGCGCACAAAAAGGTACCTGAAGTTTCATGTATCTGCATTATTGGACACTGGAATATAAGTTATCCCTTTTATCAGTTTCACTACACTTTCTCTAGTAAAACTGTAAATTGCAATATTTCTAAATAAAATTTCATAAAGTATACATACTACTATAAAAAAAGTTTGTACTTTCTGATTTACCATCAATAGTTTAACAAAAAGTCATTAAAGCAATAAAATCAACCATTTTGCCATATACTGGCCACATATCCCTATGTGTGTGTATGTATGTGTGTGTACACACAATATCAGTAGTTTGTTAGGTGATATATATACATATATATAAATGTATAATACATATATATGTTTGTATGTTACCTACCAAATCACTCACATTTTTTTCTTGGTACAAGGGATTAGATGGTGAATATTGGGGTTTCAAATGGATTTTTAAATTATCAACTAATTAATTGACCAACATATAAAATTCAAGGGTTACATACAAAACTTGTATGCTAAAAATTCTTCAACAGATTTCTAATACTTAACATGAGGATGAAAAAAATACAAAAAATAAGAGTGTAAGAAAACGAGCATGTTAGCCAATGTCTAAAGTTATCCCAGCCATAAAATTATATAATATTTTTAGTTTAATTACTGTGGACTTAAGGTTGTACAAACTAAGCATCAAAGTGTGTACCATATTTTAATAATGGGAAAATATCATAAAGGTTTCATATGTTTAATTTAAAATTTCTCTAACAATAAAAATGAAAAATTTAAAAGATGTTAGTTATAATGTTACTAATATATTGTAGTGTAGTAATCTATTGTAGTGATAGCTGAGTGTTTATTATAAAATGAATGTTGGGTCCTGCATGTGAATGCATTTAGTAAGTAAAGTGTCTCAATTGTAAATTTTACTTTCTGTTTTTCAGATCTGAATAGGTTTTTGAAGCAATTGTTTTTCCTTAGCTGATTTAGAATAGGGTGGTGAAAGATGTTATCATTTTCATATTTTTTCATATACAAAGCCAGGAGTAATTGACTCTGTTTTGTGGAAGATGATGTATTCACCATTTCTTATTTTGTTATCACCATCGTCTGATAGTTTGTTTTGTATAAAAGGCAAAGTGCAGCTGTATCAAATGTGAATTACAGTATAGAGGGTTGTAGAGACTTCATCTTGGGTAAAAAATGCATTTAATAAAGTTGAATATGATTTCTTTAGCTTTCCATTTGTGTGTTGATGCCCAGGCAGATACCATATTTATAATTCTGGATGGTTATTCAATACTTTTTTTTTTAATACAGTAACTCTGATTCTAACAGCGCAAAAGGTATATATTGCTTATATTTGAAGGTGCATAAATTCTTTCAGAATATCTAAGTTGATTTGATATGATTTTTCTCTCACTTTTTCTGTTACCTTCTCTGTTCCCTTAGGGAGGGACGGATATTCTCAAATTTATTTATTTTCCTATTTATGCTTGCCAGAAAAATGAAATGAAAATGCATTGGGAAAACAAAAAAATAACTGAAATGAGAATGGAAATAATTTATTAACTCCCTGGTTGAGCGACCTTGTAAAAGTTAATTAACCACACTGAACTGTCATCTAGGCAACTGAAAATCGAACATTTCTGTTAGTTGCATTTCAACGTATATTTTGGTAGATATCTACATAGAGATAAAATTTTGTCTATAAAATATTTAATACAATTTAGTATATTTGATACACGAATATATGCATAGATAATATTCTGTAGTGTCAGTTTTGTCACTCATTAGCACAGTTTACAGTATCAAAATCAGCATTATTTCATTGGAAGTAATATCCTTGAGGATAAGAACTCCATCATGACAGTGAACATATTTGGTAAACAACTGATTCTTAAAGATGCTTTCTCTGAGTGTAAATTTTCCCTCCTCTGCAACACTATGGCCTCCTGTTCTAGTTCTGGACCTCATCATCTCTCACTGAGACTAATGCTCTACACTTAAACTTTTCCAAAGACTTTTCCCCAGATTTTTTCAATGACAGTGAATGTACCAAGTATTAAATCTGAAAATGCCACTTTCTTGATTAGACTTTCATTGGCACATAGTCATTTTTAGGATTTAGCTCAAACTCAACAAAGTTGGCAAAGTCTTTCAAAAATTTTCCTTTTCCTTATTAACTTTTCAATAAATGTGCTTTAATATCTTACATACCAGGCAATGCAATGATCTTATGTCATTTACCAAATTATAGCAACATAAAAATATACCACGCTATTTCATGTTTGTCTTTTTTTATTGAGATAAAATTTATGTAACAGTCACTAATTCAACCATTTTAAAGTATATCATTTTGTGGCTTTTAGTATATTCCCAATATTGTGCAGTCATACCATTATCTAGTATCAGAACATTTTCATCACCCTGGAATGAAATTCCTACCCACTAAGTAGTCACTCCTCATTTACCTCTCTCCTGCCCCCTGGCAACTACTAATATGCTCTCCCTCACTATAGATTTTTCCATTATAGATATTTCATATAAATGATATCATGCAATATGTAGCATTTTGAGGCTGACTTCTTCACTCAGCATAATGTTTTTAAGGCTCATTCATGTTGTAGCATGCATATATCAGGACTTTATTCCTTTTATGGCTGAATAATATTATAATGTAGGTGTATACCACATTTTGTTTATCCATTCAGCCTTTGAGCTGTTTTTACTCTTTGCTTTTCTTAACGCTTATTCTTCTTCAGGGAAACTGTCCAACAACTTTTGGTTACATACCTCATATATTTGTAAAGATAAGGGTGTAATTACCTATGAAACTCGAACTCTGACAATTCATTTTTTTTCTATGCACTATATTATATTGAATTTGCATGATTTTGTCTTAGAGTATGTTAGGAACTTGGGAAAATATTTACTTATATTGTTATTTGCATAATATGCAATGCATAGATTTACATTCAAGCTATATGTAACCAGAATATAGCTGTATAAATACAGTTAACTCTATCTAACTGTATATTTTTATATACTGTACAATAAAAGTTTAATTATGTAGAATTTAACCACATATTTCTAGAATGAAGTGAGAATACTTGAGTAATTAAGGGACTGAATAAGGAGACATCCAAAGAAAAATTAAATTAATACAAATTTTAAAAATCACATACATTCTGACAGGTCAGAAAATTTACTAAAATGATTTTTATGATTTGTAGAGTAAAGTAGTTGAAGCGAAAGAGTGAGAAAGAAGGGACTAGGTTCTTACTATGATGTCAAACCTAGAAATGACAGATTAATCAAATTTGCATTATTAAAATGCCATCAGTTATCAAACATTTTTATATGCAAGAAAAGAATAAAATATAATTTTCTGTTTGGGGCAGCAGCAATAAAAAGAGATGTCATTTTCCAGAAAGGATCTAAGTAAAAACAGGAGAATGAAGTTGAAACAGCTCATTTCAAGATGCCTTTGCAAATCTAGATAACCAGTCATTTAAAAATATTGTCAGCGATTAAAAAGGACAGCAAACTCTGACTATAAATAATTTTAGAAAAATGGCAAAAGCTAAGCATGTGGTTTCTCACTGCAACTTCAGTAGTCATTCCATGTACACATAGCAAATGTGGTTTATCAGCTGAAGAAACACGAGTTTTATAAAATATATGCAGAAATTGTTATTGTATAATACATATATTTGAGATTACCCCATAGCATCCTTTTGGTCAGTAACCAAGCATTTCCAAGATTGGAGTGTTGCCTTAAGTGTATTCATAAAAAGGATTTTGTTTTAAATGTATACCATTTGTCTTTCTGGCCATAAATTTATGCTGTTTCCACAGAAATAAACTCTTTCTAAAAGTAACTTGGTTTACTAACAACAGTCTCTAAACCTGACATATCATATTGCCAATAGTCTACGGCATATGCAAAACTACTGCAAAAGTTAATTATAAGTATTTGAAGATAAATATGCATTTTTTCTTTCAATTAATATAAGTTTTACGTAATGTGTTATGCTGTGATAATACTTATTTGGGAAATGCATTTTTCATAGGAATTAAATAATACTTAGCCAGAAGAAGGAAATTAAACCAGTTCCAGATTTTTTAAAAGAAAGCAGCAGAATCTGTCAACAAATTTTTACTAAGTTTGTTTTCTTTCTTAATATGTAAAAAGAGTAGACAAAATTTTTCACAAGTTACTCTATTCCCAAACACAAATTACTAAATATTATAATGAGTGATCATCTTGCTCCATTTAAAATAAATTCATCATATAGGGTTATAGCAATTGATAGTAACAATGCAAATTCTCTTTATAAACATCATAGTAAACTCAAAAACTGGATCAATAAAATAAAATTTACCAATAAAAAAATTCCCAAACAAAACAGGGAAAATATTAAATTTTTGAGATTTTAATCTCCTTAGGACAGAATGAAGACTCATGCTATTGTGATCTTAAATATCATCACAAATTATTAAGACAAAATTTAAAGTCCATTGAAAGTCAAAACCCAGTCCTGGAGCCAGATACACAGCCCCTCCATTAAACCAAAATTCATAAAGTACTTGCCATCATCAGGCAGCTGAGGTGGCCCATAGTCTGCAAGAGCTCTTGTGAGAGTATCTGAAGCGAATTCTGGTTCTTTTTGCTGGGAAATGCATTTAGTCACTGGTTCATTATCCTAGCCCAAGAGTTATGAACAAAAACTTTTAGGTTTTCTTCACTTAATTATCTCCAGAACTTACAGTTAGAAAAATAGAGACCCTAAAAATGCCAGTTAGTCAAGGGAAAATTTTTAATTTAAAGATCTTAGTAATATCCTGGTGAATGAATGAACTTTCTTAGAAGTATCCATCTTCATCCAGATCTAAATCAGGTGATGAACCCAGATAAACCCAGAAATCTTTTTCTCTTTGAGTTGTTTATGATCTTACATTGAAATTTTTCTTTCATATTTTTATCCCAAGCAAAATATACTAATAATGTGTGTTACTAATGTATATATAATGGGTATACATGAAAGTGTCTTAGGAAATTTCACATCATCTATGTACATTTTCACAACAGTAGCATTAGATAATTCATATGCACCTTCATCTCATATGGGAAATGCTGTTTAGAGATTTTTTAAAATATCTTGCCTAAAGTTTAGCTCTAAGGAGGCAGTTTCAATCCATTCCAACTTGTTTGTTTTGGGAATCCTTGTAGCTGCCAGTATAATTATTATATCACATATATTTCAGAAATAAACATATCCAATCTATTTAACAATAGCTGCAAGTATTGAATACATACCATGTAACATTATTAAGTTATTTTTTATACTTATATAATATATACATATTAAAGTATGTAAGATCATATATAAGACCATTCTATGTAAGTATATAGACTATTCTATAAGTATATCCATGTACTTATATAATATATACATATTAAAGTATGTAAGATCATATATAAGACCATTCCATGTAAGTATATAGACTATTCTATAAGTACATGGATAGATTTTATATATAAATATATATATATGTTTATAAATTCTTATAATTGCTATGAAATATCAGTTACTAAAATATGTTTAAAGATTATTAACCTAGGAATGAAGGGGATAAATAATTTAAATTTCTAAAAGGCAAAAAAGAACTCAGAACTATATAAAATCGTACATATCTAACCTGGATTGAGATTCAGTTTTGAACCATCTTATTTAATAAGTGGTACATGAGAGGCTTTCAAATTAGACCTATGATACCACACAGAGTGAAGTAAGTTGCCTAAAGCATAATATGGGCCCCCAAAGTAGATGAGCTGAATGCTTGCTTCATTCTAAGATCTCTGTTGCAAGATATTCTGTGACAGTACATTGAGATAATTTCTAGCTTGTAATGGGGGGAAAACACTTCTTTCAAAAACAGGAATATTTTAATTTTATTTCTAAAAGGAGAAAGGATAATATCCATTTTACCAGACATTAGCTAGTTATCTGACAAAAATGACAGTGATTTTCACTCCCACAAAATGTTATTCACTTTGAAGAATCAAAGGGAGACAATAGTTGTACTAAAAAGAAACCTACAATGTGTTCCACTATAACACCCATATTGTTACTTAAGCTGCAGAAACACGATTGGAAAGATACCTCATTTCTTTGATTCTACTTGCCTTAAATTCAGTAAATTTTTTGTATACTATGTTCTATAACCATTCAGATGTTATTAAATATGCTTCTATGCTGTGTTAATAATGAAACACAAACATATTCCCTTTTCATCTAAGATGACTTAGATAATATTCTTCCCAATCATTTATCCTAAAGTAGCAGAGCCTGATAATATGGATAGTTAATTCTCTTTTATTCTCCCTTTCTTCCTTCTTTTTCTTCTCACACAAATACTATAATTTCATATTAGTGTCTCTCAATCTCCAAAAGTGAAAGAAAAAAAAAAAAAGCTCCTCTATCACTGAAAATTTATATCAGTGGTTAGCATGCATAAGATTTAGTCATCTTCAGAATATGCCAAAAATTAAAAGATTCTGATAATGTTAATAATTCATTCTGTTAAAAAGTTAGTGTTGCCAGGTTCAGAAAAGGAAGAACCAGGTTAAATTGGCCTAAAATTTGTCTTTCTTTCCCCAATCCCACTATCTAATATTTAACATGTTGATTTCTGCTTTGAACGTCCTATGCCCTCCTCTTTAAATGAAATGCAGTATTGCTTAAAACTCTGTCATAATTGGGTAATCTTGCAAACCATAAGTGAAATGCTCTGTTCCATCTTTTCTACCTACCCAATTTCTTCTCCTGGACTTTCCACCTGGCAGTTGTCATTTTCCTAGAAATGCATGATTCTCTGGGAATCAAAAGAAATTGTTGCTCCCAGGTTAATACATAACAAGTGATGATAATCAAGTTTTTAAAAATTAGTTAATTTATCTATTTTTTAAATTTTATTATTTCTGTGTTCCAAGATTCATTGTTTATGTACCACATCCAGTGCTCTATGCAATATGTTCCCTCCTTAATACACCCACCACCAGGCTCAACCATCCCCTCATTCCCCTCCCTTCCAAAGCCCTCAGTTTGTAATTTTAATTCAGGTTTGGTATAGAAATGATAACATTGTGGCGACAGTGTAACATTGGATTTAAGAGGACCTGACAAAATGTTAGTTGCATATTGTTCTCCCAGAGAATGGAACAGGACCTGGATCTCCAGGAAACTCAAGAAATATGAAAGTCTAGATTTTATTCATAATTTCTACTGCCTCTGAAATCTTCAGAGAGCAATTCCACCTTGCTTATACTCCAGTTCTTCAATATTAAGGAATTGGGCTATGTGGAATTCTCAAATGCCATTCATAGGAGAGTTTATTAAAACAGAACAACACAAAAGATTATCACAAACCTACTGAACTATACTCCACATAGTAAAGTCCAAGAATATCTATTTAAAAATGAATTCCTCAGATTGTTATAAGCAGCCAGAGCCAGATTTGGGAAACACAGTTTATCTGATGATTTCCTCTTTCCCTATCACATTGGTGGAGGACCAACTCTAATGCTATTTATTTTACACATCTGATAAGCTGATGGAAATCATAGTTGGAAATAGGTGAGCAACTTGGAGTCCCTCCATCATAGCATATAGGAACTGCATATACCACACTCTGGGTAAAATTGGCTCTGTGCAGAAGAAATCTGTGTTTATGGACTATCTCCACTCCAGGAAAATGATGCATGGAATAATAAAATGAGTTTAAACTTTTGGACCAGGAATGATTTGAATTGCAGTTTCAGAGATACATTTGGAAAGGAGTTCAGATAATAATCCCCTTCTCTTGACTGATCCTCAGATACATAGGATCCAGTGCCCTGAATTCAGAATGTGTGATTTTTTTCCTCAATTAGATTCTGATTATATTACACAAACATTATGACCCTGAAGGTCTCAATATATATGTTCTAATAATAGTAGGATGTGAGATCATATATGGAACACCCAGTTAAATTTGAATTTAAGATCAATAACTGATAAATTTCAGCATAAATATGTCCCAAAATTGTGTCTATGTGGGCATCCCCTGCAGTATTAGAGATATAATCATAAGTTGATTCAAAATTAAAATTTAACTGGGTGTCTTATATTTTTATTTGCTTAATCTGGTAACCCTAAATATGAGGCCTTTTTTTTTTTTTTAAAGAAGCCCAATGAAGTTTCCATGTAGAGATGAAAAATTTCAAAGAGATTAAGGAGTTCTAATATTTTTACTGTTTTTTAAAGTATTAATATCTTGCCTATAAATTCAATAAGAAAAAATCTAAACTGTTGCATAGATAATTTATTCAAATGACACAGACTTTAAACAAATATTATTTTCCTTGGGTGTTTGTGAGTGTGGCCACATGTATGTTAATTTATGTGTGATTTTAACTCACTTTCTGGCTAAAAAGGTATTAAGTATTCAGGCTAAAAATATTTTTAAATGATATCTGCATTACATCATAGAGGATACTAAAAACATCTATATTTTGGAATTTAAAATAATAATTCACAGTTTGCAATATGGGGAACTATATGTAAATTATATTTCAACAACTGCTTGCAACTTCAACTTTCAAAGCTGTTTTAAAATCTTTTCCATGAAAAAGAATTGTCTATTGATAGCATAATTGCCTTCTGACTGGATATGAAGAAACTTAGAATGAAACAGATGGTTGTCTGCAAAGTAATGCCTACAAAATACAATTGAAAATCAGCATTCAAAAATAAAAATCTTGGATCTCTTTCTTGATATAATTGTCAAAAGAAATCTGGCTTACAAATTGGGGAATAAAATTTCCAGTATTTATTTTTCATAAATATTAAATAAACAGAACTATATTTGTTGATATATACTAACATTTTAATATAAACTGTTAAAAATTAAAATGGCTTAAATGACATATGTACTTTATCAAATTCATATTTTAATTCTACCTTCCAATGGTAGTCTTCCATGATCTTCAGTGGCCTACGAAAACAACAAAATAATCTTTCCATGCTATGTGAATAATATTTTATAATTAGTCAAATATAAAAATTCCTGGAATTGTCTACTGTCCATATATTTTATCTTATATGTAGCCTGTGAATGATTTGGGAAAAAAATACTTTGCATAGGTTTTATGGATGAGTTTTACTCTAATCTCAAGAGAAAAAAAGTTTGTACTGAAGTTAGAGAAAAAAGCTCTTCTACTGAATGTCTATGTTTCTTTGATTTTTACCAAGTATTTGATGAGTAATAGTGAAAAATCAATTGTCTAATCTGTGGCATTGTTCCTCAGTATAACAACATCTGAAATTCTGATAAATTGGGCCAAATTGACCTTTCTCTATCAGATTATATATACTAGGTCTAAGATCATTTGTTTGTTCATTCTTGGATTTTACTACCATATAGAGAATTCATATTCTCCAAGAATCCAGAAATGGAGGAACAGCACACATCTCTACAAAGTTCAGAATTTCTCTAAGAAATTAATCAGTGTTAAATCACACAGAAATAGAAAAGGATTTGAATGAATACCTTTAACAAGGACTTTTACAAAAGATTCATTTTCAAGTTAATTTCATTATTACAATTTTGTCAGCAGCTAAGTATCTGCACTCAGCTGAAATTTTAAAATAGCACTTGTCAGTATTTATTTAATGAAAATCATTTCAATTTGTTTATTGGGAAATTATTTCTCAAGATGCTCAAGAAAACCAATGCATAGAATGTTAATAACCTGATAACTACAAGTTACTAAGAATTTTGAAATGATTATTAAAAAATTAAAATTACCTTTGCAAATTCTTACTAATTTTTCAGGATTCTGCCACCATAGCTAATATTACCTAAGTTGATTTTTACCTAGTTAATTTATTTTCTTTCACCCACTCAAATAGTCTTTTCAGCATGGCTATAACATAATGGTGGCAAAACCCAACTTTTATACCTAAAGTTTTTTTGCACTTAATCAGTGCATGATAGTGTTTTGTTGTTGTTGTTTGTTTTGTTTTTAATCTGTTCTTAAACCTATATACTTCAGGTAAAGGGGGGGAAACCTAGGACTATTAATTTCTTCCTGAATAATCAAAAGTAAAATCATGAGAATCCAAAACACAGATTTTTAGGTGAATATAGAAATGAATTTAATAGACATATTAAAACTTATGGGATGCACTGAAAGTAGTGCTTAAAGAGAAATTTATATCACTGAATGCATATATTTAAAAAATAAGAAAGATCTAAAATCCATATTCTTTTTACCATAGAATACTAGAAAAAGAAGAACAAGTTAAATCCAAAATAAATAGAAAAAAATAAATAAGATTTAGAGTAAAAATCAATGAAATTTAAAACAAGAAATTGGCAAGAAAATTAATGGAAGCAAATGCAGTTTTTTTTAAAAAAGATCAATAAAATTAATAAGCCTTTAGCTAGGCTAACTAAGAAAAAGAGCAAATACATTATTAATAACAGAAATGAAATATGGGGCATCACTACAGATCATATGGGAATTAAAAAAGAAAAGAATATATTATTAACAACTGTATGTTCACAGTTTGATAACCTAGATGAAATAGACCAGTTCCTTAAAATACAATTTGTCAAAATTCACAAGGGAAGTAGACAATATGAATAGGCCTATATCTGCAAAGAAATTGAATCAAAAATTATAATCTTCAAAACAACAATAGATCCAGATGGATTCATGGATAAATTCTACCAAATATTTAAGGAAGACATCACAATTTTCTACAATCTCTTTCAAAGGATAAAAGCCAAGGGAATACTTCCTAACTCATTCTATGAGGCAAGCATTACCCTAAAACCGGAATGAGGCAAAGACATTGGAAGAAAGAAAAAAACTACCTCAAAACAAAAACAAAACAAAACAAAAACCAAACACACAAAAAGAGGCGGTACTTACTTCCAGAAACTTAATCAATATGGACATTAGTAAGATATAGGAACTACCATTCAGAGTGACAATATAAAGATGCTAGCTGGGCTTGAAAAAAACAGAAGATACTTGAGAATCACTTTCTGGAGAAATAACTAAAATCTAATAAAGTCAAAATCAAAAAGGCTATTAATGAGGTGCAATAAGAAATGGAAGCTCATACTGCAAGGATAAATGAGGCAGAAAAGAGCATTAGTGATACAGAAGACCAAATGATGGAGAATGAAGAAGCTACTGGATCATGAGGGGAGAATGCGAGAGCTAAGTGATACCATAAAATGAAACAATATTAGAATAATTGGGATCCCAGAAAAATAAGAGGGAACAGAAAGTATATTGGAGAAAATTATAGCAGAGAACTTCCCTAATTTGAGGAAGGAAATAGGCATCAAAACCCAGGAGACACAGAATCCCCCAAAATCAATAAATCAATAAAATAAGTCAACACCCCATCATCTAATAGTAAAATTTACAAGTCTCAGAGACTAAAAGAAAATCCTGAAAGCAGCTAGGGAATGAAGTCTATAACCTACAGTGGTAGAAATATGAGATTGGCAGCAGACCTATCCACTGAGACCTGGCAGTCCAGAATATTCAGAGCATGATATATTCAGAGCACTGAATGTGAAAAATATGCAGCCAAGAACACTATATCCAGCTAAGCTGTCATTAAAAATAGGAGAGATAAAAAGCTTCCAGGACAAACAAAAACTAAAAGAGTTTGCAAACACCAAACCAGCCCCAGAGAAAATATTTAAAGAGGTCCTCTAAGTAAAGAGAGAGCCTAAAAGTAACATAGAGTGGAAAGGGGTCTATAAGACCGAATAGAAATATAGACAGTATAATGCAACAGTCACCTTACAGGCAATACAATGGCATGACATTCATGTCTTTCAATAGTTACCCTGAATATAAATGGGGAAAAATGCCCCAAACAAAAGACACAGGGTATCAGAATGGATAAAAAAACAAGATCCATTGATACGCTGTCTGCAATAGACATTATTTTAGACTCAAAGACATCTGCAGATTTAAAATGAGGGAGTGGAAAACTATTTACCATGCTAACAGACATCAGAAGAAAGCTGGTGTGGCAATCCTCAAATTAAGTTATATTTTAAACCAAAGACTGTAATAAGAGATGAGGAAGGATGCTATGTCATACTTAAAGTGTCATCTAACAAGAAGATCTAACAATTTTAAATATCTATGCCCCTAACATGGGAGCAACCAATTATATAAGCCAACTAATAAGCCATCAACAATAATACAATTATAGTAGGGCAATTTAACATCTTCCTCACTGAAATAAACAGATCATCTAAGCCAAAAATCAACAAAGAAATAAAGGCTTTAAGTGACACACCGGGGGTACCTGGGTGGCTCAGCGGGTTAAAGCCTCTGCCTTCAGCTCAGGTCATGAGCCCAGGGTCCTGGGATTGATCTCTGCAGCAGTCTCTCTGCTCAGCAGGGAGCCTGCTTTCCCTGCTCTCTCTGCCTGCCTTTCTGCCTACTTGTAATTTCTCTCTGTCAAATAAATAAATAAAATCTTTAAAAAAATTAAAAATAAATGACACGCTGGACCACATGGACATCACAGATATATTCAGAGCATTCCATCTCAAAGCAACAGAATACACATTCTTCTCTGGTGCATATGGAACATCCTCCAGAATAGATCACATCATACGTCACAAATCAGGTCTCAACCTCTCAACCAGTACCAAAGGACTGCAATCTTTCCTTGCATATTTTCAGACCACAGTGCTTGGAAACTAGGACTCCATCATAAGAGAAAAGTTGGAAAGAACTTAAGAACATGGAGGCTAAAGAGTGTCCTACTAAAGAATGAATGGGTCAACCAGGAAATTAATGAAGAATTTTAAAAAATCATGGAAACAAATGGAAATGAAAACACAACTGTTCAAAATCTTTGGGATGGAGCAGAGAGAGTCCTACGAGGAAGATATGTAGCAATACAAGCCTGTCTCAAAAGATAAGAAAGATCTCAAATATACAACCTAGCCCTACACCTAAAGAAGATAGAGAAAGTGCAGCAGACAAAACCCAAGCCCAACAGGAAAAGAGAAATAATAAAGACCAGAGCAGAAATCAATAAAATAGAAAACAAAATAATAGAACAGATCAATGAAACTAGGAGCTGGTTCTTTGAAAGAATTAATAAGATTGATAAATCCCTGGCCAAACTTATCAAAAAGAAAAAATATACCCAAATTAATAAAATCATGAGTGAGAAAGGAGATATCACAGCCAACACCAATTAAATACAATTATAAGAACCTATTACAAGCAAATACATGCCAGCAAATTAGATAATCTGGAAGAAATGGATGCATTCCTAGAGATGCATAAACTACCAAAACTTAACCAGGAAGAAACAGAAAACCTGAATTGGACCCTTAACCAGTAAGGAAATTGAATCAGGAATCAAAAATCTCCCAATTAACAAAATCCCAGAGTTAGATGGCTTCCTAAAGGAATTCTACCAAACATTTAAAGAATTAATACCCGCTCTCCCAAAACTATTCCAAAAAATAAAGTAGAAGGAAAACTTCCAAACTCATTTCATGAGACCAGCATTACCTTAATCCCCAAACCAGACAAAGACCCCATCAAAAAGGAGAATTACAACTAGGAATAAATCTAACCAAAAGGCAAAGTTATACTAAAACTATAGAATACTCATGAAAAAAATTGAGAAAGGTACAAAGAAATGGAAAAACATTCCATGCTCATGTGTTGGAAGAATAAATATTGTGAAAATGTCTATGCTACCCAGAGCTATCTATACATTTAATGCAATCCCTATCAAAATACCAACAACTTTTTTCAAATAAATGAAACAAATAATCCTAAAATTTGTAGGGAACTAGAAAGACCCATAATAGCCAGAGGAATGTTGAAAAAGAAAACCAGAGTTGGTGGCATCACAATTCTGGAATTCAAACTCTATTAGAAAGTTGTCATCATCAAGACAGTATGGTACTGGCACAAAAACATACATATGGATCAATGAAACAGAATAGAGAACCCAGAAATGGACTGTCAACTGTATGGTCAAATAATCTTTGACCAAGTAGGAAAGAAAGTGCAATGTGGAAACAAAACAAAACAAAAAACCCAAACTGTATCTTCAACAAATAGTTTTGGGAAAATTGGATAGCCACATCCAGAAGAATGAAACTCATTTCCTTATACCACACACAAACATAGACTCAAAATGGATAAAAGATCTAAATGTGAGCAGAATCCATCAAAATCCTTGAGGAGAACACAGGCAGGAACCTCTTTGAGACACAGGAAGTTCTTCCTAGATATAGCACCAAAGGCAAGAGAAGCAAGGACAAAAATGAACTATTGGGACTTCATCAAGATAAAAAGCTTTGCCCAGCAAAGGAAACAGTCAACAAAACCAAAAGATAACCAATAGAATGGGAGAAGATATTTGAAAATTACATATCAGATAAAGGGTTAGATTCCATAATCTATTAAAAAAAAAAAAAACCTGATCAAACTCAACACCCAAAGAACAAATAATCCAATCAAGAAATGGGCAGAAGACATCAACAGACATTTCTGCAAAGAAGGTGTCCAAATGTCTAATAGACACATGAAAAAGTGCT
The DNA here is from genome assembly GCF_030435805.1 of Mustela lutreola. NCBI lineage: Eukaryota > Metazoa > Chordata > Mammalia > Carnivora > Mustelidae > Mustela > Mustela lutreola. The sequence continues at coordinate 60,596,995 of NC_081299.1, forward strand.
CAACATCACTAGGCATCAGGAAAATACAAATCAAAATCACAGTGAGATATCACCTTATACCAGTCAGAATGGCTAAAATTAACAAATCTAGAAACGACAGGTGTTGGCAAGGATGCAGAGAAAGGGGAACCCTCCTGCACTGTTGGTGGGAACGTAAGCTGTTGCAGTCACTCTGGAAAACAGTATGGAGGTTCCTCAAAAAGTTTAAAATAGAGCTACCCTAAGACCCAGCAATTGCACTACAAGATATTTACTGCAAAGATACATATGTCGTGATCTGAAGGAGCATGTGCACCCCAATGTTAAACGGTAATGTCCACAATAGCCTAGATGTCCATTGAAAAGATAAATGGATAAAGAAGATGTGGTATATATCTGTAATGGAATATTATGCAGCCATTAAAAATGAAATCTTGCCATTTGCAATGATGTGGTTGGAAGTAGAGGGTATTATGCTAAGTGAAATAAGTTAATCAGAGAAAGAATTATCATATGATCTTAATAATATGAAAAATTTAAGAAACAAGACAGAAAATAATAGGGGAAAGGAGGGAAAAATGAAACAAGATGAACCCAAAGAGGGATGCAAACACCTCCTTCAGGATACATAAAATTTTCATCACCCAGAAAATCCTGTTTTATTCATTCACCATGATTACAATTACCCATCTTAATATAAAAAACTACCGTTGTAATTTCTATTATCATCATTACTTAGTACTTCTGTACCTATAAGTCATGTAAATAATATAGTAGGCACTCTTTTGTATCTAACTTTGGTAGCACTACATTGCTTTTAATAATCATCCATATCACTCACTGTGAGTAACAATTGATTGCCTCTTTTACTGCAGAATAGTATCCCATTGTAAAAATGGAGCTTAATTTGTTCTCTTCATGATCAAGAGCTTGGGGTAATTATGAATAGAATGTCTATGAATTGTGGTGTCTAGGTCTTTTAGGAGAATATGTTTTCATTTCTCTTGAAGTACAATTGCTGGGTCATAGTAGATACATATTTCACTTTATAAGAAGGTACCAAACATTTTTTTATATTACTTATAAAATGTTTACAATATATGTGGCCTCTAGTTACTACAGATCCTTATTAAAACTTGATACTGTCGGTCTTTTTTGTTTGTTTTTAATAGTTTCCATTCTATTGGTTGTGTATTGGTATCTCCTTTGGGTTTTATTTTCATTTCCTGAAAGTTCTAATGATGTTGAGCACATTTTTCACTTGCTTTCAGAAATTTATAAATATTCTATTGGAATAGTTCTATTTAGTCTTTTGTGCATCTTCATTGGATTAATTTTCTCTTTTCTGTTGGCTTGTAAAAGCTCAGATATTCTGAATGTGAGTCCTATTTAGATATATGTGTTACATATATTTCTTCTAAGACAGTGCTTTCCCTTTTTAAGGATATCTTTTGATTGAGTAAAATACATTTTAAAAAATTTCTAATACTCACTTTAGGTTTATTTTTTGATAAACTAAGGAATAATTTTATCTTTATACAAAAGTTATGAAGATAATACATCAGGTTCCTGAATAGCCCTTATACAGTAAGACATTAATTTTAATGGATTAATGATTGATTGATATAATTCCTCATCAACCCAGAGGTCACACAAAGTATACTCTACACTCTATCATTGATATTATAGCTTTTTAATTTAGATCTATGATTTGACTTTAATTCATTTTTGCTTATCATATAAAGTTTATTTTTCTAAGCACATAACTCATTGTTCCAGCATTGCTATTTTTTTTAATGACATTCCTTTCTGTATTGAATTGCTTTGGGAACTCTGAGGGATTTTGATAGGGAATGGACTGCAACAATTCAACAACTTAATGAGAATTAATATCTTAAAAATATGGTTTTCCAACCTACAGACATGGTATAGTTCTCTATTTTAACATTTTCTTTACTCTGCAATATTATGCCATATTTGGTGTTGAGTTCTTGCATGTGGTTGGCTAAATTTATTCCTAAACATTTTATATTTACATTGCTATTAAAAATGTGTATTGTCATATTTATTGAAATACAATGTACAATAAACTCTACCTTTTTATAAGTGTGTACTTCAGTTATTGTTAATACATGTCTTTGTCTATCTGGATGCTTTAAAAAGATGCCATAAATTGGGTGGACTATAAATAACAGCGATTTCTTTCTCACAGTTCTGGAGGTTGAGAAGGCCAAGATTGAAATACTGTCCAGTTCAGTGTTTGGTAAAGACTTGCTCCCTGTTTTATGGACAACAATTTTCATGTTGTAAACTCACATAGAGGAAAGGACAATGGGGATCTCTGGGACCTTCTTCATAAATTCACTAATCTAATTCATGAAGGTTTTACACTCATTATCTAATGACCTCTATATGTCCCCACTTCCAAAAAAAATCACATTCTGGATTAAGTTTCAACATAGGAAATTTGTGGAGATACAAAACTCAATCCACTACACATGGAAACACTTATGTAGTGATCAAACGTCAAAATAAGGAACATTTTGATGACCCTAAAATATTTCCTGAGCCTCTTCAAAATCAATTGTTCCTCCTAACCCTGTCTCGTACATAAAAACCAAACCACGCTACTTTTTGTCTTCTACAAGTTCATATAAATAAAGCAGTAAATTATGTTGTTGTATGCATCCATACTTTAATATTTTTATTACTGAGCAGTATTCCCTTGTGCTGATACACTATAATTTGTTTGTTCATTGACTGGTTGATGAACATTAGTTCTAAGTATGGTGAATAGAGCAGATTTGAACACATGTTTTTATAAGAACATTTTTATAATTTTATATTCTATTCTAAAGGAAGAACATATGCTTCCTTTATTTGGGGGCAAAATATAGAAATGGTATTGTTGCATTTTATAGTCAGTGTATAGTTTATTAAAAAGATAATGGGACTAATACTTTTTCAAATCACTGATGTATTATTGTTGATTGATTGTATCAGGTTGCTGTTAATTCTATCAATCATATATGAGCTTTCCAGAGGCATCATGTTGTGACTTTACTAACATTTCTCTGGTATGAAATGATGTTGTGCATCTTTAAATGTATTGCCATTCATATATAATTCTTATTCATTGTTTATAGTGTCAATTCTCTATTTCATTTTTAAACACTTTCAGGAATATTTAACATGAGATATAATAATCTGTTAACAGTGTTTTAAGTGTACCTTGACCACTTTTGTTGACCATCAGTACAGTTCTATACAGCACACCTCTAGAAATTGTTCATCTTTTTTAACTGAAAGTATGTGTCCATTGCACATAATTCCTCATTCCCTCTCCCCAAAGGCCCTGCCAACCACTATTCCACTCGATTCCATGAATTTGACAATTTTAGATATTTCATGTAGGTGGAATCATGCAGTGTTTCTTTCTCCATAACTGGTTTAATTCATTTAGCATAATGTCCTCCACATTCAACCATGTCATATATTGTAGAATTTACTTTACTTTGAGAGTGAAATATTATTCCATGTATATCTGATATATGGGGTTAGTATAATTTTGTTCCCAAAATATGACATGGGTATTGGTCATTTGTAATCTATTTTGTGAAAGACAATTTATAGGATTAGTAATAAATATTTTATATCTTGTTAAGAGTATGAGAGTTTTTTGTTAAGAGTATGAGAGAGTTTGATAATTAAGTCAATGGACCTGAAGTATGTTATCTAAAAATATTATTTCTTCTTGAATTTATTAATTTATTTAATAACCATAAAGACATTCAGGTTGTTTTTAAGCAAGGCTGCAACCTCTTCAGGAATCTTTCATAAGAATTGTTAAATTCAGTGAAACAATTGCATACTGTATTGATTTGTAGTATATCTAGTTGTAAGAGAACATACCTGGTATGATTGTAATTTCTTTAAATTTAATGGGCTGTTACATAGCCCAGAGTGTAGTCTATCTTGGTAAATGTTACATGTATATTTGGAAAGAATGTGTATTCTACTGTTGTAGAGTGCTGTAAAAATGTCAATTAGGCCAAGTTTGTTGATAGCATTGTGTAAATCTTTAATATTCAATATTCATTGTGTGTTCTATTAACTACTAAGAGAGACATGTTGACATCTCCAAATGTAACTATGGCTTTGTATATTTCTCCTTTTAGGACTGTTCCCTTGCATTATGGATTTTGATGAATTATTATGTATATATACACATTTAGGGCTGTAATAGATTCTTGATGGAATTGCCCTCAATAATAAAGAATACGAAAAAAAAAATAATAAAGAATACGATTTCTCTTCTTTTTTTTTTTTTTTTTTAAATCACTGCTCATTTTCCTTGTCCTAAAGTTTACTTCTTCAACATATATAGAGCCATTAAATCTTTCCTTGGATTACCGTTTGTATGGACAATTTTACTATTCTTTTACTTTCAATTTATCCATGGTTTTGTGGGTTTCTTTATACACAGGTTTTAGGCTCTCATCCAATCTGGCAGATATTGCCTAATAATGAAAGGGTTTCCTTATTTTTATAGTATTTTGTATGGTTAAGTTTAAGATTACATCTTGTTGGGGTGCCTGGGTGGCTCAGTGGGTTAAAGCCTCTACCTTCAGCTCAGGTCATGATCTCAGGGTCCTGGAATCGAGCCCCACATTGGGCTTTCTGCTCAGTGGAGAGCCTACTTCCCTTCCTCTCTCTCTGCCTGCCTCTCTGCCTACTTGTAATCTCTGTCACATAAATAAATAAAATCTTAAAAAAAAAGATTACATGTTGTCATTTGTATTTGGCTTATCTGTATTGGGGAATTTGAAACAATATTTTCTCTCTTCCTTTGGCTTAATCGTCATGCATTGCATGTAAAAGAACAGTAGAAAATGAGATAAATATTATATGTATTTATTCAAATTATTTATTTGTTTATTTATTTAAATATTATATCTATTTCCCTAAGAGGTTATTCTGCTGCTGCAGTATTCCTTTAGTATGAGAGTTTACAATTTAGTCAGTAATTAGGCTGAATTTGGGTTCAGTTGTTGCTATAGTTACTGTCAATATACCTCTGGCTTCAAGTTTCTCCAATGGTAGACTACTGATTCATTCTAGTTAGTGTGAGGTCAAACGTGTCGGAATTTTTTTTCCAGCCTCAGTTTTCTACAGGTTCTTTACTCCTGCATCACAGAAGAAGGCAATATAGATCTTGTGTCTTGCCTTTTATCTACTAGGGATCTTGGGCACTAGCAAGTTTTCTTCCCCTAGAGAGAAGAGCATGAGGTTGGAAGTTTGGGGGGAGGGGCAGAGGGAGAGAGGGATAATCCCAAGTGGACTCTTAGCCAGATAAGAAGCTGGGATCTGGATCTCATGACCCCGAGATCCAGACCCCAGCAGAAATCAAGAATAGGGTGCTTAGTGGACTGAGTCACCCAGGTACCTTTGCACTGTTTCAGAATAGGATCTGGGCATGAAATGGCTTCCTGTCCCTCCACTACCAGCAGATACATTTGGCCAATGATGGTGCTGGAGATGGGACTGGTTATAGAAGTACTCCAGCAGCCACTGAAATCTCCCTGGAATGAAAAGCAGCAGACCACTTTTTGTTTCAAACCCTCCTTCTGTGACACCTGATCTATCTTTGCCTGGAAAAGGAAGCAGCAAAAAGTTTGTTTTTGTATTTCTTTTTGCTCTTCCCTCTGAGGAAATTAGCTTATACTTCATAGGAAAGAAGAGTTGCAGGGCACCTGGGTGGCTCAGTGGGTTAAAGCCTCTGCTTTCAGCTCAGGTCATGATCCCAGGGTCCTGGGATCGAGCCCCACGTCGGGCTCTCTGCTCAGCAGGGATCCTGCTTCCTCCTCTCTCTCTGCCTGCCTCTCTGCCTACTTGTGATCTCTGTCAAATAAATAAATAAAATCTTAAAAAAAAAAAAAAAAAGAAGAGTTGGGAAGCAAATCATGTCCATGCCTATCTTACACTCACAACTAATCATCACCTGAACGGCTGTTCACTGAAGTTACTATCACACTACCTGCCTGGCCTCCAGTTTTTTACTAATCATCCAATGGAGACCTAAGGAAAAGAGTTAGCAAGTCAGAATTCACTTTTGTTGCATCTGCTCTGTAATGCTCACCAACACTTAGACCGTAAACATTCATTATAATTTCAAATTTTCTTTTTACAATTTTTATTGCTGACACTTATTCTTCCCATGCTTTCATACAGGTGAAACAATTTATGATTTCTGGGGGTGCCTGGGTGGCTCATTTGGTTAAGTGTCTGTTGGCTTTGGTTCAGATCATGATCTCAGGGTTGTGAGATCAAGCCCCTAATCCGGCTCTATGCTCAGCATGGAGTCTGCTTGAAATTCTCTCTCTCCTTCTGTCCTTCCACCACTTACCTGTGCTCGCTCTCTCTCAAAATAAACAAACAAATAAATAAATAAATAATAAAAATATGATTTCCACCTGTCCTCCTCAATAGGACTTGTAATGTTTTTTCAAATATTTCTTGCCACTCCTCTTTTATATGTGACTATGATTATAGATGGCACTGTCTCACATGTTGCTGATGCTGTTAATTTTTTCTCATCTTTTACTTCTCAGTGCTTTAGTTTATATATTTATAAAGAATCCTATTTTTAGGTGAAGCAATCCTGATTATGTTTTTTTTTTCATTTTATTTTATTTTATTTCAGTATTCTAGAATTCATTATTTATGCACCACACCCAGTGCTCCCTGATTATGCTTTTTCAAATTTTATATTTCTCAATTCTACCTTTTATAATTTATTGCTATCTCCAATATACTTTTCTATGTTTGTCCTAAAATTTTGTAGTAGCTATTTAACATCTTCTCTTAATTCCAATTCTGTATAATCTTAGGAAGATTTGTTTCCATTAGTTACTCTTTTCTCTAGATTATGGTTCCTATAATTTACCACCTTTCTTGCCTGGTAGTTTTTTGTTCTATAGCAGATAAAATGGATAAAATGTTGTAATATGGGATATTCTTATCTTCCTCTAAAGAATGTTAGAATTTTTTTTCTATCAGGCAATGATTTACAGTTACTGTCAGACCACCTTCATATTAGGGAGGTTTGGTTTTAGACTTTGTTATGTCTACTTTCTTTTGTTTTTACCCTTATCCCTGAAATAGAGCCCACCATCCAAGTGGTGGTTTATTCCTAAGGTTTATCCCATCTGGGATTTTAACAGAGGCTCAATGTGTTTATTATCCCCTCTAACTTGGGTGGACATTCACTCTTTTTTTTTTCACAACTTGGTAGTTTATAAATTCTTTTCTCAGGTTTCTTTAATCTTAAAATTGCTACTTAATATGCATTCATTGTAGTCTTGTCTGGTATGGTGTACTTTAATAGCAAAATATTTAAGGACAATGTGCTAATTCTTCAGCCTTCCCACTTGACAGATTTCCCAGTTTACTTCCAAGTATATGGACAATCCTAAATAAGAAACTTGACTTCTCCATACTGCAACACTGTTGCTGCTTTTTTTCTTGTATTTTATTCCCCTAATACAGTGAGTTTTAGGGGTGGGATGATGCTGTTTCAGTGTGCCTTTTCCTTCCTCTATTATTGAGGAAAGGATTTCGGCCCTAAGATAAAAGGGATGAACATATGACACACCCATTACTGAACAAATGACACCAACAAAAGTTTATTAGTCACATACATTCATAACCTAAAGGAAGGGAATGCTGCATGCCACATTGATGCTGTACTCAAGAACAAAGTGAAAACTCAGGGACTGTGGTAGGTAAGGCATAGTATCAAGAAGATGGGTGCTTTCTGGTTCCAGGGGAGGATTTGATTGGTGTGTTTGATGAATTTTGCAGGTTGGTAGGGGACTGAACCTACAACTCAGCAATAGGCAACAACTATGCCTGTTCCCTTTAATGAGGAGGATAATTGTGCTAGGAGACCTATCTATGGTAGCAGAATTGGGAAGCAAACTTGCTAGACCATTTGAAGCCTGCCTGATTTCACCAGTTATTTAAGCAGCACATAACATTTCATCTTCAGTTTAGGCCTAGCCCATATGGTCTAAGTGAAAATGGCAGTTAGGTGTAGATCTCTCATTGAGACATATAGTATGACATTGTTTCCAAAAATTATATACCTTACGCCTTATGTCTAGTTTTGATCACTCTTATTTGTGTTTTATATTTGGTCAAGAATCTGTAATTGCTGTTGGGAGGAGGGTTCAGTCTTCCACAACTTTTGGAAAAGAAACTGTGTTATTGATTTATTATTCCTCAGCATTATAAAAAATGTTCAAACATAAAGGTCAAGGAATTGTGTAGGGAACTCACATATGTGCACCATCTATATTTTACAGTTTACATTTTGCCACATTTGCTTTCTTATACATCCATTTATTTATTCATTTTTTATCTATTCATCAGACTTGTTACTTTTTTAATCCCTCCATGTAAGCATATTCTGAAAGTAGATTCAACAGCATTAGGTTATAAAGTGTGCAGAAAACTGGAGTCTAAGTTTAAATTGTAGAATCTGATCTGATATCATGGAAGGTAAATGTGATTATTAACTGAGACAAGAACAATTATTTTTAAGTGTGTGGGAATGTGGGAACCATTATTATTGAAATATTTAATTTTAGAATCCTGTTATCTATCCATGGCTTTAAATATACATATGAAGAATTAACTTCAAATATTAGGCTTGATCTTTCTCTCTCACTTTATCCCAACCTACCCCCACCACCTTAAAAAAAAAAAAAAAAAAAAAAAAAAGATTCTCAGTCCTAGAATTCCTAAATTGTTTGGGGGAGCTGGAGAGGCTCAGTCAGTTCAATGGCTCAGGTTATGCTCCCAGAGTGGTGAGATTGAGCCCTTTGTTGGGCTCCATGCTGGGCCTGGAGCTTGCTTAAGATTCCCTCCCTCTTTCTTCCCTGCCATACTCTTTCTCACTCAAAGAAAACAAAGCAAACAAAAACCCCCTGAAATTATGTATCTATGATTAATTTATGTGTTCATTTTCTTTTTTCTTTTTTAAAATATTTTATTTGTTTATTTGACAGAGAGTTAGCACAAGTAAGCAGAGCGTCAGGGAGAAGGGGAGAGAGAGAAGCAGGCTCTTTGCTGAGCAGGGAGCCCAATGTGGGGCTCAATCCCAGGACCCTGGAATCATGACCAGAGCCAAAGGCAGCTGCTTAACCAACTGAGCCACCCTGGCACCCCTATGTCTTCATTTTCTATCCTTAGCATAAGCAAAGGACCTGAAATTATAGTATGTGTCTATTAATGTTGATTAGATGAACCAATGGTTTAATGAAAAAAATGCGAAAAAATATTTCAAAGATTTTAATTATTGTTAATTTAAAAACAAGTGTGAGTTTTCATAGGAGAATACTTAGTGTATAAAGAGATCTCTCAGTTTTCTGATGGTCTTTTTCTTTTTTATTTTTCTAAGATTTTTAAAAATGTATTGGTCTGACAGATAAAGAGAGATCACAAGTAGGCAGAGCAGCAGGCAGAGGGAAAGGGAGAAGCAGGCTCTCTGCTGAGCAGGGAGCCCGATGCAGGGCTCAATCCCAGGACCCTGTGATAATGACCCAAGGAGAAGACAGACACTTAATTGACTGAGCCACCCAGGGGCCCCTGATGTTTCAATTCTCTTTCAATTCTAGGGATCCTCTCATATAGAAAAGGCCCATTTTTAAGGACACTTCCTAGTATTTGGCCTGGTGTGTAGGATGAACTATTTCAACAGTGAGATTCAATATTTTTCTTTATTTTGGAATAGAGGATGGCTCAAATTTTTAATGATTTACTTAATATTTGTGTAATTCATGCTTATAAGCCCCTACTTATTGATAGGATAAGTAAATTGCAATTGCAATATAAATCATTGTCCACTTACAAATTTTGACATAAATAATGGAATAATTTGCTTTGTTTTCATCACATAATTGGATTTGCTACTTACCTTCTTACAGTTACCGTCTTATATACTGTGTGTTAGTGAATTCTTCAGATGGGCCAGAGGGTAGAAACTGCAATATAAAATATCTTATGTTAATTTTCATATACAAGTTTATATTTTATAAATATAGAATTTGCATGAGGCTGAACTTTTTAAAAATTTTATTTAAATTTAATTTAGGTAAAATGAAGTATAGTATTGTTTCTAAGAGTAGAACTTAGTGATTCATCACTTACATATAACACCCAGTGCTTATTGCAACAAGTGCCTCCTTAATACCCATCATCCTTTTAGCCCATCCTCCTACCAACTTCCCTTCCAACAACCCTCATTTTGTTCTCTTAACTATACTTCTCTTATGGTTTACCCTCCTCTCTATGTTTTTAATCTCATTTTATTTATCCTTCCCTTCCTTTATGTTCCTGTTTAGTTTCTTAAATTTTACATATGGTTATATGGTATTTGTTATTCTCTATGACTGACTTATTTTACTTAGCATAATACACTCTAGCTCCACCCACATTGTTGCAAGTGGCAAGATTTCATTTATTTTTGAAGGTTGAGTAATATTCCTGTGTGTGTGTGTGTGTGTGTGTGTGTGTGTGTGTGTGTGTAACGCACCACCTCTTCTTTATCCATTTATCATTCGGTGGACATCTGGGTTCTTTCCATAATTTGGCTACTGTTGATAGTATTGCTATTAACATTGGGGTACATGTGCCCCTTCAAGTCAGTCAGAATAACTACTTGGTAGTGCAATTGCTGAGTTGTAGGGTAGTTCTATTTTTAACTTTTTGAGGAAACTATTCTGTTTTCCAGAGTAGATATACCAGTTTGCCTTCCCACCACAAGTGTAAGCGGGTTCCCCTTTTTCCACATCCTCACCCACACCTACTCTTTCTTGTGCTGTTGCTTTTAGCTATCCTGACAGGTGTAAGATGGTATTTCATTGTGGTTTTGGTTTGTATTTCCCTGATGATGAGTCATGATGAGCATTTTTTTCACATGTCTTTAGCCATTTGTATGTCTTCTTTGGAGAAATGTCTGTTCACCTCTTTTGCCCATTAACTGCATTATTTATTTTTGGGGGTTGGTCTGATAAGATATTTTTAGATTCTGGATACTAGCCCTCTATTTGATAAGTCACTTGAGAATATCCTCTCCCATTCTGTCAGATCCCTTTTAGTTTTGTTGTCTGTTTCCTTTGTTGTGAGGAAACCTTTATCTTGATGAGATCACAATTGTTAATTTCTGCTTTTGTATCTCTTGCCTCCAGAGACATGTCTAGTAAGAAGTTGCAGTAACCAAGGTGAAAGAGGTTGCTGCCTGTTTTCTACTCTAGGATTTTGATGGTTTCCTGTCTTACATTTAGTTCTTACATTTCCTGTCTTACATTTAGGTCTTTCCTCTCTTTTGAATTTATTTTTGTGTATGCTATAAGAAAGTGGCCCAGTGTCATTCTTTTTACTATCCAGTTTTCCCAACACCAGTTGTTGAAGAGACATTTTTTTTTAATTAACATATAATGTATTATTTGTCCCAGGGGTATAGGTCTTTGAATTATCAGGCTTACACAGTTCATAGCACTCACTGTAGCCACCCTATCCTGACCTCCCATCCGCCAGCAACCCTCAATTTGTTTCCTAGGATTAAGTGAGACTGTCTTTTTTTTTTCATTGCATATTCTTTCCTGCTTTGTTGAAGACTAGTTGACTATAAATGTGACTATAAAGGGTCCATTTCTGGGTTCTCTGTTGATCTATGTGTCTGTTTATTGTGTCAGTACCATACTGTCTTGATGATTACAGCTTTGTAATAGAGCTTGAAGTCTGGGATTGTGATGCCTCCAGTTTGGTTTTCTTTTTTCAAAGAAAAAGAAATTGACTATTCAGGGTCTTTTCTGGTTCCATACAAATTTTAGGATTGTTTGATCTAGCTCTGTGAAAATTGCTGGTGTTATTTTGACCAGGATTGTCCTGGATGTGTAGATTACTTTAGGTAGTATAGACATGTTAACAGTGTTTTTTTTTTTTTTTTCCTTCTAATCCATAAGCATGGCCTTTTTTTTCCCTTCCATTTTATTGTGTCATCTTCAATTCTTTTCATAAATATTCTACAGTTTTCAGCATACAGATTTTTTACCTCTTTGGTTAGTTTATTCACTGGTACCTTATTGTTATTGGTACAATTGTAAATGGGATTGATCCCTTGATTTCTCTTTCTTCTGCTTCATTATTGATATATAAAAATACAACAGATTTCTGTACATTGAATTTATATCCTATGATTTTCCTAAATTCATGAATCAGTTCTAGCAATTTTTAGTAGAGTCTTTTGGGCTTTTACATAGAGAATCATGTTATTTGCAAAGAATAAAGTTTGATTTCTTCTTTGACAATTTGGATGCCTTTTATTTTTTTGTTTTCTGATGTGACTAGGACTTCGAGTACTATTTTAAATAACAGTAGTGAGAGTGGGCATCTCTGTCTTGTTCCTGAGCGTAGGGGAAAAGCTCTCTGTTTTCTCTCATTGAGGAGGATATTAGCTATAGGTCTTTCATATATATTTTCTACTTTTCTGATGTAGATGCCTTTTATTTCTTTTTTGATGTCTAATTGCTGAGGTGAGGACTTCCAGTACTAGGTTGAACAACAGTGGTGAGAATGGACATCGCTCTTGTTTTCTGACTTTAGTGGAAAAGCTCTCAATTTTTCCCCATTGAGGATAATATTAGCTATGGGTCTTTTATGTATGGTCTTTAGGATGTTGAGGTACTTTTCTTTTATCCCTACTCTTTTGAGGTTTTTTATGAAGAAAGGATGCTTTATTTTGTCAAATGGTCTTTCTGGATCTATTGAGAGGATCGTATGGTTCTTATCCTTTCTTTTATTAATGTGGTTTATCACATTGATCAATTTGTGGATGTTGAACCTCCCCTGAAGTCCAGGCATAAATGCTATTTGGTTATGGTGAATAAACCTTTTAATGTACTGTTGGACCTTACAAGCTGGTATCTTGGTAAAAATTTTTGGAGCCCTGTTCATCAGGCATATTGACCTGTAGTTCTCATTTTAGTGGTGTCTTTTTCTGATTTTGGGATCAGGATAATGCTAGCCTCAGGGAATGGGTTTAGAAGTTTCCCATCCATTTCTATTTTTTTGGAATAGTTTGAGAAGAATAGGTATTAATTCTTCTTAAATGTTTGGTGGAATTCCACTGGGAAACTATCCAGCCTTGGACTCTTGTTTGTTAGGAGATTTTTGATTATTGATTTTATTTCTTTGCTGATTAGGAGTCTGCTTGTTTTAGGCTATGTTTGTTGTTCTTATTCCATCTCCTTTGTTTTTAATATTAGGTTGTATATTTGAGATTTTTCTTGCTTCTTGAGGAAAGCCTGTATTGTTATATACTTCCCTCAAAGGACCGCCTTTGGTGCATCCCAAAAGTTTTAGACTGTCATGTTTTCCTATACACTTATTTCCATGTACTTAAATTTTTTTTTTTTTTACTTTTTTTTTTACTCTAATTTCCTGGTTAACCTATTCATTCCTTAATAGAATGTTCTTTAGTGTCCATATATTTGATGTCTTTCCAAATTTTTCTTGTGGCTGATTTTTTTTGTAGGGATGTGGCCTGAAAATATGCATGGTGTGATCTTAATCTTTTTGTACCAGTTAGATGAGGCCTGATTTGTGACTCAGTATGTGATGTATTCTGGAACATGTTCCATGTGTACTCAGAATATGAATTCTGATGTTTTAGGATGAAATGTTCTTAATATACCTGAAGTTCTTCTGGTCCAGTGTATCATTCAAAGCCCTTATTAACTTGTTGCTCTTCTGCTTAGATGACCTTTCCATTGCTGGGAGTGGGGTGTTGAAGTCCCCAACTATTGTTATATTATTATCAATGAATTTAAGTTTGTTATTAATTGGGGCACCTGGATGGTTCAGTTGGTTAAGGATCTCCTTCAGCTCAGATCATGGTCCCTGGATCCTGGGATCAAGCCCTGCATCAGGCTTCCTGTTCAATGGGAAGACTGCTTCCCCCTCTTTTGCCCCTCCACCCACTTGTGCATGCTTGCCGGCTCTATCTCTCTCTCTCTAAAATAAATAAATGTTATCTTTTTAAAAAGTTTCTTATTAAATGATTTATATTTTTGGCTTCTCCCAAATTTGGGGCATAAATATTTACAGTTTTTAAATCTTCATATTGGATAGACTCCTTTATTATTACATAGTGCCTTTCTTCATCTCTTATTATAGTCTTTGGTTTAAAATTTAGTTTGTCTGATATAAGGTTGGCTGCTCCAGCTTTCTTTTGATGTCTATTAGCATGATAGATAGTGTTCTACCCCATCACTTTCAATCTGGAGGTGTCCTTGAGTCTAAAATAAGTCTCTTGTAAGCAGCATATGGATGGGTCTTATTTTTTTAACCATTCTGATACTCTATATCTTTTGATTGAAACTTAGTCTATTTACATTCAAAGTAATTTTTGGAAGATATGAATTTAGTTACATTTTATTACCTATAGAATCATTGTTCCTATAGATTGTCTCTGTTCCTTTCTAGCCTTTGTTGCTTTTGGACTCTCTTTCCCATTCAAAGTGTCCCCTTTAATATATCTTGCAGCGCTGGTATAGTGTTCATGGATTCCTTTAGTTTTTGCTTGTCTTGGAAACTCCTTACCTCTCCTTCTATTCTGTATGACAGAATACTAGATAAAGTATTCTTGACATCATATTTTTCCCATTTAGCATGTTGAATATTTTCTTCCACTCCTTTCTGGCTTGTCATGTCTCTGTGGACAGGTCTGCTGCTAACTTTATGTGTTTATCCTTGTAGATTAAAAACCTCTTTTTCCAAGTTGTTTTCAGAATTCTCTTTAACTTTTTATTTTGAAAATTTCACTATGATATGCCTTAGTGTTAACCTGGTTTTGTTGATTTTGAGGGGAATTCTCTGGGCCTCTTGGACTTGAATACCTGTTTCCTTCCCTGGATTAGAGAAGTTCTCAGTGATAATTAGTTCAAATAGACCTTCTACCCTTTTTTTCCTGCTCTTCTTCTTCTGGGACTCATATGATGTGGATATTATTGTGCTTTACGGATCACTGAGTTCCCTAAGTCTATATCAGTGATCTAATATTTTCCCCTCTTCTTTTCTGCATCATTATTTCCCATAATTTTATCTTCTATATTACTTATACATTCCTTTGATTCTTCCATCTGTGTGGTCATTATATCTAGTCATTTTTGTATCTCAGTTATAACATTTTTTATTTTGTCCTAATTTTTAGATCTTTTACTGCTGTAGCTAAAGTTTCTCTGGTGTCTTCTATGCCTCTTTCAAGCCCCACTAGTATTCTTATGACTCTTGTTCTAACTTCTTGTTCAGATATATTGATTATATCTGTTTTGAGAAAATCCCTGGCTGTGATTTCTTCTTTATCTTTCATTTGGGTAGAACTCCTCTGTCTTGTCCATAGGTTTCGGTCTTTTGTGTGTTGTGAAAGATTGTTCTGTTTCCTGTTCCTAACAATAATACTATATTAAGAAGGGTTCCTACACTCTCCAGGGCCTAGCATTTTGGGAAGTGTTTCTGGTGTATGCTGTGTACACTCTGTTACTGTGTTTTGGCTACTTTTCCCCCACAAGCCAGTCCTCTGCAAAGTTCTTCTTGCTTGCATTGGGGAGCATTTGGATCTTTAACTAAATGTGCTTTGATTTGTTTAAGATAAGCCTGGGGGGAGCACCTGACCCACAAAATTAGAGAAAGAAACAAGCCAACAAATGAACCAAAAGTTTCAAGCCTATTGCCAAAGAAAAATTTTTAAAAAATAACAAATTAAAGAAAAGATTAAAAAAAAAAGTCTTGTCCTGTTTCCACTGGAACTGAAGCTAATGTTTTGGAGCACTCTGTGATTAGTAGCTCTGATGCATGTGGAGGGCCTGTGTGAGTCTTCTCAGGGAGAGGCACACTTTGCTGGCTCAGTGAGACCTGCCCAAATAAATATGTCCCTGCCAGATTCAGGGGGGTGGGGTTTGGTGTAAGCAACTCTAGTCACCATTGGAGATGCTGTGTTTCTCTCTGAATTCCAATCATGCTCATGGGCAGGGGGTGGAAGATAATGTCGCCCCATCATGGCCACCAGTATTCCAGAAGCCTATAAGGGCCTATTCAGCCAGAGCATCCCTACCCTGGTTGAACTGCCATTTTGCTATAAAACTTAAATGGAACTTGCCCCCTCAGGGGAACTTACTTAAAAGCAAGTCTGGAAAACCAGTCCCAGGTAACAGCCCAAATACAAGGGTTGGTCAGGTCATGTGGAGACATTTAATCAGTAGGGGTGCATACTGTCTCTTAGCTACCAAGGTGATGGGCTAGTTTCCATGGCTACTATGGGGTGAATTATAATTCAATTAGCCACCTGTGTGTGGGCAGGCCCAACCACATGGCCTTTGCTCTATAAAAGTTAGTCTGGAAAGCAGGGAGAGGTTGTCCTCTCTGTAAGGGGTGGCCCCTAGCGGTCTGTTTGACATGTTTGATGGTCAGTTTGATTCTTTTTTTTTTTAACATTTTTTTAAAAAGATTTATTTATTTATTTGACAGAGAGAGATCACAAGTAGGCAGAGAGGCAGATAGACTGAGAGGGAAGCAGGCTCCCTGCTGAGCAGAGCCCAATGCGGGACTTGATCCCAGGACCCTGAGATCATGATCTGAGCTGAAGGCAGTGGCTTAACCAACTGAGCCACCCAGGCACCTGGTCAGTTTGATTCTTGATGCTTGGCACGAAATAAAGCTTTGCTTGACCTTCACTTTGTATCAGTCTCTCTCCTTTGACCATGGAACCATTATTGGGGGACCCAACATTGGGGACCCAACAAGGCCCTCAAAAAATAGTGAACAATCTCCTCTTCTGTGTCCCAAGCTTCCATCAGATCCCTGCCTTCAACCTGTCTGTGCCCAGTAGTTGGCATTCCTGGCAACTACTTGTGTTTTCTCTTGTGTTTTATCTCTGACAGGCAGCTAGGATTAAAAAAAAAAAAAAAAAAAAAAAAAAAGCTTAAAGTACCCAGTAGTGTGCATACCCACCTCCCTCTCCTGGAGGAGAGACTCAAAGTGCTGCATGTGGTACTTTTCTGTCTCAGAAATGTGGTCGCATTCCTCTGCAAGTGCCTGGAGTTTGTGTCAAAGCACAGCACAAGGTTGTGACCAGGTTATCTGCCCCTTGTGTATGCTGTTGAACAGTGGCGCAATACCATCCAGTGGATCTTTTGTCCTTGGTGAGGCAAAATACCCTCTTCTAAAAGCACTCCAGAAAGGGGAATGTTCTCTCCTTGTGTGACCCAGGGGATCTCCACACCACAGGTCCTTCTGAGAACCCTAGGCATCACTCTTTCCCTGACTTCTTTCTGTGAAAAGAACGGAGCCACTCCTTAGTACCATGGCCTTTTCTTTCTCCCAGTTCACATCTTTGAAGCACACATTCGCCATGTTATCTCCCTACAATTGTGTAGATTGTTTTCTCAATCCTCAGATTGATGTCCTAATTGTTCAAAATGATTTGGTATTGATCTATCTGTGCTTGAGGGGTGAGGCAAGCCCGGCATCTCCCTACCACTCCACCTACTTAAATCAGCCCCATTTGATCTTTGTATTTATCCTTGATGGTAAATTTGACCTAAGTTTGAATTTTCTTTTTCTTTTTCCTTTTCTTTTTTTTTTTTTTAATTTTTAATTTGTTGTTCATTGATGCATTACAAACAATGCCCTGAATACTATTGTCATACTCTATTAAGAAGTCCTAAGAAGCTTTTTAGGGAATATTCTCATAAACATTTTATTTTTAATGGAATAACTGAAAAACACTCTAGTAATTGTTGATTATGTCAGTGTTTCTGACAGCTCTCCTAATTTTGTGCTCAGGAGAGAAATTATACCTCATGTTGTCCCTTTTGCATGATTAATAAACAGAGTCATCTATCATCTTTTGACTGGTAGTGTATGATGAGGTCAAGGAAGTCAATCAATATTCTTATTCTTTAATAGTATTTGACCCTGACAACAAGAAGTCCTCAACAAGAAGATGAAATTTACCAGTAATGTGAGTGTTTATCCTTTATAGACTATACAATAGTGTAGACTACACAATTGCTTATTTGGTATGATGACATTAAGGCTACACTTAGATTTAAAGTGATAATCCTGAGCATGAATTATTCTGTTTCTTGATCTCCAGTCAGTCATTCTTCAAATACACTTCAGTATTGGCAATCATCAAGGCTATTTTTCATAATATCTTTTAGCACATTTCAATGTCAGAATGCATTTCATTGTGACTGACTGTCCCTGCACTACAAAAGTTTTAGCAAGACAGGTTTGCCTGTCTCAATTGAATTTTAAAACCTGAAGCATCTTCAACCTGTCACTTTCTGTCTATGACTTAGATTTTTAAAAAGGTGTGTGGGTACAACGTTTTAATTTTTTACTTCTCACCTGAAACTTCATTCAGAAATCTGCTCTTGGCCGATAGGTAACATTTTTTAGTGACCTGTACTTGAACTGTAGTGTCAGTATGTATAATAAAAGGAAGATGGATTTGTAGTCTATTCATATCCAATGATAGTGATACTAACAATGAAGTCTTTAATAAAAATGTCATTTTATTTTAGGAAAATGGTGATATATATTTAATTAAAATCATTAACAAAATAAAAATGAATTTATTACATATTGAATCTTAATATTTTATTCATTAAAAATGATACCTCTTTAAAACAGTGGTTTCAATTAAAAGGTATATCAATTGTTTGCAATGGTGACATACACTTGGTTAATTATGTGTTATAGGAGTATTTGTAATAATTTTGAGACTCCATATATTTTATACATCATAATAGGAAAACGTTTCAGTTTATAAATTGGACTGAAATATCCTCCTCTATATTATAAAATATAAAACGTATCAACTGGTTTATAGAAACTGAACAAACATTTCAACTGAAGAAATTCTGCACACTATTGATGAAACCATAGTCTTCATGGAAGATGTGTCCTTTCTATGATCTATAAAGAAATATATGCTTTAGGCCTGTGGATATGAAAAACACAATATTTAGTGAACTAATGAGCATAGGAAAAATTTTATTTACTAAATTTCCACAGTCAGCATGAACTGAGAAGAATCAGATATTGGTAATATTTTACCAATTTTTTCTTCAAAACCCAAGATGCAGTATATGTGTCTGTGTTTTATGTTTTATACTCAGTTTTACCTCTGGCATTAATAATTTTTACTTGGATTTTATTTTTTGATAACTCATGATAGTACAAAATATAAATACTTATTTTTTCTTATTTGGGTTTTAAAGAGACATATCCCATCTAACTAATCCAAGATAGAGACACAGAAGAATTATTTTTGAGGGAGAAGTAGGAGCCCACCATGGGGCTCGATCCCAGGACCCTGGGATCATGACCTGAGCCAAAGGCAGATGTTTAAGGACTGGGCCACCCAAGTACCCCCCAAAATGATATTTTTAATGCTGAGTGAAATAAGTCAAGCAGAGAGAGTCAATTAGCTTATGTTTTTGCTTATTTGTGGAGCATAAGGAATAACATGGATGACTTGGGGAGATGGAGAGGAGAAGTGAGTTGGGGGAAATTTGATGGAGAGATGAACGATGAGAGACTCTGGACTCTGAGAAACAAACTGAGGGTTTTGGAGGGGAGAAGGGTGGGGGATTGGGTGAGCCTGGTGGTGGGTATCATGGAGGGCATGTATTGCATGGAGCATCTGGTGTGGTGCATAAACAATGAATTCTGGAACACTGAAAAGAAATTTTTAAAAATGGTAAGATTAAACGGTATTTTAAAGACATATTTATATAAAAGTAATAAAAATATTCTTTGTATTTGTGTAACTAGGTAGAATATTAAAGCAAATAGTACTTATTTATGGAAAAATTTTAAACTAATAATAAAAAGAAAGGATTCTTAGTTAACAGTATTACTCATCTTTTAAAATATAAATGAATTTCCTTTTTATTGTAAAAGAAATATAGATAAATGATAAAAAAGAAAATCAAAGTTTTGAGATATTTTACAGGGACTAGGCAAAATGACCAAACTGTTGGGGAAACAGATTAAGATGTCTATTTTGTTGTATCAGCCTGTTTCTAATCTTGTGTATTACATTCTTCATGTCTGATTGATTCTTCTTTAACTCTTTTATCTTGCGGTAAGGTTCTCACTGATGTTTTTTGTTTTTTTGTTTTCTTTTGTTTTGTTTTTAAATTTCAAGCCCAGTGAGTATCACTATAATTGTTGTCTTAAATTCTCCATCATGCATGTTACTTATATCTGTTTCAATTAGATCTCTGGCTGTGGCCATTTCTTGTTCTTATTTGAGAAAAATTACTCCATTCTGGCATTTTGTTAAGTCCACTTTCTTCTCTGTGTTAGAAAAAGCAGGTATGTTTCCTGCTTGTAAGTGTAATAGCCTTACGAAGAAAAGGTTATGTAGTATATAGGGCCTGTCACTTCAGGGAGTGTCTCTGGTATGCATGCACTCAACTGTTACATATTTACTGCTCTGTCATTTAGGCCAATTATCTGCCCACAGAATCATGGCTCCCCACTTCATATTTCCAAACCAGCTGCCAGAGATATTCTGCTGGTATTTATCCGGGGATAACATCTTACATCTCAGACTGATTTTTGTGGGTGCTCATAGTGGTCTGGTAGATATCCAGCTCAATTCAGGGGACTGGTTGAAATCGAGTCCCCTACTCCTCTGCCATCTTGCCCCTCTCCCATGTCTCCATGGTTTATGTTAAGAAATTAGCCATTAATCTTATGATTCCCTCCTATATGTTAAAACTTTTTTCTTCTTTTATAGTTCTGTTTTGTCATTCTATTTCTAAAATTTGATTATGACATGTCTAGGTGTAAATCTCTTTGAGTTTATGCCACGTAGAGTTTTGTAAGCTTCTTGGAAGTACTAATTAAGTCACAACATATTTGTATAAATCAGAGAAAGACAAATACCATATGATTTCACTCATGTGGAATTTTAGAAACAAAACAAGAAAAACAAATACAAAACAGAGAGGGAGGCAAATCAAGAAACAGACTCTTAATTATAAAGAACTGATGATTATGGGGGGGAGGGGTGTTGGGAAATGAGTTAAATAAGTGATAGGGATTAAGGGGTGCACTTGTTATGATGAGTACCTGGTGTTGTATGGAAGTTTTGAATGACTATATTGTACACCTGAAACTAAAATTACACTGTATGCTAACTAATTGGAACTGAAATATATTTTTTTTAAAAAGTTAAACATTTTAAAATGTTACAACATATTGGAAAGTTTTCAGCCATTACTTTCATCTGTAAATTAATATGCTTGATGATATACTTCAGTTCTCTATGGCCCTTTTAATTTTCTTTTTTTATTTTACTTTCTGTTCCTTGCACTGAATAATCTGAGAGACGTATCTTTAAATTTGCAATTTCTTCTACTGAGGACCTCCACTAATTTTTCCACTTCCATTATTTTACTTTTTAACTCCAGAGTTTCTATTTCCTTCTTTTTTTAAAAAAATAATTTATATCTACTTGTCTCATCCAGTAGAGAATATAAACATTTTTTCACACCTAAATTATTTTGCCTGGTTCCCTTTTGTTCTTTGAACATATTTATAATAGCTGGTTTAAAGTCTTTGTAGTTTCTTCAACATTGGAGCTTCCTCTGCGACAGTTCTATCAACTACTTTCTTTTTTCTGTACAGGACAAACTTTTCTATATTTTTGATGTAATTTCTTATTTAAAAGTTATTATTTAAGGTGCACCTAGGTGGCTTAGTTGGTTAAGTGTCTGCTTTCAGCTCAGGTCATGATCCTAGGGTTCTGGTATCAAGCCCCACATCAGGGTCCCTGCTCAACCTGCTTTTCCTTCTCCTTCTGCCTGCTGCTCCCCTGCTTGTGTTCTTTCTCACTCTCTTTCAAATAAATAAAATATTTTTTTAAAAATTATTTAAAATATTGTAACAATTCTATAAATTAAATTGCCTCCCCTTCCTCACAGTGTTTCTTTTTAATGCTGATTGTTGTGCTTTTTTATTTTTCTTGTTACATGAATTTTTTTTTTTTTTTTTTTTGGCTAATTTGCAAAGTAGTCTTTGTTGAGGTATTCTTTGTGTAGTTAGCCTAGTGATCATAAAATGTTTAGAAAGATATTTGTTTAAATCTTTTAAATCATTAATTCTTCCAGTTTTCCTGGGTGACTTTGCATGTGTTTCAGGAGCAGTCTTCATTCTGTGAAAGATAGTTTATATTCTACCTTAGTCTTTATTTCTCATTCATGCCATACCTCAGGATTAACCACAGTTTAGAGATTAATGTTTTCTCAAGTCTTTGCTGTTCTTATGTACAGCACTGCACATATGCATCACCTTCTAGATTTCTGGGAATATATTAAGGCTTTTAAAATTTATTTATGTATATTCCAATGCCAAATTCTTGCCATTAGGTTTATTTTTGGTCAGCCTCTTCTTAGCCTAACTGATAAAACCATCTCAGACAGTTGTAATGTTAAAAACTGCTTAATGATTCTTTTTGGAAAAAATTCCCTGGGGAGGGGGATAAGCAAGTTGCACAGAGTGAGCTCGAAGTCACATAAAAGAATAACAAGTCCTGGGGCGCCTGGGTGGCTCAGTGGGTTGAGCCACTGCCTTTGGCTCAGGTCATGATCTCAGGGTCCTGGGATCAAGTCCCGAATCGGGCTCTCTGCTCAGCGGGGAGCCTGCTTCCTCCTCTCTCTCTGCCTGCCTCTCTGCCTACTTGTGATCTCTCTCTGTCAAGTAAATAAATAAAATCTTAAAAAAAAAAAGAAAAGAAAAAGAAAGAATGACAAGTCCTGAGACTAGAGCTTTTCTGCAAGATGCTGGGTCAAACAGTGACAATTCTGATAATGGAGCTTTTAGGGAATTCCAAATCCATCTGTCCTATCCAAGTGATATTAGGATGCTGAGTTTCACAACTACCATATTTGTGACTCTTGACTTTCTGGACTATTACAAAGGAGAAAGGGATAAGATTAGGTCAACTTAATTAAGATAAAAAACTTACTGTTCTTACTAGTACTCAGCCATTTTTTAGTCCATGCTTTTTGGATTACCAAAAATCTTTAGTTAATTTGCAGAGTTCTAAAAAATAATTTTTTTTCAATTTTATTTCTGTTTTTATTAAAGAGCTGCCTTTCAGAGGTTCTTACTCCACCACAGTAGTAGTGTAATATCTCTAGATTTTTCTAGTAAAATATAATAAACTGAAGATTATCTGTAATTGAAGAAGAAAAAGCCTGCTTAGACTAATAATGAAATATCTGAGATGAATTTTAAAAGTTGACTTTTTAAATGTAGAATGATTTGATATACATTTGGATTCACATTTTTGCAGTTAAAATGGAAAACAGATTTAGTCCATGGATTATATTTGGATAATAGTTTATTTTTCTGGATTGCTTGTTAGGTGCTGATTCACAGGTAGTAAGATTTTTTTCCTCCCATAAGTTAGCTTGTATGTTTAGAACTGTGTGATGAAACTGAAGTAGAAAGTCAAATGTAAGATACAGAAAGGATAGGTAATTTGACCAAA
This sequence comes from Mustela lutreola, assembly GCF_030435805.1. Taxonomy (NCBI): domain Eukaryota; kingdom Metazoa; phylum Chordata; class Mammalia; order Carnivora; family Mustelidae; genus Mustela; species Mustela lutreola. Next base: position 60,620,615 of record NC_081299.1, read on the forward strand.
GTTTATATCTGCTAAGAGAGAGAGCAGGGTTAGAATGAGGTGGTCTTCTTCTAGAGCCCATGGATATAGCTATCATACTCACTTCATGTTCCTAATATAGAAAAGTACAAAGCCCTAGAAATTCCCAGCCCACAGAGAAAGAAGTATTTGTCAGTCTCAAGTCATCTGGAAGAATCCCACCAAAAAGATACCATAAAAGATTTTCATAAAGAGCTAATTGGACACAGTCTTTGCCTGCTTCACATTTCTGTCATTAATTAAATATGATACAGACTGCAGTTTACATTTTTAGAATTTTAACTGTGTACCAACTTAAGATCTAGGCATAAAGGATTAAGAACCCTCATTAACAACAACAACAAAAAATCTCTAAAGCAAATCAACTCTAAGTACAGAATAGATTAAATATTTATTATAGTAAGGAAGATGGCCTCCCTGACATCTTATCACTTTTTCACATAAACTCCTTATAATTTATTTTCAGGCGCAATTCCTCAGAACCTACTGTGGTGCATAAAAGAATGTAAACCAAAAACATTTATTGCATGAATGACTGCAACCGAAATTCAGTGTGTTATAAAATGATAATTGCATGATAATTAAGAGTTCTACATTCTAGTTCAATTTTAGGCCCTTTTGAAAAATGATTTTACCATTCCAAGTCTCAAATTTCTTAATGGAAAATGAGTTGGGGAAGACCATCTTTAATATTCTGCCCAATAGATACAATATGTTGGTCAAATGCAAGACAATTTTAATATAAATTGCTTCTAAAGCAAAAAGTGTAATTTCTTCAATTCCTTGTTTATATATATGAAAATATACTAACTATTCAAAAATATAAAAGATCCTGCCTTCAAAGATAGATAATAAAATTACAAGATAGAAATATTCATATCTGAACAGATCAAGAATAGTTAGGTGCAGTCTGAAATTTTATCATTAGCTATGTAGAAAGTTCTCACAGTTGATGAAAATGCAGTTGAAGTGGTGTTTAATTGCAAATTTCTTGATTAGCCACTGCAACTTTAATGAATGCAAATTTTAGCACTTTCAAAATTATATCCTACTGTGTGAATCTTTTTTATGCAATCAACAACAAAACGAAGTACTGATTTACTAAAAGTCTTAAAAGTCATTATTTCATTGTTAATTTAATCAAATTTCACTTTCTATCTTTCTAAAAACAAATTACTCATATGCTTTTGCTTACATGACATGGTGGGATTCCTTTGGAATCTTAATTCTAAACTGGTAAATAAAAAATAATCTAGAAATTAAATATATTTAAAATCAATTATGTCAAGGAAATAAGTTATCGTGAAGCGATCTGACTGTGCAGGTATCCCTTTTAAACAGTATCTATCAAGCACAGTGCTAGGTAACTGGTGATTTACTTAAGACTTTCCCCTCTCTTTACAAGGGGTCACAGTGATAGTACCATAATGTGCATAATATTGTAATGTATGGAAAGTAAGAAGATATCTAACCATTTGCAAAAACTGAGAATGATACTCTTATAAGCATCCATTCCTGAGCATGAGATAAGAGAGTTGTAATGGGATTTAAATTCTCCTAACTCAAGTTTTCATTTCATGAGAGAAAATAATACCTCACCTGCCCTGCACAATACATCCTTCTGTAATTTATAAGCTGTGTATTTAGTGTAGAGTCTGGGAGATAAACCAGGTTCTTGAGTATCTGTTGAGTGAGTTTTGCTAACTCTGTTATCTTGTGAAAAGTGAATTGATTTTGCCTTCACACAAGATAAACAAAATCTTGTAAAGAGACAACTGACATAGGGGTTCTTCAATGTTAATCAGAAGTTTTACTCACTAGTCAACACAGTAACTTGTACTTCTTTATCAAACACATTTAAATTCACTGTCCTGAGCTAGTTTACTTAGGGAATGCATAACTATTCAGTTTAACTACGTAATACTTGTGAAATACTTAATAATATTGAAAAAGACTATTGCACATCAATGTGATAGTAACTGAAAGTCATGATTCAAGATAATTTACCTGGGGAAATTTTGATTGACTTTTAATACAATTTTGAAATATGTAGTAGTTGATTTGAATTTTATGTAATTATATATTTTTTATTCATCCACCTGTTGAATCTTTCAGGAGTTATACAAAATGTAGAAGATTCTACATTGATTTCTACCTCTGAGTTTACCTGCAGCTAGAGTAGATAATGTCCAGACTTACAATTTCCCACTGCTAGTCTGCTTAAGAGATTTATCTAGAAACATTGCAGCTTGCTTGATAACAACAACAACAACAAAAACAGAGAATTAATGCCTTGAGATTACCCTTAACTCATAAAGGATGAGAAGGACTATCTCAGGTTCCCTTTGTTATGGTGGGATAACTCTGATGCAACAGAAGACAAAATATCTTACTCCTGAATATATATTATAATGGCTTTTTTTCCCTTCTCTTTCTCATTTTTCCCACTGTCTGAGAGGTTCTTCCTGATGTCATCTTCCAAGAACTTTTCTTAGGATTTGTTTTTATATGAACTCAGTAAGATGTTGGGAAAGCAAACTTCTCTATTTTAATTATTTAAATTATAAAACAAACCTTCTTAGTTTTTTTTTTTTTTTTTAAAGATTTTATTTTATTTATTTATTTGACAGAGAGAAATCACAAGTAGGCAGAGAGGCAGGCAGAGAGAGAGGAGGAAGCAGGCTCCCTGCTGAGCAGAGAGCCTGATGCGGGACTCAATCCTGGGACCCCGAGATCATGACCTGAGCCGAAGGCAGCGGCTTAACCCACTGAGCCACCCAGGTGCCCCTAGTTTTTATGCTTGTAATCATAAAACTTCTACTCTTTTGGCAGAGTGATGGATGTGAATTATATAAAATAGTGTAAGTAAAGTGCTTAAGTAACTATTTCCATTTTATAGAACTTTAAAATATACAGAACACTTTGGAATATGTAGTAGAATGGTTCAAGCCTGAATAAGGAAGAAACATGAGACTAATTAGAAAGTTGTTGTAAGTACAAGAGGAGCAGACTGATGTAAGGGGCCTAAATAGATGGCTTTAGATTCTTCACAGATGTTTTAGTATATCTCAATATAATATAATTTCTATTAAAGTTTTATGAGTTTATATTCACCTTATTCACAAAAGTTTACATGAGGACTTGTCATCAGTTTGATGTCATGCCACCTCAGTTAAACAATGTACTTACTGTGCATAAATATAAGGCATTTCATGTTAACAGAAAAAGAGATTAGGAAATATATGGCTCAGTATCATATTAAAAGTAATTTTTTTTTAATTTCAGAAAATTTGATGACTACTTATTCATGACTCAAGAAAGGACACAGATACCAATTCATTTTTGAAGTGACTATATACTAGGACAAATAAAGACCTTGCTTGAAAACTATATCCCTCATAAATATAAAGATACGGAATAAATATTTTAACTCTTTAACTTAAAACACCTATGTATGTGTATGTATGCATGTATATATTATGTATGTGTATATGTTTTATACATAATAGTATATCTAGTAGAAACAAACTTGATTCATATTCCAAAAGCTAACAATGACATTATTAACTTATTTTAAAATTATTAATTAAAGAAAGATAACGTGCCCTGTATAATGAGAACTATTTGTACATAGGTATATATGAAGTTAATTTATGTATACTTGGAAACTCTTATACATGTGAATGTGTTTCTTGTGTCCATATATGAAAATACTTAAAATCTACTTGTTTATACTAATTAAAGTTCTTGCCAGGGGAATGCTTCATTTCAATCTGTATTTTTCTCTCTCAGATTGTGCCAGTCTTTTACATCTTCAATATCCATGCTCTATGTTAAAGTACTCTAAGTTTAGGGACCTTACAATGTAGTAAAACATGCTTTATTCTCCCCTTGCCTATATTTGTAGGCTTTATCATTTTCTTTTCATGTAAATGCTTTTTTTTTTTACAGACACTGAGAAACTGGTTGTGTACAGAACACCGTACACTAGCTCCTTCCTCTTAATTCCCATAGGAGAGTCTTTCTGTTCACCTAGCATTAAAACAATCGATGAATGTCTTGCTTTCCCTTAAGTTGTATTTTTTTCTGGGTCGGTTTCCCTCTAAATGTAGAATCAGGTAGTGTCTGGAATACAGTAGTAGCATAATGCTTGTTAAAGGAGATCAGAATTCTGAGGGGTAGAAAGGGAAGAGTCCTTTCCTAATTGAAATTGAGCTAAAAGCAGCTTTCTTTTTAGGCAAGCACAACATTATTCTCCTGTGTTAATCTTGATTGATTGATTGATAGATGATTGATCAATGTATAATTGATATACAATGTTATATTAGCTTCATGTGTACAACATATTCATTCAATAATTTTACATATTACTCAGTGTTCATCATGATGTGTAGTCACCATCTGTTGCCATACAACCTTATTACAATATTACTGACTATATTCCCTATGCTGTATTTTTCATCTCTGTGACTTAATTTTGTTATAACTGGAAGTTTGCACATCTTAATTGCCTTTGTGTACTTTGCCCATTCTCCTATCCCCCTCCCCTCTGGCAAACACCAGTTCTCCATATTGAAGAGTCTAGTTTTGTTTTGTTTTGTTTTAATTCATTTTTTTTTTCTTCTTCAGATTTGACATCCTCCCCTCGCCAGGATAACAAATGTTTTGCCTCTTAACCTCTTAAATTTTGCCATAAAATTTCACTATAATTTAAAAAATAGAGGTCTCCTAGGTATATCTGAAAGCATCTTTGGTTTAATGAGACCATTTTTTCTTCTAATAATGGAATTTTACTAGATGTTAGATGAGTTTGATATTTTGATACTGCGGTACTAATTTATAGTCATTATTTTTTATTTAGCCCTTATTTTATATGTACTTGATGTTTTATAGTCATTATTTCATTTACTTCCAACTGTATCCTATGACTGTTTAATAGCTATCTGTTAATTGCTAAATAATGTGCTAGTTTTTCAGAATAATACATCTTGTATCATTTATATTTGCTTAAAAGTCTGGTAGAGGCAGTCTGGAATGGGACGACTGCAATACTGTGCAATAGTACAATAAGAGAGAGAAATGATAGTTTGGGAACAAATACAGAAAATTTTGCCTACCCCATGCTTGGTGAGATAAGAATAGTTTTCTCAAAGAGTATCTCATGACCCCTCATCTTAAATACACTTAATATTTAACTAGTTAGAAAGATGACTGATGTAAAGATGGGACTGGAGTGGGAGAGAGAGAGACCAGGAACATTCCTTTTTTAAAAAAAATTATTTATTTTTTATTAACATATAAAGTATTATTTGCCCCAGGGGTATAGGTCTGTGAATCATCAGGCTTACACATTTCACAGCACTCACCATAGTACATACCCTCCCCAATGTCCACAATCCAGCCACCCTATCCCTATGCCCCAGCCCCCAGCAACCCTCAGTTTGTTTGGTGAGATCAAGAGTCTTTTATGGTTTGTCCTCTCCTAATCCCATCTTGTGTCATTTTTTCCTTCCTTACCCCTCATGATCCCCCTCACACCCTGCCTGTCAAATTCCTCATATCAGAGAAATCATATAATTGTCTTTCTCTGATTGACTTACTTCACTTAACATAATACCCTCTAGTTCTATCTACATTGTTGCAAATGGCAAGATCTCATTTCTTTTGATGGCTGCATTGTGTGTGTGTGTGTGTGTGTGTGTGTGTATGTGTATCTCCCACATCTTTTTTATCCCTTCATCTGTTGATGAGCATCTAGGTTCTTCCTATAGTTTGGCTATTGTGGACATTGCTGCTATAAACATTTGGGTGCACGTGCCCCTTCGGATCACTACGTTTGTATCTTTAGGATAAATACTCAGTAGTGAGATTGCTGGGTCATAGGGTAACTCTATTTTCAGCTTTCTGAAGAACCTCCATACTGTTTCCAGAGTAGCTGTACCAGCTTGCACTCCGACCAACAGTGTAGAAGCGCTCCCCTTTCTCTACATACTCACCAACATCTCTCATTTCTAGATTTGTTAATTTTAGCCATTCTGACTGGTGTGAGGTGGTTTCTCATTGTGGTTTTGATTTGTATTTCCCTGATGCTGAGCAATGCTGAACACTTTTTCATGAGTCTTTTGGCCATTTGGATGTCTTCTTTGCAGAAGTGCCTGTTCATGTCTTCTGCCCATTTATTGATTGGATTATTTGTTCTCTGGGTGTTGAGTTTGATAAATTCTTTATAGATTTTGGATACTAGCCCTTTATCTGATAGAGGCAAGGAACATTCTTATGAGAGAATATCAAAGATAAACAACTTGGACAAAAGTTATAGTAGTAAGAATGGATTTTTTTTTAAAGATTTTATTTATTTATTTGACAGAGATCACAAGTAGGCAGAGAGGCAGGCAGAGAGAGAGGAGGAAGCAGGCTCCCTGCTGAGCAGAGAGCCCGATGTGGGGCTCGATCCCAGGACTCTGGGATCATGACCTGAGCCAAAGGCAGAGGCTTTAACCCACTGAGCCACCCAGGCACCCCGTAAGGATGGATTTTAATTGGTAATATACTCATGTCATGAGAAGAGTCCAGTGTGAACTAAATTCAACTTCTATTATACAAAGGTAACTGGGAATCTTAAAGGGTGAATGATAAAGAGTGGAGTGAATGGGGGGGGATTAGTAGAGTCAGGAAAGTAAATTAAAAAAAAAAATGTGAGGGGGAGTTGATCCATCTGGGTTTGTTAGTTGTGCATCTGGAATTTAGACTCTTAACCTCTTATGCAAGCAGGAGGACAAGGGTCCTATCTTCAGGTGTGGGTTAAAGCAAATAGTAAAATCTTTTAGGCAACCTTGGGTTTTCTCAGAAAGATAATTTAAGGGGAACTAGGATCATCCTGATGAAAAAGCCTCCTTTGTTAGAAGCTGTGTATAGTTTTGATCAAGTCTTTATGGGCCATGGTTAAGCACTAATCAAGAAGAGGGCTTTGAGAAGCCTGGCTAGAGTTTGGTCAGTGAGAGACTCTGTCAAGTGGATTACATATATAACAACACAAAAGTAGGAAAGGTAGGTTGTTTCAAGTATTAAAAGTACTTTTGTTACTCATAATATACTATGCTATTATGCAGTAGCAAAGTAAGAAATCTGAATGAATTAGCACATCAGAGGTTTGTGGGGTTTTTTTGTTGTTGCTGTTTCTTTGTTTTTGTTTTTATTTTCCATATATGCCAAGTCAGCTGTATATCCCACTGCTCATAGTGGCAACTTACTTCCAAGTGGTGACTCAGAGATATTATGGCTCTGCCTTATCAAAATGGAGTTCAGGTTACTACAGGTGGAAAGAGAGGAAAGAAGGATCATGCAGGGCATTTCCATTGCTTAAACTTAGAAATCACCCTTATCGGTTATGCTCATAGGTCTCTCAGCCAGAACTCACCACATTGTAAATCAGAGAAATTCAATTTAATCTAGAGTACACAGATAATGGGGATTAAATAGAAGGAAACTAGTATATTTTTCTAAAAGTGAAATGAAACTTAAACATACATGGTTTAGAAAAGGAAAAAAATGGAAACATATTTGTATAGGTCTACGGCTAAAATCTATAGAAATTTTCTTGATGGTGTAAGCATCAAAATAACTCATTTCTATAGATATTTCAATGTCTTGTCTTTCAAATTTCACATTCCCAAGAGAAGAAATATTATTGTCTCTTCTCAGGTCAGTTGTTCACTCATTAATCAATTAGATATAGCTAGAGAAGCACTATAAACATAACCAAATATTGCTACAAGACTCACCTCCATTGTACGGAGAACATTTTGAGGAAGAGGAAATCACATCAATAACTAGCTACTACAAAACAATATATTAACAGAAGTAACAGGAATATTCTTGGTGAAGATAAGGCATGAGTAGCAGGATACTCTATAAAGTAATAACTTATATGAGCTTAATAAACTAAAGCAACAATTTGTAAGTCTCATACTGCAGTACAAGATGGACCTCTTTCAGCCACCTGATAGTTACCCTATATAGTTACCCTTCAGAACGGATGAACAGACAAGGACCATCAAAGTTACCAAGTTTGTAACTACTGACTGTGATATATAAGGTTTCAGGTTTGGCAGAAAGAGGAAATACAATAACACCAAAGCATATCCTACTTCTTTCCCATCACTGAATAGTAAAGTCATTAGACCTAGAAAATAAGAGAAAATAGGAAATCAGTGTAGATATAATTTTCTATCATAAATCCTGTAGCCGAGGACAATGTTGAATGTCAGCTGGGAGAGAGAGGACATGTGGCAAGCAGAATTACTTTCTAAGTTGAATTTTAAAAATTGGGAATAAACAGGTCTGTACCTTGATCTATGCCTGAGATTTAGGAAAAAAAGGAAGCCACACAAATGCTCTCAGTATAAATGGAAAAATCAGTGAAAGTAGCCTTAAAGTATATTTCAGAACAAGAGGGCCAAAGAGATGGCAAGAGGAGTTTTTTTTTTTTTTTTTTTTTTTTTTTTTTTTTTTTGTTGTTGTTTATAAACATATATTTTTTATATACATATATTTTTATCCCCAGGTCTGTGAATCACCAGGTTTACACACTTCACAGCACTCACCAAATCACATACCCTCCCCAATGTCCATAATCCCACCCCCTTCTCCCCAACCCCCTCCCCCCGGCAACCCTCAGTTTGTTTTGTGAGATTAAGAGTCACTTATGGTTTGTCTCCCTCCCAATCCCATCTTGTTTCATTTATTCTTCTACCCACTTAAGCCTCCATGTTGCATCACCACTTCCTCATATCAGGGAGATCATATGATAGTTGTCTTTCTCTGCTTGACTTATTTCGCTAAGCATGATACGCTCTAGTTCCATCCATGTTGTTGCAAAAGGCAAGAGGAGTTTTAAAGTTGAAAAGAAAATACTCCTAAATCTCCAGGAGGTAACTTAGAAGGGATAAGGTTCCCCAAGAGTCTCAGCAGGAGACAGGAAATGTGGCTCAGAGTAAGCCCTGACAATCTCATAAGGTGGAACAGAGAAGCATGGACATTTCCCAAAGACAAAGTAAAGTCACCGTATATAGGTTGTGATGTGAGGATCACAAGCAGGCATCAAATAGGAGATGCAAGAGGACATCAGGGGATTAGCTCCAGCAAAAGCCACAATAGAATTGAATCAATAGGAAAACACTGCAAAGTCTTGCTGGAGCAATCACTTCAGATTTTCTGTGCCAAAAAAAGTAGAGATATATTTTTATCTGCATAAGCACAGACCAGTTATATCCCTCTGCAGAGGTATGAGTTAGATTTTCCCTGAATCTAGACATAATCCCAATATAGGGAACAAGTGGATCAGCTTCTAGAACTGACTAAATGTTAAAATCAAAATGACTGATAAATCATAGAAATTGAGCTAATTTGACCAAAACACTCAGATTAATGTTTTAACTTAACACAGACTAAAGCTTAAAGCCCGATATTTAAATTAGTGCTAGAAATAACTTTATGGAAACTCTATAATGTTATCCTTTATGTATACATATTTTTTTCAGATTTGTACTAAAAAAACCAGAATGAATAGTTAACATGTTAAATTTTGTTAAATATATACATTTTTGTTAAGTATGTAAATGCAAACATTTTGAGAGGTAAGGTTCATAGCTTGTTAGAAAAAAAAGGAGGTAAAGAGACATTGATGTAAAGTCCTGGACAGAGACTCTAAAATCAACTTTGTTAGGTACAGAATATAGGTTTTATATATGGAATTTGGATGCGGATGATAGTTGGCAGAATGCTTAAAAATTTCATGTGACCAGAAATGATCATTTTAACAGATTGTATCAACAATAAATGTGTGATGTTGAATAAGAGAGATGATTATGATTCCATACTCTACACTAATTAATTAAACCTAAAGTATTTAATTCAGCCAGTGGCTTGCATTTAACAATTTACAGGGAAGAGTAGTTAGAGACAAATTGGGATTTACTAATTTCTCATCCTGATTACTTGATTTGAAGGCAAATCTGTAGATTGGAGGAATGCTTGAATAAGCTAGGCTTTGAGATCCTTTTTATGCTAAAATCTTTTGATTTTTTAAAAAATGTTTAATTTGGATCTTGTTTTTGTTTTTTAAGAATAAACATTTATAATTGATTATTGAACTTAAACATTAAATTACCCCCATAATTGTCCAACATATCCAACCATGTGACTAAAGCCTTAGGCAGAACTGATGCTACATTTAAGAGTTAGAACAGTGGCTTCTTTCTCCAGATGTCTTTTAGCAGTCCCCTAGTATTCTGTGCTCAATGTATGATGAGAACAGAGATATGCAATCATCTTTATTTTTAATTTAGCTAAACAAAAATTTTGACTTTGCTAAAGTGATAATTTTTCATTAATTACAACCTACACAGTGACTTTAGGAATATGTAGGATTTAGTTTATCATGACATTATTTCAAGGACAAATCAATGTACCAGAAACTTGTAAGCACTTAATTCGTACACTAAATGCCAGCTCCACATTTGTACAGAAAATTTAATCCAAAGTATGAACTATTTATTGGGAAACTTTGTATCATATTATATGAGTTTTATTTTTTTATTAAGCAGAGTTTTATTAATATACCCTCTGGTTGATGGGATAGTAAAATTTACTGAATCTTAGAGTATTCTCATTACATATTGAGAGTGTTATTATATCTCAGTGCAATGAACAAGTTAACAAAATGATGTAATGAGTAAAAAATATCAATTTATTCAACAATAAAATAATTCAAATAATTCAGTAGTTAAATGTAGTGAGCTTTCAACTTAATGTCAACTGATTGTTGGAATCTGGATATACCAAAATCATGACTGTCCTCAAGGAGTTCCACTGCCTCAAAAGGAAAATAATTTTATAAACAAGTATCTATACTATAATATTATAATATATTTCAGATACACAAATGAGCAGGAAATTGTTTGGGGACATGATAGGGAGAACAGGAAAAATGTGACCAGCAAACAGACATACCCTATCAAATGGATCTAAAAACTTCATTTGAATTTTGTCAAGCATATTATTGGGAAAACACAGTAAGAGAGAACAGTATGATTAAAAACATTTAGGTATTGCAGTCCGTATATGTGAGTTCATGTTTACACACACATATACACATAAGAGAAGAGCAGATAAATAGCAAAAACTAGGTCACAAGGAGTAAACAGTGTTTGGTAGAACTGGTAGTAGATAAACCTGAAATAGCATTTATAAATAAAGTTGAAAAATTGTTTACAAAATTTACAGGAGTTTGGAAAGCCACCAAAATGTATTAAAGCCAGTTATCTGGTCAGATAAAGGTTTCATAGCACTAATGCTTAGGGGTAGTGTAGAATACAGTTTGAAATAGGGGAAGGTGATCAGAAGATGTATGAGAAGGTCCTCATTTGGAAACAGGTGGAAGGATTAAAACATTTGTTAACCTCTGTCCCTAATTAGATAAGGTAAGATTTCAAATATAAATACTGAAACTAGATAATTTTCTTTTCCTTTCTAAACAAGTTAGGCACTTGGAGGGGGTAGGGGTTAAAAAAATAAATAAATAACAAGAACAACATTCAAGTAAAAGGAAAAAAGAAGCTAGGAAAATCATGACAATAAAATGATATAAAAAAACATTTTTTTTTTAAAGTCCAAATACATCAGTCACAATAATAAATGTAAACGTAATATCTTAATCCATTTGGATCTTATAACAAAATACCCTTGACTGGCTAACTTAAAAAGAACAGAAATTTATTTCTCTCAGTTCTGGAGGCTGGAAGTCCATGATCTGGGTACCAGCAAGGTCGAGTGAGGGCCATCTTTCAGATTACAGACTTCTCATTGTATCCTCATGTGGCAGAAGAGACTAGAGAAGTCTGGGGATTCTTTCCTAAGAGCACTAATTCCATTTGAGGCTTCTACCTTCATGACCTAACCACCTCCAAAGGCTCCACATACTAATACTATTATATTGAGCATTAAAATTTCAACATGTGAATTTTGGAGGTTCACAAACATTCAAAACACTGCATGCACTAACCAGTTCAAAGGAAGAAGTCATCTATTTGAAATAAGACAACCGTAAGAATCATGCTATTTACAAGAGAAATCTATAAGAATATCAAAAGGTTGAAATTAAAATGCATACCTTGGAAATATTGCAGGGTACCTCAATAAAATGAATATCGTAATTAAGTGAGTCAAATGATTTTTGTGGTTTCTCAGTGCATATAAAAGTTACATTCACACTGTACTGTAATCTAAGGGTGCAATAGCATTATCTCTAAAAAATGTGAATACTGTAATTAAAAATTTATTGGTAAAAAATGCTAACCATCATCTGCACTTTTAGGGAGTCATAATCACCGATTAAAGATCACCATAACTACTAGTAATGAAAAAGTCCAAAATAGCGTAAGAATTACCAAAATGTGACGCAGACACATGAAGTGAGCAAATGCTGTTGGAAAAATGACACTGATAGACTTGCTTCATGCATGGTTGCCATAAACCTTCAATTTGTAAAAATTGCATTATCTGCTAAGTGCAATAAAACAAAGCACAACCAAATAACAACAAATAACACATGCCTATATTTGAAAAGATAAATCAGGTATACATTCATCTAAATAAATTAACAGTAGCTATATTAACATCATACATAATAAACTTTTAACTAAACATGTCTTTAGAAATAGATATGTACACTGTAATTACAAAGGTTCAATTATTCAGGTAGATATAACAATTCTGCATTTAAGTTCAGTTGATACTACAGTCTCAAGATATATAGTGAGTATATGGATATAATTATAAGGGAAAAATATGTATCACATTAGAATAAGTTAACATATCTTTACCAATGACCAACAAAGCAGAAAAATAATAGCAAATGTACAGAACATTTAAACTACATGATTAGCATATGATTTAAGGAAGTAAATATGGAATGTGCACACAATTGAAAGAAACATTATATTTAAATCTCATCTAAAATTATTACAAAATTAACCATGCACAAAGTCTTAAAGCAAATTTCAACAAATTTCAAAGATTCAGTATCATTTATACAATGTTCTCTGATTATAGTAGAATTTCCATTTGATTAATATACAAGAGAAAGTTATAAAATCGCCATATATTTTCATGTAACTTAGAAGTCAAAAATGTTATCAAAATGGAAATTTAGGGGTGCCTGGTCGCTCAGTGGGTTAAAGCTTTTGCTTTTGGCTGGGTCATGATCCCAGGGTCCTGGGATCGAGCCCTGCATCAGGCTCTCTGTTCAGTGGGAAGCCTGCCTCTCCCTCTCTCTGCCTGCCTCCCTGCCTACTTGTGATCTCTGTCGAATAAATAAATAAAATTAAAAAAAAATGGAAATTTAAATAAACATAGAATTGAATAGTAATGAAAACCTTAAATATCAAAGTTAGGAGATACAATGAAATTTACAGTGACAATTCTAACTTTAGAAAGTAAGAAATCTTGAAAATTAAATAAATATATATCTAACTTAAGAGGAAATAATACAACTAAGTAAATTATAAAACATGAATAAGATTGAAAAAAACTGACAAATAAAAAGCTAATTTAGCAAAAGGACTGTATCAACCCTATTTTTTCCAAATTGGACAAGAGGTCAAACTGTGTCTTAATTATCTATTTACTCATTATTGAGAGAGGGATTCCTGATCTCGTGTTGTGGGGATAGCTAAACTAATACCTGACACTGTGCAGATGATATTGACAGAAATTTATTTGTCATGTGTACACATAATCTGAGGGAGGAGGACAATGCACAGGATTCAGTGCTATATGGGTGTTGCCTTTAGGAACAGAGTGAATAGTGACAGAGATATGAGAGGCAGGCATTTTAGTATCAAGGGGATAGGGTGCTCTCTGATTATTAGGAGAGGAAGAGATTGTGTTGTTTGAAAAATTCTACAGGCTAATCGGGAACTGAAACCTACTTTTAAGGGATAAGCAAGAACTGTGTCTTTTCCTTTTGACAAAGAATGTGTGGCTACTGGACTTTAACTAGAGTGAGAAGGGGAAATTTGTAGTTAGGCCACTTGATTTCCTCTCAGTTTTACCATAGGCCAGAGCAGCTCATAGTATGGAGGTTTAATTTTACACTTTATACCATAAACCAGTCCAAAAAAGACCACAAATAAATGAATGCATAAACAATAAATTGTACAAAAATAGTAAAAAAAAAATTAAGTAAAGTGTTACCTATATAAATATTTAAGTATAAATTATAACAAACAGTAAGTTACGTAGCTTTCTGGATTTTAAAACCATTATAAAAATAAATTACAATTATTTAAGAGATAGTATTTAAATTTAATTTTACAATAGATACAAAAATAGTCAAAAATCAAAAGATCTCAGAAAAGATGATCAAGACATTTGTAGAGATTGTTACAAAAATTTTTGACAATGTGACAGGAAAATGAAGTCAACCACCATTTTTTAAACTTCTAAGTGTGCATTAATATATTACATCAATTTAAAAAAGCTGAAAACCACATTTCTAAAATGCCTCTGTAGTTGAGGTTCCAGAAGGGATTTAAGTTCTGCCAATCAAGTGTACCCAACTGAACTTGGACTTGAATTTGGAATCAAGTTACACTGGGGATTTGGCAATGCATAAAGCATATATTTTTGCTTTTGCATTCCTATTAGACACAATGTAGCTCCTGAGCCAATCATTTTAGAAAAGGCTTTCTGATCTCTGAATAGTAGTGAAGCTGGTGTTGTTCTCCTGAAGCCAACATTTGTGGTAACACCTTCCTGATCCAGGCAAAACGGCTGGTGTTGAGTGATCATGAAGTCAGTGGCTGGGACTATTGACTTTGTTTGTGCCAAGTTTCTGATTATGGCAAGGGTAGAACCTCACTGGCAGAGCAGTTGTATGATTTTGTCCAAGGAGTCATTCCTCGATATCTAGCCCAAACACAGCTCCTATAAGTCTTCCTGCCATTTGTGAGCAATAAAATTATGTTCTTAAAATAGTTTGGAGATTTTCTGTTATCTTCAAATTTTCAGTAGCAAAACAAAGATGTAATAAAGATCTAAATAGTGATTTGTTCTTATAGAAAAGTTTCAATATTATAAGGATACGGTATTTTATAAACAAATTGATAAATTCTCAGAGCTTCCCCTGGAATTTTATTCTGATTCTATTATTTATGTAGAAAAGCTATCTTACAAAATATCAAGATAATATAAAACTATTTTAGTAAAAAAGGTGTTGACATAGAGAAAAATAAATAAACTGAAGTAACATAAAAAAAACCTAGGAGCTCAGAAATAGGTCCTTGTTTATATTCACTAAGTCAACAAATATTTATTATTTAATGTAAGTTAAAAATTGTTATTTAAGTTGTAGATTAGAAACATTAGAAAACAAAAGAGAAAAGTGGTGTGCCCTTATTTATGTTGTATTCTGGAGTAGGAAATAATGGGGTAGACATTCAAAATAATGAGGCAATAAGTTTAAGAAACGTGAAATTGGATTTCTACCTTATACTATACACAGAATAATTAATACCATTTAAATGTTTGAAAAGGAGACCTAAAAACCACCATTTAAAATGATTTAGCATTTCAATTCTGACATTCAAAGAGCTTGGAAGTCATTGTTTTCACACTTCCAGTAAGAAAAATGTTAGAGAAAATCAATGAATTTTGTTGGACCCTTGAGAGAAGAAAGGTTGTAGGAAAAACTGCCACACCAACATCTAATGAAACATGCCCATCAAGAGAGAGGGAGCAACCAAGATCTGCTTACTTGGAGCAAAAGTTTCTGGAGCTATAAACTGGTAGAAACACTTACATGGTAAATTGCCTTGAGATAGCATGAGCTATGGTGAAAATGATACTCCCTAGGGCTGTAGTCCTTGGGTGCTCTGCTACTTTCATGTGCTCATTAGGAAGATTTGAGAGATTCCTTTTTAACTCTGGCAAGGAAAGAGGAAGAATAGCCATTCTGAAATTTGTCAAGGACTTTCAGCATAACAAAGGACTTCTCTCCAGAGAAAAACCTTGCCTATATACCATTCTGAAATATAAACCCAGGCTCTGTCAACTTTTGTCTCTGTTTGAGGGAAAAACAAAAATATAGTCAATGGTGGTTTGGGCTTCAAGGAAATGGATTAAGAATTATGCAACATGGAATTCAAAGAGAAGGCAGGAAGATTAGAGCTAATTTGTGGTCTCCAGAAATACTGGCCACTGAAAGACCGAGATATAATTGGAAGAATGTTTCTCTCCCCCAGACCCCACAATACTTCAATAAATTTCTGGTATATTAATGAAGTACTAAAGCTGAAACAATAGGAAGACACATTCTCAGCAGGAGTACATAGGAAAGCTCAAAAGATAAGAGGGGAGACAAAAGGAAGGGTGGTAGAAGGAATTTGAAGCCTTTGGTATCTAGCCACAGCAAATAATAACCGGAGTCCAAATCCTAAGCTGAGAAACATGTATACTCACACTAAGTATCCTTTTATCTGATACATCATCTCTCCATTTCCAAAAAAAAATTATAAGGCATTTATAGAGTCAAGAAAAAATGAACTCTAATGAAGCAAATCAATTGGAGAGGAATCCGAGATGGTAGAGGAGTAGGAGACCTTAATTTTGTCTGGTCTGAGGAATTAAGCTAGATAGCTATCAAATCATTCTGAACAACTGGCAAGCTAAAGCAGAGATCAAAAAAAAAAAAAAAAAAAAAAAAAGAATAGCTACAATGCTATAGAAAATTGACCACTTTCTACAAAGGAGGTGTGGAGAAGTGAATCCATGGTGATATATGGGAAGATAAAATGGGCGGGGGCTATGTGTGGAGCCTCAGTAAACTGGCTACTGGCAAGTAATATAGCAGTGGAGTACAACTTTGGAACTTTTAGAAGTCTGCTCTGGTGAGGGACATCACTCAGGTGGCTAAGTGGAGTAGAACTGTACCTGGACAGTGTAAACTTGGAATCACTGGGGTCACAGGAAGACTGGGGGTGACTGAGTGCAGCAGCAATCCCAGGTAATAGAGCAGGGAAGCTGGCTCTAAATGGTATACCCAGGAATGGGCTCTTAGCTTGGGGTTGCCACAAAACATGAGCCATAGAACAGTCAGGCAACTGCTCTCCAAGCAGGGCCCCCAAAAGTGGCAGAACCAGAGAGACCACCCTGGGAGTAGTGGTGAGGGAGCAAGCTCCAGGAGTCTACAGGGTGGGGATACTCAAAACAGGGTCATGTGCCTGAGATGGAAATGCTCAGTCACAAACTGGGTGAGCATGGAGTGTGGCTGAAGCCAAGGGAGACAGGAGTGACTAACTGCTTTTCTCAAAACTCACTGAGGAGTGGGGTCCAGAATTTTCAGCTCCAGGGCTGGAGCTTGGGAGGCTGCCATTTTCATGGGACGGAAAGTACAATTATAAGAACGTTTTAGGAGCGACTATATGCCAACAAATTCGGCGATCTGGAAGAAATGGATGCGTTCTTAAAAATGTGTAAACTACCAAAACTGAACAGGAAGAAATAGAAAACCTGAATAGACCCATAACCAATAAGGAAATTGAAGAAGTCATCAAAAATCTCCCAATAAAAAAGAGCTCAGGGCTGGATGTCTTCCCAGTGGAATTCTACCAAAGAATTAATGCCTATTCTTCTGAACCTGCTTCAGAAAACAGAAATGGAAGGAACACTTCCAAGCTCTTCCTATGAGGTCAGCACTACTTTGATCCTAAAACAAAAGACACCACCCAAAAGAATTACAGACCAATATCCCTTATGAACATGGATTCAAAAATCCTCCCCCAAATACTAGCCAATAGGATCCAACAGTACTTTAAAAGAATTATTCACCATGACCAAGTGGGATTTATTCCTGGGCTGCAAGGCTGGTTCAACAACCACAAGTCAATTAGTGTGATAAATAAAAGAAAAAGAAAAGAAAAGAAAGGGCAAGAATTAGATGATCCTCTCAATTGATTCAGAAAAAGCATTTGACAAAGTACAGCATCCTTTTTTGGTTAAAACTCTTCACAATGTAGGGATAGAGAAACATACTCCAATATCATATGACCCATATACAAAAAGCCTACAGTAACTATCATTCTCAATTGGGAAGAACTGAGAGCTTTTTTCCTAAGGTCAGGAACAAAGCAGGGATATCCTATTACCACTGCTGCTCAACATAATACTAGAATTCCTAGCCTTAGCAATCAAACAACAAAAATAAATAAAAGGCATCCAAATTGGCCACAAAGAAATAAATCTCACTTTTTGCAGATGACATGTTACTCTATGTGGAAACCACAACAGAGTACTCCCCCAAATTGTTACAACTCTT
Source organism: Mustela lutreola (assembly GCF_030435805.1). NCBI lineage: Eukaryota > Metazoa > Chordata > Mammalia > Carnivora > Mustelidae > Mustela > Mustela lutreola. The sequence goes on from NC_081299.1 coordinate 60,639,006, forward strand.
ACAGGCATTCAGCAAAGTCACAGGATATAAAATCAATGTGCATTAATCAGTTGCACTTCTATACACTAAACAGTGAGACAGAAGAAAGAGAAATTAAGGAGTTGATCCCATTTACAATTGCATGCAAAACCATAAGATACCTGGGAATAAACCTAAGCAAAGAAGCAAAGGATCTGTACTCAGAATAGTCATGAAAGAAATTGAAAAAAAAAAAAAAAAAACACAAGGAAATGGGAAAAAAAAATGTCCTATGCTTACGGATTAGAAGAAAAAATATTGGGTGCCTGGGTGGCTCAGTCAGTTAAGCATCTCCCTTCAACTCAGATCATGATCCTGGCCTCCTGAGATTGAGTCCCACATAAGGGAGCCTGCATCTCCCTCTGCCTCCCATCCCACTGTTGTGCTCTCTCTCACTCTCTCTCTCTCAAATAAAAATAAAATCTTAAAAAAAAAAAGAACAATGTTGTTAAAATGTCTGTGCTATTTAGAATTATCTACACATTCAAGCAATCCCTATAAAAATACAATCAACTTTCTCACAGAGCTGGAACAAACAATCCTAAAATTTGTATGGAATCAGAAATGATCCTGAATAGCCAAAGGAATATTGAAAAGGAAAACCAAAACTGGTGACTTCACAATTTTAGACTTCAAGCTCTATTACAAAGCAGTAGTCATCAAGACAGTATGGTACTGACACAGAGACATACATATAGGTCAATGGAACAGAATAGAGAACCCAGAAATGGACCCTGAACTCTATGGTCAACTAATCTTTGACAAAGCAGGAAAGAATATCCAGTGGAAAAAGGATAGTCTTTTCAAATAATGATGTTGGTGGGGGGGGTGCCTGGGTGGCTCAGTGGATTAAAGCCTCTGCCTTCAGCTCAGGTCATGATCTCAGGGTCCAGGGATCGAGCCCCACATTGGGCTCTTTGCTCAGCAGGAAGCCTGCTTCTCTCTCTCTCTTCTGGCCTCTCTGCCTACTTGTGATCTCTGTCAAATAAATAAATAAATAAATCTTTAAAAAAAAATGATGTTGGGAAAATTAGACAGCAACATGCAGAAGAATAAAACTTTCTTATACCAAGAATAAAATTCGCTTACACCACACACAAAAATACTCTCAAATTGGATGAAAGACCTAAATGTGAGACTAGAATTCATCAAAATCCTAGACAAGAACACAGGCAGCAACCTCTTCTACCTCAGCCACAACAACTTCTTGCAAGAGCCATCTCCAAAGGTAAGGGAAACAAAAGCAAAAGTGAACTATGAGGACTTCATCAGGATAAAATCATCTGCACAGGAAATGAAACAGTTGACAAAACCAAAGACAGCCAACAGAATGGGAAAAGTTATTTGCAAATGACACATCAGATAGAGGGTCGGTATCCAAAATCCATCAAGAACTTATCAAACTCAGTGCCCAAAGAACAAATAATCCAGTCAAGAAATGGGCAGAAGACATAAACAGGTATCTCTACAAAGAAGACATCCACATGGCTAAGAGATGTATGAAAAAATGCTCAACATCAGCAGGCATTAGGGACATAACAAATCAAAACAATAAGATACTACCTGACACTAGTTAGAATGGCTAAAATTAACAAATCAAGAAACAATAGACATTGGCAAGTATGTGGAGAAAGGGACAGTCTTCTACACTCTTGGTGGGAATGAAAGCTGGTGTAGCCACTCTGGAAAAAAGGATGGATGTTCTCAAAAAGTTGAAAATAGAACTACCCTATGACATAGCAATTGCAATACTGGGTATTCATCCCAAAGATACAAATGTAGTGATCTGAAGGGTCACTTGCATCCCAGTGTTTATAGACGCAAAGTCCACAATGGCCAAACTATGGAAAGAGCTCAGATGTTCATTGAAAGATGAATGGATAATGAAGATATGGTGTACACACACATACACACAGGAATATTACACAGCTTTCAGAAAATGAAATCTTGCCATTTGCAAGGACCATGGGTGGAAGTAGAGGGTATTATGCCAAGTGAAATAAGTCAATCAGTGAAAGACATTTATCATATGATCTCCCTGATATGTAGAATTTGAGAAATAAAACAAGGATCATAAGGGAAGAGAGGGAAAAATAAAACAAGACTAAACCAGAGAGGGAAATAAACCGTAAGAGACTCCCAATCTAGGAAACAAAATGAAGGTTGCTGAGGGGAGGAGTGTGGAGGGATGGGGTAACTGGGTGATGGACATTAAGGAGGACATGTGACATAGTGAAAACTGGGTATTATGTAAGACTGATGAATAACTGACCTGTACCTCTGAAAAGAATAATATATGTTAAAAACAAAACAAAACAAAACAAAAACACCACAAAGCAACCATCAGATGTAGGCTAAAATTTGATGTAAATGTTGGAATTATTAGATGGGTATTAAAATCACTATGATTACTATATTAAGGTGTCTAATGGAAAACACAAAGGATGATAGACAAAAACGGAAACTAAGAATCCAAAGGAAATGCTAGAAGTAGAATCACAGTAATGAAAATGCTGTTGATGAGTCTCATCAGTGGACCTGAAACAGCCAAAGGTAGAAGCCCATAACTTGAAGATAGGTCAACAGAAAATATTGATCAATTATGCTCTGCATAACTTATAGGTATAACGTATTCATAATATATCACTAATTTTAAACAGTTAAAATATATATTTTGTAATATAATTTTTATTTAAAATATACATAGATTTTTATGCAACTCTCTCGCTCATCTTCCACAGCCTGCCTCAGTCAATACCCTTCTTTATTCCAGCTGCCTGACTACCTGAGCTGGCAGATTAAAAAAAAAAAAAATCCTCAGGGCTTCTTAACTTGGGTTCTCTTAAATAAGTTTGACGGTCAGATCAGCATTTATTAGTTTCATGCAAATTTATTCTACAATGTGGTTTTGCACTAAGAAATGTGGCTTGTTCTAGCAACATGGGACTCATTTTAAATATTATTACTGTGTTGTCTGAGCAATTCTCTGAAAAGCCATTAATATTATTAGGTTATTGGAATGCATTTTTTAGATATACAGAAAGCATTTCTGAGACAGTATCCTGGGAATGCATATTCTAGTTCTATTTTCATTAGTAGACACTGCAGACTAAACTCTTACAATATGGAAAAAGTAAGGTAACAGTCACATGATGACTGTTTAATAAAATAGACTTGTATATGAGGAGATTACTTATATTTGTGCCCAGCAAAAAATGATTTAAGATGTTCTGCCAAGTTGAACTAAATTGTAAATCCAATTTATAAAATCAAAATGACCTTTTTTTTTCTTTTTCTTTTTCTTTTTCTCTGAATATACTTTCAGGCCACCACTGAATGGGTCTCCAAAAGCTGTCCTGGGCCATAATGTTTGATTCAGTGATTACATATATAATAAACTCTGAAGTGTCAAAATGAGTATTGAAAGTGTAAGAAGAAAACTAGTAAACATAGAAAATAAGATTAAAAACTACGATTTTATCTTTCAACTTGGTACTTAATGAATAAATGAATACTATGCATCATTGTTTAGTTCAACCAGAAAATCATACAAGGATTGTGAAATCGATAAAACGATCATAAGATGTTTATGTTAAATGATTAAACTTTCCACTTCTCTAAGATTTTCATTTACCATTAATTTTGTGGTAATTACTCTAAACTTGTGGAGTACACAGAGTAGTGAGGTATACTGTTGTAAAAATACTGGCTGCCTTTTTATGGTGATTACTATATATTCAGAAAATTTAAAAAAAGAAAAAAAAGACCTTATGGCATCAATTAATGAGTGATCTTGGGTTTGAAAGTTGCATGGTAAAGCAAACAAACAAACAAAATGGGCTATTTCTCAAATGCTTAACATTTTTTGTTTTTTTACTGGAAAGCAAACTTCTTTATTGATTTATCTTTATTGGAACACACAAAAAGAATACCTGTAATAAAAGAGAAAAGAAATACTTTCCACCAAATTAAAAAGGACTGGATTTAACTCTTTACATTGATTGTAGCCTATAGTGATTTTTTATCCAGTAAAAGTATTGATTGCTAGGCAATTTGAAAACTGCTTCAGTATTTCACATGCTATTTCTACAGCTAGCTTTTTTTTTTTAATGGAGATTAAGTAGAAATGAGGAAAATTACAATGATCATTTCTAAAACAAACAAAGAAAACTTTCCAAGCATTATAGATTTGATTACAGATTAACCTGTGTTCTGATTAATTATACAGGTCTAGGGTGAGGCCAACATTGGATCAGACGACAACTCATAAAATGTTTTTGATCCGAGACAAATTTTTAAATTTCAGTTTCTTTACTGACAATCTCACAGCAGGGAGAAATAGAGATATACTTCAGTGGGTTTTGTTTGTGTCTTTAATTTTGTTTAATTGAATACTATATAGATGATAATGCATATACTGTGCTTAGCATGGTGCATAGCAGTTAGTCAGCCTGTTCTAAATGTGAGCTCTTATGTTTCAGGGTTTCTTTAGGCAAAGTAGGTTTAGGAGGGTATTAGTTTCCTGGGACTGCCATAACAAAATGTTACAAGTGAAGTAACTGAAAACAATACAATTTCGTTGTTTCACAGTTCTAGAGGCTAGAAATTCAAAATCAAAGTGATAGCAAAGCAATGATCCCTCTGAAATATGTAGTGGAGAATTCTTTTTTGCCTCTTCTTAGGTCTGGTGGTTTGCCAGAAATCCTTGGCATTTCTTGGCTGGCAACTGTAGTTCAATCCTCACCTCCTTGGTGGTGTGATATTCTCATGCACCCATGTCTCTGTATCTTTTCCCTTTTCTTATAAGAACAGAAGTTGTATTGGGGCGCCTGGGTGGCTCAGTGGGTTAAAGCCTCTGCCTTCGGCTGAGGTCATGATCCCGGGGTTCTGGGATCGAGCCCCGCATCGGGCTCTCTGCTCCGCGGGGAGCCTGCTTCCTCCCCTCTCTCTCTCTCTGCCTGCCTCTCTGCCTATTTGTGATTTTTCTCTGTCAAATAAATAAAATCTTTAAAAAAAAAAAAAAGAACAGAAGTTGTATTAAGGACTCATCCCACTGCATTATGATCTAATAAAGACTAATTATATTGACAATAATCCTATTGCCAAGTAGGTCACATTTTGGGGTTTTGGGTTTAGGACTTCAGCCTATCTTTTGGCGGGGATGGGTGACAATTCAATTCATAAGACATTATGAATATTCACATCGTTAAATAAAACTTTGTAGGTAAATGACAGGATATTTAGGATCAATATATAGAGATAAATTAAAGATTTTGATAAAACTATGACAAAGTAATATTGAATTGCAAGGGTAAATTGTAATTTAAAGGGTGTTCTGATTGGTAAACTGTGACTAAGAACTGGGTCTTTTTGAATTTTTTGCCAAGTGCTTTTGTGACTTATCTACCCTGGCTCCCATCAATACTGATAAAAGGTATAGACAGACTTCATCCCACTCCAAGTTTAGTTGGCATCTTTTTTTTCTGTCATTGAAGTGATTCATAGTGTTTCTAATGTACTTTTAGTTGATATTTTAAATAAAACTAGGCTTTTGAATTTCAAAGACCCTTAAAAATTATTATTGTGGTTTAGCATAGACCTCTAAAGTAAAAACAAAACAAAACAAACAAAAACAAAAAAAAACTGAAAATGCACCTTAATTTCCTTACCTGTAAAATAAAGACAATAGTCCTATATCACCATTCCATAGACTCAGGAGGATTCAGAAAGATTATATATAAGACAATTCAGTTAATAGTAAATTTTTAAGAATGTTTAAATAATATATTGGGCATTTGTATATAATAGTACAGATGATTATAGAACTTGTATTTGTTTGTATAATATGTATTTCATACTATATATTTTTAAGTTTTTATTTAAATTACAGTTAATATGTAGTATAATATTAGTTTCAGGTATACAACATACAGATTCAGCACTTCCATACACACCAGGTGCTCATCACAGCTGGTGTTTTTTGCCCATCCCATATTTTACCTATCCCCCCACTCACCTTCCTTCTGGTAACCAGTTTGGTCTCTATAGTTGAGTCTTTTTTTTCTTGGTTTGCCTCGCTCTCTTCACCTCCCCCCTTTGTTCATTTGTTTTCTTTCTTAAATTGTACATATAAGTGAAATCACAGGGTATTTTTTTCCTCTGGCTTATTTCACCTAACATAATATTCTCTAGCTCCATCCACATTGCTGCAAATGGTAAGATTTCATTCTTTTTATGGCTGAATAATATTTCATTATACATATACCACATCTTTATCCATTCATCAATTGATGGACACTTGGGCTGCTTCCATAATTTGGCTATTGTAGAAAATGTGGCTATAAACATTGGGGTGCATGTATCCCTTGGAAATAGTATTTTTGTATTCTTTGAGTCAGTACCTAGTAGTGCAATTGCTGGATTTGTAGGGTAGTTCTATTTTTAATTTTTGAGGAACTTCCAACTGTTTTCCAGAGAGGCTGCACCAGTTTGCATTCCCACCAACAGTGCAATAGGGTTCCCCTTTCTGCACATCCTTGCCATCACTTATTGTTCCTTGCATTGTTGATTTTATCCATTCTGACAGGTGTGAGGTGATATCTCACTGATATTTTGATAAAATATTTCCCTGATGGTTGAGTGATGAGCATGTCTTCTGCCATTTTTAAGTTGGATTATTTCAGGTTTTTGGTGTAGAGTTGTATGAGTTATTTATATATGTCACATACTAACCTTTTGTCAGATGTCATTTACAAATATCTTCTCCCAATTAATAGATCGCCTTTTAGGTTGTTGATTATCTTCACTGGGCAGAAGTTTCTTTTTTTATTTTGATGTAGTCCCAACAGTTAATTTTTGCTTTTGTTTCCTTTTCCTCAGGACACTTATCTAAAAAATGTTGCTACAACTGATATCAAAGGGGTTACTCCCTGTGTTCTCCTTTAGGATTCTGTTTCAGGTCTCACATTTAGGTATTTAATCCATTTTGAATTTATTTTTGTGTGTGGTATAAGGAAGTGGTCCAGTTTCTTTTGCATGTAGTTGTCCAGTTTTCCCAATACCATTTGTTGAAGAGACTGTTTTTTCTCACTGGATATGCTTTCCTGCTTTGTCAAAGATTAATTGACCATATGGTTTATTTCTGGGTTTTCTATTCTGTTAAATTGATCTAGTTTTTGTGCCAGACCCAAACTGTTTTGATTACTGTAGCTTTGTAATATAACTTGAAGTCTAGAATTATGATACCTCCAGCTTTGCTTTTCTTTTTCAAATTTGCTTTGGCTATTTGGGGTCTTTTGTGGTTGCATACAAATATTAGGGTTGTTTGTTCTAGCTCTGTGAAAAATTCTGTTGGTACTTTGATAGGGATTGAATTGCATGTATTCATAGCTTTGGGTGGTATAGACATTTTAACAGTATTTGTTCTTCCAATTCATGAGCATGGAATGTATATATATATACATACGTATATGTGTGTGTATGTATATGTGTATATGTGTGTGTGTGTGTGTGTGTATACATTCCATGCTCATATATATTTTACATATATGTCAATACCTTTTTATATATCTTTATTAAAATATTCACATGGTACACAACTCTACTAACTAAAGGATACAATTTAATGGTTTTTAGTACAGTCACTGAGTTTTGCAACATGAACACAGTTTTAGAACATTTAAATTACCTCACAAAGAGACCTCGTATCCATTATCAGTCCCTCACTATTTCTCCCCAACGCGCCCTGCCCAATCCTAAGTAACAACTAATTACCTTCTAGCTCTATGGATTTGCCTATTATGGACATTTCATATAAATGGAGTCATGCAGTATGTGGTATTTTGTGACTGGCTTCTTTTACTTATGCTGTTCTCAAGGTCTATCTGTATTGTAGCATATATTAGTACATCATTTCTTGGTAATATTGATATGGATAATATCCCATTGCATAAATATACTGTATTTTAAAATCTGTTTATCAGTTGATGGACACTTGGCCTGTTCTACTTTTTAACTATTATGAACAATGCTGCTATGACCAAGTTTTTTGTAGATATGATTTAATTTACCTTAGGTATATACTATGCAATAGAATTGCTGGGTTATTTGATAATTCTGTCTGTAACTTTCTGAAGAGGTACAATTTATCAATATTTTATTTTGTCATGTGTGTTTTTGGTGTTCTAGGTAGGACTTCTCTAACCTAAGTTTACATTAATTTACTTTTCTATTTTTTCCAAATGTTTTATAGTTTTAACTTTTACATAAATTCTGTGATCTATTTTAATTCATTTATGTGTATGAAATTAAAAAAGAGATCTGTTATAGATTATATTATGTCCTCCAGAAAGCTATGTTGAAGTCCTAACACTTATATTTCAGAATGTGATGTTATACGGAATTAGGGTTATTTCAGGTACAATTAGTTACTATTAGGTCAGAGTGAACTAGGATGGGTTCTTAATCCAATATAACTAGTCTCCTTATAAAAAAAGGAAAACCTCATGTGAAGACAGAAACACACAGGGAGAACACTATGTGATGACAGAGACTGAGATTGGAATAATGCAGCTTCAAGCCAAAGAACATCAAGGATTCTTCACTATCAACCAGTAGGTAGGAAAAAAACAAGGCAAGAATGCATCCCAGAGTCTCAGAACACTAACACCTGCTAACACTTCAATTTCAGATTTTGTCTCTCCAGAACTGTGAGAGAATATATTTCTTTTGTTTTAAAGTAACCCATTTGCTGTACTTTATTACAGAAGTGCTAGAAAACTGTTAGAGATTTTGATACCAGGAAATGAGGTGCTACAAATACCTGAAAATGTGGAGGTGGCTTTGGAAATAGGTAATGCATAGATACTAGAACAATTTTGTAGGATTTGACAGTGAAGACCTAGATTGTTTTGAAGTGATTGTTGATAGAAATGTGGACGTTAAACATTATTCTGGTGATGGCTCCGAAAGCTGTAGAGAAAACTCCTATCATCTTAGGGACATCAGAAACAGACTGTTGCTGGAAATATCAAAGATGCTTCTGTAGAAGACTGAGGTGGAAATGTGGAACATTGTATTTAAAAACTGGCAAAAGATACCCACTATCTTTATAAAGTGGTACAGAATTTGGCCAAGTTATGTTTTATTTTTTCAGTGGTACAAAGCAGAATTTAAGTCATGAGCTTAAATATATGGCTAAGGAGATTCCAAGCAACTGGAAGGCATAGCTTTGTTTCTCTCTGTTGCTTATAATAGAGTGTGAAAAGAAGAAAATCAATTTAGTAAGGAACTGTTAAGCAAAAAGAAACCATGACCATTTATTTAGGCTTCAATTTCTTTCAAATATATTTTATAGGTTTATATCTACAAGTCTTAATCTTCTTTTAAATTTATTACTGTTTTATTATTTTTGATGCTATGGTAATGGAATTCTCTTAATTTCACTTTCTAACCATTTATTGTTATTGTGTAGAATTAGAATTCATTTTCTGTATTTTGAACTTGTATTCTAAAAATGTGCTGAAGTCATTTATTCTATAGTTTGTTTAAAGCAGATTCTTTAAAATTTTTATCCACAAATTTATGTTCTCTGCAAATGGAGATTATTTTACTCCCACCCCCCCTTTTAAATTTCCATGCCCAATTGCCATGGCTAGAACTTCTGTTAGCATGTTGAACATAAATGGTTTAAGAGCAGACATTTTTATTTTTTCCTGATTTTAGGAGAAAATCATTCAGTTTTTACTCAGTATATATAATGTTGGCTCCAGTTTTTGCTAGATGCCCTTTAACAGATTGAGGATAAGTTTCTTTATATTCCTAGTTTGTTGTGTTTTTATTATGAAAGGGTATTGGATTTTGTTTAATGCTTTTTCTGCAACCCTTTAGTATTTCTTTTTGTACTTTATTCTATTGATATGTTATTACATAATTTTATTTTCAGAAGTTAAAGCAATCTTGCATTCTTGTGACAAATGTCATTTGTATAACTTTTTTAAAAGATTCTATTTATTTACTTGAGAAAGAGATAGAGCAAGAGAGCAGGAATGGAGGGAAGAGACAGAGAGGGGAGAAGCATGCTACCCACTGAGCAGGGAGTCTGACATGGGAATCAGTCCTACATTCCCAGGATCATGACATGAGGTGAAGGCAGAAGCTTAACATACTGAACCACCCAGGTACCCCAGTTTATGTAACTCTTTTTTTTTTTTTTTTTTTTTTTTTTTTTTTTAAATTTTTTATTTTTTATAAACATATATTTTTTATAAACATATATTTTTATCCCCAGGTCTGTGAATCACCAGGTTTACACACTTCACAGCACTCACCAAATCACATACCCTCCCCAATGTCCATAATCCCACCCCCTTCTCCCCAACCCCCTCCCCCCGGCAACCCTCAGTTTGTTTTGTGAGATTAAGAGTCACTTATGGTTTGTCTCCCTCCCAATCCCATCTTGTTTCATTTATTCTTCTTCTACCCATTTAAGCCTCCATGTTGCATCACCACTTCCTCATATCAGGGAGATCATATGATAGTTGTCTTTCTCTGCTTGACTTATTTCGCTAAGCATGATACACTCTAGTTCCATCCACGTTGTTGCAAATGGCAAGATTTCATTTCTTTTGATGGCTGCATAGTATTCCATTGTGTATATATACCACATCTTCTTGATCCATTCATCTGTTGATGGACATCTAGGTTCTTTCCATAGTTTGGCTATTGTGGACATTGCTGCTATAAACATTCGGGTGCATGTGTCCCTTTGGATCACTACATTTGTATCTTTAGGGTAAATACCCAATAGTGCAATTGCTGGGTCATAGGGCAGTTCTATTTTCAACATTTTGAGGAACCTCCATGCTGTTTTCCAGAGTGGCTGCACCAGCTTGCATTCCCACCAACAGTGTAGGAGGGTTCCCCTTTCTCCGCATCCTCGCCAGCATCTGTCATTTCCTGACTTGTTGATTTTAGCCATTCTGACTGGTGTGAGGTGATATCTCATTGTGGTTTTGATTTGTATTTCCTTGATGCCGAGTGATATGGAGCACTTTTTCATGTGTCTGTTCGCCATCTGGATGTCTTCTTTGCAGAAATGTCTGTTCATGTCTTCTGCCCATTTCTTGATTGGATTATTTGTTCTTTGGGTGTTGAGTTTGCTAAGTTCTTTATAGATTCTGGACACTAGTGCTTTATCTGATATGTCGTTTGCAAATATCTTCTCCCATTCTGTCAGTTGTTTTTTGATTTTGTTAACTGTTTCCTTTGCTGTGCAAAAGCTTTTGATCTTGATGAAATCCCAGTAGTTCATTTTTTCCCTTGCTTCCCTTGCCTTTTGCGTTGTTCCTAGGAAGATGTTGCTGCGGCAGAGGTCGAAGAGGTTGCTGCCCGTGTTCTCCTCAAGGATTTTGATGGATTCCTTTCGTACATTGAGGTCCTTCATCCATTTTGAGTCTATTTTTGTGTGTGGTGTAAGGAAATGGTCCAATTTCATTTTTCTGCATGTGGCTGTCCAATTTTCCCAGCACCATTTATTGAAAAGGCTGTCTTTTTTCCATTGGACATTCTTTCCTGCTTTGTCGAAGATTATGTAACTCTTATTAGATGTTGCCACATTCAGCTTTAGAAGATTTTTATTTCGTGAATATTTCAGATACTGTTCTGTAACTTTTTAATCTTGTGATATCTTGAACAGATTTGGAATAAAGATAATAGGGGCTTATAGGGGACGCCTGGGAGGCTCAGTTGGTTAAGCAGCTGCCTTCGGCTCAGGTCATGATCCCAGCGTCCTGGGATCTAGTCCCACATTGGGCTCCTTGCTTGGCAAGGAGCCTGCTTCTCCCTCTGCCTCTGCCTGCCATTCTGTCGGCCGGTGCTTGCTCTCTCTCCCTCTGACAAATAAATAAAAATCTTTGAAAAAAAATAGTGGCTTATAGAGTGAGTTGGTAATATTCCTTGGACTTTTTATTTGTTGGAAAAGTTTGTGAAGGGTTGATGTTAATTCTTCTTTAAATATTTAGTAGAATTCACAGTAAAGCTACGTAGGCATATCGTTAGCTCTGAGTTTTAAAAATTTTCTAATGGAATTTCTATAACTTGTAGGAATTTGCTTGTTTCATCTACATGTTAGATGTAAATACACAATTTGTTAGCATGCATTTCATAATATTACCATATGATTTCTTTCACTTATGGAAGGTTAGCAATGATATGCACTTTTTCATTCCTGAGCTTAGTAACTTTTAGAGTTCTCTATTTTCTTGATCTTTCTACATAAGGGCTATCAATGTTTTTGGTCTTTCTAATAACCTACTTTTGTTAATTTTTCTCTATTGATTTTTTATTGATTTCATTAATTTATATTCAAATTAATATTTTTGCTTATGTTAGGTTTACTATACACTTCTTTTTCTCATATTTTAAGGTGGGAATTTAGATTACTGATACGAGATCTTTATCCTTTCTAAATACAGAGGTTTACAACTTTAAATTTCCTCCTAAGCAGTGCTTTGTCATATCCTCCAACTTTGGGGCAGTTTATTATTAATTCTCTTTGAATATTTTCTAATCTGTAATCTATTTTAAAATTTTAATTCCAGTGTAAGTAACATTCAATGTTATATTAATTTTCAGATGTACAATATGGTGATTCAACAATTCTATACATTGTTCAGTGCTCATCCAGATAAATGTACTCTTAATTCCCTTCACCTGTTTGACCCATCCCTCCACACACCTCCCCTCTGGTAACCATGCTTGTTCTCTTTAGTTAAAAGAATTTTTTGGTTTGTCTATCCTTTTTTATTTTTGTTGTTGTTATTAATTTTGTTTCCGAAGTTCCACATATGAATAAAGTCATATCCTTGTGATTTTTTGACATATTAAACATTTAAGGGTGTGCTTTTTAATTTCCACACAGTTTTGATTTTCCCCGTTTTTTTTTTATTGATTTCTCATTAGATTCCATTATAGGAAAATTAATTAGATATGATTTCAATCCTTTTGTATTTATCGAGGCTAGTTTCATGGCCTAATTTGTTTTGTGGTTTATCTAGCTAAATGTCCCATGTGAACATGAGGAAAAAAAAAAGTATGGCACTGTCATTGGGTGGATTGGTGTCTATTAGGTTCCAGCTGGTTTATAGATTTGTTCAAGTCTTCTAGGCTCTTCTTGATCTTTTGCGTAGGTGTTCTGTTCATTACTGGAAGTGTGGTATTAAAGTCTCCAACTATTATTTTTGAGGTACCAGTTTCTCTCTGCTTGTGCTCTTTCTCTGCCAAATAAAAAATAAAATCTTTAAATAAAAAGGTGTGTGTGTGTACACATATATACATACACACATACACATGTATATATGTGCACATGTATATATATATATATATATGTGAACACACAAATATATCCATACACATATACATATACAATGGAATATTAGCCATAAAAAAGACTAAAATCTTGCTACATGTCACAATATAGATGAATCTAGAGGTATTGTGCTAGCTGAAGTTAATCAGAGAATGACAAATTCAGAGTGACTTCACTTAAATGTGGAACCTAAAAAGCAAAATGAACAAACATATAAAACATTCTCTTAAGTAGAGAACTGGGTGTTACTAGAAAGGAAGAAATGATACTGGATAATAAGTATAATCCACTGGAACAAATGAAGAGAACCAGAACTATGATGGTTAGTATAATAAATGTTCTGTATATTCTTGCTTGGCTTTCTTATTTCAACATTTTTAAATTATAAAATTATAAAAATGTTTTGTGTTTATATACATGAATAATACAAAAGAATAGAGAATAGAGTTACATAGAAAGGTTAAGTATAGTTACTATTCATCACCATACTATATTATTAAAATAATATTAACTATATTCTCTATGCTGTAGACTTCATGTCTGTGACTTATTTCATAACTGGACATTTATACCTTTTTTAAAAATTTTTATTTATTTTTAAAATTTCTTTTCGGTGTTCCAGAATTCATTTTTTATGCACCACATCCAGTGCTCCATGCAATACATGCCCTCCATAATACCCACCACCAATCTCACCCAACCTCTCATCCCCTGCCTCTCCAAAACTCTCAGATTGCTTTTCACAGTCTCTCATGGTTCATCTCCCCCTCCAATTTCCCCCAACTCCCTTAACCTCTCCATCTCCCCAGGTCCTCTGTGTTATTTCCTATGCTCCACAAATAAGCGAAACCATATGATAATTGACTCTCTCTGCTTATTTCACTCAGCATAATCTCTTCCAGTCCCGTCCATGGTGATACAAGATATTTATACCTCTTAATCCCCTTCACCCATTCCCCCCACACACACCCCTACCAACTGGTTAATTTTATTTTTTTTAAAGATTTTATTTATTTATATATTTGGCAGAGAGAGAGCACACAAGCAGAGAGAGTGGCAGCAGAGGGAAAGGGAGAAGTAGGCTCCCCATTGAGCAAAGAGCCCAATATGGGGCTCTATCCAGGGACCCTGGGATCATGACCTGACCCAAAGCCAGACACAACCAACTTAGACTCCCAGCTGCCTATCACATCTTTAGCCATTCATCTATGAACAATTCGGGTTGTTTCCATATCTGGGCTATTATAAATAATGCTGCAATAAATCTAGACGTACAGTGTCTTTTCATATTAGTATTTCCATTTGCCTTGGGTAAATGCCCAGAAGTTTAATTACTGGTTCATATGGTACTTGTATTTATAATTTTTTTTTTTTAAGGAAACTTCCTACTCTTCCACAGTGGTTCCACCAATTTATATTCTCACTACAAACAGCACATGAAGGTTTCCTTTTCTATATCCTCACCAACATATGTTATTTTTTATCTTTTTGATACTAGCCATTCTTTTTTTTTTTTTTTAAAGATTTTATTTATTTATTTGTCAGAGACAGAGGGAGAGAGAGTAAGCGAGCACAGGCAGACAAAGAGGCAGGCAGAGGCAGAGGGAGAAGCAGGCTCCCCGCCGAGCAAGGAGCCCGATGTGGGACTCGATCCCAGGACCTTGGGATCATGACCTGAGCTGAAGGCAGCTGCTTAACCAACTGAGCCACCCAGGCGTCCCGATACTAGCCATTCTGACTAATGTGAGCTGATAACTCATTTTGGTTTTGATTTTCATTTCCCTGACAATTAGTGAAGTTTGAGTATAAGCTATTCTGTTTGTCACCTTTATGTCTTCTGTGGAAAACTGGGGAGGTCTTTTGCCCATTTTGTAATATTTTAATTTTTTATATTCTAATATTGATTTTTTATTGTTGAGTTTTATTAATTCTTCATATATTTTGGATACTAACCTCTTATTGGATATAACATTTTCAAATATCTTCTCCCATTCAATAGGTTGCCTTTTGTTTTTTGTGATGATTTCCTTTGCTGTACAAAGCTTTTATATTTTAGTGTATTCTCAATAGTTTATTTTTGCTTTTGTTTTCCTTGTGTGAGTAGACATATCCATAATTATCTTGCTAAGGCTGATGTCAGAGAGATTATTGCTTATGTTTTCTTATAGGAGTTTTATGGATTCATGTCTCAACACTTAGGTTTTAAATCCATTCTGAGTTTATTTTTTGTATGGTGTAAGAAAGTGGTCCAGTTTTTCTTTTGCATGTGGTTGTCCAGTTTGCCCAAGACCATTTATTGAAAAGACAGTCTTTTCCCCATTGTAGATTCTTGCTTCCTTTGTTATAATCAACTTTATATGCATGGGTTTATTTTTGGTTCACTATTCTGTTCTGTTGATCGGTCTCTGCTTTTGTATCAGTATCATACTGTTTTGTTTTGTTTTACATATTTTATTTATTTATTTGACAGAGATCACAAGTGGGCAGAGAGGCAGGCAGAGTGAGAGGGGGGAAGCAGGCTCACCACTGAGCAGAAAGCCCGATGTGGGGCTCGATCCCAGGACTCTGGGATTATGACCTGAGCCGAAGGCAGAGGCTTTAACTCACTGAGCCACCCAGGTGCCCCAGTATCATACTGTTTTGGTTACTATAGCTATGGGGTATATCTTGAAATCTGGGATTATGATACCTTCAGTTTTTTTCTTCTTTCTCATGATTGCTTTGGCTATTCAAGTTATTTTGTGGCTCCACACAAACTAGAAGTATTTATTTCAGTTCTGTGAGAAAAATGCTGTTGTTATTTTGATAGGGATTGCATTGAATCTGTGGATTGTTTTAGTTAGTATGGACATTTAAAATTGTTAACTTTTTCAGTCCATACGTGTGGTGCATCTGTCCATTTCCTTGTGTTGTCTTCTATTCTTTGATCAATGTTTTAGAGTTTTCAGAATATAGGCCATCACCCCCTTGTTAGATATATAATCAAGTATTTTATTCATCTGATGCAATTGTAAGTGGGATTCTTGTTTTCTCTTTCTGCTACTTCACTATTTGTAGAAATCTAACATATTTATATTATTCTTTTATCCTGAAACATTACTGAATTCACTTATTCTAATAGGTTTTTTGTGTGTGTATGTGTATGTGTGTGTAATCTTTAGGGTTTTCTATATATAGCATTATGCCATCTGCAAATAGTGATAGTTTTACTTCTATTCAATTTGGATATTTGCTTTTATTGTCTGATTACTACATCTAGAACTTCTAGTACTATGTTGAGTAGAAGTGGTGAGAATGGATATTCTTGTCTTGCTCCTGATCTTAGAGGAAATGTTTTCAGGGCTTCATCATTGAATGTATTGTTAGCTGTGGGTTTGTCATATATGGTGTTTATTATATTTGAGGTATGTTTCCTCTAAACCTACTTCGCTGGGAATTTTTATCATGAACAGATGTTGTTTGGTCAGATGTTTTTTATGCATCTCTTAAAAGGATCATATGATTTTCAACTTTATTCTTTGAACTTAAAATGTATCATATTGATGCATCACTGGAATAAATCCCATTTAATCATGGTGAATGATCCTTTTAATATATTGTAGAACTTTTTTGGGTAATATTTTGTTGATGATTTTTCCATTTCTATTCATCAGAGATATAGGCCTGTGGTTTTCTCTTTTTTTGTAGGGTCTTTTCCTGGTTTTAGTATGAGAGTAATGCTGTCCTTGTACAATGAATCTGGAAGTTTAACTTCCCTCTATTTTTAGGAAGAGTTTGAGAAGAATAGGTATTAACTTTTTTTTTTTTTTAATGTTTAGCAGAATTCACCTATGAAGCCATCTGGTCCTGGACTTTTGTCTAATGGGAGATTTTTGATATGGCAGATTCAGTTTTCTTAATAATAAAGAGTCTGTTCAGATTTTTTCTTTCTTTCTGATTCAGTATCAGAAGATTGTATGTTCCTACAAATTTATTCATTTAAGTATTCTAATTTTTAACATGTAATTTTTCATAGTATTCTCTTATAATTTGTGGTGTAAGTTGTTATTTTACTCCCTCCACTTCTTATTTTACTTATTTGCATCCTTTGTCTTGATGGGTGTGATGAAATACCACCAATTTTATTTCCCAAGAACCAAGTCTTGGTTTCATTGATTATTTTTCTATTTTTTTTTTAAGTCTGCATTTCATTTATTTCCACTCTAATCTTTATTATTTCCTTCCTTCTATTCCTAGCTTTGTATGTCTAAGTCTTTTAAGTTAAGATTTTTTTATGGTTCTAGAGGTAGACCTGTAACACTCTAAACTTCACTCTTAGAACTGCTCTTGCTGCATCCCAAGGATTTTGGATCATTGTGTTTTCATGTGTGGGTTGATTTTCTTTTTATATACTGTCCAATTTCTTTCTTGACTGATTGTTTGATTAGTAGCATGTTATTTAGCCTCTGTGTTTGTGTTTTTTTTTTCCAATTTTTTTCTATTAATTGATTTCTCTTTTCATAGGATTATGATTGGATAAGATACTTGATATGATCTCAATCTTCTTAACTTTAATGAAAATTGTTTTGTGGCCTAGTTTATTATTTGTTCTGGAAAATGTTCCATGTGCACATGAAAAGAATGTGTATTCCACTGTTTTGGGGTGAAATGTCCTGTATATATCTGAACTAACATTTCATTCAAAGCCATTGTTTCCTTGTTGATTTTACGTCTCAAAGGCCTAGCCATTGATTAAGAGAGATGTTAAGTTTGTCATAGTGGCTCAGTAAGTTAAGCATCTTACTGTTGATTTAGGCTCAGGTCATGAACTCAGGGTGGTGAGATTGAGCCCTGTGTTGGGCTCTGCCCTGAGATTGGAGGCTGCTTAAGATGCTCTCTCACTTTCTCCCTGGCCCTCCCCCACCCCCAGCCTCTTAAAAAAAAGGGGAATATTAAAATTCCCAAGTATTATTGTATTATTTTTCAATTCCTCCCTTTATTTATTTATATTATAATATATATTAATAATAATATAATTATAATATTGGAGATTTTGGTGCTTTATATTGGATACACAGATACTTAAAATTGTTATAACCTCCAACTGGATTGATCTCTATCAACAAGTAACACTTTTTGTCTTTTGTTTTAAAGTCTGTTTGACATAAATATTGCTATTCTGGTTTTTTTGTTTCCATTTGAATGGGATAACTTTTTCCATTTCTTTAGTTTTGTTTGTAAATTGTCTTTAGGTTTTAAGTGAGTCTTGCAGGCAACATATAGATGGGTGTGTTTTTTTACTCATTCAATTACCTCATTTTTTTAGTATAGCATTTAGTTCATTTACATTTAAAGTAATTACTGATATGTACTTATTGCCATTTTCTTAATTGTTTTTTGTTCATTTTTATAGTTCTTCTCTATTCCCTTTTGTGCTCTTCCTTTGTGGTTTGAATGCTTTCTTTAGTGTTATTAGTTTACTTGCATTTGTATCCTAGAGATATTTTAGAAAGGTTACTATTGGGATCATATATTACATCCTATAAGTTTAATAATCTGTATTAAGTTGATGGTTGCCTAAGTTCAAAGATACTCTAAAAACACTCATTTTTTGTATCCCTAGATTAGTTTTTATAGATACAATTGATTTTACCATTTTTGTGTTTTAATTTCCATGCTGGCTTTGTAAGTGATTAATCTACTACATTTACTATATGTTTGCTTTTATCTGTAGAATATTTCTCTATAATAATTTTCTTACAGCTAATTAGGGCCTTTTATTTGGCTTTTAAAAAGTCCCTTAATTTTTTTTTTTAATATTTATTTGAGAAGCAGAATCTTTAAGCAGACTCTGTGCTGAGCATGGGTTCAATCTCCCAACCCTGAACTGAAACCAAGAGTTGGACATTTAACTGACTGAGCCACCCAGGCACCCCAGCATTTCTTATAAAGCTGGTTGAGTGGAAACAAATACCTTTAACTTTGCTTGTCTTGGAAGCTTTTTTCTGAATGACAACCTTACTGAGTAAACTAGAAGGAAAGGTAATTTGGATTGTAGGTTTTTTTCTTCTCAGCATTTTGAGTATACCATGCCACTCCCTGGCGAAAAATCAGCTGATAGCTTTACAGGGTTTCTTTTGTATTTAAATATCTTCTTTTCTCTTGCTGCCTTTAATATTCTCTGTCATTAATTTTTGTCATTTTTATCATTGTGTGTCTTGGTGTAGACAGCCTTTGTATATTCTTATTAGGAGCTTTCTGTGTTCTCTGGATGTGGATGTCTGTTTCCTGCCCCAGATTTGGGAATTTTCTATTGACCTCTCTTTTCCTTCTGAGATTCCTATTATGTGAATGTTATTATGCTTGATGATGTGACAGAATTCCCTGAACCTATTCAGTTTTTCTTGTTCTTTTTTTTTTTTTTTCTGTTCACCATTGCGGATTTCCATTACCTTGCTTCCCAGATCAGTTCTTCTGCATCTTCTAATCTGTTGTTGATTCCATCTAGTGTATTTTGTATTTTATATCTTTGTTGAAGTTTCAAGTTCTTTTTTCTCAAGTTCCGTGAGTATGACCATTACTTTGAAATCTGTATATTGTATGTGACTTATCTCCACGTAGCTGTGGTTTTGTCTTGTTCTTTCATCTGGAACATATTCCTCTGTTCCTCATTTTGTCTATGCTTCTTTCTACATCTCTGGTCTTGAAAGCAGTTAAGGATACCTGTGGTCTGTTAGTACCAGAGATGCCAGAGCCAGGTGTTTCCTGAAGGAAGAAAGCAAAATAAAGGAATAGAGAAGTACTACAAAAGTGGCAATAAGTAAAAACCTATCGACAATTGCTTTAAATATAAGTAGACTAAATGTGTCAGTCAAAAGACTTAGGATAACTGAATAGATTAAAAAAAGAAAAAGTACCATCTGTATGCTGCCTGCAAGACTCCCTTCTGACCTAAAGATACATACAGACTGAAAGTGAAAGGATTAAAAATGATAATTTAAGTAAATAGAAGAAAGATAAGTAATTATTGCTATTCTGGCTTTATCAAAGACAAAATAGACTTTAAAACAAGACTGTAACAAGAGACAAAAGATATTATACAATGATAAAAAGATCCATCTAACCAGAGGCCATAACAATTGTAAATATTTATGCACCCAAGATAGAGACACCTAAGTACATAAGCAAATATTGAAAGACATAAAAGGGAGAAATTGACAATAGTAAAATAATAGGGTACTTCAACATCCCTTTTACATCAATGGATAGATCATCCAATGGCTTTGAATGATACAATAAACCAGATATATACATAATATCCCCTCCAAAACCAGCAGAATACAAATTATTTATGTTAAGCCATAAGACAAATCTCAGTAGATGAAAGAGAATTGAAATCCTATCAATGCATCTATTGCAACCACAACACTATGAAACTAGGCATCAATTACAAGGGGGAAAAAATGGGAAAAACTCACAAACACCTGGGGGTTTAATATGCTACTAAACAGGGACACCTGTGTGGCACCTGGGTGGCTCAGTGGATTAAAGCCTCTTCCTATGGCTCAGGTCATGATCTCAGGGTCCTAGGATCAAGTCCCAAATCACGCTCTCTGCCCAGCAGGGAGCCTGCTTCCTCCTCTCTCTCTCTGCCTACTTGTGATCTGTCAAATAAATAAAATGTTTAAAAAATATATGCTACTAAACAATCAATAGGTCACTGAAACGTACACACACAGAACTGCTTTTGTTGTGTCTAAGAGGGAAGTTTATAGCAATAGAAGAAACAAAACCTCCACAGAAACACAATTATAAGAGAATATTCTGAAAAATTATATGCCAATAAATTGGACAACATAGATGAAATGGATAAATTCTTAGACACATATGATCATCCAATACTGAATCAGAAAAACAGGTACTTCTCTAGTAACAAAATTGAATCAATAATCAAAAACTCTCAACAAACAAGTCCAGGAGCATATGGCTTTAAAGTGAAATCTACCAAACATTTAAAGAAGAGTTAATAGTAATTCTACTCAAAATATTCCAAAATAGAGAATAGGAAAGAAAACCTCAAAATTCATTTTATGAAGTCAGCATTACCCTGGATACCAAAACCAGGCAAAGATGACACACAAAAAAGAAAACTATAGGCCAATATCTCTGAAGACATACTTGAAAAATCCTCAACAAATATTACTGAGTTCAACAATACTTTAAAGGGATCATTCACCAGGATCAAGCAGGATTTATAGCAGGGATACAAGGAAAGATTTGATTCCCAAATCAATTAATGTGGACATCACCTCCACAAGAAGAAGGATAAAACCATGTGGTTATCTCAACAGATGCAGCAAAAGCATCTAGAAAAATACAACATTTAGTCATGATAAAACTCTCAACAAAGTGGGTTTATAGGGAACATACCTCATCAAAATAAAAGCCATATATAAAAAATTCCCAGCTAACATCTTATTCAATGGTAGAAAAAAAACAGAATCTTTCCTTCTGTGATCAGGAGGAATACAAGGATGTCCATTCTTACCACTTTTATCCAACATAGTACTGGAAGTCCTAACTGCAGCAATCAAACCAAATTTCCATACCAAATTGTAGAAGACATGATACTAAATATAGAAAACAATAAAGACTCTACAAAAAAAAAAAAAGACTATTAGAATAAATGAATTCAGTAGAGTTGCAGGCTACAAAAGTAATATATGGAAATATGTTTCTGATCCTTCATTATGAGTGTATATATGGAAAGAGAATTTTTTTTTAAAAATCCCACTTAGAAATAAATTTAACCAAGAAGGTAAAAGACATATATTCTGAAAGCCAGAAGATATTGATGAAATAAATTGAAAACAGCACAAGAAAATGAAAAGATAGGTCATGCTCATTAATTTGAAGAGCTAACATTTTTAATATCCATACTACCCAAAGAAATCTATAGATTCAATGCAGTACCTATCAAAATATAAACATTTTTCACAGAATTAGGTTGCTTATAAAATTTGTATGGAACCACACAAGGCCTTGAATAGCCAATCTTGGAAAGCAGAACAAAGCTGGAAGTATGACAAACTCAGACTTCAAGACCTACTATAAAGTTATAGTAATCAAAACAGTGTGGTACTGGCACAAAAATGGACAGATCAACAGAACAGAGAGACCAGAAATAATCCCATTCCTAATGCATCAAGAATATACAATGGGAAAAGACTGTCTTTTCAATAATGGTGTTGGGAAAACTAGACTGTTTTCTTATACTCAAAAATAAATGCAAAAGATTAAGGAACCTTAATATGAGACCTGAAAGCATAAAACTCTATAAAAAAACACACACAATAATCTCTTGGACATCAGCTTTATCAAGATACTTATGGATATGGGAAACAAAAACAAACAGTTGGGTCTACATCAAAAGAAAAAGTTCTGCACGGTAAAGAAAATATTCAACAAAACAAAATACAGTGTGAAAAGATATTTACAAATCATACATCCAATAAGAAGTAATATCTAAAATATGTAAAGGACTTATACAACACATAAAAAACGAAAACAAAAACCCACACAACCTAAAAAATAATGGCAAAGAATGTAAATAGACATTTTCCCCAAAAGACCAAGAGATGGTCAGCAGGCACATGAGAAGATGTTCAACATCAGTAATCATCAAGGAAATGCAAATCAAGATCACAATGAGCTATCCCCTCATACCTACCAGATTGGCTATTACCAAAAAGACAAGAAATAACAAACATTGGTGAGGATGTGGAGGAAAAGGAATGTTCATATACTGCTGGTGCAGATGTAAATTAATGTGACCACTACAGAAAACAGTGTGGAGATTCCTTAAAAAAAATTAAAAACAGAAATACCACATGATCCAGCAATCTCCTTCTGAGTATGTACCCAAAGCAAATGAAAAAGCGAATTCAAGTTGATATGAACCCCTTTATTTATTGCAGCATTATTTATAATATCCAAGAGTTGGCAGCAACCCACATACCCATTGATTTATGAGTGGCTAAAGAAGATAATGGTATATAAATATCAATGAACTATACTCATCCATAGATAATCAAATTTTGACATTTGTGACTACACAGATGGACCTTGGATGTATTGTGCTGGGTGAAGTTAGAGAAAAATTCCATATAATTTCACTTCTTTGTGGAATTTAAAAAAACAAAACATGTAAACAGACTTAAAAGCAGAGAACAAACTAACTGGTAGTTGCTAGAGGGGAGGATTTGGGGGGAGAAGGGAATTAATGGTACAAACTTCTAGTTATAAAGTTTATGGAGATAAAATGTATAGTATAGAGAATATAGTCAATAATACTATAATGATGTTGTTTCATGACTATACTTATATACATATAATGACAAAGTAGTGGAATTTATTGTCAAATAACTATGTTGTACACCTGAAACTAACATATTTTTTCAAATATACTTCCATTAAAAAAAAAACTTGACTTGCTTGAATTTAGATGAGATAGATTACAATAGAGACCAACTCAACAAGGTATTTCTGTTTAATTAAATGTGACTTATAATTACAACAAATATAGCCTCAAAAATTCTTTAGTGAGATTGTCATAGGAGATGAAATATTAAGAAAAATAACAGATTGCTACCAGGATTCAAGGAAATTAGCTATTCGAATCTAGAGAGTTTATGAGAGAGAAGGTTGAACTTGATACTGAAGAATGGTTCCTTCTTGGAAAGATAAGATGGAGTCAATAGCAATTGTTATTACTGTTTTTGAAGAAAAAAACTATTCACCTGTTCTTTCTAGACACTACTTATTCACACATAGTTTAGAAATAATTATAGCTACCAGAAAAATACTTTTCTCATGACACCAACGTGCATTCTGCAAAACAAAAATGTGTTTTGTTAGCTCTAAAAAGATTTAACTGAGAATTTTTTGAGAAACAGTTCTACTTGAGTCTAAGTATGAAATATTGCATTAGCTATGCAATATCTATGCATATTAGTTTCCTCTTGTGCAACATGGGATAGTTTTGAGTGTTAAATAATGATTTAAAATATTAAGTGTAGCACCTGAAACATGATAAAATTTCATTAATCTAAGTTTAAACTATTATATCAAGATAAAAAGCCTATCTTTTCCTATTAATACATTGCTTAATGTTTGTGTTATTAATTATTTGGGTACTATATATTCCATGCTAAATGAGCAGTGTGGGCAGAACATAATGTAAATAGAAATTTAAGAGGAAACAGTCCTGAATCCCTAATAAAATAGCTTATTAAAATTAAGGTTGATATATATACACACACAAAATACATTTCAAACTATGAATACCTATGAGAATTGAATGACACCAGTTTAGGTTTGTTCTTCAAAAAATGAAGTAATTGTAGATGTTACTCTGATCGGAATCAATCCCCTCATCTATAACCAAAAGACCTTGTGCATTCTTGTATATTAGATGGAATAACTAAAAATTGGAATAAAATATTGTTAGTGCCTTTGAAATCTCATTTTTAAAAAATCTACTTTAGGGGCACCTGGATGGCTCAAATGATTGAACATCTGTGTTTGGCTCAGGTCATGATCTCCAGGTCCTGGGATGGAGCCCCATGTTGGGCTCCCTGCTCAGCAGGAAGTCTGCTTCTTTCTCCCTTTCCCTCTGTATCTCCCCTACCCCCAATGAATGAATATCTTTAAAAATCTACTTTAGTGAAAATATACAATTAATTTTATCCACTGAAATAAATTAAACTCTTACTACAGGTGAATTCCTTTTTAGAATTTAGAATGTTTATAATTATTTTCATGGGACCTAACTCGATTAAGACAAGATACCATTGTTTTTGTTGAATCTGGTGTTGTTTGATACCTAGTAGATGTTCAATGAATATTTATGAAATAATGGAGATTCCAAAGGAATGATACCTTGAAAATACTGAATATGGGTTTACATTTCTCCAGCAAAAATAATATTTTAGGCAGCTATTCTTACATTATGACCCTAGGAAGAGATAGGAAGGCAAACAACAAATCACAAAAGAGTTGACCTAACCAGAGTCTTTTTAGACACTTAAAAGAAGCCTTTCTGATTGATGAGAAATTGTGGGAAGAAGAGACAGCTGGGAAAACAAAGTGATGCAGTTCTCATTTGCATAACTCTATATCAACTTTTCAAACTTAACAGGTAATGAAGAGTGAGAGACAAGTATTGAGCCTTTGCCTCACTTTCCATTTCATAATTTTTGCAAAGCAGCATTAAAAAAATAGATTTTATGGTTTCTAAATTCAACAGAATTAGACATTTGTAAAAAATAATGGTTTCTATGTTTTTTTCTTTTTTTTTTTTTTTAAGATTTTTATCTATTTATTTGACAGAGACCACAAGTAGGCAGAGGCAGGCAGAGAGAGAAGGAGAAGCAGGCTTCCTGTGGAGCAGAGCCGGATGTGGGGCTGATCCCAGAACCTAGGGATCATGACCTGAGCCAAAAGGCAGAGGCTTAACCCACTGAGCCACCCAGGCACCCCTAGGTTTTTTTGTTAGTTTGTTTGTTTTAATGATTTTATTTATTTGACAGAGTGAAAGAGGGAACACAAGCATGGGGAGTGGGAGAGGGAGAAGCAGGCTTTTCACTGAGCAGGGAGTCTAATGCAGGGCTTGATTGCAGGACCCTGGGATCATGACTCCAGTGGAAGGCAGATGCTTAATAACAACTGAACCACCTTGGCTCCCTGATTTCTAGGTTCTATCCTAAACTTACTAGAGCTGAAGTTCTTATTAATATTCTATAGTTTGTTCTACTTCACTGTCTATGTTTGGGAACAAATGGTCAATTATGATAGTAAATGTTATGTAAAACGATAGTTCTCTTTGAATCATTGTTAATCAGTGTCAGTCAAGTGGATTATGGACATGAATATCAGGAACCATCATACTTCTAAATGTACTACTGTTCTAAAAAAGTAGGACTTGAATGTCCAACTTTTAAAATAATAAATGCAGACTGACAAGTTCAACTTTACAGTAGTCAACTCTAAATGGAATATATATCTTCACACCTTATAAATGGATCACAGAGTCTAAATATCAATATTTAGTTTTAATTACGTTCTGAAGATGTCTTACCTAAGGCTTTTAGATATCTTAGACTGAGTGATTTCTTTTTTTTTTTTTTTTTTTTTTTTTTAAATTTTTATTTATTTATTTGACAGACAGAGATCACAAGTAGGCGGAGAGGCAGGCACAGAGAGAGGAGGAAGCAGGCTCCCCGCTGAGCAGAGAGCCCGATGTGGGGCTTGATCCCAGGACCCTGAGATCATGACCTGAGCCGAAGGCAGAGGCTTTAACCCACTGAGCCACCCAGGCGCCCCAGACTGAGTGATTTCAACAGCAAAATTTACCTCCCACAATTCTGAAGACTAGTAGTTTGAGATCAGGGTCAGAGCATGGTCAAATTCTGGTTTGAGCCCACTTTCTGGCTTGTTAATAGTTGCCTTCTTACGATATCCTCATGTGGCCAACAGAGATTCTCTCTCCCATGTCTTATTTTAAAGGCTTTAATACCATTTATGAGAGCTGCACCCTCATGGTTTAATGACCTCCTAAACACCATACCTACAAATACCATTACATTGAAGATTAGGATTCAACATGAATTTTGGGGGGATACAAACAATCCATACCAGAGAATTATTGATATTAAAGTTTTTTTTTAAAGGTTTTATTTATTTAACAGAGAGAGAGAGAGAGACAGAGATCACAAGCAGGCAGAGGCAGAGAGAGAAGCAGGCTCCCCACTGAGCAAGGAGCCCGATGCGGGGCTCTATCCCAGGACCCTGAGATCATGACCTGAGCTGAAGGCAGCAGCTCAACCCACTGAGCCACCCAGGTGCCCCGATATTAAAGTTTTTAATAAAAGGATTCTACGGCCAAATATTTGGAAGATGTTTCACAAACTTAATCTATCTTTAAAATATTGCTATTGCAAATAAGCATATCATATGCTATGTGACTTTCTTTAGTTAAAAAAAAAAAAAAAGAATAGACATTTTTTGTATGTTATAAGGCATTTCTTTACTTTCCAGGGAGGAAAGTGTGATCACTGTATTTAATTTATATCTGATTCATCATCTTAGGCTATGCCTCACAATTACCACAGAAGCTAAGATTTTAAAGAAAAAAAAATTGCCTAGCAATGTTTTCAAATCCCCAAATTAAGAAGAACTAGTATAGATGATGAAAGGTAGAATTTGAGTTCTAATTTTAGCCCTGCCACTGACTGTGCAACCTGAAATAGCTTGGTTTTCTTAGTTTTCTTTTTATATTTCTAAGTAAGCTTACTTATTAGTAAGTAAAGGACCCAGTGGTCCTATCATCTTGTATATAAAACTTATTGACATTTATTGAGTAAATTATTGTGTATGTTGAAGAAAATATTGACTAATAAATGATTGTGAAGCTTTTACTAAATGGAAATAACTATGTAAACATATATTAAAGTCATTATAGAGAAGGAGGAAAATGAGCATGTAAATATTATATGACAAGAAAAGGCAAGTAAAATTCTGAATTGCTATCATATTTCATAATTAAAGGAAAATATGTACTGGCAACTTTATTTAATGCTTACCTAAGTGGAACATTAAACAACATTTTTTTAGAGTCATTCACTTACAAAGCTCTTAGATAAAGCTTATTTGGCCTTCTAAAGAATAATAATATTGCTAACAGTAATCGTATGCTGCATTTACATAATATATTTCTTTTGCTGTACTGGGAGTACTTTCACAACATTGATCTAATTTTTCTTTTGATGACATTCTTATGAGGTAAGCAGTACATGTAGCTCAGTCATGGATACAAAGTATAGACTAGAGAACAGCACAAATGATCATTAGAGAGGAAAAAGTGCTAAAATCTGTTAGCTTTAGAAACATATGAAAAAGTACATAGAAATATTTTATAAATTTAAGATGGTATTTATTTTTCCTACCACTTATTTGAACTGTTTTTTATTCACACATCACTCACCCTATTATATGTGTTTTCATGAATAAATTGCTCTTAAATATTATTTTATATTTTATATCCATATATATTCCATACTACTTTGATATATGGATATATCAATATAATATATATGAATATAAAATATTATTTTAGTATGAAATATATATGGATATAAAATATAAAATAATATTTCATACTACTTTGATATTTGAAATTCTTAAGTCTCTATAAATTGATCAATTTCATTAATTATATTATGGTTAATGTCCTAAATTTAAATTATGAATATCGGGCGCCTGGGTGGCTCAGTGGGTTAAGCCGCTGCCTTCGGCTCAGGTCATGATCTCAGAGTCCTGGGATCGAGTCCCACATCGGGCTCTCTGCTCAGCAGGGTGCCTGCTTCCTCCTCTCTCTCTGCCTGCCTCTCTGCCTACTTGTGATCTCTCTCTGTCAAATAAATAAATAAAATCTTTAAAAAAAATTATGAATATCCCTCTGGTCTATAAATATATAGCAAAAGTAGATAATCATTTGTATTTAAAAATAGGACAAATATTTTTATGGATCATTACGGAATAGTAAAATGTAAGCAGGGGCAGGGAGTAAGGCACCTCAAGCTTTCTAAACTCTAGAAATATCTGCTGCATGGCCACATAACCCTTTAGAAACAACTGGAACCAGATCCATTGCTTGACATCAGAAAGTGTAGAAAGTTCCACTACCCATAAAAATGACTGGATAAAAACTAGAGATACACCCTTCAGACACATGTTTTATTTTTCATTTTTTTAAAAGATTTTATTTATTTATTTGACACAGAGAGATCACAAGTAGGCAGAGAGGCAGGCAGAGAGAGAGAGAGGAGGAAGCAGACTCCCTGCTGAGCAGAGAGCACGATGCGGGACTTGATCCCAGGACCCTGAGATCATGATCTAGCCAAAGGCAGAGGCTTAATCCACTGAGACACCCAGGTGCCCCAGAGACATGGTTTAATAAAGCTTCACACTCAGAGAAGCTGGATCACTATTCCTCAAACAGCAAGTTGCAACCCAGTATGAATTTGAAATCACTTTATTATGGCAAAATCAGTATTTTTCAAAATAAATTACTATATAGTATCCAGTACATCTGTATGATTTGTGAAGTCTATTTTCATGACATACACATATATACACGTACAATTGTGCACCAGGTCAAAGTGTAAACTAATTTTTTAAAATTTTCTTTTCTATCAACAATAATAGATTTAAGCAGAAAAAGTTTGTAGCAAATACAGAAAGCCCAACTTACTTCTTAGCAGAGAGATCTATAATGTCAGTATTATCACTGTAGGATAAAACTAAGACCTCATAGTTTTCTTGTACCTGATTTTTGAGATCCAGGAAAACCTAGAAAGAAAATTCACTGTGAGAGTAGGATGGGAAATTTTAGAAAAGAGAACAAGAGGGAACACATGAAAATATAAGACAAGCTTCCATTCACAACCTAGAGATTATAATCCAAAATGCAAAGGAAAAAGCGAAACTAAGACAACAACAAAAAAATCAGTAATTAAAATGTTAACTTATTCCAACCCAACAAAAACAATAGAAGAAAAACATATGACTTTAAAATAAGAATTCTAAGAACATGGCAATCTAAACACAGTTTCCATTCTTCCAATTTCAACTCCAAGATAACAGTTTCTATTAACAAAGTAGCATATGAGACCATGGCTATCTAAGCTGAAGAGGGATGCTGGCTTCTGATAGGTTTTCAGTAGAGATATTAATCAAAATGTGTTTTTTCCAGGTCCTCCTCTTTCCCATTGCAGGGGGTACTGGAAGCCTGAGAAATGACCCCAAAATATCATATATCTTTAGGTTTGGCACTGAGAGACATTTGGAACACTGAAATATGTGAATGAGCTGTTTTTCCTTGTATTCTAGTCTAAGAAAGATCTCTAGGAACAAGATTGAATCTCCCCTGCTGCTGAAGGTCAACAAACATAAAACAAAGTTGGATCAGGGATGCTTGTTTCAGGTGTACTAGGTCCCAGTGTATGATGGTAGATACTGCATGTCTGTCATAATTTAATGTATTTTCATAATAAATCTTGATCCAAACTGAATAAAAGTATTTAACACTCAGAGGTAAAGGAAGAGAAGATAAAGAAAATTAAGAGATAAGGCTATGAAATAAAGCTGCAGAGGAAGAAAAATATAATCTTGAACAAGCAATTTAATAATATAACTAATTTCGGTTTTCGGATTTTTTCTTCAAAAAACATAATGGATTTTAAAGAAGAAACAGTTAACACTGAGGTTCAGTATTATAATCACAAGTAGTAATTAAAATACATAGTAACATTAAGACAGGAGATTCAGAGAAGCAAGAGAAGATTTGAAAGAAGAGCTTTTTTATGAATAATGGGTATTCTGAGGAAAAAGAACAGAAGGAAAAGTGGTTAATATTTAAACAAAGGATCAAAAGTATTTTCTTGGGTTGGAGAAAGATCAAAGCATGCAGTTGGAAAGGAATAACTGACCAAGTTATCACTTGTTGTATGAAATAAAACTCTTTCACTCACAAAGTGATAAATTCTTAAGTGCTTCAGAAAAAACAAAAACCCCTTACATGTTCCCAGGGATAAAAGAACAAGTTATCTTTTAGATTATAATCAAATTGGAACCAGACTTTTCATTTGTGCCCTGGAAACTAGAAGATGGTGGAGTGTCATTTATAAAACATTGAATGAAATGAGCTGCCATACAAGAATCCTACACTCAGTCAAGAAATCTTCTTACTAGAGTAAAAATGATATTTGGGGATACCTAAGATTCAGAGAATGGTTATCAGTTATTTCCCATTTGAAAAATCATTAAGGTAGCTACACAAAAGTAATTCATAACACCATTCACATTATCCTCCATGAAGCATAGAGGCTATAAAGCTAAACACATCAATTGCCCTTATAGATAATATTGTACATACTACATAATTCTAGGCAATGATCACTTCACAGAAATCTGCAAGTGTCAACTGCTCATTTTCTTTTCTTTTTTTTTTTTATTTTTAATTTTTTTAAATTAAATTTATTTCTTTTCAGCATAACAATATTCATTATTTTTTCACCACACCCAGTGCTCCATGCAATCTGTGCCCTCTATAATACCCAGCACCTGGTACCCCAACCTCCCACCCCCCCCCGCCACGTCAAACCCCTCAGATTGATTTTCAGAGTCCATAGTCTCTCATGGTTCATCTCCCCTTCCAATTTCCCCCAACTCCCTTCTCCTCTCTAACTCCCCATGTCCTCCATGCTATTTGTTATGCTCTACAAATAAGTGAAACCATATGATAATTGACTCTCTCTGCTAGACTTACTTCACTCAGCATAATCTCTTCCAGTCCCGTCCATGTTGCTATAAAAGTTGGGTATTCATCCTTTCTGATGGAGGCATAATACTCCATAGTGTATACGGACCACATCTTCCTTATCCATTCGTCTGTTGAAGGGCATCTTGGTTCTTTCCATAGTTTGGTGACTGTGGCCATTGCTGCTATAAGCATTGGGGTACAGATGGCCCTTCTTTTCACTACATCTGTATCTTTAGGGTAAATACCCAGAAGTGCAATGGCAGGGTCATAGGGAAGTTCTATTTTTAATTTCTTGAGGAATCTCCACACTGTTCTCCAAAGAGGCTGCACCAACCTGCATTCCCACCAACAGTGTAAGAGGGTTCCCCTTTCTCCACATCCCCTCCAAGACATGTTGTTTCCTGTCTTGTTAATTTTGGCCATTCTAACTGGTGTAAGGTGATATCTCAATGTGGTTTTAATTTGAATCTCCCTGAGGGCTAGTGATGATGAACATTTTTTCATGTGTCTGATAGCCATTTGTATGTCTTCATTGGAGAAGTGTCTGTTCATATCTTCTGCCCATTTTTTAATATGATTGTCTGTTTTGTGTGTGTTGAGTTTGAGGAGTTCTTTATAGATCCTGGATATCAACCTTTTGTCTGTACTGTCATTTGCAAGTATCTTCTCCCATTCCATGGGTTGCCTCTTTGTTTTCTTGACTGTTTCCTTTGCTGTGCAGAAGCTTTTGATTTTGATGAAGTCCCAAAAGTTCATCTTTGCCTTTGTTTCCTTTGCCTTTGGAGACATATCTTGAAAGAAGTTGCTGTGGCTGGTATCAAAGAGATTACTGCCTATGTTCTCCTCTAGGATTCTGATGGATTCCTGTCTCATGTTGAGGTCTTTTACCCATTTTGAGTTTATCTTTGTGTACGGTGTAAGAGAATGGTCGAGTTTCATTCTTCTACATATAGCTGC
This sequence comes from Mustela lutreola, assembly GCF_030435805.1. Taxonomy (NCBI): domain Eukaryota; kingdom Metazoa; phylum Chordata; class Mammalia; order Carnivora; family Mustelidae; genus Mustela; species Mustela lutreola. The sequence continues at coordinate 60,671,708 of NC_081299.1, forward strand.
CCAGTTTTCCCAGCACCATTTATTGAAGAGACTGTCTTTTTTCCACTGTATATTTTTTCCTGTTTTGTCGAAGATTAATTGACCATAGAGTTGAGGGTCCATATCTGAGCTCTCTACTATGTTCCACTGTGTCTGTTTTTATGCCAGTACCATGCTGCCTTGGTGACCACAGCTTTGTAATAAAGCTTGAAATCAGGTAACGTGATGCCTCCAGTTTTATTTTTGTTTTTCAACATTTCCTTAGCGATTCGGGGTCTCTTCTGATTCCATACAAATTTCTAGATTATTCGCTCCAGCTCTTTGAAGAACACTGGTGGAATTTTGATCAGAATGGCATTAAAAGTATAGATTGCTCTACGCAGTATAGACATTTTAACAATGTTTATTTTTCCAATCCAAGAGCATGGAATTGTCTTCCATCTTTTTGTGTCTTCTTCAATTTCCTTCATGAGTGTGCTGTAGTTCCTCAAGTACAGATCCTTTACCCCTTTGGTTAGGTTTATTCCCAGGTATCTTATGGTTCTTGGTGCTATAGTAAATGGAATAGATTCTCTAATTTCCCTTTCTGTATTTTCATTGTTAGTATATAAGAAAGCCACTGATTTCTGCACATTGACTTTGTATCCTGCCACGTTGCTGAATTGCTGTATGAACTGCTCATTTTCTTGCTTCATGCTTACAATACAAACTGAAAGTCCTGGAAGTGAAGTGGGCATCTTGGTACCAAGACTTTATTCAGCAAATGAAAAAGATAAATGATACAAAGATCCTATCCTACCACTATACATTTTATTACACAAGATAAATAAAAATATTAGTTGTTTAAAAATATTTTTAGGATGTCTGTTATTTGTAGCCAACGTGTATTGTTAATGCATACAGTGTGTAGCATATGGAAGTGGAATTCTAGTGAACCTAAAATGTGAAATTGGCTAAGTGTAAGAGGTAGGATATATTTAGAAGTGAGGATTTTGTTATTGCAGTGTGGAAATTTGACGATCTTCATTTTGCAGTGATCTTACATTTATGCCACTTGACACATGCTGTATTTTGGGATGTAAATCTCATAAATGGGGTGATAATTTCAGAATGCTGGTTACTCCAGGGAATGGTCATCTTAGGATAGTAGTTAAATTTAACTATAAGAGGCAAAGGCATAGAATAATAGAGGGTCACAAAAGTAGTGTAAGTAGATTTTAAAAGTTTAGGTTCCATATCTGTGGTGTTTCTTAAGGTGTTTTAACATATTAAATAACAACCTCATTGAGAAAATACAAAGGAATATAAGAATAAGGTATGTTGGGGCCCCTGGGTGGCTCAGTTGGTTAAGTGACTGCCTTTAACTCAGATCATGATCCTGGAGTCCCAGGATCAAGTTCCACATTGGGATCCCTGCTCAGTGGGGAGTTGTCTTCTCCCTCTGACCCTCCCCACTTTAAGCTCTCATTCTCTGTTTCTCAAATAAGTAAAATCTTTTTTTTTTAAAGAAGGTATCCAGTACCAAAATTTACTAATAAATTAATGCCTTAATTCATTAATATTAAAAGATACTAAAAGAAACCAAATGCTCTTCAACTGGTGAATGGATAAACTATGGTATATCTATAAAGTAAAGCACTACTCAGCAACAAAGAAAGGACAAAGTACTGATACATGAAAAAAAAAAAGAAATGTTCAAAACATTACGTAAAAAGTGACAAATAATTACATGCTACATAATTCCATTTAAATATCAAAATGTCATTAAAATAATTATCTTCTGGAAAAGACAAAACTATAGGAAAAGAAAAGAGATCAGTGGCTACAAAGGGTTTAGATTGCATAGTGGCCATACAAAAGAACTTTTGTATTTAGTGGATGTTATGGATTAAAATATGTTCCACACAAAATTCCTATGCTGAGTTCCTAACTCTTGGTGCCTCTGAATGTGACCTTTTACAGAAACAGGGAATTTACTGGGAAAATCAAGTTAAAATAAAGGCAGTAGTGTTTGCCCTAATCTAATATAACTACCTAACAAAAACTTAAATTTGGACACAGTCATAGAGAAAAGACAGTGTGAAGAGATGTAGGGAGAAGTTAACCATCTGCAAGCCAAGGAGAATGGCCTGGAATAGATTCTGATCATATAACCCTGAAGGAACCACCTTGCCTACGTCTTGATTTTAGACTGCTAGCCTTAAGATCCGTGAGATGATAAATTTCTGTTATGTAAGCCATCCAGTTTGTGTTACTTTGTTATAGTAGTCTTAGCAAAGTAATATAGTGGAACTATACTGTACCTTGATTGAGGTTGTAGTCACATGACTATACATTTGTAAGAATTCCTAAATTGTACACCAAGAAAGTAAACTTTACAGAATGTAGGTAAAAACGGTGAATAAATGGGGCACCTGGGTGGCTCAGTGAGTTAAGCCTCTGCCTTTGGCTCAGGTCATGATCTCAGGGTCCTGAGATCGAGCCCCACATTGGGTTCTCTGTTCACGGGGAGCGGGGAGCCTGCTTCTCCCTCTCCCTCTGCCTGCCTCTCTGCCTGCTGCTGATCTCTCTCTCTCTGTCAAATTTAAGGGAAAAAAAGGTGAATAAACCACAGCTGAGCAAAAAACACATTTTGTTATCTAAAAAATATAACACTATAAAATAAAAAGGACAGGAGATTTAAGCAAACACTTCACAAGGGAATTATACAAATGGTGAAAAAGCACACTAAACGATGTTTAAAATCATTAATCATTAGGGAAAATCTAAGTAAAACCTGTTATATAATGGGTAAACATATATCCATTATAATGGCTAAAATTTAAAAAGATTACAATATCTAAGTATTCATGAAGAGATGGAATAATTGAATTATCAGCTGTTGTTCATGGGAATGTAAATTGGCACAACCAATTTCCCAAAGAAGATTGATTTTTAATTTTTTTTAACCAAGATCCTGACAGTTTGCTTTTTTTTTTATTGTTTTTTATCTGAGTAATGTTGACACACAATGTGCATTAGTTATCAGTGTACAACTTTGTGATTGACAAGCTTATACATTATGCTATTATCTATCTTGTTACATCACTATTATAATATCACTGACTCTATTCTTTATGCTATGCCATGCATTTTATTACCATGACTTATTCATTCTATAACTGGAAGCCTCTATCTCCCTTCTTTTTTTTTTTTTAAGTATTTTATTTATTTATTTGAGAGAAAGACAGTGAGAGAGAGCATGAGTGAGGAGAAGGTCAGAGGGAGAAGCAGACACCCCATGGAGCTGGGACTCAATCCCAGGACTCCAGGATCATGACCTGAGCTGAAGGCAGTCCCTTAACCAACTGAGCCACCCAGGCGCCCCTCTATCTTCTACTCTTAACAAATTTTGCCCAAATCCCTATCCCCACCCTTCTGTCAAGCGTCATTTCTCATTATAGGTTTCATTCTGTTTTTATTTTCTTTTTAGATTCCATTTATGAGTGGAATTATATGGCACTTTATTTTCTCAGTTTAACTTAAATCACTTAGAATACCTTCTAGGTGCATTCATGTTGTCTCAAATGACACAATCTCATCCTGCTTTATAGTTGTGTAATATTCCATTATGGTATACATATCCTCCTTATCCATCTGCCCATTGATGGATACTTAGGCTACTTCTATATCTTGGCTATTATAAGTAATGTCATGAAGATAGGGGTACACATATATTTTAAAATTAGCATTTTTGTTTTCTTTGGGTAAATACCCAGTAATGGGAACATTTATTAATATATTTTTCTATTTTTAGTTTTTTGGGAAACTTCCATACTCTTTTCCACAGTGGATGTACTAACTTACATTCCTACCAATGTACTAACTTACATTCCTACCAACAGTGCACAATGTTCTTTTTTCTCCATATCTTACTCAATATTCATTATTTTTTGTTATTTTCATTTTAGCTATTCAGAATTGTGTAATGTGATATTTTATTATGGTTTGATTTGCATTTCCTTGATGATGATATTGAGCATCTTTTCATGTGTCTGTTGGCCATCTGTATATCTTCTTTGGAAAATATATATTCAGGTACTCTGTCCATTTTTTAAAATCAGATTGTTTTTCTGAAAGAGAGAAAGGGAATAGGTGAAGATCCAGAGGCAAGCAGAGTGTACAAAGTGTAAATGAGAGAAACTACCACTTCTGGGAAAATAACTACTAAAGAAAGATTATAGATAAAATTCTTAGAGCTCACACAGGGTCAGATTGAAAAACCACTTAACTCATGGAACATTGGGTCAAGAACTCAGTAGTGTTTTGCCTCAGTAGTGAGGAAAAAAAAAATAATTAGTCATATATTAAAAGCTGCTCCAGACTCCCCTGAGAAAACATATAAACAAAAACTAAAGGTATCAAACTGTTTCTAATAAACTGTTTCCCCAAAACACTGAAATATATTCATAGGAATATCCTACCCACAGAATCAGACAACAAAAGGAAATAAAATTTATTTAAATTGATAAGGAAGAAATAAAGCTTTCACTATTTACAGATGATATAATACTAAGTATTATATGAGTATCCTGAAGGACTCCCTCAAAAACCTCCATCAAAAAACTACTAAAGCTAATAAATGAGTTCAGGATTCAAAATAATGTACAGAAATCTGTTGCATTTCTATACACTATTAATGAAACAGCAGAAAGAGAAATTTAAAAAAAAATCACTCACATTTATACCTGCACCACAAATAATAAAATACCTAAGAATAAACACAACCAAAGAGATGAAAGACCTGTACTCTAAAAACTATAAAAAAGGGGTGAAAGAAATTGAAGATGCCACAAAGAGATGAAAAGCTATTCCATTCTCATGGATTGGAAGAAACAATACTGTTAAAATGTCTATACTACCTAAAGCAATCTATGCATTCAATGCAATCCCTACCAAAATACCAACAGCATATTTCACAGAATTAGAACAAATAATCCTGAAATTTAAACCCAGCCATGAAAGACCCTGAATAGCCAAAGCAATCTTGAAAAAGAAAAACAAAACTGAAGGAATCACAATTACAGAGTACATATTGCATTACAAAGCTGAAGTGACCAAAACAGTATGGTACCGACACAAAAATAGACACATAGATCAATGGAAAGGAATATAAAACCCAGAAATAAACCCACAATTATGTAGTCAAGTAATCTTTAAGAAAACAGAAAAGAATATCCAATGGGAAAAGGACAATCTCTTCAACAAACAGTATTGGGGAAGCCAGTCAGCTGTATGGAAAAGAATGAAACTGAACCACTTTCTTATTCACAAAATAAACTCAAAATTGATTAAAGACCTAGATGTGAGACCTGAAACCATAAAACTCTTAGAAGAGAACACAGACAATAATGTCTCTGATAATAGTTATAGCAACATTTTTCTAGATGTGTCTCCTGACGTGAGAGAACAAAAGCAAAAATAAACTATTGGGACTTCATCAAAATAAAAAGCTCCTTCACAGAGAAGGAAACAATCAACAAAACTAAAAGTCAACCTATTGAATTGGAGAAGATATTTGCAAATGACAGATCAAAGAAAGGGTTAGTGTCCAAAATATATAAAGAACATATACAACTCAACACCCAAAATCAAATAATCCAATTTAAAAAAAAAAAAAAAAACAGAAGACAGATTAGACATTTCTCCAGAATGGACATGAAGACATGAACAGACATTTCTCCAGAGGAGACAGACATATGAAAAGATGCTCAATATCACTCATCATCAGGGAAATGCATATCAAAAATACAAGAATACACTCACCAGAGTGACTAAAATCAAAAACAGAAGAAAAACATGTTACATGAAAAAAAGTCACCCTCTTATACTGTTGGTGGGAATGTGAACTGGTGTAACCACTCTGGAAAACAGTATGGAAGTTCCTCAAAGAGTTAAAAATAGAAATACTCTACCATCAGGTATCTGCCCTATTAGGTATTGATCATAAGGATACAAAAATACCAATTTGAGATACATGCACCGCTATGTTTATAGCACATTATCTACAATAGCCACATTATAGAAACAGCACTAGTATCTATCCAAAGATGAATGGATAAAGATGATATGGCATATACCTAGAATGGAATACTACTCAGCCTTACAAAAAGAATGGAACCTTGCCATTTACAACAACATAGATGGAGCTAGAGTGTATAATGCTAAATGAAATAGTCAGAAAAAGACAAATACCATAGGATTTCACATGCATGCGTAATTTAAGAAACAAAACAAATAAGCAAAAGGGAAAAAGAAACCAAGAAACAGATTCTTAGCTACTGAGAACAAACTGATGGTTATCAAAGGGGAGGTGGGTAGGGGAGATGGTTAAAACAGGAGATGGGATTAAAAAATGCGCTTGTCATGATGAGCCCTTGGTGATGTATGGAATTGTTCATTCACTATATTGTACACCTGAAATTCATCCTTTGTTCTTTTTGTCTAGAAAGCCTAGTATAGGTACCAAGACAATTCAGTAGAGAAAGAATAATTTTTTGGTAGAAAAATTAAATTACCAATAAAATGTTTAATCTATACTTTGTACTATACACCAATATTATATATATCTCATAGATTTAAATGTAAAACCTAAAATTATAAAAACTCCTGGAGGAAAAAAAAAACAATAAAGGACAAATTCTTTATAACCTGAGGTTATAATCTCAAAAAAATCGATTTGATATGACACAATAAGTAAAATAAATTTAAATGATAAATTGGATTTCCTTAAAATTAATTTGCATGTTATGCAAAAGATATTTTTAAAAAATGAAAAGATAGGCCACCAGTCTGGCAAAATATTGAAAATCATACATTTGATAAAGGATTTGTATTTATAATATATAAAGACTATTCAACAATCAATAATAGAAAACACTCTAATTTAAAAACAGACAAAATACTTTGACAATTCACCAAAGAAGATATGTAGATGCCAAGTAAGCATATGAGAAGATGCCAAATATCAATAATCATTAGGAAAATGCCAATAGTAACTACAATGAGATACAACTACATATTTATTAATATACCTGAAATTTTAAAAAAAAATACCAAATGTTGGCAAGGTTGTCAAACAACTAACTGTGGGAATGTAAAATGCTGCAATACTTTGTAAATCCTTGGTTATTTTCTTTAAAAATTAGAGATGTAATTAACATATGACCTAGATATTCTGCTCCTACATATTTACACAAGGGAATTGGAAATATATAGCCATACAAAGACTTGTGCATAAATATTCATCACAAGTTTATTGCAGTAGCACAAATCTAGAAACAACTCAAATATCCATCAAAGGTGAATGGATAAATAAATAATGGCATATGCATATTATGGAAAGCTGCCCGGGAGTAAAGTTAAACTCTTGACATGTAAAACAACATAGAGGGATCTTAATTATTTTGAGAAAAAGGAAGCTAATAAAAAGTACATTCTGTGTTACTGCTCTCACATAAAATTCTAAAAATAATGGAAACTAAGTTTTTAGTTATAGAAATAACTATAATGACAGAAAAACAAATCAGAGTTTACCTAAGGATGAGGGGTTGACAGAATGGAGCATGTGGTTACAAAAAGACACAAGGAAACTTTTGGGAGTGATGGATATAGGCTCATCTTGATTTTGGATTTGGTGATAGTTACATGAGTAAGTACTATTTTAAAACATATCCATTTTATACTTTACACATGTGCCCTTTATCAATTATACCTATATAGTCTATGAAAGGAAGGAAAAAAAGAATTATCCCTGTTTTGATACATAATTTGATATTCAGAAGAAGATTCTTATGCAAAGTAGTTGTTATTTGAAATCACTGCTTACCACGACATTGGTTCATAGTTGTGGCTACCAAATGTTAAGGGCCAGATAGTAAAAATGCCTAGCTTAACACTTAGTCCAAGTAAAAATACAGTCAAAAGTACTTTACAGTTTAATTATAGCTTTGTTATTGCCAGTATTTACTGAGAATTAACTGCTTGTCTTGTGATAATGTCACTACTAGAGATCATCTCCTATTACAGTGATCTAATTCTTTCTTAGTAGTTTGAAACAAAAGAGAATAAGAGCTGCGTATGAAGTTAAACTGAAACTATGACAAAACATCTGAATCCAAAGAGAAAAAAAAAATCCATCTAACTAGGTATCTGGCTCTGCAGATGAAAACATCTGAATGTTTAACGTTTTTTTTTTTTTTTTTTTTTGCCTTTTTGTTCATATTCTGTAGCTTCCTGTTATTTAATTCAGTTAAAAATTTCCCATGTACAAAAAAACAAACAAACAAACAAAATTTCCCATGTATCCAAGATAGTAAGGAAATCAAAAGAAGTATTTGGGATCTGCAAACAGAAGAAACACTTGGATCAATAATTTTCTTATTGATCTTAAATGGCTTTACTCTGTCATGACAAAAGTTTTAATAAATTGGTAACTGGTTAATATGATGAAATAAGTCTTTTTTCTGGATAGGTGAATAAATGTTAAAAAGATTATAATGTTAAGCAGTGTTTCTCAAACTTTAACAGGCATATGAATTAGCTAAATAGCTTATTAAAATGATTCTTATTTAGTAAATCTGGAGTGGGGCTTGAGACAGCATTTTTTAATCAATTCCAAGGTGGGCATATTAATTTCCTATTACTGCTGTAGTTCATTCCCACAAAATATGGGAATAAAACAAAACAAACTTTTATTTACAGTTCTAGATATCAGAAATCCAAAATCAGTTTTAATAATGTTTGCAGATGTTTGTATTCCTTCTGGAGGCTTTGAGGCTATATCTGTTAACTTGCCCTTTCCAGCTTCTGTTTGCATTCTTTTGCTCATGGCCTCCTATCACAACTACCTCTGCTTCCATAATCATATCCCAATTCACTGATAATCATGTCTCCTTCTTGTAAAAATCCTTATGATTATATTGGGCCTGCCAGGACAATGGAGAATCTTAATTTAATTACATCTATGAAATCTTTTTCTGCCATGTCAAATAACTTGTTCATAGACTCTCAGGATTACAAATAGGTATCTCTGAAGCATCATTATTTGTTGTACAGCCAGTGCTGATCCATAAGCCATACTTTGAGTAAAAGTCTCTATAGTAAAGTCCAAAGACACTCACGCTAGTAGGTCTTCTGGACAGAGACATCACTTTTTGGTTCTCTTGTTTATTCAAATATAGTACAGAAATGGAGCAAAAACCAGAGGCCTTCTTTCCTGTCAACCAGATAATAACACACACACACACACACATACATAGACACACACACCACATATTTTATTTAAAGGGTGATAGATTCACAATTCACCATTCAAATATTGATGGTCTATAATTTTATTCCTTGGATATTATATTTACAAACCAAACACTTTTTTTTTAAATATTTATTCTGTTGACAGAGATAGCAGGAGAGCACAAGCAGGGGGAGCAGCAGGCAGAGGGAGAAGGAGAAGCAGCCTTCCTGCTGAGCAAGGAGCCTGACGTGGGGCTGAATCCCAGGACCCAGGGATCATGACCTGAGCTGAAGACAGCTGCTTAACTGACTGAGCCGCCCAGGTGCCCCATAAACTAAACAATTTGAAAAGTCCTTCTGAGAAAAATATTTGTATGTACCTAAGAGGAAAAGAGAGGAGATAGGGAAAAAGAGAAAAGGGGGTAGGTGAGGAGAGGAGAGAAGAGATTTAAAAAATGCATCATGATCTCAAGGTCATCAGAGCCCTGCGTCAGGCTCTATGTTCCGTTCAGAGTCTGCTTAAAACTTTCTCTCCCTCTTTCCCTCTGCCCTTCCCTGCCACACTCTCTCTTTCTCAAATAAATATTAAAAAAAAAAAAAAAAAAAAAGACTGTTCTTATCAGCATTCTTAGAGGAAAGCTGAAAAGTAAGTCGTGGGTATAGATGAGTGGCTAGTCCTCCCAGGTTCTTAGCTAATGAGGATCTGGAGCCAGCATCACAGACTGGAATCTTTTATGACCCTGATTTCTCAGACCCCATTTGCTAAACCTCTCCTGTGTTCTTCTCCCTTGTACTGTTTCATCCTAGCTTTCTTTTCATACTCTCAGAGATCCTATTCTTATTTTCTTTTACAGCAAAATGTATGCATTAGAATCCAAAGTCTCAAACATCAACAGTTGAAAATAACAGGTTTGGGTTTTAGTGTGCTGAATCTTCAAACACTTTGTAGTGGTAAAGAGAGAGAGACGATGCAGCCCATATTGGGAATGCAGGATATGTGAGAAGCCTTCCTTTCTTGGGATGAATCTGATTTCTCATTCAGAAGGTCTATCAGGGCAAGAATACTCTCTGGTCTCTTCATTAGCATAGCCCAGTTCCTGTCACATAGTGCTCACTAAATAAATATTTGTTGACTTTATGAATGAATGAATGAATGAACAATGCAGGCAATTAAAGGTTGAAGCAGAGCATAGATAAATTTCTATAGTAAAACAGATTCATTCCCTGCCTACAAAAGTTTTAGTTTATGTATTTATAACTCTTTTCTTTTCTTTATCAAAAAACTTGGAAAGCTGATTGATTCCTTAGCCTATCTCCTCAATCCATTATTTTGTGTAAAACACTCATATGTAATTACTTTTTTTTTTGACTGAAACTTTAGGAAATGATAACTGAAAATAAGGGGGGGGTGAGTCAACATTCTGTTTTATACTAACTCTGAAAAAAAAATAATCTCACAAATGCTAAGGAGCGATGCAATTATAATCCTCGATAAGAAATAAGAACTACTGGAGGAAAACTAAGATGTCACGTAACTAAACCTCCTCTAACAAATCAATTATAAGCATGGAAAAAAAGATACATCTAATATCTAGTTTTATTTATCTAATACCTCGTATCTAGTTTCCATATCATCTCCCTCACAGTTGTATAGTCAGTTAACAGAAGAACAGTGTGAAATTTCTTGTATCTAAAGGCCGATGATCCAAAATTGTTGCTCTCAGTTGAACTGTGTCCACCTTTAAACACTGAAGAAGTTCATGGAAACCTGCTTGCTGGACTTTGAGAGTATGCATTCACTAAAAGAAGAATACAGATTCTAGTATCCTGACAGGAATAATCCATCATAGTTCCCTTCAATGACACTTTGAGACCTGAAGTTTGACATTCTCATATAGCCTTTTATTCCCAAGCCTATAAAATTACTATACTTTAAGAATGCTATCTGTATTTTAAACATGGGCTTTCTGAAAGATATATGGCTAAAATGTACCTTATATTCTTCTCTTAAGGAAATTTTATTTTACACTAGAACTTATGTGTTAGCTCTGACAATTTTTGAAAACTTGGAAGCCCTATAGAGAAACACAAAATAAGAAGGATCTAAAATATGCTAGTCCTTTTTTAAACCTTTTTTTTTTTTTTTTGCATTTTTAAGGCTAATTTCTCAACAGAAAGAAGGATGACTAAAGCTTAAAAGTAAAGGTTATATAAGAATTATAATTGAGTCAATGACTTGACATGTCCCACTACTGGCAGAGGGTACTATAGTGGGAAGACTGCCATTTTGGCAACATTAAATCTGCATTTGTAGAAAATGCAACAGTATCTAGTCATAGTTAACCTATTAGAATTGAGATGATCCATTGAGATAATTTTCTACAATGAGACTATTAACTTTGAACAATTACCAGGGACCATGGGCCTAGAAAAAAGAATTGAGGACCTACATATAAATGGAGTGCCTGTTTCACTGGGAAGAGATTAGGACCATTAAAACTGGGTTATGCGGAGATTACCATACAATTAATTACCATACAAAACTCCTATCTCAGTGCTTTCCTCCTTGTTCTCCATCACTGTATATGAAAAGTGTTGGTAGGAAGCAAAACATATCCTTGACAATGCTCTAGCAATAATTTGACTATATTTCCTCACAGAAAGAAAGTTAGGTATGGATATGAGAAAACTTTAACAACCTAGGCATATAATTAAATAGCAAGAAAAGCATATATTAGGGACACAAGAGTACTGCTAGAATAAAGATAGATAAGAAATCACTCAGGGCTATTCATTATTTTCAAGCTTTTGTCTGAAAAGTATTTAAACATTAAAAGGATGTAGTTTATCAGAATCACTAGGATATCCAAGAATGCCTTAAGTAAGGCATGCTAGTTAAAGTTTAGGTATGTTAGCTAAAGCAAAAGTAATATTATTTTCTGGTGGTTAAAATTGAAATTATTTTAAGCAGAATTCCAGGAGAGGTACACATGTCAAATACTCACAGCATTATCTCCATATTTGTGCCCATTGAGAAGTTAAATATAAGAAATGCTTCATTAGAGTGTCCTTGTAGTCATTGTATTAGTTTGCAATCTTTCAATTTGCAGTTATTTGCAAATGTATCAAATGTAATGGGCTCTATTCAGCAAGCTATCCTCCTTATTGGTTGCTTCTCACATGGTCAAGGGCATACTAAACACATTTTTGGAATGAGTCCCTTTTTCAATCACTGTGCCAATAATCAGAATACAAGTGGATTCTTTTCATTTAGAACAACCAGGTGGCTGAAGAGAGTCAGTTAATAAGCAATCAGCAAAATCAAAAGCAATAATGAAGCCCTTCAAGGTTTTGTGCTGTATTGCCTGATATATAATCTCTATTTTGTGAGTAAATATACGGTATGCCTAGCAGTTGAATGACTTTGCTGACGCCACATTCCACTCTTTGCGAGTTTTATTCAGCTTTGAAGTTCTCACTGCCAGGAGAGATCTAACATCTGTTTGAAGGCATTACCTTCTGTTGTAGAAGACTCACTATTACAAAGTTGGGTTTTCTACTGATACTACAGTTTTCAGTAGTGCCTATCAATTTATCTTTTATCTATACAAATAAATAAAACAAAACAAAATGAAAAAAGAAAAAACCAGAAACCACAAAATATCTTGAGGCTATTTATCCAATTTGGAAAAAAAAAATCTGTATTAAGAAGAATTTTATCTGAACACGATATTGGGTCCTCAGATCTTATAAGATTTTTCTTGCTCATGACCATCTATTTTCATTGGTCGGGGGGACTTTATCATGTTCTATACTACTTTTATGTAGATTGAAACATTACTCCGCTGATGACATAAGTCAATATTTCTTTTTTTCCTCTTAATATTGTCTTTTGGGCATGACAGAGCCAGTGTCAATGTGAATAAAATTCAAAGACTAAATCAGAAAAGATCTTTAAAAAGCTTAAGACAATCTCCATTTCTCAATTGTATTTTAGATGTCTTTAGTTATATTAGTTTATGGCTTTATTCCAGATCGAATAATGCTTAATATTTAATGGAAGACATATGGTAGAGAGATATAGGGACTATCAAACTCGGATAACATTCTGAATAAGAAAAGTTCATTATTTGCCACTTTACCTTCTTTCATTTTTCTACCTACTTAAGTGTCCAGTGCCCATTCAACATAGACAAGCAGTCAGTGCTTTCATTTTGCTCTTGTAATTTCAGTATTCCAAATACTTTATGGTTAGCTCTATTTCATAAGGAACCCCTTATAGACTATAATTCTACTGTTATTTGAATACAGTGATGCATTTATGTATGTGTGTCCCAGGAAGCATTAATTTGTCCCAGAAAATATGACAGAGCCTAATCTAATATGAATGCATTTACTCACTCACAATGTCCAACAATCAAGATATTAAGAAGAAAATGAGGGCAAGACAATACTGTATGTGTCCATGAAAACATTGCCTGTATTCTAGGGAAACTTTATGTTGTTAGGGTGGGAAATGAGTCTTCTTCCACTCCCCCTTTCCCAATATACCACATGATACTGTACCTTACAAAAACACCAATATCATCTTTGTGTTCTTAAATCTCCTAATATTTTATCTTTGACAATTTGTAGATTTTAATAATTCAGTTTGTTCTATTTTTATCAATAAATGATAGAACCTTATTCAAGTTATTATTCTCATTGCATTTGATCTTTAAAGATACTTCTAATACTATACCACCTTACAAACAGTATTTTCACATTTCTTACTCCCTAACTATATATTTAGATAACACTCTGAGTTAGACAACTTAAATTCTGTGTATTGTGTCTAAATGAATATTGTTTGTCTTACCTCCACTATAGACCATTTAAATTCCTAAAAATATTGCTGAAATAGAAACTACTCATCTTAAATGTTTGGTTTTAAAGTATTTGCAATATTTATAGAATGTCAACATTAATGTATGTTCTAAGAAACTCATATTCTTTTTGAAGTAGATATATATATAGATATAGACATATTATGAAAAATAACAGTCTAATAAATGTTAACAATACTTAGTTAACAAAGTCAAGTCATTTATTTACTAAATGGCATATCAGAAACTCTAATAAATTTTTCATACTTATGAAATTCTAAGATAAGGAAATAGAATGAAGCAAATCCAAAATAACCTGGATTTAAAAAAAAAAATTTTATAAGTTTTCTATGTCTTGTGTAGAATTCATTATTCTAATATGGTCCTAGATAGAACAAATGCAAAAGACGAAGTTCTTATGTAGGTGTTTGGGGTTTTGGATCAATTGTATTAAAATTTGGGTTTCTGGATTAATAATTTATCTTCTGTGTTACTGAGTTCATTTTATTGAACATACATTTAAGTACCAAGAACATTCTGTGCAGTTATCAAATAATTTGCATGGCAAATATCTCAAGTTCTTTAGTACTATTATTTTGTTCTCACTGTCACACTTTTGTCTTTTTGACAAATTTTTATAAAAGTTTCCTTATCTTAATTATATCCACGCAAATACAAGAGCCTCTATATTAGTCACTACTGTTCCAAGGCAACTGAAAAGGTGTGGTCTAGGGAATAGAAAATTAATCCCATCTGGAAATTCCAGATTTGGTTTACATGTATCCTATTGGCAGTGATTTATTTCTGTACACTGCAATGTCAGAACAATGACAAAACTAGTCCAGAATGATGGCACTGAAGATTGGCACTGTTATTTTCTATTGCTTATGACTCATGGAAACTGACAATTTTGTTGTCAGAACTGGAACAGTGATATAAGCTGGGAGGAGAAATTTGATTAGTTCTATGTGATAAAGCTACTAGAAGGGTAAGCAGGGACTACGCAAATTAAGTTACCTTACTTTTAAATAAGCACATTTAGAACTAGGTAATCTCTGAGTTAGCATCAGGTATGTTTCAGAGCTTAAAACCATGCATAGAAATGATTGATACTTTTCTAAGCCTCAAAATATTTGAAACTGAAACATTCAACCAGGTGAACATTTCAAGAAAGAATATTGCAAAAGGAGAACTTATCTATATGGCTCCATAATGATGTGGCAATAATGGTCACATAAAAATCATAATAAAAGGACATAATTTGATTCAATATTTTGCTTATTTTAATTAAGAGTATCAAAATATGTCTATGTGTTTCTACAAACAAATCTACCATCCCACCTATAGTTCTGTGCTCCCATTATTTGCCTTTCCTCACATTATAATAACAAACTAGTCCTCTCATTTCTAAGATCAATCCTCCATGAATATAAATCCTACTGCTGGTTACTCTTTTGAAGAAACTCCTCAATATTTCCTCTTTTCTACATTATTAGCTTTTTCTCTTTCTACTGTAATATTGTCATTAACATAAGAGCCTGATATATCTTCCATCTTGACTTAAAAAAAAATGCTTATAATTCCACCCCTAAAATCTTACACATTTTTCTCAGTAATAGAAGAGGGGAAAAAAATGTTGACTACACTTTCCTTCTTATGGATGTATTCTTGAATTAACAATCAGAATTTTGTTTGTACCAATCCATAAACGTACTTTTATTGAAATTCACTGCTATTGTTCCAACATCAGCTCTTAGACCCCGGCTCTCTTGACTTTTGGGGAGATATCACATTGCTGATCATTCTTTCTTTTCTGAAACAATATCATCAGTTGTTTTTTATCCCATTCTCTATGTTCTTATCTCACAGGTTGATTCATTTTATTTCTGTGCTGATTATCTCTCATCTTTCTCACATGTAAAATTTGGAGTACTTTATGGAATAGTATTCAAATTTATACCCTTCCCTATTTTTATTTCTAAGTAATTTCACTTAGTATTATACCTTTAAAACAATCATATTCTTCCCTCCAAAATATTGTTAGTTCTAACACTTAATACAAACCCCAAAATACTATACATGAACAAATTGATATATTGGACCTTATCAAAATTTAAATCTTTTGTTCTGTGATAGAGGAATTTAGAGGAATAAAAAAACAAGTCATAAAGGGTGTTTCAAAAATCACACATCTGAAATGAATTTGTATTCTAAATATATAAAGAACCTCCAATAAAGCTCAATATTATAAAACAAACAAAGTAACAAAAGCTAAGCAAAGTTATAAACAGATATTTCATCAAAGAAGACAGATGGATGAATAATCACAATTAATAATGGAATAAAAAGATATTCAATTTCATTAGTCATTAAGGAAAACCATACTATAATCATTAAATAATACCACTACATACCTATGGGAGTAATAAAAATACATAAGAATAAAAAGCCAACATTACTAAATGTTGGCAATATTGTTGAACAACTAGGACTCTTAACAATATGCTGATGGGAATGTAAAATAGTAGGGCTCCTTTGAAATTTTGGCAATTAAAAATATTATCACAGTCTTATTCCTTGGTATTTATCTAGGAGAAATGAAAACTTGTTCACACAAAATCCTGTGAGTGAATATTTATAACAGTTTTATTCATAATCACCAACAACTGGAAAAAGCCCATTGTCTTTAAGCAAACTAATATATCCAAACACCTCTATGCTTCTGTACCAGGCTAAAATCCCTGGAGTCTGTTGATGCCTGATTTTCTTGGACACTGTACCTTGAATTCCTACAACAAATGTTTTACTTTCAAAACATATCCAAGCTGTTCCCATTATTTCTAGTTTATACTACCATCATCTCTCATCTAGACTACAGCAATCTATCCTGTCTGGAACATTTGTAGGGTTAGGGTAAGTGTAGAATAGAAGCTCACCTACCATATATTTAAATATTTAGAAGTTTAAAATATTCTAAATGTGGTTAAATAGATTATGACAGCAAAGAAAGAACCAAGTTGCTACCCTTGGCCCATAGCTGCCAGTTTTTAGCCTCAGTCCTTCTCTTTTTACCACCCCCTACCCTTCTATATCCTGTACATGGGATCTGTCATACAAAGAGAATTAATCTTGAACATTCAAGTTTAATCCACAATCTCAGAAAGCCACCCTTCTGACTTGGGCTGCGTATACCCAGGGGTGGTTAAATATTTGTGTAGTCCAGGCACTACCAAAACACAGACTACTTTGTTCTAAGAGTTGGGGTGGGTGTGTGAAACATTAGAGTTACTAAATATAAAGCTTGTTCTTTTTTCTGTGGTCTCTTTCTTAATGTGCTATGATGTTTTTATTGTTATTTTGCTTTTATTGTTGTTATTTGCTCATGGTGTTGTGAAACTTAATATCATTCTAAATAAAGAAAATTTAATTTATATCAGCATACATTTTCCCATTCATCTGTATATTGTGCATGCCAGTTTTAAATGCAAATAGAATACTTAACTTGTATGCAGAATCATAGTAATTAAACAGTTGTGATTTTGGCTTATATATGCATATGGTTTTTGTTCTTACCAAAACAGTAGAAATGCAACATATACAAAATAAACTGTTGTTTTTTCACATCTTAATAAGTAAAAAAAGAATGAAAGGAAAAGGAACTATGAGTTGCCCTTTCTTTCTATTCCCTTTTATGTTACCATTTTTCTATGTACATGGTTGGCTGAAACAAAAAGGAACAAGTCAAAAAAGATATGATAGAGTTCCTTGTTTTTCTTAGAATATCATTTTGTTCTTTCTGCAAGCAAAACAAGTTCTGAATCAAACTAAGGATATGACTGACCTCTGTGGCTATCAGAGAGGTTATTATCCCACCATAACTCAGACATAAATATAACACTTTCCTTATTCCCACTTGCCAACTTGAAATCCTGAGTGTTGTGGGTCTGCTGGAATTCTGTGTTTATGCGGCATCATGAACTCTATGTGTGAATAGGGTGGCAAGGAATGAATGGCATGCAGCTTGTGTGGACCTCCTCTGCTTATCCAAAATTTGATTGGACTTCACTTGCAAAGCACAAGTTCAAAGATACAAATTTTAAGATTTTTAGAACAGTGACAGCACTGCATTAAACCAAAGCCTTCTGAGTGTGGGGTCCTGTGCCACTGCACACACAGGCTGTATGCCAATGAGGCTAGACTTGCATATAGCAGTGGAATGTTCTGTTCTTGGAAAGGCAAAGGGAAAATAGTCATGATAGATCATGATTTCCAGGTTTTAGATGCCTAGAGAATGGGAAGGAGAGATATCCATGCTGTTGTGGGAGTTAGAGATACCCTCTTTGCTCCATTGATTTCTCACTGAGAAAGGGGTGAGAAGGGTGCTCAGGGAGTGTTCCTCTTCCACTTTTAAGGACAACAGCCTCCTAAGGGGCTTTTCCTTTTATTTCTAACATTACTTTTATCCACTCATCACCAAGAGTAATCTTTGAGTGCATGTCAGATCATTACACTCCTCTAGACAAAACTATCAATCACAATTCATGTCAGAATCAAGACCAAAGTCTTTATAATGGTCTACATTTCCCCTGATGGCCTGCTTGCATTTATTCTTATATTTGCCAGTCTTCAACTTTGCTTCAGTTATTTGGTCTCTTTTCTGGCTTTTGAATGCATAACTGAACTCCTGCTACCTCTATCCTTATTATTTATCATATCTTCCTCTTTGTTAGGTATTCATTATTAGTGACAGCAATTTTCATGGTCACTCCAGGTTACCATTGCTTTCCAACCATCCAATATGGATAACTTGCAAAATAATCTTAAAATCACAAATTTGAGGTCATCTGACATTCTACTGTTTTTTAATAGTTTTTCTTTATGTGTAAGAATCCCCTACCATAAAGAATGATTGATTCATAATAGTTGAAGCTCTGATACATATTAACTGTTAAATTAGTGGGAGTTATCATTATTGAGGAAACATCTCCCTGATGAACTCAACATTCTCTAACATGGGATGCCGAGTAATTTTAATCTTTCCATTGTAATGAATTAATAGATTTTCCTCCACCTGAAGTCATACTGTTTTTCTTACCATTTCCTTCCAATCCTTTTTTCTTCCCTCTCTTTTATTTCTCTCTCTCATACCTTCCTGCTCAGTCTCTCTCACCTCCATCCCAACTCAAATAGCATTTGCACAATAACTGTTTCATAGGGAAAAGTATCACAGATCTGGTAGAAATTTTAACGAGTAATAAATGTTAAGCAGTAATGATGCCCTACTGAAATCGAAAGGGCTGATAATCAGCAATGCAGATTAGTAGAGACCTACAGATTCCAGGTGTGAAAGAAATTGAGTTCAGTCTAAAATCAATCAGATGGTAAGTAAGCTGTCACTAATAATGACAGAAACACTAACTTCCAGGATTAAACCCATAACTTCTTTGACTGCTGATACTTTCTTCTGCCTAATGCTTTGGGTTTTTATGGTGTATGTGGGCATTAATGGTAGAGTAGTTGGAGTAACTACAATTACGCAGCTTTCTCACTAGAGATATTTTTTTCATTGTTTTTAACCATATTCTACAAATCTCAAAGTTTACCTAAGTAACATAGTAATCTGAATACATTTCTGTAATATTTGATAATCATTCTTGTGTATCATAAATATACTAAATACCACCTTTCTTTTAGAGTCCATGCTAGAGATTCCAAATTGCTTAACTTTTTAAAATAACATCAGAAGATTATTGTCTCAATTACAAGTTTTAAAACTGTCAATTTTTTGAGACTAATTGAAATTCACGTTGATAAATATCTTTGATGATAAATAGATTGCCTTCTTCTATGTATTAAAGAACAGCTTGTTTCCTTTGGATTAAATTTTTATGATAAAATGCAAATAATTTTCCATTTCTTATAATTTATGATATTATTATCATATCCTGTTACATAAAATGACAATGAGCAAAAATACTCCTGCTGTTGCAATCTGTGCTGAAAAGCTTCCCCAAAATATATTGTCTCCATACCTATCTGTAGTTATAGCTGTAGGAAGTAGAAATTTTCTCACAGTATTTGCTGGATGATGCTAATACTTGGTTATAATGGGCACTAAAAATATAACATGTGTTTGCTCAGCTCAAATTATAAACAGCAAAAGCTCTCTGAATAAGAATCATATGCTTTTAAGATTCATTTTTGCCTGTCAGTGTTTTCTGTTTATTATTATTGGCACTTATTTCCCATTTACATACAAATAAATTCAACAGGAATTGCTATATTCTACAATCAATATGATACATAATCCAAGTCTAAGTATAAATGTGTACAGCCTTCTAACAATCTCTTTATGATTTGGAGAACTATATCTAACTGGGAGAATATAAAGTTTTAAGGTACACAACCCACAAGCTCAGTGTTTCTTCAGGCTTGAGAACACTGTGACCTCTTGGTAATTTATATATAGTTTTTAGTAATTTCCATATGTTTTATAAAGCTGGAACCATAACTTGGGAATATTATAATAGAAATAATATAATGGATAATTTCTTCTTCCTGAAAATCCATATTGTTAGACTGGGGGAGTATAACATGGTGCTTTATAATTCTAGCTCTGGCTAGATTATCTATGTTCAAGTTGGCTATTTCCAATTATATGACCACAGGTCTCAATTTCATCATGTAAAATCCGATAAGGACCGTATCTTAAGATTAAGTAAGAAAATGTGATATAGTTACTACTCCTAATTTCTGATACTACATAAATGCTCAAAAACATTAGATATCACAATGTTTAATTGACTTTAAGGTGCATTTTTTCTTACATTCTAACATTACTGAAATAGAATGCATTTTAGTCTATAGTTTTTGTTTTTTTTTTTTTTATTTTTTTTTTTTTTACAATTTCAGTGCAGTCATAGAATAATTGAAAATACATCAACTATCAAAAGAACTAGAATTAAAACTTAAAGATTGAAGGCATATTAATGTTTAAGGTCTTTTTTAAAAGATTTATTTACCTTAGAGAAAGAGCACAAGCAGGAGGAACAGAAGGAAAGGGAGAGAGAATCTCAAGTAAATTCCACACTGAGTGCAGAATGTAACATGGAGCTTGATCTCACAATCCTGAGATTACGACTTCACCCAAAACCAAGAGTCAGACTCTTAACCAACTATACCATCCAGGCACTCTTAGCACTGCTTTTTAATGTAGAATCTTACAACAATTTTTAAATGATTATTTAAAATTATTTTGGTTTTGTATGCTATTATAACATTTTATTTTCCAATTTTCATTGATTTATATAGTATAAAATTGATTTTCATATTGCCCTCATACCTTGTAATATAATAAGATTAGTTTTAGTATTATTTTGTAGAATATGTAAGATTTTCCATGTACATATTCCTGTAGTTCACAAATAAGACAGTTTTACTTTTTCCTCTCTGATATGTATTTTTTTAACCTAGTGTTACTACAATAGTAAGGACATCATATACAATGAAAACATATTATTTCTGTGTTCCTAATCTTAGAGGAAAATTCTTCAGTCTTTCACCATTGAATAAAACAGTAGTTGTAGATTTCTCATAATGTCCTTTATCATGATGAGGGAATTTCTATTTTTAGTTAAATGAAAATTTTTCTCATGATAGGGGTTGAATTTTATCAAATTTAAGTACTTTTTGATATCTACTGATATAATTAAAGGATTTTTCTTTTTAGTTTGTGAAATTATATCGAATGGTTATCAACTGTCAAACCAAAAGCATTATTGAGCTAAATCCCAGTCATGATCATGGTAGTGGGTATGTGTGTGTGTGTACACACATACCCATATACACACATATACATATATACACACATATATACACAGACATAACATATATTTATGTGTGTATATAGCTATATTTAATTTGTTAATATTTGGCTATGAATTTTTTGCATTGATATTTATGAGGTATACTACTACTTATTTTACAAATTTTGTAATGTCTTTTTCTGGTTTTTGAATCATGCCTAGGCAGGCTTCCTGTATTCATATGGGTAGTATCTCCATTTCCTCTTTCTGTTTTCTAAATAATTTATGTAAGATTGATGGAATATACCAATTTAGTCTCTTGGATCTAGAATTTTCTTAAACCATTTTTTTGTTTAAGAATTTAGGTTACAAACTCAATATCTTTAATAACTAGACTACTGTTCACATTTTAAAGGTCATTTTATAAGTTGTTTTCTTGTCTTTTGTTCATTGTTTTTCAAAGGCTTTGTCATTTTTTTCTAAGCTGTTCTAGTCCGTTTAAGCTGCAACAATGAAACACTAGACACTGGGAGACTTAAACAATAAACATTTATTTGTCATAGTTCTAGAGGCTGAGAAGGTCAAGTTCCAGGTACCAGCCAATATGGTTTCTGGTGAGATTTGCATATAGCCTCCTTCTTGCTGTATCCTCACATGGCATAGAGAAAGATTATCTCCTTTTGTTTATTCCTAAAAAGGTTCCAACTTCATGATCTTACTACCTCTTAAAGGCTCCACCAGAAACTTGCAAAATATTCCATCCCAAAGCAGCAAAATGTACATTCTTCTTAAGGACACATGAAATAAACCTAACCAAAGAGGTAAGATATCCATACTCTAAAAACTATAGAACACTTATGAAAGAAATTGAGGAAGACGTAAAGAAGTGGAAAAATATTCCATTCTCATGGATTGGAAGAATAAATATTTCTAAAATGTCTATGCTACCTAGAGAAATCTATGCATTCAATGCAATCTTTATCAAAATACTATCAACTTTTCTCACAGAGATGGAATAAATAATTCTAAAATCTGTATAGAACTGGATAAGACCCCAAATAGCCAGAGGAATGTTGAAAAAGAAAACCAAAGCTGGTGGCATCCCAATGTCAGACTTCAAGCTCTATTACAAAGTTATAATCATCAAGAATGTATGGTACTAGCAAACAAAACAAAACAAAACAAAAACAAAAACAAAAAAAACCTGACACATAGCTCAATAGTATAAAATAGAGAACCCAGAAATGGACCCACAACTTTATGATTAATCTTTGGCAAAGCAGAAAAGAATATCCAATGTAAAAAAGACTGTCGTTTCCAGTCCACAATAAATTGTGCTGGGAAAATTGGACAGCCACATGTAGTAGAATGAAACCAGACCACTGTATTATACTATACACAAAAATAAACTCAAAATGGATGAAAGACCATGAGACAAGAATCCATCAAAATCCTAGAGGAGAACAGATGCAGCAATCTCTTTTACCTCAACTGCAGCAACTTCTTGCAAGATATGTCTCCAAAGGCAAAAGAAACAAAAGTAAAAAATCTACTATTGGGACCTCATCAAGATAAAAGTCTTCTGCACAGGAAAGGAAACAGTCAACAAAACTAAAAGGCAACATATGAAATGGTTGAAGATTTTTGCAAATGACATACCAGATAAAGGACTAGTATCAAATATCTATAAAAAACTTCTCAGACTCAACACCCAAAAAACACAGAATCCAGTCAAGAAATGGGTAGAAGACACGAACAGACATTTATCCAAAGAAGACATACAAGTGGCCAACAGACACAGGAAAATATGCTCTACATCACCTGGTATCAGGGACATAGAAATCAAACCCACAATGAAATACCACCTCACACCTGTCAGAATAGCTAAAATTAACAAGACAGGAAACAGCAAATGTTTGTGAGGATGCAGAGAAAGGGGAACCCGCTTCAACTATTGGTGGGAATGCAAGCTGGTACAGCTGCTTTGGAAAATGGTATGGAGTTTCCTCAAGAAATTAAAAATAGAGCTACCCTATACCTGGCAATTGTACTACTAGGTATCTACCCCAATGATAAAAATGGATTGATCTGCAAGGCCATCTGCACTCCAAATTTTAAAACAGCAATTTCCACAACAACCAAATTGTAGGAAAAGCCAAGACATCCATCAACAAGTGAATGAATAAAGATGTGAGGGGGGAAAAAAAAAAATATATATATATATATATATATATATATGTATTAGCCATCAGAAAGGATGACCACTTAACATTCACAGAGATTCTTAACCTAATACTTCATTCATTTCTATGAATTAACACTGTTACTCAGATATTATGGCACTGATTGAGGCACATGTGTAATCGTGTTCCAAAAAGCTAGTTCATAACTATGTTTTCTGGATAACCACTGCACTGTATTTTTTTTTTCCTTTTTCACTCACTTGTACCAAATGACAGACCAAATTATAAACCTATAGAAAAATTGGAAGAAAACAGGGAAGAAGAGGTTTTGCTTGAGCCTTGAGCTCAATTTACAAGTTGTCATGGTACATTATAAAAAGTCCTGCGCTAGTATAAAAAGACAAGTCAGAGTAGTAATTTATTTATCATTTGCTTGTGTGCATAAATCCCCTAGCAACTCCACATGAGCAATGACCAAACCAAAATAAGATTATAAGCCTCTAATAGTATGATTCTCTCCACATGATAAAACTTGCCATGGTTTGTATTCTTGAATTCCTTCCACCTCCCACCTACATGAGGTCTCCATAAGATAATGCTAATTGTTGAAATATGAACCTCCTTACACAGAGTAAAAAAAAAAAAAATTTCAGAGAAACAAGTAATAAAAATAATACAGAATTCACACATAATAAGAGATATAGAAATAGGAAAGTAAAAATCCAAGACTGGCAGAAAAACTCTGCAGTCCACACCAGACCCTAGAATGAGGCAGGAATTTCACAAAGAAAGAAGAGGGCTGTGAGGGCTAGTAAGGGAGGCACACAGTAAATGTCAAGTAGGGCTTATTCCCGGTGGGGAAATACTGAGAACATTTTCTAGCTCTTGTGATTTGGAGCTCAAGTTAACAAGGATTTGAGAAAGAGAAAATTAGGAAGTGCCTGGGACCAGTGTCGGGGGAAGGTATAGTCCTTGGAGAATAACAAAACACGGTAGAAGAGAGTAGAGTAGAGTTGAGCTTTGGCAGTTAAGGGAAAAGGTATATATTGAAGATAAGAATTCTATTGAAACAAGGCAATATCAAAGAATCATGAAGAAGTTTAAAGAAGGAATCTTTTACTCTTATTTCTAAAAATGCTGAGATCATCAAAAGGTAAAAACATTCCTTTTTATTCTATTTTTAAAGTTTGCCTCTGTTTGTCATCTCAAGGGTTTCTGCTGTCAGCAGCAGTGGTAGTTATATGAAGGAACCTGAATACACACAGATATATTTTGAAACCTGTAAAATTTAACCTAAAGTACATTTTAGCTTTGGAGTGCCCTTGAGGGTGGAAATGATTTGCTCAGGAGATGAATAATGGGATTCATTACTATAACCAGTTGAAATCTAACATAACCCAAGGTATTTCCTTGTTCAAGCAGTTTAGAGATTGTAGAGAGTAATACAGTCCCATTTCTAGTGATTTCTTATCTTACCCCTGAAGTCCTCAACAGGTGGGTATTTTCTTCCTATAAATGAGTGTTGTATTTATGTTCATAAGTATGGGAAACATAGGCCAGCTCTTTGCATATTCATCCAACTTTCATTTATTCATTTTAGTTTTATGAAGGAAAAAAGTGTTCATTACACATGCTATAAAAAACAGACTTGATCAGTTTGTTTTGTGAGATTAAGAGTCACTTATGGTTTGTCTCCCTCCCAATCCCATCTTGTTTCATTTATTCTTCTCCTACCCACTTAAGCCACCATGTTGCATCACCACTTCCTCATATCAGGGAGATCATATGATAGTTGTCTTTCTCTGCTTGACTTATTTCGCTAAGTGTGTAAACCTGGTGATTCACAGACCTGTACCCCTGGGGATAAAAATATATGTTTATAAAAAATAAAAAATTAAAAAAAAATTAAAAAAAAACAGACTTGATCAATATCTTATGGCTGTAAATAATTACCTATATATTTTGCTTTTGTTAATGTGTTCAAATAGTAACATGAATGATAATGTTAGAACATCTATTAAGAGTTGATTTTGTATTTTTCATTCTGTTATATGTGCAATAAAATCTGTTATATAAAATATAAATTCAATAAATTGAGTTCAGTGTTTCCTTTAGATTATTTAAAAGTCAGAGCCAGAATGCTTCTTCTATAAGTTTTATCAAATAATAAATGGAAAAATTAATTATATTCATTCATAAAATTTTCCAGATAATAGGAAAAGAGAATTCAACTGTCTTTGTTTTGAGAGGTGAAAATTGATATAAACACCTAATCATTATGGTGTAAAAAAGTTGTAGGCCAATTTATCTATGAATACATGTAAAAGTGAATCTCAAGAATCTGTATTTAGGAAGCTCTAATAAGGGACAATTGCCACATTTAACCAAACCAAACCAAGCCAAACCAAGCACTACAACCTCAGAATATTAAAATGACTTGTTCTAGTCCTACTTGTCAAAGTTTAGATCAAAACCCATGAATTGATGTCCAATAGTAGGCTTTTCAATTCTATGCGTGGATCAGTTAGGATAAGTATGTCACTTCTGCAAGTCAACTCACAAGCACTATGTTTTAACACATTTAACACTGGTTTGCAGCTTACCTGAACTGACAAATACTGACAGACTTCCACCTGGGGGATTAAGGCCTACTGGCAGCTTCCATCATGTGTCTCTGTCATTCTCTAGGGCATTTTGTCCTATGCATCCAGTTAACAGAAAGAAATAAGAAACAGAAAAACTCATATTATTCTTAACTATCATAGCAAATGTGACATTAATCACTTAAGTTCTCATTTCATTTCTGAAAAGTAGTCAGAATGGGACCCAGAATGGGGTCTGGGAAGTGGAATCCCTAACAGCTCCACAAAGATTGTCATGAAATGCTATCTCTTTATGGTAACCATATAGTGTTCTATTTTATACTTGTCCTGTTTAAGTCTACTTATTATTATCCAATCCAGGACACTTTAATAGTGTTTCTCAAAAGCATCCCAATTTGAATGATAGATTTTATGATCATCCTATGTTTATTACAATGCTTTTAGAAAACTGCAGATTTCTAAACTGTTGTTTGAATTTGGCTTGGTTTAATATATAAAAAGGAAGTGACTATGCCAACATTATAATTATATTATTAACATACTGTTAATACTGAAAATAGTTAACAACTCTGGTGATCCAGAATGTTGTGGCAATTTTAAAAAATACTTTCCAGACATATTTAAAAATAAAATTTTCAAAACAATTGTATCAAACTTGTATCATAAATTTATCAAAATAGCATGATGGGGTTTTTTGACCCTAGTTAATAAAGTTTTGAACAAATTCATGCATAGGTCAGTGAAACATAGCTCTTCCATGGACAGTGAATATTTTAAGAACATGCTGGAAGAAATTTAAATCCACAATATAAGAATGCCTCAAAGAAGAAAGATTACTGAGGTAATCTACCATCTGAGGGTGAAAGAATTGGAAGTATGTCCCTTTGTAGTTCCCTACAGTGCCATAGTACTATAATAAATTCTCCTGCAAAGCACAATTTGAATTTACAAGAATGTTTTAAAATGATATGGTAAAGCAAGTGAGGATGTAGTAATAGGATCCTCTAAGCAGTGAGATGCCTGATATCCTGAATACTAGTATTCTTTGATATCATGTAAAATCTGCTTATGAAATCTGAGAAATAGAACTTAACATGCCAAAGTGTTGAGATCTAGGGAAAGGCAATAATATTCTATCTTTTGAAATATAATGAAAACTATACTTCACTGAAGTCCAATTGTCAACTTGGAGGAATAATACTACTTTTCTATGTTAAAATAACAAGTAAAATACAACATGAACTTTCAAAATTCCTTGGACAGGTGCATGTGTAATTTAATAATATGTCTCTATTATACATTTTTTGGAATAAAAAAGTATTAAATATGAACATGGTAGATATGATCCCTTTAACTTATTTTCTTTGCAGTCTTCCCATCCTTACCCCAATGCCCTATTTGCCCTTCATCCTTATCTCAAAATAAAATAAACATAGCTGTCAGATGTCAATGTCATAATGAAGACATTAAAAATCTTTAATGTTTTGAACTCCAAAATAACAGCCTAACCAGCACATTCTTAGCTGAAACCCCTTAAATTCTTAAATGTACTCTTTTTAATAGCAAATGTTCCAAAAACTTCCTAATAATGACCCATACCACAGAAAAGGAAAACAAGTAGAAATGGATGTCTTTATTCTTTTAATGTCAAAAATTTTTCTTATTTTTAATATCTTGGTAAGCTTTATAATCTATTACTTTTAATGCTCTAAGATTTGCACATTTCCAAAGCTTCATGACTGTCTTTTGGGAATTACTGTCCATTATACCACTGTTATTCACAAAGATATCATTAATTATCCTCTGAAATCCGAGACTCTTTAATTAGAAATAATTTTATGTATTACTTAGAAAAATGCTACTGGAACATATAAGGCAACATAAGCATAAAATAGAATTTTATATGTATAAGATGTTTTATGTAAGTTTCATGGTAACTACAGAGCGATGCCTACAATGGATTCACAAAATAGGAAGAGAAGAGAATCAGAGCAAACCACCATGGAAAAATACCAATTTACAAAGGAAGGCAATAGATAGGAAGAAGGGGGAAACGGCACAGCCAAAAAAAAAAAAAAGTAATAAGATTAATAACAATTAGTAACATGGCATTAGTAAGTCCCCTACCTATCAATAATAACTCTAAATATAAATGAATTGAATTCTTTAATAAAAAGGCCAAGAGAGGCTGGATGGATAAAAGAAGATCCAACTATATGTTTCCTATGAGAGATTCATTTCAGCCAGATTTAGGGACACATATTGCTCAAAGTAAAAGAATGCAAAAAAAAAAAAAAAAGAAAAAGAAAAAGAAAAGGAAAGATAATCCATCCAAGTGGAACCCGAAAGGATGAACACCTACATTTATAAGAGACAAGAGACTCTGAAGCAAAAATATGAACATGAGACAAAGATTATATAATAGCAAAGGGGTTAAATTGTCAGTTATAAATATTGTAAATATATGCACTCCAAGTTACAATACCTGAATATATTAAGCAAATACTAGCAGATCTAACCAATAATAATAGGAGACATCAACACCTTATCTTCAACAATGGATATGTCATCCAGGCAGAATATCAAAAGAAATAGAGACCAGAGAAACAACAAAAAAGATCAATAAAATTGAGGCTCTTTTTTAAAAAGATGACCAAAGTGACAAACTTTTTAACTAGATTAAGAAAATAAGAGAGAAGATTTGATCATAAAAGAATAATTATATAGATAATAGATTAAAAATCAGAAATGAAAAAGGAGATAGTACAATAGATATTATAAAAATAAACACAGAATCATAAATAATTTCCATGAACAATTATATGCCAACAAATTAGAAAACCTAGAAGAAATTGATAAATTCCTTGGAACATACATCTTATCAAAAGTTATCACAAAGATCTAGAAAATATGAACAGATCAATGTAAAGTAAACAGAAAAGACTGAGTCAGTAATCAAAAACTGTCCAATAAAAAGAGCAGAAGACCAAATAGTATCATTGGTGAATTCTAGCAGAGATTGACAGAATTAGTGTCAATCCTTCCCAAACTCTTTTAAAAAATAGAAGAGAAGGTAACACACCCAGACTTCTTTTGTAAGACCAGCATTACTCTGATACCAAAGCCAGATAAGGGCCCTGCAAGAAGAGAAAACTACAGACCAATATCCTTGATGAATACAGAAATTCTCAGGAAAATATCAACAAACCAAATTCAATAATACCTTAAAGAAATAGACACTAAAACCAAGTCAGGTAATGCAAGGATAGTTCAATGCATGCAAATTACTAAATGAGCTATACCACATTAAAGCTAAAAATCATATGATCATCTCAATAAATGCAGAAAAAGCATTTGACAAAATACAACATCCTTTTATGGTAAAAATTCTCAACAAATTGAGTATTAACTTAGTAGGGCCTGTATACACATAGCCCATAACTAAAGCCATATTTAATGTTGAAAACTTTTCTTCTAAGATCAGGAACAAAACAAGGACAACCAGTCCCACTACCTTTACTCAGAGTAATTCTAGAAATCTTAGCCAGAGTAATCAGGCAAGATAAAGAAATAAAAAGCAACCAAAGTGGAAAGAAAAAAGTAAAATTTTTATTGTTTGCAGATGTTATGATCTTATATGTTAGAAAACCCTAGATTCCACCATTTTATTGTTTTATATTCCATTATTCAATGTAATTTTGTCTAAACATATACATATTTTGCTTAGAATTCTTAAATCCCTTTAATAAAGCTGGCAGCAGCTACTTTAAAAAGGTGTCTATAGAAAATAACTTGGATACCAGTGCTTCACTAATGATGTCAATACAGAAGAAAGACTTTATACATGTAAATACAACTTGAATATAGTCTCCAAAGAAGGTACTGCAAGCAGAGATATCCCTGTAATAAGATTTACATACTATAATTGAAATTAGTCACACTTAAACTTCATTCACAATTGTTCATGGGGTTGGCATTATAAAACATTTTAAAAGGCCATTCCTAGAAAATGGGTATGCATCTATATCTATAGACAGTGTGTATATAATATATATATTATATATTATTAAATGCATTACATCTGTACACAAAATGTATATTATATTTATATTATAAAACATTTATATATTTATATGTTCTATAATATATAGGTATATATTTTATATTATGAACTTATAAAATATATATGTATTATATACTTTATTTTATATATATTTATATATCTTATATAAGTAAGTATATAATATAGAGGATATAAGTTGTTTTGGCACAAGCTCCCCAACTATTTTTATCCTGCACCACACTGGTATTTTTATTATAATTCATGAGCCTGCATTTACTCATCATTATCATCCAGATTTCATTCTCTCTGTATGTATGTATGTGTGTGTGTGTGTGTGTGTGTATATGTGTATATATATATTTTAAAAATTTTATTTATCTATTTGACAGACAGAAATCACAAATAGGCAGAGAGGCAGGCAGAGAGAGAGGAGGAAGCAGGCTCCCTGCTAAGCAGAGAGGGGCTTTAACCCACTGAGCCACACAGGTGCCCCTTAACAATTTATAAAACACTACACTCTTGATGTATATTTGATAGGCTTTGATGAATGTATAATTTGATAAGCATATAATATATGATGATATAATCATTGTGATATCATATAGAATAGTTTATCCTAAAAATCCTTTCTCCTCAGCCAGACCATCTCTCCCCAGCCCCAGTTTCTGGAAACACTGCTATTTTATTATCCCCACAGTTTTGTCTTTTCCAGAATGTCATATTGGTTGGACTCATACTACATGTAGACTTTTAGGGTTGGTTTCTTTCATTTAGTAATATGTATTTACAGTTTCCCTATACCTTTCCATGGCATAAAACTAATTTCTTTTTAGTGGTGAGTAATGCTCCATTTAGGAGAGTCTTCATTTCTTTATTTATATCCATATTTTTATCTAGCAGCTTTATCTTCTGCCTCAGTGATTTTATATTTATTATAATCCAGGTATTCTGAAATTGTATGAACAATTTAAGCATTTATATGTATAAAATTATTTATTTTGATATAAATTTTCTTCACATATTTTACTGAAATGAATATTTTAAACTAATTTACAATAAAATAGATTTTTTTTTACTTTTGGTGTATAGCCCTAGGAGTTTTAATAGAGGTGTGGATTTGTGTAAACATCACCACAATCCAGATACAAAATAGCTCCATCATTTCATAGCCATCATATTTTAAAGGAATTTATTTATTTATTTGACAGAGAGAGAGAGATCACAAGTAGGCAGAGAGGCAGGCAGAGAGGGAGAAGGAAACAGGCTCCCTGCTGAGCAGAGAACCCAGTGTGGGACTCAATCCCAGGACCCTGAGATCATGACCTGAGCCAAAGGCAGAGGCTTTAGCCCACTGAGCCACCCAGGCACCTGCCATCATTTTTTAATAGTATCTTTATTGTGTATAGAATTCTAGATGGAGGACTTTTATTTTCTTTCAGCATTATCTGATAGTCTATGTGCTCTATTTTCAAGTCTTCTAATCATTTTTTTTTCTAATTTCTTCTTCCATATATAGGAATAGAAAGGAAATCAAACAACATATTTGCTTATAAAAGCAAATCAAGTGTTTGGGGATCAAAATTTATATAATTTATAGGAACACCTTTACAAAAGAATAATACAAAATTTTAATTACTAAATTAGGTTCAGAGCTTTCACAACATTGTCAATATACTTAATTCCACATAACTGTATACTTAATGAAGTTTAAGTGGTAAATTTTATATGTAATTCACACCTACGAAAACTGCAATGAAAAAATGAAACAATAAAAAAATCAGTTAAGATTTTGAAGATACTCATGTAGAAATGAATTTTAAGCTTTATTAACTTCACAGAAAATTCACCTCTGCCTGTGTGTATTGCCAAGACATTTTTTCTTTAATTATAATGAACATACACATTTTAAATTGATTTCTAATATCTGAAATGCATAGTACTTTTTTCCCTATTACTGTTTATTATCACAACTTTCATTATTTTACCCTTCGAGTGAGTTAAGGGCATCTTTATCAGGCATGTCCCACTTTGAAATAAATGTGGGGAGGATCTCCTGTTAGACATTAAACCCTTATCATTTTAAAAAATTTTTTATTTAAATTCAATTTAGTTAATATATAGTGTATTATTAACTTTGGGGGGTAGAATTTAGTGATTCATCAGTTGCATATAACCCCCAGTCCTCATTCCGTCAAGTATCCTCCTTAATGCCCATGATGCAATTACCCCAACTCCCCACCTACTTCCCATCCAGGAATCCTCAGTTGGTTCTTATAGTTAAAAGTCTCTTATGGTTTCCATCCCTCTATTTTTATCTTATTTTTCCTTCCTTTCCCCTATGTTAAGAGCTGTGGACCTTTGATTTCTATCCTTCTCTTCCTGATAGGTCTTCAAAATCGAATGTGAAGTTTTACACAATTAAAAATTCCCTATTGCAAAATACATACATACATGCATACATACATACATATTTTTGCTTTTTTTGTTATTTGTTATTAATTTTTAAAGATTTTATTTATTTGAGATAGAGTGAGAGTGAGAGAGCACAAGAAGGGGGAGCAGCAAGCAGAGGGAGAAGTAGGCTTTCCACTGAGCAAGAAGCCCAATACTGGCTTAATCCCAGGTGTCCAGGATCATGACCTGAGCTGAAGGCAGCTGCTTTACAAACTGAGCCACTCATGTGCCCCAATATTTTTGGGTTTTTTGAATAATCCATTATTTTTCTACTTTTCATCAGATTTTTTTTTAATTTTTTATTCTTTATAAACATATATTTTTATCCCCAGGGGTACAGGTCTGTGAATCACCAAGTTTACACACTTCACAGCACTCACCAAAGCACACACCCTCCCCAATGTCCATAATCCCACCCCCTTCTCCCAACCCTCCTCCCCCCAGCAACCCTCAGTTTGTTTTGTGAGATTAAGAGTCACTTATGGTTTGTCTCCCTCCCAATCCCATCTTGTTTCATTTATTCTTCTTCTACCCACTTAAGCCCCCATGTTGCATCACCACTTCCTTATATCAGGGAGATCATATGATAGTTGTCTTTCTCTGCTTGACTTATTTCGCTAAGCATGATATGCTCTAGTTCCATCCATGTTGTCGCAAATGGCAAGCTTTCATTTCTTTTGATGGCTGCATAGTATTCCATTGTGTATATATACCACATCTTCTTGATCCATTCATCTGTTGATGGACATCTAGGTTCTTTCCATAGTTTGGCTATTGTGGACATTGCTGCTATAAACATGCGGGTGCACATGCCCCTTTGGATCACCACGTTTGTATCTTTAGGGTAAATACCCAGTAGTGCAATTGCTGGGTCATAGGGCAGTTCTATTTTCAACATTTTGAGGAACCTCCAGGCTCTTTTCCAGAGTGGCTGCACCAGCTTGCATTCCCACCAGATTTTTTGAAAGTATATTTAAAATTTCTTAAGAGATAATTTTACAATATGTACTAGACTTTTTTCTTATTTATTTATTTATTCTTCTTTTTTTTTCTTATTTAAAATAAGAAAATTTGGTCTGAATAGCCTCATTTACTCTATTCCTCACATTGTATATATCTTCACTTTAAAATAATACTTTTGGACAGTGATGTTTTCTAAAAATTTTCCAAAAATAAATGAAAATAAAGAAAAAATAAATCTTCTTTTCAAGTCCCCATTCCTCAAATATAGCATTGTGTTGGCATTTTTTCCTCCCCCTTTCTTTTATTTATTTTTGAAAAATATTTTCTTTATTTATTTGACAGAGAGAGACATCAAAAGTTGGAAGACAGGCAGGCAGAGTGAAAGGGGAAAGCAGGCTCCCCACTGAGCAGAGAGCACAAAGTGGGGCTGGATCCCAAGACCTTGAGACCATGCCCTAAGCTGAAGGCAGATGGGTAACCCACTGAGCCACCCAGGCGTCCCATCCCTCCCAGTTTTTTGTTTGTTTGATTGTTTTTGTTTTTAAAGATTTTATTTATTTATTTGAGAGAGAGACAGTGAGAGAGAACATGAGAGGTGAGAAGGTCAGAGGGAGAAGCAGACTCCCCATGGAGCTGGGAGCTCGATGCGGGACTTGATCCCGGGACTCCAGGATGGTGACCTGAGCTGAAGGCAGTTGCTCAACCAATTGAGCCACCCAGGCGCCCCTTCCCAGTTTTTTTTTTTTTTTGAAGATATTTTTCACAGTTTTTGTGTTCCATATACAATTTCTAATTTAATATTTTATTAAGGAATATTATATGTATTACCTCCTTTTAATAAACATTTTAGATGGTTGCTTGAGGGCAGAGAGAGTATGCCCTTTGCATTTCCCCTGCTGTTAAATACAGATACCTACTCTCACTAGGCATTCAGTTATGTTTGTTAACTTGAATGAGAGCACAGATATTTTAAGGAGAAAGCTTCTGGGATAGTTGATTCTTTGGCTATATTACCTAATATAGAAATATATTTCAAAAGCTGACATTCAATAAACAATTGCTGAATCAAATGCATGCTGGCAAGTGACTATACTACAGAAGGAGATGTGCTTTGTGTACATGTATCCGGTGACCATTCTACTTGCTTTTGTCTTAGTCTCCCTATATTCACTTTTCACTACAGCATCCAGGATTATTCTTTTCATTTTATCTATTTTTAATTTAAATTCAATTAGCCAACATATAGAACATCATTAGTTTCAGTTGTAGAATTCAGCAATTCAACAGTTGCATATCACACCCAGTGCTCTTCACATCGTGTGCCCTTCTTAATGCTTGTCACCCAGTTACCCCATTCCCCCCACCTACCTTCTTTTTAATTTTTTACAGATTATATATAATTATATATTATATTTTATACACACACACATATTTGGAAGAGTAGAGAGAATGAGCGGGGGGGGGGCGCTGAGAAAGAGGGAGAGGGGAGAGAAAGAATCTCAAGCAGAGGAGAGACTCTCAAGTAGACTCTATGCTAAGTTTGGAACTGAAAGCAGGGCTCAATCTCATAACTGAGATTATAATGTGAGCCAAAGCCAACAGTGAGATGCTCAACAGAGTGTGCCACCTAGGCACACCAAGATTATTCTTTTCTTTTCTTTCTTTATTTTATTTTATTTTATTTTTTTAGGATTATTTTTTTAAAGTTCGAGCTGATAATGTCCCTCCTCCTATACCCTCCAATACTGTTTTATCTCAGAGTAAGAACCAAGTCTCTGAAAGTGGTTTAAAAGGCTTTATGTGGCCCAGTCATGTTTGTTCTCTGATCTCCTCTTTCACTGCATGGGCTTCACCCCCAATGGACTCTCCACTGTTTCTTAAACACACCAGGTATGCCTGCTTTTCTCCCAAGGGTTTGGAATTTGCTATTCTGCCAGGAAACATCCTTCACTCAAATTATCTCACTCCTTCAAATCCTTAATGTCTCTGTTGAAATATCCTGAGAAGTCTTCCCTCCCTTCAAACAGACACTCCTTGACCTCTTTGCTAAAGATATAAATTAATGAATGTTGAATGCTATATCATGCAGTCAATGCTTTTTTCTATATAGTTTTCTCTAAAATTAGAACGTTGTGATATTATTATTATTAGCTGAATGTTAAAGAAAATTAAATTGAGAAGTTTAGAACTGAAGGACTGTGCTCAAGACTCCACTATATATATATATATGCACATATATATATGATATAAGATATATAAGATATAAGAGAAGAGAGTAACACTACATCATTCTCTCAATTGATGCAGAAAAAGCATTTGACAAGATACAGATTCTGTTACTGATTAAAAAGATTCAAAGTATAGGGACAAAGGGAACATTCCTCAATGTCATAAAATCTATCTATGAAAAACCCACAGCAAATATCATCCTCAATGGGAAAAAGCTAACATCCTTCTCTTTGAGATCAGGAACATGACAAGGATATCCACTCTTGCCACTATTGTTCAACATAGTACTAGAGGTCTTAGCAACAGTAATCAGACAACAAAAAGAAATAAAATGTATTCAAATTGACAATGAAGAAGTCAAACTCTCTTTCTTCAAAGATGACATGATACTTTATATGGAAAACCCAAGAGACCCCACCCCCAAAATACTAAAATGCATACAGCAATTCAGTAATGTGGAAGGATACAAAATCAATGTACAGAAATCAGTTGCTTTCTTATACACTAACAATGAAAATACAGGAAGGGAAATTAGAGAATTGATACCATTTACTGTATCACCAAGAACCAGAAGATACCTGGGAATAAACCTAACCAAATAGGTAAAATATCTGTACTTGAGGAACTACAGAAAACTCATGAAAGAAACCAAAGACACAAAAAGATGGAAAAGCATCTCATGCTAAAGGATCAGAAGAATAAACATTGTCAAAATGTCTATATTGCCTAGAGCAATCTATATTTTTAATGCCATCCTGATCAAAATTGCACTGGCAGTTTTCAAAGAGCTGGAACATACAATCCTAAAACTTGTATGGAACCAGAAGAGATCCTGAATTGCTGTGGAAATATTGAAAAAGAAAAACAAAACTGGGGGCATCACATTGCCTAATTTCAAGATTGACTACAAAGTTGTAATAACCAAGACAGCATGGTACTGTCACAACAGCAGACACATCGACCAGTGGAACAGAGTAGAGAGCCCAGATACGGACCCCTAACTCTATGGTTAAATAATATTCAACAAAGCAGGAAAGAATGTACAGTGGAAAAGAGACAGTCTCTTCAATAAATGGTGCTGGGAAAATTTGACAGCCACGTGTATAAGAGTGAAACTCAAACATTCTCTTACACCATACACAAAGATAAACTCAAAATTGATAAAAGATCTCACTGTGAGGCAGGAATCTATCAAAATCCTAGAGGAGAACATAGGCAGTAGCCTCTTCGACATCAGCCACAGCAGCTTCTTTCAAAATATGTCTTCAAAGGCAAAGGAAACAAAAGCAAAAATGAACTTTTGGGACCTCATCAAGATCAGAAGCTTCTGCACAGTAAAGGAAACAGTCAACAAAACAAAGAGGCAAACCAAGGAATGGGAGAAGATATTCTCAAATGACACTACAGACAAAGGGCTGATATCCAAGATCTGTAAAGAACTCCTCAAACTCAACACACACAAAACTGATAATCACATCAAAAAATGGGCAGAAGACATGAACAGACATTTCTCCAGTGAAGACATACAAATGGCTAACAGACACATGAAAAAATGTTCATCATCACCAGTCATCAGGGAGATTCAAATCAAAACCACACTGAGATACCACCTTACACCAGTTAGAATGGCTAAAATCAACAAGACAGTAAACAACGTGTGGTGGAGAGGATGTGGAGAAAGGGGAACCCTCTTACACTGTTGGTGGGAATGCAAGTTGGTGCAGCCACTTTGGAAAACAGTGTGGAGATTCTTTAAGAAATTAAAAATAGAGCTACCTTATGACCCTGCAATTGCACTGCTGGGTATTTACCCCAAAGATACAGATGTAGTGAGAAGGGTCACCTATACCCCAATGTTCATAGCAGCAATGGCCACAGTCATCAAACTGTGGAAAGAACCAAGGTGCCCTTCAATAGACAAATGAATAAAGAAGATATGGTCCATATATACAATAAAGTATTATGCTTCCATCAGAAAGGATGAATACTCAACTTTTATATCAATATGGAGGAGACTGGAAGAGATTATGCTGAGTGAAATAAGTCAAGCAGAGAGAGTCAATTATCATATGGTTTCACTTACTTGTGGAGCATAAGGAATAACATGGAAGACATTGAGAGATGGAGAAGGGAAGTGAGTTGGGTGAATCTGGATGGGGAGACAAACCATGAAAGTCTGCGGACTCTGAGAAACAAACTTGGGTTTTGGAAGGCATGGGGGTTAGTGGTTGGGTGAGCCTGGTGGTGGGTATTATGGAGGGCACGTATTGCATGGAGCACTGGATATGGTGCACAAACAATGGATTTTGGAGCACTGAAAAAAAAACTTGAAAAAGATATTTCAAATTTTATTATATATATAATATCTATATTTTATATATATAGAGAGAGGGAGAGTCTCACTCTCACTCTCTTTCTAGAGAGGGAGCAAATGTGATGGAATGCTCATGTACCCATGTGAGAGAACCCAAGTTTGGGCTTCACACTAAAATCTTTTTTTGGTCAAACTCTAAACCCTTTTCTTTTTATCATGCTTAGATATGGATTGAATTCAAATAGTTTAATAATTTTCTGGTAATTTTACAGCATAATTTAATGTTATCTTCAGGACTATATCATTGACATAAAAGGTAAATACTATGTTTGGATCTTAAAATTCTCATAATATACCAGAGTATAAGATAAAACTTTGAAATTTAAAGGAAAAGAACTCTGATTTCTTTGTAACATTGAGATAGTAAAACTTTGTGAATTTGAAAACATTGTTCTCTGGGTTTTCAGGTCTTAACCTCAACATCTGCTCTTATAGTAATACAGTGGATTCATATTCTGAGATGTGTGCCTTGAGCCTTATTTGTAAGGTCTTCCCTTCCATAAACATTCCCTTTGAATGGCTTAACACCTATGTTATTGGATTTGTAGTAGGAAATATCTCATAAATAAAATTACTATAGGACCAGAATAATTCTAAAATGTATTCTAAATTTGTGTCACATGCTTAGTAGATTATCACTTTTTTCTCTATAGATTTATATTTCTCTCTATAGATTTATAAATATAAATAAATTTATATTAAACATATTTATATTTTATATTTCTCTCTGTGATTTATATTTCAGCTATATTGATTTTTTATAAGAAAATTAATAAACCTGAGCTTAAGGCTAGATCTAGTTCCCAAACTCTTTATTCTTATAATTGTGGTTGACTGAAAAATGGTTATAAAATTTTAAAAAATATACTTCCCTTTAGATGATGATATTATGTGTACCTTGGCCATATATATGACAAGGATTTTAAATTTATTTGATAGCACAACTATGTTTTTTATGATCCTGTGATAGAGTGGGTTGGATATATATAAGGTCACCAATTGGGTTAAACAATTTAAATATACTTATTATTTTTCTAATGTGTATCATATATTTTTCTAGATAAATTTAGGATCATGTAGTAATAGGATAAAACAGAGAAAAGTTGACTGATCCACCAAAGTCTCAGTCCCATTTACACCCATACTCTTTCTAATGAGGACTAAAAAGCATCAGATTGTAAGAGTCTTGATAAATCTTAGATGCCCCAATTCTGCCAACACCAAGGCTATTTGACTCCAAACAATTACTGTAGAATTATTAACACACATCAATAGGCACATGAACTTATCACTAACCTATAAGAATATTTAAAGTTTGGGATAAATAGCAGAGAGTTTAGTTCATCTGCCCAAATAAAAATCTTAAAAATGTGAATGTGAAGTACGAAATGTCTTGTTTTGAATTCCATTATTAAGACCATGATCCAAATTGTTTATGTATCTTTCCACTTAATTTGACTTCTTTTGATTTGGATTAGCTTCTTGACTGATTCTGCATCCTCTGGGAGAAACTCTGAGCACTTGACAAGCAGAATGAGAAATTCAATTATTGCTATGTTAAATCCATCTTCAATTTGACATTTACCCTCAATTGAATATTTGTATTGAGTCTGAGCTCCATTAACCATTCCCTTACTTTTTTTGACACTATTCACATCTCTCAGATTTATCTCTTACACTTCACAAGAAATCCTTCCATTTTAACAAGCTTAAACAACCAGCATAGAAATTCTTTCTAGGAAATTAGCCTATCTGACTCTATCTTCATATATAATGGATACAATATTTAGTTTATAATATTTTAAAGGTTAAGTAAGATTATATAGAAGAAATTACTTTAGAAAAATATATATTACAAAGTTAAATGTATTCTTCCTTGGCAGATGATAATATATGAATATTCACACAACCTTAATTAGATTATGTGATTATATGATTTAGAAAGTAGTTTTGTTGATACAGGGTTAAAGAATTAATTAATGGTTAAAATATAAAGTGTTAAAGAATAAACCATAAGTAAGAAAATGATTTACAGAAGTTAACAAATTACAATAAAATGAAAACACAAGTTGCTCAAGGTGACACGCTATTTGTTAATTCATTCATCTACCCATCAAGAATTTACTAAATACAAGCAATACGATGATGAACAAAATAAAATCCATGTTTTCATAGAGGTTACAGAGTCCAAGAAAGAGCTGTTCCCAGAAAATAGTAATGCCCCTTGAAATACAACTATCTAATGTTAAGAAAACAACTGAGATCCTGAAACACGGAGAAATGAAATAACACATATAAGAAGTCCTCAATCTCGTGAGAAGTATAGGTTAAATCTAGTCATTCTAGCTAGCTAATTTCAATTTCCTCTACCATTAAGATAATATGATTACATAGTTTTCCGCATCCCTTAGGAAACCATTTTCTTTAATGAAAAGTATACCTTTCCTTCAAAGAATTAGGAAAACTTCAAGAGGCACCTGTTTATGAATCATTTTTCTTTTAACCTCCTTTTCTTGAAAGATGTTATACTTCTATACAAAGATTAAAAACACATAATTCTGTGGCAGATGATCCGAAATCTAATAAGGAAGATAAATTTAATACATAATTGTAAGCAAATGTGATATATGCAATCTCATAAACAGGAAGAATGAATTCTATTGAAAAATGCAAGAAAGACATTGCATAGCATAAGGGCTCCTCTAGAATAAGGTTTCAAATAAATAGACTTTTCTGTTCATTCTTTTCTACTGCTAATTTGAAATTAATTTTACCAGGTAAGTTGTGTTGTGGCATTTATTCAATAAAAATTAATTTAATATCCACCATTTCACAGATTCTGTGATAATGACTAGGGGTATAAGAAAGAAAAAGACAACCTATGGCTTGAAAAACCCAGCCTAACAAGGAGGTCAAACAAGAATCAAATTCATTTAGCAAGTACTAGATGGTCTCTTACTACATGTTCCAGGATTGGAGTAGAGCAACATTATAATACATGAGTTTCTTATAATAAGAAAGCTAATTTAGAGAGAATATGGGAGGAAAGAAGTAGGACTGTAAAGTGACTAAGTAGTTAGCAACAAAAAGAGACTGGATCATCTGAAATTTATTCCTACTAAGTGAAATAAAGCACTATTTTTATAATTTTTCAAAATTTTATTTAAATTCTAGTTAGTTACCATATACTGTAATATTGGTTTCAGGACTAGAATTCAGTGATTCATCACTTACACCCAGTGCTCAATCACAACTGTCCTCCTTATCCTTCACCCACCTCCCTCTATCAACCCTCAATTTATTCTCAATCTAAAAGAGTCTCTTA
Source organism: Mustela lutreola (assembly GCF_030435805.1). Taxonomy (NCBI): domain Eukaryota; kingdom Metazoa; phylum Chordata; class Mammalia; order Carnivora; family Mustelidae; genus Mustela; species Mustela lutreola. The sequence continues at coordinate 60,713,824 of NC_081299.1, forward strand.
GTTTGCTTCTCTCTCTTTCTGTCTTTTATTCCCTTCCCTTGTGTCATCTGTTTTATTCTTTAAATTCGATATATGAATGATATCATAAAGCATTTCTTTTTCTGACTTATTTTACTTCACGTAATATACTCTAGCTCCATTCCATCCTTGCAAATGATAAGATTTCTCTTTTTTGATAGCTGAGTAATATTCCAGTTTGTGTGTATGTATGTGTGTGTGTGTGTGTGTGTACCACATTGTCTTTATCCATTAATAGTCCATCTACAATTGGGCTCTTTCCAGAGTATGGCTATTATTGAAAATAAAGCATACTTTTAAATAGAAGATATATGAGATAATAAACACATTAGAAATTTGAGATTTTTCTTTGTGTGATTATTAAATGTAAAGGTCTGAATAAAATGAATGTTGTTGTAAGAAAATGTATTAATGAAATCTGCAGAATAAAGAAACCATGTAAAAAACAAGAGATACTAACACACAACTAGCAGTAAACCTAGGCACTCTTACAGGTGAGCTATTTTAAAACTTTTAGTAAACAGGGCCTTCATAGACTACTAAACTACACTAAGGAAACTTCCAAAGTATTAAAAGGAAAATAAAACTTTAACACATAAGGTTAATTTCAGGAAAGTAGAGATGTGAAATGGTCAGCATAAGATCATTTTTAACTTATAAAAACCATTTCCTATGTTGACATATTATATTAGAATATCAAAGAGAAAAAAATAATATAAACATTTTGTTAGGTGACAAAATATTTGAAAAACTCAGCATTTACTTAATCAGTGTTATAGCTAGTAGTTTACTTTTTCTGATTAATAAATACACAGTTGTATAAATATGCCCCAATTTATCTACTCTTCTGTTAAAGACATTGCCTGTAATTTGTTTTTGTTCATTATTAATAACAGTGCTATAAGCAATAGAGTACAAGTCATTTTGCAGATTTTTTTTTTTTCTCTCTCTTCAGTAGATACCTATTCAAAGAATTGCTGAGTCATAGGTTAATCCATTTTTAAGGTCATAAGAAATTATCAGGCTTGTAAAGTACATTTACCATTTGACCTTTTTAACTAAGACCAGTGATGTATGCAAGTCTATTGCTCTACAACCTTGCCAACAATTGATATAACCAGTCTTTATATTTATCCATTACTGTGGGTCTGTAGTGGTATTATTGTGATTTTAGTTAGTAGTTCCTTGATAGTTAAATGGACTTCATCACTTTTCCATGTGCTTATTTGTCATGCCTATCCTTTTTTTAAACTGTCTTTAATCTTTTGCACACATTTATTTATTTATTTTAATGGAGTTATATATTCTAGATACAAGTTCTTAGCGAGATATATGCATTGTCAATATTTTCTCTTAATTTATGGTTTGCCTTTTTCATTTTCTGTGATAAACAAAACAATTTAATGTAAAAGTTACCATTAAGTTTAGCTCTTTCTTAGATGCCTTGAAAATAGGACTTTGTTTCTTTTTAATGATTGAACTTACATCTGAAACTAATGATGTGCTATATGTTGGCTATTTGACTTTAAATCATAAATAAATAAATAAATAAATAAAAATATTTACCATTTGATTTTTGCTTTAGTATTGTTGTTACTGCTGCACCTATTTCCAATGTAAGCTTCTCTCAGCTACATCAAAATTTTGTCCTGTTTCCTTTGTTCTCTTTTCAGTTACAAAAGATACTGCTTTTAAAAAGTTCTTGGCTGCTCCACACCAGGACTTAAAATTCACCACTTAATAATGAGAAGCAAGCTTGTTCCTTAAATCAATGAGCAGTCTCTCTAACTACAAATGAAGTATCCTCTTGCTTTTTTTTATTTATGTGTTTGACTTTTTCCAGTATTACCATCTGATTAAGAAGTATGTATGTTGCATTTGATCTGAATTTAAATCTTAAAGAGGAGATAGATGCCATAACCTAGGAGCAAGTAAATATTATTAAGATCATACAGTTCACATATTTATTTTTTGTAATAGAATTCACCTTAGAAACCCAAAGTAAAGTTTATGTGAAATCTTTGCCCATGCCACACATATTTTAAAACTAATTTCTGATCCAGGTCCATAGTTCTCTCATGTATCTTTGTTTTTCCTACAGCTTTTTTCTTATTAAAAAAAATTATCCCATGAAGTTATTATAATGAACTATGCACAAAACAGAGTTCAGAACTGTTTTAATAGCATGAGATCTAATGAAGAAAATAAATTTGTCAGGGGTTGTATTATGCTACACGTTCACATAAGATAAAAGTAGCTGTGCACAAATTACATTACTGCCTAAATTAAATATTTATATCTCATATTCTCATAATTTTTTAACATCTTATGTGCAAGTATGAATATCAGTCCTCCAAATATCCATGTCATCCTCTTTGGTTTTTATTTTACACATACTGCTCTCTATATTGAATGATATCACCGTTACCATATTGTATTTGAATGATGTGTTCGCTCTTAAGATTTGTATTTTCATTTCTTAGAGTAGTGGCTACAGAAAGATGATCAGCCTACAGCTGTGTGAGGTAGATATTACCCATTGCAGAAGAAGAGAAGATTCAGAAAGATCAATTTCTTGTCCCTAGTCATACAACTAGTTCAGAATTTAAACTATCTATGAATTCCATGACATTTACACTATGTGAGTGTGTCATTAATATAATGCATTAATTGAAGTTATATTTCACCACCAATGGAATCTAAAAATTAGCTATTAAGCTTATTAAAACATTATAATTAAATATATAGAGAAATCAGTTACAAATTTTGGAGTGCCATTTCAATTGGAGCATGGTCCTTCCATAGTCCATGATTTCCCCCCAGTCGAGGCTATAATCTATGGGGGGAAAAACAAAACAAAACAAAACAAAAAACCCACTTTTCTCTTATTTAAGTTGCAGAATTCTCTACTCTAGGGTAATATATTGTAATTTTTTTCCTTAAAATTATTTTGTATACATTAAGCAAATGCATTTTGACCTTGTTTATGCTTGGTTAAAAATGAAAGGTCAAGATAGTGAAGGTACTTCACTTTGTAGGTGATGCATATTCAGTATATATTGTTTGTTATAAAAAGAAGGTTGGAGGAAGAACAAACAATGACAATTTCTGAGGCTCTCAGAGTTAACAACAGCACCTTTTCAAACATCCTCATGATAAATGAACGGAGTGTAAGAATGAAAGAGAAACAGTGAGTAAACAGGGGAGGACTACACTAAATGTTTTCCTTTGCCTCATCAGATGTACTGTCCACATTTCTCCTTTCTTTCCTCATCCTTGCTCTGTGCCCCAAGAGGCTCTCCATGCCTACCAGTCTGTGGGCAGATTTATGCCACAGGACTGTATAAATGGGTTTCCTCAATCCCTGACCTCCATCTGAGTGTGTCCAAAGAGAGTCACTGTAGGAAACAGGGTGTCTGGATAAACACTATCCTTACTATTTCTGCTGGATCTCCATAGGTTGACTACAGAGATTCTCTTGATTTTCACCTTCCTTCTAGATCATTAGCTGCTTACTCCCGAATCACTAATATCATTACCAACCTACTTTGTAGGGGCCTATGGAATTTTGTCACATGAATGTAACTGGTCAAAAGTCCCAGCTCTGAGTCCTTCACAACATCTGCTATCAGAAGAATCCCATACCAAGTACTTTAGGGTCTGACTTCTGGAGCAGCTACTAATGGGACCAGGTGAGTAAACCGGCACTCACAGAAGTTAGCTTGCCTAGGGGAAAATTGGAGAGACAGTTAAGGGAGGATAAACATCCTCTCCCTTTACATCTTGGATAGACTGTTCCAAAGTATGGTTTCTAGTATCAGTAAGCACAGAGAATCCCTCCAAGACCAAGAAATTTTACTTCCTAAGCAAACGCTCTTATTTCTCTGATCATTGTAAAACAAAGTAGGAAGCAAAGTATTACATAACTTTCTGTTTTAGAACTCCACAGCCATTTTCTTCTATCTCTGCTGTTATGAGATTGCACACCCCACTGAAGAAATAGCACTTAATCCTTACATGAGGTTCTACTTAATAAGGAATGTAAACAAATTATGTAGAAAGATATATCACCCCTAATCAAGTCTTTCAAATATCATTTCTGCTATTGCTAGTCTTTGTAGCTTTGTAAGAAGTAGAGAGACATTGTTTTTTTTTTTAACTGTTTTAACAACCATAGTCAATATCTCTTACCTTTCCTACTTTGTAAGATGACCTTCCCTTCAGCTCACCTATCTAAACTCCCCTCCCAATCTCTGTTCAACCACACTTTCATTTTCTGCACTGTGAAGACTATTACATTTTTCCTAAACCATAATTTTTAATTTAAATTTAATGTGTTTTCTGTATATCATCTATGAAATTTAATACAGTGAATATTGCTTTATATCATGATATGCAAACACCGTTCACTGTAGAGGTAGTAACGTTATTTTTATTTCTTTTTTTTTTTTTTTTTTTTTACCTCTTTGATTTTTTTTATTTTTTTTTTTTATAAACATATATTTTTATCCCCAGGGGTACAGGTCTGTGAATCACCAGGTTTACACACTTCACAGCACTCACCAAATCACATACCCTCCCCAATGTCCATAATCCCACCCCCTTCTCCCAAACCCCCTCCCCCCGGCAACCCTCAGTTTGTTTTGTGAGATTAAGAGTCACTTATGGTTTGTCTCCCTCCCAATCCCATCTTGTTTCATTTATTCTTCTTCTACTCACTTAAGCCTCCATGTTACATCACCACTTCCTCATATCAGGGAGATCATATGATAGTTGTCTTTCTCTGCTTGACTTATTTCGCTAAGCATGATACGCTCTAGTTCCATCCATGTTGTTGCAAATGGCAAGATTTCATTTCTTTTGATGGCTGCATAGTATTCCATTGTGTATATATACCACATCTTCTTGATCCATTCATCTGTTGATGGACATCTAGGTTCTTTCCATAGTTTGGCTATTGTGGACATTGCTGCTATAAACATTCGGGTGCATGTGTCCCTTTGGATCACTACATTTATATCTTTAGGGTAAATACCCAATAGTGCAATTGCTGGGTCATAGGGCAGTTCTATTTTCAACATTTTGAGGAACCTCCATGCTGTTTTCCAGAGTGGCTGCACCAGCTTGCATTCCCACCAACAGTGTAGGAGGGTTCCCCTTTCTCTGCATCCTCGCCAGCATCTGTCATTTCCTGATTTGTTGATTTTAGCCATTCTGACTGGTGTGAGGTGATATCTCATTGTGGTTTTGATTTGTATTTCCCTGATGCCGAGTGATATGGAGCACTTTTTCATGTGTCTGTTGGCCATCTGGATGTCTTCTTTGCAGAAATGTCTGTTCATGTCTTCTGCCCATTTCTTGATTGGATTATTTGTTCTTTGGGTGTTGAGTTTGCTAAGTTCTTTATAGATTCTGGACACTAGTCCTTTATCTGATATGTCGTTTGCAAATATCTTCTCCCATTCTGTCAGTTGTCTTTTGATTTTGTTAACTGTTTCCTTTGCTGTGCAAAAGCTTTTGATCTTGATGAAATCCCAGTAGTTCATTTTTTCCCTTGCTTCCCTTGCCTTTTGCGTTGTTCCTAGGAAGATGTTGCTGCGGCAGAGGTCGAAGAGGTTGCTGCCCGTGTTCTCCTCAAGGATTTTGATGGATTCCTTTCGTACATTGAGGTCCTTCATCCATTTTGAGTCTATTTTTGTGTGTGGTGTAAGGAAATGGTCCAATTTCATTTTTCTGCATGTGGCTGTCCAATTTTCCCAGCACCATTTATTGAAAAGGCTGTCTTTTTTCCACTGGACATTCTTTCCTGCTTTGTCGAAGATTAGTTGACCATAGATTTGAGGGTCTATTTCTGGGCTCTCTATTCTGTTCCATTGATCTATGTGTCTGTTTTTGTGCCAGTACCATGCTGTCTTGATGATGACAGCTTTGTAATAGAGCTTGAAGTCCGGAATTGTGATGCCACCAACGTTGGCTTTCTTTTTCAATATCCCTTTGGCTATTCGAGGTCTTTTCTGGTTCCATATAAATTTTAGCATTATTTGTTCCATTTCTTTGAAAAAGATGGATGGTACTTTGATAGGAATTGCATTAAATGTGTAGATTGCTTTAGGTAGCATAGACATTTTCACAATATTTGTTCTTCCAATACAGGAGCATGGCACATTTTTCCATTTCTTTGTGTCTTCCTCAATTTCTTTCATGAGTACTTTATAGTTTTCTGAGTATAGATTCTGTGTCTCTTTGGTTAGGTTTATTCCTAGGTATCTTATGGTTTTGGATGCAATTGTAAATGGGATTGACTCCTTAATATCTCTTTCTTCTGTCTTGCTGTTGGTGTAGAGAAATGCAACTGATTTCTGTGCATTGATTTTATATCCTGACACTTTACTGAATTCCTGTATAAGTTCTAGCAGTTTTGGAGTGGAGTCTTTTGGGTTTTCCACATATAGTATCATATCATCTGCGAAGAGTGATAATTTGACTTCTTCTTTGCCGATTTGGATGCCTTTAATTTCCTTTTGTTGTCTGATTGCTGAGGCTAGGACCTCTAGTATGATGTTGAATAGCAGTGGTGATAATGGACATCCCTGCCGTGTTCCTGACCTTAGCGGAAAAGCTTTCAGTTTTTCTCCATTGAGAATGATATTTGCGGTGGGTTTTTCATAGATGGCTTTGATGATATTGAGGTATGTGCCCTCTATCCCTACACTTTGAAGAGTTTTGATCAGGACGGGATGTTGTACTTTGTCAAATGCTTTTTCAGCATCTATTGAGAGTATCATATGGTTCTTGTTCTTTCTTTTATTTTTTTTTCTTTTACCACTTGTTTACCTGGGTTTATAATTGCTATGCACACACACACACACACACACAATACACACATACATACACAGATATATGTATGTAACTTCTCCCATATAAAAATATTTTCCACATAACTCTATTTTAGGGTATTTCATTCTCTTACACCATATTAATAAATTATTCCCTAGGTCTGTTGCACAGTGCCATCCTAGGATTTTAATCCTAGGATTTTGATCCTAGGATTTCACTCCTTGTGCTGCTACTTCTCTTGTTTTTTGGAAACAAATTTCACTATTCATTCTTGGCATACACTTTCAGGAAAGTAGAACTAATTGATAATTTCATCAACCTAATATTTTGGGAAACAATCTGGCAATTTATTAAAAATTTAAACGTGTACAATATGATCCAGCCATCTACTTCTAGGTATTTTCCCAAAAGAAATGAAAAGTAGGTCCATACAAAGACTTGAGTATCAATGTACGTACCAACTCTCCAATAATAGCCCCAAACTGAAATCAATCCAAAAGTCCATCAAAATAGAATATATTATTAATATGTGCTAAAACCTGGAGGAAACTCAAAATAGTTATGCCAAGTAAAAGAAGTCAGAAAAGCAAAGTATCACTGTATGCTTCCATTTACATAAATTTCAGAAACTTATGCCAATTCATACCATTTAAAATACTCAGAAATAATAACTAATATATAGTGACCAAAAAAAAAAAAAAAAAAACCTGGTTGTGTAACAATAGAAACAAGAATGGAGAAGTAAGGGAAGGAAGGGCAAAAGAGGGTTTTTTTCAAGAGGAGAGAGGAAATTTTAGATTCTATTCTTCCTGGTATGAAGTAATCAACATGGAAAATGTAATATGTTCTGAGATACTGGAAGCCACATTTCATTCCCCCTGAAACAGCTTTAGGACAGAACTAGTCTGAGTATCCATCGACTGAAAAATGAATAAAGAAGATGTGACATAAACACATCTACACACACACACACGCACATATTCACACAATGGAATATTACACAGCCATAAAAATAATGAACTGTTGTCATTTGCAATGATATGGTTGGAGCTAGATAGTATTTTGCTAAATAAGTCAGTCAGAAAAAGACAAATACCATATGATTTCACTCATATGTGTAATTTAAGAAACAAAACAAATGAGCAATGGAGAAAAAACAAAGATGAACCAAGAAACAGATTCTTACCTATAGAGAACTGATGGTTACAAGGAGAGGTGGGTGTGGGGAATGGGTAAAATAGTAGTTATGAGAATTAGGATTGCACTTTTGATGAGCACCAGGTGTTGTATGGAAGTGTTGAATCACTATTTTGTATACCTGAAACTAATATTGCATTGTGTTTTAACTGAAACTTAAATATAAACTTAAAAAAAAAAAGAACTAAAGTATCAGGAGATGATATTTAGCTCAAAAAATGAGCTAATGCATCTAGTAATGTATAAAACCAATAATAATTCTATATTCCAGGTACTGTATTAACAACTCAGTATATACTATCTCATGCAATTATTCTATAAGATAGCCCTATGAAGTAGGTATTCATTTCTCTAATTTAATGTGGATGAAAGTCATGCAAAAGTAAATCAGGTACCTTGTCTGATGATATTGGTGGAGTTTATTTTTAGCTGATAAATTATGATTCTAGAGTCTGGGATCTCATACTTTAAGTATTATGTAAACTTCAGCATTACAAAAGATATTCTTTTGTGTAATTCTAATAAATGTGAATAGCTATCATGAAGCCATATTACAAAATGCATTCATTATGGTTTTTTTTTCAGGGTTATTTTAAGGGCTTTTTAAAAAATTGGATAGATTTTTAGCTGGATGAATTTTATAAAGATTTACATGCAGTGAGAATCAGTGCCAATCTCCTTTTAAGTATCAATAGGTATGTATAGTTGATTGAACAATGAAGGCACCTTTATCCAGCTCCTCATTCTTTTGATTTGATGATACTCTTCCAGCAGAGTGCTGCATGAGTTTTCACTTAATTAAGTTAGGTTTAAAAAAAAAAATGTGTTTGTAGGTATCTTGATCATCTTCTATCACAGCTGGAAGAACTGGAATCTCTCCTAGAGACACTTCATTTGTATGTTATGGAATTTTAATGTATTTAAACCTATCTGATATATTTCTTTTCAATTTCTGAGTTAATACATTTCAACTGAATTCTAGCTCAAGTGAATAAAATGGATATTGGCTTACAAGATCTATGTATAGATACAAATAGAATAAGATAAATGACAATGTGAAAAAGAAATAAAATAGTTCACTTGCAATGCCAAATCAATAGCTTGCTGTTTTATTACAGAATATGGTAACAGAACTGTTTTGACTGAATAATTCATCTCAAAAGGAATATTCAACTTGTTTTATAGAACACACATTGAAGAACAGTTAAAAGATAAAAGGTTAATAGAATCTAGCTGCCAAGAACTAGAACATTTCTCTGCTTTAAAAAAAAAAAAAAGAAAAAAAAAAACCTCTTGCCCAATTCTTGTACATTTTTAATTAATGAAGCTGTGGAAATAAGTCAGGAAACTATTTCTAGAATTCAGGAAATTAAAAATATAATTAAGAGTACATATTATCATGCTGTAGAAAGATAGTGTATCTGTCATCAAAAAGTAATTTGATCTTTCAAATCTCTACTCATGTACATACAATCAAATAAACTTGAGGAACTGAGGCATAACTTAACTCAGAAGAGGAACACATTCTGAAATTTCTATAGCCCAAGACACACACACACACACACACACACACACACACACACACACTATACCCCTTTGTGAAGTCATGGGGAAAAAATAGTCGACATTTCAATTCTAAGGAATTTTTGTGTTTAAAAAAATCTGGCTATAAATTAAGAGAAATATAGCCATAAAATCAGATTTAATAGGGGATATAATGAAAATATATATTCCCTAACAAAGCCTTGTGTCACAAAATGAAATGCGGACCATTTTTATAATTAATATTTTACTTTTAAATGTTTTATTTACCAAATACTGATCCCCTTTTTCTTTAACCTACTCATTTTATCTCTAATCTGTACTTTTATACTTATGCACTCTTTCTGATTTTTCTCCTTATAAAATTATTCATTCCTTTGTGCCTTCCTCTTCTTGACAACATTATTTCTGAATATAGTGGCCTGACACATTTTTATGGAATACAGAAACATTGTTGCCACCCCGGATTTACTGAATCAAAATATGTGTTTTAATGGAATTCTCCAATGAAATTAGACACACAGAAGTCTGAGAAGTATCATTCAATTCTACACAGTTAAATCTCTATTTCTTTTCCTTTATTTATTTGCTTAAATGTTTTTCTTCCTTTTTATGGATAAATCCCTTTAGATGTGCCAAAAATACTGAAGTCCTTTATCACCACTTCTTAATGCATTGCTGGCACATTGTACTTAATAACTACTTAATGTATCAAATGCATTCTACCAAATTATCTTTATTAAACAAGCTTAGCCTTTCAATGCTTTCAACAAAAGAAAGAAATTTAGACTCTTACTTGTCTTAGGAATGTAAACTCATTCCTCTGAAATGCATTCACTGACCCTGTGACTAAGATCAGAAACCAAGGCAGATTATAGACTTATATATATAGGTATATAAGACCTATAAGACCTAAGAAATAAGGCCTATTTCTTAGATCAATAGTTATTGCAGTTGAAGCACCATGGCTTCAATGACAAGCACAGAGGTAATTTATGGCAAGCTTTTAACATTATGGAATAGTAACATATAATTTCAAATTCATGTCTAATCAATGTGTGTATACACACATACACACACACATAAACTTTGAAAACATGTATCATTTGAGAACATTGAGCTCTTTTTTCCTCATGTGTAAAACAGGTATACAAAATGTAACCTCATGTAATAGTGTAAAAACCACATCAAGGATAGCAAGCAAAACAGAATGCTAGTCTCAGCTATAATTTCAAAAGACAAAAGAGTAGACTCTCATTCTTCAGAGGAGCTCATTCAGAACAGAATATCTCTCACCCCTCATACGTTATGCTCAGGGTATGCAAAATGCAGTTTGGTGGAAAGTGAACTTATGAAGAACAAGAATATAGCAAGGAACATACCTAGCAACTAGATGTTGGTTTCTAAAAACAAGTCTTCTTGAAGAAAAGGATAGTTCTAAGAAGTGGCAGGAAATATAAGCCTAGAACATCTTGAAAGTGGCAGAAAATAAGGATCTGTTCGAACAAAACAAAGTAAAAACAATAAAACAACACACTACATCGATAATTGTTTATTGAAAGGATTCCAGAACCAATGGAAATTATTGCCAATGGCCCAAGTTGGATCACTTTGAGCAACAAAATAAAGTAGAATTGGATTCTACCCTAAAGTATACAATACATATTCCTGAATCCATACTGATATAAACATGTGATTGAATAAACAAATAACCAGGGAGAAGAATTCTTCTTCTATGTAGAAGAATTCCAAAGAGTTTATATACTCTCCTTTCAAGAAGGTAGAGCATAACTCCCCCTCCTTAAGTGTGATCTGTGCATAGAGACTTTCTTTCAAATAGTACAGTATGAAACAGAGGGATAAAGGGAAATTTACAATGGAGAAACTTGATAAAAAATACTTGAGTCTGATGACCAAGGTCAACATTAACAGTAATATGCTATAACTATAGTATCTTCTATGTGGTATGATTAAATCATATTTTACCTCCTCGGTGTCTCCCCCAAAACCCATAACCTTAATCTAATTATGAAGAACACTAGAAAAATCACAACTAAGACCGTGTACATATTATCTGAATAGTACTCCTTAGCTGTCAAGTTCATCAAAAACAAGGAAAGTCCATGGAGCTGCCACAGCCAAGAAGAGCCTAAAGACTCATGAAAATGTAGTGGCATACCTGTAATGACCTGTAATGGGATTCCTAAACAAAAAGGGACATTTGGTAAAAACGAAAACCTGAATATAAACTTTGATTAGTAATGGTGTTTCTGTATTATTTATTTGTTGTCATAAATGAAACATATTAATATAGGATATTGATAATAAGGGAAATTAGATGTAGGGTATATGGGAACTCTCCATACTATCGTTACAATTTTTCTACAAATCTGAACTTGTCAAAAATAACAATTTTTATTTTAAAATGTAAAAAATAAAGCCCAATTTTCTTAGCCATTGCATAATTTCAGCATTTGTGCATCCACTGTGCTTCATTTATTTCACATATATTTAAGAAAATAGCAAATGGTTTCATTAATGAAAAAGAAAAATGACCAAATGTTCAGCAGAATAAAGGGTCTTCGAGAAGTAAACATAATACTTATTTTTGAGGAGTTTGGGGAAGATAGTAGGGAATAATGCAAGTGAAGCCAATAGCTTAAAACTGTATCTAGAGTGTTCACTAGGGATACTTTTCCCCTTTTTGCAGGATTCTGTGATTAGGTTGCAGTTTCCTATAGAAGAACTGTATTTGTATTTGAATATGTTACATATATTCTCTGGAGGATTAAATATATTGCCTAGCATATGAATGGTTCTAATAGTTATTTTTAGCATAAATAGTTATTTTAGCATGAATATAACTGACCCCCAAAGTCAGAGGGAACAAGTCTGTCAGAAAGCAGGTCTGACAAGGGCATCAACAAAGATGCTGAGGTTAATAAAAGATAGAAAGGGGCTAAACAGGTGGATAACAAGGCTTGAAATTGTTGATAATGGGATGATATTAACAGTTTTCTAAATGAATTAATTCTAAAAAGTATCATTAAAAAAATGATACTAGATTTGTTTTGGAAGCAGATTTTCTCATATCATAGTTAGAAAAAAATAATATATTTATAATTGGAATGTATCTGGTTCCACATGGAGAAAAAATGCTCTTGAAATATAACCATACATATAACCTATATGGAGTCACACTGAGCAAGAATTATTCCTACAATTGTCCCCTCCCTTGGGTCATTTAAATGGTTTAAATTCCATTTAGATATTAGTCCTACAGAAGCACCATAATTACCGAAGATAAATGCCTCATCTATTTTCAAATCTTCATTAAAATTAGCTTTGTTATTTTTGTGGTGCCCAATAGCACAGCTATTAGAGTTAAGAGTCTGTCAGCATTTCCATTTACAAACTCTGTTTTTTTAGGGTTCATTATCTTTTCTGTTTTGAATTGCATTAGCCTGAAAATTAGCTGTCAGCATGAATATGTATTATATTACTTAAACTCCATGTACACATCAGTTTGGCAATATAGAAAGCAGAGATCAGTAACCTCTTTCCTCCTCCTTCATAAAATTCTAAAGGTGTGTTGACTGCTTGATAGTTTCATGGTCAGGGACTGATTGAACCTTTTAATCATGAACTTTCTCAGGAAATTGGTCCTAAATCTGACCTAATCATTTTAATATTTAAAAATTTATGAAGAAGTCAAATTGAATATGGACTGTGCTTGCTTTTCAACATAGAGTGCATGTTAAAGCTTCTGGACCAAATCACACTCTCACATAATTAGAGATCTAGGAGAGGTACATTTCTGAAGGGAAAGAAGGAGATCTGTGATTTGTGTTATTTCAGCCAAAGAACAAAAGCAAAGTAAATCACAAGTGTCAGTTTGTTCATTTCCTTAGAGCCATTTCTTCACTTTCAAGTGGGCAATGACAGGAGATGATATAGTAATCGCAACAGAAGTAGCAGCTGTAGGGTTTGTGAAATGGTGTAAAAAGATTCTGGAATATGGGCTGCATGATGTACCCCTTTTGTCCAGAGTAAAAGCTATAAAGGCAATTCTATGTTTCTCAGTCTCTCAATCTTGCTTTTGCAAATATACTCCTTGCTTAATTTGTCACCACCTGTTTTAACACTGACCATTTTTCAATTATCATTAAATATTTATCAGAAAACAAATCTCATCCCCTATTTTGCCTTTTTTTTTTTAATGGAGTTGAGAGAGGGGAGGAGAAAAGGTTCAATGGAAGAACTAGCCTATGTGTTATATTTAAATAGAATATGGGACATACATGATCCTGCAGAGTACTGACACAAGAAAAATATTGTCTCAGATGAAATGTTTGAGTTATAGAGCTATCACCTGATGTATCTGTAATTAACTTGGAAATTAAAGTGAAAATCGAAAGGGAAGTCAAACATATTATAATTATTTTTGCTACAAAGTGTACCCAAATGTCTCAACCAGGGCTAAAGAGAAATAGTGGCTAATGTCCACAAAAGGAAGAATATGAACAAGTCCTATTTAAGAGTCACATACAAAATAACCCACCAAGTGTGAACATTTTCCCACCCCATAAAGTAATAGCTTGGTTGGAAAAAAGAAAATACTTTTGTTTTATGTATTAGATGGGGGTTATCAAAATTTATAGCTGAAGAATCACCATATGCAAATGCTCACATCTTATTAAAATAGAGGATCATATTCTGTCACTTAAATTATTAACCTTCCCAATAGAACTCTAATTCTTGCATAATGGTTCTTTCCTAATGTTGGATATTAATGAGTGCTTATCATTAGGAATATCTGATCCATGATGAACTTTGAGATCTTCATTATTATAATCTTCCCTTCTACATTTGACAGTCACACTTATAAAATAATCCAAACAATTTGTGATAGATCTTCCATCTTTCCTCCAATTTAATAGAACAAATTGCAGTTGCCTAATAGTTCAAGCTAATGCACGTGATTTTTGAGACATCAATTCAAATAATGATTCCTATGGATCTCTGTTCCTAACACTGTATCCTCAGAACTCTGCATATAATGAGAGAGATAAGACATCCACTGTCCTTAAACAACAGTAGACACAGAATAATACAAACAATTATTTATAACATGCTCTTTCAAATAAAATTATATGAGTGCACAGAGGTCAAATGAAGCTTAGTGTATCCCTCATAAAACAGGTGATATTTTAGCTATAGTGTTAATTCTTTCTTTTTAGGGGCAAATGAGAACAAACCAAATATGTGATATGTACCTAATGGATAAGTAATCAGAAATCAACTAGGAGCAAATTAACAGCAAAGAAGTAAATATTATAGAATAAGAAGGGTCATATGTCATAGACATGTTGTGCTATCAAAAATATTTTCTAAGTTTATAGATGAACAAATGTTCAAAAATTATCAAACTAACATTTATGTCACACTTTGAAACATGCTTTTTAATTAGTGCTGCTTACATAGTGGCTGTTATATTGCTATTCCCATTTAACAGATTAAAAAATTCAACACACAGAATTGAAGCAAGCTACCCAACATCACACAGCAATTTAAACTACAGAGGAGACACATGATTTTTTAACCAGACTCCTCAATACATATTTATGAATTTTTCCTATATAAGAGTTACTAAGATTAAGTATTTATACAGATATTTCTCAGTCTGTTCTAAATTGGATGATAACTGGTTGGTTTTTTTTTTTTAAGATTTTATTTATTTGACACAGAGAGAGAGAGCACAAGCAGGTAGAGCAGCAGGTAGAGGGAGAGGGAGAATCAGGTTCTCCTCTGAGCAGAGACCCAATTCAGGGCTCTATCCTAGGATCCTGGAATTGTGACCTGAGCCAAAGGCAGATGCTTAACTAAATGAGCCATCCAGGTGCCCCAATAACTATTTTTTTAAATAAAAGTTTTGTCAAGTATGGAATTATTTCTTGGTTTTTATATTGCTACTTATGAAACATGATTATGCTATTATGACAATTTCAAGAGTCACGGGTCTTTTAAAAAACTATTTTATTTTACAGAGAGAGAGAGAGAGTGCGCCAGAGAAAGAACAGGAGCTGAGGTAGTGGGAGAGGGAGAAGCAAGCTTCCCGCAGAACCTGGAGCTGGACATGGGGCTTGATCCCAGGACCCTGGGATCATGCATGACCTGAACTTAAGATAGACACTTAATGACTGAGCCACCCAAGTGCCCCTCACAGGTCTTATCTATACATTTTAGTAAAAATCACCTTTGTCTAAGGAATACATTTTAAGATCTTCTCAATGTTTGGAATGTAGAAGAGTATATCTCCAGTGCTAACTTCCAGGACATTTTTTAAACAAGCTATTAATTTGAATTCAAAAACTGTGTCAAATTATTGTTAAAAGAAATAAAAATAATCATTTCATTTAGTGATAAAATAACAATTCTTCTCTTTACTTATACTATACCTTCCACTAACTTCTATATTAGAAATTTTTATGAGAATTTGTTGATGGTAATAAATAATAAAAATGAGAAAGCCCCATTAATCTGTTAAAGCAACCATGTCAAGAAGTAAATAGCACTGGAATGATGAATTGATATGTAATAAGATCATAATTGAGCACTTGCATTTTGATATAAAAATTTTAGTTCTATTCATGTAGTAGACATTACACTTAGTATCACTAATTATTTTGAGGTTTATATTGTGATGTTTCCACTTCTGAAATAAGATAATGAATTACACATCTATGGCCAAGGGTTAGCGCTTTTCAGGAAAGTAACTAATTGGCTGTAGGGGGAAATTGGAGAAGTAGGTGGATCCTGAACAGATAGACACATAAAGGCAACAGCTAAATTTATTAGAACTAGCTCCGGAAACAACATAAAGAAGCGCAGAAAAGATCATCCAGAGCTGGTCAAAGAGAGAAAGCCAAACTGAAAAGGGTACGAAAGACAGAAAAGCAATCAGAAACCAAACCCCAGTGCAACTAACCACAAATGGGAAACATTGTAAGTGCAGTGGAGCAAGGGTATCACATCCCATTCTGGGCATCTCAGGCTGAGGACCTGTACTAGTTAGATGAGTCCTCCTAAAATTTGGCTTTGAAAATCAGTAAGGAATAACTTTAGGAGCTTTAAAAATTAGTAGGGCTTGACTCTGGGACTGATAACAAACAAAATTCCTGCTCTTAAAGATCCAGTGCACTAAAGAAGAGCCTGAGACACAGCAAGAAGCAGCAGTTTGAAATTGTTTGTGATATATCTGAAAGAGATTTACTGACTAATTTTAGGACATTTGCCAGAGGGACAGGGATATGCAAGAGAAATCTCCCAGAACAAAAGTGTTAGTTTTTTCCTGCCTTCCTCCAGCATAGAGAGCCAGATGCTTCCAGGAGCCAGTTATAACACTCTTTACCTTGCAAGCATGAAGTGCTCACCCCAGCATTTCCTTGCAGACACACCCCACCCCAACACTCACTTTTGCAGGCATCCCTCCAGAGTAGATCCTACCCTGCCATACTTGTCAGGCAGCCCTGACATTGATCAGCACCAATCCAAACTGACATTGTCCTGGGGAGAAGAGGGAGGGAAATCCAAATACCAGCACAACCTCAGGTTCATACAGATGGACCTCTTAGATGGCTATTCGAGGAATAAGCCCTGTCTTTGGGTTCCTCTGCAGCTGTGGCAGAGACTAATTGCAGATAGCAAGGCTGAGTACTAGCCCCTGTGACAGGTGCAGAAAGGGTCTCAATAAAACAGAGAGAAAATCTTGCCCAGTGCGCGCATAGCAGGCAAAGTGAATCACTATAGTCAGTTGGGCAGAAGGTCGGCCCCACAATGTGTTTCCTTAGCAATTACAGCTTGTCACAATAGGAGAGTACATGTAATACACACAGAGGAGAGCCCTGGAGCATGTGGTTATGATGGGGGGGGGGGGTTGTGCCATAGGGAAACAGTGTGATACATATTAACAAAAGAAAAGATAAAATTCAGTATTTATCTCAATAGAGTCAGAAAAGGCACTTCACAAAATATAACATTTGTTCATGGAAAAACTCTCAATAAAGTGGATTTAGGGGGAATATACCTCAACATAATAAAAGCCATATATAGAATATCCATAGCTAACATAAAAATGATGAAAAGCTAAATACTTTTCCCCTAATATCAGGAACAAGAAAGGATGCCCTTTATTACCACTTTTATTCAAAAGAGTATTGGACATCCTAGCTGTAGCAATCACATACACATAACAAAGAAACAAAAGGCATCCAAATTTTTAAGGGAAAATTAAAAATTGTCACTATTGTCAGATGACACAACACTACAAACAAACAAACAAACAAACCTATAGGCTCTAGCAAAACCTTTAAGAACAATTAAATAAATCCAGTAAAGTTGCAGGATATAAAATTAATATCCTGAATTATCTTGTGTTTCTATACCCAAATAAATATTAGAGAAATTAATACAACAATCCTATTTATATTTATAATATAAATATAATAGAAATATATATTTATGTTTATAATTGTACCAAAAAGAACAAAATACCTCAAAATAAATTTAACCAAGGAAGTGAGAGGCCTATATTAGAAAAATCTATAAGATATTGATGAAAGCAATTGAAGATCACACAAAGAAAAAGATATACTATGTTTATGGGTTGGAATAATTAATATTGTTAAAGTGTCCATACTATCTAAGGCAATCTACAATTCCTATCAAAATATCAATAGCATTTTTCACAGAACTAGAACAGATAATCCTAAAATTTGTATGGAACTACAAAAGACCTCAAATAGTCAAAGCAATCTCGAGAAAGAAGAACAAAGCTGGTGGTATCACAATCCCAGATTTCAAGATATGCTACAAAGCTATACCAATCAAAACATTATGTTAGTGTCCTCAGAATAGACATGTAGATCAATGGACAGAATAGGGACCCTAGAGATAAACCACACTTAACAATGTCAAGTAATCTGTGACAAAGGAGATGATATTATATAATGGGGGAAAGACAGTCTTTTCAAAATGTTGCTGGGAAAACTAGATAGCTACATGAAAAAAGAATGAAACTGGACCACTTTCTTATACTATATACAAAAATAAATTCAAAATGGATTAAATACTAAATGCGAGACCTGAGACCATAAAACTCAGAGAAGAAAACCTAGTCAGTAATCTCTTGAATACTAACCTTAGAAACATATTTATGGGTATGTGTCCTCAGGCAAGAGAAACAAAAGCAAAAATAATCTACTGGGACCACATGAAAATAAAAAGGTTTTGCACAGCAAAGGAATCAACAAACCAAAAAAAAAAAAAACTATTAAATGAGAGATGATATTTGCAAATGATATATCTGATAAGGGTTAATATCGAAAATATATAAAGAACTTATATAGCTGAACACCAAAAAGAACACAATCCAATTAAAATATTGGCAGATATCCTCAGGAGACATTTTCCCAAAGACATATATGTGGCTAATGGACATATGAAAGAATGCTGAACATTACTAACCATCAGGGAAATGTAAATCATCCGTGATAATCAAAGCCACATTTCACTTCACACCAGTCAGGATAGCTAGTACCAAAATGATAAGAGATAATTGTTAGTGGGGATGTGAAGACAAGGGAATGCTCATGAACTGTAAGAATGTAAGTTGGTGCCACCACTGTGGGAAACAGTATGGAGGTTACTCAAAAAGTTAAAAACAGAGATACCATAGATCGAGTAATTCCACTGTTGGGTATTTTCCCAAAGAAAATTAAAACACTTTTTGAAAATGTTTATGTTCCCATGTTTATTGCAGCATTATTTACAATAGCCCAGGTAGGGAATCATCCAAATGTCTATCAATAGATGAATGGATAAAGAAAATGTAGTATATGTGTGTGTGTGTGTGTGTGTGTGTGTATATATACACATATAGGTATGTACACACATATATATACACAAAATATACACATACACAATAGAATATCAGCTGCAAAAAGAATGAAATTTTGTCATTTTCAACAATATGGATGAACCTAATCATTTACTTTTTTTTAAGATTTTATTAATTTAACAGAGATCACAAGTAGGCAGAGAGGCAGGCAGAGAAAGAGAGAGGAGAAAGCAGGCTCCCTGCTGAGCAGAGAGCCCAACGTGGGGCTCGATCCCAGGACCCTGGAATCATGACCCGAGCCGAAGGCGAGGCTTTAACCCACTGAGCCACCCAGGCGCCCCAACAATATGGATGAACCTAAAGGGTATTATGTTAAGTGAAGTAAGTCAGAGAAAGACATATACTCTAAAAAACCAAAACAAACAATTCAGACCCATAAATGCAGAGAACCAGTGGTTCAGAGAAGAAGGGAATGAGGGGAAGGGCAAAATAGGTAATGGGATTAATAGGTGTAAAATTACAGTTATAAAATAATTAAGTCATAGAGATAAAACGTACTGCATAGGGAATATAGTACATAATATTGTAGTGATGTTGTATGGTGACATATGGTGTGCTTTGAGTAATGTAGAGAATTGTTGTGTGAGCTTTGAGTAACATAGAGAATTGTTGAATCACTCCATTGCACACTGAAATTAACATAACATTGGATACATTATATAATAAGTATTATAAATACTGTATTTCAATAATAAATATTAAAAAGTAATTGTCAAATTCAAATCAGATAGTGAATATGACCTTGTTTGATTGAGCTCTTGTTTTGTATGTGTTTATTTAATTCTTACAATAACTTTGTGAGGTATTTTATCAAAGCCAGGATTAAGGTGTATATAATTGATATACATAAATGAGATGATATACATAATTCATATACATAAATGGTCTTATATTACTGTAAATTTCAATATTTTTCATCATTTATACTTTGTAATAATTTTGATTTTTAAAAATTATGTTAAAATATTTGTATCTAGATTAATGCATCTGGAGGTACCATCATTGGCATACAAGTAAACTCTAGTTCCAACCCAGTATTTTATTACCTACATTTTACAAATTCAGTTGAGGATTAAACGTCTTGGATTTGCCCATGGTCACATGGGCAGCAAATGACAAAACTAGCTTTATCCTTAAGTATTAGGCTGCCATACACTCACCTTTGCATTTCTGAGTTTTTCCTCCACTGTCCACCTTATACCATCTCATCAGAGAAATATCAATAACTTGTTTTTAGTAAAAAGAATACTGGAGACATAATATAAAGCAATTATATCCTGATTTTTTTGTCATACCATGGCTCCAGTCCTCTAGATCCAAATGCTTCTGCCTTGTATTGAGGAAGAATGAGGGTATAAAATAATTTTAAGTTTATTTATTTATTTATTCATTTAAATGTTTGTTTAAATTCCAGTTAGTTAACATACAGTGTTATATTAGTTTTTGGTGTACAATATAGTGATTCAATACTTCAAAAAATAGCAAGGACCCATCACAAGTGCACTCCTTAATCCTCATGACCTACTTAACATTTGTATTAGCAAATATATAGAATACAGGTAATTTTTTTTTTAAGTAGTGAAAAGGGGAGAACAGAGCTGAGGTATTTGGGAATATATATATGCTCAGTTTTTCCTTGGAGATTATTTCTAAGGAACTAGGGTATGGCCTGGATATGTAGGCCCTCCATCAGCTTCTGGAAATCAACCTTAAAAGGTGGCTGAGGTATCCCCATAAGGAAGTGAGCATCGTGTGCTTCCTCCCCTCAAACATTTAGAGGTGATAGCTGATGCATCCATCTCAGACTATGAAGTGACTTTGGGAATGAAGCCTATGTATTGAACTTTATATGAAACAAAAATTCATGTTATTTAATCCAATATAAATTTGAAGCATATCTACCCTAAATGAACATATAATCATTAAACCCAGAGAAACATATTACTGGGAATGTGTTTTTTAAGTTTATAAAAACATGAAAATAAAAAGTGTTCCATGAAAATTGAAGAGTTACTCAATGAAACTCAATGAAACTCAAGAAGTTTTCAGCAAAAATACTTCCTTTTAGATCCAGGCAGAATCTTCCCTGTATGTGTGTTAAGTGACTTCCCATTCTCCTTAATTGCCCTGTAGTTTATCAAAGATCCAGTCCATATTGTAGCTCCAACCACACTGCTCACTAGGTATCTATTACTCTGTCTGCCTCTACCACTATACTGTGAGATCCATGAAATAGACATGAATCATTCTTCTGAAACTCCAGAGCACAGTACTAGCTACCCAGAAGCTATCAATAAAGATTAATTAATTAACTTATAAAATTATTTACCTCTTTTTCCAATGTTAGTACCATTCAGATGTAAAATAGAGAAGAGGGATAATTTTCCTAATACATTTTCTTCAAATTATCAAGTTAACTGAAACCAAACTGCTATATATGGAATGAAACAACAAAATAATTCATTTTGTTAAATGACTTTACTATCTCAATGCCATTGTTATTCTTCCAATTAGCTAGTAATTCCACATTGTTGCCTTTAATAATGCCTGAGCCCAGAAATTCTTTTTAGGTTATATCCATCTTCCCACATACATATTTCTACTTAGAAATAAAAGTCATGATAATGCACTGAAATAACTACAATTCCTGGACAATGGGTATAGAAAGGGTGGGATGGAGAGACTAACATAGCATTAATATCCTTTAACTGAAATCAATTTAGTAGATTTTAATGCTCAGAATTTTCATTCTTATTCAAATGAAAATTCCTCAAATGTGCTGTCTCCAAGTGTGAACAAATCATTATAGAGAAAAATGTATGATATCTATTCACATCTAGCATATATTTTGAATTTCAAGACATGTGTCAGTATGAATGTATTTTTCTTTTCTGCTATAAATTATTTTTAAATGTTAAATCAAGTTTGAACTATAAGCATCATACAAATGTCTTTGTACTGCCTAATAAATTATACTAGCTAAATTTTTTTCTTAAATTATTTTTAATAAGTAAGAAAAGTAAGAAATCTAAATGGAAATGAATCATATGCTTGTACTATTGCTGTCAAAATGAGTTTGCATAAAAAGAATATGTATTAATATTCCATGGAGAGACCTTTAAGAAATAAAGAATGTGGTTATAGTATTATGAAAAGACTACTTTTCTGAATTAAATTGTAGGAGCAGTTTTATGTTCTTTTATTCTGTTATATTAGATACTATCAGATTAAAAATGCCAAAATGAAAATGGTCATATTAAAATATTGTATATCATATTTTAAAGAATACAGATTTTTCACAGCCTTACTTTCAACCCTTGCTCATTCTCTTTGAATTCTCTTTGAACCCTTCCTCATTCTCTTTGAATGGATCACATGCATTTTAATTCTTCTTTGTGGTCTTCCTGGCACTTTTTCTAGCCTTTGGGTTCAAACCGCACTCCTAACATTAGCAAACTGTTTGTGGTACCATAAAGAAAGGATACCAAGATATCAAAACATGGGTTATTTTCCTTAATACACTCTTGGAGTAATCTTCCCAAACTTTGCAAATTTTAATTTTCTATAATGTAAAACTGCTTCCTGTGATATTATCCTATAAAAACTCTATTGATTAATGAATTTGAAAAGTACACATTTAAGAATTATTATTTTTTAAGGAAAGAGGCAATTCTGAGTGGGAAATTTGGGCAAGCTCACTTAGGCTTTCACTGGAAAATTCAGTGGTAAAAATGAACATTATTTTGGCTCAGGGTCAAAAACAGTATTCAAGTGATATCATGGATGATGATAGAACGTGATGCTTTAGAAATTGGTCCCTCCCCAAAAAAACTATTGGGCTGGAAAGAACTATTGGAAATATTTGGAACTTGGCATTTTACAAAAAACACTTGTATCATCCAGGAGAACACTTGATGAAGAAAGAGGCTGGTAATAGTCAGTGAATTCTGGTGTTTTGAATGGCAGCTATTATTCCCCAGATTCAGAGAAGGCAGTCATGGGAAATAGCTGCTTTTCTCTTTCAACTTGCTTTTGCCGGGGTGGGCAATTAAGACAGTGTCCTCCAAAAAAATGAGGTGCATGTTTTGGTCTTCCCAGTTGATCGCTGAGAGACTGGCATAGAGGCTAATAATTTTTTCAATGTCATTACACTGAAGCAGTTTTCAGGTGGCATCTATCAAAGGAATTTCAGGAGACAGAACATTTTCTTTCTTTTTTCTTTTTTATAATATTTTATTTATATTTTTAGAGAGAGACCATGTGGGGAAAGGGGCAAATGGGGAGAGGGAAAGGAAGAAAATCAAGAAGACTCCCTGCTGAGTGTGGTGCCTGACATGGGGCTCAATTTCACAACCCTAAGATCATGACCTGAACCAAAACCAAGAGTCTGATGTTTAACCTACTGAACCACCCAGGCAACCAGAACTTTTTTTTTTTTTTTAATTTGGATTCTGTTACTCAAGGAAAGATCTGTCAGTTCTCTGGCTATCATGATGACAGTGGAACAGAACAGAGTCTTCAGTGACCACACATGACAAGGAATTTAGTCTTGGGGGGGGGGGCAAAACAAAAAATAAAACCACCATCACCAACAACAAAAAAAACCATTTGGAAAAGTCACTAAACAAATGAATAACTGCAGCCCTTAACATGAAAAAACAATAATCCCTGGGAGCCTGTGAGAATTCTGCTCCCCAGAGCTCCACATTACCATATTTAAAATGTTCCATTATAAACTAAAATTACAGTGAATATAAAGAAACAGGAGAGTGTTACCATTTAATTAGAAGAAAAAAAATCATAGGAACTATCCCTAAAGAAGCCCAGACACTGAACTTAGTAGAGAAAGATCTTAAATTAACTGACCTAAAAATTCTCAATGAGGTAAATACCAAACGTACTTTTTGGATGATAATATAGTTTTGAAACTAGAAAGAAGTGGTGGTTACAAAACGTTATGACTGAAATTCTACTGAATTATATCTTTTAAAAAGGTTAATTATTCATGTTAATTAAGGGCACATATTCCATGGAGCACTGGTTGTGGTGCATAAAAAATGAATCTTGGACACTGAAAAAAATAAAATCAATCAATTAATCAATAAAAATACAATTAAAATGTTAATTACATAATATGTTAATTTCACCTCAAAACAAAACAAACAAAATCTGTTATTATAGAATTCACTATAGTAGAATATTTAAATTCAGTATCAAATTAAAACAACCCCACTGGAAAGTCTAAATTGTGAGTAATATAGATTAATAAGTGATCTCATACATATCAATAAAATGGATAAAAATATATAGACGGTATATAAATTTAGATAATAAAAGTGGTCAACACCATGCACAAAAACATGCAAATTCTCCCACTTAGGTAAATACAAAGTCAAGTATCAAGAAATACTGAATGGAAGTATTGCAAAAGAGATGGCCTTACACACTGCTTATAGAAAATATTTTGGGAAAATATTTAGAAATAATTTAGGAAATTATATCAGGAATCTTTAAAATGTTTATATATATATATTTTTTTTAGTAATAATTTCTAGCCAAAAGAAACTCTCCAAGAGAAATAATCAGAAATTTCAACATCTTGCATGGATACTTAACACTGTTATTTTTTTAAAAGATTTTTATTTATTTATTTGACAGAGAGAGAGCAATCACAAGTAGGTGGGGGGGGGGCGGGGCAGAGCAGGCTCCCTGCTGAGCAGAGAGTCTGATATGGGGCTCGATCCCAGGACCCTGGGATCATGACCTGAGTGAAGGCAGAGGTTTAACCCACTGAGCCATCCAAGTACCCCTTAAAATTGTTATTTATGAGAAACTTATAAATGAATTATTAGAACATTTAAATAAATTGTGGGTATTGTTATGATGCAATGTAAAGTTATTTTTTGGGACACCTGGGTGGCTCAATAATTAAACAATTGCTTTTGGCTCAGATCATGATCCCAGGGTCTTAGGATTGAGTTCCACATCAGGCTCTCTGCTTGGTGGGGAGCCTGTTTCTCCCTCCTTCAGTCCCCCTGCTTATGTTCCCTCTCTTGCTGTCATTCTCTCTGTCAAATGAATAAATAAAAATCTTAAAAAATAAAACTATGTTTTAAAAGGTTATTTATGAAAGTAGAAATTAATATCATTCAAAGTAAAACACATTCTTATCAAAATTTGATTTTCAGTGTATACCAATATATAAGCACTATTTCAGATTTTATCTATAAACTTGTGTTTGGGTACATAGCAAAATATGGAAAATGCAAAAAAAATAGTAAGTGTTTTTAATTAATGTAATGACAGAATTATTTTTATATTCCTCTTATTTAGGTATTTCAAAAATATTTTATAATGACTCTTCATTACTTCTCTGATCAGAAAATAATAAACTATTTTTAAAAAAACCTAAAAGCAGGTTTCTGGCATTCATTAATGGCAAAGTAGTTATATTAGACTAACCCTCTTGCTGATAAACATTAACATCTATGGACAAAATATGAAAAGTAATTAACTGAATGCATTTTGTAGAATGAGCAAAAGCGGGCAGATTTTTGGATAGTCAGTCCTTGAAACAAGAAAATACAGAGGATGAAATACACAATTATACAATTTTCCCCTGAAAACACTTTCTCTTCCATGTGGCCATCAGAAGGAACTCAAATGGGAAGATGAAGACTTACTTCTTAAGGGGTTAAGAGATATAATTTGGGGCAGCTGGGTGGCTCAGTGAGTTAAGCCTCTGCCTTCATCATGATCTCAGGGTCCTGGGATAGAGCCCCACATCAGGCTCTCTGCTCAGCAGAGACCTTGTTTCCCCATTTCTCTCTGCCTGCTGATCTGCCTAATTGTGATCTCTCTGTCAAATAAATAAATAAAATATGTTTTTAAAAAAAGAGATATAATTTGTTCCTCTAACAAGAGTTGGAAATTGGTACAGAAAATATCAGAATGATGGAAATAATAGATTAAGAGTGCCAAAATATCCATAAAAACTCCCCTAAATTCTGTCACAGAACACAAAACTACTTATTTTAGGCAAAAGTCCAAGAAATCAATGAGGAGACCACAAATAGGAGGCTAAAAACCCAAGCACAGCTATCAGCAGGTGCATATTATTGAAGAGAGTTTGGAGTTTGAGTCCCACCAAATTTAGAGAGGCTTATAACACCTTAACCATCAATTGTAATTCCAGAAGATCACATGTAAGAAGAAAAATTCATATCAATGAACTAATGAGTTCACAGTATAAATAAAGGCATAACTAAAATTTGAACAAAGTAACCAACCTACAGATCTAGAAAGCTAGCAAATACTGAGAATTGGTGATTACAGTGAAAATCACAATTAAACAATTTTAAGTAGCTTGTGATAATTCAAAAATACATATTCTAATTGCTATGTCAGCAAACAAAAAATCAATGACAACCAAAATATTGTGAGCAGTAAGTCTATAGTACAGAAAGAATGACATTAAAATAAAAAGATTGGAATGACACAAATGAAGACAGAAAAAGAGAAAAAAGAACAGAGACAAAAGGATTCTTAAACCATACATAACAAATTTATGCTATAGGTGTAAATGGGTTAAATACTCAAAGCTTAAAGGCAGGTATTTTCAAGTTACTGGGAAGTGGAATATAGGTAATTGATGGAAAATCAAAGGATAGGAAAAGATTCAATCACTTAATGTAAGAAGGTGGTGGGGCTATAACAATGTTAAATAAAATAGGCTTCTAGGAAACAAGTATCATCAGTAACAGAGGGACATTTCCTAATAATGAAATAATATTTTGATAAAGGAAATTCAAAAAACTTAAATGTACAGCAACTATTATTGAGATTTAAAACATATGGAACAAAAATTTTCAAAAATACAGAGAAAAAGACAATTCCACACTCACAGTTACAAACTTTTAATGTCTCTTTTAGTAGGTGATAGCCAACAAATTAGTAAGAATACAGAAGATATGAACCATATTATTATCCAATGTGATCTAGTAGACATTAAGAGAACACTGTATCTCTTACTATGACAGTGCACATGAAACCTTCATAGAAATCTCACTTTAGGTCATAGAAGTCTCAAAGTACTTTAACATTTGAAACTTTACTGAATATACTCTGTAACCACAATGGTATTAAAGTAGAAATAATTACTATTAGGATAGCAAGAAAAATCCTAAATACTTAAAAAGTAACCACTGTAATTCTAAAAAATAGAAAAATAATGCAAAAATAACAATATGTGTGTGTATGTGTGTGTGTGCGTGTGTGATTTATAAGAATAAAACTTTAAAAAATCCATCACTATTTGTGGAACTCAGCCAAAATAGTGTTTAAGAGTAAATGTATATCTTTAAATGCTTATTTGAAATCAATAGTCTAAGAATACATATGATTATGGATTGGAAAATCATTATTAAGACAGCCATTATAACCAAATCAATCCCATAATTGGGATTATAAATTATAATTATATATATTTATAATAAATTATAATAAATATATAATAAATTATTATTTAAATGTCTCTTTTAGTAGGTGATAGCCAACAAATTAGTAAGAATACAGAAGATATGAACCACATTATTATCCAATGTGATCTAGTAGACATTAAGAGAACACTGTATCTATTACTATGACAGTGCACATGAAATCTTCATAGACATCTCATGTTAGGTCACAGAATTTTATTCCAATCAAAATATGGTAAACTATTTTATAGAAGTTGACAAACTGATCCTAAAATTTATATGGAATTTCAATGTATCTAGAATAACCACAGCAATCTTGAAAAAAAATTTGGAGGATTTAATTCTTTACTAAGTACTAAGTAATTACTAATTTACTAATTACTAAGTCTTACTAGTATAAAGCTACACTAATCAGGACAGTGTGATATAAAGAGATGGTGCAGAAATAGGTTCACAGTATATATCCAATAGATTTTATATAGGTGCAAAGGTAATGCAATGGGGATACTTCAAAAAGTGGATATAAATGACCCATGACACAAGAGAATATGCACAAAATCTTCAAAATCATTAATGATAAAGGAAATTCATGTTAAAATTTTGAGCAATTTTAAATCCTACAATGTCAAGTGTTGAGAATGTGAAGCAACTGACACTCTGATACAACCACTTTGAAAAGCATGTTAGTCAAATCCTATAAAGTTAAATATAATCTACCCTATGGCACTACTATGATATTTATCAAAGATATATGGAAATTTATGCCCACAAATAACTCATACACAAATGTTCATATCAGCTTTTCTCATGGAAACCAAATAGAGTTTAACCTAACTTTAGTTTAACCTAACCCATCCCTAAGTCAAAGAATCAGCATGTTGTGATATATTTATTCAACAATAAAAAGGAACATACAGTAATATTGCTAAATGTAAAAACATACTGTATGTATACACTCTACCTCTTGTACCAACTGTATAATTTCATTTATATGAATTTCTAAAGTAAGCAAAATGAAACTTTAGTGATAGAAATTAGAAGTAGTTGCCACTTTGCAGGAGTCAGGGATTGACAATAAAAGAGACACAAAACACTTTCTAGGGTAAAGGGAATTCTTTGGCCAAACTAATATTACTGTACAGTTAAAATGTCTGCATTTTACTTATACAAAAGATACTTCAATAATAAAAAGACACGGAAAAACTAAAAAAAAAAATAGCTTATTGAAAAAATATAGAATCAAATTTCTCCATGAGTATTAGAATAGAGGTTGGCAATATTTCCACTTAAAAAAATAAGTGCTAATATGATTAAAGGTGTTGGGTACAAACAAATCCTTAGGCAAAGTAAAGAAATTATGAGCTCTATCAGTAGAGTTTCAGCGGTCAGTTTATCATCTACTATTAATGGATTTCAATATTCCCCAAATCAGTATTTTCACTGCCCATGCACTTCATTACAGTGTTGCTTGCATAGTTGCATGTATTTTTCAAAATCTGTACCCCCAGATACCCCGTCTTTCATTTCCATGAAGCAGATATTTTATGAAGGTATAACATATTAAAACATAATAAAAATATTCTCTAGCTTCAAAACATCCACATTTAGAAGAGTAGAAGAAGGCATAATAATCATTATTTTAAGTATTTTCCGGAGATAGCTAGGGTTTTCTGAAGCCTTATTCATACCACTGCCAGAGATTAGTTTATTTGAAATAGGCAAGGTTAATTTTATAATCCTCCAGGCCCTTGAAATTCACTTCACCAAAGCAATTCTGCTTTTGTCTGATTTATACAGGGGCTTTTCAAGAGATTTTGTTTGAATAATGCAGTCTGTTTTTAAAAACAAATGCTATCTGTCCCTATACATGAAACAGATCAGTGGTTGCCAGGGGCAGTGGTGGGAAGAGAGAACTGATTGCAAAGGAATCCAAGGGAACTTTTTTTTTTGGCTTACCAAAATGTTCTGTATCTTGATGTGGTGGTACTTGCATAACTGTGTGCATTTTTCAAAATTCTTGAAGCTTTATACCGAAAATTTGAGAAAATTATGTGCATTTAACCCTAGAAAATCAAAGCTTGATTAAAGCAGATGCTCTCCATTCAAATAAGAGTCTACTTGAGAAGTTACATGTGAAATGGTATATGTTTACTTTTTCCATCTCCTCAGCCTTGATAATTAGCATGCTATGTATACAGAGTTCAGTTGGGACACAGGAGGACATGGCTAAATACCTTTCATTTTTAAAAGTAAGTAAACACACAATAAGTAAATAAGGAAGGAAGGAAATACTTTCTCCTAATATCATGTTCTGAATGTTCCCTATCTCTTACACTTAACAGAAAAATACATTGAGAAAAAAATTCTAGGAAATTACTGTCTCCAAATTCTTCCCACTCACTGCATAATTCATCAAACATGGCTTTTTAAAAACGTGTTATTTTAATTCCATTATAATCAGATAAAATTCTCTTTTTTAATTATTTTAATCATCTTAAGTCTGTTAAGATGCATATTATTTTCTAGATTATGGGTTATCTTTAGTAGCGTGTTTCATATGCACTTGAAAAAATATGTATTTTATTATACAGTTGGTGGTCTCTAGCTATCAATTATATAAACTTGATTAATAGTGTTTTGGATATCTTCATGGATTTTCTGAAACTTGTTTTAATACTGAGAAAATTGTTGAAGTCTTCAACTATATTTGTGGATTTCTCTACTTCAACTTCAGTAAGTTGTCAGTTTGGTATTATACACTTTAAAGCTCTGTTTGCTGTACACAGATTTAGAATTATTAATACCATCTTTATTTTTTTAAACTAATGCTATATTTCCTGATATTACCTGATAGCTTTATTTTTTATAGTTTTCTTTTTATTTTTAACCTTCTATTTTAGGTGGACATCATAGACATCAACATTATAGACATCATAGATGTCTATAGTTGGGTGTGTATACCTATAGTATAGACATCTACAGTATAGATGTCTGTAGTTGGGTGTGGTGCTTTCTTTTGTTTTTAATTTTTTTTGTTTTTTTAATAATCACAACTAACCATCTCTCTTAATTGCCCTTTTAGACCATTTGGTTTAATTTAATTTTTGATATGGTGGGATTTAGTACTACCATTGTACTTTTTTTTAAATTTATTTTTTATTTATTTTCAGCATAACAGTATTCATTATTTTTGCACCACACCCAGTGCTCCATGCAATCCGTGCCCTCTATAATACCCACTACCTGGTACCCCAACCTCCCACCCCCCTGCCCCTTCAAAACCCTCAGATTGTTTTTCAGAGTCCATAGTCTCTCATGTTTCACCTCCCCTTCCAATTTCCCTCAACTCCATTCTAACTCCCCATGTCCTCCATGCTATTTGTTATGCTCCAAAAATAAGTGATACCATATGATAATTAAGTCTCTCTGCTTGACTTATTTCACTCAGTATAATCTCTTCCAGTCCCGTCCATGTTGCTACAAAAGGTGGGTATTCCTCCTTTCTGATGGAGGCATAATACTCCATAGTGTATATGCACCACATCTTCCTTGTCCATTCGTCCGTTGAAGGGCATCTTGGTTCTTTCCAGTTTGGTGACCGTGGCCACTGCTGCTATAAGCATTGGGGTACAGATGGCCTTTCTTTTCACGACATCTGTATCTTTGGGATAAATACCCAGGAGTGCAATGGCAGGGTCATAGGGAAGTTCTATTTTTAATTTCTTGAGGAATCTCCACACTGTTCTCTAAAGAGGCTGCACCAACCTGCATTCCCACCAACAGTATAAGAGGGTTCCCCTTTCTCCACATCCCCTCCAAGATATGTTGTTTCCTGTCTTGTTAATTTTGGCCTTTGTGTACCTGTTTCAGGGGAGAACGAGGGGCACGCACATCTCTGGCTGTATAGCAGGGCTTGCATGTTCTGTCCTCTGGTGAGGCACCCAGCCCCTCACAGGAGCCAGACCTCACGTGTTCTCGGGCGTGCTTGCGGCTTAGGGACCAAGACCTGGTTTTTCCCCCACACTCTCTCTGGCTCAGCACCAGGGGAGGCTGTCCTGTGATGAGGGACTTAAGCCCCTGTCCCTAGCTGCCCCGATTCCCACAATTCCCCCCCACCCCCCGTGATCTTTTGCTCTTTTGAAGTGCTTTCAACCAGCCTCCAAGTTAATGCTGGTCCCCAGACACAGGGCACTCTCACTCGTATTAGGGATATTACTTTCCAACTGGTCACCTCTGGTGGCTCCCTCCCCCTTTTGTTTATCTTCCACTTTCAGTTCACCGTTTCCACTCAGCTTTACCTGCCCACTGGTGTCTTCTGCCCCTGTAGAGATCCAGAGGTGTATAATTCTGATCTCAGTTTGATTTCATGGGTGATTGGAGTTCTTTGGTTGGTAATCAGCTCACTTTAGGGTACAGGTTTAAAAGGCGCCTCCTCCTACTTCCCCACCATCTTATCCTCCCACCATTGTACTTTTTTTCCTTGTCTACTCTGTTTTGTTTTTCCTTTGGTTCTGCATTTGTGCCATATTTTCAATTACATATATATTTATATAGAGTATTGCATTTTGTATATCCTTTAGATTTTTAGCTGTCTTCTCATTATTTTTTACCGAGCTTCCCTAGAGATTACTATCTGCCAATCCAACATTTCATAGTCAACTTAGAGTAAATATTGTAATACTGTAAGTAAACTTATTGTAGCCTTGTAATCACATTGGTAGATGCCCTTATCCTTTCTCACAAAAAAGTATGATGTTGCTATCTTATAATGTGCCTTCAAAAGTTCATTACAATTTAAATTTCAAGAATCATATGTAAACATTTAAAAATATTTTATAGTTACTGAAAAATTTACTATTTCTGTTGCTCTTTGATCATCCATATTTCCTTATGATATTTTGATTCTTCATCATAAATGACTTTATTTTTTCATGTAGAAAGATGGTACTAGAAGATAGTTTTCATAGTTTCTTTTATTTGAGCCTCGATTAAGCCTTCATTCCTGGCTATCATTTTTTATAAGACATAGCTGGTCACTGAATTTTTTTGTTAGCTTCTATGTAATATAATAATTTTTCTAGCAATTTTCAAGAATTTTATTATTATTACATTATTATTATTTGGCTTTTAAATATTAAGATGTGCTTAGCTGTAATTGTCTTTAAATTTACAGTACTGGGGGTTTCCTGAATTTCTTAAATTTTTGGTTATGATGTTTGTTAAACTTGGAATGCTTTCAGTTATAATTCTAGCAATTTTCTTCACTCCTTTCTTTTCCTCTTGAGACTCAAATGATAATGTGTGAAAAATCACTGAAGCTTTATTCATATTTTTAAAATGTTTTTCAAATAAGAAAATTTCCATTAATCTATCCTCAGGTTCACTGATTTAGTCTTCTGTCATATCCATTCTAATATTGAAACCAACAGAAATTAAAAGAACTTTTGCACTGAATTTTTTACTGTTAACAATTAATGTTATTTTAACACTTTTTATTTTATTACTGAAAAATTGTATTGTTCTATTTATTTCAAGTATTTAACTTTTACCTAATGAGTAGTAGTTATAATAAATGCTTTAAGGTATTTGTGTGATAATTCTTACATCTGAATCATTTCAGGGTTAACAGCTGCTGTTATTTTATCCGAAAATTGATCACATTTTCCCAAGTATTTTTGTGTGATATATACTTGGATTGTATTCTAGACATATTAAATAACATATTTTTTTAGATTCTCAATATTATACTCTTATGAACTATGATGATTATTTTGGTTTATTTATTTTAGCAGTAAAACAGCATGATTATGTTCATTTTGCAAGTTTTCTCTCACCTTCTATGAGGACTAGTTTTAATCTCAGTTCAATCTTGGAAGGCTTGATATACTGCTTTGGTTACATTCAATTCATGCACTGTTTAAGTGTTAGTCTGAGACTCAGACAGAAACATAAATCTTAGTTCATTTCTTCAACTAAGAAGAAATGAATGAAAAATATCTTTCCTAAGATATTTTGGGTCACACAGGTGTATTTCAGATGTAAGTCCAAGAAGGGACATGCTTAGATTTATATACACAATTAAAAGATCTCCTTTAAAGCATTCTCCCTTGGAATTCCGTCACACTCGCTTCTCTGCAGAGGCCATATTTTTTCCTTATCTTTCTGTTTGGATTAGAGTTTCTCCCCACACAAAGCTGCTTCACCAAGAAGCAACATGACAAGGGGCTGGCCTTGGGGCAAAGCCAAAAGAAAAAAAAAAAAAGGAGGAGTATGGGCGACAAAAAGAAATTGAATTTTGTGAAAATTGCTTCTTCAAGTTTTGAAAACTCTTCACATTTTGCATGTTTTTGATTAATTTTAAGAGTCCTCAGGTAATTGCTCCTTTTTAAAAATTGTGGTAAAATACATACACCATAAAATTTAGCATCTTAACAATTTTAAGAACACATTTTTAAAAATATTTATTTATTTATTTATTTGACAGGCAGAGTTCACAAGTAGGCAGAGGCAGGCAGAGAGAGAGAGAGGTGGAAGCAGGCTCCCTGCTGAGCAGTGAGCCAGATGTGGGGCTCAATCCCAGGACCCTGGGATCGTGACCTGAGCCGAAAGCAGAGGCTTTAACCCACTGAGCCACCAAGGCACCCAAGAACACATTTTTAAGTAATAAATATATTTAATATATTGTGCACTCATCATCATCTATCTCCAAACTTTTTCAACTTGCAAAACTAAAGTTCTATACCCATAAAATAATATTCTATTCTCCCCAATCCCCATCACATGGCAACCACCATTCCTCTTTGTCTCTATGATTTTGACTAAGTACCTCAGAAAACTGGAATCACACAGTACTTGCATTTTTGTGACTAGATATTTTCACTTAACATAATATTCTCAATATTCCACATTATAAGCTATTGGACCAAAATGGTGAAAGTAGGTATCCCTGCCTTATTCCCAATATTAAGGAAAAAGCTTTCAGTCTTTCACCATTTACTATGATGTTTATGGTGGATGTTCCCTATATGGTTTTCATTATGTTGAGGTAGTTTCCTTCTCCTCCTAATTTATTGGAATGGTTTATCATGAAAGCCTGATGAATTTTATCAAGTGCTTTTTCTTCATCAATTGAGATACTGGTGTTTCCGCGCCCCCCCCACACACACACCTTCATTTGGTTATGTAGTATATTACACTGATCAATATTTGTATATTGAAACACCACTTGTGCTTCCCAGGAATAAATCCAACTTGGTTTTGGTGCCTAATTTTTTTAATATGCTACTGAATTTTGTTTGTTGGTATTTTATTGAGTAATTTCAGAGCAATGTCCATAAGAGATATTGGTCTGTTGTATTCTTTTCCTATAGTGTCTTAGTCCAGCTTTGTTATCAGAATACTGCTGGCCTCCTGGAATGAATTTAGAAGTGTTTCCCCTTCTTAAATATTTTGGAAAAGTTTTAAAAGGACTGATGTTACATCTTTTAAATGTTTAGTAGAATTTACCAATGAAGGCATCATGTCCAGGTTGTCTTTTGTTGGGAGATTTTTGATTACTGATTCAAACTCCTTACTAGTTATAGATCAACTAGTCCTAGACCCAGATTTTTTTCTAGTTCTTTATGTTTTAGTCTTGGTGGGTTTGTGTTTTCACAACCTTGTTCAATTTCTGTAAGTCATTGAACATGTTGGTATATAATTATTCACATATTCTGTTGTAATCCTTTTTATTTCTACATAATCAATAGTAATGATACCACTTCCATTTCTTATTTTATACTTTGAATCTTAGTCCATGTAACTAAAAATTTGTTACCATGTAATCTTTCCCAAGAATCAAATTTTAGCTTTATTATTTTTTAGGATTCTTTTTGTCAGAGGGAGGGGGAGAGAGAGAGAGAGAGAGAGAGAGAGAGAGAGAGAGAGAGAACGCAAGCACAAGCACAGGGAGTGGCAGACAGAAGGAGGTGGAGGCTCCCTGCTGTGCAAGGAACTTGTTGCAGGACTTGTTTCCAGGACCCTAGAATCATGACCTGAGCCAAAGACAGATGCTTAACTGACTGTGCCACCCAGGCATCCCTGATTTTTGTTTGTTTGTTCTTTATTCTCTATCTCTGCTCTAATATTTATTACTCCTTTCTTCTATTATCTTTGGATTTAGTGTCTACTTCTTTTCTTAATTCCTTAATTTGTACAGTTAGGTGCAGTTTGAGATCTTTCTTCTTGTTTAATATAAGCATTTCTAGCTATAATTTCCCCCTTAGCATTCTTTCACTATGCTTCAAAAAGTTTTGTTGTGTTGTTTTCATTTTCATTCACCTCCTTGTATTTTCTAATTCCTCTTGAGATTTTTTTTTTTACTCACTGATTATTTAAGAATATATGTAGTTTTCTCAAATTTTTGGATTTTCCAGTTTTCTATTATTGATTTCTTACTTTATTCCATTACAATTGGGAAGATATTTTGTATGATATATTTTTAGATCTCCAGACTTAATTTGTAGCCCAACATATGGTCTATCCTGGAAAATGTCTCGTGTGCACTTGAGAATAATGTGTACATTTGTTACTATGTAGAGTGTTCTGTAGATGTTTACTAGCTCTAATTGATTTATTGTATTATTTAATTCTGCTATTTCTTTAATTTACCTCCTGTCTGGTTCTATAGATTATTATTAAAGTCTTAAACCATTTTTTGTAGCATTGTCTACTTCTCCCTTAAGTTCTGTCAGTTTCCACTAGATATATTTTGATGTCCTGATATTAGGTATATAAATGTTCATAACTGTTAAATTTTCTGGCTGTGTTAAACCTTTTATTACTATTTGTTATCCTTGACTCTTTTATTATTTAAGATCTATTTTGTCTGAAATTAGTATAGCCCCTCCAGATCTCTCTCGTTACATTAGCATAGAAAAACACTTCTATCCTTTTGCTTTCAGTCTATTTGTGTTGGATCTAAATTAAGTCTCCTGTATATAGTAGGCAATTGAATCATTTTTATCCATTTTGATAATCTCTGTCTTTTGACTGGGGAGTTTAATCCATTTGCATTAAAAGTAATCTCCAATAAGTGGTAGCTCACTGATGCCATTTTGCTATGTATTTTCTGTATGCCTTACATTTTTTAAATTTTTTTTTAATTTCTTTTCACTGTAACAGTATTCATTGTTTTTGCACCACACCCAGTGCTCCATGCAATACGTGCCCTCCTTAATACCCACCACCCGGCTCCCCAACCTCCCACCCCTGCCCCTTCAAAACACTCAGGTTGTTTTTCAGAGTCCATAGTCTCTCATGGTTCACTTCCCCTCCAATTTCCCTCAACTCCCTTCTTCTCTCCATCTCCCCATGTCCTCCATGTTATTTTTTATGCTCCACAAATAAGTGAAATAAGTGATAACTGACTCTCTCTTCTTGACTTATTTCACTCAGCATAATATCTTCCAGTCCCATGCATGTTGCTACAAAAGTTAGGTATTCATCCTTTCTGATGAAGGCATAATACTCCACAGTGTATATGGACCACATCTTCCTTATCCATTCATCCGTTGAAGGGCATCTTTGTTCTTTCCACAGTTTGGCGACCGTGGCCATTGCTGCTATAAACATTGGGGTAGATGGCCCTTCTTTTCACGACATCTGTATCTTTGGGGTAAATACCCAGTAGTACAATTGCAAGGTCATAGGGAAGCTCTATTTTTAATTTCTTGAGGAATCTCCGCACTGTTCTCCTAAGTGGCTGCACCAACTTGCATTCCCACCAACAGTATAAGAGGGTTCCCCTTTCTCCACATCTCTATAACAAACGTTGTTTCCTGTCTTGCTAATTTTGGCCGTTCTAACTGGTGTAAGGTGATATCTCAATGTGGATTTAATTTGAATTTCTCTGATGGCTAGTGATAAACATTTTTCATGTGTTTGATAGTCATTTTTATGTCTTCATTGGAGAAGACATAAAAATATCTTCTGTCCATTTTTTGATATGAATATCTGTTTTGTATGTGTTGAGTTTGAGAAGTTCTTTATAGATCCTGCATATCTACCTTTTGTTGCCTTACATATTTTTTAACCTTATTTCCCTTATTACAGTCTTTTGCCTTTGGTTTTTTAAAAGCGAATACCTTTTTTGTTTCCTTTTGTGTACATTCTACAGCTATTTTAGGAGATTTCCATAAAGATTACATTTAACATTGTAAAGTTAAAATACACTAATATGAATTATTACCATCTTATCTTCAATAACATACAAAAACACTACTCATTTAAAGCTGTGTCCACACCTTTTTTTGGTTTGTTGAATCACAAAATCATGTCTTTAGACATTGTGTGCCCTAAAATAAAGTAATATTTTTTAAAAACATTATTTTAAATTAAATAATAAATAAATAAAATATCATTATAAAACAAACCTGCAGCACTATTGTATTCTATA
Organism: Mustela lutreola; assembly: GCF_030435805.1. Taxonomy (NCBI): domain Eukaryota; kingdom Metazoa; phylum Chordata; class Mammalia; order Carnivora; family Mustelidae; genus Mustela; species Mustela lutreola. The sequence continues at coordinate 60,752,288 of NC_081299.1, forward strand.
TAGAGATAGATATTATCTATCTAGACTAATTATCTGAATTAGTCCCTGAAATCATGTACAGATAGTTAAAAAAAAAAAGTATTCTTATAAGATTACTAGCGTTAGGTGTTTTATGAATTTCAGGTCTTGTCCATGTACTTAAATTTTTGAGATCTTTACTTCTTTAAATAACTTCAAGTTTATAGTCTGGTGTCCTCTCATATTATCCTGCAGGAATTTTTTGAGCATTTTTATATAGCATATCTACTGGTAACAAGCTCTCAGCTTCTGTTTTTCTGGGAATCTTACGTTCTCCCTCACTCTAAATGGACATTTTTGCTGGAAACGGGATTTTTGGTCAACATTTTCTTTTCTCTCTTTAACATTTTAAATATATCAGTTCATTGCTCTGTGACCTCCAATATTTTTGCTGAGACATATGCTGTCCATGTTTGAAGATTTCCTTACATGTGATGAGTCACTTCTCCCTTGCTGATTTCAAGATTCTGAGTTTTTAAAGTTTGACTAAAATATGTCTAAGTGTGGGTCTCTGAGTTTATCCTATTTAGAATTGAATTTCTTTGATATTTATTTATTTATTTACTTAGATTTTATTTATTTATTTGACAGACAGAGATTACAAGTAGTCAGAGAGGCAAGCAGGGAGAAAGGAGGAAGCAGGCTCCTCACTGAAAAGAAAGCCCAATGTGGGGCTCTATCCCAGGACCCTGAGACCATGACCTGAGCTGAAAGCAGAGGCTTTAACCCACTGAGTCACCCAGGTGCCCCTTCTTTGGTATTTATATTCATGTCTTCCATCAAATCTGGGATGTTTTCAGCCACTATTTCTTCAAATATTTTGTTGGCCCCTTTTGTTCTCTTTCCTTTTGGGATTCCTACAATGCTTATTTATCCATTTGATGTTGTCCCACAAGCTTCTTAGGCTCTAATTACTTTCAATCTTTTTTTTTTTTCTTTTTGTTTCTTATACTAAATAATTTTCATTGTCCTATATTCAAGTGTCATAATTATTTCTTTTACATGGGCAATCTGCTTTTGAACTCTGCATATTTTTATTTTTTTTTATTTCACTGATTGTACTTTTCAGGCCCAGAATTTTTGTTTTTAGGTTCTCTAGCATTTATTGATATTTACTTTTAAAATAGATCACTTTCTTGACTTTTTGTACATCTTCATTTAATTCTTTGAGCATCCTTAGGGTGGTTGCTTTAAAGTCTTCATATCGTAGGTCTTCCATTAAGTCTTTTTCAAGGACAATATTTTTTGTTTTTCCTTTGAATGGTTCATATTTTCCTATTTCTTTGGATACCTTAACATTTATTGAAAACTAGAATTTCTATCTAAAATGTGTTACTTCTGAAAAACATTGTCTTTCCCTTCAAAAAGTTTTGCTATATTTTATTATTATTTTTATGTTTTTATTTTTGTAGGCTATCTCTAGACTAAACACCAGCTGAGATGTAAATGTAAGGTATTCTTAGATCTTCTCTAAGCCTGCACCTTTTCCTGGACATGCCTGATACTTTTTACAATTACTTTTGAATATCCTACCTCATTTTTTAATATTAACATATAATGTAAAATTTGTTTCAGATGTACAGGACTGTGATTCATCAGTCTTACATAATTCACAGCACTCACCATAACACATGCCCTCCCCAATGTCCACCACCCAGTCAACCCATCCCTCTCACACCCCTCCACTCCAGCAACACTCAGTTTGTTTTGTGAGATTAAGGGTCTCTTATGGTTTGTCTCCCTCTCTGGTTTCATCTTGTTTCATTTTTTCCTCTCTTCCCCTATGATCCTTTGCCATGTTTATTGAATTCCATATATCAATGAAATCATATGATAATTGTCTTTCTCTGATTGACTTATTTTGTTTAGCATATTACCCTCTACTTCCATCCACATCATTGCAAATGGTAAGGTTTCATTTTTTGATTGCTGCATAATATTCCACTGTATATATATATATATGTACCACATATTCTTTATCCATTCATCTCCTGATGGATGTCTAGGCTCTTTCCATAGTTTGGGTATTGTGGACATTGCTTCTATAAACTTTTGAGTGTGCATCCCCTTCAGATCACTACATTTGTAGTGATCTTTGGGGTAAAGATCCAGGAGTGCAATTGCTGGGTCATAGGGTAACTCTATTTTCAACTTTTTGAGGAACCTCCATACTATTTTCCAGAGTGGCTGTATCAGCTTATATTCCCACCAACAGTGTAGGAGGGTTCCCCTTTCTCTACATCCTCACCAACATTTCTCATTTCTAGATTTGTTAAGTTCAGCCATTCTGACTGGTGTGAGGTAGTATCTCACTGTGCTTTGATTTGTAACTCCCTGATGCGAGTAATGTTGAACACTTCTTCATGTGTCTGTTGGCCATTTGAAGGTCTTCTTTGTAGAAATGTCTGTTCATGTCTTCTTCCCATTTCTTAATTGGATTATTTATTCTTTGAGTGTCGAGTTTGAGAAGTTCTTTATTGATACTAGTCCTTTATCTGATACATCATTTACAAATATCTTCTCCCATTCTGTCAGTTGTCTTTTGGTTTTGTTGACTGTTTCCTTTGCTGTGAAGAAGACTTTTATCTTGATGCAGTCCTAAGAGTTGATTTTTGGTTTTGTTTCCCTTGCCTGTAGAGAAGTGTCTAGCAAGAAGTTGCTGCAGCTGAGGTTAAAACAGTTGCTGCCTGTGTTCTCCTCAAGGATTTTGAAGGATTCATCTCTCACATTTAGATCTTTCATCCATTTTTGAGTATATTTTTGTGTGTGATGTAAGAAAATGGTCCAGTTTTATTCTGCATGTGGCTGTCCAATTTTCCCAATACCATTTCGTGAAGAGACTATCTTTTTTTCCATTGGACATTCTTTCTTGCTTTGTCAAAGATTAGTTGACCATAGAGTCAAGGGTCCATTTCTCGGCTCTCTATTCTGTTCCATTGATCTATGTGTCTGTTTTTGTGCCAGTACCATACTGTCTTGATGATTATAGCTTTGTAACAGAGCTTGAAGTCTGGACTTGTGATGCCACCAGCTTTGGTCTTCTTTTTCAACATTCCTATGGCTATTTGGGGTCTTTTCTTGTTCTATACAAATTTTAGGATTATTTGTTTCATTTCTTTGAAAAAAAGAAGTTGATGGCATTTTGATAGGGATTGCATTAAATGTGTAGATAGCTCCAGGTAACATGGACATTTTCACAATATGTTTTCTTCCAATCCATGAGCATGCAATGTTTTTCCATTTCTTTGTGTCTTTCTCCATTTCTTTCATGGAATATTCTATAGTTTTCTGAGTACAGATTCTCTGCTAGAACTCATACCAGAATTCAGTAATGTGGCAGGATATAAAATCCATGCATATAAATTAGTTGTATTTTTATATACCAATAAGACAGAAGAAAGAGAAATTAAGGAGTCAATCCTCTTTACAAATGCAGTCAAAACCATAAGATACCTAGGAATAAATATAACCAAAGAGACATTTGAATATACTAATCTTTAATGTCTGGCTCCCAAAGAGGAAAAAACAGAAAAGGAAAAAAAAAAGTAGGAAATGGGGAGGAGGGGAACAAGGGCACTAGTCCATTAAATGCTGTAGAAGTTACTTCAGGCAGAAAATGAGGGGCTTGCAATAATGGAAGGAAGGAGTGCAACAACATTGGTCACTGACACCCCCCGACCCCACCCCGTACCTTTGTGATCAGAGACAGCAGTAAGAGCCCAGATCCTAGTTGTTTGGAATATAGAATCTTTTTAAATTCGAGTCTTGTTTCTGTCAGCTTTGTTAGTTGCTGGAGAATAAGTGCCCAGCTGCCTGCTATAGGTCTGTCAGTGGGAAGGGTAGCTCCCCTAGACTAAGAGCTGAAATGGAGAGAACTCAACTTTGATTTACTCTTCAAGCCTCCCCCTGAGAAGCAAAAGCCTTCAACAGAGTCGAGATTTACAAAATAGTTAGAGGATTGTGTTAGTGTAATTGTTTAGATGGAAAGACATTCCTGGTGACTTCCATTCTACCATCTTCCTGGAATCCCCTGCTTTTTGTATTTTGTTCAGAATTTTTAGTTGCAATCAGTGGAAAAAATAGGCTCTAGTAGACTTATTTAATCTTGGTCAGGTTCAGAATCTTAGTTGTTTTAGACCACATGTATGTGTAACTTTGATTTGATTTTCTGCCAAACCACTGTCAAATATTGAATTCTTATACCAATAAAAATAAATATAAATTATATTGTTTAGTCCATCACTAGGATTATCAAGTTATATACAGAAAAATAAAGATGTGTATTTTTTCTCTGTATTAGACTTACAAATTTCTATATATAAATGTTATTTTTTGAAATAGGTTTTTCCAATGTGTCCTATATATGTACATAATTACTTTTGTGACTTTATGAAACCCTTAAATTAAATCAAATTATTCTGAAGCGTCTAATGAATAGTCAGAAGGATACCATATTTTACCATGTAATCTTTTTTTCTTTTCACATAGCTTCTCAATAATCTAGAATTCTACAAAAACATTTTTAAAGTACCTCTTAGTTGCCCATCTGGATTAACCAATAGTCTTAATAGAAAATTACTCTATGGAATTACTTAAGAAATTGATTGGCTCACATGATTCAAGGTAGATTTTGAAGGAGGAAATAATTCCACTTTAGTATTAAATTGGAATTGGATCTAGAAGAATGCATTACTTTTACTCTAGAGAGCTATAAGGAAAATGAAGAGAAGGTTTACTATGTTTATGTCAATGTAATACTACAATCAAAGAGTAATGTGCAGAAAGAGAATATCCGTATTGGTTTGACTCACATGACTTTGCTTTATGAAGTTATACATTATCATACTAGTTGGCAAAAAAAGGATCGCAGGAAACTACTACATTTAAATAAATGGGTTGTTCTTTATGTACTCAAAGAAAAATTAATCCAGTAAAAATTGTATTTCTTTTAATATTTTTCTTATGGTCTTTGATTTGATAAAGTTATATCCTACCAGTTAATGTGAAATCAGAATGCTCACTACTCCAAGCTGCAAAGCTGCACACTTGTCATTCTCATTTTCACACTCAACAAACATTTACACACCTACTCTAAGTAGAGCAATCAGTTCCAAGTATTATAAATAGCAGAATAAATTGTGGATGCTTGGAGGATTGAATTCTAAATTTGCTTGATTTAAACTTACAAAAATCAGACTAAAAACTGCCTCTATGTACTTTGATATTTAATTATCTAAAAGCATAGGAACATTATCATTCTGAAGGTGTTTTATTATAAAAATTCATATAAGTAATGTATGTTTTTAAATTACAAATCTCTCTTCTAATCTTGTTTTTATAATGAAATTGATTTAAGTCTAATATAAGCATAATGTAGAGTAATGTGTCTTCTATACCACAAAATGAATGTGGTCAATAAATTCATTATTTCTCTAGCAGATCTTCTTAATCTCAGGGCTATAGACAGAATTTTTTTTTTCTCTGATTATACTGATGAGGATTCCAAACTAATTTTCAATAAAATGAGAAATCTTTAAAAATGTGTTTTTATCATATTCTTCAGCCTCCTCAACTTCCCAAATGTCTTCCTTTTAATCCCAGTCTTAATTTTAATATGGTATTATATGCCCTGTTATTAAATATAAGATTGTAGACATGTGTATTCAAACTCTCTGAAGGTAATTTTGTAAATAATCTTTATTTTATATAACTTTTAACCAGTATTTTCACTTTTTATGTTTTGTAAATCAACTTTAGGTTTTTTATAAATGGAAAATAATTCTATATGTTAAAACTCCTATTTAATTAAGTTTAAACATAGCGACTTTGCAATATAATCTTTAGTAGTCCTTTCCAATCAATGGTCTAGAAGCTAGGTTAAAAATAGTCCATATGTCAATGTAAATATTTGTAGAAGAGGCAGTTGCATATGTTTTAGAGAAAGGATGCAGACAAAATCAATTGTGCATCCAAAATAAAAACAGTTTATATCTTCCAAAATGTTTATTTATATTTATGTATCATTTTAATTTATTTACATCAATTTAGGCATTGCAATTTCTTGAATTTTAACAATATGAGTATTTTTGTTTTGTTTTGCTCATTATGCTTTGATTCTCTATCACAAATCCTGTAATAGATGGTTTTCACTTAATTAGGAAAGTAACACATGGGATTTAAGACTTGCACTTTGAAAATTCTATCTCAAGTAAGAATGAAATTGAAGTGTACTTTATTCCTTTGCTGGGTACAGAGGCTTTCTACTTTGGCTGAGTGTTTAGGAATGCATAGGCCTGCAAACCGACATATCTTGTAAGCATATTTAATCTGATACAAGACTAAACTTCATATGTATTGCCAATGCAAATTTGTATATACATTGTTCTTATTTTCTGATACTTCTGAATATTTCAGTAGAAATATATTTTACAAATACAAAATAAAATGGCTGATAAGAAGTTGTTATTTAAGATTGATTAAGCTATATAATTTTCTTCCCACAGAAGAATTTAAGGAAAAAAAATTTCATTCTCTCTTCTTGATCCCTGAGAAAAATATTAAGTACTTACTACTAAAGAGACATGTTATAAAATCAATTTATAACTTATGGAAAATATGTAATTTAAGAATTATATATCAATATGCATCACAGTGGGTATGATCCTAAAATATACAGCTCAGTGAGTTTTGGCAAATGCATCCAGTTATCAGTTTATATCACATTAAAACATAAAATATTTTGATCACCTCCAAAAGCTAACTTGTGTCTGTTTGTATGGTCAGTCATTTCTCCATCCCCATAATCCTTGGTAACTGATCATTTGTTTCTTGTCCCTAGGATTCCATTGTTGTTGTTGTCTTTGCTTTTTATATGGACTTACATAAATAGAGTTATACAAAGTAAAGCTTTAACATAATGTTTTTGAGATGTATGAATATATATTTATCAAATATCCCATTCATATTCATTTAAATTGCTTTCAGTTTTGCTTCTAATGAATAAAGCTACCATGAGCATTACATAAGCACCTTTCTGTAGACATAGTTTTTCACTTTTTTAGAGAAAAATGAGAAGTAGACATGGTGAGATCAATGGTAAGTTATGTATTTAACTTCATAAGAAACTTCTGAACTGTTTTCAAAGTTGCTATGTCATTTTGCACTGCCATTAGAAATGGGTGAGAGTTCAAATTATTCCACATCCTCAACAATATTTTGATATCTTTATCCTTTTTAATTTAAAATCCTGCAGTTTTAAACTCTATCCATTTATGACAGGAATAGGGAAAAAAAAATCATGTGGTATGCATTCTCCCTTTCATTCTTTTTATGTGTCATCTTAAATGGCAGAACAATACACTTAAAAAATTATAAATCCAAGAGTACTTAATAAAAAAAGTTACAGAGTATCATCACCTACATAAAAATATTGAATATAAGAATCAAATGATCATAACATTGATGGTTTCAAATGGAAGACTGTATAAGCATTCTCCAGAGGAACACAATCAATAGAATATATAGAGAGAAAAAGATCTGGAAATCAAGTTGATGGGAAGTACCCAAGCTGAACAGCAAAAAGAAAAGAGAATAAAAAAAGAAGATATGTTAAGGGATCTCATGGATAGTATCAACAAAACAAATGTTGACAATAGAGGGATTCCAGAAGGAGAAGAGAGAAAGAAAGAGGCAGAAAATATTTGAAGAAACAGTAGCCGAAAACTTCCCTAACTTGGGGACATCAAGGCTGACGAAGCATGGAAAGTTCCAAACAAGATGAACCCAAGAAGGTCCATATCACACTGCATAAAAATTAAAATGTCAAAGATTATAGATAAAGAGAGAATTTTAAAAACAGCAAGTGGGAAGCAACTGGATTTATACAGGGCAAGCAAAACCCCCTAAGCAGGCACCTGATTTTCCAGCAAAAACTTGGCAGGTCAGAAGAAAGTGGCATAATATCTTCAATAGTGCTAAAAGAGAAAACAAAACAAAACAAAACAAAAACCTTGCAACCACTAATACTTTATCTGGCAAGGTTATTACGAACTGAAAAAGAGATAAACAAGTCAAACAAGAATTAAATGAGTTTATCACCACTCAACTAGCCTAATAAACAATGTTAAATGGACACCTTTCAGTAGAAAACAATAGGCCATAAACAGAAAGGAGAAAATTATAAAAGGAAATAATTTCATGAATAAAAGCAAACATGCAGTAAAGACAGTAGAACTATCACTTATAAAGGTACTATAAAGTTTAAAAGACAAAAGTAGTATAATGTATCTAAAAAAATAGTTAAGGGGACTAACAAAAAAACATGTTAGGCTATAAAGCAATTTTCAATCAATTTAAGAAGATAGAAATCATCAAACATCTTTTCCAACCACAATGCTTTGAATCTAGATATCTATTACAAGGAAAAACAAGATAAAAAATACATGGAAACATGGAAACTAAACAAAATGCTGCTGAAGAACCAATGTATCAATGAAGAAATCAAAGAGGAAATTAAAAAAAAAAATACATGGAAACAAATGAAGTGAAAAAAGCAGTAGTCCAAAATCTTTGAGATACAGTGAAAGCAGTTCTAAAAAGGAAATTTATAGCTCAACAAACAAAACCTCAAATAAATAATATAACCCCACACCTTAAGAAAGTTGAATGGAACAAAGTCCAAAGTTAGAGAAGAAAGAAAGATCAGAACAGAAATAAATGAACTAGAGAAGTAAAATAAATAAATAAATAAATTAATTAATTAATTAAATATCAATGAAATTAATAGATACTTCTTTGGTAATAAATGAACAAAGGAAATTGATAAAACTTTAATAAGATTAATCAAGAAAAAGAGAAGAACCAAATGAATATAATCAGATATAATGGAGGAGAAATAACAGTGCACCACAGAACTACAAAGAAATAACAGTGCACCACAGAACTACAAAGAATAGAGAAGACTATTACAAAAAATAATATGCCAAACAATTGAATAACAAAGAAAAAAGGGATAAATTCTTAGAAACAATCTTCTAAAACTGAAACAGGAAGAAATAGTAAGTTTTAACACTTGGGTAACTAGTAACAAATTTAAATACATAATCAAAAACAAAAGAAAACAACAAAAAATTCCTAACAAGCAAAAATCCAGGACTGGATGGTTTTCCAGGTGAATTCTACCAAACATTGAAAGAAGAGTTCATACTTTTCTCAAACTATTCCAAAAAATAGAAGAGGAAGGAACATTTTCAAATGCCTTTTACAAAGGTCACCAGTTATCCTGATAACATAAACAAATACCCGAAAAAAAAAAAAAAAGCAAGCAAGCAAGAAAACTGCCAGTTAATATCCCTGATAAACATAGGTGCAAAAATTCAGTAAAGTTGGATACAAAATTAATATACAGAAATATCTGTGTTTCTATATACTAATGATGAAGGAACAGAAGGCAAGCTGAGGACAAAGCAGAAACTGACACCCTGTAACATCTCACTCCACTCCCATGGGATGTATGTGACATTCCCCAGGCATTCCTGGCTGCTTTAAAGGAAAAACAAATAATTGACTTAGAGAGACCACAATCCTTCAAGACCCGAGTCTTCCTCAGTTTATTTATGAAAGCTTTCGCAATAGCTTCCAGAAGGGAATTAAATACAATTAAATGTCTTTATAAGCTGCAGCTCATCAACAGATACTTGAAGTGGGCAGAGTGTAATGTTCCTCCAGGAAGTTCCCAACTATCTAAATGTTAATGCCTTACTAGAGGGGTAACAACCTTAACTTGAAAATATCAAGCCCTCAGGTATCCTGTAAGTCTTCTTTAGCATATGAAAATTCTTTTAAAACCTCCCTTTTTCCTTACATTTCCCCAGGCCCATAGTATATAAGCAACCACATCTCACAGCCCTGGGGTTGCAGCTCTTGTTGCCACTGATCCTGTTCCCAAGCTTTAATAAACCACCATTTTGCACCAAAGAAGTCTCAAGAATTCTTTCCTGGTCATTGGCTCTGAACTCCACCCCACCGAACCTGACCTATATTCCCAAACTCCATCACTAATAAGGAGGTAGCAGAGACAGAAATTAAGAAAACAGTCCTATTTATAATTATACCAAAAAGAAACCCTCCATCCATTGTTGGTAAGAATGTAAATTGGTGTAGTCACTGTGGAGAAAAGTATGGAATTTCTTCCAAAATAAATAAATAAATAAATAATGGTGGAAATATCAGACAATCCAATAATTCTCCTACTGAGTATTTATACAAAGAAAACAAAAACACTAATTCAAAAAGATACATGTCTTCCTTTGTTTATTCAGCATTATTTATAATAGCCAAGAAATGGAAGCAACCCAAGTGTCTATCAACAAATGGATAGATACAGATGTGGTATACATATACCCACTCAATGGAATTTTACTCAGCCACAAAAAAAAGAAAGAAAGAAAGAAAGAAAGAAAGAAAGAAAGAAAGAAAGAAAGAAAGAAATTAAAAAGAGAGAGAGAGAGATCTTGCCATTTGCAAAAACATGGATGGGCAGAGAGGGTATTAAGCTAAGTGAAATAAGCCAAACATGAAAAAACAAATACTATATGATTTCACTTATATATGGAATCCGAAAAAACAAAACAAAGAAATAGGCAAACACAAAAAGCAGAAACAGGCTCATAAAGACAGAGAATTAACTGGTGATTGCAAGAGAGAAAGGAGTACGGCAATAGGCAAAACAGGTGAAGAGCAGTGGGAAGTATAAGCCTCCAGTTATGGAATATGTCACACAGTCAATGGTATTATAATAGCAGTATATGGTGAGAGATGCAACTATATTTGTGGTGAGAACAGTATAACATACTATTTATTTAAACCACTATGTTGAGTACCTGGCACTAATGTAATATTGTGTTCCCACTATACCTCAGTTAAAAAACAAATAAACAATTAAATCATAGATTTCTGCTTAGGGTTAACTGACACCACTAGGCACTGGGTTGGGAGAATCTCTTTGGATTTGTCCCTTAACAAAAGGAGGGCTTCAGTGCTATCAAATGTTATCTGTTGAGCTCAGTGCCATTTGGATATGATAACTGTATTTAAACAACTAACCTTCCATTTTAGTTAGCATATTTTTAAATAAAGAACAGAAACAGAAAATAACCTAATAGCCTAATGGCTTTACCTATATAAAATTGTTTTTTCTTTTTTTTCCATATAACAAGGTTTCAAAAGGCAAGAATATCTAGTTGTTCATTGACAACCTGGGGTGTATGTGTATACACACACACACACACACACACACACATTTTTTGGGTGATCCTCATGGTCAAAGAGAGCTGCCAGGCATTTAAGAAGGATGGGAGTTGGAGAAGGGGGCTTCTCTTCTCAGTACACTCTATTTGTATGGAAAAGAAAATATTTTTTTTCTAGTATATTGTCCTTTGCATCTCATTCATTGAACTGCTTCATATGCCTTCTTGATTTAAAGTAATCATGAGCATTTGCAGGTTGAACCCCCAAGAAGTAGTTGCTGAGATAGACATTAGTATGTAGGACCTCCACTAGGGAATCCTCTTGAGTCCAATACCTATGAAAAGGCAGTGAGAGGAAACCGGATTAGACAGAGGGTGAAGTTGGACTTCAGTCAGAAGCATGAAGGCCTCTTCTGACGTATAGGAAGATTTGGAAATGAGACAGCCTTTTCAGAGTTTCACATGTTGGAGTGAAACATTAAAACTACTTAAGCATCAATATAGCCTGCTGCCAGAAAAACAACAACAAAAACATACTTTTGGTGAGTCATCTGTCTTGAACCAAAGCAATCCTCAGAGTGCTGATAGCTATGGGGTATCACCTGACAGCACATTCGACAGCTGGGAGAATAAATCCCTCATTCTCAGAGATGGTTTTGGTCTCTGCATCACAAAATTGAAAAAGAGAAGTGGAATTACCATAAATGGCTTAAAAATATTTATGATTCATGCTGAGTGCTTACAGGGAGATACCCCTCTCTCTTGAAGGTAAAATTTCTCTCCCATACATACTGTAATTCTGCAACTCAGGAGAAATTTGCTCTTTGGTAGACAACCAATGTCTGTCTCTCTTTCCTTTCACCCTTTACCCTACTACACTCCCTCTCTTTCTATTTACTCTTTCTCATTAAAAAGAAAAAAAAAAAAAAAACTTTATTTATTTGAGAGAGAGAGACAGAGATAGCAAGAGAGCACAAGCAGGGAGAGGAAGAAGCAGGCTCACCTTTAAGCAGGGAGCCTGACACGACTCATTTCCAGGATTCTGAGATCATGACCTGAACTGAAGGCAGGTGCTTAACCAACTGAGCCACCCAGCCACCTTTACTCTTTCTCATTTATCTATTCCTAACACACTACATAGTCAGAAGCAGTAGCCTTTATCTGTAGAATAAAATCCTAGGAGCAGCTCTACCAGAGCTTTAAGTAACCTTGGATATCTACTCATCCCAGGGTAAAAAGCAATTATGAGAAGGAAAATTATAATGACCCAAAACATTATTCTAATGCAGTAATTTTTTGAGTTAGTCTCTGTAACAATCCCATCATGGACATGTTCTAAATACTTGAACTTTGACTAATTATTTCATATATTTGAACATTAGTACCTTTCTATTAATCAGAAAACATAATACCAAATCGGTAGAATCATAGTAGAAATATACATTTATATATATATTATATATATATATTATATAATATATATATTATACTATATAATATTATATATATATTATATATAATATTATATATATATTATATATATAAATTATATATATATTATACATTATATATATATTATACTATATAAACACTATGTTTATATTATATAATAGTGTCTAGTTCCAGTGTATGTAATACTGCCTATATATATAATAGTGTTCAGTACCTCAAATACAATATTACAAACATTCAGTAAAATTAATTACCTGAATAATGAAAATTCTTTTTTTTTTTTAAGATTTTATTTATTTATTTGACAGAGAGAGATCACAAGTAGATGGAGAGGCAGGCAGAGAGAGAGAAAGAGAGAGAGAGAGAGAGAGAGAGAGAGAGAGGGAAGCAGGCTCCCTGCTGAGCAGAGAGCCCGATGCGGGACTCGATCCCAGGACCCTGAGATCATGACCTGAGCCGAAGGCAGCGGCTTAACCCACTGAGCCACCCAGGCGCCCGAAAATTCTTAATATATATAGTTTTCCATTTCTAGCACTACACTAAGTATTTGGGAAAAAGTTAAAAATTAAAAAAATATTCATAGAGTATGTCATATCTTATTTGCTTTTTTAAAAAGATTTAGTTATTGGAGAGAGACAGAGAGAGTGAGCGAGCATGCAAGCACAAGTGGGGGGGGCAGAGGGACAATCTCAAGACAACTCTTTACTGAGGATAGAGCCTGAGGCAGGGCTCAATCTCACAACACTGAGATCAACACCTAAACAGAACCTAAGCAGAACCACCTAAGCATGACCATGTCCGATTTTACTTTTTATGTATATTTTTAATTCCTGTCACCCTTTTATCCATATTACTACTGTCCTAGGTTAGGCTATACTCAGTAGGATTCTTTATTACCATAATAGTCTCCTAACTGGTCTCCTTAGCTCTAGTACACCTCTTATTTTCCTCAAATCTATCCTCCTAATGCATATTAAAAACAATCCATGCTAATTTGACCATATCAATTTTATATTTAAAATTCTTCACTAGAATGATATTGTCCATAAGTGGATGTATATAAATGTTTTAACATAACAGGTTGGAGTTCTCATTACCTGGCCCCTGTATTTATTATTGACTTCTGTTGCATTAACTCTTCATTCTTCACAGTGTAAATTTGACAAAAACCTTCACATAATTACACATGCCATACTCTGTCTTGATTGTATGCCATCCTTCACATACATGAATCTTATTTTTTATGAAAACAAAAAACAAACAAAAATTGTGTTTGCCTGATACAATGTGTGGAGACATTAAAAGGACTTTCTGAAATAATTTATGTTTAATTTGTGGTGAAGATTTTTATTAAAGTCAATTGAGATATATATCCTACTCTGCTTATATCTGCATGAGTAATAGAAGGTAATCACTGAATTTTAATTGTTGAGGTTTAGTTTAAAATATTTTTGCTAAGTTCCAGGAACAAACTGAAGGAAAATCATTCATAAATCAATGTATTTGAATGGGTTTTAACTTTAAAATTTGTAGAAAATTCTTAATAACTCATAAATAACCTAAAACACTGAATCTTCACATTAATCCTAACATCCCTTTCTTATTAAACCTTGAGATAGAGCATACAATTTCCAAACAGAAAGCAATTTAGCCCTTTTTGTTCTTAGAATATTACCCATCACTTTGGATAGGCAGGTTTCCTTAATTGCTTTGTTGAAAAAACAATTTATGTGCTTTCTAAATGAGTTTAATTTTCTTTTAAGTTTTTCTTATAAAAACATGCAGTATAGTAAAATCAAATAAATTATCCACATGGCAGACTTCATTCATTCTTCTTCTTCTATCCATAAATCTAAATCCCTCAAGACTCCATCAACAAGGCATATTGTATAGAAAGGTATATGTTGTGGAAAATTCAAAAAAGGAAAATATTATTACCTGTATTATAAATATCTCCCCCCCATTTCTCCTAAATAGTCGCTGTCAATAAATAATGCTCTAAACTTAAATAGTAAAGATTCTGACCTGGAATACTACTAAAGATAATGTAGATTATGGTATATTTGTAAAGGATTTTCATAGCAACTTTAGAGGAATTTTAATATTCTATTTAGCATTTGAATTATTTAAAAAAATCAAGGACTTCTTTCAGCTAACCACAAAAATGTTTCAGTCTCATTTATTTTATACTGCAGCAGTGAGAACTGGAAAAGGAAACATTGAGTATCAGATACAGAACAGGACTAAGATATTCAACCACTTGCTTGAACCACTAACAGGATAGCCATGGCA
Source organism: Mustela lutreola (assembly GCF_030435805.1). NCBI lineage: Eukaryota > Metazoa > Chordata > Mammalia > Carnivora > Mustelidae > Mustela > Mustela lutreola. Next base: position 60,767,296 of record NC_081299.1, read on the forward strand.
TAAACTTGTAGTTAGGCTCTATAACATAAATAAGTTATGATTTAGGCAAACACTTTAAATCTGATATATAACATGCTCCAAAATTCCTGCTGGAGATGGCAAACTAACACTGCTGTTCCAGTTCACCGAAGGGTAGCATTGTGCTTTTCTTTTCAGGGGAAGAAGATATCCTTGGACACCACTGGCAGAGCTTGTGTTAAGATGCTTTGTTCTCACATTGTGTGTGTGGGTATGCCTGCATCTCTTTTGCTTTTACTCAGGGTCTATACAGACCTCTACATTTTTTTTTAAGATTTTATTTATTTATTTGACAGAGAGAGATCACAAATAGACAGGGAGGCAGGCAGAGAGAGAGGGGGAAGCAGGCTCCCCACTGTGCAGGGAGCCCCGATGCCGGGCTCTACCCCAGGACCCTGGGATCATGACCTGAGCTGAAGGCAGAGGCTTTAACCCACTGAGCCAGCCAGGCACCCCCAGGCCTATACTTCTTTCAAACTTTAAAATCTCAAAGATATGTATAATCTTGATGTTGGCCTTTACTTGATAGATCTGAGGCTCTGTCTAAACAATTCCTTTCTTCATTCTACTCCTCCAAAATTGTTGTATTTTTGTTTTGTTTTGCTTTAAGGCATTATGTTGGAGCTGGCAGTCCACTAATGAATCCTACTGCACTGTGTAATTGATTAGAGCAAACTTGGGAAATGTAACAAAAACATGTCATTATGAGTTTTACTAGTATTTATTTTTATGTATGATCCTTATTTAACCAATATGTTCAGATAGCTTTTTTTTTTTTTTTTTCAGATAGCTTTTGCTTACGATGTCTGCTTCAAGTGGCTAGCACTAAAACTAAAGGAATAACTATAACATGCCCCCATGTACTAACCTCAACTGACTTTCACTCCTGAGGAATAGGAGGACCAACAATAAATGCCATGGATACTTATGGAGCTGCTGTGTTTAGACAGAAGAACTGTAGACCAAGTGGGAAGTCATCACTTAATGGAATGCTGAAAGAGATCCTAAAATAGTCCCTGGAACTTCTGGAAACAATGTTCGTAGACAGGTCAAAATGATTCCTTGATCCATGGGGTACAGAATGGATAGTGTATTAACAAGCATGAAACAACATGACTGTTACAGATTTCCATCAGTTCTCTCAGGTGACCAGGTGCATTGTTGATAAGCAGTAATATTTAAAAAATGTTTGTTTTTTTCTGAGCAGTGGATCTCAACCATCAGCTTAAAATATTCAGTAAATATCACTGTAAATAAATGTGCTGTCATCCTAGCTTTGTTGTTTCATTGACAAAGCATAGATAAAGTAGATTTAGCATAATTCTTAAGGGCCCTCACATTTTCAGAATGGTAAATAAACATTGGCTTCAGCTTAAAATTATTGGTTGCATTACCCTCCAACAAGAGATTTAGCCTGACCTTTGAAGCTCTGAAGCCAGGCACTGACTTCTTCTCTTCAGGTATGAAAGTCCTAGATGGTATCTTCTTCAAATAGAAAGCTGTTTGTTGGAGCACCTGGGTGGCTCAGTGGGGTAAGCCTCTGCCTTCGGCTCAGGTCATGATCCCAGGGTCATTGGGCTCCATGCTCAGCGGGGAGCTTGCTTCCCCCTCTCTCTTTGCTTGCCTCTCTGCCTACTTGTGGTCTCTCCCTCTGTCAAATAAACAAATAAAATCTTAAAAAAAAAAAAGAAAGAAAGAAAGCTGTTTGTCTACACTGAAAAGCTATTATTTAGTGAAACCGTCTTCCTTAGTGATCTTAACTAGATCTTTTGAAAAACTTGTTGCAGCTTCTCCAGCAGCACTTGCTGCTTCACCTTGCACTTTTGGTTATGGAAACCACTTAAAAAAAAAAAAATGCCAACTTCATGAGTCAACCTTTGCTAGCTTCCAAGTTTTCCTCTGCAACTTTCTCACCTCTCTCAGACTTCATAGATTTGATTAGAGTTAGGCTTTAGCTTAAGGGACTATTATAGCTGGTGTGATCTATCCAGACCACTAAAACGTTCTTCATATCAGCAATAAGGCAGTTTCACTTTATCATCATTCATGTGTTCACTGGAGTAGTACTTTCAATTTCCTTCAATAACTTTTCCTTTGCATTCACAACTTGTCTAACTGTTTGGCACAAGAGGCCTAGCTTTTGGCCTATCTTGGTTTTTGACACGCCTTCCTCACTAAGCTAGATCATTTCTAGCTTTTGACTTAAAGTGAGAGATGTGTGACTCTTCCTTTCTCTTGAACAGTTAGAGGTCATTGTAGTATTAACTGGCTTATTTTCAATGTTGTTGTGACTCAGAGGATGGAAGAGAGGGATAGAGAAAGGGTAAAGGTGGGTTGGTGGAACAGAACACGCAGAGCATTTACTATGTTCACCATCCTATATGGTTGCAGTTCACGTGCTCCATAATGATTACATTAGTAACATTAAAGATCACAATAACAGATCACCATGACAAAGTAATGAAATATTTGAAATACTGTGAGAATTACCAAAATGTGACAAAGTGAGCAAATGCTGCTGGAAAAATGGTACAAACAGACTTACTTAACGTAGGGTTGCCACGAACCTTTAATTTGTAGAAACATGATAAAGGGAAGTACAAAAAACTGAGGTATGCCTGTATTGCAGATGCCTATTTTCAAATTTTTCTGTTATAAAGAACTTGATTAAATCCATGCATTCACTCAAATTGGAATTAAAAACATCACCATCAGTGGGAAATTGCCCTAATCTTTCAAGTAAAAGTTTGGTCATCTGAAATTTAATAATTATGATTCTTCATCTCTATTCACACTAGTTTAATTTCAACAATATTCTGAACTTGAACACTTATTTTTCTTCTTACCTTTGATGAAATAAAATATTTGCTTCTCTGTGCCTGCTACTTTTCAACTGGGATTTGTTGGCAAAAGTCAGATAGGGTAGGGAAGTCGGATGTTATTACTAGAAATTCATGATAAAAGCCCTCTCTAAATTTTCAATCTTCTATTTTTACTTAGTGTCTTTCTTTACCTATGCAATGAACCTGGACTAACACGACAATGAAAACAAAAGTAAAATTTCATCATTGAAATATAACCTGACTGAAACCCGCAAATGACTTTGCAATGTGAGGCTTCCTCGAATTAGTGTGATCCATTTTCACTTCATCTGTACTTCCCCTTTATTTTTTAATATTTCCTGCTTTTTAATAAAATTTAAGATTTTGAATGTAGTCATTCCTCTATGGTAGGAATAGAAGAGATATAGTTCTTTTGTTCTGCCTCCTGAGTTTTCCTCTCAGACAAGAAAATTTTTATGCTTCATCTTGAAAGACTCCCTTTCTTAAAATTAATGATCTGTGTGTGCCTGTTGATTTTACTTTGCAATTGTTTTCAGTGGGAAAGAGAATATAGAGAAACAAAGACATGCTTTCTTCTCTCATCTGAAGGGCTTGCAACTAATTATTTTGAAACATTCCACCTACACAGATTCATGAATCCTGTTAAGCAGAATGTAATTTTATACATATTAAGAATATGTTTGAATTATATGCATGCATTCAACACATTTATTGAGGTTCTTACATTTGACAAGCATTCTCCTGGATGCTGGGGATACAGAATACAATCTTGCACTCAAGTAACTCACCAAGTCTAGAGGCAAAAAGTATATAAATAAACCAAAAGCATAAAGAATGTTGGGTGCTATGACAGAGATTTTCTGTGTATATCATTGGAACCCTGAGATCAGCAGGGAACATCTAAACATGGCTTGGAGTATCTAAACAAGAGGCCCTATCTCACACACACAGACAACCATATTACCTGGCCATTAATGAGGTATGCATTATATATTTAATTAAACTAAGTTTCATAATTATATCTGAAGTCAGGCTACCTGCTTACCTCTGCTATGCCCATGATCTGTGTCCAAATTTTCTCAGACATCAATTTTAAAAAATGGTAGTATTAATGTGATAAGGTTGTTGAAAGTATTAATAAAAAATGCACAGTATAAACTTAGAACAGGTCCTGGCACACAATAATCAATAAATCTTAGCTATGATTACTTTTAAAATACTACTGTTTGTGACAAAAAGCAGTATTTATTGATTTTAGAAACAGTGAAAATAAGTACATTAGCAACACATTTTAAAAAATATTCCCTAGGGCGCCTGGGTGGCTCAGTGGGTTAAGCTGCTGCCTTCGGCTCAGGTCATGATCTCAGGGTCCTGGGATGGAGTCCCGCATCGGGCTCTCTGCTCAGCAGGGAGCCTGCTTCCTCCTCTCTCTCTTTGCCTGCCTCTCTGCCTACTTGTGATCTCTCTCTGTCAAATAAATAAATAAAATCTTTAAAAAAAAAATATTCCCTAAGAAGATTACCATGAAAAATATTTCTATTTATCTTCATTAAGATCATTATCTAATATATTTTTATTTGGGCCTGTATATGAATGTACTTAAGACATTTATGAATCATTTCATACACTAAGGAGTCTTTTTCACTTAGCAAGGCATTGCAAATATCTTAAATTAATAAATACTAATTTGCAACGTTTTTTCTTAGTGACTCAATAGCATGAAGGTTGAGTAGGTGTCCAGTGATTTATTAAGCATATTTTCTATTATAGGACAATTACATTGATTCCTTATTTTCACTTATTAAAAAAGGCTACGATGAATAGCATTGTCATTTAATGCATATATAGTTAACTACTGCCTTAGGATTTGTTCTTAGAAGTTGGAATTTCTCTCTCAAAACCTTTATATACCTATAAAATACTGCATTTCAGTTGAAAATGAAACTCTACAATAAAATACATTCTAAATCTGCAATGAAAAGGTTATTATAGGTGATTAGTCAGAATTTTAAAAAAGTGACAATAAACAGCCAAAATGGAGAAAGAATTTTTCTGCATTTGCCATGCAGCTAGCCATTACTCAACACTATGTATCCATTAGCTTCTATAGAGAAAGCATGAAAAAAAAAAAAAAAAAAAAACTCATGGAAGTTGCCAAGGCCTCCCTCCCTTCTTATGCAAAGGAAACCTTTTTGTATGAATCTTTTGTGATTTTGTTTCATGAACTCTTTGCATAAAATTTCAACTCCAGGCTTTTTTGGCTGTGGTTATTTTGGGGGAGGGAGAGGTTTTTTTGTGAAAAGTCCTTCCCAAAGTGATGACAGAAACACTTTTTATTTTTTTGTAGGAAATAGGGATATTTAGAAACAGTCTTAGTTTCTTTGTTCACTGTTGAAAAAAAAAAAGCTAAGTTTCAATATACTTTTGAAGCTTTATATTTTATACCAAAGGTACTAAAACTTTAAAAAGTATTAAAAAAAAACATATTTTCCTCTTAAGGGGTGCTGCATCTTTTAATTTGGGAAACTACAATATTTGATTTGTACTCATGAATATTTATGTGCTCAGGAAAAATAACAACAATATTTCAAAGCGACTAAACTCAAAATAGCTCTTCTCCTCATCTGCATGTTTGGCATGAACAATGGGTCAGGCTCTCTCTCCTGATACTGTTCCAATCTGCGATCTCAATATGGAGATCAGCCCTATCAAAGCCGGGAGTAAGGGAATCTTCAGAGCTGTAATTCTTCTCTTCCCCTAAATTGAGCACTTATGCTGTACCAAGAGCTATAGTGAGTGATTTAAAGTTATCTGTTTTTCATTCTCACAACAGCCCTGTGATTTTAGTATTTTATCTCCATTTTTCAGATAAGAAAAAGGAAAAATCAAGAATTGAGCTCAATTTTGAAATCTAGTATCTTGACCTAGAAATCCTTGAATTTCCATTTCCAGCTTGCTGCTTCTCATTTTCTTCCTTGACTTACTCCTAGACAATTTTTTGTTGTTGTTGTTGCTAATATCTTAGATAACATTCTCCAGCTGAGCACAATGTCACCATGTGTCTTTGCTGGCCAAGGTGAAGCTACCTTGGCTTCTCTAGCAAAGTAGTAGTAGTCTAAGTAGTCTAAGTAGTAGTAATAATAGTAGTCTAAGCTTCACCAGTGAGATTCATTAAACCCTTCTTTGTATAATCATAGATCATGTATTCTTTCCTAGAAAGAAGAGATCACTTCTATGTCATCAGGCTCTCCTGCTTCACCCTGAGCACCAAGGAACCAGACCCCATTGCACAACCTCCAGGCACTATGATGACATCTGTAGCTGGCACCAAGGAGACTTGTCACAAACCACTGTACTCTTTTAACTGATTTTTATTTATTTATTTTTTAAGTAGGCTCCATGCCCACATGGAGCAAGTCAACACATGGCTTGAACTCATGACCTTGAGATCAAGACCTGCATTGAGTTGTAGTGTCCCATGGTTCACACACTGAGCCACCCAGAGGCCCCTCCTTTAAATGACTAAATGCCCTAAGCCCCTTTAAAAATCTTTGGGCCAGGGGCGCCTGGGTGGCTCAGTGGGTTAAGCCGCTGCCTTTGGCTCAGGTCATGATCTCAGGGTCCTGGGATCGAGTCCCGCATCGGGCTCTCTGCTCGGCAGGGAGCCTGCTTCCTCCTCTCTCTCTCTGCCTGCCTCTCTGACTACTTGTAATCTCTCTCTGTCAAATAAATAAATAAAATCTTAAAAAAAAAAAAAAAATCTTTGGGCCAGGCAGAAACCTTGGATTTCACTTTTGGAGTCCACCTTCTTCCCAGGTAGTAGCCAGCCTCTTAAATAATACTCATATTCCTTTCTAATCAAAATTCATCTAAAAAAACCTATACACAAAAAACATAAAACCTCATCTCTTGAATACTGACCTTTCAAACTACACACAGCTATACTTGGATTTCAGTAATAATGATATCAATCTTTGTTCCCCCACATTTATCTATTTTTAATTTCTATATTTTTGAATTTCCTTTTATACCAAAACAAATACCATATTCTTTGTATGATACTAATATTTGGGGTTTTATAATTCTCCCCTATTTTTTAAAAAATTTCCTGTTTAAGGATCTATAGAGGAGGGTTTTTGTTTATAAGAAAGATTCTAAAAATGCTTTTAAGAATATAAATTATAAGCCTTATGATTTATTTTATAAGGTTATAGCAAGGTTGTACCAACTCATGCTCCCAGAGTGACCTAGTGCCATGATAAATGGTTCTGATGTGTTTTATTTTAAATTTAAAAGGTAGATGAATATTCCCTTGTTTCTTGATTATACTTTCCTGTCACATAATTAAAGCTGCTTTTCATTTGATTATTGACCATTCCAATTTCCTCTTTATTAAAGACTACTTATAATCTTTAACATTGTTTTCTTCTGGGTTTATCTTTTAAATCAAATATAGAACCTTATCAAATATTAAAGAAATCTTAAATGAGCATTTACTATAACTATCATAACTAATTTTCTCAATCTATTGTTTGTCTTTCTATTTTATTTGGGTACAATTGTCATACAGACATTCTAACTCACATGTTGTCAAATCTATCAGGTTTTTTATGGTTTTGGGCTTTTTTGTTCTGCTTAAAACCAGAAGGTATTCACATATTATACATTTTTTTTTCTAAGATTCATTTTATTTGGGATATTACCATTTGAATGTATACGCTAAATTGCTCATTCTGCAGAGAGTAACTTATAGCCACTTGTAATCATGTAATTAAAACCTGTCTTCCTGTTCAAATCCCTTTTTCTACTTGATTTTGTACACAACTCTCCTGGGAAGTATATCCTGAGATCATGCTTTTCTACCTAATGTAATCTCCAGTTCTTTTCTTCCACAAGAATGACGAACAAGAGAGGGAGCCATTAATTCAATTTGGGCAAATTAAAGCCTTTTTTTCTAAGTAGCTATAATAAAATTGGCATTTAGAATAAACATAATAATAGCCTGCCTTCCTTCTATCTTACTGCCTTTGGGAGAGCTTTCTTCAAGGATTCTCACAAAACAGGTGTAAACTTCATGCATATGTGTATTTATCACATTATTTTCCTGAGCAATTCTCCTTACCTCCAAACAAAAATATATTTTAACATTCATTTTTGGATGTCTAACTCCACCCCCATCCATACATTTCAGTTGCAGTTTTGTGAATTTCAATTCTCTTCTCCCTCTGCCTCCAACCTGGCTTATTGTCCAGGAGATGCTCTCTGAAGATGCTTCCTCATGCAGATTTTCTTACTGGTATCTTTCCTAGTCAAGCATTCAGTTCTTTGTATTCCTCTTTCCTCATGTTCCATGATCCTGAATATTTTCTTACAGACCATTGCTGATCCTGCTTTATCATTTGTTTGTTTGTTTGTTTTAACTTTCTAAGACAAGCAAGTTTTATTAAATATACTGAATTCTGCAAAATTTGTTTGGGTACCCACAGAAACAGAACTCTTCCATTCCTTCCTAGGAATGGGATAGTAACATTTTTCTTGATCTTTGTTACTCCCTACCAACTACAGTTTCCTCCTTCCAGAAGATAATTCACAAGGCATGAGCCAGCTATCACCAGTCACCCTATTAAAACAGTTCTATCTCCAAGGTGAAAGAACACAGATCGACATAACAATGAGACATATCAGACTGTTAGAAACATATCTAAGATAAATGCTATAAGCAAGCAGTGACAGCATCAAAAAAGATCTCACTGGCAACCCCAGGAGCAAATAAACATTTCCCATTTTACATCATTTTTGTGTAACAAAATGGAAGTACATTTTTCCTTTCTTTGGCACCTCTTTCTCTGGAGAGGCAGATAAGAAAGGCAATAGAACAAGTGACCAAACAGGGGTGGCTAGATCCTGAGTCCTGTAAGAGATCAAGGGATTATTAAAGAGGAATGACTGATAATCCATTTTAGGGTTTTTGTTTTAAGGCATAAATTCCAAAACTTCTCAAAGATGTAACTCAAGACTTGTGGTGCATGTACTGCATGCCTAGCACAATTATATTTATAGAATGTCTAATTATAAATTGCACCTATCTGTAATAACTTTCATCATAATAGTTTTTAAAGATAGGTGTCATTGTGTCATATTTACAGGTGGGGAAAATGAACAGAAAGTTTAAGTTATTTATTCAATGTCACACAGTGGTAAACATGGAGGTAAGAATTGAAGTGAATTGATTTGACTCCCATAGCCCACAACATTAGCAGCATACAAAGTGTTCATTCATTAAAGGGTGAGATACACAAAAAAGTAGAGAGGCATTTTTTAGCTGGGTGGGTGAGCACTGATACAAGGACTGAATTCTGTGTCTGGATAAATCTGTAGCAGATCATGGAGAATGCTGAGGATATTAAGGTGATTTCTTCATTGCCACTTATCCTCCATTTTCTTTCTTTTTATCTTCTATTGGCTGGCATATAGACCTGATGCATATGAGCAGTGTCAGTGGAGATAAAGGAGATATTGTAGATAATGGAGAATGGCAACACCTACTTCCCTCTCTACCTGAGAAATAAATTTTCATCTTACATGCTCTATTGAATTTAGTGACTCTCAATTACAGACATTAGTCTATACCCTAAGGAATGTATTTCCTTTAATTCATTTACCATAAAGTGGTCAGAATAAATTTTAAAATACCTTTCAAATCACTTATTTGCCTTCAAATCTTCCAGTAGTTTCTAATGTATTTTATTTGAAATAAACTCCCCCTCCCCCCCTTTTTTTTAAAAACTCCTCGCCCCCTTTTTTTTTTAAACCATAGCTCACAAGGCTCTTCTATTTTCCTTACCAGCCCTTTTTTAATTTTTTTAAGATTTTATTACAGAGATTACAAGTAGGCAGAGAAGCAGGCAGAGAGCTGAGCAGAAAGCCCGATGCGGGCTTGATCCCAGGACCCTGAGACCATGACCTGAACTGAAGGCAGAGGCTTCAACCCACTGAGCCACACAAGCGCCCCACCTTACTGGCCTTTTTACTGTTCCTTGAACAGCTTGTTCCTGCCTTTGGTCTTTGATACTTAATGCTCCTCTGGCTAAGGTCTCAATGTCCTTTGTATAGCCAAATCCTCTTCTCTTTTGTATATCTCCTAAGAGGGATCTTCCATAGAGTTACTACTCATTCTCTTGCATTTCAATGAGTTGTTAGGTTTATAACACTTTTCAATTTCTGAAAGTATTGTTTATATATTTTCTTTTTCATGACTTCCTTCTTCTTCCCAGAAGGCAAGTTATTTGAAGGCAGGAACCTCTGTTCTCTTGATAGTTCTGTATACTGCCATTTAAGACAGGGTCTGCCTCCTTATAAACATTAAAAAAAATAAATAATTCAGTAGATGAAGGAACTGAGAAGTGAGCATGAGAATATTCTATTTTTGTTCATCTTTTGCCATCCATTGTTTCCATGATTCCTGATAGTATATTGGGATTGTGATAGTTTATAAAGGGAAAGGAGTAATACATGGAGCCAAACACATATTAAAACACATAGTAAACCCAGCTGACAGTGAGTTTTAAAGATGCTTCAAACGTATATTAAATACTTTAATGTTATATCCGATAGAATGCAATTTTCTAAAGAAATTGTTTCCTAATATAATCAGACATTTAAGTTCTGGTTTAGTGAGATAGTTGCTTAATTATTTAGGATAGGCAATTAAGAAGAAGGGCTATAGAAGAAAATATAGTTCAGTGGAACTTTGGAATATTTAAAGAATTTTAGTTTGATATGTCTAAAAAATATTTCTAATTGACATCTATACCATTCAATCTTTCTTTTCACGAATGAACTGCTTACCACAAATCCCAGATGGGAATACTAATCCAGATTTAGATTTAATTCTAGTGTTTCAGAGTGTGGGAACTGCTTGGTTTAATTGTATAAAAATGAACTTAAAGTAAGAACAAACAAAACAAAGCCTTGAAACTATAATTTCCTACAAACTCCAGGTTTGCTTGGGAGCTGAAGAGCAGAAATTATGTAATTGGTCTTTAAATTCCTCCTAACAGCACAGTGTGATAAAAATACTATGTATATTGGCAGGAGAAGAGTTAATAGGCTAAGTGGGACTAATTATTTGGACAAGATTTGTTTTCTATCTTGAGAGATGGTAGAATTTTCATACTTTCATTGAAGCTACAGAGTACTGAGGACTAATGTTTCACAATTTACATAGCTAATTTCATTTACCTTTGATGTTTCCATCACATTTTCAAACATTATAATTTTTTCCTCTCTAATGCCATACTTCTATCCCTGATAGCACTTAACATGGAGTTTTGCATATAGTAAGTGCTAAAAAATTTGGTTGAATAAATTGTCATCAGGAAACATATCTTACATATAAATTACATTTTCCCAGAGTCTTGGTATTAAAAAAAAAATACACAAAAAACCTTTTGTCTGCAGGAGTTTAAAATCTACACCTCTTCAACACTTGTTCTCCAAATTCAATACAGCCTATATTATTATCTTGTGGAACCATGGTGTGTGTGTGTGTTTAATATATTAACTTTACATGACCTTAATGCTGGTGAATTACATTAAAAAGAACAAGAAAGGCGACCAAGCTTGAAGCAAATATTATAAATTCATACATCCAAGATTTCAAATGTTTAATTAGCTATCTCAGTGTGATCCCTTCCAGGTATAGTATTGTTTAATTTCCTGGCAATATACAGCTTTCTTCTTTTCTCTTTTTGGTGTTAAGATTTTTATTGAACTATTTGATTCATTTTACTACAGGAAACAAAAGAAAGAGTCAAGAGAAAGCTTTGAATGTCTTCTCCAACATTTTAGCAGGAAAAAAAAAGGCAAAATTCACATTTAAATTGTCTTTAAAAGAGGAGGTTTGCAGAGAAAAGGCCACTTTGATGTTTTATTTTAATGCTAATGTATTTGGGAGATGACTTTGTGTTACATTCACTCTATTTTTGGATAGCTAGGTTTATGAGCTATAGTTCAGTTTCTTTAGCTGTATATGCAGTGAATTTATACACTAAATATGCCCACTATTCTAGTAATGGAAGAAAAATCTCAACAACCTGCCAATGACTGCTAAAATTGACCCTAAGAGAATAACTCCTATAAGTGATAACCAATTAGGCTATGGAAATCACTGGTAATTTTTGGAACAGTAACAGTACTTGGGAATTTAATGTGTGAAGACTAGCTACTCTCACTGGGTACAAGGAGAAGAAATAGAACTAGTAGCATCTTCAAGCATGGAATGTGAGTGCCCTTCAAGAAGATGAAGGAATGAAATGACACCAAATCCCTTTTCAAATGTAAAATGTCTTTATTTTATACACACAAAGCACAATAAACAATAAAAGCTAGAACTGGAATGCATAAAAAACAAAAAAGAGAAAGATAAATGACCTGTCTGGATATGGTTTCTCCTTTAAAATAGTTACGAAGTATGTCTCCAAAAAAGATGTTGAAGTCTTAACACCAAGTACCTCTCAATACAATCTTATTTGCAAACTGTCTTGACAGATTTAAACAAGTTAAGAGGACATAATTAGGATAGGCCATAATCCCATATGACTGGTATCCTATAAAAGGGAAAACAGAATACAGACACACAGGTAGAATGCTATGTGGCAATAGAGTTAGAGATTGGATGGATACTACAAGGTAAGGAACACCAAGAATTGATGGGAACAACTGAAAGCTAATGAGGCAAGAAACGATCCTTCCCTAAAGACTTCAGAGTGAGCATGGGCATATAGACATTTTTATTTCATTTCAGTTTTCTAGCCTCCAGAATTGTGAGGGAATGCATTTTTACTTTTTTAAGCCATGCAACTTGTGGTTCTTTGTTATAGCAAACCCCCGGGAACTAATACAAGATTATTTTCACTTAGAATGTTATGGTAAAATCCATCTAAAATAATTACTCACATACTCCCCATTCCAACAATGTAGCAGGAATAATGAGATACTTATCTAGAAGTCCAGTCCAGGTAACTATTTTGGTTAATTTCTTTTCTTTTCATTTTTTTTTCAGTGAATTGCCCCAATCTTATGTACCTAGGGTTTTTTTTTAAGATTTTATTTATTTATTTGATGAAGAGAGATCATAAATAGGCAGAGAGGTGGGCAGAGAGAGAGGAGGGGAAGCAGACTCCCTGCTGAGCAGAGAGCCTGATGTGGGACTTGATCCCAGGACCCTGAGATCATGACCTGAGCAGAAGGCAGCAGCTTAACCCACTGAGCCACCCAGGCATCATTTTTTTTTTTTTAAATCGAAGTACTTTATAGGTACATTCTTTACATGAATATATATTTACATTAATACTTACATGCTATAATAAAAATGTGGCAGAGTAGATTTTTAGATTATACCCAGTAACAGTATATTGCCAAATATCAATTTTTTTTAAAGATTTTATTTACTTGACAGAGAGAGAGAGAGAGAGAGCATAAACAGGGGAAGTGGCAAGCAGAGAGAGAGAGAGAAGCAGGCTTCTTGCAGAGCAGGGGAAGCCTGATATGGGACTCGATCCCAGGACTCTGGAATGATGAACTGAGCCAAAGGAAGTGGCTTAACCACCTGAGACACCCAGGTGCCCTCAATTTTTTTTTAAAAATTTATTTATTTATTTATTTATTTATTTATTTATTTATTTGAGATAGAATGAGAGTGAGCAAGAGAAAACATGAGCAGCCAGTGTGGAGGGAGAGAAGCAGGCTCCCCACTGAGCAAGAAACCGGACATGGACTCTGGGATCACACCTGAGCACAAGGCAGATGCTTAACCAACTGAGCTACCCAGGCACTCTGCTATATATCAATATTTTGAATGTTTGTTAATAGTGACACCTGGATAAAAGGGTATATTTCCTAACTCATGGCTCCCAATTGTAAAACATCTTTGATCAAACACTACTTTCAGGATCATTGTTGGCTGGTTCTTAAAACATAGATTCTTACCTGCCGTTATTAGAGTGCTCATAGTTAAGCTTTCTGTAATCAAAGGTGACCTTTCTTCCTTCTATCACTCAAGCTCAATCCCTGACATGCAGTACTCATATGCATTATTAGAGAAGCAAAAAATAATGTTTTGAAAATCTATTTACTTCCCATAATGCTGCATCACCATCTCCTTTTCTTCCTTTTTCCTACTTAGACAATGGAGGCCTCCTCTGTTTCTGAAGTTCAAAGTCAGAAAACTTGTTTCACATCATGCTTAGTGATTCTAATGGGAGACAGATGAATTTTCTATAATTACCTGTGATATATTTGAATAACATTATTTCATACATCACTCACCCACAAGTATTTATCATACACCTACAATAAGTCAGATATGATAGTTAATTGCTGGAGATAAAAAGATAAATGAAACATAGCTTCTTCTAAGAAGTCAGAGTTCCCCAAAAGAAGTAAATATGCAAATAAATTTCAATTCAATATAGCCTATAGCACTATAGGGACAAAAACTGTGCCATCACCAAGAACAAAGTAAGTGTTTCTGTCTGAGACACATTTTATGAAGTGAATGTAATAGCCACCCCTACCCTTTGGAAACACCCTACCTGAGACAATATTTTGAAGGACACACTAAAGTCATACGGTTTAACCTGTTGTGGCACAAGTTCTCTAAGTGTTTTCCAGGTTTTCTGTAGTTTCTCTGTTGAACCTTAGTGTCAAGCTGCATTTTCTGAGCCTTTGTTTCTAGGTGACAATATGTAACTACTTTTCATCAATGGAAGCAAAAATGATATATAGCATTTCAGGAGGGGGTCCTAAAAATCTCTCAAGTGATCTTTATTTTTTTAACACATGGTTGAATAGAAGATCCAGTGGAGGACTGAGGGCTTTCTCAGAAAATCACAGTACTGAGATAAAAAGAGCCTGGATCCCTGAATTAACATGTGCAGTGCAGCTTCCCAAATACTCAATGGTGTGAATACATTTTATGTATTGTGCTTAGTCAATGATATTTTGGGTGGGGCTCTTTGTTAAAACAATTAGAACACCTTTACTAATATGTACCCTTATATGCTGTTAATATGTTGGAAACTGAAAGTTTAAAGAACAAAGAAAGTGTAGGACATTCTAGGGATAAGCAACACCATATACCAACAGACTGAGTCACAAAAAGTCGACTATCTAGGGAAGAGTGACTATCAGTGAATAATGATAGGTCATTCTCTGGAAATGCAGAGCAAGAATGTCAGAAAATAGGATAGTAAATTAGATGGATTTTAGAGGATTTTATATACCAAGAAGGAAATAGAAACCAGGGAGAGAAGGTTTTTAAAAGAAAAGAATGAATGACATGAGCAACTCTAATTTACTTCTACCTTCCTTCCTTTTTCCTCTTCCTCTGATCAAGAAGGATAACTCTATAAACAGTGTAGTTAATGATCTTAAAAGTGAGAAAGGTTGGATGGCTGGGAATCAGAATACCAATGGAGCAGTTTAGAAGTAGTAGTAGGCCTTATGTATATAATATGGAATTTTTAATAAGGAATTTGGCCTTGTCCAAAGAAAATCTGGCTTCTGTTCCCAGCTCTTAGGAGGTAACTTCTAAATCCTTGGAATTTCCTGAGTGATACTAGTTTCTTTTCTTTTTTTTTTTTTCCCTCTCCAGTTTTCTTGGCAGGTCCATTGGACCACACCTGATAGTTTACTCTAAAGAGAAGACTCAGGTTGCGCCAGCTACAACAGAAAGCCCAACCACATGATTTAGAATAAGAGTTTTGGATCATGCACTATTAGTTAACCTAGAAACTGAGTTCAATTTAAAAAACAAGCATATTTTGGGGCACCTGGGTGGCTCAATGGGTTAAGCCTCTGCCTTCGGCTCCATCATGATCTCAGGGTCCTGAGACTGAGCCCCGCGTCAGGCTCCCTGCTCAGCAGGGAGCCTGCTTCCCCCTTTCTCTCTGCCTGCCTCTCTGCCTACTTGTGATCTCTCTCTCTGTGTCAAATAAATAAATAAAATATTAAAAAATAAAATAAAAAAATAAAAAACAAGCATATTTTAAAGTAAAATAAGGGTAATCAATCATGTCTATATAATAAAGCCTTGAAAACTCTGCTCACCTAAATCTGTATGTTTCCAGAGTTGGTAGTGCTCTGTGTGTACTATCACATATTGATGCTAATGAGTAACTTATCTGGAGGACAACAGAAGTCTTGCATCTGGTATGCTCCTAGACTTTGTCCTCTGTATTTTTTCATTTGGTGCATTTCTACGTCCTTTTCTTATACACATTATAACCATGAGTATAAGATCTTCAGTAAGTTCTATAAGGTTTCCTATCAAATTATCAAACCTGAGGTTGATTTTGAGAAACGCTACGACTTGCAGTTGTGTCAGAAGTGAGGATGAACTTGTGTGAACCTCTATGTGGTTTAACCATAATTGTTTGCAGATGGGATTAGAAGTCTTAGATAAACGTAGCAGTATGGAAGATTGTGCCCTTAACTACACAGTGTGGCCAACTCTAGGTAGCCTGTACTAAGAATTGAGTCATCTTCAGTCATGTTATTAGTGGAACACTTCCTTCCCCTATTCCTGTAAGTAATACCAGCTTCTATGTGCTATCCCTAACTATGGCCCAGGGAAGTGGAATAAGATATCCTTAACATTTTGGGAGATAAACAGAGTAACTCAACTTACTTTCTCTTCCTTCTTTCTCTTCAATAACAGCTTCTTGCAGGAAACAAACTTACAGTTTTGTTACTTTCTGCTGTAAGTTATTGGGCTGGCTGCAATGAGTTTGACAAATAGATTCTAACATACTAGTCTGTCTAATTCTGAGATTCAGTATTAAGTTCATTGTTAGCACACATCTAAACCCGTTCCTCCTATCTACCATTAGTTATTAATGAAGTCACAGATTGATTTGGTTCTTCTGAGTTTGTCCATCTCTCAATTCATCCAGAATTGGGCAGGATTAATGAGGTTATTTATTATTGCCTCTCTGTCATCCTGTTCAAAATTTTAATAATAGAAGTAGATATCTGGGGAAATTTTTCCTTAATAATAAAGAATATAAAATAGATTAATTATATCTACATAATATTTGATGGCCAGTTTCACTTTCCACTGTACCAGACATTTTTTGTAACTATTTACTTTCATCTATTAAGATAATGGCAATAAAGATGTATAAGAATGGCGCCTGGGTGGCTCAGTGGGTTGGGCCGCTGCCTTCGGCTCGGGTCGTGATCTCAGAGTCCTGGGATCGAGTCCCGCATCGGGCTCTCTGCTCGGCGGGGAGCCTGCTTCCCTCTCTCTCTCTCTCTGCCTGCCTCTCCATCTACTTGTGATTTCTCTCTGTCAGATAAATAAATAGAATCTTTAAAAAAAATTTATAAAAAAAAAAAAAAAGAATGGCAAGTTTGGGAAAATATTTTAGTTTTTGAAAATTAAAATTAACATGATTTGAAAGTTATTAGGTTTGAGAAAAGAGAAATAGGAGTTTATGGTTTGAGATTTGGGGTATGGTAAATTATTAAAATACAATATGAATCTGGGGAAATGATGAAAATTTCCCTTGTGAACATATTAAATTTAAGACTGTATGTAGGACATATAGATGTCTGGAAGATAGTTTAGACACCTGGATTATATAGCTACTAACCAATGTTAAGAAACTTGAATGTTTTCTTCATCTTTAGAAACCTATACTTTCACTTTTCTATATTATTTACACATAAATTGATTTTGACATCACTCCTAAATTAGGAAGAACATATAGAGTTTGCTCATGCTTAGAGACCTGACACGTCTTTAAGAAATTTCTATTTATTCTTTAGAAACCTATACTTTCACTTTTCTATATTATTTACACATAAATTGATTTTGACATCACTCCTAAATAAGGAAGAACATATAGAGTTTGCTCATGCTTAGAGACCTGACACGTCTTTAAGAAATTTCTATTTATCTATGGCATGGTATGTTGGTTCTATCAAAGACTCATATCAGAGAAGCAAGGACAGTAAGGTGTAGAATAGGAGTTTACAATGCTTGCCCCCTCACAGAAACATCACCTTGAACAACTATCCACATTCAAAAATACCTTAACAGGAGTTAAAAATACCTTAACAGGAGTTAAAAATGTAACATCTCAGTGGAGATCAGAAATAAGGAAAAAAAAAATGCATTGAAAAAAGTGGGAAAGACAAACTGACATTACTCATATCACTCCTCCCTCAAGTCTAGGCGGCCCAGTGCCAAGAGAGACACTTCTCATTAGAGAAGGAAATTTTGACATGAACCCCAGCATCAAGTCTGCCCAGTAAACCCCATGCCTAGGCCAGCCCCCATAGGATGAGGACCCAGCCCAAAACCTGGACTAAGGCATCAGACCCAAGCCAGTGGCAAGCCAGCTCCCATGGACTTGCACTCAAGAGCTTCTCCAGCACCAGGACATAGGATTCAGATTGGCCCCTATGAACACAAGGCCTAGGCCTACCATTTTGGATCTAGTCATTAGGCCTGACCTCACAAACCTGTATAAAGGGCTCACCAGTAGTCCCTGGTGGCAGGATGGCACCCACAGACTCAAGATCCAAGCCCACCTATGGACTCATGTATTAGGTCTTTCACCACAGAATCAAGTGGCAAGCCAGCCCTTTATATGGAAGCATCAGACTTGCCCCAGTGGACAAAGACTCCAGACCCACTCCCATGGATGCAGATACCAGATCAGCCTACTTGTAGACCCCACCAGATAGTCTTTCCAGAATCTCTGATAGGCTGACTGGTGAAGGGCTTTCCCTGCCAATGCCAGTCAGTAAAGATTTAGAGGTGCCTACTTCTTCAATGTGCAGACACCAATGCAAGGCCACAGGTATAACAAATAATCAAATAAAGACACTACCAATGTAACAAAATGAAGCACCAGTAATGGACCCTAAAGAAAAACAGATCTAGGGGTGCCTGGGTGGCTCAGTCAGTTAAGTGTCCAACTCTTGATTTTGGTTCAGGTCATGATCTCAGGGTTGAGATTAAGCCCCAGGGGAGGCTCTGAGCTGGGTGTGGAGCCTAATTAAGATTCTCCCTGTCTCCTTGCCCCTTTTCTCTAAAAAGCAAAACAAACAAACAAACAAACAACAACAAAAAAAAAACACAGAAAAAAAAACAGGAAAAAAAAAGTAAATAGATATCTATGAACTGGTGACAAAAAATTCAAAATAATTGCCTTAAAAGAGTTCAGTGAGTCACAACAAAATCAGTCAAGCAACACATGAACAACATGAGAAGTTAAAGAGATAGACAATTCCAGGCAAACAAAAGCTGTATGTGTCCATCACCACTAGACCTGCCTTACAAGAAATATTAAAAGGAGTTATTTAAACTGAAATGAAAAGATATTAACCAAAAATGTAATAATATATGAAAATATAAAACTCACACTAATGATAAGAATATAGTCAAATTCAGAATACTCTAATACTGTAGTGTGGTGGATAAATCATTTTAACTTTGATGTAAAAATAAAAGATAAAAAGTATCAAAATATAACTATAATAATAATTAATGGATACATAATACATAAAACATGTAAACTGTAAAATAAATAATAAATTGTACTGGGAGGATAAGTTGAAGTATTAATTTTTCTATATGGTCAAAATTAAGTTTTTCTCAGCTTATAGTCATTTTATAAGATGTTTTCTGTAGGACTATTAAAAAAACTGGTAAAAACAACTAAAAACCTATAGTAAATGCACAAAAGATAATGAAAAAGGGAAGCATATTACTACAAAAAAACAAAAACCAAACAAACAAAATTGCAAGAGAATAAGAGAAGGGTAGGAGGGGAGGGAGGAAAGAAGGGATAGAAGAAGGAAGGAAGGATGGAAAAAAGAAAAAGGTGCAGGGAGGCAGGAAGGCAGGCAGGGAGGGAGAGAGAGAAAGGAAGGAATGAAGGAAGTACAAAATAAAACAATTAACAAAATATAAAGAGTGGCTGAATGGATAAAATAAAAATTAAGCTCCAATAATATGTTGCCTACAAGAGACTCACTTCTGCTTTGAGGAAACACATATGCTGTAAATGAAGGGATGGAAAAAGATATGAACATTAAGGTAAACAAAAAAGAGTAGGGGTATACGTGTATCAGACAAACTTTAAGTCAAAAACTGTCACAAGAGACAAGGAAAGTCACAACGTAATTCTACAGGGGTCAATTCATCAAGAAGATAAACAACCATATATATAGATACACCCTAAATTGGAGCACCTAAATATATAAAGCAAATATTACAGAATGGAGGAGAGAAAAGGACCACAATAATAGTAGGGGACTTTCATGATGAATAGATCATACAGACAAAATACGGAAGATGAAACAGCAAGCATGAACTACATTATGGATGAAGTGGATCTAATGGAATACATAATGGTGTATCCAGTAGAACAGGATGCACATTATTTTCCCCTACACATGGAATATTCTCCAGGATAGGGTAAATGTTAAGAAAAAAAAGGCAGTTCTTAACAAATTTAAGAGGACTGAAAGCCTATCAAGTATCTTTTCTAGCCACAGTGGTATGAAAGTATATATCAATAACAGAGGGAAATTTACAAGTTCATAAATATATGGAACTTAACATAATTCTGAACAAAGATGTCAAAAATGAAATCAACGGGGAAATCAAAAAATATGTGTAGACAAATTTAATATAAGAACAACAGACCAAATATTATGGGATGCAACAAAAATAGTTCCAAAGGGAAATTTATAGCAAGAAGTACCTACATGAAGGGGGGAAGAAAGATCTCAAATAAACAATCTAACTTTACACCCCAATAACAAAAAGAACACAGTAAACTAAAATTATTAGAAGGAAGTAAATAATAAAGATCATTGCAGAGACAGAGACAAGAAAAAGAATATGAAAGATCAGTAAAAGTAATATTTCATTTTTGAAAACAAAAATAAATTTGACAAATTAGCTAAACTAAGGAAAAAAAGTTGCAAATAAATTATAAATGACAGAAGAGACATTACAACAGGTACTACAGATATGCAAATGATCATGAGTGATTACCATGAACATTTACACATCAACAAATCGGATAATTTATAACAAATGGATAAATTCCTAGAAGCATACCAAGTACTAAGATGGAATAATAAGGTAGGAAGTTTACTTTTTTAAATATTTTATTTATCTGAGAGAAAGTGAAGGAGTGAGAAAAAAAGTGCACACAAGTCAGGGAGAGAGCAAAATGAAGAGAGAAACAGACTCCCCACTAAGTGTGGACCCCCACCCCCACCCATGCATGGCTCAATTCCAGGACCTTGGATATCATGACCTGAGCTGAAGGCAGATGCTTAACTGACTGAGCTACTTATGTGCCCTCAGGAGGTAGGAAGTTTAAACAGGCATAGATCAAGTAAGAAGACTGGGCAGTATTGGCAAACCTCCCAACAAAAACAATAATTAAAAAAACCTAAATCTCAGAGCTTCATTGGTGAATTCTACCAAATATTTAAATAAGAGTTAATGCCAATGTTACCCAAACTCTTCCAAAATGTTGAAGCACAAACACTTTCAAACTCATTTTACAAGGCCAGGATTATTCTCATACCAAAGCTGGACAAGTACACTGCCAGAAAAGAAAATTCCACACCAATAGCTCGATGAATATGGATTTAAATATCCTCAATAAAATTTTAGCAAACCAAATTCAATAGTATACTAAAAAGATCATACACAATCACCAAGTGTGATTTATCCTTGGGATGCAAGGATGGATTAATTTATGCAAACCATAATTGTTATACATCTCACTAATTGAAAGTACATTATCATATGGTCATTGCAATAGATGCAAAAAAAGAATTTAACAAAATTCAACACTCTTTCATAATAAAAACTCTCAATGAGAGAGGTATAGCTTGATGACTTCAACATAATAAAGGCCCTGGAAGACAAGTCCATTACTAACATGGTACTCAAAGTTGAAAAGCTGAATCCTGTGCCTTTAGATCAAGAAAAATACAAGAATGCTCCTTCAGGCCACTTCTGTTCAATATAGTGCTGGAAATATAAGCCAGAGCTATTAAGAAAGAAAATAAAGTACATCCAAATCACAGAAAGGGAAGTGTAAAATTACTTCCTTTTGGATAAGACATAGTCTTTTTAAAAATTAATTAATTAATTTTTTCCTCACCATAGCACATACCCTCTCTATCCCCCAGCCACCCCGTCCCTTCCACACCCCTCCCCTCTAGCAATCCTCAGTTTATTTTGTGAGATTAAGAATCTCTTATGGTTTGTCTCACTCTCTGCTTTTATCTTGTTTCATTTTTCCCTCCCTTCCTCTATGATCCTCTGTCTTGTTTTACATAGAAAACCCTAAAGACATCACTAAAAAACCCTTTAGAACTAATAGATTCAGTAATGTTGCAAGGATATAAAATTAACATACAATAATTATATTTCTATACACTAAAAATAAATTCTCCAAAAAAAGAATTATAAAAATAATTTAATAATGTCATCAAAAACAATGAAATACCTAGGAATAAATATAACCAAATATGTAAAAGACCTGTACATGGAAAACTATGAGACATTTATGAAAGATATTGAAGAATCCACATAGATATCCATGTTCATGGATTAGAAAATTAGTATTGTTAAGATCTATACTACCCAAAGAGAACAACAGATTAATACAATCCCTATCAAAATCCCATGACATTTTTCACAGAACTAGAACAAATTACATTAAAATTCATATGAGAACACAAAAGACCATCAAAAGCCAAAATAATCTTGAGCAAAAAGTACAAAGCTGGAGGCATCATACAAACTGAATTTCAAAACAAACTACAAATCAATAGCAACCAAAGCATCATAGTATTGGCATAGAAACAGACATACAGACCAATGGGATAGAATAGAGAATCCAGAAATAGGTACATACATTTATAGTCAATTTATTTTTGACAAATGTGCCAAAAATACATGATGGGGAAGTGGCAATCACCTCAATAAGTGTTGGGAAAACTGATTATTCACGTGAAGAAAAATAAAATTGGACCTGTATCTCATTCCCACCAAAATCAACTCAAAACAAATTAAGACCTAAAACTATAAATCTACTAGAGGAAAACTTAAGGTAAAAACTTTATGATATTGGTCTTGACAATGGATTCATGGGTATGAACCAAAAAGGATAGGCAACAAAAGCAAAACTAGACACGTGGACTACATCAAACTAAAAAGCTTCTGCACAGCAAATAAAATAATCAACAGAATGAAATGACAATTTAAAGAGTGGGAGAATATATTTGCAAACCATATATCTGAGGGATTAATTTCCAAAATATATAAGGAACACAAAGAACTCAAGAAAACAAATAGTAAGAAGACAAGCAAAACCCAATTAAAACAACGAGGAAAGGACCTGAATATTTCTCAAAAGAATATATGCAAATGGTTAACAGGTACACAAGAAGATGCTGAAACTCACTAATCAGCAAGGAAGTATAAATCAAAGCCACAATGAAAGACCACCTCACATCTATTAGAATGACTATTATTAAAAGGACAAACGATAATAAGTAGTTAGTGTATGGAGAAAAAGGAAACCTTGGGCAACTAAGTGTCCATCAATGGATGAAAGGACAAAAAAGTAATAAATATATAAAATAGAACATTATTCAGGCTTAAAAAAATCGAATCCTGTCATCTGAGACATGGATCTGGAGGGCATTTTGTTAAGAGTACACCAGGCACATAGAGACAAATACTGCATGATCTCAGTGATATGTAGACTCTCAAAAAGCTGAACTCAAAGCAACAGACAGTAGAATGATACTGGTATACTGGGTATGTGGGGAAGTGGGAAAATGTTGTTCAAAGAGTACAAAGTTGCAGTTGTGTGGTATTAATAGGTCTAGAAATAAAATGGATAACATGTTAGCTATAGTTAATATTGTATCAAACACTGGAAATATGAGAGTAAATTTTAGTTGTTCTTATCTCACATACATACACACAAATGGGTGAAAAAGGTGAAGCGATTAAGAGGTACAAAATTCCAGTTATAAAATAAGTAAGTCACTAGGATAAAAATTATAGCATGTGGAAAATAGTCAATAATATTTTACTGATGTTGTATGGAGACAGAAGGTAACTAAACTCATCATGGTGAGCAATAGCTTTATGTACAGAGTTGTTGATTCACAATGTTGTAAACGTAAGCTAATATAACATATTTCAACAACAATTTTTTAAAAAGGGTAATTATGTAAGAAGACACATTAATTAGCTTGACTATGGTAGTCTTTTCACTATGTATATCAAACCATGTTGTACATCTGAAATACAATTTTTATTTTAAAAATATGTACAAACCTAGATTTATATATGTAATTAGATATATACACACATAAAACCTCATATTCATTTAACTTAGTTGTAAGTTCAGAGAAGATGAAAAATATAACTAAAAACTATTTTTTCTTTCTCCAAATTTCCAGGGGAAATGTTCAACAAGTTACCAGGCAAAGATATAGGATTTAAAAAGGGAATGATCTGAAAGCCAGCAAATAAAGGATTAATTATCAAGGATTACAATCAATTTTCTTATTTTAAAAGAAGTAGATAATATAACTCTTTTGGGGCCATATGAAACCCAAGATTATTTTTTTTCACTTTATGATCCTTATTTGACTTTTTGAAAATTTTAGTTAGAAAACTAGCTCAGGGAACATACATGCTTTTCACTAAGCACTCTAATAAACCACCAGTCATTTTAAAGTTCTTCAAACTGTGTCATACTTATTTTTCTGGTAAGAAAATCACTATGTGCATCTAATTTTAATAAGTAGATTATTTTCACTAAGGGCTCTGAATACACCTAAGGAAAAGTTAAAAAAAAATTCAGATTTTTAATAATTAGGCAGCCTGTTTGGGTTGAGAATCCATAATTATATGTTAGAAGATGTCAGACAGGAGAACAAATAAGAAAATTCTTAAGGGATTGGGGTAAGTATAAAAATTAATGTGATTTTTAAGTTTGTATTTAACATCTAGGACCTCAGATTTTTAAGATCCATATTCTTAGGGGAAAAAAATGGCTGTTTTACTGTGATAGAATTTCTCTGGAGGAAATTGCTGAGCAGGCAGTTTGGAATAGGAAGCATGTTCTAAAGTGTTTGAACTAATACCAAACATACATATAGCACTTAACTGTAAGCCTCCCTCTGTTCTGGATGAGCTAAAAATATGCACAGTTAATACCAATGAAGTCTATATGATTTTCCCACTTAGTAGATGAGTGAATTTTGGCAAAGAGTGATTTGATAACTTGACCAAGGTCTTACAGCTAGTGTATTTTTCAGAACTCACCACAAAAGCAAAGCCAGTAGGATGAGCATGCATATTACATTGCAAATATGTATACATATATATAAAGAGAGAGAGAGAGATTTAAAGGAATTGACTCATACAATTATGGAGACTGTCAAGTCCAAAATCTCCAAGACAGCCTGAAATGCTGGAGACCCAGGAAAGAGCTTGATATTGCAGCTTGAGTCGAAAGGCAATCCAGAAGCAGAATTCACTCTTTTTTGGGGGACTTCAGTCTTTTTCTCCTAAAGCCTTAACTGACTGCATAAAGCTCACCTACATTATGGAGGGCAATTTGCTTTACCCAAGGTCTACCAATTAAAACATTTTCATTTAAGGGGAGCCTGGGGGTTCATTTGGTTAAGCAAACAACTTGATTTCATTCAGCTCAGGTCATGATTTCAGGGTCCTGAGATGGATCCCCACTTCTGGCTCTGCGCTGGACATGGAGCCTACTTAAGGTCTTCTCTTCCCTCTGCTCCTCTCACTGCTCCCTCCCCAAATATGTGTACTTTCTAAAATAATTTTAAAAATAAAGCAATTTTATTTAAAAATTACCTTTTCAGCAACATCTAGGTACTGTGGTCTAGCCAAGCAGACAGATAATATTAACCATTATATCTAAGTAGTAGAGTCAAAATATAAACCCAAACAGTGCTCAAATTTTGAAAAACTCCAATTAAGACTAGGAAAAAATGGTGACTATTTAGCTCAAAGGAAAATTATGAAGTGTTTGCCAGGTTGATTTTATTTTCTTTCTATAGCCCATTTTTCTAGAAGTCTCTTATTTTTATGTTTATATCTTGTTTTTATCTTCTTATATATCTTATTTTTAATCTTCTTTTTGGTTAATGGTACCAAAGTCTCTCTCTCTCTCTATCTTTGGTTAATGCTACCAAAATGTCCATTGAAGTAAATAAAAGCTTATCATTTCAAATGATTTTGTTTTCTCCATGGGATAGCATGATAGGCTAAGAAGGCACATGCACATTTGTGATCAGTTCTCATTTCTACTCTAGTTTCTCTCAATACTTATAGCACATCTATAAGACCCTAGGCACAATAGCAATCTTTAGTTTCAGTTGTTTTAAAATCTGTAAAACAGTGTAATAATAACTACCTCATAAAAAGTTTTTAAATTTAAGTAAAAAAAGTCACACAATATGTTCAATTTAGTGAGCCTCATACATAGAGGCATCCAATAAAATACTAACTTATCTTTCCCTTGAAGCATATACAGATGCCAAAATTATTTCAAAACTCAATTGAAACTTTCTATTGGTAGAATTTTTAATGGCAGTAAATAGTAGAGATGCTTTTGACAAAGAGGGATCTTATGTTTTCATTCTCTTTCCCCCCTTTATCTATGTATTTATCTATTTTCTACCTTTAAAAAAACCCTACATTCATATAGTACTGATTCTATAT
Organism: Mustela lutreola; assembly: GCF_030435805.1. NCBI lineage: Eukaryota > Metazoa > Chordata > Mammalia > Carnivora > Mustelidae > Mustela > Mustela lutreola. The sequence goes on from NC_081299.1 coordinate 60,793,984, forward strand.
ATAAAGCACTATGTTAGAAGGCATATATTATATATATCATTTTACTTAACAATTCAAAAAATATTTATTGAATATAACCTATGTGCCAGGCATATTTTATATCCATATTCAATGGCTTTTTGTAGTTTTTATCCTTATTTAATGAGATTTTATCCATATGATATAGATAGGAAATAATAAAGATGGTTAGAACCCATAACTATCTGCTTTCAATGGCCTTAGGACCAAGGTTGTCAGAAATATTTGTTGGTCTAGTCAGTTCTCTCTCAGACTAGTTCTGATTTTCTCTTTTCTTCATTTACTTGCTTCACTGTGAGTGGTAACATTATAATATTGTTTATGTGCCAGTACTGTATCAGTTAAAATCATATTCTTAACAGAAATTGAGCTCATTTTAAATAGCACTGCTGGGGTAAGAGTAAAGATAATTGTTGTTACCTGGGCACTAGCCATGAAGATTAATTAAATAAATCTCCCAATTGCCCAGCCTATTAATATTGAAGAATTCATATATGAACAGATGGACCACACTTGGCAGGTTTTTTCCACATTCTCTAAAAAAATATATCCTGACAGAATTTTTGCAGTCCTGCCGTATTCCATTTCAGCCAGGCTTGTTTTAGCTAATCAGGCTTTCCAAAAACTTAAAAGCATTAGTCATAACTTGAAGCAAACAGAATATTTTTTAAAGTACAAATGGCATGTGAACCAGTGGTCACATGGACTATGTACATGATTCAGATTGCTGCGTTGTGTTTCAGACAAAGGCAGGAGCCTGGTTTGAGACTAATTGCTCTTGGTTCTAGGGTTTAAACCAAATCATCATCATCATCATCTAATAAAATGGCATTTCCATTGGATTATGTAACATGAGTGGTGATATACATGGTCTAGTCATTCATATTTGAAATTTACTATTCTCAGTAAATAAATATGTCTGCTCGGTAGTTAAGCACAACAAATAATGCAAGTGTCAAAGAGAGAAGCTTTAGATATATTATGGGGGCTCTTAAAATGTTCTCTCAGAGCACTAAGAATAATTATTTTTTTCTTCAGTGTATGTACAGTATGCCATGTGGTTGGCAGTGAAATTTTAGTATTTTATCCCATTTAACCCTAGGACAATATTGAAATGTTGGCATTTCCATCCCCATGTTACAGATTAAGATACTGAAGCTTAGAAAGTTTAAGTAACTCATCATTATCAAATAGTGCTTGGTAGAGCCAGGGTTTGAGGTCATTTGTCTAACTCAAAGACCAAACTCTTATCCATACAGTATCTCTCTATATATGGACTGGGGAAAATAAGGGTACCAAATGTGTAAGAGCCCATTTTTACAGTATCTGATTCTATCCACTAGAATGTGTGGTTGGTACTTTATGCATACACTAATATTGGAACACAACCATATTAAGTCAATACTATTTTCTTTATTCTGCTATCAAGAAAATTGTTTCAAACAGGCTAAGTAATATATTTCAGGGAATGTGGTTAATAGAAGATGAGGCCAGGTTCCAAAATGAGATCAGTCATCCCCTCTACACTGCGGTCTCATTATGGTGAAACTAGGCATCCAAAACTAGACCCAAAACTAAGGACATATTTTCAACTTCTCCCCCTGTTTTACTCCCCACAACCAAATAAAATATAAATGTTAATTATTTTAATTTCTACATAAGTACAGATTCCATTTTCCCTTCCCCAAATCTTCAAACTATTCTGTTTCAGGATTTCCTTATTTTTGACTAGAAAAATTCCATCTGTCAAGAGTATGGCTGATTATTTGTTGAAAGTATTCTTCATGAATGCTGTCAGACCATTACAAAACCACATTATTTAGAGCAAACCTACCAGCAACCAAAAAATAACCTTATTTCTTAAGATTGAGCATCTTTTAAAACCCTCCTCTCCCCCATCTTGGTTGCCGATATCCTGACTTTAAAATCCCTTTCCTTATTTATTGTTCTGCTATGTGAGCAGAGTATCTATTGCACTACGTGAATCAATGTGGGTAACTTCCACATTCACATAGATGTCTTATATATTGCTCTAGCCTCTCAGTGAATTTCATAATGATATCACCATATAGTCAGAGTGCTAGATCATGTTACCAAACCCTCAGTGCCTCCATGTCATTAACAGAGGAAAGCCTAAATTTCTTTCTGTGCTATAAACAGCCTTTCATGACTTGGTTCATCTCTTCATTTCCAAATTCAGCTTCCATCACTACCTGCTCTGCACTTTACATTCTAGTAATACTGAATTATGGTGTTTCTTATAAACACCAGTCTTTCTCATTTGTATGTTTTTGCATGGAACATTGACTCTGCTTGGAACATATTTTTACTTTTATTTACCTTATTCAATCTTATACATCCTGAAGATTTGTTTCAATGTGATCTTCTTGACCTTCCCTATATCAATGCTGAATTATACTATGATGACCACAGGTTAGAAAAAACTTGGGACTTTTCATCTATTGTGCTCTGAATGTGCTTCCCCTAAGGCCCTAGTAATGCTTTAGTCTCCAGACTAGATGTTCCAGAGTTCAGGCTGCTAGCAAGTCTCATGTCTCCAGGATGGGAAACTGGATCACTACATTAAAAAAAAAAAAAAATAATAAATAAACTGAAAACCTATGAAAAGAGGGCTAGAGATATAAATACCAGAGTTGGAAGAAAGTCTTATTTCAATACTTCTGCTGTATTACGGGTTATGTTGCATTAGAGACTTGTTAGAAACAAGTTTCTGGATCAGTACAAACTTCTTGCCTACCTATATTGCTGTCACATACACCACACTCACTTTAATTCCATGTATCTGTTAATTCAACATTTACTGATTACATTATATATAAAAATCAGTGAATGAGTGCACATTCAAATTTAAATATTATGGAGTAATATTTCAAAATCTTACCCTTTTAGGAAGAATAGTTGCATTCAACTATATCATTAAAAAAATGTCTGTATATCTCAGGAAAAAAATGCCAAATTTAGTGTTGTTATTGTTTTGAGAAAGAGACATTTTTCCAGATGAAAAGTCAGGAAAAGTGTCATGGGGAATGTACTATTTGTGCTGGACTGTCCTTAAACAGTTACCAGGATTTGGCTATATAGAATCTGGAAAGTTGGAATGACTTTGTCCTATTAAGAATCTTTTTAAAACACACACACACACACACACCCACTAACACAATTTTCTTTCTTAGATCAAAGGATGAGGTGAAGAGTAAATTTGTGCAGTCATAGAACAGAGGCTTAGAAATACTAATACATCAGTTTATTGTGAATTGCTATTGATATATAACTGAAATAATTATGATTATAATTATGTATTAATGGCAATTTGTAATTTCATAATTACTAAATGTCTGGACTTTTTTGTCTTTCTATAGGAAAAACAAATACTCATTATCATAGAAAGTAGATCATAGTAAGTAGATCACAGAAAACAATCTATAAACATTTGTAGAATGAAACAAGTGTTTGGGCAAATATAAAGTCTGTCACTTTTTCCATTCTTTATTGGGAAGTTCATTTTGCATATAAAAGAATTGGGGGAACTTGGAAAGGAAAGTGGTCATTGGAATTTAAAGGTAATTAAGAGAAATCTCAATTAGTAAAACTATTCCAGAGCTTTGAGTATCATTTTAAGGAAGGTGCAGTTTTGTTTTTATAACAATGTAAATTCATAGAAATTGATTCAGAAACATGTCAGACTTGTTCAGGAACATTATCATGGATAAATTCTATGCACAGAAATCAGAAACTGCCTTAAAAGATGACTCTTCCTATAGGTTGTCAGCCTATTCTATGTAGGGACTGGGCATCTGGGCAGATGATTAATTTTAGGCAATCATTCTAAGCAGAATTTATTTATATGCAACAGGATTTCAGGTTAGCTACTTCTATAATTCACATAATTTTAGAAAATCATATTTACTTTAATATTACACAAGTCAAAGTAACATGGCTAAAACGTGTTTTTGATCAGATTCTCTTACACTGTCAAATTTGTTTTGAAAGTATTAATGATAGTCTATTACATCATATGTATATGCCAGTAAGTTAACCACTCAAAAATTATTAGATATTATGTTTTATTTTATCTTTCTTACTATAGAAATAATTCTGAGTACCCTTTTATATAAAAAGTACAACACTTTGATTATTTACTTAGAAGGTCTAGAGTCTCAAAGGGATGTAAGCCTGTTGATGTGCATTGCCAAATTGCTTTCAGAGAATATATACTAAAAACAGCAGAATGGGAAAATATCCTGAAAATTACAGGAGTACATTAAATGGGCTCTACCTTTTAAAAAAGTTTTTTGACTGAAGAAAAATGGGTTTGTTCTTTTAATGTACAGCATATTTTTGCTGCTGAGGTTTATATTCTGCCATCCTTATTAGCAGTTTATATCTAATCTTTAAAAGGACATATTCTTAGTTCATTTTTAAATTAAGTTCATTAATATTGTCATTGGTTTGTTTGTAAGTGTACTATTTGTAAAGTTTTATCTCTTAAAGACATTAACTACTTGATTAATTTGTTATAAAAACTTAACCCTAGGGGTGCCTGGGTGACTCAGTTGGTTAAGCATCCAACTCTTGATTTCTGTTCAGGTGATGAACTCAGAGTTACAAAATTTAGCCCTGCATTGGGCTTTATACTGGGCATGGAACCTACTTAAGCTTCTCTCTCTCCCTCTTCCTCCTTCTCTCTCCTACCTAAAAAAATAATAATAAAAAATAAAAATAGGGGTGCCTGGGTGGCTCAGTGGGTTAATCTTCTGCCTTTGGCTCAGGTCATGATCTCAGGGTCCTGGGATGGAGCCCCACATTGGGCTCTCTGCTCAGCAGGGGGCCTGCTTCCATCTCTCTGCCTGTGTCTCTGCCTACTTGTGATCTCTGTCTGTCAAATAAATAAATAAAATCTTTAAAAATAAATAAATAAAAATAATTTTTAAAAAACCTAGTTTATCACTTTTTAAAAATATTTTATTTATTTATTTGACAGACAGAGATCATGAGTAGGCAGAGGGGCAGGGAGAGGGGGAAGCAGGCTCCCTGCTGAGCAGAGAGCCCAATTCAGGGCTTGATCCCAGGACCCTGCGATCATGACCTGAGCCAAAGGCAGAGGCTTAACCCACTGAGCCACCCAGATGCCCCTATTATTTACTTAAAATATAATTTAAAATACTGAGTTTCAACTGGACAAATGAAATGACAAATTCCTAAGGAATGATTGCAAAAAATATTTATCATTATTCAGTTCCCTAGTCTACTGTAGAAAGCTTGTTCATTAAGTTGAATTACCATAGATTTCAGTCTTGGGCATAGGAATCACATATATTGGATCAGCAGTTACCCAATTAGCTAAATGATTGCTAGTCTTTATTACTCAAACTTCCATAGTTCTACCTGAAAGATCCCTATATAACTAAAGATGAGTTTACATAGAAAGTATTTAGGGGCACCTGGGTGGCTCAGTTGGTTAAGCCACTGCCTTCATCTCAGGTCACAATCCTGGAGTCCAAGGATCAATCCCACATTAGGCTCCAGCTCCACGGGGAGTCTGCTTCTCCCTCTGATCTTCTCCCCTCTCATGTTCTCTCTCATTGTCTCTCTCTCTCAAATAAATAAATAAAATCTTAAAAAAAAAGATTTATTTTTTAAAAAGTTTAGGTTTCAGTAACTAATTGATAATACATTTTAGAATATGGTTCAACAATAAAAAAAGAAAGTGAAGTAGATTTTAGGAATTATAGGATACATTTGGTCTGTAAGAGGCCAATATAAATGAGTCACTTCTAGGATTAAATTGCTATTTTTTCCTTCAGTCAGAATTTTCCACCTTAAATGACATTTTTAAAAATATTTTATTTATTTGTCAGAGAGAGAAAGAGCAAGAGAGTGTACAAGCAGGGGGAGCAGTAGGCAGAAGGAGAAGCAGGCTCTCTGCTGAATACGGAGTCTGACGTGGGATTCCATCCCATAACCCTGGAACATGACCTGAGCCAAAGGCAGACGCTTAACTGACTGAGCCACCCAGGGTCCCCTCTTTTTTCTTTTTCTTTTTTTTTTTAAGGTTTTATTTGAAAGAGAATGAGAGTGAGTAGGGTGAGAAGCAGAAGGAGAAGCAGACTTTCTGCTGAGCGAGGGGCCCATTTTGGGGCTCAATCTCCAGACTCTAGAATTATGACTTGAGATGAAGGCAGATGTTCACCAACTGAGCCACCCAGGCATCCCCAAGTGACCTTATTTCAATTGGTGTTAAGCTTCACTATTTCATTAATGTTTATCTAAAAAAAAAAAAAAAAAAAACCAAAACCTCTTAGTAAAATTTTATAAGTATGAATCTATATAAAAGTATAGAAACAAAGGAAAATATAGATAAGCACATACACACACATGTAATTAAAATATTGTAGTTCTTTATTCTTTGCTCCCATCCATGCTCTCTAGTGAGTTAGAGACTTAGTTTCAGTCCATATATCTTTCTTACTCTATTCTCCTTACTAGTTATCAAATCCCATCATCTTTGTTTTTAAGAAAAACTCCCCAAAGTTCACTTAATTCCTCTCAAGCTTATTGTCACAAATTGAGTTCAGGATTACTTCCAAACTTGATTTCCTTCTTCTGATTTGAGTATTCTTAATTATATTACCCATATTATATTATGAGCTATCATCTTCAAACAATTCTGATCAGACTGATGTCTCTTATAAAAACTTCATGTGGTTTCCTCTCCCCCTTAAGATAAAATCCAAACATTCTGAAGTGGTTATAAGACCTTTAAGATCTTGCCTTACTTTCTCCAGTATAATCTGCTCAAAATGTAGGTTCACTTTTATTTATATCCCAAATACACAAGGAATATTTCCTCAAATATAGCATTGTTTTTCTTATCTGGGTTCTTCCAGGGTTGGGGGGGTACTTTGAGAAAATATGAATGTCAATGGTTTATTTGGGAGGAAATACCAAGAAGCCAGTGCAGTTGTGTTAATGAGTTACTATGATCAGCAACAGACCTGGAGCCTCTGGGGGACTATATGGTAACATTCTACATATTCTCACCTGAGTGAAGAAGAGTTGGGATATTTATCTACCATCCCTGATCTTTATTTCTGTGGGCTGCTGACGGACTCCCTAGCAACTCTCACCTGTCCTGAGTATGGGTCAAACTAGGGCTGATTTATGCATTTAGTAATGTCTATGACCTATAATACTTTGAGAGACCTCCAAAGTTTTAATATCCTTTAAACTCATTAACAATTAATATAATATAGTGCAGATTTTATTTGTCTTTATACCAACACAGGTATGAAATATAATGCTTAATACCTTTTTTTATGGATGGGGTGCCTGGGTGGCTCAGTTCATTAAGCATCTGCCTTTTGGCTCAGGTCATGATCTCAGAGACTTGGGATCTGGCCCTATGCAGGGCTCCCTGATCAACAGAGAGTCTGCTCCTCCCTGTCTTTCTGTCCCTTCCCCACCTTGTGCATGTGTGTGTATGAGTGTCCTTTCTCAAATAAAATTAAAAAACATATATACTTATTTTTTATGGATGAAGAGCCTTTATGAAGACTAATTTAGGGTCCATAGAAGTTGTAAAATGGCTGGAGGATAAATGTGGTCATGTAGCCAGAAAGCCTTCAGAAAGACAGATATGGTTAAAAATTAGGGCATCACATCATCTCGTCCAGAGTGCTATCAGAGTGTATCTCAGATACACTATCAGATACTCAGATACTCTATCAGAGTGTATCTGCAAGCGCTAAAATATTTGTTATCTGTGGAACACTCACTCTGTGTCATTTAACCATACCTTTTCCCTTCAATAATCCCCTAATATACACACATACATTCTCAAAAATGGTTCTGATGAATTCCATTATCTCCTCCATTTCAAGTTTAAAAGTCACTGAATCTGGGAAGTATCTCCTGATCCCCATGTTTGGATTAGATGCAGTTTTATGCACTTTGAGTTCTCCTTTTATTTCCCCACCATTGTGTTTTTCACACAAGGATTTCATCTTTACTTGTCATCCTCGCCTCTACTAGATTACAAGATCTGTGAGAGTAGGATCCATTTTTGCATCTACATGCACCATGCAAGCACAGTGATAAGCACATAGTAGGTAATCAGTTATGTCAGGTAAATTAAACTCTTAGTCATGAACTTAAACTGTTGAGTTACATTTGAAGTCAACTTGATTAGAGAGATTGCACTAGATCATGTTATGTCAAGTTGACTAAGGCTGGACAGTTTTCCAAAATCACTTTGTTTGTATACTTCTGTATAAAAACCAAACGAAGAAAGTACATGAGATTTGGCAGACATAAAGCAGAAATAATTAGTCTCCAAAGGTTATCACAATCAGCCATAGTGATGGACATAGGTGCCCAGAGATTCCTCATTCTTGTCTGCTACACATTCTGCTTATCTTCCTGACTACTAGCCATGCTAATTAAAAGTGGATTCAAGCCTGCCATTAAGACCTTGGCTGTGGACCTGAAGCAGGATGACTACACAAAAAAAAAAACAATTCCCTAGGGGTGGGTGGGGGGAGGGTCCCTCTTTGTAGTTCCTCTCTGGTATCAAGGTTTTCTTAAAAACCTTGGTCTGGAACAGTCTATGTAGTGGCAGAGGGAGGAAAGGCAGCTACAATGTGAAGAAGCTATGCATGGCCCACGTAAGTAAGACCCATGAACTAGATGTGGGTCACTTTGTAGGGAGCCAGCTTGTAATCATCTTTAAAGGAAATTTGCCCAAGAGTCACTTAGAGAGATGGTAGGGCTCCATTAGAAATGTTTGTGTTGAATAGATTATATATAGGACACTAGAAACTGAGGACAAGTTGTGGGTGGGTGGTAGGCCATAGAAAATCCAGGTCTCACAGCAATTTTTGTTGGATGTTCCCTTTGAGAAAATCTGAGAAACCCACAGAAGCATTCATGAGAGAAGAGTCAACTTTCAAGTCCATTATTTTCAGTATATACCAATACAAGATCACATATGTACCAGTCAAATAAGACCTTTTTAGTCCCTTATTTCATCTCCTCTGTTCTTCTCAGAGCTATAAAATAGAGAGTGGGAAACAGCTAGAGAATGGGGCAGAGGTAGGAGGAAAAAGGGGGTATTAAAAATTATGTGAAGGGAGAAGAGATTAATGAGGTCCCTCTTTCACAACTGCAGTCTCCCCCAACCCAAACCATTCCACACTGGAGTAGATGAGAAGATACATTTTTTTTAAAGATTTTATTTATTTATTTGACATATCACAAGTAGGCAGAAAGGCAGGCAGAGAGAGAGAGAGGTGGAAGCAGGCTCCCCGCTGAGCAGAGAGCCTGACTCGGGGCTCGATCCTAGGAACCCAGGATCATGACCTGAGCCAAAGGCAGAGGTTTTAACCCATTAAGCTACCCAGGTGCCCCGAGAAGATAAAATTTTAAAAGATGTTTAGATTTTCCTTATTAAAATCAATTGGGTATTGTAACAGCTAAACTGTGACTGTTGATTTGGCTAAAGTGATCAGAAATAAATTTTAATATATAAGACTGACAGAAAGATTATAGCAGACTGAGATGCAAAAAAGAATGAGTCACAGATTTAGATTTAAAATGAAAAATGCTTTCTATTGAGCCCTACAGAATCCTATACTTTCAAAACAGTAGTTGGTTTTAGTTATAAGAACAACAAAACCATCAAGCATGATGATCAACTCTACATATATATAGATTATGTTCCTTCGACTATTACAAAATAGAATTCACCAAAGGGAGAAAGAAAAAGCAGGGTTCCCTATTACATGAAAAATCATACTTTAACATAATTGTTTCATTTTATGTTTTTAAATATACAATATATTTTTCAGCAACTCTTTAAATTCATGGATTTCATTCTAAAGGCCATCTATAATAATCTCGCCATGTAATTCTTGGCCAAGAAATCTATATTCCCACCATTATACTAAATGTATAATACAGAATGTGAGCTTTGTTGTGAGAGCATTATATAAATGTACAATAATGCATAAAGTCCTGATTGAAAATATTATGATCAATGTTATTGTTGTGCATTGACAAAGAGATAATTGTTTTTGTTTTAAACAAAATTCTATTCAATGACCATCAGTGTTATGTGCCAAAAGGCATGCATTTTCAAGTGAAATACTTCTCCCTTCCTTGACAAAGGACTCAATTACCTACAAAAGAATGCATCATATGTGATGGACATCATAATTTCTAAAAATCTATAAATAGAAGATATTATTGGACATAAAGTAGAAAGAATATTGGCCATAGAAACCACTGGATTTAAATTTCAGTTCAGTTGCTTATTACCTGTTGGTCTTGTGCAAGCCATTTAATCTTTCTCTACATGGAAATCTATGAGAAGTAAATCAAAAACAAAAAGGAGGTAATATGTACTTAGAGATTACTGTAGGGTTAAAAATAATTCACTCACATAATATCTTATTCTACTCTATTATTGTTCAAATACTATTTTCTCTGTTCCACGGATTTTTAAGGAATGAAGCTTATATAAGTTTAATGATTTTGATAAGATACATAAAAGTGACATGATCAGATTTTGTGTCTCTCTGCATAAAAACCTTGCTTCCCCATCTCCACCCCAGAATTCAATGTTTTGAAAGAACAACTGTTTTGCTGTCTCTCATGGTTTCATGTACTGACTGGCATTAGCTGTTCCACATGATGTCAGCTACTGCTATAATCATCTGGTGGCTATTTGGGCCAGAATATCAACGATGGTTCTCTTATAAGGAAGAGCTGATATAGACTATTGGCTGATCATTCAGCATAGGCTCTGAAACAGAATGTCTACACATTGTTTCTCCATACGGCCTGGCTTATCATAACATGGTGGTTGATTTCTAAAGAGGTGGGAGGGAGATTCTCAAAAGCAAGAGTTTCAAAAGACCAAGAAGGAAGCTGCAAGATCTTCTATGATCCAGCCTTGGAAACCAAGCAGTATCATTTCTACCATGTTTTATGATTACAGAGGCCAACCAACATTTAGTAGAGACTGGGGTTACTGGAGGGGCATCCTGTTCACAAGCTATTACATTGATTATAAAGCCACTGCATCAAATTATTTTTATGTAATATTATCTGCTCCAATTATTTCAAAATGTGGTTGGATAAATATAAAATGGGGGAAAATGAATGACTCACTGTAACATTTGTCTTTGTCTATTCTACTCATAGAGCACTCTACCCATGTGACAGGTTTATAGATATTTAAAATAAAAAAAAATTATTTGTTTGCACCTCTAACTACCCTCCTACTAAAAATTCCTTATATTTAAGTAGAGAGTAAGAACATAGGTATCAGGGCGTCTGGGTGGCTCAGTGGATTAAGCCTCTGCCTTTGGCTTAGGTTATGATCTCAGGGTCCTGGGATTGAGCCCCACATCAGGCTCTCTGCTCAGTAGGGAGCCTACTTTCTCCTCTCTCTTTCTCTGCCTACCTCTCTGCCTACTTCTGCCTATTTGTGATTTCTCTGTCAAATAAATAAATAAGTAAAAGATCTTAAACAAACAAACACAGATATCAACATCAATTTGACCTGTGTCAAAATGCTGACTCCAACAATTACTATCTGTATAGCTTCCATAGAAACAAATAATGTTATAGACATTCAATATACTTGCTAGTAAAATAGAGTAATATAAGTGGTTATGAAGTTGCTGCTCCTCTGTTGGTTGTGAGAATAATATAGGGCAGTGAGAATGCTTAATATGGGGGTTGAAAGATATTAAGTTGTTAAATGTATGGTAGCTACTTCTATTATATGCAACGAACAATTAAATGTAGCAAATACAAATTATTAGTCTATAAACTTAGAGAGCAGGAAATGTAACTGTTTTCCCTATACTGGAATTTGATTTTTATTTCAAGACTCCATTGGACAAGGGGTGGCTTTATTTCAGTTAATGCAAGTAAATTTCAACAAATGTATGTCTTGCCCGCTTTTCCATAACTCAAAGTCTATGAGTCTGAGGTGAACAAAGAAATCTTGAATAACCTTAGAGAAAATGGAGAACAGAGAAATTCATGCTGTGCTCTCAATAAACCCCCCCCCCAAAACAGAAGTTGCCATTTTTCTCACCCTTACCTAACACGTGAGGCACCTAAGCCAAAAATTCTAGAGTACTGCAAGTTGCCTGGTGATCTCAGATTAATTTGGAAACAGGAAATATTTGCTACATGCTAGAGAGGAGTAAGAAAGCAGTTGAGAGAACAAACAAGACCAGGAGAAGCCTTCTAATTGGGTTCTGGGTTTGCAACAATGCTCAGACCTGAGGGAGGGTATTTTTGCAATAGGGATATAGCTATGTAACCAGAGGCTGGGAAGCCCTCCTTTACATCACCCCTACCCACCCCTACCCACTCCCTGCACCACTCCTTGAGCTTGGAGAAACAAAGACATAATCCTGGGAAATAAAGTGCTAAGGTAAAGTACAAAATTGATAGAGATTGCAATTCTTTTCCTCATTGAAATAAATTTTCAAAAAATAATTTTTATTTAATTATGGAAGGAATGTAACATTTTTTCAACTTGAACTTCTGACTTAGATTTTATCAGGTAGGTATGCATCAAAAAGAAATCACAGCCCACTACAAAGTCAGTTTAAGGAATCATCATCATTGCTGGATAAACTAACTTGTGGATATAATTGGGGATACAACTGGGAATAATCTGAACGACTTCCTTGTGTAACTTTATGAAAATCATGTTAAATTTCAATCTAGAGTGGGGTTTTTTTTGTTGTTTGTTTTGTTTGTTTTAGGTAATTGAGTCAATTCTCAGAAAGTAAAATAGAATATAGCCATAGAGTGTCAGTCAGAATAAGCAGAGAATACTTATTCACAGGATATCAAAACGTCTTAGAGTCTACAGAGATCTTCCTGGCAGTTGCTCAAAAGGCCATTTTCAAGTATGAAGGGCAGCAATATTCACTCCTAATGAGTCTTCATTTGTCTTGCTATGGCATGGGACTTAAGATCTCAAAACAATTGGGCCACTGTGACTTAATATATCATTTTCTCTTGGTTTCCAAGTAGCATAGTGTTGCATTTATATAAAGCTATGTCACACTTCATAAATCAACCTCTGAGACAGAGGATAAACAGTCACATAACAAAAAGCATGTGGACAAATGCTTGAGCTCACAAGTCACAGCTCACTGAGCAGCCTTCCCAAAAGCATCTACCTCAACTCCCGTCAGCTACTTACTTGCTCAGAACTTACTGCATTTTGCATCCTTCCTTTCACCAAAATCACCCAGGCCGATGACATATGATCAAAGCATCAGAAACAAATCAATGAATGCCTTACTTTCCAAGGTCTTTGTTCTTGTTTGGTGATTGGTCACAGTGGATCCAGCATCTAAAGTATTGTGTAGCTTGACCAAACCATGTGTGTTTTCTGTTTCAGTGCTTGCTGAGCAGGATATAGCATGATTTTTTTTTTCCCAAGTCAATATGCAGTGCCTTCTGTTGGTATATTGTAAAAACAAAACAACTGCACCTTTTGCAGTCACTTTATAATTAATTCTTAGGAAATGGAAAGATACATGTTTACACACCCATGCAAATATTACCTCACCATGTAAACTTCCCTCTTGATACGGTTCCTTTATCCCCTCCCACGATATAAGTAGACTAACACACCTGGCCCACAACGAGAGAAAGGGATACCAGTCAAAGTATTCTGCAACAGATGGGTACATCAGATGGGTACATCAGATGGGTACATCTAGAAGCTGCATCTTCAGCCTCTAGATAAAAGCTACTTTAACATTTCAGGAATTTGCAAAAGGAAATAATCGAGGATCCTTTCTTTTTCTTTTTTTTTTTTTAAAGGTTTTATTTATTTATCAGAGAGAGAGAGGGGGAGAGAGCGAGCACAGGCAGACAGAATGACAGGCAGAGGAAGAGGGAGAAGCAGGCTCCCCGCTGAGCAAGGATCCTGATGTGGGACTCGATCCCAGCACGCTGGGATCATGACCTGAGCCAAAGGCAGCTGCTTAACCAACTGAGCCACCCAGGCATCCCATTGAGGATCCTTTCTTATATTTGCCATCACCCTTTTTATGTTCCTCAATAGTGGATACTCTGTACCTTAGAACTAGTTTCTGAGGGGATGTCAGATTAATCCTTTGTTCCTCTGTTCTGTAAGTAAACTATCCTCCCCCACCCCGTCCCCAGATTTTTTTTTTTTTTTAAGATTTATTTGACAGACAGAGATCGCAAGTAAGCAGAGAGGCAGACAGAGAGAGGGGAGAAGCAGGCTCCCCGCTGAGCAGAGAGCCCAATGCAGGGCTCCATCTCAGGACCCTGAGATTATGACCTGAGCTGAAGGGAGAGGCTTAACCCACTGAGCCACCCAGGTGCCCCTATTTCTACTGTTTGAAAATAAATATATGCTGAAGCATAGTTTTTGGACATTTGTCCTGCTTGGTGTTCTGAGTTCCTGAATCAGTGGTTTGGTGTCCAACATTAATTTGGACAAATTCTCAGTCATTACTATTTCAAATATTTCATCTGTTCCTTTTTCACCTTTCTTTTCCTTCTTTTCTTTCCATCACATGTATTATATCTTTTGTAGATAACCCACCATCCTCAGACATTGTCATGTTTTTCTCAGTCTTGTTCTATTTGCTTTTCAATTTTGGAGGATTCTATTGAGATATCCTCAAACTCAGAGATTCTTTTCTTAGCTATGTCCAGTATAGTGGTAATCCCAAAGGCACTTTTCATTTCTGCCACAATGTTTTTAATCTATAGTATATCTTTTTGGTTCTAAGGAATTTCATCTGTTTAACTGCCTATCTGTTCTTGTTTGCTGTCTACCTTATCCACTGGACCTTTAGCATATTAGTCATAGTTTGCTAACTTCCTGATGTGATAATTCCAATATGCCCACTCTATCTTTTTCTGATGCTTCCTTTATCTCTTCAAATTATGTTGTCTTTAGGTAATTTTTTTTTCTTGATGGCCAGACATGACATACCAGGTAAAAGGACTTGCAGAAAATAGGCCTTTTTCCATGTGATGATGAGGTTTTGAGGAGGAAAATAATTTTACAGTCCTATGATTATGTCTCAGTTCCTTAGTGAGTCTGCCTCTGGATGGTAAACTTCAAAGGTTTTGTTCTGTTTGCTTTGTTTTTTAATCACCCCTTATGAGAGAAGGAATGGCTAGAATGGGTTAGAGTTGAGTATTTCCCTTCCTTCAGATCAGTTAGGATTCAATAGTACCCAAACTTGTTTGGCTCTGGTTAAGTAGCTTCCCCTCAAGGCAGGCATTGTTAAGAACAGAGTACCCTGTAAATTCCCATATTACCACGTGATCCTTTTCCCTCCCACTTCCAGAAACAGAGGGGAATTTTTTCTGATATTTTCCATGGGAAACTAGTTGAGCTCCTAGAATCTCACTGAGCTTGTGGAGCTCATAAAATTGTGTCTCCCACCCCCACTGAATTTCCTTGAAGTTTTTAATACTTAGGAGTTGTCCAT
The DNA here is from genome assembly GCF_030435805.1 of Mustela lutreola. Lineage (NCBI taxonomy): Eukaryota > Metazoa > Chordata > Mammalia > Carnivora > Mustelidae > Mustela > Mustela lutreola. The sequence goes on from NC_081299.1 coordinate 60,809,541, forward strand.
ACTAAGCCTCCAGCAATTCATCAAATATAGTATTGAGTTCCTAAAGTAGTTACTACTCTTGAGTCTCTGCTACATTAAATTGTTAGTATCTATATTCTCCTGTTAATCTCTCCAGTCTTGGGTGCTGTGATTTGCCCTGTGTCCTCACCTCTTATGAATCCTAAATGGGTTGTTAATTTTTCAATCTGTTTAACTTTTCACTTGTTGCTAGGATATAATGGCAACTTCCAAGCTTCTTACAACCAGAATTGGAAATTATAAATTACTCAAAGGATTTTGAAGGCAGTGAAAATACTCTGTATATTCTAATGATAGATACTGGTCATCTTGCATTTGTCTAATCTATGTAATATACAATAGCAAAATTGAATCCTTAGGTAAATGACTGGATTTGGTTGATTATGATGTGCCAATGTAAATAGGAGCAAAACGTGTATGATAAATCTCTGTACTTTCGTCAGTGTGCTGTGAATCTAAAACTGCTCTTAAAAAATCTTAAATAGAGGTTCAAATCATACAAAGTGTATAAAAGTGTGTTCATTTTTGAACAGAATGAAATTTGTTTATAAGAACAACAGAAGAAAATGTGGGAAAAACCAAATTCACAATTATGTGGAAATTACTAAATAACCAAAGGATAAAAAAAGATATCATTAAAGAAATTTAAAAATAATTTAAAATGAATGAAAGCAAAAATAATAAAACTTGTAGGATTCAGCTAAATCTTAGAAATTTAGAAGATATAATGTCTATATTAAAGTGTGATGGAAGATCAATAAATTGACATTCTACCTTAATAAACAAGTAAAATTAAATCAATCCCAAAATAAGCAGAAGGAAGAAAATCTAGAGGAAAGTAAATGAAATAGGGATTATAAAAACATAAGGGGAGGGGAAAATCACTGAAATGAAAAGTTGATTCTTTAAAAATATCAACAAAATTTAGAAACCTTTAGCTAGTCTACCTCCTTCTCTCCAAGAAGTAGACTCATAAGAGTAAAATCATGAAGGAAATAGGAGTATCATTTCTGTTATTACTAAAATTAAAGAGTTATAAAAAAATGTTATGGAAAACTCCATGACTAAGTTAGGTAACATAGATGAAACTGGAAAATTCCTTGAAAAACACACATTTCTAAAACTAAGAACAGATAATCTAAATAGATCTCTAACAAGGTATTGGATTACTAATTTTAAAACATCTAAAGAAATTCTATCTCTAGATAGACTGGTTTCCAAACTTTTTTTTTTTTAAAAAACTCCAATCCTTCATAAACCCTACCACAAAACAGAACAGGAGGGAACTCTTCCCATAGAACCTATTCTATGAACCCAGTATTACTTTTATTTAGAAACAAAACATCACAATATCTATTATTAATATAGACATAAAAATCCTTAACAAAGTACCAGCAAATTGAATTCAACAACATATAAAAAGGATAATACACAATGACCAAGTGGGATTTATCCTAGAATGTAGTTAGTTCAACATATGAAAAAATAAATGAAATATTCTATATTAGCAGAATAAATGATACAAAATACTTTATAATTTCGATGGACTAAGGAAAAGTATTTGACCACTTTATACATTTTAGACCGGATAAAACCAAAAAGACAATCACAAGCATTGGATAGATCTGGGCAAGTTGGAACCCTTATACATTGCTGTGGGGATACAAAGTGTGATAATCTATGAAAAAATCTGGCATTTTTAAAATATGCCCAACATAGAGTTACCATTTGCCCCAACAATTTTATTTGTCAGTATATAGCCACATGAAATGAAAACCTGTCCAAATGAAAGATTTGTACATGAATTATTTTTCTAAAGATTTTATTTGAGGGAGAGAAACAGAGACAGAATGAGCAGAGGAAGGGCTGTGGGATAAGCAGATTCCCTGATGAACAGAAAGCCTGACGTGTGGAGCTCAATCCTGGGACTCTGGGATCATGACCTAAGCTGAAGGCAGGTGCTTAACCAAAGAGTCACCAAAGAGCCCTTCAGAACACAGTATTTTAAATGAAAAAAGTGAAAACATATTAATAGAGAATTTGGATTGGTTAACCCTTTCTATTAGTTTGTGTTAAAAATTCTGATACACTTTGTTTATATTGTCATGTATCCAGACTAAAATACAGAATCATCAACTATGGAAATATTTCTAATTAGAATGGTTTACAATCTATTCCACAAATGTAGGTTTACTAGGGACATATTTATTGTTATTGAATAAGCTAGTCTTTGTACCCAAACCACACCATGTGTTCTTATTAGATTCTTGAAAAATTTAATATACATATAAACTGTTTAATAACTGCACAATTAATCATAAATTAGAGAATCATTGAATCATGAATCAAGACTCAACAAGTACAAAAAGACAGAGATCATACCAGGCATATTTTGAGACCACAATACTAAGAAACATGAAGTCAGCCACAAAAAGAATTTGAAGAGACCACAAATACATAGAGGTTAAAGAACATCCCAGTAGCAAATGAATGGGTTAACCAAGAAATCAAAGAATTAAAAAATACACGGAAGCAAATAAAAATGAAAACATGACAGTTCAAAACCTTTGGGATTCAGCAAAGTGGTAATAGGAGGGAAGTATACAGCAATATAGGCTTTCCTCAAGAAGCAAGAAAATCTCAAATACACAGTGTAAATTAGACCTAAAGGAGCTAGAAAAAGAACAGTAAATAAATCCTAAAATTAGAGTGTCGGTGCCCCAGCGGCTTGTAGTGCATGTGTGGTGATGCTTCTGGGCGCGGCCCTGCCCACTCGTTGCCTCGGCCGCTGCTGCCTCAAGCCGTCGCTGCCGCCAGGTGGCGACGGTGCGGACCTGGTGCGGAGCTGCTCCAGCTGGACCCGCGGGGGGGGGGGGGGGGAGAGGAGGGAACTGCACGACTTTTTCAGTGCCCAAAGTAAACACGCCATTAAGATGGCGGCTGGATGCGAGCCAGTAGGCGGAACTTAGGATTTTGTATCTATGTGGTTGCGAGTGATTGGTTGTGCAACCTTGGTATATATAGACATGCACGGGCGGGGGAGAGGGGGATCCCAACAGCTACGCAGAAGTAAAGCTTGCTTCGCTGAGGTCTCCTGGTTGTTCTTGCTGGCGAGAGCGACATTAGAGAAAAGGGGGAAATAATCAGGATTAAAACAAAAAATAAATGATACAGAAATTAACAACAACAGTATCAGTAGAACAGACTGATGATGAAACCAGGATCTGCTTCTCTGAAAGAATAAAACTGATAAACCCATATCCAGACTTATGAAAAAGCAAAGAAAAAGGATGCAAATTAATAAAAGCATGAATGCAAGAATGATCACAATCAACCCTGCAGAGATACAAACATTTAGAATATTATAAAAACTTACATGCCAACAAACAGCAATCTGGAAGAAATGCATAAATTTCTAGAAATATACTATGAAAAGTGAAACAGGAAGAAATAAAAAATTTGAACAGACCCATAACAAGTAAAGAAATTGAATAAGTAATCAAAAATCTCCCAACAAAGAAGAGTTTAGGGCCAGATGGCTTTCCAGGAGAATTCTACCAGACATTTAAGAAGAGTTAATGCCTATTCTTCTCAAAATGTTCCAAAACATAGAAATGGAAGGAAAACTTCCAAATGCATTCTAGGAAGCCAGCATTACCTTGATTCCAAAACCTGACAGAGACCCCACTAAACAGAATTAGAGACCAATGTCCCTGATGAACATAGTGTAAAAATTCTTAACAAGATACTAACAAATTGACTCCAACAGTACTTTAAAAGAATTATTCACAATGATCTATTTCTGGGCTTCAGGGGTGTTTATTCATAAATCAACATAATACACCATATTAAGGGCAAAAGCCATATCATCATCTGAATAGATGCAGAAAAATCATTTGACAATACAGCATCCATTCTTGAATAAAAACCCTCAACAAAATAGATATAAATAAAACATATCTCAATATCATAAAGACCATATATGAAAGAATCACAGCTAATATCATCCTCAATTGGAAAAAACTGAGAGCTTCCTATATAGTCAGGAAGAAGACAGGGATGTCCACTTTCACTATTGCTATTTAATATAGAATTAGAAAACCTAGCCTCAGCAATCAGACAACATAAATAAATAAAAGGCATCCAAATCATCAAGGAGGAAGTTAAACTTTCTCTATTTGCAGATGACATGATGTTCTATGTAGAATATCCAAAAGATTCCACCCCAAAATTGCCAGAACGAATACATGAATTCAGCAAAGTGATGGGATATAAAGTCAGCATACAGAAATCTTGCATTTTTATACACTACTAATCAAGCAGCAGAAAAAGAAATCAAGGAATCAATCCCATTTATAATTGTACTAAAGACCGTAAGATACTGGCGACTCAATCTAAATGAATAAGTAAAAGATCTGTACTGAGAACTATAAACATTTATGAAAGAAATTGAAGATGACATAACGAAAGGGAAAAACCTCCCATGCTCATGGATTGGAAGAACAGACATTGTTAAAATGTCTATATTATCTAGAACCATCTACACATTTAATGAAATCCCTATCAAAATACCACCAGCATTTTTCAGAGATATAACAAACAATCCTAAAATTTGTATGGAACAACAAAAGACCCGAAATAGCCAAAGCAATCCTGAAAAAGAAAAGCAAGACTGGAGAGTTCAGGTTTCTGGACTTCAAGCTTTCTTACAAAGCTATAGTCACAAAGACAAGATGGTAATGGCACAAAAACACATTCAATGAAACAGAATAGAAAACTGAAAAATGAACCCATAACTATATGGTCAACTAACTTCAATAAAGCCAGAAAGAATATCCAATGGAAAAAAGACAGTCTCTTCAACAAACAGTGTTGAGAAAACACAACAGCAACATGTAAGAGTGCAACTGGACCACGTTATTACACCATATACAATAATAAATTTGAAATGGATTAAAGACCTAAACATGAGAGAGGAAACCATCAAAATCCTAGAGGCGAATACAGGCAGCAACCCCTTTGACCTTGGCCATGGCAACTTCTTACTGGACATGTCTTCAGAGGCAAGGAAAACAAACAAACAAAAAATGAACTATTGGGACTTCATCCAGATTAAAAGCTTCTGCACAGGAAAGGAAACAATCAATAAAACTAGAATGCAGTATATGGAATGGGAGAAGATATTTGCAAATGACATATCTTAAAAAGGGATAGTATCAAAAATCTATAAAGAACTTATCAAACTCAACAGCCAAAAATAATCTAAGTTAAGAAATGGGCAGAAATCATGAACAGACATTTTTCCAAAGATGACATACAGATTGCTAATAGACACATGAAAAGATTCTCAACATCACAAATCATCAGGGTAATACAAAACAAAACTACAGTGAGAGATCACTTCACACATATCAGAATGGCTAAAATTAACAACACAAGAAACAATAGAGGTTTGCAGGACATGGAGAAAGGGGAACCCTCTTCCGCACTGGTGGGAATGTAAACTGGTACAGCCACTTGGAAAACAGTATGAAGGTTCCTCAAAAAGTTAAACATAGAACTACCCTAAGTTCTAACAATGCACTACTAAACATTTACCCAAAGCATACAAAAATACAAATATATCAGGGGCACATGCACCCTGATGTTTTTAGCAGCATTTTAAACAATAGTGAAACTATGGAAAGGCCCAAATGTCTGTTGACTGATGAATGGATAAAGAAAATGTGGTACATATATATAGTGGAATATTACTCTAATGTCAAAAAGAATGAACTCTTACCAACAACACTGATGTGGATGGAGCTGGAGTGTATTATGCTAAGTGGAATAAGTCAGTCAGAAAGATAAATACCATGTGATTTCACCTATGTGGATTTTTTTTTTTTTTTAAGATTTATTTGGAAGTGTGTACACAAGCCGGGCAGAGGCAGAGAGAGAGGGAAAGGGAAAGAAGAGCCCCCACTCCCCAACTGAGTGCAGAGCCCTATGTGGGACTTGATCCCATAATTCTAAGGTCATGACTTGAGCTGAAACTAAGAGTGGAAGGCCTCACCAACTGAGACACCAATATTTGGAATTTAAGAAACAAAACAGATGAACATACTGGGAAGGGTGGGAAATAAAAAGAGAGAGAAAAAGAAAGAGAGGTAGCACACCATAAGAGACTCTTAACTATAGAGAACAAATGGAATTGATGGAAGTAGATAGGTGGGGAATGGGCTAAATGGACGATGGGTATTAAAAGGGGGTCTCCATTTGATGAGAATTGGGTGTTCTATGTAAGTGATGAATCACTAAATTCTACCCCTGAAATCGATTTTACCAAATATGGTAACTAACTAGAATTTAAATAAAAACTCAAAAAAATTTTAAGAAAATAAATTATCTTTATAAATAAATAAATAAGTAAAAATAAATTACTGATTTAACTTTTTTAAGGGTAAAAATCTCAAGTAGGTGGCCTTGAGGTGAAAATGCAGTAAAAATTCAGGGTGGTTTTTGTTTTATTTTGTTTTTAAGTAGACCAAATAAATTATAGCTGGAACATAACAGTGATAGAGCAAGTTTGTATATTTTCTGACTAAAGGTATTATGCAAGTGCACTGTAGATCACCCAGTACTGTCAAATAAAAACTCACCCTAGCTACTAAGAAAGTAATAAAGCTTTGATAGTTATAATGAATTCTTGAATCCTAAGTGCATTCTTGAATGGATACAGGCATTTCAATTACCTTCTTGCAAGATGGTGCAGAGAGAATATTCACTCACTAAGTATGAATTATATTCTTAACAACTACAAATTATTTTTCTATTTTAGTGTCAGAGGACAGGTTTCCAAGCCAATATTGGAAAGCTTTTTTCTCTTAAGTTTTATTGCAATTTAAAATATATCTTTAATATAACTAAATAAATCCTTAAATACAGAGATAGAAAAGCAATTAATACCAAAGAACATTATTATAACAACTATGTGATTAAGAAGAGGTTGTATTCCAAGAATGACAGTAATAAAGCTTCTAGAGAACCATTTTGTCATGTCCCTTACTGACCACTGACTTTTTTTTTTTTTTTTTTTTTTAGATTTATTTGAGAGAGAGGGAGAAGCAGGCCTCCCTCTGAGCTGGGAGCCTGACATAGGACTCGATCCCAGGACAGTGGGATCATGACCTAAGCAGAAGGCAGATGCTTAAGGACTGAGCCACTCAGGTGCCCCTGACCACCAACTTTTTGACATTTCTTAGAATACTTTCCTGATAATAACCATGAGGGTAATACTTTATTTTCTCTATCCCTCTATACTCTGAATAATCGGGCTAAATCCTTAGCTTTAATAATAACCCCTTATCTTATAAAGTGAAGATTATGAAAGTAAAACAACTATGCAGCATAGTTGGGCTCAGGTACAGTTTTAGAAATTGTCACCCAAACTAAAATCTCTTTCCAGGTTCCTTGTCACTTTTCTTCCTGGTCTAGAAAAAACTCACAAGCCTAAATTCTTCATCTACTCATTAATTTTCTCAACAAGTCCACAGTATATGCCAAAACCTATAATGGCATAAACCAGACTGCTATGCCTATAGCCTTATGATACTTAAGATATAGTAATAAATTTAGATGTTTAAAACTAAAATTTTGAGAAATAATATGAGGAATATTCATAAGATATCATGGGAAAACATAATCGTGCTTTGGGCCCAAGGGAGACAAGAAAGGATATTTTCTTAGACCAACTTAGTAGGAATAGTGAGTTGAGAGAAGTAGAGAAGAGATTCAAGATATAATTAGGAAGTATAACTGACAAAATTTGAATGGACATTTTTAGAATGGACCTAGACAGGAGAGTAAAAGATGAATCAAGGTTTTTGTCACTAAGAATATACAGGCAGAGGAGTAAAAGTGTCATCAGATGTTATTAATCTGCATTCATATCTGCTGTGTTTGAGATGTCTGAGGTCTTTCTGAGGCGGGTATTCAGAATTGAGGTAACTGGAAGAGATTTGTATATTTGGCCTAAAGTATAGGGGAGATTCTGCAGATAGGATTTTGGAGTCACCTTATGGACACTGAAACTGTAAGAACGGGTGACTCCACTCAAAAAAAGTATACAGAATGAGATACTTTCAGAAAAAGGCAAAATTCCTGAGTACCCAAACTTAAGGCAGAGGACAAGGAATTTTCACAGGAGACATGAAGATGCACTGAGTTACTAGAGTCTTCGAAGTCGAGCAAATAGCATGATCTCAGAAGAGACTGGTCACCCTCCTCAAATTCCAACAATAGGAAAAAGAAATAGGAGTGTCTACTAGAAATGGTAACAAGGAAAATAGTGCTGACATGGTGGGAGGTTCTTTCAGGAAAATGATGAAGACAGAAGTAGGATTGCTCCAGATTGCAGAGTAGGTTGTAGCCACCAGATTGATCTTTTAAAGACACACATATTAACCATTCTCTTTCTTTAAAAAATGTGGGTTTCCATAACACATTAAATAAACACTATATCTTCACTGTGGCCTCCCAAACTCATCCTAAACCATTGTCTTGTACCTAACTTGCTTCTCACTAATCTCTTTACATTCCTATAAAACAAGAAATGCTTTATTTGCTTTTGAATTTGCCTTTTCTTCTTTCAAAGAAAGTTTTCCCTATTACTCTAGAACTTTTATCTCTTTATTAATTTAAAAAAGCTCTTTATGTCTAATATCTTAATTATGTCTCTAACAGATATTACAAGTATTTTTTCTAGTAAACTATGTTCTATGTTCAAAATGCAAACATATTCTGAAACCTTTCCGCCACCAACAGAAAAATGAGTAAAAACATTTTTCAAAAACAAACAAACAAACAAACAAAACCCTCATTTTGTAAAGCCAGAGTAGGAATTTTTAATATGTAAATGAGGCCATAAAAATGTTAACTTAAAACTTTCCAGTGGGTTTCCATCATACATGGAAGAAAATCCTATTGCAGCCTATAAAAGGTAAGCCCCTTCCTCCCCCACTCACCTTGCACTGAGCTTCCCCTTGCTTGTTGCACTTCAGGCACAATGAGTACCTAAGAATACTCCAAGTTTCTTTCTGTTTCTGTCTTTGAATTCGATGTTCCTTACTAACTTTGTGACCACTCAGATTGCAGTTCAATGACACTCTTCAAATGCTACTCTATTTTCTTTGGAGCTTTTATTTGCTATTCTAATTATCTTCTTGGTGGTTGTTTCTCCTGCCAGACTGAAGTTCCATGAGGGTAGAGGCTTCGTTTTGTTCCCTTCGTTTTGTCACCCATCATATTGCACAGTGCTGGGGTTTGCTTTTTTTCTTGAGTCAATGAATTAATAGACGAATGAGGGCAGTACCTGAGAGGGTTGTGGATGAGATAAAAGGCCCTTTGTTTTTGTAAACTAAGAGAAATTTGAACATTTTCATTGCTGCTGGGAAGCATATATATATATATATATATATATATATAGTATAGACAGATCATTTTATACACACATACACACACAGGTTAAATATATAGGAGACAATAAGATAATAGACAGAATAAAACCGCTAGAAGATTTAAAACACAACACAACTCTCTGCAGTAATCTACATTTATTTCACATAAGCTACTCATACTTGCTTTAAGACGATAATTTTTCAAGCCCTGTGGTAACAATTTCAAGACAACAATTGCATTTTTGAAATATACTATTTTGGGGAGGGAAAAAAAATCCTCAAAAACTAGTGCTTGAAAATGAGGTCAATAAGGAAGACCATTTCAGAATCTTTCACACATAGTAATGTGCCTCAGCACGAGGCAAATGAGACCAAGGCAATATCATACAACTCCAAAGACAATTATTTCTCCAACTTATAAGAAGTAAAAGATGTAGGTATATTTCTTTTGTTGACTTTCTATACCTCTCAGGTCAGAACATGTTCAACAGGCTTTTGAATATGCTACAGCTAAACTATAATTCTTAAAAGCCCCAAAATGACCCCAGGAGTTCAAGGAAAATTCACTGATTTCTCATTCTATTTCACTTACATTAACTGTGCTAAGCATTGCAAAGGGATAGGTAAAAAGATGAGTTTATGTGTGTGTGCATGTGTGTATGGTTCATATATGCATGTTAAATATGTCACCTATATAATGAATGATTAAGTGCTCTATCAAAAGCAGAGATGCAGTCTGAAATGGGAAAACATAAAGGAGAACTGAGTTTTTAGAAGGGAAAACAAAGGAACAGTTGATTTCATATCGAGCCAATTATAGTAACTTCTCAGTCACCTAAAAGTCATCTTACTTTTCACTCCATAAACTCAGAATTACTATTCTAAAATATAAATTGAATCAAAGTAACAAAGTGATTTCCACGCTCCATTGGCTCAAACACTTCATTGATTCGGCAGGATTATTTTGCCAGGACCCCTTCTACTTGATCTAACTCTTTGTCTTCTTTCTCAACTTTATTCACCCCTCCTCCCAATATGCCTCTTATGTTCCGGGTAAGGTAAGTGTTTACATTAATTTAACATAAACTATGCATTTGTGTCTCTGAAACACTCTACACATATTGCCTAATTTCCTGAAATCCTAGACTGTCTGTTCTTGTAATATAAGTCACTATCTTCTATATATTTCTATACTAACACCTCCACCTTCATCCTCACTCAACATTTTAGCTAGCCTTCTTCTCATCAATTTTTTTTTTTTAAAGATTTTATTTATTTATTTGACAGAGAGAGATCACAGTAGACAGAGAGGCAGGCAGAGAGAGAGGGAAGCAGGCTCCCTGCTGAGCAGAGAGCCCGATGTGGGACTCGATCCCAGGACCCTGAGATCATGACCTGAGCCGAAGGCAGCGGCTTAACCCACTGAGCCACCCAGGCGCCCTTCTCATCAATTTTTGTAGCACACTAGAACAGTCACATTTTACCTTAACTATTGGTAGATCTCCACAAAGAGACTGTATTTGGAGAAAAGCAGTCTTACTTATAAAATGTAGATCCACTAAGTATTAGATGTGAGCTTTTAGCAAATTGTATGTAGACTTTCTCAGCCTCCATTCTTCATCTGAAGCATTGAATTGATAATCATGAAATCATTAATTTGTCACAGAACATGGCATATAAGACATTACTAAAAACTCAATCTGTATTAGTTCCTGTCCCTTTATTCCCCATTGATACACAAGCTGCTAGAGAACAGTGACTGCCATATGTCTTTCTCTATTCCAACACTTGACTTAGCATTAGAACATCACAGTTCTCAATAAATGTTACTGGATAGTGAATTAATTGGGATCATTATAACCATGTGGTGAGACATGGAGATTTTTTAGAATATTGTCATAACAGGCTGCAAAATGTATTTTCTTCATTATACAAAGTCAGATCTGGTACATCGAAGTAGAAATTCCACATTTTTACCAATAACTGTAAAAACTTTATAGGACTTATTCTAAAGACTGAAGTAATTTATTTTCCTTATGAAGAACTCTTAAATATTATACTGCATCTTATCAGAAAAGAAATATCTTAGGGGCGTCTGGGTGGTTCAGTGGGTTAAAGCCTCTGCCTTTGGCTCAAGTCATGATCCCAGGGTCCTGGGATCGAGCCCCATATCGGGCTCTCTGCTTAGCGGGGAGGCTGCTTCCTCCTCTCTCTGTCTGTCTCTCTGCCTACTTGTGATCTTCGTCTGTCAAAAAAAAAAAAAAAAAAAAAATCTTTAGAAATATCTTATTTAGGGCCAGTACCTTTCTTCAAATGAGTGTGCCATAGTTTAAAAAGTTAAAATTACATATGTGGCTTTGCTGTAGTATCTCTGGCATATATGTCGTTATGTTCATTTTATGGACTACTTGAAGCAGTGTGGGCAAGGCAGCAATGTGTTAAGAAAAGCATACCAGTATCAAGGGCAAAACAGTATAGTTTATTTCTTAGGATGTAGACAACCTGGGTTCTAGATACAGATTAGCTACATTCTTGTTCAGTGACTAAGCAACCCTCTGAATCTTCTTAACTCACTATCCTTGACTATGTAACAGGATTAACTACTTTTGGCTATCACATGAATTATCATTAGGTCCAAATGTAATAATAAAAGTAAACACAGATGTTAACAAGGATGTGGAAAAAAGGGAACCCTCTTACACTGTTGGGAATGCACAGCCATTCTGGAAAACAGTTTGGAGGTTTTTTCCAAAAAGTTAAAAATAGAACTACCTTATGACCCAGCAATTGTACTACTCAGTATTTATCCAAAGGATATAAACATAGTGACTTGAAGGGCACGTGCACTCCAATGTTTATAGCATCAATGCCCATAATAGCCAAACTATGGAAAGAGCCCAAGTGTTCATTGAGAGATGAATGGATAAAGAAGATGTGGTATATCCACACAATGAAGTATTACTTAGCCATCAAAAAGAATGAAATCTTGCCATTTGCAAGGACATGGATGGAACTAGAGGGTATAATGCTAAGTGAAATTGATCGGTCAAATACCAAATGATTTCACTCATATGTGGAATTTATGAAACAAAACAAATGATCGTAAAGGAAGAGAAGGAAAAATAAAATAATAGCCAAAGAGAGGGAGGCAAACCTTAAGAGACTTAACTGTATAGAACAAACTGAGGGTTGCTAAAGGGGAAATGGGTGGGAAGGATGGGGTAAGTAGGTGATGGGCATTAAGGAGGGAACTTGAAGTAATGAGCCCTGTGTGTTTATGCAACTGATGAATCACTGAATTCTACATCTGGACCTCATAATATAGTAAATGTCAATTAAATTGAATTTAGGAGGACCTGGGTGGTTCAGTCAGTTAAGCATCTGTCTTCAGCTCAGGTCATGATCCCAGAGTCCTGGGGTCAAGCCCCACATGGGGCTTCCTGCTCAGCAGAAGTCTGCTTGTCCCTCTGCCCCTCCCCTCTGCTTGTGCTCTATCAATCTCTATCCCAAATAAATCTTTTAAAAAATGGAATTTAAATAAAAACTTTTAAAATAAACATGGTTTGTTTTTTTTTTTAAGTGTACAAATTTAAGGGACTAAGTACTCATAAAAGTGTAGCACTTGAGATGTACAAATGCATTCATTTGCAGATTTATTCTTACTAACAGTGAAAGCAAGTTAGAAAAAAAAAGTCTTGAGTGGCTACTTTGGCTACCCTTGATTTCTTAAGGGTAAGTGTATTTTTGAATAGGCTCCAGAACAGTTTGTTTTTGTTTCAATATGTACCACAATAAATGGCTCTATGTTATGTGTGAGATAAGAAAAAAGTGTACCTAAAAAGACTTGGTCATCCAGGTGATGAAAGATTGGTGTGCAGTTTTAAACAGTGAACAGTTCTTGCCTCAAGCCCTCTAATACGTGTGTACATGGTACATGTGTCAAGGTATTTACTTATTCCAACAACAAAAACAACAACAATAAAAAAGGCAGAACTAATGGAAATGTACATGGTGTTTTTGTTACTTAGCTTTTGTCCTTCTCATATGTTTATATTTGATGGCTTGGTTGATTCCTCAATTGCACCACTGCTAAAAATAACAAAATTAGACTTACAAGGGTTTTCTATTTAAGAGAAATTTAAGGTTTTGTTTGGTTTTGTTTTTGTAAACTCATTCTAGAGTTTTATTTTGAGCTACAAAACTTAAGCAATTTTTATTTTTAGAATAAAGACAATGTTTCTTCAAAAAGAATAACTGTTGATAGATAATAGACTTATTTCAAGGCTTGAGATTTTGGGATCCAATTATTCATGAACCACTTCCTTTTTCATATAGTTAGTCATTAATAGTCAATTTACTTTGTTTACAATAATATTTTTGAAAAGCTATTCAAACAGTTATGGAAAACAGTTATGGAAAACAGTTATGAACAGTTATTCAGACTCCCTCTGAAACAGATTCATTTACTTTCCAGAGAAACAAATATAGAGATCTCTTTTTCCCTTGGAGTAAATTTGCTTACACTGCAGGATAATAATGTTTTTCTCTAGAAGGGAAGATGGAACAGTTTGCTAGGAGCCTCTAACAAGATCAGGGACTCCTGATCTTGGTAGGGTAGAAAACCCTACCAAGGGTTTTCTCCTCTAGTATACCCAACTGCATGGACAGGTAACACCATCTGACCTTGTGGGAATTCCCACTCAAAGAACCTGGGCCAAGATACTACTCTGGCTAATGTTATTATTGTAAGTAATAAACTACCTTTTGTCCCTAATCAAAGGACTGGTCTTTTCAATATTCATGAAACTGTAGAAGACTATTTAGCTCACAGATAAGGTAAAATCCAAAACACTTCATGATTCTTGACAATTTAGCACTGACTTTTATATATCAAGTGAATACAAATATTCACTTTTTTTTTTTTTTTTTTTTTTTTTTTGCGATTAAGGTCTCATTAGTTTTCAAATAAAGATAAACATAGACATTTATCTACCAAACAATTCCCAGAGTAGTTACACAGTATTATACTTTCACGTACAAACTAGGAGCGTTCCGTGTGTTCTTCATGCTGACCTACATTTCGTCTTCTGGGGTTTGTTTTTGTTTGTCTTTTTTATTTTAGATATTTAAGTAGGTGGGGAGTGACATTGTATTATGCTTTTTAGAACTTTGTTTTAAAGTGAATTCAAATTTAAATAAAATTCACCAAGAACACAAAGAACTATTATATATGCTTCAACCCCTCCCCGCGGGGTCTATCTTCCCGTCGCTTTAGATCACATCCTCGGTCCTAAATCAGGACTCAACCGGTATCAAAAGATTGGGATCATTCCCTGCATATTTTCAGACCACAATGCTCTAAAGCTAGAACTCAACCACAAAAGGAAGTTTGGAAAGAACCCAAATACATGGAGACTAAACAGTATCCTTCTAAAGAATGAATGGGTCAACCGGGAAATTAAAGAAGAATTGAAAAAAATCATGGAAACAAATGATAATGAAAATACAACGGTTCAAAATCTGTGGGACACAACAAAGGCAGTCCTGAGAGGAAAATATATAGCGGTACAAGCCTTTCTCAAGAAACAAGAAAGGTCTCAGGTACACAACCTAACCCTACACCTAAAGGAGCTGGAGAAAGAACAAGAAAGAAACCCTAAGCCCAGCAGGAGAAGAGAAATCATAAAGATCAGAGCAGAAATCAATGAAATAGAAACCAAAAAAACAATAGAACAAATCAACGAAACTAGGAGCTGGTTCTTTGAAAGAATTAATAAAATTGATAAACCCCTGGCCCGACTTATCAAAAAGAAAAGAGAAAGGACCCAAATAAATAAAATCATGAATGAAAGAGGAGAGATCACAACTAACACCAAAGAAATACAAACTCTTATAAGAACATACTATGAGCAACTCTACGGCAATAAATTTGACAATCTGGAAGAAATGGATGCATTCCTAGAAACATATAAACTACCACAACTGAACCAGGAAGAAATAGAAAGCCTGAACAGACCCATAACCAGTAAGGAGATTGAAACAGTCATTAAAAATCTCCAAACAAACAAAAGCCCAGGGCCAGACGGCTTCCCGGGGGAATTCTACCAAACATTTAAAGAAGAACTAATTCCTATTCTCCTGAAACTGTTCCAAAAAATAGAAATGGAAGGAAAACTTCCAAACTCATTTTATGAGGCCAGCATCACCTTGATCCCAAAACCAGACAAGGATCCCACCAAAAAAGAGAGCTATAGACCGATATCCTTGATGAACACAGATGCGAAAATACTCAACAAAATACTAGCCAATAGGATTCAACAGTACATTAAAAAGATTATTCACCACGACCAAGTGGGATTTATTCCAGGGCTGCAAGGTTGGTTCAACATCCGCAAATCAGTCAATGTGATACAACACATCAATAAAAGTAAGAACAAGAACCATATGATACTCTCAATAGATGCTGAAAAAGCATTTGACAAAGTACAACATCCCTTCCTGATCAAAACTCTTCAAAGTGTAGGGATAGAGGGCACATACCTCAATATCATCAAAGCCATCTATGAAAAACCCACCGCAAATATCATTCTCAATGGAGAAAAACTGAAAGCTTTTCCGCTAAGGTCAGGAACACGGCAGGGATGTCCATTATCACCACTGCTATTCAACATCGTACTAGAGGTCCTAGCCTCAGCAATCAGATAACAAAAGGAAATTAAAGGCATCCAAATCGGCAAAGAAGAAGTCAAATTATCACTCTTCGCAGATGATATGATACTATATGTGGAAAACCCAAAAGACTCCACTCCAAAACTGCTAGAACTTATACAGGAATTCAGTAAAGTGTCAGGATATAAAATCAATGCACAGAAATCAGTTGCATTTCTCTACACCAACAGCAAGACAGAAGAAAGAGATATTAAGGAGTCAATCCCATTTACAATTGCACCCAAAACCATAAGATACCTAGGAATAAACCTAACCAAAGAGACACAGAATCTATACTCAGAAAACTATAAAGTACTCATGAAAGAAATTGAGGAAGACACAAAGAAATGGAAAAATGTTCCATGCTCCTGGATTGGAAGAATAAATATTGTGAAAATGTCTATGCTACCTAAAGCAATCTACACATTTAATGCAATTCCTATCAAAGTACCATCCATCTTTTTCAAAGAAATGGAACAAATAATTCTAAAATTTATATGGAACCAGAAAAGACCTCGAATAGCCAAAGGGATATTGAAAAAGAAAGCCAACGTTGGTGGCATCACAATTCCGGACTTCAAGCTCTATTACAAAGCTGTCATCATCAAGACAGCATGGTACTGGCACAAAAACAGACACATAGATCAATGGAACAGAATAGAGAGCCCAGAAATAGACCCTCAACTCTATGGTCAACTAATCTTCGACAAAGCAGGAAAGAATGTCCAATGGAAAAAAGACAGCCTTTTCAATAAATGGTGCTGGGAAAATTCAACGGCCACATGCAGAAAAAAGAAACTGGACCATTTCCTTACACCACACACAAAAATAGACTCAAAATGGATGAAGGATCTCAATGTACGAAAGGAATCCATCAAAATCCTTGAGGAGAACACGGGCAGCAACCTCTTCGACCTCTGCCGCAGCAACATCTTCCTAGGAACAACGCCAAAGGCAAGGGAAGCAAGGGAAAAAATGAACTACTGGGATTTCATCAAGATCAAAAGCTTTTGCACAGCAAAGGAAACAGTTAACAAAATCAAAAGACAACTGACAGAATGGGAGAAGATATTTGCAAACGACATATCAGATAAAGGACTAGTGTCCAGAATCTATAAAGAACTTAGCAAACTCAACACCCAAAGAACAAATAATCCAATCAAGAAATGGGCAGAAGACATGAACAGACATTTCTGCAAAGAAGACATCCAGATGGCGAACAGACACATGAAAAAGTGCTCCATATCACTCGGCATCAGGGAAATACAAATCAAAACCACAATGAGATATCACCTCACACCAGTCAGAATGGCTAAAATCAACAAGTCAGGAAATGACAGATGCTGGCGAGGATGCGGAGAAAGGGGAACCCTCCTACACTGTTGGTGGGAATGCAAGCTGGTGCAGCCACTCTGGAAAACAGCATGGAGGTTCCTCAAAATGTTGAAAATAGAACTGCCCTATGACCCAGCAATTGCACTATTGGGTATTTACCCTAAAGATACAAATGTAGTGATCCAAAGGGACACATGCACCCGAATGTTTATAGCAGCAATGTCCACAATAGCCAAACTATGGAAAGAACCTAGATGTCCATCAACAGATGAATGGATCAAGAAGATGTGGTATATATACACAATGGAATACTATGCAGCCATCAAAAGAAATGAAATCTTGCCATTTGCGACAACATGGATGGAACTAGAGCGTATCATGCTTAGCGAAATAAGTCAAGCAGAGAAAGACAACTATCATATGATCTCCCTGATATGAGGAAGTGGTGATGCAACATGGAGGCTTAAATGGGTAGAAGAATAAATGAAACAAGATGGGATTGGGAGGGAGACAAACCATAAGTGACTCTTAATCTCACAAAACAAACTGAGGGTTGCCGGGGGGAGGGGGTTGGGGAGAAGGGGGTGGGATTATGGACATTGGGGAGGGTATGTGATTTGGTGAGTGCTGTGAAGTGTGTAAACCTGGTGATTCACAGACCTGGGGATAAAAATATATGTTTATAGAAAATATATGTTTATAAAAAATAAAAAATTAAAAAAAAAATATATGCTTCAACCACATTTTCTGATTATAACATTTTAGCACATGTTCCCTGGTTCTCTCTAATGTCTAAATAGTTTAAAAGAAATTATATATTATGGTCCTTAGCACACTTTGAAATATTTCCTTTTATTAGAGTAAACTATTAAAACAAAATTAATACTAATACAATATTACTCCAATCCAGACATCTATTCACATTTTGCACTGCCTAGTAATTTCCTTTATAGGTCCAAGATCCTATCCAAGACTAAACATATTTTATTGTTAGGTCTTTTTAGCTTCTTTTATTATGAAATTGTTACTCAATTTCTCCTCATTGTTCATAATCTTAATACTCAGAGGGGGAAGGAAAATTATCTTGTAGAATATCAGTTTCAGTTTATCTGATATTTCCTCACAGCTTTTGCATTTTTGTCAGAAATAGTAAAAATTTGTTGAGTATTCTCAGTGAATGCCATCAGGAAACATATAATGTCAATATGTGCCACAATGAGTGATATTAACTCTTAACAATTCATTAAAATGCTGAAAATATTTGTCAGGCTTATTCCACTGAAATTTAACACATATTTTATAAGTATTAATTAGTAGGAATAACATATTAATAAGTAAAATTTTATCCATACAATATTCGAGATACACTTTAAATTTTTAAAATATCCTGCCTTCTAAACATTTAGCCATCAGTTTGACATTCATTAACAATTCTTTCTAGAATTAATCGTTCTTTTCATTGTTGTTAAGTAGTATTTAACTTAATTCCATGATTTCTTCCACATTTATGAGATGTTATTCTGCTAAAGTGCAGAGCTTGCCCTTCTCCTTGATTGGCTGATGCATTCATTCAGTCACTTATATAAATAGGGAGTGATGGGATTCTATTTATTGAGCTCTAATTTTATTTGGATCTTCAAATTGTTCCAGGCTTAGCTAGTGGAAAATCATTCAAGTTAGATGGAATATTTTATTAAGTTCCCTCCTCTATTCTTTGCATACTTCATTATATTGGGAAGATACCCCATGTGCAGCTCATCTCTAATTTCCCTGTTTCAGCCCTAAATTATGTCATTTTTCTAAGATATTCTGATTGATTTTAGAAGAAATAGTATTTCAAACCCAAAATCCAGTGCTAAGTATACTAATTGATAGAGCTGTGATTGTCTCTGGAACAGCTCAGAAGAGAAAGCTAGGAAGTATATGTGCATGTATACACCCTTCTTCCGGCCTCTCCATGCTCACTAATATACACACAATTTTTAAACATATACCTAAATATATTGAAAGCCCTGCAGTAACACTATTTCCAATATCAATTCAAAACCACAAGCTTTAACTTTTTCTTATAATTTCCATATTAAGAAACTTGGCTTATTGTCTCACTGTGTTTACTTATTCTTTTAATCCTCCTATATATAATTAATCTCTAGGCTATGCAGACCAGTTCTTTAACTCAGCCAATCTCTATATTGCCCAGTATATTATTTGGTTCCAAGCAAAATTATTTTGAAATAAAATGGACAAAGGAGCCTATAACTTCTTTTGAAAATATTATTTCTATTTTCTTTTAAGTAAATTCTCTCAATGTGTATACACACACTTGCCTGTGATGGCTAGAATTCACCAGACTAATTCTCTTTATGTGCTATGAATTTTAATATCCAAATTCATCTACAATGGGAAATTTAGTTTTAGTTTTTTCTATTTGCTTGTTTTTCTCTTCTCCTGCTCTTATTTTTATATCCAATGGTTTTGTTAGATTCCTCAGTTCTTTTTTTAGAAGACAGTTTTTTTTTTTTCAAGAAAAATAAAACATGTGAGCATAGCCACCCTAAAAATAGAGGATTTGTAAAATGAAATTTACCTAGCAAGATAATACAAATATGTTATGAAGCAATAGCAATTAAAGTGTCACACTGGCAAAAGTACTGCCTACACCATAAATCTAAATGTTTTGTTTTGACATGTTAATATTATTCTGTCATGGGCACTTGTTAATTTTTATGATTTTTGTTCTGTATTTTAAATTATATATAAAGAGAATATGTCTAATGACTCATAATTTGCAGGCCCTTCTTCTTTAAACACATAAAACATACATATTTTATTATCTGAGCATGGTAATTCCAATATTTGAAACTTTGTGCTTAGCTTTATACAAACTATAGTTCTCTTTATTGATAATCCTGTTTCTCCAAGTGATATTTTTTAAATTTTTTACTCCTATGCACAGTTATTTTATTCCCAGTGTATACTCCTGATGTTAAGGTAGCTTGCTCAAGAGCTAATTCAAGCCTCAGGACATTCAGAGGCTGGAATAACCAACCTCTCCTTCCTGGGCGCTAGGATCTGGCACTGAGCCCTGATCACCTTTAGAGTCTCTCCCTTAATTAAGAGTTTTCTCATGGGGAAAGTTGGTTTCCTTTCTGTTAGCTGATCTCATGGTATAATTTAATTCCTTTACAGAAGCTCTAATTCTAATTATGTACCTCAAATTCTATGTAAATCTGCCTATATACTACATTACCCAAAGATAGCCTATTGTCTCCTCCAAGGAAAATTGGTGTTCACCTACTTTCTGTTTACAAGGTTTACAAAGACAAGTACAGGATTCTTTCAAAAAATAAAAATATGTTCTGGTGTGCCTGGGTGGCTCAGTTGGTTAACTGTCTGACTTTGGCCCAGCTCAGGATCTAAGGGTCCTGGGGTTGAGCTTTGCCTCAGGCTCCCTGCTCAGTGGGGAGTCTGCTTGTCCCTCTTCCCCTCCCCTGCTTCTTCTCATTCTCTCTCTCAAATAAATTTTTTAAAAAAAATTAAAAATATATATGTTTATGTTCCAGGGGTACCTGGATGGCTCAGTTGGTTAAGCATCGAACTCTTGCTTTCAGCTCAGGTCATGATCTCAGGGTCCTGGGATCCAGCCCCACATCAGGCTTCATGCTCAATAGGGATTCTGCTTGAGATTCTCACTCTCCATCTCCCTCTGCCCCTTCCCAACTCTTTTTCTATAATAAATAAATCTTTAAGAAAAAATATGTTCTACAGTAATTTGATTTCCCTGTATAGATAAAGGGGTAATAAATGTTCAGTGGTAGCTATTTTAAGATTCAAAGGAGCTAAGAAATAAATATCAATTTCTGCCTCACCAGACTCTTACTAGTATAGAAGGAATTCTACAAGATAAATTCAAAGATGTGAATTAAACAGACAAATAAACAAAAACTTCTACATAGAGAAGAAATAGCACTAAATTTCTTATTCCTTTGTCAATAAATACTCTGCTATTTCACATTTTGTTCCAAAAGTGCACAAGACCCACTGCATACAAATCCCTATATTTTGGGGATGGACCATAGGTACCAGGAAGGCCTTTAGCTATTTTTTTAGGGTTTTCAGCCAATGAATGGAGGAATAGCAATTTAAAAAGTAAAGATTCATCTAGTAAAAGTATTTTTTAGTATAAAAGCAATAGAAAGTTGAAAAAATTAAAACATTTGATTGCATAGAAATTCAAAACTGAATACCAGTAAAAAAAAAATGGTGATTTCTAGATTAGTAATCTGTTTAAAACCTTGATCTATAAAGACTTCATTAAAATTGGTATAAAAAAGATTACAAAAGAAAACAGGCAAATGACAAATGTCTGATAAGCTTTAAAAATGTTCAGACCCATTACTAATGAATGCAATTTAAATTCACTAGTAATTGGTGTAATGCAAATTTTTATATACGTAATTCAATAAGTTCATCAAAACAATTATTTATGGAGCACTTACTACTTTCTAAGTATTAAATGAGATGATTTACATAAAACAATTGCCTGTTTTCATTTATCAACCTTATGAGGTATGCTTCCCTATTTTAAAGAGGAAACTAGACCTAGAATTTCTCAAGTCCTCCCAGTTCCAAATCTGGTTAACTTTATGGCCTAGCAACAACCATAAGCAGTTACTCTTTTGTGACTATCTAATTAGAAAATGAGTACTTCAACGATGTTGTGTGTTAGCTAGTATAATAAAATAAGCACTGTATTTAACTATTGGTACATTTATACATTTATATACTTCTAGAATTATCCGATCTATATTAAGAACCATAGAATAATGAATACATTTGGATCCAGTGTTTTTCTTCCAGAAATCTAAGACAAAATTTGACATGCAAAGATTTGTGAAGTGTGTGTGTGTGTGTATATACATATGTATACACACACACACACACACACATATCTTAAAGTACTATTTACAATAATAAAAGATTGGAAACAGACTAACAAATGGAAGTAGGTAAATGATCAGAGGTCTTAAAAATGAATGCCATGCAAATCCTAAAAACCACACCTCATGAATATTTAATCACATGTAAATTTCCACAAATATAATATTAATTAATTCTTTGAAAACAGCCGGTAAAAATTAGGGCACACTCTGCTATGCCCAGCTTTGCATCATCCAGTTTGTAGAAATGTCAGGATAGAAATGGAGAGGAAAGGGAGTAACTGTGTAGACAGAACATTCTAAGTGAGGTCCAATTTCGTAATCACTGAAGGAGAGATGCAGGAGATAATGTGACAGTACCACAGCAGTGTGCTATGTTTATATATGGTAACATTCAGCTATATTTTGTTATGTGCTTTATGTTACATTTATGCTAACTATTGTACTTACATTCAATTTGCACATTTATAGGTGTTGAAATACACCTACACACACCACACACACACAAACGCGCGAGGATATAAAAATAAGCCAAATGTTATCAGTGGTTATTGCTAGGTGTTAACATTATGGACTACTTTTATATCCTTTGTTATAGTCTTCTGCTTTTTCTGAAGTTTTGTAATGACTGTGAATCACTTTTATGTTAACAATAAAGTAAATATAATTTTAAATAGCACCACCACCTAATGCAAATGGCTATTTTGAGGGTCAAGTCAAATACCATACATAAATAATAAAAAAAAAACTGACTAAACGAGATAAATTTAGAAAATGAACTCTAAAATTCATGAATACATTCCCTTAAGATGATCAATATATAGCTGTTGGCTCTGAAACTGACTATTGGATATCAAAACTTAGATTTTATAAACTGCTTCATAATTTTGTCTTCTTTGTCATCATGTACCTCCTATTCCAGGGAGAAAGCATGAATGAAGAGACCAAGATTAAAGCCATAGCAAAATGTTATCCCACTGCTTTGTAATTATGCAATGTTTCAGATGCTGGAGTTCTCAAGAAAGGAGAAACAGGAAAAGGTCATTCACTCCTGTAGTGTTCTCAAACATCAAGATTCACATGTCTCCATAGAGTTTATCAGAGAAGGATAGAGACCGTGAGAATGAGGCTGGAAAAATTTCTTCAGGTAACTATAATATACCTCTTTCTCATCTTCTTAAGAATAGTTGTATTTATTATTCCCATTCTAAAAGTCCATATTTAGGGCGCCTGGGTGGTTCAGTGGGTTAAAGCCTCTGCCTTCGGCTCAGGTCATGATCCCAGGGTCCTGGGATCAAGCCCTGCATCAGGCTCTCTGCTCAGCAGGGAGCCTGCTTCCTCCTCTCTCTCTCTCTCTTCCTGCTTCTCTGCCTACTTGTTATCTCTGTCAAATAAATAAATAAAATCTTTTAAAAAAATAAAATAAAATAAAAAAATAAAAGTCCATATTTAGTGCCACACAATAGTCTTTTCCAGGGGAGTTTAAATGAATGGGAGACATTGTGGTTTATCACATGGATCAGAACCACAAATCTGGTAGCACCAGAGCAAGGCCTATTATACATAAACCATCCAGTAAGAATTTCTTTAAAACTGTTGTTTGTTCTGGACTGCTCAGTGTTATTTGAGAGAACCAATCCCTGAAGTAGGAAAAGGTCTTACATTAGATTTGTGATCTCTCTCTCTCACTCAGTGCCTAGAATGCTTGTCAGGTGTAGGCCAATAGAAGGAATAGTGTTTACTTTTTCTCAGCCCATCACAAGTATACAGGGAGCTGGTGCAAAATACTTTAGCTTTCTCATCACAATCACCTTGCACTTGACCTGCACTCAGCCTTGGGTGAGTATCTTCTTCCTGTTCTCCCTCCTTTGTCTTCCAAGGCTTCTCATCTATGCCTATAGTCCTTTCTATGTTTTCTTGAAGTCTTATTTACTAAGTGGGCAGTAGTCTTACTGCCTCCTTTCAAGGATGCATCTTTCAGTTTCTTTAGAACATAATCTAGAAGACTGACAAAGCCTACTACTGGCTTCCCCTCCAAACCTCCACTAATAGTTATTACCAAGTATACACACTTGATGAGCCATTAGAGTGAACAGAATCTTTACTTGTCTCAAGCACCATCCCATTTCATCCCTTCAGTGAAGAGAAAGAGGGATGAAGTTGATACGACACCCCATTCTGCCATACATATATTAGAGCAAATCAAATATCTATCCTACAACTCAAAGGAAGAGCTCCATATCTAACTATTGTTCCTCTAATTTATGAGAAAGTCAGAAGGATGGCACTGCTCCAGGTTACAGGATGGTTATTTCTTTTTGAAATAATGTATCCTATAAATCAGTTAAGATTTTAAAATAGAACTAGGTCGAATGTAGTACAAAAAGCAAATTCAGTGAAACAAAGACCTCTTCAATAGGCAGAGACCCTAGGACTTCCTATGGATGGCTGTCAAATTTAGTCTCACCATTAATTCTGTGTTGCTGCAATTTTTGCTTCTCAATTTAAAAGTTGACATTGACTTGTAATTAAGCCTGTCTGGGCTTGCAGGCTGGGTGAACTTAAGGGAACTTCTGGCACAAACTTGGTTATAATTGTCACTATTGTAAAGAGAGATGGCATTAGTTTAATGAGAACTATGAGCTACAAAACCACAATTAGGTCTTTCCCTATGGTTGGTGAACCATCGTATGTGTGCCAACAGGAGCATGAAAAAGGTTTGAGGCTGCCAGTGGAGAGGTGGTAGATACAAATCCAAAGTGCCTAGTGAATGCATGGTTAGCCATGAGAAAACATTTCTGTACAGCATGGGGGAAAGAATGGGAGAATATTAATCAGCTAAAATGTATAGCAGGAGAACCCTTTTAGTTGACTTTTAAAAATACTCCTTAAAAAAAAAAAAAGACATAAACACCACTTATTAACATCGCTGTCCAGGCAAAAGTTGGAAAACAGCTGTTGTTATAATCCAGACGGAAGAGTATTTTCAAATGGGAGAATGGCAGTTTTAATTGCTGGAAACCCTAAGGGCAAGCTATCCTCAGCAACATGAATTAAATGCTGTGGGACAAAGAACAACTTCTGCATGGATAGGCCATCTGCACTACAGTGATCTTGCCAAGAAACAAGAAAATCTGCAATTGACATTGTAAAAACAAGATACCAGGACCTTGGTCCCTCCATAGTTTTCTAGGACATATTGGATGAGACAGCTTCCAGGCTGGCCTGGCAGTCAAAGCAAGCAAAGTAAGTGGATCTCAATCATTCAGTTATAAATGCCTAAGTGTGTTCTCGAGCAGGACTGCCTTCAACTAACTTTACTGAAAAGAAGATAAGCACATTCTAGAATGGATTACTACAACTTTGAAGGCTCTCCCTCCCAAAGTGCTTACTTGTCTTAAAATATGTATTAGTTTTTTATTGCCAATATAGAAAAATCATTACAAATTTAGTGGCTTAAAACAGCACTCATTTATTATCTTATAATTCTGGAGGTTTGAAAGTCTAAAATGGATTTTCTGTGCTAAACTTAAGGTGTCAGTAGAAGTATGCTCCTCCCAAGGATCTACCCCTGGTGTGTTTCTCACCTTTTGTAGCTGCTGGAGGCCACCTGCTGTCCTTTCTCCACACCCCCTTCCTCCATCTTCAGAGTGCATCACTCCAACCTGTCTTTCCATTGTTAATTCTCTCTGAAAGTAACCTCCCTGCCTTCTTTTTAAGATTCTCTTCTAATTACACTGGTCCCACGTAGATCATTCAGAATAATCTTCCCCTCTTAGAGATCCTTAAAAGTCTCTTTTGTTATAACATTCACAGGTCCCCATAATTAGGATATAGACATCCTCAGGGAGAGGGTGCAGACAATTATTCTGTTACCATAAAATATATGTTAATAGTACTATATTTATCTCCACACAGAAAGGAGGAACTCCATTTCAAGGATATCAGAAAAGACAGAAGATAGAAAGGAGACAAAAAAAATTTAAAGGGATTGAATGTACCTATAAAAATGAAGTGTGCAGAACACCTATAGGTGTCCTTTGGAAAGGAAGGAATGCTAACTATTGCAAATGGCCTATGTTCTATAAAACCCCCTGAAGTTGTGGAATCAGGTAGACAGGTGTGTCAACTGCCACTCTTCAGCAGGTCCCTTTTGTTAGCAGGAATGATAGACATCTGTGCAGGGAACCTGGCTCACTGGCTGAAATGCAGCTTGAACTCATACCTTAATCTTGTGAACTCCATAGCCATTATGTTAATAAGTCACAGTTGCGTCAAAAGTGAGCCTAGAGTTAACCAGTTCATGTTCAGTTCTATTCAGCAAATATTCAGCAGAGGAGGAACAAGAGTCATGTACTAGGACAAAGCTGCAAAGGACTGACAAAAAAACCTCCTTTCACTCCTTGCTGAGTTCCAGTCTTACCTGTTTCCAGAAAAAATTAGGTCTCATTCACGTTTCTTTCAACTTTGCCTTGAGCCTTTTTTTTTTTTTTTTTTCCAATTCAGGATTCCTTTTTCTATTTACTAAATTGCCTTATATTTCGATTCTCAGCTCGAAGCCAGTCGAGAAATTTACCTCTATCCTCTTCAAGTGGCATTCATCAGGGCTCCCCTCAACTCCTATAGTACTGTAAGTGGTACCACATTTTATTCTCTCTGCCCTCCATAGCAGTTTGTACATCCCTAATCAGTAAAAGTCACTGCACTGATTGGATTTGTTTTAGAACAATACCTACCTTGAAATAATGCATCACTTATTAAAGGAGTTTCTTATTCATGATAAAAAGAAAATTCTCTATCCTTAGATCGGGGGCTCGAAAACATCCAGGTGTTTAAGAATCACCTGAGTAGTTTGTAAAAATGGATCTCAGAGTTTCTCCATCAGAGTCCAAATCAGTAGAACTGAGGTAAACTGTGGGTTACTTATTTTATTAAGAACCCTGAAATATATCAATCTTATTTTTTTTTAAGTGATCATCTCAATGGATAGAGGTAACTTCGTAGAACCATTCCTCCTTAAGAGTTAAATAAGATACTCAGTCATAAATTTTTCCTGATGAACAGAATCCTCCATGGGGGATGGGGTGAACATAAAAGGTGGATTGACAGAAAGCGCAGCCAAGTTCTTAATATCATCTGGTAAGAACTGCTGTCAAAACTGGCATTCCCTGTCTCCAACTAGGTCATAAAAACCAGCTTAAGTTCTTATCTAGACAGGACTCTTTAAGTCAAATAAAATTGATTCCTAGATCATAAACATTTTAAAGTAGTAATGGAAAAAATAGAAACTAAAATGAACATCTAGTCTATGTACCTTATGTTAGCTAATTTTTATTTCACTCCAAATATGGTACATCCCCACTCATCTCTCCTGTCCTTGGACCAGAAAGATTCCACTATACTTGACTTTTTTGTTTAATTGCTATTCTCATTAACATTAGTTCAGTTTCTTAAGCACTATTAGAAGTTCAGCTTCTCTGAGCTATGATAATACCTGATTCAGCAATTGGCACCATGAAAATATATTCAGGAGACAGAGGAAAATGTAATGAAATATTAAGAAAAATATTTTTAGAGGTGATGTTTAATTTCAAGAGATTCTCATATGTAAGGGATATCCTACTCGTTTATTTTGTAGCACTTAGGCTTTGTAATAGGTTACATTCCCACATATGTGCCTCACCTTTAGCTCATCTTGCCTTTCAGTTACACTTTAGCTTAGTTAGCACATGACTCATCATAGCCTTTCATTTCTCTTATTTTTTTCTTCCACAGGATCCTTCCTCCTATGATTGGCTCACACTACAAAATACCTAATATATGTAGACTTGATTTTGTTGCATGTGTACAACTGTATCTCTTTGCTCACAGGTGAGCAAAATAGTAAGTATATTCTTACTTAAAGCAAAAGTCGACTTATTTCTTACCAATATGATTTTCAAAAATATATAAGCAAAAGCATCATAAGTTTACTTGTCAGGTATTGGTAAACATTATTTTTGAGTAGAGTTACTCCTTCCAAATGTTATATCTTGCTATAGTTCCTCTAATGTATTTGGCAAAGCCATAAGAGTAATTATTTCCTAATTAACCCCTAGGCTTTCATCAAAGCCAGAGTAAACTGAAAAAATACAAATATTCAGAATTATATAATTACAGGTCTACTCATTCTATAGTTGAAAACATGATTGAACTGACATAATTCCCCACCTCTTTGTTTTAAATTATGTATATACAATGGTAAAGGACTTACTTAATATTTTGAGTATAGTTGATCTTTGACCAAGACAAGAGCTGGAGACATTGGCCCCCCAAAATCAAAAACTCATGTATAACTTTTGAATCCCCTAAACTTTACTAATAGGCTTCTGTTGACCAGAAGCACTATTGATAACGTTAGCAGTCGATCAACCTATATGTTGTAGATTATGTATTATATAATGTATTCTTTTAATAAACTAAGCTAGAGGAAATGTTAAAATCAGAAGAAAAAGTCCATTTATAAAATAATCACACTTCACCCAGGGGTCCCATGGACCAGTCTCTTGCTTCAGCAGTGTTTGGGCAGATCCTGGAATGCTGCTTCTTCCAGCTTTCCACCACTCTTCAAACTCTTTTCCAGTTACAAACTTCAGAAAGTTTATTGCCAACCTCTGCCTCTAGCACCACCTCACACCATTTTTTGAATCTAGCCCCTTATTGCTCACCAACCTTGATCTCCCAGATTCATCAGAATGACTTCACCAAGATGGAGGCTGCAGTAAACTGATCAACATGCATCTGCAGCCTTCTTAAACTTACCTCTCTCTGGGCTTCTAATTTTACCACAAGGATGTAGCTCTGCAGGCGTTGGCCACTTCTTTCCTGAGCCGGCCTTGGAGAATCCAGAGGGCATCCAGTGCCTTTCGAAGATCCAAAACCAGTAGGGCAGACAGCACACTCTTCCAGGACAGACAGAATAAGTCCCAAAAAGACCCTATGGAAGCGACCAGTATTCTGGGAAAAGAACCTCAACCAGTCTGTTTTGAATCTGCTTGCCCTAGGTTCCACCCACACACAGACTTCTCTCTGTACCTACCCAGAAAACTACAACCCAGATGATCAGGTGAAACTTATCAAGAAGATGGGGACCGCCTGACTAAGTGCTGCAGGGTGGCTGGTCCCCAGGCTGATTTGGGTAAGTACCTCTTCAAAAGACTGACATTCATGGACAACTAGGAGTGTCCAGAGCCCGGCAGCCTTCGAGGGACCCCTCTGGTATCGCCCTACTGTCCGGGCTTCTGTCTGAGCTTCTCCCTCCAGCCTGCAGGCAACTTTTTAATCAAACCCATAGCCTTTCCCCAAACCCTGAACCAGATGGAAACAATAAGGCTTTTCTTAGGAAGGAAAAAAATTAATAAAAATTAAAATAAATAAAAAACAAGCAAAAAAACACCTATGAGGACCCCTGCAATTCAAACCTGCATTGTTCAAGTGTCTGCTGTATATGGGTTGCAGGTGAAGGAGAAGCTAGTGGAATAGGTATGAAAAAAATGAGAACTATTTATTCACTAAACTTAAAAGCATTTCACTTTAAGAAGATAAAGCTGACATGTACACACTGTAAGAGTTTCGAACACAAAGCAGGGCTGTGATATGTCATTAAAAGATTCTGTGCGCTTCAGACCAACAGAGGCAAATGGAAGAAAGATTGTCTGAAAAAAATCAAAAAAGACTTCCCGAAGGAAGCACCATTAGAGGTAAAAAAAAAAGCTTTGAAAGTCTTTCAGCAAGTAGAGTGAGGGAGAATACAGGGAGACTATTTTATGCATTTTTAATAATATGAACAACCCTAGAATGCAGAAGGGTACTCAGTGACTTTGGGGAAAACCATGGAGTTCATTTTGATGTGTGAACAGAAATCAATTTTGAGATTAAGTCAGAAACTGGGTTAATAAAAGATAAGGAGGATCCTCAAACTATGTCTCAGGATTAATATATTCTGTGGGATTGTGGACCAGTGAAAAATTTTTGAATGGGGAGCAGTAAGGTAATTCTGATAGAGCTGTGAGTTAGGGAAGAGAGGGAATAATACCAGCCAAGACAAAATTGAGATACTTGTATTCTGGTCAACATGGAGTAACAGGGATGAGCATTATTTTCTCAGCTGAAGCAACTAAAAATTCACACAAAATATATGAAAAAATAAAACCAAAGACGTTGAAAATCAGACAACAAAGTTCAATGGTCTCTGACAGACAGTGAAAGAGGTAGGTGCTTTGACTACACCACCTCATTGACTAGGAAAAATCTCTAGGTCTTCCTGAGTTGAGGTAATGGAATTAAATCCAGAGAAAATGTTAGGTCCATTATTAAATAAAACGAGACTGAGACAAAGTGAAAATTATTTAAAGCTTTATTTTATGATAAGTATTAGAAGTTAGACTGATTGGTCATGGGAATGAGACTGAGACAAGGTGAAAGTTATGCAAAGCTCAATTCTATGTTAAGCATTAGAAGTCAGACTGACCCGCCAGGGCTGTCTCTGAAGAGAGCAACAACCCCCAGCTTAAAGGCTCAAGAATCGACTGACTGACCTGTCAGGGATGCCTCCGAAGAGGGCGACCCCTCCCCATCTTACAGGCTACCTTTTTTTTTTTTTTAGTTTTCTTTTTTAAGTATAATTTTTTATTTTTTATAAACATATATTTTTATCCCCAGGGGTACAGGTCTGTGAATCACCAGGTTTACACACTTCACAGCACTCACCAAAGCACATACCCTCCCCAATGTCCATAATCCCACCCTCTTCTCCCAAACCCCCTCCCCCCAGCAACACTCAGTTTGTTTTGTGAGATTAAGAGTCACTTATGGTTTGTCTCCCTCCCAATCCCATCTTGTTTCATTTATTCTTCTCCTACCCACTTAAGCCCCCATGTTGCATCACCACTTCCTCATATCAGGGAGATCATATGATAGTTGTCTTTCTCTGCTTGACTTATTTCGCTAAGCATGATACACTCTAGTGCCATCCATGTTGTCGCAAATGGCAAGATTTCATTTCTTTTGATGGCTGCAGAGTATTCCATTGTGTATATATACCACCTCTTCTTTCTCCATTCATCTGTTGATGGACATCTAGGTTCTTTCCATAGTTTGGCTATTGTGGACATTGCTGCTATAAACATTCGGGTACACGTGCCCCTTTGGATCACTACGTTTGTATCTTTAGGGTAAATACCCAATAGTGCAATTGCTGGGTCATAGGGCAGTTCTATTTTCAACATTTTGAGGAACCTCCATGCTGTTTTCCAGATAGGTGGCACCAGCTTGCATTCCCACCAACAGTGTAGGAGGGTTCCCCTTTCCCGCATCCTTGCCAGCATCTGTCATTTCCTGACTTGTTGATTTTAGCCATTCTGACTGGTGTGAGGTGAAATCGCATTGTGGTTTTGATTTGTATTTCCCTGATGCCGAGTGATATGGAGCACTTTTTCATGTGTCTGTTGGCCATCTGGATGTCTTCTTTGCAGAAATGTCTGTTCATGTCCTCTGCCCATTTCTTGATTGGATTATTTGTTCTTTGGGTGTTGAGTTTGCGAAGTTCTTTATAGATTCTGGACACTAGTCCTTTATCTGATATGTCGTTTGCAAATATCTTCTCCCATTCTGTCAGTTGTCTTTTGATTTTGTTAACTGTTTCCTTTGCTGTGCAAAAGCTTTTGATCTTGATGAAATCCCAGTAGTTCATTTTTTCCCTTGCTTCCCTTGCCTTTTGCGTTGTTCCTAGGAAGATGTTGCTGTGGCTGAGGTCAAAGAGGTTGCTGCCTGTGTTCTCCTCAAGGATTTTGATGGATTCCTTTCGCACATTGAGGTCCTTCATCCATTTTGAGTCTATTTTTGTGTGTGGTGTAAGGAAATGGTCCAATTTCATTTTTCTGCATGTGGCTGTCCAATTTTCCCAGCACCGTTTATTGAAAAGGCTGTCTTTTTTCCATTGGACATTCTTTCCTGCTTTGTCGAAGATGAGTTGACCATAGAGTTGAGGATCTATTTCTGGGCTCTCTATTCTGTTCCATTGATCTATGTGTCTGTTTTTGTGCCAGTACCATGCTGTCTTGATGATGACAGCTTTGTAATAGAGCTTGAAGTCCGGAATTGTGATGCCACCAACATTGGCTTTCTTTTTCAATATCCCTTTGGCTATTCGAGGTCTTTTCTGGTTCCATATAAATTTTAGCATTATTTGTTCCATTTCTTTGAAAAAGATGAATGGTACTTTGATAGGAATTGCATTAAATGTGTAGATTGCTTTAGGTAGCATAGACATTTTCACAATATTTATTCTTCCAATCCAGGAGCATGGAACATTTTTCCATTTCTTTGTGTCTTCCTCAATTTCTTTCATGAGTACTTTATAGTTTTCTGAGTATAGATTCTGTGTCTATTTGGTTAGGTTTATTCCTAGGTATCTTATGGTTTTGGGTGCAATTGTAAATGGGATTGACTCCTTAAGTTCCCTTTCTTCTGTCTTGCTGTTGGTGTAGAGAAATGCAACTGATTTCTGTGCATTGATTTTATATCCTGACACTTTACTGAATTCCTGTATAAGTTCTAGCAGTTTTGGAGTACAGACTACCTTTTATAGAGCAAAAGTCTGGCCACACATAGGTGGCCAATGAGATTGTAGTCATGTTAGGTCACATGCAGGTGGCTAATTGAGTTACAATTTACCCTATAGTAGCTGTTTGACCTAACCTATTACTCTGGTCAGAATTGGTGCTCAAGGTTGGCACCCAAACGGCGGGGTTTACATTCTTTGGTGGTTAGGGAAAAAGTATGTGTGTTTCTTTTTTTTTTTTTTTTTTTTTTTAAGATAAGTCATACTTTATATAAATATAAATATTTTTTTTTGTTTTTTTTTTATTTTTATTTTTTTTTAATTTTTTATTTTTTATAAACATATATTTTTATCCCCAGGGGTACAGGTCTGTGAATCACCAGGTTTACACACTTCACAGCACTCACCAAATCAAATACCCTCCCCAATGTCCATAATCCCATCCCCTTCTCCCAAACCCCCTCCCCCCGGCAACCCTCAGTTTGTTTCGTGAGATTAAGAGTCACTTATGGTTTGTCTCCCTCCCAATCCCATCTTGTTTCATTTATTCTTCTCCTACCCACTTAAGCCTCCATGTTGCATCACCACTTCCTCATATCAGGGAGATCATATGATAGTTGTCTTTCTCTGCTTGACTTTTTTCGCTAGGCATGATATGCTCTAGTTCCATCCATGTTGTTGCAAATGGCAAGATTTCATTTCTTTTGATGGCTGCATAGTATTCCATTGTGTATATATACCACATCTTCTTGATCCATTCATCTGTTGATGGACATCTAGGTTCTTTCCATAGTTTGGCTATTGTGGACATTGCTGCTATAAACATTCGGGTGCATGTGTCCCTTTGGATCACTACATTTGTATCTTTAGGGTAAATACCCAATAGTGCAATTGCTGGGTCATAGGGCAGTTCTATTTTCAACATTTTGAGGAACCTCCATGCTGTTTTCCAGAGTGGCTGCACCAGCTTGCATTCCCACCAACAGTGTAGGAGGGTTCCTCTTTCTCCGCATCCTCGCCAGCATCTGTCATTTCCTGATTTGTTGATTTTAGCCATTCTGACTGGTGTGAGGTGATATCTCATTGTGGTTTTGATTTGTATTTCCCTGATGCCGAGTGATATGGAGCACTTTTTCATGTGTCTGTTGGCAATCTGGATGTCTTCTTTGCAGAAATGTCTGTTCATGTCCTCTGCCCATTTCTTGATTGGATTATTTGTTCTTTGGGTGTTGAGTTTGCTAAGTTCTTTATAGATTCTGGACACTAGTCCTTTATCTGATATGTCGTTTGCAAATATCTTCTCCCATTCTGTCAGTTGTCTTTTGATTTTGTTAACTGTTTCCTTTGCTGTGCAAAAGCTTTTGATCTTGATGAAATCCCAGTAGTTCATTTTTTCCCTTGCTTCCCTTGCCTTTGGCGTTGTTCCTAGGAAGATGTTGCTGCGGCAGAGGTCGAAGAGGTTGCTGCCCGTGTTCTCCTCAAGGATTTTGATGGATTCCTTTCGTACATTGAGATCCTTCATCCATTTTGAGTCTATTTTTGTGTGTGGTGTAAGGAAATGGTCCAATTTCATTTTTCTGCATGTGGCTGTCCAATTTTCCCAGCACCATTTATTGAAAAGGCTGTCTTTTTTCCATTGGACATTCTTTCCTGCTTTGTCGAAGATTAGTTGACCATAGAGTTGAGGGTCTATTTCTGGGCTCTCTATTCTGTTCCATTGATCTATGTGTCTGTTTTTGTGCCAGTACCATGCTGTCTTGATGATGACAGCTTTGTAATAGAGCTTGAAGTCCGGAATTGTGATGCCACCAACGTTGGCTTTCTTTTTCAATATCCCTTTGGCTATTCGAGGTCTTTTCTGGTTCCATATAAATTTTAGAATTATTTGTTCCATTTCTTTGAAAAAGATGGATGGTACTTTGATAGGAATTGCATTAAATGTGTAGATTGCTTTAGGTAGCATAGACATTTTCACAATATTTATTCTTCCAATCCAGGAGCATGGAACATTTTTCCATTTCTTTGTGTCTTCCTCAATTTCTTTCATGAGTACTTTATAGTTTTCTGAGTATAGATTCTGTGTCTCTTTGGTTAGGTTTATTCCTAGGTATCTTATGGTTTTGGGTGCAATTGTAAATGGGATTGACTCCTTAATTTCCCTTTCTTCTGTCTTGCTGTTGGTGTAGAGAAATGCAACTGATTTCTGTGCATTGATTTTATATCCTGACACTTTACTGAATTCCTGTATAAGTTCTAGCAGTTTTGGAGTGGAGTCTTTTGGGTTTTCCACATATAGTATCATATCATCTGCGAAGAGTGATAATTTGACTTCTTCTTTGCCGATTTGGATGCCTTTAATTTCCTTTTGTTGTCTGATTGCTGAGGCTAGGACCTCTAGTACGATGTTGAATAGCAGTGGTGATAATGGACATCCCTGCCGTGTTCCTGACCTTAGCGGAAAAGCTTTCAGTTTTTCTCCATTGAGAATGATATTTGCGGTGGGTTTTTCATAGATGGCTTTGATGATATTGAGGTATGTGCCCTCTATCCCTACACTTTGAAGAGTTTTGATCAGGAAGGGATGTTGTACTTTGTCAAATGCTTTTTCAGCATCTATTGAGAGTATCATATGGTTCTTGTTCTTACTTTTATTGATGTGTTGTATCACATTGACTGATTTGCGGATGTTGAACCAACCTTGCAGCCCTGGAATAAATCCCACTTGGTCGTGGTGGATAATCTTTTTAATGTACTGTTGAATTCTATTGGCTAGTATTTTGTTGAGTATTTTCGCATCTGTGTTCATCAAGGATATCGGTCTATAGCTCTCTTTTTTGGTGGGATCCTTGTCTGGTTTTGGGATCAAGGTGATGCTGGCTTCATAAAATGAGTTTGAAAGTTTTCCTTCCATTTCTATTTTTTGGAACAGTTTCAGGAGAATAGGAATTAGTTCTTCTTTAAATGTTTGGTAG
Source organism: Mustela lutreola (assembly GCF_030435805.1). Taxonomy (NCBI): domain Eukaryota; kingdom Metazoa; phylum Chordata; class Mammalia; order Carnivora; family Mustelidae; genus Mustela; species Mustela lutreola. The sequence goes on from NC_081299.1 coordinate 60,845,551, forward strand.
AATTCCCCCGGGAAGCCGTCTGGCCCTGGGCTTTTGTTTGTTTGGAGATTTTTAATGACTGTTTCAATCTCCTTACTGGTTATGGGTCTGTTCAGGCTTTCTATTTCTTCCTGGTTCAGTTGTGGTAGCTTATATGTTTCTAGGAATGCATCCATTTCTTCCAGATTGTCAAATTTATTGCCGTAGAGTTGCTCATAGTATGTTCTTATAAGAGTTTGTATTTCTTTGGTGTTAGTTGTGATCTCTCCTCTTTCATTCATGATTTTATTTATTTGGGTCCTTTCTCTTTTCTTTTTGATAAGTCGGGCCAGGGGTTTATCAATTTTATTAATTCTTTCAAAGAACCAGCTCCTAGTTTCGTTGATTTGTTCTATTGTTTTTTTGGTTTCTATTTCATTGATTTCTGCTCTGATCTTTATGATTTCTCTTCTCCTGCTGGGCTTAGGGTTTCTTTCTTGTTCTTTCTCCAGCTCCTTTAGGTGTAGGGTTAGGTTGTGTACCCGAGACCTTTCTTGTTTCTTGAGAAAGGCTTGTACCGCTATATATTTTCCTCTCAGGACTGCCTTTGTTGTGTCCCACAGATTTTGAACCGTTGTATTTTAATTATCATTTGTTTCCATGATTTTTTTCAATTCTTCTTTAATTTCCCGGTTGACCCATTCATTCTTTAGAAGGATACTGTTTAGTCTCCATGTATTTGGGTTCTTTCCAAACTTCCTTTTGTGGTTGAGTTCTAGCTTTAGAGCATTGTGGTCTGAAAATATGCAGGGAATGATCCCAATCTTTTGATACCGGTTGAGTCCTGATTTAGGACCGAGGATGTGATCTATTCTGGAGAATGTTCCATGTGCACTAGAGAAGAATGTGTATTCTGTTGTTTTGGGATGAAATATTCTGAATATATCTGTGATGTCCATCTGGTCCAGTGTGTCATTTAAGGCCTTTATTTCCTTGCTGATCTTTTGCTTGGATGACCTGTCCATTTCAGTGAGGGGAGTGTTAAAGTCCCCTACTATTATTGTGTTGTTGTTGATGTGTTTCTTTGATTTTGTTATTAATTGGTTTATATAGTTGGCTGCTCCCACATTGGGGGCATAGATATTTAAAATTGTTAAATCTTCTTGTTGGACAGACCCTTTGAGTATGATATAGTGTCCTTCCTCATCTCTTATTATAGTCTTTGGCTTAAAATCTAATTGATCTGATATAAGGATTGCCACTCCTGCTTTCTTCTGATGTCCATTAGCATGGTAAATTCTTTTCCACCCCCTCACTTTAAATCTGGAGGTGTCTTCGGGCTTAAAATGTGTTTCTTGGAGGCAACATATAGATGGGTTTTGTTTTTTTATCCATTCTGATACCCTGTGTCTTTTGACAGGGGCATTTAGCCAATTAACATTCAGGGTAACTATTGAGAGATATGAATTTAGTGCCATTGTATTGCCTGTAAGGTGACTGTTACTGTATATGGTCTCTGTTCCTTTCTGATCTACCACTTGTAGGCTCTCTCTTTGCTTAGAGGACCCCTTTCAATATTTCCTGTAGAGCTGGTTTGGTATTTGCAAATTCTTTCAGTTGTTGTTTGTCCTGGAAGCTTTTAATCTCTCCTTCTATTTTCAATGATAGCCTAGCTGGATATAGTATTCTTGGCTGCATGTTTTTCTCGTTTAGTGCTCTGAAAATATCATGCCAGCTCTTTCTGGCCTGCCAGGTCTCTGTGGATAAGTCAGCTGCCAATCTAATATTTTTACCATTGTATGTTACAGACTTCTTTTCCCGGGCTGCTGTCAGGATTTTCTCTTTGTCACTGAGACTTGTAAATTTTACTATTAGGTGACGGGGTGTGGGCCTATTCTTATTGATTTTGAGGGGCGTTCTCTGAACCTCCTGAATTTTGATGCTCGTTCCCTTTGCCATATTGGGGAAATTCTCCCCAATAATTCTCTCCAGTATACCTTCTGCTCCCCTCTCACTTTCTTCTTCTTCTGGAATCCCAATTATTCTAATGTTGTTTCGTCTTATGGTGTCACTTATCTCTCGAATTCTCCCCTCGTGGTCCAGTAGCTGTTTGTCCCTCTTTTGCTCAGCTTCTTTATTCTCTGTCATTTGGTCTTCTATATCACTAATTCTTTCTTCTGCCTCATTTATCCTAGCAGTTAGAGCCTCCATTTTTGATTGCACCTCATTAATAGCTTTTTTGATTTCACCTTGGTTAGATTTTAGTTCTTTTATTTCTCCAGAAAGGGCTTTTATATCTCTCGAGAGGGTTTCTCTCATATCTTCCATGCCTTTTTCGAGCCCGGCTAGAACCTTGAGAATTGTCATTCTGAACTCTAGATCTGACATATTACCGATGTCTGTATTGATTAGGTCCCTAGCCTTCGGTACTGCCTCTTGTTCTTTTTTTTGTGTTGAATTTTTCCGTCTTGTCATTTTGTCCAGATAAGAGTAAATGAAGGGGCAAGTAAAATACTAAAAGGGTGGCAACAACCCCAGGAAAATATGCTTTAACCAAATTAGAAGAGATCCAAAATCGTGAGTGGGGAGATAGGGGATAAAAAGAGGTTCAAAAAGGAAGAAAGAAAAAAGAAAAAAAAAAAAAAAGAAAAGAAAAGAATATTTTTAAAGAAAGAAAACACCTAAGAAAAATGTAAAATAATATATATATATATATTAGATAAACTAGTAAAAAATCGTTAAAAAAGAAAAAGGTAACAGTTAAAAAAAATTTTTACCCGAAGGCGAGAAAAAAAAAAAAAATGAAAAAGAAAAAATTAAATTAACTGCAAGACTAAAAAAAATCACAGGAAAAAAGCCATGAGTTCCGTGCTTGGCTTTCTCCTCCTCTGGAATTCTGCTGCTCTCCTTGGTATTGAAACCGCACTCCTTGGTAGGTGAACTTGGTCTCGGCTGGATTTCTTGTTGATCTTCTGAGGGAGGGGCCTGTTGTAGTGATTCTCAAGTGTCTTTGCCCCAGGCGGAATTACACCGCCCTTACCCGGGGCCGGGGTGAGTAATCCGCTCGGGTTTGCTTTCAGGAGCTTTTGTTCCCTGAGCGCTTTCCGTAGAGTTCCAGAGGACGGGAATACAAATGGCGGCCTCCTGGTCTCTGGCCCGGAGGAGCCGAGAGCCCAGGGCCCCACTCCTCAGTGCGCCCTCAGAGAACAGCGCCCAGTTACTCCCGTCTGCCTGACCTCCGGCCGCGCTCCGAGCTCACCGAGCCTGCGACCGGTTCAAGGTAACACGGAGCTGCGAGCTTACTGTCGGCTCTGTCTCTGTAGCCGGCTTTCCCGTTCCAATACCCGCAAGCTCTGCGACACTCAGACACCCCCGATCCTTCTGTGACCCTGCGGGACCTGAGGCCACGCTGACCCCGCGTGGGCTTCGCCCCGGTTTAGCCTCTGGAGCGATGTCCCTCAGCGGAACAGACTTTTAAAAGTCCTGATTTTGTGCACGGTTGCTCCGCCGCTTGCCGGGAGCCGGCCCCTCCCCCCGGGGTCTATCTTCCCGTCGCTTTGGATTCACTTCTCCGCCGGTCCTACCTTTCAGAAAGTGGTTGTTTTTCTGTTTCCAGAATTGCTGTTCTTCTTCTCTTCGATCTGCCGATGGATTTTCAGGTGTTTGCAATCTTTAGATAAGCTATCTAGCTGATCTCCGGCTAGCTGAAGCAGTCTCAGCTTGCTACTTCTCCGCCATCTTGACTCCTCCACCAGTATGTGTGTTTCTTACTGAGTGGATGTCTCCACCTGGCCCTACTCATCCTTGTATTCTAGGCTCTGTTATCAAGAACTGGCCAACCTGGCCTTGTATTCTGGGCTCTGTTATTAGGAACTGGCTGACCATATTTTACTGGTTTCCCAGACTTGCTTCTAAGTAATTTCCTCTGGGGGAAAGGGGGCAGGGTCAGTTTAAGTTTTACTGCACGAACAACAAAATGGCTTTTAACCAAGATGGAGTCGCTCTGGCTAAATAGGTCATTACAGAAAACAGGTGGGAAGTGTTTGCTAAGCAGAGTGCTAGAGAGAAAAGAAGGTTGCACAAAGAAGGAGCTTGTGAGAACTTTGCAGAATTCCCATCCAGTATTTAGTTAAGTACTGATCAACATGTGCATATGACACTAGAAAGTATAGGCGATAGTACTTGGAGATGTCACTTAGCCAGGAAGAGCTACTGTCCCCAACAGCCAGAGTGGAAAGCCCCATAATAAGAGGCTTTGGTTAGCGTACTGAAAAGGAAACTATCCCAATCCTGGGGAAAATTAACCTTGGACTAACTGGTGCTCCAAGCCTACTAAAGCTGGAAAACAGATTTCTTTCTTTTTCTTTTTTCTTTTTTTTTCTTTTTTTAGATTTTAATTATTTCTTTGACAGAGAAAGACTCTGAGATGGCCAGAGAGGGAATATAAGCAGGGGGAGTAGGAGAGGGAGAAGGAGGCTTCCTGCTGAGTGGGAGCCTGATGATGCTGATTCAGCGGGGCTCAATATGGAGCTTGATGAGGGGCTGGATCCCAGGACCCTGGGATCATGACCTGAGCCGAAGGCAGAAGCTTAATGACTGAGCCACCCAGGTGCCCCTGGCAGACATATTTCTACAGTAGCCCCCAAGATTCTTGCCCTTTAAGGTAGAAGATCTGTATGATTCCATTTCTTAGAGTGTGGGCATAACCTGTGACTACAATGAGATATCATACTTATATTTAGGTTATGCTTTATGCCAAAGGTAAGGAATTTTGCAAATATAATTAAGGTCCCAAATTACCTGATTTTTTTTTTTTTTAAGTTAATACAAAGGGAAATTATCTGGGGCAGTCCCAGTTTAAACTTGTAGAGGCTCTTAAAGAAGGGCCTGACTCTTTTTGAATAGAGTGTTTTTTCTACCTGAAAAAGTAAGCTGCTGTGCCATGAGAGGGCCCGTGAGAGGGATACATCCCATAGAGAGGCAGATCCCTCTAGGAGTTAAGAATGAATCCTGGGTGACAGCCAGTCAGAAAACTAGGACAGCTGCAAGGAACTAAATTCTGCCAATAGCCATGTGAGCTTATAAGAAGACTCTGAGCCCCAGAAAACAATGCAGTCTTACCAGGATTACAGTCCTGTGAGACCATGAAAATATGGCCTAGCTAAGCAGTGACTGGCCAGCTAGTTGACAATAACTAAGAGGCAATAAAAGGATTTTTTTTTAAATCACTAACTCTCTAATAATTTCTTATGTGGAAATAAAAAACTAACACACTAAGTCTGAAAGTAAGACTTAAAAAGATCAAATTGTTTGCAGATCACTTTAGGTTTGCAAAGATCAAGAACACTTAACATCAAATGTCCAACAAGACAAAATTCATAGTGTCTGACAACCAATAAAAATCACCAGCATTCAAAGAAGCAAAAAACAAAACAAAACAAAACAAAAACACACAAACCAAAACCCTCACAAAGAAGAGAAATAAATAAATCAAGGCTGACTCGGAAATTGTATAGATTAATTAGGAAACAAATATGTAAAAATACTAAATATATTTAAAAATATAATTAATAATGACATTAATTATTAAGTTTATTTATGTTCAAGAAAATAGAAGAAATAATGTGGAAGATAAAAAAAGAGGGGCAACTCTAACTTTCAAGAGATAAGAAGTACAATGTGTGATGTGAGATATACCACATGACATTAAAGATATATCAGACATTACAGAATAGTGAACCTAAGCATACAACAAAAGACACTAAACAGAGAACTAAAAAGTTATTGGAAAGAGAATCAGTGACTGATAGCACAATTTCAAAGAGCCAGATATATTGGTTATTATAGTCTCCCCAAAAAGACCAAAAAAAATTTGGGGGGGGATTTTATTACATATGTTTATTGGAATTTTCATGATTTGGAAGTAAATATGAGTTTACTTATATCCAAGTAAACATATCTCAAATTTTTGAATTTTTTTAATACTTTGTTTAAGGTTTATTTTTATTTATTTATTTATTTTTAAAATTAATTTATTTATTTTCAGCATAACAGTATTCATTATTTTTTCACCACACCCAGTGCTCCATGCAATCTGTACCCTCTAAAATACCCACCACCTGGTACCCCAACCTCCCACCCCCCCACCCCTTCAAACCCCTCAGATTGTTTTTCAGAGTCCATAGTCTTTCATGACCAAAATTTTTTTAAAGAATAATTACTGAAATTTTTTTTAATTAAATGAAAACTATAAACCCACAAATACAAAAATTTTAATCCCAATGAAAAAAATACACCAAGATACATGATCATGTATCTAAATGTCTTGAACAGAGCTAGAGCAGAAAATATGTATTATTTATGAAAAACCAAAATAAGGATGACAGTGGCAGAGTTCTGATCACAAACAATGCAAGCTACAAGATAATAAAGCCGCATTTTTAAAGTGCTGAAAGAAAAAAATATATATATTAAAGTAGCTTTTCTTATGTAGTCGAGCTTTCAAAAACCAAAAATATTGTAATGAAGGCTTTTTACATATAAAAGACCTGAAAGAATTAGTCACTAAGAGACAACAATAAATATTGAAGGAAGTCCTTTAGTCAAGAGGAAAATGATATATGGAAACCTGGTTCTACGTAAAGGAATGAAGAGCATTGGAAATGGTAAAGACATAATAAAAATGGCATAAATATAAATACTTTTTCTTAATATTCAAATATTTTGAGAAAAGATAATGGTGAAAGGAAAAATAACAATTTGTATAGTGCATAATATGTGTAGAAATAGAACGTATGGTAACAGTGACATAAAGGCCAGCAGAGGAAAAATGTATATTTTTATGAGACTCTTACAGTATATGGTAAGTTGTATATTATCACTTGAAGGTATGTTGTATCTTTTAAAGCTTAAAACAACTAAATTAATATCAGAATAAGGAGTTATAGCTAATACAATACAAATTGAGATAAAAATTATTCAATCCAAAAATAGGGAGAAAAGTGTGTCTATTTTTCCAATTTTGTCTTCTTTAATAGGCCAATATTACGTTATGATGCTCGAAACACTGAAGTTATCTTAGATCTTTTCCTCTCCATTATATACACTCAATCATTAAATCTTTTTTTTTTTTTTCCTTGAAAGTGAGAGCTTGTGTAACATGTGCATGGGCTCCCAAGTTGGGAAAGGGGGGTGGGGCAGAGGAAGAGGGAGGGAGAGAATCTTAAGTAGGCTGCACTCTCAGCATGGAGCCCAGCACAGGGCTCAGTCTCACAATCCTGAGATAATGACCCTGAGATCATGATCTGAGCTGAAATCAAGAGTCCCACACTTAACCAACGATACCACTTAGGAACCCCACAATCATTAAATCTTTTGATTCTCTTTGCTTAGATCTTGAAAACACATCTCCCTCTCATGTTTACTCATATTGTCATTCCCTCATCATGCTCTATTAATCACAATTCTCTTCTCTTTTGTCTCCAGGTATGCTCCTCTCATCCATCATTTATACCACTTTTCTGACATAAAAATAATCATGGCGCTTATCTGCTCTGTGTTCTTTAACCATCCCACTCCCAAATCTGTTTCTTTGGTTCTCAACAAAACAACGGGTCTACTCTTCCTCTCTTAAGAGAAATGAATATAGTATGTCGATTAGTGATTAGGGTTATGAAAATATAAAGCAGAGTGAGGGCATAGAGTGAGACAGGGAGGAGAATTTTTTTTTTAAGGTAGGTTTATGAAGCAGGACTTTATTGGAAGATGCCGTTTGTGTGGAAATCCTTATGAGAGCTCTCTGAGGACAGTACTCCAGGTGGAGAGCTGAACTCTCAGTCACATTTTATTTCTGTACCAGCAACTTCCTCATCATCAGGATAAGATTATAACTAAGGCTTCCTAAATGTCATAATGGAAAGCCAACTTTTCTACCTGCATGTCTAGAATCTAAAACATATGGTAACTCTTTAATCAACAATGCAGAATATAATCACTCCAGTCTCTTGCCAAAGTATTTGCAACTAATTGATCCAGCACTCGCCAAAAGCTCAGATGAGAATCTGATAGCCAATTGAGAAGGTCATGTTCAGTAAGCTCTATTCTTATATGAAATCACATATGCAATGCATGTTTGGTATATTACCTTCTCTGCAGAAATGCTATCACAGAATAGTAATTTGATTTTATGGTCCCAGATCTGTATTTTTTAAAAGAAGGGCAATTTATATTCTATTTATAGAGGATAAGACACTAATTTGTAAAATGTTTGCTTATCTGTCAAAAATTATGGCTGAAGAAGACATGCATTATGTAGCTTGCATAGTAGTCATATGGCCAATTCTCTAGGTAGAGTCTTGGGAAAACAGTTTCAAGACATACTTTTCAAATCTAGAATATATTTAATGTAATATTCTCAATATTACATTACAATGTACAATGTAATATCCTCAATTTCAGCATCCTTTACTTTGTCCAGGTTTAATTATTTGTGTATTCTACCAGAACCTGTCAACAGATCTCTGTATCTTCAGCAATGGGCTCCATTCCAAATGCATTCTATTATCATTACCACAGTCCTTACCTTGAAATATTACTTTAATTGCAATGCTATTTCAAAACTATGCTGGTGGAGTCCATTATAGCTATTGAATCATCTTTCAATACTCTTCTACCTATGGCTTTTACTTTAGCCAGGTAACTTTACTGCCAAAATGGGGTATTTTAATGAGATCCTTTCAATTTCTGGAAAAAATTTTTTTGGCTGGTTTCTTATCACATTTTAATTCAATGAGAATTTTTGAGGAAAAGTCTGGGGATACAGCAAGACTCAAGAATGGGCAGAAAGTAAGTGAAGACAAAAGTATGATGTTAACATGTTAATTCATATTTTGTTTAGTAATCAGTTTCACAGATTAGTTTCTCTGAGGGGATAGAAAACAAATGTGAATATTAAACTACCTCTCGTACCAAAATGACCTTGTCAAGATAACTATGTGAAAGACCATGTTCCATTACCTCCTCTTCTATTGCATTCCCCAAAACCAAGCCTTATTTTTGTTCTCATGTGGTACTGTCCCTATCCATCCAGAACCGTCCTTAACTCCCAATTGAATCACTCCATCAAAATTTCAGAGTTGGAATTGACCTTTTCCTGTCAATTTCTATAGAATCTTGTCAGAAACTCTCATATTTTCTTTTCATTCTCTTTTATATCTACTTTTAAAAGAGACATATCTTGATAGCCTCTCCACAGTAATTGTAAACAAAAAGTGTTTGATAAATATTTGTGTCTCTTACAGGGCTTGTCATAGTGCTGCACATAGTGGTAGGATTCACTAAAAATCAGATGGTTGATGAACCAATAAAGCATTGTGCTAATAAAATTAGTCTGCAAGCTTTGATTTTAGTTTTAGAGTGAATATTTATATAATCAAAGTTCTTTTGGAGTAGTACATTGCTTTAATTTATTTGCAATATATAGTATACTATTTCATTTCAAGTCTCACCCCAGCTACTCAGTATATATAATAGGTTACTTGTTAAAGACAAGGAACCAAATCACAACATAATAAAAGATATGCCAAGATCATATAGCAATAGGTTTTGTAGCTGAGATCCTTCATGTCTAGTATTCTTTCTATTGGATACCTTTTTTCTTGTGTGAAATATATATCCATTATTAATGCAGAAATTATTTAAAAAGTAGAGTATAAACAACACTTGAGGGGTTTCAAAATCAAAATTCAGATTGATAAATTAAAAATTCCATGTGAATGACTATAAAATATGTTTATTATAAATTTCATGTATGCATTTATAAAAATATACTGAAAATTTAAGTAATTCTCTGTTTAATCAGTTGCTATGTTGCTTTCTTCCTAAGTAAATTTATATTCAGTAATTATAACACCCAAAGGATACTGTGTGAAATGTACTTCTATTTTTTACAATTCAAAAATCTGTGCCCAACACAAAATTGTCTTACAGCACAAAAGTATACACATATGAATATTCTGTATGCATGAGCATGAACAGCCATAGTAATGAAAACAATTGGCAAAGATAGTATATCAGGGTCAGTTGACAGAAGGAAAATGGATCATGACTGACTTTCTGGTTGTTTTGTAAAATGCATTCTTAAATAACCACTATGGTTATAACAAGCTGTAACATATTTCATTCATTCATACAAATTTCAGCAAATATGAGTAGAGTACCTACTTAGTGGTTCATATCTAGCCTTTCTTCACAGAACACAAACAATAAAATCTGGTAAATTGACCAAAGTAGTAAGAGTAAGGTTAAAAAATAATGAACTTACTTATGAGGAAGTTCAAAATGACTTAATATATGAAATGCACATTTTCTATGGTTTCCTAGGATAGCCTTAGATTTCTACAAATAATAAGTTTGTACTGTTTCTCACTCTGGAATTTGTATACCAAGAAAATAGGCACAAAATTTATCTTTTATTTCTAAACATACTTTTGGCTATCTAGCATAGTTCCAGGCAATCCAGAAATACTTTTGGCTATCTAGCATAGTTCCAGGCAATCCAGAAATTCTCATTCCCATAGCTATCATAGGGTCTCTCAGTTTCCATGATCATATTCATAGCAAATATCCCCTCAGTCATTGTCAGATCATTGACAGTGAAGCAAAATGGAACCTGGGCTTTGGAGTCAGGCAAGGAGCTCAAACCCCAGTTCCTTAATTCATTGACTGCATGACCTCGAGCAAGTTAGTTGTCCACAACTGTCTTTGTAAAAGAAAAAATATTTATGATTAGAGCTATTTCTGCATAACTGAGTAATGTATAGCTATACAAATATATGTAAAACATATATAATAAAAATATTTCATGGAGTTGTTGCCAGGATTAAATGTAATAAGCCTGTAAAATGATTAACAGAATTCCAAGGACATACTAAAATTTAAACAATTGCAGTTATTACTGTATCTTATTTTCAAATTTTCCTAATTTAATTTGCTATCTTATATGATTCCTCCCGTTTAATGTCATTTTTCCTCCACTACCAGATCTATTCTACTTTTTCTTAGCGAGAGGCTAGAAGCTGGTTTTGCTTTTTATTCTTTTCACACTTATGCATTAATTATTATCCTTGACTCTTAATACTTAAAAATAAAATTGGCAGTTTCATTAAGACAAGCACCAGAAATATATCTATATTATCCTGTAAAATTTCATTTTATGTCTTTAAAAGATCAATGAACTTATTAGTTATGTATTAGATGCATTTGCATTTTAAAAAATTAAGATGTTGTTATTTCAACCATTATTTTAAATACAGAATTGGGTCAAATCAACTAGGAAAACAACTCGCTGAATGAAAGAGTTGCTTTTCAAACTAATTTGTAGAAATTGAAGAAAATAAACCTTAAAGAATCAATAAGAGTTATTTCTATTTTATCAGGCCAGTATAATTCTAAAAATTAAAAAAATGAAATATCTCAAACTTTGGTTGTAATAAAAAATAATCTCTAAAGATTAAAGACCTAATAAAATAGGGGTCTATTTTTATTTGAACTTCGAAGTGTGTGTACGTGTGTGTGTGTGTGTGTGTGTGTGTGTGTGTATGTATGTGAATTTATACACATATAATAAAGACATTTGGTTATTCTGATTTTCAGATTTTAAATAATATTTTCTCACTTTGATCTAAGTGCATTTTCAGTAATATCTTTTTAAATTCATTTTTCAAAGGATGTTTTTCAGTCATTTTGTGCTAGCTTTATGAGAAAACATTAGAACCAGTGCCTAAAGAAAAACGAGTGGCTTAGTTTTCATTCATTAAGCTGGAAAAAAAATCCCACAAAATTTGTATGCATTAAAATTGCATAAATGATAATACAGTAATCCTAGCTCTAATTCTGACATGAGCTGTTAAGAACAAACCATATGTTATGTTCATAAATGTATTAAATACACATAAATGAGTCTCACTTATATAAGAAGATTTCTAAATTATAATGTTTAGATTATGAATAGAGTGCTGATCAGAATTTTAAAAAAATGAAATTCCAGAAATATGCATATTCTGCGATATCTTTAGTATTCCAGTGTGAGTAAGCAACAAACAACCAGTTTGCCATGTGCCCTTTATATCTGAAAGGCCACCTGCCAGCTCATTCCCATTTTCCCCTCAATGGGTTATCAGATGAATATAAATTAGTACAGTTAGGAGATTTTCAATAAGAGCTGCATTTCCTACTCCATTGTGAAATGGGTCAGATGGCAGCATTTACTTTGATACTGCCATTCAGATCCAAAGTCATAAAGTGCAACTTGCAAAGCTTTGTCCGCCAAATGATTATCACACATGGGCTAGGCGGCATGACAATGACTGAGTGTCAATTACTCCAGTCCAAAGGCAACCAGTCCAAACTGTTAGGGATTTTTAAAACAAAACATGTGTTCCCAATTCCCTTTAATACCCAATTGGCAGCAAGTCACTGGCAAAATCTGCTGCTCGGGGCAAGTTGTTAATGTGTCTTTCTCAAAGGTAACAAACAGATGTGAAAAGAACTGGTCAAGAAGGAAAGCATACTGCTCTAGTTAACACAAATCAAACTCTTAATAGGAATGAAAAAATATGCAGATAATCTATTGTGATGTTTGTAACACCTGCCAACTTTAAAATAACAAAGAGGAATTAATGTTCCTCTCCTGAAAATTTGTATCTCATTGCATCAACTATTAAGAACATTTTAATTTAAAGGTTTTTAAAATGTCATAAATCCTCATGCATTTTCTCAGTGCCTGTTGTTTCCAATCTAGGTTACTATAGACTTAATTTGGCGCTACAAAAATTATTAAAAGATTGGCTTCAAACATTAAAAATATCCATCAAGTGATTCAAAATTAAAGGTGCAGAAAATACCAAATTTTGGTAAGAATATGAAGAAATAACTCAAATACGCTGCTCATGGGGAGATAAATTATTATAGTCACTCAGGACAATGGTTTACTGGTATCATGTAAAAACAAAGACACACAAACACACAAACCTAGAAATCTCAATCCTTTGTATATATCATACAGTCCTGTGTACACATAAGCTGCAGAAAAAATGTACAAAATTTTTCAGATCAGGTTTGCTAATAAAAGTCTAAAATTTAAAAAGAAAATCCCAGTATAGCAACAATATTTTAAATTCTACTATAGTCACACAACAGATATGTTCATATAAAATGTCCATGCCCATGAGAATGTTAATGATAGTATTTATACCTACTTGGGTGAATTCTAAAAACTGACACAAAATGTATATTCAATAATAACATTTATAGAATTTTTTTAAATGCAAAAACATTTCTACCTCCAGCCAAAAATTTGTATTTAGAATAATCTAGATTAGTTTTTTAACAGTAAACAACTACTAAGTGGACATATATGAGGCTATTGTTTTTAAGCACTGGACTACAAGAAGTTCAGAGGATTATCCCAGAGACTAGGAGTCATGAAGTGAGCCCCACAATCACTCAACTGTGTGCCTAGGGACAACTGCCAACTTTGGTGAAGAACTCAATTATAACACAGTGGTCCTGCTGAGTTTAGGAGACAGAGACCAGGGTTGAGAAAAGTTCAAGTTGCCAGAAGATGCAAGGCAGGTCATTGGAGAAGGGGAGTCTCACAAGAAAAGAGCAGAAATGTTAAGTAGGGGTTTTCTACGTGTCCTTGGCTGCCGGGCTGAGTATAGCAAAAGTCTTGCTAGAAAATGCTGATAAACCAGCAGCTACCTGGTTAAGAAAAAAACCAGAGGTACTAGAGTCAAACAATGCTGGAAGATGCAGGAGGTACAACCTAACGAAAATGGCTATGCTTATTTAAGGTGTATACTTCAGTACACCCCTTGCATCTAGCTGAGACACTAGAAAGGCCTCAACTCAATAGTAAGAACCACAACCAGAAGGAAAGTCTACTCTGACAAAATCTAAAACCAAGTCTTGACAGGATCCTAAGGAGAGAAAGGATTTCATCATTGGGTCTGGTTGAGTTATAAAACATGGGAAACACCTTAGACATTCCAAAGAATTGTCCTAAGAAGCATGAAACCTAGCCTCTATCAGTACAAAGTAATTAAACAGTAACTGATCTGCCTACAAGAATGAAAACCAGTAACTTTTAAAAGGAGATAACAAAATAAAAATTCTTCACATTATATCTACAATAGTCATGTGACATAAATTTATTAGGCATGAAAAAATATTAAATAACAAAACAGGACAGGAAAATATCACACAGGATAAGAATAAAGTCATTAATAACAATGAACATCTATATGCCTCATCTGTTGGATTGAGCACCCAAAGACTTCTCCAAAGTTAGTAAAAACATATTCAAATAACTAATAATAATAAACTAAATTAAAATATTGCTTTAATGAGCTAACAGGTATGAGAATTTTAGCAGATAAATAGAAACTATACCAAAAAAAGAAAAAAGGAAATTCTACAGCTGACATGTAAAATAATTAAAATAAAATTTGTTTAAATATGTTTACCAGCAGATTATAGATAACAGAGAAAAAGGTCAGTGAATGTGAAGGTAGATCATTAGTAATAATCCAATCTGAATACCAGAAAAAGAAGGTTATGGAAAATGAACTGAGATTCAGGGACTTGGAGTGCATATCCATCTAAACTGTCTATAATAAATGTCAGGAAGAAGAAAGTGAGATTGGGGCCAAAAAATATGATGATGTATGATATTAATTTTTTTCAAATTTGATGAAAAAAATATTGATTTACAGATTGAAAGAGATTAGAGAAACCCAAGAAAAAAGTCTTTGCACTGGAACATAGGCTCTTTTGGTCTCCGACCTCATCAAAATTTTCTGAGAGACAGAAAATTAGAAACATCCATATCTTCTCCTGCTGACCTATGACCTCCATAAATTTCCAATATAGACTCTTCTCTTAATATTTTTATAAGATTTGTAATTTCTCTTGTACTTAATAAGGGAGAGTTGAAGAACTAGGCGAAAGTCATCTGGAATGAAAAATCATGATCCAGAGAAGAACCACCTTGCTCAATAATACCAAATATCACATACCTCATTTTGATTTGTGTAGTGCAAAATGTCAATTAGTGTAAAGGAAAACTTCTGGAGTCTAAACAGAAGATAATTACTGGTTCTGGGTTAAAAGAGAAAAACTAAGTTCTTGTATGAAATTGTGGGCAAGTCCACTGAAGAGAGAAAGCATATATACTTTAAATGTGTGTTTTAGGAATCTTCAGAAACAGATTTAGAAGGATAAACAGTATAAGGAAAAGCAAAAAGGAAAACATGCATCTAAAGGAAAGCATACATTAATCTTCTATAATTGGGGCACAATCAGGTAAAAAGTGATAGTAGTTTGGTGGGTGGCTATTTTAAAAAATGGTTTTAAGAAGGTGAATTTAGATCTAAGTCAGAGATCAGCAAACAATGGTCCACAGGCTAAATCTACCTCATTTCCTGCTTTTATAAATAAAGTTTTATTTAACACAGCCATAACCATTAGTTTACATATTGTGTATAGCTTCTTTCTTCTTCTTTTTTTTTTTTTAAGATTTTATTTATGTAGTTGACAGACAGAGATCACAAGTAGGCAGAGAAGCAGGGAGAGAGAGAGGAGGAAGCTGGCTCCCCACTGAGCAGAGAGCCTGATGTGGGGCTCAATCCCAGGACCCTGAGACCATGACCCAAGCTGAAGGCAGAGGCTTTAACCCACTGAACCATCCAGATGCCCTGTGTATAGCTTCTTTCTTATTAGAAAATGGTGCTACCATGTTAAAAAATAGTTCTTCCATGTTAAAATATGATTTTGCCTGTCATTGAGGCTCTATGAGGGGGGGAAAAAAAAGAGTCATAAGGCCAGGCATGGTAAGAGTTGCTCACCAAAGAGATTTAGCTCAAATAGGTCTCCACTGGACTGGTCTTGATTTTTTATCTCCAGCTTCCAGGGAAATTTCATGCATGAGATATTTACCTTCATGTTTTACTACTTAACTGTTTTCCATGAGAATTTATCATAGACTTAACCTTCTCAAAGAAGCTTGCAACACTGGGTTAGGTGCCTGTGTTATAATAAGTGGGCTAATACTAGCTGCTGCAATAAATAAACCTAAATATTGTATATAAAAAATTAAAATATCCTTTCCAAAAACCCTGACATGACTAGTTGTAAAGAGTCTGTAATAACCACATGGCCTAGAATATTTATTATATGTGCTTGTACAGAAGAAGTTTGTCTACTTCTTAAGTTCTTAAATATTAAAGAGAAATGGAATAGGAAAGAGAGTGGTGTCTGCAACAAAATAAAGGAAAGGAACTGGGAAAAGCTTGTACTTCGTGGAAGTAAAGCCATTGTCATTAAAAACAATAAGAAATGACTGTGAATAAAGTAGAAAGAGAGAGGGAGAGGTGAAAGTCAGAAAACATGAGACCCAATTGTACAAGACTACAGAGTTTACTGTTGTTTATTCATGGTAAATCTGGTGAACTCTATAAATAAAAGTTTTTAAGTGGAAGACAAAACAAAATTCTTGGTACAATAACATTTCCATTTAAAGTTTTTCTTAAATCTATGACTAAAACATGACCTTTTCAATTTTTTTTATAAATTCTCCTTTAGGTCATAAAATAAATTGCTAGTTCATGTGCTAAAGACCTGGACAACACTGAAATGGGCTACATTTAATATGTGCTGTAAATATATTTTGCAGAATTGTGCATATTCTGATACTTTGTCATAGTCACTTGTGTATTTATCTTCATTGCAAAATACAGTCATATAAGAAATAAAATTTCATCTATTCTGAAATAGAACATATGCTCTCATAAGCTGATAAACCCTTCATTAATTGAGGAAAACATTAAGGAGGAAGAAAATAAAACAAATGCATTGTAAATCTTGTTAAACAATCTTAATATTGCACAGTCTGACAAATAAGTATATCTAGTTATTCTATTTCCCCGCACTTTTATTTGTGGAAGGAGGGTAAAATGTGAAAGAATCACTTTTACTGGATACTTTACTGGGAATTGCACTAAATACTTGAAGTTTTGAACTAGAACCAACTGATTTATATACTTACTCAATTGTTAAAATTTCAGTGCTTTGACATGTGAATATGTCAAAGCACTGACATATTCTCCTGGTTTTAGCGACAGAAATAGATCAAATATACAGTCTCTCTGTTTGTTTCCTTCCAATGAATTTCATCCAATATCTTTATTTTTTTATTCTACAGTTGAATATTTTCCTCTACTGCCAAATTGAGGACTTAAAACTAAATATCACTCCCAAGCAGCATTTGTCAGTAGGCAAATCCTTGTGCTACATTCAGAGTCAAATGCATGACTGACATGGGGAATATAAAAGTGTATTGGATGACGTTTGTGGCAAATGGAATTCAGAATTTATAGATTCCATTGTACATTGTACAATGATTGAATGCACAATCAGAAAGTGACTTCTACATCAGTGGTATCTATCCAAATTTTCACATATGTTTTGTTATTATCTGTGGACAATACTTGACCAGGGAAAATGACTTACTAATAAAATCCTAGTGTAACATTTCAGCTAAAAGTGTTTGAATCTTTATCTATGTTTTGTGGTTTCTCAGTAGTTTCAACAAGTTTTAGCATGAGCACACAGAGTTCTCATGTATTTCTTGAGATCTGGCAAACAACTTAAATGTCATTGGGCAACACGTTTTGCTAGGGACAAGAGCCGATATGTTTCTAGATCGTATATTTTAAAGGAGCATGTTATGAAATGTAAAAGACAAGTTCAACGTGATCAATGGACACAAAAAGGGCATTTAAAAGACCAAAGCTGTCTTTCTCTTCTTTTACTCCTACAGAATTTAATGAGCAAAATTTGGTTATGTTAACCTTTCCTTTCTAAGTCATCATTCACCTTTTAATGATGTTTATATTTCTCTAAATTTCCTCTAGTGAAAATATGTTTTTTCTCCATGTTGACATAACCTTTAATATGGTTTCACTTCGGTGTGTATTCTACAATAACGATGCTGTCCTTTGAATAAAATGTTCTGCCAGAGACTGGAATATTTTTGGAGTTACACTGTTTATAATATTCAGCAAGAGACCATGCGGATTATTAGGTAGTCAGTCTACTTCTCTCTGGTACTCTGGAGTACTAGCAAAGAAATCAAAGCTGTTAACACTCTGCTACATCCTCCTGTCTTCACTTTGGGAGATTTTACAACATTACAGAGATGATTATGTGGGCATGACTGGGCTAAGCTTCACCATCTTCAGTTCCTACCTTTCACTACCACCATCACCCTAGCCACTGGCACCACTGGCACCATAACCCCCCTCCATCACTCTCATCACCCCCATCACCACACTGTCCCCATAGCACATAATGTCTCTATGGCTTTACCAAAAGAATACTCCTCACTCCCATAATCAGGTAAATTATTTGCATAGCCAGTAATCATTTCCTGAAGGAACTATGAAAGGAAAACTTTTATTTTGCAATACCTGTGGAAAATATACTTTGAACATAATGTATTCAGAGAAAAATAATAAAATATATCAAAGAAGTAACTGGCTAACAGTATCTTAAAGAGACTATTTCATTCCATTGTGTTTCACCAGTTTTCCAAAATAGGTAAGTCTACATGTATCAAGCTAAAATCATGTGGGACTTAACTAAGTTTTCAAATTCAATTCAACTTAGGACTTCTATAAGAAATGACTCATTACAATGATTACTTTAGAGCTAGAGTTAAATCCTCTGACTAAAAGGAAAAAGGATGACTCCAAAGTGAAAATCAATGTTCCACACTGAAGAAGAAGTTTTTTTCTTCTTCTTCTTCTTTTCTTTTTTTAGCCTATTAATGTTGACAGATATCCATTAAGGGACAGAAATGATGTTATGCTACCAGATATTTCTCTGACATAGTATTCCAACTAAAGATCCTGGCTGTCTCATAGAATGGCAAAATAATACAGATTTTCTGCACAGTTAAAAATAACATTGGGGGGGGGGCCACCTGGGTGGCTCAGTGGGGTAAGGCCTCTGCCTTTGGCTCGGGTCATGATCCCGGGGCACTGAGATTGAGCCCCGCGTCGGACTCTCTGCTCAGCAGGGAGCCTGTTTCCCTTCCTCTCTCTCTCTGCCTGCCTCTCTGCCTGCTTGTGATCTCTGTCTGTCAAATAAATAAATAAAATCTAAAAAAAAAAAAAAGGAGAATAACATTGGGGGTCGCCTGGGTGACTCAGTTAGTTGGATGACTGCCTTCGGCTCAGGTCATGATCCTGGAGTCCTGGGATCGAGTCCCGCATCAGGCTCCCAGCTCCATGGGGGGGGAGTCCGCTTCTCCCTCTGACCTTCTCCTCACTCATGCTCTCTCTCACTGTCTCTCTCTCAAATAAATAAAAATAAAATCTTAAAAAAAAAAAAAGAATAACATTGGAATCTACGATTGTTTGTAAAATGTCAGAATATTAAAATAATCTGCCTCCAAGTTATATACAAGCAATTTTAACTGTGGATCTTTGAGAAAAAAAGATATCCCCTTGTTTTGTAGAATAGAGAAAGTAAGTCTCCTTGGGAGAATAGGGATATTTTTCCAAATTTTGATACCATTTCAAAATTCCATAAGAAAATGAAAAAAATCTTTAAATTGTTATGGCAAAGCTTGAATGTAATAAAAATTCTGGTTTAGACATTTAAAATTTAAAAAGTCTTAACATATGACTCAACAATCTCATACCTACTATTATCTGGAAAGGAAAAAAAAATATGTATCCATACAAAAATCTAAGCATGATGTTTGTAGCAGTTTTTTAAACATTTTATTTATTTATTTGCCAAAGAGAGAGAGAAAGAGAGACAACAAGCAGGGAAAGCAGCAGATAGAAGGAGAGGGAGAAGCAGGTTTCCTGATGAACAGGGAGTCAGATGTGGGACTCTATTGCAGGGATCATGATCTGAGTGGAAGCAGACAGTTAACCAAGTGAGCCACCCAGGGATCCCAGTATTTATAGCAGTTTTATTTGTCACTACCCACAACTGAAAAAAACTTAAATGTTCTTTAGCTGGTAAATGGGTAAAAAAATACTGATATATCCATACAATGGGATACTACTCAATAATAAAAATAATATACCTGTTCATATGTTCAGCAAGATAAATAAATCTCAAAAGCATTATGTTACGTGAAAGAAACAATCACAAAAGTTTGTGATTTCATTTATATGACAATCTGAAAAAGGGAAAAGTATAGGGTTGCTTTAATATCTAATTTTGAGATTATTTAAAAAAATTAAGAAACATATTTCAACTTTTTTAAGTAAGCATTAGTAAATAAAAGTCAGTGAAGGATGCTTTTATATAGATTAAGCTAAAACACACAGAACCATTAGTAACACATAGAACACATGACTAGTGACATTCTCAAAATGAGGCAACTAAGTAATAGTATGTTAAATTTAATAAAGAAGAGACTTTTTACATATAAAAGTGTAGTTATTTTACATGAGAACTTCAAGATGATTACCAAACAATTTCCTAATTATGAAAGATTGAAAAAACAAGCATACAGATCAAACATACCTCATTATCAGTGACTAAAAGTTGAAATGAGAGAATCTATCAATGTACCATGCTGAGAAGATAAAGATCATGTTATCTCTGAATTTTTTATATCCTCCAAAGGTCAAAATTACTACATCATAAAAACTAGAATGCCATGAAGTTTATAAGTTATATGCTTTTTAATTCAAGTTTTTTTATCTATATTATTGGAAACAAATTTCTAAAACAGGAAGTGTTAAAATCAGGTAATGTTAGTTGTGATCTTGACACTAACCTAGATGCTTTAAAGCCTAATCAACTGTCAGTGATTATGATATTTCTTTAATGGATTCTTTCAGAATATCATAGGAGAATTTGTCTATAAGATTACTTAGGACACTAGTTTGTCTATGCATCCATGATTGAAAGAGAATTGAATTCACATTCTCTTGTACTAAAAGGAGAGATGATATAGATCTCTTTTAAATATGGGGATTATAATAGGCACCTGGGTGACTTAGTCAGTTAAGCATCTGACTCTTGATTTTGGTTCAGATCATGATCTCAGGGTCAAGATTTCAGGGTCTGGAGATAGAGCCCTGTCTTGGGCTCTGGGCTCTGTGGAGAGTGCTGTTCTGCTTCTCCCTTTCCCTCTGCCCCTTCCCTTGCACGTGCACACACTCATCTCTTTCTTTGAAATATATAAATAAATCTTAAAAAAAATAAAAAAATAAAAAAATTTGGATTTTACTCAGGTTTTGATCTTTCTTTGAAATGTGTTAGTCAAGGTAACCTTCCCCCAAATGCAGATTTGTATTTAAAATATTATAGCACTTTACTTATAATATTTACTCCAAGCAAAATCACTAAGAAATTCTTACTTCAATGCTCTTATATCTAAGTTGCATAAGAAAAGGTGAGCTTCCCTAAGAACAGTAATAGCTCCTTTACTGAGAACCTATTGTGTGCAGAGTTGCTGCATAGGATATCCTTTTATTTTCATAACATCCCTACAAGTTACACCCTATTACCTTCATTTCATCAATAAAACTAAAAGCTGACATTTAATAAAAGCTGTTGTTACCTTGCATGAGTTTACTCTTTTAGTGCCTGCAGAAATAAGGCTTTTTACAGAGCACATCTAAGGACAGGTAACTGTTACTATGAAGTAGACTCTATTTCCATTATATGGTTGAGAATACCAAAACACAGAGATGTGTTGAATAACTTGCCCACCATCACAGAGCTAGTGTAGATTAACCCATGCTGGCTCATCCCACAGCAGCAATTTTAATAACTACTCCATTCTACTCTATTCTAAGCAGACCATATTCTTCACTGTCACCCAAAGTAACAGACAATCCAAATTTGACCATTAAAGTGAAATACCACTATATACCATCGTCTTGACATCACAATATGAATACTTCATGGTATGTACATATCCACTCCAACACATCTCTATTAGACTGTTTAGAGGAGAGTATGTAACAAAGTCACATAAATTTAGTATTTTTATCTTGAATCCTGGAGTTTTCAAAAAAACATATTATAAAATACACATGTATACCTATTCATTGTATTTAATTCTTACACAGAAAGATGCAAATGAAATTATAAGATTATTCATAAACATGTATTTAAGGTTTTGATAGATTTGTTGACATTCTGAGTGATATCCGATACTATAATATGGTCTCAGTTCATAGAACTATCATGATTCTGTAGATACAAAAGTCTTAAATGGTTAGATTACTGAGTTATCGCCCACCAAATATGATATCATTGGCTCAATGTATCAGCTGTCTACTCTTTCAGTCATACTAAAACTAATTGATGTTTTGTCAAAGAATTATATTGGTAACATGCTGGTTTTTTTTTCCCTAAATAATTAAATGCTAGAAGTGTTATTATTGAATTATTGTTTAAAACACAAGCATTTTATATTGTTTACAATATAAAGAAAGGAAAATATTTCTTTAATGGATTCTTTCAGAATATCATAGGAGAATTTGTCTGTTTTTTCATAGTTAATATTTTTGCCGTTTCACATAATTGCATATTGATATATGTTTATAATCTGTTATTACATATGTAACCTGTTTTAAAATGGAAGAAAATACTATATTACAATATACTAAATAGAATATGATTTATCCAACTGTTTAG
Organism: Mustela lutreola; assembly: GCF_030435805.1. NCBI lineage: Eukaryota > Metazoa > Chordata > Mammalia > Carnivora > Mustelidae > Mustela > Mustela lutreola. The sequence continues at coordinate 60,868,246 of NC_081299.1, forward strand.
AACATTAATAAAATAAAAATTTCAGTAAATTCTTAAAATTCTAGGGACAGAAGGAACTTAAAGGACATATGTTCCAATCTCCAACTTTCACAGGCATCACCTGAGCAATATAGTTTTAAAATTTAGTAATATATATGCATGTCTGAAAAAGATAGTTAACATAAAATTATGAGCATAAAAATATATCACATTTTTCTATCATAAAGTATAGCCTTATCTCTAAAATTAATATTTTTCTTAATTAAAAATAGCTATATTTCTCAATATCCAGAAATTTCACAAACTCTTCTACTGTTCTGAGGTAAAACTCACCTAATCAAGAGACTCAAAGTCATTTACAATGTGTAAATTTTACCCTTTTGTGATTCCTGTTAGGACTTACTTTGCAAGTAGAGAAAATTCATCTAGAGCTTGTTTAAATTAAAAAAAAAAAAAAAAAAGTCATACAATGGCTTGAGTAATGGCAAAGACTGGTGAACTGATTTAGAAACTCAACTAGTATCATCAGAACTATTTCTCATCCTGAGGTTTTACATTCCATTATTTTTGCCTCATTCTCGGGATCCAAGTGAAGTCTCCTTAACAATCTGATGAGGTTGGTTGGTTGTTTTTTTTGTTTTGTTTTCTTGCCAAGTTCAAGCAAATCAGGAGAAAAAACACTCTCCTTGAGATAACCCTGTTAGGGTTGATTTGAGACAGCTGCCCATGCTCTTTCAGAAGGGGCTAGAAGAATGTGATGTTATGAATGATCTAAATCCTAGAATATTTCCTGGATCATTCTAAGAACTGAATAAAGATTCACCATTTGTATTATTAGCAAACGCTGGTTTCTGTGTTACTCCTGGAATAGAAAAAATAAAAAGAAAGAAAGAAAGAAAGAAAGAAAAAGAAAAGAAATATGTGAAAGGGAGATCCCAGGGAAGCTAGGGTGTTATTACTGAGGAAAGTGTCCTAGATGCAACCCAGCCTCAAATGTCCAGTGTCCACTACACCAATCCCTCATCCACATTGAATTTTCATGTTCTCTCACCAACATTGTTCTCATTTGCTCATTATGGAGATATTTTTATAGGTAAAGAAGACTCAAATTTTTTCCCATTTTTTACAAAATTAATTCCATTTATCTTTAATTTTTAACTACCTAGAGGTTCCATTGGATGCTACTACAACTAGGTTAACTTTGTTTTTCAATCTTTTTTCTTTCTTTCTGCTTCAATTTTGATGATTGCTATTGATTTGTCTTCAAGTTTAATGAACCTTAGAGTCCAATCTACTTTGACGTCTACCCAGTGAAAACTTTTTATTTCTCAGATATTGTATTTTTCAGTTCTAGAAATTCCATTTGATTTTTATTAGCATGTCAATTTCTTTCTAAAATTCCCAATCTCTTTGCCCATTAGATTCATCCTTTTCTGAATTTGCTTTAAGATATTTATAATTGTTTTGAAGTACTCTTCTGCTCATTCAACTAACTGGTTTGTTTCACAATTTTCCTTCTCCTGATAGTGTTGTCTTTTTCTTGCTTCATTTAATTTCTTATGCTATTTCATATACTCTACTTATTATGTATAAAGGACCATGGACATTGAAATTATATTTTTGTTTTATTATAACTTTCTATGAAAAGTAATTCATATTCTCTGACAGTAGATTTTATATATCGATTGTGTATTTAGCAAACTTGCTAAAATTTCTAAATGGTTACAAATATATATCTATAATGGAGGGTTATCAACATAGAAAATTACATAATTTTCAGTACTTTTCTCTATTTCTTAGATACTTTATTTTTTTACATTGCCCTGCCTCGTTCCAGGACTGTTTTGTAGAGCATTGCAGGATTGCATTGTCTTACTATTGCATTGACACATAAATCATAGGTTCCTTTAAATGGAGTAGCAATAGCTAGAAAATATTTATACTCTTGATCTTAGAATTATTTCAATATTTCACCCCTAATATTGTGTCTGATGAGATGACTTTTGTTTTTGTTTGTTTTGCTGTTGTTCTTCTTGTAGCTGTTCCTAATAATTCTCTTTCTCTCTTTCTCTCTCTCTACAAGACTTGTATTTTATCAAAAGCTCTACAACATTTGCTGGGGTAATCCAATGAGTTTGTTTTGAAATGTATTATTACTGTCTACAATGTTAATCCATTTTTAAAAAAAAATAAAGAACCTTGTATTCCTGTTACAGATCACAGAAAGTCATTTACATAGCTGGATTTGGTTTTTTGGTAGTTTATTTTAGATCGTAGCATCAATGTTTGTGAATGAAAAAGATCTAAAGTTTTCTTCTCTAGTATGACTGTGTCTGGTTTGGCAATCAATATGTTTTGTTATCATAAAACAAAAGGAGAATGTCTCCTTATTTTTTAACTCTGGAATTGTTTCTGAAAAACTGAATATATCATATCCTAGTTGATTACATAGAACTTGGCCCTATGCTAACTGAGCTAACTTGTCATTTGTGGGAGTTTAATTATTGCTTTGATTTTCTATTAAAACTATGAAAATTAAGATTGTTTAGTCCAAGGTTAGTTTTAATAAATTGTATTTGTGAGAAATAATCCACTCATTCTAAAATTTCAAATGCATTGGCATTATTATTATATTTCTTTTCTTTTCTGTTTGATCCCTGAAATACCTCTACTTATATATTTTCTCATCTAATATTGCTTATTAATACTTTTTTGATTCTGATTATATTTGTCCTTTTTTTTTTAACTTTAAAAGTCCTAAATGCCAATTTTTTGTTTTGTTGTCTCTTTATTTTGTAAGTTTTTTATTTCCTTAATTTCTAACTTTATCATTCCTTTACGTTTAAATGTTTAAGATTTATGACATACTTCTTTCTACTACTTCTTAAAGTGGTGGCTTGACTAATGTTGAGTTTTTATTCTTTTCCTATCTAAGCATATATACTTTCAAATATTCCTTTATAACTTGATTTATTTGTATTCCACAATTCTGATTTGTTGATTTCATATTTTTAAATCTTAATTTTTTCCAGTTTGTATTATGGTGTGTTCTTTGCCTCTTTTTAATTTAAAAGTATCTTTTTTTAGTTACCTTTTTATTATTTGACTTGATTATACTGTAGTGCTTAAATCGTGGTCTGTATAAACCAAGTGTTAATATTTTGGGTATAGATTTATGGTGTAATAAACAGTCTATATTTATAAATATTTTGTATGTTTTGAAAAGAATATGTATTCTCAGAGTGTTGGATGTAATTTTAGATACATTTATCAAATTGTGTATGCAGCAATTTGCAGTTTGTACAGGTGAGAATGTCTTATAATCATTTTTAAAATTGGTCTGCTATATACATATATTAATAAAAGATATGTGATATAATGTCATGATGATGAATTTGTTCATTTGTCTTTGTAAGACTCTCAATTTTTGCTGTGTTTTATGTTTAATTGCCTTACTTTGCTCATTTTCTTTGGTGATAAAACACCTTAGTTGTTTTTTTAATCTAAAAATAGCTTTCCTTCATTCTTGAAAGATGGAGTATCTAAATGTTCGATCATTTTTATTTCCTCCTAAACATTTTAATGTATTATTTTAGTGTCTTTTAGATTTTCTTTATTATAGCTGAAAATCTTTTAGTTAAATTACTATTTCTTTTAGTTAAATTACTATTTCTTTAAAATGGGATTTGTCTTGGGGCGCCTGGTTGGCTCAGTGGTTTAAGCCTCTGCCTTCAGCTCAGGTCATAATCTCAGGGTCCTGGGATTGAGCCCCACATCAGGCTCTCTGCTCAGCGGGAAGCCTGCTTCCTCCTCTCTCTCTCTGCCTGCCTCTCTGCCTATTGTGATCTCTGTCTGTCAAATAAATAAATAAATAAATAAATAAATAAATAAATCTTTTTTTTTAAAAATGGGATTTGTCTTTTTTCTTTGGCTAACTTAAAAATATATTTGTCTTTAGTGTTCTGCACTAATAGTACAAGGAGTTCATATGCGGATTTCCAGCAAATGAGGTTTCATACATCTGTTTCTTTGTCGTTGCTTTAGATTTTTGTATATGGCTCTATTTTTTTCTTTTTTCTAGTATGTTTTGTTTGAAAACTACTAATTTCTCTCAAACTTAATGTGATAAGCCTTCTAGATCTGGATTTGAAGGGTGAGTTCCTTTATGAACTGTTTTATAGGATTTATGAAATGTTTTCTCCTACTTTTTCTGGTGTGCAGGCAACCTGAATAATCTTCTAATATTTTCTCCTGCTTGATCTTTGTTTACTTGTAGCACAAAAGATGTATGCATTCAAACTCCAAGTACCAGTTAGAATTTGTAGTTTCAGATGTCAAAGGATAGATTTACCCTTCATTCTGTGTCAAAGTTGAAATAAATTTCTTTTAATTTCTTAAATGCTGGGGCTTATTTCTCATTTAATTTTGTGATATACATATACCACTTTTGGGTTACAGCTTTATATGGGGATTCTACCCTAAATTCTTCACTTCAGACTGGTCTTTGACTTTATCTTCATTTCTTGACATCCTATGAAGGTATCAATGTGAAACCTCTGGTAATCTGGGTTCATTACAAAATTTCAAATTGAAGGCAGACTTTGAAACTCACTAACCTCCCAAAGCCCTTGCTTTCACATGATTTTGAAGTTTTAAATATCACCTATCTTTTGCCAGATCAGTAATTTTAGCATGTGAATTTTTTTTTTTTTAACTGTTTTAGTTCTTGGTTGGTAGTTCCCATTCTGTTTCCTCACAATGTGAGAAATACAACACAAAGGCTTGCTTTATTTTCCTCACTGAGGGATTTTTACATTAAGTTTCCTACCGGCCAATTCTGAGTTACTCTTTCATCAATAGTTAAAAAGTTATCTGAATGAATATCTTGAGAATGTTTATCTCCTTTTTCATTCTTTTACAACTTTCAAGTTTCAAGGGCTACTGAATATAGAGATTCTGTTGGAGAGCTATAAAATTTGCTTTTTTACAAACTTTACTTGTTTGCATTTCAATCCATTCAGTGAATACACTGTCATTGAAATAAATGGTGCCAATAGGTAAGATTACTGAGAGCTTCTAAATTACTGGCTAGCTAAATTAGATGAATACATAAAGATGTAAGACAGACAGACAGACACACACACACAGTCTAACAGTCAGCCATAAAAAAAGTATGAGATTTTGCCATTTGTGACAACATGGGTGGACCTAGAGGGCATTATGCTAAGTGAAATAAATCAGAGAAAGATAAGTACTATATGACTTTACTTAGAAGTGGAATCCAAAAAAAAAAAAAAAAATGAATAAACAAATAAACAAAACATAGGAAGAGACCCATAAACATAGAGAACAAATCAATGCTTGCCAGAGGGGAAAGGAGTGAAGAAATAGGCAAAATGGGTGAAGGGGAGTATAGGCTTCCAGTTATGGAATGCATAAATCAGAGGAATAAAAGGTTTAACTTGGAGAATAGAGTCGATAGTATTGTAATAGCAATTATATGGTGACAGATGGCAGCTCCACTTGTGAGCATAGCACAACATATGCTGTAACATAGCATAACTTATTGAATCACTATGTCATACATTTGAATCTACTGTAGTATTGTGGATCAATAAAACGCAAAATGTTTTAACGTAGAGTAAAAGTAAATAAGTAAATTTCAATTGTTAATATTGGTGTGTAGTTTAATAAAAACAATTTGATATTTGTTTTAAACATCATGGCAACTTCTGAATGCATATAGTTGACCTGGCTTTTTTGGTTTTGGTAGTTATTCTTCACTTTCCCAGAGCCACATCTCATCTATTCTAAGTGCTACACCCTCAGCAAGTTATAAGTTAAGTTTTTATACACATGTGTTGCTGGTTTTTTTTCATTTAATGCTAGGAGGTTCATGAGCATAGGTTTTAACTAGATCTATTTTCTGTTAAAGTTTTAGTTTAAATTAAGCTAGGATACAAAATATGCCAAAAAATTCACATTTTCTAATGAGAAATAGAAAAAATGGATAGCAATATAAGCTCCAGTTCCATTTAGTAGATGAAGAGAGAACTTTTAGAAATATCAGTTTTCCAGGAGGTTGGCTGGGAAAATGGTGGAGTAGAAGAATCTTAAATTCACCTCATCCCATGGATGCAACTAGATAACACTCACATTGATGAGGGAGTAGGAGGCTGGCTGAGGACAGAGCAAAAGCTGGCACCTTGCACCCTCTCCACCCGCTCCCCTCCATATGTGTAGCATTCCTCAGGCACCCCTGACCACCATAAAATGATAAATAGTTAACTTGCAGGGATCACAATCCTGCAGAACAGTAATCTCCCTTGCTCTACAGATGTCCTAGAGACCTAAACAGGGAGGTTACCTTATCAATATCACAAATTTCCAGAGGCAAATAACTCTCAGTTCCTGAAGCCCTAATGTCTCCCTCCCCACCATAAACTGGAGGAGGCTGAGGTAGAAGGGAATGTAAATGATAGCAGGATCATAACACCCCACCAAGAATCTCCCAATTATCTTGATGTTAATGCCTGATCTAAAGATGACATTGATCAAGCCATAAGGGCAGGGACTCCCCCCAGCACCTTGTAGGCCCTCCTTAACATGTGAAAACTCTGTTGAAACCTCCCATCCCTTCACCACCTCCCCCCAACCGCAAGATATATAACATGCCTACCCTCACAACCCAGGGCAGCAGCTCTTCCTGCCCATGGGTCCTGTCCCCGTGCTTTAATAAACCACCATTTTGCACCAAAGATGTCTCAAGAATTCTTTCTTGGTCATCGGTTCCGGACCTCAGCCCACCGAACCTCACCTAGGTTCTAGAACTTCATCAACATCAGTATAAATATCTCAGAAAATGACCCAAAGACTGATAGAACAAACTCCACACTAAATAAAAGTAGAGAAGAGGCCAAATTGAGGAAGGTAGGAAGGGCATAGATGCAGTCTGGGAACAAAACAGACCATGGCTGTGCACAGTGGAGGAGGAGCAGGTGATGCAGAGAAGAGAAAAAGGCAGACTTTCACACTAGGGAGCCCATGAATGGGGAGAATGAATCCCCATGGCGTTTGCCCTTGAATGTGAGAGAGGTAGAAATTTGTGAGTTCTTATAACCAGTGGTACTTAACACCTAGTATTTTAAAAATTGGTGGCAAAAACTGCAGGCCAAAAGGGAATGGCATGATATCTTCAAAATGCTGAATGTGAAAAATCTACAGCCAACAATACTCTATCCAGAAGGTTCTCATTCAGAATAGAAAAAGAGATAAAGAGTTTCTCAGACAACAAAAACAAGAGGAGGATATGACTAACAAACCAACCATGCAAGAAATATTAGAGGGATCAGGGCACCTGGGTGGCTCAGTGGATTAAGCCTCTGCCTTCAGCTCAGGTCATGATCTCAGGATCCTGGGATAGAACCCTGCATCAGGCTCCCTGCTCAGCAGGAAGCCTGCTTCCCCCTCATTCTCTGCCTGCCTCTCTGCCTACTTGTGATCTCTTTCTCTGTCAAATAAATAAATAAAATCTTTTAAAAAAAATAAATATTAGAGGGATCTCTTCAAGTGGAAAAGACTATTAGTGAGAGTATGAAAAGTAAGAAAAACAAAAAAACCTACAAAAGCAGTAAAAATGAATATTTCTGTGAAAATCAGTCAAGGTATTCATAAAGCCAAAGATGCAAAATATGATGTCATATACCTAAAACATGGTGGGGGGAGTAAAGAATAGGTTTAAACTTAAGAAATCATCAACTTAATATAGGCTATATGCAGAAGGTGTTATATACAAATGTAATAGTAACCACAAATCAAAAACCAGTGAAAGATATACAAAGAATAAAGATACAGGAATCTAATTATAACACTAAAGAAAGCCAAGAAACCATGTAAGAGAGCAGGAGAAGAAAGGATCAGAGCAAATCTATGAAAACAACTACAATACAAGTAACACAATGACAATATATATCTATCAATAATTGCTTTGAATATAAATGGACTAAACGCTTCAATTGAAAGACATAAAATGACAGAGTGGATAAAAAACAGGACCCATCTGGAAAACAGTATGGAGTCTCCTCAAAAAAAATTAAAATTAGAACTACCCTACAATCAAGTAATTGCACTACTGGGTATTTATCCAAAGAATACAATACACTAATTCAATAGGATACATGCACCCTTATTTTTATTGTAGCATTATTTACAACAGCCAAACTATGGAAGCAGCTCAAGTGCCCATAAATAAGTAAAAAGATAAAGAAGATGTATATGTATGTGTGTGAATATATATATATATATATATATATATATATATATATATATGTAGCATGAGTATATATATATATATATATATATATATATATAGCATGAGATATACATATACCTCATGTAATATTATTCAACGATACAAAAGGAGTAAATCTTGGCATTTGGAACAACATGGATATAGCTAGAAAGTATAATGCTAAGCTGAAAAAGTCAGTAAGAGAAAGATAATGCCATATGATCTTACTCAAATGTGGAATTTAAGAAACAAAACAAACATGCAAAAGAAAAGAGAGCGAGAGAGAGAAATAAAGAAAAAAACCTCAACTATAGAGAATAAACTGGTAGTTACTGGAGAGGAGGTGAGTGGTAAGAGATGGGGATCTAGAGTACACTAATTAAATAAATAAATAAGAAACACCAGTTTTTCTTTCCTCTTCTTAAATGAAGCAGTTTCATTGTATCCAATGTTGCTAGAAAACAGCCTTCATAAATCACAGACATCATAGAAGCCTCAAGCATTACTGTTTTATACAGAATGCCAAGGCTTGGAGGAATATCCTGCCATGTCCACACATCTCCACATGTCCTCTATAATCAGTTTCTGACAAATATAGTGGAAGCTTTTCTCCCAAACATAATCATAGACTCCATATCTAGTGATTTAAACATGTCCATGGGACAAATACTACAGTAAATGCTGTTTTTATAAGTGGGCTTTTTAATTGTCCAAATGGATAAGCTATTCACTAAGATCACATTTATGAAGGGTGAATACTAGCCCTATCTAATTTTCATTAAGGAGGTCAGTTTTATTACAATCAGCAAGACTCATCAAAAAACATAACACTTCGTCCATGTTATCAGAACAGCACTGAAGTTTTCTAACCAGTTTGGTATTTACAGAATTAATTTTATATTTTTAATTAGGAAATCTTTATTTTCATTTTCATTAAAACAAGTAGAGCCTTAACAAAAATCCCTTTGCCATGCTTTTTCCTTTTTTTAACATAGCACTTACTAGTTCTACTTTTAATGTAAAGAAATGCAGGGTTGATATCTGCAAACAGAACAGTAACTAAAGCATGGATTAAAGGCATTTCACACTTTGCATCATTATTTGCAGGAGGACATGCTGAATGATGCCTTGCCATATGTTAAATAGTAGAACTGTTAATTAAATGCAAACAGTAAATGCATATTATCATATACCTCTACAAGGTCCAGATTTTAATTCATTTAACTTAAGTGATTAAGACTGTTTGTGTAATCTGAGCAACAGATAATGGCAGAATACGACAATATTCTTAAAAAATTCTTTTTTCAATTTCTGAAATACTGCACATCAATGCTGAGTTGCTTGATGTCTCTCAGTACATATGTATGTTTAAATCAAGGCTGAGTTACTGCCAAACTAGCACTGACCTCTCAATAGGGGTGACATTAAGAATTTTTTGCAGTTTGTGCTTTTGAACAAACTATTATATAACTTCCAGAAGCTCCCATCCAATGCATACATTCATAGTTCTTTCTTTTGTGTCAGTGACTTTTAGATGTGAATATATATATATATATATATATATATATATATATATATATATATTTAGCTGCATGCTTTGCTCTTTTAACACTTGCAGATTGTAATATATTTTTTTCATGACACCTACTAACACAGAAAGATGATTTTATTATGACACATGAGAAACAAAAAGAGAATGAGTGTGAGAATAGGACATTGGATATCTTGAGTTTAAAATACCTATATTGTTGCATTTTTACAACAAAAACACTCTCTCAAGAGGAATGAATATTATTTTTAAATAGAAATGGTGTTCTATTTCTTTTCCCCAAGGTTTGATGATATCCTACATACTATGTAATACAATCTTACAAGGCAAAAGCAGAGACTTGTAAACTGCATTCCTTCTTGAATAATATAGTACTTAGTTGCTTGTATTTTAAATGTCAGTAAGGACTGATTTATTAAAATGCATGCAGGTAAATGTGTTTATTCTTTCATCATAAATTGCACAGTTGCTTAATTTTATTTACTTCTGAAAAATATCTGTAATATCACTGCAGATAGGGCAAGCAAGGATTCAAATGCATACATTTTACAGATCTCTCAAACAAACAAAAGGTGTGTATCCATGACAACCAAGCCAGTAAGATCCATCAGTATGTGAATAAGGTACTCCTTTAGCATTATGTAGATTTTCTTCTTAAAAACTGACATGTAGTTACTGAGATAGAATTTATAAATGTGTAAATGTAAGTGCACTATGTATTGCTGAATTTGTGTATGACTTACTTGACCAAAAGCACTAGAAATGTTCAACCTCGCGAATGACACTGGCTAGAATCAACTTAAAAAAATTTTTTTTAGCTTTGATTTTCTTTTGAGGAGAAGGGGCTTTGGGGATTTTATTTTATTTATTTTGATTTTTTAGGGTTTTGATGGAAGATGAGGAGGTAGGAGGAGACAAATCCTTTTAATAGATTGTCCAAAAAAATGTAATCATTAAGTTCTTACACTCCTGCTTCTAAGGAGTGGAAAAATGGGGAGATGAATTTGAATTGTACTAATACTTCAAAAATAAGACAAAGTTTTCTGTTTGGTCACTAGTAATACATGTTCCCTATTTAGCTGGTGTAGTCTGCTTCTAGCTAATTCTATGCTAAGTTTCAGTTCTAAGTAAAGCCCACTTTTTTCTCTCTTTTTATCCTTAAAAGAAATCCATTTTATTTTTTAGGAAACTTATTTTTGTTTGCATATGTTTTTATAAGAGTCTAACAGATTTAATTATTATAAAGTGCTTGTAGTTTATGTTACTTCAGTTATCCAAGAATTTAGAGCAATTTTGGTGTATAGAGACCAGAAAATAATTATAAAAGAATAATATCAGAAGAGGCCAAACTGCTTTAAAATATCCCAATCTCATCATTTATGTAAAATTATCTACTATATTTGGGTCCCCATAGTTAAAGTGATGTGAAAGGCTCTGCCTTTCCTATTTTCTTACATAGATAAGGTTTCATCATAGAACTCAAGGCCATGCATTTACTTACCTCAAATTTCTATTCCATTTTCAGCTTCCCTACTCCTATACTTATAGCTCACATTCCAGCTAAACTGGAATCACAATTGATGAATTTATCTCCCATGTCCAATGCAGAGATTGGCACATAATTAGTGGTTAAACAACAACAACAACAACAACAACAAATGAAGAATTTACATATTTGAAGAAGAAAATCTTGGGGCAGCAGAATCCAATTTGTTTTGGTTTTGTTTTCTTTTCTTTCCTTTTTTTTTTTTTTAATGAAAAAATGTTTCCATACTATTGATTTGAAGTTTTCGTGTAGGAGCTTCCACTTGACCTTAGGATAATGGCACAACTAAAGCAAATATAAAATCATCTCCGGAAAGACAAAGTTTGTCATTAAATGCTGAGACACTGAATACAGGTCTGGGACTTGGTAACATACAACACTGACTATAAGAGAGGCATCGGTTTTGATATAGATAGACATAGAAAGAAGGTGGTACTTTTTCAGCTCATGAAAATCCACTCAACAAAATCAACTATGAAGGAAAGATAACTGTAACATAGCTTACTTACAAGATTGAATGTAATTTTTAAAATTATAGATATAAGGGAAAAGAACTTGAATTAGATATTCCAAACATAAGTCCATAAATGGAAAAAAATAGAGATAAGTGAAATGTGATTTTCTCAAACTCAGGTGAACAATTAAAAAAACAAAAAACAAAACAAAGGGGCACCTGGGTGGCTCAGTGGGTTAAGCCGCTGCCTTCGGCTCAGGTCATGATCTCAGGGTCCTGGGATCGAGTCCCACATTGGGCTCTCTGCTCAGCAGGGAGCCTGCTTCCCTCTCTCTCTCTTTCTGCCTGCCTCTCCATCTACTTGTGATTTCTCTCTGTCAAATAAATACATAAAAAATCTTAAAAACAAAACAAAACAAACAAACAAACAAAAAAAAAACCCACCACCTATCTCAGTACTAAAGAAAAAATACAAGATGTACAAACCAGAATATATTTGAGTAAAAATTTACTAAAGGTCATTGAAGAAAGGATAGTAAACATCCAAGAGAGGAAAAAAAAAAAATGAAATAAAGGAATAAGTTGAAAGAGTTAGCAAATAATTGAACAGGAAACCAAGCAAAGAAGAGCAAACAGACATATAATTGGACCAGTAAAGCAGAAAGAGAAAACAAACAAGAGAAACCAGAAATAACGTTTAAACTACAATTTTAAAAGATTTCTCAAAAATAAGATAAAAATAAAAGCTACATATTTAAAGGATTCATCATGTATCTGAGATAATTGGCCCAGAATAATCAACTGTAAGACATAATTTATGGTAAAGTTAGCCTTTTAAGGACTGAGAAAAATTTCTTCAGAGTCCCTAACAGGAAACGATAAAAAAATTATAATAATATATAAGACTAGAATAACAATTTTTAAAACCAACAATTCAAAAAATTATAATGAAACCAGCATTTTCAAGAAATTCACAGAAATAAAAGTGTAAGATAAGCACTGTATATATCTACTGCACTTTAAGACTATAAAAAAAAACTGTTTAAATCTGCAAAAATTCAAGATATATGAAACTGCAGAATCTTTCCAGAAAAGTCCATTAGAGAATGATCTTCATCAAACTAAGCAATGTATGAAAGAGTCTTCAGCAAAATAATTGTGGGTGAACATTTAATATATTTACCTATATATTAAGTACAAATTAATACAATGTTTGGAACAGAGCTAGTAGGATAATATGTAAATAGAAGGTAAAATAGAATAAATGAAAATTTTAAAAAGGGGAGAAAAGGGCAAAGTATAATCAGTTCATTGATTGATGTTTTAGAAATAGATAAGAATTTTAAAAAAAGAAATAGGTAAGAATCAAAGAATATCATTTTAAAGTGACACAAAATCAGACAGTAAAATGTTAAGATGAAAAAGAGGTTAAAGGTACCAAGATGATATAAATAAAAAAGTAACCAAGGCAGAAAAATGCAAGGTCTTTAATACCAAAGGTTATTTAAAATCTCTGTGAACTGAGAAGAAATGATCTTTTGATAAGATATTATGAGGGGGGAAACAAAATACAGAAAAATAACATATATGCATACACACACATACATTAACTTTTCCAAGTAAAAGAAGAAGCAGAAAATCTTTCTGTCCATGGGTCTGTTTAATTTTTCAAAGAGAAACACAGGAAGGATACCTTGAAGATAATCAAACCTGTTTGTTTACAGAGGGAGTGGGGGAGGGTAGGGAAATTAGATGAAAGGGGTAGAAAAAGTTAAATTTTTCTGCTTTTCTGAATTTATATCTTTTTGTATAAATTTAACTCTGAAATTATGTTAATGGCATACATATTTGAAAATTAGAACTAAATTTTAAAATATGGAAGAATATTGCAAGATGGAATAGAAACATGAATAAAATTATATTTCAAATGAATAACATAACCACATTAAGAGAAAACAATATAATACTAATTTATGTAACTTTTTAAAAGATTTTATTTATTTATTTGACAGGCAGAGATCACAAGTAGGCAGAGAGGCAGGCAGAGAGAGAGAGGAGGAAGGAGGCTCCCCGCTGAGCAGAAAGCCTGATGCAGGGCTTGATTCCAGGATCCTGAGGTCATGACCTGAGCCAAAGGCAGAGGCTTAACCCACTGAGCCACTCAGGCGTCCCATAATAAAGAACTGAACTGGCTATTCGAGGTCTTTTCTGGTTCCATATAAATTTTAGCATTATTTGTTCCATTTCTTTGAAAAAGATGGATGGTACTTTGATAGGAATTGCGTTAAATGTGTAGATTGCTTTAGGTAGCATAGACATTTTCACAATATTTATTCTTTCAATCCAGGAGCATGGAACATTTTTCCATTTCTTTGTGTCTTCCTCAATTTCTTTCATGAGTACTTTATAGTTTTCTGAGTATAGATTCTGTGTCTCTTTGGTTAGGTTTATTCCTAGGTATCTTATGGTTTTGGATGCAATTGTAAATGGGATTGACTCCTTAATTTCTCTTTCTTCTGTCTTGCTGTTGGTGTAGAGAAATGTAACTGATTTCTGTGCATTGATTTTATATCCTGACACTTTACTGAATTCCTGTATAAGTTCTAGCAGTTTTGGAGTGGAGTCTTTTGAGTTTTCCACATATAGTATCATATCATCTGCGAAGAGTGATAATTTGACTTCTTCTTTGCCGATTTGGATGCCTTTAATTTCCTTTTGTTGTCTGATTGCTGAGGCTAGGACCTCTAGTACTATGTTGAATAGCAGTGGCGATAATGGACATCCCTGCCGTGTTCCTGACCTTAGCAGAAAAGCTTTCAGTTTTTCTCCATTGAGAATGATATTTGCGGTGGGTTTTTCATAGATGGCTTTGATGATATTGAGGTATGTGCCCTCTATCCCTACACTTTGAAGAGTTTTGATCAGGAAGGGATGCTGTACTTTGTCAAATGCTTTTTCAGCATCTATTGAGAGTATCATATGGTTCTTGTTCTTACTTTTATTGATGTGTTGTATCACATTGACTGATTTGCGGATGTTGAACCAACCTTGCAGCCCTGGAATAAATCCCACTTGGTCGTGGTGAATAATCCTTTTTTTTTTTTTAAATTAATTTTTTATTTTTCATAAACATATATTTTTATCCCCAGGGGTACAGGTCTGTGAATCACCAGGTTTACACACTTCACAGCACTCACCAAAGCACATCCCTCCCCAATGTCCATAATCCCACCCCCTTCTCCCAAACCCCCTCCCCCCGCAACCCTCAGTTTGTTTTGTGAGATTAAGAGTCACTTATGGCTTGTCTCCCTCCCAATCCCATCTTGTTTCATTTATTCTTCTCCTACCCACTTAAGCCCCCATGTTGCATCACCACTTCCTCATATCAGGGAGATCATATGATAGTTGTCTTTCTCTGCTTGACTTATTTCGCTAAGCATGATACGCTCTAGTTCCATCCATGTTGTCGCAAATGGCAAGATTTCATTTCTTTTGATGGCTGCATAGTATTCCATTGCGTATCCTTTTAATGTACTGTTGAATCCTATTGACTAGTATTTTGTTGAGTATTTTCGCATCTGTGTTCATCAAGGATATTGGTCTATAGCTCTCTTTTTTGGCGGGATCCTTGTCTGGTTTTGGGATCAAGGTGATGCTGGCCTCATAAAATGAGTTTGGAAGTTTTCCTTCCATTTCTATTTTTTGGAACAGTTTCAGGAGAATACGAATTAGTTCTTCTTTAAATGTTTGGTAGAATTCCCCCGGGAAGCCATCTGGCCCTGGGCTTTTGTTTGTTTGGAGATTTTTAATGACTGTTTCAATCTCCTTACTGGTTATGGGTCTGTTCAGGCTTTCTATTTCTTCCTGGTTCAGTTGTGGTAGTTTATATGTTTCTAGGAATGCATCCATTTCTGTGACTCTTAATCTCACAAAACAAACTGAGGGTTGCTGGGGGGAGGGGGTTTGGGAGAAAGGGGTGGGATTACGGACATTGGGGAGGGTATGTGCTTGGGTGAGTGCTGTGAAGTGTGTAAACCTGGTGATTCACAGACCTGTACCCCTGGGGATAAAAATATATGTTTATAAAAAAATAAAAAATTAAGAAAAAAAAAAAGAACTGAACTGTCTTGTTGCATTTCTCTTTGGCTACTTTCAAAATTTTGCTTTGTAGTTTTTAGAAATTTAGGTACATTGGTATGCATTTTTTTTTCTAAGATTCTATTTATTTATTTGACACAGAAAGAGAGATCACAGTAGGCAGAGAGGCAGGCAGAGAGGCAGGCAGAGAGGGAGAAGAAGGCTCCCTGCTGAGCACGGAGCCCAGTGCAGGGCTTGATCCCAGGACCTGGGATCATGACCTGAGCTAAAGGCAGAGGCTTTAACCCACTGAGCCACCCAGATGCCCCTGATTTATGTAACCTTTGAAGAGAAATGTGGACTTCTTATCTTCAGTCTAAAGACAATGCTAAAAACAACCAACTTTACTAAAAGGCAAGGGTTTTTATAGTGTTGTTGGTATAGCAATTCTGAAACTATGTCAAGTACAGTGTAAGATTATAAAAAGAAATATATTCCTTGACATTGTTAGAAGCCAGGTTCTCATTATGAAAAAGAAGAGATACAAGATGAAACAGTAAGTCAGAAAAGAAATTTGTTGATGGTTATAGAGACAGAAATTACTAGTAGAAAGACATGAATTCAAAATATTGAGTTTTGGGGGCCCCTGGGTGGTTTAGCTGGTTAAACAACTGACTCCTGGTTTTGGCTTAGGTTAGGATCTTAGGGTATGATATTGAGTTCCAAGTTGGGTTCTGCACTCAGTGTGGAGTTTATTTGAGACACCTCCCCACTTCCTTCTCTCTCCCTCTCTTCTCCTTTCCCTACTCATGCCTCACTCTATCTCCCTTTCTCTGTCATTCTCTCCCATGCAAAAAGATAAATAAATAAATAAATAAATAAATAACATCTTTACTTTTTTTTTTTATTTTTAAATTTCTTTAGTGTGTTCCAGAATTCATTGTTTATGCACCACACTCAGTGCTCCATGCAATATGTGCCCTCCATAATACCCACTACTAGGCTCACCCAACCTCCCACCCCGCCGCCTAAACTCTCAGATTGTTTTCAGAGTCCACAGTCTCTCATGGTTCATCTTCCCATCCAATTTCCCCCAACTCCCTCCTCCTTTCCATCTCCCCATGTCCTCCATGTTATTTCTTATGCTCCACAAATAAGTGAAACCATATGATAATTGATTCTATCTGCTTGACTTATTTCACTCAGCATAATCTCCTCCAGTCCTGTCCATGTTGCTACAAAAGTTGGGTATTCATCCTTTCTGATGGAGGCATAATACTCCATAGTGTATATGGACCACATCTTCCTTATCCATTCGTCTGTGGAAGGGCATCTTTGTTCTTTCCACAGTTTGGTGACTGTGGCCATTGTTGCTATGAACATGGGGATAGAGATGGCCCTTCTTTTCACTACATCTGTATCTTTGGGGTACTTACTCAGTAGTTCAATTGCAGGGTCATAGGGAAGCTCTATTTTTAATTTCTTAAGGAATCTCCACACTGTTTTCCAAAGTGGCTGCACCAACTTGCATTCCCACCAACAGTGTAAGAGGGTTCTCCTTTCTCCACATCCTCTTCAACACACGTTATTTCCTGTCTTCTAATTTTGGCCATTCTAACTGGTGTAAGGTGGTATCTCAATGTGGTTTTGATTTGAATCTCCCTGAGGGATAGTGATGATGAGCATTTTTTCATGTGTCTGATAGCCATTTTTATGTCTTCATTGGAAAGTGTCTGTCCATGTCTTCTGCCCTTTTTGCTTTACATGATCATCTGTTTTGTGTGTGTTGATTTTGAGAAGTTCTTTATAGATCTTGGATATCAGCCCTTTGTCTGTATTGTCATTTATGGGAGAATATCTTCTCCCATTCCATGGGTTGCCTCTTTGTTTTGTTGACTGTTTCCTTTGCTGTGCAGATTTTGATCTTGATGAAGTCCCCAAAATTCATCTTTGCTTTTGTTTCCTTTGCCTTTTGAGACATATCTTGAAAGAAGTTGCTGTGGCCGATGTTGAAGAGGTTAGTGCCTATGTTCTCCTCTAAGATTCTGATGGATTCCTGCCTTACGTTGAGGTCTTTTATCCATTTTGAGTTTATCTTTGTGTATGGTGTAAGAGAATGGTCGAGTTTCATTCTTCTACAAGTAGCTGTCCAATTTTCTCAGCACCGTTAATGAAGAGACTTTTCCCCACTGTATATTTTTCTCTGCTTTGTTGAAGATTATTTAACCATAGAGTTGAGGGTCCATATCTGGCTCTCTACTCTGTTCCACTGGTCTATGTGTCTGTTTTTGTGCCAGTACCATGCTGTCTTGGTGACCACAGCTTTGTAGTGAAGCTTGAAATCAGGCAACGTGATGCCCCCAGTTTTGTTTTAATAAACAATATCTTTAAAAAAAAAAAAAAAGTAAATACTGAGTTCTGTCCTCTAAAAGGTCTAGAAGCAATAAAACTATATGGAGATAAGACAAAGATTTTTTCTGCAATGGAATTTCTACCAATAAATGTGAAACAAATGTTAGAGTTAGAACATCACCATTTTTCAAACTTCAAAATTGTATCTGTTTTAGGCAAGAATCACAAGAAATTCCAAATACAGACTGAAAGATTTATCAGGGACAACATTTACATAATCAAAAAGTATATTCCACAAATTACTTCTTAATTACAAAAGAAAAAGAGTAAATTTACAGTGAAGGTATCTAATGGGTAGTACCTTAGCTCTCTACATCTTATTAATAAGTCCCATCTGTTTTATCTCTGCAGATGATTTGGCACTACAAAGATCATTAGCTACTTCAGCAAATGCAGTACTATGGAATAATACTGTTAATAATCAGTTATATCAGTATTCAGTGGTTTGAAGAATGGAGGAAATATCAAAAATTGGAAGGAGTCAGTGAAGTCTCGTCAGAAGAAATTTGTCTGTGAAGAGGAGAGAGCTGGGAAAGGACAGAGAATTTAAGAAAGAATTATTTCTTAAACATAATATAAATTTAACACATTTGTATACTAAAGAGAAATAACCACTGGTGTGACAGTAAAGTAGCTCTTAAAGGATTAAGATCCTAATCTTTACCTTTTGCTGATTTTGGCAGTATAAGTATATAATTATGTAAATATAAGTATTCCCACTATGGATGTTTCCAAAGTCCCAACAGTTTAACAACTTCTTAAAATCCTTGACTATTTGGGGTACCCATGTGGCTCAGTCAATTAAGTGTCTGCCTTCACTCAGGTCATGATCCAAGAGTCCTGGGATTGAGTGTCCCATCATGCTCCCTGCCTGGTGGAGACCCTGATTCTCCCTCTCCCTCTGCTGCTCTCCCTGTTGTGCTCTCTCTCTCTCTCTCTCTCACTGTCTCTGTCAAATAAATTAATGAATAAAATCTTCTTTTTAAGTATCACAATACTATTAACCATGATTACTATTCTATATCTTACATACCCATGATTTATTTATTTTATAACAGGAAGTTAGAACCTTTTGACTCATTTTACCCATTGCATCAACTTCCCCACTTTTGCCTCTCGAAATGACCAATTTCATCTCTGAATGTAGTAGCTTATTTTGTTTTTTTGCTTCCACATATAAGTGAGATCACATGGGTATTTGTCTTTCTCTTTCTGACCTATTTCAGTTAGCAAAGTGTTCTGAAGTTCCAAACACATTGTCATTTGTCATAAATGGTAAGAATTTGTTTTTTATGTTTGAATAATAATATTTCATTATGATATATATGTATATATCATATATATATGACATATTTTCTTTATCAATTCCTCCATTGATAAACACTTAGGTTGTTCCATATCTTGGCCATTGTAAATAATACTGTAATAAACATGGGTTTATATATGTTTGTTCAAATTAGTGTTTTCATTTTCTTTGGACAAACACCCAAAAGTTGGACTGCTGGATCATATGGTAGTTATATTTTTAACTTTTTGAGGAACTTACATAATGCTTCCCATAGTAACTGAACTGATTTACATTGTTACCAATAGTGTACAAGAGTTCCCTTGTCTCCACATCCCAAGCAACGCATAGCATTTGTCTTTTTGATGAAAGCCATTTTAACAAGCATGAGGTGGTATTTTATTAAGATTTTAATTTGGAAAATTTTCTCTGATGATTACCCATGTTGACCACATTTTCATGTATGTGTTAACCATCTGTATGTGTTAACCATCTGTATGTCTTTGGAAAAATGTCTTTTTAAACCTTATGCACATTTAATAGCAGATTTTCTTTGCTACTGAGTTGTATTAATTCCTTATATATTTTGGATATTAACTTCTTCTCAGATATATGATTAGCAAATATTTTTTCGCATTCAGTAGTTTTTTTTTTTTTCATTCTGTTCATGGGTTCAGATTTCTGTGAAGAAATATGTTAGTTTAATATAGTCTCACTTGTTTATTTTGGGTTTTGTTGCATTTGCTTTACCAAGATCAATGTCAAGGAACTTACCTTTTATGTTTTCTTTTAGACATGATCTCAGGTCTTACATTCAAGTCTTTAGTCCATTTTTAATTAATTTTTTTTAGGGTCTAATTTCATTCTTTTGAATGTGGCTGTATAATTTTCCCAACACCTTTTGTTAAGGATACTTTTCTTCTTCCCTTTGTATATTCTTGGGTCCTTTGTGATAAATAAATTGACAATACAAATGTTGGTTTGTTTCTGTGCTCTGTATTCTGGTCCATTGATTTATGTGTCTGTTTTCATACCAATACCATACTGTTTGGATTACTATAGCTTTGTAATATATTATGAAAACACAAAGTATGATATCTCTAGCTTTATTTTTCTTTCTCAGGATGGCTATTCATAGTCTTCTATGGTTCCATACAAATTTGGAATCATTTGTCCTATTTCTTTGAAAAATGTCTTTAGGAGTGCCTGGGTGGCTCAGTGGGTTAAAACCTCTGCCTTCAGCTCAGGTCATGATCCCAGGGTCCTGGGATCGAGCCCCATATCAGGCTCTCTGCTCAGCAGGGAGCCTGCTCCCCCCCCCCACCTGTCTCTCTGCCTACTTGTGAACTCTGTCTGTTAAATAAATAAATAAAATCTTTTAAAAAATAAAAAAAATAAATGCCTTTAGAATTTACATAAAGATTATTTTGAATCTGTAGATCACTTTGGGTAATATGGATATTTTAACAACACAAGCTCAATCCATGTGCGTGGAATATTTTTCTGTTTAATATTGTCTTAAATTTCTTTCATCAGTGTCTTACGGTTGGTTCTCAGTCTACAGGTCTTTCACCACCTTGGTCAAGCTCACATCTAGGTGTTTTTGTTTGTTTGTTTGTTTGTTTTGTTTCTTATGTAATTGTAAATGGTCTTGTTTTCTTAACTTCTCTTTCTGATAGTTCATTTTTAGTGTATAGAAACACAACTAATTTTTGTAGATTGAGTTTGTATCTTGCAATTTTACAGAAATCATTTTTTTAGTCCTAATAGTTTTTGGTACAGTCGTTAGGTGTTTTCATGTCATCTGCAAACAGAGCTTTACTTTTTCCTTTCCAGTTTGGATACCCTTTGTTTCTATTTCTTGCCAAATTTTTCTGGCTAGGACCACCAGTATTATTATGTTAAATAAAAGTGACAGAAGTGGGCATCTTTGTCTTATTCCTGATTTTTAAAAAAAGCTTTCAACTTTTCACTGTTGAGTATATTATCAGTAGGCTTATCTTATATGGCTTTTATTATGTTGAGTTATGTTCTCTCTTACCTAGTTTGCTGAGAGCTTTATCATGAATGAATGCTGGATTTTGTCAAATACTTTTTCTCCATCTACTTATATGATTATATCATTTTTATCCTTCATTTTCTTAATGTGTTCCTCTCTTTAATTTTTATGGGGAAAATTATAGATTCATAAAACTCTTTAAAATTATTACAGAGAGGTTCATTCATTCAGTTTCCTCCATAGTCACATTTTATGCAACTATAATAAATATTAAAACTGGGAAATTGACCTTGATACAATGTGTACATGTATATAATGCATACAAATATACCATATCATTTTTATCATGAGTATAGATTCATATAACAATCACTGAAATAAAAATTGAGAAATATCCTTATCACCAAGGAAATTTCTTTTATGTTACTACTTTATATTCAAACACACACTCTGCCCTGCAAAATTCTTAACACTTGACAATTGTCAATCTGTTTTATGTGTCCATAATTTGTCATTTTGAGAATGTTGTAAAAAATCAGTATATAAGCTTTGAGATTCCTTTCACTTAGCATAATACCCTTGAGGGTGTTGTATTTGAGGTGAGTTTCTTGTAGAGAGTGTGGATAGCTAGATCACTGAGTATTTTTATCCACTCTGCCAATCTGTTTTTTAATTGGTGCATTTAGGCCACTTATACTTAATATAATATAACTGATGCTAGAAATTAATTCAGCCATTTATGGGGGGTTGTCCCATTTTTTTATCTCTCATTTTTGTTCTCCCTATCTTCCTGTTGATTTAAACATATTTTAGAATTTCATTTTTACTCAGTATGGTGTTTTTGCATGTATTTTCTTGCACACATTATTTAATGGTTGTTCTAGATGTCATATTGTATATACATACCTTACCACAGTTTAGTGGTGTCAACATTTTACCAATTCAAGTGTGGAAATACTACCTCCCATCATATCTCCCTCTCTTTTACCATCTCCCATTTATAATTTATTGTCATAAATATTTTCTCTACATACCTGGATAACACATCCAAGAGTGTTATAATTTGTTTCAATTTCCAAGTATCATATAGTAAAGTCAAGCAGAGAACAGCAATCTACTAAATTTATCCATATGTTTGCTCTTGGCATTGGTCTTCCTTCCTGATATGACAAGATTTCTTCTTTTACTATTTCTTTTCTGTTTAAAGAAATTACTTTGGCCATTCTTTAGGTTAGGTTTCTGGGAAACAAATTCTCTTATTTTTCATTAATCTGAGAATGTATTAATTCCCTCTTCTTTCCTGGATAATATTTTAGCAGATACAGAATTCTGGTTTGATGGCTCCTTTCTTTTAACGCTTCAAAGATATTGTGTCCTTTCTTCTGAATTTTGTGGTTTCTGATGAGAACTCAACTGTTTTGTTGCATTTCTCTTTGGCTGCTTTCAAGATTTTGCTTTGTAGTTTTTAGAAATTTAGTTAAGTACATTGATATGTATTTCTTTTTTTTTTAAGATTTTATTTATTTATTTGACACAGAGAGAGAGAGATCACAAGTAGGCAGAGAGGCAGGCAGAGAGAGGGGGGAAGCAGGCTCCCCACTGAGCAGGGAGCTGATGTGGGGCTTGATCCCAGGACCCTGAGATCATAACCAGAGCCGAAGGCAGAGGCTTAACCCACTGAGCCACCCAGGCACCCCAGTATGTATTTCTTTATGTTTTTTCTCTTTAGGGTTCAATCAGCTTCTTGGATCTGTAGGTTATATTTTTTGGCAGACCAGGGAAATTTTCTACTATTATTTCTTTAATTTTGTTTTTGTTTTTTTTTGTTTTTGTTTTTTTTTGTTTTTGTTTTTTGTTTTGTTTTTGCAACACCTACCCCCAGCCTTCAACAATACCAACCCCTCTCCATCTTATTCTAGACTTTGATGACAATAGTATTAAATTATTTGCTATACACCCAGATACTTCAAAATTGGGTTATTTCTTTGTTTCTTTCCTCTGTTTCATTCAAAGAGGTTATAATCTCGGTGTTAGCATCTGTTGATTGTCTCTTCTCATTCAAGTTGATATTTTCATGGTTTTGGTATAACAAATGATTTTTTATTGAAATTTTTAAAATTGGGGTATTATTTTATGAGGTTCTGGATCTTATTTCAATCTTCTCTTTTAGTAGGACTTCTCTGACAAACCTAACAGGGAATCATTACTGCCTCATTACTACAAGAGGACCATGTCTCCAATTTGGCTTCCTTTGACACTGTGGTCAGAGAAGTCTCCATACCACTGGCTGGTGGTGACAGTCCTAATTCTCCACTGGGCTTCCTCTGACATCAACCTCTTAGGGAAAGGAAAGAGTATATTATTACTGCCAAATGGTAGTGGATATTCAGGCTTCCCAAGTGGTTTCCATGGATACCATATAAGGTGATGGCCTTTCTATCACTTGATATGCATAAAATTTTGATTCTTCACTCAACCTTCTTTGCTGACTGGGGTTTGAGGTACTACCTTAGAGTCTATTAAGGATAGAAGTCTAGGCTCTCCATTCAACCATTGCTGAGGTGACTGTGAATGTGGCCAGAGTCTTCTCTGGATTATTCAGCTGTAACAGAATGGTTATTTTCTAAAAAATTTCCCATCTTGCTGGGTAACCCCTTTATTCGTCCTTTGGTTAGCACAGTAGGTTTTTCTTATGGCTTTTACTATCTGAGCTCTTTGGTATCTCCAGATTGCCTGTTTTTCTAGCAGAAAGCATATGTGAGATAAAAAGAAAATTCTGGGAACTCATCAACATTTTTTTCTTCTGTCCTTAGGTCCCTAGCCAGTTTTCCTTATCTCCATCTTTCTGTCTCTTATGTTTATTTTATATATGATATCCAGAGCTTTTAGCCATGTTTAGCAAGAGAAATAGAGAAAAGTAATCTACTTTATCTTTTCAAAACCCTGGTGTCCATGTTTTTAACCCTCATTTTATCCTACCTCTAAGTGAAATTGTGTACTTATAATTTTTGCTTAATATATAATAATGTGGGCGCCTGGGTGGCTCAGTGGGTTAAGCCGCTGCCTTCGGCCCAGGTCATGATCTCAGGGTCCTGGGATCGAGTCCCACATCGGGCTCTCTGCTCAGCAGGGGGCCTGCTTCCCTTCCTCTCTCTCTGTGATCTCTTCCCTTCCTCTCTCCTACTGTGATCTCTCTGTCAAATAAATAAATAAAATCTTTAAAAAAAATATATATATATATAATAATGTAAGACTTCCCAAAGTCTCATTATCTAGATTTATAAAATTGGGATAATAATATTGCATCCATTATTACTGTGAAGAGTAAATCACATATAGTAAGTGAAGATTTTGGCACAGTGCCTAGATCTTAGTAAGTATTCAGTAAACTGTAGCTCTACAAATAATAACTAGAACTTCAAGAGATTTTAGTAAAGACCCCCTGGTGAAGAGAATAAGGCAAAAATTACTATCTAAGAATAACACTAGAGGGAAATTAATATTCAACTAATAATAATGATCTTCAATTTTTTGACTATCGATTATGCTCCAATCTTTCTATTGTTGGATGCTTAATTCTGAATATCATGTTATGAAGCAGATAATATTATCATGTCATTTAATAGATGAAAACACTCAGGAAAAAAGGGACAAGTCTCATTACCCAGTTTTCAAAGAATACAATATGTGGATAGAATTTGTAACTTTCTCCAAGCAATATCCCACCAAACAGCGATCTTTTCTGAGTTGACAATATCTCAAAATTTCCATACTGAACTCTTCAAATTATATATGTTAAGTATATCCTTAAGATTTTTGAAACCACATGAACAAAATCATGTAGAGTCTTCTGAATTTAACCAAATACAAATATGAATTATAATCCATATACCATGCAGGAGATTAAATCAGTTCTCTACACAAAATCCACAGAAAGTATGGTACAGGAAGCAAACTGAATTCTTTAAAGGTATTTACAAAGGAATAAAAACTAATGGCTATATGCTTTAAATAAAAAGAAAACGATTTGAAAAGTAGAAAAATGATCATTCTAGAACAAATTAGACAATGTAGTATCTTAAAAAAATAGGAATGAATGAATGAATGAATGAATAAATAATTAATTAATAAATGAGGGAGAGAGAGGAGGAAGGGAAGAAAGGAAAGAAGGAAGACCATGGATTTATCATCACTTTAGATATTCAAAATGAGGCACAAACTGCACTAATGCATTAAGGCTCCAAATTTCCTCTCATAGTAATACTGAGGGAAAGAGAAAAGGAGAACAAAAATTCCTTTCAACTTTAATTCCTCTCAGCTGCAGACCATATGATTCACTGTTGGTGTTACCTCTATAATCACATAGTAAAACTACCTATTAGTATCTGAAATCTTATTCCATTTGTTTGTTTGCTTGTCTAAACTATCAGAAGAGGAAAGCAGGGAATGATTAAAGCTTGCAAAATGCATGTGATTCCACGGAAACTAAATGTGCGGTCAAGTGCAGTATTTGCCAAAATATGGTCTCTAAAGAAGCAACTTCATAACTAGGAAATTGTTTATAATGCTAATTCTTGTCCTTACCCAAAACAGAGCTGAATCAGAAATTCTGGGGTAGAGCTCCCAAATCTGTGTTTAAAGAAAACTTCTATGTAATACTTATGTATGCTAAAGTTTGAAAACCACTGGTGTAGAGACCATAACCAGCTTTCTTTTTAATTCCTATCAGTTGATACCATTAATATCTACATATCAATTCAACAAAATACAATTCTAAAACCAATCTAAACAAAAGCAGAGACATAAGATATGTGCTCTCTAATATCTTACTGTATGGACCTGAAATATGATTTCCCTTCCATGGACAGTGGATACTCGCTTTCCCATTAACACATTCTTTGTTGGTGACCTTCAGTCACCACCACCTTTCCCAGTGCTTTGGCCTTGCTCTACTACCAAGATATATCTAACTTTCTCCACTGACAATCAAGACTTCCTTCAGACTTTACTTCTTTCTTGAAACACTATTCCTTTCTTGACTGTCAGCCTTCCTAACTTAAACTCTGCTTGATACTTTGTCAAGTTCCATCCAATCTTGGAAACTAGGTAGATTGCTGCCTCTTGTTGGCTGTCAATAGTATTCCAGTCTATAAGGTTATAGAGGTAAACAAAATATGAAAGTTTTTTTTTGTTTGTTTATAGATTTTATAATCTAGAGTGGGTAGTAAATATTGGTGAAATAATTTTAAGTGTGAACTGTATAAAAGAAAACAAATAGAAGAAAGTCCTAAGAGAAAATTGCACTCCAGATTGGAGATTCATGGAAGGGTACTCTCATAAAGTCTATAAAGTTTAATCCTAAAGCAAGAGGAACAGAAATTAAATTAGCTTGATGCAGAAGATATGAGGATGAAAATTTTTAATTTCTTAAGGAGGGAGGAGAGAGTACTTAAGTACCCAAAAGAAGTGTACTTGGAAGATAGTGGACATGGGGATGAGGATATGTAATTGTACACACTTTCTAAGTCAGGTAAAGAGTACTGAACTCAATCTCCAGTGCAATTAAAAAAAAATGATGATGAGTGGTATGAAGACATTTATCATCAAGAAATGTTGCTTAGTTAACCACAGAAAATGAATTTGGGAAGGATAAGAGTGGATGTCAGAGAGGAGCCAGAAATCTAGTGGCATCAGGTAAGGGAAAGATGATGATAACCTGGACTGAAGTGATAATATTGGAGATAGAGTGCTACAGGTGGATTTAAGAAATAATAAATTGTTGCCAGAGGGAGTCAAGAATAAAATCAGGTTTCTAGCATATAAGAATTGATAATATCAAGATCATATTTTTAATATCATTTTAATTCAATTTTTGTTGTCATCCATTATTTCTAGAAGTATTTTTCAAAACTTTTTACAGCATTTGCATATATATATATATATATATATATATATATATATATATATTAGTATCCTTATATACTTCCTTGAATCAGAGTGCAGAAAGCACTAATTCTCAGGAAAGAGTAAAACTCTTACCAATTCCCATTTGTATCAAAATTGGTATTCATTAGAAACACAGACTTTCTTGACATTACACATAATGATATTTTGAACTTGAAGTGAAAGTCTTACATTCTATATCAGACAAATGTATCATGTCTGGATAATACATGCACATTTTAAATATTATTCATCCATAAAAAGGAAGGAACTATTCCATTGTGATAACATGGATGGACTTTGAGGAAAGTATGTTAAATGAGGTAAATCAGATGGGGAAAGACAAATACCATATGATATCACTTACATGCAGAACCTAAAAATTTGAACTAATAAAAACAGAAAGTACAATAGTAGTTATTATGGAGAGTAGGTGAATTAGGGATATGTTGTTTAAGGGTAAAAACTTAAGAGCTAGTAAATAGATAATCCCTGGAGATCTAATGTCAGCATAGTGATTTTATTCAATAATACTGTATTCTAAACCTCAAACTGGCAAACTAGATCTTAATTGTTCTCAGAACAAAAAAATAATAATTATGTGACATGATAGAAGTGCTGGCAAACATTGTAGTAGTAATTACATTGCAAAATACTCATATCTACACACTGTTGTGTTATACTCTCAAAACAATCACCAATTTGTTTTCTCATAATTTGGATTAAATATGAAACTAAGAAAAAATTCATTGAACTTCAGTTTCAGCTCTGAGATGTAGAGACCTAAAAACAGCATTGCTTTTACTTATAACAACAAAGTAGATAAACAAACTGCAATTTAACATTTTTCTTGATTCTATGAGAGAACTGAGGTTACATAGCAAAAAAATAATCCAAAATAGGGAGAGAGACAGGAACGTACAGGAAGAAACAAGATTGGAACGATTGTTTACTTAGGGAAGAAGAAACAAAACATCACAGAAACTGAGGAAGTTTCAGCTAGGAATCTTAAGAAATTGTTATGGTTGAGTGGGTTAACAGGTGAATGTTAAAACCTTAGAAGTTTCAGATAGTAAATTCTTACCCTCTTTCTGGCTTTTCCTTCATAAAATCCTCCAAGAGGATTAGAAAAGTCTTACCAGAAGGAGGAAAGGAATCCAGGGAAAACTTTCTTTGTGATGCTGACTTGAGGAAGTAGCAGCAAATTCTTTTTTTTTTTTTTTTTTAATTTTTTTTTTTTTTATAAACATATATTTTTATCCCCAGGGGTACAGGTCTGTGAATTACCAGGTTTACACACTTTACAGCACTCACCAAATCACATGCCCTCCCCAATGTCCATAATCCCAACCCCTTCTCCCAAACCCCCTCCCCCCGGCAACCCTCAGTTTGTTTTGTGAGATTAAGAGTCACTTATGGTTTGTCTCCCTCCCAATCCCATCTTGTTTCATTTATTCTTCTTCTACCCACTTAAGCCTCCATGTTGCATCACCACTTCCTCATATCAGGGAGATCATATGATAGTTCTCTTTCTCTGCTTGACTTATTTCGCTAAGCATGATACGCTCTAGTTCCATCCATGTTGTTGCAAATGGCAAGATTTCATTTCTTTTGATGGCTGCATAGTATTCCATTGTGTATATATACCACATCTTCTTGATCCATTCATCTGTTGATGGACATCTAGGTTCTTTCCATAGTTTGGCTATTGTGGACATTGCTGCTATAAACATTCGGGTGCATGTGCCCCTTTGGATCACTACATTTGTATCTTTAGGGTAAATACCCAATAGTGCAATTGCTGGGTCATAGGGCAGTTCTATTTTCAACATTTTGAGGAACCTCCATGCTGTTTTCCAGAGTGGCTGCACCAGCTTGCATTCCCACAACAGTGTAGGAGGGTTCCCCTTTCTCCGCATCCTCGCCAGCATCTGTCATTTCCTGACTTGTTGATTTTAGCCATTCTGACTGGTGTGAGGTGATATCTCATTGTGGTTTTGATTTGTATTTCCCTGATGCCGAGTGATATGGAGCACTTTTTCATGTGTCTGTTCGCCATCTGGATGTCTTCTTTGCAGAAATGTCTGTTCATGTCCTCTGCCCATTTCTTGATTGGATTATTTGTTCTTTGGGTGTTGAGTTTGCGAAGTTCTTTATAGATTCTGGACACTAGTCCTTTATCTGATATGTCGTTTGCAAATATCTTCTCCCATTCTGTCAGTTGTCTTTTGATTTTGTTAACTGTTTCCTTTGCTGTGCAAAAGCTTTTGATCTTGATGAAATCCCAGTAGTTCATTTTTTCCCTTGCTTCCCTTGCCTTTTGCGTTGTTCCTAGGAAGATATTGCTGCGGCAGAGGTCGAAGAGGTTGCTGCCCGTGTTCTCCTCAAGGATTTTGATGGATTCCTTTCGTACATTGAGGTCCTTCATCCATTTTGAGTCTATTTTTGTGTGTGGTGTAAGGAAATGGTCCAATTTCATTTTTCTGCATGTGGCTGTCCAATTTTCCCAGCACCATTTATTGAAAAGGCTGTCTTTTTTCCATTGGACATTCTTTCCTGCTTTGTTGAAGATGAGTTGACCATAGATTTGAGGGTCTATTTCTGGGCTCTCTATTCTGTTCCATTGATCTATGTGTCTGTTTTTGTGCCAGTACCATGCTGTCTTGATGATGACAGCTTTGTAATAGAGCTTGAAGTCCGGAATTGTGATGCCACCAACGTTGGCTTTCTTTTTCAATATCCCTTTGGCTATTCGAGGTCTTTTCTGGTTCCATATAAATTTTAGCATTATTTGTTCCATTTCTTTGAAAAAGATGGATGGTACTTTGATAGGAATTGCATTAAATGTGTAGATTGCTTTAGGTAGCATAGACATTTTCACAATATTTATTCTTCCAATCCAGGAGCATGGAACATTTTTCCATTTCTTTGTGTCTTCCTCAATTTCTTTCATGAGTACTTTATAGTTTTCTGAGTATAGATTCTGTGTCTCTTTGGTTAGGTTTATTCCTAGGTATCTTATGGTTTTGGATGCAATTGTAAATGGGATTGACTCCTTAATATCTCTTTCTTCTGTCTTGCTGTTGGTGTAGAGAAATGTAACTGATTTCTGTGCATTGATTTTATATCCTGACACTTTACTGAATTCCTGTATAAGTTCTAGCAGTTTTGGAGTGGAGTCTTTTGAGTTTTCCACATATAGTATCATATCATCTGCGAAGAGTGATAATTTGACTTCTTCTTTGCCGATTTGGATGCCTTTAATTTCCTTTTGTTGTCTGATTGCTGAGGCTAGGACCTCTAGTACGATGTTGAATAGCAGTGGTGATAATGGACATCCCTGCCGTGTTCCTGACCTTAGCGGAAAAGCTTTCAGTTTTTCTCCATTGAGAATGATATTTGCGGTGGGTTTTTCATAGATGGCTTTGATGATATTGAGGTATGTGCCCTCTATCCCTACACTTTGAAGAGTTTTGATCAGGAAGGGATGTTGTACTTTGTCAAATGCTTTTTCAGCATCTATTGAGAGTATCATATGGTTCTTGTTCTTTCTTTTATTGATGTGTTGTATCACATTGACTGATTTGCGGATGTTGAACCAACCTTGCAGCCCTGGAATAAATCCCACTTGGTCGTGGTGAATAATCTTTTTAATGTACTGTTGAATCCTATTGGCTAGTATTTTGTTGAGTATTTTCGCATCTGTGTTCATCAAGGATATCGGTCTATAGCTCTCTTTTTTGGTGGGATCCTTGTCTGGTTTTGGGATCAAGGTGATGCTGGCCTCATAAAATGAGTTTGGAAGTTTTCCTTCCATTTCTATTTTTTGGAACAGTTTCAGGAGAATAGGAATTAGTTCTTCTTTAAATGTTTGGTAGAATTCCCCCGGGAAGCCGTCTGGCCCTGGGCTTTTGTTTGTTTGGAGATTTTTAATGACTGTTTCAATCTCCTTACTGGTTATGGGTCTGTTCAGGCTTTCTATTTCTTCCTGGTTCAGTTGTGGTAGTTTATATGTTTCTAGGAATGCATCCATTTCTTCCAGATTGTCAAATTTATTGCCGTAGAGTTGCTCATAGTATGTTCTTATAATAGTTTGTATTTCTTTGGTGTTAGTTGTGATCTCTCCTCTTTCATTCATGATTTTATTTATTTGGGTCCTTTCTCTTTTCTTTTTGATAAGTCGGGCCAGGGGTTTATCAATTTTATTAATTCTTTCAAAGAACCAGCTCCTAGTTTCGTTGATTTGTTCTATTGTTTTTTTGGTTTCTATTTCATTGATTTCTGCTCTGATCTTTATGATTTCTCTTCTCCTGCTGGGCTTAGGGTTTCTTTCTTGTTCTTTCTCCAGCTCCTTTAGGTGTAGGGTTAGGTTGTGTACCTGAGACCTTTCTTGTTTCTTGAGAAAGGCTTGTACCGCTATATATTTTCCTCTCAGGACTGCCTTTGTTGTGTCCCACAGATTTTGAACCGTTGTATTTTCATTATCATTTGTTTCCATGATTTTTTTCAATTCTTCTTTAATTTCCCGGTTGACCCATTCATTCTTTAGAAGGATACTGTTTAGTCTCCATGTATTTGGGTTCTTTCCAAACTTCCTTTTGTGGTTGAGTTCTAGCTTTAGAGCATTGTGGTCTGAAAATATGCAGGGAATGATCCCAATCTTTTGATACCGGTTGAGTCCTGATTTAGGACCGAGGATGTGATCTATTCTGGAGAATGTTCCATGTGCACTAGAGAAGAATGTGTATTCTGTTGTTTTGGGATGAAATATTCTGAATATATCTGTGATGTCCATCTGGTCCAGTGTGTCGTTTAAGGCCTTTATTTCCTTGCTGATCTTTTGCTTGGATGACCTGTCTATTTCACTGAGGGGAGTGTTAACGTCCCCTACTATTATTGTATTATTGTTGATGTGTTTCTTTGATTTTGTTATTAATTGGTTTATATAGTTGGCTGCTCCCACATTGGGGGCATAGATATTTAAAATTGTTAAATCTTCTTGTTGGACAGACCCTTTGAGTATGATATAGTGTCCTTCCTCATCTCTTATTATAGTCTTTGGCTTAAAATCTAATTGATCTGATATAAGGATTGCCACTCCTGCTTTCTTCTGATGTCCATTAGCATGGTAAATTCTTTTCCACCCCCTCACTTTAAATCTGGAGGTGTCTTCGGGCTTAAAATGTGTTTCTTGGAGGCAACATATAGATGGGTTTTGTTTTTTTATCCATTCTGATACCCTGTGTCTTTTGACAGGGGCATTTAGCCCATTCACATTCAGGGTAACTATTGAGAGATATGAATTTAGTGCCATTGTATTGCCTGTAAGGTGACTGTTACTGTATATGGTCTCTGTTCCTTTCTGATCTACCACTTGTAGGCTCTCTCTTTGCTTAGAGGACCCCTTTCAATATTTCCTGTAGAGCTGGTTTGGTATTTGCAAATTCTTTCAGTTGTTGTTTGTCCTGGAAGCTTTTAATCTCTCCTTCTATTTTCAATGATAGCCTCGCTGGATATAGTATTCTTGGCTGCATGTTTTTCTCGTTTAGTGCTCTGAAAATATCATGCCAGCTCTTTCTGGCCTGCCAGGTCTCTGTGGATAAGTCAGCTGCCAATCTAATATTTTTACCATTGTATGTTACAGACTTCTTTTCCCGGGCTGCTTTCAGGATTTTCTCTTTGTCACTGAGACTTGTAAATTTTACTATTAGGTGACGGGGTGTGGGCCTATTCTTATTGATTTTGAGGGGCGTTCTCTGAACCTCCTGAATTTTGATGCTCGTTCCCTTTGCCATATTGGGGAAATTCTCCCCAATAATTCTCTCCAGTATACCTTCTGCTCCCCTCTCTCTTTCTTCTTCTTCTGGAATCCCAATTATTCTAATGTTGTTTCGTCTTATGGTGTCACTTATCTCTCGAATTCTCCCCTCGTGGTCCAGTAGCTGTTTGTCCCTCTTTTGCTCAGCTTCTTTATTCTCTGTCATTTGGTCTTCTATATCACTAATTCTTTCTTCTGCCTCATTTATCCTAGCAGTTAGAGCCTCCATTTTTGATTGCACCTCATTAATAGCTTTTTTGATTTCACCTTGGTTAGATTTTAGTTCTTTTATTTCTCCAGAAAGGCCTTTTATATCTCTCGAGAGGGTTTCTCTAATATCTTCCATGCCTTTTTCGAGCCCGGCTAGAACCTTGAGAATTGTCATTCTGAACTCTAGATCTGACATATTACCGATGTCTGTATTGATTAGGTCCCTAGCCTTCGGTACTGCCTCTTGTTCTTTTTTTTGTGTTGAATTTTTATGTATTGTCATTTTGTCCAGATAAGAGTAAATGAAGGGGCAAGTAAAATGCTAAAAGGGTGGCAACAACCCCAGGAAAATATGCTTTAACCAAATTAGAAGAGATCCAAAATCGTGAGTGGGGAGAAAGGGGATAAAAAGAGGTTCAAAAAGGAAGAAAGAAAAAAAAAAAACAAAAAGAAAAGAAAAAAAAAAAAAGAAAAGAAAAGAAAAGAATTTTTAAAAAAAGAAAACACCTAAGAAAAATGTAAAAAAGAAAAAAAATATATATTAGATAAACTAGTAAAAAATCGTTAAAAAAGAAAAAGGTATCAGTTAAAAAAAAATTTTACCCAAAGGCGAGAAAAAAAAAAAATGAAAAAGAAAAAATTAAATTAACTGCAAGACTAAAAAAAATCACAGGAAAAAAGCCATGAGTTCCGTGTTTGGCTTTCTCCTCCTCTGGAATTCTGCTGCTCTCCTTGGTATTGAAACCGCACTCCTTGGTAGGTGAACTTGGTCTCGGCTGGATTTCTTGTTGATCTTCTGGGGGAGGGGCCTGTTGTAGTGATTCTCAAGTGTCTTTGCCCCAGGCGGAATTACACCGCCCTTACCCGGGGCCGGGGTGAGTAATCTGCTCGGGTTTGCTTTCAGGAGCTTTTGTTACCTGAGCGCTTTCCGTAGAGTTCCGGAGGACGGGAATACAAATGGCGGCCTCCTGGTCTCCGGCCCGGAGGAGCCGAGTGCCCAGGGCCCCACTCCTCAGTGCGCCCTCAGAGAACAGCGCCCAGTTACTCCCGTCTGCCTGACCTCCGGCCGCGCTCCGAGCTCACCGAGCCTGCGACCGGTTCAAGGTAACACGGAGCTGCGAGCTTACTGTCGGCTCTGCCTCTGTAGCCGGCTTTCCCGTTCCAATACCCGCAAGCTCTGCGACACTCAGACACCCCCGATCCTTCTGTGACCCTGCGGGACCTGAGGCCACACTGACCCCGCGTGGGCTTCGCCCCGGTTTAGCCTCTAGAGCGATGTCCCTCAGCGGAACAGACTTTTAAAAGTCCTGATTTTGTGCGCGGTTGCTCCGCCGCTTGCCGGGAGCCGGCCCCTCCCCCCGGGGTCTATTTTCCCGTCGCTTTGGATTCACTTCTCCGCCGGTCCTACCTTTCAGAAAGTGGTTGATTTTCTGTTTCCAGAATTGCTGTTCTTCTTCTCTTCGATCTGCCGATGGATTTTCAGGTGTTTGCAATCTTTAGATAAGCTATCTAGCTGATCTCCGGCTAGCTGAAGCAGTCTCAGCTTGCTACTTCTCCGCCATCTTGACTCAGTACCCAGCAAATTCTGTTGAAACTTTAGCCAGGACCATATGTTTATTGTCCTTAAGAATTAAGAGCTTCACCAACACAGGCAGCAATCTCTTCGACCTCTGCCACAGCAATATCTTCCTTGGAACAACGCAAAAGGCAAGGGAAGCAAGGGCAAAAATGAACTATTGGGATTTCATCAAGATCAAAAGCTTTTGCACAGCAAAGGAAACAGTTAACAAAATCAAAAGACAACTGACAGAATGGGAGAAGATAATTGCAAACGACATATCAGATAAAGGACTAGTGTCCAGAATCTATAAAGAACTTAGCAAACTCAACACCCAAAGAACAAATAATCCAATCAAGAAATGGGCAGAGGACATGAGCAGACATTTCTGCAAAGAAGACATCCAGATGGCGAACAGACACATGAAAAAGTGCTCCATATCACTCGGCATCAGGGAAATACAAATCAAAACCACAATGAGATATCACCTCACACCAGTCAGAATGGCTAAAATCAACAAGTCAGGAAATGACAGATGCTGGCGAGGATGTGGAGAAAGGGGAACCCTCCTACACTGTTGGTGGGAATGCAAGCTGGTGCAACCTCTCTGGAAAGCAGCATGGAGGTTCCTCAAAATGTTGAAAATAGAACTGCCCTATGACCCAGCAATTGCACTATTGGGTATTTACCCTAAAGATACAAACGTAGTGACCCAAAGGGGCACGTGCACCCGAATGTTTATAGCAGCAATGTCCACAATAGCCAAACTATGGAAAGAACCTAGATGTCCATCAACAGATGAATGGATCAAGAAGATGTGGTATATATACACAATGGAATACTATGCAGCCATCAAAAGAAATGAAATCTTGCCATTTGCGACAACATGGATGGAACTAGAGCGTATCATGCTTAGCGAAATAAGTCAAGTGGAGAAAGACAACTATCATATGATCTCCCTGATATGAGGAAGTGGTGATGCAACATGGGGGCTTAAGTGGGTAGGAGAAGAATCAATGAAACAAGATGGGATTGGGAGGGTGACAAACCATAAGTGACTCTTAATCTCACAAAACAAACTGAGTGTTGCTGGGGGGAGGGGGTTTGGGAGAAGGGGGTGGTATTATGGACATTGGGGAGGGTATGTGCTTTGGTGAGTGCTGTGAAGTGTGTAAACCTGGTGATTCACAGACCTGTACCCCTGGGGATAAAAATATATGTTTATAAAAAATAAAAATTTAAAAAAAAAAAGAATTAAGTGCTTCAATTTGCAGTGGAAGAGCCAAAACCCACAACAAACAAACAACAATAAAATTGATAGCCTAGGTATACTGGTGGAAACCTACTGCAGCTTGGAAAGAAGAGAGAAAAATAAAAAGACCTACTCTAATGGAAGGGGCAGGACTATAAGCCAGCATTATATCTGGAAGAGGACAGGAACATTTATGAAGGCCACAACCCCAAGACTCAGGATTAGAGCGCCTGCCTAAAACTACGACTTAATCAAAGAATCCCATTCTGGGACACCTGGGTGGCACAGTTAGTTGTGTCCAATTCTTGGTTTCAGGTCAGGTCATTATCTCAGCATTGTAAGACTGAGCCCCATGTCAGGCTTCTGCTCAATGCAGACATGGCAGGGATGTTAGAATTACCAAACTAGGGATTTAATGTATCAATGACTAATATTATAAGGGCTCTAATGGATAAGGTAAACATTAAGCAAGAAAAGATGGACAATGTAAGCAGAGAGATAAAAATTCTAAGAAAGAATCCAAAAGAAATGCTAGATTAAAAAAAAAAAAAGCTAATAGGAAGAATGGCTTTAATGGGATTACTACTAGACTAGACACAGCTGAGGATAGAATCTTTGAGTTTGAGGATCTGTCAGTAGGATCCATGACACTGAAAAGCAAAGAGAACAATGACTTAAAAAAAAAAAAGGCATAACATCCGAGGATGGTGGGAAAACTGTAAAAGATGTAACATACACATAACCAGGATATCAGAAAGGGAAGAAAAAGAGAAAGGAACATAACAAATATTTGAAAAGAAAATGACTAATAATTTCCCCAAACCACAGATTCAGGAAGCTCAGAGAATAGCAAATAGGAGGTTAAGAGGTACAAGCTTCCAGTTATAAAATAAATGTCATTGGAATGTAGATAATAATATAATATATACAGTTAATATATGTATATACAACATACATTTAATAATAGAATAAACTTGTATGGTGAGAGATGATAATTAGATTTTTCATGGGGATCATTTTAAAATGTATAAAAATATAAAATCACTATGATGTATACCTGAAACCAAAAGGGTATTATATGCCAATTATACTTTAATAAAAAATAATAGCAAGCAGAATAGACAGCAAAAAAATTTTAAAAACTGTATGTAGACACAATATTTTCAAATTACAAAAAGAAAAAGAAAGAAAAAATACTGAAAGAAACCAAAATGAAAAAAATGCCTTACTCATAAAGCATAAAGACAAGAATTTCATATGATTTATCCAGAGAAGCACAGAAGCAAGAAAATAATGGATTTAAAATGTTGAAAGAAAAATACACCAAACTAGAAATTTTTTGCCTGGAACATTTTCCTTTAAAAATGAAGGAGAAATAAAAACTTTCTCAAATAAAAATTGGAGGGAATTTCTTGCCAGTAGAGCTGTTTTCCAAGAAATGTTAAAAGAAGTCCCTTGGAAGGGGAAAAAAAAGTAATATAAGTCAGAATTTGGATCTATATAAAGAAAGGAAAAATATCAAAGAAAGAATAAATAGAGGTAAAAGAAAACTTTTATTTTTCTTGTTCTTAATTGACCCCCTAGATACCAGTTTATTCAAAGTAATAATAGCAACAATGTACCCATTTATGTATACTTAATATATATCCTACAAATGTACGTCTGCTTATACAAATGTGAAATGAATAACAACAATAGGAGAGAAATCTGGAAGGAATCAGCATTACTTTATTATTATAAGATATTTACACTACCCAAGAAGTGGAATATTATTATTTGGAAATGGACTTATATTAGTTGTAAATATACATTGTAGACTCTAGGGCAACAACTTAAAAAGATGTATAGCTAATATGTTAAGAAAGAAGAAAAAAATGGAACCAGGAATCATGTACAATGCTCAGTTAAAACCATAAAGGCATAAAAAGATTAGAAGACAAAGTAGAACAAAGCTATTTTATAGAAATAGACAAATGAATTTTTAAGTTTATGTGGGAAGGCAAGAGACACAAAATAACCAACAAAGTATTGAAGGAGAAGAACAAAGTTGGAAGACTGACACTAATCAACCTCAAGAATTACTAAAAAGGTTGGGAGACTGATACTAGTCAACCTCAAGAATTAGTAAAAAGCTACAGTTATCAAGAAACTGTGATAGTGTCAGAAGAATAGACAAATAGATCAATGGAACAGAATAGAGACCAGGAATAGACAGACATAAATATATAATCAACCAGTCTTTGACAGAGGAACAAAGGTACAGCAATGAAAAAAGATAGTCTAACAAATGGTACTGAAACACTTGGACATCTACATGCAAAAAAAAAAAAAAAAAAGCATTTAGAGACCTTACACATTTCACAAATATTAACTCAAAATGGATCACAAAGATAAATGTAACATGCAAAACTTAAAATTTCTAGAAAATATTGGTACACCATGAAAGATGTGTTTCATGCAGTAAATAATTGATAAGCTAAACTTCATTAAAATTAAAACTTCAGGTCTACAGAAGATAATATAAAGACAATAGAAGATAAGCCACATACAAGGAAAAATATTTGCAAAAGACACATCTTTTAGAGAACTACTGTCCAAAATATACAAAGAACTCCTAAAACAACATTAAGAAAACAACTTTATTTTTAAAAAAAGGTCTTAAGGGTGCCTGGGTGGCTTAGTAGGTTAAGCCTCTGCCTTTGGCTCAGGTCATGACTCAGGGTCCTGGGATCAAGCCCTACACCAGGCTCTCTGCTCAGCAGGGAGCCTTCTCTCCACTCCCCCTCCACCACCACACCAGCCTGCCTCTCTTACTTGTGATCTCTCTCTCTGTCAAATAAATAAGTAAAATATTTTAAAAAGTAAAAATAAATAAATAAATAATTATTTTAAAATGGTCTTAAAAATGGTCTAATAATCTTGACATACACCTAACCAAAAAGGAAATACATATGGCAAATAAGAATTTGAAAATATGCTCCATATCATCAGTCATCAGGAAATACAAATTAAAACAATACTGAGGGGTTCCTTGGTGGCTCAGTCAGTTAAGCATCTGACTCTTGGTTTCAGCTCAGGTCATAATCTCAGGCTTCTGGGATCCAGTCCCAGGCTGGACTCAACTCAGAGTGGAGTCTGCTTAAAATTTTCTCTCCCTCTCCTTCTCCCTCTGCCCCTCCCTACTGTGCTCTCTCTCTCTTTCTAAAATAATTCTCTCTCTTTCTAAAATAAATAAATAATTCTTAAAAAAAAATAAAATAATGAGATACTTCTACATAACTACTAGAATGGCCAAAATCAGAAACGCTGACAAAACCAAATGCTGGCAAGGAAGTGGCATATTGCCACTCTCACATACTCTCACATATTGCTGGTCAGAATGCAAAATGGTATAGCTACTTTGTAATAGAGTAGACACACTTATAACACACCATCCTGCATTTGTACTATTCGGTATTTATTCAAAGAAGTTGAAAACTATGTCTGTACATAGGCATCTATAGCAGTTTTTCCATAATGTCAATGCTTGGAAGCAACCAAGTTGTCCCTCTGAAATTGAATGAATGAATAAACTGTGATACAGCTAGACAATGAAATATTATCCAGTACCAAAAAGAAATGAGATATCAAGCCATGAAAAGACATGGAGGAAACATAAATATATACTATAAAGAGAAAGAAACTAATCTGAAAAGGCTCCATAATGTATGACAACTCTATGACATTCTGGAAAAGGGAAAACTATGGAAAAAAATAAAAAGATTGATAGTTACTAGGGTTGAGGGAGGAGAAAATGAATAGGTAGAGAACAGAGGATTTTTAGGGTAATAAAATACTCTATATGATTTATAATGATAGATATATGTCATTAAACATTTATCCAAACCCACAGAATTCACAATGCCAAGAGTGGGCCTTAAGGTAAACTCTGGACTTTGAGTGATTACCATGTGTCAATGTAGGTTCATACTTTGTTTTTAACAAAATGTACCAATCTGGTGAGTGATGTTAGTAATAGGACTATCCCATTATCTAGCTATGCCCTTATGAGGTATATGGGATATCTCTGTACACTCCTCTCAGTATTATAAATATTGTAAAACTGCTCTAAAAAGTAAGGTCGTTTTAAATAAAAATAAGCAAAAAGGAAAGGAAAAGAATGTAAGGAAAAATAAAAGAAAGGAAAGGAAAACAAAAAAGAAAAGAAAAGAGAAAAGAGAACAACTAATTTTTTGACCAAGGTGCAAAAGCAATTTGATGGAGAAAGGATAATCTTTTCAATAAATGATGTAAACCAACTAAATGTTCATATACAAAATAATAAACCTCAGTATATGCCTTACACCTTAAACAAATGTTAACTTAAAATAGATCATAAAAAAATAGATTATTAGCCCCAAATATAAAACATAAAACTATACGATTTCTAGAAGAAAACAGGAGAAAATTGGTATGACTTTGGACTTGGTGATTAGTCTTTAGATATGATAGCAAAAGCATAATGCATAAAGAAATTAATAGATTGGGTTTCAAAGTTAAATCTTTTGCTCTGCAAAATAAACTGGTAAGAGAATAAAAATGCAAATCACAGACTGGGATAATATATTTGCCAGTCACCTCTCTTATAAAGGACTTATATAATACATACATACATGCCTACATACACACACGCACACACTCAATTTAAAAAAAATCACTGGAAAAAAATAGGCAATATATCTAAACAAACACTCCTGTACAAGATATACAAATGGAAAATAAGTCTGAAAAAATGCTCAACATTATTAGTCATTAAATAAATGCAAAATAAAACCAAAGTGACATAACACAGCATATCTTGTAGAATAACTTTAAAAAAAATAAAACTATCAATATGCAATGTGGGAAGAAAGGAAGCACAGAGCATCAGGAATTCTCATTCATTGCTATTGGGAATGCAAAATGGTACAGGCACTTTGGAAACAGGTTCACAGTTTCTTAAAATGTTAATCATATATTTATAAAACAATCCAGCCATCCCACTCCTAGATATTTACCCAAGAAAATTGAAATTTTCTGTTCATACAAAACCTGTATGTGAATGTTTGTAGCAGTTTTATTGATAATGGCCAAAGCCTGGGAATAACAAGATATCTTTCAACATGTGAATGAATAAACCAACTGTTACACATTCATAAAATGGATTACTACTCAGATCTAAGACAATTCTCTATTGGTTCACACAACATAAATTAACCTTAAATGTATTTTACTATTTGAAAGAAGCCAAACCCCAAGGCTACATTTGTATCATTCCCTTTATACAGCATTCTGGAAATAGCAAAACAATAGTGATAGAAGATGTTATTGATTGTCAGAGATTTACATTTGTGTGGCTGTGTAAAGGGGGCCACATCAAAAAATTTTTAGAAGTTGGAACTGCTCTTTATGATACCTCACTGCTGGATACGTGACTCTACGCATTTTCAGAGCCAATAGAACAGTATAACACAAAGCATGATCTTTATGCACACTATAAGGAAAAATCAAACAGGATATCAATCACAGTATGGAATGTAAACTGTGACAGTGGAATCTAATTTCATTACAAATGTATCCATTGGATATATGAAGGTGAGGGGGAAGGAGCTGTCCCAGGTAACTTTCAAAAACAGTGTTTTGACTAGATAAAGACTGAAGCCTAAACAAATAAAACTATATAATAACATTATACTCTAGTTTATAAATCTGTTACCCATAGAGGTTCATTGAGCAATTCTGAAATTGATTTACATGTATGCTAGGTTGAACAAATATCTCATTAAAGATAATGAGAACTAAGTTTCTCACTGTCAGAAAAATAAGTTATATAAATACATATAAAAGCAAGGTAGAAGGTATGAACGAACCCTGTGATAATGGATTAGAGTGGAATATATCTACATGAACTCATATTTATCTTAATATATATCAGATAAATAGATACACAAATATAGATATGTATGGACACATAGGTTAGAATATATATACATGTTTTTTAGTTTGTCTAATGAGAGGTCCTATAACCCAAGTGAAATGAGTACATTTTGTACTAAGATATTGGATTCTAAATTCTAATTTCTAATAAAAGGATCAGTGAGTGTTCTTTTGAGCAATAGCTGATTCTAGAACTGTAAGTAGGAAAATATAAGATGAACCTAGCATCTTGCAGTGCCAAGAAAAAGAAAGTGTTGAAAGCAAATAAACAAAAGGATTTCAAAAGGATACAGCAACCAACCTGAAGTGGCTTCAAATGTTCAAAGCTGGGATATTTGGTCAGCAAAATAAATCATTATATTATAGATTTTAATACAAAGAATAAGATAAATATCCATGAGTATATATTTATATAAATAAATGACTAAAAAAATAAGTAGATGAAAAAGGGACAAATCTTCCTTATAGATGAATTCTAAATAAATGGATTCCAAATAAATTTGGAATCATGAATTCCAAATAAAAAATGAGGGAAATAGATCATCATTAAAATACCACAATAATAATTGCTATAGGCAATGTCCATTTTTGACTGATATAATTAGCAGGCAAACTTTGAGGAAAAATAAAATAGTTCTATAACCTCAAAGTATCTTCCTGCAAATATTTCTTAATTACTACGGTTGTTTAACTTATGTCCATAAAGTCTTTGATATTTTTTGCTCCAGGAGATGGAGCTTAATTCTCCTTTCTCTGAATGTGGGATAGAATGAGCGGTTTGCTTATAACAAAAGAAGGAAAAAAATAGTAACTTTGCAGTCAAGAAACCCAGCAGACATCACCTTAAGTATGTCACCAAGGTTAAAATGACCAGCAATAAGCTATATTGCTATTACATACTGATGAGAAGGGCATTTCCCTACTGTATTTATCTTCCTTCAAATCTTTATCCCAGTTTAATTAGAAAAAAATATAAAACAAACCCAAATTGAGGGACCTTACACAAAAATACCTGAACAGTTTAAAAAGTAGCAATGTTATGAAGAACAACTAAGGATAGAAAATTTCACAGATTGAAGGAAGCTAAAGGTAAAGTGATGATTAAATGCAACATGGTAGAGTAGGTTGTACACTGAGTCATCAAAAGGACATTAGGGGAAAAACTGAATAAAGTATATAATTCAGTTAATGTTTTTCTGACATTATTTTCCAATTTTGATTAATTTACATAGTTATATGAAAAGAAATCTATGAAATATAAGAACTCTCTATGCAATCTTTTTAAAACTTTTATAAGCCTAAAATTATTTTAAAATAAAAAGTTAAAAAATAAGTCA
The DNA here is from genome assembly GCF_030435805.1 of Mustela lutreola. NCBI lineage: Eukaryota > Metazoa > Chordata > Mammalia > Carnivora > Mustelidae > Mustela > Mustela lutreola. The sequence goes on from NC_081299.1 coordinate 60,911,910, forward strand.
TTGGTTCTTACATAGATTCCAAACATATGCCCAGGGCTGATTCATACTTTGATATTAGTTGTTTTGGACAACTCTAAATTGACAAATCTATTAAGACACATATGGGCTATTAATTTTTTTCTGTATTATATGCCACTGATAGTGTGTAATGACAAAGAATGCCATTTGAGAGAGGAATTCTGCCAACTGCTAATTCTGTTTTCTTTCTGAGCATATTATTTGTCTTGTTTTCTAAGACTCTTGGCAGTAGAATGTCATGTCTATTAATGCTATATGTGGAGTGCAACTTTGAATGATTCTTCCATACTTGGTCTTTCTTCTGAACTTACTGACAAAATTCTTCCTTTAACGAGAAAATATTCATTTGTAGCTTGGGAAAAATAAAAGAATTTGATTAGTTACCAAAGATTACAATATTTAATTTGAAAGTACCTGGTAATATGTGATGATGTAGTACTATTTGGGGGAAGAGTTTTATACAAGAAAATAAAGTCTGTAACAAACTAATCACTGTTCCAATGAAATCACATAGAGAAATTTCTCTGGTTTTTGCACACATATATTAAACTTTCAGATTCACTTAATTAGCACAGATTTCTATTATATATCCATAATGAAGCCCTGTTCACTATGATTACAACTTGATTCTGAGATCTGGTACTATGTTGCTATTTTCACTTCTTCAGCAAGTCATTTTTAAGCCATAGATACATCATTGTGAATTAGTGATTTTATTAATTTTCTATTGCTCTGTAAGAAATAATGACTTACTTCAAGGGCTTTAAAAAAGACACGCTCCTTATTTCACAATTTCTGTAGGTCAGGAGTCTAGACATCACTTGACCAAGTCCTCTATTCAGGATTCCACAAAGCTTTAATAAAAGTATTAGCTGGGCTGCATTTTCATCTGGAAGCAAGACTGGGAAAAATATCCATTTCCACTGCTCACTCAGATTGTTGACACAATTTATTTTCTTATTACTCTATGACTCAAGGCTTTAGCTTTCCATCGCCTAGAAATTCTTTTGTTTCCAGAGGTCACCCACAGTCCCCAGATGCTTCCCAAAGCACCTTTCCATATGGGCTTCTCCCCATGGTTGTTTTATCAGGCCTGCAGGTGGAATTTCAATTTACTGAAGATAGTGTCTTATATAAAGTCACTTAATGATGAAAGTGACATCCTATCACATTGCCATGTTCTGTTAGACACAAGTGGTCAGCTTCATCCACTCCTAGAGGAACTGATTACATGGTGACATGCCCACTAAGATGTAAGGATCATTGGGGATCATCATAGGGTCTATCTACCATGGCAGTGTAATATAATACATAAATATCATAAAAATGAAAATCAAATAAATAAAGACAGCCAAAACACAAATCATATGAAATTATGTTCACTGAGAATTTTTGTGCTTTTATCAACTGAATACTAGGTGAAAGATTTTTGTAAAACAGCACCAAATTTTACAGATTTTATGATTATTAATAATATAATGGTAATGTATGTAAAATTATAATTAAATCTACATATCATATGTACCCATGAAAATTTACTTTTCTCTGAAACCACTAAAATGCCTACCAGCCATTGAACAGATCACCTGAGACCACCAGTATGGATCAGACTCTTCTTTAAGAAACACTGCCTGGAGTATAGATCTATTAGACAATAGCCTACGTTATCTCATCAAGATAAAGATATGGATTTGGGGCATTTTCCTCACTCTGATTATAAAGTAATACTTTGATATTTTTTTCTGCTCAATAAATTCTTCCTTGGTTAATATTTCAGAGAATAAAAAAAAAAAAAAAAAAAGAAGAAGTGCTAAAACTGTTACAACCCTCAACTTCTCCTTGTCTTCTGGGGAGATACTTTCTGTCAAAGGCGAATGCATAGTATTTTTTGATACATTACTATGCTGGAGCTCCAGCTAAGTTGTGAAAATGTAGAAGGTTGAGTAAGACAAGGTTCCCAGATTTTCTGGCTATTTAAAGCAGACATTATTAAAGTATGCCATGGTAACTGTTTATGTAAAAGATGGGCAAAAAGTGATCTCAGAAAGGAAAACAAAGTTAATCACTTATTTTGAAATTGGTTTGTGATCTATTTACCTCAATTACTAGGAGCAAATATCATTGTTTAAGCACAATCAAAATAAGGAAAGGAATATATTACACTAGTAGGTCTTTTCCTAAAGACCTATTGTTTTCTGTGTTAACTGGCCTATTCCAAATACAGACATTCAGTCAGCAGCAGTGCACTCTATTGTCTTTAGTTACTTCTTTTTCCTGGCCTAGAATCCTAAGTGTTCTATTAAACTATATAAGGAAATAGATATGAAAGGCATTAAAAATATAAATGGAGCATTTCAAATATGGCACTATAATGGGAAAGTGATATGTCTCTTTTACAGGCCTAGATGAAGCACAAAAGAAGACAAATATAGCCACAGATTTATGGAATGTTGCAGGAAGCTTCTTTGTAAGCTTTTAACATACAGGTTTTCATCTGCTTTGAACTAACTACCACTTCAGGTGGTGGGACTAATACATAACACACTATTTCATTGCTGTAGCTCAACTTTTAAATAGCATAAAAGCGTATTCCTCTGAAATATTTGCTTTATTTGCTATGTATCCATAACATTATCAAGACATTGATAATTTAGCTAGACATGTTTAAATCACATCATATAAAGACCTCTTTATTTATATAACTACTTTTGCTTAAATTCAATCGCTATATACAATAAATCTCATCTAACTGTGGCAGAAAATATAAAAATTATATATTAATGCTGTATAATGGATTTAAAGTTAAACACTTTTTACAAAGCCATAGGTCTCATTGTTGTGAAGCAAACTTTCCCTTTAGCAATATTTTTCTGTGATTAAGTTAAAGATCAGACAAACTTCTTACTCAGTATATGCCCAATAGCAATATAAAATTCAATATCAGCTGCATTATTCTATAGATTTACACCATAATACATGCAAAATGAATACAAAGTAAACAGATAAACCTAATACAATATGTAAAACACACAAAATTTATCACTTATCAATATGAACAAAGAAAGCAAAATAAACAGAACAAAATTTGTGGTGGCAATAGAATATAGCAAAAACCTAAGTCTGCAACTTTATATTTTCAATAAGCACTTTAGATGGGCTTTGTTAAGGCATGGGTTCTGTGAAATGGGAAGTATGAATTGTAGAATCACCTCTAATAACAGGCATTGCTACACTGTGGGCTTGCTTTTGGGTCCATGTAAAATTTTTTCTTTCTTCAGAAAAAGCTAAAATTATTTCATTCAGATAAAATCAAACCAAGAGTTCAACAACTAAAATTACAGCTGGCTAACATTTATTTTATGGTAGAAAAAAGGGGGTGCAGTATTTATAGATTTGAAAGTGATCAATTAGCCTCTGAAAAATGGACTCTCCTGCCATGTTAGATATTATTATTGCCATTGTCAAACAATATGCACTAAATATTGATTGAGACAATGTGATGGGGTGCAAGCAACTGTAAATAATTTGAGTGTTATCTAGTATCAATGTTCCAGTGGGGCCAGCACTGTGTTTAGAACACTACTGATTTTATACAATTTACTGAACTATATACACGCTTATGTTCCAGCCATTAAATTAGGCTTTCTAAGAGTTTTATTTTCCTTGAATCTTCTGAAGTTGGATAAGGGTGGGATCTGCTACATAGACAAAAATCAAACACACTTGGAAAAATAAATTTGTTCTACTCTCAGAAGGTATTTAGTCAAAATTCATTTTGAGAATTGCCAAGTTGAAGCATGCATTTCTAAAACTCCTATTTCTTCCCCTTCTTTGGCAAATTAGACTGAGATGAGTAAATACATCTCTGAACATTATGTGCTTTTTATCCCTTTCTATAGCTTTCTACTCCTACTCATCTATATACACAGAGATTCTTTTCCAGTTTTAACAATAAGGGTTGATTTCAGTAAAGTTTACTTTTAATTTTTCTGTGAAGAACAGTGTCCATTAACTCTATTTACTTTTGTCCTTTTTATTCTAACTAGGCTTGGTTTATCTCTGTAGGAAACACGTATTAACCACATTTCCCATACTTAGCAGTGTGATTCTCAGATAAGCCATTAGAAGTATATGCTGGGTTACTTACTTGGGCAAATTTAAGTTATACAACTTGAAAATTAAGAAAATATTTTCCAGTTTTCAAAATCACAGCATGAAAAAATAAATCCTCCATTTCAGAACTTTTCTTAAAATGGTAGACATCTATTTGTCCTGGGATAAACTGCCATTTACATTCCTGGACACATCTGGTAGAGAAATCATCTAGCAAACTCTGTGCTGGGAAATTTGCTAGATGGTATGCATGTACTTGAGAGATATTCTTTTGCTCCATAAGAGCATGTTGCCTATTAGAAGAGATAGAAGCATTCATAGTGTTTTACACACTAACATTGAAATAAACACAGGATACATAGAGCTGACAGGAATCCTACCCCAAGTCAGATGGGGAAGGCAGAACCAGAAAGAAAACACTGAATGGGGCACTATCTGAGATTTTTTTTTTTTTTTTTTTTTTTTTGGCATTATCCAAGGAAAATGATACACGGAGTGTTAGCTACAAACTTCTACCTTCATAATAAATCATTGAGTTAAAAAATGACACAGCAAGTTTAATTAATGCAGATCCATACTCAGATATGACCATAAAAACCGGGAAATACAAGCTTTTAAAGCCTAGGAGGCTCAAGAAAGATCTTTGGCAGGTACTCAATTAGGCATAGAAAAGGGGCAAAGACAATTAACTTGAAGTTGAGAATTTTAACCACCTCTTTTACTTTCCCTCTTTTAGTCATCTATTGTCCAGGCATTGGGTATATAATTTAGAAGGGTTCTTAAATGGGCCAAAGGTGAAAATCATCTTTGCCATTAAGAGTGAGCATTGAATTCATATTTTTCAGACTAGAGCTCTCCAAATGGTGGTGGTATTGGGGAACATTGCTGAATAGTTACACGAAAGGTCATAGTCATGAATCAGAACCACTGGCAGCCGTTCCTAATTCTGCAACACAATAGATGTCCACTCTACCTGATAATAGGAATACAGCAATAACAGTAAGAGGAAGCAGGCAAAGCAGAGTAGGTACATGGGAAGATTGAGAAGAGTGGTCAGAATATACCCATAGGTACAGAATAGTTGGGTAGTTTCTATCCATTACTCACAGACCAAACCATGTAGTTCCAGTAGCTGAGAGAAAAAGTGATTCCCCCTGTGTGAGTACAATGCCTGAAATTAAAAAAAAAAAAAATAGGTTGTCTGGGTGGCTCAGTCGGTAAGCCTCTGCCTTTGACTCAGGTCATGATCTCAGGGTCCTGGGATTGAGCCCCATGTTGGGCTCTCTGCTCAGCAGGGAGCCTTCTTCCCCCCCTGCCCCCACCTGCCTCTCTATCTACTTGTGATCTCTGTCAAATAAATAAATAAAATCTTAAAAAACAAACAAACAAAAAACAACCTACAAAAATTGAACAGGAATATTCTGGAGTGTGGATGAGGGAGGTTATTCTAATGAGTGGGTTAACCCACTCACTATTCAAGAAGTATTCTTGGAATAGAAAAAGATATTCTTCCTATGCATTAACTCAACCAGAGAAGAACAATCAGTACACTGTTTTGTGCTTTACCCAGAGATGGCTAATATTTTATAAGAGAATAGGAGAAAATCAATAATACAAGAAATCAAAAGAAGAAAATATGGTTCCCATAATTGATATTTCAATGGAAAATTTTCAACAGGAAAATAAGGTATGATAAATTAAAAATTAAAATACAAGGGGAAGTCCTAACACATAATTAATTACAATTCTCTGTAGATTTACCTTGATGATTAAAGATAAGTGCTCTCAAGTAGAATTCAAGAAAAAACAAGATCTGGCCATATGTTATTTTTAGAAGAAACACTTTGAGACAAACATAAAAGGGAGGAAAGTGAAGCAATGGAAAATACAACAAATAAATACAAATTGGAAGAAAAGAGAACATTTTAAATATCTAAAATAATAAAAATTGTGTACTCAAAAAAGGCTAATAAAAAAGAAGCTTCTAGTAAAACTAATTAAGAAAAACAGGACAAAATAGGAAATTCAGAATAAAAACTACAACCACAGACATAGAATTTTTTTAAAGCATAAAACAATGATATGAACAAATAATTCGGATTTTGAAAATATTTTAAAAATTGGTATGTTTGGAAAAGCATACAATGCTAAAATATGTCATTAAATGGTCATCAGAGAGAGCAACATGAATAAATGCAGAAAGGACACCAAATCATCATAAAGTGGTTTCGTGGAAAGACATACCTGTACTGGAAGAAAATAGGGAACCTTAGGAAGTCTTAAAGCAACAGAATAAAATGACCAAAACTCATTTTAGGAGGATTGAGAAGTTGCAAATTTTAAGGTGACCACTGTTCTAGATTGCCAGAGTGAAGGAGTTCCTGGGATGCATGCTAAAATCAGGAAAGTTTTTAGTGAATTGAGTCAAGTTGGTCACCCTAGCTGTGATATTAAAAACGAACAAACAAACAGCAACCAACCAATTGTGAAACCAATGATTAAAAAAAACAAAAACGAACAAACAAACAAAGACCAAAACCAAAACCAAAAACCAAAAACCAAAACCAAACCAAACCAAACCAAAACAAAACAGCCACATGACACAATCCTGCAGAAATATCTAGTATGTATATTAGCAACAGGAGTAAATTTTTAAAAAACACATTTTTGGACTATAAAACACATCTTACTATCTATGTATGAGAAGAGGAGAGAGAACAGCAAACAATGTAGTATGGGTATCACTATCCAACTTATGTACCGAATTCCAGAGCATGGAGCTATTCTGACCAGATAAAAGTCAGTCATTCCCCAAAACAACATTCTAAGGAGAACAAAAAGAGCTCTGTCAGCTCTTCCTGTCCATCACCTGCAGTCCTCTTCCTTCTTCCATTCAGAAAGTGTAACTGTCATTAGGCATAAAGTGATTTTTTTAGAATCATGAGGTAGGGGCATGTTGTTTTTGAGGATGCTGTGTAAAAAACTGTTTTATGAGAGTCAAGCTGGGTGTTGGGATCTTTGCATTTAAGAGACTGCATTCATCCTTTCAGTATACTTTATAGATGAGACAGAGAACATGAAAGAAAGATTATTTAGCCCAGATCTTAAAACATACCTGAGTGTTCATAAATCATGATTATTCTTGAATTTGAGTGAGAGGAGTTAACAGATGCAGGTGGACAATGATGGAGGCAAACACAAACCTCACATGCAAACAATGCACCTATAAATATCTGTCCCAATTTGAAGATGAATAAAAAAGAAAAATGGTTTCCATGAAGGAGAAAAAAAATCAAGGCAATAGAGATTAAAAAATAGTATACAGAAGTTTCAGTGTAAGGGTGTATTTCTGAAAACAATATTTTATTAAAAAAGTGAAATTTAATAAAACACCAGTTCATTATCCTGGAGGGTGGGGTGGAAAAGAAGAACTTAGAAAGAATAGCTTCTACAAAAGGGCATAGTTGGATATAAAGATAATATTAAAATAATGGTGCAAAGGAAGATTATAGAAAATGGGAAATCTTTCAAGGCACTCAAAGTGCAATACCAAGATTTAATGTATGTGTATTTCTTTTTAAAGATTTTATTTATTTATTTGATAGAGAGAAAGAGATCACAAGTAGGCAGAGAGTCAGTCCGAGCAACAAAAGAAAGAATAAAAGATAACTTTGTTACATAAAATAATTCTTCTAAGAATTCTTCTAAGAATCTCTCCTATAAGTATATTTGCACATGCAGAGGAAGATTTATGCATGGGGTATAAATGCAGATCTATAAATAAGAGTAAACATCTGGAAACAATCTAGAAACCCATCAATAGGGATTAGTTATATAAATGATGGTACATCTATACATAACAGTGTAGTCCTTAGGGTAAAAATGAGTTCAATCTAATTGTATTAGAATATATGTGATTAAGTGAAAAAATGAAGCAAGGTACAGATTAATGCCAGTGGTGTATGTTTCTGCATATCATTAAAGATGATAGGTATGGGGCACCTGGGTGGGTCAGTTGGTTAAAGCCGCTGCCTTCAGCTCAGGTCATGGTCCCAGGGTTCTGGGATCGAGCCCTGCATCAGGCTCTCTGCTCAGTGGGAAGCCTGCTTCCTCCTCTCTCTCTGCCTGCCTCTCTGCCTACTTGTGATCTCTGTCTGTCAAATAAATAAATAAAATCTTAAAAAGAATGATAGGTATGCATATTAATGCATGAGATATGGCTGTATTGAAAATCACCAAACTATTGAAATTATTTGTCTTTATATTATACAGCTGGGAGTCTGGGATAGCAGAAGAGTATTTTCCATTACACTACTTTTGTAATGGTTGAATTGCATGTGTCACATTTATTTTAAGCTATCTTTTAGAAGAAAACTTCCTTATGCTAAAATTTAGAGTTGGCTACATATGAAAAGATTATGAGAACTGAAAAAGTGTACAGATATTTTCAACTAACATGTCTATCACCATACACTAGTATTAATCAATATTACTTAGATAGAATTATAAGTAGGCAATTTCAAAATTGGAATAAAGCCAGATTTAAGTCTTGAGATTATTTGTTTTCTACTATAATTAATACCTGTTGTCAAAAATACAATTTTGTCCTTGAGGAGAGAACCCACAGCTTTTACATCTCTAACTCTGGCTCTGCAAAAGCAATTGGTCAAATGAAAGCAAATAGCCAATTGTACAGTGATTGTACAAGCAGTTGGCAGCAATGATAAGAATAGTTGCCAACACACATCAGATGATGTTGGGTAAACTGGCCATAGATTTCCAGATATTAGAGAACCACTGGAGCATACTATATACCCAGAGTCACACATAATATAATATGACTTTAGATGAAAAGAGGGAGAAGAAGACAAAACATATTTAGTGACTTGATTTTTACTAAAATAAAAGACTTTTCCATAGTAAGTTCATGTAGAATGGCTATATAAGCCAGATGCCTCTTGAGGCAGGCTTGCCTCCTAAAAATTAATAAATATTTAGGCATTAGTCCTTGGTGCCTGCTAGGAATTCCTTGCATTTATAAACCAATGGAAGAAATATCTGCCTTTGTCAGCAAATCTCAGATTGTCACCCTAATTTCATTAGCTCCTTCCTCCACAATAATTAAGTTTCAGTGGGACTTATGGCTACCCAATTAGTTTAGCAATTCCTAGTGTCTCTTGCAACTTGGTATGTCAAATGACTAAGTTCTCACCCATGGAATGAAACAAAAAAATAAATGGAACTGACACCTCAGATGCTTAGAGGAAAGGGGTTTGCCCTGGACTCCATTTTTTTCCCTCTTCCTACAGTCTAGAGCACAGACATGGCATCAACATAGCTGCAATCCAACAGATGTGGAAAATCCTATAGACAATGGTGGAGCAAAGAATAAAAGAAAGCCAAATCTCTAAATTCCTTGTGGAACAAACTTTGTAGAATAAGAAACAAATGTCTACTGCATTGTACCAATTATGTCTATGAGGTGTTTTTTTTTTTTTTTTTTTTTTTTTTTTTTTTTTTTTTTTTTTTTTTGCAGCAAATTAGCCATTATCCTACAAAAAATCTTTATTATCAATCAAGATATTGAAGCTCTGATGCAGTGACTTGACTAAAGTCACAGGTAGAATCAGCAGCTAACTCTATCTGTTCTGATTATAATCTTTCACATGCCTTCTCAAAATCCCTTTCCTAGGTATATTTTAACCCTGTATCTTCATGTCTCTGATATCTTTGGAATAACCACTCATTTCAGTGGTACACTTCCTTCCTTCCTTCCTTCCTTCCTTCCTTCCTTCCTTCCTTCCTTTCTTTTTCTTTCTTTCCACACTAGTATTACTCTGCAATAGAGGTTTCTAAGAAAATGTTTAAGTTAGTGATGTGTTGTATCACATTGACTGATTTGCGGATGTTGAACCAACCTTGCAGCCCTGGAATAAATCCCACTTGGTCGTGGTGAATAATCTTTTTAATGTACTGTTGAATCCGATTGGCTAGTATTTTGTTGAGTATTTTCGCATCTGTGTTCATCAAGGATATCGGTCTATAGCTCTCTTTTTTGGTGGGATCCTTGTCTGGTTTTGGGATCAAGGTGATGCTGGCCTCATAAAATGAGTTTGGAAGTTTTCCTTCCATTTCTATTTTTTGGAACAGTTTCAGGAGAATAGGAATTAGTTCTTCTTTAAATGTTTGGTAGAATTCCCCCGGGAAGCCGTCTGGCCCTGGGCTTTTGTTTGTTTGGAGATTTTTAATGACTGTTTCAATCTCCTTACTGGTTATGGGTCTGTTCAGGCTTTCTATTTCTTCATGGTTCAGTTGTGGTAGTACATTGCCTGAATGATAGAGATTATTTGCGCGTGTGTGTGTGTGTGTGTGTGTGCGTGTGTGTGTGTGTGTGTGTGTGTGTATCAAGCTCCCACCCCAGGGGGGAGCCTGTTAGCTTTCTATGGATCTTTGTCTCTGAATCCACACACTCAAAATGTTTTGTTTTGTTTTGTTTCTTTGTTTGTTTTAAGCATTGGTCATGTTCACATCATCAGAGCTTTAAAAGTTAAATTAAAATAATGTGTGAAAGTACCTGCTACCTCAGTATCTAGGGAGTCTCAAATCTAATTACTCCCTTTCTCTGCTCTCAAAGCTAATGGCCAAAAAATTTAATCCAAATATTGTATTAAAAAAAGAAAACACACAACTAAAATAATTGTTTCTATTCTATTTTTAGGGGAAAAAAAAAGAGGAACTAAATATATAAAACAGCAGATCCTGCTAATTAATATTCTTTCCTTGAAATGCAAACAAGTCATAAGTTATTCTTAACAATACCTGACCAGAGTCCAAAAGTGAAACAGTGGTCATGGATACTGTATGAACTGATATCCAAGATGACTAAGAATTAACTGCAATTGAATCTGAATATTTGTTCAAGAGATTCAGTCTTGGATTTACATAATCAAAATGCATGTTCCCTTAGTAACTATAACCCATTTCTTACACTTGGATAGTATACATATATATATATGTTGACACATACCTAAGTAATACATATCATATGTATGTAGTATCTTTTAATAGTTTATAATTAATAAATAAGATTTACAATAAAATTAGTTATTTACTAACATGATGATAATAAAATTTTATTAGTGTGAATCTGGAAGAAAATTAATATGATATGGATATGGTAGAATTCAAAGTTCAAGTTATTAAAGCACATTAGCAAATTCCAAGTTGTAGATTTGGAATGAAAAGAAATTCTCCCTGGTTTCACAAAACATTTTTTTCCCAATCATTTCCACAAAGCTCTTTTATATTACCAATCTAATAAACTCTTCAATTTGGGAAAAAAAGTTTTCTACCCTTAATACAGAAAATAAGTCTTTTATTTCCCACATGAGTGTGTTTATTACTTCTCACTGCTTAAAATTTCTCATCCAGTCTGTATGGACACCCTTTCAACCTAATTTGTACCTCTACTTCACCATTGGGCCTGCTTTGTCTCTCTTTGTAGGAGTAGTCTTTGGTATGTCTTTTCTTCTTTTTTCTTTTTTTTCTACAGATTTATTTATTTTATTTAATTGTCTTATTTAAATTCAATTAGCCAACATATAGTGCATCATTAGTTTCAGATGTAGAGTTCAATAATTCATCATGGGTAAGAGAGAATGTATTTCTGGGCAAGGAGAGAAATGTTAAAGAAAGAAATAGGGAAGAGTTTTTTTCAGTCATCCCATAGAAAAGGGGAGTAAAAAGGAGAAGAAGGACATTCTAAGTTGAAGAAACAGTATCAGCTGAGAGAGTATGGAGGGGAAACTCTAGGTGCATTTCCTGCACAGAGAGCAGTCCACTATACCAGTACAGAGAGTAGATCACAAAAAGAGCAGGGATGGGGCGCCTGGGTGGCTCAGTGGGTTAAGGCCTCTGCCTTCGGCTCAGGTCATGATCTCAGAGTCCTGGGGTTCTGGGATCGAGCCCCACATCGGGCTCTCTGCTCAGTGGGGAGCCTGCTTCCTTCTCTCTCTCTCTGCTTGCCTCTCTGCCTACTTGTGATCTCTCTCTCTGTTAAATAAATAAATAAAATCTTTAAAAAAAAAAAAAAAAAGAGCAGGGAGGTGAGAGAGAGATAGTAAGCTTGGGTACCCTGCTCTATCCATGTCAGAGATAGGCTGAAGTAACATATGTGCCAGTCTTCCAAGACCATGATAAGTAGTTAGGAGTTATTCTCACTGACAGTGCAGAACCAGAATTATCAGAATGTTTTAAGCATGATCAAATTTATGTTTTATTTGGCTTTTGAGGTTTAAATCAGAGTTAAAAGCTGCTACAGAAGTAAAATTAGTTCAGACTGTGGGGGTCCCCCTGCCCTCCCTTTTATGATGGAAGTGAAAATGGTAAACACTTGGTAATTATTAAGCATATAGAGGTTTTGTTATTGCCCCCCCCCACACCGTAGCCAATCATAGGGTAAGTCAAGGTCAAGAAAACAAGTCAGAGACATAAACCAACCCACAGCTCCTGATTCTCAATTCAGTACTTTATGTGGTTAAATAATGTGAAAATGTGCCTGGATGCTGCCTGATAGAGGGAAGGTTCCATTTTTATATGTAAAAACTACCTTTATATGCACAAAATAAATTATAAGAGCTGTGCCACTTTAATCAATCTGTATTGCTAGAACTAGACTCTATAGCTATTAAAAGACTTCTACTTCCTGAAACTTCCTCATGCCACGCAGCTTAGTCATGCCTCCTTGAGCACATGGAGGCATGAATAAACTTTAAAAGAGAAAGAGGAATATGCCTTCACTGCTTTTGTAAACACAGCAGCTGATGTGTTTGCCCTGAAGGGAGAAATCTGCCACTTTGTAAGTTAAGCATGAGTGAATTGCAGGGCTTCTAGACAGATACTCAGGAAACAGGAAGGCGAAGTTTTAAAACAAAATCATTACCCTCCTTCCAGAGCACAGGATATAGGGTAACTCGCTATTCAGGAAGAAGGTCTAAAAGGTTCAAGCAGAATGATAGGTGCCTTTCATGATCACCTGAATCTATGGAAGTAGTTTATTACAAAGACCTATTTTTAAAATGAGGAGGCATAAGCAACTTAATTAAAGTGCCTTCCCCTTGGGATGCCCGGTGGATCAGTCATTAAGCGTCTACCTTTGGCTCAGGTCATGATACCAGAATCCTGGGATCAGTTTCCCCATAGGGTTCCCTGCTCAGCGGGGAGCCTGCTTCTCCCTTTCCCACACCTCCCTGCTTGTGTTCCCTCTCTTACTGTCTCTTTCTCTGTCAAATAAATAAAACCTTTAAAAAAAATTAAATAAAGTGCCTTTTCTCCAAGCTTAGTGACCAAGTTGAAGCTCTGTAATTGCAGCTCTGGCCTCATGATGGCGCACACTCTGCATGCAGTGAAAGCATGCCTTCATCCAGTCTTCTGTCTGTCCAAGATGTCTGTCTACTGTGAATTTCCCTCCTTGCTTCCTGCTATTGAGAACTGTGTAACCACAAACTAAGTTTCCTATTAATTCATCCATCCGTTCATTCAGCAAATATCTATTAAGCATCTATGAGCTAAGTGCTATTACAAAATCTCCAAGAAATTCATAATTGAGAAACAAAGTAGGGAAGAAAGAGACCAAACTTGTAATCACCAGAGAGGGTGGAAAAATATTTTAATTTTCTAAAGAACAGGTGAATCACAGATGAAATGAAATAATTAAAACTTCTTCTTTCCCTTCACTGAAAATATACTGCTTAAAGTTTTATTAAGCCCTTAAGAAATATCAGGTGCTGGACACTGATGTATTCAGGACCACTTCCTAATCTTTACAGTGAGATGAAATATAAATTACATGGTGAAAAATGGGAATTTCCCCCCAAATAAAGGCCAGTCTGCCAAAATGTGAAATTCTCATAATTTAAATCATTAAAGTTAATAGACAACAAAAGCAACAACATTATTATTTTTAAAGTAGGCTCCGTGCCCACATGGGGCTCAAACTTACAACTCTGAGATCAAGAGTCACCTGCTTAACCAGCTTAGCCAGTCAGGCACACCCTAAAAGCAGCAACATTGTTTTTTAAAAAGTGAATTCCAGTTAAGACTATATTAATTCACTAAGAGGATTCAGTCATTTAGATTAACCTGTTGATATACCAGACCCTTAGATATTGATAATGGAAATGATGACCTCTTTGAGCTTTTGGATTGTCCGTAGATTCATCTTCAACATTCTCCCCTGGTGTCAAACTTTGTAAGGAGCTCTTAAGAAGCAGAACAAAAGATCTTGAATAGTTCCTAGAGATAAACCCCTCTCAGGAGATAGAAAAAAGCAATCATTTTTCTCAAACTATACAAAGACAAAAGGCCAATAAAAGAAACTTACTTAAATTTAAAAATCCACTTGCCTCCTAAAAACAGGGTAATTAAATGTCATTTCAAATTTTATACAAAGAATTTGCTCTGTCCTGTTATCATAAAACCTGGGAGTTATGAACAAGTCACTGTTTACCTGGGAAAGAGACTGTTAGCACAGTCTTTCAAGTTGTTTTGAGTACTTTCTATTTCTGACTTTTTCCCTTTAGAATAAAATCAACAAAGAATATTTTATAAGCTAAAAAGAAAGATATTTGTATTAATTTAATATACTAAATAATATATTTAGATTTATGAGCTACATCCCAAATGAATGAAAAAGGATCCTTATAATGCTTTCTCTGACAATCCTATTGAATATTTCTGTTACTTTTGTATATGCCACCTTCTTCAAAGCTTGCAATATTTTAAAAATCTCTCCTCGAGAGATGAATCACAAAAGCAAGTAATTTATACTTCATTTAAAATTAACCTGCAGCCATTGATATTAAAAATAGTGTGGTCATGACTTCTCTTCCTGGTTTGGGAAGAGGTTTGTTCAAGGCTTCTGATGAGTTTGTCTGAACAGAGACTCAGGTTCCCCTGAGTGATGAAACCCACTGGAATCTAGAGGGCCTGCACCTGGTGACTGGATATCAGACATAGACTAACAGATACAAATCAACTACCACTGTCTGAGATTAAAAAAAAAAAAAAAAAAAAAAAAAAAGCCAAGGTCAAGTTTGTTACATTTTTAATGTTTCTAACTCATTCTGATGAGCTCTCTTTGATGCTATTCTTCCATGACCCTGTTCACACCTGTCTTATCTGATGGACCCATTAGCTTAATTAGTGACTGTCTGCCTTAGAATATACAGACCTTACTATTATCAAATACATTTCACAAGGTTTGCCTCATAAATCATCTGCATCAGAATCACCTGAGATGCTTATTAAAAATGCAGATTACTACAGGCTTACAGCCTGAAGATGTAGCTGAGACATCTTTATTTTAAACCAGTATCTCAAGTGATATTTTCCAAGCTAAAGCTGAAGAACCAGTGACTTATATAACATGAGAAATTCTTATTCTAGAACTTAGTATCATGCCTTAGTCACAAAACAGAGCCATACTTTAATGAACTCTCAGCTTATTGATGAGCTTTTCTATTTTCCTATTTTTTAAAAAAATTAAAATACTTTATTTGAGAGCAAGATAGAGAGAGACAGTGGGAAGGGGAGCCAAGGGAGAGAGAAAATCTTAAGCAGGCTCCATGTTCAGCACAGAATCCTACATGGAGCTCAATCTCAGGATCCTGATGTCATGACTTGAGCTGAAATCAAGAGTTGGATGCTCAACTAACTGAGCCACCCAAGCACCCCTCTATTTTCCTTTTTAAGATTCAGAAATGACATAACTATGAAAAGATCAGGCTTTAAAATGAGGCAAACCTAAGTACAACTTGCCTCAGTTTCCTCACCTATAGAAGAGAAAATTCAGAGGTATCTCATGTGATTGGTTATTGTCTGTCTAGTCTAGAATGTAATCTCCAGGAAAGAAAGGTTCTGTACTGTCTATAGTGCTCTGTATTATCAGCACTTTGGACAGCATCAGCGTACAGTAATTGTTCAAAAATATATTTTGAGTTTGTTATACAAATTATTTTGATGAGAGGTATATACAAAATTTTAATGGCATCTGCAAAGTAAACTAAGCTGTTCTCGTTGGTTTTTTTATTACTATTATGACTTTAAAATATGTGAATGTTCAAAATAATGGAAAATAGTAATGACAGATATGTGGACTATGGTTTTTTTAGGAAGAAATATGAAGTAATTTTAAATTTTCTTCACTAATGCAGGTATTAATTCAGCCAAGGTAGAAAGGTGATTTTGATTCAGAGAAAAAACCTGTCCTGTAGAATAAATCATGCAATCTAACTTCAACTTTTCTTAGAGTTATGAGTGCTAAGAAAAGCATACATAAAATTGATAAATCCTTTTTTTTAAAAATAATTGCTTAAGTTTAGATTTAGAACTCCACTGAATGAAAATCAAAATGGTACCAATTAGCATTTTGTTAATTTGGTATATCTTTAAAGAGGGAAAATATATCTAAACCTTTCCAGATAAGTAAACTTGAACTATGAAAATAATCATATATCTGTACTGCTAGCAATTCTCAAATAGATGCTAGTGGTGGTCCTGAAAAACAATAATAATGTTTCACCCAAAATTATCTCATGGCCTGCCTCAAGACAGCCACCTACCACTGGTAATTCATTTATACACCTCTGATATCCCTGTCCAAACATTACCTAATTAGAGAAGCCATTTATGGATTCCTTATATGAAGTAGTAACTCATCTCTCATTCTTTTTACTGCTTCTCTTTCTTTATTTTTTTTCATGGCATTGATCACCATTCAGCATACTATTCTCTTCTATCCCTGTATTGTCTGTGTCCACACCCAACATTATATAAGCAGAACTCAGTGCAGACCACTTAGACCACAGACTGTTTGTCCAGAGCTAGGCAAAGGTGTCAAAAAGGCAAAATGTGGGCCAAAACAATGTTGGACATTGTTTTGGGCAGTGACGGACTTAGTGATGCCATCTCCAGTAGGATGCTAATAGGCACTGAAAGCCACATGGAAATAGTCTACTTGAATGTCAGAGTCTAAGCTAGCATTTCCTAAAGCATGTTCTATGAAATAGTTTGGGGGGGGGGGGAAACTGACAAAAAAAACAGGTAAATTAGCAAAATAAAATAAGGAAATATTTCTCTAAATCATACCTTCTCTTTGACATTCATAAACCAAAAACTATGAGAAATTTTGGAGCAAAACATCTCCTTACTTGAATACTCTGTGTGTGGGGTATATAGTCCTTTCATCAAGGACTATTCCTTCTTCTCCACATCATATGCATTAACAGTGAGTTTGAAATAAGTTATCAAAAAGAATTAAGAATGCAACAGGTTTAGCCATTTTGGGAAGGAAGTAAACCTCTAAGAGAACTTCAGTGAAAACTCCTTTGGCCCCGCAGACTCAAATTAGGGAGATGTGACTCCCTTCTGAGATACTCATTTTCCTCATAGAATTCAATAGATACTTCATCTTGCTGAATCTGAGTCTGGATTCCACACAGAGGTGTTTAATACTCAATAACACTCCCGTATGTATTATTTCTTTATTTCCCTGGGATTCAGTGAACAACTAAGGTCATGACATTCAAACTGAACTCAAATGTATAGTGGGGTCCCTGAAGTAATGGTGTTTATTTCACTGATATGTAAAACAGATCATTATGAATCATGTTTAACCTAAAACCTGAGGGAAACCTGGGAAATCAAATAACATTTTTTTTTCCAGTAAGTATCTGTCCAAAGGGCATTTTGGAAAATATCAAATTTAAATGACCTCTCTTTTGCTATGTCCTGAAACTGAGAAAAGGGAATTTTAGTATTCGAGAGGAGACCAGAGTCTGGGCCAGTAAATCTCCGCTGTGTCCCTTTTCAGGTCCTTACCGTCAACCTTGATGGGTCTTTGAAGTCAGAGTAGGGATGGAAATGGTGCCGTGTTGGAAGCAGCAGCAACATGAGCTCCAGATGTGCTGACAGGTGGCCTCCAGGAAGGCTTCAGTATAAGGGCAATTAATATGGATGTGACCTTCATCCTGAAATGAGCCAAAGAGACTTTTTAATATTTTCCACGTGTCAGGTCTGAGACTATTTCACAGCAGTCACTATCAGATAGAACAAGCCTATTAAGGCTCCCTGGATTCAACTTTGCAGAGTGTGTTTAGAGGAAAGAAAATTTATCATGGAAGGTCCAAATTATTTTAAGGTTTCTGCCCTCCATAAATGATAAAACTGTATCTTAGAAGCCTCTATTCCCACCCTAGTTCACACCACACATACACACACACACACACACACACCCTTTTGCAAATCTACAGATGCACACACACGTACACACAGATCTACATTTTACACTCTCATAATATAATGAATATAATACATAAATGGGATATAAATTCCATTGGAGTTGTATAACACGCTGCATCATGCTTCACATTATGGAGTTCTCATAGAATATATTTATCTACTTCTCATGTGACATATCCTACTCATATTTTAAATTTTAACCCCCTCTAAAAATCTTCCCTTACCTTGCTTCAGAATGAGTTAAATGGTTTTTCCTCTCGGTTTCCAAAGCACATGGAAACCTCTCTGTTTCTTGGAAACCTTATTGTACCACACTGAAATATGATTAAGCATATTATGGTCTGAAGATTTCTCAAAGGGCAAGAACCTAGTCTTGTATTTTCAGAACCAAAGTATCTCACACACACTATGCTACCGATACTGCTTGTAGAATTTATCCATATCTGAGCCTGTGTACACAATTAAGTATCAATTTATCCAGACAAGTTGATTGAATGCCTAAGAAAAGGCAGACACATGAAAATATAATGGGGTCAATGTACTAAGTTATTTTGTGTGTATGAGAGACATTTCTTAAACTCATGTTTGACTGATATTTTCAAATAGAGTTAGTCATCTAATCAAGTATGGTTAAATACAATAAATATAGTTTATGATTGTGGTGCTAACTTCCTCTCTAATTTTTATTTCATGGTAGAGGGTCCAAAATTTTTTTAATCTAGTAATTTAATTTTATTTTGAATTAGGTATTCTTTGGTCAAACAAGGACAACAGAATAATAAAAAAAAAAGATTCCTCCCATTATTTTGAATAGAACATTTCAATCAAAATGCTTGCTCTCACTAAATAAATATGATATTTGCAAATGGCTTATATTCAGCTTGCAGCCATCTCTTAGTATTATGTATTCCTCTTAGCTTGAAAAAACCTACTCTTTCTGGTTTTCCCAGTAGGAATAGTCACACGCAAAGAAAGGCACTTCTTTTGCAAAGTGAGATCATGGGATCATGTCAGCTGTCATTTGGACTATGCGTTTCTGACAAAATACTCTTATTTACCATTATTGTCACAAGTTAAACACCTATTTGGCTCTAGCCCCCACAGGGACTGATTGAACTGTCACAAGGTTAAGAATGTGTACATATATAGCTGAGACTATTTTTAACTACATACACTATTTTAGGCTTGTCTGATATTTTCTAAGAGCATACTATCTAATACTCTATCTGGAGTTTTTCACCATCATCTGAGATATTTACTTTTAGAAACTTAGTATAATGGATAAACTTTACCAATTTCATATCTATGGCATCTTCCAAATTATTACTAAATATAGCACATAAACCAGCTGTAACTCTAATCCAATGTGATTAAATAGTCTGAGGCTGATTCTATTTTACCAAGTTGTTTCAACTTCCCCTCATGCTGGTGTTAAATATTTCTCTAAGTGCAGTCTCATTTTAAGTCCATTGTTCATCCCTCATTATAAGAGTTATAAGAAAGTGATTCATCCACCTCCCCAAGGAAATAGCACTCCACTGTGGAAACAAATTTATCCTTTCATAATCAGAGTAAAAACTTCTTTCATCAACTGGTCAGTGTCACACATCACAAAATTAAGGGAATGCTTTCATTTTCCTTTCTAGGCACCAAACAAGGTATTCGATGCAGTGATTTATTTATGAGAGCAGGAAAATGGTTCCCCATACTACCATTCCGGTCTGTTGCTGAAGTGGGTAATTCTTCAATAACTAAGCTTATTATTCTCAATGTGAAATTATTTTGTAACCTATTGTTATTTAATTTATAACCTCCTCCTTTCAACCACAGTGAGAATTAACCACACTTTTGGGTTTCTTCTCTCTTTTTTGAGAAACACACACACACACACACAAATAGCAAAGGACAAGCATCAACAAAGATACATCATATATAACCAGGAATGATGCCACTTTTCTCAACATGGTAACTGCTATTTTAAAAATTAAACCATTGGATGATTTTTCTTTTCTTTATTTTTTTTAATTAATTTTTTATTTTTAATAAACATATATTTTTATCCCCAGGGGTACAGGTCTGTGAATCACCAGGTTTACACACTTCACAGCACTCACCAAAGCACATACCCTCCCCAATGTCCACAATCCCACCCCCTTCTCCCAAACCGCCTCGCCCCAGCAACCCTCAGTTTGTTTTGTAAGATTAAGAGTCACTTATGGTTTGTCTCCCTCCCAATCCCATCTTGTTTCATTTATTCTTCTCCTACCCACTTAAGCCCCCATGTTGCATCACCACTTCCTCATATCAGGGAGATCATATGATAGTTGTCTTTCTCTGCTTGACTTATTTCGCTAAGCATGATACACTCTAGTTCCATCCATGTTGTCGCAAATGGCAAGATTTCATTTCTTTTGATGGCTGCATAGTATTCCATTGTGTATATATACCACATCTTCTTGATCCATTCATCTGTTGATGGACATCTAGGTTCTTTCCATAGTTTGGCTATTGTGGACATTGCTGCTATAAACATTCGGGTGCATGTGCCCCTTTGGATCACTATGTTTGTATCTTTAGGGTAAATACCCAATAGTGCAATTGCTGGGTCATAGGGCAGTTCTATTTTCAACATTTTGAGGAACCTCCATGCTGTTTTCCAGAGTGGCTGCACCAGCTTGCATTCCCATCAACAGTGTAGGAGGGTTCCCCTTCCTCCGCATCCTCGCCAGCATCTGTCATTTCCTGACTTGTTGATTTTAGCCATTCTGACTGGTGTGAGGTGATATCGCATTGTGGTTTTGATTTGTATTTCCCTGATGCCGAGTGATATGGAGCACTTTTTCATGTGTCTGTTGGTCATCTGGATGTCTTCTTTGCAGAAATGTCTGTTCATGTCCTCTGCCCATTTCTTGATTGGATTATTTGTTCTTTGGGTGCTGAGTTTGCTAAGTTCTATATAGATTCTGGACACTAGTCCTTTATCTGATATGTCGTTTGCAAATATCTTCTCCCATTCTGTCAGTTGTCTTTTGATTTTGTTAACTGTTTCCTTTGCTGTGCAAAAGCTTTTGATCTTGATGAAATCCCAATAGTTCATTTTTGACCTTGCTTCCCTTGCCTTTTGCGTTGTTCCTAGGAAGATGTTGCTGCGGCTGAGGTCGAAGAGGTTGCTGCCTGTGTTCTCCTCAAGGATTTTGATGGATTCCTTTCGCACATTGAGGTCCTTCATCCATTTTGAGTCTATTTTTGTGTGTGGTGTAAGGAAATGGTCCAATTTCATTTTTCTGCATGTGGCTGTCCAATTTTCCCAGCACCATTTATTGAAGAGGCTGTCTTTTTTCCATTGGACATTCTTTCCTGCTTTGTTGAAGATGAGTTGACCATAGAGTTGAGGATCTATTTCTGGGCTCTCTATTCTGTTCCATTGATCTATGTGTCTGTTTTTGTGCCAGTACCATGCTGTCTTGATGATGACAGCTTTGTAATAGAGCTTGAAGTCCGGAATTGTGATGCCACCAACGTTGGCTTTCTTTTTCAATATCCCTTTGGCTATTCGAGGTCTTTTCTGGTTCCATATAAATTTTAGCATTATTTGTTCCATTTCTTTGAAAAAGATGGATGGTACTTTGATAGGAATTGCATTAAATGTGTAGATTGCTTTAGGTAGCATAGACATTTTCACAATATTTATTCTTCCAATCCAGGAGCATGGAACATTTTTCCATTTCTTTGTGTCTTCCTCAATTTCTTTCATGAGTACTTTATAGTTTTCTGAGTATAGATTCTGTGTCTCTTTGGTTAGGTTTATTCCTAGGTATCTTATGGTTTATCACCACTGCTATTCAACATAGTACTAGAGGTCCTAGCCTCAGCAATCAGACAACAAAAGGAAATTAAAGGCATCCAAATCGGCAAAGAAGAAGTCAAATTATCACTCTTCGCAGATGTTATGATACTATATGTGGAAAACCCAAAAGATTCCACTCCAAAACTGCTACAACTTATACAGGAATTCAGTAAAGTGTCAGGATATAAAATCAATGCACAGAAATCAGTTGCATTTCTTTACACCAACAGCAAGACAGAAGAAAGAGAAATTAAGGAGTCAATCCCATTTACAATTGATTTTTCTTTTTTAAATCACCTTCCTCATTTCCTTTGTTTCTTAGAACAATGAATAATGAATAAGGCATAAAGTCAAAAGACCTACGTTTAAATACTCTTTTTAATTGGCTATGTGACTTTTGGAAAGCCCAAACTAACTCCTAAATTTCATTTCTTCATTTGTAATGTGGATGATGTTAACTGGCCTGTTTACCTTGGCAGCTCATTCATTATAAGATTTGAATCAGATACTATGTAAAGGAACTTTATAAGATGTAGAACTGAATACAAAAGTGATGCAATATTATGTCTTCCCAAAAAATCAATCATGTTGAATAAAATTAAAAATTAAGGCAATACCATGATTTTTACATAAGCTTGTGAGAGCATATTTTTTAAAATTTTCCTGAATGTTAAAAGATAATATTAAAACCAAGCCTAGCACACTTAAACTGGAGTATTGTTCAAAGGTTGTGATTACAGCAAAACTGTACTTCTCTTTAATGGAAATAAACATTAAGTAATATAATATGAAGAAAAAAAAAGGCACAGGTAAATAATTTTCCCACAAAATAGAATCAAAGTATTCTTCCTAATAAGACTATGTATAATGGTGGTCATTCACTAGAGGGGGTAAGAGAGCCAAAGAATAAACTAGAAATTTGGATGGGAGTCCTTAAAAATGTAATCTAGAACTGATGTGTCTTTATGTCTTTGGCTTCAAAGGAGTTAGAGAAATAGAGCACTCAATTACAAGTACTATCAATAAACTTTGCTTAAAGAGAAATAGTCCAATGCTTTAGTTTAGCAGTTGAATAAATTGTTTCAAGAGAATTGTTTCAAGAGAGAGAGAGAATAAATTGTGAACTGGGTTACTAGAAGCTGACCATGGTTGAAAGGAAGAATTGATACATTTACGAAAAACAAAGCCAATTGAAGAACATCCTGGATAATCAGATCAAAGTTATAGTTCCCTTAATCTCTTGTTCATTTCTTTCCCGTTCCCTAATTCAGTAAGAATATAGGTATTTAAAAAACAAAACAAAACAAAACAAAAAAACAAACAAACAAAAAAACTGAGTTCTAGTTAAATCCCCACTAGTAAACTAGGTTTGCAACCTTGAACAAGACCATGAAATAGGACATTGTTACTTGATCTATAAAATGGGGAAATCAAAGTACGGATTGGGATCCTTCCAAATCTTAATTATATTTTCTAAAAATTCTTTTTCTCTGAAGTGGTCTTCGTCTATGTGTTAAAGCTAATTTTTATTGCTTTATTTGTTTTCAGGACAGGAATTGAGACCTGATGCTTTCACTCTTAGTCACCAATGACTAATACTTTTTATGCTCCACTCTGTGCCCTTCATGGCTCCTCAGAGTTACTCTTTCCCCCTTTGTCTGTTTTTGAACACCCATTTCTGTTTTAAGAGGTTTCTTTGATGCTTTAAAGACACATCTGTTCTGATACTTCAACTTGTTCTGAAAGGTTCACCAGTCTAGAAGTCTTTGAAGAGAGGAGTGACTTGAGATTTTGTAAAGCTAGGATAGTTGTGTCTAATAATGATCTCCATGAAAACAACAGTATAGATATTTGAATGTTCACCGTCCATGGATATAACTGAGGGTTGCGGAAGGAAGGAGAACATCCTCCAATGATCTTCTCAAGTAGGAAATACCTTGACTCTTAGACCAGATATTTCTGAAATTCTTGATCAATAATGAAAACACATCGATACCTGTGTCCTTGAGAAATTAGTCCCACCATGATCTCAGTAGTAACTTTGGCTCTAAGAAAAGATATGATAGCTGTAAGGCACAGTTTCTCTACCTTCTACCATATTATCCATCTATAATGGGCAAAAATGCTGGCATGATATATGGCCAAAATGAAAACTAAAGAAGACACAGGCACTTACCACTATGGCTATAATGCACTGCGTGCATATAATATAATATGGTATTTCCTTCATTACTGATAATACTATTGTACAAAGAGATAAATAGACTCAGAAGGGCTTAGTAACCTCTCCAAAGTTATGGAACTAGAAAGAAATAAAATCAAAGATTTAATGCCAGATTTATCTGAGCACAGGCATTATATGTCCAGGATCTTTTCAGGTGTCATCAAGGATAAAAGAAGCAGTGGTAGTTAACAGAATTGAGTACTTACTACTTTGCAGTCACTGGTCTAAGAATTTTGCATATAGTGCCTCATTTAGTCTTCACAACAAGATTTTTAGATAGATATTATTATAATTCAATATTTAAATTTTAAAAAATAGACATAGAATTTAAATAACTTGTTCACTGTCTTCCATCTAGTGAGTGGCAAAAACCTGGGTGTGAATACTATAATTATGATCTCAAAGCCAATGTACTTAGCCAATACTCTTGATACGCAATGTTTGAACTCTAAAAGATTATATTCTATTTGGAACCAGAATTCCACACTCATAGCACAAAATTCATTCAATGAATTTTTATTAAGTATTGACTATAATACACTCTATTAGAAACTAGGGATCCAAAGAAAATTAAACCAGTGTGTTTGCCTTTGGGAACTGATAATAGTACCAGTAGCCAAAACCAAACCCAATCACAGAAGGCCATCTATACTTACATGATCACATATGATAAAAGTCACAAATCCTAGCCTGGGTAGAAATAGGACAAAAATAAAATACTAAAAGCAAGATGAAAATAATGGCAGTATTTATTTCAGATATGCATAGAGTCATACTATATGTCTAATTAATTGAAGTAAACCCTCAACAAACATCCTGTACTGACCATTTTTAGATATTCAGGAAACTGCTAGTAAAGGGAAAAGAGAGAGAAAATTTCCCTATCTTAATGGAGCTCACATATGATAATGTCCCAGTTGTCTTTACTGTATTATATTTATTAATTACCTTTATCAATAGAAACATTATTAGTCTTATTGATAGATAAATAGAAGACATTTGCTATTGATTTTGTGTATTTCCAGGTATATATGGGGAGATAAAAGAATATGTAATTTTATAAATAAGTATTATTTATACTGATGATCGTCTCTCCTGGTTAGTTTGAATGTCATTTTCCTCTGACAGAGAGTGAAATAATACCTTACTTCTACTTTTCAATCCCTTTGTTGAGCTCCTGATTTCAATCACAGTAGTGTTTGTGCATATAGGACTGCATGCCAATCAAGCTCTCTCTTACTACCTGGCACTCCACTTCCCCGACCTGATGCCACAGCTCTCCTAAATCAGTTAATATTAAGTAAAAAGAGGATACTTCACCTCTACTCCAAATCCACACCATCTTACGTTATATCCTAAAATATTCATTTCTCTTGGTTTCTCTGATCTTTCTTTCTTCCTTTCTTTCTTCCTTTCTTTCCTTTTAACCAAATGTATTGTGATTTTGACTTCATGGCAAATAGGCAAATTTAACATGAAGAAATAAAAGCACTGCTCAATTTGGCGTAAGTGCAGAAGTCCATTTAATTCTACTGCTCTTCCCAAGTAGTTCCCAGGGTCCACACTGAATGGATATAATTTTGCAACTACTAATTTTCTTAGGGATTCAAAAGAAGTCATGAGAAAATATGTATGTGGCCAAAAAAGAGCTTTTTAATGCATTTTACAATTTATGCAAATCTATACCTACTATAGCTTGCCATTTAGGAAATTACCTTAAACCATTTTCCATTCACCCACCATTAACCTAGCTTGACGGATGTCCACTAACTTCCCCACAGTTAAGGCACTATAAAATCTCCATTTATCCCACCAGCCAAATTTTATTTCACTCAAAAGCCTCCTGCCACCCCCAATGGTTGTTAGCCACCATGCAGAGCCTTCCCACTTTTGTTTTAGTAAAAACCTTTCAAGCCAATACTCACAAGCATTTACCCCAGAACCCCTTCCTCCATGTCTCAAATGTGCTGCTGAAAACAAAGCTCAAAGATATTTTTTAAATCTTTTTTTTTTTTTTTTAAATTAATACAATCGTACTTAAAAGGTTGCTTGGTTTGGGAAAAGACTGATATAAATCTTTTCTGCTGTGCAAGCATCCCTCAGTAATGCATATACTGTTACATCTTGGCATTTTTCTCTAGCTGCTTGAGTGTACCTGACAACTTTGAAAGAGGCAATAGCTGATTTTCAATGCAAGCTCATCTGCAAGCAGAGACTCAGGAAGAAACTTTCAAATAGAGTTTTTACATAATGCCTTGTTCCTACGGAAACCATTTTTGTTTTGTTTGAGCAAGAACTGACCCGTTTCTTCCTTACAAAAGAATGTGTATGCATGTGTGTGCTTTAGTTTGCTTTTTGATCCTCAGACTATAATTAAAAACCCTGATTCACTCACGTTGAAATGGCATTATCTTATATACTTTCTCTAGGTTTATTCTTTACTCAGTGAGAGAGTTTGAATTTGAACTGAAGAGACTGGAGACAACCTTTGATATGATAAACATTTTAATTATTTATTAATATAAACAACTATGAATTTATTGAGATCAGGAAGGTAAATGCAGTAGTATCACTGTATTAATTTATGATAAAGTATCTCAATGAGAAGTTAGTTTTTCTAGACTTCGTAGAAAGAAGTACTTTTGTATAAATTGTTCATAATATGTATTTCTCCACATTTACTAAAAGATGTTGACACACACCTTCAAGTACATTTAGTCAAAAGTTGTTGTTTATCTTCTATATATTGTGTAATGTGAGGATCACTGTGCAAATCAGACTTTTTCAATTCTAAAAATTTATTTCCCTTTCTTTCCTTGATGGGGGGAAAAGTGTTCGATTTTCAGTGACATTCAAAAGAAATTCTAGTTATTCCAGACTGTTCCTATTCCTGAATAAGGGAATCAGGCTCAAATGGAAAGCTTCTTTTTCTCTCTGTAATATAATATGTTTTTAAAAATTGGTGGCTCCAATGCCAGCACGTCATGGGAAATAATAAATAGAATCCGTAATTTCTTTGTTTCTGAAATATATTCCAAAGTGCAGAGTATATCTTAGGAGCAAATCTGGATTTATCTTTTTCCTTGATTACAAAATCCATGGAATTAGGAATGAGAAAATCATAATATAATTGTGTATTATAGTAATGATCCTCCTTCTTTATTGTCCTACTTCCTATCAGTATGCATGAAGTAATTACCTCAATTTTCCTCATAAATAACACCTACCAGCCTGGGAGGCATGGTTCATACTATTCATTTTCAGGACTGTATCTCCTGCAGTTGATGCTGTGGACACATGATGAGCGGGAGATTTGCTCATCATTCAACTTTGCTGCCTCTCTAGTATGGCTGTCACTCAACAAAGATATTGTCTAATTAAAGCACTATGTTCTCTGAAGGGACAAAAGAACCCAACATGAGTAAAGTTCCCATTATGGATTTGGCTTTTCCATGACTGTTCTGTCTCAGTTGTTGTTGTTGTTGTTTTTTAATCATCACTCCCACCAGGCAGTGCTTGCCTATCGAGACAATAACTAAATGAGTTGAGAATTCTGTCAGGTTTATATCAGCAGTGGGTAGTACACACATTACCGACTCATTAAAAAAAGAAAGTCAGAAGAAACAAATACAGATTCTTTTACTCTCAGATATCACTATTTAACAAGGACGGTTCACGGTTCAAAAGGTAAGAGATGCAAACAATGGCTCTCCAATAGACTAAGTTATTTTTGCATAAGCAACATTAATAAATGCTTAAGTAAATGTTGTCTTATAATTTCATTCTTGTTTCCATACAGCTATGTGTATTACATGCCCAAAAGAGTTTGGCTCCCTATTAGCACATCTTTTGACAAATAGTAAGACCTCAGTAAATATAAGCTATTACATACATAAAAACAACACTGAAAATAAACCTTACCCTGAAAGGACAATATTGATATTCCATCATTGAAGAAAATTAAAACTATATGTTGGGGGCTTAGAAGAGAATTCTGAGTAAGGAGATCCAAAAGCATTTTTAAAATATGACTTCATTTTTTAAATGACTTCATCTTTGAATTCAGATGTATTGGATTCTTTTTTTTTTTTTTTTTTTTTTTTTTTTTAATTTTTTTTTATTTTTTATTTTTTATAAACATATATTTTTTATATACATATATTTTTATCCCCAGGTCTGTGAATCACCAGGTTTACACACTTCACAGCACTCACCAAATCACATACCCTCCCCAATGTCCATAATCCCACCCCCTTCTCCCCAACCCCCTCCCCCCGGCAACCCTCAGTTTGTTTTGTGAGATTAAGAGTCACTTATGGTTTGTCTCCCTCCCAATCCCATCTTGTTTCATTTATTCTTCTACCCACTTAAGCCTCCATGTTGCATCACCACTTCCTCATATCAGGGAGATCATATGATAGTTGTCTTTCTCTGCTTGACTTATTTCGCTAAGCATGATACGCTCTAGTTCCATCCATGTTGTTGCAAATGGCAAGATTTCATTTCTTTTGATGGCTGCATAGTATTCCATTGTGTATATATACCACATCTTCTTGATCCATTCATCTGTTGATGGACATCTAGGTTCTTTCCATAGTTTGGCTATTGTGGACATTGCTGCTATAAACATTCGGGTGCATGTGTCCCTTTGGATCACTACATTTGTATCTTTAGGGTAAATACCCAATAGTGCAATTGCTGGGTCATAGGGCAGTTCTATTTTCAACATTTTGAGGAACCTCCATGCTGTTTTCCAGAGTGGCTGCACCAGCTTGCATTCCCACCAACAGTGTAGGAGGGTTCCCCTTTCTCCGCATCCTCGCCAGCATCTGTCATTTCCTGACTTGTTGATTTTAGCCATTCTGCCTGGTGTGAGGTGATATCTCATTGTGGTTTTGATTTGTATTTCCCTGATGCCAAGTGATATGGAGCACTTTTTCATGTGTCTGTTGGCCATCTGGATGTCTTCTTTGCAGAAATGTCTGTTCATGTCTTCTGCCCATTTCTTGATTGGATTATTTGTTCTTTGGGTGTTGAGTTTGCTAAGTTCTTTATAGATTCTGGACACTAGTCCTTTATCTGATATGTCGTTTGCAAATATCTTCTCCCATTCTGTCAGTTGTCTTTTGATTTTGTTAACTGTTTCCTTTGCTGTGCAAAAGCTTTTGATCTTGATGAAATCCCAGTAGTTCATTTTTTCCCTTGCTTCCCTTGCCTTTTGCGTTGTTCCTAGGAAGATGTTGCTGCGGCAGAGGTCGAAGAGGTTGCTGCCCGTGTTCTCCTCAAGGATTTTGATGGATTCCTTTCGTACATTGAGGTCCTTGGATTCTTAAGGTGAGAATGGCCATAAGTGATTAAATGTTCAGCTTCTGACATGTTTGTAAAGATTCAGTCCTTTCACTCTAAAAGAGTATTTTTAAACTTTTGTTTACAGTGGGACTCCTGGGTGGCTCAGTCAGTGAAGCATCTGCTTTCAACTCAGATCATGATCCCAGGGTCCTGGGATCAAATCCCACACTGTTCAGTGAGAAGTCTGCTTCTCCCTCTGTGTGCCACTCCCCCTGCTTGGGTCTTCTCTCTCTGACAAATAAATAAATAAAATCTTTTTAAAAAATTTTTAAAAAGGAAACTTTTGTTTACAGAACCATGGGTTTCAATAGCATTGCCTTGGCTCCTGCTGCCAGGACCTGGGGAAAAGGGGTTAGGAAAGTGATGCTTCATATGTAGGCAACTAAAGTATTCAAAGTATAAAAAAAAGGTTGAGAAGAATCTTAAAATGGAATATGGTGCAAGGTTTTTCCAAAGCACTTTTTATTATTAAAAGATAATCTATGATGATAATACAAAATGAAAAGCAGTTGGTAGGATAAGGTTGAAAAGGTTGAAAATTTCATGTATGTTACTTAGCATACTCATGACAATGGCTCTTAGAAGTATTTGCAGCTTTGGGCATGCATAAGCAATCTCAAAGGTTTAGTAACTTGCCCAGGACTGTCACATGTTTAAGCAATAACCACAGATATCAAACCCAGTCTGTCTCTGACTTCAACTTTCAGGTTGAAAGTAATTTCAACCCCATGTATAGAACATAGAAGCACAAATCCTGCATTTGCTAAGGCAGCCTTGTGAGTACGCTCAGCTGAGGGTGAATAGTGAGGTAATAATACAAACGCTATTTATGAGTGTAGAGAGAAAATGAAGATAGATTTAATTAATTATAAGAATCATAGCTAAGATTAGTAACAGTATAGTACTACAGTGCAATGGTTCAACCTATGATTTTTCAACTTTATGATGGTGAGAAAGTGATACCCATTTAGTAGAAACTGTACTTTGAATTTTGACCTTTTCCCAGGCCAGTGATATGAGGTATAATATTCTCATGAGGCTGGGCAGCAGCGGTGAGCTGCAACTCCCCAGCCACAGGATCATGAAGGTAAACAAGTGATACACTTAAAATCATTCTATACCCAGACTCATTTTGTTTTCCACTTTCAGTAAGTATTCAACAAATTACATAAGATATTCAACACTTTATTATAAAATAGGCTTCATGTTAGATGATTTTGTCCAGCTAAAGGCAAATGTGAGGGTTCTGAACACATTTAAGTCCAGCTAACCTAAGCCATGATGTTCAATAAGTTAAGTATATTAATTGTATTTCAATTTACAATATTTTCACTTTATGATGGGTTTATCATGACATAACCCCATTATAAATTCATGAAGATTTTGTATGAATATTTTTATTCCTTTTTTTTTAGAACAGAAAGTCTAACTGAAAGTAATTTCCCTCTTCCATGTGTGAATATAATTAAAAAGCTGTTTTGATATTGTTATTTGGAAGACAGGAGGTAAGTGGCTCGTTTTAATAAATACGCTGCTGCTGTTTTGGAGAAAATGAACATTTTAAAACCTCATGAGTTGAGGCAGTAGAAGGAATGTTGCAGTGTCTCATGTACCATGATGTTTCTGTAGCATTTAACATTATTAACAATATCTTTTCACATTTAATCCCATCTTCAATTTCTCCTACAAAAATTGAAACCCTTTGTCATCCCAATTGCCTGCTTTCTCTCCTTTCACTTGGCATAAGGAACATTAATTGAGGGGGGGAAAAAGCCAACTGGATGCTTTCTTTTTTCTTTTTATTACCCTATAATATATTATTTGTTTCAGGGGTACAGGTCTGTGATTCATCAGTCTTACACAATCCACAGTGCACACCATAGCATATCCTCCCTAATGTCTATCACCCAGCCACTCCATCCATCTCAACACCCCTCCACTCCAGCAAGCCCCAGTTTCCTGAGATTAAGGGTCTCTTATGTTTTTTCTCTCTCTCTCTGGTTTTGTCATTTCATTTTTCCCTCCCTTCCCCTATTACCCTTTGTCTTGTTTCTCAAATTGCTCATATTAGTGAGATCATATGATACTTGTCTTTCTCTGATTGACTTATTTCACTTAGTATAATACCTCTAGTTCCATCCACGTCTTTGCAAGCGGCAAGATTCCATTTTTGATGGCTGCATAATATCCCTCTCTGTGTGTGTGTGTGTGTGTGTGTGTGTGTGTGTGTATCACATCTTTATTCATTCATCTGTTTAGTGGACATCTAGGCTCTTTCAATAGTTTGGTTATTGTGGAACTGTGCTGCTATAAACATTGGCGTGCACATGCCCCTTCGGATCACTACGTTTGTATCTTCAGGGTAAATATCCAGTAGTGCAATTCCTGGGTCATAAGGTAGCTCTATTTTCAACTTTTTTAGGAATCTCCATACTGTTTTCCAGAGTGGCAATATCAGCTTGCATTCTGACTAGCAATGTAGGATCTGCACCCTTGCCAACATCTGTCATTTCCTGACTTGTTAATTTTAACCATTCTAAGTGGTATGAGATGGTAACTCATTGAAGTTTTGATTTGTATTTCCCTGATGCCAAGTGATGTTGAGCACTTTTTCATGTGCCTGTTGGCCATTTGGGTGTTTTCTTTGTTGAAATGTCTGTTCATGTCTTCTGCCCATTTCTTGATTGGATTATTCGTTCTTTGGGTATTGAATTTGATGAGTTCATTATAGATTTTGGACACTAGCCCTGTATCTGATATGTCATTTGCAAATATTTTCTCTCATTCTTGCAGCTGTCTTTTAGTTTTGTTGACTGTTTCCTTTGCTATGCAAAAGATTTTATCTTTTTTTTTTCCCAGTGTTCCAAAATTCATTTTTTATGCACCACACCCAGTGCTCCATGCAATACGTGTCCTCCATAATACCCACCACCAGGCTCACCCAACTCCCCAACCCCCTCCCATCCGAAACCCTCAGTTTGTTTCTCAGAGTCCACAGTTTCCCATGATTTGTGTCCTCCTCCGATTTCCCCCAACTCACTTCTTCTCTATCACCCAATATCCTCCATGTTATTCTTCATGCTCCACAAGTAAGTGAAACCATATGATAATTGACTCTCTCTGCTTGACTTCTTTTACCCAGCATAATCTCTTCCAGTCCCATCCATGTTGATATAAAAGTTGAGTATTCATCATTTCTGATGGCTGCATAATATTCCATTGCATTTTTGGACCACATCTTCTTTATCCATTCATCTGTTGAAGGGCATCTCGGCTCTTTCCACAGTTTGGTGACTGTGGTCATTGCTGGTATGAACATTGGAGTACAGATGGCCCTTCTTTTCACTACATCTATATCTTTAGGATGCAAGGGTGGTTCAAAATTCACAAATAAATCAATATAATAGAACAAATCAATAAGAGAAGAGAGAAGAACCACACGGTCCTCTCAATTGATGCAGAAAAAAGTATTTGACAAGATACAGCATCTGTTCCTGATTAAAAAGATTCAAAATAAAGGGATAGAGGGAACATTTCTCAACTTCATAAAATCTATGAAAAACCCACAGTGACTATCATCCTCAATGGGGAAAATCTGACAGCCTTCCCTTTGAGATCAGGAACATAACAAGGATGTCTATCTCGACACTGTTGTTCAATATAGTACTAGAAGTCCTAGCAACAGCAATCAGACAACAAAAAAGAAATAAAAGGTATTCAAATTGGCAAATAAGAAGCCAAACTCTCTTTTTACAGAGATAAGTCTTTTGGAAAAGCCAAAAAACTCCACCCCCAAACTACTAGAATTCACACAGCAATTCAGTAATGTGGCAGGAAACAAAACTAACGTACAGAAATCAGTTGCGTTCTTATACACTAATAATGAAAATATAGAAAGGGAAATTAGCAAAAGCTTTTTTCTTGATGAAGTCCGAGTAGTTCATGTTTGCCCTTGCTTCCTTTGCCTTTGGCAATGTGTCTAGGAAGAAGTTGCTATGGCTGAGGTTGCTGTCTGTGTTCCCCTCAAGTATTTTGTTGGATTCCTGTCTCACACTGAGGTCTTTCATCCATTTTGAGTTTATATCTGTGTGTGGTATAAGAAAATGTTCCAGTTTCATTCTTCTGCATGTGATTGTCCAATTTCCCAACACCATTTGTTGAAGAGACTTTTTTCCATTGGACATTCTTTTCTGCTTTGTCAAAGATAAGTTGACCATAGAGTTGAGGGTCTATTTCTGGGCTCTCTATTCTGTTCCATTGATCTATGTGTCTGTTTTTGTGCTAGTACCATACTGTCTTGATGATCATAACTTTTTAATAGAGATTGAAGTCCGAAATTGTGATGCCACCCACTTTGGTTTTCTTTTTCAACATTCCTCTGGCTATTAGGGGTCTTTTCTTGTTCCATACAAATTTTAGAATTATTTGTTTCATTGCTTTGAAAAAAGTTGTTTTTTTTTTTAACAGACAGATCACAAGTAGACAGAGAGGCAGGCAGAGAGAGTGGGTAAAGCAGTCTCTCTACTGAGCAGAGAGCCCAATGTGGGGCTCAATCCCAGGACCCTGAGATTGTGACCTGAGCTGAAGGCAGAGGCTTAACCCACCAAGCCACCAACGTGCCCCAGTTGGTATTTTGACGGGGATTGCACTAAATATGTAGATTGCTCTGGGTAACATAAACATTTTAACAATTATTTGTTCTTCCAATCCATGAGCATGGAATGATTTTCCATTGCTTTGTGTCTTTTTCAATTTCTTCTGTGAATATTCTATAGTTTTCTGAGTACAGATTCCTTGCCTCTTTGGTTAGATTTATTCCTGGGTATCTTATGGTTTGGGTTGAAATTATAAATGGGACTGACTCCTTAATTTCTCTTTCTTCTGTCTTGTTGGTGTATAGAAAAAGAACTGATTTCTGTACATTTGTTTTATATCCTGCCACTTTACTGAATTCCTGTATGAGTTCTAGCAGTTTTGGAGTGGAGTCTCTTGGGTTTTCCACATAAAGTATATCATCTCCAAAGAGTGAGTGTGACTTCTTTGCCTATTTTGATGCCTTTTATTTCTTTTTGTTGTCTGATTGCTGATGCTAGGACTTCCAGTACTATTGAATAGCAGTAGTGATAATGGACATCCCTGCCATGTTCCTGATCTTAGAGGAAAAGCTCTCAATTTTTACCCATTGAGGACAATATTCACTGTGGTTTTTTCATAGATGGTTTATATGATATTTAGGTATGTAGCCTCTATCCCAGCACTGTGAAGAGTTTTAATCAAGAAAGATGCTGTGCCTTGTTAAATGCTTTTTCTGCATCTATTGAGAGTATCATAGGGTTCTTATTCTTTCTTTTATTTATATATTGTATCACACTGGTTGATTTGCAGATGTTGAACCAATCTTGTAGCCCAGGAATAAATCCCACTTGTTCATGGTGAATAATGTTTTTAATGCACTGTTGGATCCTATTGGCTAGTATTTTGGTGAGAATTTTGCATCCATGTACATCAGGGATATTGGTCTATAATTCTCCCTTTTGATGGGGTCTTTGACTGGTTTTGGGATCGAGGTAATGCTGGCCTCATAACATGAGTTTGGAAGTTTCCTTCCATTTCTATTTTTTGGAACAGTTTCAGAAGAACAGCTATTAATTCTTCTTTAAATGTTTGGTAGAAATCCCTTGGGAAGCCATCTGTCCCTGGACTCTTTTTTGTGGGGAGATTTTTGATGACTGCTTCCATTTCCTTACTGGTTAAGGGTCTGTTCAGGTTCTCTATTTCTTCTTGGTTCAGTTTTGGTAGTTTATACGACTCTAGGAATGCATCTATTTCTTCCAGATTGTAAAATTTGCTGGCATATAGCTGCTCATAATATGTTCTTATAATTGTTTGTATTTCTTTGGTGTTGGTTGTAATCTCTCTTCTATCATTCATGATTTTGTTAATTTGGCATCATTCTCTTTTCTTTTTGCAAGTCTGATCAGGGCTTGATCAATCTTATTATTTATTCTTTCAAAGAACCATCTCCTAGTTTCATGATCTGTTCTGTTGTTCTTTTGGTTTCTCTTTCATAGATTTCTGCTCTGACCTTCATTATTTCTCTCCTTTGCTGTTGGGTTTAGGCTTTCTTTGCTGTTCTTTCTCCAGCTCCTTTAGGTATAGGGTTAGGTTGTATATTTGAGACCATTCTTGTTTCTTGAGAAAGGCTTGTTTTGCTATGTACTTTCCTCTCAAACCACCTTTCCTGCATCCCAGAGATTTTGAAGAGTTGTGTTTTCATTTTCATTTGTTTCCATGATTTTTTAAAATTCTCCTTTAATTTCCTGGTTGACCCATTCATTCTTTAGTAGAATGTTCTCTAGTTTCTATGATTTGAGTTCTTTCCAGCTTTCCCCTTGTGATTGAGTTCTAGTTTCAAAGCACTGTGGTCTGAAAATATGTATGGAATGATCCCAATCTTTTGATACTGTTTGGGGCCTGATTTGTGGCCTAGGATGTGATCTATTCTGGAGAATGTTCCATGTGCACTTGAGAAGAATGTGTATTATGTTGCTTCTGATAGAATATTCTGAATATATCATGAAGTCCACCTGGTACAGTATGTCATTTAAAGACTTTATTTCCTTGTTGATCTTTTGCTTAAATGATCTATTTCAGTGATGGGGGGTGTTAAAGTCCCCTACTATTATTGTATTATTGTTGATGTGTTTCCTTGATTTTCTTATTAATTGGCTTATATAATTGGCTGCTTCCATGTTAGGGGCATAGATATTTAAATTGCTTAATCTTCTCATTGGATAGACATTTTAAATATGATTTGGTATCCTTCCTCATCTTTTACTTTGTCTTGGCTTAAAATCTAATTTGTCTGATACAAGGATTTCCACCCCAACCTTCTTTTGATATCCATTTGCATGGTAAATTGTTTTCCAACACTTCACTTTAAATCTGGAGATGACTTTGGATCTAAAATGAGTCCCTTGGAGACAGCATATTGATGGGTCATGTTTTTTTTCAAATCTGATACACTGTGTCTTTTGATCAGGGCATTTAGCCCATTTACATTCAGGGTAACTACTGAAAGATATGAATTTCATGCCATTGTATTGTCTGTCAGGTGATTGTTACTGCATATTGTCTCTGTTCCTTTCTGGTCTATGTTACTTTCAGGTTTTCTCTTTGCTTAGAGGACCCCTTTCAATATTTCCTATAGTGCTGGTTTGGTATTTGCAAATTCTTTCAGTTTTTGTTTGTCCTGGAAGCTTTTTATCTCTTCTTCTATTTTCAGTGACAGCCTAGCTGGATATAGTATTCTTGACTGCACAATTTTCTTGTTTAGTGCTCTGGTAATATCATGCCAGTCCTTTCTGGCCAGCCAGGTCTCTGTGGTTAGATCTGCCACCCATCTAATATCTCTACCATTGTAGTCTACAGACCTCTTGTCCAGAGCTGTTTTCAAGATTTTCTCTCTATCCCTGAGACTTGCAAGTTTTACCATTAGATAACTAGGTGTTGATCCATTTTCAATGAATTTGAGGGGACTTCTCAGTGCCTCCTGGATTTTGATGTCTACTTCCTTCCCCAAATTAGGGAAGTTCCCCACTATAATTTGCTTTAATATACCTTCTGCCCCCCCCTTCTTCTTCTGGGATCCCAATTATTCTAATATAGTTTCATCTTATGGTATTATTTATTTCTCAAATTCTCCCCTCATGATTCAGTTGTTGTTTATCTCTCTTTTTCTCAGCTTCTTTATTTTCCATCATTTGGTCTTCTCTATCATTCTTTATTCTGCCTCTTTTATCTTAACAATTAGAGCCTCCATTTTTATTGTACCTCATTAATAGCCTTTTTGACTTTGACTTGGTTAGATTTTAGTTATTTCATTTCTCTAGAAAGGTATTCTCTAGTATCTTCTATGCTTTTTTCCAGCCCAGCTATTATCTTTATTATTATCATTATAGACTCTAGTTCTGACATCTTACTAATGTCTGTATTGATTGGGTCCCAGGCTGTTGGTACCGCCTCTTGTTTTTTTGTTTTGTTTTGTTTTGTTTTGTTTTTTTGATGAGTTTTTCTGTTTTGTCATTTTGTCCAGAGAAGAATAGATGAATGAGAGAACAAAATTCTTAAAGTGTAACAACTCCAGGTAAATATACACTAAACAAATCATAAGAGACCCAAAACCAGGGGGAAAAAGAAAAAAAAAAAAGAGAATATCATTATGCTGGTGAATGGAACTGAGCCACACACTAGATTTTGGGTATATTTTGGTCTGTTAGAAAAAAATTGCCTCTGAACATTTTAAGGAAAGAAAAATTTATATATCTATACAAAAATAAGGGTAAATATGATGAAGAAATGGAATATGATTGTACAGATGAAAATTTAAAAAGGTTTTTGTAATGGAATTCATAAGATAAGAAGTTGGTTGAAAAAAGAAAATAAAAACAAAAACAAAAAAATAAAAAAGGAGAAAATGTGATCAGGCAGGACTAGAACAAAGCAATACACTAGATTTAGGGTATTTTTGGTCTGTTAGAAGAAATTGCATCCTAAAATTTTAAGGAAAGAAAAACTATACACACACACACATACAATAAGGTTAAATATAATGAAGGGATAGAATATGACAGTAAAAATGAAAATTAAAAAAAAATTTTAAAAAAGGAATTGATAAGATGTTGGTTGAAAAAGGAAAGAGGAATTCAAAAAGTAGGGAAAAAGTAAATTAAAAAAATAACTTAAAAAAAATTAACTTCGAAAGACTAAAGAATCATGGGCAAAAATCCATGAATCTTAAGTCCTATATTCCCCTAATGCTGGAGTTTTGTAGTTCTCACTGATCAGTAAACTTGGTCTTGGCTGGATGTTCTTGCTGATCTGGACAGGGCCCTGTTGGAGTGATTCTCAAATGCTTTTTTCAGAGATGAATTTTACTACCCTTTCCAGGATCCAAGCTATGTAATCTGCTCACATTTGGTCTCAGTAGCTTTTGCTTCCTGAAACCTTTCCATATAGCTTTGGAGGATGATAATGAAAATGGTGACTTCCCAATTTCTGGCCCTGGAGGAGCTGAGAACTTGGGAATCCACTTCTCAGTGAGCCCTCAGAGAAAAGCAGTCAATCACTCCTATATCTC
Source organism: Mustela lutreola (assembly GCF_030435805.1). Classification (NCBI taxonomy): domain Eukaryota; kingdom Metazoa; phylum Chordata; class Mammalia; order Carnivora; family Mustelidae; genus Mustela; species Mustela lutreola. Next base: position 60,950,898 of record NC_081299.1, read on the forward strand.
TTGTCTCCAGCCACAGTCCATGCTTACCTGGCCTATCACTGAGCATTTCTATTTCTGGCACATGACCCTGTTTGCAGGAGAGATTCCTGTGGTGCACTCCTATGCCACTCCTCTTAGGGGATGAAAGGAGTCTCCCTGAATCTGCTGCTTTTTTGGTCCCCGTTCAAAGAGTAGTTGTCCAAGTGTGCAACGGAGCATGTTTTATGGCAACTCCAAGCTGAGAACGCACTCCTTGGCTCCATATTTGCAGCCATTTTCCCCACTCTGATACTTGGGTGTTCTGCCACATTCAGACACCCTCAATATTTCTGTGACGCCAAGGGTCCTGAGACCACACTGTCCCAGCAACAGTTCCACTCCCTGCTTAGCCACTGGAGTGACATCCCTAAGCAGAACAGACTTCTACAAGTTCTGATTTTGTGCTCCACTGCTCTAACTTGCTGGTAGCCAGCTGATGGAGGCTACCCCCTCCCCCGCCACCACCACGTGGTCTATCTTCCTATGTACTGTTTCAGATTCATTTCTCTACATGTCTTACCTTCCAGAAAGCGTCACTTTTCTGCTCATACAATAGCTGCTATTTTTCTTTGCTCTCCTATTGAGTTTATAGGTGTTGAGAATGGTTTGATAACAACCTAGCTGAATTCCTGGGACCAGCTAAAATTTAGATCTTTTACTCATCCTCCATCTTGCTCCCCTGCCAACTGAGTGCTTTAATATCACTATAGAATTGTAGTCCCCAACTTCATTTGGGACCTTGGCTATGACCCTGAATCCTGTAATATGCCTCTATTTTGCTTCCTTTTGCAATTCCAGCTGAAACGAATCCAAAATTTTCCCAGTCTCATTAGGACATTTGCACCTCACAATCACTTTTAGCAGATGTCTTTAACTTTTATTTCAGAGAAAAAGGTGATGTTTCTGTCTCCTTGGATAATAAGAATCCCAACTTTTTTTCCACCACCCACAAATAAATATATACATCAGAAAACATCCTATTTTATTTCCCTTTTTTAGTAGGCAAGTGTTATTCTGTGTTCTAAATAGACCCCTTCAGAAACCTTTCTCTTTAGCCTTTAATTCCTCCTCTTTCCTAACTCTCAAGGATATGAACACCCTTAAAATTAACATTAAAAAACAGCAAATAACCATTACCAAATTAATAGTGAAGTGAAATGCAAACGTCATTTTTACCTATTTTATCACCATTCATTTACTCATCAGTTCGCTGTTATCTGGATGCTTTTTCTCACCCATCACTGAGTCTGATGTGGTTGGGGTTAAAATATACTTAGGGAAATAATACTAGACAGATAATTGGAAAACCTACGCCTATGTAAATGAATCTTTGTTTCAGAAATAAATATAAAAAAACTCATTCTTCCTTGTTTCTTAATTTAATTGATAGGAAATTGACATTTATGTTCCTAGGAAGGTGGGTAAACATACTATTTATTCCAATAAAAAATACCTAAAACATTTAATGTAATTTATTAAATAAACACAAAAAGTCTATGAGCAAAGATAGACTGTGGATGTTACCAGCCAAGGGATGATTATTTGGAGTTTCAATTTTTGCCTCATAGATCTAAGACCAGGAGCTGAATATACTAGCAACCTGGAAAGACAAACCAGTACATAAAAGAAAAGTCCCAACAGAAACTGTTCTATCTAGCCAAAAACTGTTTGAGAGGTGGCTTAGCACAACAGAGATGTTTTAGACATAGTCACTCTAGTCTAGACAAAGAACACATACAAAAATTGTGGTTCCATCCCATCCTTGTTAGCAAAGGGCAAGTGGAAAGCCTGGACTTCCATTTTTGTGAAGCTTTAATAAGGTGATCTAACATCTATACTAGGGTAGTGTCATAGAATGTCAAGTAAGGAGTCAGAATTTTCTTACCAGCCACCAATATACTCCTCCCCACAGAAGGGCGAATGAAGACTTAAGATATCACTATACTCCAAGGATAATTAAAAAAGTGTGTGTATGTGGATATATATACACACATACGGATATATGTATGTATGTATGTATATGTATACATATGTATATATGTGTGTGTATGCTTTGTATATGTGTGTGTGTATAATATATTCTATATAGCAACACCAAATCAAATGCTGAAAGATGCAGAGAATCTGAATCACTCATAAAATGCTGGTGAGAAAATAAAATGGTATTACCATTCTGGAAAAACAATTCAGCAGCTTCATAAAGAACTAAATAAACAGTTACTGTATAACCCCCAAATTACACTCTTGGTGAGAAAATAAAATGGTACTGCCATTCTGGAAAAACAATTCAGCAGCTTCATAAAGAACTAAATAAACAGTTACTGTATAACCCCAAAATTACACTCTTGGGCATTTATTCCAAAGAAATAATGACTTACTTTCAGACAAAAACTCTACACAAATGTTTATAGCAACTTTATTTGTAATAGCCCCAAACTGGAAACAACTCAGGTTTCCTTCAAAGTATGAAATCTTAACATGTCCGTACAATGGAATACTACTCAGCAATTAAAAAGCAACAAAATACTGATATAGACAACAACTTGAGTGGATCTCCAAAGAAGTGTGCTCTGTGAGAACTGGTTGAATGAAAGAAAGCCAGTCGCAAAAGACAAATTACTATATAATTCCATCTAAATAACCTTCTTAAAGTGACAGCATTATAGAACTAAGGAGCAGATAGTGATCTGCAGTGGTTAGGCAGGGGTGGGATGAGAAGGAAGTAGCTATAGCTTAGAAAGGGCTAAATGAGGGCGCCTGGGTGGCTCAGTGGATTAAGCCACTGCCTTCGGCTCAGGTCATGATCTCAGTGTCCTGGGATCGAGCCCCGCATCGGGCTCTTTGCTCAGCGGGAGCCTGCTTCTCTCTCTCTCTCTCTGCCTGACTCTCTGCCTACTTGTGATTTCTCTCTCTCTGTCAAATAAATAATAAATAAAATCTTTAAAAAAAAAAAAAAAAAAAAAAAAAAAAAAAAAAAAAAAAAAGAAAGGGCTAAATGAGAACTCCATGTACTAATGGAGATATTTCATATATGAACTGTGTGTGCATGTCCATAATCTGGTTGTGTTATATACTATAGCTTAGGACAATGCTATCATTGGGGGAAACAGGATAAAGGGTACATGGACACTCTCTACAACTGCAGCTGCAAATGAATCCATCTCAAAATAAAGTAAATAGAAATATGAAAAGACCGTTGGATATTGAATGCAAAACCATAATAATAACCTGACTGGTTTGTTATATTTATGGAAATGACATAGAAAATTAAGAAACATATGTCTAAATTTCCCACTGCCAAAGAATGAAAACACAAAGAAAATTAAGAAATATTTTAGACTGAATGATTAAAATAATAAAGCATCAAAATTTATAGTATGCTACTAACACATTTTTTAAAGAACAGTTTTTTGTTTAAATGCTTATATTAGAAAGAAATGAAATTTAAAATTATTGATCTTAATGTACAAATGTAAGAAGCTAAACAAAAAGATTAATTAAACCCAAAGTAAATAGAATGAGGAAAACTATAAATATATAAGAAAAAACAGACCAAACAATAGAGTGAAATTAATAAAACTAACAAACACACCTTTGGAAAGATCATTATGTTCAATAACCATCTAGTTAAACTGATACACAAAAATATCATTTAGGGGCAACTGGGTGGTTAAGTGTCTGCCTTCAGCTCAGGTCATGATCCTAGGGTTCTGGAATTGAGCCCCATGTCAGGCTCCCTGCTCAGGAGAGAGTCTGCTTCTCCCTCTCCCTCTGCCTCTCCCCTCCTCATGCTCTTTCTCTGAAGTAAATATATAAAATCTTTAAAAAATACATTCTAGAGAAAACACAAATTATGAATATCAGGAAATAATGATACAAAATTTCTATAGATACTAAACATAAAGAGTTTAAAACAATACATTTGACAGCTTAAATGAAATGAATACACTACTTGAAAGCTAAAAACTACTCAAAATGAAACAAGGAAAAAGAGAATTTCTACTAACCCTAAATCTTTTAAAGAAAATTAATTTATAATGTAAATATTTCTATAAAGTAAATGCCAGTCCAGATGACTTCATTGGCAAAATTTCTTCCAAATATAAAAAAAGATATAAAACCAGCTTTACACAAGAAATAGAAAAGTTTTCCAAATTCACTTTATGTCAGTGAACTCTGATACCAAGCCACACAAGAGTATTATAAGGAAATAACGTGATTTTAAATACAAAAAATGTAAAGATAAGAAAATAACATGTCAGAACAAAATAATCTATCTACATAGACATAAAAACTCTTAACAAATGAGCAAATAAAACCAGCAGTATATAAAAAGGATACATTAATATGATCAAATTGGGATTTAGCTCATGAATGCAAGTTTAGTTTTGTTTTCCAAAGTCAATTAATGCAAGTAGCTAGATTATTAAAGATTATAAAATTATCACAATAAATGCATAAAATTTATTCAACAAAAAAAGTATTTTCATGAAAGAAACTTTCAGCAAACTGAGAAGAAAACACTCTTCAATGTTTTAGAGTATAATTAAATTTATGTGTGTATATAAGTAAATACATGTATACATATATACACTAACATACAGCCACAGCTGATAGCATAATTAATGGAGAAATACAGAGCAGATTTCTTCTATTCTATAACATGTGAGAGGTCCTATCCAGTATAAAAAGGTGAGGGAAAAAAATCATAAATTTTAAAAAGAAAGAAAAAAGCATGATTATCCATGCAGAAAAGCTTAAAAAAAAATCTACACACACACACACACACACACACACACACGCAAACCCCACGAGTTACAAGAAGACTTTTAGCAAGGTCAGTGGACAGAAGGTCAATATAAAAATCGGTTGTGTTTTTTTATACTAACAAAAATTTAGGGAAAAAATTTTTTAAATTATATCACTTAAGATTTATAAAAATATAAAATACTGTGGCATAAATTTAACAAATGATGAGAGAAACACCTAGACTGAAAACTGATATGAAATGTTAATTTTAGGTAAGGCAGTCCTAAGTAAATGGAGAGATATGCTATGCTTATGAGTTGGAAAACCCTTAACTGTTAAGATTTAAATTCTCCTTAAAATGATCCATAGAATTAATCTCTTCCCAATTCAAGTCCTAGTGAGGTTTTTTGGAAGAATTGACAAAGAGATTCTAAAATGTATGTGGAAATTTCAAGGATCTAGAATAGCCAAACAAATATCAAAAGAACAAACTTGGAGAATTTCTATTGCCTAATTTAAAGTTTTACTAGATAGCCACAGTATCTAAGACAGCATGGTAGTCGTAAGGATATATAACTTAATCATAGGTAACTAGATCAATGGAATAGAATAAGGAGTCCAAAAATAACTCATACTTTTACTTCCAATTGATTTTCTACAAAAGTACCGAAGCAGTTCAGTGGAGGAAGGAAAATATTTTTAACACATGGTGCTGGAAGAAACACAAGAAACATTCAACCTCATCTCATATATAGACAAAAAAATAATTTGAGAAAACTCATAGCCCTGAATGTAAAACACAGGAAAATATCTTTGAGACACTGTTACCAAGATTTCTTAGACGGTACCCAAAATACCAACAAAGAAAGATAAAAAGGAATAATTTGACTTCAGCAAAATGTAAAAATAAACTCTTATTTTTTCGAAAGAACCATTAAGGAAACAAAAAGATGTCATGGATGGTGAGAAAGCATTCACTCTATATACTAACAAAAAATTTCGTTTTCAGAATCTATAAATGTATTTATAACTCAATAACAAAGTTTTCAGATTGATATAGACACTTCATAATATATGTTATGGGCTAAACTGTACTACCTCAGGATTAATATGTTGAAGACCTAACTCCCCAAATATGACTGTATTTGGATATAGCATCTTTAAAAAGGTGATTTATGAAGTTATTGAAATGGGCTCTAATCCCATCAGAGGACATTTGGCCACAGAGATAACAGAAAACTTGGATACACAGACAACAGGAGTCACCTTGCATGAAAGAAAGACTGTGTGAGGAAGCAGTGGTGTGCAAGCCAAGGAGAGAAGACTCAGGAAAACCAGACCTGTCAGCACTTTCATCTTGGACTTCTGGCTCCTAGAACTGTGAGAAAATAAATTCCTGTTGGTTTAGCCACCCAGTCTATGATGTTTCTTTATGGAAACTCTAGAAAACTAATACACTGAATCTGTAAAAGTAATAATACTTAAATAGGTGTTTAATATCACCAGTCATTAGAGAAATACAAATTTAAGCCAAATAAGGTACTATTTGCACCTACTAGAATAACTGAAATTAAAAGGCCAACAACACTAAATATCAGTGAGGTTATAGAGAAATTAGAACCTCCATGCATTAGTAGTAGGAAAATAAAATAGAAAAACCACTGGAAAACTCTATTAATTTCATACAACCTCAAACATACATGTATCCTTTGATCAAGAAATTTCACTGATGGGTATTCACCTAAAAGAAATTAAAATATATGCCCACAGAAATGTTTATAGGAATATGTAATCCAACTTTAATATAATAGCTTAAAACTAATAACAACATGAATATATATATTGATCTATAGAATTAATTAAAGAGAGGGGCACTTGGGTGGCTTAGTGGGTTAAGCCTCTGCCTTCAGCAGAGGTCATGATCCCAGGATCCTGGGATCGAGCCCTGCATAGGGCTCTCTCCTCAGCATGGAGCCTGCTTCTCTCTCTCTCTCTGCCTGCTTCTCCGCCTACTTGTGATATCTGTCAAAGAAATAAATAAAATCTTTAAAAAAAAGAAACACACAGAATATAAATAGTGATATATTTGAAAAATGGAGTACTGCTTTGCAATAAAATGGACTACTGATGCATGAAAAACACAGACTAATTGCAACATTATGTTCAGTTAGAGAAAAAAGAACAAATATACCATCTATTCTTCAAGGTATATGAAATTCAAGAACAGACAAGACTAATAGGTGATAGAAATTAAAACTGCATTATCCCTTGGAGGGAGGACAGAGATTACTTGGGTCTGAAAATAAGGGAAATTTGGGGAGGGTCATTCTTTATAGGAATATAATTTATATTTATGCATTTGTCAACACTGACAGAACTCTATAGGTAAAATTTGTGCATTTTACCCTATGTATTTTAAAGTTTCAGTCATTGGAAGATTATCCTAAAAATTAGTAAGAATGCTGCACTTAGGGATGAAATTTGGATGCCAGTGGGACAGTGTGAAAATGTTCACTTTTACAGCTTTTGAATTTGTATTACTTATTTAAAAATATAACAAAAAGGTTTCAAAATTTTGTCAAAACAAACCAGAAACTCCATTTTAATTAAACTAGGAGCTAAGTATAATCTCTATACATTATACAGGCTGTCAATGGGGCAAGAGCAAAGTGAGAGGAACAGGTCAAAAGTCAGGCACCTCCTGAACGTAGTTTCACCAGTAGCAAGGGCAGCAGATTTTAAGTACCAGCCCTGATACACTTCACGAAGCAAGGGATACAATTGATATACTGACTGCCAAGTCAATAAATATAAATGAATTTATCTCAAGTTTTAAAAAAGCACATCAGACTATATCACAAAAGAAAGCACACAGGGTGCCTGTGTGGCTCAGTAGATTAAGTGTCTGCCTTTCTGCTCAGGTCATGATCCCAGGATCCTGGAATCGAGTCCCACATAGGGCTCCTTGCTCTGAAAGGAGCCAGCTTCTCCCTCCGCCTGCCTTTCCCCTTGCTTGTGCTCTCTCTCTGAGAGATAAATAAATAAATAAGCAAACAAAACCTTAAACAAAAAGCATAGTTTTGCAAAATGTAAATGTCATATCAAAATCAAAATGACTAAGAAGTTCTGAAAATAAACAGATAGGCAAATGTATATACCAACACAGAGTATGCAGGCACAATTATTAATATTGGACATGGTGGAAATTAGTGCAAAAGGGCACTGATTGGAAAAAGTAAAGAACCTAAAATGTTAAAAGTTACAACTCAAAAAGAGGACCTAGAAGTTAGTGATGTATATGAACTTATATAATGTAGCAACATTTGCAAATCTATAAACAGAAAATTAAAAGAGAAGTAGATGAAACACAATCGAAATGGAAGATTTTAATTCATAGCTAACTTCTCTCATTCTAGTACAGCTCACATAGGCAAAAAATTAATTAAGATGTATGCAGGACATCTGGATGTAACAAAGACTTAAGTTTAGGGTTCAAAGCCCCCAAAGATGAGGATCACTTTTGAAAAAGCGATCTTTTGCTTTTGAAAAGCAAAAATGTACCTTTAAGTCTTTTCATGGCAACTTTAGGAATTGGCTGAACTGCCTGGCTTCAGATGTCTTCTTGGATTCACTTTGGTTCAGTGAATCAGGGGAGGTAGATTCAGAACCACAGAAACAAACCATATTTGCAAGAGGCAGTCTGCTTGTCTGGCAACAGAGCAGAAGGGACCTTGGAGTTAGAAGAGCCAACAAGGCTGGAATGCTACTTTGGCTCCTTCCCATCCTGTCATCCCTTTCCAAACCCCACCATAAATTTTCTGCCAGTTAATTTCCTGCCACGAAAACCCAATTCATTCAATGATGATTAATAAAAAAGGATCAAACAAATATAATACCAAAAATAAGAAACAGAAAGGCAAAAGACTGGATTTGACTACTGAACTCAAGAGTAAAACAAATACACCAAAGTGATAGAATATAAATATTACATGCTATAATAAAGTAGAAACAATTCAGAAATTATAAATTAAGTAAAAATGGAGAAGAGAAGAGAAAGAGAAGAGAAGGTGAAAGATAGACTAAGTTAGCTGGTTATATTATCTGATAAAACCAGGCATTAAAAGATCATTTTCAGCTGAGAAATCAAGTAAAAGAGATCTACTTTATCCTGAAATGAAGAATGTTCCTTCTTTTCAATGGTTAAAGTAGTGGTTACTAAAATTTTTCATTTAGGAGGTATCAAAGAAAATCTTCAAAAAAAGAAATAATGAGTGTGTGTATGCATACATATAGCATCTTCTCTAAACCAATGGAATAAAACTAAGTATTATTAAACTACAAAACAAAAAAGTTTCTATCAATGAGAAATTTAAAATTCTCTCTTAAATGTCTCTTTTTTTTGAAATAGTGAAATGAAATATAAGGTACAGAATATTTAGAAAATAATGTGAATAACTGCACTACATGTGTACATCTATGGAATGAAGGACAAATCTGGATAACCCTGGGTCCTCATTTCTCACTTGTGTTTTTGGGATAGCTTAACAGAGAGCTGGCACAGCTGAAATGAGTCCATCTGCAGAAAGGCACCATCATCTTCATGTGATGTCATCATTCCTATCTGACAAGGCAGCTCTCAAGGCCCCTTGTATGCATACTCTTGGTCCTTGGTTCCCGTTCTTTTTAATGATGCCCCTGGATTCAGAGATCTTTTGATGTATTTCTTTTTACTTAGAAGAGGATGATGAGAATGGTGTTCCCCTGGCTTCTGCTATACTCACCAATTAATATGAATCACAGTGTAGATGTGGGACTTGTTCTTGTTCATGTGGTGCTTCTGATCCCAGTCTTGTCTGCTAGCAGAGACAGATGCTTCTCGGTGGCTAAGTTGGCCATGGTGCATACAGAATATTTATGGTGTATATAACAGGAGTTCCAGGACATCATGTGCTCTCTTATTTCCCTACATATATTATTTTCCTTGATATGACCTTTGTCATATCTGCCTGAGAGTTTGCACACAATGTGGATTTCATATTTATGGAATTACAGAGTTTAACTGGACCACCCCAAGGTTTGAAATCTTTCCACGTAGGCACAACACTGAGCCACCAGTAAGGCTAGGTGTCCAGTAACCCAAGAGTGGACATCGTTCTAGGGCGGCTACTGAAGCATCACTGGGTTAGATAAAAAAAAAAAGGACTAAGCAGCCTTGGGAATCCAATAGCACAGGACACAACAAGTTGCTGGAGATAACTGTTTGGGGTCCCTAGAGACAATAAGAGTCCCCTGACAGACTATCTAGGACATAGGATATGCCACAAAAGGAAAACCCCAGATAGTGGCACTTGTAGGAGACCAGATTCTTTGAGGAGATACTAAAACACATGTGTTATTTCTGAAGGCTGCAAAACTGATAAAATTACAAAGACCAGGAAGTAGCTGAGATGTAGTGGATGCTCCTATACCAATAAAATGGATCTGCCAATTCCAAAATTCATATTGGACTTCAGAACATTAAGAGGATGGAAAAAACAGGGACAAGGATTAGTCTGGGACCTCTTCCTACACTCCTCTCTCAGGTTAACATACCAAACATATTTGAACTTGCTGGATACTGGAGAACACATGCCTAGTATTTGAGGATTTTTTTTTTTCTGTCTTTCTGATCTGTAGTTGCTAGTCTTATGCCATCCTGTTCTTTTATCTTGATAAGGATGCTTTGAACAATTGAGTGCTATATTAGCTTTGTATTGCTGCACAAAAACAGTACACAGAAGCTTGAAACAACATATATGTTGTTTTGTTTTTGTTTATTTTGTTTTTAGCTCTAAGTTCTGTAAGTCAGAAGTCCCAGGTATAGCCTGGCTGGGTTCTCCACTCAGCAGCTCCTAAGACCAAAATCAAGGGATGGACAAGTTACATTTTCATCTGGATTCCTGACTCCTCCTCTAAGCTCATTCAGGCTGTAAGCTCCTTTGCTCCTGCGAGCTCATTCAGTTCTTTGTAGGTGTAGAACTAAAGTCCTATTCTCTTGTTTACTGTCAGGCAAAGACTGCTCTCAGTTCTTCTAGGACTGTCTCAATCCCTTTCCACATGGCCCAACTTCCCTCCACCTTCCAAGTGGGCAAAGATAATATTCCTCCTTTAGAATTCTGTCCATGCTTCAAATGCTTCATCTTCATGGTTCCTCCTAACTTCCTCCTTTACCATCAGAAAGGTGTGTCGGGGGGGAAATCTCTGTTTTTAAAAACTCCTATGGTGGTGCACCTGGGTGGCTCAGTAAGTTAGCATCTGATTTTAGCTCAGGTCATGATTCCAGGATCCTGGGATGGAGTCACACATCTGGCTCCCTGCTCAGTGGGGAATCTGCTTCTCCCTCTACCTCTTGCCTCCCCTCTGGTTTCTCTCTCTCTCTCATGCTCTCTCTCTTGTGCTCATTCTCCTATGCATGCACATTCTCTGTCAAATAAATAAATTAAAATCTTAAAAAAAAAAAAAAAAAGCTCATATGGTTAGTGAAGCCCACCCAGATAATCTCCCTATTTTTTAAGGTCAATAAACTTGGCACCTCAATTACATTTTCAAAATCCCTCAAGAGGTACATAGATTAATGTTTGACTGAAAAACTGACAAGTGCTAGAACCGCAGTGTTTGGGGATCATCTTAGAATTCTGTCTACTACATACCTAAACAAGTTGATTAGATACAGTTATCTTTGGAATCAACGAGTAATGGAATATATGGCCAAGAATGTATGCATCTCACTCAGATTATGCAACTGAAATGGTAACTCAGACTGGGAGGAAAAAAAAAAAATTTTGATCTGTTCAGAGAGAGTACATAGTTCAGGCAGTTGTGTTCCCCAATGTCCTTTCTAAATTTAGTTTCCCTTGCTGGTAATGGAAGCCAATGATACTTGGAGTCTCTCTGGGGACCACAGATGCTTAGACAAGAAAGCAGCCCTGTTCTTTTTTATCTGACATCCTAACAGTAAGTAAATGTGCTACCACTACTGGCACTTAGACCCAAGTCTTGGCCTTTTATTTTGCATATATCTCTTGAAAGAAAGACAAACTAACTTTACCTTTATTACAGGGTATCAATACATTAGACAGACTCTAATACGAATGAGAACTGTTGCTGGATGTACAATCCATATGAAGATGATTTTGCTACAGCTGGGAACACTGCTTAGATTACATTGAATGTCATCTAAACACAACTGACTAAAGGTGAATGGACTTTGGTGGACGGAGGATATAATCTAAGATTTTATCACCCAAGTGTTGACCTTGGGAGCTGGCTGAACGATAGTCCAAGAACATTATAGGCAAACCATAAACAACCACTCAGAAGGCCCAACACCTGATTAGTCACTTTGGGTACTAGAGATAGCACATTTAACTCTCAGGAGTTTTGTGACTCTGTATCAAGTCAACAAACATACAGTCAAATTTAAGTGGAAGTCCTTATAGTAAGAAGTTTTGAGGGCAGCACAGACAATAAAAAACTAAGTTCAGTGCTGGAATCCTCTATGTCACATCATACTACATTCAGAGCTAACTACAACTCTGTTCTAAATCATTTCTCACCCAGATTCTTGTAATAGTTTCTGGAATTATCTCCTGCTTTGCCTTTGCTTTATCATAATCTATTCTCCACTGAGCAACCAGTGTGATCTTTCTAAAGTGTAAGTAAAAGATCATCTCACTTTGCTCACTGCTCAAACTGCTCCCCAACTTCCCATCTCACTCAGAGTAAAGTGTAAGATTCCCAAACAGAGCTTTCTCAGCCTGGTACCTAATCAAGTGTCTGCCTTATTTCCTGCTATTCTCCCCTTGCTCATTCTGCTTCAGTCATGTAAATTCCTTATTTTAAAAGGAATGTTGTTCCCCCCTCCTGAAGTTCTCTTATCCCTTCTACTTCAAAGCCTTATTTCTTACTCCTACATGTTTCTTCCTCAAATACTACTTTTCTGTGATGCATTTTTCCCTACCTGAAATACCAGCAGCACTTTTCCCTCAGAAACTTATCCTTGAAAGAAAAAAAAAAGATAGAAAGAAAGAAAAAGAAAACAAATCTATCCTCGTTCTTTGCCTTATTTTCTTCTTAACATATAGCAATATTCATAGTATGTTACTTTCCAGGGTTGCAGTCTGTCCCATCTATTCAAATATAAGTTTTCCAAGGGCAGAGTTTGGCTTGTTTTATACCCTGCTGAATTACCAGTCCCCAGAGCAATGGTGACACACACTCAGCATTTGATGACTACTTGTTGAAAGAATTGAGTAAATAAACAAAAGATAATATCTCAAATCAAAGAGAATCCAATGGTATTACAGCTCAATAAATGATTCTGGTAGACTGCCATAGCTATGTTAGAAAAATAAAATTGTATCCATACTTTACAACTCATAACATGATACTTTTGAAAGATTCCAAGAGAGAAATATAGAACAAAAACCATACAAACTAGAAGAAAATTTAGAAATATTATTTCATAACCTCTACAGAAGAGATATTTTAAACTATGACACCAATTCCAAGAGCCACAAAGAAAAAATTTGATAAATTGTACCACAAAATCTAAACTCTAACAAGAGGGCAAGTGCTATGATAAATTAACTCAACAGACAAATAACAAAATGGAAAAAAATTAACAACTAGTAGTGTAGAAAAAATGAGTAACATTCCTCATATTTGTGTCTATCAATGAATATGAAAATGACCAAACCAGTAGAAATTATAGGCAAAGTATATGAACAAACAATTCATTGTAAAGGAGATTTAAATCACCCTTAAATGCAAAAAGATGCCCAATAAGTAAACCATAAAATCTAAATACATAGGGATTTTAGTAAAGAACTGACTGGTAACAAATTTATTGACAAGAGTGTAAAGAAATAGTAAATACTGCTAAGAACATATGTTAGTACAATCCTTATAGAGGAAAGTTGACCAAGATCTATCAAAATTGTAAATCTGTATGCCCTTTGTGTCAGCAATTTCACTTCTAGGAATATATATTTCAGACATTCTAGTATTAAAGCACTATCTCTAATAGAAAACTATTGGTATCTTTTAATTGTTTTATTTTCTTAAAGATTGATTGATTGATTGATTGATTGATTTAGAGTGTGGGGGCAGAGAGAGAGGGAGAAAGGGAATCTCAATCAGAGTCCTGCTGTGCATGGAGCCCCAAGCTGGGCTTGATCTCATTGCCCTGAGATTATGACCTGAGCCAAAATCCAAAGCCAGAGTAGGGCACTAACTTGACTGAGCTACCAGATACCCCATATTGATTTTTTTTTTAAATGGACATTAACAGGGACCTGGGTAAAATAAATTGCACTAAAGTAAAGAATAAGAAAGGCCTACATATGATATGAAAAAATTTCTAAGTAGAAAACCTAGTTGTACAACAGAAGTTATAGTATACAATTATTTGTTTTAAAAAAGCAGAGGAAAAAAAGACATTTGTATTTTCTTGTATATATGTTTTATAAACTTTGGAAGAATATTTAGGATATCAAAAACAAGAGCTACCTCTGTGGTCAGGTGATAAACAGGCTGATGAGGCAAGGATGGATGGGTTTCGGTCCATAATTCAATTACTTTTTACTACATAACTCAATATTTTAACTGTGCAAATGTTACTGCTCAACTGAGTGAATGTTGCTATGTAAAAGCATTAATCAATATTGTAATAAAAAATAAGCTCTCTAGAGTATAAACCAGTTGTTCAAATCATCCTAAACCATGTGCCATTCTCCAACATTGCCTCTTGTGCTCATTTCGGGAGCACATATACTAAAATTGCCTCTTAGTCTTCATGCTCTTATATGTGTCCAAGTAAGTCCCAGGAGGCTATTCCAACAATGATAGTATAACCTTTTAGCCAGCAGTTCTTATTAAAGCACTACCAATTTCCCACTTACATAAAAAATTCATAAATAGATAAAAAACAATCATATACACTAAGATAGAATGAAAACAAAATGCCAGAACTCTAGACGAATGTTCACCACCCCTAAGAAAAATGGAACTAGATTTAAAAGTAGATACAGATTTTAGTTTATGGCCCAAGAGAGCCTACTTGCAAGAATTAAAAGTTATTTTGAACATTATAAAAATTAAAATATAATACATCAAAAGAACAAAGGGATTACAAAGCTTCATTCAAGAAACAAATACAATTGGCTATAATATGTTGAAGGATGTGTTGAAGAATGCTGTTAACATATAGTATGTGCTCAATCAATTTTCCTGCTACCTGAAAATATGTCTATCTTATTACATATTTATTTTATGCATAAAACCAGTAAGTACCTCCCAAATTATACTGTATCAGGGAGATTATTATAAGTAAGATATTTGATATTTTAGCAAGCTCAATATCATTCTCTAGGTTGCTTAATCTTTGTCATTTCAAAAAATCTTGTCCTATAACACCAGTCATTTGATTTAGTAACATGTTAACATGTTTGCATCATGTGTCGTTGGTATCTTCCAATAAATATTTATAAGAAAAAAGGGAAAAGAATTAGTTGGATGCGTGATGACCAATGTAGCCTTGCATAGTAACTTTTCAAAATAGAACAGCTAAATTCACCAAGTTTATTTAATTGAATGTGAAACCTTTTAAAGCTGTCTTCTTGAAAATGTCCCAAAAAAACAAAGTTTTAATCAGATGACTCTAAAATAATCTGAAAGCATATGAATAAATTTTATGTCTACATTACTCAGATATTTTAAAATTAAAGATAAATGTGACTGACATTTTGTTGCATTGAATTTTAGAGATCTTTCATTTGAAAATACTTCCAGACATTTAACAAGTCCAAAATGTGACAGGATTTATCCTCTCTCAATTTAGATGTCTGATTTGACTAATGAGGCAGGGCTTTTCATTTGAAAATGCTTCCATTTTGGATTTATTTTGGCTTAATCTTCCTCCTTAAGATCAAGACACTGACACAGAGCCCCCATCTTGACATAACTTTTCTTTTCTTTTCTTCTGTCCATTTTGTCTTTCTCGTTATTGGACAGCGCTGGCCACTGAAAATGCTTATCAGTTGTTGAACTGTTACCTAATTTATTTAAACCTCTTGATTCCTGATCAATTTTTTTTAAGTTCAAAGTTTTTATTTAAATTTCAGTTACTTAACATATAATGTAAAATTAGTTTCAAGTGTAGAATTTAGTGATTCCTACCTACATACAACACCCAGTGCTCATGTCTTTAATCCCCATGACCCATTTAGTCCAACCCCTACCCAAGTCTCTTAAAACAACTCTCAGTCTGTTTTAAAGTTTGCCTCTCTTTCTCTCTTTTCCTCCCTGACACTTGATGTTGAGTCAGCATCAATAACAGAAGGTATAATCTTTCCCTTTCCTTCTCTCACACCTAAAGACAAGCATTAAGAACTTTTTCAGGTGGGGGTGCCTGGTTGTCTCAGTCAGTTAAGTGTCTCCCATGGTCCCAGAGTCTTAGGATAGCCCAGTGTAGGGCTCTCTGCTCAGCAGGGACCCTGCTCCTCCCTTTTCCTCTTGTGCTTGCTCTCTCTCTCTCTCAAATAAATAAGTAAAATCCTTAAAAAAAAAAAAAAAAAAAAAAAAAAAAAAAAAGGAAGTTTTCCAGGGATGGCCTCCAACAGAAGCTAGGAAAAATAAAAACATAAATATCACATGGTAAGCACCTTAACTCCTTGTTCGATATAAATTGTATCTATGAAAGCCATCTTTTAGCTTTCCAGCATATGTTTTTCAACTTTTATATAAGCACCAATAAATCATAATAATATAATCTGTAGATAAAGTCACCATTCTGATAATCTTCCTGAATTGACAGCCACCTGGAGTTATATTATTCCAACCAAAGTAAATTTTGCATAATATTATCCCAGTTATGATTTGATGATTAGTAATGACAAATACTTTTAAAAGAAGAGTATAACAGGGTCAAAGAAGGGAGCAAAAGAGAAATGTTCACAGCAGGACTAAGAGAGTCAGCAGTGAAGCTTTTATCAGTCATTTCATCATTCACAGAGTGATTCCTACAAAACAAAAGGAGGAGGAAAGGTGCTTAAATGTAAATCTTCAGAAAAGGAGAAGCAAATTGGAAGGTGAAATACTCTAAGTGAGCATATTCACAAAGGAAATTATAGGGTGTGTGGTAAGCTGCTTGCAGCACACAAAGCTAAGTGACCCTAGCCAAAATTCTGCTCCCAGTGCTTTTGCATCTCCCCTAGCATTTTCTCTTTGACAGCAGAGCTGATAGGCAGAAACCCTTGATTCCCAGTTCTCTGACAGACTTTCATTAAAATGGACATGGGAAACAAAGTCTAAAAGACAAATGCCGCCATAATTCAGGGTATAATAATGGAAAACAAAATGTATATTGATATTCAAAAAAGAAGGTTTACATATAGAACATGTGAAAGATTCATTGTCCAGCTATCAAGAGTATTACAAAATCAAGACATTACAATATCAACCATAGTGTTTGGTGCTGGAATGTTTAATGACTACCTCTATGGAAATGAGTGAAAAAAAGCCTATGTATTTGTCCTCTAAAATGCATGTCTAATTTATTATTTAAAGCATGTCTGTGATTATTAGCCTTTAATGAAATGTGTATAATTTAAAGATGAGATTTTACTCCTTCCCTTACCAGAAATATTCAAGAGTGAGGATGAAAAAAGGTAGATTTTAGGTTTAAGTTCTCTGGCCTATATTTGTTGCATGTTAGTTTACTCATCGAGTTTCTCTATGTAGAGTGTGCAAAGGCATAGCATGTCCTACTCTGAGATACTTTCTGGTTTCCCATTTTATAGTTTTCTGGTTACCACATAGCCAATTGAGGCAACGTGATCAACAATTCATTTAAACTATACTTTTTTTTTTTTTTTTTTTTTTAAGATTTTATTTATTTATTTGAGAGAGAGAGAGACAGTGAGAGAGAGCATGAGCGAGGAGAAGGTCAGAGGGAGAAGCAGACTCCCCATGGAGCTGGGAGCCAGATGTGGGATTCGATCCCGGGACTCCGGGATCATGACCTGAGCCGAAGGCAGTCGTCCAACCAACTGAGCCACCCAGGCATCCCTAAACTATACTCTTTTAGGACAAAGTGAGACACCGATTATATATTATAGTACCAATAAAATCATATTTTATTTCAACATTGAGTTTTCTCCTCTAGCATACTACTTTGATGGTGTAGTGAAAGATCATTGGGCTCAGAGAAGGGCTCAAGTAGGCGTATCACAGCAGCAGCTTTGTCTCTTTGTGTAAATTTCATTCTCAGTTTTCTTATATACAAGTTAAAGTACCCTTAGGTTCCCTTTCAGTTCTAGCATCCTGTAATGTTACATGGCAAATCTGCATATAAATCATGTGAGCTATTTTATGAAGAGGATGGTGGTATAAAAAAGAATAAAGGCTGATGGAAATGGTATGTGTAGTTAAGATGGCAAATGACTTTGTCGCTAATTGTGATTCACTATTGTCCTAACTATAAAACTCTAAATGAGTGTCTTAAATCCTGTAGCCATTGGTTTCCTCAACTGTAAAATATGAACATGCTCTAGATCCAAGACTTCAACACCCCAGTTTACATACCATTTGTACACAACAAGTTGTTAATGAGGAATAAATAAGTACCACATCAACGTTTTGCAGCAAATCTAAATGATGGCATGACATATAATGCAATAACCCTAACCCATTAAGTAATCCAAGAATGGGTATGAAGTTAAAATTACTATCACCATAGAAAAACATGAGAATCACAGAATTTTAAAACTAGAAGGTAGTAAATATAATCTAGTTTAATGATATATGTTATATAGATATGCTATGCATATTTCTAATAAATCATCACTTTAGTCTATAATTTGAAAAACAATCTGATATATATATTCAAAATAATATTTTTGTTTCTATAGTTGGCCATGATATCAATCTTATAGGTCACAAAGATGGAGGTTTCTGAAATTCCCTCCTCAGGATCCCAAAGACTACTTTGTTACAAATTACATAAATTACTTTCATCTAACACAGTGACCATAAGTGATCACCTAATACAGTGATCACATAAGCATGGATTAGTAAGGATCCTTGCACACTTCTTGATAAGTCCTTTTGTATGACTGAGGGAAAGGTACTTTGAAGTTCTTAGATGAATCCACGAAAATAACTCATCCAGGGTAGCAGTTGTAAATTGCTGCCAAATTTCCTAGACAGACTTTGTTCAGTTCTGAAAATATTCTTTGGTTACCTTTAATATACCAGAAACTATAGGATTAGGAAATTAGGAAGTTAAGACTTTAGATGAAGTAGGGGTGCTGAACAATGAATGAAGGACTACTCTAGAGTAAGAATATTGAATTAAAGTGCTTAGGTAGATTGGAAGGGTCTTAGAGTTAGTGAAAATTGAGTTCTTAAAACTACACATTAACCCAAGATACAGCACAAGAAGCAGACTGGTAGCAAGTAGGAGATGGTACAGAAATATTAATGGTCTGGCTATATTGTATGGAGCCTTTCCTATGATCCTGACTGGTTAATTCTGACATCATCAATGTAACTGAGTCTCTTTAATCTGCTTATAATTACCTTAAGAGACAAAGATGAGGCCGATGGAAAGAAGATGTCATACATATAGGAGCTTGCCTCGTAAATGTGGACATGAAGTGACACCACAGGTGGGACCCACAGGATTCTGTTATGGGGGATTTGGAAACATGACAGTTCTTTAAATTTCCATGTTCATTGTAAGGAGACAATAAATCTCAATTCTTAACTACAGAGATGTCAGATTTTGATTAAATCCTATCTCTATTAATCAATACCTATGAATTTTGGGTCAAGTTCCTTAACTTTTCTGAACTTCAATATCCCACATGTAAAATGGATTAAATGAGATAACCCACATAAGGTAGTTAGAACTGTGCCTGCAAAACAGTATGAGCTGAATAAATGCTGGCAATCATTTTATGTAGAAGCTCTGTACCCTTCTCTCCATCCTCCATGCAATATTTGTCTGATGAAGGCTCTCTGGGCTTTAAGTTTCCTTACTCTGGGTCCATGTTAACAGCAGTGCTAATAGTTTAACTATTCTGAAGAGAATGGTTGACATATTATTTTAGTATTATAGTAGTTGCTTTATAAGACACTCTTCTTTCAAAAACCAAGGATGTAGTATAAATAAATTCCTTCTAAAAGCATAGCAACCACGGCTGTGTGGCAACTGCTGAATTAGACTTGCATTGTTCTCAAACACTAAAATCAAATTAAGTAGCTGTCTTATTAATAGCACTACTTATTCAGCTCCTTTCCTCTTTAAAGCACTTTATAAACATTAACTAATTAATCCTCACACTCTTATGAGGTAGGCAAATACTTGTTAACTCCCAGTTTGAAGAAACCAAGGTTGAGGTTAAGTGGTTTGCTTGCTCAGGGCAATAGAGTGAGGCAATATTTAAACCCTAAATTAGGGCATTTTAATTTATATTAATTTATATTTGATACTGTATTGGATTTTTAGTGATAATTTACTATATTGTATTACCGTACATGATTTCTGTCATACAGCAGATGGGAAAATGTAATTCATTGCTGAGTGAATAAAAATGGGTAAACAAGTATTCCACAACTATTGTCCCCATTACTCACTATGACACCAAGAACTTGCAGGCCATGCAGTTAACTAGCCAGGAAGTGCCAGTCATTTCATTTAACATCCATTATTTCTACAAGTGCCTGCGTGGGGATACACACACGTATTGTTTCCCACATACTAAAATATAGGTTCTTTAACTTTAGAAACCATATCTCACTAAGGTAGGTATCTCTAAAACCCTATGGTAGTAAGGAGCTTCTTACTACCTTGGGGTATCAGAAGTGTTTAAGAAACAGACCTTCCTGATAACCTTCCAATTCTTTTTCCCTTTTCCAACTTTGAACCTCATCTTATCTATTCTCCATATTTCTATTCTACTTTTAAATAACAGGACATAAACATCGTCATATTGTTCCCTTCCTCAAAGTCACAAATGCCTCCATATTTCTGCCCTGATCTTCAAGCCTTTTATTTTTTACAGAAATTTTGTAATGTGAAATTCATTGAAACATTTATCATAGCACTTAAAAACTTACAGTACAACTCTTTATGCAATTTATGATTTCCAATGAAGGCAGAAAAGATATATTCCAAACTAAACTTTGTGTCTCTGCATGACACAAAGCAAGTGCTCACTAAACATTCTGTAAATAAAGAAATAGTGGTAGATTATGGACATTGGGGAGGGTATGTGCTTTGGTGAGTGCTGTGAAGTGTGTAAACCTGGTGATTCACAGACCTGTACCCCTGGGGATAAAAATATATGTTTATAAAAAATAAAAAATTAAATAAAAAAAATCTAAAAAAAAAAAAAAAAGAAAAGAAATAGTGGTAGAAGTAAAGATGCTGTGCTGCCTTTTTCCAAGGTGAATTTTGCAAACTACTGGTTATGAATTTTATTACTTATGAATCTCCTCATGTTTAACTTTGAAGTCCACTAAAGGGAATCCTTTGTTGTTTATCTGGACTTGGACTTTTGAATCTTCCTATCATCTCTCTTCTGTAATCCATATGTCATCAGAATGTCTGTACCCTCCTATAATCTAAATTTTGGGAAGCTTCTGGGAAATTGGATATATATTGGGTCTAGATTTTAGGAAGACCAGTTTGTGGATGTAAAGGAATTTTTGCAGCAGAAATTTTTGACACAGTATCCATATGATTAACCCTTTGTACTACCTCTACATGAAGCTATATAGGTTCTTACTTCTGTTATATTCTTTCCTTAATTATAGAAGTAGTAAAAAAATATTTTTTGAAACCCTTGATCCAAAGGATGTGGCAGTTTTTCTGCTGTTCTAGAAATAGCTATTTGGATGGAAAGCTTGGCGATAACTCTTTAAGCCTTGTGAGGCCGTGTTATCTCAACCATCATCCCAGGCCCCTACTTATTCCTAGGTTATCTAGGCAGATGAAAAACTGAGATGGGGAAATTTTCAGAGCCATTAGTTTTCAGTCTACTGGGGAGTACCAAGGCTAGTAAAGGGATTTCCAAAAGAGTTCCTTATAGAGATTTGTTGACTGCACTGTGGCAAGATTAGTATCTCAAACCCTGAATAGAAGTGTGGTCATGTGGAATCTTCTCCAATCTACTTTTTGTGTTTATATAAATAATGGTAGAAGAGAACTGGAGGCAATATGGAGGCAAACAGAAGGAGCCCTCAGTGGAGCAGCCTGTACTCCTACAGTCTGACATAACATGGATACAGGATTTTCACACAAACTGATAGACACCATGCAAAGTTGTCAGACTTTAGCCATTCTGTTAATAACCGCACCCCAGCAAAGGAGGATCCTTGAGGATGTCAGACGGATTGCCCAGGATGGGATCTCAGAGATTGCATTAACACATTGAGAGACCTATCCAATGAAGAGACCTTTGAAATTCATTCTGAAGAGCTCCTAGATGCACCCCATGGAACTTGGATGCCTGCCATTGAGAGGGCTGGGGGATGTTAGTCAGAGAAGCAGTGGAATCAAATGAGGACAAAAACAGTTTCAATTAAGCAGATCCCAAAGCAAGTAAAAGAATATAGAGGGAGGAAAGAAAAAATAAAGTCACAGCTCACTTCCCATTATAACTAAAGAGAGGTGATGAAGTCCCTCTAATAAGTTTAAATGGTCTACAAGGGAACAGAGTCTCAAGTATTTGCACAGCAAGTTCACCCTTGCTCAAAGCCCTGAAACTTTTCACGGAGGCCTTCCTTACTAGCTTACTAAATCAAGTCCTTCAAGCTGAATCCTGGAAAGACTGGAAAATAGGATGAGGTAGTTGCTAATTTGGATAGAAGATTCATGTTTCCAACCAGAGAAAACAAGACTGAACTGAAAAATCTGGAAGGCAATGGTATCTGCCTGAGGTGTAATTAATGGCCTGGAAAGGCTGGCTTGAGACAGCATGGCTGAAAGCAATAACTGGTGAAAATCAAAACAATTCATTTCATGTTTATATCTTTATTGAGTTCAGACCATTCAGTATACTGGTTAGAATAACATTTAGTAATTATAATTAATTGATCTTTTTAATATCTAATTCTTTTAACATTATAGTTTAAGTCACCTGTAATGTTGCCTCTGAAGAAAAATAATGTTTTAGATTCTTTTTTTTTTTTAAAGATTTTATTTATTTATTTATTTATTTATTTAAGATTTTATTTATTTATTTGACAGAGAGAGATCACAAGTAGGCAGAGAGGCAGGCAGAGAGAGAGAGAGAGAGAAGGAAGCAGGCTCCCTGCTGAGCAGAGAGCCCGATGCGGGACTCGATCCCAGGACCCTGAGATCATGACCTGAGCCGAAGGCAGCGGCTTAACCCACTGAGCCACCCAGGCGCCCCCATTTTAGATTCTTGATGACATTGATATGGTGCTTTTTCTAATAGTGATTGCTTCTTTTGGTAATATCTGCTATCTTTCTCAGATGTTCTGCCAGTAGTAAATATTTCATATGAATGAACAAATAAGTGAATTGATTGTTAAGGAATATAGGATTACAATGGAATAGTCACAATTGTCTAGTAAATTGTAAGCCACCATTTCCAGGAATCGATGGAAGGGTGCTCTCATGCTACCCACACCCAAGAAAATTGCCTTAAGCCCCTTTTATGTTATTTCTATTTGTATATTTTTGATCTTCTGTTCCAAGGATTTCAAGGACGCATGAAATAAAGTAAAATACTTTGTCACATAGAGTTCTGGAAGTCAGTGATCTGAAAGGCAGCCTGTTATAGATTTCCCTGCTATACATGCAGATAGGATTATGCTTTATCTAACACCTCTGACTTCACGATAACTCTACAATCAGTTTTATACCTATTCCCTCTATTAAGTCAAAAATCCATCTACAATATCTATATGATCCTTTTGTGTTTATATATTTCAACATTACCATTATATTTATTAGATGGTTCTATCCACAACATTTTCTATGGTAAAAGCAGAGAAATCAGGAAAATATAGCCAGCTCCCAGGGAGCGTAGTAAATTCTTTCAAGACCACTGTACTGACCTTATGGTGCCCAGAATACAAAAGGGAGATAGAAATTGATGAAAATAGCATGATGACTCTTGAATAAATTTAAAAATTATGAGATATGGACAAGAACAATCCTTTCCAGTAATCAAGCACATGCCTTATTATTTCTTAACCCTAGAGCACTAGAAGTTTAATGCATTCAATTTTAGAAATCTAATTGCAGCAAATTCAAGAAGATACACATTTTGCTAAGCAATAAATAGAGCCATTTCATTTTCCTTCTCTGAAGGATAAAAAGCCTGGTGCTAGAAAGCAGCTGCAACTCCAAAAAGATAGGCTCAGTGTCTCAGAGTACATGGGTTGGGTTTTTTCTAAGTGGACTAAATGAATAGCCAGTCCCATCTCTCTGCCCCAAGGAAAAAGATGCGAGTGAAGCATTCTTTCAGACAGCTGCAAATATGAATGATTAAAGTGACTCCGACAATGGAAGAATTGAAACCTGCACTTGCAGATGTCACCTTCAAAATCATGTGGCGTTGACAGCTAATGTTTTTTATCTGCTCCCTCTACCTAAGAAGAAGCAAATTGATTTAAAAACTAGGAAACAATAAGTTCATTTTTATAAAACAAACAAATGAAAGACAAAAGCGAAAACAAAAAACACCAGTCAAGTCTGGACTCTGTATTTTTGTTGTTTTTCTAGAGGACAACACACTGCAATGGTATTATTTTCTGTAACCATAGAGCTGATTTTATCTTTAACAGTCAATGTATGCAAAGGTATGTAAACAAAGAGTTCTCCGTAGTTTTGAACCTCATGTGACTTCATGGGCCTTTAGTCTCTCTCCAAGATCATTACTTTAAGTGCATTTTTTTGGATCTTCAATTTGATTTAGAAGGGGTTCTTTTTTTTTATTGCCCCATGCAAACTATGACACAACAGCAATCTCACCAATGGATGTGTAGGGAAGGTCTGCTTTTACAAAATTTAATTCACATTATTTATACCACACAAAAAACATTTTGTGGAGATGAAGAAGAAGATGGTGTACTAGCAAAGAATATTTTCACTTTGCAAGGTTGTTAGAACTAAGGTTTCTGTGAGTTCTCAAAATTTCTTTACTTTATATCACTTCCATTCCCAGCTTCTGTGAAATTCTTAATCTCCATATTGTATCCTTGTAGCTCTTTTCCTTATGTCCCTTTGCACACCCCATTAAATAGCATTCAACACAGGCAGCTGTAATAGAACTTTAGTGGAAGGTAAGAAGTAATCGTTCCATGGAGGCAAATAATGAAAAGTTGAAAATTAGAGATTAAATACCTAAATTTTTCAATAAGACCCTGGATTTATTTCCATCAACAATCTAAATTGGACTGGACTTCAACAATCTAAACTGAATCTTGGTTCTTACCTCCTACTCTTTGCTTTTCTTCACTTCTTCCTTTAAATCCATGTTTATATTTTAGGCAGAGATACTTAGCTCTTTCTTTTTTACCTTCCTCAGAAATGTGCTCTCAACTTCTCACCTTAACTATCCAAGAAGATTGCTGGATTTTATCATATAGAGAATTTTTTCTTTTCTTTGGGACCAATTCTGGTGATAGCTGTTATTCAATAATTGTCCTCATACAACACAACACATAAATTTTCTCTCATGTCACTCTCTCTCATTCTTGCTATGCATTTTCCTGCTTTAGTTCACACTTACCTCATTTCCTTCTTAGACTGCTTGCACTGGTCATAGCCTCCATTTGATCCATCTGACCATAAATTATTCTCATGGCTTGCATTATCTTGTCACTCAGCTCTGTCCTCAAAGGACCTCTTCTCAGATAATCATTTTTTTGACCACTCAATCTAAATCACATTCCAATCAGGGGGTGCCTCGGTAGCTCAGTTGGTTAAGCATCTAATTCTGGTTTTAGCTCAGATCATGATATCAGAGCCATGAGAACATGAGAACAGCTCGTTGTCAGGCTCCACATTCAGTGGGGAGTCCACTTGAGATTCTCTCTCTCTGTCTCCCTCTGCCCCCATCCATACCTATTCTCTTTCTCAAATAAATCTTCTAAAAGAAAAAAAAGAAAAAAAGTCACATTCTCATCACATACTCACATTGGCTTTTTATTGTTTAATGCTATGCTTCTAACATTTATTCTTATGTAAATTTATTGTGCTTGCTTACTTTTATTCTGATTTATTATCTGGAGGTGAGACAGCAGGAACAATATAGCCAAAGTTCCAATGTCACCACCACTGCTACTGTACACCACCGCCCGCTGCAGCACTTGTAGCACCTGCATGCCACTGGGAAACATGACTGCACATAAAAACCCAATCACTCCTTCATTGCTATGTCAGTCACTCAGACCCAGACTCTGGTACAGCAGTGTCAGATTGTCCTAGCCTTAAGTAATGGGACTTCATTGGCTGTCAATGCAGTGAATGGACAAATGTTAACAAGAAGGGACACTGTAGTTCAAAAGGGCAAAGAGAACATTGTTTTTGAAATTCAAATAATTAACATGGTAGCTTGGTTTTCTAGTATTTTCCTCTTGAATTAGAGAACTTAACAGAACAAAATTTTTTGACTTTTCTCTTTAACTAAATTTAGTAAATATATATACATATATCTATACACATATTTTCCCTAAAGCAAGAACCTTTTTATGGCCTTCAACATGGACCTCAGACCAATTCTTTGAATTACATTCTGTTGCCCCTTGGCTATATAACTTCTGAGTACAAATCGTGGAACTCTTTAATGAAGTATTGCAGAGAATAAATCAACATATATATAAAAATACCCATAACACATTTAGAGTTGAGATAGATCAAGTATTTAGAACACATGGTCTGTATATACTTCACTAAGAATATGTTTATGACTTCTATCTAATAGCAGTACTAACTTTGGACACAAAATTAGTTTTCTACATGAGAAATTTAAAATTACAAGGCATTCTTCATTTAAATATATATATATATATATATGCATATATGTATATATGCATGTATACACATACACCTGGATAACTCAGTCATTAAACATCTACCTTTGGCTTGGGTCATGATCCCGGGGTCCTGGGATCAAGTCCCAGGTCAGGTTCCCTGCTCAGCAGGGAGCCTGGCTCTCTCTCTGCCTCTATCACTCCCCTTGCTTGTGCTCTCTCTCTGTGTCAAATAAGTACATAATATATTTATTATAATATATTTATTATTATGTACTTATTTGATATAAATATGTATGTGTATATATTTATATCTACCCATTCTACAGTATCCAACAAGAGAAAATGAAACAAACTCACTTTTAGGGTTTCAGAACAGTTTTAAAGTAAAATTAGACAAAAGTTGTTTTAAAACTTAAATTATAAAATCTACTAGTATATATATCTATCTATCATCTAGCTATCATCTATCTATCTCTCTATGTAATGCATTGATGGAATTTGTGAATGATAACTATGCAAAAAAACAAAAAACAACAACAAAAAAAAAAACCAAGAAGGGCACCTGGGTGGCTCAGTTAAGCCTCTGCCTTTGATTCAGGTCATGATCTCAGGGTCCTGGGATTGAGCCCTGCATCAGGTTCTTTGCTCAGCAGGGAGCTTGCTTCCCCCGCTCTCTCTCTCTCTGCCTGTCTTTCTGCCTACTTGTGATTTCTCTCTGTCAAATAAATAAATAAAATCTTTAAGAAAAAAAAAAAAAAAGCTTAGTTCATAATAAGACTGCTGCAGTTACCTATTATGGAAATGCCACCAAAGGCTTCATTTGTATTCAGAAAACTTATGGAAGGAAAGGACTATACAATTACAAGCTCATTTAGTTCAGCCCCTGAGCAAGAGAGACCATTCCCTACAATGTGTTTCCTAGAAGGTTGTGATCAGTGTGTGATTGGGCCTAATTCTTGCCATTTTTTCCAGAAATCTCTAAAGTTGTCTCGCATTCTTAGGCTTTCGAAAGGTGAAAGAAATGCTTGTGCATGTACAAAGGAAATAATCTTCATTTGAGTCTCCTTGGTTTGGTGATTTAATATCTGTGCTGTCTAATGTTATTATGTTATATGTATTTGAACAAAGACACCTGGTGCTTCATTATCTCACCTAGTAAAAGTTACTATTCTCTACAGTTCATAATGATGAGGTACTAGTAGAGTTATTAGAAGTCTGTTTTTACTTATGTTGTAATAACAGCTAATATATATTGAGTAATTACACTGTGAAAAGTGCTTTGTGATTCATATTAGTATTCATAACATAGTTAATCCTCACAACAACCCTAAAAGCTTAATATTTGTATTCCCATCTTAGAAGAAAGAGAAGTCTGAAAACTGAAATAACTCATTCAAGATCATACTACTAGAAAATGGCAGAACTGAAATTCAGATACACACCTTATTGATTCCAGAGCCCATGTTAATAACAGTCTATTAAATCAATTTATTTTCAGTAAAATAATAGACACCTGGCCTCAGTTTGGAGTTCCTATTCAACTAGAGCCAAATCTATGAGTCTTTCTTTGACATTTTATAATTCACTACAAGATTGCTAAATTTATTATCAGACATTAGGAAAATCATAAAGATAATTTTAAAAAAGCTCCTCATTTTTTTTCCATCTCTGTAAATCATCAATATTTTCCTTGGTGATCCTGTTAAGGGTTCCTGTAGCAGAACATCCACTGGCTTCCTAGAAGCAGATAGGAGAGAGTAAAAAGAAGTGACCCTCCATTGTTTAAAATACAGCCATTTCATAAATAACCAGTACCTTATCAATCAGCCTAAAGGAGGACTTTAAATCATCAAGACTTTTTCCATGAATCATTCACTCAGTTCTTCATTTGATAAATATAATCTTGTGTTCTCTATAAACCAGACATCTTCAAGGTGCTTAAGGTAGAGAAATGATTAAAAAAAAAAAAAAAAAGAAAACCTTCTCATGGAGGATGAGAGGAAAAGAACAAACATGTGATATTTTATGCATTATTACATATAGTTTTTTTTTCAATTTGATATTTGCTTTGGCACAAAGAAAATGCATAATAGGGTTAAAGGGGTGCCAGAAGTAGAGGTGTAATATAGTGATCGGGGTTGTTTTCACTGAAGAAAGTGAGAGAGAAAGTCATGATGATTCAACAGGCAAAGATTTCCTGGTGCAAAGAGGAGTCAGTCCGAAGCTCTTAGGAATCTGGTGTGATTAAAGAACAAGGCCAGATGGCTGAAGGAGGGTGAAGAAAGAAAAGAGGAATGTGAGGACAAGAGGAAAAATGTGATAAAGACCTTGACATTCCCTTTGAGTTACATGAGGGACAATTGCAGGGTTTTCAGCAGAAAGTTATGTTTTATAAGTATTGCTCTGATTGCTTCATTCACAATAAATTCTAAGGGTTAAGGAGTGCACATAGAGGGGTGTTGCAATTATCCTCCAAAATACTGTTTATGACCTAGATTATATTGAACATTCTCTCTCCCTGTCTCTATATCTGTCTCAATCTCTAAAACAGATGTATGCATATATTTCTATACATACTTGCATTATGAAAATATTTCAAAGACAGTAAATCATAGAGAAAAAGGATTCTATCACTCACTTCAATTACCAACTCGGACAAACTTATTTACCCATACTTCATCAACTTCCTGCGAAGGGAGCAAGTTTAAGGGAAGATGCACCACAAGAATTTTTGGATATATTGATTTTGATATAGCCATTTAGCATCTAGGTGTATCTACTCAGGCACTTCTATTGCAGCATTTAAATACCTAACGTGATCATTAGGAAGTCTAGCTGTGGATTTTTGGCAAATGGTGTTTGTGAAACCATGTCTCTTATTCCCTATCTTTTCTTTGGTCTTTTCCATAAGGCTTTTGAAAATATTTACTCATTTATTTTGAAAGAGAGAGAGAGCATGTACACATGAGTTGGAGGGAGGGTAGAAGGAGAAAGAAAATCTCAAGCAGACTTCCCACTGAGTGCAGAGCCCCAACTGATGTGGGGCTTGATCTCAAGACCCTGAGATCATAACCCTGGCTGAAATCAATAGTCCAACATTCAACCAACTAGGCCACTCCGGCACCCCTCTTTTCCTTAAATTTAAGGAAAAGGGGGCACAAAAATGCCCATTTTGCCTAATATAAAAAACTCTTCAAGAAGTACCTCTATGCTAAGGTACTGGTTATTTATGAAACAGTTGGATTTTAAAAAATACATGGAGGGTCACTTCCTTTTACTCTCTCCTATCTGCTTCTAAGAAGCCAAAGGATTTTCTGCTGCAAGAACCCTTAATAGGATCTGTAAATAGGATTTACAAAGATAGGAAAAAAAATGATGAGCTTTTAAAAAAATTATCTTTATGATTTTCCTAATGGAGAGATATCAGCAGCCTTAGCTTCTAAACAAATAAAACAATCTATCCAATGCTCTTCTAAATTTTATAAGAAATGATGTTAGAATAACTTGAACCTTTAGATAAACTTTATGATAGCCAGCCAAACAGTTTCAAATCAAATGTTTGATAATAGTGTTTTAGATTCTGTACATTGATCATAAAATATAATGAAGCCCTCAATCTGAAATACAGTGTTAGCTAAAATTTACATCTATTTTATGACACTTAAAGCATTTTTTCAGTAACTGAAGAATATGAATATTGCACACATATTTTTTATAGTACACTATGGCCATGCCTCTGGTTTATCTTATAATTACTAATCAGGAAGTAATTCCTTCTTAAATTTATAACCTTGGTTCCATAAGAGTTTGAATTTGCATTCAAATTTGAATCAGTGACCTGATTCATAGCACAATGTTTTAAGACATATGATTATATAAACCAGGTACTTCTGGTTTTCTGCTTTCATTTAGTGTTGTCATCCACTGTAATTTTGAAGATATTATACATATATATATATATATTTTGAAGATATTATATATATATATATATATATATATACACACATATTTTTTTCTCTGAATCCTCAGGCATATTGAAGCAATTTTCAGTGTATATGCTCATTATACATATGTTTTTTTTTAATCATTAAAATCATCTTGTTTTACTATTGCTTAGCAGAATTGAACTATACATATTGAGTAACAAACAAGTAATGATTTCTAAACCATGGTCCCCATATCTAAGAATGTGTTTAGGATGGGAAACTTAGGTTGAGGGATGAAATATTAGAAATTGGGCATCTAATTATTTTTAATTCATTTTTATATTTTTTTCTTGTGAAGAATGTAGTTTCTAATTGTAAATAATACAATAGGAAATGTAAGAGATCCCTGAGCAACTCAGTTGGTCACGTGTCTGTCTCTTGATTTTGGCTCAAGTCATGATCTCAGGATTGTGAGATGGAGCCTCATGTTGGGCTCTGTGCTGGGCATGGATCCTGCTGAAGATTCAATCTCCCTCTCTCCTTTATGCCCCTCCCCCGATCTACTCACACAGTCTCTCTCTCTCTCTAAAAAATAGTAATAAAATAAATTTAAAATAAATAGGAAATATGAATAACTTAAGTAAATAAATTCATCAAATGTGTAAAATGTAAATATTGTTTATAGCAAAATGATATAGTGGAGACATGCAAAACCTTTAATGATGGTGTGCAACATTATAATTACTTTGAAGTCCTCTGGTTTAGAACACTTGAGAGGAGAGTGTGCTTATAACTGCATGCCTCAGCACACCAATTCAAAACTTAGTGACTTAAAATAATTTCTCTCTCTCACAGTTTATAAAAAATGACTTGTTCAGTGCAGTTGTTCTTATTTGGGATGTCCTGAAATTCAAATTGGATAATTGCTGGGAGAGACTGAAATCAACTGAAGGCTTTACTGAGTAGAGGTCCAAGCTGATCTCTTTCTGTTTGAATCCGTTCACTTATGTTTTCTACAACCTCTATCTCTATGAGAGTAGTTTGGACTTCTTACATGGAAATACCAGGTAAGCACACCAAACAGGGTTCCCCAGAAGAAGATAGGAAAAATTGCCAGGGCTCTTAGAGGCTTGACTTAAAACTGGCACAGCAGTCAAAGTCAGACCAGATTCAAGGAGTTGGAAGAGGAGATACCATCTGTTTTTCAGGGAGTTACATGTGAGTATGGGGAAGATTGATAGTAGCCACCTTTGTAGATAAATTGTATAAATAAGCTAAATAGTTTGCACTTATAAAATTAATGTCACTTGCATAAATTTGTTTTACTCATTTATAAAATAGAAATAATAATAATGTTTAAATTTAGAACCGAATGAGATAATGCATGTAAAGTCTCCAGCACTTTGCCATGTACATATTCTCTAAACAGATCTCAGTTAACATTACCTTTGCTTCCCATGACCCTGGGGCCTCCTAAAGAGCAGAAATTGTATTTTTCACCAATATCTCAGCATAATAAAGTATCTGATGCATTGCAGGCTACTAATAATTATTATTTTATATATGAATAAATGAATGTTCTCCTAAAAATGTCTATATTTATAAAGTTATAGGGTCTGCCCACTGCCATCAAGTGGAAAAAAGCAACCTGTGTCTAAATTATATGGCAGATATCTTTCCTAAATTAACCAATCTTTAATGAAATTTATATACTGCTGCTGCTTTGTGTCATATAGACATGCTTCAGGATGAAAAATTCAAGTATCTTTTCTTGACAGCAAAAAATATCTGAAGCTAGAAAACAAATATTGCACATGCTAAATAAACTCTCTAACATTAGCTAAATTAAAGCCACTTGTCTTTCTCAGTGGGCTAAATAACAGAGCAATACATGGATATAAAATTCTTGAAGGCAACTCAAATATAGGCTGTGTAAATGACTAAAAAGAAAAGAAAAGCAAAAGAACATGAGCAGAAAGCAAGAATATCTTCGAATTATTTCTTATTAATTAATGAAGTATTGGTAATACACACAATCAGTGAGCAATACCATACTAGAGAGACTTAGATGATCCCTTTTAAAAAAATCAGCTTACCAGGACTTCTGAAGAAGACAGCAGAGTAGAACGACCCTAAGATCACCCCATCCCACAGATACAATTAGATAATGCCCACATCAGTTTAAATAACCCAGAAAATAACTCAAAGATTTGCAGAACATTCTCTACACAGCTAAATGCAGAGATGAGGCCACATTGAAGAGGACAGGAAGGGGAGAGCTGTGGCTGGGTGCTAAATGGGCCTGCAGGATGAGACACCGTTATGCAGATAAAGGAAAGGAGCAGATCCCCACACCAGGCACCCCAGTCATGGGGACCCCATACAGGGAAGATAAATCCTCATAACACTTAACTTTGAAAACCAGAGGGGTATTAATTTGTGAGTTCTTACAATCATGAGGCTTAATTCCTGGAACTTTAAAAATAAGCAGGCTGGATTTGGGGAGAGCCTGGGGGCAATAGTAAACTGAGTCTTCATCCTTAAAGAGACAGGACAATAAACATTCCAATAGAGATGAGTATAGAAGCAGCAGTTTGAAAAACACTTGGGGTATATGGGGGAGGGAAATTTGTTTATTCATCTCATAGCTTGTGCTGGAGGGTCAGGGATCTTTGGGAGACTACTCCAAGAAAAAAAAAGAAAAAGAGTTGGTGAGTGCCATTTTCCTTCCCCATCCTCCAGCCTAAACAAAAAGATACCTGAAGAAACCAGCACAGCAACAATTCTTGCTACCTAACTTGTTAATAATATGCCTCACCACAGCTTTCTCCTGAAGATACACTCACTCCAGCCAGGCCTCCAGTCCAGGTCCCCTCCCATGACAGACATGAGCAAACATGGATTTCACTGCAGACCTGACCATTCCAGTATGTTCTTGGCCTGAGACCCTCCAAAGAAGTTCCACAAGCCTGGCAATGTGCAAGCAACCCCAACATAGACCAGCACCACAGCAAAGGGACTCCTGCCCCGGGAGAGGAGAAGTAAACCATACACACACACACACACACCAGTCAGACTATGGTGAAAGTAGTGGGCCAGGGGCAGATATTTGGTCAGACTGCGGGCTCCACCCAGCAACAAAATATTTTTAGGAATCAACACAGGAAAAGCATCTTGAAGTTCTGTGCTACAGCATCTTTGGCAAACACCTGGTCTGACTTAATTAAGCCCCAGGTGGTATCAGCCCCAGGTGGTATCAGACTAACAATACAGGGACAAAATACTGTCCACAACAACTGGGAGAGAGAGTTGTTGTAGATGACTGAAAGCAAAAGTGACTCAGCCATAACAGAAAGGTGTATGCATCACATAGGAAGTGCCCCTGAAACACCAGGTTCTTGGAAACAGGGGACATTGACCTACAGGATACTGTTGGACCTTTTCTTCATTTGACCAGTACTTTCAAGAATAGGAGATGTAGCTGGCTTTTCCAACACAAAGCAATAGACGCAGAGAGTTAGACAAAATGAGGAGACAGGGGAATATGTCCCAAATGAATACCAGGACAAAATTAAGCAAGAGATCTAAGTAAAACAGAAATAAGTAATATGTTTAATGGAGAATTTAAAGTAATTGTCATAAGAGCAGTCATTGGACTTGAGAAAAGAGTGAACGACTACAGTGAGACCTCAATAAGGAGAGACAACAAAGAACCAAAAAGAGATGAAGACTTAATAACTAAAATTAAAAAATACAATGGATGGAATAAATGGTAAACTAGTGGAGGCACAAGAGAACAGTGACTTGGAGGACAGAGTAATAGAAAGCAATTGAGCTGAACAGGAGACTAAAAAAAAATAATAATAATATAAATAGACTTAGAGAAGCCAATGATACCATTAAGTATAATACATTCATATGTAGGGATCACAGAAGGAGAAGAAAGAGAAAACAGGGCAGAAAATATATTTGAAGAAATAATAGTTGAAGGCTCCCTAAGTCTAAGGAGGAAAAACAGAAATTCAGATCCAGAATGCACAGAGAGCCCCTAACAAAATCAATCTAGGGAAGTGCAAACCAAGAGAAATGGTAATTGAAATGGCAAAATGTAATAGTAAAGAGATAATTTTAAAAGCAGTAAGAGAAGAGAAAACAGTTATATCCAAGAGAAATACCATAAAGCTATCAGCTGATTTTTTTCAGCAGAAATTTGCAGACCAGAAGGGTTTGGCTTTATACCTTCAAAGTGCTATTAAAAACAAACAAACAAACAAACAAAAAAACTAACAAGCAAAAAGCTACCAGTAAGGATACTCAAATCAGCAAGGGTATCAATCAGATAGAAAG
The DNA here is from genome assembly GCF_030435805.1 of Mustela lutreola. NCBI lineage: Eukaryota > Metazoa > Chordata > Mammalia > Carnivora > Mustelidae > Mustela > Mustela lutreola. The sequence continues at coordinate 60,985,994 of NC_081299.1, forward strand.
AGTTTACCAGACAAATAAAAATTAAAGGAATCAATAACCACTAAGCCAGCCCAACAAGAAATCTTAAAGGTGACTCTTTGAGTCAAAAGAAAAGAACATAAGTGGGAGTTAGAAAAGTAGGAAACACAAAAACAATAAAATTAAGCCAAGGGATTCACAAAATAAAAGGATATAAGTATGATGCCATATATCTAGAATATTGAGGGGAGGAATAAAGAATGGGTTCAAACTTAAGGGATCTTTAACTTAATATAGATTGTGATATGGATAAGATGCTATATACAAACCTAATAGTAACAACAAAAACTAGTAATATATATAAAAAATAAAGAGAAAGGAATCCAAGTATATCACTATAAAAAGCCAGCAAACCATGAGAGAAGAGAGCACAAGAAGAAAGGAACAGGAAGAACTATAGAAACAACCATAAAACAAGTAATAAAATGGCAATAAGTACTTACTTATTAATAATTATTTGGAATGTAAATGGACTAAACCCATCAGTCAAAAGACATAGGGTGGGGTTCCTTGGTGGCTCAATTGGCTAAGTGTCTGCCTTTGGTTCAGGTCATGATCTCAGGATCCTGGGATTGAGTCCCACATCAGGCTCTCTGCTGAGTGGGGGGTCAGCTTCTCCCTCCCTCCCCCCACTCATCTCTCTCTCTGTGTCCCTCTCTCAGATAAATAAATAAAATCTTAAATAAAAAATGATATGGGGTGGAAGATAGATTAGAAAGCAAGACCCATCTATATGCTGCCTACTAGAGAATCTTTTCAAACATAAATACAGATGAAGATTGAAAATGAAGGGATGGAGAAGCATTTATCACATAAATGAAAGTGAAAAGAAACCTGGGATAACAATACTTATATCAGATGAAACTTTAAAAGAAAGACTCTAATAAGAAACAAAGAAGGAAACATTATAATCATAAAGGAAACAATCCAAAGAAGAACATTATATAATCATAAAAGGAACAACCTAATAAAAAGATATAACAATTGTAAATAATTGGGCAACCAAAAGGGAGCACCCAAATACATAAATCAGACAATAACAAACATAAAGGAAATAATCAATAATATTACCAAAAAAAGGGGGACTTTAACACCCTACTTACATCAACTAACAGATAATCTAGAAAACCAACAAAGAAAATATGACTTTGAATTATACATAGAGCCAGATGGATCTAACAGATATACTCAGAACATTCTGGCTTAAAACAGCAGAAAACACATTCTTTTCTCTTTCTTTCTTTTTTTCTTTCTTTCTTTCCTTAAATATATTCTTTTCAAAGACACATGGTATATTCTATAGAATAGATCACCTATTAGGCCACAAAATAAGTCTAAATAAATGCCCCCCCCCAAAAAAAACCTAAGTTATATCATATGTCCTTTTTCAGCACAACACTATGAAACTAGAAATCAACAATAACAAAAAATCTGGAAAGAATACAGATACATGGAGGTTAAATAACATGCTACTAGACAGTAAATCAGTCAACCAAGAAATCAAAGAGAAAATTAAAAAAAAAATATGTGGACAGAAATGAAAATGAAAACACAATGTTTCAAAATCTTTGGGATGTAAAAAAGTAATCCTTTTGGGATTACTTTTGGGAAATTTCCCTTTTGGGAAATTTTCAGTAATATAGGCCTACCTCAAGATGCAAGCAAAATCTCAAATAAACAACCTATCCTTTTTCATTTTTCAGCATGTGGCTGTCCAATTTTCCCAGCACCATTTATTGAAGAGGCTGTCTCTTTTCCATTGGACATTCTTTCCTGCTTTGTCGAAGATTAGTTGACTGTAGAGTTGAGGGTCTATTTCTGGGCTCTCTATTCTGTTCCATTGATCTATGTGTCTGTTTTTGTGCCAGTACCATGCTGTCTTGATGATGACAGCTTTGGACCATTTCCTTACACCACACACAAAAATAGACTCAAAATGGATGAAGGACCTCAATGTGCGAAAGGAATTCATCAAAATCCTTGAGGAGAACACAGGCAGCAACCTCTTTGACCTCAGCCGCAGCAACATCTTCCTAGGAACAACGCAAAAGGCAAGGGAAGCAAGGGCAAAAATTAACTACTGGGATTTCATCAAGATCAAAAGCTTTTGCACAGCAAAGGAAACAGTTAACAAAATCAAAAGACAACTGACAGAATGGGAGAAGATATTTGCAAACGACATATCAGATAAAGGACTAGTGTCCAGAATCTATAAAGAACTTAGCAAACTCAGCACCCAAAGAACAAATAATCCAATCAAGAAATGGGCAGAGGACATGAACAGACATTTCTGCAAAGAAGACATCCAGATGGCCAACAGACACATGAAAAAGTGCTCCATATCACTCGGCATCAGGGAAATACAAATCAAAACCACAATGAGATATCACCTCACACCAGTCAGAATGGCTAAAATCAACAAGTCAGGAAATGACAGATGCTGGCGAGGATGCGGAGAAAGGGGAACCCTCCTACACTGTTGGTGGGAATGCAAGCTGGTGCAGCCACTCTGGAAAACAGCATGGAGGTTCCTCAAAATGTTGAAAATAGAACTGCCCTATGACCCAGCAATTGCACTATTGGGTATTTACCCTAAAGATACAAACGTAGTGATCCAAAGAGGCACATGCACCCGAATGTTTATAGCAGCAATGTCCACAATAGCCAAACTATGGAAAGAACCTAGATGTCCATCAACAGATGAATGGAGAAAGAAGAGGTGGTATATATACACAATGGAATACTATGCAGCGATCAAAAGAAATGAAATCTTGCCATTTGCGACAACATGGATGGAACTAGCGTGTATCATGCTTAGCGAAATAAGTCAAGCAGAGAAAGACAACTATCATATGATCTCCCTGATATGAGGAAGTGGTGATGCAACATGGGGGCTTAAGTGGGTAGGAGAAGAATCAATGAAACAAGATGGGATTGGGAGGGAGACAAACCATAAGTGACTCTTAATTTCACAAAACAAACTGAGGGTTGCTGGGGGGAGGGGGTTTGGGAGAAGGGGGTGGGATTATGAACATTGGGGAGGGTATGTGCTTTGGTGAGTGCTGTGAAGTGTGTAAGCCTGGTGATTCACAGACCTGTACCTCTGGGGATAAAAATATATGTTTATAAAAAATAAAAAATTATAAAAAAAAGAAAACAACCTATCCTTATATCTAAAGGAATTAGAAAAAGAACAAACCAAACCTAAAAACAGTGGAAGGAAGGAAATCATAAAGATTAGAACATAAATAATTAAAATAGAAACTAAAAAGAAAAGTAGAAGTGATCAATGGAACCAAGACATGGTTCTTTTATTTATTTATTTATTTTTAATTTAATGTTTTTTAAACATATAATGTATTATTGGCCCCAGGTTTAGCTGAACAGGAGACTGAAAAAAATAAAATTCACCTGGCTGTGAATCGCCAGGTTTACACACTTCACAGCACTCACCAAAGCACATACCCTCCCCAATGTCCATAACTCCTCCACCCTCTCTCTAGCCCCCTCCCCTGACCACCCTCAGTTTGTTTTGTGAGATTAAGAGTCTCTTATGGTTTTTCTCTCTCCCAATCCCATCTTGTTTCATTTATTCTTTTCCTACCCCCCAAACCCCCCACGTTGCATCATAGCAGTAATATCCACAATAGTCAAACTATCTAGAGAACCAAGATGTCCATCAACAGATGAATGGATAAAGAAGATGTGGTATATATATATACAATGGAATACTATGCAGTCATCAAAAGAAATGAAATCTTGCCATTTGCAATGATGTGGATGGAACTAGAGGGTATTATGTTTAGTTAAATAAGTCAATTAGAGAAAGACAACTATCATATGATCGCTCTGATATCACGAGATGGTTCTTTTAAAAGATCTTTGAAAAGTTTCTTTAAAAATTGATAAAATTTTAGGCAGATTCATTAAAAGAGAGACAGAGAAAAGAGAGAGAAAGGACTCAAATAATTGAAATCATAAATGAAAGAGGTAACAAATGACACCACAGAAATACAAAGGGTTATAAGAGAATATTACAAAAAATTACATGTCATTAATTGGGCAACCTAGAAGAAATGGGTAAATTTCTAGAAACATATAATTTCCTGAAACTGAACCATGAAGAAAAAGGAAATTTGAGCAGAATGACTACCAGAACAGAAATTGAATCAGTAACAGAAAAAACTCCCAACAAATGAAAGTCCAGGACCATATGACTTCATAGGTGAATTCTAACAAACATTTAAAAAAGAATTAATATCTATGCTTCTCAAACTATTTCCAAAAGATAGAAGAGGAAGGGAAACTTCCAAATTCATTCTATGAGATCAACATTACCCTGACACCAAAACCAGAAAGACACCACTAAAAAAGAGAACTACAGATCAATATTTCTAATGAACACAGATGGAAAAATCCTCAACAACATATTAGCAAAGTGAACCCAACAGTATATTAAAAAACCATTTACTGTAACCAAGTGGGATGAATTCCTGGGATATAAGGGTGGTTCCACATTCTCAAGTCTATCTACATGATAAATAATAGAAATGATAAAAACAGTATCATTTCAGTAGATATAGAAAAAGCATTTGACAAAGTACAATATCCACTCATTATGGAAAAAAACAAAAACAAAAACAATAAAAACCTCAACAAAGTAGGCTTAAAGGAAATATACCCCAACATTAAAAGGCTATATATGAAAAATCCAGGGCTAACATCATACTCAGTGGTGAGAAACTGAAAGCTTTTCCCTTAAGATTAGGAACAAGACAAAGATGTCTACCTTCATCAATTTTACTCAACATAGTGCTGGAAATCCTATCCAATCAAATAAGAAACAGGAGTAAAATGCGCCCAAATGGGTAAAGAAGAAGTAAAAGTTTTCACTATTTGCAGATGACATGATACTATATATACTGAAAACCCTAAAGACTACACCAAAAATCTATTAAAACTGATAAATGAATTTAATAAGGTCGCACAATACAAAATCAATAGGTAGAAAACCCTTGCTTTTCTACATACTAATAATGCAGTAACAGAAAGAGAAATAAGAAAAGAATCCCATTTACAATTATATCAAGAAGAATACAATACCCAGAAATAAACTTAACCAAGGATGTAAAAACCCGTACTCTGAAAACTGCAAATACTGATGAAAAAAATTAAAGATGACACAAATGGAAAGATATTTCATACTCATGGATTAAAAGAATGTGTATTGTTACCCATAACAATCTACTATTCTAATGCAATCTCTATCAAAATACCAAGAGTTTTCATAGAACTAGAGCAAACAATCTAGAGCAATGTAGAACATACAAAAATGTTTTTATGGAACCACAAAAAAAAAAAAAACCACTGACTAGTCAAAGTAATCTTGAAAAAGAACAAAACTGAAAATATCACAATTCCATCTTTAAAGATGTATTACAAAGCTGTAGTAATCAGCTTTGTAATGTAGTAATGTAGTAGTTGTATGGTACTGGCATAAAAATAGACATACATCAATGGAACAGAATAGAAAGCCCTGAAATAAACCCATGATTATGGCTAATTAATCACTAACAAAGAAGGAAGAATATGCAATGGGAAAAAGACAGTCTCTTCAACAAATGGTGTTGAGAAAACTAGACAGCTACATGCAAAAGAGTGAAAGTGGATCAATTCCTTAATGCCATATGCAAAAATAAACTGAAAGTGGATTAAAGACCTAAATTTGAGAACTAAAACAATAAAAATCTTAGACAAAAGCACAGGCAGTGCTTTTCAGTAATTTCTCTGACATTGGCCCTAGCAATATTTTTCTAGATTATGTCTGCTGAGGCAAGGGAAACAAAAGCAAAAATAAACTATTAGGAATACATTAATATAGAAAACTTCTGCACAGTTAAGGAAACAATCAATGAAACTAAAAGACAACCTATAGAATTGGAGAAAATACTTGCAAAAGACATATCTGATAAAGAGTTAGTACGTAAAATATATAAAGAATTTACCAAACTCAACAACCAAAAAGCAAATAATCCAATTAAAAATGGGCAGAAGGAATGACAGACATTTTTATAAGGAAGATAAACAAATGGACAAAAGACACATGAAAGCATGCTCATCATCACTTAACACCAGGAAAATATAAATCAATATTACAATGAGATATCACTTCACAACTCTCAGAATGGCTAAAATCAACAGCACAAGAAAAGTAGGTATTGGTGAGGATGTTGAGAAAAAGGATGGACATTATTGCTGGAAATGCAAACTGGTACAGCCACTGTGGAAAACAGAATGGAGTTTCCTCAGAAAATTAGAAATAAAATTGCCATTTGATCCAGTAATTCCATTCCTAGGTATTTACCCAAAAAGAATGAAAACACTAATTTGAAAAAAATATATACGCCCCTATGTTTACTGAAGCATTATTTACAAGAGCCAAAATATGGATACCACCCTAGTGTCCATCAACAGGTGAATGGGTAAAGAAGACATGGTATATACATACAACAGAATATTACTGAGCCATAAATAAGAACAAAATCTCCCATTTGCAACAATATGGGTGCATGTAAAGTGTATAATGTTAAGTGAAATAAGTCAAAGAAAGACAAATTCTGTATGATTTCACTCATATGTGGAAGTTAAGAAATAAAATAAATGAACAAAGAAAAAATAGAGACAAACCAAAGAACATATTCTTAACTATAGAGAAGAAACTGATGGTCACCAGAGGGGAGATGTGCGGGGAGATGTGTAAAATAGATAAAGGGGATTAATAGTGCACTCATGATGATAAACACTAAGTAATGTACAATTTGTTGAATTATTATATTTACACTTGAAACTAATATAACACTGTAAGTTAACCATACTGGAATTTTTTTTTAAAAATCAATTTACAAATGAGAGGAATGCATTGACAATACCCTGCAACACCATCTCCCTTGCCCACAGAATGTTCTGCCACAAGTAGTTCTCCCTTTCGCAGAGTAAAACCGTCTTCTGCCATATTCTGGTTACAAGGATCCAATGTGCTTTCCAGGCATCTACCTCCTTGTTAATGTCTTAAAACGTAGGACATGGTCCTTCAAAGTCTATAAGCACAAATATAGACCTAGTAGACATCTAGAAAAATACCATTATAAAAAGTGATTTGGGCTTCTTAAAGACTAAAATTAAAGTGGGTATTGGAACTATGGTAACCACCATATATACTTTGATGTGGGTGTGTGTGCTTATGTTTTATATCTGTAGAAAGTTGATGTATTATTTTTTTAATTTATTTATTTTAAAGAGAGAGAGCAAGGAGGTAGGGGCAGAGGAAGAGGGAGAGAATCTCAAGCAGAATCCCTGATGAGAAAGATAATGGTCTTTTTTTCTAAGGCTCCACTAATGACCCTGCGATCATACCTGAGCTGAAATCAAGAGTCAAACACTTAACTGACTGAGCCATCCAAGCACCCAGATAGATATACATTTTACATTTCAGCAATATCCTTTCTTTCAAACATGGATATTTTCCCTATAAAAATTTGATCTTCCTAAATAGAATACAGGATAAAGTATGGAATCAGACTGGTTAGAATGTTACCACTGTCACTTATTAGCTGCATGACTCTGAACAAGGTATGTAAACTTTATATGCTTCAGTTCCTTGTCGGTAAAGTGGAAACAGAAATACTACTATATTTATGGAATTGTTGAGATTATTTATTGAGTTACTATATTATTGAGGTCTGATATATAGTAAATTTAAAAAAAATATGTATATATATATATAAATGTTAACTAATAAGCTATAAGAAAGCAACTAGATTTGGAGTGTCTGTGACTTTGCTTTTATTTTATTTTTAATTTTTTTTTTTAAGATTTTATTTATTTATCAGAGAGAGAGAGGGGGAGAGAGCAAGCACAGGCAGACAGAATGGCAGGCAGAGGCAGAGGGAGAAGCAGGCTCCCCGCTGAGCAAGGAGCCTGATGTGGGACTCGATCCCAGGACGCTGGGATCATGACCTGAGCCGAAGGCAGCTGCTTAACCAACTGAGCCACCCAGGCGTCCCGTGACTTTGCTTTTAAAGATTATTATGAAAATGTGTTATGTCCTTTAATTTTTTTTATCTATATTGACATACAAAAATTACTTTTTCATTTTTATATAGTATATAGATACAAAAACATATCAGGACAAATACATTTTCTAACAAGTCTTAATGATCAACAATATGAATCTAAACAAAAATTTAATGCTAGTATAGCAGACATTACATCAAGAAGGTAGAAGTGTGATTGGTATATCATGACATTTAATTTGTGGTTGAATATGGAAGCTTTATGTGGGCTTGCATCTGAATCTTTATCTTACTTGCCTATTATTGCCAGTGAATTGAGGTAGGCCATTGTCTTCATTGGATGTTGTATATGAACCTAGTGGTAATCACTAATCAAAAACTTAGATACACAAAAAATAAAGCAAAAGGAATTCAAGAAAAATACAAAAGAAAGTCATCAAGTCACAAGAGAATAGAACAAAAGAAGAAAGGAACAGAAAAAAACTACCAAAACAATCAGGAAACAATTAACAAGATGGCAATAAACACATACCTATCAATAATTACTTTAAATGTAAATGGTCTAAATGCTCCAATGAAAAGACAAGGAGTTGCTGAATGGATTAAAAAGAAAAAGAAGAAGAAGAAAAAGAAAAGAAAAGAAAAAAAAAGACTCATCTATATGTCACCTACAAGAGACTCACATTAGAACTAAAGACAGATTGAAAATGAAAGGCTAGAAAAAGATATTCAATAAAAAGAAGCAACAAAAAAGCTGGGGTAGCCATATTTATATCAGAAAAATAGACTTTAAAACAAATACTATAAGAGAAAAAGAAGGGTATTAGTATTACATGACAAACTGATTAATTCAACAAAAGGGTATAACATTTGTAAATATCTATGCACTCACCTTGAGAGTACCTCAATGTATAAAGCAAATATTAACAGACATAAAGAAAGAAATTGACAGTGATACATTAATAGTAGTGGACTTAAAATGCCCACTTACATTAATAAATAAATTATCTAGATGGGAAATCAATAAGGAAGCAGTGGCTTTAAATGACACATTGGTCCAGACTGACTTAACAGATATATACAGAGCATTCCATCCAAAACTGCAGAATACACAATTTTTTCAAATGCACATGGAACATTCTCCAGGACAGACAATACGTTGATCACAAAACAAGTCTTAGTGAGTTTTAAAAGACTGAAATCATACCAAGTATCCATTGTGACCATAAGTTATGAAACCAGAAATCAATTACAAGAAAAAAACAAAAAACTGGAAAAAACACAAACATGTGAGGGGTAAACAACATGCTACTAAGCAACCAGTGGGTCAATAAAGAAATCAAACAGGGAATTAAAAAAAAAAAAAAACCTGGAAATGAATAAAAATAGGAACACAATTCAAAATCTTTGGGACATAGCAAAAACAGTGTAAAAAGACAAAGAAATGTACAGCTTTATTTTTTACCTCAGAAGTTCAGAAATAAGGTTAAATTGCCATAAAAATGCATAATGGCTTTTACCTGTTAAATAATGATAAGTAGAATCTCCTTTTATTTTTCTTCCCCCCCAAAGGAGACTTTGATAAAAGTTCTGCAGGCTTGATTTTTCTTTTCTTTTCTTTTCTTGATCCCAGGACTCTGGGATCATGACCTGAGCCAAAGGCAGACACTTAAAGCCTGAGCCACCCAGGTGCCCCTGCAGGCTTGGATCTTACAGAATTTCACAACCCTTGAAGGTACATATTACTTGTATGTCAATCTCACAGCATAAAAAGAGGTATGAGAAAGTCAAGTATTTATAGTATTATTTAAGAACTCAAACCATTTGACCCAGTGACCTATGAAATGATAGTAATATGAGTATATTGACAATCTGTAATTCATTAAGAAAATGATGCTTTTCAATCCCTTTTAATTTTTGCAGCTCTGAATGTTGGGCTTTTGTATAAGAGAAAGGGCTGTCATGGAAGCTTTCACATTTCTTATCTGAATGAACCACTTTTCTCATTTATACTTGTCATTAAGGGTCAGGGAATCTTCTCCACACAGACTAACCCACCAGGACACTTAATTAGAACCATAACATGGTTTATGTCAAAATTAATCACACTTTGTGTTTAAAACAATCCCTCCTGAAGTAGAAGATTATGTCTGCTTATTTTTTGATAATTTTTATGGTACACTTAACAAATACTAGCAACTTTCTTTTCAGGAACAGTTCTAAAAACCCTATTTGTCCAAAGAAGGATTGATCTATGTCATTTTTCTCATCAGTAAAATAGACCTAAACCTAAATAAAGTTGAATATAGAATTCATTGTTTGCTTGGGGCAAGTGCCCAATTTGGAACCATTTTTTCCCCTATTAAGAATAAATTTTACCTATTGAAATTAGAGGTGTTTAGAAATAGTATGAATAGTTTCTTATTATGCATATGAATCGAAAATGTCTCTCTTTCCCCAGGCAAGCCACATTCCTGATCCTGGCATCATTCTTAGCAATTATAATGGTTATCATATGAAAATGAGCATGATAAATATAAATAAATTAATTGAAAACATACACATACACATTTTTCCTTTTAAATAATAGGAATCTATCTTTTGGTACTGAAGGAATGACTGGTTCTAGATTTCTCTTACAAGGTGGCCAAAGACTCCTGACATTTCATTGCATACAGACTGGGATAGATACAGAGTTCAGAGCAACCATTTTTATGGAGGTTATCCAGAAGTTTCATACAAATCTCTGCTCACACTCAGATAAATAACTTCATACAATTTCAAGGGAGAATAAGAGACACAGTCTATACCAAGGGGATTATGTGGATGGCTGATGTTCAAATGTTCGACTGTCAGAGAAAAGAAAGGATATTGGATATTGAGACACAGCTCATAGTTTATACCTCACAGACATTTGAAGATTTTTGGCTGCCAGGGGCCAAACCTCCTTTCTTCAGTATCATGAATTTCTGGTAGGGGAATCATGCCCCTTCTAAGTTATTTCTTTAAAATTTAATTTGGTTTCTATCCCGACTCCAGGAGTGGGGCATTTTAGCCAGGTCATGTTAATTAGAATAACTTTATCTTGCTGGCCTGTTGACTGGTTCTGGGACCAATGTTAAATTTACCTAGGCACAAATAAATAATCCTTGGTCCTGAAAAGGAACTGTAGTCTCTTTTCCATTTGGGGTGAACAAAAGGCACAATTCTCTTGGAGCTCTTGGCAGCCATTTAAGTATCACGTGGAGGCTGAAAATGAAGCCAATACCAAATAAAGCCAAGTCAAAGAATAGAGATAGACACAATTTATCTCTATTACCTTCCAGGAGTCCTATGTCCAGCCTTGTTTAAATTTATATTTATCTCTAGACTTTTCAGCTACGTAAAGCAGTACATCCCCTTCATGACTTAACTGATGGAAAACAATACAAAGAAGTACATAAGAGAGAAAATTATTCAACTGTTGATAATGTTTTATAGATGATGACTATAAAACATAGTTGACTAGTGAATTTTGCCATCTGAGCATTTATTCCAAGTGTGTAGTATTTTGGAATTTTTTTCATGGATCATAAAACATTTTCAGCAATAACATTATACATTACATAAATTTGCACCTTTGTCAAAAATCAGTTGACTATATTTATATGGATCAACTTCAGGGTTTTCCATGGTGTTTCACTGATTTGTCCATTCTTTCACCAGCTCCACACTTTCTTGATTATGACAACTTTATAGTAAGTCTTGAAGTTGCATAATCTCTTTGTCTTTCTCCTTCAGTATTGTGTTGGCTATTCTGGATCTTTTGCCTCTCCATATAAAAGGAGCTCATTACATTTTGTTTAAGTGGAATAAAGCATTTGCTAGTTCTTAGGTCAACCATTCTAGATAGTCTTTGCAATACTGATGCACTTGCCTGCATAAAAAAAAGACAATACTCCAGACTCGTAAACAGTGGAGTACGGGAATAAAAGTTTTGTGACCACTTTGTCAATGACAATAAAACATGTGTCCTGTTTTCTCTTAGTAGTCATATACCTTATTCTTGAGGTGATTGGCTGGACTAGGCTTAGAGTCTATTTAATAGACTTTTTTGCTAATAAAGGTGATAACACTTGCACGTTCTGTTTGCTTGAGGATAGCTTTGGTATATAAACTGGAGTAAAGAGAGTCCTACACTTCCATTTAGAAGACTTAGGTCAGTCCTGTCATTTCCTGTGTAAGCAGCTGTTTGATCTCAGATATTTACCTATTCACTCAGCTCACCCAAAAGCAAAGATTTTCTGTGTATTTTCATGATCTGAAACCATGATTTCTTTCATAAAATAAGCTATTTTTTCTTCTAGTATTGAAATAGATACCACATGTGAAATTTCATCACTTGGGTATAAGGAAGGTATACACAAGTAATAGTGTTTGGGTTTTTTTGTTTGTTTTTTCCTTTTGATTCTTAGTAGTATTCTTGAATCTTCTATTATCTGATAAGATAATGTAGCTTCCTAATCAGTAATAAACTCTGTTCCTAAATGTCTCAAACTCTACCAAGGATATGAGAGCTGGCAAAAAACGAGTGGTGGCTTCCTGCTTCTGCTATCATTTTGAATATTTAATTGCTATAGAAAGTAAAATGTATATAATAGGATTTAGCAACATTTTAAAATAGGCTACTCTTTCCTGAAGAATTTAACTCCCAAACTGTTATCTATATTGAAAAGAGGTGTTTTTTGAAAAAATTGTGTTTGCATGTCTTTTATGGGCTTCTCTTCAGTCTTTTTTGGAATTATGGTTTAATAAGAAGTGTATTCATAAAATGATGGCTTTGATGCCCTTTCCTTTATCTTCTTTTACTATTCATACCTTTGATAATTTTAAGCAATGGATTGTTTATACTAGGTATGTTATTTTATTTAGTGACTTGAATATTATAAGAAAAGGATTTTAAAAAGGAAAAAAAGGGTGAGCAAAGTTAACTTATGCATGTTTGGCATCTGGAAGTACATTATTTTTCTTACAAGTTAATATATAGCTATGTGTTTTATAATTTGTTACTCATGAAAATACAAGTAATGGATTTTTTTTTTTTTTTTTACTTAAAATACCAGGTAGGAAGCATTCCTCTATAATATCATTCTGCTATATGATGAGTGAGTTAATACATTTCATTTCTTTATTCAGAAAATTTCCCCCATTTCTCTTAACCAAAGGGAAAGGACAGGATAGCTTAAAAAAATAGATAATGAGAAATGATGCTTTAAAAATAGACTTCGAATATTCAGATAATCACTTAGTAAGAGTAATACAATATGTGGCAGTTATGGGCTCTTTTTAAATATTAGGCATTATGTTAAACAGTTTACAGATGAAAACAATTATTAAAAAACCAGATCTAGAAATATGAAAGAGTATTTGTGATTGAGGAAACAAAAAACAAAACAAAACAAAACAAAAACCTTTTTGGAGAGCTTTTGTGTCCTAGGGCCCACAATGTAGCAAATGTGAGTGTACCATAGAAAGCTATAAAAGTAAGGCTGAAAAAAAAAAAAACAAACACATAGGGGTTAGGGAGTTAAATTTGATCTTAAATGAAACAGAGGTATTCTTACAAGTTTTGGTGGAGACATATATGGGCATACATACAAATTTGTATTTGAACATGACAATTTATTCTATTGCAACAGTCCAAGTATAAAGTAATATAAACCTGAACTAGAGTATAGTTGTGACAAATCAAAGGATCATATATATATATATATAAAATATTATGATATATAAAGCATTTGCCAGTTCTTAGATCAACCATTCTAGTCTTTGCAATACTGATGCGCTTTCCTACATAAAAAAGGACAACACTCCAGACTCATAAACAATGGAGAATGAAAATTCCAATACTCCATTATGTATAGCATGGGAATTTTCTATATAGGTACCCATATATATAATATACGTATACATATATATATATACACATATACATATATACATACATACATACATACACACACACACACACCCTTTTTATTTCAAAGTGGGAGTTAAATTACTATTTGGTGATAGAATGTATATGAATGTTAGAGGGGGATTAAAAGATGACTTTGGAGATTTGATTTGCCTGACTGGTATTTGTTGTTAATAAAAAAATATATATATTAAAGCCACATATATTAATGACACAACATGCAATTTCTTTGGAGAAGCTTTAAAATTCTCAAATATTAGGTTTTTATGTAGATCAAATCAAAGCCAACAGTAACTAGCAATGTCATAGGAGGATAAATGTTTCCTCTGATATGCTTTCTTTTTTTTTTTTTTTTTTTAAAGATTTTATTTATTTATTTGACAGACAGAGATCACAAGTAGGCAGAGAGGCAGGCAGAGAGAGAGGGAGAAGCAGGCTCCCCGCTGAGCAGAGAGCCCGATGCGGGACTCGATCCCAGGACCCTGGGATCATGACCTGAGCCGAAGGCAGCAGCTTAACCCACTGAGCCACCCAGGTGCCCCTGATATGCTTTCTTGAATTGTGATACAATCTCAGAATATAACTTTATTCTTAATTTACAAAATGAGATTATGGAAAAATTTTGACAGGGATTTGTCAAGAATTACATGTAAATCTTTTTTAAGATTACACACCCAATTTTTAAACCATGCCCAGATTCTGTTATAGCCTAAGGGGTTGAGGTGGGGTGATGATAAGCAGTCAGTTGTGATAGCTCCTCATTCTGGCTGGGAATCACTGTGCTAGAAGCAGAGTTAATGGAATATAAAAGATGTGTATTAATCATGCCAACTATAGGTTTGAATATGTATTTTAATGATCTAGTGAACTTCTGCGTTAAAAACATATAATAAAGATAAAAAAGAAGATCTGATTGTGAATTTGCTGAATAATTGATACTATGACTGTATTGTTCTATACATCCAAGCACTTGAGAAAGGTTTGTTTTATTTTATTTTTAAAGATTTTATTTATTTGAGAAAGAGAGTGAGACAGAGAGGGCCCAAGCAGGGGGAGAAGCAGAGGGAGAGGAAGAAGCAGGCTCCCAGCAGACCAGGGAGCCCAATGCAGGATTTGCCCCAGGAATCCAGGATCACGGCCAGAGCTGAAGGCAGATGCTTAAATGACTGAGCCACCCTGGCGCCCTGAGAAATGTTTATTTTAAAGATTAAATCAAACACCTTTTTTTTTCCCCTGAAATTTTCCTTTATCACACTTATATTTATTTTGAACATAGAGAATATATATTAACATTTGAAAATAAGAATTTCAATTGTGAGCAGGAACTAATGCATCAAAAGACCATTAGCTAATAGTAAGATAGCTCTGAATTCCAGTGTTCACTCATTTACTAAAATTATATGACCTTGAAAAAATATGTACTGAAAATCATTTTTGTCATTTAAAATATCAAGATAACATCACATAAACTCATTGGGTTATTATAAGAATTAAATTAGATAACATGAGTAAAAATACCTAGCAAAAATCTGGACCTAATAAGCAATCATTAGGTATCTGCTTCCTTTATCATTTAAATTAGAGCAAAGCATGATAAAAATATGGAACAGAATTGTCAATAATGTAGCCATTAATACTGAATATTTATAGTTAACATAATCAGAATAAATCTTCAGCATGATTGTGTTTAAGACAAACATAGACACAAAGAAAACAGACAAAATAACAGCACACACGCACAAAAACCACCTCAGTGATTCAATAGCCTCAAACATAGTTTTCAAGATTCTCTAATAAAAACACAGATAGAAATGAGAATTTATTATGTAATACATTCAAAATTATTAATCACAATTATACTCTAACTTTTTATTTTGAAATAATAGAGAAATTACTGAAAATTTGCAAAAATAATAAAGAGAAAGTCCATGTCATATACTCAGTTTCACCAATTTTTACTTTGCCACATTTCATCCAAATGTGATACTTTAAAAAGGACACAATAAAGTTTTGGTAGCATTTCTTCTGGAGAAACATAACTTGAAACTAAAAATGAAAAGACATTAAACTACTCATCTTTTAAAGAAATTTGTAGCAATGTCAGTTGAACTCTTTTCACCCTACTTTCTACTGCTATCAAAAGACACACTTCTCAGAAGAGAATCTAGTTTTTGTGTTGTTCCTGACAGGCAAGCATTTACCATCATATTGGATGCATTATTGGATTATTACTAGATTCTGGAAGAATTAGTCAAGGACGCAGGGTGTGATACTCAAGACTTATTACAGACCATTTACGCAACTTGGCAAATCCAAACTTGAAAACAGAAACATAGTTGTCTACAAAACATAGGCATATTCTTAATCATTTTCTCATAGTAATTACTTCAGAGACAAAAAAGTTCACTTTTTATTTGTTTCAATCACAAGTTGGAGAAATGGAGAATGTACATGATTCAGTTTACCAGCCAAATTCATTAGTAAAACAACATCCCAGTACCATGCTGTCTTGATGATGACAGCTTTGTAATAGAGCTTGAAGTCTGGAATTGTGATGCCACCAACCTTGGCTTTCTTTTTCAATATCCCTTTGGCTATTCGAGGTCTTTTCTGGTTCCATATAAATTTTAGAATTATTTGTCCCATTTCTTTGAAAAAGATGGATGGTACTTTGATAGGAATTGCATTAAATGTGTAGATTGCTTTAGGTAGCATAGACATTTTCACAATATTTATTCTTCCAATCGTGCAGCCTCTCTGGAAAACAGCATGGAGGTTCCTCAAAATGTTGACAATAGAACTGCCCTATGACCCAGCAATTGCACTATTGGGTATTTACCCTAAAGATACAAACGTAGTGATCCAAAGGGGCACATGCACCCGAATGTTTATAGCAGCAATGTCCACAATAGCCAAACTATGGAAAGAACCTAGATGTCCATCCACAGATGAATGGATCAAGAAGATGTGGTATATATACACAATGGAATACTATGCAGCCATCAAAAGAAATGAAATCTTGCCATTTGCGACAACATGGATGGAACTAGCGCGTATCATGCTTAGCGAAATAAGTCAAGCAGAGAAAGACAACTATCATATGATCTCCCTGATATGAGGAAGTGGTGATGCAACATGGGGGCTTAAGTGGGTAGGAGAAGAATCAATGAAACAAGATGGGATTGGGAGGGAGACAAACTATAAGTGACTCTTAATCTCACAAAACAAACTGAGGGTTGCTGGGGGGAGGGGGTTTGGGAGAAGGGGGTGGGATTATGGACATTGGGGAGGGTATGTGCTTTGGTGAGTGCTGTGAAGTGTGTAAACCTGGTGATTCACAGACCTGTACCCCTGGGGATAAAAATATATGTTTATAAAAAATTAAAAAAAAAAAACACAACTTCCCATCATGGGAATTTAAACAAACACCAAACAAAATTCAAGGAGTGGTCAATTACACCTTCTCCAAGTTTGTCATAGATTTACTCACTTGAGAGGAGACTATCACTACAATTATTTCAAAAATATAATGATCTTTCTAGATCAAGATTCTTAGGTATTTATTGGATACTTATTTACCTATCAGAGGACTCTAAATTGTGCTGAAGTTAATATTTAATTATAGGAATTACTGATGAAAGTAGAGTAATTTCTCACCAAAATGCTCTGAGATAATACTCAAGCCAGCTTAAACTTTCTGAAATTTCTGAAATAACACCTGTCTACAAGCCGGTTTCTCTTATCTCCCTGTAAGAACAATGTTCCCCTGAGTCTCCCTACCTGCCTGTACCTATTCATCTCTCTTCTCTTAGTAGAAACAGTGTTATGTCTTTGGTCTTTCTTCCTTTCTATCCCTGTCTCACTAATTTATCATGGCCTCATAGAGCTAAAGAGTAGAACAGAATGCAGCTAGCTTCCGACTACCATTTGTAGTAATCACTAGAGTACGGTTTTGGTAAAAAAACAAATAAACAAAAAAAAACCACAAGCAAATAACAACAAAAAACTGCTCATTTTTATGACAAGTCCTTCTTAATTTGGGGGCTCTAAATACTTCTAATAGTCTGCCTAATAGAACTTTGGGTCCTGTAATACATATTTTTTCTTCAGCTTTACTTCCTTTCAGGTCTGATTATAGCATATTTGTTCTCTTCCTCTTCCTCTTACCTTAAGATACTCTTCCTCTTACCTTAAGCCTGAAATGGCACTGCTTATACTAAGTGGAGAACATCAATCTGAGAAACTTTTCTGAAGCTAACACAGAACTTCATCTCATTTTTGATAGATAAATATTTTTCACTAGCCCTAACCAGTAAGTGAACTTTTAATACAGGCAAATAGTTACCGACTGTATTTGACTAAAACAAGAGCATCTTTATAAAATCAAAATGGCGATCATACATTTTAGATTCAGAACTTCATAGCTTGCAGGTTAGTAACTAGGGGGAAGACTGTATCCTTATCTGTTTAATTAATGATGTAGGCTTTTATATTTGGTTTTCATAAGAAATCAGTTGTTGCCTGGTAACCGATTTGCCTGTGGGCTCTCAGAAGAAGCTGGGCTTTCTAAGCAAAGCACCCTGTTGTCTTATAAATAGGACAGTAAAGCTTGCTCAGACATGCCTCAGGCATTCAGCAGCTCTTTCACTGTATAAGCATCTGATTCTGACTGGGAAGTTCTCTTTGCTAGGGACACGCTCCAGTGGACAAAGAGGAAGAGGAAGAAAGGCCTCAGTTTCCATTTTAGCCTAACGGTATAAAGGAAACAAGAGACCAGAGAGATATTCGGTCTCATTTTTCCAAACTGGGAAAATAAATGCACCTGAGGAATATTAATTAGCTTCAAATAAAAATTAGTCATGATTCCTGGACAGTTTAGCTCCAGGACAAGCTAAAGCACAGCAGGACAATGGCAAACAGTGACACAAAAACAGAGACCCTAAAGAAAATTCAACTTACACAAATGGATTCTATAGGTTTTATGTTTCTGATCATGAGGAAAGGTTTTATTTAGTCAGGGTAACTATGTTGCCCATGCTACCTTTTAAATGCCCTACTATTGCTTGTATAGAATTATCTTCTATTAGGTGCCTAGATGGCTCAGTCAGTTAACTGACCAACACTTGGTTTCAGTTCAGGTCATGATGTCAGGGTTGTGAGATCGAGCCTGCCTCTGGGTTTAGGCTCCGTGCGGAGTTTGCTTAATATCCTTTCCCCTGCAGCTCATCCCATTGCTCGTTCTCTCTCTCTCTCTCTCTCTCTTTAAAATAAGCTAAAAAATTATCTTCTATTCATTCAATAAAACAGCTTGCTTTTTTCCTATGACAATACAAGCTCTGAGAGGACAAGGTATTTTTTTCTTCCTCATCTATGTTCACAACACCTAGAATAGAGCCTGACACAAGATTTGTATCCAATAAATGTTGGCTGAATAAAAGTCAGAAGCAGTAGTCCATGTGTCCTTCAAGGATAGAGTCATCGTTAACATTCGTGTTTTATTTTGTTTTTCTGTTGTTATTGCATATAGTTGTTTTTCAGCATAGTTTTATTAAGTGAAGGTAGCATACTTGCTTAATAAGTGGATGGATAAGATGAATGACTGAAAGAATATATGAATGAGTGAATAAAAAAAGAACAAATCCTCTTAACTATATATCAAAATAAAAGAAGATTCTTAACAGCCAAAAAAAAAAAAATGAAGTGAAAAGACAACTTATACAAAGGTTTGAAATATGTGCAAACCATACATCTGAAGAAGAGCTGATATCCAAAACATATAAAAGAATTCAGACAACTCAAAAGCAAAAAAAAAAAAAAAAAAAAAAACAAAGAAAAACCTCAATTTTAAAAAAATAGGCAAATGATCTGAATGAACATTTCTCTAAGGAAGATATTTGAAAGGCCAACAGGTAAATGAAAAGATGCTCAACATCACTACAGATGATCACTGACTTAAGATGATCTGACTTACGATTTTTCAACTTTGCAATGGTGCAAATGCAATACCCATTCAGTAGAAACCATACTTCTAATTTTCAGATTTTATCATTTCCCAGACTAGAAATAATGCAGTACAATGCTCTTGTCTGACTGGGCAGTGAGCTACAGCTCTGAGTGTGCTGTGTGATCACAAGGGTTAACAACCAATACACTTACAACAATTCTGTACCTATATGGCCATTCTGCCTTTCAATTTTAGTACAATATTCAATAAATAGGCTTTGTGTTTATTTGCCCAGTTGTAGGCTAATATAAGTGTTCTGACATATTTAAGACAGGCTAGGTTAAGCTATAATTTTCAGTAGGTTAGGTGTGTTAAATGTATTTTTAACTTATGATATTTTCATCTTACAATGCATTTATCGGATGATAACCCCATTGTAAGTGTAGGAAGATACATAGTCATTAGGGAAATGCAAATTAAAACCACAATGAGACGTTAACTCATGCTTATCAGAATGACCATCATCAGAAGGATAGGAAATAAATTCTGGCATAGATGCAGAGAAAAGGGAAATCCTGTACTCTGTTGGTAGGATTGTTAATTGGTGTAGCAACTATGAAAAACAATATGAAGCATCCTCAAAAAATTAAAAATATAAACAAACAACCTTTTGATCCAGCAATTCCATTTCTGGACATCTATGCAAAGGAAACAAAAATACTAACTCAAAAAAATATCTGCACCCTCATGTTCATAGCAGCATTAGTTACAACAGTCAAGACATGACAACAACCTAAGTTTCCATCAACAGATGAGTGGATAATTAAGTTGTGATATATATCTGCAATGGACTATTAGCCATTCAAAATGAGGAAATTGTATCATTTGCAACAACATGGATGGATATTGAAGGCATTATGCTAAATAAAATAAGCCAGACAGAGAAAGACAAATACTGTATGATTACTTATATTAGAATCTAAAACAAAAAGCAAAAAACCTCACAGAAAAAGATCAGACTTATGGTTACCAGAGGTGGAGAGTGGGAAGAGAGGGAATTGGAGGAAGGTGGTCGAAAGGTATAAACTTTCAATTATAAGGTAAATAACATACAACATGATGACTATAGCTAATACTGCTGTGTGATATATAAGAAAAATCATTAGTTAAATAAATCCTATTGGTTCTTATCACAAGGAGAAATTTTTTTCTCTTTATTGTATCTATATGAGAAGATGAATGTTAGCTGAAATTATTGTGGTGATCATTTTATAACATATAAAATGTTATAAACTTGCTGTACACTTTAAACTTCTACACTTTAAACTTCTACAGTGAAGTATATCAATTATTTCTCAATAAAACTAAAAAAAGAAAAAAAAAAGAACACCATCTAGTGGCAACTGAATATTCATAGATAGAACAGCTCAAATGGTACTAAAGCATGTAAACTAGGGAAAGCTACTTTAACACAATAAATGCCTGTGGATATACAGTAGGATAAAGTGTCATATGCGTTCTCAGAATCAACTGTGATACTTAAAAATCATTCACTAAACTCTGTCTCAAAGGATTATTTAGCATCTTAAATTTAGTTACAATTTAGTGAGTGTCACTATAGTTTAGACACTGTCCACAAACTATTTCTAATCATTAATACATATAAAGTTAGGCATTAGCCTTACTCTCTCAAGCTGAGAAAACTAAGAAAGAAGCCAAGATATATAACATTTACACTCAAGTTAAATGAAATCCACTAATGCTATACAAGTAAACTGAAAAATATCTTATATTTATTAAAATTATACCAAAAGT
Source organism: Mustela lutreola (assembly GCF_030435805.1). Taxonomy (NCBI): domain Eukaryota; kingdom Metazoa; phylum Chordata; class Mammalia; order Carnivora; family Mustelidae; genus Mustela; species Mustela lutreola. The sequence goes on from NC_081299.1 coordinate 61,007,799, forward strand.
CCAAATCAATATTTAAGTTTTAGAGGCAATTTAATATTTACAGCTTATCTACATGGAGAATAAAATACTGACTGAAATGTTGAATCTTCCCTTACATAGTACCCTGGTCCTCTAAGATTTACGCAGTAGGTGAGCATGTTTGTTTTTTGTATTCTTAATTTTTACTATAATTAGTAAAGATTCCAGAAAGTTTCGTACACCCATGTTTAACTTTATAGAAGCAAACAACAACAACAGATATTTGGTAAGATCTATGGCAAAGATAAAGTGTTTATTAAAACATCGATTTCAGAGTAGTGGGTTTTTGGGGGATTTTTTTTTTTTTTTGCATAACTTGCACTATTTCAGTGCTATATCTGATTTTTTTTTTAAATTACAGCTTAGAGTTCTACAAGTAGTTATCAAAATCAAAAGAAGACAAGGGAAGAAGCTTTATGAAAATAAATGTAAATTAGACTTTCCTATTTTCCATGCTAGCAATAATGATTTATATTATTATTATTGTTGTTAATTATTATTATCATTATTTGGGTTTCATAGTAAAGAATACATTCCTTTTTTTTAAAACAAGAATTATTTCTTTTAGTGTATTTGTTTTCTAAGATATACAAAATTGTTCTTTGCTAAAACAATGGAATTGAAAGAAATAAAAAATGAAACCCATTAAATAAAAAATATTTTCTCTGCCCTTGTAAATAATCAACTATATCCTATAAACTGGTGTTACAACCTGTATGAAGTAGCAAATAAAATACAAAATGCATTGCTCATCTTACTATATATTTATAGTAGTTCTCTCCTAAAATAGCCATTTTGAGGCATCTGCCATATTTACTAAGAACTTTGGAGAGAATAGTTATTAAATGACAGTAAAGCAATGGTTTTGAAAATATAATGTCACAGTTGGAGCCAAGTGGAGCAGAGCAACTGAACACATCTAATGTGGTATAACTAAGACTATTCTATATGAGTTCATTTCTTAAAATTCATACTATTAACTTTGAAGCAAAGCCGATAAAGCCTAAACTCAGCATCAAAAATTCATTTTCTTATTTCCATTGGATGGCTCCTTGGATATAGGAATCTTTCTTCTTAGTTGAATTTTATAATCTGCCACTCAAAGGTATGTCACCATCAATAAGGAATTAATATGCATCTACCAAAGAAGACTAAAAGCCTTCAATAACATATATTTGTACCAATAAAAGTCACTACAGTGGAAGCAATGTATCATAGTGGTTTAACAACAACAGCATATAGACTCTAGAATCAGACCGTGTAGGTTCTGGCACTTGGTAATCTTTCTTTTTTTTTTTTTTTTTTTAAGATTTTATTTATTTATTTGACAGAGAGAGAGAGATCACAAGTAGGCAGAGAGGCAGGCAGAGAGAGAGGGGGAAGCAGGCTCCCTGCTGAGCCGAGAGCCAGATGCGGGGCTCGATCCCAGGACCCTGAGATCATGACCTGAGCTGAAGGCAGAGTCTTGACCTACTGAGCCACCCAGGCGCCCCTGGCACTTGGTAATCTGATGACCTGGGTACATCTCTCTGCTTCAGCAGACTCATAAAATTGAGATAATAGTGCCTATCTTATGGAATTACTGTAATGATTGAGTAAGACCAACAATGCTAGATATCACTACTAGTGAATTCTGGTAGAGATGTTCATTTAAGTTCCACAAGGGTAAGAACCATACATATTTTTGCTTACTACTAACTCCTAATACCTGATAAAATTTCCAGAAAGCATTAAATATTTAACAAAGGTTTATTGATTAAGTGGATGAGTAGGTAAATAAAATGACAAAAGATTGGATAGATGGAGAAAAGACAAAATGTGATCATCACTTTACCAGGTATTACATTTTGAAAATGCAAAGCTGAATACTCACCCGATATTTTACTTCCCAATAAATTATTCTGTTGTGGAGCTAAGTAGACCAACTATTCTATATGATCCCTAAGCATGACTGTTTCACAGCTGCAAGGTAGAAGCAATTTTCTCCAAAAATAATTTTAAATGTCCCTTTACATTATTAAGCATTTAGAATAATATGTGAAAGTGATAGAAATGATTTTGGTTTTAGGAACAACTTAAGGCCCTTCCTTTGTTCGTCTTATGGTGCTTCAAATGTACCCATTCCTGTCTTCCAGGTGACCTGTTCTTATTGGGTGGAGTCAGTTAAATTTTTTTTGAGATTCTGTCTATAGTTTCATGACTAACACCGATGCCTAAAAAATCTTTCTTATTTTGATTCGGAAGGAGGAAAGTTGAAATGAAAACAGTTCAATAAATTACTGAGGAACTACTATACTTGGGGTCTTATGCAATTATTTCCCTCTCATGTGTTCTATAATTTAGTCATAAAAACAATTTTAATTTTAGGAAACATTACACCTTGGAGTTTTACAGATGTATTAAGCTATATGTTGTTCATACCCAGTACTAAGATCAGCATGTGAAAAAAATGTGCAATAAACATTTGTCAATTGAAGAAATAAAATGATTTTTCTCTATTCAATTAATGGTAGGCCAGGTGAGTGGTAGTAAGGAAGATGAAATTAGCATAGATTAAGTTAGCATAGAAAAATAATTTTGGCATTCCTATAGGAAGTAACCTTATATAACTTCATTTAACCAAGATTTTGCCAAAGTCTAGGACCTTTTAATTTCTTGGCATATACATGTCAATTAACAATTAACCAAGAACATAGCTCTTTTAGACTCTAGCCACAGTGTAGGTATATGTGTGGGTTCAATAACAAAACCCTCAAACTTGTATGTGATTGTAACAGCCAAAATTGTGAATTTGTCATAGAAGAACAGAAATCAGATGTGAACAGCAATCACATATGATTTTTTTTTTTTTTACAGACACTTAGATCACTTACATCAAGGGCAAAACAAAATTCCAATAACTTGCACTAATTTACTAAACTTTAAATAAAACTTGTGTTGTTTTTATCATGAATCAAAGCACATTTCCTCTTAAGCAGCAATAAGATTCAGGGACCCAGACATAGTTGCATTTTCTAGATCTATCAAATTGCATTTAAAGGCCTATCCAAATTAAAAAAAACACTTTCAGAAAGAATATTTTATTTAATCCATGGTTAATTAAGCCTCTTCTCTAGCCATCTACAGTTGCATATTTTGGTGGGTTCAAATTCTCTTTACTTATCAGATCCTAGTTTCCAGATATTAACTACTATTTACAATTATTTAAGCCAGTTTACTTATACAACACAGGGCTAATGGACCAGCAATATTCAAAATCTCTATAGTAGAAAGTTGTACCTGGGAATATCTTCTAGCCATCTTGTATTTAGATGGTGCCAAGTGACTGATTCTAGCCAATGAAATATGAACAAAAATGATATGTGTCAATTCCTGGCTGAGAGATTAATACACAAACTCTTCTTCCGTTTTTGACAAATTCAGAAACCTTGTTTTACAGATGGCAAATTCATAAGCTGGATGGAGCTTGAATGTGAGAGACACCACATGGAATAGGGCCACCCTGCAGAACTAGTTAATAGGAACATTGGCATTGTAATTTATATGAACAAAAAATAACACTTACTGTGTTAGGCCATTCTTTTTTTTTTTTTTAGATATTTTATTTATTTGATAGGGAGAGAGAGACCACAAGTAGGCAGAAAGGCAGGCAGAGAGAGAGGGGGAAGCAATCTCCCCACTGAGCAGAGAGCCCAATGCGGGGCTCGATGCGGGGCTCGATCCCAGGACCCCAGGATCCTCACCTGAGCCGAAGGCAGAGGCTTTAGCCCACTGAGCTCCACATTAGGCCATTCTAATTTAAGGCTTGCTTCTGAAACACCAAGTTAGCCTATCAGACTAATAAAGATTTTGAGAAAATTCCAAGACCTTAGAGGTAAATTATACTTAACATTTAATCAGTTATTAATAGGAAAGTTGCACGTAAGAAACATCATAAGAATAAACGACCTTTCTTTTGATGTGAATTTCTCTCATATATTCCGTCTTTTGTATGTCAATCTTTATTTTATTAAAAAAGTTCTGACCACTTATTATGTGCCAGGTACTAAGTATATATATATTCAGTTTCTACCTTCTAGGAGCTCAGAGACATTCTAAAGAGATGGTATTTTAAATTATTATAAAATGTGATGAGAGCTACTAGAAGTACACCCAAAGGGCATGGAAAAACAAAAGAGTTAGTATTTCAATCATCTTCATAGTATCAGGAAAGTTTTCATCTGGTAGTTAATTTTTAAGTTAAAAAGTAGGAAGAGGAGATGACAGAAGGCCAAAAAGTGTGGTAGATATTTCAGACAGATGGAACCATATGAAAAATGGCACAGAATTAGGCATGGCATATTTAGAGAATGGAGAAAAATTTAATAAGGATAAAACCTTGAGTTCTGGTGAGTGGCATGGAAGGAAATTGAGAGATGGAGAGCAAAGTTATAGCTACGAGATTAATAGGTTACATTGAAGTCAAGGTTGTGAAATGGCATATGTCTTACTAAAGAATTTCATTCCACAGGCCTTTAAACAAGTTCCTTTTATATTTCATGAAAGACTATACTATAACTACTTGATTCACTTCTTTGTTTCACAATATGAGCTCCTTCATGTTAGAGGCTCTAAAATAATCAGCTTTGTGTTCCTGACAATATACACAATGCTCAGTAAATAAATATTACATATTGGTTTAAATATGGATTTGGTGAGTCACATAACTGGTTTCAAAAATAGTCCAAGATGATTACTGAAATAGAGGTAGAGAGAACTTTTGAAATGTGTACAATCATCAAAGGAAAGTGAATACCTTGAACAACTGTATGTATAAGCTAAAATGATGGAAAGTGTGGGTGTGTGTGTGCGGGGGTTAGTCTTATGGAATACATTTACAGTAGAACAGTTTTGTTCTGTTTTTACTTTTATTTATTTGTTTGTTTGTTTGTTTGTTTGTTACATGAGTACTGACCTCAAAGTATCAGTTGGCATGCCAAGAAACAACTGACTGGTTGGTTGGACCAGGAAATATTTTTTTGGAAGTGTGCAGACTGAAAGGAAGTAGAACATGGTCAGCTATTTGAGGCAGTTACAAATTAAGAAGGGTCATACGGATTTGTTTAACATCACAGATTAGATGAGATATTCTAGAAAAAGAGTGAAATAGAAAAGAAATGAGGAGACAAAAATTTCAGGAGGTAGAGTGGGAAATGTTAGAAGCTAAAGGATAGTATAGGGTAATGTTTGATCAATAGCAATGAGTCTATTCTAGCAACATTTTTTTTTTTAAAGAATCTATCATTTTAAAACCAACTACGTAGCATATTAAGTCAACTGTCCCCCTTCATCAATGTAATATTGTTGAGAATTTAACTAAAGATTAATTGGGTCCCTGATCCTCTATTATGGGTTTTGTTTTCTGTTATTGTGGAAGATAAATGTTTCACATTAGTCCTGTGGTTTGCTTACAAATGATTACATGGCACTATAACCACTTTCCTTTTAATATTAGATTGGAAGCCCCTTGAAGGCAAATGCACTTGCTCGCTGTTGCCTACCTATCTGATAAGTTATGAAAGTTGCTGTTTTAGAATAATTGGTTTTAACAAAAGTTATGAGGGGAAAAATTCATTTACATTTGTTTCAAGTTATCCTGTTACTATATGATGAAAAAATAGAAATATTTTGATAAAATCCTACTGAAACGTAGAAGGATTTGCTATAGTTTCTTTTAACAACATCTTGTTCATCCATTTATAAATGTACTGTTGTCACTTTCTTCACAGTGAATGAAAATTTAGCCATGTTTATGAAATAATTGCCATGAAATAGAACACCTGCTGCATTCTTTCTGAAGTATAGGAATATGATAAGCTAACCAGATAATTCAATTTACCAATTTTTTAACACTAGAAATGATGAATTCATTTTTTCCAGATATTAGAACAATGCTGAGGACGTATATCTCTTTATGTTATTTTAGTATATTTAAAAAAAAAAAAAGACCTGGAATGTTTACCATCAACTAACATTATAGAGACCACATTTTCTTATATTGTATAAGACCTTAAATTCAAAAGCTTAATAACCGATTAATAGAATTAAATACTAATCTACCATTTCTTTTCAAAGTTGACAATCTTGCTCATTCAGTCACAGTTCCCTTGGTTTTATTGTCCAGCCTCTCAAAGAAAAACAAACACAAAATAAATAAAAAGGTAGTACCCAATTTCCATATTATGAATTTATAATACATGGCTACAAGTTTTATATAAAAATTTGAGACAAAGATTCTGATTAAATAGATTAGTTTTGCTTATTCTTAAACCTCCTACAAATGGAATTATATGGTATACACACTTTTATATCTGGCCTCTTCTGCTCAATATAATGTCTATGAAATTCACCTTGTTGTTGCATATTGTGGTGATTTATTTATTTCATTGCTCTGTAGTGTTTCCTTTTATTAATATACTGCAATTTGTCAATTTTGCTGGCATTGGACATTTGTTATTTGCAAGTTGTTTCCAGCTATTATGCAAAAGGAGTCATGAATATTCTTGTACAATTTTTTGTGGAAATATGCCGTCATTTATCTTGGAAATACATCTGGCAGTGTAATTTCTGGGTCATAGGCTAAACATGTAATTGTTTCTGGTTTTGTAAAGCAATTTTCTGAAGTAGTTTTGCCAATTTACACTCCCACCACCAATATATAAAAGTTCTGTTCATACCATCCTCTTGTCATTTCTTGATATCCTCAGTCTTTTTAATTTTCATCATTCTGCTAAGTGTGTAGCAATACCTCATTGACAGGTTTTTTATACCAAATAAGCGAAAAAGATAAACCTTAAAAAAAAAAATGACAACCCATGTTTTGACAATGCCATGACTATTTCAAAAATAGCTCAATGAGAAGAAACAAACTGACAAACTATGCATATAATTTACATTTCAGATGCAAAACCAAAGTATTTACTATTGAGATTTTAAGAGGACAATACATAGTCCTGCCTTTCCCTTCTTAATCAAAATGGCTTGTGTAATAAGAAACATGTAAAGAGAGATGGAAAAGAAATGACCATCTTTCATATTTCTAATGCTGTCTGGAGACTATGGCTCTATATTTCTAACCACTGCCCCTCTTTAATGACCACTATGCAGCCCCTGGCATAGACAAGCTCGATCACCTTATGGCATAGAAGCTATCTTGTTTTTGCCTGCTTGAAAGATCAAATACACCTCCACTGCAGAGTCACCTGGCTTTGGAAAACAAAAAACAAAAACAAAAACTCACAAAGAATAAAGTGATCATGTTCTTTCCTTTTCTTAAAATTAATAATTATATCATTCCTGAGAAGTGGAGGGAGGAATGGGCAGGAAGTATCTACAGGTACTAAGAGTATTAGTATAATAAAGTCTTACCATGTGGCTATATACAACCAGAGAATTTTTTTTTTCCCCACTGGACATTTCCTAAAAAGGGGGCTTCTTTGTTTCATAGCATTACAATCAGAGTACTATTTGCATTCCCCAAATATGTCCCATGTGAAACCCTCTTAAAGATGAGGCTTTTCAAGATAAAGTCTCATTTTTTTTTAGATTGGCAGACTGAACATTCTACCCACTCCTGTTCTTGCAGAAGATCAGAGCTTTATTATTTGAGGAGATCACTCAGAGAGAATATGGTACTAAGCGCCCCAGACCCTACTGTCATGGAGATGAAACACTGAAAAAGGCAGGAGTAAGTAAAAGACTATCTACTTAATGATGAGACCTCTAGCATTTTTAACCTCATTCAATATACAGTAAGCTAGATTTCTACCACAAAGTAACATAGGAGAAGAATGTTGCCTACCCTAAAAGCACGTAGGGCCACCTGAATGGTGCTATTGGTCCACTTCTGACTCTGTTTTCCAGTCAGGTCATGATCTGGTGATCTCGGGGTTGTGAAGTCCAGCAGGGTTGGCATCCTCAGCAGAGAGGCTGCTTGAGATTCTCTCCCTCTGTCCCTACCACTTCCCCCTCATGTTAGCCTCTCTTGCTCTCTCTCTTTCCCTAAGTAAATAAATACATTTTTTAAAAAAAAATACAGATTCAAGAATAAAGGTCTATAGCTATTTCCCTCTGAGTCCAACACACACGAAGTGAGCTATCCATTAGATCTTTAATCATTCTGACAACATCTGTCACTGACTCTATATACATTTGCTGTAATTAGTGATGTCACTGGATTTAGGTTTATTATTTTTTTTCCCATTTGTCCCTTCTGGGTTTTTTTTCCCCTTTTTTCTATCTTCTTTTGAGTTAAATAACTTTTTTTTTCTTTTTTAGAATTCCATTATAATTAATCCTTTTTTTTTTTTTTTTTTTGCCTCAACATTTGGCATTATTTTTTCTTTGGTGTTGTTCTAGAATTACAACATAAAACTTTTCACAATCTACTTAGAGTTGATATTGTACTGCTTTATGTAAATTGTAAGAATTTCACATACAGGTCCATTTATCAATTCCCCATATCATTCATGCTAGAGTTTTTAATGTATATCACATCTGTATATGCTTTAAACAACACGGTATAGGTAATATATTTTATTTAAACAGTTATATGTATGTTTAAAAAAGTAAGAAGAAAATTATTTTCTATTTATCCAAAATTGTCTACAATCTTTTCTAAGGTATGTGTTTCCATCTGGAATCATATCTTTTTAGGTAGAACAGTTCCCTTTTAATTCATGTTTGTTGGTAATTAATTTTATTAATTTTTGTTTATTTAAATATGCCTCACTACACTTTTACAGTTGAAGAATATTATCTCCAAATATAAACATTTTTTTTTTCCTTTTAATACAAGTTGCTCCACTGTCAAGGGACACCTGGGTGGTACAGTTGGTTAAGGGTCCAACTCTTGGTTTGGGCTCTGATGGTGATCTCACAGTTATGAGATGGAGCCCCAAGTTGGGCTCCACACTCAGCATGGAGTCTGCTTGGGATTCCCTTTCCTTTCACCTGTGCCTCTCTTGCTTGTGTTCTCTCTCTCAAATGAATAAATGAATAAGTGTCAAAAAAAAAAAAAAAAAGATGCTCCACTCTCAAGATTAATTCTTCTATCTTCTGACCTCTGTTGTAGCTGATGAGAAATACATGTTATCTGAAATCATTGTCCTCTTTTTATTTTATTTTATTTTTTTAAACTCTGTGTTTTTGTTTCGTTTTTTTCAAGATTTTATTGATGTATTTGAGACAGATGAGAGAGAGAGAGAGAGAGTATGAGAGTGGGGAGGTACAGAAGGATAAACAGATGTGGGGTTCAATCCCAGGACCCTGAGATCATGACCTGAGCCAAAGCCAGATGCTTAACCCACTGAGCCACCCAGGTGCCCCACTGTCCCCTTTTTAATGCATAGTTTTTCTCTAACTGCTTATAAGATTTTTTTTTAAGATTTTATTTATTTATTTGACAGACAGAGATCACAAGTAGGCAGAGAGGCAAGCAGAGAGAGAGGAGGAAGCAGGTCCCCCCGCAGAGCAGAGAGCCTGATGTGAGGCTCAATCCCAGGACCCTGGGACTATGATCTGAGCCGAAGGCAGAGGCTTTAGTCCACCGAGCCACCCAGGCACCTCAAGATTTTTTTTTTTAATCTTTGTTTTCCTCAGTTTGACTAGTATGTCATTTGCTTTGTATTTATTCTGCTGTTTATTCAATAACTTTTGAATCTATAAATCTATGAATTTACAAAATTTGGGAATTTAGGGAAATTATTTTTTCAAAAACCTTGTTCTATTCCTTTTTGCCTCCTCCAATTCTGACACTGCAATTGCTTGTGAATTAAAAATTTAACTATACAGATAATTTATGCTGTATTCATGCACGGAGTCAGTATTTTATTTCCTATGTTCTGATTAGATAATATCATCTACATTATTTCTGTGAAGCTTATGCAGGTATTTTATTTCATTTACCTTCCAGGTATAGAATTTTAAATTGATCCATCTTTACAGTTTCTATTCCTCTGCTGAGATTTCATCTATGTTCATTTATTTCAAGAATGGCTTGCTTTATATCATTGAATATAGTAATGAGAGCTGCTTTAAAATACCTTTCTCTTAAATTTGCCATGTAGGGATTGGTTGTTATTGATTACCTTTTGTTTGAAGGATGGGTTGTGATTTCCTTACTTCTTAATAAATCCAGTAATCTGTGATTAAATTCCTGGACATAGAGAATGTTGTGTTGAAGAAGCTCTGGATTTTTTTTCCCCTTTTTTCTATATAATGTTGATTTGGTTTGTTGTGTTTAACAGGCAATTAACTTCGAAAGACTGATATTAAAACTTCATTTAGAGTCTCTGTTTAGTTATTTTAATCTTTGGGCTACTTAGAGTCTTTCTTATGCGTGCATTGATCAGAGTTCAGCCAGAATAAAAACAACATATGAGAACTGTTCCACCCAAAGTCTTTTCTGTCCTGAAAATGTGAACATCCCTCCAATTTCTCTCTGATTTTGTTGGGGGAGGACTGGTCTAAATAGAGCATTTGGGTCATCTCTGGGTCAATAAGATTTCAGTAATTTGCATCTTAATTATATGAAATTGCAGGCCATGTATCATGAAATTTTTAAAGAAAGCATTTCATATGAAAGGTATGAAACAAATAGACAAATAAAAAAAATGAGTGAATGAATGAATGAACGAATAAATAAACAGTAAAATAAGAGGTAAAAACCTCAGGAAAACACTGAAACAGATGGGGGTAAGAAGAAATTTTACAAAACTTATAATTAATACATACAGAGATATGAGCAGGTTCTGTATTCAATTATTTTAATAAATGTTAGCTGAAAGATAATGAGAAGAACTGTTCTAGGTAAACAAAATAGACCAATAGTCTCTCCTCGTTGGGCTTACATGCTAGTAGAGAAGGCAACTAAGCACAAGATAATTAATACATTATAGTGCATATTAAAATATCTAATTACTATGGTGTATATAAAACAAGAAGTTGAGACAATCTTGAAATTTTAAATAGGGTAATTAGAGAAGACTTTACTGAAAGTGATATTTGAGCAAAGACTTGGAGGATATGAAAGAACAAGTCATGGAGGCATTCGGGTTGAGAGCTCTAGGCAGAATGAATAAAAACTGCAAACACCATTAGATAAAAGCTTATAAGATCAAGGAGGCTTGTTTACACAGAGTGAAATGAGCAAAAAAGAAATGCAGTAGGAACGGAGGACAGATAAGTAATGGGAAGTCAAATATATGGTGTTGTAAGCTGTTGTAAAGACTTGGCATTTTATTCTAAAGAAGGTGAGGAGTCATTGCAGGACTGTTAGTAGAGAAGTGACAAGAAACGATTAAATTTTCAAAGGATTATTTTCAATGATATATTAAAAATAGACTATATAAGAATTGGTTGGAAGCAAGGAAACTATTGCAATAATCTAGCAGAAAAAAAGATAATGGCTGGACCCACAGTGATAGCATTTGATTTGTAAGAAGTTAGCTCTTTATGCTTTGAAGATAAACAGAAATGTACTTTGTCATTTTGTGAATTGTAAGAGAAAGAGTAAAAACTGACTTCAAGGTTTTTTGGTCTAATCATCAGAAAGAATAGAGTTGCCACTAACTAGAATGAAAAAGACTATGAGTAGAACACAGAACATGTTTAGAGGTTGGAGAAAGAGCAGGAATTTAAATATTGGTCTCATGCAGTTTGAGATGTCTGGCATGCATTGTAATAGAAATGTAAAGAAGGCAGCCAGGTATAAAATATTTGATGTTCAAATGACAGATCCAGGTTAGGATATATGGCCAGAAAACAGTTAAGTATGGAGGATATATAAAGCCACAAAACTGAATGAGATCACCCATGAAATGAGTACAAATAGAAAAGAGAACACAGGATTGAGCCTTTAGACACCACATTAAGATACTTTGGGAGATGAGGAAAACCCATTAAAGGAGACTGAGAAGAATCTGCCAATGACTTGGAGGATACACTAGAGAATGGGAGATTCTAGAAACCAGCTAATGCACATTAATCAAGGAGGAGGGAATAAACACTCTGTCAAATACCAATGACAGGTCAGTTAAGATGAAGGCTAAGAACTGACCATTGGGATCAATAAAAACTAGGCCACTGACAGCTTGACAAAGATAGTCGTAACAAGAGCACAAAATGGCCTATTAGCAAGAAAGGCCTGATCTGCATGAGTTTAAAAGAAAATGGAGCAATGAATATAGACAAATTTTCTAAGATGTTTTCCTGTCAAGGCAGTGAAAGTAAATAGTCACCTGGAGGAGAAAGGAGGAGATTTTAAGACAAGAAACACTATCATCTGATAATATGCTAAGAATGATGCCATAGAGAAGGAAAAAGTGACAAAGGCAAAAAAATTTGAGGATTGCTGAAGTGATGTCTTTAAGTGTATGAGAGGACCTGGAGTCTTTGTTTCCCATTTCACTGAGGAAAATTAAAAAGAAAAAAAAAAGAAAAAAAGAAAGAAAGAAAAAAGAAAAGGATTTTTACAGGTTCTTAATTAGTGTCCCATTTACTTAGATACTACAGTCTGGAGTATTCTGCCTCCTACCTGTTCCTGTAGATGAATCACCCATGCTTCTATCAAATGTCTCCAGCTGACCATAAGAATGGGAAAGAGACATGGAATTCATAGATGAATTCATCATCTAAGAGAAAAGATAAATTGTTTAAGATATATATCTAATGTATTTGCAGGGCAGCATTAAGTACCTGGTATAAATAGGATGCATAGGAATATTCAGAAAATAAAAGGAAATTCTAAGAAATTAACATGATAAATAATAAAAGGAAATATTCAATTCAAGGGCTGGAAAAAATTGCGGCTATTTTCCAAAATTTGAAATAATTAGTTGTAAAATGGAATAAAAATATATCAAAAGGAGGAAATTAATTATTAATATCTAAATAATAGAAGTACCACACAGAAAGAAGTAAGAAAACATAGAGAAGGAATTTACCAAAGAATAAATAATACAAGACCATTTCCCAGAGATGATAAAAATTGTTTCCAGACTTGAAAAGTGTAATAATGAAGAAGAAGAGAGAAAAAAAAGAGCCCTACCAAGGTTCTATTGCTATGATACCAAAATTGAACACTGAAAGCCAAAGAGCAAGGAACAATTTCTTCAAAATTCTAAAGGGAGTTAATTCTCAATTTAGAATTATTTACTCAGTCAAGGTATCTATCAAATGTGAGGCAGCAATAAAAACATTTTCAGACTTACAAGTACTGAAAAAAAAAATACTTTCTATGCCCCCTTTCTCAAGAATCTACTAAAATAGTTGCTTAACCAGAATGAAGGAGTTATCAATAAAGAAAAAGACTTTAGTTAACAAGACACCCATTGCAGGCAAAGGGCATTCTTGCAGATAATAGTGAAGAGACATTCCAGTATGAATGCATACATTAAGCAATTCAGACTGTTGGATAAAGGCAGGGAGCCCTAGCAATAAAGATTAAAGAAAAACACAAAACCTCTAGAATTCCTGCTGTGTGTGAACAATAGGGTTTCAACAGGAAAACAACTCAAATAACTCACCTGACTCCCTGAATTGTCTCTTAACTCTTCTTTCTGTTCTACTCTGCCCTCCTCTGCCCTGGCATGAAAAAAAAAAAAAAAAAAAAGAAAAAGAAAAAGAAAAAGAAAAAAGAAAATTGGTCCCCACTATTCTCAATACAATACCGAGGGGATCCTTTTAAAACAGAGGTCAGATTTTATGATTTCTCTGTTCAAGCTCTAAAAACTTTCCCACCCCCCTCAGAATAAAAGGCACTCCTAAGCATTTCCCCATCTCAATTTATCTCCTACCACTTACCTACCAATTTGCTCAGTTTTTGCCATGTTTCTCTAACTTGCCAAGCATGTTTCCATATTGGTACTCTTCACAGACTACTTCTAAGCCTTTACCTCTTTTAATGTCTTCTCAAATATTACCTTTCCAAGGAGGTCTGCCCCCATTTAACAAGGAAATCTGCATTATACCCATCATAGTCTACCTTATCTTTTCTTTTCATAGCTTCTAGCCCTTCTAATATTATAAATTGCAAATTTATACATTATAATATTGTTTATTATCTATCTCAGAATCAGAAATGTGCATTCCAGTTCGTCAGGGAGTTTTTTATGGGACACTGTCAAATCCTGATTCTCAGAGCAGTTTCTAGCAACCAACAGGTAGGCAGAGAATATTTCTTAGAGATTTCTGTTTCTAGAGAGTCTGAGAATGAATTAACAAAAATTCTTATGAAATTAGACAAATGAAAAAAGTTTCAGGTATTCATTCCCCAATAATAAAATAAAATAAATAAAATAAAATCTCTTTTAAAAGATTTTATTTGACATGGGACGCCTGGGTGGCTCAGTTGGTTAAGCAGCTGCCTTCGGCTCAGGTCATGATCCCAGCGTCCTGGGATCGAGTCCCACACCGGGCTCCTTGCTCTGCAGGGAGCCTGCTTCTCCCTCTGACTCTGCCTTCCATTCTGTCTGCCTGTGCTCGCTCTCGCTCACTCTCTCTCTGACAAATAAATAAATAAAATCTTTAAAAAAAAAATTAAAAAAAAATAAATAAAAGATTTTATTTGACAGAGATCACAAGTAGACAGAAAGGCAGGCATAGAGAGAGGGGGAAGCAGGCTCCCTGCTGAGCAGAGAGCCAGACATGGGGCTTGATCTAGGACCCTGAGATCATGACCTAAGATCATGACCTGAGCTGAAAACAGAGGCTTAACCCATTGAGCCACCCAAGTGCCCCTAAAATAAAATCTTAATCTATACCTGACTCAGCTGTGAAAATATTTATATAGTCTTAGTGATGTAAACTTTGCATATGGCTAGGAACAAAATTGGTAATATAAATTTAATAGGAAAGAAGGGGAAGGTATAGTGTGGGTATAATTTTATCAGTGTGTGTGTCTGTAATAAGTATAAAAACCTAAACCTTCCTATTTCATTGTAGGATGTAAAAGATAATAAATACCTGACTAAAAAATGACTATTTCAAACATTCTATAAAATTGTTTTGATAAAAATTGACAGAGATTTATTCTGGGGAGTGAAAACTAGGGATGCTGAAGCAGGAAATCATTGTTTTCTTATAATGACACTTACAGATAATTCTTCTTAAACTGTGTGTGTGAATTCCCTCATACCCATTAGGATGGCTATAATGAAGAAAACTAAATATAACAAATGTCAGTGACAGTGTGGAGAAATTTGAACATCTCTGCAATGTTTGTAGGAATGTATAGCCACTGTGAAAAACAGTATGGTGGTTTCTCAAAAAATTTAATAAAGATTTATCATGCAATCTAGGAATTCATATGTGTGTGTGTGTGTGTGTGTGTGTGTGTGGCTAAAAGAACTGAAAATAGAGTCTTAAAGAGAGATTTGTGTAACCATGTTCATGGCAGCATTATTCATGATACATAAAAATGAAAGCAATACAAACATCCACCCACAGAAGAATGGAAAAGCGTGCTATATGCATGCAATGGAATATTATTCAGCCTTAAAATTGAAGAATTTTCTGACAAATGCTACAACATAGATGAACCTCGAGGGATATTATATTATGTGAAATAAACCAGTCATAAAAAGGTAAATACTATATGATTCCACTCATAGGAAGTACCTAGAATAGTCAAAATCATAGAGACAGAAAGCAGAATGGTGGTTGTCAGGGGCTCAAGTGAGGAGAGAAGGGAGTTCATATTTAATGAGGACAGAGTTTCAATTTTGCAAGGAATGGAAAAGGTTTTGGAGATGGATGGTGGTGATTGTTGTGTAACAATAAATGCATTTCATATCACTGTACTATACACTTAAAATGGTAAATTTTAAAGTTGGTAAATTTTGTTATGTATATTTTACCACAATAGAAATTTGAGGGGGAAAAAACTATATATATAAATATCTTTGACTTTTAAAAATAAATGAATATTTTAAATGTAATTCATCATTTTGCTGTTTTTCCCAGCCATCTCCATAAACTGTATAACCAACACATGTGGATCAAAATCACAGAGTTATTTTAAATGTCTTCTTCATTTTGTGATCCAAAACACTGACAAACTAGTATAGTCATTGTGCAGTATAAAATCCAATCCAATTATTTAATCATACCTAACCTCTAAAGCTATATATATAGCTTTAGAGGCACAAAAGGGTAAAGTAAAATCAGTTTATTCATTTGATTAATGATTTAAATTATAGTTTACTAGAACATAGAAATATAATCATATGTGTCTAAGTTACATGAAACTTGCCTTGGTTTTTATCCATCTAATTCATATGTCCCTTACATGGGACAAGTGGGTTTATAATTCTTTAGCTGCATAAGGAGATGATTCAAATGTAGAATCCTTACAGATAAGATAATTTAGATTGATTTAGAATGAGCTCCAAATTTCACCCACTTACTCAAAAGACAAAGAAGTAAAATATGACAATTCCAAGAAGACTAGGATTCTAGAACATTAAAAATCTGGAACAAATTTAGCTTCTGAAAGGTAATGGAAATGAGGAAAACCTAAAAACAAATAATCAGTGTAATGTCAGAATCTTCCTGCAAGTATTCTGCAAATGTACTGCTTCGCTTCAAAACTGAGTCTTTAACTATGTGAACTGAAGTGGGAAAATGAAGTTCAGTGAGCAAGTTAGTAGCACCCCAATTACAAATTCATCACCTCAATGCTCAAAGTGCCTTGGAGTTTTTCAGCCGGCCTGTGGATAGAGGTGAATGTATTAGTTAAGGTAAATATTTTCTATAATCTCATTTAATTTTATTTTCTTTGAATTGGGTTCACAGAGTATTTTTTTTCAGCTAACTTTAATCATAAAACAAGGTACCAGTAAGAAGGAATACATTATCTTTACCTTATATCTGAAAGGTCAACCACCCATCATACATCCTTCTCTGCCTTAAAGGCAACATGAGATCACACAATTTTATTTTATTTGACTTGCTGCTGATTTATCACCTCTCTGCTATCAATGGGACACAACTCATAGCATGTTGCTCACAATAGCCATGATATCCATCTGCCAAAGAAGTTGCTACCTCCATTAGGATTTCTCCTTCTTAATAAGAGAAGCTCTTCCATTCCTCATTTGCTTATTTCAGAGGACCTCCCTTTTTAACTCACTTTCCTATTGTACCTGTTTAGTTGTTGTCACATGTGAAATTTGGCTCTGGTTCATAGTACAGCAAAAACCACAATGTGCATTCTCATTCATTTAGCATAATCTTACTTAGCTATCATTACATGCAAAGCTCTGTGATAGATACAAAAAGATGAGTATCATATGTTATATGAAGCCTCAGCATAAGTAATAATATATTTTCCAAAAATGAAATGGATCTATCTTACAAGTAATTAGTTTCCTATCACCAGAAGTGTCACGCATTGGCTGGATGACTCATTCACAATCATAGATGACTAATTTTTCTGAGTCATAATATATGAGAGAGAAGGATCAAAGACAGGATGAGGACAAATACTGTAAAGAATTTAAACTTGGCAGTCTCTAAGCCTTTGGAGCGTCATGTCTGATAGGACTGTGTTCATATGCCTGGAAGCTTTGGATCATGCCAGATGGTTCAAAATGTGATTTCAGGTGGGGAATGCCCACTGCTTAATGTCTAGTCAATCTTCTGTGAGTGCTATAATCCAGCAGCCACTTGGAGTAATCTGACCAACAGAGACCAGAATCAAACCTGTTCAGTTTGTCTCATAGACCATTTAATGAATACTAAAAAACAACCATGCTCCAAGCATCAGGGTGAGGCCAATGTGTCCTACTAAACTCAAATGTGCCTCCCAACTTCCCAGACTCCACCAGCTTAACCAATCCCATAAACCCTCAGAGTCTAGTTTAGGAAAAGAAGTGGTGTTCCCATCTAGTAGTTAGTGCATTAACCTTTATAGGATTTGTATATTAACCTCTTCACTTGACCCAAAGTGTCCAGTCAGGTACAGCATAACGTGTTAGCAGCTGCAGACTTTACACTGACCAGCAAGAAAGACATCTAAACCATGTCTATCAACCATAATAACCCTAGCCAGTGATTTGATGCTGACTTGAATATCCTATCAGCTGAAGTGATGTAAAATGGTTGTGTCAGCTAAACTCAAGGACAAATTTCAGCATATTTTTCCTAATTACAGGATCCACATTATATGGATAAATAATTGTAATAATTATAAAACATAAATAATTTATACCTCTAGAAAGCTCCCATAGTAATCAAGGATATATTTCCCAGTAAATTAAAGGGAGTGAGAATCAATCAATGGTTAAGTTGGAATCATCTGGTGGAGGGTTGTAATCCCAGAGGTTGGTTAAATTTTAAAGTGCTTACAATAGTTTGAAAGAGCTAATAGGGCACTTTACTTCATTACAAAGCTTGAGGGTGAAGACACTTTTGAAAGTCAAACAAACATTAATTTTCCTCTCTCTGTCATGCTTCCCAGGGTCTAAGATATTCTATCCTCAGATCCTGAGGTTACTCTCATGTCACAAAATCAGTGTGCTCCTTTTCAGGAGTTATAACTTCATCATTTTTCCAATAGTTCCCTATTGACATCAAGAACTTTTATCCAGAAGAATCAGGTGCCAGAGAAGCAAAGGCATTGTTAGAAAATTCAACCCAAATTAAATTTAAATCTTCTGTTCCTGCTTTAACAACCTGCCACTTAGAAAGTAGGGTTTCTAGTCAGGTTTAAAAAAAAAAAAAAAAGGAAAATTTGCTCAGATATAATCAGAGTGAAATCCTGAATGTTCACCACCTTAATACATGCTTTTTACTGACCCAACCTCATTTGGCTAAATTTGCTTCAAATTTTATCTCTACCTGGATTCTTTTATTCCTCTGGACCAGTTTAGGTGGTTTTCTTTTCCTTCCATGAAGTGTTTGCCACAATGTATAAAATTGCTACATAGATCTCAAAGTTTTGCCCTCCAGTATTTATTGGTTTACACTGTATCTTATTCAGCAGCATATCTGCAACATTAGGACCTGGCACATAAATAAATCTCAATAAATAAGTAAAAAATAAATGAATAGAATGAATAATAGAAAAAATAAAATGTTTGTAAGATAATTTCAAAATTTTAATGAAAATTTTCAGAGGAGCAGCTGTATTTTAGCAATCTCATTCTGGAAGTCTCCATAAAGTTGTATATGTATTTGTATATTTATTACTCCATTGTTTGTATCACAGGCCTTAGTAATTAGATATTTGACAATGGGAGAATTGTTGAATTAATTGTGAGGCATCTATGTCATAGAACATCATGTAGCTACTGCAAAGAATAAGTTGTATCTCTATATATTGAAATAATGTATCACCAATATATTAAAGAAAAAAATAGTTACAGATTATTATGTACAGCGTGATCCCACTATTATTATTATTTTTTTAAGATTTTATTTATTTATTTGAGAGAGAGAAAAAGAAAGAGAGCAGGAGAAAGGGTGAAGGGAGGGGCAGGGATGGAGGGAGAGGGAGAAGCAACTCTTGCCTGAGCAGGGAGCCCAAGGCTAAACTCAGCTCCAGGACCCCGAGATTATGACCTGAGCAGAAGGCAGACACTTAACTGATTGAGCCCTCCAGGCATCCCTGATCCCACCATTAATAAAAAACAAAATGCACACTTCCAGATAGGTAAAGAGATGAAGGCAGAATGAGAGCAAGAGCAAAATAGAGAGAGATGGGTAAATCTAGGGAAAAAGCAGGGATTGCTATAACCATTTCTAAAGAGGGATAATTTCTGAGGATTGTGAAAAGTGAAATAAAATGGGGTCACTTACATCAAGGGCTTTTAAAATAGAGCTGAGAAGCCAGCAAGGCAACAGGCCCTATGCATGCACTCAGTGGGCAAAACCTTAACTCTTGAAGTGGGCCAACCACAAATATTCCAAGGACTCTACACAAGCACCTGAAACTTCCTACAGTACAGGACTTATGCTTACGGAGAGGCTTAGCAAACAATTAAATGGAACTGAAATTCCTTTTCTGCCACCAATACCGATTAAAATTCTTTGCAAACAGGTATAAAAGCAGCTCCCTTTGTCTTTAGAAACCTCTGATTTTTATTCCTTAGTGGACACAATTTTGTTCCCAAGTGGGCTGCCACATAAATCTGTGTTTCCTAAATTGCAATTCTAAGACCCCGAATAAATGCTTTTTTTTTTTTTTAAACTTTAGTTCTACATCTTTTCTCCGTGGACAGAATGAACTGGAGTTTGTGGGGAAGGCCTGCACTTCTTTATATCATGGAAAGTAAGTGTTATATTCATCTACATTTTTTTAAACTTACCTTACACTAAGCTTATACATTAAATAAATATTATCTAAGAAGTTTTCTTGGCAAAACCTAGGAAAGTAATGAAGATTATATGGTATATCTTCCACCCTGTTCATCTTTAAAGTAAATGGATTGTGATGTAGGTCATAATTTTGCATTTAATTGCCACTTATGCATGTTCTTGGCACTGGAATCAAAATGGACATAATGAAGAACAATTTTATATCTTCTGTATAAATAATTAGAAAGCATCTCTCTTGAGTTCATCTGCCATCAAAGTAGATGTAATGTTTCTATTTTAGGTATCGATTCTAATAGTGTGAAAACCCATCTTGTTTATTCCCTCAGTGCCTGGGCTTGTGTTAGGCACACATAGGTTTAATAAAAGTTTATTGAACATCAGAATAATTGAATAACTATAAAACTCAAATCAATTAAAAAGCAAAGGGAGGTTTAATTCCCCTAAGGAGTTTTTTCTAAAACAAAATTTTACAGCCCAAGGGAAATATCCATTTTGGAGTTGAACTCTCTATGGCTGTAACTGCATGGGGTGTCATGATAAATATGTTTCCTTAAGGTTGCCTTTGTCTAACTGTTAGCAGCTCACCAGGTGGCTGCAACTGTGGAAAAATATTTAGTTCTTTAAACATTTCAGTCAATGCAGTAGTTATTTAAACAGTGACAAATAGCAAACATTTCTCCATAGTTTATAGCCTTTTTCTTAATAGGTTTTTCAGTGGGAGTGAGAGCTCCTATTTAGTCAACACTTAGTCAATGCTATTTTTCTAATTATCCTATATGACTAATATAAAATGTCTTAGCTTTTAATTAAGTTATCTTTTCACCACAGCATGACTATTTTTTTCAAAGGTAGTTTCCTATTTCTCAATATACTCAACTGTTCAAAAACAGTTTTTCCTTAGATTGTGTAGAATTTAGCCTACAGTATTGATTACCATGTTTGGGGCAAAACCTATATTAAAACAACCTTATCTTCTAAAGCTATCCAATTTTATATTCTTAGTACCAGCAGAACTGAGCACATTTGTGCTTGCCAACCCTTTTTAACCTTTGCTTTCCTCACTCCTCCATTCTACAAATAATCCGAATCTCTACTTGTTAAAATCTACCCAGTCTGTAAAGTCCAGTCAAATGCCCCTTCTCATGGAACTTCATCATTGCTCTTTACTCAGAAGTATGTTTTCTGTGCTTTGAAAATTCATAACACTGCCTTGTGTTTATACTTGAATATGATTTTATATTTTGCAAATTGTTTTCATCTATTTATTTCTTTGAATTCCTTTATCATTTGATCTATTCAATAAGCATTAATCGAGGGCATTCTCTATGACATTTTTGAGTATTGAAGAAATAAAATCACAGTGAACATGAAGTTGCCTCTCTTTTTAAGTTTTACATCTTAGTGTATTCCAATTTATGTTAAAATTACTCTGGTCTTCCAATACTAGAATGAAAGTGTCTTTTTTGAGGAAGATACTTGATGATATTTATTCTTGGATACTTCTTTACTCATCATATTACTGTACATAATATGCATTGCAATATCTGACTGTTAAATAGATAATTTGCACTTACATAATTTTTTATCTTTTACCAAATACATTGGAATATATTATCTCTTTTAGCCTTATTATGATTATATTAGGTATATATAATATAATGTAATGTAATATACTTTATTTTAATGATCTTATTCAAATTCTAGTGTTCATTCATTTATACCTCAAAGTATTAGGAAGATTTCCTAAGATTTTTACATAGTGAAAACTATAAAACTCTGAAATTCAATACTGCAGAAATCAGAAGTAGTATAGGCCAAATATCATGATCATCTTTTCTTTCTAAATAGAAAATGTAAGAAGCCTAAGGAAACCAAAATTGTTTGGAAAGAGTATCAATACTAAATAACGAGACATGTTCAAAGTATTTATCACAAAGATGGTCATTGGAAATAGGAACTGTGGAGATAGATGTCTAGCATGATAAGGCACTTAGATACAACTATTTGACTTTGTAATTACAGAAGTCAATACAAAGAGTAGTAATAGTCAATCATTTATAAATAATAGTCAATCATTTATAAAGAGTAGTAATAGTCAATGATTATATTTAAAATCATTCAGTGTTTGAAGAATACATCAACTGCAAAAATATAAAATTCAGTCATTGAGTTAGTTTACAGGTACCGGGAATCTACTCTAGCTTCTTGAGTTAGAGAAAAAGTCTCAGTCTTCAACCCCTAGCTCTTAAGACCTACACTATCTTGATACTTTTCTCAAAGGCTACAGTTTGCTTCTTTATCTCCTGACCCAATCCTTCCAACCTTCACTCGACTACAAAAGTTGAAGTTCCTCAAAGTTCTGTGCCAAGCGTTTTATCTTCTGACTTATTTTTCTACAAAAGTAACTATCGTCACTCCCATAACTGTAAATAAAAGATGATATGTCCATACTTGCCAGCTACAAATTCTAGCATTGGCTCATTTTCTGAGCTATGGCCCATTTTGATAGGTAGGATGGACACATTAAGTCATAGAATGCCATTTAGGAAATTATAAGACTTTGTATTTTTTTCTTCAAGTAAAATAATGAAAGCAGAGGAATGATACGATATGGCTTGTGTTTTGAATCAGTCATTTTGGCTCCTTTGGTGAGAAGAGACTACATATGTGACCAAGGATGGAAGTATAGAGAGGGGTAGATTCAAGAAAGTGAATAGAGACCATTCTGTACTCTAGCCATTATCCAGGCAAGAGCTGATAGTTGATGATGACCAGGGTCGTAGTAGTAGAGGTGAAAGAAGTGAAATATCATAGGTTGAATAGACACGGCTTACTGATGGGGGCTTTACAAAAGGAGAGCTTTTGTTGTTGTTGTTGTTGTTTTGTTTTGTTTTTAAAGGTTTTATTTATTTATTTGACAGACAGAAATCACAAGTAGGCAGAAAAGAAGGCAGAGAGAGAGGAGGAAACAGGCTCTCTGCTGAGCAGAAAGCCAATTTGGGGCTGATCCCAGGACCCTGGGATCATGACGTGAGCTGAAGGCAGAGGCTTTAACCCACTGAGCCACCCAGGTGCCCCAAAAAGAGTTTTTAAGAATGAATCTAAAATTCTTGGTCTATTTATCTAGAAATTTGGAGCTGACATTTACTGAGATGAGAAATCTAGAAAAAGTAGCTGGCAGGGACAAAAATGGTGTTCAACTTTGGACTCCTTAAGTTTTACATGCATGTTAGATAGTAAAGAAAGAGGTGTATCATAGACAGTTGGACATATGACTCTAGAGTTGAAGGGAGATGTTCAAAGTGGAGATACAGATTTGGGAGTAATCAGGTGGGTTTAAAAGCCATGAGATTCGATGAACTACCCTTTCAAGTGGTGGTAGACAAGAAAAGCAGATCTGAATTCTTTATAATTCAGCCCCTGACATCTCTCAGAACAATTCTAGATCAGATTATGATCATCATCTGAAAATCAGATCACAGTTCAGTATTTGAGTACATATTTGTCTCATATATCAGACTAGGAGCTCCTTGAGGGTAGAAAGCATACATTTATTTATTACTGCCCATATTGCTATACCTATTTCTTGAAAATATTAGATGCCCCATAATCATTGAGTTAAACTGAGTTGGAAAATGTTCCTATAGGAAATTCAGCTGGTGCACACTGAGGCATGGTTCATCCATGCCTCAGTTTTTGCAGTGTTGGCTGATAATTGTTCACATCTGCACTCTTCTTTGGAAGATTGTCCTTGGCTAAAGGGACCTACCTTTTAGGGAGATGCCAGGAGACTATGCCCCACTCCCTCCCAAGGGTCACCAGTAGCCAGTGATTGGATGATGGCCCCCATAAATTACAAGTGGTGGAATTCCTGTGCCAGAGCTCCCATAGGGATCAGATCTCCATATATTCCTCCCAAAACCACATCTTTGCACAGTTTCTTCCCCTACCCTATCACTCAGGTTTCCCTTTAGAGCCCTCCTTCTTGTGAATCACTTTCAAAGAGATTTCTGCCACAAACCCTAATTCTAAGTAGCTGAATCTAAGATAATAGCCACAGATGGAGATACCTTGACTCCCCAAAACATCTCTCTAAGTGAATTTGTCTATAATCCTTAAATTACCCAACCTTTGTAGTTTTGGGGTAGAATGGGGAAGGGTTTCTACTCTGTATATCCTTCTCAGGTTTTCATATATATATATGGGGCATTGAGTCATCATTTTTTTCTCACCGTCTACTACCCTACTAAAATTCTATGCATTTTTCTTTTTTCTAAGGTAGGCAGCTACTCTTAGTTGAGTGTACAGACATAGATACTATCTAAATTTTAGCAAAAATGCTACTCAAAAGAGGTAAGGAAGCTTTTGTAATATTTTAAAACTCTGAAAAAATATTTTAAAACTCTGGTGTTTAAAAATTTAATGGGCTGTTTTAATAATATTTTAGTAGACAAAGCCAATATCCTATGCTTTAACCTCATGATTTCTTTTCAGGATTTATTCATTTATTTTAGTGGGGAAAGTGAGAGAGAGAGAATCTCAAGCAGACTCCCACTGAGCATGGAGTCTGAATAGGAGCTTGATCTCAAGACCCTGAGATCCATGACCTCAGCTGAAATCATGAGTCAGTCCCTTAACTGACTGACCCAACCAGGTGCCCCTCAACCCCATGATTTCATCTTTAATTTTCTCCTAGTAAAGAATGGATCAATATGCTCTGTCCACCTGCCCATTTGTTCACATGTATGTGATACACAACATGTGCCTCAGACTACTTAGAGGGTCACAGAAAATATCAGGTCCAGGCCTCTCTTTTTGCAGAGGGGCCAAAAAGAGAGAAGAAGAGAAAATAAGAGAAGAAGAGGAAATAAGAGAGAGAGAAATGAAGAAGGGAATGAAAGGTCTGAGGAAGGGAGCCTGGCTGAGAATGAAAAGTGCCTAGAAAACTGACATCTGAAGAAACTGAGGCATGACAGCTAACTGGTAGACTGTAGGAAACTGCTTTCCTTCACCCAGGGAATTCCTCTTTGGTCAGGAATTTCAAGTACTGGAATGTATCTCCTTTGGCAATATTCACATAGCATAACTTGAATGAAAAAAAAAAAAAAACTAGAAAAGAGGGCTCACATTGTTAAAAGACTGTGGAGATGGTGACTTAGTGAGGATGGAATATAAATGCTTTCATACTGTTAAAAGTTGGGTGTAAAGAAATACCTGACTGGCAAATCTAACAGTGTCAATGATTTTGCAGAGAGAGCTTGTCTGGCCCTGCCCCTTGCATGGCACCGTGCTGTGTGGGGCTGGTTGGAACAGGAAGCTCTTTTTCATTAGTGTTTTTACTTTCTGCTCTGCTAATGTAAAGGTAAATCTATTTTTATCTTCTCAGCTATATCTATTGATATTCAATGACACACAGCTCACCTTTCAGCAGAACTAAAGATATTACTGTTCTCAAGATTATTGGTTTTCTTTCTTTCTTTTTTTTTTTCCCATCTACACTGAACAACAGTATCATCACAATAATCATATGCTATTTTAATGATGGTGTAAATTTATTGGCATTTTCTCCTTCAGGTGGGAGAACTCAAAGTGAAGCTCTCTGCCCGGAAGATAAAATAACAAGCTTTTCTCTCTATTGCTGTGCATGTTGGTATTCTGAAGGTGGCATGCTGAGAGAACCTGCCCTTTCCTAAAGCAAATGCTAGATGGTTCAGGAAAAGGTCCCAGGTCCTTAGAAATCTCAGATTCTTTAATAAGGGAGCTGAGGGATGTAAATAGAAGGCCACCAGCAGCCCCCTGGGAACACTGTTTCCTCATAGAGAACTAGTAGTTTGCACTGGGATTCTTTGGCTTCTTTTAACACTATGACACACTCATGTTTCCAAGAAAATATAACATGGCATTCTTCATAAAAATGCCCATTACTATTTCTGTGCAAAGTTTTGTTATGGGAACTCTTCTAGGAACTGCGATGACAATCGAGATTATAAAGAAGTGTTCAGAATGTTTTCTTTTATGATTCTGGGTGTTAGAATCACAGAAGGAGATAGATGGCACAGTCAAACTGAGTAATTGTAGAAGAACTTAATAGAGGTACTGTTTAAAAAAGTGTGTCTATAATCACAAAGTAGGGCTAGTGCAGTACTCTGATGATATAACAGTGGGACACCAAGAGGGAAAGTGTACTAGAACCTGCAGAAAGAGAGTTGTGAGGAGAGATCCACATGACCACCAAGGGTTTCAACCTACTCTAGAATATCTGCAGAGAGTGGGTCTACTCATTTCTCTCCCTTCCTCTCCTCTCCAGCCAGTGTTCCTGCTTGGCCACATATGGCTAGTATCCAAGAGAGAAAAGAAGAAAAGTCATTGAGCTAGTTCTGATAGATCTACCTCCTTGATAGGGAAGAGGTCAGAGAGGGCAAGAGAGTAGATCTGAAAGGCCAAACAGAAGTTCACCAACACAGTCTAGTTTCCAGTTGAGTACCCAACCTACTACTGATAAGCAACCTTTAAATTCATAGGAAAAGAGCATAGGAGCTCAGGCTAACCTGCCATGTACACAGCTCCAGGATCTTTTACTGAATTCAATGGCTCTGCTACTGTTAGAGGTAATGGTACTGCTACTGTTAGAGATAATGGTAGTCACTGTATATCTTCTAAGGTTGATATCTCTCACCTGTTTATTTTCAAATATCCCCTACTGCCACTCTGCTACTACCTTCTACTTACTAAACAGCTCTTTAGAGTTGAAGAAGATGTGTGGTTTTACTGGCTCTTACCACCATCTAGAATTTTTATGGGATTGTAGCCATAACTCCTCCTGGTCCCATCAATATGTGATTTCCCCAAGAGGTGGATTATTGTTTTTATTAGACCCTAACTTTAACATCTGGTCACTAGACTGAAAGTCGCATGAGGGAAGGATTAATATTAGATATATTTTTCACGTTTAACCTCTTCTCTCAGACAATAAGAAATAAGGAGTCAATAAACATTTAAAAAATAACAATGAATATGAAATTCTCACACTCCATTTTCTTCATCTTTAACAATGAGAAGAATTCACCCTAATAAAACATACGTGCATTTGTTCAAGTGTAGCCAAAACTCTTTTTCACCTCACATCAAGGTCTCTATAGTAACAAATATTTCTAAAAAAATAGGACTAGAGAAAATATTACATGCTGAGAACCTATTGTGAGGTACAATCCCAGGACAACAAGGGTGATGAAGGGAAGAAGATAAACCAAATAACGGATATGTATTTCCAAATTATCCAAAGTTATGCTAGAAAGCATAGCCATGATACAGTCATTTAGAAAGTGTAGCCAAGGTTGTTCAGAGCCTTGGGGCCTTATAATAGTTGCCTAGGAAAAGAAAGGAGAAGAATTTATCTTCAGGCTTCTTGATTTTGTCCCCTTTTTTCTTAGAGGCCCACAATTAATCACAGGCATATTAACTCTTCCACAAATTTCCCAGTTGTGTCAACTAGACACTTTAGAAAGCTGCTAGGGAAGTCAGGTCTCATGTCCTACAATAGGATCCTTTATCTAAGTCCAGAGTGGTGTGGAAGCCATAGACTCTTTAGAGCTATTTATGTTTGGCCTCAGTTCTTTCACTGCTGAAGGTCTCATTGTGTAGGAGCCAAGGGAAGCCACAGTAGAAACTGACCTTCGTCTTGGGGGCCACTTTGCCACAAAGATGGCAGTGTTGGTAGATGGGGTAACATGCTTTTCTGTTGAGCAAGTGGTTCGTGGCCCAGAGATGAGTTCTTTATCAATTAACTGTAGAACAAAATCTGAGGAACATCATACATTGGGCCACTCAGATCTCCACACATACTCCATGGTATCTGGCTCTATAGTAAAATGAAAGGAATAGTTAAATTCTTTACTTCTTCCTGAACAGAGAGGAACAAGTCTAATCCTATATGTAATAGAGGAAGTTACCAATTTTTTTTTTTTTTTTAGACTTTAATTTTTTTTATTTTTTATAAACATATATTTTTATCCCCAGGGGTACAGGTCTGTGAATCACCAGGTTTACACACTTCACAGCACTCACCAAATCACATACCCTCCCCAATGTCCATAATCCCACCCCCTTCTCCCAAACCCCCTCCCCCCGGCAACCTTCAGTTACCAAATTTTAAAGCCATTTGTAATCACAACCTTACAGCTCTTTCCTTGAAATTATCTTTTCCAAGATAGGCTACTTTCCCCTCCCTGCCGTCCCGCCACCCAGATTCATTCATGCTCTTCATTCTAGATCCATTCATTCTAATATCTATGTGTAAATTTGAACTATTTTGAGCTAGAATAAGGATTAATCAACAAAATTAGTACTATTTTCTGAATAAGTTCTAAAGATGAGATATATTTTAATTTATCTTATTCTTGCAAGAGAAAAATAACAAATAATAGTACATCTCTGTCATTGGTGCTCCAATGACAAATGCTCTAAACGGAACGGTACTACTAAAGTTATCTTTGTTCGTTTCCCTACAGAATTCTTCCGAACTTACAGAAAAACTCAACACCAAACCTGGTAACAATTATACTAACAGCTGTGTCCGTGAAACATTTAGCTTCCTGAATGATAACATCATCAAGGAAATAAAAAGCAATTCTGAGATTCACCTCATTCCTAAAATTACTGACTTAATTTTTTTTTAATTCCTTTTCTATAAGCTCATCAAAATGTTTTATTCCTTTTTAAAATTTTATGTATTGGTTTAGTTTTACTTATTTTTTTTTTATTGTGTTATGTTCGTCACCATACAGTACATCATTAGTTTTTGATGTAGTGTTCCATGATTCATTGTTTACATATAACACCCAAGGCGCCATGCAATCTGTGCCCTCCTTAATATCCATCACCGGGCCTGGTCATGGGTTGTTCTACTTTATCAGCATATGTGGTGTACCATAAAAATTTTTCTGAAATAAACAAGTATTCCTTTCTTTCTCTACCCTTTTACTGTACTCTGTCTTGAAACCACTTCAATTCAATCCAAATGGAGGTAATTATAAAACTCCATTAAAACTGCTATTGCAATGTTGACCTGTGTCTTCACTGATGGTCTTACCTCATTTTACCTGGAAATATCAGATGCAGGTAATGGAACTGATTGTTTCTTCCTTTTTAAAATATTTTCTTCACTTGACTTATAGAACACAACACATTCCTGGCTTTATATTTACTTCGAAAGCGCTTATGTTCAGTATCATTGATAGTTCCTGCTCCCCTGACAACCTTCTATTAGAGTGTTTCATTTTTGTCAGCTCTTCTCTTTTCTCTCCACTCATATGCCCATGTTAACTCATTCAATCCCATTTTAAAAGAAAAAGTACTATTGATAGTCTGGTGACTCCAAAATTATATCCCTAGTCTAGACCTTTATCCTGAACTACATACCCATTATATCCAATTGCCTTCCCACATTTCCACTTCATATCTAAAAGGCATTTCACACTTTATCTTCCCCCCCAAAACAATTTTTTTTTCTCTCCATCTAAAGCTTTCCTTCCATAGTTTCCTCAATAAATTCCATTGTTCCTTCAGGTGGATTGACTAAAAAAATAATAATCCTCTTTAATTCTTCTTTTCCTTCTAAACATAGTATTCAATTTATAGGCAAATATTTCCGTATTAACCATCAAACAATAACCTGAATAACCATTTTTTGATGCTACTATTGCCACTGTACTGATCCAGGGAACCACCCCATCTTCCTTGGACTACTCCATTGAGCTCATAATCTCACCTCAATAAAGTACATCCTCTACACAGCAGTCCAGTGATCCTTTTAAACCCAAATCAGATTATGTTGCCCTCCTGCTCTCAATACTTCAATAGTTCCCATAATACTTAGAACAATTCCAAAGCCCCTAACTACTCCTCAACCCATTGCTTTCCACATCTCTCACAATGCTCAGGACACATGGGCCTATTTACCCTTGTAGTTAGTGCATGACAGAGTAATTCCTCCTACACGGCTTCACTCTTGCCATCCACCTGAAAGTTTGTCTCTTTTATGGCCTTTTCCTCTCCTAACTAAAATATCAGTTTCTCAGATAGCCATTCCCTTAACATCATTATGCTCAGTGGCTTTCTCATTCCTTTTACTACTTATTTGTCCTAATAGGTTAATATGCTTAAGAAAATTTATGATTACCTCACATTTAGTATTTTTAATGGTTTATTTTCTCTCTCTCACTGTGAGTTCTGAAAAGATCAACTGTTCCTGACACATAGAAGTGCTTGGTAAACATTTGTTAGATGGATAAATAACTTTCATTTGCTGATTTCACTGATAGCATGGTACCCTAAGATACTGTTCAAAGAACTTGTTTTTGCTTGAATTATGTCTTATCAGAGCAAAGTGTCACGGAAGAAATCCTATTAGTCATTGCTATCATGGTGACCTTCCATTAAATCTCTTAAAAAAACAATAGTATGCCAAATTTCCTTTTAGGAAAAAGGTAGGAACTCCCCTTTTACTCATCCATATCATCCTTTATCAGAACAGAATACAGAAACATGACTTATGCCACCTACTTCTTTTCTAAGACATTGGCAAATAAGTAAAAGTTGAGTTTTTTCTTACTGCTCTTGTCTCACTAAATTTTCTAGACTATGCCTCTCTTCCAGGGTCTTTAACTGATATGGAAGAAATTTAATTGACTACATTTTGCATTTTAAACGTAATACATGACTATAGGATCAACCATAAATCAGCTTCTAACTAGAGGATTTTCTCATAGGTGTCCAAAGTGTTTTCTTACTGAACATTTTAAGCACATAACTGAGCACATTTTAAACCTAGTGTTTTTGTCACACTTTATTAACACCCCATGGAAGTTCCAGAAAATACTCATTTTAGTCAAATATGTGTAAATCGATTCAAATCAATGCAGTAGAGAGCTTTATTTAGAGAAATGGTACAGTGAATCCCTTTTAAAAACATATTTTATTAAATGAATCATTACTCCCTCAAACGTCTTATTTTAAATTTCATATTTTCATTTATTAGGTTTACTTATAGGTTCTCCTGCTTCTCTTATTTTAGCTAAGTTTCTTTAATATATAAGTTATATATATATATATATATATATATATATATATATATATATATAAGTTTTTGGCTTGAATCTTCTCTAAGAAATAAAGACATTTTTTACAGCTTGATAAGTATATCATCTTAAATTGACTCCATGACTGGCATATTTCTGTGACTGAATTCTCCTGAGGAGTATTTCTTTGGTAACATTTGAACATCTTCTCAATCATCATTATCTGACCAAATGAAACCCCCCCAAAAAACTCATGTACTTTTAATTTTACTTTTATGTTTTATTATGGTAATGTTTAAGCATATGCAAAAGTAAACTAAAGTTTTCATCTATAACCTGTGGTTTCTTAACATTAGTGGTATTGACATTTTAAACTTAGTAATTCTTTATGTGTGGATGAGAGGGGAAAAGACTATCCTGTGTGTTTTAGCATGTTTAATAGGATCCTTGTTCTCTACATTTGATGGCAGTAGTACTTGCTTCCCAGTCATGACAATTAAAAATATCTCCAGACCTTGCCATATGTCCCCTCGGAGACAAAACCAACACCAGATAAAAACTGCTGAAAGCCCATTCACTCCCCCTACCTCCCACATACCATATTATTTGATCCATATATTCTGTCTGTCTTTTTATCTATCATCTATCCATCTGATAATGACTTTTTAAAGTAAAAAACACCATTGCCACACCTAAAAACCTGGAACAGTAATTCCTCCTTTATCATTATACAGCCAGCCCCTTTTTCAAATCCAATTATGTCATAAATGTCATATTTCTCTTTGTGTATTCTTCATATTCTTTGTCTCTTTATTCTCTTTCTCACGCTCCATACAGAGATATAATAGATGATGATAGAGACATAGATAGAAGATATATGTC
Organism: Mustela lutreola; assembly: GCF_030435805.1. Taxonomy (NCBI): domain Eukaryota; kingdom Metazoa; phylum Chordata; class Mammalia; order Carnivora; family Mustelidae; genus Mustela; species Mustela lutreola. Next base: position 61,040,132 of record NC_081299.1, read on the forward strand.
TACACTACACACACATGCCACACACAGAATACATACATGTATATAATACATGCATATACACCTATGTGTGTAAGTGTAAGTATGGGTGGGTGGATATAGTTCACTTAAATTATAGTACAAATAAGATAAACACAATTAATTTCAAGACTTCTTATTAAAGTATAATTGATATACAATATGCTCTTAGTTTCAGGCATATATCATAATGATTCAATATTTTTATACATTACAAAATAATCCCCACAATAGGTTCTATTTATCATCTGTCATCATACATTATCATATTATTTACGATATTTCCTGTGCAGTGAATTATAATTTTAAGGTTTTAGTTTTTTAGTTTTAATATGCATCATTCTCTTGGTTTTCCTGATAAATTATAAATTGAGGAAATTGCTCATTTTTATTTTTCCTGTAGAATTTCCTAAAGACTGGATTTGCTAATTGTATCTCTAATTCTATTACCTTTGGTATTTCCTGGCAGTTGAATATATGCTATGATCAGAATCAAGTTCAAAAAGTATTTTTAAGATTTTATTTATTTATTTGAGAGAGAGAGCATGAGGAGGGAGAAAGGGAGAGGAAGATGCAGACTTCCCCCTGACAGGGAACCCAACACGCGGCTCCATACTGGGACCCTGGGATCATGACCAGACGATAGGCAGTCACGTAACCAACTGAGCCACACAGGTACCCCTCAAGTTCAGAATTTTATGATAAGATGATTTTTCAGAGTTTGTGTCCCTCTAATACAAGGATTCTTGAATGTTTCTCTTTATGGTATGTTAGGAGTTACTGATGTTTAATACCCAGATACTTTGGTTCTATGAGGAGGACAAAATGATGTATTCTTTTTATTATTATTATTATTATTATTATTATTATTATTTAAAGATTATTTATTTATTTATTTGACAGAGAGAGATCACAAGTAGGCAGAGAGGCAGGCAGAGAGAGAGAAGGGAAGCAGGCTCCCTGCTGAGCAGAGAGCCCGATGTGGGACTTGATCCCAGGACCCTGAGATCATGACCTGAGCCGAAGGCAGTGGCTTAACCCACTGAGCCACCCAGGTGCCCCGATGTATTCTTTTTAATATTCCTCCATTAACCTATTAGCTGGAAAACTTCTATAAACAGAGACTTCCCTCATCTGCTATTGAACTGCTCAGGAGTGGAGAATGTATAGAAAAGGCAGGATAAATAAACAAATTTTCTAATTTATTGACTAGTTTTCACAATAATAGCTAAACTCAGTAAAATATTCCAGTAGTGACAGATTAGGTTTTTAATGTTTTATATTATGCAAGCGTAGATTTAAACATCCTTGATGCACTTTAATCTATTGTACTTATTACTGTTTTTTAACCCACTGAGCCACCCAGGCGTCCTATTATTACTGTTTTTTAATACTTAAGATTTTCCTTATTATCGCTAGTAGATTCTCTTTAAACTGATTCCTGAATACTTTTGACCTGATCCAAGAGCCTTTGAAAACTTCTTTAGTTTTTTTAGATTGCACATCTAAGTGAGATTGTATGGTTTTGTCTTGTCTGTTTCTAATGTCTCAGCCACGTTTCCAAGGATAAAAGAGCATAAACTCTTATTGCAACTAAAATAACGGTTTGGTACCAATTCAATTTTTCTCATCTATGAAATGCATATGGTGTATAACATCTACACGTCATTATTTACTTTAAAAAATCTCAAAATATCCTGATGAAAATTACTAGTTCTGTAAACCTGCCACTAATCTCTTTGAGCTCTTTTTTTGTCTCCAAAATGAGAATATTATGTTGAACTGTTTACCATATAATGTTGTTTAACCTGTTCAGTATATTTTATCATTCTATGTATCAGTTTATTTTCTAGCGCATGGACACAATAAATAATCTTACCTAGCATTATTCTCTTTTTTCTAATTGATCTCCATCTGTAAGGCAAACCTACCCCTTTCCTCTCAAAACTATATAAGGTATAATTATTCTAGTGGTGGACATCGTATTACCTGTCTGCCCCACAGCAATTTTTGTCTGAACACAGAAACAACAGGTCTATTAGATTACTATGGAAAGGATGAAAAGCTGCAGTATAAGGGAATGATACCTGATCATTTTTTTTCTCTCTTGTTACCAACATCACTTATTATCTTGTTTACTTTCCTTTTCTACTGCTGCGCACTGATAGTTTCAATGATTCTTTCATGATAACTTTCCAATCCCTCTTCCTGGTCAGTGTGCTGAATAATTCTTCCATTTAGCACCTACTCTTTTGGCTTTATTTCCATCTTCTAGAGAAATGAAAATTTATCTTGAACTCTAGCCCTCATCTGCCTGTCTGGATTATAAACCAGATGACTTGTCACAAGAATCTTTGGGGAGGAATGGAGTGGTTGTGATTTTTGAAGCTAAGATTATTATGCCAATTTAAATGGGTGAGACCATTTGCCCTGTATTCTTACTTATTCCATCAATAAGAGTACTTCGAATTTTTGCAGGCTGAGAAACACTCTCTGGTTGAGTGACACCTTTAGGAAAACCAATCTCTCAGTTCAGAGATTCCATTGCCAAGAAAGAAAGAAAGGGGGAAAAAAAAAAACTTTTAAAAATAAAACAAACCTAATACCTCTCTTTATGGGAACTTAGCCCATGCCTTGTTCTCAGACATGCACAAGCTAAACATATTTAATTGCCTTTTCCTATGTCAAAAACCGCCTGTCCAGAGGGACGCAATATGAGAAGGAACATTTTACGCTGTATCTGTTCCTGGAGCAATGGTGCTTGTGTTTCCAGGGCTGTCAATTAAGCATATTTTTTCCCCAGCACATATTCATTAAGACACAGTTGCCAACTTCATTGCCACTGAATTTTTTATTATATATATTAGTTCTGGTTGAAGGACAATTTAGGAATGTTTTTATGGGGAATAAAGAAGACTTCTGGTTGGAAAATTTTTCTATCGTTTATTACATTATACTAGAAGGACAAAATGGCTTTGTGCCCCGAATGAACACTCTTATCTGCATTTAACTTAGTCTGATCCTGTGAATATCTTTTTGGCATAATGTTCTGTTAACACATAAACTGTTCATAAACACATCCAATTATATTTATTGCATTGATGATCTATTGGTAGCTATTAGACAATGGGGATGGGAATATGCAGCAAATGACCAAAGGGATTTTGTAACAAATGGAGATATAGATCCACTAAAAATGTCAATTAAAGTTCTCTGTCCCGGTGGTCATAGGGGTGGAAACAAAGAAAGCCAAAGACAGAGAAAAAGTGACTCCCACCCCCAAAAAACAAACAAACAAACAAAAAACACGAGAGAGAGAGAAACTTTACAAACAAAATGGGTGTTGTATGAAGATATCTTAAAGTACAGCTGATAGTCCTCCAGTCCTATCTCTTTGAACTCTGGCTTAGTCCCAAGAGAGTAGAGGAAAAATATATTGCTCAGTGATGGATTGGGACCTAAGTTTGGCTACAAGACAGCATCCAATCTTAAACCAGTGAATAATGATGCCCACAAGTGATCATGTGCCAAAAATTACAGAGCATACACACAGGCTAAAATTCCCTGACTGGTGAATCACATGATCAACTCAGAATTTGTTAGTTACTGTTTGATAGTGACCAAGAATTTCCACAAAGCACTGCAAAGAGCACAAGAAAGGCACAGCACTAGGACATTTGGTTTTTGACACTGTGTGAAAATTTCTGTAGCTACCAGGATGTTTTCTCCTCTCTCCTCTGAGTCATGCTGTGACAAAGCGGACTCCAAAGCAGCTATAAGCGTGAAGGTGGTTCATTAGGGAGTGTTCTTGGCCCCAGTATGTGTGAAAGAGAAGGAAAGGAAGCAGCAGCGGGCAGAAAGAGGAATTCGGCTGTGATATAATATCCACAGACATCTCAGCTGACACTATAGTATGTTGTGAACATAGTGTGATGCTTGGTAGTTTATGGAGCTGGAGAGAGAGAGAGATGGCTGTTGATAATCCCAAACTGAGGTCATTTGATGTGAGCAGTGAAGGCCTTGCAACCTTGGATGAGGCAACTCTCTTCATCTGAGGCAGTGCCCTAAGGAGTCTGGCAGCTGTGGGGTTTAGTTCTAGACAGCACTTCAAGCAGATGGCGAAATCCCGGGCACTGCATCACATCTTAGGCAACAGTGGGAATGATGATAGTTTTCTCAAAGTGTTGTTGTGATAATTAAATTTAACCAACTGACTTCAGGGCATAGGGTATGGGCTCAGTAAATAATATTTAAATTCTTCTTTCTTCAAAACTCAAGCAGTAGTTTTGAAATCTTTTGATACATATAAAGATTTGTGGAAGGAATTTCTGCTATTTTATACTTCTAGCCTCTTGGAGTCAGAACAAAAACTTTGATTAATAATTTTTTCACCTAATCTTTGAAACAACTGTAATGTAGGTATCCTGTGATTCCATTTTATAGGACTCTGAGGCTAAGATTAATTTAGAAATATTTACAAAAAGTATTTGTACAAAATATTTGTAAAAAAATGGTTGCACAAATCAATTATAAAGAACCAAAGATTTTATATGATGGCTTGTTTTTTTCTATGCTTGAATGACAACAAGACTTATGATCAGAAGACCTAGATTAATGATGGGCCCTTCCCCTTGCAAGCTTTACGATTTTGGCACACTTGACATTTTTATTCTGATTCCTTATTTATAAGTATAACTTGCATTTCCAGGCTTTATGGGCCATGTTTATCAGGTGTGCCTTTTACTACAAGTGAGGTATGAAGAGAAACTTTAAAGGCAAAGTAAAGAAACAAAGGAAATGCATTCAGTGGTAAAAATGTTCAGATACTATCTGAAAATAGCATCCTATGCCCAGACCAAACAATGTCAGACATGAACTTCCAGAGAGAGGTAAGAAGGAATAGGAAAGAAATAGAACCTTTACATGCCCAGACATGAAACTTCCACTTGAAGTTGTAGACAATGATGGCCCAGTGAAGTTGAAATAGGAGAGTAGTTATATGAATGTTGAGTTTTAGGACTAACCCTCTAGAAGCAGGTGGGTGGTAGAGAAGAAGAGAAAAACCTGCAGGTGGAAATTCTATTCAGAATCCGAGGTTAGAAGTACTGAGGGATTTAAAAGGGGAAAAAATATGATAGTGCATATAAAGAGAAGGGCTTAAGTTTAAGAAATATTAGAGATAAAATAAATATGAATTTAGTAAAACTCACCATTTATTGGTTTACTTAACAGAGTATTTTCTAGTATGCCATAACAATAACTTTATGAATCCCTGGAGATTACTACAAGGTTGGATAGAGAAAAATGTTTAAAATAATTTCTAACTGTTACTAATATTTTGAAGAAAACAAGAAGCAGGTATACATTAAACCCTTATTCTACTACTTTGTTGTCTTTTTTATCTGCCTTAAAAGAACCTCTATACGTCTCCATTTTTCCTCTTTGTTGACTTTCTCACTTACTTTGATATATTTTATCCAGAATTAATATCTGTATTAATTCTAGATTCAATTAACATGAGTATTAATTCTAGTTTCAAAGTAATGCCAGGGACTGAAAGAAATTAATCCCATAATTCTAAAGTTTAACTCAGTAAGATTTTAATATTTATTCACATAATAATCCAATGTGGGTATTCCTGGTTGATGAATGCATTCTACTTGGACTCTCCTCAGGATACTTCCACCCCTCTGGCTATATTCAGCTCTAGGCTCTCTGTTCTATGCACTCAGCTATAAACTGAGAAAATAATGGGAAGATTAGAAAAGGGAGGTTATTATAGGGTATGAAGGAAATAGCACATATCATTCCTATTCATACATCGTTAACTATCATCAGATACCCATACCAAAATGCAAATGAAGCTGAGGAAAGCATGTTAGATTTGTGGCAAAAATACAAGGAGACGGGTTTGATAAAAATTAATCTCTGAGATTTTTAGTCATGATAGATTAACCAGTCATGATAGATTAACCAGTGTCTTAATTAATTAGTACTTCAAATTCATTAACTAGAACCTCAACTATTCTTTGGCAGAGACCCTGGGGAGCATGGTAACAAGCAGGAGTTGGAATATCAAAGAAGTACAAAGATGATTTACCTGCTGATAACTGAATGGGAGTCAGAGTTTGGAATTTGAGTATGGGCAAGTTGGATTAAAGAAAAATCACTCTTTAGCAGATCTTTTTTTTTTTTTAAGATTTTATTTATTTCACAGACAGAGATAGGCAGAGAGGCAGGCAGAGAGGGAAGCAGGCTCCCTGCTGAGCAGAGAGCCTGATGTGGGGCCTGAGCTGAAGGCAGAGGCTTTAACCCACTGAGCTACCCAGGTGCCCCAGCAGATTTTAACACAATCCAGAAACTCTGCAATTTATCTTTATGATGCTCAGATCTGATCTCTTTCATAGTCATAAAAGAAATGACAAAATGTAATCTGAAATCAAGGAAAGATGTCATTAGCAAAATGCAAATCAAAATTAGAATGAGATATTTGTCTCACACCTGCTCAAATAGTTATTAACAAAAAGACAATAGATATGTGTTGGCGAGGACTTGGAGAAAAGGAAGCTTTTAAACACTGTTGGCAGGTATGTAGATTGGTACAGCCATTATGAAAAAACTATGGAGGTTCTTGAAAAAATATAACTAAAAATTTTAAAATATTTTCAACAGATATCTGCATTCATATGATCACTGCAGTACTATTCACAATTGCTAAGGCATGAAAATGATGTGTCTAAAACCATAAGTGACTCTTAATCTCACAAAACAAACTGAGGGTTGCTGGGGGGAGGGGGTTTGGGAGAAGGGGGTGGTATTATGGACATTGGGGAGGGTATGTGTTTTGGTGAGTGCTGTGAAGTGTGTAAACCTGGTGATTCACAGACCTGTACCCCTGGGGATAAAAATATATGTTTATAAAAAATAAAAAAAAATTATAAAAAAAAAAAAGAAAATGATGTGTCTAGTGACAGATAAAGAAAATATGTTATTTATGAAATGGAATATTATTCAACCACAAGAAAGAAAGAAATTCTGACACTTGGAAAAACATGGATGAACCTGGAGGATGTTATGCTAAAGAAATAAGCCAGACACAGAAAGACAAATACTGTATGATCTCACTTATATGTGAAATCTAAAAATGTTAAACTCAGAGCCAGAGAGTAGAATGGTGATTGCCAAGAGCTAGCGGAAGGGGAAATAAGAAGCTGATGGTCCAAGAGTACAAAATTTCAGTTATAAGATCATTAAGTTCTGGGGGAAATATTTGAAATGCTCATGACTGAAAACTCCCAAATTGATAAAAAAAAAAATAGCAAATAAATATCCAAAAAGCTGACTATCTCAGAAAGAAAACTTACTGAGCAAAGTTCAAGATGACTTTGAAGTTCATTTTGATTTTAGATTGTATATCAATAGTGTGTGCAATCAAAAATGTGTTCAACATTTTCTTGAAAAAGTTTTGTTTCATTTCAATAATGAAATTTCTTAATTTCATGTGCAGTTATATTATAATGTTTTGCTTGTACATAATTTTTTAAAGTTTACTTCTATGATATTCTTTATTTTATTTTATTTTTGAATATATAAAATACTGGTATGCTTCAAATATCAAAGACTGTCTGTTCCAACTCATTCTTCCTATGACAACAGTGACCTAGACTCTGCATCTCACAACACATGAATTTTTTAAAAAGCCAACTTCTTCATATATTCAGAGAAAGAAGAGGCTAGAAATTCTATTTTAACCAAGACTGGTATTATTTTTATTAAAAAGACATGAGTAGGATAGTAAATGAGTATTTAAAATATAATAAAGCAATATTATAAATAACTCCATGTCCACAGATTTGGTAACCTAGATTAATGGACCAATTCCTTGAAAGACACCATCTACCAAAATTCACACATTAAAAAAAAAACCAAAAAAACCCTACTGCTAACATCATACTTACTAGTGAGAAATTAGATGCTTTCTCACTAAGATGAAAAACGAAGCAAAATTGTCCTCTCTCACTGCTCTTATTCAAAATTGTACTGAAAGTCTTAATTAATGTAATAAAATAGAAATGTAAATAATAGGTAAACAGGGAAGGTAGGGAGAGATTTCTATAAAGGAAATCATAGTCAACAATAAGTCAATTGCTGATAAACAAAGTTGCAAGATATAAGAATAATATGTAAAAATCACCTGTTTTCTTATATACAAGGAGTAATCAGAATTATAAATTTAAAGCACAATACCATTTACATTAACACCCCAAAATTAAATATTGAAGTATAAACCTAACAAAATATGTACAAGACCTAGATGAGGAAAACGACGAAACTCTGATGAAAGAAATCAAAGAACTAAATAAGTGTAGAGATTTCCATGTACATGGATAGGACGACTCATTTCTAAGATGTCAGTCCCTCACAACTTGATCTGTATAAAAGATGCAGAATAACTAACAGTATTGAAGGAGTATAGTAAAAAAGACCAGGGGTTCAGATCAATGGGGAGGAAAAACAGGTGGAACACAGGAGATTTTTAGGGCAGAGAAACTATTTCATAGGATACTGTAATGGTGAATACGTGTTGGTTTATACTGAAGGTTTGTGTTCTCCAAAAATTGACATATTGAAATTTAATCTAATGTGATAGTATTTGGAGGTGGGCCTTTCAGAGATGATTAGGGCCTGAGGGTCATGAATGGGATTAGTGCCTTATAAATAAAAAGTCCCAGAGAGCTTCCTTACCCCTTCTGCTATGTGAGATTACAGCAAGAAGGCATCCACCTATGGATCAGGAAGAGGGTCTTGACCAGACACAAATGTACTAGCCCCTTGATTTTGGACTTCTCAGCCTCTAGAACTAAACTGTGGGAAATAAGTTTCCATTGAATGTAAGCCAACCTGTGTAGAGCAGCATGAGTGAATCAAGACACATGATTATGCATTTTTCAAAAATGTATAGAATGTACATGAAATGTATAACACAAACGGCAAACCCTTGTGTAAACTACCGACTTTTGTTAATAATAACATATCAATATTGCCTCAGTAATTGTAACAAATATACTACACTAATGCAAGATGTTAAGAAGGGGGGAAAACTGGGAGTAGGAAGAAGTGAGGAACTCTTTGGAAACTCAGTAATTTCCCCTCAATTCTGTAAGACATAAGACTGCTAAAAAATAAAGCCTATAAATTAAAAAAAATAGAATTTCTCATTTTTTAGGTATTTTAGACTTTTTGTGCTTCTGTAATGACTTTTTAAAGTTACAAAATGCTGGTCTCCCTTAGAAAAACTGAAAACACTGTTAGCACTGTTTTATACATGTTGCAAATTGTGTTTTTTGTTTCTTGTTTTTTGTTTTAGTTCTGAATGCTCCCACGTTTAATTCAGTAATGGGGGACTGGGCCTTCAGAGGATTCTTTTTTGTAAAAGGGATCCAGTATTGGTGAATACTGTGACTTTCTCCTAATAAATCCACTTCTTTATTCTATAAAAAAGAAGAATATTTTACTTCCACAGTTTGGTATATGGCCTGGAGATGGTTGGTCCGTCCATGTTTGTTCTCAGATGCTCTGAAGACTCCCTCACGGGATGGCTACTGTAGGTATATGAATGGAAATAGCCCACAGTACAAACACAATTGGCAATTCCTTCCTCATTTGCCATATTATAGCTGATTTTTACACACTGCCAAGATTTCTCAGGGCAGGCTAAAACGAAATATTTTGTCAATCATTCAGAAAATATTACAGGATGGTTTGGGGCATTGATCTCTTTCTCCTGCTGAGCTGTTGCTAAGTTGCCTTTTACGTTATTTTGCTAAATGCTTTGTTCCCATCGATTCACTCATATTAGAAATATGAATATGATTTTTTGCTTCCTAATGATTGTTGAGAAATAAAAGAAAATAAATCACTATGTATAGAAAAAATAGATACATTCCCAGAGTCATAAGGTACTTGAAAATGGTGTGTTCCTTTGAAGAGACAAAATATGAATTTTCTTTAGCTACTGGAAGAAAAATTGGGGGATAGATAAGTAATTTCTCTTCTCCTTGAAAGCAAGATACCTAACACGATAGGAGTATGATTATATCCATACAATAAGAAGAACTATTGAAGTTATAATGATGATATTATCATTAGAATTTGTAAGACATATATTTTGTGACAAATAAATGTTCTACATGACTTATGTCACTTAAAATCTTATCACCTACCCTTGAAATAATATCCCATGATCTTACATATCAGATAGCCAAAGATTCACATGTTTATGGAAGCTGTCTGTGGTCATAGGCTAATAAGGAATGGAGTCAGGATTTGAAATCAAGTTGACTTCTTTTGAGATCAAGGATAGCAATATAAGATAAATGTGCTATACAGAGATAATGTGCTATACAAAGATAGCACATTAGCTACAACAGATATATGAACAACCCATATGACTTACTATAAAGAAATAGTTTTAATGGCCCCTCTGTACTTACAGGGATACCTCAGGTGCTAACATTTGAGAAGGTTAGAGGTCTCTTTATTGCTATGAATTTCCTGTCAGAATAGTCTGATCCTTTGCCCAACAACTTCTATCCAAGTCCATGGCCCACTTGAAAAAATTGTTATGAGAAATAGTCTCCCTACTCATATTTCATGGGTTGATTTACACTTCTTTTGTGTATTTGCTCAAAATGAAAATAATTCAGTTCTTACCACTAAAGAAAACAAGATTTCATTTGGTTTATCAAAATAGGATATGGTCTTTACTTTTATTTTTATTTTTATTTTTTTAGGATTATAAGAATAATACAACTAGTAATAAAAGAAGATAGAAAAATACAAAGAGGAACAATGTGCTACTAATTCTATCAAATAGAAAATCATCATGAGTATTTCTATTTTTTGAGGCATTGTAAAGACACAATGTGGTCATACTAGTAAATAAAAATCATCCCCTCTGTTAAAAAAACAAAAATCTAGTTACACTTGAGCCTGAACTTTTAATGTGTAAGTATGTATGTTAAAATAATATACATGTTTATTAAAAAAACAAAAACAAAAACAGGATATGGTCAAAATGAGGGTTTCGGGGCTCCTGGGTGGCTCAATAGGTTAAACCTCTGTCTTCGGCTCAGGTCATGATCTCAGGATCCTGGGATTGAGCCCCACATTGGGCTCTCTGCTCCTTGGGAGCCTGCTTCCCTCTCTCTCTCTGCCTGTCTCTCTGCCTACTTGTGATCTGTCAAATAAAATCTTAAAAAAAAATCATTTGATCACAAACATATGGATTTGTTTCTGAACTCTCAATTTTAAAAATAATAAGGATATTCAATTACAATTTTAGAAAACATTTCTTATCAGATTCTTGATATATCTGATACCTCCTTGTCATCCATAGCTACACATTTATCCAAAGTCTAAATAGCTGATTCTCTGCAGTGTGGCCAGGTAAGAAACCAGAGGTTGATACTCTGCTATCAAACAAACTGAGATGATACTCAAACTCTATTGGTCTGAGAACATGAGGAATTTAGTACTCTGACTCAACTGTTCTAAAATAAATATGTCTATTTTTTGGAAAACAATGATCAGTCACTCAAAATAACTTCCCTCATACACTCTTTAGTTTGAGCATATGACAAAATCATTCTTCTGATAATTGGAGAGGAAAGGGAAGTAATGTCAGGTATTGGCTAGACTGCCTAGATGTGAAGGATTACCCTGGGACTGGTTTCTGACTGATTAAAAATATAACAATGGCTTTTCACCTAAGATGATGGATTGAGCACACCTGGTTATCTTATGTTCCATTTTAGATTCCAGTGAAATCATGACAAAGGGAAAAAAATAATTAACAACAACAAATAAGAGGAAGATGGTATTGTGTAAACAATTTTTAGAAAATAGATAACAGAGAAAAATTTCTAAATTAAGAAAGTTGGGGAAAACACTCTATCTAAGAATATATAAGAAGATAGTTTTATCTAGGATCCGATTTATGTATCCTCCAGCATTACCCTAAAGAGGCACAGAAACCAAACACTTCAAGTACTTCAGGGAAAGCGGAAAAAAGGATGGTAAGCTTGAAGGAAGGAGATGGAAAAGTTATCTCCTACAATCCTTGTCAGCTTAGCATGGAGCCCAACTGGGACCGGATCTCACAACCCTGGGATCATGACCTTAGTTGAAATCAAGACTCAGACTCTTAACTGACTGAGCCACTCAGGTTCTTCAATCCTTGTCAACTTCTGATTACATACTATAGAGCCCTAAGTCTTGTATCCTCCAGGAAAAGAAACAGTTTTATTTTCCAGAGATAGAACACATAGAAAACTCTCTGAGAAGATAGCATTAACCCAGCAGAGGCTGGCTGACTCCTCAGGGCTGCAGGGTACTGCCCATCAACAAGACAAAGCCCTGTGTCCACAACTGTGTTTACAGCCATGAAGAACAGTAGTGGTGTTTGATTGCTTCATTTTAAGGTATGGATGTTTACCCAGGCATTTGAAGAAAGACTGATTAATTTCGTTCAGAAGCAATAATAATCAAATCCTAATATATGGCAGGCACTACTCTAGGCTCTGAAGAAACAGTGATAAACAGAAAAACAAAAATTCCCTTGGTCTCATGAAGCCTCATAAACAAATATAGAAAAATTATGAAAGGTCAGAATTTGATAAGTGCTTTGGAGGAAAATAAAACAGAAAAGGAAAATAAAGGAAAGGAGAGATTGCTGTTTTCAAAGTCATTGTCATGGGGGTCCTCACTGAGAAGTCGGAATTTATGCAAAGACCTAGAGGACACATGAGAGTCATCCAAGTGGATAATCTTAAAAAAGAAAAAGAAAAGTGTAAGTAAATAATAAAGGAAAACACTGAGGTTGGAACACACTTAAATCATTCAAAGGAAAACATGATGGTATATATGAGATGTAATAAATGTGCAGGTAAGTATTAGGAGATGAACCATACAAGGATAAAATGAAGCTAGATTGTTTAGAATCATACAAGTCGTCAAAAAGACTAGCTTTATTACATACAATAAAGTGCACAAAACTTAAGGATCATATCAGTGACTATTTACAAATAAATGTCCTGTGTCAACATCAATCAGCTCAAGATAAAAAACTTGCCTCTGACTCCACAGAATCTCCTGTGCCTCTTTCCACTCAATTTCGCAAACCAAGCAACAAATATTCATATTTCTATCATTATACATTAGTATTCTATGCCCTTCAACATTATATATAGATGTATGTAATCCTCAGCATGTGTTTTCTGTAGTCCGGTTCTTTATCTCAATATAAAGTGATAGTGATAGTATGACTATATCATACTATCATATCATATTATGTCATACCTATATCCTATTATTGTTGAGTAGTATTCCATTATAGAGATATAGTATGGTTTATTCCTTTTTAAATTTTGGGGTTGTTTCTATCCTGGAGTTACCAACATTCTAGTTCACAAATCTTTAATGCATGCCTTTCTCTTGAGCAAACACTTAAAAGTGGAGTGACTGGGTTATAGGGTAGATGAGTATTTAAATATATTAGAAATTATTCAAAAGATTGCATCAGTTTAGACTCCCACAATGTGTGAAAGTTCCAGTTGTTCCACATCCTCATCAGTATTTAATAGGGTCATTCTCCTCAATTTTAGCCATTTATCTGATGACTAGCAATGCCAAACTCTTGTCATAGACTTAGCATTCAGAAATCTTTATAAAGTCTGGTTTTATTGGTGATATTTTCCCTCCTATTTTAATTGGATGTTTGAGTTTAATTATTGATTGGTAGGACTCTATATTCTGAGATCAGCCCCTTTTCAGATACATGTATTGCAAATATTTTCTTCCAAACTGAGGCTGTGTTTTCAATTTCTTAATAGACTTTTTAGGTTTGTTTTTACTTTGCTGAAATTTTTATTATGAGTGAGTATGAATTTGGTCAAGTTATTTTTTTCTTACCTATTAAAATAATCAAATATGGGGCGCCTGGGTGGCTCAGTGGGTTAACCCTCTGCCTTCGGCTCAGGTCATGATCTCAGGGTCCTGGGCTCTCTGCTCAGCAAGGAGCCTGCTTTCCTTCCTCTCTCTCTGCCTGCCTCTCTGCGTGCTTGTGATCTCTGTCTGTCAAATAAATTAAAAAAAAAATCAAATATTTGTTGATTTCCTAGTTTTTTAAAAAATTATTTCTTGTTTGATTGCATTATGATAAGAAAATATATTCTGTGTTATTACAATATTTTGAAATATATTGAGATTGGTGTTTTGGCCTAGATATTTTCAAGTGTAATTAAAAATAATACAAATGCTTCAGTTATTGGATGTAGTATTCTATTAATATCAATTATCTCAAATAGGTAATGTTCAAATCTAAGATCAGCACAAGTCAAGGACTTTTACTCTCACCATTTCTATATATTCAATATTTTACTAGAATCTCTACCCAGTATAATAAAGTTAAAAAAAAAAAGAAAGAAATTAAAAGCATATACAGGCATACCCCAGAGATATTGTAGGTTTGGTTCCAGACCACTGCAGTAAAATAAATACTGCAATAAAGTGAGTCAAATAAACCTTCTGGTTTCCTGTGCATATAAAAATTATGATTATATTATACTCTACTCTATTAAGTGTGCAATAGCATTATGTCTATAAAAAAGTGTACATACCTTAATTAAAAACACTTTAATGCTAAAAAATCTTAACCATGACCTGAGCTTTCAGCAAGTTGTAATCACTGACCACAAATCACCATAACAAATGTAATAATAATGAAAATTTTGAATATTGCAATAATTACCAAGATGTGACACAGAGACACAAAGTCAGCAAATGTTGGAAAATGGCAACAATACACTTGCTCAATGCAGAGTATAAAACTCCCAGAGGGCAACATAGGAGGAAATCTTTGCATCTTTTGGCTAGGTGAAAAGCTTTCTGGTGAGTCACCAAAATCACCAATCATGAAAGAAAAAATGATAAACTGGGCCTCATCAAAATTAAAAACTTCTAATCTTCCAAAAATAATTAAAAAAAAAAAATAAAGTCAAATGGTTGAGAGAAAATATTTGCAATATAATGAAGAATTTGTATGTAACAGATAAAGAACTTTCAATAATAAGAAAAGTAATTCAGTTTAAAGATAGCAGCATAGGAGGGTGCCTGTGTGGTTCAATGGGTTAAGCCACTGCTCAGGTCATGATCTGAGGGTTCTGGAGTCAAGTCCCACGTGGGGCTCTCTGCTCAGCAAGGAGCCTGCTTCCCCTCCCCTCCACAGCCTGCCTCTCTGCCTACTTGTGATCTCTCTGTCAAATAAATAAATAAAATCTTAAAAAAAGAGAGAGTGAGCATAGTAATGTAAATAAGCACTTAAGATACAGAAATGACCAATGAGACATGAATAGTGCTTAACATCACTAGTATTCAATGAAATGCAAATTAAATCCCTAATGAGATAGCAATGCACACCAACTAGAGTGACAAAAATTAAACAACAAGCAACATAAAGTATTGGTGAGCATATGGAACACCCAGAGTGCTTAATATTTGTTGGTAAAAAATGTAAAATAGAACAAGCACTTTGGAAGATATTTTGGCAATTTCTTATAAACTTAACAACCATTAAGTACTTACCTGAAAGAAATAAAAATATGTGCACCACAAAAATATCTAAGTAAATATAAAACCCCAAATTAGAAACAATGAAACCTCAACAAATAAGTAGATGCAGTAAACTAATCATACTTAGTACATACAACTGAATGCAGACAGCAGTCAAAAGGAGCAAGAAGCTGCTGACTACCTTCAACAATAGAAGATGAATCTCAAAAACATACTGAATGAAATAAATCAACACAAAAGAGTCCTACTGTATGATTCCAATGGTTGGAAAATATAGAACAGCTATACTAATCTATACTCTTAGAAAGCAGATCAGTGTTGACCTTGAGCCAGAGGTGAGGGCAATTAATTATAAAAGACATGAGAGAACTTTAAGGGTGATGAAAGTATATCTTGATTGTGGTAGGGCTTTTAAGGGTGTGTGCACTTGATTACATTCATCAAGAGTACTCTTAAAACATTTCATTACAAGTAAAATAAACTTTTACAAAATTGATTAAAAATAAAAGTCAAAGACTTAGTTTCCAACATTAATCTCAGTCACAGAACATTCAGAACATGAGAATAATCATGTTTTTCCACTTACCTAAATATATCAATAAGTCTGTTCCCCAGGTAGTTTCTAAACTATCGAATCTAAACCACAGGTATCAGATTGATTTACAAAGGATGAGGTTGAGATCAAAATCAAATATTTACTTAGATTTTTCACTGCAGTCTCTTGGTCTTCCAAGAGAACATGTACACCATATTTTTCCCATATCTGACCTTACAAAATTAGAAGAGTTTTTTTTTTTTTTTTATTCTTGTGCAAGTGTATTTATTTTATAATGAACTACTAAGAGTGTAACATCAAGGGCCTAGTTTGTGTCAGGTATAAACCTCAATATGAGGAAATGCCCAATGGTAGCTGAAAATTCACAAAATTCATTATCATTTATACTGAGTATTCTTGGAAACCCTAACTGTCTTCTTGAGACAGAATCATGTCTATGTGTTCTATTTTGTTCCCATCACTAAATCTTCAGTTGTGGGGAAGGATAGGTAATATTGAGTCTCAAGGCAGATTCCAAATTGCTGCTCTACTGTTACAAAGGAAGCTGAACACAGGGATTGTGGTGTTGAAAGTATTATACATATTTTACCTTGAATTAGTTTGATAATTTAAATTATTCATAATTATCACTACTGGAACTTATGATTGGTTTAAAGGAAAGAAGGGAAGGGCAGTTTTGTGATTTCATGTATCAAGAACAACGTAGGACCTAAGTCATGGAAAGTATATAATGGCAAAGATTGCAAGCTGTGTTGCTGTGGTCTGCACCAACCGAGAAAAGGCTGTTTGGAATCTTATTTGGGCCTCGAATACACCTGGGGGCTGATCAGTAAAAATTCCAAGGGGTAGTGTCCAATAATGGTAAACACATGCAGAGTCGAAAGATTTAAATGTAGTTTATGTGTTGATTAAGCAATAGAAAACTAGTGTTCTTTAAATTTTTAAAATTGCAACCCATAGAACTGAATGCATTTTATATGGCAACCTTGTGTATACACCATATATGTACATATGCATATACATACACATACATCTGAAGCAAACATTTCACAAAACTTTGGTCATTCCATTTTTTTTTTTTTTTAACTTTGGTCGTTCTTAAAATGTACAGTATTTACTATTCTGTCCTATTCTATTTTACCATATACAATGTTTTTTTTTTTTTAAAGATTTTATTTATTTTTGACAGAGAGAGATCACAAGGAGGCAGAGAGGCAAGCAGAGAGAGAGAGAGGGAAGCAGGCTCCCTGCTGAGCAGAAAGCCCAACTCGGGACTCGATCCCAGGACCCTCAGATCATGACCTGAGCTGAAGGCAGTGGCTTAACCCACTGAGTCACCCAGGTGCCCACCATAAACCATGTTTTTATAGAGATTTCCTTCCATCCCGATAATTAAGTGTTCAGTCTAATAAACTGTTTGAAAAACTGAGGGAAGGAAAAAACAAAACAAACAAACAAACAAATAAAAAACCCTCTGAATCCCCTTCCTTTCCTTGGAATGACACCAATCCCATGATAGGAGCCCCAACCTCATGACTTCATCTAAGCCTATTCAGCTCTGAAAGTTATCATCTTTAAATGTGACCACATTGAGGATTAGAGCTTCAATATGTAAAATGGGTGTGTGTGTGGGGGGGGTCACAACCATCCTGTCCATAATAGCAGGTGATCTGATTTATCTTCTTTTTAAAATGATAACTGAACCTCTGGGTAAATAGACTAAATTACATTTACTAAAAGGAGAGTACTTATTAAGTCATGTTCTTAATCAAAAAATGTATGGCCGTCCACTGCTTATAGTAAATAAACCTAGAATTTATGTTTTCATAAGGTGTAGCACCCTGGAAAATGTCATCTAGTTTGTGCTATTAAAAGACAAAACACCTTCTGCTGCATGAGGTAATAATAGGAGTACCTCCCCTGGAGAATTTACAAATTCTAAACCATAGAGCATGCACTGATGTAGGAAGGAAAAGCCCTCAATTTCTAGGATAACTCTATGTTATCCTAACTTCTTACTTGCCCATATCCCTGAAATTATTATTAGAGTTTGATGCTCAGCAAAATCTCTGAGTTTTGTGAATCAGATTTGAGAACTCAATCCTTTGGATTATTTCAAGCTATTACAATATATAATCTAGCATATATTCTTTCATGCCAGCTTAATTCAATACAATAGCATATATTCCTAAAGTATTTTAGTTACTAGTAACTCATCAGAGTACACATCTACTGTTTATTCCTGACCAGAAACTCATCTCCCTTTTCAGTAGGAGCACAGTTCTAGTCACTGAAGTTTGAAAGATGCCAGAACTGGCTCAATTTACTTCCCCAAGAAATCCTTTTTGACATTGCATTAGGTATGGCCTCACCCATCTGTTTACAGAGGGGAATTGTCAATACTTGCCAGAGGTTTGCATTTTTCAAAAGTATCATCCTGCAGGTTCATCGGAAACACCAGCAAACTTTTTGTTTGCTTTGAAATAAAATTCTTTAGTATGTTCTCTAGCCCTCTCTGATTGTAACAGTTCATCCTATATGCCACTGGCTAACCTGGGGAGAAGAACTGTATTTGTCAAAACGTGAATATCTGCTCTGATTAAACGGATTGAAGTACAAACTTCACTCTACTCTGTTAATTACTGAGCACCTTGGATAGATTATTGGAACTATCTAATCCAAATTTCTTTATCTGTAAAATGGGTATAACATTGGGCATTTTGTCCTAAGAATGTTGTAAGGATCAGATGTGATTCTGGACATATATCATGTTTGTTGACTATAGTTATTGTTGTTGTTACTGCTGTTGCTATTGTTGTTGTTATAATAGAATAGCTAAGTTGAGGCAGGTGCACAACCCAAATATAGTAAGAGTGTCCAGAGTTAGGCTGAGAGTCGTGACCTCCTGGGGTTGTCTAAGAGTTGGCATGTGGAATGAGCAATGACTATCAAATGAGGCTATGGTCTTCTCTGGCTCTATATTTAGTAAGCTTATAGAGTTTATAATAAACAGCATAGTGAGAAAATCTGTTTTATTATCTTCTGCAAACATCTTACTAATTAATCGTTCTAGCTATGTTGACAATTGTACCACTACAAAAGGTATACATATATGTATGTGTGTATGTATGTATGTTAAGCTTCAACTGTGCTTCTTACCCATTTTAACTTTTTTTTTTTTTCTGGTTAAATGGCACAATAACATATAGCTTAAAAATTAAAGTTTGCCAAAATTATATATAAGCTATTTTTCTTTTCTGAAGTTATTAAGAAAGATAACTTGGAACTTTAGCATGTGGGAAGAATCTTATCTTAAGAATATGATATTTTTATAGAATATAGTGAGTACATCTGTTTTGTGGATATGGTTCATAGAACATTTATTAAATACTGAAACACTACTTAATTACTATTATCTTCTTTAAAATTTAAAAATATAAACATTTGTATAGAAAAAAGAAAAAAAAATATGGCTATTGTATGAAGTCCCTAAATGACAAAATGACAACTTTTCAACATAAAGAAAGATCTATTACATCATTTATCTACTAATCTCATTTTCAATACTTTTTATAGGAATAAATTATGGTCCCATATCAAGTATCAATGTGTAATTTATTAAGTCAGTAGTGTGATCCAGGATCAAATTATTTATATGGCCCTATTTAAATATTAGTGATGGATTAATTACAAAAAATTGATTGATGACCCTAAAATGATAGTGTTTCCTAAACATTTCTCTAAGTATCATAATTATTTTTCTAAATTTGTCAGATTTTAAGTTGATAAATCATTTGTAGTAATCAGCTCTGGTAAACACACTGTGTTTGAGAAAACTAAAAAAATTACCTTCTTAGTGCATGAAGACCAGATTATTTTTTAGGCAACATCTTTCCTTCTGTCAGATGATAAGAAAGAACATTACCCCAAGACAGATAATCATAGAGCAGGTCTGTACTATAAAACTCCATTTAATAAAAACAAATTCAGAATATGTTAAAACTATATCTATTTACTATATAATTATGCATGTCATATTTTAAATTTTGTTTTATACAGCCATTTCCAAATTTAGCAATAAATCTATGTAAAATCTATAGAATTTTCAAAGAGAAAAATGTAATATGTTTTCAATATATGGGTTAAAAAAGGTGATAGCTACATTTACTTTTTTCTTGTATGTATAATCAGTATTTTAAAATGTAGACCTATCTCAGTTGTCATTTTTATTAGCATATATTTTTTATTAGTAACAACTAAACCCTTGACTAATATATGTTCCTCAATAAAAGTTCATAGTTATAAAAATATTCCACAAATTTTATTAGTTCAAAATATATTCAGACATATCCACTGAAATTGATCAGAAATGAAATCATATTATCTGAATTATTATTAAGGTCACATATAGTGATAAAGAATATTTTAAATTTCCATCTATAGCTATAGCTTGAAAAATGCTTCCTTTCGCAAAATTTCTCAAACTTTTCCATAAGTACCTTTCATCCAATTAAAGTAAATATATTTTTATTGGTTTGACAACATAAGCTAACCAACTCTAACAAGTGTCTCACCAAACTTTGTATTTTATTTAAACATTTATACAACATTTGCATTTTACTATCAATCATATGCTTGTCTATTTTAATATGAATTTTGTGTTACCCCTTCACTATAACCACTTGCTTATATATAACTTCAAGTCCCTTGCCTCTCTTTTATTCTTTGTTCTATGCTGTGGAATCCCAGTTCATTAAATCTAACTTTTGTTTTACTCCTGGCCTGCATCTGAAAAAGGCTGGAGAAGGAAGGAAGGAAGGAAGGAAGGAAGGAAGGAAGGACGGACGGACAGGCAAGGAAAGAAAAGGAAGAAAGGGAGGGAGGAAAGGAGGAAGAAAGACAAACTCATGACCATGCTGACTGATCTCATTTTAAATTTGTAATTCCTAATCTCAATTGGACTACTCCTGCAAGCCTCCAGTCATTCTTCCATTATCCTAGAGAATAATTTCACATCCTTTGCCGCAGACCTCTAGTATATCTCAGTATTAATGTTTGCAATTAAAACAGTGGCCCAGAGTCATAAGGTAAACATCCTACCTAGGGCTGGTTGATTTAATACTTGACCCCCATTGTGCCCAACACTGACCCAAATCCATATGGAAAACTGACGCTCCTTTTTCAAGACATTTTACTAGCATATGTCGGAATATTGTTGAACTAGCTATGCATATCTAGGATGAATGTGAGCTTAATGTACTTTTCAGAGTTGTGTAATGCATAGTTTTCATAACTACAGTAACAGCTTAAGCTACATTAATAGGATATGATCTTTTTTTTATGTAAGTCAAGATATAAAATAAAATAGAAGTATAGCTGTAAGAAAAAAAATTTATAAATTCTAAACAATTGAAGGAGAAAAACAATTCAAATATTTGTCTCATTGGACAGGGGAGGAAAGAAAGGGAAGAAAGGAAGAAGTAAGATTATTCTAAAGATTTTCTCTTGATTAAGGGCAGAGTGAAGAATTATATGAGTTGGTGGGAAAACTATGCAATTATAATTGACAGCACATTTACAAATTATAGTAGAATATTATGTTTGCAATTAAAACAGTAAGGAAAGCAAAAGCAATTACTAATAAAAGGAACAATTGTATGAACACTTCTCAAATAAACAAGGGAAGAAATGAAACTAATGGCAATTTGACTAAACCACAAAAAATGGGGAATTGCAAAAGCAGGAATCAACAATGTAAAATTAGTTTCAAAATACAGAGGTTATCAAGTTGGATTAAAAACTAAGATAAATATGGTTTTATAGTAGACACTTAAAAAACAAAGTGATAAATCAAGATTTAATGACAGATTACTATAAAAATAGTCCCACTTGTCTAAGCATGCTATCTCTGTACTTTTTGTTGTATAACTTTGCATCTCCTCCCACCAAGAAGTAGAGTCTCTTATCTCAGTCCTTGAATCTGAACTATTCTTGGGACTTGCTTTGGTTGATTGAAATGGAAAGAAGTGACAGTGTGCCAATCTTGCATATTTCTGAATATCTCTTGGAAGCCTGCCACCATCCTGAAAAATTTCAGACTAATGTGCTGGAGGGTGATAGACCACAAGGAAGGAAGCCCAGTTGTCCCATCTGAGGCCATTCTAGATGAAACTATAGCCAGCTAACTCCCAAACATTTGACAAAACCCATAATAGATGAACAGTTTTGAGTAGAGAAAACAGTGTGCAAAAGATATGAACCATCTATTCTGCCTCAGCTAACAGCAACTCAGTCAATACGGAGGAACTACCCAGTTGTCTCATTAAAAAGAATATGTAGATTATGATCTTAAGCTAATAAATTTTGGAGTGTTTTGCCACTGTTTCTGGGTGGTTTGTATCAATAGCTAATCATTACATACTGATAAATAAAGGAGATAATGCACAAATATTATATAAAAGAAACAGGATTGGTAATATTAATACTGAACAGATGAAAATTAAATTTGAAAATAGTAAATAGGATAAAGAGTAATTTGATGATCAAAGGCATAATTAAGAAGATATTGTAAGTAAAAATGCAGAAATTTCAAAGACCACTTTCTCTAATATTAAGCCAATAAAACTAGAAGTATGTTTTAATTGCCAAAAAACTTACCAACTTGATAAAAATTAATAAACAACTCCTGAGTAATGTTTAGGTCACAGAGCAAATAAAAATAAAAATCCTAAACCATCTATTAAGAAATAAAAAAGGGGGGCACCTGAGTGGTTCAGTGGGTTAAGCCTCTGCCTTCAGCTCAGGTCATGAACCCAGGGTGCTGGGATGGAGTCCCGCATCTGGCTCTCTGCTCAGCGGGGAGCCTGCTTCCTCCTCTCTGCCTGCCTCTCTGCCTCCTTGTGATCTCTCTCTGTCCAATAAATAAATAAATAAAAATCTTAAAAAAAAAAAAAAGAAAGAAAAAAGGATAATACTTTGCAACAAATCTAAGCCCTAAGCAAAAGCAGTATTTAGAAGATAAAAGGATAAGAAAGATAGTCTTAATTGCCACAATTATTAAAGAAGAACAAAAGTTCATGAAATCAGTATCCTTCTTGTTAAGGATTAGGGGAAAAAACTAAATAAATCAAAGGAAATCAGAAAGAATGAATTAATAAATGTTCAAATTAATGAATAAAAAATAAATTAAAATATCTGCATATGAGAATTTAATATTGACAAACTAATTCAATACACTACAGAAAGAATGACACCATTAGTAAATGCTGTTGTCACACAGACTTTCCATCTGGAAGAAAAAAATATATAGATCATTCTCTTATCCAATATAGAAACAATTCCACTGGAATTAAAGACAAAAAAAAATCTTAGAAAGCTATATATACAAACGTATGGTATGCTGCTTAGTTAAGACTGAATATATAAAATCTGTAAAACGTGGAAATAGGATGATACAAAGATTTTAAAACTTTATATAATGAAATATATAAAAACTTTAATAGAAATAAAATGGGTCTAGAAGAATATTTAATTCAGATCATAAATAAAGGAGTTAATATCTTTATGACACTAAATGATCAGAAATAAAGAAAAATAGTCCAAAAGAAAAAAAATGGGCAAAACTGCAAATAGATATTTCATATCTAAGTCCAAATGGTTAACAGAAATAAAACAAGATGTTCAAATTCACTAGTAGTCATGGAAATGAAAATTAAATTAACAATGAGAAATGATTTTACTCTCATTAGGCTGGCATAGAATTTGAAAAGAGCTTTAAAATTTATTGCTGGTAGGAATATAGGGAAAGGGATTGTCTTTTATATTGAGGGTAGAAAAATAAATTGTTTAGCCTTTTGAGGAATCAGTATTTCAACTTCCATAAAGTTAAAACTAGATATACCATTCACTCTAGCAATTTTACTTCTAGCAGTATATCCTAAAGGAATAAAAACCATGTAAGGATATGGATAGAAATATGTTTATTGAGACTTTGAATGTGAGGGCAAAAACTAGAAACCAAATAGATATTCATCAATTGCTGAATAAAATATGGCACATCATGAACTATTACAGAGCCATTTAAAAAGAATGGGTTAGAGCTATACAAGACAATTAAGACATATTTCTGTTAGGAAGTTTGGAAGAGAAAAAGAACAAATTTTGGAAGGAGTTAATAATATGATTATAACGGGTAAGTAAAACCTAATTTCAAAACCCATATTTATCTATTTGAACATATAGGCTTGTATACCACTATACAATTCTGAACAGTTTGCATTAAGGAATGTATGAAAAAGACAAAAGGGTAGGAGAAGGGATGAGGAAAAGCCCAGCATCCATTCAACTCCAGAACCCTTCATGCCTATCCCAAGTTAATGTAAATAGCACTCCTGGAATTGTATGTGGCAGTTATACAGTTGTATATGAAAGCTCTGATATCCACTGACAGAAGTTCTGTGTAGAGAAAAATTAATGAACCTTGTATATACATGCATTTGATAAGCAAAGTTGCCTAAGTTTTCCAACAGCCTGCCCTAGTGTATGGACTACATGTTTGTGTTCCCCCTAACTCCCAAATTCATATGGTGAAACCATTACCTACAATAGTATTTGGAGATGGGGACTTTTGAAGGTAATTATGATTAAATGAGGTAATAATGGTGAGGTTCTCTGGACGGGATTAGTGCCCTTATAAGGAGAGACATCAAAGAACTTGATCATTCTCTCTTCACCACGAGAGGACATAGCAGAGCAGACCATCTGCAAGCCAGGAAGAGAGCTCTCAACAAAACCCAACCAAGCTGATATCCTGATCCCAGATTTCCAACCTTTGAAACTGTGAGAAAAAAATAATTC
This sequence comes from Mustela lutreola, assembly GCF_030435805.1. Classification (NCBI taxonomy): domain Eukaryota; kingdom Metazoa; phylum Chordata; class Mammalia; order Carnivora; family Mustelidae; genus Mustela; species Mustela lutreola. The sequence continues at coordinate 61,065,189 of NC_081299.1, forward strand.
TATTGTTTAATCCACCCAGTCTATGGTATTTTTGTTATGGTAGCTGAAGAACACTGATGCACATAGACTAGAGAAGGTTGAAGGTGGAAATGAACACACCACATTTTCTTTCCAATTCCTGCTTTAAGATATACTTAACATTAGTCATAATGCATTGTGGAAAAATACTTCAGAATTTTAACACTTCCATCAAAGAGCTCATAAAGAGTCCAGGAGGAGCAACACGAAGACAAAAATTAACTGTCATATAAGGTAATGAATAATGAACTTCTAATAATCTACTACAGAAGCAGAAAAGGAATATGATTTTGAATGAGGATTTAAAAAATACTTCAAAGAATGTATACGTTATGAATAGGATTGAAAAGATTAATGTATTTTTAAAAAGGTGAGAAATAAGACTTTGGAGAAAGGAGGGAATATATAAATAAATGTGTATATATTGACAGGATAAGACTCACTTTGGGAAAAGATGTATAGTAAATTGAACTAGTGTATGGGTATATAGATGAAAGTGGCCAAGAATGAAGTTGTAATACTCACTGTGAAGGGCCTTTTTCTTAGTGTGTGTTCTCCAGAAGCAGATCCAGGGACAAGGATTTTAATGCAAGTAGTTTACTTGGAAGGGGCATCTATGGGGATGGAGTGGGGAAGTGATTCAGAGAAGGGAATACAGTCAATGTATTTGCATTATAAAATTAGCTACCACACAGAGTAACTGGGTACTGAGCTTAATCTCACAGGATACTGTGGAAAATGTCATAAAACAGCTCAGAATTACCCCAACCAAAATGTGGGTAAGATTTTTAGGACTGTGTGCATTCACCAGCTCCCAAGTGGCATTATCTGAGTACTGTTCCCAGAGAGAGTTAATTCTCTACCTGTATCAACCTGCTGCTGCACCAGCAAAGTTGCCTTTTGTTATATTAGGGTAAGAAATTCTCACACACACAGAAGCCAGTATTAGCAGGCAGAGTACCTTGAAAGAGTTAAGGTGTGATGGATATGGCAAAGGACCAACAATACCTAATACAATTTAATGAATTCTATGCTAAAGAGTTGGGATGGATGGATATTGGTGGCATCCCCTTTGTTTAATATCTACAGACTTTTAAAGTCATTAGATGTGTGAACTCAGGGACATGGGGTACTCCCATGGATTTACTAATCCCAAGGATTAGTAAAGATGTATTATATGACTGTCTAAATGGTGAAAGCATTTAACTAAGTAGGGAGTTTGAGAGAAAAGACTGCTTAGGAGTGAAGGCATTAAGTACTGTTTGAGATGCATTTAGTGAGTTGGAAGTTCCTCTGGCATACTCTGATAAATATGTCCATTAGACAATGAAGGAGTTGGGGCAACTGGAGCTCAGAAAATAGGTAGGAGCTCCAGAAAGAAGAGATTTTTAAAGTCCTAGGGATGTATGAGTAAGCAAATGCCTATTTCCCCACCTGGATGTACCTTGGATCAAAGATCTTCATTCTGGTTCCCAAAAAATTAAAACTCATGTGATAGACAGAAAACAAGACCTGAAGTAAAAGGTCTGGATTTGAATCTAGACTGTCATCAACAAACTATAAGGAGGGTCGGGAGGACTGCAAAAGAAAAATGCTAAACTTTTTGATAATAAAAGCCAATGCAAGCAAGTTTTCTGAGGGAATATACACAACTGTGTCTGTGTCACATTTTGGTAAAATAAGTCATATGATTACATAAAGAAACAAATATATAAAGTAATGCTTTGGCAAATTTCTATGGGCAGGGAAAACAAATTGTGTCAAGTTTGATGTCATGACTTTGCCAAAATTGTTAAAATTTCCAGATGTACACTGAAGAAACTAATAAAATCCCAAAGTACTTTTAAATTGCAGCCCTCAAATTTAGCAAATGTAGGTGACATAATGCAACATTCTAACTTATGGTGTGGTGTACAGGTATTTTTGAGTGATATGGATTAGGTTTGTATGTTTTACTTCTCAAAAGGAAATTATTCCTAAGAAATGTAGAGACAGTTTGCAGAGATTTGACATAGATGGACGGCCCTGAACACTACAAATGAAAGAGTTCAGAGCTTTTAAATTGCACTATGTAAACGGAAGAGGCTGGTTAAATAACAGATCCATCCTTCTTCCTTTTTTCGAATAAATTGAATACAAATAAAATGCTGACTTAGTAAAAATGTTGAAAAGCATGTTTCCTGAAAGAACATGAAATTTAATTATTATGTAAAACATAAAGTGAAAATGTGACTATTAATGTTTTACATGGGTACCCAGGATGGTAATTTTGAGATAGTAATAAATATTCAGAAATTTAAATAATAGGTAGAAATGCTCTGAGGGTGACTTCTCATCAGGATGATTTGTCTATGTCTATTTGATATGTAATAAGATAGGAACAGAGTACAAACTCATTTACAAGAGGTTGCTTTACAACCATAGACAAAGAATTTACTGAGGAAATGTATGCATTAAAAATGTAAGTTCAAAGATCCTTTTTTATATTAACTGGCATTCATCTCCTCTAAGATCCAATCTGCTCAACAGACTTCAACCACATTCTTACATGGCAACAATAAAGGACTGCAATTAAAAACATTTAAAATTTGACTTTGCAAACTGTTTAAAGCTTTTCCAGAGGAAATAATGTGTAGCTTTTACAACAGTCCATTCTTCATTCTCTCCTAAATTAGCTGCATAATATATGAGCAAATTTCCATGCCTAGTTAGACCTCATTATTCAGTGAAGTCTCAGGGAGTTAGGATTTTTTTCATCATTTTTTTCCTTTGCCCTTTAAGCATCTTTCTAATTTAAACAGTCTCAATGAACACCGATATCATTGTATCCATCAATTGTATTTGTTTTTGATGAAATGGCAATGAAGCATGAATTCTTCACATTGACCTCTTATGTGTGTGTAGATTTTTAAGCATATTTATTTTTGCAAAAAGATGCATAGCTTGGCAATTGTAAACTTGCAAATAAAATATGTGAAGATTATGACTCTGAGAGGATTCAGTGTAGAATAAACAGCCAACGAGATAGAAAACAAAGGGGCTAGATAAAGTGAAGTCTTAAACTGACAATCTGTTACTTAAATATTTAAAGTTGTTTTTTTTTTCTTTCTCCCCCTGGGATTATTTTCTTGATTAGTATTAAATGTGTTTTAAGCATTGTTTGCAACTGTTGCTTCAATGCTGTTTGCAACCTCAATCTGTATCCATGTCCAATCATAATGTGATACTGTCAAATTCATAAATAGAAGCCTTTTCACTTGCTCATTTCTTTGTCCAGGATATCCAGATGCAAGACTGCCAATTAAGGATTCACATGGATCGTATCTGTTTGATCTAAATCTTAGTATCTGCCTGATTTTGTGTTTCTTAGTTGTTTGCAAGGTGATTTGTAACAGGTCAAGAGCCAAAATTAAAATAATGGTGTTTTAGGAAAAACAGGAGCTCTTTTAATTAGATCCAACTCAGATAATGAGATTTTTTTTTCTATCAGGAAAACACTATAAATAGCAATCTCTCTATTTGAAAGTGAGATCTACTAAACTGAAGAATCTAGCATAGCAAAATAACATAAAACTGGTCCAAAAAGGGTAAAACCAAATTCTTCTAAATATAAGTCTATGAATAACAATTAGTATTGTTGACAATGAGAAAAAAATCTGAGTTTAAGATTATAATTGGCTTAGAATAAAATCTAAGTTTTAGCATTTACCAATAAGTAGGATTTAATCTTTAGACTCCTTGGTCATATCATTAGAAAGATGGGAATATTACCTAACTTGCCATATTAATAAAGGAGCAAAGTAATTATATGTGAAAAGTAAGGGTTAGTGTATTTAATACTTTTCTCACACAAAAGGCTTCCTTGAGCATCCAAACTAATTAATCATCTTGTTATACTGATAAAATGGAAAAAGCAGTTAACTGAATAAACCCTTTGAGGGTACCATATCTTGTGAACATGTGACATTTGCTATTGAAAGGGTACCAATTTAGATTTTCAAATCGAATCCCTAAGATACATTTTGACTTAAAATATACTTACCACTGCAAACATATGACAATGGCTACTTTAATATCATTTACCAAAATGCTAGAATCTAGCTTTAAGATTAGTATGATGGGTCTCTAATTCCATCACTTTTAAAATCATGAAAAACTAGCAATGAGAAATAATGCAATAACATTGAAAAGAGGGTCAAAACATGCTATTTGTCTCTCCACCTTGCTAAATACCATCTAATCTCTCCCTCTGCTATCTAATTCAAGAAAGAAACTGCCCATGGCTAGTCATTTCATTTCTAACTGAGGGTTTGTTCACCTATATTTCTCCTCTGAATTTTCAGAAGCATTGTTCCTCAAATTACCTTTTCTTTTCTATCACTACATTATTAGCAAGCAATGGTTGCCTTAGCAACTATTTAATAGGTTGCAACTCTCAAAACCTATCTTTTCTGGAGAGAGTCTTCTGACAGGCTTCCTCATAGAACCAATAACTCTTCCTAATAAATATGTAAAAACATTATTTCTGATTAGAAAGCTAACCATGTAGCTTAAATATTTAAAATGTTTTACCACACATTCAAGAGTTAGTTATATAAATTTATGGAAAAACTAAGATACTGTTTCACAAAATAATAATTGATTATGATAAAATCTACCATTTACTAAGTATTGTATTATTCCATTGTTTTGTTTTTTCAATTACCTAAGAGGTATGATACAATACTATCTAAGTTTATCAGATGACAGACTAAAGCTCACAGGGGCTAGTTCAGTAGCATGGTGGTAAACATTTCACAATCAAAGTCCAGCTCTCTGAGGGAAAAAAAAAGAATACACACACAAACATACTCACACTGTACACACACACACACACACACACACACATAATTTCATTACAAATATTACTAAATTAAAGTATGTGAGCACATAATTCAAGAAATAATACTTTTATTTTACTATAATATATTTACGTTCATGTCATTTAATTTTTAATAATGGTTGTGTTTAATTGACTTGTAAAATTTCTGAAAATTAAACACTGAGCTCTTGCAATCTACTACAACTAGTCTTCAGTTTATCCCTAGGTTAGTTACATGGTCAAAGTCAGACTGCTACTAAGGACTGTACTAATTAGATGCAATAGCATTTTTTAAGGAAGAGATTCAAAGAAATATGGGTACAGGGCTGCCTCAAAAGTTCAAAGAAAGAATTCCTGTTAGAAGGCACTGTGTTCTCAAGACCAACCAGATAAGACTCTTGACTCCGGGGAAACAAACCAAGGGCTGTGGAAAGGGCAGTGGGTGGGGGGTGGGGTAACTGGGTGATGAGAATTAAAGAGGGTGCATGATATGATGAGCATTGAGTGTTATATTCAACTAATGAATTATTGAACATTATATCAAAAACTAATGATGTACTATATCTTGGCTAATTGAATTTAAAATTAAAAAAGTTTCATACTTAAAAAAAAAAAAAAAAAAGAAAGAAAAAAGAAAAAAGCCCTGCCCTCTCAAGTTTAACTCAGACATCTTTGGCATATTTCTCTTTGCTTTTTATTTCCCTGGTAATTTACTGCTCAGAACCCAGCACTCATTTCTTTATTGACATAAATATATCTTTAATGAGTTTGATTTCAATTCATTATCTATGACCCATTCCCACAGTGGCCTGAAAGTTTGCTCCTTTCAGCTGTGACCCTGTCAACCATCTCCCTGTGGACTAGACCTCTTCTTAGTTTGACGTGCTCCCTGGCTTTGTCTGTGCTGTTTTAACCACAGTTCCTTACCTCCATTGCCAGCATTTCGCAGATGCCATAGCAGAGAATGGGTGTCCTTTGAAAGATCACTGGCAAAAGGAAGTTAGAACATGGAACTCCTCAAACCGATAGGCTGGCAGCCCACTGAGGAAAAGCTTCCCCAGTCAGGGCTCTCTCCTGGCATAGTACATAAGAAGTAAACTATTTTTGACATTTCTTTATTCCCTTTTCATGACTCTCTTCTGTATATTCCCAGTTGAGCTGGCTCTCCCTTCTCATTTAATGTCCTCAGCGTGAACTACCCTTCCCTGTGACCAGGTCCTCAGCTCACATAAACACATTCCATGAAAACTTCTCCTCTGTCTACCATATCAATTAGTATTGATTGATTATTTATTTGCCCTCCACAGAATAATGCTTACCCCTGCATTATAATCAATAATAATCCCTCTCACATGAAGTTTATGCCATCACTTTCATGTGCTTGACACTAAAATATGTGCTAAGGATAAACATAACTAGAGAGTGCTTCTCTACCTGAGGAATCTTTTTGGAAATATAAAGACGGGATGTAATTGCAGTAGTGTAAATGCTGTGGTAGAGGAAATTGTTCTAAAAGGAGGATTAAATTTGGTTTGTTCTGATCCTTCCTCAAATCTCATAGCATATGGCCCCACCAAATCTGATTTTACTTATGAACAGTCTTAGCATCCACTAAAAGACAACAGAACCTTGCTTCTACCAACCCTCCCCCGCCCTTTTTCTTTAAGTAGGCTCCACACCCAGCATAGAGCTCAATGCAGGGCTTGAACTCACAGTCTTGAGATCAACCAGGCACCCCCATTTTTTTTAAAGTGATACTTTAGTCATTATATTTCTCTCATTAATGTGTCAGTGGTATTACTTCTGAGTGCTACAAGAAGAAATAGGATAAGATACCTTATCTGGATTGAAATATGCTGAAGGGGAATCACATTTCAGATTTAGCAAACATGTATGGAACAGTTACTATATGATAGGTATTAGGACAGCTATTTTCAAAATGACATTTAAACCTCCTACAACCACCTACACCTTTTTTGTAGGTGAAAGAACAAAATTATCTTATAAGTTAATCCTTTAGCTCCTAAAAGCTTGACCATGACAACTAGGGAAAACACACACACACACACAACCACAACCACACAACCACAAATATTGGTGCCCTATTTAGTTAAAAAAGGACAGAATATAATATCACTAATGCATTACTGTCTTGGCCAGATAAAGAAAGTCATAATATTCACTAATAAGACTGTCCTCAGGGAATGATTCCATTGTTGCTTCTTACGGATAGTATGTGCTTGTTGGTGGTAGTGTTGTTAGTATTGCTTTCTAAAAGTGATTATAAATGTTTTACTTCTATTTTTTTGTTGTTGTTGTTCATTTGTTTGTTTTGTTTTTATAGAAATAGAAGCACTGTGGGCATGGGTTGATGCAGGTGAGTCCAAGTAATTGCTTTGAAACTTGCATAGCATTCCAATTTAACTTTAAATGCTCATGAAATTCAGAGCAGGAGGATCTAGTGTGAGGCAACACTTGGGCTTTAGCCCTTTCTAGTTGTGTAATTGTTTGCTTTTCTTTGCTCTATGAATTCTTTATGACTCAGGATATCAAAAATGCACCAACAGTTGCAGTAAATAAAAGATCTTCCACCATGTGCAATCCACGGGGAGAACACCATTGGAGACCGAGGGAGCAGCCTGACCTTTCCCAGCACTTTCACTCTGTGTAGGAAGGAAGGATTTCATAGGAGTAGTTTCAGTATTAACACAAAACTCCTCATCTTGAAATATCTGGCCCTCTCAAGGTAAAACCTTTGATGTAATTATCAGTAATCCATCTATCTAAAATATTTGTTATTACTTTGTATTTGGCTAATATTTGTTATTATATAAGATACGAGCCTTAAAATCCAAATAATTGTGTTCTTTGACGTTGGTCCAGTTTATCACAAAAGACTGGTATACCCATAATTTCAACAAAGCTTTATCATCTGCTGTGCTCTTAAAAGCCCTAGATATATAGGACTTTACACTCATGAATATGTATTTCTATATAAAATACAAAGCCACTGTTTATGGAATATCTTCATATGCTCTTATATTATTCCCTGAATATTTTAATGAGTTTAAATTAATCTTAAAACCAATGAACTTACAAAACAAATTTTTATCATGTCACTGGGGTGTCAAAACAAATATCTATAGTTGCACTTACCCAGAATAGTCCTCGCAAGATTTAAATTTTTTTTTAATTGTATGTGGAGTTTTTTGGAAAATCATGAATTATAACTTATTTTTTATTTGTAACAAGAAATGAATATATAGATGTGCAACACATAGAAAAACAAGTTATGCTCTTGGTATCTTAAGTTATCAGAAAAAGACAAGGCAGAATTTTAAAGAATCCTTCATATCCTGTTTTCTTTGATTCGATAGTGTTCTTTTAAAGAGATTGAAAAAGACTAGAATTCATTACAAATCCTTAATTGCCAGTTTCTCCACAAAATAGATGTTTATGTGCAGGCTTCAGAATAGCTACCATTCATTTGAGGGAGATCTTGTACAGCCGAAGTTTAAATAAACAGCAATGTTTTACTAAGTTTGCAAAAGCGTAATTAGTCCTAGAGGCACAATATTTTTAAGCGTCAAACACTTGTTCTCCAGCTGTACTATTTGGATCTGTAGTTTCAGACATGGCTTATATGCATCTCATTGAAGTCCAAGCCTTTTCATGACTGACAAGCACTTTCACTGTGTGTGTGCTCACAGAAATAGAACAATACATCACTACTACTTTGATAGAGGCATCTGCTACTTTTTTTTTTTTTTTTTTTTTTAGTTCAGTAGTGCTTATAAACACTTCAAAATGAATTCCACTGGGGGAGCAGTAGCATTAATTTGTGTTTGTTCTGTCATGCAATTATATTAGAGAAATGAAATAACTGATCAGGAAATTCACAGGTGGGCAGAAATGGTAGTTTAAACATATCTTTCTTGCAACACTGGGATTGAGTCTATAGGGGATCATGTTATTCAGTTCTCTTTTTTCAAACAATACCCCAGAGAAAATTATTTTGATATAGTCAAAGGTTTTTGTTTTTAAGTAGCAGATGTTGTTTTTTAATTTCTTTCATGTATATAATAAATAACAAAGAGCAATTACAAAATATGTTCAATTTAACAATTTTGTAGGTAATGGACCTTTTTATTGTGGCTGGTTTATTTGGTGCCTTGATGGTGTTAATGAGACCCAAGTCACTGGCATGGTGCTAAGTATTGACCACATCTAACCCAGTAGACTATGTGGTGGACCTTGGAATGTGCATATACTTCTAACTATAAGCACTTGACGCCATATAGATTGTGATTGCTAGTATAATATTTCAAATATATACCATATTGCTTGATACAAATCCATCACTGCTACTTAAAGAAAGAAAACAATAATAGATAGATGATAGATAAAGAGATAACTATGTCTCTTTGTATATGGCAACAGGCTGCTTGGGGAAGACTTTCCTTTTGCTGTTGATGACATGCTTCAGCTCAGAATGCCCTTCTCTCCTATTTCTATCACTGATAACTTATCCATATTTAAAGATAAACTGATAAACTTTTCCCTCTTTTACCTGAATGAACGTAACTTCCTTCTTCTCTTGACACTGAACTTTTGAGAACAAGGATCATGACTTACCTTTCATTCGCTTATCACACAGAAGATGCTTAAAGACTATCTATATGAAAAATGATTTATCCCTATCTTACCCTAAAAAAAAAACGGAGAGATATTATAAGCTCTCACATAGTCTTGAGTTACAGATCCTTTATCACATCTCTAATATATATTACACCTTAAAATATATTAGGGGCTTCTGACTCTACCAAACAGAATAATCCCCTCTCTGGTTCATGAAAGTTTTTCAAATGATAATAAAGAGATAATAAAAAATGTAAATCCACAGCAACAAAGAAAATGGCAAAGAAGGCAACAGTGGACAGAAATCCAACGGAAGAGTAGGGACTACTTAGGCTGCCAAAGAAGCTATAGCTGGGAATCCTGAAGCCTGAAACTGTTGTAGAGGCAACTTGGGTCAAGGAGATGGTCATGGTTTAAGAGTATGAGTTTATACGCCTAGAGCAATAGGAAACTATTGAAAATTTCATGTTGGAAGGAATGACATAATCAGATCTATATTTTGTAGAGATAAATAAGAACCAGGGAAATATTTGTAATATATGTTAAAGACACAGGTATAAAGAGGTACCTGGGTAGCTCAGTCAGGTAAGCATCCAACTCTTGATTTCAACTCAGGTTATGATCTCATGTGAGATGAGCTGTGAGATCCAGCTATAAGATCTAGCTGTGAGATCCATCCCCACATCAGGCTCCATCCTGGGCATGGATGAAGCTTGCCTAAAATTCTCTCTCTTCCTCTCCATTTCCATTCCCCCAAACTCTCTCTCTCTCAGGGGGGAAAAAAAAAAAAAGGACACAGACTTAATAAACCCAGTATATAAAAAGTTCTTACAAATTCATTAAAAAATTGAAAATAACCAATTGTGAACTAAGCAGAAGATATAAATAACCAATTCACAAAAAATAATTACAACTGTCCAGTAAATATGAAAATGAAATTTTGAATATCAATGAAACATTATGTTTTGTTTGTAAGAGTTCATATTTAAAAATTGTTTATAGCCTTATAATGTTGGTCCCCTAATAATAGGTCCATGGTCAAAGGAGCAGGACTGATACAAAGCGAAGGTCAAGCAAAGCTTTATTTTGCGCCAAGCATCAAGAATCAAACTGACTGGCTGGGGCCACGCCTCCTACAGAGAGGGTGACCCCTCCCTGCCTTACAGACTAACTTTTATAGAGCAAAGGCCATGTGATTGGTTCTGACCACACACAGGTGGCCAACGAGATTGTAACACCCAGAGAAATGACTGGGTTTCACAGTCATGCTAGGTCCCACACAGGTGGCCAATTGAATTACAACTCACCCCATAGTAGCTATTAGAACTAGCCTAGCCTATCACTTTAGTCAGAATTGGTGCCCAAAAGGCGCCCAAAAGGCAGGGCCCACACTCCTTGGTAGCTAGGGAGACAGTATGTGCGCTCTACTGATTGGGTGTCTCCACCTGCCCTGACTCATCCCTGCATTCTGGCTGTTATCTCCATCTGACCTGACCCACCCTTGTATTTGGGCCCTTACCTGGGACTGGTTTCCTGGACTTGTTTTAAGTAAGTTCCCCTGGCAGGGGCAGGGTCAATTTAAGTTCTACTGCATAAACAACGAAATGGCTGTCTAACCGGGGTAGGGCCGCTCTGGCTGAATAGGCCCTTACAGTAATACTGTGCAGCCATTGCTTAACCAGGTTTATTGGCATGGAAAGATGTCAGTAACACATTATTAGTAGAAAACATGGGTTTCAACAGGCCATGTATTGCATTATTCTGTAGTTAGCAGTATCCATGTATGCGTGCACTCACACACATGTATGTGTATGTATGTGCATGTGTGTGTGTGCACAGAGTAAAAGGCTAGAAGAAAGGAGGACAGTTATCTCTAGCTGGGGAAGCTACTTTTATGAAACCAGATAATTAAATTAAATGAATATGAATGTGTATTATCATTCAAAATATTGGGTATGCCGAGTTGCATTCTACACTGAACATTGTGCCAAACGGTGGGTGTGAGGGTAAGCAAAGTTCGAGAGGTTTTATGTCTACTGCTCTAGTTAAAGAGAAGAATAAAAGTATTTAAAACTACTAAATCAATGTAAAGCATTGTTAATAACAAGACAAGAAATATAAATAATATATGTTACCTGATTTCACAGGAGAGATGACGGCTGTTAATTTTCAGTTAACCCTCAACCTGTACTTATTGTTTTCACTGAAAAATGCTGAGTTTCCAATTTTTATCGGCTTTGGTAGGTCCTAGAAATATGAAATGTAAAAAGGAGACCCTGACCTCAAGGAACTCAAAAGGAAGATGGGTACAAAGGAGGACAATACATCAAAATACACACAATAATACAAATAAACTCCAGAGTAGCTTAACTGCTGAGTAAGAATGCAGTAAAAATGCCCAGCCCAGCATTTCCCTTTAAATTTCTGAGAGCTACTCCCTTCACAGTCTTTCACACCACTCCCTTCACACACAGACACAGGTGCACACACACACACCCCTCAAAGGCTGTGACTGGTGCAGTTTTCTAATTTCTCACAGTAGCCTATGTTCCAAATTTACTCTATATCCCCTCAAAGAGTGATAATTTGTCCTGTATCAGTCTCATGCTTTGTTCAGATTCTCAGTTGGTCTAATACTCTGGACCAGAAAGTTAAGGCTATGGTGCCATTCAAATAGCAGCTGAATGTTATTGAGAAAGAAATAAAACAATCTTAAGATGTGACATTGATTTAGAATTGGGCAAAGAATCTATTATCTTTAAATCAATGACATATTTTTTACAATAATTAATAAGAATTACTTTTTAATTCTAGGAAATGAGCTAGGACCTTTCTATGTATTATTTAATAATCTTGCAAACATACTAAGAGAGTACTCCCTTACTTTGCAAATAAGTAAACTGGAACTCAGAGAATTTATATAAAATGACCTACTCACAATAAGCAGTCAGATTAAAGTTAAAACCCAGTTTTTTACGGCATCAAAATGCATATTCTAGGAGACCCATTTGGGAGCACTTACTATGCTAGAAATTTAACTAGGTGTTGTGAAGAGAAAAATAAGTCAAAGTCTCTTTATTTTGTAATCTCACTTTGTAAGCAATTACTCTCAACTTACTCTGTTACTTCCCTTCGCTCTTGCTAGGATAATATTACCAAATAAATGAAACAGAACTATTTGTACAGAAGTGAATGAACAGATGTAGGGCACTCTGAGTTCACCAGATAAAAGCATTCTATGAGTTTAAGATGTTGTAATTATTATGAATTGGTGCAAAAGTCCATGTCTCGTTTTGTTACATAGTTTGGCTTTACTATTCAAATGTAACCTTCCATACTTCTATTTTGTTCATACTCCTATTTTTAAATTTGTTCAGTTTTTAAAGAGAAATATAATGTTTGCATTACCAGTTCACCTACATTTAAATTAGCATGAGATCATCATTGAATGTGGTGAAACATTAACCATGCTGCAAAAAGGACTCACCTACAGCAGACAGGGCAGTTCAATGCAGAGTGGCACAGCTTATAATTCTAGACTCTTCGCTTTTTGGCAAGGGGCATACTTCTCAAGCATACAAAGCTAAGAAGCTAGGAATCCATATGAAACAATTATGATTTACTATGTTGCAATTTAATATATAATGTTTGGCACTCTCCTAAACTTTGTGAAAACCCCACATGGTAACAATGTACCTAAAGATAAAAGCAGAGACAAAATCACTTTTTATAAAATAATGTGTGCATTTACTCTTTATTAGCTCTTACCTGAGAGAAGTATATTTATTCTTTTTATATACAAGAAAACTCCAAATCTTTGTAGGCTTCCCAGTTTATCTCCATTTGATTGATGTCTAGGCATGTACTCTAAACTTTCTTTAAATATTTTAACTTATATTTACATGTATACAGGTTACATGGCAAATTTTCAGGCAGTTATAAACTTCTGAGAAGGAGGAACCATTTTACATTGCCTAATGTCACTGAATTTAGAATTTAAAATTTGGGCTCAAGTAAAAATGCTAACACATTTAAAATGAGCTTATAAACGGAAGTAAGTAGTAAAGGGCAAAGCCATTAGGTCAAATGGTTTCTCCCAAAGGAAGGGACATTAACCAAAATGCTGATAAAGCCATGTAAGACCTATGGTTAAACAAATGAATGGAGATTTGAAGAAAACCCTAAGATAGTGTGTAATGGAAATATCAAGAAAGAAACTCAATGATTCTGCACTAGGAGGAAAATCCCTATAGAAGAAAAAAATGGCAGGATAAAAATGAACAAAACCCAGATGCAATGAAATTAACAACAAATAGAATGAGAGCAGAAAAATGTTGGATTTTGATTGAAAAATATAGAGAGAGGACAGAGAGTAAGACATTTTTGTGTTTATTTTTCCTTCCAAGTTTTTATTTAAATTCCAGTTAGTTAACATGCAATGTAATATTAGTTTCAGGTGTAGAATTTACTGATTCAACACTTCCATAAACATCGAGTGCTCGCCCCAAGTGCCCTCCTTAATCCCATCACCTATATCCCCCATCCCTCCCACGCCCCCACCTCTGGTAACCATCAGTTTGTTCTCTATAGCTCAGAATCGGTTTTATTGTTTTCTCTCTCTTTTCCCCCTCTACATTCATTTGTTTTATTTCTTAAATTTCATATATGAGTGGAATCAAATGGGGTATTTGTCTTTCTCTGACACATTTCAGTTAGCATAATCCTCTCTAGTAAATGTTAAGTGAGTCATATTTTGTTTAATTTGGGTTTAGCCAAGGATGTGTTGATATATTTAGGTTGTTATTAATGCAAAGGTAGTACTCAAGATAGTCCAAGTATAGTCAATATACTGGAGAACATTGAAAGCTTCAGAAAGTCATCTACTTTGGAAATTGTTTGTGTTCTGTTTGGCTCAGGTTTTTCTCAAATTTAAATACATGGAATCCTTTGCTACCTGTGACTCAAAGAGGTAAGCAGGTATCCATCATAAAGACTAGATGAAGTATACACACACCCAGGTGAGACATTCTGGGATTTCAGTTAGATAAAAACTGCCCAAAGGAAGTAATCAGGTCCTTTTCAGTCACTGATATATGTTAGTATCACATGCTAGTTGGCATATAAAGAAATTTTCAGTAAATTCTTATTAAACAAGTGAATGAAGGGAGGATATAATAAATAAACAAAGGAATGAATATGGATTACTTCAAAATAACTATCAGTGAGGACCATGTCAATAGGTCCTCTTTTGTAAGATTAAATGAGTTAATATATATTAGGAATGTATCTAGAAATTAGTCTTTAGGAATGTGTTTAGGAATGTATCTAGAAATTAGTATCTAAAAATTAGTAAGTGCTCCGAGTGTTAGCTATAATTATTGCTTATTCAAAAAGAAGGTAGAAGTTAGGGCCGACAACCTGGTTCTTAGAGTTTTTGAGTACAGCTTAGAAAATAAGCATTTTCTAAAGAGGACTGGAAAACTCATATGGATTTTAGAAGGCATTGGTGTCCTGGTAAGAATCCACCAGAAACTTCATGCATGATAATAAGGCAGATTTCTCACAAATCTCAGCTTAAGAATTGGTGTCTATGACTGTAAGTGATACATCCAATTTCAATAGGCTAGGAACAAACAGAATAGATCGAGTTCGTCAAGAACAATACTCACCAAGACAAGGAGCTATCCTCAGAGGACGTAGAATTAGAATTGGCTTTCCTGCAAAATCCACAGAGAAAGCATTAAAACACAGGTCTGTAGGGCACCACCCAGACTACCCTCCTGCTCACCACTTTTGTAGCTTCCTACTTTGATCCATCCTGATGAGACGATCCCTGTCCATCAACCACATGAGGATAGCAAAGAAGGGTTAAGTTTCTGTTGCCTTTCTATATACATTTGTTGAAAAGCTTGCTCAGCATCCAGATCTGCTGAGTTATGGAAGAAGGGGAGTATTTTTATGTGCAAAAGCACAGTCCTTCAGTGCTGCTTTATTGTATTTATTTGGAAGCAAGCTTATAATTTTAGTGACATGTTCTCACAGTTCTTGGGTTTTATTGTTATGCTGACGTCCAGCTTTTTTGTTTTCCTATCTAGTTGCCTTTGCTTGCCACTCATTTTTGGCCAACATATTGCTCAGAGGAGATTATTCCTGCCTCTACCACTTTTCTCCAGCTTTTTTAAAACAATGGCATTTCTGGGCATCTCTTCCAGTGCTAGCCTTGGGAGTGTTATTTTTCAGCAGTAGAGGGAATGAACATAGTCTCAAAGAGTGTCTCTTCCATCTTTCAACTATCCTATTCTTGCTGGTTCTCAAGCAGCCGATTCACTGGCAATATCACAAATTGATTTTTAAAGCACTTCTCTATTCTTTCCCACTACTCTTGTTTCCCCATTGTTTTTTCCATTGAGAGATACATATTTACTCTTGATATCATCTTTTAAAATAGTCTCTAAAAATCATGTTTGTTGCCATATTTTATGCAATGAGAAATCGCCTTTTATACTTTTTTGTAAACATATATTTTGGTTGTTTATTTGGTCAGAATACTTTTAGGGTGACTATTTTTATTTTAATCACATGATGATGAACTGATATATTATTGCTGTCACTTTTTGTTCACTAAGCAGCAATGGCAAATTTGTTGATTCCCACAAATAACAAATACCTTTTTTAGCTTTTTAAATAATATGTGGAAATGGTCTGATGGATGTGATTAAGGCACATATAAACAAGATAATAATGAATATTTTCTAATGCTACATTAACGAATCCATAATTAAAAAGATATTTCTTCTCAACAACCATGCCCCCAAATATTTATCTATGACCCCTAAAGTAAAGACAAACAAACTGAAACTAGAATATCGACTTTGGTGAGTATCTTTTATCTTTGCTACTCACCTTAAAAATCTAACTTTTTATTAAACATATGACTCCAAATATAGATAGCACAATAAGTAGAATTAAAAAGGCAAAATATAATAGCACAAATCAAATGGAGAGGTCTAATGTAACTTTAGAGAGGTTGGTATGTTTCATTGGAAGAGCTTTATTTTTTTTATTAAATTAATTTATTTTCAGAAAAACAGTATTCATTATTTATTCACCACACCCAGTGCTCCATGTAATCCGTGCCCTCTATAATACCCACCACCTGGTACCCTGACCTCCCACCCCCTGCCCCTTCAAAACCCTCAGATTGTTTTTCAGAGTCTATAGTCTCCCATGGTTCACCTCCCCTTCCAATTTACCCCAACTCCCTTCTCCTCTCTAACTCCCCATGTCCTCCATGCTATTTGTTATGCTCCAC
Organism: Mustela lutreola; assembly: GCF_030435805.1. Classification (NCBI taxonomy): domain Eukaryota; kingdom Metazoa; phylum Chordata; class Mammalia; order Carnivora; family Mustelidae; genus Mustela; species Mustela lutreola. Next base: position 61,082,018 of record NC_081299.1, read on the forward strand.
AAAGAAGTGAAACCATATGATAATTGACTCTCTCTGCTTGACTTATTTCACTCAGCAGAAGAGCTTTATTTTTTAACAGTATTCTATTACTGTTTGTTTATAAAAATATAATGCCAAGATTAAAAAGAGAGTTGCAATGTATAAAACTTGATACACTATTAGTATCTCTTGTACATATAGAATATATAAGAATTCATAAATAATAGAATTAAGTAGAGAAAACACCTAAATCGGTATTTAATGTAAAAGGAAATGTTAAGAGACAAGAAAAATCCTAAAAAGGATTCAATCTTATAAGAAACACAAAAATGATAGTTAAGATTACAGTAAGATACCTTTCATGCCCAGTAGATTGGTAAACTATTTTGACAAATTCAAGTGTCTGTAAGACTGGAAGGAGGAGAATACTGCTGATAAGAGTGTAATTTGTTTAAACAACTTTTGAAAACATTTGGCATAATTTGTTACTACAACATATGCTATAAGCAGTGATTCCTCTTCTATACATGTACTCTAAGAAATTTTTGAATTTTGAATTAGCAGGCAATCACTGAAATGTTTTTAATACTATAATTCAAGATAACAAAATCCTAGAATCAATCTAAATATCTATCAAAAGGATATTGAATGAACATGTTAGGATAGTTTCATACAATAAAATACTCCATGCATATGAAAAATTAATGAACTATAGTTGTGAACATCAGCGTGGATGAATTTTGGAAAGTGATAAGTTGAGTTCACAAAAAATAAGTCACAAAAGGCTACACTTACTGTGGTACAGTTTTGACAAAGTTCAAAAACTGCTAATACCGAAAAATACATTGTTTAGTGATATCCAACATAAAAGATTAAAATCTATAAGCAAACGTGTGATAAGCTAAAACTTCAGAATAAAGTTATCTCTTTGAAGGAGCAAGATGCATTGAAGGAGATATATATAGTGAGTTAAAACAATACTGATTTGTTCCTTAAGTAGAAAGTTGGAACCATGTTGGTTTGTCTTCATTATTATGATACATAACTTGTATATAAAGTTCATATATACATAAATTATCATATAATCATTCATTTGATATACTTCTTATAAAGTATATATAGATATCAAGTATTACACAATCACCATTTATTGTTTTAAAAAAAAGAGTATGGTAGCTTGCTTTAGCAAACATATCTTTATGTATGCTCTAAACATGGAAAGAAAATCAACCCAGCATTTAAAATTCACAGAACAAATAATCAGTATATGAGATATTAAGAACAGATAGGTTTGCACTCATTGAAGGTCATTGAAGATTGAAAAAATTTTATTGTTTTCCTCATTATACTCCATGGTCAACCAAGTCACAGACTTGCTAAACCCACAAATCCCTTCTATGAAGTTCCCTTAGTAACGTCCCTCCAGGCTGTTCTGATATCAGGTGATTGGATAATCCTGGCATAATTCTGGACCATGGAAGGGGGTGGGGGGCAGAGAGAAGTCAAATTATATTTTTTTTAAATTTTATTTATTTATTTAACAGAGAGAGAGAGATCACAAGTAGGCAGAGCAGCAGGCAGAGAGAGGGCGGGAAGCAGGTTCCCCACTGAGCAGAGAGCCTTATGTGGGGCTGGATCCCAGGACCCTGAGATCATGACCTGAGCCTAAGGCATGGGCTTAACCCTCTGAGCCACCCAGGCGCCCCTCAAATTATATTTTATACAGAGACCTATGAGGTGGTCACTAATAGCAGAATTACACAAATCAATCTTATCTTCTCTTTAATGTAGTAGATAAATCTCGATAATGACTGATAGAAATTATGTTGCAGCTACTGACCAAACAACTGAGATCACCCAACTGCTAGAGCTGCTTTGAATCTGCATCAATATATCCCCAGCTAACTTTTCTTCTAGTTTCTGAAGTCCCAGCTCCATTACTATTATTTTGTTTCCATGGGGCATGGCTACCCAACCAAGATTGCTGTCTCCTAATATTCATACCACATTTAGAATTAATACCTATTATGTGAGATACAAAGATTCTAAGAAGTGATATTGCTGTTACTGCACAAATATTCAAAGTAATGTTTCATAATATGGACATATAATCCAGTTTCATTCTCCAGTATATGTATATAGGTTGCCCGTTTTATGTTTTGTGTGAATGTGTTTGTATTTTTAAATATAACACGTTATTGCATTTTCTAAAACTTTAATATTTCACTTCAAAAGTAAACTGTACATGATAAAAAAAATTAAACATTAAAATATGTAAGATGAAAAGTAAAAATCTCTCATTCTCAACCTCATCTCTGACTCATTCTCCAAATATAACAGAGATAATTAGTATTCTTCCACAAATAAATTGCTAAACTTATGTACATTCTGCAACTAGACTTAAAATTGAGACTTCTACACAGACATTCTTACTATGACATATTATTTTCATAACTTCAAACCTTTCTTAAGGACTCAATTAAAATAAATAACAAACAAAAATAAATATACAAGGAGCACCTTGGGTGGTTCAGTTGTTAAGCATCTGCCTTCAGCTCAGGTCATGATCCCAGAGTCCTGGGATGGAGTCCATTACCAAGCTCCTTGCTCAGTGGGAAGCCTAATTCTCTCTCTCCTTCTCTCCCGGCTGGTTTCCCTCTCTCATTGTCTCTCTCTTTGTCAAATAAACAAATAGAACCCTTAAAAATAATAATAAAAATAAATATATAAAATTTACTATAGCATAATTTAGAGTAAATCTATACATTGAAATTAAGTATCACCAAAAATAAAATTGTTTTTGAAACAGCATATGGATCACTATGTTGTGATTTGATTTATAAAGAATTCAATATTGTGATTTTCAGATGCATAGAAATGCTGAAATTAGACCAATAGAAAATTTTTTTAAAGAAATATAAAATACTCTGTATGATACTACAATGGTAGATACCCGTCATTATATACATTTATCTACACCCATGGAATGTATAAGAGACTTAATGTAGATGGGCTGTGGATCATAATGATCTGTCAATGTAGGTAGGTTCATCAATTGTAACATATGTTCCACTCTGATGGAAGGTGCTGATAATGAAGAAAAATACTTGTGCATACATGTGGGGACAAGAAAACAGGGGACATGTAAACCCCAAGAACTTTGGCATAATTCTAGAAAGAGGAGAAGGGAGTACATAAATGACTGTTTTAGAATTTCATGCCAGTTGAGCTGAATGGAGGCTAAGAAACAGTAAACAGCTGATTTGTAGGAACTGAAATATACCATGTTTGTACCTTCCTCTTAATCTTGCTGTGAGACTAAAACTGTTCTTAAAAAATCATCTTTGAGGGCGCCTGGGTGGCTCAGTCGTTAAGCATCTGCCTTTGGCTCTGGTCATGATCCTGGCGTTCTGGGACTGAGTCCCACATCAGGTTCCCTGATTGGCAGGAAGCCTGCTTCTCCCTCTCCCACTCCCTCTGCTGTGTTCACTCTCTTGCTGTCTCTCTCTCCATCAAATAAATAAGTAAAATCTTTAAAAAATAATCATCTTTGAAAAAATAGATTTAAAAAAATTAGGTAAAAATAATTTTCACTTTGTATAAATAGAACTTGAATGCTTACCTTGTAATTATAAGGTCAAAAATTACAAACATTTCTAAGCTTAAAAAGATCATATTATGTTCCATAGCAAGATATTTCTTCTACCATCATCTTTTTTATAACACAATGCTTTTACAAAGGTAAATGCCTCAAATTTGAATAAATATGCAAAAATTGTAAAATAAATACATTTAATGAATACAGATTAGTTCTTTTGAGAAAGCCAAACTAGTCCCAATTCCTTCATAAATATAATTGAAATATAGGCAGAGAGCTTTGGATATAAAGATATCATCAAAGGAAACAATTATGGCATTTACAGATATCATTAAGTGAACTTACAAATTGATTTACCTGTGTCATAAGTCTAGTTTCAGTCCTTAACTGTACCCATATTGATGTGTCCCATTTATCAATGAAACTATATATATATATATATATATATATATATATATCTTTTGCTTTATGTTTCTCCTCTTATGTTTTATGAAGGGAATGACCACTGACCCACTCAGTTATAACCTCATTTCCAGCTTAGCAGACAGTGTAGTTCATGGTGTGCAAGGTAATAAAACAAGGTAATACAGTCTGATCACCAGAAGTATCAGAATGGGAGAATATAAAATCTCATTAGGTATACTGGCAAGTAGCCTTGTATTTATGAATCAAAGTTCTCAATTCCCACTAGAAGTAAGTAAAGGCATCTGTTACCACATTCTGTTCAAGTGAAGACATGTGTTCTGCACAGAATTCCAACATCAAGTATAGTGTGTAACCCCGTGCTTTGGAAACCAATTTTTCTCTAAAATTTAAGTGTTAAAGTATGTATGTTACATGTGATATCATCCATTATTTTATTTTACTTTTTTAAAAGATTTTACTTATTCATTTGACAGAGATCACAAGTAGGCAGAAAAGCAGGCAGAGAGAGGAGGAACCAGGCTCCCTGCTGAGCAGAGAGCCCAATGTGGGGCTCAATTCTAGGACCCTGGGATCATGACTGAGCCAAAGGCGGAGGCTTTAACCCACTGAACCACCCAGGCACCTCCATACATTATTTTAAATAGAGTCTAATTCAGAATACTTATCTAATGACTTTTTATGTTGGCCCTCTGCAACTCAGTGTTCTGGGATTACTCACTTTCACTGTCATGTATTTAATGGGTAAGTATATTAGGTTTTACATCAGTTTTATCATTTGTAAAATGAGAGAAATGACCTACCTCATTGTACTGTTTTGTGTCTAAGTGTCAACTGCTTCCTGTTCAAGTGGGCAACAGGATTGTTCCTTCATTATCTCACAGGGAGGTATGTTCTATAGAGGATGGGGGAAGCAGTAGAAAATAGTTCATTAGGATTTTTAAGAAACGGGACTTGGAAAACAGGATGAAAAAGAGAGACCTAAAAAATGCTATATGCATTTAGTGGGGTGGAGGGATGGGTGAGCTGGTGGTAGATATTGAGGAGAGCATGTATTGTATGAGGAGCACTGGGTGTGATGCATAAACAATGAATTTGGAATACTGAAAAAGATAAAATAAAATTTTTAAAAATGCTATATGCAAGAGGAAAATTTTCTCTGAAATAAACAGTAAAACTATTTCCCGGAGCTGCATTTGGAGAGAGAGAGAGACCTGTGAGTCCTGGATGAACTTCAAGGGGCTGCAATATCCTGAGGAAATCTCTACACCTCGTGGGTGTCCAGCATTACAATGGATTTTTTCTGGCCTATAACAGCAGTAGAGAGACCCTAGTTCTGAAAGGGCCATGTGATTAGAGAGAACAGATGCCTCAGCACTAACTTGTGAGACAGACAACTGACAACCAAAAAGCCTGACAGTCTGTAAGCTCCCAGAACTTTGACATAATTCTAGGAGAAGGAGGTAGTATATGAATGACAGGTTTTGTTTTTGTTTTTGTTTTTAAATATTTTTTATTTATTCATTTGAGAAAGAGAGCTCATGAGTGAAAGCATGAGCGGTGGGAGGGGCAAAGGGAGAGGGAGATGCAGGGTTCCTGCTGAGCAGGGCTTGATCCCAGGACCCAGGATCATGACCTGAGTGGGAGGCAGAGGCTTCATTGGCTGAGCCACCCAGATGCCCCTGAATGAGAGTTTTAGAAGTCCATGCCAATTCAACTGAATGCAGACGTAGAAGCAACATACCATTGATTTGTAGGAACAGGAGATATACCATATTTATTGCATACTTGATACTATAGACAGTGCATAATAAATGTTAGTTATTATTATTATTGATTTAAACTTAAAAAATTAAAATAAAAGGAGTTATGGTACTCAAACAGGAAAACCCAAAGTTCTCAAGTTTCATATACAGGAGAATATGGAAGAATCACACCCCAAATGTAAATGAAAATTGCTTTACTGTTCTATAGGGAAGCTATCTAGAGAAACCAAGAAGACTATAATAGAGTCCCAACCCAACATACACAGCTATATACTTCCCAGCCTTGAAGCCATAATATTCCTGATGCACTTGCCATGTTGCTCCTGTTTAAGTGGAGATTTAAAATTCCAAATTTTTCTGGATCTAACTCTGGGACAGAACAAGGATATTAATGGAAGAATTGGTAAAAATCCAGATAAAGGCTGAAGCTTTGTTCTTAGTAATATACCAAAGTTGGATACTGAATTTTGACTAATAAACCCCAGTAATGTGAACTGAAATTGGGTTCAGGTATACAGAAAACCTCTTTATAATCTTGTGATGTTTCTGTGGATTAAAAATTCTGTAAAATTTCAAGTTTATTTTTTTAATAAAAATTATTTAATGCCAACCTCTTTTAAGGACAAGATACAAAGTAAAGCCTGACATGGATTCTGTCAGGCTACTGTTGAAAGCATTCTAATTTTCTCACTCCTCTTTTTAAACTCAGTCTGAAAATTAATTGAGAAAATCTATACAGTCAGCACATATCTATTGAATATACTCTGTATAGTGAGCTAGAGGATATATTAATGAATAGACATAGATCATTTACTAGCAGAAGCTACAAATATGTACATAAATAATGATTCAGAGTTATGTTTGCCATTCTTACTAGAATTTATTGGTGAGAAATTATCTTCTTCAGTATAGGATCAACGGAAGTTTTAAGAATGAAGTATCATTTGAGTTGGACCTTAAGTGATCACTTGTTTTTAGACGTGTACTGATTAGAGAAAGGAGGTAAAGAAAGAATATACTTTATAAAGTCACTATGGTATATGGAGTTTAGGGGCCATAAAAATATAATACTGGCTATTTTTCCAGTTCTGCATATAAGGAGCTTGGAAATAGCTACTCTGTCCTAACAAGTGAAGAACTCAACAGATTCAGACTGAAAGACCAGCAATGCTTCTTGGATTCATAAGATAGGGAGGATGCATTGGGAAATGCTGACCCCAAGATTAGAAAGATTTGAGAGTTGAATGAAAAAGAATTACACTTTTTTTTTTTTAAGATTTTATTCATTTATTTGACAGAGAGTACAAGTAGGCAGAGTATCAGGCAGAAGGAGAGGGAGAAACAGACTCTCTGCTGAGCAGGGTGCCCAACATGGGGCTTGATCCCGAGACCCTAGATCATGACCTGAGCCCAAGGCAGCTGATTAACAAACTGAGCCACCCAGGTACACTGAAGAATCACATTTTACCATAGCATAAATTCATAAGCAGAAATGGCCTTGGGAAGGAAAACCTGAACTTGATTTAACAAATCACCCAAGGTTCAGTGCAGACAACTCTGAGAGTTAAGAAAACAAACAAAAAGCAAAATAAACAAACAACAAACAAACAAAAACCCAGAGAGAAAGCCAGTCATAAAGAGGTCCCACAATTTTGAAAGATTTACCTCTAAGAGCACAACCAGTTTCCCGCAGCAAATATAAAGAAAAATCCCCTCCTGCCATATGCAGACGGAGGGGAAAAGGAGCCATTTTGAAAAGCACTAGAGAGCCCTCAGTTCTACTTAACAAAGACTGTGCTGAGGGGAAATGAGTCAACCAGAGCCTAACCTGTTGGGCATGTCAGAGCCTAACTTAGGGGCAGGGAAATAACTGAATTCTAGTCAGCTCTAACCATCCACATAGGAAAAAGGAAAAACCCAACTCCAGCCCACTCTAGCCATCCTGTCCCGCCTAAGGGTGGAGGAAAAAAGACTGAAAAAAATCTTGTGAAGTACACACTCCAGAGGCATACCTCACTAAAATACAGAGACCTAATCATGGGACTATAGAATACACACAGATATATACAGCAGCTTTATTCATAATTGCCAATATTTAGAAGAAACCAGTATGTCCTTCAGTAGGCAAATGGATAAACTCTAGTTTGTCCAAACAATGGAATACGATTCAGTCCTAATCATAAACAAGCTACCAAGCTAGGAAAAGATATTGAATAGCCGTAAATGCATACTACTAAGTGAAAGAAGGTGAAAAAGGCCACATACTGCATGATTCCAACTGTGTGGTGTTATTCGGAAAAGGTTTATCTGTGAAGACAGTAAGAAGATCCATGATGATCAGAGGGTGGTGAAGGCGGCATGAATACCAGCAGAGAGGATTTTTAGGCCTATGAAAATACTCTGTAGGATACCATAAATGATGGACGCGTGTCATTTTACATTTGCAGTTACATTTGCAGTTGTACAGATTCATAAACTGTACAACACCAAGAGTGGAAACTAATGTAAATTACAAACTTCGGGTGATAATGATGTATCTATGAAGGTTCATCAGCTTTAACAAATGAACCACTCTGGTGTTGAATGCTGATGATAGGGAGACCATGCATATGTGTGGGTAGAAGACATACAGGAAATCCCTGTACTTTCCCCTCAGTCATGTTGAACATTAAACTGCTCTTATTTATTTATGTATTTATTTATTTTTAAGATTGAACAGAAAAGAAGTTTTTATTAGTGGAAACTAAACATAGGTTAGGTTGTGGTGTTTTTCAGAGCACATTAAAGATTTTGAATTTGTTGTATTTTATTCAGTTTTACAGGATTTATCTTAGAAAGTAATTTGTCAAGGGCTTAATTACAAAATGCTGCATTCTTCTAGAAACAGCGTCTTATTTTAATAAGAGAAGGTTCCAATAACTTTCTCACTGAGTAATATGAATTAGAACTCTTCCCCCCACCCCAGGAGACAGATCCCTGGTGTATAGAGCAAGCTAGCAGCTGAGATATTTCAGGGTGAAAGCAGAGTAGTTCATCAAAAGTAAATACTGACATATACCAGATAGTAACATGGGAAAGTAGTTGTTCCAAAGGACAGAAGGTAACAAATTTCCCCACAGGAAAACAGTGTGGGGATATGAAAATTAGGACAGGCATTGTGTGGAAAAGCATACAGTCTGCATAATATTGTACGCATATTTAGGATAGAACTCCAAATTTGTGAAGAAAAAGGATTAATGGGACAGTACTTAGTTTTTGTCTAGAGAGGATGAAGTGAAACAAATATCAGAATCAGATACTCATCCCTTCCAAATCATAGACTACTCTATTCCCTCTGCCCATTTAAAGGTGCCACCCAGAGACTGTTCCAGAAATCTACAGGATGTCAGGAAACATATATTACTGAGAAGGACTATTGAAGAATGAGAAATCCTCTACTGAAGACACAGGATCAATAGGAATTATGTACTGAGAACCAAGGAAAATAGAGTCTTGGACTGAGAGATTGTGGCTGATACCAAAAAGTTAAAATAAGACCTCAAGGATGGGCAAATATAGACATGTTCAGTCTGTTTAGAGTAGACCACACAATCATGCCTGTGTACATCAGTCAGTCTACTAGATGAAGGGAAATTAAGTGTTCAGATTCCATTTTTTTCTGCTTCTTTTCCCACACTGGATGAGCCAAACTTTTCCCAAAGTATGTACAACCTGGATTAAATGTCGCTTTTTCTTCCATAACTGATGGTTCAAATGGAAAGGCCATCGTCAATCATTGAACTCTAACCAGTCTGGTTCTGAGACATATTAAGTCCTTTGACCCCTGGGAGTGACCACACATGCAGGAATCACTGCCTCTGGAATAATTAGCAATGCAGAGATGGGGTGTTAAGAATATCCCTAATTGCACTGACCAAAACCAGGTTATCAGAAGGACAATGGCAACTTAGAGTTCTCCAAATTGGAGAATTTGTTTCTGTTTTTCAGACTTTTTCTAATATGACAAAATCATAATGCCTAGAAAGCCTAACATAGAAAATAAAAATAAAATATGCTATAGTTTATTTAGCATGACTAACCATATCAATGATATTTCCATGCCTTGTAAAATCTGGCAGAATCGTTCATATGTGAAAGTCTTTATAGGTAATGCCTATGCCTGTACAATTGCACTTTCTGTGTAAAGTTAATGGAGCTCAGATCTATTGAACCCATAAGGAAAATAATAAATGTAAACTGGCAACCATGTACCAAATAACATGCTGGCTGTTTTACATAAAATTAATATATGCTCTAAAGTAACAGCAAAATTACATATACCTTAGGATGCTAGGATATTTTAATTATATTATCTGTTAAAGAGATTGAGATGAGTACACTTATTGACAAGTTGTATTTATATTCTAATAATGTTTTCTAAAACTAAAGTTGTATAAATAAGAAAAAGGAAATTTAATGAGAGAAACTATATATTTAGTGCATGTATTATAAGAATATAAAATATACATTAGTTTTCCAAGCAGGATGTGATTTAATCACCTTTTTAAAAATCACCTTTTGTCTTCCTATAAATTGAATGTCCTCTCCTGACATTTTAATACACTTATATCTCCAGCCTCTTTGAATGTTCTGCATTCATTTCTAGGTCAGGCGTTCCCATCTTCAAAGCATTTATTCTGTCATCATTAAATGTGGAATTAAAAGAGGTTTTAGTTACTTCAATAATATTCAATCTGATCATTTACAGTGAAATACAGCTTAAAACTTATAAGCAAGTCAGTAAATTAAAAGAAATGACAAGACAAAGTTAAGGTGATTAACATATGTGCTTTAATTTTCCAGAAATCAACAAAATCAATAAATAATTTTGGCAAGGACATAAATAGCCTGAATCATTTAGGTGTGATCTAAAATTATAGAAATAATGTGAATATTATTTTTTCTTAGGAAAAAAAATTAACTGGTATTTTCCTGAATGAGCTATGGTAAGGAAAAGTTGGTATTTCTCATTGATTGAGCAAAGAACACTTTAGAAGGAGTGTGCACGTTTTTCAGTTTGATTTTTGTGGCAACCTCTTAAAATGGCCTGGTGAAATTTATGAAAGCCTTTTAATGTTATCTTGTTAGAAAAGGCCTTTCTGAGAAGTAACCAAAGAAAAAGTTCTTTATTTAAAGGAAACAGATTCTGTCATGCTTTACTTCATGTATGTTTTCCATGCTAAAAGATATATGCACTTTAAATGTTGGTATTTCAAATGAAAGTTACATCAGATATAAAAGAAATCCCCCAAGAAGCATAAGAAATGTGGGGCAGTAACTGTCAAGCATTGTGAAGTAGGAGACTCCCATAAACTAAGCATAGGATCCAAGAGATTTAGTTCAGAAAGTGTCCATTCTGCTCTCCTTTTTCTCCCTCATTTTACAGTCAGTCTTTTTCCCTCCCAAAGGAAAAATACAATGATTGAATTTTAATTTTTAATTTCTTAGAGATGATTCTCATTAGTTACTGGACTTGATGCTGTGATTTCAAACATGAGGATCAGGGTACATGTCCTGAAAAGATTACAGACTAATAAAAGAACCTGAGACTCAGGATTAATTACAAGTCACTGTCACTGATGGCAAGTCAAATAAAATTTCCAATATACAGTTTTACCTACATATATTGTAAATTTGTCTGATTCAATCTAGGATTATACCAAAAAGAATGATTAAAATACCACAGAATAAAAGAAGGAGAAGTAAAATAAAACTAAACCATTGTAGGCCCCCAAACTGATGTGAATATGTAGTGTAATAGAATGACAGATAAAACTATGAATCTTAGAATTTGGAAGGATAGAAATTTAAACATCTTTTATAAGTTTATTAGAATATTTAAATAATAAGATTCTGGTAGTTTAAAAGATTAATCTAGAAATTCTAGGGTCTTCCTTCAATACATACACATATAAATAAGTGTGTGTGCACTCATTTGAACTTTTTTTTTTCCTTTTAAATCCCTGTGCTATATCCATGTAGAGATGCCAGTTCAGTGTTGCCTAAGCAGAATAAAGATAGTAATAAACCAGTACCCCTAGAACTTGCTAATGACTATTAAATATGAATTTAATAATTTTTTTAAAAAATGGATTTTGATACTCTAGTTTCTCTTCAGATTGCATAAATCTTTTGCTTTTAAAAATGGATTTCGGGGGTGCGTGGGTGGCTCAGTGGGTTGAGTCTCTGCCTTAGGCTCAGGTCATGATCTCAGGGTCCTGGGATCGAGCGCCGCATCAGCCTCTCTGCTTAGAAGCAAGACTGCTTCCCCACCTCACCCCTTTCTGCCTGCCTCTCATCCTGCTTGTGATCTCGCTCTCTCCCTGTCAAATGAATAAATAAAATCTTTAAAAATGGATTCCTGCTTATTAAGCAAAATCCTCCTGAAAATGTATCTCCACCACAGAAATGAGAATGATTATACAATTAATTTAACCAGATTCTAATGTGCAATGTTCACTGGAGTATTTTTTTAATACTCGAAACATTTTTCATCAGCCATCAACTCAAAAAATAGAAGTAAAAGTAGCTACTATCCAGGTCAAAGTATATTTTTAATATACAAAATTTAGTACTTAATACTCAAATATAGAGGAATCTTCTAGTTCTCTTTTTCTTATTGATTTCTGACATAGAACATATTCTGTATGAATTTAATCTTTTGAAATGTGTTAAAATTTGCTTGAAGGCCTTTCATATGGTCACTTAAAAAATTGTTCCATGTGTGTTGTAATAGATTATGCATTGTACAGATGTTGGGTGGGTGCTCTATAAATATTCACTAGATCAAGTGTAGTAATTACGTTGTTCAAATTTTCTATATCCTTGTTTTTTACTTTGTTGTTCACCCAACTTCTAAAAGAGATGTTTGGGAAAAATCTCATACTATGACTGTGGATTTTCGTACTTCTCCATTTGAATTTGTCAGTTTTTGTCTATGTATTTGGAAATTTAGAGTAATTATATCTTCTTGGTGAATTGAACCTATTATCATTATGATCTAATCTCACTTCTATTAAATGATGCCTTTTGCTTTAAAGCCTGATTTATCTAATATAAGAACCACCTTTCTTTTAGTTTTTACATGGTGTATAGTACTTGATTTTCTTCTTTCAACATCACAGAATCCTTATATTTTTATGTGCCTCTTGTAAAAAAAATTGTTTGTGTTTCCTAAAATCTCAAAATCTTTATTTCAACTGAAGTAGTTTGCCCGCCTACATGAAATATAACAATGGTCTATTTGAGTTTAAATAAACATCTGGCTATGTATTTACTCTTTATCCCATCTGTTTGTGCTCCTTTTTCTTTCTTGACTTCCAAATATATTAAAGATTGTTTCTATAATTGTTCTCTTTTCCTCTACTAGGTCTTTCTGTGATTATTATGGAAATTAAAACATGCATCTTTACTTATAAAAACTTAGGGTCAATTGGTAATACTTTTCTCCTCCTCACTGACTATGCAAGGAACATATACCACTTTAACTCTAGTTATTTCCTTTTCAATCTATGTATTTTGATTGTTACACCTTTTATTTCCCTACAGGCATTAAACCCTTCAAGACACTGTAGCTATTGTTATGCACAGTCAATATTCATTCAGTGTAACACACATATTTATCACTTTTACTGTTTTCTTTTTTTTCTTCCTTTCTTGTTTCTTAAACTACCCACTGGGGTCAATTTCATTCTGAGAGATAAAACACTTTTTAGAGTTTTCAATATTGGGAGTTTGCTGTGATAACTCTCAGTTTTGTTATTTTAAAACTGGGTTTATTTTACCTTCATTCTTGGTGGGCATCTCTGTTGGTTGACAACTTTTAAGTTCATATTTATTTATGTTCAATGTATAAAGGATAATTTTCCACTAGCTCCTGGTTTCATCATTGATGTTGAGTGTGATGTTGATGTTGAGGAGTCTGCTGCTCTTCTTCTAACTGCATTTTATATTTTTGATAGTCTGACCTTGGATACTCTGAACTTTCACTATCATATGGATGGATGTGGATTTCATTGTACTTTCTCTGGTAAGAATTTCTTGGGCTTCCTAATCCTATAATCAGTTCTAGGAATTTCTCATTCATACCTTTGATTATTGCTTCCTCTTCATTTTTCCTTTCTTAGCTGAAATCAGAGTGACACTAGATCTGGTTTGTTGTGAGATCTTTCCTATCTATTCCATCTACCTGTGTCTGTCATTCATGGTGGACAGTATTTTTTCTGATACTAAGGCCTTAGGCTCATCTTGTTTCATTTGCTTTTCCTGCCCCGGATCTATAATCAGCTTTTTCCTTAAAGATCTCCTGTTCCTTTTAGTAGAGAATTGTACTTAGGGGCAAGTATGAACAATTGTATCTAATTCTGATGAACATAATTTTTATTTGAAATGACCACATGTCCTGAGTATCTACTGCATTAGATAATGTAGTGCTAGATAATTCATTCTTCTAACAGTTTTCCTTAGTTAGAAATGATTATTATTCCAAATCTTATCATACTAATACTATAGTCCTCCATATATCAATGTTATACATCATAATCTGACCATCATCTCTTTTTCCCCAGGTCATTCCTTCTAGTACCATGAATCCAACTAGCCTTTATCTCCTTTAATCTATTAATCCTAGCAATTTCTTACCGTATCTATCTTACATTTTAAGGTCAGTGAGTGATCAAAATTACTCCCTTCAGTCCTTTGGTCCTCTCTCCATTATACTAGGAGCACCGTATACACCTTTCTGAAATTAAATGTATAAGGGAAAAAGTTATTACCACAATGACTAGTTTCACTTCGAATACATGATACAAGAAACCACAGTGCTGCCAGGAAATCATTCTACATATTGCTACTCTATTTACTCTACCATTCTTTTAAATGGTAATTTATAATGTTTTTCTTTTCTAATATGCTTTCTTCCATTTTCACTCTCAGATAAGGACCTTGCCTATAATTTCACCAAAAAATTTAGGCAGTAAGAAGTTCTTCAGGTCATTATCTCAGAATCCTGGAATGAAGCCCTGCCTCGGGCTCCCTGCTCAGCAGGAAGCCTGCTTCTAACCCCTGCTAGTGCTTTGTCTACCTCTCTCTCTCAAATAAATAAATAAATAAAATCTTAAAAAAAATGATAATCCTTCCATTTTTGTACCATATCCTATTATGTGTCACTTCTCTTAATTTCTCTCCTACCTGAATGAGAGGGAAATACTTAGTAAGACAGAGGTAGAGGCTGCTTATCCTTAGGAAAGAACAGATTTCCCAATACTAAAAAGAAAATATGTTTTTTGAGGGTTAGAATTCCTTCATAATGCTCACCACAGTTATTACTCAGAGAACTTTGAAGTGTCACATAATTTCAGAGAGAAATTTCTGTATAGTGGCAATACCAAGGCTCTAATTACTCAAGAATATCTGTATCTAAGAGAAGTGCGAACATCTTGAAATTTTCTCTTTCAAATGTATTGTATGGTTTTAGAAAAAAGAAAGAGAAAAATTCCTCAGAAACTGTTTTTCCTCCCATTTTCTGGTCATCTTCTAAATATTTTAGAGCCTTGCACAAGCTTCAGTAGAAGGGAGGACTACTCCAGATTCAAATTTGACATTCTTACCTCCCCCACAGGTAGACTTTCACAGTCAGATTTAATTTAATTAAAAAAAAAAAAAACTTAAACCAATGTGACATTTGTTGAACTCAGGTGTAGTGATTTAAAATTTATATATACATGGTCCATGGGACAATTTCCAGAATTTTTAAAAAATTTCATATACCACATAATGACATCTCAGACAGAATAAAAACCCAAGAATCATGAGATTAAGAGTCACTTATGGTTTGTCTCCCTCCCAATCCCATCTTGTTTCATTTATTCTTCTTCTACCCACTTAAGCCTCCATGTTGTATCACCACTTCCTCATATCAGGGAGATCATATGATAGTTGTCTTTCTCTGCTTGACTTATTTCGCTAAGCATGATATGCTCTAGTTCCATCCATGTTGTTGCAAAGGGTTGCCGGGGGGAGGGGGTTTGGGAGAAGGGGGTGGGATTATGGACATTGGGGAGGGTATGTGATTTGGTGAGTGCTGTGAAGTGTGTAAACCTGGTGATTCACAGACCTGTACCCCTGGGGATAAAAATATATGTTTATAAAAAATAAAAAATTTAAAAAAAAAAAAAAAAAAAAAAAAAAAACCCAAGAATCAGAGCTAACTGATTTAAAGCAAAATCCATGACCTGACAGATATCTGCTATGTAAAAAGTGAGTTGAACTCACAAAAATCACTGGTGATTTGATGAATATAAGTAGACTGTAATGAGAGCAAGTTTGCAAAAATATGTCAAAATGCTTTAAAATCCTCAAGAAGACATAGAATAATGGTAGAAAAAATTCAAAAAGGAAAAGACCATAAATGCTTCCTTGTTAGATTTTTTTGACAATATTAATTTCTGTGTATTTCTCTACAAAGCAAAGAACTTAAAAATGATTTCCCTTCATTTTTCAGACTATGGATTTAAAAAAATTGCATCTTTTCCTGGCTTTACTAGAGGGGCTAGTCTTGACTCATTCTAATAAAAAGATCACTACCATTTTCCTAATTCTGGACTTAACACCAGGTTTTAAATAAGTGAAAGGGAGAATTTTCTGTCTATTTACTAATTTACTAATTTTTGGTAATTTACTAATTACCAAAAAATGGGCATGCATTTTAGTAATTAAATGTCTGCCACAGTGGAAGAATATACTAAATATTAATACAGTAGTATTGCTGCAATAATGGTGACTCTCTGTGACTAGGAAATGGTAAAAAATGATGGAATAATCTAATTTTCCCAGACTGTGTAGTCATTCATACTCACAGAGCTAACAGTAAGTACTTCATTGACTCTAGTTGAACTGCTGAGTATACTGAAATGGGTTCCTAAAATTTCTAAGAGGTAGTTCAGTTATACTTCAAGTTAAATATTTCATTCATGATATTGCCCTGAGGAACTTCAGACTCAGAAAATGTGCCCCCCCCCCGGTGCACTAAGACCAATATGGGAACAGGGCAAGTTCAACGGGATGCTCTGCTTCTAACTCAGACTATACTTCTTGCTTTCAACTACTCTCATCTGCTAAAACTGTTAAAAAAAAAAAAAAAAGTGAGAGGAGGGAGAAGAAGAGGAAGAAGCGATCACAATGAGGCTAATCATATCAATTTCATTGAAACCAGCCTAAGTCTTGCCACCTGAAGTCTTATAATAGTCCAAAGTATTATCTATCTGCCAGGCTTTTGAGAAACCATGTGTGACCACCTTTCCACATATCTCCTAAAACTTTGCTGCTCAAAGTGTCACCCAACGGTCAGCAACATTAGCATTGTTGGGAGATTGCTAGAAATTCAGAATCTCTAAGAGTGCTTCATAGGTACTGAATCACAGTGTGAAAATTAACAAGATCCTTAGTTAATTCACATGTACTTTAAAGTTTGAGAGGCAATTCGATAAAATCTGCCTTTCGGAGTCAAGAGAACTTTCATACCATCCTAAATATTAATGTCCTTCAGTTATCTATGGATTTGATTGTTTGGTTCTCAAATGACTTAAATAAGAGAATAAGCTACATAGCAACACCACTCAGTGCAAAGAGGGAATGTCAGCATTTGCCAGGGAAGCTCTAGGCTCTGTCATATAATCGACAAACTCAGAAATCTCAATGGCTTAATATAATTGAAGTTTCAGTTTTGGATTTTTGTTCTTCCACAAGCTGCAACTCAATAATGTCTGATGGTCTTCCTCTACTTTATAGGGTTGTCATGTGGAATAAGGGGTCCCCAAGGTCACTGTAGCAAGAAATGAGCAAGATGAAAGTAGTTTATCAGCTCTTCATTGCCTTAGTCTAGGAATGACTGTTTATAATTCATTGGCCAGAATTGATTATATAGTATATATAGCATAGGAATATTTAGTGAGTTTTGCCTCAATCTCCCTATGTGCCCTCACAATTATAATTTTTAAGTTTTGGTTTGCATTTTTATGTTTTTTCTATTGTAGCTCAGATACATTAGATACAACCTGTTCGGGGTATTCTGTTTATTCTTCCTCTCAATAGCTACTGGATCCCTGTTAGAATATATCTTATTATCACCTATCTGCTTATTGGGTCTCAGGTACCTTTTAGGGTACCTGAAGTAAGGGATCTCCAGTGAAATATAAAAGTGCAAATGTCTCAACTCTTGTGAGCTGGCTGATATAAGGCCTCAAGGTGTCAGTCCCGGTTGTCAACAAGCAGAAGACTCCCAGTTCCTCTTAGGCTTCTGCCTCAAGGGAAAAAATGAACTTGTTTCATATTTCAGCCTCTTCTTAATTCTTCATGTACCATAAGGATTAGGAACACAAATATATCAATGTGAACCCCTCAGTACCACTCCAGATTCGAGATCTCTTCAGACCAAGCTATCTGCTGAATCTTGCAACACTGATCCGGAGGGTCTTGGATGCTTTCCTCTCAGGCTCTTCTCCCATGCCTACTCTTTCTACCAGCAATGAGACAGAGACTGGTCTCATCTGAGTTACCTGCCCTATTATGTGCTGCCAGCTGCTCAGCAGCATAAAGGTTCTCAGGAATGCCTTCTTAGGAGACACAGGAGTCATCTAAACTACCATTTACCCAAAGTTTCTATCCTACCCCCCACTTCACAAAAGATAAAACTCAGCTTAAGATATTTTATATTATTTCCCTAAGTCAGTCAGGCAGTAAAATGCAGAGAACGGATTAGAACCAAGGTTAAGGGGCTTCGTATTCCAAGCAACTTGTGTTTAACAGGTTCTGTTGAATCACATTAGCCTCAGTATCAAGGAAAGGAAGTAGAAGATGCTAGATGTTCATATCACAAAAGCAGGAGTATCACATCTGTAGACATCATTGCCATAGGCTCAGAGATGGGGGAAGGAGGTATGAGAAGGGTGAAAAGAGGTCCTACCACACAGAAAACTTGAGACATAGCTGCAATTTCATTTTAGGCTACATCTATTTCTGTCCCAATCTTAGGTGGTGGAGTTAGATGAGTGGGGGTCATCTTGACCAAATATGGAGCCCTTTTGGGTCTCTGTTCATATATAAACAATTCTATCTCTAACCTAATGTTTCATTCTAAGTAGAAGAGCAAAATTTCAGCTAGGTGTCAAGAAGAATGTAAGAGAAACTTTGGTATGGTCAATACTCTCATCAGTTCAGAATGACTGGCCAGGATAACAACCTTTACTGATAAACTCAGCAAACCCAATCATACTCTGGCTCTAGCTTGGCAAGAACACACTAACAATCTGATTTACTTAAATCTCAAGAGACCAACCATTTTGGTTATAATGGTCTATATGGTCTATATACTCAGGATGTTTCAGGATACCACCTGGCTCAATAAATCTGAATGCACACACATAGGGCAGTTTAGAGTTACTCATCACCCCAGATATACTGACCATCTAAGATCAGTGACTCAAGAACAGACTGATTATTTGATGAAATCACCATATCAGACCTGTTGACCTTTATTCCCTTTCCCACTCCTTCCCCTATCACCCAGGAAACCATCTGTCCATGCTATCTTGGCTACTTTGTGGGTAAACAGAACCCAGAAAAGGCTGGTATAACTCATCAATTATATCTACTCCAGGACCAAACTTACCCTAAATTTTAGTTCAGTGTGATTTTTCAATAAACCCAAATTCTCCAAACAAAACAAGTTAATCTTGTGGCAACCATTCTAAATCTAGACAAGTACATGTAGTAAGAAAGTTGTAACTATTTTTGAGGTTCTATACATGATTTAAGGTTGTATATACCTCTTAGTCTGCCAGAGGGACAAATGTTTGACCAAATCTTAGACATTCTCTATTCCGTTTTTATCCATCTCAGATATATAGTGCTCTGTCAAGAATGTCATTATATTCAGTGAGTGTTATATCTGAATTTTTAAAAATACATAGAAAATTAACAAAATTTGCTTATATTTCAATGAAAACTCTTAAATATGTTCAATTTGCATATATTATGCTGTGTAAAGATCATTCAAGCTACAGCCTGAAGGATGAGAGAGTAAAAAATAATAGGAAAGAAATCTTAGAAGCAGCTCAAACAAACAAAAATACCTTTGCAGAACGTAGTGAGGTCAATGGTTGAGCACTTCATTCATTAATTTCTTCATTCATAGATTTTTTTCATTCTATACTAAATAACTACTTAAAAATTTCCTGATTTTCTCCCCATGCTATCTTAAGCTCTAAGAAAGTAATGGTGAATATTACCATCATCTTACTTTACTATACTATACTGTATATATAGTAAGATGACTTATTCTGAAAAGAAATATGAAATTGTGTAAGTCAGCACTGCAAAGCTTGGCAAATGGCAGGTTGAAAGGTTTAACCATCACTTTGAGATCTTAATTGGTGTCTAATAGATAATTTTCATTTGATCATCATCTAAATGACAGTAGAGAATTAAGAGAAGATGTTGGTAAAGAAGGATACGAGGAGAATGAAACAAAAAAGAAAAAAGTAAGACCATTTTGTCAGTGCTTAATTGAAGAGGATAGTACAAAAATAAGAGAATAAAATCCTAAACATGAAAGAACATAATGATCTCTTAATAGTGATTTCAGATAAAAATATATTCCTAAAGTTACATCTTTCTAGAACTGTTATAAACAGGCACTAAATAAATCATCTCATGTTTAACAAATAAGCATCTTTCAAAATACAGATTTTATTTTTAACTTGGCAAAGCAGTTTTGCAGCTGTCAATGAATAACTCAGGAAAGTTTCACCAACAAAAGGGCCATTCTTTGGAAAAGAGAAATTCCAGAAGAATAATAGAAGTCTTACTTAGGGGAAAAAATTATAATTTCACTGCATTTAAATACATATTTAGATTTCTCAGCTGCATCTTTTGTCTGCCTAAATGAAATGACTAGTTTGAAAATTCCCATAAAGAGTTTATATAGGCTCCTAATATTAAATAAGTAAGTAAAATATGAAAGCCTTTACTGCTGTTCTCAATGAGCAAAGGAAGTCAAGAAGGTCAACTGACCATCTTTTCTAACCATCTAAAATCTATGGGAAGTGACATTTTCTAAGATTGTGCTCATATCTGATCATTATAATTTTTTTAAACTGCAAAACCTTTGGAATTAACAATAACCTTTTTCTTTATTCTATGAAAACCTCCATTGCATAGTTGTTAATATCATAACTGCAGCTAGGTTGCCTGGATTCAATTCTGGTGCCCCTAACACTAGCTTTATGGTCTAGTTCTCCATGTCTGCCTGTTATCTATAAAATGGGGGTTAATACCCATGTCCTGTGTTGTAAGAGAAAATGTAAATATACTGAGCATAGTGCCTGGCCGTACTAGACATGACTACATCTGACCAACTCATACATGGTCCCACTCTAAGAGAATATTGACAATCATTAAAATAGTAACAATAACTGAAGACAAATTCTAATATGAAAGAGACAAAGAGAAAAAGAGCAAATTATGGAAAGAGTGAAAATGCAGGAAAGAGAAAGGAATGTGAAAGTGGACTTTATGTTGAAGCGAGTGGAATAAGGAAAAGAGAAAAAGGCAATAGTGTCCTTTCTAGGAAAGACATCAGTGACATATGATACTCATCCCATTCTCCAGTCCATTACATTAGAAATTATATAGGCAGACCATGGCTATCTAGAACTTTAAAAACAAAGCTCTCATTACATTCAATACAGTTATTAAACTAAATGCATAGTATGATTAATTGTGTGACTGACAACTAATACTCCAAGTATAAGATAAATCATTCCTTTCACTAGCAGTCAGGAAGACTATTTAATTGTGATTACTAGACGTAAGATTCGCCAACAATAAATATAAAGAAAAGTTATTGTTTCTGATCTGTGTCACAAATTCTGAAGGATTGTTCATTTATTTTCTTCTTTCATCCTACCCAAATAGTTGTTAGAAATCATCATGCCATAAAAGTCCACAGGGAAAAAAAAGTGGATCATGTGGTTCTATAGCTTAAGGTAATCACTAATAGCCAAGGCACCCAAAGAAAAATCATAAAGTTAAGATACTACTTAAGGCTAGAAACAAAAATTCAGATAAACTTGGCTATTTCATTTTTAAATTCTTTAGTATGATAAGTCTAATTTAGATATTTGTGATTTTACTGAGATTTATCAACAATGGCAAAGAATGATGGAAATTTCATTCAGTTCATGATCTCTTAATTCCTTTGGCTAATTTCAAGCATTACTCAATAATTCAGGGTAATTCTAAATTAAGTCTTGAGTGACTTTTCAATGTTTTAAATGGAGTATTGTCTATTTATTACCTCAATCTCTATAATTTCTAGTTCTCAAAGGAAGGAAAAGCATTCAAGCATCCATCCTTCTTAATATTAGCATAAATATGGTGCTTGAGGTTAACATTAGTTCTTATTCCACTGTAAAAAGTTAAATACACCTAAATACAAAACCCAGATATATGCAAAATTTCAAAACTGCAAAAGAACAAAATTTAATAAAAATGTACGTAACAAAGTGCACGTGATCTTGGAGCAACTGCTGCAATCACAGGCAGAGCCACTGACAGAAACATCAGGCTGATTTAAGCCAGTAAACCACTGAAGACAACTGAAGAAGAGAATATCAAGGAGGTGCTTCAAGAGATAATGCTTTGAATCTTAAAGCATAAAAAGTGGCTCTTGGAAAAAATGATGATACTCTGATATGTTTTGAAAAATTGATCCTTTTTATGATGTTGCTGCAAAAGTCAAAGTTGAATTTAAGATATCATACTATTTTGTCTAAATGTTAAAAAATATATCTTGCTTAATAGGCACGTAGGTGGCTCAGTCAGTTAAGCATCTGATTCTTGGTTTTGGTTTAGGTCATGATCTCAGGGACATGAGATTGAGCCCTGAGTTGGGCTCCCAACTCAGTGGGGAATCTGCTTGAGATTCTCTTTCCTTCTTCCTCTCCTACTTCCCTTACCCTTACTCTATGTGCTCTCTCTTACTCTTAAAATAAATAAATAAATCTTTTAAAAAGTTATGTAAAAAAAAAAATACATATATATTGTTGAAGCAAGTCTATATTTACAAATTAATAAATGTTAATTATAGCCCAGATTTTGCTAAATGTAGAAAAAAATTATCTATATTTTCAGTATTATTTTTCTGGATAAAGCCTCAAACATATCCTAACACAGAATCCCTATGAAATTTTGTCCTTATTTTAGGAAGTTCACTTTTGTCTGTTATTTTAACAAGCTGTTAGCTTGTTAGTGTGTGTTTGTGTGTTTCATATATATACACAATGTGTGTGTGTGTGTTATAGTCCTGACTTTAGTTCCCCAATAACTTGTTACATTTAATTTTAAACACAAGAGGATATTTCTGCAAGATGCGAGAGGGATTGAAAAATTCAGTCAATTATAGATTATCTACTCTTTGCTTTTCCAGACAATACAGTAATAATTTAAAATAAGAAAACATAAAGAAAGCCCATACACAAAATTAGAACAAAGAACTGTCCTGTATTAAAGAAATGTGTTTCTAAAACGTGATTTTCTTCCCTAAACCTCCAAATATATCATGAGGGCCAAGAATGAATAAAAGTACCTTTTTATTACCTGATATATCAATGATAAGGTAAATTTTGAAGTTACCAGAGAAGATAGGGAAATTCCTGAGTTTTCGAGTGTTAACATTAGACTGTTTGAACAATAACTATTCCAGCACACCTGTGAAAATTATTGCACACATATGGGTGCATAAATCCATGTTATTCGTGTTCAAGTGTGAGTCTAAGACTATTGAGTCTTCCTGGGTGAGCAACTATGGCTAAAAGGAAAGTGTTTTAATAATAGTCCACTTTCCACTTATGTTCTATCATTCTGTTTGCATTCAGAATCTCTTTTGATTTCCAATATAGATACACTATGGCATTTTTTTTTTTTTAATTTTTTATTTTTTATAAACATATATTTTTTATATACATATATTTTTATCCCCAGGACTATGGCATTTTTAAAAAAAGATCTGTTAGTTTCATATTACTCAGTTTCTCTTCAGTGCATCAATCTCTCTCTCTCTCTCTTTTTTTTCTTTTTCTAAGAATCTCCTCATGTCAGTGTCCCATGTTTGGGCAGTCTGTGCAGAGCACTACTATAGTTGTAAGCCAATCTTCCCATCTAATACTATTTGTCCAGCAGCAACAAGGATAAAATGCACTCAAAGGTGCTCAAAACATCTAACAGTTTAAAGTGGCACAGTCAACTCTGCCAGCTCTTTAGAGAACTTCTCTTGTCATCTTCAGGCTTGGCTTAAATACCTTAACAATTTATCACAACCCTTAAAGTGATTGAGAGTTACCAAACATTTAAGATGGCTCAACCAGACTGTGCCAAGCACTTTGCAACCTACACAGCTCCAGGAGAGAAACAAATAGACAACCTGCCTGGATGAGGTATAAGGCAAGATGATTCACAAAAAGTAATGGTAGCTATGCTTTCTTTTCAGTGTAAGAATTAGTTCAGTACAGACCTAAAAATTTGATATAGTCTTCTTCCCCAAAATAGCAGCAGGGACAGAACAAAACCAGAACACAGAAGCAGGGAGAGATAGACAGACAAATGTAAAGAGAACTCTCTTAGGTACCCTTGTGGCATATATAATTGTAGGTAGATGTGGATGAACAAGTATTTTTATATAGTTAGAATCTTTGGAAGGCAACAGAACCAGTGCTGGCTAAAGGCATTAGAGGATGGATATGGGGTAGAACATAGAATTAAAGAAACTGATTTTTAAAAACCAGCTCAAATAGTTCAGGAAAAGCAGTACAGGAATCTGAAATTGAGAACTAATGAAAAAAAAAAAAATCTCTTTAGGGCACAACCAACAGGATCAGTCAACTCTGACCATGTTTATTCTTTTTGGTTCTCAGATTAAAGAATCAAATTTTAAAGAGAGAGACTCTAGCATCTTGGATCATGGGCCTTTTGGCTGAAGAAGTGAAAGTCTCTTGATTAATGGTCCCATTGCCCCATATCTAATGGGATAAGTCCTCCAAAGCAAAATCACTGTCTTTTATCAGTTGTAAGAAGGATAGATGTTGAAAATGCAAATCAGCAAATGTCCACAATATACTTCTGTACGAATTGAAACAGAATACAAAATAAAATGAAACAAACAAACAAACAAACAAATAAGAAAACACACCTGGATAATTTCAGAAATCTTGTCTGAACTGGAACAGAATATTTATCTTGGTTGAGAGGGAGAGAGGAGGTGGGAGAAATAATTTCACTAATCCCTTAGAGTGAACAAAATCACTTTCAAACAATTCTTATTGGCATTCTAAAGTCAGATGGTAAAGGATCATCTCCAGGCATATTTATATTTTAGGCATGGTATATGTCACTGATTACTGCAAGAACGATTCTGATACCCAACACTGAAAACCAGATAAACAAACTCCCTTACAGCATCTTTCTATGCCTGGGACTCTCTTCTGCCTGTCTGGTCTATCTACGGTTTGTTCAACTGTGATCACAGAAGCACTGTGACCTAAAGAAAGATTAATGCATTCTCCCATTACTCAACTACTATAGGCAGAACTAGGGCATGAACCTTTCTGTCTTCTGTTTCTAAGTCTAATTGTTCCACTGAAAGAAAAAAGCCTATTCTGTTACTCAGGTAGAAGAAGGTTGCATGGCCACAGCATAAAACTAATGAAGGAATTCTGCTGGCAATTTCTGGTGGTCAAAAGAATAAACAATTAGAGGACGTGCTTGACAACCAGAATAGAAAACTTACAGTAGATTCCCAGTACAGCCTCTCTGGTTTCTGCTATTTGAATACCAGCAACAGCAGTCTGTTAACTGCATGTCAAATGTACAGTTTGTGAGACCATCAGGGGAGCACATTATAGCTTAGAGAGTATTGTTGCAAAGGTAAATTGATCACATTAAATTGCTTTTCAAGTATAAGGTTAGCTTTAGTTTTCTCGAAAACACATCATTTCCTCACTTGTATTTAAAATTTTAAGATTCTTTTTTAATACACTAAACAACACTATAGTTATTACCATTCCCAGAGATCAACAATTGACTCCTAGCAGAGTACACTTACTGCTGAATCATATTTCCATCTTCATACTAACAAAAGAACACTGGCACCGAGCAAAGGCCATATAAGGAAATAACACATTGTTCACAATTGAACACATAGCTCTAAATGTTAGAACTCAAAAAAAAAAATTGTATCACTATTAAAAGAAATATTGTTACTGTTCACCAAAGGATTAGTTAAGTTTTTGTTTGTTTGTTCATTTGTTTTTAAATAAAAACCATACTTTAATATAGGGCACCAATTCACAAAAGGCATTGGTTTGAGTCACAAGGGCCTAAGTTACTGATCATCAGGAAACACAGTATTCAGGAGAGGTTGGTCTCTGAATGCTGATGAGGATGCCTGAAGCCTAGCTCTGTCCTTTCATAATCACTGTGACTCTAAACCACTTAATATTCCTAAGTCTTGGTTTCCTCATCTATAAAATGGGAACATATGGAGAAATATCTGTGATAAAATATTTTATGTCTATAAAATGCTTAGCACATGTCTGAAACATATTAAGCATTCACAAAATATTAGTTATTATTTTATACATTGCTTAACCTGTCTTGGGTGTTTGTTTTATATATAAATCACAAATAATTTGGTTTTGTTCCTAGAATATTATTGAAGTTGAATAAAATAACACATGTAGACTCTCTTATAAAATATGAAATAGCATTAAAAGATAGTATTTTGTGAGAGAGAAATGCAAGGTGGTAGAGGAGTAGGGGATTCTATTTCAACTGGTCCCATGAATTGAGCAGGATATCTACCAGACCACTCTGAACATCCATGAAATCAGCCTGAGATATAAGAAGAGATGTCTAGATTTCTACAAACAGAATATTTCCAGTGGTTGGCTTTGAGGTATGAAGCGGTGAGCCATGATTCTGTGGACAGATACCAGAAAGGGGAAGGGAGCCTCTGGGATCCTGTGCCCTGGGCGCACAAAAGCCTCCCACACTGGGAATGGGGCACAGACTCACAGACCAGTAGCCTTGGGGAAAAAACTTTAGGGCAATCCCCCAGACTGAAACCTGAAGCTGCAGGGCTGCACATGTGAACTGGGTACAGCTGGCAGTTTTAGAAACACAAAGGGCAGAGATGTGCCTGGATCTGGAAGTAAGGGCTGGGAGTGCTGTTATGCAGCACACAACCCAGGACAATGCGGGTTTTAGCAGCACAGACAAAAAAAAAGACATTGTGGCCTGGAGTCCATACTAAAGAACAGGCTGTAACCTCTCTGTTATGAGATAGAGGTCTGGATATAGTCACTTCTGCTCTGACTCTCAGAAGAGATGCAGAAAGCCACCAGGGGAACCTGCCTGGGAACAAAAGGCCCCCAAATCAGTTATCACCTAGCTCACTGTCCCCTGCAGTGGGCAGAGCAACTCTGCTCAAAATTGGTTGAGTTACAGCATGGGAGTCTCCTCCCCCAGAAGACAGGCTGAAAAAAAAAAAAAAAAAAAAAAAAAAGCCAACAACTCTAAGGTGTCTATAAAACAGAAGCATCTTGCTTGGGTTATGGTCAATAATTTGGACTCTGTATATTCCCTCTGCAATGGAATGACTAAGAGGAGGAACCCCCAACAAAGGAAATACTCAAAGACTGCGAACTTTGCCACAGAACTAATTGATTTGGATGTAAGCAAGATTTTGGAAAAAGACTTCAGGGTAACACTTACATAGACAATAACTAGGATGGAGAAAAACATTAATAGCAACACAGATTCTCTAGGGAAGAAATGAGAGCTGATCTGGCAGAACTTAAAAGTGTTATCAATGAGATCCAATCTAACCTAGATTCTCTAACACCTGAGGCAAATGAGGCAAAAGAACAAATTACTGATCTGGAAGACAAACTGATAGAAAAGAATGAACAGGAGGAGGCTGGGAACAAACAGCTCAGAATCCCTGAAAACAGAATTAGAGAAATAAATGATGCCATGAAATGTCCCAATGTCAGAATTATTGGAATCCCTTAAGCAGGGGAGAGAAAGAAAGGACTAGAAGATATATATGAAAAAATCCTAGCTGAGAACTCCCCAAATTTGGGGAAAGAAATAAGTATTTGTGTTCTAGAGGCAGAGAGGACCCCTCCCAAGATCAAGGAGAATAAACCAATGACCTGGCATGAAATAGTACAACACGCGAATCTTAAAACCAAGGAAACTATCTTAAGGCAGTTAGGAGGAAGAGATTCCTTATGTACAGAGGGAGGTACATCATAATAACATCAGACCTGTTCACAGAGACCTGGAAAGACAGAAAGGTTTGGAAAGTCATATTCATGGTAATAAATGAGAAAACATGCAGCCAAGAATACTTTATTTGTCAAGGGGGTCATTTAGAATGGATGAAGAGATAAAGAGCTTCAAAGACCAGAAAAAAAACGATAGAATATGTGACCACTAAACTGACCCTGTAAGAAATATTAACAGGAGGTTCTACAAAAGGAGAAAGACCCTAAAAGTAATATAGAACAGAAGTTTACAGAGACATTGTATAGAAAAAAAGGACCTCACAGGCAACACAATGACAATAAAATCATAGCTTGCAATAATCACTTTCAATGTGAATGGCCTAAATGCTCCCATAAAATGACACAGAGTTGCAGATTGGATAAAAAGACAGGATCCATCCTATGCTGTGTACAAGAGACTCATTTTGAACCTAAAGATATTTTCAGACTGAAAGCAAAGGGATGGAGAACCATCTTTCATGCCAATGTACTGCAAAAGAAACCTGGGGTAAGAGTTCTCATATCAGACAAATTAGATTTTAAGCTAAAGACCATGGTCAGAGATATAGAAGGACACTGGACACTATATCATACCCAAAGTGTCTATCCAACAAGAAGATCTAACAATTGTAAATATCTATGCCCCCAACATGGGAACAGCCAACTACATAAACCAACTATTAACCAAAATAGAGAAAAATATTGATAATAATATATTACTTGTATGAGACCTTAATACTCCACTGTTAGCAATAGACAGATCATCTAAGCAGAAAATCAACAAAGAAACAAGAGCTTTGAATGACACACTGAACTAGATGGACTTCATAGATTATATGCAGAATATTTGACCCTAAAACAACAGAATACTCATTCTTCTCAAGCACACATGGAACTTTCTCCAGAATAGATCACCATACTGGGTCACAAATCATTTCTCAACTGTTACCAAAACATTGAGATTATTCCCTGCATATTCTCAGACCACAGTGCTTTGAAACTGGAACTCACTCACAAGAAGTTGGGAAGAATGAAGTGAAACACCACATTGTTCAAGAATGTTTAGGTCAAGGTAAATCAAAGAAGAACTTAAACAATTCTTGGAAACCAATAAGAATGAAAAACACATCAGTCCAAAATCTATGGAATAAGACAAATCTTAGAGGGCCTAAGGGGGAAATACATAGCCATCCAAACCCCACTCAAAGAAATAGAAAAATTCTGAATACACAAACTATCTTTATACCTTAAAGAACTGGAGAATCAATAACAAATTAAGCCTAATCCATGAACAATAAGGGAAATTATTAAGATTAGAGCAGAAATCAATGAATTAGAAACCAGAAGTACAATAAAACACATCAAAGAAACTATAAGTGGGTCCTTGAAAGAATTAATAAGTTTGATAAACCACTGACCAGACTTAACCAAAAGAAGAGAAAGGACCTAAATTAATAAAATAATGAATGAAAGGGGAGAGATCATGACTAGCCCAACACCAAGGAAATAGAAACAATAATCTGAAATTATTATCAAAATCATATGCCAATAAGTTAAGCAACCTAGAAAATGTGGTTGAATTCCTGGAAACCTATAAACTTTCAAGACTGAAAAAGGAAGAAATTAATAACTTGAATAGATCAATAACCAGTAATGATATTAAAACAGTGATCAAAAACCTCTCAAAAAAACAAGAGTCCAGGACCTGATAGACTCCCTGGGGAACTCTACCAAACATTCAGAGAAGAAATAATACCTACTCTCCTGAAGCTGTTTCAAAAAAGAAAGAAAAAGAAAGAAAACTTCCAGACTCTTTTTATGAGGTCACCATTACCTTGATCCCAAAACCAGGCAATGACCCTATCAAAAAGGAGAATTTCAGACCAAAACCCTGATGAATATGGATGCCAAGATTCTCAACAAAATCTCAGCTAATAGGATCCAATAGTACATTAAAAGGATTATCTACCAGGACCAGGTGGGATTTATCCCTGGGTTACAGTTGTGGTTCAACATTTGAAAATCAATCAATGTGATATAACACATTAATAAGAGGAGAGAGAAGAGCCAAACAAGATGGGATTGGGAGGGAGACAAACCATAAGTGACTCTTAATCTCACAAAACAAACTGAGGGTTGCTGGGGGGAGGGGGTTTGAGAGAAGGGGGTGGGATTATGGACATTGGGGAGGGTATGTGCTTTGGTGAGTGGTGTGAAGTGTGTAAACCTGGTGATTGACAGACCTGTACCCCTGGGGATAAAAATATATGTTTATAAAAAATAAAAAATTAAATAAAAACATCCATCTATGAAAAACTCACAGGAAATATAATTCTCAATAAGGGAAAAGCTGAGAGACTTTCCTTTAAGATCAGGAACAGGACAAGGATGCCCACTCTGACCACTATTGTTCAACATAGTACTAGAAGTCCTAGCAACAGCAATCAGACAGCAAAAGGTAATAAAATGCATTCAAATTGGCAAAGAAGTCAAACTCTCACTCTTCACAGATGACATGATATTTTATGAGGAAAACCCAAAGACTCTACCTCCAAACTACTAGAACTCATACAGCAATTCAGTAATGTGGCAGGATAGAAAATCAATGTACAGAAACAGTTTGCTTTCTTAAACACTAGTAATGTAACTGTAGAAAGAGAAATGAGAGAATCAATTCCATTTACTATAGCACCAAAAACCATAAGATACCTTGGAATAAACCTAACCAAAGAGGTAAAAGATCTATACTCTGGGAACTACAGAACACTCATGAAAGAAATAGAAGACAAAAAATGATGGAAAAACTTTCCAGGCTCATGGATTGGAAGAATAAACATTGTTAAAATGTCTATCCTGCCCAGAGCAATCTATACTTTCAACACCATCCTAATCAAAATTCCACTGGCATTTTTCAAAGTGCTGGAACAAATAATCCTTAAATTTGTATGGAACCAGAAAAGACTCCAAATTGCCAAGGAAATGTTGAAAAAGAAAAAACAAAGCTGGGGGCATTGAGACAGCACGATACTGCATAAAAACACATAGATCAGTGGAACAGAATAGAAAGCCCAGATATGGACCCTCAACTCTATGATCAAATAGTCTTTGACAAAGCAGGAAAAAATATATGATGGAAAAAAGAGAGTCTCTTCAATAAATGGTGCTGGGAAAATTGGATAGCTATATGTAGAAGAATGAAACTTGACCTTTCTCTTACACCATACACAAAGATAAACTCAAAATGGGTGAGATCTCAATTTGAGACAGGAAACCATCACAATCCTAGAGGACAACATAGGCAGCAACCCCTTCAACATCAGTCACAACAACTTCTTTAAGACACGTACCAAAGGCAAGGGAAACAAAAGCAAAAATGAACTTTTGGAACTTCATCAAGATAAAAAGCTTCTGCACAACAAAGGAAACAGTTAACAAAACAAAGAGGCAACCCACGGAATGGAAGAACATATTCACAAATGACACTACAGACAAAGGGCAGATACCCAAGATCTATAAAGAACTACACAAACTCAACATGTAAAAACAAATAATCAAGTCAAAAAATGGGCAGAAGACATGAACAAACACTCTCAAAAGAAGACATACAAATGGCTAACAGACACATGAAAAAATGTTCATCATCATTAGCCACCAGGGAAATTCAAATCAAAACCACATTGAGGTACCACCTTACACCAGTTAGACTGGCAAAGATTGACAAGGCAAGAAACAACAAATTTTGGAGAGGCTGTGGAGAAAGCAGAACCCTCTTACATTGTTTGTGGGAATGCAAGTTATTACAGTCACTTTGGAAAACAATATGGAGGTTCCTCAAAGTTAAAAATAGAGCTACTCTATGACCCAACAATTGTACTATTAGGTATTTACCTCAAAGATATGGATGTAGTAAAGAAAAGGGCCCTATGCACCCCAGTGTTCATAGCAGCAATGTCCACAATAGCCAAACTGTGGAATTAGCCAAGATGCCCCTCGACAGACAAATGAATATGAAGATATGGTCCATATATTGAAGAGACTATTACTCAGCCATCAGAAAGGATGAATACCCAGCTTCTGCATTAATATGGATGGGACTGGAGGAGATTATGCTGAGTGAAATAAATCAAGCAGAAAGTAAACTATCATATAGTTTCACTTATTTGTGGAACATTAGGAATATCATGGAGGACATTAGGAGAAGGAAGGGAAAAATGAAGGAAGGGAAATTGGAGGGGGAGATGAACCATGAGAAACTGAGGATGCTGAGAAACAAAACAAGGGTTTTAGAGGGGAGAGGGTGGGGTGGATGGGTATCAAGGGGCATGTATTGGATGGAGCACTGGGTATTATATGCAAATAATGAATCATGGAACACTACATTAAAAACTAATGATATTCTGTATGGTGACTAAAATAACATAATAAAAAAAAAAAGATAGTGTTTTGTGATTGTAATAGTAAAGTGTTAAAAGCAAACAAAGAAAGACTCCTGATCCTACCTAAACTACTCCCACTATAATGGAGACAGAAAATGTTAGAGCAACAGAAAAAAAAAAAAAAAGAAGAAGAAAGAATACATATCAAAAAAGTATAGAGTAAGATTCACTATACTAGTTGCCTGCCAAACCTAATTCTCATCAATCAGAGTAGTGTGATCCATAAAATGAATCATACCCCTTCAAAAAGAGGAACCAAGGACAAATATAGGGAGTACAGGTTTATCTTTAGAATTTGAGAGCACATTCTGGTAAAAAACTCCTTCCCCACAACAACTGAAATGACCAAAAATCAAATTAGACCTCTTTTAAAAAAGCCCAAGGTTGTAAGATCATATATGTGCTATATATATATATCACATTATAATGAAATATATCATAATGATGGAAACAGTGCCTTAAAATTTTTTTTTTATTTAACTTCTAGATAGCTAACATACAGAGCAATATTGGTTTCTGGAGTAGAATTCAGTGATTCATCACTTACATACAACACCCTGTGCTCCTCAAAAATACCTTCCTTAACCTCCCTTACCCATCTTTTGAATCCAAGTTAGAATGGGATTTTTCTCAAACCAAACAAGTTTGTAGGATATAATGAGTTACATGCGATAAATATAGCATCCTAACAGAATGGCTGCTATCTATACAGAAGATAGAAAGTAGATGCCAAAAGAGAAGGATCATTTGGTGTCAATCTAACCCTAATGCATAGTGACTATGTCCCTGGTCTGTGGGTAGCTGCTGTATCCAGTTTCCCTAGGCTGATGTGTAGAGTCCTTCATATCATGTCATTCTTCTTTAACTCTGGCTCTTTCAAACTAACTGAATACATTTACCCCACCCCAAATGACCGATAGAATTTTGATTTGTCAAATATTGCCTCAGTGGCAAGTAAATCATTGGTGTTTTTATTTACATATGTCATTTCTATATGTAAGTAGCTTTAGTCGGTGTGTGAGTGATAGATCAACTCTAAAACTTCCATCCAATACATTTTACTATGACTGACAAAATGTGCCCACCTATGAGATGCTACCAGAGGCAGCTGGCTTGCCTCTCTGTGCTTCCCAGAAACAGTGTCTGGGTTCTACTAATCTCCTCATTTTATAGATGAAGAAAATAAAACCAACATATCTAAGACAGTTAGTAGTTTAGAGTTAGAAATAAAGCAGAAGTCTCCCAAAAGTTTATTTTTGCTTTTGTTTCCTTTGCCTTTGGAGGCATATCTTGAAAGAAGTTGCTGTGGCCAATGTTGAAGAAATTACTGCCTATGATCTCCTCTAGGATTTTGATAGATTCCTGCCTCATGTTGAGGTCTTTTATTCATTTCAAGCTTATCTTTGTGTATGGTGTAAGAGAATGGTTGAGTTTCATTCTTCAACACATAGTTGTCCAATTTTCCCAGCACCGTTTATTGAAAAGACTGTCTTTTTTTCCGCTGTATATTGTTTCCTGCCTTGTCAAAGATTATTTGACCATAGAGCTGAGGGTCCATATCTGGGCTCTCTACTCTGTTCCCACTGGTCTATGTGTCTGTTTTTGTGCCACACCATACTGTTTTGGTGATCACAGCTTTGTAGTAAAACTTGAAATCAGGCAACATTATGCCCCCAGCTTTGTTTTTCTTTTTCAACCGTTTCTTAGCAATTCAGGGTCTTTTCTGGTTCCATACAAATTTTAGGATTGTTTGTTCCATCTCTTTAAAAAATGCCAGTGGAATTTTTATTGGGATGGCATTGAAATTATAGCTTGCTCTAGGCAGTATAGACATTTCAACAATGTTTATTTTTCCAATCCATGAGCATGGAATGGTCTTCCATCTTTTTGTATCTTCTTCAGTTTCTTTCATGAGTGTTCTGTAGCTCTTTGAGTACAGATCCTTTACCTCTTTGGTTACGTTTATTGCTGGGTATCTTATGGTTCTTGGTGCTATAGTAAATGGAATCGATTCTCTCATTTCCCTTTCTATATTTTCATTGTTAGTGTATAAGAAAGCAATTGATTTCTGTACATTGGTTTTGTTTTCTGCCACATTATTGAATTGCTGTATGAGTTCTAGCTTGGGGGTGGAATCTTTTTGGTTTTCCATATAAAGTATCATGTAATCCTTGAAGAGAGAGAGTTTGGCTTCTTTTTTACCAATTTGAATACCTTTTATTTCATTTTGTTGTCTTATTGTTGTTGCTAGGACTTCTAGTACTATGTTGAACAACAGTGTGGAAAGTAGACATCTTTGTCATGTTCCTGATCTCAAAGGGAAGGCTGTCAACTTTTCCCCATTGAGGATGATAGTCACTGTGGGTTTTTCATAGATAGATTTTATTAAGTTGAGGAGTGTTCCCTCTATCCCTATATTTTGAATTGTTTTAATCAGGAACAAATGCTGTATCTTGTCAAATAGTTTTCCTGCATCAATTGAGAGGACCATGTGGTTCTTCTCTCTTCTCTTATCGATTTCTTTTATCACACTGATTGATTTGTGAATGTTGAACCACCCTTGCATCCCAAAGATATTGATGTAGTGAAAAGAAGGGCCATCTATACTCTAACATTCATAGCAGCAATGGACACAGTCACCAATCTATGGAAAGAGCCAAGATCCCCTTCAGCAGATGAATGGATAAAGAAGATGTGGTCCAAATATGCAATGGAATATTACATAGCCATCAGGATGATGTCCATCATCACTGGCCATCAGAAAGATTCAAATCAAAACCACATTGAGATACCACCTTACACCAGTTGGAATGGTCAACATTAAAAGGACAGTAACCAACAAGTGTTGGAGAGGATGTGGAGAAAGGGGAACCCTCTTACACTGTTGGTGGGAATGAAAGTTGGTGCAGCCACTTTGGAAAACAGTGTGGAGATTCCTTAAGAAATTAACAATAGGGCTTTCCCATGATCCTGCAATTGCACTACTGGGTATTTACCCCAAAGATACAGATGTAGGGGAAAGAAGGGTCATCTGTACCCCAGTGTTCATAGCATTAATTGCCACAGTCGCCACTGTGGAAAGAACCAAGATGCCCTTCAATGGGTGAATGGATAAAGATATGGTCCATATATACAATAGAGTATTATACCTCCATCAGAAAGATGAATACTTAACTTTTGTATCAATATGGAAAGGACTGGAAGAATTTATGCTGAATGAAATAAGTCAAGCAGAAAGATCCAATTTTCATATGGTTTCACTTACTTGTGGAGCATAAGGAATAACACAGAAAACATTGGGAGATGGAAAAGAGAAGTGAGTTGGGGGAAATTGGAGGGGGAGACAAGCCATGAGAGACTGTGGACTCTGAGAAACAAACTGAGAGTTTTGGAGGGGAGTGGGTGGGGGGTCGGATGAGCTTGGTGTGGATATTACAGAGGACACGTATTGTGTGGAGCACTCGGTGTGGTGCATAAATGCAAACAATGAATGCTGGAACACTGAAAAGAAGTAAAATAAAATGGAAAAAAGTAATAAAGCAGAAGTCTCTCATGCTCATTCTTTTCAGTTACATAATAATATAAATAGCAGAAAAAGAAAGAAAGGAGGAGAGGGGAGAGTAGGAGAGGACAGGAGAGAAAGGAAAAAAAACATTATGAGCTTAAACATTTGCAATAAAACTTTTTCCCATGTCTTATAAAGATAAAGAGTAAACTGCTTAAATTTCCAAGGTCACCATAATCATAATCTTTGATCCCTCTTCTGCTTTTATTTTAATGCTCTTGTATGACTGTTTGCTGGAATACATTACTTTTTCAATATTTTCCACAAACAACCATATACAAATGGACTTGAATATCTATTTTTTGGAAGTAAGTTATTCTGAAAATTGAGAAAGAGGCAAGAACACTGATATTTCTCTTTATTTTTCATAAATGTCTTATACAAGCAGCAGGTTTATAGGAATAATAAACTGGGAAAAAAAAAACCCTGAAAAAGGGCACCTGGGTCTTCAAGTGTCTACCTTCAGCTCAGGTCATGATCCCAGGGTCCTGGGATTGAGGCTCACATTGGGCTCCCTACACTGCAGGAAGCCTACTTCTCCCTCTCCCACTCCCTTTGCTTTAGCTCCCTCTCTCTATGTGTCTCTCTCTGAAAATAAATAAATAAAATCTTAAAAAACCCAACCCAAACCAAACCAAACAAAACAAAACAAAAAACTGAAAAAGAGAAAAGGATAAAATATGGGAAAGTGTCCTAACAGCTATAGTTTACTCTTACAGGCAATGTAGTAGACTGGACAGCCCTAGAGTGATACATAAATCCCCTGTCTTCATATAATCACCTCCCTGCAAGTATAGATGGGACTCTGATGCATTTCTAATCAATAAAATATGGCAAAGGTGATGAGAGGTGACTCCCAATATTATACTATTTGTGTATATGTGTATGACATACACACATATATTTAAGTATGCATTTATTTATAACATGTAAATACAAAGTATAATTATAAAATATATTATATAAAAATTATGTTATAAATTAAAAGTATTTACATGGATGGTTCAGTTGGTTGAGCATCTGCCTTTGGCTCAGGTCATGATCCCAGGGTCCTGGGATCAAGTCCCATATCAGGGTCCCTGCTCAGTGGGGAGTCTGCTTCTTCCTCTCCATCTATCCTGCTTATGCTCTCTCTCTTTCTCTCCTATTCTCTTTCAAATAACTTTTTAAAAAAGTAAAAATTAGGGGCACCTGGGTGGCTCAGTGGGTTAATGCCTCTGCCTTTGGCTCAGGTCATGATCCCGGGGTCCTGGGTTCAAGCCCTGTATCGGGCTCTCTGCTCAGCAGGGAGCCTGCTTCCTCCTCTCTCTCTGCCTGCTTCTCTGCCTACTTGTGATCTCTGTCAAATAAATAAATAAAATCTTAAAAAAAAAGTAAAAATTAATAAATAAATTATAAGTATTTATTAGTTGTGCCACAGAAATTGTAAAAAAAAATCATCTTATTTGAGGCTATTTATTCTGTGGTAACATTTTATACAGTAATAGAAAATTAATACAGCTTTACTCTTTTATGGTTTAGCATAGTAATTCCAATAAATTTTACCTGGAATGACAGGATAGAGCCAGATACTTCCAAAACAAAAGCCTAGAGCCATCAGTATCAACTATTCAGTTTTAAGCAAGTTACTTAACCTTTCTGAGGTTCAGTATTCTTATGTACAAAAATGGCAATGGTATTAACTATCTTGAAGGTTTTGTGTGAAGATTAGAAATAGCAAAGATACTGTCCTGATGATTACAGCTTTGTAATAGATCTTAAAGTCTGGAATTGTGGTGCCACTAGCTTTGCTTTTCTTTATCAACATTCTTCTGGCAATTCGGGGTCTCTTTTGACACCATACAAATTTTAGGATTTTTTGTTCCATTTCTGTGAAAAAAGTTGGGATTTTGATAGGGATTGCATTTTATGTGTAGATTGCTCTAGGGAGCATAGATATTTTCACAATTTCTTTTCTTCCAATCCATGAGCATAGAATGCTTTTCTATTTCTTTGTGTCTTCCTCAATTTATTCCAAGAGTATTCTATAGTTTTCTGAGTACAGATTCTTTGCTTCTTTAGTTAGATTTATTCTTAGGTATGTTAGGGTTTTGGGTGCAATTGTTAATTTGATCAACTCCTTAATTTCTCTTTGTTCTGACTTGTTGGTGTATAGAAATACAACTGATTTCTGTGCATTTTTTTAAATTTTTTTAATTAAATTTATTTATTTTCAATATAACAGTATTCATTAATTTTTTCACCACACCCAGTGCTCCATGCAATCCGTGCCCTCTATAATACCCACTACCTGGTACCCCAACCTCCCACCCCTCTGCCACTTCAAACCCCTCAGATTGTTTTTCAGAGTCCATAGTCTCTCATGATTCACCTCCCCTTCTAATTTCCCCCAACTCCCTTCTCCTCTCTAACTCCCCATGTCCTCCATGCTATTTGTTATGCTCCACAAATAAGTGAAACCATATGATAATTGACTCTCTCTGCTTGACTTATTTCACTCAGCATGATCTCTTCCAGTCCCGTCCATGTTGATACATGGCCTGATAACATGAGTTGGGAAGTTTCCCTTCCATTTCTTTTTTCCTTTTTTTTTTTCGTACAATTTCAGAATAACAGAATAGAGGGCTGAGAAATGGGCCCTCAATTCCATGGTCAACTAATCTTTTACAGTGCAGGAAAGAATGACCAATGGAAAAAAAGACAATCTTTTCACAAATAGTGTGAAAATTGGATAGCTACATGCAGAAAAATGAAACTGGACCATTTCCTTACAACACACACAAAAATAGACTCAAAATAGATGAAAGACCTCAATGTGAGACAGGAATCTATCAAAATACTTGAAGA
Source organism: Mustela lutreola (assembly GCF_030435805.1). Lineage (NCBI taxonomy): Eukaryota > Metazoa > Chordata > Mammalia > Carnivora > Mustelidae > Mustela > Mustela lutreola. The sequence continues at coordinate 61,121,053 of NC_081299.1, forward strand.
AAACATAGGCAGCAAACTCTTTGACCTCAGCCACAGCAACTTCTTCCTAGAAACACTGCCAAAAGCAAGGGAAGGAAGGGCAAAAATGAACTATTGGGCCTTCATCAAGAAAAAAAGCTTTGCACAGCAAAGGAAACAGTCAATAAAACCAAAAGATGACTGACAGAATTAACATCCAAAGAATAAATAATCCAATCAAGAAATGGGTAGAAGATATTAACAGAAATTTTGGCAAAGAAAACATGAATAAAACAAGTGAAAAAGTGCTCAACATCACTCAGCATCAGGGAAATACAAGGCTAAACCACAATGAGATACACATCACACCAGTCAGAATAGCTAAAATTAACAAGTCAGGAAATGACAGACGTTGGCAAAGATGCGGAGGGAATGGTGCAACCACTCTGGAAAACAGTATGGAGGTTGCTCAAAAAGTTGAAAATAGAACTACTGCACAACCCAGCAACTGTACTATTGGGTATTTACCTCAAAGATACAAATGTAGTGACCCAGAGGAACACGTGCACCCCAATGCTTATAGCAACAATGTCCACAATAATCAAACTATGGAAAGAGCCTAGATGTCCATCGACAGAAGAATAAATAAAGAAAATGTGGAATAAATACATACACACACACATATACACATACATGATGGAATATTATGCAGTCATCTAAAAACCACACCCAAAATCTTGCCTTTGTAATCACATGGCTGGAACTAGAAATTACCATGATAAGCAATATAAGTTAATCAAAGAAAGAAAATTATCATATGATCTCACTCATACGTGGAGTTTGAGAAATAGGCAGAGGATCATAGGGGAAGAGAGGAAAAAAATGAAACAAGATGAAACCAGAAAGGGAGATAAACCATAAAGAGACTCAATCTCAGGAAACAAACTGTTGCTGGAGTTGAGAGGGGTGGGATGCAAAGCATGCCTGAGGGATCGACATTGGAGAGGGTATGTGCTGTGGTGAACACTGTGAATTGTGTAAGACTGGTGCATCACAGACCTGTATCCTTGATACAAATAAAACATTATATGATAGTATAAATTAAAAAAAAAATAAAGGAAAGATAAAGTGCATGCCGCATGATAGGTATTCCAGGAATAGTAGTTCAAGAAATAGTGGAAACCTGACTTGTTGTTTTGAGCCATGAAATCCAGAACACATCTTATTCTACAGATTTACTTTTAAAGAGGATACAGGGGTGCCTGGGTGGCTCAGTGGATTAAGTCTCTGCCTTCAGCTCAGGTGAAGATCTTAGGGTTCTGGGATCAAGCCCCGCGTTGGGCTCTCTGCTCAGCAGGGAGCCTGCTTCCCGTCTCTCTCTCTGCCTGCCTCTCTGCCAGCTTGAGATCTCTCTCTCTCTCTCAAATACATAAATAAAAAATCTTTAAAGAAGATACCATTGTCATTCTTGATCTGGTGGTGAACACAGATCCACCATCTGCATTCTCTAACTCAGGTCAGTGATTTTACTAATTTTATGGGCAAGATTCAGCTTAGGGTGAGATGTAAGATTTGGGCAAAGAAACAGAACAAGTCCTTGTAGACTAAAAAGATTCAAACATATCTGAGTTTAATCATTTCCTGCTCTAACCCACAAAATAACTGGTCACGTGTAAAAAAAGAAAATTGTGTAGCCTGTAAATATCTTTATCCACATGTAAGAAAAAATAATCACTTAAAGACTTAAAGTTCTTATTTTAGTTAGGTAAAATCACTTAGCATATTTCAGTACTAATTATAACTTAGTGTCTTCTGTATAAGTACGTTCTGGGAAATTTTAATCAAAGGAGACTAAGACTGTAAAAGTCCTTTGATTTTACTGTCTGTATCTTTTTTCAATTCCTCTTATCTGTTTCTATTTGGTTTAGTTCAAGAGTAGCTGGGTTTTAACCACTACAGTGGGCACTCATTATTGGTAGAGGTCAAAAGAGGATTATTCTAGAATAATAAATGTCATAAAGAATAGGCTATTCCCTAGAGAAAATTTCTCCATGTGGAACTGATAAAACCACAATTCTTTATCAGCTGGAAATGTACAGTTACAAAAGACAGGGTGGGATAAATATTAAAGTTTTGATTCAGGAGGAAAAATAATTTGTAACAGCTGCATAAAAAATCAGAAGAAAGAGCTTAATATACTATAATTTAAGCCATACACACACACACACACACACACACACACACGTACATACATACACACATATAAAACACAGCATAGCATATTACTGGAGGTCAGAATCTTATATTTTTATCTCACTATTCTTCTGGTCTAAATACACGCCAAATGCTTTCACCAAGGGAAAAAGTCTCTGGGGACAAAAAACTTAGGAGCTCTATGTACTATTCCCTTATACCCTTTGTGCACTCTTGGTAACTCTGAAAGCTACATAGCAGCTGGCATAACCAGAAAGAACTGATACCCATATATTTAGTTTTATATCAGAAAACAAAAATATTACTGCAAAGAACTATTCATGAAACACCAATATAAATATCAGCATTCCAAACCTTTAAGGCTCTGTCCCACTATGAGAATAAGGAAAATACTCTCTTCTTGTTGAGCTTTACTGAGGATCAAATGTTTTGTATATCATCAATAAAACAGTTATTTTGCAACTATTCTGAAAGTTAATGAAGTTAGTGAGTATGAGGAATTCCAAACATGTATCAATAGAATCAATAGTGTATTTACTTTATTGGATAAACTTGTTTACATTTCTACCTGTACTGTCATCATTTATGTGACAGAGCCACACATTTCAATGCATCTCATAATTAAAACTGGAAAATGTAATTATGGATTTTATTAGCACATTAAATATTGCAACACACATGGAGAACTTTAGAATAAAGTCAGGAATTTCAGCTATCATAGCCTAGAAAAATATTAAAGACACTAAAATATTAGCTACTTTTGACAGGTGTTAAACATTTCTGAAATTAATGTATGGAAAAATATAATCAATTTATATTTTTCATATTTATAACAAAATCAAACCCTACTTTGTTTCATCATAGCAAAAAAAAAAAAAAAGTACTTCAATGAATTTTGGAAAACAATTGATAATGGTTCCTTAAAGCTATCTGTGTTTTTAGTAGGCATCTTGGATTTCTCTCAGATGTAAGTCTCACAAGATTCTCCAAAAATATCAATCAAGAGTAGCATAAAGTGAGAAGTTTAACTAAAAAAATACATTCTGCTACTGAATTATACTCATGTTTATGTCAAAACAAGGATTTCTAATGTCAGAGACTCAAAATGCCCACAGTACATGTTCATTAAGAAAAGAACATTATCACTTTACTTCAATGGCGCAAAATGCTTATCTTTTATGCTAGTCATATCTATCCTCTTCCAGCAACTTTTATATTAAGCAATAATCTATGTCCTGGGCACTACTTTATAATCTCACTTCTCTTTCCAAAGATACCCATGATTCAACCACGGGATCCTATTTGCGAGTCTCTGAACGTAACCTATACTTGTTTGTCTCTGGCTTTCATCTCTGCCTTTCCTCAGCCTAGAATGATTTCCAAATACCCTCTTTTCTTGCATTTCTATCTAGCCTTTATAAATGCTGCTCTTTCTTCAAAACATAGCAAAATGGTGTTTCCCATCTGAAGTTCTCAGTCACCACAAGCAGGAATTAATCACACCTTCCTTGGGGCTTCCTAGCACTGTGTTTATATGTAACTTCTGTCACCTGTCATTTCATGCATTTTGTTATGGTAATTTTCAAACACATTTTTCTTCCCCACTAGATTGTAAAATCATCTAGGTCAGGGATAACACCTTTGTAAACATTGGCTGAATTTAATTTAATTCTTAATGTTCTGCATGAAATGCACACAAAAAATTAAAATACTTGGTTGGCTCTTATTATTAAAATATATTCCTCCTCAACTTCATAGTTATTCCTAGCAGTAAATGAACCCTGAGGTACTGTTCAGAAAATTGGGTGCTTAATAAATATTTTCTGATGTGCTTTCATTTAATTTGAGATTGCCTGCAAGGGACACAGAAGTTCTAAAACAAATTTGTTGTCTTGCTGGTTTTTGTTGTTGTTTGTTCTTTTGTTTTTGTTTTTTTCTGGAGTCCAGCTATAAAGTCACAGTAAATTATTTCCTTTATTACTGCTCCATTAAATTGTTAAGTAAATTAAAGATCTTATAACCACTTTTAGACCAGCGGTTATAAGCTTTATGGCAAACACAGATTTTCCTTCAATACCAAAGCTATCAAGAATCTCCACTTCATTGTTTTGTCTGCTGCTATATCCTCAGAATAATGCCCAGCTCATTGGTGTTCTAGCTTACTTCTGCTAGTCCCCTACTCTGACATTTCTTAGAGCCCAGGGAGATCTTCAGTTAGATGATACATATTTTCACTGTCCTTGCCCTCCACAATCTTTACAGTCTCACACACTTCTCACTCAGCTTAGATCTATGTTTTATCATTATATTTGTCTTTTCCATATATCCTCAACTCACTTCATCTTACAAACCAGGCTAAATCCCAGTTGTCATTAAATCCAACTCTCTTCATAGTCTACCTAAGCATGTGAAAGTAGCCACGAAAAATCACTCCTCTGTGCTGAACTCCTTCATTTTAAATTAGTTGTATGAATGGGTAGAAGAATAAATGAAACAAGATGGGATTGGGAGGGAGACAAACCATAAGTGACTCTTAATCTCACAAAACAAACTGAGGGTTGCCGGGGGGAGGGGGTTGGGGAGAAGGGGGTGGGATTATGGACATTGGGGAGGGTATGTGATTTGGTGAGTGCTGTGAAGTGTGTAAACCTGGTGATTCACAGACCTGGGGATAAAAATATATGTTTATAAAAAATATATGTTTATAAAAAATAAAAAATTTAAAAAAAAAAAATTAGTTGTATGAAACACTAGCGGAGCCATACAACCACACTGAGGCATCTTTCTGCATTATTCACAATGAATCAGCTGGTTTCATATTTCACTGTGATTTTGTAACTGTTTCCCCCACATTTACCAGATAGCCTCATCTTTTTCTTTTTTTTTTAAGATTGTATTTATTTATTTAAGAGAAAGAGAGAGTATAAGTGGGGGGAGGGGTAGAGGGACAAGAAGATTCACCATTGAGCAAGGAGCCCAATTTAAGGCTCAATTCCAGGACCCTGAGATCATGACCTAAGCTGACGTCAGACACTTAACACAGTGAGCCACCCAGGTGACCCCTGCATATAGCCTCATCTTGAATCTCCCTCTCTGCATGCCCCTCTATTACACTGGATGGACTGTCTGTACTAACAATGGCCTATAATATCTGAAAAATGATATGCAGAAAGGCTTAGGAACTTGTCCATGTGAAGAGGCAAGCATTTAGGCTTGGGCGTTCTGATGCTCATAAATTCTTAAAAGAGACTGATTTGCTTGGATGGCAGAATGACCCACGGCATTATAATAAAAATTAGTTAGCAAAGCTTGGGTTCAAATTATGAAAATACCATTTACTGTTGCCTGACTTTTGTCATAGTATGTAAGCTGTCAAGGCCTACATTTTCTCAGGTGTAAAATGGCGATAATAATACTTGGTTGCAAATAATTATTAGGACATTATCAAACATTTAATAGGTACACCAGAAGTTTTGGTGCTTTCCTTTTCCATTTATATCGAGGCTGAATCTTAGTTGCATACTCCTTCATATTTCCCACAAAGTAAAACACATGGCAGAAATTCCTCAACTACATGCTGTGCATCAGAAACACAAAAATATAAAAACATTGACTAAAACATGAATGTCTGTTTGTTTCATTGCACTTTGGAGTTTTGAAATTTACTGGGAAATACTACCATAACCCCAATGTGAAATATGAACATAAACTGTAAAACAGTTAATTTTATAAGGTAAGATGGGTCAGAAATAGTGCACTAAGTCCCCCATTGTGGGAATCCTGGAATGTCTTCCTATTATTGTCTCTCATTGCTCCAAATGCCAGCAACAGCTTATGATAGTGTATAAGCCTAGTGTTTATTTGACTGTTGTTACTTAACTACATAGTCATATAGTTTGCAAAGCAGGCTATTCCTACCTTCCCAGTTAGTAATTACTACGAATGGCTCCTTCAAATCATGGCAAGGATGAAAGATAGACACAAATACCCCCCACAGTGACACTTGAAAAGTTGGCCACTTAGAAATGTTGTCAATGAGGAGATTTTAAAACCATCTTTCAAATTCTGATGCCTAGTGTTACCATATTGTGACAGGCAACTTCAAAAGAGAATAAATCTTCCAAGCTACTATTCTTTCTGCAAGTTGCAGATTTATTTCCTTCTCAAATTACAGCCTTTACTCTTGCTTAATTTTCATTGTCCTAATAATTCATCACAGTAGGTTTCATCTCAATGTGACAGCAAAAAATAGAACCTTTGCTGGTACTCAACAAATTCATATTTGAGGAAAAAATTTATTCAGAATAAATGTTAATAAAATGCAAGCCCAGATTGCCAGATAATGTTAAGATACAGCTATATATGGATAATCAAAGAAGGCTGCTACAGATAAAATCTTATATTATCTATGATTAGTATTTAATTTTTCAATTAGTATTTAATTAGTATTTAATTTTTCAATTAGTATTTAATTTTTCATTACTCCAATGGCTGATTGAAGCTGACCTTGGTCCTTCTTACTTCACTAAGAGCACAAATAAATATACAATTAAAAATACCAAATACTCATTATCCTATTGATATAAGTTGAGTATTAATGGTTAAATAAATATCTTTTTTTTTTTGTTTAATTTAGCACATCTAGTCTATACTCTAGTACATACTGGTAAATGAGGAGGTGAAGGCTAAAAATTAAAAAAAAAAATTGGAATGCTAACTAGAATTCAGATTTCATACATATTCCTCCAGCCCAAATAAATAAACTTCATGTCCACTGAAAAATGAAGATAAAACAAAGCCAAAGAAGGCAAGGAGGGAAAGCATAAGCCAGAGAACCCACATTTTACTTCCTTTGGCATCTGTCAGACCTTCTAAGGACACATCTTTATATATAACTCCTAACTGCAGACATATCCCCAAAATAATCTGCTCTGTCAGGGTAAAAAGACCCTAAAAGCTGCAGATTTATTGTTCTAATTGATGATCATTATAAACATCATATATAAGCTGTGATTTCTCTTTGTGTAACGAAGGAATAACAAACTCAAATAACTTCAGATGCGAGACAGAAAATGTAAATTTGGAATTCAGAACAGTGGACACTGTTAGGAATAGAAGACAGCATGAGCTTTGAAAAAGTATTCAAAATAAAAAATATATTAAACACTCCACGAGATAAATCTTTAATCACCAGGTTTTTTAAATTCTTGGTCTCCATTATTCTAATTTTATTCTCTACCATGAATTTATAAACTGAACATCATTACATTAAGGAGCAATTATAACTGGCAAAGAGTATAAATGTCAACTATAGCTACAGGGTTTCCTACTGGTCATTTCTTAAGATTGAATAAGCCTGAAGATGCATAAACAAAGGCACAGTTGCCAAATGGCAATGAAGACACAGATGGGTAGGGACCCAAGGTAGCCCTACACTTGAAAAAAATAATGGCATTCTCATTCCAGCCCCTGAGAAGTAGGTGTGTCACTGAGTTCTGGAGTTCATAGCCTCAGGAGTTCCTGGAGTTCATAGCCTCATTAAGACAGCAGCTCGAGGAAAACCTGTAAGTCGTCCAGAACTACCCAACAAATCGTAACCTAGCTCATGTTGGATAAACACAGTACATCACACATGGGCATTCAGATATTGAAACCTGCTTACACAAGACACAGTAATTCAGATGGGCCTGCTTTAACATTTCTAGCACCAAGTAAAATTCATGATTCTCATCATTTTAAAGTGATCTCTCAGCATAAGGTCAGCTCATGTACTTCCAAGTGCTTTTCCAGGATGTGGAAATCTGTCTAACTTGATTTGTGCAAGTTTCCTTACTGTGCCTGTTCATAAATTTTCAAACATCTGGGAAGAGGCTGTAGATCTTGGCACATCGAATTATGTCCTCATAACTGGTTAGATAAGGTTAAAGAAGTAATTTCTTCTCAAGGACTCCACTATGATAAAATGAATTCTAAAAGAATAATCCTTGTTTAGGATTTATTTAAACGTTCCATGTTTTCTCAGCATGTAAACAGGAGCCTACTTGACCCATGAGAGCTTATCATGTTCAGTCAAGACATAAAGAGTTTTTACTAATTTAGGATTGCTTCCTAGCTCTATAGAAGGGCAAATCTCATCCAAGACACTCCTTTCTTAAAGCATAAAATTTATAAATAAAAACAAAAACAAATCTCCGTTTACTATGAACATAATCAGGAAATAACACCCATGAATCTACTGGATTATTTCTTCATTTTGGCCAGCTCAACTCGACAGCAATGAAGACGAATTGAATCAATTTGTTGAAAAAGTATATGCTCTAAGAGCTTAGAGAAGAATTAATGATGCAAACCTTTCTTCTCCTAAAAGGAGAACATTAAGAAAACATAAGATTCTAAATATAAAAAGACAGAGAGATAGACTGTTGCTATTATCTTATATGATTTAATTAAAGTGTCTAATGCCATTCGTGTATCATAAGAAGATATTTGGTCTTTATATTTGGTTCCTGGCACATAGTTCTAAATGTTCTTTGAATTTTACAGTGAGAAATACCATAGGAGTGTCTTTCACTCTTTTGTGTCTGGATGAGGTGACTCTTTGAAGGGCCCCTAGATAGCTTCAGGATGGAACCTGGTCACCAGAATCACCAAGCCTTGATTAGAAGTTTGGAACTTTCATTCCTGTCCCTTAACCTCCACTTTGGTAAGGATAGGCTAAAAGTTGCACCCATCAAGGTGCTGAGAGGGTGGTTCTCCCATAAGGGGCATGAGAGCTCTGTGTACTGGTATGTTCTCACACACACACACACACACACACACACACACACACACACACATACACACACACACACAATGCGTAGGTATCTCTTTTTTTTTTTGGCTTTCCCTGAGTTTTATCTTTTAAAATAAACCAGAAAATGTAAATAACATATTTTTCTGAGTTCTCTAAGTCACTCTGGTGAATTATGGAACTGGAGTGGGCACTGTAGGAGCCCCCAGTCTCTAACCCATCATTTAGAAGCAGTGAGGGCCAAGACTTGTAATGACACCTGAAGTAGGGCAATCTTCTAGCACTGAGCTCTCTAAGAATTAGGACCTAATGCTGGCTGCAGGTAGATATTATCAGAATTGAATGGAATTATATGACACCCAGTTAGTATCAGAGAGTTGGTGAAGTGGTATTGGAAAAGACACATGTATTTGATGTCAAGAGGAAAAAGGAAACCTCTCATCTGGCATCAGAAACAGTGTGAGTGAAAACAGAGGAGGTCAGTGAAGTGTTTCAATTTTTAGTGCTCTGTCCCTTTTCACCAAAGATGATAAAAGAAGACTACAAGTTCCAGGGACCTTACTGTTTCCCTTTGACTTGCTTCATACAATAAACCTCTTTCTTCTCACTGAAAGCAAAGCCCATCTCCACCATCCCAGATCTTTCTGCCATGTTGCTCTACCACCAAGATAGTTGGCATGGTTTATTAAGCTACTTTTCCAGTAAAAACATACTTGTGGTAATATATATTCTAGCAGTTTTGTAATAAACTTGGGAAAAATAAACCATAATGACCTTCCTTATACTATTGTATTGAAGGCTTTCTTGTTTCTTAACCCTAATCTCTTAAGAGACTACTTCTTTGTTATTTTTACTTTTGTTATTATTCTTCTTGTTATTGTTATTCGTGTTCTTATTATTTTTAATAAGATATCTAATTGTTTAGAGAGTGGTTGTCAGGAGTAAATGAAAAGGTTTTTTTTTTTTTTTTTAAAGATTTTATTTATTTATTTGACAGACAGAGATCACAAGTAGGCAGAGAAGCAGGCAGAGAGAGAGAGAGGAGGAAGCAGGCTCCCTGCTGAGCAGAGAGCCTGATGCGGGGCTTGATCCCAGGACCCTGGTATCATGACCTGAACCGAAGGCAGAGGTTTCAACCCACTGAGTCACCCAGGGGCCCCAATGAAAGGTTTTTAAAGAAAGTAATCAAATTGAAAGGGAAAGCCATCTGAAGTTTGTCTAAAGTTGAAGTGAATGGGATGCCTGGGTGGCTCAGTTTGTTAAGTGTCTACCTTTGGCTCAGGTCATGATACCAGGGTCCTGAGATCAAATTTGCATCAGGCTCCCTGTGGGGAGGCTGCTTCTCCCTCCACTTGCCATTCCTCATGCTTGAGCTTTCACTCTCTCTCAAATAAATGAATAAAATCTTTTAAAAAATCATTTAAATTTGAACTGAATAGGTATAAAGTGCCTCACATGCATGGTAGAATGACATCAACATTCTAGATATAGACATACAGTTTGGGCACTGAAAACCTGAAGATGATCTTTTTAAACTCTTTTCCCCACTCTCCACTCCAAATCTTCCACTAGACTCTATACGGTGCCCTCTCTGCTTTATCTCTAAATTCTCTCAAGAGTAACAATTGGCTCATTCCAATTCTGAGGATGCTTTCCTTCCACACTGGCCCTCAATAGTCTAGGTCTCAGTGGTCTAAGAATGTAAATTGGAAAATAATCCACTTCCATTTATTCATACACATGCTTCTCAAGGCTGTCAAAGCCATCAAAAATGAGTAAAACTGTCACATCTGTGACAGCTGTAGTTAATAATCTTTTACCAAGATTTGTACTTTAGTTGTTACAAGTGAACCATACTAATGTTAGATTTTAATAATAAGTAAACTATTGGGGGTATATGGAAACTCTGTGCTATCTTCATACTTTTCCTGTAAATCTAAATTTATTCCAAAGTGAAAAAAATATTAAAAATATATATGATCTTAAAAAGAAACAAAACATGATCTTTGCTTTCAACTAGCTAAGAGTAAGGAATGGAGACATTGGAAAGAAATATTTTGGGGTTGCCCAGAGAAACTAGTTCCACCTTGGTTATGATTATGGAGGACATAATATTATAGTGCAGCCAATAAGATATTTAAAAACTTGACAAACCTGTTCATCTCATTTGGTTTCCATCGAGCCTATGCTTATTCCTAGTGGTAGACATTGATTCAAATTTGGAATTGTTCTTATGTCATTTGCTGAGGAATTGAAGTTTAGAAGTTGAATTGTAATGCTTCCTCTTTCTAAGCTATGATCTCAATTAAGAAAATAGAAACTTCATATGCCATAATTAATTTTGGGTGTTTACATCATATCTTAAATATGCTCTTGGGATTTTTCAGGTCATAAATACTGAAAAAAATGAATCTTCATCTATATCCACTCACTTGAGTTGTTATAAACAAAGAAAGTCCTCAAGTACAAAATGAGAAGAGAAAAATAATGCATTTGGGAGCCTATCATTCTCCCTTCCACTCATTTTCCTAAATTGGATTTATTATTAACAAATGCAGTGACATGATGTTTCTTATAAATAGAATACGAGATTTCTAGAATTAAAAAAGGTTTTTACTGCAGTTTGAGTAACTTATAAATTATGCTACAACTTTAGTGTCTAAATTTATGTTACCGTTGCTTTTTTCTCTTTAATAGTTTGCATGTTTCCTACTTCATTTTTAGTTCAAAGCCACACTAGAATTTATTCTTGGTCTCTGTAATGGTAAATTGGGTGTTAGCTGTACAGAATGCATTGATTGATGTCATCTATTGCTATATAACAAATTGCCCTAAAATTTAGCATCTTAAATCAAAGAACATTTATTATCATGCAGTTGTTGTGGGTCAGCAATTCAGTTACAGAGCAGCTGGATGGCTCTGACTCAGAGTCTCTCATGAAGCTGTAATCAAATACTCATCCAGGGCTGTGTTCTGTGTCAAGGCTTGACTGGGGAAGGATCTCTTTCTAAGCTCCTCCACTATGCTATTGGCAGGGCTCAGAAGATCCACTTCCACACCTACTCATATGTGACTCTTCATAGTGCTACTTCACAAGAAGGGAGCTGGCTTCCCAAAAGCAAGTGATCAGAGAAAGAGAGAAAGAAAAAGAGAGACAGAGACAGAGAAAGCTCAAGACAGAACCATAATATTTTTTTTTTTTTTGAAACATAACTGAAGAGTAAATGATTTATTCTGACTCTCACAGCACTGGTATATTTACAAGTCAACAGGATTTGCATTGATCAAAGAACCTATAACAATAATTAGTAGTACTATTTCTTATAACTATCATATTTTATAACATAATCTTGGAAGTGAAACTCATCACTTCTGCAGTATTCTCTTTATAGAAGAAAGAAAGTCTAGCTCACACTCAAGAGGAAGGCATTACAGGACATGAATATTAGGAGACAGGGATGACGGGACGCCTGGGTGGCTCAGTTGGTTGGACGACTGCCTTCGGCTCAGGTCAGATCCCGGAGTCCTGGGATCGAGTCCCGCATCGGGCTCCCAGCTCCATGGGGAGTCTGCTTCTCCCTTTGATTTCTCCTCGCTCATACTCTCTCTCACTACCTCTCTCTCAATAAATAAATAAAAATCTTTAAAAAAAAAAAAAAAAGGAGACAGGGATGATTAGGGACCATCTCAGAAGTTGCCTATCACAATCGACAATTGCATCTTTCCCTTTCTTCTGAAAATGTTATAAAAGTAATAAGGAGATCACAAATGAAATAGAACCTAACAAGGGACACTTTGGTGGCTCATTCGGTTAAACACCTGCTTCTGGCTCAGGTCATGCATGCATCTGGGGTCCTGGAATCACCCCCTCAGGCCACCAGGCTCCCTGCTCCCTGCTCAGTGCGGAGCCTACCTCTCCCCATCCCTCTGCCACTGCCCTTGCTTGTGCCCTCTCTCTGTCAAGTAAATAAAATTATTTTTTAAAAAGGAAATAGAACCTAACAAAACATTGCAAATTATATTTTCCATGAAACTGGAAGACCTTTAATCCATATGCTATGAAGTAACCATAAGGACTACCAAAGGAATGATCTAAAAACGACAAGAAAAAAAGAGGAGAAGTAAAGAAAATGGTAGGGAATGTAGAGGTTGTAGCAACAGTTGGGATGAGTATATAATTTATCTCCCAAACCAGAAAAAAATAAAACAAACTGGTGTAATTTCATTCATTGTGAGAAATTCATATTTGAAGTATATGAGAGTTTACTACTTATTTTCTTTATTGACAAAATTATCTAAATTTGATAACTAGCATTTTTATACATAACTGGTAAAAGTTCAAATTGGCAGAACCTCTATGGAGTATAATATTAAAATATGTATCAAAATTACAAATAGATGTACTTTCTGACTCAGTAATTCCACCACTGGAAATTTACTTCATAGATACCTTAGACACATATTGTGTTCTTTAGTGCAGGATTATCTGTAAGGCAAAAGTTTGGAAAGCAAATTAATATTCATAGATACATGGCTAGTTAAATAAATTAAGATACTTAATGAAAATGAAATCCTATAAGGCTGTTAAATAAGAAGAAAACAATATAGAAAGTTGATGCTTCTGTACACTGACACGGGAAGACTCCCAAGATATATTTTTAAGTGAAAAAAGCCAGGTCCAGATCAATATCTAAAGTATGTTATATTTGTGCAAGAAACAGGGATGCATTAGTTTTCTATTTTTACTACAAAATATTGACACAAATTTAGCAGGTTAACACCACGCAAGTTTATTACTTTGTCCATTTCAAATCTGAAGGGGTCTCACTAGGATAAAATTAAGGTTGACAGGCTCTTTCCTCTGTGGAGGCTCACAAGAGGAGTTTGTTTTCTTGCTCATTCAGATTGTTGATAGGATTCAATTGCTCACATTTATAGGACTATTTCTTCACTGTCATCTGAGGGCCATTCTCGGATCTTAGAAGCTGTTGGCTTCCTAGGCTCATGGCCCACTTTCTCCATAATCAGGCAGCTATGGCAGGTCAAGTTCCTGTCATGCTTTGAATCTATGCCACCTCTTCTTCCCTAGTTGCATCTCTTTGATAGCTCTTCTGCCTTCCTCCTCTGTTTCTGAGGGCCCATGTGATTACATTGTGCTAAGCAGAATAATCCAGGATACTCCTCCTATTTTAAAGTTTGTGGCCCTAATTCTATCTTCACTGTCTCCTTGGCCTAGCTATATAAGGTAATATACTCATAAGCATAAGCATAAGAAATATTCATTCAAATCTCTTTGTTGCATACACAACAAAACTAGTTTTAGGAAACTAAGAACAATGGTAATGTGGAAGGAGCAGTTGGAAACTGGGCAGATGGGATAAAAAGAGAATTACGATGGGTCAATTATACCACATACCTTTTCATGTGCTTAGTACCATGTGACTATATTTAGCCATTTAAAATTAAATAAAAGAAAATGGATGCCTAATAGAATGGTGAAAACTGTGTAACCGTACATTTATTAAAGAGTTTTCATCTACTCTTCCTGTCTGTGTAATTAAATTCTCATTCTAGGCCCACAGTGCTGAGCAGTCTGATTCATAGTTTGGTTTAGAAACACTGTCAAGAACATCAGTGTGATCTGCTCTGCTCCTTCCTATAATGTCACAAAGGGACAGTCCCTTCTTTTTACACAGTGCATCTTATTTTCCTTTGAAATTGAATTTCTTTTTTTAGTTTATTCAAGCTGGTTTTCTTTATAGATAATTCCACAGGTCTGTTTTCTTTGGTCAACCCCCCCCCCCCCCACACACACACACACAAATATTCTTCCACTAAACTCCATTAGTAGATCTAATTTACCAACCTCTTAAATTCAGGTAACATGTGAATAGTCTTAGAGATTAATGCTCATTTTATAATTTGCCTTTGATTTGAACCTCTTTAAATTGGCTTCCTTTTCAATGTTACATTGTAATTTAGATTCCTCTTGATTGCTATATCCATAACCACCTGGGCTCAAACATTTTCGTTGTTATAAAACAGATACGGAAACAGTCTTTTCATCCTATTGTACAGGGTAGCATTTTAAAATGCACTATCTTCTTCAAAAAGCCCCAATATGTCCTAATTTGATTCTTACAATCTTTCTACTAACCAATTCCATCATTCTTCAGTTTGATCAATTCCAGTAATCTCTAACGTAGAAATGTGAAAATGTCTTGTGTCTACCCTCCACTTTATCAAATGACTTTTCCAGATAGACTGGAGGCTGGGATGATCTCAAGAGTCACAAAATTGAAGCATCTACATACATGAATCACTTTACAATTTCACCATGCCAGATGAATGGATCATATTTACTGTGAATTTGGTAGTTAGTTTATTACACCATTAGACTGAGTGAAAATGGAATAGTCCCTGCTCACTTTTATACTGCCATTCTCAGTATACTCTGACAAATGCTTTGCTATGTCTTAAGGATCTGAACACCTAACACTATATACAATAACTAAGTAACAACCAACCAAACACACACACACACACACACACACACACACAGCTTCAAGTAGAAACTGCGCCTAATGTGGCTGGTAACAAAGTTATCAGTTTTGTATTTAAGCCACTAAAGACGAAACACAGACAACAGTATGCATAAATTGAAAGGCTGTTATACAACACACTTGAAAATGTTATATTTACATGGCAAGCAGCTTATTTTATTTACATGAACATCTGGTGCAGGTTCACTAAAATCTTAAAAACAGATGGACATGAAGAAAGAACTAGTAATTAACAAAGCTATATGTTGATTAAATCAGCATGTGGTTAATTCTAATGATTGCTGATCTTTAATAAGGATGGTGAGACTTTTCAAAAATCAAATCTCCTTAACTGACGTGCCAATTGACCAAGGAAGCAGTGATAACTACTCTGCTTGTTAATGTGCTATTTCAGTATTATTACCACAAAACTCTGACTGTATGAGGCATAGTCATACAAGTAAAACCCAAAAATGAAGATTCTCCTGCATCTACAGTCCTCTGGTTCTTATCATGTCTACAGAGGGGAGCAGAGCAGCAATATGATTATCATTTGGGAATAATCACCTACTGGGATGTATGTTATTTGAATATGTTTCCGTGTTCTGAATCATTTCAGTCAACTCAATGCCTCCTGCTGCCCTTCATCCATCCTGAAGTCACATTGTGTACTTCTCTGCACTCTCCAAATAGACAGCCTCCAGTTGCCAAGCAACCACAGATTTCTACAAGTGCCTATGCCATGTGTACTTAAACTGCAGTTGGCCTTTATTTCTTTAACTTTTCAAAGTTTAGGAAAATAAATATCTGACAGACAGGTAGAGCTGTGTATGTTTTGAAGGAGGGTACTGAGAAGTTAGAAACCACTAAAAAGAACAAAGCCCATTTTGAGAGGTTTTATTCATATTTCTTTCTTTTTAAAAATGCCTTTAAATATATATTATGTTAACAAATTAACCAATTCATCATGTAAGTGAAAATAAAGCTGTCTCTTTTTCCTGAGATAGCAGGTATTTTATATCTGACACCAAGTGAGTGGATAGTTCTTCTTGTGGTTTTCTATCAAACATTACAGGGCTTCGGTGTGGACATATAGGATATGGTTCTGACAGCCAATTTCTAATCTGTGAACTCTAGCTATGGCCCTTTTCTCCAGATGGAGTTATTTTAGGTTGAACAGTCTTGATTTCCAGGGGCAGTTATTGAAAACTTGTTCACTAGTTGCTTTTAACACCAATTTGCTAAGAAAAGATACATTTTAGAGAACAGATCAGTCAGTGCTGTCACAGAATGGGTCTTGTAGAAAACTTTAAAGAAAAGACTGAGGACTTAGACAACATTAAAAAAAATACATTCAAAAAAATACTAAAAATTAAATTTATCTCTTTTAAAATCAAATTTATATATATTATTTTACCCTTTGTAAATTACTACCTTTTCAGGTCAAAATAGACTATTATTTTCATCTTCTTATATATTCCTGATGGGGTTCAGGATGTGCTATCTCAAAAGATAGCCCTTGGTATATTGAAAATGTTAGACTGAAAGAATTTGAGAAAACAGCAGAAGCAATGAGTCAATCAGCATGATTCACCCCAAACCCTCCTCCCAGAAACAGGTTATAAAAACCTCATGTAAGAGGTGTTCCTCCCTACACCAGGAGGAAAGGAGCATTCTTACCTCTGAAAACAAAGGGATATGGAGAAGAAGCCAAACAGGATTTCATAAGTTTTCCCCAATTTACAACACTTACCTCATATTCCTTGACTTAAAATATTTCTTCACTATTGTCGGCTCTTCATCAAACATAGCATAAGGACACTCAAGTTTCACCATTTCTTTGGGTTTTCCTTTTGAACTCACATGTCAAGTAAAACTAATATTAAGTAACTGTGTATGCTTTTTTTTCTGCTAATCTGTCTTTGTCAGCTTAATTTGCAAACTCACCCAGGGATCCTACAAGAGTTAAGAAAACTTTTTCCACCCCTATATCAGAGTTAACTATTTTCCCAAATTGTGAGCAAAGACTAGTGTAACTGATAGTTATCACTTAGAAAACTGGAGTCTCAAATAAAATTTGTTGGCTTTTTTTTTTTTTAAGAAGCTAAATCTAACTGGATAACCTGTGAATTTCAGAAGAGAAATGTATCTTTATCAGATATTTTATAAATTGTTCTTATTGTATAACCCAAGACAAGGATGACTGTGAAGCTATATTGTCCAGGTCATAGTCTTGGCTCTATTACATATAAGTTGAGTGACCTTGAAAAACCCTTTTCTTTGTTATGACTTGGTTTTCTCATCTGTAAATGGAGAAGATAATAGTATCTACCTCATGGATGTTGTAAAGATTAAATGACAATACATGTAAAGTACTTACTACCTGATGTATTACAAGTAACATACAAACTGACAGTAACTATTCAACAAGACTCATTTGACTCTATCCCTGAATTCATTGCAGACTTAAGTATCCATTATTAAGAATTTATGAGTGTAGTTCTCTCTCTGGTCTGTCTTCTATTGGGAGTCTTACAAGACATTGCCTCTGATGCAAGCCCAAAGTGCTGTAAACGTGGAATAACTAGGAATGAGTCAGGGTACAACTTGCTGGGAAAAGGCCCAGGCTATTTAATTAACATTGAGCTGTTGAGCCACCTGAATAGCTCAGTCAGTTGAGTGTCCAACTTCCACTCTTGGTTTCAGCTCAGGTCATTATCTTAGGTTCACGAGCTTGAGCCCTACTCCAGGCTCCATGCCCAGCAGGTAGTCTCCTGGAGATTTTCTCCCTCTTTTCCTCACCCCACTCATCTCTGTCTCTCAAATAAATAAATAAACTTTTTTTTTTTTTTAAGATTCAATTTATTTATTTGACAGACGGAGATCACAAGTACGCAGAGAAGCAGGCAGAGAGAGAAGAGGAAGCAGGCTCCCTGCTGAACAGAGAGCCTCATGCGCGGCTGGATTCCAGGACCCTGGGATCATGACCTGAGCGGAAGGCAGAAGCTTTAACCCACTGTGCCACCCATGTGCCCCAATAAATAAACTTTTTAAAAAAATCAATTAAAAATAAAACCACACACATTGAGCTGTTAGTACAACTGAAAATGGAGGCAATGTCACCATTTCAAGTATAAGGTGGGTCTCTGTTACTTTCAATCCACAACTTGCTTCATTGACATGGATGAACCCTGTGTAAACCACTGCATGAAAAATACTCCATGAAAAACAAAAGAATCATTCGTTTCATCTATAAAACTGCATTCTGTGAGTTAATTTGTGAAGATGAGAAAGGGAAAAAAGAAGAGATACAAACTGAAGAGTAGATCTACCTTTTAAATTATTTTCAGCATGGTTTTCACAATTTTCTATTTCTTTTAGGTTGATTTGCATATGCTGTGAAAAGATTACTATAATTGGTTTAGCTAACATTCATATCCTCATATAGATACAACAAAAAGAGAAGAAAAAAGAAATAAACAAATGTTTCCTTGTGAGAGGAAAAACTCTCAGGATTTACTTTCTTAAGAGTTTTCCTACATATGGTATAGCAGTGGTAGCTATAGTCATCACGCTGTACATTACATTCCTAGTACTTATTTATTTTATACACTGGAAGCTTGCACTTTTTTACCCCTTTCCTCAAATCTCCCTTTCCCTCCTCCACTTCTGGTAATCACAAGTCTGATCTTTTTTTCTACAAGATTTCTTTAAAAAAAAGTTTAGATTCCACATGTAAGTGAAATCATACAGTATCTTTGTCTGATTTATTTCACATAGCATAATGCCTTCAAGATCCATCCATGTTGCAATGTAGGGTTTCAGTGTTTTTTGTTTGCTTTCTTTTGTTTTGATTGTGGTTGAATAATATTCCACCATACAGTTGTAACTTGGCGATATCACAAATTCAACTCCAGATCACTGCAGTAATGTGAATCAAATGAAGTTTTTTGTTTCCCAGTGGGGGGAAAATATGTTTACACTATAGTTTAGTGTAATAATATTATATAATATTATTATAGCATTATCTCTAAAAAGTATACATACCTTAACTTAAAACTTTTGTTAAGAAATGCTAACCATATCTTCTTGATCCATTCATCTGTTGATGGACATCTAGGTTCTTTCCATAGTTTAGCTATTGTGGACATTGAGGCTATAAACATTCGGGTGCATGTGCCCCTTTGGATCACTACGTTTGTATCTTTAGGGTAAATACCCAATAGTGCAATTGCTGGGTCATAGGGCAGTTCTATTTTCAACATTTTGAGGAACCTCCATGCTGTTTTCCAGAGTGGCTGCACCAGCTTGCATTCCCACCAACAGTGTAGGAGGGTTCCCCTTTCTCCGCATCCTCGCCAGCATCTGTCATTTCCTGACTTGTTGATTTTAGCCATTCTGACTGGTGTGAGGTGATATCTCATTGTGGTTTTGATTTGTATTTCCCTGATGCCGAGTGATATGGAGCACTTTTTCATGTGTCTGTTGGCCATCTGGATGTCTTCTTTGCAGAAATGTCTGCTCATGTCCTCTGCCCATTTCTTGATTGGATTATTTGTTCTTTGGGTGTTGAGTTTGCTAAGTTCTTTATAGATTCTGGACACTAGTCCTTTATCTGATATGTTGTTTGCAAATATCTTCTCCCATTCTGTCTGTTGTCTTTTGGTTTTGTTAACTGTTTCCTTTGCTGTGCAAAAGCTTTTGATCTTGATGAAATCCCAATAGTTCATTTTTGCCCTTGCTTCCCTTGCCTTTGGCATTGTTCCTAGGAAGATGTTGCTGCGGCTGCGGTCGAAGAGGTTGCTGCCTGTCTTCTCCTCAAGGATTTTGATGGATTCCTTTCTCACATTGAGGTCCTTCATCCATTTGAGTCTATTTTTGTGTGTGGTGTAAGGAAATGGTCCAATTTCATTTTTCTGCATGTGGCTGTCCAATTTTCCCAGCACCATTTATTGAAGAGGCTGTCTTTTTTCCATTGGACATTCTTTCCTGCTTTGTCGAAGATTAGTTGACTGTAGAGTTGAGGGTCTATTTCTGGGCTCTCTATTTTGTTCCATTGATCTATGTGTCTGTTTTTGTGGTATATATACACAATGGAATACTATGCAGCCATCAAAAGAAATGAAATTTTGCCATTTGCGACAACATGGATGGAACTAGAGTGTATCATGCTTAGTGAAATAAGTCAAGCAGAGAAAGACAACTATCATATGATCTCCCTGATATGAGGAAGTGGTGATGCAACATGGGGGCTTAAGTGGGTAGGAGAAGAATCAATGAAACAAGATGGGATTGGGAGGGAGACAAACCATAAGTGACTCTTAATCTCACAAAACAAACTGAGGGTTGCTGGGGGGAGGGGATTTCGGAGAAAGGGGTGGGATTATGGACATTGGGGAGGGTATGTGCTTTGGTGAGTGCTGTGAAGTGTGTAAACCTGGTGATTCACAGACCTGTACCCCTGGGGATAAAAATATATGTTTATAAAAAATAAAAAATTATAAAAAAAAAGAATACAGAAAAAAAAAAAGAAATGCTAACCACAATCTGAGCTTTTAGCACTGATCACAGGTAATCATTACAAATAATAACAGAGAAAATTTTGAAATATGAAGGAATTACCAGAATGTGCCACAGAGAAGTGAAATGAGCAAATACTATTGGAAAAATAGTGTCAATAGGATTTTTGGTGCAGGGTTGTCACAAAACTTTAATTTGTATTTATTTTTAAATGCAATATATATAAAATAAAAAAGCAAAACACAATAAAATAAGGGATATCTATATATATAGGTATGTCTATATATATATAGAATAAAATATTTTATTTTATAGTATAAAATAAAAAAGCAAAACACAATAAAATAAGGGATATCTATATATATATAGATATGTCTAGATATCTATATCTATCTATAGATATATATTTTATTGTGTTTTGTTTTTTTATTTTATACTATAAAATAAAATATTTTATTTTGAATAAAATATAAATATTTTATTCTATATATATATAGACATATCTCTCTCTATATATAGATATCCCTTATTTTATTGTGTTTTGCTTATATATAGATATGTCTATATATATATAGATATGCAAACCAGAACCTCTTAATCTATTCATCTATGAGGTATACTTAATCTGTTTCCATGTCTTAAATATTATAAATAATGCCACTATGAACATAGGGGTACAGATATTTTTTCGAGTTTTCACAGTCTTTGGCCATATTCCTAGAAGATGAATTGCTGGATCATATGGTAATTCTATTGTTAATTTCTAAGGAAACTTCATACTGTTTTCTACAGTAATTGTGCTAATGTACAATCCAACAGTACAAAGGGGTTTCCTTTTATATACATCTACATCAGCATTTGTTATCTCTTGCTTTTTCAGTGATGACCTAAGAGGCATCAGGTAATAACTCACTATGGTTTTATTTTGTATTTCCATATTGATTGGTGATGTTGAAGATCTTTTCATGTACCTATTGATCTTTCATATGTTTTCTTTGGTGAAATGTCTATTCAGGTCCTTTGCCCATTTTTAAAAAAATTATTAGTTTTGATATTGAGTTGTATGAGTTCTTTATATATTTCAGATATTAATGCCTTATCAGATATATTATTTGCAAATATTTTTCTCATTTCATAGGTTTTCTTTTCACTTTGTTGATGGCTTCTTTTTCCATGCAGAAGTTTTTCTTTAGTTTGATATAATCATACTTGTTCATTTTTGTTATTGATTTGCTTTAGGCATTGTATCTAAAAAATTATTACCAAGACCAAAGTCAGTGAGTTTTGTTCCTATGTTTCTTCTAGGAATTTAATGCAGTAAGGTATTACAATTAAGCTTTTAATCCATTTTGAGTTAATGTTTGTAAATAGTGTAAAATATGGGTCTAGTTTCATTCTATTATATGTGAATACCCAATTATTCCAGTATCATTAATGAAAAAATTCTTTTCTCTACCAAGTATTCTCAGCCACTTTGTCAAATATTAGTTAACCACATATGCTTGTGTTTATTTCTAGGCTCTTAATTCTGTTCCATTAGTCTATTTGTCTGCTTTTATGCCATACTCTTTTAATAAGTATAGCTTTATAGGATAGCTTGAAACCAGGAAATACGATGCCAACTGTCCTCCTACTTTGTTCTGCTTTCATAGGACTTTTTTGTCTATTTAGGGTCTTTTATGGTTTCATATAAATTTAGCAGTGTCTTTTTCTACTTTTATAAAAATGCCATCGAAATCTTGATAGACATTACACTGAATATATAGATAGCTTTGGTAGCATTAACATTTCAACAATATTACTTAATCCAATCCATGAACACGGGACACTTTTTCATTTATTTCGGTCTTCTTCAATTTCTTTCATCAATGTCTTACAGTTTTCAGAGTAGAGATCTTTTACCATCTTAGTTATATTTTTTCCTAAGTATATTAGTTTCAACATTTATATTGAATATAAATAAGAAAGGATCAAGATTAGACTCAGCACTGCTAAAGAAGGACAGCGCAAGGATTTTTATGTGTAAGATACAAAGATTTATCATAAAACTATTATAAATTGTGGTGTAGGCACAGTGATAACAACTAGCAGATTGAAAGGGCTAACTCAGAAACAGACCCATGCACATATGGAAACTTGATAAATGTAGTGGAAGAGTACAAGAAAGACTGAAAGATGTTTTGTAACTAGAATTCCCAAATTTCATGTAAACGGTAAAGGAATGAATGCACAAAGAAATAAACAAGCAAATAAATATATGATAGTTAAAATAAAGTGAAGCTAATCAAAATAAGCAAAATTAGACTATGAATTATCATTTTTGCCAAACTGAATATCAACCCAATAAACCAGGTAAACTAAATCTCCACTTGACTTTTTGCTGTATAAACATAGTCTGAAAGACATTTTAAAGAAAGGAGGATGTTGTGAGTAATTGACCTTTTCTCTGGAAAAGAAGTAGTGGTATTTTCAAGCACTACAGTAACATCAAGCAGGTCACACAAAATGAAGGTCACTTTTTTATTGAAAAGAGGAAAAAACACCACAGAGAAATTCATTTTCTTGTCTAGATAATGAAAAGCCTTGTATAAAAAACAAAAGGCATAAAGCTCTTAAGAGTACCATTAAGCTTGTTTCTTGAGCTTCAGTACTATATCACATCGTATTAGCATAGTATTATGTAGAAAAAATGCATGTGTCATCATTGACATTTTGGGCTGTGAGCCTCTCTATCTTAACTTCAAGGTCACCTAAACTTCCAGGGGCAATTCCCTATGATCAAGTTCAGCCACACTCCTTCAGTTTCAAGTATTATGAACCTCATCAAATATTTTAAAAGGCAAAGCTGTATTCTGTAACAGTCCATAATAACAAAACATGATATTTTTAATCTCTTAAACATAGTCTTTTCAAGGAATGAATGTGCAAAACTGACCTTATCAGAGAGGCAAAGTATAGCTCTAATTAAAATTGAACTGGGGAGGGGATATTAGAAGATGATCTCAAACTTAAAATGTAAGCCATATAGATAAAAAATGCTACCCTATGGAACAGCATCTTTTTTTTAAATTTTTTATTTTTTATAAACATATATTTTTATCCCCAGGGGTACAGGTCTGTGAATCACCAGGTTTACACACTTCACAGCACTCACCAAAGCACATACCCTCCCCAATGTCCATAATCCCACCCCTTTCTCCCAAACCCCCTCCCCCCAGCAACCCTCAGTTTGTTTTGTGAGATTAAGAGTCACTTATGGTTTGTCTCCCTCCCAATCCCATCTTGTTTCATTTATTCTTCAGCAGTTACAGGGATCAACAAAACATTGTTAGAAATCATTTCAGTTAGCATGGATGCTACTGTTGAGGTCAGATTAATTAAACTGATAAACGCCAAGCATGGCCCAAAAACACCTAGTGACATGAAAGAAGTCAAAATATGGGACAGGCAGTACTGCCATGAAGTTTTTCAAAGCTTCCACTGACCTACTATGATAGGAAAATCTATACCTTTGAAGAAAATAAAATAGATCAGATGCCAAGTAAATACAAGTCTGTAAGTCTAGCATTTGCTAGAAATGAGGCATTAGAACCAAGAAGAGCTAACCATGGCCAAAGCACAAAGAAAAGTATATCTAGGTAAATTCAGCAGCTTCACTTCAATACCCAAACCCACAAGAAATCACTCTCTGTCTTATTGACAAGTGTTTTGTGCCTTCTTAATTGAAAGTTCTATATTGGGAACTGACCATGTTATGGGTAGAGTGACCTAAGTAAGGATCTGAAGAAGGAAAGATTTAAATTACATCTGCACTTAAGAAAGAATTAATGTGAAGTGAGTGAAGTGAAGTGAAGAATTAACTTTGAACGTATACCATGAAATCACAAGGCATATTCTAAACATATTAATAAAAAAAGAAAAAGAAACAATTATAGCTGTTGACTGGAATTAAAGAGAAAAGGGATAGAAGGAAGAATGGAGGGAAGGAGGGAAGAGCAAGAAAGAAAGAAGGAAAGGAACCATTGATTATTCTACAACTATTCTAGCTGATAGAATATGCTTCATGTCCCTTGAAGTAGATACACAACTACAGAGGGAGCTTTCTATTTCATAAAAGTCATCATGGGCCCAAGAAGTTGTTTCCCTGGTTTTAAAATCCCAGACTCTTGGAGGATTTTACAGGAGAGCCCTTACTCTCAAAATTTCCCTCTGAGAGATGCCTTGGGGTTTACTTATGCTCTTTGAGAATTAGCCATAGAATCAGAGTTTTACAGAGCCAGAAAGAAACCTCAAAACCATACATCTTTTACTCAATGTCATGGATCATGGAAAGGCTGTTCATCTCTAGTGAATATGTTATATATATATTTTTTATTTATAGAATTACTTTTAAAGACTATAAAACTATCACAAGAAGAACAAAATGGCCCTCAGACATGATGTAGCCCCTCTCCAGAAATCAGTTTTCTCTTTATATCTATTATTGATTCTAACCTTGGGAAAGCCTTCCTATTATCCTTGGAGCCCTGCTAAAAATGAGGTACTTGGGGTCAAGGAAAAAAAATCCAATAGTAACACTCAGACTTTGGGAATAAATGACCTCCTGGACACAATTAGCACCATCCTTCACCTGGGAGATGGCAAGAATCAAGAGAGAGGGAGAGGAAAAAAAAATACCTAGGTTCAAATGATGACTTTTAGAATAATTTTCTCTTCCGGTCACATTTTACTCTAATGACCATGCTAATCTAGTCTTGATTAGCATGACAATGGAAATAATTATCATTTATATGCAATTTTAAATCTTAAAAGTCTTGGTTAAAATGTTCTTTCCTGCTACAGGACATGTAATATTGACTAGAGTAATGAATTCATTATGGTGTTTCTAACTTTTTTCCCCTCCAAATCCATAAATGTGTATCTTATACCATACCCAATTGCTAATAATAGCACATAGACTGTGTATTACATCTTTAATGTGTCTTTCTGATAATTAATATTTTTGTTTTAATTTATATGTAATTTTACTGTGATACATGGAGAGACATTTCTGTTGTATTTATATTGTAAACTTTTTACATAGAAAATTATATTTTTCCTAGTCTTTTGTTGTATCTTCACATATATCAATCTTTTGTGTTAAGAAAGCAAAATTTATTTAGACTTATGTACTCACTATTTTGTTTAGAATATAGAAAAAATGTATTTCTCCTCATCAAATAATAACACTGAATAGACCCACTTCTATTTTTAAACAAATAGACCTATTTATGTCTTTTAATGCCTTAGAATTATACTACCAATACACGCATTTGAAGAATTGAAACTATGAGCAGATTTTAATGTTACAAAATATGTGCAACAACAACAAAAAAGACTGATTCAAAGCGAACCACTTGATGTCATTTTAAATGTGTTATATTACAACAGTTCTTCTTTATGATAATGTAAAAATAAAACTACATAGATTTGGGGTGGAGGAGTCAACTTGCAGATACCTTCAAATCTTAATAAGGAAGATTTAGGTATCTTCTACATCTGCAAATATGAAATTTCTTCTCAACTATTAATATCAGAAATTTGTAAGAGGCAAAGTATTACCATGATAAGAATGTGTTTAAAGAAAGTAGTTTGGGGTACCTGGGTGGCTTAGTTGGCTAAGTGTCTGCCTTTAGCTCAGGTTACCATCTCAGGGTCCTGGGATAGAGCCCTCCATCAGGCTCCCCACTCAGTGTGGAGCCTGTTTCTCTCTCTACTCCTCCCCTTGCATGTGCCTGCTCTCTTGCTTTCCCTCTCTCAAATAAATAAAATCTTAAAAAAAAAAAAGTAGTCCCATTTTTTTGTCTAAATATGACTTTATAAAATTGTATGAAAATTGAGATAAAAAATAACTAAGCTTCTAGATGTTCTAAAATTTTTTGTTATTTTTATTTTGTCAATTTATTCTTTTAAATGAGAGACAAAGTATTATTCATATAGGATACTAGTCTAAGGTACACAGTGCTTTGAGATGTTAAGAATATCTGTTGTCTATTCTATTGTGCTTTTATTACTCTTAAGGCCTATAGGTTAAGCTGTTATAACCAAATTGGAGAAGACTCACTTGGGGACTATTAGAAGAAATACAGTTTCTAGTATTCCATTCAGGAAATATTGGTTTAATAGCTCTGGTGTGGAATCTGGAAACTATTTTAATGAGCACTCTAGGTACTATATAAATATCAAAGTATTTATATACTCTAGGTATATAAATACTTTGGTATAAGAGATCTACTGACCTATATGTAGAACTCATAGGGTAGTTAAAAATGATGAAACTTAAAATAACTTGACATGAGAAGTGAGCCTTTACTCTGCTACCCCTACCTACTTTTTGTATGGGGATGTCACTGTGACCCTATAAACCTCAACTTCCTCATCCTAATATGAGTATTCTTTGAGAATCAAATGATGCAAAAATAATACAAAGGCTAAGTAGCTAAGAAATTATTATATAAATACTATTTCTGCTTGACTATCTTCCTAGCATACAGTAGGCTAAAATTAGTGAATACGTTGATAGGGGAGATATTAAGTTATACATGGCAACAAAAGTATTGAGACCTTCATTTACTTACTGATCTCTTATGTAGGGGAATTGTGTGATAAATAAAAGCTCAAAGTCTGGTGTCAAATACATATATAATACCCTAGCTCTGCCACTTTACATTTTGCAGTATTGGAAGTATCATTTAATCTCTCTACGCCTTAATTTTGTCATTTATAAAGTTAAGATGCTAATAATATCCTACTTTATTAGATCATTTTGAAGAAAAATTAAAACACATGTAAAATACTTATTATATTTTCTGAAATACATGAGAAGTAAAATATTGTTACTATTATTATTTTATTATGTATCAAGTACTATGATAGATGCTGATAAACAAAAATGTATTTTCCTGGATCTACAATCAAATGCACTTATAAAGTTACAATTTTAGTTGTGTTATAGCAGAAAGTTACAGAGAACTGTAAGATTTCAAACAAGGGATACCTAATTTAGTCTGAGGTCTGTGTGAGGCAGGAGTGAGGCTTTTCTTAGGTTCTGATATTTTAGAAAGATAAGGAAGGAGTTGCCCACAGGAAAAAGACAGGTGGATCCAAAGAGTACTGCAAGTAAGGGAAGCAGTATATACAGGGCCATGAGCAGCAGTAGAAACTGGTGATTATGTAATACAAAGGGAAAGTCACCTTAACCAACTGCAGAAGCAAAATGAAGGTTGATGTACCATGAAACTGTAGAAGTCAGCAGAGGAAAAAGCATGCAAGCTCTTGAGGCCCTGTAGGTAGTGTGCAATAATGTCTTACTAATGAAAAGAAGATACAGAAAGAGGTAACTTGATCAAATGAGAATTACTATGAATTAAATATGGAAAATAGATGTGGAGTGTAGAAATAAAAGACAAAGAGATAAGTCTAAATCAGTATACATCCAAAACCATACCTATAAAGCAAATGAAATTATTGGAATGGAAAGAAGACATATAATGGAAGACTCTAATGTACCTATTTCACAAGCACTTGAAAAAATTAGGAACATAGAAAAGATCTGAGAAAAAGGGCAACTAACAAATTTGATCTAATTGATACATACAGAAAGATACACTGCAAAGGAAAAAATATATATATTATTTCAAATATACAAAAAAATTAACAAAATTTGCCATATGCAGGGGAATTAAGAAACCTTTAATAAAATCAAAAAGATTCTCTGAATCTGTGGTAATAAGGCAGAAATCTGTAACAAAAAGCTAGATAGTCCCTATTTTCAAATTAACAATATAATACCAAATAACATGACTCAAAGAAGTGATAAGGAAATTTAACAATATTTTGATTAAGAAATAATAAAATATGACATATAAAAATTTGACAGACATGATAAAAGCTTTGGGTATCAGAATATTTATAGCCTAAACTACATATATTTGGAAAGAATAAAGACTTAAAATCAGTTCTCTAAGTAGCCTTAATTTCTAAGTAGCTCTAATTTTTTAAGAAATTAGAAAAGG
Organism: Mustela lutreola; assembly: GCF_030435805.1. Taxonomy (NCBI): domain Eukaryota; kingdom Metazoa; phylum Chordata; class Mammalia; order Carnivora; family Mustelidae; genus Mustela; species Mustela lutreola. The sequence goes on from NC_081299.1 coordinate 61,150,131, forward strand.
GGCACCTGAGTGGCTCAGTTGGTTAAGTATCTGACTCTTGATTTCAGCTCAGGTCATGAACTTCAGATGCTGAGATGGAGCTTTGCACTGGGCATGAAACCTGTTTGATTCTCTCTCTGCCCCTCTCCCCCAATTCTCTCCTTTCCTAAAAAACAAACAAACAAACAAACAAAATTAAACCCAAATAACATAGAATACAGGAAATTTAAAAAATTAGAAATAAAATAAAAATATATTATAAAGTAGAGATCAGTCAAAAGTTGGTTGACTAAAGGATAAAAGTTCAATCAGGAGAAAAAGAAGAAATAATTTACCGATTTCAAAAGTAAGAAGTTTATCACTATAGATCCTAGAGATACTAAAAGTTAATAGAATATTATGCTTAATTTTTTAAAGATTTATTTATTAGAAAGATAGAAAGATTGTGGGAAGAACAGAGGGAGACAATTTTCAAGAAAATTCCCAACTGAGCACAGAGCTCAATGCAAGGCTTGATTCCAGGACCCTGAGTTCATGAACCCAGCCAAAATCAAGAGTCAGACTTAAATGACTGAGCCACCCAGGTGTCCCTATGTATAAGTTTTAAAAACTTGAAAATATGAATAAAATAAATACATTCCTTGAAAATTACAACTTACCAAAACTAAAAAAAGAATTTAAAATGTGAATAATCATATATTTATTCATTATATATCCAGATAAATGGATAGGCATGTTTCTGTATATAAATTGAAGAGAAAGAGAGAAAGAAAAAGGAAGAAAGTAAAGTGCTAAGATCTCTGTGAATAAACAAGTTATAAATATATTAAGCTAAAGTTGTCACCTTTTTAAAATATAAGCCCAAGTATGTATGTGTGTGTGTATATATATATATATATATATATATATATATTATATATTATACTAAGTAAATCCAGTAATAAGAGGAGCTGCTGTATTTTAAAGAAAGTCCTTAGTAAATATATTAAGTAACTTAAAGTTTGTTTCATTGAAATAACTCTAGACCTTTCAAACAGAGAATCTAGAAAGTAGATTATAGAAAACAGAGAAGCTGAGAAATGAATCAAGCACAAATATTAGCAATATCAGGCAAGAGTTACTTTTAGGGTAGAAAGGACAGGAAGGAGCTGCCCAACCATCCTAGAGGTATGGAGGAAACAAACTGCTGCCTGAAAAAGGAGAGGGAGAAGGGGAGAAATATCTGGTTTCTCCCCTCATCATGCCCTCCCAGTCTTCTGCCACAGCTTCCCTGGAAATCAAAGGGAAATTAGAATGGTAAATTTTGACTCTTATAATCTGCAAGAAAGCAGTAGAAGTGTAGAATGTGGATCAGAGAGCAAACAGGGAGTTGACCAGCACAGGAATCCAATTAGACTTTGATTAAAAACCTAAAGCAACATGCACAGTAAAGTCTAGAAAGTAGGCTTCTCTGAGTAAGCATACTATACGTAGGCTTTCAGGTAGCAGGGAACAAGGAATACTTCCTTAAAATCATTAATGAAAGGTGCCTGGGTGGCTTAGTCAGTTAAGTGTCTGCCTTCAACTCAGTTTCATGATCCTCAGGTCCTGGTATCCAATCCCACATGGGGCTCCCTGCTCAGCGGGGAGTCTGCTTCTTCCTCTGCCCCACCCCCCTGCTCATAATCTCTCCACTCTGGCTCTGCCACTCTCAAGCTATAGGCCTTCTCCAAGACATAGATTTTTAATCTATAAAATGTGGATAGTAATAGATTTTGACATAGATAGCCTTTGAACAGATACAAATAATTAAAGAAATAATGATTAAAGTGATTCACACATGGCTTAGCTGATAGTACACAATAATGGTGGATTATAATATTATTGGAAATTAGAAAAAAAATAAAAATGTTATCTTAAAAATAGCTTTATAAAAATCTTGTTTTAATTTCTTTTTTCTATTTATCAGTATAATTACTCTAATTCATTAAATCTAGATGCCCTCTACTGTAAGATATCATTATGTTATGTACCTCTAAGAAAGAAAAACTCAACTCTGACATAATATTTCATTATTTTTCTCACTGACTTGCATGCCACTAGAAGTAAAGCAGTTTTTGTTTAAAGTCAGCAGGATGTTTCTGGCAAAGTGGAATAGGAGGCCCATATCAACATAACCCTGCACAATGTATGAATTGATCATACCAGCTTCATGCTGCTTTGAAATTTTTCATCTGCTCCATGGAATTATTGATTTCTTCTGCCCTCAAATTTTGCTTAATACATGGTAGATGATCTTTTTGCATGGATCCCATTAATAAAATGTAACAAAGGCTCATCTATTTACAAATGAAGTAAAGCTGAGAAGCTAACTAAAAACTTCTGCACAGCATAGGAAACTATTGATGGAAGGCAACCTACAGAATGGGAAAAAAAATTTATAAATTTATAAATTTATAAATTTATAAATTTATATTTCATAAAGGGTTAATATCTAAGATATATAAAGAACTCATACAACTCAGTTTTAAAAATCCAATTAAAAAATGGGCAGAAGATTTGAACAAACATTTTTCCAAGAAGACATACATATGGCCAAAAGGTACATAAAAAGGTATCCAATACCATTAATCATCAGAGAAATGCAAATCACAGCTACGATGAGATATCACCTTATTTACACCTATTATTGAAAAACAAACAAACAAACAAACAAAACAAAGAACCAAAACAACGAAAAAAAAAATTCCACAAGGAATAACAAGTGTTGGCGAGTATGTAGAGAAAAGAGAACTTTGGGCAGTGTTGGTGGGAATGTAAACTGCTGTGATTACTATGGAAAACAATAAGGAGACTTCTCAAAAATTAAAGATAGAACTCCTATATGACCAACCATTCCATTTCTGGGTATTTATCTGAAGGAAATGAAATCACTCTCAAAAAGATATCCACACCCTCATGTTCACTGTAGCATTATTTACAATAGTGAAGATGTGAAAACACCTAAGTTTGCATTCATGGGAAACTGGATAAAAAACCTGTAGTATATATACAATGGAATATTATTCAGCCATTAGTTTACAAAAAAAAAAAAAAAGGGGGGGGGAATCCTATCATTTTTGACAACATAGATGGAACTTAAGGACATTATGCTAGGTGAGATAAGTCAGACATCAAAAGACAAATACTGTATGATCTCACTTACATGTGGTCCAACAAACTTATGTAAGTCCAACAAAAACACAAGCATAGGTACAGAAAAGAGATTGGTGGTTGCCAGAATCATGAATTGGGGAGTGGGCAACATGAGTGAAAGCACTCAAAAGTTATATGCTTCCAGTTATAAGTCTTGGAGAGGTAATATACAACATGATGACTATAGTTAACAGTACTGTATTGCATATTTGAAAATGGTTAAGAGAGTAGATCTTAAAAGTTATCATCATAAGCAAAAGTAAATTATAACTAATACAGTAATGGATATTAACTCAAGTTGTGGTAATCTTATTGCAATATAAACACATTATGTTGTAGACCTGAAATTTATACATTATTTCAATAAAAAATTAAATTAAAAATAAAAGGAAGTGCATTGGGACACACAATTTCTTTTTCCCCTTGAGTATCCTAAAGCATTTGTGTGTCACTTTGCAAGAAGATGTAGACTTGTGGTCATTTCTCTAAAGACAAATATTTCTTTCAATCATATGAAATTAATGTTACATAACATTCTTCCTGGAACCTTCAATATATAACATAACTTTTCAATATAACATAACCTTTTTTAAAATACTGAGTCATAGTAAACTTCTTAAAGCTATTTGAAATGTCAACTAAAGTCCAAACAAGTTATTGTGAGAAATACACAAAGTCTACTGCTGTGAGGGCGGTATGATAAACACACCACGCCAAGCTGTCATCTGATCAGCAACAGCTGTAAAATAACAATGTTTGTAAGATTCATCCTAACTCAGATGTGATGCTCAGAATCTATAAAACATTATTATATTTACTCACGTCCCAAGTCAAATCAAGAGGAACTGAAAAGGACAGAGATTAAAGGAGTCAAGCGCAGACTTTGCTATGAAAGAAGTCAACTTTTAATACACAGAAAATAATAGTACCTACTTAAGGATTTATCAAAATCCAGAATACACTTTGAACATTTAACTAATGATTGGACATATAATTTATACATTACCAGAGAAATATCTTTTTATTTTAAAAGAATTTATAAGCATGAGTTTTATAGATTTTTTTCTAAAATTGGCAATACACTTTTTTCAAAAGTTTGGAGGGAAACCTGCATTTTACAGCATAGCTGGGATGAATACCAGTTAAAATATTTTATTTTAGGAGAATCATCTAAGTCATTGTAAACTAAAAAAAAAGGAAACATGACACATGATCACTCTTTGCTCAAGAGTAGTGAATAGACATACAGATTTCAAAACTTAAGGTAACATGGGCATGAAAAAATATCATTATCAAAGCAAAGTATAACTAAGATGTGTGGTAGAATGTGATGACTCATGAAATTAGTAATATGTTGCTAACGGCACCTAATATAGCATCAAATTACATTTTTTATATCCTTTATAGTCATAGTTAAGCCATTCAACACTCCTGAGAGATGAATCAATGCATTTATCTTTAGATCACAAAGGAAGAAAAGTTTCAGTAATTAGCTATTTTCAGGAGACCACAGAGTGGTAGAGATAAATTAACAAAGAAGGTTGTGGCTTCTATCTGATCTCTGTTCATCCTGACTCCAGGGTGACATTAACAAGAAGTAGTTACAGCTCCACTGTAGCCAGCTGTAGCCACAGTCTGACAGACAATAATGGAGGACGATCTATTAAATCAACCTGAAGCAAAGAATGATGTTTGGGTTATGATTCACAAGACAAAGTAAAATCACAGTGAGGTTCCAGTGGGAAGGGATGTTAACAGAGGCCTTGGCCTTTGATGTGGATTGCTGTATCTAATGCCAGAACCAAAACTATAAGGAAACACCATAGCATCTGGGAGCATAAGAATCTAATGAGGTTTAAGATTTAATTCCTTCTGAATTTCCGGATGTGTCTAAGAAGCTATTAATTTTCTAGTCACTAAGAAGTCAGAATTGAATAGGCCTAATAAGAAAACTTTTATAGAATATTGGGACTGATTGGACCAGATGGAAAATATGCATTTCCTCTCCTTAGAATAAATTAAAATATCAAAACCTGAATTCCCTCCGTTTCCCAAAGTCTTCCTCTGTTTGCATCACTCTGTCCACTTCTAACTTTCTCCAACCATATAAGAAATCACACATAAATTAGAGGTAGGCTTACTAATGGATTAACATATAAAATATATGTTTATTTAACATAGAACTATTTGCAATCTGTGGTAATCAAAGCCTTGTGAGAAAACAAAAGTGAACACAGAGAAGATGTGTCTCTGGAGGACCATACAAACTAATGGAGAAATTGTGTCTACAAATATATAAATGTAATAAAAGTAGCATAGAGGAAGTGGTAAATAGAAGTTGAAATACTATCCTGTGGCAATCAGAGAGGGAATGACTAATTGCTGTTGGAGAGATCCGTGTCAGTGACAGCTTTTCTGAGGAGATAGTATTTAAGTCTCTTTGCTCTTTTGAAGTGCTTTCAACCAGTCTCCAAGTTAATGCTGTTCCCCAGACACAGGGCACCCTCGCTCATATTAGGGGTATCACTTTCCAACCAGTCACCTCTGGGGGCTCCCTCCCCCTTTTGTTTATCTTCCGATAATCAGTTCACCATTCCCACTCCACTTTACCTGCCCACTGGCATCTTCTGCCCCTGTAGAGATCCAGACGTTTATAATTCTTATCTCAGGCTGATTTCATGGGTGATCAGAGTTCTTTGGTTGGTAATCAGCTCACTTTAGGGTACAGGTTTAAAAGGTGCCTCCTCCTACTTCCCCGCCATCTTGTCCCCCCTTTAAGTCTCTTTGGAAAGATTTCCATGAATAATGTAGGGAAGATAAATTCAAATTGAGAGACTGCATGAGTAAAGGCAAAAAAAAAAAAAAAAAAAAAAAAAAAAAAAAAAAAAAAGAAAGAAAGAAAGAAAAAGAAAAAAAAAAAAAAAAACCCTTGCAAAGTGCATATTGTTTTTGGAAAACTAAAAGGAGTGAGTTTTTCAAAAGGAAAGGAAGAATAATATGCTTCAACTTTTTTGAGCTTCTCTGATGTGTTGCTGTTCACTTCAATCAGCTTTCTGTTGTATATTCTGCTTACTTGTGTTTAAACCTAGATTATGGCTGAGTTTACTTGTCATTTGTACAAATCTAGTGTTTTGTGTGCAATTTCTTTTTTCTAATGATATTCACAATATGCTCCATTGCACATTCTTTCCTACAGTGTGATATTGCCACACCTGAAACAAATGGTGGAGTCTTATTTCACTCCCACTGACTCTGGGCTATCCTTCTGACTTGCTTGTAACCAAAAGAGTAGAGGAAGTGATGCCACATGACTTCTAACACTAGGTCAGAAAAGGCCCTGTAGCTCCTCCCTGGTTCTCCTATAACAATTACTCTCAGAATACTCCCTCCTGGAACCTAGTTTATATGCTGTGAGAGGCTCAAGTGATATGGACAGGTCACATGCAGGCATTCCAGTGGTCAGTATCACGTGATCCCAGCCAGAGTCCCCCTAGCTCAGGTGTCAGACACGGGACCCAAAAGCTATGCTAGAAATAGATTTTCTCCCGCAGCTGCTTCAGCCTCCCTCTCACTTCACCCACAGACATTTGAGTTTACCTTGCTGAAGTCTCAGACATTGTGTGCCATAGGGTAGCTTTTCATTTAACTTATCTTTGTAGCTTTTCCTTTAACTTATCTTTTCTGCTTTAATGATTGACAGAATTTGTGAGCATAATAAAATACTGTTTTGTGCCACAGAGTTGACAGCGCTTTATTACAAGGCATAATAACTGGAATACTTTTCCTTCCTGAGTAAGGAAGTATTGCTAGGACATTGCTAGTCTCTACATCACAGCCTTCCCTGAAACTTAATGGGGGCACATGATTATGTCCTGTGGTAATCAAAGCCTTGTGAAAAAACAAATGTGAGTGAAATATGAAATATGACAATGAAATATGAACAGAAATGATGTGTGAATTTCTAGGCCTGCCCCATAACATCCTGCAGTCAATTGCTATATACTCATAGACAGTCCTGTGACTCAACTTAAACCATGAAATAAAAACAATGCCCTTCAAGACAGCAAAGAAATAAGACAGTAAGAAACTACAACTTTGAATGCCACTCTACTTGGATGATTACAAGAATGAAATAAATATGTATTATTTGTTAGACCGACTAATCTTACACTGTGACATAATGCAATATGTCATCTTCTTTTCTAAAAAAAAAAAAAAAGAGAGACTGAAAGGCACCACAAGCTATCACATAGAATTGTAAGATAATTTGTTTCAGCCAGCTTATTTTGGATACTGTTTCTCAGCATTGTATACAAAGATGGCAATATGAGAAAAAGGATTGGAGTTTAAATTTAAACTCTCAAGAAAAGCCTTGATTTGACCTCAGACAATTTTGAAAATAGGTGTAGTAAAAAGATGGAGTAAAGACTTACTATTTCCAATCATATTGAGAACTTGCTGCCAACTTTCAATTTCAAGATAATAAAGATGATTCTCTTTGCTTTCTCAACCTAAGGGAAAGAAGCAGAAGCAAAATCTCTATTTTAATGAAACAAAGACGCTATTATAAATAAGAAATCTATATATAAAAATGGGAAAAAAGAGGACCATTAAATAGCTAGCAAGGAAAAGTCAAGCAAGCCTGTGTTAACTGTGTTGATAGTGCAGATGGAGTGAAAAAGATTGGTTTTGACAAGAAGCAATGCAGCTCAAAATCATAGAAAGAATGGCAAGAAGCAGGATAGATGGGTTCTATAGTATATAGTATATTGCATACTGGTTTCCATTTTTTGAAGCTCATCTTATCAAGAATTGGTTGACATCTATTCCCCACTCCTTAAATCTGGGCTAGCCTTACAACTTGCTCTGATCAATCAAATGTAGTGAAAACAATGTTGTGTGAGGTCCAGGATTCAACAGATTTAAGCACTTCCCTTATTGGGAATCTGCCTTCCATACTAGCCTGTGGAATAATGAAAGAGGATATAGGAGATGGTCTTAACTGAGCTGTCTTAGTGCAGCCACCCCCTAACTGTTGAAGCAGCTGACCCAGACACATGAATAAGCCCAGGCAACATCAACCAAGTCTACTATAGATCATGAGAGCTATACCCTGTTGACTCTAATCTTGAAATAAATAATAAATGGTTGTTTTAAGCCACTGAGTTTTAGGGATGTTTGTCATACATAGAGCAGTGAGAAATCCCAAAAGTAGCAAACCCTTAGTATAAGTGTCATTGCACCAAAAATTGAGTTCCCGTAGAGGACACTGAAATAACCCCAAATCACAGATAAATGGAACTGAAAAAAAGAATGGGATGAAGTTGGCTCACTGAAAAACAAAATAACTAAAGGACAGTGGAATATATCATAGTCAGTTCAGCCTATGATAACAAAACACCATAGACTGTGTGGCTTAAACAACAAACATGGATGTCTCATAGTTCTCAAAGCTAGAAAGTCTAAGATCAAGATGTTGTCAGGTTCCATGTCTGGCAAGAGCCCTCTTTCAAGAGGTGGCTAATGGCCACCTCTTGCTCACCACATAGAGCAAAATATGTCTCTGGTATCCTCCTCTTCTTGTAGGGGCACTAATACCATCATGGGAGTTCCACCCTCCTGATATCTTCCAAACCTAATTATTTTCCAAGGTCCTCATCCCCAAATACCATCTCACCAAGGATTAGGGCTTAAAATTATGAATTTGGAAAGACACAAACATTCAGTTCAGAGCTAAATGGTTGTATTAGTCCCAAGATCTTAGTGTTACTAACATCTATATCTGCCTTCTAAATAAAGTTCAATGTACAGCCCAAGAAATACCTACAGAGTTGTCATCAGATCATATAAGGCAATGGAGTATAAGATTGCACAATGGTTTTGGAGGTCAATTTTATCAGTTCTACATTTAATTTATCAATTTCACCTTTAAAATATATCTAGCAGATGTATACACACACATTCATAAAAATATATTTCTAAGAATTCCCAGAAACATTACTAGTAATAACAAAAAGGAGAAAGAGGGGGAAGAGAGAGGAAGAAGAGGAAGAGGGAGGAAGGAGAGAAGGGAAGCGAAGGGAAAGTAAATATCAATTAAAAATGTGTTAAGAGGGGCATCTGGGTGGCTCAGTTGGTTAAGTGTCTGACTCTTGATTTCTGCTCAAGTCATGATTTCAGGATCCTGAGATCACCTCTCCCCTTTCATCCCACACCACATGTGTACTCTCTCTTTCTTTCAAAATAAATGAATAAGTCTTAATAAAATGTGTTAAGAAAGATACATAGAACATAAAAGGAGATCTGTGATATGTTTCTAAGTTCTAAAAATTTCACAAAATTGATAATGCACAAAATATAACATATTCTGTAATAATGTAATTCAACAAAAAGTAGCTTTGAAATTTATGTGGATATAATTTATGAATTTCTTCAAGTAAAGAAGTTTAAGTACTGTTGATTTAATAATGATTGAGAAGAAGAGGGAGAAAAAAGAAAAAAATGGGAAAAAAATATCACATTACAAGTATAAAAATATTTTACTATTAAAAGGAGTATCAATTTAGCCATTCAATTAGGCATTGTACTCATTTTCAATATCATGACAAAGATGAACCTATGGGGAGGAGTCAAGATGGTGGAGAAGTAGCAGGCTGAGACTACATCAGGTAGCAGGAGATCAGCTAGATAGCTTATTAAACCATTGCAAACACCTACAAATCCAACGAGAGATGGAAGAGAAGAAGAATAGCAATTCTAGAAACAGGAAATTGACTACTTTATGAAAGGTATGACCGGCAGAGAAGTGCATCCAAAGTGACAGGAAGACAGATCGCAGCAGGAGGGGCTGGCTCCCGGCAAGCGGTGGAGCAACGAAGCACTAAATCAGGACATTTAAAAGTCTGCTCCACTGAGGGACATCGCTCCAAAGGCTAAACTGGGGTGAAGCCCACGCAGAGCCAGTGTGACCTTAGGTCCTGCAGGGTCACAGAAGGATCAGGGGTGTCTGAGTGTTGCAGATCTTGCAAGTATTAGGGGAAGCTGGCTACAGAGAGAGAGCCAAGGAGTGAGCTCTCAGCTTGGGGTTACCTTGAACTGTTCGCAGACTGGGTGAGCTCAGAGTGCAGCCAGAGGCCAGGAAGACGGGAGTGATTAGGCTCTTTTCTCTGAGGGCACAATGAGAAGTGGGGCCCCAAACTCTTGGCTCCTCTGGGCCAGAGACTGGGAGGCCGCCATTTTAATTCCTGTCCTCCAGAACTCTATGGAAAGCATTCAGGGGACCAAAGCTCCCGAAAGCGAACCCGAGCAGATTACTTAGCCCAGACCCTGGTAAGGGCTGTGTAGTTCTGCCTGGGGCAAAGACACTTGAGAATCACTACAACAGGACACTCAGAAGATCAACAAGAAATACAGCCAAACCAAGTTCACCTTCCAAGGAGAGCAGCAGAATTCCAGAGGAGGAGAAAGCATGGAACTCATGGCTTTCTCCCCGTGATTCTTTAGTCTTGCAGTTAATTTAATTTTTTTTTTAATTTTTTTTTTCTTCTGCTAAATTTTTTTAACTTTTACCCTTTTCTTTTTTAACATTTTTAACTAGTTTATCTAGTATATATATATTTTTTCTTTTTTATATTTTTTCTTTGTTTTCTTTTTCTAATTTTTTTCCTTTTTTTTTCTACTTCTGAACTTCTTTTTATCCCCTTTCTTCCCCCCCACCCCACGATCTGGGGTCTCTTCTGATTTGGTTAAAGTGATTTTCCTGGGGTCTTTGCCACCCTTTCTGTATTTTACATGCTCCTTCATATACTCTTATCTGGACAAAATGACAAGGCAGAAAAACTCACCACAAAAAAAAAAAAAAAAAAAAAAAAAAAAAAAAACAAGAGGCCATACTGAAAGCTAGTAACCTAATCAATACAGACATTGGTAATATGTCAGATCTAAAGTTCAGAATGAAAATTCTCAAGGTTCTAGCCGGGCTTGAAAAAGGCATGGAAGATATTAGAGAAACCCTCTCTGTAGAGATAAAAAGCCCTTTCTGGAGAAATAAAATAACTAAAATCTAACCAAGTTGAAATTAAAAAAGCTATTAATGAGGTGCAATCAAAAATGGAGGATCTTACTGCTAGGATAAATAAGGAAGAAGAAAGAATTAGTGATATAGAAGACCAAAAGACAGAGAATAAAGAAGCTGAGCAAAAGAGGGACAAACAGCTAGTGGACCATGAGGGGAGAATTTGAGAGATAAGTGATACCATAAGATGAAACAACATTAGAATAATTGGGATTCCAGAAGAAGAAAGAGAAAGGGGAGCAGAAGGTTTATTGGAGAGAAGTATTGTAGAGAATTTCCCTAATATGGCAAAGGGAACAAGCATCAAAATCCAGGAGGTGCAGAGAACCCCTCTCATAATCCACAAGAATAGGTCCATACAATGTCTTTAAATGGTGAAACTGATGAGTCTTAGTGACAAGAGAAAATCCTGAAAGCATTCCAAGAAAAGAAGTCTGTAACATAAAATGGTAAAAGTATTAGATTGCAGCAGACATCCACAGAGACTTGGCAGGACAGAAAGAACTGGCATGATACATTCAGAGAACTAAACAAGAAAAATATGCAGCCAAGAATACGATATCCAGCTAGGCTATCATTGAAAGGAGGAGAGATAAAAATCTTCCAGGACAAACAAACAAAAAAAAATAAATAATATGCAAACACCAAACCAGCTCAACAGAAAATATTGAAAGGGGTCCTCTAAGCAAAGAAAGAGCCTAAAAGCAGTAGATCAGAAAGGAACGGAGACAATATACAGAACAGTCACCTTACAGGCAATATAATGGCACTAATTTCATATCTCTCGATAGTCACCCTGAATGTCAATAGGCTAAATGCCCCAATAAAAAGACACAGGGTATCAGAATGGATAAAAAAACAAAACCCATAAATATGTTGCCTACAAGGAACTTATTTTAGACCCAAAGACACCTCCAGATTTAAAGTGAGGGGGTGGAAAACAATTTACCATGCTAATGGACATCAGAAGAAAGCTGGGCTGGCAAATCTTATATCAGATCAATTAGGTTTTAAGCCAAAGACTGTAATAAGAGAGGAGGAAGGACACTATATCATACTTAAAGTGTCTGTCCAACAAGAAGATCTAACAATTTTAAATATTTATTCCTCTAATGTGGGAGGAGCCAACTACATAAACCAATTAATAACAAAATCAAAGGAACACATCAATAATAGAGTAATACTAGGGGACTTTAACACTCCACTCACTGAAATGGACATATCATCCAAGCAATAGATCAACAAGGAAATAAAGGCCTTAAATGACACACTGGACCAGATGGACATTACAGATATATTCAGAACATTCTATCCCAAAGCAGCAGAATACACATTCTTCTCTAGTGCACATGAAACATTCTCCAGAACAGATTACATCCTGGGTCCTAAATCAGGACTCAACCGGTATCAAAAGACTGGGATCATTCCCTACATATTTTCAGGCCACAAAGCTAGAACTCAAACACAAGAGGAAATTTGGGAAGAACTATAATACATGGAAACTAAACAGCATCCTTCTAAATAATGAGTGTGTCAACCAGGAAATTAAAGAAGAATTGAAAAAATTCATGGAAACAAATGATAATGAAAACACAATGGTTCAAAATCTGTGGGACACAGCAATGGCAGTCCTGAGAGGAAAATTATATAGCCATACAAGCCTTTCTCAAGAAACAAGAAAGGTCTCAAATGCACAAACTAACCCTACACTTTAAGGAGCTGGAGAAAGAACAGCAAAGAAAGCCTAAAGCCAGCAGAAGAGAAATCATAAAGATCAGAGCAGAAATTAATGAAATAGAAACCAAAATAACAATAGAACAAATCAATGAAACTAGGATCTGGTTCTTTGAAAGAATTAATAAGATTGATAATACCCAGGACAGATTGTCAAAAAGAAAAGAGAAAGGATCCAAGTAAATAAAATCATGAATGAAAGAGGAGAGATCACAACTAACACCAAAGAAATACAAACAATTAGAAGAACATACTATGAGCAACACTATGCCAACAAATGTGACAATCTGGAAGAAATAGATGCATTCTTAGAGACATATAAACCACCACAACTGAACGAGGAAGAAGTAGAAAACCTGAACAGACCCATAACCAGTAAGGAGATTGAAACAATCATCAAAAATCTCCAAACAAACAAAAGCCCAGAGCCAGATGGCTTCCCAGGGGTATTCTACCAAACATTTAAAGAAGGAGTAATTCCTATACTCCTGAAACTGGCCAAAAATAGAAATGGAAGGAAAGCTTCCAAACTCATTTGATGAGGCCAGCATCACCTTGATCCCAAAACCAGACAAGGATCCCATCAAAAAAAAGAGAATTACAGACCAATATCCTTGATGAACACAGATGTAAATATTCTAACCAAAATACTAGACAATAGGATACAACAGTACATTAAAAGGATTATTCACCACAACCTAGTGGGATATATTCCTGGGCTGCAAGGTTGGTTCAACATCCACAAATCAATCAATGTGATACAACACATTAATAAAAGAAAGAACAAGAACCATATGATACTCTCAATAGATGTTAAAAAAGCATTTGACAAAGCACAGCATCCCTTTCTGCTCAAAATTCTTCAAAGTGCAGGGATGGAGGGCACATACCTCAATATCATCAAAGCCATCTATGAAAAACCCACCACAAATATCATTCTCAATGGAGAAAAACTGAGAACTTTTCCACTAAGGTCAGGAACACAACAGGGATGTCCATTATCACCACTGCTACTCAACATAGTACTAGAAGTCCTAGCCTCAGCAATCAGACAACAAAAAGAAATTAAAGGCATCCAAATCAGCAAAGAAGAAGTCAAACTATCACTCTGTGCAGATGATATGATACTATATGTGGAAAACCCAAAAGACTCCACTCCAGAACTGCTAAAACTTGTACAGGAATTCAGTGAAGTATCTGGATATAAAATCAATGCACAGAAATCAGTTGCATTTCTCTACACCAACAACAAGACAGAAGAAAGAGAAATTAAGGTGTCAATCCCATTTATAATTGCACCCAAAATGATAAGATACCTATAATAAACCTAACCAAAGAGGCTAAGAATCTATATTCAGAAAACTATAAAGTACTCATGAAAGAAATTGAGGAAGACACAAAGAAATGGAAAAATGTTCCATGCTCCTGGATTAGAAGAATAAATATTATGAAAATATCTATGCTATCTAAAGCAATCTACACATTTAATGCAGTCCCTATCAAAATCCCACCCATTTTTTCAAAGAAATGGAACAAATAATCCTGAAATTTATATGGAACCAGAAAAGACCTCGAATAGCCAAAGGAATATTGAAAAAGAAAGCCAAAGTTGGTGGCATCACAATTCCGGACTTCAAGTTCTATTACAAACTGTCATCATAAAGACATGTGGCATGGTACTGGCACAAAAGCAGATCAATGGAACAGAATAGAGAGCTCAGAAATAGACCCAAGACATATGGCATGGTACTGGCACAAAGCAGACACATAGATCAATGGAACAGAATAGAGAGCTCAGAAATAGACCCTCAGCTCTATGGTCAACTAATTTTTGACAAAGCAGGAAAGAATGTACAATGGAAAAAAAACAGCCTCTTCAATAAATAGTGTTGGGAAAATTCAACAGCCACATGCAGAAAAAAGAAACTTGACCATTTCCTTATGCCACACACGAAAATAGACTCAAAATGGATGAAGGACCTCAATGTGAGAAAGGAATCCATCAAAATCCTTGAGGAGGACACAGGCAGCACCCTCTTCGACCTCAGCAGCAGCAAATTCTTCCTAGGAAATTCACCAAACACAACAGAAGCAATGGCAAAAATGAACTATTGGGATTTCATCAAGATCAAAAGCTTTTCCACAGCAAAGGAAACAATTAACAAAACCAAAAGACAACTGACAGAATGGGAGAAGATATTTGCAAATGAT
This sequence comes from Mustela lutreola, assembly GCF_030435805.1. Classification (NCBI taxonomy): domain Eukaryota; kingdom Metazoa; phylum Chordata; class Mammalia; order Carnivora; family Mustelidae; genus Mustela; species Mustela lutreola. Next base: position 61,165,303 of record NC_081299.1, read on the forward strand.
ATATCAGATAAAGAGCTAGTGTCCTTAATCTATAAAGAACTTAGCAAACTCAACACCCAAGAATAAATGATGCAATCAAGAAATGGGCAGAAGACATGAACAGACATTTCTGCAAAGAAGACATCCAGATGGCCAACAGACACATGAAAAAGTGCTCCCCATTACTCGGCATCAGGGAAATACAAATCAAAACCACAATGAGATATCACCTCACACCAGTCTGAATGGCTAAAATGAACAAGTCAGGAAATGACAGATGCTGGCAAGGATGCAGAGAAAGGGGAACCCTCCTACACTCTTGTCGGGAATGCAAGCTGGTGCAACCACTCTGAAAAAGAGCATGGAGGTTCCTCATAAATTTGAAGAGAAATACCCTATGACCCAGCAATTGCACTACTGGGTATTTACTCTAAAGATACAAATGTAGTCATCCAAAGGAGCATGTACACCAGAATGTTTATAGCAGCAATGTCCACAATAGCCAAACTATGAAAAGAACCTAGATGTCCATCAACAGATGAATGGATCAAGAAGATGTGGTATATATACACAATGGAATACTATGCAGCCACCAAAAGAAATGGAAATCTTGCCATTTGTAATGTTGCGGATGGAACTAGAGGGTATTGTGCTTAGAGAAACAAGTCAATCAGAGAAAGACAACTATCATATGATCTCCCTGATATGAGAAAGTGGAGATGCAACATGAGGGGTTAGTGGGGTAAGATAAGAATAAATGAAACAAGATGGGATCGGGAGGGAGACAAACCATAAGTGACTCTTAATCTCACAAAACAGAATGAGGGTTGCTGGGGAGAGTGGGGTCGGGAGAGGGGGGTGGGGTTATAGACATTGGGAAGGGTATGTGCTATGGTGAGTGCTATGAAGTGTGTAAACCTGGTGATTCACAAACCTGTAACCATAGGGATAAAAATACATTATATGTTTATTAAAAAGAAAAGATGAACCTATGACCCTAATCCAGGTTCCTAATCCAGGTGATTGCTCTGTATCACCTTGGGCTAAATTACACATGGAGGAATGTAAATTTTTTATAACCTCTGCTAAAAAAATTAAATTATTTGCAAATTTTGAATTAATATTTTAATTTCAAGGTCTATCAAGAAAAAAATAGGGCTCATGTAAAACAGCATTTAGCTAATACTATAGTTAAAGGTTTTTAAAATTATATTTAGTGTGGTGGGAATTTAAACCTCTTCTTTTAAAACTTAACACTTATCTGTATATGAATAGAAAATGGAGGAATATATGCCCAACTATTAACAGTAACTAGTAAGAGTGGGGAAAAGCAACTGGCATTCATTAGATTCAAATTTTAAATATACTTTTAAAATTTTTACTATACTACACATTTAATATAGAGTGTGTTATCTATTGTTTAAATATACTTTTATAGTACAGTAAGAATATTTTATATATTATTTTTACATGAGCTTAATCAATAGAAGAAAATTACTCTTCATATATGGAAGGGAGAAAGCATAGTGGCATTTGGAACACGTGATGAGGTCAGAGAAAATGGCAAATGTAAACATTCTTAAGAACCTTAAAATGGAAATAAAATAATGACTAAAATGATTATGATGTTGAGACTTTTAAGACCTCTACCAAATCAAATGTTTCTTCTTTTGTGACTTAAAAACGTTAAAAAGGAAACATAATCAGTACCTAGAGATGCATCAGAAGAAACCTGAGGAAGAACATAGATGAAAAAAGAAAGAAAAACCAGTAATATCTCTCTGCCTTCATAGAATTGTATAACAGTAGAGACAATGTGCCAAAAAGTTTTTAAACCCCCTATCCTTTCACAGTTATTTTACTCTCTCTCAATTCTTCTGGCTAGGAAAATTGAAGCAAATGGATATATCTCCTATAGTATCCTTCCACTCTATGGTTTTGCCTTCCACTTACCTGCAGAGTCCTTAGAATCCTCTCCATTCCGTCAGGATGGGGGGAAAAAAAAGTAGGAGAGATGCACTAGGAACCATGTGTGGAAATGACCATGCCTCAGTTACATGGCCCCACCTGCTATAAAAGGGTGGGGAAATGCAGTCCAGATACAAGTCTAAGAAGCTGCCAATGAGCAATGAGAGGCTCCACCACAATGGCCAGGAAAATATGACCCAGAGGTTCTGATATAGGGCCAAGAGCCAGAATTTCCCCTCTTAGATTTCTAAATCCTATGCAATGACTAGGATGGAAATAAGAGAAAATATTAAATTATATATGATGCCTTCTCATTTTACCTTCAAGAAAATCATCTGCCTTAAAGTTGGGTTTTTATTTTTAATGTTTTGAACTTATAAACTATAAGCAACATAAAAATATAATATGACTTTTTAGTAAAGAGGTTTTTTTTTAAGATTTATGTATTTATTTGAAAGAGAGAGTGGATGGGGGAGGGGTAGAGGGAAAGGGAGAGAGAGAATCTCAAGCCAACTTCTCACTGAGTGAAGAGCCTTATGCTGGCTCCATGGATCCCAGGACCCTGAGATCATGACCTGAGCCAAAATCAAGAGTCACCCCTCAACAAACTGAACCACCTACTTTCTTAAAGGACAAATATGCTATAGCTCACAGACTATTTGCACATAGTGATTTGTAAAGTATTATTCTCATTATAAATAATGACAGAGCTTAGATATTCTCATTTTTAGGTACTAGCATTATAAAAGTCTTTTATAGTGAATAGACATAGACACTATACCAGTTATACCATTGCTAGCACAATATTCAGGTGCTATACTAGTAATAAAGGACTAGAAATAAAACTTCTAGAATTTACCATATAATATATTGATCAAAACCATTTTGGCTTACAATGAGGTTGTAAAATAAAAATAAAAAGAGAGCAGTAATTATAGGAAGGGCTATTCTTAATTGAGGCTAGGATAGATAGATATTTCTCTCCTACAACCTTTTAAATATTGTTTTTCCCAAACACTGTGGCAAAAGAAAAAAAAATAGCTGAGAATTAGTGTGTCTTCTCTTACCTATGGTGTGGAAGTGGGAGCTCTATCACCCAACCCAACAAAATACTTTAAAACACATGGAACAGCAGCTGGCCAAGAAGGAAGAAAGAGATGAATATTTCCCTGACAAGAAAACAAGAATTAGCAATAGGCTTCAAAAGCAGACTCTGCTGATAAAGAAAGGGTTTTCTAAATTACTTTGTGCTAAACTCTGTTTGGGCTACAATTACAAAATACCATAGACTAGGTGGCTTATAAACAATAGAAATTTATTTCTTACAGTTCTTGAGATTGGGAAGTCCAAGACCAAGTTACCAGCAAATTTCATGTCTGATGAGAGCCTGTTTCCTGGTATATAAATGGCTTTTTTTTTCTTTTCACTATGTCTTCACATGGTGAAAAAGGGCTCTCTTGGCTCTCTTTTATAAGGGATTTGCCCCCATGACCAAATTACCTTCCAAAGGCTGCATCTCCAAATATCACCACATTAGGAGAACAGGTTTCAACATAAGAATTTGGGGGGGCATATTCAGTGTATAGTATTTTGCCAACCCCCCCCTTAGTCTGTCAAGATGAACACCACACTGATGGTAGAATTTTACAGAAGGGCAATTGCATTATCCAGATGGAATTAAAGCTTTAGAGATAAAGGCAGAGAAAGGAAAGCTGATGATAAAGCTATTGCCCCAACCTATGTGTTTGAGAGGTTTCAGGAGGAACTGCTGACAGAGATTATGGTTGTGTTTCCTATTGGAACTCTATGAGGACAGATACTCCACCCAAGCCTGGAAAAGGCTATATCTAAGTGTTTACTAAACAGAGCAGTACATCATAGTTAGGCAGACTGAGGGTATGAGCTCAGTTTTGACTCCTGTGTGGAATAAGCAGAACACTGATTTGCATGCACAGCCCCAAATTAGGCATGATCATTTATAGACTATCCAGTTGGAGAGCTGACAGAAGTAGTTACCATTCCAGTGGCAGAGGAAAAGGTCATGGCAGACAGTGTCTGTCACTGCATATATGTTACAACCAGAATTTTGGAAGCATCTAAACACCAAACACCAGTTAAAGCCATAGGAGAGTACTGAGTTTTTAAATCTCCCAAGGAGATTCTAATATGTAGTCAAAGTTGAGAACGACTGCCTTTGAGAAAATTTACTAACAGACATGAAATTTTTCAACTTCAAGAAAGCATTGTGTGATGCATTTTCATATATGCTATGTTTGATTTCATGCTAATCCCAAGATTAGAAAAACTGACCTTAATTTCCTGATGTTAATCTTAAACCTTAAAATAGGTGACTTGCGCAGATGAGTTGGGCAGTAGGGATGGGATTCAAATGGACTCTTTATTTAAAACTGAACTTTGTTCTCATTTAACTTAGCCTTTAACACACATTGTTTTCTATGCTTTCTATCCTTGTATAGGCTGCATACTTTATGAAACACTTTTTTGGATATTCTCTCTGGAAAGATAATTATTATTCTGGCTATACTTCTTCCTTCATGATTATAATAGGATATGCAGTTAAGGACAATGATATGGGTTTTTAAGACCACAGTTGCCCTGAACTTGGATTATTAGACCTCCTACTTTGATATCACCCTTTAAAGATCCAAGGGATGCCTGGGTAGATCAGTCAGTTAGAATCTGCCTTCGGCTCAGGTCATGATCCCTGGGTCCTGGGATGGAGCCCCATATTGGGCTCCTTGCACAGTTAGGAGCTTGCTTCTCCCTCTTCCTCTGCCACTGCCCCTGCTTGTGGTCAATTACTCTCTCTCTCTCTCTCCCTCTTTTTCTAACAAATAAATAAAATCATTTTTTAAAAAAAGAGAGAGATTCTTTCTGATAGATTAGTTTAAGCAATAAAACATTGTACCACCATTTTACCTAAAAGATACTGAGATCTATAAGAACTGTGACATAATTAAGCCAAAATTTATAGAGATACTACTGTATGCAAGGTGCCATTCCTGCCATCAAGAAGTGCAAAGCCTTGTAGAAGAGCCAAGCACAATAATAATCATAAATCACAATGTGCAGATACTATGCTAGAGACTCTAAATGCAAAGTTTAATTAAGCCTTAGAGCAGAGGGGTCATTATATCTGTTTTACAAATAAGGAAACTGAGGTAAGGGAAATGAAATTACTTGTCCATAATCACACAGCTAATGAGATATAAAGTCTGAATGTAATGTGATATATGTCAAGATAGTAGATCTTAATTCTTTAAATTCTTTAAAAAAGTACACTTTATTTTGGGTGAGCAGGGAAAGGTAGGATAATCTCTGGATTAGGCACTATCCTATCCTTTGATAAACTTTCCCCTGTAAGAGATGCTGGATGCCCATGATGAGTTTGAGAAGCAAAGGCTGAAGATCTGGTTAGCAGTCCAGATCCCCAGGCCACATTCCCTGTACAGAAGTAGCACACAGTCTAACCTCGGTGTTACTCTGATTTTCAGACACACGATAGATCCAGTTAGATCCAGTTCACAGCTGTATTTCATAAGATAGCATTGACCACATGATATCGCACTTACTCATTTATATGACTGTTTTGCCCATTATACTACAAACTTCTACAGGGCAACAATTGCATTCCATAGCACCTATATACAGCTCCTGGCAACCACTATTTTATGATGAATTTAATGGAAACAATATCACTTTGTGCTAGTAAACATCATCCAAAACTGGGATGCCTGGCTGGCTCAGTTGGTTAAGCAACTGCCTTTGGCTCAGGTCATAATCCTGGAATCCCAGGATCAAGTCTCACCTCTGGGCTCCCTGTTCAGCAGGAAGTCTACTTCTTCATCTGACCCTCCCCCACAACCTCATACTGTCTCATTCTCTCTCAAATAAATAAAAAAATCTTTAAAACAAAAACAGAAAACATCATCCAAAACTAAAATGACAGACTATTAACCTAGCTTGAAACACCAAATCACTCCCTCACTCCAGATCTATTAACATTTCCTGAGTGACTCGAAACAGAACATGATGGTAGATGCCAAAAGAGCCAGATGTATTTCAGGATCCATTTTTCTTGGGCTTTTTAGGCCATATGGCTCTTACCATTCTATAATGAGTCTTCAGGTTTAAGATTCAGAAGTCCATCATTTCCAGAATGCACATCCCAGACACGGAGCCCGGGCTATTTTGTTCCCAAGTTGACTTGGCTCTGGATCATGGTGTGATGAATTTATTATCTATAGCAGCAGGCATGGTGCTTTTTAAAAGCAAAATGCCAGAAACAGAAGCCCATTGATAAAAAAAAAAAAAAGTCAAAACTTTGCCAATTTTCTCCAAATACCATCAGAATAAACTATCATCAAACAAAAATTATTTTCCCCATAAATGATAGCATGGAACAAATTTATTGCATTCTCAACTCCTTTGAAAAGACTAAAAACAACCTAAGAAAACTTATTTAATTATCCTGTACACAATAAAGTGTGCAGGATACTATGTTATGATATATTGTGACTATGATACTATGTTACTATGATAATGATACAGAACAGCTAAGACTACTGAGAACTTTACACAGAATTATCCAAGATTATGAACTAATAATGATGACATTAAAAGGAGGTACTGATCTTTGCAGTATGGTTTGAAGCCGTAAAGAATTGCAAATGACAACAACTACATTTTGATATGCAGATAAAGGTCTAACATAAGGTAACTTTGCCTTCAAGACTTTTATAATAATGTACAATAAACTCAAGGGATCCTCTTCCATTTTTTCTATAGAAACACAGATTGGCTTTATTTCCAAACACTGCACCTTTGATTACTACAAAGATGTCTCTACTCCTATGATGCTCTATTAAACATAATTATACTACTATTTTCCAATTTATATTGGAAGCACTACCATGAAAAATCTGGTTTTAGTTATAGTTCTTCTCTGCATAAAAATAAATGTAGTAAATATGTCTAATACCATCATATGTGAATGTTAGCAAAAGAAAATAGGTCAACTGACCAAGGATTTCCTTTAAAAGTTGCTATTAAATATAGAAGATTAAAGTAATAAATATCAACACTGATGAAGTTGGGACACCAGTCAATATGTGTAGGAAATTAAACATCAAAACCACAGCACTGACTTGAATGCAGACCATTGAGAATAAAGACAGAGTCTTTAGCATGTTATGAAGTCCAAACCTCTGAAATTCATTGTATTTTTGCTGTTAGATTATCCACTTCATTAGCTAGCCAAAAACATTTTTTTTTCCTTAGTGGAAAGTATTATTTATTCTTTGGTATGGAACGGAAGCAAAACCTCAAATGCCAAAAACACTTCACTATTCTTCACCTGTACTTATCTCTGTTTAACTTTTCAAAAACATTATAATAATAATAATAAAAACAAAAATCACTTTCTCTACCAATGCCTCAAATATTCCAATTAAGAGCTGATATTTAATTCTACTAGCAAAGAGGTATATTGAAAGTTCATGAACAACATAGGATTGATGTGAAAAAGAAAGCTAGTCTGGGAGTAAAGCAAGGTATCTATGGAATGGAAAGATTTTTGAAGAGGTAAGATTGAATAAAAACATAGTACAAAAAAATCATACTAATAAATTATACTTTCTAATAATTGCATTAGGTAAGGATTTGAAAAGTGAAATTGAATCGCCTAAAACAGTTACGGGACAAAAAATGTTTCAAACTGTATGACTTGTTTTGAACACAAGTATATAAATATATTGGGAAAAAAAAAGAAGTATTTTTAGGTCTTGACCAGACTCAGTAGGAAAAAAGAGATCATGATAAATTCATAATATAACTTAATATAGGTCCTGTGTACCTGATATTCTTGGTTTACTTCAGATCTTGTGATTGCATAACTGTTTCTAACAATGTCATAGGAAGTTATAATAAAAAGGCAAAAAAATATAGATAAATAAAGATTATTACATTAATATTCATTGCAGAGATAAACAGAAAAAATCTCAATGGCTAAAATCCTGAGAACAAATCAAATATCTTTAAGATTATATTACAAAGCTGTAGTGATCAAGACAGTATGGTACTGGCACAAAACTAGACACATAGATCAATGAAACAGTTGCAAAACCCAGAAATTGACCCACAACTATATGGTCAACTAATCTTTGACAAAGCAGGAAAGAATACCCAATGGAAGAAAAGACCATTTCTTCAACAAATGGTGTCGGGAAAACTGGACATTCCAAGAGAATGAAACTGGACCACTTTCTTACATCATACAAAAAACTAAATTCAAAATGGATGGGAAACTTAAATGCGAGACAGGAAACCATCAAAATCCTGGAGAAGAAAATAAGCAGTAACCTCTTTCACCATGGTCAGAGCAAATTCTTACTAGATACATCTCCTGAGCCAAGGGAAACAAAAGTAAAAATAAATTATTGGGACTTCATCAAGATAAAAACTTATGAACAACAAGGGAAACCATAAAACTAAAAGGCTACATTTATAATGGGAGAATACATTTGCAAATGACATATCTGATAATGGGTTAGTATCAAATCTGTAAAGAACTTATAAAACTCAATACCCTAAAAACAAATAATCCAGTTAAGAAATGGGCAGAAGACATGAATAGACAGATGGCTAATAGGCACATGAAAATATAGATGTTCAACAGCACTCATCATCAGGGAAATACAAATCAAAACTATACTGGTCAGAATGACTAAAATTAACAACACAGGAAACAACAAATGTGGGTGAGAATACAAACTGGTGCAGCCACTCTGGGAAACAGTATGGTGGTTCCTCAAAACGTTAAAAATAGAACTAGCCTATGACCCCAGCAATTACACCACTAGGTATTTATCCAAAGGACACAAAAATACAGGTTTAAATGGATACATGCATCCTGATGTTTATAGCAGCATTATCAACAGTAGCAAATTATGGAAAAAGCCCAAAGGTCCAATGACTAGTGAATGGATAAAGAAGATGTGGCCTGTGAAAAAACAAAACAAAACAAAAACAAAAAACAAAAACAGGGGAGGAGTCAAGATGGCGAAGAAGTAGCAGACTGAGACAACATCAGTTAGCAGGGGATCAGCTAGATAGCTTATCAAACCATTCTGAACACCTACAAATCCAACAGGAGATTAAGAAAAAAAGAGCAACAGTTCTAGAAACAGAAAACCGACCACTCTCTGAAAGGTAGGAACAGCGGAGAAGTGAATCCAAAGCAACAGGAAGATAGACCGTGGAGGGAGGGGCCGGCTCCCGGCAAGAAGTGGAGCAATGGAGCACAAAATCAGGACTTTTAAAAGTCTGATCCACTGAGGGACATCACTCCAGAGGCTAAACTGGGGTGAAGCCCACGTGGGGACAACATGGCCCCATGTCCCAGGTGTCACAGAAGGATTGGGGGTATCTGAGTGTCACAGAGCTAACAGGTATTAGAGTAGAGAAGCAGGCTACAGAGACAGAGCAGAGGAGTGAGCTCTCAACTCAGGGTTACTTTGAATTGTAATACGTGACACAGACCACTGCTCTGTGAGTGGGGTCCTCACAAGATCTGGGGAGATCCCCCCTGGAAGAGTTCAGGGATTTGCGGGGTTCAAAGACTCCAGGCAGAGCTGTGTGCCAGAGACAGAGAAGCTTGGTCAAAGGCTGGGTGAGCTCAGAGAGCAGCCAGAGGCCAGGGAGACAGATGTGACTGAATGCTTTTCTCTGAGTGCACTCAGAGGCCAGCGAGATGGGAGTGATTGAGTGCTTTTCTCTGATGGTGCACTGAGGAGTGGGGCCCTGAGCTCTTGGCTCCTCTGGGCCAGAGATTAAGAGGCCACCATTTTCATCCCTGTCCTCTGGAACTCTACAGGAAGCATTCAGCTGACAAAAGCTCCCAAAAGTGAACCCGAGCGGATTACTTAGCCTGGCCCCTAGTAAGAGCGGTGCAAGTCCACCTGGGGTAAAAATGCTTGGGAATCACTACAGCAGACCCCTCCCCTAGAAAATCAACAAGAAACCCAGCCAAGACCAAGTTTACTTACCAAGAAGAACAGCGGAATTCCAGAGGAGGAAAGAGCAAAGCATGGAATTCATGGCTTTCTCCCCATGAATCTTTAGTCTTGCAAAGTTAATTAATTTTTTTAATTTAATTTTTTTCTTCTGCTAAATTTTTTAAAATTTTTACCCTTTCCTCTTTTAACGTTTTTTAATTAGTTTATCTTAACAATGCCTTTCATTAAAAAAATTTTTTTTGAACCTTTGTTATAGTCATATTTTATCCTTCATTGTATCTAACTTTATTTTTTGTATACATAGGGTTTTTTCTTCTATAAATTTTGGGGTACAACTTCTACTAATAGATCAAAATACACCTTAAATGTAGCACCGGGCTTGTTCTAGTATCCAGCCTGAGCAAATTCTCTCCACTTTCTTTTTCTTTATTCTCCCAACCAACTTACCTTATGAATTCATTTTTTAGAAATTTAAAAAAGTACTTTTTTTTTAACTTTATAATTATATCCCCTCCCTTCATTGTGTTTACCCTTACATATGTTTTCCATTCTTTAAAATTTTAGGAGATAGTTTCTTCTAAGAGACCAAAATACACAAAAATTAAGTGGGTGACCCTGTTCTAGTCACCAGTCTAATATATATATATTTTTTTCTTTTTTAACACTTTTTCTTTATTTCTTTTCTTTTTAAATTTCATTTATTTTTTTTTTATGAACTACTTTTTACCCTCTTTCTCCCCCCCACGATTTGGGATCTCTTCTGATTTGATTAAGCACACTTTGATGGGGTCTTTGCCACCCTTTTAGCATTTTCTTTGTTCCTTCATATATTCTTATCTGGACAAAATGACAAAGCAGCAAAACTCACCACAAAAAAAAAAAAAAAAAAAAAAAAAAAAGAACAAGAGGCAGTACCAAAGGTTAGGGATTTAATCAATACGGACATTGGTAATATGTCAGATCTAGAGTTCAGAATGATGATTCTCAAGGTTCAAGCCAGGCTTGAAAAAGGTATGGAAGATATTAGAGAAACCCTGTCTGGAGAAATAAAAACCCTTTCAGGAGAAATAAAAGAACTAAAATCTAACCAAGTTGAAGTCAAAAAAGCTATTAATGAGGTGCAATAAAAAATGGAGGCTTTTACTGCTACGATAAAGGAGGAAGAGAAAGAATTAGTGATATAGAATACCAAATGACAGAGAAAAAAGAAGCTGAGCAAAAGAGAGACAAACAACTACTGGACCATGAGGGGAGAATTCGAGAGATAAGTGACACTATAAGACGAAACAACAGTAGAATAATTGGGATTCCAAAAGAAGAAGAAAAAGGGGAGCAGAAGGTATATTGGAGAGAATTATTGTAGAGAATTTCCCTAATACGGCAAAGGGAACAAGAATCAAATTCCAGGAAGTGCAGAGAACACCCCTCAAAAATCAATAAGAATAGGTCCACTCATGTCATTTAATAGTAAAATTTGCAAATCTTAGTGACAAAGAGAAAATCCTGAAAGCATCCCAGGAAAAGAAGTCAGTAACATAAAATGGTAAAAATATTAGATTGGCAGTGGACTTATCCACAGAAACCTGGCAGGCCAGAAAGAATTAACATGATATATTCAGAGCATTAATGAGAAAAACATGCAGCCAAGAATACTGTATCCAGCTAGGCTATCATTGAAAAGAAAAGGAGAGATCAAAATCTTCCAAGACAAACAAAAACTGAAAGAATTTGCAAACACCAAATCAGCTCTACAGAAAATATTGAAAGGGGTCTCCTAAGCAAAGAGAGACCCTAAAAGTAGTAGATCAGAAAGGAGCAGAGACAATATATAGTAACAGTCACCTTACAGGCAATACAATGACACTAAATTCATATCTCTCAATAGTTACCCTGAATGTAAATGGGCCAAATGCACCAATCAAAAGACACAGGGTATCAGAATGGATAAAAACAAAACAAAACAAACAAACAACAACAACAACAAAAACCAAACCATCAATATGCTGTCTACAAGGAACTCATTTTAGACCTGAAGACACCTCCAAATTTAAAGTGAGGGGGTGGAAAACAATTTACCATGCTAAGGGACATCAGAAGAAAGCTGGGCTGGCAATTCTTATATCAGATTAACTAGATTTTAAGCCAAAAGACTATAATAAGAGATGAGGAAGGACACTATATCATACTCAAAGGGTCTGCTCATCAAGAAGATCTAACAATTTTAAATACCTATGCCCCTAACATGGGAGCAGCCAACTATATAAACCAATTAATAACAAAATCAATGGAACACATTGACAATATTACAATAGTAGAGGACTTTAACACCCCCCCCTCACTGAAATGGACAGATTATCCAAGCAAAAGATCAACAAGGAAATAAAGGCCTTAAATGACACACTGGACCAGATGGACATTACAGATATATTCAGAACATTCTATCCCAAAGCAGCAGAATACACATTCTTCTCTAGTGCACATGAAACATTCTCCAGAATAGATTACATCCTGGGTCCTAAATCAGGTCTCAACTGGTATCAAAAGACTGGGATCATTCCCTGAATATTTTCAGACCACAATGCTCTAAAGCTAGAACCCAATCACAAGAGGAAATTTGGGAAGAACTATAATACATGGAAACTAAACAGCATCCATCTAAATAATGAGTGTGTCAACCAGGAAATTAAAGAAGAATTGAAAAAATTCATGGAAACAAATGATAATGAAAACACAATGGTTCAAAATCTGTGGGACACAGCAATGGCAGTCCTGAGAGGAAAATTATATAGCCATACAAGCCTTTCTCAAGAAACAAGAAAGGTCTCAAATGCACAAACTAACCCTACACTTTAAGGAGCTGGAGAAAGAACAGCAAAGAAAGCCTAAAGCCAGCAGAAGAGAAATCATAAAGATCAGAGCAGAAATTAATGAAATAGAAACCAAAATAACAATAGAACAAATCAATGAAACTAGGATCTGGTTCTTTGAAAGAATTAATAAGATTGATAATCCCCAGGACAGATTGTCAAAAAGAAAAGAGAAAGGATCCAAGTAAATAAAATCATGAATGAAAGAGGAGAGATCACAACTAACACCAAAGAAATACAAACAATTAGAAGAACATACTATGAGTAACTCTACACTAACAAATTTGACAATCTGGAAGAAATGGATGCATTCTTAGAGACATATAAACCACAAAAACTGAACGAGGAAGAAGTAGAAATCCTGAACAGACCCATAACCAGTAAGGAGATTGAAACAGTCATCAAAAATCTCCAAACAAACAAAAGCCCAGGGCTAGATGGCTTCCCAGGGGAATTCTACCAAACATTTAAAGAAGGAGTAATTCATATTCTCCTGAAACTGTTCCAAAAATAGAAATGGAAGGAAAGCTTCCAAACTCATTTGATGAGGCCAGCATCACCTTGATCCCAAAACCAGACAAGGATCCCATCAAAAAAAGAGAATTACAGACCAATATCCTTGATGAACAAAGATGTAAATATTCTAACCAAAATACTAGACAATAGGATACAACAGTACATTAAAAGGATTATTTACCACAACCAAGTGGGATATATTTCCGGGCTGCAATGTTGGTTCAACATCCACAAATCAATCAATGTGATACAACACATTAATAAAAGAAAGAACAAGAACCATATGATACTCTCAATAGATGTTAAAAAAGCATTTGACAAAGCACAGCATCCCTTTCTGCTCAAAATTCTTCAAAGTGCAGGGATGGAGGGCACATACCTCAATATCATCAAAGCCATCTATGAAAAACCCACCACAAATATCATTCTCAATGGAGAAAAACTGAGAACTTTTCCACTAAGGTCAGGAACACAACAGGGATGTCCATTATCACCACTGCTACTCAACATAGTACTAGAAGTCCTAGCCTCAGCAATCAGACAACAAAAAGAAATTAAAGGCATCCAAATCAGCAAAGAAGAAGTCAAACTATCACTCTGTACAGATGATATGATACTATATGTGGAAAACCCAAAAGATTCCACTCCAGAACTGCTAAAACTTGTACAGGAATTCAGTAAAGTATCTGGATATAAAATCAATGCACAGAAATCAGTTGCATTTCTCTACACCAACAACAAGACAGAAGAAAGAGAAATTAAGGAGTCAATCCCATTTACAATTGCACCCAAAATGATAAGATACCTATAATAAACCTAACCAAAGAGGCTAAGAATCTATATTCAGAAAACTATAAAGTACTCATGAAAGAAATTGAGGAAGACACAAAGAAATAGAAAAATGTTCCATGCTCCTGGATTAGAAGAACAAATATTATGAAAATATCTATGCTATCTAAAGCAATCTACACATTTAATGCAGTCCCTATCAAAATCCCACCCATTTTTTCCAAAGAAATGGAACAAATAATCCTGAAATTTATATGGAACCAGAAAAGACCTCGAATAGCCAAAGGAATATTGAAAAAGAAAGCCAAAGTTGGTGGCATCACAATTCTGGACTTCAAGCTCTATTACAAAGCTGTCATCATCCAGACAGCATGGTACTGGCACAAAAGCAGACACATAGCTCAATGGAACAGAATAGAGAGCTCAGAAATAGACCCTCAGCTCTATGGTCAACTAATCTTTGACAAAGCAGGAAAGAATGTCCAATGGAAAAAAGACAGCCTCTTCAATAAATGCTGCTGGGAAAATTCAACGGCCACATGCAGAAAAAAGAAACTGGACCATTTCCTTATGCCACACACGAAAATAGACTCAAAATGGATGAAGGACCTCAATGTGAGAAAGGTATCCATCAAAATCCTTGAGGAGAACACAGGCAGTACCCTCTTTTACCTCATCCGCAACAAATTCTTCTTAGGAACATCACCAAAGGCAAGGGAAGCAAGGACAAAAATGAGCTATTGGGACTTCATCAAGATCAAAAGCTTTTGCACAGCGAAGGAAACAGTCAATAAAACCAAAAGACAACTGACAGAATGGGAGAAGATATTTGCAAATGACATATCAGATAAAGGGCTAGTGTCCAAAATCTATAAAGAATTTATGAAACTCAACACCTGAAGAACAAATAATTAATCAAGAAATGGGAAGAGGACATGATCAGATATTTTTGCAAAGAAGACATCCAGTTGGCCAACAGACACATGAAAAAGTACTCTGCATCAGTCAGCATCAGGGAAATACAAATCAAAACCACAATGAGATACCACCTCACACCAGTCAGAATGGCTAAAATTAATAAGTCAGGAAATGACAGATGCTGGTGAGGATGCCGGGAAAGGGGAACCCTTCCTCCCATTGGTGGGAATGCAAGCTGGTGCAACCACTCTGGAAAACAGCATGAAGTTTCCTCAAAAAGTTGAAAATAGAGCTACCCTGTGACCCAGCAATTGCATTACTGGGTGTTTACCCTAAAGATACAAACATAGTGATCCGAAGGAGCAAGTGCACCCGAATGTTTATAGCAGCAATGTCTACAATAGCCAAACTATGGAAAGAACCTAGATGTCCATCAACAGATGAATGGATAAGGAAGAAGTAATATATATACACAATGGAATACTATGTGGACATCAAAAGAAATGAAATCTTGCCATTTGCGATGACGTGAATGGAACAAGAGGGTATTATGCTGAGCAAAATAAGTCAATCGGAGAAAGACAACTATCATATGATCTCCCTTATATGAGGAAGTGGTGATACAATGTGTGGGGTTTAAGGGGTAGGAAAAGAATAAATGAAACAATATGGGATTGGGAGGGAGACAAACCGTAAAAGACTCTTAATGTCACAAAACAAACTGAGCGGGGCAGGTGGGGTAGAGGTGTAGGGAGAGGGTGGTGTGGTTATGGACATTGGGAAAGGTATGTGCTATGGTGAGTGCTGTGAAGTGTGTAAACCTGGCAATTCACAGACCTGTACCCCTGGGACTAATAATACATTATATGTTTATAAAGAAATTTTTTTAAAATTAAAAATTAAATTAAATTAAATTAATGTTCATAAAAAACACAAATATATATATATATATGTGTATATATATATATATATATGTATATATATATATATATATATATATATATGCCTTAAAAAGAAGGAAATCTTGCCATTTATAAGGATATGGATGGAACTAGAGTGTATTATGTTAAGTGAAATAAGTCAGTCAGAGAAAGACAAATACTATATGATCTCACTCATTTGTGAAACTTAAGACATAAAACAGATGAACATAGGAGAAAAACAAAAGCACAGTAAAACCATAAAATAGACACTTAACTATAGAGAACAGACTGAAGGTTGCTGGAGGGGAGATGGTCAGGAGAATGGATGAAATGTGTGATGGGATTTAAGGAGTGCACTTGTGATGAGCCCTGAGTGTCCTACATAAGTGATGAATCATTAAATTCTACACCTGAAACTAACATTAGACTGTATGTTAAATGGAATTTAAATAAAACCTTGAAACTATAAAAAATATTTTAATATTATTTAATAATATGAAATGCAAAAATAATGTTGAAAAATGATACAATCTCACTTAAAAATAATATAGATTGTTAAGAAGTATCTCAAGTTAAAGAAGACTGAAAAATGAGACTATATATAAATTTAATTTTGTTCTTAATTTAACTTTCTAAACACTCTAAAATTATTTTTAAAACAAAAGTACAGTTTAAAAGCTTTAAAATCTTTTGAAGTCTTAAAGAACTCCTATAGAAATTGCTTTTTATTTTCCTATACAGAGGCACCATTTTATCTAATCTTCTAAAATTTGGGTATATGCATTCTGTTTCATATTATAGAAGGGAATTTCAGATCTTCTATGTTTCACAATTGTTTCTAAAAGAATCATTTCACCTTCTTGTTTATTAAGAAACATAAATTTATCTTGGGCAGTGTGAGATTAAGGATATCACCCTTGTTTCTAGAGGTGAATTACCAACTCTAAGAAGATGAGGGGAAGAAAAAATGACTAGGTAATTGTGTATTAGGAGTTTACTCTTTTGAAGAACATGTCAGCTATAGAATGGGAGCCAAAAGTCAAAGGGCTTCAATAAGATTAAAAAATAATCACTGCTGGGTCTTTTCATGTGACAGAACATGTCACAGGCTCTATTTAAAAGGACCATGAGAAGGATTGTGATTCACTCACATCCTTCAGTTCCAAACAAGTCAAGATATATCTACTGAGCCCCAATTATGTGCTTGACATGGGCACTGAGGAAAAACATTTTTCACTTGCTTAAAATTATCAGAAATAACTATGTTGTAATTGTAATTATGTAAATGCAACTGTGAGAGTTAAGGGCCAAGGGAACAATTCCCCAAATTAAACATGAATAAACAATTTTCTGAATCCCCTTTAGTCTGTCAATAAACAGCCCAGTGGAATATAAACTGTGGATATCATCTTGTCCCCAGGGTGGTTTTCTGTCATACTCAAAAGACCCAAAGCCTTATGAATCTGTTTTGGTTCTATCCAGTTTTAACTCAGCTAGCTTAGAGCTGTTACTAATCCAATTGTGTGTGTGACCTGGCTAGAGTGGACAGCGTAATAGAGCTGTAGCGGTTTTGACAACATCATTTCTTTGATAGGTTCCAATTATGCAGTTTCATCTATAATTTAGATGCCAGGTTCTCCCTGCATTAGTAATAATTCACCAGTTTTTATGATGCCAGGGGAATAAAGGACACACTGGGATCCATTCATGCCCCCCAGCTCTGCTGCAGATACTTTTTAACACTCTCAGAAATACCATGTTGCACTTCATACAAGTTCTGACCAAGAATATTTCTTGAGGAAGAGCAGAAGCTCAATTCAAATAAAAGGGAAGGGTGACCCAAGCAGATTTTTTTTTTTAAATGGACTTCAATCTTTTTTTTTAAATGGATTTCTACCACTTTTCTGCCTAATTGAAACTGCTGAGCCTGACAAAAGTTCCTCTCCTGCTCTATCCATTATAAAATCTATAGTCAAATATCTTGTTATATTTCACCTCAGCTTATGATCCAACCATAGGAAGCTTCTTGCAATTCCTTAAATCCATATGGTCTCTTATCCACTGTTATTCCCCCTGCTTTATCTCTGGAGAGTCATGATTTTTGTTCTTCTCCACCCACCCACCCACCCACCCAAGCTTTCTCTGAATAATTCTTACTCACCCACCAACATTCAACTTAGGTTATAGAATGAATAAATGGATAAATGCCCCTATTCAAAAGGAAAATTTGGACATGCTCCAAGATCCATCAGTCTTTTTTTTTTTAATTTAACTTAATTTTTTTAGTGTTCCAAGATTCATTGTTTATGCACCACACCCAGAGCTTCATACAATATGTGCCCTCCTTAATATCCACCACCAGGCTCACCCAACCCCCCACGCCCCCCAAACCCTCAACTTCTCAGATAGTCTGACAATTAAGTTGATTAAATGATTTTTACTTGTATCTCTTATTAATATGGTACAGTTGTTACCAGTGTTGACTAAGGACAAACCGTCCTGGCATGGTCAGTGATACAGCCAGAATAGACATGCAATTTGGCACACATTAAAATTACAAAAGTAAATGTATTATAGACAAAACTTTTTGATGTTTTGTTTTGTTTTGTTTTCCTACTGCTGTCTGGTTGAGCGTAAATTTTAGGGGGAATTTAAAATAATTGTTGTTGATCATTTCCAGACTGGTTGCATGAAGTTTTCCATGGACAGCTCTCTAGAGAAAGAGTAATAATTGATGAAAATGGATGTAATAAGTGTTAGGTTCTCTAAAAGTTATCCCAAGGTCACAGAGAAAAATAAGAAACCTATAATCAAGAAAAATATACAACATCTGAGTAAGAACAGTAAGAATCTATTACACTTGAGCCTTTACCTTCTACCTTCTTCCCTTGTACCAGTCAGCATGACAAAAGCTTCAATCTTGGCAGGTCTAACAAGTAGATGTCCCTCCACCACACACACACCCTGCCCCCACCAAACTCACAGTGGATGGGCAGGTCACTAACATTTCTCATAATCCCAAGCTCCATGTTACTGAGCCTAAATTCCAAACAAGCATAGCCATGGGTTTGGGGGCTCCAATTTCTGCCAGTTACTAATCACCAGGCAGAGGTTGTACTTCATGTGTAACAAAAAAGACAGAAGACCCAATCACTGTCTAGTAGCCTAGAGGTTCAATGCCAGCAAGCTACCACCTCTTCCCAGTGTGCTGATCATAAAGGAATAATGTCACTTTGGGAAAAGGCAGATACAGTCCCACTCCCAGGTATAGAATAGAGACTCAGAGAATGGCCAGGGGGAGAGAGGTGGGCCATATGAACAGAGTGTGAGACAGTTAAAGCCCTAGAGTACTCTCAAAACAATGAAGATTTTGGTGGTGAGCAATTAAGAAGAGGCTAATAGCTCTTGTTAAATCATAGGCCAACTAGGTTACTGAAAGAACCAGAAAAAAGGACAGCTAAGAAGAGTCCTCTTGGAGTCATAATCAATCTCAAAATACTGGCTTTAAAATTATATCTGCAAAGGAGTTTGAATTTAATGAGATCAGACTGTAGAGCAATTTATGCTTCAGGGTTTTGTTCAAACAATACTCAATCAGATAAAAATTAGTAGAGCTTAATAGCCAAGTATGATACCAATAGAGGTAGCTGACTTAACAGAGTGATCAGGGCAAGAAATATTCAAAGAGCACCCTGCTAAAGAACCATCATCCAAGTGTGACTGTGCAAGATTTCCCCCACTGAGTAGTAACGGTAGTGGCTTCCTACTGTTTGAAAACAGACATTGCGCAAATCATCAAGCAAAGTCTCAAAACCAGTAAGCAAACAACATCAACAAGCTCTGGAGTGGAGGAGAGAATTCATATAATCTATTATCCAGTATTCAGTTATAATTTATGAACCATTTAAAGAAACAAGAACAGGTGACCCATATCCAAGGGGGAATAAACAGAAATTGCCTGTAAAAAAGCCCAAATCTTGGACATAAAGACATCAAATCAGATATTAAAAATGTATTCAAAGAACTAAAGGAAGCCATGCTTAATAAAGGAAGCAAAAACATCACAATAATATCTCATTAAAAAAAGAGAATGATCAATAAAGAGATATTATAAAATTAATAAAAATTAGAGTATAAAATTATAAAAAGAACCCAATGGAAAATGTCAAGTTAAAAAGTATAATAACTGCAATAAAAATTTCACTAAAGGGCTTCAACAGCAAATTTAAGATGACAGAAGAAAAAAAAAAATGAACAAATTTAAACATAGATCAAGGAGATTTTTCAACCTGAAGAGTAGAAAGAAAATAAATGAAAAAAGTGAACAAACCCATAAAGAAATGTGGGACACTGCTAAATGTACCAACATATGCATAATGAGAGTACATGAAGGAAAGAAAAGAACAGAAAATATTCAGAGAAATAATGAGTGAAAGCTTCAAGGAAAATATTCAATCTGTACATTTAAGAAGATAAATGAATCCCAAAGAGAACAAATACAAAGTGATTCACAATCAGACACATCATATTAAAAATATAGAAAACAAAAACTTAGGAGAAAAATCTTCTAAGCAGCAAGAGATTAAGGACTTGTCATTGTGAGGGAACTCCAGTAAGGAAAAAAATTGGGTTTTACCTAATTTTTCATCAGAAATAATGGAAGCCAGAATGCAGTGGGATGGCATATTCAAAGTGCTGGGGGGGAAAATAAAATAAAATCTCATATTCAGCAAAAATACAATACTTCTGAAATAAACAAAAACTGAGAGAATTCACTTCTAGCAGATATGTCTTACAGTAAGTACTAAAGGAAGTTTTTAAGGCTGAAAACAAGAGATCCAGATAGTAATTAGAATATATGTACACAGAGACATAGGTAAAGATAATTATGTAATTAGAATATACATACACAGAGACATAGGTAAAGATAATTATGTAATTACTAAACACAATGTAAGTACATATCTCTTTACCTGTTTTTTCTTCAGTAATTTGAAAGGAATTTTATAAAACAATATGAATATAATTATATTGTTAGGATTACAGAATATAAACATACTGTGGTAATAAGGCAAAGGAGGTAGAAAAGAGAACAATTGTACTGAATTATGAACATGAAACTAAATAATAACCTGAATCCAAAAGAGCAAAAGAGAACCAGAAATGGTAAATAGATTAATAGCAAATGCATAAATACATAAATATATGCTTGTTTTCCAAAAGTATAAAATAATTATTTTAATAATAGATCGTTGGCTTGCCACATGTATAGATGTGAAATGTACAATGAGAATAACACAAAAATGAGGAAGATGGAGTAGAGCTACAAAGAGGTCATTTCTGTCTCACCAGAATTAGAATGAATCAAAAGTATGCTCTGGTAAGGAAACTATATATGGTAGGTTCTAGAGCAGTCACTAAGAAAATAACTAAAAAAGCACAGACAAAAACACGTCCAAGAAATTAAAATGCTATACACTAGAAAATATTCACTTAATACAGGGAAGTATAAAGGAATAAAAAAAAATGGAGGAATAAAATAGGCATGAGATTTATCAAAAACAAAAATAAAAGGGCAGATATAAATTCAACTGTATCAATATTAGTATAAAATTTGAGTTGTTTAAAACTCCAATCAAAAGACAGAGACTGTTCCTAGGAAGATGTTGCTGTGGCTGAGGTCAAAGAGGTTGCTGCCTGTGTTCTCCTTAAGGATTTTGATGGATTCCTTTCTCACATTGAGGTCCTTCATCCATTTTGAGTCTATTTTTGTGTGTGGTGTAAGGAAATGGTCCAATTTCATTTTTCCTTTTTTTTTTTTTTAAAGATTTATTTATTTATTTATTTGACAGACAGAGATCACAAGTAGGCAGAGAGGCAGGCGCAGAGAGAGAGGAGGAAGCAGGCTCCTTGCTGAGCAGAGAGCCCGATGCAGGACTCAATCCCGATATCATGACCTGAGCCGAAGGCAGCAGCTTAACCCACTGAGCCACCCAGGTGCCCCAATTTCATTTTTCTGCATGTGGCTTTCCAATTTTCACAACACCATTTACTGAAGAGGCTGTCTTTTTTCCATTGGACGTTCTTTCCTGCTTTGTCAAAGATTAGTTGACCATAGAGTTGAGGGTCTATTTCTGGGCTTTCTATTCTGTTCCATTGATCTATGTGTCTGTTTTTGTGCCAGTACCATGCTGTCTTGATGATGACAGCTAAAGGCAAGGGAAGCAAGGGCAAAAATGAACTATTGGGATTTTATCAAGATCAAAAGCTTTTGCACAGAAAAGGAAACAGTTAACAAAACCAAAAGACAACTGACAGAATGGGAGAAGATATTTGCAAACAACATATCAGATAAAGGGCTATAAAGTGTCCAAGATCTATAAAGAACTTAGCAAACTCAACACCCAAAGAACAAATAATCCAATCAAGAAATGGGCAGAGGACACGAACAGACATTTCTGCCAAGAAGACATCCAGATGGCCAACAGACACATGAAAAAGTGCTCCATATCACTCGGCATTAGCGAAATACAAATGAAAACCACAATGAGATATCACCTCACACCAGTCAGAATGACTAAAATGAACAAGTCAGGAAATGACAGATGCTGGTGTGGATTCAGGGAAAGGGAAGCCCTCCTACATTGTTGGTGGGAATGCAAGCTGGTGCAACCACTCTGGAAAACAGCATGGAGGTTCCTCAAAATGTTGAAAATAGAACTGCCCTAACACCCAGCAATTGCACTACTCGATATTTACACTAAAGATACAAAGGTAGTGATCCGAAAGGGCACGTGCACCTGAATGTTTATAGCAGCAATGTCCACAATAGCCAAACTATGGAAAGAACCTAGATGTCCATCAACAGATGAATGGAGAAAGAAGAGGTGGTATATATACACAATGGAATACTATGCAGCCATCCAAAGAAATGATATCTTGCCATTTGCAACAACATGGATGGAACTAAAGAGTATCATGCTTAGTGAAATAAGTCAAGCAGCGAAAGACAACTATCATATGATCTTCCTGATATGAGGAAGTGGTGATGCAACATGGGGGCTTAAGGGAGTAGAAGAAGAATCAATGAAACAAGATGGGATCGGGAGGGAGACAAACCATAAGTGATTCTTAATCTCACAAAACAAACTGAAGGTTGTTGGGGGGAGGGGGGATTGGGAGAAGGGGTGTGGGGTTATGGACATTGGGGAGGGTATGTGCTTTGGTGAGTGCTGTGAAGCGTGTAAACCTGGCAATTCACAGACTTGTACCCCTGGGGATAAAAATATATATGTTTATAAAAAATTAAAAATTAAAAATTAAGAAAAAAAAAGACAGAGACTGTCTGATTGGATTAAAAACAGGATCCACCTATATGCCTTCCACTGGAGATAAACTTTAGATTCAAAGATACAAATAGGATGAAAGTAAGGAGATGGAAAAGGACATATTATGCACACAGCAACCATAGGGAACCCTGTGTGAATATACTAAGACAAAATCAATTTAGAATGTGATTCAATAATGTAACTGGTCTACCATTAAACTATAAGCATTCTTATACTAAAAATAAAGAAATATATAGATAAATAAAAGGTCACTAGAGATAAAGAGGAACATTATGTTGATAAAGTGACAATCAAGTAGGAAGATATTATAATTATAAACATACACACACACACACACACACACACATATATATACAGAGTCCCAAAAGACATGAAAACTGACAGAATTGAAAAGAGAAGAGATAATTCATAATAGTAATAATTGGAGACTACCATAGCAAATTTCAGTAAAGGAGAAAATAACTACGTAGTTCAAAAAAGACAAAGAAGTAAAAGACTCAAACATTATAAAGCATCTAGATCTGACCAACATGTCAATCAAAAACAAAAGAATACAAATTATTTTCAAGTGCACATAGAATATTCTCCAGTAGAAACTTTATGCTGGCCATGAAAGATTCCTCAAAACATTTTAAAGGATTAAAATCACATAAAATATAATCTTTGACTATAATGGAATTATATTAAAAATAAGCAACAGAAATAAATTTTGGAAATTCACAAATAATGGAAATTAAGCAATACCCTCTTACATAACTAATGGATCAGAGAAGAAATCACAAGATTAATTATAAAATACTTTGAAAGAATGAAAATGAAGACAAAACAGCAAAATTATGAGATGCAACAAAAATTATGAGATGCAACTTCCCATAGAAGGGAAAATAATACCTATAAGTACTTTTTTTAAAAAGAAAAAATATATCAAATCAATAACCTAGACTTCCACCATAAAACAGTAAGAGAGAAAAAAGAACATTTTGAACTTCATAACAGGGGCACCTGGGTGGTTCAGTGGGATAAAGCCTCTGCCTTTGGCTCAGGTCATGATCCCAGGGTGCTTGGATTGAGCCCCTCATCAGGCTGTCTGCTCAGCAGGGAATCTGCTTCCCTTCCTCTCTCTCTGCCTGTCTCTCTGCCTACTTGTGATCTGTCTGTCAAATAAATAATAAACTTTATAGCAATCAGAAGGATATAGTAAAATTATGGCAGAAATTAAAGGAAAAAAAAATTATTTTAAAATAGAAATAAGAAAATCCAAATGTTAGGCCTTTAAAAAATCAACAACATTGAAAAATTCAGTTAGGGTAAATAAGAAAAAAAGGGAGAGAGAAAGTATGCAAATTCCTATAATCAGGAATGAAAGTGGAATACTACCAATAACAACTGTGTAGCAACAAGTTTGGTAACTTAGATGAAAGATAAATTCCTAGAAAACATCAAGTACAAAAACAAGAATAAAAGAAAATCTGAATAGACAAAAAACAAGTAAAAGGATTGAATTAGTGATTTTAAAAACTTCAAAGAAAATCTCAGCCCCAGATAATTTCATTGGTGAATTCTACCAAACATTTAAAGAAGAATTAATAGCAATTCTTCAGAAACTCTTACAAAAAGCGAGAGGCAGACAAACTTCCCAACTCATTCCATAAGACCAGTATTACCCTGATATCAAAACCAGACACAAACATCACAAAAATATGAAAACCACAGAGCAATATCTATCATGAATAAAGGCACAGAAGTCCTCAATAAAACACAAGCAAATAGAATCCACTAATATATAAAAATGATTATACACCATTGTCAAGTATGATCTACCCCAAGAATTTAACATCCAAATTCAATTAATATAATATGCACATCAATATGAAAAGGAAAAAATATAATCTCAGTAGTCACAGAATCTGCTTTTGACAAATTCTAATATCCCATCATGAAAAAAAAAAACTCAGCGAACTAATAATAATAAAAAAAAACCCTTCCTAATTCTGAAAAAAGGCATTTGTAAAAATTCCACAGCTAATAACATGCTTAATAGAAAAGACTGAATGTATTTCCTCTAATATTAGGAACAAGACAAGAATATCCATTCCCACCACTTCTACTCAACTCACACTTTCTGATTTCAAAATTTACTACAAAGCACAGCAATCAAGACAGTATGGAACTGGAATAAGAATAAATATAAATTTATTTATATATAAATATATTATATATTATATCTAAAATATAAATATGTAAATATATTTATATATAAATATCAAAGTAATAGAAAGAAGAGGTCAGATCAGGCCTAAATATAAGAGCTAACACTGTAAAACTCTACGAAGAAAATACAGGTGTGTAACTTGGTGACCTTGGACTAGGCACAGTTCTTAGTTATGACACCAAAAGAACAAGTCAGCAAATTGAACTTCATCAAAATTAATTTTTTTGCATTGAAGGATCCTATCCTGAAGGTTAAAAGACAATCCACATAATGCTGAAAATATCTGCAAGATATATATATGATAAGGAACTAAATATGTAATATATAAAGAACTATTATAAGTCAATAACAAAAAAATTAAAATTGACAAATCTGAATCTGAACAGCCACTTCTCCAAAGAAGATAAACAAAAGTCCAAGAAATACACAAAAAGCATAAACATAATTAGACAGATCAAAAACATAATCAGAGAAATGCAAATTAAACCACAATAAAACGCCACTTTACATACACTAATAATAAAAAGAAAGACCGACAATAACAAGTGTTAATGAGGATGTGGAGAAATTAGAACCCTTATTCTTTGCTGTGAGAATGTAAAATGATGCAACTTTTTGGAAAACAGTCTGGCAACTCCTGAAAGATTTAAACACAGAGTTCATATGTGACCCAACTCGACTCCAAAGTCTATCCAAGAGAAATGAAACTTTTGTTTACCCAAAACTGTTACACTAATGCTCATACCAGCATTATTCATAATATCCAAAAAGCAAAAATGATCCAAATTTTCAACAACTGATGAGCAGATAAATAAAATGTTTTATATCCATACGGTGAAATGCTCAGCATAAAAAAGGTATGACATACTGATGCATACTACAAAACTGATGATCCTTGAAAACATCATGCAAAGTAAAACAACTGAGTCACAAAGGTCCACATATTTTTGGTTTGTAAATTGGCCCCATACAAAGAGTGAAAGGAGAAACCCTAGAATGAAGCAAACCAATCTCCAAATTGGTAGATTTCAGGTTTAATGAACAAGGAACTTACAAGGCTAGTCTTGGGCAGCTGCAAGAGGAGTAGATGTACACACCTGCCCACCAGAATCTTAAAAGTTTATATGGAGGACTTAACTGGGTTCAGTCACACCTCCTATCCAAATGGTCTCAACACTTTACTCTCAAGGCTATGTCCTTGGAACAGCTCCCACAGTGGAAATGGTATGCAAAGCATACATTCCAAGGATAGGGGTTGGGGTGAGAAGCCTGATTGCCTGGGTCCAGCTCATGGGTCAACTGGTGGTCATATCATCTAATTACTCTACCAAAGATATTATATAATTACATTTATATGAACTGTCCAGAATAGGCAAATCATTCCAGACAAAGAGTCGATTAGTATTTACTTAGGATGGAAGCAGGGAATTTGGAGAAATGGTGAGCAGCTGTAAAGGATACTGGGTTTCTTTTGCAGGGTGATAAAAAATATTCTAAATTAGATTGCGGTGATGGTTACACAACATGTACTTACTAACAAACACTAAATTGTATACATTAAAAGGGTGCATTGGGGCTATGTGAATTATATGTCAATAAAGCTTTTTTTTTAATTACTGTTATTTCTTCATGGACATATATGCAATATTAAGATTACCTTCCATCACCTTAACAATCTAAACTACAGAACTAATAGATTGCTGAGGAAGAGCCTTACAACCTGGGATGTGACATTGTTTATTATGTGTGCAGAGTAGTATCACCACAGGAGACTTTTCCAACAAGCAAGCTGGTCTGTTCAAAATTTACAACAAAAATTAGACTGGAAATATCTAAGAATCAGTGTTTGAATTACAGAACACCTGAAGGAGTGAGTGCTTTTGCTTTTGAGCATATCTTCATTACTAGTTAAAAACTGTAAGCCCGGGAGATTACCTCCAAGAGCTTCCACAGATGTCCTTCCATAATACAATGTCTGGTAGTTACTGAATTACATTTGTTCACTTACGGATTGTCCTAGCAGAAAATCTACTCAATAAAATTAGTTGAAGAGTACTTGGAGAGAAAAAGAGAGGCATAAAAATTTTAAAGAAAAACAGAACCTCAATAGATTTCACAAACTATTGAGAAATTGTTTACTTAGAAGTATATTATCTGAGTATAAACTCAAGTTTGGAAAAAGTTTATTTTTTATGACTATAACAAAAACATGTTCAGAATTCAAAAAGTTTAAAAAGTAACCTATCTGAAAGTTGGGATTACTTTTAAAGGTATGTAAAAAAAGCTCTTTATTAAAAGATATATGTTTACTTTTAATTATGTAACAAATATTCAGATTAAATAATATCCCTTTCAAACAACTAAAACAATTGGAAAGAACTGTTCTTTTGCTTCATACCTTCTTATATAACTTAACAGACTTTTAAAGAAAAACGTATCAAAATAAAGAGTTTTTTGGTGTCTTTGAGTGTAGTTTTTATATAAAGAAAATATTCAGTATTTATATAATTAATATTTAATTCTACATTTTTTTAATTAAATTTATTTATTTTCAGCATAACAGTATTCATTATTTTTGCACCACACCCAGTGCTCCATGCAATCTGTGCCCTCTATAATACCCACCACCTGGTACCCCAACCTCCCACCCCCCCACCACTTCATTCCCCTCAGATTGTTTTTCAGAGTCCATAGTCTCTCATGGTTCACTTCCCCTTCCAATTTCCCCCAACTCCCTTCTCCTCTCCAACTCCCCATATCCTCCATGATATTTGTTCTACATTTTAAAATCCTAATCCTTCCCTATACTTTAATTTAAATATGTGAATCTTATTCTGTTTATAAATCTAGCAAATTTAAGCAATTACTTTTAAGACAGATTTTATTTATTTAAATGTCCTCAACTGTTTAATCCTTAATTTATAAACATAGCATGTTGTCTCTTACCTTTAAGTACATTCGTTGTTTAATAAACAAACCTTCCCAAGTACTTACATAGTTCCTATAAATATAAAAATTTAAACTAATAGTCAATCTTAATTTCTCATTAAAATATCAATACTTTTTTACAAATTTAGGAAAATCCTGTTATCCTGTTATAAAAATTTCACAATTACTAGGCAACCAATTTTTAATTGAAATCACAAGTCTAATCTGTTAGGAACTTTAAATTGCCAAATTTTACTCTCAAAATGCCAAATTCTTTTAAATGTTACAAGTACTCAAAATACCAAACATGTACAGATTATTTCCAAATATAACACAAAACTATGAATACTATGGATTTATTTCATCATCTTCTTAAAATTTAATGTTAAGCTATCTCAAGATTAAATATGATCACTCACAGAAGACACAATTATATATTTTCAAGCAATCTAGGTTTATCATGCAATGCAGTTTGGGGTTTCCTTAGCTAAAAAGTTTAGAGTTTGTTTCTCTGTTAGCCAAGGTTGCATGTCAACCATATATCTGGATTTGATGTAATCATATGGACATGCAGGGCTATTTTTCTTGCCTCAAAAGGAGACGAGTAGGTCTTTTTGCCTCACTGAACCATTATGTCGTTTAAATGGAGTAGCTCAATCCACATTCCTGGAACATAATACAGACATTACCTAATTCTCAGACATGATTATGTTCTTGACTACTGTCTGTATTCTTAGATTGGATCCAACTAATCTAGTTCCTGCTGGATGCATGCCTGAATTATTTTCATAAACTTTTTTTTTCCGGAAAAGCCCCAAATCCTTGTAGATATTTATATGTATGTATAAATGGCATACACTACGATTCTGAATGTCTCTCATGTACTTCTCTATGTCTAACAGTTATAGCATTAAAATCCCGTGAATAACGATGAGGGCTTTCCCTGCTTCTTTACCCCACAGCATTATAAACTAATCCATTCATTTAATAAATCCTTAAAAAGTACCTATGAGCCCTAGGCAATTACCATAATATGCTGTAAGTATGTATTTACATATTACTTTCCAGCATGGCCACCATGCTTTGGGCAGTTTACAAGCAGCACAGTGTCTGGTAGGCAATAGGTACTAAAGGCATGGAGGGTGTAAGAGTTGTATGATAACATGACAGACACTTGACTTCCCCCACTCCTTCACTCTCTTCTATGAACATCATGCAGAAACAACCACCTCAATAACAACAGAAATCTTTAGTCATTTTAATATGTTCCAGTCATTTTGATGCACCAAATTTTGAGCATTAGAAGTCTGAGAAGTAACAGTTCTTATACAATTGGGTTCTACCTATAAAGTGCTTTGCATTGTGGTCAGTACATAAGAGGTCCTTAAAAAGTAGTAGCTATTTTGATAACAAAAAGAACAATCAGATCAAAGAAGTATCCGATCATTCAGGGATTATTCCAAAAAATAAAAATTAGTAAACAGTATGGGTGATTTTCCACTTTCAACCTAGGTTTTATTTTAATTAAAGTGGAGCCATCATTTTCAAGTCTGCTGCTTTTGACACACTATGTTAAAAAATGGCAACTATATGGCTGTGCAAAGCAAATATTTTTGCTGGGGTCAGTGTTGATTTATCTAACATTGGCTCATGAGTATCTCTTCTTTTGTTATCCCAATCAAAATAAATTTTACCAAAGAACAAAGAGGAAGTACTAAAACATTGAACATAGTCTAATTTGCCAGCATAGTAGAAAGTATAGCCAGAGCTGTGTCATACTCTGAAATATAAAATGCAATATATCCTGTTTCACAAAACACCTGACTGGTACAGTACATGAACGGCAATAACATCAGGAAAAGGAAAACACTTGGTCTACTTTCTTTCCTTCAGTGGCGTGGTTTCTATCAACTCCTCTCTGTTGTTCCTTCAGAAATATTTGCTGCACAGAAGAGCATTTTACGCTCATTTGATGATTACAGACTACTGATAAAAGACAACCTTGAGTTGAAGGAATGGCTAAGAATACATCGAGAGAAAAAGGCATGCTAAATGTTAACACCCAGGGGAAATGCATTATGGCAGAGCAAGTAATGCAGTTAAGGCTCAAACAAATCTCTGAAACCAGCCATCTTCCTCAGTACCCCAGGCACCAGGAATCAGGAATATAGTCCTAAGCCTCCATCAGCACTACCTGGCAAACCGAGGATAAAATTATTTTCTGAGTTTTTCACCTGGGATTATTGTACACTTCTTGATGCCAAAAAGCAGAATGCTAACTAAAACGTGAAGAGGAAAGTGTTCAAGTTTTGATGGATGTGGTGTCTCTCTTTCTTCAAACTTCAAGTTTACTCAAGACATTCCTTAGAACTCAATGTGTTTTCAGTGCACCAGAGGCTAAACAAAACAGCTGTTATATATTACTCATTCTAGGACTCAGACTGTGCCTCTCAGTAAGACAGCTACTGTGCTCTAATTCCTTCCCAAGTTCTAAGCTATACTAATGAAAAAGGACAGCCTAGATGGTCATCATGTGGAATGAACATGTGAAGCAATAAAGCTCTTAAAGGACGAAGTACGGAGAAGAGAGAATATATCCTCAAGATGTTGGGGATAAAAGTGGGAGAAGCAACATCTAATACAATAACAATATAGAATAAACATGTGGTTTTGTTATGTGTGTGTTTATTAGGGCAAGTCCACCTTGTTCAGTGTTTATGCCCAGTTTTTAATTTGATGTCTGGCATATATTGGGTACTCAGTGAAGTTTTTGTTGTTATTAATGAATTAGTGAGTGCTCCACAATTCAGAATTCTGGGCATTATTTTTGGGCTGTTTTCAAGTGTTTATAACTTGGGTTATATAAATATGATGAAAGCCAACACATTTGTACATCTTTCAAGTGAACATTTTTTTAGCATAACTTATGTGACAAGAGAATTACTGTTTGAAAGATTTTCTTACTTTATAGACTGATCCAAAATGGAGTGTTCTTTCAAATGCCTGTTTATAAATGGAGGACAACATAAAGATGACTTATTCTGTGCCATGTATTACTTCATTATACCAAACTCCCTCAGTGATGTCCTTTCACAGAAGAGGAAATTGAGGCTTAGAGAAGTTAAATAACTTACCTGAGGTTAAAAGCTAGTAAATGTGATTATTTGAGCTTTAAAATTCAAGATGTATGGCTCTAAGCCTTGTGCTCTTTAAACAAAAAGCCTTGTGCTCTTTTTGTAGGACAAAACATAGCTACTTCAAATAAAGAGAAACTGCCCTATAGTGGACAAATCTTAACAACAGTTTTGTTTCCTTGATGTCTTCTCTATTTTAAGGCAGCAACACTTTTAGAGTATTTATGAAGTGTTATTAAAATTGGTGGGTATATTAAGAAATTTACATTGTACTCTCCAGAAAGTCTAAATGAATCTTATCCAGCTTTCCAATTGTTTTTCATTTGAGGATATGAGGCAGAATGTATTTTTCCAAAGGCAGACATGCAAAGGTAGTAGATCATCAGACAGATAGGTGATAGACAGATACATGCCCATCTCTTCCTACCACGGAATGTTGACACATTTTCATTAACAGATGATGTCTATTTTCTTCCTCTTAAAACTTAAATGGGGGTGGATTTTTTTTTTAAGATTTTATTTTATTTTTTTGACAGAGATCACAAGTAGGCAGAGAGGCAGGCAGAGAGAGAGGGGGAAGCAGACTCCCTGCTGAGCAGAGAGCCCGATGCGGGGCTCCATCCCAGGATTCTGGGATCATGACCTGAGCAGAAGGCAGAGGGTTAACCCATTGAGCCACCCAGGTGCCCCGGGGGTGGGTTTTTATAATTCAATGAGTTATAATGAGTCAAATAATGTTACACAACTTTGGAAAGCAGGTAAAAAATGGCAATACGGCTTCCATCTCACTTTCAGGATGTTCGTCCTGGAAGCTAACCACCTACTTCTTGTGAGGAAACCCAGGCCTCATATAGAAGCCCCACAGGGATGTACTGAACAACAGTCAACAGACAACATCAACAATTAGACTTGTAAGAGTTGTATCTCTTCAGATGATCCCAGCCCCCAGTCTTTGATTCTTCCAGTTGATAATCTTAAGTATCACAGATGATAGAGAAGCTCACCCTGAATTTCTGGCTCACTGAAACCATAAGAGGTAATAAATAATTACTATTGTTTTAAGCCACTAT
Source organism: Mustela lutreola (assembly GCF_030435805.1). Taxonomy (NCBI): domain Eukaryota; kingdom Metazoa; phylum Chordata; class Mammalia; order Carnivora; family Mustelidae; genus Mustela; species Mustela lutreola. The sequence continues at coordinate 61,197,992 of NC_081299.1, forward strand.
GTTTTGGGGGTAATTTGTTCTATACAGAAGAAAAGCTAGGTTTCTTTTTAAGTATAATTTTCCACTATTAAAATCTTATCATTGAAATGGTAGGTGTTCAGATGTTTCTCATAAATGCTTCTAGATACATTAACCAAACCTACCTTTTAAGTTGGACAGACAAATCTTATTATATAACAAAACTGCACTGTGGGAATAGGATAACATAGTACAGTGGAAAATATATGGGCTATATGGTCAGACTATCTAGATTCAAATCCTAGCTTTACCATTAACTGGCTGTGACCTTGAGAAATTTTCTCACTTCTGTGCACTTCATTTCCTCATCAACATAGTGGCAATAACAGTATAACTACAGTAATTACAATTGGTTACTCCATCACAACCATAAATTACTTCCATGTGATAAATACTAATTTTTAAAGTGCCACACAGCTTTGGAAGTAAAACAAATAATCTGAAAAAACTTCTCATAATCTGGGAATGCTTGTATATATAAAACAAATATTTATGTATATATTCATGTGAATTAGCATACATATGCCTATGTACACACATACACATATCTTGTGCATATATGTGTACATATATATACATATATACATATATATATACACCATCCCATGATAATATATGTATTATCCTATCCTAATACATATGTGTATGTGTGGGTATTTACACAAGGGTAGAGTAATTGGGAAAGTAGCAATATAGTAGAAATGAAAATGTATCTCTCAAATTTCCTGTGGTGCAAAGCATAAGTGACCAACAGCTCAGCTGCTGCACTCCAAAATGCATCCCTGCATTCACCCTGGGGCCACATTTCCCATAAACTGCTCTTGGCCAAGGAGTGAGCTTTGCAGAAATGTTAATACAGCTTAAGTCCTGGGAGATGTGGGACTTCTCTGATGGGTGACTTTGGCTTGATCAATCCCATCAGCTTTACTGAACTGTGTAAGGACAGCATTGCTGTTTAAGACTCTTCTACTCCGGGTGCCAGGGTAATGCGCCCAGTGGCACAGTCAGTTAAGCACCTGATTCTTGGTTCCTGCTCAGGTTGTGATCTGGATATCATGAGATCTGGTCTCAAGTGGGGTTCCACATTTGGTGGAGTCTGCTTAAGACTCTCTCTGCCCCTCCCCTCCACATGTGCTCCCACGCATGCTCTCTCTCACACATAAATAAATTTAAAAAAATGAACAACAAACAAACAAAAACCTCTTCCACTCAAATTTTCTTCCTCTCTCTTTCAAAAGTATCCAACCTGCAAAATGATCTTCTAGTCTCCCCAACCTTCCTCAGGCTTCTTCCCCATTTTTCCTCACAGGCATTTCCTATCCGAAGCAATAGACTTCTGATGTATCTAAGGCCAATGTAGTGTCTGCTGCTTCAACTCAGCCTCAAACTAACAGAAGCAATAGGAAAGTTCAGAAAACTTAGGGAAAAGGAAATAATACAGTCTTAACTCCCTTAGCAAAGTTAAGAAGACTGCACAAGAATGACGAAAAGATACAAGCCAGTTTGTATAAATAAGGGACTTTGTAAAACCAGGTTCCATCCTCAGTACTTGCAACCAGAAGAACACCCTTACCTCTCACCAGAGGAGAGCATATGGGTGAGGTGCTGAACAGAGAATGAGGGGAGAAGATATTTTACAAATGATCTTTATTTAATCTCCCTAAAATGAATAACAGGGTTTTCTACAAAGTTGAGAGAGAGATTGAAGAGGGACAGAGTGGGGAGAGGGAGGGAGGAAGGAAAGAAAGGAAAGAAGGGAATAGGATGAATTATTCTGAGGTACTAGGTTTGGCAGATTCAGCAACTAAAAATGTAGGGTGCCTATTAAAATTTAAATTTCAAATAAACAATCTTTTAATGTAATATTTTACATGCAATATTTAGGATAGTTTCTATGAAAAAAAGTATTTTTTATTTATCTGAAATTCAAATTTAACTGGATATTCTGTATATTTGCAACCTTATGAGCTATACCACTGAAAAATTTCAGCACACACACACAAAAAATAATAATAATAAAAATTAAAAAATAAAGAGAAGACCTTAAAATCTTCCAGAATGAAATGGATAAGAATTGGAAATAGGAAAGAAATCTGACTTTCCAAAAACAACCACAAAAGATAAACAAAAATTGAGTCATGTCTTTAAAATTCTGTGAGAAAAATTATTTTCATCTTAGAATTCTACGCCCAGACAAATTGAGTTAGGATAGATATTCTCAGACATGTGAAATCTCAGAATTTTACTTCCCATAACCATAATGATATATATAAATTGAGCAATGCTCTAAATAAAACTGTAATATAACCATATTGGACAGACTGAGGTAAAGAGAAATTGTGAGTGGCTGGAGGAGCAGAGAGAAGAGTGTTGCAAACTGTGATAGTCAGCCCCTCTAAGAGGCCCAGCCTCCTGCTGTTCATTCCCTTATGTAACTCCCTCCTGCGTTACACTAAAGTTTGTCTGTTTGACAGATAGCATGTGGCAGAAATGTTAGTGCGCCATGCCCAAGATTAGGTTATAAAAATGTACAGTACCTTTTATAACCCCAAAACACCAGCGCCCCTGTGTGGTAGTCAGCTGCTAACCGTTAAGAACTCAGTATCCTGTGGCATAGCCCATGCAGGGGAGAAGTGAAGCTTCTTTCCAATAGCCCCAGGAGGGAGTCTTTTGGAAGCAGATTGTCCAGCTCCGGTCAAAGTTTCAGGCCATGCAGCCCTAATGAATTTATCAAGGGCAACTTAATGGGATACCCTGGGCCAAAACCACCCAGCTATGTGGCTCCCAGATGCCTGAATCTCAGAAACTGAGAGATAATAAATGATTGCAGTTTTAAGCTATTAGATTCAGGGGGTAGTTTATTATCAAGTAATAGGTAACTAACATGAAAGGGAATTGCAAATCCTAGTCTTCCACAATAGAAAGTCAAGTAAAGCAGTGTAAGTTTTTTTGCTTTTTCGTGGGGTTTTTTTTGTGTGTGTGTGTTTTTTAATTTCTTGGCATAAATACCCGAAGAGATATCTAAAAGATTACAAAATCATATTATCTGTGGTACAGGACTCTAGCTTTGCGGAAGGAAGGAGACAAATGACTATGATTTTTTTTCTTACCATTATTTTTATAACCCATTATTATGTTTTAATATTATTTGATTTTTATAAAAATAAATACTGTGTATGTAGAACAGTGCTAAATGGCATGTTCACTTACTACAGGAAATGTAGTTGTCCAATGAACTGACTTGTGCATAACCTTTTAATATAGACAATTTTGCTAGCTTTTACTCTAGAAATCCACATACACAGATATTGAAGAAATTAAGTAGGAATAATCAGATCTTCTTTCTAGCAATATAACTGACACAATATAGGTATTTAATAGATGCTAAATATTATTAGTGTTTTCCCCACTGATATTATTATTTTACATTATACAAAGTAATTTTTTAAAAAGATTTTTATTTATTTATTTGACAGACAGAGATCACAAGTAGGCAGAGAGAGAGAGAGGAAACAGGCTTCCCACTTGAGCAGAGACCCTGAGGCGGGGCTCGATCCCAGGACCCTGAAATCATGACCTGAGCCGAAGGTAGAGGCTTTAACCCACTGAGCCTCTGAGGCGCCCCTATACAAAGTAATATTTAACTCCCCATCCAACCGGCATAAAGGAAGTGGAAACCAGTTGAACTCTGAAAGAACTGAGCAAGGTAATTTTAAAATTCTCTTTTAAAAAATAAATTGTATTTTCACAGCAATCCACTGAGTATTCCCTCCCCACCTCCCCCACCCCAGTCTCCAGTTTTTGATCAGTTAGGTCACTTTTCCCCTCCAACAGCATAGATAATTGAACTGACTTCATGTTTGGTTGAACCAGCACTAGGGATCTAACAGAATGAATTATTATCTTTCTCTCTGGATCCTTGCCAGAATAATGTGCTGATCCCCTGCCTTCCTATTGAATAGTGCAGCTCTGAGGCTGGTTTGGATAATAAAATAAAAATCCCACATTTCATTTTAGAAGTAATACCCTTAATACTATTTTAGTACAAATAGCAACAATATGACTTTTAAGCACCCCAGCTGGAACCTTGTATTCCAAGCTACTTTATAGTCTGACTCCATATATAAAATATATATATATATATATATATATATATATATATTCTCATTCAGTATGATTAGAAGACCCTGAGTAGGCAAATCTATTCCAACTATCTCCTCTCATACCAGCAATATCTGACATTTCATTATTGAAAGGTATCTAGAATAGGGTCATCGTTCAAGGTTTCTTAGTAAAATGTACATATCCTTGGGAAGCATAATATTTTAAACAGAAATCCCCATGCCTCAAAATTATATAAGCCCTACTGAAGAAAGAAGGTATTCACGATAAAAGCATTGACCGATCAGTGGAAGAAGAACTGTTAGCTCTAATAAGAAATATGCAGGAAGCAGAGAGTTTTCCAAAACGGCAAATAAGCAACCACTACCCAGCCTTGTATTCTAATTGGGCAGATTTTCCATATGGTTAGATACCTTTTTTTTTTTTCCCCCAACAAACCTCCTGAATTGATACTGTGAAAAAAAGGGATTCAGTATCAGTTGGAGTATCAGGATCAACTGTTTGAACAACTGGGATAGAATCAAATATGCATAAGTTAAAATCATTCTGTTGTTAAGGCCTCTCCCAACACCATGCCATTCTGGTTCACTCCCTCTATCATAGCCATACATCGATTTCACTCAATAAATTCTACTTTTTAAAGTGCCACACAACTTGCAAAGGTAAGGAAATAATCTGAGAAAACTTTATAATTTAGAATGTAGATGCATTCTTTATTGCCACAGTGGCTTTTCTCAACTGGGAGTTAACAGGTAGCCAGAGACCCTACAAGCTCCTTCCAAAATACATGTTGTCCTTGCAGTTCAATAGGATAGACAGACCATGTTTGTTTCTTTTCTCTCCTTGCAAAGGCACAATTAAAATGACCAGTCAGGGTCAGGGGTGTCACTCTGTCATCTCTCCAGGATCTTCTGAATCTTTTGTCCTTTGCATAAGGACACTTATACAATCAATCTATGAAAGTTATTTGACTATTTTTTTGAAAAATGAAATAAATACCTGGAAATCCACCCAAAAGAACAATCTATGTCTTTGGCCAACAATCTATGTCTAACAATATCATTTCCCAATCATCCTTCTCCCCAACCCAAAGAAACCATGATTCTGAATCCCACGTTCATCTTTCTCTGGTATGTATTTTTATTGTATATATAAAGTTAACTTTAACAGGTTTTAATATTTAAAAATTTTATTTTTAAGTAATCTCTCCACCCAATGAGGGGTTCGAACTCACAATCCAGAGATCAAGAGTTACACATTCTACCAACTAAGTCAGCCACGTGCCCCAATTTTTGAAATTTTTAAGCTTTATCATGCAGTATTTAATCTTTCAGAACGTTTTTATTTACTATTATGTTGCTAATATTCAGCCAAATAGTTGCATTCACTGGAACTCATTCCTTTCGACTGCTATATAATACTCCATTATATGACTTAATTTCACTTTCATATTGGTTTTTTACGTTACCAGTAACATTATCACTAAGTTCTGTAACTTCAATATTTCAGTGTGAAAAACAGATCATGGGATAAGGTCTTTCAACTAAATATTACCTAACTCTCAACAATTAAATGGGCAAGACAGACTTACTCACTTTCCACAAAAGCGGAGGTGAAAAGAAAGCTGTTCCATGTGCCTCCCTTTCATTAACAACAATAACAACAACAGGCAGAGACAAAACAAATCAGTTTTTAAGCAATTCAGTGATTTTAATATCAGGCTGTCTTTTGTTAGGAAAAACAAACAAAAAAAAGGTAACTTTTCCCATCTTCACTTCCGGAAATGTGGCTTCAGGCTTAAATAGCTGGATTTTTTTTTTTTTTTTTTTAATGGAACCTACTTTACAGAGGCCTTATAGTTTGTAGACACTGTATTTATGAGCATACAACTATGAGCTGCTGTTTCTGAAATGAAAGGCATTAAAAAGCTGGACGAACCTCCTGCCAGAGCAGGACCAGCTCCAGATGATTTTATGTGCCAGTGGGCAATGGGGTTTAGTGGCTTGAATATACAGGATCCCAGCTCTCTACTATTGGAGAGCTAATCTTACTAATCTTGGATACAAAACAAGGTCCCACCAGGCTCTTTGATAAAATTGATTAGCATTTCTCTCTGCCTCATCTTGTTAATTGAGATTTTACAAGCTATGATATTGGCCATCATTATAAAAAGCAGGAGAGAGCCTTTGCTCTCAGTCCCTTTATCTCCCCCCCCCCCAAATTACTGTATTTACTTACAGAAACATGACATGCTGCAGTAAGTAGCACACTTCTGTCTTCATGTACTTCATACGGATCCCGGTGTACCTCACATTCCTTGGGGCAGGTACTCTGTCTCTAATTATAATTTGACACTAACCAATGATGTTCTATGCATAGAGAGAGGAGAGGGAAGGAAAGAGATGTGGGGAAATACAAGCAGCAGTTCTGGGTAGATTGTGCAAAATACAGCGAGTAACCCACCTTGGGAGCTGAAAAATCCTGGGCTCTGGCCTTATCAGGCATTGTTGACTAACTGTGTGAATTCCAGGGAAGCACATACCATTAGATCTCATGTTCTTGAACAGAAAAGTCTGCAATGAATAGTACTGGATTTCATGAGATGACTTCTTTCTTTACTTTTTCTCAGACACTGTACCTATAGCCTAACCGGCCTTCCTTCAGACCATTGGGCATGAAATGCTCCTTCTCAGAGCTGTCAGAGATCCTGCTTCATCTAGTCTAATATCCCCCAACCCCCACACCAATTCTTCTCTCCCCCTATTCCCTCACACAGCCCTTCCCATGGTTAACCCCAACTCATTCATCAGAACTCACACCAAAAGGTACTTCCTAAGGAAAGATTTCCCTGCTTGCCCTCAGCTACATGCTCCCACAGCACTCATCCCTCACCTTCATTATAATTATGCTTAAATCATCCCCCGTAGTTAAATAATCATGTGTTTCATATTAACATCTTTAGCTAGAAATTAAGCTGAGGGTAGTGGCCACATCTGTCTATATTTACTTTTGTACTTTGCCTATAATAGTCATGAAATAACTGTTCACAGAGTGAAATAGTACATGTACATACACTAAATGTTTTATATAAAATTTCAGGAGATTTATAGGATTTCTAGTATCTAAATATTTTCCACAAGTATCTCTGGTGATCATTAAATTCCTTTTCAGATGACAAAAAAAAAAAAAAAAATCCCATGTTTTGCACTAGAAATAAAGAAGCAAACACTGAGATTTAAGAAAAGATCAGTGAACAGGAAAATATAAAAGAGAAAGGGAAATATTTTTAAAAATAATTGAAAAGAAGCCCTTGGAGAATTGTTGAAAGTTGCATGCTTATGCCAACATAGATTTCAATTGCTTTCAGCAAAGAAAAGATACTAATTAGTAGAATAATCTTTGTTTCCCAGTTTGAAAGATTACTGTGATTGCTTTCCTCCAGTGCCATGCCAGGCCTTAATGGTTTTAAAGATTAATTGACAGCATGTGAAAACCAACTAGCCAATTAATGGTGGCATGTCACCTAAGTGCACTGAAGAATGTACGTTCACATTGCCTAGGTAGTTAGGTCTTATTTCTTGTTTCTGTCATCACCATGTGGATATTCTGCATATCTTTTCCCCTTATATAAACTACTTACTGTGTATCAGTTGTTCCTTATAGCAAATTTATAAATTAAACTTATTTTGTGTTTAGTAATGAAAGGTCCACCTGCACCAATTAAAATTCCTAGCACTTCAAAAACTGCTGTATCATTTTCTTAGATATAACATTCACTCAGTACATGATTTTCATGTCTTAATTTTATTTTATAGTGAATTTTAAAATGAAGATTAGTTAATTTTTTAAATTTTATTTATTTATTTGACAGAGAGAGAGAGATCACAAGTAGGCAGAGAGGCAGGCAGAGAAAGAGAGAGGGAGAAGCAGGCTCCCCACTGAGCAGAGAGCACAACGCGGGGCTGGATCCCAGGAACCCGGGATCATGACCTGAGCTGAAGGCAGAGGCCCAACCCACTGAGCCACCCAGGCGCCCTGGTTTAGTTACTTTAAACCTGCTTATTCAGAGAGTTGTATGACAAAGGATAAGACACGTTCTCAAAGTGCTTCTCTTATAGGAAAAAAAAAAAGTATTTTAACCACAGGATCAAGAAAAGCTGTTTTCAGGTTAGAGTATCTTCTTTGCTACAGATGCCATAAATCCTCTTATTTTTTTTTTTTCATAGTTACATGGAGCTGGAAAACACATTGATAGCTCAATCTTATTAAGCATACAATATTTTATAATTAACATTTTGGGGATTGCCTCATCCCTGCTTTATTTTATTCTGCCATCCTCATTTTTCTTTATGACCCTAATTCCTTAATTATCTCATTATCTTCTTATGAATTTATCCTTGGAAATTGCCTAAAATCCTGTGGATAAAAACAAATAAAAATAAATGAGTGAATGACTGAATGAATGAAGGACAAGTAAAGGCAAAACCATTTTCTATAAGTCAATTCTCTCATTCTACAGTAAGAAGCACTAAAGCACAGAGGTAAACTCATCAGTTTCCTAAATTCCATTTCCTCAGGTTCCTAATTTTCCTCAGGAAATATTCTGAGCTTTTAAAAAGGTCCCAGGACATGAAACAGTCATATGCAAATAACCAGTGAATAACCATTGTAGCTGTTAATTTCAACATGTCAAAATATTAGATTTACATCTCTCTATGGATATCAGCATTTAAAAAAGAGGGATGACATCCCTGATTTCATTCTATTAAGGCATTTAAAGCAGGCAGTCCCACACTACTCACTAATCATTCAGGAAGAAGAAGGTTGAGCTATGCAGACTCATACTAAAACCCCTCATTTCTGGGGCACCTGGATATTTCAGTGGGTTAAAGCCTCTGCCTTCCGCTCAGGTCATGATCCCAGGGTCCTGGGATCAAGCCCCGCATTGGACTCTCTGCTCGGCAGGGAGCCTGCTTCTTTCTCTTTCTCTTTCTCTCTCTGCCTGCCTCTCTGCCTACTTGTGATCTCCATCTGTGAAATAAATAAATAAAATCATGAAAAAAAAAAAATTTCTCATTTCTCTCACTGAAATACAGGCAGGCCAAGCATTGCCAGCCAGTGCAGATGTCTTTGAGAGATTTGCTATTTCTTCATCCAATGAAGGCTCTGTATTGAACTCCACATCCATGGAGGTTTTACCTGGCTACAATCCGTGCTTGCCTTAAACCTCTCTGTCACCTACTGTTTGCGCTGGAGCAATGAGCCCTAGCTGATTGGAACAGCAAAATCCTTTCTCATGTTCCAAAGGATTAAGTCATCTCTATATTGTCTTCCAGTCCCTACCCTGTTCAATGACTTCTGATATAGGCCAATGAAACACAAGAGGGGTAAAGGGCACACTCATTGGAATGTTCATGGATGTAAAAGAAGAAACATCTGGATCCTGGCTGGGTCTACAGGTACTAACTGGCCATGACCTTCAGGATGTGGTTTAACTTCTCTAGGTCTCAATTTCCTTACCTGTAAAGTAAAAGAGGTTCATCTACAGTAGAAGTTGGCAAACTTTATCTATAAATCCTATAGGGATCTTATTAAGATGCAGTTCCTATTTCAACTGATCTGGGACAGGATCCAAGATTCTGCATTTCTAACAGTCTTCTGGGCTGATTCTGCTGTTACTGATCTGGGAAGTACTTCTGAAGAGCTAAGGAGAGAATCACAAAAGTTCCTTGACTTCATCAGACTATCTAATTTATCTAATTTAAAGATGACTTATTACATAAATAAGAGAACTTTTTCCACTACTACCATTAAAATTCACCTTTTCATCTATTGTGTTTCTATTATATTTAATTGAACTCAATTTTAAACTATTCCTCCTTCTCTCTAAAACTCCTTTGCCCCCAAGGAATAAAAGTGATGTGTATTGAACATGATGTACACACATTCCAACATGTTCTATGAATTATGAAACTGCCATCAGACCAGTCACGATGACAAAGCTGGATTCAAACCCAGATCTTCTAACAGTGATATCCCTTAAGATCTCCACCTTTCCCTTCTCCAAAAAAAGGAACCAAGGAATTCCTAACAGAGCTGCTTTTATCCAAATTTCTAATTGTGTCATTACTGTGTTCTGAAAAACTAGGAATAGTCATCTTATTCAGAAACAAAGAGTTTAAAAACACATCTAGAGGAAAACAATGGGAAGAAAAATGCCTTGGTGGTCTATGGACATTTAGGATGTAGAACAAATGCCCTCCTTGGGAGTCGTGCTGTTAATTAAAGATGCAGGCCCGCTCAGAGCACATTTGGACTCTGGGGAGGACCAGAAGATATTCTGGAAGGGATTCCAGGAGCAGATTCAGGGCCAAGTCTCTACTGAACCTACACATTTAGTCATGTTGTGACTCATTTTAAGTGACCACACAACCACTTCTTCTATGTGCTAATAACTTACATCTATGAGCATTATTTAGGGGAAAAAATGAGACTCTTCATAGTTCTCTTGATGAATTAACAGACCCCAATTTCAAATTCTATATATGTGTAAGTATTGTTTAATTCCTTTGAGTGAAACATGTGGAACAACTATGAAAGAATGTAACAGGTTATTTATAAAAATGCTTCTGTAGGACTGCTATCTTACCCATAACTCCAGGACTATCCCTGCACTATTCCTGAAGTAATTCCTGCCTGCTCCTCAAATTCTCCATCTCTGCCTATCTCCACAATCCTTACTCCGTAAACTGACATTCCACAAACCTTCTGAGGCCACAGTGATCTGTCTATATTTATGTAAAGCACAAGGAGGAAATACTCCCTTTTTTCTGTCTTTTCTTTTATTCATTTATTTAACAGTTAACAAGCACAGATTTTACCCCAGGCAATGTGCTAGCTGCTAGAAGAAGAAATGTATCTTGCTTTTTATTGTTCACCAATGCTATGGTATGTCTCATTTAATCCAGATATGTCCTCATGAAATGATGCTAATACATTCATTTGCAGGTTGATCAAGGAAAGTGACTTTGTCAAGATCAACTTCTCCACAGTGGCAAAATGCAAACTCTTACCTATAACTTCTAAATCATAATTTTGTTCTTAAACCTTATATACTACCTATTTCATACTCTCCATTCCTTGAGTTGGGAGAACTGCGGCATTGATGACAACTTTTGAAAAAAACTTTTTTCACTGTTACTTCTAGAGGTACACTGAAACCTGTACCCCAAAGTGAGAACCCCAAGTAGCATGTGCTCCTAGAAGTTTACTAGGAGCTGTGTAGCCAAAGACAATTCCAGCCACTTAACATTCTCTCCATCTTTCAAGAAGTATATAGGAATACTTTTCAGATAAGACAGCATCTACTCTTTGGAAAATTTCAGTACTTTTGCCAGTGAATCCTACTTAAACCCGAGATTGATTCCCTCTCCTCTCTCCCATGAGTGTTCTGTATTAACAGTGCTGTGTAGACCAAATCAATACATGTTGCCTAGTCCATTTATGAGAGTTTTCTGGAAATATTATGTAGATTTCTAGTGAAATAATTTTTAAAAACTGGTGCTAGCTTTATCTATCAAGTTCTCTTCCTTTTGCTCCCCACTGAAGAGCTGATCACAGAAAGACTTGCATTCACCTGAGCCCACTGGCCTCAGTCATTTGCAATATCCTGACAGCTGCAAAAAGCAGACAATATACTGTCTTCCAGTGAATATGCCCTTCCCATTGAGTATAAAGCATCAATTAAGTCAATTTACTATCATAGAGTGTAAATACAGTCCATATTTAACTGAATTACCTATCCTTCCAAACATTACCTTGGCATAATACCTGTTTTAATTCTTTGTAATTAAAAACTCTAATAAATATTTGCTGAATGCCTACTATGTGATAGGAAATTTGGTACACTCAAGAAGAACAAAAGGAGACAAACCATAAAAGAAGACTTATAAAAATGATTAAACAAGATAGAGTATTGAAGACATTTTGAAAGCAACATGTCGAAATATAAAAAGTTATTTCTGCAAAACATTGATTTTCTTGAGTTTGAGAGGAAATATAGTTTTAAGCATATTAGCATATACCTTATTCAAGGGGGAAAAAAGGTTTTCATTCTTATGAACCAAAGGTCTGTTTCCTACATTTGTGACCTACCTGGTGTCTGTATTAATTATTGTCTTGGAGAAAACTCATCTGGTGTGTGCTACAATATTTTGTAGAATCTAATCTCTTGCCTACAGAGAGAAATCTTCTTTGAATACAAGGTAGTCTTTGGCAGCAGCACTGAATATGACAAAGCAAATGTAAACTGGGTCTAATAGCTAAAGACTTTTTGACTTTTTAAGATATTCAATTGAACATTTAAAAGGTTTAGTCTCATATCAGTTCTAGAAAGCCCTCCTGGGGCAGGCTTAAGTAACTATGCCATTAGGCACTCAGCTGCAAATTGCCTATTAAGTCTGACTGAAACTGTAAAATTGCTTTTCACAATGCAAATTAATGTAAATAAGAACAATTGGTTACACATATCACAGGCTATCAAATTGTAGACAGATGATGCATACTTCCCCCCACTTCTGAATTAACATTACTTTAAAGTTATATTTAGTAGGTCTTAACAGGCTTGGGTGTCTCTGTGATAAATTCCACAAATTCATTATAAGCAGTACATGTGTCCTATGTATGTTATCTATTATATGAAATATAAACCTCTTTTTATCAATGTCTGAGGGCACTTATGCTCAGGTTCAGTGGATATATCACAAAATAATCCATTTAGCCTTAGCTCTCAGGTTACAGTAGCATCATTCAGTTACTAAACATTATTAAAAGCATTTATCTTGTTTTAACAAATGCATTGTAAGAAAAAAGTACACGATTATAAAGAAGACATAAGTCTTCTTTGAATAGTAATGTGCACAGAAGAACCTTATGGCTATCATACTTATAATTATTATTTTGGAAATTTGCAAGTTATTTAACCTTTTAAACCCTTAGTTTCCAAATCTGTCAAATGAAAGTAGTAACATGCAACTAATGGAAAAAAAAGATTTCATATTGTAATTGCAAAGCCAACTGAGGGAGACTTCTAAGATGTCAGCAGAAAAGGCATAGTTATACTAAGCAAAATAAGTCTGTCAGAGGAAGACAAATAAGTGATTTCACTCATCTCTGGAATTTAAGAAACAAAACAGATGAAAGGTGAAGAGAAGGAAAAATAAAATAAGACAAAATCAGGGAGACAAACCATAAGAGACTCTTTACTACAGGAAACAAACTGAAGGTTGTTGGAGGGGAGGTGGGTGGGGGAATGGGGTAATTGGATGATGGGCATTAAGGAAGGCACTTGATAGAATGAGCAGTGGGTTTTGTATGCAACTGATGAATCACTAAATTCTACCTCTGAAACTAGTAATATACTACAAGTTAATAAATTTAATTTAAATAAAAACATTTTTAAAAAGCCATATTTTTAACCTTACTTCCATTCAGACGCAATCTGTGGCACCTTATAGGTTTCAACCATCTTCTGATGCATGTTCTGAAAAAATAGTCTTGTACCTCACAAAAAAAGAAAACACTCACTACCAACGTTTTGTTTCCAACCTTTAAGGTTTTAGCCAAAAAATGAAAAAAAAATAATTTTAATAACTATTACAATATCTATAATTTGTCAATCAACAGTTATTTTAAGTACCTCCTATTATATCTACTCCATTTTCAGAGCTTCTCCTCTTTGTAGTTTCTTAAAATTAAGCAACTTAAAATTATTAATATTGCAAACAGACATATCTTGGGGTGGCAAAATTTGTTCCCCTACATCCCTTATCTGTCCTTCCATATATATTTTAAGAGGATTCTGGTTAAGTTGACTTGCACTAAAAGAAAAAGAGTAAAATTGGGAGTTGGTAATGTTTAATAACCTGAAGAAATTATTTGAGAGCATGGAACTGGGTTAAAGGTAAAATTGTATCTATTGGTAAAACAAAAGAAAAGCTATATTTTAAGGTTTCATGCTTGGGCATCATTATTCCATCTTCTGTGGTTTGGGGAAGATGATGTTCTGATGACCAGAGATTCTTGTTAAGAATCTATAGTAGGGTCAGTTCTTTCATCTTAATAGTCTCTTAAAACATAAATCTTTAACATTTTTGCCCTTATTGTGACCCTTCTTCTAGTCAGGAATCCAGTCACATTACTTAGAGAAGGATTAAAATTTTTATAAAAGATATGAAAAAAAAAAATAAAAGTCCTTTAGTTTTAAGCTTCCCAAATGAGGTTATGAGAAACCAATAGGGATGGCCTAGTGCGAAGTCAAGAATGGAGTTCATGTCATAACAAAAGAATAGATTAGATTGGGAATGAAACTAAATTTCACATAAAAATTTTACTGATTTCAAGCTTTTATACCACTCCTGTGTTTAGTGAAAGGGCAGGCCTTGCCCTTATCTGGGAGTGCAACCATCCACGTCTGTCTGGTGTTGTCTACAAATAATCCAGGAGTAATGACAGACTGTGCCCAAGATGTACTATGTACTAACTGATGAACTGAGCCCGAAGGAAATACTGCCCAGAATTGTCCAAAACACCCCCTGGTCCCTGAACACTGAAAATGGGAAAAATTGAAAACCACAGGCAAGGCAGGGTTAGACAAAGCCCCTAGGTCCTTGGAGGAGACCACTCAGTGGTACTCCACTTGCCACCATTCTCACCCCCGAATCATATTACATTTATGCTATTGTAATTTCAAGGTAACATAGTAGTCCAAATACTGAGTTGGATTTACCTTCTGGACCCTATTCCAAAGATAGAACTTTATTGTTGGAATCCTCACTCAAAAACCCTCTTTAATGCCAAATAACTGTTTGAATATACTTTCCATTTTAAGCCAAATATTTTGTCATATGCCATAATGACAGTACCTTTAAATGTTTCTGATTATTTTTTAAGGTAATTCTCTTTAGATATAATCCATTCTTGCTTTACCCTGACACTTCAATATTAAAGATATAGTCTGTTATTATGTTGTTATCTGGGACTGGTTAATTTTCAATTCTAGAGAATTTCCATTAGTCTCCCTTTATTAAAAAAAAAGTTTTACTTTCCTCTGATAAATTTGGTGTTATTTATTCATACATGAAATTTGCTAATATACTAAAGGCAATTTCAAATAGTTTCATTCTCACATGTCTACCCTTGAAAGAATATCAAAACCTGAATCTAACCCAAAGAGTTAAAAAATGACTAATTTCAGCAAATATGAAGCCAGTATCAAAGTCTGGGGCAATTTGCCAATTGATTACACCTGCATCATTTTAAAAATAAAAAGTGAGCTCTGAAACATAATTTGTATCCATTTTTAATATAAGAATTGAAAATTATACTTTATCCTTTAATACTTAGATTTTAGGAAATGTAGAAAATTCTCTATAACTGTTTCTTACTCTGAAAATCAACTAAATTCAATTTCTACCCATTATTAACTAAATAACAGTCCAAAGTATTTTACATACAGCTGTATCTTATTTGTTTTTTTAATTTTATCTATTTTTCTTTGTTGTTATGGTATTTTGTGATACCTCAGGTTTAGCTTATTGTCATTATTAATGAGATTTTTCTCTGGGTATTTAATTATTCTTCTGATGTAAACTTTATTTTCATATAATACATTTTTTGTATAAAATATGACAATACAAAGATAAAAAGTACAAATCATTGATAATACTAATGCCCAGAGGAAAACTACTATTAATCAATATTCTATATTCCATATATTTATATAATATAAATGTATTCCATTTATATCATATAAATGCATATGTACCCATATCTTAATATACATCAATACATATATATGTATACAGGGCAAATTGAAATTAAATTCAACATGATGTTATTTTCTCTCCTCTTAAAAACTTCATTTCTGGGGCGCCTGGGTGGCTCAGTGGGTTAAGCCGCTGCCTTCAGCTCAGGTCATGATCTCAGGGTGCTGGGATCGAGTCCCGCATTGGGCTCTCTGCTCAGCGGGGAGCCTGCTTCCCTCTCTCTCTCTGCCTGCCTCTCCATCTACTTGTGATTTCTCTCTGTCAAATAAATAAATAAAATCTTTAAAAACAAACAAACAAACAAACAAACAAAAAAAACTTCATTTCTGTAACCTCCGATGAGACAATTAAGTAAATGTATGCCTTATGATATGTATGAAACCCCTAAAAATTTAATTCATTCATCCAACTACTATTATAAAATAACACAACATTGTGCTACATTTTCATCCAATATATGTTATATAAAAATAATAAAGTTTTCTGGAAGGAGCAAGATGTCAGAGGAGAAGGAGGACCTAAATGTTGTCAGGTTGCAGGAATTCAGCTGGATAGTTACCAGACCATTCTGAACACCTACAAACTTAACAGAAGATCAAAGAGAAGAAGAGAAGCAATTCTAGGAAAAGAAAAGCGACCCCTTTCTGGAAGTTAGGACATGCAGAGTAGTGAATCTGAGGCAATGTAGGGGAAGATAGACCTTGGGGGGGTGGACTAGTTCCCAGCAAGTGGAAGAGCAGTGGAACACAAAATCAGAACATTTAGGAGTCTGTTCCACTGAAGAATGTTGCTCCAGAGTCTAAGTGGTGGGGGATGGGGGAGGAGAGCGCTTGCAAGAACAGTGGAGTCAAAGGATCTGTGGGGTCACAAGAAAGATCAGGGGTGTCTGAGTGTGGCAGAGCTCCCAGGTATCAGAGTGAGGAAGCTGGCTGCAGAGACGAAGCCGAGGAGATAGCTCTCAGCTTGGAGTTACCTTAAACCATGATCCAAGGCATATTCAGGCCACTGCTCTTTAAGCAGGGACCCCACAAGTGGCAGATCTAGGGAGGTCCCCTCCTTCCTCCTCTGGAACAAATGGCACAGTAGTGTGTTGCAGGAATCAGCTGGGTTTGGAGACATTAAACAGGGTTGTGTGCCAAGATAGAAATGCTTGATTTCAGGCCAGGTAAGCACAGAGTGCTGCCAGAGACCAGGGAAACAGGGGTGATTGATTGCTTTTCTCTGAAGTCACACTGAGGAGTGGGGCCTGGACATGTCAGTTCCTACAGAGCTGGAGAATGGAGGTTGCATTTTCATTCTCATCCTCCAAAACTGTATGGAAAACAGTCAAGGAACAAAAGTTTCCAAGAGCAAAACTGAGCAGATTACTTAGCCTGGCCCCTGGCAAGGGGGCTACAATTCCACTTTGGGCAAAGACATTTAAGAATCACTGCAACAGGCCCCTCCCCCAGAAGATTAGTAAGAACATCCAGCCAAGACCAAGTTCACCATTCAATGAGAACTGTGGAACTCCAGAGCTCTTTTCCATGATTCTTCAGTCTTTCAAAGTTAAATTTTTTTAATTTTATTTTTTTCTTATTCTATTTTGTTACTTTTTCCTCTTTGCTATTTTTAACATTTTTTAACTCTTTTATCACTATCTTTTTAAATTTTTTTTTGAATTTTCATTGTTATAGTCATATTCTATTCCTTCATTGTATTTAACCTTATTTTTTGTTTTTTGTTTTTTGTTTTTTTTAAATTTGGGGATACAGTTTCTTCTAACAGATCAAAATATACACTAAATCTAGCACATAGCTTTGTTATTGTGTCCAGCCTGATCACATTCTTTCTTATTTTTTCTTTTTTCAACTAATTTCTTATTTTATCAATTCTGTTTTTTAGAATCTTTTTTAAATTTTCATCTTTACACTCATATACCAACCTTTTGTCGTGTTTACCCTTATTTTTGTATATATATGTTTTTCTTCCTTTAAGATTTTGGGAGGCAGTTTCTTCTAACAGACCAAAATACAACCAAAATCAAGTGTCTGGCTCTCTTCTATTCATCAGATATAGATATATATATATAGATAGATTAGATATAGATATAGATATAGATATAGATTTATTTATTTATTTATTTTAGTTTTGTTTGTCCTGGAAGCTTTTTATTTCTCCTTCTATTTTTATTGACAGCCTAGCTGGATATAGTATTCTTGGCTGCATAATTTCTTGTTTAGTGCTCTGGATATACCATGCCACTCCTTTCTGGCCTGCCAGGTCTCTGTGGATAGGTCTGCTGCCAATCTAATATTTCTACCTTTGTATATGTGTGTGTGTGTGTGTGTGTGTGTATTTTAAAAATTTTATATATTTATGTATAAATATGTATATATAAATATAAATATATTTAAGTATAAATATATATAATATATAAATATAATATATTTAAGTATAAATATATTATATTTATATATTATATATATTTATATATGTTTTTTTTCATTTTGTTTTGGTTTTTTCTCTCTCTTCTCTCCCCAGTTTTGGGTCTCTTCCAATTTGGTTAGTATATATTTTTATGAGTTTGTTGCCACCCTTCTAGTACTTTGTTCTATCATTCATCTATTCTTATCTGGATGAAATGACAAGGTGGAAAAACTCATCTCAAAAAAAAAAAAAAAAAGAGGTAGTACCAACAGCTAGGGACCTAATCAATATGGACATTAGTAAGATCTTAGATCTGGAGTTCAGAATAAAGATTATCAAGGTTCTAGTTGGGCTCAAAAAAATCTTGGAAGATGCTAGAGAATCCCTTTATAGAATAACAAAATCCCTTTTTGAAGAATTAAAAGAACTAAAATGTAATCAAGTTGAAATAAAAAAAAAACTATCAATGAGGTGCAATAAAAAATGGAGGAGCTTACTGCTAGGATAAATGAGGCAGTAGAAAGAATTAGTGATATAGAAGACCAAATAATGGAGAATAAAGAAGCTGAGGAAAAGAGAGATAAACAACTACTGGGGAGGGGAACATCTGAGAGATAAGTAATACCATAAGGTGAAACAATATTAGAATAATTGGGATCCCAGAATAAGAAGAAAGAGAGAGAGGAGCAGAGGTATATTGCAGCAAATTTTAGGAGAGAATTTCCCTAATTTGGTGAAGGGAATAATCATAAAAATCCAGGTGCTGTGGAGAATCCCCCCTCAAAATCAATAAAAATAGGTTAACTCCCTGTCATCTAATAATAAAACTTACAAGTCTCAGAAACAGAGAAAATCCTGAAAATAGCTCTGGACAAAATGTCTGTAACCTACAATGGTAGAAATATTAGATTGGCAGAAGACCTAACCACAGAGACCTGACAGGCCAGAAAGGACTGGCATGATATATCCGGAGCACTAAACAAGAAAATTATGCAACCAAGAATATTATATCCATCTAGGCTGTCTTTGAAAATAGAAAGGGAGATAAAAATGTACCAGGACAAACAAAACTAAAATAACTTGCAAACGCCAAACCAGTCCTACAGGAAATATTGAAAAGGATCCTCTAAGCAAAGAAAAAATCTAAAAGTAACATAGACCAGAAAGGAACAGAGACAATATACAGTAATAGTCACCTTATAGGCATTATAATGGCATGAAATGCAAACTTTCAATAGTTACCCTGAATACAAATGGGCTAAATGCCCCAACCAAAAGGCACAATTTAATCAGATTTGATGAAAGAACAAGAACCATTGATATGCTGTTTCCAAGGGACTCATTTTAGGCCCAAAGACATCTCCAGATTTAAAGGGAGGGGTTAGAAAACCATTTACCGTGCTAATGGACATCAAAAGAAAGCTGGAGTGGCAATCCTTATATCAGATAAGTTAGATTTTAAACCAAAGACTATAATAAGAGATGAGGAAGGATAACATAAGATAGGCCTATCCAATAAGAAGACCTAACAATTTTAAATACTATGGTCATAACACGGAAGCAACCAATTATATAAGCCAATTAATAACAAAATAATAAAAAAAAAACCCACATCAATAATAATACAATAGCAGTAGGGGATTTTAACAACCTCTTCACTGAAATGGACAGGTCATCCAAGCAAAAGATCAACAAGGAAATAAAGGCTTTAAATGACACATTGGACCAGATAGACATCACAGATATATTCAGGACATTCCATCCCAAAGCAATAGAATACATATACGCTCTAGTGCACATGGAATATTCTCCAGAATGGATCACATCCTGGGTAACAAATCAGTCTCAACTGGTACCAAAAGATTGGGATCATTCCCTGCATACTTTCAGACCACAGTTTTCTAAAGTTAGAACTCAACCACAAGAGAAAAGTTGGAAAGACTCAAACACATGGAGACTAAAGAACATCCTGCTAAAGAATGAATGGGTCAACCAGAAAATTAAGGAAGAATTGAAAAAATTCGTGGAAACAAATGAAAATGAAAACACTACTGTTCAAAATCTGTGGATACAGCAAAGGCAGTCCTGAGAGGAAAATATATAGCCATACAAGCCTTTCTCAAGAAATAAGAATGGTCTCAAATACACAACCTAACCCTACACCTAAGGGAGCTGGAGAAAGTACAGCAAAGAAAGCCTAAACCCAGCAGGAAAAGAGAAATCATAAAGATCAGAGCAGAAATCAATAAAATAGAAACCAGCAGTAGAATAGATCAATGGAACTAAGAGCTGGTCCTTTGAAAGAATTAATAAAATTGATAAACCCCTGGCCAGACTTAACAGAAAGATAAGAGAAAGGACCCAAGTAAATAAAATCATGAATGAAAGAGGAGAGATCACAACCAACACCAAAGAAATGCAAAGAATTATAAGAACACACTATGAGCAACTCTACGCCAGCAAATTTGACAATCTGGAAGAAATGGATGCATTCCTAGAGACATATAAAATAACAAAACTGAACCAGGAAGAAGCACAAAACCTGAACAGACCCATAACCAGTAAGGAGATTGAAACAGTCATCAAAAATCTCCCAACAAACAAGAGCCTAGGGCCAAACAGCTTCCAGTGCCAGGAAGTTGTCTGGGGGAATTTTACCAAACATTTGAAGAAGAATTAATACCTATTCTCCTGAAACTGTTCCAAAAAATAGAAATGGAAGGAAAACTTCCAAATTCATTTTATGAGGTCAGCTTCACCTTGATCCCAAAATCAGACAAAGACCCCACCAAAGAGGAGAATTCTAGACCTCAAACTCTATTACAAAGCTGCACTCAACAAGACAGTATGGTTCTGGCACAAAAACAGACACGTAGATAAATGGAACAGAATAGAGAGCCCAGAAATGGACCCTCAACTCTATGGTCAACTCATCTTTGACAAAGCAGGAAAGAATGTCCAATGGGAAAAAGATAGTCTCTTCAACAAATGATGTTGGGAAAACTGGACAACCACATGCAGAAAAATGAAACTGGACCATTTCCTTATACCACACACAAAACTAGACTCAAAAATGGATGAAAGACCTCAATGTGAGTCAGGAATCTATCAAAATCCTTGAAGAGAACACAGGAAGCAACCTCTTCGACCTTAGCCACAGCAATTTATTTCTAGACACATTGCCAAAGGCAAGGGAAGCAAGGGGAAAAATGAACTACTGGGACTTCATCAAGATCAAAAGATTTGTCCAGCAAAGGAAACAGTCAACAAAACCAAAAGACAACTGAAAGAATGGGAAAAGATATTTGCAAATAACATATCAGAAAAAGGGCTAGTATCCAAAAAAAAATTTTTTTAAGATTTTATTTATTTACCTAACAGACAGAGATAACAAGTAGGCAGAGAGACAGGCAGAGAGAAAGGAGGAAGCAGGCTTTCTGCAGAACAGAAAGCCAGATGTGGGGCTCGATCCCAGGACCTTGGGATCATGACCTGAGCTGAAGGCAGAGGCTTTAACCCACTGAGCCACCCAGGTGCCTCCTAGTATCCAAAATTTATAAGGAAATTATCAAACTCAACACCCAAAGAACAAATAATCCAATAAAGAAATGGGCAAAAGACATGAACAGACATTTCTGCAAAGAAGACATCGAGATGGCCAACAGACATGTGAAAAAGTGCTCCACATCACTCAGCATCAGTGAAATACAAATCAAAACCACAATGAGATACCATCTCACACCAGTCAGAATAGCTAAAATTAACAAGTCAGAAAATAACAGATTCTGGCAAGGATGCAGAGAAAGGGGAACCCTCCTACACTGTTGATGGGAATGCAAACTGGTACAGCCACTATGGAAAACAGTAGGAAGGTTCCTCAAAAAGTTGAAAATAGAGCTACCCTATGACCCAGCAACTGGGTATTTACCCTAAAGATACAAATGTAGTGATCCAAAGAGGCACGTGCATCCAAATGTTTATAGCAACAATTCCCACAATAGCCAAACTATGGAAAGAACCTAGGTGTCTAGGTTCTATAAAATATATATATATATTTTTGTCCTATATGTATACCCCACATCCTCTTCATCCATTCCTCTGTTGATGGACACCTAGGTTCTTTCCATAGTTTGGAGATTATATATATATATATATATATATATATATATATCCTATATATATACCTCACATCCTCTCTCTCTCTCTCTCACTCTCTCTGTGTGTATATATATATACATACATACAATGGAATACTATGCAGCCATCCAAAACCCCCCAAACATTACCATTTGCAATGACGTGGATGGAACTAAAGGATATTATACTAAGTGAAATAAGTCAATCAGAGAAAGACAATTATCATATGATCTCTCTGATATGAGGAATTTGAGAGGCAGGTCAGGGTTTTGTGGGGGTAATGGAGGGAAAAAATGAAACAATATGGGACCAGGTTGGGAGACAAACCATGAGACTCTTAATCTCAGGAAACAAACTGAGGGCTGCTGGGGGATGTGCGGAAGGATGAAGTTGCTGGGTTATGGACATTGGGGAGGGTATGTGCTATGATGAGTACTGTGAACTGTGTAAGACTGATGATTCACAGAACTGTACTCCTGAAGCAAATAATACATTATATGTTAATAAATAATAATAATAAAGTTTCCAAAAATACAAAGATATTAATTAGATATTTTGAGGTATATAATTTTCTTTTTAAAGAAAGATAATTGAGAAATTTTCTGTTTCACTATATTGGCTTGTCTTATCTGATAGAGATTTCACTGACTTCATCCCACTCCATCCTTGGAATAGTCAGTTGGGGAAGTACCTCCAAATTGTTATATATACTAAACTTTCAATTCTTTCAATTTTCTTCCATATCTGGTGACAACTCTCCAAACTGTTTTTTTCTTATTTTTCTCCCTCCTATTTAATTAGCTGTCACAGATAACCAAAACTTGACTATCTAGATCCCACTGGGACTCTCTGTTGTCTTTAAGCTGGCCTTTTTGTCAGGACATTAAAAACGTTTGCAAGTGGAAACCCAGTGATGTTGAAGGTCACACCACTGTAGCAGACCTGATAGGGACTGGTGTTTTCTTGGACCAGTCATTATCTGAAGCAGTAAGAAAGTTTGCTGAAATGCTCAGATATGCACATCCTTTTTTAGGGAATAACAATAACTGTGGATAACTGCAAAAACAAAAACAAACAAACAAAAAAACAAACCCATTATCATCCTAATTTGAGAGCTTCAAAAAACTCAATAATCCATGTTGCATAACCAAAAGATTTTCCATTACCAACCAGCATCTCAGAATTCACTGGACTGGTTATCCACACGTTTCAATTACCAGCTCTTTAAAATAATATTTAATGTTTATATTTCTTTTTTCATTTTAGGTATATCTCTTCTAGGATGCCCAAATGCTCTGAAACCTCTGATCTTTGTCACCATCTGTGAAAGAATGCTTCAACTTGTTTTATAGGAACAACTCCAAGAGTCCTCCAGACACTATTTTTAGACCCTATTTTGACCTGCTCAAGAGGTTTCTGATCACCTTTGACTTGACCAGCATTAAATGATATTTGCCTTGAATAACAGAGGAGACTGACAAATTGAACTTTATGGGAGCCTAGTACTCCAAGAAAGCAGAAATATTAATTCTCCCACCCTTCCATATGCACACCTGTTGTGTTCTAGAAAATGCTAGCCGTCTCATCAGCTAACCAGCTAACTGCTAACTGAAAGGATTGCCCTTCCCTAAAATAGTCCCAGGAAGCTACACCTCCATCTTTTTTTAATAACTCAGGTAACACCTTTCTCCTTTCCTCAAGTTTCCTTTGTTTATTTACCTTCATTAACCCCAGTCCCCTTCTTTTTTAGGCAATGTTCCTCATAAGTGAACATTATCCCTACTGTGACAACCTGAATGAAATGATCTCCTAGTGTCCAGTTCACTGCATATGATTTATGATCAGAAGGCCAAAGTCAATATATAGTTCTATATGCTGTTAACATAACCCTGAGGTTATATTAGGTATTGCTTTGTTCTGCCACTCACTTGTCATGTAATACATAAATACATCATCTTCTTCTTCATGTATCACATTTGAAAAAAGTGACAAAGGAGTGTCTATTTGCCCAATGTACACAGACAGTTATCAGATCCTTTCTGGCAGTCTAGTCCATAATACTAATAGTCACTCTTTATTAAATATGCCCTAAACTCCAAATCTTTTTAGAGCATTTTCTAGTCAATTTTCATTAAAAAAAAAAAAAAAGAATTGAATCACTTTATATAAAATTGAAAGGATTAAGGATTTTTTTTTCTGTCCCCACTCTTTTCAAAACCTGATATAAACACATTCCCTCTTACTAAGATCTTGTTTATAAAAAAGCCACAATTAGCAAGAAGGCAACAGGTGCTAAGACTCAAGGTAAAAGAAGAGACTGAGTCACTTTCAGAGCAATAACCAAAGACTGTTTAGTATCATAGTGCAAAGGCAACAGTCTGAAAGAGGATACATCTTGGCAGAAGTAAAAACCAATCTTGCAAATGAGCTAGCCACAAAACTGAAAGCATTCTAAATAGGCTCATTTTATCCTATATTTAGGGCCCAAATAGACTGCAAGTAGCCAGAAATGACCTAGAGCTAGAAGTTGAGGGAAATAAAGCACTCTAGGGCAGAGCAAAAGAATTAAAGAAACCGATGAGAAGAGGTTAAGGGCATTGAGCTGCTTTGCAGGTAACGAGGATGGTACTGAGCTTGGAGACTGATGGACTCCAGAAGAGCTGAGATAACAAAAGTGAATAAAGTAGAAAAGCTATTTATAAGCCCAAGTTCCCTGAGGACTCCTTATGAATAGGAAATTTCACCCCAAACCAAAGAAAGGCTATTGTGTTTCTTCTGGATTTCTGGTTTGCCCACTAACAATAAGAGCATTTAATAGTAAATAGTATCTTTACTCCCTTCCACTAGTCAAAATATTCGTAGGGGATTTTAAGTCCATTCAGGCCTGCCTCTAAAACATCATTCATTCATTTATTCATTCATTCATTCTTCTTTTCTCCTTTTTTCCCCTTTTCTCTCTCTTCTCTCTCTTTCCTCATGTGCATGCTCTCTTTCTTATTTCTTCTTTCTTAATTTATACTATGTTTTTTTCTCGTCACCCTTGGTTATTCCATCTTCTGTCTCAAGCAGTCATCAGTTTCTAAGTCACCTGGTTTTAATAAAGAATAAGTGAATTCAGAGTTCACACAAGCAGAATAAACTCTATTAGTTCTCTTATGAGAACTGCCCTGCAGTCCTTGAAAGGCACATTTCACAGAGCAGTTTTCTGCACAAAGCTTGTGATGTGTCAGCATAGGGTTATTTATTTACAATCGTATTTCCTTGCTAAGGTGAAAGGTAAGTAAGGAATGAAAGCAATTATCTCAGTTTTTTCCCACTAGGACTGTCAATGCAAAGTGCCCCTGTGACACAGCCTGACACTTTTAATGAATTCCCAGGGTTATGCAACAATGCTACTAACACCCACCTCTGTCACTCAGAGGTAGGGATTTTCCTTCCATTCTTGAGCTTGGATACTAACATTCATTGTCCCGGTTAATGAGGATCTGACTTTGTATTCTGGAACAGGGCACTTTAATAATGTGTCTCCACAGATCACACTGACAAACTCTTAAAGTGTGATTCAGGCAAAGCTGATTCCAAATACAAAGTTTAATAATACCTCAGTGGAACACGCTTAGAGGCTTTTTTGTTCATAGATATAGTTGCACATATTGAAAAGTGGAAAGGCCCATAGTTAAATTTACCACTTTCTCTTTGCATAAGTCCATTTCTATTTGTGCACTTGTTTACCTCTTTACTGACAGGGATTTCTGAAAAATTGTTTTGTTGAACTCTGGCAGAAAGGCATGGCTGCCTAGCACTATTTTATAGTGCTGGGAGAGGAAAGGAGATAACCTCTACAAGTAATAGGCCCTTCGTTTCCTACTCAAATATGGTTTGAAAGAGTTTCCACACAACCTGTTTTGTTATGAGAGACCAAAAAAAAGTGATGGGCAGGATATAAGGTCTGAGCGAACACAGGAAAACAGGGTTTTCAGGATTTAAACTCATAGTATGAGCACTGGATGTGGTTGCCAGCATGGGTTACAATAGATATTCAGTATCCCAAGAAGAAGACATATAGTATATGGAAGGCCTACAAGTCTGTTTCTGGAGGGCAGGTAGCAGAAGGCTAAGGAATTGAGGGTGGTCATGAAAGAGGTGGTGGTAAATGCTGCCTTAGTTTAGAAAAGTCTATCAGGAGATTCACTGCAGTAGGTGAGCTAGGGCAGGGAAAGTCCAAGTAGTGCATAGTATTAACACAGATGTGCAGCCCTGGTCAGATTTTAAGTTCTTAGTCCATTCAGAGCAAATAGCACCCAAGATCTGTAGGGATCATACCCAGTAGGGTCCAGCTAGAAAAAGCTATGGAGAGTGTCTAACCCTTGAAAGTGAACTGAGGGCAAGAAAGGGACTTCAGTACCAGTGGAAAAATTCAATACAAAATTTCAGAACCAAGTTAGAAGCCCTATGATCATGCCTTGATGAAGAAGAGGCATGAGAGAGGAAAGAACAAAAGAGTGGGCAAGTGGGTTAAATTTAAAATAAAATGCTCATTAAGCAAATTGATCAGTAAGCAAACAGGTGTGAGGTTAAATGACTTTGGCAAAGTGGACTTTTCCCAGGTGCAGAGAGAGAAAAAGGGCAGGCTATAATTTGCTAAGCCCACAGGTGCCTGGAACAAAATCAGATCACAGGCAGCAAAATGAGTTCCATGTCACATGGGCTGAGGAGCTCACGTAGCTTACTATGATCAATGTTGGTAAGAAACTGAGTGAATCTCAATGTACTGGTAGAAGGCATTCATAATTAAAAGAAAATGGCAGGGAGGCTGGGACTAATTGACAACTGAAGTCATCATATGATGCTCAGAAACAAACTCTAGGGAATCAGTTCAGCCTAATAAAAGCATTGTAAAGATATAGGCTCTACTCCCACTGCCTTTAGGACAACAAAAACACAGTTCTTAACAACTTCCACCATACATACACACTTAATTGTCATATATTCACACCATGTTTATTACCTTTATTTTATACATGAGAAAAATCAATGGACAGAATGTTTTTCCAAAGATCCCATGGCAGAACCATGATTTAACAACAAGTAACCTAACTTCTGGAAGGCACTCTCAAAATAAAGCAATTAACAAATAAGAAAATAGGAAAGATAATGTTTAAGGACACACATTCAACACAGTAAAAGAAGTTACAGTTTTGGGTCTTTTTGACAATTCAAGACAAGTTTCCTATGCTCCCCAATTTGTTGGCCTATGTAAATGGAATATTCTGCAAACCCCACCATTTTATAGATCATACTTAAAATTCACTTTTCCCCCAAGGGATAAGTAAGAATGTAGTGGTGATGAACAAAGGCAAGAAAAGACATGACTACTAGTCAATGGAAGATTTGGATATCACTAAAAAGATAACAATTTATTCTTTCTTGGTAAAACATGAACATGTAATACTTGTGTAGAACTATTCCCTCAGCTGTCTTGCACCCACACCATGATAAGAATTTGAGTATGATGGAATTTCATCATTTAAAGTTTCTGGCTTTGGAATAGCCATCTTTGAGTTTATATCCTGCATCTACTATTTACTACTGGGAACATCACTTGTACTCTCAAGCCTTCATTTCCTGATCTTTGTAACATGCATAATTTAGTCTAACTCAGAATTTTTGTGAGAGGAATAAATGAGAGATTATAGTGGGTCTAGTGTTATCCCTAGTAGGTAGTAAGTTGGTAGGTATTAAATAAATCTGAGTTCCTTTTCCTTGCCTCCTCTCCCTTCCATGAAACTTATTTGAAGTTTTAGAAGTCTGTACAAAGCTGGAAAACTCTAAAAAACCTGAAGCTTGGTACAGACTTGAAAGTTAGGATCCCTTTTTATAAGGTGAGTTATTTGAGAAATTTTCTTCCATTCAAGGGCTACTCTATTTGGTTGCACAGTTTATGCCCTGCAGACAACATCATATCTGAAAGGGAATCAATCACTCATATGGTACACCTCATCCATTTGTTTATTTTCAACAATTTACTGACAGATTTAACAGCAACGTCTTGTTCTAGAAAAATATATCACAACAATTTTCTAACAGATAGAAGTAAAATGTCTTGAGACATGGGTGTTTCAGGTGTCCAAATGTGCTTTATGTACAGCAGAGACTTTGAACCGTGCTTTGCCTGAATGTTTTACATTTCCTTTTCATACAGCCTAAAACTCCACCAAGTAGAGATTCACTTGGTTTAATACACACCCCTTAAAATGCTTATGTAGTGAAAAGTATTAATTCTAAATCATTTCTGCTTGTTGCATATAGGCTTTGTGTTTACTACCCCGGGATATCTTCGGGGGGATATGTTTCTAAATCTCTGGAAGGATATATTATCTCTAGTTTCCAGGTCTACTTGCTATTCAAATAGATCAGAAGGCCCAGACTATGAAGGGATATGAGAAAACCATGGGGAATTATCTTTCAGAATCATCCACCACAAAGTCATGAGTGTAATAATACTATTATAGGAGAGTAAAGAATTGGGACCAATAAATTCAATATTGTGCACTCTGCCTAATATTCCTACTAGGTTTAAGTCTGTATGATTGTCATAATGTAAAAATGTATGAGAGATTCTAGGCCATGATCATTATTAGAGCCCAAGTACAAAATGTTTTTTTAACTTGCAATTTGTCAATGTCATTAAATATAAAGTACCTGTAATGACCCATGAAGAAGTATAGTGTTATTTTAAAGTCATTATTATTTTAATGATTCATTGTTAATGTATATGGCAAACTTTAGGGGAACCCTTAAAATATTTTTTAAAGAAGTGTAATGAATAGACTAAGTGAAAAGAGAAAAGGAAATTATAAAAAATATACAATTAAAACCAGAGAAGGCAGAAAAAGAATGGAAGACAGAAAAAAATTGTTACAAATAAGACAGATATTAAATCATCTATATCAACCATATGTTTTCTATAAAAAACTCACTTTGCAATCATATGTTGGATAAAAGACTTGTATCCAAATGATACAAAGTACTCTTAAAACTCAATAATGAGAAAATAAACAACCCAATAATAATAGATGAAAGATATGAATATATCTTACCAAAGAGATACATGATGATAAATAAGGATATAAAAAGATGCCCAAACTTGTATGTCATCAGAAAATTGCAAATAAAACAATGAGATACCACTACACACTTGTTAAAATGACCAAAATCTAGAGCACTGACAGTATCAAATACTGACAAGGCTATGGAGAAACAGGAATTTTAACTTACTGATGGTGGGAATGCAAAATGATTTAGCCATTTTGGAAGATATTTTGGAAGTTTTTTACAAAGCTAATCATAAACTTATCATGACATCCATGAAATGGAACATTATTGAGTTATGAAAAGAAATGAGATATCAAGCTACAAGATGACATGGAGGAACTTTAAATCCATATTACTAAGTGAAAGAAGCTAGTTTGAAAACGTGTTATACTATATGATTCCAGCTACATGACATTCTGAAAAAGGAAAAAAACTGTAGGGAAAATTAAAGGTCAGTGGTTGCCAGGGGTTTGGGGATGAGTGGGGAGTGATAAACAAGTGAAGCACGGGGTATGTTTAGGACTATTGAATTATTCCATGCAATACTATAATGTTGAAAATATGACCTACATTGGCCAAAACCCATAGAACTGTACAACACAAAGAGAACTCTAAACTATGGATTTTAATTAATAATAATGTATCTCTATTGACTCATTAATTGTAACAAATACACCATACTAATGCAAGGTGTTAATAATAGGGTAAAATTTGGTAGGGAGAAAGGGGACATATGAGAACTCCATATACTTTCTACAAAATTTTTTCCTTAAATCTGAAACTATTCTAAAAATTAAAAGTTATTTAAGGGATGCCTGGGTGGCTCAGTCCATTAAATGCCTGCTTTTGGCTCAGGTCATGACCCAAGGTCCTGGGATCAAGTCTCACATCAGGCTCCTTGCTTAGCGGGGACCCTGCTTCTCCTTCTGCCTGCCACTCCCCCTGCTGTGTGTGCACTCTCACTCTCTCTCTCTACCTGACAAATAAATAAATAAAGCCCTTTTTAAAACAAAAGCTACTTAAAATTAAATTAAACAGGGATGACTGGGTGGCTCAGTTGGTTAAGTATCTGCCTTTGACTCAGATTATGATCTCAGTGTCCTGGGATCCAGCCCTGCACCAGGCTCCCTGCTCCATAGGCAATCTGTTTCTCTCTCTGCCCTTCCTCCCACTCATTCTCTCTCTCTCTTTCTGTGTGTCTCTCAAGTAAATGAATAAAAATTTTTAAAAAATAAAATTATATTAAACACACATTTTAAAATTTATTCTTTAATGTCTCTCCCCTTCTAGACTATAAGCTAAATATGAATTATAATTCAATAGTTGATAAATAAATATATGCCAAATAAATTAATAAAAGACCAAAAAGTAACATAAATATCATTTATTCTTTCCAGGTAATCCCAAGTAAAAGCCCATAAAATGTTACCTTCATTTGGATGCTCACCCTTTACTGCTTTTGAGTCCTCTTGGGAATGTCAAACACACAGATATACTCTTGCCAAGCTACTTGTGAAGTCTTGCCTCAAAGTAATCAGTAAAAACACTTAACAGGAAATTATATGCAATGACTATTAAGTCAGTATATAGCATATGGAAGGTGAAAATTTCATAAATTATTAAGCTCCATTTTTTTTCGTCTTATGATGACTAAAGATATGGGGAATCTTCTTAATCCAGCTTCTCTGCTGAGCTCTGCTGAAAGCCTTCTAACACGGTTCTTTCAGTGACCGCAGAACTATCATTGAAATTTCCTCTAAATCATTGTTGCATACCATCTTGATATAATCATCAGCTCTATGATCAGTTATGAATAATATAAAGCCCAGCTCTCCCGTTCACACACACAACCTTGACAAAGAAAAAATAAAACCCTGCAAGTTTGTTCTTCCTGTTACTTTGTTTTCACCTCCATGAATATTTTTCTCTATATTTTAGTAGTTTTGTTTTGTTTTTAATTATTTTGACTTGTTTTGCTTCTACTTTTTGTTCTCTTGCAGGACATTTTGCTTTATCAATCAAGACTTTGCCCCTCCCCCACCTCCATAAAAACCTGTAGTTCACAAGAACATCCTGCCCTAAACCTGTAACATCAATCAAGCCAAAATAACCTCGTTGTTTTATATCTACTTCAATACATATTACATTTACATGTTCCATGTGCATGCATTTGTGTAGCTACATGAAAATGAGAAAAATCCTGATTTTGTACTAGAGTGAACTTCAGACATTAACTGGTACACCCTTTTCCAAAAATAAAGCCCTGACTGAAGTAAAGTCACATGAACAGATAATGAGAGATCCTGAATTATAATCATGGATTTCTGTTTACCAGTCCAACACTCATTCTACAATTATTCTGAAATTAGACTCTACATTTCTAGGTGGTGTAAGCATTACCTACTCTGGATGGAAGTAAAGATTATTTTCATTGCCATTCTGTCTATGGAATTTTCAAGTGGAAGTAAGAGTCCCTTGAATCTTCCAATTTCTTATACTCAAGCTTAGTAACAATTGGAAATTGTGTTCTGGCATGATGCCATTTCCTGGGCAGGGGGATGCTAAGTCCCACTCTGGTGCAGTTTGCATTTTAGTGTATTTTGTAAATAAATTCTTAACAGATGGACAGAGCAGCAGGAAGCCAACACCAGGGAGTCAGCAGGTGGACAGGAAAGCCAGAAATGGACTGGCACTGATCAGATTAACAAAACTAAAATATCTTGGGATTCACACATGCTGCCCACAGAATAAGTTGGCACTGACCAGATAGGCAAACGCAAATCAACCCTGAGCATGGAAAATTTCCATTACTCTGTTCCTATGGGGTACCAAATCCCTCCCAGATGGTGACGACAAAGCTATAAATCCTTCAGAAAATAAGTCTGTCTTCTTTTTTTCCCCATGATGCTGACATATAGCAGGAAGGTGAGATATAAATTACGATTATTAATAGTATCAAATTGCTCTTTATTTAACTGCACTTGCCACAAAAGCAGGCACGGAGAGAGGAAGATACTATCATTGAACCCTATAAATCACTGGTATAACATCCCAAAGGACTTGAAGATTTCATTGCCGCTATAAGCACACTCCAACCCATGGCATTTTCCCCTATAATGTTTAAATCTAAATGATCCATTTTAAGGTTTGCTGCTCTGCTCATACAAAGATATGACTCTTTCATTAAAAACCTCCTTCCTTTCACTAAAATATGTGTCCTCAAGGATCCCTGCCCTTTGCCTTGCACCATAGGTGTTATCTGGTGAGATAATGGCTGGCAACACAGACCTAATGCTGGCAGAACATCCAGGACCAGGGTGCTGGGCACTTTTCCTGGTCAGTCCCAGAGTTTCTAAATAAGTGTCAAGGTTTTCCAAATCTCCATGAACTCATAGTCTTCACGTGGAAATTATGAAATGCTTAATCACATCCCTTAAAATTTTATGAGTTTTATAATAGGTGAAGCAAATCCTTGGAGTCAAGAGACTAAGTATTAAGTTCTGAATTTGCCATTAATTAGCTGCTTGATCATGGAAAAGTTGCCTAAGATTACTGAGTCTAATTTTCCTCTCTTCTGAAATCAGGATTGTGAGAATTAATTGAAAACATGTATATAAAGAACTTAGCAAATCAACTAGTACATAATAATGAATAAATTATAGTATCTTCAACATCATTTTTATTATTATTAGAAATTTAAGTGGGGTTGATATGAAGACTGATTTTAAAATCATTCTTAAGGAGCACTGATGTACCTGGCATAGGAGATTCCAAAACCAGTCATAATGTGTGGTTAGGATTCAGTAGGATAAGAACATTCAGGGATAAGTTTGGAGAAAATTTAATTTGGAGGCTCAACCTGCTTGGAAAAGAATTATGAAATCCACAAGGTTATAAGAAATGTGGTGAACTCAAGTTTAGTTCAAATTGCTATAATAATAATAATAATAATAATAATAAAACTAGACTAAGTTAATATTCCAAGTTTAGTCCAATGTGAGTGGACCTGAAATAGAAAACTCTTCAAGAAATAAGGATAATCCTATTCAGAACCCCATACAGTGACCAGGATAATAGGGATAACACCTAACTGACCCCCAATCACCAGATAAAAAGCTACCCTACTATAATGTAAGATCACAGTTTTCCTGTGCTGCCTTGACATGTTTAAACCTCACAGGGCTCCAAAGACCTAGTTGTGAGACTTACTCCTATCTTCATCAGATATGCCCCTCACAGAGTGAGAAAGATTCTCACCTGCTAGTCCTCCTATTAGCCTGACTATGTCTACTCCTCCTGGCACTTGATCTAACAGGCTTCCCTTCCCTCCCAGCCCATGAAATTATTCAAACAAACCAATATCATCTTCCTACAGGAACAAGGGATCACCATACCCTCCTGCTATTACAAAGCCTATCTTCTACAACCTGTTCTCTTTCACTCTACTCTTGCATACAACACCTGTGCGGCCCTGCATTGCATTCAGTGCCCTCCCCTAGGCTCTGAGTATGTGTAACTAATAAACTTCTGTCAATCTCATGTTCCCAGTATTGGGCCTTGTGTATTTGACCTTCCCCATCATCTCGGGATGGTAATCCCTCCCTTTACCACGGGTGAGGAGGAGGTGGATAAACTGTCTATCGAAGTCAGGCAGAGTAAATAGTAGATTTCCTTCTCCCTACAGGAGGAGAACATACTCAGAAAACTAAGTTCAGTTGACTTGCAATTCTTAGTGAGGGTTTGAAAGGAAGGCTGGTTTATTCAACAGGTTTAAGACAAGGACAAGAAGGGGGAATGCCAGATCCAGTTCCCTAGAGATTATAAGCCTCCTGATGTCCTGCCTAGAAATGGACTAGAGAACGCAACCCTCAAGGGTTTTCTTTGTTCTTACCTCAACCAAAACTGGGCTGTCAGAACTAAAGGCTACCTCTCAAGCCAGTGGTATCACTAAATATATTCTTACCACTAAAAGAGAAGAAAAAAGTAATAAAAAAGAAATATTTAACAAAAATAAAGAAATTTAAAAATGTTTTTAAAATTAAAAAAGAAAATAAAAGAAAAAAGAAAATTGAATTTTATTGCCTATTCACTATTCTCATAAAATTTTAGAGTTTTATTGTTTTTATATGCTTGCCCCAAAGATTCACTCTCCTGTTCTCAGGAAGTTTGTGACTGAGTATTATTTATGGTGATCTACTGGATAGCTTCCATTTAGCTTTTAACCTTTTCTATATAACCCTTGGAATACAGGGTGGAGAGTGGGTGGAGACAGAGTTTGTGTGGCTCCCAACTATGCTATATATTCAACCTATTCTATTTCTAAGTGACATTTTGGGATACCATCCACACTCAGTCTATGTTAACTTTGATCAACTAAGCTAAAATCCTGACTTTTTAGACCTCTGTACACATTACTTAAAATATAGCTCTAACAGATTTAGCTGAGATGCTTTTTCCAACCCATATTTATCTACATCTGTGAAAATATGAATAGGATAAGACTCCTGACATATCTACTAAAATCTTCCCTTAAAAGCTTTTTAAATATTATGAGGATTGGGTTCTAGCTATTCCTAGATGAAATGCCTGCATTGTATATGATAGTTAAAATGTGTGATTATTGATTTGGATACCTCTATCATCAATACAGGAGTTTAAAAATAAGATCAGGATTTGGAAAGTGTATAATAAGTAATACAAAAAGACTATTTCAGGTGAAGAATGTTTTGGCCTTGGTTTTTAGTAACAATGTACAAATCATGAGATTCTGTGTGATTCTGTGTGAGTTAACATTAATGTAATCTACCTGATGTTTTCTATAATTGATGACTTCAGTCCTCATTAAGGGCTATAATCAGCTTGTCTTAATTTTTCCTCTAAGTGGACCCTGAGATGAAGATTTGAGTATAAGTAGTTTACCTGGGAGCTGATGCCAGGACAAAAATAGCAGAGTGGAGAATGAGACAGGGAAGAGAAGATATCCAAAAAAAGGGTGCACAATCAAGTGAGTTACTATAGTGGGTAACTGGACCTTGTAAACTGTGAAGTCTTTGCTTTAAAAATGTCAAAGAAAAGAGAAGAGAATTACTCTTACTGATGACTTCAGTGCAGCCCAAACTGGGATGGGAGGGTGAACCATACGCCCGTTGAAGATCTCTTCCACTCTTATGATTATCTGATTGCTCATTATTGAAAATTGGCTGGTAATTGGTTTGACCCAGAGAGGTCAGGATGTGAAGCGGACAGCAAAACCTTTGATTTTATAGTAAAGAGCAATGTAGTTGTCCCAGTCATATTTCAGAAGGGCATTTTTTTTAAATTTTAGAAATGTGCCATGATAATCTTCATGACTGCTAATTACAAGAGATTACCTAGGAATTGGCTACAATTTTGACAGGTGGAGATGAGACTTTGGCAATGGTGGAAATGAGAAGACCCATGACAGACCCTAAGCACTACACAGCACACATAGCACTGCTTTTGTTGTCTGTTTGCTTTGAAGCTACCTACACTGCTGATATATAATCAGATACTGGTTTTAGAAATGGTTTAAGTGAAAAGAAAAAACTTGTGCTTCACATTTCTTGCTTTTAATTGGAAGAAAAATCATCCTTTTATAAACAAATGGGAATCTGATTATAATTATGTGATTTTTGTACATAATTTTATGTAAAATTAGTCACCCAGAATGCATATTTTAAATGCACTGGCTCTCGCTAATTGGCCAACAGTGAATTTTCAAAGTGATCAGTCCAATTACTGACTGCCAAGATGCAGAGATCAAATGTAGCTTTCTCTTTTTTTCAGTCCTAAGATTTGTAGAAATGGAGCATTTATACTCAGAATTATTTTTAATGCAAGAAACTTAATGAAGTTAAGATCTCATTTTAACTAGGATGAGAGAAAGAACATAAAAGAACTTGAATAAATAAAATCATCTTTATTTTAATTAATTAATAAATTCATTTTGTTTGTGGGACCCCTTATATCAAACCCACTGCAACATAAAATTTCAGAACTGAAAAGGATCCTAGAAACTACACTAGTCCAATGTTTTCATTTTGTAGATAAGGTAACAAGGCTAGAGAGAGATTCAATGCCATCAGCAATTTGGTGGAGCTGAGGACTTTGAGTTAGAATTTGAATTCAGGTGCCCCATTTGTTAAGTGAATGTTCTTTCCACTACACTAGTGAGGGAAACACAACTCTTTCTTAACTATTTCAGTAATATGTCTTAAACCTATCTTGATTTTAAAAATGAGATGCTGTAGTAAGATATGGTGAAAATAGCATTTTCTTTTTTTTTTTAATTTTAATTTAATTTTATTTACTTATTGAAGGAGAGTGAGAGTGTGAGAGAGCGTGAGAGGGGAGAGGGTCAGAGCGAGAAACAGACTTACCCCTGAGCTGGGACCCTGATAGGTACTGGATTCCAGGACTCTGGATCATGACCTGAGTCACCCAGGTGCCTAAAAATAACATTTTCATATCCTGTCCAACCCATGTCCTTCACCTATAAACATCATCATGTGGATCTACAGTAGATAAGCTTCAAGGAAGAAAATACCAAAATTAGTATGTTTATTGTTAAGTGCAATGGCTGTCTTTTGAGATAGACTCAAAATCAGCATTTTCTGGCAATCTAATTCAAGATTACCGTAGAAATAGATTGAAATACCCATTTCTACGAAAAGAAGTAAAATGTTCACAACATCAAAAAGGTTAATAGGTTTTGAATGATCTGGAATTTTCTTTTGGCATCCTCTCACCTGTAACTTTTAACATTTTCTTCAAGAAAGAGATAACTGAGGAAAGGAGGGGAAAAGGAGACTTCTAGTATTTTAAAGAAATCTGAAGATCAAACAAGAAAAAGCACTAGCTTGTTATTTCCTGTCACCACCTCTAGGAAGGAGTAAAGAACTGAAAGCTATGAATTTGTTTATATTTATTTTGCTGTAATTATTTAAGTACTTCAACTACACTTTTATTAGGCTGTGAGTTTCTTGAAAGCATCAGCTGTATCTTATTAATCTTTACATCTTTGGTGTCTAACTTAATGTCTTCTATGTTATAGACAATAAATGTCTCATAGGTAAATGAGTGAGAATCTGGTGTAGCTAGCAGTTATAATAAAATCTATAGGCATAGAAATAAGAGTAAAAAGATAGGGCCAGGTGCTAAATGAGAGGGAAGAGAAAAATTATATCAGAAGCAAAGGCTAAGAGAAGGTATTGTAAATGAACAGAAACTGGTTCATAACTTCCTGAAAGCCAAGATAAAAATTGAAGGTTGGTAGACCATATGATCACAATATCTAAATAAAGAGAGAAATGATATTTAATAAAATAATATTTTAGGATATTGTTATAAGAAACTTTAAAAAATAAAATTAACAAATATCCATTAAGCACCTACTACTTTAAAGACACTTTTTTAGGCAATGTCGGATGATACAAAAGTTATGAAAAAAGAGTTATCAGTTTTAAAGAGGTTAATTAATGGATGACATAGAAAAGCACATACATGAACATAATTTAGACAAGATGTAATACACTGTAGTGGATTATAACATGACTCAGAGGAGGAAGCAATCACATAAGATTGCAAGAATCATGGAAGCATTCTTAAAGTTTTATTTGAGATGAGCCTTGATATTTGGGTAGGTTTTTCAAAGTTGGATGCATGAAAGCTAAGCTAAGGAAGTTTTTTGTTCTGTTTTGTTTTGTTTTGTTTTTGTGTGTGTGTGTGTTTTTTTCTTTTTTTAACAGACATAAGGACAGCATGTGCTAAAGCACTGAGTTGAGAAAATATGTTTCATGCTCCTGGGGAAGTGAACAGTCCTTGTAATACCAGTTTAACTCTCATAAAGGCTTTATGTCAGGAAGTAATAAGAGATAAACCTGAATTAGTACTTGTAATACCAGTAGAAATCCAGTACCTCCTGAAGAGAAGTAATTTTGCACGAATCAAATTCAGCATCCTTATCTTGATTCAAAGCCCATCTTTAATTTCCACTCAGGTTTAAATCCTTTGGCATATCTAATTTTAATAATTAAAGGACTCTTTGGACTACACAGCATCTAGCATTCTTTTATAATTCATGAACTTGGAAAAGTTTTAATATTGTATGGATATGAATGAGCTTACTAAAACAGGCTAACAAGCCATCTGCTTCATGACACACACTTCCATAAATGTCATGAAACTTTATGTTACCATAAAATGTGGCAACAAGGAAGTACCTTTCTGTAGAAGAGAAGTTCTCTAACAGGCGTTTGTAGGATACTATGGTCTTTGCTTGATCTGGCACATTGCAGCTATAACAATAAATGCCCCTAATAGAAACGGAAGAAAAATTGGCTGTAAACTTTCAAAGGAGAAAACCTGATGCTTTGACCATGGTTTCTATATTCCTGTTCCAACAACAACAACAACAACAACAAAAAACCATTACTACCCAAGTACCTACGCTATTTAGAAGATCCCACAGGTCTTAAATCCTCTTCTTCAGAAGACTAAGATACTAAGCCCCAGAGAAGAGGGTTCATCTATTTTCTTAGTAATATATAAAGAGTGGATATTTATCACTCCCCTGTTCAGGGCAAAAGTGATTTTCTAATGTCTTTCCATAAACCTTACTGCTATGCTTAAACTGGATTAACTGAAAGAATTAACCCAGTTCCTAAGGATAAATTATTTTATTTCTTGCTTATAGGAAGGAGCACCCAATGAACTCTCTGTTACAAATATTCATGTTTTCATCAAAACCATTAAGTGAGGCTACAGTCTGCTTTAGTTCTTGGTATCTGTCATGTATTTTGAATAAATTACAATTCTACACATAGTCACCAAGGGGTCAACACAGCCACTTCCCCATTATATGTGGCTTACACAGACTCTTACACAAATTTGCAAATTCTACAAGTCTATGGATATGTTTCCATGTGGTTTCAATGTCTTCCCTGCTTAAACATACACCCAAGAGAGAAGTAACCAGTAAACAACAAATATACCATAGAAAAGCAATTCTGCAATGTCTCAGGTTTTATGTTCTAATAATGCTCAAATCCCAGTTTCCAGGATTCAGTGTACTGTGTCAGCAATAATGAGCAAAACTACTGAAACTCATTAAAGAACTTACTAATCAGTACGTTAATTGAGGCTATCTGCTTCCCATTATACAGAGACAAATTAAGCAGGTTACAATGGTTCCCAGAAAACATCTGTGGAAATATGTCAAAATTAATGATAAATAAAATTGAGCTACCTTTGTGGTTGATTTTACACCCAGTTTCATCTAAAAAAGTGCTATCAAAGAAAACTATTCATTATTTGTCAAATCAGAATAAAATCTCCAAACCACTCAGTACTTTTTCTTACAACCTTTTAATTAGAGATGAACAAACCTTAAAATAGCCACTTGTACCCCATATTGTGAGTTAAAAAAATTGGTTCTATGGGAAGAAATGTACCAAATATATGTGAAATATATAAAGGTAGATAATAATTTAATAATATGTGTTTCTATAGCATAAATAAAAATTTTCTTTCCAAGAGTCAACTGGGCTTTTAGAAACATTCCTTCACCAAATGTTGGCTCTTTGGTGAAGCAGCAAGCTATTTAGGGTGACATAATAGAACATACAGGAAGACTGGAAGAGTGACATAGAAGGAAATTCAAGTTATTAAATTATTGTGTTGTGTATACACACAAGCACACACACATATATATGTGTATTTATGAAAATCATACCATGAAATAAAACTATGCCCCAGTGTATAGATGTTAAATGAAATTTTACCAAATCACATCGCCCTCCTGCTTAGAACTTACCAATAGCTTTCCTTTATTCTTAAAATTTAAAATTGTTGATAGAAGACACAAAGTTTCACATATATTAACCTTGATTTTCTGTAACAACTTCATCTTCCCTCATTCTGTCCTTTATCCAGATACTTTATATATACTTGTTTCTGGGTTCTGTAACTGTGCTTCAACTCCAAGTTCTTTTTCAATGCTGTTCCCTCTTCCTGGAGGGCTCACTATCCCAATTCTACTCTCACTTCCTATAATACCCAGCCATTCTTCAGTTAGGAACTTAAATGTCATTTTTCTCTTTGAACTCTAAAATGTTAATTAGACTTCCTTATAATACACTTGTTACACTGTCTCTTCTGTGAACTTTTTACAAACTACATATGACTTTAATAGACTAAAGTTTACTAGTAAAACTGGTAGGCTTAGTAGTTCACTCTGCATAAAGAATAATAGAGTGAAGACAAGGTGCTCAAGTTCATAGACTGGGCAACTGGATGAAGAATGGTGCCACTCATAGAGAAGAGAAGACAAAAGGATTAAGGAAAAGGAGGGTAATTAGTTCAGTTCTGGACATGTTTAGATTTAAGTGTCTCAAGGACCTCCAAACGGAGATGTCTAGCTCACAGTGGTATATAAGATATAGAGTGAATGCATAAGATATATACTGAATAAAGATTTGGGAGTTTTTATCCTATCAATGATAAATGAATCATGGAAGTAATTGTGTAGATAAATAAGAAAAGAGTATTGGGTATAACACTAAAGCAAGAATTTAAGAGCTAGGTAAAGAAAAAGGAATGAAACTGTGAAGAAACAGCTGTAATAGTGAGAGAGTCAGTGTCAGAAAAGCAGAAGAAATATTCTTCAAGAACAAAGAGGTCAAAAAAAGAAGAAGAAGAAGAAGAAGAAGAAGGTCAATGGTGCCAAATGTGGCTAAATGGTTGAACAGTTTGATATTTATCAACAATGATAACCTTGGCAATGGCTTCAAGAGAAAAGTGCTGGAAAAAGAATGACTGACAAGTAGAAAAAATACTGTTGTCCACATCAAGAACTTTGTGAATGAAAGAAGAAACTACAAAACCTAGAAAAGCTATGGTATGGTGACACTGTGTTTTGTTTTGGTTTGGTTTTTGGTGTGGGTGTTTTATTTATTAGTATAGCAACCAAAACATGTTCAACTACTTTTGAAAAGGAGAGGCAACCCACGGAATGGGAGAAGATATTTGCAAATGACAGTACAGACAAAAGGTTGATATCCAGGATCTATAAAGAACTTCTCAAACTCACAAAAAAACAGATAATCGTATCAAAAAATGGGCAGAAGATATGAACAGACACTTCTCTAATGAAGACATACAAATGGCTATCAGACACATGAAAAATCAAAACCACGTTGAGATACCACCTTACACCAGTCAGAATGGCCAAAATTAGAAGACAGGAAACAACGTGTGTTGGAGAGGATGTGGAGAAAGGGAAACCCTCTTACACTGTAGGTGGGAATGCAAGTTGGTGCAGCCACTTTGGAGAAGTGAGATTCCTCAAGAAATTAAAAATAGAGCTTCCCTGACCCTGCAATTGCACTACTGGGTATTTACCCCAAAGATACAGATGTAGTGAAAAGAAGGGCCATCTGTACTCCAATGTTTATAGCAGCAATGGCCACGGTTGCGAAACTGTGGAAAGAACCAAGATGCCCTTCAACGGATGAATAGATAAGGAAAATGTGGTCCATATACACTATGGAGTATTATGCCTCCATCAGAAAGGATGAATACCCAACTTTTGTAGCAACAAGGACAGGACTGGAGGAGATTATGCTGAGTGAAATAAGTTAAGCAGAGAAAGTCAAGTATCATATAGTTTCACTTATTTGTGGAGCATAACAAATAACATGGAAGATATAGGGAAATGGAGAGGAGATGGGAGTTGAGGGAAATTGGAGGGGGAGGTGAACCATGAGAGACTATGGACTCTGAAAAATAATTTGAGGGTTTTGAAGGGGTGGGGGTGGGAGGTTGGGGGATCCAGGTCGTGGGTATTAAGGAGGGCACATATTGCATGGAGCACTGGGTGTGGTGCAAAAACAATGAATTCTGTTATGCTGAAAAGAAATTTAGAAAAATAAATAAAAGTTAAAAAAAAAAAAAAAGAAAAGAAAAGGAGTCAGCAGGGAAACAGAGTGAGTCTATGTGGGAGAGGAAAAAAATTAGTAAGCCAGGTCTTCTATGAGGTATAAAATGGGAGAAAGAGAGATGGTTAGAAAAACCTAAAATGACTGAGAAACAATTTTAAATGCACAGTGGAAGCTAAAGACATGAATTTATGTTAAACTGCACTATTCTGGGAATTCTTCAGCTGTACAAAGCACCCTAGATATAAAGGTAAAATTATTAGATTAATCAAGATGTTTTTCCTGTGCAAGTTCAACAGCACTACAAGTAACAGAGTTGGAAATATCCATAAAAAGAGTCTGGAAGTTAACAGTAACTTGAAATCCAATATGAATAAGAAGCAAAATAAATGTAGAGGTGAGGTAAGGAGGCTGAGAGATAAAAAGTAATAAATGAGGAGGAAGATTAACAGTAACTAATTTAGACTGATTGAAGGTTAAGAAATTTAGTCAGAGGGTGGGATGTTTGAATTCAAAATTTTAAAATGATAGTATTTCCAGGTGACAAGCAGGCTGAGAGTTTGATCATGTGAATGGGTGGATAAAAAGACACAGAAGTAATGATACCTAAAGATGAGGAAGTCAGGGGCCTCAGAGATCAGAGTGTCCAAAAACTGGCTTCTTAGCCTATTTATTGAAGTCACCTAAAGTTCCTAAGGATTTTGGAGCAGGGAGTAAACAAACATGAAATGGGTTTGAAAGTCTTCCATGAATGAGAAGGAATAAACCAGTAGTCATTATACAACAGTGACACAGCCAGATAAAATGTGGAAGGGTCAAATGTCATGGGCCTCAAAGGTATATGGAAGTAATAGTCTAAATTTACTATTAACACAGGAAAGAACAGAAAACCAAACCTCTAACCCTAAAGTAAAAGGAGTAAGAAGCCAGAACATCTATCCCCTCCATCTTTCTCTATGCCAAAGTCAAACACAATTTAATGAATTTATGGAAGGGATAAATAAGCCACCAAGGAGTGTTGAGATCAGTGGATGAAAACTGGTAGTCAATGCATGTTGTCTGAATAATTTTCACAAAAATATAATTTGGTAATCTTTAGTCAGAGCATACAGTTTTTGTTTTACCATAGAACTGACCACTCCCTGTTTTCTTTCAACTGACATAATTCCCATATGTACATTACACGCTTCCCCCACAGGCATCTGAACATTCAACATCTGCTCTACATTCTTTTTAATTTCTTTTCAAGAAGAATAAAGGGGAAACATTCCTGTTTGTAT
Organism: Mustela lutreola; assembly: GCF_030435805.1. NCBI lineage: Eukaryota > Metazoa > Chordata > Mammalia > Carnivora > Mustelidae > Mustela > Mustela lutreola. The sequence goes on from NC_081299.1 coordinate 61,241,834, forward strand.
TCATCTTCAGTGCTTCAAGAAGTCCCAAATATAGTCTTCAGTGGCCAAAAAAGCTTGATCATAGTGGTAAATTGGGGAGTCACTTCTAACTATCTTAGTGAGTAATGAAACTGAGGTCAACAGTACCCTGAGTCTAAGACAACTTAGATATCAATTGATACAGAATCTCTAAGCTGGGAGTCAATAGAAGCTAAATAAAGAATAAGCTAAATAATTGTGTAGTTAAATGTAGGGCTTCTCACTTAAAAGGCAAAGGTATAGCTTTCTTGTGTAATACAACCTACAACTATTAGTCCAAGGGATACATTATGTAATAAGAAAGATGGGGGAAAGCATCATGAAGCATAGACAGAAAAAAAAAAAAGAGAGAGGGACACTAAGGTGACATTGCTTAATGACTTACCAAACCAGAAGTGACTATTGATCAATGCCTTGGAAGTAAGCATAGCATATAAGAGACCAGGAATAGAGATAAGGTTTCACCTGCAAAAATATCAGGGCATATCATAGCTTAATCAAACATATCTACATTACCCATGATTTGTAAGTATAAAAATTAAGCCTATTTTTAAATAAAAATATATAAAGTTAAAAAAAACAGGTTAAAAAGCAAAAGAATAGCAGGTAACAGAGACCATTCTGATAAATGATTACAAGAAAGAACAGCTCTTTAGCATTCATTTATTTGTCTATTCAATAAGTATTTATAGAGCATTATGCTAAACTTAGTAGTATCCTAAGCACTGAGGCCTGATGTACAAAACAGAAGCTCTGCTTCTCCTGGAACTTATAGTCTAACCAGGTACTTGATGTAATGTTTCCAGAAATCTAATTCTTTCATCATCCAAGAGTTAGCTAATAGCAATCATTGAACAAGGGAAATCAAAACAGTGTGCTCACACATACCAAAAACATGCAGAATGGTAATATGAACATACTCATGCTCATGCTTTTGCAAACAGCTGAGCTACAAAGCAAAAACAAAAATGTGCTTTCTGTCAAAAAAAAAAAAAAGTGATCTAACTGAAAGAAATGAAGGATCTAGAAAATAGAATTGAACTTTTATAATATAAAACATTTGGGGTGAGTAGCTAAGATGGTGGCATAGTAGAAGGACCCTAGGTTCATCTCATCTCTGAGACACAACTACATAATTATCAAATCATTCTAAATATTCAGGAAATTGATCTGAGGACTAATACAGCATACTGCACAACTAGAAGGAGAGAGATGGTCAATCTGAGGCAGAAAGTACAGCAACATGGTTTAGGGAAGAAATGGATCAGGTGCTGCAGAAGGGAAGGAGCCCTTGTTGCAGGGAAAGGTGAGAGAGAGTGGAGCACACAGAAATATGCATAAGGAGAATAATTTCCAAAAAATATTGGCTCAGAAAACAAGAGGGGTTGAATTTCATGGGCTTTTGCAGCCAGCAGGCCTCAAAGATTGGAGTTTAGAGATCCCCAGAATTGGCTAAGTTAGACTGAAGGACATTGCCTTAGTCCACCAGGGGAGACAGTCAAAAATCTCAGGGCAGACTGAATGATCTGAGGATTGCCTAAGTGGCACAAGGAGAGACTGTTCATGCTTTTTGGAGCACAACTGGGAGAGGTGACATTGCCTATCCATGGACAAAGGAGTTGGCAGGTGTCATTTCCCTCCCCCACCAGTCAGCACAGTGCAGAGACACTTGCTGAAGGGGGATAACCAAGACACTGATTGCTTAGCCAGCTTGCTCCAAATACCACACCCCTGCACACTGGCATGACTTTCCTTCCAGGTCAAACCTGCATAAGTCCCAGAGTGGGGAGACCTTTTCCCAAAAGACCAGTGCAGGTCTCCATCACATCAGGTCCCTGAAGTCTGGAGTTTTTAAAATCAGCATTCTGGCTGGAATGGAGTCCAAAGTGCACTGTGCTGCTTCAGGCAAGCAAGTGTCCCAGAGACGGTGTGAAATCAGCAATCTGAAAAATGCCTGTGATCCACAGGGGGAAATTATTCACTCCTCTGAGAGTGCTTCCCTGAGAGCAGCAAGCACAGATTCCCCTCTCCAGGGACAAAGGAACAGGATGGCACCATACCCCTCCCCTACCCCTCAGCATGAACCAACTTCACTAAACAGCATAGAGCCAACACTAGCTGACTACCATGCTTAAATCAGACCCTACCCCTTGCTCTGCTCTGCTGGTGCTGCTTTTCTCAGGCGAGTATACCTAATGACCAGCACAACCCCCCACATACACCACATTTACTGACCACAGATTTCTGAAAAGCTTCAATGCTAGTAGAAATAACACCATATCTCTTTTAGCAATCAGGTCGGAGCACACCTATTTAAAACTTCCCAAACTCTGGTCAACGTCCAAACACTCCCCATTGCAGACAAGGAGAAACTCTGTAGACTGACCTGAGCAACAGAATAGCCAACACACAGCAACAGAGATAATTCCAGCACAGCACATATCAGAGATAATTCCTGAAGCACCAGAACTTGGACATTATATGACCTCTTCATAAACCATTAGTCTCAGGAACAAGAAACATAACAGGTCTTTCCTAACATATAGAAGACAGAGATATAGTCAAAATGGCAATATGAAGAAATTCACCCCAAAAGAAAAAACAAGAGAAAGTCATAGCCAAGGATCTAACTGAAACAGATATAAGTAATATGCTTGATCTAGAATTTGCAGCAACAATCATAAGGATACTAGCTGGGATTGAGAAAGGCATAGAAGACACCAGGGAGTCTCTATGATAAAGAGCTAAAAATAAACCAGATCAAAATGAAAAATGCAATCATCGAGATTTGAAACCAACTGCATGTAATAACTACAAAAATGGGAGAATCAGAGAAAGAATAAGTGATAAAGAAGATATAATTATGGAAAATAATGAAGCTGAACAAAAGATGGGAGAGAAAGTCTTGGATCACGGAAGTAATCTTACAGAACTCAGTGATTCCATTATGTTTGATGTATCATAGAAGTCCCAGAAGAAGAGGGGGAAAAAGGGAATGGAAGGTATACTTGAGGATATCATAGCTTAAAAGTTCCCTAATATGGGGAGGATAAAGATATCCAAACCAAGGAGGCACAGAGAACTCCCATAAAAATCAACAAAAGCAGGCCAAAACCAATACATATCATATCTAAATTTGCAAAATACAGAGATGGAGAAAAAATCCTAGAAGCAGCAATACAAAACAAATCCCTAACATACAAGGGAAGACCTATAATAAGATTACAGCAGACCTCGCCACAGAAACTTGCCCACAAGAAAAGGGAGACATGATATATCCAACATGCTGAATGAGAAAAATGTGCAGCTAAGAACACTCTATCCAACAAAGATATCATTCAGAATAGAAGGAAATATAAAAAGTTTCCCAGAAAAACAAAAACTAAAGGAGTCTGTGACCACTAAACTATCCATGCAAGAAGTTTAAAGGGAAATCTTTGAGTGAGAAAGAAAGACCAAAAGTGACAAAGACTAGAAAGGAACAGAGAAAATCTCTGGAAACAACAACAAAACAAGTAATAAAATGGCACCAGATTCTTATCTATCACTAATCATTCTGACTGGAAATGGACTAAATGCTCTAATCAAAAGGCATAGGGTATCACAATGGACTTAAAAAAGAAACAAAACAAAACAAACAAACAAACAAACAAAAAAACAAGAGCCATATATATGCTGCCTATAAGAGACTCATTTTAGACCTAAAGACACCTTCAGATTGAAAGAGAAGTGCTGGAGAACCATCTGTCATGGACTTCAAAAGAAAACTGTAGTAGCAATACTTACATCAGACAAACTAGAATTTAATAAGTGATGAAGAAGGGCACTATATCATAATAAAGGGGTCTATCATAAAAAAAGACCTAACAATTATAAATATTTATGCCCCCAACTTGGGAGCAAGCAAATATATAAAAAAAATAACAGACACATTGTTAATAATACAATATTGGTAGAGGACTTCAACACTTCACAACAATGGACAGATCATCTAAGCAGAAACAACATGGAGGTTTTGAATGACACATTGGACTAGACAGACTTCCCAAATACACTCAGAACATTTCATCATAAAGAAATAGAATACACAGTCTTTTCAAGAGCACATGGTTACATTCTCCAGAATAGTTCACATACTAGGTCACACATCAGGCCTCAACAAGTACAAAAAGACTGAGATCATACCATTCACAACTTCTGATCACAATGCTATGAAACTTGAAATCAAACACAAGAAAAAATTGGAAAGACCATAAATACATGGAGGCTAAAGAACAGCCTACTAAGGAATGAATGGGTCAACCAGGAAATTAAAGAAGAAATTTTGAAAATACATGGAAACAAATGAATATGAGGACATGATTGTCCAAAACCTTTGGTATGTGGCAAAAGCAGTCATAAAAGGAAAGTATACAGCAATACAGGCATACCTCAAGAAGAAAAAAAAATCTCAAACATAATAAAGGATGGAGGGGAAAAAAACAATAAATGAAGCCTAAAGTCAATAGAAGAAAGGAAATAATAAAGATTAGAGGAGAAATAAATGATAAGAAAAAACCAGCAGAACAGATCAATGAGTCCAGGAGCTTGTTCTGTGAAAGAATTAATAAAATTGAAAAAAACTCTAGCCAGACTTATCAAACAGGTAAGAGAAAATCACAAATGAGAGAAGAGAAATCACGAGCACCACAGGAAAACAAACAATTGTAGGGAAATATCATGTAAAATTGTATGCCAACAACTTGGACAACCTGGAAGAAATGGATACATTCCTAAAAACATGTAAACTACCAAAACTGACATAGGAAGAAACAGAAAATTTGAACATACCCATAACCAGCAAAGAAATTGAATCAGTAACCAAGAATCTCTCAACAAACAGAAGTCCAGGACCAGATAGCTTCCCATGGGAATTCTATCAAACATTTAAAGAAAAACCAATACCTACTCTTCTCAAACTATTCCAAAAAATAGAAATGAAAGGAAAATTTCCAAACTCATTCTATGTAGCCAGCATTACCCTGATTCCAAAACCAGACAAAATCGCCACTAAAAAAGAGAACTATATGCCAATATCCCTCATGAACATGGATGTAAAAGTTCTCAACAAAATACTAGCAAATCAAATCCAACCATACATTTATTCCTGTGTTGCAAGGTGGGTTCAATATTTGCAAATGAATCAATGTGATATACCACATTAATAAAAGAAAGCATAAGAACCATATGATCTTCTCAATAAATATAAAACAAAACAAAACAAAAAACACTTAATAAAGTATAACATCCAATCATGATAAAAAAAAAATCACAAAGGCCATATGTGAAAAACCGACAGCTAATATCATCTGTGGGGAGAAAACTGAGAGCTTTTTCCCTATTATCAAGAAGAATACAGGGATGTCTACTCTCACCACTATTATTTAACATAGTACTGGAAGTCCTAGCCACAGCAATAAGAAAACAAAAAGGAGTAAAACGCATTCAAATCGCCAAGGAAGAAAGCAAATGTTCATTCTTTGCAGACAACATGATACCCTATGTAGAACTCAAAAGACTCCACAAAAAATTGCTGGGGCTGATATATGAATTCAGTAAATTTGCAATATATAAAATCAGTGTACAGAAGTCTGTTGCATTTTTATATACCAACAATGAAGCAGCACAAAGAGAAATCAAGGAATTGATCTCATTCATAACTGTATCAAAAATCATAAGCTGGGGCGCCTGGGTGGCTCAATGGGTTAAAGCCTTTGCTTTCAGCTCAGGTCATGATCCCAGGGTCCTGGGATCGAGCCCCACATGGGGCTCTCTGCTCAGCAGGGAGCCTGCTTCCCCCTCTCTCTCTGCCTGTCTCTCTTCCTACTTGTGATCTCTCTCTGTCAAAAAAATCTAAAAAGAAAAAAAAAATCATAAGCTACTTAGGAATAAACCTAACCTAAGAGGTGAAAGATCTGTACTCTGGAACCTATAGAACACTTATGAAAGAATTTGAAGATGACACAAAGAAATGGAAAAACAGGGGTGCCTGGGTGGCTCAGTCATTAAGCATCTGCCTTCAGCTCAGGTTATGATCCCAGGGTTCTGAGATCAAGGCCTGGATTAGGCTCTCTGCTCAGTGGGAAGCCTGCTTCTCCCTCCCCCACTCTCCCTGCTTGAGTTTCCTCTCTTGCTTTGTCTCTCTCTGTCAAATAAATAAATAAAATCTTTAAAAAAAAAAAAAGAAATGGGAAAATGTTCCATGTTCATGGATTGGAAGAACAAATATTATTAAAATGTCTCTATTATCCAAAGCAATCTATATATACATTTAATACAATCCCTATCAGCATTTTTCACAGAACTAGAACAAACATCCCTAAAGTTTGTATGGACCATAAAAGACCCCAAATAGCCTCAACAATCTTGAAAAAGAAAATCAAAGTCAGAGATGTCACAATTCCAGACTTCAAGTTATATTACAAAGCTGTAGTGATCAAGACAGTATGGTAGTGACACAAAAACAGACATATAGATCAATGTAACAGAACAGAAAATCCAGAAATCAGCCCACAACAGCATGGCCAACTAATCTTCAACCAAGCAGGAAAGAATATCCAATAAGAAAAAGACAGTCTCTTCAATAAATGGTTTTTGAGAAAACAAGACAGCGTCATGCAAAAGAATGAAACTGGACCACTTTCTTATACCATACACAAAAATCAATTCAAAATGGATGAAAGACCTAAACATGAGACAGGAAACCATCAAAACTTTAGAGGAGAACATAGGCAGCAACTTCTATGACCTCAGTCGTAGCAAATTATTAACAGACCCTTTGTTGAAGGCAAGGAAAACAAAGCAAAAACAAACTATTGGGACTTCATCAGGATAAAAAGCTTCATCAGGATAAAAAGCTTCTGCACAGGGAAGGAAACAATCAACAAAATTAACAGACAATGGAATGGAAGAAGATATTTGCAAAAAACATATCTGATAAAGTGGTAATATCCAAAAACATAAAAAAACTTTTCAAACTAAACACCCCAAAAAACAATAACAGCTTAAAAATGATAGAAGACATGAATAGACATTTTTTCCAAAGAAGACACACAGATGACCAATAAACCAATAAAAAAGATGCTCAAAGTCACTTATCATCAAGGGAAGACAAATCAAAACTACAAGGAGATATCACCTCAGACCTCTCAGAATGGCTAAAAGTAACAACACAGGAAACAGCAGATGTTGGTGAGGATACAGAGAAAAGGAACCCCCTTACACTGTTGGTGAGGATGCAAACTGGTGCAGCCACTCTGAAAAGCAGTATGGAGTTTCCTCAAAAAAGTTAAAAATATAGCTTTTCTGATCACAATGTATACCTTGTAACCCAGCAATTGCACTATTAGGTGTTTATACAAAGGATGCAAAAATACTGATTCAATGGATACATGCACCCTGATGTTTAGAGCAGCATTATCAACAACAGCCAAGTTATGGAAAGAGCCCAAATACACATCAACCAATGAATAGATAAAGAAGATGGGGTTTATATATACAATGGAATATTAGCCATCAAAAAGAATAAAATCTTGCCATTTGCAACACTGTGGTTGGAACTAGAGTGGATTATACTAAGGAAAATAAGTCAGAGAAAGACAAATACCATGAGAGTTCACTCATAGGTGGAATTTAAGAAACAAGACTGATGAACATAGGGGGAGAAAAAGAAATGGAGGAAGGCAAACCATAAACTAAGGGGTTACTGGAGGAGAGTTGGGTGGGAGGATGAGTTAAGTGGGTGATAGGTATTAAGGAAGGTACTTGTGATAAATGGATGTTGAATATATGATGAATCATTAAATTCTATACCTGAAACTAACATTACACTATGTTAAGTGACTGGAATTTAAATAATTTAAATTAAAAACTTGAGAAAACAAAACAAAACAAAACTATGTTATAACCATTACCCCATTAGGATAGTAAAAGTTGTGACCAATTCTCATTATAAACAGATAATCTTAATGGTTAAAATGGGGATTAGAATAAGCTTTCAGAATTAAAATGGGATGAGATCACACATCAAATGTGAGACGATACATTTCATTGAGGATGTTTTGGTATAACCTGCAGTGAACACTACAATAGGGTCCAAGTAAATAATCCCTTCATACTCCCTGTGGAGTCCCTAGCAGGCCTTAGATCAGGAAAAAAAATGATTGTCAGATGTGGTGACGAACAGCATTTTGAGCAAATAAAAGGGTCCCTCTGAATTCAGGGAGTATGCTATTGTGTCCCACCTCTATCTTCTAATCCTGCTGTAGGATCTTTCCACCTAGAAAATGGTACATGACAAAAGGCCCAGTTTATTCATGTGCTTGAAGACCTACTAAATTGTTCACTAATATTTTTAACACTGGCTCTATAAGGGTTTCACAGAAGTCATTTATGTTATGGATTCACTCTTTGCACAGCATCTCCTTTGACAGCAAGTAGCATAAAAAGGCATTGAAATCAAGACTCACAAACCCCTTCGGCCAAATAAGGAACTTCCTGCAGTCACTTCAAGCAGTCTGTTATACAACTGAATGAGATGAAAGGAAGCAAATCTTGTTGATGGTCACTCAGAAGCAGCCAGATTGCTCTGCTCTGTGCCTTCCCCATAGATCACCAATTTAGCCCCATTGTTTAATTTCCACAGAGAGCAGACAACACGGAGAGTAGTGCACGGGGCCCTCTGAGCAGTCAAAGCCTTTCTGAAGAGCCAATATGCAGGAGAGGTCAGAGATGGAGGAGCCCTACCCAAGAGTTGTGTTTGTATATTTGCCTAACAATTTGTTTTGTTTGTTGGCTTTTTTTTTATTCATAAAAAAATTTAAGGAAAATAATTATTCCCATTGAGGACTATCAGCACCCCAGAAGCCTGAATCACTCATCACTAAGGGAGTGGATTTACAAATACATCTTGATGACTAGAGCCAGGGTTTCTTTCAATCAACTGCTTAAATATTTATGAGGCATATTAGATTGAGCGGTGTCCAGATGGCAGAGGAATAGCAGATTGAGATGACATCAGGTTGCAAGAGTTCAGCTAGAAAGTTATCAAAATATTCCAAACACCTACAAACCAACAGGATATTGAAGAGAAGAAGAGCATCAATTCTAGAAACAGAAAATTGACCACTTTCTGAAAGTAGGACATATGGAGAACTGAATTCAAACCAACGGGAAGATAGACTGTGGCAGGAGAGGCCAGCTCACAGCAAGCAATGGAATCATGGAGCACAAAATTTGAATTTTTAAAAGTCTGCTCCATGAGGGACATCAATCTAGAGGATAAGTGGGAGTGGAGCCCTCATGGAGACTGTGTGGTCTCAGGTCCTGCAGGGTCAAAGAAGGATCAGGGGTGTCTGCATGTGGCAGAGCTCATAGGTATCAGAACGAGGAAGCTGGCTACAGAGACGGAGCCAAGGAGTGAGCTCTCATCTCAGGGTTACCTTAAACTGTGATCAGCAACACAGTTACACCACTGCTCTTTGAGCAGGGACACTACAAGTGGAGGTCCAGGGATACCCACTTTCATCTGCAAGAAGAGCAGAGTGACAGGAATCTGCTGGGTTTGGAGACTCCAAATGGGGCTCTGTGCCAGAGACAGAAACACTCTGACACAGGCTGGGTAAGCTTGGAGCACAGCTGGAGGCCAGGGAGATAGGAGTGATTGAGCGCTTTTCTCTGGGGATGTACTAAGCAGTGGGGCCCCAAGTTCTCATCTCCACTGGGCTGGAGATTGTAAAGCCGCCATTTTCATTCCCATCCTCCAGAGCACTACAGAAAGCATTCAGGGAACAAAAACTCCCAAGAGCGAACCCGAGCAGATTATTTAGCCTGGTCCCTGGCAAGGCCGGCGCATTCCACCTTGGGCAAAGAGATTTGAGAATCACAGAAACAGGCCCCTCCCACAGAATATCAGCAAGAACATCCAGCCAAGACCAAGCTCACTGACCAAGAACAGCGGAATTCCAGAGGTGGAGAAAGCAAAGCATGGAATTCATGGCTTTCGACCCATGATTCTTTAGTCTTGTAAAGCTAATTAATTTTTTTTTAATTTGTCTTTTTCTTATTCTAATTTTTTTTAACTCTTCCTCTTTCCACTTTTAACATTTTTAACTAGTTTATCTTAACAATATTTTTCTAAAAGAAAAAAAAAATCTTTTTAAACCTTCATTATTATAGTTATATTTTACCCTTCATTGTATCTAACTTTATTTTTCACATATGTATAGGGCTTTTTTTCTAAAAAATTTTTAGGATACAATTTCTTCTAATAGCTCAAAGTATAGCCTAAATCTAGCACAGGGCTTTGTTCTAGACTTCAGCCTGAGCAAATTCTCTCCACTTTATTTTTCCTTCTTTTTCAAATCAACTTATCTTACCTATTCCTTTTTTAGAATTTTTTTAAAATTTTCATCTTTATAGGCATATTCCATCCCTTCGTGTTTACCCTTATTTTTGTATATATATAAGTTTATCTTTCTTTAAAATTTTGGAGATATTTTCTTCTAAGAGACCAAAATGTACCCAAAATCAAGTGCATGGCTCTGTTCTATTCACACACACACACACACACACACACACTCACCTACATACATGTATGCATGTATGTATGTATGTATATATTATATATATATATTTAATATATATAATATATTATATATATATATATATTTTTTAATTTTTAAACTTCTTTTTACCCCCTTTCTTCTCCCCCAACTTGGGTCTCTTCAGATTTGGCTGGCATACATATTTCTGGGGTCTTGCTCATTCTTCTAGTATTTTATTCTCTCATTCATATATTCTTATCTGGATAAAATGACAAGGTGGAAAAACTCACCATAGAAAAAAAAAAACACGAGGCAGTACTGAAGGCTAGGGACCTAATTAATACAATCATTGGCAATATGTCAGATCTAAAGTTCAGAATGACAATTCTCAAGGTGCTAGCTAGGCTCGTTAAAGGCATGGAAGATCTTAGAGAAACCCTGTCTGGAGAAATAGAAACCCTTTCTGGAAAAATAAAAGAACTAAAATCTAACCAAACTAAAATTTACAAAAGCTATTAATAAAAAATGGAGGCTCTTACTGGTACAATAAATGAGGCAGAAGAGAGAATTAGTGATATAGAATACCAAATGACAGAGAATAAAGAAGCTGAGCAAAAGAGAGACAAACAACTAATGGACCACAAGAGGAGAATTCGAGGGATAAGTGATACCACAAATGAAACAATATTAGAATAACCGGGATTCCAGAAGAAGAAGAGAGAGAGGGGGGGACAGAAGGTATATTGGAGCAAATTATTATAGATAAATTCCCTAATATGGCAAAGGAAATAAGCATAAAAATGCAAGAGACAGAGAGAACCCCTTCAAAACCAACAAAATTAGGTCCACACAACATCATCTAATAGTAAAACTGATGAGTCTTAGTGACAAACAGAAAATCCTGAAAGCAGCCCGGGACAGAAGTCTATAACATACAATGGTAAAAATATTAGATTGGCAGCAGAATTATACACAGAGACCTGGCAGGCCAGAAAGAACTGGCATGATATATTCAGAGCATTAATGAGAAAAACATGCAGTCAAGAATACTGTATCCAGCTAGGCTATCACTGAAAATAGAAGGAGAGATAAAAAGCTTCCAGGACAAACAAAACCTAAAGGAATTTGTAAAACCAAACCAGTCCTAGAGGAAATATTGAAAAGGGTCCTGTAAGCAAAGAGACAGCCTAAAAGTAGTAGATCAGAAAGGAACAGAAATAATATATAGTAACAATAACCTTGCAGGCAATACAATGGCACTAAATTCATATCTTTTCATAGTTATCCTGAATGCAAATAGGCTAAATGCCCCCAACTAAAAGACACAGGGTATCATAATGGATAAAAAACAAAAACCTGTCAACATGCTGTATACAAGAAACTCATTCTAGACCCTCCAGATTTAAAGTGAGGTGGGTGGAAAACAATTTACCATGCTAATAGACATCAAAAGAAAGCTGGGGTGGCAATCCTTATATCAGATAAATTGGATTTTCAGCCAAAGACTATAATAAAAGATGAGGAAAGACACTATATCATACTTAAAGGATCTGTCCAACAAGAAGATCTAACAATTTTAAATATCTATGCCCCCAATGTGGGAGCAGCCAACTATATAAACCAATTAATAACAAAATCAAAGAAACACATCAACAATAATACAATAATAGTAGGGGACTTTTAACACGCCCCTCACTGAAATGGACAGATCATCCAAGCAAAAGATCAACAAGGAAATAAAGGCCTTAAGTGACACACTGGACCAAATGGACATCACAGATATATTCAGAACATCCCAAAGCAACAGAATACACATTCTTCTCTAGTGCACATGGAACATTATCCAGAATAGATCACATCCTCTGTCCTAAATCAGGACTCAACCGGTATCAAAAGATTGGGATCATTCCCTGCATATTTTCAGACCACAATGCTCTGAAGCTAGAACTCAATAACAAGAGGAAATTTGGAAAGAACCCAATTACATGGAGACTAAACAGTATCCTTCAAAAGAATGAATGGGTCAAATGAGAAATTAAGCAAGAATTGAAGAAACTCATGAAAACAAATGATAATGAAACACAACTGTTCAAACTCTGTGGGATGCAGCAAAGGCAGATCTGAGAGGAAAATATATAGAGACACAAATCTTTCTCAAGAAACAAGAAAGGTCTCAAATACATAATCTAACCCTACACCTAAAGGAACTGAAGAAAGAACAGTAAAGAAAGCATAAACCCAGCAGGAGAAGAGAAATAATAAAGATCAGAGCAGAAATCGATGAAGTAGAAACCAAACCAAACCAAAACAAAACAAAAACCAGTAGAACAGATCAATGAAACTAAGATCTGGTTCTTTGAAAGAATTAATAAGATTGATAAACCCCTGGCCAGACTTAACAAAAAGAAAAGAGAAAGGACCCAAGTAAATAAAATCATGAATGAAAGAGGAGAGATCACAACTAACACCAAAGAAATGCAAACAGTTATAAGAACATACTATGAGCAATTATATGCCAGCAAATTTGACAATCTAAAGGAAAGGAATGCATTCCTGGAGACATATAAACTACCAAAACTGAACCAGGAAGATAAAGAAAACCTGAACCGGCCCCCTAACCAGTAAGGAGATTGAAACAGTCATCAAAAATCTCCAAACAAAAGCCCAGGACCAGATGGCTTCCCAGGGAAATTCTACCAAACATTTAAAGAAGAATTAATTCCTATTCTCCTGAAACTGTTTCAAAAAATAGAAATGGAAGGAAAACTTCCAAACTCATTTTATGAGGCCAGCATCACCTTGATCCCAAAGCCAAAAACCCCATCAAAAAAGAGAATTACAGACCAATATCCTTGATGAACACAGATGCAAAAATTCTCACCAAAATACTAATCAATAGGATCCAACAGTACATTAAAAGGATTATTCACCACAACCAAGTGGGATTTATTCCAGGGCTGCAAGGTTGGTTCAACATCCACAAATCAATCAATGTGATACAACACATTAATAAAAGAAAGAACAAGAACCATAGGATATTCTAAATAGATGCTGAAAAATCATTGGACAAGGTATAGCATTTTTTTTAAAGATTTTTTTTTTTATTTGACAGAGAGAGATGACAAGCAGGCAGAGAGGCAGGCAGAGAGAGAGGAGGAAGCAGGCTCCCTTCTGAGCAGAGAGCCCGATGTGGGGCTCAATCCCAGGACTCTGGGATCATGACCTGAGCTGAAGGCAACGGCTTAACCCACTGAGCCACCCAGGCGCCCTGGTATAGCATTTTTTTCTTAATCAAAACTCTTCACAGTATAGGGATAGAGGGTACATACCTCAATATCATCAAAACCATCTATGAAAAATCCACCACAAATATCATTCTCAATGGAGAAAACCTAAGAACTTTTACGCTAAGATCAGGAAGCCCTCAGGGATGTCCATTGTCATCACTGTTATTGCACATAGTACTAGAAGTCCTCACCTCAGCAATCAGACAACAAAAAGAAATTAAAGGCATCCAAATCGGCAAAAAAGAAGTCAAACTATCACTCATTGCAGATGATATGTTACTTTATGGGGAAAACCCAAAGACCACACTCCAATTCTACTAGAACTTGTACAGAAATTCAGTAAAGTGTCAGGATATAAAATCAATGCACAGAAATCAGTTGCATTTCTATACACCAACAAGACAGAAGAAAGAGAAATTAAGGAGTCAACTCCATTTACAATTGCATCCAAAACCCTAAGATACCTAGGAATAAACCTAACGAAAGAGGCAAAAAATCTATACTCAGAAAACTGTAAAGTACTCATGAAAGAAATTGAGGAGACACAAAGAAATGGAAAAATGTTCCATGCTCATGGATTGGAATAACAAATATTATAAAAATGTCTATGCTACCTAAGGCAATCTACACGTTTAATGCAATCCTTATCAAAATACCATTGATTTTTTTTTTTTTTTTAATGGAACAAATAATCCTAAAATTTGTATGGAACCAGAAAAGACCTCAACTACTCAGAGGAATATTGAAAAAGAAAGCAAAAGTTGGTGGCATCACAATTCCAGACTTCAAGCTCTATTACAAATCTGTCATCATCAAGACAGCATGGCACAAGAACAGACATATAGATCAATGAAACAGAATAGAGAACCCAGAAATAGACCCTCAACTCTATGGCCAACTCATCTTTGACAAAGCAGGAAAGAATGTCTAATGGGAAAAAGACAGTCTCTTCACAAATGGTGTTGGGAAAATTGGACAACCACATGTAGAAGAATGAAACTAGACCATTTCCTTACACCACACACAAAAATAGACTCAAAATGGATGAAAGACCTCAATGTGACACATGAATCCAACAAAATCCTAGAGGAGAACACAGGCAGCAACCTTTTCAACCTCAGCCGTAGCAACTTCTTCCTAGAAACATCACCAAAGGCAAGGGAAGTAAGGGCAAAAATGAACTATTGGGACTTCATCAAGGTCAAAAGCTTTTGCACAGCATAGGCATCAGTCAACAAAACCAAAACACAGCTGGCAGAATGGGAAAAGATATTTGCAAATGACATATCAGATAAAGAGCTAATACCAAAATCTATAAAGAACTTATCCATCTGAACACCCAAAGAACAAATAATCCAATCAAGAAATGGGCAGAGGACATGAACAGACATTTCTGCAAAGAATATCCAGATGGCCAACAGACACATGAAAAAGTGTTCCATATCACTCGGCATCAGGGAAATACAATCAAAACCACAGTGAGATATCAGAATGTCTAAATGGCTAAAATTAATAAGTCAGGGAATGACAGTTGCTGGTGAGGCTGCAGAGAAAGGGGAACCCTCCTACACTGTTGGTGGGAATGAAAGCTGGTGTAGTCACTCTGGAAAACAGCATAGAGGTTCCTCAAAAAGTTGAAAATAGAGCTACCCTATGACCCAGCAATCATACTACTGGGTATTTACCCTAAAGATACAGATGTAGTGATCTAAAGGGGCACATGCACCCAAATGTTTATAGCAGCAATGTCCACAATAGCCAAACTATGGAAAGGACCTAGGTGTCCATCAACAGATGAATGGATAAAGAGGTTATATATATATATATATATATATATATATTACACACACACACACACACACACACACACACACACACACACAATGCAATACTATGCATCCATGAAAAGAAATGAAATCTTGCCATTTGTAATGACATGGATGGAACTAGAGGGTATTATGCTGAGTGAAATAAGTCAATAAGTCAATCAGAGAAAGACAATTATCATATGATCTCCCTGATATGAGGAATTTGAGAGGCATAGTTGGGGGTTTGGGACATCAGGAAGAAAAAATGAAACAAGATGGGATCAGTAGGGTGACAAACTATAAAAGACTCTTACTCTCAGAAGAAAGAAACCAAACTGAGGGTTGCCAGGGGCAAGGGAGTAGGGAGAAGGTGGTTGGTTTATGGACAATGGGGAGGGTATGTGCTATGTTGAGTGCTGTGATGAGTGTAAGCCTAACGATTCACAGACCTGTACCCCTGGGGCTAATAACACATTAAATGTTAATAAAACCAACCTAGCATGTCAAAATTTTTTTTAAAAATACTTATTAAGTATAATAAAGGGTCTGACTCCATTTTTTTTAATTTTTTATTTTTTATAAACACATATTTTTATACCCAGGGGTACAGTTCTCTGACTCCATTTTTGATACTTGATTACTGACAGCTTTCAAAGCCTACAATTCTCTTTCCCTTCTGCCCTCTGAATCTGAGAAAGCTGATAAGAAGTCAGGTATTCCTTCTTTGGGTATTGGTAGGAAGTTGAAACCATGCAAGCCTCAGCCCATGTGAGGGAACCCTCATCCCAGGTCCATTCCTTAGTTCCCATAAAACCCCAAGATTCTTGTTATTTCCTGTTCTCTGAAGCTATTTTTGGAGATATATAGGTAATTTTCCTGCTACCCCCAGAGAGCCTTATTACTTGGGTAGTAAACCTTTTAATAACCTGTTGAATGTGTGCTATCATCAGTCTCAACACCCAAACCAAATGTTGGGTGGTGTATCCATCCCAACCTTGCCCAGTGATCACTACATTAAAAAATATGTAATAATTACATATGTAATAATTACATTAATTATAATACATTGACTAATAAGTATAACCTTATACTTAATAGCTTGCTTCTCCATTCCTTGTTCTCCAAAGCTAAGGCTTGTCTTGTCTTAGACATATCAAGACCAAAGAGAAAGAAGGAGTTGAAATAAGACCCAGATTACTCCACATAGCTAGGGGAAGACTGAAGCCTTGTTTTCAGTTTTAAGTAGCATTTTCTATGGGAGACCACTGTCTTAGTTTCTCCCGTGACTGCATTTTCACAGACCGGACAAAAAGATGTCAATAGCTAAAGCAAACACACCTTACCCTCAGAAAGATTTCCAGAAATGTCTTGAGAAACAGAATAGGAATAGAGGCAAAAATTAATTGAAACTGGGCTCAGATTGGCTGACTGACATTTGAACTTTCCATATTAGAACAAAAAATAGTTGATCTAGCTAGAATTCAAACACTGTGGTACTTTAGATCCCTAAATACCATCCAGAGCAGCTAGGAATGAAAAATGAAAAATGACCACTTATCTGACTCACTTTGGGCAATTCATTTAACTAAGCTTCTCTTAACTAAGTTTTCTCTTTTATAAAATGGTGATAATGTTCTTGTCCTGACTAATTCAGAGATATTCTGAGCATCAAAATACCATGGCATACACAGAGTTCCTTGGTAAAGTGTCACATAGCACACAAATGTGACCTATTTTAAAAACCAAAGCACCATACTCCTCAGAGAATTCCTTACTCAGCACTCTGTAGGTATTATGCAGAGACTATTAATTTTAATTTACAAGCAATTATAACAAACTTGCTAATCTGATTCTTAAGTCTTTAGTGGTTTAAAGGTAGAAAATTGGAATAAAGACGAAGCTACTTGATTCTCCATAGTACTTACAATAGTAAGTACTTATAATAGTACTTACAATAACTAACAGGAATACTTCAAAGGGAGCATGATTTTATATAAACAGGAGAAGAAGACAAAGGGATAGCTTATAGCCTAACAGGAAAGGAGGAAATAAGCTGTAATCATCTGATACAAGAATTAAAAAGTCCAGAAGGCTGACAAATGAGTTATTTGTACCCTGACTGGTTTTGTTTAATCACAGCAAGATACAGATGATCCTGGAGAAAAGATAAGTCTTATAAATGTTTAGTGTATTCATTTAAGAAGGTAGAAAGCATTATAACATGGATTTAGAGATGTCCCATTAAAAAAAAAAGTCAAATAAACTCTATGATGCTTAATGTGATTAAAAATAAAACAATTCCACCATTAATATCAGGAAGAGGGAACCCGACTTTATTAAGATGTGCTTGATAACATGCCTGATTGCCAGGGATTTTGTAGTTGTTGTTGTTACTTCTTTCAGTGCTTATTTTATCTAGTTTACAGAGAGACTCCACCCCTAATAATTCTGCAATCAGCTATCCAATAATCTTATGTTACTTAAATATATATTTGTGACAACCCTCCTACAGTATTAATCCTTATAGCAAAACAGTATAAAATTAAAACAAACAAACAAACAAAAAAACTGGGGTGCTTGGGTGGCTCAGTTCATAAAATGTCCAACTCTTGGTTTCAGCTCAGATCATGATCTCCTGGGGCATGAGACCGAGTCCCATGTCCAGCTCCCAACTCAGATGGGAGTCTACTTAAGACTCTCTCCCTCTCTCTTTCTCTCTCTGCCTCTACTCCTCCCTATACTCATGTACATATGTCTCTCTCTAAAATAAACAAATCTTAAAAAAAAATTTTTAAACCGGCATATAGAAAATGATAACACTCCTGTAAAATGATAACATATTTTAAAAAGCCATCCATAACTATGTGCGTATCTTCCCCCTTCACTGCTCTACATCCATAAAGTGCCACCATCTCCGTAATTCCTTTTCTTTCTTTTTTTAATAATATTTGTCTTTTTTAAAAGATTTTTATTTATCTCACAAGTAGGTAGAGCAGCAGGCAGAGAGAGAGAGGGTAGCCAGCACCCTGCTGAGCAGAGAGCCTGATGCTGGGCTCAATCCCAGGACCCTGAGATCATGACCTGAGCTAAAGGCAGAGGCTTAACCCAGTGAGCCACACAGGCACCCCTCCATAATTCCTTTTCAACTGCTCTAGAACAAAAGAGCAAATCACCACAAAGCTTCTGTCTTCCCTCCTTCCACACAAACTCCCAGGGATAAGAATTCTTTCTGCATAAGGAAGGGTCAGGAACGGAATCTTGTTGCAGATACCCTTTGAGACACTTTTATACAGGTAAATATGAGTTAGCCAGGTTGATGGGAAGGAAAATGCTATGACTTTGACTCTTAATAACCCCTAGATATCCATTCACATATGTGCTATGATCATTTTATGAATTGCCTGCGGGACATTGGCTGGTCTTCAGACAGCGGGACAACCCTGGGCTTGGCTGCTTGAAATTGTAATATCCATTTGCTTGGCAAGTGGGTATGAGTCAGAGCATGATGCATAGCAGGAAAAAATGAATGGCTTTTGTTTATCGCCACTAAGACACAACACTATGCACATACTATATGTGTTTTAGCTATCTATCTATCTATCTATCTATATCTATCTATCTGGATACATAAATATATCCTCTTCTACTCTCTTTGTCCACATGTTTTGGGGGTGTTAATCCTTTAGGCTCTAGGCATCAGTATTTTTCCCAAGGCTTCCTGCTGATAGCATTTCATACTCCAAGGCAGTGAAGGCTTTTCTGGGATGGAGCTATGTTGACAGAAGCTCTTTTTCCTGTGAAGTCATGGCCATCTTGCCTCTACAAAGTTGGAATATGTCTGAATCAGATAAGCAAGACAGATCAGAGGCAGCTGAAGCCAAGATTTGGAGAAAGATAGATTTCTGACCACATAATCGAAGCATCTGTCCTCGCTGAAAATGGACCTTGAACTATTAGTTATATGAGCCAGATCATTTCCTTTGATTGTTAAGCCTATGTGGTCATTTGACATTAAAAATTCATCTTTAATATCCTTGTTTTCATGTCTTTTTTTCCTTCTGACTTGTGAACACTTTAAAGTCAAGGATTATATATTAATAAGTTTTCTATATTTATTAGAAATGTATTAATCCATATTAATCTCTAGTCTAGTAGTCAATAAATGTTTTCAAATGCAAGACTAGGGAAAAATATGTAGACATGTACGTTCAGAAGTTGTGGATCTGTCAGGAAACTAGATCATTTCAGAGATGATAGTCCTGAGAATTTGGGGGGAAAATGAATAGGACGGTACTTAAGATCTTTTTAGTGCAATGAATTATGTAACTAAGCCATAACTCTACTATATGGTTCTTTTCTATACTTTCTGAGTCTAGGAAAGGATAGAAGATGAGTGCTGTTTAATCTTTTGTTTGTCACATCTCTCCACAAAACATGGCCATGGACATGCTATGGCATCCCTCCACAGTCTCTCGGCAGAGAAAGAACCACACACATTAAGACAAAAAGAGATTAAGGTGCTTCTTGTGTGAAATAATTTTCTCATTTATTTTATGAGATATGTGTTAGGAAATTCAATAGATTAGGAAGTGTGAACTCTTGTGACTAAATATTAAAAATATTTATTCACTGAAATGTCACTAATTTATATAATTTTCAAAACAATTAAATATTTAAATTTTAATACATTTAATTCATATGAGTAAGTATAAAATTAAAACATGGCATAAGGGAATGTTACTTTTTTTTTCTTCTTTATAAAAGGACACTATTCAAAATTTCTGTCATCTGCTTAGATAAAAGTTGTCTTAGGGAATTCTTTCAGGCAAAATTTCATACACAGTCTCAGCTCTGCAACCTACATGTGTTGAAGAAATTAGAAATAAACAGAATATCATGGTGTAAGTAAAAAATCGGACTAAATGTCAAAATTGTGAAATCTCCTCATATTGTATAAAACAAGGAAGTATATTGGACAATATCCTCCTTCTCATGTCCCTGAAATTTTGTTAGTTAGTAAGGAAGCTAACTGAACCCCTGTCAGACACCAGGTACTGTGCAAGACATTTTCACATGTATTTATGCACTGAACTTGCGTCGTGGCCCAAGAAAGAACTTTTTTTTTCTCTTCACAAAGGAGAATGAGACTCAACCAAAGAATAAATAAACAACTTTACAAAGTCACAAATGTAGTAAGCAACTGCAAAAGGACAGAAACCCTGTTCTGCTTAACTTTAAAACCTATTACTTAAGGATTTGCCTTTGGTTGACTGGTTTTGCAAGTGAAAATAGTACCTCTACATGACAGAAGCCAGAACTCTGGTATCAGAAGCCTCTTACAGATGAAAAATGGCATCATTCTTTCCCTTCCTCTTTTAATAGGTCATGTAATTTACCTACTGATATATAGTCATCAGGTATTTATATGTATTACTATATAAATTTACAAAATAAAAATGTTCCTATGCACATTTCATTCTTTTAATTATACATCTAAGTATTCCAATAATAATAGTAGTAATAGTAATAATGATAAATATTTGTTTCAACCAGACAAATAATAAAGAGAATTAGATTGCAAATCATCAGGTATTAATTACCTAAGTGCACAATGAAGACCCAGGAAAAAGTCTGGGTACTGTAGGTCCTTGGAAAGCATCCTCTGGGCCACTCCCTGTTTCAAGTATCACTATATAAACACGTGAAACATGCAGTATATAATCAAGGGACGAAATGTGTGGTACAAGTTATAAAACTTCTAGAAATTTAGAAGAGAGATTAAGAAATGAACTTTTCCAGTAAAAGGTAAGGAAGTGAAGTATCTCTTAGATTCAGGAGTCTTATGTACTATGTACTATGTAAATTTATTTTTTTTCTAGGGTATACTAGAATTTCTTATTTTAAGAAAAACAAAATTTTTAGTAGGGAGAAAATTCATAGGGAGAGAATATCATTGTGATGACACAGCTAAAATAAGTAGAAGTCATAAATTGAAGTACAGAAACCACCGGTTTCCTTTATTAGAATTAAGAAAGAAGAAAAAAAAAAGCAGTATCTCTGTTGGTCTCCTGTGCTTGCACTGGATCAACTCTAGCAAGAGCACCATGTGAAAAATGGCCACAGAATACTTAATTACCTTCTTTAATTACTTGGAGATCTGCAGCAGAAAGAGTAGCTCACATGGGTCCATTTTATTTCTACACCACAATTAGGTGTGCAATCAGGTTTTCTTTCTTTCTTTCTTTCTTTCTTTCTTTCTTTCTTTCTTTTTTTTTTTTAAGATTCTATTTATTTATTTGAATGAAAGAGAGAGCACAAGTGAGGAGGAGAGGGAGAAGCAGGCTCCATCCTAGGACCCTGAGATCATGATCCGAGCAGAAGGCAGCCACTTAAACAACTGAGCCACCCAGGCACCCTGCAATTATGTTTTCTTTAGAAAACAAGCAAACATAACTGTAAACAAGGGACTAACAACAAGTGTAGTCACTTCTTTTTTCTTTTTTTTTTTTAAGATTTTTATTTATTTATTTGAGATAGAATTGGGGGTGAGGGGGAGAGAAAGAGCACAAGCCCAGGGAGCAGCAGGCAGAGGGAGAAGCAGACTCCCTGCCAAGCAGGAAGCAAATTGCTGGGACCCCAAAGGTGGTCATTCTATTGCCCAAAGCCTTGCATTCAGAATGACTATTCTTTTAGAAAACTAGTTCCAGACTTTCATGTTCACAAGAAGTTCTCAGAATTCCCCAGATTAACCACATGTGTGGTCTGAGAGAAAGTAGGATGACTATGCTTGTCTAACTATAATCAAGGAGCTCAAGGATATAGCCAAATACCATGTGACCTCAAAGGCTGTATCTAGTTGGCACCATGAAAAAGTTAATTACAATCACTGAAACAATGTGGCATTTCATTTTGCAACCATGAATCATTCTCTGTCTGCTCTAGTGGCTGAGATTCATTTTCATAGTAAACTAATCTTTAGAGTGTCAGACTGTGATTGGTGATAGTGACACATTTTACAGATTGGGTCCTCAGAGCTGCGCCTACCCTGTTGCTATGGAAAGTTTGGTAGAGATCTTGGTGATAATAATCTTGACATTAGGAAAACTGGCATAAAAATTACATATGTATCTCCTTATAAAACAAAATTTGACCAAAATTTCAATCTAGAATAGTTTGTTTCTAAACAGCGTATATAATTAAATTATAATAGATTGTATATAGATGGGACCTAGAGGTTTGTGAATTTATATTTGTATGTTTGTGAGTTAATATCATTTGCAGTTTAGGGTAATATTTGAAAGATCATACTCTAAAAAATAGTTACTGACCTATTAGGTATAAATATCAAATGCTCTGAAAATTCTTAAAGTGTTCTTAACCTTAAAAATGCAACATATTTTCTAAAGATACTCTTTGCCAAAAAGTGTTACAGGTAAAAGGAGATTGTGAGAAAGAATTTCTAAGAAGTAAAGATTGCCACAGGTGAACCAAGACAAGTGGCATTATAAATCCCTTTGCGTCTCTTAAGAGTGTTCCTGGTTTGTGTGTTTGACACAGTATGTATAGTCTTTCTGTAATTTATTAGAAGAATATTTAGATTTGACTCTGCTAGTATGAAAAATGAAATATTTATTGAAAATGAACTCATGTTGGCCTTCTTTTAGCCTTCAGCTCTTGTTCATCATGCCAGAAAGAAAACTTTCCCATCTCTGGAGGAGGAAATGAGTCCTTCAAGTAGTACGGAGAAAAACACTTGAAAGAAGTCCTTTCTACCTCTTTGTTTCTCAAGCAGATACACACAGCAGAGCCATTACTCTCCAGTGTGTGGTTAGGAAATGGGCTTTGATGTATTTACAAAAGGTGCACAGCTTTTTTTTTTTTTTTTTTTTTTTTTTTTTTAAGATTTGTTTATTTGTCTCTAGAGAGAGGGTTGGGAGAGGGGCAGAGGGAAAAGGAGAGAAAGTCCCAAGTTGACTCTGCACTATTTGAGAAGCCTGATGGGGGCTGTCTCATGACCCTGAGATCATGACTTGAGCCAAAACCAAGAGTTAGACACTTAACCCACTGCACCACTCAGGTGCCTTCATTGTATCCAATTTCTATTTGTGAATGTCTGCTATTAGGAAGATCCCTTTAGGTCAGAATTGTCTCTGATGATTTTCCATCAAGAACGGAAAGCTCCTAAAGAGCTTTTCTATGTATCATTCCACATAGCACTTAGGACAAGAGTAGCTATCCATGATGAAGACTCACACTTAGAGTCTGCAGATTTACCACTTCAAGTCTCATGCTAGACATTAACATTTAAAATATAAAACATAGGAGTTTTAACACATGATCACTGAAAATGATCTATGTCATTTGAAGATAGCTGTGGCTTTATGTAGCACCATCTTGTTATATGCAAAATAAGTCAATCTCATGTTGCTGACACCAATCCTCTGCAAAACCTGAAGATGTAAAAGTTGAGGAGTAAATTATAGCACTAATAAAGTTAACCTGGTAGAGTCCAAAATGGCATATGCAGCAGAGGAAAAAAGCAAACAGAAACAGTTCATGCTGTTATAATTGCTACAATTTCAGTGGCAATTTAAATAAAATAATTCAAATTGCTGCAATTAACACACACATAGAATTCAAAGGATGGTGGGTGACCTCACACAAAACACACTGTGGGATCAACCCTCCTCCAAAGAATTAACCTTCGTAAATCATTTGCCTCCAAAGGATGCCTGGCTTTATGCTCTCCGAAAATTATCAGCACAGGAAAAGCAGGACCCCTAAATGAGAATGCCATCAACAGCAAGCACTGTCTCCTGGTTTATTTCATCCATATGAATACACAGAGTTTGGATGTGTTACATTCACAAACTCCCTGGCTGAAAGTGGGATTTTGTTCTTTCTGCATGAGCACCCCCACACAGCTGAGAAGAAACCGTTAGCTGGATTGCTAAGAAGTGAGTGTAATTCACGTTGACAGAAATTCCACTTTTACTTGACTTCAGGGGCATAATACCATCATGTCTATGGCTTAGGTCTGGATACAGGGCTCTCTCCTACAACACACTAGAGCTTAGTAGCCACCAATTGTTATTTGAGATGTGGAAGAGAGGAGTTCAATGTTTCTCCAGTCACCTGAAACCAAATTTAAGACATACTATCTGGGACACTTTGGAAGGCTTTTCTCTTGTTAGGTCAGATTTATGTAAGCACAGAATAGACAGTCTGAAAAATGATGATTTATGATGAAAAATTTTTAAAAAGTAAGAGCTGGGTGAATCTGATATGAGTGAGAGATGACCTCTACCACCCCTGGTTCATGAGGTCTAGGTTTAGAAAACAAAGCAAGCCATTTGAACAACTGCCCAATACACAGAGCTCAAAAGCACTTTTAACATCCAAAATATATAATTTCTTGCCCCCTTAAAAAATAATCTCCACTCTGGAAGGTGCTCTTTCAAGATCACAAATCTCTTCTGACATACTTTCATATATGGAAACTTTATAACGCAAAGGCAAAGGAAATACCATTTACCATTCACGATCTCCCTTAAAATTACCTTACTAGGTCTATGCTTATGCTTTGCATAATTTATATTGATGCATGTTTAGTCAAAATAATATTTAAACAGGATTCTCATGTGAAATTTAATTTGTGTGAGGGTTATTATACTATTGCCATGGGAAGGTCAAAGGATAGTTAATAAAAGGAAGTAATTCAAATCAGTTTAAAGGAGAAAGTAAAATTGTACCAGCTGTGCAAACAATAGCTGAACAGGGAGGAAACTGTACCTCTGTGCAAGTTACTCATACAAGTGATACTTTCTCAAATGGGGACAACAGTAAACAAAAGCATTACTTAAATTAGTATCCCCTCCCCAAAGAGAATGGGAACCAGCCTATCAGGGAAATCCTATGAATGACCGTGACAGCATCCAGAAGTCTCTGGCAGAACAAAATGGGAGGAGATATGAAATAAAACCAGAGGAGCTGGCAGAGGCTTGCAACTTGCAACTTGCTTGTAAAACGTTCATGTCCAATTAGGACAAAAAAAAAAAAAAAAAAAAAAAAAGTGTTGGCAAACTGAAAGAACAAAAACAGAATTCAAAACTAAAAACAAGATCAGAATTCTTGAATACCAAGACTTCGTATGCAAATAAGTGGAAAGTAAGTCATGCTCCTTGTGAAATAAGTATTCCTTAAAAGGTTGCCAAAAATCAGATTCTTAAGTAGTTATCTGAACGTTAGTTGAAGCTGCTTAAATTGTGCATGCTTAGGAATAAAAAAAAAAAAAAAAAGAAAGAAAAAGAAAGAAAGAAACAAAAAGAATTAGTAATTTATTCCCAAAGTGACCTTTTCCAGGCCATAATAAATCATCCATATATACTGTCTTTTTCCATGAACCTTCCATTTAAAGAAGGCAAAAATGGAAGTACTGCTGAGAGCACGAGGCAGTCACTGACTCCAATAAGAAGACTGAAATTGGAGCACATAAGCACAAATCTAACTTCCTGGCTGAAATTCATCATTGAAAGAAGCACATGTCTTGTGGTTACCTGCCTGCCCCAAATCATTCCTTCTTTATGCCCCATATTTCTTTTATCTTTGTGGCTAGTCAGGAAAAGAAGAGTCACTGTTCTTGGCGTTTGCATGTGAATCTTGAATAAGAAAAGAGGTTTAAATAAATGAACAAAATGTTGATTGAGGATTGTATTTGTCCCATTGAAACAGAAGTCAAAGACTTAACTTTTGAATGTGAGTTTTGAGACTCAAAATATTCAATATTACTCTTATTGGAAAGTGAACTGTTTAAATCACAGTTATTATAGCTGCAATGGTAATGAAGACTCTTCATCTTTGATCGAACCTAGATGTCCATCAACAGATGAATGGATCAAGAAGATGTGGTATATATACACAATGGAATACTATGCAGCCATCAAAAGAAATGAAATCTTGCCATTTGCAACAACATGGATGGAACTAGAGCGTATCATGCTTAGCGAAATAAGTCAAGCAGAGAAAGACAACTATCATATGATCTCCCTGATATGAGGAAGTGGTGATGCAACATGGAGGCTTAAGTGGGTAGAAGAATAAATGAAACAAGATGGGATTGGGAGGGAGACAAACCTTTGCTCCTTTTAACTAAAGTGTGAACCTAATAGCTCCAAGTTCCTCTAAACTCAAGGCTGAATTTTTAAAGAGAAAAATCTTTGGGAAAATCTACAGCTCCATTACAGCATTTCATTTGATTCAATCCAACACACTCTGCATTGTTGTTTAACAATTATGTGATCTTCAGCTATATTTATAATACTGAATAGTCAGCCTTTTAAATCAAAAAGCACAAACATGATAGTAGGAAAGTTTCACACTTATTATAAATTTGTGTATTTTAAAAATTAGGTAAGGTACAGCCAAAAGAAGAGAAGAATAAGAAAACACAGCAATGTGGGCGCCTGGGTGGCTCAGTGGGTTAGGCCGCTGCCTTCGGCTCAGGTCATGATCTCAGGGTCCTGGGATCGAGTCCCGCATCGGGCTCTCTGCTCAGCAGAGAGCCTGCTTCCTCCTCTCTCTCTCTGCTGGCCTCTCTGCCTACTTGTGATCTCTCTCTGTCAAATAAATAAATAAAATCTTAAAAAAAAAAAAAAAAGAAAAGAAAACACAGCAATGTAACCCTTTTCATACCCAATAGAGAGTTTAAACAAAAGATAGAACCACATTTCAATTTTTTTATGAATGACTGAATTTTAAATCTTAAGTGAATGGTACTTCAAATTCCCAGGATAGAAATGGGTTCCCCACGAACCACTCTCTACCATCATTCTATAATTACAAACCAAGCAGTACTACAAAGTAAAGGAGGTTGATAATTTTTTATAGTATTATAGCATCATAAGTAAATTGACAATTTGATGTTATACTCTGTATTAAAATATGTAGATCTAGTGGAATCTAAACACAGTTTAAATGAATGCACATGGAATATTCAACTTTGAAGAGTGCTTTCACTAAAGGAATACAGATCAGTAAATATACCACAAAAATAGTAAAAAGTCTTGAACTGAAATAGAGCTTTAAATCATCTTCATAATGTATTGTGGGGTTAACAATATCCTGTGAGAAGAAGTACCCAGATCACAACAGATCATATAGTCCTCTACAGCCACTAATGGACAATTTATTGACATGAATTTCTGTGATAGCATGCAGTGTTGGAAAGAAAAGAATGAGCTAACCTCCTTGATTCTCACTGGAAATGACTCTTTGTCTTGATCAGGCACACTGTATGCAGTCAACCAAGGCAGGAAAATATTTATCGCAATGCATTTATGACAACTTGAATACAGAGGAAAGGGAAAAACAACAACAACAATAAGAGTCAATATGAACTCGCAGTGCTAGAGAAACAGACGGGGTGTGGGGGGAGGACATTTTTCAATTTGACCAAAGAAACTACTGCCCAGAGAGAATGGTTAAGAAAACCAGAAGAACAAAGGTGTCAAAGTGGAAAAAGTGACCTTTAAATAGTTCTGGAGAGAAATATCAGAGGACTTAGAATAAAAGTATTCAGTAACCCACTATATTTCTTGTTAATATTTTATTTTCTTTAAGGAATATAGTTCAGAAATCACTTACATGAAATGACAAAAGTAGTTCTGCTCTTTTTGAACAATGCGTTTCTCAAAGCATTACTTATGAATTATTTAACTTTTCCTTATGTGTTCATACAGTGAATAATGATTAGGCAATAACTTAAAAGGAAGAGTTAAAGTTCAGTAAATTGTTCGGTCCTTCACATGTTAATATACATCTTACGAACAAATAGCTAACTTCAGTTCAAAAAATAGTATAAGATGTGGGTCTAATACCAGCAGGATTTTGTTCCCACGTGAGGCATATACTTGCAGTCGTAGATTACTTTCATTTTAACCACTTTAATCTGATTCCTTTTACCACAGGGCAACAAACAGAAACCTTTTTATGCAAATGAGCAGGACAAAGCTGTGATGAAAAGTCTGCAATTACGAGTTAAATTCTGGTGAAACCTTTACTGACTGGCATTTACGTGCCTGGTGAAACAACTGAAATTGCTACACATCGCCCTCTCCACTTGCACTGGGATGGCAGGCTGCCCCAGGTCTTTGGGATTCATAGAAATTAAGGATTATGCATCTCACTGAAAAGAAATTATTTTGGAGATGTTGGTCAGTCTACCATGAAAAAGATGAAAGGAGTAAAAACTAACTCAAAGAGGAGTGAAATGAATCACTCCAGTTAGAGTGGAATGAAAAGTTTAATTTCCAGACAACTGCTGAGCCAACTTTGACTCATAGGTAACAATTTTTTCAAATGAAATTTCACTAAATAAGGAGGAGGCGGCATCATTCACTGTGCAAAACAAAGAGGAACTGAGTGAGCAGACCCTTCCGTACTGAGCAGTGGGCAGCTACATGTTTGTGACTTAGGCAGGAGTTAGAGTCAGGCAAGTAGAATACAGAAGATTACATGCATTTTTAATTGTTGTAAGTTCAGATAGCAAAAAAAAAAAAATGTTTATTTGTGTACAGTAGTGCTGGGGAAATAAGGACACCACTGCAACTGATAAGAAACTGGTTTGCTTGGTGGGGCACCTGCAGTCAGTTAAGCATCCAACTCTTGATTTCAACTCACGTCATGATCTCAGGGTCCTGAGATCAAACCCAGAGCTGGATTACCAGCTCAGCCCAGGGTCTGCTCGAGATTCTCTCTCTCTCTCTGCCCCTCCCCAGCATGCATAATCTCTCTCTCTCTCTCTCATAAACAAATCTTAAAAAGAAGAAGAAGAAAAGAAAGGAAAAGGAAAGAAAAGAAAAGAGAAACAAAAAGAAACTGGTTTGCTTGGTATAGCCTAACAAGTAGAGCCTCTATGTTTTAATTTGAATCAGACGGAAGAAACATGGGCATACAATACTGTTTTTTCTTAATTCTAGAAATAAATGCAACTGGCTATTAGATTGTTACTGTTTCCTTTACTGAAGCTTGTAATCCTCTGAAATAAAATGGATTTAGCAATTAGTATTATACCAGCCATTATTTTGCCAAGAAACCAATCTTCCATAGCTTGTCTCTAAACTTAGAACTCCCATATACTATCCACTTACAATCTCCAATGCTCACCTAGACGTTCTCAAGAGCCTACTACTAACTGGGCCAATGGACTATACTCTATAGCATTTTGATCCATTCTTCACACTGTAACTGGAGTTCACTCTTCCAAACGCCGATCTGATTGTGTCACATCCAACAAAACCCCCTATAAACCTTTGATAGCTACTTAGCTCCTATGATTAACCTGGCCTGTAAACCTCTCCATAGCCTCATCAGCCAAGCAAACCTCAATCTGTAAAACTCTTGAACTTCATGCTGCAGGCACACTAGGACTTACTCAATTCTCTGAACGTCCATGCTCTCTCCCACTACTGGGTCTTTATACACGCTCTTCTTCAGCCTGGAAAGTTATCCACGTCTCCACTGTCACTTACTTTGTACACTCCCTTCAAAGCTTACTTCAAGCTTTGCTGAAGTTGTTAAATTCTGTCATAGTATAGTATTGCTTTCCTCCAAAGCATCAATCTCATATGCAAATGTGCTTTAGCCTATCTCTTAAAAAGGTTTTCCTTATGAAATATTGAAAAAAACAAAACCTAAAATGCACACAAAGCAGAAATGGACAGTTTATCACTGATGCACCCATCCTATGAATCAAGAGGTAAAATTTTGTAGGGAGAAATTCATGCTCTTATCCAATTACTGTATACTCCTACCACTCCTCCAAAGTATAACACTGATATGATTTACATAACAAATATTGTGAAAAATTTCACTATCTAAACATGCATCTTTAGGGGGAGGAGTCAAGATGGCAGAGAAGTAGCAGGCTGAGACTACTTCAGCTAGCAGGAGATCAGCTAGATAGCTTAATTAAAGATAGCAAACACCTACAAATCCATTGGCAGATCAAAAAGAAGAAGAACAACAATTCTAGAAACAGAAAAACAACCACTTTCTGAAAGGTAGGACCGGCAGAGAAGTGAATCCAAAGCGACGGGAAGATAGACCCCGGGGGGAGGGGCCGCTCCCGGCAAGCGGCAGAGCAATGGAGCACAAAATCAGGACTTTTAAAAGTCTGTTCCGCTGAGGGACATCGCTCCAGAGGCTAAACCGGGGTGAAGCCCACGTGGGGTCAACGTGGCCTCAGGTCCCACAGGGTCACAGAAGGATCGGGGGTGTCTGAGTGTGCAGAGCTTGCGGGTATTGGAACAGGAAAGCCGGCCTCAGAGACAGAGCCGACAGTAAGCTCACAGCTTGGGGTTACCTTGAACCGGTCGCAGGCTCGGTGAGCTCGGAGCACAGCCGGAGGTCAGGCAGACGGGAGTTACAGGGCGCTGTTCTCTGAGGGCGCACTGAGGAGTGGGGCCCTGGGCTCTCGGCTCCTCTGGGCCAGAGACCAGGAGGCCGCCATTTGTATTCCCATCCTCCAGAACTCTATGGAAAGCACTCAGGGAACAAAAGCTCCTGAAAACAAACCCGAGCAGATTACTCAGCCTGGCCCCTGGTAAGGGCGGTGCAATTCTGTCTGCGGCAAAGACACTTAAAGAATCACTACACCAGGCCCCTCCCCCAGAAGATCAACAAGAAATCCAGCCAAGACCAAGTTCACCTACCAAGGAGTGGGTTTCAATACCAAGGAGAGCAGCAGAATTCCAGAGGAGGAGAAAGCAAAGCATGGAACACATGGCTCTCTCCCTGTGATTTTTTTTAGTCTTGCAGTTAATTTAATTTTTTTTCTTTTTCATTTTCTCTTCTTCTGCTAAAAATTTTAACCTTTACCCTTTTCTTTTTTAACATTTTTAACTAGTTTATCTAATATATATATATATTTTCTTTTTTATACTTTTCTTTATTCGTTTTCTTTTTTTAATTCTTTTCTTTCTTTCCTTTTTTTTTTTTTCCTTTTTCTTCTTTCTTTCTTTCTAAACCTCTTTTTATCCCCTTTCTCCACCCTCACGATTTGGGATATTTTGTGATTTGGTTTAAGCATATTTTCCTGGGGTTGTTGTCACCCTTTTAGTATTTTAATTACTCCTTCATATACTCTTATCTGGACAAAATGACAAGGCAGAAAACTTCACCACAAAAAAAAAAAAAAAAAAAAAAAAAAAGAGGCAGTACCAAAGGCTAGGGACCTAATCAATACAGACATTGGTAATATGTCAGATCTAGCGTTCAGAATAACAATTCTCAAGGTTCTAGCTGGGCTTGAAAAATGCATGGAAGATATTAGAGAAACCCTCTCGGGAGATATAAAAGCCCTTTCTGGAGAAATAAAAGAACTAAAATCTAACCAAGTTGAAATCAAAAAAGCTATTAATGAGGTGCAATCAAAAATGGAGGCTCTCACTGCTAGGATAAATGAGGCAGAAGAAAGAATTAGTGATATAGAAGACCAAATGACAGAGAATAAAGAAGCTGAGCAAAAGAGGATAAACAGCTACTGGACCACGAGGGGAGAATTCGAGAGATAAGTGACACCATAAGATGAAACAACATTAGAATAATTGGGATTCCAGAATAAAAAGAAAGAGAGAGGGGAGCAGAAGGTATACTGGAGAGAATTCTTGGGGAGAATTTACCCAATATGGCAAAGGGAACGAGCATCAACATTCAGGAGGTTCAGAGAACGCCACTCAAAATCAATAAGAATAGGCCCACACCCCGTCACCTAATAGTAAAATTAACAGCCTTAGTGACAAAGAGAAAATCCTTAAAGCAGCCTGGGAAAAGAAGTCTGTAACATGCAATGGTAAAAATATTAGATCAGCAACAGACTTATCCACAAAGACCTGGCAGGCCAGAAAGAGCTGGCATGATATATTCAGAGCACTAAATGAGAAAAACATGTAGCCAAGAATATTATATCCAGCTAGGTTATCATTGAAAATAGAAGGAGAGATTAAAAGCTTCCAGGACAAACAAAAACTGAAAGAATTTGCAAACACCAAACCAGCTCTACAGGAAATATTGTAAGGGGTCCTCTAAGCAAAGAGAGAGCCTACAAGTGGGAGATCAGAAAAGAACAGAGACAATATACAGTAACAGTCACCTTACAGACAATACAATGGCACTAAATTCATATCTCTCAATAGTTACCTTGAATGTTAATGGGCTAAATGCCCCAATCAAAAGACACAGGGTATCAGAATGGATTAAAAAAAAAAAAAACGTAACCCATCTATATGTTGCCTACAAGAAATACATTTTAAGCCTGAAGACACTTCCAGATTTAAAGTGAGAGGGTGGAAAACAATTTACCATGCTAATGGACATCAGAGGAAAGCAGGAGTGGCAATCCTTATATCAGATCAATTAGATTTTAGGCCAAAGACTATGATAAGAGATGAGGAAGGACACTATATCATACTCAAAGGGTCTTTCAAATAAGAAGATCTAACAATTTTAAATATCTATGCCCCCAACGTGGGAGCAGCCAACTATATAAACCAATTAATAACAAAATCAAAGAAACACATCAACAGTAATACAATAATACTAGGGGACTTTAACACTCCCCTAACTGAAATGGACCGATCATCCAAGCAAAAGATCAACAAGGAAATAAAGGCCTTAAATGACACACTGGACCAGATGGACATCACAGATATATTCAGAACATTTCATTCCAAAGCCACAGAATACACATTCTTCTCTAGTGCACATGGAACATTCTCCGGAATAGATCACATCCACGGTCCTAATCAGGACTCAACCAGTATCAAAAGATTGGGATCATTCCCTGCATATTTTCAGACCACAATGCTCTGAAGCTAGAACTCAATCACAGAAGGAAGTTAAGAAAGAACCCAAATACATGGAGACTAAACAGCATCCTTCTAAAGAATGAATGGGTCAACCAGGAAATTAAAGAAGAATTGAAAATAATCATGGAAACAAATGATAATGAAAACACAATGGTTCAAAATCTGTGGGACACAACAAAGGAAGTCCTGAGAGGAAAATATATAGTGGTACAAGCCTTTCTCAAGAAAAAAGAAAGGTCTCAGGTATACAACCTAACCCTACATCTAAAGGATCTGGAGAAAGAACAAGAAAGAAACCCTAAACCCAGCAGGAGAAGAGAAATCTAAAGATCAGAGCAGAAATCAATGAAATAGAAACCAAAAAAAAACAATAGAAAAAATCAACAAAATTAGGAGCTGGTTCTTTGAAAGAATTAATAAAATTGATAAACACCTGGCCAGACTTATCAAGAAGAAAAGAGAAAGGACCCAAATAAATAAAATCATGAATGAAAGAGGAGAGATCACAACTAACACCAAAGAAATGCAAACAGTTATAAGAACATACTATGAGCAACTCTACGCCAACAAATTTGACAATCTGGAAGAAACGGATGCATTGCTAGAAACATATAAACTACCACAACTGAACCAGGAAAAAATTGAAAGCCTGAACAGACCCATAACCAGTAAGGAGATTGAAAGAATCATCAAAAATCTCCAAACAAACAAAAGCCCAGCCCAGGGCCTGACGGCTTCCCTGGGGAATTCTACCAAACATTTAAAGAAGAACTAATTCCTATTCTCCTGAAACTGTTCCAAAAAATAGAAAGGGAAGGAAAACTTACAAACTCATTTTATGAGGCCAGCATCACCTTGATCCCAAAACCAGACAAGGATCCCATCAAAAAAGAGAGCTATAGGGCGCCTGGGTGGCTCAGTGGGTTAAGCCACTGCCTTCAGCTCAGGTCATGATCTCAGGGTCCTGGGATCAAGGCCCGCATCAGGCTCTCTGCTCAGCTGGGAGCCTGCTTCCCTCTCTCTCTCTCTGCCTGCCTCTCCATCTACTTGTGATTTCTCTCTGTCAACTAAATAAATAAAATCTTTAAAAAAAAAAAAAAAGAGAGAGAGAGCTATAGACCAACATCCTTGATGAACACAGTTGTGAAAATTCTCACCAAAATACTAGCCAATAGGATTCAACAGTACATTAAAAGGATTATTCACCATGACCAAGTGGGATTTATTCCAGGGCTGCAAGGTTGGTTCAACATCCGCAAATCAACCAATGTGATACAACACATCAATAAAAGAAAGAACAAGAATCATAGGACACTCTCAATAGATGCTGAAAAAGCATTTGACAAAGTAGAGCAACCCTTGCTGAACAAAACTCTTCAAAGTGTAGGCATAGAGGGCACATACCTCAATATTATCAAAGCCATTTATGAAAAACGCACTCTGAATATCATTCTCAATGGAGAAAAACTGAAAGCTTTTCCGCTAAGGTCAGGAATACGGCAGGGATGTCCATTATCACCACTGCTATTCAACATAGTACTAGAAGTCCTAGCCTCAGCAATCAGACAGCAAAAGGAAATTAAAGGCATCCAAATCAGCAAAGAAGAAGTCAAACTATCACTCTTTGCAGATGATATGATACTATATGTGGAAAACCCAAAAGACTCCACTCCAAAATGCTAGAACTTGTACAGGAATTCAGTAAAGTGTCAGGATATAAAATCAATGCAGAGAAATGCATTGCATTTCTCTACAACAACAACAAGACAGAATAAAGAGAAATTAAGGAGTCAATCCCATTTACAATTGCACCCAAAAACCATAAGATACCTAGGAATAAACCTAACCAAAGAGGCACAGAATCTATACTCAGAAAACTATAAAGTACTCATGAAAGAAATAGAGGAAGACATAAAGAAATGGAAAAATGTTCCATGCTCCTGGATTGGAAGTATAAATAATGTGAAAATGTCTATGCTACCTAAAGCAATCTACACATTTAATGCAATTCCTATCAAAGTACCATCCCTCTTTTTCAAAGAAATGGAACAAATAATCCTAAAATTTATATGGAACCAGAAAAGACCTCGAATAGCCAAAGGGATATTGAAAAAGAAAGCCAAAGTTGGTGGCATCACAATTCCGGACTTCAAGCTCTATTACAAAGCTGTCATCATCAAAAAAGCATGGTATTGGCACAAAAACAGACATATAAATCAATGGAACAGAATAGAAAGCCCAGAAATAGACCCTCAACTCTATGGTCAACTAATCTTTGACAAAGCAGGAAAGAATGTCCAATGGAAAAAAGACAGCCTCTTCAATAAATGGTGTTGGGAAAGTTGGACAGCCACATGCAGAAAAATGAAATTGGACTATTTCCTTACACCACACATGAAAATAGACTCAAAATGGATGAAATACCTCAATGTGAGAAAGGACTCCATCAAAATCCTTGAGGAGATCACAGGCAGCAACCTCTTTGACCTCAACAACAGCAAATTCTTCCTAGGAACATCGCCAAATGCAAGGGAAGCAAGGGCAAAAATGAACTATTGGATTTTATCAAC
Organism: Mustela lutreola; assembly: GCF_030435805.1. Classification (NCBI taxonomy): domain Eukaryota; kingdom Metazoa; phylum Chordata; class Mammalia; order Carnivora; family Mustelidae; genus Mustela; species Mustela lutreola. The sequence continues at coordinate 61,277,964 of NC_081299.1, forward strand.
ATCAAAAGCTTTTGCACAGCAAAGGAAACAGTTAACAAAACCAAAAGACAACTGACAGAATGGGAGAAGATATTTGCAAACGACATATCAGATAAAGGACTAGTGTCCAAAATCTATAAAGAACTTCGCAAACTCAACACCCAAAGAACAAATAATCCAATCAAGAAATGGACAGAGGACATGAACAGACATTTCTGCCAAGAAGACATCCAGATGGCCAACAAACACATGAAAAAGTGCTCCATATCACTCGGCATCAGGGAAATACAAATCAAAACCACAATGAGATATCACCGCATACCAGTCAGAATGGCTAAAATTAACAAGTCAAGAAACGACAGATGCTGGCGAGGATGCAGAGAAAGGGCAATGCTCCTATACTCTTGCTGGGAATGCAAGCTGGTGCAACCTCTCTGGAAAACAGCATGGAGGTTCCTCAAAATGTTGAAAATAGAACTGCCCTATGACCCAGAAATTGCACTACTGGGTATTTACCTTAAAGATACAAATGTAGTAATTCGAACGGGCACATGCACCCGAATGTTTATAGCAGCAATGTCCACAATAGCCTAACTATGAAAAGAACCTAGATGTCCATCAACAGGTGAATGGATCAAGAAGAGGTGGTATATATACACAATGGAATACTAGGCAGCCATCAAAAGAAATGAAATCTTGCCATTTGCGACAACATGGATGGAACTAGAGCGTATCATGCTTAGCGAAATAAGTCAAGCAGAGAAAGACATCATATGATCTCCCTGATATGAGGAAGTGGTGATGCACAATGGGGGCTTAAGGGGTTAAGAAAAGAATAAATGAAATAAGAGGGCATTGGGAGGGAGCCAAACCATAAGTGACTCAAAATCTCACAAAACAAACTGAGGGTTGCTGGGGGGGAGGAGGGTTGGGAGAAGGTGTGTGGGCTTATGGACATTGGGGAGGGTATGTGCTTTGGTGAGTGCTGTGAAGTGTGTAAACTGGGCGATTCACAGACCTGTACCCCTGGGGATAAAAATATATGTTTATAAAAAATTAAAAAATAAAAATAATAAAACAAAACAAAACATGCATCTTTAAACACAAAGGGTAGATTTGTCTGTTTTTTGAGCATTCTAGAAATGGAATCATACGATAATTATTATTTGTGTCTAGTAACAAGAATTATTATTTGGCTAGTAACGTAAGTCTTAACTTTGCTGTTCTTACTAAAATTTGCCTTTATAATTTCTGGTTGCTTGCATTTCAGTATAAATTTTGAATCAGAATTTTGGTTTCCAACAACAACAAAACACTTCATTGGAATGCCATTAAGTCTATTGATCAATTTGGGGAGAATTTACATCTTGACAATACTGAGTTTTACAATCAATGAATATGGTATATTCTTCCATTTATCTAGGTCTTCTTTAATTTATCTTACTAATGTCTTAGAGTTTTCAGTATAGAAAACTTGAATTTTTTTTTTGTTAGACTTATTCCTAGGTAAGTATTTTATGCTATCATAAATTATATCTATCTTAATATTTCATTTTCCATTAATTTGCTAAAGTATAAAAATATAACTAATTTGGGATATTTACTTGTATCTAGGACCCTTCATAAATTCAGTTACTGGTTTTAATAGTTTTTTCTAGAATTGTTTTGATTTTCTATATACACAATAATGTTGCCTATAAATAATGACAAATTAATATTTTTTCAATAACTCTATCTTTATTTTCCTGACTTATTGCTATAGTTAGGACATCCAATATAATATTGTATAGATAAGAAAAAAATGGACATCTATATTTGGACTCGATCTCAAAGAAAAAGCTTTCGAGAATTCAAAATTATATATAACAGTCACTGTAGGGTTCTAGTGATACCTTTTATCTAATTAAGTGTCCTTCTGTATCTAGTATTTCAATCAGTCAAATATTACATTTTATTATTTTTTAACTATTTAGCTTATTATATTAATCATATCCTTTATCTTGTTAATATCATGTATTACAATAATTTATATTCAAATGTTAAGTCAATTTGCATTTCTGTCCTTCATTTGGTAGTGACTGTACTATCCTTTTTGTATACCACCACCTTTGGTTTGCCACTATTTAGGATTCTTTAAAATCTATGTCTATTAATATTGTTCTATAATTTTTCTTTGTTACATTGTTATTGTATCATTATTGGTACTGTGGTTATTCTGTCCTTATAAAATAACTGGGAGTCTTTCTATTTCCATTTTCTGAAAGTATTTAGCTTTATCTATCAGTAGAAAAATCTGGTCCTAAAGTTTTCTTTGTGATAAATTTTTGATGTTTTAAATATAAATTTAACTTCTTAGATTTTCTGTTTCTTACCATGTCAGTTGTTTTTTTGTAGGAAGTTTTCAATTTTATCTAAAAATTTAAACAAGCCTCATATGCTTTCTTATTTTTCATTTTAATATCACTAGGATCTTTAATAATGTTCCACTTTTCAATCCTTATATTATTGTGTGTGTGTGTGTGTGTGTGTGTGTTGTAATATGTAATGTGTTGCCTTTAATTAGTCTCACCAGAGTTTGTCATGTTGTTAGTCCTTCAGAAAAAACTCTGGGATTTGTTGATCCCTCTATTATATGTTTATTTTCTAAGTTTTTAATTTCTGTGCTCTGCTTTAGTATTTTCTTTTTTTCCATATTCTGTCAATATTTTTTCTCTGTTCTTTTTCTAAAATATTTACATTATAGATCTTTGATTTTGATAAGTGTCAGTCTAATTTACAAAGTTTTAATCCATGTTTTCTAAAGTTCTTTTCTTTTTTTTAAAGATTTTTTATTTATTTGACAGGCAGAGATTACAAGTAGGCAGAGAGGCAGGCAGAGAGAGAGAGGAAGAAGCAGGCTCTCCGCCTAGCAGAGAGCCCGATGCGGGGCTCGATCCCAGGACCCTGGGATCATGACCTCAGCCAAAGGCAGAGGCTTTAACCCACTGAGCCACCCAGGCGCCCCTTAATCCATGTTTTCTTATTCAGCTAAAGATATTTTATTTTTATTATTACTTCTTTGTAGGGATAGTTCTAGTCTCAATTTTTTTATTTATTTTTGGCTTAATTGAATTTTGAACATAGTATACACTCAGAATAATCTTGATCCTTTGAAACTTATTGATACTTGTTAATTTTTATCAAGGTTTCTTATACATTTTAAAAGTGTGTATTCTGCAGTTCTCAAATACTTTATGTTTCATGTATTAGGTCTAGTTTATTAATTATGTTTTGAAAATATTCTATACCCACATTATTTATTCTTTTAGTTACAAACAGAGAATGTTAAAATATCTTATCATAATTGTGGATTTATCTAATTTTTTCATGTTTCTATGAATAATAATGTTACATATTTTAATGCTACATTACAGGGTATAAATGTATAACTGCATATGGACATTCTTAGGTGAACTGGACCTCTATCATTATTAAGTTTTCCTCTTTAACTCTAGTAAAGCATTTTGTTTGCTTTAAAGTCTACGTGGTCTGATATTAATGCAGCTACACCAATTTTCACTTAGGTAATGTTTGAGTGTTAAATGATACAATTTTTCTATATTTTACTTCTATTTTTCTGAACCTCCTAAAAACAGCATTTAAAAAAATTTTGGCCTGTCATTCTTTGCGTTTTAAGTGATTTACAATTTAATTTACAACTACAAATTGTGGGTGGAGCAGCTGGGTGGTTGAGTTGGTTAAGTGTCTACCTTCAGCTCAGGTCATGATCTCAGGAACCTGGGATCAGTCCCTGCCCAGAGCTCCCTGTTCTGTGGAGAATCTGCTCCTCCCTCTCTCCTCTTTCCCTCCCCCCACACACTCCACTCATATGCTATCTCTCTCAAATAAATAAATAAAATCTTTAAAAAAACAAAAATACAAATTATACAATTTACAATACTATTACAATGTAAAATAATCAATTTACATTTGATTACTGATATATTTGTGCTTAAATCCATCATCTTACTGTTTCCTATTTGACTTAGGTGTTCTGTATTATTTTGTCTCCTCTTTCTGAGTTTTTGCTTGATTTAACATTACTGATGTTAAAAGTTATCACATTTCCTTCATCTATTTCTTGGAAGTTTATATATTTATTTACTATTCTCTTAATGATTATTCTGAGAAATAAAATGTAAATTTTGTATCAAAGCCTAATATTGTCATTCTTGCCCTTTCTCTAAACAGTACGAAGATCTTTGAACACTTTAATTCTATCTATTTATCACAGGATTTTTATGCCATTGATATCATGTATTTTAATTCCACACGTTTTAGAACACTCACCCATTGTTATTCACCTATAAGGGCAATACCTATATATTTAAAATTTTTATAATTCTTCATGTTTCCTTATATTTCTTCCTTCCATCTTATTATAGATTGAATGTTTGTGTCCCTCCAGAATTCATATGTTGAAGTCCTAATCCCCAAGGTGATGATATTTGGATTGGGGACCTTTGGGAGGTCCTTAAAGTTAGAGGAGGTCATGGGCGTGGAGTCTTCATCATGGGATTAGTGTCCCAAGAGACACCAGAGAGCTCTCCCTCTCTCCATACACACCCACTGAGGAAAGACCATGTGAGGACACAGGAGAAGGCACCAGATACAAGTCAGGAAAAAAGCTGTCAGAATTGGCCAGCACTTTGACCTTATTCTTTTTAAGACTACAGAGTTGTGAGAAATTTCTGTTGTTTAAGTTACCCTAAGGTATTTCGTATTGGCAGTTCAAGCTGACTGATACATTTGGACTGATTTCCTATCTGAAGCATATTTTTTAATATTTATTTATTTTTAAAGGATTTTTTAGAAGATTTATTTGTCAGAGAAAGAGAGAAAGAGAGAGAGAGAACACAAGCAGGGGGAGCTGCAGGCAGAGGGAGAAGCAAGATCCTTGCTGAGCAAGGAGCCCAATAAGGGACTCAATCCCAGGATCCTGGGATCATGACCTGACCTGAAGGCAGACACCAAACTGACTGAGCCACCCAGGCATCCCTTTTCTCTATTACTTCTTTAAATGTGAGTTTGTTTGTAATTAATTTTCTCAGACTTTGTTTTTCTGTAAATGCCTTTTTCTCATCCTTGTTCTGAGAAGATATATTTATTTGTTTTAGAAGTTTTGGTTAGTAGCCATTATCCTTTCTTTTTAATTGATAGACCTTTGTTTTCTACTTTCTTTTGTTCCTATTGCTAACTCAGTTCTCAGTCTCGTTGTTACTTCTATGAAAATGTTTCTTTTCTCTTCTGGTTATTTTAAAATGTTATCCTTGTTTTTGTTTTCAACTGATTTACCCAAGTGAAAATTTGTTTTTATTCCTTGGAGTTCATGGGGTTTCTTAGATTAATGACTTCATGTATTTCATCAATTTGAGAAAATTCGTAGCCGTTATTCTTGTTTCCCATAATAGATTATAAACCTCATAAGAGTAGGATCTATGTCTAATCTTTCAGTCACTATTATATTATAGGACTCAAAGTGTTTGATAAGTATGTTGATTTATCAGAAATTCTTCTGGGAAGACTTCTCAATACATTCTTCCTCAATTCTTTCTACTCTGATTTCAATATTTCTCTTCTGTGCCTGTCTGTAATATCCTGTCCTTAAATACATTATACCTCTTACACTGAAACCACAGTGCTTCTCAATCAAGGGACACATCTGTGGGTGTATTCAGTTATGCCCAGAGGTAAACAAAGCTAAGAAATAAATGTGGCCCAACTGACTGAAGTATTTAGGTAGTTTTGTTGTTTTTTTTTTTAAGACTTTATTTATTTATTTGACAGACAGATCACAAGTAGGCAGAGAGGCAGTCAGAGAGAGAGGAGGAAGCAGGCTCTCTGCCAAGCAGAGAGCCCAATGCAGTGCTCAATCCTAGGACCCTGGGATCACGACCCGAGCCGAAGGCAGAGGCTTTAACCCACTGAGCCACCCAGGCGCCCCAGTTTTTTTTTTTTTAAAGAATTAAGCAATCACCCAAGTAACTTGGGACATTTTTTAGATATAACACAGGTGGGGTGGAATGAGTTCTTAGACGGTGCTAAGAAGCCTTCATCTGTGACAGAGAACTTCTCTGGGAGGAGTAATGGTACATATTCTCATACATCTTATAGGTTTTACTCATTGTCTGTGGATTTAATTTTTTTTTAAAGGGACTTATTGTATAAAGGTGTCTGAAAGCTACTGGAATAAAATACAAACTTTTCAAAATTAGAAAATAGAATACAAATCTTTTCAAAATTAGAAAAAAATAGTATAAATGTCAAAGTATTAAGGTATGTTCCCAGATCCTCATTCTCTTTTCATTAGAGATATTTCAGAAGTGCTGTATATACTCTATTCCAGAGTTTACTTGTATGTCTGCAAGACATGAGGCATTGGGATGGCATAACTTGTTCTCTTAATCATCTTTACAACCCCCAGAGCCTAAAACAGTTTAAAAAGAAAAAAAAGTGTAAGGAATGAATGAATGAATGCATGAATGCTAGCATATACAGTAGTCATTTCATGTCTCTCTTTAAGAAAAAGAAGTTAGCAGGTAGCAGTGACAACACTAGAAAAAGTCTCAAGAAAAGCCTTTAAAAAATTACTTGATAAAAGGATATAAAATCTTTACCCACATAAGGTTATGCACGTGTGACACAATCGGTTTCAGCAATATCAGTAAAGCTAAACTGGAATAACGGACATTCTATATAATCATTTGAGTTAATATACTCACTCAAACACGTTTTGTATCTATTTGTTTATCTCCATATAAACAGTAGTGAACAATCTACTGTTTGCTAGCTGCTTAACTTTTGTGAGTGTAGCATAATTATAAGTGAGTTGATAAGTAATGAAAACATTAAGTGTCATGTAAAGATTATGACTCCAGTACCTAGTAGGGCAATTAAATTTGATGTTTCTTACTCTGTCTCAAAATAAATGATGATCTGTTTTCCCCTGTGCCCATGTAAATAGCTGATTGATAACAATAGGAAAGTGGCTATGAAGGCCAATTTTACTCATTAGATAAGTGAGTAAGCAATTCATTTTACTGTTAAGATGAGTGGTGGTGAGGACTATGATACCTACAGAAGAAATCAATATTGGACCCTTTACAACAGATTAAATACTTGTGTGTGTGTGTGTTTTAATTTATTGAATTGTGATAGTAATAAGAAATGACTGTCATGGAGCATTAGTGTTTGTAAGCTGTGACTTGACTGTCAACACATCTGCTTGAGACCAAAAGATAACATCATGAGGTATAGCAAAACTTTTCAGAAAGTGAAATTATATGAGGTCCAGGACATTATATACCATATGATCCAGTGAATATAAGTGAACTTTAAATTCTTTTTGTTTTGGGGCTCCTGGCTGGCTCAGTGGGTTAAGCCTCTGCCTTTGGCTCAGGTCATGATCTCAGGGTCCTGGGATGGAGCCCCAAATCAGGCTCTCTGCTCAGCAGGGAGACTGCTTCCCTCTCTCTCTCTGCCTGCCCCTGCCTACTTGTGATCTTTCTGTCAAATAAATAAAATATTTAAGAAAAAAAATAAATTCTTTTTGTTTATTCCTAACTTTTCTTGTAACAATAGTGTTATAAATAATCCCTTTAAAATAAATTTTATCAAATATTTTAAAGTTTAAGCTCTGCTATTATTTTACATCTCCTCAAGAGTGACAAAGTGATAATCATTAGCAGATGTAAGAATGAAGCAGATGAATAATGACTAAACTTCTTGCAAGCTAAAAGCAAAAACAAAGAAATTTTTAAACAGGGGGGAAAAAGACATATTTTCATAGAAGCTACTATTATGGTCTATGGTCTATATTATAACCATTTTATGGTCTATGGTTTACTAGACCATAGAACCTTTGGAATGTATGTGGATTATTAAAAAGGCAGACCAGAAATCTAAGCGAATGAGCAAAGCAGAGTTCCAAAATTATTTTTGGAAAGATTTTTATACTTTGTAAAAGGCATAGAACTAGTTAGGACAAGAAATAAATATTGTGTTGGACTGTCTTCAACTTATTTGAAAATTTTATATATTTTTTTAAATTTTTTAATTACACTAGCCTGAGTGAGGACTGGGAGGTAACATAAGCTAGTTGGTGCTCTAAAAGTCTCAGGATGGTCCTGTCTGCACTTTGATGAAAATAAAGAACTGCCTTGAACTCTGAAGAATAAGATAAAACTCCACACCTTAAAATGACGAAATTGTACCTGGATTACATATTATGAACACGAATTCCAATTTTCCAATTTCAAAGGTTGATAGAAGTGTTTATTGGGGTTTAGACACCTACCGCCTTTGTTTCAGAGCCAGAGGCTTTGTTAGGAGTAAAGAATAGGACACAAATTTGGAAGATGTCTGAAGGGTCATATTAAATCATCCTGTTCCTTGAAACAAAATTTGGCCCACCATTGTAAGTAAACCAAATTGTTTAAAATTATATTGCACTGGTTTATTAGAGCCTGGACTTTTTTGAATCATTATCATCTCTCCATCTTTTTATAATGATTTTATTAAAGTCAGAAATAGGTTTCTAAAGTTGCAAGGTGAAAATTATCATTTAAAAGATAAATTAGTAATTCTGGAAAATGTTTTACTATCAAAAGACAATATTTACAATAACTGCAAATCTTCTTTGCTTGCCACAATTAACCATCTGGCAAATGGGATATAATTAGGTCATCATTTGGCAATGTGATTTCAATAGGCAGACAGAATACTAATAACACAATGAGCCAAGTTCCATAATCTAATTCATTATCATTTTTCCAGCACTTCATTTTTGTTTTAAATGACTCTATTTGTTAATCATTCCACATCTCTTTGCTGAAGATAAATAATATAGCACATTCCCAACTGATAGACATGAAAACTGAAAATAAACAGAGTAATTTCTCCTTGGTCATACTGCCAATTTTTAAAACAGCCATATTACTAATGCAGCCTCTGATACCTTCTAACACAATTCACTCAACAAGTATTTACTAGATGCCTACCTTGTGTCAGCACTGTATTGGTTACCACACAAATCAAACAAAGAAAATATAGGCTCTGGCATAAACAAGTTTAGACAAAGAAGTGAGAAAAAATTACAAATGCAGGTTTTAATGCAAAGTGATAACACAGAATTCAGAATAACCAAATTCTCTGGAGATTAGGAGTGACCAGGAAGCTCTTCATGAAGTGGGTCATGAGCTTTTCAGAAGTTTGACAGGTGATGAGCTGGTTATGGGAGTTGAAGAAAACAGAAGCGTAGAATGATGTTGCTTCTCTCTCTCCTCTCTTACCCCTCTCTCTCTCTCCTCTCTTCCTTCTCTCACTCTTTCTCTCTCTCAGTCTTTCTCTCTTTCTTTCTTATTGAACTGACAGTATAAATGGGAGCCTTAACCAGTTTGGGTAATTAATAAGGAGTAGCAGGTTAGGGAAATAAAGTAATGGGCTCAATTTCTGCATGACCAAATTGAAGACTTGATATATAAAATCTAAGAATTTGCTGTTCAACTTCTGGAGCTATTGATAAAGGCACAATTAATATAGTGGAAATGAAATAGGAGTAAAAAGGGTGGCCAGGAAGAATTTGCTGAGTAAAAATAGTTAAGGGCTGAGAATGGAGTTCTGGGGCACCATTTTTATTTAAAAGATGAGTGGAGAGGCCACCAAAATAATTTTAAGTAGGAACTGTCAGGAATATAAAGAGAAACAGCATATACTATCATAGAGACAATAAACAAGCAACCAGAAGGGTGAACCAGTTAAGTTTTTTGGTCTGCATTTATGCTGCATAACAAAACTTACAAATATTAATGCTTATAACAAAACATCTGTGTTTTTTGCATAGTGATCTGTGGTCAGCATGAACAGTTCTGATTCATGTTTTCTCTTGTTTCCAGCTACACATTCAGTTCATGGGCCCTCCATGTGACCACATGGGTCCATTTTGCTGATCAGACTATCATGAAGGGAGCACGTTCTTCTCAGAGCATATGGAAAATGCATGAGGAACCAAGCATCTTTGAAGTCCTTACTTATCTCATGTCCACTATCATTCTATTGTCCAAAGCAAGACCTATTATCAAAGAATCAGAGATACATGTTCCACCTACTCTGGTCATAGAGGTTTTTCAAAATCATCTAGAAAAGAGCATCGTGAATTTATAAATCTATAATCTGAACCAAGTAAAGAATTGAAAGCTATAATCTAACCCAATCTAGTTTATGACTAAAGAATGCGATCAATTGTCAGAGTCTAAATAGGAAAAGAACTGGCCTGAGAAGAGTTTATTGTAATATATAGTTACTGACTCATTTCCAAGTATACAGTTTAGAAGAAAATGATAATTTTCTATAGCACGGATTCTTCACTTTGTAGAGAAATAGAAATAAATGTCTGGTGAGTTTTCAAGAAATACTTATGCATGAAACCAGATCAATTAAATAAAAATGTCTCAGCCTGAAATGCAGACATTTTTTACTCTTTTTTATAGCTCCTCAGGTGATTCTAATGTACACGAATGATTTATAGTGAACATTCTCCACTTTGCAAGGGAAATTAAAAAAATATAAATATCCCTAATGTGACTTCACAGTATAGTTCCAATTTTATGTATGTGAGTGTGTACATGGCACAGAATGTAGCCATGTCTGTATGCACAAAAAGGGAGTGAGAAGGACACAAACATCACGTTCATCTCTGGATTTTCAGATTGGAAATGCTCTTTATTTTACTCTTTTTTTTGTATTTTCTAAATTTTCTACAGTGAAATGTACTACTTCTAAAATATGAGACAATGAATAAATATTGGTAAATAGAAATTCAGACTAAAGAGGTGCCCAGAGTAGAAACTGCAACATATTAGGGATTCATGAAAACAGAGAATAATCTCCTGGAAAGAAGGTGAAAATGATGTGTTTTGGAAACCTAAAGGAAAAGAAGAAACAGAACCAACTATTTTCCATATGTGGTCAGCATGTTGTAAAAGATGATGAGGAGAGCTAAAATGTAGTGATATACCTTCTTCTGAATCTAAATGATTTCAAGATTTCAACCCAGAACTTTGTCATAAGGGTCTGACTATACTCTGAAATATCAGGCGAAAATAAGATTGAGAATAAGTTAGTGACAGTTCAGTGTCCAAGACGCATTTATCTCCTCTGCCTTTCATGAAACTTGATATGTTAAAATTGATCTTTTCATACTATGAAATGGGATAATTTTTCATCTCAGTTTGATCTTACCAGGCATCCTGTACCTCTCTACTTGATGACAAAAATAAAACATACCACTCCAATAGAAAAAATAATGAAGAAAACTGGAATAAAATGGAGATGAGGGGAAAGTAGCAATTGCCAAAAGTTTGGATATATAAATATGCAAATGTAATACATCCCAGGCTTTAACTCAGTTGATTTGTTGAGCCTTCACAAAAGATATGGGCAAATTTATGGCCCATTTTCCCCCGTCTTTCTAAAAAATTATTTCGTTTCTGAGCACTCAAAGGAGAAGACTGCTTGCATTTTTGTAAATAAATGTTCCTGTGGTTTGTGAGATCTAGGCACATATGTTTCAAGCATAAATGTTTTCTACTGGGAACTCTATAGAAAACCTATTATCAAGAATTAGATGATTTCATGCTTCATAAGTTTAATACTAACTGGCAGAAGTCAAAAGGAATTAACTTTTTTGCAACTGTGTCATGACTCCAAACATTGTGCCAAACATCCTGTTTTTCAGAATTGACTGGTTAGGACAGTCCATTTGTAGTTAATATTTGTACTGAATTCCCAACTAATCATTACTATTGCCTTTATTATCCCTGTTGCTATTGTTGTTTTTATTATTAAATGTGAACCAAACACATGCCCTCTGCCTACAAAGATAATCCACACTTCCAAAATTATTCTTGTGGCTTTACTTAAAATCAGTGTTGCAACAATAACTTTTTAAACTCTATCCTATACTACTCTCATATGAATATTAACATTACTGAAGAAAATAGAATGGTTCGAACTATAAAAGCATAATGACACAAAAATATTTTAAATAAGACATGCTTTCATAAGAAATTATGAATATCTAAAGAATGATTAAAGTTCAGTAGATGACCTAAGCATGGTCATGACAGAAATAAAGTATATGAATTCCCAGCCCCACATTCCAACCATTTAGCTACACTCTGTAACTTTCCTCTATCCAGAGGCAACATTCAGGAGCAGAGCCTCACGAATTTCCCCATGATACCACTAATGTTTAGTAGAGAGAACAACTCTTCTCTTATACAAAACTCATCAACCTAAAGACTCCCAAAGACTTCCATACCCAAACTGAGCTTTAAATCCTGAACTAAGAATCCTTCAACCACCGTTGACCTCAAGAGGAAGAACCACAGCAAGTGTGGTCAGCATGCAATAACCCAGCACTCGTCATGCAGCAGGAGAAATAAACCTACTCCCAGTTGAAAACTCCAAAGGAGGACAAGTCCTTATTACATTAGAACAGTGAGAGCACTAGCATAGCGTAGCACCACTTACTGAAAAAGAAGAGAGAAACTTTCCCAGAAACGTAGAAACCAGGTTCATTCTCACACCTAAGAAACAATAAACTTATTAAGAGTTGTTTCCTCTAGCATCCATTTACCATTTCTTTAGATAAGTACCACCTATTGAGGCAGGCAATATTTACCGAGGGTACAAGATTACAGTTAGATTTCATCTAGAAAAATAACAAACAATAAAGGTCTGTAACCAGATTCAGAATAAAATTGTGTCTATGAGCTTTGTTAAGTATGAAGAAAAGCGGAATATTCCAAGCATCCAAATATGATTTCTAACAATAGAACTGTTTCTTCCTCATGGTACCCATGGGAACTGCTTTTGCTCATTAACCACACTGGAAAAGATCAATTACAACCTGTCACCTTGATAGAAAAAATAGCCGTTCATTTTGCTAAAGCAAGTTTCTCCTTTTTAAAAAAAATTCCGAATACAAAATATCACAAACCAGCACAGCATTTAAAATACTGTATTTATTTTTAGTATATTGATTTTTGAGAATAGCTATTTAATGATATCTAATGAATTGTAATCATTACTATAGATATAATCTTATAAAATAGCATCTGCTTTGGGCTCTGCAGTAGAAGGGAGCGCTTGTACAAAGATTTTTTTTCTTATAATTGAAATGTTATTTATCTCTTTCCAATAGAGTGAACCATCTATATGGAATGATATTTAAAGGTAATTCTGGATTTTCATTTGCTCTATTCTGTCTGTGAATATCTCTTGATATCCGCCACCCCCGTCTTTTTTTCTTAGATGTCATGAAAGGACAAACTCAAATATTCAGGGTTTTCATATGAAATGTCACTCATCACATGGGTATACAAATACATTTACTGTAAATCATTATTGAGAGAGGCCTAAGAAGAAAAACCTTGGAAATAGCTCATATGTTACATTAAGTCTAAAAGCAATCCAACATGTAATCTGCATACAGTCAGAGACACTACTTCCATTAAGCATACTTTACAATTTGCCATTCATTTTTCTTTCTCTAAATCTGTATTTAGATTCTCAAATAAGTTAGAACATTTACTCTAAAAACAAAAACAAAAACAAAACAAAACAAAACAAAAAAAAACACCTATTCTTTTAAATTTCCATGGTGTAAAACTATTGACAGCTTTCCATGAGGCAATAGATCACATTTGGAAAGACCAATTTGATGTTAGCCATTTGATCTCAGAGTGGCATGCATTCCAGAAGGAGATTTAATTATACATCTGACTCCCACTCACCCATTTGGCAGAATTTATTTTGATGTTTATTAAACACAGGACTTGAAAACATGATATATAGCTTTATCTTTCATTCTTTTTTATCCATCAAGAAAGTAGAGTTTGGAAGCTGAAGTTTAAATTCTTACAGATATTCTTGTTCCTCATTGCTTTGGAAGTAATAATTTCATTCCAAAAGGGAAACAGATTTTTTCCTTTTTTTTTGGACAGAGAGAGATTGCATGATTGGAGGTGGTGGGGGAGTGGGCAGAGGGAGAGAGAGAATCCTAAGCAGGCTCCACACTAAGCACACAGCCCAACACAGGACTCCATCTCAGACCCTGAGATCATGACCTGAGCCAAAATCAAGAGTTGGACTTTTAACATACTGAACACTCCAAGTGCCCTGAAAAGAGATCTTTCTTCTGAGACTTCAGATCAGGTAACTCTACCAGGAGTCCTCTCTACCCCACTCCAGCCCTCAGGACATAGAGCAAGAGCGGGCTCTTTCATTATAAGAATCTTCTCAGCATTCCCCACTAAATGCACAGATTTAATACACTCTAGGGAAGTGGTAATCTAAGACATAATGATATATGGAAATAAGATCTATAGTCCATGGGCCCCAGATCTTTCTGACACTCAGAGTTGAATTATTCATTCAATAATCATTTGAATATAGCAAAGTGGTTGAGAATCTCCTAAGACTCTCTGAAAAAATTTATTTATTTTTTACAAGAATTA